>NC_090445.1:424875441-429875441 GCF_031143425.1 Pleurodeles waltl | reverse complement strand
AATTTGTAGCCTATTTCAGCGCATCCCACCACAATGCGGTCCACCCGTTTCAGGTGTGTGACAAGGTTGTCATCTGTCAGAAAGATGTCATCTATATAAGACAACACCTCAGGGTCAATGTCATGTATTATGCATGTTACACGTGTTGAGAACAATCCAGGGCTGTTCATGTACCCTTGTGGGAGTCGATAAAAATTCCTGGACAACCCTAATGCGCTGAAGGCAGTCAGATCCCTACTTTCAGGCACTGTATTTTGTCAGAAAAAAACATTGGAAATATCCAAGGTTGTTTTGTATATTTTGCACACTAAAATGTTCATAGGTCCTGGGTTGTATGCATTTTATATAGCAAATGTGCGTGTGTGACTGTTTAAGTGCCTGTAATCTAAGGCAATTCTAAATGAATGGTCTGTCTTAGTTATTGGGAACAAAGGGCTGTTCATTGCTAATATGCAGAGTTCTATTATACGCTGGTACTCGAGTTGTGTGAGTATTTTTCTAACTGGTGCTTTGGCTTCATGTTTAATGGTGTATTGGGGTTGTAGTAATGGTGTTGATCTTACAGGTATTATGCGGTGGGGGGAGTCTTTATCCCATCCTACATGGGTGCGATCCAACTCTGGGGCTGGTGCCAGTGCCCATTCTACTGCATAAGCCCGTATTAATTCTTCAGGGACAAAGATAGAGAAAGAGGGTTCAATTATATCTTTCCCTAGTGGGAGATTACAGATAAACTCTGGTGGCCAATCTTATTCTGGCAATAGGATGTCATAAAACAATGATAATTTTCCCAGAATATAACTTTAATTGTGCCCTCTATGTCTCCTTCAAGTAGTATTTTTACTTTATAGAGCCTATCTGGGGGTGGGCATGCTTGTCCGCAGTTTTGACTTCTGAAAAGTCGTTAGCTGCTATCACATCTAGAAGCTCTCGAAGATTCTGGTGAACTATTGGGACTTCTGCCATGCTGACTAGCAGAGTTAGTGCCCACAACCTGTTCTTCAGTAGGGTTCTCATTATGTGTGGCATTTCTGTCCGAAATTGCTGCCACTTTTTTCTTTTTAAAATGTGCTTTCTGTTGGGGATGTTTCTCTTCCTTTTTTATGAAGCTCAGGTGAGCATTGTGAATCTTTTCTTGGTTTCACATACTCATTTCATTGTTCAGAACGCCCTCCCCTCTCACTGCGTTTGTCCGGTGAGTCCTCAAAAGAACAAGCTTGGTGTGTCTCAATATATTGATGTCTATCAGGAGTTTTTAAACTAACCCTATTTCTTAAATTGTATTGTTTCTCTGAGGTCTCCAGTCGCAGAGATTCTCCTCTTTGTTTTACATTATCCTTATTTTGTTTTTGTTTATCCCAGCATTTTTCAGAACCCTCAGCTGCTTGCTTGGCAGAATCCTTGTCGGATTGTTCAGAACCCTCAGCTGCTTGCTTGGCAGAATCCTTGTTGAATTTACCTTGTAATTGTGGTTTAGCTGTTTTGAACATCCCGGAGCTGTTGGCGTACTGCCAATGCAACTGCTTCCCCTTTTGAGGTTACTTAATATTATTAAGGATGCTGTGGCAAAATTGCCCATTCATTGCACCCCCATACCTACGGCCAGGGCCAGGACAGCCCCATATTCATCCTGAATTTGTTTTAGCACTTACAGAAGATTCACAAGTGTCGGTGTACCATATGCAGTAGTGTAAAATGCAGCAAACACTGCACCTCGAGTGGTGCAGTTGTCCACTGCAAGAATTATCCAGAATGGCCAGCACATCGTAAGAATTCTGTGTTTATCTTGGGGTCCCACGTGGGGAAACATTGCTTCCAAATCGCTAGTTTTTTGTGCTAACTAAAACAGAATTTTCTCCACGTTTGGTGGGTACCTTACCCATAATTGAATGCACAGTGGCAGGATTAATGTCCGCTGTGGTCACATGAGGTTGCACTGGAGCACCTCTAGCTGGGGCGGTATTCAAAATACGCCTTACAAATTGTATTAATCGTCTATATATTTCTACTAAATTCGTGTATAGGAGGTGTACTTACACTACAGTCGTTGCATCTGCATTAGGGTGTGGTGTATAGGTGGCTAATTTTGGCCATGTAGACCCATTATTACTTAAAGGACCTAGTCTAACATCCTGTGGAATATTGGGTAGGGTGCCATCAAGCCAATTTTGGTGCTCTTGATTAGATAATGGTATTTCTAAATACACATATGGTATGTACTAAGTGGGTGCAATTGTTGGAGTTTAGCGATTAGATGTGTGTGTGTGTTCCCATCTGCTGGTGGAAAAGTGCCTCAAGAAAAACAAAATTCTTTTCTGTATGTGTTGTGAGCCTCAGCGACAAAGGTAACCGCTCCTCCCTCATCTGTGAGGCCATTGTTTAATAAATGTGTTTTGAGAGGGAGTCTCATGTTTTCAGCAATTACGATCCTGTTTTGGTCTGCCATTTTTAGAAATGGAATTGAATTGTTCTGAGAAAGAAACACCAATTGGGGAATCCTTTTAAGAGTTCAAGCTTGAACAACCTACAGCGTCAAATAGGTACTACCTGCCTCACTGATGAGGATATTTCCTAACACCACTGATGTCTCCGTATAAGATAGTTAGGGTGCCTTCGTATGAAATGAGACTGAGATACTTTGGAGATCCGTAAACCTGGTGCATACCAATGTTGGGTGTCATGTCGTACACTCTTGCTGTAGTAACAAGACAGCTGGATTTTGGGTGGTAATACCACTGAGTATGGGGAACTGAGTCTGATCCCACACTGTGTAACAACTGCTGGCCTAACCCTTCTGACTATCTAGCAGCTTCTCACCAATATCAAAGGTAGAAGTGATTTGTGGCACCCTATCACATGACACTCAGACTCCTCAAGGAAGTTGTGGTAGAACAGATCATACCCCTTTCTCAGATATATAAGTCTCAATAAGACGAAGACAAACAGAAGCAGATCTTGGGTCAATATATATTTTATTGAAGCAACTGTATTCTACATAAAAAGGCATGAATTGCAATTATGAGGATAATGAAACACAGCACTGTTACTGCAATGACCAGGAAAGTGAAACTCAGGAAGAGTCACACAGTATTCTCAAAATGGTATCCCTTATAGCCCTACCTACACTACTAAGTTTCTACAAGAGAGCAAAAGCAGTGGTAGCCCTAATCCACCCATCTAGTACTGGGAAGGAAGCCCAATCCCCATGCCTGTGTTAGAGGTAACCTGTGTTAGAGGTCTGTTAGTCTGCTAGCAGTCCTCCCACGTAGACAAAGAGGAAGTGTGAGGTTTAAGCAGAAACTGCAACAATGTGCAGCATGTGATGGAAAGCTGGCTGAAATGCCCCCGCTGCCTTATTTTCGGACAGTCTGTTGTTTCTTAATACAACGTGTTGGTGTTCTAGGAACTGCCCATACATGATAATGCGTCTTGTCTGTGTAAGGTAGACATTGCACTCTCTGGACCGGCAATACCCAGTAAACTATTGTGTATAGCTTTGGAGTCAGCACAGGATGAAATGTTGTGCAGACAAATGAATAACAATTGTGCATGGAAGGACAAAACATCACCACTATAATGAATCCTTGCAATAAAATAATTTGAGGAATAAAATGGCAAGTAACTAGTTAAGAGGGTGCAGACCTCAGAACCAAGCTAAAATAAACATGCCTGTATACAACACCAAAATATCCTCACAACACTGTCTTTAAAAATAATAAAAAAACAATTTATTTAAAAAAGCACCAAAAACCTTGTCCCACAAAGACCAAAGTAACATAAATTATGGTGATGACATTTGTATTATTAAGTGCTTTTATTACATTAATGCTAAGTGACAGAACAGTGCCAAATGTATATTGATCACTGAGGGCTTCATTGACTACACATAATTTTATTTAACCCCTAAAATATATTGGAAAACGTTGAGGTGAGTAGTTTACAGTCCATGCACAATGTTGATATTCAGTAGATAGAGAGACAGAGAGATTGACTCGAGAGAGACGTTATTAAGTGATTATACACACATTAGAAAATACAGCTAGAACTGCCGATGATCTTTTAGCTCCTTAGCGAATTCTTGGTGAGGTCTTTATGAAGACTCAGTTGACAGAACAGGCTAAGTTCCATGATGCTACACCGGTTCGATATTCTTCATGTTATAAAGAAGGTGTTGGGGAGTGGCAGATAGTGGCTTGTCCTGGCCCTTTCCCAGGCCGGATTAACTGTTCTGAAGAGCCAGAGTTTCAATCTATTCAACTGTTCTGAAGGTAAGTAACAGGGAACTGACCAAATAAAAAGTAAAATACAAGCCTGTTTGGCACCATCAGGAGCACCCACAATAATGATAAGCTAAGAGAGGCGCACTGGCATCCGTGGTTGACACAAACTTTGACTGTGGAGTTTAGAAATCAGTTTTTATAAGCATTTACAAGATATTGACCAAGTCACTACAACGAGAAACCGACAGAATTGTCTTGGGGAACACTAACCAGGCATCAATGTTGTGCAAGTCTGAAGGAATGCAAGAGGTGATTGGCGGAAGAATTGCTGGAAGGGTGAACTGAATGAGGCAGAGATATTGTCTCAAGCGTATGCCGCTGATTGATCATGACTCTTGCCCACGCATTAAAAAATCCGCTGATTTGGGCAGCAACCACTGATGAATGGAAGTCTAAAAACCACTGACAACGTTTTCTTCTTTGTTTTGGCTTTTCAAAATGTGTTCAAAATGTGTTCAAAATTTTTAAATAAATGTCTCAGATTCACAGACTCCAGTAAGATCAGTGGCCAAGAAGAAAGCAAAGGCCTCTTTATATCATGCTTTGTGACTAATCTCCCCAATGACCTTTGCAGAGACTGCATAGCTAGGCACAATTTTGATGATAGTTAAAACATAGCATATGTCTGTTCCTTGTGTAGTGATTCACCCCCTGTAGAATTTAAATAATCATGCTCTATTGTTCTTTTCCCTTTGTGTACTTGCTTATGTGGGGGTGCTTTTTGTGGGAAACCTGCATACTGCAGAAAGTTCCGTCTACCTACATAACCTGTAGATTTGTTGGCTTAAAAGCTGGTGTGTAACTCTTTGACTCAGGCCACAATACACAAAATTGTAGGCCGAGCCAGTTCCCTGCATCTGCTTTAAGGCAAACTCTGCAAAGCAACCCTTCCTCCTGTGTTTGAAAATCCTACACACAACCCTTGGCTTCTCCTTACACGAAGGCACCGAACTGAGGGCCAATATCTTCCTAGTGAGCTATGAGAATGTGCAGAGACAGATAGGACTCCTAATTCCTGTACCTGGAAACCTGGAATACGCACTGAACATCAAACTAATTTGGTCTCATCAAACTCTGAATTAGAGTTCCCCTGCACCTCCAGCAATATCCTTCTGTGTCTCGCAAGCTTCTAAAATTATCTCAAATGGTGACACATGTCAATAAGGAGCCACAGTGAAAGATTGAATTAACTGTGACCCATGGTTCCCAAAATATAGACCCAAAAAGATGTATTCACTCTAACAAAACAGCATAGGACACCAAAAACATTTTTACTTTAACCAGAAAATACTGAGATATGGTCCTATGAATGGAGGGGCGACTAGTATGCCAAGCCTAACCTTGACGTCCTACTACCAGAGGAGAAGCCACACAGGTGAGCTACCATCATCAGATGCAGAAATACTGGTCATTGTTTGTCTTCCAGGAACACTCAACTGAGAGCTAACAGAGGCTTTTGGCACTGGTGGGTAATGTGACTGTTTACAGTCCTAAATGCCCACCTTTCACTAAGATGTTGTTCTGCCCGTTTATTGGACTTTTACTGGACCTTGTTGCAAACCTCACGAGCAATAGTCACACCTGTTGAGCTATTTGGAACGTTACTACCTTTTTCCTCAATGTGCCTCTCACCAACCTTCCAGACTATTGTAATGCCCTATCTGCCACTCACTGATAACACAACAAATGGCTCCCTGTCACCACGGGCACAGGGCGTTTATCTTAGGTTTTTATTTAACAGCCTACTCCTAGTGCATTTTGGCCAATAGTTGTATTCCTAATACACTTTAGGTGATACGTTTGAACTCACACACCTAAAAATAATGATAAGTATATCCCTGGTCTACAGTATTGTGTTCTTGATGGCATGAAGCCATCTGGTAAGCTTACATACAGATAGATTGTAATCTTTCACTTTCTGTCTGGTAGAAAATGTAGTAGTAATACCAGAAGGCCTGGGTAGTCTTGAAGACTTACAATATTACTCTCAATAGGAGCTTGTATGAGACCAGTAGCCAAGCATAGCCAAACTTAAAATATAGACAACCACCACCTTAGTTGCTATGCATTACAGTAGTATGTAAAAACTGTTTATGGGCCAATATTAGCAACATTAAGGATAGCCACTATAGATTTCCGGTCTGACGTAGGTCAGTACCTTTTGTTTTTACAAAATAATAAACATAACATAGACATATACTGGGCTTTGAGTCATCCTCCTTCAGCCACAGATGGCTTTGGCCCAACTGCATGTGATAACTGGCATTGTGATTTTTTCACAACTCGGCTCACATGTTAATTCAGCCTGCACTCTAAGGCCTAGGCCTGTCCTTTGATGTAGTCCAGAGCTGGGTTGGTAGCCCTGGGCGTGCACACCTTGCATGCTAATATAGCGATACCGTCCATGTCCTTAGCTGATGAAATTAGGAGATGGTGGCAGCGTGACCTTTTAATACATCTAACACTGAACAGACTGACATCATCTTTGTTTTTTTCTGCTTATGTACTCTCCATTGTATTTCATGAGTTGCTATATTTATTTATTTGAGCCCACCCATCTCATATATAAACGTGCTGCATTGAGTAATGTTTGACATGCACAACATGCATTGGCTTTATAGTAGTTTGATAGCGCATCAATTATTTATAGATATATTCGTATGATTTATAATATTTTATAGAATAAAATGCAGATGGCACAAGGATAATATGTTAAATCCTTGACGTCTTCATTGCATGGCCTTCCCTTTTCAAAATAATCAGAAAAGTGTATTTAAGCCTGGTACAGACAAGTATTAGGCAGAGAGGAGAATCCTTGACTTCCTGGGGGCTTAGTTTATGTAAACAGTTCTGTAAACTCCCTTAGTGAAAAGCACATCAGGTTTCTCAGAGCCAGCTTCTTCTTGTCAACTTGCTGGGGAAACCACAACTAAAACATAGTAAGAGAGTGACCTTCTCAAAGTGCAGAACAGTAGGTTTGTTCTTCAGATAAGGTATGCTGGGTAAAGACCACATCAAAAAGCTTAGATAGGCACTTTTGGTGCTAAACCAGCTTAGCCAGTGGCTAAAAGGGAAGTAATGGAGAACAGGGACTGATTCCATTAGTCCATGCAGTGAATTCCTGAAACACTGTTACAATGTTGCAATTCTTTTTAATATTTTACTTATTAATTGCTTTCATTCCCACTATCGTGTTTGTTTTCACAGTTACATCAACACATATTATCTGCACTAGATTAGGATGATAATTTAAATAAAATGTTGGAAAATCTCTATAACATGCACTCCTGTGTGTGCCCATTCATGGTGAAAGGAGAACTGGAGTTCACTAACAACAAATAATACTGCTAGCCACACAGGACTGATCATTGCCCAAAATGCTCCATCCTCATGCAATGACCAAGTGGTTTCTGTATTATGTCCCACCAGATTTACTGTCTCTAGTTGGTAAATTGGCATTTGAAATTGCACTTTACCTGATGGTATAGGGTGCTTAATCCTGAGCCATATTTTGAATAAAATTGTGAGAAAAGTATTGTGTGGTTCTCTGCCACAGACCGATGTTTGAGTAATCTTGATTGACACACACAAGATTTTACCAATAATTAATAATAGAGGAGACATCTGTTGCAATATTGGTTTCCTCCCTCAGTTCAGACTTGAGCTTCACCTCTGCTATGGGTCTTTCAGGCACTTGACTAGTAAAAGCTATTCCCCATTTTGATTTCATTTTTGCATTTCATTCTGAATCTGTCTTGCCATGGAAGTACCATAATGTTGAGGTAAGAGTAAATTTCAGGACACCATTACTTTACACCTCATGAGAAGTGGTTTCCCTCATACAGGTGATAAGGTGACTTTTAACATAAATGCACATGCTGCATACCCCTTTGAAACACTTTATTTATGAGTGGAGTCAAATCCTGTAGATAAAAACACTAGGCCCTTTCATACATGTTCAGATCCTCCCACATCCGCTGAATATGAAGATTATTAATACTTACACATTCCAATAGGATATCGGGAACACCAAGCTTGATGTGGTGAACACTTACCACATGTAGTCAGAATGTCAGAATGGGCACCATAAATAATGCAGGGGGGTACATGGCCCATGTGTTTTGGTTATACTCTGCATCTGGATGTATAAAATCTCTGATATAAAGGTATTTATTAACTCAATAAACAACTTCAACAATACGTTTTACAGACTGCAGGGCCCATATTATTGGTTCTTGGTCCCCTACAAGAAGTGCATCATCCTGCACTGCAGGCAATTAGTCTATAGTCATGGCCAAAACGCCCACAAAATGAAATGACATTCTATTTTGGATTGCTTGAAAAATCAATCAATTAGAAGTGGTCTCTACTCACACATCACCCCAAGACAAACGTAGAATGCTAACTATGTGTGTTCCCCTTGGTACAATACCACCCACCATGGAGTGTACTACATGGGTACAATCTTTGCAGGCATTTACACTGCTATGCAGGGCATATCTTCATTGCCGGTGTTATTGGAGGTGTTAAAACAAATACAGAATAAGCATAGAGCCACCCTGACTGATAATTAAGGGATGAAATTAATAGGTAATTTTGAGACTGTCACTTTGGTAGTTTTTAGTAATGTTCAAGGGGAAGTTGTGGTTCTGGCAGTACACCAGCACATGACTGCTGTTCTGATTCAAGATCGTGAATGGGAGCGTCCTAAAATCATTTATAACGTGTATTTCGGGGCGTGGCCTGAAAAGATGGCCAGGTAGATGTGTTCAGGCTGAGCTCCAACCCCGGGACAAAATCCTAAAGTATCCTGACGAGACTGGTTGGTTTGAATAACACAAATGCTGCCAGAGTGATGCCTGCGGGCTGGATGGTTCCTCGTTAGCCCCCATGAATTATCACTGGCGAAGAAAGAACTGCTGTAATGGGGAGGGCCCTGCCTGACCCTTACGTGGCACTGCCTGACCTGCTCAAAGAACGAGGTGTAGCTGAGGGCTGCGGACAGCGGGACCAGCCTGGGACTGGCCACTTGAGTGGGAGAGAGAATCCCCTGATGAGAAGGCTGGAACGGCCCTGAACGTTTGCTGGGGAGTGACTGCTCCACTCCCGAAAGGTACGTGGTACTCCTTGGCCTGCAGAATTAAGCTGGCACCTCCGGGTTGGGACTGAGGCCGCAGCCCCCCCAAAATGGGGAGAAAAAAAAAACAGCATACAAAAGAGTGAAGACGCTGCCAGTGGGGGAGATCGCCGGTGGGCAGCGAGGAAGAACCCCTGTTAGGAGAACCCCCGAGTGAATGGGGGCCCTCTTATATCCCATTGAGAGGGCCCAAGAAGAAGTACTGCCGGCTTGGGCTGGGTCCATGCTGACGAGATCGCCGCAAGGGCGGGTTGCAGTCCTGTGGATCAGAGGTGCGCCCTGCATGGTAGTGTCTGTTGGAGGCCGCCTTGGAGGAACTGGGCAATTGGGTGGATCTCCAGGCCACATGGCGATGGAGAAAATGGCCCGGTGCTTGAGTAGGGAAGAGACCTGGGCTGCTGTGAGCCTGAATTGCAGTGCTGACACAGTTGCCCTTTGAGTGGAGGACATGGGCAGGGTGCCCATAATGAGCAACATTTGCCCCCCCCCATGCCCATGAGGCT
The DNA here is from genome assembly GCF_031143425.1 of Pleurodeles waltl. Lineage (NCBI taxonomy): Eukaryota > Metazoa > Chordata > Amphibia > Caudata > Salamandridae > Pleurodeles > Pleurodeles waltl. The sequence continues at coordinate 429,865,521 of NC_090445.1, read as the reverse complement.
AACTACCTAATTTAAAGACCTGAGATAGTGGCCTACTATGGATGGGAGAGACACTAGTCCTGTATGATAGACACTAGCGATGGAGACCTTGAGATATGCAGCACCCTCTAAACAGGCAGTACCTGAATTATTAAAGTGACCCCCCCTCAGGTGTGTCTACAGTGGGCCTATGGAGCTGGTCAGTGGGGTCTAAGGCAGGGAGTCAGCCTTGAGGTGTTCATACCCACAGAACTAAATGCATGGGAGGCTTAGCTGCGGGACTCTGGTGACCCAGTGCTGGCCCTGGGACTGAAACTGCCATAAGCACCACTATAAAAAGACACCCGACAGACTCTTTAGGCTGAGTGGCATAATTCAGCCTAGATGACCAGGTAGTGTCCAACCAGGAGAAGGAGGCCTGGTAGAATAGAATGACCAAAGAAGTGGATACTACGACGCCTTGACGCAGCTTCTAGATAATAACCAGAATAGACTTTACCCGCACAATTATAGCTGCGCCCGGAGCCAACAATGGTGAAAGCTAATAATATAGTGCAATACACTGTCCCAGGTCATGGCACTGGAGAACATGGAAGTGAGAACCAGCTGGTCTCTGAGCGGAGAACATAGGTCCAGGCTAAGAACGAAATCCCTGAGACCATACAAGGGACACTCATGGCACTCGAGTCCAAGATGGACAGAATGGCAATGGACATTAATCACCTGTGCCTCGACCGGGACAAAGTTACAGAAAGGGTCATGACTACTGAGGTAGAAGTTGTAGAGCTCCCAAAAAATGTACAGACGATACAGGATACAGTGGTGATGTTACAGGCTCAAACAACCAGATTGGAAGACCGCATTGAGGATGCCGAATGGCGTTCCTGGAGAAATAATCTGCAATTTCTCAGCTTACCTGAGAAAGCGGAAGGAAACTCAGCAGAATTATTCTAGGAAAATTGGATTGTAGCTGCGCTTACCCTGTGTACACCTCTCTAAATTCTTGAGTATCAAAAGAGCTCCCTGAGCGTTGGCTCCCGCCCCTTGCCCAGGTACACAGATGCAGTGACGCAATACTACAACATGTCCAAGCTCATGGTCCGCCTCAATACAAAGATAAACTAATTAAAATTGACCCTGATTATACTAGAAAAGTTCAAGACCTTTGTACTGGGTTCCTGGGGGTCAAGGGTAGGCTACGTGAGCTTGGAATTAAGTAAAGCCTGACGTTCCTGGTGAGGCTCAGGGTGACCCCATAGAGACCAGCAATTCATTTGCACCGCTGCACCTGGAGCAGGACACCTAGGCAGACGAAGAAATGCAGGTGACCTAGGGACATGGATGATTAAAAGTTGGGGGGGTTTGGACCCACACCAGCTTGCTGGTAAACTTGGAGGGCGATGCCATACGATCCATGGTGACCTAACTGAGTATTAAGTACCATGGTATTCTTATAAGACATGTTACCAGAGAAGAACCACTGGTTGAGTTACTTAAATACACCAGGGCAGTCCAATGACCTCATCTGGGCACTACGCTGAGATACCATGTTGGACTGGCAACTGGCTATGGTACTAGTCAGATTCTACAAGGAGAATCATTTTTGAAACACCAATATAGTTTCAAGGGATAGGGTGGGGAATTTGGGGCGGGGTTTGCGGTCCTCTTACTTACTGTTTGGCCGGCATTGATGGGCGGCTACTGCCTATGGGTGGGATGGGAGCACATGACTGTTTGGTAAGCACGTCATGTCCAGTGTTGGTTGCTGTTCATAGATGGGGCAAAACTTTCATGTTTGAGCACTACATGCACTTTCCCAGTAAGAAATATGAACATTTTCCTAAAGATTACACATGAAGGGCACAGGGAATGACTACAAATTCATGACATGGAATGTATGCGGCCTAAGTAATTATGTTAAACATAATACAACTTATGCTTATCTGAGGAGATATGGGGTATCTATCGCATTTCTCCAAGAGACTCATCTATGGGGGAAATGTATTAAATATATACAGAGACGACGGCGAGGACAATTGTATGATACTTCCTACTCTGGGTATGACCGAGACACATTAATATGGGTAGCACCTGGAGCCCTTTTAAGCACTCCAGAACATGCTCCGATGATGAGGGACAATTTATGATGGTGGAGGGAACGCTTGATTCACACAATTTAGGTGTATTGAACGTATGTGCCCCGAATAACGATGATAGTGACTTCTTGGGTGCAGTGCTCAGGAAAGTGCAACTCTCTCCTGAGGTGGAGATTTAATGGCAGGAGACTTCAACTGCGTTATGAATGGCAAAATTGATAGATCCGCACCCAGCCTGGGTACTAAACCTAAGCATTAGCGGCATTACAGAAGGTGCAGAGCAGTTTAGGCCTGATGGAGATCTGGAGGCAACGGAATCCGATAGCATGTACATATTCATGCCATACCCTAGTGACAAACACATGCAGCCATTTGGACTATTTTTTTAGACACCCAATACCTGGCCTGGTATTTATCTGATCATTCTCCATTATTAGTTACATACACACTACATAGACTCCAACTACCTCTGGCCGCTCAATGCAGAAGTACTTACTGACCCGATGTTTCGAGAGACCATAAATCAGGACCTTACACAATACTTTCAGACTAACAGGGAGTCCACTGCTAGTATAGCCCCAGAGTGGGACGCTATGAAGTTGGCCATTAGGGGAGCATGCATGTCCACCGCAGCTGAGATACGTCATACACTGGAAAAAGACCTATCTAAGCAAGAAGTTGACTTTCTGTCGCTTGAAAAGGACTTCCCTACAGGACAGCCAAACATAAAGAACTGGAATGTCCAGTGACAAAAGGTCTGAGAGTTATGGGATAGACTAGACAAATATGTTAAAAATACTAGCTAGACGTGTTGGTACTTGGAGGGTGATAAATCTGGACGCCTAATGGCATGCCTCATTAGAACAGAAAGCCAGCCTCTTCCAGAATTGGGAGTATGAAATGGAGGTGGTACTCTAGTACATATGCAGAAGGTGATTAATGACGCGTTCGCAAATCATTAGAGGGCGATATATTCTGAATCAGGGCATTTCGTCCTACCTGAACAGCATCTCAATCCAATGTCTTACTTCCAGGGACGTGAAATCCTGGCTGTAAAACAAGCCGGAATTGCTAGGCGCAATGAAGGCATCGAAGCCTGCCAAATCCAGGAGCAGATGGTCTTCCGGCTGAATTTTATCAGTAATTCCCAGACATCTTAGCGGATAGGTTATGCATGAGAACTGCCACATTCCATGCGGGAGGCTCTAATAGTTGTGGTCTCTAAACTAGGTAAGGACCCCACTGAGATGGATTCATATAGATCCCTTTCCATGTTAAATGTGGACCTCAATCTCCTCAGTCATACACTGGTGGCTAGACTACTGCCTTTTATTCCTCAATTAGTACACGAGGACCAGTCGGTTCTATACAATGTAGAAACACTCTCCATAACATTCGCTAACTAACCCACATTACAAGGTCATCAACACTGGTAACAGATGATTACGCATTGGCCTTCCTCGATATGCAGCAGGCATTTAGGCATTTGATTCAGTACACTGGAAATATGTATGGCAGGTGCTATGTACGATGGGTTTGGGTTCACATTATGTCAATTGGCTTAAATTGTTATCCACAGGCCCACAAGCTAGAATACGTGGTGATATGTCTCTGCCACCATAGAGCTACAGCGAGGCACTCAACAGGGATGCCCCTCCCCACCCCCCCCACCCCCGATTTTAGCCTTGGCAATGGAGCCATTAGCTTGTCATTTGAGACAAGCTCTCATGGGATGAGGGGTACAAATAGGAGCAGCCAAGCATATAATTTCCCTATATGCAGACGATGCATTAGCTTATTTATGAAGGCCGGCTGCTTCTGTACCATTAGTATTGAAAGATTTGACAGAGTTCTGGTTGTTTTCCTGTCTCCAGGTTTATAAGTCAAAATTCCTCCTGTTTCTGATGGGTAGACTTGATAGCATCCCATTGGTGCATTCCCCGCAGGTTGAATAGCCCTGGACAAAAGACAAAGGACCTCATTACAACAGTGGCGGTATTGACCACCTACCGCCACAGCGGCGGCCGCCAACATACCGCCGCTGGCAAATCATATTATGACCGCCGACGGTATTCCGCCAGAAATCTGTCGGAACACCGCCGATGGTCATGGCGGTGGACGGCGGTGAGGCGGTGCTGCTGACAGCAGCACCACCACGCCAGCAAAACACCGCCAACCATATCATGAGCAATGTTACGGCCTGGCGGTGTTTTGCTGGCGGACGCTGCTGCTGACAGCAGCGCCGTGGACCGTCTCCAGCCGGAGGGCCCCCTGCAAGCAGGTAAGTCGGGTTCTCCGAACAGGGAGGGGGGGTAGAGGGTGTTGTGTGTATGTGGGTGGGTGTGTGTGTATGTTTTGGGATTCATGCATGCGGGTGTCAGTTGCATTGGATGCATGCGTGAATGAGTGATTGTGAGTGTTGTGTGTTGTGGATGCATGTGTGTGACAAGCTATTTTGGTGTATGTTGTGGTGTGTGGGTATGTATGTGTGCATGCGTGGGTGGAGGTGGGTAGCCATGTGTGCATGTGTGTATATGGGTGCGCGTGTGGGTGTGTATATGTGCAGGGGCAGGAGCAGGTGTAGGAGAGTGGGGGAGGATTCTGGGGAAGGGGTGTGGGGCGGGGAAGACCGTGGCGGTAGGCACTATCAGTGCCAGGGAATTCGTTCCCTGGCACTGATAGTGCCTACCGCCATGGTTTTTGTGGCGGTACAAAAACCACGGAAACCATGGCGGTAGGCCGGATCATAATCCCAAGGGTGGGAATGTGACGGCTGCCGGGCTGGAGACCGAAGTCTCCAGCCCAGCGGCCATTACCACCCTAGAGGCTGGTGTTTTAAAGTGGAGGTGTTGGATGGCGGTAACCGCCAGGGTCCAAATCCCTTTGTTTTTTTTTACCACCGGCCTTTTGGCAGTATTACCGCAGCTTGGACACTGACCGCCAGAGTTGTAATGAGGGCCAAAGTTTGATATCTGGGGATTTAGATTACTCAAGAGAAAACTAAATTCTACGATATGAATATGGGACGAGTGATTGAGGAGCTGCGCCATTTTATCCAATTCTGGAATATATTGAGACTGTCCTTGATGGGCAAATTGCCCTAATTAACATGGTGGTGTTGCTGAGATGCCTGTATGTGATGCAGGGAATTTACTATGAACTATCGCAGAAAGTCTTTAGAGAACTGGACTCAATCTTGGTGCAGCTTCTGTGGAATAATGGACGATGCAGGGTTGGGCTAGCCACGATGTGGTGATAATGGGAGCAGGGAGGATTAGAACTCACACACATAGAACTATACTACTTAGCGTCACAACTCCAGCATGCAATATATTGGATAGACACTGATCCTAGCTAGGAGACGTTCCTATTGGCTGCCACGTGTGGGAGACAACAGCTGGGGGCACATATGACGCTTGGCAGGAGCCTTTCCCATACACTTACACATTTGGTCAGACTGATGGGCACGCTCTGTGAGAGGATGGTACAGACTGTGAGAGAGTGAGCACCCAATGCCCCTGAACTAGATGTTTGGATTATACGTTACTTTGCTCAAATAGCGCAGCTAATATCTATAGAGAGGAGGTAGAAGGGTGGTTGTCTGACGATACCTGATCTTTACCTGGGGGTAGATTTAGAACGCTACGAGATGCCATAGAAACATTTGCATTGGGTCCTGGACAATCCCTTCAGTACTCTAAGATCGCAGCCAAGGCACAACAGCAGTGGCCTGCATTTCCAGAGGCCCCTGATGCTACTCACACACTAGTCAACATGTTATCTAGGCAGGGGTATGTAAATTAGTGACACATTTATACACAGCGCTACGCGCAGATGACAGGTTAAGTAATTGCAGGTAGAAGAAAAATGGCAAAACTTAAACAATGAGCCCCTCTCCCCTAGCAACTGGACCCATATTCATGCAGATGTCCGTAGGGTGTTTTTTTGCGCAAGGTTCAAACAAATTCAATATGACATCATTCATATGACCTATTTATCCTCTAGGCGACTACACGCAAGTTACCAAACACAAGATTGTAGATGTCCAACTTGTGCGGCACGAGGCCTATTTTTTACACCTGATCTGGCACCGTCTGGTGGCAACAACTTATTTGGGAGAGGAAGTGGAGCAGCTTAGCCGTGCCACCTGCTGGGATATTCCTCTGACGATTAATAAATGTTTGTTGGGCCTGCTGCCCAGGGATCCGAAGCGAAAGCTCAGCAGACGCTTAACGGTACTAGGACTTACTTTAGCAAAACGACGTAGCTATTCATTGGCTGAGTAACAGAGCTCCACCTACAGAGAAGTGGGAAGGAGATCTAAGGGACTGGGCCAATGCTTAGGAGGAACATATGAGACAAACAACGAAAGATAATGAACTACCAGAAGTGCTTCTTGGCTTTGGGGAAATGATGCAAGATTTGTTGGGCTCCGACCAGAATACACAACCTGTGAAATGAGAACCAGAGGCCCCTGATGAGGTAGATGGGCGGGAGGAAACAGACCACATATAACATACCCCAGCCAGACAATGACGGAATTGATTAGCCTTTAGTCTTACTGATATCAAATGCAATGTATCCGAAATGTATATTGCGTTTGCACTGTCCCTACATGGAAGCTTTCCTTTCCTTTTTTTTGGGGGGGGGGCAGGAGGGTGGGTTGTGAAGTTTCGTTTCTATCATATTGTTTGACAAATGGACACCAATGAATAATAACAGAAACTATGATAATATATTGACTTACAAGCATCCTATGTATTAAAGATGAAACTTTAATAATGATATAGCACAAAAAAGTGTTTTCCTTTACAGGCTGGGATATTTTAGGTTCTTCAGCTGCAAAACCGCAACTCAAAATAAAAAACAAGTCTGAGGGCTGCAGTAAAAAAAAAACAGTACCGGGAAATAAGAAAAAATAGAAAGCTAAACAGAAATATAGGATTCGATCTGTGCCACAGCAGGAATCCAGCACGGTTGTATACAATTTGAGGGACCATAAAAAAAATTAAAAAGACAGCTTGATATCTGTAGTCTGATAGCCGTTGTTTATTTGCTTTGTAGGACTGTGAGGAGAGTAGAAGGCCAGAAAGGATCAGACAGACTGAGTATTGCAGAAAGGACAAATACATCAGGCCGAAACGTTAGACAGCATGCAAGCTATATTGAGATCAGCATGCAGAAAGAAAGTGAAAAGTTCAGATTCAGAAGCTCATTTAAGAAAAAAAAAAAAGTAGCTAGAAAAAACATTCTTCTGAAACTGTGTTGCAACTTCTGCTTAACACGCCTTGGACAGTAGCACTGATAGACAGCCAGCAGAAGTAACTATAGTTTGTCACATTCTCAAAGAATGTCTGATGGTGGTGACTCCAAATAAAGAACACATACATGTTAAACACCAGATGGACACATAAACTCACCAGATAGGATTTATGATGTAGAAATACAAATTGACAAGGATATATTGCACAAAATTAAAGTTGCGCTCTGGTCACTATTTCTTAGACACCTATAACATCATTTTTGTACAGGAAAATTGTCTGCTACTATTTATAAAATATGCACTTTAAGGTGAGTAGGTAATGATTACAAGCATTTTCCTTTTCGGTACCTGAAGAATTTTGGGAAAAATATACACACAAGTGGGCTTTAAAGCAGGCTCTGGCTATGTATAGAAACCAAAAGGGGTAGTACAAAGATTCTGTGGGCCCTCACAGTGCAGGAACCACCTGGGTTCGGAGAGGCATACAACTGGCAAGAGCCCCTGCAGCAGTGGGCCATTGTCCGGGTTCTATCATCCTAAGAAGGGAAGTCCAGCGAGGTATTGATTGGCCGACCCTAGCTTTAGGCTGGGAGGAGGTTGTGTTGGAAATGGCCCATTTTGCATGGTTATCCCCAAACGTTTTTACCTCTGACTTCCTGTTTTTTCTGTGTGCTGAATTTCATTTGTGCTGGCTTTAGGACTCTGGGCACTTTACCACTGTTGACTAGGGCTAAAGTGCAAGTGCTTTCTGTCTAAGTTCTATCAGTGATTGCTTTATCCATGATTGGCATATTTGATTTAGTAGTAAATCCTTAGTATAGTGCCCATGTGTACCCAGGGCATGTTAATCAAATCCTACTAGTGGGTCTGCAGCACTGACTGTGCCACCCACATGTGTAGCCCTGCAAACATCTCAGACCTGCCACTGCAGTGTCTGTGTGGGCAGTGTTAAACTGCCATTTCATCCTAGCAAGTGCACCGACTTGCTAAAGCCCAGACCTTTACTTTTACTACATGTAGCTCACCCCTAAAGTAGGCCCAAGGAAGCCCCATGGGCAGGGGCAGTGAAATACTGCTAAATTCAGTTTTCAATACTGCAAGTACTATCTCTCCCATAGGGTAACATGGGGATTACATTGAAATATCCTTTATGTGTAATTCACCATTGGCAGCAGATAGAGGTTTGGAGTTTGAGTTCTCTGAACTTACAATTTAAAAATATAACTTTTGTTTTTGAATTGTAACTTTGAAAATGCTACTTTTAGAAAGGTCAGGAATAATGAAGATCTTACAAGAATATCCAGAGGGAATATCAGTATGCCTATACCACAGATGTGTAAGCTATAACTGTTGAATTTCAGTGGTTTTTGAGTTTAAAATGGTACATTTTAAATTACATTTTCACCTAACTATAACATCACTTTAGCCTATCTATACAAATATATTCAAAATGTCTTGCTTACACACAGCTGCTTTCACCTCCATGCCGGTGCCTCTGTCAGAGGTGCAGGTCCCAGTGAAATATGTAAGAAAAGTTCTTCTTAGAAAGATGATTGGTACTTGTGGGTATAATTAATTATGCCAGTTTATTAGCAGTTATGGTCCACCACATTTTGGCTCCGAAGAGCCTTTGTCAAGGTGAGTGAGACAAACCATTCAACAAATTAATAACAAACAAGATAATACACATCAAAGAAACATTTTTCTTTTTAATACACGTTTTACGTTTGGTAGCTTTATTCTTCCACATTATATTAGAATGTCCAGATTTAAATTTATATATACTGACAGAGAAGCCAGCCATGCCAATAATGTTTATAGAATGGAATAGTCGGCATCATCATAAACACAGAAAAAATACTTAACATATAACTCAATTTAAAAAATACAATGAAGAACGGCCTATCAATACTTTTCATATAGCAGTTGTTATCTTGTTACTCACTTGTTTCAGAAAAAAGTGTATGTGCTATTGTAATTTGAAGAAATATATCAATTAAAGGTCGGGTGGAAGGGATATTGCCTCAATGCCCACTAGGGCTGTATATCCCAGGACATTTATTTTAGTATTTAGCATTTAACTATTATAATTCATTGGATTGAGAATTATTATAGAACATGACCCCAGCCCTCATGGTTGGATATTATGTCTCTGCCAGGGCACCCCACTGGGGCTATTAGATGGGCAGCATTCCTCTCCTGGAGATTATAGTTTTTGGATTATTGTAAATTAACATGACCACATGACAGATCCATGTATGTGCACTTGCTATTAATAGGATTATATTCCTACTTGGTACACCCCTCGTGGTCCTATTGGAGTACAATATGTATTTCTATTATGGCTTGGCATGCTTATTGCTACAATATGAAATATGGTACTGTGCAGAACCACACCATACACTTCTTTATGTCTGCCCTTCTAATGGTTTTTACTGCACTACCATTAGAAACCACTTTTACACTTTAAATAATAGATGCTTTGTTTTTTTGTCCGGAAATGGTGCTCAAAAGTGAAACCCATGCTGTAGAAATGTGTTATGCATGCTCTCATACCATCCAAGAGATGTGTGTTTATGACAGTCATAGAAATGAAAAACATTGAGAGGCAAGGAAAAAGGCTAGCTTTCTTTTTGTTTGATGGAGAGAAGATTGTGTGATGCTTCTTTTTTTAGAGATTACCATCTGTCCGACAGTAAGATGACAAGGACGAAAGATGGTGAAATTCTTTATAAGTAGCCTAGGAACTTCATGTGACTTGAGTGTTTGTAGTGCACAGATCAGTTGTTTTAGCGCACAGGACCTTTCCCATGTTGCAAAGAATTCAAATCTTCCTACAAAGGATTTAATGTGAAGGAGTTGGTAGTGGAGAATGTGTAAGTCAGCTTAGAAACAGCTATTGTCAATAACTTTGAAAGTGGGTTGCATAATTTCTCACTAAATCCATTTATTTTCTCTAAATCTTCTGTCTTGGTACATGTCTGTCCTTCGTTTAGAGCAGCATAAATCATGGTCACTATAACTAGCACCCTAAGGTAACTATAACTTGTGCCCTCCCCATGCACTACTAATTAACCCACATATTAGAGCCCTCATGACAACTTCTATAATGTCATTAAAATATAAATTAATCATTAGCAGTCAAATTATTGAAGAAAAAACTGTGCATGATGGGGTGTGAGATATAGTTACCTTAGGGAGCGAGTTACAGTTCTAACTCTAACTATAATTGCAGAATTTCTATGGTTTGTGCGAGCAAATTCCAAACCTAACTATAACATACCTGTAACCTCTGTTTTTTTATGTGAATTTCTATGTTTTAAAAAAAATTCTATTTCCTAACTACAACTTCCCTGTAACCTTTGTTTCAGCTCTGAGGAACCTTTGTCAAGGTGAATGAGACAAACCACCCAAAGAAATTAATTATTTTAATCCTGACATTCCTTGTAAATTCCTTGTGACACCTACTTCTTTCATTGCTCTTATCACATTATTTTGAGAAGTGGATTATTCGTAATTTAAACTACTAAATCCTGTTGTGGGGTGGTCCAGGACTCCATGTTTTTGCTAATAGCTCAAAAATAATTAAATGTTGTGGAATTGCATTTTTTGTCACCCTAATGAAGGTTTTTGAAAGTGCTTCATGGCTGAAGTAAATATGGTAACCATGTGCTTTGATAAACTACATAAACTCATAGCACAGGTGTTTTAACCTCTGCAGCGGAGATGTTTGCTCTCAAAACAGCCCCACTCTACATCTTGGCTCCAGTACCTTTTGCAAACTCATTTTTCATCTCCTTTTGCTTATCTATTGCATAGTGTGATCCATTTCTCAAACACAACCACCATCACCCCATGTTTAGAAAGCCATCAGGTCTGGCCTGCTGATTGGCTTTAAAGCTGTTTTTGATTTAATCTGTTTCTTTCGTGTTTCCTTGCTTTCAAACATGTTTGGTGGAATATCAACTACTCTTCTCAACAAGGTGTGTGCAATTTGTCCTTTTTTCCTGCTGAAGGAATATCATCAACATTAAGAAATAATATCAACATAAATGAAAACACACCCTATCCAACTGAATATCAGTGCCACAAAGCTACTGCATTCTGACTTGGAAGATAATTACTTGTTTTACTAAGTTCACAATGCACTCTGTGTTTTCTCAAACGTTGAGCTCCTAAAGCAGGCCTCTCCAATGAGTACCTTGTTAGCTACTAGTAGATCTCCAGCTACCTGTGAGTAGGTCTCCTGGGTTCAGTGCAGCCTACTAATTTAGAACTTTCATTTGGTTGTACACCAAAATTGGAAGGTTTGAATTTGATTAAAATGTGTGCATTTTCAGAGCCCATGATTTCAAAAATTAAAAGAAAGCTGATACTTGAATGATAAATTGTGCAGCATTGGGAGAATTATTAGTAATGTGTATTACTCCGTGCCAGGGGGCATTGCAGCTGTGGCTGTTATGAATTACCCTTACAAAGGCATTTTAAATTGACCAGGCCTTTTTCACATTACTGCTGGCAATCCTGCACTGAGCTGACACAACTGCTAATCTTGAATAGGGTGGCCACTAATGTGTTCTTCTCAGATGTGTACAACACTTATAGTAGTACCACCCAATGCTTTTTGAACATAAGTAGCTCTTTCTTAGTGAAAGGTTGGAGATCCCTGTCATAGAGTGAGTCCTGTATTTCAATGCTTAAATTCTTTTCAAACTGTCTTCCTGAACATTTAATCGGACCAATGTGCAGAACTGTTGACTGCTGGAAAGTTGACTGACTAATAAGAGAGCACTGGGATTTATGCAATGCAGTACAATTGCCTATCATCACCGCTGCTGTGTACGACTCTTCACCAGGGCTGAAATGTGCTGACATGCACAGGACCAACAATCTCACAATTCGCTGATACATTCAGTGTGTTTCCATGGAGTGCACCAACAGCTGAGCACCTATGCGCCGCCCCCATCTGCCAATCCAACATCTCTAATCAATTCCTTGCTTTATCATCATCAACCGCTGGCAAATATCATTATCACTGAACTGAGTTCTAACATCTACAGTTTTTCTGCTATAAGTGAGACTTGAAAAATGCCATTATCTCCATCTGTGTATTCCGCAATTGAAGCTGCAGATTTGAACGTTTCCATCTGATTTCATAATAATCTAGACTCAGTAAAACAAAAGAAAGAGAATCAGAAGCTGCTGCTGTTTGTCTATACAGCTGTCTTAAGTCAACCTTTGCCTTTTCAGTTCCTTTTGGATTCATTTTTTTTTTTTGCACCATGCCACATAGCCACATTAGGCATAAGGTGTTTGCTTGGCTTTTCCATTTATCAATGTGCATAGACATATCACATATATACACATATATAATCATTAGAATTGTTTCTCTATCACTCCGAGGATGGCATAATCTTTGTGTGTTTCTGATCATGTACACGACTCTGCATTTCATATATTATTTTTGCCATATCTAATATTGTTGCCAAATGTAGGTCGCATAACCTTTGCTTTGTAGTAGTTTGATGGTACATCAGTTATACATATATATGAGGTGAAGGTACGACAAGATTAATATGCGGATTATTGCATTTGATATGATCTATTACGAAGCCTGCCCTTTTCAACATAATCAGAAAAGTATATTTAACTTGGTACGGCACAAATTAGACAGAAAGGAGAATCTTCGACTTCCTGGGAGACTTGGTTTGTGCATCTTGGAGCCAGCTTCTCCTTATCGGCTTGCTGTGAATGCCACAACTAAAATGCAGAGATAGACAGCGAACTTAACAAGGTTCAGAACAACAGGTCTGTTGTTCAGCTACCGCAGCCCGCCATGCGGTCACCGCCATTTGGCCGCTCCGCGGTCAAAAGACCGCGCCGGCCATTCTGGCTTTCCTGCTGGGCCGGCGGGCGGGCGCCCGCCAAAGGACCGCCCGCCGGCCCAGTGGGAAAGGCCCTGCAACATAGAAGCCGGCTCCAAATGGAGCCGGCGGTGTTGCAGGGGTGCGATGGGTGCAGTTGCACCCGTCGCGATTTTCACTGTCTGCTAAGCAGACAGTGAAAATCATGCTGGGGCCCTGTTACGGGGCCCACGACACCCGTTCCCGCCATCCTGTTCCTGGCGGTAAAAACCGCCAGAAAGAGGGTGGCGGGAAGGGGGTCGGAATCTCCATGTCGGCGCTGCTTGCAGCGCCGACATGGAGATTCAGCCCAGACAGGGGAAATCCGGCGGGAAACCGCCGGATCACCTTTTCTGACCACGGCTTTACCGCCGCGGTCAGAATGGGCAGGGAAGCACCGCCAGCCTGTTGGCGGTGCTTCCGTCGTCATCCACTTTGGCGGTCGATGACCGCCAGGGTCGGAATGACCCCCTATGTCACGTAACTTGGACAGGCACTTTTGCTACAGGGTAAAAGAGAAGGGTTAGTGAACAAAGACTGGTTCCATCATTCCGTGCAATGAACTTCTGGAACATGTTAAAGTGTTCGCAATTCTCTTTAATGTTTTTGCCTATTAATTGTTTTCATTGATACTAATTTTTTTTCATAGGCACATCAATACACATTATCTGCACTAGGTTATAATAAAACCTTGAACTATACCTCTAATGTGGAGTCTTGTGTGGTCCCATTCATGGTGAAAGGACAAGCTCATTAAAAACTCAGTAACAATAAATAATCCTGAAAGTCTCAAAGGACTGAATGTAGCCCAAAACATACCTCCCTTATATAATGCACAGGTAGTTTGTGGGTTACAGTCTACCAAGTTCCCTGTCCCTTGTTTGTAAATTTCCATTTGAATATACTAAGCTTGAGGGTCTAAGGAGCCTAATCCCAGGCTGTATTTTGCATAAAGTCGCATGGTAGTGGGACTCCATGCGAATGTGAGTGGTGCAATGTTGAGTCCAATGGGATCCATCTTAGATTGCCCTTGTTTTACATTGTATCAAACGGACCTCTCTGGACGGTGGAGGTGTGATACCTGCATTACTGAGCTGACGGGTGTAACCCCAAACACAGAAGTATGGGAGGATAGAGACAAGGCTACGTATAGAAACGTTTTGACAACTTTTTAGCAAGGGATTGCTGATGGGGCTGAGTTAGCAGATTCTGTTGTTAGAGAGAGCAAAGCTTCTCAGCAGGTCCCGCCTCTTCTTGTCTCTATTTAAGTGCTGCTTCAGGAAAGCAAACAAAAAAGCCAGTTCTGAACGTTTCACACATCATTGTGTGTGTGCTCCTTTATGTGCAATGATGCCTGGAGCCAGCATTGTCACTACCTTCTCTGAAAGACATTACTTTTTGCCAAGTTTGCATCTGCACTGTGGACAGAACATAACTTATGAAAAGAAAGAACCGAAATTGGTTCCTGGGCCTTGACAGTGAGATCAACTTACCCTGTCTGGAAAGTGTGTATAAAAGTGGGACTCAAACTACCACACTTGTTTCTAGTTCCATGTATTTCAAGAACAAGGAGGGGAGTGATCAACAGAGTACTTGAAGAACTGCTGAGATGTAGAGCTTGTGTCCTCTAATAGCCGCTCTTTCAGAGGTGAGTAAACATGACCTGAAAACTGTGCATCAAGCTGGAAGAGTTGTGGGTCTGTCTGCATCCTGGGAACCTATCTGACCTGCTGAAAGTGGAAGAAACATGTATAGCCCTGCAGGACCTAACTGCCCAAGAAAGAAGCCCAGCTTCAAATCCTGGAAGTGGGGTGGGCCCAGAAGAGTGGACTGTTTGCAGAAAAGTAGCCAGAGTCTGCCCAAGTCTACCCGAACATCTCTCCGCCTCCCTGAGTGTTTCTACCTTCAAGAAGCACAAACTGAGCCATCTCACCAATACCCTCACCCTTCACTAAGGGTACCCACTCAAGCATCTGCCACCAGAGGAAGCTAACAGACTTGTGCTGAGTCTGTCTTCTGTTCACAGAAGATCTGAGACCGGTACCATGAACCAAATGATGGAAGCCAAACTCAGGGAATGACCCAATCTGCCCAATTGGAACCTACTTCCTCAGAACTGCTGCCCCTTAACCTAGACCTGCAGGAAAAGAAAGAGGCTGTCTGTCCAAGCCACTGCACCCATGAGTACACCTGCTCATCTGTACAGCTGTGGCCTGCACACTTGCACTTAGGCCTAACAAGTGCCACACATCTCAGATAAAACCATCACAAGAACTGAACATTAAATGTGAACTTTACTACAGACGTATGTGGGATCCATGATTTAACAATAGACCCACTTAACATGAAGCTGCGCATCTGCTCCCACAGTGAACCCACACCCTCTCTTTGATCTAGTCTAGTATGCAGCCTTGTGGTGGATAATACTTCTTGTGTGTAGTATCTCGTTTTGGTGTGATTATAGTACTTTTCTTTTTACTAAAATAAAAGCATTGGGCTGGATTTGGCTAGATCACACAGAATGTCCAGCTGTCCATCTGCCACTTATTCATGTACTGATTGCCACATGTTCAACATCACACATATTTCTGATGGAGTGCAAGTAATAGCGTGAAGCGTATTGACCTGATACTGTTATGCGCATGAGCAATTAATACAACTTTAATGAAGTGAAAAGGAATTAGCTCAAATTAAAACAACAGTCTTTCGATTATGATCAACATCATGCAATATATTTCTGTAAAAAAAGGAATAGTGCATGGTTGATAATTTAGTTAAAGACAAATGAACTGAGAATGCAGAGAGTGTGCATGTTTTTATCATGAAGAATCACCATGGTTTTCTTTCCACCGCTCTGAATAAGTGTTGAGTGTAGAAACGAAGGAGAGTCGTGTCTAATAAGGCTTGAAAATTCAAACTAATATTTCAGGAGTGTGAACTTGGGGCCACTTCCCAGATTAAAGGATGGTTGTACCATAAGAGGCATGGACCAAAGTGGGTGGTATTTTAATCTTGCCTAATCCAGTGACTTCAGCACCAGAATACAAAGAGAGCTCAGGTGTGGGCGATCTAAAATACTGCCCTATGATAACTTAGTAGTGATGGGCACATTCTGCATTTGGCCTGAGCGGTAAGTAGAAGGATGGGGTGGGTACTGCAGTGCAAGGGAACTCGTCGGCTGACTTGAGGGGGGCGGCAAGCAGAGCCTTGAGAGACGATGGGCTGGGTCCTGAGAGTCTCTTTGTTGAACAGAGGAAATGAAAAGAGAAGATTAATGAATGGTTTTGCAAATGTTAAAGCAAATAGTTAAGGCTGAATGCCTCGGAAGTAGCAACGAGGAAGCGCCTAGGAAGTCTGAAAATTCGAACAATTGCTCCTCAGAAGGCCCCTACACTCTACCTCTTTATGAGGAGGGAGGAATTCTGTGTTACAATTTAAAGCAGTGCATATGAGCGCTGATGCTACCCCCGAGTGACCGTATAATACTGATGGAGCTGATATTGGGCAGAAAGGTACCGATGTTATCACCAGAACCACTGCCTGTCATTTAGATCCTTCGCTCCAAGGGGGAAGGCGCTGTGCCTTTAAGGAAGCAGCGCTCCACTGCTTCCTAGACAGGCTGAACATGGGAGACGAATAGATTTTCGTAGAGAGCTCCGTGAGCAAGGCATCAGTCGCCTGGCCTAGGGCGACAGGCAGCAGCCCCAGCCGAGCCAAGGTCGCACTGCTATCCATCTCCTGCCGGCCTGGAGCTCCCTTGAGTACTGCAGGGTTTACAGCATCGAGAAAGCCACCGGAAAAACCGTGCAACAAATTATATTATCAGAAAATGCTGCTCTAATCGCAGGGCCAGCAAAAGGCACCGGGAAGAAACGCGCACTAGCAACGCCACCAGGAAAAGTAGGATTAGTAAACACAGTACCAACAGCACCACCTGGAATACAGCACCACTACTACCATCAGTAAACAAACAGTGGTGCTATCAGGAAACACAGCACCTACCACTTGGTCATGTTACCGACATAATGGGCCTCATTCCGAGACCTTTGGGTTTTGGGAGGGAATACTGCACCTGATAAAGACCGATATCACAGGGTATGGTATTTACCGCGAGTAGTATGACCTGTCTATTCGGATTGTTCCTACTAGGATTCACACAAAACATGTGGAATGGCAATTTTGTGCAACAATTACTGCATATTTTGCTTCTTCTCAAGCAGGATTCCACCGTCGCATTTTCCAGGTTTTTGAGTCAAAATGTGAGTGAGGAAATATGCTGGATATCATCTTCTTATCCAAACAATTTTTAATCCCATTTCGACGCAAAGAGGTGATTACTTGGGCACTCAAAAGGAAGGCCTATCGCTGGTATGCTTTTCATAACAAGCATTAGCAAAGCAATTAAGTCTTGCCTATAGGAGAGCTATTTGCTATGTCAATTTCTTTTAGCAATTTTGTACAGCAGTGCAGTTAAACATACTGAAGGGCAGTATCCCCAAAACATTTGTGTCCTATCTGGAGGGAAATTTCTTTTACTTTGCAGCTTTTACCATGCAGGACCTTTACCATACAGTCTTTACCACACAGGAAACTACCACGCAGTACGGGGATGGGAGGGAGGGAGCTAGGCTGCAAGATGGCTGCCTAACTAGGAGGCTCTAGCCACCCAGTGCTGAATCCAACATAATCTGCTGAAAATCTGGGGGAGCGGCAGCACATAGCCATAGATCCTGTGCTGCGGGTCCTGTGAGCAGTGGTTGTGTCCCCAGCAATCGACAAGGTGGGCCTGTGCGGCTGAGAACTGGAGGAGGCAGCCTGCTGGGTAAAAAGGCATTCAGCATGGCTGCTAAGCAGGCCATCTGCAGAAGGTGTGACAAGACCACCAGAGAAGAGCTGCAGGCATGCTGAGATCCATGCTCCATCCCCCCACCGACAGCAATTTATGGTGGGGCAGAGGCACTGGTCTTAGACGCGCTGCTGACTGATCAAGACCAAGGGACCTGTAGTGAACTTCTAGGTGTGCTGGCCAAGCAGGAGACCTAAGGGAAGCTGAGGAGAGCAGTGAGGGCCCCACACTCGGAACCCAAGATCCAAATCCTTCACGGGCCTGAAGTCTCGGGGGAGCCAAAAAACTGCGGAGACCGTGCCAAAATGCTGGCCCTACACAGACCAAGACTGGACCCTCAGGCACAGCCGAGGTGAGTGCAGATCACCCCACACTGCAGGAAGGGGGGAGAAATATATACCGCAATGAGTCTGCCATCTCAAGGGAGGTGGTGCCATGCTCAAGGGGAGGTGAGTGCTGCTGAGTGCAGTGAGGCCCTAGACCTGTGAGTTCGGACCTGCTCGCGCCCCCCAGTCATTGTGGGGTGAGGCGGGGCCACGTGACATCCACCAACTGAATTGCCCTTGGGTGACTCTCTCCTACTGCACCGCTGTGCGTGGATGAGAACTCTAGAGTGCCCCTTGAGGAGCAGAAGGCACAGAGACGTTGAAAACCGACAAACAACAACCCAAACTAACGTTCGATAAAAAGCATCTCCTTTGAATCAAGGACACTGACCAGAGGAGTGATGCCTACTCAACCGCAGACCATGAGGATAGTATAGTGGACGTGGATCTGAAAACATTGCTTTCTGACATCCACATGTGTTCTGGGCTGGGAACCAAAGTCCCTGTATGGCCCAGATTACCCCTACTGGTGGCAGGAATGATAGCTATTGCCAAAATGGTGGTCCTGCCCAAATTTCTTTACCTATTGTTAACATTCCTATCCCCCTCACTAGCGCCTTTTTTGACCATGTCAGAACACTACTGACCCGACTGACATGGGCGGGAAAAAAGTAAAGACTGGCATGGGATGTGCTGTCTCTGCCATATAAGCAGGGCGGACTTTGTGCTCCTGATATTGAGTTATATTACTATTGCAAGCGCAGCAGTCACATCACTGGTTTCACCACACGCTGCACCTACCACACACTGCAGTAGAAGCAGACAATGCATCTCCATGCACACTAGCTATGACAATGTGCACAAACCTGAGACGCCCTAGGCACACAATAGATACTTGGGATGTACTCTTTCAGCATGGGACTGGCTACGCTGACACGCCTGACTGGACTGCCACTGTGCTGCTAACCTACAACTGGAGGTAGGAGGAACCACCCAATGGGTCTTCCTAGCAAGGAAGGTCGTGCTCAGAAACAGATGACTTGAAAGGGCTTTGCTGAGATGGGGGACTTGTTTGGCAAATTCATTACTCTACGAGAAGTACAGTCTCAACCCGAATGCATGCCATTAGACACTTTACTATACTATCGCTTTTCTGCCACCTGCAAAACACTGCACCCCTCCTTCCCTCGCTAGCCCACAGATTTTTCAAAACTTCCAATTCCTCTAAGTAGGGTATAATATGGCATGATTTGTTATAATATAATATTGTATATTATGGTCTGTTATTTTATAGTATGGAATGGTGTGGTATGTTATGGCCGGCTCTTTTTTTATAGGATAGTATGTTATTGAGGCATACCATCTATGAACTGCTGACAGCATGCCCTTAATACCCGCCTGTGTCAGCAGTTAGTACAATTTAAAAACATGTAACTTACTTTGACTTTCCCAAATTGGGTCAGAAAGTGGAATTACACAGAATGCAACCAAAAGGAAGGCAAGTCATAAACAAGTGCACCCTTAGTAAATGCTGCAGCATGTAACTGTATTATGATTTAATAAATTGTTTTTATATGCATCTTGGAATGGACTGTCCACGGAAAGGTTTACAGGAAAGTGAAGTTTCAAAAAATCTGGAAAGCAAACAATGAGCTAGGGTAGCAGCGGGCCCAAGACAAAACTGCAAAAACGATGTGGCACAAAAGCAGCTAAAAACAAGACAGAGTGGCATAGGAGCATGTTCAAATAAAATAAAGGCCAACAATAGGCGCTGACTAAAAAAAAAAGTCACAATCTGAACACCGGCAAAGAGTAGGAAAACAAATCAAGAAATCAATCAGTACTTGGTCCATGCTCCATGGAAGAAAACGAAAACCTAGAGACGAAGTCAAGTCAAAATGCACAAAGAGGTGCTCACCAATGAAAAGGAAGAAAAGTGACAATGAAGCCAACCAATGGCAAGTATAGGGCAAGCTAAAAGCTGCTTTTTAAAGGTTTTTTTAAAGAAACAATCCATCTTCGTAAGTGACAGGAGAGACCTAAACACCAGTAAAAAACCAAACTACAGAAAACAGCAACAGCTGGTATGTACCCCCCTTTGAAATGAAAACACTTCAAATGTATTTTATAGTTGCCTGGCCTATTGTTAAATGATTACTAAGGGGAAAAAAAGCAGAGCTACCATATGAAAAATAACACTTAACATTTTTAAAAATATTATGTGCACCACCTACTGGGCCTTCCCTAATGGCAAAACAAGAAACAATGGCTCCGACAAAGTTGCCAGTCCTATTTTCCCTCACTGCACAGTGCCTCAGCTGCCGGCACAAACTGAGGTCATCACCTCATGATTCCTAACCCGGAGGCTGAATCCACACCTCTCATCTTATGGTGCACTCGCCAGTTCTCTGTAATCATAGCTCTCATTGGTTAATGCCACACTGGGAGGACAGGGCGATGACTGGCGGTGGGGGAGCAATAAATGCGCTTTTCTGTCATGGGTTGTTTTAGCTCACTCTTTCCATTCAAGTTTAATTACATCTTTGAGAGAAACGTGAAGTCTTAAGGCACTTTAGGTTATAAGTGGCACGTTGGGATAGTGGTGACCTTGGAGGCGTGGCGGTGGGGTTTCTTCTCGGCTCAGCAGGTCTAGCCCTGAGATGTTTCTCTGTAAGTACAAGAGCACAGCAGACGCAGGTGCTTCTCTCGGTCCTTGTCTGACGCTCCTCCGACCGCCTCCAATCACCCATCCTAAACTCAACATAGTCTTACATTACAGCATCCAGGAGCTCCAGACATCAGTCCTACTCAGTCCAGAATCGAGCAACATCTGTCTTGGAGACGGTGGATTATCCATCATGGGATTCTCAATAATATTCACAAACAGGAGAATATCTCAGCTCTTGTGCGGAATCCCGGATCCGAACTTTAAATATTTATATTCAAAAGTCACTTAAACAAATATGACATGCCTACAAAAGGCAGCATTTTCACCCTTTTTAATATTTTAGTTTAGTGACGCATTTGTGTTGTTATGGCAAAATGTTAAGCACAGAGAAAGGGTTTTGTACAGAGAAAGGGACTAAGTGGATTTGAGCTGCATGATGTGTCTCATTCCCACCTAGATTTCAAAGACTTTGGGGCATGTTTATCATTCTTTCATGCAGCACAAAGCAGCAAACCACTTTGTTGCGCTGCGTGAAAAGGAAAGGGCAAAAATGCTCTTTTATACCATCATATTGCGCATTCCTGTTCTTTCCCAGCACTGGCGCACTTTTGGCTGCCTATGGTGCAAGGGTGCCTGCATTGCAGGAAGGATTGTTCTTGTGCAGGAAGGCTCTTTCAATGTGTGTTTCAGAATGCAGCACACATAGAAAAAGCAAAGAAAAGAGAACTAAATATATTTCTCCTCTATAAACATCTCCTAGCAAGGCATAGGATTTTGACACATTTCTAAGTCTACCATTAATAGTAAATCTGGGAATGCGCCAAAATACATGAGTGAAATGGGTGAATATGTGAGAACACCCATGCTCCACTCATTCAATGCCTCCCTGCTGCTGAGTAGTGCAGGCAACGCAAATCGCTGCCTTGAGTAACTCTAGGTTTATCAAGACATGTATGGCCACGCAAGGTGGCCTTGTGTGGCTTGATAAAAGGAGTGAAAAGAGTCCTTACCTCAATATTTAAATCTTAAAATTTACACATTCCCTCAGCATAATTACGTTTTATAATATACAAACATTATAATTAAAGTAAGTATCCAACTTTTAGAAAAATCTCTTATTTAAATCATATTTTACTCACTCATTTTATCCATAAATTAATTTTGCTAAAAATCTTCATCTTTTATTGATTCCCCACAATCCGATACATAGTAATATTGCACCTTGCCCAATGAGATTTAAATTTGAAAACATATATTTTCTTTAGTTCCCCATCGAAGTAACATAACCACCTCCTTCACTCTATCATTCACACTGACCTATATTGGCCGACCGGCACCAAATGCAGGAATCATGCAAAGCTGGTAATGTCAACCATATCCTCATTTGTACCAAAACCTGACCAATATTCGTCATCCTACACTCCAAAAAACCTATCTTGTGGATGGCTTACAACCACCTAATCTCCTCTTCCCATTCTTTTACCAAGTGAGTATCCTTACCAATGAAAATCTCTACACTGTTCCCAATCTGGTCTGACAAGTATCTGTAACTAATAGAAAAGCACAAGCACTTTTGCATACATGGCTTGCAGCCATCCATTCCATGCTCCCTATATTTTCACTACTGAAGTGTTCATAGTCAACACATCAAGTTGTTTCCAATCTGGTCCGGCAAGCATCTATAACCAGTGGTAAAACGCAAAACCCTCTCACATACATGGCTTGCAACCATCCAATCCTGACCTCCTAGCTTCCAAGTACAAAGATGGGTCTGTTTACACAGCGATCCTTTCCCCCACCTTGACTCCTGGACAGCAGAGGGATGCCGCCAGGTATTAGAACAGTTCTCTTCTCTTTTCTCCCTTACTCCTGGAATTACCCTACCTGTGTAATAACGATGTGGACACAGGAGACAACCTCCCTGCCAAGTCTTACAGGTTGTCGGATAAGGTGAGGGCTAGCATCAAGAGTGAGGTTGTTAAAATGCTGGATTTGAGGTGATAGAAACCTCCAATAGCCCCTGATCCAGCCCTGTGGTTCTGGGACCAAAACCTGCCCCACCCGGTACCACACCTGAACTAAGTCTTTGTGTGGATGCTCATCCCATACCCTGGGATGATGAGGTGATTGGCAGATTAGGGAATGCCAGGTATTTAAGTACCTTTGATCTCACTTTGGGGTACTGGCAGATCACCCTAACTGATGAAGTCAAGGAGAGGTCAGACTTCAGAGCCACTACCAATTCAGGGTGATGTCCTTTGGTCTAAAAAATGTTCCTGCCGCCTTCCAGAGACTGGTAAACCAGGTACCCACTGGGTTGGAGGCCTTCTCTGCTGCCACCCCGACTTGGCATCTAAATCTTCTTGCCACGCCCAGATCACCCCTTTTCTTTCATATGAGTCACTCCTAATGTAGGCCCCAGGTAGCCCACAGGGCAGGGTGCTATGTAAGTAAAAGGCAGGACATGTACTTGTAGGTTTTACATGTCCCGGTAGTGAAAAATACCCAAAGTCATGTTTCACTATTGTGAAGCCTGCTACTATCGTAGGCCAGCATAGGAAATTCCCTTATTTACTTTTAAGTGGTAATTTCTGATCTGAACGGAGTGGCATTGTCATTTATGGTGTGGTTGGAAAGCTAGTGAGAAATCCTACGTACTGATGAAGCTGGATTTAACATTACTATTTGAAAAATGCCACTTTTAGAAAGTAGACATTTCTCTGCACTTACTGCTCTCTGTGCCTTACAGCCTGTCTATAATCCACATCAGGTCTGTGCTGGTTGACAGCTCTCCTTGTGCATTCCATCCAGACATCCATACTCAGCTGCAGACAAGACACTCAGCTGTATTCATCTGCAAACTGATGGGTCTTCCTGGGCAGGAAAGGTGGAAGGGTTCTCATTTACACTTCAAAGGCTAGTGGTCTGACCTCCTACAAAGGACTGATCACCCCCCAACAGATCTCCTGGCAGCCAGTACTGGGATGATAGGGAAACTGGTGCACTTCAAAACCACTCTTTGAAGTCTACCCCACTTCAAAGGAACATTTGGGTATACATACTGAGGGGGTGATTCTGACCCCGGCGGTCCTTGACCGCCGGGGCCAGGGTCGGCGGGAGCACCGCCAACAGGCTGGCGGTGCCCCGCAGGGCATTCTGACTGCGGCGGTTTGGCCGCGGTCAGATGCGGAAAACCGGCGGTCTCCCGCCGATTTTCCGCTGCCCTGGGAATCCCCCATGGCGGCGCAGCTTACTGCTCCGCCATGGGGGATTCTGACAGCCCATACCGCCATCCTGTTCCTGGCGGTTCTCCCGCCAGGAACAGGATGGCGGTATGGGCTGTCGTGGGGCCCCTGGGGGCCCCACTTTGTATTTCAGTGTCTGCATTGCAGACACTGAAATACGCGACGGGTGCAACTGCACCCGTCGCACCTTCCCACTCCGCCGGCTCAATTCTGAGCCGGCGTCCTCGTGGGAAGGGTTTTTGCACTGGGCTGGCGGGCGGCCTTTTGGCGGTCGCCCGCCAGCCCAGTGCAAAAGCCAAAATACCCTCAGCGGTCTTGCGACCGCGGAGCGGTATTTTGGAGGGGGGAAGTCTGGCGGGCGGCCTCTGCCGCCCGCCAGACTTAGAATGACCCCCTGAGTCTGGGACCCCCTCAAATCAGAAAATTCTGGACCTATAATTGGATTCTGTCAGAGGGACTGCTGTGCTGCCCAAAGGACTCATCTGGACTGCTTTTCTGGAAGGACTGCTCTCCTGCTTGTTTCCCTGCTGCCTGCTGTCCCCTGACTCTGCTGCAAGGACTTTATTTTCCCCTGCAAGTGATCTTCAAGTGCTTGGACTGAGCATGTCTCCTGCTAAGAAGTCTCAGGGCCATCAAAGACTTCACCAGAGGGAGAAAATCCACTATCGTGGAAAACCGACACAACGCCTGCAAAAATCAACGCATCCCCTGCAGAATCGACACAGCGCCTGCCTTGCGGCTGAAAAATCACCACAGCGCCTCCTGCATCAATGCAGCACATGTCTCATCACCGCAGCACATTTTGGATTTTCCACACATCTTCCTTGGGCATCAAAATATCCCCTAATTGCAGAAAGGAGCCGAGGCTTTGCACCCGGAAATT
The DNA here is from genome assembly GCF_031143425.1 of Pleurodeles waltl. Classification (NCBI taxonomy): domain Eukaryota; kingdom Metazoa; phylum Chordata; class Amphibia; order Caudata; family Salamandridae; genus Pleurodeles; species Pleurodeles waltl. Next base: position 429,840,312 of record NC_090445.1, on the reverse strand, counting down.
GATGCATCACCTTGCTCACGAGGAAATAATCGACCCATCACCTTCGCCGTGCCGGAAAAATCGACACATCAGTTTAATTTCCGACGCTTCACCTCTGTGCAGCCCTCTGTGTGGTTATTTTTTATGCATCCCAGGTACTTTGTGCTAAAAAGATTCATCCATTGATTCCTATCAATTAAGACTTACCTTAACCTCTAAAAAGTGATATATTGACATATTGGATTCTTGTAGTTTTGATCTTGTTTTATTCAGATAAATATTATCTATTCTCCTAAACTGATGTGGAGTACTTTTGGGGGCGTTTTCACTGTGTTACTGTATGAGTTATTGCACAAATACTTTACACATTGCTTTCTAAGTTAAACCCACCTGCTCTGTGCCAAGCTATCCAAGGGTGAGCACAGAATAATTCAGGTTGTGTTGTGACTTACCCTGACTAGGGTTGTGGTCCCTACTTAGACAGGGTGTATATCTCTGCCAACTAGTGGCCCAATTTGTAACAACGTGGCATCACAGTCAATCTTGCTCAATTTCAAAGCACTTAGCCACACTGGCATCAGACAATTCCTGTTCAACAAGTCACAATTCTTGATCAAGACTTCTTTATCAAGACTTTTTGTCAAGAGCCACAAAAGTCAATCATTGTTATATTCGGACCCTAGACATTGATGGCCCATGATACAACATTCAGTATTAGCCCAGGAAGAGCATTAAAGCCATTTCCCTGTTCTCAGCTGCTGCAGAAGTCAGAAGTATACTCCTGCATCCAAAAGAACCACCTTGGGGTACTCCTGTCTTTCCCTATACCACCTGCTCCCTTGTCAACTACAAACAATGGCAAGTCAATTCATAAGCACAAAAGATTCAAGAATGATGTGTGATCTAAACAGCAACCGAAGGAGATTCACCCAAAGAAGGAGAACCGAATATGTGAAGGAACAACTAGGTACCTTAAAATTCGTTGTTCAGGCAATCGTTATTCAGGCAAAATCATTGTTTAGACAGTAGTTGTTCGGTACTTTGTTGTAGAGACTTTTTAGTTGTTTAGCAGTAGTGGTTTAGGCAAGTAGTTGTTTAGGACCTAGTTGTTCAGGATGTTTTCCAGGAGAACCATTAGGAGAAGCAACTGTCCAAAGAGTCACATCTAAGAGGTCGGCTCTGTATTGATTTCCTCAGGCAGTATCATAGGAGTGAGAATAAGCCAACATACGATAGTCCTAAATAAGAACACAGACATCCTCAAAGACATACAATGCCATCTGATTCTCCTCAGTGCATAGGTCAAACAGATACTTCATCAGACTGAAGAGACATTTCCTCAGAAGCACCAGATACACTAGTTTTTTAAATTCTACAAATTTGTGAGGGAATGTACTTTCATTGGGTGACCAGCAAAGCAGCCAAGGCATTCAACTTTGACAAGATGTCTTCTTCCTATGGGAGGCGTCTAAACCCTCAAGCAAAGGCAGTGTTCTCCTTGGTTCCTGGTACTGCAGCACCGTCTATGCAAATGTTTCCTATCACAATAAGCCCTGCTGTAAGGAAGATGGATGACAAATAGAGCACCAGGTTCAGATTCTTTGTTTACATGTAGTACCCCGTTCCATATTCTCTTGTCACCTCAGAAGCGAAGAGACAATAAAATGCTTCAGAATCTATATCCTATACATCTCCCAGAACAGAAAGCAAGAGGAAGGACACAATAGGAAGGAAACGGTGCCAAACCATAGTGAAAATTATAGTAAGAGCTAACTCAACAGCCCATGTGCATTGCTGCAAATACAAAGCCCAAAGCAACAAAATGCACATTTCCAATAGTTCTCAAGAAGGGAATGGCCATGTTAGATCAGACAATCAATAGAGCAAACAACATGGCAAGTCTCTGTGCACATCCTCCCTGTCAGTGGTAGCTGTGGCGCCATCTGCAAGTCTTAAAGTGCAGCAGAAGATCTTGGGTGTACCTTTTGCAGGCTTCTCTCTTGAGACCGAATAATGAAGTTTAAAGAACTAAAACCGAGTTGAACACCCTAAAAAGTAGGTCCGCAGGAACAGAGGAAGTTCCTCTTGGTCCTGTTCAAGGGGTGTGTAAACATAAGCCATGTGCAGATATTCCTTGCTGGAAAAGACAGCAACAGCTCCTGAGCTCTACGAAACGACAACAGAAGATTCCTTACATTCGAAGAGGAAACCAACAGCCTCCTTCAATGGCAGAAAAGGCTCCTCTGCTAAAAAAATAATAACTCCTTCATCTTCATATCACAGTCAAGTGCTCCGGTGAAAGGAAATATTTCTAGTTACTACAGACTTGACAATTGGTGCTTGATATTGGGCAGAAAAGATAAGAGATGTATTTCTGCATCTCGCCACCCAATGTACCAAAAAGGGTGCTGTTAAAGTGAATTCACCTGCACTTGTGCTCATGCTTATGTTTGCTATAAAAATGCTAATACTCATGTGTGCCCTAACATGCACAGTAACATTTAATTAATTAATCAATTACGATGTAGTTTTCGCACTTGCTTAAAGTCCACTGCACCCAGTTTAAGTGAATTATAATTTTGTAATTCCGTGTGGTAAACTTCACATTTCTGCTGAACCATGGAGGCAAAGCATAGCCTTGATCTGAAGTTGGCCAAGGAATGGAGGATTTTAGAAAATACTAGAATCAGTCCCTGTTAGGGTTAACTGTATCTCTTCTCCAAGGTCTTCTCACTTTTCTTCCCTCATGAAGATCCTGGCACCTGCTCATTAGTAACTATCTGTAGGACTCACTTCTATAACATGCTCAATCTTCCATTCAACTGTAGTGAGAAAAACTGCATAATCGTAAGGACAGTTTCGGATTTTAGCATTACGTGCTCCAACTAATAATCCAATGAGGCTCTGGTCTGTTGAAAAAGCAATTTCTTTGCTTAGTTTTTTAATGGTTGCTCGTATTTATGCAAGAGATGCATGTTAGACTTATATACTCTATCCCCAGTGTTGTGTTTTCTTTTACAGAACATTGTGTGCCAGAAATCGTCCTAGAAGGCAAACAGAAATGTGCGGGACTGAACTCCACATGAAGACCCCAAGCACCAGAGTTAAGGGAGAGATTTCTGAAGGGTGCCTAGGGTGAAGCAAGTCCCAGCGCCTGGCCTGGTGATTCCGTAGGGCAGCGAAAGCAGATTGAACCAAATTTAGGTGAAGGGTAACTGCGCTCACTATTTTTCACTTGCTTGTATGTCATGTATTTTGTCTTGGATTTGTCTGAAACGTGTTAAAAGTGCATAAAACGTGCCGCCTGCATAGAAGACAGCAGGATGATAGACTGGTTGAGTAGGTAGAGGGATGCAGAGACAAGAACTTCATGTATATGTAAAATCATCGTTTAGAGCAAGCAGGCTCTAGAGATAGGCAGAAACAGGGAAGATTGGCAGGAGCACCGGGACCAAAAGAAGACACCCTTGAAGGATTGATGTTTGTGAGGAGGAGGCCCCTGACCGAGCCACTTCAGCCCCTCAATATCCCCTTGGAAGAACAACTGAAGGTCAACTGAAGGTCAGCCAAATGCAAGGTGATCTTTCCATGAGCTCAGTTAGTGAAATAACCAAGGGTACCCCTACCCTGTTTACCATTGCCTTTAAACCCTATCATTGGGATAGGCTGTTGGCACAAGGCTGGCAGACCCTTCTTTCTGTCTTCTGTGTGTGAATGAGTAAAGTAACAGTGATGAGAGCTGAATAATCAAAACATAGCAATCCCCCATTCCAAGATAATCCTGCCCACAGTATATACCTCCATCTCGGTAAAGCTGCGTGCAAGTACCTGTAATAGTGGGTGGGTGGGACTTATTAATAAGGATGAGAATAAGTCCTTTCCCGAACGTGGTACCCTTGCATAGCAAGATTTAGTATTTTGCAAAAGAAGTTAAAAGATCCTAAAACAAGATACATGCTGAACAATAGCCACCCTTTAAAATAAGATAGACTCCGAATAGTAGCTACTCTTTTCATAACAGCAAGAGGAGGCTTACAGGCGTAAGCATGAATCCCAAGTCGGTGGTATGAAAAATACCAAGGAGTAACTGGAATATCAAATAAGTAATACCTCAGGGGCAGAGTTAAGGCTCGCGCTCTCATTGTTCCACCTGCTCCCTCTCTATTCCTCCAGATCAGTGAACCACAAGAGAAGCACAGGGCAAGGCAAGACAAAAGGGAAGGGAATTTTCTATATGTTTTCCCTAGAAACAGAGCAGGTCCAGTAGGGTACAGAGCACAAAGACGTGACCTTCAACTGAGTGCTGCAGTGAAACTGACTGACAGTAAAGCACCTGGTGGAGGAGGATGAGTGACTAGACAAGAAGCATTTTCCACTACTACGGATCCGTCTAGAGAGCGAATGCCTTCTGTCCCAGCTGAGCGCAGAGATACCAGATAACACAACCCCACAATCACGCAAGGACAGCAGACCAACTGGCTATGAGATGCTTTCCGTCCCCTCATTCTAGTAATGCAGATGAGGAAGACCCCTCCCCAGCTGCTCCTGAGACCCATCTCCCATTAACAGAATTCCTTGTGGCCATAAATCCATGTATATTGTACACCTCCGACTTGCTGCACATTAAGAATCAATTTCCAAACATTGGAGAAAGCCCAAAGCATTGCAGAGTGTGTTTGAGATGTACAGGCCAAATTGGACTGATGTAAACAAAATATTATGGTTAGTGATACAAAGTGAATTGAGAGACTGATTAGTTAGAAAAGTCATCATGGCGAAAACAGGATCCCAGAAACGATGGTGCATTGAATACAGCAAAGGATGCATTGTTCAATATGGTTGCAGATGTGTGCCTGGTCAAAACGACTCAAACTAGCATTTCAAATTGCAAGCAAAATAAGGGCGAGATGTCTGCAGATTATCTAGACAGGCTTATGGATGTGTTTAAGTGGTACTCAGACATTGCTCATCTGAAGGAGATGGCTCAGGAACCTGTAAGTGCTGCTTTTGTGCAGGGATTTTTACCGAATGTGAAGAGTCAGTTGGCAGCAATATTGATTAGACTGCAAACTAAGAAGTTAGCGGAACCATTGTGTGACTTCGTAGGATCAAAGAAACAGAATTCATCCAAATTAATGTGTTTGAGGCTGCAGATCATGGAGCATAATGTGAAAGAAGGATCAGGGTGCCCCTCAAATGGGAGAAAAAATAGGGAGACTACGGTAGGGTAAGGGGAGGGAAAGTAGCAAGGGACAACAGAAGAGGCAGAGGAAAATCCATGGGAATGGGAGGATCATGATTTGTTTGTGATCATCTTTCAGGACGACAAGGAAGCACTGGCATCGATGGCAGTGATAACTTGTCTATAAGTAAGATAATGAAGAAAGAGTTAGGGGCTGGGACAAAAACAGGCCAATCACACAGAGACTAGAAAAAGAAGATGGATTAAATGACTGGGAGGAAAACGAGGTGGAATGAAAGCAGGAAGATCAGCACCCAAGGGAAAAGAGAGAGGAGAGAAAGACGGAGGAAAATAAGACACTAGGAGAGACACAAAGGTATCAGGAATCCGGCAGCCTCAAGAAATTAAAAAAAGAGGAGTCCCAACTACATACAATAGACACGACTCCCCAACACAAAGAGTGAAAAGGAGTGCCCCTCTGGCAGAAGCAATGAAGAAGCGGTCGCAGCTCCTGGGGATTCATGGGGGCGGGCGGCGCACAGGGGGTTGGTGGGGCCGGGGGAATTAATAATAAAAGAATAATTTTTTTTTTTAAACTTACTTCTACTCCCGAACCGAGCCACTCCTCTCCTCGCCTTCGTCCGGATGCCATCACAGGTGATTAACTGCACTGTACAAATCCACATAACATTGCAGTGAAGTACATTAGGGCCCGCGCTGAGTCACCATTTTAGATTTCCCTGATGCAAAAGCCTTACATACAAGATGGATACAATGGACCACCTCCTTAACAGCTACTGATGTTGACTATGTTTTTGACTCTACTATGCAGACACGAGAATTCCTCCAGTATGAACAAGAACACCTTGTGCCCAGTGACAATTTGCCTCTAGTTCAGAATGATTAGATAATATATAGTGCTGGTTCAGCTCAGCCCGCAGTTGGCACTAAATGATACTAGGCTGCATGTGCTGCATTACACAGTGTCATGAAAGATGGAGTGCTTCATGCACAAAAAAGATTTACTTAATCCTTGGGGGATTGTACCGCTCAGCTGGCTGAATTCAAAGCTTTGATTCTGGCGCTGAAGAATATGGATCCTGAATTCCCCACACTGACAGTGTGTGATTCGTATTACTGTGTACAGCCTTTTAATGGAAATTTACTGAAATTTCCCTGAATAGAATCAGAGATTCTAAAGGAAACCCTATGAAGCATAGATTGCTTTGGGCAAAAGTGTTGCATCTTAAAGATTGCTTGCCACAGGCTCATGTAATTCATACACTGAGTCATCATGTCGGGGTATACATTGCAAGGAATTCACTGGCTGATGAAGCTGCCAAATTGGCAGTTCAGACTGCTGTTGGAGCCGTGATTACTCGGTCTCAAACGAGAGTAGATGATGACATTGTGGCTGCTGTTACTGCTTCACATAGTGGCGCTCCATTACCTAAGAAGTATCCAGCAAAATGTTCCTATTTATTGAATGCTCAAAACAAGCCTTTTGCTTACATTCCCAGGATGGATGATTGATTGATGCCCAACGAGGACCGCAGGCTAGAATTAATTATTGCTGCTGATGAAGGATTAGTGTCTGCCCAGGCAGGTGTGGTGGCTAGAGTTTTCTTTCTTCAGAAACACTATTGGTGGCATGGTCTGTCCAAACAAACTAAACAATATGTCCTCAGTTATGGTATTTGTCAGCAAATTAAAAGTTCCACTGCAGCACCCGCACCGTAGACACTCCTCTTAGTTTCAACCAAACCTCTATAACGTGTCTTTTTGGAGCATTGCAGACCTCTGCACTCAGATGGTGTGTTAAAATGTATTCTATTGGCCGCTGGTTCATGTTCTAGATTTCTACGGGTGTGGCCACAGCGATCAGTTGATGCTCGAACTTTTATTAAAGAGTTGCAGGTCTTTATCGGGACATATGATGTAGTAACATTCCACTTGGACCGGGGACCACATTTGTCTCTAAGGCTTACTGGGATACCATGGAAACTCTTGGTGTTGCTGTGCATTATTCCTCCCCCCATAACCCAGATGGAAACTGGATAGTGGTACGGAAGATCAGTAACTTAAAGCAGTCCTTAACAGCTACAGTATTAGGTTTGGGTTGTAGTTGGATCCATCACCTGTATGGAGTCCAGAGAGCTTTAAATAATCTGCCTAGATGATCTGTGGGTGACCGGACTCCCAATGAGTTCCTCTTCAGTGTCTAGATATACGCTCCATATCTAGATAACCTTGGCACAGTCAAGGCAGATATGTCTTTCGACATCAATGAATGTTTTGCTGTCTTACAGGAACTATAGGAGCTCTGGGATGAGCACTCAAAAGAAGTTTCCAAATGTTCTGTCACTGACATAGTGAAGGAGCAACCAGCATCTTCTAGCTGGATTCCTAAGGTTGGGGATCTAGTTTGGAGAAAGAAATTTGCTCTGTGAAATCGAACACCAGTGCCAGTCCTTGGCATTCAAGATGCCAGAACTTTGATTTTGCCACCTCTTGCTGGTTGGCGAAACAAACAGTTTGTTTCTGTTGATCTCATCAAGCTACAACATGTGGTCAGTCCTACATAGAAGGCCCTGAGGGCTCCTAGTTAGTTCCCTGCCTCCTCTCACTACCCTGCAGGAGATCTCTCTACAAGCATTAAGTAATACCAATATTGCTTCTCCCAGGCTGGGAAATTCAGATGGTGAACTTCCACTGGTTCCACTTGCTACTCCTCATGCTAGTTCACATTAGACGTGAGTCTACAGTTTTCTACTGCTGCTTCTATCAATGAAGTTGCTTATTAACAACCACATTTGGAGGTGCCTACCAGTTCTTCTTTGTCCTATATCCTTGTTTTTGCACAGACTGCCTCTGGTTACTCTGTCCATATTGATGATTTTTCATAAAATTCCTTGCATACTTCACTCCATGGTGTACATGCATTTCTTCCTGGGCTGAAACAAACTTATCTGATTCCTCCATCGTCCTATATTCAATTTCTATTCCACAGCTTTTCTTATTCATTTTGATTAAATTTATTACAGTTTTCTCCTTGCTTTCTTCCACTTCGAAATGTAATGTCCAGCAAGGGCGTATTTTTTCACTTGATGGATTTTTCTTCAATTATTTCATAATGTCACCATGTTATGGACATACAAGTCAACTGATTCTTTTGAAGAATGATTCCCTTGTCAGCACAGAAACTTTACTTCAAGAGTCTTGTGCAATAGAATCTCATAGAAAGGTGATAGATGGTTATTAACAAAGAGTGCTACCAAAGAAAAGATAGTTAAGAAAATGTATTGAACAGCTGTTGGAGTCCTTATTACAGAGCACGCAGCAATTGGTGAAGCAGCACCACCACGTTAGTTTACAAGAAGCTATTTGTTTTGTATGTACTTTAAAATGTGCTCAAGACTGGAAGGCAAAACCTAATGAGCTAACAGGAAAAAGAAGGTGTTGGGAAAATATGTAAAGAGAGCAAACTACAATGGTGGGAGCAGGGAAGTGGCTCAGATATTATTACACCCCAGGGAACACAGTGGGGAATCAGGTCAAATTGCTATGTTTTTCCCTAGGAGTTTCAAACACAGAAGTGTGTGGGGGGTGTAGAGCATAGGTCTCTAGTAGCCTATTTAGGCTCAGGGTTCGCCGGTTAGATGATCACCTTCATGGACATAGGGGGTGAAGGTGGCAGTTAGGTGTGTGAGGGAGTTCCCTTTATAGACCAGGTGGTCTAACACACACTATAGTGTCATGCTTCATCATATGACCACCTAGCCCCACCCAGGTAAGATAATACTAACTGGGCGGACTCAACCTCGTTGTTTAAAGAACTCTGAGGGAGTGCTGAAATGCTATCTTGCTGGATAAGTCGAGGGATCCAGTTTAAAGATGAGATAGATAATAAAATTACCTTGCAAATCACCTGTTAGATATAATAATTTATTGCAGGTGTTTGTAGGTAAGGTTAAAAGAACAGTGGGGGCACCTTTGAGTTTTATGATTCAAAGTGTCGGAAAAAAGTGGGGGCCAACATGTTTCTGCCCTCTCTAAGCGCCTAAACGGTCTGGGGCATTCTTCAGGGTCAAGGATCCCTAATACGTGAGGGGCTAGATAGATATGCTAGACAGTGAGCTAGTAAATATTCAAATGCACACAAACCTACCGGGTTATACTTTAGAGGTATGGCCGTATGAATACAAGGTGGATAGCCTCTGCTCAGGGAACATGCGGAGGGGAGTTGAACCTGATTGTCACACTTACTCCAAAGGCGGCATCTCGCTGCGGCACCTAAGCGTACCGTGGCCCAGCCGCTTTTCCCTAGGAGTCACAACAACCAATGTTGCCAGAAAAAGAGTGTATTAAAGTTGGATTTAAATACCATGTCTGCTCTTATTGACCTGGACATGTGCCTGAAGATGACATTCCGACAGTGGCTGGAGCTTCACACTTGACTCTGGGAAATGCTGGTCTACTGGTACGATTCTCTAACTTCCATTGTCACATCTACCATCCTCTTCAAGTTACCAGCGTTCTAGCTAAACTGTAACTAGCCACCGGAACAAATTCTCTGAATGCTCTCTGGACCTTTATGTAGCATCAGGGTTCCTAGCCAAGTCAATTGTCTCTCCTCCCAGGCTTTGTCTGCCCAATATTACTACATTGGCTGATTTTGAGAGTTCCAAGACCCAGAACTGTATGAGATATGGTCTGTGTTTCATTCTTAACTGGTCTTTGTGTTGCAGATGAGTTTGTTATAAGAATGTGATTATGTAGTTCCAGAACATTTGTCTCTTAGTAGGACATTTCAGACCTCTGAGGTTTAAACAATTAATTTGAACTGTATTGTCTTCAAGTATCATGCTTGGTATGTCACCTATGGTACACTTAGTGGTCATATAGATTGCCAAAGCTTGGTAAACCCTTTACATTAACTTGTATGGACCAAACATTTAAAGAATAACTAATTCTAAATAATCTACTCATGGGGTCCATTATGTCTCCTGTAGTAAGGACTCAATACAGTTATATAGAGACCACCACAACACTCAGGGGTATACCGTTGGCCTCATGCCTATCGAATCTCCATGTGTCCAGACCTGCTTTTGAGTATGCTTTTTTCACTTATAATGGTCTTAGGTAGTTTGCACCTCTCTTCATTCCTACTTCATTTCTACTTCTCTTCTTCTGATGTCTCTCTCCCACCAAACAAAACCCAGCTATTTCTTTCTGTTTCTTTCCTCAACCTTCATGTCCCCTATTTGTATAAGAGGTGACTTTGTTATAGTCTCTGATTGATTATAGTCACATACCTTCTGTGAATCTGTTTCTTTGCTTTTGCAGTGGCCTGGTGTTTTTCTGTCTTGTGATCTCCTTGGTCTTCCTAGTCCCAGAGTTGCTTGTAGTTCAAAGCTGATTTATAGGCTCTCTGATCTCAGATGCTTTAGTCCCTCTTCCATGTTGCTGATTGTTATCTCAGAGCCCTGCCAGGTGAATTGAAGTGCATTTGGAAAGATCCAGCAATATTTTATTTGCTTGTCATTAAGGATTTGCGTGACTGCTCTTAGATCTCTTCTCTTCTAGTGGGGGTAGGATGCTGATTAAGGAGAAACCTAAAGTATTTAAACTGAAACTGACATGAGCGTCTGCCTTTTCTCCTACTTGCTTCCTCTATTCTGCAATCTATCAGCTTTGCTACTACATCTCTATGCTGAGATGAGGTGTTGTTAGATTTCCTTCCCAGTCGATACACTCTAATGATGATGACATCAAAGTCCTGGGGGCTCTGCAAAACATTCTTGAAGATAGTTTTTAGGCATAGGTATATGTTTTCTCCTTTATATGTTTTCTCCTTGTGGCCCCTCTTTTAGGTTGCAAATGTGAATATTGTCACTCAGGCATCTACTTTTCAAAATCTTCACATTTATCTTGAAACTGTTTGGTCTGTGCTTCCAACTGTGTGATGGAGGTGTGGAAAAACTGTCCCGTGGCTTGCATGGCTTCAAGTTGAGTAAGATCACATCACTCTAAGATGGTCGCCACTGTTAGAGCGACAATGTTGAGATTTGTATGAATGTCCGTCATTTGTGTTTGATAGTATTTAAATATGTGTATTGTTTACCCACTCCATCCGTGATCAAGGCTACGGCCGAAACGCGTTGGAGGGGAGACGTATTTCTTCCTAACAAACCTGTATTTGGATTGACAGCACTTTGGAGGTGTCATGGCCTTACTTAAATGAAGAGGAAAAACGTTTTGTATTTATGGGATTTCCGGAACCCGGCCAGGACCACTGTGATACTGCTTCCGCATTCCGCACTTTGTTCTGAGTATATATATATATATAAAAAATAAAACCCTTTCAGGGTTAGAGTGATGCATAATTTATGCAAAAAGGAGAACTATGGGTGGCCCAGTGCCATCAGTGCAAGCTATAAAATGACAAAAGCCCTTCTCCCCTCCAGTCACAGTATTACAGCTTTGGACAGGTAAAATACCATCCAAGCCAACCTGGAATGCTTAAAGATTTTGCTGTATAAATGACAAAAGGCTTTGTCACCTTCTAGCATGGCGTGGACGGCACTGTGCCAATTCTATGCTTAACAACATTGCTAGAAAAACAGACATTTGAGATGAACAAATCTAGAGTCTCGCTGGTGCTGCAAAGTGCTCCTAACTGGAGCTTCTCTCCACCTAAATTTGGGAACTACCCAGACTTCTCCTTTCTGTTTTGCATATATATATATATATGTATATATATATATATATATATAGAGAGAGAGAGAGAGAGAGAACTACTGATCTAGTAGCCATATTTCAAAATGTGAATCAATACCAGTTTCCCTGCTTGTTCAAATTGTGTGATACTGGGAAAATATTTTATTTCACTGAGCCTCATTTTTTTATTATTACATATGAGTGCATTTTTGAATACCTGATTTCAGGATGTACATTGTTAAAACACCTCTTATATATGAGTTAATAGCCTGTAATGTTGCTCCAACTATAATAAGAATCTAGGCCACGTTTCAGGTTTACATGACTGCTGACTGGCCTGTTAATTTACAAAGTGGCAAAGGATATGCCCAGTTGTGGGTCCCTTGCTCCCTGTGCCACTGGATTCAAGCTAGCGTGGCTGATGAGGGGTGATACCCAGAAAGAGGTCCTAGGATGCTTATTTCTGGTCCAGGGAGGATCTGGCCTGGTAGTTCAGGCTGGACTATTCCTATTGGGAGCAGGGTCAAGACTGAGTTGCATACGGCTGGGTCCAAACTGGGGTGGCATGGTGCTCAAAAGAACAATGGAATTAATCCAGATCTGTGACTGGGGGTGCATGTTTGAAAGGTTTCAGCACTCCCTCCATCTTCCTTTTTGTGTTTTTAATTTACTAATGGCATTATTGTTAATAAATGTATGTCTATGCGGTGATATAATCTGATGTACTAGAGTGAAGGACTTCAACATGCCAAATGTTTTCATGGCTCAACTTGTGCAAAACCTCTTAGAGTAAAGCCAGAATGATGGCTTGGCTTTGGCTCATCCACCCTATTAATTTGCCTGCATATCCTCCTCTATTTACAACACAGGCTTAGCACACGGGCCCTCAGTCACTTGATAACATTATTTGTAAAAGGTGAGGACTGGAAACATGGAGCCCTGCCCACATGCACACATTTTACAACTATTCCATCAAGGCTCCTAGTTGAAGAAGTGGTGTCTGACAGGGGCCCCAACTTTATGTGTGCTTACATGCAGTCAATATGGAAGGAGTGTGGAGTTAGTTATTAGAGTTTTCTATACTATTTCATACACAAACCACTGGGCTTGGGCTTGTTGAGAGATTCAACTTGAGGGCATGAACAAGGGTCTACCAGAGTCCATGAGCCATAAGTGGGACATGCTCTCACCATGCTTGCTCTTTGCTTGCAGAGAGGTGCCACAGAAGGGGGTTTGTTTTAGCCCCTTTGAATGCCTGTATGGGCACTCTGTAAGACCTCTCAGCCTGATTAGGGAAGGGTGGAAGCAATCTGCCGGGAAGCCTCCCTAGGAAGTGGTTGGCTACATGCTAGCCATCTGGAGCCACACAGCCATGTTTTAAAAGCAAATCTGGAGGCAATTCAGGAGGTACTGAAGCAAAGGTATGACTAGATGGCTATGCCTGTGGAATTCCAGCATGGGCAGAAAGTGTGGGTGATGAAGCCAGTGGTGCCCAGGGCCCTCCACGGCTGTTGGACTGGGCCTTATGAAGTGGTTGAGAGGAAGGGGGAGTTCACCTACTTGATGGACCTCAAGACCTCCAAACACCCCCTAAGGTTCCTCCATATCAACTGCCTCAAACCACACTTTGAGAGGTCTGTGGTTATCATGCTGTTGGTGACAGATGGTAGGGAGGAAGAAGTGAGTGAACCACTGCTTGACATCCTAGCCTCCAAAGAGAAGGATGGGTCAATGGAAGGTGTAAACCTCTCCTCCAGCCTGCCAACAGAACAACAGAGGGACAGCAATTGCTGGGACAGATCTCTATGTTGTCCTTCACTCCTGGGGTTACACATCCGTGTACCCATGATATTGATACAAGAGACAACCCCATGTCAAAAATTAAATATACAGGCTGTCGGACACAGTGAGGGCCAGCATCAAGGAGGAAGTCTCTAAGATGTTGGAGTTAGGGGTGATTAAGCCTTCCAGTGGCCCCTGGTCTAGCCCTGTTGGGCTGGTACCAAAAGCAGCCCCCCAGGGCTCTATCCCAGAGCAGAGGTTCTATATGGATACCAGAGGGCTCAACTCAGTCACCAAGACTGATGCTCATCTCTTTTCCTGGGCTGATGAGCTGATTGACAGATTAGGGGCTGCTCAGTTCCTGAGTACTTTTGATCTGACTTCAGCGTACTGGCAGATTGCTCTAACTGAAGGAGCCAAGGAAAGGTCCAGCATTCTCCATTCCAGGGGCCACTACCAATTAAAAGTGATGCCATTTGGATTAAAGATGGCCCCCTGCAACATTCCAGTGGCTGGTGAACCAAACCTTGGCTGGTTTGGAGGTTTTCAGTACTGCATACAGGGGTGATATAGCTGTCTTCAGTAGCAGCTGGAAGGATGACCTGTTCCACCTGCAGGAAGTGCTTCAGGCTCTGCAAAATGCAGGCCTAACTGTCAAGGCTAGCAAGTACCAGATAGAGCAGGGGTCTGTGGTGTACTTAAGACACCTGTTGGATGGCGGTAAGGTGCAGCCCCTCCAGGCCAGGATGCAAACTATCATGGCCTGGGAGCCGCTCAGTACTCAAACTAGAGTGAGAGCCTTCCTGGGCCTCACAGGATATTACAGGAGGTTTATCAAGGGATATAACACCATTGTTGCCCCCTTGACTGAGCTGGCTTTTAAGATTTGGACTGAGGCATGCCAGAAAGCATTTGATTCCCTAAAGCAGGCCATGTGCACGTTATGAGCCACTCACCTGAATTCCAGGTGGTTCCGATGGGACGACGATAATACCCGAATCCCAATGAGAACTTACAGGGCAGCACACCCCAACCCTCTGAATTTCCAAGGGGGAGGGGGTTGGGATGAGAGAGTAAGATAGAAATACTAGCACTTCTACATATTCAGATTTCTCTGCTCTGGGCACTACAGGGCTCCAGCATATCTCAATTCTGGTTCTAGATTCAGGATACTGGCAATCAGCATTATTCAGATACAAGGGTCTGGACTTGGATTGAATTGTAATGAAACCTCACTTTAATACATGAAACACTAAATAGATCTCTGGCATTAACTAACGTCAAATCAACATACCCATAATTCACACTAGAAACAGTCCCCAGTGTGATTCAATAATTATTCAGGAATTATCATGAACTGGAATTATCATGCACAAGGATTTCACTGAGAAAAAATAACTGGGTAATCACAACAAAACCACTTTAAATTCTTCAGTATTTCAAGAATCTTAAGAGTTCATGGTTCATATGCAAATATGCAGTGGTAATTAAATGATAGTTCTCAATTGTCCCAAAAAGCCTTTAGAACACCAGCATCAGATTTTGATCGAGAAAACATGGATTGAAAACCAACTATGAGCACAAGATGCAGGAAAGTGCAGCTATTAAAAGAAATACAACTTTTCTCCAATGTCTTTTCAGTCATGAGATTCATCCAAATATTATTGTTTAGCTTTAGATGAGTTTGATTTATCAGCGCTGATCAAGATCCCAAATTAAATAGAAAAACTTGTGTTACCATATTTGGGATGGCTTGTGTCTTTTTGCCAGTGCAAGAAAGGGGGATACGAGAGATAAATTGCAAGCTGCCTGTCTTTTACAGTTATTGTGGTAACTGCAGAGAAGATCGGAAATACTAGGTTGGAACTTTAGGAAGCATGTCTCTCTGAAAATATGGATGCCGCTGCAAAGAGAGGACTGCCACTGCGAAGGGAAGGCTGCTGAAGACTGGAGACTAGTAAGCGTTGCTTCCAAGTTAAAGAAGGCTAAGCAGGGTTTAGTCTGAAACACCAGCTTTTATAGCCGGCCCAAACAAGGTGCAAGGAAACTCATGGGGAAAACAGAGGAACACTTTAGTCGTTATTGTAGTTGCACATGTTTCTCAACTGTCTTCTTTCCCTTAAGAGGATCAATTAAGAACTCATTAACCATTAATATAATTGCATATGTTCCTCAAATGTCTTTTTTCTATTAGGAGGATCAAATAAAGAACCAGCAGTTGTAGACAGTTGACATGTGCTTCCTGGATTACCTGGGTGAGGCCCAGGTGTTCAGACATTCTCTTGACAATTATCATTGGTCTAGTTCAGCTTTAAACACTGACATTATGTTAAGAACTGAGTACCCAAGCTACAGAAGGTTTCAAAGGCATAACATAATTTAAACTGGTACTGTGTTTGAAAAGAAAACAACATCTCTGATATCACTCAGAAGGGGGAAATAAGGCATGACTAAGGCACGACTAGCCCTGCTCACAGCTGGGACTATCACAGCAGAGCCCCTGTGCTCACAGCCCTTGGCTTTTCCTGGGAATTCATTGTTCAAACTGATACTTCAGATCACAGCAAAGGAGCAGTACTTTCAGCACTTTAATGATGAGGGCCTAGACCAACCAGTACCTTTCATCTCTAGGAGGTTACTTCCGAGGGAACAGAGGTGGAGTGTTATTGATCTTGGCAATAATGAAGTTGAGACCACACCTGTTTGGGGCTCACTTCAGGATTCAGACAGACCATAGGCCCCTCAGGTAGCTAATGTAAATGAGGGGTTAGAACCCAAAATTGGTCAGGTGGTCCATCTCCCTACATGGTATGGACTTTATGGCGGAACACAGACCTTTGATAGACTACGCTAATGCTGATGGTCTAGGTCCTTCTGCCTTAGTGATGAGAACTCCCAGGAGGTTGGGTAGTTCTCCCCACTTTCAGCTGGGGAGGCGACATGTGTTACACCTTACAGCCTCAGGGTGGTCTTCCTCTAAACTGTTTGCCTGCTTGCCTCCAATTATGTTGAATTCATTTTTGTTGGCTTTAGAACTCTGTGCAGTTTACCATGGCTAACCGGAGCTAAAGTGCTTGTGCTCTCTCCCTAAAGCATGGTTTGACTGGTATATACCTAACTGGCATATTCATTTAAAGGTACGCCCTAGTTAGCCTATAGGGCAGGGTGCTGTGTAATTAAAAGGAATTACATTTACTTTTAAGTTTTATATATCCTGGTAGTTAACAACTCCCAAATTCTTTTTTTACTACTGTGAGGCCTATACATCTCACAAGATAACATTGGGGATTTCTTATTACATTTAATAGGCTTTAATTCCTAATTGAGAAGGAGTAGATATATCATGTTTAGTACCTATGAAACTGTAACAATAAACCTTTTTTAATGGTGAAGTCAGATTTATTGATACAGTTTTGAAAATGCCAATTTTAGAAAGTTGGCATTTTCCTGCTTTTAGCCATGTGTGCCTGCAGCCTGTCTCCAATACACGTCTGGGGTGGGTGACATCTGGGTTTTGTGCATTCCCTCTAGACAGCCACACGCAAATGGAGCTTAGGTGTGATTGATGGGCCATCCATATCTTGATGGGCCTTCCTGGGCAGGGTGGGAAGAAGGTGCTGGATTCAGCCTCAAGCTTACATCTGAATAGGCTATGTCTAATCCCCACATAAAGGACTGCTTAACCCCCTGTAGTGAGTCTGGAGCCAGGACAGAAAGGAAGGACCTTTGTGCACTTTCAAGCCCTTCTTTTACGTATCCCCCTCTTCAAAGGCACTTCTGGGTATTAGATGTGGACCTCTGACCCTACCGACTCAGTACACTCTTGGACCTGTGGATACTCTGTCAGGAAGAAGGACTGCTGTGCTACTGAAAGACTGACACTCTGTTGGACTGCTGTTCTGGTAGGACGGCTGTCTTTCTGTGCTGATCTGCTGCCTTCCTTACCTGGGTGAGAAGGACTGAACCCACATTACTTGAGCCCAACACCCAGAATGACTCCAAGGGCCAGCTGACCGGTCTCCTATTTTCGTAAGTCTCAGGGCCATAAAAGGCTCCCAACTCACCTGTTGCAGCACCTGAACTCTGCCAAGTATGAGTCGTGCCCCGGCTAGTGGTACCAATCCAGTTTTGGGCCCTTGTAAGTTTATAAAGTGCTGCTCAGCAAGAATTCCAGTATCAACATTGCTGCACCCCTTGGAGCTGGTACATCTCCATCAATACCAACGCATCGCAGCGGCTTTAAGGAGTGAGGACATTGCATCGCTGACGGCGTTGTGCATCACCTCCATTTACGGCCCATCTCCGACTTTGCAAGGCTCGGAGCTGACACATCGCCTCTATACTAAGGATTGATGACCCATCACCTCCTCTCCTCCACGCATCTCCCTCGACGTAGGCGCAAACAAGGTACTTTTTCAGCGGGCCTAGGCTGGTCCTGTATCCAACCTGTGCTCCTTTGCGGTCAGACTGAACTTTCAGATTTGACCCGGTCTACAGTGACCAGATAGCTCCTGTTGGCACTTTATGCTTTTCAGCGCTACAGTTCAGGGTATTCTTTAAAAATGCATAACTCTGGTTCTACTTATTGGATTTTGTCGTTTTGTTGTCATTAAATTAAGTTCTATTTTTTTAACCAGGTGTTGTATCTTTTTGTGTAGTGTTTTCACTGTTTTACTGTTTCAGTGTTGTACAAATGCTTAACACATTGCCTCACAAGTTAAGCCTGACTGCTCTGTGCCAAGCTACTGTGGTTAATTCAGGGCGTGTTAGAGACTTACCCTGACTAGAATTGTGCCTCTTTCTTTGACAGGAAGCATACCTCTGCCAGCCAGAAACCCATTTTGTAACAACATACAGTAAAATACATCTAAAATTAGTGATCCCAAGGCAGGGGGGACTCTAAGCCATGGTGTTGTACAAAACCATAGTCATGAGTTCCCAGGGAATATAACCATGCCCAGGTGGGATGGGTGGGGTCGTAGTAACAGGGGGGCGTTTGGGGTGTCACACCCCTCAAATGCATTCTTGGTTCCTAGAGTTAACAAAAGTGAAAGAAGACATTAACTACTGAGATCTTATACTCATATTCTATATGTAGTAAGCTACAACAGATGCAAAAACATTGGTTGTAATCAAGATGGGTGAATTAAGGAGCGCCCTGGGATTCAGACGTTCTGTTGAAATCATTAACAAATTGTTACAGTTTGTGATTCAAATGGAAAAGATGAGAGGGTTTAAATTTGTGACTTTTGAATTGTCTCAATGTTGTAATACATATATAACAGTATAGTTTCAATCAATCTATTTAAAAGTTCAAATTGTTAATTTTTATTTGTTTATATTGATTTCTCAACAGCCCTGAAGAAGCGGCATTTCAGACAGATCGTGAAATACATGTTGTCTGTAGTGTAGTAAACAACATCTTGGACTTTAATTTTGTCATTGTTTGAGAATATGAATAAATATTAGTATTTTTTAAATATAAATTGATGTAAAGTATTCATGAAGCTTCAATTATTATGAAATGAATTAGACATGTTAATGTTTGTTTGTAGGAAAAGATAACTCAATTTCCATGATAAATTTGATGAGTAAAGTAAGAATAGTAAAATTATGTTAGTAACTCTCAACAGTTTATAACACATTGTTACAGTGGTATTTTATTACTGCCTCCAATAGTCTGGAAGAGAAACCAACAACTGAATCCACTGGTCTGAGCTTCGCAGCCCAAGACATAAAAAGCTATCCCAGTTTCCACCTACTCGTTCTCCAGTGCCTCAATTCCGGTGTATGCTAGTGCCAATTCTGTAACTTGCTGGGGCCCTTGGAAACGAAGTCCTAATTGGCTGGGAATCGTTTTCTGTAGGCCTGACCCCTAGTGAACCTGGAGTCTGAGACTGATTGCTGACACATATATGCACTGTTTATATCAGAATATCAAGAGGAGTAATTTCTTGAGATCCATTTGCAAAGTTTGCTTACAACAAATGCTTTCATAGCTCTCCAAGTATGGTCTACTTTGTCATACATATGAGTTTCACCCCCATATTTGGCCTTCCGTATTTTCCTCCATTAATGTATCTTCTATGCAATCCATACTGCAATTCCTTTCGACTTTTCACCAATCAGAGATCTGCAACTTGTTACTTGCCACAGTTTCCTAGAAGAACTTTGTGGACTGTCACAGAACTCCATCACCTACGTATTTGATGGGGAGCGGTTTGGTTGTTCACAGCACATCTAGTAGTTCCTGGGTCACACCTTAAATCTGCTCACAGCTTTCAGGGTCCATTTGATATTAAAGCATTGACTGGTTCTGCAGCAGTTAAGTTTAAACTCACACAATTTTCCATATCTGCACAGTTCAACCGGCGAACAGCAACCTATAGTCTAGACCAGGGGACTCAGTCCTTTTCTATAACAAGAACTACTTATACTAAATGAAAATCACTACTAATAATATTAATTTAGTAACAGTAAGCACATCAGGCAAAATACATCAGTGGCTACTCCATGCAAGATTACTAGCTGTGGTCACCTTGGTGCATCAGTTAGAGTTGCCAGCAATAATGTAAAAAAGGCTTTATCCGTTTAGAATGCCTTTAAATAGCCATAGTTGCAATGCCCCTGGCACCAAGGAAATATTAGCAATACTACTCTTTACCAGGGGCGGCTCCTCCATAAGGGTGCAGAAGCGTTGCCCACCCACCACCAGTCGCAGCTGAAAACCCTTTTCCAAAAAACGATAATAAACTGTGTTTAATATTGTTTTGGTGTATAAGGGGTGGGGCCACGGGGGCGACAAGCAATGAGGGGGAGTGCTCAGCACTGCCCCTCACTGCGTATGTATGTGTGGCCAGCCAAACACATACGCACAGAAGGGGCTCTTGAGCCCAGCAACACAGTTGCTGGGCTGGAGAGAGCCTACAGAGAACATTGCGCATACCTCACTCTTGTGTAGTGTTTTTGGAATGGATTAGATTTTGCATCGTTTTGGAACTTCTCGACATGACGGATGGAGTGGGCAAAAGAAAGTGGCATTTGAGGAATATTTACTTTGGTATGTAACTTTCTCTTTAAAAAAACAAGTGTGGGATTAACGGAACAGCCGTGTGCAGGAAGGATTTGTACAATAGCAACACTCACTGTTTTTTCCAGGCTTTCGCTGAGTGTTCTCGTGCAGTGTCATGAATGGACACTGCATATTACGGTGGACGCACTGGTTTCAGGAAGCGTCAGTCCACGTAACAAGGATCAACGTGCTGTCGGAAGTATTCAATCATGACCGGACATGCAACAGGAGGTAAACACAGGCACTAGTACAGGAAGTGTCTCCCTGTACGCATTGTGACCCGACGTTAGAAAGGAAGTGTTTCCTATACCAGCTTTTCTGTGTTCTGAGAGCACAAGTCAGCTGGGTGAACATCGTTGTCCTCCTCTCAGTGGAAGTACTGCGTGCAGAGTGTAACTTCTACTTTATTTAGGGAACATCGGCTGTGAACTATACAGGTGTCATTTATTTGTTTTTTGTTTCTTTAAAAAACATAAGAGAGGAAAAGAGAGTGAAGAGGATAAGAATGTTTTGCTTACAATTTACCATATACACATATATTGTTTTTTTGTGGTGATTTCAAGTTTATAATTGTAACAACTATGGAGAATGTTACTGCTCCGCCTTTCTTTTTAGCTTTATCAGGAGATCCTCCCATTAAGTGGCAGAAATGGAAGAAAGTTTTTGAAATATATGCAAAAGTGTGTGGGGCATCATTGAGTGCAGAAAGAAAAACTGCACTACTGTTACACTGTTTGGGTTCGGAAGGTCAAGACGTATTTGATAATCTGTCAGAAGTACATGATGAGAATTTAAATGAGCATAAAGTATGTATGGAAAAATTAGATAGACATCATCTACCCAAGGTTAGTACTATTTTGGAGAGGTATCATTTTGGGAGGAGGAATCAGAAAGAAAGTGAAAGTGTGGAAAATTGTACAACGGTGTTAAGGAAGTTGGCTTACTCATGCAAGTTTGGTCTGTTATTACAGAAAGGATTAGAGATCAGTTTCTGCTAGGGTGCAATATATACAAAAATAAGGAAGAGATTTGGCAGAAGGATGAACCATTGTTGGATGAGGTGTTGGTAATTGTAAACTCTCTCAAATGTGATGAAATGTGATGAAACTGTAGTGAATCCTAGTTTGTTTTAATGGGATACAGGAGTTAGCTTAGACATTAGCTTGCATACTCATGCTCCCGTCACCTAGTGACTTTTACCCTACTTAGCTTGCTCTGTTTTAGCACACTTATCTAATTAAATCTTTTAAAATGGCTGCCTTGTTTTTAATTAGGACATGGCACTGGCAAATTAGGATTATCACACCTACCTCTCTTTTAGGTTAGAGATTAGGTTCACCTCATTATGGTATTAGAACAGATTTCATATCTAATGTCACTTCATGTCATTTCATGATATTGCAAGATGGTGGGGGTCTTTGTATTAATGACTCCTGTCTTTACCATTCTGTTTCTTGCACTGTTCATTATCCTAATCATTGCAGTCCATGCAACTTATCATAGATTGCAGTTTTGATCAATAATAATAATTGAAACTTTACTGCATCTTCTTCATTGCCTGTGTTTGATTGAGGCATGTTGTTCATGTGAGAAAGGGGTAATCTCCATTTAACCACGACACTCCCTGAAATGTCACACTCCTGTGTCCATGCGTAAAGGCTGCCACAAATCACCTTTTACTGTTTGGGTTTTTGGTGAGGTGCTGCTTGTGAGCCGGGAGGGTTGGGACGACAGTTGCGATTTGTTGTAGGATTGGCATAGTCGCCTACAAACATAAGTACTGTCATCCTTAAACCAGCAGTGTTGCCTAGAGCAAGAGTCCAACTATGACATGGCACCACTAACGATGGTGTTTAGGCACTAATTTACAGATACCCCGACTATCACTGTCTCACCTACTACAGGTACCCTAAGTACCATTATATGGAGACATCCGTGGTCTTGGGGAAGATCCTCCTCAGCTGAACAGGGACTACCTAATTAGGCTGTAGGTTGTTCGAGCACAAACTTATAAAATGACTTTTCTCCCCATTTGGTATTCCATCTCTTTTACCCATTTTACAACATGCCTAATGTCATAGACATTCCTGAGAATGCTAGACAACCACTAACTCTACACCTCATAGAGCATGGCTTAACAGATGAGGGCGGGGATGTCACATTCATAGTAGAAGCTAGTGAAGCCTACCAAACAGAAACATTCTATTCTTGGGTCACCTTTCCTGAGGAAGACCAAAGATCATTCACATTCCACACATACAGATTTGCAAACGTACCTCAACGGTACCAAGCATACCAGTATCTTGAGATTCCGATTTCTTATCAAGGACATCAGAACTGATTAAATGGCACCCTACCACATGTAATACAACCCGTGAGATTAGGTCCCTTAGGTAATGAAGGACCAACATGGCCTATGTTTGCCACATACACACCTCACCCAGGTATACAAAATATGCAGGCAGCAGACCTGCGACATTTATACATTGAGCTAGTAACACTTTACAGACGACTTATTCAGTTCGTAATGTGAACTTTGAACACTACACCAGTGCGTCCAGCACCACCAGCACCTGCTGGATATCAATTGGCTACTGGAATCAATCCACAAACAGTACATACCATCATGGGTAAAGTACCCAGAGAGAAAATATAGTTCTGGATAGCCCAGAAAACAAATCAGCTGGAAGCTGTGTTTCCCATATGGGACCACAGGAGAAACATAGAATTTTCACAATGTGCTTGCCCTTCAGGATGGTTCCCTTGGTGGATGAGTGCGGCATATGGGGTACAGTCTTCACTGCAATTTATACTACCACAGACGGTACTCTGACACTTGACAACTTCCCGGAAGTGTTAAAACAAATACAGAATGAGCGCCGGGCTGCACCAGCCCTAGATTTGGGGATGAAATTATTGCGTAACTTTGATGCAGTCCCCTCAATAATACTCATTAATATCAAAGGGGAAGTGGTAGCACTGGCTATACGCCAGCACCTGTGAGAGATTCCACATTTGGACCGGTTGAAAGAGCTAACGAAAATTATTTCCAACACCTGTACCAGTATAGAACGGGATAGATTGGAAGCCAAACCGAAGAAGCTTGAATTACAGAGTACCACCCCTAAGGAAAGTACTAAACAAGCACAGGAGGGTTCTAAGAAGCGCTGGTATAAACAAAAACAATTTAAAGATAGACGAAATCAGAGCAGATTCTCCACATCCGGAGAACTCTGATAGGAGATACACTCTCAGAAATAGAGAAAATATAAAAGCTCCTGAAAGATATACTGATTCACGTCCCTCTCGTTCCTTTCAGGATGCACCGGATAGACGTAGCGAGAGAGGGGGCCGTCCTGATTGACGTCCTGAATACATGAAACAGAAGAAAGACTCACCACAGTTTTCAGATAAAAAAGAAGATAAGTCCCCACAACAAAAGCCACAGTTTAAAAAGAAAAAGGTGAATGCACTGTCAATTAAAAATGCCATTACACTTGAGAACATTGCTGAAGAACAAGCCGTAGGCAGTGACACTGATAGACAGCGCAGCAGAGGGCACGATATGTCACCAGAGTCTGAAAGATCTTCTGGATCTTCTACAGCAACTAGCAATTTCATTGCAGTTGAGACTGCAGAACCAACAGGGTTTATGATTTAAATATCCAAATTGACGGAGATGTAGAGCGTACCATTGGTGTGATATTTTGGGATGAACTTAGTTGTGATATCCTGCTGGTCGAAAGGGACTGGCCACCCATGCACGTCCGTAAGCTCCCACTTGGGGAAGATGTAATTTTGCCTTTTTTCTCTGGTCTTGATCTAGAGGCGCTAAAACAGGCCTTCGCTGTCAATTGGGCGTTAGCACAGGCACCTTTGTTATACCGTAATCATGTAGGTTGGGACAAGGACTCTCCTTGTCATGTAATACCTATCAGGTCTACACCCCAACCTCTGCCACAATATTGTGTTAAGCATGAAGCAAAAGCTCCAGTGAGGGAGATCCTCACTCAACTTGGGTACCAGGGAGTAACTGAGCCCTGCATCTCTGCAATGAATAACCCGTTATTCCCAGTTGCAAAACCCGACCATTTTTATAAAATAGTCTTAGATTACAGACACTTAAACAGTCATACACGTACATTCGCTATACAAAATTCACATAGCACAGCACTAATTAACAATATAGTGCATAAAAAATACAAAACAATGTTGGATTTTCTAACGGGTTTTTCTGCCAGACCTTAGCACTTGAAAGTCGGGACCTGAGTGCATTCTCATTTGGCTCACAAAAACGCTTCTGCCGTTTGCCACAAGGCTACAAGAACAGCCCAGAGCTGTTCTCAGCCCGAGTAACATCAATATTGCATGATATTGATCCCGAGGCGTTGTCTTATGTGGATGATATTTATCTCACAGATGACAACCTCAACATTCATCTTGCCAGGGTCGATCGGATCGTTTTAGGATTAGCAGCCCTCAGCTACAAATTCAATTTTAGGAAAACGAAAATAGCCTTTCTCAGTGTCTTGTTCCTGGGGTACGAGCTATCAAATGAGGGGAAGAGCCTGGCCCCACACTTTCTAGAAAAATTTGCTCAACTCCACCCACCCAACACACTCAAGAAATTACTGTCTTTACTTGGTTTCTTCAATTTTGGCAGAATTTATATTCCGGACTATGCACAACATATCAAGCCACTCTATCACTTAATATGCCCTGATTTTTCTAGCAGACAC
The DNA here is from genome assembly GCF_031143425.1 of Pleurodeles waltl. Classification (NCBI taxonomy): domain Eukaryota; kingdom Metazoa; phylum Chordata; class Amphibia; order Caudata; family Salamandridae; genus Pleurodeles; species Pleurodeles waltl. The sequence continues at coordinate 429,814,838 of NC_090445.1, read as the reverse complement.
TGTACAGTTGAACACACACGCATCCTTAGGGAATTGCAACAGGACATGCTAGAAGCACAACACTTGCACACATGTGACAACAAAACAAATTTGGTCATCAGAATAATTGCTGGTGCCATTGGGTTTACTTATGTCACCTTTAACGAAGGAGACACAGTGCCCATAGCATATAAATCCTATTTATACTCCAATACAGAACAACATTTAGCACCCATAGAAAAGATTCTAACTGCAGTTCAGACGGCTGTCGTAAAGGAGAGGCCACTTGCCCAAGGGAAATGCATCATTGCCATTACCCAGGTGCCAGCCTTAGAGGCCGTCACCAAAGCAAGCGTTGCTAACGCTAAAGCATTATATCCACGCTGGATTCAGTGGGCAACTTCCCTGACTGCCACCGATGTTGGCTACACCTTTGATCCAAAACTTCAGACACAAAAATATCTCCAATACGAACAGGAGTTCCCCGGCCCTCTAGATATTTTGCCACATGACAGATACCATACTGTCATTTACATTGATGATTCAGCACAACCAGCTGTCACTAGACACAGACCAGTACTTAACTACACTCAGTCGGAACACTGTTTAACGCCACCTGAGGGGAGCCCAAAACGCTATTCAGATAAATGTACTTATTTTTCTGGGCATGACACAAAACATCCATAGTCATATTATTTGAAATTACCTCCTTCAAAAATTAGGAACATTTTGCTAACTGATACAAAGCTGATTTATTCAGATTCCTTTGTTTCCCATCTTGCAGTTGAAGGTTACGAATACTGGAGGAACACTGTTGATTTAAAGAGTGTATGGGGAACACAAAATTGGCAAATACAGGGTAGGGAAGCTTCATTTAAAGCATGGCTGCCTTGTTTTTACTTAGGCCCATGTTGTAGTGCAAATGATCTTTTTAAATGACACTATTCAACAGACATCCTGTTTGGATGTGGCAAAAATAAAAGAAATTAACACACCCAGTATCCCCACACCGTCAAAGTTTAATGATTGGCAATTCTTCCTGAATGTCACAGAGGAAGAGCTAGATGCAAAGGTTTAGGCTGGTACCTATAACTCTTCACTTTCCAGACGCGGCTGGTGTTTAATTTGGCCAGTAGACACCAATGGATATCAGGCACGTTTTTTGAATTCCTTAGGTGGTTTCAAGATTAGCCGGCCAGACCCTTGCTTCGTCTCGGGTCAACACACGGGTATAGTTACAACATACAGTGTGGGCAAACTGTGCCAACAATGGGTACAGTCTAACACTTTAACCGAAGTTAAAGAACATCTTACGACTCTTTCTGAGGATCTAGACTTGCAGGACTTTTTGCTAGATCCTAAGAAGCCACGTTCTAAAAGGTTCATCTACGCTACGTATAATGAGATCTGGAAGCTTTCTCAGATAGAAGCTGCTGTGTGTTTAAGGCAAATAGATAAGGAAAACTTGGAAAAGGCTTTAGCTGTTGGCGATAACGGCATAAACACTCTGTCCAACAGGATTTACTCCCTGACAAACATAGTGTTGTCTGCAATAGATATCATTCAGACAGACATGTCCCTTTTATATCATGGGCAAAGTCAGCTGCTTTCCATCATGCAGTTAGGTTGGACATTACAGACTTTGAAAAATAGGCGAGTTCAATGGAAGAGCATTAACGGTAGTGAATTGTTAACTGCCTTTAATTTATCCAGGGAACAGCCGACAGTGGCTAAAAGGGAAGCAAATTTCACCATGCTTCACATAGAGAAGTTAGAAAAGTTGCATTTCACATTTGCAGAGAGTCCTTCAACAGTATGGCTCCTACATGGCATCATTAACCTGCCCATTTCCACTTTTCGCTTTTCGAAATGCCTGAAACATCTTCCATTGGCAAGTGCGAGCCACTAGGCGATAGCTACATTAGAAGAAGAGTGGGAGTTGCCCTTTTGAATACAAATGTCTGAACTGCGAAACAGAGGTCTTTCTCAGCTTAGGCGAATGCGAGACTACTGTTAGTCATTCAATGATCTGCAAGCAGGTGTCCCTTCACGGCCTTTGTAATGCGGGGGTCACAAACTTGACCTGTTTTCTGAAGGGTACTCCCGTCCCTTTGATTCGACCAGCATTTCATGTACTTTTGAATTGAAGTTATGTGGTGCTAAGCGACCAAAGCTGTTGGGGTATGCGACCAGGAATTGCCTACACAATTTCAGTCTCTAAGGTCGTTCTGTGTTGTGGACAAGTTTTATTCCCCCCAACACAAGAGATAAAAGTATCAGACATGTGGCCTCACATTGATACTACTAATGTAAATTATAACAAGCTGAGCAGACTAAAGGCACGACTGTTTAAAAAACAATCAACTAGAGAGATGTCTGCTCTCCAGATTGCGAGGTCATCAGCCGAGATACAATCCCTATTAAATATCAACTTCCCCAAGCACTTTGGTGAGCTGGTATCCAGAATTTTCAACGACTCAAGCACTACTGGGATTATCCATTTCGTTAAGGCTGTTGGGTCTGGATTTGTGTTCATCTTCCAGACTGTCTTCGGAGTCATTCCATTGGCCATCCATTCACTCTTTTCAAATGTGTTTGGCGGCTTTCCTATAATTTTGCCATTGATTGGTGGAATACTGCTGCTTTTTCTTCTGATTTGCAGTGGTTGTGTCTTTCCAGCTACGCAAAGCAATGGAGCCACTGCCACCAGCTCAACTGTGCCATGAACACATGGTTCAGGTCTTTGATGCTTCGTTGCTAGAGGAATTGGAGTGTGATTGTTCATTGTCATTCCGACCACTCCTATGGTGCGTGCAACCATTCTTTCGCTGGGTATGGTGCCTCTTCGAACACATGCCTATAATGTGTCTTGCTGTTATGCCAGTGCCTTCTGTGGACCAAGCACTGCTGATGTCCCCGATGAGGGTTCATTCACGGTCGTGCCACTTGAGACTAAAGCTGATTCGCGATGCCACTTACGAGCCACCATTGGTGAACGATCTGGCTCTTTTTTGTGCTGTGGAGAGTGCCACTCCTGCAGGTGGACCTGCACAAGAGACTACTACGCACTACTGCTCCGTGGATCCGTCTGCCTATCCTGTGATCGATCTAACATCTGACAATGTGGCCTCTTTCCTGAGGTCCTTTCCGTTCGATGGCTTCGAAGATGCTCTTCAAGATCATGACTATTGTTAGACAATTTGATGATTGGCTTATAATACCAAATTCAATAATTGCATTCCTTGCCCTTACTTTGGCCTGCTGCGCTTGTCATGGTCGACATGAGGTCTCTTCCTTTGTTTTTTAGCTACTGATTTTTAACACGTTTTAAATGTGAGTTTTTATCTAGTTTTTAAGCTTTTGGCTTTTATTCCAGAGCATTTTTAGCATTTGGATTCATTCACCTTTGGTGGCGTCAAGTTATGGCGTCATACTTGTTACGACAATGGGGAGGGTGAGGTGAATCCTAGTTTGTTTTAATGGGTTACAGGAGTTAGCTTAGCCTTTGGTTTGCAGACTCGTGCCCCATCACCTAGTGACTTTTACCCTACTTAGCTAGTTCTGTTTTAGCGCATTTATTTAATTGAATCTTTTAAGATGGCTGCCTTGTTTTTACTTAGGCCCATGTTTTAGTTTTGCGTTATCGGTGCCACCGTGCTAAGGTGTCAATATCAAGCGACAAAGATACTGTAGGTGTTCACGTCTTCGAGGGAATTGTTTATATAAATTACCATCCCAAGCCTATTTTGTTATCTATTGTTTGGGAACAGACCTACATCAGGGGTCCAAGCAGATTTGTATAAATACTCCTCACTTAAACAGGTAGTCAGAGGGATTCCAACCAGATGCCATCGCTGCTATCGATGCTGCACGTCACATTGACGCTGACCCAGTCTTCATGTCCTTACAGAGTCTGAGTTAGAGACCTCATTCCAAGGTAACGAGGGTTGGGGGCTCTTCTCATTGACAAGACATTGGCAGATTAGGTTTATCACACCTAGATCTCTTTTGGGTTAGGTCAGGTTCACCTCATTAGGGTAATAGAACAGATTTACTATCTAATGTCACTTCATGTCATTTCATGATATTGAACGATCGTGGAGGTCTTTGTATTAACAACTCTTTTCTTTACCATTCTGTTTCTTGCACTGTTCATTATCCTAATCATTGCAACCCATGCAACTTACCGCAGATTGCAGTTTTGTTGAATAAAACCTATTGAAACTTTACTGCATCTTCTTCATTGCCTGTGTTTGATTGAGACATGTTGTTCATGTGAGAAAGAGGTAATCTCCGTTTAACCCCGACACTCCCTGAGGTGTCACAGTCTTGAGTCCATGCATAAAGGCTGCCACAAATCACCTTTTACTGCTTTGGTTTTTGGTGAGGTGCTGCTTGTGAGCTGGGACGGTTGGGACGACAGTTGCGATTTGTTGTAGGATTGGCATAGTCACCTACAAACATAAGAACCGTCATCCTTAAACCAGAAGTCTTGCCTAGAGCAAGAGTCCAACTACGACAAAAATATCAAGAAGGAAGAAGGGAAAAATTATAGTATACAAGTAATTAAGAATTCTGCAGGAAAGCATGTAGCTCAGGGAGGAAGCAATTATAAGTTGTTCAAACCTGATATCAGTCCGTATGCTTATGGTGGTGAGCCCATTACGTTATATGGAGACTTTTGGGGTTTACTTGAATTCAAACATAAATATACCAATGCAAAGAGTTATATTTCAAAAAAGGGTGACAGCATTTTGAGCTGGTTTGATCAAAAAGATTTAGGAGTAATTCTTGATCCCAATAGTGATCCTCCTATAAGATTGAGAGAAGAATTGCTTGTGAATGCAGTGGGTGAGCAGGATGGAGTGAGTGAGAAATCTAGTGTGGTGGTAGATGATTATGTGGAAAACTTAAAATTGAAGTTTCCTATGGTGTTCCAAGACCGGCTAGGGTATCTCCGACAGTATACTCCACACATCCAGTTGGTGGAAGGAGCAAAACCTATGTGTAACAAGGTTCATAATGTTCTTGTGACAGTGCGTGAGGGAATGGGAATAGAATTAGGAAAACTTAAAACTTAAAAGAGAAAGGATTATTGAGGAAGAAGAAGGGACTGAATGGCTGGCCCCAGTGGTCGCAACCAGGAAAGCCAATGTCAGTCTACGTATGTGCATTGGTTTGAGGGAACTTAATAAGAATGTGGTGGTAGACAGATATTCATTGCCCAATATCTCAGACATGTTGATGTTACTTCATGGGGCAAAAGTATTTTCCACCATAGATTTAACATCAGCTTACCATCAGATAAGTCTGGATGATGACTCAAAGGATCTCACTGCTTTCGTCACATCTTTTGGCACATTCAGGGATGTCAGGCTGCCATTTGGACTAATTTCTGCAGCCGCTGTATTTCAAAGAGCATTATAGAGGGTATTACAAAATCTCAGGGGCATAAGAGTATATCAGGATGATGTTCTAGTGTTTGGGAAAGACAGCTCGGAGCATGATGAGAGAATACAACATGTGTTGGAGAGACTGGAAGAATTTGGTTTGACTATCAAACTAGAGAAATGTAAATTCAGAAGGAATTCAATAGAGTACATGGGTCACACAATCACCGATGAAGGCATTACTCCAAAAGGGGATTTAGTGAATACTATTAAAAATCTAGAGTCACCATCTAATAAGGAAGAGTTAATGAAATTCATTGGTATGCCTGAATATTATAGCAAATTCATGAAAGGGTTTGCAGGGATGTGTGCAAATATGAGGAAATTACTACGAAGAGGTGTGGAATTTGTTTGGAGTAATGAATGCGAGATGGAGTTTAAAGAGATTAAAGAAAGGTTAGGGAAGGCTCCCATGTTGAAAACCTTTGACCCTAATTCCAAATCGGTGTTAATTACTGATGCCAGCACGAAGGGTCTAGGTGCTGTTTTTCAACAAGGTGAAGGTAATTCTGAACTAGTGGTACTGTTCTTATCACGAGCTTTGAAGGGTACTAAATTGAATTACTCAGTGATTGAGAGGGAGGCCCTTGCAGTCCATTGGGCCATTGAGAAATTAAGGAGTTTATTGTGGGGAAGTAAATTTGAAGTGAGAAAAGACCATACATCTCTCTGTGAAATCTTTAAAAAATGGTATTGATGCTATATCAAGCAGAATCACCAAGTGGGTAGTAGCCTTGCAATAGTTTGACTTTGAAGTCAAATATATACCTGGAAAACAGAACAGGGTTGCTGACATGCTATCGAGATTGTTGCAGATAAATGATGGAGATCAGGGAGGGGAGGATGACAGTGAAAGTCAATATGATGAAACAATATGTGAAATTGAATATAGTACCATAACTGAGGTTAAGTGGTGAGAAGAGTGTGAATCTGATAAAATAATGTTAGAGGTACTATCATTAATAAAAGGAGGTTGAAAGAATAGGATGGAAGGGAGTTTGGAGACTCAAAAGTACTGGCATGTTAAAGAAGAATTATCTGAGAAAAAGGAAGTGTGGTTCCCTGGGACAAGGATGGTTCCGCCAACTGGACTTAGAGAGGAACTAAATACTCTTGTGCATTGTGGCCATCAGGGCATATCAAAAACCAAAGAGAGGTTACGATTGACATACTGGTGGCCAGGTATGGGCTGTCAAGTGGAAAGAGCAGCAAGGGAATGTATGTGATGTGTATTCAGTGAGAAATCTGTCAAACCTAAGGTTCAGCCCATGAAGATTAGGGATCGCCCTACTCATCCTTGGGAAGAAGTTGCCCTTGATATTTTAGGTCTAGTTCATGGGGATGGATTTGATACGTATCTCATAGTCCTGACTGATTTATATTCAAGGTGGCCAGAAGTAATGTTTGCTCGAGGAATTGAAACAAAGCATGTGATATGTTTTCTAAAAGAGGTATCTGGAAGAGAGGGTATTCCTAACCCAATGCTCACTGATAATGGAGTGCAGTTAGTCTCCAAGGAACTGGAGATGTTTTTGGAAAGTCTTGCTATACAGCACAAGAAATGTTCGCTATATCATCCTGAAACCAATGGTATGGTGGAACGCTTTAATAGAGTACTAAAAGAAACAATAGCAATGGTCAAAGACAGTGGGCTAAATTGGAAGAAAGAGGAGGTTAAGAAAATTGAGGCATATAGGGTTTCTCCTCATGCTGTAACTGGGAAAACTCCTTTTGAGTTAAGGGATCATAATACTCAGGTAGCACCCACTTGGGTGAATGATATGGAATTTAGAACAGATCAGGTGGTATCAGATACTAACTGGAGAAGAAAAGAGAATAATAGCCTGCAAAGACAATTTTGATACAAGAAAGTCAGTACGAGAAACAAAGGTTCAAGTAGAAGATTGGGTGTTAATAAGAAAACCTGTGAGGAAAGGAGGAAATGCAGGCATGTCTAAACCTGTGAGAGTGGTTAAGTTATTCACCAATGCAGTTAAGAGAGAAGACTCTAGGATCTGGAATCTCAATCGGGTGGTGGTACTCAAATAGAACCTGGCTGGAAAAGAACCTGTTGGGGGGGACTCAACAATTGGGGTCAGGAAATCTGACAGGAAAACTGTAACTCCAAAATACTTACAGGAGTATGTTACATAAGAATTGTAATAGTTATGTGTATATTCATTGTAGAATAATACTATAATGTAGAATGTATTTGTGTTTCATTTGCAACAGTGTTTTCTTTGTGTAAAGGAGGGATGTGTGTAGTATCCAAGGTATATGTACATATGTATGTTAGTGGTAAGCATAGGCAGAATGGAGTCACTGTGTTCTAATCTGGAATGGAATGGAGTCATGTAAAAATGTAAGGAGGAAGACTCTTGAGAAGAGCTGAGAGACAGTTGGAGAGTGGATAGGACGTTTAGTGTACAATAAACTTATCCTCCTGCTATCCTCATTTGTTCATGGATTTCTTTATGGAAGACCACCATGATACAAAGGGCCATGCAGGTTAGGCAACAATCTGGACCCATCTGAAAGCGTGGACCTGTGCTTCAGGGACAATTTAAGAAGAAGCACCAGAAAAAGTTGTTTGGTTCCCTTGGCAGTACAGTTCATTCGCCGTCACAAATTCTGCACACATATGTTTTGTTTTCCCCCTCTCCTGCTCTCTGTGTTTTCTTTTCTCCCATTATGATACCTTCCTAATGCAGTTCCTCTATGTACACCCTTAGCAATCCATCTGGCTTATCCTTGTGGCCACTGTGCACCTGCCAGCAGCATTTTACGTTTCATGAGTCACTCATCTGGTGTAAGAGATGCTCCTTCCATACAGCAGCATCCCCAAGCTCGGATAAAGTTACACGGTATGCCTTGTGTTCACCATCAGCTAGTCCAAACAGAGTACCAGGTGCGTTGGTAGCACTTAACTACCGACTGGGCCACAGTAAACATTGGAACCTAATATATACTTACCTTCACCTTTTGAACATTTACATTGTCAATGCTGTGTACTGTTTCAGCTGTGGTAGCCTTTTCACTAATGTTGTCACCTCCACCCTGAGACTGGACCCATTCCGAATATCAGAGGGACCGAGCCTGCCCATTAAAAGCTTTCTCTCTCACATCATCCCTACTTCCCATGTTCCCTCAATGAGATTGAGTTAGTTAAGGATCCCTTTCATTCTCTACCTACCAATCTCTATTGGAGGAAGATTGGTGGAGTTTCATTGGAGTCTAACACTCCAGTTCCTCACAGACCCGACTGGGTGGTGACAATATTTAGGAGAGTGATCTCTTTCGTCTGGATATGGGCTAGCCTCCAAGTTGGTGTCAGTATCTTGAGTACTGGGGCCCAGCATTTTTAGTCACCCGTAAACTGAGATTTTCAAGAACTCGTGTGTAAAATAAATGTAGTCTCCCTGAGGATCATGCATTTAATCTGACTGAGATCGCTGCTAAAGGAGCATGTGGCAGCCGTGTAATATAGTTCTACACATGAGGCCTGATTGTGACCACAATCACCCTCCCTTTACTCTTCCCACCTTAACTGCTACACAGACTTATTTAGCTTAAGACTGGAATACACATCATTTACCACCAATTCTATTTGCACAGAGTTTGCAATAAAGAAAAAAAAACAATCAAAAATATCTGTTTCTTTTACTGGCTTTTCACCCACGATAAACAGCATCCCTAAGAACTGAAAAAAACATGTCAAGTGCTTTCCTAAACATGAAGACGGCTGATCCCCCTGACCATCTGGAAGACCATGTTCCTGACATAGACTCTGAACTGTGGAATCTGCAGCCTGCCTGAACTGAAGACATTAGCATCATCCCAGGGCCCAGCCCGCTAGTGCCATCATGACCATGAAGAAACTCCAGCAGGAGCCACGGTGGAGAATTGACAGCAACGTCCAGAAGTGAAAGGAATCATTTGGCAATGGCTGGTGGTGGTGTGTTTACTCAACACGCACCAATGACCTTGTGACAATTACACAACTCTGCTTGGCAGTGGCGGTAAGCCAGGACCTGTGACTGCCTTCCTGGACACAGTGAGAGTCTGTTCAGACCGCCTTGCATCTTCTTGCATCTTCCCCATTGACCGCCACTGGGGAGGGTTGAGCTCCAGCATACCGTAGCCCTTGTTCTGTATCCCTGTACTCAAGCCTCTTGTAGTTCACCAACAAGGTCACCCATTTCGTGTAAACCCAAGTCTAGTGTACCTGGAAGGAGTCCGGAAAACTCTACTGTAAACGTTTCGTGGTAAATGTCAGAAGGCTTTAAACCGAATCTGCTGTCTGAAGACACAGCTGCAAGATACTGAAACAAAATGCAACTAAGAAAGGAATTGTGTTACAGAGCAGATGTGATGCACTTAACACTGACTGTCAGCTAATGAGATAATAAATCTCTTTTTAACCCTGGGGAAGGGCTGGATATGTGCGACTCACTCAAACACTCACCAGAAACACTGATTCTATGTTACATTTCAAGGTAGTAGTTATAATGAGAGAAACTTTTTCTCCATGCCTTGCAACATTAAAGTTAGAAATGTAAGTGCCAGACTGCATGCAGCTTCACAAGGCCTGACCAAAGTAAACATTCCCATTTATTTAATCGTAGTTAATCACCATCTTTTTAGGTAATGATATGGCACGGTAGCACTGTGCTGGGCTAACTTGTGAACCATTTGGGTTAGAGACACCCGGTTTTCACTACAGGGAATAATTTTAACTGTTCTAGCAATGTAGGAGTGCAAAATAGGCAAGTCCTACTGAACCTCTTTCCGAAATCTGATAGGATGCATTTTCATACAATCCCCAGGTCCTCCCCAAGCAGGAATGAAAATCTTCAAAATAATATTCATGCCCTAAACTGTCTCTGAGGAGGGAAAACGCAAACAGGATCCCAGAAATCCTCACTGTAGAACAAGCCCACCACACAAGAACTGGAAAATGCCGGACTCGCCTTCTGTTCCGCACAATAGAGATTACCCAGAACTTTACAACCTTCTCACTACTCAAAGTTAAATCTCGAGTAAAGGTGTAAAATATTAGGAGTCACAAAATCTTGGTGCACTTGCTTCTTGAAGTACTCTTTGCGCCACCTTATGAAATCATCCACTGAACTTCAACGAGGGAGTCAGAGGGGGTAGTGCTGGAGTTAATGGCTGAGATATCCTTAGTTGCAGTGCGTTAGCTAACGCCAGCTCTTCCAAACACTTCACCTCACAAAGCTTGACCAGCCACACCTCGTCCTCCACCCTGTCAGTAGTCTACAGTAAACCAGGATGCAGTACCACTACTCTAGAGGAAATCTCTGATTGAGTCTTACCCACCGCAGTTTTCCCAGATCTTTTTGTTGAAAGACTACAACCTCTGGCTCAGGTGTCTCCAAAGAGTAGCTCATGAGTTACTGGTAGCTCTCTAGCTACCTACAACTAGCTCTCCTGTGTGCAAATCAACCTACTAAATTAAAAGCTTTTGCTTGGTTAAATTGATAGAAGCGTACCAAAATTGAAAAGTGTGTAGTTGAACCAAGATGTATGTATTTTGAGTACTCGTGCTGATGTTTCTAGAAAAAATGTTTAATTTACAAAATATATTTAAATCTGACATTTGAGTAGTGAATCATGTAGCTTTTTGGGAGCCCTATTGTTTATAGTATTATCTTGGTCCCGGTGAATTGCATCTATGGTTATGTATTACGCATGTAGAGGCATTCCATATTGGCAAAACCTTTTAACATGACTGCTGGTAATTTTGACTGCTGAACTGAGGTGATCACTGGTGATAATCTTGCACATGGTAAACCTCTAATGTCATTTATCTGAAGTGGTCGCTATTACAATGCTAATAATATTAGTAGCTCAGGATGATTCAGATTGAATGTAAGTAGCTCTTGCTACATAAAAGGTTGGAGACCCCTCCTCCAGCTAAACATATCGCACAACAAACAAGCATTAAAAGTAATTGGCTCTCAGGGTATGATAGGGGTCACACAACTTCGTTACAGCCTAACCCACAAAACATGTCACACTCTGGATCTAGTATTCACCCTAGGTCTCGAAATATAAAACCTGGAAGTCCAAGACACAGTTTGGTTTGATTGCTCCTTATTCGCACTGTTGAATTGGATCAGCAGTTAACAGATTTGTTTTGAAGTTGCCATTGGCCCTTGCCTGACACCACTGTTGTATTTAATGCTCACACACCCTCTGCCCATTGTGCCAGCTTTATTTGTGCGCTCAGTTTAATTTCTGAGCATGAGGAGGTGCAGTCATGCTCAAATAGTACTCGGGTGAAGTTGCACTGTCTGGCAACTCCTTCAGTATCACAAATGGAGAGTGCAAGAAGGCTGAGGGCTTAGTGGGGGTCAGTGATTTACTTCCTCGCGATATGTGCAGTTGTGCTGAGTGGCCAAATGTTATTAGGCATTATAGGGAGGGAATGCCTGTGTTCCAGGACCTCTCTATTGAAGATGGTGTGCACTATTGCAAAAAGCACTAGGCAACCCAAACTAAAATTGCTGATGCTGTCTTCTTGGCGCCTCTCTTCAGATGCTGACCTCTCAAGAGCATTTGAGAATTCTGTACACTGAGACAAAGTGAATATCACTTTAACTGAGACAGGGAGACACAGACACTGAGGCAGGGAGTCATATACAGAGCAACTCACTCAAGGAGTCATAAGCACTGGAGTGGATGATGCATACTTCTGGGCCGGGAATGACAATACTATCCAGTGCAAGGGGTAAACTGACATTGGCCTAGATAAACAGACACCAAAATTGGCAATATATTGACATTGGGCCACTAAGACAGAGGATGCACTAACATGCATACAGGGCTGGAGAGAAACTAATACCTGCACTGAATGGAAAGATATAGATAGACAGAGAGAGAGAGAGAGAGAGAGGGAGAAGAGAGAGAGACCGAGAAATAGAGGGAGAGAGAGAAAGAGGGAGAGAGGGGGACTGACTCACATACTGAGCCAGGCAGACTTGAACATGAACACTAGGAACCAAGGGCCAGATGTAGCAAAGCTTTTTACCCATTCTGTGTCTATGGGAAAAAGTGTTCGTACATATGGCCCCAAGACACAAACATGCTCAATGGGTCAGGAAGATACTGAGGTGCACTGGTACAGAACTACACAGACCCACATACTGGAAAAGGAGAGACTGACACACACCATAACCAATACACGAGACCCACTAATAGGGTTGTCAAACAGGGTAGGCAGAAGGTTGAGAGACCCCCCCACATATTCTCACTATGAAAAAACTCAGAAACATATGACCGCAGTCTGTATAGCAATACATTCAATAGCACAAGGATGCCTTGTAAGTGCTGAATACTGTGCTATACCCCAAAAACATAATATATCTGGATGTGGACATTCACACTTGACAGGCGGTTGTATGACAGAACCAAGAATAGCAAAACCACACATGGCTTAACAACGCGGTCAGAACCATAACTGTGTCTTTACCATGCATGCCTTTACCACCCATGCCTTTAAAACTAAAACAAATTTTGTTGTAAAAGCATGCTTAGTAAAGTTATATGTGGTAATGCCATGCGTGGTTGTGTGATACTACCCCCATGACCCACTCGCCCCGCCCTAAATCCTAAAACCTACCCTGTCCTAAAAACTACCCCACCCTGTCCTAAAATCTACCCCGACCCCACCCTGAACCCTAAAATCTAACCTGTCCTAAAAACTACCATATCCTTAAAACTACCCCGACCTCCCACCCCGCCCTAAACCCTAATACTTACCCCGTCCTAAAAACTACCCCGTCCTAAAAACTATCCTGCCCCCCACCCCAAACCCTAAAACCTACCCTGTCCTAAAAACTACCCCTGTCCTAAAAATTACCCTGACCCACCGTCTTAAACCCTAAAACCTACCCGCTCCTAAAAACTACCACACCCTGTCCCAAAAACTAAACTGGCCCCTGCCCCTCCCTTAGACCCTAAAACCTACCCTGTCCTAAAAACTACCCCACCCAGTCTGAAAAACACCTGCCCCTCACCCTAAACCCTAAAACCTACCATGTTCTAAAAACTACCCCACTCTGTTCTAAAAATTACCCCAACACCCCGCCCTAAACCTTTAAACCTACCCTGTCCTACAAACTACCCCGACCCTCTCCCCACCCCAAAAACCTAAAAGCTACCCAGTCCTGTCATAAAAACTACCCTGACCCCACCCTAAACCCTGAAATCTACCTTCCCTGTCCTAAAAAATACCCCACCCTGTCCTAAAAACTACCCGACCTCCCGCCCTCGCCCTGAACCCTAAAACCTACTCTGTCCTGTAATTACATACTACCTCGACCCACTGCCCTAAGCCCTAAAACATACCCTGTCCTAAAAGACCACCCACTCTGTCCCAAAAACTACCTGGACTGAATCCTAAAACCTACCCCACCCTGTCCTAAAAACTACCCAGAAACCCCTAAACCCTAAAACCTACCCTGTTCTAAAAATTACCACGCCCTATCCTAAAAACTATACCGACCCCCTGATCCTGAACCGTACAACCTACCTCACCTTATCCTAAAACTACCCAGACCCCGCCCTAAAACCTAAAACCTACCCTGCGCACTAAAAACTACTCCACACTGTTCTAAAAACTACCCTGACTTGAATCCTAAAACCTACACCGCCCTCTCCTATATACTACCCAGAAGTCTGCCGTAAACCCTAAAACCTCCTCTGTCTTAAAAATGGCCTTGCCCTGTCCTAAAAACTATCCTGACCCCCTTGCCCTGAACCCTAAAACCTACCCCACCCTGTCCTAAAAACGACCTAGACCCCACTAAACCCTAAAATCTACCCTGTCCTAAAAACTACCCCACCCTGTCCCGAAAACTACACACTCCACACTGAAGCCTAAAACCTACCACACCCTGTCCTAAAAACTACCCAACCACACTAAACCTTAAAACCTACCCTGCCCTGCCCTAAAACCTACCCTGACTTCCCGCCCTAAACCCTACTCCCGTCCTAAAAACTATCCCCATCCTAAAAACTACCCAGGCCCCCGCCCCTACCCTGAACCCTACAACGTAACCCACCCTGTCCTAAAAACTACCCCAAGCCCCCAACCCCACTCTAAACCCTAAAAACTACCCCGCCCTGTCCTAAAGACTACCCCGAACCCCGCCCTAAACCCTACCTGAACCCCGCTCTAAACCCTAAAACCTACCCTGTCCTCAAAACTACCCGACCCCCACCTTAAACCCTAAAACCTACCATGCCCTGTCCTATAAACTACCCCGACCCCCCGCCCTAAACCATAAAACCTACCCTGTCCTACAGACTATCTCACCATGTCCTAACAACTACCCTGAGCCCCCCTAAACCATAAAACCTACCCTGTCCTAAAAACTACCCCACCCTTTCCTAAAAGCTACCCTGACCCCCACCCTAAACTCTATAACCTACCCACCCCTGTCCTAAATCTACCCTGACCCCTGCCCCACCCTAAACCCTAAAACCTACCCACCCTGTCCTAAAAACTACCCCACCATGTCCCAAAACTACCCCAACCCGCCGCCCCCACCCCGAACCTAAAACGTACTCCATCCTGTCCTAAAAACTACCACAACCCCCTCCCTAAATCCTAAAACCTACCCTGTCCTAAAAGCAACCCTGCCCTGTCCTAAAAACTACCCTAACCCCACCCTAAATCCTAAAACCTACCCTGTCCTAAAAACTACCCCACCCTGTCCTAAAAATTATCCCGACCCACAACCATGAGCCCTAAAACCTACCCCGTCCTGTCCTAAAAACTACCTCGAACCCCCATCCTAAACCCCAAAACCTACCCTCTCCTAAAAACTACCCCACCCTGTCCTAAAAACTACAGCAACTCCCCGCCCCCACCCTGAACCTATAAATCTACCCCGCCCTGTCCCAAAAACTGCCCCAAACCCCACCTTAAAACCTTCCCTGTTCTAAAATCTACCCCACCCTGTCCTAAAAACTACCCTTAACCCCCACCTTTAAACCTACCCCATTCTGTCCTAAAAAGTACCCCACCCTGTCCTAAAAAGTACCCCGACCCACCGCAACCCTAAAACCTACCACACGCTGTAATAAAAACTACTCCAACTCCCACCCCGTCCTGAACCCTAAAACCTACCTCATTCTGTCCTAAAAACTACCCGACACCCTGCCCTGAACTCTAATGCCTACCCGGCCCTGTCCCTAAAAATTCCCCAAACCACCCCAACCCAACTTACCCTGCCGCCGCATTTCTCTCTCAGCTGTTCCTGCTGCTGTGTGCCTAAACCACACATATGCATGGTGCCTTAACCACACATTTGCATGGTTCAGGCACATGCGTGGTTCAGATAAGCCTGGTAACGCTTGCGTGGCAATGCTACGCGTTGCTCCTATCGCGTAGAAAAGGCAGTTTCCCCTAACTGTGCTACCTCACCACTTTGTCGCTCTACAATCTCTCCCTATCTTTATCGCCTATCTTTACCTCTGTCTATGGTCCTAACACTACTGTCCTCTAACTTACTTCTTACTCCCTCCGTACACCTTGTCGAAGAAATCTACTCACACACATACATAAAGTCTGAAAATGTTTATTAGCCAAGGGAAAAGTAAATCTGTAAATCACAGAAATGGGTGATAAAAGGATACCATACCCTCAACACCCGAAAAGCATAACGCTAAAATACACAAATACACAAATCATACGTTTTCATACACAAAGTTTCTATGGAGAGCATGTTATTAAAACAAAGACATTGTTAGCAGATGCAGCTTACACATTCAACTTTCAAAAAGATACAAAAATATAACCTTTTAGAGATGAGGAAACAACTTCAGTATTTCTTGTTTACAATGCCAGACGTGACAGTGAGACTTTCCTTGTCAGAAGCAGTGGAGTCTGGTGCCATGGTTAACATTAGCAAGTAAACGGCAATGGATACTCCAGTTATGTTCAGGCAAATCATAACATAATCACATTCAGTCCCTTTTGTGCATCCTTACAAGCAAATCAATTGACGTATGTCTGCCAACTTTATGGAGTATTTCTTTATTAAAGCTTTTTAAGAACCATACTCAGCAGCTTTATCAAACGCATCATGTTTGCACCTCATCTAGAGTTGGATGTCCTGCACCTACCTGAAGCTCAACCCAACCAAGACAGAATTCTTGATATTTGCCAAGAACAATAAACAAGATACAGTACAACCCTTTGTCAATGACATGAACCATGACAGCTCAAACCCCAACTTTCATCGACTGCCAAATCACTTGGATTCACCAAGGACACCAACCTCACCATCAAGGAACACATTGCCATAAAAACAAAGATGGCCAAGTGCCAGGTCTCTTCTAAAGAAAGTCAAAGCATTCTTTTCAGAAAGTGACTTCAGAAGTGTTGTTCAAAGGCTCATACTAATGGAGGTAATATCCTACTCCATGTTGTCCCAGAATCCACACTGGCACCTCTTAAAGGCATCTGAGAGGCTGCAACATCTGTCATCCAGGCCTTGAAAAAATATGATCACATCATGCCCATCTTAATTGGCGTCCATTGACTCCCCTTGCCGGCCCACATCATCTCCAAAACCAGCTGCATTGTTTATAAAGCTATCACCACCAGCACCCCGCTTATCTTGCAAGCTCATCATCCCTAATACATCTCAGCACACCCACAGCCAGGGCACCATCAGACTGCAGGCTTAGAAGTGTAAAAAAAGAAAAAAACTAGACAGTAGGCTTTTTCCTCCTGTGCACCCAAGATCTGGAATAACATACCTGTATCCAACAGAACCGCCCCAATGCTGCTGCAATGTAGGAAAGAGATGAAGACTCACCTCTTTCAAAGAACACCATGGCCCTCATTAGGACTCTGGCAGTTGTTGATAAAGTGGCAGTAGTACCGCCAACCATGGCAGAAAGATCTCCAAAATACTGCCAATGTACCACACCGACCACCAGGGCGGAAACAACAGTCACCACACCGTTAGCTGCCTACAGCTAAGCGGAAGTTAAAGTTCTCCCCACCATATTATGACATTGCAATCCGCCACCTTTGCCGGGGCTGTACCAACAACATCAAAAGCCTAGCAGAAACAGACCTTAGAAGTGAAAGGACTCACCACTGGAGACACAGGGAATAACGACGCCGCCATGGAACCCGAATTGCATGTTTTTCCGATGATATTCTACGTTCTGCTCCACCACGAACACCAACGCCGGTGAAGACAATGACGGTGAGTACAGCCACCTAGCACCCAATGGAGGGAGGGAGGAAAACAAGAGTGACACACACGCACCATACACACCCCACACACACACCATACACACAATCAGCTGCCCAAGAAAACAAGTTAATCCCCCTAAATCGGCTGAAAAATGCGAGGACAAAACGATTTTGCCAAAGTGTTTGTAATAAGATCAAAACAGTAGAAATAATAATTTAGGCAATATTACAGATATATACAAATTTACAGAACAAGGGACACAGCCCAGTCCTCATTTTGCGTGGGTCGCATGGCCACAGGCCAACGTCCAAGGCCCCACTTGTCACCTGCATCAACATGTAGAGAACACTGCAGGGGCATCAGTTGGTAAATAGGCATGCATCTCAGGGGCGTGGGGGGGGGGCACCTCAGCCGGGAGCTGAAACAAGACCACTGGTTCTGGAGGAGGCAACATGCCCTGTGCTTGGTCCTGGGAAGTGCAAAGCTACATTCTCTTGAGTGGGTGTCTTCCTCACTGGTTCTGGAGAGGGCAACATGCCCTGTACTTAGTCCTGGGGAGTGCAAGGCCACAGTCTCTCGAGTGGGTGTCTTTCCCACTGGTTCTGCAGGGGGCAACATGCCCTGTGCTTAGTCCTGGGGAGTGATGGGCCACAGTCTCTTGAGTGGGTGTCTTGCCCACTGGTTCTGGAGTGGACAGGCCGCACAGCAGCCCATGGAAGCAGGATTACATTTTGTCTGCCGGCAGTGACGGCTGCACTGTGATGGTGCTGCTGGTGGTGGGAGGCTCCTGCACATCCCCTGCACCCTCGTACAGATGCACTGTGGTGGTGCTGTTGGTGGTGGGAGGCTCCTGCACATCCCTTGCACTCTCGGATGAATGCACTGTGGTGGTGCTGCTGCTGGTGGGAGGCTCCTGCACAGCCCCTGCAACCTCGTACAGATGCACAGTGGTGGTGCTGTTTATGATGGGAGGCTCCTGCACATCCCCTGCACCCTTGGACGGCTGCACTGTGGTGGTGCTGCTGGTGGTGGGAGGCTCCTGCACATCCCCTGCACCCTCGGACGGATGCACTGTGGTGGTGCTGCTGGTGGTGGGAGGCTCCTCTAGGGTCGTTGACCTTCCTGTCTGATAGTGCAGGCTCCTTGGCCCTCCTGCCTGCTGGTGCAGGCTCCTTGGCCTTTTGTGTGGCAGGTGCAGGCTCCTTGCCCTTCTTGCCTGTGGGGACAGGCTCCTTGGCCTTCAGTAAATGTGGCCTGAATCCCTTTCCAGCATGAGTGGGTGCGAATGGAACTGGTCCCGTGGACTGTGTGGCTAGGTGCTTGGCTGGGTTTGTGATACCCTGGCCATACGTGCAGGATGGGGGGGAGGGGTAGGGAAGAGGTCAATGGTGGATAGGAAACGTTTTTTAGGGACATTTGGGCGGGAAGAGGGAGGAGATGAGAGTGGAGGATGAGGGAGTGGTTGTTGGAGGTGTCTGTCTGCTGGATTTGGGTGCAGGTGCATGGGCTGTTTGCTGCTGTGAGGTGGATGGCTGTTGGGTGTCTGAAAGCTTGCGTTTGTGTACTTTAGGAGGGGGGACAGTCACAGAGGGAAAGGACACAGGGGACGTGTGCATGGATGTTGTGGAGGTGTCTACCTGTAAGGTGTGTGTTCTGCTGGGTGTAGTGATGATGCTGGTAGTGGATGATGATGTAGTGCTTGCAGGTGTGAGTGTGGACGTAACTAGGTGGGAGGAGGAGACAGTGGAAATAGTGGATGTTATTGTGTCTGCAACTGGATGGTGTTTGTGTGAGTGCCTGTGGGATGAAGTGTGGTGCTTGTCTTTGCCTGTGACACTCTTGGGTGTTGTCTTGTGTGCATGCTCGTCTGTATGTGTGCCTGGGATAGGTTGGGGTTGAGGGGAATGGGACTTGGCAGTGAAAGCTGGAGGGGGGACGGTTGAAACAGGGAGAATGGCTGCCATCAGGGAGGAGGCCAGAGCCTGAATCGATCTCTGTTGGACCACCAATCCAGTGTAAATGCCCTCCAGGAATGCATTAGATTGTTGCATCTGGGCTGCAGCCCCTGGATGGCATTCACAATGATTGACTGCCCTACAGACATGGATCTCAGGAGGTCAATAGCCTCCTCACTCAGGGCAGCAGGGCTAACTGGGGCAGGGCCTGAGGTGCCTGGCGCAAAGGAGATGCCCACCCTCCTGGGTGATTGGGCACGGCCAACATGATGAGGGGCTGCTGGTAGGGCGGTGCTGGTATGGGGGTGGTGGCTGTACCCGTTCTTCGGTGGTCACAGAAGTGTCCACCACCCCCAGGGAGCTTCCATTGGAGGAGGTATCTGTGTCTGAAGTGTCCCCTCCAGTCTCCGCCATGGTGCTCCCCTCGCCCTCTGTCCCACTGGTGCCCTCACAGTCGGTGGACTCTGCCTCCTGGGTCCTGTGGGATGCACCTCCCTCCGGTGTCTCTGCTCCTCCGCCAGATGTTGCTAATGCACATAAGGCCAGGATGACAAAACATGAAAAGGGGGGAAAGAGACAAAGGATACACTGGGTCAATGGCTGCACTAACACCACCATTGGCGTACACAGCACACTCACACACAGGGAACAGGCCTACGCACTATGCATTGCACTACCAGTGATATTGCGAGCCACCAAGGCATGGGAGGGGCACACACCGGCAAACCTAGCTCATAGGCATCCACTACTGATCAGGGCTGCGTGGGTCCCAGCACACCTGGGTCCCACGCAGCCCTGACTAGTAGTGGATGCCTACGAGCTAGGTAGCAGGATTATCACTTCGGAACCCTAGCCAACAGGGGACCTACGCTGCAATGTCAGGCCTGGCCTAGGGGCAGCCACTGACACACATCCACCACCCAGATACCACCCTACCATGCGTAAGTTGTAATGATGGGCACTGTACTCACCCTCTTGTGGCTGCTGTGATGCCCCCAAGCGCCTATCCAGCTCTGGATAGGCCACCGCCAGTATGCGGGCCATTAGGGGGGTCAGGGGGATCAGGGTTTGATGGGCACCCCTTCCTCATTGGGAGGCCATCCCCAGCTGGGCCTCCACCATCTTCCGTGCCCAGCGTCTCAGGTCCTCCCACCGTTTGCGACAATGGGTGCTCCGCCTGCCATAGACCCCCCAGGGTCCACACATCCTTGGCAATGGCATGCCATATATCCTTCTTTTGATGGGCGATGACCTGCAGAGGCAATACACAGAGGGAAATATCATTAGACAGCGAGTCCAGCCTGTTACACATATGGCCCACCATACCCGTTCCCGTCACCATTGGCACACACATGGCGCAGCACACAACCTGTACGTCGCCAAGAGGACAACCACCCACCCCCCCTTATATGAGGCCTTCACACACACCACTCCATGCATTCATGCCACATGCATCGTGCCCATGGTGTACTCACCTGTTGGTCTGGAGGCCCATACAGCAATCCATACTGGGGTAGGACCACATCCACCGGTCTCTCCAACAGTTCCGAAGTGAAGGCTGGGGCCCTTTCCCTGGTCACCCGGGCCACGGTAGGTTCCAGACACAGGTCACAGCAGCACAACCAGTGTAGGTCCTCTCGTATGGAAGGTCACGTAGCAAGTGAGGAATATGATAGGAAATGGCAGTCGACGTCCGCGGCAGTGCATACCGTCACCGCCGGCATGGATCACCATTGGCCACTGTACCCCATAGGGGCCAAAGTTAACCAATAGGGAGATGCACAGCGGTTCCCGACCGCCTCCCGCAACGGCACACACCTGTCCTACACACAGGACAGGCGGACGCCATTTCGGGGGGGTGGGCGGGCAGGCCTCTGGAATAATGTTGTGTCACAAGAGATATTAGCACATACTAGACAAATCACACTGACCCATAACATGTTTACAGGATGCAAACTACTGTTGCAGCTCCATTGTTCAGTTTGTGACCTGCTCCTCACTCTTTTGTCCCTTAGATTCCTACCGCCGCGGATGTATAGGAGATAGAGACAAACCCCTGTGTGCAGACCCCTGGTGGGCTTGGCAACACTGGAGGACAGGCACATTATCCTCACCTATAGACTTGACAGGGCCACAATCACAGAGCTGTGTGCCCAATTGGAGCCTGAACTGAGATCTGCTATCTGTCACCCCACTGGGATCACCCCTCTTGTGCAAGTGCTATCAGTACTCCATTGCCTGGCAACTGGTTCTTTCCAAGTGACAGTGGGCTTGGCAGCAGGAATGTCACAGCCAATGTTCTCAATGGTGCTGACAAGAGTGTTGTCTGCCCTGATAAAACACATGTACATTGTTTTCCCCCAGGTTGAGGATTTGGCCACAGTGTAGGCAGAGGTGTTATGCAATGGGACATATCCCCAACATAATTGGGGCGACTTGATGGAACACATATTGCATTTGTCCCCCACCCCCCGCGGCAGAATGAAAAGGTGTTCAGGAATCATGAGAGTTTCCACTCCATGAGTGTTCAGATAGTGTGCTTGGCGGACCATTACATCTCCCACATCAATGCAGAGTACCCTGGGTCGTTGCATGATGCCTTTGTCCTGAATAGCAGCATCCCAAATGTGATGGGCCAACTACAGAGGCACAGGGTGAGGCTAATAGGTGAGCCCCGGTTCCCACACAGTATATGTTGTTGTATACCTATGGTGTTGGCCATGTGGGATAGTGTGTGGTTAAATGGTGTCCCTCAATATTTGCAGGTGACTCTGGTTACCCAAACCTATCATGGCTGCTGACCCCTGTGAGGAATGCCAGGACATGGGCAGAAGAACGTTAAAATGAGGCACATGGGCGAACCAGAAGGATCATTGAAAGGACCTTTGGCCTCCTGAAGGCCAGGTTCCGGTGCCTCCATCTAACAGGGGGATCCCTGTGCTACTCACCCAAGAAGGTCTACCAGTTAGTAGTGGCATGCTGCATGTTGCATAACCTGGCCCTCAGAAGGCATGTCCTATTTCTGCAGGAAGAGCAGACTGAAGATGCCTGTGTAACAGTAGTAGACCCTGTGGACAGTGAGGATGAGGAGGCAGAGGATGAGGATGAGGACAACAAAACATCTGTGATCTGTCAATACTTTCAATGACACACAGGTAAGACAGTGTTCCTTTACATTTCAATGACTTTGGTTGTAAACTGCGTGGCAATGACATGCTGATATTTACTTCTTCTATGCCCACTTACTGTTCCCTCTGGCAATTCATTTTGCAGATGTTGGTGACCCGACATATACTCCTTGTGTGATCACTACAGCCAGCTACAGGTCATTAATCTTGCTTATTCTCTGTACAGTTAATTTGCAATGTTTGTACCTGTTTCAATGAATACATATTTGGTATACATGACATACTCCAAATGGTTTTTTTCAAAGGGTGTTTATTGAAGTGCTAACATATAGGGTGCAATGGGATAGGGTGATGATGGAGGAAAGTCCAGGGTATTGTTCCAGTCTGTTTGAAGCACAGGTCCATTGTCCAAGGGGACATAGGAGGGGGAGCAATGGCAGTTCAAGGTGGACAGGGTGACTGAGTAAGACACAGGGGTGACAATCAGGAGAGTCTCATTTCCTAGCGGGGGTCTTGGCAAGTGTCTCTGGCTTCTGTCTGGATCGGAGGAAACGTTTGCGGGGTGGTTCACCTTCTGCAGGGGGAGGGGTGCTAGTGGCCTGTGAGTCCTGTGGCGGGGCCTCCTTGCCACTAGCGGCAGCAGAGGTGGAAGGCTGTTCAGATGTCTGGCTAGTGGCAGGGGCCCGCTGGTGTGAGACTGCCTCCCTCATAATGTTGGCCATGTCTGCCAGGACCCCTGCTATGGAGATCAGGGTGTTGTTGATGGCCTGCAAGTCCTTACTGATCTCCTGGTACTGTCCCTCCTGCAGCCAGCTGTTCTCCTGCACGTTGTCCAGGATCTGGCCCATCATGTCCTGGGAATGTTGATAGGCTTCCAGGATCTTGGTGAGTGTCTCCTGTGGAGTCGGTTTCCTAGGCCTGTCCTCCACCTGGCGCACAGCAGTCCTCCCAGTGTCCCTGGTGGCCTGTACCTCTGTCCCCTGAACTGTGTGCCCACTGCCACTGACCCTAGGTCCCTGATTGTCTTGGGGGCGAGGTGTGCCCTAAGGTCCCTGTAGAGGTGGACACACTGCTGATTGACGTGTCCTGGGGACAGAGGTGTGGGTACGCTAGGTGGGTGCTGTGGTGGTGTTTCCTGATGGGGGAGGCTCTGTGGTGGTGTGTGACTGGGCCTGGAGAACCAGCTGTCCAGTGGTCCCTGATGGGCCAGGTAGGTCATCCAGATCGGGAAGACCAGAGTTGCCCTCGTCACTGTGGGCCTCTTCAGTTGGGGGACTGGATAGTGCTGGCACCTCCTCTCCGCTGACATTGGCTGAGGTACCTGTGGGGATGTAAATGATGTGTTATGGTTTCTGTGTCTGACGTATTGTACATTCCTGGCTTCCCCTCTATGGTTGGATTTGCCCTGCTAGCTTTCACTTGTGTATGTTAGTGTATGGTGGGATTGTTGGTTCTCTATGGTGTGCATGCGTAAGTGATGAGTGTCCATGCAGGGCTGTGAAGGGTGTCCATGCATTGGTATGGCATGCAGGGCTTGGCATTGGGATGAGTTGTGATGGTGGGGTGTGTGGGATGTTGTGGAGTGATGGGATGGAGGGTGAGGGTATGTGATGGCATACAGGTAGGGAGGGTGAAAATAGTGGAGAGTTGACTTACCAGAGTCCAGTCCTCCTCCGACTCCGGCCAGGCCCTCAGGATGCAGTATTGCCAAGACTTGCTCCTCCCATACTGTGAGTTGTGGGGGAGGAGGTGGAGGGCCACTGTTAGTCCTCTGGATAGCGAGCTGGTGTCTTGCTGCTATGGAATGTACCTTCCCCCGTAGGTTAATCCACATCTTCTTCATGTCATCCCTAGTTCTGGGGTGCTGTCCCACAGCGTTGACCCTGTCCACGATTCTCCGCCATAGCTCCATCTTCCTGGCTATTCATATCTGCTGCACCTGTGCTCCAAATAGCTGTGGCTCTACCCTGACAATTTCCTCCACCATGACCCTTAGCTCCTCCTCTGTGAAACGGGGTTGTCTTTGTGGTGCCATGGGTGTTCTGTGATGTGTGTTGGCGAGGGTGTGTAGGGGTGTGTGATGTGGAGTGCGTAAGTGCTGTATATGTGTGAGTAGTGTGTGGCTCTAGTTGTGTCAGTGGTCTTGGTGTCTCTCTGGTGGCAATAGTTTGTATTCGTAAAGGGTTGTGGGTAATGTGTGTGTGTGTTTTATAGTGGTGTGGGTATGTGGGTGTGGTGTGTGTGTATGGGTGTCAGGTGTGTGTTGTTTGAATTTTCCAATGTGGTGTTGGTTTGTTTGTGGGTGTCTATTTTGAGCGTGGCGGTATGCACGGCCAATGGTTTGCCGCCGTTGAATGTCCGCCGTAGTGATTCGTGGGTCATAATGTGGTGGGCGTTGTTCTGTTGGCGTAACGGTGTGGGTTTTGATACCGCCACTTTATCACTGACCTATGGTGTGGCGGATTTGTGTGTGCTGCTGTATTCTGTCGGATTGGTGTGTGTGTGTCATAATATGGTGAACAGATATCCGCCGCCGCCGCGGTAAGTTGGCGGCCGTCAGCATGCCGGTAAGCGGCATTTACCACCAATGTCATAATGAGGGCCTATGTCATAATGCATTAATCATCCACTACCCAGCTTCCTCCCCTCTAACTCGCTGTCGCTATAGAAATACTGTATGCATACATATATACACCGACAATCATGTTATGTGAGAGAAAATGAGGGTGAGAATTCTTTATTGCTAGTCAGATGAATAATACAGCACTGTTAACATCATACATGAGAGAAAAAGTATGATCAAATCAAGTAATACACTTTCAAATATCTCTATCCCAAGACCTCAAAATAAACATTTTAATTATGACCATAGATTCCATCCATCAATATTAAACACATAATTTATTTTGTGCAGTTCCTTAACACTATTTCAGTTGTGATCAACCAAATTGTATACACTCAGTAAAGCATTTTGTACAAATGCACAATATTCCAATCCTACATAAGCACAAATGCCACTATCGGCAGCCAGGATAACATTGAGAATCATTCCATTGTACAAGAACAATTTTTTGGGATTCTAACTGATCAGTAATTCATCCTAATGCTGTGGCAGTGGCATTTGCAATCTGTTCTAAAACCATGGCATTAGTTTCAGCTTCGTGGACAGGTCATCCAATCCCATTCATAGACAATCGTATGACAAGGAAACAAGCAGCTCATATATTTCTCTAGGTAATCTCTTCCAATAAGGGGGCCGTACAGGGGTGTGGCATATAGCTAAGATGAAGTACACTAGAATGCAAGAGTTAGACCAATGCTTTGGTAGCCAGACATAGCCTTAGTTGCCAAGGACAAAGTATGGAGTATGTTATGTATGTTATGGAGTGACAACAGAAGTAAAGGACGCCCAAAGTAAGTTTGAAATGATGCTCATCAAATTCAGAGACAACTTTTGCCTGGACAACATGTCACGGTTACTGTAGCCCACATAAATACTACCATTTGTAAACCCACAAACTTGTCCACAGACAAAATCATCGAGGGGAATGGGGGAGAGCATAAATGTCTGATCAGCAATTGTTGACTACTAGGGGATGGGGATAGTATTATTCTAACACAGTTCTGGGAGTTGCCTTGGCAGGTGAAGTTCAAAACACCACTCCTTTTGTTTCAGGGCAATGGGAACCATTGGACACTCCATTGACCATGTGTGGGCAAGTGAGTGCAAATTCAGTAAGAAGAAAGGTTATGTTTCTATTACTAGTATGCTAAAAGATGCAGCAAAGTGTTTTCACTGTATAAAGAATAACAATTGAGAGGGTTAGTCACAGGCAAGGTGCAGTCGGTCTCCATGTGCCTTCTCTGAACAGACCCACAGCATGAGCCAAATGGTAAGACAATAGCAAAGAAAACACCAGCCAGACCTTTCAAGTATCTGGGAGGCTTTCTGTTACATCCCCTGAAGTTGGTATCAAAGGGAAGGAGGAGAGGCTGCAAGTTCAAGAAGAGTTTGCAGCTGAAATTTATTTTCCGGACAGTGAGAATGAATGATCTGCTGCAGCAGGAAAAGGATGCATGGAGGAACTTGGTTCACTGGGGCAGAGGCGCAATCAAGGTCAGTGTTTCTGGGCTTGGTGGTAATTTTCCAATGACTGTCGTGTACCCAGACAGCCACTTCCCTACTCTTCACTGCAATGTACATATTGAGTTGGACTTTTGGCGACACTACTGAAGCTGTGCAAGGACCCACACTACTGACGCTGAAGATCAGACTTACATTGGTGGACATGTATGTGGAAACAACTTCCTCGCTGCAGATCATGGAAGGCTTGACTTAGGTGGTGAGGTAAGGTAGCTTGGACCCGAGAACAAACTGTAGAGACAGTGAATAGGTATTGATGAGCCCCAGCATCATTCAACTGTACCTCAAGCAAGTTGGCAATGGCAACTTCAACGGGAGTAGCATGGAATGCTCTATGACAATCTCTTAAAGACTAAACCTAATCTTTTGTGTTGAAATTGCTTGGCGTCAGGGCACAAGGACCCTGAACTTAAAGAAGTTGAGATCACTCCCTAGGGGGACCGGGTAGGTCCCAAGGTCAAATAGTACTCATGGGTTCATTTTAGTTGTTTACTCTGGAAACTCAAGAACTTGTGGGTTTATACAGGTCACAGTCACAGACTTTTTGTTTTCTTTCCTTGGGATTGCTACATAACGGTAAAGGTTTTAAAAAAAAAAAAATTCTAAGGCCAAGTCGTCCTCAAAGGAACTTTGAAGTAAGGGATTATAGTTGTTGGATTTTAGACAGTCCGTGGGTGAACACTGAAAATCGCACCTAATGGATAGTTTGAAATTTGAAAATTGTGACAAGGACACATGAGGATATTTAAGAAACCAAGAGATTGAGATGCTAGCCTTACAGAGACTTGAGTTGTGGTATGTTGCCCTTCTTTATTGCCATACTTATAAATGTTTGATCTTAGACTGCATTCAGACTGCAATGACCCATTCTTAGACTGCATTCAGACTGCAATGACCCAGAAAGTAAAGACTTAATGACTTGAGTGGGCATAAACCAGGATCATTCCTAGTGCACAACCTTGGAAGAAGAAGAGGTAGAGACTTCAAAGGAGAGTGAACTCTTCCCTGTTCAGGTGATGAGCTTAAAATCACTATAAGTTGACCCTAAGATGATAAAAGTTAAGGTGTCTAACAAGGTTCTCTTGTATTTTCAGGTCGCCTTTCCAGCTGCTACTTCTCAAACACCATTTCCCTCGTTCGGCCACATCAAATGTTTGTGCCAATATGGCAAGCAGAATTAGGGGTGCTGGGAGGTGGACCTTTGGAGCATTGCACTTATCACAAGGAGCACTGGCCCCCTACACTTAGATTGACCATGGTGCCAAGGGTGGGACGTCAGGCCACTTGGGCCGGTTTAAAAAAATGTTTTGCTGTTTCATTTTTCATAGTACTGAGGACTCTGTGATATGCACAGTGTAAGTGTCACTTGAATACTAATGCCTTACAAAGTTCCTGAACTACAGAGGGCACAAAGTGAGGGCCCTTGTCAGTTCTGGACCAAAGAGGGATCCCTACTTAGGAGTAAAATCTTTGATTGGCCTTTTTGCAACTATAATATAATTTACACAAAAACAGAGAAAGGTTTCGATCCAGCCTGAAAACATACAATCTACTACCAAAACAATATTTATTAATTTGGTTGAAGTTCATCTGTGGATGGGCAAGGGGCTCCCAAGAAGGTGGGTGGGCAGCAGGAGTTACTTTGTTCCCTTTTACTATGTTGTGGGCATGAGATGTGCCACAGGAATGGCAAAATTGTTAGTCAATGGCGGGGGAAATTAGAACACACCTGTAGGTACTTGTGGCACGAATCATGCCATTTCTATTGACATGGATGATACAGTAATAAAATTGTGAAAAATGAAGAGGAGACGTTTCAGAGTAATCACTCTACCAGTGCTCTTCCTCCACAGTCCATCACGATCTCTTTTGCCCTTCTGTGTCATCCTTCCGTGTCTGTAAGACTCAAGAGCACAATCCTGCATTTCAGTCTGATTTTTCCATGTGGGTGCAAGTGGTTCAGTGGTTTGAGAAACTTAAAGAATAATTTCAGAGTTAGAGGACAAAGTGGGTTTCGTAGAGGTTTGGTTAGCAAAGGCAGTACTGTTATTCACTTCATCCTGAGAAGACTGAAGTGCATCTCATTTAACAAATACAAATTTAAGAGATAACATGACAAACCAAGTAAAACCTTGAGATAATGACCGATGCCATAGGGGTTCTGGCTGAAGTGAAGAAATCATTTTCCATCAGTAGGAGTCCAAAATCATGGACTACTCTGAAGGCATATTTGGACACAGTGAATAGGGTGACCATCTTTTGGGTTGGAAGAATGTAAGCACGAGTAAGAGCAATCAACTAGGAAACTCAAGCAAAATCTACTTGGGCCAAACATTGACTTTTGACAACTTCAAAAAGTATACACATGGCTTTCCAGCCTCTAAGGAATCATACATGTTTCTGAGACAAGGTCCATCAACAAAGTTCATGGCGTCACAGTTTGCTATTGACAGTGCAGAGAGATCAATACGGGACTTGATCAAATGGACACTGATGATAAGACACTTGTGTGGATCATTGTGGGGACCAGCAAAAACACAGGTCTTAGAAGAGGGCACAGACTAAAGCAATGTGTAAGGTTGATAATAATGAACAAATGTTGGGTTTTAGTGATGTGCAGGAGGGCAGATACAGCAAAAGGCACAACCACTATGAGGGTGGAACAAATGCCAATCATTTTGGACGTTTTGACAAGATGGCTGACAGCCTGCATGGCTCCTAAGCAAGACAGAAGCAATGTTTCAACTAAATATAGAACAGATAGAAGGTAGGTTACAGGCTTCTTTTGATTTCTATGACCCTCACCAATGCGACAGATGCAAAACCCTCTTTTTCACAATAGTACACATGAACAGCTTGGTGTAGTTAGGGAGCCCTAATAAAAGGGCCAAAGAAAAAGCCTGGACAACACCTCCCTGTATGTTTCACAACAGCTTATTCTACTTGAGAAACAGTGATGGGTCCTCATAACTTGCACATGCTAAGATGTGGCCTAAATAGCAAATATGGGGAAGAGAGAGTTTTCATTTTTCTCTTGAAGCCAACCTCCCCTTTTTTGCTACTTCCGTAAGGAGATAAAGACAATCGGCCTTGCAATGGTCTAGTACGTCATAATTAATTAATAAATCATCTATATATTGAACCAGAGTAGTCTCTCTGATGGTGATGAAAATGATGGTGGTGTCCAGGGCTTGAGAGACAATAGACAGTGGTTCTATAAATCCTTGTGGGAGTCATCACCACAATAATTGCTCCCAAAAAACGAGAACAACATTTTCACAATTCTGGCTATCCCGAAGAATGGGAATAGAAAAAAACTGAACAAAAATCTAAAACAGTGAACCATTTAGCAGTCACTTCATGTTTCTACCACTCTGTTTTTATGAACAAATCTGTACCACTCAACTCCCTTTCTCGAACGCAACTACCTCTGCTTTACCCCCTCTGCATCACACAGCTTTGTTTACTTTTAACCTCCCTGTATCCTTCATCTACTTGATCTCTTTTTCAACCTCATGTGTCTTTACCTTATCTATCTCCACCTCATTTTACTCACTACTTCACACCTCTCAGTACTCCATCCCTCACCTTTCTCTAACTCACCTCTCTCAGTACCTAACCATTGTTTACCTCACACAGTTCTTTCAATGCCTCACCTCTCCATCTCCCCTCACTTCTTCTACCACTGCTCCTTCTACCTCACCTATCTCACTACCTTACTCCTTTGTCATTACCCCTCTTTCTCCACATCCTTTCTCTATTAATATCTCCTTTCTCATTCTGTGTTATCTCACCCTATCGACTTCACTTCTGTCTACCCTCTCTCTCTTTATAAATACCTCTACCTCAATGCGCTGTTTCTACCTCTATCTCTACTTCACTTAACTAGGGCACCAACATCAGTGGGAAGCCTAAAGAAGTTTAAAAGGGACTGTGGTGGCCCATCATTACCCAGGTGATCACTGCATATAAAGCTATGGTCCCTCCGCAACTTCAATATTGGGCATCGAGCTTAGGCCTTGGTTTAAGGGAAGATTCCGATAAAGTGGTGGACTATTGTCTTAAAACCAAATTAGGCCTTCCTCCAACTGCCAGGGTATAATCAATTAGACTAGAAACTGGCTTACACTCATGGAAAAGTATCCAAGAACACAAACAGTGGCTGTGTATACGTGGAGCGCACTTCCAAAGTGTACGCTAAATATTTTACACAGGAACAATATAAAAGTGTCCTAAATGTTGGTCTGAGGAGTGCCAAAGTGGTTAGACACCCAGCCACAGGGTTTGGTAACTGTACACCAAGGTGGTTAACAGTTGTTTAGACGAAAAAGGAGAAACCACGGCACATCACATCTTCCATATTTCTTGTATTTAATTTTTCTGTGATAAGTTCATAGATATCCGAACAAATGGAATTCAGAAAGTTTATTAATGACCAAAACGTCAACCAGCCGAAACAATTGTGGCAATTAAAGATCATCCACAGCCTGTCATCAATAAACTTTCTGAATTCCATTTGTTCGGATATCTATGAACTTATCACAGAAAAATAAAAGACAAGAAATATGGAAGATGTGATGTGCCGTGGTTTCTCCTTTTTACTCATGGAAAAGTACAATAGCAATTGTAACTCTATGATTCTAGCACAAACAGCAAATGTGCTACAAAGTAAAAGCATCAAGGTTCTGTGTGAAGGAAGTTTATCAGAGTGAGCTGTACTGGGAAAGAGATGTTAGGGATAATCTCAAAAGTTTGTCTCTCTCTCTTAACATAGGAAATTTTAAAAGCAATGTACCTTTACCTTTGACAAAAAAGGAGCTAAAGGAAAAGTGTGCCATTGAATCCAAAGAGAGAGATCTGAGATATCTTAATTCAAAGAGTTCGACACCGTTCTTAAGAAATTCTTGGCAGAAGTGCATGGCGTACCAGTACCTGTCAGGCTTAGTGAACCTTGTATTGAGAAGAGAGCTCCTGAAATTTCGAGTAGAGATAAATCCCGAGTTTACAATGCTAGTTGACAGGAAATCCCTGATGGATAAAGACAATAATTGCAACGTTCAGCCCTGCATATTTTCATACATTGTGTAGGTGTAGGTTTTTAAAACCAGTTGTAATCAAGTATGGTGTAAAGACTAGATTGGAAGCAATAAGATTTTAATATTAAAGGAAATGTGTGCAGTGGACAGGTTTCTAGCGACCTTATCTACTTAAAGAGTACTGGCTGATCCACTGTTTGTATTAATTAATTTTAACTAGTTATTTTTAGATGTCCGTTATTTTAGGATGTCTCTTATAGATATTTTAGAGGAAGTTTAAATTATTTTAATTTTTATGAGTAATATGTATGTATTGTGCTTATTTGGGACTCAGTTCAAACGTTTATGTAATATAAATGCTAGAGGTATGGAATATTATCTTATGGTTTATTAGATGGCGGTCTCAATAAACTTTGATATTACAACTACATTCTTGTCCCAGTAAACCTCTTTTCTCATAACTTCTAATTTCTCTTTCTGTCCTTCACCCCTCTTTTTACTTCCCTTTGTTGCTGCCTCATTACTTTCTTTACTTAACCGGTCTTTCTATCTCACTTCTCATTTCACCTCTCAGTTCCCAACTTTCTCTTCAATCACAGCTACAAGGCACTGCACAACATAGGACCGGCATACCTCAACCACCGCCTCTGCTTCTACGTACCCAACAGATATCTCCGTTCTTTCTAGCTCACCCTTGCAGCCGTCCCCAAGATCTGGAAAAGCACAGCAGGAGGAAGATCCTAGTGTCCGGACATGGAACATGCTACCTCTTAAACTAAAGCAACGTGCATCACTGAAACAGTTCAGGAAGGACCTCAAGATCTGGCTCTTCGACTGAGCAGCATGCCCCCAAACAGCGCCTTGAGACCCTATGGGAGATTAGCCGCGCTCTACAAATATCAGGGTGATTGATTGATTGATATATCTTGCATCGCTCTACAATTCTCTTACTCCTTCACTGTTCTACCTGTGTACCTCTTCCTATGATTGAGCTGAGCTCTCTTTAAGAAGTCTGTCAGTATACAGAAATCCTTTCCCTCATTATACTACTTCTATTCTGTATCTCTAGCTCTCTCTGCCTCTGTACCTCATTCTATACCTATCTTTCGCAACTTACCTATCTGCAAATGTCTTTCTTGTTCTCTCATCTTTCTCTTTCTACTGCATATATCTCAACCTCATCTCTATATCTACTTCTGCCTCCCTTCTTCCTCTATTTTACGCCTTGCGGTGCAATTTTGTTTACCTCCCTGTTCTGTCTCCTGCCCTCTCCTATTTCTCTCGCTCAGCAGAGCTGGAAGTTCCTATCTAGCCAGAGAAGTGTGCCCTTTAAAGGAGGAGAGGAGGGACAAAGCAGTGGACGATAATTAAGGAAAGAATTTTCAGATTTCACCTGATGGAACGTCCATGGCACAGTGCTTTGATTTTCCCTGGTACAACGAGAATGCCAATGAAGTAGAGTGTATTTGAAATGATGGATAAGTGGCAATTAAAGATGCAATTTCAAGCACTGTGTGTGCATGTGTTATTTTAATATCAATCACTGGTCCACATATTATCCAGCAAGTCACTGTTTTGTGTCTTTTCTACAACAGGCTGGTTAAAAATTAAATTCCATGTGAAATATTGTTATTGAAAAACATATACATAGAAAAACATATATATGAAAACAAAAT
Source organism: Pleurodeles waltl (assembly GCF_031143425.1). Taxonomy (NCBI): domain Eukaryota; kingdom Metazoa; phylum Chordata; class Amphibia; order Caudata; family Salamandridae; genus Pleurodeles; species Pleurodeles waltl. The sequence goes on along the minus strand of NC_090445.1, from coordinate 429,781,225 downwards.
CGAGATAAATCTTGTTCTAAGTGCTTGATCAAGCGTTCTTTTGGTTATATTTGCCTGGTGGACACTGGGCAGTTTTAGCTTGCAGTTATTTTGCTTGCTCCACGTTTTAAAGAAAAAATTAACATATATTTCAACATTGTTTGGAACAATGAGGATTTAAATTACCCACATGAGTAATAAGTGTAAAGTTGTTAAAAAAATACAAAACGCCTCGCCCGGGCTCTCAAAATCCCTGCTGTGAGTTGGGGTATGGATAAATAATATGTCGAAATATCAACGCAATTGGTTCCTCAGATATTAGCCTTAGGTGGTGTGGCCAGGTGCTTGAAGGCGCATGCTGACTATGAAATCTGCCTTTACTCCAGAATATCCTGACGGGATGGCAGCCGAGGAACAACAGAGCCTTTCGGAAAACAGGACTGGTGCCCAAGGATGACTTCACCTGCCTCATTTGGTGTTCTGAGTAGTGTACCGTGTCTGATTTTCCTTAGAGATGAATTATAGGCAAACATACATTTATCCTCTACAATAAACAATGAAATGAGTGTGCAATTTGTGAATAAGATAGTTTCAGGAGAGTGGGCAGGATGAGCAGGGTTGCTTTTAGGCTGACAGGAGACGCACCACACATAACAGTGAACAGGGTCGGACTAGGACAGTGAATAGGCCCAGGCACAAAAATAAAAGTGCCTCCATTATCAAATCAAGTAGCTAAAAAAGTGACCCACGTTTGCAAATCAGGGCATTTTTTAACATGTAAAGGCTCACTGTAATGGTGTTTTGCCAGGTATGAGAGACAGCATGTGCTGAAACTGGGGTTTCTGATTGTCAGAGTATGCACACTGTACAAGCAGAAACATTTCTAGTCAGGATAAGCTAGATACACACTTAGAGATTACCTGTGCTCACCCTCTGGTAGCTTGGCACAGAGCATTCAGGCTTACATAAAGAGGCAGTGTGTAAGGTATTTGTGCAACACACACGCAGTAGTACAAAACACCACAGAAAGACTCCACACAGGGTTAGACAAATACACAATATGCGTCTGTGTAAAATGAAACCAGAACAACAAAATTACCATCAGTAGAAGTCAAGATATGATTTTTTGAAGAATAAACAAAAAAAAAAGTCAAGTTTTGATTTTTTGAAGAATAAACTAAAAAAAAGTGGTTGGAAGTCACTAGCAGTCAAATGGTTACTTACGGTCGCGAGGAACCGGTGCAAATCCAAAGTTCAGGCCGACCACAATGGAGGGTAAACTGGCTACAGAACCCATGCAGGGTCTGCTGGAAAAAACCTTGGACTGAACAAGTAGTGACATTAAGGAGCAAATGCGAAGGCTATGCATCGGTCCCGATGCAAGCAGTCAGGTCGAAGCATCATCGGCGAGCCTTGCAGTCAGGTCCTGCATCGGCATCAAACTCTGTTGCGATGAATGCAATGCATTATTATTGAGCAACATAGAGCGTCATCGTCAGGCTTCATCAGAGTCGAAGGGGCGATACATCGGTTCCATCTGGCGCAGTGGTGACAATGCATTTGATTTTGCAGAAAGCAGCTGCAGAGCCTACTTCTAAGGCCCAGGACTGGAGGGGGGCACCTCAGGCAAGTGTAGGACTCACAGATGGTAAAGGCCAGCAGCACAAAGCAGAGTTGTAGGCAGTCTTTGATGTCCCTGAGACTGTAAGAGAACAGGGGGCAAGCTAGCAAGCCCTTGGAGTCACTTTGGGTCAGATAAGAGGGTCCAGTCCTTGTCCTCAGTAGGGCAGAGATCAGCAACAGCAGGGCAGCTCAACAAAGCAGAGCAGCAGTTCCTCAGAACAGTCAGTCTGGGCAAAGTGGCAAACCTTAAAGCACAGCAGTCTTTACTCCAGCAGAGTTCTTCCCACGTCCAGTAGTGTACTGATTTGGTGGGGTTAGAGACCCAGTTCTTATACCCAAATGTGCCTTTGGAGTGGGGGTGACTTCAAGGAAAGGTCTTTAAAGTGCACAGAGATCCTTTTTTCCTAGCCCTGGCTCCTAACAACCAGTAGGGGATAATCAGCCCTTTGTGTGGGGACAGGCACCTCTCTATTCATGTGTAAATATCAGCTCCCCTATACCTTTCCTGTCCAGGAAGGCCCATCAGAATGCAGATGAGTGCTCAGACACACCTAACCTTCCTATGTTTGTGGCTGTCTAGAGTGAATGCACAAAGTGTAGCTGACACCTACCCCCAGATGTGTATTGGAGACAGGTTATAAGGGACACAGAGCAGTAAAAGAAGAGAAATGCCCACTTTCTAAAAGTGGCATTTATAAAATAGTAATGTTAAATCAGACTTTACCATTAAAGAGGATATATCATTACCGTTTCTAGGATATGAAACATGATGTAGCTATTGCATTCTGATCAGGAATTACAACTTAAAAGTATATTGAGGAATTTCCAATACTGGCCAATGGGAGCACTAGGCCTCACTGTAGTGAAAAAACAACTTTGGGAGTTTTTCACTACCCGAATAGGTGAAACTTAAAAGTACATGTCCTGCCTTTTACTTATATGGAATTCTGCCCTATGAGCTCACCGGGGCCTATCTTAGTGGTGACCTATATGTAATAAAAGGTGCATTTAGGGCTTGGCAAGAGGTTTTAAATCCCAAGTCGAAGTGGCAGTGAAGCTGCACACACAGGCTCTGCAATGGCAGGCCTGAGACATGTTTCAAGGGCTACTCAAGTGGGCGGCATAATCAGTGCTGCAGGCCAACTAGTAGCATTTAATTTATAGGCACTGGGTTTATGGTATACCACTTTACAAAGGACTTACAAGTAAATTAAATATGCCAATTGTGGATGCACCAATGTTACCATGTTTAGAAGAGAAGCACAGGCACTTTAACACATTGTCAGCAGTGGTAAACTGCTCAGAGGCCAACAAAAAGACACAGCACAAGTATGAGGTAAACAGGCAAAAACACTGGGGGAGACCATCACAAGGATGCCAGGTCTAACAGCATGTGTTTCTGTGTGCTGCAGACAATGTTTGTGGTAACATTGGGGAAATCCACTGAAAAGAAGCAGTCCACCAGACCATAAAATGGACCCACAAACTGCCAGAAAACCAGTCCCTGTAGTGACAAGTAAGAAAAAACATTTGGGGTCTACCAGATTGCCCAAAAGGCCAGTCCAACTCTGGTCATGACGTACGAGGCCCTTCCATGTTGTGCCCGTGCTTTAGCTGAGGGTGAAATTATTGACTCACATTACACCCAAAAATGCCTTCATGTGGTCAGGGATCTTTCATTTACTTTCTGCTATAAATCCCTTTCTTGTGCTCTGCTGCACAGTCACTTGGAACTGTGACTGAAACACACAGAAGGACATTTCTCACCAATGTACCCACATACCAAACTCACCTCCCATCTGTCCCCACAGCACACACTCATCTTAAGGCAGTCCCAGGAGCACACATGCCTTGCAAATGTCCCTATTTGGGGTGTACACACATACACACATATCCCAAAACTGTTTCTGCAAAAAGTGCAGGGAGTGAGGGGGATCCCACTGGATCCCCTTTCCAGCAGCTAACTCTGAGCCAGATCAGGGATCTGGCTGACCTAGTGAAATAAGCTGAATTTGTCCTGTTGCAGTTTTCCTACACCATTACAAAATTCAGAAGCACTCATACATTGTCTATTTTCTGTTCGAAGCAGCAACCTGCATGCGACCAGGGTGCTTTCTTATTTTCACTTCCAGCTCTGCCCAGAACAAGGACATCATTTAAAGAGTCATCAGCCCTTCTTTTTGTTTGATGGCTGAAAGCCATCCGGAGCCTAACACCAAGACAACAGGAAGGCAAAAAAGGCAGATAACTTTTTATTCACAATACTTTAGAAAAGCTATGATTTGGAGGCAGGTATTTCACTTTGTTCAAATCCCCCTTATGTAAGAGATGTCCCTACACTATAAGAATGGCAGATGTATCTGTGTGTATGAGTAATTACATAAATACAGGTTTAAATGACAATTACTAATTTATTTTGTATGCAATTCTTTTATAGCGGTACTCATCGCAATGTAAGGTGTCAGAGCAATCTGCATCACACACAGAAAGACAATAAATCATACAGATGTGTAAATCAGTGTTCAGAAAATGTTACATAAGACAATGAGGGTTAAAAGGTTTATGAGTCACAAATCATTCATAGGATTCATATTTGTAGACATTTTATATTAAACGGTAGGGAGAAATGCAAAGTTAGGATTTAAAAGATAACAGAGTAATTGCTGTTGTGTGTTATATTAAGAATGTATTACTATTCAAAGAAACCCTTCTTTGCAAATTTAGAATAAGCATAGATTGAGGAAAGAAACAGTAAGTATCTAACCCCATGGCTTGCAGTTTGCATGCAGCTCCTTCATACCGGTACTTAATTCACTGTGCTAAATTAGATGGATTGAAATTTACAAACAGGAAGTAACAAAATGATCTTTGTGTCAAAAGCAGGAATCCACCTATCTACATGAAATACAAATCTTTGATGTGTATGTTACACAATGTGTTTTCAGCAGGAACATTAAGCCTACATGCTTCTTCATGACCCAAAACTATACTGGACAGAACATAGACCCATCCTCGAATAGCGTTAATCACTATAGTTATGTTGCCTTTATTATAATGCCCTGAAAATTGCTGGGCACACAAGAATCTCTGCAGCATGTGTTTTGTCCCTGAAAGATATTTTAATATGTAATCTCTTTGTGACCCATTAAGTAAGCGGGGACAGATTTACTGTCAGATGTGTCCCTCTTGCCAATCTTTTTGAAGATTTTAAAAAAAAAAACACATATGATTAAATTGACTGTCAGACGCCCCTTTTCATGACTCCACCCACTTTACTCTGCCAGACTGCCACACCTTGACCCCCTCATTTATAGGTTCCTTTAGAATTGTTTTCCAATTCCAGCACTTCTTGCATCATATACACAAACCCATCTGTGGTTTCTCCGTGCAGGAAAAACACGTCACCATACCACACAGCTGCCCTTAGGATACATACACACACGCGGAGTGCTACAAACTTTAAAATGGGCACTTTATAGCAGAGCTTTATCAGCCATTTACAGTGGTGTGACAATGGTGGTTATCGAGGCACACCTGTGTAAACAGCTAACTTTTCTGAAAATAAAGATACATTTTTAACTTCATTAATAGTTTTAAGTGGCACATGTGGGAATTGTTACAACGTTTCCTTCGCTGCCATCCTAAGTGCGAGATGACGTTGAACGTTAACAGTTTCATATTAATAAACATAGAGGAAAGAGGTAACGTTTCTGGCTAAAAGGGTTAAGGCTTCTCTGATAAATTTTCTCAGCTTAACAACATTAGTTTTTTTACTGGATTGAAGGCAGTGAAATTACCAGCCTACTGCATCAGTGACTATTGTTGAAGCAGATATGCTAATTAGAAATTATTAATAAATGCTTATATGTTATGGTTTACAAAAGTTCATAGAGAAATTAATCGTAGAGATAGAGAAAAAGTTACGTGCACATAGAAAAATGTGCCCACGGGGAATGGCAGCCACTTATACGAACTTGTACTAAAATGACTAAAATGCGTGAAATAATGAAAATGTATAATAATAATGTAGTAATGTGTCATATTAAGATGTATGACATATGTTTTGCATTATATTGTAGAGTTAACTTAGCTGAAGTTGTGGCCTAGCTGCCAGGCCTCATACAGAAGCTGAATTTCTAGTGCACTGCAGAGAAGCTGGTGCTTTGAACTGTCCCTGAACTGCATACATTAATAAAATCTGTTTAGTGATAGTATGAAAGTGGTAGGTTGCGCTTGCAAAGGCTTATGCAAATCGCAGGTGAATTGTGATGTGTGTGAGGGAAGTAGGGAGTTTGCGTATTCCAGTTGAGGTTTAGTAGGAGTGTGCATATTCCGCAGTATGAGAGTAGGGAAGTCGTCCAACTTCATATGTGTGTGGCACTTTGTGCTAAAAAAATTGTCCACATGGTTGTTGGTGATGTACGGACCCTGCGTGGTCTAAGACTCCGGAGTATTTGACAAGTGTAGGAGACACTTGGTTATATGTTGTAATCTGTCTGGTTTAGCAGGTTGATCAGGCGTGGTCGACAAGTCGGTGTGTAAGTTAAGAGAGTAAGATAAATTTTTCGACTGAGATTGGGCGAGTCCTATGTGCACCAGGACAGGCCCGTTGATCAGTTGAGAGTAATATTTGCGGGTCGAATTTTATTTGCAAATGTGGGAGACTGAGAAAGAAGAATAGCTGTATGAGCGAAATGGCCATCAGAGAAAATCTGTAAGGTCTCTGAAGCGATTGTGTACCTTCCTGTAGTACACCAGCAGGTTTGTTTTTGATTATTTGGTTTTGGTTAGTACCTGCAATAATTTGCATTAGTTTGTGTGAATCGAAGATTAGGAGGACAAGCAGGAAGACTTTGTCAGCCACAGTATGTGAGTGTGAAGTCAGAGTGAGCCGTGTTGGGATAGGTTGGTTAGTGAGAAGAGTCGCGAGCGGATTGGCAGCCGTCCGTAAGAGGCAATTGGTTGAGTAAGCGGGTGAAAGAAATCTTGGGAGTAAAAGATTTCCTTATTGAATCGAATATACAAAGATAGCAAGATAAGCGTTCAGAAGTGCCATGAAGGGTGATTCTTACATTAAGGCGAAAGTTGGGGAGCCTACCCCACTGGAAAATTCTCCGGCATTTATTGTGATGGAGGAGCGAGGTGTTGCGCCATGTCTTTGGTTAAAGCAGTGGTGCAAATTGCCAGAGAAACAGGGAGCTTTAGCGCTTCCAGAGCATGGAACTTTTAATCTGAGAACTTTGGATCAGTTCTGAATGACATTATATGAAACAAAGCCACTTCCGAGACCAGCACAGTTTGAGGCTTTAGCGGTTTGGGAGCTCGTAGCCAGACAGCATCAAGAGATGAAGTTCCAAAGGAGGATAAGGAAGGTAGAAAAATCCTTGGCAGAAGCAAGGTGGGATTGGGAACAGAAGAAGCAGAGGATGACAATGTTACAGGGTGTTAGATTGTTTCCTGCTATTGTAAAGGAAGATGAGTCAGAAGAAAAAGAGGATGCTGGCAAGAGTGATAAGGGTTCAGGGGGTAAGAAGAAAAAACAGACTTATGTAGATGAAGAAGATTCAGATGTTGAGGATCTTATCACACAGATATTGAGGGATCGACCTCCGCCATATGCAGTGCATGAAAGGGGTCCAAGTACCAGTTCTGTTCCGACTACTCCAGCTCAACTGATGGGAACAGTGGGACCAGTGCAGACAGGTAATGGACAGATACAATGGGTAGTGCAGAGTACTCCTAATACAGTGACTACTTTGGTGGTCCAAGCGCAAATGCTCCCAACATTGATACAGAGAATTTATCCAGATGTACCAGTTCTTGAGACAACTTCGAACTTAATGATGCCGACGGAGGGAGTGGTTCAGAGGCCAATGCTAGTTCAGACAGAGCTGACTCCAATGTTGTTGCCTCAGGCACAGCCACAGAGTTTGCCAAAGTTCATGCCAATGACAGGGACACAGTAAGATGTGACACCAGTGATGAATCAGACTATGGGTGGGCTCTTCCACAAAATGCAAGTGTCAGAGCAGCACCAGATGCAATATCGCTGCCGATTACTGTTGCTCCAACGGTTCCATTGCTTGCACAAAAGAAAAGGATTGCAGGAGAACAGGGTGAAATGTCACAGAGCCTCGTGAGGAGGGGGGTGAGTGATCTTGTGCAGGTGATGTCATTTATGGGGCAGACCTTTGATGGATCTAGACCATTAATGGATTATAGTCCACTTGTTGCACTCGGGCCGTTTACCGCATCAGGAAGGGCAAGTCAGAGCCTGAAGCTTTTGACACCGCAAACTCCAGGCGCAGTGGTACAACAGGTGCCAATGCGAGTAACATCTTGTTACAGGGATTGACAGTACAGCAATTCATTAAGTGGTTGGATAGTTTGAATACTCCTCGAAACACTTCCAAGGGTGAAAAGCAGATACATTGTGTAAGGCTGGCTACCGAAATAACCAAGCTAGTTGAGGGAACGATGGGAGTGAATCGATTAGAGTACTATACAGAAGAAGAGCTGAGGTATTTGTGTCCGTGGATCACGAGAGAAGTAGGCAAGATACATCAGAAATTGGCAGACTTAGCAGATAAACATGACAGAGAAATTAAGAAAACAAAGCACTTGAAATGAAGCTACAAGTTAGATTTCGAGGCAAAAGATTTTGAACACATGAGGTCAGCAGGGATGAAGGCGCACCTTAGAGAATTACTGCAAAGTGAAGAAGGATAAACCGAAACGAGATTCACAAGAAGGGTCTGAAAGTGCTTAGAAAGAAAAGGATCCAGTAAAAATGTTACAGATGAAGGAAATTACAGGAGGGCAGTTTGTTCATGTTCTATGGCACAGGAGTGATATTCTGCCATTCACAAATGATTATCCAAAACTGAGAGAGAAACCGGTTGAGTGGTACCAGCAGACAGATAGATTTGTGAAGCTTTCTAAATGTCTGTGGGAAGCCTTGAATATCTTGTTGGAAATAGTGGTTCCAGCTGACTTGTGGGTTAAATGTAAGAGAGCAGTGGATTGGCCGACGAGTGAACTGAAAAGGGATAGAGTGTCAGGTGCACCATCACCTGAAGTGATGAAACATTATTATAAGGTGAGTGAGTTCCTGAAAACGAGAATCTCGCCTAAAAATATTGACTGGCAGAGGATTGACAGGACAGTGCAGGAAGTAAAGGAGTCAATACATACCTACTATGAGAGACTGTTGAAAGCGTTCAAAGATTACAGTGGTAAAGAAGCAATTGAGCTAAAAGACATATTGTACTTTGTGTTCAGATTTGTCGAAGGATTGAGACCTGAAATAGGGCAGATGATTGAGTCATTTGATTTGCTGGCAAGCAAAACCGATTGATGAGGTATTGCAGTATGCAAAATGCTGTAGTGATGAGATTGAGTTGAAGCAGAAAAAGTTGAAGGAGAAGGCGATGGTGATGGAAATTAAGGTGGCTCAAAATGGAGTGCAAGGAGCTGTAGTGCAACAGATACCACGGCAGCAGGGAATTGTCATGTTCCAATCCCAGATGTGAGGTAGGGGTCGTGGAGTCAATATGAATTGCAGTCCGGATTTGAGTATTGTAGTGGTCTAAAATGATGTGCAAAGGATGAAAAATATGTTACAGTGTCATATGTGTGGAAACGTAGGACACTGGAAGCAGGAGTGTCCGTTGATGGTGCAGGATGGTGTTGTTCAGCAAAGTGGTGATGTCAATACATTTCAAACTGTGAAAGCCCCTTGAATGAGAGGACTTAATCTGAATTTGCTGAATTTTCCACTCATGCAGCAGGTGCAAATGTCACGTGCACAGGTGACACAGTTACAACCAATGCAGCAGCAGGTACCTGTGGTACCTAGACAGCAAATGCAGATACCTCAAGCCCCGATGGAACAGCAACAGATGATGCTTACTCCACAGGTCAGAGACAAGACAGAAGTAATGACAGTGCACCAATTCCCATTACATAGTGAGAATGGAATAAACAATGAATGGATGAGTATTAGTTCGGATGAAGAGCCATGTATGCTCGCAGGGTCCTTAGACGTAGATCAGAGAGGACCTTTTGTGAAGAGAAAGGTGATGGGTCACGGAGTCTCATTCTTAGTGGGCACAGGAGCCACATGCTCTACAGTGAGAAGTGCAGAAGTTCCGAACTTACCTCTTTCAGGCAGAACGGTGCAGGTTGTGGGGGTAGCAAACAGACAATTGACAAATCTGATCACAGATCCAGTACAAGTTGAGATTAGAAACTTCCAGGCACTGCAGAAGTTTGTACTCTGTGACTCAAGTCCAGTATCTCTACTGGGAAGGGACTTGTTGTGCAAGACTAGATGTTTGAGTAGTTGTTCAACTGCTGGAATAGAAGTTCAGACAAATAGCGATGATGAGGAAGAACAGACTCCTGAAACTGAGAATGAAACCATTAATGAAGAATACCCGTTGATTGAGTTTTTCCCAATGTTTACTGTGAAAGAATTACATGCAGACTTCCAGGGTACAGTACAGGAAAATGTGTGGGATCTGACAGGTAAAGAAGTGGGTTTAATCAAGGGAGTGCAGCCAATTAAGATTACTTTGAAGTCAAATGTAGTGTTCCCGCAGCTTCCACAGTATAACTTGGCACAAGTTGTTCTGATAAAAGTGGCACAGATAATTGAAGATTTTGTAAAACAAGGGGTTTTGAAAGAGGTGTTGAGCAGTCCAAGTAATTCACTGACAATGGGCTTAAAGAAGCCATATGGGAAAGTGCGCATTGTGCAGGACTTGCGAAAAGTGAATGACATGGTGGTCAAGAGTTGTCCTGTAGTGCCGAACCCAGCAGTGATACTGTTTCAGATTCCTTGCGAAGCTGAGTGGTTCACAGTGGTTGATTTGTCACAAGCTTTCTTTTATGTGCCACTTCATGAGGATAGTCAGTTTCTTTTTAGTTTCAAATTCCTAGACAGAGTCTACAGCTGGTGCAGGCTTCCTCAAGGGTATACGGTTCTAGACTCAATCAGTTCAATCAGATCTTGAAAAAGAACTTGGAGTCATTAGAACAACCGTAACAATCAACTCTAGTGCAGTACATTGATGATTTGTTGATCGCATCCAGGGCAAGGGACGAGTGTAAGTATGACTCGATTGCCCTGTTGAATCATTTGGGAAAGTTTGGACATAAAGTGTTACCTTTGAAATTGCAGTACTGTCAGAAGTCAGTGAAATACTTGGGACACCAGATTGAGAAACGGTCAAGGAGAATCTCCAGGGAGAGGATTACAGTGATACTGCAGAGAAGTCCTCCACCTTCACAGAGAGATGTCAGAATGTTTCTGGGAATGGTAGGTTATTGTCGACAGTGGATTCCAAATTTTGCTGAGATTGCCCAACCATTGCAGCAGCTGACACACAAAGATGTTACAGATCCCATAACTTTAGATGAGGATCAGATGAAAGCATTCACTGAGTTGAGAGAGAGTTTGTGCAGAGCTCCAGCGTTGGGAATGCCTGATTACACATAGCCATTCACATTGTTTTGCCATGAACGTGATGCTTGTTCTTTGTCTGTTTTGACACAGGTCCATGGAAGTGCTTATCGCCCAGTAGCCTATTTTTCAGTTACCTTGGACCCAGTCACAGCAGCTTTACCAGGTTGTCTGCATGCTGTTGCCGCAGTTGGTCAAAGCCTTTCACAATGTGAGGGAGTGGTGATGGGATACCCTTTGACGGTAATGGTGCCTCACTCTGTTGACAAGGACGAAAACACAGTATTTGACTGGTGCAACATTGACAAGGTGTGAGACGAGTCTACTAGGTGCTCCAAATGTAACACTGAAAAGATGTACCATGTTGAACTCGGCAACATTACTTCCAAGCAATATTGTTGAAATTGAAAAGGAGGAAGACATTGATCATGATTGTCTTGAGGTAACTGAACTGTGTACAAAACCAAGGCCTGATATCAGAGATACTTGATTGGAAGAAAATGACCAAATTGTCTTTGTTGATGGCTCATGTCTCAGAGATGGTACAGGGACATTGAGAGCAGGATATTCTGTATGCACAATCACAGGTACATTAGAAGCTTCCTAGCTTTGAGGTGTATCTTCTGCACAGGTAGCAGAATTGGTGGCTCTTACTAGAGCATGCCATGTTTCTGCGAGACTGAGAGTCACAATCTATACTGACAGCCAATATGGATTTGGAATTGTTCATGATTTTGGTCAATTGTGGTCGCAAAGAGGTTTCCTGGCCTCTACTGGTACACCAGTAAAAATGGCGACAAGATAAAAGAGTTGTTGTATGCCATACAGTTACCTGAAGAAATTGCTGTGGTGAAATGCAATGCACATCAAAAGGCACAAGATTACATCTCACTGGGAAATGGATATGCCAATCAAGTCGCAAGGTTTTGAGCATTGAACTGTATATCATTCAAGGACAAATGGGAATTCATGTCAGAAGAAGACAATACATGTACAGGTTTTGCATTGAAAGTGATTGATACTCTGGAAGAATTGAAAACATTGCAAAGTAATGTTGACAAGGAAGAGAAACGTCTTTGGGCCAAATTGAAATGTGTCCAATGCCCTGATGAGATTTGGGTTTCAGAGGAGGGTCAGATGGTCCTACCCAATAATTTATTGTCGCAAATGGCCAGATATTATCATGGCCAGGCACACATTTAAAGGGATGCCATGGTTGGATTGTTCAAGATCAACTGGTTTAACCCGAAGTTCAGACAGGCAGCAGAGGCAGTATGTCATCGCTGTATAATTTGTCAACAGCTAAATGTGGGAAAAGGGACAGTGGTGAATTTGAGCCACATTGGAAGAGCAGGAGGTCCATTCAGCAGAATGCAATTGGATTTAATTGCGATGCCTGCGTGTGGAGGTTTAAAGTACGTGTTGGTGATTGTATGTGTTTTTAGTCACTGGATTGAATCATACCCAACAAGAAGGATTGACAGTTTCACAGTAGCAAAGTTTTTCTTAGGGAGTTAATACCACGTTTCGGGTTTCCGATCTCTTTAGAATCAGATAGGGGAACTCACTTCAATAACAAGGTGATTAAACTCTTATGTGTAGCACTAAACATCGAGCAAAAGTTGCATTGCAGTTACCGCCCTGAGGCATCAGGACGGGTGGAACAGATGAATGGTACCTTGAAATCAAAAATTGCAAAGATGTGCGCAGCTACGAATTTGAAATGACCAGATGCAATGCCTTTGGTTTTGATGTCAATGAAAAACACACCTGACAGGAAGACAGGGCTGTTGCCCTATGAGATCCTTATGGGCAGAGCAATGAGATTACCAGCAGTTCCAGCAAAGGCACTTGTAAACATTACAGATGATATGGTGTTGGACTACTGCAAGGGTCTGGCTGATGTGGTTCGCTCTTTCTCTCATCAGGTGCAGGCAACCACCCTGCCACCCATCCACGATCCAGGGCACAACCTGAGAGCATGTGACTGGGTCGTTGTCAAAAAGCATGTTTGTAAGACCTGTTTGGAACCGCGTTGGAGGGGTCCTTATCAGGTGGTGTTAACAACAACGACAGCTATGAAGTGTGCAGGACTGCCAAACTGGATACACGTGAGCCATACAAAGAGAGTGGTGTTTCCACCAGATCATGAAGAAGCGTTGTTGAAAGCACCAACAGCAGCGAAACAGGTCGCCGCACCTGGACCAGAAAGAGAGACAATAGAGTCTGCAGTTGAACCAGAGCTTGTGGAAGATGGTTCTATTACCCCTGGAAGAGACAAGAGTGTAGAATTACAGGAGGGTGCGGAAGAATCTATCTCAACTGATACGGCAGGAGAGCCAAGCTCAGCAGAGGTTCTCCCAGAAGCAGACAGTGCTGAAAAGCAGACAGAGCAAGTGCCAGAACAAGAGGGGGAAAGAGTTGAGACGGATGAAAGTCAAGGTGATCCGACTCCTCCTGAGCCCGTTGCAGGTCCATCAAGAGAAAACACCATAGAGAAAGAAAAGGAAAAGAGTCCAATTTTGAGAAGAATATTAACAGAAGGATTGAGAAAAGGAGATAATTGGTTTGAATCGCAGATAGGGAAGAAAAAAGAATTGGTCATAAATGAAACAATAGAGGAAGAAGTGGATACTACAAGAAAAGAGGAATTGAGTGAAAGAGAACTAAGTGGTGATCGAAGGTTGAAAAGAAAGAGAACAGCAAGTCGACGGTACGCAGGTCCTGAATGGGCGTATGCAACTACCAATAAATGGCAACACAAGTTTATGTCTTTTTGTTTTAATAGAGAAGTACTTTGATGTAACCTGAAGGGAAACAAGAAGCTGATTTGTTGAGCTAATCTGAAAAATCTAAAAGAGACTGCTGAAAATAAACTGTAAGAGACATTAATAACCTGATTTGACACTGAAAACCGGATGTGACAAGCTGCTAATCGATTTGACAAAGGAAAAGGGTTCCTGGATGTGAAACTGAACTGTGAGAGAAGACCTTTTCTTTATTTTTGATTTTACTGTACTTTATATAAGAGTTACTTCTGCTTTCTGATTCTTTACAGATCATGGCTGAGTGAAATAATCAAGATAGAATTGCTAGGCGCTGTAGATACATGAGTGTTGGATTGGCAGTTATGTGTGGAATAATGTTTATGGTGATGATTGTGGGAATGACTGTTCATGATATGAAAAGAGCTACTATTACTTCTGATCGTGAAACTACTACATTAACAGCTTTAGAGAGGTTTAAGCTAGATGAGAACTATTTGCATGACTATACTAATGCTCAAGGAGAGCTATCTTCTAACGTTTTCTATCGCTTGTTGAGTGAGTATGTTGAAAAGATGGATGCAAAGAATTGTCTTGTGTGTACGCAAATTCCTTTGTCAGTAGAGGAAGGAGTTACGTACCATAGTTTACCATTAACCTATGGAGTAATCTTTAGACTACTACTAACAAGGTTCTATAACCAAGAGTATATACAGTATTTTTATTCCAACCACGATGTTGTGTTTTAGTTTGTTCCTATTATTAAATACCTGAGTAAAATAGTTAGAGAGCATGATATAGTGCTAGTTAGAGGATTCTTTGAGCCTACATTGGGACAGCCTATGCGCATCGTAACAATCTAACATGCTTGCTTACACCTTTAGAGAAAAGCTTCATAGGGCATACTGATGATAGGAGAAAAGCACTAAAGGAGAATTAAGAGAAGGGTTTAGAGAAGAAGACTTACAAGAATGATTACGCTTACACTGCTATTAAAACACAAGGGAAATTAGCATTAGATGCATTACACATAGGGAAGCTTTGTATGTATATGCCAAAATCACGCACTGGTACTTTATTTGTGGGAACGAGTGAATATAGGCATGTGTTTTTGTTTCAGAGTAAGTGGACTTTTATGCTGAATGGTCAGGACCCTGCGATTCCTGGGATCTATTGTATATGTGATTAAATGCTTATTACCGTCTTTCAAGAGAATGATATGGGACATGTTATTTGGGGATAGTTTTCCCTAAAATGTACTAGATAGATGACTTAAAGAAGTTTCCGAAATTGACTGAATTACATCATAAGTGACAGAGGAGGGAAACCTCTTCTGCAATTGTGAGAGATATCTTTGGTGCAGTGATTTCATCAGTGGGAGTTCAATCAAGATATGAAAGTTGTCTACTATTGTGGATAACATGTTGACAAATTTTACAGGGGCAATACTCCTGATAGATACTGAATTAGCTGCGGATAGAGCTAATATGCTTCAAAATAGGCTTGCTTTAGACATTCTTTTAGCGAAAGACAGCGGAGTCTGAAAGATGATTAATGCTAGGCATTGTTGCTCCTATATTCTGGACAATGATAGGGAGATAAGAGACTTACTCACTAATCTGACTAACTCAAGTAAGAATTTGAAAGAATTAAAAGAACCAAGTGTTTGGGAAAAGGTTGGAAAAGGATTTGCTTCAGTGGGAAAATGGCTTAGTCAAATTTGGAATGGGGTATTATTAAAAATCATACAGGGAATATTAATTGTGATTGCTTGCATATTAGGATCATGGGGCTCATGTAAATTATGTCAAAAGATAAAATTAAAAAGATCTGAAAATAATCAGAGGAGGGAAGAACGAAAGAGGTAAAGAATTTATAGGGAAGATTTGAGAAGGAGACGAAATACAGCAGAAACAGAATTATGAAATGATGGGGTATGAAAGGTGTGATAACATATTTAGTCATCAGAGGAGGGACTGTTGAAGCAGATATGCTAATTAGAAATTATTAATACATGATTATCTGTTATAGTTTACAAAGGTTAATTGAGAAATTAATCATAGAGAAACATTTATGTGCACATTTGAAAATGTGCCCACGGGGAATGGCAAACACTTATACGAACTTGTGCTAAAATGACAAAAATCTGTGAAATAATGAAAATGTATTAAAATAATGTAGTAATGTGTCATATTAAGACGTATAACTTATGTTTTGCATTATACTGTAGAGTTAACTTAGCCGAAGTCGTAGCCCACTTTCCAGGCCTCATACAGAAGCTGAATTTCTAGCACAATGCATAGAAGCTGGTACATTGAACTGTCCCTGAACTGCAAACATTAATAAAGTCTGTCTAGCTAGAATTTTCTGCAATGTACCGACGAACAGGAAATGAGGGACTAGGATATGTAACAACTTTGGTGTAAGGCAGACTCGATGTACTTTCCCAGGACTCAAACAATAGAGACACTGACTGGAGAAGAAGATGCAACATTTCCGGTACCTGATGAGCCGGTTAATGAGGACATCGTACAGTGAACCAATCAACGAATTAGGGATGGGAAAATATTAGCATTCATAGATTTGTAAAATTAATATTATAGGTTACAGTCATAACTGCTGATTGACTGACCAATTAGGAATTAGGGGGATGGTCCGGAAAAATCTAATAAAAAGTCATGACAAGGGGCTAAAACTTCAGATGCGAGGGGAGAATTGATGATGCCAGAAGACGCGATTCGAGATTATGGCCCTCATTACAACCCTGGCGGTCGGTGATAAAGCGGCGGTAATACCGCCTACAGGAGACATCCCCGTGTACAGGCCCCTGGTGGACTTTGCAACAATGGAGGACAGGCACATTATCCTCACCTGCAGACCTGATAGGGCCACAATCCAAGAGCTGTGTGCCCAACTGGAGCCAGACCTGATTTCAGCTATCCGTCACCCGACTGGGATACCCCCTTTTGTGCAAGTCCTATCAGTGCTACATTTCTTGGCAAGTGGCTCCTTCCAAGTCACAGTGGCCATGGCAGCAGGGATGTCACAGCCAATGTTCTCAATAGTGCTGACCAGAGTGTTGTCTGCCCTGATGAAACACATGCGCAGCTACATCGTTTTCCCCCAGGTGGAGGATTTGGCCACAGTGAAGGCTGCCTTCTATGCAATGGGACATATCCCCAACATCATTGGAGCAATTGGAGGGAACACATATTGCCTTTACCCACCCCACCCCCGAAGAAATGAACAGGTGTTCAGAAATCAAAAGAACTTTCACTCCATGAATGTGTAGATTGTGTGCCTTGCGGACCAGTACATCTCCAATGTGAATGCAAAGTATCCTGGGTCTGTCCATGATGCCTTTATCCTGAGGAATAGCAGCATCCCATATGTGATGGCTCAACTCCAGAGGCACAGGGTGTGGTTAATAGGTGAGCCCTGGTCCCCACCCAGTTGATGTAGGTATTTGGGTGTGGGGTTGGCCCTAAGGGTGAGTGTCTGGCTAACAGGTATCCCCCGACACTTGCAGGTGACTCTGGTTACCCCAACCTCTCATGGCTACTAACCCCAGAGAGGAATGCTAGGACAAGTGCAGAGGAACGTTACAATGAGGCACATGGCATACAAGAAGAACTATTGAGAGCACCTTTGGCCTCCTGAAGGCCAGGTTCAGGTGCCTCCATCGTTGGCAGAGGTGGAGGGCTGTTCATCGGTGTGGCTAGTGTTAGGGGCCCATTGGTGTGCCACTGCCTCCCTCATGGTGTTGGCCATGTCTGCCAGCACCCCTGCAATGGTGACTAGAGTGGTGTGGATGTCCCTCAGGTCCTCCCTCATCCCCAGGTATTGTCCCTCCTGCAGCCTCTGGGTCCGCTGCAACTTGGCCAGGATCTGGCCCATGGTCTCCTGGGAATGGTGGTATGCTCCCAGGATGTTGGTGAGTGCCTCGTGGAGAGTCGGTTCCCTGGGCATGTCCTCCCCCTGTCGCACAGCAGTCCTTCCAGCTTCCCTGTTGTCCTGTGCCTCTGTCCCTTGAACTGTGTGCCCACTGCCACTGACCCCAGGTTCCTGATCGTCCTGTGTTTGTGGGGGTCCTGGGGTCCCTGTAGTGGTGGACACACTGCTGATTGACCTGTCCTGGGGACAGAGGAATGAGCCCGCTGGGTGGGTGCTGTGCTGGTGTTTCCGGAGGGGGGAGGCTCTGTGGCGGTATGGGACTGTGGCTGGGTAACCAATTGTCCGGAGGTCCCTGATGGGCCAGGTTGGTCATCCAGATCCAGGCGTGCAGAGTGCTGTCATCATTGTGGGCCTCTTCTATGGAGGGACTGGATGTTGCTGGCACCTCCTCTCTGGTGATGTTGTGTGGGGGTCCTGTAGGGATGTAAATGCAGTGTTATGCTTTTTGCGTGTGTCATCTTGTGCATGGGTATGTTGCCCTTTATGGTTATTATTGCCATGACAGATTGGCCTTAGTGAGAGTTGTTAGTTGGTGGGCTAGGTGATTGTCTCTAGTGTGCATGCAGTGGTGATGGTTGTCCATGCGGGTCTGTGATGGGTGCCTATGCATTGGTGGGGCATGCAGGGCTTGGCATTGGGATGAATGGGTTGTGATGGTGGGGTGTATGTGAGGTGGTGGAGTTATGGTGGTGAGGGTAGGGGTGGGGGTTTGTGATGGCATGCAGGTAGAGGGGGTGGAAGTAGTAACTATTTGTCCAGTCCTCCTGCTACTTCTGCCAGGCACTCAGGATGCAGTATTGTCAATACATGCTCCTCCCATGTTGTTAGTTGTGGGGGAAGAGGTGGGGGTCCACCACCAGTCCTCTGTACAGCTATCTGGTGTCTTGCAACCACGCAACGCACCTTTCCCCGTAGGTCGTTCCACCTCTTCTTGATGTCATCCCTTGTTCCGGGGTGCTGTCCCACGGCATTGACCCTGTCCACGATTCTCCGCCAAAGCTCCATCTTCCTTGCAATGGAAGTCTGCTGCACCTGAGAACCGAACAGCTGTGGCTGTACCCGGATGATTTCCTCCACCATGATCCTTAGCTCCTCCTCTGAGAACCTGGGGTGTCATTGTGGTGTCATGGGTGTAGTGTGAGTGGTGTGTGTGAGGGTGTGTGGGGTGATGTGTTGGGGTGTGTGCTGTGAGGTGTGTGGATGGTGTATGGGTGATGGTGCTCTACGGCTCTGGTTCTTTGGGTGCTCTTGGTGTCTCTTTCTCTCAGTTGTAAATTGTTTTGTAGTCATAAAGGGCTGTGGGTAGTGTGTGTGTGTGTTTTATATTGGTGTGGGTGTGGTGTGTGTATGTGTGTCAGGTGTGTGTATTTTGAATTTTCCAATGTGGTGCTGTTTTGTATGTGTGTGTATTTTGAGCGCGGCAGTATGTACCACTCATGCGCTTGAGAGCCTGATGCGTGCTGATCGATTGATGACCTGAGGACGAAGACTGACTTTGTTGCTGATCCATTCCATGGATAGGTAGCTATTACAATGTGACTGATTAACTTTTGTGCCTTTTCTTTCTAGATACCAACTGCGCTGTTTAATAGTTTTTTTTTTAGCTAGATGTTTTCCAAATTCATGTTCTAAATTGTTTTCGCATGAAGTCCCACATCCTAAATGCTAATCTGGGTTAGGTAGGGTTTCTTTGTGTGACGCTGACAGTGACAAATGATTGACAAACTTATTCCTGAACTCTGCTATTAATGTTGACATATTCATCTTTGTCAGCTTATGCTGAAGCATTAGAGTATATGGTTTCTCAAGTTCTGATTAGATTATGTTATTGGTGGTCTCTAATAAATTAACTTTGAGCTGGTTGAATAAAGTTTGAATCAACCTCATGACTTAGTATTGTAACCAATAGGGAAATAAAACTGATAAAACGTATATTTGAGTTGTGGTTATTCACGAAATGTTGATGTATTCTCTCATGCCTAATGTTTCTCTTAGTGGTTATTGATTGATTATATAGATATCTGATGTTCACCGATTACTATATAGTTAGGATACTCCACGCAAGCCAAAAGTTTAATCGGCCTAAACGCGTCCCCTTGTAAGTTTACTTACCAAGGACCAGGCGCGCTAGCACTATCAGGATGTGTTTGGCGAGAGTAAAATCAAAAGGCCTTAGCTAACGCCAGACCTACAAGGGAGACACCAGTTACCGTCCCCTAAGCTCGGCCACAGTTTTGGTTCTTTATTTGGCATTATTTCTTTGAAGACAGTGCAAGCCAAAAACAGCCACTATACCATTAGAATTACCGCTTTTAATCACAGATTCTTCCGTTTTAGCCAGATATACATTTGTAACAATGGTTTACCAACATAGTTTCACCTTATATTCTTCGAGTCACCCTATTTGTACCGGAGTATCAAACCGAGTATCAAGCTTTTCTATACGCTCCACTGAAATGAAACACAATCCGCTTCTTACGTACCTCACAGCGCCAAAGCTGCTGGCAATGAAACCTCCTCGGTGAGCATTGTTTGGAGGACGTGAAAGCCAACCACTGCAAGAGCACACGAGTGACCTGATCAAAACCGATTCTATTACAATTCACAAGGGTGAGGTGCCTAAGCATACGATTTTCTGTTAAAGAAATTCAAACTGAACACAACATAGATGGCACTGAAATCTGGAAACTTGGGTTGATCCCTTGAAAAAGTTTTCGGCGACTTGGACAAGAGAGATAGGAAAAATAACCTCCATACCTGTAATTGTCATGCTAAATATAACATAATGACGACAGAACTATTTACCGATTTACTAAGGGTAAACTTCCCAAACAAGATCGGTAAAACACATATTAGATCCTTTAATCATAAAAGTCACATTCAAGAAATACTAGCGTGTTTTGGGTATTGAGCCCTCTTTTTCTTCAGAAATGTATTAATTGTTGGTGGGAGCAAAATCTTAATCCATCAGGATATTGCTAGGGAAGTCTTTGGAATGCATATTGACTTCACAACAGCATTTTGATACATGTATCCTATCACTAACACCACTGTAATGACAATGTCTGAAAAATGTTGCTGTTTATAAAAAAAAATTCAAGTTCTATATAGGGCAAACTCGATCTGAAAGTACTGGAGAGTTTTACATGACCGCCACTTACGTTACACAAAGACACATTCATTTTTGGTAGGCACAGGAAGATTACGTGATTTGCCCAGAATCACAGGATGGGGTAGCCGATGTCGAGACTCTAAACTGGTTGCCCAGCCCCAAAGTCGACAGCTCTGGCAGTTACTCCACATCCTCTCCCGTCCTCTAAAGGGCACAAGACATAGAGCATCATTTAGACATTGGCGGAGCAGAAGTCTTGCCATAAACCAGCAGCGCTACTGCTCCTCCAGACTCAAGGCTCTCCTGCCTCATTTAGAAGTTGGAGAAGCGCTCGGTGTACATTAAGTGATCCGGTGCTGGCTCTGATAGTGTTAACCTCTGACCCCCCATCCAAAGCTGGACCTCCAGGTCATAATGCTGCTTGCCCACCCGATTTAAGTCAGGAAGACAATCACTGATTGTCCATTGGCAAATGACACAAAAGGTGAAAACTCCTTGTGCATCAGTGCCATGCGTTTTTTGTTTCAACAAAACAAAGTCAAGTTGCCAGGTAGGTGAAACAAACATAGTACCTACTCAGCAAAGTTCAATGTGTTGGAGTACTGGAGTCGCTTTACCAACAGCTCCACTGAAAGAACAGAGATGGACATCTGCCTTGCAAGGGTCTGTGAAACTTATTAGGGGGGTACTAAGTCAGGGGAACAGAGGCCATACCTGCTGCTTATCTAGCTGCTAGATGGGCTTCCAGGCAGCGTCTAATTTGGCCTGTTAGTTGCTTTCTTACAATCATACAATGCTATATAAATTGATTTACCTTTAGATTGATACATATGACATGTTAATGTTCCTACTTTCCTTTGATTTAAAAATAAATACTTTTACATTTAAAAATAACTGTAACTTTATTTTTTTAAAATAATTCAATAAGTTTAAATTGTTCCATTTTGAACTTTTAGTGACTTTTGATGCATAACAACTAAATATAAACATTTTACCATACTTGGAAATATTTTTGAGTAGTTCTTCAAAAATAATTGTAACTTAATTTAACATATTTAAGTACAAGTTTAATTTACAGTAAAGGTAATAGTGCAAAAGCATTTTTTATATTGTTCTATATTTAAAATTGATATATACATTTAATTTACATTAATATTTGTCCTAAAAATGTTCACTATTTTTCAAAGTATTTCCTATATTTTACCATACGAAGATCTGAGCCCCTGCAGCAGAGATCTCTGACTACGTATGAAAAATTACTAGTAAGTACTTTATGCTCATAAAGCAGGCTCCACCATCTGTATTCAGGGGGTAGAGATATGCTATCCTACATTGTATAGTAAATTTACACTTGTAATTGATGACTAGTCAAAGTAGCACATTTACTACTCAGTGTGTGAGTAAAAATGAATATTTAGATTTACTCACAGGTAATTTTACCTTTGTGAATAGGCCCCTTAATGTTCCATTATAATTGGATACACAGTACTAGTGCCAAAATGCAAAGAAAAACCTACCAAAGGTCCGATTTAGAATTTGGCAGTGAAGGTACTCCACTGTAAAGGTGACAGAGTTCCCTCTCCGACAAACTGAAGGTCCGTCAGCCTCATTTATAGTCAGGTAGTCCTTCAGTATGTCGACGTCAGAGATTACTCCATCTCTGCCACCGACACGTACCTCTGACTGCCCGACAGCGTAAGGGTGGTTGGAGGTTTAGCCATTTATTCGCCTGGCCTATTTAGAGAGGGTGATCGAATGTCAAGTTTTCACTGTCCCTATGGAGGCTAAAAAGCTAGCGAGGCAGAGCATGAACTGAATAGTGGAAGGAATAGAAGCTTACTTTGGTTTAACTTCATGGTCACAGATTCAAATTTCAGCTTGGCCACTCAGAACTTTCATCCTTTTGAATTCAATAAAATGAGAACCTTTGTGTTGGGTAATATAACAATCTGCTATTTATCTCCAGGATATCCCTTGCTGTGAATGTGCACTTTCCAATTACATGTTATGTTAATTGGTCAAAATACGTTGTGAAATGTTCTTGGAAGAATTCTCTCAAATTTCCCAGGAAATTGCTATGTTTATTTACAGACAATAAGTAGTTGGAATAACTAATGAGCCCTTCTTCAGACCTGCCTGTAAAACTATGTTTTAGACAATTTCTTACAGAAATGTTATGTTTTGAAGGTGGCGGGAGGCAGAGGTTATTTTGAGCCAGTGGTTGCCGGTGGGGCCCACTGGCATTCATTTTTGGGGACTGGCACTTATTTTTCCTTATTAGAAATTGACTGTGAGAGAGAGAGAGATAAAAATACACAAAGGGAAAGGAGGAAGAGAACAATGGAAAAACTGGCACAATGGGAGAAAGCAGGGATCGACAAATGTGACAGGAAGGGGCAGCAGTGTCTGGTAGCGGATTAAAGAGGCATGAGGTGAATTTCAGACTAAGCAGGCTTGGTATTCCGCGTGCCAATTTTTAATTGAACTGCTGGAGCAGAGCTTTGAGCACCAGCATTTATTTTGCTACGAGTTAGACACTGGTGGGAAGTACTCATTAAAATCTTCTGAGGGTTTGGGTGTCAGCCTTAGTGCACTTCAGGCAGGGCTCTTTGTCCATCAAACTGAAACTTCCACCCCTCTTAAGTGTCAGTCACTGTACTGGTAGTTATTGTACTGGTCTTAACAGTATTTCAGTTTGGGGGTAGCAGCTGCCCTCAGGACTCAAATGGAAGGGCAACAACAATAGTAGGGCATTTGAAGCTATTGCAAGAAAAATTAGGAGGATCTCAGCAAAGGGAGTACTTCCTCCCCGGCATGGGGAGCTGAGGCATTGTGGGCATCGACTGTCAGGGGGTCGTTTATTTTATTTTTGCTTTTCAGCCCATGGCGACCTTCCTATGCCACTTACGCCGAGGAAGCATGTGAAAGAGGAATGAATGTTAATAGAAAGATCTCTATGCTTAACAGGAACCCAGACAGTATTTTAAGGTCGAAGGAGGGATGAGGTCAGTAGCTGTTTCACACCTCTATGCTGAGACAAAAAGGCGGATGTGATGCAATGCTGCAATGTATGCTCCAGAGCAAGAGTAGGTTGGTTCCCAAAGACCTCTGCTTAGGTGGGATTCTTGATTTTTCTCTGGTAGAGAAATCATGAATCTGACTAAAATAAGATCTTTGGGCCTGGAGGAAATACAGGTACTCCCACTACCTCTGGGGTTAGGTGCACCATAAACATAGGATGGGTGATGGTGATCTTCAACTGCAAATGAAGGGGAAATTTGTCAAAAAGGACCCCGCACCCAGTGGCCAAAACCCTGTACTCAACTCTTAATTCCTCATTGGCAAAATCCTATGTCACCTGTGGGATCAGCACACCCTTCCACTGTGTACAATTCATGGAGTTCCAGAATGCTCTCTTACCAAAGGTAGCACATAGACTGCAGGCATACACGCAAGAGATGTAAAGTTTATGTTTGTCAACTGTTGCAAACACTCATGATACAACTTGTATAGCTAACAGTCAGAGTGCTGTAGCATCTACCTGGCTTGAAGGAAAATAATGGAAGAAAAACAGCAGAGTGAAAAAGATTCAGGCAGACAGAGGGCCATATGTACAAAGCTATTTAGCGGTCAAAACCCTGTGATTTACGAAATCACAGGGTTTGGGACCACTAAATGGCTTTTTGGAATGTACTAAAGATACTTTGTGATTTGGTAACATGTTCCTGACTTCTATGTCAAGACCTGAGGCTCCGATTATGCTTCGCAATCTTTACTACTCATCAACAGCAGCCAATAAAAAAACAGTAAAAAAAAAGTAAACACACTCTAAACCATGATGCTTTGAACCATGCCTCTGTCATAACCAACCAATTGTAGCCCACTAAAGTATACAAAAATGAGAGGCACCATCCTGACCCCCTCTTTCTCTGTTGCAAAAAATTACCTTCCTGTGGCAGTATGATTACTGCTACTGTTTAATTTGCAGGTTTCACAGCGGCGATCCGCGCCTATTATGTTACGTGACCGGTCCGCTCCACATTTTCTTACTTTATTTTCTGTTAGTTTTTGGTTACTATTTTGGCCAGTTCTCACAGTACCTTGCTTGGAGATTTTGGTGCCGCTCTTTCCCCCGAGGCCTCGCTCCACTTTCTCTCCTTTCATTCCCTCCAGTCAGCGCTCTATGCGCCTCAGAGCCCACCCTGCCTTGGAGCGAAGCAGTACAACGCAGCCCATTTGGGCTACGCGTGCCGATTTCTGGGAGGGCCAGCTGAGCTGCTTTCCTGTGCTCTGTTGACCTCCAAATAGCAAGATGGAGACACCTCTCCTGGGCTGCAATAACAGTGGAAGACTATGCAGGCATGAATATTTGGTGGTAGTGAAAATTCCTCAATTCATTCATTGAGGGGCATATTTTTGTGAACATTTGTTAACATTGGTGAACATTGTTGGCGGACAGTGTAATTTTTGGGAACTCTCTCAATTCTGCCTGATACCAGCTTTTCCCCCACCGATGCCCTAGGCCTATCGAAAGCTAGGGCTGCAATAATTAATTCTGAGTCCCTGGATTTTAACCCTTGACCTCCCTTTTTCCTCTGAGTTTACATCCAGTTGACCTTTGCTTCCCTATGGGGACAGAAGGACTGTGGTGAAATACCATTGATAATGTCTGACTACGAGACATATGAGCAGGGCCTAGAGATGTATTACCCTTACGAAGATGAGGACTACTATTTTGACCCGTGCACGGAAAAAGTCATTGATGCCTCCTTTCAGAAATCCGTGGAGAAGGCTCTCTCCTCTGCTCTGCAACCTTTATCCAAACTCCTGGAGGAACTGTCTCAGCCTCTAACCCCCCCTTCAGGTGACCTTTCCCCCACTCCCTCCCTACCCTCCTCTGACCATGCCTGGCCCCATTCCAGCACCCTGGCCAATCTAACCCAAGCTAACCTACCTAAACATACTTATACAGTGGCTGCTGCCCCTAAGCCGTCTATTATCCCTCCCACCTCCCCA
Organism: Pleurodeles waltl; assembly: GCF_031143425.1. Taxonomy (NCBI): domain Eukaryota; kingdom Metazoa; phylum Chordata; class Amphibia; order Caudata; family Salamandridae; genus Pleurodeles; species Pleurodeles waltl. The sequence continues at coordinate 429,755,310 of NC_090445.1, read as the reverse complement.
AACAAAGGCTCTGATTCTGACTCCTCCTCTTCATCATCTTGCAAAGCCCAAAAGCGTTCTAAGAAACACAAATGTTCCTTTTCCCCGTCCACCCCTTCCCTCTTTACCTTTGAACCCTCTGAGATTGTCCACCCCAGGTCCTGGTCTCCCGCTCCAGAGGTTTCAGAGTATATGCAAGTGCACATTAGGAAAATCTTTGAGAAAGAGATACGGTCCAGATTAAAATCTGAATGTCCTCAGCCGGCTCGACCTCATAAGATGGCTGTCACTCCCAAAATTAATGCAACTATGTTGACATTCTTGAAGAAATATAACAAGGATACAAAGAAAGGTATAAACAGTTGTCCGTGCGTGCCAAGATAAACTCTGCAAGTTTATCCTCCTCCTTGGGTTCTTTAGCAAAAATTCTGGAATTGTCCCTCAATGCCAAAGAAACCGGGGCTCCAATTCTCCCAGAAGTCCTCGCCATCCTGCTTTTTGGGCAATGTGAACTGCGTTCTGGTCTCCGTACGCAGGAAATCTGTTTTGTTAAGGATAGACCCTCAACTTGTAGACTTGGACTCAGCAGAGGCGGGTTCCCTTGCCGAAGAGCAATTGTTTGGTGACCGTTTTGTGAAGGACATTGCAAAATTTGTAAGTACCTTCACTTTCTTGGATAAGTCACAATCTTCTCTTAAAAGAATGTTCAACCTGCTTTTTGGAAGGGTAGGGCGCTTTCGAGGACGGCAGACTGGCAGTGGTTACCAGCAGGGTCCTCTTAGGGACTATTACCCATGGTGCAGGGGATACTCCCAAGACCCAGGACAAGCTGGCTTCTACCCGACCAGAGCAAGAGGTGCACGTGGATGCATCTGAGGAGGCTCCACCAGGGGTTAAAGAGCAATTGACAACACCCCTGCAGGTAACGAACCTTTCTGTTCCTTCTCTTCCGTTGTGGGGATGGTTACAACACTTTGCACACAACAAAGTCGCTATTTCCTCAGATGCATGGATGTTAAACACTGTACAAGGATATTTCATAGAGTTAATTATGTCCCCTTTTCAAACATGTCTTCCAAATCCCATCTATTTTTCCTAACAAAGACATGTCTTTTATCGATTGCGAAATTCAAGAGCTGTTAGAAAAACAGGGTATTGCCCTCACTTCCCAACATCCTGAAGGTTTTTTCAGCAATGTACTTCTAGTGCAGAAGACAGGGGGAGGTGAATGGTTGTTCCTCAACCTCAGAAATTACAATCCCTTTGTGGTTTATTGCCACTTCAAGATGGAAGGTATCCATCTTCTGAGGGACCTACTACAAGAGAGAGACTGGATGGTACATCTTAATTTCAAGGATGCTTTTCTGTTGGTTCCCATTTCTCCCTCTCACAGAAAATAGCTGCAATTCCGTTGGAGGGACGATTGGTAGAAATAGCGGACACTCCCATTTGGCCTATCATTAGCCCCTGGGCTGTTCACCAAACTTCTAAAACCTGTTGTCAAATACCCTCGGGGATGGGAGTGCACATGCTCATATACTTAGACGATATGATTATTTTAGCACACAACCAACATCTACTTCTATCTCATCTATCGTGGACAGTGTCTCTTTTATAAGAACTGGGATTTATGATGAGTCTTGAGAAATCCTCTATGATCCCCCCCAAACAACTGGAATTATTGGGGTTTCAGGTGGATTCCATCAATGTCCAACTGTTGCTGTCGTCTCAGAAAATAAAGGCAATTAAGAGAAAGTTGAATGCGACTCACTCGAAACAGATGGCTTCTTTGAGATCCCTGGCCAAGACTAGGGGGTTTCTTGCTTCAACGATTCAGGCTGCATTTCTAGGACCCTTACACTATGGAACTCTACAGAGACTGAAGATTCACTATCTTTAAAAGGGCCTCACTTACGATCATCTGATTCCCTTATCTGTCGAAGCACAAGAGGAACTCCATTGGTGGCTCATGCACTTGAAAGCCTGGAATGGCAGGGCCATTTTCAGAGCCACTCCGGAAGTGGTGAGAGAATCCGATGCCAGCCGATGGAGCTGGGGAGCGATATGTGAGGAATTCAGGAGGTCGATGGTCAGCTGACAAGGTACATCTCCTCATAGACTGTCTAGAACTGTTGGCGGGCTCTACTGCCATCAAGTCCCTCCCCCCCATCAAGGGCAACTGTTGCATTCTGCTGAAGATGGACAATGTGTCGGCAGTTTGTTATATCAACCGCCCGGGAGGGATCAGGTCACGTCTGTTGGCAAACATTGACAGAGAATTTGGCACTTTTGTCTCTCACAGAAGATCATGGTAGTGGCGGAATTCCGTCCAAGGAAGGACAATCTGGTAGCAGACTGAAACTCTTGCTTCCTTTTAGATTCCAGCGATTGGAAGCTCCCCCCATCTTTCAGAAGATAATGTTGGTTCTGGGCCCCTGTCACCTAGATCTTTTTGCATCTAGGCTCAACTGCCAACTTCCGAGTTTTTACAGTTGGAGACCAGACCCAATGGCCCTGGCTACAGATGCTTTCCTGCAGGATTGGTCGGGTCAGATGAATTACGCCTTTCTCCCGTTTGCCATGATCCTGAAGGTGGCGGCACAGACCAGGTGTCAATCTGGGTCTTTGGTTTTGATTACTCCGGTGTGGAAGAGTCAACATGGTTTCCTTCCCTTCTGGAGCTATCCATAACCCTTCTTATCTTTCTCCCAGGATTTCCACACCTCCTCTTGGACCCAGTGAGCTCACCCACCCTCTGCTGATGCAGGGACAACTGACCCTTATGGCTTGGAAGGTATCAGGAGACACAGTCAAATGGAAGGCATTTCATCTTCAGCTACCCTGTTTATGCGCTAAGCTTGGATTCCCTCCACCCGGAAACAATATTCTTTCGCATGGAGGAAATGGTTTGGTTGGTGTCTTCTAGGGGATGTGGATCCTGTGGGATCCGAGGTGAAGAACGTTTTGAATTTTCTGTCAGAATGCGCTGAATCTGGATTGTGTTCCAGGTCGGTAAGCAATTTTAGGTCAGCTATTTCAGCTGGACATGACTGGATAGATGGTAAGCCGGTGGGCGTGCACCCTTTGGTGTGTTTGTTGTTAAAAGGCATTAAGGTGGCCAATCCACTTGGACCACATTATTTGCAGTTGTGGGATATGAAGGTGGTATTATCTTTCTTGAACGCTTGGCCTGACAATTATTTGTTATCCTTGACACAATTGTCTGCTAAATTGACTATGTTATTGTGTTTAATATCTTGTCACAGAGTATCTGATGTGAGAGCATTGGATCTTGCAGGTAGGTTGTTTTCACCCATGGGTGTTTCATTTATCATTTCCAAAACAACAAAACGCATGTCTACTTCTGTTCATTATCCCGCTTTTCCTCACAATGATAAATTGTGTGTTGTGAAGTGTTTAAAGGTCTATGAAGCAGTCCCTGTGGACCTCTCCTCAATGAGATTCAGAAACCTTTCCGCCCTGTTTCAGCAGCGACCTTGGCCCATTGGGTCTGTTGAGTTATGTCTGAAGTTGGCACTGATGTTTCTATATATGGGGCTCATTCCACTAGGGGAGCAATGGCTTCAAAAGCTTTTACTTTGGGTTTTAGGTTGGAAGATATTCTTCGGGCGGACAATTGGTTGAGTGAGTCAATGTTCAAAATGTTTTATAATAAACCAATTGTGCATGTTTCCTCTTTGGTTGTTGATTAGCTTGGAACCGGATAATCAGAGCCTCCGGTCCTGACATAGAATACAAAATTTTCTAGTTTTGCAACAAGAATTTTAGATTCTATTAAGGACACGGAGGTGAGGATTATCCCACCCGCTGGGGCAGGTAAACTGTTGAATTTCTTGATGCTGACATGGTACTGTTTGTTATGTTGTATATTGCCTTCCCTTGATATGTATGCAAGGTCTGAGATAGAATTCATGCTTTCTTTCTTTTCAGGAACAAATTCTAAGCAAGCGTGAAGCCTCCTGGGTCTTTTGTTGATCGAGTAGAAAGCTGGAGTTTCAGCTGGATTTGGTTGGACATTAAGTTGTCTGGGAGTCCCTGTTGGATTTGTCTTTTTTAGTTTCAAAGACTGGTACAATGGACCGCCTTTGCAAAGAAAGAGGGGATCAAGATGGTGCCTCTCTATTTTGTATACTTCACTGGACTACCATTGGTTGATTATGATAGAGATGTGGTTCAAAGCCTCATGGTTTAGAGTGTGTTTACTGTTTTTACTATTTTCTTATTGGCTGCTGTTAATGAGTATTAAAAATTGAGAAGCATAATCCTCGTCAAAGAATCCTTAATAGAATCTAAAATTCTTGTTGCAAAGCTAGAACATTTTGTATTGCACTATAAGTTTAGAAGGACATACAGAATCACTATTTGGAAGGGGTGTGTTTAGGGTGTCGCTTCCAAATAGCGATTCGTTATGGTATATGTCAATGTTTTGCTACCGAAATCTGGTCACAAAATACTGAACTTTTACTGACTCTGGATCTAACTCGTGAATACTGTTTAGGTAGGTTAGATTGCAGCTCTATACAATTCTGAATTTTGTGAAGCATCCTATTAAAATATAGGTCAATTTCCAAAATTCCTCACTGGTCGCAAATGTAAAGGTTGCAATTTGAGACCAGCATTTTGCGATGTGTTTAATCAAATTATGAATTATAAAGGGCATCCAGGACTTAGGGCCAGATGTAGCAAAGGGTTTTTCCCATTCTGTGTCAATGGGAAAATATGTTCGTACATATGGCCCTTCCTCACTGAGCACCAGAAAAGCAGGAACAGACTCACGCTTTTCCACTAAGAAAAAGGAAAGTGAAAACGACACACATATGCAGAGAGACATAAGCTTACTATGATAAATGTCACTCATGAATCCAAGTGTGCCACCCAAAGCTGTGAAGGTAACAGCTAGTGAAATACTTCCCAGTGAGAAAATCAATTTCCTCATCTATATGCCTTAATACATACCTTTGTGCTGTGAAAATGCTAAACCTACTATTTGCCTTAATATGTGCTGTTGCATTTTATTAACCATTTGCTATGTTGTTTTTATATCAACGCTAAGACCATTAAAGTCTTAGTACTTATGCGTATTTACCAATATTTTAAATGTACTGTAGCCAGATAATTCCATGTTGTACAATGCGTATTTTCTCAAATGTATTGGTAAAATACAGCCTCGTTCTGAGGATGGCACAACGAATCAAGGATTTTAGAATTTAGTGGAATTAGCTCTTGTTAGCGTTATTTGTTGCATATTGCCAAGGACTTCTCACGTTCCTTTCCATGTGAAGATCTTGACACCTGCTCATTAGTCATTATCTTCTAGTTTTTGTTTACCACTTGGTCTTGCTCCTATTCAATTGCATTCAGAAAATGTATTAAAATGTTGAAAAAGTGTATGGAGTTTAACATTACATGCTTCAACAGATCAAGAGCAAAGCTCTAGTCTGTTGAAACAGTAGTTGCCCAGCCTTATTTTTGATTACTTGCTGGCTATTGTGCATTAAACAAGTTAGATTTGTAGAATAATAGGAATGCTGTGTTTTTTCTTTTACTACAGCCCTACTACTAGTTGCTAGGGTATGCACAAGAAGAAAATGTGAAAGAGACAGGACACAAGAGCATGAGGTGTCTATAATGGCTGATACTTTCTCACCAATTATCTATGTTTTATGATCACATACTAACCACAACCACTGGCACTGGAGGTACAGCACAATTAAATTGGTGAGTGCCCTCAACTCTGAATGAAAGTGACCATCAACCCAGAGGAAATAGAAATACACAACTAGAACCAATATATTTGTAGATGCAAGCCTGCTTTGCCCGAACCTCCAGATGCTGCTGAACATCCAGCAAGCAGAGGAAGGCTTTGGGTCACTTGTGGGCAGCATCAAAACTTTGCTGTCACCAACAGAAAACATAATATCTAAAATAAATGTTTTTTATGAAGTCTGATTGATTTCTGCAAATTGCACCAAATTAGCAAAACCCCATTCGCAATCCTAGACATTCACCACAGAATAATATTTTTGGTCAATCCATTGCAACTGTCACAATTACCATGGATCATCCAGTGAAACATTTCAGTGATCTCTTTACATATATTCTGCCTTTCCAGCAACACTGCACTACCCAATTATAACATTATGCCATTGATCATAATGAAGAGGAGAAGATGAGTGCTTGATGTAGATTAAAGATCCAAGGGCAAGATGTACAAAGCCATTTAGAGCTGGCAAACCCTGCAACTCGCTAAATCACAGGGCTTGCAACAGCTAAAATGCTTAATTAGTATTTACTAATCCAATTGTGCAATTCAGTAACAATTTACTGAATCACAAAATGGGTTTTCAAAATGCATACCTAATAGAAATCTTGAAGGGGGTTGTTTAGGGCGTCCATTGGAAATTGTAAAGTGCATGTACACCACTGGTTTCTTAGAGCTGAACCTACTGAAGAAAAGAGGAAACTCAATCAGCAAAAGTTTGTTTAAAGAGCCAAGCCCTAAGAACCTTACTAAATAAGAGGAGTTCAGTCTCACATCTCAAATGGAGAGGCATAGAATTCTAACGAGTGGGTCCCACCACAGAGAAGCGGCAGCCTCACCTGGACATTTTCTCAAATATCGGCAATTCCGAATGATGAGCAGGGCCAAACGTAAACTCGGAAAAGGGCTATATTTATTGATCTCATTAGAGGTAAATACCGGTGCTTGATCATGAATACCTTTAAAAATGATACAGATTAGTCTTGAAATGAATTTCCTGTTCTATAGGGAGCCAGCACAACTGTTTATGCAGTGGCACATTATCAGGTCTTCTAGAGAAGTTGATAATCAGGCATGCAGACATATTTTGTACATATTGGAAACCCTTTAACTCTTTGGCAGGTAGAGTCAGATAAAATGAATTGGTGAAGTCTAGCGGGAATCTGCCTAAAGCACCAACAGCTGCCCTAAAAGCTTCTAAGAAAGAAAGGAAGCATTATTTTTAATTTGTCTGAGCATATACGTGCATTTAGAGACCACTAAGGAGATTTGATCATGTATTGTGAGTTTTTCATCAATGATAACACCCAGATTCTTTACAGGAGATTTAGGGATAAGTAGAACGTGTAGCCTATGTTGGAGAGATGGAGGTAAGAGAGTTGAACACAAATGTGGAAAAGTATTGCACAGAGTAGGGATCCCTGGGGGTTAGGGGGGCTACAGTTTACTGGTTTCATATATCGGTGATGCAAAGTTACCTGTGCTGCTTGAAGGAGATTAACTATAAAAATTCTCAACCAAAGTAGGGATAAGCCTTTAATTCCTGTTACCTTGCCACGTTCCAGAAGAATCTTATGATCAACTGTTTCAAAGGCGGCAGACAGGTCCAGTAGGACCAGTGCTGTAGAGTGTCCTTAATCCCAGTCTCGCCTAAGATTAGCCAATATGGTGAGCATCACTGATTCTGTACTGCATTTAGTGAAGAACCCTGCCTGCACACTGTCCAAAAAGTTGAACTTCTAATGGAAGTCGCATAAAACCATAACCACACATGTTTATGTTATTTTGAAAGTGTAAAAGTAGTGACATCAGCCTACATTTTGTCATGGTGGCAGGATCATCGTTAGGTTTTTTAATAAAGGTAAGACAACAGCTTGATTGAAGAGTTGCAGCACTGCTTGAATCAGGGAAGCTCTAATCAATGTTTTGAAGGGTGGGCAGGAAGTTGGCCCTAGTTGAAGCAAAACAGATGAAGGGCAGGGGTTTAAAAGAGAGCCTGACATTATTTTACTTGCAATTATGTGAGGCATTCTAAATCTAATAAGGGGAATTAAGAAAGATAACTCCCATTATCTATGATCAATTTGTCAACAGATTGAAAATTACTGTTAGAAACATAATTATTATGGCAGCATTTTTCTCATTAAAGTAATCATTTTGCTGATTGCAAACAAATTGTCCGGGTTGAGTTTAACAGTTGTCCTATCTAAAGAAGTTAGTTCCTGTTCGGTTTTGAAAACGTTCTTTTATTATTTGTGGTGTGAAGCATAATATTACTATAAAAGGCTGTCATAAGGGTATGTAGTTCATGTTTATAACTAATCATGCCAATTTAATTTTTTCTTTAGCATCCTTGTCATTTTGTTTATGCCATTGCTGCGATAGGAGATGCAGTTTGGTTTTAGCCACAACCTGTTTTGGGATGTACCATAGTGCCAGTTTAGCTTTTTTAATTTAATCCGTTGGAGTAGACAAGGTCAATGCCTTCAGCTTTATTAGGAACTGTTGCGTAAGTTACGACTTTGATGTATCTCTACAAGCTGTGTTTTCCCCCCTGTAACTAGCATGAGTGAACTTGGTTAAAATGCATCAGCGATGAATGTGAATGAAAGGTTATTGTAGTCCCACAATGTGTACTTGACATAGAGGCATTGCTTTTGAGTTACTAACAAACCCATAAAGGGATCAGGGGCAGTGTGGGAACAGACACAAACCTTATTTTGTTATTCACAGTATCATAAACACACACTGTGCTAACAAGATTGAACACTTTTAAGTAATAAGTATTTAGTACTACATGAATAACCTGGTTCTCTCTATGTCTAAAACATCTACATAGATTATTATAAAAACAGCACACATTATAAGTGACAATAATAAAATGAAAATTTCTAGCATGTTCAAAAAATGTCATCCAATACGTAACACCCTAACATCTACTTGTACGTGCTACACTAAGTGAGCATGGAAGGCAGAACATCTTGCAGTGTAGAATTTCTTAGGGAGAAGAAACGCTATCCATACCTTGTCGACATTAAAGGCTGCCTTTATCAGAAGAGGCATGACAACAGTGTTTCATTTATCAGCAGTCAGTCTTTCTCTGGGACTTGACTTTATGAGCTTCAGACGAGATGTAGCATCTGCAAAGTGTGCTGGCAGTAGGTGAGACTGTCTGTGCCAGAAGCTCAGGGGATAATCTGGGCAAAGGACCTCTCATTTCCAATGGCAGGCGTATACTGTTTTAGTGGAGAGATGCCTGGCTGCCAAAATAACTTTACAGACTTCGGGGGGAAGGTCAAATGCAGTCAACTGTCACCAATCAATCTCCATGCATGCAGACGGAGAATTGACAGGTTAGGGTGGAGAGTCTTCCCCTGCTGTTGCGACAGAAGATCCTCCCGAACGGGCAGCCTGATCGGAGGATTGATGCTCAATTTCAGAAGCTCTGGATACCAGACTCTCTGTGTCCAGCCTGGAACTACTAGGATCTCTTGGGCCCAGTCGTTCCTGATCTACTTGAGAACTCTGGGCAGAAGTGGTATGAGTGGAAATGCATATAGGAGGCCTGAACTCCTTTGTGATGTAAAGCGTTGCCGAGCGATTGCCACTTTGGAAACTCCAACACACAATACTACTGGCATTGTGCATTCTCTGCGGAGGCGAACATATCTAACAAAGGCTCTCCCCACTGCTGAAAGAGCACCTCTGGGTGGAGACACCACTCATGACTTGCTAGGCATCAACGGCTGAGTTTGTCTGCCCGGTCAGTCGGATAACCTGCCCGGTCTTGAACCACCAAGGTTATGCTCTGCTGTTCCAACCATGTCCCAAGACGCAGGGCCTCTTGACAAATGGTCCGCGACCCCACACCGCCCTGCTTGTTGCACCTCCACATTGTGGTAGTGTTGTCCATGAACACCTGCACTATCTTCCCTTTTATAACAGGTAGAAATGCTTTCAATGCCAGTCTGGTCATGCAGAGCTCCAGTAAATTGATATGGAGTCCGGATTCCGCAGGAGACCAGAGACCTCTGATCTCCACCTCTCCTAGATGGCCACCCTATCCTAGAAGTTACACATCTGTCACTGCTGTGAGATCTGGCTGGGGAAGGGAGAGGAGTCTGCCTCTAACGCAATCACAGTTTTCTAACCACCACTGAAGGTCTTTTACAGTTCTCTCCAAGATCTGAACCGTGTCTGTGAGATTCCCCTGATGCTGTGCCCACTGGAACTTCAGGTCCCGCTGCAGAGCCCTCATATGCCATCTGGCATGCTGGGATGCAGGAGGCCATGAGGTCCAACAGCCTCAGATTCTGTCTCACCAAAGTCCAGGATAGGGGCCGAAACATCGGTATCATAACCTGAATATCCTGGACTTGATTCTCGGGAGGATAAGCCAGAAACTGCACTGTGTCCAGAACAGCTCCTATGGAAGGGAGCTTCTGAGAGGGGGTCAGGTGTGACTTTGGCATATTTATAGTGAACCCCAGAGAATGCAGGCAGTTCACGGTAGTCTGAAGGTGGGTGAAAAGAGCCTGGGGCGTAGGAGCCTTTGACAGCCAGTCGTCGAGGTAGGGGAAGATTGAAATCCTTAACCTGGGCAGAGGAGCTGCTACCCCCAACATCACTTCTGTGAACACCCGAGGGTCACTGGTGAGACCGAAGGGGAGCAGGATGGGGAAGTGAAAATACACATCCTGCAAGTCCAGCTCTACCATCCAGGCTCCTTGGTCTAGGGCAGACAAGACCTGAGCAAAAGTGAGCATCTTGAATTTCCCTTTGAGGAAGGGATTGACGTCCCGTAAATCCAGAAAAGGGTGAAGACCCTTGTTCTTTTTGGGAATCAGAAAGTAGCTGGAATAACACCCACTGCTTACTTCTGACATTGGTATCCTTTCTATAGCTCCCTTGGCCATGAGAGCTGTAACGTCCTCGTGGAGCATGATTAAGTGATCCTTTATCCGCCATTCTTTTAATGGAGGCACAGAGGGTGGGAAAGCCGGGAAGAGCAGGGAATAGCCATTCTGTATGCTCCGCAAGACCTATTTGTCCGATGTTATGGATCGCCAGTGAGGGAGATGAAATTGAATCCTCCCTCCAACTGGATTTGTGTGGTCTTGCAGAATCATACTAGGAGGACTTGGGCGCTGTGGAGGAGGGGGGGATGGGGGGTGGACAACTTCTGGCCAAACCCTCTGGGTCTGAAGGTACCACGATCTCGTCCTTGCACAGTATGTTGACCTAACGGAGGACGGTGGCTGGTCTGTGGATCGCGTGGTATCCCACCCCTTCCGAGGCCTCGAAAAGTGGTGAAGGGCAGACTGCTGGCGAGGAGGCGCCGAGAGGCCCAAGGACCTGGCGGTAGCCCAAGAATCACTGAAGCACTCTAGCTCTGAATCTGTCTTTTAACCGAACAGGCGCGAACCATTGAAGGGCATGTCCATAAGGTTTGCCTGGACAGCACCCGAAAAGCCAGATGTACGAAGCCAGGCGTGGCGACAAAGGGCCACCGTCTATAAAATCGCCCTACCCGGCGAGTCAGTCATGTTCAAACCACACCTTATTGTAAACTTTGATGCATCTCTCCCATCTTTGACAGCTTGTGACAGAGTGTCTCGCACACCCTCTGGGACCTGGGGCAGCACCTGTGCCACTGTATCCCATAAAGTATGGGAAAAACGTCCCAATAGGTATGAGGTGTTTACAGACCTCAGTGTCAGGCTGGAGGAAGAAACATCTTCTTCCCAAACTGATCCAGCCTCTTGGATTACTTATCTGGGGGAGTGCAAGGGAAGGCATCATGAGAAGTGGAGGCCTGGACCACCAAGCTCTCTGGGGTGGGGCGTTTGGTGAGGAAACTAGGATCATTTGGAGCTGGGCAATGGCAGCAGCCGATTGTCTTATTTACATGAGCCCCTATGCTGGGTTTGGACCACATCCCCAGCAGGACATCAGTGAGGGCTTTGTTAAAGGGTAACATTTTTTCTGATGTGGAAACCCCCGGCTGAAGCACCTCAGTTAGGACGTTAGTCCTGACCGGCACCGTAGGCAAATCGAGGTCTAAGACCTCAGCTGCCCTACACACCACCATAGCATATGAAGCTCCCTCCTCCGTAGCCACAATAGGTGGTCAGAGCATGCCAGTATCTGGAGAGGTGTCTAGTCCACTGGATTCTCCTAGTTCCTCATACCAGTCCATTTGCTCCAGACCGTACTCTATAGGATCCTGAGACCCCTCCCAATCCTCACCTGTGCCTGGTTGATCATAGTAAGACTCAGACAATGATCTGGCCCCTGTCGGCTCCGTCAAAGTCAGAATTGGCGTTGTAAGATTCTGTTCCAGCTACGGATCATCAAGAATCAAAATGTAGCTTGCACCACCGGTGGGCGCTGTTGGTGCGGGGAGAGTCAACGTCGGGGACCGACTATGTGCACACAGCGTTGTTCCGGATCCGGTATCAGATCCTAGAGACCCCGTTGGCGCCAAGGTCAAAGCCGCCAGCATGGAATCTGATGGGGCCCCTGCAGGGTACGAAGGCACACCAGCAGGGGCAGCCCGCTCAAATACGAGACTCATGGCCTCATAAAACTCCTTGAGTTAAGCGGGGTTGCTCTGGCTCCCGGAAAGGGGTTTTTAAACTGCACTGTCGACCTGACAAAATAAACCTTTTGGTAGGCCCAAACCTTCCTTTTTTGTACATTTATATCACCCTTTGGGTTGGTCGTGGATAGCCCAGAGTGCATGGTGCAGGGTATTTAAAAAGTGTGGCATGAACTTTTTTGTTTTACATGTCCTTGTAGAAAAAAACTCTTAAATGTGTTTATCCCTACCGCAAGGTCTACCTCTCTCATAGGTTAACATTGGATTTACCTTATTACATCCAATAAGGGGTAATTTCCAAATGGGATCTTTAGAATTGCAATGAAAAATTCTCTCTCATGGTGAAGTCGGATTTTAAATTACAATTTTGAAAATGCCACTTTTAGAAAGCAGGCATTTTCCTACCTTAGCCACTTAGTGCCTGCTGCTTGTCTTGGGCCACATAACTGGGTGTAGCCGACAGTAGGGCTTTGTGTATTCCTCCTAGTTAGCCACACATAATAAGGAGCTTGGGTGTGCCGGGATGGTCCACCACTGGCAAGATGGGACGGCGGAGCTGGGCATAGCCCTACTTTAATTTGAATAGGCTGTATCCTGCCTGCACACAAAGGGCTGCATACCACATGTAGTTAGTATCTTCAGTAAACTTGTGGACCTGTGCATACCATGCCACAAAGGACTGCTGTGCTGCTGAAAAGACTGCCGTTCTGCTAGACACTTGCTCTGAAGGACTGCTGCCCTGCTGTGCTGACCTGCTGACTGCTGCCATCTTGCCAGGGTAAGAAGGACTGGACCTGCATCTGTTCAACTCAAGAACTCCAAGGGTTAGTTGGCTAGTCCACTGACAAGAGCCTCGGAAACAGGGGGCTCCAACCACCTTGAACGCAGCAGCTGGATTCTGCTGTCTGTGAATCCTGCCCTGCTAAGAGGTGACACCGCCGTCCTGGACCCTTGGGAGTGGGCCTGAATGTGCTCTGCCAGCCCATCTGTGAATCCAGCAGAACTGACACATCTCCCCTGCTCCACGGCACAACTCTGAGAAGAACTGATGCATTGCCTCTGATGTGAGGATTTACCGGACACAAGAACTCCGCATCAACCTTGTAGCCCGCATTGGAGCCGCAGCCTGTGTGATACTTTCCAGATGCAGGCCCTCACATCCCAAATTTCTAGTCGATGGCAGCCTCAACGATGACACAGGTTTTCACATTGCAATCTCACAGATCCTCAGAACTGATGCATCGCCTTGACTGTGGTAAGACATCCTCGATGCCGGACTTCGCATCGCAAGCCCTCATCAACTGTCTGTCATGCGCATATACACCACTGATTCTCTAGAGAATTATACAGTGAACCCTACCATGAATTCCTGGACCAATGAGGTCCATTCATGGAGGGTGCACTGTTCTACACATATGATTTCATGTGTGCATATATACATGAGGTAACCCTACCAGCATAAGTCTGTTTGGTTGAAGTACTAGCTCATGGAATTGTATGTATAGTGCTATGTTCTTAGGGTGTTAGATTGGGTTGTCTGATGACTAGGCAATCAGGAGGCTGCCTGATGACTAAACAATCAGGAGGTTGCCTTATAACTAAATAATCAGGAGGTTGCCTGATTAGTTACCTGATGACGAAGCAATCAGGAGGTTGCCTGATGACTAAACAATCAGGGCACAAGACTATTGGCTATCAGCGGCCATGTTGGCATGAATGCATCCATAAATGGTCACGCCTAGTCAACACCCATTTGCTAGGCAATCGAGACATCAAGCTGCAAACATGTCCTTGGATAGTTTCAGAGTTCTGCACTCGTGCAGGCAAGCGGCATATAGCCTTCAATATAGCACCCTCAGTTGAGGTAGGTGCTCCTACTGGCTCCGATACCCCCTGCATACAGACTAAAGAGCAAGGACAAAGATGTGCACTGCTGGGGGAGTTTCCTGACAGAGGCCTTGTCACTCTGATTGCACCACTTACTACAAGAACAAAACGTCTAACAGTTCCGACTTATCTAGGGCATGACATAGGATCACATAGTATCAGTTGTACCGGTCTTTTAAAATCGCACCCAGACAATGCATGCAGACTAACCTAAGAAAGACTTGTTTGCTAGTGTGTTGCTAGCGTGTTATTTCGTCTCAAGGTATTTAGTTATAGCATCTACACAGGATAGATGACCAGCTGCAAGGGGTATTGTCAAAAACAGTTGTACGCATAGCACTTAGACATTTACTTGTAAGGAGCTGGAGCCAGTGAAGTAACTGGTGCCAAAAGTCTACAGACATTATGGGTAATAAGCAGACATCATTGGCTATATGCCAATCTGGTTACGTAAGATGTAATAATGAAGAATGAGTGATTGTATACAGAAGAGAGTGTGAGAGAGAAGTGTTGAGTAGCGCAGTAATTTGTTTATGCTTGTCTTATAATGCACTACATCCTCAAGCCACCTGACGAACAGCAGACCATATTTAGTTTATTATTTTGCCCCATTCTCCCATTTCCTTTATTGCAATCTGGGCCAGCAGTAATGCGGTCCGTGTAGGTTTAGAAGGTGTGGTCGGACAGTCTGCAAACATCGCTCCCGCTGGGTCATGATCATATGCCAGGTTAGTACAACTGATCTTACTGTGTTCTGACGCCGATATCCTCCTCAAAGATGCAGAACCTAGCATCACAGCTCCACAGTATGATGTATGACTTCAGCTGCGCAATGCATCCTGGCTGCTGAACTTTGCAATGCTCCACAACTAGGACTTAAGGTACTCTCATACTGATGGCCTAACTGGGTCCTTGCGGACTGCCCATGCTCTATCGCGGTCAGCCTGAACTTGTGACTTTGTCCCGGTCCAGCCCAACTAGATATCCACAGTTGGTACGTTGTGCTCTTTGGTGCTATTTTCACTACAATCTTTAATCTTGCGTATTTCCAGTTATACTGATTGGATTTTTGTAGTTTTGGTCTCACTTTTATTAATTAAGAATTGCTCTATTTTTCTAAATTGGTGCAGGATTTTCCTTGTGATATGTTTTTCACTTTACTGCTGTTTGATGTGCTTCATAAATACTTTACACATTGCCTCTAAGTTAAAATGTATTGCTTTGTGCCAAGCTACCAGAGGGTTGAGCATAGGTTAATTTAGGGTTAGCTTATGCCTCATCCTGACAAGGATTGTGGTTGCTGCTTGAGTCGGATTTCACCCCCTTAACTAGTAACCCAATGTCTCAAGTCCACCCAACAATGGTTGGCAAAATGTCCCAATTCTGGATTCAGTGGTATGTTTTCCCAGCGTCGACTGAAGAAGGCAAAATAGCAATTAAATCCAGTCTCATCTCAATCTCCCTAAGCCAATCTGAAGGTCAAGCCAGCTATTGCCTCTTAGGATCAAAAAAAGTATGTATCCCCGTTTTCCCTTCATTCTCTGCTGTGGGTGGCTGTGATTCTCTGAGGAAGGGCTTCCATTTTGTGGCCATTCTGTAGTCCGAGTTTATTTGGAGCAAGTTCTTCCCTTTTTCCAAATCGGCTGTATGGACTTGACTTTGATGTCGCCTCAGAACACATTTAGAATGAGAAATTGTTAATAGGGTGTAGAAAACAGAAGGGCAACCAAAGAATATGAAATAGCCTTTTGCTGAAGAATGCTACTATGCTTAAGACAGGCAATAGTAAACATGTTTAAACATTAATGGTAAAGGTAACAACAATTCAACGGTTTCATTGACTTTGTCATTCTGATTTGCCTACATGCTTAATGACTGAAGTTCGCAATTTATAAACAATAGGTAGACAATATATTGTTTTCATCCATGACAAACTTCAGCAGTCTTTCGGACCCTGCGCAGAAACAGCTGTTTCTAGGTGCAAATAGAAAAAAAAATTACATAATTCACGCACGTTATAATTTAAGTGCACAAAACCTTTGTCCAAAAAAAGCTATATTGTGAACGTGCCACTTAGGACATATGTTAGCAAATGCAATCTTTTTTTCATGTAGTCAGGGCACATGTAGGTGGAACCCAGGGAGAACGTAATCCCAACATCAAATACCAGATATCCAAAGTAAAAACAAATACAAAAAAATGGGGAGAACACAGCAAAAAGACGAAATTATTTTCACCACTGATAGAAATGTGGTGTCCAACAGAGCGTGTTTACATTTCTTTGATATTTTAAAGATTCATTGAACTGACAAATCTCCAGCTACTACCTTTTAATACGGGCTTCACTTAGCCCATGATGGTGGGATGTCTGACCACCACTTAGGCGTCTACATACGTAAGCATCCAGAAAGATGAGCAAAAAAGTGGAAGATGTGGACACTTATCATTCATCTTCATCGTTCCTTTACATAAGGAACGCAGCCAACAAAATGGGAATAATTATTTACGGCGACAGAAAAGGTATGGAGAATAAGTAAAGATCTTAAAACAGATCGCCCTAGGGTATTGCGGCGTGGATTAATACATTTTACAGCGACAAAAATTGACATTTTGTGCTCACACTGTGTTTTTGAGGCATTTTTGTGCCACTCTGCTGTAATATCCAGGATGTTTTTTCAGGACTAAGGAAGTGTTTCCATGGAGTCCAGCCCATGCACCATGTTTCTTTACATTTACTCGCAATTACTCTCCCTGCTCATTCAAGTGCAGGTGGCAACTCTCTGACTCACTTTTGGCTGTGATGGAGGCCTCTGTCTGACTCTTGTGTAATCTGGCTCGTTATGCTTGTGTGATTCTAATGTCATTCTCAAGAACGTCGCCAATAATATGACTCAGTGGGAAATGGTACACCTTTTTTTGGTTTCTGCATGCTGTTTGCGATGGAAACAAGTGTGAAACCTATGAGTAGTGTTGAGTAGAGTTGGGTAAAAGCTGTACGTTTCTGAAAAGCAGTCAACATTCCAAATAGGTAAAGGGTCATTTCTGGAGATCGCTCATGGTTTTCCCAAAGAAACTAATGGTTGAATACAACAATAATGGAAAAAATAGGAAAGCTAGAACTAGGTGACAATGGTTTTATCTGTAATTTTTTGCCTACAGCAACATACTGTTATGGCCGACAGACCCTTCTGGCCACAGGGATGTATAGCGTTCATTGGTTATCCAAAAACACATGATGCCCAAAACCACCAACCGAGTTGCAGCTTATTATGACATTTCACTATGCACCAACAATGCAGCTAGTCAGATATTAAACTCAAATGAGTGAAAAAATGAGTATGAATGAAACCTATGCATTTTAAAAGTTGCCCAATATACAAAGATTACTAATAGTGGTTATGTGGGGGTTACTAATAGTATCATGTAATTCAAGGGCATTTTGCAAAATTTGTTTTTACTTGCACACTTGTTTAAAATTAGAAGCTAAAAATAGAGAGAAATTCAACTGATAATACCAAATGTACTACTACTATGTATTCCCTACACTTCTCCTGATGAGAAAGGTATCCTACCTGGGTGGCTGGGCTTGGTGCCTGCAACATGAAAGGCCCAAGAACGGAATGTGGAGACATCACCTTTCAGCCTGGAAGAGACTCATTTTGGGTGTGGGCAGCAGTGGTATTTGGACCTGGCCTTGGGCTGCACTGAGAGAAACCTACTGAACTTAGACATTTCAGAAAATTAGACACCATGGATTGCACTCCATTATCTTACCCAGAATGCCCAGCAAAACTCAAATTTTGTCTAAAATCATAAATCTTTTTCACAGGTAAGAATCTGCAGGAATCCACATATTCTTACCACCCAGCGTTTTCACACTTCTCCTGACAAAAATGCATAGTCTAGAATTTTCCCATAAAGAAATGTGAGGGAAAATGCACAATTTTGGCAGAAGCTTGATATTTACAGGCAGTGTAGATAAAGTAACAAGAAACACCACCTTGGATTCAAATGTGTTGCTAGGTTTGAAAAACATCCAGGGTTGGTTGCTGCCTGACCCTGAGCCAGAATATTGCAGCCATTCTCTATGTCAAATGAGGAGAAATTGGGATTTACCCCCTTCTGCTGGCCCCTGTCACAACTATGCCCAAAGGAATTTACATTTCCTCCCACTTGCCATGGGGATAGGGGTGCTCTGGGCCTCGGGCAGAAAGAATATTGAGGCCTTAGGGATGGGCCCCACCCCCTTTTTAAAAACCTGACATCTAGTAGGCTTTCTGCACCTTGTGGGTAGATTGGGGGTAAATCTAATCATTTTCCCCTCAGAGGGGCAGAAAGACTGCTGAACCAATTATGGTGTGACAGGACGGCTTGTTGTCTAGGTGAGCCATACTCACCCCTTTTTTAAAATAATGATATCCTTGGTGCCTAATGGGCTTGCTGTCCCTCTTAGGGGGCATTGGGGAGGGAGCTAAACCACCCCAATCTGACCTCTGGTGGCAGAAAGACTGCTAAAGACATTCTGGAGGAGGGCTGCCCCTTCTTTTTTTCACCATTTTCCCTGGTGTCTAATGCATCCCCCTCATCCCCCCCGAGGCAGAGTGGGATTAAATCCTCCTGTCTTCCAGGCAAAAAAACAGTTGGAACAGTTATTTGGGGGTGGGAGGGCGGTTTATGCCTGTATGGCCCACCCTCCCCCTTTTTGTAATATAATATCCCTGGTGCCTAGTGGATTTGCTACCTCTTGGAAGATGGGGTTAAACACCCGGGGGGACAAGGAAGGTTAAAGGTAATAAAGATTGCTGAAGTCTTTCTAGGGTAGGAGCACAGCCCAATGCTATAGTGAGCAGCCCCCACTCCATTTGCACCAAAATTATTTAGCCCCGCAGCCTAGTAAGGTTTTGTCTCACCCCTCCCTGGGGGGGCAATTGGAGATAAACTCCAACCTCATCCCTTTGAGGGAGCACTAGCCCATTACCCAGACAAATTACCGATGTTCTCTGAGTTCCTCTCTACATAGAGAGCGATCCACTTGGGAAAGGTACCACTGGACATGTGACACAGCCCCCTTTCCAACAATACCTCTCCCACTTTGATTGGTGTTCCTGGGACAGTTTTATGTCCCCTAAGTAGAGATAAAAACGAAAATAGATAGCGCCCAAGGCAGTGGTTCCCAACCTGTGGCCTGCGGACCCTCATGGGTCCGTGACACATTCCTCAGGGGTCTGCAGGCCTGGGCTGGGAGGAAGGCACTTCTCCAGCTGGAGCCTCTGACAAACACAGGCGTGTTTTTATATTTATTACTTCCTTTGTGTAGTAGTTTAAAAGCACTGCAAAGTTCTTTGTACATCCAGCTGCTTTTGGGCAAAAATAAAATCGTCATGATAACTCTAGTGGTTAATGCACCTGCCGGAGAGAGATGGGAGTTTTGTCTAGTGGCAGTTTTGACTCGAAAGTATTGCAGATGGTTTATACACCTGTTGCAAAGAGCACGTATCATGCAAAGAACAGTATTTTATGTGCAATGCTCAGTGGGATACTGTTTGTCACAGAGATTCTTTTGTTACTGTGCAGTTCATAAATTACAATATCAATCTAGCACAGAGAGCTATGAACTGTCATTAAAAAGCTGCATGCAAACTGCATGGCACAAATTACAAAGTTTTTCCCCAGTCTCATTTTCTTTATGCTGCTAAAAAAGGTTTGCTTATGTACAAATATATTCTTATTACTAAAGTCAATGCTAACCACTGTTTTGTGTTCTGAATCCAGAGTTTGAATGTTCTAGTAACCTAATATCCCTTCATAGCTGGGCTATACCGGCAATTAAAGTCCCACTACCTTGTTAAAGGGGGCCTTTAATGGCCAGTATAGCCCGCTATGGTGGACTCTCAGGCAATATTAAGTCAGCCCTTGTATTCACTGCTATACCACTGCAGCTCCACTTCCACATCAATTTAAACAACAGAATTATATTTTTGAAGATGTTTTTGGGGAAAGGAGTTGATCGACTTCCACCTTATAAGATCTACAATTGCCCTCAGCCAAGAACGTAGGTACCACGTGGCTGTATCTATCTTCTCACTTTATGTGAACAGTATGATTTGAAGCAATAGTTAGATAAGCACTTGGCAATTAAGACTGACATGTTACTCTATAATACTGGCTGGGGATCTTAGCGTCTTTGCACCCAAAATCGTTGGCAAGCTGTGAAAATTACTCTGAGTTAAGTGCAAGAATTAAATAGATTGCCATTTTTTCTGATGTTACATGTATATATTATTGTATTAAACTGAAAGCTTTTGTTTTGTTGAATTAACATATATGTATGCCAAAACTGAAAGTCTGTATTTAAAACACAAATGTGTGCATTTTCAGAAATCATAAGCTGATGTTTGGAGAACGATTGTTGCAATTCCAAAATATATTTAAAGCTGACAGTTGGTGATAAATCATGGAGTGCTAGGGAGACTTATTGCTAATTTTATTACCAATTTTATTACCTTGGTGCCAGGCAGATTGCAACTATGGCTGCTATGTATTACCAATGTAGAGGCATTGCACATTGACAAAGAACATTTTACATTACTGCTGGCAGCCATGCCTGATGCAGAGGTAATTGCTACTAGTAATCTCACATATGTTATCCACTAATGTAATCTAGTCTGATGTAGTCGCTATTACAACACTAATAATATGAGTAGGTCTGGATCGTTTTCACTGAACATTAGTAGCTCTTCTTACAGAAAAGACTGGAGGCACTGCACTAAAATATGCATTGAAATGTGTCACAAGTTCAAATCCAAGTATGGCCAATTTAGACTGTCACCATCCTGGGATTAGTAAACTGTATTCTATGACACTGGGTAAAAGCGGAACCTGATTTTGCATGATATTTCATAAAGTCAAGTCAATCGCCTAGATTAGTGCCTGGAACTCTGCCAGTTTGTGACCCACACCATGGACGTGACACTGAGTGTGCATTGTGACAGCTGAAGTTCTTCTTGTGTGATGCAGTTTCAAAGAGCCCAGCTGAGGGCGTTTTAGTAGTTTATTTGACATTCAATTCGCATTTGTTATTTTCGATGTGTCAGCTGCTTCAAGGCGCCACTGTGCTTTTGGGAGATATATATTGCCCCTTCTCTGGACTATTCAGTAGGGCATATGGAGGGGGTCTCCTCTATCTTCCTCACATGTTTTATTGCCTTATGACATATAGGCCCTCATAACAAACCCTGGCGGTCGGTGATAAAGCAGCGGTAACACCGCCAACAGACCGACGGTAAAAAAATGGAATCATGACCATGGCGGAAACCGCCAACACAGAGAGCCACTTTAACACACCGACCGCCACGGCAGTAGCAACAAACACCACGGCAGTAACCGCCAACAGCCAGGTGGAAGACAATGTGCCGCCCACTGCATTACAACAGTCCTATCCACCACCTTTTCAGGGCAGTACCAATGCCATCAAAAGCACGGCGGAAACAGGACTCTGAAGGGAAACGACTCACCTCTCGACACTCAAAAAGAACCACGGTGCCATGGAGCCCGACCTGTACTTTTTTCCAACGCTGGTGTACCTTCTCATACACCAGGAACATGAACGGCGGCAAAGACGACAACGGTGAGTACTGTACCTAGCACACACGGGAGGGGATGGGGAGGAAAAAGACAGTGACGCACACACGCAACACCCCCACTCTCAACCCCACCCCCAACACCATACACACAAGCAGATGCAACAACATTACATATACACCCCGTAACTCTCAGGAATAATGCTAGGACAAAAGGAATGGAATAAAATGAGTGTAATAGTACAGTTTTAGATATATACGTCCTTAAACAATAAACGGTATGTACAATATATACAATATTTACAAAAGGAGGGACAATGCCCACTCCAAAATGTCTGTGGCTCACGGGGCCATAACACAGAGGCCAAGGCCACACTTGACTCCTGCCTCAATACGGAGAGAACACTGCAGGGGCATCAGGTAAAAAAAACACAGGCACCTCAGGGGGACGGGGAATGGGGGGGCACCTCAGCCGGAAGATGGTACAATGCCACTGGCCTGGAGGGGGATCCATGCCCACTGCTTGGTCCAGGGGAGTGCAAAGCCACAGTCTCTCTAGTGGGTGGGTTGCCCACTGCTTGGTCCTGGGGAGTGCAAAGCCACAGTCTCTCTAGTGGGTGGGTTGCCCACTGCTTGGTCCTGGGGAGTGCAAAGCCACAGTCTCTCTAGTGGGTGGTTTGCCCACTGCTTGGTCCTGGGGAGTGCAAAGCTATAGTCTCTCTATTCGGTGGTTTGCCCACTGCTTGGTTCCGGGGAGTGCAAAGCCATTGTCTCCCCAGTGGATGGCTTCTCCACTGGTTCTGGAGTGGGCTTTGTGCCCAGTGTGCTACATCCTGCCAAGGAGGGGGTGAGTGGATGCCTTCTTCCATTGGTTCTGGAGAGGGCTGTGTGTCCACTGTGCTTCATCCTGGATGGGGCAAGGTCACAGTCTCTCATCTGGGTGTCACACCAACAGGTGTTGCAGGGGCCAGGACACACTGCAGCCCATGTAGTCACTACTACACACTGCTCGCCGGTGGTGATGGCTGCTCAGTGGATGTCAGTTGCGCTGCAGGTGGCGGTGCTGTCAGTGATGGTGGTAGCCTCCAGGCCTTCACCTGCAGCCTCGGACGGCTGCCCACTGGGGCTGCTGCTGCTGGCAGTGGGGCTGCTGGCGGCGGGGCAGGTGGCGGTGCTGGCAGCGGTGCAGGTAGCGGTGCTGGCAGCGGTGCAGGTAGCGGTGCTAGCCACAGTGTTGGTAGCCTTCAGGCCTTCACCTGCAGCCTCGGACGGCTGCCCACTAGGGCTGCTGCTGCTGGCAGTGGTGCTGCTTGCGGCGGGGCAGGTGGTGGTGCTGGCTGCAGTGCAGGTGGTGGTGCTGGCCGCTGTGGTGGTAGCCTCCAGGCCTTCACCTGCAGCCTCAGAAGGCTGAAGTGCCATGGCTAGTGTAGTGTGCCCTTTCCTGCCCTTGGCAGATGGTGGTGCCTCCTTGCTTCTGCAAGCTGGTGTCTTTTTCTTGCCCTTGCTGGCTGGTGGTGCCTCCTCCCCCTTGCTGGCTGGTGGTGCCTCCTTTCCCTTGCTGGCTGGTGTCCACTTCTTGCCCTTGCTAGGTGGCTGACCCTTCTTGGCCTTGGTAGGTGGTGCTGGCACACTAGCTGGGCTGACGGGTGACTCCTTGGAGCCTCTCACACCTGCAGTTGCTGCAGAAACAACAGTGGCCATGGACTGGGTGGCTGAGATGCTGGTCTGGGTTCTGGCCACCCTAGCCCGAGGTGAAGTACCGGGGGGTGGGGAAGGGTAGAGAATAGGTCAATGTTGGCGAGGAAAAGTTTCTTAGGGACACTGGGGAGGGAAGAGGGTGAAGGTTTGGGTGTGGAGGAAGAGGGAGTGGTTGTAGGAGGTGTCAGTCTGCTGTGTTTGGGTGCAGGTGCATGGGCTGCATGCTGTTGTGAGGTGGATGGCTTTTGGGTGTCTGAGTGCTTGCGTTTGTGTACTTTGGGAGGATGGGTCACAGACACAGTGGGAGAGGACACAGGGGGTATGTGCATGGATGTGGGGGTGGTGACAGCCAGTGAGGGGCATGTAGTGACAGGCGTGCTGGTGATGGAGGTAGTGGATGAGGATGTAGTGCATGCAGGTGTGAGTGGAGACGCTACTGGGAGGGAGGTGGACTTGCTTGTGTGAGTGACTGTGAGATGAAGTGTGGTGCTTGTGTTTGCCTGAGCCACTTCTGTGTGTTTATTTGGGTGATTGCTGGTCTGAAGGTGCCTGGGGTTGAGGGGATTGGGACTGGGTAGAGGAAGTTGGAGGGGGGAGGCTGGAGACAAGGACAATGGCTGCCATCAGTGATTTGGTCAGAGCCTGGAATGCTCTCTGTTGGGCTGCCATGCCAGAGTGAATGCCCTCCAGGTATGCATTTGTTTGTTGCAAATGCCCTGCAAGACCCTGGATGGCATTCAGTATGGTTGACTGCCCAACAGAGAGGATCTCAGGAGGACAATAGCCTCCTCAATGAGGGCAGCAGGGCTGACTGGGGCAGGGCCTGAGGTGCCTGGGGAGAAGGAGATGACCACCCTCCTGGGTGAGCGGGCATGGGAAACACACTGAGGGGGTGGTGCTGGTACGGGGGTCGGCGGCTGTAACTGTAGATGGGGTGGGCACAGAAGTGTCAACCACTGCCAGGGAGCTTCCATTGGAGAAGGTGTCGCTGTCGGTACTGTATCCGTCGTGGTGTTCCCCTCGCCCTCCATCCCACTGGTGCCCTCACCATCGGTGGATTCGGCCTCCAGGCCCATGTGGGATGCAGCTCCCTCCGTCGCCGGTGCCTCTGCTCCTCCGCCAGATGATTCTAATGCACACAAAGACAGGGTGACAAAACAAATAGGGGGGGAGAGACAGAGGATACACTTTGTCAATGCCAGCAATAACACTACCATTGGCATACACAACTCACAGGGAACAGCCCTATGAACTAGGCCATGCAGTACCAGTTACAATGCTAGTCACCAGGCTATGGGGTAAATGCCTAACGTCATTAGCTGCACACCTGAAACCCACAGGACCCTGTCCAGTATTAGATGCCCACTAACATTATTGGGGTTGGAGTGCATCTGAGTTTGCCCATCATTGAACCTACCCTGTCATGTTTGCGCTGGCCTAGGTGCACGCACAGCCCACAACCCCCACCCAGGGAACACCTTAACGCGCGAAAAGTCATGATTCTGAATCTGTACTCACTCCCTTGTGGCTGCTGTGATGCCTTCAAGCACCCATCCAACTCCGAATAGGCCACCGCCAGCGTACGGAACATCAGGGGGGTCAGGGTATGACAGGCACCCCTTCCTCGTTGGGAGGCCAATCCCAGCTGGGCCTCCGCCGTCTTCTTTGCCCATCGGTGCAGGTCCTCCCACCGTTAGCGGCAGTGAGTGCTCTGCCTGTCAAAGACCCCCAGGGTCCGCACGTCCTTGGCGATGGCATGCTAAATACCCTTTTCCTGATGGGCGCTGACCTGCAGAAAAAATACAGCAGAAAAGGCATTAGTTATACCGTCCTGAGTGTTATACTCATGGCCCAACATATCCCTCCATCGCCTTACGCACATACATTGACCACCATACATGCAGCACTCTGCACAGGACCCCTCAGACCCCCCCTACACGAGGCTTACACACACAGCAATCCATACATTCATGCCCCACGCATCATGCTCACAGTGTACTCACATGTTTGTCTGAAGGACCATAGAGTAATGAGTACTGTGGTAGGACCCCATCCACCAGTCTCTGCAACTCTTCCGAAGTGAAGGCAGGGGCCCTTTCCCCAGACACTCGAGCCATTGTCACTTCCAGACACAGGTCACAGCAGCACTTACAGTGTAGGTCCTCTCCTGTTGAAGGTCAGGTAGCAAGTGAGTGAACAGATAGAAAATGGCAGTCACGTCCACGGCGGTGCGTACCGTCACCGCCAGCGTACATTGCCATTGGCTCCTGGGACTTATAGGCCTCAATGATAACCAATGAGTTGTTGCACGGCGGTCATTGAGCGCCGACTGCAACGGCGCTCAACGCCAGCAGAATTACCTTATTTCCACTTGTCCCTCCTCACAGGTCAGGCAGCTGCCATTTCAGGGGGGTACAGTCCATGGCACCTAACTGCGTCACAGCAGACATTGGCACATCAACTGACTTACGAGTTCACATACTGTTTCTGTAAAGCAAAAATTGCAAATTAATCTGAGAAAATGTTTGAATATGACTTTCTGCTCACCGTTTTTTACCCTAGAGTTCAACCACTGAGGATGAATAGGTGATGGAGACATCCCCCCATGTGCAGACCCCTGATGGACCTGCCGACAATGGAGGACAGGCACATTATCCTAACCTACAGACCTGATAGGGCCACAATCCAAGAACTGTGTGCCCAATTGGAGCCAGACCTGATTTCAGCTATCCGCCACCCGACAGGTATCCCCCCTCTAGTGCAGGTCCTGTCAGTGCTCCATTTCCTGGCAAGTGGTTCCTTGCAAGCGACAGTGGCCTTGGCATCAAGGATGTCACAGCCTATGTTCTCAAACGTGCTGACCAGATAGTTGTCTGCCCTGATGAAACACATGCGCAGCTACATCGTTTTCCCCCAGGCGGAGGATTTGGCCACAGTGAAGGCTGACTTCTATGCACTGAGACATAACCCCAACATCATTGGTGCCACTGATGGTACACATATTGCATTTATCCCCCCCCCAGAGAAATGAATAGGTGTTCAGAAATAGAAAAAGCTTTCAATCTCTGAACGTGCAGATGGTGTGTTTGGCGGACCAGTACATCTCCCATGTCAATGCTAAGTATCCTGGGTCTGCGCATGATGCCTATATTCTGAGGAATAGCAGCATCCCATATGTGATGGCTCACCTCAAGAGGCACAAGGTGTGGCTAATAGGTGAGCCCATGGTCCCCACCCAGTGTATGTTGGTATATGGGCGTGGGGTTGGCCCTAAGAGTGAAAGTGTGGCTAACAGGTATCCCTCGATATTTGCAGGTGACTCTGGTTACCCCAACCTCTCATGGCTACTGACCTCAGTGAGTAATGCCAGGACATGGGCAGAGGAACATTACAATGAGGCACATGGGCGAACAAGGAGGATCACTGAGCGAACCTTTGGCCTCCTGAAGGCCAGATTCCGGTGCCTCCATCGGAGAGGGGGATCCCTGTAATACTCACCCAAGAAGGTGGGCCAGATCAGCGTTGCATGTTGCACAACCTGGCCTTGAGACGCCAGGTGCCTTTTCTGCAGGAGGATGAGCCTGGGGATGGTCGTGTGACAGCGGTGGAGCCTGTGGACAGTGACAAAGAGGAGGCAGAGGAAGAGGGTATGGACAACAGAACTACACTAATTCAACAGTACTTCCAGTGACACACAGGTAAGACACTATAACTTCACCTTCCATTGCAGTTTTGTGTTGGACATTGAATATGGCAGCCTGATTTTCCTATTTCTATGGCTACTTACTGTACCCTTTGGCATCTCCATTTGCAGATCTCTGTGGCCCACTCTGGCTCCTGGTGTGTTTATTGATGCCCACTACAGGTCATAACTATGTAAATATTATGGTACATTTGAATTGCACTGTTTACAGTTTCTTGAAATAATACATATTACAAATAATTGACAGACTCCATACTTGTAATAGTTCCAAGGGTGTTTATTTCAGTGCTGAAAAGTAAATGGGGATGTGCAGTGGGCTGGGGTGATGATGGAGGAAAGTACAGGATAGAGTCCAGTCTATTCGTATCACAGGTGCATTGTCCAAGGGGCCATAGGAAGTAGAGCAATGGCAGTTCAAGGTGGACAGGGTGACAGAGTGGGACACGGGTGACAATCAGGAGAGTCTTATTTCCTGGTGGGGGTCTTGGCAATGTTCTCTGGCTTCTGCCTCGATCGCAGGGTCAGCTTGCGGGGTGGTTCTCCATCTGCAGGGCGTGGGGTGCTGGTGGCCTGTTGTTCCGGTTGCTGGGCCTCCTGTCCACTAGCGTCGGCGGAGGTGGAGGGCTGTTCTTCGGTGTGGCTAGTGTCAGGAGCCCGTTGGTGTGCCACTGCCTCCCTTATGGTGTTGGCCATGTCTGCCAGCACCCCTACAATGATGACTAGGGTTGGGTGGATGCCCCTCAGGTCCTCTCTGATCCCCAGGTATTGTCCCTCCTGCAACCACTGGGTCTTCTGCAACTTGGCCAGTATGTGGCGCATGGTCTCCTGGGAATGGTGGTATGCTCCCAGGATGTTGCCGCGTGGAGAGTCTGTTTCCCGGGCCTGTCCTCCCCCTGTCGCACAGCAGTCCTCCCAGCTTCCCTGTGGTCCTGTGCCTTTGTCCCCTGAACCGTGTGCCCACTGACCCCAGGTCCCTGATCGTCCTGTGTTTGTGGGGTTGCCTGAGGTCCCTGTAGTGGTGGACACACTGCTGAATGGTGTGTCCTGGGGACAGAGGTATTGGCCCGCTGGGTGGGTGCTGTGGTGGTGTTTCCTGAGGGTGGAGGCTCTGTGGTGGGTTGGGAATATGCCTGGGTAACCAACTGTCCAGATGTCCCTGATGGGCCAGGTTGGTCACCCTGATCCAGGCGTGCAGAGCTGCTGTCATCATTGTGGGCCTCTTCTGTAGGGGACTGGATGTGGCTGGCACCTCCTCTCCAGTGACGTTGAGTGGGGGTCCTGTGGGGATCTAAATGCAGTGTTATTTTTCTGCCCTTGCCATCTTGTGCATGGGTATGTTTCCCTCTAAGGTTGTTATTACCAAGGCATCTTTGGCTTGTGTGAGTTGTGATTCGGTTGGCTAAGTGAATGTCACTAGTATACATGCTGTGGTGATGGGTGTCCATGCAGGTCTGTGATGGGGGTCCATGCATTGGTATTGGTATGGGTGGGTTGTGATGGTGGGGGATATGTGAGATGGTGGGGTGATGGTGGTGAGGGTAGGGGTAGGTGTTTGTGATGGCATGCAGGTAGGGCGGGGGATAAAGTAGTAAAGACTTCACTTACCAGAGTCCAGTCCTCCTGCTACTCCTGCCAGGCCCTCAGGATGCATGACTGCCAAGACTTGCTCCTCCCATGTTGTTAGTTGTGGGGGAGGAGGTGTGGGTCCACCGCCAGTCCTCTGTACAGCTATCTGGTGTCTTGCAACCATGGAACGCACCTTCCCCCGTATGTCATTCCACCTCTTCCTGATGTCATCCCTTGTTCTGGGGTGCTGTCCACGGCATTGACCCTGTCCACAACTCTCCACCATAGCTCCATCTTCCTTGCAATGGACGTCTGCTGCACCCGTGATCCGAATAGCTGTGGCTGTACCCAGATGATTTCCTCCACCATGACCCTTAGCTCCTCCTCAGAGAAACTGGGGTGTCTTTGTTGTCCCATGGGTGTAGTGTGAGTGGTGTGTGTGAGGGTGTGTGGGGTGATGTGTTGTGCTGTGTGCTGTGAGGTGCATGAGGTACGTGGATCGTGTATGGGTGATGGTGTTTTGTGGCTCAGATTCAGTGGGTGCTCCTGGCTTGTCGCTCTCTCACTTGCCGAAATCTTTGGGTCGTAAGGGGTTGTGGGTAGTGTGTGTGTGTATTTTATAGTGGTGTGGGTGTGGTGTGTGTATGTGTGTATGTCAGGTGTGTGTATTTTGAATTGTCCAATGTGGTGTAGTTCTGTTAGTGAGTGTGTATTTTGAGCGCGGCGGTATGTACTGCCAATGGTTTACTGCGGTTGAATGACCGCCGTGGTGATTCGTGGGTCATGATGCTGTGGGCATATTTCTGTTGGCCTAACGGTGTGGGTTTTAGTACCGCCATTTTATCACTGACTTTTGGGCTGGCGGACTTGTGTGGGTGTCTCTGTAGTGGCGGATTTCTATGTGTGGGTCATAATACCCGTAGCGGTATACCGCCGCGGTATGTTGTCAGCAGTCAGCATGGCGGTAAGCAGCACTTACCGCCAATGTCATAATGAGGGCCATAGTGCCTCTCTTGCACTAGTGTTTGTCGTGAGCGTATGTGTACAGGTCATATTTATTCATTTGGCTGCTTGCTGATCATTAGAATGTTTTAGTGTGTCAATGCTCCTCAGGGAGTCTTCCCGATTAAAGGCGAGATGTGGCAGTGTCACAGGTGCTTCTGATTTCTTCTCTTATGATGAGATGTCACTAGTTCATGGATGACCAAATTGGGAGGCTCTTCTTTTAACAGGACTACTACAAAATCCTCCTCTATGTTTTTTGCTCTTACTCTCAAGAGTTGTAATGGTCAGTAAAATTCTAGAATGCTCTTCATTGGCATGTGGAACTGCCTGAAAATTAGTGAGTGTTACGAGATTAGGAGGGATCCTTAGGAGTCAGGTAAACATGGGCCCAAGCATGTCTGGTAGGGATTTCCCCCCTGTATACTGAAAAATAAGATTAGAAAGGATTGTTGTAAGTGGCAGGGATACTTAACTTAAAACGTACTAGAGTGGTCGATGGCTGAGGCAGTCCATATGTCTTGTACAAAAACAAACAATGTGTTGGAAGGGGATTTAACTGACTGAAGATGCTTTGTGCATGTTTTATTGAATCCCATGATAATATGCCACCATGATGGAAATCCAGGAATAGCTGTGCTCTCAAATTGGGTTCTACTTTTTGCACTGTTTATTAGTGCTGGTAAATAATACTGAAAAGATTATTAGGCAATTTTGAAATGTTCAAACAACATGAATGTGGAGTGCTTATGTTTTTCTCTGTTTATCTCAAAGTGAAATCATTTTTGCTTGGTTGGTTTTGTGTTGCTTTACATTAGTTTACTTGTGAAAACATTAAGAGAGATGTAAAAAATCTGACGTGTGGTGATGCCTTCACTCAGCCATTTCCAGGTAACATGGCTTCCCAACTTTGCAACCATGCCTCTGTGTGCAGCAATGCTGACACCGAAGAGGTGTTTGGGCGGTGAAACAGCCACATGCAATAGGTGCCATTTGGAACAGTTGCCAGTTTTTACATGAGTGCCTTCTAGTTAGGGCAAGAGTATGGAGTATTCTGTGACAAGTGATGAAAGCAGACCATTTACCATCGGCAAGTGTGGGTGTCTGTTCATGAACACGTTCCTCACACCACTGATTAGGCCAATGAGGTGACACAAAAGCGTTATAGCTCTAATCGCTTATACTGTTCACCAGAAAGATGGCAGGCATATCATCCGTGAAGCACCACCTTCAAGAGGATCGCTTTTTTAGAGATATAGGATACAGGGGTGTTCCTTGAAAGGGAGACAGCACATTTCAATCATGAAAATGGAGCTCAAAAGGAATGCCCAATATACTTGATAATTACATCTACCTCATAGTCATTATTTTTCATTTTATAGTGGATAGGCCAGACCCAGGGAAAATTAGAACGTTTTACATAGCACTATGAAAACATAAGAGCCTTAAGGTCTATGAGTTACAGAAACAGAACACAAAAAAACATTGTTACTTTTGTACAAAATATAAACATATGAAAACATGCATAAAGTAAGTAGTAGTTTTAAGTAAGCAGATATTAAATGTGTATATGAAGTAATTATGAATATTTGTTCCTTGAGAGGTTACCTTTGGAGGGTGGGGGTTAAAACATAACAGAGTAAATACAAAATGTAAGCACTTTTTGTAACAACTGCCACAAATGGTATAAATACAAATGTTTCAAATAGTAAATCTGTGAGGTTTATGCTTGGTAGTTTTGATGATTGTAGGAGGCTGGACTGGCTTGTAGTGAGTACCAAGGGGTACTTGCACCTTGCACCAGGCCCAGTTATCCCTTATTAGTGTATAGGGTGTCTAGCAGCTTAGGCTGATAGATAATGGTAGCTTAGCAGAGCAGCTTAGGCTGAACTAGGAGACGGGTGAAGCTACTACAGTACCACTTAGTGTCATATGCACAATATCATAAGAAAACACAATACACAGTTATACTGAAAATAAAGGTACTTTATTTTTATGACAATATGCCAAAGTATCTCAGAGTGTACCCTCAGTGAGAGGATAGGAAATATACACAAGATATATATACACAATACCAAAAATATGCAGTATAGTCTTAGAAAACAGTGCAAACAATGTATAGTTACAATAGGATGCAATGGGGACACATAGGGATAGGGGCAACACAAACCATATACTCCAAAAGTGGAATGCGAACCACGAATGGACCCCAAACCTATGTGACCTTGTAGAGGGTCGCTGGGATTATTAGAAAATAGTGAGAGTTAGAAAATTAGCCCTCCCCAAGACCCTGAAAAGTGAGTGCAAAGTGCACTAAAGTTCCCCTAAGGACAAAAAAGTCGTGTTAGAGGAATAATGCAGGAAAGACACAAACCAACAATGCAACAACGATGGATTTCCAATCTAGGGTACCTGTGGAACAAGGGGACCAAGTCCAAAAGTCACAAGCAAGTCGGAGATGGGCAGATGCCCAGGAAATGCCAGCTGTGGGTGCAAAGAAGCTTCTACTGGACAGAAGAAGCGGAGGTTTCTGCAGGAACGAAAAGGGCTAGAGACTTCCCCTTTGGTGGACGGATCCCTCTCGCCGTGGAGAGTCATGCAGAAGTGTTTTCCCGCCAAAAGAACGCCAACAAGCCTTGCTAGCTGCAAATCGTGCGGTTAGCGTTTTTGGACGCTGCTGTGGCCCAGGAGGGACCAGGAGGTCGCAAATTGGACCAGGAGGTAGAGGGGACGTCGAGCAAGACAAGGAGCCCTCTTAGCAGCAGGTAGCACCCGGAGAAGTGCCAGAAACAGGCACTACGAGGATGCGTGAAACGGTGCTCACCCGAAGTCGCACAAAGAAGTCCCACGTCGCCGGAGAACAACTTAGGAGGTCGTGCAATGCAGGTTAGAGTGCCGTGGACCCAGGCTGGACTGTGCACAAAGGATTTCTGCCGGAAGTGCACGGAGGCCGGAGTAGCTGCAAAAGTCACGGTTCCCAGCAATGCAGTCTAGCGAGGTGAGGCAAGGACTTACCTCCACCAAACTTGGACTGAAGAGTCACTGGACTGTGGGAGTCACTTGGACAGAGTTGCTGGATTCGAGGGACCTCGCTCGTCGTGCTGAGAGGAGACCCAAGGGACCGGTAATGCAGCTTTTTGGTGCCTGCGGTTGCAGGGGGAAGATTCCGTCGACCCACGGGAGATTTCTTCGGAGCTTCTAGTGCAGAGAGGAGGCAGACTACCCCCACAGCATGCACCACCAGGAAAACAGTCGAGAAGGCGGCAGGATCAGCGTTACAGAGTTGCAGTAGTCGTCTTTGCTACTATGTTGCAGTTTTGCAGGCTTCCAGCGCGGTCAACAGTCGATTCCTTGGCAGAAGGTGAAGAGAGAGATGCAGAGGAACTCGGATGAGCTCTTGCACTCGTTATCTAAAGTTTCCCCAGAGACAGAGACCTTAAATAGCCAAAAAAGAGGGTTTGGCTACCTAGGAGAGGGGATAGGCTAGCAACACCTGAAGGAGCCTATCAGAAGGAGTCTCTGACGTCACCTGGTGGCACTGGCCACTCAGAGCAGTCCAGTGTGCCAGCAGCACCTCTGTTTCCAAGATGGCAGAGGTCTGGAGCACACTGGAGGAGCTCTGGACACCTCCCAGGGGAGGTGCAGGTCAGGGGAGTGGTCACTCCCCTTTCCTTTGTCCAGTTTCGCGCCAGAGCAGGGCTAAGGGGTCTCTGAACCGGTGTAGACTGGCTTATGCAGAAATGGGCACCAAATGTGCCCATGAAAGCATTTCCAGAGGCTGGGGGAGGCTACTCCTCCCCTGCCTTCACACCATTTTCCAAAGGGAGAGGGTGTAACACCCTCTCTCAGAGGAAGTCCTTTGTTCTGCCATCCTGGGACAAGCCTGGCTTGACCCCAGGAGGGCAGAAACCTGTCTGGGGGGTTGGCAGCAGCAGCAGCTGCAGTGAAACCCCAGGAAAGGCAGTTTGGCAGTACCAGGATCTGTGCTATAGACCACTGGGATCATGGGATTGTGCCAACTATGCCAGGATGGCATAGAGGGGGCAATTCCATGATCATAGACATGTTACATGGCCATATTTGGAGTTACCATTGTGAAGCTACATATAGGTAGTGACCTATATGTAGTGCACGCGTGTAATGGTGTCCCCGCACTCACAAAGTCCGGGGAATTGGCCCTGAACAATGTGGGGGCACCTTGGCTAGTGCCAGGGTGCCCTCACACTAAGTAACTTTGCACCTAACCTTTACCAGGTAAAGGTTAGACATATAGGTGACTTATAAGTTACTTAAGTGCAGTGTAAAATGGCTGTGAAATAACGTGGACGTTATTTCACTCAGGCTGCAGTGGCAGGCCTGTGTAAGAATTGTCAGAGCTCCCTATGGGTGGCAAAAGAAATGCTGCAGCCCATAGGGATCTCCTGGAACCCCAATACCCTGGGTACCTCAGTACCATATACTAGGGAATTATAAGGGTGTTCCAGTAAGCCAATGTAAATTGGTAAAATTGGTCACTAGCCTGTTAGTGACAATTTGAAAGAAATGAGAGAGCATAACCACTGAGGTTCTGATTAGCAGAGCCTCAGTGAGACAGTTAGGCACCACACAGGGAACACATACATATAGGCCACAAACTTATGAGCACTGGGGTCCTGACTAGCAGGGTCCCAGTGACACATAACAAACATACTGAAAACATAGGGTTTTCACTATGAGCACTGGGCGCTGGCTAGCAGGATCCCAGTGAGACAGTGAAAACACCCTGACATACACTCACAAACAGGCCAAAAGTGGGGGTAACAAGGCTAGAAAGAGGCTACTTTCTCACAATGATGAAATAGGTTTTGTAAGGCATCACAGAGGGACATGTTAGATGTATTTATTTGAGGTTTTACATAGAATGGGCTTCACTCAGAAGGGTTTCAGAGTGATGAACATAAAGTGGGTGTGGAAGCCACCCATGTGTTGACTGGAGAAACAGTAAAGCAAATATTTACAGCATTCCTTAGAGGAACACAGAGGGTGGATAGTGGTGCATAAGAAGGATTGGAGTGTAATGTTTGGGAATTAAAAAAGATTACAGTTCAATTGGATAGTTAGGTAGTTGTACATTGACCGATAAACGAGTGAAGGTCAAATAAACATTCAGCAGTTCGAAGTATATAGAAATGAAGTGAAAGGTAGGATAAATCCGGGATTGTTAAAAACAGAGTAAATACAGATATCAGGAAATAAATAACTGTGTAAATAAAAATAATTAAGGAATCAATGGTTATATAAAGAGTGTCTGTGATCAACAGAAAGGACTGGACTCCTAGTAATCAAAGTACAAAAACACTCAAGTATGTGTGGCAGAGTATAATAACTCTGAATATAAGATGCCATTGGTCACAAGAGGCTTCCAAGACAGAAAGGAGGTGGCAAGCACTAGTAGTGGGAGAATGTAGAACCTTGAAAATGGGGAGATTTAACGATGTCAGGCAAAAGCAAAGTTGGTATGAAGGTAAATAGTTGAATAAAATGAAACATCATTGTAGATATCTAAACAACATAGTGTTCAACTACAACCCTTGATTTAAACAGGTAGGTACAAGTGTTTTTCAAATAGGAGTTTCTTGAGAAGAGATTTGAAGTTTTGAAAAAAAGAGTGTGATTTTATTGTGGAGAGAGTGGACATTCCTCACTCTCTGCGTGTTGCCAGAAAAGGCTCTGTGTAATGTAGATTTTTTCTGAAGTGAGATTTGGCGAATGTTCTTTAGTCTTTGCAGTAGAGTAAGCAAGGACCTCCTGGGCGGGGAAGGACCGTTTCTGGAAGAGGAATTTTGGAGTATGGTGATTCAGAACATTAAAAGCAAGGCAGGGATTTCTTAAGGTGCAGCATGTCTTCAATGGAGCCATTTAAGGTAGTCAACTGCAGGAGTAACATGATCCAATTTTTGTTGTGTTCCGGAGTCATCTGGTTGAAGAATGAGGAACTGCTCTGACAGGGACTAATCTACCTTTTGGAAGGCCATTCAATGATGAGCTAGGAGCCGTATACCAGATGATAGATTGCAAGGTTTCCTACTGCCTACTTCATTTCCTGGAAATAGAGAATATGTTTAAGCTTCGCTTAAATTTAAGTTCAAGCCATGACTTGAATGTGGCTATTAAGGTTAAGGTCTACAAGGAACCCCAGGAACTTAGCAAAGGTGGCTGTTTGTGGAGTGATATCTGATTTTAGGGAATCAAGCAGGTGAAGGTCAGTGACAAGGTCAGGTTTGGGTCCAAGAAGGAGGAATTCATTCTTCAGAAAATTATGTTTGAGCTTTTTTTGCTCCATCCATTTATTAATATGCTAAAGGGTGGGGATTTTAGCTTGACTATAGATTTTGAGAAGTCCAGTTTAGGTTAGACCTGATTGTCTTCAGTTCATTGGCAGAAGGAAATGCCAAGCTCTTGAAGGTGTTGGTCAAAGGGGTATACATGTATATTAAAGTGCATTGGCACCAGGGTGGACCCCTCAGAAGCCTCATATGAAATGGGAGACGGTGCAGAACAGTTATTGCCAATTGTGACCATTTGTTAGCAATATGAGAGATAGGAGTGGAGCCACTGTAGAACAGTTCCCCTGAGGTCCGTCCTGTTTCCCAAAGGGTCTAGTAAAACTTGATGATCAGAAGTATGAAAAGCTACAGTTAGACCTAGAAGGAAAACGAGGCATGAATGTTTTTTGTTTAAGGTGCGGAGGATGCATCAATCACAGTGAGTGTAACAGATTCCATATCGTGGCCTGTAGATTTGAACAAGCTAAGCAGATAATTTTTTTATTGTGATCCATCAGCTGAGAAGTTCCACATTTGTCAATTACTTTGGCCAGAAAAGACAGAGTTGAGATAGGGCAGTAGTTATCCACATTGGAGGGTTTAAGGTTTGGTTTTTAGGAAAGGTTTTACATTAGCAAGTTTGAAGCGGTTAAAGAGATGTAGAGATGACAGATGCATTGCCAAGGTGGTGGAGCAATCAGAACTGTGCATGAAAGAAACTGAAAAAAAGACACTGGCATGAATGAGGTTTCAAACATGGGTAAAGAGTGGTCTGATGTGAGTGCTGTGTTTAAATCTACAACAAATGATTGTAGGAAATGTTGTCACACATGTAATTTTGCAATTGTTTGTAAACAAGAAAACAAAGCTAGGTTTGCAACAGTAGAAAATGAGTATATTGCAAATGTACCTTGTAATAGAATCCTAAGTGTAGGGGACACAAAACAGGAGAAGGGTAGAAGGTGCAGATCAAAAGCGAAATTTGTGATCAATGGTGAAGTTGGGAAATCATGATTGATTCTGGTTCCATTTATACCATTATATAAAATGTTGTCTGTTAAACACTCGCCGAATAATGGTATTTTATTAACCAACGATATTAATCCTGGGGGGGGGGTATCAAGATGAGACCATTAATATCATGGGGTATAAGAAATCCACTGTGAAATTTGAGATGATGGAAATAAGTGGAAAAGTATATGTGGCAGAGGATGGTCTGCCAATTCAAGAGAATGTTTATTCATCAATACGATCTTAATATAGTCATCAATCCTAGACCACATAACCAGGAGCTGGTGGTGAAAGATAACTCCTCGTCTGATATATTAAAGTAGGCCCAGGAAGTTTTTAAAGAAGGTCTAAGCCACTTGAAGGGTTATACTCATAGAATAGTGTAGAAACATGAAGATTTACCAATCAAACACAAGGTGAGGAGGGTTCCTTTGATTACCTGAACAGCTGTAAAGGAAATATTGGAGAAAAAGCTGTTGAATGGTGTGATTGGGGCAATTAAGACGTTGAGGTGGATCTCTCCAGTGGTGATTACAGAAAGGTCTGATGGCCGTTATAGGTTCGGTGTAACTCAGATCTCTTAATCAGGACATACTTGGGTATACCTATCCTCTGCGAAATATAAATGAATCAATATTGGTTTTGGGTGGAGGGAAGTATTTTTTAAAAGTTAGAAAATTGCTTATCACCAAATCAAATTGTATGAGGAGTCCAAACCACTGGCAGCTTTCATCACCATGGAGGGTTCTCTCCAATTTACATACATGTCATTAGGATTATGTTCAGCTGCTACTCTGTTCCAAAGAATGATGAAAGAGATTTTTGAGGGTGTGAGCAACATTTTATACTTTCTTGATTTTTGAGGAATCAATCAAGCAGTACAATCTAGTTCTCAAGCAAGTGACTACCAGACTCATGATGAAGCCCATAGTGTCTAAGGTTGTTGCTAAAGAAAGGATATAACTTTGTATGGGGTGACGAGCAACAGAAATGCTTTGAGCAAATCAAGAATGAGATCTGTAATGCGTAAATACTGACATCCTTTGATACAAATTTAAAGTCCATTTTCACGGTTGATGCCAGTGGCACAGGCATTAGGGGAGTTCTCTCAAAAATGCACGAGAAAAAAATAAAAAACAGTAGCTTTTGCCTCCAGGACTCTTACTAATTCTGAGAGAAACTACTTTGTCATAGAGCGGGAAGCTTTAGCAGTGGTGTAGAAGGCAGAGTACTTCAGAATCTACTTGTGAGGAACAAAGTTTGTTTTATGTACAGATCATAAACCGCTGGTGAGAACTTTGCTCCCTGGTGGTGCTGGTAAAGGTTCTGCAAAGTTAGCTAGGATAGCGCAGGGCCCCTTCTAGGAATATTGTGCCCTGGCAGCAAGAGAATAGGAGAGGCCACCTTAATCTGCAAATGGCGTGACCACATTAAATACTATAAATTCACTATTAATGCAGTGATATTGTTGAAGCGACTTTGCAAGAAGCAACTTTACTGATGCAATATAAAAAAAATAAACTGCACTAATAAGTTGAAATATTTTTAAACTATATTAAGTGGAAATACATTGAATTACTCACTTTGGGTGGAAAAGCTTGGCCTATGTTTCTACAGGCTTCACTCCAATGTTAACGTTTTGTTCCTAGCTAGTAAGTTATTATTATTATATGTATAGGTATGTGGTATTTACATAGTGTAAACCTAATACAAAAACATTGGGGAGCTGTACAGGGTAAAAACACAGTAAATGTGTGTGAGAGGGGGTATGCTCTTAGTTGGCTGTTATTTCATTATGGTTTAGTGTTCTTTAAAGAGGTCAGTAATCAGCTGCTTCCTAAATTGGAGCAGGGTTGGGGTGTTCAGAGGGATATGAGGATATCATTCCAGAACATTGGTGCGAGGATGGAGAATATATTTTGCCTTGTTTTTTGCACTTCTTTGTCACCCTACTGAAGGTGTCCTTGCTGTGGGGCTGCAGAGAGTCCCTGGATATTTTAAGCTTCACATTCAAGTAAGCAGGAGTGCTGGCAGCCAAGAGCAGACTATGGAGTTCCATCAGGGTGGGATTATGTGGTCATATTTCTTCAAGCCCTAATGGGAAATACGGAAGCATTAAAATGCCCTTAAGGGGTGGTAAGTGTGTATCAAAATTCCAATATAGTTTCACAGATACCCACTGTAAGAAAAGGTGTGAGACACAGATGAATTTTGAGCAAAAAGTACATAAAAAGAAACAGAACAGTTGAAAATAGCTAGAGTCATATTGAAGGTGTCCCTTACGTAACTGTAAATTAAGCAATGGGATCCAGTGAGATCGCTCTGAGCTCTGATACATTTACATTTTGATTTAAAATGTTATAAAGCACAGGCTATAACTAAGAAAAGCACAGAGTGCTGCACAAAGCATTATTATTTAGGGTTTTCTCTGACAGTAATTAGCATTCTGGGGATTTTCATTCATCCGAAACGTACATTGTTAAATGTGAATCTACCTGAAGGTAATGATATGTAGGCCAAAATATATTTATTGCCATGTGCCCTGAGCCATGGCTAAAACACCCCTGCCAGCCCCTTCTAAAGCCTTTAAAAGTTCTAACACTAAGAGTGTCCACTTACAATTAGGTGGTGCAAAAGTACATTTCCCCCCTCTCTTGGGTCTCACAATGCTTGATCATGGCTGTGAGGGTTAAGGGAGGAATGGGGACTCAATAAAAAGGTGCTGTCCGTGGGACCACTGTCTGCTCTTAAAAAATGTTGGCGCTCACATTCACAAAGGGGAAGGGGTACCCTGGAGAGCGCTTCCCGTTTGTGCATGGGTTACTACGTCTTTTACGGAGTCAGTAAAGTATGAATGTTTTGCAACCGCATTCCGGTTACAAAATATTCACACATACCAGTGCAATTCGGTATTACGAAGGGACGCCATAAACACACCCTTTCCTAATACTGAAACGCAAACCCTATTTTGCGAGTCCACAATAGGTTACTGACTCATAAAATAGGGTTGGTATATGTCAGAAGGCTATTTAGCGGTCGCAAACGGCCCAATTCGCTTTTTGCGACTGCTAAATCCTTTCGTACAATGTGGTCCCATGTGACTTAAATATGTCAGGGACATTCGTCCAGAACTGGGCAGATCAGGTCTGTTCAAGACTGTCAACCATTGTAGAAAAAGATTAAAATGATTTTTTTAACGATTCAACATGAGACTGCAGCAAGTTATTTAAGTAATCATTCGGATTCTTTCTCATACTAAAAACGAACGTACCTGGGACTGAACTTATATTTGGTCCCTGATATGCAAGAACGTGGCCTTTTCATTTGATTAAAGAATATCACTATCCATTACAATGTTGGCGTTTCCGAAAGGATGGGTTCTATTGAAATCTTAAACCTCGGTCCTTATAATCAAAGAGCAGCTCAAACATTGAATGACTTTACTTTTTCTGTAGTATTGTTTTTTTTTTTAAATCTTCATGAAAGCTGTTACTTGTACTTTTGTTGAGGAACTGTGGTTTCACAGGCTGCGGGCCTGTTTTTGTTTCAGAAACCCACGATCTGTCACTCTGTGGACTATTTCTATGGTTTGCTATTAACGATAGGCATGTTTTGCTCATCAGTGGCTTTGGTGGCTTTATGAAGAATTCAATGATTTACAATTAATTTTATTATGCAAATAATATACGTTGTATACATTCGTGTTTATGGTTATATGTTAACCGAAATAAACTGAAACAACTGATATTTGAATTCGCATATATAATCAGTCACCACTGTTTCATTCGAGACATCGCATTTTGTAAAAATTATTCAGAAAGCAGCATAAAAAAAACAAAGACATCAGCTAGCCGAGCAACAAAAAATTCTATCCCAAACTGAATCGTGTTGCTCCTCTAGTATGAAATGTTCGTCAACCAACAGAAACTTAATACTCGATCTACTTCAATTGTTGAAGAGGATGATGTATTCATTATTCAAATAAAAGTAGTGGAAGGGATAAGAAATAATAAAGCACCTATTCAAATCAATATAAAAACAACAGGAAAACATACTATTTGGAAAGCAATGTTTCCAGCTCCTGCTACAGCAGGTGCTAAGACGGAACCAGTAGCCCTAACCCAACAACATTAAAATGGATTAGGGTATAGTTGAAAGTAATTTCTGAAACCTCAAAGGTGAGATCGGGTAATGAGAAGGGGTCTACCTTGTTGATCACCCAAAATGAAACTTGGTGGCAAGAAAGAGAATATTTCTACTCGCACTCTAAACATTACTCTCAATGGAAGAGTTGAGAAACGTAATAGTGAAAGGGTGTGGCTGCTCTGGTTAGTGAAAAGCAGCAAGGGAAAAAAGTTCAGCAAAATTGAAACATCAAGAAACTGTTAAAGGAAAATCAAACAGCGTTGCTTGTGAGACAGAATAAGTCTTCAGTATGGCATTGAGAGTATGCACCCCTGCCCTTAGTCTCCATAGTGATCCAGTGAATTTTTTTGTGATTTTGGCCACAGTGCATATGCCAATAAAGAGTATACGAAAAGGGCCTGAGAGGAAGGGCATACCATATGCAACCCACAATCTTTGCAAACAGAACGCCACACACAGCCACCGAGGAGAAATTACCATCACAGATTTTCTATGACAACCTCTGTCACCTTTACACATTTCACCACACAATCACATAACTGCACAACATAAACAACACACAATTTACCTTCACACTTACCCAACAACCAGTACCCACTCACATCACAGCACCTACACCTCATTACTCTTTGTTTAATTTTTCATTTTTTTAAACACTACCTCACCGCCTTTACACTGCCATGTCCCCAAAAAAACACCCATGTTTCACTGATGATGAGTTGAGGGTCATGGTGGACGAAGTTGTCAGGGTAGAGCCACACCTGTTCAGAGTACAGGTCCAGCAATCTTCAATAGCTAGGAAAATGGAGTTGTGGCAAAGAATAGTCAACAGGGTCAATTCTGTAGGCAGCGAGCAACACAAAAGGGAGGACATCAGGAATAGGTGGAACGACCTAAGGGGGAAGGTATGTTTCATGGCCGCCTGGCACCAGCTGGCTGTCGTCAAGACTGGCGGTGCCCTCCCCCCCCCTACTTCCCCATCTTGGGAGAAGAAGGTCTTGAACACCCTGCATCATGAGGGTCTGACAGGAATACCTTGGGGAGTGGAGCCTGGTAAGTCCCCACAGCATTCATGTCAACCAATTGTTTTGTCCTGCATGCTCACTCACTGCCTTACCACACCTCAATTAACAAACCACCCACCACCCCTCTGTCCAAATGTCCCAATACCCCTCTCTGGCATGCCACATGTCTACTATAATCACCTGGCTCCACAGACCTTGGGAAGGGCATGTGAAGTACTAACAAATGATAGCACTACAGCTCCCAGAAGGCAATATTCTACCATTAAGAAAACTGGAGCAGCGCACCAAATGTGAGATTTCATGCATGTGAAACTACCCACCTATCTAACACATCATGAATGTTCCACTGTGAAACAGTTTATGGCAATGATAGCAATGCAATGGCCCACTCCCACTACAATAAAAACACAGCCACAGCTGAGTGCCCCATCAAACTGCCCTTAGAAATAAAAGGCAAAAATTGAATTGACTCACCTGTGTGGGGTGGGGGGGAAGGGGATAAATATAGAAGCCAAACAGCAACTCTGTGTTCCACTTCTCCCACAGGTAACCTTGCCATTGTCACCATGGAGAGGATACCAGAGACTGCCACTACCCCTCTTGATGAAGGCACCAGCGAGGACAACACACTTGGATGTGTGGACACCGAGGATGAAGCTGGCCCATGAGGGGTACCTGGTCAGTCAACAGTCAACAACTGTCAGCCTCACCCTGCCCACATTGACTCCTCCCAGCCATGTTGCATCCACGTCACAGGCAACAATTCGCCCCCAAACCTGTGTCCCAAGAACTATTTCTACCAGTGTGTGCCCCCCCAGTGCAGGTACCCTAGTCTCCTCTTCTCAACCCCAACAATGATGGTCCTGCCACCATTGGGAGTGGGCACACTGTGCCAGGGGCACAGGCACATGGGGTAGAGTGCGGTGAGGGATGGTGTGGGCCAGAGGATGGGAACTCAAAGGGACAATACTGACCAGGAAACCATTTCCCAAGTCTTGTGAGTCTACCAAAATTCCCAAGGCATGATGGGCCAGGTAGTCACCATGATGGGGGAAATCCAACAGCTGCATAGGGACAACCACCAGGAAGTCATACCACA
Source organism: Pleurodeles waltl (assembly GCF_031143425.1). Classification (NCBI taxonomy): domain Eukaryota; kingdom Metazoa; phylum Chordata; class Amphibia; order Caudata; family Salamandridae; genus Pleurodeles; species Pleurodeles waltl. Next base: position 429,711,926 of record NC_090445.1, on the reverse strand, counting down.
GGCACAAAACGCCATCCTGGCTTCCGTTGCTGGGATGCTGAGAGACATCAACACTACCCTGAGTAGGTCTGCCACACAACATAAGGCCTCTTCCACTAGTAATGACTCTTCTGGTCCTTCAACATCTGCAACGGCTAGTTGAATGGAGGCCCTGCCAGGGGAAGGACATGCCTTAGACACCCCAGCCTCTGTAGCGTAAGAACCCCAGCAAACGTGGACGTCCACCCCGACATCCAGGAGGATCAGATGCCAAGACCAAACCCACTGCCACAAAGTGAACCTCTCATGACTGTTTCCCCTTGTGTGCCACAGGTACACCCTGTTGACAGTTCTAAAACATAACTTATTTTTCAGATGGTGCAAGGACACTTGACTTGTGTTTCCAAATGGTGTAGCAGCTACCCTGATGATTTCAGCCACTGTTACCGAACCATTCACTGTTTACTTTGTGTTATTTCTGTTTCCATTCACACATATTGTTTTGCACTCCCCAACAAATACAACTCAAAAACAGGTTCTATGTAAGTGCCATTTATCAACCATGTGCAACTGCCATGTATGACAACTCTATTATCAATATGTCCCTCTGTATTGTACAACCTTTGTTATGGACATCACATGTGCACTGTATCACTAAGAGACTCATTACATTGGGAATGTAACACAGACATAGGCCAAAACAGCCGTATTGGACATCTCCGCACACTTATTTTTAGATTTACAAACAGCAGATAGAGTAGTACTGCTAGTGACACCGGACTGACAGCTTAGGTGTCACACAGTACTAGCCCACAGGTTACAGAAGTTAGGACATGTCAGTCTTTCTACAAGCCTGGGGCCATAAAGATTGGTCCTTTGTATCACCAGGTAAAGCCTTATCACATACCCCTACCTTAGCTTCCTAATAATCATTCCTCATCTTGGTGGGAAAACATACTTCCACCCCATTGTCCTGACAGTCTGGCCAGATTAGTTACACCCCACATACTCATGCCAATCAGTACCTGGTTTCAGTCATGTCCACATCTCATTTCTGCGTGCAATTCCCATCTGCCTCTGACACCGTCTATGACTTGCTACTGATGAACAGCCAAACAGAAACTCTGAAAATCTGGGATTGACAGAGATAACGGATAGGACATATCTGTAAACAAACATGAATTCTGACAAGTCATTTGTACAAGTGTGACTCTGCTTGTGCAGTAACATCTCAGGATACTGTATGCCACAATGTACTATATACAATACTAACTTACAATCTGTATGCATAACTGACTTGGCATTAAAGCTAAGACCTCACAGATGATGGTAAATAGGAGGTGACATTCCAGCCATTAATTGTAGGTTACAACATGAAATCATCACACACCTTGAGTCAGTTGAAGTACTGGTTGATGAGATCTGCCCTGAAGTCTTCAGTTTCATCTTCATCTGGCTCACCTCCAATTGGTAAATCTGCATTTCCACCCACAGGTTTTGCTGACTCCCCCTCATCGGGTACGAGTGGTATCTGAAATCTTAGATCAAGGTTGTGGAGCATGTAGCAGTCAACAATTATTTGACATATCTTGTTGGGTGAGTAGAGGAGGGCTCCTCAACACATGTCCAGGCAGCAACATCTTGCCTTCAGGAGCCCAAAAGTCTGCTCCACAACACGCCGTGTCCTTCTGTGGGCCTCATTGTAGCAGACTTTCTCTGGCGTGGTTGGGTACCTCACTGGTGTCAGCTACGAAGGACGGTTTGGGTAGTCAAAGTCCCCTGTAAGGAATAGTTACAACACAAACATATATCTTGGACATGCACATTTGTGATAACACAAGATAAACTTTGCAAACACACATGTCAAATGTGACTTACCAACCAGCCAGGCCTTCTAGACTTGTGACATTAACTGGTCTGCCAAATACGCCACTTGGACGTTGATAGAGCGGTAGTTTTTCCTGTTACTGTGTACATGTTCATTGGCACTTGGGGGAACCAAGGCTACATAGGTGCCATCTATGGCTCCAACCACATGTGGAATGTGTCCCAAAGCATAAAGCTCTGCCTTCACATAGGCCAAATCCGCACATTGAGGAAGCCTAATGTAGCTGTCCAGGTGTTTCAACAATGCACACAGTACATCCTTCAAAGCCAGACTGAACATGGGCTGAGACATCCCTGCAGTTAGGGCTACTGTATTTTGAAAGGACCTAGTGGCCAAGAAATGTAGCTCTGACATGACTTGAACGATGGGAGGTATGCTATTGGGTTTGCAAATGGCAGGCATCAGATCTGGCTCCAACCAATCACAAAGATCCATGACTGTATGCCTATTCAGGTGATAGATATGTATAATGTGTCTGTCCTCCATGGTGTCCAGGTCTACTAGTGGGAGGTACACTGGAGGTTGTCTTCCTCTCCTCATGCCAGGGTAACTATGTGGGAAAAAATTACATTGTAGGTAACTTTTACAATGTACACATAATGAATATGTTCACATAGAAGTCACACATATCTTCAGATGATGTCAGATACAACATATGACATTAGAGGTACAGCATATTGCTATGCACCCTATGACAGTCCCCTTGGTTCACATTCCCTGAATCCTCTGATGTACTATACATGCATATTTATCTGTGACTGTCAGTGTTTGATAGCGAACCTAGTTTACATATGAAACATATTTTTTGCACCTATACTCCATTGTCGTCACACACTGGATGTTGAGAATAGTTTATTATTTCTATTACCACCAATTCCTCGGTTACCCAGCTTTTACTACTCACATGCACAATTAGACCACTAAACATTAAGGCAGCTCTTACAAATAGTTTGCACAATATAGAGAATCGCCAGTGATGCAGAGTCCATTACTTTTCCAAACATATAATTTCCTCAAAATGGCAGCTGCCTGACCAACTGTACAGGACATGAGGAAGTGACCTAACTCTGCTGGCCGATGTCGTCATGGTGGTAGACAGTCACAACTGCCGTGGACATTGCCATTGGAACAAATTGCTGCCTTTGGCGGACCTGGGCCAATGACGATGTCCGCCGGCAGTAACAGTCATGTACGTGGCAGACGTGACCACAGTCTTCTGCATTATTACTCACTTGACTCCCGACACTGCTGCCATCAAGACCTCCACTACCTGAGCTGCTGTGTACTGCTTCTGGGAGCTACCATGCCACGTCCTGCAGGTGATAGGGACCCAGCCTTCACTCCAGAAGAGCTGGACAAGCTCGGGGATGAGGTCCTACCCCTGTGTGAACAGCTATATGGTGCACCAGAGAAGCAGGTGTGTCCAATGGTATACCAATGTGTGAAAGTTGGAGTGTATGATGGTGAACATGCAATGTGAGGTAGTGAGGGATTGGGCAATCATGTATGGGCGTACAGAAATGTGTACATGTGCATAGGCAAACATACAGTAGTGATACATGATAGCTAGTGTGTACTCTAACTTCCTTTATACACAACATAGATTGCAGCATGCACAACTATAATGGTGTGAGAAATGTTCATACGGACATACCATGTTATAGATAATCATGTGGCCTGGTCATATGTGTCTAGCCAATAATAGGTACTGTTCATGCATGTTGTTTGGGAGACTACACTTCACACATGGGCTGGCTGCAGATGGTAAATTGTGACTAAGTTTTGACTGAGAGGAAGGGTATGTTTGCCTACTTACTGTGACTGACGTATTCTGACCACTTTTGTTGGGATGGTGCATGTGGACATAACTTTCTCCTTTTGTCCATGTCATCCATGCAGGTCAATGCCCATTAAATGACGGGACTTTGGCGTGCCATCACCAAGCATGTGATCCACAGCTGGCAGAGCACCCACTGTAGGAAGCGGTGGGAGGACCTGAGATGCTGGGCCCGGAAGAACGCAGAGGTCCAGCTGGGGATGTCTTCCCAACGAGGGAGGGGTGCCCGTCTGACCTTGACATGGCTAATGGCCCGCATTTTGGCTGTAGCCTACCCTGAGATGGATGGGTATTTGACGGCAGCACAATAGTCACAAGGGGGTAAGTAGTGACTGCACACATGTACATCCCTCTGCCAGTTCAGCGTATAATGTATAAGTATTTAACACCTTCACTGCCAGGCCTTTTCCCCTCAGGTGCCAGGCCTTTTTTTGGCTATTTGGGGCAGTTCGCGCTTAGGCCCTCATAACTTTTTGTCCACATAAGCTACCCATGCCAAAGTTGCGTCCTTTTTTCAAACATACTAGGGATTCTAGAGGTACCCAGAGTTTGTGGGTTCCCCTGACCAAAAAATTATCCAAAATACAGCAAAAATGTTGTTTTAAAAAAAATGGGGAAAAAGGGCTGCAGAAGGTGGGTTGTGTTTTTTTCCTTGAAAATGGCATCAACAAAGGGTTTGCGGTGCTAAAATTACCATCTTCCCAGCTTTCAGGAACAGGCAGACTTGAATCAGAAAACCACATTTTTCAACACAATTTTGGCATTTTACTGGGACATACCCATTCTTACTATTATTTGTGCTTTCAGCCTCCTTCCAGTTAGTGACAGAAATGGGTGTGAAACCAATGTTGGATCTCACAAAGATAAACTTTTCTGAAACGTAAATAGAATTCTGAATTCAGCAAGGGGTCATTTGTGTAGATCCTACAAGGGTTTCCTACAGAAAATAACAGCTGAAATAAAAACATATTGAAATTGAGGTTAAAAAAAACAGCTATTTTTCTCCATGTTTTACTCTGTAACTTTTTCCTGAGATGTCAGATTTTTGAAAGCAATATACAGTTATGTCTGCTGGACTCTTCTGGTTGTGGGGATATATAGGGCTTGTAAGTTCATCAAGAACCCTAGGTACTCAGAGACAATAAATGAGCTGCACCTTGCAATGGGTTTTCATTCTATACCGGGAATACAGCAATGCATTTGCTGAAATATAAAGAGTGAAAAATAGGGTTCAAGAAAACCTCTGTATTTCCAAAATGGGCACAAGATAAGGTGTTGAGAAGCAATGGTTATTTGCACATCTCTGAATTCCAGGGTGTCCATACTAGCATGGCATGTGAATTACAGGGAATTACTCAAATAGGCATCTTTTTTACACACTGTCTTACATTTGGAAGGACAAAATGTAGAGAAAGAAAAATGGCAATAACACTTGTTTTGCTATTCTGTGTTCCCCAAATTCTCCCAATAAAAATGGTACCTCACTTGCCTGGGTAGGCTTAATGCTCGCGACAGGAAACGCAACATGGACACATCACATTTTTACATTGAAATCTGACGGGTTTTTTGCTAAGTCCCTAGCTGTAAATTTTGGCCTCTAGGTCAGCCGGCACCTAGGGAAACCTACAAGATCTGTGCACTTTTTTTAAATTAGACAACCAGGGGAATCCAGGATGGGGTGACTTGTGGGGCTCTCACCAGGTTGTGTTACCCAGAATCCTTTGCAAACCTCAAAATGTGGCCACAATACACTTCTTCCTCACATTTTGGTGACAGAAAGTTCTGGAATCTGAGAGGAGCCACAAATTTCCTTTCACCCAGAATTCCCCAAAGTATCTAGATAAAAATGGTATCTCACTTGTGTGGGTAGGCCTAGCGCCCGACACAGGAAATGCCCCAAAACACAATGTGGACATATCACATTTTCCCAAAGAAAACAGAGCTGTTTTTTGGAAAGTGCCTAGCTGTGGACTTTGGCCTCTAGCTCAGCCGGCACCTAAGGAAACCTACCAAACCTGTGCATTTTCTTAAAACTAGACACCCAGGGGAATCCAAGATGGGGCGACTTGTGGGACTCTCACCAGGGTCGGTTACCCAGAATCCTTTGCAAACCTCAAAATTTGGCCAAAAAACACTTTTTCCTCACATTTCAGTGACAGAAAGTTCAGGAATCTGAGAGGAGCCACAAATTTCCTTCCACCCAGCGTTCCCCCAAGTCTCCCAAAAAAATGGTACCTCACTTGTGTGGGTGGGCCTAGTACCTGCGAAAGGAAATGCCCCAAAACACTATGAAAAAGCCCCAAAATTATCAAATACAAAACTACCTGTTTTTGCGGGGGCACCTTCGTTTTTGGTCCTGGGCTCAGCAGCCATACAGGGAAACCTATCAAAACCAGACATTTCTGAAAACTAGACACCCGAGGGAGTCCAGGAAGGTGTGACTTGAGTGGATCCCACAGAGTTTTCTTACCCAGAATCCTCAGCAAACCTCACATTTAGCTCAAAAATCACCCTTGTCCCACATATCTGTGTGGGATCACCTCACCGGGACAAATTTCCAACCACCCAACGTTCCCCTCAGTCTCCTGGTAAAAATGATACCTCACTCGTGTAGGTAGGCCAAGTGCCTGTGTCAGGGAAGAGCCAAAAACATGTCAAAATGGAGGGGGAACCAAAGTGGGTCCAAAAGGGCAGTTTGAACAAAAAACAATTTTTAGGCTGACAAGTGGGGCTGAATTTTTATCGGTATAGATGAGACAATGCTGGGTGGTAGGAATTTTGTGGATTCCTGCAGATTCCGGAAGGAATCATATAAAACATCATAAAAATGTGGAAAAAATGTGTGATTTCCAGCAAAGTTGGAGGTTGTTGTTGGTTGGTTTCAACGTTACATATTTGTCCTGCATTTCTTTTCTTAGGGCAGATTTGTGCATGGCTGACATTGCTTTTGTGTGAGTAATTGCGTGTAAGTGATGCTTGTGCTAACTGTTTTGTCTAGGCAGCATGTGAGATTGTGTGCAGTGCTTGTGTCCCCCAGTGATGGGTATGTATTGTGTGATGGTCATGTGTATGTTCTGGACATGTTTCTGTCATGGTATTGCGTGGTGTTTGTGTTGACATGTTTGTTGCAGTGTTGTGTGGCTTTGTGTGCTTTGGCTGTGTGCTTGTTTGGTGCATGGTATGTACGATACGATGTGCTTTGTGTTTGCCGTGTATGTCGACTGCTGCATTGTATGGTTGTGTGATTGTGTGTGTTTGTTCCCTATTGGTGGTACGTTGTGTTGTATGTGTGATTTGTCACTGGGTATAGTCTATTGTGGGTACTTGACAATGCATTGATGGTGTAGTGGTTGTGGTGTTGTTGTGATGTGTTGTGGTGTTGTGGGTTATTGTGTGTGACTGGGCTGGTGCTGGGTTAACGGGAGTCAGTGTGTATTTTTGACGTGCCTGTGTTTGTGGTGGCCGTAGTGTGTATACTGTGCAGGTTTGTATGTGGCTGTCTGTGAGTGTCAGGTCACATGTGTGTGTGTCGCCCTCGAGCCCCGTTCCCGATGGTATGCTGTGTAAGCGTGCAAACTTTGGCAATGTACAACAGTGACAAGTAAGTGTGTGTACTTACGGTTGCTGTTGTCATCTTCGGTGTTGATTCTGGAGTCTCTTGGTGAGTAGGATCAGTGAGATGACGTGGAGTTCTGGTTCCATAGCGGCTTCGGACAAGTATGACTTCCTGAAGGTGAGTGTCTTCTTTTATGAAGTTAGTTTCTGCCTGGGTTTCTGTGGTGGTGCGACTGCGACAGAAACCTTGGTGGTGTGTAATCTGTCCGGTGGAAACATTGTCTTTGCCGGCCTGCAGGTGGCTACCATTGTCTGTGGCGGCCAGACCGCTATGGGGGTGCTTTGACTGCATTCTGTCGGGAATACTGCCATGGTCATAATTTAGCGGTCTTCTCAACCAGCCTGATGGCAGTACAACCGCCACCGCCAACATGGCGGTCCTAAAACCGCCAACCTTGTAATGAGGCCCTATGTGTATTAAAATAAGCAGTGGAGCGGATGTGCTGTGCCTAATTGTTACAGTCCAGGAATCCATTCTGGATCTCCTTTGTATGAACGATACCTTACATCAAAGTTGAAGGGTCTTCTCCAGCTAAGATTGTTCCCAAATTACATTAAATTAGATACTATTATGTTCATAAAATGGGTGTGCCTAACCAACACAAATAGAATTTCACCAGGGACTGTGAATGACACGTTGTGCAATAGCATTTGCACTTTTGGCAAGTCCTTGACAAAAGGATCCAGTATCTTTGTGTTGCATAGTTGTGAACGTCTCCAAGGTCCCACGCTTTGGAAGACATTATTGGCCATCAGCTTACCTGGCTCATTACTTCCCATTCTGAGCTGTTTACATACTTATAACTGGGCCAACATGTACTTTTCAGATCTGAAAGAGGGAAAGAACTGCATGGCAATTAGGAGAGGCATTCATAAGGGATGTGTGCTTGCTTCAACACCAGTATTTCTTAGTGATCTTCAATCAACATTAGGTAACAATAATATTCCACCTCACCTCAGGACAGCACCAGTTAGGGAGTTATGTTACACTGATGATTTAGCAATCTTTGACAGGACCACTATAGGGCTACAGCATTTGTTAGATATGTTGGTTAATTATATTTCAAGAAATACTTTTAAAATGAATATAGAAAAACAAATAAATAAATACAGGTTTTGGTGCTGTAAACCCCAGTTTATCTGGATGATTTAAGTGCCTGTAGTGGTAATAGTAAAAAAGCTTTAATAGATATTCCTTCAGATTCAACAGTAAAATGGAATCCCTGCAGAGAAAATACGATTAAAGCAACAACAGTATTAGGTAATATCTTGTTACACTTCAATACTAAATATGCCAGGGTCACTTTACTACTTTTTGTCAAGGTTTATGAAGAAAAAGCAACTCTACTGGTGATTTTTGGACCCGAGGTGGAATTCGATCCATTTGGAGTGTGGTTCTGATTTTCAATCTCAGGGCTTCAACAAGTTCATTACTATCTTGGATGTGGCGGAACCCAAAAAAGCATTCAAGAGAAAAATACAGAAGTCATATTGTAGAGCACTTAAGATGGTTTAAAGTTCTTGGTTTGAATAATGAATTTCATGACAAAGGCATAAAGAAACTCAAATTAAGAAGGCTATGAAAAAGGTGATCTTTGATGAGCTCCTGGTGGCGGGAGTAATGGAAGTCACAACAACCTGGCCAATTTGGTGTTTATATTTGCTGCTACAAATTATGACAGTCTGAATTGCCCTGACTTGATTAAGAACCATATAGATCCCTCTCCCTACTATCACTGGGGCATGTACCAAGATTAAAGCTTGAAATAAGTATGTTATGCTGAATTGAGAAGAAGTCCACCCCTGTAAGGTGGCAAGACCTATCAATTCTTAAGTTAAATATTAATGCAGGAGTTAATTGAATGTTTTGATGATTTGTATTTGTGCCCTAATTTAACTTAACAATAGAACGATTATTTTATACTGAAACTTTTAAGGTTGTGCACCATCCAAAAAGAAATGCAAAAAAAATCAAGAAAATGACTATCTTCATCTTAATCATTATGTAACAAAAAAACTCAGTTTGAATCTAAGGACAAATGCCCCATGCACTCAGGCCCACACACGTTCAACTGATAAAAGATCTTTTTAGGAAATTCAGGGGTGCAATGTTACATGTGGTTCTCACTATCTAGAATGCCTTACTCCACCAGGGAAGGATCTGTCTGATTCTTCCTCAATTATTACAAAATTCTCTAGAAAGGTCACCTTGACTTTACCAGGTAGATCAGACTTGTTTACATGTTCATTTTCTGCAATCCTCTTTTACTCACCAAGAATCAGTGTTCCCATTAAAACTTCAAGATTCAGATCAGGGAACATGTACAAATGACTCTTGGCATACACATAGGTTCCTCCTGTACAGCTGCTGTCAGTAGCCTGTCTATTTCTATAGGCGAGTCAACAGTCAGTGGTGTAGTAATACAGTCCACCTGTCCATCAATTAGACCTTTGGTAGGTAGTTTATAGGCTTTCACCAGTCTTGACCACACCTAGTCATTTAGCAGCTCCTCAGCCAGTTTATTCATAGTTGTCAGACCATACTCACTACCCAGCACAGGGGAAGTCCCACAGTCTGTAATTGTCTTCCCCTCTCCCCCAGGCACTCAAAAAGTTCAATCGTAGGCTCCAGTTTAATGACAGTTCAGCAAGTGTTCAAAGGAGTTGACATTTTCTTTCTCCTCCACACCGGTCTCCTTCTCAGACAATACTTCATTTTGGACTCCACAGCTTTGATAACCTGTTCAATGCTGCTTATACTGGTAGTCAAGACAGCCTGTATTGATAATATATTTCAGGAGAATCCAGGGTCAATGTGTATCTATAGAAAGACCTGACAACTGTTGCCTCCACAAAGCTGCCATCCCACAGGGGTGCTGGCTTGTTAACAAATCAGCACAAGCTTTTTACTGCCATGGACACATGCCTCAAAATCTCATCTGATCGGCTTCTTTTGCCAGGGGCTAAAGAATTACCTTTTAGGCCTCCGGTTACACTGCTATCAACACTTCAATGACTAGTATCAGTCAACAAGGTCCCAGAGTTCCTTCTCAAACTCATGCCTTTCTCAAACAGAATGAGTTAACCGGAAGCCTCCACTTTTGGTGCCACCAATGATGGCCTCTCAGCCTTTACCAGCTGCTGGGAATTCAGACTTGCTACAGGAAGCCCTAAGACCTAGTCTTGTTGCCTGTAGAGTAAAGCACACTGCAAAGAAGTTCCTATCATCTGGTTACGCCATCTGTAGAGCAGACCCTGCTACTTCACCAATCTCCAGAGCTGATAGAGGGCTGGTGTTACATCTGTGTTGAAGACTGTGTCGTACTGGGCGTTTACCAGAGTTTACACACAGCCAGGAGGGGTGCTATGTGTGTTTTCAAGCACTATGTTAAGGAACACTGCTGAGCGTGTAATTGAGCACTAAAGCCTCCTGGCCTTCACTGGTTTCTTTGTGCTCGCGGTCCACATTGAGGGTCTATATTATGAACCAGACATATAGGGCGGTGACAGGACTGCGGAATTCAAAACTGGGCAAGAGATGTCAAACTTGGGCCGCACTGTGTGATTCGATTGCAACAGTCAAATTGTATCTGAACTTATTGATTTGGTGTTGTTGATTGAACATAGACTAGAAGAGGGACAAAAGGAAAGAAGAAAGACCCCAGAATGTTATTGTAGCCTCTCCACAGTTCCTTCATCTAGTCAATCCGAAATTTCAGTGTACCCATTGACTCAACAATATCCTATGCAAGTAGGAGCAGTGAGGGGACCTTTATCTGAAAATGAAAAGGTACGCTAGCAAAAGCTTGAGTTGTGTATATATTGTATTGATTCTGGAAATATGATTCATGGTTGTGCTCAATCGTCTCAGAAGAATGCTGGAAGAACCCAATCATTATCTGAGAAGATAAAGGAAGTGTGCTGGCTTCCTCATATTGCTTTTCTATAATGAATACTGATAATCAATTGCTCCTTGTCCCTATTAGGAGGACAGAAGGAAAACTTGTTGATACCTCTACACTGCAGCAAAGTATCGCCTGTGGAATGTTTATGTCAGATGGTAGGCTCTAGTTTTTTTAAGTAATAGGAATAAGAGAAGTACAGCACTAGGCACTAGTGTTTGCAACATGAATATTAGTAGGGGTGGACGTAAATTATGTAATTTGCGAGATTACAAAATGCACCCTCTTGTCCAAAATGAACGCAGGGATGCATTTTGCACTAAGAAAATAGTGCTAAACGCAACAGAACACGAACAACAGCAGCCGTTTGTGCTCTGTTCCTGTTTTCTTGGGTAGCCACTTTGCCCCAAATTACTCCAAATTACGCAAACGGGTGTAATCATATACTTTTTGGTAAATTTGCATCACAAGAGTAACAGAAAATTACTGAAATTACTCTGATCACTCTTGCATAATTACAATTTCATCCAGGTGTACAGATTAAGCGATTCAGGAAAAAAGAATGAGATGAATCCTACCAGCGCCCCAACGTGGTCAGCCTCACAACCTGATATGCTGCCCTAGCACACACTGCGCCAGGGTGAGGGCCCTCTTTTCAATGTAGTCCCCCTCCTGGAAACGGGGTCCTGACTGGCGCACTGTGGGCGACTGCCCCTTCGACAACTCTGCACAGGATGACAGCACTCTTCCTTTTTACAGTGCTGCAATCCAGATTCAGGAAATCCACTGGTTTCTTTTGGTGTCCTGTACCATCTTTACAATCAGTACCATCATTTACAAAGCCATCACAACTAGCACCCCTGATTATCTTGCAGGCAAGTTCACCATTTTCATTGGTTCTTGACACACCCGCAACCAGGACACCTTCAGCCTGCAGACTAAAAAGTGTAAAAAAGAAAAAAACACCACAAGGCAGCAGGACTTTTCAATCTATGCACCTAGGATCTAGAACAACATCCCCATATCTAAGAGGACAGTTTCGAAATTGCTCCAATTTAGGAAAGTGTTGAAGGCTCATCTCTTTAAAGACTACCTCACAAGCTATCAGCCATCCACAAACCAGCTACCTCTATTATCACTTGTTGACTTTTTGCTTATTTTTGACCCTATGCAGTGATCTGCTTCCTTTTGGCTAAGTTCACTGTATAATATACAAATATATATCACTCTCCTCTCAGTTTGGAGATGGGGCAATGGATGCCATGCACAGTGTGTGAGAAAACTGGGCTGACTGCAGAAGCCCCCTAACTTTTTGCCCCCATTTTCCACTTTTTGCTGGTGTTTTCCTGACTCTGTTGGTGCCCTGGGTACTGCTAACCAGTCCCAGGGCCTGTGCTCTGTCTACAATGAGTATGCAAATGAGGCTAATTATAATTGGCTATGTCAACCTATCTATGGATCCCTAGTCTATGGTAGGGCATGTAGATTTGGGGACCCCAGCATAGGTGGTGCACCCATAGGTGCACCGCTGAGGTGCCCATGGTCATTTTAAAGACAGGCCTGCCTTGCGGCCTGCTTTAAATTAAAGTTGCATGCATGTTCAACTTTGAAATTGAAAGTACATCCAAAGTCTTAAACTACCTTATTTTTCCCTCGTAGTGAATAGGCTCTATAGGCTAAAACAGGGAGACTTTTTTATAATTATTAAAGTCTCCAAAGGAGCTAGAAATGGCACGTTTGGTCTCAAACCGATCACTATGATAAATGAAAGAAATTACCATTGTTGGGTTCAATATAACTAGTTCAGGGAAAGAGTTTTAGAAGTCTTCCTAACAGTTACCAGTTTCAACCCTTAATGCCCTACTCTGATTGGCCAGCCTCTGGCAGCCTGGCTAGGCTGCCTTGAGGAGGTGTGAAGTGGCCTGGGCTGAACACAAAAGAAGTGCCTCGGGGAGGAGATCTGTTTTAGCATATGGTGAAATAGGATGGAGGGAGGGCAGCCAAATTGGACTTCAAAGAAGGGAAGGACATTTGGAGTAGCTCAGGACCTCCCCCATTTCCTGCAAACCCAGACACCCAGGTGCCCTTTGATTAGGTTAGGAGAGGGCAAGAGAGGGGTGTATTAAGGATTTGTAGCCACACCAGTGGGAGGGCTCAGCCAGACCTAACCTTCAAAATTAAGTTTCTGCCATTTTGGATTTGTAGGGAATGTTGCTGCCGGAGACTGATTTTTGCCACACTTCCCAGGAAGTGGTCATCCAAGAGGGTAGTGACCTGCCTGTGATTGGACAGTTGTCCCCCCCTTGCTTTTCACCCTAGGAGCAAGGATACATTTGGCAGAGCTGCACCCACTCCTTAGATCCCTACAAGGAACAACATCAGAAGAAGGACTGCTCTGCTGGACCCCTGATCTGCACCTGCACCTGAACACTGCACTCTGAAGGACTGCACCAGCTGCATCCTTGCGCTTCACCACTAAAAGGACTTTGTCTATCTTCAACTGGTTCAAGAAGGGACTCCCTGCCTCCTACAGGTGAAAAATAGCTAACCAGAGACCCCTGCATCAAAACCTGAAGGAACTGATCAGCTGACCAGTGGCAATTTTGGGATTTGAATCAGGTGTATTCTGGGAGTTGGAGTCCTAACCATCAAGGAGCAACTCAGAGCTTCAGGCTCCTTGGGGTGAGTTGTGGACACCTAGGGGACATTCTAAGACCTTGTGGAAGAAAATCCAGAAGTTTGGAGACGTTTGGAGAACCTTTGGAAAAAAGCTTCATAAAGGGACCGACCCGCGTGGTGAGTTAAGTTGGGTTACCTCAACCGCGACCCGGCCTGACCTGCAGGTTCGCCCCGCTAAAAATCTCCGGAGCCCCAGACTTCCAGGATTTCACAGAGGGTTCCTGGAAAGGTGATCCGACGACCCTGCATTGAAATCGGCTTGCTGTGGGGGAGTCGAACCCTGTCTGAAGGTAAAAGCTCCATAAAAGTGACAAAGTCCAAATGTAAAACGTTGACCATGACTTTCCTCGCTGCGTATCCGAGAGGGCTCCAGGGACGTCGGATCAACATTCAGCTTTGGCCCGGATGAAGAGTTCCGTCCTGAAAAATCATCCAAAGGTAGAATTGTTCACGAGGTCTCCTGCGACGCGTATCCGAAGAGGGTTCCAGGGAGGTCGGATCGGATTGGTGACTTTGTCCCACTGAAGAAAATCTTCAAGGAAAAGACTAAGGGCCTCATTTTGACCCAGGCCGTCATCTGATAGCCAGGGTAAATTTGGCGGTCCCAAGACCACCACATTATGAGTGTGGCGGGTTCCCCACCCCCCAGCAAGCACTAAACCCCTCCCTCCCCCGTCCATACACAGCGCACCCCACCCCCTCAGTAAACAGCATCCCCCTCCCCGCAGAAATGCACACGAACACAGACACCCACATGCACCACGCATACACTCATTCACCTACACTTACATACACACCTTCACTCACACGCATACAAACACACATTCACAACATTCGTACACGCATTCACTCACACATACAAACAAGCTTTCACAAAACTCACACTTGCATACACACATGCATACACACTTACATGCATACACGCACTTGCTTCAACATTCAGAGGCATACAACCACGCATACACACATTCATGCACACACGAAGACACCACACACTCACACACAACACCCCCCACCCTCCTCCCCTGTCAGATGATCACCTTACCTGGTCCGGGGAGAAGGTCGTCCGGCAGGGAACGGGAACGGGCGCTTCCACCGCCACCAGCAAGACACTGCCAGGCCGTATTATTGCAAATAATACAGCTAGTGGAGTCATCCTGGCGTGACATGGCGGGTAGCGGAACTGCCACAGCGTCTCCGACCGCCAGCACGACTACTGCAGCATTTCCGCTCCAATCGTGGCAGAAATTCTGAGGTACTCATAATATGGTGGTCGGAATACTACCAGAACTGGGGTTCTTCTGTCGCCTGCGGCTTTGGCGGTCTTCATAAGAATACTGCCAAAGTCATAATGAGGGCCTAGGTCTGAAGGTAAATTGATGACCGAGGCCTCTCGCTTGCTGTAGCCGAGCAGGGTCCCATCAGGGTCGGCCTCAAACTTTGACCCGGGCTAGTGCAACCAGATTGGCGCTTTTAGTTTCTATGTGCTAGAAAACATGAATTCTTCACAAATTCGTATCTCTGGTTCCCCTTATCTGATCTTAATCATTTTGGTGTCATTTTAAAGATAAGAATATACTCTATTGTTCTAAATTGGTGATGGATTTTTATTGTATTTTACTCATTTACTTTTTTGTGAGTTTTCAATGCTTTACACACCTGTCTCCTAAATTAAGCCTTGTCGCTCATTACCAAGTTACCAAGGGTTGAGTGGGGATTCATTTATTGAGACCTGACTGGACATAGTGGGGGTTAGTGGCCTATTGTTAAGTGTAAGTACGTACCTTCCCTTACCCATTATCCACTTTCCAACACAGTGCCTTCTCAGATTTTGCCTTGACCTGCTGACTACTTCGTCCTCTTTGTAGCAAATCAGCCCTGACACTGACATGCAGCCTGTGTTCCGGCCAACACAGCTGATGTGGTCCAAGCCATAGAGGCTTCTGGTCCTGATACTAAACCAGGGGCAATCAATTAATTGCCTAAGAGACATCCAGCACCTTCTTTTTTTCTCAACCATGGCTGACTACCCATTAATTTCTAAATCAACTCAAGCAATCACATACTACATATCATCTCCACTGGTTACAAAGCCTATGTGACTGGCACCATGGTGAATTTTCTCATGCTTGAGGTACTGCTCCTCAACCAAAGTCCTGCAATCTCCTCTATCTCTCAGGGCAGAATCCTTTCTGATACTGATATTAGCCTTCTGCACAAACCCTGTGTTGGGGTGAATGTGCATCAGAGTATCATGGGTCCTTGAACTCCACAGAAACTGGGTTAAGTGCAACACAGCCCTCTTTGGTCCCTTTCCCCACTGTCAATAAATTAGTTGTGACTGGTACAGCAGAAGAGGGTATTTCATGTCTCTCTTATAATGCCCCTCCTGTAGCACTTAAATACCCTGGGCTGGAAAAAGCATTCTTGTCCTCCCTTTTGCTTCCTTTCTTCCTGACTTGGAACCCAATTCCTTTTCTGTTTCTGTCTTCTTCTGGAACTTTTGGAGTTGCTCAGGCCCTTATTCTCCGGTTTGAAGCCAGTCTGCTTAGAATAGTTCCAAACTAGAGGATAAGGGGTCCTTGGCTTACAGCCATGCTGCTCCAGCCATTTGTTAAACTGTTTAGCTAACAATTGCTGACCAACTCTGCACGTTTCTCTGTCAGATCTCACAGGTATTGCCTCAGAGGGGTAGAGCACTCCACAATAAGTTATTCTCTAACCATCAACACTTTTGGAGCACTAAGATCCTTGCCTTCCATTGCTCTCACCCAATCATGCAATACTCCACGAATGCAAGTCCCAAATGGTACACCATCTGTTCATGTGCTGTCTTCAAACTTTTGCAGGTACTGAGCTGATATCAGCCCAAAAAATCAAATCCAAGCTTCTTTCATTTGCTCCTTCACCATTTGCTCAGGTATATATATCCTTCTACTGAATGCTGTCCCTTCTACACACAACCGACCAATGAAAGATGCTGCCTTAGACACATTATTCAAATCCTGAGCCTTAAACACAATCTTAAAACTCACAAACCATTACAAAATATCTGGTCCCTCTACCTATGTACGAACATGCTCTTTTGGAGCCTTGGCAAGAACTCTTGAAGAGTTTGGAGTGGAATCACTTTTCCCAAATATTGCAGTCTCAGCAGCCACCCTGAGATTCTCTTTTTCTAAAGCTTTCCTCTGTCACTCAAATACTCTCTCCTATTCTAGCCTTTCAATTTCCCCTTCCTCGTTCTCTTTAAGCCTCTCCTCATAGGACAATTCTGCCTGTCTCTCCTTCACCTTATGCACACAAGCAAGCCAAGAAATGTGCAGATCTGTGCCACTCTGGTTCACTCAGGCACTCGTGCAGTGTGTAACACGCTTCTCACAGATAACACTCACCTGTAGGATTGCAGATTCACCTTTAGCAGGGGAAATTTAAATGAGGGCGCCAGTAAGTTGCCACAAAGGTAAAAAGGCCTGGCCACACTAGGATCACTTCAAAACACAGCATGCTGCCACCAGTGCTAGATATATGCAGGGGTGCAACTAAACTCGAACTTTGGGAGGGGGCAGGCCTACCATTTCTCACACTTGGGGCTGAGAGAGTATTAGAATATATGTTTGGAAGGTCAATAAGTCTGGTGTGAACGGGCTAACCCAAAATATGTCCCGCCTTTTCATGCATGCTTTAGCACGTTCAAGCCAGATCTTCTTTGTCTTTGCCAATGCATTCCCCTGAGATACAGAGCACTGATGGAGCTCAGGGATTCAGGGTTGGACTGTGACAGAAAACAGGTCTGGGCACCAAAATAAAAGTGGCCCTTCATTAGTGAATTAGAAAACTAAAAAATGGGCCCATATTTGCTAATGCGGACAGTTTTGAACGTGTAAAGATGTGCTGAATATGTGTTTGGAAAGGTATAGAAGATTGCAAGGATTTGAGTTTAATGCAGGCAATGTTTGCTTGAATATCAAGGAAATCAGTAGTAAAAACCGGCCCAGCAAATCATAAAACATGCCCACAAATAGTCAGGAAACTGGCCAACACACTGACCTATCAGGCCAGCCTCTTGGGCACTGCCTGATTACACTTCAGGCCAGTACGACCCTGCAGAGAGTGTCCTTAAGACCTACGAGCATCAGACATCTGCAAGATGGTTGGTGACAAGTGCGCCCTGTGCATGTCTGACACACAGAAAAGAAAGCACTGAAGGCCTACTAGTAATGTGCTTTTTCTAAAAAATAAAAGTAGCACAAGGTGCATAATTAACAAATGATTCCAGGAAATAAAATGTATGTGGGGGGATCTCTCAATGAGCTCAAGAACGTGCTCCCACAGACTTTGAGAAACAGACTTATAAGAACCCCATTGAGGTCTGTCACAAATAAATTCTTGATAAAACAAAACATAATAATGAGGTCAGTGACTTTATGGGAATATGTCGCTACACAGCTTATTGTATAATTATGGATTTACTGAATTTGACACATAACTTCTACAATGTGCAGATTTTACCAAAACTGTTGTTTCTAGCTCAAACAGATGAAAATAATACTACCATGCAATGTGCCACATAATTTGAATTTTTGCCACATAATGTTGATTACCTTGAGTCTCCATGCAGCATAATCCTAGCAGCCTGGACAATCAAAAACCTTTGCACAGTAGTTTGGGAACTCTCACTATAAAGACAAAATCTGTAGTTCATGGACAACCATGAAATAGTTTCCATATCTCAAGTTTCCTTGTCATAAATGGGTTTTATACAGCTGATTTTTGTGCAATGAAAATACTGAAACATGTAATAAACATATTTTCACTCGAAGATGTAATAACTTCGAAAATAGTCTCAAATGTACCCAACAGTGTGGAGCAGAGATGGTGGTGGGTGGGGATAAGTATATTTTTTAATCTGGCATTTTCTGTCATATATGGTAGTGTTCAAACAGCTGAAGAATCTTTTTTTTATTTTTGGCCCTGCAATACTTCCTTAAAATGACTATGCACTACTGTGAGAGGAATGAGACAATATCGCAAATTACAACTATAAGGTCTGTTCCCATTTTGTTAGCGCTAGGTTAGTTTTCTTTTAAAAATACAAACTTGAACTCAGTCACTGCTTCTTTCCCACCAATTGAAAGATGGTTGGACAAAGGTGCATAGATTTAAATGTTTGAAGAGTGCAACAGAAATTCATCATGGGAAGTCATGTTGACAGCCATATTAGTGAAGGCGCTTAAGCCATGCAAACATTAAATATTTTTTTTTGTTATGTTGAGCTGAGCATCTACAGCATTAGACACTTATGCAGGATTAGAGTGAGATAGCCAGAAAAAGGCCTGTGAGTACATCCATGCATGTAGGAAAGTGTGCGCATGTCCATAACCGTACTGCACACCTCTGATTGGGCTCTGGTAGCTCCTGCTGATGCACAACGCCTGCACGCTCAGTCACTGCAGAGTTCATGTTCCTTCACCTGAACCGATGCCTGGTACTCCCTCCCAAGAAGATGGAAGGCACAGATGACCGTATAGGGGAGTGCACAGAGATTTTATCCACCAAGGGCACCATGATTTGAGGCCACCATGATTGGAGATCTTTCCTTTGTTTCTGGTGCCACAAAGCCACATGCATTAACAGAGGCTCCTACGGGAAATCTCTCTAATTGCACCCTTGAACTTGAGCAGTCTACACAATCTTTATGCTTTACTCCTCCATCCACTCACTTTGGGGCTTGTCTGCTTTAATAGGCCAGGCAGGTGAATATATGTAATTGCATACTCCTTCATTATGTTATGGGTTGGGTTTATGTCCAACATTCCATGCCAAACAATTTCTAAATGAACTAGTCGCCATTTTACAATTCTAAACCGTACCCCCTGAGTGGATCTGTCACATGTGCAACACCTTCAAGAAAGCCCATAGCTTAATTTTCTTAAAAAACAAAATGTCCAGTGACACAGTGAAAATGTTTGGTGAAATCTTTAAATGGTCAACACATGCAGAATGGTCATCCATGCCCTCATAACCAACAAGCTGGATGACGGCAACACACTCTTTTGGAATCAACCACCAAACAGACTAGAAGACACCAAACCATACAATAAAATGGCGGCCAGACTCACACTGAGGCTTTCTCCCCCGTTCACATCACTCTGCACCTCAGAAACCTCCACTGGTTCCTCATTCACAAACACTCACTCTTTAAACTACTCACACACTGTTGGGCCTCATTTTGACTTTGGCAGTCCCACCATGGGACTACCAACGCCGCAGTGAGGACGCCATGGTGGTGTCATCGCCCCAACCCTATTATAATGTTCCTGTCGATCAGACCGGCGGAAATATTGCAATAGAGTGTTCCCATCGGCCACACCAGAGAGAACAGTGCTACGAGATTACACTCGGCTCCCTTAAAGGAGCCAAGTGCTATTTAGTAGCACAGAGGGGGCCGACCAGCACCCTTGAAATGTGCACTGTCTGCAAAGCAAACAGTGCACATTCTGATGGTGCAGGAGCCCTCCTGTGGCCCCCAGCACACCCTCACCACCAGAAGGCTGGCAGTGAGGGGAGTTGTAATCAGCCAGGTGGTGCAGAGTACAGCTCCGCCCTGGCTGAGTACAACTCTGACTACCATCGGGAAACCATATTCCTGGAAGGGACGGCGGTCCCCTAGCAGGTCCACCAGCCAGAGTTGTAATTAGGCAATAGGTCCGCCCGGAGAGCGGCGGTCCGACCGCCAACCGCCACACTCATAATGTGGCCCTAAGTCTTGTACAACCTCTACCCCACCTATTTCAATAGCCGTCTCAACTTTAACAATGTCACCAGACGTCTCTGTTCAGCCACTCCTGCTCCCTCACATCCCCTACAAACTTGTTACCAGAGAGGGCCAGCGTGCTTTCTCCTCCCTCATGCCCCAAGCCTGAAAAAATGTCCACTACACATTAGAGCTACCTCCTCAGTATTTCAGTTCTGCAAGAAACTGAAAACATGGCTCTTCAGCTTGACAAGGCGGAGAAAGAGTTGGCACAGGCTCTGCTTTCTTAGCATCAGGATACCCTCTGGTGTGTGCACATCACAAATACCCTAAACATAACAAAGTTTGCTTTAGCATCATTGATGTGCTGTTGTTCATAGGTCTATCACTCTAGCGTCTCTCGTTTCACACTCAGGCTCTGTTTCTTTTCAGCCTAATCACAGTCTCCTCTCATTTCCGTCTTCCCTCTTTGTAGGAAAGTACCATCTTGCCTAGCATGTTACCCCCATTTTTACTGTATGTATGTTTGTTTTGCCTATGTGTCACTGGGATCCTGCTAGCCAGGACCCCAGTATTCATAAAGTATGCCCTGTATGTGTTCCCTGTGTGGTGCCTAACTGTATCAATGAGGCTCTGCTAACCCGAACCTTAGTGTTTATGCTCTCTCTGCTTTTAAAATGGTCACTGCAGGCTAGTGACTAATTTTACCAATTCTCATTGGCACACTGGAGCACCCTTATAATTCCCTTGTGTATGGTACCTAGGTACCCAGGGTATTGGGGTTCCAGGAGATCCCTATGGGCTGCAGCATTTCTTTTGCCACCCATAGGGAGCTTAGACAATTCTTACACAGGACTGCCACTGCAGCCTGAGTGAAATAACATCCACGTTATTTCAAAGCCATTTTACATTGCACATAAGTAACTTATAAGTCACATATATGTCTAACCCTCACTTGGTGAAGGTTAGGTGCAAGGTTACTTAGTGAGTGGGCACCCTGGCACTAGCCAAGGTGCCCCCACATTGTTCAGGGCAAATTCCCTGGACTTTGTGAGTGCGGGGACACCATTACACGTGTGCACTACATATAGGTAAATACCTATATGTAGCATGACCATGGTAACTCCGAACATGGCCATGTAACATGTCTAGGATCGTGGATTTGTCACCCCCAATACCATTCTGATATTGGGGGGACAATTACATGCATCCCCGGGTCTCCAGCACAGAGCCCGGGTACTGCCAAACTAACTTTCCGGGGTCTCCACTGCAGCTACTGCTGCTGCCAACCCCTCAGACAGGTTTCTGCCCCCTCCCCCCGGGGCCTGGACAGAATGGTCCCAGGAAGGCAGAACAAAGGATTTCCTCTGAGAGAGGGTGTTACACCCTCTCCATTTGGAAATAGGTGTGAAGGGCTGGGGAGGAGTAGCCTCTCCCAGCCTCTGGAAATGCTTTGATGGGCACAGATGGTGCCCTCTCTGCATAAGCCAGTCTACACTGGCTCAGGGATCCCCCCAGCCCTGCTCTGGCGTGAAACTGGACAAAGGAAAGGGGAGTGACCACTCCCCTGACCAGCACCTCTCAGGGGAGGTGCCCAGAGCTCCTCCAGTGTGTCCCAGAACTCTGCCATCTTGGATGCAGAGGTGTGAGGGCACAATGGACAGCTCTAAGTGGCCAGTGCCAGCAGGTGACGTCAGAGACCCCTCCTGATAGGTGCTTACCTTTCTCAGTAGCCAATCCTCCTCTGTGGGCTATTTAGGGTCTCTCCTGTGGGCATCTCACCAGATAACGAATGCAAGAGCTCACCAGAGTTCCTCTGCACTTCGCTCTTCGACTTCTGCCAAGGATCGACGGCTGACTGCTCCAGGATGCCTGCATAACCGCAACAAAGTAGCAAGAAGACTACCAGCAACATTGTAGCGCCTCATCCTGCCGGCTTTCTCAACTATTTCCTGGTGGTGCATGCTCTGAGGGCTGTCTGCCTTCACCCTGCACTGGAAGCCAAGAAGAAATCTCCCGTGGGTCGATGGAATCTCCCCCCTGCCAACGCAGGCACCAAACTTCTGCATCACCGGTCCTCGGGGTCCCCTCTCATCCTGACGAGCGTAGTCCCTGGAACACAGGAGCTGGGTCCAAGTGTCTTTGACAGTCCAGTGGCCTTTCTGTCCAAATTTGGTGGAGGTAGGTCCTTGCCTCCCCACGCCAGACAGTAATCCTGTGTTCTGCGTTAACTGCAGCTGCTAGGGCTTCTGTGCACTCTTGCAAGACTTCCTTTGTGCCCAGCCTAGCCCAGGTCCCCAGCACTCCGTCCTGCACTGCCCAACTCGCTGAGTTGGACTCTGACATCGTGGGACCCTCCTTTGTGACTCTGAGTTGACCGCTGTCCTCAAATCTTCCATGTGCCTGTTCAGGTACTTCTGCGGGTGCTGTCTGCTTCTGCGTGGGCTTTCTGTGTTACTGAGCGCCCCCTCTGTCTCCTCCTCCAAGGGGCGACCTCCTGGTCCGCCCTGGGCCCTGGCAGCACCCAAAATCCTCAACCACGACTCTTGCAGCTAGCAAGGCTTGTTCGCGGTCCTTCTGCGTGGAAACAACTCTGCATCCTCCAGCACGTCGTGGGACATCTTCTGACTAAAGGAGAAGTTCCTGGCACCTTCCGTTGTTGCAAAATCTTCGGCTTCTTCCACCTAGAGGCAGCCCTTTTGCACCTTCATCCAGGGTTTAGTGGGCTCCTGCCCCCCCGGACACTTGCGTGACTCTTGGACTTGGCCCCCTTCATTTACAGGTCCTTAGGTCCAGGAATCCGTCTTCAGTGTTTTGCAGTCAGTTGTTGTCCTTGCAGAATCCCCTATCTCGACTTTACTGTCTTTCTGGGGTAGTAGGGTAACTTTACTCCTACTTTTCAGGGTCTTGGGGTGGGGTATCTTGGACACCCTTAGTGTTTTCTTACACTCCCAGCGACCCTCTACACACTACACTAGGCCTGGGGTCGATTTGTGGTTTGCATTCCACTTTTGGAGTATATGGTTTGTGTTGCCCCTAGGCCTATTTCTCCCTATTGCATTCTATTGTGATTCTACATTGTTTGCACTACTTTTCTAACTGTTACTTACCTGATTTTGGTTTGTGTGCATATAATTTGTGTATATTACTTACCTCCTAAGGGAGTGTATCCTCTGAGATACTTTTGGCATATTGTCACTAAAATAAAGTACCTTTATTTTTAGTAACTCTGAGTATTGTGTTTTCTTGTGATATAGTGCTATATGATATAAGTGGTATGGTAGGGGCTTTGCAGGTCTCCTAGTTCAGCCTAAGCTGCTCTGCTATAGCTACCTCTATCAGCTTAAGCTGCTAGAACACCTCTATTCTACTAATAAGGGATAACTGGACCTGGCACAAGGTGTAAGTACCACAAGATACCCACTATAAGCCAGGCCAGCCTCCTACACTCTTTCTCTAATTTCTGTACATATTCTCACACATGCTTAATTCTTTTTCACTAATGTCTACCTACTCTCTCTTTCTTCAGTCGTTTCTCTCAATCTGTTCTCCCTCACTGTCATCCTCCCTCCTTCTTCTCCTCAATCTCTATCAGAAACAGGCCATATGCAAGATTAACCTGGGTCAGAGGCATGTGATACGCCCTCAGAACTTTAGCTGGTCCTGGTTTCTCAGCCGTCACAGAACCTCTGCTTTTACATTACAGGAATAGGAATAAAGGCTAAAATATCTCAACTCAGCCTGTGAACTGGCTCACCAGATCTGGTCTCGGCTCCATCTGTGCATGGGTTCAACACCATGTATGCACAGACTTGGCTGGATCTAAGCTGAAGCGCAGCCCTGTCTGCAGGGGAGCAAACTCAGCCCTTCAAGATTATGAGATCGGTTTTAGGCAGAGCTTCACTGTCTCTGTGTGTGCAAGAACCCATTTCTCACTGTGCAAGAACTTGTTTATGCCTTCTTAGTGTTCAGCCAATCTCCAGAGAAGCAACCAAACTTGACATTTGACTCCCTATTCTTAATAAAATATGCACTGAAATTAGTTTTTTGACACAGAGCAAACTTCCCCCTTTTAATTGATACTTTGTGATGCAAGAGGTTGGGCATGTGATGCTTTGTTCCACAGTTGCCCTGCTGTTCTCTATATACCTTGTACTTTTATCCTCTCTCAATGAAACACCCTCTTCCTGCCCAGAGGATGCTTTGTTTTGAACGTCTTCTTGGTGTTCATTGATTGTAGGTCATTTTGGTCTACATATCTAATGAGGAAAATCAATGAGCAAGGAAGATGCGGCTGAGACAAGGAGACAATGTTAAATATGAAAGGAGAAAAAGGTGGAATGTATGGGGTGGGAAGGGGCAGGTGGGGAAAAATGAAAAGCGAGGATGAAAGGGAACAGAAAGGAAGACAGTGACAAGAGGGACATAGGGCAGGTTGGACAGTGCTGAGGTCTAGGTGACGACCGATGGGCAATTCAATAGAAGTTAAAATATACTGCAGCACATTTAAATGAAAAAGTGGGCCTGAGCAAAAAAACTAAGTTAAAGAAAACAAATTTGAACTCTTGTCTCCGAACACAAAGCTTAAGCTTTAAAACAGAGGGACACTTGAAAGTGAGGAGCCACTTGGACCGTGCCTCTCAAGCAGGTGTGTTAACCTACAGGTCTATGCTTACCAGTTTGGAGTTGGCATAGGGTAACAGAAGTAGAGGTGGGCACTAGCAAAAAGTGGGTCAGCTCTGTGGTCGAGGTCCAGTAACTGTGCAGCCAGTTTTCAATTAAATTGATCCTTTGAATTGTATATACATATTGGATTTGGAGCAGGCACTGTTCTCACTTTGGCTGAAGGTTTTCCAACTGCCAATTGCAAAGATGGTAAGGCAGACTAAGAGGTAGAACACACAAGGGCAGAGCAGTCTGGGTAACACCATCCTGCTGTGCCTGAAAGTTTTAGTTCGACACGTACCAGGTGCTGTCTAGCCACAATGTCACTCTGATCTGCCTCTTCAATCTACTTTATGTCTGTCTACCAAATGGAAAGAGCGTGAGGCAAAGGAGCCCTTCTAGAAGGTGGACTGTGAGAGGTCAGAACTGTACAGCCCCCGGATGCACTTAGGACACAAATGCACTGCATGTTTGTCCCTGCTGTGGAGTGCATGTCTAGCCCTACCAAACTAGGCAAAAGAGCATGTATGTGGCAGATGACCACAGTGAGGTGCTGCAATGCACCGCTACATGACCTGCTAGAGTAAAGCGTGACATGACATCTTTGTGAAGCCACCACCTTCATGCCAATACCAACTGACAGACTCCCAGGCAACATCAATGCTTGGGCCTTAGCTGGCTTTACTGCAGGGAAAGGAAAGGGAGAAAAGGAGGAGACTTGGACTGCTGACCTGAGCTGCCGACTTAGGTAATAGGGAACCAAGACTGAATTGCAGCATCAGCTCGACATCTTATGATTCTGGGCAAATCAATCTTCCTTTGCCTAAAAAAAATCTGATCTTCTGTAGTGTAAACTGGTGCTGATGTAAAGCACATTGATGCCTCTGAGCTTGTGCTATATAAAACTGCACAAATAAAAATATGACAGGCAGCCATTAACATTTTACCCAGAGGATTGGGACTGTTACCAATTGACCATCTTTTAAGGGTCCCTGTGCCCACTAACAAACAGGTGATGGCACTATCCACCCACCCCCACCCTTATTTTGCCAACATCATTTTGCATGTTAAAGTTTAATCAGTACTTGGAATTTTTAGAACGAAAACCTTAGGCCCCTCTGTCGTAAATTCCCCTTTTTGGATGGTCATCCCCTACTTTTTGCTGCTTGAATCTGTTGCTTTTGACCTGTAAGTGTATTGAGTCCTGCTAACCAGACCTCAGTACCAGTGTTCTTTCCCTTAAATTGTACAGAGACGATTACCAATCCAATTGCCAAGGACTTTATCACCCCTGTAAGTAAATGGTACCTGTGGTACCCAGGGAAGAGACGGTAAATAGGTCCCTCGGACTGCAGCATTGATTGTGCCACTCTGCCTGACCTGAGTAAAAGAAAACCTGCAGAGCTGCTACGTCAGCCTGCACGAGCAGCTTTAGCTCACCTACTCAAGTACGATCATGCCCACATCAAGTGCAGGCAAAGTCCATTCACTACCATAGCACAGGTCACTCACCCCTGAGACAGGCCTCCTAAAGCCCAGGAGGCAGGGTGCACTGTGTTATGAGTTTGGATATATATGCAGGAGCATATATGGCCCTATGGCAACATTTAAAGCTTCATGCTACCGCATAGGATAACATAGGCTGGCACCCGGGCAGTCCCCAGATGTGCAGCTCGATAATGGCCCTTTCAATCCACCCCCATGTTTGGTATCAAACACTGTGCTTTTTAACCTTGAGCATGATTCTTGTGCCCAGGATTAACTATCTACCCTGTCGGCGTTCTTAGAGGATGCCCACCAAGATACCAGCTTTCCCCTGCCTTGGTGGGCTCTCCTGAGCCTTTTACTGCCAAGACAAGAGCCTGCCCTTCTGCTGGACATGCTTACACTTCCCCCAGGACGGTGACAAAGGACTTGGGCAGGAAGGAGGTCACACCTCTTCCCTTCCAGGAAGGGTAGTGTTTACAGTAACCAAAGCTTCACCGCCCTTGATATGTAAGCTCTTGTCCCCCACTCGAGGACAAAGCCCTTCCCACCCTGGCATGCAGGAAAATTAGCAATTCAGGAGGCGTACACCTGCCAAAGATTAGCCGCACCGTTAGGGTGGGCTAGAGGGTCCGTACAGCCGAAGAAGGCTTCTGCTATGTTGGCAAACCTTAGGATTAGTGGGTTCAGGGTTGAAAAGTGACGTACTCCTACAGGAAGTCATCACTTCAGAGGCAGGCTAGCCTCGGACCAGCAGCCCAATGCCTCCCACACCCTTAACGCCCCCTAACTGGGATTTCAGGGGCTCCCGACACCAGAACCTCAGTTCTGACTCTGAAATCAAGAAGAGGCACAAAGAAGACTCTGCTACCAACAACAGGACTTCAGACTCCGCTGCAGCGCAAAGAGAGGACACGTATGTGCCCTGAGGAGACCATATACTGGAGCTGTGTGATTGACATATGCCCGTGGTGAAAACTTGTTGCTCCCAGAAAGAGGGACTGAAGTGGACGCCAGAAACCTACAGCAGACTACCTTGACTGTTGGTACCAGTCACCTTCAACCTGCAGAGTAAGCCCAAAGAAAGCTGGTGACCTGCACCTTGGGAGTGGCCGTGTGGCTCATCAAGTTTCGAGCCGCTACTCCCTTCCCGACGACCTCCATCCGAAAAAGTAACAGTGGACTACATTTGCCGCTGCCAAGGATTGTCTGTTGCCAGCCAGCCTGGTAACCACCAGCTTCTCGGACATCACAGATTCCAGAGTAATTTACCAGCATAGTGACCGACGTCGGCAACGCCCCCACTCCTGAGAATCTGCATCTTGAAGGAGGCGTCTTTTGTGTTGGATTTCTTCTGAGTTGTGTCATTTACTTATCGTCCATGCGGTTGTTGTGAAATGCTTCACACAGGTTCCTCTAAGTAGCCTGACTGCTCTTTGCCACACTACCAGGACTGAGCTAAGATTTACTAATGTGAACCAGAGGTCCACTTCGGTGTAAGGTGCTAGTATTACATGGTAAGACTTCCCAATCATACCACATAATACTGTCATCTTGCCACGTCCTCTATCCCTCAATGAAAGATGCTGTTGGCAGAATAGTCTAGATTGCCTGATGATCAATGCATTTAAAAACGAAAAACTCTTCCATTTGTAGCACTTATTACCCTTCATATGGGTAGTAAGTACTATATCAATAAATGCAAATGCAAATCAAGACAATTTTACAGCTTCTGCCATGTTTGCTTGGAAACACACGAAGATGACCGCGATTGCCTTTGAAGTGCAGATGCTGTCTCTCATACCAGTGATAATGTGCAAGCACGGACCTCTCTTTAAAGCAAGGGTATACAGTAAAGCACGTTGCTTTGCATAATTAGAACCCCCACTATGGGGTTTTTTGTCCCTCCATGTTGTGAATCACCTGTAACCGCAACCATGTCATTTGGTGAGGCTGAAGCAGTCAGACAAGCTGAATGTGTCTCTCTGGAAAAAGAAAAGGTTTGTTCTGGCGCTCCTTTTTAAACTCTATTTAACCGAGGTTTTCCCTGGGACAACACTAACAACTGCCGCCCAGACACAGCACATGAAGGTGAGGTCAAATCCCTTTCAGCTCAGTTTGGCGGCGGTGTGCATCTACATGCATGAACC
This sequence comes from Pleurodeles waltl, assembly GCF_031143425.1. Taxonomy (NCBI): domain Eukaryota; kingdom Metazoa; phylum Chordata; class Amphibia; order Caudata; family Salamandridae; genus Pleurodeles; species Pleurodeles waltl. The sequence goes on along the minus strand of NC_090445.1, from coordinate 429,682,969 downwards.
TAACTACTTTCACTATGAAAGGCTGCCAGGTCTAGGCCCAGTCTTAAATCAAGGCCAAGCCTAGGTCTTCGCGCACAAGTTAGATTATAGTGAGGCTGTGACCAAAAACAAACGCAAACCTGGGTGACATATACTTATGTTTGTGCATATTGGCTAAGGGATGCGACTGTGCACCATGCCGGGGACATTACCGTGCCAACAGCGTGCCAAACACCTTAAATTTCACATGTAACAGTCACTGGGGAAATGTTTTTTTACACGGTGCATAGTGCCTTGAATATTTGAACCAATTCAGAAATTCTACATAGGCGCAAGTAAATCCTTTACCAATCTTCCTCAATGGTTATGGGGCAGTGTGCGCGTCCAATTTGTACACTAATTGGTTGGTCTACAGATTTCGTTTTTTTGCTTTCCACGTAGTTCATTTCCTTCTATTTATTTTCTTGCATACCTTTTACTGTCTCTTCCCCCCTTTTAATTTCTCTCCCTTTTTGCCTTTATTGCTTCTACACACCATGTCACTGTTTTATTCGGGTCCTCCATTTTTCCTTTCCTTTTTCCATGCATCCGCTTCGTGTTTCTCCTAGTATTTCTTACTTCTTCAGTTGTTAGGTTTCCATTCCCTCCTTTTCAGCCCTGCTTTTCATTCTTGTCTTTTTTATATTTCTCCCTCTCTGCTTTACCTCGACTTCCTGTCTCTCCCAGTCGTTTTCCACACCCTACCAAATGCTCCCACCGCCTCAGACGTGGCTGGGCGGAGGTGGCGGTTTGTTCTCTTGGTGTCCTCGCGCCGCCTCACACGCCCCCACTAGGCGTGTCTTGAAGCACACTCATGATCCTGAGTAGTCACAACGTTTTGACTTGATTTCTATTGGTCTTTGGACTGTCAATCAGTACTTGACCTCTCCTCTTTGGGCGGCTCCTCGCGGGCACTGTCGCTGTCTTCCCTCGTGGCGTCCTACTCTGGGCTCTCCTTTCTAGTCCCGCCCACTAGCTGTTCGCGTGCCCGAGCCCCCGCCTCTGCGCCATTAGCCCATCCCCGTGTATACACTCAAACCATGATCCCGCACCCCCTTCCCCTAGAACATGGCTCGTGCACAAGACGCGCCATCACCGCTCTAGGTTAACACACTGTCATGCCTCTTAGGAGAGTTCTTGTACCGATGCCGTCAACAGAAGCAGAGTTCAATCCGTGATCCCGCCTTGAGTGCAAGTCCCCATCGCTTCCGCATCCTCGGGCTCCAGTGCGCCGATGGCCCGCCCCTTTTTGTATCCTGGCCCCGCCCCTCTGCTCTTGCCCCGCCCCTCGGGCGCGGCTGGCTTTGGGGGCGGAGGGGGCGGCTCGGAAGCCGTTGCCAGGCGGATGACGAGAGGCTGCGGGAGCAGCAGAGGAGCCGCGGGCAGGAGCAGCGGAAGAGGCGTGCGGAGGAGCCCGAGGAGCCCCCTGAGGTGCCCGCGGCGGGAGATAGGGAGCTGTCCCCACAGAGCCCCTGGAGACAGCCCCAGGCGTTCCCTCCACCCTGCCCCTGGCAAGACACCCCCCCTGCAGACTGTCACCCCAACGGGCACCGGGAGCCACCGCCGGACTGAACCACCCGTGCAGACAGTCCTCCACCCCACGCGTGCACGGGGGAAGCTCATGCGGCCGGTGACAGGAAGCTGAGGAGTCCTCAGTCCTCCCCTTGCACGCTGAGTAGCTGTCTTGCCCCGAATAGTAACTCGCACCCTGAGGCGAACAGAAGACGTCTCCCACAAGACTGCGTCCAGGGCTCGTATGCACGGATAGGCTCTGCCCTCCTCGCCCTACTGTGCCCTGCCCGTAGCTGCGCCCTCCGTGGATTGTGCGGGGTCCCACGAGTTGCGCTTCGAGGGATTCCGGGAGGAGAGAAGTAAGTCATCATGTAGTGGGAGATTGCTGCATTTCCAGTAAGGGGGCATCAGTGCCACGCGCTGACATGTTGTGGGTGTATTTGTGCCAACAGTTGCAGAAGGTCCATCTCTACCAGTGGTAGTGGTCGTGTCTGTGGTAGAAGTATAGTGGTACGTGACTGTCGACTGTTGCATTGGGGTTTCGCTCCTATCGATGGCTGCTGTTGGGGTTGTGTCACTGTTTGTGCCGCCCCCGGGCGTTAGGTGTCCAGTGGACTGGTTCTGGCGCCTATCTGTGCCAGCTCAGGTGGCGTCTGATCGTTAGGAGTACGTCGGTTATCGGTGTCAACATCGCTGCCTTCATAGTGTGACTAAAAGTTGTGACTGTCAGTGGCAACACTATAATGATGTCACAGTTGTTTGTACCTGGGAGGTTGTGTGATCACATGTGCAACCCTGCGCTTTTGTGTTCATGGGTGCTAGTTGTCTGCTGATGTCCTCCTCAGCGCTGGGTTTTTCTGAACACAGATGCAAACTCTGGTGAGAGAAAGGCATTGTCCTACCTACATTGGTGTCCGACCTGCGTTGCATATTGTAGGGAGTAGAAGGATTAATTGCTGTTGGTGTTTACTGTGAGGTATGTGGCCGTCAGTGGCAGGCGAAGAAAGGTGAAAAGGGTACACCAGTCTGCGAAGGTACGGATCAGATGTGCATCGTCTTCACGTCTTACTGCTGGACTTCCTTTTCCCTAGTACGACCTGTCACTGACAGCACCAGACCTGCTCTGATCCTACCGTGTGCCAGAAAGCAACTAGTGTGTACATCAACCTTTTCAGATCCACAGCTGCACGCACCCTACAGGCGAACTATATTACACAGCACCTCTACAGATGGGCACATTTCTGCAGATCTGCTCCTATAGACATTGTACGCGCCCCAAATCCGCCAGGCGAACACCACGGGTTTTTAGAGATTGTCTTCAGATTGATTGCCCTGTGTACCGAGCAGCCTTTAGTAGATGCCCGCCCTATGTCCATAATACCATTATTCACATATGCACTCTTTGAGGCTCACTTCTTACTGAAACAGAGTAGCAATAAAACTGCGCGGAAACATAATTCGGGTAGCCTGGAAGTCACATTATGCGATATTTGAAGTGGCCCGGCCAAGCAGACACTTACCGAGGTTCTCTCTAAATGGCGCATTGTGCCTACGGCCCTATTACCAGATAAGTTTAGCTGTGCGCGTTAGGTGAACATGTACCTCTCCACACGTAGGCACCTGGTATTTGCAGCTGGGCGTTATGGGTCCCTAGGTCGCCAGGTAACACAGGTCACTCATTTGGAGGTGAGCAGTTCTGCACACATCGCCTCTGTATACATGAGTTTTCGCAGAGAACACTCCACTGTTGATGTACACTGTGTCCAGGGCAGCCTCTGTAAAGGGAAAGTGGAGCGCATCCGCCTGCTCATAAGCTCCCAGTGACCTTTGTCTATCCCTAGGTGTGCACAGATTGTACAAACCGTATTTCCAGATGGGAACCTTCTACATTCCAGTCATCTGCAGTTGAGCATGCTGTGTACACAGCACTGCTTTACAGGTGGAGCACCATCTGCGCACAGCACTGTATACAAAGCGCCTCTACTACAGAAGGTGCGCCTTGTGTACACAGCATCTCTCGGCAGTACAGCACCTGCGCCGAGAGGGCTCTCTAAGGATAAACACTGTACACAGCTCTTCACTGACGATGAAAACCTCTACAGGTCTAGGAGGGCCAAGAGATAAGGGTTGGGCTCTCAAGGGTTGCCAGGGAGGGGGATAAAAGAGGGTGAGAGAGGGTGAAGTTGAGGATCCAGCAGCGCTGGCAGCTATAATTAGCCGATCAGCAGGTTGTGGGGCTTCCCTCCCTTGGTGGCATCTACATAGTCTGTGGGGAGGGAGGGTGGCGGCGGAGGAGGGGCAGACTGGACATTACCCAGAAGGAGGAGGTATCCCGGTTGGGTAGTCAGCCCTCCAGCGCAGAAGGATGGGAAATCCATACCAGGGAGGGCACGTGAAGGTCGTCCGGACTGGGGCATTATAAGAGGATGCGGATCCAGGGGCGGGGGTGTTGGGGAGCGTGGCGTGCGAGGGTATGGGAGGTCCAGGACACGCCTGCAGGAGGGAGGGCGGGCGGGCGGGCTTTCAATCGATGCTGGCGAAAGTACAGGCAGGGTCATTGCATAGTGATGCTCCATGGCGCCAAACACTGCCGGCAATGAGTTTCTAAATGTAAAAAGTAATGCGTAGAGAAAAACGAAATTTCGCAAGGCATGGATCTCGTACCAAGCCATATGAGGTGGGTAGTTTAGGTAGAGACGGAGACTAATGATGGTCTGTTTGTGCTACATAAGCAGGGGCACGTTCATATTCGCAGACTCGGTGGTGTTTTTCGCTTGCAATGGACGTTTTACATGCCTGTTTGATTTAACAGCTCAGGTTTTAAGCCTAAGAGTGGTACCCAGAAATGTGCAACCTCCTTGCTTCGTCGGAGGCAGTGTGCTGTGTGAGATGGTGCACGAGCCCGCTATGTTTTTATTGTCAGGTATAAGTGCCAGGCTTGGGATTTTCCTTGCCTTCTGATGTTTGTTATTATTTATCGTACCAAAATGCAAAAAGGAAGAAAAAAAGACCATGGCGAGCTTCTCAAACCAGGCACGAGACACCTTGACATATCTGAATGCTGTGACTTCTTACCGAGTTATCATCAATATGGTTCGATGTTGGCACAGTTCTAAGTCGCTGTCATGGTCACCCAAACCACCAACAGTCTACTGGTTTAACAGCATTCTTCCATTCTGCACCTGTGCCTTTTCCTATCCCACTGTTCCCTTGGCTATTGCTCTTTTATAATCCATCTTACCCCGTTGATTTAGGTCTGAGTCGTTTTCCTTCCACTCCCCACTACCTCTTATTCGCATCCAGGTAGATCACATGTCCTAGGCTTGACCATTTGTTACTGCCCCTCACTTCCTTATAGACTTGAAAAGACTCCACAGATTTTAAAAGTGCTAAATATTCCTTCTGAGGCCTACTGGTCACATGAGGCCCAACTCTCTTGGAGCCTAGTATTCAACAATGTGATCTTTGCTCTCCTTTCTGCAACTTTGCAATGTCTGGTCGGTGAAACGGACTTGTCATGGCCGGTTGTAGTGGGGCTTGTTAGCTCTTGGAAACATTCCCACATTAAACCCCTAATTTCTGTTTTTAAAATTGAGCGTTCTCTTTCCCTCAGGCGATCATATTCTGCTCACGACACAAGGCCTAAAACAATTATTGTGGGTAACTAATTAGCATAGGCAATTCTAAAGCACATCACACTGAATGGCGTCACAGGACGTGATGTTGCAACGCTAACATAACCCTCACTTGAAAGTGACGGTCCTATTGTACAGTCAAAGCTGAGATACGTCTTAATGCTATATATGGACATAAATGTAATATATATTTCATATCTAAATCAGGTGTGCACGTAGGTTTCCTGTATGTGAATTCAAAGTAGTGAATGTTTTAGAGCAATGTTTCATAACCTTTTCTCTTCTGTGGATCCCACACTGAATCATTAATGGACTCTGGGGACCCCGGGTAAGTCATTACTGGAAACCGGGAACCCCGGCCTAAGCATTTTCAATGATTTGAACCACAAAACAGCACACAAAAAGTATAGAAGAAAGCATTCACTAAACATATAAAAAAAGAATCAAATATTTTATTACATCTAAAAAAAAATATCATATTAATAGGAAGCTTGGTGCTTTACTAAATTCAATTGAGGCCACTCATTGTCCGCACTTTATTCAGTTTGATGCACTTGCTGTGCTCCCACAAATCAATTTGAGGGTACTAACTTTATTTTTAGCTTCCTATTTCAAATGGTTTCCAATTACAGAACAGTTAAACAATTGTAATTTTGTCTTTATTCATATACACTTTATTAAAATCTGTTAGTATTATTTAATTTTCTAAGCAGTCACGAACTCCCTGAGTAGGCTTTACTGACCCCAGGGGTCCCCAGACCGCAGGTTAATAAGCCCTGTTTTAGATAATAAAGATCTCTACTTTTTTGTTGAAAAATCTATTATTGAAAATTTACAGGGCACATTACCATATTGACATGGTGCAGCTGAATATAGTCAATGAATGTTGCTTCACTATGCTAATAATACACTCAGTTGCTATAGAAACATGTTTTAGCTAATATAAAATCATAGTCCAATATATCATTAAGACCCCTCCTTTTAAAGAATAATCCATACTTTACTAAACATTTTTTACATAGTATGAAATAATGGAGATATTTACTTACCTTATGTGCAAATAAATTGAAATAAAGAACTGCAGATACTGATTGACATGTGATTCTCATGAAGATGGTGTTGTGGATGTTTACTGAATTGTTTTATGTAGTGCTATCTAGACCCGTTGCTGGTCACACAGTATGTATGATAAACTCAGAAGTGAGGCATAATTGAATAAATTAGGTACAAAGTGATCAGATTATTAAAGTAATCAGCTGATTGAAAGATACTTTAGGGATTGCATTTGGAACACTTTATATTAACAGTAAAGTATAAAGAAGAATATATTAAGAAACATGAACTTATAGAATAGTGTCTAATAGGAAACATGCTGCTTAGGAGGCTAGCATGACCAAGCGTACAGAGTAGTAAGTATATCATTTTTGAGTCTCAATTTCAATTGTTTTAGATGGGTAGAAAGGCCTACATAGGTTAAGTGTGAGCTACCTGTCTATGTACTTCGCTTGCAATAGGGAGAATTGTAGCTTTTCTATATATGGGTGCATACTGAGAGTGTGGACATATAAGGTAGGAGAAGTGCTGGGTTCCTACTGTGAATTATTTTGCAGAAGCAAATTCTCCACCTCTACTTTAACTCCTAATTAAATAAGGGGCACATCACACCTGGCAGTCTTCAGCATGACACATCTGCCACCATAATCATCACAAATGCGTCAAGTTGTCATTTGCTCCAGTGTATCACTGATATTGTCTTGGTATCTGCTTTAATGTAGTAATCAGAAATGTAGACAACGAGTAATACACTGCCATGCCACCTCCCTGTTGTACAGGGCATGTAAATAAGGCGACTAAAGACTTGGTTCGTATAGCAAAACCTCATTAAGGCTGAATTTGTCCAGGATGTCAAAGGCATTTACTTGTGATACAGTTAAAAAAGTGACATGGTCCATGGGGGGAGGGTGGGTGTTTTGTGTGTGTGTATGTATGTATGTATGTATGTATGTATGTATATATATATATATATATATATATATATATATATATATTCAAACACACCCACCACGTGTTCATTTTACAAGTGTACAGAATGTGGCCTGCTGACTGCATATGCGCTTTACAAAACACACCAAAAGTGTAATCCCACAGAAATGCTAATAGAACACTTGATTTCTGTTTTAATTTTTATACTTCACCCTTTCCCGTTTTTTTCAAACCGATACGTAAGGACTCTTAAGTAAAAAAAAAAAAAAAAAACATCTTTAAAGAGATTCATGGCTCTTTGTACTTACATTTTAAAGCTATTTTCAGTTCTGTATAAAACACACCAGCACATATCATTTAAAGGCTTCTGGTTTGATGCTATGCGTTTCTTTACTGCGTGTGTTCTTTCACCAGTTTCAAACACCAAATCCATTCACATTCCTCCCTCTTTAGGGGCTGGGCGAATTATTGGCGTGTATTTCGCATTCATAAACATCTGACATAAAATGAAAGATGCTGCCTCATGGATGGCGCGTTAAAAACATCCCGAGGCAGCATAGTAGGTGATGCCATAAAGCATTTGAAAATGCAATCAGAGGCCTGGCTGGGGCAAAAGGGTATGCTACCATCACCCCAAAGTCTTCCTTGGTTTTGAGCTCAGGGGGATTGAGACCCCTCTTTATAACTGGTGGTGTGCTCCGTCCACTCCTGACTTGTGTCCTCATACTGGTCGTGTCCTCATACATTTATGCAACAGTTAACAAACTCGGTATTTAATGTCCACTAGTGCGGATATATCCCCACCCCTTGAATGTGGGCCGTTTCCTTTGTTCAGATTAAATAAAATGACAATGGCCTCTTAGTCTGCAGCAGATACGAAACTACGAAACTGCGGTTACAGGTAAGATACTTGACTTGTCTCTTCTTGAATACTTCTGTTATTTTAAGTACAGGAGGGCCATAGGTTCTGGCTCCTCGGGACGATGTCTCGATTGTATGGTAATCTGGAGAGCCCAGTGATTTCACCCCATCAGTTTTATTCGAGTGGGCCTTTTCCCCAGTTAGCGGTCCTGGCTGCTGTGTGGTGTGCACTCGCTCAATGTTTGCATCTCCTAAGGGGTTTTAGAACTGCGTTGGTTCACACGTGCCTGTACGTGCCCTGCTTGGAATGCCGAAAAGTTTTTCTCTTTGCCATCTCCTTACTTCTTGGGCATGTAGGCTCTTAAAGATCAATGATGGAAAGTATCAGGGTAGTATGGAAGGAATAGGGAGTTTTATAGGGATACAACATCCCCACTGCAGCCCAGCTTCGTTTGGCAGCAGCTAATTTGCATACATTAAACTTTAAGGATGTACCAGGCAGTAGGAAAGCTGTACTTCCTAGGGTAATCTGCGCCCGCGGCACATTAGATCCCTTTATGAAGGAATTCAGATCCTAATCTATGCGAGTGCCATCTTCATTGTGCCAATTTTCAAAGAGGAATGTTCATTTATTAGCATCTGCAGCTTTCAGTTCATGACTAAGAATAATATGCAACGCCAATTTAAACGTGACTTTTTCAGCAAAAGACGGACACTGCTCACATATTTTTAATGATTACTGGCATGCTTGTTGCTTGCTGGGATGCTGTTGATATTGGGAAAGCATGTACTGCTGATGAGGACACAGATGGTATCTTTAATATTTTCTACTGGGACACAAAAGTACTTAGCGGTATGGTGTTAGGAATTTCTGTGCCCAGGCCCTCCCTGGGAGTTTGTCGTGTAACCTGTTCCCAGTCTTCCAAAAAACATGCAGTGCCGTGTTCAAGATTTTGTGGGGGATGCATAAGATGCACCCCGAAGTTTGTATTGACGTTCTCACTTTGTAGCCTTACCAAATCCTATTAGAGAAACTCAGTTCAGCCCACACCTGTGTTTGAACCTACTATCTTCATTAAAACCTAGCGAGGTGCCAAAACCCACCTCCAGGTGCAACGTGCTCTGTCTTCTCCAATCACGACACGAGGTGCTGATGTAAATGGACGGGATTTCTTGCCTGTCTCTCGAATCATGGCCCTGCTGGTTCCCAATTTTCACCTGCAGTCCTGCTTCTCCAGTGGTGTTGTTCGATATCCTCTCCAGGTCCTCACTATGACATAATTATCTTAGTTTGTCACCCGGATGGAAGGGTTGGCGGCCCTGCTGGGCTATAATCTTGGTCACATGTGACCTGCAGAGCTACTGTGTCCGCAGTCAGGGCCCTTGCAACACAGTCCCCTCTTTGTTTGCATGAACTGTGGAGACTGGAAAAAATGCAAGGGCAAAGTGTTCTTTCTGAAATCTCCCCAGTTACCTTATCGTGGGGAATTGATTTTTTCAGCTTCTTTTAAGTGTCTTTAGGGCACATCTGGTGTTGTCATCGTACCTTACCATCAACTCCTGCCGGGCAATTTAATAAATTCCCCTACATTAGCCCTGCCCTCCTTCCCTCCGCCGAGGAGCCCAAAATCCTGATGGGTTGAACGCTTAGGCTGTTCTCAGCTTCTGGTGCCCACATTCCAGTCCTCACTTTTCCCCCCCAGAAAGAAGCCTGCTACATGTTAATGAGTCTTGATCCGTCTCAGATGGGAGCAGCCCAACCCGAACGGCGGCTAGGCCAGGCTCCCCCTGCAGGATCCGGAACACAAGCAACCCTAGACCCGTCTCGGGCTGTTTGAGCCTCTTCAGTCGGGAGTAGCTTGAGTAATGTGCCCGGTGAGCAGTGGGGTGTATAGGCATACTTGCTGTCCATGAGGTCTAGCAATGAGCGCCTTCCTCTGTCACTCTTCGCCAACCTGTCGCTATTCTGCTTATTCCCGTGCCCTTCTGTTACAGCGTCCTTCACTTGCCTCTATCCCTTTTCTCTGCCCCCTCTCTTACTCCTCGGCCGCGCCTCTTCATGAGTTAAAAGGCTCGGCCCAGAAGTCCTTATTAGGCACGGTGGGCAGACAGCAGTCTCGAGGGCTACAGACGAGCACTTCTATGTGGTTAATGTTGTGCAAGACGCACACAGTGTGTTGTTACCTGTGGGTGTTCCATGGGGCAGGTTTTACCACATCAGAGCACTGATGCCCGCACCTGAGCATCTGCTTCTCGGAGAGGACGGGCTGCAGGAAAAACAAACGTTCGGCTCAACAAGCTTTAATAACAATATTTACCACTAATTTAGTGTCTCTTGTGAAAACACGCCTGCTGCTTATCTCCGAGATTGCTCAGACCACACCCTGTTTTTTAGGAACCCCTATTAACACATTAAAATCTGCTGAAATGTGAAAATGCTGTGATTTCTTTTGATACTCTATCGCAAGAACCCCTTTGTACAAGTAGACTGGTCTTTTCCAATATTTGGGCGACACTAAATAGTGCGCCTCCGTTGTACGCTTCAACGCAGCATAAATTCATTTGATTTCAGAGACAGGCTAGGGTGATGTCTGTCTTCATCATGTATGTGTTCGCGGGTGTGCAGTATGGGAACTCCCATTTTCTGGTAACCTGTCATTTTTTATCCCCGTCTTCAAACGCTGCTCCATGCAAAGGCTTTAGGTAGTCACTGGTCAAACAAGTGTGCCTTAACCCTAAATGCCCTATTGTAATATCATGTACTCTGTGGAAGCAGGGTACTAAATATTCATCCTCCCAGACAGAGTTCAGATTGTGACAAGTGCTGTGTAAATGATTCACACACACACCTCAATTTCTCCGAAAACGCACAACCATAACCAAGTGAAGATAGTCTTAGCCACTCTTAATAACTCCACCCTGCTCACTTAATTATCTCCTTTGCAATTTAGTGTCGAGTAGTAAGTGTGACATGTTTCACTGTATATCAGTGTTTGAACTGAAATATTAACACTGATCGTTTTGTGGTGTTTTTTTTTTTTTTGGTTCTACAAACGTTACTGTTAAGGATTGTGAATTGTGTTTTACGCAAGTGAAAATACAACGTGAGTGCCATGTTTAAGGTCTCGATTAACAGTTATTCATTTTGGATTGTGTCCTGTTTTCTGAAGTTAAATTGTGAAAATGTGTAAATAGATAGTTGTACTGTACAAGGCAGTTTAGGATAGGTGAGAGCTAAGGTTACTTGATAACGGTGGCGTTGTTAGGACAGGTTAAGATAATACCTAAATGTGGTAATTTCCCTTTGGCTTTAGTTTTTAAGGGAATTCCTTTGGTCTTTAATGATGGCCGAAAGTAGGTGGGCGTGGGCCTACCTTGATGTCCATGTTCTGATGTAGAGTGCTGGCAGTTTGGACACAGTATGACAACGCTCAACTCACCACCGCCCTGGAAACCAACGACTCACTCGACCCCTCACAGTTCGGCTTCAGAGCTAACCACAGCACCGAGACCGCCCTCATCGCAGCCACGGACGACATCAGATCCCTGACCGACAAAGGAGAAACCGTGGCCCTCATACTCCTGGACCTCTCTGCAGCATTCGACACGGTCTGCCACCGTCCCCTGATACGTCGCCTCAGCAATGCCGGCATCAGAGGCAAGGCCCTGGAATGGATCACCTCCTTCCTCTCCGGAAGAACTCAGAGAGTCCGCCTCCCCCCCTTCAGATCCACAGCTACGGAGATCATCTGCGGCGTCCCCCAGGAATCCTCCCTCAGCCCCACCCTCTTCAACATCTACATGACCCCCCTGGCGAACATCGCACGCAAACACGGACTCAACCTCATATCCTACGCAGACGACACCCAGCTCATCCTATCCCTCACCAACAACCCCACCTCAGCAAGAACCAGACTACACGAAGGCATGAAGGAAGTAGCGAACTGGATGACAGACAGACGGCTTAAACTGAATACAGAGAAGACGGAGGTCCTCATCCTCTGCCCTACACCTACCGCCTGGGACGACTCCTGGTGGCCTCCCGCCCTAGGCAGCACTCCCCAACCCACCGACCACGCACGCAACTTCGGTTTCATCCTGGACTCTTCCCTCTCCATGACCAGACAGATCAACTCGGTGACCTCAGCATGCTTCAACACCCTCCGCATGCTCCGCAAGATCTTCCGCTGGATCCCCACCGACACCAGGAAGACCGTCACCCACGCCCTCGTCACCAGTCGCTTGGACTATGGGAACGCTCTGTACGCCGGCATCACCATCAAGCTGCCGAGGAAACTTCAACGAATCCAGAACGCTGCTGCACGACTCATCCTGAACATACCCCGCCACCACCACATCTCCGGACACCTGAAGAAACTCCACTGGCTCCCAGTCAACAAGAGGATCACCTTCAGACTCCTCACCCATGCACACAAAGCCCTGCACAACCTCGGACCAAAACTCATCAACCACCGCATCTCCTTCTACACTCCTCCTCGCACCCTACGCTCGACCGGACAAGCCCTGGCAGCCGTACCTCGCATTCGCAAAGCCACCGCCGGAGGCAGGTCCTTCTCTTACCTAGCAGCGAAGACCTGGAACTCTCTTCCCAGCCACCTTCGCGCCATACAAGACCACCTCCACTTCAGAAGGCAGCTCAAGACCTGGCTCTTCGAGCACTGACCCCCCCCCCCCCCCCCCAGCGCCTTGAGACCCTTACGGGTGAGTAGCGCGCTTTATAAATGTGATTGATTGAGTATCACAATATTTTGTGGGCGTAGGATGGTGGTGGTGTGGCTATGGCATTATGGTTGTGTTTTAATGTTTGATGGCTGATGTGTAGCTGTTGTTTTGTAAATGGGTTACAAAGTTCATGAATTAAAAAAAAAAATGCCTACAAAAATATAACATAAGTATGTTTCACTGCTAAAAAGTAACACTTTTCAACGAATTCGCAATTTTGTTGAGAATGTCTGCTTGGTCCCTTCCCTTCTCCCATTCACTGGTTTTACCCTAGAGGTGGGAGAGTTTGAAGCCTCTTTCAAATATGAGGCAAGACTAAAAAGGATAAGATTTACTTTTATCCTGGTGTAACATCTCCTCCCCAAAGCCTCATTTAAAGATCATGTTTTGACCCACAGTCTTTTTGAATACCTGTGTTGCCAAAGGGCACCAAGGATATTAGCCATTAAAAAAAATAAAAAATATAATGGGGGAGCTTCCAGCTGCCAGTTTCCATTTGGCTACCTCCTACGCAGTGCTACGTGGTGTGGGCTCATTAGGTTGAACATAGCATTTCTGATGTGTTGTAATCTGCATGTGGGCCTCAACCATACCCATCACTTTAATTCGTTTGTTGGCCTGCCTTTCAAACGGCACACGCTTTCATTGGTAAATACTTCACATTTGCACTGCCTTCAGGCTGCTTTGTTACCGCCCTGGAGACTGACACTTTTACATGGATGATTGCACAATCAGGCACAAAGCTTCGTCTGGCGCACTAATTTTTTTTCTTTTGAATGGCCGCTTCGTGCTGTGTGGCCGTATGTTGTTTCTTCGCTGTTTGGGGCATGTCGCTATCGTATGCTTCGTACTGCGTGGCTGTTAGTTGTTTCCTTCAAAAAGCCTTAATTCAGCATTCATCTTAATGGGAATACCCTCCTAAACATCTGACTTCACCAGCAGCTCTGATTTAGCAGTTTGGCAGGTGTGTTTTTTCCTAACATCTTCCCCAACATTGTATCACCCTCCCAGACCCTTAGCCCTGGGGTCTTTTTTATTAACTAATGGTCTCCATTAACTCCTATTCAGCAAACCATTTTCATCCTGGTATCCCGCCTATATAGCTTGTCTATCTATTTTCTGACCCCCCCCCCCCCCCCCCCCCCCCCCCACTTCCAGTTTTTGCCACCTCCCCTTCCCAATAGTTGCTGTTTCCTGCTGCCATCTTTGTTGATCTAATGTCACAATAGCCAGGTCAGGGTATAGAGAAAGGAGCTGCGAACAGCGTGTCTTCCACCGGTAACTCCAACAGGGCATTGACCATGGGCATATATGAAGAACCATCTGACAGAGGTCCACTACACCGGCCTGGTGGCCATCAAAAATCTGTGCATCATATTTTTTTTTTGTTAACGCAAATGCAACAAAACGGTTTTCCTTTCAATACTAATTAAATCCAAAAACCCCATAAGCATCTGTGTTTCTACTGTTTTAGAGTTCTGTGCAAATTCCGTTTTTGAAACTTCCCTATATCCCTGTACTGGTAATTTGCTGAATTATGGAAATTGAGCTGTTTTGGGACTGACTCTTTCCCTCAGATTTAGGGTTGAGCGCAAAGCGCTCAGTCTCTGGTGTAACTTCTCTGTGGGCTATTAACCACGGCCATGTCAAGCCCATCAGTTTGGTTAGTTCGTGGGCTTTACTTTTAAAATTAGCTTGATTTAGTTAGTGAAAGGCATGCATACGTCATGCCTTTTCTGGTGCTCAGCCTGCCTAGGGCGCACCAGCCAGCTACTGAAAACAAACGAGGCTCCATGTTTTCCCTATGGTTTCTGCACTATTTGTTCTCTTTATTTCGCAGCCAGCGCGATCTCGCTGGGCAGTAGTCGGGCGCTTTGCATGACATCGACCCTCTTACACGGATAATTGCACTTTTGCCGGTTACATGGATAATTGCACTTTTGCCAATATGTTTCACTGAGAGCGAACTTCTTTCCTTTTGTGTTTTTGCTTTGCGCTCATGGTGGCTGTCGGCTCGCTTATGTGAAACTGGTTTACTTTTCAGTTTATGTGGCAAGAAAAGTCTGGTTAGGAGTTTACAACTCTAATAGCTTTAACTCGAGTAAACGCAAGACACATTGCATTGTAAATGCTTGTTATAACTTTTTAACCACTTGACCGTCTGAACCAAATTTGGAATGCTGATGGCCACGCCCACCAACTTTCGTGCTTGCTGGTCATGGGACATCAAAATTATCAAGATAGGAAAGGTGATTTCCTATGATGTCTGGTTACAAGGGTGCAACCTTGTCCTCAGAATCACAGATGTGAAGCATGCAATGTGGGAAAACAGACACTGGCAAAGGCAGTAGGTCTCGCCTTTGGGGCATATTGGATTTGCAAATGTTTAGTCATGCAGCACAGCATCCGTAACTAAAGAATGTTAAAAGCTTTTGAAGCGGCTGGCAGAATTATTTTGCAGGTGTGTCACAGAGCATGCATGTGCCTACAAAATTATTCAGTGGTGGCTTTTTTTCCTTTTAGTTTCTGTAAGACATTGGGTAATTAGTTACGGTGATAAGTACCTACCTCAAGCACTAATCACAGTCCTATCAAGGGTGAACCACTAAAGTCACTAAATAAACCTGAGCTCAACCACCTGGTAGCTATGCCATAGAGCAGGCAGGTTTAAATTAGAGGCAAAGTGTAAAGTATTTATGCAGTTTAAAAAACAGTAATAAAGTCGAAATGCAAAACAGTAAAAATCACAAAACTAATTGGAAACATTGAGTAAAATGTAATAAACAGATCAACACCAAAATTACAAAAATGCAATAAGCGGACAGGAGATATATGCCAATGATAGTCAACGATCGAGGTAGAACAGCATCCGGGTGCTGTTTGACTCTGTCTGCAAGTGTGGGTCAGATGCAACAACCAAGTTCATCCTGGGCAAAAGATTTTATCTTCTGACTCAGTACTTTAAGTCCCAGTTCACCACAGGCGTACACTTCTGAAGCCCCTGTGACCTTAGGGGAGTCACTGAGGTCCTCACATATGTCAGGCAGAGGTCCAGTTACCACTGGTCAGCTGGGCAGTTGTAGAAAGATGCCTCTTTTAGCTTGTTTTCTCCTTGGAGCTTTAACGGTAGGTCAGCCTTATAACTCTTGGAGTCCACTGTTTGTCCTGAGTATAAGAGGGAGCACAGGCCCAGTGTTATAGGCTTTTCTCAGGTCTCAGACAGCAGGTTCTGTAGTCTTCATATCTTCCACAGGTCCAGGACAGTTCTGAAGTGGTTTCCTGTAGATGCCACGTTTATGCCTGACACGAGCTAGTGAGTGGGAATAACCTCTGGGGATGGATACCCTAACCATTGGGGTAGAGGTTCCCTGGGCTAACCCTACCACTTTGGGCATTTTCTAGATGCTGAAGGTCTTTGTCCACACACACCAAATATACTCTGAGGGCTCTGAGTGTGAGGTGGGTGCCGGTGGGGGTGTACTTTAGTAATCCTAGTGTCCTCCAAAATCTAATATTAAAATCCAGTATGAAGCTGACTCAGGACCTCCAATAAAATCAGCTGGAAGTCTGGCGGAAAAAAAGTAAGGTTTTCAGTAACCAGACAGTGGATACACAAGAATTGTTTTTGCATCCTATTTCGTTACTTTGAAGTGTGTCAAAAGTATGTATTTGTAAACTCAGCAGACTTGTTAAGTAGGCTTTGAAAGTGTAATGTCAAAAAGAGGCCCATTGTGATTAAAATCAGCCTGGCTGGAGGGTCAAAGGAAGGGCACATCCTAGGTGTCCGCTAACAGTTGCCTGTGTTAGGGTAGGCCTCTTTGAAGTGTGCTCCAGGAGATATATATGAAACAACTCCAGTAGACCTGTCAAGCAAGATTTGAGTTCTGAGGAGTTAACTTTGCCCATTCAGGTCAGTCTGTTTGCTTCTGGGAGGCATTCACACCTAGGCAGACCTAGTCAAATACTACTTACTGCCTGGCAGACGTGGGAGAGCAGAATACAGATTTGTCTCTAGGAATTGTTGGCACGGAAAAGGCACATTTTTAACAGTTACTTTTCCTTAACATATAACAAAAATCAGACTTCCACCATTGCATTGGATTTTTAATAACCATTAACTATAGTTGTTCATTTGTCGAGCCAGTGCCATTCCTGAGATACATTATTAGTATTTAATATTACATCCCAGCGTTTTCCTATGGAACAGCCAACCTTCATACAGTGAAAATAGCATTTGAGGCATTTTCAGTGCAAGAAATGTGTAATGTCAAACTTATACATGACCTACTTTTCTACACCATGCACCCTTTCTTATGGGTATTAAAACCTACTTACTAATAATTAAAAGGAGTGATTTATTAATATTTAAAAGAAAGATTTTGACTTGCCAAAAGGGGTTACTTTGACATGTTGAATTTTCGGTTTGAAACTGGAGGGTGACTGGGGAAGAAGCACAAGGGTAGGTGAGAGGAGCACATAGCATGGTGAGAGGTGAGAAGCACACAAGGTGGACAGTAGGAAAACACATGCGTTCTCATAGAGTGCTTAAATAAAAAGTAGTGCCTTTAAAAGCGAGCATTTGAATGACCTTATGTGTCTATAGTCCAGATGTGGGACACACACAAGAGGAGTAAGAAGCCCCCACACAAAAGGTGGGGTCTAAGCGCACTGTAAGATAACCATATGTCTTTCAACAGATAGCGCATTAACTATCTTAGGCTGCACCTAAAAATGACTGACTAGTTAGACAATTGCAGTCCTGCACCTACTACTCACATTAATGTCTTGTTTCTGCCTGAAATGAGTGAGGTTTGGGTCATAGATACGTTGTTTACGGATTGTTCTTCCTCTTGTAATTTGAGAGACTGAGAGTAAGCTTATTTCTCTCGCCTCACTTTTCTTGCACATTTTAGTATTCAATAGCAGTCCCACATGGATATCCGTTTTTAGCTCAAGCCTGACCTGGAAGCCTCAATCGGAAATCTGGTCTTATAGGTGTATTAATATACAAACTTCACACTTTGTTTTTTCCCCCTAGCAGAAATATGTATTTTGTGACTAGTGAAATGTGTGATGGAAGTTTTCACATATTAGATTGCCTTCTTTTATTTTATTGCCTTATTTCCTGAAAGTACAAATTGAGCATTCAAAATTGCATTGGAATGAGCTGCGCACTTCTGCTCCCGAATATAAACTCAGTAAATTGATGTTCTGCCATATAAATTTGAATGCATAAAAACCCGGCGTTAAATTTTCATTTGTTTTCATTCATTTGTGGAATAGCTCAAAATAAAATATATATCTCTAAGATTATAAACATTCTCTCTTGTTTACCTTATTTTTTTAGTATTTATTTTGGCTTGCATTGTTTGATCATGCAAATAAGAGTACTCATCCTTTTAATAATGAGTCCTGAATGTCACATGCTTATGAAATTTTTGGATACTGTTGACTGAGCAGCTTACGCCTAGGCTTTAATAAGCGTAGTAGATGTTACTGCTGTCTTGCCTTTCGGCACCTCTGACATTGCCTTCGCTACGAGGTCATGAAAGAAGCATGAGGAACTGAAAAGAAAGTTTCGATTTCTTGTCTTTTTCCCAAACCACAGGTGGCATAAAGGAGGCCTAGTGGTGGGATAGGACGATGCAACCCTCTGAGGTCATCTGGGTTCACAGGGTGCATGATGTCACTTGAGCTATGTCATTTTGGTGAATTGATTTCATTATCTTTATATAGCAGTATGTGGTGGTGAGCTTAAAAATTTGATGTACAGCACTCATTGGCAGTATCTTGGACTGGTCCTCATCTATTCTAAAATGACCTGTGTTGGTTAGTGTCTGTGAATTAAAACTAGGGAATTTGCTCCAGGGCGTGTGCTGCCACCCCCATGGGTAATTTCTTTTTGTCGAAAAAATGCCTCCACTGCAAACATGCATATACAAACATCGATTTGAATGACCTTACGACTTGTCCCACTGCTCCACCCGGTCGAGAATGGACCTTCCCTTAAAGGTTGGACTGCTCTGAAAAATCTAGATAATTCCCAAAGGTTAGGAGGTGGTAGTGGGTATTTCTATTTAGTGACCTTTGTTGATCAGGGATATGTTTTGTTCTGATTTGGGAAGATCTGAGTTGTAAGGCACCTGGACGAAGCGCACTTGGTTTCTCCCTTCGAGCTCTGATGATTGTGGTTGCCCCTGTGATACCTAGTCTTCTTGTCCTCAAGTGAGAGGCCTCTTGCTTATGATGTACAAATCAAGCTGGGCAAACCAGTTTGGCTAGGCAGAATGCTACTTCACCTACATTTTCTACAGGTCCTTTGCCCATAGAGGAAAGGATGCTCCTGTTGGGGGCGTTTTGAAGTTCACTTCTTTTGCCTCCTGACAGTTCTGGATTCTCTGTCACTCTTTGCAATATCATTAGAAGAGCGCTAGAAAGGAACTCAATCTTTGAGCATAGCTGCAGCGGTTGATATGGACTGCCCATGTAGGCTCTCTGCTGAGACTCTGTGCAGGAAAGTGGGACACTCTCCAAACTGGCCTTCGTGGCTAACAGTACCAGGACCAGAGTCTCACTAGATGCCCTTAACAATGCATCAGAATTCAAAGTGGCCCTGATGAGTGCATACTTTTGACTGGGGTACCACTTTTGGTTCTCTTGCTTTCTCTGGCTTTGTGATTACATGTAGTCCTTTGTGACAATGTTACACTTTCCTCTACTTTCCTTCTTACAATTTCATGTTCCTTGATGGCTACCTGGCATCTAGGTTGGGCAGGCTGAACACTATGCAGTGAGGTCTTTATGGCCTACTTGAAGTTCTGACAGTCATTTCAGCCTTTTCTTCACCATAGCCTAATGGGACCCTCTTGCTAAGTCTTGTCCTTTTCATACCTGCTTCACAGGGCTCTGGGGTGTGCAGAGGACAGAGAACAAGGCACCATCTTTTTTTAACAATATGCTCTGCTCTTGTCTGGTTCTTCCTTGATGACTAATCTATTAGCTACATAAATGTCCCCAGTGATTTAGTGAGGAGAAACTTGGTCCGATCGTTAGCGTGTACACATACGATTGAGTATGTTCTTGAATCAGTACTTCTGATGGATACAACTACCTGTGGATTCCTCACCTAATGAATACTCCCATGGCGCCAGCATTCGACGGAAATCTTCTTCCTAGCTTCTGCACGTCGACGAGGAGACGTCACACTGGCCCACCCACGCAACGCCGTCTGACGTCATACAGGCAATAAGAGGTCCTCGCCGACGTGCCGACGTCAGTTCCCTTTTTTCCGTGCATTCGAAACGGTTATCTTCGAGGGAGCTACTGTTACTTTCGTGGTTGCAGTGTATTTTTTTTTTGCTGCATGATTTTCTCTGCGGTTATAATGTCTCAGAGAAAGTCGGGTTTCAAGCCCTGTCGAGAGTGTGGGGGCAAGATGTCAGCTACTGATCCTCACTCCGACTGTTTATGGTGTTTGAGCTCTGACCACGACGTCGCTACATGTGATTCATGTCAGCACATGAATCCGAAGGCCCTGAAAGAACGAGATGCTAAGCTCTTCATGGCGAAGTCGAAACGGAAGGAGAAAAAACATCATAGAAAGTCATCTTCGCCGAGATCTTACCGGCGTCATCGAGACTCCCGGCACCGTAAGGATTCACGGCGTCATTCCAGCAAGGAGTCTCGTTCGAGGTCGCCTTCGGCTCGGCATCGGAAGGCCTGGGAGGTCAGTCCCACGGTCACGCCACATCCGTCGACGCCGTTGCCTTCTCCGGCGTCACCGACTTCGCTTGAACAGGCTTCAGTGATTGAGGTGACGCAGCCCGGGCGTTTTCTCCGGCGTCGCAGACGTCGAGGCTGGCGTCGGGGTCGCCTTCGATCCAGGCACCCCAGTATCCGGCTTTTCCTGCCCCTGGAGCCGATAATACCGCATTCTTGAATGCGATGTACACCATCTTTCAACAGATGGCTCCAGGCGGTGCTCCGGCTGGTCCTTCGGGGCCGCTGGCTTTTTCATTGGGTGCTCCGGCGCCTTTACGACCGGCACCCTTTGTGCCCTTTCTCCCTTTAGGGAATGTGGGCTCGGTGCCGTTATCGGCGCCGTTGGCCGCTCCGGTGGCTTCAGAGGGTTTGGCCCCGGAGGTTTCCATCCCGTCGACTTCGGGATTTCGACCTGTGACTCCGACGAGACCTTCGGAGACTCCAAGACGCGACCCTCTTCGTCCGGCTTCTGCCTCAGCGCCGAAGCTGCTTGTGGTGCCGGATATGGCGTCGGATAGATCCGGAGATCGGCGCAGATCCTCGACTTCGGCGGATGCCATGTCGACGCCACTCATCGAAGAGAGGCTACACTCTAGAAGGCGTGCTCTTCGTCTTTTGGAAGAGCAGGAATACCAACGAGTCTTAGAGGAAGGAGAGATTGAGGACTCTGGTGATGGACTTCATGGTCTTGATACGGCCAGTGGGCTGGATACTTCCCCTGAGTGGGACCTTTCATCTCCAGGGGAGTATACGGAGGAAGCTGCTACCTTTCATGCGGTGGTAAGAAAGGCAGCTAACTTTCTGGACCTGCCCTTGCCGGTGGCAGAGGCGAAGCAGAATTTGCTGACTGAAGTTCTGCATCCGGCCTCTTCTGCAGCGGAGCCTCTCTTGCCATTTAATGAGGCTTTGCTTGATCCGGTGTTGGAGGTGTGGAAGAAGCCAGTTTCTTCCTCGGCGGTTCATAGGGCTGTGGCCAGGAGATATCGTGCTGCGCCTTCTGACCCTGGCTTTCTATCAAGACACCCTACGCCGGAGAGCTTGGTAGTGCAGGCCTCCTGTTCTTCTAGGTCAACTCCTGGATCTTTCCTGACGGTGCCAGGGGACAGGGACTCCAAAAAGTTGGATGCAGAGTCCAAGAAGATATTTTCATCCTGCAGTATGGCGTTGAAGGCCACCAGCGCGACTTGCATTTTGGGAAGATACATCCATGCTCTTATGGACGACATTTCATCTTCTTATACGGAGCTTCCCCAGGGGCTTTTGAACATTGTTTCGGATGCCCAGGCTGCCGCGACTCAGATTATCCAGTCTGGGTTGGACACGACAGACTCGGTGGCTAGGGCGATGGGCACGGCTGTGGTGGCAAGGAGACAGGCTTGGCTCTGCAATTCGGGGTTCTCTGCGGATGTGCAGTCGACCCTTTTGGACCTCCCGTTTGATGGGGACAAACTGTTTGGAGCCAAAGCGGATTCGACCTTGGAAAGGTTTAAGGAAAGCAGAGCCACAGCCAAGTCACTGGGACTGCAGGCCCCTTCTTCTGCCTCCTCTAGGTTTTTTAGGAGGTTTCGAGGTTTTGGACGGGGTTCTTACTCCTCTTCATTTCGGGGGAGATACCAACAATCTGCCTCTTCTATCACTTTTAGACCAATTAGAGGGAGAGGTAGGATCCGCACCAGGGGAGCCTCTCAGCAGCAGCACTCTGCCTCTTCCTCGTCCTCTGGAGGGGTGCAGCATGGGAAGCAGCCTTAGGCTTCCACCAGTCCCTACTCACTCCTCTCCTGTATGGGGAAGGTTGCGGCACTTTCTTCACAAGTGGCAGACCATTACATCGGACACTTGGGTTCTCAGTATTGTGGGGAAAGGTTACATCCTTCCCTTTCGGGAGTTTCCGCCCCCCATCCCGCCCCGCCCGTCGTATTGTTCAAAAGAACACCTCCTGTTGCTAGAACAGGAAGTCCAGATGCTCCTATTAAAGGGCGCGGTGGAGTTGGTCCCAGAGCAGGAAAGGGGTTGAGGTTGTTATTCGAGGTACTTCCTGATTCCCAAGAAGGATGATCGGTTGAGGCCAATCTTGGACTTGAGGATCTTGAATTGGTTCCTCAAACAGGAAAAGTTCAAGATGCTGACCCTAGCTCAGGTGCTTTTTCCGTTGAACAATGGAGATTGGATGGTGTCTGTCGACTTGCATGATGCTTATTTTCATATCCCGATACTCAAGTCGCACAGGAAGTATCTCCGGTTTGTGGTAGGGAAGCAGCACTATCAGTTTGCGGTCCTCCCATTTGGTCTTACTTCGGCACCTCGAGTCTTCACGAAGGTGATGTCGGTGGTTGCGGCAGAGCTCAGGAGGAAAGGGATAGCAGTATTCCCTTACTTGGACGACTGGTTGATCAAAGCCAGGTCCCCGGAGCTTGTGTCGTATCATCTGCAGTCGACAACCCAGTTGTTGTTCGACCTGGGCTTTTCGGTGAACATGCCCAAATCTCACCTGGAGCCCTCTCAACGCCTCCTGTTTATAGGGGCAGTACTGGATACAACATTGAATCGAGCCTTTCCTCCGCCTCAGCGGATTCAAGACATTCAGGCGTTGGTTCCAATGTTTCAAGGTGGAGCGGTCATTCTAGAACTCAAGGTCCTATGTCTGCTCGGTCTGTTTGCCTCCTGCATACTGTTGGTCACGCATGCTCGCTGGCACATGAGGGCTTTTCAGTGGTGCCTCCGAAGGCAGTGGTCTCAACACAAAGGAGATCTAGACGGTTCGGTCAAAATCTCCAGAGATGCTGCTGCGGACTCGAAGTGGTGGATTGCGGGCGACAATCTTTCACAAGGGAAGCCGTTCGCGCAGTCACCACCAGTGGCCACAGTCATAACGGATGCTTCCACTCTAGGGTGGGGAGCTCATCTGGGGGATCTGGAGATCAAAGGGCTTTGGTCTCCAGAGGAACAGATTTTTCATATCAATCTGTTGGAGTTGCGGGCTGTACGTCTGGCTCTCAAGGCCTTCCTCCCATCCCTTCGCGGTCAGTCGGTTCAGGTCCTGACGGACAATACTACCGCGATGTGGTATATAAACAAACAGGGAGGAGTGGGGTCGTACCTTCTCTGCAGAGAAGCTCTTCGACTATGGTCCTGGGCAAGGGTCCATCAGATTTGCTTGGTAGCAAATCATCTGGTCGGAGTCTTGATTGTGTGTGCGGACGGTCTCAGTCGCCATTTCTCGGCTGACCACGAGTGGCGTCTCCATCCAGATCAAGTCCGTCTAATCTTCCAGTTGTGGGGGGGTTCCTCGGATAGATCTGTTTGCCACCCAGGAGAACACGCACTGTCTGTTATACTGCAGTCTCCAGTATCCGGTGCAGGGGGCTTTGGGGGACGCGTTTCAGATGACTTGGTGCGACCAGTTACTATACGCGTTTCCCCCCCATACCCCTTGCTTCCTCGAGTGTTGAGGAAAATTCGCCAAGACCGGGCCCAGGTCATTTTAATAGCTCCGGATTGGCCAAGGAGGGTGTGGTACTCCGACCTTCTCCAAGTCTCGCTGTGCCCTCCGCTCTGTCTCCCTCTCAGGGCAGACCTCCTCTCGCAGTCGCAGGGGCAGGTTTTACACCCCAACCTCCAGAGTCTGCACCTACATGCCTGGAGATTGAACGGGGCAACCTGAGTTCCTTCTCTCTCCCGCCTGATGTAGTGGATGTTATATTAGCGGCCAGGCGACACTCCACTAAATCTATCTACGCTAATAGGTGGTCTAAATTTGTTATGTGGTGTGGAGAGAGACAGATTGATCACTTACATGCTCATCTGTCAGATGTTTTGTCTTTTGCTTTATCACTAGCGCAGAAAGGTTGTGCAGTGGCTACTATTAAAGGTTACTTGTCTGCCTTGTCAGCCTTCATTTTTCTTCCAGACCAACCATCGTTATTTAAATCCCCTATTGTTCTTAGATTCTTGAAAGGTCTTCTAAATAAATATCCTCCAAAACCATTTGTTATGCCTCAATGGGATTTGTCCTTGGTCCTGACTTTCCTTATGGGGTCCCCTTTTGAGCCTATGCATTCTTGCCCTTTAAGGTACTTAGTTATTAAGACAGTCTTCCTGGTGGCTATAACATCTGCAAGGAGAGTGAGTGAGTTGCAGGCCTTATCGATAAAACCCTCTTTTTATGGGGATAAGGTGGTGTTGAGAACCAAGGCTGCTTTCCTCCCGAAGGTTGTTTCACCCTTCCATTTGGCCCAGACGATTACTTTGTCCACGTTCTAACCTCCGCCTCATCCTTCAAAGGAGGAAGAGAGACTGCATCGCTTGGACCCAAAGAGGGCGTTAAGCTTCTACATTGATAGAACAAAGGACTTCAGGCTGGAGGATCAGCTGTTCATCGGATACGTGGGCAAGAGGAGAGGAAAGGCAGTCCACAAGAGAACACTCTCCAGGTGGGTTGTTCTTTGCATTAAAATCTATTACTCTTTAGCAAAGAAGGATCCTCCTGATGGTATTAGAGCTCATTCCACCAGAGCTAAGTCGGCCACTTCGGCCTTGGCTAGGGGTGTTCCTGTGGTTGACATCTGCAAGGCCGCAACTTGGTCGTCCCTTCACACTTTTGCGAAGCACTACTGCTTGGACTCTGAGGTCAGAAGGGACGGCCATTTTGCACGGTCAGTGCTGCAGGATTTCTTGGTTTGACCATTTAGGCACCCACCGCTGGCCGTGATACTGCTTTGGGACTCTATTCATTAGGTGAGGAATCCACAGGTAGTTGTATCCATCAGAAGAACGAGTTACTTACCTTCGGTAACGACTTTTCTGGTGGATACATTAGCTACCTGTGGATTCCTCACGGTCCCACCCGCCTCCCCGTTGCCTTTTTGGTCTTAACAAGTAATCCTTTAGTGTGCTCCTTTTGGTCTTTAAGGCTGCTATAGATTTTGTATATATGGAAACTTGTGTGTGTGTGTGTGTGTGTGTGTATATATTATTTTATTTTTTTGTGGGTATACATAATTAGTGTATATTTGTTTTGATTTAAAAAAAAAAAAAGAAAGAGGAGTTTTATTAAATCTACAGCCATTTTATTGCAATGTTGTGTGATTTACAATGTTATGAGATGATGCCTTAATCTTTCATTACGTCAGGCTATTGTTCTCATGCACGTAAAAAATGTTGGTACTGACGTCGGCACGTCGGCGAGGACCTCTTATTGCCTGTATGACGTCAGACGGGGTCACGTGGGACAGTGCGACGTCCTCGTCGACGTGCAGAAGCTAGGAAGAAGATTTCCGTCGAATGCTGGCGCCATGGGAGTATTCATTAGGTGAGGAATCCACAGGTAGCTAATGTATCCACCAGAAAAGTCGTTACCGAAGGTAAGTAACTCGTTTTTTTGTACCAATTCTTGAAATTACCTTAAGAGAGAACAGTCTAGTTTAAGTTGGTCTCACCAGCCACTGAGGAAATAGCTGCAGTTTGGAAGGATTCTGTTTCAGTACTCGTCCACATCTGTTTCTGATTGCTAATCCGTCTGATTTTAGTTGCTTTTTCACCTGGATTCTCTCAGTGGACAGTTCACCTGAGGTGTGAATCTAGAGGAGAGTTTGTTTGTGACAAATCTATGCACAAATAAGAGCTTCTTGGTTTTATTCGGTTTTCACCTGAGATCTAGCGAGAAGCGGTGTTGTCAATAAATTGTCCTCTTCTGATGAAAGGGTGAAACAAGAAGTAAAACCAGGGCTTTGTTTGGGTCTTGGGGGAGTAGAGATGGCTGTCCTGCCCATAAGTCTGTGGTATGCGCAATACTTTGACTTGATCTTTGTCTTTTGTGGGTTATCTTGATGTGAACTAGTTTATTACACAACAGTGGTATTCGTGAGTCTTCAATTGTAGGGAAGACTGAGATGTTAATGTCCGATGAGGTTCATCCAGTTGTGTGTTTTTAAGTCAAGCACGCCACCTCATGCCTATCATTTTCACTAATTCGTAGGCTTGCCATTCAAAAATCCCTTGAAACCATTGGTAATTGCTTTACGTTTGTCCCGCATTGTGCGGTTTTGTTACCGCCTTGCAGACTGACCTTGTTACATGGATAATTGCAGGATTGCCGATAAACTTCAGGGTGGGTGAACTATTTTTTTCTTTTGTCTCTCCCCTTCTGGCACTCACGCAGCCATGGCCTTCACAGCTCGAACAGCTCCAACAGCGCAGACTTCATAAGCGGTATTTGAGCACTGGTCACATTGTTCGCACTGTTACATATCAGAGTCATTTCTTTTTGGCTTTCCCCTTCACGCTCAGTAGCTTTCCCAAAAACACATAATTGATAAATGCTTTACTAAAAAAACAGAAATCTACATCGTGCCTGTCCCGCACAGCAGGAGAGACGATGCTACATTATTTACTGCACTCAAGAAAAGTCAGCCCATAATGCTTTGCAAGCATTCTTTTTCCAAACATTTTTGCCCATAACTCAGTCTGTGGTGGTCATAGGACAATGAAAACACCATCAAAACGTTCAGCATAACACACTCTTTCTGTTTAAGTAACCTGAGTCCTGCCACTAGATTAGCGGGGACTCCACAATATTTACCCCTCCCACCATCCAGTCCCTTTTTCAACTCTCTTATGGCTGGAAATGTTGTTTCACAGCTTGGAGTAGTTTGTGTTCTAAGGGCCTTAGTACTGCAGTAGGCCTGCTAGGTCTTAAAATGTGTAAGGCACTATGCCCTTGAGGGGCTAAATATATAGTTGCATTTCAGTACTTTGTGCCATTTTATTTTCATGTGGTTATTTCCCCTAGGGGCTAATTATATGGCTACATGACCATGTTTCTTACAAATTATATGTGGTGTCCTCTAGGGGCTGTTACATTCAACATATTACAGTATTTGTTGTACTCAGTTGTCCCATGATGCTTTGCAGGGCATTCTTTTACAAAACATTTGTGCTCAGAATTCAACCTGTGGTGGTCCTCGGATAATGAGACCACTTTCAAAACATTCAGCACAACCTGTTCTTTCTGTCTAGATCATCTCTGGGTCCCCACACTAGGTTAGTAGGGGACCCTAAAATAATAACCTCTCTCATGGCTGGAACTTTTGTTTTACAGCGGAGAGCAGTTTGTGTTTTTAAGGGTCTTGTTTGTAATATCATTGCAGTAGGCCTGCTAGTCATGAAAATGTGTAATTCACAAATGCTATTTTCGTTGTGGTGTCCTCTAAAGGCTGTTCTGAGCATTACAGTTTAATGCCAAATGTTTATTTCTGATAGTTTTTTACTGGGTTCATACGATAATTGTATATGTTTTATTAATCTCTCCTTATTGCAATTATGACCATGATTCAGACCAACTTAACATCCGTATTACACTATGACTGTTTGAACACTCTTGATATGTTTGGGTGACCCTTCTCGTTTATTTCTCTTGTTACTCATCCGTGGCTGTCTTGTTTTGGGAATTGTGAAAGCCAACCAGCAACTCTGATGGTGGGGGGTGAAAGTGGTATTCTATTGGAATGGCATGGCAGATTTAAATTAGGATGCTACATGGCAACATTTTCATTTTTGGCTGCAGATAGAGGAAGAAGGTAAATGGAAGTACTTTAGTTATATGCAAGGTCACT
The DNA here is from genome assembly GCF_031143425.1 of Pleurodeles waltl. NCBI lineage: Eukaryota > Metazoa > Chordata > Amphibia > Caudata > Salamandridae > Pleurodeles > Pleurodeles waltl. Next base: position 429,654,846 of record NC_090445.1, on the reverse strand, counting down.
GGAATTATGTGTCAAGAAAAGACACGATTATGAGGCAGGGTTGACCAACTTATGTGGCAAGAAAAATCCAGTTATGAATTTACTACATCAGTAGCTCTAAAACAAATGTGAGACTCGTTGCATTGAAAATGCTTGTTTTTGCATCTTTAGACTTCTCTGACATTCCGATCGCCAAACTGAAAATAAGAAAATGCAAGTGTGAATGAGTGACTCGCAATTGGCGTGGGACAACTTGAGATCACTCTGATGTTTTGGGCATTTTAATATGTTGGTGCTTTGGCCATTTGGCCTTTGAGAATGTGTTTTTATAGCTATGCCACTTGCTTTGTCAGTTTAAAAAAAAATCTGTTTGAAACTTCTTTGCAATTCCAGTAGCAGGAATCCACTTTCCTGACTTGTATTTAAATCCATTAAGTAGCGTAAAATAATTATTTATTCAAGTGTAAAATCTCTGTTGCCAAAAAAAAACTGTAAATGGCATCTCACTCCCACGTACACTATAGTGTGCTGCATCTGCAGCAACCAGATACCGACGCAGCAGTTGTTTTACGGTTGCCATAGTGATTTCTGTGTCTCATAGGAAGTAGTGTGTCGCATAGATCCGGTCGAGCGGCTTCTATGGGTCATCTAGTGTTCGAATGGTCCACTAAGTAGGAGGTGGGAGGTTTGTGGCAACCTCACACCCCGACCCACGAGGTTCATACATCAGATCATATTCACATAAAGTTTGTTTGGCGGTCTTTGCTGCATTTCCGTTCTGATTGTGGATGTAGAATGATAAAGGTACCAAATGGCTAAACAACATTAAATGCACTGTGTCACAGTGCTTTAAAACCGTTGCCATCTGGTATTTGAGTTTGATTCCTCATTTCAGACAGCACCACAAAACCCAAAGTGTATTGGCTGGTGAATACGTGGTGCTGATGTGAAGTCCTTGATTAATTTTACAGATTGTTGGATCAGATATGTTAATTAAGAGATTAATAATGATTTAGAACTCTGTACACTAATGAGAAAATGCATAGAGAAATTCATAGTAGAAAATAATGTGCATGTTTAGAAATGTGCCATGGGGGAGTGATCACCACATGTACTAAATTGACTAAATGTGCGAAATAATGAAAAAAAAATTAGAAAAATTTACTAATATGTCATAATGAGATGTATAACCTATGTTTTGCATTAATTCAATAGTTTTAAGTTAGCCGTACCAGAGGCCTAGTTTCACTGTGCTGTGCTTGCTTTGCCTTGTAAAGGACTGGTAACCGGGGACTGCAACCTTGAACCGCTCAAAGTTCAAGTCGCTTAGCTAGAACATTCTGCAAATGTACCGACGGTCAGGCGATGGTGAAAACAGTTTGAAACAATTATATGTAGTGTAGGCTAAGTGTACTTTCCCAGGACTTGAACAATGGAACCACTGACTAGAGAACCATGTGCAACAGTTTTGATGCCTGAAGAGCCGGATGATGTCCTCATCGCAAGAAGAACCAATCAGTGTTTTGTGAAATATAAGAATATTATTTGGTAAATAAAAACTACAGGTTAGAGCCATATCTGCCGACTGATTGACCAATTAGCAATTAGTGGGATGGACCGGGAGACCGTAGTAAAAAGTCATGGCAAGGGGTGAGGAATCAGACTTGCGGGGAGAAATCTGATGACGTCAGGAGACGCTGTCCGAGGTGCTGATATTGGGCTCATACTCTGTGAGCCTGATCTATAGCTGACGATTGATGACCTGAAGACGAAGACTGACTTGTTGCTGATCCATCCTGGATAGGTAGCTATGAAAATGTGACTGACGATTTTATGCCTTTTCTTCTAGGTACCAACTCTGTTTTATAGAGATTCAGACTTAGGTAGATTTTTCCAAGTTAATGTTTTCTCTAAATTGTTTTCGCATGAAGACCCCCATGCTAATGCTAATTTTGGTTAGGTAGGCTGTTAGGGGTGACGTTGACAGTGACAAATGACTGATTAACTTAATTGCTGGATGACATTATTAATGTCCATATTCATAGCTTATGGTGTTGCTTTGTTGCATATGTTTTCTTCAAGAGATAAGGTCTTTTAACTGATGAATTAATAAAGAGTTGATTTGAATAATCTTTGAACTAACAGATGACTAGAAGAATTATAAGCAATAGGGAATAAAACTTGTTAACCCTTTTACTGAGTAGTAGTTATTTCTGATTGGTATGGTCTATATTGTGGTTTCATAAAGTGTTTATCTTGTTTATTAATGTTGAATATTGGTTCAGTGGTCACTGCATGACTAGGATACTCCATGCGATTCAAAAGGTTCATCGACTTATATGCGTCCCCTTGTAAGTTTAACTACTAAGGCGGGTGCACTAGCAGTTTTTGGTAACAGCTTGATGGTTAGTTCTCCATGGAGAACTAGTTATGTGGTGATTACTGGTTATGGTACTAGTCTAAAGTTAGGGTTAGTTGTTTGTATTTTTATGAGGTTTGTATTTTGTTTTTCTGAAATGGCAACAGTAGCAAAGATGATGTCCCCTTAAGCCCAGAAATGACTTTCCCAGATCCTTGATCCTGCTAGTAAAGTTGGGTATGTTCTCAGCGTTTTGAGATAGTGGGAAAGTGGTAGGTTGCGCTTGCACAGGCTTAAGCAAATCGCAGGTGAATTGTAATGTATGTGAGGTAAGTAGGGAGTCTGCGTACTCCAGTTAGGGTTAGTAGGAGGGTGCATACTCCGTGGTATGTAGTAGGGAAGTCATCGAACTTCATGTGTGTGTGTGTGTGTGTGTGGCGCTTTGTGCTAAAAAATTATCCATGTGGTTGTTGGTGATGTACGGACCCTGTGTGGTCTAAGACTCCGGAGTATATTGACAAGTGCAGGAGACACTTGGTTATATGTCGTAATCTGTCTGGTTTAGTAGGTTGATCGGGCGTGGTCAACAAATCAGGGTGTGTGAGAATTGAGTAAAAGAAAGCCGTGAGTCGATTGGCAGCCGTCCAGAAGAGGCAATTGGTTGAGTAAGCCGGTGAAGGGATTCTTGTGAGTTAGTCATTTCATTATTGAATCAAAAGTAAGAAAAGCAGGCAAAATGAAGTTTTTCAAGGCATTTAAGAGTGCGATGAAGGGAGATACTTACAATAAAGCGTCAGTGGGGGTGCCAACCCCACCGGAAAGTACTACTGCTTACATTGTGATGGAGGAGCGAGGTGTAGCACCATGTTTGTGGTTGAAGCAATGATGTAAGTTAACTAAAAACGAAGGGTCTTTAGCATTTCCGGAGCATGGAACGTTTAATTTGAGAATTTTGGTTCAATTGCGAACGTTACCAACACCAACACAGTTTGAGGCTTTAGCGGTTTGGGAGCTAGTGGCCAGACAGCAACAAGAGATGAAGTTCAAAAGGAGGATGAATCGAGTAGAGAAATCTTTAGCAGAAGCTAGATGGGATTGGGAACAAAAGAGATGGAGGGCAGTGACTTTACAGGATGTCAACTTGTTTCCTGCAATTACAGAGGGAGATGAGGCAGAGAAGGAAGATAGCGCTAAAGAGGATAAGAGTGGAGGAAGAAAGAAAAAGAGAAAGTCTTATGTGGATGATTACGATTCTGGTGTTGAGGATCTCATTACGCAGCTGTTAAGAGACCGACCTCCACCTTTAACAACCTATTCAGGGGGTGCAGGTACTAGTGCCACTGCCACTACAGCTGCTCCGGCACAAGCCCAGGGAGCCGAGGGAGCTGTACAGGCAGAAGGCGGACAGATACCAGGGGTAGTACAGAATACACCTAATGCGAGAACTACTACTGTAGTTCAAGCGCAGATACATCCACCTTCGGTGCAGAGAATTTATCCAGATGTGCCAGTTCTTGAGACAGTCTTGAGCATAATGGTGCCAAGGGAGAAAGTGCTTCTGAAGCCAATGCTGGTTCAGACAGACCCAACACCAATGTTATTGCCTTCAGCACAAGCGCAGGGTTTGCCGAAGTTTACACCACTGACAGGAACGCAGTCAGATGTTACACCAGTCATGAATCAGGCTATGGGGGTAACATACCCGCAAGGTACAAGTGTTAGGGCAGCTCCAGATGCAATATCGCTACCAATTACTGTTGGTCCAGCTGTACCCTTATTTGAGCAGAAGAAATCAGACGCAGGGGAACAGAATGAATTGTCAGAGTCTCGTGAGGAGGGGAGTGAGTGATCCTGTGCAGATGATATTGTCTGCAGGACAGGCTTTCAGTGGATCTAGACCTCTGATGGATCTTAGTCCACTTGTAGCGCTTCCAGATAAAGTGAATGGCCCGAATGCGAGTCAGAGTTTGAAACATTTGACCCCGCAAGCGTCAGGTGCAGTGGTGCAACAGCTATCAGTGTCAAATGCGAGTGATATTTCATTACAGGGATTGTCAGCTCAACAGTTGAGTGAGTGGCTAGACAGTTTAAATACTCCTGAAAATGCATCCGAGGGTTAAAAGCAGATAAATCGTGTGAGGTTGAACATAGAAGCAACCAAATTAGTTGAGGGAACAATGGGTGTGAACAGATTGGAATCCTACACTGAAGAAGAGCTGAGGTATTTGTGCCCAAAGATTACTAGAGAAGTGAGCAAAATACCTCAGAAATTGGCAGAATTAGCGGAGAAACATGATGTTGAGATTGAGAAAACAAAGCATTTGAAACACAGTTACAGATTAGATTTCGAGGCAAAGGATTTTGAACACATGAGATCAGCAGGAATGAAGGCACATTTGAGAGAATTGCTGCAGAGTGCTCAGATTTGGGGAGCATTAGAGAAGTGGGAAGGTAGATGGACAAAGAAAAAAGATAAACGAAAACGAGATTCACAAGAAGGGTCTGAAGGTGTCGACAAGGGAGAATCAGTTAAGATGCTTCCAATTAGAGAAATTCCAGGAGGGCAGTTTGTTCATGTTCTGTGGCACAGGAGTGATATATTGTCATTTACAAATGTTTATCCAAAATTGAGAGAGAAGCCAGTTGAGTGGTATCAACAGACGGAGATTTGCAAATGTTCGTGGGAAGACTTGAACACGCTATTGGAGATAGTGGTACCAGCTGATTTGTGGGTTGAGTTTAAGAGAGCAGTAGACTGGCTGACAAGTGAACTGGAAAGGGATAAAGTAACAGGTGCACCTTCACCTGAGGTAATGAAAAATTATTACAAGGTGATTGAGTTTCTGAAGACAAGGATTTCTCCCAAAAACATTAATTGGCAGCGGATTGATAGAACGGTCCAAGAGTCAATACATACCTACTATTAAAGATTGTTGAAAGCATTTAAGGAGTACAGTAGTAAGGAAGTAATTGATATGAAGGACATTTTGTGATCAGATTTGTCGAAGGATTGAGACCAGACGTAGGACAGATGATCAAGAGTCATTTAATTTGCTGGCAGCCGAAACCGATTGATGGGGTGTCGCAATATGCAAAATACTGTAGTGATGAGATTGAATTGAAGCAGAAAAAGTTGAAAGAAAAAGCAATGGTGATGCAAATAAAAGCAGCCCAAGCAGGAGTGAAAGGAGCTATAGTACCGCCTATGCCGCCGCAACAGAGACCTGTTATGTTTCAGCCTCAAATGAGAGGTAGAGGATGTGGAATTGACATGATGCGTGGTCCGGACTTGGGGACTGTGGTTCTCCAGAATGACTTGCAGGGAATGAAAAAGAAGTCACTGTGTCATTTGTGCGGAAACGTGGGACACTGGAATCGGGAGTGTCTGTTGATGGCACAGGATGGTGTTGTTCAGCAAGGTGACGTCAGTACATTTCAAACTGTATAAGTCCCAAGAATGAAAGGATTAATTCCTAATGTTCAGAATCGAGGACAGAATTTCTTACCAGTGCAGCAAATGCAGGTGCCACGCGCACAATTTACCCAATTACAACCAGTACAGCAGCAGGTCCCCATGGTACCTAGACAGCAAATGTGGATACTCCAAGCCCCGATGGAGCAGCAACAGGTGATGCTGACTCACAGGTCACAAAACAATAGTAATAACACAGTGCACCAGTTTCCATCCTACAGTGAGGATGAAATAAACAAAGAATGGATGAGTGACAGTTCAGATGAAGGAGCTTGTATTCTTGCTGCTTCCCTAGAAGTAGACCAGAGAGGACCTTTTGTGAAGGGAAAGGTGATGGGCTACAAGTTGTTATTCTTAGTGGATACAGGAGCTACACACTCTACAGTAAGAAGCACAGAATCCCCAAATTGACCTCTTTCAGGCAGAACAGTTCAAGTTGTGGGAGTGGAGAACAGACAGTTGACAAATCCAATCACAGAACCGGTGCAGGTTGAAATTGGAAATTATCAAGGCTTGCATAGATTTGTAGTGTGTGATTCAAGTCCTGTATCCCTATTGGGAAGAGACTTACTGTGTAAGACAAAATGTTCCATTAATTGTTCGGACACTGGGATAGAGGTCCAGACAAATAGTGATGATGAAGAAGAATAGGCGACTGAAATGATGGTTAACAACGCTTATGGAGAATACCCATTGATTTAATTTTTCCCAATGTTTACTGTGAAAGAATTGCATGCAGACTTGCAGGGAACAGTGAAAGAAGAGGTCTGGGATTTGACAGGAAAAGAAGTAGGTATGATTAAGGGAGTGTGTAATAATGAAGATGAATCCGATGTTTCAAGAAGTAGGTTCTTTTTAATAGGAGTATCTTATCCACAGCAAAAAGGAGACTACACAGGACGGTCAGCTCTTCAACAGCTCCCTTGGAACCTCATCACCAACACTCTACTCTGATGTCAAAGATGACATCAGTACTAGAGATGAGGTCCTGAGATCCCTCACGCTCTATTGTTAACATTATACCACACACCTTCCCCTTTAAAACAATTACCAACCCCTGTAACAAGGAACACTATAGATAAAACAATTAAAAATGACCTAAGAAACAAATAAATAAAAAATACATGAATAAAACTATATACAGAAGAAGATTTTCTAAAATGGAAATCCTTATACCACCCACAAATACTTGAGAAATGTACTTTTTTTTTTTTAGATGACAACACGGTTGAGATTCCACACCCTTCCATCCTTAATTTTCACTGCATTCCTGAAAAGCTTGACAACTTCAAACGGACCCATAAACTTACTTACAGACTTACCTAACCTAGGGTTTCTAATTAGAATCTTGTCCCCCACTTTTACCTTGATTTTGCACGTGTTCTTCCTCCTATCATAGCTTTCCCCTCCTTTTCTCCAAGCATTTTTCTTTTTCCTTTTCTTCCTTACTCATGCCACACCATGTTACACACTCATTTTTACCCCAACACACCCAACCTGGAGCCAAACGTGTGTTAGCCTTCCGGCCCCTGAAGACTTCAAACAGTACTTTACCAGTCATGGAGTAAGGTATGCATGAAGATAATTTTTAAGACCATCCCTCCAATTTCTGCCAGCAGCAACCTCCAATTGTATACACTCCTTCATGCATTTATTAAACCTTTCCACTGTACCATTGCCTTCAGGATGATACAAAGAACACTTTCTATGTATAATACCTCTCGACTTAAAATACTCTTCCATCTCAGTTGACACAAACTGGGGCCCATTGTCAGTAAGAATAGTATTAGGCAAACCCTCACGACTAAAAATCTCATTAAAGAAATCAATTACTTTCTTGGCTTCCATACTACCACTGATAGCTATTTCTGCCCATCTCGAAAACTGGTCCATCAGAACTAAAACATAATTACATCCTCCTTTCCCATAGATTGGTCCTACCACATCAACAGCCACAACATCCCACGGTTTGATAGAAGATTCTCGAGTACACATGGGTGGTACTCTTTTTTTTTTGTATACTTTATCGCTATTGCAGCAATCATGACAATCTCTCACTTTCCTTTCAATCATGAGATACATGCCTGGCCACCAATAATTAAGGCGAATTCTTGCTTTTGTTTTACTCATACCTTGATGTCCTTCATGTCCTAGTTCAATGATCCTCTCTCTCAAAAAAACTGGGACAACTAATCTGAAACCACGCAACAAAATTCCATTCTCTACAGAAAATTCATCTCTCACCTTCCAAAATCCTCTCAACTCTTCATCACCCTTCACATACGAATTCCATCCACTACTGTGTTCTTTACATACGCGTTGTAACACAGCATCCCCCAAAATCTCTCTCAACCACTCATCCTGTTTGACAATACCTCTTGTCACATTACAAACACTAATAACATCCTCTTGGTTCTCCCCCAAACTACCCTCTACCTCCGTACTTAGTCTTGACAAGCAGTCCGCAATCTTATTGCTAGGACCTGGAACATAAAACATCTTGAATGCAAAATCTTGTAATCCTACTATCCACCTACTAATCCTTCCAGAGGTCATATCCAGTCCCCTTTTCATAAAAACTTCCACAAGAGGTTTGTGGTCAGTAAAAATTTGAAATTCTTTTCCCCACACAAAATTCTTAAATTTATTAACTGCCCAAATCACACTCAAGGCTTCCTTCTCAATCATAGAATAATTCGCCTCCACTCCTCGCAAAGTCCTAGAACAGTACACAACTGGTTTCAGATCTTGTTCACCCACATCCTGTAAAAGTACTGCCCCAAGTCCCTTTACACTGGCATCAGTCATGATTATACACATCTTACTGGGATCAAATGAACTTCAACTTCCAACTGTTGTCAATTCCTTTTTTATACTCTCAAATTCTTTTTTGCACTCATCATCCCACACAAATTCTTTCCCTTTCTTCAATAGTTTTCGCATTTTGATCGTTTTCGATGCTAGATTTGGCAAAAAGTTAGCATGAAACTCAAACATTCCCAAAAAGGATAACAGTTCTCCTTTTTCTCTGGTTCACGTAAACTCAAAATGTTCATCACAAGATCCTCCTTAGGACACACTCCTTTTGAAGTTATCCTATGACCTAAATACTCTACCTCAGTCCTACAGAAAAAACATTTTTTAATTTTAAGAGTTCAACCCATGCTCTCTCAAAATTTCCAACATCCTCCAGACTCCTGTCTCATGCTCCTCTTCAGTCTGTGCATGTATCAAGATGTCGTCTTGGAAGCATTTGACTCCTGGTTCTGAGCCAAACAAATTGTACATTAAGCGCTGAAACACAGCTGCTGCAGACACTAGGCCAAAGGGCATTCTTCTAAACCTGAAAGTTCCGAAAGGAGTGACTAACGTGGTGTAGTCCCTTGAATCTTCATAACATGACCTGATGATATGCTGATGTCAGGTCCAATTTGCTGAAATACTTGGACCCATGTAGCAGTGTGACCATCTCCGTTATGTTGGGAAATGGAAATTGATCACTCACAACACATTTATTATGATTCCTCAAATCCACACACACTCTAATGTCGCCAGACAGTTTACGTGCGACCACTATTGGTGACACCCATTCCGACGATTCCACCGGCTCGATTATTCCATCCTTGCATAATCTCTGTATTTCTTTCTTCACGTCATCTTTCATTGCAATAGGAATGGGACGCACCTTCGATTGGTTACTACTGGAACTGATCCTTTTTTTTTTTACTCTTATACGATGAACGTACTTCTTAAGACAACCCAGTTTGTCGCTGAATACATCCTCATAATCCTTGACAAACCTTGACAAAGTATCTTGTACAGAGAATTCAGAAACATTCTCCACTTTCTCAATAAATTCTTCTCTAATCATTACGGGCGTAGCAGAGTTGGGATCCAGAATGATATTCAATTCCCGTTAGTGTGGCCAACTCAAAACACTATCTTCTTTGACCGGCACATACATTTTCCCCAAAATAGTGTTCTTTTTAAATGAAATTTGTGACTCAAAATATCCCCTTAGCTGAATAGTTTGACTACCATACGCTCCAGGAATAACATCTGGGTCCTTCATATGAACTTTGTGACTCAAATGTTTATCAAAAAACTCATTAGATAACAACATCAGCCATGCACCTGAATCAAATAATACTTCTGTATCTTTATTTAAAATGGAAATAATGTCTCTCGGATGACTCCTTTTCTGAGTGTTTGCTGAAATTGACAAAATACAATCCTCCACCACTTTCACAGACGCTTGACTTTTACTCGCCTTACAACATTTGGCACTGTGACCCCTTTTATTACACAACCTACAGATGACATTGGTAGCTGGACATTTCTTATTTGAAGCAAAGTGACCTGCATTGCCACAGCGGAAACATTTTAAGTCCTTTGACTTAAACCACTGTCCTTGAGTCACTTAATCTTCTTCCTTCCCACTAGAAACTTATTTACTTAAGTCTTCCTTATTTGTAAAGACCTTGTAGACTGAAGTCTTCTTTCCTCTTTCTAGCTCTTCCACACAAGCTAAGGTGTGTTCCGCTCCCTTAGCTAACACTATTACTTCATGTAAAGATGGATCATCTTTGCTCCATAATTCCTGACAAATTTTATCACTTGAACATATGAACATGAATTGGTCTCTGATTCGTTCTTCAATGGTGGCAGGGAACAGTGAAAGAAGAGGTCTGGGATTTGACAGGAAAAGAAGTAGGTCTGATTAAGGGAGTGGAGCCGATTAAAATCACTCTGAAGCCCAATGTAGTGTTCACGCAGCTACCACAGTATAACATGGCACAAGATGTTTTAATGAAGGTGGCACAAATAATTAGAGACTTTTTGAAACAAGAGTTTTAAAAGAAGTGCTGAGCAGCCCATGTAATTCACAGATAATGGGTTTGAGAAAGCCATGTGGGAAATTGCGAGTTGTGCAAGACTTGCGAAAAGTGAACAACATGGTGGTTAAATGTTATCCGGTAGTTCCTAATCCAGCAGTGATACTGTTTCAGATTCCTTGCGATGCAGAGTGATTCACAGAGGTAGATCTGTCACAAGCTTTCTTTTCTGTGCCTCTTCATGAGGATAGTCAGTTTATTTTTTTAGTTTCAAATTCCTAGACAGAGTCTACAGCTGGTGCAGGCTTCCACAAGGGTATACGGCGTCACCATCTCTGTTTAATGAGATTTTGAAAAAGAACCTGGAGTCACTACAATTGCCATTTCAATCGACCCTAGTGCAGTACATTGATGATTTGCTGATCGCATCCAGAAGAAGGGACGAGTGTAAACATGACTCGGTTGCCCTGTTGAATCATTTGGGAGAATTTGGTTATAAGGTCTCACCTGTGAAAATGCAGTATTGCCAAAAGTCAGTGAAATAATTGGGACACCAGATTGAGAGAGGATTTAGGAGAATCTCCAGGGAGAAGATTACCATGATTCTGCAGAGAAGTCCCCCAACTTCACAGAGAGATGTCAGGATGTTTCTGGGAATCGTGAGGTACTGCAGACAGTGGATTCCGAATTTTTCTGAGATTGCTAAATCTTTGCAGCAATTGACACATAAGGAAGTTACAGATCCCATTACCTTAGATGAAGATCAGATGAAAGCATTCACTGAGTTGAGAGAGAGTTTGTGCAGAGCTCCAGCGTTGAGAATGCCTGATTACACAAAGCCTTTCACATTGTTTTGTCATGAACGTGATACTTGTTCTTTGTCTGTTTTGACACAGGTCCATGGAGGTGCTTATCGCCCAGTAGCCTATTTTTCAGCTACCTTGTACCCGGTTGCAGCAGTTTTACCAGGTTGCCTGCACGCAGTAGTCACAGTTGGTCAAAGTCTTTCCCAATGTGAGGGGGTAGTCATGGGATACCCTTTGACGGTAATGTTGCCGCACTCTGTTGAGATTTTACTGATGAGAACAAAAACCTAATATTTGACGGGTGCAAGACTGACAAGGTATGAGACAAGCATATTGGGTGCTCCAAATGTAACATTGAAAAGATGTACAGTGTTGAATCCAGCGACTTTGTTTCTAAGTGATACAGCTGAAATTGAAAAAGGGGAAGATATTGAGCATGATTGTTTGGAGGTAACTGAGCTGTGTACAAAACCGAGGTCTGATGTTAGAGACACTCGTTTAGAAGAAAATGATCAAATTGTCTTTGTTGATGGTTCGTGTCTCAGAGATGGAGCCGGCACACTGAGAGCAGGATATGCTGTGTGCACAATTACAGGCACATTAGAAGCTTCATGGCTTCCAGGTGTATATTCTGCACATGTAGCAGAATTAGTAGCTCTTACTAAAGAATGCTCTGTGTCTGCAAGATTAAGAGTCACAGTCTATACTGACAGTCAATATGGATTTGGAATTGTTCATGATTTTGGCCAGTTGTGGTCGCAGGGAGGTTTTATGACCTCTACTGGAACCCCAGTGAGAAATGCCGACCGAATAAAAGAGTTGTTGTACGCAAACCTGAAGAATTGCTGTAGTAAAATGCAGTGTACATTCAAAGACATAGGATTACATTTCATTGGGAAATGGATATGCGGATCAAGTCGCAAGGTTTTGCGCATTGAACTGTATATCGTTTAAGGACAAGTGGGAACTAATGCCTGAAGAAGAAAATAACTGTGCAAGTTTTGCTTTGAAAATAATCGATACACGAGAAGAATTGAAATCATTACAGGAAAATGCAGACAAGGAAGAGAACAAGCTTTGGGTAAGTTCAAGTGTGTTCAAAGACCTGATGAAATTTGGGTTTCTGAGGAGGGTCAGATGGTGCTGCCAAACAGTTTGTTGACTCAGATGGCCAGGTATTATCATGGCCAAGCACATATTGGAAGAGATGCCATGGTTAGACTGTTTAAAGTTGATTGGTTTAATCCAATGTTCAGACAAGCAGCAGAGGCAGTATGTCATTGATGTGTAATCTGTCAGCAACTAAATGCGGGGCAAGGGACAGTGGTGAATTTGAGCCACATTGGAAGAGCAGGAGGACCATTCAGCAGAATGCAGTTGGATTTCATTGAGATGCCTGCATGTGGTGGATTGAAGTACGTGTTGGTGATTGTGTGTGTCTTTTGTCACTGGATTGAAGCATATCTCACCCGAAGGAATGATAGTCTCACAGTAGCAAAGCTGTTGCTTAGAGAGTAAATACCACGGTTCGGATTTCCGATCTCTTTAGAATCAGATAGGGGAACACACTTCAGTAACAAAGTGATTAAACTCGTATGTGCAGCATTAAACATTGAGCAGAAGTTGCATTGCAGTTACCGCTCAGAAGCATCAGGACTTGTAGCGCAAATGAATGGTACACCGAAATCAAGAATTGGCAATATGTGTGCAGCAACAAATCTGAAATGGCCAGATGCATCACCTTTGGTACTGATGTCAATGCGAAATATCCCTGACAGGAAGACAGGACTGTCACCCCATGAGATTGTCATGGGCAGAGCAATGAGGTTGCCAGCAATTCCAGCTAATGCTCTTGTCAATATTACAGATGACATGGTGTTGGGATTACTGCAAGGGTTTACCCTGCCATCTATCCATGACCCAGGTCACAATCTGAGAGCTGGAGATTGGGTCGTCATCAAAAAGCATGTTCAAAAGACTTGCTTAGAGCCACGTTGGAAGGGTCCATACCAGGTGGTGCTGACAACTACGACAGCCGTGAAGTGTGGAGGACTGCCGAATTGGATACACGCAAGCCACACAAAGAGAGTGGTGAGTCAGCAAGAGCATGAAGAAGTGTTGTTGAGAGCACCAACAGCGGTGAAACAGGTGGCTGTACCTGAACCGGAACAAAATCAGATTGAACCCGAGATTGATCCTGAACTGGTGGAGGATGGGTCAATCACCTCCGTAAGAGACAAAAGTGAAGAATTACAGGAGGGTGAGCAAGAGTCTAACAACTCGACGGATACAGTAGAGAGAACTGAGCACAGCAGGGGTTCTCCCAGAAGCAGACGGTGCTGAAAAGCAAGCAAAGCAAGTGCCAGATCAAGAGGGTGAAAGAGTTGAGACGGATCAAAGTCAAAGTGGTCTGGCTCCTCCTGAACTCGTTGCAGGTCCATCAAGAGAAAACACCATAGAAAGAGGAAAAGAGAAAAGTCCAATTCTGAAGAGAATATTGACAGAAGGAACAAGAAAAGGAGACAATTGGCCTGAATCGCAGTTTGGAAAGAAGAAGGAATTGTTTATAAATGAACCAATAGTGGAAGAAGTGGATTGAAAAAGAGTAGCTAGTCAAAGATATGCAGGTCCTGAGTGGGCATATGCAGCAACAAATGAATGGCAAAACAAGTTCATGTCCTTTTGCTTTGACAGAGAAGTTCCGAATCAGTACTTTGATGCAACCTGAAGGGAATCAATAGACTGAGTTGTTGAGCTAAGCTGAAGAAAAATCTAAAGAGAGACTGTTGAAATAAAAAAGGAAAAGACATTAATAACCTGATATGACATTTGAAAACCTGGATGTGACAAGCTGCTAACCGATTTTTGACAAAGGAAAAAAGGGTTCCTGTGTGTGAAACTGAACTGTGAGAAAGAAACGTTTTTGATTTTCCCAATTTTGATTTTTCCTGTTGCACTCAATTAAGAGTTATTTCTGCTTTCTGGTTCTTTACAGATCATGGCTGAATTAAATAATTGCGCTAGAAATATTAGATATGGTAGGTATTTGAGTGTGGGAGTGGCAAGTATGTGTGGAATAATGTTTATAATAATGATTGTGGGTATGTATGTTCATGAAATGAAGGAGGCTACTATTGCTTCTGTTCCTGAAACTACTACATTAACACCTTTAGAGAGGTTTAAGTTAGATGAGAAATACTTGCATGATTATACTACTGCACAAGGAGAGCTTTCTTCTAACGTATGTTATCGGTTGTTGAGTGAGTATGTGTAAACGATGGACGCAAGGAATTGTCTTGTGTGTACGCAAATTCCTTCCTCTGTGGAAGAAAGGGTTATGTACCATAGTTTTCTTTTGACATATGGCATAACTTGTAGTCTGCTACTAACCAGATTCTGTAACCAAGAGTATATTCAGTATGTTTATTCCAATCACGATGTAGTATTCTCCTTTGTTCCTATTATTAGATATTTGAGAAAAGTAGCTAGAGAGCGTGATATGGTATTAGTTAGGGGATTCTTTGAGCCAACACTAACATTTGGAACTGCTTATGCGCATCAAAACAATTTAACCTGCTTATTAACCCCATTAGAAAAGAGCTTTATAGGGCATACTGATGATAGAAGGAAGGCATTGAAGGAGAGACTAGAGAAGGGGTTGGAGAAAAGGACTTATAAGAATGAATATGCTTACACTGCTATAAAAATGCAAGGGAAACTAGCTTTAGACGCATTACATGTAGGTAAGCTTTGTATATATAGACCGAAGTCATGCACTGACACCTTATTTGTGGGAATGAGTGAATGTAGGCATGTGTTCTTGTTTCAGAGTAAATGGACTTTTATGCTGAATGGTCAGGACCCTGCAATTCCTGGGATTTACTATATTTGTGGACTTAATGCTTATTACCGTCTTCCTAGAGGATGCTATGGGACATGTTATTTGGGGATAGTTTTCCCTAAAATCTATTTTATAGATGATTTAAAGAAAAAGTGACTGAATTACATCATGAGCGTCAGAGGAGGGAAACCTCTTCTGCAATTGTGGGAGATATTTTTGGTGCAATAATTTGATCTGTAGGGGTTATTCTGAATGCAATTAAAATACAAAAGTTGTCTACTATTGTGGATAACATGCTGACAAATTTTACAGGGGCAATACTCCTGTTAAAAACTGAATTGGCTACGGATAGAGCTATGACGCTTCAAAATAGGCTTGCTTTAGACATAATTTTGGCGAAAGACGGCGGAGTCTGTAAAATGAATAATGCTATGCATTGTTGCTCATATATTCCAGAGAATGATAAGGAGATAAGAGACTTACTTACTAACTTAACTAATTCAAGCAAGGATTTGAAGGAATTAGGGGTTTGGTAATAAGTTGGAAATGGATTTGCCTCTGTGGGAAATTGGTTTAGTCAAATTTGGAATGGGGTATTATGGAAAATTGTCCAGGGAATATTAATTATGATTGTTTCGATATTAGGATTATGAGGTACATGCAAATTATGGCAAAAGATAAAATTAAGGAAATCTAAGAATGATCCGAGGAGGGAAGAACCACCTAGGAGCCGAATTTATAGGGAAAATTCACGGAAAAGCCTAAATACATCTGAGACAGAATTATAAAAAGTATTGACAAGATGGGTGTGATCACCTATTTAGTCATCAGAGGAGGGACTGTTGGAGCAGATATGTTAACTAAGAGATTATTAATGACTTGTATGTGTGTACACTGAGAAAATGCATAGAGAAATTAATAGTAGAAAATAATGTGCATGTTTAGAAATGTGCCCTGGACAGTGATCACCACATGTACTAAATTGACTAAATGTGCGAAATAATGAAAAAAAAAATTAGAAAAATGTACTAATATGTCATAATGAGATGCATAACCTATGTTTTGTATTAATTCAATAGTTTTAAGTTAGCCATACCAGAGGCCTAGTTTCACTGGGCCTTGCTCGCTCTGAACATGGAGAATTCGAACGCCTTGCAAAGGACTGGTAAGCGGGGACTGCAACCTTGAACCGCTCAGAGTTCAAGTCGCTTAGCTAGAACATTCTGCAAATGTACCGACGGACAGGAGATGGTGAAGACAATTTGAAACAATTATGTGTAGTGTAGGCTAAATGTACTTTCCCAGCACTTGAACAATGGAAGCACTGACTAAAGAGCCATGTGTAACAATTTTGATACCTGATGAGCCGGATGATGTCCTCATCACAAGAAGAACCAATCAGCATTTTGTGAAATATAAGAATATGATTTGGTAAATAAAAATTATAGGTTAGAGTCATATCTTCCGACTGATTGACCAATTAGCAATTAGTGGGCTGGACCGGGAGACCCTAATAAAAAGTCATGACAAGGGGTGAGGAATCAGAACTGCGGGGAGAAATCTGATGACGTCAGGAGACGCTGTCCGAGGAGCTGATAATGGGCTCATACTCTGTGAGCCTGATCTGTAGCTGACTATTGATGACCTGAAGACGAAGACTGACTTGTTGCTGATCCATCCTGGATAGGTAGCTATGAAAATGTGACTGACGAATTTGTGCCTTTTCTTCTAGGTACCAACTGCGCTGTTTTATAGAGATTCACACTTAGGTAGATTTTCCCAAATTAATGTTTTCTCTAAATCGTTTTCACATGAAGACCCCCATGCTAATGCTAATTTTTGTTAGCTAGGCTGTTAGGGGGTGATGTTGACAGTGACAAATGACTGACAAACTTAATTGCTGAATTACATTATTAATGCTGGTATTCATAGCTTATGGTGTTGCTTTGTCGCGTATGTTTTCTTTGAGAGATAATGTCTTTTAACTGATGAATTAATAAAGAGTTGGTTTGAATAAACTTTGAACTAACAGATGATTAGAAGAATTTTAAGCAGTAGGGAATAAAACTTGTTAACCATTTTCCTGAGTAGTGGTAATTTCTGATTAGTATGGTTTATATTGTGGTTTCATAAAGTGTTTATCTTGTTTATTGATGTTGATTATTGGTTCAGTGGTCACTGCATGACCAGGATATTCCATGTGATTCAAAAGGTTCATCGACCTAGACGTGTCCCCTTGTAAGTTTACTTACTAAGGACCGGGCGCGCTAGCAAGATTGACCCCTATTTAATGTCCTGATATCTGTCCTGGTACTTAGTTGAGCTTACAGAAACGGCTCAATATATTTTCCCATAGTAGAACCCCTGTGAAATAGAGAGGCAAATCTCTTTTCTGAATTGCCTACTGCTCAAGCTGTCGATGCCTGTTCTTAAAGGAAACCCTTACATACAAAGACAGGCATTGGCAAAGCTAGTAGCTCGTCTATACGAGATCTATTGTCTTTGCCAATGTCTTTAGGATCTGTTGCACAACAGCGCCAGCTGCTGTGCAACATGGTTTTAATTTTTTTTATTAAAGAGCTATGACGCGGCCAGCGTTGACCATGTCAAATTCTTCTTTTTTTTTTTTTCTTTAAACCATGCTGCACAGCAGCCTGCACTACTGTGCAATATGTGTAAAAACAGAGTGGAGGTGGAAGCAACATGAGAGGGGAGGGTGGAGAGCACCAATAATGGTCAGTGTGAAGGAGGATTATGGAGAAAAACAAAGCAGGGGAGGAGGGAGCGAGTACCACACGGCGCAGGGGTGCTGGAGGGGAGAAGAAAGTACCATAATCATGTTGGGATCAATGGACGGGCACTGATTAGGCTGAATCAATCTGTGCTTGGTCCATGCTTCACATAAAGGAGCAGAAGTGACACGTGGCCTGTGGTGGGCAGTTAGGAGGCTGCAAAGAATTGTGACACTGAAGTCAACGAATGGTAAGCAATAGTCGGGCTCCAAGCCCTTTATTGTTAACAATAGTGTTTTGCAACTAAGAGCACATGCAGTGCATGCGCTTTCGCAGGCACGACCTGAACATTCCTTCAGCCAAAGAATGCAGTGCTTTTAAAGGATAAGATTGCAACTTGAGCCCCAATTTCCTGCAGCTCTAGTAATTGCTCATTAAGACATTGTTTGGGACTGAAGGTCCCCTGCAGCTCTGGTGAGCTTATCATTGCAAACTTAAGGTGTTTTGGCCCACACCTCAGCACACATGAGCATCAAGCGGATCTTCTCTAGATACTTTTAGCGACACAGATTGAAACCTGGAGCAGGACTTTGTGGTCAAGAGAGCAACAGCATGTGGACTCTATTTAAACTGAGCTTAACTGGCCTCTGAAGGACTGACACTGGTGGCAGCAGGATGAAAATAATAGCAGGGAATGCCTTTTTACTGAATTATGTATTGGAGACACACCTCCCAGCCTCTTCCACAGTTTTAAATTGGTCTTCTGGCCCCCTGCCTTGTGGAATATGAATGCTGTGTATATGTATCTTGCTGTGTGTGTGTATACACGTGGCCATAGGCACAATGAAATCCGTTTTGTATTTGCTGCATCCAAGTGGTACCTAATATGGAGGTTTGGGGGGGAACCCAGACAGCAGATATGGCTTGCATGGCTCCTCAGGACTTTCTATGTGTCCTTTGTAGTGAGTCTTACTTTTGTGCATGGAGCAGAGGTAAAAGAGCCCCCTTTTGAAGCAGAGGGAGTTTCTTCTGTTCTTTCCTGGCCCAAATATCCCTGTAAGGGCTCCACCCCACAGGTCAACAGGTAATTGAGTGAGGCTACCTCCCTTTTGATTGTACCTTTGCTTTGTCTTCCAGCTCCACTCCACCTTCCTGTTAGTCCCTTGTAATAAAGGCCTTGGCTGTACAGGCTTGAGTGGATTAAACAAAAGGGGCAGAACTGTCCATAACGTCTGTAAATGGCGCAAAGCGGACTGCTGGGATACATGATGATGGTCTGTAAATTAAGTGTAAAAATGGGACAGGAAATTACAGCCAGTTTGCAAAGATCTTACTATCAGCATTTGGAGTCTCCACACTAGTGATGACCAAGAAACTTTCTATGCTCCATGGTTGGGTTTATTACTGCCAACACTATTTGCCTGCTTTGGTACCAGAAACCTTGGGACTTCAAAAAAGCTGCCAAGAGGGGCTCCTGGGACCTGCTTTTAGGAAGAGAGCTAACTGCTCAGATGGGACCTTGAAGATGCCCTTGCGTGATGGAGATGGTGCTCAGAAGAAGATGGGTTGTGAAGGAGCCAAGGTAAGATAAGCATAGTGCTTTGACTGCAGCACCAGGGAAGGACCTGCACTGATCTGTGTGGATGAGGCCAGGAGTGTGTCGACTGTGTACCACCCTGAACTCAGAGTACGGAGGTAATCCAGCCTGAGTTATGCGGAGACCACAAGCACCAAAAGCTTTGAGGTGCGAAGAGAAACCAGAATTGTCTGTGGTCTCATGAAGGAAGCAAGTGTGCAGTAGGCGAGCCGCATCATCCGAGTGGTCTACAGCAAGACCCAAATGTTCGCTGTTGGTTGAGGGGAGCACTTTGATTGTTTCTGTGGCTGTTTTTTTGCTCGGGATCGAAAGAATCTAAACTAGAAGATAAGCTGAGTCTTGAACACCGCAGCTCTACCACACGCCCTTGAGTGATGCTGCTTCCGCTTAGCTATTACACACGTGAAGGTCGGTTGGCAGAGCCGGGGCAAAGACACAGCCTCCTGCACTCTGCAGGCCATTCAGTGCCCAGCTGACCACAAGAACTGCAAGCACTGCCACAAGTTAAAGGTACTGTACGATCAGAGGCATGCCAAGCTGGGGATAACAGTCATTACATATAGGAAGGGAAATAATAGCAAGTGCTGCCCAGAGACTGACCACAACTATAAAATGGAAAAAAATTGGTCTTTGTAGCATAATCGGTAGGGACGTGTTGTATAGTGACGCACTGGCAGATGTATTGCTGACGCAAAGTGTCATTGTGGCGGAGGTTATAAGTATAATAAAATGAAAAAATAGGTGTAATCAAGGTGGCTAGTAAGTGGGTGGTTGCTCATTGTAACGTCTGAAAAAGAAGACAGAAGAAAAGAAACGAGGTCTCCCTACTAGTGCAAAATGCATGAAGCTATTGAAGGAATTTTAAGTATCAGCAGTTACGATCTAACGTTATGGAATAAAATATATATTTTGGACTGGTCAAGACATAAGGCTCTGCAAAAAAGAATGCCCACACGCATGAAAGAAGACAGAATAATACTCACCTAAACTAAAATTTGAATTAAACATATAGGCCCATTACAAAATAAATAGGATTGACATTCATGGGTAGTTTATAAAACTGGTGGAAAAGTCCGAATGAAGGCGAACATAATTGTAGCACAGACTGAAAAGCGTCAATCGTGAGCTGACTTCCTGCATTTGGAAGAGGATTTTGTGTGTTACGTCAAACGGTGGGTGTGTCCCACAGTTAGTGGATAATATCCCCATTCACGGTGGGGGTATTTGAGAACCACGTACGTTTATAGCGCTGCCCATGCAACGCCTATCGTCACTGTGTGATCCATCGTGCTGGGGGCATGAATAAGAGATGGCCGTTTCAGATACGTTCTCCAGGCTCTTTGCTGCCTTTTGTGAGGAGTTCTGACCTTCATGGCATGTTGGACTGCAGTAGCCTCCCCCCAACCAAAAGGTGGTAAGGCCTTTGTGTTTTCCGCTGGGAGTTTCCGCCATTTGAAATACACACCAATGGAAAATTGCAAACCGCTTTTGTGTGGTTTTGCTGTTTCAAAACCCCCAAAACAAGCCATAACATGCCAGGTTCTCTTGTTCAGAGTGCAGGTTAGGGGACGGTGCGATGCCTTTAAGATGTTTCTTGTCCTTGGCGTTGATTGGTACGGAGATTGTGTCTCTCCTGCGGTGACCCAAAGACTTTCACAAGTGATGCCAAATGTTGCAGTCTGCCGCGAGCAACTGGTGGCTCTTTTAACAACTGCTACAGAGCTTTCCTTCACTCGGTAGTGCACGGTGTTCATGTCTAGCCTGCAGGTGACAAGCGTGGGAAGTTCCAAAACTGGCACTTTTTTAGCCTTTTTTTATTAGGAAAACTTGTTTTCTTGTTTTTTGACTGTATATGCGCCTTGTCTCCATTCTCGGTATTCGTCTCATAGGTTGAATGCTCGTATAGGGAAGCAATAGGGGAGACATTAGATATAGTGGGCCACTAGGCAGGTCGGCCTCAGCGCAACTTTGGCTGTCTGCATTGAACCAGGCCTGTTAGTGAACGCACAGGCATCCCTTCCCCCGGTGTGTGAAGTGGTGCACATGTCCACAGAACAAAGATTCCCCGCATACCTGCCCTAACCTGTCTTCTTGGCTAAGGGCAGGTCGGGGATGTCTAGGTGGGGGCTGCTTCTAAGGCTGCACTCTGAATGGGAAAGTGATGGGCAGGTACGGGAAGGGGCCGGGTTTTGAATATCTAGAGCATGGGTACTCACAAACGTTTTCCCAGGGGCCAAAAAGTTTGGCCTGTGACGTGCCTGGGGCCGCATTGATGCCAGGACGGTGGCGGTCGGGTGGGGTGACTAGGGGGATTGGTGGCAAGGAAGGTGTAGGGGAAGCAAAGGATATACATCTAGTGGGTAAAATAAATAATGGGAAACCATAAAACCTGGAATTAATCCCGGCTTACCCACTTTTCCAAATTATGTGATCCTAGGCAATTGTTTAGTGTCACTTTCCCTCCTTTTTCTGCATTATCTCATTTAAGATGACCTCAAAATAGATGATTAACGGTGTGCTCTGCACAAAACCTGCGTCTATGTTTGATTTAATAAACCATAATGTTGTTTATGTATGATAGGAACCCAGGCCACCCATAAAGTGCACATACCAAGTGACTTGCCTCTTTAATTTACTATTGGTGGTGTTCTCAGGGTATGGGAATTAATGAATGTTTCCAAATTTATGTTTGAAAACTATCCCTTTAAAATGAATACATCTCAATGCACTGATAAAATAAATTGTACTAAGGCGAAAAGGTTCTGCATGTTAACTAAAATACACTTAATTAATTTTGAAGAGACTGTCTTAGTTTTACACTTATGCTGCAAGATGTCTTTAAAAATGAAGGCGTTTCTAAAGTTAAGTACAGGAGTCCCTAGTTACTTCCTTTCTTTAACACCAATTACGTTTGAAATAAATTATTGTGTGTGTATTTAATATTTTTGTTAGTGCGAGTTGAGCAAACAGCTGTCCAGTGCTCCTGTTGCCCCAGGGGCCGCATGTAAAGATCAGAGGGGTGCATGAGGCCTGCGGGCCGTACTTTGGGTATCCCTGATCTAGAGTGAACCCACTGCAGCTGGAGGCACTCCTGATCAGCTCTGATGCCCAGGGAAGTGGTCTCTCCATGTTAGATGAAAACAAAACAGGGGTCTCGGTCTGTAACACGTTAATATAAAAACTGGAAACAGTAATAGGGCAAGTATTTTTTCATATGCCTGAGTGTATGAATGTTGAAAATATTAAAAAGAATATATATATATGCAACTGCATCTGTACAAGTTTTGTTTTCATTCTGGCGATCAGAACCTTGTATCAACAATTGGGGCTGGCAACCTTAACTGTAATTTGTTGTGCGCTGTAGTTGCGGAAAAAAAAATGTGTGTGTATATGCGGTTTGTGTGTGTGTGTATATCTATATATACACACACACACACACATACATATTCAATGAAAAAACAAAGGTCAAATCTTTGGTATGTTTAAGAAAATTTATTATTTCTATACAAACCAGACTTAAACTAAATAAATATTACAAATGTTACTTTAATGTATAATTCACACACCCCTTTTACATTACTCTCATGTTATTCTTTATCTTCAAACTAAACTTAAACTACAAAAATCTGTAAATTCTAAATGTATACCTTTTAATGTGTAACTTCTGCAACATCTTCAAATTTATATAACTTTCGCATCTCCATACTAGAGTTGGGCGAGCCAATAAATTAACAGGGAGAATTGAGTCAGAGCCTAGGATTAACATGTGAAAACTTTGAATGATATGCACATTAAAGTACTGCAGTGAGAAGTACTTGTTAAAAGTGCTAGTTTACGTGCAAACCCTGTACATGCCCCAGATTATTTTAGAGCAAGTTTGTAATCTGTTAAATCAAACACAGTCGGTTTTACTTGCAAACTGGTATTGTGAATCCCATATTTTTAAAGTGCTTTTTATTTGTCTAAGATCACACAATTTAAATGGGGAAGCCACGATTAATCCAGGTTTTCTGGTTTCACTTTGTACAAATCAGCCAGTAAATGGAGTATATTTATCTTTTCTTACATTGATGCATTGTTTTTACCTTTCTGTGCATTTTCTGTAGTTATTACATAGTGCCAACTCTACTGAAGTGGTTTACATGAGCACCAGTTACATTACACAAGGTCAAGTTCATTGTTTATAGGCCCAGGGATCTTCAGTTTTTTGCACAGGATCACATGATGTTGAGCCGGTACTGAGACTCGAACCTGGTTTCCCTTTTCTAAAGTCCGTATCTTTGGCCACAATGCCACAACCTAGGTAGAAGGAAAGGGGTAGGCAAAAAACACATTAAAGCTAGTTATGAGCTTGAGGTTCCAATAGGACCTGGAGCTGAGCCAGGCTTCAGGCTCAAGCCTGACTTGGGCTTTCAGTGGTTTACCCACCTCAATACACAGTATATTCAACTCTGTAGCTACACTACATTATCTATAACTTGTGCAATCCCAATGCACTATTTATACCATTATATAATAAATCATGTATACCATATAAAATGATGGTATTTAAAATAACACTTATGACATTGTACATCACATAATTTGTGAGAACACAGTGCATGGAAGAGTGGCGAGTTATAGTTGATGTTGTGCAACTATTGTGTTGAATACACTGTGTATGAAGGTATGCAAGATATAATAATCAGAAATATTGTGTAAATTCTATATTAAAGGCATAAGCATAAAAAAGATTAGAATAATGTAAAGGATGTGTGTAAATTATAACTTAAAAGTGTACCTAAATGTGTGAAATATGTTCGTTTTTCTTTCTATACAAACCAAACACACATTTTCCTAACTATAACAAAGGTTTAACCTTTGTTTTTTTTTTCATTGAATTTGAATGGCTTTTTTGTTTTAATAAAAATGTGTTTCAAATCATAGTTTAATGTTGAGTGGAGTATTATTAAATGGAATATGGTACAGTAGAGTGGAGGAGGTTGTCATAGAGTGTAGTGTTGTAGAGTGAAATGTTTTACAATGGAATAAAGTAGAGTGGAGTATTGTACAGCGGAGTGTTATGAAGTTGTATAGTGGACTAAAGTGTGTTGCATAATACAGTGATGTTGAGTGAGTGGACAGCTGTAACGAAAAGTTGATTAAACTGTGATGAAGTGTATTGGCATGTTATATAGTACAGTAGAGTAGTATGTCATAGCATGGTGGAACACGTCATAGGGTGGTGTATGGCCATAGAGTGGAGTACAGTGTGCTATAGTGGCACAGAACGTAGTAGTCTTGTACAGTGGAGTTACATTGAGTATAGTGTCATGTGATAAAATGGAGTGGTGTAGAGTGGAGTGTTGTATAGTGCCATTGAGTGAAGTGTCTTGCAGTAGAGTGTAGTGGCGTAGCATAGAGTGGAGTAGCATATTGTGGAGTGGAGTAGAGTGGACTGGCGTTGCATACAGTGGAGTAAAGTGTTGTAAAATGTAATGATATTTTATACAGTGGAGTGGACTGGCGTGTTGCAGAGTGTCCTAGAGAGCAGTAGAGTAATGTAGAGCGCTTCAGAATGGATTATAGTGTTCAACAGTGGAGTGGAGTGGTTTGGAGTAGAATAGAGTGTAGGTGCGTAGAGTGGAGTGTCTTATTTCTCTGAAGAACACTCTGTCTCTCCTGTAACTTTGGTAGAAAAGGGATAGAACTTGGAGCAGAAAGTGGAAACGTTGACCTTAAGATAAAAACAAATAATGCAGACAACAGCAATAGATATGTATATCAGGGTAACTGGACTCCACCAGGAAGTAAGAAGGGCAGTTAACTGTTAATCAGCACAGGTCAGTACAGTGAACAACATATTAAATAAAATAAGGGATGTAATAGCTCTAATTATCATGGGTGAATCCGTTGAACTATGATCAGTTTTGTTTTAAAAGACTAGGGGAGAATACAAACAAGAATGGCCCAGATGTACAAAGCATTTGTGCAGTAGCAAACATGCTTTTTTAAATGGACAAACACTAAATTTACATTTGGTAATGTCAACAAATTGAGATTTGTGTTTGCAACCTAAATCGGTATTTGGCAGGGGTGTGTTCAGGGTGTCCCTTCCAAATACAAAACGGTTATGGTATGTATTAATGTTATGTGACCGAATTACGGTTGCCAAAAATTATTATATATATATATATTTTTTTTTTACTGACTACTCAACTGTAGTTGTAACAGTTTGCAAATGGGAAGGGGTCCCCTTGGGATCCTGTTCCCCTTTGAGAGTGTGAAAAAAATATTTCTAAGATCAGGCAGCGGTCCTACAGAGTTTCATTTTCTTTGTATTTTTTTTAAGCAAATCCCGTTTTTCTTTAAGGAAAACGGACTGCGTTTAAAAATAAATAAATAAAAAAGTGCTTCATTTAAAAGCAGTCATAGACTTGGTGGTCTGGTGATCTCTGCAAGCCACCATCCACATAAATGCAGGGATTCCTAGTGGGTTACAAATTGCCACCTACCTCGTTAATATGCATAAGGTAGGTTGATTTGCGGCCCTTCTAGAATCACTAATTAATAGTTCTAAAGTTTCTTACATTAGGAATTGAGATTTCCTAATTGCGATTCAGTATAAATCGCAGTTTGGAAAACACAATTCCTAATTTTTGTACATCTGGCCCTATATCTTCTACTAATCATTATTGCAAAACAGATGTCCCTTTGACCCAGCCATAAATGAAACAACTGGACTTTCATTATAGCAAGGTCTCCTTTTAGCCGGTCATCTTCAGAGGAGGGTTTACTGATCTCTATGTCCTGTAGTCTGCGGAAACACCTAGGTTCACTTTTGTCTTTGTTGTCTCTGCCAAGAGCTCGGAATCGATCATAAGGGTCCTGGATCTTCTCCCACGTTCAGGGTCTCATAGTTGAAGAGCTTCTTGCTTGGAAGGGACTAAATGGTTTTCTTAATAAACAAATGCTTATAGAGGAACCTCCAGTGGTAGGCATTTTTTTTCAAATCACACATAGATTGAAATATCTTTCAGCTTGTGTATTCTCAACAATGTATAAGGAGAGATGTCTTGGAAAATGGTGACAAAGTCTCCTTCTAAAAGAATATTGCCAATTTGTCTCTCAGCCTTTTCAATTGTTTCTTTTAGCCGGTAAAAATGGATCTCAGTCAAAACTTCTCGGGGGGGCGGTAAATTTGTTTGACGTTAAAAAGTTGAGTAGACGCTATGGGTTTTGGATTAGGATTATTTCCTTTTTATCAGGTGCAATAAGAATTGTTCTGAAGAGTTTCTGGACATGGTGACTCAGATCTGTGTCTGGTTTCTTCCAGTTGATACCTCTAATCCTTAAGCTGTTTCATCTCAACTGTTTTTCTCCATTGTCAATTTTGTCTTGCATCACCTGTTGGTATTTCTTGAGGGCCAGTAATCTTTCATCCTGCTCATGACAGGAGAGTGCTTCACAGATGTTGCCTCCAGATGGTCCACTCTCACTTTGCTCTTTTGGAAGGGATGGTAAAGGTCAGACAAAGACTTAAGGATATATCTTAAGGATATGTCTGAAGGAGCAATTGGAGATCTCCCTTGATGGCTTGAGATTGTAAACCTCCTGTGTGCAAAGGGGTTCTGCTGATGGATTTAGACAGGTTTCTGCAGTAGCTGTGGCAAATGCATCACATACCTAAAGAATTTAGAGTTTTCGTTTTCATCAGTCATTGAGTTTAACTATCCCGGGTTCCCTACTGTTAATAGCTGACATGATGCACTTTTCAAAATAGTTGTAGATTCCAGAGGTAAGTTATGAATTCTGATTGGTGTTCTTGTAACTATTGCCAGTGCTGCACCATTAACAGTCTTGGGATAAGATGACAGGTCATCTAGCAGTCAGGTGGATGAGAGGGTAGTTCATGGTACAATATAGAAGCTACACACAATCTTTATCTCATGCCATCCCATCCCAAATGCAGAGAATCCTCCTCAAAGGTTTCAGTACACTGTGCTCCTCAAATATCCCCAAGAAACCTGCAAGTCAGTCCTTTGATTTTGGTACAGAAGTATCAATTAAGGTGGTTGCCTTTCACAGAGGAGCAGCTACTTCCCTGTTTTCCCCCAAAAAGTAAGAAGAGTGTGTTTTAATTTTGCAGCTCTCTTCCAGAGTCACCATTTTGCCAATGAAAGTTTAATGTTAATGCGGCCAATATCCAAGGCATGAGCAAGACCGGGGATTAACCTTTTGTATGTAGGTCCAAGTCACCTACATCAATTTGATCAATGCTAAAAAGTTCCCTAAAGGAGTCTGGCTGCATGAGGCAACGTTGCACAGTTCTCAATGGGCATCGGAGTGGAACCCCAGTGTCCGTTGGTCTGCCAGTGTCCACCAGTGTTAACAGCAGGGAGCGCCTTTTGCTGTCAGGCCTCCCTTCTCGTGGCTCCTTTCAGCCATGGCCACCACAGCAGGGGTGCCCCCCTGGGCCAGTTGATCAATCATGTACTTGTAAAGTGTGGCTAATCGCCCGTTAGGGTCTCAAGGTGCTAGGGGATGTTGCAGGTCAGTGGAAGAGCCAGATCTTGAGGTACTTCTTGAATTGAGGCAGTGACGGTGATTGTCTCAGATGTAGTGGTAGATCGTTCCAGGTCTGCGCAATTTCTTTTGAAGTTTTTGGGTGGTCCGGCATACAGTGCGTTGCTGTGATCGAGCTTGCTGTTGACGAGCGCCTGGGTAACCGGTCTCCTGGAATTACTGGGGATCCATTTGAAAATCTTTCAAAGAAGGTGGAGTGTGTGGAAGTAGGATAAGACTGCGTTGAGTTGGCGGTTCATTAGGAGTATAGGATGATGCCGAGGTTACATGCGTGGTCTGTGGGTGTGGGGGAGATTCCAGTCGATGCAGGTCACCAGGTCTTATTACCAGTGAGCACACACTCGGGCCAGGCAGGGTAGCATGCTCTAACTAGTTGCCATCTTGTTTGTGGAGCTCAGTCTCGACGTGGCTCCTCTGATCAGGGCCTCAGCTCCCATTCCTCTCAGGCAGCTCCTGGCATCTCTGGCAGTTGAGTATGGGCTCTCAGGGAGTATACTGGAACATTTAGGGGCTAAAAAATAGCTCAAGCTCAACGGAGACGCATGCTGTCAGATCTCTGCCAAGGTCGTGCCCTTCCATGTATGATGACTTTTGAGTGCCTCAACTCAGCATTGACTATATAAGCCAGACCTTTTCCCATTGCTGTTGCCATTGCCATTGCTTGCTTCTGTCTAAATCGAGGGGTTTTGGTGTATAGAACAGATTTAATTGTCCATTTCATCAAGGTCCTGGAGATATTTGGTTGGGTAGCTGTGATTTGTTCATCGGTAGATGTGCTGCACCTTTCGTCTTTCCTCTTGCGTTTTTTATTATTGTGTTGATTTTCCAAACAATAACCATACAATATTTAAGACCATCATTTACATTCACTTGTCTTATTTGCATTTCCCTTTAGTCCTCGCTCACCAATCAGATGGCTCCTCACATATACAGGGAGTGCAGAATTATTAGGCAAATGAGTATTTTGACCACATCATCCTCTTTATGCATGTTGTCTTACTCCAAGCTGTATAGGCTCGAAAGCCTACTACCAATTAAGCATATTAGGTGATGTGTATCTCTGTAATGAGAAGGGGTGTGGTCTAATGACATCAACACCCTATATCAGGTGTGCATAATTATTAGGCAACTTCCTTTCCTTTGGCAAAATGGGTCAAAAGAAGGACTTGACAGGCTCAGAAAAGTCAAAAATAGTGAGATATCTTGCAGAGGGATGCAGCACTCTTAAAATTGCAAAGCTTCTGAAGCGTGATCATCGAACAATCAAGCGTTTCATTCAAAATAGTCAACAGGGTCGCAAGAAGCGTGTGGAAAAACCAAGGCGCAAAATAACTGCCCATGAACTGAGAAAAGTCAAGCGTGCAGCTGCCACGATGCCACTTGCCACCAGTTTGGCCATATTTCAGAGCTGCAACATCACTGGAGTGCCCAAAAGCACAAGGTGTGCAATACTCAGAGACATGGCCAAGGTAAGAAAGGCTGAAAGACGACCACCACTGAACAAGACACACAAGCTGAAACGTCAAGACTGGGCCAAGAAATATCTCAAGACTGATTTTTCTAAGGTTTATGGACTGATGAAATGAGAGTGAGTCTTGATGGGCCAGATGGATGGGCCCGTGGCTGGATTGGTAAAGGGCAGAGAGCTCCAGTCCGACTCAGACGCCAGCAAGGTGGAGGTGGAGTACTGGTTTGGGCTGGTATCATCAAAGATGAGCTTGTGGGGCCTTTTCGGGTTGAGGATGGAGTCAAGCTCAACTCCCAGTCCTACTGCCAGTTCCTGGAAGACACCTTCTTCAAGCAGTGGTACAGGAAGAAGTCTGCATCCTTCAAGAAAAACATGATTTTCATGCAGGGCAATGCTCCATCACACGCGTCCAAGTACTCCACAGCGTGGCTGGCAAGAAAGGGTATAAGAGAAGGAAATCTAATGACATGGCCTCCTTGTTCACCTGATCTGAACCCCATTGAGAACCTGTGGTCCATCATCAAATGTGAGATTTACAAGGAGGGAAAACAGTACACCTGTCTGAACAGTGTCTGGGAGGCTGTGGTTGCTGCTGCACGCAATGTTGATGGTGAACAGATCAAAACACTGACAGAATCCATGGATGGCAGGCTTTTGAGTGTCCTTGCAAAGAAAGGTGGCTATATTGGTCACTGATTTGTTTTTGTTTTGTTTTTGAATGTCAGAAATGTATATTTGTGAATGTTGAGATGTTATATTGGTTTCACTGGTAATAATAAATAATTGAAATGGGTATATATTTGTTTTTTGTTAAGTTGCCTAATAATTATGCACAGTAATAGTCACCTGCAAACACAGATATCCCCCTAACATAGCTAAAACTAAAAACAAACTAAAAACTACTTCCAAAAATATTCAGCTTTGATATTAATGAGTTTTTTGGGTTCATTGAGAACATGGTTGTTGTTCAATAATAAAGTTAATCCTCAAAAATACAACTTGCCTAATAATTCTGCACTCCCTGTATGCAAAGCTTCCCATTTATATCTATATAGCATTACAGTGGAACACGCAAATAGGGAGGAGGTGTTGGAGGGGGGAGAAGCGGAGGACAATTTTCCAAAGCATGTTTATAGTATTTCCTCGACCTTTAGGGTTCTTACTACCCCCAAAGACTATGCTTTACATTATGTATCTCTGTCACATTCTTCTAACCATTTCCCCTATATTTTCCCTTTTTTTTTGAGAGAGAGAGAATCCTCTGTCCATGTAGATTTTTTCCATCTGCATACATTTATCCATTTCTCTTACTCGTATATATTGCGTTGGTCTGCGCTACTTGATTTCTAGACAATATCCCTTTTAGCAACTGATAATACCAAGCTAATCATATTTTTTTTTTTTTTTTATAGCTCGTATCATCAGTGTCTCTCCTTGTACCCAGTTGCATGAGGAAACATCCATCTCGAGTGCTATTTCAGTGCTACCTGCCAGACGTCTTGTCGCAGCTCTCTATTAGTTATAGATTTTAGGGCAGCCCTATATGATATGTTAAAATATACTTTCTGTTCACATCCCCGTGTGCATCTGTCACCGAGGGCTCTTCCTATCTTATGGAGTAACGTTTTACTGTAATATATTCTGTGTAATATTTTCAGTTGGATACAGCTTGAAGCTATTTTTTTCTTGCAACTTCTCTGAGAAATCTAAGCGCATCTTCCGACATATCGTCTTCCAAATCACCTTTATATTTTTCCCAGTTCTTTTTTAACCCTGGGAAGTCCATGGAGCATGTGCCTGACAGGGCTTTTAGTGCCTTTCGCCGGACTAGCATTCATCTTTCCAACGGGGAGTCGTCTTTGGTTTCTTCTTTTGATATTTCGGATTTTAGTGCTTCTTGAATGTATATACTTAGATTTCTGCGAAATGTCCATATTATATTCAGCCTCCAGCTGAGTGAGAGGTACAGTCCCCTATGCATCCCATACATCTTGTAGTGATGAAATGCCAATGTCATCCTGCTTTTTATTAAATCCCTTGAGGGTGTTCGCAGTTTTCAGTCTAGTGTCAACCCACAGGAGAGTTCTTGGAGTCAATCTTATGTTCCACCCCGTTTCTCTGTTGCTCTGTTTACATTTTGCCATATGTGAATCACTGTCTTTGTGCATCGGGTTAATTAATTTCCCATTCCATCCCCCCAACATCAATATAGTACATACATATACTATTTTTCCCATTGCTCATCTGTCCATTTTATCAGCAGGGTCTTTTAGAGGGGCGTATGCCTTTTGTTCACTGTGCATATCTTTTCGTACATTGTCGAACATTTACAGTGCTCCGTTGTGGCTAGATTCTCAGTCTACATACAACAAATAAGTTTGTCTTTTATGAATGACCTGTTGTCTGTTCACCAGAGGACAGAGATTCCAGCCGGACTGTCTTAACTTGTCTCTTCCAGTTGCATGCTTCTCACTGAGTGCTTGGAATTCCCCTCGTTACGGAAGCCGCTGCTCCGGCTACCATTAAGATCTCCGTCTGTGGCCCCTACTGCTCCTTTTCTTTCAGCCTTCTCTTGGAAGACCAGTGAACCAGTTGGCTGAATCCTTCTTAGGACGTGCTAATTTCAGCTCCCAGGAGGTTGGTTGTCTTGTGCCAAATGCTGCCCGGAGTCCAGTATGTCTGACACTATTCAGAGCTAAGAAAGGAAACTTGCCCAGGCAGTCCTGAGACCTGAGCCTGCAGGAGACGAGGTGTACGATACACAGTCGCTGGTACACTTATGGTGAAGAAAGGTACAGTATGTATGATAAGCGAGATGCTTCCAGCAGAGCGAGGCACGGTACACAGTTTGTAATCATCCTTGGAATCCAGGTTTGTGTACTTAATATTTCATATTATACATGTGTGAAGTTCTGGACTGACAGCTGAAAAAAAGTCCCATACAGCCTTTCACAAATACAAAGGTATATGTCTACTACAGATTAGCGCAGAACAGTTCTAAAACAGGCTACAAGAGCTAAACCTCCCAGATAGAGAGCATGTACAGGCAGCACCAGTAATGCACTGAAATGAGTACAGATATCCTTCGGTGCACGTCTTTAGCGCCCAAATACATCTAGTATGAGCAGCAACTTTGCAAGCTCAAACACCCAATTGGCATACAGCACAACAGCAAAGCTTTCCACGCTCTCAAAATAGTTGTGACATAAGCAATAAATTGCAAACATGGCTCGCACAGAAGAGCAAGTTAGAAGCTGTGGATATTTTCCTGGATGGGAGCAGGTGAAGGGGTAGCGTTCAGATGGAGAAGCTTCACGAAAACATTTTTTAATCCTTGAGTCTCCAGTTCCATTTTAGCACCTGCATTCCTCAAATGTGTAAATACACCATACTTAAAGCGTCTTCCAGACCTGGGAACAAGATTCCAGATGAAGCCTTTCCTATTGGTTAAGTGGGTTATACACAAGCCCCGCCCCCTTAATGTTTCTGAATGCTCTGTTCCTACTCCCTTCAGTCTTCTGCTTCCTGCAACTGATTGACTAAATACCTGCACACTTGTGTCAAAGGCAGGAGACCAAGAAACCGCCAATTGCTTACATTTAGCTTGACCAACGTAGGGTCGACTTCCTTCGGCAGTTACAGTGTCTAACTGTGTCTTAAATATATGTGAAAGACATAGATGTCTCTCCGAAAGGATCTTTATGGTGGAAAAAAAAAAAAGCCAAATGGGGGGAAATACCTTTCCAGGCAAGGTTCAGAAGAAAAATAGGTAGAAGACGTAACGAGGCACTAAACAGTCCAGACATGGATCTGAACAGAGAGTGGAGCAGGCTGAAGAAAAATGTGAAATCTTAAAGACGCTGGAAATATAGGAATAAAAAAAAATAAATTGCTGTGGTAAGGGCAACAAACCTGACGAAAAAAATCACTTTCAGTTGTATTGAGGCATATTTTATGGTTCTCAAGCCACAATAAAAATACATAGGAACCATCCAGACACCTCTGCTCTGCAGTACTCCTACTGGCCAACCTCTCATGATACACAGAACCAGATCAGGAACACATGCGATCTCTTACATCGCTCCTAAAGCATGGAACGACCTTCCTCTCCACATCAGAACCTCCGCCTCCGTTCTTGAATTGTGCAAGAAGCTGAAGACGTGGCATTTCAATTAACCAAAAAACAGAAATAGGGGGTATGAGGGGAATTACTTTAGGTTTAGCATACTTCCCTCTTTCCTAATTATATTTTCCAGAATGAGTGTGCTGTTCCATAGATGAGTCAACACAACGCAGGTGTTGGTACTACAGAGCTGATACTGAAGATATCCTTTTTAGGTTGCAGGGGCCCCCTCACTCGTCGCAGTGGCATGCTTAATCATTGGCCCATGCTCCTCGCTGACTGGGGGTGCTGCAAAACCCAACGGGCCCCGGGTTGGTGGGGGATGGAGGCGGCTCTTTGCCGGAGGTATTTTACTCAAACCGTTCAAAATGAAAAACAATGGGGTATTGCCCTGTGCCTAACTCAGAATGGGAAGTGGTAGATTGGGATGTAAAGTTAAAATTAGCTATAGGTTAATAACTTACTATCTTTATTGTTCAGGAAAAAAACACCTGCCAAGATTTAAAACAGGAATTAGAACCTTACAAGGAAACAGTGGGCATTAAGTTCTTAAAACAGGATCAACATTTTTCATGCCTTATCTGCTCCTGCGAGTCAGTGGCAGTTCATCAGGACCGGGTTCTGTACCCTAATCTAATATTGAAAAGTAAGTGTGTGTGTGTGTGTGTGTGTGTGTGTGTATTCTAATGTGGTTTCACTTTTGTATTGGTCACATGCAAAACGTGAAACTATGTGGTCACTGCCTGTGATCTCTAAGCATGGCACACTGATAAATGGAATCAGGAGGCTGAGCATGGAACACTGACAATGCAGCAGAGTAGCAAAGATGCTGGATTTCTTTAATGGGGAGTGATCTGCAAGCACTTGGAGTAGGCCGTGGGCTCCAGGATCCTACAGCTTGGATTTTTTACCTGTTGCTTCTCAGTGTCCTGTCTGTGCACTTACTGTCGGCAGCATTTACAGGTTAGAGGGACAAAAAAATCAGACCCTGCTCTATTTTCATTTCCACTGGCCAAATCGCATGCTTGCTGTCTGTGAACCTCTCCTCATGTTTGCTTAAACCAGCCATATAGCTGGTTCTTCCACACTTGTGGTTGGCAAACTAATACTCTTAAAAGTAAAAATGCATGCGTCTGTCCGTTTTTTCACTAGACCTTCTGAATGCATGAGTCATAATCTATCCCGTGGCTCTGTTTGTTGCTTCCTCATACCGATGGCCCTTAACCACCACCACGACCACCCCTCACCCGCAACTGCTGTCCCTTTTCTCAAAGCTTCCTTCTGACACATTCTACCAGATCTTGAATCCAGACACCTTTGGGTTATGGTTTTGACCCGGCTGCCCCAGACATGGCTGAAACTTAGCCTTCTTTACTCCATGTGAGACTTGTGTCTTTTTATGGAACAAGAAGATAGGTTCCAGGGGGACAAAGGTAAATTTGAAATGAATGTAACCCGTCTGACTATCCTCAAGATTACTCTAACTGATATTTAACAGTGGCATCCATTGCTTATAATTATAAAGTATTGCACTTACTGCCCCTGGAGTAGACATGTGGATGCAGTGGGTCTACGTTGGGAGTTAATTTGCATAATTACTGGTTATACTGATAATCTGACCTAGTATAACACTAGTATAGTATAACCTAGTATAACACTCCCATCGCTGGACTGCTGGTGTGTACATGTGCTTTCTGAGAATAGCTGGTGCATGTTTTGGATCTTTAATGACATCAGAGCCTCCAGCTGTGCGATTAAGGTTGTAAATAAGCCTCCACGTATGGTAGCACTAGCTTACTGTGCAGCTGGTGGCAGTTCTCTGTGCAGCTACAGACTGGTGTGCATAGGCTGGTAGCTTATATCAGTTCATGTACAGCAGCTGAAGATTGGGGCTAGTTCCCTGTGCAGCTGAATGTTGGCGTCCGCTCCCTTTACAGCTGAAGGCTGGTATCTGCTTCTTGTCGTCTCCCTGTGCATCTGAAGGCTGGTGTCCGCTCTCTGTGCATCTGAAGGCTGGTTTTCGCTCTCTGTGCATCTGAAGGCTTGGATACTCTCCCATTGCAGCTGAAGGCTGGGGTCCTCTCCCTGTGCAGCCAAAGGCTGGTGTTGCCTCCCCATGTAGTTGAAGGCTGGTGTCGGCTCCCCGTGCAGCTGGCTGGTCCAGGCTTCCATACAGGCTGATGATAGCCAGCTCCAACTATCTAGTCACACGTATACCGTGGGCACCAGCTCTCTGTGCCACTGATGGCTGGTCCCGGTCTTCCTAAATCAGGTGCTGTTGGTTAGTGCCAGCTTCCAATTGGCTAATGGCAAATGCAAGCTTCCGGTGGAGCCATAGGTCGCAGTGGCCAGCTAGCTCTGTGCTTCTGATAGCTGGTTCTTGCCTTCATGCGCAGGCTGCTGATGGCTAGTGCCAGCTGCCTCTGCAGCTGATGGCTAGGGTCACCTGCTTGTGCAGGTGTAGGCTGAGGGTGCCAGCTCTGTGTTTAGCTGATGCCCATTTCAATGTATCCTCTGCAGGCTACTGTTGACCAGTGACAGCTGATTGTGCACATAGCCAGACTGAGATACAAAATAGGCCAAGGCACAAAAATAAAAGTGAGCCCCGTTAATGAATTAGATTGCTAAAAAAAAACATGGCCTACGTTTGCCAATTTGGTGACAATTTTGAATTTGAAAATACATGCTGTATAAGTGTTTTGCAAGGTTTGGAAGATTTTAGCATATTGAAGGCTGGTGTTGGCTCCCTGTGCAGCTGAAGCAGGTGTTCACTCCCAATGTAGCTGAAGGCTGGTGTCGGCTCCCCGTGCAGCTGAGGTGCCAGCTTCCAGTGAGGCTGAAGGCTGGGGTCGGCTCCCTGTGCAGCTGAAGGTTTTTGCCAGCTCAAGGCAGGTGAAAGTTGCGGCTGTGGGCTTTGTGTGCTGCTGAAGGCAGGTCCAGGCTTCCATATAGGATCTATATCAAGTTTCTACTGTGGGCACCAGGTCTCTGTGCCACTAATGGCTGGTCCCAGTCTTCCTAAATCAGGTGCTATTGTTCAGTGCCAGTTTCCAGTCAGCTGATAGCAGATGCCAGCTTCCACTGGAGCCGGAGTCTGCCGTGGCCAGCTAGCTCTGTGCCGCTTATAGTTGGATCTAGCCTTCCTGTGCAAGCTGCTGATGGCTAGTGCCAGCTGCCTCTGCAGCTGATGAATAGGGTCACCTGGGTGTGCAGGTGAAGGCTGAGGGTGCCAACTCTGTGTGTAGCTGATGGCTATTTCAATTCTTCCTATGCCGGCTACTGATTAGCGGCAGCTGCTTGTGCACAGAGTCAGACTGGGATACAAAATAGGCCCGGGCACAAAAAGAAGTGAGGCCCGTTAATGAATTAGATTGCTAAAATGTGTCCCACGTTTGCAAATTTAGTGAAAATGTTGAATTCGTAAATACAAGCTGTATAAGTGTTTTGCAAAGTTTGGAAGGTTTTAGCTTGCTTCAGGCCATGTTTGTTTCAATATCGGGGAAATAAACAGTAAAAACAGACCGTAAAACAGACCGACAAACAGCCAAAAAAGGCCCACATAGTGACCTGTCAGACTGCCCCGTCGGGCCCTGCCTGATTACCCTGTAGGCCAGACCTACACTGCCTGTGCAGTGTATGCAGTGGGTTAGCCTCGTGTATCTGTTGGCTGGTTCAATCTCCTCATAGTTATTGCTTTTGGCTAGTGCCAGCAGCCTATGCATTTGATGACAGGTGCCAACCTCCTGTACAGGACGACGGCGCTGGTGCCAGCATCCTGTGTAGCTGATGACCGATGTCGGCTTACTATGCAGCTTCTCACTGGATGATAGCTGAATGCAAACAGGCGTTCTTGACTTCCTCTCTGGTCTCACGTGATCCCAGTGGCTCATGCCAGGTAGAAAAGGCGGTTCTAACCAGTGTGTGTAAATTTAGCAATATTAGACCTGTCTGACCTCTGGTGACCCCTGCACGCTCTGTGCTTGTTAATAATTCTCTACCGTGATAGGCCAGAAAGTGTTTACCTGCGAACCTGCGATTCCTCTGCATTATTGACATTGTCGTCATTGCAAGGACCCCTTGTGTTCCTGTGTCACCTATCCTGTCTTAGCGGCGAATACCTTACAGTGCCCACTGTTACAAAGAGATTGAATTATCTGTAAAAATATGGAATTAAAAAGGGGTTCATGTCTCGTGCCCTCTTCTGATGCACATTTTTTTGAGTGCCCAACAATCAAGCGGCATAACGATGTTAAGGAGATTGCAGTGTACACGTGTTGTCAGTCAAAAGTAGTCCTGCTGGAGGAGAGCAAAGGTCCACGCGTACAGCTCTTCTCATATATGTTCGAAACAGACAGAATACATTTTTTCAGACTTTAGGCCACAGGACTGATGTAGGGGCTTGGGAGCTCTCAGTTTTCTGAGCGTGTGTTTAGCAGGTAGTGAGACGTACTGGGGCTGAGAGATTCGTTCACCACTTATTTAAGCGAGTATACGTTATCTTCACCGATGTCCCCCCCCCCACCCCCCGCCCCAGAATATTCACCAAGGGTGGACCTAGCTTGAATGCTCGTCATATCTTTGAAATGCCACGTTTTGACTCTTACCTTGCAGTTCTGCACCCTATACAGTCGGCAGGGTGAGAGTTCTGTTGTGCTGTCACATAACCTTTGCGTATCTGTGAGCTGAGAGAAACTCAGAACACCACCTATTTTTGGCGATTACTTATGCCTAGTCGGCTGCCTAGGTGGGACACTTAATTGGTGGCATTATTCCAGTTGTTTCAGGCACAGCATGACCTGCTTCACCCAAAGATTAGCTACCACCCCTTCCTCTGCACCTCAAGCATGCACTACAGCTTGTATTGAACAGTAGCATTTTAAATGACCGAGTTTTTTTTTTTTTCTTGATATTGAAGCATTTTATCTGCATAAGCTCCAATCAGTCGGAATTTACAATTTGCCTTCAGAGATTAACATAAACCGTTCTTTTATTGGGTTAACAGAAATATGGTCTGCAGAAAAAAATTATCTTTATCCTCTGATCACCCTCCTTTCAAATTTTTCTGCAGCAACAGTCTTAAGAGCTGGTTGTGTGGCTGTAGTTCATACTTGAGGGCTTCACCTGTGCATAACTCAGATTTGCTATTTGTATCTTTTGAATGCATAGCTGTCTGTTGCATAATCAGCCCAAACTGACTGGTCATTGTGCAGGGAATCTACCTCACTAAGGGCCATAAACCTCTTTCTGTGACACTTTGCACACTTTAGCCTTCAACATACCTTGGCCAAGATTCGATTTTAACTTGTGGTCTGAAACATTAAAGTGAAAACCTGCATATAAAAGGTGTTGTAGGATTAGACAAATAATCTGAAAAAAGAAATCCACTGATTTACTTAACCAGCCTAAATCGCCTTCAGTCTGCTGTTTTACCTATACATTAGTAAACTCAAGCATTCGACCATGATGACTGAGCAAAATCAAGATTTGTGGTAGGCTAAATAACATTTGCAGCAGCAGTCTTGTCAAATGTGAGACGAAAAAATGTGCAAAGAAAATGCAGAATGTCAACCCTTCTTTTGCTACATTCCTAAGGCCTGGAGCGCTGCCTTCTGCTGCTCTCTCTACTCCCTCCCGCATATCTCACCATCTACCACCCTCCTCTCTTTAAGGAGGACCTGGAGGCCGTTCTTTTCAAACAGTACCTCATCCACTTGTTAACCCTCTGGAGCATGGGCCCCAGCTGGTAATTCCCCTGGCCCTGCCTGCACCTGCCCTGTATCTCTGTCCAATTCTTCTGTACTTCGCTTCCACCTTTGTACACTACTAGGATTAAGCTACGTGCACCTTCATACATACATATTTAGATATAGTGCTTACTTGGTGAGGTGTTGTAATAGCATGGATCTTGTGGCCATTATTAGTCTCTGAACTGTTATTGAGAGAGCATCGGATAGTTCCAGCTACATGCAGATCTCAAGATGCTTACTCATTGTTTGTAAACAAAGATCAAAGGGTAAGGGATCCAGACTGAAGAGATAGAAAGTAGCAGGAAATATAACAAAAGGTAGTAGCCTGGATTTTGGTGTTGCGAACATGGGGAAGAGCAGTATGCTGTTGAGAGAGGAGCCTTGGGCGTGTAGCACCCTTCAGTGATGTTACTGGTGTCACATATTTTGTCTGTATGTACCATGAGACCAGTCATGGGTGAAGAATTGGGTGTTTTGTTAGGGCAGAGCAAATTTGTGTATGTCTTGTTTGTGTGTTGCTGTGTATGTGTTTCTGCTTGCTTGGATTGGTATTAGATATCGTTGTATGTGGATGAGAGGATCCAACAGATATGTGTGTTTTTTTGTTTTTGTTTGTTTTTTAGCTTGAGAGGGTGTAGTATTGTGTGCAGTATCTGGTTGCTTCCTTACGCTGGTGATTTAGGGCTCTGAACTTCCCGGTTGTTTAAATGTTTTGTCACCAGTGTCCATATGTGACTACTGCGAGCTGTCATTGTTATGCACTGGGACAGTTCATCTGATATTTCTGTGGCATCCAGAGGCTTTGCCAATTTTCTGGGCTGCAAGTTTTCTGTATTTATGTGTGTTCGCTGTGCTTCTTGGCATTAGATATTTTCTGTTGAAGAGGTGAGAGCTTTTAATTTCTGTATACTTGTCTAACGTGTCCTGTAGGGAGGGAAGTGTGTAATATAGTGACATGCTGTTTTCAGATGTTTGGGCTGTGTGTGGGTGCCATAGAATATTGAATGGACAGCTGTGAGAATGTGATTGTGCATTGAAAGTTGGTGTCTGTTTGTTGGGCAAAGCCTAGGAGTTCAACACAGTTAGAGGGAAGATGTAGCCCTACCAGACGCTGTTAGGATGTGACTGTAACTAAGAGCCTAAAATTAACTTTTTTTTTACCAGAGTGGCTCCTGACTTTTGTGAACCTTACCAACAACTGCACAAAAGGGCAGTGCCTCGACCAGTGTCTACTGGATAGAGCGATACATAACATAGTAGTGCTGGTCAGTGTAGTAAACCGTGTAGTGTAGTGTAACAGATATGATGATTTAGTATAGTGAAGTGCACTGAAGCAGTCGAGCCATTCCCGGGAAGTGTAGTGGACCGCGTAGTTTGGTATGTCTCGGCCACAAGACTGTTCTGGCAATACACTCCTTGGAAGCCCTGTATAATCACCATTCTGTTGAAGTAATACACAACATAACAAAGGCCTGCATTAAAATACAAGATGGAGTAGTGCATGGGGAGCAGTGTAGCATGACGGACACGGTGCAGGCAAAGCCCTTGTCTCTTAATTGCTGCTGTCTATTAGATATCCCCTTTCTTGCTTCCTGAAGAAACCATTAATGCCTCCTATGAGTTACTTCATCTCAGTAACCCATGGATCTCGCTGCTAAGTAATAGTGCAGTGCAGAGCTCGGACCCCGCTCTCTGGCTTGCAAGAATGCGACCTGGAATTTCATTTTCTTGGTCTTCATGGGAGACGTCCGGTTCTTCACTGCAGCCCCGTTCTGCCTCTGCAACCCACAAGCTGCCATGTCCTCGTCCGACAGAGCAGCCCTTTCATCTGAGTTTACCAACCTGCCAGAGCCAATCTCTTCCCCGCCGAGGAGATGGCAGCGATCTTCGGTGTATTCTACACACGACTCCACTCCTTCCCCTCCCAGGCAAGCTGTCAGCAAAGTGTATGATCCGTGGCCGCTTTACCGAGGGCATAGGAGAGCGATGTGAGACGGAGGCGGAGAAGAGCGATTTGAGTTGGAGAGAAAGACAGACATGGTTGAAAGATGTGAGATGGAGAGACAGGCAGAGGAGAATGTGATTCGGGGAGACGTGCTGAGAAGAGACAGACAGACAGACAGACATAGGGAAATACATTTTAGGCAGGAGAGGAATTAGAGATGGTGAGATAGTGGAGCAGGCAGGACAAGGAGGGGTGTGTGATAGAAACAGACAAAGGGGACTTTGTTTTTTTTTGCAAGCTATATTTGTTTTTGGGTGGAGCGTCATGCCGTGTGTGGAGAGTAACATAAACAGGGAAGCACTGGTTCAGTTTAGGAGGGGAGGAAGGGGTTGCACAGAAACCTGGCTTGCACAGGAAGAGCCACGTGAAACCTGTAGATATGTCGGGAACATGATGATGTTTTTTTACATTTTCATCATGACACACCCTAATCCCATGTGCACTTATTACCCTGGGCTTAACCTTTGATAATGATAGGTTCTGTGACAGGGAGCTTCTGTCCCTGTTGCGAGTTTCATTCCTGGAGTGCAGTCATGGTAGTGTATCATGTTTGGTGAATTATAGTGACAGGCTTTTTCCTGTGAGACATGAATAGGTGTGTACAGGCCCATGTATCTAAAGTCCAGCAGGTAATGATGAACCCAAAATCCTCAGTGCGACATCCCGCATATTATATGTGTGCTGGAATTGATACTGTGCCATGCACAAGTGATACAGACCGATGAGTTCCGTCTTGGAAGCCCACAGCCTTGACCAGATCACAAAATAGAGGAGAGGTTACTTTTTATCAGACAGTATATGTGCAATGCTGGCATCTCCGAGATGGGGGGAAAGCACCAGGTGCTGTAGATGAGGTTGACTGCAACTGCTTTTAGTAGATAGCAAAGGTTACAGGGTGTTAGAGAAAAGTGTCTTTTGAAGAGGCACTCACTTATGTCTCTTTTCCATATCTCTGTGTGGATGGGTCATAAATAGCTGAGTAGATGCTCGTCACACCTTTTTGTACTCAACTGGAGATTGTCCTGCTGGGAAAAGCATCCTTGTTGAAAGAGGCCAGGCCTGGAAAGTGGCTTGATCAGGACACATGCAAGGAGAACTGACCCAAACAGGTTCCAAGGTCGAAGCCCTGGAATACACATCCTTTGTCTGCAGAATCTGTATAAAGATGTGAATCCAAGAGACATTGTTGTTCGTTGTTGTGGTCTCTTCTACTTAGGTTGGATTACCCTGCAGAGTGCTCAGTGCACAGCAAAGGATTCGTGTTGCACTGATTGTGAAATCCCTAGAGGTGAGAGGGCAGCACCTGGAGTCCAATCTGATGGAGGGATTACTGGACTGTCCTGGATGCAAATACATCCTGCCTGTGAGGGTGGAAAGGGAGTGCTAACCCTGCAGGAGGCATTGATTGGAAAGGTCTACCGTAATTGATCCTTGCATGTAGATCCGTCCAACACTGCACCGAAGGAATTGAGGTACTACTGTATCAGGT
Source organism: Pleurodeles waltl (assembly GCF_031143425.1). Taxonomy (NCBI): domain Eukaryota; kingdom Metazoa; phylum Chordata; class Amphibia; order Caudata; family Salamandridae; genus Pleurodeles; species Pleurodeles waltl. Next base: position 429,611,828 of record NC_090445.1, on the reverse strand, counting down.
AGTGCAATTTCCATCATTTATCCCTGTTGTAGCTGCCAGAAAACCTGGAGCATTGTGCCTGTGTGATAGGCCCAACTGGAGCTGGAATAAGCACCTGCTGGTAGCCTGTGTACTGCAACAAGTGGACAGCATGACCACAAGGACTGCCAAGTTTGTTGTTGGTCGGGACCAGACCTCAACACAAGTTGATCAGAGACATGCCCTGGGGAGCAACTCTGTGTGTGGCTATAGCACTCAGGTAACCATGCCTAGTAGTCACTGGAGTTTTGAAGTGCCCCTCTGTTGTGTAGGCTCTCATTATTCTAATGAGACTACTGGATTTGGAGCAGCAGGGTCGTCCACAGTGTGGGAGACTGAGTCTGACCCACCGTGGGTGACACCTGACGCTCCAAATCCGGGCTTTGCTGTGGCTAACTGGCAGTGCCTCATCTCTCCCAGGAGGTAGGGATGATTGGGCAGCCAAGTGCATGACATATTGTACTTCTCAGGGAAGTTGTGGTCACTCAGGTCGCAACCGGTTCTCTCATTCACAATTCGGTGTCATATATAAATGACAATAAGAGCAGTATAAGTTTTAAAGGTTGGTTTAATAAAACAACTGCATTTTAGATAGCAAAGCGTGAGCTGCAATAACCAGAACGACACAACACAGCAATATTAAAATGGCGACGATGAGAGTGAAGCATAAGAATAAGGCTATCATATTGCCACTAGAATCAATGGACTATTTCCTATCTAAATCATATTTTGAGCACAGCGTGTTAAGCTCTAATCCTGCCTTTCAGGTTCCCCTGGGAGGACATCAACCCTCATACCTGAGCAAAGGTCTGTGATCTGCGTCAGCATCTGCAGCAAAGCATTCAGCATACAGTTGTGGTTCCCTGGCTGGAACCTCCCTCTTGATGTCTAATGGGACTAGAAAGTGTTTCTATAATGTACACAGCTGATGTTCTAAGAAAATGTCCCTACGTAAGGATGTGTATTTTCTACGAATGTTGGAGACTAAACTTCTACCACGTTCACCGGCAATGTACCAGACTGTAGCCTTGACTGAAGCACAGAGTGATCAACAATGTGTTGTTTGAGAACACAGTGCTGGACTAAGCAAAACAGTTAGATAGAAGAAATTAAAACAAGACCGTAAAACTGGTTATTGTAAAAATAACAATGCAAAGCTGAAAAAAATATATATCTGTTTGCGTATAAAATATATCTAGGTCAAGGCGCATAGCGGCCTAGAGTATTAAACTAACGTGCATGGAGCTATAACTAAAGTGGCTACACAACACCTCGTCATAACTCCAGTACCAACCAAAGTGAGCCACAATCTGCAGCCCACTGCCCAGAAGATGACCCCAGACAGAAGCCTCGCTCCTGCCGGAGCCCTCAAAGCAACACACTGTACGGCCTGTTGTGTGTTGCTCCTGAAAAGAGTAATGTGTGCATGCCTGGAGGATTTCTGCTACTGGTGAGATCCTGCTGCCGTGGGGGACCCACCTATGCTCCAACAAACTATGTGAAAGACTTAACAAGACTTGGTGTGACATCCTGAGTATTAAGACTAAACGGGGATGAGTCGGGGGTACCACGAGCTGCACCCATAGACCTACTTCACAGTCCGAACCTGGGATGGCGGTGACTCACTAAAGACAAGTGGCGGTCTAGTCTGCACAGGCCTCTGAGAGCACAAAGACTCCTACCCATGACTCGGGTATTGGTACACTATTGATTTTGTAATGGAACCCTGTGTTTTTTGTGTAATAAAATACTTATACAAAGAGAAGTTTTGGGCTGAACATTGACCTTATTGTGTGGCTGAGGTCGTAATGATTCTTAATTCTGAGTAACCCCCACACTAGCCTCCCTGAAAAGCCTGTGGCTGCTCGTTTGTTACTAATGAGTCAAGTGCGAATAGGGTTGTACTTGGTCCAGTTTGCAGAGCCATAGTACAGAAAAACTTTAGACCACAGCAGTAAAAGGCCTCAACCACTAGGGAAATGCTCCAGTGGTCCCTGCCTGCCCTGTGGTCCCATGAATGTGGTCTGACACTTGTACCAGCACCAGGCAGTACACAGAGAAAATGAGATTTGCACACATGCGTGCAATAACACAGTACAGTTGTTAAGAGCTGGATGGGAGGGCTCAACCCTTTACCTTCATGAAGAAAATGACACCTGCTCCTTCCCATAATGCTTAGAAATAGCCCTGGTAGTTACAGGGGTCACAAAGGGATGCACCGTGAAAAACAAGGCTTTAAAGAATCAAGCTGAAAAGCCACAAACCCATGAAGATAGTAGTGTATGTTTTGTCATTAAACTGGACAGGTTCACTTAACACTCTCTTTTGGTTTATAAGTAAAAAACTATTTGCAGGATATAATCTGGATCTTGAAGCTGGAAGATGGTGGGCTGGAGAAATTCAGTAAATAGGTGTACATATATTACACTGGAATGGCAATGCATAAATAAGCAAGACACAGGTTACCAGGGCTATTACTAAACTTGCTGAAAAGCAATGACTGCAATGTAGAAGTGAAATGTAAGGCAGGTGTGGAGACTGTACTCACACAGTTGTAACCTAAGAATACACAACTCTTTAGTGGTGACTATAGCCCTAATCTAGGAGGCAGAAAGTAGGGAACTGTGAAGCTCGTAAGTAATCAATGTTGACTGGGTCCGGCCTCCTCAAGTAAATTACCCAAGCGGGTAGGATAAATTGAGAAACTTTTCGTGAGCACCGAGAGAGATTATATAAGCGTTAAAACCAAGGCCAACATCAAAATGATGGTAAAAGCAGCAAGGAAGAGTACCAGGTGAATTTACGGTCATAAAAGTGCAGGACAGAAATCTAGTCAGGGGATGATTATGCTAAATACGATCATCATCACTCCAAACCCTCAGATGCAGACCAGGGTGACCCGTAGGCTATTGCTTCTGGTGGAACAAAAATCACACACAAACCGCCACCATAACCCTCTGCATATGACCCAGACCAGAGAGAGTGTTTTTATGGAGCTAGCATAGACCCACACAATGACAATGCTACACACCAAAACTTGCACATGGTCTTAACTGCAGAGATGGGGGATACACAAAATGTTCGAGAGAGCGAGAGAGGAATTCTAAAGTAATAGAATGGGTTGAGGGTACTCCCTGACTTTTTAAAGAGTCAAGTGAAATTCCCTGCATAGAGAGGGCTGCGCTTAGCTTGCACACTCTGTCCATGGTCTAAACCAGTGGGTCTTAACCTGGGGTCTGTGGACCCTTAGGGGTCCTCTACTCCTATTCAGAGGGTCGGGGATTGTTTAAACAATATTAGCAGATTAATAAAGTATATCTGCATAAAAAAAGATAAATGGAAAATTTTAAAACGTTATGCATATGTGAAATAATTTGAAATTGAAAGCTACAAAATTAAGTTGGTATTCTTAGCTTAATTAGTTGAAGCAGCTAAAGCAATAGTGTGGACACTTGGTGACCTCAATTAAAGCACTAATATGTACAGCCAAAAACATACATTAATAGCAGAAAAGACAAAGCACTATGCTAGAGCCTATCGTATCAATTTGCCTTTTAGAAAAAATCCAAATTTTCAAATGCTCAAATCTTACTATTACAATTTCCCTGTATTTGTTTCCTACATACATGTTTCTTTAGTTGTGTGTTTTGTTTATATGTTCAAATTGTAGAAATTGCTTAGGTGGGGGTTCTCTGTCTTCATTAGTCATTTATTGGGACCCCCAGAAGTCAAAATCTTAAGAACCACAGTCCCACGCCTCTAGAGGAATGGCCATACAAAGCAGGCACATGCACACTTTTTATTCATCATCTGGGCCATACAAAGCTTCCACACATTGCATATAGTCTCTCACCTTACCCCTCCTGTCTGGCTTCTATTGATTCGAACATGTGAAGCTCACCTGCACAAAATTGACTGTGGCAAGCACTTTCAACTGCACAAAACTAAGGCTACAGACAGGACCACACAAAGTTTGCATGCATCCATACTTAAAACCAAGCTTCAGAAAGAGAACCATGTAACGCTTTAAAATACCTCCAAATATGTTAGATGGCCGAGAGAAGACTGTATGTCACTTGTATAGAACTGCATTTGCATTAGGCAGATCACCTTGTCATCACCCTGCTGAATGTCCAAACAAACCAAGGTCAAACAAAAAGAGACTAAACCTTCAGATCCTCCAAATACTTCTCTGTAAACAACCTAGAGCTCTATCCCTTCTCTTGCACTGCCACATTCACATCTGTTGTCAACACCCTTCTGCACGACGTAAGTACTTTTCAGGAAAACTAGGAAAAGATAGAAGAAAAACAGAACCCCAACAACCTTACGGTACTAAAGTCCCTCTGAATACCTTACAGGCAACTCATTACATCAGCAAAGGCCAGATTCACTGCTGACGCGGTGATTAAAGTTGACAAGAGAAATTGAACACTTTCCCAAAAAATGTATCAAGCAGTCCCTCAACTCTCATACATGATCTTTCTGTTCCTCATGTTACAGACCGGTGTAGTGCTATCAGTTCTTCTGTGAAAAAAAAAATAGATGATCCGACAACACAGAGTCTGCTTTTCCTGTCAAGACCACGATCTCAGACTACATCCCACAAAGGTCCTTCTTCAAACTCTGGGCTCACAGATCTTGAAAACATCCTCAAATTCCTCATTGCCACCCTCTATGAAGAGTATGTCTTGCTCTTAGGCTTCTTTAGAGCCTCTCAAGAGAAGCCCTTACACTTGTTCACCATTCTCAGTGCCTTGCTCACTTAAGGCATCTTCCTAAAAAGCCTAAACACAGAGATCGCCGCCTCTCCTGAAGAAACCCAAACTAGGCCTTGATAAACTTCCTAACAAATCACCTACCCTTCATTAGCACGCCCACTGAAAATGCAGTTGGTGCCCAATTTCATGATCACTTCAGTGGTAGCCATCTTGTCCATGACTAGCAATCCAGCTTCGGATCAAGCTGTAGCAAAGAGATGGTGCCTTGCAAAATACAGACAACACCCTCCTGACTTTGTGAAATGACTCCTGCCTCTTCAAATTACTCAATCTGTCAGCTGCTTTTGACCCAGTCTGTGTTGGTCACCTTACTCTCATTAACACCCTGACGTCTTGAATGAGACTTAGGATAAATTACTTTCACTGGTTTTCCTCATTCATATCCAGCTTTCAGCAGTTCATTTAAATGAGCACCTTCAGGTCCCAGAAGATTCTGATTATCTGTTCCACTGAGTTCCATCTTGTCTACTGCCATTTTCAGCCTCTACACGGAGCCCCTTTGGACACTACTTGATCACTGCAGTATTCTCACGATACACAACTATATTTCATAGTCTCTTCTTTGCACTTTATCCAGTCTTGGATGTCCAGCACCTTCCTGGAATGTAATCCCACTAAATACAGAATTCCTGCCATTTGCCAAGAACAAGAAGCAACTCCTACCCCAACCTTGCTTGACAACAAGAGTGTGGGGGATTCGAACTCCAACTTATACCACAAACACAGGTGTCTCCCGCTAAGAACACATGGCTTAAGTCGGCCTGGAATCAGTTCTCTGTACTAAATAAGGACAGACCATTTCTCCCAAAAAGCAACTTCAGTCTTACCTTTTAAGCTGTTGTTCTATCTGAATGTGATGCTGTCCACTTCAGTAGCCTCCCTAAAAGCACAATACTCAATACTTAAGGCCTTCCTACTTGCCACAGCACACTTCCTCAAGGACATGAAGAAATAAAATCAACCCAACCCTGATGGAGCCCCACTGGCTCCATTTGATGGCCTTCACCATCTTGAAAGCCGGCTGCATCATCAATAAATCCATCCCCCTTTCTTATCTAGCTTACAAGCTTACCAGTCTCTTGTGATTTTCAGCAAACCTTTAGCAAGGAAACGCATCAGATGGGAGACGAAGAATTAAAGACAAGGCAAAATGCCTTTGCCATTAATGAACCCAAGATCTGGAATGATATACCTGTATCCTTCAGAACTGTTCCAACTCTGCCCAAGTTTAAGAAAGATCTGAAAATATACCTATTTAGACCATTACATTGTGATGCAGTAACAGTCCACTTCCGCAGTTAGAAGCCAACTATGCCTCAAATTGCACTTTGACTGCACATTTTATTTTGAACATTTACAGCAGTCTACTGCCTTTCGGCTACGTTTGTGCTATAGAAATGCTGTATAAGCAAATTCAAACATGTCCAACTGTGTTGAGAATGGACCATACAAAACTCACTCCCCTACACATAATCCAAGCTGCAGAAAGGTGTTCACTTTAACATTGGACTGTCTTTTTCTGCAGATGACACACTCATACATCTTACTCAGCCAGAGATATTGGTTGCTGCACTACTGCAGATCATGGATGAATTTAGCGCAGCATCAGGCCTACTGGTCAATAAACGGAAGACTGTGCAGTTTCACTGGCAACCCTGATATGGTATAGCCTGACAAGAACCGAGCTGTGTTGGGTCAGGGATAAATTCCATTATCCGAGTGGCCAACACTACGGTCGCTTGCTACAACCTTATTATGGGTGGGACTTTGCTTGGCCTGGAGGAATCGATTAAGTTATGGGTCCGGCTTCTTCCGTCAGTTATGGGCAGTTATGGGCAGAGTAATACCCTGCAGAATAGTTTCCTGCCCAGATGCCTGTATGCCTTACAGAATTCTGTGTATGCAGTCCTGAGGTCCATGCTCACTGAATTAAACAGCCTTCTGGTGGCATTGGTGTGGGCTGGCAAGAGGAGCATGTTAAATTGGATGTCCCAAAGCTGGATACTGAGTTGGGGGGGATTGGGGTTAACGGATCTCCACCTGTACTGTTTTGCGCGTCTTCTCCAATATGCGGCACAATGGTGCAATTACCCCGAATGCTGTAAAGAGTCTCTTAGGCACCTGTGTAACTGAGGCCTTATGCATGGGTCGGGTGTTCCGGCTGCTCGTCCCTCTATTGTCTGTCAGGTGGCGATCGCCTGGGATCGGGTGCTGCAACGCGGTCCCTATGTCAAACTGCTACCCTTGGATTGGTTACAACTCTTTCAGGAGATCTGTGCTGTGATGGACATGTCTAGGCGTCAGCGCACTGGCAAGTTACATAGAGAGGATTGCATAAAGCTTGATGCCACGCAGTACATGTAGACAGACACGGGACATTGGCCAAGTTGAAGGAGTCCCATGACGCGCGGCCACGACACATAGACACAGCTGCATGTAGCTAGAAGTGAGAGTGGATCACGGAGTGTACAACGGGAAGATCACACAAAACCCATGTATTTATCCTGCCTAGTGGGCGCTACGTTGATCCTTATACGTCAGAAAGGTTTCTTGTCGCTGGTACATACCCACGTTATAGGTTTTAGATTTTCTGACCTAGGGCGTGTTTCATTCGCACATGCGAATTTGTACGTGTTCGGTTTAGGGAGGTTGGGAAGAGAGATGACGGACACGCAGTAGAGCCGCCCCAGCGGCGGTGCCAGTAGCATGTTCTTAGTGGGTGCCCTCACCACAGCAATCCATCTTCCGCTTTCATTCCTTCTTCTCCGTTACTCCCTCCTTGCCGGACACTGACCGGAACAGCTCTAGTGCCGACGCTGCTCTCGCACCGCCAGCGCCTGCCTACCGGGGATTGCGTCATTTTTTAAAGATAGAAACTGAAGATGCCACCCGATGAAAGGTGGGTGCGGGTGACGGGCACCGCGTGCCCTCTCCTAGCCCAGTGTGTGTGCACACGCATGTTTTTCACGGAAACACGAGGCGGACTGCTGCTAGCGGTTGTGTGACGGGCGCTGCCCTCGCTGTGCCCTTCCCTCAGTGTCGTGCAGTCCTTTGCTAATGCAAGCAGTGTTGTCTGTCGCGCTCACTGCCGCCAGATTTTTTTTTTTTAACAAATATATGAGCTTTCTGGTATGTTTTTAAACAGTACCGACAGCGGTTTTGAAGATTTACTTTTTCTCACGTTGTCGGCGTTTATCCACTTATGTTTATGTCTTTTAAAAAACGGCTGCAAAGAGCAGTTTTAGACATTTGTTACAAAAATGCACGGTCGCGGTTGGTTGCTTGTTGGGTGTTTGTGTTCTATTAATCACCCGCGTAGATTGTATGCATTTTTAGTCATGTTTCTTGCGCTTCTTTTGTACTTACACCTGAATACCTCCAAGCTCTGCAAGTGCTGTTGGTAGTGCGAAAGTTACTGCATTGACAACACCGGAAGCGATGCTGTTCTCAACAAAACAGGCGTCTTCAGTCTGACCCTGGTCATCCTTAAACCAGAAACACACAGAGGACTTGCTCTAAAGAGACGATCGTGATACTAAAGCACTGATCCACCAGCCCCTGATGGAGGAGCAGGCAGCTAAAATCGAGAAGATGCCGTGTTTTCGCTAAATAAATATCTTACTGGCCACCTTCACTTACACAGACGGAGAGGGAGCAGTGTTTGTGTGGGTTCCTGCACTACATTATTTGGACTGGGAGAGTTCCTGCACGTCGCAGCAGTAGGCTCCTCTATGCTCCTAATGACAGAATAATGACACTTCTCAATCTGAGACAGGTACTCGTGTATAGTTAGCACTTTCACTTCTCTATTCTCATTTCGTGCACGAAAACAGAGCGGGGGGTGGGGGAGGGTGTATTTGGACACGAGGGCAAAGACTGAGTGTGAAGGGCTTGGAATGACTGCATTGGCAGGCTTCACGCAAGGGCATCGCCTGGTTTATTTTAACCATTCCGAGCTGTTATTTTGCTTTGCTGTTGCTCTGGAAGGCGGTGACGCAGCACGCAACCCTGACAAAAGACCCGTTTACTTATGAGTTTTTTCCATTAAAGAAAACATGCATCCATGGAAACGGTTGACTTCCTTCTAAATGAGTGTGTACTAAATAGAAAAAAACGGAAACGTCATAGTAACACTGCATGCACTGCAGGGATGTGCTAGTCCGAGGCTGTCTAATCTGAGTAGCACCCACTCCTCACCGGCAATTTATCCAGTGTCACGCCTACCGTGTAATCCCTATCAAAAGTGCGAATTTTAAATTATTTTAATCTTTCTTTCCCGCTGCTTTCTACAGTGTATTTCAGTGCAAGTAGTTGTGTGTGCGCTCCTTTAGCCCCTGTAGTGTAGACCTAATCCGAGCCTTCCTGATTTGTAGCGTGCATCACATGAGCTGCCCTCTACACACGCCCATAGGAACACCCTAAACCGAGTCTAAGTGGAGCCGGTGGGTTCCGGGCGGAGCACATGCACCTAATTGTCACCACCGGCGATTATTGCTGTCTGCCACATGGCGGCTCTGGTGGCAAATTTAGAGCTGAGCACAACAAAACGTGTCCCTAAATTAAATAAATATTAAAAATAACTAACACCTCCTTCCCAAGCCATTCTTAAGGCTTTGGGGGGCTGGGATATTCTGATGGGCACACTTGTAGAAGTGTGACTGGTCATAGTTGTGCGGGTACCCAAAAGCACGTCCATACGCTCAGGATACACTGTACACCTGGGTCTCATGGCGGTCCAACAGCGCGGGCCGCCATGCTGCTGAAACGCGTCCCACGCAGTCTAAACCTGCAGCCTAACTATAAAAACTAGGATTGCACTAGTTCATATTGCTTACAACCATGAGATATACTTAGCCAATCCATAAATCCTACAGCCACACGTCTCTGAACCCGAAACTGCACAGCCTTAGTTCTGCGAATAAGACCACGCCCCGGAGCACCACACCCTGACGACTCCGACCCCAGCCTGCGATAAGGCAGTGCTTCAAGGCAAAGTTTAGTATTTTGTCTGCATGCCCTCCCGCCTCTTCCTCGTGTCCAGCCAGGTTTCGTCTACTTTCTTCCGCCTCACCTATACTGTGGTTTCTGGTTAGACATTAATAGCCGTCTCTCCCCGCCCTTTCGTTTGTTGTCCAACCTAGGCTCTTGTTCATGCTTCCTAGTTACACAGCATAGCCTCTCTTCTTCTGCTTCTTCACAGTAATCCCTCTCCAGTGTTTTCCCTAGTGCCACATTTCCTCTCTAGTCGATCCTTTTCATTTCCCTCCATTAGTGTACTTCTCTTATTTGTTTCTCGTGTGTGCTGTTGAGCTTCCCTCTTTACTCCTGTTTATTTTATCTGTATAGATTTTTCTACCCCATACTCCTTTTTTGTGTCTCTATATGCACTTCACCATCTCGCCGCCCTCCCTTTCCTTTTGGTGTGCCCTCATTCCTTTCTTTTTCTTTGTGCATCTATGCTGATGTGTGCAATCCCACACCTGACACTTTTCTTCTTCTTTCAGGCTTTTCCATGAAACCCTTTGGGCTGCAGAGTGCACCCATTGTCCACAGTGGAACTGCCTGTTTCAGCTCATAGCCCAGGATTCTGGGCTGCAGTAGTGACCCAAGACTCCCATAGGTTAAGTGACTATCCATTCAGTGAGTGAGTCAAAGCTTACTACTGTGAGGGAGCTTTGAGTGTTGCATCAAAAGCATTGAATCTCAGGAGGTATTGCTTTGAAATCGTTAATATACAAATAAATAAAAAAGCAGTTACGATATGGCTAAAACACAATCTCCATAGACTAATGAAAATAAATGGTCATTTCCACCTCTCAAATGAAAAGAATTTAGATAATCTGTGGGCCAAGTTACACAAAGCCTCCAAGTCACTATGGTCTATTATTCCTGTGAAGCTCTCAGCCTACAAGTCTTACGACACATGGGGGGTCATTCTGACCCTGGCGGCCGGTGACCGCCAGGGTCACCGACCACGGGAGCACCGCCAACAGGCTGGCGGTGCTCCCAAGGGCATTCTGACCGCGGCGGTTCAGCCGCGGTCAGAAAGGGTAAACCGGCGGTCTCCCGCCGGTTTACCGCTGCCCCATTGAATCCTCCATGGCGGCGGAGCGCGCTCCGCCGCCATGGGGATTCAGACACCCCCTACCGCCATCCTGTTCATGGCGGGAAACCCGCCATGAACAGGATGGCGGTAGGGTGTGCCGCAGGGGCCCCTGTAAGAGGGCCCCACAAAGTATTTCAGTGTCTGCTTTGCAGACACTGAAATACGCGACGGGTGCAACTGCACCCGTCGCACCCCTGCAACTACGCCGGCTCACGTTGCAGGGGCATTTCCGCTGGGCCGGCGGGCGCTCTTTTGGAGAGCGCCCGCCGGCCCAGCGGAAATGTTTGAATGGCCGCCGCGGTCTTTTGACCGCGGTGCGGTCATTTGTCGGCGGTACCTTGGCGGACGGCCTCCGCCGTCCGCCAAGCTCTGAATGACCCCCATAGTTTGCAATGGTTCACTGCGAAGAGTCAGTGAGCAAGTACCACAGTGGAGAGTTCCAAAGTGAATAGGTTGCAGAAATTCTGTAGCCAGGGTAGCTCTGCCCTTCCAAAAATCCTTTGAATTTTGCAGTGAGCTATGAAGCAGCAGGCGAAGGCTTTGATGCAAAGACACGATCAGGGAACTAAATCTCAAATTTCTGTGTTAGAAGGGAATTTTGTGCTGTTCTTTTTATTTCTGTAGTTTGATACCCATGTCTTGCTCTCCACTACTGCCCAGAAGCCTCCCTACAGGTTACGAATAGGACTACAGGGGGCAAAAGCTTCTTGGATCTTGTAAGTTACCATTCATGGATGGATTTTTCTGGTGCATCCGGGCTTATAGGTCTCTGGCACCTCTTCATTGTCATCAGGGGCACAGAGAAAATTAATTCCAATATCTTGAAATTAACTGATTGTTGTAGGATTTTGCTGTTGCCTGATGATCCTTTTGTGCCTCTGTGAAAACTCGAAACTCTTTGTTCTGAGGGGCCTATAGGGGCTCTGTAGTTGCAGTAGGCTTTGTCAGTTACTAGGTCCAGTCCAAGATCTTTTGGTTTCTAGCTTCAGTGCCATCCTGATAGGTGGTAAAAACAGGAGAAGAGGAGTCTAGTTTGCAAGAATTTGTTGATGTTGGAAAAGTACACCTACCAGGCAGATTTACTGCTGCACGCTGCTCTCCTGCACTTGCCTTTTGGTCATTTTTTTCATCATTCCACAGCTGGTGGTGGCCTCTTGTGTATCCTCACTTGTCAGGCAGGGGATGATACAGATGTCCTTTTGCTGATTGATACTTCGGTTTTCACAGATGGGTTCTTCATCAGGCAGTTCAGGTCTGGTCTGGTCCAGATAGAACGTTCTCCAGCTGAGGGCACTTTAAGAGCGGTGGATTTCTGTTAGACTTTGAAGGTTTCACGTTTGTCTTCCACGTCGCAGAACAAAAGTGTTTACTTCACTACTAAATAAGTCACTGGATCAATGTGAAAGTCAGATCACTGGCATCTGTTGAATTTCTCCCCTACCCACCAATAACCCCCCCTTTAGTCTGTATAGATCCCAAATTAATAAATTATTCCTTTCTCCTGAATCGGCTTGCATGCAAGGGGAAATCACAAATAAACAATTGCTACACCACTGGCGGCACAATATGGCACATAGTTGTCATCTCTGACAAAAGCACAATTGGGCCAAGTCTCCATTTGTTGATTACATAACCAGATTTAGTCCGCTCTGCCGACCTCCACCACCACAACGCAAGACACAGCAGGATATACATTTTCTCTGATTTACCACCACATCCCTCTTGCTTGATCTCTGCTTTCCTGCTCTCTGTTGCAGGCGGGGGGTTTCTTTTATACAGTACCACCATTTCTTTTTTTTAAAAATCATACACACATTTATTTTACTTTGTGTTATGGTGTTCTCCTTTGCGTATGTGAGTTTTCAGTATTTCCTGAAGCTATTTGTCTTAATTTGCCTTGCTGCTAGCTGTATTGTTATTGGCTTTAGAATAGCCAAAAAAAAGAATTAAAAAAAATCTTCCCAACCTGGTCCCTGCTATAGTGGAGTAAGTATCACCCAGCTCCAGTCTTCAGGCAGTAGGATTCAGGCCTAGTCAGGGCTTTAGATTTGAGCTCCGGCTGCAGAGGCCCAGTATTTATTTAGTGTGGGGTGCTGGATAGCCCCAAAACTCCTTATCAGCAAGGAGCTTGGTTTCGGACTTTGGGTGGTCAACCACTATGAAGGGACTGTTTCATAGGGCCGACTCCTGCACAAACAGTTTTTAGCTGGTAGGATATTATTTTGGAGCCAAGCTAGACGTTACAAAACAGCTCCTTATGTGGTCATGCAGAATGCTGGCACTGGCTCTGCGGGGAAGAGGGACACTTCAACTGTCTAGGCCTTGTGGTGTGGAGTCACAATGTTGCAGACGTACACCCACCCAGAAAGGTTGGCATCCATACGTTAACATAGTCTTGCCACTCACTCCCGATTTGGTGGAAAGTCCAGTTACAGAGGACAGCATGGATTAGCCCCCCCCCCCGTAGCTCTTGCCTTAAGAGGTGCACTCAAAAGACAGTACCCCAAATTAAGGGTGTCTCCAGACAAGGGAGCAGGATGAACACTTGGGATTAAGAGTGGGAACACTTTGGGTGAGCCCCAACCAGACAAGTATCAGAGATTTGACAAGAACTTAGAAAGGACGCCTGGTTACAGACTCCAGGTGAAAATAAATTGGTAATTTGCAGGAGAAGCAGGGAAAATAAACTATATCCTCGACATACATAAATGAACTTCCATCCGTATTCCCTCATCCATCCTGGCAGATGAAGTTCATCAGATTATCTTTTTTGTCTTTCTTCATCCTTATTTGTTCACTCTTACACCCTCTTTTCTCCAGAACTATGCACCCCCTACATCCTTGCCTCCGATTTAAAATGTTCGTGTGCCATTAAACGTTTCCTTTTCTAACGCTATCCGTTTCCTCCCTGCCATAGCCCTGATCTGTGAACTAACCTCACGTCATTCCGCCATCCTGATTGGGCTTTTACCCTACCCCCACTCTCATTTCTCTTCTTCCCCTCACCCTGACGAGTACTTCTTCCGCACTTCGTTCTCCCGTGTCGCCTCACACCACCTCCCTTTCGCCCTCCATCCTAATAATGTGCACCCGCCTCTCCTCTGTCTCTCCCGCCTCCCCCAGTCTTGATGTGTGCTGGGCACACTTCCAGCCCCTGGCTGCAATGGTTTGTCTCATGTAATGTTTCCTGTCAGTGCTCTTACGAAGCCTGCTTTTAAATCCTACTCCCCCCTGATGAAAACCAGCTCGGTAAGGCGAGGAGGCTGCTGGGGTGAGTGGAAAATTGTACGCAGTGAGGACAGAACGTGGACATAGAGAAGAGGGATCCGTGTTTGACTCTAAACTCCCATTCTAGGGCTGGGCAACGTCGAGCCCCTTAGGGGAGTACCCTCCTTTGGAGTGGATCACCATCTCCCTGGAAAAGTCCACCCCCTGCTCGTAAAAGCCCCACCTCTCCGTGAAGAGCGTTGTTCAAGGACCCTTTACCGTTTTCAAATGAGTTTTACCCATCCCACAGAGGGAAATTTCCTCCTTTTGAATAGAGCCAGTTTCCAGAGAGCTTCCTGTGCTTTTGATGATTGCTCTGACCTCCTAAGAGATTTGTGCTTTTTTAAATTCTTTCCTTGTTCGGGTTAGTTATGATTATTTAGCATGAGTTGTGTCTACTTAAAGGGAGCCTGACCCTTTCCAAGCTTCATAATTCCATACAGTTGCAGATTATTGCCTACAATAGGACCAACCACTCAAACATAATTAAGAAAAACTGTATACCCTTTCACAACCACCTATAATAAAACTCTAACACCCAGCCAACATCCCCAGATACCCTGATAAGGGGATGCAGCGGACCCTCGAGACAAAATATTCCATTGCTTACAGCAGAGTTGGTGGATGCCTTGTAAGTGAATTGACCACAGGCCACACACATTAAGCATGTCTACCCACTGTAGTATGCTTAAGATGTAATCAGGGGCATGAACAAAAAGGCATGTAAAGCTCACTGACACTGCTGATAATTCACCATGAACAAGAAGTTAGTCAACCCTGTGTTGTGGCAAAACCACCTATTTTAAAGTTCAGATTATTCGCCTTTTGGACCCTGTTTTTCATGGCTTTAAACCTCTGTACCTTACCATTGATAAGCAGTAGTTATGTGCCCATGCTTCCCCTCCAAAACATGTACTGTACATTGGTACTTCCTATTTGGCCTATTTCATTTCCCTCTTAAGTCCATTGTAGAAAGGGTCTAAATGGCACCAATGCCATGTGGGTGGCCTGTGGGTATTTACAGCATGCTCAGATATGGCCTAAATTGGTCTGCGAGGAACACCACTTTGCTCTGGCTGGGCTGCAGCTTAAATGCATTACATTAACATTTGACTGTGAACATGCCTTTGTAATGTAGGAAAATCCTATTTTTGTCTGTTGATAAGTCGCCCCTAAAGGTTGTTTTGTAAGCTCACACAGCATGACGCTAATACATAAAAATAGGGAACAATACATATTTGAGCCAGTGAGCCCGCACAGTAAAATAAAAGGCAAAAGCTATGTTGGACTGACTAGAGTTTTCTCTAATAGGCCTAGGTGGGATTACCATCTTTATTTCCTACCTTTGCTTAAGAAAGGGCTAGAAATATGGTGACTCTTTAAAAATGCACTTCAGACTTCCTAAGCCAGTAATGGCTTAAAACCAGTTCTGCCATCTATCACACTTTCAGAGCTGGAATACACATGCGTGGCGAGTTACTGACTCTGGCTCAGAGGACCATGGTTTGCCTCTAGACCCAGGAAAGGGCAATTTGTGTTAACTGATGACTACTACGCGTGTATTAGTTCTCTGGGAGTGGATAGGAACAGTAGGCAGAACAAATTAGTAACTTAGCACTACCTCTTTTGACTTTGGAGGGCTTCTTCTGCTCACCCCAGTACTCTTAGAAAATTAGCCTCCAGCCACAGGTAGGAGGGAAACCCAGTTTTGACCCTGTCAGTTCAATTATGGGAGCAGCCAAGAAGCTGAAGAACGGTCTGCTTTGTGGCAGCTGGGTCCCACCATCTTGAAACATGGACTCTTGGGTAATTTTACAGTAAGGCAAAGAGTAAGTGAGTCAAAAGGAAGTGGAGGTGTGACTGCTGGACAATTGTATGGATTGGGGAGTAGACGTTCTCCAGAACTGGCTAGCACCTCTACCATTACCGCCTCGTAAGGCTCCTGAACCTGAGAAGTCTCTATGTGAAGAAGGAGGCTCTGTTGGAAGTGAAATGCTGACTTCTGTCCCTGGCTGGAAAAAAGAGGACTCTCACACAATGGTCTTTAGAACTCCTGAATCCTTCTGGCACCCAGGCACTGGAACTGCTTTCCTAGGGTCAAGTGTTTGGCCTCCTGTTTTCCTGCCTAAGGGATGCAAAAAGAGAAGTACTCCTGACTCAAAGTAGTGGGCCCAGCTGAATAAAGAGGACTAGACCCTGCTGGAGGGAAACAGCTTGTGACCAGAAGCCTGCATCTCAGTCAGCCTGAAAGTGCACCTAGGTCCTGGTTCACCGCAAACTGCTGATTTTCCATAGCGATTGATTTTTCTAGGCTCTGTTTGCCTTACAACTTTAAAAAAAAAAAATCATATCTCCAGTTCCCCATAACCTGTTTGGATGATCTTTGTGTCTTTTTGTTCATTACACTTTTCTCTCCCTCTAAATTGGTTTTGGAATCTTATTGTGTTCCATAATTTCTAATGTTGGTACTGTTTGATCTGACTACAAATTTCTCAGGGTTTGCCTGCTACTTGTATTATAGCTACTAGTGGCTAAGCAGAGACTCTCTCAGAAAAATGTTTTGCCATAACCAGAGTGGATTTATTGAGCTGGCAGGGGTGACAGACTCCCAAATTAATAACCCAATTTCTGACACATGGTGTAAAATTGCTTAAATTAACCATGCTGTGAGGCCACACTGAAGGAGGATCATATGCTGCCTAAACACAACATAGCAGGCACTACTGAATCTGGTACTTGACACCAGGAGGGACAGCAAAGCAAATGAAGAGTACTTGAACAGTTTTTTGCTCTGAGCGTCACACTCAGGGCAGTGCTTCTTAACAATGCAAAATTATAATAGTTCATCATTTTATAACATTTTTGGACAATTTGTATCAATTTTTATCTTTTCTCAAAACACTCCAGGATTGGGGTTACAATAGTAACAAGCATTGGCAAAGCTATTAGGTTTCGCCTCCGCGAACTCTTGTTTTTGTCAGTGCTTGTTGGCAATGTTACACAGCAGCACATCAGTAGGATGCGGTCACAGATAGACAAGTTGCACAGGGGTGCTAGCTGCTGTTAAACACGATGTCAATTTTTTTTTTTTTTTTTAAAAGCTGTGACGTGGACAGCGTTGATTGCGTCATACTGTTTTTTATTTTTTTTATTTGACATATGCTATGTGACATGTCTAAAACACATTGACAAAACCAATAGATTTTGCAGAGGCTAAATGGGATCTAGACTGCATGAAGGAGGATGTGGCCAGGAGCAACAAAAAGAAACAAGCTTGGGCTGTAGGGCAGGGTAGGCACTTAATAAAATGGCTATACAAGGGAGTCAGAACACACTTGGCGCACCCCCTGTTAGCGCTTAAGCTCAAATGGGAAACAGATATAGATAAGGAATTATCTGAAGAAGACTGGTCCACCATACTAAAATACCCAAGCCAAGTATCCCGAAATACGAGATTTAAATGTATTCAATTTGCCATACTGCATAGGGCATACCTCACACCTCATAGACTACATATCCTATACCCGGGGACATCCCCGGCATGCCCCAGATTTAGAGTAGAAGATGCTGATTTACTGCACATGCTCTGTAGCTGCCCTGATATAGCGGCATATTGGAAAGGAGTAACTACCATATTAGGTGAAATAACTGGTAATACCATACAATATACAGCAGAGACATGCATATTAGGTATGCTCCCACACTTAAAGAAAAAGAAAACGCTAGTCACTCATAAATCTGCCACTATTGTTAGCGAAGCGTCTTTTAACAAGACGCTGGAAAGCAACCATAGCCCCCACAACAACACAATGGAGAGCAGAGGTGATGGAATGGGGAAAAGCAGAGGGTGCGGCACTTAAGCGAGAAGACAACTCTGGAATGAGAGAATGTCCGGTAGCCCCAGATTGGGATACACTAATGGAAAATTTCGAGACACTAAGTAAGGAAGAAGATGAGTAAAAAAAAAAAAAAAAGTACACAAAGGAATAGATATGTCAGAACCCCCCAACAGACTAGAAATTACAAAGTTGAAAAAACTAGAGTAATAGTAAAAATTTGTGACCTGGTAACTAAAAAACCCATGTATAATTGGAATAGATGACCAAGTGGTAGATAAAAGTTAAGTAGTGATGTTAAACGGTTAAAAGTTGGAACAAGCAGTAAAGTGATGTAATTTACTGTATAAAAATGCAAAAAGAAGACGTTAAAATACGATTCTGTATCGTAAAACAAATGATATAGAAAGTTGTTTAAAAAATTGCAATGTATGTACCGCCTTGACAACAATAAAAAAATGTGATTAAAAAAAAAAAGAAACAAGCTCGGTTTGTGCGAAGCTGCAGTGGGAGCTTGTAAAGCCTGTGTGATAAGATGGCAAGAGATGCCATTTGTGAAAGTTTTCATTTCGATTGCCATGTACACTACTTTGTGGATTTGTGAGTGATCATGAGCATGCTCTGCATATTCAATGCCTTGCTGCTGCTGGTAAAAATGTTGAAAGTTTCAAAAGAAGAACTGGTTAGGGGTAGCAGGAGTTTAAGGTCCCAGAATACATGTGTGCACATATTGAAGCGCACATGCTCCTACTTGTAGAGTTTGTGTGGCCTTTACATGTACAAAATCATCACCCTTTAGGTTGCAGAGCTGACGATGTGGCTGATGGAAACTGGTGAGTTGGAGTCAGTCGAGGCTGAGGTGAGGAAAGAGAGAGAGAAGGGAGAGTTGGGGCAGACGGGACAGGGAGGAGGACGAGGCAAAGGGAGGAGGATAGTGAGGAAGAGAGGACAGTGAGGTGGAGAGAGAGTTGGAAAGGAGGAGAGTGAGAAGGTTGAGCAGGGAGGGCGAGGTGGAGGCAAAAGGAGGAGTTGGAGAGAGTATTTGCCAGTGAGAGGGAGGTGGTGAGAGAGGAGGATGAAGAGGAAAGACAGTAGGGTGAGGTGAAGGAAAGGCAAGGGTGAAGCAGCCAACATACTTGTGCCAGTTGTGGGAGAGACATGCAGCAGTTGCCTAGAAATGGAAGTCTTTGGTGCTCAGGAAGCTGTTGAGGTGCTGGCTTCTCCTAACCCTTGCATTACTCAGTGCCCCATGACAGGACTTGTTCGTGCGAATAGAAGGTTAATAAGAACGGACCGCAATGCATAGTCAGTCAATGCTTCAGATTGTAAGCAGCGCAGGGAGCCACGCCAGAGTTCTTTTGGGGGCAACCATGGGGAAACCTTCATACACAATATTCACACGCCACTCTATTGTGTACAGAACATCCCAGTCACGCACGTTTCCAGTCCACAATCCAGAGTAAAAATTTAACAAGGCGGGCCTCGGAATGTAAAGCAAGAGCCCAAAATTCTAAAGGCCCGAAGTTGGTGTGTCTAGGACCTGCGATCAGTGCTCTTCATAGAAGACGGACTAAATAAGATACAAGCCCTTTGAGGCTGGTCAAGGCGGAACAGCACAGCCATCTTACAGAGGCACTGTTGTGAGGCAGTGGACTAGAAAGCGAACATGCTGTATAATATCTACTTTAATTCTCATTAATACAGTGTTTTTGTCTTAATTTAAAAAATGAATTAACTTTGCTACATCTTTTTAAATCTGGGTAATTTTTGTCGTCACTGTGAATAGTCTAGTTTTACGCTGGGGGGGAAAAAAAAAAAACTAAGAAAGCAAAATGGATGTTGCATGCCTAGCTAGAATTGGAGGGGTTTAGTCTGTGATTTTTACGTTGTAGATGTATTTATGTAGTCAGAAACTGCAGAAAGGCAACAAAAACATGCGCCCTTACGGAATGGCTGATCAGAATTGCTAAAAAAAAAAAAAAAAAATACCTGGCAAGTGAGTAGTTAGTGGAAGGATACTAGCCAGTAACCATTGTCGGAGACTGGAAGGAGTACTTCGTCCAAGCTCCACGCTATGGCAGAAACAGAGCTGGAAAAGTAAAAAGTGAAAGCACACGACGTGTTGGCCAATGAGAAGAGAGCTAATTTGAGTAACAATGGAGTGGACGAATGGTAAGCTCAAGTAGGGGGCAGGTTCTAGGACCCCCCCCCTTTTTTAAATTCACAATAGATTTTGAGAGCACAGTGCGCAATCGTGTACATCCGGGCGAAAGCTACAAATAGTAAACGTGGACTAATTTGGGAAAAGTGTAGCTTTTTCCAAATGTTTCATGACTGGAATTAGAACAGTGAATAAGCCTCGTGAGCTGTGTTGGGCAAAATGCAGTTTCCCCATGTATTTTAGGAGTGGAGCTATTATAGTAAATGTGCATTCCCAGTACCCACAAAGCGCTTGCTGCCCTGCGGGTGCACTAAGAAGAGTGTATCCTTATGTCTGGGAGAATGCCACAGATTCAGTGCATGGAATGGGAGGGCCACGCTCAGGTGAATCAGTAGCAAGAGGTCATTGTACAGTTGCAATGTGTTTGGTGCCTGGAGTGTCTCACTAAAGCACAGCATGCCACAGTGAGTTGTGTGCCACATTGTGTGTAGTTCTGCGTTCAGAGTGTGAAGTGCCACAGTGCCTACAGGTTTGTGTTAGATACACAGGTTGAGGAGAGACAGGAGTTCAGTATGGCGCTCAAAGCAGTCTGAGCATAGGTCCACTTGTTATCTCAGTGTATAACTAGCTAGCTGTTACACAGTGGTAGAAGTGGGCAGGATCTGATTTATTAAAGACCATTCCTCTACTTTTTGTAAAAATACAATCGTCCCGGGATGGTTAATTCTGATATTTTAAATGTGCTTGAACTGAAGTGTCATTCAGTGCTGTGAAATTAATGCTGGCAGACAGCTAAAAGAGCGGGCAGATGGCTAAAAAGCCTTCATGCCAGGGTGCTGCTGCCTGAAAGAAACGCAAATGAGAGCAACAATTTAATCTGCAAACGTAAAGGGTAAGTGCAAATGTAAAGGAACCATGGGAGTTGGTACTGGCTTTAATTGATTGAATCAATTAAAGCTTTGGACGACAAACATTTACTTTCAAGTGGTAGTGCAAAGAGTTAACAACTGAGCTGTGAAATGCTTTTCATTTAAACTGTATTTATATAGCTTTTACTACCCCTGAAGAGGTGTTATAGGAACAGTTATGTAAAAAATAGTATTGTGTAAAATCTGGGTAATACTAAAATCTATATTTTGGAAGCATCATTTTATCTTAAACATTTTTATGAAGTGTAGCAGGCTATATTGTACTGTGTACAATGCAATTTTAAAATAATGACTGACACATGGGCACAACCACTGGCCTTGTAGCACTAAAAATACTCGTCGCTATCTGCACTGCACCAACCAAGAGTTAGTTCTGTGGCTCTCCAGTTACACACACACCTCTGCAGTGAATTAACTAATACGAGGTTTCATAATGTACTTTAATGCATTTCCCACTGAGTAGCAACTTTTTAATTTTATTTTTCATTTAAGCAGGGTGTTATGTTAAATGTAGCTACCTGGCAGTGAAAGGCCATAAAAGTACAGAATATTTTGTTTTTAGCCACACTGTCGTCCCCGCCCCCACACTCATTAACCCAGCCCCATTGCATGCAGCATCACAGTTCCCTTACTTAAAAAATATATATATACTTCAACTACTGTTGTTGCATAGTGTGTCGCGTGCTAAGCTCGCTTCTGGAGTTATTGCATCGAGTCGCACGCATTTAGTCGCTGAAATATCGGGGTACGTCGATTGCTGCTTTCAGTGTGTGCTGTCAAAGTACTCCCGGGGGAGGAATTCCGCTTTCTCTAACTTGAGTGATGTGTTCAGTGAAATACGCTCAGTGCCTGCTGTGACACGCTTGCGAAGAGTTACAAGGCCCAGGCAGTGTGTGCATATCCTTGTTGTGAATCGCAATATTAGGCCTCCTTTTCAGCCTGCATACTTTGTTTCTTCTCGCTAATAAACATTGCTTTTCCCTTACTGTGTCCTCCTTTCTCCCCCCTTTAATTAGCCTGCTTACTGCATGGAACAGTTTACAGCTTCTAAATGGGAACCAGCCTGCTCGCTTGGAGGGCAGTGCATGCTGGGAACACTTTGTTTTGCAGTCTGTGGTTGCATTTTTAACTCGTTTGGTCCCAGAACAGTTTCTTGACATTGCTTTGAGCTGGGAAGTTAGAAACTATTTTAAGTAGGATGAGTGAGCCCATAGGAATGGAACCCAGACAGCCTTGGTCCGGATCTAAAACAAACTAATCTTGTGCATGTGTCTTGTGTTTTTATTTATTATTTTTATTCAGGACAGTACAGCCTTAATGTAGCAGAATAGCACGGAGCGCAGCTTGGCATAAAACAATAGTTGCTTTTACGTTCTTTACGATCTGTAACACCCATCCTGTGTTTCATTTGCTCCCAGCACGCCTCTATTCTGGCTTCTTTCGAGGCAAGCTGTCCTGTAACACTGGGCCGTGTCCGCCTTTTATTTGGATTTTTTTCTGCAGTCTTCGGTGATCTTCGATTAGTGCAGCCCATAGTACAATGCTCTGGGATTAAGCATTGTGCAGTGTCAATTGCAGTTGGGTACAGCTGCCAGAACACCTGCTTTGCACTCGGTGCATGCCTGCACTCAGTAGACACTTGTGCCCTTGCAGTACAAAGGAGTCTCTATATACACACACTGCAGAAAACATTTCACGTCGTTTTTAAGGCTCGCCTGAGACCGCGCAGTCTCTTGCGAGACATTTAGTTATCCGAAGGGGGCTAATGCTCATCATTGGTTGGATTCACCGCCTCTTGTTTGGTCATCTAGTGCTAACTTCACTCCCTCTTTATCTGTTTCTCCCTTTCCTGGAGCGCTACCGAGTGCTGCTCTCTTCGTGAATGCCCTCTCGCTGCTCGCGCTCACCGGCCCGGGCTCCTCTTTCCTTCATCTTGCAGTGAGTGCTCACCACGAGTGCCGGTGGTTCTAGTTGGTCTTCGCACTGCTGCCTCTCCGTGCTGTCGCCTCCCCGTGCTTGTTCCCTTTGGTTTCTCACTGTTTTCCATTCTTTGTTTGCTCCTACATGTGCCATCGGCCGTTTCCCGATGGCCATGCCCCACGCCCTTGCTTTCACCCACTTCCCTCACACGTTGTTTACTAGCAAAATAAACTTTTTCAAATTCTAGAAAG
This sequence comes from Pleurodeles waltl, assembly GCF_031143425.1. Classification (NCBI taxonomy): domain Eukaryota; kingdom Metazoa; phylum Chordata; class Amphibia; order Caudata; family Salamandridae; genus Pleurodeles; species Pleurodeles waltl. The sequence goes on along the minus strand of NC_090445.1, from coordinate 429,588,559 downwards.
CAATCTGCTTTTTTCAGGAGCTCAAATTTAGAGAAGCATAACAAACATTCTAAAACTGTAGGTGTGCGTTGCCTATTGCTTATGTAATTTCATATTTTATGAATCTTCATAGGATGTACTTTGTATAGCATAGCTCATGGGCATCCCTGCCCTGTTAGAAATATGGGCATAGCCTCAATCCTGTTACATTTGTCTAGAGTGGCCTGCTTAACACTGATGTGCAAGCATGTAACTCTCAGAGGCTTACAGAACACTTGTTAGTCTGAGATATATCATCTGGTTTTAGAAAGTGGGATACATTTTGTCCAATGTGTGTATATGAATCAAATCGTATCAGGTAGTGTGAAGAAACAATATGCTTTGGCAAAGCCAATAGGCAGCAAGCTCTGTTGACTTCATTTTTTTTACCATGTTGTATAGCAGTGCCGCTGCTGTGCAGTGTGGCTGAAAGCTTAAAAAATGCATGAACATGGCCAGCGCTTGCTGCCTCATAGTGTTTTATTATTATTATTTTTAATACTTTCAATCGTGCTACAAGGCAAAACATACTAAGCAAAACGCATGGAAAAGCCAAATAGCTCCACCATTCTGCTTTGTAAATGTTATTTTTCTTTAAAAAAAAAAAACACTGAACAAGCAAAATGGTAAAGCTGTTTTGCTTTACAGCCCGGCTGTGGTGCAGCATAGTTGAAAGTAAAAAAAAAAAAGCCACAAAAATCACTATGACGTGGCCAGCATTGACCTTGCCTACCACTTTTTGCCAATACTTAACAAAGAGTTATGGTGAGCATGGGGTTCAGAAACCAGGTACTGAGTGAAAATATATTCAGGTAGCCACACTGCAGGGCTGTCGTGAATACTGATCTCTACATGCAGTATCTATTGGGGTGGACCTCTTCATGTCCACGTGATTCTAGCACTCGGGGATCAAGGACAGTTAACACACCAGCAATTCCCAAATATCAGATACACAGCGAAGATCCATTATATCAGGAATTGGCCAGCATACAATGAAGTAAGATGTAATGGTCAGGTGTGGAGCCGAACAGTTATTTAAAAGGACACTTTCAGGATATCCAAGGTAGTCTGCCGGGATGGGACGGAGTAAGAAACCTGAAAATTAGTGCAGCTAGATGAAATCTGAAGGATATTTTGAAGGGTGTCCAGCAAAAACGGTACCCAGAAAAGTTACAGTAGACTGCCGAGTGAATTAAGGTGCAAGTCCAGACTCTGTAATGAAGGTTACATTACTGCTTGGAAGAAAGTCATCAGACGCTCAAATCAAGATAAACAAGCACTAGCAAAACCACAGCTCTGCTACTAGCTTCGTCAGTGCTTACATTGTATTGCCATGTTTTTTTGCAAAATGTTGTTGCTTTGGAAGCTGCCAGGTTCTTATCATTTTTTTTTTTTAAAGAAAAGCTAAAAGCAATTGTACAGGGAGTGCAGAATTATTAGGCAAGTTGTATTTTTGAGGATTAATTTTATTATTGAACAACAACCATGTTCTCAATGAACCCAAAAAACTCATTAATATCAAAGCTGAATATTTTTGGAAGTAGTTTTTAGTTTGTTTTTAGTTTTAGCTATGTTAGGGGGATATCTGTGTGTGCAGGTGACTATTACTGTGCATAATTATTAGGCAACTTAACAAAAAAAATATATATACCCATTTCAATTATTTATTATTACCAGTGAAACCAATATAACATCTCAACATTCACAAATATACATTTCTGACATTCAAAAACAAAACAAAAACAAATCAGTGACCAATATAGCCACCTTTCTTTGCAAGGACACTCAAAAGCCTGCCATCCATGGATTCTGTCAGTGTTTTGATCTGTTCACCATCAACAATGCGTGCAGCAGCAACCACAGCCTCCCAGACACTGTTCAGAGAGGTGTACTGTTTTCCCTCCTTGTAAATCTCACATTTGATGATGGACCACAGGTTCTCAATGGGGTTCAGATCAGGTGAACAAGGAGGCCATGTCATTAGATTTCCTTCTTTTATACCCTTTCTTGCCAGCCACGCTGTGGAGTACTTGGACGCGTGTGATGGAGCATTGCCCTGCATGAAAATCATGTTTTTCTTGAAGGATGCAGACTTCTTCCTGTACCACTGCTTGAAGAAGGTGTCTTCCAGGAACTGGCAGTAGGACTGGGAGTTGAGCTTGACTCCATCCTCAACCCGAAAAGGCCCCACAAGCTCATCTTTGATGATACCAGCCCAAACCAGTACTCCACCTCCACCTTGCTGGCGTCTGAGTCGGACTGGAGCTCTCTGCCCTTTACCAATCCAGCCACGGGCCCATCCATCTGGCCCATCAAGACTCACTCTCATTTCATCAGTCCATAAAACCTTAGAAAAATCAGTCTTGAGATATTTCTTGACCCAGTCTTGACGTTTCAGCTTGTGTGTCTTGTTCAGTGGTGGTCGTCTTTCAGCCTTTCTTACCTTGGCCATGTCTCTGAGTATTGCACACCTTGTGCTTTTGGGCACTCCAGTGATGTTGCAGCTCTGAAATAGGGCCAAACTGGTGGCAAGTGGCATCGTGGCAGCTGCACGCTTGACTTTTCTCAGTTCATGGGCAGTTATTTTGCGCCTTGGTTTTTCCACACGCTTCTTGCGACCCTGTTGACTATTTTGAATGAAACGCTTGATTGTTCGATGATCACGCTTCAGAAGCTTTGCAATTTTAAGAGTGCTGCATCCCTCTGCAAGATATCTCACTATTTTTGACTTTTCTGAGCCTGTCAAGTCCTTCTTTTGACCCATTTTGCCAAAGGAAAGGAAGTTGCCTAATAATTATGCACACCTGATATAGGGTGTTGATGTCATTAGACCACACCCCTTCTCATTACAGAGATGTACATCACCTAATATGCTTAATTGGTAGTAGGCTTTCGAGCCTATACAGCTTGGAGTAAGACAACATGCATAAAGAGGATGATGTGGTCAAAATACTCATTTGCCTAATAATTCTGCACTCCCTGTATATGTTTCTCTTACAAAGCATACATTTCCATAATTGTCCCTACAGTTGAAGGGGACTAGTTTGAGTCTGGATGTAATCCTTGTGAAAAGGCAGGGTGCTCTCACTCACAGTGAAGTTAGCCAAGCGTTGACGTGTGTTGCCCCATTACCCCATGTTTTATGCTGTTTTGGGCAGAAGAAAAATATGAATGACTCAATAAAAGTACACTAGATGAACAAACCTAAAAAATCAAGAGTACAGTTAGTGTGCTAAAACATCTATAGTTCCTGACAAACATGCACATGAAAAATAAATCTGGAAACTAAGTAACAAAACTGTCCTTACAGAAAGAAGCTTTGTAGACAAGAGTTGCCAGCTGCAACAAAATTGTAAGTTATATTTGTTGAAGCTGGTGTCCACTGAAAGCTGAATTTCATAGCCGGCTATTAGTGTGCATTTGCATGGAGGGTTGTGCGAGCTGAAACGCGTAGTACAACCAGTGTGCAGTTTCGCCCCACCTGTAAATTCTGAAAAAAACTATTGTGTAATAATGCACAGGCACACCTGCTTCACTGCGGCGAGCGTGCACATTATGTTTTGTCGACACTCTAATCAATTAAGAAGTTCGAGGAGTAGGATTGGGGCTGTCTCAGTCTTCATAAGACTTAGGGGGTTATTCTAACTTTGGAGGAGTGTTAATCCGTCCCAAAAGTGACGGTAAAGTGACGGATATACCACCAGCCGTATTACGAGTTCCATAGGATATAATGGACTCGTAGTACGGCTGGTGGTAAATCCGTCACTTTTCCGTCACTTTTGGGACGGATTAACACCTCCTCCAAAGTTAGAATAACCCCCTTAGTCTAGTGTTTTTAAATGAAAGCTACAAAACACAAGAATTCAAATCAAAAATATAAGGGTGCATAAAAAAATTAATGTCATTACAAAAGGCAAAACGTAGTTAGTTTAATCATGGGGAATCGGCAATTAAACAATCAATCAATATTAATCAAAATGTGCAAGAAGATTACAATAAGGTCAATCTCTAAAGCAAATAACAGCCAGTACCAAGGTTAACCTAATCAAGAGAATCAACATAGTCTGCCTCCAAAGAGTGCACCGAAGTGATAGGCACCACAAAAGCAACACACACAGAATGGTAAGACAGGGTTGGACTAATAATGTTGCAAGACACAGACCAGTTAAAATTCAGATTCACTATATACACAATGACATTCGTCAAGAAACATCAACTTTACTGCATATTAATGAATGAGGGGTGCATAAGAAATGAAGGACATGGCATGGCATTTATGTAATACAGAAATACAATAGACTGTTCAGCTAATGAATGGTCCCCAGGAAGAAAACAAGCAAAGGACCTTGGATGTTACAAAGACAAAAACATCCTGAGCATGGCTTTCTCCCGAGAAAAGCTTTATAATACAATTTATTAATACAATTAACATCACTAAGAAAAAGGCTCCTATTTTGCTGATTTTCTGAAATTGAAAAGCCCTCTGAGAAACAAGTGCACATGTAGAATACTCAATCACATACAATAAAAGTGTAGTTTCTTTCTGCAAAATGTGAATGAATGTCAGTGCAAGCTGTTTGAGGCTTATTCATGCTGGCTTTAGCACATCTAAATTAAACAGCAGGTTGGGCTGTGATACATCATTCTTGAAATAGGAGACACAAGTCAAAGCCACCCACCTGTCAATTGATGAGGAGAAGCACCTTGACTTCTCAAAGAACCAACTTTTAGAGCCTTTAGCTAGTGCTGTCTCTTCCTCTACTTCAGTCTCACAGTTCCAAAGGACATGCTTCAGGAAGATAATAAAGACTAAGGAGCCAAGGACCTTTGATATAGACTTCTTTGTACCTGAGTACTGCCGTTGCAATGGATGGCAGTGGTCTAAAATGTGCATAGCCACCACCCCTTTGTTAGTCTGTGTCCCAGAGCTTCTGGGGAGATGGGAATACTCTGCTTGGGTTACACAGTTTGTCTCTGCCTCCAAGAGTGTTTATGGAAGGAAAAATAGGGATGGACTTGTCACATGCTGAACCTGTACAGCATAACAAACCCTTACGTTCAAGAGTTCAACATACTTACTTTAATTTTTATTCTATTCAGTTTGATGGAAGATTGTTGACCTCCTTGGAGGATTGTAATTGTATTTATATAGCCCTTAATACCCCTGACAAGGCGTTAAAATGCTTTTCGGCGAGTAGCACGTTTCTCGGAACCTAAAAGGGTTAGTAGTGGATTAGTATAGGGAAATATGAGTAAAGTATTAGTATTGGTATATGGAGGTATGATTTAATTTGAGCGGAGGACATGCGAGTCTGTTAGCTGGATTGACTAGAATAATGGAGGGAGGGAAGAATCCAGAAGTGTTAATTGGGAGATCATATTAGTAAGATGAGGTTTGGGATGAGTACAGGAGAGATGCAGGGAAGAGTCTGTAGAAAGGGATTAGGCAGATCATCGTAGTAAAATGAGGTTTGAGATGTGTCAAAGGAGAGATACATGAGGCTGAATTTAGTAGGGTTGTTTGGGAGATCATAGTAGTAAACTGAGATTTGGGGTGAACCTGGATGGGTAGAGGAGGGAAGGGTTATTTTTGAGATCATAGTAAAAGAATGGATTTGGGATGAGCCAGAGAGTGGAGATAGAGGATCGATTCATAGAGGTGTAGGGCAATGGTGAGGCATGGTAAAGCTGAAGCTGAATCTTTATACAGTTTGCCAAGTTTAGAACACCATTCTTGTGATCCTCAGGGTGTGAGATGGGATGGACCGTCCATATAACAGTCATTACATTTTCAAGTATCGAAAGATCCAACTCTAGCCAATATTCCGGATCACTCCAGCCCCCATGCACCCAATCAATAATGACCAGGAGTTGAGAAGCCCAGTAATAAATCCTAACACCCGCCACCCCCAGCGTGCCATCCTAGACTGAAGGATGGCACCTGTCCAGGCTAAAACGCTGGGGGAAGCTCTTCCAAAGGAAGCAGCCAATCAGGGCCGCCACCCTCGTGATGTAGGGATGTAACTGGGAAATTCTACAGCACATATATAAAATGTGGAAGCACCATCATTTTCACGAGAGCTGCCCTTCCCAATATGTTTAACAGGAGTTTGGACCAATTGTGAAGGTCAGCTTTTGTCCTTTGTAGAAGAGGGAGGAGTTTGACTGTGAATACGTTTTAGCATTGCAGAGATAAGGACCCGTAGGTCCTTAAAGCATAAACTACAAATAGGGATATTTGTCTGCCAGGTGATGGTGTGATGGCTGCCTTCACTGCGATCAAGAGAGATTTTCTCCAGTTGGCACAAAGTCCAAAGGCCTCTTCATACATCTTCAGGATTTCCAGAAGCTTAGGCCTGAGGCCTGGGGACTGGAGAGGAAGAAGAGCATATCCTCAGCGGATAGTACAATGTTGTCCCCCAGTTATCCTCCCCAATTCCATACCTGTACCTGGGCATCACAACAGATTATTCTGGCCAAAGGCTCAATTGCGAGAACGAAGAGGAGAAGGGATAGTGGGCATCCCTGCCTGGTTCCCTCCTGATTGGAAAGGTGGATGAAAACATCCTGTTTATGAGGATTTGAATCACTTCCTACACTGGAGGACTTTATTCAAATGGGACCAGTCGATTGGGTTGAAGGCCTTTTGGAAGTCTGCAAATGAGTGCCAAGGAGTTATGTATGTCCTTAGCCCGGGTGAGTTCAGGGTTAACACGTCGGATGCAATGCCAGGTACTCCGATTAGTCGTAAAGCCACTTTGGTCAGGGTGTAGGAGAGTCTCCAGGACTCCTGGTAGCCTATTTGCCAGTGCCTTAGCAAAGACTTTTCTGTCTTTCTCTCTGCAGTCTGTCTGTCTCTTTCTAGAGTCGAACTGTAGTTTCTTGCAGCATGGACACTGAGTGCTTACTAACCTGGCCCCTACCTCCGGAGCATCCCCTCTGCTGCTAAAACCTGTGGTGCAGTTCTTGGGCATCACTCCCCAGTCCAATCGCTCTCTTAACTATTAAAGTATAGAGTCCTGTGGTGAGGGTAGCCATTGTTGTGCTACCATCCTACAGCGTATTTGCCCCCCACACCATGGAGAGCGATCATTCTTTATTATTGCCCAGTGTATGTGACAGTGCAGGCTGTTCTTGGGAATCACTTAGTATTCCAGTCGCTATCTTTCCAGGGAAGGTGTTGGCTTGCATGAGGGGAGTCTGTGTTTGGGCTACCATCCTGTATTCCAGCCTATAGGCAACCATCGTTCCTACTTTTCAGGCCGTGTGGTGATGCTGCTGTTACTCAGCATACTTTCTTCGAGTCGCTGTCTACCTCAGTGGAGCTGTGCTGCATTGTGGGGACACTCCGTAAGGCACTGCCATACTATGACTCTTCGCCAGCTGCCCTCCCCTCTGTGACTCAGACACCAGATGCAAAGGTGAAATTCTTGAGCTGGAGGACACCGTTGTTTCATTTTTGTTCACTTCTTTTCTGCTTCAATTTCCCCCTTTCTATATCTCACCACCAGAGACCACCAAGGGGACAATTTTCTGTGCCTTAGAGCAGAAACCTGGGCTACAGTGGCAAAGGATGGATATCAAGAGAACTCCATTGATTTGTCTTCTGTGAAAGTAACTTCCCTGACCTCCTTATAGGGAGACTGGTTAGTGGGAGCCTCATATGTGTGGGAGCATGACCGCTTAGAGTGAGTTTCACTGACTTTCTCACAGGTATCATCATTGCGTTTTTGTTGTTTTTCATTAGCAGGCCAGGCTGTCGACCTGTCCCATTTCAGCACCCCCTCTTCTGCACTCCTGATGTACTTGCAATGTATGTATTTTGAGAGATTTCACTGGACATCCCTTCCTGGCACACCTTTGATATTGGTAGTTGGGCCAGTGACCATCTACACAGAACTACATAAGAAGTAGGCTCTGCTTGCCAATAATTTCAAGACGAATGGCTTGATTGTTCCATGTGGATTTGGCAAGTGACATACTGGATGTGGACCTGTGCAGTGATAGTCTTGGCCCAGCTAGACCATGTAATTTCCTGGACTTTAACTTGCTTCCCCAACATGTCTGTCTACTCCGAGCATTCCTCCGTGTGAAGAGGACTCCAGGCTCAGCCCAACAGCCATTCAGAGATTCTACAGCTGCCTAAGAAGCTAGACCATCAAACCCTGGTTGAAAGCTAACCAACCATGAATCGAGTAAATGCAAGCAACTCCGGTTTTGATTGTCTTTGGACCTGCTTTGTCTGCACCAAAAGTTGCTTTTCCCACCTCACTGTTGACATCCTGAGACAGTAGCCCTTATTCTGTCATATAATGCACTGTAGGTCTTTCCTTACCACCACGCAGCTACCTTAGCCAAGCTGACGTCAAACCATGCCTTCTAACCCGCTACTCTCTTGCCGAGTGTGTGTGTTTTAGGCATACATCCATTCACCCAGTCAGTCTATGCAGAAGTTTAGGGACTGCAAGCCATTGTCCTGCGCTGGTATTCACTAAGTTGATGCGCCTCTGTTAATTGTCCTATGTAACACCTACGTAGGAAAAGGGATGAGATGCTAATCAGTACTTAAAAGCGAAAGCAAGTCTCTAATGTTACTGATTTGAGATGTGACCCGGTTGTCTTCTGTTGGGCTCCGTACAATAACCACAAGGTGCTGCTAGACCCATTACAAGTAATTAAACAATGTAACACTTTTGTGTGAAACCTGCATGAACCAGTGGCATCCCTCGAGCCCTGCAAGATCTTGACAGCAACAGACATTGAGGTGCGGGGCAATTTCCGATGTCTGAAATCCGGTGAAAGCTTTAAAAGTGCTTTTTTAACCAGTGCTACATCTCGAGGTTCTCTCTCATTCATTGTTGTGAGGTGAGTTTCCACAAAATACGCAGAGCACACTGTAATGGACAAAGCTCTGCCACAACAGAATATTTAGATTTTAATAGATTTGATTTTTCATTGATTGATAATTTGCTTGAATGTTAATTCAATCTATTGCTTTTTAAACATTCCAAATAATGATGTAATCCAGTGCTGCAGAGCATTAGTGATTTAAATGTTACAGGCCACCCGTGTCCGCGTGACTTTAAAAGACTAACTGTAGGCCTTGTCTGGCTGTAGCCTGTTTCAGACAAACCATCTCAAAGATAGACAGTTTGACATGGCGAAGGGATTACTTTCCAAATACACAACTACCACCACAAAATTTTACATCCAAAGCTTTCAGTTATTAATCAAATGGCAGCTGATTTAACCATCAGTTTTTCTTGCAAGAATGTTCCGACGTTAAAACACACTTTTAATGATAAAGAAATATTAGTGCCTTTTAATAGATTATCATGTTATTAGTGAGGTCAAAGTGCTGTCCCTTCAGGCTTAGTGGTCCATGGATTTCTGCATTTTCTCTTAAACTGAAAGCAATGCCCGAGACTGTTTCTATTCATTAATTTTCCTATGGACACTTCTCTCATTGTTCCAGCTCCAACGTATAAAGAAGACGGTGTTGCGCCTTCATTAGGTAGTGCTTCATGAGACCGAGCAATGGGGAACAGCACAGCGGCCCGAGGCAGCCGCCCTCCATGTTAGGCTCTGTAGGACAGGCAAACCTGGACAGGGGATGTCTACAGTTTACCAGCGACAGAAACGGAATGCATTTCCAGCACTAAGCATTTAGCTATCATCCCAGTAACTGCAGTCATAATGTATCAACTTCTCCAAAACTACTGTGTCGCGAATTTTTATTACCTAGTGACGTTTGTTTATTAGGATTTCTATATAGCTCTTACAAGGGAGACCTAGGGTGTCAGAGCGCTTCACGTAGGCTACTGGAGAGGTAAGAAAATGAGGGCAGTACGATTATGTATTACAAACTATAACGAAGTCTACATAAGAGATACTGTGGCGTTGCCCTCATGGTGGTTTCAAGCTATGCTGCCTCTTTGTATTATTTGAAGTTTTCACATCGCAGGTAAAAGGTCAAGAGCTTGCATTGATTGTATTATTCTCCTTTTATTTATCTGCTCTGGAAGGAGCGTGCATTATTAGTCATTAATGCGTATTTTTCAGATTACCTCAGAGTTACATCATCTGATGCAAACGTTAGGTCTGCGCCCTCGTATATGGTAATGGAATTAGTGTGGAGAAAACGTGGTCGACGTATAAAAATCATTAAAATTCGTGCAGCTGTGTCTAGCCCAGTGTTTTAACCCCACAGCCGGAAAGCCGGAAGGGAGGTTGTGAGTCAGGAGAGATCAGCCTCATGTGCTGCTGACATTTAATGTGACCCTGCCATTCCGTGCTGTGTCCCCCGATATCTCAGTGACGTCGCTGGGAGTGATTTTTTTTAAAAAAGTTTTGGGGGAGGTTGGGGGGGCACGGCATGCAGGACTCGTCGGGCTACTTGCAAAGGCTACTCAAACACACACACCTGTGTGTATCATATGTGCGCATGTGTATAGAAAGACGTACGTACGTGGTTGCTTAAAATGTTTACATCTGACTTTAAAACACCCACAGAGTCAAAGGCAAACATTTTAAGCAAACACTGCTTTACAGTGAAACATAGTTGGACGTCGCACCATGGCAGTCACAGTAATTTGTCGTTTTGCCTTCCCTGACACCTCATGGTACATTGAGCAACTGTGGAGGAGGGGCACAACTTTAGAGGAGACCGGACAAATAATGCTTGGCACGGGGCCCATCTGCCCCCTCTAGAAACGCCAGTAGGCTATTTCACGTGGGACCACGGCTCTACGTAATGCAGCTGGGTGTTAACATCTAGCATCGATATTCCGTGCCGTGTGACATTCTGTGCCCCCTCCTCTTCCGCCCCACTGTGGCTGCATTGCGGCCTCCCAGGGCCCGAGTCTCCCTGACTCAGTGCAACCCATGACTGGGCGTGCCGGGGCGGCAGCAGCTATTCTGGGCAGGAAGTGACAGAGGAGGAATCCCCCACCCCGTGGAATGTGTGTGGGTAAATATAGTGCTGTCTGCCATGGGCAGGCTTCTCTGTACTTTACATGCACCAGGCACACGTTATTCAAACGAATCAAAGCCTGCATGCTTCCTGCTGAGGAACACACAGTGCGTAGTTCTTCTTATTTTGTTGAAATTTGGACACATTTGGTATTCTTAGGGCATTGTGGCACACTGTGGTTGGGTTGCAGCAGGCAAGTCTAATCCTACTGTTCTTCCCAGTGTTTTTTAAATTTTTTATTTGGCTTTATGGTTCAGGTGGGGCTGTATCTTAAGTGATCACGAAACAAAGTTTAAGAATTGGTACTGAGATGGACTTAGGATAGCCATACAAGCGTATGTTTTGGAGGGTATTTTTCAAAATGTTTGCTTTCTTATACACTAGCTTACAATTGAAAGGCACAAATGCAGCAAAATCAAATTGTTAATAACAAATATTCTACTATTCTATGTTCTTAAAAGACTCCCAATAAAAATGGTACTTCACTTGTGTGGGTATGCATTGTGTCTTAGACACAAAACGGTCCAAAATGCAACATGTATGCAGTGCATTTTTCCTCCAAAAATTGACCTCCTTTTTCCAATGTGGGTAACTCTAACATGTGGACCCTATTGCAGCTGGCACCTAAGGAAACCAAGCCACCCTGTACATTTTTGAAAACTAGACACCTAGGAGTATCCAGGGTTAACTGACTTACGTGGTTCTCACCACTTTTTTTTTTTAACCCAGAATCCCTTGCAAGCCTCAGACTGTGACAAAAACAATTTTTTTTCATACTTCTGTGATGGAAGGTCCTAGAAACTGTGGGGAGCCACAGTCCTTCTTCCACTCGGCACCCCCCCAAGTCTCCCGGTAAAAATGGTACTGCACTTGTGTGGGTAGGCCAATGCCTGAAAGAACGGATGAAACCAAAGGCAATGGGAGCCCTTGCGTGTGGAGACTCCTATTGACCTCGGTTGGATCCGTTCCTGTCGTTGGCGCTAGGCCCAGCCACACAAGTGGGGCAGTGTTTTTATCGGCACAAGTGGGCAATGCTGAGTGGTAGGAACTTTGTGAATTCCTGCATATTCTGGAAGCTTCCCTCAGAAGTGTACGGGAAATGCGTGACTTCAGTCAAAGTTTTGCAGGGTATTGTGGGTAAGAAAATGATGCAGAGTGCCTTTGAAGCACACCCCTCTGGATTTCCCCAGAAGTCTACTTTTCAGAAGTGACTGGGTCTGGAAGGTTTTTCCCGGTGGCAGCGTACCCAAGCCCAAAAAGTGCAGCCGTTCACCATTGCAAGTTGGGAGTTAGTTAAGCACTGCTGGCCCATGTGTGACGACAACATCCCAAAAAAGTCAAATCTCCGTTTGTTTGCCATGGGGATGAGATGCTTTAGTAAGCAGGAGGAGGGTGGGTGGGAAGCTGGGGGTGCAGAAAGGCTGTGCCCATTTTGGGGGTTAGGGGCATTGCCATTCCCATTCTGAGCAGCTTCCACACCTAATAGTCCCTGGTGCCTAATAGGCTTTCTGCTCCCCTGGGCAGTGGGGAGTGGGTGGGGTAGATTGGGGGCTATTGCTCAAATCTGCCTCCCAAGGGGGGCAGAAAGACTGGCCCATTTTTTTGAAGGGGGGCATTGGCATGCCCCTTCTAGGCAGCCACCACCCCTACACTAATAGTAACAGAAAAATCTCTGGTGCTTAGTGGGATTTCTGCTCTCTGGGGGAGTTTGGGGGGGGGGTAATCAGAAGGACTCTTCCCATGCCTGTTAATGCCCCCCCACCAAAAAAAAACCTCTGCATATATTCTCTTGTGTGCTAGTGGGCGTCCTGCACCCCTCCCCACCTCCCCCACCCCCATGGGGTGCAGATAGAGAGCTGTTGCCCCCAACTGGGAGTGGGGGCAGAAAGACTAACTTACTCCCCCAAAAACAGGGGCTGCTCCCCCTCCCTGATGTCTAGTGGAGTGGATCCCTACTTGGGAATTGCCCTCCTTGGGTGATCCCCAAGCAGGGATCCACTTGGGAAAGTACCACTGGCCATTTCAACTCCTGTCTGGATCGGTGCCCGGTGGGCTGAGATAGCCCCATGAGCACTGATGCAGAGAAAGTGAATTGAGCCGATCAGCTCATTTCACTTTTGGTTTTAGTAATGACGGTAGTGTGCTGCACGCGCTGGTCGTCATTTCACTGAAACAAAAGAAACAGCCTCCGGAGAGAGGGAAGCTCTTTCCCATCTCCAGAGTCTGTTTCTTTGAGAAGGGAATCTCTCTGGTACCCACACCAGAGGGATTTCCAGTGCCATGTGCGCGAACGTCTGGGAGCCATCCGACTCACACGAGCACTGTTACGGCTGCTGGCCATCTGACTCAACGAAGTGGTTAAAACATATATACAAACATAAATATTCTTCAGGGCCAGCCCTCTTTAGTTAGTAGTCTGTTCTAGCATCATTCACATCCTCCTTTTGCCCATGACGAAAATATACCAGGGGTCAGCCCCTGTCAATTGTTAGCTGGATTGCTCTGTGGATGATGGCATATCACATGTGCATCAATGCCAGTGCTGATAAGGCAGCCCATTACCTTTTCTCCTTAAATAGGTTCCTCTAAGTTTTTTTTGCTTCTAGTGTGTTTAGAGTTCCCCCAGATCTCCAGGCAGTCACTTGGTTGTTGTTTATGTAATCTGCAGTGTACCTCGTGGCTTCTGCTTCTAAACTTGGTACCCATCTTGGAATGGTATTGTTCATAGTGTATATTTGTAGGTAATCTGCCTTTTCTGCATGGTCACCCCAGACTTTTTGTATTTTTCTGAGCCGTATTTTTGCTCGACTTAGGTCTCTGCGCACTTCTCTCCTGCTAAACAGGAGTAAAGTGTCTCTGCTCCCCTTTTAAACATGGCTAATCCCTAATTGACTTGTTTAACCTGCCTATAAATCTTATAATATGTTATAGAGAATGTATCTGTGGACTGCAGCACCTATTGTGACATCTGCTAAAGTGGCTGTGAAAACATGGCTTTGAGCCTTTGCTGAGTAGCCTGACAGCTGCAGCTTGGAACTTTCCGCCTAGACCTCTCTAAATCACCCTTTTGACAGGTAGGCAGTCCTAATTTTAAATATTAATTAAATCACCCCTTAAGCACACCTTGATGCCCACAAGGTAGGGTACATAGATGTAAGAGTGGGACATGTGTGGCATTAGAAATGACATGATCTCCAAGTGACCAGCCCCAAAACAACATTGTCACTGGTCAGGTTGGAACCGGCATATAGGAAAAGTGAAAGTACAGATTATACTCCGTAATCTGTAACTTTTGACCTGTATTAGCTCCAGACTCAATCTAAAGATTTATTTTTATATGCAATCCGAATCCATATTGATACATTGCCCTGCCTGAAGGTGATTGAGGCACTTTGTATCTCCAGTCACTGGCCAGCCTGTGTTTGGTCTGTATGAGGTGTGAAAACTTCTCTCACAGCAGACACGATGCCCTGGGTGTGGGAAGGTGTTTTTTTCCCCTTGCTGAAAGACTAGTTAGGGTGGACCAAGGAAATTCTTTAACTTCAAAAGTGCCTACCTTGTTTCAAACAAATGTTAGATTGCCTTTGTCCCCATTGTCAGGCTGGCACCAAAACTAGTGGGAGCCAGGCAACCCCCAAAATCGGTTTTGAGTGCCCACAGAAAAAGGGGATGCCTGGCCCCCTCCTAGGTGGGCACATAGGCTCTGGGACAGGGAAGAAGTGTTTCCCTATCTTGTATTTTGAGATTGAGGGACAATGGTTTGCAATAGTGCAAGTGCAGACCGGAGCTGCTGAAAAAGTAGGTAGGGTTCCCCTGGGAATTTTTACCTCATCAGTTAGAGAGTGCCTAGTAATCACCACCGCCCAATAGCTAATGCCAGGCATAAATGTGGCATCCCCAGGTACCATTCTTAGAACACCTTATGGACCTGCGGAAGATCAGAGGAGGATTGAATCTGGTGTCTTTGACCGGAGAAGAGCCCTGAAGGTATATAGACCTGCTCCCTTTTGTACCCAGACAAAGAAGTTGACTACAGAGGTCAGTTGTCTAAACTCCTGTGTGGCTATAAAGATGGAAGAAACTGCCCAAGGCCTTTTTCCTGAAGTGCCAACCTGACTTTTAGCAACTGGACCTGGGCTTAACTTTGCTGTGGGCCTCTGGCTGCCACCCTCAGGATCTTTAAGTGCCTTCCCCTGAGATCCTGGGTGCTTATAAGTGTACAGCTGTGGTTTGTTTGGACACCTGAAGAAAGTTTGGAAACGTTTGAAAATGTCGTACAGCGCTCCAGCAAGATCTGTAGGGAAAAGTATGACTGACAGTTCTGCAGCATTAGATTGAATTTGCGCTTTATCTTTCTCAAAGCTCCCATTCTGCATTGGGACTTGGAAAACTATCAGTCTGCAGTCTCCAAAGCTTCAGTGGTACCAACCTGCTTCAAGTATCTAGCCTTCAGTTAGATGGTGTCAGCAACAATTTAAGCTGTGGTCTGCTGAAAGAGCAAATGTGACAAAATCCCTTTCTGTGTTGGGAGTTAGATGTTCATAAGCAGACCCTTTCAAAAAGGATCGCTCTTTGTATTCTTTGGCTATACTTTACTTAGGAGCAATCTTCTGCCAGACTGCACCATGCACTACAGTTTTGACCCAAGTCTGCAGGGAGGATTATGTTGGCCATTCTGTCTGGCAGGACTACTGTTATAAATTTCACTCTTGGATCAAGCTCCTTTGGATGATATTGCTTTGGTATCTATTCAAAATGTGAGGAATCTGCAGTTAGAAGTATCCATCGTAAGGCCAACACTCTTTTTTTGTTGGATAAACTAACTGCAGATTCCTCACCGTCCTCCCTCATTCCAGATCTTTAGAGCAGACTTTTAGGTGTGATTAAGTTTTTATGTTAACCTGTGCACACTGTCATAGATTCTTATTTTATTACTAGCATTCTGCATCTGAGGGCACAGAATGTTTTGTTAACAGATGTTTGCAGGCATGGGTGGCTCCTAAAACAGCTGTGAGTCATAACTTCTGGAGGTGGGGGAGGCTTCTGTCGAGTCCAGTGGTGCCACCTGTCACCACATTCGAACAATTAGTGCAAGGTTTCCTTAGCCAGTCTGAATCTTGGGAATTCAAAACGTGCGGAATGGGAGCTTAGTATTCACCGCAAAACACATTGTCAAAGGTAAGTAACTTGTTATTTTTATTATGTCTTTTTCGTGAAGGGCATGATTTTCATAAATTCCAGATTGTGTATGGGGGTTGCGAGAGTTGTCATATGCTGTGATAGTGCAACTCCTGCAGGAGACATTTGATGTTCACTGGCTGGCATAGCTCCTTTTAGGTCAGAGTACTGGAATTGGAGAAGTGCTGTAGGTTCATTTTGTGGTTTGCGTACAGCAGTGTGAGGGTCCCGATATTGGAACAACCGGTCTGGTTCCAGTTACCTTGAGCATCTATGTGTGGCTCTAGTTTCGATGGAATTGCATGTGTCTGCTTGAGATATAGCATACCGAGGTAGCATGGGGCACTTTTGATCAGGATTTGAGTTATATTAGCAGAGCTGTGTGAGGGGCCCAATTCGTGCCACCAAGAGTGGTCCCACAGAGGGGTTTCTGGAATCCAAATTCTGTTAAGAGACCATATTTAAAGTGGGGTCTTAAGCCACCTTGCGATAAGCCCTCAAACTTCCCCGGACACTGTTTCAAACAGTAGCATTTGTAGACACAGAACTTGTTTAAGCCTCAATACAACAAAGCCATTCCCAGTTAGACATACCTACAAATCATAGCTTCGGACCGCAAAGCTATTGGAAAGAGGAAAGAGAAAATAAAGGCTTTGGCTTCAAACAGCAGTCCTGTCTTTCATACTACGCCCATCTCACCGGCATTAGAATTTAGACTGAAGATCTGACTCTTGCCTTTCTTGGTTAATTCGACAGCCTATCTGAAGAACTGGAGGCTTCAACTTTAGAAAGCAGAACTGTCTCAAAAGTCGTAAGAGCTTATGGACATTTGCTTTAGGAGGCAGAGCCATCCATCAGGTGACACAGAATACACAGGCTTTATAATAGATGCCGATCTCTCAGCCTACACAAAGTTCTTAGTTTCAAGCTTCAAACTGCAGAGCTATCTTTCAGCATTAAGATATGATAGTCTGAAGTATTAGACAACAACTGTATCTCTCAGGTCACATTGCTCCTATTGCATTACTATTCAAACGTACCATCGACCTATCTAGTGAGTAGCTGAAAATCACAGAGTCAATAAGAAGAATGGTAACTTCTAATTTGAAGCCCAGTCCCTAAATTGCCTTCCCACTTCGCCTTGCCGGTTTTGATAGATTTTGCATCGATGATTTTCAATATCCAGAGTTCATTTAGGTTATTATGATCATTTGCATTGTTTTTAGTAGCGCAGCAGTTTTGGGTCTTGCATTTTGTTTAACGCTGTGCGTTGGTGCAGAACCTGTCATTTCCAGAAAAAACGGGGGTTTCTTGGCAGATGATCTTTACAGATTGATATTGCATCTTAGAATCAATGTGAAATTATTTTTTATCTCAATTGAATTTACTTATGTATTATCGGAAACGAAGTCGTGTGTGAGCTTAAATGGCAAATTGCCAGAATCGCTTATCTGTTCGTTTTTTGACAACCAACTAAAATATCAGTGAATTACTGCTAACAGTGCTAATTTAATGGAAAAATATTGCCATTTTAGGAGAAAAACATGACAGTAAAAATAAGCAAAATTTATCATGGAGATATAACACAAAGGTACGTATGAATCTTTTCAGATACATTTTATTTGTAACGATTCATCACGTATCGCTCTTCCAAGACATAATCACAATTTCTTTCTGGTAAATATAAGCTCTTTGAGCCTCCTTCTCAATTGATTCGGTCGGATTAGATTTAGGCCACTTACTATCGTAGTTTAACTACTGCTTAACTACTGGCATACGTTTTTCTGAAAGCAAATTTGGAAACCAGTAAAGGAAAGGCTGATGTTTCTTTTGTTGGTTACTTTCATTTGGCCCTTTTATCACGACAAGCTAGTAGGTAACTAACATTAAATAGGTCAAAATGTATCAATTATGCTTTAAAAATCTACCAGGAAGACAAAAAGACAAAAGTAAGAAAAACAACTTCTGGTAAACTGCACAGTGTGTGGTATGTGTATGTAATCGATTCGCAGATTTGCATATTTCTGGCATCTAGACATTAAGGTCAGCATTGACATTTATTTTTCTCAAATGAGATGTTGCTGGGTGTCGACCAACAGTGTTTGAATGGAGATTTCCAAGCTGCCATCAGCCTGTTGAGCGCAGAGCCCTGTTCTTTAGTAAATTACGAATTTGTCATTGTTTCTAACATTTTGCTTTAGTGTGGGAAGATATAGAAAACTGTGTCTTTCAGTTAAGGAGCACAGAAAGTGTGTATTTAATTCAAGAACTTCATGTTCAAGTAGGAAAGAAATCTGGACAAGTGACCCTAAAATGAGGAAGCTAATGCTTGTTTATCCAGGTAATTTTTGTGTGTGTGTGTGTGTGTGTGTGTGTGTGTGTGTGTGTATGTATATATATATATATATATATATATATATATATATATATATATATATATAATCACGTCGTAACTTAACCACAGTGCACCCGTAGAGTGGCATTAAGCGTGGGTTCATTTTACTTCTTGGTTTGGAAATTTCTGAATGCTAAAAATGTACCAGGTTGTCACAGTGGTAATGTGTGATCATTTCGAAGAGACATAAATTTGTGAATGTAAGGTACTCACTTTGGACTCCAATATTCTGCCCCAAATTGCCATATTTATATTAATTAAGTTTTAAAACGACAATATTTCATTGTTAACCGGGATGGGTAGTGGTAGTAGGAGTTTGTCAGGCAAACTGTTGGCAGATGCTGGCATCTCAGCATCTAGTGTCATCTGAGTCAGCCAGTATGTATTTCCAGTCAGTGGCTGGGCAGTCTGTATTTGGTAACCATGTGACTGTGCTTTGGTCTTAGTTAAGAGTAGTGAGGTATTTTGCAAGCATGGAGCCTGCTGTAGGAAACTTTTAACTTTATAGTTTGTTGTTGTGTTGCCCTTGCTGTGCCCCATAGTAGCTCCTACACAGACCTAGCTATATCTTACAGTGCACCCTAATTGTTTCTAGCTGTGTCTTATAGTGGATCCTACACTCAATAGCTCCCAATAGCCCCCTGCATAGAAGGGCTACAGAATATAATGAAAAATATACTTGTCCAGGGGACAGGTTGCTTTATAAATCTACTTGTCCTGCAAAAAAAACTACTTGTCCCTTTAATGCCATGTAGTGTGGAGGCAAATTATGGCAGCAGTCTCATTATATAAGAGCTCTCATAATAGCCTCTCTCGTATGCCTAGGCTAATAGTATACTAGGGCTTGAATACTAGCAATTTCCTTGTTTTAACACCTTTCTACAGAGCTATATACTGGGACTGGAGAAAGCACTAAGCAATAGTTCTGGTGCTTGAATACTGTTCCAGTCTGCGCAAACCTACTAAGTGGCATGTTTTAAGGGTTTTCACAAGCTCTGTGTGGAATTTGGAATATTATATATAAGAATGGTGGTGGAGAGAACGTGTGAGGCGCAAGGATTTGATGCGGTGGTTGGCAGCTGTGGGGATGAACCGTGGTCATTGGAGTGACAATATGGCACCGCTCCTTTACTAAACTTGTATGTAATTAATAAAAATAGTTTCACCAATCCCTGTCTGCATGGAGGTTTGTCTTTGCAACACTCTTCTCTAATCTTTTCCCATACTGAGAAAGGTTGAAAATGTCTTCCTGACAAGGGCAGAAGTAAAACTTTTTCCAGGTTTGGGAAAAAAGTGGTTGGAGGAAAAGTGAACTTGTAAATGCTCAACAGAATTGAAAGAATTTGTTAATTGCTTTACTGTAGAGCTAATCACACCGTAGATCGTGCTATGTAAATTTGGAGTATCAAACTAATAAGTCCATCTCTGGTTTCTCCGGAAGATCACATTTCACGATTTCATAGTCAGTCATAGACCATTAACACCTTTCAGCCCCTCACATTTTGTATATTCAGCCTTTATTTCCCTAGCCATTCCATGTTATTGCGCCTGTGTTTTTCCTAATGTGCTTCCCAGAACGCCCTTCAGTATCCTGGTTGTTTGTCTTCGCCAGTAGGTCCTGTGAGGCAATTGCCCTGCGTCATGGTAAGCCCTTTAGTAGCCCACTTGTGTCTATAATTCGCCCTGGCTGTCTATCCCAGAGAGTCCTTTAATCTCTCAAGTTGTCTCCCACTAGGTTTAGTACTTCCGTCGCTAGGTGGCGAAATATCCCTTTCGTGGCCCTCTGTATTTTTTCTTGTCACGAGTTCCTGTATGGCAATAAGTGAGTTTCTTAGACCCTATAGTTATCAGGCTGTCTCCCAATATGTATTACATTGCACTGGCTATGCACTCTAACAGCTCCTGTATTGCCCTAGCTATGTCTTCCAGTAGACCCTATATTTCATGAGTTGGCACACAGTGTGCCCTTTATTTCCCTAGCTGTTTCCGAGTAGGCCTACCTTGTGTGAAGAGTTTTTATATATGATTGCCCTTGAATAGCCATCGGTAGCTCCTCCAATTGTGCCTCCTAATAGTCTTTTGCCTTGCCTTAGCTGTGCCTCCTGGTAAGTCGTATATTGCCCTCGATTTGTCTCGAAAGAGTTAAAAAGAATTGTCGTAGATGCCTCCCAGTGAGCCCCTCATTTTCTATGCACCGTGCATTGCTCTGGGAGTTTCTACCGGTCACTGTTCTCGATTCAGGCAATCCAGTAGACTTCCTAGTCCTCCCGTTGGCTCCCAGTAAGCCTCCCTCCCCGCCCTCCCACTCTCCCAGCTAGCGCTGTAGTCTCCCATAGTCATGTGTTGCACACGTTCTTCCTCTTATTAAGCAGTGGAATGCTTATCGAGGTCTTAGGGTATGTGGGGTGGTGAGTAGAAGGGCAGGAGCGGTGATGCAAG
Organism: Pleurodeles waltl; assembly: GCF_031143425.1. Classification (NCBI taxonomy): domain Eukaryota; kingdom Metazoa; phylum Chordata; class Amphibia; order Caudata; family Salamandridae; genus Pleurodeles; species Pleurodeles waltl. The sequence continues at coordinate 429,567,557 of NC_090445.1, read as the reverse complement.
TAGTGAGGTCTGGCATGTAGGTTGGCTTCCGGGTTGGAAATGGAGGGGTCGGGTTCCTGCATACAGGTCCCCACACCTCCATCGGCGTCTGCTTTCATAGGTCCCCACACCTCCTTCGGCCCTCCTTCCCTCCCTCTCTCCCGCCTGTTTTCATGCTGCAGGGAGGAAGCTGGGTTGGAGGTGCCTTTCACATCTGCTGGGGGTTTCCCTTGGTCGCCCCCAGTCTCCGCCCTCCTGGCAGCGTGAAGCCTTGGGAGGGGGGAGGGGGGGCGGTGTTCCCTCATTTTGCCGTGGAAGAAGACGACCAGAACGTGCTGGGAGAAGGCGCGCGGGGATTCCTGATCACCAGAGTGAGCCCCTCCTGCTGCCGCCTTCCGTGGCAGCAGCTCCCAAGGGTGGTGTTTGCTGGGAAGGCAGGCACGCCTGGCAGGCACTGAGGTCTGAAGTGCATGCCAATGACTGCTCAGAGAGAGCTCCACACCCTTGTTTATCTGCAGAGAAAGGTACTTGAAGAGGAGCAGTAAGAGAGACCGACTGTGCGACGCGCTTTTTTCCCCATTCTAGTGTTCACTCTTTTCGGTCAGTGACGAGTGGAGCGCCTTAACACTCAGCAGAGAGCTTTAATGTAATTCGCTTTCCTTCCAAGCTTTGTTTTGATTGAGTCTGAGATAGAGGTTGGCGAGCCGCAGAAGCTCGAGCCAGATGACTGACTCTGGCTCATCTCGAGGTCTTCTTCGAACCTCAGTCCAAGAACGTGCTGAGCTTGAACAGGAAGAGATGTGCCCTAGTGGCTAGAGCTGCTGATCCTTCCACACTGGGAACCATGATCGAAACCGGCCTCGGATCAACTAACATCCTGTGACTCGAGATTCAATCACTGAATCTAGCTTTGCTGAAAATGGTCCTTGGACCATATATATATATATATATATATATATATATCTATCTCACCTAACTTCCTTGACCAAATTGTGTGATCCAGGGCACATACTTTATTTCCCAGAGCCTTCTTTTCCTTTATTTTTACCAGTGCTTTAGATGGCACAGTACTGAGTACCAGCACTTTTTTAGGGTCGAGCCTGCGTCGCATGCGCTCGCGCATCGCTAGCGAGGCGCTTTAGGTATTAGAAAAGGGCTCGGAGCCCTGTCGACGTCACGTCAGTGTCTTTCATTGGCACGTTGGCTTGCCTGTTAGAATTCGCTTCCTTTGATTAGTGGAAGGCACGCATACATCATGCCTTTTCCAGTGGTTAGCCCTCCTCGAGCGCAGCAACCAAGTACAGAAAACATGCGAGGCTCGCTGTTTCCCATCAAGTTTGTGGACTACTTTTTCTCTATTTTCGCAGCGCGATCTCGCTGGGCAGAAGTCGAGCGCTTCGCATACTATCGACCTTGTTAAACAGTTAATTGCACTTTTGCCGGTTACGTTCATAATTGCACTTTCGCCGATAGGTATTATTACGTGTGAACTGTAGCAGAGCGATCCCGCTGTTTTTTTCTTTTAATGCAAGAAAAATCCGGTTGGGAGTTTACAACTGTAAATAGCTGTAATTCCGACAAATGTGAGACCCTAGTGCATTGCAAATGCTTGTTTTGTTTTGCGAGGAAGAGTACTTGCACTTCTCAAGAAAAGCTTAATACTCTTCATTGGAGAGAACCGGCACTTCTCAGAAACAAGCAGGTACTCTGATACAGTGACCCTGCCCTTCTATTTTTCCATTTTAAGCACTGATTATTACATATAAAACACCTTATAATATGTGAGTTCAGAGCGTGTGCTTCACAAAAACCTTTCATGTTTGATGTTACAGCCTATTTTGTTTCTCTATATGTAATAAAAAATCTAGGCCACGTATAGGATACATATTATAAATGACTTGCTTCTTAGTTCACTAATCGCATTGATGTCAGGGCGGGGAGGCAGCAATGTGTCGAAGTTCAAGTTTAAAAACTACCACATTTAATAAATACTTGTCAGTGCAGTGAAATCATTTTGATTTTGCCCATTAACAAATGTTTTTTTTTTTTTTTTAACTTTTAAACAGATATCATATTTTTATGTGTTAACCACATTAAATAGATGACAAATATTTTCAGGGCTCAGCTCGTGCATGTACTTTTAGAGCCAAGCCAGACCCCCAGGTCGGTTCTGGCTCACCTCTCCTGGTTAATTTGATGGCTCATTACCTCTAGTCTGTGAATTCTTTTCTCTGTGTTTTCGTAGACGAAACATAAGCTTTGAGTGTTGTTTTTTCTGAAGAATGCAAATCTGTATACAGTGGAAGAAAGGAGCTATAGCAAACACCCATAAACAAAATGAACAGTACAAGAGCCAGCATTTATCTGTAGGAAAATAATTCTAAAATAAATATTGCAGCTTGTCAGTGGAAGAGGTCGCCTTTACGAAACCACTGGGAGGGGCCATGATTCCACAGTAATGAGTTACAAAGTAAGACTGATTGAGTTTTAAAGTATGGGTGGGTCTTGAGACCCCCCCCCCAATACCGGTGTTGAATTTGACTCTTTGGATTGACTCTGTTGCATAATATTTCACCTAACTCTTGAATGGCGTTGAGGTGTAGTCTCTGCTTAAAAGAGTCTTATTGGACGCGTATATATGTCTTACTGAACCCTTTACTACGGAGCAAATTAAAGTGCCACTGCATATGGATTGCGTGATTGATTGTGTGCACGGTATATGTGCAGTGCAGTTTGTTGGTTGTTTTTTAATGTGTTCTTCAACTTAACCTACAGCAGGGGTACTAACTGGAAGAAAAGATAAAAATCACAACAGAGAAAGACAAGTGAACAACCTGGGCATACCCTCCCTACAAGACCAAGAGCACACAAAGGATGCTGGGTTTTTGAGGCGCCTGCAGATGGGACAATCGTAAGTGTGAATGCAGGCAATTCCTCTTGACAAACCTTTGATTACAGGGCAGAGCCTTCTGGTCTGACCAGCATGACTCCGAACCCACCCTCAAATTAGAGTCCCTGGCTAAAGAGAATAAGAAAAGGTATGAGTGCATTAGGCCTCATTATTGGTGCATGGCATAAATGTGTATATAGGTAGGATTACATGAGCCCTGTATAAGGTTGGAGACTCATACAGGCTTTTTGAATGGCCAAAACATGTTGGCGTAATTTATTGGATAGTTGAGCCATTGAACTTTATCCAGTATCCAATACACATGTTTTTTATTCATATCTGAGGTACCCAATAATAAATGATACACGTTGGGTTTACCTCCAGATATTTCTACTATTTAGCTGGGTCACTGCAATCATTCAGCTTGCACTTCTATAAGAACTCTTAGTAGTGGTCGAGTTTACCGATGTGGTGTTTACCTACCAAGATGTGGGGAACCGCTGTTGATGAAGCATGCCACAATAAGCTGTGGATGAGGCTTTTCCTCAAAACCTTAGGGCTTCCAGTAGGTACACTAACTGGATGGCCTGTTCTATGCCTTGGATATGGGGAGTAACTGTGCTGTCGAATTGTTCTTTATGCTATTTTCTTTGGCTTGACTAGTTTTATCCTGTGTTCTGCCTGGTCTTGTGGCTCCTGATTCTGGTCTGCCACTATATTTCTGGCCCTTTTTTGTTTCCAGTTCTACCCTCCCTTTTTCCGCAGGCTCACAGATGTAGGTGCCTAAATCAATACTTTTTCTGATTTTTCTACTCCGCATCTCCAACTAGTTTTGTTTAAATTGGTATTTCTTTAGAAAGTATCCTGCTCTGACCTCTTTAGTGAGCTAGTCCTTTCACTCTGACAAGGTGTGGCAGGATAACTGTGGTGGGAAAAGGTTTGCAAACATTAGAGTATTAATAGCAGAACCGACGAGATCACTGTTTTTTGTCTGCCCAGGAAGTGAGACCTGAGATGGTCTTGCTAGCTTTTAAAGCTGCCACTGATCTGACATATATTCTTTACCTAAGTAGGTAACTTTGAGATACATATGAAAACTGTTGGTGCCAAAGTGAGGGCTATTTGTGCACAGTGGACATTATTTTCTCATCCGGCTGTTCCTCATCTTTTTTCCCATTTTTTTCATGAAACCAGCTCCATCTTGTGTGGTTTTCTTCAGTGGGACTGGTTTTACAGCAAGGGATGTATAATAGATTCACTTGCTTTACATATATCTCACTATATAAAAGTGGGTGACTGTTTTTTTTTTTTAAATCAAACTACATTTTCGTTGTTGTCATGGGTTAAATGATGCAGACCCCTGTTAAATTATTTCTATTTTCTCCTCCAGGGTTTTAGAGTTTCCACAATCTTGCTGGGGTCTTTTCTCCATTTGCATGGTGTGGTCCTAGGTTGGCATGGCCGGTTGCCTGTCTCTAGCCATAGAGGTTGTTCTGTCACTGCTAGAGTCTTCTACCAGCTCTCCACAGTTCCTGTTCCATAACTTACGTTCTCCTTTATCTCTGCGACCCTTGACCCTTAAATCTTAACATTTCAGTGAGGCTGCTGTGTCAAAGCTAAGGTTTTCTGCCCTTTGGAAAGCTTGTTCGCTTTTTGCATCATTTCTTTTACCAATTTGCCTTGGCCTGATCTTTCTTCACTAGTTATTTTCCACATAGCCAAGGCTTCTTTCGTTGCCTGAGTTAAACAACTTTGGCAAGGTCTGTTCCCATTTCTTTACGAACTCAACAAGGCCTGTTCTTCTATTCTTACGGTTCTCTACCACCATGGCAAGGGTGCTGTCCTGTCACTGCGGCTGTCTAATCTCTCAGCGAGACCCTGGTTCCCATCTATAGCTTTCTTTACCACTCATCCCACAGTAGCTCTGGATAGTGCTTTTTTACCACGTTGTCTAGGTCTGCTTCTTCAACTGTAGCATTTTCTGCTGCCATAGTGAGGCGTATCCTCCAGTTGATAGGACTGATCATGAGCCTGCTGTCAAATCGCTGAGGTTTGTCACTACCTCATAGAGGTGAACTCATTTTTAGGGTTTAGTAACGCCTTGTTGACATCTGCTTGTTATATACTGGGGTTTGTACCATCTATTTGAAGCCAACTCTCCCATTACTGCGGTTTGTACCATGTCAGGCTTGCTGTTTCTCCCATAATGTTCTGTTACACCTGTGCCAAGTCTGCTCTTGCACTGCTAAGGATCAAGTTGCTCTACCTCTAGGCTTTCTTCCGTGTCTGGTAAAGCCTGCTTTCCTGTCTCATTGGTTCTCCCCTCTCTCGTTGAGTCTGTTTTCCTATTGCTGGGGAAGGACTTTTTATGCATCTTTTTGGATTGCATTTAGGTTCCACTAGGCAGAAACTTATGATAGGATTGCTTGATAAGAGTTAATAAGAGTACCTATGGCTGCTATAGTTTGCTTGACTCTCGAGTGGTAGCTGGTGTTGACCAGTCCAGGTTTACTTAGATGTGGTTTGAAAGAACCATGTAACACAAGGCCTGTGTTCAGTAATATGTATATGTTTTAAAGGGAATACATTTTAAGAATAGACTCTCACACAATAGAAGAGAAAATTAAAATTGGAAACAGTAATTGATAATGCTAACTGTTTCAGGGAAATAGTCTCAGCAAGATTGTATGTAGCAGATTGTGCCATAAAATAAAATGCCGACTACGACCTATATTTTGCACGGGGCCGGGGGCTAGAGGGGCTTGGGGGTAAAGGAATAAAAAAAAAAAAAACATAAAGTGAAAACCCTATCAGGGTGGGGGGGGGGGGGTTAACTGCTGACTGGGGAGGTGAGGAGTACTTGCATACTGATCCAAAAGATAAAAAGGTAGTTCTCTGAATGAAAGCAGTGGAAGGTTCCAAGTCGTCCATTTAAAAGAATGGTAGCAAAGGTGTGCTATAGAGGAGAGAGACACCCATTGAATAAAAAGCAAGCACATGTAATTTACAAGAAAGCCAACCTATGGTAGGCAGTGGGCTGATCCGGAGCTCACTTTAGGTATTGGAATTGCCCATAATAGGTGTTTGACAACAGACTTATTTGACCAGCCTCTTTCATCCAGTGGCTTGTGGCTCTGTCAGTAAATGCTCTAGCTCAGCCCAGGGAAGTATTAATCTCTCACCTGATGATGTTGGCTGTTTCAGCTTTCAACCTCCAATCGAATGCTTGCATTGAACTCCATGACTTTCTGATACCCGATTCTCTACGCTCTGGCACTCTCCCTCCCATGTGTCCCACACGTTGCCTCTTGTGTTCCTCTTCACTGTTTGCTCCTTCTTCCTTCTCCCTTCTGCCCCTGCCGACTTTCCCTCTGGTGTCTTCTTATAAGTGCTGCTGAGTCCCTATTTTTCTTTTTATAGAAACTGAAAGTGAATTATATTGAAGGCTCTCTTGCCTTCAATACCATCCTGTTGCTGCTGTTTTGTCAAAAGAAGGTTAGTGGCAATGGGGTCTTCATTAATCATTCCCCTTTCCATGCTATAGAAAACAAAGAGGGTTTATAAAGGCTCATTTACCATCCAGCCTTTATTTGAAATAGAAACCAAAATGGGAATGTATCAAATGCAAGTAAAACTTCAATACAATCCGCCTCTCATTTCTGGCTTTAATATTTACACTAGATTTGTTAGCGCATTAAAGCCAGTCTGTTCGGTTTGCCAGCGCTTGTTTGTTAAATGGTTTTCCATGTCCTGCTCCTAGCCCTCCTCTTCCTGCCAGATGCTCCTCTTGTTCTGGTTACTCTTCTTTTTATCCGAGGCACGGCATAATATCTGCTAGTTTCAGGAGTCCTGTCACTGGCAATAATTAACAACAGAGAATGAAATGGATCCTTGTCCACTTCAAGCAAAAAATCAGTGATGCAGTCTGTTACTTCATGCCTTTGACTTCAAGTTGAATATATGTGCTTGTATTTCATGTTACCTCGTGTATTTCTGTAGTTTTTGTTTTTTTATGCAACTTAGGAGTCGTGTGTAGCGCATAGCGCAAATACGAGTCGCTTCTAGATGTGCAGAACTCCGCGTGGGGCTGTGGTGACGGCGCGACTGAGAGCTCTGAAGTTGAGGCTGATGGCAGTGTGACTTTGAGAGGGCCGGCCATAGATGTGTTTTACTGAATGCTCATGCAGCCCTTGGCTTTTTTTCCCCCAGAGTGCACTGCGATGGCCACATAGTATCATTAGTATTTGGTAGTCTTTGTGGCTAGAAAGTATACAACTTCTAAATGTAGCCAGAGAAAAAGAAAATGCTGTGTTCAATGCGGAATGAAGCACATTCAGAAGGAAAGAGCGAATAGACAGCCATGCAGGGAAAATAAGTGAAATGGCATACCGGTGACCAGAGTAGTGAGGAAGTTAAGTAATTTGAGGGGAAGAATGGTAGTTATTTGATAGTGAATACAAAAAGTTAATAATAATTGTTAAAGCTAATAAGTCTGACTTGTTTTAAGTGTATGTGTTCATTATTGTGGGGTGTATTTGAGTGCATCAATAAAATACAGAAAGACGACGTCAAAAACGGATGCAGTGGCACGATGTGTCAGGTACAGGAGTTCAAGGTACGCGTCTTTGGCCACGCCCCCTTTTCGAGATTCCTTACCATCTACAATCCGTTGAAAGCACTTCGTAGCGGCGATCTCTCTGCCCCGCCTTCCCTGCAGTTCGCTGCTTTTTGCCTGTTCGGAACTCCCTCTCTCCTCACTCCACCGCCCAAAAGAAGGGGACTGCCAACAAAATACCGTCTGCAAGCTAACCAGTGAGCAGTTCCGTTGCCTTCGGGATCCTTGTTCCCCCGCTGTTCCCGCTTGGTTTGCCGAGCTGTGATGCCGGCCTGCTCCCCAGGACACGCGCGCGCTGCACGATGAGCGGAAAGGAAAAAACGATTCATCACTTCCCTTCCTTCTGCTTTCCCGCATGATGCAAAGACTGGTGTTTATTCCACTTTGGGTCTAGTGGCTATCCAGAAGAATCCCATATTAAGAAGAGTTAAAAAAAAAAGAAAAAAAAAAAAAGCCAGGGAAGTTTAGAGTAGGCATGTGTGGTCCTGGCATGTGTTAAATGATTTAAAGAGGGAAAAGCTTTCTGAGGAGCGATTAGAACAATCCACCTATAATGGTGCTACCCTAGAAAGGTGGTAGTGGCGAGTGCTGGGGCTGCAGTGGTGGTTATGGTGATTATGCTTGACCTATATTGGTGGTGGTGAGTGATCTCGACCTATACTGATCACGGTTAGTGTGTGTGGCCTATAATGGTGGTGGTGAGTGCCTTCGGCCTGTGGTGGTAATGAGTGCGCTCGATGCTATAGTGGTGGTGAGTGCGCATAGACTTTAGTGGTGGTGGTGACTGCACTCAGCCCGAATTGGTGAGGCACTGTTTTTATTGTGAAGTGAGGGTGCTTTTCCAAAAGTGGATCTTGTGAGTGCACTCAAACCCAGTTGATGAGTACATTCGGTCTGTAGTGGTGGTGCTGGTGGTAAGTGCACTTTTCCTGTAGTGGAAGTGAGTGCCCTTAGCCTACAGTGGTGGGTGCACTCTATAGTGATGGTGAGCTACTAGTGGTAGTGAATAAACTTTGCCTGTAGTGGTACTGAATACCTGTCATCTATTGTGATAGTGAGTGCACTGTTCCTTTGGTTGGTAATGAGCGTGTTGTACTATACTTGTAATGGGGAATGACTACACTACATGAGTTGTAGTAGTGAGTGCACTTTGCCTATTTTGCTTATAGTTTTGATGTTTGTGATGTAATGCCCAGCACGTATCGTTGTCTATTTTTGGGGGGTGTTGAGGGAAGGAAACTTTCAATAGTAATTAGGAACCTCCTATTTGCTACTGTTCATCTGAGGTAGTAATATGCCTTCAAGTGGCTGAAACACCGAAGTAGATTCCTGGTAGTCCAGGGCTCGAAGGTGTGAAATACTTGTGAAATGCTTTGAGGCAAACTTTGGTGCCGAACCAAGCCACATTCTGTTTAAACGTCTCCTAAAACATTAACGGTGTTAAGTCTCATTTAAATAAACTCCAAACATATTGGGGGTTATGTCTGAAGAGTTTTGGATAAGTGCTTTAATCTCTCCCAATTAGACCCTAAAGTCCACTGTCTTTTCTTCTGCAATGTACATCTAACATACATCCCTGCCTTCACATTCCCAAATGGAAAACATTTTTTAAAGCAGCCTATGTTCCTTAGAAGCCTTTGGCTGCTTTAGAGAAATATATATCTGGGAAGACATCAGGGGAATTATGACCCGAAGGGTCCACAGTGCCTTCTCAGGAGGCCTGCGATTGTTTAGAAAATTAACCAGTATTAACAGATTAGTAAAGTTTGTATGAATGAGGAAGTGAAATGTGAAATTGAAAATGTTAAAACATTCTGTAAATGTAAATTAATTTGTAATTGGAGGCTAAAAGCTAGGTTGGTATCCTCAGATTGATTGATTTGTGGGAGCCATGCAAATGCATCAAATAGAATACATTGTGGGCGATAGGCGGCCCCAGTTAAATTGGATCTGTGTCTCTACAAATCAGATACCTTTCTGTATCTTATTGTTGGTTAGCATCTGCAGTTGCAGTCCCAAACCATTGATACATCTCATGAGGGCTACAAATTGAGAAGGGGGATGTTTTCACACTGTAACCTAATTGTACAAAACCAGAGGGGTTCAGCAAACCTTTCGAAATCACAATCTGTGCTTTTGCAAACTACACAGTTTGACTGTGTCACAAATTGGGCACACCACATGCTCTTCTTGGCCTAATGGGGGCGGGTAGTTTCACCTCTGATGCTATTCAGCACTTTCCTCAAATCTTGGGACCAGAAGAAAAAGTCTGTGGAGAAGAAAATTGAACACACACTTGTTTGAAATGTGGTGCTGATAAAGTTTACACTTAACAGTTCTAATTGCGGCAGGCTCAATTCTGGTTTGCATATGGCTGGGTTCAAATTGACATGGCATGGTTTGCAAAATAACAATGGACTGGGATGCGACCTGAATAATTAAAAGTATCAGAGATTAATTAAGACATCACATTTTTGTATACTTCAGTGAAAAGCCCTAGGTGAAACAGACACACCCAGACGTCAGTCTCATGCACACGGTTCTATACCCAACTGATGAGCCCTAATAGGGGCAAAACCGGACTTGGGTTGCCTGTGTTCCAGTTCAGAGAGGACCTGTCTGGCAGTTTGGGCTGGCCTGGACTGTTATTATTGGAGCAGGCACTTGGCTGGGCAAAATAACGATGGACTGGGATGCAGCCTGAGTAATTAGCAGTGGCTGAGATTAATCCAAGCATTCCATCCATCACTTTTTTTTTTATACTTTGGTGAATTAAGAGGCAGCAGTTAGGCCCCCTCTGTGTTAACTGGTCAGTCCCTGGCTGAGCAGTGAATGTCCTCTGAAACCAAACCTCTCTGCACCTCCCCAACACACCTGAATGACCTGCAGCTTAGCTCCATGTTGCTTGTGCCACGTTGGGGAGAGTGTTGGTGTGTTTCAGCAGGGATGAGAGGGAAATGGGAGGACAAGCAAGGGAGCTCATGATGTGTTAAACGGTACCAGTGGCATGCTAAGAAAGGATTCAAACCACTTTAATCTGAATCACTGCAGCCATGTGAGTGGGGCGCTGCTGTTTTCATAAAGGTGAGTGAGCTAAAAAATGAACCGTGAGAGTGGACTCGAGTGTCTGGCTTAGCTGTTATAGCCCACACACAAACAGACCTGAAAATGGTTGCCATTGAAATCATGCAGCAAACATTACATAAATTATGGCCACCTCTTAAAAAAACAAAAACGTGCTATTCTTTAACATGCGGAAACTTTGACCTTAATAAGTCACATTATATCACTGCACTGAGAGGTACTTACAAACGTGAGCGTAGTACTATTCCTGCCACTACCTCCACCATGGCAACAACACCATTAGTAAACTAAGAGACAAGACAGTTATGTGCACCTTGCTTGTGGCCCAGATTCCTATAGATAGAGCGATATTATAGTCTATTGAATCAAACAGTGCATTTTTGTAGCGCTCGTATTCTGAACTAACATATTTGAAGGTGCTTTCATATGTGATAATGAAATAAGAGGAGAATTGATGAATTGGTATTTGCATAAGATCATTCAGTTTAGTTAAGCAGAAAGGTGGGACTAATCCCCAGAGATTTACGGCATTACACACAGGCACAGACTTGTGCCGGGGGACCGCGCGTCTGTGTGACGCGACCCTGCAGAGCCCCTACATTCGGCACGGGATTTCAAACCCCCCCCCCCTCACAGAAACCAGGCAGCAACTCGCTCTTCCCCTTTAACCCTGGGGACATTGTGTGGGTGCTTTTAGACAGCCCATTTGTACAGCGTGGATCAGACAACTCAATTTTTAGACACTTTAGAAACTTGATCGGCCCAGAGAAGACGCTGGTCACGTACATAACGCAATCTCTAGTAAGACACTAGTGAACACCTAAGTCAAAGGGAAAGCAACTCCCCCTTTGAGCCTACACATCATGGAAGAAGACCAAGTTGTTGAGCAACAAGATGACTTCGAAAGGATGATTGCTCACATGAGGGCAGAGGCACTGAATCGTGGCAAGATGGAGGACAAAGACGAAGTATCTCTAGAACATGATTTGGAAGCCACAGCACTCTCGAGTTTAGCAGACGATGCGGGAACAGCAGAGCGTATTTCGCCCCATCACAGAAGGCAAGCAAGCGTCTGAGGTCAGAAGGAAAACCAGCAAGGAAAACAGCCAAGAAAGCAAGGATTGTGGTTCAGAGTACAGAAGAGGATACATCAGCGTCACCGGAGTCTAGCATATCGCGAGCGCCGGCAGAGGGTGAACCTATAAGGGCGATAATTAAAGAATACTTTAAATCACTTGTGCCACTGATGTGCGGGGTGATGGGGCGGGGCTAGTCACAGAGGAGATCGCACCCTTAGACAGACAGGCAAGCACCCAAGCAGTTGCCAAAGAGCGCCTTTCCCCAGGGGACCCACTAACAGCATGGAGCGCGACAACAAAGGTAATAGATACAACATTAAATACGGGAAACCCACCCGAATCTTACACAAGACCATCCCTGGGTCCCCCCTCCATGACAACTAGAGCCGCAGGCCTGGCAACGGCCATCCCGCTGACAGTAAAAGAAATAATATGGAGAAAAGTATGTATAGACATTTTTACACTGTTAGAAATCCAACTAGAAGGTTTAGATCTTACCGTATGTGACAAAAAGGAAGATGACAGAAGGGCGAGGAAGAGAGCTAGGAAGGAGAGGAATTTTGAGAACTGGTTAGACGCTTTCAGAATAATGGCCGGTGTCATAGTAGAAAAATTCCCACGCAGCGCCGCTGACCTGTGGTTGTATGAATCTTAAATACATGAAGCACACCGCCAATTCCTGGGGGATGCCTGGCTAGAGTATGACAAGAGTTTTAGGCTAAAAATGCAGGCCCACCCAGAGATGGAGTGGAACGAAGAGGATGTCTCCAGCTACATCCACAAAATGATGGTCGCAAGAGAAGTAAGCTCATGGGCAGGCAAAGGGGACCAGCCCTTCGTAATGCCTGTAACAAGGGGAGGCATGACAAATACAAAACACCATATAGACACAAAACCTGGCACAGTGCTAAAGCGCAGGGCGACAAGGGACCGCAGGTCATATGCTGGAAGTTTGAGACAGACGAGTGCTCCTGGGGGCAGAATTGCAAATTTAGACACAACTGCTCTTCTTTTGGGGCGAACACCCAGCATCAACATGTAGAAAACACAGGCACAAGTCAGACAGAAAAGATAAGAAAAAGAAACAGTAGGGCCAATTCCCCTGCTAATCTAAAAACCAACCAATTGAAATTGAAACTGGCTAAGTCACCAATCAATACAAAAATCCTGAGAAAACTAGCAAACGAATACTATAACAAAAAAGATGCGATCACTCTAGTGAAAGGCTTTGAGGAAGGTTTCATTATCCCAGTGAAAGGGCAGATAGCCGGAGGAACCCCCAAGAATTTGAAATCTGCCAGAGAACACCCACAGGTAGTCCTGCAAAAAATTGAGAAGGAATTGAGGATGGGGCGCATTGAGGGCCCTCACCCCACCCACCTCCCCATAGACCTAATCATCTCACCATTAGGGGTGGTACCCAAGAAGGAGCCTGGCCAATTCAGATTAATACACCACCTATCGTTCCCTGAAGGCACATCAGTAAACGATAGCATCTCAGAAGAAGCATGTACGGTGGGATATGCCACTCTGGCAATGCAATTGACATGGTCCAAGCAGCAGGCAAAAGGGCACTATTAGCAAAGGCGGACATGGAGTCCGCATTCCGTTTATTGCCAGTGCACCCGGACAGTTATCACTTGTTAGGTTTCTAGCACAATGGGCGGGTGTTCATGGACAAAGCCATGCCAATGGGTTGCTCCATCGCATGCGCATATTTCAAACAATTCAGCACATTTTTGGAATGGACATTACACAAAAGGCACCAGACGGGGGGAAAATGCATTATTTGGATGATTTCCTATTTGTAAGGGGGGCTGACGATGGGACATGCGCCAGCCTACTGAAAGCCTTTCACTCCCTGACGGAGGAGATGGGTGTCCCCTTCGCAGGAGATAAGACAGTAGGCCCAACCACATCACTAGTGTTCCTAGGCATAGAGCTAGACTCAGTTGCCAGAACCTCCAGATTACCAGATGAGAAAGTGGCGGATCTGAGAGCAGACATCAAGTCCCTGGTAGGTAAACAGAAAGCAACCCTCGGGGAATTGCAGAGCATGGTTGGCAAACTCAATTTCGCAACCAGAGTGATCCCAGCAGGCAGGGTTTTCGCCAGGCGGCTAAGCAGCCTTACAGCAGGTTTGCGCGAAAAACATCACCACGTGAGACTGGGAGGAGGGGTCAAAAGAGACCTCGCCATGTGGCACTCTTTTCTAGAGGAATTTAATGGCCGGCTCATCTGGAGAGAGGGCTGGATAGCAGCTAGAGAGATCTCACTTTACACAGACGCCTCGGGGCTGTGGTTTCAGGGCCATCCTAGGCAGGCAAGTGGCCACCCAGGTGGTACGAATTAGGGATCAACAGAAACATCACATTTCTGATGGATACAACTACCTGTGGATTCCTCACCTAATGAATACTCCCATGGCGCCAGCATTCGATGGAAATCTTCTTCCTAGCTTCTGCACGTCGACGAGGACGTCACATTAGCCCACGCGACGCCGTCTGACGTCATACAGGCAATAAGAGGTCCTCGCCGACGTCAGTTCCCTTTTTTCCGTGCATTCGAAACGGTTATCTTCGAGGGAGCTACTGTTACTTTCATAGTTACAGTGTATTTTCTGCTGCGTGGATTTTCTCTGCGGTAATAATGTCTCAGAGGAAGTCGGGTTTCAAGCCCTGTCGAGAGTGTGGCGGCAAGATGTCTGTTACTGATCCTCACTCCGACTGTCTATGGTGTTTAAACTCCGACCACGACATCGCAACTTGTGATTCATGTCAGCACATGAATCCGAAGGCCCTGAAAGAACGTGAGGCTAAACTATTCATGGCGAAGTCGAAGAGAAAGGAGAAGAAACATCATAAGAAGTCTTCTTCGCCAAGGTCTCATCGGCGTCATCGAGACTCCCGGCGCCGTAGGGATTCACGGCGTCATTCCAGCAAGGAGTCTCGTTCGAGGTCGCCTTCGGCTCGGCGTCGGAAGACTTGGGAGGTCAGTCCCACGGTCACGCCACATCCATCGACGCTGTTGCCCTCTCCGATGTCACCGACTTCGCCTGGACAGGCGTCTGTGGTTGAGGTGATGCAGCCTCTTGTGATGTCTCCGGCGTCGCGGACGTCGAGGCTGGCGTCGGGGTCGCCTTCGATCCAGGCACCCCAGTATCCAGCTTTTTCCGCCCCTGGAGCCGATAATACCGCATGCAATGTATACCATCTTTCAACAGATGGCTCCAGGAGGTGCTCCGGCTGGTCCTTCGGGGCCCTTGGCCTTTTCATTGGGTGATCCTGCGCCTCTACGTCCGGCACCCTTTATGCCCTTTCTCCCTTTAGGGAATGTGGGCTCGGCGCCGGTGGCCGCTCCGGTGGCTCCAGAGGTTTTGGCCCAGAGGTTTCCATCCCGTCGACATCAGGATTTCGTCCTGTGACTCCGGCGGGTCCATCGGAGACTCCAAGATTTCTTCGTCCGGCTCCTTCCTCGGCGCCGAAGCTGCCTGTGGCGCCGGACGCGGCGTCGGATGGTTCTGGAGATCGGCGCCGATCTTCGACTTCGGCGGAGGCCATGTCGACTCCGCGTATCGAGGAAAGACTACATTAGAGGAGGCGTGCTCTCCGTCTTTTGGAAGAGCAGGAATACCAACGAGTCTTGGAGGAAGGAGAGGTTGAGGACTCTGGTGATGGACTGCATGGTCTGGATACAGCAAGTGGGCTGGATACTTCCCCTGAGTGGGACCTTTCATCTCCAGGGGAATATACGGAGGAGGCTGCTACCTTTCACGCTGTGGTGAGGAAGGCGTCTAACTTTCTGGACCTGCCTTTGCGGGTGGCAGAGGCGAAGCAGAATTTACTGACTGAGGTACTGCATCCGGCCTCTGCTGCAGCGGAGCCTCTCTTGTCATTTAATGAGGCTTTGCTTGATCCGGTGTTAGAGGTGTGGAAGAAGCCAGTATCTTCCTCGGCTGTTCATAGGGCTGTAGCCAGGAGATATCGAGCTGCACCATCTGACCCTGGCTTTCTGTCTAGACACCCTACGCCGGAGAGCTTGGTGGTGCAAGCCTCCTGTTCCTCTAGGTCAGCGCCTGGATCTTTCCCGACTGTACCAGGAGACAGAGACTCTAAAAAGCTGGATGCACAATCCAAGAAGATATTTTCCTCTTGTAGTTTGGCGTTGAAGGCCACCAACGCGACTTGCATTCTGGGGAGATACATCCATGCTCTCATGGACGATATTTCATCTTCATTTACGGAGTTTCCCCAGGGACTCTTGAATGTTGTCTCGGATGCCAAGGCTGCCGCAACCCAGATTATCCAGTCTGGGCTGGACACGACCGACTCGGTGGCTAGGGCAATGGGCACGGCTGTGGTGGCAAGGAGGCAGGCCTGGCTCCGTAACTCAGGGTTTTCTGCGGACGTGCAGTCGACCCTGTTGGACCTCCCGTTTGATGGGGACAAACTGTTTGGAGCCAAAGCAGATTCGGCCTTGGAGAGATTTAAAGAAAGCAGGGCCACAGCCAAATCATTAGGGCTGCAAGCCCCTTCTTCTTCTGCCTCCTCCAGATTTTTCAGGAGGTTTCGTGGATTTGGGTGTGGCTCTTCCTCCTCTTCCTTTCGGGGGAGATTCCAGCAACCCACCTCTTCCCTCCCCTATAGATCATTTAGAGGGAGGGGTAGGGCCCGCACCAGAGGAGCCTCTCAGCAGCACTCTGCCTCTTCCTCGTCCTCTGGAGGGGTTCAGCAGGGAAAGCAGCCTTAGGCTTCCACCATTTCCCACTCACTCTTCTCCTGTAGGGGGGAGGTTACGGCATTTTCTCCACAAGTGGGAGACTATTACATCAGACACTTGGGTTATCAGTATTGTGGGAAAAGGCTACACCCTTCCCTTTCGGGAGTTTCCGCCCCCATCCCGCCCCGCCCATCTTATTGTTCAGAAGAACACCTCCTGTTGTTAGAACAGGAGGTTCAAGTCCTCCTTTCAAAGGGCGCGGTGGAGTTAGTTCCAGAGCAGGAAAGGGGTCGAGGTTGTTACTCAAGGTACTTCCTGATTCCCAAGAAGGATGGTCGGTTGAGACCAATCCTGGATCTGAGGATCTTGAATTGGTTCCTCAAACAGGAAAAGTTCAAGATGCTGACCCTAGCTCAGGTGCTTTTGGCATTGAACAAAGAAGATTGGATGGTGTCTGTCGACTTGCAGGATGCTTATTTTCATATCCCGATCCTCAAGTCGCACAGGAAGTATCTCCGGTTTGTGGTAGGGTCGCAGCACTATCAGTTTGCGGTCCTCCCGTTTGGTCTTACTTCAGCACCTCGAGTCTTCACGAAGGTGATGTCAGTGGTTGCGGCAGAGCTCAGAAGGAAGGGGATAGCAGTATTCCCTTACTTGGACGACTGGTTGATCAAAGCCAAGTCTCCGGAGCTTGTGTCGCATCATCTGCAGTCAACAACCCAGTTGTTGTTCGACCTGGGCTTTTCGGTGAACGTGCCCAAATCTCACCTGGAGCCCTCTCAGCGCCTCCTGTTCATAGGGGCAGTACTGGATACAACATTGAATCGAGCCTTTCCTCCCCCTCAGCGGATTCAAGATATTCAGGAGTTGGTTCCAATGTTTCGAAATGGAGCGGTAGTTCCAGTCCTCAAGGTCCTTCGTCTGCTCAGTCTGTTTGCCTCCTGCATACTGTTGGTCACGCATGCTCGCTGGCATATGAGGGCTCTTCAGTGGTGCCTCCGAAGGCAGTGGTCTCAACACAAAGGAGATCTAGAAGGTGCTGTCAAGATCTCCGGAGATGCTGCTGTGGACTTGAAGTGGTGGATTGCGGGCAACAATCTTTCACAAGGAAAGCCGTTTGCGCAGTCACCACCAGTGACCACGGTCATAACGGATGCTTCCACTCTAGGGTGGGGAGCTCATCTGGGGGATCTGGAGATCAAAGGGCTTTGGTCTCCAAAGGAACAGATTTTTCATATCAATCTGTTGGAGTTGCGGGCTGTACGTCTGGCTCTCAAGGCCTTCCTCCCTTCCCTTCGTGGTCAGTCGGTACAGGTCCTGACGGACAATACTACCGCGATGTGGTACATAAACAAACAGGGAGGAGTAGGGTCGTACCTTCTCTGCAGAGAAGCTCTTCGACTATGGTCCTGGGCAAAGGACCATCAGATTTGCTTGGTAGCAAATCATCTGGCCGGGGTCTTGAATGTACTTGCGGACAGTCTCAGTCGCCATTTCTCGGCCGACCACGAGTGGCGTCTCCATCCAGATCAAGTCCGTTTAATCTTCCAGATGTGGGGGTTTCCTCGGATAGATTTGTTTGCCACTCTGGAGAACGCGCATTGTCCGTTATTCTGCAGCCTCCAGTATCCGATGCAGGGAGCGTTGGGGGACGCGTTTCAGATAACCTGGTGCGGCCAGTTCCTTTACGCGTTTCCCCCCCATACCCTTGATTCCTCGGGTGTTGAGGAAGATTCGCCAAGACCGGGCCCAAGTCATCTTAATAGCTCCGGATTGGCCAAGGAGGGTGTGGTACTCCGACCTTCTCCAACTCTCACTGTGCCCTCCGCTCCGTCTCCCTCTCAGGGCAGACCTCCTCTCGCTGTCGCAGGGGCAGGTTTTACACCCCAACCTCCAGAGTCTTCACCTACATGCCTGGAGATTGAGCGGGGCAATCTGAGTTCCTTCTCTCTCCCGCCTGATGTAGTGGATGTTATATTAGCGGCCAAGCGACACTCCACTAAATCTATCTACGCTAATAGGTGGTCTAAATTTGTTATGTGGTGTGGAGAGAGACAGATTGATCCCTTACATGCTCATCTGTCAGATGTTTTGTCTTTTGCTCTGTCTCTAGCGCAGAAAGGTTGTGCAGTGGCTACCATTAAAGGTTATTTGTCTGCCTTGTCAGCCTTCATTTGTCTTCCAGACCAACCATCGTTATTTAAATCCCCTATTGTTCTCAGATTCTTGAAAGGTCTTCTAAATAAATATCCTCCAAAACCATTTGTTATGCCTCAATGGGATTTGTCCTTGGTCCTGACTTTCCTAATGGGGTCCCCTTTTGAACCTATGCATTCTTGCCCCTTAAGGTATTTAGTTATTAAGACAGTCTTCTTGGTGGCTATAACATCTGCAAGGAGAGTACGTGAGTTGCAGGCCTTATCGGTAAAACCCCCTTATACAAACTTTTATGGGGATAAGGTGGTGTTGAGGACCAAGGCTGCTTTCCTCCCGAAGGTTGTTTCACCCTTCCATTTGGCCCAGTCAATTACTTTGTCCACGTTCTATCCTCCGCCTCATCCTTCAAAGGAGGAAGAGAGACTACATCGCTTGGACCCAAAAAGGGCGTTAAGCTTCTACATTGATAGAACGAAGGACTTCAGGCTGGAGGATCAGCTGTTCATCGGATACGTGGGCAAGAGGAGAGGAAAGGCAGTCCACAAGAGAACACTCTCCAGGTAGGTTGTTCTTTGCATTAAAATCTGTTACTCTTTAGCAAAGAAGGATCCTCCTGATGGCATTAGAGCTCATTCCACCAGAGCTAAGTCGGCCACTTCGGCCTTGGCCAGAGGTGTTCCTGTGGTCGACATCTGCAAGGCCACAACTTGGTCGTCCCTTCACACTTTTGCGAAGCATTACTGTTTGGACTCTGAGGTCAGAAGGGACGGCCATTTTGCACGGTCAGTGCTGCAGGATTTCTTGGTTTGACCATTTAGGCACCCACCACCGGGCGTGGTACTGCTTTGGGACTCTATTCATTAGGTGAGGAATCCACAGGTAGTTGTATCCATCAGAAGAACGAGTTACTTACCTTCGGTAACGACTTTTCTGGTGGATACATTAGCTACCTGTGGATTCCTCACGGTCCCACCCGCCTCCCCGTTGCCTTTTTTGGTCTTACCAAGTAATCCTTGAGTGCGCTCCTATTGGTCTTCAAGACTGCAATAGATTTTGGATATATGGATATTTGTGTATATATATATATATGTATATATATATATATATATATATATCTTTGTGTATATACATAATTAGTATATATTTGTTTGTTTAAAAAAAAAAAAAAAAAAAGAGAGTTATATTAAATCTATAGCCATTTTATTGCAATGTTGTGTGATTTACAATGTTATGGGATGTTGCCTTGCTCTTTCATTGCATTGGGTTATTGTTCTCATGCACGTAAAAAATGTTGGTACTGACGTCGGCACGTCGGCGAGGACCTCTTATTGCCTGTATGACGTCAGACGGCGTCGCGTAGGCTAATGTGAGGTCCTCGTCGACTTGCAGAAGCTAGGAAGAAGATTTCCGTCGAATGCTGCCGCCATGGGAGTATTCATTAGGTGAGGAATCCACAGGTAGCTAATGTATCCACCAGAAAAGTCGTTCTCCATCGTGGTAGCCTTGACAATCTGGAAAACGCAGTTGCGAAACTTAAAAATAACTTTGTGGTCCGATAACCTAGGTGTGGTCATGGCAATAAACAAAGGGTCCGCTTCCTGCCCCAACACGCTGAGGCTTTTAAGGCGTCTGGTACACATCCAGCTCAAAGGCAACCTGGACATCAGTGCCAGACATGTCCAGGGCATAAAGAACTCACGGGCGGTCGCCCTTTCTCGTTCCCAGATGGACAGATTCAGGAATGTCGCCCCGAAAGCAAGCAGCAGGATGACACCTTTTCCAGCAGAGCTACGGGATGTGGCGGAACAGACCTGTCCATATTAGTACAGAGCCCATTCACACCAGAGACACAGCGGAGATACTATAAATACGCCAAGGTCCTCATGGATATCGGGGGTTTAGAATCACTACCCGACCCGATAGCAACCAGATCAGCAGCGGAACATTTCATTATGTGGGCTTTCATACAGGGAAAAACAAAGTCCTGGGCCCAAGCGCACTTGGTGGCGGTGGCCCATTATTCAAAACTACAAACGGGCACAGATCCCACTGCCTCGTATTACATCAAAATGGCAATGAAAGGCTGGAAACGCCTCGAAGGGCACAAAAAAGACACCATACATCCCATTGATTATAGCAAACTGACCCTCTTAATAGAATCACTTCAATCCATAGCAGAAACCTGGTATCAACTGTTAGTTTTCAGAGCAGCGTTCGCCACAGCCTTCTTCGGAGCATTCAGAGTGGGCGAGCTGGTGGCATTAGCGAGAAATTCAGGGGGCCAACATTTGCCTGCAAATAGAGGACTGCCATTTAGAATCAGACGGGGTGTGCTTAATCCTGAGACGATCCAAAACTGACCAAATGTGCAGGGGCACCCACATTGTTCTAAAATGCATAGATCAGACAAAGTATTGCCCGGTGTGCAGCATAAGGGATTATTTAGATGTACGCCCTGTGGGACCAGTTCTGTTGTTCAGACATGCCAATGGGGATTATCTGAGCAGATTCCAATTTACTGCTGTCCTGCAGAAAGCAATAGGGAAGGGAGGCCTGCTCCCATCAGAGTTTAGTTCTCATTAATTTCGCATCGGGGCAGCCACCACAGCCGTCAGTTTAGGCTTAGATTCAAACGCAATCAAAGCGGTTGGCAGATGGCGGTCAAAAGCTTACAAAGGTTACATTCGCCCACACCTATTGTGATGGTATCTTGTCATTACAGTGGCAGCTGCACCTCCCAAGCTCATATGGGTAATTGGGCACTCATTCATATCCAGACTACAAGCATGGTGGAAGCAAAACAAGAAGTTCAGCATAGGAGAAAGACCAGCAGATACGATGATGGTGGGGTTTCCCCAGGATTTAAATGGTCACAGCTCCAACCGACCTTGCACATACTATTAGAGACCGTGCAAAGACACCCAGGTACAATAATCATACACCTGGGGGGGGGGGGAATGATCTGATCACGTTGGGAAGAAAGGTGCTCCTGAACGACATCAGGGCGGCGCTATGGAGCCTTACTAGGCTTTGCGAGAAAACCCCCATCATCTGGTCAGAAATAATCCCCAGAATCACATGGTGGGGGGCAACATCGGACAAAGCGGTAGATAACTCCAGGAGGAAGCTGAACATCGCGGTCACCAAGTACTGTAAATTTAACGGTTTGGAAAGCATCCGCCATGGTTTGATCCACCCCAGGCGACCAGAGCTCTATGCGCCGGACGGCGTACATTTGTCAGCAGAAGGGATGGGCATCTTCTGGTCCAACTTGGCAGCAGCAATGGAATAAATAAATAAAAAATAAAAGATTTTGCAACGGGGAGAGATGCCAGGAGATGTGAGCCTCACTGGCAGCGGAGTGGAAAATAAGCAAGGTTTTACCAAATAATTGATCGGAAGACACACCTAGTAAGGGGGTGTGCGAACAAAAGCCACACACCTGGGGATGCCATACGGCTGGGTGTAAGGTGGCCAAGTAAGGGGAGTAAGCGGAACACGGCACACGCAGCCTAGACCCGCCAATTCGGATGGCAGGGCATAGGACACGCCAGGTAGCGAGTTGGGCCTAATCAAAAGAACTTGAAGCTACCCCCTAAAACAACGTGGTAAAACAAACTCTATTGGAGTGAGCTCCTCCAAAAACGAAAGGTGTGAGTGCCTAAATAATCGAAGGGCAAAAGGAGGCATGACAAATGGAGGCCAGGACTTGAAGGCCCACCAGTCACTCACTGCAATTTGTGAAAAGTATGAATTTAGATGTATTAAATGAACAAGCTGATGTTTTATTGTCATAAGTACAAATTTTTATTGTCCGTGATTGGGTCTCATGCTCAATATACGTTATCTTGGGCACATTAATAAAGCGGCCAAATTTTATCCACTATATAAAACTTTGTCAAAGTCTGGTTTCATGCATGTATGTCGTATGCCATATTTAAAGTAGTTCCATGAAATGTGGTTCCATAATGCCTGCTCTGTAGTGTGCCAAGTGGGGAGTTACTTCCGCAGCCCCTACCTGTGCCATTCGGTCGGCAGCTCCTGCCTGTGTGTTGTGTCGCAGTTTCTAGGTAATTTTTGCAGCTTGTTCTTTTGTAACAGATCCTGCGTGTGTTCTGTCACAGCATATTCATCCCTGTTCCATCACAGATACTGTTTGCCTCTCACAATATTCCCTAGGTTGAAATCCAAGGAAGCACGCGATGCAGTGAGCTTTTCCAAAGCTGCACTCTCTCCCGCCCACTTCCCACCTCCCAGCGACAGCTCCTGCCGGAGAGGTGTGTGTGGGTGTTGGAGTTATGTGGGAGTCGGGAATTTTAATTAGATGGCAGGGTTTTATCTGCCTTTGTAGCTGTTCGCGTTTTTCTTCTTTCTGTCTTCAAGGGTTCCTTTTGACAGAGCCTAGGAGAGGCAAAACAATTCCCTCCAGGCAAGCCGGGAGAGGAGGCCTCTGTCTCCGTGAGGAAATGTGGCAGGTTAAGTTTTTTTAGAAGTCGTCTTGGAGAAAGAGTGTGGTAGCACCCCATAAACAGGGCCGGTGGGAAGAAGGCTTTGCCTGCCTGCGGCGCACACACCTGCCCCCCCCACCCCCCCTCTCTCTTTACCATTTCTCTTGTGTCATCCTTTACCCATTTTTGGTGTAGCCTGTGAGCCAGCTAAAGCTGCTCAATTGTTTTCCTTTAAAAAAAAAATAATAATCACAAATACAAATACTTGAGGCGACTAGCGTTTGGTCAGAAGGGTGCATTCCTGGGTCTGTTAAATTGTCACGTTTAGCTTGTGTCCACCAAAGCACACAACATTTGGTAATGGGACAGCCCACATTGGCTCCCTTGTTTCAGTTGACAAAGCTGCTTTAAAATATACCTTAGAATTTTACTTTTTTTGTACACTAACGTGAAAACCCAACTGTTTATTTTATCTACACTTTGGATGTCCAGAGAGATGGTATTTTATTTTCCATCTCATTTTAAAAGTTATAAAGTGTTTAACTAACATTGTAGCTGCTTGTGACTTGAGTACTGTGCTGTTTAGTGATTTCTTCTTGTCTCCGTCACAAATAGTAATACTGAGATGCAGTTTTGGTGTTTAAAAGCATCACCAGTGAAAGGACTGCATCATTGAAACATTTTTAATGTACATTTTTTGATGCAAGCATGTGGCAGCCACATGTAGGTTTTTTCTTTTCTTTTGCCTTTTATGATAAATGCTTCCAATAAAAAAAGGAACGAACCATTGCACAGTCCCCAATGCCAGACTTATTGGCTTTGTCAGGGCATGTTCTATATGTAGTTTTTCTATAGTGCTCTCACATGTGGGTTTTTCTTTTTCTTTTTTTCTTTCTTCCTCTACCACAGTCACCCTTCTTCTCTAGTTCTATAATCCACTTAACGACGGCCGCCATGTTATCAAGTTCTGCCTGTCATCTCCCATATTATTTCCTTCCCTCCTCTCCCTTGTTCTTTGCCTTTATCCCTTCCTTTCTGTTCTTCCACACTCTTGTGTTTCCCTCCCTTCTGTTCTCCCTTGCTCCGCCTTTCTTCCCTTTACTCTTGATTGTTCTCTGCTTTTTTGCCTATTCCTATGTCCTCCACCCCCGGGTTCTTTGGTTTACTTACTTTGGTAAGCTGTTGTTGATTGGTGTCACCAATTTTCCCATTGTTCCTCTGGTATCCCAAGGTCTCTGCTTGCGTCCCCTTCTTTCACTCTTCTCCCATGTACTTTCCCTTTCTTCCTTTTTACTTTTGCTGTGCAAAGTACTGCTTTTCCCACCTACTCCTACGGTGTCATACTTTCTCTGCTTTCCTTCCCTCTTCCCTGTACTCCCTACTGTCTGTTCCCCTCGCTTTGTGTTTTCTTTGTTTTTCTTACCTACTCTCTCCCACGTTTTCACCACGCCTTACCCCGTGCTCGGTTCGGCTTTCTTGTTGCATTCCATTTCTTTCCCTCCCAGGGCTGAGAGCAAAAGGCCTGTAAGAGATTAGCGGGAGCGTGGGCAGCCGTGAGCGGGGCACACAGTGAGAGCAGTAGCAGTGAGGAGAACAGGGAATGAGTGCTGTAGAATGATACGCTGCAGAGGCTTGAAAGGCTGGCCCTCTAAGGAAAGAGGGATACAGTTGAAGAATAAAGGAGAGATGGTGAAGCAGTCGGAGGTAGGTGCACGGGACGAAGAGGGGGATTGAATGGAGGAGATTTAGAGCTGATGATCTTGAAAGGCTGGTGCGACGGAGGAATCCGTACCAAAGACGTGAGGCTTTGTAATGAAGCGCCGGTGCGAGGGGGGACGCTGTGGATGAGAGTAGTCATGGAGCGTAGCGTCCTTTGCAGATCCACCTACCACGTGCGCACGGATACCCTGCTGCAGGCTGGCTGCTGAGCAGTAATTGGAGCCCAGGAGGCGTTTGCACAACTGGCGGCAGGGGGCAGCGCCTTGCCACCATGCTTCATCTCCGAGTCACAGTCGGAAATCCCCTTAATGAAGAATTCATTGAGATCACTTTTTCCAAACCTTCAGGCCTGTCACCGAGTCCTCGGTGCTTCCATCCTGCCCTCTGCCATCTTTCCACTGCTTCTATCACGGAGTCCTCCATCTAGCCCATTCTCCTGTATTTCTTATTTTGGCCACTTTGACTCCTCCTTCCTCCTAGTACTTTATGCATTCCGCTGCTCTTATTTTACTTTCTCCCTACCGTTCTCTCCTACAAGTCCTCTGTGTACTTTCATCCTCTTCTCTCGTTTTTCACTCATTGTGGTTCGTCTTCCCCACAATCTTCTGCTATCTTGCTCTCCATTTCTGTTTCCGACCAGTGTTGTCCCTATACATCCACCCTCCATTTTTTTTACTCACTCCACTGCCTGCTCCTCTGTGAGTGAGGTCTTATTGTTTCACTGTTGATGATGCTATACAGTGCTGTCATTCTCAAATCTCTCTTCATTCACTCAGTTTACCTTCTAGAGTCTATGGTTGCTTGTTTGGTCAGAATACTCTCATGGGTTGTGAACTATGAGATTTTTTGAGTTGTCTGACCGTATATCTTTCTATTCCAGTGGGCTCCGATCTTTGGCCGTCTGGGAGGTGTACTGCATGTTTACTCTAATTGTTTCCTCTAGGCTATGCTGAACTGGGATGACATATAAAGTATTTTGCAATATAACTCTTTCTGGATTCACATACTGTGCATTACTAAACCATCTACTGGCTGGGTCAGGAATAGTCTTCTTTATTTTTTTTTTATTTTTTTGTTCTTCTAGGCATCATTTGGTGATTATGTCCATCCTCTTATAACACCAGACATACTCCCTGAAACCCCCATGCCTGGTCTTCATTTTCAGATTATTTTTTTTCACTGTTGGTTTCAGAAGCGCAGTCCAGAGCTCCAGGTCACAGTTCACAGAAGCATTGAAGAATTTCAGGTTTTTCGGGGGCCTTAATCCAAGTAGGTAGAAGAATGTACAGCAGGGGGAGGGTTTGAGAGACATGCAAAATACCCTCTTTGAATTTCTCCCAAAGGGCAACCACAAGTCAGCAGAATAGGGCAGACAGAAGGTGAGTAAGCTTTGCCTGCCCAAGGACCACAAGTCTGACAGATTTGTTGCAGGTAGAGAGTTTCTTTTCAGGACTCTTAAAGTGAGGGAGAAACAAAGGTGGGCACACTAGCTATGATACAGAGGAAAGGCAAACAACACTTTCTCAGGGACTTGGAATTGTTGAGTGGCTAGGGAAAAACCTGAAGAAACCGAAGTAGTGCATGCAAGAAGTCTGATGTTGAAGAAAATGTGGTTGATCTCATAATTTTCATATTAAAGGAGCTGCAGAGAAAGGCGCTGAGAGACAGAACTCAAAAAGCGTATGTGCACAACATCCCAAGGGCGCATTAGCATCGAAATGAAACTAGTGGACTAGAAACCTTGAATGCAGTGGCGACCCATCCTTTAGGGCAGAGAGGCCACGCCCCCCACCTTTTGCCCCTCATGAAGAGTGTCTGTCAGGCTGAACAAAGGCCAGCCTGACAGACACTCTTCATTTTCAGCTCAGACAGCCAGGAGTGAGCCATGCGCGATTTGCGCAGACTCCTGGCTGCCTGAGCTGAACTTTGCTGGACTGAGGAGGTCACAGCTCCTATGGGCGTGACCTCCTCAGCTCAGCAAAGGTGCCTCGAGGCCCTCCCCTGGGTGACGAGGAAAGCGTCACCCATTAACACTCGCCCTGGGCGCTTCAGGTTTAAGCCCTGAAGCGCCCAGGGCGAGTGTCAATCAGTGACACTTCGTCACAGAGTGGGGTGGGGTCAGCAGTCTCACTGACCCCATCCCACTCTGTGACGAGGCTGGGACTGCTGCCTTCCCTCATTGGCTGATCTAAGGTCAGCCAATGAGGGAAGGCAGCAGTCCCAACCCTCCTGGGACCTGGAGATGAAGGTTAGTGTGTGTGTGTGTGTGTATGTGTATATGTGTGTGATGTTTTAAATTGAATGTTTGGTGCGCGTGTGCATGTTTGAGTGTTATGAGTGTTAATGGATGTGTGTGCGTGCGTGTGTGAAAGAATGAGTGTGTGTGATGCTTTAAAATGAACTTTTGAATGGTATGAGTGTTGTTAAGGGATGTGCGTGCGTGCATGTCTCTGTGTGAAAGAATGAGTGTGTGTGTGTGTTCTTCCCGCCCCCCTGCTGGCCGCCACTGCTTGAATGTACCCTCAATGCCAAAACCCTAAGTGGTCAAAGGGAAATTGAAACACAAGGAGCACCACTGGCCCACAGAGACACTTCTTGGTACAAAACGTCAGATTCCTGCTTACATTGAAAGAGGAGTGTTACCTGGGGAAGGGATAAGGAGTCAAAGAGCAAGATTCGGTCAATGTTTTACCCAACAAAGGTATTTCATAGTTGAGAGAATGAAGTGTCATCTGGAAGCCAAAAAGGAAGCTCTGGTCCGAAGGAAGAAGGGATTCATGTGATGACTCAAGAGCTTCAGAAGCCCAGTGAGGCCGAAGGAAGGCAGCGCCACAGAAGAGGAACAAATACAGTTGCAGCCATGTACAACACCTGAACATCAGCAAGAGGAAAGAGGACAAGGAGCTTTTCTACGAGGAAAAATAGAAGTTTGATCAAAGGCTTTTTCATGAATCTGGGACATCAGAGTTAAGACCAAACTGGCCGTACCGAGCTTCGGGTGTTTTCCCAGGAGGCTGGAAGGGTGTGTGGTGGTGGTGGTGGGTGGATTGCGTTTGTTACTGGGGGCTGGTTTTGTAGCAGTGCAGTAGTTTTAAAAGCACTGCAGTGTTCCTCGTATAGTCAACAGTTATAAGGCAACAATAAAGTGCCAAAATAACTCTGGTAGTTAAAGTACTTGCTGGAGCGAGATGGGGGTTTTGTCTCGTTTCAATTTTGACTCTAAGATAGTGTCACATTCTTTGCAGCAGGCAGGTTAATATGCCTGCTGCAAAGAATGTGTACTATGCAGATCACAAAACAGTATTTTATGTGCGTATCTCAGTGGGATACTGCTTTTGTCACAGGGCTCCTTTTGCTACTGTGCAGTTCAAAAGTTACAATCATAATTTAGCAAAGTGAGCTATGAACTGTCATCAAGAGCTGCATGTAGACTCCTTGGTACAAATTAGAAAGTTACGTTTTTTCCCAGTCTTTGATTATCCTAATTCTGTTAAAAAGGGTATGTTTGGATAGAAATAAATTATTAGTAAAGTCAACCCACACCACTGTTACGTTCTGAATCCTGAGGTATGATAGAGGCATCTACAAGAGACCAGAATCCTCTGATCTCCACCTCCCCCAGATGGCCTCCCATCTGTCACTCTTGTCAGATCTGGTTGGAGAAGGGAGAAGGATTTGCTGCAGACCCAATTGTGGTTCGTTAGCCACCACTACAGAGCTTTCCCAGTTCCCTCCAAGAACTGGACCAGGTCAGAGAGATTCCCCTCATGCTGTGCCCATTGAAACTTCAGGTCCCACTGCAGAGCCTGCATATGCCAATGTGCATTTGTTACTAGCAAGATGCAGGAGTCCATAATTCCCAGCAGCCTCCGAGTCTGTCTCACCGAAACCCAGGATAGAGGCCGAAACATCTGTATCATAGCGTGAATATCCTGGACTCGGCATTGGGGAGGATAAGCCCAAAACGGCACTGTTTCCAGAACAGCACCTATGAAAGGGAGCATCAGAGAGGGAGCCAGGTGTGACTTCGGCATGATTATAGTGAAGCTGTGAATGTTGCTTCCGGTGCGGACGATGCTCACTGAACAGATTGACACCATCTACCGGCGTGCAGGCGTACTGCTCACCAAAAATCTTCCTGATCCAGTCTGATGCCTTGGATAATTCCAAGGTAAGGAATCTGCAGCTAGATTTAGTCTCTACCAGATAAGGAGTTACCAAAGGTAAGTAACTTGTTCTTCAGGAAATCTACGAATGGGTCCTCAACACCAAAGTTCTGCAAAGCACTTTTTAACATTGGAGCTTTCCACAGTTGGATGTATTCAGAGTAAAAGAAACAAGAAGTGCCCAAACTTTACCTCTGGGTAGTATTAGCTAGGGTTGAAGGTGAATGACCTTTTGATAGACTGTGCTGTGATGTTTCTAAATGCATTTCATATTATTCAGTTGATCCCAGCGTTGTTGATTAAACTGTTCCCATTCTCGACTCCAGAGTGATCACAGCGACAGTGGTTTACAGACCGAGTTCACCTGTCAGGGAAGTCTTGTAGGAGACACTCCTTTACAGTTCAGTGGTCAAATTCTACTTCCAATCTTCTTGTTAGGGACCTGGATGCTGGTTGCATTTCCTCCCCCACCACCACTTGTTGCCTGGTTTTTAGATGCAACTTTTACTCAAGTGCACTGGGTTCCTGCCAGTCAGTTCCCCAGTGCCAGTGTCCCTTCCCTAAAACAAGACACCTGCTCACTTGATCCCCAAGTAACCAGGCCCTTCAGCCCCTTTATAAGTGCCTAATAAAATGGCATAGGTTCTAAAGATGGCCCCTCAGAGCTGGAGCACAACTTGTGACATTCCGAAGGACCCAGCACCAACTTTATACAGACTGCCATTGCAGGCTCGTGACCGGGTGCTCCCAAAATTGAAAACACGACATAGCACACACAAGTGTGCCATGTCCCCTAAAACAGTGCTTGTAAGATCTGTAAGTCGCCCCTTTCAGGAGGCCTTCAGTCTTAAGGCAGGGTGCATTATATTACAAGTGAGGGCATACATGCATGAGCAAATATGCCCCTACTATACTTTTGCTGATTCTTAGATATAGTAAGTGTACAGGGAAGCCATTTTAAATGCATGTACTGGACTCCGGTCAGTATGAGTTCCCCAGCTACACAGTGGCTTTTCTAAACCTAGGGATGTTTGGTATCAAACATCTCATAGTAATAGACCATCACTGGTTCCTGTGATGGAATTATTAATACATGTTCCCAGAGGGCACCTTAGAGGTTCCCCCTGAAAAAACACCAACTGCTGCTGAGCTCACTGACAGGTTCTTGCCAGCCTGCAACCCACAGACGATAATCTGACCTCCCAGGGTGAGAGCCTCCACCCTTGAGAGGTCAGAAACAAAAGCCTGTCCAGGTTGGGGTGAAACACACCCCTCCCCACAGGATGACCTGGATTCCAAGGCAAGAGCTTCTAAGAAGCCCACCTCATTTGGCATGCACATCTAGCTTTCCTCAGAGGAAGATGCCAAGCCCCCTCCCCAGGGCCCATCTGGTGGGAGAAATAGCTATGCAGGAGGCGTGTCAGTCTTACTGACTGGGAACAGCCCTAGGTTGATCAGCCTGAAGTGGACACGGCTTAAGAAATTCTGCCATCTTGTGTGGGGTGGAATTTAGGACCTCTGGACAGGGTGATGTCCACTCCTCATAGGAAGTGGTCATCTAGAGGGTATAGTGACCCAAAGGGTAAGTAGCTTATTGGCTACTACCCTTAATTCCCATTAACGTCCTCTAAATTGAGTATTCAGGGGACCCCCTGGTACCAAATCCTCAGATCTTCACTGGACCCAGATTAAGAAGTGCACAAGAAAAGTGGGGAACCCGGGGAACCAAGGAGCATGACTGACTTGGGGCCATCCCTGCCGGCCTGCCTGCTGCATCCGACCCTCGAGGAGCAACTGATCTGTCCTGCTACTTCAGCCTCCCAGAAACTGGTGGAGTGCTAGTGCTTTGCCTTTCATCAGGAGGAACTCCCCTGAAGTAGAGGAGATGCTGTACTGCATCGGCAGGCATCCAAGAAAGACCTTAGAGGACTGGGCCTGCCAGACACCCGACGCTGGACATCACCACTGCACCCGAGCCGCCCACCCTGTGTTGAAGTGGGCCAACAGTGTCAACGTGGTCCCCAGGCCCTCCAGAAAAGAAGCCTACCATATGCTTGCCCGCTGTGGACTTCACAATGGCGTCTGCAGACTGTTTTTGCAGACCTCCCTGCAACCGCAAGTGACCATGAGACAAGGACCTAACACCCTAGAACACCTCTGCAACCGCCCCACACCCAGGAGAAGAGAACCAAGGGTGTCCCCTTGTCTCCCCACCTCGTGAGACCTAAGCCCACATGTTGGCTTGGTCGGACTGGACCCCCAGTCCGTGCCTGCAGAGTGTTTCTGTGGGCCCCCCTAAAACTGAGAAGAGATAATTTACTGGAATTAACGTCAGATGACACCCCTGCACCCGCTCCCTACACCCCGAGCAGGAATGGACTAACTGCGTCCCCACGTGCCCGAGGACCTCAAGGGCCAAGCCCCCCGTGGGTTCCCCTGGACTGTCCTTCCGGTCCTTTCCTGCAGCAACTTTGTAAGTGGACCAATCCCCATAGACCTGAATGGTCCACCCAACGCCGTTACACACCTCAGCACCCAGACGCACCAGAGCTCCCTGAGGTGACCTGGTGGTGTGGCCTTGGACCTCGCCCCAAACTAACCTCAAGTCCAGGAGATTCGTCCCGTTCACCGTCTTTGTTTTCCTTCATAGGATTGTTTTACAGCTTCCTGAAAAATGCATTGTGTCGATCTTTGAAAACTCTAATAGTTCATAACTCGAAAAGTACTCACTTGACTCCAATGATCTTGGTATCAACGTTTATATAAAACTATGTGTTATTTTTTATAAATTGGTGTCGGATTTCTTTGAGTGTCTCACTTACTGCATGAGTGTGTGCCTTGTGTGCTTAGCACTGTCCTCTGATATGTCTAACTGCTCGACCACACTACCCAAGAATATAGCTTTTGGGATGTCATTTTTGCCTCTGTGATACCTCTGTGGATTGCTTGGACTGCTTGCACAGTGAACCTCATTTTGGCCCACTATGTAAAGAGCCAGCTTCCTACGCTTTCATCATTTAATTTAGCACCCTGGCTCTTGAAATCGCACAATATGGACATTTGAATTTTCCTCATGGGCCTTTTGGATGAGGCAGTGTATCCTTCTTCCAGAACATCATAAGCTTTTAAATGGAAGTGGTTCTCAATCTGTTTTTTTTTAAACAACTATGATCCAATTAACAATGCGACAATCACTACCCATAGGATATTATCTTCTCAGAACTATTTTCTTCAAAATAGCTTTAGTCATCGATACTTTAGAGGGTATTAAAAAAGATATTAGAAAGGTGTTTCCCCTTTGGAAGTCTCCATCTCCACCTGAGAGGGTTAGTTTTTTCTTTGTGAGCTCATTCGTCCTATACACACAGCATAGTCAGCATTTGACTGGGAAAAGCTGCTTTTCTGGTTGCCATAACCACAGCTCAGTCAGCATGACCCCAAGGAGGATAACCTCGGGAGTCAAGCTAGTATCCTTTTCTGGCCATGTACTGCCTGATCGGGACTATCATCCTCCAGACTCCTCGGCCTGACTAGCACAGAATGTAGTTGTGAGGAAGAGGCTTCATAGCTCACCAGGTAACAACCACCATGGAGAAAAAATTGGAGATGGGGGGAAAGAGAAGCTGGCTTTAACTAAGCTCACTCCACAGTCTTCTGCACTGACCTGCCCAGACGGGAATTGACAATTATCTCCGACTCACTTTCACAGGCTGGTAGTTGTGTAGTTCCATCTTCCTCTTTTCTTTTCTCTCGGTAGAAGCTCTCCAGTACTCCATCAATGCCTGCAGTCCATCTTCACTGTGTTGTAAAGTGATGTCATATGGACTTAGCATTTGAAAATGTCTGTCCCTTGCAGAATAATTCACAGGATTCTGAACGTCAGTCTTGGGTAGGCAGTGATGTTGATTTAGGGCTCTTAATTGCGACTGAGCCTTGAAGTGATTTTTCCATTGTATTAATCCCTTCTGGTGTTGAATTCCTTCCTTGAGAGATTGAGCATCACGCAAATGGTCAAAGGCTTTGTCTCTGGTCATTCTTCATGTGATGACTCTGATTTCCATACCCATACCACTGACTGCTCCAGTACCAGAGCTTCCGGATTGTACCTTTGGCACATATTTCACTGCTCTACTTCCATGCAGAGTAAGTGTGCAGGTGTATGCTCTACTACAGAAATGAGAAGGCTGAACTGAAGCTGCTGATTTCGATAAACCCCAGACTCTGCCATATGTTTGATAAGCACTGCTCTTTAAATATGATACTGAATGTGGTTGTAGTTTTTGAGATTAAATCAGGCTGTACAGAACAAAGTAATTAACTTTCCACTTGACTAGATAGAAGAACCTCCTTGACTTCATCAGTGGATGTGGTACTACAGCAGTACAAAACTACCACGTTCATGATCAGATTTCTGGGCTACATCTAATAAGGGGGAGGACAAGTGTATAAGCTGGCCCACAAGAAAGAACTGCTTGGACCAGGGGGGTCTCAGCGAGGAGAAAGGAACTGGGTCAAATCCTGGGAGAGAGGTGCTGCTGTTCACCTGTCCACGTCTGTGTGATTGACGGCCAAATGACCTTTTGGCTGCCATTCGCTGTCAAAGATGCTGATAGATTTTCTTTCCCTCACACCCTGGCGTGGCTCCTCTCTAAAACTCACTGTGGCCTAGTCCGCTAAATATGTGGACTAGTCTTCTAAATATGTGGACTAGTTATTCTTACGAGGCTCTTGTTGTCTCATTAAGAATCTATCTGGGCCTTCTCTCCAAACCCTCGTGGTATACTTTTGCGCATCAGGGGCTGGACGTAGTGGGTTTTCTTGAGTTGTCTGGTAATTCCTTTATCACCTCACTATTATTCTTTTGGGTCTTCTCAATTTTTTATGTCCTGATGATGATGACCTGCATATTGCTGTAGGCAGTAAACATGAATTGCATGTGGACCAGCAACATCTGTTGACCTGTATTGGTCACATGCTTCTCTGTTTCGTTTTCTTTGCTGTGTTTTAAGACTTTTTAAATATCATGTGTGACCCACTTCCGAGCACTTTTTTTCACATTTACGTATTATTAACCAGTTTCCTTTTAGGTGAGTTGGGTAACCCGTGTTTATCATTACTTCAAAACTAAATCAGTGCAAAACTGGACTACTTAAAGAAACCAACAGAAATGCGCTGAACACTTTACCCTTGAAGACTTCTATTTTAATTCAATTCACAACCCATTATGTAATGTACACTCCCTTTTTGATCCTTTTCTGAAGCTGCTTCCCCAGGTAAAGGAAGAGGGGCATTAGTGAACTACTGCATAGATTAACCAGAGCTTCCCCAGTGTCTATAAAAGAACATCCAAAGTGTCCAGAGCTGTGCTAGAAGGGTTTTGCATGGGCAGAACAAATAAAGGAACCGTGGGTCTTCAGCAAGAAGGTGGCTTTATCGGTTGCCAGTAGAAGCTACAGTTACATTTAAGATATTGTACCTTTTGCCTAAAGCCCTTTACAATCTTCCAATTTACCTTGGGCAGAGAATCATCCTCTGGTAGCCATCTAGGACCTTAAGCTTTGGGAGTGCAAAGAAAGTTTCATTGGCGTGAGCCGAAGTGTAACTGCATCCAGAAGGCTCGTCTGTGCAACTCAGTTCCTGGAATTCTGCACAGCAATTCTCCAGGAAATCACTCCCGAATGTCCTCTTTTGCTTATTGCAGCCATGTGGCTAGAGAAGGGCTTTCACATTACTAGAGATACAAAGACCACATTACCCAGAGATGCTTTAGTTTCTGGTGTGCACTTCTTGAATGGGGTTACAAGTGATCAAGGAGGCTTAGTTCTGTGCTAGGAGCAACCTTTGAATCCCCTTTTACAACCTTTAGAGAGAAGCACATATTCCGGTGCTGCTCTACCCTTGTTGAGTGTCCTATTTGGCTTGCAATTGTATGTATTCACGTCCATTTATGTTCAGACCTTTCTCCTGTGTGAAAAATAAAGCATCTTTGTTGATTATATTCTGTTTAACTGTTTTCGTAGGTATGTGAAATCCAGTCTGAAGACACAGGTTGCTCTGTGCAAAGGGAGTCTTTGCTCAGCAGGGGTATGTAGGCAGTGGGGACAGGCCTACTACTATAGTTCTTGAGTGAGTGATGTCTGTTCTGAAGGAAAACTTCGGTACCACCAGGATTGCCTAGGTTTAGGAAGCAGGCCCTGTAGTGATGGTGCTGGAGTGAGACCAATAGTGTGTGAAAGGTGGTCCGTGCTGGAGGAAAGTGCTCGGTACACACCAGGATTGTCTAGGCTCAGCCAGCAGGCCTTACCTCGAGGGTGTTGGAGTGGGAACAGTGGTGGGGAAAAGGTTGCCTCTGCTACATGGTAACTGCTCCTCTATAAAGCATACTGTCATCCATTAGTTCTCGTTTGTGCTATAACACATAAATAAACATTTTAGCAATGAGGTTCATAGAGGCTTCTTCGAGTGACCCGTCTTCCCCAATAATTATTTTTGTCAAGCCTGATAGGTTCCATTACATTTTGTATAAATTTCATTCTGGTAAATAACTCTGATTTGTTACCCATATGCAATGCATAGATTATGTATGTAGGTGTTGGTAATTACATAGTGTGAAGCTAGCTATAAAGCTAGAGAGTGTTGTGCATGAAGGGTTGGGGGACAATCTAGAAGATTGTCTACATCAAGTGTGAGTTAGACAGATACATTCTACACACATTACATGTCACTTTTTAGGCACAGGTAGATTAAGTGATTTAACTGAAATCAGACACTGTTGTCAAGCGCTGAGGGTGGAATTCGAACCTGAGTCCCAGGTTCCAAAGGCAACAGCTGTAGTTGCTAGACCACATCTCCTGAGTGGACAATCTAAAAGAGAGACTAGGAGGGCTCAAATAAATCAACACCCTCGACATAACAAAGGGATACTGGCAAGTTCCCCTATGAAATACTGACCAATATAAAACCACATTCTCTACCTCACAAGGGTTATTCATGTTTTGCATATTACTATGGTCTTACAGGTCTTCTGCTACTTTCAAAGGTTAATGCATATAATACTTAAACACCATTCCTCGATTGCACCAACCTAAACACCATTACTCCTTTGCACCAACCTATTTAGATAACTTAGTCATATTTAGTTAAACCGGTTGTTACCATCCTGAGCTCAGCTGACCTTTCATCCAACACCGCAAATTGTATTTTGGCAGTATAGTAAGTCAGCTGTTTAGGCTACACTCTAGGAAGTGGTTACTTAAAACCTTAAACAATCGCAATAGAAGCTCTACAGAAAGTAATGGTAAAAAAGCATAACCCCCAAAAAATTCACTGGCGATCAATTGATGTGCTCTAGACTTTAGAATATGCTTTGCCCTCTGACTTTCTACTACGGTGGGCCAACTTGCACTTACCATTTATTTTAGACTCGTGCTTCTGCAGTGTGTCAGTGTACAGCGTTAACCTCGATTGTCAAAGATGGCATCTATCCAATCCTCTATCAGAAATGAGTATCCCTTGAACTGGCATATGCCACTTAAGTAGGGAATTCAGTTTTTCTAATAATACCTGTTGGTCATACATCACGTTCCAGACAGAACTTGCTCCTCCTACGTGGCACTTCAGACATAAGGACACAAGTTCATGAATTCTGTGCTGGTTTTGACATTTGCACATTTCATATTTGGGATACAACATGTAACTATGGGGCACATACATTTTCTTTCACGGTCCGGTCGTTTTTGCCCTGTTGCGGGGAAAATCACAGGGCCGTAAAATATCCTAGATGAAGAGAACCTGGACTCTAGCAGGAGACACCAGGTGAAGATGATCGAGGGACTGAAAATGCAGCTAACAAGAGGAAGCTGTATAAAAGGAGCAGACACCAGATTTCCTGGAAGCATAGGGTGTTTCATCCAGAGTAAATGATAATTATGTAATTTGACTCACTATGTCAAATAAGTCTCCCTGGTTATTCATTCCTTTCCATCACTGGATACATCTGAAATGTACTTGTATGTCTTTTACTGCAATTCTACTGGTTTGTTTAAGCCTCATTTGTTTTTAAATAAATAACACTGGCAATCCTTTATTCATTGTTATATGTTCTATGATATATGGAGTCTGAGCCTAAGCCTCAAAACAGTGCCTGTGTGTAAGCCTTGACTGCTGACCCACATCTATCACTGGAGAGTCTTGTGAACTAAGGATCCTTAGTCAATGTGTGCTTGCAGTACCCAAGGCCCTGTGACTGTGAGGAGCCACCTAGCTGCGTGCAGTGTGGGCATGCCACATCCGGTATCGGCTGGGAATATCCTGGGGTGTGCCACATGCTGAAAGGAGTGGAGGAGGCTTCACGCCAGCGCCTCTAGAGGTGCTGATTCCAGTGACACGAAGAGTGCAGTTCCCAGTCACTGCCGCTAGAAGATAATCATGGGAGTGCAACGTGTGATACTGAAAGCAGTGTCACTGGATATAGTCTGGGAGCGCTGAATATAAGCGCAGCATATGGTATCACCAGGAGCATGCTGGGAATTCCATTCATAGGGCACTGTGTAGTGCAGGGGAACTATTTTAGAAGCGCCCAAAACGGGAAATATTACTATTTGGGCGACAGTGGCAAGAAGTACAAAGTAACACCAGGGTGCTCCACACAATGCACGTAGCAACATGCAGCAGTAATTCTGTGGCTCTGCTATCTCTACCTGGAAAACAAGTTTGTTGAAGAATGAGATGCATGCAGCAGCAGGAGTGACTCTTCCAGGGAGGCGCGTAAATAATGTGCGTCTTCCATGGGCCCTTTCTGGCATTATTAACAAGGGCAGGGCCACTCACCTGGCAACTCCGTGGCAAGAATACCCGCAGTGAACGCTGGTCAGATTCATTTGAAGTTCTGAAATAATGAAGTCTCAATTAGAGTGCGTTATTCATGAAAAAGTAACAATTTACTTTTCTTAAAATTCTTGTGGAATGGCAAATGAAGCTCTATAACTTAGATGGTCTTTCTGCACGAGAAGGCCTTGTGTGAACCTGAAGCTCGACCAGGGCCAGTGACCGGTTCTTACTCTTAACCGCAACAAAATAAATATGTACTTGTTTTGCAAGAATCGTACACTATCATCCTCCTAGTTCAAATCCCAGGGACCACAAATGGTTGTCCAGATTAAACCCTGCTCGCTTAAATAGACTCACGACTTTTAGAAAGTATTGATGGGAAATTAATTCTCTGCACTGCGAGCAGAGAATGAAAAGCGCAGATAATTCAACCCACGTCTACACAGTTAAAGCCAATCCCAATGTAATGCCTAATTACCTCAATTGCAGTTTTTTGGTGCATTCCGCTAGATTTGGTACACATAGGCTAATAAAATACACTTAACTATACTGCAAAATTGCAGTAAGTATAGTGCAGGCTTAAATGTTGAAAGTAATTGTAATAACGAAAGTTTGGAGCTGTTTCATAAACCGAAGCAGCCTGTATTAATTTGTTCTTTTATTAAACGTCTTTTTTTTGTTTTTCACCTGCTGGATTCTGCCGACAGAGACTTCCCAAGTGGCCGTATTTTGTTTGTCGAATAGCTCTCCAGGGGACCTAACAGTTCTCAATTAAACCGCTAGGGAATCCTCTTCCTTGCATGCCCATAGGGAGACTATCAGGATGTGACAGCAAGTTAGAGCTGAGCATAGCCATTTTACTATGCCAATAGTGACTAACTTCCAAGCCTCTCGCCTAAAGCCTGTCCCTAATTGGAGGCAAAATGTGGTTGATGTAGGAAACGTCTAATGTGAGACAAGCTCACGTCATTGCCACTTCCTATAAGAGGGCCAGTCCGGTGGACAAGTCTCATCCCCCTTTCTGCCTGAAGACCACTTTCCAGCCCATGTGAGGGTGCCACAGTAGCCCCGTCCCAAGACAGGGACCAAAACAAGCATTTGCTATGCAATAGGTCTTGCATTTACCCGAGTTGGAGCTTTTGGCATTGTAAATGCATAACTGAACTTTTTTTGCCACATTAATTGGTCAACCGTGCCGCATATTTTGGTCCTTTCTGCCACATAATTCCAGTGGCCCTTCATATACCTAACTAAAAGGCTAGTAGGCCTACTGGAATTTTTTTTTAACAAGGCCCTTAAAACGCAGACTACTCCCAGGTGCAAAACATATTTATTTGGCAGTTGGTACAGGCGACATTGCCTGCGGGGCAATGAATAATTTTACTCCAAGAATGAGGGCTTACTGGATCACTGTCCCTTTACTGCAGTGAGCAGAGTCGAAGCAAAACGCCCATGATTTTTCACATGCTGTAACCTCTTCTCGAGGGTAGTTTTGTAAACACACACACTCACAGCTCAAATTTTTCAGACTCAATCATGTGTACTTCATCTAGTCAGGTTTATGCTTTGTGTTCACAGCTTATATCACATTATAAAAATAAAACTTCAAGTTCCAGAATGCAAAGCAGAAACATAAACTAAATGAGCAAATCACGTTTTGAACTAGGGAGCTGGACAACTCTCCGAATACTACTCCAAGGGCTGGCTTCCAGCTTTACGATATTATATTTGGAATGCCCTCTTGAATAGTAGTGAATGATAGTAAAAACATGGAAAAGCCAGGATTTCAGCACCTTAACTGACTGTTTTCATCACGGACTGCAGCTTCAGCTCATGGGCTGGGGTTGGCTGCCTGCACAGGGTTTGGAAGCAGCCACAGTGCACAGATTTCAAAGGTATTTATTAAGGAGTTCAGTAAAGTTGTAATATTGTGCTCAAACAAATAACTCATTATTCCTGGAGGCCTAAAAAAACAAACATCTTCACAGAAAATAGCTTTAAGGTGCTATGTAGCAACATGGCTGCTGCGTGTAAATGTTAAAGCCCTAAATACTGAGGCAACATAATTTTATAGCTGTATCGGGCCTATATATTCCATGTCCAGCCACTCCTGGCCCCTTCAGCTCACTGTTACAGCTGTTTTTTTCTCCATTTGTCATGTTTTTACGTATAGAGTTTATCTAATGTAAAGATGTCAAAATAACTCTGGTGATGAATGTTCTTTCTGGAGAGAGAATGTACTTTTGTCTAGTGGAAGCTTGGACTCATTATAAGATAGCACAAAGGGTTAATGTGCGTACTGCAAATACTATGTACTAGGCAAATGACAAAGTGTATATAATGTAAAAATTTCAAAATAACTCTGGCAATCAATGTTCTTTCTGGAGAGAGAATATACTTTTGTCTAGTGTAAGCTTGGAGTCATTATGAAGTAAGGCAGAGGGTTAATGTGCCTGCTGCAAAGAACGTGTACTAAGCAGATGAGTGCATATAATGTAAAAATGTAAAAATAACGCTGGCAATTAATGTTCTTTCTGGAGAGAGAACGGCTTTGTATTTCCACCTCCGGGCCAAATCTCATCTGTGAAGTCACTTGAGGTCTCTGCTATGTGTCCTGGTGACCCTTTGTTTTGTCAACGCTTCCTAGCCCCTGCTTCTGAATCCACAGAGTCCTCATTTCCCACACTGAACACAATGACATCCGCCTACAGCTTCCCTGAGCTTGACAGGTGATGGTGCTTTCAACACACTTCAGGTCCTGGAAAGAAAATGCTCTCTGATGTGTCTGGAAGCGCTAGCGCTGATAAAAAACAAACACACAAAGATCACACGAATAAAAGCCAAAAGTAAAATGAAATGACTCTTATTAGGTAACAGTATAAACAGTGCTCCAATACCGCTGATGGAGTTTGGGCTCTGAGCACTGCGAGTGCCATGGCAGCCACGGAGTGTAGACAAAAGAAAAAAATGCTTTCCGATGTGCCTAGAAGCGCTAGCGCTAATTAAAAAAAAACAAATACATAAATATTTACCATGAATTATCTGAGAAGGTAATCCGGTAACCTACAGATCACGCGAATAAAAGCCAAAATGAAATGACTCTTATTAGATAACAGTGTAAACAATTTGAGCAGCTCTCCAATACCGCTGATCGAGTCTGTGCTCTGAGCACCATGGCAGCCACGGAGCGCAGACAAAAGAAAAAAGTAGTTCGCCCACGCTGAAGTATATCGGCAGTCATGCAATATTCATGTAACAGGGTCAGTCTGTAAGGTGGTAACAGAACCGCCCCAAGGTGAAACAAACGACAAAGCATTTACCAATGTAATCAAGTGATTTTTGAAAGGCAAGCCCATGAACGAATGAAAGTGATGGGCGTTAGGTGGGCGTGGTTAAAAGCCCACAATACCTCCTACAGGTAAAAGTGCTTGCGCGCTCGACCTAAAAAGGAGTTTATCCCATCGGAATAAGCTTTTAGAAGATGTGTATGTGGTTGAAAGCCAGAACACCTGGTTGGACCAGGCTCCCAAGACCTTGACATGGAGACGCTCATAAAGTTCAGATGTTTTGTGTGAAAAGGCAGTATGCGTCGAAATGGTGGTCTGCAAGGAGACTCCTTTCAAAAAAGTAATTTTCCCACACAGCAGTGAGAGATGAGTAAACGACCTGCACAACTTCAAACTAAACAAGCAAATGCATAGAGCACTGTCATATCTAAGCCTCCTTGTGCTACCGCTACCAATTTCTCCTCCACATCTCTGCAATCCAGTTAGCAGCAAATTGAGTTCCCCTGTTTCTGGTCCTTAATTCCCAACATATTTCATCCTCCTACTAACGGCTTATTTCACCAACCGTGCACACATATGTAGTTCTTTAAATGTAAACACAAAAGTGCTGGTACTCTTTATTTAGAGTATGTTTGCTCCTAAAAGGTGCTGGCACTCGCTCATTAAATGTAATGCAGCATAGGTGGAACATACAGGTACTCTCCCTTTCAAATTCAAGAAATGCATTTACTTAGTCCTGGACAGAACCTGCTCACTTAAGGCACTGCTCATAGACGAAGCTCGGTGTCATTGGACACGAGAGTAACTTGACGATGGAGGGGGAAAAAGCTAAAATTAGCAGGTAATAGTAGGCAGGGACCTATGACTTGCAATAGTACAGTAAAAAGCAATGTCATAGATGTGCCTAAATTATAAGGCACAAAAAGCGACCTTAGCAAGAGGAGCTAGAAATTCATTGAAGCAGGAGTGCCAACGGTCCGACTGCTAGGGCCACGCCAGGTTTTACAATTTAAAAATAATTATTCACATTTATAGGAATTGTGTGAAAATGTATCATGTGGTCATCCTAAAAATCCTGCTCACCTCTGGCTCTTGAAGACTAGCAAAGGATACCCATGCTTGCAGGATTACTGACACGTTCTCCTTTGAGACCTGAACAGATCGGACAGTCTGTAAGAGGGTGAGTATAACATTTCTATTACTGTTCTGTGTGGATCTTGGAAGAAACGCATATGTTCAGAACTTGTGTGTGCCAATGCTGCGTGGGAACACCACCAGAGCCAAAAGGACCTGGAATTACCATGGTTACTGAAAGTGATGCTGAATAGGCAGTGGTGCAGGGCTCCAGGTGAGACCAAGGTGAAACTCTGAAGTGCAAACTTAAAACTGCAAATAACCTACAGCTAAGACACTTAATGAGAGCAGAGGGGGGCTAGAGGAAGGAGCAGAGGTTTAACCCAACGTGATGAGCGTTGATATGAGCTGGAGAAATCTAAACTACAGGGGGAACTCTGAAGAACTGCTGGGAAACCTAGGGAAAGAGAATGCCAGTTTATTTTTCATACAGCACCAAATATTGAGACGTAGTCGAGAGCTCCAATTGATTTTATTACAAGTAGTCACCTGGCGTTTGCATCCAGAATACAAAGCACATAGAACCATGATGCAAAGCCATTTAGAAGGGAAGGTCGAGACTTGTACCTCCAGTTAAGAGGGGTTCTTCCATGAATTGTTCTTTGGAGAGGGTTGTAGGCAGGGGAGTCTGGCTCGAGAACGTTTTGGTACAGTAAGTTTGAGACTTCGGAGTCAGTGACCAGTTCACATGCACATTGGCCTCTGATTGTTCTTATATTTCTCAGTGCATGTGTCCCATTTGTGACTGGAGAGGAAATTCATATTTTGGCTGTTCTTGCTCTCTGTCTCATTATTGTTTGCTAAAGGTCCCCTGGGTTTTGGAACCTCTAGATATTTGTTTTACAGGAGAAAGGTAGTCATCTGTATGGGCTCCTGAAAAATCCTCTGAACTCTTCCCAGCACCTCAGCTGTAATATTGCTGCAGCATAATGGCAGCACACGGGAGATGCATTCAGTTCTGTGGTCTTCACAAGGACACCAATGGATTCCATAGATTTTTGGCTTGCTGTATTTAGGGATGTGAATACCACATGTGTGGGGATCTAGCATTCTCCTCTTCTCTAAGAGCATCTTATATCCTGCTTTTGATTTTGGCCCTAGCTTCTTGATAACCTAGTGTGTGCAGAAGCATAGGCCTGTCCTGACAATATGAGATGCAGGGCCTCTCCTGTGGACCGGTAAGTGTGCACCAATCATGCTTTCATAGTGGAGAGAGGACTAATGTGATACACTGTAAATGTATCAACTTTTCTGCTCCTGGAATCGCCTGCATAATTCCACGTGTCTGGAGTGGGACCTCAGTACGTTTGTTTTAAACCACTTATTTGCATATATGTGCCTTGGAGAGTATGCTCTTTACTTCCTCTGCTTGTAATGACCTCCGACACAGTATATCTGTGTCACTGAACAGGTGTGTGCACTTCTGTGACTTTGCGCATCTTTGTATTTGTAATGCCGTCTGTACCTAGACTGGTCACTGCGCATCTGTGTCTGGGATCACCTCTGTGAACTCTGACTGTTCATCAGTGTCTGTGATGATATCTCTGCCAGAACTGGTCTTTGAACCTATGCGACTCTGCACATCTGTGTGTGTAATATCCTCCACGCCGGTCTGTGACTGGACCTTGGGGAGGGGAGAGGGGGGAGGGGTGTGTGTGTTTGTATAATATCCTCTTTGTCGGTCTCTGACTGGACTAGTCTCAGCACCTCTGTATGCAGAATTAGTTATGTAACTGTGTAGATCTATAATGTGGTCTCTGACAGGACACACGTGTGTACGGGTGGGTGTGTGTGTGTTCAGTCCTCTGTGACTGAATTGGTCTCTCCACCACTGTGGTCCTAAATTACTTCTGCTACTTTGTGCATCTCGGATGTGTGAATGTCCTCTGCCTGTCTGTGTGACTGCACTGATCTGTGTGTGTGTGTGTGTGTGTGTGTGTGTGTGTGTGTGTGTGTGTGTGTGTGTAATATCCTATATGCCGCTCTGTTATTGGACTGGTCTCTCCACCTCTGTGACCAGACTCTCCTGTGTGACAGGGTACATCTCTGTGTTTAATGTTATTTGC
This sequence comes from Pleurodeles waltl, assembly GCF_031143425.1. Taxonomy (NCBI): domain Eukaryota; kingdom Metazoa; phylum Chordata; class Amphibia; order Caudata; family Salamandridae; genus Pleurodeles; species Pleurodeles waltl. Next base: position 429,523,385 of record NC_090445.1, on the reverse strand, counting down.
GCCTCTGGTCTCCTGTGTCTGAGTGGCATTGGTACCCTGTGTCCTGCCTGCTGCTTCTTGAATCAGCACTGTGACTCTCTCGTCCTTTCCGCGCTGCCTGGTCGGGCTAGGGGGCTGGAGGACCGGAGCGTGTCTACTACCCCAGATTGTTTTAATATTCCGGGCAGGTTCGTCTGCAGCACTCACTGCCTCCGAGCCATCGGCCTCATCAATCAGGCCCTCTCTGTCTCCAATACTCCGCTTGCTCGTCCCTCCGGCACACGGAGTGTACGTGCCCTGAAAGGGAAGGCTGGGGCATTGGGGCACCAAACATGGGCTGCATGGAAAACTGGGGTGCCGTGGTGCGCCGTGTCAGAGCTGTGAAGGGGTGCAGCCGGCCATGGTTTGGCAACCAAACGACAGAACGCGCTAGTCAGGATAGAGTTGCTCTTTGGGCATTTATGGCCACAATGCTAACGAAGTGGCATCAGGCAAAATACAGCCGCATAGGCAGATCTGTGTGTGGGTGAATATCTGTAACAATGGAGTGCTCAGGGTCCTTGGAGGTTATTGCGTTGTGCGTTGGCCACAGTTTGAAGGCAGCCCCAGTACTGGTGTAGAGGTGCGCACTGTAAGAGACGTTTTGGAGGAAATGTGTGTTAGTGTCAGAAGTTGTGCAGCAGGGAGTGCTACATGTCAAGACCGAGGTACACTGATAAAAGTGTGTGTTGGTTCGAAAAACAGAATAACAGAAGAAACCCCACATTCCAAGAGAGGTGGATTTTTTTTAGCTGACTGGACTGTGTGATCCCCAGTGTTGGAATAGCAGCGGGTGCTGCTGGTCAGAATTGTGGTGCAATAGGTGAAGTGTCTGGGGCCTCAGCGCCGGAATGTGTGTGTGTGTGTGTGTGTGTGTGTGTGTGTGTGTGTGTGTGTGTGTGTCTGCTTTTGGGTCCATATCGAGATGGAAGGCAGTCTCCGTGGCTTGTCTACATTGGTAGAGCGTGGAGGTTCGCTTCTCCAACCGCCTGTTTGTCTTACGCTCTTGCTTTGGTAGTTGGCCCCATGATATTTCAGCTTTCCTTGCAGATCATCGCTGTGCGCCGATGCTGAGTCTTTGTAAGGGCCTCTGCTCAGCAGTTTGTCTTCCCTAGAGTCCTAGCTGTGCCCCTTACCTCTCTAAGTCATCTACTTGGTACTCAAATGCCCTCGACTAACCTGTAATTACAACTGCCTCAACTTGCAATCTGTGCACCTGACTGAGCCTTTCATGCAGTGAAAGAAATGAGGGAGATCCAGCCGGGTCCTGGGTCCAACAATTGTTACTGAACTAGATCTGGGCAGCCCCTAGTAAATATCCTGAATTTGTCCTGTTGCAAGTTGCCGACAATGGCACACATTCAGCAGCGAGCACAAGCTTTCTGTTCAAAGCAACAGCATGCAGTTGGTGAAGGGAAGTCTCTTAGTTTCACTTCCAACTGGGCCCAACACAAAGGCCTCATTTAAAGAGCCATCAGCCTCCCTTTGTTGGAGTCTCATCCTGAATGGGAGGTATCTGGAGCCTTACGCCCAGATGTGAATGAAAGCAGTGGAGCGAGACCGACACCCAACTTGTTATCTCTTCACAGTTGCCTAGTAGAAACTATGACTTGGATGCAGGTTTTTGAATGTGTTCAGCTGCGGCATCTAAGGGATGTGCTTTCCCTGTCAGAATTTCAGACGTCTGTATGAGTAATTACACAATTTAAATAGCACTTACTATTTTTTTATTTCTTTTATGCCATTCTTCATCCCACTGTAGGATAGCTGTCGGGCCGCTTTACATCACTCACATATAGAGGCATTGAATCATATAAGTGCGTAAATATGTGTACTATAAATGTTTTACAAGACAATGAGGATTACATGGTGTGGGAGCAACATTTTATCCATACAGGCATATTAGGTGCGATTGGCCTGGAGAAGCACAGTCAGGATTTAAAACATGATGCAGTGGTTGTTGGTACAAATAGCACTTTAAAAAAAAATAAACACTTATTTTATTTGGCATTTTAAGGGAAAAAAAATGTCTCATCTCGTATTCCCCAACCGATTCACGTAGCTAGTAATTACAGTTATACATAGGTTCATGCCACGGATGTGTACTTGCCTTAAAGTGGCTCCCCTTAATTACAGTGCTGTGGATTGCATGTGTACATCACCCAAATGACCCTTTTATGAATCTTAGAATAACGAAAGGTTGAGAAAGAAAGGGTTCTAAACTTATGCCTTGCAATTTGCATGCAGCTCCTTGGCGCTGGTTCATAGCTCACTGTTCTCCATTAGAAAGTTTGTAACATAACTTGCACGTAACAAAAGCGTTGTGCATTACAGCAGGCACAATCATCCTCTATACTCCTCTAAGGCGAATCAATCAAAACTGTAGCTAGATAAAACAAAGATTTCTCCACCAAGTGCATTAACCACCAGAGTGAACTTTCAGTTAATATCGCCTGAAAATTGCTGGACACACGAAGATCTCTGCCGCAGGTGCCTTAACGTCGTAAGATATTTTAAAATACATCATGTTTGTAACTAGTTAGGTAAGCCAGTGGGATATACTGTCGCATTTGTCCTTGTTGCTGATATATTTGCGGTAGAGTTTTTTTTTTTTTTTTTTTTAAGTACAAGTTGACTGTTGGACTCCGCTTGCAAGGCTCTTCCGCTCGACTCCACCCGCTTTCTGCTGCCATATACCTTGACCTTCAGTTTATGGGACACGGAGTCTTTTTTTCCTTTTTGAGCTCTGCTTACGTGCACCCATTGCTCGGTGCCATAGCCTTCCCTGCAGCCCCTGCTTCGTGCCCATCCATCCTTGCAGCTCCATCTCGGACTCTGATGGAATGTCCGTCTCAGCGGCCCTGCTCGCTGCTCAGAGCTGCTGAAGCCCACGCATTGTTTTGCGCCATGCTTGGCGACTGAGAAACGAACAGCCATTTCTACTCTGCCACCTGTCCAGGACATCCAGTGCTTTCGGTTAGTTGCTGCAAACCACATCCTTCCGTGGTCCTTATCGCTGTGTAGATGCCCGTTGCCCTTGGGTGGCTCGTGAGTCCAGTCGTGGCTTGCGAGGACAAGGCGAGCTCATTGTGGCCCAGGGTTCAGCACACAGATGTTTTGGGGGGAGACCCTCTTGTTTCTGCCATTGTGTTCCCCTTAAACGTTCCCGTGTGTTGGACCCACAAGTAGAAGTGGCCGCTTTCAAAGACGGGGACTCCTCGCCTTCGTGTGTGATGCTGGGGTGGGAGACAGATGGAGATTCCACTGAAGGAGCCTCTTGTAATGCAGGGCTCATGACGCCGAGGTATTTACAGATGTTGTGTGTGTGATCAGGGAGCACAGAGATAAAAGGTTGATGTAAGGGTACAGCAGCACCCCCACTGCAGCCTGCTCTTGGAATACAGTACACTGCGCATGCTTGCAGTGCGCCCTTGGTATGCACTGGTGTGTACTCTATGCTGTGCACCTGCTGCACTGCGCTCTTGCCGTGAGCTTGCATGCTGCAGCGTGCTTTGGTATGCATCCCACTCAGCCGCACTGCATAGAGGACGCATCACGAGCTGGAGTGCGCTCTTACTACCCAGCTCACCTCCTTCAGTTTTTGCTTGATATGCACTCACATGTTGCAGTACACCCGCTGCAGTGTCCGCGTGGTCTACTGCTCACACAGCATCGACTCGTCCTTCGTATGTGCTCATCCGGTGCAGTGTGATCTCCGTAGTATGTAATCACATGCTGCGCATGATGCTCTCGGGGTATTCGCCTCACCCGCTGCAGTGCATCCTTAATGTATGCACATACACAGGCTGCTGTGCGCCATTGGTATGCACTCAGACTGCTCTGCGCCCTCGGTATACACCTCACCGCCTGCAGTGCACCCTTGTTGTATGCACATACACAGGCTGTTGTGCACCTTTGGTATGCACTCACAGACTGCTCTGCGCCCTCGGTATACACCTCACCTGCTGCTGTGCATCCTTAGTCTACGCACACACAGGCTGTTGTGCACTATTTTAATGCACTCACGCTGCTCTGCGCCCTGAGTAAACACCCCACCTGCTGCAATGCATCCTTGGTATACACACACGCTTCTGTGCACCATTGGTTTGTACTCGCATGCTTCAGTGCGCCGTTGGTATACCCCCCTCCAGTGCATCCTTAGTATAAACACACACTTCTATATACAATTGGTATGCACTCACATGCTGCAGTGCTCCCTGGGCAGGGGGCGCGCACCACGGCATAGCGTGCCCCCAATACAGGTGCGGGCCGGATCGGACCGGGGGGAGGCCTGGTTGGTCGGGAAACCAACCAGGCCTGTGGGAGGGAAGGAGTCATGTTTTGGCACAAAACAGGTGGATAACCTTGGCATCAAGAATACTAGTGCAGGTGAACTCAAGACGGTATCATGAGCTTTTTGGCTCAAACCAGGGTGGCGGTGCTGTGGGTTTAGGAAAGGGGCTTGGGACGACCGCTACCGCGAATGTCCATAGCTCCCCCCACGGTACTCCATTACATGGCCCTGGAATTTTTTAATTTGGGGGGATGAGACTGCGCCAGGGGACCAAGGTATGGCCCGGTTGCCCAGTATCATTCCCATTGGGTGCCAGGGGGAATCCCTTGCTTAGGGTTGGCCCTGGCATGGTTGGATTGGGGGACAGTTTTCATGCTGGCCCGCGCCCCCTCTATCTTGAGGGGGCAGGTGAGTCTCGCCTAGTGAAACGTAATTGGTTTTGGGGGGAACACGGCCCCCAGTTTACAGACGATGCCACAGGTGCCTGGTGGGTGGACAACCATGACTCCTTTTTAAGATTTGAGATGCATATTGTAAATAATTATGGAAATTTAAGGATGAAAAGAAATACTGTACATATGATGATGTTTTTTATGTCGTGTTTATATGGTTGTGAATAAATACGGCCTGAGAATTGTTATATTCTCTATCGCAGGAAGGTTTCAGTCTGCTTTGTTTACTGTGAACATAAAGTATGTTGCTCTAAGCAGTGGATCATAGAGGGAAAACCAGTGTGAACTGTTTTTTGTTTGTGGGTATCGATGCGGTCCCCCAACTGTGGATAAACACCTCACCTGCTGCAGTGCCTCCATCCTTAGTGAATACACGCTCTCACACAAGCTGCTGTGCATCATTGGTATGCACTGACAGGCTGGTCTTCGTCCTGAGTGTACACCCACTCGCTGCAGTGGAGCCTTAGCATAGACACAAAGGCGCGCGCACACACACACACACACACACACACACACACAGGTTGCCGTACGTCATTGTAATGCGCTGTCATGCTGCTCTGCACCCTGGGTATACACCTCACTTGATGCAGTGCATCCTTCATGTATACACACACACACACACACAGGTTGCCGTACGCCATTGTAATGCGCTCTTATGCTGCTCTGCGCCTTAGGTATACACCTCACCTGCTGCAGTGCATCCTTCGTGTACACACACACAGGCTGCTGTGCGCCATTGTTATGCACTCACAGGCTGCTCTATACCCTGGGAATATACCTCACCTGCTGCAGTGCATCCTTAGTATACACACACACACGCTGATGTGCTCCATGTTTATGCCCTCACATGCCACAGTGCGCGCTAAATATACACCTACCCGATGCAGGGCATTCTTACTGTACACACACAGGCTTCTCTGCGCCATCGATATGCTCTCACTTGCTGCAGTGCACTCTGGGTATACACCTCACGAGATGCAGTAAATCCTGATATGGCCTCACGTTTAAATACGGCGACCGTGAGTGTTGAAGTACATCAATCATACGTGCAGTACAGACAGTTTTCCTGCCTCCGTACCCAATGGCAGAAAGCAATCAGGATAAGGTACTTGAAATACAAAGTAAAGCCACGATGTTCCTTTGCCACAGAACTACAAGCAATTTAGGTTAAGTGGGAAAGAATAGGTAAGTCAGTATGTTAATACAACTCTGTTATTGAACGCGTCATGTCAAACACATCATGCTGCGACAAAGATTAATCTGCAGTGGTGGCAGTATTGCAAAATAATATGATACTTATATGCAACCAAGCCGTGCAGAGTGAGATGGTGTAGGCGTTTTCTAGCCCTCTTAAAGGGTCGGATATCATACATACCCCTTCCAAGACAAAAATGTGTTTTTAAAAACAAGTAGCACTTTTAGACTCCATCCACTAGATGGCGAGATATGACTCCAACCACCATGTGGTGGGCTACACGAATCCAAAAGAGTTTCAAGCTCAAAACTGTTGATTCAAGTTGCTAGTTTCTTGGTCCCTGTGCAGAACAACGCAGAGAACAAAAGGACGAAGTTTTTGCTGTAGGTGTTACCTGACTGCTGGCAATGTTAGATTTCTTAAAAATCAGTTACAACTGTTTTTTGCTTGTATTTTTTAATCTGTCTCATGGCTCACTTCCGGGTACACAGGTTTCATATTTGCAGCACCTCCTTTGCATAAACATCACATACTGCAGTACAACCTTTTCATCAACCTGAGACACTGGAGTGTGCCGTGTTATACTCCACATATAGTGGGCGCAATATGCTCTAGACATATAGGTGACCTACTATAGCATCCTCTCGCATGTTGCAGTATGCCTTTAACGTAGACCTCGTGTACTGCAGTGTGGTTTTTGGTGTGCACCTCACGCGTTGCAGCAGGCCTTTTATTGACTGTGGCTGATACTGTTGGTATACGCCTCCTATAGCAGAACCGTTGCAATAGACCCCATTGCTGCAGCGAGACAACGGGATACATTCCAAGCCATTGTGTCCGAACTATAACAGGATAGGATCACTAACCTTATGCTAATTGTTATTTAAAACTCCCCAGGGCTCAAGTGTAAACATTCCGGACAGAGCAATTTAAACGTTTTGATGGTAGATGATTTCACTCACAAGGCTCCACCCAGTGGGTACTTTTAGATCACCTCGAGGCAGACTTTGAAAAGCGTAGGAAAGGTCTGCACATACACCAGTTTGTGGTATAACACTCACCTGCTTTCCCAGTCACCTCCCCACCCCTGCTCAGATGCTCTGAAGAGATGAGAAGTCAGGCTGTGTGACAGCTATGTTTAGGCAAGTATTTGCAATGCAATAGGTCTCACATATGTCAAACAAGTTAATTATCATCTTTTGACAACAGCGCCTACGAGCAAAAACAAAAAAAAAATATATGAGTGGAAACTGAGAAAAGACAGCTTAACAATATAAAATAAACTTAGCTTTGAGAAAAATAAAACTTCGCAATTTTGTTTGTCCTGCTAGGCTTGCTAGTGTCCTGTTTTTGCCAGTCACTTTTTGGACTTTGGGGTGCTGCCATCTAGAAAAATCTACGAGACCTAGACACATCTGAAAATTAAATATCCGGGTGAGTTCAGGGTGGTGTGCTTCACATGCACCCCACACCATTTTCCTACCCACAATGCCCTGGAAACCTTCAACTTTTCTTGAAATCACACATTTTCCCCACATTTTTGTGATGGAACCTTCCTCAATCTACAGGAATCCACAAAATACCTACCACCCAGTATTGTTGCATCTATACCGATAAAAATTCTGCCTCACTTGTCGTCCTAAAAAACATTTTTTTCCAAACTGCCCTTTTGGACCGGCTTTGGTTCCCCCTCATTTTAGACATATTTTTGGCTCTTCCCTGTCACAGATACTTGGCCCACCTACACAAGTGAGGTATCATTTTTATTGGGAGACCGAGGGGAAGGTTGGGTGGTAAGAAATTTTTGCCGGTGCGGTGATCCCACACAGGAATGTGGGGAAAAATATTTTTTTTTTAGCTAAATTTGAGGCTTGCTGGGGATTCTGGATAAGAAAACACTGGGGATCCACGCCAGTCGCACGTCCCTGGACTCCCTCGGGTGTCTATTTTTCAGAAATGTCGGGGTTTGGTAGGTTTCCCTAGATGGCTGCTGAGGTCAGTACCAAAAACCCTGTCCCTCCCCCCCCCCCCCCCAAACCAACCAAACAGGTAGTTTTGTATTTGATAATTTTGATGTGTCCACGTAGTGTTTTTGGGGCATTTTCTGTGGTGGGCACTAGGCCTACCCACACAAGTGAGGTACCATTTTTATCGGGAGACTTGGGGGAATGCTGGGTGGAAGGAAATTTGTGGCTCTTCTCACATTCCAGAACTTTCTGTCACCGAAATGTGAGGAAAAAGTGTTTTGTTTTTGGCCAAATTTTGAGGTTTGCTAAGGATTCTGGGTAACAGAACCTGGTGAGAGCACCACGAGTTACCCCCTCCTGGGTTCCCCTAGGTGTCTCGTTTTCAGAAATGTCTAGGTTTGCTAGGTTTTCCTAGGTTCTGGATGAGCTAAAGGCCAAAATCCACAGCTAGGCACTTTGCAAAAAACATGTCTGTTTTCTTTGGGAAAATGTGATGTGTCCATGGTGAGTTTTGGGTCATTTCCTGTTGCGGGCACTAGGCCTACCCACACAAGTGAGGTACCATTTTTATCTGGAGACTTGGTGGAACGGTGGGTGGAATGTGAGGAAAAAGTGTTTTTTTTTTGGCCAAATTTCGAGGTTTGCATAGGATTCTGGGAAACAGAACCTGGTGAGAGCCCCACAAGTCCCCCCATCTTGGATTCCCCGAGGTGTCTAGTTTTAAAAAATGCACAGGTTTGGTAGGTTTCCCTAGGTGCCGACTGAGCTAGAGACCAAAATCTACAGATACGCACTTTATAATAAAAACACGCCTGTTTTCTTCGGTGAAAATGTGATGTCTCCATGTTGTGTTTTGGGGCATTTCCTGTCGCAGGCACTAGGCTTACCCACACAAGTGACATACCATTTTTATCAGAAGACTTTTGGAACACAGAATAGCAGAACAAGTGTTATTGCCCATTGTCTTTCTCTACATTTTTTTCCTTCTGTATACAAGACAGTGTGTAAAACAGATGTCTATTTGAGAAATGCCCTATAATTCACATGCTAGTATGGGAACTCCGAAATTCAGAGATGTGCAAATAATGACTGCTTCGGAACACCTTATCTTGTGCCCATTTTAGAAATGCAAATGTTTCCTTGATACCTATTTTTCACTCTTTATATTTCACCAAATGAATTGCTGTATACCCAGTATACAATGAAAACCCATTGCAAGGTGCAGCTCGTTTAATTACTCTGGGTACCTAGAGTTCTTGATGAACCTACAAGTCCTATATATCCCCGCAACCAGAAGAGTCCAGCAGACGTAACAGTATATTGCTTTCGAAAATCTGACATCGCAGGTAAAAGTTAGAGTAAAGCTTGGAGAAAAATAGCTGTTTTTTTATACCCCAATTTCAATTTAATTTTTTTGTTTCAGCTGTTATTTTCTGTAGGAAAACCTTGTAGGATCTACACAAATGATTCCTTGCTGAAGTCAGAATGTTGTCTACTATTTAGAAATTATTAGCTGTCTGGGATCCAGCAATGGTTTCACACCCATTTCTGTCACTAATTGGAAGGAGTCTAAAAGCACAAAAATAGTAAAAATGGGGCATGTCTCAGTAAAATGCCAAAATTGTGTTGAAAAATGTCGTTTCTGATTCAGGATTGCCTGTTCCTGACAGCTGGGAAGATGGTGATTCTAGCACAGCAAACCCTTTGTTGATGCCATTTTCAGGGGAAAAACCACAAGCCTTCTTCTGCAGCCCTTTTTTCCCTTTTTTTTTTTTAAAACAAAGATTTTGCTGTACTTTGGCTAATTTCTTGGTCTCCTCCTGGGTACCCACAATCTCTGGGTACCTCTAGAATCCTTAGGATGTTGGGGAAAAAAAGGACACAAATTTGGCGTGGGTAGCTTCTGTGGACAAAAAGTTATGAGGGCCTAAGGGCGAACTGCCCCAAATAGCCAAAAAAATCCTCGGCACAGGAGGGGAAAAGACCTGGCAGCGAAGGGGTTAAAGAAGCACCCTTAGCACCCTTTTCGGTCTGTTTTTCAGTGAACTTCCTTGTTGCAAAGGGAGTCTCCAGTCTGCGCCATGAAAATGTCATTCTCTCTTTATTATGGCAGTGGCAATCAGCCCCACCCCAGTATTTGAAGTACTTGTGTTCGGAATTATTTTCTTCTATAAATAAATGTGGGCTGAAGTCAGGACATCGTCCCTTTGTGGCATAAAACATTACATACGGCACCTGCTGGCAAACTTTTTTACTTTTGCTGAACTGAGATTGAGACTGTTGTTTCTTCTATAAAGGTACCCCTTTGTAGGTTTGTAAGACGTATTGTTACAGATTCTTTAAAATGTACATAGAGTTGGCTGTGGCTTCTCAGAGTATTTGTCTCGCACTTTTTAATCTATCATTCCACATTCCTTAAAGTGCCGGCATTGCAATACAAGAGCGACTGTTTTACAACTTAAAAGTATACTGAATCATCACACATGAACTTCATTTAGTACATACATTTTACTCAAAAAGCACTACTTTTTATTTTCCCTTTGCTGCTGCTTTAGTAAGTACACATATGCATGTTCTTCTCCCCGTCAGTCTCCCCCATTGTCTTCTCTCCACGTATTACCCTTTGACTTTCCATCATTTTTTTATTTCCGGTTGTTTTCTTCCTTTATGAATTTTACCATTGATTTCTCAATTTATGTTTTCATCAATTGATCTTCCTTGGCTATTTTCAAATAAATGATTTTCCAAAAGATCCGACTTAAATACGCAAGCACATGCAAATACAGACATTCACAAATGTGGTTTCTATATGTTAGTACATTAGAGCCAGATATATTCGCTTAGCCAATGCGTGTTTAAAAGTGGCATTACAACAAATACATAATTGTGAGGATTATCAGTATTTTATATGCCTTTTTGTGTTAGGGATATTTCAGCCATATCTGTTTGATTCTTTGTTAAGCTTGTATTTGCTTGTGAACTTTCTTTGACATTTTAGAAATGTTCCTGGTAAGGAAACTTAGTTTAGAAATACTCGCATGTCGTCGTTCTTGTGGTAAATTATAGCACTGATGTTACAAGAAGGTTTGGCCACAACCAGGCAAGTGTCTTACTGCATTACATATCCTTTGCTCCCCTGCAAAAGAGTGTTCCAAAGCGCATGTCGTTGTATAGTGGTTAAAGGTGACCACCTCACGTCAGGTCATTGTGGACCAAGTCTCTAGGTCTGGACGTTTGTGTGAAAGCCTAATGTATTCCGGGTATTGTAGTCTTGTTCTACGTAACCAATTATCATAACACACCTGAAATCGATTTGTAGGTGAAAGTTCAGAGTTTGAGGCAGCATCTGCAATGACCTGGAATGAGGTGGTCCCTCTACATTGTAATTGTTTCTGTTATGCAAGTTAGTGCTTCACAGCACGCAGCCTATCCATTTTGCTGGAACAGGGCCCCATGTTCCATGCAAAACGCCACAGATGCCTCCAACTTTTAGAACCTGCTGCCTCCCACATAGGATTCTTCCAGCAGCCCCTCTGCCTCCATTGCATTTACCGGACCTTGCTGCATTGTAGGCCCTGCACAAACATCCTCGGGCAGGCATCCTCCCATCAGCATGGTGTTGGCATACCTCTGTTTATCTGCCTGCCATTTCCTCCTCAGCGGTCTAAGGAGAGACTTCACACTGCAAGAGTAGAAAGGCTACTCATCTGTGGGACAATCGGGAATCGAGAAATGGAAGTGGTTGGGGCAGGGGGAGAGCAGGGATGTGGGTGAACTTTCACCTAAGAGGAGAAACATGGGCCAGATGTGAAAAGCCACTTAGTATTTCTTAATGGTCCGAATCGCTATATCGGGCCATTAAGAAATGCTAAGTGGGATTTTGAGATGTACAAAGCCCTTAAGGAATTGCAAGATGCGATTTCTACAGAGTAGAAATAGCATTTTGCGAACTTGTAGAGCACAAACTTGTCACCCCGGAGGGTCTCCAGGTGCTGGGCAGATACTGCGGGCCTTGGACGGCTGGCAGTGGCAGCCGAAGAGCCAAGTCTTGATCTGCTTTCTGAAGTCCTTCAGAGAAGGGGAGGTGCAGAAGTGAAGGGGGAGGTCGTTCCAGGATCTGGCAGCAAGGTGGGAGAGGGAGCGACCTCCAAAGCATTTGCGGCGAATGCGGGGGACTTGGGCATGGGTGAGGGAGGCTGAATGGAGTTCTCTGGTCGGTCGGTGGAAAGTGAGGCAGTTGTTGATGTCCGGCATTGTGGAGGGCCTTGTATGCGTGGATGAGTAGCTTGTATAGGCATCTCTGCTTGACAGGGAGACAATAGAGGGCCCTGAGGTGGGGAGTGATGCTGGTTCCTCTGGGGAGGTCAAGGGCGAGTCTTGTTGCTGCGTTCTGGATGGTCTCTAGGTGGTTCAAGAGCTGTTTTGTGGTTCCAGCATAGAGCACGCTTCTGTAGTCGAGTCGGTTGGAGATGAGGTCCTGGGTAACTGTCTTCCTGGCTGAGATGGGAATCCATTAGAAGATCTTGTGGAGCATGGGGAGGTTGTGAAAGCAGACAGATGAGACCCCGTTGTTCTGTTGCTTCATGGTCTCTTCGGTATCCACGATAATCAAGAGTTTGCGTGCTTGGTTGGTGGAGGTGGGTGGTGGAACAAGGACGGCAGGCCACCACGTGTCATCCCAGGGGGTGGACTTGTTCCCGAAGATGAGGATCTCCATTTTATCTGAATTTAGCTTGAGGCAGTTGGTCCTTATCCAGGTAACGATGTTTGTCACAGTGTTTTGGAAGTTGGTTCGTGTGGTGGCATCGTTATCTGTGAGGGACGAGCTGGGTTTTATTGGCAAATGAGATGATGTTGAGTCTGTGGGTGCGTGCGATGTCTGCCAGCGGAGTCATCCCCAAAACTGGTTGTGCTTGTTCTTAGGTAAAGGCAGTCTACCGTTGTTTTCAGTGAGCCTCTGATCAGAGTCAAAGCACTGGTACCCGCTGCTCCATTAAATTTCAGGAGAGTGTAGATACCACTATGTGAATGGGGCACTAAAAAAAGCTTTGAAAGGCTGGTATGGGTGGGGGAAAGATGGTCACTCTGCCCCTCCGACACCTACTTTTCTGAGGCAGGTCTTAGTTTTCCTATAACTGGCACCGCGACTAGCTTTGCTATCCCTGGTAAAGATAACGAGCGATACTATTTTGTACTTATTTTGAACTTTCCCAAGCTTTGCCTACCTCAGTTTCTGAAGGAAGCTTGCACTGTATTCATCCCTGCTGTGCACTTCTGTGTGGGTCGGGCCTACCAGACAGCCAAGCTGTCTGGTTGCAAACGACCTGTTGTCAGTTTACCAAGACCTTAGCGTAGACTTAAAGCCTATCCATTGCTTACCGTGGGTTGGCTTTATTATCACTATAATGTGCCTGCTTCTTATTCAATGACTTGCCTTCTCCACCCTGTGTTTGTCGCTCCCCTGGAGTGTAGCCTCATTACTTAGGTTCTCCCACTGCTCACTTTTAGGGTACTAAGCTGTTCTTTTTGCTTAAGCACTCCATGAGAGTGCATGTGTTTTCCAGGTATGTTCTCTGTCTTCTCCCGCTTGGTGTTTCTCTCTCTCTCTCTCTGGTCCGTCTGCTTTTCTTCCTCTGTGCTTCTCTTTCATTTTGTTTAAGCATTCCACATCTCACTCTTATTCTCTTTCTTCCAAGTGCTTCTCTTCCTCTGCACTGCTCTCTCATCTTTGTGATTCATCCCCCCACTTGCAGTCTGTGTTGTTTAAGCTTGCCTCTTTTCTCATCTGCTGTAATCCTATTCCTTTCCAGTGTCGTCATACATGCATTTGGTGTTATCAGCTGCCCTGGTGCAATTACATGCCATTTTAGAACCCCCACGTACAGACCTGGTGACACTGAATATGTCATCATGAAGACCACGAGGATAACAGATGAATGGTAATCTTAAGAAATAGTCAAGATGAGAAACGGTTACTAGGTATTGAATTTTGGGCTGAGGGTGCACCAATAGTGCAAGCCTAAAACAAGTTCTGGCAATTACTAAAAGTTGAGAGTAAGAAAAGGCAAGTATGGAGAGTGTTGTAAGAACCCCAGTAATTTGAGGTCACACACCAGGTCAAAACCGTGACCTTTCCAGGTAAGCAGAAGACAGAAATTTTTAACAACCTTCTATATATATATATATATATATATACACACACACACACACACACACACACACACACACACACACACACACACACACACACACACACACACACACACACACACACACACACACACACACACACACACACACACACACACACACACACACACACACACACACACACACACACACACACACACACTCTCTCTCTCTCTCTCTCTCTCTCTCTCTCTCTCTCTCTCTCTCTCTCTCTCTCTCTCTCTCTCTCTCTCTCTCTCTCTCTCTATGGGTGGTTCTTTTACAAATCACTGGAGTAATAATTATCATGATCATAAGAAATAACCCAGTGATAAATGCAGAATTAGAGTAAATAGAAGATATACCCCCAAACATTATTCATCTCTAACTCATTAGTCTACTAGCCCTAGATGCTTTGCTTATTATTACCTATATTGTTGCTGAGCCATGCAATAGTGTATCTGTATGCCAAAAGGCCTTCAGGTTGGTGTCCTATTTGACAGCATAGCTCTCAGTAATCAGTCCGGCTCTTCTACTGCCTCAGATTGCTAGGGACGTTTATACCTTTTTCCTCTTCAGATGTCCACGGAGCAGATGGTGGCTAATTTACTCGAAACTTGTGTTTGCAAAACAGAGCTGGAAACAATGCTTCTGGAAGTAGTAGTCTTCTAACTTTTGAATTCTGTGAGCAGAGAACTGTACATGGTCAATCTGCAGAAATCGACTTATAGCTAAATCCACCTCAAACATTCAACACAGTATCACTTTCTACGTTAAGGAAAGTGGGCTCAAGATATTTGCAGTTTTGCACATACAAACTGGATTAGCTTTCACAAAATGAAGTTGGAAAAGTCAAGTTAATTCTGAGCCTAAAAATCTTGTCTATGAAACTTATGATAAGTGACCCACTACCGTAAAACCATTCCATGCACAAACGTGGACTACATAAACATGTACTAAGGCCCTTGATGCATATGTTAAGATTGTCGGTCATATAGAAAAGTGGGATATTAAGATTTGATGGTAGTGATGAGGAGAGGTAAGGGATGCGGAGGAGGGAGATGTGGGATGGCTTTGTGAAAGAAATAAATGTCTTCATGCCTACATGTATATGTTTATTAAAGCAAAAATATAAACAATAATCACTCACTGAGACAGTGCTTCTTCTCTCTGAGCATGGACTGATACCCTCGAAGGAAATGGAAAGCTACACATTACTTCAGACTGGAACTCGGGCATTGGGAGTCTTGGGAGGTGCTATGCTTTCTCATGAGAAGATATTTTCCCTTCAAAAGATACTGATAGTATACATTTCATGGACAGCGAGATAGTCATTTACAAATCCTTGCTTACTAGTGCCAATACGAAAATGAGGCTGAATACATCAGAAGTGCAAGTAGACTGTAGGCCTAAGCATAACCTGGTGTGAGAAAGTAGCCTCTTTCTAGCATGGTTATACCCATTTTTGGCCTGTTTGTCAGTGTGTTTTGACTGGGTCACTGGAATCCTGCTAGCCAGGACCCCAGCGATTCTGGTTTGTGGCATACTTGTTAGTATGTTTCACTGTTTTTGTCAGTATGCTTGACTGGGTCACTGGGATCCTGCTAACCAGGACCCCAGTGCTTATGCTCTCTCTGGTCCCAAATTTGTCCCTACATACTAGTAACCCAGTATGTCATCCAAAATTGGCATACTGGTGCTTCCTTATAAGTCCTTAGTACACGGTACTTAGATACTCAGGGCATTGGGTTTCCAGGGGATCCCTATGGGCAGCAGCATTACTTTTGCCACCCATAGAGAGCCCATGCAAAGGCTTCTGCAGGACTGCCTTTGCAGCCTGTGTGAAATGGTCAATGCGCCCTTTCACAGCCATTTTCACTGCACCAGGTCACTTATAAGTCAGCTACTTGTCAGGCCTTCCAACCTTGAAGGCTGAGTGCAAAGCACCTGTGTGTGAGGGCACCCCTGCACTAGCAGAGGTGCCCCCACGTCGTCCAGGACCATTTTCCTGGACTTCGTGAGTGTGGGGATCCCATTTTATGCATGCACTGGACATAGGTCAATACCTATGTCCAGCTTCACAATGGTAACCCTGAATATGGGCATGTAAGGTGTCAAACAACTGGGAATTGCACCCCAATACTGATTCTAGTGTTGTTGGTTGTACAATCACATGTACTTTGGGGGCTCCACAGTGGACACCCAGTACTGCCATACCAGCCTTCTGAAGTTTTCCAGGCTGGCCCGGCTGCTGCAACCTCACAGATAGGTTTTTGCCCTCCTGTTGCTTGAGTAGCTCAAGCCCAGGAAGGCAGAACAAAAGTTTTCCTTTGGGAGAGGGGTGTTACACCCTCTCCCTTTGGAAATAGGTGTTACAGGCATGGGAGGGGTAGCCTCTCGGAGCCTGTGGAAATGTTTTGAAGGACACAGATGGTGCCCTCCTTGCATAATCCCGTCTACACCCATTCAGGGACCCCCAGTCCCTGCTCGGGCATTAAACTGGACAAAGGAAAGGGGAGTGACCACTCCCCTGTCCATCACCACCCCAGGGGTGGTGCCCAGAACTCCTCCAGAGTGTCCCTGGGTTTTGCCATCTTGATTCCAAGGTGGTGGGGCACTCTGGGAGAATCTGAGTGGCCAGTGCCAGCAGGTGACGTCAGAGCCCTTCCCTGATACGTGCTTACCTGCTTAGGTAACCAATCCCCCTTTCAGGGCTATTTAGGGTCTCTCCTATGGGTGTTTCTTCAGATTCGGATTGCAAAACTCCAGCAGGAATCCTCCACATTTTTTACTTAATCTTCTACTGACGGAACCTCAGCTGAACCCTTCAGGAACCATACAAACTGCAACAAAGAAGCAAAGACGACTTCTGCAATGTTGTAACTTCAGCTCCTGCCAGCAATGGCAACAGTTTCCAGGTCGTGCATCCTCAGAGGACTGCCTGTCTTTAGCCTGCACCAGAAGAACCGATGGAATCTCCCGTGGAGTGACGGAGTCACGTCCCTGCTTCAGCAGGCACCTCTCTGCAGCGATGACTGGTGGCGTGGGTCCCCTCTCCAGAAGATGAGCATGGATCCAGCAACACTGGTGGGGGACCAAAGTGACCCCGACAGTCACAAGGTCCAGCTCACCAACTTTGGTGGAGGTATGAGCTTGCCTCCCCATGCAAGACAGTACCCCGTGCACTGTGTGACTTGCAGTTGCCAAGGCTTGTGTGAGACCTTCCAAGAAGCTCTTCGTGCACAGCCCAGCTTAGGCCCCCAGCACACCATCCTGCGACCGCAGCTTGCTGAGTGGCCCTCCGGTGGCGTGGGATCCCCTTGTGTCGTGCTGCATGGGCCTCCATTTGCACCTTCTTTGTCCTCGTGCTGTGGGACTCCTGTGTGCGCTACCTAGTCTACTGAGGGCTCTCTGAGTTACTGAGAGCCTCCTCTGTCTCCCCCTTCTGGGTAGAGGCCACTAAGTCCCTCCTGGTCCTGGGCAGCGCAATTTTCCACTAACCGCGAGCTTTGCATGTGCCAAGGCTTGTTGGCGGAATCCAGCGACGCAAACCAGACTGCAATCATCCATCTGGCGTGGTACATCTTCTGCACCAACCAGGAACCCGCATCTGTCTTTTTGGGTGCATAACTGACTGTCTTTTCACTGGTTGTTCTTTTTTTGCACCTTGATCCGGGTTAGCAGGGGCTCCTGTTCTCCCTGGACTCCTCAGTGCTTCTTGGACTTGGTCCCCTTCTTCCACAGATCTTCAGGTTCAGGAATCCATTGTTAGTGTCTTGCAGTCTCTTCTGGTTCTTGCATAATCTTCTATCACAAATTCTTGTGTGTTTCAGGAAACTATACTCCTGTTTTCCTGGGCTCTGAGGTGGGTTCTATTATTTACCTTTGGTGTTTTTTTACACTCCCAGCACCCTTCTACACACTACACTTCCCTAGGTGGGAAACCGAATTTTGCATTCCACCATTTTAGTATATGGTTTGTGTTCCACCTAGCCCCATTGCAACCTATTGTGATTTTCACTATTTGCGATGTTTTCTAACTGTTTACTTACCTGTTTTTGGATTCTAGTGTTTATACTGTGTATATTACTTACCTCCTAAGGGAATATAGTCTCTAAGGTATTTTTGGCATTTGTGTCACCAAAATAAAGTACCTTTAATTTTGTAACGCTGAGTATTTTCTTTCATGTGTGTGAGTACTGTGTGACTACAGTGGTATTGCAAGAGCTTTGCATGTCTCCTAGCTCAGCCCTGTATTGCTCAGCTACCACTAGACAGGTTGGTTTCTAGACACTGACTACATTTTACTAATGAGGGATAACTGGACCTGCTATAAGGTGTAAATACCTGTGGTACCCACTACAAACCAGGCCAGCCCCCTATACCTGGGTATACAAAACTGACTTGATTAAGCAACATGGCATTTTCGTTAAATGCAATATATCAACAAAATGATTAAAAGGTATACAAGTTCACAATCCCACCCTTTTGTACCCTCTAGATGTAAAACCAAAGGATATGTAAAGCCATCATTTAATTTATTTCAGCAGCACATTCTCCTTCATGGTGTTTCCATAAATCATATTCACAAGAACTGACATCACTATAGAAATCTTCAGCAATTGTTTTTGGATATGCAGGTTCAGTGCTTTTATCAGCTACAACATTCATAATAATGCACATGTGTACATGAATGAGAATATAGATTACCTACAAAAGAATGAGTGTTGAAAGTATTATTTCAATGATCTTACTCCTCACCCTACAAAAAGTGCCCTCCACACAGGACTATGTTCCTCCTGCAGCTAAGCTAAAGGTGTCATGAATGTTATTCATCTTCTTAACGATATCTGTTGTTTTGAGGAATACTGGGAGAAATACTGGGAATATAAGTACACTCAGAACTAACTTTGGCACAGACAACACCATCTGCTGCTACATCCAAAGCCAAAAAAGGAAAAAGACTGCTGGAGGCTGGGACACAGAAGGTGAGTGCCCCGGCCTCCCTTGGCAGTCTTTCTCCTGGGCCCCAGCCCCCTGCGTTGCAGGCGTCATCCTGCCCTCCCCTACCCACTGCCTTTGGCAGCCCGCCTCCTTTGCTTCTAGCCCCCACCCCAGTAACCTTTATTTCCCGACCCCTCCATTTCCTTTAATGCCCCTTTAATTTTCCCGCCCCTCCCTTTTCACCTTCCCACTCCCCCCAAAGAGTCTGCATCACCGCGCAGCGTGAAACACATCACAGAAGCCCTCTCCGCCCTTCTCCCACTTCCCATTAGGATGGGAGGGAGGGTACAGGGGCGCACATAAACATCTCCTTCCAGCAGCATGTGTGTCAAACTTGCACATATAGTACCTGTCACAAAAATACCTAAAATTTTGCTTTTTGTGGTTGCTATTTTCTTGTTTTGCGGCCTCAAAATTTGCTAAAGCAAGTCGTGATGTCCTGCGGGAGGTGGGAGAGAGGCTGTCTAAGATGTCTTCTTTTTCCTCATCTGTGATTTTCTCTCATGGTTTAGTAACTGGGAGAAATAAGTAAAGAGGAAGGGGGTCTGTGTGTGGCACAAGAAGCCAGGAACCTGTCGCTCATAGAACTATTTTGATATTGGACTTTCTCATTAGTTTGCTTCATCCGAAGGATTTACAAATTATGTTTGGCTTATTAGGTACTTCATACCAAAGAAAATATGGGCCACAGATTTGGATCAATCTTATTGAGAAATATTAATTGTTTACTCAAATTAACCAAAAGCTCTAAATCAGTGGTTCCCAACTTTTTGACTTCTGTGGACCCCCACTTTATCAGTACTGGGGACCCCATTAAATCATTATTGGAATCCAGGAACCCTTCCAATGAGTCATTACTGAAAACTGGGGACCTAATCTGTTGTTATTATTAAATTTTCTAAGCAGTTGTGGACCTGCTGAGGAGTCTTGACGGGCCCCCAGGGGTCCCCGTACCACAGGTTGGGAACCACTGCTCTAAATCAATGGTATCTGTTTCTGGACAGCTTCTCTTTTTGTCCTCGTTAGTGAGTCACACTCACTGTTTCAAATATTTGCATGTGCTTTTTCCATACTGGTAATACATAGAACGGGTGGAAGTCACTTATACCTCGGCCTCTTCTCCTACTTTGGATTTCTTAGCCCCCATAACTATTCTACAGTCATACATGGGAACACAATATGTATGTCAGCCTTGTCCCACAGCTCATTCCATGGATGGAAAGAATACAACTCGAACCTCAGTTACTTTTTCGATTTGATCTTGGGGAAGAGTGGTAGGGCAGTATCACTTTCTCATTCCCACTGACCCCCTTTCATTTGGCCAATCTCCACTTGTCTTGGTGGAGCTAGCAGAGAAGCCAGGGAGGCTGGATCAGTGAGCCTCTTTCACACACCCATTTATCCTTACAAGGTCTATGCCACGGTACTGGCACTCTCGTCTATCTTCCCCTTCTCGAATGTTTCCTGTGTAAACCTATTTTCTTCAAGCTAGACAACTGATGCCCATCTTGAAAACAGGCAAGAACACACAGCAACAAAAAAGCATGTTTGGACTTCACTTCAAAATTGGGCTGCACCAATGCTATCCAACCTGATTAGCGTGCAGAGTGCTGGATAATGCTCCATTCCAGTTCCCTAAGAGTAATCTATGCCTTACCTTGGAGACTGGTAGAGCTCTCTTCCCTCTTGAGGCCGAGAGTTGGCCGTTCACAGCACCATTTTCTGTGAAAGAAAACAATGTGTTTAGAACTACTTGAAAAACATGTTTTTTTAAAGCATACATTTTAAAAATGACACCCCCTAAGACATCACATCACTTCACTTTCTTGAATCTGAGAATGAAATGCGAACCCCTACCTCATTTCAACCCTTTTTATGCATTGTAGCCCCACAGACAGTAAACGAAGAGGTACACAGACAGAAACTGAAACTCAGACAGTAGGAGTCTCGGCAGATGCTGGGTTTTCTCAATCCAAGGGTCAAGAGGCTCTTGAAAAAAAACAGTAATGTACATTTCTCAAACGCTGCTATAGTCATTTGTGAGCCCTTGATAACAACTGCCCATTCAAAAAAGAGGCTGAACTTGTCAGAAGTGTACGTGTAGTTTAGGCCTGTGGATAACATGGGTATACAAAATGACTGTGATTAAGGAGCATTGCATTTTTGTGAATTACAATAAAAATTGACATTAAAGGTAAACCAGTTTGCAGGTTTGAAAGATGAGCAAGATACAATGGGATGGGAAGGGAAGAGATGAGGGAGGTAGAGCCCACTTTTTCCAAGAAAGCAACAAAGTGTGGATTATGTTTTTCTCCTGTACAATGCCCTGAACAGTGGATATTGCCCTAACGTGCATTTGTCAGGAATAACTAATCTAATAATGGTAAACAAATGTTCTGTCATGTGCTAGATTTGTCAGATGCAAGTTGTGAGGAAGGCTTTCCGGAAGTGCTGGTTTGCCAACATATAATAATATTACATGCCACCGTGTAATCTTCTGGCACCATCTTTTGTACTCTGTTCTAGTGGCATCGCACACCATTCACACAGTGCCATTGTTTGCCCCTCTACTGCCATTCTTTACTCATTGGAACCTAGCCTCACTTTGCTTATGCCACTGTCTACATATTTTGTACTATCAAGTATCCTTTTGTTGGCATTGCATGTCCTTTCTTTTTTCTGCGCAAGCCCTGTATTGTGCTATCACTTAACCTCCCCTGGTGATACAATCACATGGTCTTCTGATTGCATCCATTACTCTAATAGTGTTGCCACATTTTCCACTCGATTCTTTGCTTTCAGTTATTAATACCTTAACCCTCGTGGTATTATTGCCATCACTGCTGCTGACTGCGCAACAGCGTAACAGAATAATGTCTCAATCTGTGTTGGTTAATGGGTAGAATGCCGATTTGCGTGTGTGTAGGAGAATGTGCAAAGTGAAATCAGACTGTTGAGAATGTTGTACAGTAAAATGTCTACAGCATGGCTTGACTTCAATTTTTTTGTGAATCTCATTTTGTATCCTGTACTTCCATTATTTGGCGGAACAAAGTAAATGAATATTTTTAATCATAATGTGTCCCTGTTATTACAAATTCAGTACAAAGCTGCCTCATGTAATAAAAAATAATGAATACAAATACACAAATGTTTATATATTGAGATTTATGTGAGCCCTCGTCATCCATTGGTCTCTTCAGCTGTCATTTACATTTTGTTTCTGCCCACCAGAGCATCAGTCATGGGTCTGCCCACTTCAGCTATTGGCTAGCTTGCACTAATCAGTCCACCTAAAAATAAAGTTTATTTCAGTGGGAGGGATTGTGCTAGAAAGCGCTGGGCTATTCTTCTTAAATTATATACAAAGTTTTTTTATATATTTATTTATTTTTTTAGGATTTTTTCTTACAAGTATATGGCTGCCAGATATAGAGGGCAGCCTGTTTTCTTTCTTTTTTTCCTTTGTATTATTGTGATTTATGCTTTTATGGCTGCCAGATATAGAAGGCATCATGTTTTCTTTCCTTTTCCTTTTTATCCTTATGATTTATGCTTGCAATAAAAATTAATAAGAATAATTACCCATCACATCAGTTTGTCAAAGCCAGAACTATTGGCTTTGCTCTTGCCTGAGTCGTATGAGCTGCATCTCTTCATTTGTACATTGATGTTGCAAGCTTCAGAGAAAGAAAAATACATTGTCTCCTAAACAGCCCTGCAACTCCTTTGTGACCTTGACGCTAGCATTTAGGGTAAGACTTTTTCCCCCCAAGAGATGCTGAAGAATTTTGCTTGAATGAACTTCCACTGTCGTAGTTGTGCCTTGCTGTTGAGAGGCACCTTGACTTAGCAAGTTACCACTACCTGTTAATTGGCCCATACTATAGGTTAGCCAAGCGGGTAATTTATTGGTAGGTGTAGGTGGGACCCTGTGTTTTCAGGGGTGCATTTCTATTGGCTGCTTCTATTGTACCTAACTAGTGGCGTTCAAAAGTAGATATAACCTTTAAATGGAAGAACGCCCTGATTCAGCCAAAAAAAGACACTCCTTAATGTATAGGCATGACCCCATTACGCACCTTTCTAATTCTCCAACGAGGGCGTGGTGTTTTGGCACATTTTTTTACGTCACTCCTCTTTTACATAGCGTCTGACTGTTATTTCTTTCTATATCTGTTGTTGGAACTACTTTAGTACCTTAAACGTCCATGAGTGGCATACTTTTCTTCATTATAAAGTAAAAGAATGTCATCGGCGACTAATTACCCAACGGGTATGCAGTGAGCTATGCAGGTTTTAAGAATTTAAAAAGTCCATGTAAGCAGTCAATGCTATAAATAGGGTAGTATTTTTTTGGTTCTTTGACTCCAGTTTTTGTAAAGCAATGCAGCTTCTTTTATCGGACATTTGTCACACTTGAAGACCATGAAACATGTCCATGCCACAATTTCTTAAATGTGTTCCCGTGCTTTCTTCGTATACCCCGTCATATTTTCTCTTAACAATATGTGTCTGTATTTGGACGATATAGCTAGCCTCAGGAGTGTAATAGTGCCCCTTGTTATATTGGTAGCGGCTTCAACCATCTCTTGGTGCTGTACTGCCGCGGATGGTATCTATTGAGATAGGGGTGAAAGAATACTATGTAGGCGTCGAGAAATTGCATTGGTCTTTAATGGTGCATGTGAACTGTGCCTCTCAGTTGCTCTGGTTTTTAGCTGATGGACTGTTTCTGCTCATATTCTGTACGCATGTTTATTGGCTGAGCTGTGCCAGTCAGATGCACATGGAAATAGTAAATGATGGGCTCTCCTGCTCAAATGCTCTGATGTTACCTGATGGGCTGCACTTCTTATGTGCTCTACATATTTTTATAGAATGGGCTTTACTGCTTATGTGCTCTGGTGGTGATTATCTGATTGGCTGAACTGCTCAAATGCTCAGGTTGCCTAATGGGCTTCAGTGTGCAGGTGCTCCTGTACACAATGAGCATTGCTGCTTACCTGCTCTGGAAGAACGGCCAAAAAATAGGAAGAAGATTCCTCGAGAATTCGGGCCTCAGCTGTTCCTACACATTGTCCCTTATCCTAGTGTGGCTGCTATACCTCTCTTCTACTCAATGCTCTATTTACCTCTGGGTGACCCCCCTTTGCTAAAGTCCTAAAGTAGTCTCCAGCAGGGCCTAAATTAGGTTTAGGTTCAGGAGCAGATAACATTTCCTGCAGCTTTGAATGAATAATCAGTCACTTTGATCTCACCCCTATTGTGCTTGTGGAATCAGTTTCAGGTCCATGCGCTCAAGTCAGTGCGTTACAATTCTCTGTCCCAACCGCAGGCAGGAAACTGCAGCACTCTCTTGTTGCTATTTGTTGTCCACAGCGGGTTGAATATACCCCTCATCTTCATTGTGCGCACCCTCCTGGCAGAACAGATGACTGTAGCTCTGCAAATTTTGGTGTAGTGATCTGTCTGCCTGCAGCAATTTAGGTCATTGTCTGGGCTGCTGCAGGCAAATACCATGTCACGATAGTTGTGTTCCTTTTCCTGCCCAATGGAGACAAATCCTATGGAAGAGTTCATTGGCAACCCTCCTCATGCTCGATACTTCTGCAGGTGTTTGTTTCTGATAGTTAAAGCCATCTCTGGCTGATCAGCTCTCCCTCAACAGCATCACAACTTTTTATTCTGTCATTGGTGGCATTCCCAAATCACGGCCAACAGTGGCCATCAGGTGGCACATGGATACTGGTTTAAAGAAGTCTTTCTGGTGATGTTCTCAATGGGAACTACAACATGAGACCCGGTGACCCACTTGTAGCAAGGATCAACCCTGGTGAAATTTCTCAGGCTGTCTGCTTTCCCTTGGTGTTACTCATGTTAAGAAGATACTGGGGGTTATCCGCCTGAAAAATTCTTCTCCTGCAGCACCAGGCAGACCATTCTCTCTCTCAGCAGGTAGACAGCTTCTAGACATTAGGCAAACCCTCAGCTCCTCCAGCAGAACATGCCGACATTAACTGATGTGCCCTCACACACTAGCCCTGGTCATAGAGCAGACTTTTCAGTGTTCTGTAGAGTTCTCTGTTTCTTGGTCAATCAATCAATCACAGTATTTATACAGCGCGCTACTCACCCGTGAGGGTCTCAAGGCGCTCAGGGGGTGGGGGTCACTTCTGCTCGAAAAGCCAGGTCTTGAGATGCCTCCGGAAGGCGAGGTGGTCTGGGTGGTCCCGAGGTGGGCGGGGAGGGAATTCCACGTCTTGGCCGCCAGGTAGGAGAAGGATTTCCCCCCTGCGTTGGTGCGGCGGATGCGAGTGACGGCGGCGAGAGCGAGGCTGGTGGAGCGAAGCTGGTGGGTGGGCGTGTAGAAGGTGAGGCAATGGTTGAGGTATTCGGGTCCCTTGTTGTGGAGGGCTTTGTGTGCGTGGGTGAGGAGCCTGAAGGTGATCCTTTTGTTGACGGGTAGCCAGTGCAGGTGTCTCAGGTGGGCGGAGATGTAGCTGTGGCGGGGTACGTCAAGGATGAGGCGTGCCGAGGCGTTTTGTATGCGCTGAAGACGTTTCTGAAGTTTTGCGGTGTTTCCTGCGTATAGGGTGTTTCCGTAGTCCAGGTGGCTTGTGACGAGGGCGTGGGTCACAGTTCTTCTGGTGTCACGGGGATCCAGCGGAAGATCTTGCGGAGCATGCGAAGTGTGAGGAAGCAAGAGGACGAGACGGCGTTGACTTGCTTGGCCATGGTGAGAAGGAGGTCCAGGATGAATCAGTTTGCTTGCGTGGTCTGAGGGGGTCGGTGCGGTGCCCAGGGCCGTGGGCCACCAGCAATCGTCCCAGGCGGACGGGGAGTTTCCGAGGATGAGGACTTCCGTCTTGTCTGAGTTCAGCTTCAGGCGGCTGAGTTTCATCCATTCTGCGACATCTTTCATTCCATCATGCAGGTTGGTTTTGGCGGTGGCTGGGTCTTTGGTGAGGGAGAGTATCAGCTGGGTGTCGTCGGCGTAGGAGATGATGTTGATGTTGTGTTTGCGTGCGATGTCGGCGAGGGGGCTCATGTAGACATTGAAGAGAGTAGGGCTGAGCGAGGAGCCTTGTGGGACGCCGCAGATGATCTCGGTGGGTTTCGAGCGGAAAGGCGGGAGGTAGACTCTTTGAGAACGGTCCGAGAGGAAAGAGATGATCCAGTCCAGGGCCTGTCCTAGGATACCGGTGGAGCGGAGGCGGGTTATTAGGGTGCGGTGGCAGACGGTGTCGAAAGCAGCCGAGAGGTCGACGAGGATGAGGGCGGTTGTTTCTCCATTGTCCAGTAAGGTTCGGATGTCGTCGGTGACTGCGATGAGGACTGTTTCCGTGCTGTGGTTGGCCCGAAAACCGGACTGGGAGGGGTCGAGCAGGTTGTTGTCTTCGAGGAAGTTGGTCAGTTGTTTGTTGACGGTCTTCTCGATGACTTTGGCCGGGAAGGGGTGGAGCGAGATGGGGCTGAGGTTCTTCAGGTCGTTTGGGTCCGCCGTAGGTTTTTTCAGGAGAGCGTTGACTTCCGCGTGTTTCCAGCTCTCGGGGAAGGTGGCAGATCCAAACGAGCTGTTGATGATGGTCTGGAGATAGGGGGCGATGCTGGCGTCGGCTTTGTTGAAGATGTAGTGTGGGCAGGGGTCCGATGGGGCACCAGAGTGGATGGTGTTCATGGTAGTTTTGGTCTCTTCGGCGCTGATGGGTGTCCAGGCGTTGAGGGTGACGGCTGGGGCTGTGAGTTCCGTGGTGGTCGGCGGGATCTGTGGACCGAAGCTGTCGTGTAGGTCGGTGATCTTTCGATGGAAGAAGGTAGCGAGGGAGTTGCAGAGTTCTTGTGAGGGCGTGATGTAGTTGGAGCTTTCGTTGGGATTGGAGAGCTCTTTGACGATGTTGAAGAGTTCTTTGCTGTTGTGGGTGTTCTTGTCCAATCTTTCTTTGAAGGATGCTCTTTTGGTGGCGCAGATCAGTTGGTGGTGTTCGCGGGTGGCGTTTTTGAGGGCTGACATATTTTCTGCGGTGTGTTCTTTGCGTCTGTGCACCATTGGGGTTTTCTGGCGTTGGTCTGACTAGGGTGGCGTCTGAGGGGGGCGAGGTTGTCCGCGCAGTTGGTGATGCATTGTGTGAGGCTGAGGGCTGCGTTGTTGGCATCGGAGGTGATGGCAGGTTGGTTGTGGTTGAGGGTGGAGAGTAGCTGTTCTGTGGAGATTTTGTTCCAAGGTCTGCGGGTGATAGGTTGTGTGCGCGGGTGGTGAGTCTTGCGTCTGAAGGTGAAGTGGACACATCTGTGGTCGGTCCAGTGTATCTCGGTAGAGTGGCTGAAGGATACATGGTTGCTGGCGGAGAAGATGGGGTCGAGCGTATGTCCAGCGATGTGGGTGGGCGTGTTCACCAGTTGCTTGAGACCGAGGTTGGCGAGGTTATCGAGCAGGGTGGTGGTGTTGGTGTCGTTGTTCTGCTCCAGGTGGAAGTTCAGGTCTCCGAGGAGGATGTAGTCTGGTGAGGCTGGGGCGTGCGGGGAGATGAAGTCTTTGATGGATTCGCTGAATAGGGCGCGTGGTCCAGGGGGCCTTTAGACGAGAGTTCCTCTGAGGGTGGTCCTGGGGTTGGTGTGGATCTGGAAGTGCATGTGTTCGGCGGCGAGGAGGGTGTCTTCGGTGGAGGTAGTGATGTTGATGGAGCTCTTGTATATGATGGAGATTCCTCCTCCGACTTGGTTGGTGCGGTCTTTCCTGGTGATCTTGTAGCCGTCGGGGATGGCTATGGCGATGTCGGGGGCCGATGAAGTGTTCATCCAGGTCTCAGTGATGAAGGCGACGTCCGGTGCGGTAGAGTCCAGGAGGTCCCATAGTTCAATGGCGTGCTTGTGGACGGAGCGTGTGTTGATGAGGATGCACTTGAGGTGGTTGTTGGAGCGTGTGCTGGTGGACGGAATGCAGTCGCGGTGGAAGGTATGCTTGCAGGTTTGAGAGGCGAAGGTTCCATGTGTGTGTTTCGGGCTGGCTTGGTAGCAGGTGGTAGTATGTCCCGGGTTGAGTGCGTGGAGGGAGGCGGCGTTGTAGCTGTGCTGGGGGTGTTGGGAGCGCTGGGGGCCAGGGGTTCTGGCGCTGGGCGCGGAAGGGCTTGCCTTTGGCGCGCCAGCTGCGCGCGGCCGTCATAAGAGGGAGGGGAGGGAGGGGGGTAGGAGGGGTCAGCTGGGGGCGGGAGGGAGGGCGACGAATGGGAGCAGGGGGGGCGGGCCGCACGGGTGGCAGTGGCGGGAAAGCAGAGAGCGGGAGGCGGGGAGGCAGAAAAAGAGAAAAAGTGGGAAGAAAAGCGGAAATTCACTGAAGAAAGGCGAGGATGGCAGGAAAAATCAAAAAGTAGAAAGAGTCAGAGGGGGAAAAAAGCGCAGTGGAAAAAGAGGGGCGAGATACACAGGAGTAGAAAGTGCAGTGGCAGAGTGTAGAAGGGGAGATTCACGAGGGGAGAGCCAGGCGGGGAGGAGAAAAACAAACTGGACAAGAGAGAGCCGAGAGGAGAAAAACAAGGAACTGGACAAGAGAGAGCCGAGAGGAGAAAAACGAGGAACTGGACAAGAGAGAGCGCAAAGGAGCACCTACGGCCTACTGGAGGAGGCAGGGGCCTGGGCAGGTGGAGCTGCAGCGGCGGGGAAGCGACCTACCCTAGGGTCAAGGGTCGCTCCCTGTCGTGCCTTTGGTCACTCATAGTAGGGGATCACAAAGAAGTTGGGAATGAAATAAAGTAGGGTGGTTGGGATCCCACCGTTTATATACTAGAAAATCAAATGGCCAAAACCTGTTTTGGGGAGTTGTCTTTCAAGTGTCATTCTCAGGTTGGTTTGCAGGTACATCCTTTGTGTAGATTAATGCTTTTCAGAGCAGGTAGTTTGAGGCTGTCTCCTAGCAGGAGTTTTCATAACATGGGGCACAATTAAGCCTGAGGATTCTGTTTATGGCTGTCATCTACCTTGCTAAAGCAGTAATCCGGGTCGGACAAAATGGCATGCTTGACCTAGAAACTTCCTAACCTTGCACAACAGAAGCTGCAGTGCCAATCCTGACCCCTTCAGTCCACCAAATTGTTGTGGTTTGGAAAAACTAATCAACAGTAAACAACAGCAACAAAGTCTTCATGGAATGTCTAAAGGTAGAACCTGAAACTATCCTCCTCACTTCGGTATCTGAACCTCCAGCCGCAGGAATGTATGCACTACACTTCAACTTCCTTATCCACCAACTTGTGCCATGACACCAGTGTCAAAATAAATACTATACAAATGTCATGCCTTTGGTCACTCATAGTAGGGGATCACACCTATACACCTTGCAGTGGACATTCCTGTTCCAACGTGACTCCGTGGTGCCATACCGTTGTTGCTTTTGAGGCAGTCAGTCGTAACTGGGCAGTATCCCCTGTGGATTAAATTATTTACCACTGGTTTCCCACAGTTGTTGCACTCCAATTGGATAACCTAGTTACTCCGTTGCTTGTGTTTTGGTATTGAGGGGAGCCGTTATTCATTCTAGGAGGTGATCATGGGATAGAAATATTAAGACACAGTAAATAGTTATCACTGTTCCGTTAGTGCCATAAAAATAGCCATTTATTTATAGGTATTGTTATTGCATTTATATAGTGCATACTACTCCTGACGAGGCACTGTATCACTTAACAGCAAGAAGTACGCTACCCTAGAAGGTAGGTAGAGAGAGACGTTGAATCTATGATTTGTAAAAAACAAACCATGAAGTTGTTTGTAGCGTCTGGGGCTGAAACACGCCCCAGGTGCTTTTACAGGTTCTGCATTCTATATTCTCATTTTTCTATGGTATTGTCTCTTCGAAACCCATCAGATCTTGATCCCAGCTGGGTAATCCAGCAGTCAATACTCAATGCGCTGTGCTGTATTGGGAGAGAGCCCTCAAGGAAGCAAAACACGCCCAGCTCGAAAAAATAAACTGGGCAGCATAAGACTACAGTACAAGGCCGTACTGAAGACGTTTCTTCCAACAGTGCCATGCAAGGCATTCCGTCTTCAGGGTCCATTACGGGCTGGTACTTAGCTCAAACTGATCCGCCTGAATCTGGAAGATTCATTTTTTTCAGTCTGTGGCGTAAGACAGTAAGTACATCCCTGGAATAATCAGTGACTTGGAGCCTATATAGACTCTGAACGAATATATGCACACATACAGGTGGAAGACTAACTGCCTTTGGCAAAACTGAATTTCTGGAAACCATACATGATTATTTGGCTCGGATAAAAATGCATTTGTGAAAAACGTGCATTGTTACTTGTCTCCGACAAAACTGCATTTGTTGAAACCACGCATGATTATTTGGCTCGAACAAAACTGCATTGGTTTAAACCATGCATGATTATTTGTCTTGGACACAACTACATTTGAGTGAGCCATGCAAGATTAACTTCCATTTGAGTGACCTGTGTATGATCAATTAGTTCTGACAAAACTGTATTTGAGTGTTCTGTGCAGAATTAATTGCACTTGGACAAAATAGCACCTCAGTAAACTTTTCAATATTACCTCACTACCTATTCCCCCAAATTCTTTACTCATGCCGTGCTACCCCTTAACGATCCTCCACCCTGGAGGTCCAAACCACCGTCAACATAACACTCATACAACTCAACACTTGATACTTTTCCTGCCAGCTTTCACACGTTGGCTTATTAGTTCCTGCTGAGCTAGCACCCACTTGGACATTTTAGATCTCCACAACTGTGCACAAATTAGATTATCTGCTCTTTACTGGGACCTTGTTCACACCAGTCACTCTCCAATCTTTGAATGAATTCTAGATGTGTAGAACTTTCACTGGCTACACGCCAGCTCAAAACAGGAGGGTTACCATAACCAACCAGTGGTAATATTGTTTGAGAACATTGCATTGTGACTTACTCACGGTGGAGAAGTTGTCCAGGAAGAAGTGGGAGCTTGGGGCAGAAAAGTCCGTCTGTCTTGGCATTTTCTGCATTGGCCAGTCAGCTTATATGTCTTAAAACCGTTTGCATTTAAATGTGCATTGGTTTTCATGGAGACGCTTCTGACCACTCTGCAGCAATTGAATGTTTTTCCTTATTGGTTAGTTCTGATGGCCTCCTATTGTACTGGAACTTGAGAGAGATTAGGTCCTTGCCTCTGGGGCCTTTTGCATCAAGTCTTGACTGAAGTGCACAGCACGAGATCGTGAGTGCACTTGGAGATGCGTGGTCCCTTGCTCAACTGTGTAATGAAGTGGTCTCCTTGAGAGATGGCTGGGTACAAGAGCTTCTGGAGTAGCTGTATCCCCCTTGAGGGACTACACACTTGTTAGTTCTCGGTGTGGGTATAGAATGTACCTTATTCGTGAGCCCATATTTTGATAGATACTCCTCACGTTTCTAATGGGCAAAGTTTGATATGACAGCAGACATTGCCTTCCCTGTCTTCAAGGTGATGAAGCTTTTTCATGCTAATTTGTCCAGTTGGGTATTCATTGTTATCTTGGAGTCCATGGTAATTATAAGGTTTTTAACTTCCTTGGATACCTGAGGAGGTGGTCCCAGATCAACAGGCCAGGTTCACAGTGGGCCATAATTTTTCCAGTCTCCACATGTGAGTATTTCCGTTTTGAAAGCATTCAGTTTGAGAGTTTCTGAGGCAACTGAAGATTTGTGAGTTTTAATGTCTTTGGGAATTCCAGTTTCAGTAGTATTTGTGTGTCATCTGTATATATTATGTGAGTTGAAAATCCTCAATCAATTCTGGTAATGACATAATGTAGATGTTGAAAAGCATAGGTGAGATGATTGATCCTTGGGGGACACCTGCTTTTGTTAGATAGTGTTTGGATGAGAAAGGGAAGAATAGATAATATTGGTTCTGTTTTGAAGATAGGATGTATGCCAGTGAAGAGCAGTCCCTTCTATGCCGGCTTCGTGGAGACTTTGAATTAGGGTGTCCTGGTCAACAGTATCAAAGGCAGCTGAGAGGTCCAAGAGAAGTAGTGCAGCAACTCCATTGCGGTTGACTGTGTTTTTAAGATCATTCCAGATTGCTATGAGTGCTGATTCAGTACCTCTTCTTGGGTGGAATCCAGTTTCGTAGTCTGAAAGTATGGAGCTGTCTTCAGTGAATTGTGACATCTGGATTAATGCTGCTTTTTCTATCAGTTTGCCCAGGAAAAGTCCATTGGTAATTGGTCTGTAGTTGTTGGGGTCATGCAGGTCAAAGTTTGTTTTCTTTAATAAGGAGCGTGTGTATGCCTTTTCAGTTGTTTGGGAAAAGTTCCTGTCATAAAAGAGTTCTTGATGATTCTTCTTACAGGTGTGGCAGCAGAAGTAGATAAAAGAATGTTCTTGAAAATGTGTGGTGGACCAGGGTCAGAAGGGCAGCCAGAAGGTCCACTTGTTTTAACCAAATCCACAAATTCACTGTGCGGTATTTGTTTGAAGGAGTGCAGAGGCTGGGTTAATCTACTCTTGGAGGGGATTTTAGGAAATGGGTTGGTGCTGATAGTTTTCTTCTGTTTTAAACAAGAGTCCAATGTGTCTGCATTGATTGTGTAATGATTTGCCAGTTTGCTTGGTAAATCTTGAGTAGTGGGATGACTTCCTTCTATGCATTTAGGTTTTTGAAATTCATTGAGAATTTTATAAAATTCTTAAGTTGCAGATTTAGCATTTTGATTTGTCTGAGAAATACCTTTTTTTTATTTTTATTTTTTAGCTTTTTTGATTGATGGTTTGCATATTCTGTTAAGTTTGTGTAGCTGAAACTTGTCTTGAATGTTGTTTGTTTTGTGCCAGTTCGATTGAAGCCTTCTGATTTGTTGCTTTATCTTTTTAAGTTCTGTGTTTCTCCAGTACGTGTTGTTTTTCTTTTGTCCTGTTTAGTTTTTCTTAGTGGTATTACGATATCGAAAGCTTCCTGTAGTACTCATAAAGTTTTGGAACAGAATTTATTGTGTCTAGGTCTGTGTTGGCATTTAATTGTGTTTCTAAGTTGTCAAAATTGAGTTTGCTCTATGGTTGATATATGTATGTATGTAAGGTGCTGTGGGGTGTGTTGATTTGTGGTGTTTTAGGTCAGAAAGTTACCAAATGGTGGTCTGACCATGTGATTGGTGTGATGCTTTGAACGGTAACTAATACAGGGTTTGCAAACAATGACATCTAGGATGTGCCCAGTGATGTGTATGGGATGGTGTACAATCTGATGTAGGTTCAATGTGACTAGGCCAGTGGTGATAGCTTTTGGATGGGGCATATTGGATTTGTCAAACCAAATGTTTAGGTCCCCAAGAATGCATAGGTTTGAGTATAATGTTATAAGGTTTGAGACTGTGTCTAGAAAAGCACATGGGAATGTTGAATTGTTAAGTGGAGGACTGTAAAGGATGAGGAAGTTACAGGAGGAAGTTGGTGTAGGGTTGCATCTGGTGAGGAGGGCCGCACAACCTTGTATAGAAATCTTGTCTTTTTTTTTTTTACTGAGATGCACTGCTTATTTGAATGTAATAGCTAGTCCACCTCTGCTTTTGCCTATACGGTTTTGTGTGATGGTTTGATAGCCTGGAGGAACGGCTTTGTGCACCACTGGGGCCATATCATCTCCCAAACATGATTCCTTTATGAATAGTTAGTTGGGTTGTGTGTCAGTGAGCAGGTCGTAGATGTGGTGCTTGTTTTTTGCGAGTGATCGAAGCATTTATGAGCACACAGTTTAGAAAATGTGTGTTTGTGGAGGTGTCATTTTGGTTTTGAGATGTGTGAGCGGTATATTTTGAGCTTGTAGCAGGTGTGTTAGTTGTGATAACTGTATCAGGGTCACAATAGTCCTGTTATTCTATATTGTGTTCCTAGTCCAGCATGCTTAGAAGATATTTTGTTGGGTCTGTGTGTTGGTGGTGGACTTGGTGACTGAGAGTGACATGGTGAGTGTAGTTTTTTTGTGGAGTAGCCTTATTGTGTAATATACAAGTGGATGTGAAGTTAAGAGTGACATGTTGTTTATTTTGTTTGTGTCTGTTTAGTGTGGAAGGAGTATAGGTTAGAGGTGGTGGAGGAGCTTGTGGCTCTAAATTGTGCAGTGAATGAGAGGCAGGTGAATGAATGCTGCTGTGTTGGGGTGCTTCTGGTTGATGTTAGTGAAGAGTGAGAATTTAGGAGTAAGGATTGGCCAGGATTTGTATTATTTGTGCAATCATGAGGGTGGGAGTAGGTGTGACTGAAAGAATAACAATTTGTATTATTTGAATGTGCTGATGTGTGTGGTTTGTTTTGATTTTGTGGAAGGAAGATGTATTGATATAGTGGTTTTCTGTGAAGGATTTGTATGTGAGTTAGTGCTGGTGAGTGGCATTACAGTATTACGGGGGTGTTGTGTTTTGGAGAAGAGTGTATGGGGTGTGTAAGAGGGAATGGACGAAAGTTAGGGGTGTTTGTGTTAGTTTTGATCACAACTAATGAGTGCCTCGTGTGTGGAAGGACAGTTCAGAGACCGTCAGTATGGTAGTACTGCCTGTTGGACTACTGGGATTGTGTGGGTGAGCCATCCATAACATAACGTGCATTTGTAGCATGGTTGTTCACCCTTATGGTGCCTCGGCACTGAAATAACAGGTTTATTGTTAGCCATCTCAATGGTAATCATTTTATCAACCTCAGAAGGATGAATATCTGAGCTGACTGGACAGTATGTGAACCTGTGGGCACGAGGTCAATCACAAGGCCCCGGCAGTGTATGCGACTGAGCCACCAGACTCATGCAATATCACGTACAGCACCGCGGTTGCCGTATTTGGCTGATAGGGTACTACGAAGTGGGCCAGAGGCAGGTAGGTTGTGTTACTTAGTAGAGGAATTGGCTGTTTATATAGCCTTTTGCCGGGCGCACAGGATTAAGAAATCTTGAGGGTGAGTTGAGTGTATGCTTGAGTCTGTGCTGTGTGGTGCCATTTTTGTGTGCCGGGACAGCTGCGGTGGTCAGACCCCCGGGACAGGAGCATTTCAAGGCCAAACCACCTCATGCCTTGGGTTACCATTAATTTCATTTGTGCTGGGCGATCTTTTTGTTACTTTAAAGAACTTAGGCCATGCTGGCGAAGTCAGGGCAACGGATGCAGGCGTCGTTTTATGCCCATGAGAACCCCCGTCTGGTCCGGCGAGGAGAGGCCGGTTACTGTTAAAAATTTAGAAAGTGAGCGGCAGAGAGTTGGGGGAGCCCTGTGATTCAGGTCTCCCAACACTGAGAGGCCAAGAAGAGGACAGTCTTGTAGCCGAGTGGCCACCTGTAAGTTACTGGCAGATCATGGAAGCCAGTACAAAACACACGAGCGCTGTTAATTGATGCAAATCTGTCCGACTGTGTGGGAGCGAACGGCGTAGGCAAAGCAGGCTGAGTACGGTTCAGCATTTGTCAGAAGTGCACGCACAACATGAATCAGCAGTAAAGTGCAACAGATCACCGTGTGGTGATTACAGCTTCAAAAATGAGGACTGACGGCAGAATGAATACGGCGAGTATTTCTGTTTATTGTACCAAACTAAAAAGCCCAGAGCTAAGCATCTCCTCTCGCCAGAATGAGATCCTATCTGATTCCAGTGCGAGAACGCCCAGCTCTAAGTCCGAAAAACCCAGCAGACTTACACCATACAACACACCTACTGATCAGTGTGTGGGCAGAATACCTCTCACCACTCCATTGTCTCGAACTGTGGAGGCAATGCTGTGTGCGTGACTGCTTGCAGCTGTTGCCCTTTGAGGCTTGTCCCATGTGTGCCTCAGTGTTTTCAGACATCACTGTCTAACGCTCTTGCTGCTCCCGGGGCAGACGTTCTTCCCATCCTGGGGGAACAAGCGAGCGCTGGAAGCAGACGACCAGCGAGAAAGAGAGAGAGACCGGCATCATATGGGATGAGATGTGGCAGGCTCTGCATTGCAGAACTCTTGTTCATTCTCTGCCTTGAAGCTTTGTTGGCTTTCTGGGTGGGGGCAATGAGAACTCTCCTCTAGATTCTACGAAGGAGTCATTGCCTAAACAAATAAATAAGAATTTCAGTCCCTGGGGACAAAATATAAGGTATTGGGTCTGCTTCTGCAAGCAGTGTCCATTTACTTCATGTGGATGTTTTCTTTGGCACAAACATATGGCCGCATCAGTGCATTGTGTAAATAATAGTTTGTTGAGCTATACAGCTTTGCACAGAGTTAGCGTTACTGGGATTCAGAAACGTGTATGCCTCATTCGGGCCCTGCACCAGAAGGGGATATAAGGAGGTATACTTAAGAAGTGACGTGTAGGTAATTGTGGAGATGCGTCCTGTATGTTGTGTGTCATAAGGAGATTAAGGGCCCGATGTAGAGTTTGGCTGACAGGGCGCTCCATCGCAATAGCATACGAGTAACCTCTCTGCCAAATTGAAGGTCCCCCTGCCTCATTTAGGGTCAGGCAGGCCTTCATTATGTCGACAGCAGAGACTACTTTTTGTCAACAGCTGACATACTCCTTTGACAACCATGCAAAGTAAGGGCCGTCGGAGGTGTTGCCTATTGAAACTGCAAAATGATCACCACGAGTAACCTCCCATGATGAGAGGTACATTTTTTTTCTCCATTTTCATAAAGAAAATCCTGCTTTAGGATTTTGTTTTTGAAAATAATAAAAAAAAGTTAAAAGTTTGTATTCCGGATCCGTCATGTTGATGGAAATGCCCATCAAACTTCAATGCATTTACAGGAACTGCCGTCCCAGTTGACTCCTGGAAATGCAAGGGATGTCCACTGGGCAAGCAGACATCTCTAAATTTGGCAGGCAGAGTACCCTCGCCATGGTGAGAGCAGAGTACTCCACCATGGCGACAGTATATACTCCATCCGCCAAATTCAAAATCAGACCCTAAGTCTACATTGCCTGAGTGGCAACACCCTATCCAGCTTTCTAGGGATTACAATTTTCAGTTGAAGGTGTGTTAAGTCATGTTGGTGTTTTAATTAGCGCATTAGGCAGCGATGGGTCCACATGTGCGGGGACATAATGCAGTTGGTATGGAGAAGCCTTGGACTGGAAGCTTTCAGTTCATCACAGCTTTAAAATATAAGCCCACAGGAGATCCTGAAGAAGCTAAACAGGAAAGGAGAACGAGGAGCTATGAAAGATATATTCAGATTCACTGGGGGAGTAAAATGACACAAGGGTGTATTTCTTGGCAGAAGAATGTTATTAGTATCAAAAGTCTCACTGTCAGCCTCCTGAGGTGTGTAGAGTTTACAGGGATGTGGAATTCCTATCACCCGACGCCCAGGACTTGTTTGGGGTCCAGGGCAACAAGTTTTTATGTTTACTTTGTCCTTGGGACAAGTAGGCCTAACCCTCTGCAGCACAAACCCTTTGGCTGCCTGTTTACAGAGAGTGGAACTCTCTACAGTTGAGGTAATGTGTTTCCAAAAGATAATGCTGTTCGAACTTGTATTTATGGTTCATTATTTGAAAGCCTTCATTATTAGGGTGAGTGCTGTAAATAAATGTTTTAAGGTCACACTTCACTACTGACGTTGGTTCCAGTACAAAAAAAAAAAACATGTATACACATGTTTGAAAACTTTAGGCTATGAGGCTAAGTATAATGCTCCCAGAATGCTCTCTGATTAGATGCAAATGAAGTGTCATTTAGTAAAATGTGTTGATGCATGCTAGTATTTCCCAAAAATATTTCAATGGAAAATCAGTGTAACCATTTTCAACACTAATATGGGAATCATGAAAATAAACAAACACTGACAAAGCCAACTGATCTGACATATTTTTATAAGTCTTTTAGGTTCATCAATGCGTGTCTTGTTTTGACATGGCTTTTGTAACACTTTATTGTTGTGGGAGCTACCAGGCACTCAACATTGTAACAAACACTGGCAAAAAAAAAACCAACATTTTTTTAACTCTAAAAGCACACGTTGCCACCAGTGGCATAACAAAGGCCCCGCAGCCTCCCTCCAGGGAGCCCCTTCAGCACAGCACCTGCCCTGAGTGAGTCTGGAGAGGGGGCTCCTCCATGTTCTTTGCAAAGGGGCACCCTCCAGTTTCGTTACGTCACTGATTGCCACTGTAGTTCCTGACACTGAACAAAACTACTTTGTGTGCCAATATGCTCCTTGTGGAAGAGCAGAATGCAATCACTCACAGTAAAGCCAGTCAAAAGAGAGAGAAATGGAAGTTTTTATTAAACAAAATGTCTGTTAACACCAGACCTAATTAGGGACCAAGACCCACATGTAGGTAGCTTTTTGCATGTCACAAACAGCGACTTTCGCTGTTTGCGACGTGCAAAAAGCACATTGCGATGCACAAACCCAGTTTTGCGATTCAGTAACCTGGTTACCGAATCGCAAAACAGGTTTGCGACTCGCAATTAGGAAGGGGTGTTCCCTTCCTAATTGTGACTCGCAGTGCAATGTAGGATTGTTTTGTGACTGCGAACGCAGGCGCAAATCAATCGCAGTTTGCACCCATTTGAAATGGGTGCTAACTCTTTCGCAAAAGGGACCCCCTTCCCCATTGTGAATGTCACTGTAAACATTTTTTCAGAGCAGGCAGTGGTCCTGCGGACCACTGCCTGCTCTAAAAAAAAATGAAACGAAAACGTTTAATTTTTCGTTTTTGTAATGCATCTTGTTTTCCTTTAAGGAAGCAGTCACAGACATGGTGGTCTGCTGTCTCCAGCAGGCCACCATCCCTGTGAGGGCCGCTATTCGCAAGGGGGTCGCAAATTGCGACCCACCTCATGATTATTCACTAGGGGGGTATTTGCGAAGCCCTTGCGAATCACAGATGGTGTCAGGGACACCATCCTACATTCGGGTTTGCGACTCGCAAATTGCGAGTCGCTCTGACTAGCAATTTGCAGGTCGCAAATCTGAACCTACCTACATGTGGCCCCAAATTCTTAAAGAAAGTCACAAAAGTGCACCCATGGTATATGTCGTACCCCTATAAAATATTTGTGAACTGTATTTTAGCATGGGTAAATACGCATGTGTAGATTTGCTCATGTGAAAATCTATTGAACATCTGCAAGTTCATTTTCCCCCCGGCCACTTTCTTCCCAACCCTGGAAGAAGTTCTAATTCTGCCATTGTCAGGAGTAAATGTCCAACCTTTCTTATTATGGGAAAATATTAGAGAGAAGCTGGTGAAAATCTTTAAAACATGCAGGTTAGTAGGTTTGCAGACTCAAAGGCATTCCAGCCCTGGAACTATTGCTTACTGCTTCCTCCAGCCCCAGTATGCAGATCTGCAAAAAGGTAGCAAAATAAGGAAATTGCTACAATAGGGATTGAAACTGCAAGTATTCAAGCCCTATTATGGTAGTAGCCCTGGCATAATCAAAGAGGCTATTATCAGAGCTCTTACATAATGAGATTGCTGCCATAATTTGTCGCCACACTACATGGCACCAAAGGGACAAGTAGATCGTTTTACAGGACAAGTAGATTTGAGAAGCAACCTGTCCCCTGGACAAGTAGATATTTTAATAAATTCCACACCCCTGAGTTTAAGAGCAGTAGCATCAGAAAATATAAACATTTACAGAAGGGGGAGTGTAAATATCCCTGTAGATCAGGTACCCACTTATGCCACATTTTCCCTATATTTTCATCACTACAACTCTAACATGCCTGATTAATGTGCTCCAGATTCAGAATAGCTGTATGGTTACTACTTGATGCAGAAGAGCAAGATTGTTCCCTTGATGCACTGCTCTGACTGTATTGGAGTTCCCCGGAAACCCTCGGACGCATTCCAGCCTGCCCACAGCCAGGTCCTGGACTAATGGTAAAACCACATTTTATAAAGGTGTTTCTCCTCAGCTAAGCCGAGTTGTAGGGGGTAAAGCTGCAGCTTGTAAAAGTTTTACACCTTAACCACACCAGCCCCCATACAAAGAGTAAAATTTAAGCATAGCGAGTCTCTATATGAAGAGAAAATAAAGGTTTGTTCAGAAGTGTGGTTCTTTGTCACCGCAAATCATTCCCTCTACTAAGGACCACCCATACATCCCAAACCAGGATGCCAACCCCTTCAACAACATATTTTTTAAAGGTAAAGCCTCAGCTCACACTGGTTCCCGCTTCTCACCACACCCCAAAATGAAGATTAAAGATTTAGGACGTTGGTGGTGCTGAAGGGCACCAGTCAGCAGTAGACTGTTAATGCCATAATCAAGATCTACGCTAATAATTCCAACTGGGGCCCCCAGGCAAACGAAAAAGGCCAATTTCCACCAGTTACTTAAGTACCAAAAATAAGCCCCACTTCCTAACTTCCCTACACGGCTATCCCTCAGAGTTTGGTACTGAGGTTAGTAAGCACCCATTCCAAATAGGGGAGTCCACCTCTTCCTG
Organism: Pleurodeles waltl; assembly: GCF_031143425.1. Classification (NCBI taxonomy): domain Eukaryota; kingdom Metazoa; phylum Chordata; class Amphibia; order Caudata; family Salamandridae; genus Pleurodeles; species Pleurodeles waltl. Next base: position 429,482,875 of record NC_090445.1, on the reverse strand, counting down.
GGCACCGAAAATGGGTGCTGTAACACCAGCCTCAAAGAGGAGTGATGTTTGTTCCCTCTTCCTTCTTCCTGCAATGCTAATGCAATGCAGTATGCTACAAAACCACGTCACTGGCATCAGTGCTGGCATTGGAAGAAATTTACTCTGTGAACCCATAAACTGGGGGTCAAGACATGGCAGAGGAACGGGGTTGGAGTCAGGAGGGGTGAAGCTAGAAAAGCAGAATCTGACGGTCAAGTTATACATTTACTTTTAAAACAAAATCTGCAAACAAATTGGAAAATCTGTGCTAGATTACGTAATTGGTCACAAAGATGCTGTATTTCAAAGTATCTTACTACAGAGATCATTGTGTGCCCAGAAATCTTGAGAGGATTATAATTGCGGTAAAATGACTAGGGGTTAACACGGTTGAGGGAGAGATCGATCTGTGTTTTGCCCTCACAGTTTTAACTCTTAAAGTAGTATAGAGGGTTAATATGCCAGCTGCAAAGCGTGTCGTATAACATGCAGATCACAGATTTTATTTAGATTGGTAAGTGGGCTACTGCTTTTGACACTGAAATCATTGTGTTGTATCCAGTTCATAAGTCGTAAGCCTTCTGGTATAGCATAGTGATCTATTTAAAGGCATCAAGGTGCTGCATGTAAACTGTAATTCATTGGTTTAGATCCTTGGTGTTTTTTCTCACTCTGTTATTCTAAGCTTGCAAAAAAGGGTTCCTTTGGGAAGTAATAAACTGCATTCACTTCATTACGATTTATATCCTGACTTTGTTTTTCTCCTCATCATTCACTCCTAATATATAATGTCTACAAGTATGGATGACGTGATTTCTATACCTTATGATGCCCACAGTCTTACGTAACATTTCCTATACATTGATGTACACACTTGTAAGATTTATTATGCCTCCGTGTGAGATGTAAGCTGCATTAACACCCTACATTGGGATGAGTAGAGCTATAAAAGAATTAATAAAAAAAATAGTAGGTGCATTTAATTAAATGTTTGAGAAATTGCTCATAGATGCAGATAAATATTGCATTCTTACAGTGCAACCATATGTTTTACATAGGGAGTTAGTTGATCAAACTTAAAAACCTGCCTCCGAGACATATTTCCCTAAGAGTACATCTGAGGTGATAAGCTATGTAATTTGCTTCCTCCCATTGCATCTTGGTATTCGGCTTCAGATGGCTCCTAGCTAGGGTGATTCTTGAAAAAAAGACAGGCCAATGACCTTTTAAATCAGGCCTTTGTTTTAGGCCTGGCTAAAAGTATAAGAAAGTCCCCTTGCTTCCTGCAGGTTTTTGCTGGCAGTGCAGACAATGTGCGGGCACTGTTCAATTACGTCCTAGAGTCAGAAAATGGCACCAAGTCAAATTCAGGATGTTTCCATGGGTCGGTCAGTCTAGAAATAGCTAGCGAAATTGGGATGTCCATGTCAGTCCAAGGCACGGGGGCGGGGACCCTCATCTCTCTACTCAGACGTTCCTTTACTCACAGGCAGGGACTGCCAGTCCGAATAGAAAGCAGTACCCGTGCCCCAACTGCTAAGCCCTGCTCCAATGCCGAAGCCCATCGGATTTGGATCCACAAAGCCAGTGGGAGGGAGGATGGTTCTTTCCTCCCAGCAGGTCTCCTAGAGCTGAGGCAATGCATGAATGAGATAATCACAGGGATCCACAGCCCCCGCTGCATGGCAATTACTGAGTCAACAATTAAAATATTAATTAATGATCCCATCTTTTTTCTTAACCTGTTAGTTCTTTTCAGAAGATGTTATTAGCCAGTTAGATGAGAGAATCCACAGACCTTTCTGTCGACGCACACACCGCTGGAATGAGTAGAGGAAACTTCTCGAGCTCGCAGGCAGAATTATTCATTTTAAACGGTGAAGCTTTGGAGATGTATGCCTGTGCAAGGAAGGCACAAGTGAGGCGGGACGGTGTGCGAGCAGAAGAGCCGGAGGAGCCGTGGGTGGTGCAGCGAGTGGGAGCTACGGAATACTAAGAATGGGGCAGGAAGTGGAAAAGACAAGTGGAGGGGTGTGGGGTGTATGGGAGGAGGAAGAGAAGAAATGGGGGAGTATAAAAAGAAAGGAGGTTTGAGGCAGGAGATAGGAAGGCGAATGCGCTCAGGGCTTCTTACGACACAAAGGAAGGTGTCAGTTTAGGAGCAGCAGTGTACAAGGGCGAGAATGGTATGTTTGCAGAGGGAAACTGTAAGGTGGGTGAGCGCAGCTCACGAAAGCAGCAAACAAATAATGGGGCAGAAGGGAGGAATGTCAGCACAGAGGCATTGAGACTGTAAGAGAGAAAGGCTAGAAAAAATAGGGGATCTGAAAAAAGAGGCCTTTTCTCACATTTTTAGGTTGAGCGTAGGAGATAGCGCATGCGCTCTCGCTTGCAAGACTCGTGTGTACAATAATGGGCTTGGAACCCGCCCTAGCTTTCCATTCGTTGTGATCATTGTTGCTCCTCTTTGCTGTCTTTTCAGTGGGCAGTGGCTTGGCATGTGTCACTTCCTTTTCAGTCCTGGCGCACAGACCAAGTACAGAATAATTAGCATTAATAAGTGCCCTTCCGCTGCTCGCACTGCAATTCAGGTACTATTTACATTATGATGAAGTCAATGCTGCCCGCATCATAGCTCTTTCATGCGAATCAAAGCAATCTGTTTCCTGCACACATTACTCCCCTCCTCTGAGCAGTAAATAAGGTAGCTTTGGATACTTTAAGTTTATGAAAGCGCCTTACACCCATATATTTACTTGGGACAGAAAAAAGGTCATTATAATTCTAATATTGATATTAGCGTACTTAATGCAAATATCCACTGCTGAAGAACTAACGGACTGTTCAGGGAATCAGGCTAAGCGGTAAGGAATGTGAACCTGGCACACAGGAACACCCTAGCGACCCACAAGCCAATAAAGCAGGACAGCGGCCTCAAACACAAAATATTTGACTATAGCTACTGATGCGAATTTGTGTATACACTGCTTCAGCATTTGAAATAAAAAAGTACCCTTCCCGCCATGTTTCAGTGCCAATTAAATTTTTTACATCTTTGTTAAACACAGAGTTGCAAAGTACATACCTTCCGCCAACCAAAGTCATCATGTTAGCTTCAACCTACCCTTCTAAACTGCCTCACCACTCGGTGCCTGCCCGCTCATTTTTGGGTTTGTCAAAAAATCGAAATGTTTTAGGGAATCCTTTCTTATTTGTGTTGTTAGTCACCCACATTCTGTAGAGCAGCACATTACCCATAACGTCACTGAAACAATCCAATAGTTTGTAGCAAGACCAGTACTTTATTGGATAATTGCTTCATTACTTCCCGGTGAGTGTGACTGTTATCGATTCCGGTGCTGAGCTCTTCTTATCTAAAACCCATGCACTGTTTCATGTATTTATTTTTTGGTACGACTCTAGGCACAACGTATAGGGCAGCCAAGTGATAGCTAACAAAGACAAGTGTTAGCCCTCATTCCTCATGTCACCACGGACTCTCAGATGTATTAGCCTAATTAGTTAAGTAGAAAGAAACCAACACTACAACACCCTCAATGCGTTTTATGTTGGAAAACCAAGACTGTAATCAGTTTAATGGACTAAATTTCTGCAAAAGGTGCTGATTAGCAGGGGGACGCAGACTTAATGTTTTAAAATTATCTCCACCCCACTGGGTTTTAGCAGGAAGCACTGTGGATGCTCGGACCACAGCGGCAAAAGGTGCCGAGGAGCAGCGGTACGCACAATTCATGTAGCTAGATTACTAGGCGAGGGGTATGGAAGTTGGCGGACTTGTTACTACAGACATTTTGTGACCTGCAAACAAGGAACAACAAGCATTGGATTAGCCAATAGGTCTCGCTTTTGTGACCTTATAAGTGTTTAGTATTAACAGTAATCTAGACGTGTTAAATGAGCACTGTTTGATTTGTGAAAGACAGAACTTGCAGCAGGAGAGATTTCATAACCTCCTACATTTTCTGCTGATTTGTTTAAAAAAAAAAAAAACCAAGATATTTGAATAATATGGACTAGTAACACTGCAGGCGCTGACTGAAGCACTCACTTGTAAGAGCAGCGGAGTCCCTTGATGGGTGGAGCAGGGCACCAGCATGTCAAGCCTTTGCATAAAAGCCTGACCGAGTGACTTCTGTACTCTTTATCAGATTGAAGCAAGCACTTCTGTGTTAGGGACACAAACGTGCAAAGGAGGTCCTAAAGAAAGGTGGGTAAAGGTGCGTTTAAACAAGAGCAGATAAAGGCTCCTGTGACATGAATGCAGGGGTGGAGACGTAAGAGACTGGCCGAGGTCCTGATGACCATAGGTCGACAAGCAAACTCTACATTTAATAAGCTCATTATCAGAAAAGCTGGAAATAAATATACCAAATGCAGTTAGGAGACTTTTTAGCATCATTTTGGCATGGTTCTGAGAAGCAAAAATACTTCACTGGTTCAGCGGATTTTAACTCCTTTCCTGCAGCAATTTGAAAAACATGCAGCAAATTTGGACTGCCTCTCCTCATTAATTGCAGACGCCACTAATAAAGGAACACTTACTGCGCCATTAAATGTTAGTGTCAAACCTGTGTGTCGACCCCCAACTTTTATAGACAGTGTCATGGAATTAATCAACCTAAGACTTTCCTATTTATGTTTCTTAATCTTCTGGCATTGTTCAGTAGGAAAAAACATCTTCTAAATTATTTATTAGTTCTTGTTTTCCTTTCAATTCAGTTCCACCTGTGTAAAACGTGGGTTTTCAAATTAATTGCTCCGATTCCCTGGATATTTTGCAAAGTCAGTTTTGGCTATTTTTGTGAAATAAACAAAAAAAAAAAATGAACCATACAACTTTAACCAGAATTGAAGTGAGATATACCATGATTCACATCTCTATAGTTCATGTGGACGTTAAAATCGCTGATCAGCACATTAGCACACTCATTAATTGGCTACAAACCGAGCAAGAAAGAAAGTCCTTACAAAACGAAAACATACATGCCCTTTTCACAATAGCTACACTACAAATGAACGGTGCACCATTATACAATACAAGGTTAAACATCCAGTAGCTTTGCCATTTTACTGACACAAACCCATTAAAGGGTGGTACTTTAAAAGTACTTAGTAGAACCGCTGTCTGAAGTAAACAAGGAGACAACCATGTACTGTGGGACGAAAGCGATATCAGTGGTGCTCTCTGCAGAGAGGTGGGAGGCGGAAGGTGTGCTAGACAAAATGATTAGTTGCAGCATTTGGAAAAGATTCTGCAGATGTCTCTTGGGGCTTCTTTCTTAAGGCACCTACATACTTTACCAAGCTGAAATCCCGCCTGTGTTAGTGCCCAGAGGAGTCCTGGGCCGCTGCCACTGACTGGTGTTGTGTTACTGTTTATGTGTAAGTCCCTCTGCCAGAGCCAGGGGAGGAGGGAAGTGAAAATGGAGAAAAGAGGGAGGAGCGGAGGGATGGAGGCAGGAAAAGGAGGTGGAGTTAAAGTGGACCCCAGAGGAAAGAGTGAGGTGGGAGCTGAAGCTTCGTAGTTGAAAAGGAGGCACACCTGTGAGGAAGGTGTGTGGTGCAATTCTAAAAACAAATTCCAGATTTAGCTGAAAACCTGTCTTGGGATGATCTGCAGTCACTTGGCAGCCAAGCAACATTGTTTGCATTAAAATTGTTTCTGCTTTAAATCTAAGAATGCAAATGAAAACGGGTTTGTAAAATAACAGGATTTGTAAACTCTAAGTCGATGGAGGCGTTTAAGAGTCACTGTCCCCTCAGGCTGTCTTTATGGTGTGGTGTGCATGGAGTCTGTCTGCCGGTGTGGTTATTGGTTGCTGCTTCCTTACCCAAGATCTTTCTATTGTGCGCAGCCACCTTCCTGCGCTCTCCCTGAAGGATCTGCTCCTAAGACTTACTGGGCTGGGGCTGCCTCCTGAAGCACTGCATCCTGCTGGGTTAAGGGTTCCGAGGAGCCCCAGGCCGCTGCTACTGACCGGTTTGACAGTTTGTCGATACCTGTCCCCGAGCAAGGGAAGGAGGGAAGTAAAAATGGAGAAAAGTGAGAGGGGCAGAGGCAGGAAAAGTAGGTGGAGTTGAGGTGGACCCAATAGGGAAGAGCGAGGTGGAAGCTAAAGCTTTGTAGTTGAAAAGGAGGCACACGTGTGAGGAAGATGGGTGCTGCAAAATTGACAGGGTGGGCAAGAAGCAGGGAGGAGGAATGGAGGGAGGGAGAAGAGGAGGTAGAGAAAGCCTTATATAATACAAAAAAACCTTTATGACCTCTACATGTCATTGTGCATAGAGAGAAGTTAAAGAATTCCATAAACTTAAAAGAAGCTAAAAGATAAAACAGCGCATGCGCCAGCACCCCCATCGCAGCAGGTCCGATGGGGGCACAACAGCTGGTCTTTACCGGCTTGTTAGGAGGGACGAATGCTGCAACAAAATTTAAGCAACTACGGCCTGAAGCACTCACAGTGTAACAGGAGCAACAAAGAAATTATAAAGTAGTTTCTCAAACCAAGAGATAAAGAACCACAGCATAAATATACTGAACTTAATCCCTGCTGTATGGGTAGAACAACAGAGAAAAGGAGGGACAAAGAGGTAGGACTGACCACTAGCAAGCATTTTTAAAGGACCCTGAAATAAGCAAATGAGAAGAAAGGGGTAAATTTAAGCCCAGAGAGATGTATACTGAAGTATACTTGAGGTCATATGCTTACGCTCGTTCTAAAAGCTGCCATTTTCCTGCATGTTAAACAGAAACCTTTTTGCATTTATAATGCTTTTTGAATCATGTACCTTTCATAAAGTGCCATCAAATATATTTGTGTTATGTTTACCAACAGCATGACAGTGATGTCACTTTGCAGTTACGTGACCAGTAGCGGCAGAGGCGACAGCCATGTCACATCATGACTGTCATGATGGTGCCCAAAGAGCTCACTGAAAAGGCTGTGCTCTTGGTGTGCAGCTGAGTGTTGCACGCCTGGAATGATCAGCCAAAGCTCTCCTGGTAGCTTTCTCCATTTTAGCTGGAATTACATGGCATTTTCAGATAATACTTGACAACGGAGATGGAAATGGTGTTCCAGCCTGAGCTTGCCACTTTGGCACTGGGGAGCTGGCCTTCGGGTCAAGTTATCACTATATAAAACTGCAAAAGAATGGAGTCCCAAAAAAAATCAACCTTCGTCTAGTTTAATGAACTACGTATCCAAAATATGTTTTACAGTTTATTACTTTTCTTGGACTTCGGTTATATATATGTAGCTTGTCTGTGCAAGTTACCAATGTTTTTTTCTATTTAATCATGAGGTATTGTTAGCAGTGCTTCTTATACAGAATGGTAACTCACCATTAGTAATTTATGGACAGTAAAAAGATTACAAGGTGTAGTACATTTAGGGAAAGCATTTTTTTTACAGTGTGCTTACACTTTACTCTTAAAGCTGCTTGGTAGTGCTTTACTTAACCATCTTTTAATCCGCATAACCCGGCCTGCCCTCCCGTTCACCACCCACACCCAGTGGCCATAGCCATTAGCTCCTCTATGGCGAGACCTATTGGCTTTGTCAATGCTTGGTATCTAACCCACCCATCGCAGAGCTTGATGGGACAGTCTATACACCTTACACCCGATAGCTTACTGTATCCTCTCCTGCAAGGGGACAGTCCCATTTCGGCTCACCTATATACCCCCTACTGACCCACAGTACCCTTTAACTCGCCGCACAAGTGACCTGACCCTTTTACAAACAGAATTCACTCTCCTACCGTAGAAAAGTGAGATCTGATTCACGGGCCGCCGTCTAGCAGTTTTTCACTCAGTGTACCCTTGTATTCAGCTAAGATGCGTTTCCTCGTGATTAAAAATACGGCCATTTCGTGTTCCCCCGTTATGTTACAGGGCATGTTTATAGCGCAGTCTTCTCCACTTACTTGGCCTCTTGGGGCTTTGGGCAGACATCGCCTGTTGTGATCTCTGAAACAGAACTTTTCCGTAGGGTCCAATTTCTCGAACCACATTGGTGTGTGGTTGGGCGGTCTGGAGGGTGAGCGTTTCCTCACAGAGATAGTCCAGACGGGGAGTGTGCATGCGGTGACTTTCAGTGGGATATTGTGCCTTGCGCCATGGCGCTCCTCTCGCAGGTAGCACGGGTGGCGTCCTTGCCTGATGACTGTGTATAGTTAGAATGAGAGAATATAGTGCCGTGGCTCAGCTAAAGGAGAGGGATGCATAGGGATGTTGCCCTTAGCTCTTGGCTCCCAGTGACAGCAGAGTCCTGCGTGGCCATCTGAATTCTTTTATTTGGTGCCTCTAAAGCAGAAAGTCAACAGAGGGATATCCCCGCAGGGTGCCTGCGCGTGCTGTAGTGGCAAAGGAGTGAGGCAGCCAAGGTGCCGCCTTCTCACTTCGCAAGCCTGGTGGTTCCGCCCAGCGCACGTGAGAACATCTGGCCGAAGCCTCTCCACCTAGGAGTCGCTGGTGCACACGCAGTTAAGATGCAGAAAGCAAAACCGAGAGACGTAGTGAGCAGAGGTAGAATGACAGCTGCTACTTAAAACGGAGGCAGACGGAGCGGGGCATGCACGGAGACTTCCACAGACCACCAGAGCGGCCAACTGACAGTCACTTACTGAAGGAGAAAGCAGGAAGGACACCGACTTTATGGCACGCAGAAGCAGCCTCTAATTACAAACGGAAAGAAGCGGGAACCCGGACTCGCCTGCATGACGTCACCCGCCGTCTGCTGAGAGGAGGAGGAGGAGGGCGCGGGCAGCCTCAGAGGCGAGGCGCTACTCACCGGCACGAAGACAACATCCACAATCCAACATGGACAAACGAAACAGCACGGGTCGGCTGTGGCGGAGAGTGAAGAGCGCGACTGAAAGAGGAGAGAAGGGCACAGAGACGAGGAGCGACACGGTAGAGATGTGCAAAAGATAAAATAAAAAACAATACTCCCACCAAACAGGCGAGGCACCTTGTTTCTCGCAAATTTCAAAAGTATTAGGTAGGCATACCGTTCACCCGCCTCTTGACCTTACGTGAATCACAGCTGTGCCACGCTGGTTAAGGCGTGAGGGTTGTCTCTTAACTGGTGTCTGTGCCCTCTCCAACCCACACGGAGAAATGGATCTCTCTCGAAGACACAGAGAACCTTCATTTTGCACAACACTGCGGCGTGGGACAACACCCCCGGCACATGCCTCTCCTTCACAATACCTGCTATTGCTCATGTTGTCTGAGCCCTTTGGCATCAGTTTCTTAAATGGATTTTATCGAGTAATGCCAAATCTCAGCTTAAAGTATTAAAATGTTATTAGTGATTAGTGCGAAAGCAGGAGTCTGAGTCCCTGGCGGCTCACCCGACGCCCAGATTACAGCTCTCCACGGCCCCGCCGCGCAGCTTTGCCAAAAGTACATAGCTCTTCGAGTCTGCATCCGCGGAAAGGGAAAGGACACACGGACTGTCCACAGACTCCTTTTTTTACCGGTTTAGGGGAACAAACTTAACCCCAGATAACTCCCTCCAAATCTCATTTTATTGGTTTGTCTTTATATTACACTGACAGAGCCCCTTTTACAGCTAAGGAAAGGGAACGTTACTAAAGTGTTTGTGGTTGGATCATTACATCCTCAAAGACAGCTTGATGTGATAAGATATTGGTTGCACAGGAGGCAATGCCGTTTTAGAAGGACCAAGAGTCTGTTGTTCTGTCTGTTTTCAAGTCTTTCCTGAATTGCAAAAAATCTGTTTTGGATGTGAATGGGTTAATAATACAGGTTCCAGAGGGTGAAGCCTTGCACACAAAAACTTTTTTTCTCAAAAGAATGCACAGTGACTGCTGTGCATGGGCAGTCTTGGATAGCTTGTCTGCGTGTATCGTCCTAGTGACAATGTAAGGTTCACAGACCGAAAACCACAGTGAACAAATGCTCCTCGGGCATCTGACGCATGTATGGGTCAAGCCAGACAGAAGACAAATTAATATTGCTATTCATTGTAAACTGGTAGTGACTAGTCACAAATGAAGAGACAGACTAACACACATTTGGTTGAAAAGGAAGGTTCTTGTGAGCCAAAGGTCATTGAGGAAGTCACCACACACCGATCATGCGTCCATTACTTACGTTAATGGCATTACTCCTAGTCCTACTCCCTCGCCTTCCTTTAAACCAATGAGGCTCCCTGCCTCCCCCTAGACCCCTCCCTTCCTCTTACCACCCCCCATCACCACCACCTCCTGTACAAAAACAAGCCCAAGCAGCAACTCAGGCGGTCCGTACCGGGAGGGAACGGAAAGGAAGGCGAGTGAGTAGGACTAGGAGTAATGCCATTAACGTAAGTAATGGATGCATTACCTCCTTTCCCTCCCTCGCCTTCCTTTAAACCAATGAGACATAGCAAGAGAAAACAGGAGACGGACACTGAGTTGCAATAAGTTTAATCACAACCAATAAAGACCACCGAATCCCCACCCCCGTATTACATCATAGAGGATAAGACACGGTGACCCAATACCGACTCCAAATTGCCCAAGTCCGCCAGCCTATAATGACGAACAAAGGTCGAAGGTGAGGCCCAAGTGGCGGCCCTGCAAATTTCCACCACAGAAGCACCCTGAAGCTCAGCCACCGTAGCCGCCATACCCCTGGTAGAACAGCCCTGAATCCCTTGGGGAGGAACCACCCCTTTCAAAGAATACGCCATCAGAATCAATGAGCGAACCCACCGACTCAAAGAAGCCATGGAAGGCTTCTCACCAATCCGGGCCGGACCGAAATTCACAAAAAGAGAATCACCCTTATGGAAAGAAGCAAGTATCCGCAGATATTCCAACAAGGCCCTGCGCACAGCCAAAGAATGCAACCGAACCTCCTCATCCGAGGAAGGATTCGGACAAAACGAAGGAAGGATGACCTCCTGGCAAGCATGGAAAGACAAATTCACCTTCGGAACAAAAGAAGGAACTGGAACAAGCACCACAGGATCCGGGAAAACCTTACAAAAAGGAAACGAGCAGGCCAAGGCCCCCAATTCCCCTAAACGGCGGGCTGAAGTAATGGCCACCAGAAAAAAAGTCTTCAAAGAAAGATGACGCAAGTCACAGTCCCCCATAGGTTCAAAAGGGGCGACAGTCAACGCATCCAAAACCAAGGAAAGATCCCAGGAAGGAAAAGAACGCACCGGGCGAGGAAACAAGAAGACCTTGAAAAAACCGAGGCATCAAATGACCCTCATCAGACAGATTACGCCAAGGACGCCTAAAAGCCTGAATCGCTGCCCACTGCACCTGTAGAGAAGCCACCGACAACCCCAACTGGGCACCATCCTGTAAAAATTGCATCACATCAAAAATAGAAGTGGACGTAGGATCCAACTTAAGCCGGAAACACCAAGAAGAAAAAACTCTCCACTGTCTACCATAAGACAGCAAAGTGGAACGCCGTCGGGAAGCCAGCAAAGTAGAACTCAAAGCTACCGGCACTCTCAAACCCCGTAGTTCAACTTCCAGGCCGTCAAGTGCAACCTCCTCAACGACCCCCTCGTTAGGCAAGGAAACTCCAGAGGCGACGGACAAAGAGGAAGAGTCCACACGTGACCTGACGCCATCAACTGAAGCAACGGAAACCAATTCGCCCTCGGCCAATGGGGCGCAATCAAGATAACCCTGGCTCCCAAACAACGTACCCTCAACAGAAACGCCCGGAGCAACTGAAATGGTGGGAAAGCGTACAAAAGTCCCCGAGGTCAAGGACACGACATCCCGTCCACCTCCCAAGCCTGAGGACAACAAAACCGGGAGCAAAAGTGACTGAGCTTCGCATTCTCTGGAGACGCAAACACATCTACCACCGGAATACCCCAGAGGTGAACCAGATGATGAAACAGCGACCACCGGAGGGAGAAAAGCTGCGAGGAAGGAATCACCCTGCTCAGAAGATCCGCCAGAACATTGACCACCCCCGAATGTAGGTGGCACGCAGGGAAAGAACCCATTCCTGAGCCCAAACAAAAATCTTTCTCGCCAGGTGGAACAGAGCCCCCGACCGGGTCCCTCCCTGCCGGTTCACATAAGATTTGGTCACCAAGTTGTCTGTCCGAATAAGAACCGCAACCCCTTTCAGGGAGACCTGAAAATGAATCCGAGCCAACAACACCGCCTTCAACTCTCGCCAATTCGAAGAGCGTCTGGCTTCCAGTGGCGACCAAAACCCCTGAATCTGCGCCGACCCCATCCAAGCCCCCCAACCGGAGAGGCTGGCATCCGTCGTCACCACCACTGGGAGCGGAGGAGATAGACACCCCTACCCGAAGATGAGCGGACACCAGCCGCCACCCCAACTGCCTGCGAACCAACCCTGACACCGGAATCCGCGTCAGCAGAGAACCGGACCCTGGAGACAACGACTCAGGAACCAGTTCATCAGGCAAAGAAGATGGAACCGTGCCCAGGGAACCAGAAAAATCACTGACGCCAAATGACCCTGCAGGCGTAACCACAGAAGCGCCCGGGGAGCAGACTGCGACACGATCGACCTCACCAGGGACTGGAGGACCAACAACCGCTTCTCCGACACGGTCACCAAACCTTGACGAGTCAGAAACCGAGCCCCTAGAAACACCAGATCTTGGGAAGAAACCAAATCTGATTTCCCCCAGTTGACCAAAAACCCGTGGTTTTGCAGGACCACAAGAACCTGGGCCACATGCCTCCGCAACTGCTCCTGAGATGGCGCATGGATTAGAATATCGTCCAGATAAGGATGAATAAACACCCCTTCTGAATGCAGAAGAGCCACCAGAGGGGCCAGCACCTTGGTGAAAATGCGGGGAGAGGACTTGAGGCCGAAAGGCAGAACACAAAACTGATAATGCTCCAGGCCTACTGCAAAACGTAGGAACCGCTGAGAAGACCGAGCCACTGGAACATGCAGGTAAGCATCCTGCAGATCCAGAGATACCACGAAATCCCCCTGACTGACAAGAGGAAATATAGTCTGAATGGACAGCATACGGAAATGTACCGTCCTGATCCAGGAATTCACCCCTTTCAGATTGAGGACAGGCCGAAAACCCCCTGACACCTTCTGAACCAGAAATAAGACTGAATAAGTGCCCAGACCTCTTTCCCCCACAGGAACTCAGGAAATGGCCCCCTGGAGAAGCAAGTCCTGGACCCCATCCAACAATGCCTTTCTCCGTGCCCCGACAGCAGGCAGAGGAGTGGGACGAACCCCGGAATCTGGAGGCACCACATCGAAATCTATGTCGTAGCCATTGTCCACAATGTCCAGCACCCAACGATCGCTGACACTCTCCTGCCATACTGGAAGAAAGTGCCTCAGCTGTCCCCCAACCTGCCCTATGCCAGGCCCACAATGATTGTCAGGACCCCTTCTTGAACCCACCCTGGTTCGAAGGGGCAGATTTCTTAGGAGGAAAACAGGGCTGAAAACAACGTTTCCTGAAAGATAAAGACTTGGAATCCATCTTGGGAGAAGAGCGTGAATGCTTCCTCCACCCCTTGCCAGAAGCAGAACCACCTTTGTAAGGCAAGGCATGTTTCCTCTCCTTAAACGCCTTGGAAAGCATGGAAGGCAACTGATCACCAAACAAACTATGTCCTTCAAAAGGCAGTCTCAGGAGAGAAGACTTCTCCCCAGGATCCGCCTTCCATGACCTCAACCAGAGGGACCTACGAGCCCCAATCAAAGCTCCCGATGCCAGAGCCGAAGTACGGACCACATCAGAAGACATGTCAGCCAGCAACCTGGCCTGCTGCTCCATGACAGCCAGAAGTTCTGAGCACTCCGAACCTTCCTGAACAGCCACCGCCTGCTTGTCAAAATCCTGCACCAAAGATTGGGCAGAATAAGCCGAATATATACCCGCTCTGGGGCCCAGATTCTCTGCTGCAAAAGCCATCTTGAGACCAGAATCCACCCTACGGTCAGTGGCATCCGTAGGCACACAATCCTCCGGATTGACCGCCGTCTTGCCAATCAGGGCCGCCAAAATGGAATCCAGACGAACATAGGGAGGTAACACATCCTCCCCCTCCAGTAAGTATAGTTTCTGAAGGAATCGTGGTACTTGAGCCTTATCCACATCTTTCCATTCCCGAAACACCATATCCCTCACAGGTACCTGAAAAGGCATGGCAACCTTAGAAGGCGTTTGATACTGAGGGAACAAATGCAAATCGGAAGCCGCAGGCTGAAACGCAGGAAAACCCAAATTGTCCTGGACATGCGAAATCACTTCTCACAACTCTTCCCTGGAGACATATTTCCCACCAGAAGAAGTAGATGGAGCGTCATCATCCTCATCTCCCGAAGAGGACCTCTCTGCAGTCCCAGGAGGACGGGCTGCCTGAGAACGACCAGGCCTGGACACCCCTGCCTGGAGAGCCCGAGAGACAGCCACCTCAATCATGTCCTGAACCTCTTCTCTGGACATGAGTGGCGCAGAAGCCCCTCCCGGAACCTGGCGACCCCCAGGCGTGGAAACAGGAGCATCACCCTCCTCCACTGATGAGGAGGAAGAAGAAACAATCCTGCGTCGTTTGGCAGGTACCTTTGGCATGATATCCAATATAAATGCCATCCACAGGACCCCAACCTCTTTAAATACCAGAGAAAGGCCCTCCTCTGAAAAAGAACCAGCAAATGAAAATACCTCAACAATTATCAAAAATGTGAGAAAAACGCGGGCAGAACGCCCGTCCTACCGCCCAAATTGCTGAAAATTCAAACCGGCACCTCAGCGTGGCTCGGTGAGCCGAAGAACCGGAAACTGTAGCCCCAGCCGCAAAGAGCCCACCGGCCTCATCAGCCGACTCCTAGAATGCGTCTCCAAGGCAGCCCTGCCCGCCTCTCGAAGACGCAACCACCAGGAGCCCTCCCAGAGGAGCTCCGCGCCTCGAGGAGGGCAGAACCGAAGACCCCCAGACCCCGCCGTGGAGGAAGGTAGAAGGGAAGTCTAGCGGGCTAGACAAAAAAGAACAGGAGGTTGTGGGGGTGGTGGTGGGGGGGGGTTTAAGGGGAAGGGAGGGTCTGTGGGGAGGCAGGAAGCCTCATTGGTTTAAAGGAAGGCGAGTGAGGGACGGGAGGTAATAGCAGTTACAAGCATTCCCTGGTCCCGATGATGACCCCAGGATACTATGCCTAAAGGTTGAAACATGTTGACTTCAATAAGGAAGCAATATGCGTATCTGACATAATCTAAGATTATAGACCAACCAACCTAAAGAGGAAACAACTGAAAAAGCGAACAATATAGGGTCACCACACTCCTTAAAAATATTAAAAAGCACAAAATACTGCAACCTTGCACCTAGCCTATGCATTTACTCTGTACACTTTGAATTCAATAAAAAGGATGTATATCCCTCATTCATAGTTTGTGTCATTCATCATCATAACCAGTAATGGTGGGCTCTTAAAACATTTATAGTCATAGTGTCTCTGTCATAACTGTCAACCTCTATTTGCCAGCTCAAACATCATTCTATATTGAGGCATTCGTCAGGACTCTCGTATACCTGTACGCGATCCACTGTCTGGTGAGCCCTAGGTATTGCTCACTCTTAGTGGCTAGGACTGAAGCCTGTTCTCGGTATAAACAGGACTGGCTTTGTTGGTTCACCAAACTTGTATCTATGATTAGTCTATATCGTCTGGGACAGCCAGGGTGCATCTTTCACATGTGTCCCTTGTGGGTCCACTGATAGACAGTCACACAATGGACGTTATCACCCCTTCTCACAAGTCTTGCACAAAGGAAGTCTGACAGAAAGAGGCGCAAGTATATACTCCAAATATTAATGTGCCTGTCGGAAATGGTTTTAGCGAATAATTACTTCAGCAAGATTGACCACCCTGATTGTTCCTGCCCTACAGGATCTGTGATCACCCACCTTGAACCTTCTTTGTCCAATGGCTCGTGCCGTTCAGAACACTCGAGCTGAGTTTGCATAGGAGGGGAAAGGGTATAAGGAAAGAGTGTCTTCACTGCCATTGTCTTCTCTCTAGTTGGACTCATTCTCACCACTTGGAATTATTGCACCTTGTTTAATCTGGTTTATCGTCAATTTTCGGAAAGGATAACCACATTAAGTAAGGTTGACACACACTAATACAACCATTTGCAAATTTGTATACTTTTGAAAACTGTTTAACTTATTCACTCTCACTGACTGTTAAGTAATCACCTCTTGTGCTCAATTTCGGAGGATAAAAATGCAATCGTTTTAACTTTCTTCTTGTTAATCATAATAATTGCTGCAGTCACTCAGACTATCACTGAAGTGTTCTTGGCATCATTGCACTCGACCTCAGTGTTGGAATTCGTGCACTTTATTTTCTGTAGATTTTCCCTCGTTAACTTGTCAAAGAGTTTAAACGCTTTCAAAAATCTTTTTGAATCTTTATCTGGCTTGTCCTTTTCAAAAGTAGCATGATGCGTTGCCTTCGAAATGTGTGTTTTTAAATATCTGTATTACTTTTATTGGATTTTGATTCAAGAGCAGCGTTGTCAGCTTCTAAATTTTCCAGAAACATAAATCACTTATCCTGTGCCTTTACTTTTCATTGCAGACACTACGCGGGTCAGGCGAGGAAGCCACTGTAACGTCTAATTCTTTTGAGTGTCGTAGACGCCCAGCAGAATCGCTCAGGTACGTTTCTCTCTTACCCTTTTGCCGCTCGATTGCCTAGCAAGGTGGTAGGGTTGCCACCTCGGAGTTTTTTTTTTATTTTTTACTATCGGCTTGACCTGTGTTTTTAAGGCCAGGCCGGTAAAAAATATTGCAGAATAGCAGTTAAATGCGCTATTGTTCCAACCCAAGACATAACCCTGAAACAGCAAATGCATAAATAAATACATTAAAAAGTATTCAAAAGTTACGTAAATTGTTCAGAATGATTATTAAAGCAGAGGGATCATTGTAATGTAGCAAAAGGATCCTGACAATTTTACACCAATTATTTTCCACCCCTTGCCTGTTCTAAAATAGCAAAACGCAGACAAGTGAAGCAAGGAGGCAACCTCATACTGGTTTGTGGTATTCCTGAATATAGCGTGACCAGAGAACTTTACAATTAGAGCTAGTGAAATGTCAAGCTAGTTCTGTGCGCTAGATTACCCAGTGCTTTCTGAACGCAATGAGCGCTGCATTAAACATGCTTAGCCTGATTTTCAAATTCTGTCTTTACACTAGGATGTTAGTGAGAGAATGGATTTTCATGATTACCACCTCTTGGCTCTTGCATGATGCTTCCAGTTCATTGGAAGATGATTGACTCTATACATTAGCTCAACAGATATGGGGAGGGAGGGTGAATTGGTTTAAATACATGAAGTGAAGGGACAAGCTAATGGACATGACAGTGCCAGAGACACAAAGTAACACTGATAGAAACCTGAACAGCGTACAAAAGGCAAAGCATTACACACTTGTAAATAAGTAGTAAGCAACTTTTTTTCGCAGTGTTACGAATATGGTGTTTGTACACACCAAAAAGAACGTTTATTGAATTGACAGAAAATACATTCAAATTGGATTCAAAGAACTCCACTTTTGTGTTGAATTTGTTTAAAACACTAGAGTACGGTTTCTCTGTCAGTGATTTAGGAAGTCTTAATTCTATGCTGTAACAATACTATATGCAAATGCGATGATTACTCTTTTTGGAAAGGCTGTTGATGAAGTAATTTCAGGATTTATTTGAATCATTGTTGAACTGTACACAATATATGCAACTGAAAGTATGAATGAAAAAAGAAATAGCAGAATCCACATCCAAGTGGGAGACTTTATTTTGTAAAAAATGAATAACTAAACAAATGGGCCTCGTCCCTCGAACATGTAAATATGAACCTATTGGTAGTCTTGAGCCAGTGAAGCAAGGTTGTGGGTGAAAATATTGGGGGCAGCATCATTTTGCTCTCTTTGACGTTTAAGCATTGTCTTTGCGGCTAGACCGTTATGGGGCCTGTTAGCTCCCGAAGATGATCACTGCTAGAGAATGGGTAATCATTTGAGCTGGAATAAAACAGGCAAGATCATCCGGAGGACACATTGGCAGTAGAAGACATTGTTAGCGATGTTGTTTTCATTTAGTATAAGATACTTTTTGATTCCAGGAAGGCTCCAAGGTTGCAGGTGCTTTAAGTAGACAGTAGGGGGCTCAAGGACTGTGTTCCAAAACAAATGGAAGTAGTATGAGACTTGTCATCAGGCTTTTTAAAATTCTCCTGTGTGAAACTGAGTATTGATGACATTTATGTGGTAATACATGTTGAAACAATCACAGATATTTAGCAGATTCAGTGACATTTCCTGTTCTTGTGTGTCCGTTGACGTGCTTTTTAGTTGGTGTGGGTAAGTATGAATCCAATTGTACCCAATGAGATCTGTTTATTAAGTAGGTGAAAAATGTAGGGATGGTTCCCCCAGTACCAACATTTTTGAATGATGGTTTCAGGGAGGTGGAGCTTGGAGTCAACCATGATGGCCGCTCCCTGTTTTTCCTGTGTGGCACCAACTCGACTTCCAGCTGCCTTTGGTGCCTGCACTCTAGTTTTTTCCCTTGAGCGTGAAGTGCTGACAGCTCGCCACTGCACAGGACCTGACTACAGCAAGAAAGGGGCTGCACCTGGTTGCAGTTCCTTCTGTGGTATACGTTTGTGGAGGACCTGTTGGGAGTCGGCCAGTGGAGCTGAAGAGGCAGCAGAGGCTTCCCGTCAGTTCTATGGGGTTTGACCCATCGTGTGGCCTGCTCCTGTTCGACGCTGGTATGATATCAGGGATTGCTGGAGCTCCTGCCTCCTCCTTCCGCCGCAGTGAGGTATTCAGTTGTAAAACAGCAGCAGAGCTGCACCTCAGCCACTTTCCCATGGCAACGGACCCAACCCCAAGCAGTCCAGAGACATCGTGCAGCAGTTACTTTCCACAACATGGGCATTGGGGTAAGACCTGGCCTTGCATGTTGTCCGCTGCCACCACTAGTGGACTATCGTGGCCTGTGTGCTTCCATTAAGGCCAAAGGAAGCCTGCTCCCCCTCCCATTATTGACAACAGGCGAGTGCTGTGGATCAGGAAAGAGGATCCCATGGAGTGCTTCTACTTGGCTTGCTTTGCTACTGCCTCCCAGCGCCATGCACACGGGTTCTGGTACCTGTGAGGTGGTGAAATGAAGAAAAGTGGGAGACTTTGAGTCTCAAATAAAATAGGAGCCCACGACCAAGTCCTTACACACCCGGATCTGCAGTTAGAATGAAGATTTTGATCGCCTCTCCCAGTGAGCAAGAACCGGGAAAGTCGTCCGACATTAGAAAGAAAACACCTCTTACAGCTTCTCCTGTTCATCTTATTGCGTACAGCCAACTCATATGTACACAACATCACTCTTCCACTTATGCAAAACAAAAAAACAAAATACACTTAAAAATATTTACATATACAAAGAAAGGGTATATAGTTAATTGCATATAATAATCTTTAAATCTAACAGGGAGTGAACCAATATGGCAAACCCTTCTACGAGAGGTTAGTGCAGATATGTTGTCACCTTGAGTAGCTAAATCCAAACCTGAATTCTGAAACTAAAGCAGAACTAATCCCATCCTTATCGACAATGTGGGTTGAGGTGGTGAAATAAATAAGTGACTCCAGAAATAAAGTTGGTGATTTTGAGGAGTCTCAAAGTGGGAGCCCACTATCAACTCCTTGCACGTCTGGAGCCGCAGTCAGAATGAAGATTCTGATTGCAACTCCCACCGAGCAAGAACCTGGAACGTTGACCGACAGAAAGGCAACATGTTTTACAGCTTCTCCTATGCATCTCATGGCACAGCACAAGATGCAGAGTTAACTTGTATGTACACAACAGATGCAGACCAGATATACGGACCTGAGGAGACCGTCTGCTGGGGAACTCTCCGGCCCAATCTATCTTGCATCACCTTAGTACTCCCCCTTGAGGCCTGACTTCTGTGGGCTGTCTCTAGCTTGGAACCACAGCAGGATTCTGATGCACCCTAAAGCTGGTCTACCCTGCATTGATCGTCCTGGTCTCGCATGTCTTCCCACAGACAATCTGCCACACATCTCCTGCTCTGGGAGTCGGTGAGAAGCAGCACAAGGCATTGAAAAACACAGTTCTGAACACTTCAGATTAGAACAGTGAGATGATTCTTAAATACATTCTGGTCATTGGCAGTATGTTCACTGCTATGAATGCGAAAATTACAGATTTTAAAATAGAGGTAAAATCCATACAACCGAGATATCCACCATAAACATATGGCTGGATAAAGTGGATCAGTGGCTTGATCTGGTAAAAACTCAATAGGAATGGATTCTGGACTAGGGATGAACATTGAACCCCTCTACTGCAAAGTAACGGATTTGGAGGAGGGACAGTTTTCGGATCTATGCAGTGCCAGAGGAGGGCAGAGAAATTTGACATGATAACTTGCCTATCCACCATGGTGCGGGAACGATTTCATCGACAATTGTGTGTATCATTGGAACTCCAGTGAGCCCACTGGACCCGGTATTAGAGGGCCTCTCACTCTAACAACGCGTGTCCGATTCTAGCCTATGTACTGTGCCATCAGTATACCGGAGTCATCATGTTGGTGACCAAAAAAGCAATAAACCCCTTTCCATCAATGGGTGCCGGATATCTTTCTCCACAAATTACTCAGTGGACACCAGTGTCCGACGTAAAAGATTCCAGGCCCTTCGAGCACGTCGGAAGCTTGGGGATCTCAAGTATGGTCTCCTTCAGTAAGCTTAGATGCTGGTGACCATATTTCGTTAAATACATTAGTTTTTGGACCTGGAAGACCTCATAGTGTTTTTTGAGTCTGCAGATGACTGCGTCTCCTTTCCTAGCCTCTGTCTTCCATGGTTGCTGTGGTGTCCATTATATACATTGTTTTCTGACCTTTTGGGTTGTAAAATTAATTGGTCAAAGAGGGAGGCCCTTCCCGTGTCCAGGACTACTACAAACATCTGTATACAAGGCTGTAATATGAAATGGATGCCAGAGGGGCCCCTCTTCTTGGGTACTAGAGGGCAACCTCTTCCCATTGATGGAGCACACTAAGCAGGACTTTCTGAATTGTCCTTGTGGGGGAAGGTTCAGATGGTGAAAATGAATGTGGCACTCCGATTCCAACTATCCCTTTGGCATGTTGACTCTCTGGATAACTCAACAGTTGTTTGCAAGCATAGAGGCAGGCTTAAGATCCTACATGAGGAGTGGGCGGCATCCTAGGATGCATTCGACTTGGCTGTGGGCAGACACAGTAGCAGGTATCCTCAGACTCTTCCATGTGGCATCACTATAGAGCCTGACTTTTCACTTGTTCCAGCTACCCACATACATGAGTCCCATTCAGAAGACTCAATTTTGGGTGCATTCAGAACATGAAAACCTTAATTGGCCATCCCTGTCTGTATCTGTGCATGTTTCTACCTCTAACCCTTTAATAGCCCTGAGCACGATCTTGTCGGTGACTGTAGTGGAGAGGAACGAGGCCCACATGTTCCTGGTCACTCCACCACTACTCCACCAGTAGGCTCCATTGTGACGTAATTCACATTGGTGGGCAGCCTTTTTGCTGGGCTTTCTGGTGCAATAGAGGACTGATACAAGTACACCAATATTTATATTTGACAGTGCATTGCTCAAGACCTTTCTGACACTGGCGCTGGAATTTAGGCTCCAGAATACAGACCTTAGGCACTACCACCAGCTAGCTCACTGTCTGTATGCTGCTTGTGCTAACCCCCCTATGGGACTGCTCCTGTCACCCATCCTCCAATACTTACATGCACAGGGTTATACCGGGGCATAGTTTCTGGCCTATATAGCATCCTTATCAAAGTCCTACACTCTGGCCTTTCTTCAAATCAACCAGGCTCAAGTGGCGGACATTTCTAAGAAAATAATGCTCCCAGAGGACTGGACTCCTGTGGGTGTAGGTCACAACAGGGCTCTCGGGGAGTCCAGGTTGAAATGTTTGTATTTTAAAATACTGAACGATTGGTTATCAACTCCCTGGAAACTCAAGAGCTGAACTTTACCCTATGACCACTGCTGGAAATGTAGAGCAAATTGCTGTGATCTCTTCCATATTCTTTGGACCTGTCCAACTCTTTCTACCAATTTGGTGCAAGTCTGGAGTAGACTTCGCCTTTACAGCTCCCTCCTGATTCCTGCATCTCCCCAGCTTGCCCTTCTCCATGATATATCTCACACCTCCCAGAGTTGAGGATACATGAGCACCGCTGGCTGGCAACTTCGCTGTGGCTAAATTGTGCATCCTCCTATACTGATGGCAATCCACCACACCAATGCACAGTGAATGACTGATTGAGCTTCATAGAATGGCTAGTCCTAAATATACTATGTATAAACTCAATGATAAATTGCATGCCTTCAAGGCAGTATGGGGACCGCTCCTTGCCGGCAATGCTACTATCACCCCTTGAGATCACCTAGCCCATTCCCTAGAATCATCGGTACCCTGAGGTTTCCCCAACCACTCTGTTCACTACATCCTTCCTAAGGTGTATTGCTCTAGTGCTCCCTGAGAGTTCCTAATCATCTTTGCAGTGACCTTGCAATACATACACAGTGGCCCCTTACCACTTTCATGTAAACACCCCCCACCCCCCCAATACCCCCTGTTTCTACCTCAAGTTCTGTTATCCTATTGGTTTCATATTTATTATTGTCATGAATACTGGTTCAGCTTTTATAGGGCATCTTTCATAAAGAATGTATATCTGTCACTTTCCTTTGATCTCAGAGATTCTAATTCTCTGTAGACATCTTCATGTAAATATGAACATGCTAATGCTTCGGATCTGCAATGTCCAATAAATAAATGTTGCGAGAAAAAGAAAGATGGTCTTTGGTTATGGTATTTTCACCTATTATGTGGTTCTGAAGGGAAGTCAAACAGTCTCTATGAAATGGTCTGGTCCTGGCCCAGTGCAATGAACAGTTTATGATGTTGATCAGCGTGTCCTCCGCCACGCTTCATTGTGGGAGGTTAGATTAAAAAAAATAAGATTAACCTACACTATTGGTAGGTGGGCAGAGTGATGAATATTGATCACTGTTTCAAGAACCATGACAAGGCATTGTAGGACTGAGTTATTCTGATTGATACTTCTAACTGCAGTTTCCTCACCGTTAGAATATCCCAAGGTGCCAGGGTGGATCTAGACAAAGCCTTTTGAGTCACAAGGTAGAGTGACTCCTCTTGGTGATAACGCACATGGGCATCAACTCCATTGTTAGATTGTTTTCTTTCGGCCTTCTGCTTTGGATGTGTGCTCCGGTTCAGCACTGTTGCAGTACTCTTTTTGGTTCACAGGTTATCTTCCCTCTGTCAGTATTGTACTTCGATTGCGTTCCTTTTCATCAAGTCAGTAGTTTGTGTCTATCACTGGAACATAACGGGGCTGACTGCAATGCCTTCTGCTCCAAGAAGACTCTTCGTGACCGTTGTGCCCCTTCACTCAAAATGTTACAGAGGAGTGTAGGAGAGACACTGACCTTTTTGGTACCCGGTGACATCGGGGTTGTGGGGCAACACTCACAGCCATTACCTGCAGATTAAGAGGCATTCTCCCTTGAAGGCAGCTCCGGTCTGACCTGGGATTCAACCTGGAGATCGAGGACTTCCTGTCTGCTCAGCAGTCTGAGTACTGCACTCCCTACCCCTCAACACCATCCCGAGCATGCACCTTCTCTTGAACTTTAGAGACAGGCTTTCGGGCCGCCACTGCCTTCGGGCCATGGTCAACACCGAGCAACTGCTTTGGGCGCCTCTCCCAGCTCTGGCTCGGTGCCGAAGAAACTTTTCAGATCGAGTGCTCGGCTCCGACCACCCCGGCACTGAGCCGACCCTTGCAATTAACTTCATCTGCCTTGGGACTTAGGGGAACATTAGCACCCTAAACAAAACAAACCGCAACAGAAGACACTGAAACTTCAGAACCGAAGACTTCGGCGTTGACCCCCAAGTCAGACAGCGGCACAGCAGTCGAGCCCTTCCTCCATAAGGTACAGGAACAGCTAGATTTCAGGCAAAAACAGCTAGTCATCCACCCTCACATGGGCTGCATTCTTGCCTGCTTTTTGGGCCCTGCTGATCCACACGACAGCTATCCTTTCAAGAAGCTTTGGGCGTTTCATTTCTGGCAAAACTGCACAAGAAGGCAGATAAGGCTACCAGCCACTTACCTCTTGCACTGCTATCACTGTCGCACATTCCCTTGCCTTTGCCCTCCCCACCTCCTGGACCCCCTTGAGAATACACCTCAGGGGGTGGCATGGGTGGGCGTGGTGGGTGGATGACACGCTTGTTACTCCCCCACAGGGTGACCCATGGGACTCCTGCGATATAGATCCACCATGAGACACAGACTCAGACTTTTACCCTGCCCGCCCGTCTCCTCCTGATGACTGTACATCCTTTCAAGAACTGATTAGTAGAGCTGCTTCCTTCCACACGGTGGAACTTCATAGGGAGCCCTTATAAGAGGACTTTCTCTTCAAAACTTTTTCCTCCATTGATCGATCCACCCAGTATGTACCAGGGCTCAAGGGCATGCTCTGTCACACCCGTCAGATATAGGTCTATAACACCTATGGTGGATAAAAAAATATACACCCCCCTCATTTGACTCTCCTTATATTTGCGGTCAGCTCCCACCCAACACACTAGTCATCACCACCGCCCGTAAACGAGCCAACTCCCATACCAGCGGAGATGCGCTGCCGCCAGATAAAGAAAACAAATACTGCGATGCAGTGGGGGAAAGTGTGGCAGTGCAATCAGCTAACCATTCATGAGTTGCAATCTCCATGGGCCTCCTTGAAAGATAGGACTGTGCCCGCTGGAACAAAAATGGGGGAAACATCTCCAATATCACTGGGGAGCAAAGGAAACTGCCCGGGATATAGTATCAGAGGGCAAGCTCATTTCTAATACCTCCATTTGCTGCAATCTAGACTCAGCTGACACCGCTGCTAGGGGAATAAATATTAGCATTCTCCTTCACAGACCTGCATTGCTTCGTATCTTTGGTTTCAAGCCCGTAGTTCAGCAAAATCTGCTGTACATGTCTTTTGATGGGGACCATCTTTTTGACTCATGGGTGGCCCAAACTTTAGAAAAGATAAAAAAGGTTATGGAGAACGCAGAAGCAATGGGGGCACTGCAAACACTAGTTCCCCCTAGCTTCTTTAGCTGCGCCTCCTATCGTGGAGCTTCAAAGACCACCTCCTCTGAAGCCTCCACCTCTTACAAGTGCACCTAGTGCCTGCAGTCCTCTCCCAGAAGTTATTTTAGAGGGTCCTATAGGACAACAACTCCAGAGGCAAGGATAGTTCCCCAAAAGGAACCACACCCACCACCATACCTTGACATTCCTCTTCTCCCTCCCTCCCGACCACACAACACCTGTTGAGGGGCGCCTACAGGGTTTCTTTCCCACATTGCAAACCATCAACTCAGACCAGTGGGTGTTGGATATTATCCAGCATGGTTATTGTCCAGAGCTCACTTCCACGCCTCTCACCATTCCACCTCACAAACACAGAGTGACAGCGGAACGTCGAACACTGCTCAAAGAGGAGGTCAGAGCCCTCCTTCCCAAAGGGGCTACAGAGCCCATCTCCAACCATCAGCAAGGTACAGAAGTGTGCTCACTAAATGCACTTCCTCATACTCGCCCCCTAAACGAATACATCCCACCCGAGCACTTTCACATGGTAATCCTTCACGATGTCATCCCGTTTCTTCAGCAAGGTGACTTTATGGTCGCTTTAGAGCTGAAGGATACACATTTCCACATCCCAATACATCTGGCTCATTGCTTATATGTTTGTGTTTGGCGGAAGGCACTACCAGTTCAAAGTCCTCCCACTTGGAGTCACTGCTGCGCCTCGGGTATTCACCAAGTGTCGAGCAGTGGTAATCTCTCACCTCCTCATGTTTTCCCATATCTGGAGGATTGGTTCATCAAAACTGCCTCCCATCAGCAGTGCCAAAAACACATACAAGTCACAATAGATCTGCTTCATCGTTTAGCGTTTACCATCAACCCCACCAAATCACACCTCCAACCCCTACAGATCCAGTCTTACCTAGAGGCTCTTCTCAACACAAAGGTGGACTTAGCCTGTCTCGAATCTGCAAGGACCTAGTCTTTCCAAGCACTGATTAATTTGTTCCAACCAGATCAACAACTCAGTTAGGACGTTCATGTGGCTCTTAGGCATGATGGCCTCTTGATTAGCCATAATAACATATGTAAGGCTTCACATGCGTCTGTCACAGGAATATATAGTGCAACAGTGGTCTCAGACAGACGGTAATTGGGATGATGCCGTGTTAGAGGGCCACAGCATTCATCGCCCTCTGCGGTGGTGGAACACCAACAACCTGTTGCAGAGGCAGTCTTTCCTCAACCCTGTTCTGCAGACCATTGTTACAATGGACGCCTCACTCGTGGAGTCTGGCGCATATTTACAGGATCTGACTGCAGGGTTTGTGGGAGATCAAATATCAGGATCTCCAACTTATAGCTGTTCACCTAGTGTTGAAAGCCTTCCTGCTTCACCTGATAGGTAAGGTTATCTGTGTCCGGACGAACAGTGTGACAGCCATGTACCTCCAACAGTAACAAGGAGGAACACGCTCCTCACAGCTGTCTCAGTTATCCCAGACCATTTGGCGTTGGGCTCTCCACTACACATTCATTTGTTCCTCAAATGGACAGTCATTTTGCCAATCTCCTTAGCAGAATGTGGGAACAGATCCACGTGTGGAAACTCCAACAAGTCCTCATCCGTTTCTTCCACAAATGGGGGTTCCATCAAATAGATAGTTTTGCAGCCAAGGCCAAAAGCCCAAACTTGGTCTTAAGGCTCCTACACCCATAGTCCAGCTGTAATGCACTATGGATCAGGGATATTTGCTTATGCTTTTCCTCCTCTCCCTCTTCTTCCATTTGTGGTCCAAAAGCTTCAGCATATGTCCCTCCTGCTCACCCTGGTAGCTCCCAGATGGGCTCACCAGCCATGGTTTACGACTCTGCTCGAACTCTCTTTTGTCCTGTATGAGAGGCTTCTTAACAGACCAGATCATCTCATGCAGAACCATGGAGAAATCAAGCATCCCGATCCCAAGTCACTAAACCTAGCGATCTGGCTCCTGAGGTGGTTGAATTTGGTTACCTTAATCTTCCACCTGAGAGTATGAGCTTGCTTACGGAAGGTTGCAGACCTACATCTGTGCTGTCTACGTGGTTGAATGGAAGAGGTTTGTCTGCTACTGTCACTCAAAACAAATTGAAATTTTTAATGCTATAGTACAAAACATTGTTTATCTCTTACTTCACTTAGTTGTCCGGGCTAGCCTTTACCTGCTTACATTTAGCCACAGTAGCGGCATAGCTTCAAAATAGACAACACTTTTTTTTTTTTTCAAGATATGAGTTATTAAAGCCTTCATGGCGGGACTCAAAAGTGTAATCCCTCCATGGGTTCCACCAGCACCCTCATGGAATTTTAACATTGTACTCTCACGACTCATGGGCCCCCACACTTGCCCCTCGCAGTTCCTCGCTTGGAAAGTGGGAATTCTAATTGCTGTTCCCTCAGGCCTGTCAGTGAGCTTCAGGCATTAACCCTGAAAGACCCTTCTTCCAGATTCAGAAGGACAGGTTTGTTCTCTGCAACAGCCCCAAATTCATTCTCAAGTGTCTCAATTTCATCTTAGTCAGTCACTTGACCTATGTATTGTTTTTCCCTCAATGAGACTCTGTTGCAGAACTGGCTCTACGTACGTTGGACAGTCTATTCATAGATTTGCAGGAGGCCAGTGGGTTGGAGTTGGAGATGTTCTCCACCTGGACCATCAAAGTAAGACAGTGCCTCCTTTGCATGGTAAAGAGACCTATGTCAGAGGTGTTGGATTAACAACTGGCAAAAATAGAAGTCAAAACCAACAGCTTGACATAAGATTTTTATCCGGGAGAAGCTTCATCAGAAACATTACTTCCATTTGATGAAGCTCCAACTGACACCCTTATGGGCTCCTGATGTAAGTCCTGCTCCAGTGAAAAGACAAGTTGTCAGAGGCTACAGTTAGGCACAGATGACCCTGATTTTTTTGATGCAGCGCCCTACACCAGAACGTTTGGTGGTTCAAGCATCCCCTAGTAAGGAGAACCCCAATTTCATCTTAGTCAGTCGGTTGACCTACCTGTTTTTTCCCCTTCACTGAGGCTATGTTGCAGAACAGGCTCTGCATACGTTAGGTGTAAAGCAAGCCCTCGTGTACTATGTTGAGAGGACTTAAACTTTTAGAAACACTCAACAACTTTTAGCTGCTTTCTCCTAACTTCACAAAGGGAAGGCTATATCCAAATCAGCCATTGCCAAATGAATAGTTAAATGCATTCAAACATGTTATGCCAAAGCCAAAAGGGTTCTACCTGCTCCTCCTAGAGCACACTCTACCCAAAAGAAAGGAGCCTCTATGGCCTTCCTGGGGAGCATCCCAGTAGCTGATATTTGCAAAGCAGCTACCTGGTCTACACCACCCATTTTCACTAAATACAACTGTGTGGATATTCTAGCATGCCAGCAGGCTTATGTTGGTCAGTCAGTTCTCCGCACACTTTTCCTAAACACTGCAACACTTACAGGCTAGACATCGCTTTGGAGGATGACTGCTTTACAGTCTATGCACAGAATGTGTATCTATAGACACACATGCCTCGAACGGAAAATGTTAATTACCCTGTAAGCATCTGTTTGTGGCATGCAGTGCTGGAGATTTACATACGTCCACCCAATTCCCTGGGCACCTGTGGCTGTTGCGGTATCTCACATCTCTGTACGATGGCATGTGTGGCTGTAGAAGCACATGCTCTGCATACTCCTGCCGTCTAGTGTTGGGTACAGAGTGGTGCAAGTTGTTTTCCTTCAAAGAAGAGATGAGGAGTCACTACCTTGTGACTCGAAAGACTTCTTCGAATAAAAACAACTTGCACACATCCAGGCCCAACACTAGATTGCAGGAGTATGTACAGCATATAAGTCTACAGTACTACGTGCTGCAAACAGATGCTTACAGGGTGACATTTTCCTTTCTGTCTCTAACAAATGTTTGAGAATTCCGCATGAGGTGTGCCACTGGCGTTTATGTTCGATGCATGTCCCAAGTCTTGTGAAGAGTGTGCCCTTATAGACCTGAAGGTAATCAGGAATGTGAAGCAAATCTGTAGACTGCTTAATGCTGCAGGAAGCCTCAGAAGTCCAGCTTGAAGATGAGGACACAGACCTGTTTCTGCTCTCAAGGCTGTTCCTGCAACCAGTCTTTGTCAAAGTCCAAGTCTTCCCTGATGTCCAAGTCGAAGCGGAAGTTCAAGATGGCCAAGTAGGATCAATCCCAGTCCTGTCACTCTTATCCTGAGAAATCATGAGGATGTCTGGGTGCCAAGTAGTCACACGCTGTGTCTCCTGCAGAGGAACCAATTCCACAATGGATCCCAATGCCCCTTTGTTTCCAGGTCAATCGTCAACATGGAAAATGATTGAGGTTATGTTGTGAATTTTTGGCACTCTTCCAGCTCCTTCTGCTGCACCTTTGATCTTTAAGGATCAGCATAAGCCCCTTCAGTCAGGTTGTTGCCAATGGGTTTTCCCTCAGCACCGTCTATGCCTCCAGAAGCTGCCTCTTGCTCTACTCAAACACTGGAGCTGATTTCCATTCCAGCACCAAAATGTTACAGATCCCCTCGACATTAACTTCGGTAGCAAAAGAGCTGTCTTCCTATCTCCCTATCCAACTCTGAGCTGAGACCAGTTCTACCTTAATCACGGCTGTCTCTTGACACCATACAGACACACATGGGCCCAGTTCAGTCTGCTTCAGACAGATCTT
This sequence comes from Pleurodeles waltl, assembly GCF_031143425.1. Taxonomy (NCBI): domain Eukaryota; kingdom Metazoa; phylum Chordata; class Amphibia; order Caudata; family Salamandridae; genus Pleurodeles; species Pleurodeles waltl. Next base: position 429,452,843 of record NC_090445.1, on the reverse strand, counting down.
TGCTTTTGCCTGAGAGCCCCACACCAGTACTTCAACAACTTTTTGGTTCAGATTCTGATCAAAGCCAACCAGCCTTTAGTGATGAAAATGGCGGTGAGGGCGATTATTTCCCCCAATACTACAATGATGATAGTTTATTCATAGACTTGCAGGAGGCCAGTGGGTTGGAGTTGGCGATGTTCTCCACCTGGACGACCAAAGCAAGACATTGCCTCCTTTGCCATGGTAAAGAGACATGTCAGAGGTGTTGGACTTACAACTGGCAAAAATGGAAGTCAAAACCAATGCCCTGACAAAAGATTTTTATCCGGGACAAGCATCATCAGACCCAATACTTCCATTTGATGAAGCCCCAACTGACACCCTTATGGGCACCTGGTGTAAGTCCTGCTCCAGTGAGAAGACAAGTTATCAGAGGCTACAGTTAGGCACAGACGACCCTGATTTTTGATGCAGCGCCTACACCAAAAATTTGGTGGGTCAAACTTCCCCTATTAAGGAGAACCCCAATTATTTCATGACTACTCCTCCTGAAAACACGTAAACAAATTGACACACTGAATGTCAGGTCCTGCATTTTGCAATAGGTGTCCACCTTATGCCAAGAATTACCGCCAATATGCCAGCTTCAGAATGTTAACTTTGGTGCCTCCACAAGCTCAGAATTATATTGCGTATGTCATGGCAACGGCAGACGCACAAGCATAAAAGACTGAAACTCACTTGCTCATTCACACTGTCTCACTCATACACCCTCTGTCATTCACTCTCACTCAGTCACATTCATTGTGTGAGTCACTCACACTCACTGGTTCTTACTGTCACTTAAAAACTCCTACACTTATCCTTTCACACTCACTCATAACTCCTAATGTACATGTGCTCTGCTTTAGTAGGTTCCTCAGTCCTCTGGCACCTAGTGCAACTACACCTGTTGCACCATGGATAGCTATGCCCCGAACGCACCTCCACTCTCTCTTAGTGTCCCCTCACCCACTCCCAACTCACTTGTACTCCTTTACACTTAATTTCACGTATTCATACTCGCACTCTCTCACATTCACTCTCATTGATACTCAAACACTCATAAACACTCTCGCTCAATTGTATTGACTCTCAGTCACTCGCAACACACACTCACATGTACAGAGATTTATTTTTTTAGCTTGCCTTCTTTCCTTTGTTGCCAACTAAGATACTGCATGGCACCAGCACAGCATGAATCCAGTGCTGCACACTGGAACCAGCAAACCATGACTTCCAAAATGTAGCCAAACAGAGCAAAATACCCTCATTTAAAAGGGGGAAACCCACCTCAGAAATTTCGTAGCTTCTTAATAGGACTGGAGTGCAGCTGTATAAGAAACTGAGGCAATGTTGGGGATCTCGCAGTTTCTGCACTGTGTGGCTCCTGATTGGATTCAGGGATGTTTTTATGTGCGCTGTGACAGCGCTGTATTAGCCAATGTACTGGGCTGCCTGGCGGATGCATAGTATGTCTGCAAGATAAAATAGATTGTACCAGTGTGAGGGTATACTAGTTGAACTAATCCACCCACATGTATAATCCAGACACACCTCCAGAGTGCTGTCTTTAAACAGCAGTCTGTAGGTGGAACATGCATCCTAAAATCTAATTCCTTTCTCCCTTGTGAAAAACTCTTGTATCCACCCACAAATGTTGCCAGGGAAGAGAGAAGCTTTCTCCTCTTTGTCCACTCCAAACAAGTTCTGGGGGCAGCTTCTCTCCCAATGGGTCATTGGGTTTGGACCCAGCCTGGTTGGTGTGGGCTTTGGGGCAAAGGCTTTCTATTCTTGAGATTTCTCCCTACACAAAACTATGATTGGTCAGGCCTCACCCATGTCTCATTCAAGTTAATTAGGTTTTTGGGTCCACCCCTGCTGTCTTTGCATGCCTGATAGGGATCAGATATTTCACACTCAGTCCATTCTTTCTCCAGGCCTAAGCCATTGTTGTGCAGTTGGAGCAGTTTTCACACCTCATTGAGTCAATCACTTGCTGGGTAGGCTGAGAGCTAATGCAGATTAGCTTCCAGGACCTTCAGGCAGGGGAAAGGTAACTTTCTAAAAAATACATTTCCTAAATATTTATTAAACATCTAACTTCACCAATCAATTGGACATTACTAAATATGAAAACTAGTCTTTGGGTGACAGGTTTGAGCATTCCCTGTCAAAATTTTCAGATTAAAGTGAATAATCTGTACTTTGGCGTTTTCTAGGATCCAGCTGATGCCCTGCCAGTGAAAATAGATTTTCGGTCTCATCACTGGAGGAACATGTAAACTTTAATTTCATACATGCTCCACTTTTAAATATCAGGCATCCTTTCTTGCCTTACTTATTGACATTTAAAAGCAGGTCTTGCATGTCAAAAACGATTATTTTGCAGCAGCTTTTAAGCTTCTTCACTCAGGCTACACATGGTTAGCATGAAGCCATGTTTAACAGGCTAACCCTTTAGATGGAATAATAATTGCTGTAGTCCAGAGGTGGCATTTAGCATCCAGACCCAGGTGTATTTCCTACACCATACACTTGTAGGCATGTTAACTATGTCGATCAGGGGTATGACAATGTAACCATGTTTAAAGGGGCAAGCCCATGAACCTTACTTCTGTTTGGCAGGGGTGAAGTGCACAAAGTTTAAAACCGAGCAAACTAGGGTCCGGAGAATGGGAAAAAAATCTTGGGAGACTGCAGAAAAGACGCTGCATTTTTTAAAGTACTTTTTGGGTGGGGCCCAAAAACAGAGTTAGCTGTTTTGCTAGTCTCATGTTCTATTAAAAGAAAATCAGCCCTCTTCATCTGTCCATCAGGTTTTGCTTCTTCCCACCACAGCATACAGCATGGCACAACGAGTTAGTCCACTTCAACCTTTGACACTCTCACTCTTTGCATATCTCCCCCCCCCAATCACTCTCTCTATCATTCTCTCTCGCTGCCTCTCCCTCTTGCTCTGTGTCTCTGAGTGACCGCATTTTGCAGGAAAATGTGCACATTCGCATAAAATTAAGTGCTGTTCATTGACGGGGCTTGCCCACATTAAAGTAGGCCCCGTCCCTGTGTCTTTGTGCAAGTATCGCATGATGTGCTATTAGTTTTGTGTGTTCCTTCTGCATATAGTTTGTGCTACGTGATATCTGCACATGCCATGTAGTTAATTCCTTTCTCCATCTTCTTGTTTTGCAGCTGCAGAGCTGAGCGGTTGGTACCCAGGGAAGCCCTCGCAAACGATCTGGCTAGTTGCTAGGGGACGATTCCACAGTAACATCCACATCTTGTTGACACCTCTGCCTGGGGAAGTTGGGCTTGGCTGGTGACGGTGTCTTCTTCTAGAGGCCTTCGGAGTACGCTTTGTCCCTCGACACGACTATTAGTGCGCCGCCTCGGAATTTCCTTTCTGTTTTTAGCCGTGGTTTGCACCTTGTGAAGAAGGAAGAAACGAGAACGACGACTTAGAGCTGCTTTTGTTTTTTTATTCTGCAAATCCAGATCTTCATACCAAAGGATTCAAGAACTGACTTTGAGCATTCAGTGGTGGTCAAAATGACGAACAATTCTGCAGACCACCATCCTGGGAACTCTGTTGTGGAAAGTAACCATGAAGGGGACTTCGGGTGCACTCTGGAGGAAATGCGTGGTCTTATGGAGCTCCGTGGTGGTGAGGCCGTCACGCGCATAAATGAGGTCTACGGTGGGGTGCAGAATATTTGCCGTCGGCTAAAGACTTCTCCGGTGGAAGGTAAGGTCCACATCGGACAAAGGGTCTTGCAACCAGAGTTATAAAGTGGGAAATGTAGCCTGGGGCCAGTAAAAGCGCCTAAAGGTGCGGCACAAATGTGCTGCTGGAGGGTATATTTATTTCCAATGATGACATGCCGTACAGTGACTTCTGTATGTAAAAGCGGCTGAGCTGTCGATTTTGCTGCCTTGTGCAGTATAAAACTAGTATACATCTTTCTGGTCTTGTCGCTGGGTGCTTCACAGATCCTGCCCTCATGCAGCTACACTACTGTGACATTCTGCGTTCATCTTTCCGAGCTGGTTGGGAAAACCTGCTACCTCTTGTTTGACAGCCAGTTTGTAAGCGGGGGGAAGAGAAAGATGAAAAGTGTGGGAACACACTATGGAGGCTATTTGCCATGTTCTCCACATTTTGCAAGAATAACGTTGCCTTCACGTCAGTGAATACAGCCCAACTGTTCAGTATCTTTATAATAAGTTGACAGGAGCCTGCCAATATGAATTATTGCATTCCTAAAAGCTGTTCATTTAAGTGTCTTGTGTAAAGCGATACATTCCACCCTACAGCTTACCAGAGCTGTCTTAGCTAAATGGGCATCCTATACTCTTGACTATTGATTCTTTTCACCCTGGTGAGCCTTGAATGGCTCCTGGCGACCCGACAACTGTCTTTAATAGCCAGTTTCTAAAGGTTTGTCAATTGCACGGCACTGACACATTCAGATGAGGGTGAGCTTTGATTAGATGGTGCAGTGCCCTGACCTGGCGCCTAGTCAGATCACAGGTGCTACAAACAGCCAGTGTGGGTACCTGTGTTTGAATATTAGTCTGTTTTGGGAGTTATTCACATAATCAAAACCCCTCCCGCTATACTCCTGTGCAGCAGTTAAGGCCTTCGGTTAAGAAGGCCACTGCTTCACTTATCAAGTCGACAAGTTGTATAAGCTGATCTTCGTAAATGTCTCTGCTTGGCTGTGTGGATCTGGAACTGGGTGTGGAAGTCTTGGGCAAGAGTCAATTACTGTATCCTTGAAGAAACGAGTTTCACATATATGGGGAATGAAAACTGAACTGAACATGGAGCTTTTTATGCTGCTTAATGCATTGAAATATTCACAAGAATAGTTTATCACTGACCTCCAACTCATCTCAACCCCCAACATACCAGTTCTAAGTTTAATGTTTGCTTCTAAGAACTTCGAGTAGACAAAACAGTAAAATATGCAGGTCCCCAACATTTCCATCCACCCATCAACTATTAACTTGCTACATCCTCCATTTACGAAAAACTGTATTATATCGACATTTGCACCGATAGATGAGGTCGAGCTGTTCAGTGTGTATCCCATTCATGTGGACACTGCAACACACTGAAATTTCTTGATGAATTAGTTTAGATTTTTTTATATCATATGAACGTGGTGCTTTATGACCACTTGAGAGTGCGCTATAATACTGTAAGCATGACAAGATACCAAAAATAGAGGTATTCAGACAGTGAGCCTTGTGACCTTGGTTCATCACTTATAGTTGTCCACTAATCGGTGACAGAAAGTTCACCTGGCTCTGTATTACCAGATTACTGGTCACCAAACAAGTATGTTATATATGTCAATGTAAATATCCAAGATTCTGAGAAAATCACACTCTCCAAATAGTTTTATTGAATGATTTTCAAAAAGGAAGTCTTTATTCAAATTATGGACAAGTCTCCTTCCTCCAAGTTGTCAAATCATTCCATTGATATAAATTGTCTCAAATTTCCAAATCAAGTCAATACTGCCAACACGTATTTCTAGATCTTGTAATTTCTTCAGGGCTGCGAAGTATAAGATATGCAAATCATAAGACTCTTAAGTCACTTAAATCCAGTTCATAATAGTTTCAGTAAAAGTATGAAATGATCTATTATAATTAAGTGATCTCTTAGTTACATATTAAAACATGAAGTTATACGTCAACCATCAGTAATGTCTTAATGTACAAGGTTCTGCTCACCAAATTGCTACTATCCACATATTCCATTTTACATTTAGAAATTCTCCTAAATATATGGAAACATTGGTATCATAGCTACATGTTCTGTGGTCATTTTCACACGTAGGCACTGTATACTGTATTGCTCTTGTTACCTTCAAAGTCTTGGAACGGCCAGGATTCATTTGTAGACTGTACGGTACTAGAAACACACTTGGGTGAGGTGAGCTTCAGCCTAAGTTTCCCCAGAATGCAAATACCTTAGACTTGGATCCTCCCTTGTTAGGCTTTTACGTGGGAAGTTTAAATAACTCTTTATCTGTGATTTAGTTTCCTCTTTCTATTAAGAGGAACACAGCCTGACCCCTAACGTGTACAGATGATATGCAACCTCACTAAGAGACCTATCTTCATACCTGTATCTGCTTGGCTTAGAGAACTGATGCTACTGGTGGTGGGGGAAGACATAAAACTGAACAAGCATTGATGAAGCAAGTATGTTTCACCTGTGCAAGAGCATTTGGCTTTGTCAATGTATTGTAGCCATGTTGTACAGCACCGTGGCTCCTGTGCAACATGGTTTAAGATTAGAAAGATAAGCTCTATGACAGAACCAATGCTGACCGTGTCATATCGCTTCTTTTTATGGCCCAGGAACAATGAGACGAGGGGGATGCAAGCAGTAATGATGGAAGGGGGACAAAAAACGACTGGAGGGCAAGCAACAACAATGGGAGGGAGAGGAGGAAATCAACAATGACGGGAGGAGGAAGTGGAGGCCTGCAATAACAATGGGAAGGAGGTGGTGATGCAAATAACAATGGCAGGAGGGAGGATTGCAGATGCAAACAACAGGCAACCAATGACCACACGGGAAGCAGGACTAAAAAGAAAAAAAAAGAGCACTTGAATGACAGTGCGAGCAGAGGAAGGACACCAAAATAACAATTACTCAGTAATTGGTGCATGCTTCGTCGAAGTGACATACGCACGAAGAGAAAGTGGCACACGAAGACCAATGAAAATGCCTCTAGAGCCAACCAGCAGTAACTAATGGGCTGGCTGTAAGCTACCTTTAAGTTGAAGCTCTCTCAAGCAACAGCGCATGCACTGTCTGAGACTTAATGAGCAAGTCCATAAAGCAGTGAGCATGGTGTGTATGTGTTGACAAAGGAGATGAGGAAGCAAACGTGCCCTTTATTGAAGAATAGGTAGAAAAGATGTTATGTTTATGTACAACCTATTGCTGGTAATTCACTCTGCTTAAAAAATGAAATATGAACAGGAATATTGCAATTCCAGATCTGAAGCCTGCTTCTAGCTTGCTAAATGAAGAACTGAGTTAGAGGTAACAAGAATCTTAAACGAAAGCCGCACGTGACCCACAAGCAATTAACTCGTTTTATTAATCCCAGGTCTTATAGCCTGCATGTTAGACAAGCATTTGCAATGTAATAGGTCTTGCGTTTTCTTGAGTTAGAGCTATTGGCATTGTAAATTCAGAACTGGACTTTTCTTGCCACATAAATTATTGAACCCTGTCTCATAATTTTGTCTTTTCCTGCCATGTTTTGGTGGTCACCAGCGGCTACTGACATCAGAAATCTGAACAGAAATTGGAAAATAAGGCTGGAAAAATATTTTATTTTTATTTTCACAGAATGAAACGTCTTGTAAGCATTCTTGCCTCGCATTTCAACAAGCAGAGCAGCCTGAGAAGGTTTATGGCCCCAATAAAGGAAGATAAGCAATGTCCTGTGTACATTGTTGTGAGTGCTGGTAGGAAGGAGGGGCCCTGGAGAGAGAGACTCAAGGTGCGATGCGAGGCTAAACAAGTTTCTCATCATTTCTTCTAGGTTTAGCTATCTTCTACCAGAAAGGGCATATTGTGGCTTTTGCGAGCAGTGAGCTATAGGATCAGATGTTTCTTTAGTAAAATAAGCTTATTTTAGAAGCCAGAGGTAAATTAGGACAGCACTGGAATAAAGACAAAATAAATGTCAGCGAAATGGGACAAGATGGGAGGAATGGAATGCTGCAATAACGCGAATGCAGCTACCAGCCTAAAACATCCACGGAGAAAGGGGAGCACCAAAGAAATATCAAAAATAGTCTGTCCCAGCAACAGGTACAGAAACCAAAGTGGAATAATACAGTAGTTAGTCACTGTTCTGAAACAGATAAAGGAGGAAGAAAAAGGCAGAACTAGCAAGCAAGAATTTTTAAAGGACACTGCAACCAACAAATGAAATCACTTTAAGCCGTAAGAAGTATGCTAAAAGTATACACTAGGTCGAACGCTTACGCTCCACCTAAAAAAAGAAACTATGGGATCCCATTGTGTGGACAGATGCGGGCAACCAGATAATGTACATCCTTACTTACATGAACTCTGCAACTTCCTTAGTGATTATTTGCTGATTACAACCACTACTAGTGCTCTGTGACACAAACCATTTAGAAACACTAAACAATGTGGCATTTAGTCACATTGAGTTCATTGTACATCAAGAGTCCACGCTGGAAGGTTATTCTACCTTTTGGCACCTGAATCCCTCATAAGTATCCTTGAATGGCCAGGCATGGCTAAGAACAACCGGGTTCATATATTTATTTGATCCTGCATAGGATTGGGAACACACTAAAATGAGGGCAAGCTTTGGCCTGTGTATCCTCTCAGTCAAAATGTCCTGCCCTGGTGTTAAATTATCAAGCAGCCATTGGGATAACTGTGTCCACTTGTGGAAAAAGGGCCAAAAATAGATTCTTGTTGATGTTATTTACATATGCCTGCAATTTTCCTTTCTTCAGGTGATTCAATTGCTGCTTTATAGTATAGAGCCTTATTATGACCCACCCCCCTAATGTATTCAAATGTAGCAGTGTTACCAAGAGTCTTGGTCTTTATACAGGTCTGTGTTTGACTTAGACGATGGGGCTGCTAGGGTTGAGGCACTTGGAAAAGATTGAGGGCCTGATTCACAAAGGTAAACTTACCCTTTTGTGTAAATTTACGCTTTTATATTATTTACAAACTACAATCAACTATGACATGAAAATAAAGGCCCACCTTATGTGCGGAGTTCTCCGCCTCTACAGTGGAATCTCCGCAGTTGTAAAGTTACTATTAAACAGAAGTTTATGAATACCGAAAAAGAGTAAACTTACACACAAGTGTATGTTTACCTTTGTGAATTAGAACCCGAGTGTGTAACATTGTTTTTTATCTGCACTTCTGCAGTTCTGGCCGATACATATGTGGGAGGTAGGAGGAAACTCCAGTGATGTTGGCTGATAGTCTCATGCACAACTGCTAAAGCAGCATGACTAATGGTGATGCCCTTTCGCCTTTTGGCCTAAGGTTATCTGGTCAGTATTTTAGTAGTAGATATGATGGTCACAGTATGTTTCAAGAGTGACATTTCAACTGTAATATTGTGAATAACAAGCTTTTCTCAAGAGAAGGTCATGAAAATGTAGGTTTGCTTTTTGTCACTGAGGTACCCATGGCATTAGAGGGGTGGAACAATGTTGATGGCAAAGCAGGAGTGGTAGAAAATAAAGATACCCAGTTAACTTGTGCCAGTGATTCTCTGTAGAAAATGATGAACAGTTTTCTCTGGGGATAAATATTGTCCATGGCTTCAGCCATCTTGCATATCTGGCATTGTGTCGCAGCTGTGCTGAGTAAAAAGTATGGTGAAGTAAATGGTAGAAGTAAAGTTATGAGGGAGTAAATGCATTAAAATAGATAGTGAACGTCACTGGGTAACTTTTTCTCTGTCCTTTGTTCATTTGAGGGTTATTTCTTCCAACATTACAAACACCTCTTCTTTTTCTCACTACTTCTATTCATTTTTCTCCTCGCTTAGTGATACCTGCAGGAAGCTGTCACACTGGATTGTCATATTTTAGCTATAGGTACATAGGCCTTTTGGACCATTGGAACCTATTTTCATGAAACCTACATCACTACATGGCCTCTCCTTTTTTTCTAGGAGATTGTGCTTACCCATGGTGTTCATTGCTTCTGTTATCATACTGAGGGGAGCCCTCTGCTGGTAACCAGAAGTTGTCCTACAGAAAAACGTAGTTATTGAGTACCTCTCTATTGTGCTCCATCTATCACTTTGTGTTACAGTTCGGTGGTGCATTCCTTTGTTGGCAACTTTTCCTGTTCTGTGTTAGGGGTCGGTGGTGCTTCTTCCATCTCGCTGCTGTCAGTGAGAGGTTGTGATGCTACTCTCCTCCTGTGGGTGTAACCTTGCTTTCAGTAAGAAATGGTTAGCCTCGTACTCTTCACTGTGTTTCCGATTAGTGAGAGGTGCGGATTCTACCAAGCATTGTGTGAGTATGTCCGTCTGCTCCAAAGTAAGAGGTGCTTCTACCGCCATCATTTCAGTAGGTACATCTCCATGACCTCATCTGGATGTGCCTCAACACACTTCTCTCTTTCCAGTCAGCGATGATGTCGCTCCAGTTCCTTTTATGAGCAGGCTCTACTGTTTGCTGCTCCAGTCATCCCTCACTACCGAGTTATTGAAGTCATCAAGAGGGTGCTTGAACTGATTCACTTTTTCCCAATCATTAGGTCCACAGGACTTGCGTGGCAGCAGAGGACCAAATGTGCAACACACTCTGTAGCAGTATTACATTGTTACTTTGTGTTTTTAACACATATTGCTGCAAATTGTCATTTCACTCTGAATTCCTTGGGGATTTCTTTCATGTCACAGACAAAAATCCCTTAATATTCTATCCCCTTGTAGGTAATACCGTCAGTAGGTTCATCTTACGAGCACTAATTTAATACCCGAATACAACAATCAACAACTGAAGGGCAACAAGTCACCTTTTGCACAATGTCTGTCACTGTGTTGTCCCATTTTTATTTTAGTAACTATTGATAGGTTGTAGACAGAAACAAAGTCAATTTTGGTTGCAATCGGCAAATTATGAAGCAGGCACGGAAAATGTGGTAAATGGATTACGTATAAACAAAGACCACAGATTGAGTAATTTTAACAGCCATGTGTATCCCTGACTGTTTACCTTTGGTTTGATAAGATCCATTTCTCTTGGTTTTTATCACGTTCCTCTACGTTTCCACAGACTCTTAATTGCCAGATCCCCTGTTATGGAGCTATTGCGCCATACCTTCTGTCTTTTGATTTACTCCGCCATCAGGATCTGAGTTCAGTCACCTATAAAACCTTTAACGCCCACAAAATGATGGGAGAATGCTTATGTTGGGTTTAAGCAGGCAGTGGCAATCGCTCCGCATACCCTGGCCCCTTAGGATGATACATTGAACACCCAAAGGATGATGTGAGGGATGCACAGTAAGCACGGGACTCATGTCTGGGCATGCTCTAGCCACTTAAAGCGGAACATCAAACACATAAAAGATGATGGGAGGAATGCTTGCATTAAGGCTAACCACTGACAGTCGCTCTGGGTAGCATTACAGTTCATCGTTCTTTTGCCCACTCTGGCACTTCAGTTTGGATCGAGCCAGTTTTGAATGAAACTGAACCTGGATTGCTTGTATTCCAGTTCAGGGAGGACTTGTACCACTTGAACCAAGTTATACCTGACTGAAGAGCCCTTAATAGGGTGAAACTGGTCCTGAGTTGTTTGTGTTTTAGTTCAAGGAGGACCTGGCCTAGCAGTTCGGGCTGGACCATTTTCATTGCAGCAGTGTCAAGACTGAATTGCAGGGTCTAAACTGAGGTGGCTTGGTGAGTGAAAAACAGTGGTTTGGGGTGCAGCACGAGCTATTGCCAGCAGCTGAGATTTATTCAGGCATTCCATCCATCACCTTATTTTTGTAGCTCATGATAAAAACTTTACCACTCTTAGGTTGAGCCTGCTAGACTTCACATGCAAGACATACCAATGCCATAGAGGAGCTTGGGGCTGGGCAGTTTCTTACCATTCGTTAGCTTTCCTGTCACTCTCATTTGCCTGCTTCCTGTTTGTGTTCCAGGTTGCCAATCTTGTGTTTGTATGTTTTTATTATCTTTTTAGTGATAGGTCCAACTAAGATTGGTAATTAAAAACAAAGAAAAGTGCGCGTTGTCATTTTGTGGGTGCTGGGCAGCGGCGTCAAAGGCATTTAAAAAAATATATATATTTTGCCATGCTGCACAGCTTCTGCCATGCTGTGCAGTGTGACTAAAAACCTTCAACAAAATCACTAGGCCACAAAGGCAATCCATTTTGGCTTTGTCTGTTTGTTTTTCTCTGTCTTCTTGCTTTCTTCACACCTGGATTTTTCATCGGATGCATCTATCACACCATCTCTGTAAACAGCGCACACTGTTTTTGCACGATCAACCTGCTCTTCGCGTGGCATAAGACCATCCTTATCCTTGAACCTCCAGCTTCCTTTTCTTTATTATGGGGGTCATTACGACCCCGGCGGTCGGCCATACTGTGGCTGTAGTACCGCCACATTATGACATTGGCGGGTTGGCTGAAGCCAACCCGCCAGTGTACCACTCCGACCGCCACGGCGGTAACAGCTGTCGGACTGGGGATATCCATCTCCAGCCCGGTGACTGCCATTGTGCTGCCTGCAGGATTATGACCCCGCCTGCTGCCATGGATTTCGTGGCGTAACGTCACGAAAACCATGGCGTTAGGCCATATCAGTGACAGGAAATTCCTTCCCTGTCACTGATAGTGGTCCCGCCCACCTCTCCAGATGCCTCCCCCTTCACACACACAGACAGGCATACACACACTCATTCACACATACCCGCATGCATACATCCAATCAACACACATCCGCACACACTTCCAAACATACACGCAGACATGCATTCACATTGCACAACATACACACACTCACACGTCCATACATGCACACACGCATTCATCACTCAAAACACACCCGCATTCACACACACACACACACACACACATACATTCACACCCCTCCACACACACACACACACAACACGGTCCCCCCTCCCTCTCGGAGACTTTACTTACCTGGATCCAGGGGGTCCTCTGACAGGATACTGGATGGGGCACTGCTACCGCCAGCAGCGCCACACCAGCAGAACACCACCAGGCCGTATCATGTGTCATGATACGGCTGGTGGCGGTCTACTGGTGTGGCGCTGCTGTTGGGAGCAGCGCCACCTTCCCGCCATCCGCCAGTATGGCCACGGCTGGATTTCCGCCATTCTTGTGGCAGAAATCTGACTGTGGTAATATTTTGGTGGGCGGCTACTAGCCGCGGTGACGGTCTTTTGGCGGCCGTCGCCACGACAGTAGGTGTTTTTTAACGCCGATGTTGTGATGAGCGCCTTAGTGTTTTAACTCTCTGTCGTCACATGGCCGTCAAAATAACTTCTTCAATGATCTGTATTTTGTGCTTTTCCTCTCCGGTTTATTTTTTTATGGTTTAAATAGTTCTGTCTGACTCCTTTACATGTAGCTTTGCCAGACTCCCTGCTACCACTGCTCCCACTTCCTCTCGCTTGAAGCCTATCATGTGCCACTTTTGATCACTACTTAAAACTTTCATGACTTAATTCCTTTGAATTTCCAGACTTCCCGCGCCTTCTTAAGATCAGACCTTTTTTTCTGACACCATAGCTTTATAGTTCATACCACTTCATATTGTCTGCAGAGCTTCGGTTCCACGCTGGCGATGGGAAACAGTGTCCTTTTTTAATTATCAAGAGAATAGAAAATTGAATGCTTGTGGAAGTGCTGTCTCAGTGTTCGTAGTTATTTCCGTTTAGGCACACTATTCCTACTTATGAGTGCTTCTTGATTGCAAACGTGTGGCAAGGTTAGGCTAATATGATCGGCATCCTTTCTCGAGGGACGCAGGCACGTTTCTCTCTCCTAAGAGAGAGCCAGTCCTGTGGACCTGGCCAACTACCCCTTGGAGCTACAGCTGACACGCTGGATGATTATATAAGGAATTGTTGTTTGAGGTTTGCACCTTTGTGCTTGAAAATCATCGATGTAAGTCTCAAACAATCTTTAATGAAACAAAGTCTGTAAAAATGGCTCCTTCACTGATTGGAAAGTCACCTAAAAATTCAAATGAAAATCGTTCATGTTTGTCAGCTGATATGTCACTCAGTACATTGAAATGTAATAAAGTTGAGATCTTTTTTGACTTGATGACTTATTTGTAGATCTTAGGCAGCAAGCAAGCTGTTGTACCATGGATGGAGTGCAGCTCTCATCCTGGACTCTCACTTGAAATTGATTCTTGCCTGAACATATTTGTGTGGCAAGTCTCTGGCCAGCAACATCTCGCAGGCAAGCTCTGCGACAGACTGTGTACTCTTTTAGAGTACAAAATCGTTTTTCCCCATGTTTCCTGTCCATTTTTTGCTACTAGTCACTGCTGGTATTTTGTCTCTGCATTGATTGAGAAATATGTAACTGGTTTTTCGGTACATATATTCCCTTTTTTGATCCATACGTTCATTGTATAAAAGCTCATATTCATCTTCTCAGCTGCAGGTGCACAACCTGCCTTTTTAGGTCGAGCGCACAAGAGGTTTGACCTCTTGTAAGAATTGTGGGCTTTTAACCATGCCCACCTCACGCCCAGCACTTTCACTCGTTCCTTGGGTTACTTTAAAAAAATCACCTGTTATTAGTAAATGCTTCACGTTTATGCTGCCTTGGGGCGGTTTTGTGGGATTGAATTAAGATAAATGAGCTAAAGAAGGGAAGCCTAATTTGTGCTTCTTACTAGTGCAACCTTTTTACTAAAGCTTTGAACTGACTACTCATTTGACAGGATCTTTGCCATAAAGCAGAGACTGTAAAAAATAGTGGTTGTGGAAAATTTAGAATAAAAGTGGCTCCATCACCACCTGCTAGGTGCTATATCTGACGGTGTTTCAGAGAAAAGCATTGTATTTAACTCAGGCTTACTTTTGCTGCCTGTCACATGGAGGTCTGGAGACTGAGTTATACTTGTGAGGCTTCCAAAAAGATGAATGCAGCTAAAAGTCTGAAAAGTGAAGACAGACCCACACAGGTTTGCGTGGGGCAGGACTTGGAAGCAGACAAACTGCTGAACTGTTGGCGGGAGTGTGATCACCCGACCAATCCCTGTGTGTTTTGTTCTACAAAAAGGTGCTTATCCATTCATCTCTGGTTACCTTACCAGGACATACCAAAGCACCCAAAACACTTCTTGCAAAACAGAAGAGTTGGTCATTTGTAACAGGTCTGCCACTAGACTTGGTGACGATTATTTGTTGGAACCGGAAAGTGAATGACACAGTTAATTTACACTCACTGTGAACTGGTATCTGGAAAGTGTACTCTCCAGAGTAAGCCAAGGACTTATAAGTCAACACCAAGAGCTGGAGTGGTAGCTGAGTAGGAGGGGGTTACCATCTGCTTGCTTAGGCAGACTTGGAAAGACTAGAGAGACTCTGGCATTGAGACAATAAGCCAGAGATACCCTCATTGGAAGTTTGTGAAGTCTGGAACATGTGAACTGTTCCTGCATGCACAGGGTGACTGACTCATCGAGCCAAAGGCATGAAGCAGGCTGGAGCTGGGAATAGTGCGCTGTATGACCTGAGGGAGAAATAGCTTCCGACTTTAATGAAGTGTGCATGCAGAATAGATAAGCCATGTGGAATAGAACTGCCACTCTGTTGATATTGTTGTCATAGCTTTGTTTTATTCATCAACTATATTTTTGTTAAACTAAGTTGTTCTGCAAGCTGCACCTAGTGTCTTTTTTTATCCAAGTGTTTTGCCGCTTTTACTTACCACAAAATATACATTTCTTAAAGTTGCTTTTCGTTCTCGATCCTGCACTACTAAGGATTCGAAAAGTATGTCTTTGAGAAACAGTATTTGTCTAACTATGAGCTTGTTTTGCATGTTGATAGGGAAAATTTGCTCCACTGGCTAACCTGACTTTCTACAGTTAGTAACGTTGGACAATGCCAGACTGAGTATTAGCCGATTCACAGTGCAGGGTTAGCACAACTGTGGCTAACACGAGAGAGAACAGACCCAACTAGTGATTCTCAAATGCAGCCTGTTAGACTTCCCCCACTTTCCTCTACATGTTCGAATGGCAACTCATTGGTGTGATGCGAAGCAGAAATCTGTGGTTACCTACTTGTGCTGCAAAGCGTCCAGTGACACTTGGCGAGGTCCTCCGCCTTTCCCCAGAGTTTGCTAGAGGTCTGCTTACTTTAGGCCTAGGTCTGGATATGTTAATTGTAAACATTTATTACAAGTCATAGCCCCCAGGCCATGGTGACACCTAATCGTGTCCACCGTGGAACTATAGATGCCCTCAAGGATAAGACCTACAGTGACAAATTGAGGTATATGCCACCTTAAATATTTCAATTTCAGTAATTGTGCTGCTCAAGTATACAAGGCAACTCCTGTGGAAGCAAAAATCTAAATTCGTGACAGATGGAGTCTGAGCAGAAAATAATTGTTCAAGCTTCACATGCCAGTGATTAGTATTGCAAAATGTTGGTGGACTCGTAACTCCCAAAATGAAAATTTGCAGTGTGCCTCTTGTTTACTAAGTGAGGAATTCTGATGAACTGTGGTAGTTAAGATACTGTTGCATACTCCGAAACTACCAGATGGGGGTGATACTGAATATTTGCACAGAAATCCTTCAACCAACTGCACTCTTTATCAAGGTATTACTGCCTTGTATTGAGAATGCGCTCGATTGTAGTTTAGCAGTTTTGAAGAAACTAAGCTCAACCCTCTCAGTCCACAGACTGATTGCATGTTAGCACTGAGCTTTACTATCATATCCTATAGTTTTGATATCTCTTCTCA
This sequence comes from Pleurodeles waltl, assembly GCF_031143425.1. NCBI lineage: Eukaryota > Metazoa > Chordata > Amphibia > Caudata > Salamandridae > Pleurodeles > Pleurodeles waltl. The sequence continues at coordinate 429,436,277 of NC_090445.1, read as the reverse complement.
CACTTGAGAGCCTAATGGTCAAAACACCTATGAAAATTAACTCAAATGCATTTATATTCACATCACTGAACAGAGAATCTAAAAGACTGGGTTATTCCCCATAGGCAGTAAAGCATCATGTACCTTAAATACTTCCGATAGACTAATCAGGAACAATCATACCTTTTGGGAGATTGTAGCCATGGAACCAGGCAGCCTTCCTGCGCACAAGAGGAGCACTTTCCCACTTAAAGAGGGAACATCCGCAAGACGTATATAGATACGGCAAGCACAGTGTCTTGATCCATAAACACAGAATATATGCGTGTGGAGGCAACAAGCAGTGGTAATAAAGAGATGCGTATGGAAGCACTCCATTGGGTTATCTGGTGATGTGCAAGCAGTCTTAATAGACATGGCTTTTGATGGGGGCCAAACTGTTTGGTGAAAGAACAGATGGTATGGGTAAATGGGAGAACAAGCCTTTAGGCTGGAGATGACCCCTGACTTTCCAGCACTTTGCATCCCCATCATCAGGACCACTTTTTTGCTGAACCGCAATTAAGAGATAAAAATTATTGAGGACCCTCAGAATGCTAGACCTGGACCCAGGTCGTCCTTGTAACTGGCTCCCAAACCGTTGTGGCACATCCAAGAGAGTTTTAGGATCCGTTCTAGTCCGGTGGCTTAAAACCGCTAAGACGCTTACAGCAATTTATTGCATCTTAAAGATTGGACTACAGTGATTTATCTTAACTTTGAAACATCATATCCCTGGTTTCCTTTGATAGATTTTTGTAATTTTGGTGTCAATTAGGAGGTAAAAAGGTGATATGTCAAAGCTGGCTACAACTGTCTCTTATGCTGTGGGAATAGTATTTGTCACTCTTTGACATAGAATATATACAATACCTTCCTCAGGACCACTGATAGCAGAATAAGTTCTCTCTAACAGTATCGGTGAATGAACCTTTGAAAAACATCGAATGAAAACGTTTTGAAAAGCCACAATTCCTTCTCCCAACCTCAAATTTAATTTGATTTTCACAGTGACCGATCTTTCTCCCACATGGCCATTGAAATGAAACACACTGGGCTATACAAATACTCGTGTGCAGGGCTGGGCTAGTACGTGTTGCTACAAACTATTCATAATTGACCTAAACCTTAAGCTGTAAAGAAAGTACTAATTTGAGAACTCACTCCCTTTTGAAGCGAACAGAAAACAAGTTGTTTAGACTTGTAGACACTTTAACTATTGTTTTATGATTTGTGTTTGTTTCCAGTGTTACTATAAAGGCGTACTTCTTTCAAAAGAGTTGTTTCTGTGTGAATGTCCATCTTTTTTTACATATGACAACCATTATGTTATTTTCAGTCAAAACCAAGACCTGTAGCAATCACTGAATGTTTAGCCTCGCTTATCACTGTCAACGAAGATAAGGTTACCTTCCCTGACATTTGCAAGCTTCAGTATCCATGGCCCTGAGAGAGCGAAGAGAAAAGACAGTGTAAAATACTGATACTGCCTAGTATCCCATTCATTTGAGGACCTGGTGAAAGTCCTGCCACTGGGTCTCGCTCCTCTGGATTCTGTGTTAATAGTATTTGTGCAGTAACTTGCAGAAACCTCTTTTTTGTGATGAGGCTTAAGTGTGATGATGAGAGCAGCACAATGACGTTTGTTTGATATTTAGAGCTTTTCTGTACCTGAGCATGCAGTGGGGTTTGTGGATGGTGTTTGGGACCCTGCAGGGGGCAGTAATTGGCAGATGCTGGGCTAGTGTGCGTCTTCTGTTGAGAGGGACACATTGGACCCCATTACAAGTCTGGCGGTCACTAGACCGGCAGACTCATGGTGGTGGTCGGACCACTGCCAATGCAGCGGTCCGAGTGCCATATTATGACCACAGTGGTTGTGCCGCGGTCGGACCGCCAGCACCATGCCGCTGTCCTAATCCGCCAGGGCATCGCTGCTCTGTGGATTTTGACTTCGTTCTCTGCCAGCGATTTCATGGTGGTAGAACCGCCATAAAAAACGCTGGCAGAGAACAGGTGCAGGGGGCCACAGGAGGGCCCCTTCACTACCCATACACTTGGCACGGGCAGTGCAGGGGTCCACCTGGTCAGCATCATCAAACTCAGGTTTCTGCCCACTGACCTCGTGGGAAACTCTTAATGTGGGGAGGTAGCCACTATTGCGTCAACCTGCCCGTCGCAAGTTCGGCGGATGGCCTAAACCATCCGCCGAAGTCGTAACGATGCCCATTGTGTGTAAATTGGCCTTCGGTTTTATGGTGGACACAAACAGGAAGTGCAGGGGAGCTTGTGCTTTCATAAAGTCTACATGATGTCTGCATTTCAAAGCATGTGTGTAATCTAAAGTACAGTTTGTTGGAACCCTTTTCACTGGAAGCAAGTGCCTTAAAATGATAAAGCCTGCAAGCAATGTTGACGGATGGGGTGTTTTGAAGCTTAGATTAGGCAAGTAAATGACAGTGAGTCAAGGATCATTGTACCAGTAGTTTCCACATATGATCATTGTACCAGTAGTTTCCACATACCAGCTCTTGTAGGCCCATATTTTGCATGACTGCTGATAGTGATGGCTGTGTTGTAAAGTCATTATTAGATTTTTTTAGAGATATGTAGGGTTAGAGGTCTGGATATCCATGTATGTGGTATAAGTATCTGGAAACTGAGTTCCATAACCTTTTGACTACTATGGAGAATGCCCACACACCTCTTTTTAGGGTCGAGCCTGCATCGCATGTGCTTGCGCATGCGTTTCGCTTGTGAGACGCTTTAGGAGTTAGAAAAGGGCTCGGAGACCCGTCCAAGTCACGTCAGTGTCTTTCATTGGTTCATGGGCTTGCCTGTTAAAATCTGCTTGCTTTCATTAGTGGAAGGCACGCATACCTCATCCCTTTTCCGGTGGTTAGCCCTCTTGAGTGCTGCGACCAAGTACTGAAAACATGCGAGGCTTGCTGTTTCCCATCAGTTTTGTAGACTACTTTTTATCTTTTGTTCACAGCACGATCTCGCTTGGCAAAAGTCGAGCGCTTTGCATAACATCAACCCTGTTACATAGTTAATTGCACTTTTGCTGGTTACGTGGATAATTGCACTTTTGCCGATAGGTTTCACCACGAGTGAACTGTAGCAGCGCAATCGCGCTGTTTTTTCCATTCAATGTGGCAAGAAAAATCTGGTTGGGAGTTTACAACTGCTAATAGCTGTAACTCAGAGAAATGCAAGACCCTATTGCATTGCAAATGCTTGTTTTCTAGTGGTGAGAGAATGTGAGGATGTATGCGGTAGCTGATGAGAGGGCATCATGGGTTGTTGAAATTTGAGACCTTCACCATATACTGGTACAAATGATGCAGACTTCCCTGAAACTGTTGTGGCGTGTAAGGGGAGGGCATACAGTGCTGAGGCAGTGTGCCCTTTTGTTTGAAAGTGTATCAGTAGCCTGGTTGCTGTATTTTGGATTTGCCATTCAGGTAGCCTTAGTGAAGGAAACTGATGTTCGAAAAATAGACAATAGCAATGAAATGTGCTCACCAGGAAAGGAAACCTTTGAATTTGTATATCACGTTGAAAAATAAAGTCATGACTATAACCCTGATGGGGCCTTATGCCTCTTGCCACAGGACCCCTAACTAGACTCCACCCTCCTGTGCCATTGGCTCAGTAATTCTATAATTCTCTGCTTCAGGGCACTGGGTGGATGTAACAGATATCCATAATAGTTGATAGCGGAGAACATTTTCCAATGCATTGCAGCTGTTTCATGTCCCAGGAAGCAGTGCCTTTTGGGGGACTTCATATGGCTGTTATCCAGGATATAGAAGTTTAATTAGCAAAATTATTTATGCTGTGGGTTACTTCTTACCTGGGGCTTTCTTTAGGCAAGATTTAGAATCAAATAAACTTTAAAATCTGATCTGGTGTACAGGATACCTGTTCATGGGCTTCACCGCCATGCCAGATGGTGATGAAAGGAGGTATCCATGTGTTTCTGATACTCATCGTACTAGAAGAGGAGGGTGGTGGTTCTGGGCCACAGGTCTGTACTAAACATTTGTTTTGTGTTTTTGTGTGTGTGCGTGCGCCCCATCCCCCCCTACACCCTTATCAGGGACTTGGGTTTGTTGTTGTTGTTCCACTGTGGTCCCACTGAACCTTTTATACAGGTAGCATGCCTGAGATTGAAGTATTGATGCTAGGAGTTGCTTTCTGCCCTTATCAGCAGACAGGCAAGCTAGTTTGGGCCCTTCAGACAAAACCCCCAATCTTATTTAACTCATGGTGCAGTGAAATGGGGAACATGATACTCAAACATCAGAGGAACCCACTTCTGAACGTCTTCTTGGCTTATCTCTTAGAAAACTGGCCAGCATATTCAGAGCAGGGGTATTATGATCAGGGCAGGGGCAAGCTCCTATTCAGAAAGAGGCTTGACTTGAAATTTTATGAGGCCAGCCAGCCAGCCAGCCGGTCGGTAATCAACATTTCCTAGACTCTCTTTCTACGCAAACTGGGTTGAAACTGGTTTGGGTGTAACAGTGTTAATTGACTATGCAGGATACTAGCAGTGACTCTTCGGGGATGTCATGATGTGCTCAGCGTTGACCCTCTAGTAGGGTGTCTGGATACTGCAAATTAACATATTCAAAGCAGAATCTCAGCTGTACATAATTGCATCCTTCCTACTCACACCACTCGGTAAAAAAGGGGTCCTTAGTTGGCTGATTCGATCTATTTTATATCGGTTGGAGGAGTTGTGGACTTTAAACCGCACCCCCGCATCCTTACCCAAGTCTTTGGCGACAAACCATTATTTATATCTCGTTTTTGACAGCTTTACTCTATGCAAGCAAATTAATTTTGCAGTCCGTGTTCCTCTGAACTTGTAGAAATTCTGCAGGCCTAGAACCTTTGAGACCTAGCTGTCAGTGACCCATTTCTAACTTTTTCAGTGATCTTTCTTTTTAGGGTTGAGCCTGCGAGAGCATGCATTAGCACAAGCACTGTAGCTTACAAGACACTATTGTTTACAACAAGAATTGGCAAAGCCACTATGTCTTGCCTGTGCAAGAATTATTGGTGTTTCCAAAGTGTTTTAGCCATGTTGTACACCTGCGTGGCTCCTGTTCAGTATGGCTAAAAGCTTGTGGCATAGAGGAGAGTGACGTGGAGTTGTACAGAGAGGAGTGGGGTGGAGTAGCATAGAGAGGCAAGTGGCATGGAGTGTCGTAGAGTGTTAAATAGTGAAGTGGTGTAGAGTGGCACAGAGTTGAGGGACATAGAGTGTTGTGACATAGAGAGGAGGAAAGTGTCATAGGGTGGCATAGAGTGCCATAGAGTGGAGTGGCATAGAGGGGAGGCGAGCAGTATAGAGTGTCAGAGTGGCGTGGAGTAGAGTGGAGCGGCATAGAGAGGAGGTGAGTGGAGTGTTGTAGATTGGAGTGTCATAGAGCAGCATAGAGTGACATAGAACAGAGTGGTGTAGAGTTGAGTTGCTTAGAGCTGAGTGGAGTTTTGTAGACTGGAGTGGCATATAGTCGAGTGGCATAAAGTGATTTACGGTGGAGTAGAGTAGTTTGGACTGGTTTAGAGTAGAGTGGCATGGAGTTCAGTAGAGTTGCATGGTGTAGAGTGTTGTGGCTTAGAGTGGCATTATGTGGAGTGAAGTAGGGTAGAGTAGCACTTTGAAGTGGAGCAGTGTAGAGTGGAGTGGTACAGAGTGAAGTGGCATGAAGTGGCGTCGCATAGAGTGCCCTACAGTGTTGCAGAGGAGACTGGCACAGAATGCAGCTCATGGAATGCAGCAGCATAGAATAAAGTTACGTAGTGTTAAGTGGCCTAGAGTGCAGTGGCGTAGAGTTGAGTGGAGTGGTGCAGAGTAGAGTGTAGTGGCATAGAGTGGAGTGGTATAGAGTAGATTGTAGATTGCAGTTGTGTGGCGTTGTGAAAAGTAGACTAGAATGGGGTAGAGGAGAGTGTAGTGGTGTAGAGTATATTGGCATGGAGTGCACTGGGTAAAGTGCAGAAGGGTGGCATAAAGTGCAGTGGCGTAAAGTGCAGAGTAGAGTGTAGTGGAGTAGAGTGGTGTAAAGTAGAGATGTGGCAAGTACAGTGGCGTAGTGGTGAGAGTAGAATGGAGTGACAATGCAGTGAGATAGTGGCGTAGAGTGCAGTGGTGTAGAGAGTTGCAGAATAAAATGGTGCAGTGCTGTGGAGTAGAGTGCCGTAGAATTTAATGGTTTCAAGTAGAGTGGTGTAAAGTGCAGTGGTTTAGAGTAGAGTGTCATAGAATGCAGTGGCGTTGAGCAGAGTGCGGTGGCGCAGTATAGAGTGCAGTGACATGAATTGATAGACCGTAGAATACGGTGGCGTAGCGTGCAGTGATGTAGAGGGTTAAGAGTAGAGTAAGGTGGTATAGAATGCAGTGGTGTAGGGTAGGGCGCAGTGGTGCAGAGCAGATTAGGGTGGTGTAGAGGGCAGTGTTGCGTACCCTGGAAGTGGAGTAGAGTAGCTTTGAGTGGATTGTTATGGGTTGAAGTAGGGTAAAGTGGCATAGAGTGGCATTGAGCGCAGTCAAGTGGGGTAGAGTGTAGTTGCATAGAGTAGAGTGGTGGAGAAGCATAGAGAGCACTTACATACAGTGGAGCAGTGCAGAATAGAGTGGAGTAGGATGCAGTGGCATAGAATGCAGCAGCGTAGAATAAAGTGGTGTAGAATACCGTACACTAGTGTAGATTGGTGCATAGGCCTAGAGTGGTTTAGAATAGAGTGTAATAGCGTGTAGTGCAGTTACGTAGAGTGGTGAAAAGTAGAGTGGAGTAGAGTGCAGTAGTGCACAGTAGAGACATGTAGAGTGCAAAAAGTGGAGTGGCTTACAGTTAAATGATGTAGTGTCCTACAATGAATTAGCGTAGAGTGCAGTAGAGCAGCCTAGAGTGATTTGGTGTAAAGTGGTGTTGAAGAGATATGTGGTAAGTACAGTGGCATTGAGTGGTGCAGAGTAGTATAGAGTGATGTAGAGTGCAGTGGTGTAGAGTGGCATAGAGAGTTGCAGAGTACAGTAAAATGGTGTAGAGTGCAGTGGTGCAGAGTAAAGAGCCATAAAGTGCAGTTGTTTCAAGTAGAGTGGTGTAGAGTGCATTGGGGTACAATAGTTTAGTGTGCCGTAGTTTAGACTAGAGTATTGTATAGTGCAGTGTTGTACAGTGGTGAAGCATAGAGTGCAGTGATAGAATGGAATGGTGTAGTGCGCAGTGGTGTCAATATAGAATTCAGAGTAGAGTGAAGTGGTGTAAAGTGCAGTGGTGTGGAGTGATGTGCATTGCAGTGCCTTTGAGTGGAGTGATTCAGAGTGGTGCAGAGTACAGTGGCATAGAGTGGTGCAGAGGCGTAAAGTAGAGTGTTGTAGAGTCGTGAAAAGTAGTGGCATAAAGTGCATTGTTGTAGAGTGCAGTAAACTGCATAGACTGGAGTGGTATAGAGTAGAGCAGTGCAGAGTAGAGTGCAGTGTCATTGAGTGCAGTGATGCAGAGTAGGGTGGTGAAGAGGTCAGTGTCTTAGCGTGTAGTGGTGCAGAGTACAGTGGTGTAGATTGTATTGACAGAATGCAGAGTAGAGATGCAGAGAGTACAGTGGCATAGAGTAGTGCAGAGTAGAATAGAGTGACTTAGAAGGCAATGGTGTAGAGAGAAGTTGCAAAAAGTGCAGTGGCATAGAGTGTTGTAGAGTTGAGCGCAGTCGTACAGAGTAGGGTGCTGTGGTTTTGAGCAGAGTGGTGCAGACTGCATTTGCATAGAATGCAGTGGTTTAGAGTAGAGTGTCAGATTGAAGTGGCATAGAGTGTGGTGGTACAGCATAGTGTGCAGTGACATAGAGCGGAATGGTGCACAGTTGGAATAGAGTGACGTAGAGTGTAGTAAGGCAAAGTTGATTAGAATGGCGTAGCGTGCAGTGGCAAATTATGAAGTGGTGCAGAGAAGAGTACCGTGCAGTGGAGTAGAGTGTTGCTGATTAGAGAGGCATAGATTGGCATACAGTGTAGTGGCATAGGATACAGTGGCAAATAGAGTGGCATTGTGTGGAGTCGGGTAGAGTGGCACTGTGTGGAGTGGCTTAGAATGGAGTGGATTAGAGTGGAGTCATATATAGTGGCGTACAGTGAAATGGAGTGGCATAGAGAGCATTGACTTAGAATATTATAAATTAAAGTGGTGTAGAGTACATTTGTGAGAAGAGTAGAGTTGCGTACAGTGTACAATGCAGCTTAGAATGCAGTGACATGGATTAGAGTGGTGCAGAATAGAGTAGAGTGGCATAGAATGCAGTGGTGCAGAATAGAGTAGAGTGGCATAGAATGCAGTGGTGCAGAGTAGAATGGTGTAGAACATAGTGGCAGAGTAGAGTGCAGTGGCGCAGAGTGGAGTGCTGCAGAGTAGAGTGCAGTGGTGTAGAGTGGAGTGATGCAAAGAAGAGTGGTACAAAGTGTAGTGGTGTAGTGTGTTGGGATAGAGTGCAGTGCCAAAGGATGAGTAGTGCAGAGTAGGGTGGCATAGAGTTCAGAGGCAGAGAGTGTACCGGTGCAGAGTAGAATAGAGTAGAGTGGAGTTCAGTGGTATAGAGTGGCATAGAGTGGAGTCGTGCAGAAGAGATTGATGTAGAGTGCATTTATTTAAGTAGCGTGGGGTAGAGTGCAGTGGGTTAGAGTAGAGTGGCATAGAGTGAAATGGTGCATATATTGCAGTGAAGTAGAGTAGAATGGAGTGACACAGAGTGGAGTAGAGTGGCGCTTGATTAAAAGTAGAGTAAAGAGGCCTGGAGTGGTGCAGGGTAGAGTGGCTTAGAGTGCAGTGACGTATACGGCAGTGGTGCTGAGTAGGTTACAGTGGCGGGGAGTTGATTGGCGTGGAGTGGTACATAGTAGAGTGCATTGTTTTACAGTGCAGTGGTGCAGAATGCAGAGTTCCAAAATAGAGTGGCGGACCGGGGGACAGATCGGCCTATTATTAGGCCGGGGCAGAACACTCTAGGCGCCAGGGCAATTTTTTTTTTGGTGTTTTTTTTTTTGTTGTTTCTTTTTTTAGAGATGGGGAGCGACCCATCAGGCAAGGGTCGCTCCCCTGGGGGGGCAAATTGTATTTAGACCATTTCTGGGCAGATTGGCCAATTTTAGGTCAATCTGACCCCAAGGGGGCAGAAACCACTAGGCACCGGGGATTTGTTTTTTGGCGCCAATGTCACGCAGGGGGAGCGACCCCGTAGGCAAGGGTCGCTCCCGGGTGGGGGTTGGGGGGGCAAATTTATTTTAGGCCATTTCTGCCCCCCCGGGGGACAGATCGGCCTATTATTAGGCCGAACTGCCCCCAGGGGGGGAAGAAACCTCTAGGCGCCAGGGCAAATTTTTTTTTTGTGTTTTTTTTTTTTGTTCTTTCTTTTTTTTAGAGATGGGGAGCGACCCATCAGGCAAGGGTCGCTCCCCTGGGGGGCAAATTGTATTTAGACCATTTCTGCCCCCCTGGGGGCAGATTGGCCGATTTTAGGTCAATCTGCCCCCAAGGGGGCAGAAACCACTACGCACCGGGGATTTGTTTTTTGGCGCCAATGTCACGCAAGGGGAGCGACCCCGTAGGCAAGGGTCGCTCCCGGGGGGGGGGGGGGGTGGGGGTTGGGGGGGCAAATTTATTTTAGGCCATTTCTGCCCCCGGGGGGGGGGGGGGGCAGTAACCTCTAGGCGCCAGGGGAATTTTTCTTTTTTTTTCTTTGTTTTTTTTTTTTTTAGAGATGGGGAGCGACCCATCAGGCAAAAGTCGCTCCCCTGGGGGACAAATTGTTTCTGATGGATACAACTACCTGTGGATTCCTCACCTCATGAATACTCCCATGGCGCCAGCATTCGACGGAAATCTTCTTACTAGTCTCTGCATGTCGACGAGGACGTCACTGTCTCGCACGCGACGCCGTCTGACGTCATACAGGCAATAAGAGGTCCTCGACGACGTGCGGACGTCAGTTCCCTTTTTTCCGTGCATTCGAAACGGTTATCTTCGAGGGAGCAACTGTTACTCTTGCGGTTACAGTGTATATCTTGCTGCGTACTCTTTCTCTGTGGAAATAATGTCGCAGAGAAAGTCTGGATTTAAGCCTTGTCGTGAGTGTGGAGGGAAGATGTCGGTGACGGATCCTCATTCCGATTGCCTTTGGTGTATGAGCTCCGACCACGACGTCTCGACTTGTGATTCGTGTCAGCACATGAATCCGAAGGCCATTAAAGAACGCGAGGCGAAGCTGTTTATGGCCAAGTCAAAGGAGAAGCATCACAAGAAAAAGTCTTCTCCAAGACATCGGCGTCATCGAGACTCCCGGCGCCGTAGAGAATCTCGGCGTCATTCAAGGGAGGCTCGTTCCAGGTCTCCGGATCGGCGCCGGAGGACATGGGAGGTCAGCCCCACGGTGACGCCGCATCCTTCGACGCCGTTGCTCTCTCCGACGTCTCCAACTTCGCCTGGACAGGCGTCGGTGATTGAGGTATTGGAGCCTCAGGTGTTTTCTCCGGCGCAGACGCCGAGGCCGGCGTCGGGGTCGCCTCCAAGTCAGGCACCCCAGTATCCGGCTTTTCCCACCCCTGGAGCCGATAGTTCCGCATTCTTGAATGCGATGTATGCCATCTTCCAACAGATGGCTCCAGGGGGTGCTCCGGCTGGGCCTTTGGCCTTTTCTTTGGGTGATCCTGCGCCTCTTCGGCCGGCACCCTTTATGCCCTTTCTCCCGTTTGGGAACGTGGGCTCGGCGCCAGTGTCGGCGCCGGTGGCCGCTCCGATGGCTTCGGAGGGATTGGCCCCAGGGATTTCCATCCCGTCGACGTCGAGATTTCGGCCTGTGACTCCGGTGGGTCCATCCGTTTCATCTGCTCTTCAGTCGGCGCCGAAGTTACCTGTGGCGCCGGATGCGGCGTCGGTGGCTTCGGAAGATCGGCGCCGATCTCCGACTTCGGCGGAGGTGTTGTCGACTCCGCGGATTGAGCAACGACTGCATTCAAGGAGGCGTGCTCTCCGGGTACTAGAGGAGCAGGAGTACCAACGAGCCCTAGAGGAAGGAGAGCTAGAGGACTCGGGTGATGGGCTGCGTGGACTGGAGTCGGCCAGTGGGCTGGACACTTCCCCTGAGTGGGACCTTTCGTCCCCGGGGGAATATACCGAGGAAGCTGCTTCCTTTCATTCAGTGGTACGGAAGGCAGCTAGTTTTTTGGACCTGCCTTTGCCGGTGGTGGAGGCGAAACAAAACCTTTTGACAGAGGTGTTGCATCCGGCCTCAGCCGCGGCGGAGCCTCTATTACCTTTTAATGACGCTCTGCTGGATCCGGTTTTAGAGGTGTGGAAGAAGCCGGCATCTTCCCCAGCAGTTCACAGAGCCGTGGCCAGGAGGTATCGGACGGCTCCAACTGATCCTGGTTTCCTATCTAGGCACCCTACGCCGGAGAGCTTGGTTGTGCAGGCCTCCTGTTCGTCCAAGTCAGCGCCTGGTTCTTTCCCGACGGTGCCTGGGGACAGAGACTCAAAAAAGCTAGAGGCGCAGTCGAAGAAGATTTTTTCGTCCTGCAGTCTGGCGTTAAAAGCCACTAATGCGACCTGTATCCTGGGGAGGTATATTCATGCTCTGATGGATGACATCTCCTCTTCGTTTACAGAGCTTCCCCAGGGTCTTTTGGATCTTGTCTCTGATGCCCAGGCTGCTGCGACCCAAATTATCCAGACGGGACTGGATACCACCGACTCGGTAGCCAGAGCAATGGGCACAACTGTGGTGGAAAGGAGACAGGCCTGGCTCCGTAACTCGGGCTTTTCGGCAGATGTACAGTCCACATTGTTGGATCTCCCGTTTGATGGGGACAAACTGTTTGGGGCTAAGGCTGATTCGGCCTTGGAACGTTTTAAGGAGAGCAGGGCCACGGCTAAGTCGTTGGGACTCCAAGCTCCTTCTTCCACGGCCTCTTCCAGATTCTTCAGGAGGTTTCGTGGATTTGGGCGTGGCTCTTCCTCCTCTTCCTTTCGGGGAAGATATCAGCAACCTGCCTCTTCCCATCCCTATAGATCTTTTAGGGGGAGGGGTAGGGTCCGCACCAGGGGAGCCTCTCAGCAGCACTCTGCCTCTTCCTCATCCTCTGGCGGGGTGCAGCAGGGGAAGCAGCCTTAGGCTTCCACCATTTCCCACTCACTCCTCTCCTGTAGGGGGAAGATTACAGCATTTTCTCACCAAATGGGAGACTGTTACGTCGGACACTTGGGTTCTCAGTGTTGTGGGAAAAGGCTACACCCTTCCCTTTCGGGAGTTTCCGCCCCTCATCCCGCCCCGCCCTTCGTATTGTTCACAAGAACACCTGCTGTTGCTAGAACAGGAGGTAGAAGTCCTCCTTTTAAAGGGCGCGGTGGAGTTGGTCCCGGAGCAGGAAAGGGGTCAAGGAGTTTACTCAAGGTATTTCCTGATTCCCAAGAAGGATGGTCGTTTGAGACCAATTCTGGACCTGAGGATCTTGAATTGGTTCCTCAAGCAGGAAAAGTTCAAGATGCTGACCCTAGCACAGGTGCTTTTGGCGTTGAACATGGAAGACTGGATGGTGTCTGTCGACTTGCAGGATGCTTACTTTCATATCCCGATACTCAAGTCACACAGGAAGTATCTCCGGTTTGTGGTGGGATCGCAACACTACCAGTTTGCGGTCCTTCCGTTTGGTCTTACTTCAGCACCTCGAGTCTTCACGAAGGTGATGTCGGTGGTTGCGGCAGAGCTCAGAAGGAAGGGGATAGCAGTATTCCCTTACTTGGACGATTGGTTGATCAAAGCCAAGTCCCCGGAGCTTGTGTTGCGTCATCTGCAGTCAACAACCCAGTTGTTGTTCGACCTGGGCTTTTCGGTGAACGAGCCCAAATCTCACCTGGAGCCCTCTCAGCGCCTCCTGTTCATAGGGGCAGTACTGGATACGACATTGGGTCGGGCCTTTCCTCCGCCTCAGCGGATTCAAGATATTCAGGATTTGGTTCCAATGTTTCGAAATGGAGCGGTAATTCCAGTCCTCAAGGTCCTTCGTCTGCTCGGTCTTTTTGCCTCCTGCATTCTGTTGGTCACGCATGCTCGCTGGCACATGAGGGCTCTTCAGTGGTGCCTCCGAAGGCAGTGGTCTCAACACAGAGGGGATCTAGAGGGTACTGTCAAGATCTCCAGAGATGCTGCTGTGGATTTGAAGTGGTGGATTGCAAGCAACAATCTTTCACAAGGAAAACCGTTCCAGCAGTCGCCACCAGTGGCCACAGTCATAACGGATGCTTCCACTCTAGGGTGGGGAGCTCATCTGGGGGATCTGGAGATCAAAGGTCTTTGGTCTCCAGAGGAACAGATTTTTCACATCAATCTGTTAGAGTTACGGGCTGTACGTCTGGCTCTCAAGGCCTTCCTCCCTTCCCTTCGTGGTCAGTCGGTACAGGTCCTAACGGACAATACTACCACGATGTGGTACATAAACAAGCAGGGAGGAGTGGGGTCGTACCTTCTCTGCAGAGAAGCTCTTCGACTATGGTCCTGGGCAAAGGACCATCGGATTTGCTTGATAGCAAACCATCTGGCCGGAGTCTTGAACGTGCGTGCGGACAGTCTCAGTCGCCACTTCTCGGCAGACCACGAGTGGCGTCTCCATCCAGATCAAGTCCGTTTAATCTTCCAGAAGTGGGGGTTTCCTCGGGTAGATCTGTTCGCCACTCGAGAGAACGCGCATTGTCCGTTGTTCTGCAGCCTTCAGTATCCGATGCAGGAAGCGTTGGGGGACGCGTTTCAAATGACCTGGTGCGGCCAGTTGCTTTACGCGTTTCCTCCCATACCCTTGATTCCTCGAGTATTGAGGAAGATTCGCCAAGACCGGGCTCTAGTAATCTTAATAGCTCCGGATTGGCCAAGGAGGGTGTGGTACTCCGACCTTCTCCAACTCTCAACGTGCCCGCCGCTCCGTCTCCCTTTCAGGGCAGACCTCCTCTCGCAGTCGCAGGGGCAGGTTCTACACCCCAACCTCCAGAGTCTGCACCTACATGCCTGGAGATTGAACGGGGCAACCTGAGTTCCTTCTCTCTCCCGCCTGAGGTAGTGGATGTTATATTAGCGGCCAGGCGACACTCCACTAAATCTATCTACGCTAATAGGTGGTCTAAATTTGTTGCGTGGTGTGGAGAGAGGCAGATTGATCCTTTACATGCTCATCTATCGGACGTTTTGTCTTTTGCTCTATCTCTGGCGCAGAAAGGTTGTGCAGTGGCTACCATTAAAGGTTATTTATCGGCCTTGTCAGCCTTCATATGTCTTCCAGACCAACCATCTTTATTTAAATCCCCTATTGTTATCAGATTCTTGAAAGGTCTTCTAAATCAATATCCTCCAAAGCCATTCGTTATGCCGCAATGGGATTTGTCCTTAGTCCTGACTTTCCTTATGGGGTCCCCTTTTGAACCTATGCATTCTTGCCCCTTGAGGTATTTGGTTTTAAAAACAGTCTTCCTGATAGCTATAACATCAGCAAGGAGAGTGAGTGAGTTGCAGGCCTTATCAGTAAAACCCCCTTATACAACTTTTTATGGGGAGAAGGTGGTGTTGAGGACCAAGGCTGCTTTCCTCCCGAAGGTTGTTTCACCCTTCCATTTGGCTCAGGCAATTACTTTGTCCACGTTCTATCCTCCGCCTCATCCTTCCAAAGAGGAAGAAAGACTGCACCGTTTGGACCCAAAGAGAGCGTTGAGCTTCTTTATCGATAGAACAAAGGATTTCAGGCTGGAGGATCAGCTGTTTATTGGATACGTGGGCAAGAGGAGAGGAAAGGCAGTCCACAAGAGAACACTATCCAGGTGGGTTGTTCTTTGCATTAAAATATGTTACTCTTTGGCAAAGAAGGATCCTCCTGAGGGCATTAGAGCTCATTCCAGCAGAGCTAAGACGGCCACTTCGGCCTTAGCCAGAGGTGTTCCTGTGGTCGACATCTGCAAGGCCGCGACTTGGTCGTCCCTTCACACTTTTGCAAAACATTACTGTTTAGATTCTGAGGTTAGAAGGGACGGCCATTTTGCACGGTCAGTGCTGCAGGATTTCTTGGTTTGACCATTTAGGCACCCACCGCCGGGCGTGGTACTGCTTTGGGACTCTATTCATGAGGTGAGGAATCCACAGGTAGTTGTATCCATCAGAAGAACGAGTTACTTACCTTCGGTAACGACTTTTCTGGTGGATACATTAGCTACCTGTGGATTCCTCACGGCGAGGAATGTTGTGTCCACGTTGTGTTTTGGGCCATTTCCTTTTGTGGGCGCTAGGCCTACCCACAGAAGTGATGTACCATTTTTATCGAGAGACTTAGGGGAACGCTGGGTGGAAGGAAATTTGTGGCTCCTCTCAGATTCCAGAACTTTCTGCCACAGAAATGTGAGGAACATGTGTTTTTTTAGCCAAATTTTGAGGTTTGCAAAGGATTCTGGGTAACCGAACCTGGTCCGAGCCACACAAGTCACCCCTCCTTGGATTCCCCTAGGTCTCTAGTTTTCAGAAATGCACAGGTTTGGTAGGTTTCCCTAGGTGGCGGCTGAGCTACAGGCCAAAATCTACAGGTAGTCACTTTGCTAAAAACAGCTCTGTTTTCTGTGATGTGTCCAGGTTGTGTTTTGGGGCATATCCTGTCGCGGGCGCTAGGCCTACCCACACAAGTGAGGTATCATTTTTATCGGGAGACGTGGGGGAACGCTGGGTGGAAGGAAATTTGTCGCTCCTCTCAGATTCCAGAACTTTCTGCCACAGAAATGTGAGGAACATGTGTTTTTTTAGCCAAATTTTGAGGTTTGCAAAGGATTCTGGGTAACAGAACCTGGTCCGAGCCACACAAGTCACCCCTCCTTGGATTCCCCTAGGTCTCTAGTTTTCAGAAATGCACAGGTTTGGTAGGTTTCCCTAGGTGGCGGCTGAGCTAGAGGCCAAAATCTACAGGTAGTCACTTTGCTAAAAACAGCTCTGTTTTCTGTGATGTGTCCACGTTGTGTTTTGGGGCATATCCTGTCGCGGGCGCTAGGCCTACCCAAACAAGTGAGGTATCATTTTTATCGGGAGACTTGGGGGAACATAGAATAGCAAAACAAGTGTTATTGCCCCTTGTCTTTCTCTACATTTATTCCTTCCAAATATAGGGGTGTGTGTAAAAAAGACATCTATTTGAGAAATTCCATGTAATTCACGTGCTACTATGGTCACCCCGGAATTCAGAGATGTGCAAATAACCACTGCTCCTCAACACCTTATCTTGTGCCCTTTTTGGAAATGCAAAGGTTTTCTTGTTAGCTATTTTTTACTCCTTATATTTCAGCAAAGGAATTACTGTATACCCGGTATAGAATGAAAACGCACTGCAGGGTGCAGCTCATTTATTGGCTCTGGGTTCCTCGGGTTCTTGATGAACCTACAAACCCTATATATCCCCGCAACCAGAGGAGTCCAGCAGACGTAACGGTATATTGCTTTCGATAATCTGACATTGCAGGGAAAAGTTACAGAGTAAAAAGTAGAGAAAAATTGATGTTTTTTTCACCTCAATTTCAATATTTTTCTTTTTCAGCGGTTATTTTCTGTAGGAAACCCTTGTAGGATCTACACAAATGACCCCTTGCTGAATTCAGAATTTTGTCTACTTTTCAGAAATGTTTAGGTTTCTGGGATCCAGCATTGGTTTCATGACCATTCCTGTCACTGACTGGAAGGAGGCTGAAAGCACAAAAAATTGCACAAATGGGGTATGCCCCAGTAAAATGCCAAAATTGTGTTGAAAAATTGGGTTTTCGGATTCAAGTCTGCCTGTTCCTGAAAGCTGGGAAGCTGCTGAGTTTAGCACCGCAAACCCTTTGTTGATGCCATTTTCAGGGGAAAAACCACAAGCCTTCTTCTGCAGCCACTTTTTCCAATTTTTTTGAAAAAAACAAAATTTTCCCTGTATTTTGGCCAATTTCTTGGCCTCTTTCAGGGGAACCCACAAAGTCTGGGTACCTCCAGAATCCCTAGGATGTTGGAAAAAAAGGACGCAAATTTGGCTTGGTTAGCTCATGTGGACAAAAAGTTATGCGGGCCTAAGCGCGAACTGCCCCAAATAGGCAAAAAAAGGCCTGGCACAGGAGGGGGAAAAGGCCTGGCAGCGAAGTGGTTAAAAAAAAAAAAGAAATTGGAAAAAAGGGCTGCCGAAGAAGGCTTGTGTTTTTTCCCCTGAAAATGGCATCAACCAAAGGGTTTGCAGTGCTAAAATCACCATCTTCCCAGCTGTCAGGAACAGGCAGGCTTGAATCAGAAAACCACATTTTTCAACACAATTTTGGCATTTTACTGGGACATATCCCATTTTTACTATTTTTTGTGCTTTCAGCCTCCTTCCAGTTAGTGACAGAAATGGGTGTGAAATCAATGCTGCATTCCGGAAAGCTAAATATTTTTTGAAAAATAAACAAAATGTTGAATTCAGCAGGGGGTCATTTGTGTAGATCCTACAAGGTTTTCCAACAGAAAATAACATCTGAAATAAAAAAATACTGACATTGAGGTGAAAAAAACCCAGCTATTTTTCTCCACATTTTACTCTAACTTTTTCCTGCGATGTCAGATTTTTTAAAGCAATATACCATTACGTCTGCTGGACTCTTCTGGTTGCGGGGATATATAGGGCTTGTAGGTTCATCAAGAACCCTAGGTAACCAGAGCCAATAAAGGAGCTTCACCTTGCAATGGGTTTTCATTCTATTCCGGGTATACAGCAATTCATTTGCTGAAATATAAAGAGTGAAAAATAGGTATCAAGAAAACCTTTGTATTTCCAAAATGGGCACAAGATAAGGTGTTGAGAAGCAGTGGTTATTTGCACATCTCTGAATTACGGGGTGCTCATACTAGCATGTGAATTACAGGGCATTTCTCAAATAGACATCTTTTTTTACACACTGTCTTACATGTGAAAGGAAAAAATGTAGAGAAAGACAAGGGGCAATAACACACTATTCTGTGTTCCCCCAAGGCTCTCGATAAAAATGGTACCTCACTTGCGTGGGTAGGCCTAATGATCGCGAAAGGAAATGCCCCAAAACGCAACATGGACACATCACATTTTTACATTGAAATCTGACGTGTTTTTTGCAAAGTGCCTAGCTGTAGATTTTGGCCTCTAATCAGCCAGCACTTAGGGAAACCTACCAAACCTGTGCATTTTTTAAAACTAGACACCTAGGGGAATCCATGATGGGGTGACTTGTGGGGCTCTCACCAAGTACTGTTACCCAGAATCCTTTGCAAACCTCAAAATGTGGCAAAAAAAACAAACACTTTTTCCTCACATTTCGGTGACAAAAAGTTGTGGAATCTGAGAGGAGCCACAAATATTCTCCTACCAAACGTTCCCCCAGGTCTCCTGATAAAAATGGTACCTCACTTGTGTGGGTAGGCTATTGCCCGCGACAGGAATGGATCACACAAGGGTCATTGGTTGTCCTTGCATGAGGGCTACTGTTAACCCTGGAGTGATCCATTCCTTACGCCGGCACTCAAGTGAGGTTGTGTTTTTATCAGGACAAGTGGAGAAACACTGGGTGGTAGGAATTTTGAGGATCCCTGCACATTCCTGTAGTTTCTGTGATAACAAAATAAAGGAAAAATACTGTTTTTAATCAACGTTTCACTTTTGCAGGGTATTCTGGGTAAGAAAACTTGGTGAAATCCAAATACGCCACACTTCCGTGGACTGCCTTGGGTGTCTAGTTTTCAGAAATGTCTGGGTTTGGTAGGTTTCCCTATATGGCTGCCAAGCCCAGGACCCAAATATTCAGGTGACTATCTTACAAAAAAAGGCTGTTTTGTGGTAGGTAATTTTGATGTCTCCACAATCCCTTTTGGGTACTTCCCTGTTGTGGTCACTTGCCCACTCACTAAAGTGAGGCAGTTTTTCGCTGGAGACTTAGTGGAACGCTGAGTGGTAGAACATTTGTGGCTGCCTGCAGATCCCTGGACTTCTGCTCATTGAAATGCAAGGCAAAACTGTTTTTCAAGCAAATTTTGTGATTTCAAGGGGATTCTGGGTGAAGGAAAACTGGTGTGAGCCACGCACTCCCCCGGTACTAGTTTGTTGAAGTTAACCCACCACTCACACTGGCTGGTTTTAGCATCTCCAGAAATTATGGTTTCAAAGCATGAATACTTATCTAAGTATCTGAATATTGAAACCAAGCCTTCTGAAGGTGGGCCATAAAGCCAGGTCCCGGCACCATTCTATTTATGGTCCATTCACACGCCATTCACGCACAACAAACAACCCTTTCATGCTGCCGGCCACGGGCCCAATCCAACTAATCACTGCACTCAAATTAACATACTGCTGCCAGACAAGGGCCCATCACATTGACACGCCACAGAACGGAATAAGTTTGACAACATTTTACCACCTGTCGAGTAACCGTCTCCTTCTTCCTTAACATTACTGAATGCATGCGTAACAAACCTTTACTAATGACTCCTGTGACAGCCACCTGAGGCTCAGGAAGACATGTTTTTCATGCTCCTTTAACACACTCACTGTGCTAAATCCAACTCCTTCCAGTTTGTGGATGCAAGTTGGGGGTGTCCCAGTATGCCGTACAAAGCGATTCTTCGAACTGAGTGAGCATATCTACCTTTGAAACTAAGGGAGATGTGCTGGGGAATTCTCGTGGTGTTCCCTAAGGAGAAGGTCATAGGCTATGAAAAAGAGTAGTGTTTGGTACACTGGGGAGTCCGTGAGAACGTAGCCAACATTATGTGCAGTGCTGTGACAGTAATGCACTTATCATACAGCAAACTGAACACCTACTAAGTTCTGATGCAGGATGATCATGAAAAGCAGGTCAAACACTGACCTATACATGTCATTGTCCTTCAGTGCTGGGATGGCACCAATAGGTTTGAATCCATGGGTGTAGATGATGTACACCTGTCCTACCTTTACTATCTGTGCAATATCCCTGTGAAGGCACACCTACCATAAGCTTTCCCCACCCATTCAAGTCTCTGTTCTCACCAGAGTCCTAACTAAACCTGTGTAATTGCAAAGTGAACCTATACTAGTTTGTGGATGCAAGTGAGGGGTGTCCAAGTATGCTTTGGGAGGCCTATTCCTCAAAATGAGCAAGCATATCTACCGTTGAAACTAAGGCAGACATGCTGGTGAAGAAATCCTAAGCTCTCTAAAGTAAAAAGTCAAACAAATATCCTGTGGGACTCATTCACCAACACTTCTACTTTTGCTTTGAAAGTGAAGCTGCAAATTGAGTTTGCACAATTTCAAACAAGTAGAAATGTTGGTGAATATGTCAGACAGGACGCTTGTTTGACTTATTACACCTACTCTGGTTCTCGTTGGCAATCATGGTGGTCCTTGTGTAGTATACATAAGTTTCCTAACAACACTTCAAAATTGAGTCTTGCTCTTAACATTCTGCCACACAGGGTACTCCATGACAATGTGGCATATGTTCTGTTCACTAATATATGCAGTATGGGGACTATAATGCACTTACATGAACAGAACACCTACCACGTTCTGACAGTGGATTTAGGTCTCAAGCAGGCCATAAGGAAGTCCATGATTTCCTGAAGTAGATGAAGTAAAATTCTGTGGCTCCTTGCCTAATGAAGCAGTGGCCCATAGACTTTTGGTATCCATGCACTGCCACTGAAAGGATTAACCAATGGCAGCTCCACCTCAGTCGATTTCCCAGAACTTTGCTTTAGTATGACACAATGTAAAGCAAGTAGGGACACAGAGGCCTGGTTGTGATGGGCACTGGGGACAGTAATACCGACTCTCCTGCTGCTTTCTAATGCTTCAAGCACACTTTACAGCGACGAGAAGGATGATTCTTTTTGGGTGTTTTAGGAATGCGATCAGCAAAGTGTTGCTCCTGCAGCCTTACCACATCCTCCAGAACATATGAGGTGGAGGCTGCTGCTGCTTCTGTAACAGCAGTGAGGGTTTCAATTAAAGACAACTGGAAATCAAGCAAAGTCATGAGTCTTCCTGTGGTTGTCTCACGGTAAACAACATACGCATTGTACGTTGCCATCTGGATTAGGTGGGTAAACAGTTTCTTGTACCAAGTGCGAGTTTTACGACACGCATTGTATGGTTTTAAGAACCTGGTCGTTCTTGTCCACTCCGCCCCTGTACTTATTGTAAACAAGTATACAGATGGGCTTGTGGACTTCGGCCATCTAACCCCAAACCATGATGGGGGAAGTGCTCTCATCATGAATTGTAGTGAGCACATATACATCACGCCTGTCCAAGAACTTGACTGCGAGCAGTTCGTTGGAAAGCAATGCAGTACTCTGGGATTTCTGGAACTTCTTGCAAACAAGCTCCTGCAGTAATCCTTTGCGGTTACAATTAACTGTACCGCAGGCCACAGTGCCAGCTTTGTAGAGCTCACTGAACAGCTCTACTCCTGTATAGAAATTCTCCACATAAAGGTTATAACCTTTTTGAAGAAGTGGCTGGACAAGTTCCCATACAATCTTACCTGTGACCCCTAACGCGGGAGGGCAATACAGAGGTTAGGGTAGAGTCCTTCCCTGTATACACTTTCAAGCTGTACACATGACCTGAAGAGCTCTCACACAGCATGTACAGCTTTATGCCATAGAGAGCGAGCACCTTTGCTCACAATGTACTGTCTGAAAAGCAGCCGTCCTTTGTACAGGATCAAGGACTCATCAACTGCTATATTCTTTCCATGATTATAGATCTCTGTAAACCTGGCAGACAAATGTTCCACAACAGGCTGAATTTTGAACAAACCTCTCATGGTCTGGATGTCTCCGGGGCAATGCAGCAGAATTGTCATTGAAATGCAGCATGCGCTGCAGTAGCAAAAAACAGTCTCTGCTCATGTATGGTGCGAAGATGGGGGTTACCCAAACCATACGAGTGGTCCAGTAGGACTGCAAGGTGGATTTCTGCACTAACCCAATATTGAGCGTGAGGCCCAAAAATATCTTCAGTTCCGCCAGTGAAGTGGGAGTCCACTGGTGTGCTCTAGAACGGAGCCCTACGGTGCCTCCACGCTGCCTCAGAAATTTTGTTTGCTGCACAATTTCCTGAAGGAAGTCAGCATCCAAAAATAGATGGACGTAGTCGACTGGCAAAAAGTTTGCTGTATCGACTTTACATCCAGCCTCACCAGTAAAAGGTAGAATTTGGGGCTGAACTAAACAGGGGGGCTGGCAAGAGAGCAGTCTGTGCTTGTTGCCGCATGCACCTGCTCTCTGGGTTTGGCTAACCTGATGTTGTCCTGCTGCACAGACTGTGCTTGCAAAGGGACAGCCCGGCTGTCGTTGTCATCTCCTTCAGAATCACTGGAAGAGGTGTCATCGGGTGGGACTCCGCTGACTGAAAAATCACTCCCATATTCTGCCCCATTGTGCTCTCCCTCAGATGCTGTCTCGGTATCTGCTGTCTCAGTCTCTGATCCTACATCAGAGCTGTCCTCTATAACCCGAGTTAGGGCTTAAGCAGCAGTCATCCAGCGAGACGCTATCTCTGTTACTGGCTAAACTGTCCCTCTAAAGTACTAGCCTGCATAGAAGGCAACTAGAGTCACAAAATTGCTCGTGGGCATGTGTGATGTGTCCAATAGG
Organism: Pleurodeles waltl; assembly: GCF_031143425.1. Taxonomy (NCBI): domain Eukaryota; kingdom Metazoa; phylum Chordata; class Amphibia; order Caudata; family Salamandridae; genus Pleurodeles; species Pleurodeles waltl. The sequence goes on along the minus strand of NC_090445.1, from coordinate 429,413,561 downwards.
AAATGTTGTCAACTTACCTTCGCTTCTTCTCCGATTCGACAGATTTTTTGAAGACACTGAAAAAACCCAAAAAGGACAGTATTACTTCACCTTACCACATACCCATCCTCACAGCCTTTAGCGCTGGTGGCACCCAATGCGACAGTCACTTTTGGTGCTCTGCCTCCCATGACCTCCTCTCCTAATTCCCTCAGTACCACCAAGCAAAAGTGCCCCTCATATCTCCATAGTCCCCCTCGCACATACATTTCATTTGTTTTAAAGCGCAGGTAACGCTTGCCTTTACTAATCCACTCAGCTAAATACATATAAATGTATATCCTTTGCAGCAGGACAATAAAGCATCTGCGCTACTAATTGCATCAAAACAGCCACTAGACAAAAGACAGATATATATGTTCGATGGCATGTGTAGCTGCAGATACACATGCTGTGCATTATCCTGCCATCTAGTGTTGGGCTCGGAGTGTTACAAGTTGTTTTTCTTCGAAGAAGTCTTTTCGAGTCACGAGACCGAGGGACTCCTCCCCTTTCGGCTCCATTGCGCATGGGCGTCGACTCCATCTTAGATTGTTTTCTTTCCGCCATCGGGTTCGGACGTGTTCCTCTTCGCTCCGTGTTTCGGTTCGGAAAAGTTAGATAACATTCGGAAAATTCGACGATATTGTTTGCGTTCGGTATCGGGTTAGTAAGAGCACATCGACACCGAAGAGAAGAAGAGCTCCGGCAGCCCCTCGGGGCTTCAACTCCCCGGCAGGGCCTAGTTGGCCCGACCACGTGCATCTTCAAAGCTCATGGAACGAACCCCATTCCGCTTCTGCCCCAAATGCCACGCTAAGTATCCCTATACAGACCAGCATTTGGTCTGTAATTTGTGTTTGTCCCCCGAACACAAAGAGGATACCTGCGAGGCTTGTCGGGCATTTCGGTCAAAGAAGATGCTACGGGACCGGAGAGCTCGAAGGTTTCAAATGGCGTCGACGCCGCCTGGACACCCCGACGTCGAAGAAGAGGAGACATTCTCCATTCCTGATTTAGACTCGGACGAGCCCGAGAGTGAGCAGCCAGCGAGGCAGCAAACTGTGAGTAAACCTGCCCCGGCCAAAACTCACTCAAAATTTTTGAAAGCCCTGGGGACGCCACCGCCAACAGGCCATGGCTTTACCCGTAAGCACGGTGACCAAGCATCGGCACCGAAAAACAGAGACGGGAAAACCACCAACATTGATAACGTTTAGAGGAAGAAAATGATACAGGCAGTAAAAGTGAAAGGAGCAGCTGGACTCCTTTTAAATATTTTCTTCAGCCCCTTACTGTGTTTTCCTTTGACGCTACTTCCCCATTGACCAAGCCATGCCTCTGGGGCATGTTGGGCTATTTTAGAGGCACATTAGCGTGTCTGGGTTAGATACAGTCAACAATTGACAGTTCTCCTGGACGCTTACTTTTGCATCTCCTTGTCCTCATTGTTTTAGAAATTCTGCAACCTGTTTATTTCCTTCTTAAAGAAGATGCCTGGCACCCGGTAGAAATGGTCGCCATCTTTAAATGGTGTTGCTGTCTTTTTAACCCGGGTTATGATTTTCTTTTTGTCAACTTTATTTTAACTCAGCCTTCCTTTCCAGAGTTTTACCTTCCAGAAGGCAAGACTTTTCAGCACCCCCATTTTATGTTTTCCCTGGGACTTTACTGTCTCACTGACCTGTCAAGCCCCCTTAATATGGCAGGCTACAACAGAGGCATGCTAGCATGCCTGCGCTGATGGCGAGCCTGTCTGCCCATCCTCGCCAAATGCCAGGAACCTTGCCCCTCAGAAAAGGATCTACCCTTCTCTGCAGCAGCTTAAATCCCTCAGACCTACATACATGCCACAGTGCTTATTTTTTTTTTTTTTTTTTAAGTGTGTACCAGGTTCCTCGTCATCGCTGCCAATGACAGTACCTATACAACTACTAACCCTTACACCGTGTGATAGTTCAGACTTTTCAGACCCTCGCAGCTATAAGAATCCCTTTGACACGACCTATTAGTTATGTTTCATGCACATTGAATTGATAAATAACTGTTGTTCTGCTCATCTCTAAATTACACAAACAGCACCACCATGTGTCAGCTGTCATAAGTGCCGGTGCTGACAAATAAGTGCTGGTGCAGAGCACCGGAAACCACCTGCTCACATTAAGCACTGGTATGCCCTCCTGCAGTCTGCCTGAACTTCATAACACTCATAATGTGCCATGTAGATTAGCACATGTGGTTTCAGGTCTTCTACCATGATCCCCTGTAATCCGAGAACATTGCGCATCCAATTACGCGGACTCAACAAATCAACCTTGACATTAGCCTCTCCTGCCGCCTACTTAACACTAGATCTATAGGTAAACATAGCATAGAATTGCATGATTTCCTCTTTCTTACGGAAACCTGGCTAACCTCCGGATCTCTATATCGAAATCGCTGTTCCTACAAATTACACAAAAATGACAGACCCAGGAACACAACAACAGGGAGAGATATCGCAGATGTGTGAAAGATTATTTACACTTGCACGAGGCTACACAGTGCATTCCTCAATTCACAAGATCGATTCGCTTTCAAGTTCAATCTCACCCAGTCCGTCACTGGCGCTCTCATTTACTGTCTACCAAGAGCCAGAAATCTTATTCCAACATTGATGCCCTTCGAGCACCTCTCATAATATCTGTTTCCAAATCTCTTCTGTTAGGTGATACTAATTTCCATTGAGAGGATAAAAAAATAATGATTTCACAAGGTTGCCGGCCTCGGGATGGCTGAGTAACTTTACGATATTGAAAAGCGCTCTAGTGGGGCTTTTGGCTGACGAGAACAGGAGGGATTGTAAGACTGCTTTTATGCTCTGTTTATTTTTCATTATATTTTAAGTCAGTCAGACCATGCAGCCATCCATTTCGACACACCTTATATATGCAGCCATCCAGTTCGACATACCTATATAATAATAATATCAAATTATTCCACAGTGGTCCTTCAGCAACATGGTTTGACCAACACCCTTGGTAAAAAATCTGCATAAAATTGGAAAGAGAATGGAAGAAAAGTTCTAGCCCAAACTTAAAAAAAAAAAAACACATAATGAAATACAAAAGCGTCTTATACTCCTTCCTGGTCCTCGGCCAAAAACCCCACTTGAGGGCATTTCAACATCGTATGGTTAGCTAGCCATCCCGAGGCCGGTGACCTCTCAGTACCACTCTCCCCAAATCTGTGTGATAATTTAGCTGCTTTATTTAAACAAAAATGTTAATTTCGAACAACAAGTAGACCAGGGCTTCTATTATCATTGGCAGACTGATATCAGCATCATCACTTAGTGAGTTTGTTCAATTAACTAAAGTAAATGTTTGCGAACTTTTTAGATCCATCAACACCATTCGATCCTACAAGTCCCCGGATTTTGAAATGAGGGAAGGAAGCAATACGCCCTGCTATTACACAGATGTGCAGAGTGTTCTTGGAAGTTGCTGAGTTATTGGCAAGTTTGAAAAAAACCTCTATCTCCCCACCTCACCTTTTCACAAAAAAATCCATGACTGATCCCGCCCTACTATCTAATTTTAGACCAATATAATCTATATACTGCTGGAACTCGCTGTATCTAGGGATTCGCAACCAGGTCCTTAACCGACTTCAAGTCGAACAAAACGCAGCAGGACACCTATTTTCGAGGTTCCTAAAATAGAAAAAATCTGTCAAACATCAGCTCGACACACTTCTTCATTGGCTCACAATCTATGAAATAAACGTGTATAAAACCTTGTCTCACAAGTAAAGCCTTCTACCACGCAAACGCAATCTACTTGTCTCATACATTGCTCAAACAAACATCTTGTTGAAATCTTCTGGCACCAAACATCTTTTTGAAGCACGCAGATCTTTTTGTTATCCTACTTCCAAATAGTGGAATTCTGGGACTCTTCGTTTGCAAGCCATGAATAACAACAACACGTTTAGGAAAAATCTTAAAACTTTAAGGCGGTCCTGCTTAAGTTATCACCATTCTCCTCAATAAGGTTGTATCTACAGTGCCAGGTTGCCTGATAGTAGCTGCGCGATTTACAGACTGGAAATATATAAATTACTCTATTTAATATCCCTTTTGCAAACTGTTTTGCCGATCTCGTTTTATTAATTTTAAATGTTTAATCTTTCTTTCTTGCTTGCATTTGATTGTTTTTAGTTCTCTAACTCGCAGTTAATTTACAGTAACCTTTTGCACTTGCGTTGTTTATGCACCTAACAAGACAGAATTCTTAAAAAGTGTCCATGTAGTGTGTGCGCGTGTGTCCGTGCAGGACAATGGAGTAGTTATTATATCATCTTTTAAAGAGTCGGAATTTCGGGGGATAATACTCAACAGAGAATAGTTAAGCTACATTTCTGTTTATTGAGCTTACTTGAAGTAAAACGTGGTGAATCTTGGGCTGCTGCGAAAGGCGAGGGAGCTAAATTAATTTTGAAGTATGTAGCCAGACTGGTGCTTCGCAAATTGCACAGAATCCAGCATTATGAATAACACATACGTTTACAGGCTCATGTCTGCCAAAGTCTGGTCCTGCTAACCTTCTTCTCTACTCTATTACTCGTACAGGTCTATCGGGAAACCCAGCAGACTTGGAGAAGCGGAGGCAAGTGTTTGGCCAAAATGTGATACCGCCGAAAAAAGCAAAAACCTTCCTTCAGTTAGTATGGGAGGCACTGCAGGACGTCACACTCATCATTTTGGAAATCGCAGCCATAATCTCGCTTGGCCTTTCATTTTACCACCCACCCGGAGGCGATAATGAGTGTAAGTATGGACGTCTATTACTGTTCCCTGTGTACACTGGGTACAGCTCATCATCGTGCCCAAGAAATCCTTAATATGTTTGGGGAATATTGCAGCGTGTAGCTTAAGGATCAGTGGAAGGTTTCTGTGGGAAAGTTCTCTGTGCCTAAATCTAGAGTTCTGTTTGATGCTTTCTGTTTTGCGACAGCTAACTCCTGTATGTGAGAGCAGCTGCCCCATTATATTATCCCTCTTATTTTATGTGGAATGTTTGCCCTTGGGATTTGGCGACTAAACCTCCCTCGGGTGTATGTGGAGAAGATGGTAGCCCCTGGGACGCCCATGCATCCAAGGGAAGAGGGAGCTGTGAAAGCAAAGTCCCCACGCTCATAGTTTAAACATATTAAATATAATTGTTACTGATCCAACTCTCAAGTTAAGTGTGATGATCCTTTGACGTACCTTTCACTGTGGAGTCCATCCTCTGGCTGCCTTCCACGGCGGAAGACATCTTGTGGGTGTGTCTACCAAGGTTATTGTGTCTCATTACCCAAGTCACAGTGGTATACTATGTTACAGTGTAGCATACCGGTAAAATTCTGCCATTTAGGCACGAAAAAGAAAACAGAAATGAAGTTATGAACTAGCTGGAGAGGCATTGCTCCACTTCATTGGCGATTTGTGAGGAAAGGTGCAGAACCACAAATCGGGATCCACACATCTGTGGAACAAGAACAGGGCATGGCGATCGAACATACCTTTCTTCTCTGTGCTTTATCATCAACAGAAAAAGATAACTGTGGAACATAGGAGATCTGCACTGCACAATTGGAGTTAGTGGATGCTTAGCGACTGACAGAGTAAAGGATGTAGTAATAAATATGTTTAAAGAAGCACAGCAAAACATTATACGGAAGAATTTATTCAGTGTCCGTTTAAATGGGATCAAAGGCACAGAGATGAGCATTCTTTACAGAGTTTGAATATTTAATATTTTGTGTGTTTGATGGTACTCTATAAAATAGTGAAGCCCATAACTTCGAAAACAAATCATAGTGTTTCTCAATATTTTCTTGCACTTTATATTGCTGGCATAGCCCTGGGAGACATAAGGTTTTTAGTGCGGTCTGCTCCACCATGCAGAATGTGAATTATTTCTACAGCAGCCGAGGAATACACTCATGAAGTGGAGAACATGATTTAAAAAAATGTAATGCGTATTTAGAGATCACTAAGAGACAGCAAGTTAGACCAGAAAAAAGCTACATGTAATATATTAGTTGTGGGTTGAAGGGCAGAATGTGTATGATAACTTGCCTCAGTATGTACTTGCTTAAGAGATAGTAGCAGATTAATTTCAGATAGCAGTAAAACAGGAATAATTTGAAGGGCACAAAACGTAATTGCGCTTAGGCACATTTTTTTACTGCAACACAACTAGTTAGCGGTCAGTTGGTTGCTGGAGGAAATTAAAACAAAAATAGAAGAACAGGTTTTGGTTTGTAGGAATTTGATTTAGAAAAATATTTGTGCTACAGGAATTATGCCGATATCGTAAGAGGATGAAAAAAGGCTCACCATGAAACACAGGGCGCTGAACAGTGCTACAGACAAGGAGAATACATAAAGGGAATTAGAGCAAAGAAACTTAAATGGAGAGAAAAAACGTGAAGCAAACAGGAAAGATTCATGTTACGTGGTAGTGATGGTATCACATTTATACTGCAGAGAAGTGTTGTGCCATTGGAAGTGAGTGTGGGAAACGTAGGAGTACATCTCGTCTCGAAAAAATGCCTCTTATATGTATGAGAATGGAAAATAAGGATGATGGGAGTGAAATGGAAAACATTGTAGATCATTTGGGCTCCGGTTCGATAGAAAATGGAGGGAAGAATGTAAAGGTTGAAGACTTGTATACATAGATTATGGTTGACAGAAAAAAAAAATGTGAGTAGATTCTGATGAAAGAATCATAACTTTTACCCAGGAAGTGACAACAAGAGTAAGTGGAATGAGAAAATGATTGTTTTTAGATTTAACAACTTCTGTGTATGGTGAGAACAAGGTTGACCTCATTGGGCATGATAGACTAAGTCCTCTTATGCGAAGAAGTAAGGGGAAAGTGTGTATATTAATGAAAGGATTGGACTTCTTAGTTAGTTTTGCTGTATCCAATGGAGATCAAGATGTATACCAGGAGAGAAGATTCAGATGTATCTGAGTTGAAGATGATACTTGTAAGTGGGTTATTGAGTATGAGTAGTTGTTTGAAGACAGATTAGGAAAATTACAAAGATTTTCCCATAGCTCAAAGTTGAAGGAGGGTGTGTTGCCTGCAAAGTACATACTATTTTACTGTATGAGTGGACTTTTCAAAAATATTGAAATTGTGGGAGGAAGGCATAATCAAACCCATTCTCTAACTCATTATGATTCTGGGGATGAGTTTAGAGAAATTTACATATTGACTTGCACTGCTTAAACAAGGATATTTGGATTGAGATTCATCTAATATTGAGTACTAAAGATCTTGTGGGGCTGTAACTAGTGTGAGTTGGTTTACCAACTATGATTTGAGGGCTGAATACTACCAGGTGGTGTTCGATGAAGGGTCGCGACATGGTATGGCTTTAATAATTTTTTATGGTGTATACCAGTATATGTATACAGTTTGGGTTGGCTTCAGCACTAACATTTTTCTAGCACATTATGATGAAACTGTTTAAAGGAGGTGAGGGATGCAATAGCTTTTCAGAATTACATCTTGGGTTTGGTAGGAGAAAGAACAACATAACCTAGCAGCTAAAGACGTTTCATGGATGATTCTTAGGCTGGACAAGTACGTGTTTCAAAAGCAAGAGAAGTAAAGTGCTTGGGGAAACATTTAATGCTGGAAGAAAGTATGAAACCAAGCCTAAGACTGACGAAAGACTGGACTTAGCTTTGACCTTACAGTGCCACAGTTAATATTTCAATAGGAATATGTCCACTGAATAATATAACAGGATTTAAGGTGAGTAAATGGTTATTTCCTGTCTGGATGACGAAACAGGAACATGAAAGGAATGGAGAGAAGTTTGTAGGTGAGAGTTAACGTGCCGAGAAGAGTGTGGAAGAGACCGGAAAACTGAGAAGGAATATGATCGAAAGCAAGAGTTAGAGGTAAGAAAATAAATGAAGTTGAAGATGTGAGCGCGTCTTTCCTTACCTGATTATTTACGGTAATTAGTAAGGGGATGCGTCCTTAGGCCAATGAACCTTTTGACTCCTTTAAGATAATCACACCATTAAATCTGTACATTACATGAATGTCACCAAATAAACAATATGATTCTTAGAGTCAGTAACTTTACACACCATGACCCATTTGGGCACGAATAATCATAACTTTTAGTATCAGTAAGAATATGTAATTCCCTAAATTAACAATGCTAATATCACGTAAATTAGTCTCAAAATCACTTGATAAACATACAGAAACAACACTGGTTGACTGAAACGTCTGAAGAATCTTAACTTTACTAAAGCATTAATAACTAGATTCTCAATAACGACAGTCACTTTGCGCCATTGGGCAATGGAAATGACATACATTTGAATCAATATCAAGAGTAATTGCGCAATGGAAATGACATACATTTGAATCAGCAACTGAATTACGTCATTTCGTTGTCAAAACAGATGAATAGAGAAATTCCTCACTAACTCCAGATTAGGATGTTGGGCTGCACGCAAAAGTTTCAGTAAGATAAAGTTGGAAGACATCTAGCTATGGCTGTATCAAAAGGCAGCAGTTGGTACCTAGAAAAAAAAGACAAATCAACAATGAACATTTCAGCATATACCTGTCCTTAAGGATCAGCAAGCGGCATAGCCTTCATCAGGGGGACATCAGCATCAGGACAGAAAAGAAAGATAGGGGAAACGGTTTAGAATCTGGGCTCTAAGTTCTCCGAACCATCAAAATAATATCGAAGGCTGACAGCAAAAGCGCCACAGGCTCTAAGCATCGAGCGCTAAGGTAAGCACTATCATCGTTGCACGGAGCATAAGAAAATAAACTCAAATAGCAAAGTAATAGAATGTCAGTAGACAGGCTGGCAAGTGTCAAAGTAACAGACGAATCTTGTGAAGAGTGTCAAAGTAAGAAGAGCTGAGGACTCCAAGAGCAGTGTGGTTAAGTTAAAGTTGTCCTACGTTGTCATTGGTCAGAAGCATCTTGTGAGAAATATTTGCCCAATAGTATTATTATTCTGAATCAGAGATATAACTAGACAGTCTTTCACACGTCGATGATTGGTTCTTCTCCGTTTGCATACATCACTCGATACAATAAGAATCACTTTGTAGATCCTTACGTCCTCGATCAGTAGGCCCATTGTCAGTTCCTGAGAGCGTTGCTTACCCATCCACTTTGTGTTTAAGTTAGCAATAATGTAAAAACATTCAGGTTTACACACATTTCCTTGAGAGAAATGTATTTTGTTGTTACAGTTTTTGGTTAACTTTAAGATTTAGACAAAGGATTTGTTATTCAGCAAGCGTTAGGTCATTTTACTAACGTTGCATTTTTCGGTATTTGGCAGACATTCAGTTTCAGTCTACGCATTTCTAACGAGGCTTTTAGTTAGCATAAGTACGCACATAATGTTTAGCTATAAGTATCACAAATTACTGAATTTTGACAACTATATAAACTCTTAAGACATATTGATACACTATTAATGAATAACTTTGTATAATATGGTGGCCAATCAAGTAGGCACCTTTTGAGTTGCACGTTATTTTCTATGTTAATACATTTTCTATGTTAAATCAAATACAGGAATACATAAAATAATTATTAATGTTAATTTCAGCGCTCACAAAGGTGAGGAGTAGGTAAAGAGCAAAATTATGTTTTCAAGGTATAGCCCAAGCATCCTGGTCCATCTGAAATTCTTGAAGTGAGAAAGAATACTGTAAGAATTCTGGCAGACCAGTATTGGAATGTTGGAAAGTTGGCTAAAGTGAGTGGCGGGGGAATGTTAGAGACCTGGTAGAAATTATATGGATTTATGTGCTAGAATGTTGAAAAGTGAGATAGGCAGGATATGCAGTGTTCCTTTGCGATTAACATTCTTTCAGTGGAAAAAGCACTGTTCTAACTGTTCATGAAAAATACAGTTTTAAGTTTTGTTTGCTGTAATGTATATCCTACATTTCTGTCTTAATTTCCTATATTTGTCTTAATTTTTTACTATTTTGCTTAGTTTGTGTTAAATTATTATTTTGTTTATCAAGAAGAATCAATTGTTGTGTATGTCTACATGATGGGAAGTTGTATGTGGAAACGTTTCTGCATAGTTCTAAGCTCTTTTTGTATGATGCATTCTATTTTGTTTCCCCTAGTTCTGTTTCTTTACATTAGTGCTATTTACACATTAGTGCCAGTTAATTCTGCTTCTTTACATTCGTATTCTATTTTAATTATTTTCACTTGAACCATAAGAAGTGGAGTGTTCTTCGGGACACTTAGTTTGAGCCCTGTGTGCGAACAAGGTACGATTTATGCCTAGGTTACTTGTAGGGTATTGTGTGTGAGCGCTTCACAAGTCATGCACAGAGTACAGTTCAAGTACTGTGTGGGGGTGCCATATGATCAATACATTGCTCCACTTGGATAGCATACACAGCTCAGACACACTTGTCCATGTATCTTAAACAAGTACAAGTCAGAGCTCATACACAAGGGTAGATGTCCAGGCCTTGCAAAATTATAAAAATGTTACCAGACCTTCAGGTCTAGTGATTTGAATAATGTACTCAACCTAACTGTGATGCTCTTGACCCATACATTGATCTCAAGTTGCCTGATCCAGGCAAATTTTTTTTTTCTTCACAGAGCCTCCTTTTTCTACGGTATCAAATATAAAAGTACCTTTAAATAAGTGCGTACAGCACATGTGCTGTAAAAAAGCTCCTTTTTTGATTGAGTAAACTAAACCTTTGTTCTCTGTGTAGTGAGAATGTAGTTCACAGACATAGGGTACACATAACCCTTGACTTGCCTCTTAGTTCACTAATAGTATTGTCATCATGGCGGGTGCAGAAATGTTTGTCAGTTCATCTTTTAGAACTCACTTTTAACAAGTAATCTGAATTCAGTGGTGTAATCTGATGTGCTCAAATGAAACGCTTTTGCTTTTTAAGGAAGTATACATTTTTTTAAATGTTGATGACACGTATCATATTTAAAATGTTTGATGCATGGTTTATATACCAAATATTTTTTGAAGCTCCGCACGTGCACGTTCTCTCTGCGACAGAGCCGAGTCTTTGCTCTGCTCTTTCTGTTAATTTGTTATCTCGCCCGTGTAGCTACGAAGCATAAAGTGGGTGAGATGCAGTAAAACATCACCACCAAGAATGGTCTGCCCGCTGGTGTCTGTGTCCCTCAGTCGTGGGAAGAGCTGCCTGGGCGCTCAAAAAACTGGAGCCAGGGGCTGGCTCAACCTCCTCTGGGGAGCGGCGTCAGCTGCCTGTGATGTAACAAGTAAATCAGATGTACAAGAAAGCACCGCCGTTTCACTTGGCGTTATTTCCTAACTATACAATTTAACATAATTAGCAATGTTCCTCAGGTTTCCAAATAGTTTGCTTACTTTGACTCTCTAGCTTTCTGTGCCCTCTCACATGTGTCCCTCCTATGTAACTGAAAGCTAGAATCCTCTGACAATAAAGTTGGATTCCCAGACAAGGATAGCAAGTGAGAGCCAATCAGACCAGACGTGCTGGAAAAGGTTTCAGAGTGGCGGCACTGCATCTTGCCATTAATGATCGGGATTATTAAAAAAATCCAAGCTTCACCCAAAGAACAAGTTTAACAAGTGAGCCACGCAGCCGGAGAGTGGTAAGGGTGTGGTATGTAGTTAGTAGTGCGTTGTGAACATACTGTCACAAATATATTACTAATGCTTTCTGTGTTAGCGCAGTGTCCTTTATGGACAACATATTCTCCATCGAAATGGCCAAAACAATTCCCACTGATGAGCAGTATTTCTGATAAAACTATTTAGTATACAAACAATAAAAATGGGGAAATCGGGTTTTAGCAAATATTCATAATTTACACATCACCATAAAAATTGTTCTAATTTGTTTTGATCCTTTTAAAATCTTTGTTTCCGTCATACTTCAGAATAAAAAAAACAGAAAACAATTTGCTTTCCTAACTGCTTATGTATTTTGAAATACTTGTACAGTTCATTTGTAAAGTACTTAATTGTGTTTTAGAAAAATAACTGACACCCTACGACTTTACCTATCACACTCCGTCTACCGCAGAACAATTGTGAGACAATTCACTTTACAAAGTTCTCTAACTGTGCAATCAGAGAAAGAGAATTAAACATCAGTCTCCATGATGAAATAAGCAGCAATTTGTAAGAAGAGATCGTCTTTTACAGTCAATGTGATGAGATAAACAGAAAATTGTAAGGCATCTTTATTGCTCATTCACTTTCAGAATGAACGCATCACTTGCTCTTCGCCACCTTGAGCTCTCTCGCCAGAGTGGACCAGTAGATTTTTCGAGGCCTGACATTATCAAACATGGGTGGCAGCTTATTGTGCTCATTTAGCAGAACAAAAACCAGCCTTGGCAAAGCCAGTAGGTTTCTCCTTTGAACCTTTGCCAGTGGCTTTTATCATTTCTGTAAAGGATTCTCTATGCTGGGCAGCACAGCTAATTTGCGGGGGCTTTGACATGTTTTTCGGCATCATTTTGTAGGCATGTCCACCATGCATGTGTGTGCTTATAAAATGGTGCAGGTGTTTTTTTCTTTTCATTTACTCTTCTTAGTTTGATCCATCAGTAAAAAGAAAAAAAGTAGCACAGATTTCAGTGTGTGTGTGTTTTTCTTTTTAAAGCGAGTGGGGAGTAGCCAGTCACAGCATGGAGGGCGCCACTGGGGGGGGGAAGCATAACAGAGAGGGTGGAGGGGCGGAAACATCATGGAGGGTGGTCGAAGTGGAGAGAAATACACGATACAGAGAGGACAACATGAAGCACCAGGGGAGAAGCACACAGATGAGAAAAATCAACATGGAGCTGCGAGGAAAAGCATAAAGGCGAGAAATGAACAGGGGAGGAGACGTACACGGGGGGCAAGTGCATCATGAAGGAGTGTGGGGGAGAACCACCCAGGTGAGAAAGGGCAACATAGAGCACAGCGGAGGTGTGGGGGAGATGGAAGTACATGAGGGAGACAGCTGGAAAACACATGCACTCTCATTGAGTACTTAACCAAAAAAAGAAAAAATAGTGTTTGTAAAGTAAGCAGTGGAAGGGCATAAGTATTGAGGGCATGACCCAGGGGACGGACAAACAAAAGAAGCGCAACTGAGGCCTACACAAGCTTACAAATAGGAAGCTAGTAAATGAGAGTCCCAAATTATGAATTATTTATGTACGTGTATCCAGAGTTGTTAACCAATTTGAGGACTAGCTTTTTCAGGGAGCTCGTGCACAGAGAGACCTTGCAAAGATCAAGCTCTGGTGGGTTCTGCATGGATCTGAGCAGGCGATAATAGCTGGTGGTGTCAGAGCTCTGAACGAAGTATTGGCTCTGCACACCATGTCTCATCAAAGAGACAAGTAGGCACAGACCACTTTTGCCTGTACCTGTTTTGACTGGGAACTAGGTGACAGTGGTCAGTGCTCACGGTCTGAATTCAGACAAAAAGAACCAAACAGTCCTAAACACAACCAAACAATCAACTATGCTGATGAGAACGTGGATATTTAAGCTAGAAAAAGACATTCAAGATGCTCTGCATAAAGTAGCAATGAGAAGTTCTGTGGGTGGGGCCGAGGACAGGGTGCCATCTAGGACATGGACCCTGGACTTGTTAAAGGGAACGTAGCCCCAAATCTAGACCTGTCTGGTATTGCCTTTCTGCAACTTCATAGCATCTTGGATTGGGTTCCCCACTTGAGTGGTAACTAACCAGGTTGACAACTTGATCCAGGGAACTGGCCTGGGGCCCGGTCCAGGCCAGATATAAAGGTATGCACAGTCCGTGAAGCGCACAGTGAAGGAAGATCACACAAATGACCCCTGCGTCCCTGTATGATGGGTCCAGTGTAGGATGGAGTGAGGGCTGTTCACAAGGGAAAGCAAAACAGATACCCATCCACTTGTCTACAGGATAGAAGGCTTGACTGCAGGGGGAAGCTCCTGTTCCATAGGAGTTCCTTCACTGTTTCAGTGAAGTAGTGGGGAGCTGGAAGGTTGAAGAGGCTAAGTTAGATCATGTGGCTAAGAGGGTCTTGCAATAAAAAGGATAACAAGCCTTGCTGATTCTGTTGCATTAATGCCTTCCCAGCTGCAGTGTTGAGGTAGGAATAGTAATTGTTTGTTTCAGGCACACTATTTGCTCTGTCTCAGTATTACTAATACTTGGTTCAGGGAGAATAATTGTGAGATCTCAATGTACACTCCCTGCCCAATTTGAGATTGGTCTGTTTAAACGGAGAAAGGAAATGTGACACATTTTAATCTTCTGGTTTTAAGTAAGCCAGTCCAGTTCACATTCCAAGGGACAGAGTTTGACAAGATGGAGTGTACACATTTGGAGAGATGGGTTTTCCAAAATAACAATTAGGGTCAAAATGTTATTTTTTTTATTTTGGGGCATTTCAGAGGTTAATGCAGTTGCCCAGTTTATGATCTTTAAAAACTTCAATGCCCTTGTCTGCATGGAGGCAATCTCACCTTCCTTTCGTCAGCTTGCAAAAAACCTAAAAGAGTTCTTCGAGGAGAAAATCGAGGGGATCAGATGAGTATGCAGGGTTATGTTGTCAGTCCCAAAGACCCTCCAGCCTCCTCAAAGGCAAATCTAGCACAAATTGTAATTAAATACTAGTGTTCAAATGGGAGAATTTGTTGAAAACTTGGATCTTTATCCTGGTTCATTTATGAGAATCTTGGTACAAATGTTGACCACCAGTCTTCGTCCAGATTAAATGTGCCTTTGAACGGAGTGGTGCCAGCAACACCAAGGATGGCTGTGGTGAAAAGCTCTTGCTAAAAAAGAAAGGCATATGCTGCTCTCACTGAAGCTGAGCAGCTACCTCCCTGTAACTAGTCTGGCCATTATCGTACTTTCATGCAGGACACAGTGCGTGAACAAAATTACCTAGAACCGCATATGCAACTCCTAACTCATTTTTTCTCTGGCTACAAGACCGAATCTTTACTTGAAAATGTCTAGAGCATGGTACTCTGCTGAAGAGATGATGGGTAGCCAACAATCCTCATTGCGGCGGCAATGTTAGATGGCTTGGGTATAGTTGCTGATCTACTGTTGCTGGATCGTTTCAAGGAGATTACCGTTTTTACAGATTTAGTAAAGAATGGTTGGATTCTTTTTTATCAGAAAAAGCCAGATGGTGCATATGGGCCCCTTTATTTACTCCAGTATTGGAACTTTCATAGATTCACATGCTTGAATACTTCTGTGTCTTCGAGATGGGAGTCCCCAGTGCAATATACAACCTAGGCCTAGGCCAATAGATGGCCTAGGCCTCAATAGAATAACCTATCACAGTCATTTTGTAAAATAGACCCAAACTCAAATTTGAACCAACCAGATTGCCTCACCTCTTAGAACCTCCTGTGAGGAGCTGCCTTCCTTCAGAATTTCCACCCCACGTTGTGCTGAGGAGTGTCCTTTGAGCTCTGCTCAATATTTTCTCTCAGAAGATCTACTACTTCAGTTCTGAGACATTTCTTTTTTTCTCTGGTGCTTCAAACTGGCTGCTATGTCAGAGATACCAAGGAAAGGCTTTTTTAGGTCCTGTGCCTCTTGCTTGAAGAAAAGATTATATGTGGATGATCCACATGAGGAATGCATTTACTGCTTATATCCCAGCCATAAAACATAGGATTGCAAAATATGTAGAAAATTCTCTACAACGACTTTGAAAGAAAGAGAGGGTCATCTGCTGTTGTGGCTTCAGAGAGGTAAGACTGACCACTAAGCCTCTGATAAGGATAGTGCCTCCTTCTCTATTTCTGCTCCTAAAACACCTGTTAATAGAAAGCAGGAGGGCTTGTATATTCAAAAGCCACCTAAGAAAATGGCACAAAGATCAGCTGGGACATCTTCTAAAAGTCATACCTCTCTGCAGAGGAAGAAAACAGGCAAAGAATGCTTCAAAAAATCATCAAAAAAGACTGTCTGAACCGGCTACTCCACCTCCTGAGGTTCTCCACAAGTTCAAGAAACAAGTTCAGCACAGTTGATGGCGCCATCGTCGATGGTACTCTCGTTGACAACTATTTCATTAGTGATGCCGGTTGTAGTCACTCTTTCAGTGTTGACAGCAGCGGCTGCAAGATCGTCGTCGACGCTAGTCTTGTCGACGGGACGCCCCATTTCGTCATCGCTATTCTGGTTGACGACACTCCCGTCGACGATTGATCTCACGACAATGCTCCCATTGACGGTGCCTCCGTCGACAATGCCCTCCGTCGGCGACGCTTCTGACGACACTTCTGACCACAGAGTCGACGATGTTTCCAGTGATGACGATACCTCAGTCGGCGACAACAGGTTTTTTCTCGTCAACTACCAAAACGTTTCCAGCAAAGCGGCAGGGACCATCAACATTGCCATTATATCAATCTGCAGAGCATACTCCTCTGAAGAGGCTTTCCAAGACTCATTTGACACAGTCTGTCACATCACCAAGCAAGGTGTCAAGACTTTTGCCATCACGTTTTTAGATTGCGACGATGATGATGAATCAGATCAGGACGCATTATTTGGAGTAGCCAGGAGTCCATCTCAGTTGCATGTTAAATGTCAGGAGTACTCTGATAATGACTCCTATTATGATCAGCATTATTATGATCTAGTCCCACAGCACCAACAGCAAGGAATGGTGTGCTTGCCTTCTGGTCTTTTTTCTGACCTACAGGCTATGCTGGTAGATTATAGGGAGCGCTTCCATCCTCAGTCAGCAAAAGATCCTAGACCAGTGGTTACTGCACCATGTACTCCGGTACATCTACCAGTTCTTCCTGCTGCGCCGCAAATTCCTCCACAAGCTCCACAGAGTCCACAAGCCCAAGCCTCGTCAAATGAAGCAGCTGAAGGAGAAGTTCTTTCAGAGCAGGATGAATGGGATGATTATGTACTCCTGGCACCCCCTTCACCGGAGTCAACTGCAGTTGAATCCCCTCCAGAGGATATTGGATTTTTCCATAATCTATTAGAAAAAGCGGCTGCGCATTTTGAGCTTCAAATGCCATCCACACAGCAGGATTGGTTCTTATGACTTTAAGGAGCTGCATAGGATAGTAGTCAGAGCAATCCCTATTATAGATCATGTGTGGAAACAGGGATTAAAAATTATGCGGAACCCCGCGACGGTGCCAGCGGTATTGCCAAAGCTGGACAAGAAATATAAAGCGACAGAGGACGCCCCTGCTTGGCTGGTGGGTCATCCAAAACCAGATTCAGTGGTTTCTCATGCTGCCCAGAGACGCTCTAGAAACCCTTCAGCACCTCTATCTGCACATCTAGACAAGGATGGTAGGTGCCTTGACAACATTGGAAAAAGATTTTCTTCCAGGTCTGTCATTGTGGTCCGTGCTGCAAATTCCCTGGCGCTCCTGGGCAGATATGACAGGCAGCTATGGTTGGACATTTCGCACTCTGTTGACGATCTTCTGGATTCCAACAAGTCGGAAGCAAGAAAGATTCTCATTGAAGATCAGCGCACGTCTACAGAGGTTATTGACTGTGCTTTGGACATTGTCGCTATTGGGTTTCGGCTACTGGCTGGTTCAGCTGTCCTAAGGCGCCTAGGGTGGCTTAAGGGCACATATTTTAGACCGGATGTCCAAACAAAAATCCTTGACCTCCCTTACGATGGGCAAGACCTTTTTGGTAAATATGTGGACAATGCTCTTCAAGCAATCAAAGCAGACACAGATACTGCCAGGTCTTTAGGATCACTGCAGTATAAGCCCACACCCTTTCGAGGAGCCTAGAGGCGACTCTTTCTTTTGAGGTGGTTACCAATCATTCAGGTAACCAACTTATTCCTCTCAATACCAATCTTCCAGACCCCAGTACGATCAGAGACAAGCTCCGGCGACGGCATACAACCTAGAGGGAAGTCGGGGAGACAATCTAAGGACACCTCCCGCAGGCAATGACAGCCTCCAGGGGCTGGTTACCTCTCCTTCTTTGACACATCACCTGCAACGTTGGTGTCAGATCACAAGCGACAAGTGGGTTCTGGACATAATAACTTATGGTCATCTGCTAGAGTTCACTTGCATGCCCCCCGAGACTCCGCCTTCCCGGGAACATCAACAATATTTGCATCTTCTCCTTCTGGAAATAGATGTCATGTTATCCAAAGGGGCGATAGAGGTAGTCCCTTATTCTCAAAAAGGAAGCAGTTTCTATTCTCGCTTCTTCCTCATCAGGAAGATATCTCGTTTGTGGAGACCCATCCTGGATCTGAGGCAGCTCAACAAATATCTAAAGAAGCAATCCTTCCGCATGGTGACACTGAAGGGTGTTTTGCAACTTCTCAACAGAGGGGATTTCATGGCTTCCCTAGATCTGCAGGATGCCTACTTCCACATACCCATTCACTGCAAACACAGGAAATTCTTAAGATTTATGGTAGCCGGCTGGCACTTTCAATTCAAAGTACTCCCTTTTGGACTCAAATCTGCACCCCGAATTTTCACAAAATGCTTAGCCCCTGTTGCAGCATATCTGAGGCGCTTCAAACACCAGATATTCCCATATCTGGACGACTGGTTACTGAAGGCTCCTGACATCCGCTCTCTACGCCACTCTCCCAAGACTATGTTACTCCTGTTTCATCAACTAGGTCTCCTTCTCAACAGAGACAAGTCCCATCTTCAGCCTACCAGAAGAATAGTTTTCCTGGGAGCTATACTGGACACGACTCAAGCAAAGGCGTTCCCAGTGGAGGAACGACAACTCAAACTCGTTACCATAGCAGATACAATTCAGAAAAGAAAGTTTCTTTCAGTTCGAAAGTTCAGATCGTTACTGGGGGTTATGTCCTCCTGCATCAATCTAGTTCCCCACTGTTGCCTTCGGATGCACCCTCTACAAGAAGAGCTCTACAAACAGTGGAAACAGATGCAAGGTTCCTTCAAAGACATTATACAGATAACAGCAAGGATAGTCGACTCCCTCAATTGGTGGTCAACACCTACAAACATCTCCAAGGGTTTAGGATTCTTAGCTCAGGTCCCTCAGTTTACGATAACAATGATGCTTCGATGGGTGGATGGGGTGCATGTCTTCAAGATCTTCAAGTGAGTGGCAGGTGCCCCCCTCTCATGCTACTCTTCACATCATCCTCCTCGAGCTCAGATCTGAGTACCTGGCATTGCAGGCTTTTCTGCCAAGAATCTGAGGCTCATCGGTGCTTGTCCGAACAGACAATACGACCACCATGCACTACATCAACAAACAAGGAGGGACTCGGTCTCATTTGCTGTCCAGAGAAGCTCAAACCATTTGGACCTGGTGCATTCAACATTCAGTGCACATACGAGCAGAACATCTTCTGGGAGTGAGCAACACCACAGAAGACTCACTAAGCAGGCTCAGCACATCTTTAGACAAGTGGAAGCTGAATCAGAGGACGCTGGACGCAGTATTTCTCAGGTGAAGAAAACCAAATCTGGACCTGTTCCTGCCCTCCCGGAACGCGAAATGGCGGTTGTATGCAAGCTGGCATCACCAACCAGGGTTGTGAGGAAATGCCTTTTCGCTAGCATGGTCAGGAATTTATGCTTACGCTTTTCCTCCGATACCTCAATTTCCGCGGGTCATCAGCAAGATCAAATCGGAACCCTGACAGATAATCCTAATTGCTCCAGCCTGGCTACGTCAACCGTGGTACACAGAACTTATGTTGCTGTCCTCGTGTCTTCCCATCAGGTTAGCACCTATACCGGCGCTAGTAACCATCAGCTAGGGCCAAGTGAGGCATCCAGATCCCAAGTCTCTCAGATTATGTGCATGGCTCCTGAGTTCAATGAGTTCGGCAATTTGAATACATATGACTGCAAAACTATTTTCGCTAAAGCACGTGCTGATAGCACTAATAAAACGTACAAATTCAAATGGAAACAGTTTTGTTTATGGTGTGTTCCTAATGGCATTCACCCGCTTACATCTGCTCCAGAGCAGGTTTTACCGTATCTTCTTCATCTGGCGCGCTCTGGTCTCGCGCAGCGAACATCTTCGATCCGGAAATCAAATCAATTATTTGTTGCATTTAGAAGAAGGCATCCTGTTACTAAACGGACTATTTCTAGATGGATCTCAAGCGCAATAGACTTTTGCCCTCAAAGGACTGGTCGACCCCTGGACACCGGAGTACGTGTACATTCTACCAGGGCAGCCTCTACTTCCTGTGTGCTCTTCTCTGGAGTGTCACTGCTGGACATCTGTCGAACAGCGACGTGGAGAACGACGCACGCCTTCACAAAGCATTACTGTCTGGATGCTGAAGCGCTCCGAGATGCAGTGTTGGGTCAAGCAGTGCTTAGTCATTTGTTCCGATAAGGTGAGCTGTTTGTTTTCCCACCATCTGCTTCTGATATAATATCACATTTTCTGTTCAGTATTACCATACCTCTTATGCATATTCATTTATATTTCAGAAGGTTAACATTTATTGCTTGCATTTACCTGTTTTACTGCGAACTATATCTTATGATGAGATGAACAGTGTTTGTCAATACAGAAAATGTGTTGGTTGCTGCTTGCTAGTCTTTTTTCAAGCATGTGAATCTATGAAAGTTCCAATACTGGAGTAAGAAATAAGTTACTTACCTGTAACTGTAGTTCTCCAGTATTGGAAGCTTTCATAGATTCACATGCGACCCACCCTCCTCCCCGGCGGAGCTCACCTTCTCTCTTTTTTCAGTGTTCTTCATTATTACAGCACTTATGCTCAGAAAATCTGAGGGAAGGCAGCTCCTCACAGGAGGTTCTAAGGGGTGAGGCAATCTGATTGGTTCAAATTTGAGTTTGGGACTAGTTTACAAAATGACTGTGATAGGTTATTCTATTGAGGCCTAGGCCATGCATTGTATATGTTCATTTTCAGGCCTAGGTTGTATATTCCACCGGGGACTCGCATCTCGACGACGGGGAAGTATTCAAGCATGTGAGTCTATGAAAGGTTCCAATACTGGAGAACTACAGTTACAGGTGAGTATCTTAATTCTTCTGAGACTTGACATGTGCTGCTAAGTTTCCCAGAGGCCTGCCCTCTTCTCCTGCATAACGTATGCAACCACTACCCAGGGGTACTTGAAAAGTACAAGTTGGTCTTCCAGATGTATGTTGTCAATTTTAGAGTGCTGATGCAGGGGGAGATTGTGAGCAAGAGCTTCATATTTAACAATCTTGTGGGTAACAGTTGTATACATGGCAGCACATATACGCCCTAATAAGATCAAGACAGTAATCTTCTTGCTGAGAGTTTTGGCACCATAATGTATTTCCTTCCACATGCAGGAGTCCTGGCGTTGTGTATCTGTAGTAGTCATTAAAAGGCCTTTACTGTGGACCATGATCTGCCATAAGTCAAGCAGTTACTGCTCAAAATTGTGAAATCATGCAGTTAGTTACATCTTTATTCTAGGAACATTCAGCCATTTGTGACTATTCAATCGAGATCTGGTCTGTTCCATGCATTGAGTCCATCCAGGATGAACTCTGACAACTATCTGTACTTTCAATGCTCTGCGTGACCTGTTAATGATGAATATATAAATTAATGATGGCAAAATATGCACGCATGTGACACAAATACATGGTTTGTAGTAATGCTACCCATAGATTGTACTAGTGACGACAGGAGTGAAGTTTAATGTGCTGACACATTGGAGAATGGAATTATAGGGAGAGGCCCTTCAAGCAGCCTGCAACTTGCGCTCCCCCGCAGTCTATTCACACAAGGTTTAAAAAACTGAGAGCCGGACGGAACTCCATTGGTCTCTGTGAGCAATGGGGTGAGCAGGCCTTTTGTAGTGTCTGCATTTCTTTAAAGACAGTTCTGTTGAATGAGCACTAACCTTAATGGTTCAGGGCTTTGTTCATAGTTGGTGGCGACTTAGCTATTTAGGTCTTGCCTACACATCATGTGCACTTGCTGTGAGACATACTATTACAATTGAGCGGGCTTACAACCCACCCACAGTATACCATAAGTTGTTTTTATCACTCTCATTTCCTATCTTTCGATTTCTTAGTTTCCAGCCATAGGCTTCCCTTCTTTTGTTGTGTTGGCTCCTCCCTGGAGTTTTGACAATGTACATGTGTACTTGCTAGTCTTTTTGCAGCACAATTTGTGTTGTCTTTTTGAAACTTTCAATATTATTCCTGGATGTGCAATTTGCCTCTCTACTTTTAACACAGACATATGGCTTCTAAATTATGTTGTTTTCACCCTATCTGCCTTCTCTCTTGACAATTTAGTTACTTACACCCACAACTGTACTACTTTATGCCACTCCACTCTACACTTTTCCACTCTGTGCCACCCCCACACTGCTACTGTACTTTATTCTACGCCACTCCACGCCATTCGGATCCACGCCATTCTACCCTGACCATTCTACTTTGGCACTCACCTCTACTCCACTCTTCTCCACACAGTGCCACTCTGCGGCACTCTATTCCACTCCACCCTGCGGGACTCCACTCTATAACACTCCGCTCTATGCCACTCTACTCTGTGCCACCCCATCCCACTCTAGTCTATTCCACTCCACGTCACTCTGCTCTATGCTGCTTCAGGCCACTCTATGCCACTCCACGCCACTCTACTCTATGCTACTCTACGCCACTACTCTACGCCACTCTACTCTCATGTACTGTACACAACTCTGTGCCACTCCACTCTTCCACTCTTCCATTCTACTCTACACCACTCCACTTTATGCTACTCAGTGGTACTCTATGCCACTGTACTCTATTGTATTCGAGTCTTCTCTATGTTACTCTACTGTAGGCTACTTCATGCCCCTTCACTCTGCACTGTTCTGCTCCATGCCACTCTACTCTGCACCACACTACGCTACTCTGCACCACTCCAGTCTACACCAATCCTCTCTTTGCTACCCCATTCTACTCTCCACCACTCAACCCCACTCTACACCATTCAACAGCACTGTACTCTGCCATTTTTTGCCACTTTACTCCACTGTGTGCCACTCCACTATATTCTTTGCCACTCTACACCACTAAGCACTATTTCACTCTCTGCCACTCCATTCTACACCCTACAATCTACCCTGTACCACTCCACTCTGCAATAACCTGTTCTGTGCATCAGCACTGTAAGTCACTTTATTCTACACCAATCTACTCTGCACCAGTGCCCTGTGTGCCACGATACTCTGCAACACTCTGTGCCACTCTACTCTACACCATTGAACTCTAGGGCACTCTATTCTACACCACTGTACTCCACACCAGTCTACTGTGCACCACTCTACCCCACTGCACTCTCCACCACAGAATTCTCCACAACTCTACTCTGCGGCATTCTATCTGCACCACTGCTCTATGCCATTGCAAAGTACTCTGCACCACTCTACTGCACACTACACCCCTACACTCTGCATCACTTCACTCTGTACCACTGCACTCTATGCCAGTTCACTCTACGCCACTCTAGTCGACACTGCACCACCCTTCTCTGCCAATGCAATCTTCACCACTGCACCCTACAACACTCCGGTCTAGGCCATTCCATTCTACACTGCACCGCTCCACTCTATGCCACTGTACTATGCAACACTGCACTCTGTGCCAATGCACCCTACTCTGTACAACTCCACTCTACACCAGTGCGCCCTACTCCACTAGTCTATGCCACTGCACTCTACCCTTCAACACTCTACTCTGCTGCACCCCACTCCACTTTACTCTGAAACAATCTATGCTACTGCACTCTATTCCATTGAACTTTACACCACTGCAATCTATGCTGTGCCACTCTACCCCACTCTGCACTGCACCACTGCACCACTGCACTCTGTCACTTCGCTCTAAACTACTGCATTTTACCCCAAATGCACTCTACACCACTGTACTCTACGCCATCTACTCTGCACTGCACTCTACACCAACTACTCTGCAATGGTGTAGAGTGGCACTGTGTGCCACCCTACACCATTGCTCTGTGTCTCTGCGCCACACTATTCTACTCTGCACCACTGCACTGTACACCACTGCTTTCTGCACCATTCTACTCTGCAACAGTCTGCTCTGTGCCACTGCACTCTACACCAATGCATTCTGTAACACTTTATACTACTGCACTCTAAGACATTCTGTTATACAAGACTGCAGTCTCTTCTACTGAACTCTATGCCACCCTACTCTGCCAACGCACTCCACACCACTCTACAACTCTGCACTCTACCTTGCACCACTCCACACCACTTATCTCAGCTGTGAAACAATCTACTCTGTGCCACTGCACTCTATGCCACTCTCCTATACGTCACAGCATGTTACGCTAGTGCACTCTACACATTTAACTTAAAACCAATACACTCTACACCAGTCTACTCTGCACCACTGTGATTTACGCCACTTCACTCTAGGTCACTCTACTTCACTGCACCCTGTGCCACTGCACTGTACTCTGCACCACTCAACTCTACTCCACTCTTCTGCACTCTATGCAGGTATACTCTATGCCACTCTACTCTGCATCACTGCACTCTACGCCACTCTAATCTACCCTGCACCACAACACTTCATGCCACTCTACTCTAAGCCACTCTACTCTAAGCCACTCTACACAGAACCACTCCTTTCAACGCCAGTTTAATGTACCCTAAAATATTCTACTCTAGCCAGTGCACTCTGTGCCACTTCACTCTACGTCTCTCTACTCCACTCTGTGCCACTGCACCCTACGCCAATGCACTCTACAATGTTAATCAAAACCAGTGCACTCATACCACTGCACTCTACACCAATCGTCTCTGCACCACTGTACTTTACACCACTTCACTTAAGGCCACCCACTCTTTACGACACTGCATTCTATACACTCAGTGATACTTCACTCTATGATTATCTAACCCATGAAACTCTACTCCACTCTGACACTCTACTCCACTCTGTCCCACTCCACCACACACTCCATGCAACTCCCTCTATGCACTTCATGTCACTTTACTCCACTCTAGTCTACATCACATTTCTCCACTCTATGGCACTCTGTGCCACTCCACGACAATCTGTTCCGCTATTTGAGACTACTCTGACACTTTACTCCACTCTATGCAACACCCTCTACACCACTCCACTCTGCTCTTTGCCACTCCACAACATTTAATGCCATACCACTCTACAACACTGACACTCTATTCAATGCTACAACACTACTCTACTCTATGCCCTCCCATCCTATGACATTACTCCCTCCACGACACTCCACACTACTTTACTCTTGGCCACTTTACAACACTCCACTCCACACCACTGTCCTTTAGACCACTGACTTTTAGCCCTGCTGAACAGCGGACACGCTGGTGAACATCATGATCAAAACATATTGCCAAAGCCAATAGCTTTTGTATAGGCGAGACCTATTGGCTTTGCCAGTGCTTATCCTAGTTTTATTTTGTAATGTAAAATGGTAAAAGACTGGCAGATTAATCCAGAAACGCAGCCTCTTCATACTGCTCTCCATTCCGTTTTTCACTGTTAAACAAATGCAGCTTTGCTGGCAACTTTTTGCGTATATGCAAGACCGCAAATAGCCTCTCAGACGTCTACGAATTGTTCTTCTTTGTGCCATGGACTGTTGATATCCCTCGAATGAAATGAAAAATTGTTAATAAAGTGCCTTTTATTTGAACCTGCACTTGGAAAAATATAGCAAGCAATGTCTTGTAACCCCCTCCCTCTTATTCACAAAAGTTACATTTTGGAGAATGAGTATAAACGGCAAGAGAGTGCATTGGGAATGATAACGTGATGGACAAAGCAGCGCTGTTATATAATGGAGCTGTTCATACGTCAACAGTAGTGTGTGAAATATTCATCAAGCAGGTTTTGCGCCTCGAAGTTCGCCATTATTAGGCCCTGCCGAGTTCGCAGTTTATCCAGCTTTTCTTAAGCCTACATACACACTTGGGTAGTTTCCTCTTGTTAGTTTCAAATGGCGCCGTAACTCACAAGGCTTTTGCATGCATGTGTATACCTTGCATAGCTTTTTCGTGCTGCGTCAGTAACTCTCAGAGCATTTCTCACAAGTACTCTAGAACAGTGGTTCCCAACCTTTTGTCTTCTGTGGACCCCCACTTTATCATTACTGGAACCCAGGGACCCCCACTGAATTATTATTGGACTCCGGGGACCCCTCACTGAGTCATTACTGAAAGCTGGGGAACGAATCTGTTAATATTATGTTCGTTGGCATCTGTCGCTGTAGATACACATGTTGTGCATAGCCCGCCATCTGGTGTTGGGTCGGAGTGTTACAAGTTGTTTTTCTTCGAAGAAGTCTTTCGAGTCACGGGACCGAGGGACTCCTCCTCTTTGTCTCCATTGCGCATGGGCGTCGACTCCATCTTCTATTGTTTTCTTTCCGCCATCGGGTTCGGACGTGTTCCTTTCGCTCCGGGTTTCGGAACGGAAAGTTAGCTAAATATCGGAAAAATTACGTCGGTATTGTTGCGTTCGGGATCGGCTTAGTTAGAATCTACACCGAATCGAAGAGTGAAGAGCTACGGTACCCTTCGGGGTAGTTTTCGATCCCCCTTCGGGGCCTGGTCGGCCCGACCGCGTGTAAAACAACGCTGATGGAACGGACCCCGTTCCGTTTCTGTCCTAAATGCCACAACAAATACCCGTATACAGACCAACATTTGGTCTGTAACCTGTGCCTGTCGCCTGAGCACAATGAAGAGACTTGCGAGGCCTGTCGTGCGTTCCGGTCCCGAAAAACACTCCGTGACCGTCGAGCCAGAAGACTGCAGATGGCGTCCACGCCGACAGCTCACCGAGAGTTCGAGGAACAAGAGGAAGAAGAAACCTTCTCGATCAATGATTCGGACTCCGAAGAATTCGACGACCAAAAAACTGTGAGTAAGACGTCGAAGCCAGCACACAAGAAAAGTGACAAGGCCCAGGGAACGCCACTGGTACCAGGCCATGGCTCGACCCATAAATTCGGTGACCGACCATCGGCACCGAAAAAGGCCGAAATGGTGCAGAGATCGTCCGACTCCGGTCGAGACACCGGCGCACAGCCTTCTCGGGACCGAGAAAGTGCTGCTGAAAAACATCGACGCCGAGATATCGGAGCCGAAACTGCTTGACGCAGAGACAGCGACACCGAGGAAGATCGACGCCGAGAGGGTTCGACTCCGAAAAAGAAGAAGGTCACTTCGGAGCCGAAAAAGAGTACAGACAGGGTTTCGGTGCAAAAACAACCCGCAACCGACCCACCTACCGGTTCCTATTCAGAGGAGCAATCACTGTCCTCTCAGATGCGAAAGCATAGATTTGAGGAAGAGTTGCAATCCACCGAAGTGGACCACACTCAGAAACGTATTTTTATACAGGAAGGAACAGGGAAAATAAGCACCCTTCCCCCTATTAGGAGAAAAAGGAGACTGGAGTTTCAATCAGATCAAGCACCACAAACAAAGATGGTGAAAAAGGTAACTCCGCCACCCTTTCAAAAGGTAACTCCGCCACCCTCTCCTCCACCTGTAACTAACGTTTCACCAGCACAAACTCCATCACATTCCCCGGCTCACACCACCATGAGCCAAGGTGATCAGGACCAAGACGCTTGGGACTTATACGACGCCCCAGTGTCGGACAACAGTCCAGAGGCGTACCCTACAATGCCCTCACCACCGGAAGATAGCACAGCATACTCACAAGTGGTGGCTAGGGCAGCAGAGTTCCACAACGTGTCCCTACACTAGGAACCAGTCGAGGATGACTTCTTATTCAACACCCTCTCCTCCACCCATAGCTCCTACCAAAGCCTGCCTATGCTCCCAGGAATGCTTCGGCACGCAAAGGAAATCTTCAAGGAGCCGGTCAAGAGTAGAGCAATAACACCAAGAGTGGAAAAGAAATATAAAGCACCTCCCACAGACCCTGTTTTCATCAGCTCACAGCTGCCACCAGATTCCGTTGTAGTAGGAGCAGCTCGCAAGAGAGCCAACTCCCACACATCTGGGGATGCACCGCCCCCAGATAAAGAGAGCCGCAAGTTCGATGCAGCCGGAAAGAGAGTCGCAGTACAAGCTGCAAACCAGTGGCGCATCGCTAACTCTCAAGCACTACTTGCGCGCTATGACAGAGCCCATTGGGACGAGATGCAACACCTCATTGAGCATCTACCCAAAGAGCTACAAAAGAGGGCGAAACAGGTGGTTGAGGAAGGACAGAACATATCTAATAATCAGATACGCTCCTCTATGGATGCAGCGGACACAGCTGCAAGAACAATTAACACATCTGTGACTATCAGAAGGCACGCATGGCTACGAACGTCTGGTTTTAAACCAGAGATTCAGCAGGCAGTGCTCAATATGCCATTCAATGAGAAACAACTGTTCGGACCAGAAGTGGACACGGCGATTGAAAAACTCAAAAAGGACACTGACACTGCTAAAGCCATGGGCGCACTCTACTCCCCGCAGAGCAGAGGCACTTACAGCACCTTCCGCAAAACATCCTTTAGAGGGGGGTTTCGGGGTCAAGCCACACAAGCCAGCACCTCACAGGCCACACCGTCCAGCTACCAGGGACAATACCAAAGGGGAGGCTTTCGGGGCCAATACAGAGGACAATTCCCTAGGAATAGGGGAAAATTTCAAAGCCCCAAAACCCCTACAACCAAACAGTGACTCACATGTCACTCATCCCCTCCACACAACACCAGTGGGGGGAAGAATAGGTCAGTATTACCAAGCATGGGAGGAAATAACTACAGACACTTGGGTCTTAGCAATTATCCAACATGGTTATTGCATAGAATTTCTGCAAATCCCTCCAAACATACCACCAAAAGCACAGAATTTATCAAAACAACATTCAGACCTTCTGGAAATAGAAGTTCAAGCATTATTGCAAAAGAACGCAATAGAACTAGTACCAAAGACACAAATAAACACAGGAGTTTATTCCCTGTACTTCCTAATACCAAAAAAGGACAAAACACTGAGACCAATCCTAGACCTCAGAACACTAAACACCTACATCAAGTCAGAACACTTTCACATGGTCACGCTACAAGAAGTGTTACCATTGCTAAAGCAACAGGACTACATGACAACCTTAGATCTCAAAGACGCGTATTTCCACATACCAATACATCCGTCGCACAGGAAATACCTAAGGTTCGTATTCAAGGGAATACATTACCAATTCAAAGTATTGCCCTTCGGTTTAACAACTGCACCAAGAGTCTTCACAAAGTGCCTAGCAGTAGTGGCTGCACACATCAGAAGGCAGCAAATACACGTATTCCCGTATCTAGACGACTGGCTAATCAAGACCGACTCACTGACAAGGTGCTCGCACCACACAGATCGAGTCATACAAACCCTCTACAAACTCGGTTTCACCATCAACTATGCAAAATCACACATTCTGCCGTGCAAGGTACAACAATAACTAGGTGCCACAATAGATACAACAAAGGGGATAGCCACTCCAAGTCCACAAAGGGTTCAAAATTTCCAAAAGATTATACAACGCATGTATCCAACACAAAAAATACAAGCGAAGATGATATTACAACTACTAGGCATGATGTCCTCATGCATAGCCATTGTCCCACACGCACGGTTGCACATGCGGCCCTTACAACAGTGCCTAGCATCACAATGGTCTCAAGCACAGGGTCAGCTTCTAGATCTGGTGTTGATAGACCGCCTAACATACCTCTCGCTTCTATGGTGGAACAACATAAATTTAAACAAAGGGCGGCCTTTCCAAGACCCAGTGCCACAATACGTGATAACAACAGATGCTTCCATGACAGGGTGGGGAGCACACCTCAGTCACCACAGCATACAAGGACAATGGGACGTACATCAAAGAAAGCTGCATATAAATCACCTCGAACTACTAGCAGTTTTCCAAGCATTAAAAGCATTTCAACCACTCATAACTCACAAATACATTCTTGACAACACAGACAACATGACAACAATGTATTATCTAAACAAACAGGGGGGGACACACTTGACACAGCTGTGCCTGCTGGCACAAAAAATATGGCAATGGGCAATTCACAACCACATTCGCCTAATAGCACAGTTTATTCCAGGGATCCAGAATCAGCTTGCAGACAATCTCTCTCGAGATCACCAACAGGTCCACGAGTGGGAAATTCACCCCCAAATTCTAAACACTTACTTCAAACGTTGGGGAACACCTCAAATAGACTTATTTGCAACGAAGGAGAACGCAAAATGCCAAAACTTCGCATCCAGATACCCACACAGGCAGTCTCAAGGCAATGCCCTATGGATGAACTGGTCAGGGATATTTGCGTACGCTTTTCCCCCTCTCCCTCTCCTTCCATATCTAGTAAACAAATTGAGTCAAAACAAACTCAAACTCATACTGATAGCACCAACATGGGCAAGGCAACCATGGTACACAACACTGCTAGACCTATCAGTAGTACCCCACGTCAAGTTGCCCAACTGGCCAGATCTGTTAACGCAACACAACCAACAGATCAGGCATCCAAACCCAGCATAGCTGAATCTAGCAATCTGGCTCCTGAAATCCTAGAATTCGGACACTTAAACCTCACACAAGAATGTATGGAAGTCATAAAGCAAGCCAGAAGACCATCCACTAGACACTGCTATGCAAGCAAATGGAAAAGATTTGTTTGCTATTGCCATCATAATCAAATTCAACCATTACACGCATCTCCAAAAGATGTAGTGGGTTACTTACTACACTTACAAAAAACGAACCTGGCCTTCTTTTCCATTAAGATACACCTAGCAGCAATATCTGCATACCTGCAGATTACCCATTCAACTTCACTTTTTAGGATACCTGTCATTAAAGCATTTATGGAAGGCCTCAAAAGAATTATACCACCAAGGACACCACCCGTTCCTTCATGGAACCTTAACATCGTCTTAACCAGACTCATGGGTCCATCCTTTGAACCTATGCACTCTTGCGAAATACAATTCCTAACCTGGAAAGTTGCATTTCTCATCGCCATCACATCTCTAAGAAGAGTAAGTGAAATTCAGGCGTTTACAATACAAGAACCTTTTATCCAACTACACAAAAATAAAGTAGTCCTAAGGACCAATCCTAAATTTTTGCCAAAGGTTATTTCACCGTTCCACCTAAATCAAACGGTAGAGCTACCAGTGTTCTTCCCACAGCCAGATTCCATAGCTGAAAGGGCACTACATACATTAGACGTCAAAAGAGCACTAATGTACTACATCGACAGAACTAAAAACATCAGGAAAACTAAACAACTGTTTATTGCATTTCAAAAACCTCACGCAGGAAACCCAATCTCAAAACAGGGTATAGCCAGATGGATAGTTAAGTGCATCCAAATCTGCTACCTTAAAGCAAAAAGACAACTGCCCATTACACCAAGGGCACACTCAACCAGAAAGAAAGGCGCTACCATGGCCTTCCTAGGGAATATTCCAATGCACGAAATATGTAAGGCAGCCACATGGTCTACGCCTCACACATTTACCAAGCACTACTGTGTAGACGTGCTATCAGCACAACAAGCCACAGTAGGTCAAGCCGTACTAAGAATCTTATTTCAGACTACTTCCACTCCTACAGGCTGAGCCACCACTTTTGGGGAGATAACTGCTTACTAGTCTATGCACAACATGTGTATCTACAGCGACAGATGCCATTGAACTGAAAATGTCACTTACCCAGTGTACATCTGTTCGTGGCATCAGTCGCTGAAGATTCACATGTGCCCACCCACCTCCCCGGGAGCCTGTAGCCGTTTGGAAGTTAGCTTCAACTTTGTACATTTGTAAATATATTCAATCTTAGTTAGGTACATACTTATTCACTCCATTGCATGGGCACTATTACTAACAAACAACTCCTACCTCACCCTCTGCGGGGAAAACAATCGAAGATGGAGTCGAAGCCCATGCGCAATGGAGACAAAGAGGAGGAGTCCCTTGGTCCCGTGACTCGAAAGACTTCTTCGAAGAAAAACAACTTGTAACACTCCGACCCAACACCAGATGGCGGGCTATGCACAACATGTGAATCTTCAGCGACTGATGCCACGAACAGATGTACACTGGGTAAGTGACATTTTCATTAATTTGCTAAGCAGTCGCGGACCCCCGGTGGTCCCCAGGCTCTAGAAGCATGCAACTTGTATTTGAGCGGGTACCTGTGCTTTTCTTTGGTTAGCTCTTCCTCGCACGTGGAATCATAAATCATACTTGCATACAAATTGGTTGCAAAAGTCCTTATTTTCACGTGAAAACCCAGTTCATGTGGAACACTACTGCTTATAGAGCTTTTTAGGAAAACACTCTCAGTAGTCTCAGCGTCATTGGGTGGTAGTCTAAACGTGTCGGATAGTTAAAGTTTTTCTTAACGGTTTTTATGTCTTGCGAGGGGTATACTTTGAGATTTCAGTGGGCTTACAACCCACCCAAAGCCAGTGCTTTAAATGGAGAGAAAAAAGAGCAGGTATTCACCAAATTGGACTGCGAGCGAGGGGGCTGGGCCGATGGCATATCTAGGAGGAGGAGACAGGGGCAGACATTTAATGTGCTCCATATGACCGGTCGTTCTACTATCTGTAGGGTATTCCTGTTGCCCTTGCATTAACAAAAGGATACGTTTGATATTTCATATGTGTGCGTAAATGTGCAGAATGACATTTGAATTCTGACAAAGTACACATTTATGACTGCTTTGGGCATTTTGAAGAAGATACCTGGATAATGATATACCATAAGGGATTGTTAAATTCCTTGAAGCCTCATCCGTGAGATTTCTCTTTATCAGTGGCACTAGTTCATTTAAAGTACATTTTATAAAAAATGTTTTTAGGAGTCTTCTACCTGTTCTGCAGAATGCCAAAAATGCCTTTTTTTCCAGCGCCCCTTTTTCTCAATCTTGCAGAATCTTTTTCAGTCCTGCTTGGTCCCTTTATGACCTACCGTTCTTTACCTTATCCTTTGTGTATGTGATGATTACAAATAAGTGTTGTTGAAAAAACATTGTGAATATCTATTAGAAACAACAACGTGATAAATGCATTTTTATAAGTATGTCAGACAAATTCTCTCATAGGTCCCAGCGGAACCATTCCTTATGTTTGTATATAACAATTTTTCTTTGCTCTAGTCATGGTATATCTGATGGCATAATTCTATTCATTTTGGTATACATATCTATAATTATTTAGCAACCATACGCTTCTATTGATGTATTTGTTTTATTTATGACAATTTATAGCAAAAATATGTTGAGCACAATAATACACAAAAATCGTCAAGATAATAGAAGATAAATGCCCCGCCTTGCCATGAGCAATAACATCATGCATTAATCATATTAAAGGTCATTCACACTCTAGCAAAACCAGACTCAGTCATCATACCCTAAAATCTATACAATAAAAACTCCAAAGATTAATACATAATTGTTCTAATCTATATTTCATTCAGAGGATGACAACAGGCTGTAGGAAGAATTTCAGGTCAAGTATATATATCTATAGTAAATGCATTCTTCCTGTCTGCTCCTGAAATGGAGAACAATCTCATTCATGATATCACAGTCAAAGTCTATACAACAAAATATCAGAAACCACTGCCTACGCGCGCTTCGGTAGCTCTCTTATAGGGAGACCACCTTCATGAGGGCGGTTCCAATATAAAGGCTCATGTGGGGGGGCAAAAGCAACAAGCCGGGATACCTTCGACTCTTTATGAATAAGACCACGTCTATGAATGATTTCTTGTGGGGCAATATTTCAAAGTACTCATGTTAGCACGAGTGTCCAGCATCAGGTATAATATTTGACATGGGGGCTCCTAGACTTGCTCAAAGGTCTAGAGGATCTTCTAACGATGGCAGGGGCTGGAGCAGCACAACAAGTTGTCTCCGATGATGATACTCGTCCTACTCTCCTAAGTCCTTTTTCCATATCTATCATGATAGATAATCGGATGGAGTGGTGGCACGGCTGTTCAACCGCAGTTGGCAGCCCCATATCCCTGTGGTTGTGAGTGCCAGTTTAAGGATCCATGGAAAAAGGACTTAGTAGAGTAGGACCAGTATCATCATTGGAGACAACTCGTTGACTCGTCAAGTCATTGAGACGCATCTTCTGGATGTGTGCATATAAACGTGATACCAGTCTCCGGGGTTGGTCATTCACCAGCACCATGGATAAGGCTAGCATATTTGGAGGCTCCCGCATATCCTCCCCTAAGTGAGCTGCCATAGCATGTCTCACCCTATAATATTGATATTGGAGCCGTGTGGTCGGCCCGCAATCCGTTCCTGTATCATTTCCCATGGTCTCATAACACCGTCCTTAAACAGATCCCCCATAGTGGTGATTTCTAGGGTGCCCATGGCCTGTATTAAACCTTTATCCCACCACATTTCAAACCAAGCACACCACCCCAAGGGCACATGTGGAGAGTATAGTAGAGCTAACCCCTGCCTATGTAATAAGCCATGCCAAGCACGCGCAACATTATTCAGAGACGCCAGCGTCTATCTGGAGTATGGAATATCCTACTCTGCAGCAGTAACGGGGATGCAAGCTTGCGCTCTATTTGCAAAAACAGGATGTCACTGGACCCATGGACCCAGGTATGAGCGGCCGCAGCATGTGCGACTGTATGGTAGGTATGGCACTACCCCAACACGCCTAGCTGACATTAAACACTCAACTACCCCACCTCCCCCTTACTTGAGTAAACTACCCCTATTCCCTTCTAAAGGTGTGGTACACGCTTAGGTGGATGTTACCCAGCCGCTTCGTACTGCACCTATGCGTTCGCCACTTTAACAAACAAACTAGCAAGGCATAGAGTGAATCAAATTCCGAAAAGGTGATAAGCAAGGATCAAAAAAGCTCCTTCATTAATGCCAGAGAGTGCAAGATTACTGATCGCGCCAATGGCAACCAGCATAGCATAAGTCCCACAACTGCCCACCTGTAGACAGTGAATCACATAAATTATAACAGCATAGTTCACAACACGATGGTGCTAACTATGCCTCCCTCAAAGAAACACATCAGGAATGAACAATTCAATCTCCAGCTGCTTTCAGCGGTGTCTTCACCACCACAATCCTCACTCCTTGCCGCTCTACGCTTAATAAATTGAGCAAGTTTTTTATGGTCAGTAAAAAAAAACAATGGCTTCCCATCCGCCTCCACACATAACTTGGCTGGGTAAAGCATACAGTATTCCAGATGTAGGTCTCTAAGTTGTTTTTTCCCAGCGATAAATTGTCATCTTGCCTCCTGCACTTGCAGTGTGAAATCTGGGTATAATGAGACCGTCATGTCGTCATATTGCAGTGTCTTCAGTTCCCTGGCTTGGCGTAGAGCCTCTTCCCGTTCCCCGTAGTTTAACAGTCTCGCTATGATAGGGCGCGGAGGGGCACCTGGAGGCGGATGGGTCACCAAAGAGCAATGGGCCCTTTTAACTACCAGTAAATCAGAGGAGGTGGTACGCCCCAGCAGCTGGACTAGCAAGCATTAAATGAAACTTTCCATGTTGTCGATCACAGTGGACTCTGCTATACCAACTATGGGTAAGTTGTTTCTCTGGACTTAGCCTCCAAGTCGTCCACTTTGGCATGTAAGTAGCTCACACTTTTGATCAGTTTAGTCTGCCCAGTGGTCAATTCCATCTGACCATCCTCAGCCTCAGATATACGCCTATCTGACTGGTCTAGCCTCTCCGCGTGTTTGTCTAAGCGTTCGGTCGTTCTGTCCATGCGATAGGAGAGGGAGTCTATCTTCCCATCAATTTGGGTCAAGCTGTGTTGCATCTCTACCAGGATTTGTCTCAAGTCCTGCTCCTCACCTGCCGGCACCCCCGATCCCCATGCTTGTCCAGGTCCTGCATCATCACCAGAGGGACCACCTGTCTTACGCCGGTCAAACTGCAGCCTGGCGTGGGTTTTGTCTGAGTTGCCTATTGTATGGTCCTCGGGGTGCATGTCACGCGCCCCAGCTCGCGGGCACCAAATCCACTCTGTGCAGCACTGTACTGTTGCTCTCCAGGCACCAGTAACTCTCCTACCTCACTGCCAGCCACACTGTCTTGCCTGGGCTGGAGTCCGATCCAAGCCGATGCGCCTCAGTCTGCGGGGCTGTCGGTATGCTGTCCCCGGGCAGTCGTCCTAGGAGGCAGATTTCAAAGGAAGGGCCGGGGTCCAATCTCACCAAGTAAGGGATTTCAGCATAGCACTCTCGGGCGGGCGGCCAGCCGCACATCACTCTCCGCTGGGCCGCACAGCAATGGGCCACCCCCTGTGCCAGGCGCGGCACCCCAACCGCGCGTCCCTCCAGCGTCGCACCTCAGCCTGGTCCCGGGCAGCCTCCCCTCTCGCTGCCGCCTCAGGACACACAACAAGGCGGCGTCCGATCTCAGCCGACGCCCGGGTCGCGACAGCCTCCACCTTCCTCCGTGGCTCCCCCATGCCTCTGCGGAGCACCGCCGCGCCCCAGCCACCACCACGAGAAGGAGCCGCCCAGCTGGATCTGCTCACAGGCACGCCAGTCTCCCTAGGCCTCAGTCCCGACCACTGCGAACACAGGCAAACTCGGCAGTTACCACCTAAACTTTCACCGCTGGGACACCAGCGCCGGCAATTGCAGTACTTAAACAGGTTTCGTAGCTTGCTAGTAGTGGAGGATTATACACGGATTGTGAAGTTGCTGACGGAGCGCTCTCACAGTGCAGCCATCTTGCGGCCAGGCAAGCTCCGCCTGTCCCAGACAAGCTACTTCATTATTTTACGGACCCCTGGTTTTGTCAATATTACGAAAAAACATTGTGCCCATGACTGACAAAATTCAGTACAAAATAAGCACTGGTGTTCATGTTTGTGTGCATATTGAAATTAAAAAAACTTAAATTCCATAAATATAAGATTGTGAATTAGACTCTATGGTCTGAAAGGGGCAGTGGTCTTTGTCACCTGTCAATCAATCTCTACCCCCTTCACACTGTTTTACTGTTAGACACACCTTTTTTCTCCTTTCTAATATCCTCCGTCTCTAATTTTATCCATCGTCATGCCTCTTTTTCCTCTCTTTCTGCATCCTTGCTTCACTTCTTCACCCTGCCGTCTCAGACAAACATGTACACACACTCGCTCTCTCCTAACCTTTAAAACAGCATTTTCTTTTCCTATTGTC
Source organism: Pleurodeles waltl (assembly GCF_031143425.1). Taxonomy (NCBI): domain Eukaryota; kingdom Metazoa; phylum Chordata; class Amphibia; order Caudata; family Salamandridae; genus Pleurodeles; species Pleurodeles waltl. The sequence goes on along the minus strand of NC_090445.1, from coordinate 429,376,239 downwards.
AATATTTCATCAGCTGCATACTTCCTTCACACATCTTGGCTCAAGAATCATTCTTAAAAGTCGCACATGTGGAACTATCGCTCCATTCACTGCTGATAAGCTAAGAAATGGATGTGAGGTAACCGAGGTCCTTCCCTAGAAGATAGACTTCTTGGTATTTGTCACCTAGGTCAGCGGAGGTCGTGAACTCCAGGCCACTTACTAGTCTTTCCGAGTTTTTCGTTTTCACAGTGACAAGATGCTACGCTGTACGCCCTTTCCTACATAATTTGAATTGCATTTAAAATGAACGTTTATGGTGGCCCACACTATTTTCGAATCCAATCAATAATAATTAAGTTGATGATGATAGTTTTGCTATGCAGAATTGAACGGATGTAAACAACGTAGGCCATTAATCATGTAATTGCCTTTGTAAAACTGTTGGTGCGCAAAGAATCTGCAATTAATCTAACATCGTTAAGTACTTTTTTTGTAATTTGCGAAGATACATTTGGGAAGATGTAGTGCATGTTCTTTAGGACATTATGAAAAATAAATACGTATATAATTATTTATATATCCATCCAACTTTTTTTTTCATTGTGATTTATACGTGCTGCTCGCTTGTAGTAATACTGTTGTGCACAGATTTGTATTAGGTCTAGGAGAGCAGTGCAACACACGGCTTTTTTCACATATCTGCGCCCATTTTATAGCCATTTTGTGTACAAAATTCTAGAGAAAAGTGTGTAAAATTCTGAAGATTACATTTTTGGAGTTTTGCTTTTTTCTGAATGCTGATTCGTGGCCTAGTGACCGACGTAATATGATTTTACAAGTTTCTGACCAAGACTGTGCCTCTGTGGCAGTGGTGATAGATTTTATTTGACCAATGAAGGATACGGATGTTACAATTACACATGAGCATTCATCACCCTAACTGGCCCTTCAGCAGGTGAAAGGGTCCTCTATAGTACCAAATGCCTGGACAAATTTAGAACATTTGCATACTACTTGTGTTGGTTTGTCAAGAGATACTTTCATTTTCATAGAATCTAGTTATTTTTTAAACAGTAAACGTACTAAACTTTGCCTATGAAAGAGACTGCTTGTGCATGGAACAAAGTGCAGAATTCCATCAAAGTGTGGATCTCTGATAGCCCTTGATTTCTTAAGCCCTTATTGTCCATCTTTTGCACATCCACACCTCTACAAATGGGGAAAGAGGTTGCTCTGAAGAGAGAAGGCCAGCGATGTCTGTAGTGACTTGATATTCTTGCAACTTGAGTGACTTCCCTCTTTTACCCCAACAGTGTGTGGCCAGACTTCAGGAGGCGTGGAAGATGAAGGTGAAGCACAGGCTGGCTGGATTGAGGGGGCTGCCATCCTTTTCTCTGTGATCATCGTGGTGCTTGTCACAGCCTTCAATGACTGGAGCAAAGAGAAACAGTTCCGGGGTCTACAGAGTCGTATCGAGCAGGAGCAAAAGTTTACTGTCATCCGCAAGGGACAAGTAATACAAATCCCAGTGTCCGAACTGGTCGTTGGAGATATCGCACAAATCAAGTATGGTAAGTAAGGTGTGTGGGATACTGAAACTGGGTTGCAGCCTTGTAAATCTGGTAGGGTACACCACCCAAAGCATATAGGTTTGATGTAAGGGTGGTTGGGAGCTAAGTGGAGAATGGCCTCAGTAGAGGAGAAAGAGGCATGTTTGCCATCCTGGTTATGGAAGGTAGATTAGCAGCATTTCTTTGAAGCAAATAGAATAGATCATCTGCTTTTCCTTTGAGTAAAGAAACGACCAAATAAGATATACATTTCATATGCAATAATCAATGTGGACGAATGTGATTGCATGGTTCTACGTAATCTGGATGAAAGTGGTGATTGGTGAAATCTATTTTTAGAGAACTTTGTCTATCAAAATCGTTTTAACAAATATTATATCATGGATTACATTCCCAAAAATGACAGTGCCAGTTTTATAAATGTTGTTGCAGACATTTTTCCACCGATATTTCGTAGATATAGGCTGATTACTCACTTCTGTTTACCCTGTTTTTCATTTTGTTTTCTTCCCTTCTTAATCACTTTGTTTTGTTGTCCTGTGCTGTCTGAATTGAGACACCCAAGGTAGTGACTTCACCCATACCTTTTCTATTTCCGCTTCACTTCTTTGATCATTAATGAACAAACCCCAAACACCTCCATTTCCTCTGTTAATGTATGGACTCTTTTCCATATCATATCTAGTCACCTTTTTGTTGACCATCTCTCCCAGCCTTTTGCTTAATCCCTGTTTAAATTCTTCCTTAGACTTTTTCCCAGCCTGCCTCTGGCGCAGCTTCTTTACTGTGTCCTGATAGACTTAGGACATAGACTACTGCCACCCAGATTTATTTCCTTAAAGTGCATACTGTTTTAATTATTTATTTAGTTGCACTATTCCGTAAAGTTTAGAAAAAGTAGTTTTTTTTCATATACTAGAGACAGAATGCTAACTAGAATCTAGTTTTTCAGAGAATCCAATTTCATCCAAAAGGTAGACTCTACATTCCAAATCTATCAATAGTGTTCTTCCAAGTAACTTTTCATGCAGAGAGCACACTGCAGAGTGATACACTGTGCTTCTATCAGTGTTCTCACTAAATATGTTTTATTCAATTTTGTGGCAGCAACATAAACCTCACAATTAAATGTACTTGCTGTTTTCCATTCGACATTTTTGGTTATGTATCTCTACCACCCAGTAACAAGACCATTAACTATTTCTATTGCTGTTTAAATGCAAGGCTTTGTTTCTTGTACTGATTGTTATGTTTTATTTATGTGTATTCATATTGCACTTTCCATATTCCTGCACGTTTGACTTGATGAGTAAATAGCAACTCCGTATCATTAATATTGCATTTTGTAGCACAGGGCAGTTACTGACTGGCTTTACCGTACATAGTGTTCCTAGATGCTTGATTACAATTAGACATGTACTCAAAAAGTTGCGTGTAGTGTATGTGGTTTGTAGGAAGAGCAACAGTGAACTTCACATAGTAGGGAGTAGATATTGAAGAGTAGGGTTAGGATAGAGGCAGCTGCATATGCAGACACTTATCTTTGTGTAGTAGTTACTGAACAAGAAAGTTGTTGGCAGTGTTTGTATAATCTACAAGGTTACACCATTGGGTTAAATGACGCATATGTGTGAGGGCGTACATGGGATGCCATCCAGTAGTTTTGGGCCATCCAGTGCCATTGTTGTCCATTATGATGTTTGTTGAGGTATATGGTAGGATGGCACTTCTATTGCTATGCTGCAGTAAATATCGTTTGCTCAACTTATGCAAGGTGCACTGTTTAGGAGGTTGAGTTTTATTTTGGAACTAGCCAACTTTTATTGCCTTTCGGAATTTTTGATGGCTGCTGAGTGAAAGTATGAATGGTTTAATTAGGCTGGTGCAGGGTTGAGTATATTTTGAAAAGAGGTACAGTTGTTGAACCTTCGAGACATGCACACCATATGTTATATGCCCCCCATAACAAGAGATCCTCTGACTAATTTTGTGGTGCAGCTCCCAAGAACAGATGATCATATTGCAACATTCGTTCCTGTAATTCAGACAGTCCTTTGCCAGTCTCAACCGTACCTGTAGGTCTTCAATGGGTGAATGAGCTCCTCTTGGAACTACCTACGGAAGTTCTGGACACTTACATGTACAGTGATCATAGGCCAGTCGTGGTAACCAGAAGGACCCACATCCAGCTAGATGCAGTCTTGCTGTTAAGGCTGTGGCATCAGTGACAGTATTGCTTTTGGCAGTTTGACCTGCCACACAGTCCAGATAAAGACATCTATTACTTGGCAGCTGCTGCAGGTCTCCCTCTGAGATTAGCCCTGGTTTCTCAAGCAGGTTCCAGAATGTAATTTTCTTTGAGCCTGCAGTGTTATATTAATTGGACAGCCATTAATGGATATCTTGGGATTGTAGTCTTAGTAACCAGAAATCCTCAAGCTCGCTGTGTGGTTGTGATGGTAGTTTCCTGAATGACAAAGCAACTTCCACCACCTGGGCAGGAATGCATGGGAAGATGCTTTTTCTATTCATTGGGCTCTCGCTGCAGCAGGCTAATGCCAACGTCATCACAGGCAGCCGTCTTCTGCACTTCTGGCCCAAGTTTAAATGCTGTTCTTTCTTGCTTGAGGCTGTATCCAGGAAGAGTACTACTTTATGCTCAAAATAGTCAAGGAAGCAGCAAAGCAGAAACTAATGATGTACATCAACCTAATTCAGGAAGCCCAGCACTAGTTTAAAGATTATTCTTTTTGCATTGCTGGGCCAGTGCTTTTGATTACTGTACCTGAGTACTCTCACACTAGCCTTGAGAAGCCTGTGACTGCCTGCCCTTGTTACCACTGCGAGCCAAGTGTGGAAATGGTTGTACTTGCCCCAGTTTGCAGAGCCATAGGAGGGCAGACGCTGCAACAACAGTGGTAAAATGCCCCACCCTCAACAGTTGTGTACCAGTAGCCCCTGCCTGTCTCAAGGCGGTCTGAGCCAGGTCTTTATGCTGTGTGTTTGCAACGTGATGGCTATGTTGGAATCCTCTGTATCAAAAGAGGAACTTTCCTGTTATCTGGATTTTATGTTAATGTAGCCCTAGAAGTTGATGTTATATTGTGTTTATTTTGTCACCATGGGACTGTTGGCACATGCGGGGGCGTCTTAGGTTTGTCTCTCTAGAAAGTGAGATAGCCATCTAGCAAAGCAGAAAGAAATCACCCCAGGATGCTTGATGTAAAACTTAAATTTCTCTTGGGGCTTGAGAATTAAGAATGTCGCTGGAAAGTACCATAAGTTGTATTGTGACGTGTTTTGGGGAAAGTTATGTGTTCTTTGACCAAGCTCCATGTTTAAATGGTGCACCAGTAGCACTACTTACTTTGGAGAAGGGACATATGTGTGTTGGAAAATGGGTTATTGGTAGGGCAGGTAGGTACCTACACCTAGCAACAAGCCACAAACCTCCACATAAGTACAGTTAGGTCTCAGTAAATTAATCCCAGCTCTACCCTTGGTAGCTTGGCATCGAGCGTCAAGGCTTAACTTAGGAGACAAAGTGTAAAGCATTCAAATATCACAAAACAGTAATTAAATAAAACACAGGAAACAGTTTAAAAATCCAAAACCAATTTATAAAAATAGCTTATATTTTTATCTTTAAAATGACACAAAAACGATTAAAATCGGTTCAGGGGAACCGGAGATATGAATTTTTAAAGTATTATTATTTTCTAGCGCTTAGAAACAAAAAGCGCCAATCGGGTCATCTGGTTGCACCAGGACCGGGGCAAAGTCAAACTTTCAGGCCGACCGCGATGGAGCCCTGCTCGGCTACAAGTCGCGGGAGGCCTCGGTTAAAAAGTTACCTTCTGACTTAGTCTCTTTTTTGATGTTTTTCTTCCCCGGGACGAACCTGCCAGTTGAATCCGACCTCCTGGAGCCCTTGTCCGGATACGCGAAGTCGGTTTCCTCGGTGGTGATTTTTACCTTCGGACTTAGTCGTTTTTTCGAGATGAAAATCCTTCGACCGGGGTAAACCTGGATCTTGATCCGACGTCCGTGGAGCCCTTCTCGGATACGATGGCTGGGAGGTCCCGGTCAACTTTTTACCTTCGGACTTAGTCTCTTTTTTGGATGTTTTTCTTTACCGGGACGAACTACGAAGTCAGGCCGGGTCGCGGTTGAGGCAAGCCGGCTAGAATTTCCGCGTCGGGTCGGTCACTTTATGGAGCTTTTTTTCAAAAATTCTCCAATCTTTTCCAAACTTCTGGGGCTTCACCCAGATGTTCTTTTAAGGTTCTTTTGGGGTCCACAGCTCACCCCAAGGGTCCAGAAGTTCTGTGATGGTCCTTGGGAAGTACGGACTTCAACTCCCAGAATGCACCTGGCGCAAACTCCTTTTTGGCCACTGGACAGTAGTCAGCTGGTCACTTTTTCAGGAGTTGGTGCAGGGGACTCTGGATAGCAATTTTTCACCTGTAGCAAACAGGGAGTCCCTCCTTGAACCAGTGGAAGCCAGGCAAAGTCCTTCTTGTGGTGAAGCCCAAGTGTGCAGCTGGTGCAGTCTTTCTGAGTGCAGGGTCCAGGTGCAGGCCAGGGGTCCAGCAGGGCAGTCCTTCTTCTCCTTGTAGTTCCTTCTTCTTGAAATTTGGTGGGGATCTGAGGCGTGGGTGCAGGTCTGCCAGTTTTATCCTTGCTCCTGGGTGAAAAGCAGGGGGGCCCTGGTTCTCCAATCAGGGACAGGGTCGTCCCCCTGTGATGACCACTTCCTGGGAAGTGTGGCAAAAATCCATCCCAGAAGGCAACAGTCTCTAAAAATCCAAAATGGATGAATCTGATTTTTGGAGGAGAGATCTGGCTGAGCCCACCCACTGGTGTGGCTAAAAATCATAAACACACCCCTCTCCTGCCCTCTCCTAATCTAATCAAGGGGGCACCTAGCTGTCTGGGGTTGCAGGATGTGGGGGTGTTGCTGGGTGCTCCAGATGTCCTTCTCTGCCTTTGAAGACCAGTTTGGCAGCCCTCCCCCTTCCTGCCTCACCATCTGCTGAGGGGAGATTCTCTCCCCCAAGCACATTCCTTTGTGTGAAGCCAGGCCACTTCACACCTCATTAAAGTAGCCTGGCAGAAGCTGCTGCAGGCTGGCCAATCAGAGCACAGCAGCAAAAACAATGCAGAGCTGAAATTGGCAACTTTTTAGGTAAAGTCTAAACTTTTTACCTGGACTAGTTATATTAAATCCAACAACTGGAAGTTGTGGGATTTATTATAACAATCAATTTGATACCAAATTCTTGGTATGTAACATTTAAGGAGACTTTAAAATTTAAAATAAAGTCTGCCCATTCTAGCCTATGAAGGCCATTTACTTCAATGAGGGAAAAACGAATTTGGCTGTTTTTACCTCACCAGGGCTTATAAATCTATTTTTATAAAGTCCCTGCTTATAGTTACATGGCACCCAGCCCTAGGGGCACATAGGGCACACCTTAGGGGTGACTTATATGTAAAAATAAGGTAGTTTAAGACTTTGGAAGTACCTTTAATTCCAAAGTCGAATTTGCATATAACTTTAATTTAAAAGCAGCCAGCAAGGCAGGCTTGCTTTTAAAATGACACTGGGCACCTCAGCAATGCACCTAGGTGTGCACCACCTATGCTGTGGTCCCTAAACCTACATGCCCTACCATATACTAGGGACTTATAGGTAGGTTAACTTAGCCAATTATAATTATCATAATTTGCATATCCATTTTACACAGAGCACAGGCCCTGGGACTGGTTAGCAGTACCCAGGGCACCATCAGAGTCAGGAAAACACCAGCATAAAGTGGAAAATGGGGGCAAAAAGTTATGGGGCCTCTGCAATCAGCCCCAGTTTCTCACAATGTGGAAATACCTTGATGAGATGAACCGTATTTTAGAGAAAATTGGTTAAATCTCATGTGCTTTGTTGTACATTGCTTTGCCTTCAGCTACTGACTGAATTTTACAAAGGATTTATGACATCCGCTTTCTGTGCAGAAAATGAACACCATGTCAAGCAGATAAAACCGTTGAGTAACTGCCCAGTCTATCTTATTATAACTGTGGCTCATGTTAGTCTATAGCATGATGATTTTGAGCATTATGGTGAATGTATATATGAATTGAAGTCATCTGCAAATTGTTAGCTGTGTATAGACACTTACTGATTGTGAATATTTGGTAAGTCTAATTCGTGCAATTAGTAAACTCAAAGGCATGCACAGTAGTCATCTATACCTTAAGTGGAAGTCATTATCATTTTCTAACTATTCTACCATCTCAATCAGCCTGTCATTGATTCAGTTTTTATATCAAAATAGACTAAATGAATCGCTTTACATTTTCAATCATTGTTCTGATTCAGAAATTCTTATATTGTTTATAATAAAGCCAAAATGTTCAAGACAGTATTAGTCTGCAGACTACAAGAAGCCGCTCCAGAATTTCCCATCACGTCCTCTCCAGGGAGCCTATTGAACCAAGCTATTTCTGCTACTTTGTACTGTACACTATGGGCCAAGAAAGTCTCGATGTCCTAGCTTCATTCTTCGCACTGCAAACTTCATTGCCTTCTGGGCTGTTATGTCCACGCTCTGTGGTTGATGTTGAAATGGATAGTCTCGGTTTACCTGATCACATGAATTTGCCCCTCTCCGATTCCTGAGGAATCTTCAAGAGAGGGCTGGATTTAGTAGATGTGATTGCCTGATCAGTGGTCCTGGCTGTTACCTTTGCCACCAAGTCTGTATGTGTTTGAATGGATTCTTTCGAGATACCCAAGTAATCCTCAAGGACATGTCAGAAAGTGGTTGTTCGTAGAGAAGGCGGTCTCCTTCCTGGAATGCTTCACAAACTGTTGAGCCATGGCACTATTTCTGGGCTGGACTGTGAACCATTTTCTTCAGCAGTTCTCAAAATGTTGTGACTACTCCATGGCATAACAGTCACATCTGCATCTGTCTAAGCCCCACAATCCCCCAAAATGTTTTCACTTTTTTTTTTGAGGAGTGGTGGCTCATGTGCGCATCATCACCAGCAGCAGCGTAAGCTCTAGTCCCCACCATCTCCTGTTGGCTCTTCTGCCTCAAAATCTCTTTAGCACCCCCTCCATCAGTTGGGAGGAAATCACGATGGATAGCATAATCATCCAGATAATCTGTTAGTGCTAAGCCTTAGTCTCTATGTCTTCCTCTCCGATCCTCCTTCCTTCTATCAAGATATGCCCTCTACACAAACCTTCCATCTTTGAGGTTGAGGTTCATGCCAAATCGACAAAGGAATAGAGAGGTTGTGCCAGTGGAGGAGAGTGGCACACAATTTTACTCTCTTTACCTCTTGGTCCCCAAGGAAAACAAGTACAAAATTCTGTTATTGAGCATGGTTCTAATGGCTCTCAATGTAAAGGGGCTAGCGTTCTCGACCTCCATAATGCCTATATTTACCTGCCAGTACCCACTCACAAGTGCTACCTGAGGTTCACCATGGGGTCTCTGCATAGTCCATTCACAGTTCTGCCTTGTGTGCTGACGATTGCACTGCGAGTTTTCATGTACATGCTGGCTGTAGTGATGATTTCACTTTGTAAGTTCTTATATTACTGCACGTGAACAACTGGTTGGTGAAAGCATGGAGTTCTGTAGTTGTCACGGAACATCTTCAGAGCTCCATAATTGTCCTTCACAACCTGAAGTCCCCTATCGTCTCTATACAGAAATTGACCTCTACAGGGTGGTGCTAGTCTTGGCCTGTATGAAGACCTTTCCTCTTTGGAGGAGAATTCCTGATATTCAAGATATGATTCCGATGTTTCTGGCACAGACATCAATCCCAGTTCTATAAGTCCTGCTCCTGTTAGTACTGATGGCCTCAGCCATCCAGATGTTGCTACACACCAGACACACAATGAAAGCTCTATAGTGATGCCTTCTTAAGTAGTGGCTCCTGCATCAGGAGACCCTTCCTTCTCGGGTGGAGATCTTCAGTTCTGTGCTGAGTGACGTGCCCCTCTAATCTTTGGGTGGGTCATTCTTTTAGACCTCTGTAATTATAGGCTACTCTTGTTAGTTACACTTCATTCTTGGCCTGGCATGCTCATTTGGGCAGCACTACAGAGCAGTGCCTATGGAGCATGTCAGAGTAGCCTGCACTTGATTGTGTTGGAGCTGCAGGTGGTCCACCTGTCTCTGAAGACTTTACTGTCTCCCATCTCAGAGAATGCTTTTCAGGTTGTGTTGGACAACACCATCACCACCCATTACACCAGCAGACAAGGTGGTGTGGGGTCATGTACTCTTTGATGCAAGGCAATTCTGCTCTGGCGATGGGTCCAATAGTGGGGAATTTTCCTGGAAACTGCACACGTAGCACCCACCATAAGTGTGATAGTCCTAGTTGTCTGTTCTAAGAGCAGGAACTTCATCTTAAAGTGACAAAAAGGATCTTCTCAGAAGTGGTCCTTATATGATTGTCTTTGCCACAGAACAGAACAGGAAGTTTGCTTGGTTTTTTGTCACACACTTCTCTCTGAATGGTTTCCTGGGCGATTCCTTCAGGTTTGATTAATCAGGGTCTTTCTTTACGCATTTTCAGTGATCCACTGATCTTTGCATCATCAAAGATTTTGCCTTGCCTCCTGCCACATCCAGCAATATCACCCGCAAGACCTTTGCAGCAAGTTCTCGGAATTCTTCTGTAACAAAATCACCTCTGTGTTCGGCAGCTTTGGCATTCAACTGGACCCCGTCACTGTTGTAGCTCAACTTCCCATCACAGCGGAAGAACAAAACCTGACCTCACAGCCCTCCATCAACACCATCGAAATTGCTGCTGTCACAAAGACCTTCCTCTCAGTAGCCCCGTCAGAAACTTGCCCCCACCACATCTTCACCAAAGAACTCCTATGGATCAGCAAAGCACTAACACCCATCCTCAACGCCATTGACTCAGCCACATTTCAGACACCTGGAAGCATACCACTATCATGCCCTTCGCAAGAAACCATTTACTAACCTAGCCACACTTTCCAACTACAGACCCATGTCCCTCTTACCACATCCAGCAAAGGTCTTGAAAAAAAGAATCAATCGACTCCTCACTAATCACCTCAGTAACTACCAGCTCCTTGACGTCACGCAATCTGATGCCACAGTACAGAAACCGCACTCATCACTGCCACAGACAACATCCGCATGGTCCTAGACAGACGATAGATGGCAACCTTCATTCTTCTGGACCACTGTGCACCATTTGACGTGGACCCACACCCCATGTGCTTGGCACCCAAGTGCCCGTTGTCTGCTGGATCTGCTTCTTCTGACAGATAGAAAACTAGCTAATAGCCTGTCACTTACTCCACAGAAGCCTGCAAACTCATCTGTGGAGTGCCTCAAGGTTCATTGCTGCGTCCCACCCTCTTCAACACATACATGATCCCTCTGGCCAATGTCATCAGTGCACAAAATTTCAGCATATTCTCCTGCACGGATGACGCACAACTCATACTGTTCCTTCGGATAGGTCCCCCAACACAAGAAACAGATTCACTGCCTGCATGACTGAACTTGCTAACTAGATGAAAGCCAACTTTTTCAAGCTCAACACAGACAAAACAAAAGTAGTGATCTTAGGAAGAACACTGCAAACTGGGACTCCAACTGGTGGCCGGCTGAGCTTGGACCCACACTCAGAACCCATGTCAGGAACCTCGGAATAATCACTGAAAGCAAACTGGACATGCGCAAGTCAACACTGTTGCTGCATCCTCCTTCCACACCCTGAAGATCCTGAGGAAGATCTTCAAGTGGCTCATAAGCAACACTAGAAAAACAGTCACTCACACTTTAGTCACCAGCAAGTTGGACTACAGGAACACCCTCTATGCCAGGCTCATCAGGCACCTCATTAGAAAACTACAAACCATCCAGAACTCAGCAGCGAGACTCATCCTCAACCTCCCACATAGAACTCACATCATACCACACCTCCAGTAGCTCCATTGGCCGACCCAAAAACATGCTAATTTTAGACTCACATTGAAGGCACTACACAACTTGCCACCACCTACCTGAACAGACACATATCCTTCCACAAACCACCCAGACATCTCCACTCTGCAGGACTCCTACTTCCAAACATCTTACACATACACTAAACCAGATCAGGAGGACAGGCATTCTCTTACATCCTTCTTAAAGTGTGGAACATCCTGTGGTTACACATTAGAGCCTCCTCCTCCCTTCTTGAATTTTGCAAGAAGCTGGAAACCTGGCTTTTTAATTAACCAACCTACCATAGGCAGAACAAGGCACACACACCTTCTCAGTGCTAGAATACTCTTGTGAGTGATAGCATGCTTTACAAATGCACATAACATCCGATCTCTGTTCAGAGTCTTTTGAAAGGAGTTGGAAGATTGAGTACAGTTCATCCATACCACCTCCAAACTGATTGAGAAGGATTTGGTACACTGATTTGTTGGAACTCACCATTCAGTCACATCCTCCACTCCCCCATTGAGTGGGCCTGCACTTAAAGCATGATGGTCATGTTCTTCACTCCTGTCCCCAAATGCTGTGACTGTGGAGATTGAGCTGTACCAACTACAGACCTTCTGCTTACTGTCTAAGGTTGAGTAAGTTATCTTAGTTACCAGGAAACCCACCACAATATTCATATATACGAGTCTTTGGAATTTGTATGTTCAGTGCGAGAGTTGGAAAGTCTGAAGCCCTTTTAGTTGAGCCTTTCAAACATGCTATGCTTCATACTGTCTCTTGCTTATCAGGATCTACGAGGGACTACTGTAAAAGGTGATTTGACTGCCATATCTGCCTTCATGTGTCTTCCTGATCAGTCTTCAAGTCACCACTAGAGGAGCATTTTTTGAAAGGTTTTCTTTACACGTTTTCTCTCACTCTGTATTGTTCCTCAGTGGGATTTGCATGTAGTATTATTGTTTCTTATGGTATCTCGTTTGGAATTGATTCACAGTTACTAGTTTCACTCCTAACTCACTGTTCTCTTTGTGATAATAACTTTGGTCTTTAAACTTTGTGATTTTTGTGGTCTCTTGGTCAGACCGTCGTTCAAGGTATTCGACCCAGAAAAACTAATTTTTCGTACCTGCTCATCTTTCCTACATAAAATGGGTCATGTCTTTCAATTCACATGGATCCATCAGTCTTCCATTCTTCTTCCTTCCTCTTTATCACATCAAAGAGGAGGAGTGACCTCTTAGACTGTGGCTCAGACATGCAGTGTCTTACTACATTGACTGCACTTGAGAGTAGAGTTAATAATCAGTTGTGGGCTTTGCTAAAACTAAGGGCAAAGGGATAACCAATCTTATGTTGTGTTATCCGTTACATTAACCCAATGGTTCCCAATCTTTTGACTACTGTGGACCCCCACTTTATCATTACTGGAGCTCGGGGACCCGCACTGAATCTTTATTGGAATCCGGGGACCCCCCACTGAGTCATTACTAAAAGCCTGGGACCTAATCTGTTAAAATTATTTAATTTTCTAAGCAGTCACGGACCCCCTGAGGAGGCTTCGCAGACCCCTAGGGGTCCCCGGACCACAGGTTGGGAACCACTGCATTAACCTACACTATCCATTTGGCTTGTATTTGTGCCCACTCTGCAAGGGCCATAGCATCTTCTACTGCTTTTGCTAGGGGTACTCCAGTAGCTTTCTCTTACCACATCGTCATCCTCATTTATTTTTTAAGAAATGCTACCTCACAACTCTAGCGCATAGAGATGTTTGCTTGACTTCTTGGATAATTGATGCTACGCATTCCCACCTCTCAGGAGGTTTTGCACTCGGACTCATTCATCAGGCAAATGATCTGCTCGAAGAAGTATCTGTACGAAGAAAAGAGTAGTTCGATGGCATCTGTCGCTGTAGATACGCATGTTTTGCAATAGCTCGCCATCTGGTGTTGGGCCGGAGTGTTACAAGTTGTTTTTCTTCGAAGAAGTCTTTCGAGTCACGGGACCGAGTGACTCCTCCTTTTGTCTCCATTGCGCATGGGCGTCGACTCCATCTTCGATTGTTTTTTTTCCGCCATCGGGTTCGGACGTGTTCCTGTCGCTCCGAGTTTCGGAACGGAAAGATAGCTAATTTCGGAAGATTTTCGTCGGTATTGTTGCGTTCGGGATCGGCGTAGTTAGATTCAACACCGCGTCGAATTATCGAAGAGCTCCGGTGCCCTTCGGGGTAGTTTTTTCGATCCCCCGTCGGGGCCTGGTCGGCCCGACCGCGTGCTGAAGAACGCCGATGGAACGGACCCCGTTCCGTTTCTGCCCCAAATGCCACAATAAATACCCCTATACAGACCAACACTTGGTCTGTAACCTGTGCCTCTCACCTGAGCACAGTGAAGACACCTGCGAGGCCTGTCGTGCGTTCCGGTCCCAAAAAACACTCCGAGACCGTCGAGCCAGAAGACTTCAGATGGCGTCCGGGCCGACAGCCCACCGAGAGTTCGAGGAACAAGAAGAGGAAGGTACCTTCTCGATCCAAGACTCAGACTCCGAAGGATTCGACGATACACAAACCGTGAGTAAGACGTCGAAAACCACTCAGAGGAAGATTTACAAGGCCCAGGGGACGCCACTGCCACCAGGCCATGGCTCCACCCATAAATTCGGTGACCGACCGTCGGCACCGAAAAAGGCCCAAACAGTGCCGAGATCGTCCGACTCCGGTCGAGACACCGGCACGCAGCCTTCTCGGGACCGAGAAAGTGCTGGAGACAAGCATCGACACCGAGATGCCGGTGTAGACACGGCTCGACGCCGAGACAGCGGTCCCGAAGAAGATCGGCGCCGAGAGGTTTCGGCCCCGAAAAAGAAAAAAGTCACCTCGGAGCCGAAAAGGGACGCAGACAAAGTTTCGGGCCCGAAACAAACTGCGACCGACCCAGCTTCAGGCTCTTATACAGAAGAGCACTCGCTTACCTCCCAAATGCAAAAGCATAGGTTTGAGGAAGAGCTACAATCAACTGATGTGGACCATACGCAAAAGCGTATTTTCATACAGCAGGGGACAGGAAAAATAAGCACCCTTCCCCCTATTAGAAGAAAGAGAAGGTTGGAGTTCCAAACTGAACAGACACCACAACCGAAAGTGGTGAAAAGAGTTACCCCACCACCCTCTCCTCCGCCTGTGATTAACGTCTCACCAGCACAAACTCCATCACACTCCCCAGCTCACACCACCAGGAGCCAGGGTGACCAAGATCAAGACGCATGGGACCTATACGACGCCCCAGTGTCAGATAACAGTCCGGAGGCATACCCTACGAAGCCATCTCCACCAGAGGACAGCACCGCGTATTCTCAAGTGGTGGCTAGAGCAGCACAATTTCACAATGTAAGCCTCCACTCAGAACAGGTCGAGGATGATTTTTTATTCAACACACTCTCCTCCACCCACAGCTCATACCAAAGCCTGCCTATGCTCCCTGGTATGCTCCGGCACGCAAAAGAAATCTTTAAGGAGCCGGTCAAAAGTAGGGCAATCACACCAAGGGTGGAAAAAAAGTATAAGGCGCCTCCTACAGACCCGGTTTTCATCACTACACAGCTGCCACCAGACTCTGTCGTTGTAGGAGCAGCTAGGAAAAGGGCCAACTCCCACACATCTGGAGATGCACCACCCCCAGATAAAGAAAGCCGCAAGTTCGATGCAGCTGGTAAGAGAGTCGCAGCACAAGCTGCAAACCAGTGGCGCATCGCGAACTCCCAGGCACTACTTGCGCGCTATGACAGGGCCCATTGGGATGAGATGCAACATCTCATTGAACATCTGCCCAAGGACCTACAAAATAGGGCAAAACAAGTGGTTGAGGAGGGACAGACCATTTCCAACAACCAGATCCGCTCCTCCATGGACGCTGCAGACACAGCTGCACGGACAATTAATACATCTGTAACTATCAGAAGGCATGCATGGCTTCGAACGTCTGGATTTAAACCAGAGATTCAGCAAGCAGTTCTCAATATGCCTTTTAACGAAAAAGAACTGTTCGGTCCAGAAGTGGACACAGCGATTGAGAAACTCAAAAAAGACACGGACACTGCCAAAGCCATGGGCGCACTCTACTCCCCGCAGAGCAGAGGGAATTACAGCACATTCCGTAAAACACCCTTTAGAGGGGGGTTTCGGGGTCAGAGCACACAAGCCAGCACCTCACAAGCAACACCGTCCAGTTACCAGGGACAGTATAGAGGAGGTTTTCGGGGACAATATAGAGGAGGGCAATTCCCTAGAAATAGAGGAAGATTTCAAAGCCCCAAAACCCCTACTACTAAACAGTGACTCACATGTCACTCACCCCCTCCACACAACACCAGTGGGGGGAAGAATAAGTCATTATTACAAAGCATGGGAGGAAATCACTACAGACACTTGGGTTCTAGCAATTATCCAACATGGTTATTGCATAGAATTTCTACAATTCCCTCCAAACATACCACCAAAAGCACAGAATTTGACAAAACATCATTCCAATCTCCTGGAGATAGAAGTGCAGGCACTATTGCAAAAGAATGCAATCGAATTAGTGCCAAACACACAAATAAACACAGGAGTTTACTCACTGTACTTTCTGATACCAAAGAAAGACAAAACGCTGAGACCAATCCTAGACCTCAGAGTAGTGAACACTTTCATCAAATCAGACCACTTTCACATGGTCACACTACAAGAAGTATTACCATTGCTAAAACTACACGACTACATGGCAACTTTAGGCGTCAAGGATGCTTATTTCCATATACCAATACACCCATCGCACAGGAAATACCTAAGGTTTGTATTCAAAGGAATACATTACCAATTCAAGGTACTGCCTTTCGGATTAACAACCGCACCAAGAGTCTTTACCAAATGTCTAGCGGTAGTCGCTGCACACATAAGAAGGCAGCAAATACATGTGTTCCCATATCTGGACGACTGGCTAATCAAGGCCCATTCGTTAATAGAGTGCTCAAATCACACAAATCATATCATACTAACCCTCTTCAAACTAGGGTTCACCGTCAACTTCACAAAATCCAACATTCTGCCGCGCAAGGTACAACAATACCTAGGAGCCATAATAGACACATCAAAAGGAGTAGCCACTCCAAGTCCCCAAAGAATTCAAAATTTCAACACCATCATACAACGCATGTATCCAACACAAAGGATACAAGCAAAGATGGTATTACAACTCCTAGGCATGATGTCTTCATGCATAGCCATTGTCCCAAACGCAAGACTGCACATGAGGCCCTTACAACAGTGCCTAGCATCACAGTGGTCTCAAGCACAGGGTCATCTTCTAGATCTGGTGTTAATAGACCGCCAAACTTACCTCTCGCTTCTGTGGTGGAACAACATAAATTTAAACAAGGGGCGGCCTTTCCAAGACCCAGTGCCACAATACGTAATAACAACAGATGCTTCCATGACAGGGTGGGGAGCACACCTCGATCAACACAGCATCCAAGGACAATGGGACGTCCATCAAACAAAACTGCATATAAATCACCTAGAACTTCTAGCAGTTTTTCAAGCACTAAAAGCTTTCCAACCAATAATAGTTCACAAATACATTCTCGTCAAGACAGACAACATGACAACATGACAACAATGTATTACCTAAACAAGCAAGGGGGGACGCACTCCACGCAGTTAAGCCTGCTAGCACAAAAGATTTGGCGTTGGGCAATTCACAACCAAATTCGCCTAATAGCACAATTTATACCAGGGATCCAAAATCAACTCGCAGACAATCTCTCTCGAGATCACCAACAGGTCCACGAATGGGAAATTCACCCCCAAATTCTGAACACTTATTTCAAACTCTGGGGAACACCTCAGATAGACTTGTTTGCGACAAAGGAGAACGCAAAATGCCAAAACTTCGCATCCAGATACCCACACAAACAGTCCCAAGGCAATGCCCTATGGATGAACTAGTCAGGGATATTTGCTTACGCTTTTCCTCCTCTCCCTCTCCTTCCTTACCTGGTAAACAAACTCAGTCAAAACAAACTCAAACTCATATTAATAGCACCAACTTGGGCAAGGCAACCCTGGTACACAACGCTGCTAGACCTATCAGTAGTACCCTGCATCAAATTGCCCAACAGGCCAGATCTGTTGACACAACACAACCAAAAGATCAGACACCCAGATCCAGCATCGCTGAATCTAGCAATCTGGCTCCTGAAATCCTAGAATTCGGGCACTTACAACTTACCCAAGAATGTATGGAAGTCATAAAGCAAGCCAGAAGGCCATCCACCAGGCACTGCTATGCAAGTAAATGGAAGAGGTTTGTCTGCTACTGCCATATTAATCAAATACAACCATTACACACAACTCCAGAACATGTAGTGGGTTACTTGCTTCACTTACAAAAATCTAACCTGGCTTTCTCTTCCATTAAAATACACCTTGCAGCAATATCTGCATACCTGCAGACTACCTATTCAACTTCCCTATATAAGATACCAGTCATTAAAGCATTCATGGAGGGCCTTAGGAGAATTATACCACCAAGAACACCACCTGTTCCTTCATGGAACCTAAATGTTGTCCTAACTAGACTTATGGGTCCACCTTTTGAACCCATGCACTCCTGCGAAATACAGTTCCTAACCTGGAAGGTGGCATTTCTCATCGCCATTACTTCCCTAAGGAGAGTAAGCGAGATTCAGGCGTTTACAATACAGGAACCTTTTATACAACTACACAAGAATAAGGTCGTCCTAAGGACCAATCCTAAATTTTTGCCAAAGGTTATTTCACCGTTCCATCTAAATCAAACAGTGGAACTTCCAGTGTTCTTTCCACAGCCAGATACCGTAGCTGAAAGGGCACTACATACATTAGATGTCAAAAGAGCATTGATGTATTACATTGACAGAACAAAGAACATCAGAAAGACTAAACAACTATTTATTGCATTTCAAAAACCTCATGCAGGAAACCCAATATCAAAGCAAGGTATAGCCAGATGGATAGTTAAATGCATCCAAATCTGCTACCTTAAAGCTAAACGACAGCTGCCCATTACACCAAGGGCACACTCAACCAGAAAGAAGGGTGCTACCATGGCCTTTCTAGGAAACATCCCAATGCAAGAAATATGTAAGGCAGCCACATGGTCTACGCCTCACACATTCACCAAGCACTACTGTGTAGACGTGTTATCTGCACAACAAGCCACAGTAGGTCAAGCCGTATTAAGAACATTATTTCAAACTACTTCCACTCCTACAGGCTGATCCACCGCTTTTGGGGAAATAACTGCTTACTAGTATATGCAAAACATGCGTATCTACAGCGACAGATGCCATCGAACTGAAAATGTCACTTACCCAGTGTACATCTGTTCGTGGCATCAGTCGCAGTAGATTCGCATGTGCCCACCCGCCTCCCCGGGAGCCTGTAGCAGTTTGGAAGTTACCTTCAACTATTTGTATATGTATCATCTCAACCTTAAATAGGTACATACTTAGTCACTCCATTGCATGGGCACTATTACTACAATTCAACTCCTACCTCACCATCTGCGGGGAAAAACAATCGAAGATGGAGTCGACGCCCATGCGCAATGGAGACAAAAGGAGGAGTCACTCGGTCCCGTGACTCGAAAGACTTCTTCGAAGAAAAACAACTTGTAACACTCCGGCCCAACACCAGATGGCGAGCTATTGCAAAACATGCGAATCTACTGCGACTGATGCCACGAACAGATGTACACTGGGTAAGTGACATTTTCATTACCTTTCATAACAATTTTTCTGGTTGATACTGTATCCTCCTGCAGATTCCTCACTGCCTGTCTTATCCTGATGAGTTAGTGCTTTGTTTATTGGGATTTCAAAGTATGTAAACATATTGTGTTGTCACTGTTGCTGATGTTGTTTTGATTACTCTCTGCATGCCTTAATGAGGTGAGGAAAATGTATCGGGAACTGATCTCAGTGCATCGGTTGGCGTCTTAAATGCCCCAACTTCGTAGCATCCAGGCAAGCCAGAGTCGCAGCTGAAGAAACAGGGACCCTATTGGTGGTGCTGGACATCTATTATGGAGAAAAAGGTTTTGGATGCATTCTGGTGCCTGGAGACTATACACAGTGTGAGGAATGTGTAGGAATATATAGTATCCACCAGAAATTTAGTTATGGGAGGGAAGTAACTTTTTTTCTGGCCAAACATAAAAACACGTGGACGCATTGATAAGCAGTCTCTCCTTAACTGTTTCCAGTTGCCCTAGCAGGGATCTTGTTCAGGTTGTCCCAGTATGTCAGAAATCATGAGTCCTGGCACTGGAGCTCAAGTATTTCACATCCACACTGCTTTGTGGGTCGTGTCACTGGTCATTGAGAATCCTGGCACCGTGAACAGAGTTTCCACCGTGTATTTTATCCTAGTGTTTCACAGGCGCCCTGCTCGTGTTCAGATGACCTCAGTAGTATTCCTAAAATCTACATACTTCCTTGCAGGCTCTTCCTATCCTCCACCTTGTCTACCTACACGCGGGAGATCAAATAAAATTGATTTATTTGACCATACATTAAAGAACAACATGCACACGCCACACTCAACCTAATCCACGCAATCAACAGGCACAATGCACACATGCACTGTCTATTCCTGTCCCCTACAGTCTACCCAGAGCCCGTTACCAATGTGTCCACGGGCAGCTGGCCTTATATTAGAAGGCAGGCACTATAGGTTGTACCTCATAGTCCAATTTCAAAAAAAGCTTCCAGTGTCTGCAGCCCCATTAAATATTCTCACTCCACATCTGTGATTAAAAATATGGAAAGCTGTGAGTTTTCCCAGGTTAATAAGCATTTTCCTAAGATGTGTTTTTCTACCTTCAAATTTCCCGTCAAAGTAGTGAGAGAGTGAAAATAAGGAGAGTGCTAGATGACTGGTGGTGGAGCCTGTTTAAAGAATACTACTGCTTTCTTTGTTTGATCTTACGCTCCCCACTGAAGAATTCTAAGTTTCTTTGGTCCCAGTTCTGCCGTCACTTATTCCAGCACTGAACAGTGTGGGAAACAAGACACTGTATATTACAGATTGGTGTTTATCAGCCTTTGTGGTATCCCTGAAAAAAAAAATCCTTGCAACTTATACTATTGCAGCTATGTTCCAAGAATGTTTTCCATTGCTATGGTCTAGGTTTTTAAAATGTACACGAGGAAAGTGGACTTCTAATCCCTGCGTTCTCTCTTGCATACATTGTGCAGTGCAGTCAAATCACTTACTCTCCCAGCTCCTCGGGGTCTTCATCTTCCAGGATGGGCATTTTTTCATGAATCTGCAGTTAGTGGGCCCAGATCGGGTGATGCAGGGCTGTTTACCACTGGTGTCCGAGTACTTAACCTATCCGTTGGACCCAAAGCTATTCACCAATTACAGCCCTTTAGTACTTAACTCTCAGAATAGCGGGAGCCAGCAGTCCATGGCTTACTGCAGGAGATAGGGGGGGGGTTTAGAGACTCAGAATCCAATAAACACCAAATAATTAGGAAATAATTATCTGGCCAGTGCTCTTGTTTCTTTAAAAGAGAAGTACTTTATTATTGCACAAACAACTATTCTCTAATGTGTGTAATTCACAGTGGCCATATCTTACAGAGTCTAATGGGACCAGTACTTTTGGTAATCGCTGGGACAGTCTTGGTAAAGTGCATGGACCCTTCATGCTCTTCCCACCCACCTGCGCCAGACCAAAGACCTCCTTACCTTCGGGAAACTTCTCAAGACCTGGCTGTTCGAGCATTAGCAGCACCCCCTCCCCCATGCTCTCCCCCTCCCTTCCTCAGCACATTGAGACTCTCATGGGTGAGTAGTGCGCTTTACAAATCCCTGATTGAGTGATTGATTGATTCATCCTTAAAAGGCGAGATCTCAGTACTACTAGAGGCCAATCTCCTAATGCAGGTTGCTCAGAGTCACTTGAAATTTCTCAGTAGCCCACGCCATACCAGTTTGGTATGTGTCACAGTAATTTTTTGTTGTAGAGTTCTGAGACGGAGGGAGGCTTCAGGTCCTTCCTTCTGTCAGTGGGGACAATCCAACCCTGACCAGGTGGAGATGACTGTTCATTTCCCCCAGCCAACTGACATGTGCGCTTCACTTGTAATGCTGACACCTGCCTTAGGTAAGTAGTGGCAGCGCTAACACCACTGATGAGAAGGCTCCAATGGGTCAGTGCTGGCAGGTTTGTGGCTTGAGTTCTTCCTGAGGCCCAGTCACAATCCCCTGCCCAACAAATCAAGTATCTGCCTTGGGTTGAAGACGTGATGTACTTGCACTGCAATTTTCTCTTCTTGATGCTTGTGAGTTATTAGTCATATGCTCACCTGTGGACCACTGTAAATTTTCCTAAGGAGTTTTCTTCTTGACGCCAGATACTTTTCCACAGAATTATTTCAAGTGAGTTTTTCTACTCCGTCTGATTCATGGTGTTGATGTTAATGCCTATATAGCATCACTGTGCTGATGACTGGCTCTGATTTGTCCCACCTGCGCTCCATCGCAGTGTCTCTCTTCCAAAGCAATGTCTTCCTCATCCAAGGGCACCTTTAGTGCCCCTCCTCAGCAGTTGGCCAGCTTTTTCACATGAAGCAGCATCCAGGCATCCTCTCCTGGCGGACTTGTTGACTTCCCAGTTTACCAGTCCAAAACCTGGAGAGTTGGTGGTAGTCACCAAAAACCTGACACTCGAAGGCTTCTCCCAATCTCCACTGGTGTGGGACCCAAAGCGTCTGGTTATAAAATCTTGCCACGATATATGGAAGTTTCTCTCATCTTTATACATGTTATGGTCAAACTTTATGTACTCCAGTAGTTCTGTGACTGGTTCTGGGTTGTTCTGCACTTTTGCTATTTCAAAGCAGACTGCTCAAGATACGGTCTCTGTCCGAAGAGTGAGCATGATAGTGGGGTGGGGCAGTGGAGAAGGGAGTCACCAGGCAGGACAGACCCATAACAAGGGCACAAAAGATACGCAGGCTATCTCTCCCAACTACCTGTTAACATGTGCAAGTAGCCGTACTGAAAACAATGGACCAGGAAAGGATAGGTGGAAACTTGGTTAGTTCCAAAGGACCTGCTGTTTATGCTCCTGAACACTCTTTAGTCTGATCCATTATGGAAAGTGCGAGAAGACTTCTGTATTTTATACTTGCTCTCTGGGCTCTCCCTAATCCTTCATCTTTGATACGATTTGTATTTTTATCACACAAAATGGAAGCAAGTGTGGGTATGATCACTGGCACTACAGCAGACAGCAAGCACTCCACATCCATGTCCGCAAGGTTGAGCAAAGGTCCAAGTTGCAGGAGAATGATAATTTACAACACGGGTTCTGCCATTAACCTGTCTTCTAGCAGATGACGGTGAAAAAAGGCCGGCCTGGCTGACTAAAACCATTATCTCTGCCACCACTGTCAGTTCTTTCTAGCATATTCAAAAGAAATGTACCCTTCTGATTCTGAGCCAAACTCTGGGCCTCACCCCATGTTACAAAAGGCCTCTGTGCTGAGATAGGGGTCAAAAATACTACAGCTTGCTAGGGTTATCCTGAAGCTTGCAGGGGACTCTTTGCTGGCCTTGTGGTCAAAGTTAGCAGCGTTTGAAACCTTCATTCTGCATTCATTTCATAATTAATGTGCGATGTACTGGACATTCTATTCCCATTCATTCTAACAAATTTGCAGGATTCCCATTCACTCTAACAAATGTGCAGAATTCACATTTGGTTGTGCCTTTTTAAAAGAATAAGGTTACCGCGTAGTCCGGTGTGAGTTAAAGGGGCAGTCACGTTGAATACAGCTAAATTGGTAAATCTGGAAAGTACAGTTTTAAAACTACGCATTTATCAATACAGTACTAGAATGGGGAACATGCCTAGAATGGTGAGAGAGCCCGCATTTATTAGACTAAAAACTAAAATCCCTTCATAGTGCAAAGACTTATTTGTTGTGTGACAATAATTGGTTTTCTCAGATGATATCCCTGGCCATAGAATGGGGACTGGACAGCTAACATACACATGCGCACACATGGTTTTCTCTTATAGTCGGAAGGCACGTTTGAGAATTTTTTGTAGCCCTATGTCCCTTGTCGTGAATTAGGCCTTCCTGTAACCATGTTGCCCCCGTCGCCGCCATATGAAACCATATGTGTATCCATTAGGCCCGCAGCAGGGCGGGAGCCCAAACGTATCTTTTCTGGTGGTGGCACAGTCTCCGGGGATTTTCCCAACACATTCATTTTGCATTATTAACTTAATGTATCTGCTCCAACCTCGCCAGCGCTTGGCAGGAGTCTCCTCATGCTGTGTAACCTAATTTAGGCATTGTTTACTGTTAAGTGTGTATTCGCGTGGCACGCTGTACAGGCAATTAATGAGACTAGCATTGCTAAGCAGGCCTTGTTGTGCTATGGGAGCGTTCCAGAGAGGAACGCGCTCCTCACTGCTCTGCTTCATCTTCGTGATTAATGGCAGGCGCCGGCGGAGCGTATATCACGCAGATGGGAAAGAGATTGGATATACCCGTAGCTGGCATCCTCGGGTGTGCCTGCGCCTGTGCTGGGGGTTTTCTTGTGGCTTACCCAGCGCCGCCCATGTGTCCCCGTCTGTGCCCATGCGACTTTACTCGGGGGTCCTCTTGTGCCTCTCCGGACGGGTCACTGAGCGAGCGCGCGCACGCACCCGCGAGTCAATCTTGCCTTAGGGGTTTTTAGGGGCCTGAGCATGCCACATTTTGGAGCCCACAACTGGTAACAATTTTGATTTCCTTTCCCTAGTTGTCTATAATTGTAACAAACAAACATTCAGATAAGTGCTACACGCAAAAAAAATAAATGCGGGCTCACTCACCGTTCTACGTATATTCCTCCATAATAATACTGCATTAATAAAAATGTACTTTTTAAACTAACGTGTCTTTCCGAAGATTGCGAAAATCCCGAAGATGACACTGGCAGAAAGAAGAGAAGAGGTTCAGATACAGAAATAGACCCGAGGTTTGCTAAAGAGAGATAAAACTTACTTTCCCAGGGGACCCCTTGGAAGGTGGGTCCCTGGGCAATTGCCCACTTGATTTTCCCCAGGCCTTAAAACGTCTCTGCCTCGAAGTGTTCTTGTACCTCATCTGCTATCAGCCCTATGCACCTCCCCCTTCTGTGATCTTGCACCTCTCCTCGCCGTACTCTTGAGCGTCACCCGACGGCTCCTCTTCTCAAGGTATTGTTGTTCCTCGTCCTACAGCGCCCCTGTCGGCGTATGTATTTCCAGTGTTGGAGCTCCTGCACCTCTTCGCGAGGTAGTCTTGTCCTGGAGGTATTCTTGTGTCCTACCCAGTGGTGCCTCCCGGACTAACACCTCCTCCCCCCGCCCCCCAGCACTGGTTCTTGCGCACTCGGGTACCTCGACTAGCAGCACTCCTGTGCCTTCCCTGACTGGGCACCCCTCTTTTGGTGCTCCGATCGGCGCAGGAAGTAGAGATGCTCCAGCACTCTCATAACAACCATGGTGGCGTCGAAAGGTGAATGAGCAATCAGAAGGCTTTTAAAGTTTGTATTTATCTCATCACATTTGCTGACCATTCAAAGACAGAGGTCAAATGTCGGGCTATGTCTTCTTGCAATTTGCTGCTTATTGTTTTAATTTGGGATTGGTGTTTACTTTTCTTTCTCTGATTGCCAAGTTAGAGGATTTTTTTAAACTGAACTATGTGACAATCTTCTTGCGGTTCAGGGCATGTGAAGGAAAAGGCTGAAAGATGTTAGTTTTTTCCTAGCACACAGCAAAATTTCAATACCTGTAAATTAACTTAGTATAGTTGTATCAGTAAAACTGCAAGTCAGTGCAAATTTTGTGTCTATTTCAAGGGAAAAGTGGTATCTGTAAATGATAGTTCTGGTGGAAACTTCTGGTTGCAGATTCCTTATCTTAGAATGTCCCTTAGGCGTAAGTCTGTATCTGGAGATTTTTCTTCGAGCAGTAGCTCTGCACGCCATCAGGTGGCGCCAGTCAGCTCCTTATTTCTCGTTGGTGTCGTGGTTGCTGGATATGACATTACGGGTCCTATGTAGCACGGTGGCGCACTGGCATCAGTTCTTTTCTTTCTGAGCTAGCCTATGCGCCGATCTGGAGAAGATCTACCTCTTAAGTCGCTTTTTTTTTTTTTTTTGACTTTTTGTCAAAGATCTTTGACTTCTGGTGCGTTGAGATGTCGGAAGAACAGCTTCAAGCTGTACGAATCATGTCATTGGTTGATGTCCGTGACGGACTCGCACCTTGTGTGCTTGTGGTGTCTGGAGCAAGACCACGACCTAAAGTTGTTCTTCGAGTGCCGGGCCATGAACCCGAAAGCTTTGAGGGAGCAGTCCCTAAAGCTGATGGAAGCCTGGAGCTCCGCTTTGCTCCCAGTCTCACTCGAGAGGAAGGTCACAAGACCGCTCGCGGAGCCCTCACCCCTCCTCATCATCCCACTCGAGAGCTTCGGGACATTTGGGGAAGAAGAAGAAGCGAAAGAAGTCGAAACGTTCTTCGACTTCACCCCGTCAGTTGGATTACATGTCACGGGACAAGGAGTGTCAAAGCTCTATGCCTCGGTCCTCGAGCTGGGGCCACCCCAGGCCATTCTTGTGAATTCTATGAGGCCATGCTCCTCATCTTTGGGCAGACCGACCCTGCTGGAGTTCCTTTGGGCCCCACGGGGTTGGCAGGGACACCCTCGGGTTCTGCACCAGCAGCTTTGGCTCCAGCTCTGGAGGGCACCCTGGGACTGGCTTCCGGATACGAACTGGCATCAGTCGTGCCACAGCCACCTTCCCCGACAATGGTTCCGATGTTGATGCTCCCGGCGCCGACTGGATCCACTGTTGGCGTCGGCCCCATACTCATCTCCGACACAGAGCCGGACTGATGTCCCTCATCCTAGGGAGGATCCTGAACCTTATTCCTACAGGTACAGATACAGTGAGAGTATGGGCTGGTCACTGGACCCTTCAGAATACCAGCTTGATGACTCCATGGACTGGGCTTAGGAACTGGGCAAAGCCAGTGGTCTCAACACCTCCCCTGATGCTGACATGCTTTCTCCCCCTACAGTGGCTACAGAGGCGGGAGCTTCATATTCCATGGTGGTGCGAAGGGCAGCCAAGGTCTTGAACCTTGAGCTGCCCTCAGTGGCTGTCAGGACTAACCTCCTGACTGAGATACTTCAGCCTGGGGCTTCCACCTCTGAAGCCCTTTTGCCATTCAAAGAAGCCTTTGCTGACGTCCTGCTGGGGACCTGGTCCAAACCCAGCAAAGAGCTCCTGTGAACAGGCAGTTGCCCACCACCATAAGCCTGCGCCTAATGACCTAGTTTTCCTGACCGAACACCCTACACCTGAGAGCTTTATCCAAGTCTCCATGTCACATGGTGCACTCCATTCCGCTCCCCTGGATAGGCAATCAAAGAGGCTGGATCATCTTGGGAAGATATTTTCTTCCTCCAGCCTGGCATTGCGGTCTGTGATCACCTGAAGCCTTGTGGGCCGTTATACTATACTTTATGGAACACTGGCATACAAGTGCTGCCATAGGTCCCGGAGGAGCCCCGAGCCATTCTCACCCAAGCTGTTGCTGATGGGAGAGACGCAGCTAAGTTCACAATGCGTTGTGGGCTGGATACGACCGACCTTCTGGGTAGATCGGTTGCTTCAATGGTGGCCCTGAGGTGCCACGCTTGGTTGAGGACATCTGGCTTTTCAGGAGAGCTCTAATCCACTCCTATGGACATGTCTTTTGGTGGCACCAGTCTCTTTGTAGACAAAGCAGACTTCCACTTGAGCGCTTTAAGGACTCTCAGGCTACAGCCTAGTCCCTAAGCCTAGCAGCTGCCCCTCATCCACTTCAGTCTGCTGTTTGCCACTTTTGTGGCTACGGAAGAGGCACTCATCTATGTCCATTTCCCTTCAGCCATCATGCCGCACATGCTGCCTAGCTTCTGCATGGCCGAGGACATGGGATCCAGCGGCCACATGGATCAGGGAGCTAGTGGTCTATCCAGTCCACCTCCCCTGTCCGCTGCAGCCCCCAAACCTTCCTAGTCTGACGCACTAGGGGACCAGTTTGAGGCAGGATTCACCATCAACTGCCCTACTGGCAGACCATCACGTCAGATAGGTGGGTTTTGCAAATTGTCCAAAGGGGCTACTCCCTTCCATTTGAGACTACCCCTCCACCCATGCCACCCTCTTACAGTTCCATGTCAGAGGATCACTTGGCACTTCTCCGTTAGCAAGTTTTGGCTCTCCTGGCCAAGGAAGCCACTAAGAAGCTCCCTGTGCCAGAAGTAGGTTGTGGTTGCTATTCCCACTACTTTCTGGTACCCAAAAAGGGCAAGGGCCTCAGCCCTATCCTAGACCTCTGGTCCCTTAATCTCTTCTTCCGGAAGAAGATGTTCAAGATGCTCACCCTTGCTCAGGTGTTATCTGGCCTGGACCCAGGAGACTGGATGGTAGCAATGGACTTACAGAATGCTTATTTCCACATCCCCGTCCTGCCTTCACAGAGGAGCTATTTGTGGTTCACAGTGGGTCACAAGCACTTTTAAGTTTACAGTGCTCCCCTTTTACGCCACCAGTACCCCTCGGGTGTTCACCAAGGTGATGACGGTGGTAGCAGCTCATCTGCGCAGGTCAGGGTTCTCAGTCTACCCCTACCTCGATGACTGGCTGTTGAAGGCAAGCTCGCCCCAGGTTGTCTTCTCCCACCTCCAAACTACAGAAGACCTCCTGCATTTGCTGGAGTTCACTATAAAAGTGCCAAAGTCACACCTGACTCCCTCTCATATTCTCCCGTAAAGGGTTATTTGTGTGCAATCTCGGCCTTTATGAAATTCCTTGATTAACCCTCTCTATTTAAGTGCCCTATTGTTAGTAGGTTCCTTAACGGTCTCACTCACATGTTTCCTCCTTCACCTTTTATCATGCACCACTGGGACTTGAATTATTAGGTTCTCACTTTCCTTATGTATGCTCATTTTGAGCCACTTCATAATTGTCTTGTCAGGCTTTTGACACTCAAGACAGTCTTCCTTGTGGCCATTATCTGTACCCATGTGGTGAGCGAGCTACAGGCTTTGTTATCTAAGCCACCCTACCTTACCATCTATCCTAACAAAGTGGTGCTTCGCACTAGGGCCTTCTTTCGTCTGAAAGTGGTTACGCCCTTCCATGTAGGCCAATCCATCTCCTTGCCTACTTTTTATGCACCCTTGCATCCTTCTAAGGAAGAGGAGCGACTCCACCCCCAGGACTCAGAAAGAGCGTTGACATTCTATCTTGATCATACCAAAGAGTTCCCAGTGGATGATCAACTCTTTGTTGGGTACGTGGGTGCAAAGAAAGGTCAGGCAGTTCAGAAGAGAACTATCTCTAGGTGGGTTGTTCTCTGCAGCAAAATGTGCTATGCATTGGTTAAGAAGCAACCCCTGAGGGCTTGCACACTCATTCTACCAGAGCGACAGCTGCAACCACTGCGTTAGCATGCGGAGTTCCAGTCCTGGACATCTGTCAGGCAGCAATGTAGGCATTGTTGCATATGTTAACCAGACACTACTGTCTGGACAGTCTGGCTCAAAGGGATGGGTACTTTGCCCGTTCTGTCCTGCAGGACTTCCTAGTATGATCTTGGTTTGCTAACCCACCTGCGGGGATGGTATTGCTTGAGTATCTATACTAAGGTAAGGAATCTGCAACTAGAAGTCTCTATCAGATGAACAAGTTACTTACCTTTGGTAACAAATTATCTGGTAGAGAAGTATTCTAGTTGCAGATTCCTTATTCACCTACCCATCCTCCTCCCTCTGTGAACTGATTTCTGGGGGCATGGGCTTCCCTTTTTATGGCCCTAGTGCTGGCGCACCAATGTATGTGTCCTTCATGGCTCCGAACTTCTGGTATGGAAAATGATGAAAAGAACTGGCGTCAGCGCGCCGGTGTGGCTCCTATATTGGATCTGCTTCATCATATCTGACAACCACAACGATGAATGGAGAGTCGACCGATGCCACCTGACTGCGCGCAGATGGACTGCTCAAAGAAAAATCTCTGGATCCAGACTGACGCCTGGGGAAATTCTGTGGTAAGGAATCTGCAACTAGAATATGTCTCTACCAGATGTTTGGTTACCGTAGGTAACTAACTTGTTCGGCACTACCACTACCATATTTTAGTGATATATTTGTAACTGTATATTCCAAAATGTACCAACGGTTACATACCTCATCCTTAACGCTCTCCTACTGAGTGGGCATAGCTTATTCTTTGTGTGGTGCTTGGGTTTTTCACAAATTCTCTGACTTCAGTGATGTAACATTGATCGCAGCACCCCCAGTCTGAAAATTATTCCAGCACTTCTGGGTCCTTCTGTACCTCTCTTCCAGGTACTTTTGTGCTTTTTCAACAGGACCCCTCCTGCATGCACCTCCTTTTTATGTTGAGCCTAGGCAGCGCGCAGGTGCTGTCTCTCGGCATGCAGTAATCTATTCTGTAGGCTTTCGCCATGCCCATTACTTTTGTTTTTTCCTTGCCCTGCCTTTTAAAATTCCTTTGGTTTCATAGGTAAATGTTTTAGGTTTGTCCTGCCTTGAGGCTGTTTTGTTCCCACATTGGAGACTGACCTTGTTACATGGATTATTGCATGATCGTCCATATATTTTAGTGTCTGCGCTCAACTTTTTAGGTTGAGCATAGCAGTGCGCAAGCTCTGCTTTTCTGACATGTTGTCATCGATTTGGGCTTTTGACCACGCCCATCACTATCGCTTGTTTATGGGCTTGCCATTAAAAAAATCTTTGTTATCATTGGTAAATGCTTTACGCGGTTTGGTTACAGCCTTGAACATCGACCCTTTTACAGTGCTAATTGCACTTTTGCTGATGCATTTGACTGCAAGTGTCCTTCACGCTCATGCAGTGGTGCTTTGAATCGGCTCGCGTATGTGAAACTGTTTTACTTTTCATTTTCAGTTTATGTGGCAAGAAAAGTCTGGTTAGGAGTTTACAACGCTAACTCGATCAAATGCGAGACCCATTGCATTGC
The DNA here is from genome assembly GCF_031143425.1 of Pleurodeles waltl. Classification (NCBI taxonomy): domain Eukaryota; kingdom Metazoa; phylum Chordata; class Amphibia; order Caudata; family Salamandridae; genus Pleurodeles; species Pleurodeles waltl. The sequence continues at coordinate 429,345,538 of NC_090445.1, read as the reverse complement.
AAATGTTTATTTCTTATGCCTCTCCTCTTGTGCTCGTGGCATGTTGTTTCTTCCTCTGGCATCTCGCTGTTTATTTGTGTGTCTGCAGCCGACAAAGGCTGCAAGCTGGAGAGGGATTCTTGTTTATTTATATAGCGCAAACTCGACCAGAAGATTGGAGAGCTCTACATGAGCACGTTAAATTTGCAACCCCATTCCTCAGTTCTTCCCAAGTTAAAAAATATACACACTGGCACCTTTTAAATCGAAAAAACACAAGGGAAACCCTCTACAAAGCACAGCGGGAGAGCCAATACTACAATATTCACTGCTCTCGAGAAACTTGTCCCATAATGTTTTGCGGGGCATTCCTTTTACAACTTATTCTTGCCCATAACTCAGCCTGTGGTGGTCCTAGGACAATGGGACCACCACCAAATGTTCAGCACGACGTTTACAAGCTCTTTCTGTCTCCTGGGTTCCCATACTAGGTTGGGGGGACCCCGAAACCATAACCTCTCCCACCATTCAGTGTATGTTTAAGCTCTCTCATGGCTGGAGCTTTTGCTTTACAGCTGGGAGTAATTTGTCTTCTAAGGGCCTTGTTTGTAATAATATTCTAACAGACCTGCTAGGCCTGAAAATATGTAATGCACTATGCCCCTTGGGGGGCTGAATATATAGTTACACTGCAGTGCCCTTTGCTCTTTTCTTTCCACGTGTTTATGCCCTCCAGGTACTGACTATATGGTTACATGACCCTGCTTCTTCCAAATGCTATTTTTATTGTGGTGCCCTCTAGTTTTTTTTGCCGCTCCGCTTCACACTTGTGGCGGTATGTTGTTTCTTCCTCTGGCATTTTTAAAATGTATTTATATAGCGTGAACTCGACTAGAATATCGGAGTGCTTTACGTGAGCACCGGTTAAATTTGCAGCCCCATTCCTAAATTCTTCCCAAGTTTAGCAGTTGAAAAATATACATATATAGAAAAAAAACAAGGGAAACCCTCAACGCAGCTCTCCCCGGCACTGCGGTAGAGCTGAAACTACAATATTCACTACATTCTGGAAACTCGCCCCATAATGCTTTGTGGGACAATGTCTCTTCCAAATGCTATTTTTACTGTGGTGCACTCTAGGGGATGTTCTGACCATTACAGTCTAATGCCAAGTGTATGAAGGAATGCGCAAACACAGTTTATTCCTGATAAAAGTTTAATGTGCTGCACGGAATACTTATAAGGTCCCAAAGGCAAGACCTATTGGCTAAGCCAATGCCTGTTCTGTGATATTGCGTCTTCCCTTGGGTGTACTTTTATGCATCACAACACAACACCCTTGTGCACCTCTCAGTTTGTGCTCATGCAACTCTCCCCAAAATACTCCTATGCCTTCCCTGACAGCGCCCCTGTGCCCCTCCTGGCTTTGCACTCACTCTTTTGGTGCTCCTGCACCTCTTCTCGTGTACTCCTGTGTCAACGGCAGCGCTTCTGTCTACCTACCATGTAGGTGCTTCTGTGTGTCTGCTGAAGGTACTCTGGTGCCTTAACAGTCAGCGCCCCTAATACTTCCTGGCAGTGCCTCCGATCATGGGCCTCTATTCGTGATACCCTTATGCCTCACCTCTCAGCGCCCCTGTGCACTTCCAGAAAGTACCCTTCCACCTCCCCATTTGATGCTCCTTCGCCTTTCTTAGCGGCTGTGTTCATGCACATCTAATAGGCCTGCTTTTTTTTGCTTGTACTTTTTTGCGACCCCTGCCTGTACCTTTTCGCGTTTCCTGCCAGTGCCTGTTTGGGTTTCCTGCCAGTACCTCTTCGTGTTTCCTACCAGTGCCTCTTCGTGTTTCCTGCCAGTGCCTCTTCGTGTTTCCTGCCAGTGCCTCTTCGCGTTTCCTGCCAGTGCTTTTGCGCATTTCGTGCCGATGCCGCTCTGCATTTCCTGCTGATACCTCTCCGCGTTTCCTGCTAGTGCCTCTTCACGTTTCCTGCCAGTGCCTCTCCGTTGCGGCTCGCTGACCTGTAAAGGGGCGGGGCGGGTGCAGCGTGGTGGGTAACATTTAATTAAAAAAATAAAATAAAAACTTACCTCCTCTGTTGCCTCGCCCTTCCTCTCTCCCTGCGGCCAAAACTGACGCTGCTCAGATGAGCCTCACTTAACTCTCCTGGCGGTGCCACTGCTTCTCTCTTCCATGTTCCCTGAGACGTAGAATGCTTGGAAGAGGCAAACGGGCACAGAAGTGGGTCACATGGTAGATGACTGGGTGCCTGTCAAAGGCGTGGCATTGTTGCCCCGCGCCTGGCAGACTGATAGTGGCTCAGATGATTCATGGCAGAGACACAAGGATCGGGCACAGAAATTGAATCTTCACCTTTCAGCCCTGCCATGTACCCAAAATATATTGAGGTGGGTCCTTCTGTTTTGCGAGTGCTATTATAAGAAAATAAAGTTGAATTTATTATATTTACAGCGCTTACGTCTCAAACATGTCCAAATTTCATCAAACAGTACAATTATTAGTATTTGCATTAAAAGTAAAATTGCCATTTGCCATTTTAGAACCAAAGTGATGAGGTGAGAGAGTTAGAAAACTTCTACTTTTCTGTAACCAAGGATGGCTAGGTAGAATCGGTGTGTAAGGTATGCTAAGACAAGATTGTTTTTCTTTGCAAATGCCTGTGGGAATTTTGCAGTTTTTTGTTTTGCACCATCTGCGTGGAAATCTGGACTTGTGCTAGATTAACTCATACATTCTTCATTGGCATTAACAATTTTCTCTTAAACATAGTATATTCTCAGCAGTTCGGCCCGAATTGCAAGTAGTGTATTATTGCGGAAAGAAGAAATTGCACAGGCCATAATAGTTACTGGATGCGCAAGTAGTGCATGTTTCTGAGTTAATGACTAAGAACAAGGACTAAAGTTGCACCCACTGGCACCTGCACACCACCGCCTGTTCCTACACTAAAAATTATTGCGATTAGATTTTGTGTCCAGCCTTTATACCTGGTGAAAATCTTTTGAAAACCTCAGGATTTGTAATTTGCGTTCAGCTTTGCCCCCGAAGCGAGTTTTGCGCACCTTATAGTTTTCCTGTGTCCCACCAATCTGCATAGACAAACTCTGCAAAAGGTAAATTGCAGAGAAAATGTCTTAATGTTTTTTACATCTTGGCTGGGTTAACTTAGCATTGAAATATTTTGCTTTGCAAAGAAAAACGTTGCATACTGCATAATCGATACCTTCACAATGGTTTACATGTGAAAAAAAACTTTTGTGGTATCCTGCTGTGGAGTTGTGCCGAGTAGTCCAGGCTAAGCAATTGTGGGCTGAGAGCTGGGTGATAAAAGGAGCTCAATGAATAAAGGTAAGGAGGCGACCAGGAGAGAACGATTTGACCTTAATGCTAAGAAAATAAGATTGAAACCTGTGAGCCACATGAAGCCACCGTTGGCGCACAGAATAGTGTAAGCTATGTAATATACCAGGATTATAACCATCCAAGAGGATAGGCTGATGGCCTTAATAGAGAGCAGAAGGAAGCAGTTTACATTAATAGAAAGGGACACACAACTGTTTTTTTGACTATATAACCGAAAAACATGGCGGCTGACAGACTGAATGCATTCATGGAAGTATACTGATGAGTCCTGGCCCCTTGATATACTGCCATAAAAACATTGTTGTCCAGAGGTTTTCATTTTTGATTTGTGTTTTTGTATCATTAGAGAAATAATTTAGTTTAGGTAAACATTGCTAATCTGGGCCGATTTTTTGTTGTTGTTTTTTTTGTTCTGGATGACATTTTTAAAAATGGCGGATGTGTTGCAGTGATGATGTAATATTTCAGGAATCATGAGACCTATATACTTCATTATGGTGTCAAAACATGGGTTTTGGGAGGGTCAACTAGTCTTATAGAGACAGAAAATAACTCCTCAGAGCAATCCATTCGCCATTTTCCAAAATGGCGGCTCTATAACGATGTGTTTTAGCCATCATATTGGTAATTTATTTTAATATTGTTTTTGTTTGAGGTGTTCCTTTGATTCAGATTTGTAAACAGGAGCAAAGCAGGTGGTATCGGAGGATCTTTACCTCCTGACAGATTGTTACTAACTACAAAATCTGAGGACTCCTTCAACAAAGAAAAATGTGTAACATGCCAAACTAATCCGAATGAAAACCGGACATCAAATGTGGCTGGACAGAAGAGAGTTCGAGGTGCTGCAGAAATACGGTAAGACGAAGTTCACAAAAGATTGTAACTGATGGGTGAAGAGGATCAAATATTTTATAATTGTGACAGCAAGTGCTACAAGTCGTATACAATGGAAAAAATAGTAAAAAAACAGCAGAAACCAGTGAATCACAAGAATCCACATCTTCTGAAAAAGTGATGACAACCAAACCCAATGCCCATCCACTTAGAAGATCGATGGCTACCCCTTGTCTACCTCCAACAACTGACCAGAAAGCAGAGGATCTTCAATATGTTATCTATGGTTTAGCCAGAACAGGGGCCAACGGGATTGACGAAAGAACAAAGTAGAGTATGTGAGTCTCAATGAGCAAACATTTTTTTATCTGCGGCTAGTTACTTCCAAGATTAAGTTTTCAGCGGAGTAGCTGATCAAACAGCGAGGGGAATGTATTTGCAGCAGATTTGTATGCCAACCCGAGCTGCATGTGTGCATACATTCGAAAATATTAATATACAGTGAGCTCCCAGGAGCAACCTAACCACCAGCCTTCAGTTAAGTTTGCACTCTTTGAAAAAGCAAATTACGATTTTAAAGCCACTCTCAAGTGCTGGCTATGGGTTCACACTCTGAGATCAGAGAAGTAATGGTCATCGTTGATGAAACTGTATTGATCCATATTAATAACATTAAGATTTTTCTGATGAGAGTGTACAGTGAGAGAATTTGTTTTTGTCAGTCTAACAAAAAGAATGAGCCACTTATGGTGTTCTGAGCTTATTCGACCCCTGAAGTTTTTGCTGCCAAAATAAGATCACAGGATGCAATAAAATCAGCAGGAACCATTTTCAGAAACTTACTTAAATATTTTGATTTTGGACTAATTTTTTGATGGCTGCGGAGTCGACAAGAATGCCTGATGTTCTCTTAACATTTTTTACATCATTGTTTAATTTCAGCAAAGCAAAACTATTATAAACTAAAGTTCTTGAGTTCGAACAGAATCCGACAACATTGACGATGGCTTTGAAGATGGAAGCAAAGAAGTGGAAGACAGTCCCATGAACTAACAGGTTTATGCTGTGCAAATGTACTGTCTTTTCCAAATTATGTTTTATGAATTTCTCACAAGCGCAAAAAGGGCTAATCACTTCAATGAATAGGATTGGTGCATCAACATGTTGTAATGACATAGAACAGAGAAGAAACTTGTGAGCAGCGCATGCTGTAAAATCTTGTGAATCTGACAGCACACCACATCCAAGTCACTTTACCAGGAAATGATATACAATTGCTGCTCTTGATAATTTTTATTTTGAAAACAGCTATTCTTTGTCTAGAACCAGCACATCTGATACTGCCATGGTGCTTTTTAAAGACTGTACTAATGAAGTAGCTGCTTGAAAGCAAGCTGACAGCTGTCGGCATAAGCAAACAAAGCTGCAAATGTATAACCCAACTGGCTTGCCAACATGTGCAGAATCACTTCAAGCCATCAACACATCCCCTTCTACCAGAAAGTTTCAAATTTGCGGAGGACATGGATCTTCTTCTACCTGATGCTGCAGTCTGCAAAGCTGATTTAACTGAATTTATTGTATCGGCTATTCGGTGCGGACTGAAGGATGAAGAAAACTCAGTTCCTCCATGTGCTGGAATTCATGCTCTGATCTCCCAGAATACCGCCCCACTTAAGAAGGTTTTTTTTTTCTTTCAATAGTACCATCTCCAGTCACAACCTTTGCAACAGTATACACTGCTCTACAAACTTCCAAAATGTGTGTACTCAGCTTGAAGACCAGCCTATCCTGTCAACTTTCAGCGATGAAGGTGTTTTCCGTGTTGTAGCTGACATTTTTATGAGCAATCCAGTAGAATTGGATGATCTTTATCCAATGATGGGTGCTTTCCACATGACAAAAGTTGTGTTGTGTTGTGCAGTAAATTATCGAGGGTGGATGTCACATAGACAATGCACTATTGAGGCTTAAATCTTTGGAAGCAAAACTGTCCAGTCAGTATTGAGCGGGACTCATTATGTTTGTTCGTTACATGGTATGCTCATCATTTCTGAGGCTATGAAAACATTGCATTAGAATGCTTTCTGGAACAAGAATGAAAAATTAGGTTTTGCATATCCTATCTCAGAAGTGAACAAGGAACAGAGTGCACTTCATTCAAAAGACATAATGGAAAGCCAGGCAATGCACAATACACTCAGTTCAAAATCAGAAAACCAAGTTTGTAGATTTTGTCAAAGTACGCAAAGAAAAATCAGAACTTTGTAAGTACTGGGGTAATGTTTTCCACATGATAGTTGTAGTGAAAAACTTGGTACATGCTGATTGGGAGCTGCATATGAAGACTGTGGCGTCACTGATTGCTGTTTTTCCAGAACTTGGTTGCATAAACTACCTGAGATATGGGTCCTGGTGTTTGGAAAGAGTAAAGATGCTAAAGGTGGAAAAACCATACCTCTACAGAAAATTAATCCAAAGACATTTTATGGTGAAAGACAGAGAGGAAATGTTCAATGCTGTGGCTCCAGATATGAAACTGGAACAGACGACCCAGAGGTGACAGACATGCTCCAAGGGTATTGTTGGTCAGACACGTAAAAGTGAGTATATTGCTCAATGGCAGCTAGATTACCATTAAGTTGTTCCCATTTGCAATCTTTTCAGAGATATGACAAATTCAAATGTAATGGACCATTGTGAAACTGTTCCTCACCACGAACTTGTGGGAAAGACAGAGGGAACATTTTAATAAACATGTTGACAGCCTTCATTTCATGCAGCAGCAGCGAAACCCCTTTGGAATGATTGATTCCATGCGTCTACACAACATTATGACCAAACAATATGTAGATAATGATATAAAGGCATGTCTACTAGATGTCCTGGAACATGGATCGAAGCTCTACGCAGAACTGAAGCAGGACAGATTTGTACTGAAAGAGAAAAAGCTTTTGACATAATAACTAAAGCTAAACTTCTACACTTTAATTGCCATAGTAAGAGTTTTGTCCAAACAGCCACTACAAAACATGTTACAAAAAAGCAACTTTCGCAAGCACATAGATGGATGTAGCAAAAGAAAAGGGTGAATTTATCAAGGACATTATTTTGCATGATCTTTCTCCAACAAACACATTATTTGATGGATCTGCTGCAACCAAACCAGTGAAGCACAAACTTGTACAAGAGCTCGAAAAAAAACCCACTTTCACTTGAAGAATTTCAATTTGAAAAGGTGTCCTCATTGAAAACTGCTGTTGTTGTGGACTATGTGTCACAATTGCAAATGGTCAAGATTTTCTCCATCCAAAACTTAGGAGAGGTCGATCTCACTTTTCTACAGATATCAAAGTCAATGGCACCTTGTCAGAACTGCACGTTGTCTTTGACAGTTATCTTGAACTATCTGTCAAAGAATATGAGAGAATCAGACAAATGTCTATAAGTGGAACAATTGACCTTGGCTCTATCAAAAATTCAACACCTATACCTGTGCAACTTGATAAATTCTGGTCATCAACATTGAACAAGATGAAGTTAGAGATGTTAACTCACCAAAACATTGCAGAGGCTTCAGTGAACAATGATTTTTCAATTATTGCAAGTGGAATGATTGTCAATGACTATTTGGTGTCTGCAGAGATGCATTCGAAAGGAATAGGCCATATTGTTCAAGAACATATTAGCAAATTGAAGGAAGCTGACCGCTGTGTTGTGCCACATGTTGAGTGGGATGTTCAAAATTGTTCCAATAGAGTCATTGTATTGTCAAATGACACACATTATTATTGTGCTTCTTAGATTTGTTGCGATGTTTAAGTCAAGGATTGTCAGAATTATGGATACGTTATGGAACAGGCGAGAAACAACACTTAATCCCGCTTCATATTCTGTACAGAAAAGTTGACCCCGATTTGCCGAGTGTTCTTATCAAGGCACATATTCCTACGGGTGATGGCACTATGATCAACATTGGAACAGAGCTTAGAACTTTAACTGCTGAACCTGTGAAGTTTCAAAAAGGCGTTGCTGAGACAGAAGAAGAATGTGACTTTAAAGACGTAGAAAAATACCGTGTGTGTGTGTGTGTGTGTGTGTGTGTGTGTGTGTGTGTGTGTGTGGAAAACGTGTTCTGACTATCATACATTTGACAATCTTCGGTACAGTGAGTTCAGTGATCAGTCTCACCGACATCATATTCTGTGGGTGGACACATTAAAAGAGCGTTCTACTTGATCAGAAGATGTGTAAATGTTTTTGATCATGCATTTGGTTGGGAAGATATTGATAGGGTGCCAAAAACTATGAAACTTTGAAAGCCTCTACCCACAGAACTTACACAAATGTGTACTTGCAAAACTTGTGCTTCAAAAAGATGTCCCTGCCGATATTTTCTTCTCAAATGTTCAAGATCGGGCAAATGTACCACGAGCGATTGCCAAAACAAATAAAGTGAACTATGAAAATGTGTCCAAAACAGAAGTGATAAACATTATATTTTTCATATTCAGATCATAAACATTGTTTGTATACACAAAATTATTAAAATCCATAATTATTTGTTTCACTTCTATTTATGTCTCTTCTTCCTTTATTATAGCTGACATTTTGGAAAATGGCGGAAGGGTTGCTCTGAGGAGGTATTTTCTGTCTCTATAAGACTACTTGACCTCCAACACCTATGTTTTGACACCAAAATGAAAATATATACATTATACCTGTAACACATCTGCCATTTTTAGGTCAAACGTATAAACGCTTTGACCTGTTGGAAGTATTGTGGACTTTTAACCACACCCACTGCACACCCATCACTTTCACTCGTTTGCGAGCTTGCCTTTCAAAAATCCTTTATCGTCGTTGGCAGATGCTTAAGGTTTGTCCTTCGTTTGGGCGGTTTTGTTACCACCTTGCAGACTGCCCCTTTTACATGGATAATTGCATGATTGCCGATACGTTTGACTGCGAGCGAACCTCTTTTGTATCTGTCCTTCACGCTCATGGCGGCCGTGGCGCTTTAAATCAGCTCGCTTATGTCAAATGTTTTACTTATCATTTTCAATTTATGTGGCAATGAAAGCCCAGTTAGGAATTTACAGCGCTAATAGCCCTAACTCTAGCAAATGCGAGATCCATTTGGCCCGGATTAGCAATGTCTACCTAAGCTAAATTACTTCCTTGATGATCCAAAAACACAAATCAAAAATTAACTTCTCTGGACAACAAATATTTTATGAACGTATATCAGTGGGCCAGGATTAGATTGTGTGAATCTAGAGAAGGTGGTGGATGGTGAATAAAGGAGGCATCAGATAGCATGTTTGCAGGCTGGGAGAGAGTTCAGGCAGTGCAAGCCACATGCATTTTGATAGCAGTCTGTAGTTACTGCAGTATGGGACTGCCTGTATATTGTTGTAATAGCTTCGGGCAGCGATCCCGCTATATATGCCCTTATCTACTTTCCTCTTTACAGGCGACTTGTGAAGTCTCTAGTCGCCTGAAATAAAGTATGGAGCTACTCAACTGTAAACAGAATGCCTACTGCCAGAGCCAGCTGACAAGAGAAAAGGCAGATCACATAGCATGTGTGAAGCAGCAGGTCTAAACAATGAGCATTCTTAAGCAAACTTAAAGCTGCATTAAAAAAAAAAAAAGCGAAACCTGGCTTTTCTGCTCAGTTTTTCTAGCTGAACAATAGTAAACAGGAAGATGGCAGCATGTCTGTAGGTAATTATACAAAAGATGGAAATTCTCAGCATATATGTTCTGGGCTAGAGTGTTTTTTTTGTTATCTGGCTTGTATTAATCTGATTCTACTTGCAACACATTTAACTGCTTTTTGGTGTTTAATTTTGCTCTAGAACTTCTTTTTGAATCTTTATGATTACAAACATCTTAGCTCTTTAAGATGAAAGAGCAACACAAAAGATTTAAGTGATTTGTGGGAAGGGTGATGCTGTGACTATATACTATAAGGAAAAAAAGTACCTCCATTTTACATTATAAAGATATCCCAAGTTACCAAACAGTTCAGTAGCCCTGTAAAGGAATTCGGCCATTGTTCCTCAGTGTAATTTTCATTATCCTTATAATGTATGTCAGATGGTACTTTATCCTGTACCTCACTTTCTTATGTTATTTCTCAATGGTACTGGCTGTCTTCTCTCCAGGTGACCTTCTGCTCTCTGATGGTGTGCTGATTCAAGGTAATGACCTGAAGATCGACGAGAGCTCCCTGACTGGAGAGTCGGACCAGGTTAAAAAGTCCCTAGACAAGGACCCCATGCTGCTGTCAGGTAAATCTGAAGGATGTCAGCATATGTTGTTTCACTGTGACTTCCACGGGGGATAATGTGTCTTGTGAGTTATTCCTAGTGATGCACCGATGCATGACATCCAAGGTCTACCGCTATCTTGTGATTGTTTAGTGTACTCCACTAGTCTGATGATTCCAGACAGTACAGAGCATCTTGTGAGTGAATGACTCTTCTGCTTGTACACTTCTATAAGAAAAGGAGTCCATATCCTGTGTAAGAGACCTGTGCAGTGGTGAAGTGCCTCCAGGGAATACAGTGCCTTTTCAACTTTTGTAGTGCATAAAGGGGATACAGCTCAACCTGCCCACTATTGCTGTGCTTCCAGGGGTTACCGAGAATTGGGTGAGCAACTAGTGCACTTAGATTAAGCTTCCAGAGCAATACGGTAAGGGCCTGATTGCGATCTTGGTGGATGGAATACTCCGTAACAAATGTGACGGATATTCTGTCCGCTGTACTACGATCTCCAAAAAATACGTCGGACGGGATATCTGTCATGTTTGTGAGTGAGTAACCCCATCTGCCAAGCTTGTAATAAGGCCCTAAGTCTTGTAAGTTAATTTCTGTTATACGGCATCCAGCGGATGCAGTCCATCTCAGTGATACTGTGCCTTGAGAGAAACAGGACATCTTATGAGTGACTTGAACAGTAGTGCAGTGCTTATAGAGGGCACATTGCATCTTATGAATGAATGACTAATACAGGTGGGTAAGACCTACAAGGGCTACAGTACACTGAGTGAGTGAATGGCTAGTGCACGCCTTTATTATACAGTGTGCCTTATGAGTAAATGACTAGTGCCTTTGTAAAGTGATTGCAGGTGATTCAGTGCATCCAGTGAGTAATACCCAGTATCAAACTGCAACTCGCCAGACATTCCGAGGGTCCCTCACCACCAAGGCAAACTGGATAGTATCATTGTAACAGGGAACTGGTTAGTCACTCACTAGTTAAGAGATGAGAGCGATTGAGTGAGTTGCAGCTTGCTATATCGTGATCCTAGAATAAAGTGAAGGGCTCCATGTTGTGTACAAAGAGTGGTTATGACTGAAGTGGGACAGTTTGTTTAATGTGCATAGAGATTGAGGGGGAAGTCTTCATAGTGTGCCGGGAGTGACTGTCACTGAGGTTCTACAGTGCATACAGTACTTGGGGAGAGGAAGGGGTTTGTGTATATAGTGTTCCCTGAGTGATTGCGACTGAGATGAGGCATTCCATACAGTGTTGTGAGGTGTGGCACATAGTGTGTGCAAAACAATTTTGTCTTGGGTGAGGCAGTCCTTACAATGTGTAGAGAGTAAGGTGAGGTGGTGCTCGTAGTGTGCGTGGTATGATAGTGAGGTGGTGCAAATAGTGTATAAAGTGATTGTGACTGAGGTGAAACAGTGCATGCAGAGTGTGCGGTGTGGTTTTGCATATAGTGAGCACAGAGTGATAATGACTGAAATGAGATGGTCAATGTAGTGTGCACAGACTGATTGTTACTGAGGTGAGCACATATAGTCTGTGGGGGGTAGGTGGTCTCTTCTGCACACAATATCCTGCACTTAAACTTTGATCAAATTAATGTAGTCCAGTATATGCCTCTCATTCTCTTGCTGTTTTTGCTCTCGTCTTCCTTCTTTTCTCTTCCTTTGCCCTTTCATGCATTCACTTCACCTTCCCCATTCTATGCTTCATGGCTCACCTTTCAGGTACCCACGTGATGGAGGGCTCTGGGAGAATGGTGGTCACTGCTGTTGGTGTCAACTCTCAGACTGGCATCATCTTCACCCTGCTTGGTGCCGGAGAGGGCGAGGAAGAAAAGAAGGCCAAGAAAGGTAAGGAGAGCGTGAGGAATTGGGTGTTGTTGGCCCCTGCTCAGCCTATCAGGCATAAGGTGTCCAGGAGGGTGGGAATAGCCGGACAATAGGACCTCGAGACTGAAGGGGTGGCAGCCTATCTCTAGAAAGGGATATGCAACAGATATCTTCGCCTAGGTGATGGTGCTGTGTCCTTTGTGGCAATCGAGAGAGAGTGAAGTGTCCCTCATAAGCATCTCTTCTGAACAGTTAGCAAATGCCCCTAATTGCTCTCTTACCTGCCCAGGTCCCTCGCGGTACCATCTAAGCTATCAGTATGCTGTCTCCCCTCCAAAAAAGGCATTAGAGCTTGTTCTTTCCTAGCCACGGGCTTCCCTTTACAGACCTAGTCTGCAGTCTGTCAGTACTGCAGTTCCCTTACAGTCTGGAGGTAAGGCAGGCTCACACCCATCTGCCTTCCTTACAGACCTGAAGTATAACAAACTTTCTCGCCTCCACTGCTCTTACAACTTCTACGTTCCAGCAGCCTCTCGCATCTCCAGTTAACCTGAAGACCTTAGGTTCCAGCAGCTGCTCACTTTACTTGTAAACTTCTCCAAGATCCCAACTCTTCTGCTTCTCTTAAAGGCCTACTGTAAAGAAGCTCTCATCCTTCCTGTTCATTTAGAAGACCTGGGGTTCCAGCAGTGTCTCACTCATCCCCTTTTCTTATAGACCCACCGTCTGCCAACCTCTCACACATCCACTCCCCTATAAATTCATGGTCCTGCCCTTTATCGCACCCCTTCACCATTAAAGACTGCTAATCCTACTACACCGCTGGCCCCAGCCCGCAAAGGAAATCCCTTATTGATGGGTCTAGATATCTTCCATCAAACAGCCAATGTATCCAGATCTGTTAATCAGTGCATAGCTTTCATTGACTCTGAGCATTGTTCTGTAGCCTCTTCTAGCCCACAGTGCAAGGAAATGGTATCCACGCAATATAATAACCTGGAAAATCCCTCCTTGCACTTCGCCTTTCTATACATTGCTTTCAGGAATGGTAGGCACTTGGCATGTCTAGTCCTTCATCCTTCCCCCATATAGGACACACTGAGCTCTGTTAGCGCTCCTCAATCCTGTCCTGCAGCTTTCCCTGCTGTTCCAGTACAGATACCAACACACAGCTCCTGACCTGTGGCATACACTACTGTTTCCTTCTAGAGACCACTAAAGTGTCATCAAAGCACTCCCATTCTCTCCTGCTGCACCACCTGCTGTTCTAGTATTACAGTCCATATGCAACTCAGCCAGTGCTTCTCACATTTGACCTAAATTGGTGCCTCTCTGGCTTTCCAGATGAGCACATGCTTTGGTTTAACTTTTTATGGATTCCAACTCCATTTCAATAAAGATATATTTAAAAAAAACTTCTCCATCCTGGGATCTTCCTACACACTGAAAAGTCTCATCCATGTACTGGATCTCGGAGCGCTTTTACACTGTCTCTTCTCAAAATAAGTGTGTGTGGGTATGAGTGTATAGACATGTAAACGACTATTGTCAGGCCACACTGTCCAAATTTAATGAAGTCAGTTCTACAGGACCTAGGACGGCAAGCTGAGTCAGACACATGCCTCTTAGTGATCCCACCCAGTGTCATCCTATCCAAACAAAACAAAAAAGGGAGCCCCATTCAACCAACAGTTACCTTCACAACTCATTGAGGAGATGAGTGATGCACTAGTGGGATGAGGAGCCCAGAGGGATACAGCACACTTGCCTGACTAAAGCTTCCGAACCATATAAATGTGATGGTTACCTTGGCAGTGTATATAGCCCTGAAATCCACTTTCCATCAAGTGAGAGCAAATATTTCCTGATTTCTGTGGACAGTTGCAACAATGTGCTGTCTCAATGCGCATTATGGAAGTAGGTTGAGAGTTCACCTGTGTTAGCAAAACCATAAAAATCAGACAGATTTACTCCAAAGCAAGGATGATTAGTGCCAGAGTAAACACATCTTTGGCTGCTCCTCAGTCTCATCCACATGCTAGAGAGGTTGACTTGCATGCTGGATCTTCTTTCCACAATCCAAAGTCAAATTGAACTTGGCAAGACAAGTGCGTGGAGATTCTGAAAGAGGAAAATGCCCAGGCATTAAGAAAATGTTCCTTCTGCTGATAAGACCCTGGCCGCCAAAAAAGTTGAAAGTACAAAGCAAGTTTTCTATTCGCCAAAACGTCTGCTGTCACGGTTAATGATATGAAGGCTGTATGTTCCCAGGAGTCGTATGCCAAGTAATTGATCAAGTAATCTGAAGAATAATGGTTCAAGTTGCATTTATTTGTATTCAAAACACCATAGCTCTGTACAAGGACATTTAATCTCCACTCTTCACCCTCCGCAACTGCCATTCCCATTTTTGATAACAGTCCACAGAATCTAGGGAACGTGCTGTAGAATGAAGAGCTTACACTAAACATTTACAATTCCTACACTATCTCATAGTAATAACAATAAATATATTTTAAATTAAAATTATTCATTTAAAGAACACAACATATATTCCCCCTTTAAATAATAATTAACATTCTGTAACTATATACATGTAATTATTCATCATTTCCACACACAAAATCTTCTATCCATTTAAGTTGAACACTTATTCTTTGGCTGTGCACTTCCCTTTGTTCTTTTACCAGTATGTTCTCTTCATCCCTTTGTTCCTGTACACTTACATGTGCCCTTTGTTTCTCTGTATGATCCCTAACAGCTTCTGCTGCTCCCTCTTGATTAGCTTTATGTAACTCTTCACCAACTACTTCAGCAATATCTTGTTCCTAAGAATGACCTCACTTCATCATTATTATTGGGATGTGTGGCATGCTAGATCGCCTCTACTAACTTGGATTTAGTAGCCATTCCATCACTACACAGAACATGGCCCAAGTAAGTCACAGATCTTACTTCAAAATTACATTTTGAATGCTCTACAGTCAAGCCATTTTCTTCTAAAATTGTTAGTACTTCTAATACTCTATCATGTTTCAATTTATCTTTGACAAATTATAAGATATCATCTCGAAAACACCTCACTTTTGACTGTTTACCAAATAATTGGTGCATTATTCTTTGAAAAATGGCAGCGGCAGAAGCCAGACCGAAAGGCATTCTTTTATATTGAAAACATCCACAGTGAGTGATAAATGTTGTGTACTGTTTGTTCTCATCATTTTCTTTAATCTGGTGATACACCGCTGATAAGTCTGTAGTTGAAAACCACTTAGCATTCTTAACCAGTGTTAACATTTCTGGGATTCTAGGTAAAAGGAACTTATCTACTACTATGTTGTTGTTTAAATGGTGTAAATCAATACACAACCTGATGTTTCCGTTAGTTCTGCTTGCCACAACAACCGGAGAAACCCACTCAGAGGGTTCAATAGCCTCTATTATATCTGCTTTGGTCAATTTCTCCATTTCCTTGTCCACATCTTTTTTTAAGAACAATAGGAATGTTTCTCACCTTGTGTATTTTAGGACAGGCATTTCATTTTAAGACTATGCAATGCTCTAAGCCCTTTAGCTTACCAATATCTCCACTAAAAACTTTTGGAAACTTGTTAAGCATCTCTTTTCCAACACCCTCTCCATCTTCAACAACCATAACAGTTTCAGGACTTTTGGGATCTAAAATCATATGTAAATCACCTCGGTCTCTCTACCCCAGTATGGATGGTTCCTTCTTTGCTATATGCAGTTTTCCGACAGACTCTAAACTTTCTAACTTGAATATTGAGGTTCTATATCCCAAAAGATCTATTTTCTCTCCAGAAAATCCTTCTGGACTAATGTGCCTCTCAAATAAGTTCTTTCCTAACCTTTTTTTAAATTTAGATTTCCACTTACACACCTCTTCATTTACAATCGTAAACGTTGATGCTGAAACTACATACATTTGCACTTCCACACCATAAGTGGTCATTAAACATATAGGTTTTTTCTAATTCACTTCTAAATTCTCATTTATATTTAACACCAATGCTTTTCCAAATTATTCACACTAAAGTTATTGATCAAATCACAATGCATAACTTTTGTTTTACACTGAATTCTTCCTCACTAGAACTTTTACTTTTCTCAACAGCGCATCTCACTTTAAGATTTTTCTTTTCGTAACAGGCGCTAGCAAAATGCCCAATTTTACCACATGCTGAACATCTCTGTTTTATTGCTGGGCAGTTTTTGCTAGATGAGAACTGCTATCACAAC
Source organism: Pleurodeles waltl (assembly GCF_031143425.1). NCBI lineage: Eukaryota > Metazoa > Chordata > Amphibia > Caudata > Salamandridae > Pleurodeles > Pleurodeles waltl. Next base: position 429,328,959 of record NC_090445.1, on the reverse strand, counting down.
GGTAACATTTTAACCTTCTTTTTTTTTTAAAATAAAATCCTGTGTTTTAACGTTCCCTTTTTTGTTTTTATTGACACTTTTGTTTTTTATCTTATAAACCACTTCATCACACAACTGTCTGGATTATGTTTTTAAAGCCTTACCACTGCGACTCGACAATTCAGCCTTCCTTACCATAGCTAATATATCTTTCAACTCGGCATCTCCAGTTACCCATAGTTTTTCCTGAACGGCAGGATCATGAGTATGCATGACCACCTGATCACGAATAAGTTATTCTTGTAAGTGATCAAATTTGAAATCTTCTGCTGCTATTCTCAGTGCTGCAACATATTCATCAGTTGTTTTTCCTGTCTCTTCTTTTCTTTGAAAGAACTTATGTCTTACAATTCCAATGCAACTTTTATGTGCAAAATGGTTTCAAAACCTCTTAATGCATCTTAAAAAACATTAGAATCCCCACCCACTGTCGATTTTGTCATTCCTTCATTCACCTTCAATCCTTCTGGACCAACTGACTGTAACAAAACCTTCTTTCTGGTTTCATATTTCCTTCTTCATCAATAGTTTCCAGAAAGTTTAAGAAGTAGGCTTTCCATTTCACCCACTTCATACATGGATTTTCACCTGCTGGCCAAAAGGCTTGTGGAGGTTGAAGTGCAAAATTCTGTGTAGTCATGCTGATAATATGAAATCAGGTTGATCACAAAACTAGTGTTCTATCTTCAACCTAGGGACTAGTTTGCTAGCAAGTTTAAGGATGAAGAAACATCACATATAAAAGGTATACACGCCCAAATGTACAGATTAATAGATTCATTCCGCTTTTATTTATACACCTAAAAAAAATGGTAACATTGTCATTTTTGACGTATATATTTGAACTTACTGAATATTTCCACGCAAGCTACTCTTCACAATTAATTGAATGAGAAGAAATAATAGTAGCTGGAAACTTGTTTGGCGATAGCTAATTCTAAAATAACAGCCACTGTTTTGAAGTCCGGTAAAGGATTCTTTAAACTGGACCGCTAATCTTTAATTCATACATAAATAAATTTCCAAAATGGCCCCACGTATGAATATGACGTAATACATCTAGTGCGTGAGTAGCTTGACGGAAACGTGCGCCTTAGGTAACCTTCTGTGAACGCTCTATTCACAATACTGTGCTGTGACCTGTATAGAATCTCTGAAGAAACGGCCTCAGCTTCATAAAATGCAGCTGCTCATTCCTCCAAGTTTGCAGAGTGGTAAGGTTGTAAATCCAAAAGCTGACTGTGAAGAAGTAACATTTTTATATATATCATTTATAAGCAAAGCATGTACAGTACGTCAGGATATCCATTCGGAACTTGTGCTGAATATGAAGTTTAAAAAACTTCCATAAAATGCCATGGGTTCTTTTCCTCTCTGTTTCAACAGCAGAATCTCGTCACCAGATTTGTCAAGTTGGATTTATTTATATTCGAAATACCATAGCTTTGTACAAGGGCATCCAATCTCCACTCTTCACACTCCGCAACTGCTGTTCCCAAGTTCTGTAACAGTGCACAGAATCAAGGGAACATGCAGTAGAATTAAGAGCTAAATGTATACACTAAACATATACAACTCCTACACTAGTTCATAGTTATAACAATAAATATATTTTAAATTAAAAATATTAATTTAAAGAACATAACACCATACACAGTTTCTCATTCAAATATGGTAGTTTTTAAGTCCCGCTCAGCTTTTTTTGCTATATGTGGTCTTATACTTCCACATGCAACTGCCAATCTCCTTACCTACTTTTGTGCCAAAGCCCTTTTTCTTTTCCAGCAGTAGGTGTTTACACAGGTTGTGTGTTGTATTTTAACTTGGACAAGACTACAAAGTTCCATAGCATTGTTTGCCAAATATGATTCTATCCCATCCATTTTCCCTTGATCTAAATACTCTATGTCCAAGTGGATAGTTTCTCACTTACCTTGTATTGTCATAAAGCTTAAGGGCCCTTTCTGGGAAGCCACAAAGCAAATTCCATAATGCGAAAAGCTGCACGTACTAACTCATTAAGAAAGGCTGCTATTTTTGGCATATGCATGGTGTAGACCTAGAACTCCAGTCACATATTTACTAGTCCACTACCTGGACTTAAAATTGAATACAGACTCCCAAGTGAGTTAAACATTTTTTGGCAACTGTTTGGCTAGCATTTAAATTAATGAAATTAAATAGTTGCCAGTATGGGACATGATGGGATGCTGACGCTGCAAGCTACCTTAAAGCCCACCAACTTTTGGAAACTTCTGCCAGTCTTCAGTTTCCTTTTTTATGTCAGATTAAACTACACATATATATCATGCAAATGAATATATATGTTTGTGTGAGTTTGTACGTCTTTGTGTATATGGTAGTAGTTCATTTTTGACTTCCTTATGTAGTTTTCAAGAAAAAATTGAGCACCTTTCCTAAAGGAGGCCAGTCTTTGGGTAATTTGAATATAAATCTGAATCCTCAAAAAGATTTCCTTTAGAAATGGCCTGGTCTTCCAAATCAGCACCTTTGTTTTTGCTAAGAAAGGAACTTGTTGAAATGACAGCTTTTTGGAAGCCTTTTTATAGTTGGGTTGGACTACGGCCAGATCTTACAGAGAAGGGTTTCTGACATCTTGAACTGTAATCTGGTTCTGGCGCTATTCTGGGTAAGACATATATGGGATAATTTGGTTGGACTTGGTTGTGGTTTTTCCTTGTGGTCAAAACCAAATAGAATAGTCAAAAACTACAGGTCTATGTTGAATACTCTCTTTTGAGAAGCAGTTAAAATTGTGTTAACCAAACTTAATTATAGGTTATTTGCTAGGCACCCCAGTACTTAAGCATATTCAGCCTAAAACAGTTCCCAAAAGGAAGCTGTATGTTGATTGCCGTGCTCCTCTGCATTCACATTCCTAAAACGTTAGCTTAAGGAATTTACCCTTAAAGGGTTTTATGAAAAATGGGAGAAAGGCAGCCCTCAATACTGTATTTGAGATTTAAAAGCAGGAACTTGGCAATTGTTTATTTATCTGTCCCCTTCTTTCTGATACTAGACAGAGCTGTTGTGAACCATTATTGAGGGATTATAGGATCAGGCCATGTATTAACAATCACACTCTTCATTTATAAAGGTTTCTGTGGATCTAAAATGCAATTTTGCATCAAAAATTGATTAAGGAGATCATCAAAACAAGTCTCTGTTATAAGGTATCATTGGTTAATCCTTTGTGTTGATCTAAATTTAAGAATAGTGAAAGATCTATTTGGACTTTTATAAGATAGGCACATGATCTTGCAGTGGGCTTTGAACCACTAATGAATTGTAATTTCATTTGGGTGAAATTATGCTGAGTTTTCTCTGTGGTGTGATTCTAAGTCCTGATTGTTTGGTGATGCATTTTTAATAAGATGTCTGTATAAAGGTTTTGTGGAGCAATCTAAATAAATATTTTTGTGTGTTTGTGCAAACTCGCTGATCTTGAAATGAGATAGTGTTGCTTGTAAGTGTGCTTTGTGATCCAGTATAAGGATGGGACTATTAAGTGTTTATGACTTCAGTGAAGATTCCAATGAAGAAGAACTAGGATTACAAGTAAGTAACTTTTCCCTCTCTGAAGGGCTTATAAAGACAATAACTGGATAACTTCAGTACAGGGAAACTTTAAGAGAGTGCCTTCGCTCTTTCGTCAGTGAAAGATTACGACACTCCAAAAACAACAAAATAAGCCTTTTAGACAGCAGCATCTCTGAGTTGATGGACATTGCATAGAGGATAACTTGCGCTGTGCATGGCCCTGATCTATGGACACAGTTGTGCATTTTATTATTGCATCTGCTTGTGATTTTGAGAGTGCTAAACATTGAGATTATATCTGCTGTGTAGCTTTCACTGTGTTCAGTTGGAGAAAGACTGCTGCCAGGCCCAGCATAACTGCAGTAGCCGGTGTGGCCAGTGGCAACACACCTCACCCCTCGAAATGTCTCTTCTTTGATAATCAAAATCTAACCTTCCTGATTTTGACAGGGTGAGAAGTGTTGGGGGTGGAGGGCAAACAAACGGTCAGTTTTATTGCTTTTATTTTGAATTATAATTTACCCTTTTTATTTCAATTGCATTTACTAACGTATCCACCATTTCACTCCCGACCCCAGTACAGCTCTTCCCTGTCTCTAATTTTCTCTTCCCTTTTAACCAGGCATGAAATAATGTTTTGGTGGCTCAGATCTCGCCCTGTCATCACCTTCCTTATCAGGATTAGTTAGAGAAATAGAGTGGGGGTACAGTGATGCTACAGTGTAGAGCACGGGGGTAATACAGTAGGAGTAAACCTGGGCTGAGGGTGGTCTGGCCACAGGGACGATTGCTCTGAAATCATACATGAATAGCAAGCAGTCACTGTAGGATCATAGACCATTACTTGATCTTATATCGTAGTCAACCCGATATCTGTATTAGTGCACAGAACCCATCTGTACAGCGGTCTTGCCTCTTCATGATGCCTGCCCTCGCTGCCTGTAGCTGGTACCTTCTGTTTTTTTCCAGGGGCCCGTTTCCTTTTATATCCTCTCCTTGTAGCGGGTTCCTTTTGCATCTTGTGCTTCAGACTATTCTTTCTATACTTCCTTCCTGATGCCGGTCACATCTTTATTCCTGGCACCAGTAACTGATTTCTTTTCGTTCCTTAGTTGCATTTAGCTGGATCATTTTGTAATTTTTTGTGTCGATGGCAAGTTCTTTCTGTGTCCCCTGCACCTGTAATTTGCATTGCTTGTATCCTCTAGCACCTGTAGTTGGATTATTCTCTATCCTGTAATGCTTGTATCTCGGATTGTTTTTTTATAGCCCCCTTCTTGTACAACTTGTTTGCCTCCTAGCAAATTCATTTTAAATCTATGTTGCCTCTGTTTCTCGTTCTTTTGTGTCCCCTGGCACTTGGTTTCTTCAGTGTCCCACGTAATCAAGGGGTGAATCCAAAGCAATCAGTAAAATATTTTCAGTTTGTGAATTGATAAAGGAGTAACTACTATACATTACCGTAGTGATAGACTCTTTCATAGCTCGTTTACATACTAGTACATTCTGCTCTGTAGGTTTCTGTGACTTTTTTCAAAAGCTTTTCGTTATTGAGAACTCACTAGAATGCGAGTACTTGCCACCATTGTCAGTTTCATTTTTAATCGTGGGTGTACTCGCCTTATCTTTTCTGATGGTGTTTATAAACCGTGAATGTCCTCGTCCTTCTTTCGCCTATGCTGTGCTACACTGCTCTTATTGCAACGTCCTACCATTAGTCTGGAGCCTTGAAAAGCTAATTTGCCAGCGGGAACATTTGGAAGTTGCTAACCAACATAAATAAACAGCAGGGCATTTAACAACCCCAGTCAATGTGGGTTGGTTCTTCGTTTCAATACTTCTGAACCGGCATGCAGACTTAGATTTATCAGCAAAACTATGTACCACGCTTGGAACACCCATCTGCTCTTTGTGATCGTATCATACAATTTAAAGGACTGCACACCTCTATGGATTTTAACTCGGAAGAGGAGGTTTCCTATTCAGTTTTTGAAACCCGCCCTTGTTCTGCTCTACAGCTAAAGAGACAACTGCATCTTTTGCTGCTACATGTACTGCAGCAGGGCTCCTAATTGCCATGACAACGTCATTTTCACTTCGATTTTACCACTTATCTGGAAAACGCTGACATTATTTTATCAGAGTTCACATCATAGACGAAAATACACGGACTGTGGCAGACACTGAATGAAGGCCAACCACACCCCTCTCCTGCTTGCGGAGGCTATTTACCTGAATGGCAAAGCAAGTGGATCTCACCTTTGGGGCCTGTTGGCCTTGCTAGTTGTATTTAGCCATGCTGCATAGCATGGCTGAAAACATTGAAAACAGTGGTAAGCAGCGTGGGGCTCCAAGCACCACGTATGTTCTTGGTAAGTCCACAATGTATCTCAGAACAGAGCTCATTCGCTGTGTGGTAGACAAAGCCTAAAAATGGGCCTTCAAATTAGTACTGTATAGATGACATCAAGGGTGTACTCTTTATTTTTTCATTACATCAAAGTATAGTATGTTGCACCCGATTCTCAAGTTGTGGCTGCTGAATTGTGACCTCTGAACTATTAATTTCAACATAATATGTCGGGAAAGTCAAAAACACATGAAATTCCTCTGCTTTATGTAATGTGGCAAACAATCAGTTTAAGGTACTGCCTTTCGAAATCAAGTCTAAGTGCGTTTAGTTATTGCTTAGCAGTTAAGGGGGCACAAGGCCATACATCTGTGCCTTTTTCTGGATGAAGGTTTGTGAAGGTCACTTTGCAAATTGTGCGAGTGCATTCAGTTCTTAGCAAATACGATGCTGCACAGAAGACTATGGACACCATCTGCTGGAAAGCAAGCCACTTTTTAACGTTTCTCTAGTAATGTGTTATTTGCTAACATGGGTAAAGAAGCTCCATAGTCCTCTGTTGATATATTTACACACGCTACCATATTGGAATTACATCACTGCTCCAGAAGCAATTGTTTGTCATGCTATACCATGGCCTGTCGTAATATTTGTTCTTCACAGCGTCTCTATAGAATGCAAACTGTTTTCCAGTTCATCAATAGCAATTTAAATATAGCATATGTACTCTCCACGAAAGGAGACAGGTTCTCACCTATAGCAAATTGTTTAGGGCTATTCTAGATTGAGATGAATCACCCATTTCCCTAGTGCACAGAAGTGCTGGCATAACTATTCTACAACACTTGCACATAACCCTAACATGACATGGGAATTTTGGGGATCACTGAACACCTGGCCCTATGCACTCCATCCAGTAGATGGTTTGGGGAGTAGTGTAATATTTAACACAACCAACAAGGTAATACCTGAATTAGCATTTATTCTTCTAGTTTGGTAAAAGAGAATCTTTTGACACACATTCCATTAGATCATATTGCAAAAAAATCATAATATACAATTTGTCAGAATTTGACAAAATCTCAGGATCCATGTTGTCTTGAAACAGCACACACTCTTTATTATTCATAGTTCATTAGAAAACATTGTATGTACAGCTAACATGTTTCACGGTAAGAACACCGCTTCTTCAGGGCTGTCAATTAACAGATTTGGTTATATGAGATAATTATATAAAATTTCAAAACGTTAATCATAGTCGGATTAACCATAATAAAAGATAAAATTTGATGTTCAAGGCAAACCATGTAGAAAGACTACTTTATTTACATAGATGTTGTATGTCCCCACAACATATTTAAAACATACAGGGATTTATTCCTCACAAGATAGAACACAAACTAAGGAATAAGAAAAGCCTGAAAAGAGAGTGATATAAATATATTATGTCAATTGACTCTAAAAGTATCTTTGAAAGTACAGTGGTTCATTGTTAATAGACGGCAATTGGAAGATTAACTGTGTCATCAACAATAAGATTTCTGATAGCTGTACATCACTGGCAACAGTTCACCTCATACAAACATTGTAACATCTACAGATCAGACAACACAAGAGTTTCATAATCATTATGCTATCAAACAAGCCAAAAAGTTGTACATACATACCAGGTCCAAATGCAGTCCCCTAATGTGACTTTTTTTACCTAGTCATATCCACATCTAGTCACTCAACACCATGGATGTACTCCCAGTTGTGTCTAGAAATGAAAGGAAAAGGTATCCAGAAGATAAATACAGATACCTACAATATTTGAAAACCTCGCCTGTGGAAAGGCCGGGACTTGAACCGTGGTCCCATCCTTTGCTGTATCATCTCCTCATTGACCCACCAAGATTGGTGCAATGACTTCTGCTATCCCACTACCTTAACCACCATTCAAAACAAAAAATGAAGTACAAAGTACAGGAACCTTAGCCAAGGAAAGGCCAGGTTTTGAACCATGGTCCCATCCCTTGCGGTATCATCTCCATGTCGACCAAATCTATGTTCACAGGTTAAGTGCATTGACTTCTACAGTCCCACATTTCAAAAAAGGTATCCTGCAAATCCATGATTATAACAGAGACCTAAAACAACTAGAATCAAATGACCAGGTTGTGTTCAGAAATTGAAATAAACACATTCAGGTATAGATACAAATTCTAGTTAATTCTGAAAAACTTCACCTTTCAAAAGACCAGTTCTCCAGTATTGGACCATTCATAGATTCACATGCTTGAATCATCCCCGTGGTCAAAGTGGGAGTCCCCCACGGTACCTTAAAATAGCAGTATAGTGAAACTTTCCATAGAAAGTAATATTAAAGTGCATTCACTTTCACAGCTTATTTGCATCATTAGAAAAGACCCAAAGTCCAGCCAATCAGGCAACAGCATCCTCTAGAATCCTCAGCATAGAAGCTCCAGTCTCCAATTTTCTGCCGCACATCTTGTGAAAGGAAGCCTCCCTGAGCTCTGCTCAGTTTTTTCCTTACTTCAGCTTCTAAAGCATCAAGATGTCAAATATGTTTTTTAAAAAGGGCTCTTTAGATCCTGCAAATCTTGTGAGAAGAAGTGATTACATGTGGATGACCCACATAAAGACTGCCTCTACTGCCTTTATCCTGACCAGAAAACAAAGGATTGTAAGGTATGCAGAACATGTTCTACTAAAACTCTAAAGGACAGGGAAGCAAGACTTCTTTTGTGGTTACAAAAGACCAAGCCACAAAAAGATACTTCCTCAGAAGAGGAGAGTGACACTTCAGCTCACTTTCACAAGAGGGCAAGATCCCACGACTAAGGGACATCTGAGGTAGCCAGAAAGGCACTAAAGATTTTTCATCGTGGGTCTCTGACAGACATTGGGAACAAAGAGAAAGCTACAAAGTTCTCCACAGAAACTGCCTCATCTGAGCCTGCAACTCCTTTTGTGAAATCTGCAACAGATGTTTCCTCTGGCCCATCGCCAACCTCAGAAATCCACACAATGTCGACAAGAACTTCCGCGTCGCCGACGGTAACTACTTTGACATCAATGAGACCCTCAACTTTGATAACGACAACCGCCGTCTACACTCCTATACTGTCAATGAAGATCTGCTTGTCGACAAAGACTCCACCATCGACAAGACCATCAAGGTCAGTGCCATCATGGTCGGTGACTACCACATCATTGGCATCTATTCCCTCACCAATGACATTGTCGACGACACAGTCAACCTTCATTAAAGTCAGCAAAACATTTCTCAGACCTCAGGACACCTCACCCAGCAAGGTGTCACCATATCTTCCAAGTACCTTGCTTGATCTGGAAGACTCTGAGAATGAAGGAACTTTTGGCCTCACTCACAGCTCCTCTGAGCTGCAAGTAAAATATGAGAAGGATGACAATGAAGGAGAGGACTCTTATTAAGGTCAATATTATACCCCACAAGTCAACCATAGGCCGTAGACGGTTTCCAGAACCGTCGGAGAATCCACCACCTCCTCCTCCACCAGTAGTCGCTGAGACACCAATGCCTATTCCACCACCAGTAACACCAAAGATGACTCTGGCTTCTTCAATTGCAGCTCCACCAAGGGATGACCCTTCATAGCTGACGATGACTGAGAAGAGGGTGGGATACAGGACACCTGTCCACCTCAAGATGACTGGGATGATTATCTCATTCCACACCGTCTCCTCCAGCGTTACATCCCTCAGACTCCTCTTCTGAGTACATTGGGGGTTTCCACAATTTAATGGAAAAAGCTGCAGCAAGATTTGACTTACCTATTACAGCAAAACACTCAGATTGTTTCCTTTATGATTTCAAGGAACAAACAAGAAAGTCTTTTCATGCCATTCCAGTAATAGATCACATTTGAGAATAAGGCCTCAAACTGATGCAAACTCCAGCAGCTGTGGCGGCAGTGCTTCCACGCTTCGATAAAAAGTATAAAGCCCCTGAGAAATCTCCTGCCTGCCTAACAGGACATGCCAAGGCAGATTCGGTGGTCCCACAAACAGCGCAAATGTGCTCCAAAAATCCTATCACACTGATTTCTGCTCCTCCAGGCAAAAAAGGCAGGTGCTTAGACAACATCGGAAACCTTTTTTCCAGTTTGTCTTCCATCTTAAATTATGCAGCAAACTCCTTAGCAATCTTGGGACGCTACAATAGACAAATTTCATCAGATATCGGTGCCCTGCTAGATCTAGTACCTGAGGACAAGAAGTCAGAAGTACACAAGATACAAGAAGGTGAGCGTACATCCTCAGAGATAATAGACTGTGCGATGGCTATCACCTCCATGGGGTTCCCGCAATTGCCAGAAGCCGCTGTTTTAAGGAGACAAGGTTGGATCAAATCAACATCTTTTAGGCCAGAGGTGCATTGAAAAATCCTCATCATGGCATACAATGGTGAGACACTATTTGGAAAACATATTGGCAATGTCCTACTTGCCATTAAAAGGGACACAGAAACTGCAATATCTTTAGGCACACTGCAGTTCCATAGGTTTCCCTTTGGTGAGCACACAGTATAAGTCTTTCCACCTACAGGGGAGGTTACTAACGCTACCATCTGCCCTTTCAATCTCAGTATATACTTTCTTAGCAGCAGCAGCAATGCCTACACCAAGCAGGCAGGATGGCAAAGACAATCTACACAATCCAAGGATACCTCCCTTAAACAATGATTTCAACTGGGTGGCAGCAACCACCACCTCACCACATCCAGTTGGCGCAAATATTTCGACAATCTTCACCAGTGGTGGCAAATAACTACAAATAAATGTGTAGTAGATCTGACCCTGGATTTCCTACAGAGACCGCCAAATATGCCACCAAAAGGTGCACTCCCCCACCCAACCTCTATCTTCACTTATTGCAGAAAGAAGCTCTCAAAATGCTCCGCAAGGAAATGATCAAGAAAGTACCATTTAACCAGAGAGGCACAGGCTTCTATTCTCGTTTTTTTCCTGGTAAAAAAAGAAATCAGGAGAGCGGTGACCCATTTTAGACCTAAAAAAACTCAACAAATGTCTCAAAAAATAATTCCACATGGTCACCCTTACGGACATCCTGCGTCTCCTAAACAATGGAGGTTATATGACCACTCTTGACTTGCAGGATGCATATTTCCAAATTCCCATACAGCCAAAGCATTGCAAATACCTTCGTTTCACAGTAGCTGGCACTGATTAGGAGTTAAAAGTCCTCCTATTTTGGGCTCAAATCAGCACCCCACATTTAAAAAAAATGTCTGGGCCCTGTTGCAGCAGCCCTCAGAATACACCGTCACTAAGTTTTCCCATACCTAGACGATTGGCTGCTAAAGGCGCAAACACCTAAGCAACCAAAGAGACAAGGGATTGCATGAACTTGTTCCACAGGTTGGGACTTACCTTAAACCTTCAAAAAGCAATGACTGTACCCCCACAAAAGATAACGTTTCTTGGTTCCATCCTAGATACCATACAGGACAAAGCTTTTCTCACCCTAGAAAGACAGCAGAAATTAACTCTGCTAGCCCGCACAATATCCTGAAAAAAGTCTATTTCAGTGCGTTGGTGCAAGTCCTTACTAGGGATGATGTCTTCTGCTATGAACCTTAGTCCCCTAGCATTCCTGAAAATGAGACCTTTACAGGAGGAACTGCAGGAACAATGTATTCAGTCTCAAAGGTCTTTCGAGGACTTCAGCAAGATAACCCTAAAAATGATTCAAGCTTCGGAATGGTGGTCTCACATCCCTCACGTCTCCAAGGGGCTCCAGTTTCTACCATCAATACCAGACTTCACCATCACAACAGATGGCTCTATGGAAGGGTGGGGTGGTCCTCTCCAAAACCTGCAAATATAAGGCAAATGGTCCACCTCTCAACGGTCCATGCATATAAACCACCTGGAACTCAAGTCCATCTTTCTCACTCTCCAGGCCTTTTTACCTCGCATACAAGCATTTTCAGTGCTGGTACGCTTAAACAACACAACCAGCATGCACTATATAAACAAACATGGAAGTACAAGGTTACCGGCTGTCTCCCAAGGAGTACAGGACTTATGGCAGTGGCTGACAGCACACATCACCTGAAGGCCGAACATGTGGCAGGGGCAAGCAATACTTTGGCAGACACGCTCAGCAGATCACTGGAGGGTTGCCACGAATGGGAGCTAAATTAAAAAGAAAAGAACAAAAGTTTTCACCTTTGGGGCAAACCAGAACTAGACCTCTTTGCCACGAACGAGAACAACAAATGCTGATTTTATGTCAGTCAACACCCCCTCCCAGGATCATGTGGAAATGCCCTTTTAATAAGATGGTCCAGGATATTTGCATAGGCTTTCCTCCCATCGCCAAGATACGGAGGCAGAAAGATGAAGACTGAGAAGTGCCACCTGTTCCTGATAGCCCCCAAATGGCCCAGGCAACACTGATTCACAGAACTCCTCCTGCTGTCGGAAACCAACCTGATTCATCTTCCCACCAAATGAACTCTGCTGATAAGGAACCATGGCCAAGTTCTTCACCTGGATCCAGGCTCTCTTCGATTATATGCATGACTCTTGAATTCCATGAATTCAAGAATATAAATATTCCCCAAGAATGCAAAGATATCCTTGCAAGAACAGACACAACTAACAAATCCTACAGATTGAAGTGGAAAAGATTATGCTTATTGTATCAAAAAGCTAGTTTGCACCTGCTGAAGTCATCACAGGAGCAAATATTGCTCTATCTTTTTTCCCCGGCTCGCTCAGGTTTAGTGCATGCACCTGTGAAAGTACACCTTGCAGCAATGTCCAGATAAAGACACTCTTAACAGGATCCTTCGTTTTGCTCCACAAGGTTAGACTAGCAATTTATGAAGGGCCTTTTCCATGTTTTCCCTCCAGTCTGACTACCTCCTCCAGAATGGCAGCTGAACGTCGTCCCTGCTTTGTTAATAAAGCCACCATTTGAACCAATTCAAAAGGCAGAATTCAAATTCGTCACCTGGAAAGAGGCCACACTGTTGGCAATAACATCCGCTAGAAGGGTGAGTGAGATCCAGGCATTCACAATCCAACAACCCTTTCTCAGATTCACAGATGAAGGGGTTATGCTAAGAACTAACCCAAAATGTATTCCAAAAGTACCTATACAGTTTTATCTTAATGAATCTGTCACTCTAAGAACTTTCTTCCCAAATCCAGCCACTCCAGCAGAGCAATCTCTGCATACTCTGGAACTAAGTAGATGTCTTAAGCTTTACTTACTTCGTACCAAACACCTTCGAAAAACAGAACAATTACTTGTAGCATATGCACAGTCTCGGCAAGGTGCATCTGTTACTAAAGCAACCACTGGATTATGGATTTCTGCAACTGTACAATTTTGCCATTCCAGAGCGGGCAAACCTCTTTCTTCCAAGACAAAGGCACACTCAAGAAGAGCTGTCTCTAGATCGGCTGCCTTATTTGCAGGTGTTCCTTTGTAAAAGATTTGTCGTGCTGCAACGTGGAAGATCGTACAGACTTTCGCGCAGAACTATTGCCTGTATTCAGCACACCGTAGTGATGCAGCAGTCAGGCTGTATTGCGGCATCAGTTTCAATAAGGTGAGCCTCTGTTATCTTCAATGTCACTTACTCAAAGTATAATATTTCATGACACGTTATATGTCTGTTAATACATCACAAAATGTGTACTATTATTATTACAACCCACCATCCGCAAAGTAATGGGATCACAATATGTAACTAGTACAAAACTGCTTGCTATTCTGATTCAAGCATGTGAATCTAAGAAAGATCCAATACTGGAGAAGAAAATGGGATACATACCTGTAACTACAGTTCTCCTGTATTGGTATCTTTCATAGATTCACATGCAACCCACCCTCCTCCCAAAAGAAGCTCCCCCTATGTCTCCTTAATATTTATTTCACTCGTGCTGGAAAATCTGAGAAACTAGAGCTTCTGCCCTGAGGGTTCTAAGTTGTGCTGTTGCCTGGTTGGAGGGACTTTGGGTCCTTTCTAATTATGCAAATTAGCGATGAAAGTAAAAGCACTTTCTCCAGTATTGGATCTTTCATAGATTCACATGCTTGAATCATCCCCGTCGTCGAGGTGGGAGCCTCACGGTAAACTTAAATATATAAAAAGCAGTAAGTCAGTAAAAATAAAACCAGTAGGCCCTAGTAGGCCTCATAGGGTATTTTACAGTCTATCCACTTTGTTTTGTGAAAAGACCCAAACTTGAGTATCAACCAATCAGGATTCAGCCCCTCCCAAACACTCCCAACAGAGGCTGAATTCCCTCAGATTTTCTACCGCACGTCGTGTGAAGGGAGTCTCCCTGAGCTCTGCTCAGTTTTTTTTCCTATTTTCTGACTGAAGATTGTTTTTTCTCTCAGGAAACTAGTTACAACTTTACTATGTCTGAAAAGGCAAAGAAGGGTCTGTTCAGAGACTGTGACAACTGTGGGAAGAAGAGACTACATATTGATGACCCCCACAAGAAGTGTATTTACTGCCTTCATCCAGACCATAAGGTGAGAGACTGCAAAATCTGTCGCACCTTTAGTCAAAAAACCCTCAAAGACCGAGAGGGTAGACTTCTCTTATGGCTGCAAAAACAGAAAGCCTTAGAGCATCCTTCATCAGACAGCGAAGAGTCACCACAAACTTCTCGCCCTCAGAAAAGAACAGGTGAGAGAGATAGAGGTGCGGATGAACCACCAAGAAAAATGCACAAAAAGACAAAACAAGTCTTAACTGAAGAGGCAGTTAAACATGGACCAAAAAAGGTTCATTCAGAACCTACTACGCCGTTACACCGGAAAAGCACCTCAAAGAAACCATCCCTGTCTCTGTCACCACAAAAAGAGCCAGAAAAACTCTTGTCGGTGAAAAAACAACCGGCGACGACCGCCCCGTCGACGACAGTGTCGACGGTAACAGCGACCACGGTATCGTCGACGTTCACAACACCATCATCACCGATGATTATGACGTCGTCGCCGTTGTCATCGACGACGATTATTACTGCAAAAATCTTCAAAAGAGCTTCGTCGGCAACCACAGCGTCGACAGCGGAGGCCTCCTGGGTTCACAAATCATCCAGGGCACTAAAAAACCCATCTACGCAAGATACGTTGGCGAAGCGACCGTCGTCGGTAAAATACCCGTCGACGAAGGGACCGTCGACTAAGGACCCATTGACAAAGACGCAGTCATGGACGGAAGTGTCGACGAGAGACCCGTCGACGAGAGACCCGTCGACGAGAGACCCGTCGACGAGAGACCCGTCGACGAGGGACCCGTCGACGAGGGAACCGTCGACGAGGGAACCGTCGACGAGGGAACCGTCGAAGATGGAACCGACGATCACCACAGCATTAACAGTTTACAAACCTTGGGACATTTCACCAGATCATTCCTCATACCATCATGAGGACTCCACCAGATTCTTACCCCTTTCCCTTATTAATATAGGGGACAAGCCATCTGACATTTTGCCGATACATACATCACCAAGTAAAGTGCTGCCATACCCACCGCAACATCTTTTGGACGATGATGATGATGAGGATCAAGGAATGTTTGGGGCAGCTAGTAGCCCGTCCCAACTAAATGTCAAATGTCAAGAGTTTGATGAAGAAGAGGATCAACATTACGAGCATAGTTATGCTTCAACATCTTATCCACAGGCAAACCAACCATCGCCACTGGCTATGCCTAGCACATTAGTGACAGATTTACAACATATGTTGAAGGACTACTATAAAAGGTTCCCACCGTCAACTCAGTCCACGCCACCTAGACCTCAGAGTTACCAGCAAGCTCAAACTACTAATGTTTCCGAAAAGCCACAGGCTAGTAGACCTGTAACTAGCCAAGCTCCGGAAGCTTACCTCTCGTCGGACGACGAAAGGGAAGAGGGCGAGCTAGCAGATTCAGCGGCTAGTGAATGGGACGATTATCTCGTTCCCACACCATCTCCACCTCCAGCAGCTCCAGTGGATTCTCCTCCAGAAGACATAGGAGGTTTCCATAATATCATAGAGAGAGCGGCGAAACGTTTTGGCCTGGCAATTGTTTCCCATGAAACTGAGTGTTTTTTGTATGACTTTAAAGAGCCGTCAAAGAGATCTGTAAGAGCCATACCGATTGTGAATTTCTTATGGCAGGAGGGTTTGAAGGCAATGAAAAACCCGGCAACAGTGCCTTCACAAATGCCAAGGCTAGAGAAAAAATACAAGGCCCCAGATGATTCTCCGGCCTGTTTAGTCTCACAGCCGAAACCTGACTCGGTTATATCACAGGCGGCTCAACGACGATCCAAAAACCCCTCTACGCCTATTGCGTCTCCCCCAGACAAAGAGGGAAGGAGACTAGACAATATCGGTAAGAAATTCTCCTCGGTTGCTGCAGTAACGGTCAAGGCGGCCAATTCCCTCGCCATCCTGGGAAGGTACGATCGCCAGATGTGGGCAGACATGTCCGCTTTTGTAGATTCACTGCCAGAAGATCTCAAGGTGGAAGCCAAAAAGGTCTTGCAGGAGGGAGAAAGGGTCTCCGCAGAGATAATAGACACTGCAATAGATATTTCCCTCACTGGCTTTCGACAATTAGCTGGAGCAGCAGTCCTGCGCAGACAAGGGTGGCTTAAAGCTACTTCATTCAGACCAGAAGTCCAGACTCGTGTTCTCGACATGCCCTTCGATGGAGAGAGTTTGTTTGGCAAACATGTCGACGACATGCTGCAGGCTATCAAGACGGATACCGATACAGCAAAATCCCTAGGTACCCTGCAATATAAAAGACTACCTTTTCGTGGAGCAAGGGGTAGAGGTAATTACTCCTTTCGAGGTGGATACCAACAATACAGGTCACAATATCCATCTTCCTCCACAGGACCAGGACATCAGCACCATCAACAACAGCAGCATTATCGATTACCACCAGCCGCAGCTTACAAACATCCGGCTAGAGGAAGAGGAGCTGCCCGAGGAAGAGATACAGGCAGAAAGCAATGACCAGCGGATAATCTCAACACCTCCCCAATCAATATTGAAGGTCGGAGGTCGCATCAATTCTTATTTCCCCAAGTGGAAGGCTATAACATCGGACAGATGGGTACTAGATGTAGTGACCAGAGGTCATACTCTGGAATTCATGCAAACACCACCGAGTGTCCCTCCATCGGGTACACCGCCTCCGAGGTTGAGCCAACTTCTCAGGGAAGTAAGAATAATGCTAACAAAAGGAGCAATAGAACCAGTCCCTTTATCTCAAAAGAACAAAGGATTCTACTCCCGGTTTTTCCTTCTAAAGAAACCATCAGGAGACTGGCGCCCCATCCTGGACTTGAGAGCACTAAACAAGTTTCTAAAGAAACAATCGTTCAGGATGGTAACGTTGCAGGATGTCCTGTGCTCTTAAACACGGGAGATTGGATGGCATCCCTAGACCTCCAGGATGCTTATTTTCATATCCCCATATATCGCAAACATCGCAAATTTTTAAGGTTCAGGGTAGGACGTATGCACCTCCAATTCCGGGTTCTACCATTCGGTCTCAAATCAGCCCCCAGAATCTTCACAAAAATGTTAGCTCCAGTAGCAGCACATCTTCGCCAGTCAGGTATCCAGGTCTTCCCTTACCTGGACGACTGGCTTATAAAGGCACCCTCAAAATTCCAAGTAACAAATCATATTTCCTATTGCCTTCAATTGTTACACAGCCTGGGGTTTGTAGTCAACTACCAGAAATCTCAGATATACCCCAAACAAGAATTGAGTTTCTTGGGAGCAATTTTGGACACAGTACGCAGCAAAGCGTACCCATCACACGAGAGGAAACAAAAGTTAACCTCTTTGGCAGACAACCTATCCAGAAAAAAGTTCGTTTCAGTCCGCATCTACAAATCATTGCTCGGAATGATATCATCGTGCATTCCGCTAGTCCCAGATTGCAGGCTCCATATGCGACCCCTGCAAGAGCAATTGGACATACAATGGACACAGGTCCACGGCTCCTTCGAAGACAAGATTCGCATAACGCCTCTAATGAAGAACACTATGAGGTGGTGGGCGACTCCAACCAATTTCTCAAAAGGGCTGTCTTTTCTTCTTCAAACACCAAGTTACATAGTAACAACGGATGCCTCTCTAGAAGGATGGGGTGCACACTGCCAGGACCTGCAAATCAGCGGACTCTGGAATCAGCAAGAGAGCCAGCTCCACATCAATTATCTAGAACTCAAAGCAATACACTTAGCTCTAAAAGCTTTCTTGCCAAAGATACAATGTTCAAGCGTCTTAATCCGGACGGACAACATGACCAGCATGTTTTATCTAAACAAGCAAGGAGGCACAAGAGCCCTACAACTCTCGCAGCTAGCCCAACAAATTTGGACATGGGCCATCAAACACAATATTTCACTAAAAGCGGAGCATGTGCCAGGACAGATCAATGTTCTAGCAGACACCCTGAGCAGGACAGTGATTCCTTATCACGAGTGGGAGCTAGACCAGAAAATTCTCAATGGCCTGTTTCTATTATGGGGCAAACCAAACTTAGACCTATTTGCCACTCTCGAGAACAAGAAATGCCAGTTCTACGCAAGTTGGCTTCCCCAAAAAGATTCGTGGGGGAATGCATTTTCGATGAGATGGTCAGGAGTTTATGCCTACGCTTTTCCTCCGATCCCGCTCATTCCGAGAGTCATCAGAAAAATGAAGACGGAGGGGTGTCGACTTCTACTAATAGCTCCCAGATGGCCCAGACAAATATGGTATACGGAGCTCCTCATGCTCTCCGAACGACCACATCTACCACTCAGACAGAGTCCGACTCTTTTAACGATGCACCAGGGACAAGTCACACACCCACATCCGTCGTCTCTTCATTTGTCGGCTTTGCTCCTGAACACAATGAATACTTAAATCTCAAAATTTCCCATGAGTGTAGAGACATCTTAGCAAAAGCTAGAGCTGACACTACCAACAAAACCTATAGACTTAAATGGAAACGGTTTTGTATTTGGTGTGCAGCGGAAAATATACATCCTTTATCTTCTACTCCGGAACAGATACTTCCATATCTCCTGCTCCTGGCAAAATCAGGACTTGCATATTCTTCCATACGGGTACATCTGGCAGCAATTTCCAGATACCGCAGATCACCAGACAGACTCTCTTTGTGTTCCACAAGAATTGTCAAACAATTTATGAAGGGCCTTTTTCGAGTCTTCCCGCCAATTAGGAAACCTCCGCCTCTATGGTCATTGAATGTTGTGTTGATGCAGCTCATGAAAGCTCCTTTTGAGCCGATCCACAAAGCTGACCTAAAATTCCTCGCATGGAAAACAGCGTTACTGTTAGCTCTTACTTCGGCAAAAAGAGTCAGTGACATTCAGGCGTTCACTATCAA
The DNA here is from genome assembly GCF_031143425.1 of Pleurodeles waltl. Classification (NCBI taxonomy): domain Eukaryota; kingdom Metazoa; phylum Chordata; class Amphibia; order Caudata; family Salamandridae; genus Pleurodeles; species Pleurodeles waltl. Next base: position 429,309,559 of record NC_090445.1, on the reverse strand, counting down.
ACAGCCGTTCCTCCAGTTTACAAACTCAGGTGTCATCCTGCGGACAAATCCTAAATTCATTCCGAAAGTTCCCTCAACATTTCATTTAAATGAACCAGTCATCTTAAAAACCTTTTTTCCAAATCCGCAAACAGTGGCGGAAAAAACATTACATTCTCTCGATATTAAAAGATGTTTAAAGTTTTATCTACAGAAAACTCAGGCCATCCGCCAGTCGGATCAATTATTTGTAGCATTCGGCGGAACAAAGAAGGGACACGCGGTGTCCAAACAGACTTTAGCAAGATGGATTGGCCTGGCGATTCAATTCTGCCATTCAAAAGCAGGAAAGCCGCTCCACACCAGGGTGAGAGCCCACTCTACAAGATTGGTAGCCACTTCAGCTGCACTCTTTGCAGGTGTACCACTACATAGCATCTGTAGAGCAGCGACATGGTCCAGCCAACACACATTTACAAGACATTACTGTCTAGAGGAGACTAACCAGGTCGATACAGCAGTGGGACAAGCAGTGCTGAGGCATCTATTTCGTTAAGGTGAGCCTCTTACACATCCCACCACCACACTCGAGGTATGGTCATTAATGGTTAATTTTCTTATACTGTTTAACGTGTCGTATTCTCCATAATAATAGCATAAATTGTGTCAGGATTTCTTGCCACACACCTTTTATTGCTCTTATATTCGGATGTCTATGAATATAAATATAATTATATGTAAGTGCATATTTAAACTGAACTAATGTGAATCACATCACGTATAGAATTACGATGGAATTACAGTCAATGTAATTCAGTAAGTAAGAAAACATTACTGCTCGTTACTCTGATTCAAGCATGTGAATCTATGAAAGATCCAATACTGGAGAAGAAAATTAGTTACTTACCTGTAACTGCAGTTCTCCAGTATTGGTATCTTTCATAGATTCACATGCGACCCACCCTCCTCCCCTCAGAGGCTCCCCTATTATACAGATATTAAACTTCACACTCCTACTAGAAAATCTGAGGGAATTCAGCCTCTGTTGGGAGTGTTTGGGAGGGGCTGAATCCTGATTGGTTGATACTCAAGTTTGGGTCTTTTCACAAAACAAAGTGGATAGACTGTAAAATACCCTATGAGGCCTACTAGGGCCTACTGGTTTTACTTTTACTGACTTACTGCTTTTTATATATTTAAGTTTACCGTGAGGCTCCCACCTCGACGACGGGGATGATTCAAGCATGTGAATCTATGAAAGATACCAATACTGGAGAACTGCAGTTACAGGTAAGTAACTAATTTTCTTAACACTGCTGTCTATGTAGAGTTTCTCTGTACTGCTATTTGATAATAGTGTGGGACTCCCACTTTGACGATGGGGATAATTCAACCATGTGAAGCTTTGAAAGATACCAGTACTGTAGTTTCAGGTAAGTAACTCATTTTCGTTTCCCACCCTGGTTCCACCCATTACTGTACCATTTCTTCATCGATCCAGTCTATGTTCACAAGTTTGAGTGTAGTAACTTCCACGATCCCACTATCTAACACACCACATACAGAAAGGAATTTTACACACAATCTTTATCTCTATACTGACCCCAAAACTAGAAATATCAGTGCCTCTTCATATCATAAAAAGGGCTATAAAATAGAGTGCTGCTCCAAAACTAGCAACCACAATTAACAAGCCACATAATTCTTAAAATAGAAGGGTATGTAACTACTTAGCTGTGTTCACACCATGTTTGACAGTCCTCAAAGTGTCTATCCACCATGTCTCTTTACATCTGAGTCTGTGAACTCTTCTGTTGTTTGGTCTGTGCATGTTAGAATGTTTGTGTGGGTAAACTAGCGAGTAATGTGCAGATAGCAGAAATCTTACTGGGGATGAAACAGTCGACCTTCCAGTTGCTGTTCATTTATGATGAACAATTTTGCTATCAAAGATAAGTTTAGAGGTAAGATGTTTAGGTCAATTGACCTTGACATACCTATATTTCTCCAGTATTGGATCTTCATAGATTCACATGCTTGAATCATCCCCATGGTCGAAGTAGGAGTCCCACTGTACCTTAAAATAGCAGCATAGAGAAACTTTCTGTAGAAAATAATATTAAAGTGCATCCACTTTCACAGCTTATTTGCATGATTAGAAAAGACTCGAAGTTCAGCCAATCAGGCAACAGCATCCTCTAGAACTCTCAGCACAGAAGCTCCAGTCTCTCAGATTTTCTACCGCACTTCGTGTGACAGGAGTGTCCCTGAGCTCTGCTCAGTTTTTTCCTTACTCCAGCTTCTGAAAGCATCAAGATGTTGGATGTTCCATAAAATGGGCTCTTCATATCCTGCAAAACCTGTGGCAAGAAGAGATTACATGTGGATGGCCCATATAAAAGCTGTCTATATTGCCTTTATCCTGACCACAAACCTATGGATTGTAAGGAATGTAGAACTTCCTCTTCTAAGACCCTTAAAAACAGAGAACTGAGGCTTCTTTTGTGGCTACAGAAGACCAAGTTATAAAACGCTACTTCCTTAGACGAGAGCGAAACCTCAATCCACTCTCATAAGAGGTGAAGGTCTGAAGACCAAGGGACCTTTGAGGTAGCTAGAGAAGCCCTAAAGTACAGAGAGTGACAAAGAGTACAGAAGGACAGAGTGGCAAAAAGGAGAAATCTGCTAAAGTCTCCACAAAATCTTTCTCATCTGAGCCACCAACTCAGTCTGTGAGGTCCACAAAGCATGTTTCCACACCGTTGACGATAACCTTCCCGTCGACGACAGCGACGAGGCCTGCAGCAATGATTACAATGACGACAACCGCAGTCGACACCTATACCATCAAGTAAGATTTCTTCGTCGACGAACACTCCACTGATGACAAACCACATCTTTACCATATATTCCCTCATCGACAACACCTTCAACCTACATCAAGGTCAACAAGACATTTCTGAAACCACAGGACACCTCTCCCAGCAAAGTGTTGCCTTATCCTCTGAGTACTCTGCTAGATCTAGAAGAATCTGATGAGGAACGTACTTTTGGCCCAGCTCACAGCCCTTTTGAGCTGCAAGTAAAATGCCAAGATAATGATGATGGAGATGACTCCTATTGCGGACAATATCATACACCACAACTTACTCTTAGGTGTCCACCATACCATGCCTGTGAAGAACATTCACAAGATGAAGTGCAGGTACTGCTTCAGTTAGTGCAAGATCTACAAGCTATGTTGCAGGATTACTGTAGACGTTTCCCTGAACTATCAGACAGTGCGCCACCACCTCCTCCCAACAATTCCTGACACACCAAGGCCCATTCCTCCGCCAGTGAAACCAAGAATGGCTCCAGCATAGTCAGTTGCAGCACCACCAAGGGATGACCCCTCGTCGTCTGACGATGACAAGGAAGAAGGTGAGACACAGGACACCCGTCCTCCTCAAGATGAATGGGATGATTATCTTATTCCCATGCCCTCCCATCCAGTGCCGCATCCCTCGGATTCCCCTCCTGAAGACTTTGGTGTTTTCCACAATTTGATGGGAAGGGCTGCAGAAAGATTTGATTTGCCCATTACAGTGAAACACTCAAAATGTTTCTGTATGACTTCAAGGAGCAAGCAGGCAAATCTATTCAAACCATTTCTATAATAGATCACCTCTGAGAAGAAAGCCTCAAACTGATGAGAACTCTAGCATCTGCAGCAGCAGCAGTTGTACCTCTCATACATAAAAATATAAGGTCTCTGAGGATTCTCCCTCCTGCCTTACAGGTCATCCCAAGGTGGATCCAGTAGTCTCACCAGCAGCGCAAAGACATTCCAAAAACCCTTCTACCCCAATCTCTGTTCCAACTGACCAAGAGGGCAGATTCTTAGACAACATTGGTAAGCATTTCTCCAGTATGTCTGCCATCACAATTCGTGTGGCTAACTCCTTAGCCATCTTGGGGCGCTACAATAGACAAATGTGGTTGTACTTAGGTGCCCTTTTATATCTAATACCAGAAGAGAGGGAGTCGGAAGCGTGCGTGATATTACAAGAAGATAAAGGCACGTCCTCAAAGATGATAGACTGTGTGATGGATATCGCCTCCTCCGGATTCCGACAACTGGCAGGGGCTGCTGTTTTGCAGAGACAAGGATGTCTGGAAGCAACATCATTTAAGTCAGAGGTGCAGACAACAATATTGTATATGGGGTACAGTGGTGAGACATTATTCGGAAAACATATTGACGATGCCCTACTCGCGATTAAGACAGACACAGACACTGCCAAGTCTTTGTGTACACTACAATTCCGGAGGTTTCCCTTTTGCGGAGCAAGAGGTAGAGGCCTTTCTACCTACAGAGGAGGCCATCAGCGCTATCATCAGCCGTTTCAGTCGCAATTTAGAGCCCATACCAACAGCAACCGTACTGACTGCCACCATCAGTAGCCAGTACTGAATGAGCAGGGTGAAGAAGACAACCCATACAGTCCAGGGACACCGTCCTCAAACAGTGACTTCAGTTGGGTGCCAGCTACCACCAAATCCCATATAGTGGATGCAAAGATTTCAAAACATCCCTCTCAGTGGTGGGAAATAACTATGGATATATGGGTACTAGATCTGATAACCCATGGTCATACCTTGGAATTTATTCAGAAACCGCCACACATGTCACTAAAAGGGGTGCCCCTTTCCCCATCTCACTTTACAAAAAGAATCTCACATTATGCTCAATAAGGGAGTAATCGAGGAAGTACCATCCAACCAGAGAGGCATAGGTTATCTATTCTTGTTTTTTCCTGGTAAGAAAAAAATCAGGAGAATGGAGACCCATTGTGAACCTCAGAAAACTCAACAAATTTCTCAAGAAGCAATCGTTCCACATGGTCACTCTAACAGACACCCTGCGTCTCCTAAACCATGGGGATTATATGATCACTCTCGATTTACAGGATACATAGTTCCACATCCCTATACACCTGAAACATCGCATATATCTCTGTTTCACTGTAGCTGGCACCCATTGCCAATTCAAAGTCCTCTCATTCAGCCTCAAACCAGCACCCCTCATTTTTATAAAATGCCTAACCCTGGTTGCACCAGCCCTCAGAACACGAGGTCACAAAATATTCCCATACCTTAACGATTGGTTGCTAAAAGCACAAACACCCACTCAAGCGACCAAGGCCACGCAAGGACTGTATGACTTTGTTCCACAAATTTAGGCTCACTTTAAAACTTCAGAAATCAATTACGATCCCTCTACAGGAGATCACCTTTTTAGGATCCATCCTAAATACCAAGCAAAACAAGGCTTTTCTCATTACAGAAAGAGAGCAGAAGTTTAATCGCTGACTCTTATGCTGTCCAGAAGAAGATCCGTTTGTGCGTCAGTTCAAGTCATTATTGAGAATTATGGGGGTCATTACAACGCTGGTAGTCCAAGACCGCCAGGGCTGTTCCGGAGGAAGCACCGCCGGGGCCGGCAGTTTCCCGCCACATTGGCCCCGGCGGTTGTAATCCGCCAGGGCAGCGCTGCCCAGGGGATTACGAGTCCCCCCCCACCGCCAGCCTTTTCCTGGCGGTTTGAACCTACCTAAGGCTGGCGGTACTGGGAGCTTTTCACTGTCTGCTATGCAGACAGTGAAAAGCGCGACGGGTGCAACTGCACCCGTCGCACGGCCGCAACACCGCTGGCTCCATTTGGAGCTGGCTCTTGTGTTGCGGCCGAGATCCCCGCTGGGCCGGCGGGCGGAAACTAGGTTTCCGCCCGCCGGCCCAGCGGGGATCTCCAAATGGCCGCAGCGGGAGTGCGGCTGCATTGGCGGCCGCCCGGCTGTCTGTCTTCTGCTATAAACCTTGTTCCATGCGAAAATCTGTTAGCATTTACAGGTTCACTTTCCCTCTAACTCCTTTTTTCCCCTACCCTGAAAGAAGTTTTACTCCTGCCCATGTCAGGAGTAAATTTCCAACCTTTCTCAGTATGGGAAAAGATAATAGAAGAGTTGGCGAAAACCCCTGAAACATGCAATTTGGCAGGTTTCCACAGACTCGAAAGGGCATTCCAACCCTGGAAATATTGCTTAACGCTACCTCCATCCCCAGTATGTAGATCTGTAGAAAGGATGCAAAATAAGGAAACTGCTAGAATTCAAACCATATTATAGTATAATCAGATGGCTGCCATCATTTTTCGCTGCACCACATGGCACCAAAGGAACAAGTGGATTTTTACAGGACAAGTAGATTTATGAAGCCACCTGTCCACTCATATATCAGGCACTCTGGGTCTCATGCAAATGGCTTTAAACCTCTTGCAAGGATCAGGTCTGGTATGATGTCAGAAAATTATTTAAATGTAATTCAGAGAGAACTACATTCGGATGCATGATAATTGAGCAGGAAAATGTAACTGCTTTTTTGAGTTACATGACTCTGCTTGGCAGCTTCTAATCCCCGTGTTCCTAGTACTAAAAGATTGAAATATTTTTCTTGACAGTTTCAAAAGAAACACTAAGAATTAAAAATGTGGTGCTAAAATGCTGTTAGTGCTCAAGTTGTAGGTACTAGAAACATGTTTTCGAAGTAAATGGTATGACATATTCACATCCCAGCCTCTTGCATGACTCCCCTATCCATCCACTTGTTTCCTAAACCACAGAAAGAGGACAGTAGCCAGTTAATCAAATCCGTAACCGGCATCTGGGGTTTTGGTACATTTATATTATGGTCTTAGACCTGTTCTCTAAGAATCAGCTTAGTAACAACTTTAAATTAGTAGCTAGGCCAGAGATGTATCATCTAAAATATGACTTTACTAAAATAAATTCACTCTTGGGGATGTTTTTTACATAGTTTGTAGAGTTTGGCGGGAAACTGAACCTTCAAAAGAGGTAAAATATGTGCCATATAGGTGATGCTTGCCCAAGAATGGGCAACATCTTCCCAGTAGGACCACACCCAAGTGAGATCAGGTAATGAAAAACACGGAAAGAGTGCAGTCTGTTGCATTGTCACGTCTGCCTTTAATGTCACTAGGCAGCATACACATGCCTGGCTTATACTGGATATTTTATAGGAAAGCCAGCTGCTCGCAGACATGATTTCTGGCTGTTCTTGACAAAGAGTTAATGTTCCATGAAGGTTGGGAAGTAGATTACTAGGTTATTCTTTGTGTATGAACATTTTCTCTGCTGTAGGCCGGGACCCAATGACATTTAAAGCTGCCTTCAGACAGGAAATTAGAAATGCGTCCATATAGACATTCTTAATCATTTTCACCAGCTTCAGTACTTAACGTGGTAGCACAGTTTTGGTTATGGTACTATCTAATTGCAGCTAGGCTGTTCTGTGTTTGCAAGGCTGTAGGTTCGTATTGGTTCTAGACCTTCACTAATTCTTCTACTGGTCCATCTACAAATTTGTGAAGCTCTTTCCACTTACAGTAGTCTCAGTCACAGTGTATTTACATTTTAGAAGGGGCCTGAAAGCGGTTTTTAATTTTTTGTTGTATCTAGGTTCGTTATATACAGTAGATGTTGTCTTTATTGTATTTAAACACTGAATCTTGGGCCAGATGTACCATCACGGCCCATTGCGATTCGGTAATAGCGATTTTTAAGAAATCGCTATTACCGACTCGCAAAGGGCCATGTATCACATTTGCGAATCGGTAATAGCGATTTCTTAAAAATCGCAAAGGCTATTACCGAATCGCAAATTGCGATACCGGCCCCTTTCGCAGCTATGGGCCTATTGGCCCATAGCTGCGAATATTTTGCATTTCCTAAATTGCGATTTCTGAACCAGAAATCGCAATTTTGGAAATGCAAAATGCCAGGGTGCTGGGGGCCTAAGGCCCCCTCTCCCGCACCCCAAAAACTGTTTTTTCAACATGTAAGGTACACACATGCCAAAAGGGCATGTGTGCTTTACATGTTGAAGTGAAAAATGCAGTTCAACTACATTTTTAAATTTTGCACCAGGTTACCACCTGGTTGCAAAGCATGGTATTTTGCAAGTGCAAAATGCCATTTTAGAAAAAATCACAATTTGCGATTTTTTCCAGAATTGCCTTGCGACCTGGAAATTGCGAATCGCAAATTGTGACTCGCAATTTCCAGGTCCCAACGCAAATTTCTTAGTTGTGGTCTGCAAATGCATTTCATGCATCGCAGACCACGGTTTTGCACTCGCAAACGGCCGATTTTACCGTTTGCGAGTGCAAAATAATTTCATACATCTGGCCCCTTGTGTCTTATTTTTAAATGCTATGATGCCTTTGGTTAAGTTAACAAATAGATAATAAATATTTGTCTTTGATGGACTATTGTGTAAGAAATGCTTCCACAAGACTTTGCAATGCTGTCATTTCCTTGTTAAGTCAGGTCTACAATATATTTCTGTGATTGTCGCTTTTCTGCTCACATAAAGAGATATGGCTTGCCACTATATTGCCTTTGTAAAGGTATTTGCAAAGATCCAAAGACCTTTACAAAGGCATAAAGAATCTTTCTGATGGATACAACTACCTGTGGATTCCTCACCTTATGAATTCTCCCAATGCACCAGCCTTCGACGGAAAATCTTCTTCCCAGCTCCCCACGTCGACGAGGACGTCACAATTTCATGGCTCCACATGACTCCGTCTGACGTCACTGTGCCAATAAGAGGTCCTCGCCGGCGTGCTGACGTCAGTTCCCTTTTTTCCGTGCCTTAGACGCTAACGGTTTTCTCCTAGCTCTTGCTACTGTTGAAGGTGTTCCATCTTGTTTCTGGTTACAATCTTGTTTCTGGTTACAATGTCTCCTCCTAGGAAGTGGGGGTTTAAGCCTTGTCGGGAGTGCGGGGGTCGCATTTCGATTACTGACCCTCATGATGATTGCCTTTGGTGTTTAAATTCTGAGCATGACGTTGAGGAGTGTGTATCTTGCCAGAGCATGAATCCAAAGGCGCTGAAGGAGAGAGAAGCCAAACTCTTTTGGGCTAAGGCGAAGAAAGGACATAAAAGCCATCATGGATCGTCTTCTCACACTTCATTGAAAAAACATAAGAAGCGACATCGTCACGACTCTCGGCGTCGTTCGGCTCGAAGCTGTATAAGGTCCAGGTCTCCATCTAGGCGGGGCCGTGCAACGTGGGAGGTTAGTCCTACTGTGACTCCACAGCCTCAAAGCCCTCAAGCTTCTCCGACGCTGTTGGTCTTCGAAGTGGTCGCGCCTCCAGAGAGTCCTCGCTTTTCACCTGCTACACAGGATTCGGATGCTCAACCGGCACAAGTGCCACATAGAGACCAGTGGTATCCTGCCTTCTCGACTCCAGGAGCGGATCCAGCGGCATTTTTAAATGTCATGTTTAGTATGTTTAATGCTATGGCCACTGCTGGTGCACCGGCTGGTCCCACGGGTCCTTTGGCATTTACGTTGGGCTCCCCGGCTCCTTACAAGGCCCTGCCGTTTATGCCCTTTTATCCAGCTGAGGGTGCCGGTTCGGCGCCAATGACGTTGCCTCAAAGACCTGCGGCGCCGATGACATCGCCTTATAGACCTGCGGCGCCAATTACATCATTTTATCAGTCGACGCCGATGACTGAGCCTCAGGTGACCTCGGCGCCAATGGGATCCGCTCCTGTGCCGGATGGCTCCAGATTGGACCATAGTAATTCTTCTTCTCCTGGTCCGTGTCTTTCAGTCCTGAAGCCGGTGTCATCGACGTCGGCTAATTCTATCTCAACACCAATGTTAGAGGCCAGGCTGAGGTGGCGGAGAAAAGCTTTAAGGCTTTTGGAGGAGCAGGAGTACCTAAGGCAGCTGCTGGTGGAAGGAGAGATTGCGGAGCCCTTGGGGGAATTTCAAGGACTTGACTTAGCCAGTGGGCTAGACACTTCCCCGTAGTGGGACCTTTCTTCTCCAGGGGAGTTTACAGAGGAAGCAGCCTCTTTCCATACTGTGGTCAGGAAGGCGGCAATTTTTTTTGATCTTCCGTTGCCTGCTGCGGAGGTGAAAACTAATATTCTGAGGTCCTGCACCCTTCTTCGGCTTCAGCAGAACCATTGCTCCCATTTAATGATGTTCTTACGGAGCCTATTTTAGAGGTATGAAGGAAGCCTGTGTCATTCCCAGCTGTCAACAGATCTGTGGCAAGAAGGTATAGGGTGGCTCCTGGAGATCTGGGAATTTTTTCGAAATACCCTACCCCGGAGCGTCTAGTTGTTCAAGCCTCATGTTCCACACAGTCTGCACCAGGCTCCTTCCCTGTGATTCTGTTGGACAGGTAGTCCAAGAGAATGGACCAGTCGGCAAAGAATACTATTTCTTCTTGTAGTATGGCCCTTAAAGCAGCAAATGCTACCTGTGTATTAGGTAGATATGTGCACGCCCTGATGGACACAGCTAAGGCTATGGTTCCAGACCTGCCGCAGGAGATGCAAGGAAAATTTGGTGAACTCCTGTCAGATGCTCAGGCGGCGGCTAAACAGATTATCCAGTCTGGTCTGTATTCTACAGATTCGGTGGCCAGGACGATGGGTACCTCTATTGCTACCAGGAAACATGCGTGGTTGAGGTCCTCTGACTTTTCTTCGGATGTCCAGACTACTCTCTTGGACTTGCCTTTTGATGGGCAAAAGCTTTTTGGTGCTAAAGCTGACACTGCCTAAGAGCGCTTTAAGGACAGTAGGGCCACAGCAAAGTCTTTGGGTCTGCAGGCTTCCACTACTACCCCTTTCAGGTCCTTTCGGAGGTTCAGGGGGTTTGGGCGGGGAGCCGTTTACCGTGGGAGATCCCAGTCCAGAGTCCAACAGCCTACCAGCCTCCCATATAGGTCCCTTAGAGGGGGGGGAGGGTTAGGACAAGAGGGGCCACCTAGCAGCACCCTGCATCATCCTCTTCCTCTGGAGGACAACAACAAGGGAAGCAGCCCTGGTTTTTGGCCATTTTCAGCCATACTTCTCCTGTAGGGGGAAGATTACTTATTTTTCTCTGCGAGTGGTAGTTTATCACATCAGACTCCTGGGTTCTAAACATTGTGAGGAAAGGATATGCTCTTCCTTTTCAGGAGTTCTCCCCTTCCATCCCTCCCCGTCCCTCGTTTTGTTCCGAAGACCATCTCCTGTTGTTGCAGCAGGAGGTTCAAATCCTGTTATCAAAAAGTGCAGTGGAGTTGGTTCCAGAGCAGGAAAGGGGTCAGGGTTGTTATTCAAGATATTTCCTGATTTCCAAGAAGGATGGTCGATTGAGACCAATCCAGGACCTGAGGATTTTGAATTGGTTCCTCAAACAGGAGAAATTCAAGATGCTGACTCTAGCGCAGGTACTTCTGGCATTGAACAAAGAGGATTGGATGGTGTCTGTCGACTTGCAGGATGCTTACTTTGATAGCCCTATTCTCAAGTTGCACAGACGGTATCTCCGGTTTGTGGTGGGGTCGCAACACTAGCAGTGTGTGGTCCTTCCATTTGGTCTTACTTCAGCACCTCGAGTCTTCATGAAGGTGGTGACGGTGGTTGCAGCAAGTCTCAGAAGGAAGGGAATATCGGTATTCACTTACCTGGACGATCGGTTGATCCAAGCCAAGTCTCCAGAGCTTGTGCTGCATCACTTGCAAATAACAACTCAGTTGTTGTTCAGTCTGGGTTTTTCGATAAACGTGCCCAAGTCTCACCTGGAGCCCTTGCAGCGCCTCCTGTTCATAGGGGCAGTACTGGATACAGCATTGAATCGGGCCTATCCTCCGCCTCAGCAGATTCAGGACATCCAGGCTGCCAATGTTTCAAAATGAAGCGATTGTTCCAGTCCTCAAGATCCTACGCTTGCTTGGTTTGTTCGCTTCTTGCATTCTGTTGGCCAGTCATGCACGTTGGCACATGAGGGCTCTCCAATGGTGCCTCCGCAGGCAGTAGCCTTAACACAAAGGGGATCTCAAGGAATCGTTATCGATCTCCAGAGATGCTGCAGCGGATCTACGATGGTGGGCTGCGGACGGCAACCTCTCTCTGGAAAGGCCGTTTTCACTGACTCCTCCGGTGGCCACAGTCGTAACGGATGCTTCCACTCTAGGGTGGGGAGCTCATCTGGGGGACCGGGACATCAAAGGTCTTTGGTCTCCAGTAGAACAGACTTTTTTTTTCATATCAATCTGTTAGAGTTGCAGGCTAAACGTCTGGCTCTCAAAGCTTTCCTCCCATCCTTTCGCTGTCAGTCAGTTCAAGTCCGACTACCGCCATGTGGTACATCTACAAGCAGGGAGCAGTAGGGTTGTATCTTCTCTGCAGAGAGGCTCTGTGGCTCTGTAAATCAACGCCCTTCTCAAGAAACCAAAGGCGGACCACAAGGACCTGAAAAACTTCCGGCCCATCTCTCTACTCCCTTTCCCGGCAAAGGTCATCGAGAAAATCGTCAACACTCAGCTCACTCGGTACCTCAAAGACAACAACATCCTCGACCCCTCCCAGTCCGGCTTCAGACGCAACCACAGCACCGAAACCGCCCTCCTCGCCGCCACAGACGACATCAGAAGCCACTTCGACAATGGAGAAACATCAGCCCTTATCCTCCTAGACCTATCAGCCGCCTTTGACACCGTCTGTCACCACACCCTAATATCCCGCCTCCACGCAGCAGGAATACATGCCCAGGCCCTCGAATGGACCGCATCCTTCCTCGCCGGCAGAACCCAAAGAGTCCGCCTCCCCCGTACCAATCCAAAGCCTTCAACATCATCTGCGTCGTACCCCAAGGCTCATCCCTCAGCCCGACGCTGTTCAACATCTACATGGCCTCCCTCGCACAAGTGGCCCATCAGCACAACCTCAACATCATCTCCTACGCCGACGACACCCAACTCATCCTCTTCCTCACCAAGGACCCGCACACCGCCAAAACCAACCTCCACGAGGGACTAAAAGCCATCGCCGACTGGATGAGAGACAGCCGGCTAAAACTGAACTCGGACAAAACAAAGGTCCTTATCCTTGGGCGCACCCCCTCTGCCTGGGACAACTCATGGTGGCCAACCACGCTGGGTCCCCCACCGACACCGCACAAAACCTCGACTTCACCCTCGACTTCTCACTCTCCATGTCAAAGCAGGTCAGCGCCATCTCCTCCTCCTGCTACAACACCCTCCGCATGCTTTGCAGAGTTTACAAATAGATCCCAACAGAAACAAGAAAAACAGTAACCCAGGCCCTCGTCAGCAGCAGACTCGACTACGGCAACACCCTCTACACCGGTATCTCATCCAAACTCCTACAACGCCTCCAACGCATCCAAAACGCCTCTGCCCGACTCATCCTCAACATCCCTCGCCACTGCCACATCACCCCCCACCTAAGAGACCTTCACTGGCTCCCTGTCAACAAGAGGATCACCTTCAAGCTCCTCACCCACGCACACAAGGCACTCCACAACACCGGACCAACATACCTGAACAACAGACTCAGCTTCTACACCCCCACCTCGCCTCCATCCCCCGCATCCGGCTCAAATATTCCGGCGGCAGATTATTATCGTACCTCGCCGCCAAGACCTGGAGCACCCTCCTGTCGGATCTACGACAGACCCAGGACCTTCTTTTCTTAAAGACATGGCTCTTTAAGCAGTAGCAGCACCTTTCTCTCCCCTCACCCCCCAGCACCTTGAAACCCTCACAGGTATGTAGCGCGCTTTACAAATTGATTGATTGATTGGTCTTGGGTTCATCACCATCGGATTTGCTTGGTGGCGAATCATCTGGCCAGAGTGCTCAACGTACGTGCGGACACTGTCAATATTTCTCAGCCGATCACAAGTGGCATCTCCATTCGGATCTGGTCCGTCACATCTTTCAGATGTGGGGTTGTCCGCAGATAGATCTGTTTACCACTCGGGAGAACGTGCACTGCCCGTCATTCTGCAGCCTCCAGTATCCGGTGCAAGGAGCTTTGGGGGATGGGTTTCAGACATCCTTGTGCGACCAGTTGCTTTACGCATTTCCCCCCATGCCCTTGATTCCTCAGGTTCTGAGGAAGATTTGCCAAGATCAGGCTCAGGTCATTTTAATAGCTCCGGACTGGTCGAGAAGGGCGTGGTACACTGACCTTTTCCAACTGTCACTGTGCCCTCTGCTCCGTCTCCCTCTCAGGGCAGAACTCCTCTTGCAGTTGCAGTGGCAGGTTCTACACCCCCACCTCCAGAGCCTGCACCTACATGCCTGGAGATTGAACGGGGCAATCCAAGTGCTTTCTCTCTTGCACCAGAGGTAGTGGATGTTTTTTTGTCGGCCAGGCGACACTCCACTAAGACTGTTTATGCCGGCAGGTGGACAAAATTTGTCGCTTGGTGTGGAGAGAAACAAATTGATCCCTTGAGGGCCCATCTGTCTGATGTTCTGTTGTTTGCATTAGCTTTAGCACAGAAGGGTTGTGCAGTTGCCACTGTTAAAGGCTATTTGGCGGCACTGTCAGCCTTTCTTTGCCTTCGGCATCAACCCTCCCATTGTTATTAGGTTCTTAAAGGGTTTAACTAATACATTTCCTCCCACTCCCTTTCTTATGCCTCAATGGGATTTGAATCTAGTTTTAACTTTTTTAATGGGTTCACCATTTGAACCCATGCATTCTTGTCCGTTAAGATTTTTGGTTCTTAAGACGGTTTTCCTGATAGCTATTACATTGGCTAGGCGTGTCGGTGAGCTTCAGGCCCTTAGTTTTAAACTTCCATTTACTTTATTCTTTCCTGATAAAATGGTGCTGAAAACCAGAGCGGCTTTCCTACCTAAAGTTGTCACTCCATTCCATATGGGGCAGACCATTACCCTTCCATCTTTCTACCCTCCTCCTCATCCCTCAAAGGAGGAAGAGAGACTCCATCGTTTGGACCTCAGAAGGGTTCTCAGTTTTTATATTGCGAGGACAAAGGACTTTCGTTTGGAAGACCAGCTATTCGTGGGATATGTAGGGAAGTGGAAGGGCAGAGCGGTCCATAAAAGAATTATATCCAGGTGGGTCATTCTTTGTATCAAGGTCTGTTACTCGTTGGCAATGAAGGTCCCCCCCCTGAGGGTACTAAAGCCCATTCGACCAGTGCTAAGTCTGCCCCTTTGGCTCTGGCTAGAGGGGTTCAGGTGGTGGATATTTGCAAGGCAGCAACTTGGGCTTCCCTCTACACCTTCGCAAAGCATTATTGCTTGGACTCTGAGGTTAGGAGGGACTGCCATGTTGCACGTTCTGTATTGCAGGATTTCTTGGTGTGACCAGTCAGGCACCCACCTCCGACTGTGGTACTGCTTTGGGACTCCTTTCATAAGGTGAGGAATCCACAGTTAGTTGTTTGCATCAGAAGAACAAGTTACTTACCTTCAGTAACGCTTTTTCTGGTGGATACATTAGCTACCTGTGGATTCCTCACAGTCCAACCCACCTCCCCGTTGCCTGTCTGGTCATACCAAGGCTTTTGTTTTACAAGTGTATATATGTTTTGGTAATTTTATGTATATATAAATGATGGTTATAATTGTGTTACATCATTATGGTTTTATGTGTGTATTCGATTGAGCTAGTGTGAGTTCGGTTTTCACCTGTTCGCCTCAAAGGCACGTAAAAAATTTGTGAAACTGCCATCAGCACGCTGGTGGGGACCTCTTATTGGCACGGTGACGTCAGACAGAGTTGCGTGGAGCCGTGCAATTGTGACGTCGTCGTCGACTTGGAGAACTGGGAAGAAGATTTTCTGTTGAATGCTGGCGTAGTGGGAGAATTCATAAGGCGAGGAATCCACAGGTAGCTAATGTATCCACCAAAACGTGTTACCGAAGGTAAGTAACTTGTTCTTCCATCCTATTATTTCCTCAAGTTTAGACTTTGTTGTAGGGATGTTTGAAACACTCAACCCCTTAACCTAAATGTGGATCCCTTGAGGTCATATGTGTACTTTGAACAATCCTTTGTTTGCTATTACTTTGTCAAGGTATGCCAAAAAATATTTCCATCTGGTAAACCCTTAAATCCTCATTTATGAAGTAATAGTTCTTAAGATTATCTCTTGCCTTGGTTTTCTTCCTGTGGTGGCTGATAAAGTCCTCTTCTGCACTAATTTCTTCTAAAACTTGATGTCAGATCCCATTGCGCTATCTGGAGAATACCAGTACATTGTGGAAGTCGAAGATGCTTTTGTTTGCCTTTATTTTATATTATTTTAGTTACTTTAGTTGAAGCTCTCTTTAATAACTTTATCTTCAAAGACATTGTGCTCCACCTTGTCTTCTGAAATGTTTTGCTTGTGTGACCTTCCAGAGCAGTGAATTCAGAGGAGAATCCTATACATTCCTCATATTGAAGGTGAGATCTGAGTTACTTGCTTGTAATTTGCATCCTAGAGGTTTTGAGGTTCCTGCTGTGCCCTTTAGTTTACATATATTTGTTTAGTTTTAAATGCACTCTCAGGAAATATATAAAGGAGAGATGTCACTAGGCTGTTTGGTCAGATGACTAGTGCACAGGAAGTCAGTATGAAATCTTGTATATACGGATTACCTGTACAGCCTGTTGTTTAATATGCTGTTGGGAAATATTTTCTTTCCTGATATAGTGCTCCTCTTTATGATGATACTGGTATGATTACTCAAACACGGCTCCTGGCCCAAGGAAGTACTGAGTATGTCAGGCTTTCGTTACCTGTACAAGAAGAGTGAGGTTATCTACATGTCTCACACCTGATAGGTAGTGATTTGTTTGCATACTATTAGGTGGTTTGTAGAAGTTATGAGAGTTTCCTACCAAAGCCTTGTAATTCCCATGCCACTTAGTTAATTATCTTTACATTTGTCATTGCTTTTCGAACAGCTTGAGTGTATGACTCATGCCATATCTTCACTGCTGTTAAAGACTGCATGATCGGACTTCGCTAATAACAAAGGTACAAAGAGATGAGGCATACGTTTTCATCTTAAGAATGTGTCATGAAAGGGAGCATTTGTAGTCAGACCATTTCCAGGTGGATATCTTCTCTCTGGCACTAGCACCTAGAAACCTTCAGAAAACACCACTAAACAGTTGCCAGATTTAGGGCACATATTGAAGGTGGCTCAGGTGAATGTTTATTCTTCTATGGTGATACTTCTCTCCTTTATAATGTTTAATTCCTTGCACTTTATTCAAGTATATGGATGTATAGACTGCTCGTGCGGAAAACATCAGCATCACAGACCTGTGACAACAGTTCTCCTTTGTGGATATTTTCCAAGGAAGTACTTTCAGCCCTCCCTTCCGATTGCAAATCCCACTGTGATTGATCTCTGAATAAATGACCTACGCCAATTAAATAAGAATTCAAAACTTGTTGTACATATCATTGCAAGATTTCACTCCTGACCTCAAAGGTTGTATTTAAAAACAAAAAAAAATAATCTATGGACTGTGTTTTTACTTAGACTGTGTTACATCTTATCACTCTAATGCTCCAGCAGCTGATTCTATTTGTCTCACTTTTGCCAGTATCTCATTTTATAACTCTGATAGATCACTTCAAATCGCCATATTCTCATAGGGATCTCCATCCTGATTTTTTAAAATGTCAACTTTCTTTTATGGGCATTAGTGTATCATATTTGAATTGTTGGATACCTAAAGATTGCAGTTTTCCTGTTACCACTGTTTAGGAAAATAATAATCTTATACAGGAATGAAGGTGCACTTAATATGTAATGAGGAGGGAGAGATTGACATTCAGGGAATAGGGGGTTATTTTAGTGTATAAGGGATTGTGTGCAACGAAGAGAGAAAGGATAAAATGCGGTACAGGAAGACTAATAAAACTGTATGGGAGGCATGAATTATGAGAAGAATGCGTTCAGATGGGAAATGTAGAATGCTTATAGAGAAGGATGTGATACAGCCAGGAGGGGAGAAGACTGTTACTCACTGCTAACTCTTCTTTCAGGTGAAATTATTTAGATTAACCAGACGGCTACCATTCTTTTGTGTTCTTGCCACTCGCAGACTGCATTTAAGTGCCCCTTCCATCATTGTCAAACTCGCATTCGAGGATAGCATGATTCCCTTCCCTCCAGTGCCCCATCCCATTGCACAGCTTCCCTCCCATTTCTGCAAGGTAACCCCTCTCAGAAGCCAAGGTGTTTACACCCCTTCTCATGCCTGCTCAGCCTTCACTTCCTTAGATGCCAGAATTTATGTCTAGCCCTCCACCCATCCGTCCTATTTTAATTGTAGTTTATTCAGCACCTCTACCCATCACCTCTCATCACCTCTCATCACTTTCTAACTACCTTCTCATACCTGCCATACTGCTCTCATATCCTGAGCCATTCACTTCCCTGCCCACCACTTTCCTCTTCTCTGCCCCTTTGATTTCTGTGTAGTGTGTTCCCATTCTCTGCCAAGCACCCATCAAAACTCTGCTGGACCCTCTTACCATCTCTACTCATATCCATATTCAAAGCAAGAACCTATCTTTTCCCCGTCAAACATCCAAGTCATCTATGCCAAGCACTGTGCTATCCACGCTCTCCTTAGAGCTCACCAAATTAATTTGGTAGTAATTCTGCCTTGCCCTCTTCCCTAGCTGTCCTGTTTGTCACCTTCAAAGTTGAATGAATGTAGGAGATACTGAACATGCTTCGAAAAGATGAATTATGTTTATTATGTAGGTCTTATTGCTTTGGTACTGTGAGCATGCTCATATTAAGTTTCTCTTAAAGTTGAGCAAGGGCACAGATAGAGCTTACAAAGTAGAGGCATACAAGGGAGTTGATTTAACTAAGTATTTGCAAGAATGAAAAAAACCACATAGAAGAACAGTAAGTGTTATCAGGATGATTTTTATTACTGTGTTGTGGCCTGTGAACCTGCAAAATAAAGTAAACCACACATGTTTTCATGGTTTCTTTGTAAGGTTTGCTAATTCACAATCAAAAAGAGGTAATTGGCTCCTAGGCCAGCCAGTCCATGAGCTTATTTAAAACCTGCACTTTTTGAGTATGCATTAGCTGTTGTTCCAGTAGGTCTGAATAATCTTCAATTTAACTCTGTTGCCAGATAATACAATTGTGCTGTACAAGCAGGTGATTAATGGAGCAGTACATTTCCATCTTGCACCACCTTCCTACAACAGTATTTCCACAACTGTGGGTCGTGAGACGATATTAGGTGGCCTGGGAAAGTCCAAGCAGTAAATAAAGATGCCTCTAAATTGTACATTTATCTTTTCAGATTTGCCGCACTTCAAAGACAGAGCTCAAGCGTCAGACTATTCCCCTCATTATGAGTTTGGCGGGTGGCGGCCTGTGCAGCCAAAACACCGCCGGCCCTATTAGGAGTTCACCGCAGGACCGGTGGCCAGAAACAGAGTTTCTGCCCGTTCTGCGGTGAACAGGGCCTGAACATTGACGCCAGCTCGCAAAGTGCATGGACAGTGCAGGGGCCCCCATGGGGCCCCAGGCTCCCCCTTTCTGCCAGCCTTTGCATGGCTGGGCTACCGCCATGCACAGGGTGGAGGAAAGGGGACTCATAATTCCCAGGGCAGCGTTGCCCTTGCAGATTACAATCGCCGAGACTGCCAGGCCATTGACTGGATGCAACCTGGCGGTGCCGGCGGTCCGACCATGGTGCTTTTGCCAATGTTGTGGTCCGACCGCCACTATGGCAATGGTCCGACAGCGACTGTGACCCTGGTGGTCTGGTGACCGCCAGGGTCATAATGAGACCCTATGTGTTCTGACAAATTGCTGCTTATTTTTTTAACATGGGGATTGGTGTTTACAAACACCTCTCACTTTGCGTTCAGAGAAAGATCAGAAAAATGTACTGTATGACAAACTTGCTGGGGTTGAGGAGTGTGGAAGGAAAGGCTGTAGGATGTTATGTTTTCCTAACGTACAACAAATTGTAAATGCCTGCAAATGACCTGTACAGATTCAGCAGTTAAGAAAGCGAAAATGTGTCACTTTATCAAATCAATTCACATTACTTGATGATGCACAAAAAATAAATATTCACTGAAACCCAATTTCCACACATTATAGTTTTATCAGTAAAGCTGTATGTCTGTACAAATCTGGTGGTCATTTCAGTGCAAAATGTGCTGTCTGTAAATGACAGTGCGCTACCACACGATGCTTTAGTTACAGTAGCCTGCCTTATGTCCTTTAAAGCTAGATGGGTCACAGAAATGTATTATTCTAAGAAGTGGGTCGTGGTTTAAGAACCTTTGGGAACCACTGTCCCTGAAAGGTCATACAGGCTCAATGAGGAGATATAAAGGTGTGCCTGAAGAAATAGGAAACCTTGGTAAGGGTTCATCCCAGTAGCAGGTAGAACAGCAATTTAGGATATCATTAATAACTGGGAGGAGGTTGTCTGAAACTTAATTACAGATTAAGTGCAGCTACTCTAGCCAGTGGTGGATGTGGATTGAATACAAATAGATCATTCTTAACAGACAGGCGGAGTTATACATTTACTCTTTGCCTGCTCCATGTCCTGAGACATCCTGTCCTTCTTATATATATTTCCATACATATTCATGCGCACACATACACAGACATAGACACCCACTGTTTCCTGCTTGGTGTCACAGAACATGTAGTAGGAGACCAAAAACTGTGTTTTAGGGGTTACACATGGTGTGAGAGCTACTTCATTCCCATTCCTGCCTACCATGCCTCTCATCCCTGCAAATGACCTTTGCTATTTATGCCAACTAGCCTTCGCCATGCTAAAAAATGTATTCATCCTAAGTGCTTCCTAATCCTCTCAAAATTCTACCTTCTTCTCTAATCGCTCTGCCCTGGACTTCTTCATTCCGATTAATCTCTCATTTAGGCATCTTTTAGGTGTCACATGAGATACCATTTTCTGTTTTAATATTTTTAATCACAAACTTTGTTCACATATTTAAGAGGGGCAGGGGAAGTTGCCATCGGCCAGCAAGTTATCCTTTCAGTATGTGCAGCGAATTTTAGCTAGGTCTCAGTGTAGTCATTTTTGAGTCTGTTCTTTGAGTATAATGAATGATTACTCCTCTCATTTCAGCATCTTAGAATCATGTTGTCTCTGGTCATTCTGTTGAGGAATCCACTGGGGAGGGTTGCTGACAGCTCACGTAAGTCCTCAAAATTGCCCTTAGGCCACAAGGGAAAAGATATGTCAGTTTCTTACTTCCCACAAAATTACTGTATGTTTAGCCCTGCTTTTCCTATGAAAATAAATCAGCTTGAAGAAACAGCATACCTCTCCAGTGGTCTATAATTACTTGGAACAGTGGGCCATGCAGAAACAGTCATGCAACATCTATAAAGGGTGGATGGTAATACAAAAAACATTATTTCACGCCCGCCTGGATTGTTAGATCATGTGATCAGAGATCCCATCCTTTTCTTTTTGTTTAAACAGGTAAAAAACCCGGACCCCCTGAAAATCGCAACAAAGGTAACTTGCTCATACCTACACCAGCTGTCCTGGCACCTATCTGTGAAAAACAAAGCAATCAGATAACAAACATTCCTTCTCTCCTTCCCATGAGTCTGTGCTCTCTGTCAATACGCCAGGACCCTCTCGCATTCTTGTCTGGAAAAGGGTGTAACAAGTATACTCTGCAGTCAAATCCTTTAGATAGATGGGGCTTCATTTCTATTGCCAATACGAGAGGCTACCTCATTTTAATGGATTTTGGATGGACAGGTCTGTTGGGCCACAGTATTTCTTATTTGGTCCTGGGAATAATTGCAACATACAACAAACAGCTTTTCCTGTGACTATAGCTTTCTGTTGAAAAAAATGGATATTGGCGGTATTAGTAATCCCAAGAAAACTTGAGCTCTAAGTTGAGGACAACTGCAAGTCCATTTATGCTGTTGAAGGATGAGTGTTCCATCAGTTTTGAGGATTTTGTTTCTAAAACAATATTAATTGAAACTTACGTTACTCAGCTGTTTGCCCATATAATCTGTTGGCAGATGCACTTTTGATTACAGTAGCAATAGCAGAATGAATGGTTTATAGAAGGTGTTTCGGGAGATTGATCCTCAAAATGGACTATCTTTTGAGAAACTAACCACCTTTAAGTTAATGTAGTAAGCAATGAATTGTCTGTGAACATTTGTTTAAGCAAGTTATTTATTGGCAGCTCTATTGGGGCGGACATCTGTGTTGGAGAACTATTAGGGTATTATTAGATTCAAACTACTCAGGTACACATTTTTATCAAAAACATTAATTTAAGTGCATGTTATATTGAAATGTATTCCCCCAACATAGCTGCAATCTTACTGGAGAATATAGTAAGTGGTTATTCTAATACCTTTTAAAATGAAGATGTATCATCAATTTGATAATCTAATTGAGAATTGGTATTATAATGTAAAATTCTCTTAACTAATATATTTGAATTGTCAACTTGGATTAATGGAGGACTAGAATTTCAGTTCATATTGTAGCTCAGGTGATTGATAGCAAGCTGCATAGCTCTACCAATTAAGCCACATATTAGAATTGGGACACGGTCCACTTAGTCGTAACTTCTTTCAATAGTTTTAGAACTGTTTTGTTGGACATAGCATCCATTATTCAATATACGAAGAGCCCATTTAACTTATGTTGCACAATATATAAATATCATTCCAACCACAGTGACCTATTGCAGAGGATTGGGGAAAAATATCATTCTGCAGTATCTGTTAATGACTAATTTAACTGTAGCTTTGTTTTAGGTTAACAATTCTTTTAGAAGATGAGTTTCCCTTTTCCAGTATCTTTGCCTAGGGGTCAGTTTCCTAGTGTAATGCTTAACATTACTAATCATCCACAGTTATATCCATCAGTGGATTAATCTCTCAGTATATATTCCACCTCTGCAATC
Organism: Pleurodeles waltl; assembly: GCF_031143425.1. Lineage (NCBI taxonomy): Eukaryota > Metazoa > Chordata > Amphibia > Caudata > Salamandridae > Pleurodeles > Pleurodeles waltl. The sequence continues at coordinate 429,286,730 of NC_090445.1, read as the reverse complement.
TTAAAAATTGATTGATTAGAATTCCACTGTGACTTTGCTTTGCCCAATATTCCCCTCCTGGATTCCTGAAGGCAATTACACTTCAGCTACATTGCTAATTAGTTTAAAACAACATTTATTGCAGATCCTTCACATTTAAGACGCTTTCTCAATAAGATATGTTCTGTTCAGATGTTCTGGTATGGAGATAAATGTCCCAGTACTTAAAAGCTCAAAGTCTGTTCCACATAATAATTCTGATAATACCTTTTGCAGTATACAATTTAATGTGCTTCTTAAGAATTCACAAAGAATTAACTTTCAGCAATCTCATTCTGTAGAAATGTCAATTCCTAGTGGTTTCTTCAGTAGCTGTATTTTAAGTATACTCGTCTGTTTCCCAGGACTGCACATCAGTTGAAAGGTCTATCATGAGCTAAATAATATTTACAAAATGGGAGAGTGTTTAGGGCCAGCATCGCCTGATATGAGGAGGCAAAGTGAACCCTGGACTGAGAAGCAGTATTTCACTCTAAGAACAATTCTGAAGAATGGGATTGCTAACAAAGATTACTCTGCCTACCTCAGATCTGAATTGTTGCGCCTCGATATTGAAAAAAAAAGTGGCTGTCTGATAACTGCATTTATGGTAAACTTGGATTTTTACTGGTAGTCAGTATAATTCCTTTAAGCTTCAGCAGGGAGAACTTCATAATCAGGACCCATGCATGCATTGCATTACAGTAACCTGAGCATTGGTGCACTAAACAACAAATTACTGTGCCTTTGTCCTTCATTGCTCATTTTGAAATTATATGTTTAATAAACATAGCTGCCTTAACCCTTTTTTAATGGAATTTGGAGACCTGAGGTGCTGACAGCATCTTGCTGTTCTTCTTTGGTGTTCACTCCTCAGTAAATGATCAAATAATAGATGATTTTCCCAGGAAACTTACCAATACGTAGTACCTCCTTTGAGTGGATTTTCTAATAGATGATTCATCTCTTAAAAGGTTATGTAGTGGAATTATTAATTCACCTGTAGTCTCTCCAATGAAAGGTGTTTTCGTCAATAGATTTTCAAAGACATTTCATCTCCCCATATATTAGTTAGTGTATTTAATATCCCCTGAACACTTACCCCATAAACTCTGCAATATGTTAATTATCATAATTTATGTTTTCAACAAACAATTTATCTGCTAAACGACTCTACAATTGAGTGTGTCCTCTATCTCAATCAATGCTCAGTTTCTCACTCTACTCCCAGTACTCCATCAGATTTTCAAATAGGTTACTCATCTTAGACCATGCTTATCCCGGTTGACGAGGAGAACTTGAGTAGGTTAGCTTGCTCCATCAGCAGATGATCTGCTGATGAGACCTGTATGCAGTTTGTATATCTTAGGTTGGAGTTAAACTCTAGTAGATATTTCAATTTGGAATGCTACTATAAAGTCCTGTCCCAATAATTGTCCAGTTGACTGCCCATCGCAATTTAATTCTTCACTGAACTAATCATTTTTCCAACAAGTCCTTCTACTATATTTGTCAGATCCTGTGTGGATTCTGCAAATTCTCCAGTAACTTCTTTATTAAATTACACAGTGTTTCCTTTGGATTAGATTAGCTAAACAATAATTCATCTGAGTAGATTAATCTGTAAAACTCTCCTTTGCCTGTCTTGTTACCATTATTAAAGTGACTTCACTGAATGTGTAGTAAATGTATCTGCACTGCGCCATATTGGTTAAATGATTTCAATCAGGACTGTATTCTTCTAGAATTCTGTGAAGAATGCAGCCAGTGCATCAGCATTAAGCTAACTTGTAATTAGTTCTCACATGTTCAGGGTTGGAAGAGCGCTTTCTTCCAGTGCAGTTAAACCCCACATCCCAGAATGTTAAAGAGGCACCCTTGTCCAAATTGTATCCCTAGCCTTCTAAAATTATTTGTATGTTCTAAAATTCTCAGTGTTTCTGCAATGGCCCTTGAGAAACTCAGAACGGCAGGATATGTGATCTGAGATCTGAATATGTCATACTAACGTGTGAGTGTAACATTTTATGATAGCTGTTTCAGTTTAGTTGGGAGCCATGAAGAAAGGTAATTCTCATTTAATGAAGGCACCATTTAGTTAGCATATTTGAGTCAATACACACCCCATTCTGTGTTAAAATAGATCACAGTCCTTCACCAATTGAAAACCTAATTCTGAGCCTTTCAGTAATCAATTGTAATTTTTTCTATCACAAAGAATAAGGTTGACTCCCTAGAAGATGATGCTGAAGTTCACAACCAGCAAGACACATTACTTTTCAAGTCCTCTTTCACAGTATATGTTGAGATTTGTGGAGTACCTGAAGGCAGGCACTCAGTTTCACCATTGTTCTCCTGAACCTACAGATGGCAAGGACTCCATCACTGAGCTCCATCTGCTGTCACAGAGGAGTGGTGAGTTTCATTGGTGCATGATGCGTAGAGCACATGTGTCATCTACGAATTGCCTTGCAGATATTTCTCAACTGTAGAGGGGCTGTAGAATTGTTACACCCTTTTCCTCTCATGGCCTTGTGTCAGCGTGAGCCTTCCTCCTGCTCTGATGTGTGCTCCTCACTGTGCGTTGTTCTTCCTAGGCTATGCCCAGGGGTCCATCCTCCGTGCCCTCACTGTGCCTCTGTCTCTCACTCATTTCGTTTCCTTCCACAACATTCCTTTCTATATCTAATCTGGCGTTTTATTTCATTTACTTTTAATTTTATGTCCTGTCTAAGTCTGACACCGTTGATCAACTATTTATGAAAAATGGGTGCAAAGTGTCCATAAGCTTTCTCTTTATTATGATTTTAAACATTTATTTCTTTAAGTATATTTTGTTGGGCCAACAATGTTTGCAGTAGTTGAGACCATGCTGTTCAACAGCTTTAGAGCACCACTGGCAAATTAAGGTACAATCCAAAGGTGGTAAGAAATTCCTCATTGTTTAGTATTATGGATGATAATTCTTGCATTTGTAGTATTAATTTGAAGAAAGCCTGGTGAGAGTGGTCTGGTGTAATGTGCAATCAATGTTAAGCTCAGTTCGTACTTGGTGGGATCCCAGGGACTTTGTTCTACATCTTTCTGCTGCTTTATGACTCCTGGTTTCCTCGTTGAAAAATATGTTTGTGTCAGAACTATAATGTAAATTTCTGAATGTTTCTATATTTCAGCTTTACAATCAAATGTTGCCTGTGTGCATTGACTCTCTTGGTTGCTGTGAGTTACCCTTAATTTTAAGGGAGTAAATTCCAGTTGCTAGCAATAACCTGCACCATTAATTTTTGAGAAGTACTCAGATGTTGGTAGAATCCATTTCAGCTTTTAAGAGATGACAAATGTAGCTGTTTGTTCATTTGAGCTGTTGTCCCAAAAACTCTTTAGTCCTAGACTCGTTCAACTAGAGACAGTTAGCAGTCACCCAGGTTACGACCTGAGACAGGTATTCTATTAAATATCTATATTTTCCAGGCAGAGCTGTTCTTGTTTTCAGTGTGGCCCAAGTGTCATCTCTATATAATTGATTTTCCAGAGCATGGTCATTGATCATGTCAAGGCCATCCATTACAAAATAAACACAAAGATTGATAAAGAAGATTTTTTTCGCGCCCCACGGCACAGCAATTTAGGATTTAAAAAAAGCGAGTAAATCGAGCTAACTGAACTAGACCCCAGAAAAAGGAGGAACATGAAAGGATTGTCTGTTTATCCAGACAGTTTTTTTTTTTTTTAAGTAATAGGCCAACACATTGCGGTCCATTATAGAACATCTCCTTTTCTACTATATATACATTATGCATAACATCCTCATGAGCTGTGCCTGTTACATGGTGCAGGTGCCAACCTGTAAATATCAATATCGTACATCTATCTAGATGAGTCTGAAGCTGACTGATAACCTTTACTAAAGTTTCCTTCCACCAGCAAACCAACAGTACAATTACTCAGGGTAGAGACTTACAAACTTTGCAAGCCCTTTTGAAGTGCATTGTATAATCATGTCTATTGCAAAACATTGTTGTTCACACTGGACATGAATACACTTTTTGTTTTAGCTAATTTGAGTAGTAAAGCAAATGCCAATACCATTGGTTGCTCACACCGGGTAGAGAAGTCACTAGAGCTTGAATATGGATGTAGAAACCCAGGCAAAATTAAAAAGTAGTAATTCATTAATTCTCAAACTGATTAAAAGATGAAGACCGGAAATGATGCTTTGTGTTGTCACACCAGCCATTCCCCTCCCCTCCCGCGAGTCACCTCAAAGTGAGTAGAGCTTGGGGATGAATCAGAACCACTGACAGTGGTTCGCTGAGAGCATTAGACATATCCAGTTTCTATGTAAGACCTTATGGTCTAGGAGTATGCAGATTCCTATGTATCCATTATCTTCTTTATCTGTAACTGCTGCATTTCTTCCCTTATGTGTGTGATTTCTGAACACATAACTGAGAGAAAGCCCTTTTTATAAAACTTATGTACCATGCCAAACTGATTTTTCTTTAAACTTAAAAAGCCATTTTTATGATTAAGCCAAAAACTAAAACCATATCATTATAGCTTTCATTGTTAACAGAAAACAGATAAGCAGTTTACCATAATCAGGGTTTACAATTGCCACTGAATAAATTCTCGCAGTGCAAAGAGAGCCCCTGTTTTTTCTGCTTTATAGTGCAAGAATCTCTGAACATTGTTACAGATTTTTGCAGTTACAAGTTTGTTTTTAAATGGCATTTTTACTTCACTGAAATCTACTGTGATCGCCCTCTGCATCAAATATCAAACTAACGTATGTTATAGTTTTTAGGTCTGGGTTTCACAGCAGAGGAGTCTATACAGACGTGCTGTTTCCAGTATGCATATAGTTTGCTTTGAATGCACCTATCTCAGCCAGTGACTCGAGACTTTGTCAGTCACATCTTGGCCAGCACAGAGGAATATTTCCCTCAGTTGATGCTATTAGTTGTACGCATAGATCTTTCCACCTTTTCGAAGGTTCATGCATTGAAATGCTTGAGGATCTATTTTACATCTCTCGCCTGCTTCCTTGGTCAGCTTCCTATTGTTAACGCATGCACAAATGGACTTTTCCAAGGCATGTTTATTGAGCAACCATCCCGCCATTTCATGAAAAATGCTTTTTCTGCTGTGGACAAATAACCATAAAAGATATTCGTGCAGCCACCTGCCTTCAAGGTCTATCATCAACTTTATTATTGACATCCATGCTGTCATAGTCATCAGAGCCTCTCAACCATTCACACTTGCCAAAGTTTCTTCCGTTAGATGTTGAAACCTTGTCCCCAGCTTCCTTTCAAAACACTACAGCATCCTACGCAACCGAATCAGACTGAGTGTGCATGTGCCATTGACTTCTTTGTCTCACACCAACTGCAAAGAACTGAGAGGCCTCGCTACCACAGCATTCACCCATACTCACCTTTCATGTGCAGATTTCTGTAACAACATCCCCTCACCCCCCCCAAACAAATACATATTTGAATACTTTCCTGCAGATTCCTATAGCTGGGCACAATTTATGATGTTTACAACAGATTGCCCCCCCATTGTTAAGCAATTTCAGTATTTTTGCAGATTTCCCACACTGTGGAGGATGTCACAGTCTCAAGGTTCGGAGCTCTTCATAATATTCAAGCTAACCACCTTCTACATTCCTACCTGGTTAGAAGCTCCTTTGCTCAAGCGAGCCTTCAGGCACTTCTGATCACCTATATGTTATGTTATGCAGGTTGTAAAGCGCATGGCTACCAACAGGTTTCCCAGCGCTAATGGAACTCGCGGACACGACAGGCCAGTAAACAGAGAATATGGAAGGGGACTAGAAAAGCCAGGTTTTGAGTGCCTTGCGGAACATCAGTTCCTGATTCATCAGACGCAACCTAACAGGAAGGGAGTTCCATAGCTTAGCTCCCAGAAAAGATAGAGTGGACCCACCCCATTTGCTTTTCTTGACTCTGGGAATTCTGGCTAAAGCAGAGGAGGACGATCTAAGGTCTCTATTCAGCCTATAGAAAGTAACCACATTTTTAAAGAGCGGAGGACCCCTGCCATGGAGGGACCTGTGCACCAGGCATAGGGCCTTGAATTTGATCCGCCTTTCTATTGGCAGCCAATGCAACAAGATCAGGCCAGCCCGAACTGAGGTCCATCTTGGAATATCAAGTATCAGGCGAGCTGCTGCGTTTTGGACTCTTTGTAGTCTTTTCTTGACATATAATGGAGATCCTAAAAAGAGTCCATTTCCGTAATCAAGCCTGGATAAGATTGTGGCCTTAACAATAAGGGGGTTATTCCAACTTTGGAGGAAGTGGTAATCCATCCCAAAAGTGACGGTAAAGTGACGGATATACCACCAGCCGTATTACGAGTCCATTATATCCTATGGAACTCGTAATACGGCTGGTGGTAAATCCGTCACATTTGGGACGGATTACCACCTCCTCCAAAGTTGGAATAACCCCCTAAGTCTTTTGGCCAATACCGGAAGAATATGAAACACCTTTCTCAATAATCTAAGAAGACCTAAGCAGGTAGCCGATAGATGCTTAGCATGAATATCCACTGTCAGAGCTGGATCCAGCCAGAACCCCAGGCTTTTAATCTGCTTCTTAGGTGGAGGGAAGTCATCCATTACTAATGGGAGTGGATGCAGGATTCCGAGTCTTGACTCCGGGCCTACAATCATCACCTCGGTTTTGTCTTCATTGAGTTTCAATTTACTCTTAATCATCCAACCAGATACTGCATGAAGACAGGAGGATAATCTAGAGCCTTCCAGTGTCTCATTGGCTGAGAAAGATACCACCAGTTGGGAGTTGTCGGCATATGACCCATGGCCAGACCAAAGGACTCAACCAATGCGGCTAGAGGGGCCATATAAATGTTAAACAATGTCGGGTTCAAAGAGGAGCCCTGAGGTACTCCGCACTTACTCGACAGTATGTCTGATAGGTGAGATCTGTCTAACACCTGGAAATTTCTATCCTTTAGAAAGGATGTGAACCAAGCCAACGTCAGATCTTTGATACCAACATCCCTCAACCTCCTAATGAGTACTCGGTGGTCAACAGTGTCGAAAGCTGCACTAAGATCCAGCATAATTACAACTGTGGTAAGACCCTGATCGACACTCATTCTGGCCCTTTCTAAGACTGCGATGAGTGCAGATTCCGTGCTGTGACCGACCCGAAAACCCATCTAGGAAGGGATGGAGAAGACCATTTTCTTCCAAGAACACAGAGAGTTGGGAGTTAATGTGCTTATCCAAAATCTTGGCGGGGTGGGTAGAAGAGAGATGGGCCTGTGATTACTCAAAACAGTGGGATCAAGGGTGGATTTTTTCAAAAGAGGCTTAATTATCGCATGTTCCCAGGTCTTATATACGTGGCTTTTGGTTAAGAATGCATTAAGCAACTCTGTAAGTACAGGCATTATAACTTTAGCACCCTGTACCAGAATCGTAGGGGGAGCGGGGTCAAGGGGGGAACCTGATTTAAGAGTATTTAAGAGAGCCAGAGCAGAGGGGATAAAATGAGAGATGGAGGCAGTACTATCATTTAGTCAGACTCATCTTCTACCAAGCTCTGACTATTATTGCCAAAGCTGGCATAGATGTCTAAAATCTTATCTTGGAAGAAATTAGCTAATTGATTGGAGTATTCTAAGGAAGCATCTTTAGAAATCCCTTAGGCTGGTGTATGGAGGATCTCCTTTAGAATCTGGAAAACCTCTTTGGCGGAGCCCGAAGCTTCTTCAATTCTAAGTTGGTAATAAGCGCCTTGTGCTGCTTTAATTTCAACATGATACTTCCTGATGGCTCTCTTGTAGGCCTCCTTATCCGCTGTATCACAGGTTTTCCTCCATACTGTCTCTAGTTTTTTGCACTCCTTTTTATTGATCAACAGTTTGGGTGTAAACCACATAGCGGTCGCCTTCCTACACGGCCCTCTCTTATTTTTACAGGGAAGAACTTTGTCCAAGCTATCAATGATCCACTCACTGAAAACCTCAGCTTTAAGCTCCCTGCCATCTAACATACCATGGCCTACCATGTCATTGCCTAGACACAGTGCCAACACTCACCGAAAGAACAATGAAATGTGCTGAGGCACTTAACAAATCATTTTCAGTGATTTCCGTCTCAGAAAACACATAGCTAAAGCTATTGAGGTGTTTTGGAATAAATTGTTTCTTTCTGACCAAACGGCAAATTCGCATCAAATATCAAGGTAACCTCACAAATTGTGACCCATCTCTTGCTCCAGTAGTACTTTAGCTAGTTAGAGTCTATCCTACAGTACAAAAATACCGGAGAGCTGTGTTGGATACAAAGAGTATAAAATATCCATCTCCGGAAACACCCCCTAAATCGCAACTAATCCTCAACCTACAGCCAAATAGATCAATTAGGACTGACAGCATCCTGCAAATTCGACAGTGTTCGCATGCAGCCGCACTGCAACCTCTCCGAAAATGCTTGAAAAATTAATGATGTTGGAGTGCAGGAGATAAACTTTAAACAAGATACAAGCAGTTTGCCAGACTCTCTTGCTGGTGCCAGAAAAACACACTTAAGGTAAGGTAATGGACCCTCGAGAAGTAAGTTCCTTATCAGTCAGTAACGACATCCACTTCCTTAGCCCGATGGGGCAGCTCACATGGTCCAGTTGCCTGACAATTCAAGATGCTTAAACAGAGAAAGCATTTGCTTAGTCAGCATGCTAATGCTAAGGACTATTATCTAGCCTTCAAATATTTCTCCCCCCTCCTCAGCAACAAACTCTGTATCCACACTCATGCAAAGAACTGCTGTCTAGCATTTAAATACCCCCTCCCCACACCTTAACAACAAACCCGGTAACCACACAGCCTGACGTGACAAGTCTGACACTTTTAACTAGAGAAACACATTCTTACAAGATTATGGTATGGGCCTTCCCGAAGGATGTGCAAATATGGCATTGACTCTTTGATTCTATTCACAGCAGTCTATGAGCTGAGAACGATGTGTGAAAGCAGATCAACAGCATCAGCAACAAAGTTTTCTAAGAAATGTTGTCTTAGAAGAGCCTTCATACTTGGATGTCGTACCAGTAGCAAAAAACACAAAATGCTTAGACTTCACTCCTTTGTACACGGGACCCAGGTCCAACAATAATACCCAGGTTATCAACTGTTCATACATTTGTCTTTGCTTCCCCCTTTATTCTTATACAAACGCCCCCGTAAAAGGAAACAAAATACATAATTAGTATGTAGCCTTGCCGATGGTGGGTACTTAATATCATCACTAGATAGAGCCTCATAGGAGATTGTGGTGCAAACTGGGTCTCCAAATTAGGGGCAAGTTAAGGAATTGCATGATTTTGTGATCTTTTTTACTTATGGAAGGTTGGTTTACTATCCTGCTTTGTATCTAGCATCTATTTCTGCATGTGAATAAAGTTTTTCTGAGGCATTCTTTTTTGTCTTCAATCGATTATTGATTTTAATATGGGCTGATTGAAGTCTTCCTTATCGAAATTATTATAGTCCTTTGTAAAGTGATTGGTCCTTTCTCTGAAATGATGAATAAACGAGGCAATCAGTACCAATCTTGAAAAGTTACCTTCTTAGCGGCCATTAAATCAGACAGAAGGATGAACAAATAATCCCATATTGTGTTCCAAAATGAGGTCTTCCTATTTTTAGATTTCAGAATAAATGAAACAATTTTTTTCCCCATAATTTTCTTTAATTCTTCTTTATCTCAGGTTGAGATGTTAGTTATTCCACTACATGACAACTGTTTTTATGCACTACATTTAGAAAAACACGAAATATATCTGTTGTGCTAGCTGTACAGGTATTCCTACCACCTATTAGTTCACAACCAGGTGGATAATGACACACTGCTATGCCAGCCACTGAAATGCTTTTTATGTATGTTCACAATATAGAGTTTTAAAAAGCTGTAACATGGAGATCTTTTCGCAACTTTACCAAACACTACTATTTTGACTTTGCAGAGTATGCTGTAGTCAGTTATGATTTTCCACAAAATATTTACTGGTATGTTTTTTATTTATCTTGTGATATTTTTAAAAAAAATGTTACCTGCCTCCTTTGAACATTAAGTTGGCTGTTCTATACAGTGCTTATGAACATTAATGACAGGTCAGTGATGAAGAGTATAAAATAATTGTAATCTTAGGTTTGTAGCATGTGCTGCTAGAGATGCATATGGTTTGCATACTCCTGCCATCTAGTGGTAGTTCTGGACATTAGAGGTTGTTTTTCTTCAAAGATGTTTTGAGACACAAGGTGTAGAGTGACTCCTTTCTTAGTCCACAATGCAGATGATCCCCGGCTCTACTCCTGATTGGTTTTTCCTCCGGTGCATTCAAACATGTAAATCAATGGGTCCAATAAGGTTTTTGTGCGCGGAGACCTCCGGCCTTGCTAAGGTTGTTGATTCCAGAGGAAATCTACAAGCAGTTGGCATTGTAATCCATAACCGATCAAACCGCTTTATCCAACTATCTAGTACTCTGCCTCAGATAATGTAGGCAGATGGTGCGGCCTCCCATTCAATTCTGCCGAAAAAATTGCCTCTGCCTCTCTCCATAGCACCAGGAGTCAAATTGAAGTTTTTGCTGAGCTTTTATGTGTACAAGTCGCTTACATATAGGAGAGAGCAAAACACTGGACATACTATTGCAGTGTCAGGCTATTTTGGAACCCAGACCTTTTCAGGGAACAAGATTGCCTCGATGTACAGGAAAAATTACGAGTACCAGCGAAGCCATGGTCAACAGGAGAACAGCAAGCACTAAAACATTGTTGTTGGAGGCCTCTGACTATGAACGAGACCCTTCGGAGTCGAGGCAGGCAGAACAACCTACAAAGAAGACACTGAGATCCGCAAGTACTGACCTGGGGCATGGGGAAACAATGCACACGACCTTATGGTGGAGAGAAATGCCACTTCTGAGAGAATCGGGCACCTAGCACTGAGCCTGTCAAAATGACTTGTAGGCGACCACTATTGGTCCTTCTTTGGAGCTGATGCAAATCTTTGCAGCTGTTCCAAAGCTTTGCAGTAGAGACCAGCTTCAACTGAGTCCAGCGCCAACATGCTCAAAGAGACATCAAGCTCTTGCTTCAGTACTGAAAATGCCACAGGCATGCTCTGAACCAAGATCGAAGTTGAGGGGGCTTTAGATGCTGAGCGCAGAGACCCGTGAGAAAGACTGGCGGAGGAACTTGATGCAGAATTTCAACAAAGCCTTCACAGAAAATACTCCACTCTGTGATTCACCCCTTCCCTCCCCAAAAGAAAAAGAAGCTTGATTTAGAGGAAGAACTCACATATAACACTCCTAAACACCTAGGACACAAGAAGCACAAAGGGCAGATAGCACCTCCTCAGCCATCTTTGCCTACCACACCAAATCAGGCACTGCAAGCTACACCATAGTCACCTCTTTCACTACATCGTCATACACTACCACGGAGACCTATCTCACAGTTACCTTCTTTGCCTCTACTGCAGCCTCCAGAAGGATGTATTCACTCCTTGAACCCAAGGAGCCTATATGGATGGAGGACCTTTCTGACCAACCCACAGGGCCAGGAGATGATCTATGGGAGAACTATTTTGTTGATGCCTCAGGATGGTCTCGCTGCACAAAGAAAAAACTCTTAAGCTTTTCCAGAGGACATGTCCCACAAGGCCAGGAAGGAGGGCACTTGCACAAACCACCGGGGATGCCCCACCCCAGGTAAAAAGAGATTAAATGAATAGACTCTGCAGGCAACCAAGTTGCAGTAGGTTGAACAACCGACTGATGCATAGCCAATTCCATGACGTTGCTGTCACAATACTATGGATTCCACTGGGAAGCAGTGGAGGTCTCAATACAGCATCTTCCTGCATCTTACAGGAAATGTGGTAAAGAGAGTGTGGCGGAACATAAAGTTATCTTTAATATCAACTTCTGCTGCATACTAGATGCCACAGACCGGGCCTTACATGGTATAAACACAAGTACATTACGCCATAGACACGCCTGTCTCTGGGTGTTAGGCTTCAAACCTGGCGTGCAACAGCACCTTCTCAACATTCTGTTCAACGTGGAACAAAAATGTAATAGGACACAGAAATTGCAAGGTCCATGAGGGCACTACAAACAGCCACGTTCAAGAGTCATTTTTGTAGGCCATAATCAAGAGGCTCTCCAAAATCAGGCCAAACCTCACATACACAGACCTATCAAAAACATAATCATCAGTCCCTTCACGATCCCCAGAACACTAGGAGTTACTCAGGAGGAGGCTACATTGAAATAAAAATAGAGGCAGGGGCAAAGGTTGAACTCCAGCTTCTAAGCTCCGACTCGCCCATCAGCTCCAAGAGTCTGTATAAAATGTCTTGCTGCCATTGCCTCTCACCTCAAGACAGAGGGCGTATACCTGTTCTCTTCTCTAGATGACTGGCTGATCAAGTGTGACATCAAGCAAATGTCCCTATTACACACTCTGATTGCTCTCAGTCTGCTACGCTGACTAGGTTTCCAGTCTACAACCTCAGTAGAGCCATCCATTCTAAGGGTCAGTACTAAATGCTGTCATGTGGAACGCTTACCCCAGCGAACAGATGCTGATTGCATTTCAACAGCTGATGCCTCATTTTTAGTTTACTCATCCTATTCCAGTAAGAATTGTAATGAGACTGCTTGGGATGATAGTGTCATGCTTAGCAATTGCAATGCACATCAGATTACAGGTGCACCCTCTCCTAGAAAACCTTGCCAGTCCCGGGTGGACATCGACTTTGCGGACCTTCTAAATAGGGTGTATCAACAAGTTCACAAGTGAGAACATCCTCAGGTCCTACAAAAGTACTTTTATAGGTGAGAAAGTCAAACAGTCGACCTTTTTACCACTCATGAAAATGTAAAATTCCCAAGCTTCACATCCAGGTACCCACAATCCATAGGCAATGCACTATGAGTGATCTGGTCAGGGACATTTGCATTTGCTTTTTCACCTCTCCCACTCATCCCATATGTAGTCAGGAAGATGGGGCAATGCCCAATGACACTCATTCTAGTAGCCCAACATGAGCCAGGCAACCAGGGACTCAGCCTTAAGAGAATGTTCATCTCATCCCATGAGAAGTTCAGTGGCGGCTCCTCCGTTTGGTGGAGGAGTGTCACCCCCCTGCCAGCAGCGGCAAAACCTTTTTCAGAAAACAATAATAAACAGGGTTTATTATTGTTTTCTTTGAAAGGGGCGGAGCCATGGGGGGACCGTGCACTGAGGGGGGAGTTCCCAGCACTCCCCCTTCACAGCACATGTGTTTGGCCGGGCGTCTCGGGCCAGTCAAACACATGCGCTGTAGGCTCTTATGGAGAGAGCCTGCACAGGCTCCCAGTCTGCCAGGGAGAGCCCTGGCTGGGCGCTCCCAGACAATCCTGATTGGCGCAGGGCAGGCTGGAAGCCTGTGCCTGCAGCCTGGAGCGTCGAGGGACAGAGGAGCGGCGGAGAAGGTAAGTGTTTTTTTTTTTGTTTTTAAATTAAATGTTTATTTTCCCCCTGCCCCCGTGCCAACTTCCGTGAGCCGGTACTGGAGAAGCTTTTCATCAGACTGGATGTTCTTACTCAACACAGTGGACAAATCGGGCACTCCGGACCTAAGAAGCTATCCTTCGCAAGCCCAGAGGGCTTACCCCAAGTTCTGTGTTGCTAAATGGAAAGGCTGAACTGTGCTGCACGTCACCTGTACCCGTTACAGGCTGCGGTGCAAGATAGGATTCCCTATCTCCCACATTTACAAAAAGGAGGATTGTCTTATACATGTATATGACTCCTGTGTGGAGCTTAAACATAGCACTCACCTGGCTCTGGGGACCACGATTTTAACCTACCTCTATTCAGTCGATTTCCGGTTTCTTTCATGGAAAGTAGCCTCCTTCATAGGTATCACATCTTTATGGTGATTTAGTGAGTTACATGCACTCTCTATTCAAAAGCCCTTTATTCAAATATATAAAGATGGGGTGGTCCTGCAGACTAATACATCATTTTTATTCAAAAGTAATGTCTCCATTTCACCTAAATCAGTCCATAGAGGTGATACTGTTCTTTCCAAAAGCAGACCCTTTAGCGGAAAAGGCTTTATTGAATGTACAAAGTCTTTACTCCTTCCTTCCTCTGTCTTCAGCTGTCAGTTTCTTTTAGGAAAATCCTCGCCCACTCTTAGGTGGCATGCTTCATTATAGGGTTCCTGCTCAAACCACAACCAAATGGTGTTGTGTGGGCTACATCTCCTTGAATCAGGAGGAGCTCTTTCAAATGGATAACCCCTAGGTAAGTAGCAGGTGTGGGTGATTGTGCAGAATGCAGAGGGAATGTAATGTGAATTAAAACTACCTCTTGGTAGAACTTTACTGTTTTATTATGTCAAAGGGATAAGATTACAAAGTCAAAAAAGAGGAGAATAACTTCAACCTTAAAGAGGGAGGGTGGTTAGTATGTTTCTGCCCTGTTGACAGCCTATGTCAGTTGTGGGGGCATTCCTCAGGACTGTGAAAATGTCGCTCTGCTAACATGACTAATGTAGTGTAAAAAGAAAGCAAAAATAGTGAAAGTGCAACCGATGGTCCTGAGAAATTACTGAATAATCCAGCATTGCTTGTACCCTCTGTTGCTGGGTTTAGGACCTCAACTCGAGACTTCCCGTCAGGCAGAGACCTGAGCTGCGACTGTGCTTGGGTCCTGGGCCGCCAGTGCTCGCCAGTCTCGAGGGCAACACCACAGCGAGAACACACATTTTCCAAAGCAAGGATTGAAAAGCGGATTCAGACCTGCTATGCTAAAGCAAACAAGGCGCTTGCTGTATCTCCTAGAGCAAACACTACACAGAAAATGGGCTTCCATAGCTTTTTTAGGTAACATTCCAAAAACTGACATATGTAAGGCAGCAACTTGGTTAACACTGCACATCTTCACTAAACATTACTCTGTAGCTATATTAGTCCGACAGTAGGCTTCAGTTGGCCAAACACAACTAAGAACACCTTTTAAACATCTGCCTTAGCTGCCCACTAACCACTGCTGGGATGATACTGTTTTATAGGCGATGCAAATCATGTGTGTCTACAGTAACGTGCATGAATGGATTATGTTACTTACTCTGTGCACATCTGTTTGTAGTGTGCAGTGCTATATATTCACATGTACACTAGCACATTCCCATAAGTGGAAGTGGGGATATGTGTTCTTTAACATTTACCAACTGCAATGAGCAGGGAATACACTTGCATGACTATGTATTCATTGGTACTCCCCCTTTCACCCTGCTGTGTGGAAAACAGTCTAAGGGTACAGCCAAAGTTAGTGCTCTTTGTGAGCCAAATGAGGAGTCACTCTACACCTCGTAACTTGAAACTGCTTCAAAGAAAAACAACTTGTATTGTCCAGACCCAGCAATACATGGCAGAAGTATGCAAAGCATTTGAATGTTCTGCACTACATTCTTTGAACAGATGCTTACAGGTTAAGTAACATAATTCTTCTCCATAATAGCGTCTTCCTTTAATTTTGTTTGTAGTCACCTCATACCCATTAGGAAATCAGGATGTATGGGAAGAAATTAAGTAATATCCTTCCTCTTGGCAGAAAGTGAGAGGAACTGAAGTTAACTCTTACTGCGCTGCATTGAGGGGCTCTGTGGCATTCTAGATATGTTAAATTAGCAGACACATTTCCGGTTAGGGTTAACTGCTTATCTGTTTCATTTGTTTTAATCTCAATCTCATTCTCAAGGTTTGGGCTACAAGGATCATAAAGCATTCTTTGCTCTAATCTGACTGTCTAAATCCGAAACTAATTTGTACATACTGCTTGTAGTGGTCGATCACATGGCAGACCTGTCGACTTCTTCCCCAAAGCCACAGCATGACCTTCATGTTGGTGGAATGAGCATGGACTTCAAGAGGGGTACTCTATGGATATTGTAGCCGTGGATGCTCGACAAGTGACCTGTGCGCCATCGAATCATGTGAAATGATTCTGCTAGAAACGTCAGTACCAGATTGACCCTCCTGCAGTTTTAGATCACCTCCTTTCTAGATTATGAAGATATTCTTTTGCACTTTTGGAGCACAAAGGAAGACGGAGAATAATGTAGGAGAAGTTAAAATATAAAATGACTTTTTGATGGGAAATTGAATATGGAGGCTCATCCTATTTGTGAAAAAGAACAGAAACGTTTCAGAAACACAGAGCATTTGCTATTTCTGACAGGCGGCACACCTGCCTACTCGGCAGTAGTTTTTCTTGAAACTTTTCAGACCCCTGGTTATGGATATTTACTGGGAATAAAGAGTATTGTATTTTTCACTCGCATGTCATTCTTTACCTCCCTTTCAAGTCTGTAAAATGGACTGACCCTGAAAGTCATTGCCATAGTTCTGTACTTTCTGTACTCATTTGAAAAGCAGTCTTAACATTATCAACCACTTAAATATTCAGGCAAATTCAAATTTAAACAAGGCTAAAATAGTGGCTTAAATTTCCCATCTGTTTGCTATATTGAATGTTTGCTAGGGATCAACAGTTGTGATGGAATGAGAGTCTAGGGCAAGTCGAGTTTAGAGAGAGCAATTTTATGTAGATCTGAGGGCCTACAAAAACCACCATGGTGGTTTGAGCCCAGTACCCACCAAGACACAGCTGGTGAGTACCCAATGGATCCGTAGCTCTTTCTAGCGCGACTTCTCTTTCTCAGTTGGATTTGAATTCTTCATCTTGGTTTGAAAAACAAATTGACCTATAGATAAAGATTGGAAATTCCAGATCATAGAAATTTATTTTTTATGGGCTCGGCTAGTCTGTGTCTTATACCTTTGCTTGAGAGGAAAACCCCATATTTCTGAGTTTCAAGGCTTGCCTATAAAAGGTGTCCGGATGATTTGTATTGGTTTATCAAAATTTGCCTTAGTTGTCAAAGAGGTTGAGACTCACCTGTCCCTGTTGGTCAGTTGAAACCCTGATAAGCTAGTCTATTCAAATAGCGTAATTGACAAATTGTAGGTGAGGCAGCTGGTCTGAGGACTTTAGGGGATGCTTGGTGGGGATGCTTGGTTATGTGATGAGTGGAGCAAACACCTGAAGGATCCACTGCCCTTGCTTTTCTATTGCACTTAATCAGTTTCTGGCCCTCAAAACAAGTTGGCATAATTTCCTAACTATTTAGTAACCCGTAGATATAGAGGAGTGAGTGGTGAGGGAAGAGCGTGTATTCTCACCCTTTCTGAAGTAATCTGCTTTTATTGGCAAATAGTATCCTACATTATATCTTCGGGCCACAGTGATCTGATGTAACCAGCAGCAATCTTCTGGGTCTGTCCAGTCACAAACTCCTCCTGCAGCCCACACCTTACGCCTCCACTTTCAAATACTGTGATGCAAATATTTGTTTGTCGATTTCTAGGAAATATTGGAGTAGGCTATCATTGACCTAAAATGTTCTCATTTCTTAGTGAATACTCTAAAGTAATTTCCCTTGATGGTTAGTGAGTACTTGTGTCATTCCTTGCAGTGATTTCCAGAGCAGTATTTGGTATTCCTTTAACTGATCTTCATTTATTAGTTAATAGTCTGTGCAGCCACATGCAAAGACTACCTATGTCTTTTCATCTGTTTGTGCTCCTGTGATTGGATTATAACTACCAGTCCTTGCTGAGCAGATTGACCTGTGCAAAGCAACCTCATGGTCAAAAGGCAATTTCCTAGGGCAACCTCTTTGTTGCATTTTATTGCTAATACTTGTGTTTTTGGTTTTGGGTTGAGTTTTGTCTTTTTTCCACTTTTCCATTTTGTCTGCTCTCCCTACTTTTCCCTACCAATTGACTTTGTACATGTTTTGTCCTGGGTGGAATCTCAGCTAAAGCTCAAGATGGCGTTCCTCTGGAGATCCAGCCGCTGAAAAGTGAAGAAGGAGTCGAGAATGAGGAGAAGGAGAAAAAGACTGTAAAGGTCCCCAAGAGGGAGAAGTCTGTGCTACAGGGCAAGCTCACCAGGCTGGCAGTACAAATCGGGAAAGCAGGTAAGATACCCAAAGTAGGTGGAACGTCTGGAGGGGCAGACTTACTTGGTAATGGATTCACTCTGATTGTTTGTGTTTTAGAAGAGCAGGCTAGTTACTTACAGGATTTCTTGAATTCAAACATGCACAGAGGGAGCAGGGAATTTATAGTTAATGGCAAAGATGAACAGGCTTTATAGGCCCTGTATTCCCTTTATGGTTCCTTCCTAGAAGGACAGGCTCTTCGGGTGAATGCACCTTAGATAAGAATTCATAGTTGAGCCAGTATTATTGCAGGATTTAGGCCAGACACATCTCTTCAGTGTCCACCGTCTCACTGATTCAGAGGGACATGTCTTGCCTGTATAATTACCAAATGACTCAATTTTATTGTGAACACTATTCTCAAGTACTTGACTACTTTCTGTTAACATCGCTACATATTCTGGACGATGTAATCTTTTTCCAACTCCACTGATTTGACCGACACGCAGAAAAAAATGGGTGATTTATAAATAAACAGGCTAGGAATGTAAAATTGTGTTCCTAATGAGATGAGGTAATGTGGTAAAGTTGGTCTCCATGAGTTCCGACGAGGGCAGTCTCCAGGGGTTTAGGCTTTAACGTTTCAGTTGGGACTGCAGAGGATGGTCTCAAGCTAATAAGTTGCATACTGTGCAAAGGGAAATCCTTAGCAAATACTGCATGACCCGCCTCTAGCACGTTTGTGACACATGGGCCACACTACCTGCTATTTGTTCCCTGGTTGCCATGATTTCTTGTGTGCAAAGTGTGGGAAGAGCCTCTGCTCCTTTCTTTAGTTCCCAGACTGACTGAGAGGGGAGGCTTCTAATTTCTTAACACTATTTTTCTTGAATTTACCAAATGGTATACTGCTGGGTCATGCCCCTAACTGCAAGGCTTTTTATAAGTTCCATGAAACGATCCATGGGACATTCACACACTTGGTGTAATCACTTCAGCTCTGAATGAGGTACCAAAGATGTTACAATCTAAATAACCTCCTAAACTGCCCTAAACTTTCATTCCCTCATGGTTCTTTACGTGATGATATGTGGCACTCATTTTCCGTTTGATGGTTGTTGGGAAATAGCGCATATCTTAGTGCTGCTATGGGCTGCAGGGTGTACTACAGTAAAGCACTCAAACCTCTCACGACAGCCATTTTGCTCCACTGCAGATTGAGACTGATAGTAGATTTTATACGTTGGGAGTGGGCATTCAAGGGCAATATACTGGTTATTTACCAGAGCTATTATGAAAAGTTTACTCGTCTTAGTTAGCCCCCAATCAAGATGTTGGCATAAGTGTGGTGCCCCTTTGGCTAATTTAATTTTGTGGACTGCATTTGTGCCATCATCTTATTGTGCCATGTTACATGTTGCTTCTATCCTTTGGGGTACTCAGTGGCATACAACGTATTACTGGGTCTTCTCGACAGACTTCAGTTTTAAGAATTAACGTGAGACTGTAGTCTCTTGGCGGGGCTCAGTAATATACAGTATGCCATTCACTGCCCTAATAAAGTAAATACTTAACTTTAGGTGCTGCTAGATTCATAGTGTGCTGTTGTGCTCATTGTGGCATTTGGGCACTTAAAATGTATGACCATACAATAAAAACCTTATGTAAAATAATACTCCCAGACACCATTTTCTTGTTGATGTAATATAGTCATAATATAGTCAATAAAAATAGTACATGATTCAGGGTATTAAAAAAGTAATGCTTATTCAAATGTGGTGTTTGATATTTCCAGTACTTGACTAAAACTGGTGCACTTATTGTCCACCTCTCCATTGCTCTGGTGGTAATTTTGTAAATTCACTGTTCAATTTGTTGTCTCGCTTATATAACTTGTTGAAGCATTACAGTTACCTGCCCAATCAGAAAATGTGTTTTTGCAGCTGATGTTACCAATTTGAGATGTGCAGGAAGATAAATTTAGAAGCTCATAAACTAGATCATAGGCTGAAGTTTTCCATGTGGGATGGGGATATGAGCTTCTTCAGGCTGGTGACTTTCAATGACAGAGTAGCAGAATTCTAACCAAAGGTAACTAGTGGCAAGACATAACCTGTTCTCATTCACTCCTTTCTAGGTCTCATCATGTCTGCAATCACTGTCATCATCTTGGTGTTATACTTTGTAATTGACACTTTTGGGGTTCAGGGGAAGCCTTGGCTTGCAGAGTGCACCCCTGTTTACATCCAGTACTTTGTCAAGTTCTTCATCATTGGCGTGACTGTCCTTGTGGTGGCTGTGCCCGAGGGACTTCCCCTGGCAGTCACCATTTCCCTGGCATATTCTGTGAAGGTAAGTCTGACATTCTATTTTAGTGTAACCAAGAGCCCAGAAAGGGTGTGATCAAGATGTAAGCAGTATTTCTACATATTTTTTGCAATTATTTAGTGATGTATATATTCTCAAGTTACAAAATGAAAACTGAATCGTACAGCAAACTATATGATGGAGATGTCTGATTTACCAGTCACCTTCCTCCTTGTGCAAGCTAGCTAAATTTTTACCACTTAGGATCTTATTGGATGTGATCATGCAGTCATGAATATGCTCACTGCTAAGCACACTGACAAGAACCATGTTCCATAAGAGTCTCAGCACCACGTCCAAGCAAGGGACCAGAGCGAGGCGACTTTGGCAGATAATCTTGCGATGTGTAACTCTCACCACAGTACTACTGACAATGTTCTCCAGATTCGGTCTCTTCTATCTCAATAGCCAGATAAATAATCAGTACAAAGAGAGATACAAAGCAGCAGATTAAATATTGATAGACCTCTCTAAGTAAGTGTGCCCACAAATGCCTCAAGCATAATTACATTACTGTGGGGGTAAATCAGAACATGCCACATTAAGTGATCACTGATGACCTCCTCATTAATGTGGGGGATCTTAACAATGGTGTCAGGGATGAATGTGTTACTGAATCCCCAGTAAAGACACCCCATCTGGTAACTGTGTTGCTGATTTTTCCCTACAGAAAATGATGAAGGACAATAACCTGGTGAGACATCTTGATGCCTGTGAGACTATGGGCAATGCAACAGCCATCTGCTCTGACAAGACTGGAACACTAACCATGAACCGCATGACTGTAGTCCAAGCCTATGTTGGCGGTACTCACTACAGACAGATCCCAGACCCTGATACCCTGCAACCTAAAGTGCTGGAACTCATTGTGAATGGAATATCCATTAACTCTGCCTACACATCCAAAATCCTGGTGAGTGTTTGCCCTTCACCATTTACTGTGTTTGATGGTCAAAGGCTTAATACTCGTAGAGATTTTGACTGTGAAACTGATGTTTCTCCTTTTTTGTTAAATCATTAGCCTCCAGAGAAGGAAGGTGGACTACCTCGGCAGGTGGGGAACAAAACCGAGTGCTCGCTGTTGGGGTTTGTGTTAGATTTGAAGCAAGATTTCCAGGCCGTGCGAAATGAAGTACCAGAGGAGAAATTCTACAAAGTTTATACATTCAATTCTTCACGCAAGTCCATGAGCACTGTGCTGAAGAACGCTGATGGCGGCTTCCGCATGTACAGCAAGGGTGCCTCCGAAATCATACTGCGCAAGTAACTAACCCGCCTTTCCTTTCTCAATTTTTTTTTTTTTTTTTTTTTAACATGCTCCTTTGTGTACCTATTCCTATGACTCCTGATCTACTGGCAGAGCTCTAAGAGCATGGGAGAAATGGTAGCACTTATTAATTTCGTGCTGCCCTCATATGATTTCCTAGTTTGTTTTCCCTTCTGTCTACTATGTTTAACTCCTTTGCCTGGAACCTGATCAAACATTAGCCGATATAGGTCAAGAAATTGAAGACAAACTTTATGTATGGATATTATCTGAAATTATCATGCTAGACCTGTGTGGCTCATAATTTAGAATCTCAGTAATTTTGCCATACCAAATTAATATGTAGTATAAGATATTGTGGTATAATCAACTGGCTAATTCATACAACTAGGTGCCAACATAACGTGACGCATAAACATTAGAGATGGCATTGATATATCAGTGCTATGAACCCAGCTATCATTTGCAGCCATTCCAGGAGTTATGAATAACTCTTTGAAATTAAGGGATGCAAGGGTCAGAGCCATCACAGCTCTGGATTTTGTGTAAAGACACCTATAGATGTGCCTCTGCCTTAAACAAAAGTGGTGTGTTTATCGAAGAATGTTACCTTGACAGACAAGAAGAACTTTAGCACATTCTTTAATTACATAGGACACAACTGCACAAAATCATTTAAACCCCTACTGCAAACCCAACTGCTCATTAGTCACCCTGGGGAATGAGATCAATCTGCAGTCTACTCAAGGTCAATGAGATCAAAACTTGTTTGCTACAGACAAACGCCCACAACATGTTGTTACTGCTTTACAGAAGTTAAATTGGTGTTAATGAAAATGTAATATGTTCCCAGATAAGGAGCCTCTTTGCAGTTGACTTTGTAGACCCAGGTTAATACCAAAGTTGCAGAGCACTCAGTTAAAGCAGCGATCATAGCATATACTGTTATGCCTAAGTGCCTTGACCTGTAAACAGTTACGCTGAAATCTGTGTTGAATTGCAAAACTTTGCCTTTATATTTTTCTCCACCATTGCCTGTGACAACCCCAAGAATTAAATGTTTGTTTTTCTCCATTAGCCTAGCAATTACAGTTCTGGGACAAGAAGCTAGGTTTGGGCTGAGGACTTCAATATCTACTAGGTCTGTAGGTGGAAAACTGCAAGCCCCTCTTCAAATTCTCACAAATTAGAGGATAGTTCTTCTTTCTTGCTGCAAAATGGTGGAACTCTTTGCTCATTGAACTTTGCTTGAGGCTGTCATTATTGCTATTTAGAAAATAACTTAAAACTTAGCTGTACCGATCGAGACCTCACTTTTGGCATATTCCCCAGGCGTCAGACTGGATCCGTGCCATAAGGTGTAACGTGTGTTTCAACTCTGGTTCTCTTCCACTTTAACTGACTTGTGGGGCCTATACAGATACTATCCCTGCATACTGATATCATTTCCTTTCTTTCTCACCACCATACATGCTTCTCATCCCTCAGGGAGCCTTGCCCTTTTCTTCTCAAAGTTCTTTTCAGTGTGGAAGGGAAGTCACTCCCTAAGATGACAGATTTTCAAACCAATAAGGAGTGTCACAAGCAGATGTCTGAGACAGAGCCCCACCTGTTAAGCCTGTGGTGTCTGGACCACAAATTCAAGACCTGCAGAGACTGCGCTTTGAAGAACCCGAAAGCCAATGGAGCACGAAAGGTAAAACTCTAAGTTGCGAAGCATAAGAAAACAAAGTTTCAGGACCTCTGTATGTCCAAGGCTCATTCCTGGTCCCACTCCTGTTCCCGGTGTCAAAGAAACTGCTCTAGAGGCCGGTCTTTGTCAGGTTCCAAGTCCTCAAGCAAGCACAAAAAATACAGGAAGTTGAAGCATACTTCTGCTCTTTTGTGGCATTCCCACTCCCTAACAAAACGCATGGGAGGCGCTAGCTGTCTCGCTCCTGTTCTCTAAGTTGGCCAACTTCAAAGCTTATTCCGCAGCTCTTTCCAGCACAACCCGAGTTCTTGGGGCGTCAGACATGCTGGATCAGAGTTTCACGCAGCTATGCTCTGGCTCTTCGATCCCATCTGACTTGCCTTTGGGCCCCATGAAGCTGAGAGGTCTTCCACTTGAGCTTCTGCCAGCCGCTTCGTCTGCAGCACCAGCTGGACCCTCTGAGCCACTTCTGCCCTCTGTTCCAGCTCCAACGCCACTGTGCTGGGCGTGCCCAGGCCTCGGTACATCGACCCTCACCATGCATCCTGAGAAGGAGGTTCCGATTGTCCTGTTTGGTGCCGAATTGACACTGATCCAAATTCGATCAGCGCTGCACCCGAACCCAAATGAGACATTGATTCCAGCACGTATTCAAGTTCGTCAGACGCTGCGCCTGAATCTGAATGAGGTGCGGTTCCTGTACTCAAACTTCTACATGGCAAGCAGCGTTCATTGCTCTTCCTCTACAGCACTGACAGGCTTCCAGGAGGCTAGTGGGCAAGATGCACCCCCAGAGGCAGTTATTTTTTCTCTGCCGAGCCTTGGAAGAGTCTGCCCCCTATGCTATGGTTGAGTGTAGGCTGCTGAAGTTCTTGACGACCTTAGAGGGGGAAATTAAAGTGCTGACTGAGGTCTTACATCCGGGGCAGGCTACTTCTCATCCTCTCCTCCCGTTATGTAAGGCCCTGACAGATACCAACCTAAGAGCCAAGCCTTCCTCTGGGTACTACAGTTAACAGATTGACAGGCACCATCAGCCTATTCCAGACAGCCTTGCCTTTTGATCGCAGACCCTTATCCAAAGAGCTGCATGGTGAAGGCCTCCACCAACCGAACGAGCTCCAACAATTTTCCTATCATTCCCCCTGACCGGGAATAAAAGCGAGTGGAGACATTCTGTAAATGCCTCATCAGCCAGTTTGACCATATGATCGATCAATGTTTCCTGTTTGTTGGCCCTTCACACTCTTAGCATTTAGGACTCTGTGGCACAAGTCCTCCCTGGTGTAGTGGAAGACATTTGCTCTGTTCTTTCACAGGCGATCCAAAAGGGGTTACACTCATACCCTTTAGGAGTTGGTGGCAGTAGTCCTCCCTGGTGTACTGGAATACCTTAGCTCTGTTCTTTCACAGGCAATCCAAAAGGGTTGTGATGCAGCCAAGTTCGCAATTAGTTGTGGCTTGGATATCACCAGCTCCGTTGGGCGAGCTGTAGGCATCCGCTCTGCCATTTGTTGCCATCTGTGACTGCGATTAACTGGGGTCTATAGTGAAGTCCAGTCCTACCTGATGGACGTGCCATTCAATGGGACTTACCTGCTTCAGGGGAAAGGCTGACTGTACCCTTGAATGCTTCAAGGAGAATAGGGCTACCACTTGCTCTCTGGCCTCTGCCCAGCCTCCGTGGGAGCCGCAACAATTACACTTTTCCTTTTATGGTTTAGGCTGAGGCATCCCTTGCTGCGGGTCTGTCCCGCCCTAGCAGGGACCCAAGCAGTTTTGAGGGAGAGGCTATTGTGCCCACTGTGGCCAAGGACAGCATGCCGCTCAGTCCTCCGCCACCGACCCCATATCACCCCCCCACCTGCCAATCCTCTTTAGTGTGACCTTGCAGGGCCACAGCCATATGGTTGAAGCCACCGATTCCATCTGGGTTGGCAAGTAATCACATTGAACATATGGGTCCCGCAGATTGTCTGCTAGGTTTATGCCTTAGCCTTAGTTTCTCCTCCATCACACATTCGACTAATGAGGGGCCATCTCAATTATGCGGCAGGAAGTACAAGCACTTTTGGACAAAGGTGCTGTTTGGAGGGTGCCAGCACCAGCAATAAGACATGGTTGCTATTCCCTGTTCTTTCTGGTGACCAAGAAGGACGGAGGTTTTCGGCCTATTCTAGATCTGCTACCCTCAACGCCTTCCTCTGGAAGTAGAAATTCATAATGCTCATCCTTGCTCTGGACTTGCCTTCCTTTGAGTCTGGAGACTGCATGGTGGCTGTACCCATGGTGGATGTGGTTCTTCATTTTTTCATCGCGCCTTGCCATGCTTCTAAAGGCCGAGCGTGTGAGGCCTTCCAGTGTAATGTAAGTATCCTTTTAGCTACTAACAGAGTTAAAACAGCAAAGTGTGTGCGAACAATGTGTTGTTTCATTAAATGCCAAGGGTGCTGGCCTCCCAAGAATCTAGGTCTGTGAGCTCAGTAACCTCCCTCAGGGTGGTATGTATGCCCTGTCAGTAGGCATGGAGAGTGGGGCAGGGCCACAACCTATGCTGGAGGATTCACATTCCCCAACCAACATCTGAAGCAAGCCAAATTTGCTGTCGGGAAATGCTGGTTAAGTTGCGTGGGAGTGAGATACACCTGATTTAAGATATCAAATGGTATGTTTTAAAGCCTCATGTTCTGTGAAACTGTGTGTTAAAAGGCCAGTGCCTGAGGCCCCTCTCCATTGTTCAGCAACCTCCCAATGTTGTCCTCCTATTTTGTGTGGAGGGGATTCAGTAAAATACCAGTTTGACCACAAATCGCCATAAATAGCTATGTGACTAATTGTCTTCCCTTCCCCATAAGAGAGTATTGTTTGTATCCCTGCATGTACGGGGGATCCTCATCCCTAGTCTGCCATAATTGGAGGCAGGTATTGTGACGTTGGTGACAAGTGAGGAACTGCCCAGCTGGGAGGCCAGAGTCTTCCTGAAATTGTTTGAATGTGAGTAGATGACCCTCAACAAATAAGTCCACACCTGTACTAACAACAGTAATGCCAGCTTTGCAAAGCTGTGGTCAACTAAGTACCCGGGTACTTTAAAATACCTACCAAGGGGAACCCTGGAACATATGGAAGGACTGGATGTGTAAGAACGCAGATTCTGTTAATACATTTGAAAGTGACACTCACTTGGAGAGAGCGAGGGGGGTCCGGCAACTTCTGAGGGACTAAGAGACCTCTGATGTGGTTGGAGTGAGGGGAGGGGAATGGTGGCAGGTTTCACCTAGATTTCGGTGGGCTACCTACCTGATCACCCATTGAACTTGGGTTGCCAGAAAGTTTGCCTCAAAGGAAAGGGCTCTCAAACCTCCCTCACCCGTAGGTAATTGCAATTTCAGCAGAGCTACTCGGCAGCGGCTGTTCCCCCAAATGAGTTGTGTAAGTCAGGAATCAAGGTCCCGAAGGAAGCTGCGGGGATATCACTGGAAGCTTGGCAAAATAATACAGAAAATGGGGCAGGATGACCATCTTTGATATTGCTATCTTCTCTGTAGTGGCTAGGGATAGTTTAGTCCAGAAGAATACTAAAGATTTTAACGATGCCAGCACAGGACGCAGGGTGTCTTCAAAAAGATCGGCTGGATAGTGGTATAAAAAGGATTCCTAAATATTGAACAGCAGAGTTTTGCCAGGTGAGAGAGATGCCACTTATAGTGACGTCTAGAGGGTCAATCATGCAGTGGGTAGATGAAAGACTTTCCCTAATTAACTTTCAAGCCAGATATACTAGAAAATGTTTGCAGCTTAGTTTAAATGGTAATAGGGTCCATCTGTGGTAAATGGATGACGCCGCATGTGTCATTTCTGCGAGGGGAATATGTGATGAGGTTTATGGAAGGGATGCAGCATCTGTTTCCCCTTCCCCTGTGATGCCCAATTACCTCAATATCGCCATAACTGCAGCACGGCATGTAAGTGAGCTTCAGGCTCTCTCTGTTCATCCACCATACACCACCACCTTCCCTGACATGCTGATTCTGGGAACTAGAGCTTCTTTTCTCCCAAAAGTTGTGACGCTGTTCCACTTCAGTCAAACCATCAGCCTCCCGGCATTTTGTGCTCTGTCTCACCCCTCTAAGAGGAGTAGAGACTCCATCGCTTGGACCCCAAGTGAGTATTCAGCGTCTTCATCAATCGTACCTAAGACACCGGGTGAATGATTGGCTCTTGGGGGGTTTGCCAGAGCAAAAAATAGTCAAGGCTGTACAGTAGCATATCATCTTTTCTTTGATAGTACTCTGCATTAAGACCTGCTACGCCTTGATAACGAATCAGCCTCCAGAAGCACTATGGGCACATTCCACCAAGGCCCAAGCTGCTACCACAGTGTTGGCACGCAGAGTCTGTCCTAGACATCTGCCAGGCAGCTATCTGTGAGTCCCTCCATATGTTCATAAAGCACTATTAGCTGTACAGCCAAGTCTGCTGAGAAAGGCACTTTTCCCAGTCGATCCTGGAGGTCTTTCTGGTTTGAGTCTGTTAATGACCCATCTCCAATAAGGTACTGCTTTGATATCTGTTCCAAAGGTGAGGAATCTTCCACTAGAAGTCTCTGTCAGAAGTGCAAGTTACTTACCTGTGGTAACTCTCCTTCTGGTGGAGACTCTATCTAGCTGCAGATTCCTCACCGACCCTGCCAATCCTCCCTGTTCTGTCTTTGGACTCTGCCCATTAATAAGATTCCAAGTCTAGGAATCTGCACATCGATCTATCAGTTTGCTTTTGAGACTTCATGTGTGGGGCATGGGCAGACTTGAACGCAACTGACGTCAGCACGCCAGAGCGGTGTCTATGTATACCCCGCCCATGTGGCGCCACCCTCCAATTCACAGAGATGTAATGCAAAATTTTCTGGATCCAGTCTGATACCTGGTGAATATTCCAAAAGTGAGGAATCTGCAGCTTATGGAGTCTGTACCAGAAAGAGTATTACCGAAGATAAGTAAATTGTTCTTCACTGCCAGCATCTGACCTACCTCTCAAAGATGACAAGACCTTCTCTAGCGACACGATGTCTTCTTTGGATAACCATGTGCTCTACAAGTTCTGTAAATAAATAATCACTGCAGTGGCACTGAATTCAGTTAGTCCAAGCCATTCTCAGAACCAGTTGTTAAGAGGCTGCATGTCAATGCACAGTCAGTGCCTGAAAGTGAGAACAGAAGCCACAAAAGAATTCAACATCATTAACTTGCCCCGGGGTGGCGTTTCGAGGAGAATGAAGCATGAATACAGCCAGGTAGCGCTACAGGTATGGGCACTGTGCTTCTAAATTGTTCATAAAGCCCAGCAGTTGCAAAAAAGATACCTGAATTTTAATATTTGACGACACACGTTTAAAAAATTAAAGCCTGCATCTTTGATACGACTTTCTATTACCCATTCAACCATTGCAAGAATAAATCCAGTTTCTCTACAGCTATTCAGATGGTCTTAATATTACTTTACATTTGTTTTAGGACTGCTGCATCTGATCCTCAAGCCTTTAGTCCCAGATACTGAAGACAGAGGAATGGTGCCAAGTAATTTTCCATTTTGGCTCCTAGCCCCCGGAAAAAGCTTCTGGTTAATCTAAAATTGGCTTCAGCTCATTTGAGCTTTATAATGCAATGTTAAAAATATGGCGTTATAGATGTTTCTCTTTAATGTTCTTGCAGTTTTGAATTTGCATACCTAGCACCATTAGCCCTCTCCTGGAAGATGAGTGCAATATAAAAGTCACATAGTATAGTATGAACTTGCTGTAGATTTGTGTTGTCCTTTTCACATCCTTCACAACCGAGTGGAATGCAATTTTTCCTTTTGTTGACATAAGCTTATTAATATTTCAATATACCTAAGAAGAGGACAAAAACTGTATGATGTCTTCGGTTCAATAGAGGCAGCTGTTATTAGGCTAATTGAAGCACTCACATACTGTGCAATTAAGAAAGGTTTTTCACATCACTCTGTAAACCCATCATCTCCTTTAATTGCAGGGTCACTAATACACATATCTCACTAATCTGCGGTTGCACTTTTAAGCTTCAACTATGGCTGTTATAAGATGGCGAGGTAGGTCTAGTGGTAAGCTGTTGCCTTTGGAGTCAGACAACATACTTCTAATCACAGATTTAGGACTTGTAGTGGCACAAGGCTGGCAAGACTTTAGAAACTGTATTGACCCTCCATGTTATTTTTTTTGTCTTTCCAGCCTTATATTTTGTTTTACCCCCTCCCCACATAAAAATTTATAATCTGCAAAATCGAACACACTGGAGGCTCTCAATGGTTTGTATGCTTCAATGGTTTGGGAGCGACCAAAAGTGTACTCCCACCCACAATCACAGATGACTCCAGCCCCTTCTTGCCAGACTGTTGGGTAACTGGTGGTTGGTGGATAAATCGTATCCCAAAAATAGGACACTGAGAAAGGCAATTTTAGTTTTCTTAAAATTGAATTTATAGCCTATTTCGGCAAATCCTACAAGAATGTGGGGTACCCGTCTTAAATGTTCCAAGAGATCATTATCCATAAGGTAGATATCATCTACATAGGACAATGCCTCAGTGTCAGTCTCATGTAGAATGGATGTGAACCCGCTGAGACCAGTCCAGGATTATTATTATACCCCTGTGGGAGCCTACAAAATGTTCACTGCGAGCCTTATGCGCTAAATGCTGTTAAGTCCCTGCTTTCTGGTGCTATTTATTGGCAGAAAATCCCATTGACGATATCCAGGGTCTTTTTGTATTTTTTGGCGCACTAAATTGCTAATCAGTGCTGTGCTCTGTGCATTTTGGATAGCTGATATGTGTGTATGACTGTTTAAGTGTCTGTAATCGAAGACTGTTCATCTGATAGATACTTCTAGTTGCAGATTCCTTACCTTAGAATTTCCCCCAGGCGTCAGACTGGATCCAGAGATTTTTCTTCGAGCAATACCCTTGCGCGTCAGTAGGTGGCGTTGGTCGATTCCGCCTGCGTCGTTAGTCGTAGTCGCCGTGATGACGTCGGGAGTAGTACATAGATGCTGCCTCAGTGCAGTGACGTCAGTTCTTTTCTTTCCGACGCCACACGCTGATCCAGAGAGAGCTTCTCTGGTCTCTTTTTTAACGATTTCGACCATTTTGCCAAGTTTTCTAGTGAGTTTTCGGTGCATTGAGGATGTCCGCAAAGACCGGGTTCAAGCCGTGCGAGGACTGTCACCGCATGATGTTGGTGATGGATCCACATCGGGTTGTCTGTGGCGTCTCGAGTGCGATCACGACCCAAAGTCGTGCTCCGAGTGCGGGACATGCACCCGAAGGCCTTGAAGGAGCTGTCCCTAAAGCTCATGGCGGCCCGGCGCTCTACTCCGCGAAGGTCCCGGTCTCGCTCAAGAGGAAGTTCTTGAGACCTTTCGAAGAGCCATCACCACTCGTCTTCTTCAAAATTTTCAGGTGCATGTAAAAAGTCGTTGAAGCGGTCTCATCGCACTTCGAGTTTGCCTCGTCGCTCGGCTTATGTGACGCAGGAGGAGCGTCGTCGCTCAAGGCTTCTGTCCTCGGAGCCTGCTTCTGGGTCCACTCCACGCTTCCCCGAGTTTCCAGGAGCTGGAGTGACTCCCACCCAGCTTAAGGAATTCTGCGAGCCCATGCGCCTCATCTTTGGGCGCACCGACCCGGATACAGTGCCTTCGGGCCCAAGCGGTTCGGTTGAGGGGCCTTCGGGTTCTGCGCCGGTGGCTTCAGCTCCAGCCATCGAGGTCCCCTCCAGATTCACTCCCGGATCCGCACTGGCGCCGGTCGCACCAATGAGACCTTCCCAGGCATCGGGTCCATTGTCGACGCTCCCGACGTCGGTAGTGCCCACTATCGCCTTATCCTCGACGACTTGGAGTCGGCCGATGCGCCTTTGTCTTAGATGGGGCCTACTTACCCCAGGTCGGATTTGGACCCTTTTTCCTATGGGTACAAATTCTGGGAAGGATTGGAGGGGTCCCTGGACCCTTATGATTACCAGGATGACCCATCTTTGGACTGGGCACAGGAATTGGGCGACGCCAGTGGACTGGACACCTCTCCAGATGGTGGCATGCTGTCTTCTACAGTGGCTATGGCGGAGGGAGCGACTTATGGTGATTAGTAGGGCATCTGAGGTCTTTGGCCTTGATCTACCTACTGTAGAGTTCAGATCCAACCTCGTGACGGAGGTGCTTCAACCAGGGGCTTTCACATCTGAGCCCCTTTACCTTTCAATGAAGCCCTCACTGATGTCCTTTTTGGGTATTTGGTCCAAACCCAACACAGGGGCTCCTGTGAATAGGACTATCTCACGCCACCATTGGCCCGCTCTGAACGACCCTAAACACCCCATACCTGAGGGTCTTGTCATCCAGGCTTCCTCTTCGTCAGGCGCATTCCCTTCCACACCCCAGGATAGGGAATCTAAAAGGCTGGAACAATTTAGGAAGAAGTTGTTTTTTCCTCCAGTCTTGCGCTGCAGTCCGTGTACATTGCATACCTTTTGGGCCGCTATACCCACTGTCTGTGGGATATGGTTGTGCAAGTCCTGCCGTAGATATCGAAGGAGGCCCGTGCTATCATCTCCCAAGTTGTCAACGATGCGAGAGATGCAGCGAAGTTCATGATCCGATGTGGGCTGGACACAACCGACTCTGGGCAGATCGGTTGTTAAGACAGTGGCCTTGATATGCCACGCTTGGTTGCGTACTTCTGGTTTCTCTGGGGATGTCCAACAGTCTCTCATGGACATGCCCTTTGATGGCTCCTGTCTCTTTGGAGACAAAGTGGACTCTGCCTTGGAGAGATTTAAGGATTCCCAGGCTACAGCTCGGTCCCTTGATCTTGTACGCTGCACTACGGACAGGTGGGTTTTGCAGATCGTTCGAAAGGGCTACTCACTCCCTTTTAAATCTGCCCCACCAGCCATGCCTCCATCACTCAGCCAACTCCCGGAGAATCATTTGGCACTTCTCTGCCAGGAAGTCACGGCTCTCTTGTCCAAGGGAGCTATAGAGAAGTTCTCTGTGCCAGAAGTAGGTCATGGTTGTTATTCCCGCTACTTTCTGGTACTGAAAAAGTATAAGGGCTTACGTCCTATCCTCGACCTTCGGGACCTGAACTACTTCCTCAAGAAGGAGAAATTCAAAATGCTCACCCTGGCTCAGGTTCTGTGTGCCTTAGACCCAGGAGTCTGGATGGTATCATTGGACTTGCAGGACTCTTATTTCCACCTCCCCATCCTGCCTGCCCACAGACGTTACCTACGATTAGTGGTAGGGCACGTGCACTGTCAGTCTACCATGCTCCCCTTAGGCCTTACCAGCGCCCCTCAGGTGTTCACAAAAGTGATGGCGGTGGTTGCAGCTCATCTGCGCAGGTTAGGGGTCTCAGTCTTCCCCTACCTCGATGACTGGCTGTTGAAGGCGGACTCGCCATAGAAAGTCGTCTCCCACCTTCAGACTACAGCGAACCTCCTGCACACGCTGAAGTCACACCTGACTCCCTCTCAGACGCTCCCTTTCATCTGAGCTGTTCTGGTCACAGTGCCATTTTGGGCTTATCCTCCCGAAAAGCTAGATATTCAGGCTATGATTCCGATCTTTCAGCCTCTGTCTTGAGTTTCGGTGAGACTGACTCTGAGGTTGCTGGGCCTCATGGCCTCCTCCATCCTGCTAGTAACACATGCCAGATGGCATATGCTGACTCTGCAGTGGGACTTGAAGTTCAGGGGAATCTCTCTGACATGGTTCAGATCTCGGAGGGGACTGTGAAAACCTGCAGTGGTGGCTTTCAAATCTGCATAGGGTCCACAGCAGATCCCTCTCCCTTCCCTAGCCAGATCTATCTATAGTGACAGATGCGTCACTTTTGGGTTGGGCCAGCCACATGGGAGAGGCGGAGATCAGAGGCCTCTGGTGTCTGGCGGAGTCTAAGCTCCATATCAATCTTCTGGAGCTCCGGGCGATCAGGCTTGCTTTGAAAGCATTTCCTCCTTCTCTCAATTGTGTTCACGGACAGTACTACTGCCATATGGTACTGCAACAAACAGGGCGGAGTAGGGTCCTGGGCCCTTTGTCAAGAAGCACTACATCTCTGGACATGGCTGGAACATCAGTGCATTACCCTAGTGGTTCAACATCTGGTGGGTTCTCAACGCCAGAGCGGCCGAACTCAGCCGTTGATGCATAGCTGATCACAAATGACGTTTCCAACCGGAGGTGGCGCAAGGTCTCTTTCAGCAGTGGGGCGAGCCTTGGTTAGATCTGTTTGCTTCCTCAGAGAACGTGCAATGTCAGCTGTTTTGCACGTTGGAGTTTCCAAGGCGGCACTTGCTCGGAGACGCTTTTCGTCTTGAGTGGAACTCCGGCCTCCTTTGCGCCTTTCTGCCTTTACCATTTCTGCCCAGAGTTCTCAAGAAGATCAGGAACAACCTGGCCCAAGTAATCTTGGTGACTCCGGATTGGGCACGGAGAGTATGGTATCCAGAGCTATTGAGTATGGCCATCGATCCCCCACTCAGACTGCCTCTTCGGGGGAATCTTCTGTTGCAGCAGCAGGGGACAGTTCTCCACCCGAACCTTTCCAATCTGTGCCTTCATGCGTGGAGATTGAGCGGCAACAGTTGACGACTTTTGAGCTTCCACCCGAAGTCTGTGATGTTATCTTCGCAGTCAGGCGTCCCTCCACCAAAACGGTATACGCCTGGCATAAATTTGTGGCATGGTGCACCAACAAATCTGTTGACCCCCCACTTGCAGTTTTTAGAAACCTCGAAAATGTTCCAAAATGTAACCACTTTTCATAATATTTTTTGGGCTTCCTCAGTATATCCTTTTAGGATATGTAATGACAAACCATACGATGCCATAACATAATGTACATTAATATGTATACCATACCATACAATAATGGACCAAACCATATCATGCAATCCAATGCCAAGCCATAACATACAATGACAGACCATATCATACCATACCATACCATAAAATAACAGGCCTTTCTATAGCATACCATACTATACAGTGACAAGCCATACCATACTACATAATGAAAGGTCATACTATGCAACATGACTAAGAAACAACGTAAACAAACCAATAGTTGGTGAATATGCGATACCTGTTGGCTTTGGCAGTGTATGTTTTCTTTTTAACCTTGTTTGGAGACAGTGCTTCGTTCCCCAACTTCTTATTTTATTTATTTGGTGAACATGGGACCAGGAGCCAGTCTAGATGGTATCCGTTAAGGAAACTGTGCGCACATATAAAAAAAATGCTATTTTCCCTTCATGTAACATTTGGCATTGTTGGATGTGGTAGCCTGCATTTCCTTGTTCCTTGGGTCCCTGTCCTGAAACTGTCTCTATTTAGTGGACTCTCGCTGGCACTCTTCTTTTAACTGTGTTTGCAGCATGTTGTACTCAAATACTTTGAATACTACTGCCATCTAGTGCTCAGTGCACATTTTGCAAGTTGTATTTTTACTTGAATAGAGGTTTTGGTTTGCGGCGACAAATGATTCCTCACAGTGCACAGGCACATAGACTCCTCCTTAGATAGATTTTTTTTCATTTCTGCGATCCGGTTCGGCGGTACCTTTTTGGAGCTCTTGGGCCATTGCATCACAGAGGCTGAATTCTTAATAACGGACATTAAATTTACTATCCGCAAGACACTAAGACATTGCTCACCCGTGGACTGCTTCAAGAGTGAGCCGGACTGAAAATATTGAGGCTGGGCCATATCAGAATAACTCATGGGGCAGGGGTGAGTGAATTATGGAGAATATACCCTTCCGATTCTGCCCTTAATGCAGTAAGTTCCCAGATCTGACCTATAGAGAGTCAGCAACGTTTGCCTCCCGAGGTACGTACGATGAGGAATCGAGCTGTTCGGCCTGCTAGGCCTTCATGAACCAAAGATCATCCAATATGTAAAACCAATCCCAGGCTAAGAAACTCATATTTTTGAGGAGATAATTTCAGAGGAGTATAAGAGATTTCCAGTTCCTAAGAAACATTGACCTAGCTCTATGTGTGGTTATAGATACACATGCTTTGCATACCTCGGCCGTCTAATTTTGGGCTCCGACATTACAACTTGTTTTTCTCCGAAGAAGCTTCCAGTCATGAGATTCTGCGTCTCTCCTCCCTTAGTGCATGATTCGTATGGGCATTGACTCCATACTAGATTGCCTTTTTGCGAAGGGTTCGGACATGTTCGATAACAGCTATAAGAGCTACGTATTCTTCGTAGCTTTCGAAGACCTGTCCGGTTTTTATTCAGCATAGACAATCATTGAACAACCATTGCTCAGCGATAGAGAAGACAGGCAGGGTGGTGGGCTTGCTTTTATACTAAAGTCTACTCTCACGTGCCAACTGATAAACCACCACTCTCTAATTTTGAAAGCCTTCCGTTTTCCATTGCCCTGTCCCATACACATATGTTCCCTTGAGTCCTAATCTACTGTCCCCCCAGATTGGCAGGCCAATTCACCCAGATATTACCGGAAGTGCTTGCCAGTCTGGCAATTAAGAAAACCACGGTCCTGGGAGACCTAAATCTACATTTTAACAGCCCACAGATACTTTAGCCACTGGCTCTATAACCTTTCTGCCATTCAACTGGTTCAAAAAGTACAGGGCCCCACCCAGGCCTAAGGACATCTATTAGGTATCACTTTTACCAATACTCCCTTGCTACAGGTCATAGATCCTTTACCCATCCTATGAGCTGATCACTTTCTGATTCCAGGGGTCCTCATAATCTCTGGACTGAAGATACTCCCTGCAAAAGCGGTTCTGGAAAAATCGGCACTGGTGACGCTTAATCCACTAAAATTGGATACGTACTCCCAGTAATTTTACACCCTCTCTGGGCTCTGATACAAATACGGCCAATAGTAGGATCTCGGAATGGAAAAAACACTCTCTTGCTCAAATTATTCACAATAATACAGTTATACAAAAAATCAAAAATAAGTCAGGCCACCGGTCCTTCAAACTCCCCCTCCCCCCCCCCCCCCCCCCAATCTTGGACTTTTTTTTTTTTTTTAAACTGCAAGATTGCCGAAAGAGAATGGAGCAAGGATTACGGGGAACACAAAAAAATTAAATACCTGGAACCAGTCAGGGCCTACCATATAGAAATCAGACTTCCCTAGGGAGATGTTTAAAATGACTAAAGTAGTGATAAAACCGAATCCCAGCGGCTCACTCTGAGCCCTCTGACAGGTGTAATGCTCTGCCCACAAACTTTGCAACTGAAATTTCTGACATTTACCACTCCTTTCAAGAGGTGGAAGAAAGCCATATTTTCACTTCTTTTAGTAACAGTAAGGAGACTACCTCATCCATCCTCTCACCTTGGAAAATCTTGCTGTAATTTTTAGCAAAATCAAATATAAATCTGCACTTTATCCACCCACCACCCCCTAAGTAAAGTAACAGAAAACTATGATAATGAACATCTCTTTGAATTGATTGAGGCCAATTCCTTCATGCACCACATCTAAACGTTTTTTGGCCCAAATATAGCACCCTAACCGCGCTCCTATTGGTGGTGGAGGACGTTAAAACAAGACTAGATCAAGGAGGTATCACTACCATTATACTTCTTGCTCTCGGCATGGCCTTTGACACCGTTAACCATACTACTCTCTTGGATAGGATCCGCAAGGCTGGTGTCGAAGGGAAAGCCTTAAGCTGGCTAAGCTCCTACCTGAATCATGGATCCTTCCGGGTTTTTTACAAGGCTTGCTCCTCTGAGATTCTGTCAGTAACTTGTGGAGTTTTACAGAGCTCATCTCTTAGCCCTATGTTATTTAATGTGTATCTGCAGTCCCTGGCGTATATCATAACTCCCTTTGGGATATCTCTAGTCTCCTATTTGGATGACACCCAGCTGGTGTTATCACTCATCCCTGACTCAGACCCCTTAGCTTCCACTCCGGGGCCATGTCTAGAGCTAGTAGCCAGCTGGATGAATAAATCCTGCCTTAAGCTGAATGTAGCTAAAGTCCAGCTTTTGATCCTCTGGAACAATTCCTCTCCTCAACGGGCCCTGGGCTGGCCAGTGTGTCTCAGACCCCTGCTGCCCCTGAAAACGGCAATAAAAAGTCTAGGAGTTTGGTTGGAGAAATCTTTTCCATGGAAACCCAGGTGAGCAAACTATCCGCTAGCTGCATCAGAAACTTATGCATGTTGCACAAGATTCTGCCTCTTCTCCAGTCCTTAAGGAGGCTGGTAACCCAGGCTTTGATTCTTTCGCACCTGTACTACAGGAATTCACTCTACATAGGGCCCCCAAGGCAGTCTTTGAAAATTACTGATTGTGCAGAATGCTGCTGCACACGTGCTTTTTGGTATCCCTACATACAAAACGGCCAGACAAGGCCTGGTGGATCTCCACTGGCTACCAGTTGCCCAAAGAATTGCATCCAAAGCCTTGTGCATCACACATAGAGCCCTTCATGGGGGCGAGGGGTCCTCCCATTCTACACCAGCTTGTCATCCCCTACATCCCTAAAAGGCTACTTAGATCTACCAAATCCCCCCTGGCTACCATTTTCACCATTAGAAGAGACAGAAGTGGCGGGCTCTCTGTTTACCTCAGTGTGGCCAAACTTTGGATTTCCCTCCTTCTGACCATAAGATCCATGGACAATGAGTTGTGCTTTCGAAAACAACTTAGGACCTGGCTTTTTAAAATCTGAACCTGCATATGGCACTCTGGCTTAGGGGAAAGCTCTTTCTCAACTAGCACTGGGATACCTAGGGATTGCCATGCGCTTTATAAAGCCTATAGCATAGCATGGTTTGCCAATTACTTGACCAACTGTGACTGATCAGAGCACAGCTAGATAGTGCTATGGGCCAAGACTGTTGAGTTCTTTTCAATTTGTGTAAAAACATCTCGGAAAATGCAGCCAGGGAGGGGGTGAAGGAATGAACAACCTTTCAGATTTTGCCCACAGTACAATTCCAAGTATCCTTGAGCTGATGATGTCTGCAACCTCTGTCTCTTGCCCGATCATAACGAGTCCCCTTGCAACTTCTGGATTGCTTTTCTCGTCAAGAAAACTTTAAGGTACAGAAGGGAAAGTCATTGGGCGCTCCTTAAGATGCAGTGACAGTCATCCATTGTGACGCATGATATCTTCAGTGAACAAGACCCACTCCACATCCAAGAAGAGGAAGCAGGGCACTTAGTCATACCATTGACCCAACTGATGCTCAGCCCACAAATTTATCCTCGAGTTCCTTCAAGGGAGAAGGACACAAGGGGACATCTTCAGTGTGGACACCTATGGGGCCAAGGATGAAGAAAACAGTGATGGTCATGAGTACCACCCAGCGCCAAGTGGTAGCCCAAAGCCCCACCCACCCACACAAATGCCCTTACATCGAGGCAGAGCACCGTTCCGAAGGGAATTTGCGATCGAGCTCTGAACACTCAAAGAAAAAATCCTCAGCATCCAGTGCTGCCTTCAACCTCCTGTCAACACCAAGAAAAGGTTCCAGCCGGATAAGCTCCCAACAAAAGGTGTTGAACAACAGTACACCTTGAAACCCTCACCCTCGAAGGCCACTGAGACTCCAGCTTTGGGGTTGAAATTGGTGCCCAAACCACATCCCTCTTGGGGTGGGGCACGCACATAATGGCAGTAAAGACTGCTCATGTCACCTGCACCCACCTCGCCAAAGGAGGCACATCAACTACTTTACAGCTCATTGCCATTTTTCCGGTGCTCAAAGCCCTGTATTCAATTGTGTTCCTTATGGTGGTGCTTATACAGATGGACAATATGACAACAATGTATTACATACAGAAACAGGTGGGCACTCAGTCCCCACCACTTTCTGCACTTGTGCAACAGACTTGGCACTGGTCAATCCGCCACAACGTCAGTCTTCTGGTGAATAACCTTCTCTGGGTGGAGAATTACTTTGTGGAATCTTAACCAGGATGTATCAACAGGTCACCAGAGGGAGCTCTTCATCCAAGTCCTCCACAGGTACTTTCAACAATGGCGGACCACACCCATTGACCTATTTGCCATTTCATATATTGTTAAATTTCAGCTCTTAGCCTCTAGGTATCCACACCCATAGTCTTGGATCAGGAACCCCTGGTACTCAGTGACCTTGGAGATGCCCATCAGCCTACATGAGAAACTTGGAATCAGACCAGACCTTCTCACTCAGCAACATAGACAAATCAAACATCCAGACCGAGGCAGTTCAACCTAGTGATCTGGTGTCCAAGGTCTAAGAGTTTGGATATTTGCACCTTCCAGTGTCCTTTATGGAGAGCTTGTATACACAGTATTAGACAGATCAGGCCACTCAGGTCTCCAAAATGCCACTGATCAAGATCTTCACAAGCTCTTGATGTCGGATCATTCACTACTAGATTCCTGGTGTCCCTTTCACCCAACAGACAAAGAGTAGATAGATCATTTTACCTGAGATTCCTCACCTGTTGAATAATCCCAGGTGTAGGGCTAAAGATGCCCCAAAGCGTCCAGGCTTTCAGCCTTGTACGGACTGCGAGGGACAGATGCCCATCACCAAACGTCACTCTATCTGCCTGTGGTGCTTGGACTCACAATATTATTCTGAGTTATGTGAGTCATTCTTTAGCAGGCATCCAAAGACAGTCAAGGAAACTGGAGTCAAAGCTGTTTATGGCACAGGCCCGTAGTGAAAAACAAGAGCCAGACGTCGATCCTGGGCCCACTTGTGGGTCACCTTTCAACCTACTCAAGCAAGAGGAAAAGGGTAAGCCGCTTAGGTGCCCTCAGACTCCCACAGAATTTTTATCTTAGCTGCAGTTAGTCATCCTTGCGTCCCCTGATCTGGCTCCACTGCTGTATTTGACCGATGTGCTGCCCTCAGTTATGGGACTCTATCCTGTTAAACTCAAGCAGCCTCTGTCACCGTTACCATCCTACACTGACTTTCCAGGCCCTCATTTGCACCCAGCGGCGTTCCTTAACACCATGTTCAGAGTGTTCACTAGGGTGTCTGCCCCCTCTTGTGTTTCTTTGGGCCCTATTGGCTCTTACAGCATGCCCTTGTTCATTTCCTTTACATTGGCCCTTGTGCTTTTCGAAGCTGAAACTTAAGATGCCCGGCACAGGTCAGGGCCCCCTCTTTACACCGGTCCAAAGGTACACAGCATCACCTCCGTGGATGGCTCCCCCTCCCGAGGATGCTGCCTTCGCAGAGTCCAATGCCCTCAGCACTACACCCAGCTCTCCCTGTGATCAACCCAGTGCAAGAACACAGATTAAGGAAGGGGGCCCAAAGGCTGTCGGAGGAAGAGGCTTACTAACAAGAATCTTCCCTCTGCCATGGTCAAACACTCCATAAGCTCTAGTTCTGATTCAGATCCCCTATACCTTTAATGAATTGGAGAAGAAATAGACTAGCACCTCATTATCCAGTGGCTGAATTTGAAGGCATTACTTTGGTCATTGACCTGAATACCTCAACTGAGGTGGAGATTGAATTCTTTTCTGGGCCTTCTCCTCCAGAAGTTGCATCCTTTCACATCATGGTGAGAAATGCAGTGGGTGTTAGTTATCACTCTCCTCTGTTGACATCAAAACAAATGTGCTCTCTAAAGTCATCCTACTTTCAACACCAACCTCGGAACCATTGCTCCCCTTCAATGACACCTTATTAGAGATGTTACTGACAGCATAGGAGAAACCCGCTTCTGCGCTGGCAGTAAATAGGCTGGTGGCAAGACGCTGTAGGCCTGCCCATGGTGACTTCCCATTCCTGTCCATTCACCTGTCTCCTGAGAGCGTGGTCATTCAAGCTTAATACTCTTTGCAACAGTTTCAGGGACTTTCCCATCAACTCTGTCAGACAAAGAGTTTAATCACCTGGAACCTTGGGGCAAGAAACGTATTCCCTGCTGGCACTATGGCATCAGAATATTTAAATGCCACTTCCTGTCTGGTGAGATACTCATTCCTCATGTGACATGGCTCAGCTAGTTGTTCTTCATGTCTAGGATGACCTTGAGGCCCATTTTTCTGGAGTCATTAAGGATGGCCAGTGTTACTCACCCCACAATATGAAAATAAGACTGGATGCTGATGACTGAGTGGCTTATGCAATGGCGTCCTCTGTTCGGTGCGCCATCATACTTGACTTCACACATCAGGGTTCTCTATAGATAAGCAAGCCTGTTTTATGGACCTCTCCTTTGTTAACACCTGCTTGTTTGAAGACAAAGCCGATTGAACCTTGGAGAGTTTTAAAGCTAGCAGAGCTATGTCTAGGACCCGAGGCCGTCAACATCCCCAACCTCTTCTGGACTATAGAGAATTTCTCCATTTTCAAGACTTCTCTAGAAACTTCAGCTTTTGTCAGCAGCAGTCCACACAGTGGCATAGCTCTAGAATACCTTGGTCAGGTAATATAGGGCATAGGCAGAGATGATGGTCAAGGGTCCCAGCATCCTGTTTCCTCGTCCACCGTCCCAACACCGCCAGAAGCACAGCCCTAGTTTGCTCTTACAAGTCCATTAGAAGCCTGTAGGGTACTAATATTCTCCTTTTGACCAGCATGGAGGGCAGTTACTTCA
Source organism: Pleurodeles waltl (assembly GCF_031143425.1). NCBI lineage: Eukaryota > Metazoa > Chordata > Amphibia > Caudata > Salamandridae > Pleurodeles > Pleurodeles waltl. The sequence continues at coordinate 429,244,656 of NC_090445.1, read as the reverse complement.
GACCCGGATGTCCTGCAGGTAGTAGAAAGTGTCGCCTACTCTTCCTACAGGCCCCTCACTTTGTCCCTTATCCGATATCCTCTCCATCTTGCAGGAGTAGATGGTAATGCTGCTTCGGAAGGGAGCAGTGGAGTCTGTGTCTGAGCAGGACATTGGGCAAGGATGCTATTCTTGATACTTCTGTACTCCCCAGAAGTGTGTCCAGTACTAGCCCTCGGGCCCTGAAGTTTTATGTCTGGAAGGAAACGTTTGTGCATTCCAGTCTTGATGGCCTCATACTTGCTAAATACACTAGCATCCTGTATTCTCCTGGTCAAGCTCACATTTGCATACGAGGGCTCTGCAGTAGTACCAAGAAGAATCTTCTCCGTGGGATGTCCTTCTGTTTTCAACCAGCCATGGCCATGCTAGTAATAGAAGCCTCCATCCTAGGGTAGGGAGCCCATCTGCAGGATCTGGACAACAGTATCCTCTGGTTTGCTGAGGAGCGGGTACTTTATATCATCATGCTAGAACTGCAGCAAATTCAGCCACTCACCTGACATGGTCTCTGAATGTTAGAACCCACAGCCTGAGCCAGATTGATCTTACCTAAGTGGTGTCTTCTACCTGTGGTAGTCCTCAATATCTTTGCCCTGTGGAGCATTCCTCAAGTGGACTTGTGCAGCTCTTAGGAAAATGCTTGTTGCCAGTGGTTCTGCTCCCTAAAGTATCTGTTGATTGGAGCCTTGGAGGATGTGTTTCTGTTGAGGTAGAACTTTCAGCTGCCCTTTGCATTCCCCCATAACCTTGTTTCCTCGATTTGTAAGGAAGATTCACTAAGACTGGGCCAAAGTCATTCTTATTGCTCTATACTGGCCCAGAAGAGTGTGATTTACAGACCTTCTACACCTCTTCATGTGTCCCTTGTTGTGGCTACTTCTCAGGATGGATCTTCTCTTCCAGTTGGGGGAGAAATGTGGATCTGCACCCCAGTCTTCAGAGCCTCCACATTTATGTCTGAAGATTGAACTGGGACATCTAAGAGCCTTTCCGTTGCGACAGGAGGTGGCGGAAGCCATCTTATCAGCTTGCCTCACCTCCACAAAGTCTGTGTATTCTAGGAGGTGAAACAGATTTTTCTCATGGTGCACAGACAACATTGTATATCTCTTGCGAGCCCAAATATCAGTGGCCCTCCAGCTTGCACTCTCACTGGCTCAGAGAGGGTGTGCGATGTCCCCAGACCATGGGTATTTGGCAGCGTTGTCAGCTTTCCTCTGCATCCCAGACCATCCTTCACTGTTCAAGTCCCCTACTATGGTGAGTTTCCTTAAAGGGTCGACCAATTTGTATCCCCTGATGCCCTAACTTTTTCCAAGAGGGACTACATATCCTAGACTGCCTTGTGGCCCCAGGAGGCGGCCATTTTCTGCATCACCTGCTCCCACTTGCCATTCCAACGAGAGATATAAAGCGCGAGGGGGCGCACCGCAGCCCGGGACGTGCTAACTTTTGCTAAGAGGGACTACATATCCCAGACAGCTTTGTGGCCCTAGGAGGCGGCCATTTTCTGCATCACCCGTTCCCACTTGCCATTCCAATGAGCGCAATAAAGCACGAGGGGGCACACCACAGAGCAGGACACGCTAACTTTTGCCGAGGAGGACTGCATATCCCAGACTTCTTTGTGGCCCCAGGAGGCGGCCATTTTCTGCATCACCTGCTCCCACTTGCCATTCCAGCGAGCGTTATAAATCGTGAGGGGGCACACCGCAGTGCGGGACGCGCTACCTTTTGCCAAGAGGGAGTACACTTACCAGACTGCTTTGTAGCCCAAGGAGGCGACCATTTTCTGCATCACCTCCTCCCACTTGCCATTCCAATGAGCGCTATAAAGCACAAGGGAGCACAGCGCAGCGCGGGACGTGCCCGGGCCAAGGGCAGGCCCGTCCACACCCGTCGGAGCCCAAAGGAGTCTGGGCTGGGCCACCTCCCTAACATCTATTAACAAGTGGGCTTTGTTGGTGCATCTGTATAATTGCAGCCTCTGTGGGCAGCACCATTGACTTATCTCACCTTTAAGATACAATCTTTTTGTCCAAATCCTTTGTGATGGGCAAAAGTAAGCAACCGAGGGAGGGCTGGGGTGGCACACAGAAAAACACACAAAAGAAAGAAGCATGCAGGAAGCAGCTGTGTAATGGATAGGATTGACAATCTCCTGGTTGATTGCGAGGACATATTAAATTTCTCCTCGGATAGAGCCTTCAAAGGTATCCGGCGCAAGCGCTCTCTAGTTAGGCAAAGGGAAGGCCATCAGAAAATGCAAGACCTGTTCTAAAAATTTGGCACACAGGTTCTAGTTCCTACAGGGCAGGGCGATGTGAGAAACGCTATTATCCACATTCCCTTAGCATCAGTGAATGAGCTAGCACTGGCTGATAGTGACGCTCTTCAATGCACCAATCGCTTCAGCCCTCTAAATGATTTATCAGACCTACATGATGATCCTGACCTAAGTGCCCTGATGGGTATGATAGTGGACACAAACGTAAATCCAGACCTATCTAATGCTCAATTTATCTCTTGTATACAAGATCTAAAGAATGAGGTGTCTGAGCCTAAATCCATGGTATATTCTTTAATTGCAGTGGTTAAACAATTAACATCTGTAGATGCAATGTCCATTATGGACCGCAACTGTAGTTCCACGCTTAATCCCTCAGGTCCCCCAACACAATTGCCCAAATTGCCTTTGGACACCGGTAATAAGAACTGTAATTGCGCCCCTTACCCTGTTGCTGCTTTTCTGATGCCCCATGCTGACTACCTTCCAGTAGGACTGAGAACTCCTGTCAGGCTCCCACACATAATAGCCTAAACTTGGGCGAGAAACCAAGACTTCACCACCAATTTTCTAGACAAACGAAAAATAATGTCCCAAATCGTGCTGGACAGTCTGTTGCCAACCGGTCCAACTCTAACAACACTGTCCTAATGGTTAACGTCCCTAAATTACATCTATCAGTCCAAAGGGAAGGTAGAGACTCTGTTAGAAACAAGGTGACCCATTGGATCCGCCACATGAGGGGCTGTTATTCCATAATACACGAGGACATTAGCGATTCAGTTAGGAGGCCAGACCCGGACACATGCTGTGATAAGATTGAGCTGACACTTAGAGACAAGAGCTTGGTTGATAATCGGGTGGTCCTAGATGCAAGAACAAGCGCCCCAGGGTACTCTTGTATTCAGTTTAAGGATCCCAGGCTTTCCCCGTGTCATGGGGCTAGGTTTACCAACTATTCAGCTGACAACCCTTCTGCCTTAAATGAGAACGATGATTTGACGTGCCATCTGAAATCCCTGTAAATCTACCACTGCACCCAAACGATATAACTATCCTGGGTTTGGGTGTTCTCCTTTTACTGCTGACACTAAAAATACCCTCTCCCCCCTCTTGGACAGACTCCACCAACCCACTCAGGACCAACTGACCAATTGTGAAAATACTGTTCCCAAGGGGAAGATAAGGATAGCATTCTGGAATGTGGCAGGCCTACTGTCTAAAGTGGTAATAGCAGACTGGTGTAACTTTGTTAATAGCTCTACTGTAGTCTGTGTTCAAGAAACATGGGCAGTAAACCCAATCCACCTAAATGGTTTTTAGAACCTGTCATACTCCAGCGGTACCATCTAATTCAGGGAGAGCAAAGGGGGGAATCTGTACCTATGTATCAGATACCCTGAGGGCATCTAGAATAACTATGCTGGCACCGCAACCCTAAAATCAGATTGTTGTTGTTGAAATCTCAGCCACATGCGTGCTGGCATTAAACAATTTTTACAATAACATCCCGAAAGCTGAGGTAAAAATAGCCTCAACCTTATTAAAAAGGGATGTCGAAGCTCTTAGGAATAGGAAATACCAGGATTTGGTATTCCCATGGTGGGGAGACTTCCAGCATTGAAGTATGTACTAGGGGTTCAGAGAAGATTTGTGGTCTGAGTGAAAGGGGGAATGCTGGGCACTCAGACTTTACACACTCCATCCTTGGGGAGCAATTGAATGAGCTTATATTTAGTACTGACCTTGCTTTCTGCAGTGAGATTTGCTACCCACCCATCCCATTTGCAACCACATTCAATGGTCAGAAAGCTCTGTAATAGACTACATATTGATCACAAATAGACATGCTGCAAGGGTTGGAAACTTTATCACCCATACAACTACATGTAGTGACCACTACCCACTGAGTATAGTTTTAGACATGGCGTCAAGGACTTTTTTTTATTTTTATCCCAAGCGCCACTTCCCAACTGTTGCTTGGTGGGTGATATGGGCATTAATAGGCTTAACGGATATACCTTGGGTTGGTCAAAGATTGGCTCCAAAAGTTTGTGAAAATGCTGATCTGTGGATGTATGCAGGCTTTTGAAAATTGTTTAGACCGGGCACTAATCCCGAGGATATCATAGAGAGTTTCCAAAAGATTGTGGGGGACATTAGGGAGGGACTGGTGATTACAGGCAGGGGCAGCAGCAATAATAGGATGATGGGATGGTTTGATGAATCTTGAACCAAGGCCCATAGTTTGTTGAAACTAGCCCTTCACAAATGTCCACATTGTGTAAATGAAGTCAGGGCTGCCAGGAAAAACTATAAGTATGTTTTAATGAAGAGGAGAGCAGTATTGAAAAAGGAATTATGAAACAAACTGCAAGAAGCCAGCAATAGTAAGGATTCTGCAGCATTCTGGCGGGTTGTTAATTCACCCTATCTCCAGTCTGAAATGGCCATCAGCGAGGGAGACTGGATCTCCCACTTCTCAACCATCTATTCTAATCCAACTGATAGTTTAAGCCTGACAGAAGATGAGACGCCTGACGGCAACTTTCTTTCCCCGTTAACTTCCCAATCAAGCTTGCATTTACCCTGGATGAGGTCATCACTGCCCTAAACGCAAGTAAAGCCGGCAAGGTGCTGGGCCCAGATTTCTTCCCTGTAGATCTGCTTAAAGCCAACACGACCCTTTGGGAGCCATTGCTTACTTAAGTCCTGAATGCATGCTGTCAAGTTGGCTTATTGAGGCCTTGGAGGGAATCCATTATTGTGCCAATTTTTAAAAAGGGAGACTGACATAGCCCTACCTGTTATCGTCCTATCTCTTTCCTAGATTCAGTGCTGAAAGTGGCAGGTCGTGTTGTCTTGAATAGATTGCAAGAATGGGCCCAGGATCAGAACGTGTTATTAGACCTACAGTATGGCTTCCGAGAAGGTGTAGGGACCATGTAGCAGGATCTGAACTTAACATGCTAATTGAGAAATATTCCACTGTCAAACAAGGGAGATCGTGCTTGGCCTTTGTTGATTTAACTGCTGCATTTGATTGCGTAATCCATTGTAAATTGGGGGCTATCATGGGGAACATGGGGGTGGATCCACTGATTGTATAATTTCTTAGACAAACATATTTTGAGTGCAGGGCCAGAGTGCATCATGGTTTAAGGGGCGAATGTACCCAGCAATTTACCCTAGAGAGGGCAGTAAGGCAGGGTTGTGTTCTGGCACCCTTCCTTTTCTCCTTATACATTACTAGTTTAGGTAATGTACTATCTGCTGACTGTAACAACCTGCCCCAAATAGGGTCCCGGCCCATTCCTACCCTACTGTGTGCTGATGATGCTGTTCTTATGGCTCGAACTCCCCTCTCACTGCAACAGTTACTGATGCGCTGTGTGTCCTATATGGAGGAACTGGGTCTATTAGTTAACAAAAGTAAGACATTTGCCATGAGGTGTGGGAAAGTGATACAGAAAACTCCCAGCCTCATGATAAGACACTAGAATTTACTACGTCACATCCTTCTCCTACCTGGGGATCATGTTCGATTCAAAAGGGACATGGCGGATGGCAACTAGAACCAGAGGGAAAACTGTAACAGCCTTGCACAATTTTGCTTGCAAGGTTGGAAAGAAACCCCCTAGGGAGTTACAAACAGGATACAAAGCCAAATGTATGTCAACAACATTGTAGGGGGCAGGCCTTTGGGGGCACACAAAACCATGACTCCCTACAGCTTACAGAGAACACCTTCTTGAAGTATCTTCTTTCCCTCTCACAGAGTAGTCCAACACACGTATGTCATTCTGAAATAGGGGTCCCACTCATTTCAAACCTAGTTAAAATACAACAGACCCTACTATGGCACAAGATATGGACTTCTGAGTACACCAAGCTCTAAACCAAGAGATCACAGGGGACTGTCTTAGGTCCTCTCATGCAGGAAAAGTACACTAGTTAGGCTATGTAAAAGCTTTTATGAGTGATCTGGGGCATCATGATTATTATTATTATAAACCAGAAACTCAACGAGCTGTTACAAGAAAAACCTTAAAAAAAGAATGTTTGTCACACTTAGAAGAACAAAGTCTATCTGCTGAACTGCTTAAGCCAAGTGTTGTTAAACATCAGTTGTCCTGACCTCATTTGGCATGCAACTATATCTAAAGGAGGTGAGCAATGAACAGCATAGATTTGGTTTAACCAGGTTTAGGCTAGACCTCTTTCACCATTTGGTGAGCTTTCCAACCACAAATGATTGGTCGAGGCCTATGGCTAAATGCCCGTGCGACAAGGTTACTGAGCAAACTACTTTTCATAAGGTTTTATTCTGTACCCTGTATAACTTGCCAAAAAAGACATTTTTGATGCCATTACTGAGATCTATGGACTTGGTACAATGTCGACCAGCTTATGTGTTTTTGCAGTCTCTGCCAACCATATATGGCTGTAATATCATGTCTAAATTTTTATGGGCCATTGTTAGACATAGGAAGTTAATATATTTTATCAGTGACTGAGAGGTAGATTTTATACTTATGGGTGTATGAGACCTGTTGTTTTTAAAATATTTTTACTATTGTCTTTTTTATGTGCTTTTATGATTTAAAAAAAATGAATAAAGCTAATTTGATTTGATATGTATCCCTTGACTCCTTTTGTTATGCCCCAGTGAGACCTAAAACTTCTTTTAGAGTTTTTGATGGGGGTTCCTATTTGAGCCCCTTTACAGTTGTATTTGTTGATATAAAGATGGCCTTATTGATTGCCTTACCTTCAGAAAGAAGGTTCAGTGAGTTGCAAGCTCTGAGAGTCCGTTCACCATTCATATTTTTTTTTCCTGACAAGCTGGTATTACAAAGCAGGGCTTCATTCCTTCCAAAAGTAGTTATTCCCTTAAACATGGGCCAGCCCATCACACTCCCATCTTTCTATTTCCTGCCCTATCCCATGAAGGAGGGGGGGGGGGGACTGTATTGCCTTGATGCTAGGCAGGTGGTTGGTATTTATCTCAACTACACTTAGGACATCACATTGTACAACCAGCTATTTATTGGCTCCTTTGGCAGCAGTAAGGTCCAAAATTGGACCTTATCCTGCTGGCTCATCCTCTGCATCAAAATGTGCTGTGTCCTTGCCTAAAAAAAACTGCCTTAGGTAACCACCCGTCTACCAGGACCATGGCATTGTCTTCTGCTCTTGCAAGATGTGTCCCCTTCTCAGAGCTCTGTAAGGCAGCAACATGGATGACCCTGTCCATATTTGCCGAACACTACTGTTTGGACTCATAGGTGCCTAGGGATGGGCATTTCTCCAGATCTGACCTGCAAGACTTCCTCATATAGCCATCCATCAGCCCTCCTCCATATTGTTCGGGAATCTACAGGTAGAAGTATCCATTAGAAGAAAATGTTACTTACCTTATGAAGCAATTGTTCTGGTGAATACTGCGTTTACCCGCAGATTCCTCACCAGTCCCACCCACCTCTCCGATGACTGGATGTGCAGGGCAATTATTAAAAAGGCTTCAATTAGAGTTTGACACTGCATTGTAGTTGATCCATGGTGCTCCATCTGTTTGCCTTGAAGGCACCACAGAAAAAAAAACAATGGAAACGTTGTTGCACTGGGGAACATTATAGGGCTTTGGTGATGTCACTGGGTTTCACTTCTGGCACCAATACGAAGCCAGTGCCCCATATACTGTTGTTGTAGAGCTTTGAAGTTCTCTGATAATGCTGAAGCCTGGGGTTATTCAACAGCTGAGGAATCTCCAGGTATGCAGATTCTCTACCAGAAAGATCATTACAGAATTAAGTAACTTTTTCTTCTATTGCCCAAGGCACCAAAACCAAAATAAATTATTACCTAGTAAATGGAGACATGTTCTCCAAAGTATATCAGGTAGATACCAGCAGCATATCGGACTACACACCAATCATTATACTATTTAACCTACATTTGACTCTTCCAGAATCAAGAACTTGAATGATAAATGTGATGTAATACAGATTTGCCAGTGGAAAGGTAAAAGCTACAAAACATATTTAAAGAATATTTAGATGTAAATGAACAGTCATTTACCTCTTCCATGTTTCTTGGGTGGCGAGTAAATCATATACCAAAGAATTAATTCTGGGACATTTTTCTTTGTCCTGTTAAGCCTCAGAGGAGAAAAGAACCAAACTAGAGGCCGAGCCTCCAAGGAGAAAAGAGCCATACTAGAGGCTAAGAAACCAAGACAGCAAATAATTTATCGAAGAACTCAATCAGAAGAAAATGCAAGAGTCCTAACAAACAAAACAAATCGAGCTAAATACCCTATTTTCCTCTACAGCAATAAAGGCACTGATGCTTATCAAGGGGAAAACTACAAGTATAGTGAAAAAGCAGGAGGGATTATTGGCTCTGCAGTTAAAACAAAGAGGTCAGATCAGCAACAACAATGATACAAGACACTGGAGGAATACTGCTCTCAAATCTGCTGGAGATAACAAAAGAGTTTCCATCCTTGTCTAAATATTTCTACCACTCCTGCTTAAAGAAGTTTCAGAGGAATGCGACATAGATCTGATACTGATGTTGCATATGCTGTCAAATATGTAGGCTGGGAAGTCTCCAAGGGAGGATGGGTTCCTCTTGGATTTTTTTTTATAAAATTGCTCCTGCTACAACTGCCCCACTATTTGTGAATGTTTCCAGAGACTTTGCTGAGACAAGCCTCTACCCCGAATTTAACAAGTATCTTTAACACCAATATCAGGTAGAAACACCTTACCCTTTGCTAATTACAGACCCATTTAGCCTTTTAATTGATAATAAAATACTGGCTAAAAAGTTGGCCACAAGACTAAGAAAAGTAATTTGTCTACAAGTACATAAGAACCAATGGTAATTTCTACTCCGTCGATCTTCACAGAACCACATGTGAACTCTTCCACACTTGATGTAGGACACTAGAAATGATGAACATGAGAAACTACCCCTCTCGCTTAAAGCTGACAAAGTATTAGGGTGGAGTAGGGGTGGCTTTTCCGTACTTTGAAAATCCTTGGTCTGGGTCAAAACTTTATATCCATGGTTAATGGTTCTATTAGAACCTAACAGCATATGTGAATTGCAACGTTGTTTTGTCTGGCAGTATCCTAATTAAAAGAGGAACCAAATGGGGATTGCTTTTATCTGTGTTACTCTTACTGTTGCTATTAGAACCCCTAGCAGTAGTGATCTGGGACTCCCTAATGGTGGTGGGATTCGTACCTCCACAGGAAAACTCAAACTGATGCAACATGCCGACAATATTCTGTTGACAGTAACCCTGACGAATCACTGCCTGTTCTGATGGAAAGCATCACTGCATTTTCACACTTCTAAGGGTGCAAGATGAATTAAGCAAAAAGTGGAGCTTTTCCTATGACTTCTTACAAAAAACTGAGAGATCTTTAGCTTGTCATTTAGGTGAGTACTTCGCAAATTGAAATACCTCAGCCTTTCAGTAAGCAATAACATATTCCGATTGGTAAAATACAACTTCCCAGTCACAATAAGATCAAACCAAATGCACCTTTGCAAAATGGGAAAAACTCAAAATTTCTTGATGGGGCAGGTTTCAAACAGTGAAAATGGTTGCCCATCACCCCATTCCCCCACAGTTTAAATATGCCTGTACTTTATCAGTCACTATTCCACATACACTTTTGAAAACAGCCCACCCTGTCATCAGTGACTATATCTCTGAATCGATCCTCCCAAGACAGGCAGGGTCCAAATTATTTGTTGCATTACTTCTGGAGGTCCATTTATGCCCCATATTGAAATATATTATAAAGCACAGCGTCTCTCTTAGCTAACATACAGCTTTAACCCACATTTAGAAACACCAGAGTGGGTAATACTGAAGCAATAGCTGTAAAATGATGTTGAGGGAACCCATGTTTTGTATAGACTTCAGAAATCCAATGGAAGGCCAGGGCAACTCAGTTTTCGAAGGAATGACAAACATGATCCCCTGTCAGATAAATATTTATGCCAAAAGGGGTGCCTGCATCTTAGTGCTCCCATTTGGAATAATGGTGAACTACTTATAGGAGGCCAGCGATTCTACTAACATGACTGGTCCTCCAAAAGAAAAGATACTTAAGCATATCTTATAAGAAGGTTGCCTAAAGTGTTTTGTGGACTTGGAAACAGATTTCCAAATTGGTCAGGCAGGGTCAGCTGTGGCAGGACCTAGAATTAGTGCACTACCTGTTGAGCAAATGTGGAACCATGCCATTTGATCTGTTAGAATCCATCATGCATGAATAGCTAAAGAGATAGGGACACTTCTAGAAATTGAGCGTACAAATACAGGATTAAAAAACTATATTCCAATCCCACATAAACATGCGAAACACACCCTAGTGATACTCTTAATCTGTATTGACAAATACGGACTGTCTATACCATCTCTTTAGTGTTTTATTCTATTTAACTTTAACATACAGTTTTTATTATTATACCTTAACTTCTCCGTACTGGATAATAAACCTGCTTAAAGTTTGATGTTTATGATGACTGCATTTGTGATTGCAATTTAAAACAGTAAAAAAGAATTCAAACAAAGTGCTTTTCAAGACAAAACACTCTGTTCAATACCAGGCGAGGCTAGAGACCATGCTGAAATACTTACTGGAAAAGGTTTGGGACCATTTTGCGAACAGAATGGTCACACCAATGGTGGAGAAGAAATACAAGGTTGTGCCAGGGGACCCCATATACATTAGGGGCCATATGTCACCCTATTTACTAGCGGTCTATGCAGCCACGAAAAGGGCTTTCACCAGTGGTACCGGGGCCCCTCCTCTGCTTGATAAGGAGAGTAAGTGAATTGACGCTGCTGGACAAGGGTTAGCTGTGGGAATTGGTACACAGTCTCACATCACCACTTCAGTGAGGCTGCTGTTGTTGTATGACAGTTACCACTGGGAATAGATGGAACAGCTAGTTAAATTCCTGCCAGAGGCGTACAGAAGAAAAGGGAAGGAGATCGTCAAGAACTGGAAAATTATCCCCAGTGCCAACATTAGCTGTACCCTGGAGAAATTAACACAAACATCCTCCTGAGACATGCCTATGTGCAGGTCTCTTTATTCTGTCCCGAAATTCAGCAACACCTTCTCAGTATCTCATTTGATGGACAACATCTATTTGGCCCACAGGTGGAATCGCTGCTGGGAAAAATAAAAAAAGCACACAGCCAAAGGTATGTGTCACTCCTATCCAAGTCCGACACGTCAGGGTTTTGAAGAGAAGTAAAGGCTAGAGCTAAGTGAGCAGCCACCTCCTAATGCCCTCCATAGCAACTGCAGCAGTGTTTTCAAGAGGGACAGCCTGGTAAGAAATACTCGAGGGGAGTGTTCTGGAACAATAGCCGTAGTACGGCCTCAAGATCCCAGGCTAGTGGCACCTCTGCTTCAAAGTAGTGACTCCCCATTCCACCCCCTCCCCTCACCCCCAACTTCTCACCAAGGCAGGTCATCCTTGGAAAATAGATAGTTATATCCTCCCCGGTGGGAAGAGATAACCAGGTACTGTCTGAAGTTTAATACTGCAGCACCCATTATTACACCATGCTGCCACAACATCACTCATGGCTGCAGCAAGAGGAAGTACAGGCATTAGAAGGTATAGAACCAGTTCCAACACACCAACAGGGAGACTTTCTAAGAGTTAAAAAACAAAACGGGAGAAAGCTAAGGCGTGGGGTAGACCTCCGGCAGCTCAACTGCTATATCAGGTCAGAGAACTTCAAAATGACAACTCTATAAAACATAATTTCTCTGCTCTGCGTTGGGGGCAACATGGTGACTCTCAGTCTTAAAGACTCATACTTCCACATCCAAATTCACCCAGTACACTACCAGTATTTCAGGTTTGTGGAAAGCGGAAACCGTTATTAGTTCAAAGTACTACCCTTAGAAGTGACAACAGCCCCATGAGTGTTCAAGAAATGGTTAGCAGTGGTTGCAGTGCACCTTCTCCACAGTGCTGTTCATGTCTTTCCATACCTAGATGACAGGCTGGTAAAGAGCAATAGTGGAAAGCAGTGCCTCACTTGCACTCAAACAAGCTGTCTCTCTTCTCTACATATAACGCTGCACAATCTGAATAAAGTAACTAACTAAGCCTACCAAAATGGCGAGTGTTGGCCCATCAAAGGCTGCTTTCCCTTTGCCACACGTTCTGTCCTCAGACAGTGAGAGCAATTATAAATCTGTTGAGAATGATGGCAATCTTGTGTTGCAATAGTCCCAAATTCACGAGTCACTCTACATGAGTGTCGCACTAGACAATGGTAGAAATGACTGGTTATTGGGAGGATACAGCATTAGTGCAGTCCAGAGTTCAGTACTGATTATTGTGGTGGAACAACAGGAACTTGTTACTGAGCATGTCATATTCCTCATCCTCCAGGTGCAAGTTACCATCAATTTGGTCCACCTCTCAGTTCAGGGCCAGTGGCATTCTCAGCAACAGATTCTGCACATTGATCTAATGTAATAGTGGCTGTTCAGGTAGTACTTCAAGTGTATTACAAACTGATATACATCAGAACTATGCTGATTCAGAGACAACATGACCACTATGTATTACAACCAGAATCCGACATGCCTTCAGCCCTGCTGTCCAAGTTATTTCTAATATACAGGCACTGTGCCATTAGTCATCTAGCCTTTCTCCTAGCGGAACACTTCTCCAGGGTAGATAATCACCTTGTGGACCTGCTCTGCACGGAACATCAATAAACACATGAATTAGAGATGAACACCAGCAGTTGACCTCTTCTTCACTCACAGGTAGACAATGACTTTGTGAACCTGCACAGCAGTGCACATCAACAAACATGTGAATCGAAGAGGAACATCTAAGTACTTCAAGAATATTTCCACAGGTGTGGGACACCGGAAGTTGACCTCTTTTTTACTCACTACAATGTAAAAATACCAAAAAGTCCATTCCAGGTACCCACATCCACAGTCTGTGATCAGGTTCTTAAGCGGATTAATTTGTAAGGGATAGTTGCCTACCCTTCCCCCTCCTCTATCAAAAATTCTTCATGTGGTAAGGAAAATGAGGCAGATGTCAATAATCCTCATAGCCTTTGTGTAGCCATGCACTTTAGAATAGTATGCCCTATAGTATAGTATTGTACCCCCATCCCACCCACCCACTTGGGTGAAGCAAATGCAATATTTATACTTTTGGAGATGTCTGTACATCCCTGCAAAAAGATACCTCACCACACAGGCATACTCACTCAATATTTAGGTCTGCTACGACATCCCAGCCTCAACACACTGAACATTGTGATTTGGCACCTGGAGTCTTAGGGTTTGGGTACCTTCAGTTCATGCTTATTCTTAGAGGCTCAGAAGCCCACTGCCAGGGATTGTTACATGGCCAAAAGAAAGCAAAGTTGTTCACTACTGTGACAGTCTTAGTAGCCCTTATAGACCTTGCTGCTGCAAGACATATACTACTTCTTTCACCTAAGAAAGGCAGGACTAGCTTATGCTTTGCTAGCTCACCTGCAGAATAGACTACACATCAGTACTGAAAATACCCATTGTTAAAACTTTAATGGAAGGTCTTAAAAGAGCTGTCTCTCAAGAACTTCTCCAGACCCTTCATGGCACCTCACTATTTTGTTTACCTGGTTCATGGGTCCGCCGTTTGAACTTTTACACTTTTGCCCATTGCAGTTCCTTTCATGGAAAAGAGCCTTCTTTATTGCAATCACTTATGTTGAATAAGTAAACCCAGAGCCCTATCAGTGGAGAAGCATTTTATTCAACTACACCTTTGTAAGTCTACAACATTGTCTTCTGTTCACACGTTTGCCAGATACTGTTATGTGGACATTCAAGCCTGACAAATGTGGCAAACTCTCTTTAGAACTTTGTTCCATACATCTCCCGCTTAAGCTTGCAAGCCACTGCTAAAGGGAGAAGGGCACTGCCTTTCAGTCTTTACAAAGCATGTAATCTACAGCAGCACATGCTACATACAGAAAATATTAACTGTAGCAATTTGTTTGCAGCTTGTAGTGCTGTAGATTCACCTGCATCCTCTCTGCCTCTGAGAAAAACAAATTTCAATATCTGAGCCCAACGCTAGATGGAGGATTCTGTAAAGCATGTGATTGTACTATGTTGTGAAACTAACCCTTCTCCCCTTGCCACCTTTTTTCGTTTTTGCCAGGTCTAACCTACCAACCATGAGAACTTGCTGTTGTAAAGGATTTTTGGGGCAATCCACTATCTGGATTGACCACTTGGAAACAGCCTTGCATCTGACCACCATATCTGCCTGCCGGCCCCGAAAGCCTGGGGGAGAGATGGAATAATCTAGTATAACCACACCCTTCAGAATAATAAGCATTTGGATTTTCAATAAAACATGTACTTTAGTTGGCTCGAGCTTCCTGCCACTTACCACAAAAAATTAGATAATACTTGCTTTTGTGAGCCACTAACTTGTAATTTGTTTGGACTTTTAGTACCAGCCCAGAGATCAGGTTTGCCAGGATCAGCAACTTGCTGATAACCATCTCCTCCTTCAGGTCTAGATTCTGAAAGAAACCTGCTGCTACACCCTGTTTTGGAAGGAGAGAAAGCTAGGCAATCCAGGAACAGAAGTGAGCTGGCCCTTGGCCAAGAGGTGAACTACAAGGAGATGTGTTACAGTTTGCCATAGTCTGTCCCAGAACAGGTTGGAGTTATGTGTAGACCCAGTACAAGACCTTTGGTGGGTTGTGCCTGCACCATACCCAATTGGCCTGGTACCTTCAAAAGGAATTTTTTCCTACAAAGTGCATGCCCAGAGTTGGGACACAGTTTTTTCTCTCTTCACCCCAGGTTTTGTGGTATTACTTCGTTGACTGGAGGGCTTGGCCTGTATTTCGGACCCATCTGGTATGTTTCCCTAGTAATAAACATCACAGGCTTGCCAGAAGAGAACCCTGTGTTTAAAATGCATTCAAATCATTCTCCTAGAATTCTCTACTGCCATAACATTGAAAGCGATCATTAATTCCTGTCTATCAACTGAATCATTCCTGAGTGACTTGAACGAACCTAAGAAGCAGGGACTTTTCCAGTCAAACTGGTGAAACTACAGACCGTCCGTTGGCAGATTGTCAATGGACAGTTCCTATGTAAACTCATCGAAAGGGCAATTCTCTTATCTCTAGCTATAGCCACCAAAATAAAACTCTCTAACAGACAGATGGATTCTGACCTGAAAAAAGGATTGAATCAGTATTAATTTGCATTTGAAATAAACTCTAGAACACTATTGGCTCTAATGAGTCACTGCACCACTCCATCTAAACCTTATGTCATCATTTGGCACTGTAGCCCCTATTTATTGGTCTGAAGACTAAATGATCCAGACATGGTCCACAGCTGGATAAAAACTACCTTAAAAACAGACTGTCCAATTAATTCATTACTTCTGTTCTGCTCTAAAGTCACCCTCTCTCCTTGAGTGTATACCTGTCCTCATTTTCTGATCTTCTCAACACCTTCAACAATAATCACCACATCACCTCTGGTCTGAATGATGTACACTTGTTTACCAGTCACAAGAAGGTTAGAATGCAAAGCCTCATTGATTGTTCACCAAGCAGTCAATAGGACAGGACCAACATTTGTACAATATATCCTCGGACTGAACATTAGAGAAACCTCTGGTCCAGAATACTGTAATTGTTGCCACCCATTCTCAGTTATGACATGCAAGCCCTGAAACATGCTTTTAAAGAGAAGAGAATACGAGCTATTAATAGTGATATTGAATTTAAAAAGGCAATAAAGACCTGACTGTTGACAAAAACATTCTCCGATAGCAAGCAATGCTCATTTGTACGTGCAGCCCACATACCTATCCCTCACATCCCTTTTTCATTCTACTTTATGTGAATGTAGTAATACTTGCCACTGCAAAGTCTGGAGCACATTGTCAAGCCCTCAGGAGTAACACCAATAAATACTACTTACAGGTCATAGTTCAAGCACTTTCTGGCCACAGCAAACATTGTAGCTACTTTTTCGACCAATCAGTCAGTGCTTTGAGCATTCAGGGAGCTGGAAAGTGCTATAATAATGCTATAATCCAGCTCAATAACATCCAATCCAATAACATCCATTTGCTGCAGATTTATAATGAATTGTCTGCTGTCTCTAAATTCCAGCATCAAGGAGGGAGCTGATTAAGCCATGCCAACCATGGTTATGCAGATAATCTGCTAATGAGGACTCATCCCCTTTTCTGCTCAGGATTGCATTAATTCTCCTTTCACTTTAGCTGTCCTACTACACTAGCAGAAAGATTTCTTCATATTCTAGAAGTCAGAAGACTCCTGAAATTTTAGGTGTAACTAAAGATTGGAGAAAGTGTGGTCAGCTCTGCGAATTAATGTTCAAGCTGGATGCGATTTCTTAACACGAAGCAATCGTGGTCCAGGTGGATGATTTCTGGTATTCTATGATTAAAGGTTTGCAAATAAAACCCAAACCATACGTGAGAGGATGTACTGTTATGGCAAGAGCTGCCGACTTTAAAACTGGGGGACCAGGTTTGAGTCTCTGTGTCTGCTCAACATCCTGTCGTTCTGGAAAAATCAGTTAATTTCCCCCTCACTCAAAAATGAATGTGACCCTGTGTAATGTACCTGATGCTCATGTAAAACACTCCAATAACTTTGAGTCGCGAATGTACTATATAAAGTTGCAAAAATTTGTTTAGAGGCATAGCAGCAGCAAATGGTTGGTTAAGAATTGTGTTTGTTAGAAATAATTGCAAGGCTGCTAGATGGGGATGTAGTCACTTTTTCACAAAGCACTCTTGTCGTGCACAGACCTCAAGTCTAGCAGTTCTGAAGAACGTATTTGGGTAGTAACTGTACGTTCCTCTTTATTTATTTTTTTTACATCTTTTTTGGTCTTCTATTTGCTCTTCTGTTTTACTGTATATGATTATCATTGTAGAACCTACGATACAAAAGCAAAAGTTCTTTGCTTGTAATTCGAGTTCTGCATTATATGAATCTTCATTGAGCCAGCCCACACTTCTCTCTGGCATCTGCAGTTAAGTGGCAAGACACCATTCAGTAAGCTGTAGAACAACTTCAAGGCGGTTCTTTGGGAAATGTGGGCAATATTTCACAAAGTGTACTGTATAGTCGGAGATGGACTATGTGATCCATAGAGGAGGTAACTCCATCATCCTCGAAAATAGTTAGGAGGTCTAGCTTGCCATTAATGAAGAGGTCACCCAGAATGCGCATGTGGTGTGTAAAGAGTGCGTTTTGCACAAGCGTTTCCTGTGTCATGGGAAGCCATAGGTTATCACTGACAGGGATATCTGGTGAGTAGAGGTCAACACCTAAATATCCACAAAGTATAGATCATGCCCAACATGTCATCGATAGGGTGTACATGTTCCGAGCTTCACAGGGTAATCCCTTAGCAACCAGGGAGGACAAGGGAAGGTGGTCTGCCTGATGTCTTTCCAGTTGTAGATAAAGGAGTCTGGCATCAAGGTGGTACCAGTAGTAGGAAAGGTGGCATTGTGCCACCAGGTAGTAGAGGCGGAAGTCTGATACATCAAAGCCTCCCTTGGAGTAGGGGAGAATGAGTGTCTCCCATTTTATTCTGGGTCAGCGACCCACCCATATTAGGCATGTAAGGAGGGTGCATAGCATGGAGAAGAAGGAGGTGTTTAATGTGATCAGAATATTGATAAACAGAGAAAGTGGAGGAGTACCACCATTTTAATAATAGCAATGCATCCTGCAACGGATAGTAGGAGCCGGACCCATCTGTCAATTTGGGTGGGGAGGGTGTCGATTGCATGCCTGCAGTTGCAACAAACCACTTCATCTCTCTGTGAAGAAAAATGCCTAGGTATTTAGAGGAGTCGTCACACCACTTTAGAGGGCTATGAAGGCTCTCTATCAAGCTACATTCTCCTTCCCCCGATTGGTTTTATTCCGGTGTCTTATACATCAAGATTGTGTTGATGCTGCAATGTAGTTTTGTGAAGTTTTTTTCTGTTAATTTAGTAAAAAGCATTTTTTTAAAAACAGCTGCAGACATGCTATTGAGATTTCACTTGGAAAATGGCAAAACCTTTTAGTCAGACACTGTTTTGTCTAGTGCAAATATTTTGTAATCCCCGCACACTCATGGGAACATTCTATAACTCTAATGAGGATTCTTTCACTCAGCACCATGATTACAGGAAACATCACCTTAACTGTCCATTGCAGGTTCTTCTTATACTGGTTGCCCTCCTAGATGAGTTATTCTTTGCGATGATTTAGTTCTTCAGGTTCAGCAAATAGTAGTGTTCTTGAAGCTTGAGCCTTACCAGTGCTGTTGCCTCCCATTAGGCGTGTAGTAAATGAGCTGGATCTCAATTGATCTGGTTGGCCCATTCGTTTATTCTTTCTCACTCTCTGAATCACATATTTCGGGTGATTAACAACATAGCAGCCAGGCAAACTAAAATAGAACACTTTGCAAGAATGCTGTCAGATGCAGAAAAATAGAGGCAGGGCATGAGGGGCACATACGTTTTCTCTTACACAGGAAAGAGTTACTCTTCCAAGAATTGTAGAGAGAGAAATATTTCTGGTACATACTTGGATAGGTCTTTGCTATGCAGCCACTTGAACACCAGAAATTGTTGGTCAGTGTGAATATAAGCAAAATATGTCTTGTATGGGAATGTTAAGATGTTTTACTCTCCGCACACATTTCCCTCCTAGTAGATCTGCTTTGGACATTCCTTTTGAATTGATAATTAAAACTTTGCATGATGTGTGGAGGCATCAGGGATCATTTAACTTGTCAATGTTTGAGGTGGGAAAGAAGCTATGGCCGTTTTAAGTTACATATTGTAGTGGAGCTTTCCATCAGATAGAGGGCCTTCTTTCCTTCAGGGTTGCTTCATTTAATCCTTTCACTTATCTAGCGTCTCTTCTTCTGCAGATGCACAAAGATCGTCGACAAGAATGGAGATTTGAGCATCTTCAAGGTCAAGGATCGGGATGAAATGGTAACCAAAGTAATTGAGCCCATGGCATGTGATGGGTTAAGGACCATTTGCCTGGCATTTAGAGACTTCCCTGCTGGATCTGTACCTGACTGGGACACCGAGAATGAGATCTTGACAGACCTATCCTGCATTGCAGTGGTTGGGATAGAGGATCCTGTCCGACTAGAGGTATCACTTCACAACAAGCCATATTGTTAAACCCGTGCTTGTTTACACTGTTGTTTGAGCCAAATCTTTCCCTCTCTACTTCAGTTATATTCACTCTCTCCATATACACTCTGTCATCCACTGTTTCCACATGATTCTGTTACTTATCATCCTCCCCTTATTCTCTTAAATGGTTACTGTTTTTTTCTCTTACCAACTCCCTTTTTCCTCTCACTTTCTGCCATACCTACTCTTTTGTGTAACCTGCTTCACATGTCCTGAGTATGAACCTTCATGGATCTTGCTTCCAGGTTCCTGATGCTATTGTGAAGTGTCAGCGTGCTGGTATAACTGTACGAATGGTGACTGGTGACAACATTAACACCGCCCGTGCCATTGCAACGAAGTGTGGAATTCTGCTACCAGGGGAGGACTTTCTCTGTCTTGAGGGCAAGGAATTTAACAGACTAATCCGAAACGAAAAGGGGGAGGTAAGATTCCAATGTCTTTTGGGGACACATAATCTGAGAATCTGAAGTGCTTTCTGAATTGTAGTGCAGAGTAACCATTAGAGAAAGGCATACAGACTGCCAAAATGTGTTCTTTCTTCAGGAGTGGCATTACCTTTGTAACACAAATCAACAAGTATTGATAATTGCTCTGTGTGGCTTGAAGCAGGGGAGCGGTCTTGGGGAAAAGCTATGTTACGTTTCTGTCCCTTATCTCTATCGCTTGCTTTGATTTTAATGTACAGGATTGCTGTTTCTCTTACTACGTTCTTTTGAGTACAATGTGTGTATACTTTACAAGATCTCATATGTGCCCTTTAGTTCACAAAGAAGCAAGAATTTTAATATGGAAAGGCTGCTGAAAGTTAACCGATTATATTTAAGTGTGGAGAGTGTAGGGGTATGGATTGAAGTCAAGAATCACTTGAATGTGCTTAGTTCTCTTGTTTGCACTTAGACTATTTTTATCCCTACATTGCTACACTACGTATTCCCCTTCTGCCTCCTATGCCCAGTTTGAGCTAGCCCACTTATTATACACCTGCCCCACGCAAACCCTTCTGCATTCTCTCTACTAGTCTACAGTCACACGGGCCCTCTTCTTCCCCATTTTCCGCTGCCTGTACGCCCCCTTCTCTGCCACACAGTTTAGTATTGCATTTGAGCTTATCACCAATTCTCATTGTGTTTTCATTGTTTACAGGTGGAGCAGGAAAAGCTGGATAAGGTATGGCCTAGACTACGCGTACTGGCCCGCTCTTCACCCACAGATAAGCATACTCTTGTTAAAGGTAAGAAACTCCTCATGATGGCCACTTCAGCATCTTCTCACTAAGTTGTAACACAGATGTAGTCAGCCTTTCATCCTTCAGCTTAATGAAATATTGTAGGAGCTCAGAGAACAGCCAGGAAATTCGAATGTCCCGATAAAAGTACAGGAGAAAAGCAATGAACAAATGACATGCTTTAAGCCACCTTGCTTAACCGTACTTAGTGATCAAATTCCATGATTGTAAAACAAAGGTGAAAACCAAAAAATGCCAGCCAAGCGAGGCTTATTATAAGAAGAAGATTCTCTAAAACACTGCTGTTATTAGCTGAGAAGTATGGTATAACTAGCATTGGCATAGCCAGTAGGTGTCGCCTTTGGGACCTTATAAGTAATTAGCTATGCAGCACCTTAAACCTTTATCAGAAATAAACTCTGTTTGGGAATTCTTTCAAACACTTGGCATTAGACTGTAGTGATCAGAATATCCCTTAGAGGGCACCACGATAAAAATAGCATTTGGAAGAAACAGGGTTACGTAACCATATAGTCAGCCCCAGCGGGGATAACCACATGAAAAGAGAATGGCAGAGAACATTGCAGTGCAGCCATATATTCAGCCCCTAGAGGGCATAGCGCATTGCACATTTTCAGGCCTAGCAGTCCTGCTAGAATATTATTACAAACAATGCCCTTAGAACACAAACTACTCCCAGCTCTAAAACTAAGCTCCGGACATGAGTGCTTAAAAAGACATTGAATGGTGGGAGCGGTTATGATATTGGGGTCCCTCCCCCCCCCCAAACTAGTCTGGGGACCCAGAGGATGAGTTGGACAGAAAGAGCACACCATGCTGAACTTTTTGGGGATGGTCCCATTGTCCTAGTACCACCACAGGCTGAGTTATGGGCAAAAATATGTTGTAAAAGGAATGCTCCACAAAGCATTATCGGGCAAGTTTCTCTGAGTGCAGTGAATATTGTAGTATCGGCTCTCCCGCTGTGCTGGGGAGAGCCTCGTTGAGGGTTTCCCCTGTGTTTTTTCTATTTAAAAGGTGCCAGATTGGATATTTTTCAACTGTTAAACCCAGGAAAAATTCAGTAATGGGGCTGCAAATTTAACTGGTTCTCATATAAAGCGCTTCAATCTTCTGGTTGAGTTTGTGCTATATAAATAAATAAAAAAGAATCCCCCTCGAGCTTGCAGCCATTGTTGGGTGCAGACACTGCAAAGAAACCAGAGGAAGAAACAACATGCTGCCATGAGCGCGAAGCAGAAAGGCACAAGAAAAAAGTAGTGGGCAGACACTAAGGCATATGGTCGATCGTGCAATAATCCATGTAACAGGCGATAACAAAACAGCCTTAAGGCAGGTCAAACTAAAGCATTTACCTAACAAACCAAAGGAATTTTGAAAGGCAGGCCAAGGAACGAATGAAAGTTATGGGCATGGTGAAAGCCCACAAAAGTAGATTACAGCATGTCAAGAGAGAGCGCATGCGCGCTGCCTAGTCTTGACCTACAAAGTGCTGCTTGTTTTTCGGGTCAGGACCAGTTCCTTGTTTTGGGGGACTATTTGTACAGGGGCTAAGGAGTTTCCCTTTGATATGGTTATCAGAAAAATGTTGTTTTATTTCTTGCTTCTTTCTGACCCTGCAGCACTTCTGAGGGGTTTGAGGGAGAAAAGCCAAACATGTATGTAAATTTCAGTGGGTTTTAAGGTACTTAGGGCCATATGTACAAACACATTTTCCCATAGATACAGAATGGATAAAACCCTTTGGTACATCTAGCCCAAAGTTTCTAAATTAACCATTTTGTCTATTTTGCAGGAATCATTGACAGCACTGTGGGAGAGACTCGGCAGGTCGTAGCTGTGACGGGAGATGGTACCAATGATGGGCCAGCCCTGAAGAAGGCAGATGTCGGTTTTGCTATGGTATGGCTCTCTTAAGTCATCCTCTGCAATGGAGCTTATTATCAACTCTTTAAAAGTCCACATTTTGCAGGTCTGCTGTGATATTGTCAGCATCTTTTAATGATAAAGGCCCAGGTGATAGTGCTCTGCAATAAGGTGACATTTTTACTGCACCCAATAAACACCAATAGTCCAAAGTGTGTTCTCTAATGGGTGTGGTAAATAACTCATTTTTATAGTTTTCTTCCTAAAATGGAGATTTAGATGCAGAATTTGGGGTTTCTGTACCACATTTTGCATGTCTCTGATTTACTGAGCATTTTCCCACTGACCTATTTCATCAGGTTTGATGTCCCGAAATTTACCAGGGAAAAATTGAATGTTGCAAACATTACACACATCTCAAAAGTCTAATCGCCCTGCAAACAGGGGTCTGCACAGGGACCAGAATTTAACAGTGTTACTGAAAATCAGTGCTATCTTTGTAATATGCAGTATTGCAGCTGGGTAACAAAGAATAGTGGGGATGTTTTTCACCAAGGACTTCTAAATCACATCAAATAGACAATGAAAGGAAAGCTTGAGTTTCCTGTGCTGTGACTCAGAACTCCTATGTGAAAACCATCCCCATTATTCACTTTCTGCAACTCTAACAATTGTGTTTTATGTAAGGCCTTCAAAATCATTAGTCCCTGCTTTTAGCTTGTTTAAAGTTTCAAATGTTGAAATAAAAAAATTCCCAACACCATGTGTGCCACCTCCTTCTGCCAACCCTCCTGAATCTGTGCTCTCTGAGCAGAGGCGCTCTGCACTGACAACTCTCAGACAGCCCTCTCAGAGGAGCTTGGCATGCCTTAATGATGTAGCAGCAGAAGGAGACAATTTTTTGTTTTGTATTTTCTTCTTGGTGTTTAGATTCAGCTTGTCCAATTGGAGAAGTTGAAGTGAGACGTTCTAAAGATCGGTCATTGTCATTCCTGTAGACAAGTTGTCCTTCAATTATATTTTGGGCAGATTTACTTCTCATTTAGCGAATATTGTATGGTAATTTCTAGTTTACCCATCTCTTTGAAACCACAGCTAGCATAGGACATGGCTTTACCTAACAGTCTTAAGAAGTTTGTGTTTTATTATAAAACCTACATTTCCTGTTATTCTACTAACATCATTTAGGTTAGTAAACTCTTTCCATCTCAGATTCATATTTATGTGCACAAGAGGACTTTCTGCCTTTCTACAGCAATTTTGGTTAAGTTTTTAATGTTTGTAATGGTTTAGAACAGCTCTTTCCAACCGTTTTGGGACCACAACCCAATTTTAAGAACCATACACTTTTGCAACCCACCTATCTTTAATGGACATGAGGTGGGCCATTTTGTAATGTAACTAAAGCATTGTGTGATAGTGCACTGCCATTTACAGATGGGCACATATTACAGGCAGCACATTTTACATTTAAATTGCCACTACATTTGCACAGACATACAGTTTTACTGATAAAACTATCTTGCACACAAATGATAATGTGTGGAAATTGGGATTCAGTGAATATTTATCATTTGTGCATCACCAAGTAAAGTGCCTTGATTTTTGTTATCCTATTTCGATCACACTTCAGAATTACAACAAATGTTTCATTTTTGCTTTCGCTTTCCTGACTGCTCAATGTGTACAGGTAATTTACAGACATTTACATTTACTGCATGTTGCAAAAGAATCACATCCTACGGCCTTTCTTTTCACACTGCCTGTACCCCAGGAAGACTTCCATAATTCACTTTAATTTTCTTTATGTGACTGGAAAGTGAGAGTAGTTTGTAAACGCTAATCTCCATGTTAAAACGATAAGCAGTAATTTCTCAGCAGACACAGCCTGACATTTGACTGCTATCTTTGAAGCACAGCAAATATGACAAGATAAATATAGAATTTAAAGACATCTTTATTTATTGCTTAGACATTTGTGACCCACCCGAAACCGCCTTGAGACTCAGTTTGGGAAATGCTGGTTTAGAGAATAGATTTAATTTCAACTGTTGGTTTCCTAAGAGCTCTTTTCTGTTCTGTGACATTTTTCCAGTCAGTATGACCATTTGCTCATGACCTTTCATTTATTTTTCATGCTAGAGCATTTGTAGTCAATTTGTTTGTTTTTAAATATTATAAAGCTTTTATTTTTTTTCAGAAGCAATGCGTACCAGAAATACTTTACAGCTTATGTAGAATTTTGTCCCATAGGGGTTCAACTCATAACAACTAAGCATATCTTTAAATGTCACAATATAATGTAGTTTGTCATGATTGGACCCCCTTAAAAGTAATAGTTGGCATTCTCCATCAACGTGTGTCACAAGATCACATTTATGAATGAACAATGTATGCAGTTAAAATTAATTTCTATAATAGTTCATCTATTTGCAAGGTAGATATTCAGTATATATTAAAAATATGTATTAGGACAGAATGTCTAGGAGCGAACGAACACCAAATATTTTCCTACATCGTAGCAAATCGTTGTGGCATAAAATACCAGATTGTGAAATCAGTTGTTTGGATAATAATAAGTGAAATAGACGAAATGTAAGAGAATGGAAAGAGACCAGGCTAATCTAAAATAAGCAGTGACATACCAAGATCACTATGTAATAAAACATTAATTATAACATCCACATTTCTTGACTAACCTCACATGTCAAGGTTCAAAGAACAATATTTGCCGAGATCAGCACACTGGCTCATCAAGAATGAATGCAGGTATAACACATCATCGTGGGACCTAAATCTCTTCAAACATAGTGCCAGCCGTGGTCAATGTATTATTATGAGTGTCAAAAATGAGTATTAAAAGTTTACTAGATGGGGAGCTAGAAATCAGGAAAAGCAGGAAGGAGATAAGACTCACAATCATTTATTTCTAAGCTCCTAGGGTGTGGACATCTATCCTAATCAACATTTGTTGAATCTGTCCCTTCTCCACTTAGTTATGCGGTTCCCTTTTTTTGATAATAAGACTCCATGTTAAGGAAAGCAGCACCATCAAACGCAGGAGACTGAGTACAACCACGTCACTTGGTAACTGTCAGCTTAACTCATGGCTCTGGTGGCTTTGGTGTGAGCACCTCTGAATGCGGTACCTCCACAGGCTCCAGTTCTAATGCCTTAGAAGTCTTTGAAGTCTGCAGTGATGCCGTCTTTTGTTCAGAGCCTCTCTCAGTGCAAATGTAGTTCCCATCTTCTGAGCCAACTACGTTGTCACTTTCCAAGCCTTCTGGCAAAGAAGATAAATGCATGCTTTTGATGACAAACCCTTAGCAGAACACTTTCCTCTTGCTCAGAAATTTGCCTGCAACATCAGGGCTCATACAGTGCCTGAAAAAGAGTATGGCCACAAATGAGATGATGGCTTGGAGCCTAGTCATTGTTTCTCTGACTGGCAGAGTTCAAGAATTTCCTTGAAAATCCAACCACCATGATGCTATAAATGCTTCAGCATTGAGCAGCTCTTACTAGGGTCATTGTTTTATAGAAAAAATATAAGTATATATTTACTTATGTATGACACTGATCCTGCTTGTATACCACAAAAAAACGGCAAGGCCTGTGCGCTGACAATGCTGGAGACTGTGCTATATCACAATGTATAACCTTGCAGAGTCTCCCACAGAACAGCGCTTCGAACGGGAGGGTGTCTGATGCCAAAGAGAGCAGATTTCAGTACAAAACCTGCTGTTTCTGACAACAGACAACTTATCTGTGCAGGGCAGCAGGGGCTGTGGGGGGCAGCAGTGGAAGTGGCATATGCAAAATGCCAAAAAAAGAGGAGAAATGTAGGAGAGGAGTGCAGTGGAGGATGGGGGCGTCAGTGCATTCCACGGGTCTGCAGAGTTTGCAGGGAGCACACTGAAAGGAGTGAGAGCAAGCTGTAGGCTAATCATACAGGAGGGTGCTCTGTGCATTTCAAATTCAAGTTGCAGAGGAAGTTAACACCTCTGCTGCCAGTTAGTCTGTTGCTCATCCTCCCTTTACTGGCTCAGTGACAGCACAGAGCCAGTAAAGAGAGGGTCAACTCTAAGGGTTTTTTAAAAAACTTTTTTTACAGGCACTTTTCTAAAAATCGTGAATTTTTACAAAAGTGCAGATTTTGCTATTTTTTTTATTTTTTTGCAAATCGCGATATCCTGGTTGGGGGGGGGGGCAGCGGTCTGCTTTTGGAAACTGTCATATACTTGGAATAAGCGAAACCCTCTTTGGTCCAAGCAATCTACAGTAAAATAACCAGAAGCATTAGACTTACTTAACAGACAAGTCCCACCAGAAAGTCTGGCAGTCCAAGCGTCTTCCTCGTAACTGAGCATTAAAGTGTTTCCAATTTTACCTCCAGATAGTGGGCTGGAGTCAGCATATACTCAGTGCATACTGTGGCCTTATCCATTGGCACAGGGGTCATGTGATGTCTCCTTGCCTATATGTTTCCACTAGCTTCTCAGTCAGTCAACCCTCATGGATGTACCTTTCCAATGGAATGGTCCTGGGATTGACTGTAACTCCTCTCTGGAATGCTTCACTCTCTCGTTCTAGCATACCTATCAATTGAGTTCCTCCGACAGCACAGGAAATATTGGATAGAGACTTCTAGATGCAGATTTCTTACCTTAGAATTTTCCCCCAGGCGTCAAACTGTATCCGGAGATTTTTCTTTAAGCAGTACCCTTGTGTGCCTTCAGGTGGCATCTGTCTGACATCTGGGTAGTATGTAGGCACCACTCTAGTGCGCTGACGTCAGTCCTTTTCTTTCCACACCATCCTACATGCAGATTCGGAGAGGAGCTGCCCTCAGTCATTTTTTGACTGACTTTGACCGCTTTATCAAGTTTGTTTTTTTTACCCGTTTTTGGTGCGGCGAGGTTGCCACAAAAGACCGGTTTCAAGTTGTGTGATTCCTGCCACTGCATGATGTTGGTGACGGATCCGCACTTCATGTGCTTGTGGTGTCTGAAGCACAACCACAACCCGAAGTCGTGCTCCGAGTGCCGGGCCATGAACCCGAAGGCCTTGAGGGAGCAGTCCCTAAAGCTCATGGTGGCCTGGCACTTGTCTCCGCGTCTCTCCCAGTCTTGATTGAGAGGAAGATCATGAGACCACGCCAGGAGCCATCACAACTCTTCTTCATTCCACTCAAACTCCTTGGGACATTCGGGTCACAAGAAGAAAAAGTCGCAGAAGAACAAACATTTTTCAACTTCGTCCTGTCGCTTGGACAATGTGACGTTTACTCTTTAGGTCTCCATCTTCAGAGACTGTTTCTGGGTCAACTACACTCCTCCCCAAGTCTCCAGGAGCTGGAGTCACCCCTGCCCAACTCATAGATTTCTATGAGGCCATACACCTCATATTTGGGCAGACTGACCCCCCACTCCGCTGCCCCGTGAAGCCTTTGGGCCCAGTGGGGCCAGAGGGGACCCCCTCGGGTTCCGCGCTGGTGGCTTTGGCCCCGGCTCCAGAGGGTCCTTCGGGATCTGTTGTCAAATCGATGCCAATGCCTGTCGTGCCAACGTGACCTTCCGTGGCAAAGACGTCAACGCTTCCGACATCGGTCGTGCCCACGATCGACGTCGAACCCATACTTCTATCCAACTCTGACCCATAGGTGGACCGATGTCGCTCAACGTCAGTTCAGTCTTCGACGGGGCCTACATTCCTCAGGTTGGATCCTGATCCTTATTTTTATGGGTACTGGGAAAGTGCGGGGGGGTCGCAGGACCCTTTAAAATTTCAGCTGGAAGACCCTGAAATGGACTGGGCACAGGAATTGGGCGAAGCTTGTGGTCTGGATACCTCTCCTGATAGACATGCTTTTTCTCTCTATCATGGCTACAGAGGAGGGGGCCTCGTATTCTATGGTGGTGAGAAGGGCGGCAGAGGTCCTCGGCCTTGAGCTACCTTCTGTGGCAGTCAGGACTATCCTCCTCACCGAGGTGCTTCAGTCTGGGGCTTCCACCTCGAAATCCCTCTTACCTTTTTATGAAGCCCTCACTGATGTTTTCTGAGTCTCTTGTCCAGACCCAGCACAGTGGCCTCTATGAACAGGACAAATGTCTGCCGCCATTGCCCAGCGCCAAACACCCCTAAATTCCTTACCCAGCACCCTAGGCCTGAGAGTCTTGTCATCTAGGCTTCTTCTTCATCTGGCGCCTTCCCATCCGCACCCCCAGATAGGGAATCAAAGAGATTGGATCAACTTGGGAATAAAATGTTCTCCTCCTCCAGTCTGGCATTGCGTATGTCAACACCGCATGGCTTTAGGGACGCTATTCCCATATCCTATGGGATACGTTGCGCAGGTGCTGCTGCAGGCCCGAAGGAGGCCTGAGCAGTTTTCTTCCAGACTGTTGCTGTTGAGAGGGATGCAGCCAAGTTCGATACACGTAGTTGGCTGGACACGACCTACTCACTGGGCATCGGTTGCGTCGATGGTGGCCTTACGGCGCCACGCCTGATTGAGAACATCTGGCTTTTTGGGGGATGTCCAACAATCACTCATCGACATGCCCTTCAATGGCACCCATCTGTTCGGAGACAAAGCGAACTCAGTGCTCGAGCGCTTTAAGGAGTCCCGGGCTATGGCTCGGTGCCTTGGCCTCGCAGCTGCTCCTTGTCTCCCACACTCCGCTTTTCTCCCCTTTCGGGGCTACGGAAGAGGCACCCAACTGTGTCCATTCCCCTCCAGCCACCCTGCCGCACATGTTGAACATCCTCTGCATGGCTGTGGCCACAGGATCCCACATGCTCGTGGATCAGGGAGCCTGTGATCTGCCCAGTCCATCACCGCCCCTGCTGTAGCCTCCAAAACTTTCTAGGCCGCCGCATTATCCTGGACCAGTTGGTGGCTGGATCTGCCATCACCCGCCGCACAGGGAATCCATCACGAGGGACAGGTGGGTTTTGCAAATAATACCAAGGGGCTACTCCCTCCCCTTTGAGACTACCCCTTGGGCCATGCCACCATCCTACGATCTGATGACCGAGGATCACCTGGCACTTCTCCGCAAGGAAGTTACAGCTCTGTTGACCAAGGGAGCTATAGAGAGGGTCTTTGTCTCAGAAGTAGGTCGTGGTTATTATTCCCGCTGCTTTCTGGTGCCTAAAAAGGACAAGGGCCTCCATCCTATCCTAGACCTCCAGTCCCTCAGTCTCTTTCCCAGGAAGAAGTTCAAAATGCTCACTGTGGCTCAGGTCCTATCTTCCCTGGAGACTGGATGGTAGTGTTCGACTTTCAGGACGCCTACTTTCACATTCCCGGCCTGCCTGCCCACCCACAAACGTTACTTGCGGTTCATGGTAGGTAATGAGCATTTTCAGTTCACCGTGCACCCCTTTGGCCTTACCAGCATCTACTGAGTATTCACGAAAGTGATGCCGGTGGTCACAGCTCATCTGCACTGGCTAAGGGTTTTAGTCTTTCCCTACCTCGAAGACTGGCTGTTGAAGGCAGGCTTGCCCAGGCTATCGTCTCCCACCTCCAGACTACAGCAACCTCCTGCATTCACTGGGTTTAACTATAAATATGCCAAAGTCACATCTGACTCCCTCTCAGAAACTCACTTTCATCAGAGCTGTTCTGGACACAGTGCAGTTTCGGGTCTGACCTTCTAAAAAGCGAGTTCAGGATATTCAGGCTATTATACTGATGTTTCGGCCTCTATCCTGGGCCTGATGAGAATGACTCTGAGGCTGCTGGGCCTCATGGGTTCCTGCATCCTGCTAGTTACACTTGCCAGATGGCATATGCGGGCTCTGCAGTGGGACCTGAAGTTCCAGTGGGTGCAGCATCAGGGGAATCTCTCCGACATGGTCCAGATCTTGGAGGTACCTGCTCAAGATCTTCAGTGGTAGCTTTTGATTCGCGATTGGGTCAGAGGCATATCCGTTTCCCATCTTCAACCAGATCTCACAGTAGTGACAGATTCATCACTCCTGAGATGGGGCGGCCACATGAGGGAGGCAGAGAGCAGAGGCCTCTGGTCTCCGGCGTTGTCCGGGCTCCACATCAATCTTCTGGAGCTTAGGGTGATGATGCTTGCATCGAAAGCATTCCGTCCCTCTCTCCAAGGGAAAGTGGTGCAGGTGTTTACGGACAACACCACTGCCATGTGGTACTGCAACAAGCATGGCGAAATGGGGTCGTGGATCTTTTGTCAAGAGGCTCTGCACCTCTGGATGTGGCTGAAAAGTCAGGGCATATCCCTGGTGGTTCAACATCTAGCGGGCTCTCTGAACACCAGAGCAGATAAACTCAGACGATGATGCATGATCTATTACAAATGGCGTCTCTTTCAGCAGTGGGGAGAGCCTTGATTAGATCTGTTCACCTCCACAGAGAGCATACAATGTTTGTTGTTTTGTACATTGGAGTTTCGAGTGGAACTCAGGCCTCCTTTGCGCCAATACCACTTCTGCCCAGAGTTCTGAAGAAGAACAAGAATGACTGGGCACGAAGAGTATGGTATCCCGGGCTTCTGAGCATGGCCGTTGATCTTCGAATCAGACTGCCCATTTGGGAGGATCTTCTGTCACAGCAGCAGGGTACGGTTCTCCACCCGGACCTGTCCAGTCTCCAACCCCTTGCATGGAGATTGAGCGGCGGCAGTTGACAGCTTTCAACTTTCCGCCTGAAGTCTGCAATTTTAGCTTGGCAGCCAGGCGTCTCTCCACCAAAAGGGTGTGCACCTGTTGTTGGAACAAATTTGTGGCATGGTGTACCAACAAATCTGTTGATCCCCTTTCTGCACCTCTGAGATTCTACTGTTCATCCTCTATGTTACCCAGCAGAGCTCTGCTTTGGGCACCCTCAAAGGCTACCTGTCTGCCATCTCTGCCTTCCTCAGATTGCCAGATCAACTATTCTTGTTGAAATCTCCCATTGTTGGGAGATTTCTTAAGGGACTCACTCACATGTTCCTCCCTGCCCGTTCATATTGCCGCAGTGGGATTTGAACCTGGTACTTGCATACCTTATGTGTGCTCCCTTTGAGCCACTACATAATTGTCTCTTGCGGCTCCTCACACTGAAAACCACTTTCCTTACTGCCATCACCTCTGCTCACAGAGTCAGTAAGTTCCAAGCTCTTTGTCCGAAGCCAGCATTTCTGTCTCTCCATCCTGACAAAGTGGTGCTTCGTACCGGGGCCTCCTTTCTCCCTAAAGTGGTCACGCCATTTCATGTAGGTTAATCCATCACTTTGCCTACTTTTTACACACCACCACATCCTTCTCATGAAGAGGAGAGACTCCACTGTCTGGATCCAAAAAGAGCATTGGCTTTCTACTTCAATCATACAAAGAATTTCCGGATGGACGATTAACTGTTTGTAGGTTATGTGGGTGCGAAGAAAAGACGGGCGATGCAGAAGCAGACCATCTCTTGATGAGTTGTCAGCTGCATCAAGATGTGCTACGCTTTGGTAAAGAAGCAACCCCTGAGGGTTTGTGTGCTGATTCCACCAGAGCAACTGCTGCAACCACAGCATTGGCATGCAGAGTTTCCTGTCCTGGACATCTGCCAGGCATCAATGTGGGTGTCTCTGCACACGTTCACGACGCATTACTGCCTGAACAGTCAGGTCCACAGAGACAGCTGCTTTGGCTGTTCGGTCCTGACAGGACCTATTAGTTTGATCTTGGTTCGCAGCCCTCTGCTTGGGTATTTATTCAAAGGTAAGAATCTGCAACTAGAAGTCTCTATCAGATGATCAAGTTACTTACCTTCGGTAACAAATTATCTGGTAGAGACATATTGTACACTGCAACGGAAAGCATAAATATTGACTGGTTTCAGCTAGAGTCCTTTTACCTTCCTGGTGAAATTGCAGAGGCCATCTTGGCTGCCAGGAAGCCCCCTACAAAATATATTTATGCAGGTTGCTGGAATACATTTGTTCAGTACTATGAATCAAAACTTCTAGGCATTTATAAATCCCACCTTTCTTATTTCTTGCGATTTGCACTGTCTTTTGCATTAAGTTGGCTAGCAGTAGCTACAGATACAGTTATTTGGCTTCCCTGCCCAGCTTTGTGTCCTCATGATCAGCCGTCTTTGTTTTGGTTGCCTCTAGAGGCATGTTTTCTTAAAGGCTTACTTTATTTGCTTTCTCACACTCTGTTCAAAGTTCAAGAGGTTGATATGAACATTGTGTTGACTTTCTTAATGGCATCTCCATTTGATGCACGTTTACCCGGTTCATTTTCTTACTATGAAGATAGTACTGCTCATAGGTTTTCTACTTCCATAAGTTGGGCCTCTGCACCTGTCCCTCTTCTCCCAAGGTGGTATCTTCTTTTCACATGGGCCAGTCTATTTCTATGCCATCTTTCCCCTCCTTCTCATCCAGCCATGGAGGAAAAGGAATGGCATAGAAAGGACTCCAGAAATGAGGTGTCCTATTGCTTTGACCACACTTGGGAGGACAGAGTTGGTGATCAGTTCTTTGTGGGGTTTATGGAAGCTACGTAGGCCGGTGAAAAAATGCACCTTTTCTTCTTGTGTCATCCTTAATATTCATCAAAGACTGAGAGCTGAGAAGGTCTATTTTCTCCTCTTCAAGATTGCCTGAGGAAAGGGCAACTAGTTCCTGTAGCCACGGTGCCACCCGGCACGTAATAGTATACTTGAAAGGTGCCAAATGTCTTCTTAAGATTCTCCCAGTTAAGAGGAAAGAAAATGCCTGAAAGACAGGTAAATTCTCATTGACTGAAGATGAAGATTAATACTTAAGGAATAAGCAAGTTACCAAACTCCCCCTTCAATCAGTAAGTAGAAAATAGCCACACAAGAATTCCAGACATATGCCCTCATTATGACCCTGGCGGTGTTGCACCGCCAGGGCCAACGGGGGCGGGAGCACCGCCGACAGGCCGGCGGTGCTCCCTTGGGCATTCTGACCGCGGCGCTTTGGCCGCGGTCTGAAATGGAAAACCGGCGGTCTCCCGCCGGTTTTCCGTTGCCCATTTGAATCCCCCTACCGCCATCCTGTTCCTGGCGGTTCGCCCGCCAGGAACAGGATGGCGGTAGGGGGTGTCGCGGGGCCCCCGTAAGAGGGCCCCGCTAGTATTTCACTGTCTGCATAGCAGACAGTGAAATATGCGACGGGTGCAGTAGCACCCGTCGCACCTTCCCACTCCGCCGGCTCGATTACGAGCCGGCTTCATGGTGGGAAGGTCGTTTTCCCCTGGGCTGGCGGGCGGCCTTTCGGCGGCCGCCCGTCAGCCCAGGGGAAAAGTCAAAATACCCGCCGCGGTCTTGCGACCGCGGTACGGTATTTTGACGGCGGGACTTTGGCGGGCGGCCTCCGCCGCCCGCCAAGGTCCGAATGAGGGCCATAGTGTCTAGAGAAAGACTAAATTGCTAGAAGCAAAATTCCAGGTCAAAAACTAATATCAAGGAAGGATGGTGGGGGGGGGAATGTGATGAAAAATGTTCTACACAATATTCAAAATGGCCAAATGGTCCCCGGAAGTGTTTCTCCTTCAAGTGATCCTCATCAATTGTCATAAGAACTGAATAGCCTTGCTCATAACTGTCCCTGTGATTTTTTTTTTCTTCCAGTGAATATATATATATATATATATGTTTGTGTGTGTATATGTACGTATGTCTGTGTGTGTATTTTACCTACTGGCAACAGCTAGTAGGTAGTTATAGTTAGGACCAACTTTTCCCATAGATAAAGCATTTTTTGTTTTGCTAATAACTTTGGCTCTGTTTGACGAATCTTCACACAATTTTTCAAACTAGTATGCAGGTTAGCTCAGCTGCTGTCTAGAAGTTTCAGGGTGATTCGTCAAGTGGGGCCCGTGAAAAATGGGAGGGGGGTGGCCTTAAACGATTTTCCCAATTCTATGTCAATGGGGATTTTGTAATCTTTAGACACAGCCTAAAGCGCTGAACAGAATTTCACCAAATTTTGCAGAAATTGGTTTAGAAAGAGCCCTTTTTTAAATTTTGTATAAATCTGTTCAGTACATGGATCCTCCCTGGATACGTACATATATTTAACCCATAAAAATTATCTGACCTGTCACCTGTGGAACATTATGGCATGATGTCCTGTGAGGCCCTCAAAGGCATAGTGCCAGTTTTTGTTTTTGCTGGTTAATATTGCCCTTCGTTCTTTCATTTTTCTTTAAAAAAAAAAAAAGTTTGTGAATGTTTTTCTGGTCAATTTTCTGTTTAGTGACTATTTGTATATAATGGAATATTCAAAGAGATGCTAATGAGATCCCCCTAGACGACTCCCATGTTGCCTTGTTGGAGACGCCCATCTCTTTAGAAGAGCTTGAGAGAGCTCTGAAAAACCTCCTGGGTAAAACTCCAGGGCCCAGATGGCTTGCCTGTAGCCTTTACTGCAAATTCCTTCCACAACTACAAGACCATCTTTCACACTCTTTAACACCTACACAACTGCCTCAGGACTTATGACCATGATGATAGAGGCCGATATGTCCTTAATCCCGAAGCCGAGCAAAGACCCGTCACTTTGTGCTTCATACCGCTCTATAGCCCTCCTAAACACTGCGGCGAAACAGTACACCAAGATCCTAGCTAATAGGCTAGAACGCTACCTTATCGACCCAGACCAAGTCACCTTCATCCACAAAGGCAGGGAGCGGATAATATCTGCCGCTAGGCCCACCTGGTGGAGAAGGCCCACCGTCACAGCATCCTGGCTTGCATTCTCTCGCTTGATGCGGAGAAGACATTTGATAGAATCAGCTGGCCTTTTTTAAAAGCCATTCTTCAGAATATAAGATTGGGCCCTGTGATGCTTGACAAGATTATGGCCTTCTACGCCTCTCCTGCCGCTAGAATACTAGTTAATGGAGGCCTGACTCAGACTATCCATCTCTGGAGGGGTACTAGACAGGGCTGCCCCCTCTCTCCCCTCCTTTAAGGCAGTGGAACCCTTAGCAGCTGCCATTTGTCAAACAGCGGACATCATGGTGTTACCCTTTAGAGGACGCACCTACAAAGTCACCCTATTCGCTGACGGCCTCCTGTTGACCCTCACTCAGGGGCTAGTCCAAGTGCTTCAAACGTTCAGATTGGTTCTAGCTTTAGGGCCAACTTGTCCAAGTCTAATGTTCTGAGCCTCACCATCCCCCAGGAAGACCTACTGGCAATCCAATTCCTTACACCTTTTGAGTGGGGTCCTAAAAACATACAGTATTTGGGCCTTCGCCTCACTCCAAACGTAACCTCCTGGATGATGGCCAATTGGCCTGAGTGTCAAAAATCTTCCCTGGAAGATCTATGCTCCTGGAAACCTCTGCAGGTTTCCTAGCTGGGGCGTTTAAACACGGTCAAGATGTCCCTCCTGCCAAAAATTCTGTACCTCTACTAATGCCACCCTACACCTTCCCCTCAGGACGAGATTCTACGACTGCAGCGAGACACCCTTGCTTCTCCAACACAGTGATAATGCTCCTCAAATATTGAGCGGAGCATCTCTGCTTCGTCTCAAAGAGGGTTGTGTGATAAACATTGGCTACACATGGACCAATGCAGAAGTCTGTCATCTCCTTTGGGACACGCTAGGCTCGAAGCGCTTACTTCAGGTTATAATTTTGATGTTTTGAAAGGGAGCTTGAATCCTAATCCTGATGGTCTTACTCTATCCTCCTAGTCACAGTGGCACATGAGGGTGTGGCTTCCTTCAGAGTTAGACACCAACATGGTCTCCTTGGGTAACCATCGTCGGATCTGGGTAACTGCCAACTATCTAGCTAGGTCCCTCAGTGTCCAGGTCGACAGTCTGAGCATGTGTTATCTTGTCAGTCACAAGTGTATTCTTCCCCTGTAGGTAGTGTGGAATAACTTTCCCCCATCGGAGCAACTCAGGCAGATCTTTTCGCCATGCTTGACTATGTTCAGTGTTTTCAGTTCTGTGTCCTCCAGTATCCTTTAAGGAGTGCCTTGGGGGAAGAGTTTTGTTGTGGTGGAATTTTCTGCTTCACTTCATATTTTTCCACATATATTCTCACCACCCTGGATTGGCCAAGAAGAGCATGGTGCACAAACCTTCCACAACTCTTCTCTCCACTCAGTTCACCTCTCATGGTTCACCTCCTCCCGAAAATGGAAGGAAAGGGCTTTCATTCCAACCTCTACACCCTCGCCACGTTCATGCCTTGAAATTGAGCTG
This sequence comes from Pleurodeles waltl, assembly GCF_031143425.1. NCBI lineage: Eukaryota > Metazoa > Chordata > Amphibia > Caudata > Salamandridae > Pleurodeles > Pleurodeles waltl. Next base: position 429,207,683 of record NC_090445.1, on the reverse strand, counting down.
ACAAACACAAATGATAAACGAAATGCGAAACCAATCAAATATTCACCCCAAGTCACAGATCTGGGTTTAATCTATCAATTCCTTTGCTAACCACACCACCTGTTTGGACCCAGCCAAATGAAAATCAGTCTTGACCTTGTTCCCCCTGGGAACAGTCCAGCACCGAACTGCTAGGCCAGGTCCTCCATAGACCAGAAAAAAAAAGCATTCTGGGTCCGGTTTCAGGGTATCACCCTTCATCATCCAGGGTAGCTTGAATCCAGTGGCATAGTGAGTCCGGGACCCACGTCTGGGCATACACGGCGCACTAAGGGCGACAAAAGCAAACAAACACAAATGATGGACAGAATGCGGAACCAATTAAACATTCACCCCAGTCATAGATCTGGGTTTAATCCATCAATTCTTTTGCTCACCAAGTATTTACAGAGTTATTATAGTGTTGAATGTACTTATTAGAGATACTGTATTCGCTCTTGCTGTTGGTTTGCTTATTTTGCACGCAATTATATTTGACAGAGTATCAATGAACTTGCTTTTGATGTAGACATTAAATATTGTTGTCCGAGATCATGTTTTGATTATCTCAGTTATTAAACAAACTTGTACTTGATGTACATTTGAAATGTATTCCTGCTATTCCTTACAAAATGGAGTGATATTGTTTTTTTATTTATTTTTTGCTAACCAAATTTTTATTTTTAACATTCAGATAACAATATGTCAGTTGGCAGAGTTGAGGAAGTAAAGCGTAACATTTTTTTATCTGGCACACCCAGTAGTGCCCAGAATCTCATCATATAACATCGATAAAGTCAATACAGGCCACAGTGTTGCCCAGCCCATCCATAGTTATAACAGGTCTGTTCCAGATTGAATATTCCCCAGCCATCGAGACCAAATCCTAGCATGTTTTTTTGGGTGTCCCCATGCCCTGTACACTGGTCACGGTCCCTCTTCGCCACCAGCAGAGCCGTACCCAGCAAGACCCTCTCTGCACGCAAATTCCCTACACCCTCCATGACCCCAAGGAGGACCACCAAAGGAGAAGGCTCTACCGTGTGTCCTAAGACCGTGGAGAGTTCATTCAACACCTGAGTCCAGTATTGTGTAATGACTGGCCAGTTTCACACCACATGCAAAACATTTGCAGGCGAGTGAGTACAGCGGTTACATTGAGGTGACAGCCAAAGTCCGGCTCAGTGCAATCTGTCTGGTGTAAGGTAGGCACAATGCAGGTAATATAGTTGCACCAGCCGCAACCTGGTTGAGATAGTAATTTCACATGGTGCCATGAGTGCATCCCTCCAGTCTTTATCCTCTAGTGGCCCGAGCTATGCCTGCCAGCGGGATCTCAGGAGTTGGAGGATTCGAGTGGCGTTCAATGTCAGGGACCGATCTATTTAAGAAACTCCCCATTTACCCAGCCCCCCCATATCCACCTTTGCTTCCATTGGTCTAAATTCAGGTACAAGGGTATCCCTGCGTACATATGCACCCCGTACGTGTCATAATTGTAATAATTGATACAATTGTGTACCTCCTAGGGTGTAGGTTTGCTTTATATATGGAAGGACATCATGTGTGTGTCTGGCCATATATATCCAACCAGTATTCTACCTATGGCATCCCATCGCGAAAAGATCTCTAATTTAGCCATCTCACGCAACCATGTCCCCTGCCACAAGTGGGTATGCAGTGTGATTTTCCCCCGCCATCCTGTGGGGTTTTGTGCTGTGCTCCACCCCACAAATATCATCCTGGTGACCTCCTGAATACTATTGGAGATGGGGCTGTCATACATCTGTCTTTCCAGATGTAAAGCAAACCTACACCCTAGGAGGTGCTTTATACAAGGTGACATAGTAGCGTGCGAATGTGGCCACTATGCCATGGGAGAAGCTATGGGGAAGTGCCTGCATAGTCAATGACTTCAGGTATAATCCGTCCTTCCAAGGACCTACTGGCAAGCCAATAGATTAATTTGCCGTTTTTATCTCACCATCCGTATATTCACGCTTGAGAGGCACGCCAGATTTGTTTTGCCATTTCTAGAGAATGGGCCTGGATTTCTTCCCTTATTAGTGCAAGAGCACAGTCCACGCCACTATGCTCATTGTGAGCTAGGTGGGTTTCCAACTGCAACTCGCGGGCCTCTAAGTAGGCCATGTGTGCCTGTTTGGCCTTCTCTTGCCGTCTAAGAAAGGGTTTGGCATGGCTGCATACCGTAGCTTTACGTGCGGCCCACAGTGTTGCAGCCGATTGAACTGTGCCTTCATTAATCACAAAATAGGAGCCGATCTCTTTACAGATCCCGTCAACAAAACGGCGGTCATGCAAGAACCACGCATTAAGACGCCACATGGACTCTAGACTGGGTCAGACGTGCCAATTCTTAGAAGGAATGGGGCATGATCTGAGATGACACAGCCAGTAATCGGACTTCGGTAACCGACGAGAGATCAGTGGCTGGCATAAATATCATGTCATTGCTACCGTGTGTATGAGGCGCAGCTGAAGTATGTGTGTAATGCCGGGGGTGCCAAGTGCGCCATACCTCACCGAGGCCAAGACCAGTTAGCCATCCACATAGAGAAGTGGAGCGATGGCGTCGCACCACAGATGGGGTTCCCGTTGCCATCTAGTGCAGGATCCAGGACTTTGTTCATGTCTCCTCCAATTATAGTTAGACCCGGGGGCATCTGGGTCACTATGTCTGTCAGTGTGTCAAAGAATGGCTTGAATGCCATAGGTGGGGCCTAGGCACTTACCAAATTTAGGGGGTGACTCTCCAACGTACCCGCCAGAGCAACATATCGACCCTGGGGGGGTCCAACCATGATTGATGTACTACCAGTGGAAGACCGCAGCGCCGAAGTATCCCCACCGCTCGGGAGCCTCCTGTGAAACTCGTGTGATACACGGTTAATCCCATATCTAATGAGGAATGGGCAGGAAACTCCCATTAGATGAGTTTCCTGTAGGAACAGAATTAAAGAGTGGAGCTGTAGCGCATGTCGCAGCACAGTTGCTTGTTTAATTTGGTCCAGGAGAGCGTTTATATTCCATGATATTACAGTGTTTGGGGCCATGAAATGGGTGTTTTGGCACAGTGGACCGGATCAGAGTATGAGCTGATAACAACCAGGGGCCAGCTCAACCTGTAAGGCTGCGTGACAACCTGGAACAAAGCAGGGTAAAATAAGCCTTACAGAAACAAATTTGTAAAAAGCTAGTCAAATACAACACAAATCCCCTCAAAAGAAGAAGCATCTGTCGCCCCCGCCCAGTCTCAACAGTGACTAAAGAAAAATGTAATGTGATGTGGAGTGGTGGAGCCCTCCAAGTTGTACGATCGTATTGTCACGCCAACCAATACAGACCATGTGGCCTGCCCTCATAGAGAAGATAAGTCATATCAATGGTGTCTGGCTTAGTTGTTCCCCGCCTCGTGTTGAAGTCTGGTCCTCCGTCTTGACGTCCAGAGAGGGATCTCTATGATTTGGGGATGGTGGAGACGATGACCCAGAATTAAGTGATCGCGAAGCCTGCTGGTTCTTCCTGTGTCGCTGACAGGATCTAGGTTGGGAGCATGCAGATCGACCAAAACTCCTCTTCTTCATTTGAGATATACGCAGCAGAGCCGGATGAGAGGAGGAGAGCGAGCCAACCCCACCCCAGAGGCATCACTTCTCTGCGAGCCATTTCCATGCTGAATCAAGAGTAACAAAGAAGTGGTATTTTCCGTCATGTATGACTTTGAGACGGGCCGGGAACAAGAGCATATAGGACAATTACAACACTCTTAATTTCTGCTTAACATGTTCGTAAGAGCGGCGACGTGCTTGGACCTCTTGTGGGTAGTCTGGAAATACAAGGATCTTTGAGTTTAGAAATCGGAGGTAAGTAGTGTTACAAGTTTGTGCTGATACAATTGGATCTTCAAGAAGAACTAATGCTATTAAATAATTACAGATGAAATGAGTGAAAAGAGCAATTTGCTCATAATATTAAAGGAGGATGTGGAAGCAACTCTGACTTTCCTATAGCTTGTACACTCTGGTGTAGGAGACAAGGATCTGATCAGATTGCTACAGGACTTAAACAGCCTCAGGCTGAAGGGACTATTTCCTGCTGGCATGCTAAGTATGGATATGTTGTTAAGGGTACAATCAATACCAAGTTATGTATTAAAGGTCAAAGATTTTGGATTGTTCATCACACTAGAACAGTGGTTCCCAACCTTTTGATTTCTGTGGACCCCCACTTTAACATTAATGGAACCTAGGGACCCCCACTGAATCATCACTGGAATCTGGGGACCCCCGCCTGAGTCATTACTGGAAGCTGGGGACCTAATTTGTCAAAATTTGTTAATATTTTTTAATTTTCTAGGCTCTCGCGAACCCCCTGAGAAGGCTTCGCGGACCCCCAGGGGTCCCTGGACCACAGGTTGGGAACCACTGCACTAGAAGATTTCTTAAAATTTTTCCTCCAGTTTATAAACTATCAAAGGTGGTACCCGGAGGCCAAACAGCACAAAACCAGAAGTGTTCTCATCACTTTGGACTGGTGTCCTCTATGATAGTATCTGAAACTTCAGCATTTATTTTTTAAACCACATATAGGACTTCAATGCAGGCCAGAGCTCCCTTGGCAGGATTATAAACTATTTTCTCTTCCTTCGTCTTCTTTCTCAAAACTTAACCCCCATCTTGTTGTTTCTTACATGTTTGGGTACAGGTACAATAAAGTTCTCCACATCTGGAGAAAGTTTTGTATAAACGCTCAAGCAGATGGGAAGTATTAAGATCCAGCAGTTTTTTTTTCTCCAGAATGTTCTTGTGCATTCCATATTTAAAGGCTGCATAGAATAATATCCATACGCAAGTCCCAGGCAGCCATATTGACAGTTCCACAAGCATTTATCTTTGTAGTCTTTGCACTGGGAAAAAGTGCTCCAGATAAGTGCCTGGTTTTTCCACCAAAAATGACACCCATAAACAGTTTGCTATACTAAAGTCACCATCTTTCCAGCTATCCTGAGCATGCAGAGCCGAATAAAAAAACTAAGGGCCTGATTACAACTTTGGAGGAGGTGTTAATCCATCCCAAAAGTGACGGTAAAGTGACGGATATACCACCAGCACTATTACGAGTCCATTATATCCTATGGAACTCGTAATACGGCTGGTGGTATATCCGTCACTTTACCGTCACTTTTGGGACGGATTAACACCTCCTCCAAAGTTGTAATCAGGCCCTAAATTTTGTACCACAGTTTTAGCATTTTTTTAAGAGGTAGCCTATTTGCACTTTTGTTGTGCTTTCAACTTAATTCAAGTTTGTGGTGGAAAACAGTGTGAAATCCATGAGTGATCCAGAAAGGCTATACATTTATGAAATCTACACACAATTGTGACTTCAGCAATGGGTCATACTTGTAGATACCTCAAGGTTTTCCTAAGGAAAATAACTGTGAAAATAAAGAAATAGTGAAAGGGAGTAGGACAAAATGGACATTTGTGACGAGATTTTCATCTGTAACTTTTTTTTCACAATGTCTGGTTGACAAAAGCAATATAGCATTACGTCCATTAGACCCTTCTGGTTGCGGGGATATACAGGGTTTGTAGGTTCTCCAGGAACCCAAAGTACCCACACCCAACAACTGAACTGCACCGTACAATGGTTTTTCATTAAATACCAATTATAGACCAATGATTATAGCAAAATAGGCAGAGTGAAAAATGTGTATGAAGGAAACGTATGTATTTCTGAAATGGTCACAGGATCTAGAGTTTAGGAGCAGTGGTTATTTGTACATCTCTGAATTTGTGGGTACCCATACTAGCATATGGTTTTGAGGGTATTTTTCAAAATGTCATCTTTCTTATACAGTGGCTTGCAATTGAAAGGCACAAATGCAGCAAAATCCAGTTGGTAATAACAAATCTTCTGCCATTCTATGCTCTCACAAGTCTTCTGATAAAAATGGTACCTCACTTTTGTGAGGGGGGGGGCAGACAAAAGCCCTTGCCCATGGGGCTGCTCCCTCTCTCTGGTGTCTACTGGGTAGATCCCTGGTTGGGGACTGCCCTCCTTGGGCAATCCCCAAGCAGGGTTCCATTTGGAAAAAGTACCATTTCAAAGGGGAGATTCTCCCTTTTCCAACGATACCTTTCCCATCTGTATCGGTACTCAGATAGCCCCACAAGCCCCTACGCAGAGAAAGTGAAATTAACCGATCTGCTCATTTCACTTTTGTTTTCATTGTAATGACATCAGCGCGCCGCACATGCTGATCGTCATTTCAGTGGAAACAAAGAAACAGCTTTGGGAGTCGTGGAAGCTCTCCCCCAGTACCCGAGGGAGTTTCTTTTTAAAAGAAATCCCTCTGATGCCTACACCAGAAAGATTTCAAGTGCCAAATGCACGGACGGCTGGGAGCTGTGCGACGCACATGAGCACCGCAGCTTCAAATGTCTCCTGGCCATCCGAAAAAATCATCCCTGACTACAGGATGCCCAGAAACTCTGACCTTCATGAAACTTAATAATTTGATAATCCTGTTCAAATCAATGTTTATAAAATGCAGCTACTCACCTGTAAAGGGTCTCAAGGCGCTGAGGGAGTTTGTCCTCTGAGTTTCAGTTTAAGAACCAGGTTTTAAGGTCCTTCCTGGATTTGGAACCACTTTTCCCACCTAATTTTATTCTGATTCAGTCTCATATTGAAAGAAAAACCCTCAGATCTTTCCTCATCTGCTGACACCACACACCATAATTATGATTTTTAGTTGTCTTCTTCACCTGAGCTGATCCATCTCAGCTTGCCACCTGCAATACCTACTGCCACCTCTGGCCTTATCCACCTTTTCTCTATCCCCAGATCTGTTGTTCCCTGTCTCTTTGATTTGTCTTTTAACATGCTGCCATGTCAACTACTGTTCAGTTTGTTCATAATAGTTTACCCTTACTGGCTTGGAGTGCTGGTTATAAGCCCCTCCTCTTAGCCCCATCCCTTTCCCCTGATCATGTTATTTCCCCAAATGTGTACTTTGACCTACTGTATGGCCTTGTCTGCATGAAATAAAATTCATAAATCGATTTTATTGCTATTTATTTATTCCTCAATCACATTTTGTCTGAATCTTGCTGTTTTCACTGCTGCCTTGTCTTTCGGTTTAGCTGCTGTTTGGAGTCTGACATGTGGTGCAGCTCAATAGCGCAGTGTGCTTCCGACTCGATTACCTATCAGTTACATCTCTGTAAATGTGGTCATCTTATCTGATGTTGTGCCACTTTTGTTTTATTCTGTTTTGCAGGGCATTGCTGGAACTGATGTCGCCAAAGAGGCCTCCGATATCATCCTGACAGATGATAACTTTACCAGCATTGTGAAGGCAGTGATGTGGGGCCGTAATGTGTACGACAGCATTTCCAAATTCCTGCAGTTCCAGCTGACCGTCAATGTGGTGGCAGTTATTGTGGCCTTCACAGGAGCCTGCATCACTCAGGTTGACACAACGCTTCTCACTTGCTGAGTTTTAATCCAGTCTCCCCTAACATTTGAGAAAAGTCTATTTTCAGTAGTTCTTTGAACATCATGTTTTTTTTTATTTTGTAGAATCAGTAACTCTCTAATCATATGTAAATAGAGACTTGCCTCCTCCTGGCCTGGATCTTGCCCTTTTCTCACTCTTGATATAGAATCTGCCTATTTCGCCATACAACTAGACGCCTGTGCCTCTTGACCTCTTTTTTTTATTTCCCCCACCTATCCATTAATGGCTGTCCATTCCTCCTCCCAAAGTTGAAGCAGTGCCTGCCTATTTAATCTCTGCTTCAAATGTAACATCAACTCCTTGCCTAACCTCACTTCCCCTACGCTAGCTTGATCCTGTTACTAGTCTTCATTCACATCTGTCCCATAATTTTTTTATACATTGAGATGTTTGTCACTGGAAATATTGTGGTGATTATAAAAGGATTATGCAATGCTTTATAGTGTTTTCATAAGCACTTCCCCACCTGCTCAGGTGATAATCCACATAGTATCAATCTACCCGCCATCCCAACTGTTATTACAGTGCAATGAGATTTTTAAGAGTGGAATGCTACCCTCTGAAAACCCCGTTGTTTTCATGTTGTGGTAACATAGCTTTTTATACAGATTTTTAACCAAAGATTCCTCACCTTTTGAATATTCCTCAGACGTTAAACTGGATCCAGAAACGTTTTCAGCGTTACCTCTGGTGCGGTTGGCTCAGCACTGATGCAGGCCCATATTGGTACTACTCCTGCATTCTTACGTGACTTTCTTTCTTTCCGCACCACCAGACATGGATTCTGTCCCTTTGAGACAATTTACCTAAAAAAAAATTGTGTGTGCAAGGGAAATTTTATCTCCCAAAAACAGTTATTCCTTTAAAGAATATTGCAAACAAATGTCTGTGACAGATCCTCATTAGGTTAGCCTGTGGTGCCGGGATGAGTGTTGTGGCGGTGAGGGTGGTTACGAGCTTGGACTCCAAGGCCTGCATTGACTGTGTGTCGATAAACCCACAGTGAGGCGAAACTCTTTGTCGCCAAGCACAGGAAGTCTCTGTGGTAAGCCCGGTCAAAATTGAAGGGTCGATCCCAGTTCCATTCCCGGTCCTGAAGTCACAGGACTCTTTCCTAAGGTCGGTTGTCGTCACGCTCCACATCTTTGGGTATGTCAGAAAAAAACCATAAAAAATCCAGTGGGACTTGGCCTCGTCCGCCACTCACATTCTCCTGAAAAGGCTCACGGGCATGTTCAATCCCTAAGTTATCAGCCTCTGAATCCATTCTGCAATTTGTCCCCACACAGCCCTATTTTTTCGGAGCCATCTGCGACACTGAGTCAGATTGAAGAGTTTCACTAGGTCCTTCTCCGACTCTTAGAATACTTACTGACTCCCTCTATATGCGCCTACGGGTCCCAAGCAAGGAACCAAAAGGCCCTCTATCTGGGATTCCGTGGCAGGTTCACCCTCAGTGCTAGTTGGGCAAACTGAAATCACGCCTGGGCTTCCCTGGCTTCTGCACAGACTCTTCCTTGGCGCCACATTACACGCCGGTTGCAAGAGCCTTGGCGGCAGAGGACTAGGTGTTTATTGTGCTCTCTGATTCAGAGTTGGCGCTGCCACAGCCCCAACCTTACCTTTCACTGCCATACCGCCACACCATCCCCTGAACAACTGACAAACGACCCTCTGTTTATTTTAAAGCAGGAAGTGCAAGCCATTTTGGCCAAACCGACCGTCCATTTTACAGCAGGAAGTGCAAGCCGTTTTGGCCAAAGAGGCTATTGAAAGGGTGCTTGCATCAGAAATAGGTTGTGGTTTTTATTCCGGCTACTTTCTGGTGCCAAAGAAGGGTGGAAGTCTTTGTCATATTTTATACGTGCCCCCTCCCAACGTCTTGATCCGGAAGGAAACATTCAAGATTCTCTTCCTGGCCCAGGTCTGGTCTGCCTCTACAATGGAGACTTGAATGGCAGTGTTAGACCTGCAGGATGCCTAGTTCCATATACCCATCTTGCAGGCCCATTGACGCTACCTGCGGTTTGTGGTGGGACAAGAGCTTTTTCAGTTTGCTGTGCTCCCCTTTGGGTGCACCAGTGTACCTCGGGTACCTCGGGTGTTCACAAAAGTGATAACAGTGGTAGCAGCACACTTTCGGAGGTCAAGCCTCCAACTCTTCTTCTACCTTAAGGCCTGGCTGTCAAAGACGTGCTCATCTCAGACAGTTGCCACCTACTTCCAAACTACGACAAACCTCTTGTCATCATTGAGGTTCACTGTCAACGTGCCACAGTCACACCTGCCAGTTCAAGATGCTGGTCCACCCATACAGAACCCTGCATAACGAAGGACCAGCATACATTAACAAACAAATGACCTTCCACCAACCAACCACACACCTGTGATGTGCCTCCCTTTTCCCCACAGACCCCCCTGGATCTGCCGATCCAACAACGGAGGATGCTCCTTCTCCCACCTGGCAGCCAAAACCTGGAACAAGTTCCCTGCACCTCAGGAACACTGCTTGTTTCAGGGAATTCATAAAAGTCCTCGAGACATGGTTTTTCAAATGAACAGCGCACCGTGAAGCAGCTAGCAAATCCAGCGCCTTGAGAACCTCCTGGGTGATTTGCCACACTTTATAGATCCTAATTGATTGATTGACTCTTTCTCAGATACTTCCCTTCATCAGAGCAATTATAGACACAGTTCGATTTCATGCCTTTCTCCCAGAAAGAGAAGTCCAGGACATTCAGATGATAATCACAATCATTCAGCCTCTGTCTGTATTTCAGTGAGGTTGAATTTGAGGCTGCTGGGACTGATGGCCTCCTGCTGGGCAAGCACACCAGATGGCATATGTGAACTCTGCAGTGGGATCTGAAGTTTCAGTGTGCCCAACATCATGAACACCTCTCCAGCCCTTTCAACCCTATCTGCTTGGCATTGAAAGCCATTCCTTCGTCCCTCAAAGGGAGGCTGGTGCAGGTGCTTATGGACAACACCACTGTCATTTAGTATTGCAACAAGCAGGGCGGTGTGGGATCCGAGGTCCTCTTCCAGGAGGCACTACACCTCTGGAAATGACTCACCCAATAAGGGATTTTCCTGGTGTTGAAGTTCCTGGCAGGATCTTTGAATGCCAGTGTGGACAAACTCTGCTGTCTTCGCCTAGCGGGTCACGAGTACCAGTTACACCCAAAGGTAGCACAAAGTCTCTTCTGTGAATGGGGAGAACCATGGCTCAATTTCTTCACCACAGCCGACAATGCGGAGTGTCATCAGTTCTGTGTATTGGAGTTTCCAAGTTGTCTTTCGCTAGGAGATGCATTTCCACCTATAGTGGATCTCAGGACTTCTGTATGGCTCGCTGTCAATAACTTTTCTTTCCCTAAAGAAGGTTCGGACCAACAAAGCCCATGTTCCTCTAGTGGCCCAGGATTGGGCACATGGATTATGGTCCCCCGATCAGGCTACCCCTCCAGGAGGACTTGCTGTCACAGCAACGGGGCAGGGTTCTACACATGGGCCTTAGTAGTCTTCATGCTTGAGATTGAGCTGCGACAGTTGAACACCTTTTCATTTCCTTCGCAGGTGGTGGATGTTATCTGGAAGCCAGGTGTCCCTCAACAAAAACTGTATTTATCTGTGGTTGGGACACATTTGTGGTTTGGTGCGGCACACAGCAGATTGACCACCTCAGGCCAAGTTATCTGATTTGTTTTTTATCTCTCACCTGACAAGGCTTTGCTCAGGGCAAGTTGAAGGATACCTTTTGCCTCTTTGGCCATATTGCTGTTGTCAGACCAGCCCTCATTGTTTAGATCATGGTTGTGATGCATTTTTTGAAAGGTCTCCAGCACTTGTTTTCTCCATCGCCCTTTGTCATGCCACAGTGGAACTTTAACTTGGACCTCACATACATGATGTGTAGTCCTTTTGAGATGCCTCACAGCTGTCCTTTGTGGCTTATTACCATCAAGACAGTGCTCCTCATCACCATAACCTTGGTGTGGCAAGTGAGCGAGCTGTAGTCTCTCTGTGTCAATCTGCCATACACCACATTCTTTCCACACAAACTGGTTCTGTGGACACAAGCACATTTCTTGCCTAACGTGGTATGCCATTCCGCATCGGTCCAATCATTATCCTTCCAGCATTCTATGTGCCACACCTCTCTTTGGAGGAGGATAAACTCCATCGCTTGTACACAAAGAGTGCTGAGCTTTTACATTGATTGTACCAGAGAACAGCAGGGGGACGATCCGCTCTTTGTTGGGGTTCACTAGGGTGAAAAAAAGACAAGGCCATGCAGAAGAGTACCATTTCCCATTGGACTGTACTCTAAATCAAGCTCTGCAAAGCTTTTGCCAAAAGCTATCCTCCAGAAGGTCGGTGAATCATGTCACCTGGACCAAAGCTGCGACCACTGTGTTGGCACACAGAGTTCCTGTCCTGGACATTTGCCAGACGACTACTTTAGCATTGCTTAGTTTTTCATGAAGCACTACTAGCTGGACTACCTGCTTCACTGAGAGAGGCATTTTGCCCACGTGGTGGTACAGGGCATTTTGGTTTTAGCCAGTTTAGAGACCCACCTCCCAATATGTACAGCTCTGGTATCTGTTCAAAACGTGAGGAATCTGCAGTTGAAAGTTATTTGTTCTTGCGCAGCATGGGACTTCACTTAGGGCTTGTTTTAGAGTTTGGCGGAAGGGTTACTATGTCATAAATGTGACGGATATCCTGTCCGCCATAGTACAAGTTCCATAGGCTATAATGGAATTGTATTATGGCGGACGGGATTTCCATCACATTTGTGACAGAGTAACCCCATCTGCCATACTCTGATCAGGCCCTTAGGTTTTTTTCACATGCTGTCTCTTCCTACACTAGCCAGGCAGGACCACTGTGTTTGTTTATCCATTTTTTTCCTTTATATTCTAGCCTTTCATTTTTCAAAAGGAGGATGGTTTCCTAAAAGATTTGAATGAATAAAGCTAAGGTGAGATTTTTTTTCTTTTCAGGACTCTCCTCTCAAGGCTGTACAGATGCTCTGGGTAAACCTTATCATGGACACCTTTGCTTCCCTGGCTCTAGCCACAGAACCACCTACAGAGTCACTGCTTCTGCGTCGGCCGTATGGGCGCAACAAGCCACTCATCTCGCGCACAATGATGAAGAATATCCTTGGGCACGCCATTTACCAGCTCACCATTATCTTTACACTGCTGTTCGCAGGTTAGCTTTTTCTTTCTCTGACCTCTATAGCATGCACTTACCTTAGCAGAGCTGGAAAACATATTGTCTGTGCTGTAGGCTTTGTTTACTTGAAACTTACTGGCCCCACTTTTCTGAGAAGGCAAAAGAACAATCTGTTAATAACATGTGTAGCTGTAGATACACACGCCGTGCATAATTCTGCCATCTAGTTTTGGGCTCGGACGTGTGCAAGTTGATTTTCTTTGAAGAAGTCTTTAGAGCCATAAAGTATAGTGACTACACTTATGATTGGTAATGTACATGTGCATCAGCTCCATTGTTAGAATGTATTTTCTCTACTTTCGGGTTCAGACGTGTTCCTTTGAACTCTGGTTCAACGCTGCACTGTAGTCTTGTTAGGCCAGTTCGGTTCCCTCTACCTCGTCGGTTGAAGAAACAGTGCATCTACATCGGCTCCTAGCATTTGAGTCGTCTTTCCTTCGTTTCCATGGCTGACCCCTTCAGCACCCCATACAGGGCCTGGCCCCTTCCGGCCTTCTTCCATTCCTCGAAGCCAGAGAATGTGCCTGTAATGGAAAGGACTCCATTCTGCTACTGCCTACATGCCGACCAAAGTACCCCAGTACAGACCTACATCAGGTTTGCAACATGTGTCTGTCCCCAGACCAGATGGAGGGCTCTTACACACCATGCCTTGCCTTTTGAAGTAAAAGAACTCTATAGTGTTGTTGGTACCATTGCCTTCTGTTTGCATCTATGGCGCACCAAGTTCGGAAGACACTGCAGAGCTGTTCAGAGAACAGTAGACAGAGGCCAAGTAGCAGCCAGACGCTTCTGGGGCCGTAATCCAACTTTCGAAGCTGGAGGAGAACTCTACCTCTGACGTCAAACAGCCTCCACCCGCCTAGCATCCTTCTACCAAGACAGTCTCAGTAAGTACCAGTACCCCACCGTCTGTCTCTCAACACCCCACAGAAGACAAGCATTGCCCTCGAGAGGGTCAAGCATTGAGCCCACAGGCCATCCATAAGGCCTTTGGTCCGCCACATGGCCATGTTTGGCACCGAGATACCAAGTCTGAGCTGACAGGAGCACTCTGTTAAGCATTGAAGCACCACTCCAAGACACGCCCTTCCAACTTAGCAGTCTCTTCCACTCTGACCTCGCAACCGTCCTTGAAGCAGACCCTGGCGTCAAGACTTAGGAGCCAAAATCCAGCTCAGTTCTAGCCCCCCAAAAGACTTCCTTGGCTCCAAGAAAGCAGACTTCCAGAGCACCATATTCTGTTTCCTCAGAGGATCTGGAGCAACCTATCCTTCCTAGGCTCCAAGAGGTGCTTGACGCCAAGCAGCAGCAAATTCATTCATCCTAGAACTGGGCAAATCCTAGCTAAACCTGTTCCTCAAGAAAAAGGCTCCCTCCCTTCGAAGAGGAAGTTCACTTTTCAGGAGCCCATCAATCCACCCGTAGACCCACCGTCTAAAAATCCTTGACGCCTTGATGAAAGCACATATCTGTCACCTCCACCTCCACTTCGCACTTACTCTCCTTCTCCCCGGCCCTTATCACTACACCCACGCCAAGTCTTCCTGTTGCTGCCAGTGAACCCGCCACAAAGTTCCCTCTGGGTTTCCATGCTTTAGTGTTTGGGAAAGGGTGGGATAGCCTTAGGCCTCCATTTGACTCCTATGATGCACCTTATCACTCTCAAACTCAAAGTGACCCATAGGATGATTATGCTGTGGATTCCCCCAGGTGAGACAGATCCGTTATTCTATTCAGTGAAGCCTTCCCCTCCAGGTGATACTAGTGTGTACCAGGAGGGACTGCAACAAGCAGCTGCTTACCATAAAATCAAGATGCATAAGCAGCCAAAGGAGGAGGACTTCCTCATGGAGAATCTGTTTTCCCTACAAGGATCCATGCAGTACCATCCGATGCTTAGTAGGATGCTTAAACCAACAACTGACGTATTTAAGGAGCCAGTTAAGGCACATATCACGCCAAGAGTGAACAAAAAATGTTAAGCTTCCACTTCTGAACCTCCCTACATTCACGGAAACTTGCAAACTCACAGGGCACGGTGGATGTCCTCTTACCGGACCGGGAGAGTAAAAAATGTTGATGCAGCCGGGAAGAGGTAGCATCCCAATGTGCTTCACATTGGCGTACAAGTAATTACATGAGGCTACTCTCTTGGTACGACAGTGCCCACTGGAATGAGATGGCGGTGTTGTTGCAACACCTTACAGACCAGTACAAAAAGAGAGGTCGGGAGTTGGTAACAGAGGAGAAAATTATCTCCAGTACCAACATAAGGGGTGCCTTTAATGCAGCAGACACCGTTGGTTGGGGCATCAGTACTGGTATCCTTCTGTGCAGGCACGCCTAGCTGCGTGTTACTGGATTTAAACCAGATGTTCAGCAGCATCTGGTTAACTTGCCTTTCGTTTGTGAGCATCTCTTCAGGCTCCAAGCTGACCAGATGCTAGAAAATATTAAGAAGGATACGAAGACTGCCAAAGCTATGGGTGCCTTGCAGACCCCCAGGGGTCATGGCTTCTATCGCTGCACACAAAAGTGTCAGAGCCAAAACTACCACTCCTGAGGCATCCGCCTCTTTCCCCAGTCAACTACAACACCAAACACCCTCTCTGGATTACTACAGAGCAGAGTTCAAAGGTTGCAATGGTAGAGGCAGGGGGAAGGCGCAGCCCGAAAAGAAGCTGCATCTGCAATTACCCTTTTCCCCGACTACTCAACACCTGCAGGGAGAGGGTTGCAGGGGTTTCTGCCCCGGGGGCAGGGATCCTTTCTGATCAGTGAGTACTAGATGTCTTAGCACTGGGATACTGCTTAGAACTCATCTAAACACATTCAAACACCCATTCACCTCTATCCCCGCAGACGCAAACTCACCCCAGAACATCACAGTCTGGTCCAAGAGGAGATGTGTGCATTACTCACCAAAGGGGTTATAGAACCTGTGCCCCCACACTACCAGGGCAAACGTGTATACTTACTATACATTCTCATTCCAAAAGAAGGAGGGGTCCCTCATGTCTGTCCTCGAACTCTGGCCCCTCAACAAGTACATCCTATCTGAACACTTTCACATGGTGATGTTCCACGATATCATACCTCTCCTACAACAAGGCGACCTTATGACTGCCTATGACCTGCAAGACACCTATTTCCACATCCCCATCTGCCATGCTCATCGATTGTGCTAAGTGGTGAGCATTCTGTTCAAAGTGCTGCTCTTCAGAGTATCCAAAGCTCCTAGGGTGTTCGCAAAGTGTCTTGCGGTGGTAGCCGCTAATCTCAGAAGGAGCATCATCCACATTATCCCTTACCTAGACGATTGGTTGATCAAGAGCGCAATGCGATGCCAATGCCTAGATTACACCAAGGCTACCATACACCTTGAGAACAGCCTAGGCTTTACCATTAATACCGTCAAATCCCACCTCCAACCCTTGCAGGTACAACCCTTTCTCAGGTTGCTACTTGAATCACATGTGTAAAAAACTTTCCCCAGCCCAGCAAGGGTTCAATCATTCCAAGCTCTGCTTCCTCTTTTTCAGCCAGATTGCCAAGTAACTGTCAGAAAGGTCATGTCACTCCTAGGCATGATTGCCTCTTGCATTGCAGTTGTCCCACATACCAAATTACACATGCACCTGTTGCAGTAAGCAGAAGGTCATTGGGAGGATCTGGGGCCATACTCCTCAGTCTCTGCAGTGGTGGAATGGCAGTAATCTGTTGCAAGGCCAGCCCTTCTTGGAGCCATTACCACAGATGACCATTACAACAGACTCCTCTCTCACTGGCTCGGGCACATTTAAAGGAGTTGACCATTCAATCAATGTGGATTCCTGACCAACAGAGTCGCCACACCCAACCTCCTGGAGTTGCTAGCCATCCAGCTAGCCCTCAAAGCACTCCTCTCCTGCATTCAACACAAGGTGATATTAGATCAGACGGCCAGCACAACTGCCATGTTTTATTTACAGAAACAGGGAGGCACACACTCCCTGGAGTTGTCTGCTCTAGCAAAGGGCACTTGGCGATAGATAATGCATCAGTGTCCATCTCCTGGTAGAGTACATACCAGGGGTGGATAACGATTTTGCAAACCTGACCAGCAGGATTCATCAACAAGTTCACAAGTGGGAACTCCACCCGCAAGTCCTACTCACTTACTTCCACTGTTGGAGTTTTCTACATATAGACCTGTTCGCCACCACAGAATACGCAAAATGCCAAATCGTCACATCAAGGCTCCCATGGGCCATGCAGTATGGATGAGCTGGGATATTTGTCTATGCTTTTTCACCTCTCTCACTTCTTCCATCCGGGGTTCTCAAGCTTCTGCATACATCCCTCACTGTCTTCTTAGTAGCCCCAACATGGGCCAGGCAAGCCTGGTTCAACCCTTTTCTTAAACTGTGCCTCATAACTCACATGAAGCTGCCCAAAGGGCCGGATCTTCTCTCAGAGAATCATGGCATGCTCAGGCACCCCAAACAACTCATCCTTGCCATCTAGTTCCTGAAGTCCTAGAGTTTGAGTATCTCAATCTACTTTCAAAATGCATGGCTGTCCTTAAGGAGGCTCGGAAACCCACAAGCAGAGCCTGCTGTGCAACCAAATGGAAGAGGTGTGCGCATTACTGTCTTCCTAGACATATTGTTCCACTTCAAGCGGCTGTCCAGGACATTGTCTGTCTGCTCCACTTTTAGAAATCGGGCCTCGCATACACCTCTATTAGGCTTCACTTGGTGACTACTGCTGCTCACCTTCTAAATAAACAACAACTCCTCCCTTTTTCAGATTCCCTGCCATCAAGGATTTTATGGAGGGACTCAAATGGGCTATCACACCAAGGGTGTCCCAGGCCCTATGTGGAACCCAAGCATTGTTCTAACCAGACTCAAGGGCCCTCCCTTTGAGCCACTTTAGTCATGTTCATTACAGTTTCTGTCTTGCAAGGTAGCTTTCTTAGTAGCCATCACTTCCCTCAGATGTATCAGTGAGCTACATGCTCTTACTCTACAAGAACCTTTCTTCCAGGGTTCACGCACGCGGTGTAGTCCTCAGGACAAAACCCAAGTTCCTTCTTAAGGTAATCTTATGCTTCCACCTGAATCAAACAATAGGAACTACCTATGCTCTTCCCACAACCAGAGTCTGTAGCGGAACAAGCTCTTCATACTCTGAATGTCAAAAGAACACTCCTGTATTACATTGATAGGACTGTGCCTTCCCGAAAGACAAAACAAGTTTCTTTCTCAAAACCAAAATTCAGCATTGCATGCAGACGGTTACGCCAAAGCTAAAAGACCTTAACCTATCCCTCCCAGACCAGTCTCAACACGTAAAAAAGGGCTTCCATAACTATCCTATGTAATATCCTGATAGCTGACATCTGTAAAGCAGCTACCTGGTCCACACTTTCACTAAACTTTACTGTGTGAATCTTTTATTTCATCAACGAGCAAGGGTTGGCCAGACTTTCGCTCGTGCAATTTCCTAGTCTTCTGCACCATCCTAGGGCTAGCCACGGCACACGGACGCACTGCTTTACAGTCTATGCCCAGCATGTGTCTCTACATGACACAAACGGAAAATGTCACTTACCATGTAGTGCTGTACATTCACATGCATCCACCCTCCTCCCCAGACACCCTTGAATGCTGCAGTTGCCTTGCTACTCTTTACTTTCTTTATCCTTTACCATGGTCATCTTTTCTGTATCTTTATGCTCCATCTACGTCCTCTCCTTCTGGGCAGGAAAAAACAATCTATCAACTGAGCCGATGACCATGTGCATTACCAATCATGGGTGGAGTCACTATACCTTGTGTCGTGAAAGACTTCTTCGAAGAAAAACAACTTGCACACATCCAAGCCCAACACTAGATAGGAGTATGCACAGCATGTGAATCTACAACACTACAATACCATAAACAGTTGGCTTGCAGGGCAAGTACCATTTTCCTTATGTTTGTGTTCATTTCAGTAATGCGGAACAAAACACCCAATGTAACGTGACATGGGCATTGGTGACTCAATAAAGCCATAATTTGTCCAGCAAAGCATCCCCATGCAAAAAAAATGACCCTCAGAACAATGAAGACTGTGACAGACTTATTGTGAATTTTACATTTAAAAAATGAATGTCCTTAATAAAAGCTTATTGAAAAATGTATGCTTCAACACGAAGCATAAAGCTGCTGTAGCTCCGAAGTGGCAAAGCTGATTTAATACACTGAAGGTGGCACTTTCTGGAGCCTAATCAGGGCATATATTTAAAGGCTGAGACTTGCACATTTGTGTTTTTTTTTATCAATGCAAGATACTAAACATGTTACTTAAAGACTAGTAATAAAGGCTACTAGATCAGTTGGCTTGCAGACAGGAACTTCTTGTGGAAAACGATTCAATTTAAAAAAACAAATCTCTCAAGAAGTGCATCAATGTGTTTCTATGGTGTTAAATAAATGGTAAATTAAAGTAAAATCCCCATGAACGAGGTCATTAGAGCTTTGGCAGATCATTTAGGCTGTGGTTGCTGCTGAGGAGTGTCTGAGTTATTTTGCTTGAAGGCATCTGACTCAGTTAAAATATAATGCCTAGCAAAAGATCATCAATCTAGCTTTCATCGGATCGGCACTTTTCAAATCACACGCAATAACGAGATGCACAAGATGAAACCTAAAGAACGCATGCTTAAGGCAGTAGTACATAAGAGATGAATACAATCCAGCTTTCTACACTATCAAGTCCTGTTGAATGTTGATACAAATCCTCAGTGAGACCACCTCTGCTACTCTTCAGCCTTTGGAGTCAAACCAAAATAGATATGATGTCAATGGCATAAAACACAAAAAAGCGTAATCTTTGTGTCTTGATACCATGTAAAAGACTTAATTAGAAATGTACCAAGAGACATTTCTGTACACCTTTTCTTTGATCCATGTTTTGCCAAAAGAGATCAGGAAGTATTGCAAGACTTCACATAGAGGGCTTAGGTTTCCTTGCTATGGACTGATATTCAGCTTATGCTGGCAATCTTTTTTTCTGTCAGAGACCCTGATATAAATCTTTCTCCGGTCCTTCATGAGGGAATGCAATTTGGTGACTTGTCGGGCCTTAGGATTAACAGAGAAGTCTAGTCTTTTTCCACTAGTTGCATCTCCTCTGTCCGCTGGATTTCTCTTTGAAATGTTCACTTGACCCAGCTCGCTACCTAGTCGTCAGGGTGCATAGAGGTCCTATGGTCATCTTTAATAGTAATTATGAAGTGGCCTTAAATATGTTGTCAGACAACATCAGTAGATGGATAAGACTTCCAATATACATGCTGGCAGAATTGGTGTTAAGAAAATGGGAGTTTTACCCCAGTTACTACTTTTATTCTTAAACATTCCAATTGCCTTGACCCGTACATTTTTCCATAACTTGCAGCAATTGATAATTCGGCTTGCATGGGCAGGCAAACAACCCTGAGTTAAGTGGCTGTATTATTACATTGCCCAGGGCCAGATCGCAGATTATTGGATCCATTGCCCGCCTGGTCTCCTGCACTTGAGAATGGTGAAAGATGCCCCTTCTCCACGTCCCTCAAAGCAAAACGTTTTGGGCAACCTTTTAGAAGAAATTATTGTATAGACCAGTTTGGGGAACACTGTGCATGTGTGTCACTGGCTGTTGAAGCCCTGCAGAGGTTCTCTTTTATATTCCCAGGGGATGAGATTGGAATGGTGTGCATGGCTCCTAATATGCCTAGAGAAAGGTACAGCTTGTATTGATGGGAGATTTGCTTCAGGAAACCAAATTTAATCTTTCAGACCAGATCCTCCGGCAGCATCTGACTCTCAAGGTGTTAAAAATGTTTGTTTATTATAGGATTTGCGGCACCCTCAGTTTGCTGCTTGTGAATTTTCCCCATTGAGCTTTTGCCTGTTATCTCAACTGATACAAGTTCCTGACGTAAGCACATCATTTTACATCTATACTCTATGGCTTGGAGTTGCGGGCCGCAAGACATGGCAGGGTCTCAACTGAGTTGGTAAAATGACATTAACTGCAACATTTCTGATGAAGAATGGCTGTTCTATTGCTCAGCCTTCAGAAGTGTCTCCCTTACTAGCCGGCATAGACTTAAACAGTTTGAATTTGCACATACACATATTTGGTCTGAGGGAGGACGCCAAATGCTTCAGGTACCAAGAGGAGGCAGCTGATTTTATGTACTACACATGGGGATGTCCTGTGTACAAAGATTTTGGAGCAGCATGTTCAAGAACCTTGGTAGAATGATAGATGTTAGTATAGAGCCTGATCACTTCATGGTCCTGCTTGGGTAAGTAAATAATACACCAACACCAAATGGTGAATAGAGTAAATTGACATTGCTACTGGCCATAAGACATGTTGTGAGATAGGACAGAGATCTTGTTCCCACTGTTGATGACTGGATGAAGGATCTAATATATTGTAATATTGCATCAGATCATTTTAGCAAGTTCGTTCTACATAGATCTAGGCCATGAGACGTACTGGCCCCACTGCAATTATACCCGAGGCAGCGTCCATTGGATGGCTGTCTTTGGGATTAATGTTATGGAGGTACATCGTAGAGCTCACTTTTTTTTTTAACTGAAGTTGTAGAAGAATCCTCAAATAACTAAAGAAAGCTAGAGTAAGGCACTCAACCCTGGGGAGAAGATTTTTTCTAGGCCTTTGTCAGGAGGGATCCACAGCCAAAGGATGTTTGTTTCTTGGTCGAAGTAGGATCCCTGGGGTTTCTCAACTCCATTTTAGAGCATGAGCAGGTTCTTCAAGTTTTGACAGAATTGCCTCCAAAGGTTTTCTGTGAACGACAAACATCTAGTCTGTATATTCTGCTTGCCTCGAGACCATAAGTCAGAGGACTGGGCTCATATTTTAAACCAAGGAGTCCACAGGGACACGATCCTTCAATCACAGGTATACTGGGCTTGTCGGTGATGGAGAAATGAAAGGAGGGTGCTGTATCTGATGGAGGAGATGGGCTTCACCGATGAGGTAGAGGCGCAGGAGGCTCAGGGCGAACACAAAGACATAGAAGACAAGGTTTACCAAGGTCAGTAAGAGCCACTGTAAAGACCCTAAGGCCACAGTGCCACATGCCCGTGATTTACCCAAATCTTCATAAGAAAAGACAGTCAGACATATGCCTGAGCTGCTGAAGCATGGTTCTTTAACTGATACCCCAAAGTCACTGGAAATTACGCCTTCAGCGCAGAAGAAACTAGCAGTAAAAAGAGCACAAGGCACTTCCCATCTTACTGGGAAATCAGTACTCACTCATAAGGAAACTCTGAAAGGTGTCACCTCTACTTCTGAGGATGTTTGAGTGCAGAGAGGGAAGTAGGTATGTAGGAAAAGCTTCATAGAGAGCCAAAGACTTCCGACATCAGCAACATTGAGAGAAAGAAAAGGGCACTGAAGTTTGAGATAGAAAACCTTATGTAAAAGAAGAGGCTCTTCGAGGAAGCCATGACTCCCTTGAAAGAAACATGACCAATAGGACTTAAAATAACTGTTCAAGATACTTTATCGGAGGAGCAGGAAGAAATACCTCAGGAAAGTGGGGATACAGACATGAAGAAGAGGAAGACTGTATCTTCGACATTGATCCTGAAGACTTGAGAGTAGATGAGCCACAGCAAATCAAAATGAAATCAAGTAACTTGTAAATCGTAGGGCTACTCTGAAGAGTGTCCCAGTGCTACAGATATGTAAACTGCAGGAATCGTAAAGGGAAAGAGATTGAAACACGCCATTAAAAAGCCAAGTTTTTCACATTATGTTTTAAAGACTGAGCTTCCTTAATAGCTCGAAGGTGCAGGAGCAAAGAGTTCCAATCCCTAGCAGCCAAAACAGAATAGGTGGATTGCCCCCATCTCTTCCTCTTAGTCAGATGCATCAGTGGAGCGCAGAGCACTGAAAGTCTGGTGATGAGGAAGTCTCTTGGACAGATATTTAGAACGCTCTGTGGGCTAGCGTCTATCCCTTAAACTTCTCTCTCGTCTTGATGGGGTAGCTAGTGCAACTCCTTAAGATAATCTTGAACGGAAATGTACCTAGGAAATTTAAGCAGGAGCCGATCTGCAGCGTTCTGCACCAGCTGGAGTCCCTTAAAAAGATTGTTCGGGAGATCCCAGTATAGTGCATTGGCATAGTCCAGCCTGGATGTCATAAGGGCATGGACTACCATCTTCTGGCAAGAGGTAGGGGGAAGAAATAGAAGCTTCCTCAGCATCCACAGAAGGCTGAAACAACTCCTAACTACACTGTCCACCTGTGGCTTAAAGGAGAGATGGTTATCAAATTTCACTCCTAAATTCTTGACCATAGTGAAAGAGGTCGGAGAAGGAAGAGATGTGCTGGGCCAGATCTCTCCAACCCACAATGGTGGGGGTAACCAAAAAACAGTACCTCTGTCTTACTTGTATTGCACTGAAGGTTACCCTGGGACATCCACTGGAACACCACAGATAGATATTATTTACATCTAACCTGGTCACTCAAGATGATCCCGTCCCAAGTTTGAACCATCTGCGTGTCATCAGCATAATCTCATCGATACCCTCTCTCCGATGATGTTTTCACATATCTATTAGTGGTTCAAAAAAGGCAGCAGAGGCTTCAGGGTGGTAATGGCGATTAAAAAAGGGGAAGAAGTTTCCTCCATGCATACAAATGCCTCATGCCTTAAATCAGCTTTGGATGCTGCTGATCCAGCAAGCAAGCATCTAGCTAAGGGTTGGTCATGAGAAGACATGCGTGACTATGCGTCTCCAGCTTTAAACCTGAGGTACAGTCCACTGTCATTGATAAACCTCTCACGGGAAACAACTCTTTACCCCGATGTGGACCAAGCATGGGAAGAGATAAAGAAAGCAAATGAAACCGATGAGGCTATGGGACCCTTCAGACCTTTAGATCTTCATTTATGAGAGGCAGCATTTAAGAAAAGAAGAGGTCAAGGGAGACAAGTGTTTGGCGAACAGGGCCAGAAGCAGCCAGGATCCAGCCAGTTTCAGAGCCGTGGGTAGAGGTAACAACGTGAAGACCATGAGACCAGTTCAGGAATAGTTGCACAATCAATGGGCTTAGGGGTTAAGCTCATGGAAGAATCTAGTGGTTTACTGGGTACCCTGGATATGATTAAAAATAAGTTATGTATAAAGTTGTGATGAACATGATGAGTAATCTTGTCCTACATCAGCAAACGGGGGGACAGTATCATGCCCACTATCATGTTTAGCTCAGAACATTTGGATGTGGGCAATAGCACAGAACTTATAATTGCTTGCAAGTCATGTCCCCGAAATGTCAAACGTTGAGGCAGACAGTCTAAGCAGGCAAACAACTTGCACACACGACTGGGACATAAACCAGTGCATAGTAGAGACACGTTTTTGATCTGTGGGAATGCCAGACATGGATCTCTACACAACATCAGAAAACACAAAATGCTGGTGCTTAACATCTTAACACTACCATCTCAAATCAGTGGAGAATGCCCTGTTAAGTTTTTACTAGATTTTTGGGTATGCTTTTCCATTGATACTGTTGATCCTAGCAGTTCTAGAGAATTTTAAAATTTCCAACGTAACAATGATTCTCATAGCCACGACAGTCATGTTAACTCCAGAATTGGTACTTTCATAGATTCACATGCTTGAAGTATTCCCTGTCGTCGAGATGGGAGTCCCCCGGTACCTTGTAGTAGCAATGTAATGTTAAACATAATGCATTAAAGCCCTGTGGCCCTCACTTTTGTAGCATATCATAGTCTGTTTAAAAAAGAGACCAAAGATAGGTTTAATCCAATCAGGCTGCTCCTCGCTTTAGAACACTCCTGTGAGAAGCTCCAGTCCCTCTGATTTTCTACTGCACGTCGTGCTAGGAAGTCTCCACTGAGCTCTGCTCAATCCTACCTTTTCACAGTTATTTCGGAGAATTCTTTCCTAAATTTCGGTACCTCACCAGTTTTCTCCCTTACACCAAAGATTTATGTTGGGGTTCTAGCTGACTTTTTTTCACCAGTCATGTCAGATAAGGATGAAAAGAGTCTCTTCAGTGCTGGTAAGACCTGTGGCAAGAAGAGGCTTCACTTCGAGGATCCACATAAGGATTACAATTATTGGCTTTATTCAGACCATTCATCTAAGGACTGCAAGGTTTGTCGGACCTTTCTAACAAAACTTTAAAAGACAGCGAAGAAAGGCTGCTGATTTGGCTCCAGAAGCTGAAATCAAGAAAGGAGCCTGTGTCTGTCTCTGAGAGAGAGGACTCATCTACATCCTCAAGAAGGTCACACTGAGCAGCCCACGAACGCCTAAAAAAAGAGCATTCACGGGTCTTTTAAAGGCCGCAGTCCTTCCAGATCTCCTCATACTCATTCGCCTTCTGAAAAACAAAAGGAGAAAAAAGCATTTTCTGCATTCTCAGAAAGGCAAAAAAAAAAAAAAAAAGAAATGCTACTACTGGACCTCCTACATCACCTCCAAGGGTTCAAGATTCTTTCAAAAAACCCTCCTCTTTGCCACCTTCTGAAAAGACGGGGACAAGAATCACAGCCTCGTCGTTGACAGTGTCGCTGACAAAAACATTTACAGCAGTGTTGACAACCGCAACCATAAGCACTGTCTCCACGCTATGTACTACCTCATCTTTCATGACGACGACAACCCCATCATCAAAGTCATTCTCAGCAAGACTGTCGATATTGAAGATTTCTCTCTCTTCACCATCGACGGCATTGACAACGGTACCACTGTTGACGACCACCCTGTCGTCGACAATAGAAAAACCATTGGTGGCAAGGTGATGTGGCAGTAGGTCAGGTGGTCCTGAGACATCTGTTCCAATAACGGTGAGCTATCATCTTTTTTCCCCACCATCCCAGTTCCATTCCACAATGGAATTTAAACTTAGGTTTTAGTAGGATTAATGAAGGTCCTTTCATACCAAAGCACACCACCACACTCAGACATCTTGCACTGAAAACAATGGTCTTAGTAGCAATCATTTCACTAAGAAGGGTTAGTGAGATACACGTGCTAATGATACAGGAGCACTACATAGCTATAGACAAGTATAAAGTAATAATGAGGATACATCCAAAGTTCCTACCAAAGGCTATTTCATCTTTCACATAAACCAACTTATTACCATACCAGGTTTCTTCCAGAAGCCTACATATGATGTTGAAAGGGGCCTAGACTCATTCGATGTCAGAAGGGCAGTCATGAATTAAAAGCAACATACAGCATCAGGAAAACATAACAGTTCTTTGTGGGCCACTCATTTCAAGTTCTGGGGACAGCTGTCTCCTAGAACACTATTGCCGTATGTCTTGTACAAACTATTCAACTGAGTTACTCTTTAGCTAACAAACTTTTGCCCAACAAAACCACACTCCACCAGGACGAAGGGGGCCATGATGACCTTTATGGCAAAGACCTCCATACAGGATAAATGTAGTGCAGCGATTTGGTATTCTCAACATGCATTAACAAAACATTATGGCATGAACTTACACTCGCGCAAAGAAGTAGAGATGGGGCAGGCTTCATGTGGGTTAGTCTTATAACCTTAATTCTGTTGGTCATTGAAGTTCCAAAGCCAAAATGTGTCAAAACCTGCAGGAGGATTGGCCAGGATACCCTGTCATATGCCTTTTTGGCATCAAGCAGGATCATCCTGGCAGCTTCCCCCTGAATTGTAAAAGTACTGAATGAGATGACTAGATTGGTATGATGTGTGGTATCCCTTTGAGGTATTAAGCCATGTTGCATAAGGGTACACCCACTGCCTGAACCATAACCACAGTCTATCTGCAGGAGTCTTAAAATGAACTTGGTATTTGAGGTAATCACTGACATAGGGTGGAAGGAGCCGCTGTACAGGAGATCTTTGTCATCCATAAAGAATCCAAGTATTAGTTTCCTTTCAGAAAAGAAGGGACTTGTATCCATTATTGTCAAACGAGTTAAAGAATGTCAATAGCAGAGTAACACGAATTGTAAAAAGGTTCTTGTCAAATTCTGCGGGAATTAGATCTGAGCCTGTTGCTTTCCCTGAAAGGAGATCTCTATTTTTCTATCTAGTTCTTTCTTTGTAATCTGTGTTTATAATATGTGTCACTTTGATGGTGTTATCTTGTTTATCTCAGCTTTTGTTATATAAAGAATGGTGTGAAATTCCTCAACCTGCTGATTTGCCTGATAAAATGCCATATAATACTTGTGGAAAGAGATACTCTGTTCTTTTTCCTTCACTATAGTACCCTGTGTGTTTTTAATCTGATATGAATATTTGCTGATTATTCTTTTCGTTTAAGGCCAGAGTCTCTCCCATGTTCTAATTGTTCTTGAAATATTTCAAACAGATTTGGTCGACCCTGCTTACCATTCTATCTCATATTCTTTTAGTAACATTTTAGTAGCAGTAAGTCAGTGCATTAAATGTTCTTGGGTTGATAGCATTGGCATGGTTACATAGCACCCAAGTTCACTTTCTATCATTATTAGTGATGCCATTAACTGCTCATGAGTGGACCTATACTTCTTGTCCCAAGTGAATATTAAGGACAAAGTTGCCCCTCTTATTATTGCCTTAAGACAATCTCACATGGTAATACGTAAAGCTGAGTGTTTGTTAATTTGGACATAAGCTGAGATGAATTTTGCCATGTAAACCTGATAATCCATATCAGTGGTTTGGATTTGACAGAGTTCACCTTTCAGATATACACAAAATTAATGAGTTATGAAGAGACACAACATGCAGGTGTTACTGAGTGAATATATATATGTATAGAGACCGGTTTTATGACACCAAGAACACATCAGTCCTTAAACATGATTGGTGTTGAGTGAGTAGGGGATACATACAGAGAATGCTGCCAAGCATTAATGAGTTGAGAAATTAATTTGGAAAAGAGCATCAGAATACTATGGCATGCAAAAGGCAAATTCCAAAGTCAAGGAATTCTTTGCTGGTTCAATAGCATGATTGATATCACTGTTAAAACAACACACGCTACAATTAGGCGGTCCGAAGTACCTAATTCAAGTAATGATTTCTCAACATAATAGGGTTGTCCTTATTTGGGGCCTACGTATTGCAAATTCTAACTGACATTGAGTACAAGTTTTTTTTTCTGGCTTGCCAGGTAACACCCTTAACCAAAATCGCTAACCCCCAGTTGAAGTTTGTTTTGTGGCAGGTACCATCCTAAATCCAAATCAAGTCCCCAAGACTCCTACCAGAATTTACTTATCCTGATTATAGCTAGCGGGCATTTACTTTAACCATTTTACAATGTGTTTTCCATCTAAAGTTTGATGTGAAATACATACCCAATTATCAGTACATCTCCACCTCTTTATTCTCTGTCTTCCCCAAATATCATTTAACCTCTTTCTTCTTATGCCCAAATACTAATATTTTTTTCCATGTTAACCATTAGTTTTTTATGATGTGCTGCTCCTTCGAAAGACATCTGGTTTCCCTTGGAGCACGATTTGGGTCATATTCATAATTACTAAGTTGGGGGAGTGGGGAGGAGGCTGATCCTGTTAGGGTTTCAGATCAATCCATTAGGTATAGTGCAGGCAATGTTGGGGCCAGCACACAAACCTGTCGTAAACCATTCCTTATCTCAATAATTTCAAATAGTTCCTTATCTATTTTTACTTGTTCATAAATACCCTGGTGGAATTCCTTAAGGATACCTAATAATCCATCTAGGTTCTCTAGCTTGTCTAAATTATCCATTGTATCTCAGTTAACTAGATCGAAGACCACCCAGAAATCTACATGACAACAGTAAAGATTCCCTTTAAGATCTATTGCCTTCTTTGCAGTTGACCTTAAACTAAAACAATGATCCATAGTCGAATGACCTTCTTTAAAACCAACTTTCTGTATGGAGATCAGTGCTTTCTCATCAGCCCATTCCTTAATCTTCTTAGGATAAATTTACTGAAAATCTTCTTTCCCACATCCATTAGAAACTTACAAGGCACTTTTTATGTATAGGTTTAATAATTGTCCCCTTCCAACTTTCTGGGATTGAACCCGTTATTGTTCTAAATAGTATAGCAAAGCTTTTGTTCCACCAGTCTGTATTGGTTTTTATCATTTTAGGGGTAGATTGTCAGGTCCTGCTACTGTAGGTAATGAGAGGGTTTTATAATTTCCTTTATGTTTTTAACCATGAGACTTTTCAGAAGGTCTCAATCTACCGTATGGTCCCCTGTTAGCAGCACTGTATAACTCTTTCCAAATATATCTTCCAAGTACTTTATCCTGGCCCCTTCTGGGACCATGCAATCTGTTGAGGGTTGATTATTTCCTGTTCCCAAATGTACTGATTTCCCAAATTTCCTTTGATCTTTTGCAGTGATTACTTCCAACATTTCTTTCCAGTTGGCATTGAAAAGGGACTTTTTTTCTCTTTGTTTACTTACATACCTGTCACAATTTACATACTTTCCCTTCAGTATTCTGATCCTGATCTTTCTTCCAGGACCATTACATGTTCCTTAGCTGGCTGTTCAGTTTTCAACAAGGCCAAACCACCGCTTCTGATTAACCTTCTAAATTCTCTCCTGTGATTCTCTTCTTTCTACTCTTACTATTTTCCACTTTTAAACGCTTAATTACTTTTTCATTATCTTGGAGTACCAGCTAATTTCATCTAAGGTTTTAGGCTTTTTGTAGAATCTAATTAAATTTTTGAAAGCATTTCCATCTCTCCTCTGATCTCGTTTGTAGCCTTCTTAGGAGTGTAATATCTATCATCACAACCTTTTCAGGAGACATTGAGCTTGAAGCAGAAGATGATCACAGCCATCTACTTTGAAAACGCTGAATTCTGCAATTATATAAAAATATCAAACTGGAACTAATGCGTAATCAATTGGGCATGGCTGTGGCCAAATACGAAAGGTTTGAGCAGCTGGCACATCCCATGTCAATTGACCATTCAAACCGATTCATTTTGCATTGCTTTAAGACACTTTATTTCCATCTTAAGACACCTACCATTGGGGAATATTGCCTTCGGTTTAGTATATGCAACAAGCAGCTCATTACCACCATACATCTGATCATCAGGCTTAATTCTGGCATTAAAAGTACCCACTACAAATATATATCCCTTTGAGTGGACATATGCGCAATCCTGGATGTCCTCTAAAAAAAAAAAAAAAAAAACTCAGTTGACCAGTGGCGGCTGCTCCGCTATGGCAGAGAAGCGTCACCCCTGCAAACCCCCTTCCTCCCCACCTGCCAGCAGCAACAACTGCAAATCCATTAACAACGAAGGAAAATAAACTACATTTATTATCCTTTCATTGTTAAAGGGGCGGGGCAGTGGGAATGACGGGGACGAGGGGAGTGCACTCTGCACTCACCTCAGTGTGCAGGTGTGTTTGACCAGCTGTCTCAGGCCAGCCAAACACATGTGCGTACTGTGCTCTCTCTAGCCCGGCACTGCGTTGCTGGGCTGGAGACAGTAGGCACAGGCTCCAAGTTTGCCTGGGAGCGCCCTGGCTGGCCGCTCCAGCCAATCCTAGCACTGCTCTTTGCAGCTTCAGGATTGGCTGCATGGCAGGCTCAGACCCAGCGCCTTCCTGCTACTGAGGAGACGTAAGAGCAGCGGCGCGACGTGCAGGTAAGTTTAAAAAAATGTTTTATTAATATTCTCCCTCCTCCCCCCTTGTAGCCTCCCCTCGCAACCCCTCCCCCGGTGACCGCAATTGACTTTCATTATACAAACTTCCATTTGCACATACGTATTTGCCAGTATTAAATAATAAATGTTACCTGATATATTTATACATTTGCCACCAGCTGCATTTTGTGGTCTGAGGGTTTTAGATCTTTTGCTATTTTTAAAATATCAATGGTTAACAACCCTTCCGAAGAACGCTCATGTTCACTTTCTTTAGCCTCAGTACTTATTTGTAAAAAGCCCTCCTGCCCAGCCAAGTTTCATGGATACAGATCACTGTGTTATTCTCCTCTGGTATGCGTTCCAAATGTCTTATGCTCCTTGGCCTTTTCAGTCCTTGGTCACTTCTAACTCTTTTATCCTACTTATCATGCTCAGAGATCCTACTAACATATTAGGGTCGGATGAATGCCTGCAGTCTGGCATCTGCAAAAATCAATCTATCAAGGTGTGACTCACTGTGTAGAAATGCTTATAATACCTATGATAAATCATTATCCATGCTGTACTCATCAGCATTAGCTGGCTCGCCATCCTTTCTTTTCTTAAAATGTTTCACTACAAACTGTCTTATTGATGTGGCTAAGGTTAATACAGAGGGATTTGACCTAGAACCTTAAATTTCTTCTTGAGGATGAGATTTTATTTTTCCTTTTTTAACTCAATTAGCCTTTTTGTTAAGGAGGGATCCGAGGGTCTGTAATCAATCTTCTCTACTAATTCTGAAACCTGCATTACTTGATTCACACCTCTCCTTCTCAGTGTAGATTCCTCTCTAATGGCAATTTTAGGCCACCTCACTTGCCCTTTCTTACTATGGGCATCTTCATACTTCCTTTTATACCAATCATAGTTTTCCCCAAAACATGTAAAAAAAAAAAAATAATAAACTCACTTGGCCGGTATCTTAGTCAAGTTGACCCAAACTGCACCTCCTCACACAGTTCTCTCTATGCCTAAGTAGAACAGCTGCAACCACCAGTCCCTGTCCTTCTGCTGACATTTTCACAAAGTGATCAGTTAGTCATCAGTTAGTTGGGTGCTGTCCCAATCCTTAAGCTGCTGGGCTTGCTTCAGTGCATCTTGACTGACCCACCAGGGGAAAATCCACCTACTGGTTCCCTGAACCTTTTTTGCTCGCGTTTGTGTGCAGTGTACAACTCATAGTCTTGTGCCTGGAGTTAAAACTGCTTTGGCTTATGATACCATATTTCTAAACAAAGATAGTTATTAAAATCTGGATACTTCCTGATGGACACCTTCTGAGGGTGAGCCTTCCAAAGGTTTTATGGGTTTGTGCCCGACTGTGCAAACAAATCGGCAGATAAAACAGTAATTAGATTAAAAGTTTTGTTTGGGGTTTGTTTTATTTTTATTTTTTTTAAATAGAATACAGCATCTTCAACTGCATCTTACTGGTTCATAAACAACTCACAGATGCTCCAAAAAGGTCCTTTATTCAAAGAAGGTGGCCTTTCGGCAACCAAAGCTACAGTTGCCTGCATGTGCTTACCTCCTTCTTTCTTTTGGGTAACCACTGCTGCCGCCGCCGCCTCCACCTAATGACCTGCAGTAACCGCAGTTCTCCTTTATTCTGCACCTCTTCAGCACCCTTGGCTCAATTATGCTGGCGCGCATGCCCTGCTGCGCACCTGACCCCACAAGTCCCTAAGGGGCACGAGCACTGTGGCAGCATACTAGCTTTTGAGATCTCTTGGGGCCGTCAGATCACTGTCTGGTGGGAAAATCACCCATACTGCTGTGGTACACTATACAGAACCCTGGGGCTACTCTTACGAACCTGCCACAGAGCAGCAAAACCGCACTGTGCGGCTTTTTGGGCCTGCAGTCCTGTCAATGCGATGGGTTGGCATGAGCACAGGCAGCTGACGTTTACGCAGCATAAAGGGAGGAATGGCAAAACTTCTATAGCTACAAGCAGGTAAGAATTCTTATGTCCTTTGAAGTTGCAAGGTTGCCCTGGTTTGTAATGGACCCTGCCATGACATATTGCTTTCAATTGTATTATGTCAAAGAATGGATTTTTATTTTTATGCATGGCCAAAACAATCTGTAACTCACACCACCAATTACCCTCACTTAACCCCTCCACCCATGGTGATACTGTATTGCTCCCAGCCCCCACACCAAGGAGGTCTCTGAAGGATCAAAGAAAACCTCCCACTCCACTGACCCCATTCCTAAGCAGTGATAGGCATGGATTGTGTCAGTGTTGCAAGGAAACAAAAATCAGAGCTAAATCAAGGACATGAGTCTGAATCCTGGTGAAAAAGATAATAAAAAAGGCAAGAATTTCAATGAGCTTTAAAGTTAGATAGTAAGCAAAACTTTATATTAATAAGGCTCATTTGTGAGAAACTCATTCATTTTCTGACAATTACCGTTTGGTTGATGAAACCTGCAATGCACTAGTCTGTTTCGCCAAGATGCACATGTAACTGTGCAAGCTTCTTATGACTTTCAGACCTGCTGGTTCCTGGAGAAAGTCCTGGACTCCTGCTGACTGAATTTGTGAAATCAATATCCGTGGCTGCCAGTGACGTTTAGTTATCTAGTGACAAAAGTCTGAGTGAACAAAGAAGCTATGTGCACCATCTGTAGCCAGGTTGGACAGGCGAGCTGTCTAATAAATTGATTGTCGAACAATGAAGTTACTTATATGCATCTGGATTTCTTTTAGGTGCGTTCCATTTTAAATATCATTTGATCTTCGAACCAGAATATGATGTGCCTGTGAATCTGATGTTCCATCACCAAGGTGATACCATTGGTTGCAGCACACCTATGGAGGCCAGTGGTTCCAGTCTTCCCCTTCCTCCAGGTTTGACTGCTGAAGGCAGCTCACTCCAGGCAGTTGTCTCCCGCCTCCAGACTAAGGCAGACCTCCTGCATTCACTGCGGTCCACTATAAATGCGTGAAGTCATACCTGGATCCCTCACAGACTCTCTCTTTCATCAGAGATGTTCTAGATACAGTGCAGTTTCTGGTCTATCCTCTGGAACAGTGCATTCAAGATATTCAGAGTAATATTCTGATGTCTCTATGCCTCTATCCTGCATTTTGCTGAGACTGACTCTGAATCTGCTAGGCCACATGGTCTCCTACATCCTCTTGGAGACTTATGCCTGCTGGCATATGCAGGATCTGCAGTGGGACCTGAAGTCTCAGTGGGCACATCATCAGGGGAATTTCTCCAACATGGTCTAGATATCAGAGGAACTGCGAAAGATCTGCAGTATTGGCTGACGATCACAATTGAGTCAGCGACAGACTCATCTCCCTTCCCCACCCAGAGCTGACTGTAGTGACAGATATGTCACTCCTGGGCTGCAGTGGCCATCTGGGAGAAGTGGAGAGCAGAGTACTCTACATAAATCTGATGGCGATGAGAGCGGGCCGACTTTCTTCTTTCATCAAGGGAAGGCTGTTTCAGGTGTTCATGGAAAACACCACCACCATGAACATCCGGGTATTTCCATGGTGGTTAAACATCTCGCAGGCTCCCTGAACGCCAAAGCGGACTAACTCAGCCTACCGGATCACAAATGGTGGCTCCAACCGGAGGTGGTGCAAGGTCTCTCCAGTGATTGGGGAGAACCTTGGCTAGATCTGGTAACCACCGTTGAGAATGTGCAATATCAGCACTCTATTCATCTTGAGTGGGGCTCGGGCCTCCTGTACACTTTTACGTCAATAGCAGATCACGAACGACCAGTCCCAAGTCATTCTTGGGCACGGAGAGTATGGCATGCCGAACTCCTGAGCATGAGTACTCCAATCAGGCTGCCTTTTCAGGAAGATCTGCTGTTCTTGCACCTGAATCTGTGCACACTTTGCGTTCATACAAGGAGATTAAGCAGCCTCAATTCACAGTTTTCGAACCTCCCTCTAAAGCCTGTGATGTCATTCTGTCAGCCAGGCATCTGTCTCCCAAGACCGAGACCGTATACTCCTGCTGTTGAGACAAATTTGTGGTCACTACCAAAACAGTTGATCCCCTTTCTGCACCTTTGTCAGAGGTCTTGTTATTTATTCTTTCATTAGCCTGGCAAAGCTTTGCGTTTGGCACAGTTAAAGGGTATCTTTCAGTCATACTGGTGTACCAGATCAGCTCTTTTTGTTTAAGCCACCTGTTGTGACTCGGTTCCTAAAGGTCTACAACAGTTTTACCTTTCAAAACCCTTCATCATGCTCCAATGGGAGTTGAATCTGGTATTACCATTCTCCAAGTGCTCATCCTTCGAACCCCTCCACAACTGCCTTTTACACCTTCTGACCTGAACTTCACTTTTAATGGCAATTAAATTGACCAGAATGGTTAGCGACCTGCAGGCAATATCAGTGCACCCTCCATATACCACATTCTTTCCAAACTAGTTCTGAGAGCACATGCCTCTTTCCTACCAAAGGTGGTGACATACTTCCATGTTAGACAGACCATCGCACTGCCGACCTTTGCTTTGGCTCACCCTTCCAAAGAGGAGGAGAGACTCCATCGACTGAACCCAAGAAGAGCGTTATCGTTTTACATGGATTGTACAAAAGAGCAACAGGAGGACCATCAACTCTTTATTGGGGTCACTAGAACAAAGAAAGGAAAGGCCGTGCAGAGAAAGACCATCGCTCAATTGATTGTCCTCTGCATTAAAATCTGTTACGCGCTGGCCAAGAAGCAACCCTCTGAGGGCTCGCATGCTCATTCCACCAGAGCCAAAGCTGCAACCACCGTTTTAGCTCGCAGAGTCCCTGTTCTGGACATCTCCCAGGCTGCGACGTGGAAGTCTCTGCACATGTTCACCAAGCTCTACTGCCTGTACAGTCAGGCCCGTTGTAATGGGTATTTTTTTCAGTTCGGTCCTCCAGAACTTCCTGGTCTAAATCTGTTTGCAGACCCACCTCCAGAGAGGTACTGCTTCGGTATCTATTCTAAGGTAAGGAATCTGCAAATAGAAGTCTTTGTTAGATGAACAAGTTACTTAACTTTGCTAATGCCTTATCTGGTAGAGACTGTAGCTAGCTGCAGCTTACTTACTGACCCTCCGATCCTCCTGCTTGGCGAACATATTTTTTTATATAGGATAACCCTTATGAGGTCGTTAATGTCTACACACTGGTACATCAGCAGCCTTTGTAGCTTTGAGCATCTGGCGTGGAAAGGTTGTGAAAAGTAATGGGTGTCAGTGCACTGTGTTGGCACCTACATAGGCACTGCACACATCACTTGACATGGAGCCAAACAACGCCACCTACCAGCACACAGAAGTATTACTCGAAAGGTTTCTGTGTCCATTCTGACGCCTATGTATTATTCTAAGGTAAGGAATATGCAGCTGTAGAGCCTCTAATAGATACGGTCTTACTAGAGGCAAGTAACTTGTGTAGGAAGTTGGCTCTGTATGTGCTATTTCAAAGTAAGGAATAGCATGCACAGAGTCCAAGGGTTCCCCTTAGAGGTAAAATAGTGGTAAAAATAGATAATACTAATGCTCTATTTTGTGGTAGTGTGGTCGAGCAGTAGGCTTACCCAAGGAGTAGTGTTAAGCATTTGTTGTACATACACATAGACAATAAATGAGGTACACACACTCAGAGACAAATCCAGCCAATAGGTTTTTGTATAGAAAAATATATTTTCTTAGTTTATTTTAAGAACCACATTTTCAAATTCTACATGTAATATCTCATTCGAAAGGTATTGCAGGTAAGTACTTTAGGAACTTCAAATCATCAAAATTGCATGTATACTTTTCAAGTTATTCACAAATAGCTGTTTTAAAAGTGGACACAGTGCAATTTTCACAGTTCCTAGGGGAGGTAAGTATTGGTTAGGTTAACCAGGTAAGTAAGACACTTACAGGGCTTAGTTCTTGGTCCAAGGTAGCCCACCGTTGGGGGTTCAGAGCAACCCCAAAGTCACCACACCAGCAGCTCAGGGCCGGTCAGGTGCAGAGTTCAAAGTGGTGCCCAAAACACATAGGCTAGAATGGAGAGAAGGGGGTGCCCCGGTTCCGGTCTGCTTGCAGGTAAGTACCCGCGTCTTCGGAGGGCAGACCAGGGGGGTTTTGTAGGGCACCGGGGGGGACACAAGCCCACACAGAAATTTCACCCTCAGCAGCGCGGGGGCGGCCGGGTGCAGTGTAGAAACAAGCGTCGGGTTTGTAATGGAAGTCAATGGGAGATCTAGGGATCTCTTTAGCGCTGCAGGCAGGCAAGGGGGGGGTTCCTCGGGGAAACCTCCACTTGGTCAAGGGAGAGGGACTCCTGGGGGTCACTCCTCCAGTGAAAGTCCGGTCCTTCAGGTCCTGGGGGCTGCGGGTGCAGGGTCTCTCCCAGGTGTCGGGACTTAGGATTCAAAGAGTCGCGGTCAGGGGAAGCCTCGGGATTCCCTCTGCAGGCGGCGCTGTGGGGGCTCAGGGGGGACAGGTTTTTGTACTCACAGTCTTAGAGTAGTCCTGGGGTCCCTCCTGAGGTGTTGGATCGCCACCAGCCGGGTCGGGGTCACCGGGTGCAGTGTTGCAAGTCTCACGCTTCTTGCGGGGAGCTTGCAGGGTTCTTTAAAGCTGCTGGAAACAAAGTTGCAGCTTTTCTTGGAGCAGGTCCGCTGTCCTCGGGAGTTTCTTGTCTTTTCGAAGCGGGGGCAGTCCTCAGAGGATGTCGAGGTCGCTGGTCCCTTTGGAAGGCGTCGCTGGAGCAGGATCTTTGGAAGGCAGGAGACAGGCCGGTGAGTTTCTGGAGCCAAGGCAGTTGTCGTCTTCTGGTCTTCCTCTGCAGGGGTTTTCAGCTAGGCAGTCCTTCTTCTTGTAGTTGCAGGAATCTAATTTTCTAGGGTTCAGGGTAGCCCTTAAATACTAAATTTAAGGGCGTGTTTAGGTCTGGGGGGTTAGTAGCCAATGGCTACTAGCCCTGAGGGTGGGTACACCCTCTTTGTGCCTCCTCCCAAGGGGAGGGGGACACAATCCTAACCCTATTGGGGGAATCCTCCATCTGCAAGATGGAGGATTTCTAAAAGTCAGAGTCACCTCAGCTCAGGACACCTTAGGGGCTGTCCTGACTGGCCAGTGACTCCTCCTTGTTGCTTTCTTTGTTCCCTCCAGCCTTGCCGCCAAAAGTGGGGGCCGTGGCCGGAGGGGGCGGGCAACTCCACTAAGCTGGAGTGCCCTGCTGGGCTGTGACAAAGGGGTGAGCCTTTGAGGCTCACCGCCAGGTGTTACAGCTCCTGCCTGGGGGAGGTGTTAGCATCTCCACCCAGTGCAGGCTTTGTTACTGGCCTCAGAGTGACAAAGGCACTCTCCCCATGGGGCCAGCAACATGTCTCTAGTGTGGCAGGCTGCTGGAACTAGTCAGCCTACACAGACAGTCGGTTAAGTTTCAGGGGGCACCTCTAAGGTGCCCTCTGTGGTGTATTTTACAATAAAATGTACACTGGCATCAGTGTGCATTTATTGTGCTGAGAAGTTTGATACCAAACTTCCCAGTTTTCAGTGTAGCCATTATGGTGCTGCGGAGTTCGTGTTTGACAGACTCCCAGACCATATACTCTTATGGCTACCCTGCACTTACAATGTCTAAGGTTTTGTTTAGACACTGTAGGGGTACCATGCTCATGCACTGGTACCCTCACCTATGGTATAGTGCACCCTGCCTTAGGGCTGTAAGGCCTGCTAGAGGGGTGGCTTACCTATACTGCATAGGCAGTGAGAGGCTGGCATGGCACCCTGAGGGGAGTGCCATGTCGACTTACTCGTTTTGTCCTCACTAGCACACACAAGCTGGCAAGCAGTGTGTCTGTGCTGAGTGAGAGGTCTCCAGGGTGGCATAAGACATGCTGCAGCCCTTAGAGACCTTCCTTGGCATCAGGGCCCTTGGTACTAGAAGTACCAGTTACAAGGGACTTATCTGGATGCCAGGGTCTGCCAATTGTGGATACAAAAGTACAGGTTAGGGAAAGAACACTGGTGCTGGGGCCTGGTTAGCAGGCCTCAGCACACTTTCAATTGTAAACATAGCATCAGCAAAGGCAAAAAGTCAGGGGGCAACCATGCCAAGGAGGCATTTCCTTACAACTTGTTCTTCTCAAATAATATAATATTCTTATACAGTGGCTTCGGCACTTCTTTAATATACTCAGATCTTTAATGATTAAACTAGCCTGGACAGGCAAGAATCTCGGATATAAGTGGGAAGTTCTTCCATTCTGATATGAGCAGGTGCAATTTCCGGCACCTGATTTTGAGATGTATTATATCAGTTTTCAGGCCCATTACATCCACCACTGGTATTACTTGACGCCATACACACCTGATCTAGAGGTTGAAAAAGTTATTGTAGTGCCAACATCGCTACAGGCTAGGCTGGACCATCTTAAGCAACCCGTTTGCTTTTTCTGTAGAGGTGCAGCATAGATTGTGCACTACTGCCAAACTCAACATTCCATACTCATTAAGCATGTCGCTACTGCATCATGCAAAACTATCTCCAGTCGCTTCTTTGTTCGACCCACTTGGACTAAGCAAATTCAGCACCTTTATCGCTTTGGGAGAATGTTTACAGTTTGGTGACATATCGTGAGTCAAGGACATTAATGCCTTAAGGATGTTCCTATGCCATAGGTCAGCGGTTCTCAACCTGTGGTCTGCGGAACCCCAGGGGTCTGTGACACATTCCCAGGGGATCCGCAGGATGGGGCTGGGAAGAAGGCACTTCTCCAGCTGGGGCCTCTGATAAACACATGCGTGTTTTTATATTTATTACTCTCATTTTTGCAGCCGTTTAAAAGCACTAGAAAGTTCTTTGTTCATCCAGCAGCTTTCGGGCAAAAATAAAAGCGTCAAGATAACTCTAGTGATTAATGTACCTGCTGGAGAGAGATGGGAGTTTTGTCTAGTGCCAGTTTTGACTCAAAGGTAGCGCAGATGGTTAATATGTCTGCTGCAAAGAGCGTATAGCATGCAAACAACAGTATTTAATGTGCAATGCTCAGTGGGATACTACTTTTGTCACAGAGATTGTTACTGTGCAGTTCTAAGTTAAAATCATAATCTAGCACATTGAGCTATGAACTGTCATTAAAGAGCTGTATGCAAACTGCATGGCACAAATTATAACGTTTTTTCCCAGACTTTCATTTTCTTTATGCTGCTAAAAAAATCTTATTATGAACGTCAACGCTAACTACAGTGTTATTTTCTGAATCCAGAGTTTGTGCTTCTCCGGACCAACCACTCTTAGAAAAAGCCTCCCAGTGTGAATCCTACAC
Source organism: Pleurodeles waltl (assembly GCF_031143425.1). Taxonomy (NCBI): domain Eukaryota; kingdom Metazoa; phylum Chordata; class Amphibia; order Caudata; family Salamandridae; genus Pleurodeles; species Pleurodeles waltl. The sequence continues at coordinate 429,167,821 of NC_090445.1, read as the reverse complement.
CTTGTAGTCCCCTGTAAAGTCCTCCGACACCCTACACTGGTATGAGAGGTGCTATAAAACAAATGAATTACATGTGATAGAGAGGCAATGGAGAGATGTGAGGCCCTTATCGTTTAACCCCTTCGCTGCCAGGCCTTTTACCCCTCAGGTGCCAAGCCTTTTTTTGGCTATTTGGGGCAGTTCACGCTTAGGCCCTCATAACTTTTTGTTCACATAAGCTACCCACGCTAAATTTGCGTCCTTTTTTACCAACATCCTACGGATTCTAGAGGTACCCAGACTTTGTGGGTTCCCCAGAAGGAGGCGAAGAAATTAGCCAAAATACAGTGAAAATTTCGTTTTTTTCAAAAAAATGGGAAAAAGGGGCTGCAGAAGAAGGCTTGTGTTTTTTTCCCTGAAAATGGCATCAACAAAGGGTTTGCGGTGCTAAAATCACCAGCTTCCTAGCTTTCAGGAACAGGCAGACTTGAATCAGAAAACCCAATTTTTCAACACAATTTTGCCATTTTACTGGGACATACCCCATTTTTACGATTTTTTGTGCTTTCAGCCTCCTTCCAGTCAGTGACAGAAATGGGTATGAAACCAATGCTGGATCCCAGAAACCGCAACATTTCTGAAAAGTAGACAAAATTCTGAATTCAGCAAGGGGTAATTTGTGTAGATCCTACAAGGGTTTCCTATAGAAAATAACAACTGAAAAAACAAAATATTGAAATTGAGGTGAAAAAATCTGCAATTTTTCTTTACGTTTTACTCTGTAACTTTTTCCTGCAATGTCAGATTTTTTAAAGCAATATACCGTTACGTCTGCTGGACTCTTCTGGTTGCGGGGATATATAGGGCTTGTAGGTTCACCAAGAACCCTAGGTACCCAGAACCAATAAATGAGCTGCACCCTGCAGTGCGTTTTCATTCTATACTGGGTATACAGCAATTCATTTGCTGAAATATAAAGAGTGAAAAATAGCTATCAAGAAAACCTTTGTATTTCCAAAAAGGGCACAAGATAAGGTGTTGAGGAGCAGTGGTTATTTGCACATCTCTGAATTCCGGGGTGACCATACTAGCATGTGAATTACAGGGCATTTCTCAAATAGATGTCTTTTTTACACACTCTCTTATGTTTGGAAGGAAAAAATTTAGAGAAACACAAGGGGCAATAACACTTGTTTTGCTAATCTATGTTCCCCCAAGTCTCCCGATAAAAATTATATCTCACTTGTGTGGGTAGGCCTAGCGCCCGCGACAGGAAACGCCCCAAAACGCAACGTGGACACAACACATTTTTTGAAAGAAAACAGAGGTGTTTTTTGCAAAGTGCCTACCTGTAGATTTTGGCCTCTAGCTCAGCCGCCACCTAGGGAAACCTACCAAACCTGTGCATTTTTGAAAACTAGAGACCTAGGGGAACCCAAGATGGGGTGACTCGTGGGGCTCTGACCAGGTTCTGTTACCCAGAATCCTTTGCAAACCTCAAACTTTGGCTAAAAAAACAAGTTTTCCTCAAATTTTGGTGACAGAAAGTTCTGGAATCAGAGAGGAGCCACAAATTTCCTTCCACCCAGCGTTCCCCCAAGTCTCCCGATAAAAATGATACCTCACTTGTGTGGGTAGGCCTAGCGCCTGCGACAGGAAATGCCCCAAAACGCAACGTGGACACAACACATTTTTTTAAAGAAAACAGAGGTGTTTTTTGCAAAGTGCCTACCTGTAGATTTTGGCCTCGAGCTCAGCCGGCACCTAGGGAAACCTACCAAACCTGTGCATTTTTTAAAACTAGTGACCTAGGGGAATCCAAGATGGGGTGACTTGTGGGGCTCTGACCAGGTTCTGTTACCCAAAATCCTTTGCAAACCTCAAAATTTGGCTAAAAAAAACAAGTTTCCCTCACATTTCGGTGACAGAAAGTTCTGGAATCTGAGAGGAGCCACAAATTTCCTTCCACCCAGCGTTCCCCCAAGTCTCCTGATAAAAATGATACCTCACTTGTGTGGGTAGGCTTAGCGCCCACGACAGGAAATGGCCCAAAACACAACGTGGACACATCACATTTTTCATAGAAAACAGTGCCTACCTGTGGATTTTGGCCTCTAGCTCAGCCGGCCCCAAGGGGGGCAGAAATGATCTAAATACAATTTGCCCCCCCCAGGGGAGCGACCCTTGCCTAATGGGTCGCTCCCCATCTCTCTATAAAAAATAAAAAAACTAACACAAAATAAAATTTGCCCTGGCGCCTAGAGGTTTCTGCCCCCCCTGGGGGCAGATCAGCCTAATAACAATAGGCTGATCTGCAAATGGCCTAAAATAAATTTTCCCCCCACCCCGGGAGCGACCCTTGCCTACAAGGTCGTTCCCCTTGCGTGACAGCGCAAAAAAAAGATGCCTAGTGCTTTCTGCCCCCCTTGGGGGCAGATTGACCTATAATCGGCCGATCTACCCCCAAAGCGGGCAGAAATGGCCTAAATACAATTTGCCCCTTAAGGGGAGTGACCCTTGCCTAAGGGGACGCTCCCCATTTGTAAAACAACAACAAAAATCCCCAGTGCCTAGTGGTTTCTGCCCCCCTTCGGGGCAGATCGGCCCAATTACAATAGGCTGATCTGCCCCCATGGGGGGGCAGAAATGGCCTAAAATAAATGTGCCCCCCAAGGGAGCGACCCTTGCCTAAGGGGTCGCTCCCCTTACGTGAAAAAAATAAAAATAAACTCCCTGGTGTCTAGTGGTTTCTACCCCCCTTGGGGGCAGATTGGCCTCATAAAAATAGGCCAATCTGCCCCCAAGGGGGGCAGAAATGGCCTGAATATAATTTGCCCCCTATGGGAGCGACCCTTGCCTAAGGGGTCGCTCCCCACACCTAAAACACAAAACAAAATAAAAAAAAAAACAGAAAAAACAAAAGTATCCCTGGTGTCTAGAGGTTTCTGCCCCCCAGAAAAGGCCTTCAAAAAAAATGCCCCCCTGGCACTGTTTTAAATCCTTCCTAGAGGTTAGAGAAAATAAGTTTGGCATGCACCACTTTGTTCTTCCAATAGGAGACTTGATTTTGGAGTGCCTCTGGGCTTTTTTCTAAGCCCCACTTTGTTTAATATCTCTATGACCTTCTTATCCAAACTTATTGAAATGTGTGGTTGTGTGACCATTTCATATGCTGATGATACTCAGCTGTTTTTCAGCTTTGGCCATTCTTCAAAAGATAAAATGCTTTGTCCTTTGTTGCTTGCCTGAAGGATGTTTTGCAGTAGATGCATGACAGTCACCTACAATGTAATGCTGATGAAACGGACAGCTTGCTGTTTGTGAAGTTCAGAAAACAATTGGTAGAGGGAATTTCCCCTCCCTGTTTCCCTATTCCTGATGCTAAGAATGTAGGATTGATGATAGATAAGTTATTCCTGCACTCTCAAATTCTGTCAATGATAAGCATCTATTTCGGCTTGATCAGGTCAATTAGGACATTTCTTAACATCTTACATTTAGAGGTGCACAAAACGGTAGTCAATGCATTGATAACATCTAGGCTGGACTGTTCAAATTGCCAGTATCTTGGCCTGATGGATTGCAGGATTAAAAGACTCTAGGTGGATGCAAAATGCAGCAGCCTGCCTTATCTTGGGCATATCCAAGAGGAAATCATCTTCCGGTCATCTTACAGATTTGCATTGGATCCCCATTAGGAAAAGAATGTGGTTACTTTCATCCTTTAGGCCTTTTATCAGGATGGTCCTTTGTATTCGATTTCCAGGGCAGCACAGCAGAATCCATCTAGAACCTTCCGCTTGGCTCTGGTGCAGCTGGTAGAGGTACTCAGATTCCGTGTGGCCAGGTCCAGCTGGTGTTCTTTCTCTGTACTCTCCAGTAAAGCATGGAATCTGCTTCCACTATCACTGTGTGCCATTTCACAAGAATTGCTATTTAGAAATGCTCTTAAAATTCGACATTTCTTTTTTAGCGCATTGACTGTCGTGAGAGTTTGCTCACACAGATGTAATGCTGTGATTAGAAATATCCATTAGAAGAACGAGTTACTTACTTTTGTAGGGCTCTCACTGGTCAATACTCCAAAACCTCACCGACTGACCCTGTGAAAAAATCCTTCCTTTTGCATCACCACCCCCCACTATTTTCCTGACTTGTATTGCATTTTTTTCCCTGCACACTTGGAACACTCTCTGTCCAGTCTGAAGTGTACGTGTCTACTAAAACATGGTAAAATTGGTTAATTCCCATTTGGAATAATTTCAGTGGAATATTTAACTTTCCATTAAGGCCACGATTATGGTGTATCAAAATACATCAGTGGCATGGAAAGATAAATGCTTCCTGTGGGCTGCAGGACAATCTCAGCCATCCACCAGTCTGACAAAGGAAACATGGATAAAAAGCTACCTGTGTAGCCTGACTGTTGCAGCTTTTAAATCTGCAGGTGAACGTGTAAAAAATAACCCTTTTTTGAAGGAAACAACTCAACTTTTAAATATTAAATGTCATTCCCAAGTAGTGCTTGTAGCCACAAGGTATTGAGCCTAGTATGTAAAAGTGGTGCATGCAGGAATTAAGTATTGGCATGTAACCACAGTGACAACCCCCCAAACGCTATTTTTATTGTAAAGAGCTGTAGCTGTTCCTGTCAGAAAAAAGTGTAGATACAGTACTATTTCTGCTGATGATAGTTAGGAATTTGCTGCAGAAATGATTACCCACTGTTTTTGATATGTATTAAATATCCACTTGACTGGTAGAGTCAGATTGTTGAGAAACATTTAGCAAAAAATCACTTTCAGTTAGGTTTTACCTGAAACACCAGCTGGCTAATTAGTTATAACCATCCAGCAGCTGCCCCCTGTCAGTGCTTCCCTTCAAAGAGTTATGAAATCTGCTCCAGGAGCAGAAACAATGGCTTAATCCTTTTGGAATTCCTGGTTGTGAGGTACTCCTCTCAGTCTCCTCTCAGATCAGGAAGGGCAGCTAAGAGGGTGTTTAGTGGCTTCATTATAGCATTCCTAGGGAAGAGAAGCCTTTGTTTCGTAGGCCAATTGTAGTCAGCTTTGCACCAATCGAGTGGAAGGGGGAGCTGTTCCCAGAACCAATTTGGTGAAGTTAAGGAGTAGGAGAGTGCTCATTTTCCTAAAAATTGCCCTGGAAGGGGACTGAAGCCACCTCCAAGGGCAGAATAGCACACTAGGCGGCAAAGGGGAAAAGTTGGCCCTGGGAACTTTTTTAAGGTCTACCTGGATAACACATCTGTAGCCTGACCTTACATGGTCAACAAAAAGAAGCTTTCCAAGTACTACTGAGAGAGAGGCTTAGGCACCACACATATGTTGGCTTCCTTGAATACAGGATTTGATTAGGCCGAAAATGTGTTTCCACTAAAAAGAGTGATTGTATTGATATTTTTAGTTTCTGACAAAGCTTAGTGTACAAGGACTGAGTTGGTTATAGAGACAAGCTAAATGTCATGGCTAAAGACCTGATCACTTTATTATAAAATGCTATGATAAAGACAGGATACCTGATGTATTTAATGTGAAAGTCATCTGCGAATATAGATTTGCTCTTTGAGAATCCTAGTTACGCTGTCTTATGAGAGATAGTATTTTGCTTAGCATACTGTATCTGTCTAATTTTATAACTGTGTGCCGGATAGTTGCCTTGTGGAAAACTTACGCTCACTACAGCAGGTCTGAGTTGGTTATGGTGGCAGTTTATGGGGCTGATTGCTGCACTGGGAAACGTTATGTACGATGATATATGTCTAATCCGCCCATTCTGAAAAGTTATGACAGAAGCAGTTGGCCCTGTTTATTTATTGTGAAAAGCATTCAACGTGACTATGCCTTTTACAATTGCTTGTTATCATATTGTGTTACAGGCTGTATAACTGTATTATGTTCTAAAAAGCTTGGAAACCATTAGTGTAGTCAAAGGCCTTGTCAGTTCACTGCAAAATGTTATGACAGATTATCTAGGTGTTATCTGTTTAGAATGACATGTCAGTAGGCCTGACATACTTATTGTGAAAAAATATCTGTTAAAGGCATTAGGCTTTCAAGGGCAAGTTGTTGTTATACTGTGCTGAAGCTTGTAAGCAGGTATTTTGTTACATGGAATCTAGCAGGATACTGTAGTAGGAAAGAGTTTTTGGTGTTGGTGACCCACCTGAACAGACCATGAGGATAGAAGATTTGATGTATGATCTCCTTATTAGGCTCTATTAGTAGTGATTTAGTATTGTTTTGACAACTGTAATTGTGTACAATATTTGTAATTTTATTATGCTATAACTAACAGTTGCCTTGTGGGAAGGCTTATGACCAACATAGTGTGCCTTGGTTGGTTATGGAGACAAGCCAATGATACATTTTATAGGCCTGATTGTAATGAAAAGTTATGATCATACATTAAAGTTAATAAACATGTAAGGGCTAGGTGTGTTTTTACTATGTATTGAAGACTAAAGATAGGTATTTTATTACATGGAATATCACATATTACTGTAGTAGTCAAGGGTTTTGGTGCTGGTTACCAAAAGGTTTGCACTGATAGAATTCTTGTTAGACCCTGTTAGAAGGGTTAGTATGTTGCTTTGCCAACTATTATTTTGTATACTTTTGTAATTTTATGACTATGTATCTAGCAGAGACTTCTAGCCACATATTCCTTACCTTAGAATATTCCTCAGGCATTAGATTGAATCTGGAAATTTTTGAGCAATCATTTTGTGCCCCAGTAAGTGGTGTAGTTCTACTCGTCATGTCAGGTGAAGTGTGTGTGGTGCCTTTATAGGCACCACCCCAGGGTGCTGACCTCAGTTTCTTCTTTTACGCAGCACAGATTGAGATGAGCTCCGCTCAGTCAATTTTTTGACGTAATTTTTTTTTTAGCCATATTATTGAATCCTGTTACTGTGCCTTTTTCTAACTTTTTGGCATGTCCCTGAAGAAGGCTACCGGCTTCAAGCCTTGTGGACTGTCACAGCCAGATGTCTGTGACAGACCACTACTTGGTGTGTCTGCATTTCATAGAATGGGGCCAAGACTGTGGGCTGTGCAGATTGTCAGACCATGAACCCGAAGGCCATCCGTGAGTAAACCAGGAAGTTTCTGGCCACTCTCCACACCATTCCACACTGCTCCAGGTCCTGTTTGCAAGGAAGCTATCGGGACCGCTCCTGGAGTCATTTACACAGGCCATCATCACAGTTCTTCATGTAAGTCCCACAAGAAGAAGTCAAAGCAATTTTCAACTTCTCTGCGTTGGTGCCGTTCATCGGACGATGCAAGGTAACAACAAAATAAAACAAGGCCCGCTCCTAGGTTGTACCTGTGGAGTCAGCCAGCCAGCGGCTGACACTGGGACTGCTCCGCTCTTACCCGAGTTTCCCGAAGTGACCCCTGCCCAACTGTGTGAGTTTTAGGAGGCAGTGAGCCTTTTTTTGGGGCAGTCTGGAGCACCTTCAAGTCTCGCAGGTTCAGAAGGGACTCAGACTGGAGCTCCAATAGCAGGTTTGCCCTTGGCATCATTTGAGTCTTCAGCATCCGTTTGTGGATGCAATAATTCTTGATAATTCTTGATATAACCTCTTCAGAGGGGCTTACCTGCTTAGCTCTCTGCCAGGATACATGAATAAAAAAATAATTGACTAATTCATACATCCATATATCCAAATATGCTCTTTTCTGCCATTGGTCCGTCGGAGTGTCATTTGCGCTTGCCGTATGACAGTGTACTATATGGGCTAATAGTTAAGTCCTTAGTCCTCTCTGGCACTGTGAATGATGGTATTTTCTGACCACATGCACGTGAAAATTGTGTGGCTCAGTGTTGGTGCTAGTTAGCCAGTCCCTTCAGTTTTTAGTTTTCTCCCTTTATAGCTCCCCTTTCATTTATTTCCTTCTCTGCTTTTTATTTTTATTTTTGCTTAAGAAGACACTACTGCTTACTGTAGGTCATTTATTTGTCACCTATTTCATCTGCAGTGTGCCACATCCCACATGGCCACTTCCTTTGACCAGGTGATGCTTTTAACTATCATGTATCATTAATTTACAATTCCAACACAGCCAGCACGTTGGTTCTGAACATGTTGACCATACTGGAATTTTAAAATAAAACCGCTGCAAGATAGACACATGTTGCAATATTTAATTTTGGTACTGTAACCACATGCCTACTGTGTTTAGATGGCAGGATGTGTTTTTATCCTACTTGTGTTCTTTTAATTTGTTTCATGTGTTGTTACAGTCGTGGGTGTTTTATTGTGGTTGTATCAGCGAGTGAATACAAGAGTGAGTCAGTGATTGGATGAATCGATGCATGAGTGCAAAGATACGTGACAGAGTACCTTTATGATGATTTCTTGAGTACCTAACCCAATCAGTGATACAAATTACATTTTCATAAACTTGGCTTACTGGCATTGACTGTACTTGCCTCATTGGTTAGGAAGCATCCAGGAATATCACCCCCACCAACTAGTAAAACCTACAAAAGTGGCAACTCATCCCCAGCTTATCAGAGCACATCTGGACCTGTGGAATTACAGAAGAGGACTGGGCCTGCTGTCTCTGACCTGTTTGTCAGCCAAGTAGACTGCAGAGGTCAGTTGGCTGACTTACTGTGTGGCTAAAGGGACACAGCAGGCTGCAAGAGGCCCTTTTCCTGATGTAACCAGCTGACCAGTAGCAACTGGAGCCTGCTGCTTGGCTCTGCTGGAGTGAGTTATGGCCCCTAAGTGCTCCCCCGTCAGATCCTGTGACTCTTAGGTGAGACCAGCATGAACTGCTCCAGGAAGTCTGAAGAGTTGGGACTTAATTTTTGGACTTCAAAGACATTTGGAACTTTGGTCGGACCTCATGCTAAGGTATTTGACTTCGACCTGACTTCATCTGCTACAGCTTCCAGGATTGCTCCTCTGGGCAATTCTGAGTTTCAAAAAAAGATACTAAGTCTGAATGTAGAAATATTGACAGGGCAAAGGCATGATGAGATGACTTCGGCCTGTGAGAAATTTGAACTTTACCTCTTGTGAGCTCTCACCAAAACCAATTGCCTACCGTGAGCTTTTCCCACCAAAAACAATTGCTTTAGTGGGATCTCGTCTAATAGTGTGCCCGACTCCAAGAGGACTTCTCCGAATTCAGCTTGCAGTCTTGTTCCTCAGTGGGATTTAGACTTGCATTTCATCAAGTCAGAAGGTAGCGTCTTTGACCGAGACAACCCTCTTGGTGTTTTCATTCCCATCGTGATCAGCCTGAAATTGCATTTAGGTCCTGGTTAGCCACAAACAGTGACTTTTGATTGGAGCCTTTTGACCTCAAACTTGAAAAATTAGTCTCCGATCCGCCTTATTGAATTTTAGTCATTTTGGTGTCAGATTTGTCATTAAAATCTCTGTTTAGGTAAGAGATTGTGGGATTTTTATTGCATTGTGTTTTGACTTTTTAATACTTTTGGTTCAGCTAAATACTTTACACTGTTATCCTTAGATTAAGCTTGTTTGATCTGTGCCATAGCTACCAAGGATTGAGCCCAATTTTATTTATTGAACCTGTGTTGGACCAAATAAGATTTCAGACTTCTTACTTGGGATAGACTCACATCCTTCTCAAACTAGTAACTCATTTTCTTACACCCCCTTCTATAGAGTGGCTTGCTAGTTGTTTATAAGGACCCAAGTTAGATTTTACACACTGTCCCTGATTTCAATCTGTCATGATTGTTCCACACATTATGGTGCAGAATGCTTGACTCCAATTCAACGTCAGCATGCAATTGTGGCACCTATAACTCTGACACAGCATTCCAGATACAATCTAGCACTAGGGGAATTCAAAAGGTGAAGAATCTGCAGTTAGAGTATCTACCAGAGAGAGTGATACCAAAGGTACATTACTCGTTCATTGCAAGGTGGATTGTCCAATCCTATTAGTTGTGTTACTCTTTAGTTAACTAGACATTTGAAGATAAGCCAAGGGGTTGTTCAGCAAAAAGATGGGGAGAAACATGTGTTTTGGAGAAATTAGCCATTATAACATCTGTATAGCTTCCACGTGGTCATCCAGTCGTACATTTACAAAGTGCTGGGTAGCTGTGAAGTCTCAAAATGAGGCTTTCGTAGGTCAGAGAACATTAAGAAAGCTGTTCAGCACTACTCTTCTTCATACTTTTTCCAAAGGAGTTAATCCTGTCACACAACATATGCATAGCATGTGAATCTGAATAGCTTCAGAAACCTCTTACTTGCCTGTAACAATAGTTTTGCAGCTTGAAACCCTTCTAGATTTAGCTGTCACCCTGCTACTTCCTTGGTGTTCAATCAGAAGGAAAGGAGTAGAAAGAATCTAAAATGTTGTATTGAGGCATTCTGGAGTGAGTCGCCATGACCCACACAGACCTTGTGTGGTCAACACCCAAAGATAAAGCTTTGGAGTTTGTTTTTTGTTTCTCTTTAATTGCTTTTATGTTTGGACCTAGACATTACATCATGGAAAAATGCACAAAATTTGCATATATATAACCGATTTAAGCTTCAAACCAATTGTTACATGTAATTAACGGGTTCTTATGGACCACACCTTGTGGATTGCCACAGTGTCATCAAAAACTAATCTTTGTCTTAAAATGTAGCTCCAGATCCCTTAATGGAATCGACTTTACAAAGTGTTTGCAGAATATTAGATTACTTCACTCACTATCACCCATACTCTACACTGTGAACCACCCAGATCACCGTTTCTTTCCCAGTCTGTATTTATTATATTAGCAGTGCACTCTGTGCCCCTAATATCCGCTGGACCTAGTCTAGGTACATGTGGTCTCCTTTTCCTATCCCCATTGTTTGCTGTTTAAACAGTGTGATCTTGATGTCCTCTGAGCCTGACCATATTTCCAGTTGTCTTCTTCAGTCCTAATTGTTTGACAAGTTTGTGCATATGATGTAACCCTGATGTCTTCTGAATATTGCCTAACTAGTACTTGTTTTCCTCAGTACACATTGTTTGACATGTTTGTAACTGGCCTTGTGATGCTGATATTATCTGAACATGCCCGCTTACCTTTTGAATTCTTTTACATTTCCCAATATGTGATATGTGTAGTTTATGTTTCGGTATATTGAGATCCTATGAATTTTTCCTGCTCATTGGTTACCTATTTCTATGTTTTCTGATGATTGATATAGATGATTATAACATGCTTTCCCACCAACATTTTCCACTGTGATCACTCGGTGCCTTATTCTTGCCCCAGTGAGTCAGATGATTACCAGCACATGAGCGCTTTGAACATGATGTTCTCTTTGCAGACTCAGCTCACTAGTTGTTGTCTCTGGACCCTTATAGGTGAGAAGTTCTTTGACATAGACAGTGGACGGAATGCCCCACTCCATGCCCCTCCATCGGAGCACTACACCATTGTCTTCAACACCTTCGTTCTTATGCAGCTCTTCAATGAGATCAATGCTCGAAAGATCCACGGGGAGCGCAACGTTTTCGAAAGCATCTTCCGCAACCCTATTTTCTGCGCAGTGGTGCTGGGGACCTTTGCCAGCCAGGTATGGGCTTGTGGGCTGGCTGTCACAATTCAACTGCTATACTCATATTATGAAGTGCATAAACTGTAAGATGGTATGTTTGATTTGTTAATGTTTTCCCCTCTGAAAATTTGACCCCTCCAACTTGAAATAATGACTCTTTTAATATTCTCGGTAGTGTCGTATACTGGGTACCTGTAAACTCCTGAGTAAGAGCCTACTGGAGAGCAGCCTTTAAAGAGAAAAAATGTTTCTATAGAGACCCGTTTGCATCATGTTCTGCTGTAGATCCTCTCCTCTAAAGTTGGGGGTGAAAACTTTGTAAGTTGTTTTTCTTTGAATCAAAGGTTTGTTTTTGATTTTGATGTTTCTGAGATACCTCCCCCAAAAACCCCAATGCACCAGGACACACTCTACCTTAGATTCTTTTTTTGCCCCACATTAGGGGGTTAGTTGTCTCTCCTGCTGCTCCTCGACCATTGTGCTACAGTCCTCGAAACTCGACATCACGAGACTTGAAAGCCAATCTCTACATGCAGAATCTTCCTGCGACTGTCGGACGCTTTAGCAGAACTTTGTATGACGCCCAAGTACTTCAGAGCCTATTTAGATCGAGGAGCTCAGGGCAGGTCATATTAAAATTACTCATGTGGGAGAGAGTATGCTAGAACAAGCCCTTTAAATTATGCTTTATGTGAATTAGCAAGTTTCCATGGCTGGACCAGTATTGGGTATGTAAACTCTGTCTCCCGAAGGACCACTGTGACCACGTTGAAGTCCTCATGTCTGACCTGAAAAACCTTTTAGTGCAAAAAGGCCATCTGTCACCAAAGCGCTAGACTGTGGGCCCATAATAGAATGCAGCTCAAGGCGCTCCCAAAGGTGGGATCATCCTGAAAACACAAATGTGTTTCGTGCCTAAGGTCGTCTCTCTTATGTCAATTAAACTATTGGTTTGCCAAACACCCCACCAACACCACCAAGTTTCAGTCTTACATGGGTGAGGGATTGGGGGGGACTTGAAAAATCAACCCCCCCCCCCTTCTAGTCCCCGCCTTGGGAGTGGGCCTTGGCCATCTTCCAAAGCAGGCTTCACCAGATGCATTGTCAAATCTTTCAAGTTTACTATTCCAAAGCCAAACACACACTACATTCTGTGCCTCAGACACACTCCAAATGTAAAAGGGGAATGACTATGACTTTCCTAGGTCAAGTTGCTCTTTCGGACATAATGTAAGCTGCAATGTGTTCTACAACTTACAAATTCAGCAAACATAACTGTGTGGACACAAATGGTTAAGTGCTATACAAATACACATAACATAACAAACATGCTATTATGCAGCATTATTGTCCAGAAGCAGCAACTCAGAGATGTTCAACAGTCAGACAGTTGGTATCTTTTTCAATAAAGTGAGCCTTTCTTTGGTACCCACCCCCACTGTATGCATGTATATCCATTTCTAACTAATGGCTATTCTGATTCAAGCTGTTACCTACAACTCAACAAGTTCTCCAGTGTTGGTATCTTTCATAGATTCACATGCTACCCGCGCTCTCGTCTCCCCATGTCTAACTCACCTACCAAATGCAATGCTTTCTCAATTGTGCTATGAAATAGGTGGTATGTTGACCTCTGGAGGAAGTGTTATTTGCTCTGCTTTTATCTGATTGGTTGAAGTTTGAAAGATGCATATAGGCTACTAACGTGACCATGTTTTATAGCCATGAAAAGCAGTAAATCTTTGGGTAAGTTAAAAACAATCACAAAGAATTAAAGCAGGAAAGGGCTGCTCCGGACTATCTCATACTCCAGAGAGGGGGCATCCACATGCCTTGTCTCGCTCCCAATATCCATCGTAGCCGATTCTGAGCTTGCTCCTGACCTACCCTGAGTGCCCAGACCCTTCAGTGACATTGTAGCTATTAGAAGCATCCAGGGAGTCTATGCTGTGTATACTTGGCACCTTAACAGTTCCTCTGGACACACCATCAGGCCCTGAGGATCCACAGGGACTTCGAATTGGACTTCTGTCCACGGGTCTGCCCTTGGAGCTATCTGTGCCCTTTGATCCCATATCCGGTTCAGTACAGATTCTAGTGCCTGCATCGTTTCTGGCAGCATACCCTGCACCCGTTCCACTTGCATTGATGCCAACACAGGTGATGCCGATGTGCAGCATATACTGCTATCTGACTCAGAGGTGACTCCGTCATGACCTCAACCAAATTCCCACATGGTGCCTACCGGCACGCAGTAACTTGCCAATCCCTCGGTGTTAGAAATGTGGTCTTTGGGTGACAGTCAGGTTACCCCCTGTTCAAACAAGGGCCCTCAGTCTAGTCAGGGTAAAAGAGAATCACCCCCAGCTAACCCCTGCTTACCCCCTTGGTAGCTTGGCAGAGCAGTAGGCCTAACTTTAGAGTTCTAGGTGTAAAGTATTTGTACCAACATACACAGTAACTCAATGAAAACACTACAAAATGACACACACCAGTTTAGAGAAATAGGAAATATTTATCTAAACAAAACAATACCAAAACGACAAAAATCCTCAATACACATGTCAAGTTATCAATTAAAAATCAAAAAGAGTCTCTAAGTAGTTTCAAACACACACTAATGCTGTCAGCGTGAAAAAAGTACCTTGGGTGCATCAAAAATAACCCTGCACGGGCGAGTGCGCGTCAAAAAGGGGTTGCAATGCATTGATTCCACTCACGAGCGGGACCTTGACCGTTTCTCCTCTCGCCGGGTCAGGGCGCGTCATTTCTTCTCTCCGCAGGAGAGCGATGCGTGATCCGGTCAGCACTCTTGGGTCCGGGCAGGCCTTGCGTTGTTTTTCCACGCCCAGCAGTACTTGAGTCAGAAATCCCGCCACACGATGATCCGAAAACCCCGCAGCGCGGGTTGTGATATCTCAGCCTCTTTCAGCGATGCTGCGTGTCGTTTCTCCTGCTCCGTGCGTCGATTTTTCGGGCGCGTTTCCTGTGAGCGTCGTTTCTCACCTGCGGAGCCGGCTGCGCGTCATTTCTTCAGCCGCAAATTGGAGTCGTGCCAATCTTTTCCCCGCACGGCACTCTGTGCGTGGATTTCCTTGTCTTTAGGCTGCCAGCTTCTCCTTTCAGGGTCCAGGAACTGGATGGGAACCACAGGGCAGAGTAGGAGTCTCTCCACAGACTCCAGGTGCTGACATAGAGGAGTCTTTGCTGTCCCTGAGACTTCAAACAACAGGAGGCAAGCTCTAGATCAAGCCCTTGGAGATTTCTTCTCAAGATGGAAGGCACACAGTCCATTCTTTGCCCTCTTACTCTGGCAGAAGCAGCAACTGCAGGATAGCTCCACAACGCACAGTCACAGACAGGGCAACTCTTCTTCCTCAGTTCTTCAGCTCTTCTCCAGGCAGGGGTTCCTCTTGTTTCCAGAAGTGTTTCCAAAGTCTGTGGGTTTGGGTGCCCTTCTTATACCCAATTTCTCATTTGAAGTAGGCCTACTTCAAAGTAAAGTCTCTTTTGAATGCAAAATCCTGCCTTGCCCACACCCCCCCCACCTAGCACACATGGCTCATCAGGAAATGCAGACTACACCCCAGCTCCCTTTGTGTCACTGTCTAGTGTGAGGTGCAACCAGCCCAACTGTCAAACTGACCCAGACAGGGAATCCACAAACTGGCAAAGTCACAGAAATGGTATAAGCAAGAAAAAGCGTTCTTTCTAAAAGTGGCATTTTCAAACACACAATCTTAAAATCAACTTTACTAAAAGATGTATTTTTAAATTGTGAGCTCAGAGACCCCAAACTCCACATGTCCATTTGCACCAAAAGGGAATCTACACTTCAATCAGATTGAAAGGTAGCCCTCATGTTAACCTATAAGAGGGACAGGCCTTGCAACAGTGAAAAACGAATTTAGCAATATTTCACTGTCAGGACATATAAAAAAAAATCACTATATGTCCTACCTTAACCATACACTGCACCCTACCCTTGGGGCTACCTAAGGCCTACCTTAGGGGTGTCTGACATGTAGGAAAAGGGAAGGTTTAGGCCTGGCAAGTGGGTGCACTTGCCAAGTCGAATTTACAGTTAAAACTGCACACATAGACACTGCAGTGGCAGGTCTGAGACATGATTACAGAGCTACGTATGTTGGTGGCACAACCAGTGCTGCAGGCCCACTAGTAGCATTTGATTTACAGGCCCTTGCATCTCTAGTGCACTTTACTAGGGACTTACTAGTACATCAAATATGCCAATCATGGATAAACCAATCAACCATACTATTTACCCAGAGAGCATATGCACTTTAGCACTGGTTAGCAGTGGTAAAGTGCTCAGAGTTCAAAAGCCAACAGCAACAGGTCAGAAAAAATAGGAGGCAGGAGGCAAAAAGATTGGGGATGACCCTGCATAAGCAAAAAAGTCCAACATTCGGATTCTGATACTTTGCCAAATAGTATGATCCCGGCCTTGCACAATCTCTTTAGCACAGATTTAGATAATGACAACTAGGATGACTTGGGAAATTATATTCCCAGAAATAATGAGGAAAACTCTTATGCAGAGCTTCAGGATGCCAGCGGGCTTGACACTACTCCTGACACTGGGCTTGTGTCTCCTCTGGGTCTTGCCACAGAACAAACATCTTCTTTCATTGTTGTGATGCGAAAGGCTCCTGAAATGTTGGATGCACAGTTGCCAACCATGGAAGTGAAAAATAACATACTGACTGAAGTTGTGCAACCTGGCCAGGCTCGTACATATCCATTGTTTCTGTTCAGCAAGGTGCTTAGTGACACCCTTTTGGGCACCTGGGCTAAGCCCTGTTTAGGGCTACCCATTAATAGAAAGATTGCTTGCTGCCATTGCCCTGCCTCTCGGGATCCTGCCTTCTTAACACAGCATCAGACTCGAGAAAGTCTAGTGGTACGGGCGTCTACCAGCTGGGCCTTGTGTACTGCTCCATCTGATCATGATTCAAAAAGAATAGAGGCGATGGGCAAGTGGATTTTCTTCTGCACTAGTCTTACTCTAAGATCAGTAAATGCCAGCTGTCTCGGCTGTTTCTCCCATGACATTTGGGACAGGTTAGCACATGTTTTAACCATTGTTCCAGTCAACCTTTGGGTGGTTCTCACTCAGCCTATTAAGGACAGCCTTGATCAGGCCTAATTTGCATTTAGATTAAAACTGGACGTGACTGATTGCTTGGGACTTGTCATGGGTACCAATGTGGCTGTCTGGCACCACACCTAAACTGAGGCTGAGCTAGTCCCTTTCACTGTCCTGTTGCTGATGGTGACCAGATGGATGTCCAATTGATAAAGAAAAAATCGTAGCTTGCTGATCCATTGAGGAGAGGTGTAATGAAATGCTATTGTTTCTTTTGTAGATTTTGTCCCTCATTACAACCCTCAGGAGGTCAGTGATAAAGCGGCGGTAATACCACCAACAGGCCGGCGGTAACAAAAATTGAAGGAGACCAAGAAATTAGCCAAAATACAACGAACAGTTCGTTTTTTTTTCTCCCAAAAATGGGAAAAGAGGGCTGCAGAAGAAGGCTTGTGGTTTTTCCACTGAAAATGGCATCAAGAAAGGGTTTACGGTGCTTAAAATCACTAGCTTCCCAGCTTTCAGGAACAGGCAGACTTGAATTAGAAAACCCAATTTTTCAACACAAGTTTGTCATTTTACTGGGACATACCCCATTTGTACTATTTTTGTGCATCCTTCCAGTTAGTGACAGAAATGGGTGTGAAACCAATGTTGGATCCCAGAAAGCTAACTATTTCTGAAAAGTAGACAAAATTCTGAATTCAGCAAGGGGTAATATGTGTAGATCCTACAAGGTTTTCCTACAGAAAATAACAGCTGAAATAAAATAAAAAAATTGAAATTGAGGTGAAAAAAACTGCAATTTTTCTCAACGTTTTACTCTGTAACTTTTTCCTACAATGTCAAATTTTTTAAAGCAATATACTGTTACGTCTGCTGGACTCTTCTGGTTGCGGGTATATATAGGGTTTGTAGGTTCATCAAGAACCTACAGAGCCAACAAATGAGCTGCACCTTGCAGTGGGTTTTCATTCTGTACCGGGTATACAGCAATTAATTTGCTGAAATATAAAGAGTGAAAAATAGTTATCAAGAATACCTTTGTATTTCCATAATGGGCACAAGATAAGGTGTTGAGAAGCAGTAGTTATTTGCACATCTCTGAATTCTGGGGTGTCCATACTAGCATGTGAATTACAGGGCATTTCTCAAATAGACGTCTTTTTTTTACACGCTGTCTTACATTTGGAAGGAAAAAATGTAGAGAAAGATAAGGGGCAATAATACTTGTTTTGCTATTCTGTGTTCCCCCCAAGTCTCCCGATAAAAATGGCACCTCACTTGCGTGGGTAGGCCTAATGCTCACGATAGGAAACGCAACATGGACACATCACATTTTTACATTGAAATCTGACATTTTATTTGCAAAGTGACTAGCTGTAGATTTTGGCCTCTTCTCAGCCGGCACCTAGGGAAACCTAACACACCTGTGCATTTTTGAAAAAATAGACACCTAGGGAAATCCAGGATGGGGTGGCTTGTGGGGCTCTCACCAGGTTCTGTTACCCAGAATGCTTTGCAAACCTCAAAATTTGGCCCACAAAAACCTTTTTCCTCTCAATTTGGTGACAGTTCTGGAATCGGAGAGGAGCCACAAATTTCCTTCCACCCAGCGCCTCCCGCAAGTCTCCCGATAAAAATGGTACCTCACTTGTGTGGGTAGGCCTAGTGCCTGCGAAAGGAAATGCACCAAAACACTGTGGACACAACAAAATTATCAAATAATAAGCTACCTATTTTTGTGGGGAGGGTTAGGGGTGATCCTGCATTTGTGGTCCTGGGCTCAGCAGCCATACAGGGAAACCTACCAAACCCAAACATTTCTTAAAACTAGATACCCGAGGGAATCCAGGGAGGTGTGACTTGCGTGTATCCCCCAATGTTTTCTTACCCAGAATCCTCAGCAAACCTCAAATTTAGCTTAAAAATAAAAAAAAAACCATATTTCTGTGTGGGATCACCGGGACCAATTTCTGACCACCCAACGTTCCCCTCAATCTCCCGGTAAAAATGATACCTCACTTGTGTAGGTGGGTCAAGTGCCTGTGACAGGGAAGAGCCAAAAACATGTCGAAATTGAGGGTGAACCAAAGCGGGTCCAAAAGGGCAGTTTGAAAAAAAACATTTTTGGGCTGACAAGTGGGGCAGACTTTTTATCGGTATGGATGAGACAATGCTGGATGGTAGGAATTCTGTGGATTCCTGCAGATTCCGGAAGGTTCCATCACAAAAATGTGGAAAAAATGTGTGATTTCCGGCAAAGGTTGAGGTTTGCAGGGCATTGTGGGTAAGAAAATGGTGCAGGATGCATTTGAAGCAAACCACCCTGGACTCACCCAGATGTTTAGTTTTCAGATGTGTCTAGGGCTTGTGGATTTTTCTACATGGCAGCGTCCCAAAGTCCCAAAAGTGCAGCCCTCACTATTCCAAGTGGGCCGATTTTGAGAGTTAGCCAAGCTCTCATGGCCCAAATGTAAAACCAAATCCCAAAATAATCAAATATCCCCTTGCTTGCCATAGGATAAGATGTTTTAGTGTGCGGAGCTCCACAATGCCACCTAGCGGAGAGCAGGAGTTCTGGTCTAAACTTTTCCAGATCCAGTTTGATGTTAGGGGATTATTCATGAGGTGGGTAATCTCCAGTTAGATAGAATGTTGTATAGCTATTTTAGCCATGTTATTTTAGCAACCTAGGCACGCTGTTGTGCACTTCAGCCCAGTTACATCTGTTTGTTCCTTCGCCTAGGAAAGCATCACATTCTTAGCATTGCACTTTGTGCTTTTTCAAGGCTGCAGTCAGATGGGGTGCTGGCAAAAGTGGTACGCTGTGTCTCCAACATTTTCTTAGAATATTAACTGTTTTATTATTAAAACACTACTTTGTCTTATACTCCTTCGAGGGGGATTCCAGCCAGATGACCACGACTGCATGCTGATTTCTGATTGCTTTTGCTACAGCTGCTTGCTTATACTACCGAATCCCTGGCCTAGATGGGGATGAGGTCTTTCTAGATTACAGGCTTCCTTGCTCAGGTATGGGGGGGATAATGTCTTCCCAGGGGGGAGATCTGAAGGGCAGATTAGGGTTTATTATGCTGTGCTCAAACATATTTTAGGTAGGACAAATATATATATCACTCCTAGTGACAGTATGGTGGGACTGTTTTTTTGTGTTTCACACTCCTTGTCACCTTTTTGCTTTTAGTGTGTTTTATCATCCTAGTTACTGCGTTACATGCCATTTGTATCTAAGATGCAGTTACTTCACTAAATCCCTATTGAACTATACTCTGCCTCTGTTTGTCTTTGCCTGTGTGAGACCCAATTGACGAGAGAAAGGGATGAGATCTGATCGACCACAAGTCCCCTGAGGAGTCTTTCTTGTTATGCGCCCGGTTGCCACAATCATACCTGCTCTTGAGCAGAGACGGGGCGCTGCTAGTTAGCCGGAAAACCCAGATTAGGCCGACAGGCGTCACATGGTGTGGAATTCTACCCAGTACCCCACAATTCAGGTGATTCTGCCACCCAAATCCTGTAGCCTCATTAGGATAATGAAAACCTATGCGACAGAAGTCTTCACCAGAAAGATTGTTACCAAAGGTGTTTTTTGTTCATCTAAGGTGAAGTGTGTCTTGATGCATTATAGGTTTCGAAGGAGGTATTATGAGTCACCTCAAAAATCCCAAATCTTTACTTCAAAGAAAAATCACTTGCAACATTTGATTCCCGCCCTCACCCCATCCCCCTCCCCCCGATAGCAGGAATGTACAGAGCATGTGAATCTACACCCCTGGAAGCCTCAGCCTGATTGTTACAGGTAAGTCAATGTTTCCTTCTTGATCTCAGCTGTAAACGTGGCTTACCTCTGTTTCTTGTCTGTGTGCAGTATTGCCTTGTTTAATATTTATGCACTGATGCTATGGTCAATTCATATCTGGCTTCTGTAGCTCTCAAGCTTTTTGTGTACTAACCAGTATAGTGTAGTCTTATACCCTTAATGTTGTACAAGATGTGCAGTAATGGTGAAAGCTCACATCATGTTATTCTGATTGGGTGAACACACACACACACTCGGGCTGCCTCAAGCTAAGCATTGAAACGGTGACATAACAGTTTATTTGACTATTTTCCCGGGCAGGTGGCATTTTCTACATGCCACATTACAGGGTGATAGATCATCTGTTGTCTGTAAGTGTTGATATTTGTGTCACAGTTGTAGATGGGGTTTTAGGTTTATGTATGAGGTAAGGTAGGGTTGTCTTACAGCACAGATTGAGTGCTTGAACATATGAATGTATTACCAGGTGTATGTTCACAGACAAAAGAAGGTTCTTAGTTCTGTGAATGTGTGATTAAAGCTTGAGGCTAGGAAACTGTCCCTGTGATGATAAAATTACCATGTGTGCCAGGGTTTTCTCTCTACCAACACACAGATGAGGCCCATGCCCCTTGGTTTGTAGGAAAGAGATGTGGGACAGAAATCAGCATCCCCCAGTATTTAGTTATTGCCATGTGTAGCTTAGTGTGTTTCTGCCAGCAGTAGAAGAATGCTAGGCTCTAACTCATCTCTTGAAATCTGCCTCCTTAGATCATTATTGTGGAGTTTGGTGGAAAACCATTCAGCTGTTCAGGCCTCACCTTGGACCAGTGGTTCTGGTGTATATTCATAGGTGTGGGAGAACTGCTGTGGGGACAGGTAAGCATGTGCACCGCTTTCTGACATCTACTCCCAGCATCACACTTTATATCTACAAATGCTAATTTTCCTTACTTAGCCCGACTTTCCATTTTTTACCCACTGAATATGCATCCACTCTTCTTCGGCTCACTCCATAGTACAAACTGTACTCATTGTTTATTGCGAACTTTCACACTAACTCATTTAGAACAGTTCCCCTCACAGTGAAGCTAATCTGGCACATTGGCCATTTCCGTCCTCCACCCATTCAAATAGCGCCCACTCAACTCTCCCCAAAAGCCAAGCTTGGACATAGAGTCCACTGCTTCGCCACGGGTATTACAAAGTATTTAAGTCTAAATCCCTCTTGTTTTTCTCTTCTTCCTTCCATGTTCTTTCACCATCTCCAGTATCTCCCTCTACTAGAGTAGTTAATTTCCCCACTCCTGTTCCATGTTACTCTATCACTGTCCCATGTGTTACCCCCTCTTCTTTTTGCCATCCCCCACTTTACCTATTTTTGTCTTTACTGGAGTGGTGTTGACTCATTGCTTCTTGTCCTGCAGTTGATATGCACTGTCCCGACAAGCCGTCTGAAGTTCTTAAAGGAGGCTGGTCACGGAATGCCAAAGGAGGATATTCCAGAGGAGGACTTCACTGAGGGACAGGATGAAATTGATCATGCAGAGATGGAGCTGCGGCGTGGACAGATTCTCTGGTTCCGTGGCCTCAATCGAATACAGACTCAGGTACAGTTTCAGGCAACCATTTTCCTTCTCCTTAATTGAGAGATCCCAAAGAGTCTCGGTTTTTAGGAAGACTCAGTTGACCACAGTAGTGATTGCATTTTTACCTATGTTTTTGACTTAGTCCAGGATTTCCTTCTTGTGATGCATGGAATGTAACCTGTAGTCAAAAATGCACATTTACTGATTATTTTTCTCCACAGTCCTTATTCTTATTAATGGTCATCTTCTAGAAAACAACACAAATTTTAGGTGAGGGGATGAGGAAGATGGGGAGTGATAAACTGGGCCGGCATTGGCTTGAGAAGGGTATGGAGGCATAGAAAAGCCTATTTGCACACTAGTTTTATAAGTAAAAATTGTGCTGGTTATGTGATGATTTTGACCAGTGTGAGTGGGGGAAACAGGAGGGTGCTGGGTGCTCTTGAGGCCATACGAAAGAGATTAGTGCGGAATGACATACATTTTATCTTGATCATCACACTCTAACTTCCTGGATCACCTCAGCTCAACCTTTGGGGGTCCGAGAAAAGTTATAAACAAGTAAGAGGCAGCATCTGCAGTCATTGTCTCAAAACCACTTCACCAAATTGCCAATCACTTTGTGCTGAAGCAACTATAATGTGATGCTTACATAATGCATGTAGCTGCTCTCCACATCACTCTGACAAGAACATTCTTGGAGAATGCTACTGTCTTGGCTCTGGTGGAATATTTAGATATTTGATGCAAAGGGCATCCCTTGCAAATAGTAGCATTGGTAGGTGTCAGAGGTAATCTTCTAGGACAGTGGTTTCCCAGCCTTTTGACTTTTGTCGACCCCCACTTTATCATTACTGGAACCCCCACTAACTCATAATTGGAATCCGGGGACCCCCCACTGAATCATTATTGAAAGCTGTAGACCCAATCTGTTAACATTATTTCATTTTCTAAGTGGTTTTGCGGACCTGGTTGAGGGCTTTTATATAATCCATACCACAAGCGTTGCCTAAAAAGCTAGTCACAAGAATTCAGTGCCATAGTTCTACCAGGAAAAAACAGTAGGTCATCCTAATATCTTTGCTGGCACACATGGCAGAGAAAAAAATCATTTATTTTAGATGACATTCAGGATGATGGAAGGAGAATCTTTACTTTCTTCAGATAAAAAAACAATGCATATTTTGGAGACTGACTGTGCTTGAAGTGCACTAATTCACTGTGAGATCCTGAGTACTTGATGACATTCCGGAAGCATGTTTATCCTACAAAGCACCTTCATGCTTTGGGACACCACTACTTTAAAAATACTCATGCAATAGGAATGTGATAATAACATGACAATCTGACAAAACCAAGAGTTTCCTGACCAAAACGAGCGGGTGCAGAAAGGAAATTTGATAGGCTTTTTAGAGATATGCAGAGACTCAATTGTCACTACCCAGATCATAATTTCCTCTTTAACATGGGCCCCAATGGCAACTAAGTATGTTTAGCAGGCATCTTCTGCATGTTTGATTCTGACTTGTATATGGAAAACATTATATTGTTCACAGAGCAGTTGAGGTGTTTTAGGATTAGTAGCTCTGCTCCCTTCCAAGAAGAATTTGAATAAGACTCTTAACATGGTGGTGAAGATCTTTGTAAGATCTATCTATGGTATAGCTCATAGTTAACAAGGCTAATGTATTCATGAAACTTCTGCAGTGACTGGGGACACAGCAAAAATGCTGCTTCTGTTTAATGAAGCACTATTTGACCGTACTCTTGCTGCATGGGACAAATTTAATTTTACACCAGCTTCCAAAGACAGTAGCACCCAAAGAGCCCAAATTTATTCATGTCAGATTCCATAGAGCTTAGTGGTTCAAGCATTTCCGCTAAATTGAAATTAAATACACTTTGATGCTCCTCTAGTCAAGGAGTCTAAATGTGTTGATGCACAAGGCAGAAAGATATTTGATTTAGGTGGCCTTGCTATCAGAACCACCAGTGCCTCTTGTTTGCTAGCAACATTATGCATAGGCACCTTTTGGGTAATAACTTATTTGGTCACAAACAAGTTTCATAAGCATATGTGAGGCCCCTTTGTTCAGTTGGTAAAGGATGGGACAGATTCCTTTTAGAATAATCTATGCACTGAATATGACACAATTAACTTGGTTGTCAGATCCTTATGCACAGTAATCATTCTTGTAAGACACCACTCCTGGGTGAGGTCTTCAGGTTTGTTTGCAGACCGATAGCTAAAAACTGTGGATATGCCATTTGGTGTTTCATGTCTCTTGCTTGACGCATTAAGTTCCTCTCTGGGGCTGTTTGAAAGTAGGTCCGTGGTCGATTCTCCAGAATTGGCATCTATGAATAGATAGTTCTATCAGAAATATAGCAAGTTTCATGGATACAGTACACCACAGCAGTCAAGGCCATTTCAAGCACCCCAAGTGCCTCGTGGGCCACGGTAATATTCTTAAGAAGTAAGAAGCAACAATCGCATTCATTTAGATGGTACACAACATGCCTCAACATGCAATGATAGTTGACCTTCTGTCACACTGGAAAGAGCTAATCTCATTCCAGTTGTTCATTCTGATTATTCATTTGATGGTATGTCCTACCTTTTCCCAGTAAGCCTTCGCCAAAGTTCCCCTCTCCCTCATATAGACATCTTGAAAAAGAAAAAGAGGATGCTTTCCGCCAAGGAACTGGAGCAGAAGGGCCCTGTATCAAGAGAGCAAGAATTGTATTTATGATGATATGTTCTAGAAAAAGGGATAAGGTCTCTACCAAGTATTGGATCTGTTCTTCCTCAACAGAATTATTGAGAAGCATATGCAGGGTAATCATATTAGCACAGATTTTGCAGGTGTGTCAACCACTAACTAGTTTGGGGATGCTAAGGCTCCTGGATGCATATTCCCACATTTTCATTTAAAATGAAAGTATTTATGATTTATCATGCAGTAAACATATTTTCAGTTTGCAGTCCTGTCATTTGGCCTGAGGTTACTTGCTGAGTTTTTTTTATCAAAGTGATGGAGGGAGGGGTGACTCATTTTTGCACTCATGGAAAACGTGTATTTCCTTGCAAAGTAGAGTGGCTTCCGCAAGTGGAGATCCAGACATTGCATTACTGCATTTTAAATTTGCAGGCAATCTGTCACAAATTTGCCCTTGGAAACATTTGCTAGAGCATACTCAAAAGCTCCAATTCATTGAGAATTGCTGAAAACCTTTCCATCAAAGAATAGATGGACAGCATTATCAGTATGTTCAGGTTCTTTCTTTCAGGAGCCACATTGAATGCTTTTATCTTTCTGCTGCTAAGTATCACAGCCCCCTGCTAGTTTCAAGTACCTCATACCCATCTGCATACTTTGTCTCTTCCGCAGAGTTTGAAAACTCAGTGACATTTGTTATTCAGTCACCAGTTTGAGCTAGTATAGTATCATAAAAACTCCACAATAATCTTTCTGCTTGACCCACACCACATAATTTGTTGATGGGGAAAATGATTTTGCACAGGCACTGCTCTCGTGACATTTTTGGTCAGTGCAGTCCTGTTGAGGTTGGGTGCTCTTTGGGACCTCTAGCCAATCAGTGTCGCATGGACATCATACGATTCATGCCATCTCATCGATATGAACAAGAGGAGTGATGTCTGAGTGAGAGCTGTTTGCCTTGCGTCAATCATCACAATCTCTATGCTTCTGATGAAGTGATTTATTGTTAGTAACTTTATTTTAGTTTATCATGTTGACTGTTGTCTTTTTTTGTCCATACTTCTTTGGAATACGGATATTAATAGGAGTGAATGTCAAAGCAAGGGTGGCACCTATATATGGATCAACAAAATCACTACACAAAGTGATTTTTAGTATCTTTCAATCTGGTACAGCAGCTACACCACCTAATGACAGATATGAGTTGCTTCCAGCAGCGTATGTAAAGCTTAGTGCAAATTTTAAGTGTGAATCGTCATCCTTTTTTACAAAGCTGAAATTTCACCAAGTTCTGGTATTCACCACCAGAATATGGTTCTGATAACGACCAATCATGCAGGCTGTCTTATTTCATAATGAATGTGTTGGCATAATAATTTAAATAATCAAAACCAGAGCCTGCTGACTACATCTCGCCCTCATACAAACCCCCGCTGCCCACTTAGCACTCCCACCCCCCTCAATCTGGCAAACGTTGGGGGGGTCCAGAAGGAAGTGCAACAGGAGCATACAACAATTTAAACTGCCTACAGTAGGGGAGTACCTTTTAACAGGATAAGGAACTGCTCCCCACATTCCACAAACAATGCATTATGAACGTCGCACCCCTAGGTGCTCAAATTCTCAGCAGGTGTATCCTGTAAAGACTCAAGCTCAGTAAGCATGGTGTCCCAGCTAGCAGATAAAGGATACTTGCGGCAACCCTGCGTATCCTCCCTCTGCAGTGCCACCCCCTCAGCCTACACCCACACAGGAAAAGAGCACAGCCAAGCCCTCAGAAGGGGAGGTTCAGATGCCCTCCACCTCCTGGTGAGGAGGAGTTTTGCCATTAGCAATCTCAGGTCCAGAAAACGTGTAGTCGCCATGTGCCTCCTGGATCTGGGGAACAATCCCATTAGGCACGCCTCCCAGCTGTTTAAGGCTGGGTGTGTCCTGCAGGTAGAAAGGGAAGTGACCACATACTACCAGTAGGCATCCAGTAAGGGGCAAGACCACATCATGTGCAGGAAATCAGCCGCAACCAATGCACACCTAGGACAGGACGCATCCATCCCGTGAAAGTAACTATTAATCTTCTCAGGGGGAGGTATTCCCTGTGGAATATATAGAATTGGATCAGGTGGAAGCTCGCATTCTGTGGACGCGTGTAGGTCCTGCCTGCGCCATCCCCCACTCCCGTCCGTGAATGGTCTAGTGAGGTCGTCTTCCCAGGGTGCGCGTAGCTCAGAATGAGCAGGCATGGTATTAATTTGTAGTGCGGTGGCTAGCCAGTGAACCAGGTGTGTGCCACTACCCATAACCTTGCACATATTGGACTATTAGGTGGGTTGAGACTTCCCTCGATACATCCCCCCAGTGAAGGGACAAGGATGTTTTCAAGGAATTATACAGTAAGAATTGACCCGTTGGTAACACAGTCTCTTCCACCAGAGTGTCGAAGGGAATCAGTGTATCCTCTCTGTATAAATCTCCCAGTGAGTGTATACCAGCTGCATGCCATGTCACTAGCTCTGCTGTTTTCATAAAAGTGGTATTCCCAGGGGTGCCCAATAAAGGCAGCGCTGGCGCATAAGGAGTTATCAGGCATGTAATCTTTAAGCTAATACGATAGCAGCGGTGCACCCCCCTAAAAGAAGATAGTTTGGTACCCTGGTACATGTGATGGCCAAGCCATGATTAACCAATCCAGCCTCCGGGACGCCTTTTGCCGATTAAAGTTTCTTCCTGAACAAGGCTGTCCTCGAATTCCCTAGAAATGATGACAATTGTGTACTCAGTCATAATTGCTGTGTAGACAACATCTCCAATGTTGTTTGCAACTCAGCCACCCCTCGTTGCAAAGCATACATCAGCCAGCTCCAACTGAGAGTAGCTACGATTCGCATCATGGTAACGTAATGTAGAAAATATAATGAAGAATCCCATAAAGTTCAAAGCGGTATTCTCAATTAGACAATAAGTCTATCTATAGAGGGAAACTGGTAAGACTTGGAAAGGTTATGGGATCTCACTATTGCAAGTGTCATCTTAATTATCAGATCCAAGATCATACAACTGGTGTCCTTTGAGCCACTTTGGTGGTTTGCTTATATAGACAAGACAATATATGTTAAAATGTAACTGACAGACCTATTATCTCCCTAAAAACATCACCTGGGTCTGAAAAGTCTTTTAAAGAATATAAAGTGACAAATGCAGTACACTGATATGTATACTAAAATGCGTCTCCTAAAACATGTTGGCTAAAGCGAAGCCCCTTGAGGCAAATAAAACCTGAACAAGGGAAATTAAGTAGAAAAGAGTGTAGGTAACAGAATTGCTCATTTTACTGCTTAGGCTTTATATTTTCCAAGCTTCAGCTTACTAACCCGCTGTTCTCTTTGTTGCTCGAGAGGTGACTTTCTCAGAAGGGAAAAACAAAGCATTGTTTCAATCATGAAATACATTACTGCTCAAGGACGGGTTATAGTTACCTCCACTAGATGTTGAAATCCAGTGGTACAAACGCGTAAGGCCCATATATCCAACCCATATGTCAAACACTTCCAGTCTCTGCATGGATCATCACTGTCTCAATTTGTTGTGAAAAGTCCTTTCCATATTTCTGCTCCAGTGCCACTGATCTGCTGTTTCCATGAAAAATGCTTTGATAATGTTACGCTAAGATAAGGAAGAGTGCTCACTTCTTCCAAGATGTTTCCCCAAGACAGAGTATTCGTGGAAAAAGCATGGCAAAACTCAGCACTCAAACTCATTATTGTCTTGTGTGATCAAGTCACATCCCTCAGACTGGATACAGACGTAAGAAACTCCACTAATGACTACGACTCGTCATTCTCCTCCATGATGAGATCTTTTCTTGATGATTGTTCGTTTTTGTTTTTCAAGTGAACAGGCGTTACAATGTTTTCATCACTTTGTGACATTTTGACACTTAATTATTTATTTTCCATATCCAGATCGCTTCCAGTTGAACTTTAGGCTTTCTGATCAGAGATTATGGCCCTGATTACAAGTCATGCAGAGTATAATTATAATATAGAATCCACTGCGCCTGATACTGAGTGAACTGGTGTTCTCGTATCCAGTGTTTTCAGGTGTTAGAGTAGACGACCCGATTTTATGGGGTAGTAATTCCACTGGGAAAATCGTAAGAGCTTCTGTAGCCAAGCCTCTTAAATCATTTGTTCTGGTAGGTGAGCACATACCGTGTGCCCACATACTACTGTTTACCCCTTCCCCACCCCTGCCCAACCACAGAGACCGTAGCATACATTTGGCATCTGATAAGAGCTGGTGCTAAATGTATACTTCAGACCCTATGGAACTGGGAATTTCGTGTGATTTTACCACCAAGATATCCCAGTCCATGTGCCTGTTCCCCATTCCATGGGATTTAACTGGTTATTGCATGATACTGGAGCAGTGCTACTGCACAGTGTTGTCAATGTTTTGTGCAGAGTTTGCTCACCACCAGTACCGTGACTTTTGTAATCAGGACATATGTATATGTTTTATTGGTATTGATCCATTTGTCCTGCTCCACAATAGTAATTCATAAATCAGCCACATAAGACGACTGCTTCAGTTGCAGTGCAGATAATTTGGTCCATGTTCTTCATCAAGTCTTAATTACTTTAAAGCACAAGAAAACCAAAAGCTTGGTAATTTTCAACATTTTCAGAGATCTAAAATTATTTCCGTAAAATGGAAAAAAGCATTGGTGAGCCAGCAGGCTCTTACTGTCCACTACCTTGTATCACCTGACACCGTTGCATTCTCTCCCAAACAGACATGCTCATGCTGTTATCTGTTTTACATTCTTCCATTATGGACTGAATTTATCTGCCAGTTTGCGGGATCCCTGTCAATTGCAATACTTCGAAAACATTCATGCTAATCAAAGTGCTTATTTCTTTCTTTTTTAAACATGGCCAGTTGATGATTAAAACAATTGAGAGACACAGATGTCTCTGAAGCTGTTTAACACGTATCTTTAAAATGAAGAAAATCAATGAAAGTTAGAAAATAGGCGTAACAGCCTTCCATAGACAAAAACTGTACTCCCAGTTTATTTTATTCTTCCTCCCGAAGTGTGCCAGTGTGAAGTACTATTGCAGTCTGAATACCTTTTTTTATAGGTTTCCTGTCATGCCTTTAGTCTTTTTGAAGAATGAGTTCCGTGAGGTAATGAAAAAGATCACTCTTTTTTACTGACCACCAGACAGTCAACTGTTGTAGAATTATTTTTTGGGCAGAAAGTGCAGAGAAGGCATTTATCTCGAAGGAAGTGAGTGTTCAAAAACTATGCTTATTTGTTCTTACTGCTAGAGGGTTCCAACCATCCGAGAAGGCTAGAAAACTCCCATCTCTCATGTAGTGTCTTCTTTAGACCCTTGTTGATCTGCTCACAAGAACCCAAACAAATACTGTGAACACTGTTCCTGACCAACATTGAGAGGCGTGATTTCAAAGGTTCTACCAACATTGAGAACTGTCGTTCTCTTCCTCAATTGTCCCTCAGTTAAGGTAACCATCATAGAATGCACCAATGTAGCCCTTAATGTGAAAGCACTGTATGTCAACACACATACTAGTGAGACGTTCACTTTAAAACAGCTTGATACCATCTAAGTCAATTAGTTATCTGTTCCCATGCTCTGTCAAATAGTTCCAGAATTTTTTTTCTGCCTAGTTCCTCCACTGAAGCATATGCTGGGAGATTCCTCACCAAGACACGCAAGTCTTGACTTAAGGCGAAGTTGTTCCCATTTGGGTTATGATAGCCACAAGATGAGAAGTGCATCTGCTGTCTTGGAGGAAAAGCTATCTGGCATTCTACCTCAGAGACTATAATTTTTATCACGATCTAAGAGGAGGCACCTTACTTCTGAAAAGGATACCACTTCGGAAATGTCTTAGGGAATGATGCTTACATTTCTTCCAACAGGATGTCAATCCAGTGTTTCCCCAGTAGATGTTTGCCACATTCTATTAGGTCATAAGCAAAGGTGCGATAAAACAAAACATTTGATTATCTGACCTCTAGGCTGTGCCTTCTGTGGTTTGGGCCACTCCATCATTGGGATGCATTGAGACATCTTACCTCTTTGGTCTCAATGCTACTGGAACTCTCCACAGGTTCTTTTTAAAAGGACCAGCCAGAGAAAAGAAAAACGCTTGTCTTCTTACCTAATTGTACATCATCAACAATTGCCTGCAATAAGGGTTCTGAAATGTGCCTTTGCTTCATGACATCTGGTAGGTTGGAAAACCTATAGTGGGATTGTTTACTAGATTGCTCCTGTAACTCTGATTAATGATGAAGGCAACAACTTATCAAGTGATCAAAGAATATAGACCCGTGGACCAGCATCCTCTGTAGCTTAAAATGTATTCTGGTTCAGTGATAGTCTCTGCAGTGCCTGAACGTTATCTACCGTCAGACCCATCCTTAATTCCACTGACTATGGAGAACAAAAGCAGTCATTATTGGGTTGAAAACTATGTACAGTGTATTCCACAACCATGTGAGCTGCAAGTCCATTTGCTTCACTGAGGAGGTATGACTGATACTTTTGGCAATTTATCTAGGGGTTTATGGACCATGCCCTAAAAAATTAAGGTTTGGAGGTTAAGGAAATAGTCAACTAAGGTCTTCTGGAGCTTTGTCTCGTACCTCACTTGTTTATTGCATGATTCTGTGCTGGACCTCTTGGTCACAGGTTTGAATCCCCGCTGGTCCACTCAGCCTTTCAACTTCCCGATATTCAGTGCCAAGTGCCCCTCAAGGTGATTGTCTGCATTCCAAATACACCTGTTATGTTATTGGGTAAAAGAAAGTGATCAGTGCGGCAGCAGATATTTCTGACATCTCATCTTTTAAATGGTGCAATGGAATCACTCTGTGACACTCTCTGAATAACTCTGCTTGCCTAAATGCTGATGTGCAACAAGGGATGCCGAACTTTCTGCTCACAGGTAACCCACTAATTGGATCACATGAAGAGAAGTGCAGTCTTTTAAGTCGGTTTATCTCAAGAGATAGAAGCGGAGACTTAAAAGTTGGTGGCTCTGGAGAAGAGGTCATTCTTCCAGCTAGTCTTCGACGATCCTCATGGTTTCCCAACCTGCAACTTGGATTACCCTAATGAATAGTCATCAGGCATAGTGAATAATAAACAGGAGAGTTTATGGGTACTAGTGTTGTCTGACAAAATTATTTGTGGAGTGGCACATTTTGAAGAATCTTTGACTCACATTGATTTGACAAATCTATATTTACGCTACTTGCTGCTTATAGAAATGTGTGCATTAGGAAAGTCCCTGTTTGTGTCTCTCTGACTTAGGGGGTCATTTTGACCTTGGCGGACGGCGGAGGCCGTCCGCCAAGGTACCGCCGCTGAATGACCGCACCGCGGTCAAAAGACCGCGGCGGCCATTCAGACATTTCCTCTGGGCCGGCGGGCGCTCTCCAAAAGAGCGCCCGCCGGCCCAGAGGAAATGCCCCTGCAACGAGGACGCCGGCTCAGAATTGTTGCAGGGGTGCGACGGGTGCAGTTGCACCCGTCGCGTATTTCAGTGTCTGCTTAGCAGACACTGAAATACTTTGCGGGGCCCTCTTACGGGGGCCCCTGCAGTGCCCATGCCATGCCATGGGCATGGGCACTGCAGGGGCCCCGCGGCACTCCCTACCGCCATCCTGTTCCTGGCGGGAGACCCGCCAGGAACAGGATGGCGGTAGGGGGTGTCAGAATCCCCATGGCTGCGGAGCGCGCTCCGCAGCCATGGAGGATTCACAAGGGCAGTGGTAAACCGGCGGGATACCGCCGGTTTACCCTTTCTGGCCGCGGCTGAACCGCCGCGGTCAGAATGCCCTCGGGAGCACCGCCAGCCTGTTGGCGGTGCTCCCGTGGTCGGTGACCCTGGCGGTCACCGCCCGCCAGGGTCAGAATGACCCCCTTAGTCTCTTTCTGTCCTTCACTCTCTCCTTCGCTATATATTTATATTCTAAATAGCCCATCTTTCTGTCTCAATGTACTCATGTCTCTTTCACTCTGTGGCATAGCTACTAAAATCCTGAAATTTACAAGATGCTCTGCGGAACATTCCATGGAACAAAAATCTGAATTCCAGATAGGTCTACAATGAATAATATTGT
This sequence comes from Pleurodeles waltl, assembly GCF_031143425.1. Lineage (NCBI taxonomy): Eukaryota > Metazoa > Chordata > Amphibia > Caudata > Salamandridae > Pleurodeles > Pleurodeles waltl. The sequence goes on along the minus strand of NC_090445.1, from coordinate 429,134,876 downwards.
TGCCGTGCCCCTCCTCACTGTGACATCGCAAGCGGATTTTTTTTCTAAAGGTGCATGCTTTAGATACTGCTGAGTGGGCAACAGACCCATACCCTCACAGATTAGATGGATTAAGCTTCTCTTTTACCTTTGCTCTGCTCTAACCCTCTCTCTTTCTCTACAGGCTGCCTTGTTTTACTTTTATAAATAAATACATATATACATATATATATGTTAGATTGTGCTTTCACCAAAACATTTTCATTTTAAAGCAGTAGAAAAGAAGTAACACCAGTGAGATCGCAAGAAGAATCTTGGTGCTGTATAGGAAGCAACGTTTCTGGACATTTTCAGTTTTTGGACATTGCACTGCAGTCTTGTATATCAATCTAAGTGAAATGATCTTTTTGGTTTCACAATTTCTGCCTACCCTGATGTCTTTGTATTCCTGTCTGTCGTACCCCCATGTTCTGCTTTTCATTACCCTATCTCTCTCATCATCTCTACTCCTAATTTCTTTCCCACCAATAATTCCATGCGTCTCTCTTGTATATGTGTAATTGCTGTGGTGACTTCATCTGTACCCCTTGTAATCTCAGCATTCCCCTACATTTCTATCATAATCTCCTTCTTGTCTTACTCTTCATTTTGCATTGACTCTACACAACTGAAATGTGTGCCCCGCTGTATCTCTTGCCATCCCTTTTATCTGGCGCTCTTGACTCTTATCTGATATTAATTAGTCTCTCTCTCTCCCTCTCCCTCTTCCTCTTCCTCTCAATCAATGTGAATGTGTCTCTCTCCATGGCTTTCCTGCTTCCTTTCCTTTTCCCTCCTATTATTTGTCTGACACTTAGCATCATTACCCAACAGGTGTGACGTGTACTCTTTCAGAGCATATTTATAGACCATCCTAATCCTCAATGACCACATGGCATTAGTACCCCAGCCAGGGACCAATTATGCAGCACAAAGATGAAAAGTGTTAGCCTTACTCAAACACACCCTTTGTAAACCTTATGCAAATGGATGCTACTTCACCCAACATGGGAAATGTAAACTTGTTTTGTAAGATGTCTAAATAGATGCAGGTGTATATAGTTAATTAGAGATTACATTTAGGCATATGAAATAAAGGGTTACTTACATTTTCTGTGCTGTACAGAAAAGGGGATTGGAAGAGGCAGTTACAGTACCAGAACAGAAAGGCCAAATTCTGTGCCTAAGACCTGCTTCTAAGTTAAGCTAGAAAGAGTCGGTCTTCTGCATTGAGAGCTCAGGGTGGACACCCAAGTGGAAACAGCTTCTACATGCCACTGGCATGCTTGTCTGCCAAAGGCCTAGTCTATGCAGATATAACTTGGATCCGTCCTAGTTAGGGAAGAAAGAAATGGGACTCCCAAGATTTAAGACGCTTGTTGAACTAGGGGAAAAGGGCAGGTCTGTGACCATCATCTTTTTGGAATTTAAAAAAAGATTTGGTTGCTTATTTCCACAGAATGGGGATACATTGTGTGGTCAGGGACTGTCTGGAGGGCCCTATGTATTTCATTTGATGGTACATTCACCATCATTGAATAAGCAAATAGGCATTCACACTGTCTAGATCTATAGGAAGGGCCACCATGGCAATCTGTATGTACTGGTTCTCCCCGTAGAGGCTTTTATGCAGGGATTGCAGCTTTCTGTTGCAGGCTTTAGATGAAGACATGATCTGTGTCATTGGCAGCCAGTAGCAGTCGGGGATTCTTACACTCATAAGTGCGTACCCCTGCCCTCCCCACCTGCCTCCTGTACGTTCATTTTGAATGCAGAGTTAATTGCAGTGCTTCTGCAGGGACCAGCTGGACTCGGTGTTCCTATCTAAATGCTTTTGTTGCTGCATGCTTAGCATAGTAGTCAGGTGGCCCCATGTCATATGATGCCTTTAGCATGTCCTGCCTTTTTAGTCAACAGTTCTTGGCATTCTGGGTTATCTAGTTGTGGTTGTTTTATTATATTGATGTGCCCATAAGGGTCAAAAGTGCAAAGTGTGATTGGCTAAAAAGACAAAACTGACTGAAGGTGTAGTGTACAACATAAGACTATCTGGAAGGTAAATTTCTCACTCACTCTTTCTGATTCCCTGTTTTAATCCCTTATGACACTCCATGATACATCAAGATCTCTATTCTTTTTGCCTCCCTACTGCCTTCTCTTCTTCTTGGCAGCAACCGTGCTATTTTGTACCCAGCTTGCCTTTATCTTTCATTAAGTACCTCTTTGCCCGTTTTCCCCTTCGTACTCCTGCTTTTCCTCTTCACCACGTTCACCGTTTCTCTAGCTTTTCTGCGCTACTTTTCTGTTGTGCTTCACTTGTCAGTGCCCTTCCTTCCATGTTCCTCTTCCTCCCATACCTCCTTCTCTCATGCCATTTCTTCCCCAACCCTTTCCTTCCCCTGACCATTTCCCACCATTTTTTTCCTTGCCTCTCATTACCGTTTGCCTTCCCGTTCTCCCTGGCCCTTTGCCTCCTTTCTCCTGCCCATTTCTGGCACCTACTTCTCCATCTGACTGCTGTATCTCTGTATATTTACTAGTTCTTTCACAGTCCTTCCCTCCCCTCTGTTACTCGTTCGCCTGGTCTCCCCTTTCTTCGCTTCCACATATCACTAATATTGTGGTGTTATGCTGACTATGTTTTTTATTTCCTTCCTGTCTCATTGTCGTCCTTCCTACTTGGACATTTCCTTTTTCCTTACCTCCTACCATTTCTCCCTGTAACTGGGCTGTGAACTTCTGTGTTGGATTTGTTACCTCCTCTAGCGTTATCTACGTTCTATGACTCTAGTATGAAGCTACCACATTGTGATTACTTATACTGTTTCTCTGCTGTTTCTTCCCAATTCCTTCCCTCCTTACTTTGATTTTTCCTCCCCTCAGTTTTTAAAATGTCTTCCTTATCTTATCTGCCTCCCATATTTGTAGTTTGATGGAGAAGCTATCTGACAGTCTCTTCCCACTTATCTTGCATTCTGCCCTTTCTTCAATTTCCCCCCCTTCTTTCTCTCATTCCCTGCTTCCTTCTTTTCATCTTTTATCACCCTTTTTCTGTTCTGCCCCCTATACTTTGTCTCTATCTCTCCAACCCTTATATAGCTTTGGCATCAAGCTATTTCACCTTTTTCAGTGTTCCTTCTTACCTTCATTGTTTCTTCCTTTTTGCCTGTTCTTACTCCTCCTATCCTCTCACATCTCCATTAAACTGATGTGAGGTTCTTGCATGTTCTTCTGCTCTTTTCCTTTCTTCCTTCTTTCTGTTGCCCCTTCTTTCTAACACCCTTCTTACTTTTACTACTCCTAAACACCCCTTGCAGTCAGCTGTGAAGCTGTCTTACCCTGCAGTTATCTTTTTCTTTCCATCTTTTATTCATCTAGCCTTGCTTTTGCACCTTTCTTTTTCAAATCCTCTTCCCACCATGGTGTGAAGATGATACTTTTCCTCTGTTCCTTCTTTGCACTTCTACTTCACTCTATTCTGCCTATCCCACTTGAAATACCTGAGGTGTGGTTCTCTCCTTCATTGACATCCCTTCCACCATCTATCATGTTCTCCCTACTTATTCCCATATCTCCCATTAATTGTGATATTGATTTTGTTGTACTAGTATTCCCTTTCTCCCACCTTCCATCAATCCCTCTTTACCCCTTCCATCAATCCCTCTTTATACCTCACAAAGAATGTTGTGTGTTGCAGTCTTACTTTCTGGTTCTCACCTTCTCTGACATCTTTCCCACTGTCCCTCTGTTTTCACACCATAAATCCTCCTCTCTACATTTGTTTTCCCTCCTCACTCTTATTCTTCCCTATGACTGTGGTGTGAAGCTGTCTCACTCTCTGATTCTTTGCAGATGGACGTAGTTTATACATTCCAGACCGGCTCCAGCTCTTTGCAAGGGGCTCTCAGGCGGCAGCCCTCCATCCTTAGCCAGCACCATGATGTTAAACATGTTTCTAGCCCAACCCATGTAGCTCTGTCCTCCGCCAATTCCACTCCTACCACTTCTGCTGCTGCTGCTGCTTCTCCTTCTGCGGGCAGTGAGTGACAGTCTCTTCTTGTGCATGACTTAAATCTTCATCAGTGCTCTCGCCACACTCACTCTGACCGAACTGCTTTGGATCCTTTTTTCTCTTTTGCATTTCATTTTATTTCTCACCCAGCACGATGTAAATTGCCTGCTCAGAAAACGTTGCCTGTTGTTTAATCTATAACCTCTAACCATTTTCAATCTTTTCCTGTTTTTTCTCTCCTTTTCCTGTGTTATTTTTGTAGTTTTAGTCTGTTTGCTTTTTCTCACAGGACCTCTGCTTTCATCTGTTACTAGAATATGGGATCAGTATGTGATCAACTAGAAATGGGGTGTTCTAGGCACTTGCCTAAGTTGTCAAATTACCCCAGGGTTCTAGTTTTCTGTCTAAATCTCAAAATCTGAAACTGCCATATCTTAATTAATAATTTCTTGTTTTCTTTACATATGTTTTAAATTGGCTTAATAACCTTGGCTCGTTACTGTAGTTCTGTGACTTTTTCTCTTCCAAAGCTCTACTCAAAAGTAATTGGAAGTGTGTGAAGCAGGCAGCACTGCATCATCACTCGGAGGAAGACCAACGTATTGTGCCCTTCCTTTATGTGACTAAGCATTTAGAGATTTGGGGTAAATTGTACTTTTTGAAAATTGTAGTGTGGTTCTCTTTACAGCACTCCTTCAATCAACTACAACTGTGTTTGTGTATTGGTTTGTGTTACTTCTTTAAGGTAGTGGCTTTGCTTAAGGTTTTTCGGTTTTGGAGCTATTCCGCTGTTTCTGTTTTTTGTTTGAAGGGACTTTCATTGAATCTGGAATTTCTTGTGGTTTCCTGGTGAGCCATGCTTTCTGGCTGCACCGGAGGCACTCTGGGGCCTTCCCTTCCTACTGTATATATTTGTTTGGCGTGAGACTTTGATGTGAGGTTGGCCAGTATTGAAAGTGGTTCATTTCTCCGTTTTGGCATTGGTTATATATGTATGTTCAGAGATGGTTGGTTCCGAATGACTCTGTATTGCCTCATAATTTAGAAATGGCTCATTTTAAGTGCTCTTCCTGTTGTCTTCAGTGCTTTCAGAAATTGGCAAACTTGAAACTTGCAGTCCCCTTAAATCATTCATGGATGGTCCATTCTAAGTGTCTCCAGTTCTGCTTGTTTTTTTTTAAGAATAGCCGGTCCTAAATGCCTCTGATGCACGATTCACATAGGTGTGCAGTTATTGTCTTAGTGCAGATATGGCTGTCTGATTTTTTCGGAGCAGAGATTTGTGAAGACTCCAGTGGTTCCTGATTAGCTCTGTTTGTGATGACACTGTTGCTGTTCCGTACTGGACCTCTTTGACCACCCAGTTTACTTTAACAATCAGACTTTATTTCTGAAAGTTGTTTTAAGTTTTAAGCGTCCTGCCTTGGCAACAAAAGGAAAGGACAAAAAACACACTACTTGCACTGGACTTTAAAAATTACTCATGTTAACATTGTATTGCTCAATGCCAACAGCCTTTTGTGGATCAACATGAAAAACAGACACAGAAAACCGTGTATATTCCATGACCACCTTTAGTTCTAGGGGACAAAAGGAACATGTGCCTTAACACTAAATTGAAATCAAATGAAATGTCCATTATTATTTAACTAATTTACAGTCCCTGACCAGATCCACAGCTCAGGGATGTTATGGCTTATTGTAATTTGTTTGATTAGTTCAGGGCCATCCTAAGGAACAGACATGCTTGGATGGCTACAAGAACAGATCTGGTCCAATGCAGTACTCATAGGAGTTGATATAAGGTTTCTGGTTTATTGTATGTGTTATGTATGTAATCATTGCCACCAAAGGGGTTAAACTAGGATCAAGGAAGTAATGTATTTGTAGTATATGTGGCTGTAACATATGGTCTGCATACTCCTGCCATCTAGTGTTGAACCTGGACGTTTCCAACTTGTTTTTTTTTCAAAGATTTTCGACTTATAGTAGATGTTGTGACTACGCCCTAGATCCACAGTGCAACCATATACTGGCTTCACTCAAATTGTTTTCTTCCACCATCGGGCTCAGACTTTCAGGAATGCTGCTGGGGGATCGGCACACAAATTCGCACAGTGTACTAGTTCTTCTTTCTGTCTCTGGTCTAGTGTTCCCTTTTCCAGCCCCATGAAATGAATAGCACTGTTGTGTCAAGGAAAACGTCTGGTCCCACTTGAGACTTGGGACTAAACAAGTAATGTCAAGGAGACTGCAGTGCATTGCGGCCTCGAGTCGCCATCCTTTCCATGGTTTACTGATGCTTCCTAACAAATGCATCTTGAGCATTCGACTTTTTCCAGAGCTGTACCTCAAAATATCCCTGGAGCGAATGTCATGAGGTCTGCAACTTCTGTCTCTCACCAAAACACACACAGACATCCTGTGAAGCCTGGCTGGTCTTCCACTGCAAGAAAACATTAAAAGACCGGGTTAAACACACTGGGCACATCACAAAATGCAGAGGCAAGTCTTGTCAGCGATTTCTGACATTTTCAGAGCCGGATATATCTCAGGTGATGAGAAAGATGAGGCAGGCCCTTTGGATCTTCCAGCAGGCCATACAGGAAAAGCTTGAGGCCCTTTTCTCCTAGGGCTCCCATAGCAAGGAAGATTAAACATTCTTAGAACCAATGGTTCAACGCACCCAAGCTTTGGGGCAGAAAGTTAGGTCGGCTCCTACTGAGCCCAAAGATCAGTTTCAAACCCATAAGTCTGGATTGACCAAGGCAAAGCACTGCTCCTTCAGGACTCGTGTGTCGAGCCTGGAGTTGAGCTGGAAATGCACAAACCTACAGGGTCAGCATCTCCAGGTCACACTCCCCAGATGTGAGAGGATGTTTAAACACAGATAAATGCCCCCATCCAAGTTCACCAAATCCCAACTATGTTTCAATGCACATTCAGCACCGATGTCCTGAACAACAGCACTCAACACCATAATCACCACCAAGTAGGGCCCCTTCTACAATTCTCTCCTCCTGCCCAGTGTTAAGTTACCGAGCTCAGGGCTGAAGTTGTAGCTGAAAGACCCTCCACAGCTGGCACATAAATCAGTATTAAATTCCCCTTAATGCAGAGATCTAACACCACATCTTAGAGAAGCTGGCAGATATCCTAGACAAAAAACAAAAAAAATATTTTTATCAATCTGAACACAGTCAAAATACATACCAAACCCTTGGCTCTGGGGCTCATCTGCATTCCTAAGAAGCATCAGCTCGCTTGACCCTTCCACACCATCAAGCCCCCGAAAGGGTTAGAAACTCGGCCACCACTCCTACACCATTCCCACTACTGCCATCTGTCAGAACAGAACCTCATTCAGAGGGCCACGGGGAAAGCAGGAGCTACTGGAACCAAGTGTGGGGACCGAAACCTTTTAATCCTGATGTCCTGAGTACTGACCTAGTTTGGACCTTGAATAACTGGGCCAAGTACCACTTCAACACTTTAATTGATAACGCAGGTTGCGCAGTACAAAGCTTCTGGGGGGGAGGCAGAAACAGGGAAGTGAATACAGGCTCACAACTCAAAATACATTCGGCAGCAGCAATAAGTGATTGTCCAGCCAAAAACGTGCTTTTAAAGGAGAAAGGAGTATATATATGAACAAAAGTAAGATAGGACATTCACAAACAATACACTCCGTCCCCTGAGGTGAGAGCTCTAGTTACTCTTGTGCATGTCCTCAGTCACGGCTTAGGTCAGTTCAGGTCACTGTTGAAGTTTCCTTTCTCTGATGACGGATGACTGTCTTGACTAGACCATGCACCTTGCCGTCTCCCAGTGTCTCTCCCCTTCCCCAACCCCTGGACCTTGGTAACTGCCCACGACCCAATCAGCGCAGCAACCATCACTGCTCATTTCCTCTGGCATATGGGATTAGCCAACAGTACCCTGCACACGAGCAACGAACTGTTCAGTGCAGCAGCTATCTTCTCACAGCTTTCAACAAATTGCTAGGATCCCCCACTGGAACTCACTCCTTCCAACACTCTCCTCTCTCTCACAGGGCACACTGATCTTGGCAGGTGCTCCATGCTCCACGGGCAGGTGGTCTTGGATTCCCAAGGTGAACAGGACTGGGCCCTAGTCCTGAGCACAGACAGAAGCCTTGCAGAGCTTCCCCTTGCACAGCCTGACTGGCTTCTTGCCAGTTGACAATTTTTAGGGGTTTAGGGGCTCGAGCTCTCCTTCTTATAGTCCATTTCCAGATACCAATTGTGATTTAAATCTGTGTTTTGAAGTTTGCTAGGGGTCTGCTTAATTTTGAAGTGCCCTGTCCTTCCTCCAGAAAACAACTGTCACAGCAAGAGGGACTCCAAGACTGATAGCCCTACAACACAGGCCATAGGAGTGACTAGAGGTTCACACGTGTATGTCGGCCACAGTGATGCGTGTATCAGAGGGTGCCCCAGGACCTCAGCCCTGCTCTTTAGCACTCTTATCAGCCTCACCTCCTTCCTGACATGTGCCCAGGTCCCTCCCTAGTTACTTTTCTCTGAATCAAAGGCCACTCTTTGAAGTGTACCAAAGAGCCTGGCTTGCCCTCCATATGGTTCCCCCCAGCTTACAGGAGTACAGCAATCCACAAACGTGTCTGAGGGGGATTCCTCTACCTTCTCTCCTCATGGTCCTCCAGTCAGCACTGGGTCTCCCAAAATACAACCCAAAGTCTTCTATGTATTGTTCCCTTCACACACACATACACTCAGCATATACATAGAGCATACATGCACTGCACAACACTTACATCCTTCATGTATGGTACCATTCACAGGCACCTATACACCCAGTGCATGTTTATGATATACACACAGTGCACAAAAATACACTATCCTTGCATTGTACTATTCACAGACACACATACACCCAGCACATGTGTACCGCACACGCACTGAGCAGCACTTCACACCAAACCAATGTAGTCCAAAGGTGAGTTACACACACAGCAGCAAAACTTTAAATGAGTGTGTCTGCAGGCTCAGTCAGGTGCATAGATAAAAAGGACCTGTTTGCTCCTACTGATCACTACACAGTATGCTGGCACCGCCTCACTAGTGCTGCTTAAATCCTGGTTAAGGCATTCACCAATATGAGAGCAGTGCTTTGGGCGTCCATGAGACAGGCCTATGTTGTGGCACACACACATGATCTATGTGCACCAAGACCACAAAATCAGCAATAGGGATCGAGACATCATTACAGTTGGGGCACTCAGGGCCAGGGGTGCATGTCTATTACAATGGGAGAGACTTCACCTTCCGACCACACCTCACCCTTCACCACAAGCGCTAACCTCACCACAGCCACTACTACCACACACTCGTCCAAGATTTTAACTCAGGCACAGCCTGTCCTTATTATATGCAGTACCCATGGAATTAACCTTTAGGGCCACAAAAGGCAGATTATCCTTGGGAGTATAATGTGATAGACCCACAGGATGAGCCAGAGGTAAAGCAGGACCCTGCCACAACATCCCCACCAAATTATACTACTGGATTTTATACAGTAATTTTAAGGTTGCACAGCACCACCTTGTAAAACTCCATAGTCTGGAGGAACGAGGGCAACTTTCTTGTGAACACCCTGCCCAAATCAGAATGCACAGTACGTTATCTACTAATGCCTAAGAGCATGATAAAGTTGGCAGTTTACAACTTCAGGGACCCTGTGAAGCCCAGAGTTATCACTCGATGTGTTGGAAAGAAATATAAGGCTACCACAAACGACCCAGCTTATATTCCAGGGCCAGATTGTTCTAGAATCCTTGATAATGCACACTACCTGCAAAAGGGCCTTCTGCACAGGCCGAATGAGATGCTTCCCACCTGACAAGGAATTCAACAAAATAGATGCTCATGGAAAGCAGGTACCACTTGGGGCAGCTACACAATAGCGCTTGCTAACTCAGTGGGCCTCCTAGTTGGGTATGATTGCCTCCACTGGAAAAGATGGAGTAACTGTTGATTCACCTACCAGAGGCCCACCCAAAGAAGCTGATCTCTGAGGGCAGGTTCCCTACCAGTGCTAATATTTGAGCCTTTGACGCAACAGACACTACCACCAGGGGTATTAACACTAGAAGCCTTCTCCATAATGTCTGACTTAAGATGTTATGGTTTAGGCCTGAGGGCCAGCAACACCTCTTAAATGTTCCTTTTGATAATGAGCATCTGTTTGGCTCTCAGTTTCACCATATGCTCAAAAAGGACACCAACATAGCCAAATCTATGATTGTGAGATTTGCACAGTCCCAAATCTGCACAGGTACCAAACCAAGGAGCTTAGGTCAGAGACTCCCTTACCAAGAATACCAGTAGTCTTTTCAGGAAACTCATATGACACTGTCCCTCCATAGAGGCTCCTATAGAACTAATGGGCTTGGAAAGACTGAAGCGGTTCCCTCGCTCCAAAGTAGTGCCTGCCCTTTCTTTCCCCCATCAAATCACACCTGTCGGGGGAAGACTGAGGCACGTTCTCCCATTGTGGGAAGGCATCAGATCAGTGGGTCCTTTCCATTGTGCAGGAAGGATACTGCCTTGAATATCACACAACCACTCCCAGCATCCCAACCTGTTGCCACAGACTGAGTTCAGATTGCTTTCACCTTCTGGCGGAAGGGAGGCAGGCACGTTTGCAAAAGGTGGTAAAGGAACCAGTACCTGCATACCAACGTAGTGCGGATTGTGTTTCCTGTACTTTTTAATCCACAAGAAAGAAGGCTCCTTCCAACTGATTCTCTGGCCTTCAGAGTCACTGTATCTTCAGTGGTGTTCAAAAAGTACCTAGCTGTAGTTGCAGTGCACACTCTCATAAATGGCATACACGTCTTTCCTTATAAATGACTGGCTGAAGTAAGAAGTAAATGACAATGCCTAGCACACACTCAAAAAGCAGTGCCTCTCCTTCACAGCTTTGTTTTCACCAGCAGTGTGAAAAGAATTGCATCTCCAGCTGCAGCAAATTCGGCTCTTCCTCTGCTCAGTCCAAATTGTGATGACAAGTAAGATATAAAGACCAGAGGGTGATGGCATTCCAATAGCTGCAGCCTTGTTTTTCAAGACACCGTCCAATACTGTTCGAAATGTTACTGTTTGAATTGTCATGAAACTGTTGAGCATTGATGGCTTCATGCATGGACGTTGTACTGCACACTAGATTCCACATGCATCTGCTACAGGAATACTCATGAACCAGTGGGCACAAGAGGAAGGGTATTAGGAGGATCTAGTATTTGGTAATAACAGGGGCCCAGCACACTTTGCTTTGGTGGAAGCAGAAATCTGTTGCTCTGCAGATGCTATCTAGACCCCATTCCACAGATGACCATCACAACTGATGCACCTCATGGGGTGGGGAGCTCAGTTCTACAAGCCGACTACCTAATGCATCTGGGCACCACAGGTGCCACATAAACTACATGCAGCTTTTATCCATCAGCCCTGAAAGTGTTCCTGGGAGGAAATCTATACTATTAAAGGCAGACAACACAACAGTTGTTGCTGTACACCCAGATGCAGGTTGGCACCGACTTCCCCCACTGTACTTCCAGCAATGGAGGTAGATTTGTTCACAACTCCCGAAAACACAAAATTCCAAACCTTCGTCTGCAGGTACCTACACCCCTGTCCGTAGGCAATGCACTGTGGATAGACTGGATTATTTGCCTGCATTATTCCACCTCTCCTCCTCATCAAATGGTGATGAAGATGATGGAAGTGTCCATGACCCTCAGCCTAGTGGAATCAAACTAGGAGAGATACCCCTGGTATTTGATGCACTTGGTGATCTCTGACAACCCTCACAAGAAGCTCTTGCATACACCAGAACTTCACGCATCAGAGTCAGCTCAGACACCCAGAAGCCAAACAGCTGAATCTCGCAATATGGCACTTGAGTTCCTAGAGTTTGGTTATCTTAATCTCCCAGAGGAATGCAAACTTATCCGATGGGAAGCCCAATGAAACCTACCACTGGCACCTATTGTGTCACAAAGGGAAAAAGGTTCTTTCATTATGGCATTTCCAAACATTTAGATCTCTTTAAAGTTTCTATACAGCAGTTTGTTACCTTCTACAGTTACACAAGGCAGTCCTTCCCTACACTTTTATGCACTAACTCATAGCAGCCGCAACATATCTTCAAAACAGACAACAATCTTCCTGTTTAAAATACCAGTCATAAAGACCTTCATGGACAGTCTAGAAAGGGTAGTACCTCCAAGGACACCTCCAGCACCCACCCGGAACCTCAGTGTGGTTCTCACATGGCTTATAGGTTCTCCCTTTGAACCCTTACACTCAGTCAACTGCAGTTCTAGTCTTAGAATGCGACTCATCATTTCCGTTAGCTTCTTCAAATGCATTAGCGAGCTCAAAGCTCTTACAGTTCAAGAACTGTTTATTCAGGTTCACAAAGATAGGGTGTAGTGGTTTGACCCAGCTCCAAGTTTCTGCCCATGGTTGTTTAGCCTTTCCACGTGAACCAGACCACTGAACTCCCTTTTCCTTCCATACCATATCCTGGGATGGAACCCAGGAGAAAGGGCCCATCACATTCTAGCTGTAAGGAGAGCTATTATGTACTACATTGATAGAACTAAGGCTTTTAGAACATCCACACAATGTTTTAACCTTCGTCAGACCCCTTAAGGGCTATGCCACACCTGAACCCCAACGTTATTTAATTGCTATACCTCCACTTTAGCTACAGTTCAGTCATATGGCCTTAAGTTTGTTTAGTCTGCTGTCAGTACACAGCTGATGTTCTCCATTGATAAAGCCTTTAAGCCTTGTCTAATCCTGGATGCACAAAGGATGAATCCCAGTTGTTTGAAATTAAATTGTTTTAAACTGAGATCCTGATTTTTATTGGCCTTTGTTAGGAGTGGGTTCTCTAGTTGGTACTGGTTTGCACCCTATCAAAGTAGGGACCTCCTCACTCTAGTCAGGGTAAGGGAGTCACACAGCTAAGATAACCCCTGCTCATCCAATTGGTAGATTGACACAAACGGCCAGGCTTATCTCAGAGGCAATGTGTAGAGTATTTGTACACACACACACAGTAAAATAGTGATAACACTACAAAAGTACTCCACGCCAGTTTAGAAAAATAGGCAATATTTATTGGATTAAAACCAGACCAAAATGACAAAAATCCAACATACACAAGCAAAGATACGAATTTTCAAAGATTCAATCTAAATATAGCGCTTAAAAACACAATAGCTCCAACTGTGGCTATCACAGCATCTTGACAGAGTAGTTCCCAACAGTCTGATGTCATTCGCAAGGGAGTACGGCTGTTCATGGAGTCGCAGGGACCCCAGGTGCAGTACCTTGGAAAACGCGAAAACAAAGATGCTGCACAGAGTCGGGTAGGTGAAGCGTCACTGGAGCCAGTGTGGCATCTGTTACTTACTGCTACTGGGGAGGTGGGGCATCAGTTCCTTACTGCTAGGCAGAGGAAGTGATGTGTTGATTCCTAATGGTTGCAGGGGAGATGTTGCAGCGTTCTTTACGACAAGACTGGATCGATTAATCCAGCAGGCCAAGACACAAGGCATCGACTTTGCGGTGTTGCGAACACATCACGGGGCTGCAGGTGCTGTGGTGGGACTTATGAGGCGATGCAGCAGCGTCTGGCCTGCGGCATCAGACGCTGCAGTCAGCAGGGACCACGGCTCTGGTGCAGTCAGTGGCATGGAGTCGGACAGCAGCATCATTTCCGGAGTCGGTCTGGAGTCAATGTGCTTGTTTCTTCGTGATTTCACCAGAACTCACTCCCAAGGGCCCAGTAACTGGATTTGGCACCACTTGGCACGCCACGACTCTCAACAAGAGAGCCCAGGTGCTGGCAGCTGAAGTCTTTGAAATGTCCCTGAGACTTCTTAACAGGAGGCAAGCTCAGTCCAAGCCCCTAAAGACCTTGGAAAGCAGGATGTCGAAAGCAAAGTCCAGCCCTTTCACTCCCAGGCCAGAAGCAGCAGGCTAGCACAGCAAAGCAACAGGCAGAGTGGCAGTCCCTCTAAAGTATCTAGCTCTTCTTCATGGCAGAATGTCCTCTGTCCAGAAGGATTCTAAAGTTGTTGATTCAGAGTTCCAGTACTTACACTAATTTCTGTCTTTGAGGTAGGCAAACTTCAAAGGAAAGTCTTTGTAGTGCACAAGACCCTGCCTTTTCTGCCCTGGCCAAGACACACTCCAGGGGGGTTGGAGACTGCATTGTGTAAGGACAGGCACAGCCCTATGCAGGTGCAAGTGTCAGCTTCTCCCACCACCCTAGCCCAGGAAGACCGATCAGGATATGCAGAGCACACCTCAGCTCCCTTTGTCTGACTGTCTAGAGCGAATTCACAAACAGCCCAACTGTCATCCTGATCCAGGTGTGTATTCCACAGACAGGCAGAGGTTAAGCAGGAAAATGCCCACTTTCTAAAAATGGCATTTTAAAACTTACAATTTGAAAGCCATCTTCACCAAAATATGTATTTTTACATTGTGAGTTCAGAGACCCAAAACTCCAGACCTCTATCTGCTCCCAATGGGAAATTACATTTGAAAGATATTCCAAGGCAATCCCCATGTTAACCTAAGAGAGAGCTAGGCCTTGCAATAGTGAAAAACTAATTTAGCAGTATTTCACTATCAGGCCATGTAGAAAACACCAGTACATGTTACAACTTTTTAAATACACTGCACCCTGCTCGTGGGGCTGCCTTTGGCCTACCATAGGGTTGACTTACATGTAGTAAAAGGGAAGACTTGGGCCTGGCAAGTGAGTGCACTAGTCAGGCCGAAATGGCAGTTTCTGAGACATATTTGCATGACTAATCGTGGATGGCACAATCAGTGCCGCAGGCCCACTAGTAGCATTGATTAACAGGCCCTTGACACACCTAGTTCACTATACTAGGAACTTACTAGTAAATCAAATATGCTAGTCATGGAGAAACCAATCACCATTACATCTAAGACAGCGAGCATATGCACTTTAGCACTGGTTAGCAGTGGTAAAGTGCCCACAGTCCTAAAGTCAAGATAAAAAGGTCAGAGACAATAGGAGGATGAAGGCAAAAGATTGGGGATAACCCTGCAAAAAGGGCCAAGTCCAACAGCCCTCAAGCCATATGTTAACATGATTGGTGGCTTAAGGAATTGGGAGATTACCCTAGCTCCTGTAGCATAGGCCAACATCAGGGTGTCAAATTTGACTCCAAATGATCCCTTTTGCCCTATATATTGTCCACTCTTGCCACCTGTTTGTTCTTAGCTACTCTCTTTAAAGAGATTTTTAGACATCTTGACTGTTGCAGTGCGAAAAACAGCCATGCATGCTCTGGTTACATTCTTATTGGACTATGCTAACTCCCTTCATTTCAGTCTTCCTCTGTGTTTAGTTTGGCTGCTTCAGCTAGTTTAAAATGCCACTGCCATGCTGATTTTGAATATACCACGTCATCAACCTGTAGCAATACAGCTCAGATCCCTACACTCCCAGTGAGTAGGTGAATTTCATTTAAAAGCTTAGTCCTTACATACCAGGCTTTTCATGGTCTGCATCCCAGGTATTTGATTGAAGTTGTAAAACATTATTATCCCATCAGGGATTTGAGATTATCAAATCCACGACTGTTAACAATTTGTAAGATCAATCGGGTGAGGAGAAGTGGGTGTTCTTTTGGATGCAAATCTTCATATTACTGTACATTACATTGACAACAAGATTTACTTCAAAAAGCAATTGGAAGTCTGTCTCTATAGATCTCCTCAACAAATGTTCACATCTGCTCATTCTGCCTCCCTCCAACTTACTGTAGCACAAGGATGCCTGTTTTGAGTAGCTGTTAGGCTTTACAAGTGATATAGTTATTCATTCATTAATTGCCAGATGGATACTGAAGTGCATTCAGACTTGCTGCGCTAAAGCCAAACACACACTTCCTTTGCCCCCTACAGCTTACTCTACCCGCATAAAGGGTGCAACACAACCCTTTCAGATAAAATCCCATTAACAGATATCTGCAAGGTTGCTACTTGGTCAATGGCACATATTTTTAGTAAGCAGTATTGTATGGGTGTTCTAGCACGTCAAAAGGCATTTTAAGGACACCTTTTCAAACATCTGCATCATCTGCTCACTATCCACCGCTCATTAAAGTGACTGCATTATGCTGTCTGCAGAGCATGTGTATCTACAGCCATACATGCTACAAATGGAAAATGTTACCCTGTAACCATCTGTTTGTAGCATGTAGTGCTGTAGATGCACATGTGCCCTCCCTCCTCCCTTGAAACAAGTTATGTTCACAGATATTTTTCATGTATTTAAAATTCATTGTCTGTGTACAATACACTCTGTCTTCGACACTGCTGTCCAATTACGCTACTCACCTGTTGAACAGAAAACAATCTGGGGTGGAGCCATTGTACTGGTGACTCAAAATTCATGGAAGAAAAACAAGTTGGTCGAACACTAGATGGTAGGAATATGCAGAGCACATTAATTCATAGAACTACATGCTACAAACAGATGAGGATACAGGGTGAGTAACATTTCCATTTAGTTTCTAAAAAGGAGTTCACTTTCTAACTATATTGATCAATCCAACTAAATCTGGAAGCAAAGAAGTACCTACCATAGAGTAATAAAACAGCTAATGTAGAGGGCACTTGGTGATTCAGTTATGACTGGGTTATCAGTCCGCTGGCAGATAAATATTAAAGTGCACTACTGAAAAGAGAAAGCAAGGATGAAATTCATCTGGGGATAAATATTGCTAAATAATTACAGATGGTTATATATCAGGCAAATTGGTTGTAGCATGTTGGTATTTCCAGTCTGAACACAAGCGGAAAATGTGAAATCAGGCTAACGAGCGGCTGTTCATTGGTTTCTGCATGCCAGTTCAAATCCTGCCACCCTGAAACCCAGCGTGCAGCAAAGCAAGACATTATAATAACCCCCAACTAGTGTAAAATGAGGCATGCTTTAGAAACGTATAGGTTGAATTGTATATAAATCTGTACAGAAAATCTTCAATACAATTGAAAAGGAAAGATAAGCGGCAAACTTTTCTTCAGTTTTAGCCGTAAGAAAACTACAGTAATAAAATACTGAAATAAGGTAACCGTCTTGAGTTGGAATCAATTAAAAAAAAGTAAAGAATGGTAGCAATATTGAAACCACACGCCAAAGAAAGGGGTGGTGTGTAAATATAAAGAACAACAAAGGTAGAATAAATAACAATTGAAAGAATCCTAGAATTACTGAAAGATAGTTAAAAGCACCAATCTGGTACATAGTCTAATGATGTGCTACGTAGAGCACTGGGTGTGTTCAATTCGTGAAACTTGAAATTTAACTATGCATCTCCCTGTGTGATTAGGCACCATATTTTCTGATAGCTGTTTTTTTTTTTTTACCTACGGAGAAACACAAGTGATTTATCGAGGCCTCCATTTCCTGTTTTTGTCTCCACCATAAGCAATGTATCCACCGTAAGCAACGTATTAAGTGTAGTTCACAGTTCTTGAAGACTAACCCTCACAAAGCCAGAATGATTTTTGTCGGGATCTCCCTGATCCGTCTCAGCTGAAATTCAGCCAAGGCTGATTAGGAGTCATCTTGTGTCTAAGAATGGCCTGGTATGTTAGGAGACCCTCTGCCATTACCATAGGACAGAAGCTGCCATACATTGGTAAAGAGGGTAAGGGGTTGGTTATTTCTTTAAGTTAAAATAAAGATGGATGTTTGTTGATTGTGTGGGGCCTGCCAACTTGTTCTGTGACAGTGGCCCATTTCATAGAAACATTCCATCGGGCACCCACATTTGCTAGTACTGCCTTGTGGGAAAGCACCAGTTTTTAAGATATGGCCTCTGCTGCTGACAGATGGTGTGCTACAGTACAGCGTTATCTTAATACCTGGCCAAACAGGATCAGAGCACAATGCAGTTGAATAGCTTCTGAAGACAAATCCCATAAGGAGACACTCTCTGATGTCCATGTATACAGACGATCCACCATAAAGAAGAGGGTAGGGATTCAGAGAAAACAGTGGACAAACCGTCTCCAGAAACACCATTTGGTAGTGTGTTCAGCAGCACCCTTAATACAGTTGCTCCCAGGCCTAACCTGTTCAGGTGCATCTTGTCATGAGCAAAATAAGGTTGTACTACAGTCCTTAGTTCAACCTAGTTTTGATAACATTAATGATACAATTTACCACTTGAGGAGAACTGTCTTGATTACTTTTCTGTAGGTGTTCTCTCCTGCCCCTTTTCCAATGTTTGAGGTACCTTGGTCAGAGGCACTAAACACATGTCAAAGCACTGTAAATCCTGGGCCAGCACTGAGGCTTCATGACACCACTGTCCTTGGCTGACAATCTCTTTTACAACACTGTCTCTAGAGCCATGCTTCACAATGGCTTAAATATCACAGCTGCTGCAGTAAAGGTGTGTTAATTTGAGCTCTTGTTTGAAGTATTAACAGATAAGATCATAATTGGTTCTTTGTTTCTTGTATGTCCATCACATTCAAGAGACCTTTCAAGTCCTGCCTCCTAAATTGATCCGTGCACTCACTCTCCTGATGTATGTGGAACCTTAATCACTGTAGTCCAGCCAAGAATGTAATTCAATGATCCTCAAAGAAAAGCAATCCTTAATCCCCCTTTCGGTGCTTCTCTACAGGCCTTTATTCAGGGTGGACTACCTTCTTTTTCACAACCAATATGGGTATGATGATATCTGTAATTGATTCCTTCTGCACAGTGAAACTAATTTAATTTCGGCAAGTGATGCAACTCAAAGAGATGGAATACATGAATCTCCAGAATGCCTACTTTGACAGTCGTTTTGAAGCTTAACTCAGACTTGAAATGTGGTCATGAAGTGTGCCATCTATGAACAAACCTCTAGCCATATTTCATCAAGTTTGTTATCAGTGTGAAATTACAAGAAGAATACAAATCATTGTCTGTTTTTTTGGCATACACCACCAGCCTTTTTTTTCATATATATATAAATGAAAGGATTCCAGCTTATTGATTCTGATCAGTTATAGGAGCACCATTGGATGCCTTTCTAGGGATACATTTTTCCCAGATGCAGCCAACCCACAAAACAGACAGTAATCAATTACAGAAAACTATCCGTAACTTCTGATGGTTAGTTCAAAACATTTCTGTGCCTCATGGCATCGTTTATATGTGTGGTTACTTTAGCCATTTAAAAACCTGGCATTACATTACGAAGAATCGCTTGGACATGCTTTTGGGTTAAAGCTCAGAGCCTTAGTCAAATTTACTATCTTCAGCTAAATCCCGAAGTTGCACCAATGTTGGAGTCAGAAATCAAATCTTTTAAATGGGTCTAAATTTGAGGCTCCCATTCCTTTATGTTGATAAGGTTATCTTGGTACGGCTGGTAAGCACTTTAACAGGACCTTCAGATTCACAGCATGCTGTCATCTAAGGACATCACTCATGTACAGCTTAAGGTCATCTGTCTAGCTGCTTTATTCTTAAAGAGAATGCAGGCGTCGTCACAGTGGTCTAGCAGCAGGTGAAACACCTGTATTAGGACATTCTCTCTGTCACATCAAAAAATGGAAGTTAAAATAAATTTGGAAGCAGATTCCTTTCATGTTTCACACATGAGGGCATTGAACCACAGTGTCACTGGTTGTATTAAAAGCCTGGAGTGTTTTCTATTTTATTCATGCTTGTCATAGAGAATATGTCTCAGAGTTCTGCATGTGATTGCGGTCTTGAGTAGTGAAATGATCTCAGAGGGTGCTCTCTCATTCAATTAGTCAAAGAGGTTTGTTTTTGTATGTTCGATGGCATGTGTAGCTGCAGATACACATGCTGTGCATATATCGCCATCTAGTGTTGGGCTCGAAGTGTTACAAGTTATTTTTCTTCAAAGAAGCTTTTTTAAAGTCATGAGATCGAGTGGCTCCTCCTCTCGGTGATAGTGTGCATGGGCATTGAGTCCTTTGTTAGATTGTTTTCTTTCCGCCGACGGCTTCGGATGTGTTCCCTCTCACTCTGGTACTTTCGGTTTGGTACTATCTGAACTTCTCTTTCCATTTCCTTAACGTCTGTATTGTTTTTCAACCGCGTTTCTGACTAATCTCGATCCGATTGTAGCGTCGGGATCTATTAAACACCCTTTCCGGTGCCCCCTCCCTTCTCTGGCCTTTTCGTTGCCTACTGCATCATAGGCTCATGGATCGGACTCCATTTTGATTCTGTCCTCTGTGCCACGCCAGGTTCCCCTACACCGACCAGCATTCAGTGGGCAACCTCTGCCTTTCTCCCAACCACCAAGAAGAGTCCTGCGATGCCTGTCAGACCTTTCAATCAAAGAAGACCTTACAAGATTGAAGAGCAAGGCGGTTGGAGATGGTGTCAAAGTCCACCAAACAAACTCTCAATATCTTTGGTGAGGAACTGGCAGAGACTGCCGTCTCCAGTCGAGACTCTGACTCCGACCGAGATTCAGATGAGGACAGCCAGGTACTCACTGCAGCGCAATACGGGAGTACACCAGCCTCTTCCCATCGAAAACAAACTAAGAAATCACAGAGGGCCTTAGGTCTACCATTGCTTACTGGCCATGGTTTGCCCCGAAAACAACAGATCGTGGACCGACCCTCGGGTTTGGCGCCGAAAAAGGCCAAGACTCACTCCCACGAACAGACTGTCATGCCTGTTTTTGCGTTGAGTCGAAAGATAAAGGCTTCCAATTCAGAACCGAGATGGCTTCATACCACATCGGAGCCGAAACATCCACGGTTCTCTGCAGAGTCGAAACATCAAAGCCCCTCTTTGGAGCCGAGAACACTTTCTCCTACCGATCAGACCACTTTTTCAGCCCGTATTAAGCATGTTGCCATCAAGCTTTCTTAACATTCATTGGGGGGCAGAAATCAGGTTACATCTTCAGAACCGGAGGCAGATGAAACAGACATTAGACCCATTCTTAAGGTCATGGACCAAAAACAAAGGAGGATTCAAGTCCAGAAAGAGACTGGAAAGATTATTGCCTCTCCTCCTCCAATTACAAAGAGGAAACTAGCATTCCAAGAGAGTTTGGATACTGGCCCTTTCCGTGCAAACATCTTTAAACATAAATAGAAGCCAAAGACTGTAGAGCTTTCTCCACCGCATTCGCCTTATTTTCTCCTCCACCACCTCATACTCCACCACCAACTTCACCCACACTATCTCATGCTTCTTCACATCGGGACTATACGGGTGATAGTATTTACAACATGGATCCATGGGACATGCATGACAATGACACAATCCACCCAGTGATCCTGATTTGTATCCCACAAGACCGTCTCCACCTGAGGATACCACAGCATATAATCAGGTCATTTCCAGAGCAGCCGCCTATCACAGTGTACAGATGCACTCCAAGCAAATAGAAAAGGATTTTCTATTTAACACTCTTTCCTCAACTCACAAACAATATCAATGTTTGCCAATGTTACTGGGTTTGTTAAAACATGCCAATGACATTTTAAAGAACCAGTGAAGGCCAGGGTGTTGACACCTAGAATAGATAAAAAAAAATATAAAGCAGCACCAGCTGATCCAGTTTCCATTGTAGTGAGGGCAGCCAGAAAAAGGGCAAATAGCCAGTGGGATGCTCCTCCCCCTGATAAAGAAAGCTGCAAATTTGATGCAGCAGGCAAAAGAGTAGCAACTCAGGCTGCAAATCAGTGACAAATTGCTAACTCCCAAACTCCTTTAGCCAGGTATGACAGGGCATATTTGGACAAGATGCAGGAGTTCCTGCAATACCTCCCAAAAGAACACCAGAAAAGAGCACAACAAGTAGTGGAAGAAGGACAAACCATTGCTAATAATCAGATCCGATCAGCTCTAGATGCGGCTGATATGGCAGCTAGGGGAAACACTAGTGTCACAATTAGGAGACATGCTTGGTTGAGGTCCTCAGGCTTTAGGCCTAAAATACAACAGGTGGTCCTTAACATGCCTTTTAATAAGCAGCAACTCTTTGGACCGGAGGTGGATACAACCATTGATAAATTAAAAAAAGATTCTGAGACAGCAAAGGCCATGGGAGCCCTTTATACAACACCTTTTTGGGACTTATTTCGTAAACCTCAATTTAGAGGAGGGTTTAAGCCACAAAGTTCCGAGGCCTCAACGTCCCTACAAAAACAAGGACAACAATTTTATCACAGGGAAACTTGCAGGTGCTCTTATAGAGGAGAAACTTGTAGATCCAGGGGTAAATCCCCTGCTGCAAGAGGTGCCACCACCTCAGCAAAGCAGTGACTTTCCCCGCATCTTCAAACAGCATACATCTCCTGTGGGAGGAAGATTGCAATATTTCCATCCTTACTGGCAACTATTTACAACAGATCAATGGGTACTGTCAATTGTTTGCAATGCGTATTGCCTACAACTTATCTCCACTCCACTAACCATTCCACCCCGTTCACACAGGCTTTCTCTCGAACACACATTGCTCTATTAAAACAAGAGGTAGAATCTGTTCTACTCAAAGGTGCAATAGAGATGGTCCCCATCAGTCAACAAGGACAGGGGTATATTCTCCATATTTCCTCATACCATAAAAGGATGGCACTCTCAGACCAGTTCTTGATCTCAGTCCTCTAAATCAGTATGTCCTTTCAGAGCATTTCCACTTGGTCACTCCCTTGTTACAAAAACAAGACTACATGACAGCATTAGATTTAAAGGACGCTCACTTCTACATTCCTATACATCCAGCACACCGCAAGTATTTAAGGTTTGTGATAGCAGGCAAGCACCATCAATTCCAAGTACTATCCTTTGGAGAAACAGCAGCACCCAGGGTATTCACAAAATGTCTAGCGGTAGTTGCAGCATACCTCAGAAGCCAGTACATACATGTCTTTCCTTATCTGGACGACTGGTAAATAAAAGCCAGCACCATTTGAAATTGTCAACAGCACACACAATAGATACCCTACACAAATTAGTGTTCACAATCAATTACCAGAAATCTCACCTTCAGCCAGCACAAATTCAACCTTAGAGCAATTCTGAACACTCAACATTAGCTTACCCAAATCCACAACAAATCCAAGAGTTTCACACTCTCATATCCCAAGTGCAGGTCAATCAAACTTACACAGTAAGGTTTGTCATGAGACTATTGGGAATGATGGCATCATGCATAGCAATAGTGCCCAATGCACATCTAAACATGAGACCACTGCAACAGTGTCTCTCCCAACAATGGTCTCAGGCACAGGGTAAACTACAGGATCTAGTGTTGTTGGACCGCCAGACTTACAAATCTCTGCAATGGTGAAATCACACCAACTTATCAAAAGGGCGGCCATTTCAGGACCCTGTGCCACAGACCATAATCACCACAGATGCATCAATGACAGGTTTAGGAGCCCATCCAACAATCTTACAATACAGGGGCAGTGGGACCCAATCCAGCAGACTTACCACATAAACCACTTGGAATTGCTGGCAGTGTTCTTAGCCATCATAGCATTCCAACCACAGATCATACACAAAACAGTCCTAATAAGGACAGAAAACATGTTAACAATGTATTTGCAAAAACAGGGGGGGGGGGGACACACTCATCCCAATTGTCCCTTCTAGCACAAACAATTTGGAAATGGGCAATTCACAATCACATTCACCTGCTAGTGCAATACATTCCAGGGATAAACAACCAGCTGCAGCATTACATGCAGCATTACATGCCACAAACAGATGTACACTGGGTAAGTGACATTTTCCTTTCCTTTCATGATGCATCAACCCACCTCAACCCAAAAGATTTAGCAACTCTTAGTGTGTTCTGTCTGCACTAAATATGGCTTCGAATGGAATGGCATACAGATCAGAAGGTACATTTCTCCAAAAAAACAAGACTGGAACAAACAGCATTTTAATGTCTTTCTACATTAGCGTTCTCTCTTTGGTGACCAGTTCTGCAGTGGGATCTAACTCTTGCTCTACTCTGTCAGGCACTAACTGTTTGGGCCTGAGACGTATCGTTACATACAGTTTGCTGATTTGGGATACATCATACCTGACCATAGTTGTTTCTCTATATAAAAAAAAAAAAACACAGTTTCAGATGAGTACTGCATTTAGTACACATCCAGCAGGTGAGTATTGAAACATTGAATAAAAACATGTTTTTTTTTTTACTTAGTCTTACATTTTATCAGTCTCCTTCTTGCACTCTTTGATTGTCTTAAAATTAGTAAATATACCCTCTTAATTTGTCAGTCCTTTAAATTTATCAGACAATAGTAGTCGCTACTAAGTGGCAAAACAAGCTGTTCCGTTCACGTCATAGAGTCTAATATTCATCTGTCTGGTTTGGTGTTTCCTTGGTTTTTTGCTATCTACTTTGCATAGGTGTTGATATTTGTTCCTTTTTGACCTGCTGCAGTGAATTAGGATTATCTGTTGATCAAGGGATGACTCATTCTTTGGAATTCTCTGTAACCAGAGGTGCATGCCTTTTGCACATGCAAAACCTCAGTTCTCAGAGCAGCATTGTTTGCTATTCTTTGTGTGGATAGCATCCAGCGATCTGTTACCATTATTAATTAAAGTATAATTTGGAGTATAAATGACCTCTGCCCCTTCAAGAAATAATCAGTTACCATTAAGGTATACTGTACCATCGCTGGTTCAGACGTTTATCGTTTGGTACATGGTGACATCTGTCCGTATGTTTGCTTTTCCAGCCTGCCCACGTGCATGATTTAATCTTTACTACTAAATGTACTACTTTAATTGATTTGACACCGGAACCTACTGGATGGTCAGACTATTCTTAAGTTATTTTCCACTGTCATCTATACGTTTAATTACACTTTTTCCTATGACAATCAGTTTTTTGCCTTGGAAAGCATGAAAGATGTTGCACCTTCCAGCACATCTAGAAGCTCTCTGTTGGATCTTATTAACTCTACCAGGAAACAAATAGTTTACCAAGGGCCTTCATGAGGTAAAACATGAGAAGAGGAGGGTGGAGCACTAGTGGAGGAAACAGTGTGACCTTAGTAATAACCTAAATATTTAAAATCACTGCAAGCTTACGAATCAACTCAGTGAGGTACAAAAGTGATGATCAAAAATGGCATGAAGATCACTTCTAGTAGACAAATTTCTTAAAGTGTTAACCTATCACTACAAACCTACTACAATCCAGTATGGTGCAATCCACCATAAAACATTCTTAGACCTTGAGAGACTTCATTCTAAGGTGTTTATAAAGACAATTGATAAAATTAACAATTATATTACATTTATCAGTCTTCACCAACTCGACTTAAAAGATAATGTAACAAATACCTTTATACCTTTATATTTATTCTATATATTATACCTTTATATTCTGACAGATTGACTTAAAATAATACAGCACAGGAGGACCTTAGAGGGTGCCCAGCCGCATTATTTGAGAGGCTTTCACCTTTGCCTCCTAATTCTTTTTCACTTATGTGATGAATTAATTTCAAATCAGGCCTAATTCTTCACTAGCTGAAATATGCACTGTCACGCCTCTCCCAGGAAGAACAAAAAACCTCTGACTGATCTGTGCACATGCTAATTACTACTCTACATCCAGACTACCTTACTCAGTAAGCTTGTCAGAAAGGATGATGTTGGAACAACTTCAGCTATTTACAATGGTCAAACATCATAATGCACCCAATACAAACATAGTTTGTTCTGTTTATGTGGCCAGAGTGAAGACATCATGTCCATTATGGATCTCCTCAAATTAGGACTGGTCATTGGAGGTGCATGCACAGTGATTTAACTTCACTGAATTTGCAATTGGTTACTTTAAGTGTCTGGAGGCAGAATGCTTCAGGTCATCATTCTCATCACCATTATGCCGCACAGGTTGAAACAGTTGATTCAGATACTTACCTGGATACAGTTAACCCATGGATCAACATGGCTATACCACAATTATCACTGGTCTGATTTTATATACATCCTCCTGCTTATTTAATAATTTGATGTTATATTTCATACTACGTCAGCTGGAGGATACAAGGCATACTTTAAGCAGTAACTGTGTGATCTGTTCATAAAGCAGTAGCTCTCTATCTGAAATTACATTGGCCTACAATGGGGTGCCTATTGATAGGAGTCTACTAGTCCAAACTTGGAAGTGCATATGATTCTAACCCTTCCTCTTCCGATTACAGTATGAGCCAGGCAGTGTTTTTCAGAGGCTTACGCGAAAGGTTTTTTCTCTCCTTTGAATTTCTCCAGTAAACTTCACTAATCATTGGCTGCGGTTATCTCCTATGTAGATTACAATGTGTAACAAAGCCTTCCCAAGTATCTGCCCCAACTCTTTCAGTAACAACAGACTGTAGCTGCCTGTATGGCTTTCCAATTAGGTCTTTCTGAACTTATCACTCACACACTGGTATTTGTGTACACTTCCAATCTGTAAACCTAAAGCCTCTTGCCAGGTTAAGAAAACAGTGAGTGGCCTCCATTGTTTGCCCACGAGACAGATAATGTGCTCCTTATTCTGGCTTCACTGTATTGGGGCATTGCATAAGAGATTCATGTTTTCCTGTAAAGACATCCAGCCAGAGGAAAAGGTTTACAGTCAAGCCAGAAGAGGGATTTTATTTGAAATCATCCATTATTTCAAGGCCTACTAAACAACTATGCATGCCCAGCAGAGTTAACAGCCCTTCCTAACTGATGTTACAGCAAGGTTTCTGTAACGCCAGAAGGCCATATTCTTTAGTAGCACTGCTTTACAACACATTAATGACACAGAATAGTATTTGAGCTATGGACTGTATTTGAAATGCCCTTTTTGAGTTGTCAGAGGCTACTCTGTTGTCCTTTCCGCACCGCTTGTCCTTGTGCTTCTCTGAGGTCACATATAGCCCTGGCTCAAAGGATATGTCTCTATCAAATGGCACAGGTGTGACCTTAATTCTGGTTCTTAGCAGACGTCACACTATGCCATGTGAACAGTGGCACTCAGTTCATCAATAACCCTCTGAGTCTGTAATTGTGCGCATCCATTTTTCTCCATGTTCTGTTGTCGGTCTTGTACTTCTTTAATCTTAGGTTCTGTGTGTTGATATATCCCTTCTTTATTAATGGCTGTGATTAGTTGGAATTGAGTCAACAATAACTATGATGACGGGAACAAATATGTTTGCCAATTTGACAAGGAAAGCATGGTATAGGAAGAGCTTTAGGATGCAAGTGGACTGGACCCTGAAACTGGCCATGTGTCCTCCCCAAGTTCTGCAACAGAGGAAAGCGCCTTTTTCACTGTAGTTGTCTCTGGAAATAAAAACGAATGTTCTGATGGAGTCTCGAAACCTTGTCAGGCTCCCTCAGAGCCACTATTTCCATTTAATAAGGCCCTTACAGATACTTTTTTAGGCACCTAGTCCAAGCTTTATTCAGGCCTGCCTGTTCTTAGACAGGGTGTTCTTCGCCCTGCACCTGGCGACCGTCCCTTCGGTTGACAGCAGCCAATGCTAGAGAGTCTGGTGGTAAAGGTGTCCACCAGAAAAGTTGATTCCATTACCTTTCTCTGCCACTCTTTCTGATTGTGAGTTAAGATGAATTGAAACGTTTGGTAAACAGATATTTTCCTCCATGAATCTTGCTCTGAGATCAATAAATATCAGCTGTCTCCTCTCCTTCTACTCCCATGCCCTTTGGTGCACAGCAGCACAGATTTTACAAGCTGTTGCAGACTGTCTTTGGGTAGCTATTACCCAGGCTATTCAGGACAGCGGTAACGATGCAAATGTGTAATCTGATCAGGGCTGGACCCAGCTGATTGTTTGGGACACCCCACAGATCCAGTGTGGCTCTTCAACACCACGTCTGGAGGAAGTGTATGGGCTTCTCTAGGGATATCCAAGCAGCCTTAATGGACATGCCGTTTAACAACTCTCTTCTTTTCAGCAACAGACCAGACTCAGCCTTGGAACATTTCAAGGAAAGCAGAGCTGCAGCATGTTCTTTTGGCCTTCCTGCTTTCACAAGGCAGTTCCATCAGCAATTTTGTCCTCTATGTGGCTATGGTAGAGATTTCCAATTTCACCAGCACCAGACTCCTCCAACCCAGCAGGCCTTTCAGCCCTTTTGTGGCTGAGTCTGTGGTTCTCAGAGACAACAAGGATAGCAGGGACAATGTGGAGCTCAGTCCTTCGCCCCTCCAGCAGCCACAGCTGCAAAACTGCGTTTGTGTTTCCTTGCCGGTACACAATCACCCTGTCTGAGGCATCACCCAATATTTCCTCCAAGTATGGCAGGCAACCCGACAGACAAGTGGTTCCTCCAAATTCTCCCTTGGGCCCTGCCCTTCCTTTCCTTTCTACCTCGCCGCATCTTCCATCTTCTTCTGGGCAGCTGATGGAGTACCATCTGTCTGTCTTACAGTAGGGCATGCAGGCCCTTTTGGCCAAAGGGCCAAGAGATGGTTCTCCTCAGAAGTATAAACTGTGTGTTACTACCTCTACTTCCTTGTGCCGAAGAAAGGCAGAGGCTTTTATCCCATTTTAGATTTTCACCCTCTCAAAACAAATTCAAGATGTTCACACTAGCCAGGGTTCTGTCTGCCCTAGACCCTGATGACTGTGTAGTGGCATTGGACTCTTATTTGCATATCCTCCTCTGGCAGATGCTACCTGCACTTCACAGTAGGTCAGGGGCATTTTCAGGTTTCAGTGCTCCCCTTCGGCCTCACCAGTGTCCAATTACGTGTTTATGAATGGCAGAATTCGCAGCCCACCTTTGGACATTAGGGTACCAGTCTTCCCCTATCTCGATGACTGGCTGCTAAAGGCGGGCTTGCCCCAGGCACTTGTTGGCTACCTCCACATGACGGCAAACCTTCTAACATCGTTGGGGTTCACTATCCACACACTGAAGGTACACCTGACTCTTTTGCCAACACTCCTGTTCATCAGAGCCATTCTGGATAGAATACGCTGTTGTGCCTTTCCCACAGAGTGGAGAGCGCAGGATTTTCAGACTATGATCTCAATGTTTCAGCCATGGTTCTGGATTTAAAAATGGATGACTCTGAGGCTCCTTGGGTTGTTAGCCTTCTCCATCCTGAAAGCCAACCACACCAGGTGGCATATGTGGACTGTGCAGTGGGACCTCAAATACCATTGGGTCCAACATCAGGGAAATCTGCTGGATTGTATCCAAATTTTGAAAGAGACTGCAACAAATAGTGGCTACTGGACTGCGATTTGGTCAGTGTAGCGCCCATCTCCTTAACCCATCCAGGGATGACGGTGGTCACGGATGCATCACCACTGAGTTGGGGAGGCCATCTGCTAGAGGTGGATAAAGGAGGCTTCTCGTCTGTGTCAGGGACTCAACTCCTCATCTGATTGTTGGAGTTGAGGATGATTCGCTTGGTGTTGAAGGACTTCCTACCCACCATCAAAGGAAGCCTGGTGCATGTGCACACACACAACACCACCACCATGTGGTACTACAACAAGCAGGGCAGGGTGGGGTTCTGGGCCTGGTGTCAGGAGGCCCTTCACCTTTGCAAGTGTTTGGAGCTCCAAGGAATGCTTATGGTGCCAAACCACCTGGTGATATCTTTAAATGCCAGGGTGGACAAACTCACATAGTGGATCCTGAATGGCAGATGCACCTGGATGTGGCACAAGGCGTCCTCCAGCAATTGTGATAACCCTGGCGCAGCCTTTTTTTTTTGCAACTGCTGAGAATGCACAATTTCAGCACTTTTGTTCACTGGAGTTTCTGAAGCATCTCTTTCTCAGAGACCTTTTCTGTCTCGAGAGGAGAGCAGAAATCCAACATGCTCTCCCACCACTGCCTCTCTTGCACCAAATTCTGAAGAAGATGAGGAACGGCCGTGTCTAAATCATCCTGGCGGCACTGGATTGGGCCAAGAGATTGTGGTACTTGGAACCCCTTGGTATGAGCATCTGTCCTCCAATAAAGCTGCTGTTTTGGGAAGATCATCTGTTGCAACATTAGGGCAGGGTATTCTGGGACTGCACAATTTGCATGTCCATGCTTAGAGTTTGAGCGGCAACAGTTGTCTTCCTTTGACGTTGATGTGATTGATGTAAATTTGACTATACGGTTTTCCACCACAAAATCAGTGTATGCCAGTTGTTGGGACAAATTTGTGGATTGGTGCAGCACCTGACAAACTGACCCATTACAAGCAAAGTTGTATGTAATGTTATTGTTTGTTCTATCCCTTGCCCAGCAAGGGCTTACATTGGGCACTGTGAAGGGCTACTTATCGGCTCTTTTGACTGATTTGGGTTTGCAGATCAGCCTTTGTTATTCAAATCACCTGTTGTGATGAGTTTTTTTTTTTTTTGTTTGTTTTTTAAAGATTTGCAACATTTGCTTCCACCAACACCCCTTGTGATGCCTTAGTGGGAAGTGAACTTAGCACTCACTATCTTGATATGCATCCTTTTTGAAGAGATGTACAGTTTTCCCTTGCGACTTCTGACTTGAAGACAGTCCTTCTCCTTGTGATAACCTGGGGCAGATGTGGCAGTGAACTTTGGCTGTTTCTGTCAATCCATATTATACTTTGTTCTTTCCAGATTAGTTGGTTTTGGGAACCTGAGCTTCATTTATACTGAAAGTGGTTACTCCTTTCCTTGTTGAGCGTATTGTCACTGTTTTGGCGTTCTTATCTCCACCGCGTATCTTTGAGGAAGAAAAAAGTGTTTAGAGCCTAAAAGAGATTGTATATCGATCTTACCAAGGAACATCAAGTGGACGATCAGCTCTTCGTATTGTTTTCCAGAGCAAATATGTGCAAGGCAGTGCAAAAATATACCATCTGTCAATGGCTTTTCTCTGCTTAAAGGTCTGCTAAGCACTGGTGATGAAGCAGCCCCAAAGAATTTGCAGGCTGATTCCACTGGGGCAAAGCAGCTACCACTATGATAGCATGTGGAGTTCCTATCTTGGTCATTCGTCAAATGGCTCCGTGGGCATCGGTACACACTTTTACAAAGCAGTGCTGCCTCAAAAGTCAGGCCCACTTAAAGGCCATTTTGACCTCCCGGTTCTGCAAGACTTTTTGGTCTGAACCAGTTCACAGATCCACCACTTTGAACGGGACTGCTGTGGTATCGAGGTGAGGAATCTGTGGTTAGAAGTATACATCAGAAGAGCCAAGTTACTTATCTTTCTGGTGTATATGCTATCTAACTGCTGATTCCTTACCGACATTCCCATCTCTGCCTTCAATGAACTGGGTTCTTCTTCTATCTTAAAAGGTCCCAAACGGGAGATCTGCACACTGATCATGCCAGTCTTCCAGTGCACACTGCTTCTGAGGGTGTGGACAACCTAGAAAGCAATTGATGTCAGTGTGCATGGGTGGCTCGTATATGCGGCGTCACTCATGACTTCCTGAGCAGATTCATGTTGGCGTGGAGCCCCACTTTGCCACCTGTAGACACACAGGAGAACTGCTCTAGAAGTTAGAAATTTCCTGGTCCAGTCTGACACCTGGTAAATATTTGCCAGGTGAGCAATCTGCGGTTAAATACAGCATCCGCCAGAAAGATCATTGGCAAAGATAATTAACTTGTTCTTCCATGTCTAAGAGGCATTCTTCGGGTTCATAGAGACCATCAAGATGTAGCTATTCAAAGTACTAGCTGCTGAGCCTTATTTAGGGTAGCTGAACTGGTTCCCCATCCCATTTAAGCAAGGGAGCCTTGTTTGCAGTTTTGTGCTGTCCAGTCACTTGAGTAAGGTGTCGTATTTACTGGCTCTCGAAAAAATGCTCTTGCCCTGGTAAGATGTGTATTAAAGACTTGGTAACAACTCGGTATATGTTATCTACAGTGGCTCTTTAAGGTGTAGAATAATAATGTCCAAGACTATCCTACTGAAGTCACAATAATGCAAGCACACATCTCTAGTGGCAGTTATACATTAAAGCAATCTTACCCTACACTCTGGTGAGGAGGAAAGGCCAGTTAGGGAGGACTGCAAGGACTTTCCCTCTGATCGTCAGTAAGCCCTAACATGTAAGGGAACTTTACTAGAAATAAATATCGAGCACATTGTTATTATCTTCGGCTATACTAGCCTTATTTATCCTACAGCTCAACTAGCATGCACACAGAGCTGGCTTTTCCATAGTCTCTCATGTCCAAGACTACTAGGTCTGAGACATCAGAGAGGAAAAACAACTGAAAATGACATAGTTGGCCAGCTACAGCTTAAAGCTCCTTGTATTCTCACTTACACATACCACCGCATGTTAAGCTTAACTATTGTTTGTGCCCGATTGAGAGTCTGTTGTGCTAATCTCAGTTAACGAATTATTTCATAGCTGAACGTGATTTGTCATTGTGATTTTTTGCTATGTGTTTCCCGAGAAGTTTTTCCTACGACCTCAGTGATTAGTTGTTGTTTTTTTCTTTCTAAGAAAGGTTTGTTTTTCGGTTCTTTCTTTTGTTTGTCAACTGCTAGTTTACTGCTTTCAAGCGCTTTGGGCGATCAGTCCTGTGCTGACGTGTAGAGGTAATGCTTCATCTGTGTTGAGGGGAACCTGCCCTTGTTTTGGCAGTGTATAATCGTTGGTTGGCCGTTTGGCCATTGGTATTTGTCTTTTTCCCTGTCAGTCTCTCTGTGTGTGGCTGTGCAGGTATGTTGTGCACCTCTAGTGGAATGTGAATTTCTGATGCCAGCCAAGGAGCAGGGGGAATGGATGTCACTAGCTGTTAACGCGGATTCTTAGGTTTAAGACACGGGCGCTGGCTGGGGCCGACCAGCCCACGGCTGCACGGATGTACTGAAAACTGAGATCCTGTCAGATGTTTTGCTTCCACGTGAAGGCTTATGTTACAGTCATTGAATGCTGGCATGCTGTGCTCACGCTGAAAACCAAAGATCGTGTTGCATGTTAAAGGGGTGTGGACGAGTCTTCTGTTTATTTTTCCAGCATGCAGGCAAACTAAACCTTGGAAGCGTTCAATGCAATGACCGAGGCTGCGCTGCCACTGTTTCCGCTCCCTTCTGTGCAGCTACCAGCAGCGTGCTTTTCTGTACCGAGGTGGAGAACATTTAATGGCTGGAAGGGTATGCAAAGGTCTCTGTCAAGATTATCGTCTTCCCAGCACCTTCTTCACTTGTTCTTCAATTATGTAGCTGTCCGACTCACCTGGCAAGATTTATTAACTTCTGTCTGAAGTGGCCAACACTTAGTGCTGGGATTTTGAAGCGGATTCAGAATTGCGTCAGCCTTCTCCGCTCAAGATGTCACCACTGCTTTAAAAAAAAAAATACCACTGTTCCCGGTTTTCCACAGTATAAGGGAGGGCAAGTAAACTATAAATAGGGCCTCTTGTTTAGTTCTCACTTCCTCGTGTTACTTTTTCACGCAGAAACGATGCACCCTCTCGTAGAGAAAGGGCTCATAGGCCCTGATACAAATCTATTTTTTCTGATCAGTAATTGACAACTGCTCTGTTGGTAAAGTCTCTCGTCGTCATCTCCATTCCCCACGTTAGGCAGAGCATCTCACTAGTCTTCTCTGAGTGTTACCCTTAATTTCCTCGTCTTACTGTTTTCAAGATCTTATGTTTTTCCTTAACTCTTTATTTTCTGCTGGCTTTCTGAACCTATGAGTTATTTTCCTTGTTTTGATCTTCCCTCTTTCCAACGTTCTATCTCCTCTTAGACTCTCTCTTCTTCCTGCACCCAGACTTTCCATTCTTATTCCTTGTATTCATTTATTTCACTTTTTTAGGTCGCCTTTTTTGCCACTCGCCTTCCTGTTTGCTAATCTAACCCCCTCACAATATTACATTCACCCTCCTCCTGCTGCAGCAATTGAAACTGCAATTTAACCGGACAGTATTGCAATTTGCTGGCACAAATCACTGTTGCGGTCAAATTAGCATTCTGTGCTCTTCCGTGTATGCCATGCGTTCCTCTGCTGCTACCCCTGAAAGCCTAGAGCCCATTTCATTTTTTTAGTGTGAGGGTTGTTAGATGTGCAGAGGATCAACTTATTGTTTTTATTGCTTTACTGCCCGAGGCTTTCTTTATTGCCTCTGTTCTGCAGCTGTTTTAAGCCACAGAGGCCTGGATTACAAAAAGTGAGTATTCGCTGAAATTAGAGCATGGTGTCCGACCCCTTTCTAGCCGAGGACAAAGCCTGCTCCCTATTTCACCTGGACATCACATAGAACAATTGAAAATATCCTAAGGCATTCCAGGTCTAGGATCTCCCAGCTCCTACTTTGCTGTTATGAGTGCTGTGTTCTCTGTGATGGATCTACTCGGATGACAGGCGTTTTTCAGGCTCCATTCCAGTTGAAAACCTGAAATGTTCATTGTTCAAGAAAAATGAGTGCCCTCAGGAGATCTGTTCCTCTCCTCTCTCATTTGGTAGTACCTCGGATAAGAAAGAATCTTGCACTGAAAACCTTTTTCGTACCTACTTCTTTCCTGTTCAGCAAGTGAGCAAGACATGTCAAGGATCTGCTTAAATTCATTTAGCATTGGTGTGATTTGTTAATATCAGTGGTAGTAGGTTATGGCTGACTCCTTTAAGCATGAGAGATAACAGTCTCTTCTTTTATCCCTAGTGTATTATGGTTACCAGTGACTTACTGATCTTCCTTAGGTTGGAAGTTACACACTCTTATATACTTGTGCGCCACCTCTAAGTCAGCAGGCAAAGACACCCTACATTTAGCAAAAGTTGAGAAATTACACTAACCTTTCGAGTAGGTTGGTCCCAGTACAAGCCAGATAGCAGGGCTTCTCCTATTCCTGGTCCTGTATGCTAGAAATGGCCAGGCTAGACATCCACTTCCTTTGAATAATATCAATGTGGTAACCCTAAATCAAACCATAGCCTCCTTGAGGAGGAAAGTTTGCAATAATCCTGTATGATGATAATTTTCATGTCCCAGTTGTGAAGGTTATCCACACTGTAGTGTGATGGGAGACAAGTAAAGTAAATTAATACATAAATTCAGTGCTTTTGTTGTTAATCAGGATGCTTGGCAATATGCTACCACCTCTATCTTAGTGACTCTGTGATCAGAACTCCGTGCCAACCCAAGGCCAACAGGCCCATATCTGGTACTGGAAACTACATCTATGGCTTTTTGGTACTCAGTGGCCCAGCCCAAGTCATGCCTCTGACCATTAAGGAGGCTCCAGTTCAGCTGAAGTATTATAAACTTCATTCAGTTTTGTCGTTCATCAGAACAAGTGAGAGTTGGTATATACACCACACTCCAGTGCCCGGATTGATGAGCCATGTGCCTGATTGCCTTGTATTCCTGTAGTGCTTTCAGTAGTATTCATGTAATGGTCTACAGATGTGCCTACCTTTTCTGAGAAGATCAGGAACCAGGCAGAAATATCATCATCTCTGTAACTTCAACTGGTTCTTGCCATGTAAATCCTGAGAGTAAGCCTGCTCAATGCTCTATAACACCGACAACTCTGTCAAAAGCTACAGTATGCATTCTGGATGACAGTACTTGAACATACAATCTATAGATGATGCTTTTATTTTTTAACAGGTAAGGGTGGTGGCTTGATCTCCATACGACCTCCTGAAATCACATTTAAGAAATCTTTCTAGAAGGAATCCTACAGGCCAGGTGTCCGAGGTGTTTTACAAGGCCTGATTCTCCACATCTCTTCAGTTACTGAGTTTAAAGACATTGCCCCCTGAAGGTGTAGCCAATAGCATTTAAATTTCTCATATTCATATGGCTATATTGATCTAATCAAATTGTATAATTGATCTGTCTCAAACACATAAATAGATTAAAGATTAACTAGGTAGCAATGTAAGGGAATTTACTTTGTTTTTGCCTTTATATTTTCAGGACATATTATTTCTGCCAGATAGATGGATACCATTTCAAAGGCGGAAGTAATGTATTCATCATTAATAAAACCAGGCAACTGAGTTTTGGCAGTTATTCAGTCATTGCTGGCTAACCTATTGGATGCTTGCAGCTGGTGAGATGTAACTGGTTACCTTGACAATGGCTGCTTTATTGTCCAGCATTAAGCTTGTATCTCTGATTTCATCAGGCAGTTGGCCTGAGTTTTACTTAGCCTGCTTACCTCATCAGTTCCAAAAAATATTGTTTTCTTTACCAACCTGGAAATCTAGCTCGTTGCCTTGCTTCTTAGAAGAACAGTTGAGAAGCTTTACAGTGTGGATGTCCCAGAGCTCCTGAGTTCTTAACTAGCTAAGGCAAAGAAAGAAAATCACCAAGGCAGTTTTCTTACCCATGAAAACATACATATTCACACAATTGGAGCCAAGTCAGCATAAGTCCTTTAATGGAGACATGTAAACATTAATGTACTCTTGTGCTACTCCTCATGCCACCTGCAAACCCTTCTTGCTTGTACTGGGACTACCTGCATGGTGGATTCCTTTTCTAACATCCTCCTGCTTGCCTTCGGGTCTGAAATCTTCCTTAACACTGGTACAAATAGTGCTGAACAAAGAAATGAGAAGCACACCGTCTACATACTTCTCTATATCTAGTTGTAAGCTCCATCTGCTCACAGTGATACACCCATCCAGTATCACTACTATAGCCCAGTAATGATGATATCCTGCTGGTTGGCAGTTGGAAAGAAACCGAGGCGTGATGGCAGTCCATGGGCAGTGCTGCACATGTGTTTTAGCCTTACTGAAAAAGCAATTTGTTACTGCCTCATTCACTAAGTGGCAGTGTTTAAAACTGTAGAAAGGAGTACATTTAGGACTAATTGCTAAACTTTTTGCAACAGGATATTATTTTTCTTACACATTTTCCACCTTTCTAGGTTTTTTTTCACCCCTTGGTCTGAAATACTCTCTTGCATTCTGTCTCTTTATGGCATCCCATTTATTTTTCGAACATGTTCTTGCCCTTTTTCCTTTCAGTGGATTTCTATGGAAGCTCTTCTCTATTCACTTTTGACCACCATTCAGGTTGGGAATATATCCACTTTACACCCAGGGATCTGACGTGTAGCTGGTTGCCTGAACTATGACCACACACGCTGTGATTGGCTAAGCAGATGTAAATCTTCCAGTCCTCTGTTACCCAGGTAGGCGATTGGATGAAGGGTATGGTAGGATGTACTGACTTGGCCCAAACTCACCTTCATGCTAATCTCTCATTTCTTCTCCATGCCCCCTAATATTTGTCACTTCTGCTTGTTAGTCTAATGGCCGTTGCGTTGAACATTCCGTGGTTTGGAGAAGCTCCCCTCAATCTTGCAGGACCTATCTCTATGAAATTGCACACCTTCATCCACCTCGTAGAAAAGCCCTGCTCGCATTAACCCTTTCATACACCTTGGTTGTGTTTTAAGTTGTAATATGCACAGTTCTATTTTGATTTGTTTTGATATGCACTGTTATGTTTTGTTTTGTTCGATTTTGTGTTTACACAAAAATACTAATGCATTTGAATTTCCTTTTTTATGCTAGTATGTTTTGTGATGTGTTGGATTTCGTTTTGGAAATTTTGTTTTTTCTTTCAGCAGCCCCCTAAGTCATCTCTTCAAATTGGTACTCGTGCCTATTTTATTCCACCTTTCTATTTCACTTTCCCTCTTTCTTTTTTTGCACAGTGGTGTATTAACACCTGCCATATTCCCTTGTGCCATTGTTTACTACCGCTCCTGATCTTAGTTTTTGTTTCTCTCTCACCTTTTACCTTTAAAACAGATCAAAGTGGTGAACGCATTCCGTAGCTCTTTATACGGAGGCCTGGAGAAACCAGAGTCCCGAAGCTCCATCCATAACTTCATGACCCACCCAGAGTTCAACATGGAAGAGGACGAGCCTCGAATACCACTTATCGATGACGAAGAGGATGATGACGACAGTGCCGAGACTCAAGGGCTCCTTGGACAACAGGCGAGCATTCCCCGCACATCACTCCCTGTGAACACAAATAACAATACTGTGGACGGGGACCCCGTGTCCATTGTCGCTTTCCAGTCCGAGAGCCCCTTGCACAGCCTGGAAACGTCGATTTGACCATCGATCCCTTCTCCTCATGTATCCTGTCCTCCCAACACCTCATGTGACGTCAAAAAAGGGATTTTCGCATGATAGTCACAGCTTCACAGCAGATGGGATCCCTTATCGTAAATCACACTTTCAACCTCCATATTTTCTCTTAAATTCGAGGGTTGAAGGAACCTTCTCTCAGGCCTTTTTAAATCTTGCTATGTTTCCATTGGCTAGATCCATGGTGGTTGTAAAAAAACAAAAAAGAAAAAAAAAATCATCATCACGTCAAGTACAATGTACCCAGCGAAGAGCTTTAAAACATGCAGTCCTGTCACACAGCTGACAATCGCACAATTTCTAATATGTGATCACACAGACCCTGGAAGCGATTGGCTTTGTGACTGAACGCTCTGTGTTTGGCTGGATAGATGTGCAGGTTTCTTGGGGCATGCAGATGCAATCACAGTCACACAGCTAGATGGCAAAGTAGAAAGCAGCCCATCACTCTACTCAGAAAGAAACGGCGCTTATTACTTATGCTCATTTAAGTCTTGTTTTGCCCTCCATCATCATTTACAAACAAATGTGTCTTCATGTAAAGGGAGGGACTTCTCTTTCCTATTACTTTGCATGTTTATAAAGGAAAAAAAGAAAAAAAAGGAAGACGTTGAAAAAGCTCCATCTCATTGAGAGAAGCACCA
Organism: Pleurodeles waltl; assembly: GCF_031143425.1. Taxonomy (NCBI): domain Eukaryota; kingdom Metazoa; phylum Chordata; class Amphibia; order Caudata; family Salamandridae; genus Pleurodeles; species Pleurodeles waltl. Next base: position 429,096,025 of record NC_090445.1, on the reverse strand, counting down.
GTCGAAGAGTTTTGTGACTGCAGCTGGGCAGTGTTTAAAAGTCGAAATGCTCTTTCTTAAGGTGGTGAAGCAGGTGGGGAACTTAAAGAAACACTTGGGAGATGGAAGCCCCTTCCTCTGACTCTTTTCTTCCCCCCTCCAAAATGTGTATATAATGCTGCAAGACCTGATGTCTCAAAATCAGTCTTCCGCCTTCATTCTTGTATCTTAATACTTCCCTCTGCTCCCTGATCAGAGGGTGTTCCCGCTGAGATGTCAGGAGGGGAGTTGCAGAAGTCTTAACTCTAATGTCTGTGTGTCTTGCCGTAATGGGGTTTCTGTCCAGGGAATCCCCAACCTTCCCTCATGTGCCATTCTGCTCACCCTCAGTTCCCAGAGAGGCTACATTCGTCTCTGATTGTGGAAGGGAGATGTGCTGCAGCAAATAAGACTGCCGTTTATTGTAACCCCCACTTGTTGGTGTATTGGGTGGAGCTGGGGGTCTTTTCACTGCCAGATAAATGCTGTATATGCGCTTTAACGTGGCCGAAATGGTTACTGCTAATGAATATTTTGTGTGGGTAGTGTATATAGGATGGGTTTCCTCTTCAGATATGTGCGCATGTAAAGGGGTGAGGGAGCTGCCTAGCATGAGCCACGTGCAGGCTATGCAGGTCTTTAAAGCAAGGAGTGGAGTAGATACCATACTGGATGAGTTGAAAGCATTGAACTCGGCTCCAAAAGCTGTTTTGTTTTGTGGATTAGAAGAGCTTCAGCAATCCAATGACATCAGGATAGGCCATCTCTGAACTGAACTGACAATTTAAGTTAGAAGTGGTAACGTAATGAAGCCTTGAGATTACTGCAGTCTGGTTTCATCATGTGTCAGTGGCACTCCTGCGCCTCACCACAGAGCTAAGGAATACAGAAATGTGGCTATGTCTTAGCTATAAGTTCCTTTGAGGTCTAACCACGTTCTTTCACAGCCTTACATGCCCACTTGTGGGGATGCATTCCTGCGAGCTGCATTGAAGGTGAAATCTGTTGCCTTTCAACCCCAAACTAAATGACCTCAAACCTTGCCCTATGACAAAGGTCCTCTGTTCCTGCTGTGTCTTTGTCTGTGGTACCAGTAATGTAAGAGTCGACAGGCAAGATGCTAGCTTTGAATCCCAGTTCAGAATAGCTAAACAAAGAATAGGGGAAAATCTATCCAATACCAGCCAGCCCCCTCCGTGCAGTAGCCTTACTGCATTATGGTCTACCAGAGGACTGGAGGAGCATCAGAGGCGGAGATAACAGTCTAAACCGAAACCTATCGCACTGGAAGATTCCACTTCACCAAGAGACTGTTACTTTTTGCTCTAGAGACTTCTAGGTTCAGATGCTATTTTTCACCCTATGAATTCTACTCAAGGCGCTGTTGCTTCTCTTATCACTATGGTTGTAAGCATGTTTATTTTTGGTGGGTGGTTTTGAACGGTATCTGTGTAAAGGAGCTGTATATCAAAAACAAACCAGAAAAACAGCGTGCCAGCTCCTTCTACAAGTGACCGGCACAACGTTTACTTTTGAAAGGCACATCATTAACTCGCCAGGACTCTAGGGCCCACTTGTTGGACGTTTAATCAAAACAACTTCGGAAAGAGCTTCTTGTGTGTTTAATGTGTCCCCTGCAGCCCTCAGGCTGGAGCGGGTTCTGTTCTACAGTGCTGCTCAGTGCACCAGTGAGATCTGTACACTGAGAGGCTGGCGCAGAGCAGGAGCAGCCAGGTGCACACGGACTACACTGCACTTTTTGGAGCGGAGATCTCAAACTGACATCTGGATGCCCCCTAATGAGCAGTCTGAGGGTTGGTAGGTGGGTGTTGTGACAGCCTTTCACCCGCCCCTTCCCTGAAGTGCACCAGTTTGCGAAGTGGGGAGATTCTTGTGGCCATAGTGTCAGTTACCATGTTTTCCTTGGCATGGCACATCTAAAGCAGTTTTCTGGCGTTATTTTGCACTGAACACATTACAGAGCTCCACAGTCAACCCCTCCCGAGAAAGCAGACCAGTGATCAGACTCAATCCCCATGAAGCTGCTCCGTTGTCACCCCACAGCTAGTTAACATCTGGGCATGTGCAGTTTTGAAGGTAAATAGGAACCGTAATATAAGGCATCAAAGAGGACAAAAAAAGGTTTATCTTTTTCCAAGATTATACGAAAGTTGCTTTTCATTTGAAATCCATGGAAGGAAGCTGGTATCCTAAATAACTTCACAAGAAGCATTTCTCAAATATGTGGTGGAGGGACGCTAGTTATGGTTTAGTCAATGATTCCCCTTAGAGTGCTAAGCCTTTTGGGTGTTTAACGGACATGTCACTCGCACAAGTATTAGTGGGTTCCCAGAGCTTGACATTTTTGATTTACTTGCCATAGTATGAGAATATAATAAAGCTATATAAATATTATGCAAAAAATATAGTTTTCCGTAGATTGGAAATTGATATTTTAACGTCAGCCATATGTATCTTGCTTAAATGGAGAGAGGGGCTAAAAGCTACTGTTGTCTGACAGGCAGAGTAGTGCACATGACAAGAAGCTTTCTCGAAAAGTGTCTTGGTTTATCAGTGGTTGGACAGAACACCAGACTTTTATTTCCTTTCTCCGCGTAGCCATCTTTGTACTTTTAAAGTGATTGAGATGAGACACATTTTTTATACGACTTATGTTGATATGGCAGGTTGCTTAAAGTTTGAGCTTTATATGTGCATATGTTTTTATGTAAAATATTTTTTCTAATTAGTTTTAATGGAAATCTAATAGAATTTGATAACTGCTTACGTTATTGAGTAGAGATCTGGTCCTCGGAGAGGATGTGTGGGTCAGCCTTGGAAGGCCCTGTTCTCTTAGGCCAGATGATATCTGTTTGAAAAGCCACAGTAGTAATACTCTACCATAAACTCATTCTTGGCTTTTAAAGAAGTCCGTTCAGATGTTTTTCTATATGTGCTTTCCAATTGTTTTGCTTTGAATAAGCATGTTGGTCAGACAGGGCTTTGGGAGCAACACAAAAGCTAGCTCTCTACAGGTTTGTAAACATGCACCTTTTTCCATGACATTGTAGGGGAAGTGGTTTGCAGCTGTCTCTGGCTTTAGCCCACCTCCCATTATCTGACAGATCTTCAGTTTACACAGTGTAGAATTGCCATCTCTCAGTATTTTTGGTGGCATTCAGTTTTAGCAAGGGTGTTAGAGAACGTTCTGTAGAATTGTGTAATCCTCTGAAGTGTTTTAAAAATATTTTACTTCTCCGCAGAAAGTGACTTGCCCTTTCCACCTCAGACTGCTTGACAGGATTCCCTATTTTAAATAGTTTCTTTTTCCATTGTTGAATGGTTGCCTTCTCCCCCCACCCTCACATATGACCATGTTTTGACATTAGTTTTGTGGCATGGATCTGAAAAAAACATTAAAAGAAACTAAGGGTCAGATTTAGAACTCAGGGGACAGGTTACTCCCTCACAACAGTAACGGATATCCTGTCCGCCGAGATCTAAATCCCCTAGAATGGGGTTTAGAATTTGGCAGATGGAATATCCGTCACCGATGTGGGTATCCGTCACCGTTGTGACAGAGTAACCTGTCCGCCGAGTACTAAATCAGGCCCTAACTCTGAGTTCTACTCGTTAAAAAATTCTCCCATTTACCAGCTGAATATTAAGTTTCATGTGTGTCATGAGTCTGACCAGTTAGTGCATTTGGGGATATTTATCTTAGTTATCACAAATCCAAGTGTTTTTCCCGTGCCCTTCCAATGCCCAAAATTGAGATGTAAACTGGCAAAATATTGAATGTAACACATTTATGCAAGCTTTTGAGGTTTTCTCCTAATTGGAACTGCTGATTTGTTTGGCATGAATGACTAATATGACATTTTTGTTAACCACAATATCTGTATCTACCAAGCTTCTAATTTGTCATCTGTTAAGTTTTTTTTCATGGCTAAAGGGGAACTCCCATGGCAAAACAGACAGTTCTTCCCCTTGTCTAGGACCTTTTTTAAATGTCTATTTTAATAGTGAGTGATCTGTGAGGGGGAAAAGAATCACTGTATTGTGCTCAACGCACTGATCCTCCCAGTCACCATATCGGCCAGCCAGGGAAATCTCCCTCACCCGGGCTTGATGGTAGCCCCACAGCCTTCGTTGTGGTGAGTATGATGGGGAAGATTTCTGGAGAGTCATGAAATTTCCCTGTTACAATTATTGATTGGCGATCACGACTTCCACTTTCATAGCTCACTACTGAAAAGTAACCTCACTCATTGTGAGCACCTCCTTCTGTCTTAGCACCTCATCCCTCAGGTACCAGGCATTGTTCTCCCCTGCTAGAACTCCCCATTCCAGCGATCCATTTGCCTAACTGAAAGTATTGCATATGACTGTCTGTAGCTTTTTAGCCAGTAAAATAAAATGCGCTTATACCTTTAGGTCCATATTTGAATTGGAAGATCTGAAACTACAAGTAGTAAAATTTAAAGCTTTGACGAAACTAACCAGGAGTTGCTGCTGGTTGTCTCTGAAGGGAGAGGACCAATTGGCTGCTATTTAAAAGACCCAAGTTCCACAATTAACAAAAGATACATCCTTTCCTTCGTCATTATGCCAGGCATTGATATTCTACTACTTGAGTATATCTCCTCCCACATGTAGAAGGCATCTCTTTTCACCTGCTAAGCAGCATTTCACTCATTGAGTGTCAATCATCCTTTTCTACCCTTTACCCTATAATTAACTAGGCACCTCACTCTTCCTAGTACAAGGCATAGGCATGCCCCTACTTGTGTAGAAACTGGCCTCTTGGAAAGCGATTATGACAATTCTCATTATTGGGGTGTCCACCACCCAGTTTCCGGTATGAGCACCTGACTTAACGTTTTTTTCTCTTACTAGTACCAAGTGCCCGTCACCCTTTTTTCCATACCGTTTGTAACCTCTTGAAATAAAGTGGTGCTCTGCTCACCTCCCAGGACCACTTGTCGACCTTCGCCTTCCATATTACCCATTTGATCCTTCTGGCCTAACGTGGACCTCCTACTCCCCCTTCAAACTTGTTACTTCTGACTTAAGAATTTTGCCTTGCTTCCTCTACGCTGTATGTGAAGCGCACCTCAAGCAAGCATTTTCTTCCTCAAAGGCCTAGGGATGGATGGGCCTTCTGCCACTTATTGAGCCCTCACTTTAGTGTTATGTACCAGTAATTGGCTTTTGGCCACTGGACGTTTTTTGTCATTCTGTGAGGGACAGGCCATCTGCCGCTGGCTCTTGCTTTATTGACAGGCTTGTACAGCATTCGGCTGGATTTCACTTCCGTGCAGACTTGCAATCCTGTTGCTTTTGCCAAGGTAGCAGGCATGGGTCTCTAACTTTCATTGTAATTCAAGGCATGTATCTTCCTGACCCGAAAATGGACCTCTCTCTTCCCTAATGCATGAAAGCAAGTCTTAGTAATTTCATAAATGAAGGCCTCCCCCGACTGTTCCTCTGTCAAAGAACCCTTTTTTTTTGGGAATGAGAGCCATACAGTTTTGATGTATTTTCCAGCTGCCTTTACTGTTTGAAACCAGCTTATCCCAGCACATCAGCGCTCATTTCTAGCATGCCCCATTAAGAGTTAAAATGCAGGTCACGGACAATTTGGAGTGGTGCCTTCAGGGATCTTCTTACTAGTCTGGACCCATGGAAGCCTGGCTTAACTTGGTCAGAGAGTGTCACCTGCCAAGTAAAGCAGAGTCCATCCCTTACTTGCCTGAATGATACTGGCCTGTCGCACAGTCTTTGCCTGTAGACCAGTCTGCCTATAATTACAGTGGGTTCAAAAATGGCCTCTCCCATCATGTCAGAATTTGTCACAATATCCCCTTCATGTATCAAGATGAAGTGCCATTTCTTTGCACTAGATGAGGTTTTTGTGCACTGCAATCTTGTTTCAGTTGTCAGTCACCGAGGCAAAAGGAATCTTCAGTGGCTGCTTAAGTTATTGTAAAAAAAAAAAAAAAACTCCCTCTGTGTGTCCACTACTTCTTCAGTTGGTCTTCACTGTTTTCCTTCAGTTCTTTTGTTATTGAGTTTTAGACACCTACCGAACTATCTGCCAATTGAGGAAACATTAGGTGTAAAGGAACAGTGCCATGGCAGACAGCGGATAATGTTATATTTTGTGATATGCATTAACTTGCCCTTGTGGTGTTGGATTTCAACCCTGGAACAAAGCCGTGTGCCTCCCGCTCTACACTGTACTGTGTTTAAGCTGAAAGAAAAATGGCAGACTGGTACCAAAGATGTTGCATCACTTCCTGTGTGCGATGGCGATTTTAACCATTTGTCCGTATCATTTTCTTTTAGTAAATTACATATGGAATTGCATTGTTTTTAAACGAAATGTTTTGTGCAATAATGTTCAAATAACCAATCTATGATGAGAGGAAATTAAAACTAAAATTAATTTTAGACATTGGTTTGACTTTGCAAACATGTATCCTCTTGGCTGTGAAGAAGGCAGTAGTCTGTCATAGGGAAAGCAGGTATGTTTTGCAGTGGCGACTACTCTATTCCCTTTCCCAACTGTTCATGATGATAATACAATTCTGAGCCCCTCTGAATAACTTGAGTGTTATTTGTATTTCAAAACATAAACCTGTAGTGAGCCTGGCTGGTCACCTTTGCTAGTTTATGTGGTACTCCACTAGAGATCAGATTATTTACGGGGCAGAAAAACTTCACAGGTATGAAGAACTTCACAGGTATGAAGAAATGCTTTTGAACAACCAGAAAAAAGTTCAGACAAAGGCACTACTGTTCTTTGCAGGTTTGCCACACCTGACAGAGTTGCACCCTTTACAAGGGTGCCATCAGAGAAATAGCAACTAATCATCATGCGTGCAGATAATCCAATGAAAATCTAAAATTGGTGGGGCTATAGGTTGTCATAGTATGTTCAATTGGTAACCTCCACAGAGGGAAGCAGGTGTCTTCATTGGTGGAAGTAACAGTGCATAGCTCATGAGTTATAATATAGATGCAGTACAGCTCCTCAGTTGTTTTGATTCTGGCGTCTTCATGGTCAGTTGCCATCAGTGTGACAGAAAAATAACTCAGCTGGCCAATGATAAAGATTATCTTTAGTTTTTTGTTTTTTTGTTTTGTTGAGGTATGCACATATATAACACTGCCCTGAATGCGTGTCTCTATAATAAGTCAATGTACAGATTGACTCCCATTTATCAGTGCATTCGTTTTATATAAGGAATAAGGACACCCGATGTGCAGTTTTGTAGTTATAATTCAGGCCAAAAAATGGTGTGGAAATAAGTTGGGGATTGGATTCTAAAAGCAGTGAAATTAAGAGCACAACCAAGCAGATCGTTCTATGAAGGACAGATTTAATTGTGCTTTGCTTGGTGTTGGTGAACCAGGCCTAACCGCATAGAGTGCAGAAGAAAATACTGGCCTGGATTATAAATGCATGTATGCGAGTATTTTACACACACACACACACGTCTAAGGGTCCATATGTGTGCATATATATATGTATAGATGCGCACACGTGCAAAGAAAAAATATGCATATATATATAAATGTGCACATTTTTTTTTTTTCAGAAGAGCACGCCGTATTGAATTAAAACGTTCCTTTTTTAAGTAGTTAAAATAATTGAGCACCGGTATTTTTGTATACAAATGACAATATTACTTACGTGGTATGCATGATATTAAACAAAAATGGTGGTTTTGAAGCAATCTGTACCCTGTTGTGTGCCATATTCTAGATTCCGGTTTAGATGCATCTGACGTGTAATAGTATTTTAAATCCTCTTTAATCTCTGTGTATAATACAATATTTTGCATGTATTTATATGGTTCTCGGGGGGTGATGAGTGGGTAGAATTGGATGATCTATTAACTAGCTTCTTCCAGAAAAGTTGAAGCTTGAACATGCCATATGCGTCTTTAATGTAACAATAGAACAACAGAGACAAACAAGTTGAAGAGGCAAATGAGGGCATAATATACAAAAACAAAACAAAGAATGTTTTCGTCCGATACAAGCTTTTTATGCTGTAGACACTCATATTAGTGCCCTAAAGTACGTTAGGGACAAAATAAAACTAACGTGCCCACTTTGTAATTGTGTTGTCATCAGTGTCTGTTTTCCAAAGTGTAACATCAGTCAACTTGTGAAATCCCCATTGTGTCTACCAACTTGTGAAATTATCAGTGCATCCAGCAATATGTTGCCTTTACTGTGTCTTTCACAACGTATGCCAACAATGTGTTTGTCATCTTACGTTATCAGTGTGTCTGCTAATTGTTTGTGCATGATGCCATCAATGTATCGGTCAGTATGTCATGTCCTCTGTTGTGTCTGCCTTGTTTATTTGTAACTTGAGTCTATCTACTAATTTGTCTTCTGTAGACTGCCAAGTTGTGGTGATGTCTTTTTGTGTTTACCAACTGCAGAAATCTTCAATGTGTGACTGTCACCTTTTGCTGAAGGTTCCTGATTCATGAGGTTTCCATACCAGATTGTAATCTGGTCACCTCATCATTCATATCAAGTTTCAGTTAAAAAAAAATGGGAGATATCTAGCGATGTTATGCAGAATACAAGAATTCACAGATTCAATGTCATTGTCAGATTACTTTCCTTACCATCACTTTGTATCCATGAACAAACAGGTCAGAGGTACCTACTCAATGTAGACTTCAGGGACAGCCTTGCCTTGTGACCTCACACTGAAAAAGAGGAGCAATTTAAAGAAGCAGTTTGAATGAATATACCTTGAATATTGCTCTGCATGTTTGGGATATGTTGTAGGATTTGTTTTTCCAAACTGTTGTTTTCAGATTCACTGGCTTTTTTTTGGACATGTTTACATCTTCCCAGTGAAGCATTGGTAGGTTTTCAGTGGAAAAAGTAACATTGTTTGGATGCTAATGCCAAAATGTATTGAGCAGCAAGATGGTGATTCCAAATCCAGCTCTTATTCTGTTGAAAGAGACTTGCCACATACAATGGCTGGTTTGAGGCATTAAAATGGAGGATCACTGTTACTGAAATGCTCAGTAACCTTGCCTATGGTGAAGTTTATCATCTTCAGTTGTAATGCTTTAAACAATATTCGTGGCTCAGTACCAAAGCTATAAAATATTCTTATGTTTTTTTATTGCTTGGACGCTAGACATTAGCTGATACTTTCATCACAAGTATATTTAGCTTGAAAGAGGAAATTGAGTACTCAGAACATGAAATGCTAGAATGAATGGTTCTAAATGTATTTCATTGCTGTGCGCTGAATGGCTATTAGTCAAGCCTTTGTGTCTGATTGTATTTCATGATTGAAGTCACACACTGTCAGAACTGTTATCCCTGAGTGTGAGACACCCCGTCGAGGAAAATCTGTTGAGGAAGATATCCCAGAGCTCTGTTTCAGGAGATACGTGAGTACATCATGAGGAAATCTCTGGGAAAAAGAATTTTTCTGTATTATAAGCAAAATGATTGAGAAAACCCGAGATCAAGCACAATTTAGGTGTTTAAAAAAATGAGTATTTGTAGAATGTGTTGCTGTAGATGCACATGGTCTACATACCCCTGCCTTTTAGTGTATGACTCAGATGTTTGCGAGTTATTTTTCTTCAAAGAAAGTCTTTTGTGTCACAAGATGCACTCTTGCCACCTCCATTGTATGGCAATGCGCGTGGGCACCAACTCCATGTTAGATTGTCTTTCTCTTGCTATCAGATTCATACATGTACTACCAGGGCTCAGAGTTTTGAAGCATTCTGCAGTCAGTCGCACAGACCCAAAAGGTGCAGCTTGATTCTACTCTTTCTTCATCTGCATTCCTCGTGGCAACAACCTCTGGAGACTGACTTATCCACTAACTGCAAGACTTTAAGCCCTAGTTATCGATGATTTCTCTCCAAACAAATGCCCTTTCAGTAATGGAGCAGGTGCCATTCAAATGCTATCCCCAGTGCTATGTTAAATATCTGCGGTCTGATCACCACAAGGTTTGTGACCTCTGTCTTTTCCCTTGATCACAATGTCACTGTGTGCAAGGCCTGTCTCACCTTCAGCTCGAAGAAGTCCCTTCTGTAGCAACGAGAAAGAAGGTGGGCCTAGGAAAAGGTGCGGAGGAAAGCTTCCAATAACACCCTCAATATCTTAGGATACAAAGACCAGTACTGAATCTGGGGATGCCCTTTTGGGCTTCCAACCCATCGACCATCACCCAGACCGGAGATTCAGAACAGAATGAAGAAGAATAGGAGGTTCTCTTCACCTTTGCAGTGAACAAAGATCTCTACAAGGGTTGTAAGTATGGTTGGCATCAGCACGCACGAGGCCTGTCAGGATTCTCCATGCTGAGAGGGTCTTGAATAGAGCCCTCTGACCACTACACAACCTCCGGTCCAATAAGGAGAGTAAACACCTGGATGCTGCAGGTCGGAGGGTGGCAGTATTAGCAGGGGTTTATTCTCTTTACTTCCTCATCCCAAAGAAGGACGGCTCCCTCAGGTCCATTCTGGATCTCAGGCCCCTAAACTGATACATTCTCTCCAAACATTTCCATGTGGTGATGCTGCAGGATTGCACCCCTCTGCCTCAACAAGGCAATTGCATGTTGGTATTAGACCTCAAGGATGCCTACTTTCATGTCCCCAATTATCCATCCCACCTATGCTACTTCTGCTTCATGGAGAGTGGCAATCACTATAATTTTAAGGTACTTCTTTTTGGCCTCATGACTGCTCCAAGAGTCTACACAAAGAACCTAGTGGCAGTAGCTGTCCATCTAAGGAGTGGGGGTTGTTGGAGAAGGAATGGCCTTGTTTTCCCCTACCTAAGCAAGCACCAGTGGTTAAGAGTTACCCAGATTGCCATCATGAATCTGTACAGCCTTTGGTTTTTGAAAAATGCCACCACATCCCATCTTCAGCCCTTCAAGTCCAGCCCTTTTTAGGGGCAATACTAAACTCCGTTACAAACCAAGCCTATCCCAGTCCAAAGAGGATGCTGGCCTCCCAGCAGCTGTTAACTCTTGTTCAACCAAATCACCAACTTTCAGTCAGAATTGTTGGCTTCCTGCATCACCATAGTATCTACCCCACTCATCTTTCAGTCAGAATGTGTATCTTCCTATTGAGCTTGTCTGCTTCCTGCATCACCATAGTACCACAACAGCTCCACTTGCCTTTACTACAGGAATACCTGTTGACTCAAAGTCACAGTAAGAGGATTAATGGGGAGATTTTGTTTTGTTGAATGTCAGCACCTAGACCCCATTCTGCACGTCACCATTATCACGAATGCGTGTCAAGTTGGCTGGGGGATGCACATAGACCAGAGAACTATACAAGCTGTGTGGGCTTCTTATTAACAGGGGCACCACATTAGTTACCTCAAACTCTTTGCCGTACATATTGCCTTCAAAGCATACGTTCCTGTGATTTAGAGCAAGGTAGTATTCATCAAACCAGACATCATGATAGCCATGTACTGCCTAAATTACAGTGCAGTACTCACTTTTTCTACACCTATCGCTGCTGGCACAAAGGAAATATCATTGAACAGTCCACCACCACGTTCATCTCATGGCAGATAATCTTCCACAGGTGGAATACAGCCTGGCCAGTATGCTCAGCAGGACACATCATCAAGTTCATGAGTGAGAACTCCACCCGCAAGACCTATTCCATTATTTTCAGTGCTGTGGCACACCAGATAAAGACCTATTCACCTACCCTGGAAATGCAAAATGCCCAAACTTTTCTTCTAGGTACCCACACCAACAGGCAACACACCATTGACAAGCTAGTCAGGGATCTTTGCTAATGTTTTACCACCTGTCCCACTCCTTCCATTCATAGTCTGGAAGATGCAGCGGACCTTTCAGATGCTCATCCTTCTAGCCTACATCTGGGCCAGACCGCCCTGGTACTCAGCACTCCTCAAGATATCAATCAGCCCCCATAAGACAGATGCTTTCCAAAAGGCGGGACCTTCTGACCAGGAGCCAAAGCCATATCAGGCAACCAGACCCAAACAGCTCACTGTAGGGGATTGGCACATTAGGTCTTAGAGTTCTTTTACCTTCCTATTCTAAAAGAATGCATATATATTTTACAGGAGTCCAGCAGGCCTATTACACAGCCTGATACATAGCAAAGTGGAAGAGATTTGTCTATTATTGCATCCCTAAGTACCTTGATCCCCTAAAACACACTGCCCAGGATGCTATCTGTTACTTCACCTTCAAAAGTCTCGCCTACACTGCCACAGGGCTCCATCTAGTAGCTATAGCCTCTTTCATGCAAGACAGGGAACATTCCTCTCCTTTACACCAGTATCCTCCTGCACAAGTCTGGAAACTAAATATAGTTCTCACCAGACTCTTGGCACCCCATTTGATCCTTTGCACTCTTGCTTTTTCCAGGCTCTTTCCTGGAAGGTAACTTTTCTTGTAGTCATAACATCTCTTAGATGTATTGGTGAGCTGCAAGTCCTCACGCTAGAAGATCCTTTCATTCATGTTCACAAAGCTAGAGTGGTAGTCAGGACTAACCTAGAATTACTTCCCATGGTGGTTTCCCCTTTTCACCTCAGTTATGCCCTAGAGCTCCCAGTCTTTTTCCGTCAGCAATACTCTGTAGTAGAAAGAGCAATTCAGACTGGATGTCAAACAGTCTGTCATGTACTACATCAACAGGACCAAGCCCTTTCGCAAAAATGACCAGTTGTCTCATGGACGTTGCTAAACCCACAAGGGCAGCCCATCTCCAATGCAGACATTGCCTGGTGAATAGTCAAATGCGTCCAAACTTGCTATTAAAAGCCAAGGTGCACTCTGTATGCAAGAAACAGCAACCATAAATTTTCTGGGCAGTTTTAGTTGAAATATGCAAAGCAGTGACTGGTCAACCACACACCTTCAGTAAATATTATTGAATGGATGTGTTAGCCAGACATGCAGCGCTTGGCGCAAACGGTCCTCAGGCACTAATTCAGAAATCTGCATCACCCTCACACTAGCCACTGCTTGTAGATAGGTACTGCATTACAGTCTATGTATAGCATTTGTACAACAACATATGCTACAAACTGAAATTGCTATTTACCCTATAAATATCTATGCGTAGCGTTTAGTGTTTTAGATTCACATCAGCCCAGCCTCCTCCCAGGAAGCGTGCAGCTCTGATCATAGATCTTGTCCTTTGCTAGTTAGCTCCACTTACCATACTTTTTTTACTCTCATCTTCTGTATGAAACACTGTCCCAACATTGAGTTGGTACCTATGCACATTGCCTTCAAAGGAGAAGCCACAGTACATCTTCTTTGAAGAAAAACAACTTGTAAACATCTGAGCCCAGTACTATGTGGCGGAAGTATGCAGAGCATGTTAATCAACAGCACTACAGGCTATGAACAGATGCTTACAGGGAAAGTAATGTTTTCGTTTTAATGGATAATTTCAGCTCTGCAGAATCTTTATCTTTGAAATAGCTCAGGTACAGGTTTGTACTTGCACGTTTTTTTGGTTAACAAGACAAAGGTGCATGCCTATTCTAGATTAACATAATGTTTATTATCTGGCCATCCAGTAGTTGGACTCACAAAGCATCTTGTTTAGTTGAACACCATTTTGCCGTCAGTCATAGGCTACCTAGGAATGAGTAGTAGCCTTGGATATCCTCAAAAGACAGCCTAATATTTTTTTGTGGCTTGTAGCTTTTTCATCCTAAGTGACATTGAAACACTCTCTTTGTTGAGTATGTTATTGCAGCTAGTCACCATGAGATTTTTGATACAAAAGATTCAGGCTTTTCGATTTCAATGCTGGTGACGGAGAGGAAAGTGATCTCCAGTGCCAACTTAAAATGTGACCTACATTCTTCTGACATTGAGGGAGGTATACTCTGGTATTATAAGCCACAAAAATGCATGGCTTAAAGTATCTGGGTTTAAGACAGAGGTGCAACAGCGACTCATAAATGTCCCATTCGATGGGGAATATCTGTTTAGGCCTGAAGTATGCTTGAGAACATCAACAAAAATATAGACACCGATAAAGCCATGGGGGCTCTGCAGACAGAACAGCCAAGTCTGCCTTTCACAAGCAGCGAGCAAGGAAGGTGAGGTCGCCAAGACTGCAACATCTCTGTTTGGAACAGAAGGGGTTATTATGCTACATATGTGCTGTTCATAAACTGTTTGGTGTTCTTTGTACCCTGATGGCCTCTCAGAGTTAGTAGTTGTATACTTTGAGATGTTGCAAATGGTCAGAATGACCTTTGTGTTGCTCCAGTATTGGAACCTTTCATAGATTCACATGCTTGAATACTTCCCCGTTGTCGAGATGGGAGTCCCCGGTGGAATACGCAACCTATGCCTGAAAATGTACATATACAATACATGACCTAGGCTTCAATAGAATAACCTATAACAGTCATTTTGTAAAATAGACCCAAAGTCAAATTTGAACCAATCAGATTGCCTCTCCCCTTAGAACCTCCTGTGAGAAGCTGCCTTCCCTCAGATTTTCCACCGCACGTTGTGCTGAGGAGTCTTCTTTGAGCTCTGCTCAATATTTTCTCTCAGAAGACCTACTACTTCAGTTCTGGTACATTTCTTTTCTTCTCTGGTGCTTCAAACTGGCTGCCATGTCAGAGACATCAAAGAAAGGCCTTTTTAGATCCTGTGCCTCTTGCTTGAAGAAAAGATTATATGTGTGTCATCCACATGAGGAATGCATTTACTGCTTATATCCCAGCCATAAAACAAAGGAATGCAAAATATTTCGAAAATTCTCTACAAAGACTTTGAAAGGCAGAGAGGATCGCCTGCTGTTGTGGCTTCAGAGAGGTAAGATTGGCCACTCCGATGAGGATAGTGCCTCCTCTTCTATTTCTGCTCCTAAAACACCTGTTAATAGAAAGCAGAAGGGCTTGGATATTCAAGAGCCACCTTCGAAAATGGCACAAAAATCCGCTGGGACAGCTTCTAAAAGTCATACCTCTCTGCAGAGGAAGAAAACAGGCACAGAATGCTTCAAAAAATCATCTAGAAAGACTGTATCTGCTAGAGACTTCTAGCTGCAGCTTCCTTACCTTAGAATTCCCTGGCGTCAGCTTCGAATCTGGAGTTTTTTCTGAGCAGTACCCTGCGCGCACGCGCGCCGTCGTTCGGATCCGCGTGCGTCGACCAGCTCCACGTGTGTCGTCAGCGTCGTTGGAGCAGTCTATGACGTCACAGTTGTCTATATAGACGCTGTCTTGGCGCGTGTACGTCAGTTCTTTTCCTTCCGCGCCGGTTAAGCGCAGTTCCGGAAAGAGCTACCCTGCTTCGACTGTTTGTCAACGCTTTTTTGACTGTTTGATGTCATGTCTTTGAGAAAGGCAGGATTCAAGCCGTTTGGTGCGTGTCATCGCACCATGTCGGTGACGGATCCGCACCGTGTTTGTCTTTGGTGCCTGGAGAAGGACCACGATTCCACCTCGTGCTCCGACTGTCGGGCCATGGCGCCGAAGGCCTTGAGGGAGAGATCCCTTAAGCTTCTTGCGGGCCGACATTCGTCTTCGTCGGCGTGACTCCGTGGAGGTCACGGTCCCGCAGCAGGAAGAGGTCGCGGCACCACTCCCAGAGCCCCAAGTCCTCTTCCTCGCATTCAAGGTCATCCGAAGGTAAGAGGCACAAGAAGAAGAAGTCGAAGCAGACTTCGTCTTCTCCGCGCCCGTCGGCCGACATGTTGTCTAGGGAACGTCGACGTTCCAAACGCGGTTCTGCAGAGCCATCGCCAGGGTCGACTCTGCGACTTCCCCCCTTTCTGGGGACCGGATCGACCCTGCTCAAATAAGAGTTTTACGAGGCCATGTGTCTCGTTTTTGAGCGGGCCCCTTTGGATTAGACACCGGCGGCTTTGGCGCCATTGGGCACCCCAGGATCCGATACTGGATCCGGACCGGTGCCGGTCTCTCACAGTCGACCACCTTCGGCGCCGGGTCCGACGTCGATGATTCTGCCACCAGCGCCTACCGGTGGCAACCCCATTCTTATTCCGGATGATCTGGAGTGACGTCGTACGACGTCGACGGAGCCAATTCGGTTCAGATCATTGTCTGAACATTATTTAGATCAGCCAGGCGCAGGAGAGGAATGGGAGGGGTCTGAGGACCCTTTAGAATGTGGATTACAACAGGACTGGTATGAGGATCTAGGGGAGGCCAGTGGACTGGCCACGTCTCCAGATACTGGTATGCTCTCTCCTAATGTGGCTACGGAGGAGAGTGCTTCTTTCGCTATGGTGGTGCGTAGGGCAGCTGAGGTCTTGGACCTAGATTTGCCTACGGTGCCAGTCAGGACAAATATCCTGACATAAGTGCTTCAGCCGGGGGTGACAACATCAGAGCCGATGTTGCCCTTCAATGAGGCTCTTACCGACGTCTTTCTGGGTACGTGGTCCAAACCCAGCACAGGGGCTCCTGTGAATAGGACGGTCGGCCGCCGCCCCACTCCTGAGAGCTTGGTTGTCCAAGCCTCTACTTCCCGTGGTGCCTTCCCTTCCACTCCCCCGGATAGGGAATCCAAGAGGCTGGATCAGCTTGGGAAGAAGATGTTTTCTCCCACCAGCCTGGCATTGAGGTCCGTAAACACCTCTTGCCTATTGGGCCGTTATTCCCATACTTTATGGGATACGGTGGCACAGGTGCTGCCCCAGGTCCCGGAGGGCATACGGGACACTCTCACCCAGGCTGTCAAGGATGGGAGAGATGCAGCCAAGTTTACGATCCGGTGTGGTTTGGACACAACCGATTTGCTGGGCGGAGCGATTTCATCGTCAGTGGCCCTACGTCGCCATTCCTGGCTACGTTCTACTGGTTTCTCAGGGGATGTCCAGTCCAGCTTGATGGACATGCCCTTTGATGGCTCTCGCCTTTTTGGCGAAAAGGAAGACTTCGCGCTTGAGAGGTTCAAGGATTCTCGAGCCACGGCCAGATCCTTGGGCCTTTCAGCGCCAGCACGACAGTAGTCTGCCTTTCGCCCCTTCCGAGGCTTCGGAAGGGGCGTGGTACCACACCAGCCACAGTTTAGCCACCATCCTCAGGCTTCACAGCATCTCGGAAAAGGACGTGGTCGTGGTACCATCAGACCCAGAGGGTCTAGCCAGAGGTCGGCTGCCACACAGCCCCCCTCCACTGCGCCCAAGCCCTCCTAGTATGGTTCTGCGGGATCACGTCCGTCCAGTTGGAGGGAGGATTAATTTTCATCTCCCTCACTGGCTTTCCATCACCACGGACAAGTGGGTCCTGCAGATCATACGGTAGGGCTACTCCCTTCCCTTCCAGTCTTTCCCTCCTTCTATCCCTCCAACAAAGGAATGGCTGATGGAGAACCATTTGGTTTTGCTCCACGAGGAAGTTACGGCTCTCTTGGCCAAGGGAGCCACAGAAAGAGTCCTGATATCAGAAGTAGGCAGTGGTTGTTATTCCCGCTACTTTCTGATTCCTTCGCCCTATCTTGGATTTAAGGGATGTCAATCTCTTCCTCAAGAAGGAGAAATTCAAGATGCTCACTCTTGCTCAGGTTTTTTCTGCACTAGACCAAGGAGACTGGATGGTAGCGTTGGATTTGCAGGATGCGTATTTCCACATTCCTATCCTGCCAGCCCACAGGCGTTACCTGTGGTTCAAGGAGGGCCACAAGCACTTTCAGTTTACCGTGCTTCCTTTCGGTCTCACAAGTGCCCCTCGGCTGTTCACAAAGGTGATGGCGGTGGTGGCAGCTCATCTGCGCAGGTCAGGGATTTCAGTCTTCCCCTACCTGGACGATTGGCTGTTGAAGGCTTCTATGCCCCAGGCTCTCGTCACCCACCTCCAGACAACGGCGGACCTCCTGCATTCGCTGGGGTTCACTATAAATGTACCGAAGTCACACGTGACTCCCTCTCAGAAGCTCACTTTCATCAGAGCTGTTCTGGACACAGTGCAGTATCGGGCTTATCCTCCCAAACAGCAGGTCCAGGATATTCAGGTTATGATACCGATGTTTCGGCCTCTATCCTGGATTTCGGTGAGACAGACTGAGGCTGTTGGGACTCATGGCTTCCTGCATCCTATTGGTCAAGCGTACCAGATGGCGCATGAGGGCTCTGCAGTGGGACCTGAAGTTCCAATGGGCACTGCATCAGGGAAATCTTACCGACGTGGTTCAGATCTCGGAGGGGACTGCAAAAGATCTGCTGTGGTGGTTAGTGAACTGCGATTGGGTCAAAGGCAGACTCCTCTACCTTCCCCAACCAGATCTAACGGTAGTGACAGATGCATCACTTCTGGGATGGGGCGGCCATCTGGGGGAGGTGGAGATCAGAGGTCACTGGTCTCCGGCGGAATCCGGGCTCCACATCAACTTGCTGGAGCTTCGGGCGATCTGGCTAGCATTAAAAGCATTTCTTCCTGTTGTGAAAGGGAAGGTGGTGCAGGTGTTCACGGGCAACACTCCTGCAATGTGGTACTGCAACAAGCAGGGCGGTGTGGGGTCGTGGACCATTTGTCAAGAGGCTTTACGTCTCTGGACATGGCTGGAACAGCAGGGCATGACCCTGGTGGTTCAACATCTGGCTGGTTCTCTGAATGCCAGGGCAGACGAGCTCAGCCGAAAATGCTTAGAGGATCACGAATGGTGTCTCCATCCGGAGGTGGCGCAAGGACTCTTTCAGCAGTGGGGAGAGCCTTGGTTAGATCTGTTTGCCTCCGTAGAGAACGCGCAATGTCAGTAGTTTTGCGCATTGGAGTTTCCAAGGGGGCTATTGCTAGGCGCGCTTTTCGTCGCAAGTGGAGTTCAGGCCTCCTGTACGCCTTTCCGCCTGTACCACTTCTTCCCAGAGTTCTCAAGAAAATCAAGAACGACTGGGCCCAAGTAATCCTAGTAGCTCCGGATTGGGCACGGAGAGTTTGGTATCCAGAGCTTCTCAAAATGAGCATCAGTCCTCCAGTCAGGCTGCCTCTTCGGGAGGATCTTCTGTCGCAGCAGCAGGGGAAGGTTCTCCACCGAACCTGTCAACTCTGCGCCTTCATGCGTGGAGATTGAGCGGCGACAGTTGATGGTTTATGACCTCCCTCCCGAGGTCTGTGATGTCATTCTGGCAGCCAGGCGTCCCTCTACTACGTCGATCTACGCCTGCCGTTGGAAACGCTTTGTTTCATTTTGTACAGAGAGGTCTATTGATCCTCTTTCTTCTTCTCTGTCTAACATCCTTTTGTTTATATTGTCTCTTGCCCAGCAGGGTTCCTCCTTGGGGACTCTCAAGGGCTATCTTGCAGCCTTATCGGCTTTTCTTCAGTTGCCCGATCAACCATCTCTGTTTAAATCACCTATAGTACAGAGGTTTTTGAAAGGGCTTGTGCATCTGTTCCCGCCTGTGCCTTTTGTTATGCCCCAGTGGGATCTTAATTTGGTTCTTACCTTCCTTATGTGTGCTCCCTTCGAGCCCTTGCATAACTGTCCTCTCCAGCTGCTCACTATTAAAACAGCCTTTTCAGTGGCAATTACATCTGCCAGGAGAGTGAGTGAGCTGCAGGCTTTATCTTCAAAGCCACCTTATCTCAGTGACGCCGGTTGTACTCACTCTTTCAGTGTCGACGGCAGCGGCTGCAAGATCCTTGTTGATGATGCGATCATCCTCGTCGACGGGACGCCCCATTTCGTCAATGCTATTCTCGTCGACAACACTCCTGTTGACGATTGATCTCATGACGACGCTCCCGTCGAGGGTGCCTCCGTTAACAATGCCCTCGTCGACGACAGCTCCGACGACACCTCCAACGACGACGCTCGCGTCGACGGTCCTATCAACGTTGTTTCCAGTGACAACGATACGTCGACGACAACAGGTTTTTTTCTCGTCGACTATCAAAAGGTTTCCAGCAAAGCGGCAGAGACCATCAACACTGCCATTATATCAATCTGCGGAGCATACTCCTCTCAAGAGGCTTTCCAAGACTCATTTGACACTGTGTGTCACATCACCAAGCAAGGTGTCAAGACTTTCGCCATCTCGTTTTTCAGATGGCGATGATGATGATGATGAATCAGATCAGAACGCAATGTTTGGAGTAGCCAGGAGTCCATCCCAGTTGCCAGCGGTATTGCCAAAGCTGGACAAGAAATATAAAGCGACAGAGGACGACCCTGCTTGCCTGGTGGGTCATCCAAAACCAGATTCAGTGGTTTCTCAAGGCTGCCCAGCGATGCTCGAGAAACCCTTCAGCACCTCTATCTGCACCTCCAGACAAGGATGGTAGGCGCCTTGACAACATTGGAAACAGATTTTCTTCCATGTCTGCCATTGTGGTCCGTGCTGCAAATTCCCTGGCGCTCCTGGGCAAATATGACAGACAGCTATGGTCGGACATTTCGCACTCTGTCAACAGTCTTCCAGATTCCAACAAGTCGTAAGCGAGAAAGATTCTCATTGAAGGTCAACGCACGTCTGCGGAGATTATTGACTGTGCTTTGGACATTGTCGCTATAGGGTTTCGACTACTGGCTCGTTGAGCTGTCTTAAGGCGCAAAGTGGGGCTTAAGGCCACAAATTTTAGACCAGATGTCCAAACAAAGATCCTTGGACCTCCCTTATGATGGGCAAGACCTTTTTGGTAAACATGTGGACGATGCTCTTCAAGCAATCGAAGCAGACAGATACTGGCAGGTCTTTAGGATCACTGCAGTATAAGCGCACACCCTTTCGAGGAGCCAGTGGTAGAGCCACTCTTCCTTTCGAGGTGGTTACCAATCATTCAGGTACCCAACTTATTCCTCTCAATACCAATCTTTCAGACCCCAATATCATCAGAGACAACCTCCGGCGGTGGCTTACAACAGATCTCCTCCTAGAGGGAAGTCGGGGAGACAATCTAAGGACATCTCCCGCAGGCAATCAAAGCCTCCAGGGGCTGCTACCACTCCTTCTTTGACACATCACCTGCACCATTGACGTCAGATCACAAACGACAAGTGGGTTCTGGACATAATAACTTACGGTCATCTGCTAGAGTTCACTTGCATGCCCGAGACTCCACCTTCCCGGGAACGTCAACATCATCTGCATCTTCTCCTTCTGGAAATAGATGTCATGTTATCCAAAGGGGCGATAGAGGTAGTCCCTTATTCTCAAAAAGGAAGCGGTTTCTGTTCTCGCTTCTTCCTCATCAGGAAGAAATCTCATTTGTGGAGACCCGTCCTGGATCTGAGCCAGTTTAACAAATATCTAAGGAAGCAATCCTTCCGTATGAGTGACATTAAAAGATGATTTGCAACTTCTCAACAGAGGAGATTTCATGGCTTCCCTAGATCTGCAGGATGCCTACTTCCACATACCTTCCGTATGGCAACATTGAAGGATGTTTTGCAACTTCTCAACAGAGGGGATTATATGGCTTCCCTAGGTCTGCAGGATGCCTACTTCCACATACCTATTCACCCCAAACACAGGAAATTCTTAAGATTCATGGTAGCCGACCGGCACTTTCAATTCAAAGTGATACCTTTCGGACTCAAATCCGCTCCCTGGATTTTCACAAAATGCTTAGCCCCTGTTGCAGCATATCTGAGGCGCTTCAAACCCCAGATATTCCCATATCTGGACAACTGGTTACTGAAGGCTCCCGACATCCACTCTCTCAAGACCACGTTACGCCTATTCCATCAACTAGGTATCACTCTCAACCGAGACAAGTCCCATCTTCAGCCTACCAGAAGAATAGTTTTCCTGGGAGCTATACTGGACACGACTCAAGCAAAGGCGTTCCCAGCGGAAGAACGACAACTCAAACTCATTACCCTAGCAGA
This sequence comes from Pleurodeles waltl, assembly GCF_031143425.1. Classification (NCBI taxonomy): domain Eukaryota; kingdom Metazoa; phylum Chordata; class Amphibia; order Caudata; family Salamandridae; genus Pleurodeles; species Pleurodeles waltl. The sequence continues at coordinate 429,074,151 of NC_090445.1, read as the reverse complement.
TACAATTCGGAAAATAAAGTTTCTTTCAGTTCGAAAGTTCAAATCGTTAATGGGGATGATGTCCTCCTGTATCAATCCGGTTCCCCACTGTCGCCTTCAGATGCGCCCTCTACAAGAAGAGCTCTACAAACAGTGGAAACAGACGCAAGGTTCCTTCTTGGACATCATACAGATAACAGCAAGGATCGTCGACTCCCTCAATTGGTGGTCAACACCGACAAACATCTTCAAGGGTTTAGGATTCTTAGCTCAACTCCCTCTGTTTACGATAACTACGGATGCTTCGATGGAGGGATGGGAAGCATGTCTTCAAGATCTTCAAGTGAGTGGCAGGTGGCCCCATCTCATACTACTTTTCACATCATCCTCCTCGAGCTCAGAGCTGTGTACCTGGCATTGCAGGCTTTTCTGCCAAGAATCCGAGGCTCATCGGTGCTTGTCCGAACGAACAATATGACCACCATGCACTGCATCAACAAACAAGTGGGGACTCTGTCTCATCTGCTGTCCAGAGAAGCTCAAACCATTTGGACCTGGTGCATTCAACACTCACTGCACATAAAAGCAGAACATCTTCTGGGAGTGAGCAACAACACAGTAGACTCACTAAGCAGGCTGGGCACATCTTCCCACGAGCGGGAGCTGAATCAGAGAACGCTGGTGCGATATTTCTCAGGTGGGGAAAACCAAATCTGGACCTGTTTGCGACGCCCCGGAATGTGAAATGCAGGTTTTATGCAGGCTGGCATCACCAACCAGGGTCGTGGGGAAATGCCCTTTCGATATCATGGTCAGGGATTTATGCTTATGCTTTTCCTCCGATACCTCTACTTCTGCGGGTCATCAGCAAGGTCAAATCGGATCCCTGCCAGGTAATCCTAATTGCTCCAATCTGGCCACGTCAACAGTGGTACACATAACTTCTGTTGTTGTCCTCGTGTCCTCCCATCAGGTTAGCACCTATACTGGAGCTACTAACCATCAGCCAGGGCCAAGTGAGGCATCCGGATCCCAAGTCTCTCAGATTATGTGCATGGCTCCTGAGTTCAGTGAGTTCGGCCATTTCAATATTTCTAATGACTGCAAAACTATTTTAGCTAAAGCACGTGCTGATAGCACTAGTAAAACTTACAAATTAAAATGGAAACCGTTTTGTTTATGGTGTGTTCCTAATGGCATTCACCCACTTACATCTTCTCCAGAGCAGGTTTTACCGTATCTTCTTCATCTGGCGCGCTCTGGTCTCGTGCATTCATCTATTAAAGTTCACCTGGCTGCTATCTCCAGATATAGACGGCTTTCTAAAGGACCATCCCTCTGGTCTCATAGCCTTATCAAACAATTCATGAAAGGTCTGTTCTGATCTTTTCCTGCAGTCAGAGCACCGCCTCCACTTGGCAGCTAAATACAGTCCTGGCTCAACTAATGAAGGAGCCATTCAAGCCCATTCATAAGTCAGACATTAAGTATCTCACTTGGAAGGTAGCGCTCCTCTTGGCTTTAACATCTGATCGTCGAGTAAGCGAGATCCAAGCATTTACCATCCAGGAACCCTTCATGAGATTTGCTGAAGATAGTCATCCTACAGACAAACCCTAAGTTTATACCCAAAGTGCCGTCAGACTTCCATATTAATGAGCCAGTGGTGCTAAAGACTTTCTTTCCACAGCCTCAGACTGGAGCAGAAAGATCGCTGCATTCCCTTGATGTCAAACGATGCCTTAAATTTGATCTGCAGCAAACATCCTCGATCCGGAAATCAAATCAACTATTTGTTGCATTTAGTGCACCCTGAAGAGGGCATCCTGTTACTAAACAAACTATTTCTACATGGATCTCAAGCGCAATAGCCTTTGCCATCAAAGGGCTGGTCGTCCCCTGGACGCCAGGGTACGTGCGCATTCTACCAGGGCAGTCTCTACATCCTGTGCACTCTTCTCTGGGGTGTCACTGCTGGACATCTGTTGAGCAGCGATGTGGAGAACGACACACACCTTCACGAAGCACTACTGTCTGGATGCTGAGGCGCTCCGAGATGCAGCGGTGGGTCAAGCAGTGCTTAGGCATTTGTTCCGATAAGGTGAGCTGTTTGTTTTCCCACCATCCACTTCTGCGATTTAATATCACATTTTCTGTTCATTATTAACGTATCTCTTATATACATTTATTTATGTTTCAGAAGGTTAACTTTTATTGCTTTGCATTTACCTGTTTTAATGCGAACGATATCTTATGATGAGATGAACAGTGTTTGTCAATACAGAAAATGTGTTGGTTACTGCTTGCTAGTCTTATTCAAGCATGTGAATCTATGAAAGTTCCAATACTGGAGTAAGAAATAAGTTACTTACCTGTAACTGTAGTTCTCCAGTATTGGAATCTTTCATAGATTCACATGCGACCTACCCGCCTCCCCGTGGGAGCTCACCTTCTCTCTTTTCTCAGTGTTCTTCATTATTACAGCATGTATGCTCGGAAAATCTGAGGGAAGGCTGCTCCTCACAGGAGGTTCGAAGGGGTGAGGCAATCTGATTGGTTCAAATTTGAGTTTGGGTCTATTTTACAAAATGACTGTGATAGGTTATTCTGTTGAGGCCTAGCCCATGTATTGTATATGTACATTTTCAGGCCTAGGTTGTTCCATCTCGACGACGGGGAAGTATTCAAGCATGTGAATCTATGAAAGCTTCCAATACTGGAGAACTACAGTTACAGTTAAGTAACCTATTTCTTTCCTTATGTGCATCTAATATTAGACTTGCTCTCGTCAATTTATATCTGTTCAAACAATGTACTTGTAACTTTCTGCTATAGATAAACATGCTTTGTATACTCCTGCCATTAGTTCTGGTTGCGGACATTTTGCACGCTTTTATTTTTCTTAGAAATCTTTGGTCTCGAGATACCTTGTTACTCCTCTCTTAGCACACAATAGACCAAGACAAAAACAACCTCAGGTTATTTTTTTTCTGCCACCAGGTTTAACAATTGCAGGTTGAGCACAGGAACCATCAACAACATTTTGGTGCCCGTTGTTGAGGGTCTTTTAGAAAACACCTTTCCAGTTTTGTCCACACTAACAGCGAATACCCAATACTTGAACTCCCCTGAGTTTGTAAACCCTGCCTGGTCCCACAGCACAAAAATGATGCAGAATTGTAGGGAATGCCACAAGGCTTATCATACAATGCAGTGTCAAGAGCCATCCGAATAACCAGATCTTTTTTGGGGCGAAAACTTTGAGGGTGCTAAGTACGACAGTGGAATCCAGTCAAGTATCCCACAGTATTAGGGTGGTCAGAGCCCAAAGCCCCTGCCCTGTAATGAATCACGGTTTGAGGAAGAGGAAGTCCTTTGGCAACAGGGCTAGGACAAAAACCATGCTCATTGCCACTATTTCTCCACCCTCACTCGAGGATCAACGCCCTAAGAATCAACATCAAAAAAAGTAGCACACTGAGGTGGAACATCGCTTCAGAGGGAGCTGGACATCAAGCTCTGAGACTAGCCGCAAAAGGCACTGACCTTTTGGTGCAGCTCCTGGTTCTGAGACCTCTCTCCCCCAAGAGGCTCCATCATCTCCAAGGGTGAAGAACTGTGCTCCTTGTCACCTATCAATGCTAGATAATTCTAAGTCTAAATCTGGTCCAAAGTAAATCCAGAGGCCAACTCGGAAGAAGGTCTTGATGCTAAAATCAGAGTAGAGTAAACCTCTAGTTGCCCCATCTCCCCGATATTGAATTGCAAACTCAGCCAGACAGCATCCTCACTACAATGGGGCCACCAGTACCCAATGTATCAGTTGGTGAAGCACTTGCCAGAGGCATATTGCAAAAAATTAAAAATACAGATGCTCTCGAGGCAGTTCCAGAGACATACCTACCTCTTAACATTGACTCTGCCATCATTTTCATCTGAATACACCACACCTGTTGGGGGTTGGAAGGGAATAGATTCAGACATGTGGGTCCGCTTAGTGTTATAGGGGTATTGTCTAGACTACCATACTACCAACCATGTTGTCACACAATGTCAAAACACCTAAGACTATTGCAGAAGAAAGTACAGGCGCTGCTCATCAATGGTGCCTTTAAGCTGGTACCCCCTCTCCAGCGAACCAAGAATTCTAATCCATGTACTTAGCTTTTACCAGAAAAGAGAGAACTGCAGCTTATCCCAGACCTCATGGATTTGAACTGATATATCCTGTTGGGTACGTTCAAAACTACCACTGTGCAGGATGTCCTTTCCCTACTCTGCACAGGACACAATATAATGACACTCAAGAACACCTACTTCCTTATTCCCACCTCTCTGGCACTTCTTTGCACCCTAATCTTTGTAGTAATTGGACAACACTACCAGTTCAAAGTTCTTCCATTTGGGATCTCATCAGAACTAAGAGTGCTCACCATGTGTTTGGCAGTGGCAGCAGCACGCCTGCACTGCAACGCTATTCTTGTATTTCAGTACTTGGACAGTTGGCTGATGAGCAGCATCCAACAGTAGTGTCTAACACACTTAATATGAAGTTTGAATTGCTCACACTAGGGTTCACTGTCAATGCAAAAAGTTACATCGTCACCCTCTCCAAACACAACCTTTACCTTGGAGCTGTTGTAAGTGGAAAACTGGAGAAGGTGATGGAATTGTAAAGGCTGCTGCCTCTTTTTCATACATCCCAACCCATTACAGTCAGAATAGTAGTGACTCTATTGGGGTGATTGTTTCATGCATAGCAATTGTGCCTCATGCAAGATTGCTCATGTGGCCGCTATTGGAGTGTTTAGCTAGGCAGTGGTCAAAAGCGGAGAGTCAGTAGGAAGATCTAGTTTTGCGGGACCTCAGTGTTCAGTAAAGCCTAAAATATTGTAACAGAAGAAACTTGTCAATATCCAGGTTGTATCTTGATTCTTCGCTGCAGTTAATCATTGCCTCATACACCTACCTTACGGGCAAAGGGACACACCTCAACCACATGAACGTTCAGGTAACTAGACGCTGGTACAATAGGATTGCGATATCAATTACATGAAATTGGCAGCAATCCAATTGGTGTTCAGAGTGTTTAAGCCCCGATTCAACGAAAAACTGTTCTAATAAAGACAGTCAACATGACTGCCAGAAATGAGGCTGGATAAAATTGGTTCAGCTGTCGATGCTAACTCAAAAAATGTGGGGCCCCCCACCTATCTTGCAGACAAGTCCTTCATATCTGTGGAGGTTCTCAGACACACCTTCAACCAGGATGCCATCAGCCTGCAGTGTAAGAAGTGTAAAAAAAAAAAAAATGAAGAAAAAAGCAGGCCTTTTCCATCTATGCACCCAGAATCTCGGACAACATCCCTGTATCTATCAGGACCTCCTGGCACCGCTCCAGTTCAGGAAAGAGTTGAATATGAACCTCTTTTAAAACATTATTTGAGAATGACTTCACAGACCACAAGCCAGCTACCTCTCCTATCATTCATTGACGTTATGCTTGTCTTCGACCATGTACATCATTCTGCTTCTTTTTGTCTAGATTCGCACTATAGAGGTACCACATAATACATACATAAAACATTAATTCAAGGTATCATCTGCTACAAGATGCATCTTTCAAATGCAGGATTAGAATACACTTCTATTAGTCTTCATTTAGCTGCATTAACAGTTTAAAAACAAAAGGGAGAATACTTGTCCCTGTTTAAATTTTCTGTTTTCAAGGACTTCATGGAGGGCCTTAAAAGAATCATTCTTCCGAGAACTTTAACAAGAGGTATGAGGCCTCCCTTTGAGCCACTACACTCTTGTGACAAGCTATCTTTGTTTTGAAAAGTGGCCTTCTTTGTGGCCATTACCTCTCTCTGGAGAGTTAAAGAGTTGCAGGCATTAACAATGCAGCAACCCTTTATCCAGGTGCACAGGAATAGAGTAGTTTAATTGACAAACACAAAGTTTCTCCCAAATGTGGTTTCAGCTCTTCATGTAAAGCAGTGAATAAAGTTGTCCATATTTCTGTCCACACCCAATTTTCACGGCTTTAATGCCTTTTTGGCACACTCACTTGATGTCAAAAAGGCATTCATGTATTTCATTGATGGGACGAAATCCACCTGCAAAACTAAGCAAAAGTTTGTTTTTGCAAAACCTGGTAAATAACCATTTCTTAAGGCAGCATGGCCAGATGGATCATTAAGTGTATTCAAACATGCAATTTTAAAGCCAATAGTACACTAAATGTTGTGCCCGGGGGCACATTCCACTCGTAAGAACGCAGCTGTTACGGTCTTCTTGGGTAACATCTATAAATTTGCTTCAAGATCAACACCACTACCATTCACTAAGCATTACAGTGTGGATATTCAAGCCCGTCAAGAGGCTTTGTTTGGCCAGACTGTCTTAAGAACGTTGTTTCAAACACCATCATGTGCGTGCTACCCACCCCTTACAATAGGCAATGCTTTTTAGTCTATGCAGAGCATGTGTATCTACAAACCGTGCTACAGACCGATAATATTACTTACCCTGAACCATTTGTAGCTTTTAGTGCTGCAGATTCACAGCTCTCCTCTTGCCTGCCTGGAAGTGAGCAGTGATTCATACTTGTTTCACTTTTGTTTTAGTTCTCACAATACACAAAACATTTATTCAGTCTACCTTCACTAAGACTACTCATCCACTGATAGAGCCATTCTCCTGATGTATTGTGGCTAAGGGAAAATGAGACATCTCGAGACCGGCAAATGTCTATACCCAGCACTAAACGACAGAAGTGCGTAGAGCATGACTCAGTAGCAGTACAGCTACAAAGAGATAGTTACAGTCTATTTTCTCCTTATTCCATATTTAAATATTGGTGTCTTTTCCGGACCCTTTTTTGCAGGTTAGAAAACTGAATGCAAACTGGTTGTGGTCCTAATGCCATTTCGTAAGAAAATCAACCGTTGCCTTTGCGTTGTGCGGGTGTTAGGAATGAAAACACACAGAAGCATACGTGCTCACTTGACTTTTCATCATGGTCCCACCGAGGACAAAAAATAGACACTTGAATAGATCTAACAAAATGTAAACAGGGTGTTACTTTAGTTAATACGTATAATTTGTTTGGTGCATTTTAAAACCTGAAAAGAAATCCATACAGTCAGTACTTTAAAGAATGTTATTACACAACCTATAAATTAGAAATTTGAAAGCTAAACCAACCACTGACAGTGAACGTCGGTCACCTTTGAGTGATGTTTCCATTTCTTTTATCCCAGTGGCAAGCATGTTTCCAGACAAAGACAACACAGCAATGTAAATAACAGGGCTGTTGTGTGAGGCATGTGTCGTTTTGGGTTAGCTGGCTCTTTACATTATGTTTCTAAGATGAGTATGGCTTACCTCAGCTGGGACAACTGGTGATCCCTAAAAGTGGTAGAGTGTAATACTCGCCACAAGTACATCTCATTGTTTTCAAACTGCATTGTGTGCACCCACTTATGCCAAGAATTACATACAATATGTCAGTACCAGAATTTTGACATTTACACCATTCATAAACCGTGGGTTACCCATATGTTAAAAACTTACCCCCCTTGAACTCCTGGAGTAGATGTGCTGTGCTTTAATAAACAGGATTCAGTAAGCACCTCTGGGCCCTTGTGTAACTGCACCTGTCGAACCACTCCTGAATCGCTCCCTCACTCATGCTAACTCGTACTTCTTTACTCCATCAATTTCACTTATTCATAGTCACTCTCACACTCATTGGTTCTCCAACTCTTTCACTGTCACCTCAAGCCCTCTCCCAGCTTATTGATAGGCTTGGAATCACAGCTGTGGAAGAATCTAGGACAGTCCTGAGGGTCCTGCTCATTGGCCTCAGGGATGCACTGATTATGCACCCTGACAGCCTCATTTTAGTAGATATACTGTGCTGTCTGAGACATGCCAGTATCTCTGGTCAAAATAGATTGCGCCCGTTTGAGGGGGATTGTAGTTCTCACACATCCAATCCAGATATTAATCCCTAGAGTGCTGTGTTTGTAAATAACTTTCGCTGATTGGTAGTTGCTCAGGCCACTCCTCTTGTCATTGGAGCAGAGGCCGAGAGGGCTGACATGCATTGGCATAGTTCATGAAAACACAAAATGTGTGTTCTGATGAACACTAAGTTGAATAATCAGCTCTTTAGGCAAATGCCCTCAGCATTATGTGGAGCCTTACTGGTGGCAGGGCTGCGCCCTGAAGCCAGTGGAGCTGTATGGTTGTGCTTTTCAGACATTAGGCTTTGGTCCGCTGGTTTCCACCAGTTATACTGCTCGTAATGCTGTGCGATGATCTTAGGACCAAAATGGCCAATACAGATGCCTAGAATATTGCATCTGATCAACGCATATCTGTGTGCATGTTTTACTTAAAGTGATGCTAAAACATCAGAGAAAGGCTGATTAAATCTTGTTACTGCCAATAACTGCTAGCAACTCCAGAAAACATCCTGCTTCCCAACACAGTCTTCTACAGTGGGTACGAGGTTTAGAAAGGATTCACCTCCTACAAAGGTGCCTGCAGGAACCCTGTCCTTGCTGCACTGAGTGCATTGCTGCTCACCTTCTTTTAATTTTGCTATGTGATGCTCTACATCCCCTTCTGTTCTCTTGCAGTTTCCCTGAGGATCTCTTTGGTGTTGGCAGAGGCTTTGGTGCCACCTTTGGCAATGTCCATTTCATGCTCTGGGAGGTCTACGTGGACTGAGCCACTGACACAGAGCAGTGAATATGTGCTATCCCCAACACGGGGGTATGACCGCAGGGGAACATCAGAAATTGGAGTACATTTGCTTTATGAGAGGAGTCATCTACAGCTATCTTCATGGGAGGTACACAAGATGATCCTCTAGAGACAGAAAGTGACTGTTTTATCAGAGGGTATTGTTATTGGCCTTCCGGTGATGGGTGCAACTACCATTTGGGTAAAATGGTGATTCCCCAAATTAAAACGTAGTAATATGGGATGGCCACTTGCGTACTAAAATGCCCCCTCTTGATGACCTTTCTCTTGTTAGACCTACTAATGAAGGATCGTTTATTTTAACATTCCAGTGCAGTAGGCGTAATCTCAGTAGTGTTTCTTTGATGGAAAAACAATCGGGCGTGAAGTCATTTATACCTTTGGTTTTGGGTTTTCAAGACCAAGTTAAGCCTGTATTTTTGACACGGAGCTGATGGGACACAATGGAAATTTTTGCTACAGACCAAAAGTATCGTGGTAAGTGCCCTCTTTGTTGAAAGGCAAGCTATTTTAAATTGCCTATTTGGATGTCTACTGTTCTGATATGTCACAAGATTTGGCCTTGCAAAAACATTTCTGGCTAGGCTGGCCGGTTTTAATATGGAAACACATTTGAGAGTTGATATATTACCTCTCAATGTATAAGTTCTGATTTCAAATAGAGAAGGAGATCCAAAGAATAACAAGAATTGGCAAAGCCAGTATGTCTTGTCTACATGAGATCTGTGGCAACATGTTTTAGCTATATTGTACACCAGTGCGGCTGCTGTTCAGCATGGCTAAAAGTGGCGTGGGGTGGGGTAGATTGGTGTAGAGTGGGCTTGGGTATAGAATGGGGTGGTTTGGAGTAGAATGGAGTGGAGTGGGGTAGATTGTAGTGAAGGAGTTGGATAGACTGGAGTGGGGTAGATTGAATTGGGGTGGAGCAGGATAATTTGGGGTCAAGTGAGGTAGATTGGAGTGGAGTAGATTTGGGTAGATTAGAGTGGGTTAGATTGGATTGGGGCAGACAGTAGTAGGGCAGATTGGGGTAGAGTGGAGTGGGATATATTAGGGTAGACTGGAGTGGAGTGGGGTAGATTAAGGAAGAGTGGATTGGGATAGTTTGAGTGGAGTGTGGTATATTGAAGTGGGGTAGCTCGGTGGTGTAAAGTAGATTGGAGTGGCGTTGGGTAAAGTGGGGTGGTTTAGAGTGTGGCAGGGTAGATTGGAGTGGAGTACTGTGGGGTAGATTGGAGTGGAGTTAGGTAGATTGGCGTAAGGAAAATTGGGGAAGAGTGGGGTGCAGTGGATTGTGGTAAATTGGAGTGCAGTGAGGTAGATTAGATGAAATGGGGTAGAGTAGATTGAAGTGGAGAGGCGCTAATTGGAGGAAGGGGAGTAGAATAGGGTGGAGTGGGATAGATTGGGTAGATTATGGTGGGGTAGATTAGAGTGAGATAGGAGTGGAGTAGGTGGGGGTGGAGTTGGATAGACTGGTGTAGGGGAGATTGGTATGGGGTGAGGAGATTAGAGTGGGGTAGATTGGATTAGGGTGGGCTAGAGTGGAGTAGATTAGGGTGGATTGGATGGGATAGATTGGGGTGGGGTACTCAAAGGTGGAGTGGGATATGGTAAATTGGAGTGGGTTAGACTGGACTGAGGTAGATTTGAGTGGCATTTGATAGTATGGAGTGGAGTGGGGTAGATTAGGTACAGTAGAATGGAGTGTGATAGATTGAGGTAGATTGAAGTGTGGTAGATTGGGTGGGTTGGAGAGCGGTAGACCGGGGTGTAGTGGAGTTTGATAGATTGAAGTGTAGCCAAGGTTTGAGTGAAGTGAGATAGACTTGGGAAGAATAGATTGGAGTAGGGTACATTGAGTGGGATAGATTGGAGTGGGAAGAAATGTGGTAGATTGGAGTGGAGTGAAGTAGATAGGGGTCGACTGGAGTGGGGTAAATTGGGGTTGGGTAGATTGGAGTGGGGTGGAGTAGGTTAGAATGGAGTGGGATAGATTGGAGTGTAGTAGATTGAAGTGGGGTAGAGTGGAGTGTGTTAGTGAATTGGAATAGATTGGGGAAGTGGGGTAAAATGGAGTGATGTGGGGTAGACTGAGATGGTTGGGGTACATTGGAGTGGGGCATTCTAGATTGGGATAGATTGGAATGGGGTAGGTTGCAGCTGGGGAGTAGGGTAAATTGAATTAGTTTGGAGTGGAGTAGATTGGGATGGAGTGAGGTACACTGAAGTGGGGTAGATCAAGGTAGAATGGAATGGCAATAATAGGTAGATTAGAATAGAGTGGGATAGATTGAGGAAGAGTGCAGTGCAGTGGGTTGGGGTAGATTGGAGTGGAGATTAGAAGGCAGGAGGCAAGTGGGGTAGTTTAGGGTGGAGTGGGGCAGAGTGGAATGGAATAGATTGGGGTGGGATAGATTGGGTGGATTATGGTAGGGTAGATTGTGGTGAAATGGGGTAGATTGGAGTGAGATAGGAGAGAGAGTTTGGAATTGGGTAGATAAAGTGGAGTAAGTAGGAGTGGAGTTGGATAGAGTGTTGGTTGGGTAGATTGGTATGGGGTGGGGTAGACTAGTTTAGAGTGTGGTAGATTGGAGTATGGTAGTTTGGAATGGAGTAGGGTACATCTGAGTTGCATGTGGTAGATTGGAGTGAAGGCATGAGGTTGATTGGATAGGGTGGAATGGGGGTGGTAGAATGAGGTAGAGTGGAGTGGAAAGATTGGGAGGATAGGGGAGTGTAGATTAGGTTAGTGTGGAGTGGGGTAGAGTGGAGTTGAGATTGAAGTGGAGTGTGATAGAATTGGGAAGAGTGAAGTGGGGTAGATTGGAGTGGAGTGTTGTGAGGTAGATTAGGATGGAGTGGAGTTGGGTAGATTGAAATGGAGTGGGGTAAACTGAAGAAGGATTATTGGAGTGGGGTAGATTGGAGTGGAGTAGATTGCGCTGGGTGGAGTAAATAGAGGTAGATTGGAATGGGGTAGATTAGGGAGAGGTCGTTTTGGGTAGAGTAAATTGAATTTGGGTGAAATGAGGTAGATTTTAGTGGAGTGTGGTAGATTGGAGTAAAGTGGAATGGGGTAATTTGGGTAGAGTTGAGTGTGGTAGATTGGAATGGGGCAATTGGAGTGGTTTGGGGTAGATCGGGTAGAGTGGAGTAGATTGGAGTGGGGTAGATTGTAGTGGAGGAGTGGAGTGAAGTGTGGAGTAGAGTAGTTAGTGGTAGATTGTAGTGGGGTAGGTAGTGGTAGATTAGAGTGGGGAGGAGTTGTATAGATTGTCGTGGAGTTTGGAGTGGGATAGATTGGAGAGGATTAATTAGACTGAGGCAAATTGAGAGAGGTGGATTAGAGTGGGATAGATTGAAGGGTAGCTTGGAGTAGGGTAGTTTGTGGTGGAGTGAGTTGAGGTAGACTGCAGTGTTGGAGTGACGTGGTAGCGTGAAGTGGAGTGTGGTAGATTGGGGTAGGCTGGAGTGGGGTAGATTGGGTGGATTGGAGAGGGGTAGAGTGGAGTAGGGTAGATTAGAGTGGGGTGGATTGTGGGGTAGAGTGGGATGAAGTATGGTAGATTAGAGTAGAGTGAAGTAGATAGTGGCAGATTGGAGTCGGATAAATTGGGATGGGCATAGATTGGGGAGGGGTCAAATGGAGTAGGGGAGATTGGGGTGGAGTAGGTTAGAGTGGAGTGCAGTGGATTGGAGTGGAGAGGAGTAAATTGGAGTGGAGACTAGGGTAGAGTTGCATGGGGTAAATTGGGTGGATTATGGAAGGGTAGATTGGGGTGAAATGGGGTAGATTGGAGTGAGATAGGAGTGGGGTAGATAGATTAAAGTTGGATAGAGTGGTGTGGGATAGAATGTTAGAGTGGTAGGTAGATTTGAGTGGGGCAGATTGGATAGGATAAATTGGAGGAGGGTAGTTTTGGATGAGTGGAGTAGGGTAAGCTAGTGTGAAGTGGGTTAGATTGAACTAGAGTGGGGTAGATCTGATCTGCATATGGTAGATTGGAGTGAAGTGGAATGAGGTAGATTAGGGTGGAGTGAAGTTGGGTAGATTGGGTGGATTAAAGTAAGTTAGATTGGAATGGAGTGTTGTAATTTGGAGTGGGGTAAATTGAAGAAGGATGATAGGAGTGGGATAGATTGGAATGGGGTAGATTGGGATGCAGTAGAGTAGATTGAAGTTCAGTGGATTGGGTGGAGTGGGGTCGATTGGAGTGAGGTGGAATGGGGTAATTTGGATAGAGTGGGGTCGATTGGAATGGAGTAAATTGGGAGAGTGGGATAGATTGGAGTGGTGTGGGGTAGATTGGAGTGGGGTAGATTGGAGTTGCGTGAAGTTGGGTAGATTAGGTGGATTGTAGTGGAGTTGGGTAGATAGAGGTAGATTGGAGTGTGGTAGATAATGGTAGATTAGTGTGGGGAGGAGTTGTATAGAGTGCATTGGAGTTTGAAGGGGTGGGTTGAGTGGAGTGGAGTGCAGTAGAGTGAGGTGGGTTGGATTGGGTTACATTAAACTGCAGTGGATTGGAGTGTCGTAGATTGGAGCAAAGTGGGATAGATTTGAGTGAAGTGTGGTAAATCGGAGTGGGGTGGCATTGATTGGGTTGGATTGAGTGGAGTTGAATGGGATAGGTTGGATCGTAGTGGGGGAGATTGTGGAACATTGGAGTGTGGTAGACTGGACTGTCGGGTAGTGTGGGGGTGGGTAAATTGGGGTGGAGTGGGGTAGATTGGAGTAGAGTTGATTAGGGTAGAGTGTAGCTAAGTGGGGTGGGATAGATTGGGGTACCTTGGAGTGGAATGGGATTGAGTGGAGTGGAGTAAGTGGTGTGGAGTGGGAGCGTCATGCCATGGAGAGCGTGGCATAGATTGGAGTGGCGTGTTGCTTAGTGTCTTGGAGTGGAGGAGCACAGAGTAGACTGGCATGTTGTGGAGTGTTGCAGAATGGAGTGTCTTGGCACAGAGTGAAACAGCATATAGTGGAGTGGCATAGTGCCGAGTATGCATGGCGAGGTAGCGTACTGCCATTACAGACAACACATTTTCGATTGAAATTACATCTGCACTGAAATTCAATTTTACTGCACACAAACTGTGTGCAGTCTGTGCGTACGTCATCACCTAGGACCACATGTACGAACATTGGAAATTGTAAGTTCCTAATTATGATCCTATGCGAATCACAATTAGGAAGCCACAATTTCAAATGTACAAAACTCATATTGAATTTAATTTGCGATTCCCAGTGGGTCACACATAGACCGTCCTCATTAATAAACGTTTTATTTTTTAAATTGGTGGTAAACTGCAAATGTTTTGTAATCGCTTTATGATTCAGAGCATTCATACATACCACTGCGATTCGGTATTAGGAAAGGAAGCCCTAAACACGCCCCTTTCTAATACTGAATCCTAAAGCCAAATTGCGATTCGGTAACAGGTCACCAAATCACAATTTTTCATTGGTACATACCAAAAAGCTTTTTAGCAGACGCAAATGGCCCGATTCTGTGATTCAGACCGTTTGCTACCGGTAAAAAGCTTTGTACATCTGGCCGCTAGAGTATTTACTCATATTCAAATGTTTGTTTCTACCACACTCCATAATTGCCAAAAAAATTTACTTAATTTGTACCAATTCTGAATTCTGAAATTGTAGATATCCGCAATTTTGCTTTTTGGTTGTGTGGTAGAAAAAAACATCATAATACACCCCCTACTCTCACATGGGTACTCAGCAGTGTTCTCACACAAATTGTCTCACTTTGAAGTCAGAGAAAGAAAAATAGACTCCAGGCTCCCTGGACGAGAGAGCCAGACATTTGACCTCTGTCTTTGAATGATAAGAACAAAATTTAAAAGCAGGTTTATAGAACACAAATCTATGGAAGAATACAGTAAATAAGGTTTGGGCAATGAGAGAGACAAACTGAAGCTGGACAGCCTAAAGCACATAGAAAGCCAGAACATGTGAGTTACAAACCACAAAGCCAACGGTAAGCAACAGGTGGAATGCATTCCTAGGTCAGCTTTCTGAATGTCCCCAAGATGTCTTTAGGAAACAAGACTGTCTGGTTGGCTTCAACTTAAAAAGCAGAAGAGACAGTCTAGCTAGATATGTCCAGCTTCTTTGCTCTTTTGGTAAAGGCCATCACAAGGGAAAATTGAGAGGTCAACCTGCTATCCATTGGGCCAACAAGCCAGTGGAGGTCAAGCAATAACTTTATTTAGATGGTCTCCGTAGGAAAATGTCCCCTTATGCATTGTTTCCCTACCTTCATCTACATTTTATTACTGGTTTTAGACTGCGAACTGGGACCCTACTGTCCAGTGCCCAGTTATTTGCTCAGACCCCTAAAACTTGTTAAATTGGTATACACTGAATTGGCATATTGAGCTTACCTACCTAGTATATGCTACAAAATGTACCCATGGCTTGTAAGTTAACTGTCACTAGTGGATTGCAGCACATTTTGTAACTGTAAAATTGGCAATGCAGAACATGACTGCGGGCCTACCACCAGTATCTTGGCTGTGTAGGTTTAAACTGCAAGTTCAACTAGTAAAAAATAAATCCTTTTTGACAGACATGAATCCTCATTTTCAACACCGAGTAACCACAAATTAAGAATTAAGTGCTCACAAGGCAGGGGTTTGATACTTAAAAGCAGAACATGCAAAAGTTTAATGTTAAACATGTCCTTACAGCGACAATGACTAATAGCATTTTTCACTGTAGCAGAGTTTGCTGTTCCATATGAACTCATTTGGATACTTTACTAAAGTTATCTGTCTAGGAACCGGATAAAAAGTTCATTCTAGGACTTTTTAAAATATTTATTACATATCCAATTATTTGGGAGTGTGGGGTTTGTAACAAGTATTTTACAAATGGTACTTTTGAAAAGTTACCTTTAGCCTGCCTAAAGCCTCTACAAAACCCTTTTGCCTGAGCTACCAAATGTCACCCACAAGTTGAATATCTCCTCGATTGGATGTGAATTTGCTCCCAGAGTTGAGACAAAGCCCTTGGATGTTTGAAGAAGCTGACCTTCCCCTGACAGGACGGCATTGGGTGTGCTCAGCCCCTTGCATGCCTTCAAAGGCTACATACTCTACCTTTTGTCTAACTAGCCTGCCCGCCCACCAATCCCAGTGGGAGAAGACCTGCATCCAGAGCCACAGAGGAGATTTTGTTAATTTCCCTTGCCACACTTGTAGAGTGGACATTGAAACTCTGCATATGGAAAGAAACATTCTGCCATCTTGGTTTTAGTTAGAGAGGAGCAACGTGGAACTTTCTGCAGTAAGGTACACAGGACCTGCTGCGAAAGTGGGTAGAGTTACTCCTGGGATCCTTTAACCTATTGGCCAGGTAGGGGTCAGAAGTCACCCCACCACAGGCTAGTTGCAGGAATAAGTGTTTCAACCCTGGGCATCCTTTTCAAAGCACTATTGGACCTGTGGAAGATGGGAGGGTGGCAACTGCTGTTAAGACTTGTGAGGAGAACCAAAAGGGCTAGACTTGTTCATACTTTGTTCCCAGGACAAAGAAGCGGACTGTGTGGATCAGTTGGCTGACCTTCCCTTAATCGACTGGGACGCCAAAGCTGCAAGAAGCTCACTTTCCTTGTAGAGCCCAGCCGACCAGTTTCAACTACGCCTACCTTGGACGCTACTGGTGGTTTATGTTGGAATGAGTCCTGATTCCCTAGTGCTGTCCCTGATGTCCGGGAAACCCTTTGCTTGTGTCAAAATGTATTCTTCTCGCCTAACCTTAAAGCCCAGGGCTTAAAACCTTATTCATGAATGTTTGCCTGGAGAACCAACTGGAGACCAGGACGAACCTGCTAAGTCAATTCAACAAAGGTGCTCTACCGCTAGACTTAAGATTCATGTTGCTCGTGCTCATAGATTTTGCGCAACTGCAAATCTGTTTCAGCAGCGCAGGCATCCAGCCATGTGCAGCCTTGTTCAGCTACAGCTTGCAGCCTTGCCGTCCTGGAGGAATAAAAAGAAAAGTGACCAAGTCAGAAGGTAGAAATATTCACTGAGCAAAGGTACCAAAAGTATCTGGCCAGCGAAGGACCTTCCAGTGGTGCCAAATTTGAATTTCTGCCAGTTGGAGCTGGTCCACTGAAAGTCAGTGGCTTCACCAGGACTTCGTCTGACAGCTATCTGGCCTTGTAAAGTCTTTCTCATCCACAGTCTGCGGCCTTTCCCCGACTGAGGTTTTTTAAATTCCATTTCGGAGAGAGATGGTAGAATTTCTGACTGAGACAAACCTGGTCTTTGTATCTTACCCACCCTTTAATGCAGTCTGCCCCATATCACGCCTCGGTACCGGTCTAGTGTGACCAGTTGCCCACAGTTGGAGTTTTGCACTTATAGGCACTGTTTGTATTTAAAATTTTACAAATCATTAAACAAATTTAAAAAAAACAAAAAAACTTATATCATACCTCTGGTTGCCCTTATTGGATTTTTATTATTTTGGTATCGTTTTCTTCAGTAAAATTGTCTCTATTTTTATAGGTTAAAGTGGGATTTTTATTGTGTTTTATTTTTCAACTTTTTAACTGTTTTGTATTTCTAAATGGTTTACACATAATCTTAAGTTAAGCACGTCTGCTCTGTGCCATAGCTACCAGGGGTTGAGCTTACGTTTAAATTACTAAAACCCTTACTGGATCTGACAAGAATGGTGCCATTATTACTTGTAATGGACTACCATCCGCTCCAACTAATAAGCCACGTTCTCACAATGGTGCTTAGTAGTGGGATCCAGAACTTGTGTTAAACAGTACTACTCAGCCATTAAGTTGGAAATTGAAAAAAATTAAATGTTGATTTTTAATTGGTGTCAAGTCTTTGATATTGTCTTTTTTTTATTTTCCTAAACGTTTTTTGGTCCCAATTTGTGCTCCTTTCAAAAGTCCAAGAAAACAAACATGGAAGTGGATTTGGCTATGCTGGAAACTCTTACAGTGGAAGGTCCTGTGCAGAGACAGTCAAATTAAATTGTGCCTGAACTCCAGGTGTAAGGACTGTAGAAGGCCCTCAGGGTCTGGGAGGAAATCAAACAGCTGTTATACGGTTCCCACTAAAAGGTAGGACTGCGTATTAGGCCAGTCTAACTTCAGGAAGAGGGGACTGAGTCCGGCTACACCATCAGTAACTACCGTCCTAGCTAACTCTCTGTGCCTCACCTGAACCTTCCACCTTCCCAACAGATGACTACAGCATCTTCGAACATGACACTCTGACTTCCAGCGACGTTGTGGAAACAGTTCTTACCCCTTTTGTTGATTACTCATGCATGCCCAGGGTAAACACAGAAAAGGTATGAATAACGTTTTTTGAACAATTATTTAAATCAGATTCTTGCGTGAAGGAAATGAGCTGCGATAATTAGGCAGATAAAGCATTGTAACCAGTGTTACTAACGTGGTGATGAGAATAAATAGGCCCCCATATTTGTATTATACCTACATGTTCCTACTTAGCTCAACCTACAATCTGAGAGCATAGCAGGTCTTCTCTCTGCTTGTTTCCAATCTAATAGGATAGCCTGAGATCCCAATACCTGGAAAGCTGAGCCAGGGTGCCCAGTCTACAGTGGAGTTGGCAATCCTTCTATGCCAGATGAAAGATGAGTGTCAGAAGAGCTACATGTCAAACACAGCATTCAGAACAGTAGTGTCACGAGTGCTCATCTTTAACCCCTCTGGATCAGTGCATGGTTTATATAATCAAAGCCACGCTGTTAGAGGCACAGCTCTGATGCCATGATATGTATGTATGTGTGTGTGTGTGTGTATATATATATATATATATATATATATATATATATATATATATATATATATATATATATATATATATATATATATATATTAGAAGCTGTCTCCTAACAGCAAACACAGGCACTAGGATATCTTGTACTGTGTTCCTAGCCCTGAACAGAGTGTACAGATTACATGTTGAGAAAGACTAACTAAAGCAAGCAGCATGTTGAATGTATTATTGGAATAATGTAGTGCAAGCTTAAATCTGTAAAATATTGCTAACTAGTAAAATGTGAAATATAAAACGGAGCTAAAATCGAGGACTAACGTGGGCCCAAGAAGGCCTCACGACACAGCTACAGTTCACCTCAGAGGACAATGATGACGAGATTGACGAAACCCCAGGAGCGGTAGAGGCAGAGGGTGATCTGTCTCAAAGAAACTTCTCATGCACTTGACGGAACAGGAAGTGAAGGCACCAACAGGACAAGAAGGCAGACCTTCAACCCAAGCTGGCAACTCTAGCCTGGATATGAAGATTGGAATGGAGGAGAAGGCCTTAGTAGAGAAGAATGCCCGCTGGGCCTAACGTTCACTGAAGATGGTAGCAACAATGGTGAGGTGTCTGCTGGGAGGTGGGGGATCAGGAGGGCACACACTTATTCACCTAGAAAGGTAGTGTGCCTTGCTTTGTGGTGGAGGATGACTGACAAATAGGAGCATTATTGTGGAAGTTAATACCTACATTAAAGAGGGACATACTCCTGGCTCATTTGGAAGGGGTAGCTGACTGAAGGATGCACTAGTGCAGGAGTATGGTCTCTCACCCAAAAAATATTGGAAGAAATCCTGGGACACACACAGTTGCAACAGTTTTAACTAGACTTTGTGAACTTCTCAATGAAAGAACTGGAAGACTGGGTGAAGGGCAATTCTGTTGACAGTTATAATGGGCTATAAAATGTGGTTATGTCCAGGGCCACTAGAATTATGCGATTCTCCATTCGCAGCATTTTTTGCACAATGATGGATTTGCCACATAATCCATCACATGCTGCATAATCTGCTGATTTTCACACAAAACATTTCTAGCTCCAAGGGATCAAAAGTTACTAAAGACATAGCTACACATGTTCCTTCGCACTGAAAGGCCCTTCGTAAAGTGTGACTAGCCATCTGTGCATTGCTTATGGCTGTATTTCAGTATTTAACTGCTGCTAATAAGGTTAAATCTTTTTCTAGACAGTGTTACCATGTGTAACAAGCATCAACAAAACTATTAGTTCGCACATATTCAGGAGCTATTGGTTTTGTCAATGTGTATTAGCCATGTGCACCCCAGTGTGGCTGCTGTTCAGCATGGCTAAAGGTGAGTGGCATAGAGTGGTGCAGAGTAGAATATAGTGCCATAGAGTGCAGTGTTGTACAGTAGAGTGATGCGGCTGAATGTAGTGACATTGAAAGCTGTAGTACAGGGTGAAGTGTCATAGAGTAGAATGCAGTAGTGTAGAGTGCTGCAGAGAAGAGTGCAGTGGTGTAAAATCGACTGTTGTAGAGTGCATTGGCATAGAGGGTTGCAGAGTATAGTGACAGTGCAGCAGCATAGAATTCAGTGGCACTGAATAAAGTGGTGGATAGTAGAGTGCAGTGGTGCAGAGTAGAGTGACCTTGAATGCAGTGGTGCATAGTGGCAGAAATTGCAGTGGCATAGAGTGGTGCAAAGTGAAGTGATGCAGAGTGCGGTGGCATAGAGTATATTGATGCAGAGTAAAGTGCAATAGTGCCAAGAGTTCAGTAGCGTAGAGAAGCGGGGTGTAGAGTGCAGTGGCATATAGTAGATTGAGTGGAGTAAAGTGGTAAAGTGAAGTGGCGTGGAGTTGTGGTGGGTAGAATGCAGTGCTGTAGAGTGTAATAGCAAAGAGTAAAATGGTGTAGAGTGCAGAGTAGATTAGAGTGGTACACAGCGGCTCGCCATACAGTTGAGGGTTACAGAGCAAAATGCAGTGGCGTCGTGTGGCATAGAGTGGATTTGCACAGAGTAGATTTGAGTGGCCGAGACTGGAGTGGCGTAGAGTGCAGTGGCATGGAGTGGTGCAGAGTGGAGTAGATTGCAGTGCCTTGGAGTGGAGTGGTGTAGAGTGGAGTATGCTTGGTGTGGTAGCACACTGCTATTACAGGCAACACATTTTCAATTGAAGTGACTATTATGTTTTACTAAGAAAACTATACAACGCACAAAGGATAATTGATCATAGTAAGTATTTGTTTCCAACACACTTCAGAATTAACAAAAAATGTGCTTCATTTGTGCGTTCCTAATTCTGATATATTCTGAAATACTTGCACAGTTAATTTAATTTTTATTTTCTAGTAAAAACCCTTCCCTACTCAACTATCCAGCAAGATTGTCAAATAAATCCGCTCACTTTGAAGTCAGGAGAAGAAAAGTAAACGCCAAGCCCCTCCTCCCCCTTCTGAAGACAGAGCCTGATGATTACACATGAAATGTAACAAAGCAAAATCAACATTTACAGTCCTGATTACAGAAAGGAGCACTTGTGGAAGAATACAAGGGAAGTTGATGTGAAAAGGCTTTGCTCCTTGGGAGGGGTGAACTCACCCTGGACCACCTAAAACAAATAACAGATAGCCAGAAATTGAGTTACAAAGCCAATGGCAAGCAACAGACAATCTTGTGTTGCCTGGTAGGCTTTGATCTAAAAATGACAAATTAATACTATTAGAAAATGTACCACATAATGCCACATAATTAGCTTTTTCTTGCTGTATAACTTAGTCACCTCTCTCCCCATTATTTGGACCTCCTCTGCTGCATAATTCCAGTGCCCTTGGTTTTATTCAGAGTACATCTTGAATAATTGTTACCCCAGAAACCTTTGAAGGGAAGCTGATGAGGGGAGGAGGTAAGTACTAAGGTGCCCAAAAGATCCCAACCGGGGGGGGGGGGTGATACCAACAGACTGGGGGGCAGGCCGACACAAGGAAAAGGAGGTGAGCAACAAGCCTTACAAATAAAATAAAACTCCTATCGCGATAGCCAAGATGGTGGTATTACCCAAGTTCTTGTATCTGTTTGTTAATCTGCCTCTGTCGCTCACATCGGGTTTCCTGAAACTGCTTCGCTCCTTGCTGGTGGCTCTTGTGTGGGAAGGTGACCCTGAATCTGCCGTTTAAAAAGGGAGGTCTTGCGGCCCCGGATTTGTAACTGTACTATTGCTGCGCGCAGGCCCACTTTATCCATTTTTTGGTTGCATCCTCTTCGTTATTTGCCGCATCTGGCAGCGGAACATGACTCGGTTTGGCGTAACAGGCTGGATGGTGTTATGGGTAGCCCTGCTGGGCCCCGTCGACAGGATGTGGACACCGTGAGGTGCTCGATGCGTACTTGGATGTGGACACCGTGAGGTGCTCGATGCGTACTTGGATGTGTCTACAGAGGCGGATGGGAGTGCACAAGGTCTTTCGCCTTCTATGCCGGTTTGTGTTGTGGTGGGCCCCCCCCTGCTGGAGGATGGCCAGCTATCTGAGTGTCGCTGGGAGTTAAATATGGTCACTTTGGGGTCCTGGTTTTCAGTGGGGAGATTTATTTCCTTGGAGGAGGCGCTGGGTAATGCTGCATTATACCGTTTGCTCTTTTTTAGGATTCGGGCTTTGCTGCAGGTGTGCTATTCCTGCTTCCCTGCAGAGCCCCCTCTTTGTCGTGTGCTGGAACTATTGTACAAGGTGCCAACTGTTCTCTGCCTCATTACGAGCCTCTGTGCTTGCACGCAGGCCACGGAGTCCCAGGCTGATTCCATGGCTAGAGCTCACTGGGAGACAGACTTGGGTGCACCTATTTCAGAGGAGCAGTGGCGCTATTGTTGCGCTCAAATGCGGGCGCTTTCCCCTAACTATAGATTGCCCTAATCTATTTTAACTTTCTGCACTGACTGTACTAGACGCCTAGCCACCTGGAAAAAAATGGGCCTTAGAGCGGATGCTAATTGCGCACGCTGCTCGGCCTCGGAGGCGGACTTCATGCATCTGGCGTGGGATTGCAGTGCGCTGCGTGACTACTGGTCGGAGGTACTGCATGCTATAAATGAGAGGACTGGGCTTCCGTTGCCATGTGCTCCCAAGTTGGCACTTTGTGGATATGTGGAGGAGGCTCCCTCTGTGTCCAGGCGATTGGTGAGCCTGCTGCTGCTCCTGGCTAAGCGCCAGGTGGCGATGTGCGGGGGACGGAAGCAGGTGCCTCGCTGTGACGATTGGCTGAGAGACGCTGCATACTGTCAGGAGCAGCTGGCGGTGTATTGGGAGTTGATGCCGGAGGGTTCCCATCTGAGGGATATCTGGGCCCCCTTGGTGAAGTTTCTTGCAGCTCGCACGCCTGGAGATGGCTGAGCTACTTCTTGTTGGTTCATTTGCAACGGTTACACGGACTATGCTACGGATGTATGCCCCCCTCTTTACGAGAGTTATGTTGGCAGATCTGCTTTCCCTCTTTTTCCTCTCCATGCTCTGTTCTCTCTTTCTTACCCTCTCTGTTGTCTTTTGTCTCTTAAGTTTACCTGCACTACGAAATGGAGGTGCTCCTGTAGGGGACAAATCTTTCCTGCGGTTTTCTTTGCAATTTGGACCCGTTCGCATTTCTGAGAGCCCTCCGCAGAATCGGTGTTGTGTATATTATTTGTGAGTGCTGGTTTGGGTTGTTTGATGACGTTTGTTTATTTTAAATGCAAAATCAATAAATAATTTAAAAAAACTCCTTAGGGTCCCAAAGTCTAAAAATGGGAAAGAGTCCCAACTCACTCCTGACTAGCAGGAAAGTGGGAACCCGAGGGGAAAGAAACCCTTTGACTGTCAGCAGCCAGGGCAGCAATGAGAGATTTCTCACTCCCAAAACAAAAAGCTAAGACTGTGGGAACTCCACAGAAGTGACTGATTTAGCTATTCTGGAGGATTGCCCAGAGGAGATCTTAATAGCCTTTAGGTGAAAAGTGGACCCAGGAGGTAAGGTAGTGATCAGTGGGGAGAGAGGGGGGGGGAGAGGAATTACTTCCACGGGACCAGAGAATGGGATCCCTGTCACTGCTCCAAGTGACACGGGTGCCAGACAGGTGTTAGGCTGATTTTTGATCATTGTCTTCCAGATTTGCACAGTAAGGAAAGCCCATGGTTGAGAATCTGTCCACCCTGTGGCATTGGTATCCCTGGAATGGTAGGAAGCATTTCCTAGCTTCTGACCTAGAGGCAATGCCTGCACTGTCAGAGTAACAGAACCGGGCCAGACTCCCCCAAGACAACACCAGAGTGTGTCATCCTTGAGGGGGTCTGTGTGTCCACCCTTGAAGTCCTGGATTACCTGACAGGCACCTGCTCATTCTCAGGGTAAAGACCCTGAGAGTTCAGAAATGGATAGAAGGAAGGTGCCTGCAACCTGAGGTTGCAGGGCCCATTCTGAAAAATCTAAGAGGTGAAAGGGATTGAGGGTGCAAGTGAGTGACTACTTGCCAGACCCCAGGCTGGAAGTGAGGCCTACTCCAGGCGCCAGATTCGAACTTCCACTAGTCAGCGAATGGCTAAATGCCTGGTCCCTGCCACCAACAGCTGTCAGTGGCCTCTGTTGGTTAGTTGCCTTTGGGACAGCTCTTGCCTTCACTTGGGGACAGAAGCCTGACCTAGGAGGCAAGATGGACCACAGCACCTTGTTGGCCATGATGGTGCTGTTCACCTGCTGGGTTGTCTTTGCGTGTGGGATAGGGGTAGCTTTATCCCAGGTGGGGTTGGCAGATGAGAAGGGTTCCCAGCGGACCAAGTTAGTGGCTGGGGCTGGGCTTAGTAGAATATCAGTAATATCACTGGCAGAATTTGACAATGGCCTAAATCTGTTGAAGTGGTCCAGCCCCACCGATAGGAAATAGACTTGACTGGACGATGTTCGGGCGGCACTGACTCTGCCAAGACAGAGGACTTTTCGATATCCTCTCTGCTGAAACTCAAGAAGAACTGCCAAGGGAATGACTGTTGCTCCTTGCCTTTTAGTTTGGTGGCCTTTGTAGGAAAATGCACAATTTTTAGTATCTCAGAAAAGAGTATGATCGCAGTGGTTAAACAAATGCCACACTCCTCTAAAGTGAATACATTTGTTCCTACTGATTTGTAACGTTCTGTTCAACAGATGAGCACTGTGCTACCAGACTAGTGCCACATGTAGTGAAAGAAAATCCCGCATTAACATCAACAAGTAAACACTCAGAGCAGATCAAAAGTGCCATACATAGTGAAAAGCCATTCAGTGAATTCAGTCTAGACGAACGTTCTTGGCTTTCTGGGCACTTTTATGTTTTCCTCCATTAGTCCACTTTTTGATTTCAATTGCACTAGTGTTTAGAACCTGCCGTTCTGGCATGTTAAATGGCGTTACCATTGGCGTTCGACTATGCGCACCAACAAATATGACATTTTTATGGCCCCTGATGATTTTCTTTAAGCATAATATACTGAGTATACCCACAGTTTACTTGTTTTTCCTATGTTCTAACAGAAATTGGGGGAAAATATCATGGCTCTCCCCCCATATGTTTCATTTTGCCTTAACTTCCTGGAGCTTTTGTGTGTGACAAAAAGGTACTCT
Organism: Pleurodeles waltl; assembly: GCF_031143425.1. NCBI lineage: Eukaryota > Metazoa > Chordata > Amphibia > Caudata > Salamandridae > Pleurodeles > Pleurodeles waltl. The sequence continues at coordinate 429,048,966 of NC_090445.1, read as the reverse complement.
GTGACACTTTTCTCACTGGGTTCTTATGAGCCCAATTTAGTGAGCGTTTTTTATAATTTTTTTACCCTCTTGTTCTTGACCAGCTTTTTTTAGATTTGACTCATCTGTAAGAGCCTGTACCTTTGCCCTGCTCTCTCCATAGACTATGTTGCATATTTGCCTGATCTCCAAACAGTTTTTGATCGCAACTATATTGGATGCTTACTGGCATAAAACATTTAGGTAATCATACATGCACTACTATTTTGTTTCTTCTTATTTTCTCTATCACGTGGGGTGTTTTTGTTGATGAATGATTTGGTTTGACACATTTGTTTAGATGCTTTTTCTGTTACTGCACTTTCTATCTGGTTGCGTCTCCTATGTCCCTCGTATCGTTCTTTGTAGTGAGCATTCACCTTTGCACACTGCTGTTATCATTTTGGGCAATTGCAGGTTTGAACATACCAGTGACACGGTTTTGGTGCTAGGTTTGGGTATATACAGTAAAGTTTCTGGAATAATTTTTGTGCCTATACATGATATATAATGTTGCCTGTTTGCAGCCTTGAAAAAGTCGTCAGAGATGAAACGTGTCAGCTGCCCGCTCCTAAATGGATAAACATCATGTTCTTGTTACTGAACTTTCGTCTGGACTGGATTTACTGAATGTCTTTTCAGTCTATGGAAATTTTGATCTGCTCTGGGTGTGTACTTGTAAATGCCCTTTTTTAGGTCGAGCCTAAGCAGCGCACACGCGCAGTCTGCACGAAATGCTGTATTCAGTATATGAGCTTTGACCACACCCACTATTTTCATTCGTTCTTTATTATGCTTGTCTTAAATGCTTTCTTTTTATTGGTGCATTTTTCTAAAAGTCCCTTCTTTGTGTGCTTAGTTCCATCCCATGTAATTTCAATAAGAAAGCATTTTTGTTGGCCATCACACTACATTCATGCTTCCTCCTGTTACAGGGTGTGATGGCTCCTCCTCACTTCTCCTGTCTTGGCATTGCAGCCTTAGTGTTCTTTTGGTTGTCTTTAGCAATGTGTCCACACCACAACTGTGAAAAGACCTGTTTGAAAAGGCACTGAAGGCTTCAGGCTTCTTTTGTTCTTGTGCCTCTGCTTGGGTATACTTAATTGATGATTTCCAAGCCACTTTTCCCTCCACTGATATTTTAGAAATAATAGGCTCTGTGTGTGTGTTTTGCACCGTCAGACACACACTCATCCACTTTCAGTCTTCCTCATTCAAGCGTCCTCTACACATTGCTGCAGCTGCTTCTCTGGTCCCAGCAGTAATTCCTCATCCTAAGTCTTCTAGACAGTGCTGCAGCTGCTTCTCTGGTCCCAGTAGTAATTCCAAGTCCTCTAGACAGGGCTGCTAGCTGCTTCCCTGGTCCCAGTGGTAAATTCTCATTCTTAATCCTATTGGCAGTGCTGCTTCTGGTCCAGTTGGTTGTTCCTCATTCGAAGTCTCTAGACAATGCTGCCAGCTGCTTCTCTAGTCCCGGCAGTAATTTCTCATTCTAAGTCCTCTAGGCAGTGCTGCTAGCTGCTTCTCTGGTCCCTTTGGTGATTCCACATTCTTAGTCCTTTAGACAATGTTGCAGCTGCTTCTTTGGTCCCAGTGGTAATTCCTCATTCTATGTCCTCTAGACAGTGCTGCAGGTGCTTCTTTGGTCCCAGTGGTAAATCTTCATTTTTAATCCTATAGGCAGTGCTGCTTCTCTGGTCCTGTCAGCTATTCCTCATTCTAAGTCCTCTAGGCAGTGCTGCTTCTCTGCTCCCACTGGTAATTCCTCATTCTTAGTCCTCTAGACAGTGCTGCTAGCTGCTTCTCTAGTCCCAGTGGTAATTCCTCATTGTTAGGTATGTAAATAATGCTGCAAGTGCTTCTCTGGTCCCACTTGTAATGCCTCATTCTTATTCCTGTAGACAATGCTTCAGCACCTTCTCTGGTGCCAGTGGTAATTCCTCATTCTAAGTCCTCTAGACAGTGCTGCAGCTGCTTCTCTGGTCCTGCTGGTAATTCCTCATTCTTAGTCCTCCTGGGAGTGTGGTTAGCTGCTTCTCTGGTCCTGTTGGTAATTTCTCATTCTAAGTCCTCTAGGCATTGCTGCTAGCTGCTTCTCTGGTCCCAGTGGTAATTCCTCAATCTTAGTCCTCTAGACAGTGTTGCTAGCTGCTTTTCTGGTCCCACTGGTAATTCCTCATTCTGAGTCCTCTAGACAATGCTGCAGCTGCGTCTCTAGTCCTAGTGGTAATTCTTCATTCTAAATCCTCTAGACAGTGCTGCAGCTGCTTCTTTGGGCCCAGTGGTAAATCCTCATTCGTAATTCTATAGGCAGTGCTACTTCTCTGGTCCTGTCAGTTATTCCTCATTCTAGGTCTCTAGACAATGCAGCAAGCTCCTTCTCTGGTCCCGTCGATTTATTTCTCATTCTAAGTTCTCTAGGCAGTGCTGCTTCCCCGCTCCCACTGGTAATTCCTCATTCTTATTCCTCTAGGAAGTGCTGCTAACTGCTTCTCTCGTCCCAGTGGTAATTCCTCATTCTTAGTCCTGAAGACAATGGTGCAGCTGCTTCTCTGGACCCAGTGGTAATTCCTCATTCTAAGTCCTCTAGGCAGTGCTGCAAGCTGCTTCTCTGGATCATAGCAGTAATTCCTCATTCTAAGTCCACCAGACAGTGCTGCTCACTGATTCTTTGGTGCCGTCAGTAACTGTCCCATTATAAAGTCCTCTAAGCAGTTCTGCAGCTGTGTCTCTGTTCACAGTGGTAATTCCTCATTCTTAGTCCTCTAGGCAGTGCTGCTATCTGCTTCCCTGGTCCCATCAGTAACTCCTCTATTCTAAGTCCTCTAGGCAGTGCAGCAGCTGTGCCTCTGTTCCCAGTGGTGATTTCTCATTCTTAGTCCCCTAGACAGTGCTGCAGCTGCTTCTCTGGTCCCGTCGCCAACTCCTCCATTCTAAGTCCTCTGGGCAGTGCAACAGGTGTGTCTCAGTTCCCAGTGGTAATTCCACATTCATAGTCCTCTAAACAGAGCTGCAGCTGCGTCCCTGTTCATACATCCACTACACTCCAAACCAAAACACATTAGGTAAAAGACGGTGTCATTTACAACGCCAGTAGCTCCAACTGTCACAAATGTGAGACCTATTGCATTGCAAATGCTTGTTTCCCATTGGCACTTCCTTGCTTTTGGGTCTCGGCATGGAAGGACTCACTCAATGAAGAGATAGCTGATCCTTCAGTCTCAAAACAATGCATTATCCAGATTAGTTGTTGATTGGGTTTTTAGGTCTGGCTAAATAGCACAGCTGTCTTCAAGATCTATGGCTATCAACTCGTTAAAATATACAAAGCGTGGGGTTTGTCTCCGCCCTGACCATTTTTTGACTCTCACTTCGTGATACTAACAATCTGATGTATCATTTTGCCTTCTGTGGAGTGCTTGCAATGCAAAATTGCAATGCATGAGGGGCCACTTTACATCTCAAAAGTACACGACTCATCGCATATTTAATTCTTTATTTCTTTCATGCTTTGTATAGAGAAAACAATCCTCTTTTTATCACTTTTTTGCTGCTGAATGTTTTTTTTTAAAGTTGTAGTCAGAAATTGTGTACAACACACAGGTACACACACACAAGTTCACATGTATTGGGGCATACGAGCAGCTGCTTAAAACAAAACAATCGTTGGCAAATCCATGAATTCTGGATTCCTAAATACACTTATGAGGGTCTACGCACGATAAAGCTACTCCCTAACAGGTCTGTACATCTCTCTATTCTTCATGGGACTGACTCATCGCTGGACATTTTCTATCTTGTCCTTTGTCCCTTCAGGAAGTGGTGTTGACAAGTATCATGTCTCTCAGAGAGTGGGACATTTATGTCGACTAGACAGTATGCACATTGATAGATGGACTGAGATCCTGATTCCTTTGTATATTTATATATTGTACATATTTGCAAAGAATTATTACTGGCAGGAGGCATGATTGAAACAGGGTACCCAGAGATTATAGTCTTTAAACACATGTTCAATTCTTATTGAGTCACTATTGTGTTCTGCTGATTCACCCATATCAGTTGATCCATTTTTAGGGTCGAGCCTGCCAGTGCATGCGCCAGCACATGCACCTAGCTTGCAAGACTCTTTTGTGTACAGTAAAGGGCTTGAGCCTGCCTGTCTCTCACCATTTGTTGGCTTGCATGGCACTCTTCTTGACAACCTCGTAATTAATCACTTCTGTCCCAGCATTGTTTCCGTTCCTCTGTGTGGAGCAGGGACCAAGCACTGTTTGATTCAACTTATTCAGTGCCCGTCCGCTGCTTCAGATGTGATTGAGGTACGATTTTGTTCTTTTTAACTTCTAGTGCCTTGCAAACAGAAGGCATGTGACTTACAAAACTTGCCCAGCAGAACAAACTAAATTGCAAAGTTTTTTTTTTTTTTTATAGCTAACTTTCTTTTAATTTGCCAAGTCATCTTTTTTCCCATTGCACTCTTTTATTTTTGCACATGAGCGCTTATTTTGTTATATATATTGCAAAGCACCATTGTTTATTTTGTGTAATTTCTGAAATTATGCATTAACATAGTTGTGCAGTACACCCTAACCCACCCCACTCCGCCCCACTACATTCCACAGCAATCCACCCCACTCCAATCTCCCCAATCCATTTCACTCCAACCTACCCCACTTCAATCCTTCCAAACCAGCCCAATCTAATGTGCCCCACTCCAGTTCTCCGACTCAGTCCAAAACAATCTGCCTGAGTCCAAAACAATCTGCCCCACTCCAATCCAAAACAATCTGCCTGACTCAAATTCAAAACACTATGCCTCACACCCATCTACCACACTTCAATCTATCCTACTGTAATCCAACGCAATCTGCCCCAATCCAAAACAGTCTGCCCCACTGCAACCTTTTGCACTCCAATCCAAAACAATATTCCCCACTCCAGTCCAAAACAATATGCTCCATTCCCATCAAACCCACTCCAATCCAAAACAGTCTGCCACACTCAAATCCGCCTCGCTTTAATCCAAAAGAATATGCCCCACTCCAATCTGCTCGACTCCAATCCAAAACAATCTGTCCCACTTGAATGCACCCGACTCCAATCTGCCACACTCAATCCAAAACAATATGCCCCACTCCATCCTAATCCACCCCACTCCATCCCAATTCACCCTACTCCGATCTACCCCTCCCATCCACTCCACACCAACCCACTCCAATCTGCCCAATTTCAATCCAAAACAATCTGCCCCAATCCAAAACAATCTGCCCCACTCCAATCCATTTCAATCTGCCCCTCTCCAAAGACAAATAAACCACTCCAATCCAAAATAATCTGCCCCCTCCAATTTGCTCCACTTCAATCCAATCCACCTCACCCCAATCCAATCCACCTCACCCCACTCCATCCAAAATCACCCCACTCCAATCCACCCCACTCCAGTCCACCCCAAAGCAGCCCAGTCCAATCTACCTCACTCCAATACCAAAGTATCCCACCTCATTCTGATCCGCCTTACTCCAGTCTGATCCACCCCATTTCAGTCTGATCCAACACAGTCCACCCCACCCCAGTCCACCCCATGCCAATACAAACCACTCCAACCCAATCCAACCCAGACAACCTCTCCCCACTCCAGTCCACCTCTCCCCACTCCAGTCCATTCTACCCCAATACCGTGCACCCCACCCCAGTTCAGTCCACCGCACTACAGTCCAATCCATCCAACCTACCCCTCTCCAACCCAATCCACTCTACCCCAATCCAATCCACTCCACTCCAATCCACTCTACTCCAATCAACCCTCTGCACTCCACCCCTCTCCATGCCAATCTAATCCACTCCAATCAACCCCACTACAGTCCATCCCACCCCACTCAACCCCACTACAATCAACCCCACCCCGTTCTGATCCACCCCACTCCAATCCAACACACCCACTCTAATCCAGGCCACTCCAGTCCATCCTACTGCAGCATGCCACACCCCAAACCAAGCCACCTACCCTATTTGAATCCACCCCACTCCAATCCATTCTACTCCACACCACTCTATCCCAATCCACCTACCCTATTCACTGCAATCCAAAACATGTACTCCAATCCACCCCACTCTATCCCAATCCACCTCACACCAGTTTAGTCCAATCCACCCCACTCCAGTACAGTCCAAGCCACTTCATTCAAAGCCACCCACCCCTCTACAGTCCAATCCACCACACTACAGTCCAGTCCACCCTATTACAGTCCATTCCACCCTACTTCAATTCGCTGCAATCCAATCTAATCCACTCCACTCGAATCCACACAACCGCAGTCCACCCTAGCACTACCACTCCAGCCCAAACCACCCACCCCAATCCAATCTAATTCACCCCACTTGAATACACCCACTCCAATTCACCTCACCCTATTTCAGTCCAATCCACCCCACACCAATCGGTTGTATGATACAACTACACATGCCGAAACATCACGGTCTGTACCACGACCACGCCTTTACCACGCATGCCTTTACAACAAATGTTGTTGTAAAAACATGCTTGCTAAAGCAGTATGCTTAGTAAATAGCACACTGTAGTCCCCCCCCCCACCCTGCGCCCTGAATCCACCCCGGCGCTGAAATCCACCCCAGCCCTAAACACTGCCCCTTCACCCCCCACCCCCAAGCCCTGAGCCCTAACATTCTGCCCAGCCCTTAAAACTACCCCTTCCCCTCCCCTGGCCTGAGGACTAAAACTCTGCACCCTGCCAAAAACTACCCCAGCCCCACCACCCTGAGCCCTAAAACCGACCATCACCCCTGAAAACTGACCCATCCGCCCTGTGAGGCCTAAAACCCAGTCCCAGCCCTTAAAACTACCCGATCTGCCCTGGGCCCTGAAACCGACCCCGCTCTGTCCTTAAAACTACCCCTCCCCCCCCCATCCCCACCCCCCCACATTGAGGCCTAAAACCCCGCCTCTGCCAAAAACGACCTGATCCCCAGGCTCCCTGCCCCGTGTCTAAAACTGATCCCCACCCCTGAAAACAGTACCCTCCCCTGAGCCCACAAACCTTATAACTACCTGACAACTCCACCGCCACCCTGAGCCCTAAAACCGCCCTACCCTTAAAAACGACCCCCCATTACCAGCCCAACCCCATTTACCTGACCATTTCCTGAGCGTCCTCTCCTGATCCTTCCTGTTCCTCCTCCCGCCCATCCAAACAGCTAGATTGCAGCCTGCCTTAACCACGCATATCCATGGTTAAGGCAGATGTGTGGATTAGGCAAGCGTTTTTCCACTTGTGTGGAAACTGCATGCATGGCTCAGCCCACGTTGTAAAGGCCGCTTCCCACACCAATCACCAACCCACTCAATCCACCCTACCCCAGTCCAGTCCACCCGCTACCTTAATCTACTTTACCCCACTCCACGACACTCTGCCACTGAACCCTACTCCCCCTACAATCCAACAAATCCGCTCTGACAGTCTACTCCCCCACTCCACTCACACTCCACACCACTAGCTTTTAGCCATGCTGAACAGCAGCCATACTGGTGTACAATATGGCAAAACACATTGTCAAAGCCAATAGCTCTTGTGTAGGCGAGACCTATGAACTATGCAATGCTTGTTTGTCCCTTTTTTACAGGGTCATCCCTCACTTTTTGCTACATTCATTGCTGGCTTTAGGACTCTGGACACCAGAACACTGCTGTCCAGTGCCCAGTGTATGTTCTCTGACCCCTAAAACATGTCAAACCTAATTGGCACGGTTAAATTACCTATAAGTCCCTAACATATAGTACGAAAATGTACCCAAGACCTGTAAGTTAAATGTCACCAGTAGACTGCAGCACTTTATGCCACCGCTAAATTGGCAATAGAAAACGACTGGACCTGCAATCATTAACTTAGCTGTGCAGGTTTAAACTGCAAATTCAACCTGTCTGAGTAGCTTCTTGATTAGCTATGAATTGGCTCCCATAGCTGAGACAAAGGCCTTGCTTATGGTGAGACGTTGATCTTCCTCTGAGATGACATTGCAGTGTTTTAAAAGGATTCTACCCTCTCACTGGCAGGTGTAGCTCTCACCAAGGCCTGCCTCTCTCTTGTCTAACTAGTGAACCACGCACCTGTCTCAGTGGGAGAGGAGCTGCCACCAGAACAGGTTTTGAGTGACCACAAGCTAGGGGCTGCTCATTTTCCTGCCTTCCCCTCTCAGGTGGGCATAGAAGCTCTGCACATGAGTAAGAAAGGTTCGGCCTTCTTGGTTTTAGGTAGAGCGGGGTACTGTTACATTGTTTGAGCATGACACACAAGAACTGCTGCAAAAGTGGATAAGGTTACCCCAGGAACTTCTTCCTAATTGATCAGGGAGAGACCAGGAGTCACACCACCCACAGGCTAGTGTCAGGTATAATTGTGGCAACCAGTGGCTCACTCTTCAGATCACTATTGGACCTGTGGAAGGCAAAAGGCCCACACCTGCTGTTGAGACGTGAAAAGAAGCCTAATGGCTGGACCTGCTCCCACTTGTACCCAGGACAAAAATGTTCTCACCAAGGGTCAGTTGGCTGACCACCTGTTAAGCTACAGGGACACAGAAGCTGCAAGAAGACCACTTTCTTGCAAAATCCCAGCTGATCAGTTCCAACTGAGCGTGCCCTGGATCCTTGTGGTGGCCTTTTGTTGTAGTGAGTCTTGTCAGGTGCTCTTCATGAGGTTCTGAGACCCTTGGCTGGTGCCAAAGTGTCCTACTTTTGCCTAATTCTAAAACCCGAGACTCATAAACTTTTGAGTCTCTTTGCCTGAAGAACCAAAGGGAAACTAGGACAAACCTGCTATGTCAATCCATTGAGTGTGTGTTGCCCTCTGGGCTAACGATTGAGGTTGCTCCCTCACTGAGCTTTTTTGCAGCAAATCTGTTTCAGCAGGACACCATGGCAAAAGTATCAGGCCTAGTGGAGCCCTGGCTTGTAGCTTTACCCCGCTGGAAAATCAGACCAAAACAACAGTATCTAAGTCCAAAGGTAGAACTCTTCACCTGGGCAAAGGCACCAAAATTATCCAGCTGGCGAGGGACCTTCTTGAGGTGCAAAACTTTAATTTCTCATTGGAGTTTTCCCTTTCACAAGTCAACGGCTTCACCAGGACATCATCTCACCGCTATCTAGCCTACTGAAGCCCTTATCAGCCAAAGCCTACTCCCTTGCCCTGCTGAAGATGTTTGACTTCTATTTGGATGCCAAGTCAGATTGAAAAGCGTCTGACCGTGACAAACCTGGTGTCTGTATCCGACTCATGCTCCATCTTTCTCGGCCTTAACTCGCACCTAGGTACCAGTCTAGCAAGACCAGGAGCCTGTGTTTGGTGCTTTGAGCTTTTTGATGAATTTTAATTAAAACAAAAATCACATCCCTGGTTCTCCATATTGGATTGTGGTGATTCATTACAATATTGTCTATTTTTATAAGTTGGAGTGGGATTTTAATTGCATTGTGTTTTCAACTTTGTAACTGTTTTGGTACTTGTAAATGCTTTACACATTTTCTTAAGGTAATCCTGTCTGCTCTGTGCCAGGGCTCAGAGGGACTGAGCTCAGGTTTAGATTACTGAAACAAGTATAGTGCCATTAGTACTTCGGGTGGGCTATCGTCCACACCAACTAATAATCCCCTTTCTCTCAGCCCTCTCCATACAGAGAGGTAGGGTTTTCTCTCTGAAGGTGACAAGCTTATTCAGACTCGTGGGTTTTAAAAACTAGCATAGCATTTGGTTATACTCTTCAGTTAATTAGGTTTCCATAAAATATTCAGGCACATGCATTTTTCATGGATACTGCTACCTGCAGATTGCTCACCTTTTGAATATCTTCATGCCCCAACTTGGACTGGAAACTATTAGATAGCTCTCCCATTCCAGTAGGGGTGCCGGTTCAGATCACGTTCTGCACGCAACACCTTTGACACTACTGCAGCCATAAAGCGTCCCCATCATCATAATGATGTCGGTCCCCTTTTTTCCATGCCTTCAACATGTTCCAGAGCTCTTTTGCTCCCCTCAGAAGACGTGACTTTATTCAATGTTTTCTTTAAAATTCAATTTAAAATTCAATAATTTTAGCACAGTTGTAAGCTATCATGTTGCCCCCTATAAAGTTGGGGTATAATTCATGTAAAGACTTGAGGGTCAGATGTCTTTTATCGACCCTCATGAAATCTGTTTTTGGTGTCTGGGATCCAACCACAACGTTGACGGCTTTCAAGATTGGCAAAACATTTACCCTAAGACCTTAAGAGAGCGTGAGACAAGGGCACAAGATGAGAAATAAGGAAATTATAAATCTCACCAGAGATCTAGAAAGCCATATCTGCATTCTTCAAAATCATTCAAGAGTGTAAGACGCCATGGATCCCTTCATCGTTCTTCTAAGGATAAACCACCAAGATTAGTGACCCCACAACCACACTCTGATGAAGATCCAGTGTCTGAACCTGGACCGACTACTATGGATCCTCCAGGATTGATGCCTATGACTTCAATGGCTCCAATGCCTGCAATACAACCAGCTCCAGCACAGACTCCACAGATGACAGTAATCCCTGCGGCGTCACTTCCTGGACCCCAGGATGATATTACATACCCTCCTTTCCAACTCCGGGTACCGATCCAAGTAATTTTCTAAACACAACGTTCAATGTTTTCAACAGCTATGATCCCTTTTGGTGCACCTTCAGATTCCATGGGTCTATTGACCTATTCCTTGGGAGGAATCCCAGTGACTTACCAACAGGCACGCTTTATGCCATTCTTGCCATAAGCCCAGCTAAACTGGCCCACTCCCGTGTCGACACCGACTATGGTACCAAGATCAACACCACCTCAGTTGGTCCTCCCATGCTCTTCTAAAATGGAAGTTTCACCAGGACTACAACAGGCGACACCAGTGCTACAGTCTGCTTCTTCAATGCCATTGTTGATTTCTCTGGCATACCAGCCTTCACCAGTGGCTATCCCAGAACCCAATCAGCTGGTTGATCCTTTACCAATACAGCATTCTTGGAGAGAAGTACACAACAACAGTTTTTCTTCAGAGATGATAACCCTCACAAATTTTAGACTTGGACTTTGAAGGATTGAAAGAGGCGTGTGGTCTAGACTTCTTCTTCCCTATATCTAGTACAGTAAAGCAGTCCCAGTTGTCCCTTCTTGGAAGATAATTTACAGGTGGGAAAACATGTATCTTACCTTACAGATCGATGGAGGTCCATAACATTGAATATCTGAGTATTACAAATTGTGGGAAAGGGGTGTGCCCTTCCCTTACAACAATGCCACCACCTTAATCGCCACATCTACTGCCTTAAGATCTACAGCTCCTCTAAGAGAAGGTCCAATCCATACTCCTAAAGGGCACAGTGGCGTGGGTTGCATAGTAGGAATGGGGTCAATTATGCTATTTTCATTATTTCCTGATTACCATAAAGGACAGAGGTTTATGCCCAATCCTAGACCTCGGGATTCCGAACTGGTTCCTCAAGCAAGTGAAGTTCAGACTGCTGACAATGGCTCAGGTTCTCCTTGCGCTAGAAGCAGAAGAATGGATGGTGTCTCGACCTGCAGGATGCGTGTTTTCACATTCCCATCCTGCAACCACACAGGAAGTACCTTCACTTCATGGTAGGATCTCAACACTATTAGTATGCGGTTCTCACGTTTGCTTCACTTCCACTGTTCGACTTCACAAAGGTGAAGGCAGTGGTCGCAGCTCATCCCAGAAGTCTGGGAATCTCAGTGTTTCCTTACCTAGATGATTGGCTCATCAAAGACAGTTCTCAAGGGATGGTGTCTCGCCGCTTGCAAACATCAACCCGTTTGTTGTTTAACCTGGGCTTGTCAAACAACAAGCCCAAATCTCACCTGATGCCATCTTAGCACATCCTGTTCATAGCGTCAGCACCGATACTTCATTAAATCATGCCTTTACTCCTCCTCATAGGCTTCAAGATTTAGGCTATGATTCTGATGTTTTAGAATGACATGACCATTCCAGTCCTGAAGGTCCTATGCCTGCTAAGTCTGCTATCCTCCTGCATTCTGTCACCTATGCATGCTAGCATATGAGTGCCCTCCAGTAGTGTCTCCATAGACAGTGGTTGCAACACAATGGAGATCTTCAAGTTCCAACCAGGATCTTTACTGCAGGACACTGCAACGGATCGTCTATGGTGAAAGGTGAGGGACAACCTTTCTCAAAGAAAAGTGTTTCACCGTCCACAGGTGGGAACAGTAATCACGGATGCCTCCACTATAGGGTGGGGAGTTCACTTAGAGAAATTGGAGGTCGCAGTACTCTGATTACCAAAAGAACATATTTTGCACAACAATTCGCTGCCACCAAATTCAGATTTTGACAGATAATGCAATGTGGTATATCAACAGGCAAGGGGCAGTAGGGTTGTCTTGTCTCTGCAGAGAAGCTCTATGACTCTGGCCCTGGGCTCTGGACCATCAGATTTGCTAGTTAGCAAATCACCTGCCCAGAAGGCTCAACTTCCATGTGGACACTCAAGTCGATGTCACATAGCTGATCAGGAGTGACATCTCCATCCAGAAGTAGTAGGGGACTCCTCACATAGACCTATTTGACATACTACACAACATTTCACACCCTCCAGTATCTGATGCAAGGAGCAGTGAGGGGTGCATTTTGGTTGAGATGCAGCTCTCAGCTTCTTTACGCATTTCCTCCCATAGCTTTAACTCCTTGGGTATTGAGGAAAGTGTCTTGACCGGGCCCAAGTGATCCTAATAGTCCCTTACTAGCCATGAAAGCTGTGGTATGCAGACCTCATTTGCTTTTCTCTGTGCCCTCCACCCCGTCTTATTTGCAGGGCAGACCTCCTCTTGCAGATGCAGAGAGAGGTTCTAATCCCCCACCTTCATAGCCTCCACCATCTGACGGAGACAACTAGCTTCAGATTCCTTACCTTAGAATTCTCCCCAGGCGCCAGACTGGATCTGAAAACTTTTTTCAGCAGTACCTCTTCTTGTTGGTTGAGGGCGGTGTGTGACTCAGTATTGACATTGTCCACCAGATATGACATTGATGGAGTGTATATAATTCCTCCTCCAATTCACTGAATCATTTTTTTCTTTTCAGCACTCCAACGCGGATATGGAGAAGCGGTTCCTGTGGCCATTTTTGGCTGGAACAGTGTGTATGTCATTGGGCTTTAAGCCGTGTGGGTGCTGTGCCCAACAGATGTCGGTCACGGGCCCCCATTCTGTCTGTATGTGGTGCATAGGCACCCACCAAGACACCAAAGATTGTGACGCATGTCAACAGTTAAGGCTTAACGCATTGGGGGAGCGGCAGATGAAGCTCCTGCCGCGCGGTTGTCACAGTCTTCGAAGGACTCCCGTAGGTGTCTGAGTCCTTCTCCTGAGCGAAAGTTTTAGGAGTCGTTCACGTGTGGCTCCATCGACATCTCAAGTTAAGCCTCGTCCGCAGTTGAAGTCACATCCTCCTCTGCCTTCACTATCCGCACATGGCTCTTCCCATTCTTCTGAAGATGAGTCAGTGCAGGAATCAGCCCTGTGTCTCCTGGTTTTTCCTGGCGTCGGGGCGACTGTGGCCCAGATGCGCGACTATAACTCATCCCTGCATGGCATTTTTTGGCTTATCCCTACCTCTGGAGCGCCTTTGGGCCCTAAATAGGTGGACGGCGCTTTGACTGGATCTTCACCGGTGGCTTCGTCCTTGGGGCCCAGTGACTCCGGAGTCAGTTTGGCTCTGGTACACCGCCTACTACGTCTTCCACCTTCCACGCCTGATTCTTCTTTGCCGGTGGTAGGGCTGCCGACTTCGCTTGATGCCCAATTGTCATCTCTCTGGGGTCGAGAACTCACCCTCTTAACGTCTGGAGCAGCACTGATGGAGTTGGCTGTTTCTGATTTTTGCCCTATGTCTTCTGGGACCTATCCTCCATTTCCTCATTTGGAGGGACACGGTTTGGATTGTCAGCCTCTCATTTCCGACACTATTCCGCTTCCACAATCGGATTGGTTATTTGGCTTGGGCACTGCTAATGGCCTTGACTCCTCCCCAGCTTCCAGCGTCCTGTCTTCCCCTGGGTTGGCATCAGAGGCAAGTTCTGCACTAGCAGACATGTTAAAATATGTTTCGGAAGTGTTGTACTTACAGCTTCCTACTGTTTAATTGTCCACGGATCCTTTACTTGATGTCTTACATCTTGACCAATCTTCTGTGGAGTCAGCCCTTCCTTATTGTGAGGCTCTATATGATATCCTCTTGGGGATTTGGGCCCAACCAGTATCTGGCCCCCCGTGTGGAGTGCTCTATTTCACATACACAGACCAGTTCTGGAGGGTTCTTCTTGCTTCCGTCGGCATCCGACTACTCAAAGCTTTGTCGTGCAAACTGCTTAAGCTGCAAACATGCTTACGCATGTCCCTCCTGTTCCTCCAGAGCGAGAGGCCAGACAGGTGGACGCTCCTGGTAGGCGGATTTTTGCCTCGTCTAGCTCTGCCTTGCATTTAGTCAACACTTCCTGTGTCCTTGCTCACTTCTCCCATGTAGTGGAGTGCATTTTGCCTTCTCTACCTGATGGTCAACAATCTGCCACACATAATATCAGATGTGGTATGGATATCCCCGATTCTGTTGGAAGGGTTTTGGCCTCTTTATTGGCTCAGTCAGCAGGCATGTTTGTGTCACTCCAATTTTTAGGAAACCGTGCAGGCATCTTTACTTGACATGCCTTTTGATGGCATCTTACTTTTTGCTGCGCATGCCGACTTTAGAGACACTCATGGTAGCACTCAGTCTTAAAGCCTCCTGGTGGTACAGGGTCCTCCTTTATATTGTTTTTTTTCCTCTGTTCTGGGGCAGTTTTTATTCCTCTGTTGCATTTTTCTACCACCTTTGAGTTGTATGATTCTTGCTTCCAGTGTGACACCCGATGTGGTGTTACTTCTCCTCGCAGGTGCTTTTTCTTATTATTATATTACAAACTACCCAGCACCCTAGTTGGTGTTTCTGCATCTGCATCTGCAGATGTACGTTCTTTTTCCACTTGTCGTGGATATATTCCATTATTTCGAATTAGCCTGTTTTAGCCTCATTCCTCTTAGAGAGGGGTTTTCTGTTGTCTCTGCTTATAGGCTTTTCACCTAAGAGATTTGCTGTCTATAAGGTCCTTCCTTCTGTGTGAGTCATTTTCAGTTCCTTGCTCCTGCAAGCAATTGCTTTAGGCTTCTGGCCATCTTTTATGTTGGCTGTTCCCTATGGGGGCCTTTTGCGGTACTTCTTTGGGACTAGCTACTCTATGGTTCCGTGCATAAGGAAGGAATCATCTGGTAAGTTCGGTTTTCCCCCATTTGTTTTGGGGTGGGCCCCCTCTGTTTTTGGTCCTCTCCTTTTCCAATGGGTGCCAGCAGGTATTCTGCTTTCAGATTCATGGTACAGCTTCCATTGGAAGTGTCCCTTGTTATTCCTTGTTATTACATCGTTTTTGGTTTTCTACTATGCACAGAGTACACTATGTCACCCTTATGTCTCACCTATTCCATTTCTGATTTTCTGATGGACTGCTATAGTCTCTTTGTACACATGTTTTGGTTTGCCCATAAGCCACAGCGTTTGTCCTCTTCATGCACATAGTAGCCCTCATTCTGATCATATATATATTCCTCCCTTGTAATATATATATATATATATATATATGTGTGTGTATTTATATGTTTGTATTCTAATGGTATTTTCTTATTCTGCTGTTCCAGTTGTACGACAAGGTCAGCATGTTTAATCCTTTCTTCACCCTACCCTGTTCTGCGAAGGTTAGGGTCTTCATTTCTCTGAGTGTGGGTTCTTGTCTTGGTCGCAGCCGTGGCTCATGGGGATTCCTGGGGGCGGGGCGGTGCACAAAGGGGCGGGAAATTAAAAATACATTTTTTATAAATATTAGCTCCACTGCTGCACGCAGGCACAGGCTCCCAGCCTGCCCTGCGGCCAATCCTGTAGCTGCTCAAAGAAGCATCAGGATTGGCTGGGAGTGCACAGCCAGGGCGCTCCCAGGCAGACTGGGAGCCTCTGCAGGCTCTCTCCAGCCCAGCAACACAGTGCCCTGTGCACTGACGGCGGGCCAAACACACATGCGCTCTGAGGGGAGTGCACACTGCACTCCCCTCTGCTCGTCACCCCAAGTGCCCCGCCCCTTTCACAAGGCAGGGATAATAAACACAGTTTATTATCCCATCCTTGTGAAAGGATTTGCAGTGGTTGCTGCTGGCGGGGGGCAGCGCTCCTCCACCCTTATGGAGGTGCTGCCCCTGCTTTTCATCTTTTCTCCGCTATGTTCCAGCATCCGCAGGATTCCTGTCCTAGTGCATACTTTATCCTTCCCTGTTGACTACATGATGGTAGTTATGTCTCTTCCTTTTGGTGGCCATTTTTCCTCTCTAGCCACATTTCTTTTTGTTGCATAGAGCGGTACTCTCTATATATACATTTGCTTTGATCTTGCAAACCTCTGCAGGTCCACTGTTCAAATCCCATTCTGGGAGTTAACGTCAACTTTACTCTTTCTTTTGGTTCTACCTTTAGCGATTCTGTTCCTTTTGCTGGACTTTTTTTGCCATTATCTTTGCCTTCTATAATTGGCATTGCCTCCTGTGCAATTTACCGCCTGGTGTCAACCTTGTTTAATATTCCACAGGTTTCCTTTGTACTTATCAGCAGGTTGTTCTGCCAGCTGTTTTGGGGTTTTAGTCCATTATCATTTCTTTATGGGCTTCATGGCCTTTTTCCTTCCTTGAGGGGTTTGATTTTTTTTTCCTCTCTCTCCCCTCTTTTATTTGGCTACGCTGTTGCCGTTTGTTTAGCCCCTTTCTTTCTCTATTAACAGGAGCTATAGCTCAGAGGTAGGTCATGTGCATATGGTGTCATGAGCCCCTCTAATGCCAGGGTTCAAGTTCTCCCACTGGTAGCAAAATGTTGTAAGGCCATCTTTTTCCTAAATACTATGAATCTATATATATGTATGTCTACATATTTATTAGGTACTGAATCTGTCTTTATATTGGTATCTATATCCATGTCTACCTGGACTCTAACTCCTATAATATGTTTGTACGAACACCTTCTCATTATTACATCTATATGTGTGTGCAGGTCAGTGTTTCAGCATGTCTCTATTCCATCATTATTACATCTATATGTGTGTGCAGGTCAGTGTTTCAGCATGTCTCTATTCCAACCTCTTCGTTTATCTGTCATGCACATGGTACGCCTTGTGTCCTTTCGTCCCTTTTTATACACATTATGGTTCTGTTACACTTCTCGACAGCTCCTCCGTTGGTGTTCCTGGAGAAGTGCCATCTATTTTTCGTCTTATTTTTACTACCAGCATTGACTTTTCTATTTTGTTGCTGTTTTTACCTATGCATCCTGGTGAGGCAGCCTGCATGCATCACTCCTCTTCTTTACTTATTCTCTGTGGCCTTCACTTGTGGGTGTTCCCTCCCACTTGTCTCAGTGATTTTTGTGGTGGTCTTGCACCTTAGTCCTTGGCCCTTTTACTGGCATAGCTCCTACCATAGGGCTATTTTCCTCTTGATTGTTGTCTATGATCGCTCCCTTTTTCATTGTCATGTGCTCTGCTTCCCATGGCATTCTGTTCTGTTGGACTATTTTGTGGTCTTCCACTATTCTTCTGGTGGGACTAATATACTTTCTCACCTTTGTCGCTATTGTGCTGGCCTACTTCGCCTTCAGTTCAACCAGTTACTTGTCCAGCATTTACTTTGTCAGGTTTGGGTGGAATGTGTATGCAGACCCACCTCCTGGGTTTCTATTGCTTTGGTAGCTAGTGTAAGGTAAGGAATCTGCAGCTAGTTGTCTCTATCAGATGAACAAGTGCCTTACCTTAGGTAACACCTTATCTGGTAGCGATATAGACTAGCCACAGATTCTTTAACGACTTACCCATTCTCCCCATTCTGCAGACTACTGTATTTTACCTCACTATCCCTTGCTTGGTCTCATCCTACCAAACGTTTACATTCAGTGGTGGTAATTCAAAATGACATATTTTTCTCGTTTTGGCACACCCTTCCATTGCCTGTTTCTACTTGGCTCTGCATTGTTGGCGGATTATGATCACAGAAGAAACTGATGTCAGCGAATCAAAGGAGGGATTATAGGGACTCTGTCAACGTCATATCTGGTGAATGACGTCAATATGGATTTGCCCATCGCCCTCTACTGACACGCAGAGGTACTCCTGAAAAGTTTTTCCGGATCCAGTCTGCCGCCTGGGGAGAATTCTAAGGTAAGGAATCTATGGCTAGTTTATGTCTCTACCAGATAAGGCGTTATCGAAGGTAAGTAACTTGTTCTACATGCATAGAGAATGGGACAACTTGAGTTTTTCACTCCCCCACCCCGTTGAAGTGGTGGATTTTGTTATCTTCTAGAAGACATTCCAACATATCCAATAGATGGGCTAAATGGTGTGAGTACAGTTCCTTAAATCCTCTTAAAACTCATCTATCTAACATTCTTTGTTTTGTTATTTTATTAGCCCAGCAGGGCTGCACAGTTTCTACAGTTAAGTTATTTAGCAGCCCTTTGGGATTTTGTGTGTGTCCAATCAACCATCTTCATTCAAATCTTCCATTGTCTTGAGATTCATTTAATAACTTACAAACAAATTTCCTCTCACACTCTTTACTATGCCTCAGTGGAATCTTACTTTAGTTCTTCCATAGCTCATGTATTGTCCATTTGGACCCCTTCACACTTATACTTTACAACTACTTACTTTAGAGGTGATTTTCTTAGTGGCCATCACATCTGCAAGCGAATTCATAACCGTCAAGCATTGAGCGTGAAACCTCTATTCACATCCTTCTTCCCTGACATATTGGTGCTGAGAACCAGGGCTGTCTTTCTGCCAAAAGTGGTTACTCCATTCCACTTAGGTCAGTCTGTCACTCTGTCCACATTTTATCCCCCCTACATTCCACAAAAGAGGAGGAAAGGATTCAGCGTCTCAACCCCAAAAAAGCTGTATGCTTTTATGTGGATAGAGGATGTGAATTCAGAATGGATGATCAGCTCTTGATAGGGTATATTAGAAAGATGAAAGGCAAAGCAGTTCAGAAGCGGACCCTCTCCAGATGGCTCATACTGTGCATCAAAATCTGCTATGTCGTGGCTCACAAAGAACCTCCAGAGGGTGTTTGAGCTCATTCTAGAATACCAAAAAGTACAGCAAAATCCTGTACCTCTGCACTGACAAAAGGAGTACCTGTAGCAGAAATTTGTGAGGCAGCACCTTGGTCTTCCCTTCACACTTTTGTGAAATATTATTGCTCGGAATCTGAATTGTGGGGGATGAACACTTTGCATGCTCTGTTTTACATGATTTTTTGTATATACAGCCCGGGTCCAGGTGTGGGACGGCTTGGGTATTCACAAAAGGTGAGACATCTGAAGGTAGATGTGTACATCAGAACAAGAAGTTACATACTTTCAGTAATACTTTTTCTAGTAAATACAGTTCTACCTGCAGATGCCCCACTATCCTCTGCTACATGTCTGAAAATACCAAACAATCTTGTGTTTCCATTCATATGTATTGTTACGGCAATGAAAATTGCACCTACACTTTTTGATGTTAGTTTCATTTGTTCGCCTCAAAGGCACGTTAAATGGTGGATGAAAACATTTCATTACTCCAAAAGTAGCACTTTATGTCTCCGGTGACATTACACTGTCATTTGAGGAGCCCTGTACTGGTATGGGAGAGCTATCGAAAAGTTTCCAGTTCCTGCTGGTGCATAGAAATAGTCAAAAGGTGAGGAATCTGAAGGTATTCACTGTATCTACCAGAAAAAGCGTTACCAAAGGTAAGTAACTTGTTATTCTTACCCCACCATAAAGCCACAACAGGTGAGGGTGCTGCTGCTGAGATGCTTCTTTGAAAGACCAGTGGGAGGCAGTTGACTTCCTTGTGTATTAGCGTACAGATAAAAACCTCATTTCTGATAGATACTTATAACTGCAGATTCCTCAACTTGTGAATATTCCATCAGACTGGAGGCATCAGACTGGATTTGAAAAATTTCAAAGGCAGTTCTCCTGTGTGCCACTAGATGGCGGTGTGCAACTCCAAGCCAGCATTGTTCTGCTCCAAAAAGTAAGAGTAGAGCCGCATCATAGCACCACCCATGCACACTGATTTCAGTTCCTTTCTTTGCATGCTTCCAGTCATGGATCCGTAGCCTCTTCTTGGTCTTTGATTAGACTTTTTTAACAAAACTTCACCAGTCTTCAAGGGAAACATCACCTTTAACACTACAGCATTGAAACACTGCACACACAGGTGTCCGACGCAAACCGTCATGAAGTTTGTATGTGGTGCCTGGTCCGGATCAGAACTCCAAGGACTGCAGTGACTGTGCCCAAATGAACCCAAATGCCATACAGGACCGCAAGGCAACATTCTACATTGCCCAGCATAAGGAGACTCTAGGTCTTGACCAGTCAAAAGGAAGGTTCTATTCCTTTGGCAGATTGTCATAGAGGTCCAAATCTTCTAGTAAGTGAAAGAAAAAATATGAAAAGTCCCTTTCCTTCCACTAGTGAACTCTAGGGAGAGTGTGAGTGTGTCACAATGCCTCTTGGTCTCACTTCTGACCTACATCGTAGCTGATTTGGAGTTTGTTCCCAATGTATCCAGAGTTCCCAGGTCGGTTAGCATTGTTGGATCAAGTAGAAACATTCAGGGAGGCTATTCTATGTATATTTCGAACCCTACCTGCTCCCTCTGGTGTGACTTTGGGCTACGAGGATCTGCAGGGCATGCAGTCGTATTTCCTACAGCAGGCCTTCCTACATGCTGTCTGTGTGCCTTGAAACCCATATTGGGTTACGCCCTGACTATGGTGGCTGCCGTGGTTTCAGCATCGCCCCTTGTGCAAGTTCAGCTCGCATTGATGCTGTTGAAGCTGGGTGAGGATGTACAGCCTATAAGGCTATGCAACTCTGAGCTAAATCCACCACAACCTTGACCAAAGTCTCATCAGGTGCTGACTGGCATGCAGCTACCTGGCAAATCCTGTGACATCTTGCCACATGGTGGGTCCAAGACCTTACACAGTCTTTTTGGCATGGACTCTGATAACAACTATGATAACTGAGATGATTATGTTCCCGAACATGATGAGAGCTGGTGTGAAAAGCTTCAGGATGTCAGTAGAGCTTGACACATCACCTTTGTCAGGCCTGCAAACCAGACTATATTCCAGATCCCACATCTGGCATTTATTAAAGTGTGCCGCTAAGCAAATCACCTGCCCTTGCTTGAACCAATGATTGTTGTTGCCTTTGAGAAATGTCTACTTGAGCCAATGCTTGTTTTAGAACTAGGAATCTGGGGCGCGTGTTAACTTGTTGCCTGAGCATGTGGCATCTTCATGACTTAGAATGGGTGTGGCCAGGTGACTCATACTGGGTGTGGCCATGTGCAGCAGGTATTTAAAGCCACACCAGTCTTGAGGTGATTGCTTGCTGTCATAGGTCTTCTAATGCAGATAGATTGGGATTCTCTGCTCCTTGTTCCTGGATTGTATATTCCACAGCCCAGCATTGCAGATGCCGATCCTAGAAAATAAGAGATCAAGAAGATTAGCATCATAAAAGGCGGTAACACGCTGCAAGCGCTTTAAAGGCTTCTTACTGGTTACCTTTGATAGTTGATTGCCTGATGTTCAGACGGGCAGTGTGCACTAGAAGGGCATGTTATCAGTGTCCTTGGTTATTTGAATACTTGCTGTCTACCAAATAACAATGCTCATTGTTGTTAGCTTGTAATGACAGTACAGATTTGAGCGCGTGTTGGACAATTATTATTATTTGTTTTTAACCAATTTTATTAGTTTTCCAAGATATTATTACAAATCTGCTATGTTATCATTGTACACATCTTACACCATGCATCATATTATCCAGGTGATAATATTATACATAGGTTTCAGTGTTGAGACCGGAGTTACTGGTTCAATTTTTTTCAAATCTTGAACAATCTGAACTCAGTTATCAAACAAACTGGAAGATGTCTGTCTAGAAGTGGCAATATGATCACAGGCGCTTGCATTGCTTCCTTAAAATAAAGGCAGAGGGAAGAAACAGTCCACAGCATTAATATAAATTGGTATTCGCACCATATGTATGTATGCGCTACCTCCCAGCTTTCTGACATCTCACCCCTGTCAAATTACAATGGCGGATTAGTCCCCACCAATATTCCTGTTGTTGAGAATTGATATGTAATTCTAGTATGTAGATGTCGGGGTGGGGCCAGGACCTTTTATAAAACAGTCTATAAGCCATTTATCCCGAGCATTAGGGTGTGATCATTAGGGCTGCATTCATTCTCAAAACCTATCCAGTTCCTGCATGTACATGTCCTAGTCTCTTGCGATTGGTACTTTACGTAGCCCTCTGGCTTCCTCGGGCCTAAGTGCGACTGCTTCAGTTTTACCCCACTTTAACAATGCAGCCCACCATTGGGGAAGTGTCAGGGCTTGTGCGACTACCAGTTCATAGCTATGACTTTCCTGCCTATAATTAGTGTGAGGTCAATAAAGCGGCTAGATGCAGTTACCTGCTTGGAACAACGAAAAAGTACCAGTAGGACGCTCTCTACCATATGTATATTGGTACGCTGGGTCAATTCTGCAAGTCTCTGCTATTTGTTGCCAAAATCAGCCCGATTCCAGACAAGACCAGAACATGGGTATCATATTGGCTACTGGTTTGTGACAATGGGGGCATCCTGCTGAAGACCCAAACATTTTGTTCGGTGTTTCTGGTCTAAGGTAGGCCCTGTGTAGTATGTTATCCTGTATATATTGGAACTTTGTATTTCTCAACACTTTTTTATGGTAGATCAGCACCTTACTCCATTCCTCATACTGTATTTCTCTACCCACATCTTGCTCCCATTTTTCACGTAATACTTGCAGGGGGTCTTGGGTCATGTGCGCCAGTGCCTGGGTAAACCAAGTGATTAAGTTCTTCCCACCTACCATGATGTGTTATGCATGCACCAATCTGGTTCTGAGTCTGTTATTTGCCAGTGTTAACCTAGCGTGTGCAATTAAGTGTCCCCTTGGAACTCCGCCCTCCGTGTGCAGGTGGTCAAAAGGTTCAAGCACCCCATCACGGAACAAGGACCCAACGGTGCTGATCCCCACTGCCTCCCATTGTCTCAATCCCACTTGGCCCAGCATTGTCTGAAAGGGCTTAAAGGTCTCAGATTTCAGGGGCATATGTCAAGATCGGGGGCATGATTCTAATACTGTGCTTGTAGCCATCATGGGCTACTGCCAATAGTGTACTGCAGCGCAGAGGCAGTGAAGTAGACAAGAGAAAGGTTTCCTGAACTAGGCGCTGTGCATCTCTAGGAGTGTGTTGCCTAAATTCTTCTAGTAGCCGACCACTGCATTTGGGCTGCTAAATAATAGTGTTCAAAACTGGGAGCTCCCAACCCCTCTTTCCCGATGGGGTGTTGTAATTTTCATAACGCCACCCGACATCTGCCCCTGTTCCATATGAAGGTGCCCAATGCAGCGTGCAGTATGCAAAAAAAATTCCTGGGGATAATTAGAGAAAGATTTTGAAAATAGTACAGAAGGCGTGGAAGTATAACCATTTTTGATAATGCAATACTGCCATGCACGGTAAGTGGTGGGTGCTCCAGAACGTCATTTGAGAGCGTATAGCTGTAATGGCTCTTGTAAGGTTCCCACCTAGTAGGTCTTGTTTGGCGTGGTAAATGGTTATGCCTAGATAGCGAAAGGTGGTGGGCTCCCAGCAGATTTCCTGGGTCTCCGGTTGGAGGCGCTGCGAAGGACAGCAGGGGCTTAAAGGATATAGACATGACTGGCCCAGTTTACCCCAAGACCTGACGCTGCTTTGAAATTTCTTAGCTATGGCCCTTGCTCCCTGCCTTGTATTGTGTAAATCAGTCAGCACATCATTTGCATAGAGTGAAGTAACGTGCATACTTCCATCTAATGGGATCCCCCATTCTTCTCTTTTCTGATGAAGTTTTTGTCCATCGCCAAGATGAAGAGCAGTGGAGATAGGGGGAAGCCTTGGCGCCTGCCTCTCATCACTGGAAAGGCAGGGAAAATGCCCTATCCTATCTTTACTCGGGCTATAGGATCCACGTATAAAAGTTGGATAATTTTATTCATGTGGCCCGTGATGCCGAAGGCAGGTATGGTGGAAAACATGTAGCTCCAATCCAGCATATCAGATGCTTTTTTGAGGTCTAGGGCCAGACACGCATCATAAGGCTATTGTGCTGGAGCCCTTTCCATTATTCTGTACAGTCTGCGTATGTTAAATGTTGTGGATCTGCCTGGGACAAAGCCGATCTAGTCTATATGTATTAGCTGGGGTATCTGCGTTAGGAGCCTAAAGGCTATTAGTTTGCCCAATATTTTAGAATCTGACCCAAGCATTGAAAGAGGATGATAAGAAGCCAGTTCTTGTGGGTTTTTCCCTGGTTTCGGTAGAGATATTAGCAAGAATTCCAGCAGAGGCGGTGGAAGCCCACCTTCCTGATAGACGTCTAGCAGTTTGGGTGCTGATTTTGGTAGATAGGCTTTATAAAATTCAATAGGGTACCCATCTATTCCCAGAGCCTTCCCTGTAGCTGATGTCCCTACTGCTTCACGTATATCTTGAGTCGTAAGGGGCACCTTAAGGGCTTCTACATCGGAGGGGCGCAGCTCTGGTAGGACCATTTCCTGCATAGAGGCCTGTATCTTCTGGGTTCTATTATGCAGGTCTCGGTAGTATGCAGTAAAAGCATCATGAATATCTAGTTGTGTGGCAAGCAGGTGCATGGGGGATAGTCTTATCGCCGTAATCGGCGGTGTGGGGGCCGAGCTACGCAGCAACCAGGCCAGTAAGTGTCCTGATTTGTTCCTTTCAGCATGCACCCATGCCTGAAATGCTCTAAAGTCAAGACAATGTATTTGCTCTATTAGTCGAGTGTGCGCCTCTGTAGCAGTGAGTAATTGGCACTTTCTTTCTTGTGAAACCAGTGACTGGAGTTGTACCTCTCTAACCGTAGTTTCTAAGCACATTAATTCCTTGGGTATTGTTGCATGGACCCCCACTGTTGTATGGATACAATGCCCCGTATCACTACCTTCAGTGCCTCCCACTCAGTCGTGCATGTATTTGTCATGCCCCAGTTGTCTGTCAAGTAGTGTGTTAGGGCTTCTCGCATGCTTTCCCGAAATCCCTGGTCCTCCAGTGTTGCAGGTTGCAACTTCCATGTAGAAACCAGTGGTCTCAGCTGCCCCCATTGAAAGCGTACTAATAACAGATTATGATCAGACGAGGTATCCCCAAGATACTCTGCTGCGTTAACCAATGATTGTAGGGTGGATTGACAGAGTATATAATCCAGCCTAATTTGTAGGTTGTGTGGTGTAGAACAGAGTGAGAATTCTCTGACTTCTGGATGTAGTACACGCCAGCAATCACGCAATGCCCACTGTTGAAGCCATTGGGAAAAGTGAGCGGCTTCCGACACCACCAGTGAAGCTGGTAGTGAGGGATATGAGCGATCCTGATCTATGTTAAGTACACTGTTAAAGTCCCCACCCACAATCCATGGCAAATGTGCCCATTTAACCAATACAGTGGATATACGCGCAAATAACGCAGCTTTGTTAATGTTAGGGGCATAAACGCTGCCTAGCAACACAGGTCTGCCGTCAGGGACCCTTCTACACAAAACATAACAACCATCTGGGTCCATTTCCGTCTTATTAGATTGGAACATGACTCCTGCACGGATCCAAACCATGGCTCCTCACGCAAACCCAGAGCACGTAGTGCAGTAGCATTGTCCCCGCCATCTGCGCTGTAGTCTAACATCCTGGGCACCAGCTATATGTGTCTCCTGTAAAAGCGCTATTTGCGCCCTGCAACATCTTATATACTGTTGTATTGCATGCCTCTTCTGGGTGGTGCCCAGACCCTGAACATTCCATGTTGCTACCGTCATTTCTGCCATTTAACCTTATTTGAGAAGAGGGTATCGGGAAGGAGGACCAAACCGCGTTGCTAGGATAAGTTAGCTACTGCGCTTGGTTGGTCTGTGCATCTTCCTTGAACTTGATTACAATTATGACTGATCCACAGAACTCCCATCCTAGGGCTACCGTGAACATCCAGGTACGCCCAAGCCATAAACACACAATCCCAAATAATGGGGTTTCCATTTTGCCCAGCAGTGTGGCCCGTGGGCGCCCAGGAGCAGGGTAGGGGGGTTAGTTGGTCTGTGTCAGTGTCAGTGTGACTTCCAGTGTGTGCACTGCCCGACTCACAAAAACATATTAAGTAACTTAATGCAAAATCACATTTTAAACATTCAGTTCAATTAGTCTTTTTCAACATTACCGGTGTCCTAGCAGGCTGTGGGGAATGACTTTGCCTCAGACTCCTACATTGTCAACCAGATCTTTCCTAGAGTAGCATGTCTGCTGTTTGTGTAGTTACCTCTGTTAGGGTGTCAGATGGAGTCTCACTGACTGAGGCTTCCGACTCCAAGTCGGTGCATTGTCCATTACTTACCTGCAACATGGTTATTACTTTGTCCATCCATAATGCAGTTGCTGCAGTCGGTGCCCGTTTCTGTTCTAGTCGCGCCCAGACCGGGGAAGGTGCTCCTTTCACTCTGTCCATGCCAGGCTCTTGGGGAGCCATCCTGTTTTGCTTCCTTCTCTGCGGCCGGTACTGGGGTACATTCGGTGCTGATGGCTTGGAGACCTCATACCTGCGCTGCACCACCCAGTCCCAGGCATCCGTAGGTTCTATAAAGAAGAAACTGGTACCATTGGCTATTACTTTGAGTCTGGCTGGAAATAACAGGAAGTACGTAAGGCCAGCCTGGTGCAGGTGATTCTTTACCCCTGGGGAGGAGGCCCGTTGACGTTGTACTGTAGCTGTGTAGTCTGGAAACAAGTAGATGCAAGAGTTCTCATATTGAAATGGTGACACCATGCATGTCTTCTGTAGCACTGTTTCTTTATCCCTATAATTAAGGAGACAGATCAGTACCAGCCTGGGTGGTGTTCCAGACAGCTGTCTACTGGACGGTACTCTGTGTGCTCGTTCTACGATGTAGTGTAGAGACAATGCTTCTGTTCCCACCGTCTGGGCCAGCCGGGTCTCAAATATTTTATGGGGTCTAGTCCTTCCGCTTCCTCTGGGAACCCCACTTTTCAAATATTGTTCCGCGGAGATCGGCCTTCTGAATCCTCTGCTCAGCACTCTAATTCCCTGACCTTGCCAGTGAGGTAGCTAACTTTCTCGTCCAGCTCCATTAGCGATGGTCATAAGTCTTTTAGTTTGCTTTCTGGGCTCACCACTCTTGCGGATAGTTTCCTCTGGCCTTCCCATAGCAAGCCTACCTCCACAGCCACCGCATCCACCCTATTGCGTAAGTCTTGTCCAGTGGTCGCTATGACTTTTAGGATTTTGTCCAATTTTTCATCATGAAGGGTGGGGGCCAGATCTATATCTGCACGTCGCGTCCCCGGGAAGCCCAGAGACGTGGTCGCCTTCCGTTCTTGTGAACCTGCACTGGATCCCCCTTTCTTTCCTATAATGCCAATCTTGTAGTTGGCGACTCAGTTCCCCCCAAACATTGCCTTACCACCGGCGAAGCAGAATGCCAGCAATGTGTTGCCCATTGTTGTCTTCCCTTATCTGCCAGGTGCTGCTTCCAGTTGAGGGGGGATCGAAAGGGCCCAAAGCACCTCACCACTGACCTATATGTACATGGATCCCTGCAACATCAGAGTGGGTTCCCACTTAAGCGCCCCAGGATGCAACAGGATTGTCTGTCGATGCAGCACTCCAGCAGCCAACTCCTGTCTGTCTATCATTTGTGCCCCTCCAGATGGGAGTTCTACTATAATTCAATGCTGCAGCATACAGGGGATCTCCATAGGCACCTCCAGTGCCACTCTCGCTCACTTCATCAATGTCTCATGTAGGGGCCCAGCCTCCTCACCGCAGTCCTGGCATCTCATCAGCTAGAGCCATGGCTCATCGGTGGTGACACTGTCATCCGCCACTTCCCCCTTGGCCTAGGACCTGCAGGGGGCCTCCTCCAGGTGAATGCTGCTCCCTCACCTGGCAGTCCCCCACTCCACACAACCCCAGCCAAGGGCTATCGCTGCCCAAGCAACAGTAGTGCTCGTTGTTGCATCGCACCGCTGCTGTCTGCCTCCTTCAGGTGCTATGGAATGCCACAGGGACTATCAGGAAGACCGATAAGAAAATAGTGGACGGGGCACCACTCCTAGGCCTCTCCATGCCCCCCCTCTTCACTGCATTCCAGGGCACACTCGGTGCACTCCGGTCCAGGCTGCCTCCTCTTCTGTATGTTGCGGCGCGCGGCTGGCCTGACTATCAGCCGCAGCCAGCTACACATTCTATAAAGCAGCACTGCCGCAAGAACGATGAGGAAGGCAGTGGAGGGGCGCATCATCCATAGGCCTCACTGCGGTCCCCCCACCTTACTGCATCCAAGGTTCTTCCCGGCATGCTCAAGCCAGGCTGCTTTTCCTCTTTATATCATGGTGCGCAGCAGACACGACAACCAGCCGCGGTCAGGACTGTGTTCCGAAAGACCATCCGGCCCCTCTGAGGCTTTCTGTACACTCTTCACTCAGCTCTGCCGCTACCCTCGTTCGTGTTTGGGGACCGGCTAATCCCACCAGTTGCAGGGTCAGGCAAGGAGACGGTATGAGACAGGGGTGGGAGGTGCATACTTCCCCTAGGTCTCTCTGCAGCCCTCTCTCCCCACCGTAGTCAAGGGGCTCTCTCGACATGCTGTATCCAGGCTGCCACCCCCTCCTCACGTCATGGTGTGCGGCAAACCCGAAAGTCAGACGCGGCCAGCGCCGCACTCTGTGAGGCCTCCGGGCTGCTCCAAGGTTCTCTGCGTGCCCCCGAGCCTTGGCCAATCTGCACTGTTGCTCTCCCCGACGTTCGTGTTCTGGGAATGGCGTAGTTTCCTGGGTTAGGAGCCAGGTGGAGGGAGCTCTCCTAAGATCCATCCGCCAACTTGCGGCACCAGACCACGCCCTGGGACAATTGTTATTTTATCGATGTACTATGAACGTTTGTTATAGTTGAGTTTTATGTCACATTTTTGAGATACCAATCATTGCCTATGATAAAGAACACTCAAAACGTGAATCAAAGGTCTGTTATTTCCATGTTCAGTTGTTACTATGATATAACAGTGATGACACCAATTACATACAAAAGTGAACTTCAGTATACTAACCCTATGCTCTTAGTGTGGTTAAAACACTGAACTGTGTTCTCTGAAATACTGACACGCTGTACTGATTAATCCCTGAATATTTGAGAAATCTAAATACTTAAGAATTGATTTTCGTTCTTTATTGCCTTTTATATGTCTATGATTGTGAGTGTGACTGTGTTTTACAAAGTCTCATCAAGACCCACCGAGCAAGACGTACACTGTATTTCTGGAACACTTTAGGTAGGTCTTCCAGTGGGGGCACATTGACTTGGAAACAAGGTGGGAATACATGTAGATAGTATAGACGGCTAAACATTGTACCTAGTTACAGGTTCCATACTGTTTCTTGAAGATCCCTAGAGAGAGAGAAAGAGGACTTTAGGAAAGTAGCATGGTTATCCCCACTTTTTGCCTGTTTGTCAGTGTGTTTTACTCTGTTCACTGGGATCCTGCTAACCAGGACCCCAGTGATTATTCTCCCTTCTAACATGGTAACTTAGTTACTTACACCCCACATTTGGCATACTGGTTCCCCCATGTAAGTCCCTAGTATATGGTACTCTGGACATTGGGGTACCAGGGGATCCCTATGGGCTGCAGCATATATTATGCCACCCACAGGGAGCCCATGCAAAATGTATCTGCAGGTCTCTCATTGCAGAAAGGGTGCGTGCACCCTTTTTCAGTACAGGGCACTGCACCAGTTTACTGTAAGTCATCCCTTTGGCAGGCCCTCCTAGCCCAGAGGGCAGGGTGCAATTACCTGTGTGTGAGGGCACCCATGCAATAGCATAGGTGCCCCCACAAAACTTCAGTTCCGTTTTCCTGGACTTCATGAGTGCAGGGACGCCATTTTATGCTTGTACTGGACATAGGTCACTACCTTTGTCCATCTACATAATGGTAACTCCGAACCTAGGCATCTTTGGTATCAAACATGTCAGAATCATATATGTTGGAAGTATGATTCCATGTACTCTGGGGGGCTCCTTAGAGGACCCCCCAGCATAGCTCCTACCAGCCTTCTGGGGTTTTCTGGGCAGTCCAAGCTGATGCCACCCCTCGGACAGGTTTCTGCCATCCTGCTGCTTGAACAGCTCAAGCCCAGGAAGGTAGAACAAAAGATTTTCTTTGGGAGCGGTGGGTAACACCCTCTCTCTTTGGAAATAGGTGTTACATTGCTTGAGATGGGTAGCCTCCCCAAGCCACTGGTATGCTTTGAAGGGCACATTTGGTGCCCTCTGTGCATAAACCAGTCTCCACTGGTTCAGGGACTCTCAGTCCTTGCTCTGGTGCGAAATTGGACAATGGAAAGGGGAGTGACCACTCCCTTGTCCATCATCACCCCAGGGGTGGTGCCCAGAGCTCCTCCAGAGGATCCCTGGATTCTGCCATCTTGAATCCAAGGTTGGCAGGGACCTCAGGGAACATCTGAGTGGCCAGGTCAGGAAGGTGACATCAGAGTCCCCTCCTGATAGGTGGTCACCTGGCTAGGTGAGCAATTCCCCTTTCAGGGCTATTTAGGGTCTCTTTCTTGGGTGGGGCCTCAGATTCGGCTTGCAAGATTCCAGCAGGACACCTCTGCTTCGATGTCTAGCCACCAGAACTGCGACTGAACCCTCCAGGAACCGACAATCTGTATCCCGGACAAAGACTCTGCTTGCAACTTCCATGGCTTCTTCCAGCTTCTGCAACATTTCCCCGGCTGTGCATCTTGTGAGGGCGGCAAGTCTTCAGTCTGCACAATAATGAAGGAGGAATCTCCCTTGGAGTGAAGTCACTCCCCTGCATCCGCAGGCACCAACTGCAACAATGACTGGCTGCGTGGAATTCCTCTCATCCTGAGCTGCATGGATCCTCCATCACAGGTAGTGGTCTGGAGTACTCCTGTTGGTCCCCTCTGCCAGCTGTCAAACTTTGGTGGAGGTAAGCCCCTGCCTTCCCACGCAGGACAGTAACCCCATGCACCGTGTCCCTTGCAGCTACCAAGGCTTGTTGGCATCTCCTCTAAGGGATCTTCAGGGTCTGTGTAGCCCCAGCACTCCTTCCTGCAAAGCACAGCCCTCTGCATGCTTCTCCTGCGGTGTGGGACCCTTCTCCAGTTGTGCTGTGTGGGCTCCTCCGCGACACCTGGTTCCTCCAGTAGGTCTCTTGTGTGAGCTGCTTCTTCTTCTGTGGACTCTCTGCCTTGCTGAATTATCCCCCTAGGATTTCCTCCATTGGGTTGAGTCCTCCTGGACCTTGCTGGTCCCCAGCAGATCCACTTTTGCTTCACCGCGACTTCTGCCTTTGCCAAGGCTTGTTGGTGGCTCTTCCACGCCACTGATAGGTTGCAATCATCCATCCAGCATGGGACATTGACTGCATCCTCCAGGAACTCTTCACCTGCTCCAGGGCTGCATTCTTGACAGACTTCGTCCTACGGTCGACCAAGTCCTGCAACCACAGCTGGTGGGTAGTATTTCCTGCTCCCCCGGACTCTTCTGTGACTTCTGGATTTGGTCCCATTCTTCCACGGGTCTTTCTGTTCCGGAATCCACTGCTGGGTTCTTCCAGTCTTGTCTGGGTGTTGCATTTTCTTCCTTTTGGGTGTTTGGGGAAAATCTAGTAATTTACTCCCTTACTCCTGGTCGCTAGGGGGTACTGTGATACTTACATTTGGGGTTTCCTAGTACCCCCATTTCCCCTCTACACATTCCACTTACCTAGGTGGGGTCCCTTGTTTGCATTCCAATTTTATTAGTATATGGTTTGGGCTCTCCCTAGGGTCACTATTGTCTATCTGCCTTTGCACTGTTTTCTAACTCTTTCTATGCCTATAACTGATAACTAGTGTACATATTCAGTGTGTTTACTTACCTCCTATTGGATGGTTGCCTATCTAGTGTTTTGGTACTGTGTTACTGTAATAAAGACCCTTTATTTCCGCAACACTGAGTGTTTGCTTTCATGTGTGTAAATGCTGTGTGACTACAATGCTAATGCATGAGCTTTGCATGTCTCCTAGATAAGCCTTGGCTGCTTATCCACAGCTACCTCTAGAGAGCCTGGCTTCTAGACACTGCCTACACTACACTAAGAGACCTGGTATAAGGTGTAAGTACCTCAGGTACCCACCACACACCAGGCCAGCTTCCTACAGGGACCCTGACAGGTACACCTAGTTTGTGGTAATTGACTAACAGTTTTAGTATATTGGTTACATGAAAGGTGTTATTTTAATCAATGTTTAATTCATTATAAGAGATATCTGCTCTTGGTAGACCACCACTAGCCACCCTGATCCTGCCAGGTGATCCCTGTGTTTCTCTCTCATCCATCCCGCTATCCCCCGCAACGTTCCAGTGCCGATCATGTACAAGGAAGTGGGAGGCACGTCTAGGTGGAGTTGGGAACAAGCAACTTGGGTCAGCATTGTGTCTCCGTGGGACGAACAGGTTAGTGCTTGACAACCTTCTACTGGCCTTCCTTCTACCCCTGGTCCTGCAAGAGAAGAAAGTGCTTCTTTTATTTTTGTGATGCGAAGGGCAGCTGATACATTGGATTTATAGTTGCCAACCATGGAAATGAATGCTAACATGCTGGCTGAAGTTTTCCACAGAGCCGTTGTTTCCATTCAGTGAGGCACTCTCGGACTCTTTTGAGCACCTAGGCTAAGCCCTGTTGAGGGCCCATTAATTGACTAGTTACTCACAGCCATTGCTGTGCCCCTGGCAGTCCTGCTAGTTTGAAACAGCATCTGATTCCAGAAAGTCTGGCGGTACAGGCTTCCACCAACATGGTCAAACCAAATGCCTTCCCTACCACTTCACCTGATTATGATTAAAAAAAATTAGAAACTTTTGGCTAGCCAATTTTCTCCTCCATGACCCATGCTCTAAGATCAGTAAATGCCAGCAGACTCCTCTGCTGTTACTCCCATGCCCTTTGGGACACCGTGGTTCAAGTTTTACTGGATATTCTGGATGAAGTCTGGAGTTCCCTATGGAGGCTGTCCAGAACAGCTTTGTTGTGGCTATATTTGTGATAAGATAGGACTGGACATGACAGATTGATTGAGGTGTGCCATGGGTACTGCTGTGGCTCCTCCACGTCATACCTGGGGGAGGTCTGCGGGCTTCTCTGGAGATGTGCAAGAATTTTTATGGACATACTGTTTGACGACTCTCTCCTTTTTGGTGACAAAGCAGGCTTGTCCATGGAATATTTCAAGGACAGCAGATCCACAGCATGTTCTTTAGGTCTTTCACCTCCCACAAGATAATGACATTAACAATTTTGTCCTTTTTGTCGGTAGAGGTTTCTCAGTTCATCTACACCAGACTCCTCTACCAACCCAACAGACCTTTCAACCCTTTTGCGACAGAGCCTGTAGTTCTCAAATTCAACTATGACAGCAGGGAAAACGTGCAGCTCAGTTCCCTGCCCCCCATTCCTTTCTACCCCACCACACCTTCGGCTGCAGCTGACAGAAGAACATTTGTCCTTTGTAAGCCAGGAAATGTAGGCCCTTTTGGCCAAAGGGATGACAGACAGACAGTTCCAGCCTCGGTTGTAGGAACTGGGTGTTACCCTAATGACTTCTTTTTGCCAGACAGGGGTCGTCATCCTATTTTAGATCTTCACCCTCTCATTACCTTCCTGTCGAAGGACAAATTACAAGGTACTCACATAGCCCAGCTCCTATCTAGACCCTACAGACTGGATGGTGGTATTTGACATGCAGGATCTTTAATTTCACATCCCCTGTCTTGCAGGGGATGTGAAATTAAGCATCCTGCAGGCCCACAGGTGCTAGCTGTGGTGCAGGAGAATTTTCAGTTTGTAGTTCTCCCTCTGGACTCATCAGCACCCCTCTGTTGTTCATGAAAGTGATGGCAGTGGTCGCAGAACAACTTCGGAGGTCAGAGTCTTCTGCTACCATCCTCTGTTCTGGATCTCAGAGAAAATGACTGAGGCTGCGGGGATTGATGGCCTCCTGCATCCTGCTGGTGACACATGCCAGATGGCACATGCAGGCTCTGTAGTAGTACCTCAAATCTCAGTTGGCAAAACATCGGGGAAATCTGTTGGATTGTGTCCACATTTCAAAAGACACTGCAAAAGATCTTCAGTGGTGGCTACTACACTGCAATTGGGTCAGCGGGAAGCCCCCTTTAGACCTCACTGAGATCTGATTGTGGTCACGGATGCATCACTGCTGGATTGGGGAGGCTCTCAGGGAGAGATAGAGATCAGAGGCCTCTGTCGCAACCTCAATTCCACATCAGTTTGTTGGTGTTGAGGGCAATTTGCTTGACATTAAATGTTCACCTGTCGAACATCAAGGGAAGGCTGCAGCAGGTGCTTGCAGACACCACCACTACCATGTGGTACTGCAAGAAACAAGGCAGGGTGGGGTTCTGGGCTCTGTGCTGTGCCAGAAGGCTCTGCACCTCTGGCCCACCAATGGATCTCCCTGATCTCTTGGTGGGCAGAGCCTTTAGAAAGATAATGCCCATTTATAAGCAAGAAGAAGACAATCACAAATCCAGTCCACAAGAAGAAACCAAGTATGGTGAGTGTAATCCATAAGTAGGACCATTGATGGATCAGATAAGTGCATTTAAGCCAGTGAAGAAGGTTATGTATAACATGAAGCAATGTTGTTGTTGAGTTTGTAGAGAGGTTGTCAATGTTGACGAAGTATCCGGAAGCAGTCTGTGTGAAGACAGGAGCTGCTGCAGGTGAAAGGGAACTGGTAGATACCCCTAAAGGTGGTTCATCATAATCAACTCCATTGCTTTGAGAAACTGTAGACTCACATCTGGTATATTTCTGGTACTTGTAGCGTTAATTGTAATCAACAGAAATTCATTCACCATGCTCCCCAGCCTCGAGGAAACAATTTCAGCATACCTCCAAACCCACTGGGGTAAAAGGTGATTATAGCAACCTGAACATGACACACTGACTTCCCAGGGAAGCCATGGAAACAGATCATAACATTTTGCACTCTTACTGCTGCATGCCAAGGCGAGACAAAAAGATGTGAGATACGTTTGCAAGGCATTTATAGAAACAATCGAAATCTGACATATACAAAGGGAGCTGCAATAATTAGGCAGATGAAACAAAGCAAAGTAATCAGCAATGCAAACATGGTAATGAAAATAAACAATCCAACTATAATGTATGTGGTTCTAGATGTGCTAGAGGTTCCTACCTAACGCTATGTGCATGCTGAGAGCATATCAGATGTACCATTCTACTGATCTAAGGGATTAGCCCCAGCCCCATATCTGGAAGTAGTGGCAGTGATGTAGATGACAATCCTCTCTGGAAGTTGGCAAATGAGTGCCTGCCAAACTGTGCATCACACAGCGTGCATCTCAGGATAGTAGTGTCCAGAATGCCACGTTGGAAATATAGTTTGGATGCAATGCTGTGTCAAGGTGATGGTAGATGTCTCCTGAATGGGCAACACAAGCTAGCATATTGTGTACTACGTTCCTTAGCGTTGGACACAAAATACTGATTATATGTTGTGTAAAGGCTAACTAAACCAGCAGCATGTTTTCCACTTTCCTAAGATAAAAGAACGCTGAAATATGTAAAAGCCATCGCTTTAAAAGCAGCCTTACTAAAATGAATAGAAATTTGAATAAAATATGAACTGTAAAACTAAGCTAAAACAGGGCTGACCAACCCGGATTCTAGGGGTTCTCATGACACTTTAATTCTAGGGTGAATGAAATCAGCCACAGGCATCTAGCAGATCACAAATAGCAGTTGCACCCGGCAGTGACGTAGGCCATATTTCAGTAATAGGAAGAACCCTAGCTCAGTCTTTTCGCAACCACTGAGAACATGGTCAGCATTTCTGTGCACAGAGTTTCCAAAGTAGCTTTCACTCAGACACCTTCCATGTAGAATAGAGCTCAGGACTTCTCTGTGCCTTACGGCCACTGCCTCTCCTTCCAGAGTCTTGAAGATCAGGAATGGCCAGGCCCAAGTCATTTTAATGGTACCAGATTGATCCAGGAGAGAGATGCATCAGCAGCTCCTGTGCACTAGAATCTGTCCTGTGCTCTAGCTGCCTCTTTAAGAGGAACTGCACATTTTATATCTCTGCTTGGAGTTTGAGCAGCAACAGCTGATGTTCTTAAACCTGCACTCTGAGGTCACTGATATCCTCCTGGCAGCAACATACCCCTACACAAAATCAATGTATGTCAGTTGTTGGGACAAATGATGTTTGATGAGGCACTCAACTCGTTCACCTCTTACAGGCAGAAATGAAGTTGTATTGTTTGTTCTATCCCTAGCTTTAGGCTCAGTTAGAGGCTGTGCGCACCCGCGCCCTAGGTGCTGTGTATAACATTTAAACCCACACCATGTACTGCTGGCCAAAGCCCATTCTACGGAGTACCTCTGAACAACATGCGCGGAACAGGGTATCAAATGCTTTTTCTATATCTCGTGCTACCAAGGCAGCTTCCGTGCTTGTATTTTCAGTGGCATGAACAGCATGTCAGAGCCTTCTAAGGTTCATATGGGTGCCCCTGCCGGGCATTAGGCCACACAGGTCAGCATGGACCAGCCTAGACACCACTCATCGCTGAACTGTTGCCAGGACCTTCGCCAACATCCTGTAGAGTAGCCAGGAGTTTGGAAAGGAAATCGACAGAACACACCTGGTAAGTTTCTAATACAAGGCAGTCAGTGCCTGGGGACTTCCTTCTTGCATATCCTGGAGAGTTAATTTCAATTCCTAAAGGTGAAGCTCTCTATCTAGATCCTCTCTCTTATCTGCTGTCAGTTGTGGGACCTCAATGTTCTATAAGAATGCTGCCGTAGCCTGTGTCCTGTTTTCATCAGGTTCCCTATAGACTTTTGCTAAATGCTTCATAAATTTAAATTGATCGCTGCCTGACCCAATACCACCCCACCATCAGGTCTCATCAGAGAGAGTATCACCGGTGATAGTATCTCCTGTTTCAATAACCCCACTAGAATTTCGCCAAACCGGTCCCCCCCATGTGTAACCTCTGGTGATAGTCCAGTCACACGTGTCGGTCCCATATCCCAAATATCTGTCACTTTCCTGTGGGCAGTCGTGAGTTCTACCAAGGCATCTTCCCTGCCTCTCGCCCTTTGTTGGAGTTGGGTCAGCCGTGCCTCTTCCACCCACAATTTGCCCTCGAGTTTCCATCTTCTCCCATATGTTGGCCCAAGGCACATGCTACGGATCACGCAAGGGATCACCACTTTGCATGTGCCCCATTCCGTACCCTGTGGAGTCCCAGTTTGCCTCAAAATAGTTCTGCAGTGCCAACTGCACATTCACTTTAAACTCCCCAGTGGTCTCTGGTCTGAGTCTCCACAGTGGCACCCGAGGTCCATGCCTGCCCATTATGCAGTCTAAGAAGAGGGGGGCATAGTCCAACAGAAAACTGACCGTGTCCCCAACTCATTTAACGTTCTGAATCCCATCTTTGGTGATGAAGAAATTATCTAAGCTGCTGTGTGCATGGTGTGGTGGGGTGTAGTAGGAAAACTCTGCAGTCAGTGGGTGCCATATATCTGTACATTGGAGCCTATACATAGTCTCAATCAGCCTGGCAGTCATGTTGGGGTTAGTGCCCAATTATGGTGGGTGTCTGTCTAGTGTACCATCAATGACCCAATTAAAGTCACCTCCCCAAATAATTGGCATCTCTACATAATGTAAAAGTTCCTTCTCTAAGGACGCGAAAAAGTTCCCATTGTCAATGTTGGGAGCGTATACACTTAGGAGGTAAACTTCCACTCCCATTCAGGAGAACATGTACCAGGATGTATCTCCTCTCAATATCCGCTGTATGACTAAGCTGTTGGAATGGGCATCCCAGAGCTACTGATACAGACACCCCCAAGCATAAGAGAAGTAAGTTGATGAGTATGACTGCCCCTTCCACCACTTCTGTAGTTTCTGTGCGTCCCCCTCAGATAAATACATCTCCAGTAACATGGCTATTTGGGCCCTCAAGTTGCCTAAAATATGTGTGTGTTCTTTAGCGTTTGATGAATGTGCCTAGTCCCCTTATGTTCTGGGTTAGTGTAGGATTAGAGTCAGCCATCAGGAAGCTATGACCTGGGCGGTACCTCCCTTCTGTCTGCTTCCTCCCCCACTCTTCCCAACCCAAGCTTTGCTGGCACTGTCAAAAACTAGTTGTAAAAAAGTGACTTAACCCCCCGCCCCACCCCGGGTAAACACACAATTACATAACTTGTGTCTCCCCATCATATGCTTCCCATCAACTGCCCCAAGGGGGCTACCACTAAAACTCACATGTAATGTAACAAATCAATCAATCACTGTCTACTCTAATGGTGCCTCTCAAGGGCAAACCTACAATTGGGTCGATTGTTGTGGACCTCGAAATCAGGCAGACCCTGTGAAGTTGTTACCACTACCTCAGTCACACCCTACATTTACACACTTCAACAACTGTGTGATTCACCCTCTCCAATTCACACTAGAGTAGGGAAACTATCACACATCCCTGGTATATGATGGGGGGCACCACCAGTCTATCTTGTGTGCACTCTTCCAGTCCACAAAAGGCCCCCACCCTGCAAGCCAAGGCCCAAAAAACAATAGATGTCCATGTCTAACACAGGACCCGGATAAATCAAAAGGCCTTCATAATGGCTAAGGCAATCTCATCCCCCAATGTTCCTCCTTAGAGGCCAGCACCCTCCAACCCCAGCATTTCTTTATTCACAGGAGCACCATTCGCACCACATACAATAACCTCAGGGTCCCTGCAGAAACCTCCATCTTATGAAAATGTGGCATCAGATAAGGTACCGTCATCATGACAGTTCAACATCAGTGAGTGGAGAGTCTTCCATCCACTTTGACCCATTTCTGGCTGATTCAGGCGACCTGACCATCTCAAATCAATGAAGGTGCTGAATGTAGACATGCTGCTCAGTCGAAGAGCCAGGTCTTGAGGACCTTCTTGAACCGCTTCAGTGATACGGTCTGCCTGAGCTTGAGGGGAGGTGTGTTCCACATCCGGGCTGCTAGGTAGGAGAAGGATCTTGATGAATCTCCACCAGAGCCCTGGCTTGCTCTCTTTCCTGACACTGCTGCCAACTTTTCATACCACTACCCAGGGCCCAGAGTCTGAGTGCCTCCTTCACCTTCTCTGCCTCCAGCTTCTAAGGGCTCTGCCTCGTGCACCCCTAGGTCCACCTCTGGCTCCCCTCTGGCCTCTAAACTAAATTCTACAATCTCCACACAAATCTCCAGCCAGTCCCAGACATTCTCTGTGGACATAAAAGGGGGACATAAAAAAGTGTGCGCGGCATTCATGCAACATTTTGAGTTTGGAAGGGTATAATAATATGTACTGCACTCCCATTGCCCTCAACTTCTGTTTCACCCCTCTGTACAACTGTTGTTGTTGCTGAACCGCACTCGTATAGTCTGGGAGTATCCGGATCACAAGATTGTCAAATGTGGGTCTCCCCTCCTGCGCACCTCCTGTAAAATGGTGTCTCTGTAATTAAGTATTTTAGTGATGACAGTCCTGGTAGTACGCCCCATCGAAGGCAAAGGAGGCACCAGCAACCTGTGGGCCCTCTCTACCACAACAAACCGGGACAGAGCAATATATGGGAGTTGTGTTTTGATCCACTCTTCCAGAAACCGTTCCGGCATGGCACCCTCAGCCTTTTCCAGAAATCCTACGAATCTCAAATTGCATCTAAGGACTCTTTCTTCAGTGTCTTCTACACGGAGTTCCAGTTCCCGCGTCTGGGACTCCAATTCCATCACCTTAGTTTTGAGGGACTTCATTCTAGATTGAAGTGTGCAGACGCGTTTCTCTGTTTCTGTTGATCTCTCCAACGCTTTTCTAACATCAGTACGTAGCAAGTTTAGGTCCAATGCAATGGTTTCTATTTTGCTTTGTACCACTGTGCTAGAGGCTTCAATGGCTGCAAGAATTTGCACTTCTGTGGACACCTGCTGGCCTGCAAACACCCCTATTCAGCCACCTTCATGCTACTTGTCGATCCCTGCACTGCAAACTGATTCATAGTAATCTATTGGGACACATATGCCTTTTACTTCCAGACCATTGTGGTCTCTGAGAATAGTGCGGGCCTGCAGGGTTGTCCGCAGCAGGCACTTCTTTGGGGGCCACGCAGACCATCCCAGGGTCAGCCGCAGGGTCTCCTCTCCATCTCCTAGCAGTTTCCCCCAAAACCTGGAGTTCTCCCAAGTATGCATTGGGAACAGTGCACGTGGGAGGGTACCCTGCCAGAGTCTGTCACCAAATTGGTCCGATTAGGCACAGAGCAGTTTACTAGGTAAGTCCACTCTTCACAATCTCACCAGAGTGTGCTCCGATGTCGCCTGGGCCCCAGGACCACCGTGCTCCTCCAACTTCACTGGGTAAGAGCATCTCCACCCTGAGGGCAGTGCAGGTGTCCCATCAAGCGTCCCCAAGAACACTGCCCCGAATCAAAGAAACAAATCAGGGAAAGAGTGACACCCCCATCACACCACTGGCGTTCCCCACAAGGATGTCAAGGTGGGGGACATGTCACGACCCCTCCCCTCCCCCCCCCCCCCCAGTAGGACAGCGAGGGTGCCACTCAGGCCTAAACCGATCTCCTATTATGCTGTCAGGGAACCCGGTCCACCATCCACTATTATGCCTTCTCAATCCTTCAGCCCATCATACCGTCCCTGTGTACCACTGCAAGCCACCTACAGCCCAGTGCAAGCCTCTCCTCTGCCGTGGTGTGAGAGCTCTGAGTCCGTCCGGGGGCAACCACCGGCAGAGCACTGCCAAGGGTGCAGCACACCACCAGGACCTCCGCAGTAGGTATGGGGTGGCATGTAGAGCTAATGTTGCCCCTCTCCCCACAATCTTGATTCACGTTGTGGCCCAGTCTCTTATGCATCACAAGGCAGAAAAGTTTTGTTCTGGGCTGTTCTTCTGGCAGCATCAAGGGCACTGTTCTCTGCGAAGTTGTTTTGCTTCACTAATGACTGAGTTGAAACACTCATGCATTGACAAAAATCTCTGGAATGCGCTTCTTAGTCTAAAGAAGACATTTATTAACTCACTTCGCAAGGTTTGTAAAGGAGATTAGTATGCTGAAAGTACACATTTAAAAATGGTCACAGCAATGAAATGAAAACATAAACAAATGATTCTCCACTGCAATATACACAGCAAATATATGTATCTATATTACAATGCAAAGCAAATAATGAATTAAAAAATGCATCACCATGAGGCAAGGGCAAATCTGCTTCATCACCCTCCTAATCAGCATTAGATCGCCAGGTCCCAGAATCGATCATGGAGAGAGAGATCAATTATCCTAACAGGAAGGATGACACACCGCAGCGCCCTGAGCATGTCCGAGATCTGAGTCACTTCCCGGTCTATCTGGTCTCGGTCTCTTATACTTTGAGCAAACAAGAGAGGAGAATTCTAGAAACTCCCGCTCACTGCATAAGTTTATTGTTAAAAAAAATGCTGGTTACTTTAGGTCAGCTTTGAAAAGAACACGTCAGGAATTGGCCAAAATCCCAAGGTGCCCTCTATCAAAACAAAACCGTTCCCTGCCGTCCTAGTACATTCTTATCAGCCTCAGCCCTTGGTGAGAACGAACACAAAAACACGCAGAATAAAAACATGAGCACATTGTATAACGTGGAAAAATACTTGCAGCTTTTAACGTGGCGGTGGCTAATGCTAAAATAAAGTCAATCGAAAAAAATGAAGTTAG
Source organism: Pleurodeles waltl (assembly GCF_031143425.1). Taxonomy (NCBI): domain Eukaryota; kingdom Metazoa; phylum Chordata; class Amphibia; order Caudata; family Salamandridae; genus Pleurodeles; species Pleurodeles waltl. The sequence goes on along the minus strand of NC_090445.1, from coordinate 429,006,770 downwards.
TGGTCATTAATATGACGGTGTGCTGGTAGGCTAAGTGCAACATGGAGTCAGTGGTCAAAACACAAATATCATTACAGAAGCTCACACAGCCTTGACCGCGAGTCTGCTCTGTCATCGCAGCAGCCATCCAGGCCTCCAAGCTTCTTCAGGGTCGCAAGTGGGCCGCAGAAGGGAGGTCTGAACCCCAGGTGCAGTGCCACCTCCTTCGATGTACCACCGCGGCTCCCAGCTCACGCTATGTCTTCCCCAGCAGGCCACAGGTCCCACTCACCTTAGACCAGGCAAGTAAGCCAGTTTCATCACCGCGGGCCGGGGGCTTAGTCCGCTCAACACATGGGCCTCCCCAGTGGCTCCAGCTGACCTGCTGCCTACAGGGGACCACAGGCATCTCCTCTTCTGCCTCTCCAGCCATGCGCCTTCCAGCTCATACAGGCTGGCCTGCTCCATGTGTACACGGGCTGGAGACTCCTGGCCTCTGTATCTTCTCCCTCTCAGGGGCCGGTGAACAGGCACTTCGGGTACAAAGGACCTCATGGATCTCACCCCACAACTGCTGCTGCAGTATGCAGCACTTAAGGGGCCTTAATGCCTGTCAGGGTGGGGAGGATGCTGTAGGAAGCTGTTTGTGTGATAGAAGGACTACTTTAATGTGTCCAATCGGCCATCTTGTTGGCCGTGCCTACCAAGCTTCATTTCTACTGAAAGTAGTCACTCCTTTTCAAGAAGGCGAGACTGTCACCCTTCTGTGATTCTATGCTCAAGCTCATTCGTGCATGTGGGAGGATAGACTTCATCATTTGGAACCTAAAAGACCATTAAGGTATGTCCAAAGTATCAATTGACATCGAATAGACAATCATCTCTTTGTAGGGGTTTTCCGGAACAGAGAGGGTCAAAATTGTACAAGAACAGAACATCTTCTGGTGATTTTATTTTTATTCTGATGATTTTTTTTCTGCATAGAGATCTGCTATACACTTGCAAGAATGCAGCCCTCAGAAGGCTTGTTGGCTCATTCCACCAGGCGTAGGATGATACCACTCTGTTATCACTCATTGTACCTGTCTTGGACATCTGTCAAGCGACTACGTGAGTATCAGTACACACGTTGCTATTGCCTCAACAGTTGGGTCCAGCTAGAGGGAAATTTTGCCCACTCAGTTCTGCTGGACTTTTTGGTTTGAACCATTTCAGAGGCCCACCAGCTGTGGGAGGTACTGCTAGGGTATCTATCCACAAGGTGAGAAATCTGCGGTTAGAAGTATTAGTCAGAAGAACAAGTTACCTTCTGTACTGATCTTTGTGGTGGAAACCCTATTTAACCACAGATTCCTCATCACCCTTCCCACCACCTCTTTTTGTGATCTGGACCCTTCTAAAAAGCTCCCAATCTAGAGATCTACACGCTGGTTATGCCACTTCTGATGGGTTCTACATTTGCGGACAGGTGCAGCCTAGAAAGAAACTGATGTCAGTACACATATGTGGTGCTTATCTGCAGTTGTGCGCTTCACTTCTAAAGCAGAATGTCGTTGGCACAGAACCATTCCGTGTCACCTAGTGGCTTGCAGGAGAACTGGTTTAAAAGTTTCAGAATCCAACCTGATGCCTGGGGGTTATGTGCAAGGTGAGGAATTTGCAATTAGAATGAGTATCCACCAGAGACATTGTTACAGAAGAGAAGTAATTTGTTCGTTGAATCTCAGATATCTTAAAATGTTTGCCCAAAAAAGTAAAAAATGGTAATAGTTGGTCAATGGACACACTCATCAACCAAGGAGATTTCATGGACAGCATAGACTTTCAGGACATCTAGTTAGACATACTGGTGCAGCAGAATCACAAGTAGCTTCACATTGTGGTGGGTTTGACTTGAAATCTTTATTTTGAAAATGCTCAGCAGTGATAGTAGCTGCTCTGAGCATCCAGGTCATCAAATCTGCTGCTGCCTGGTCAATTGATTACTGAAAGTTCTGTTAGAGACAACCATGTAGATCACTCTTCAGGCAGCCACAGCTGTTATTGGAGAAATCGTCTCTTGTCTTGCGACAGCAAATTCAGTTTGTGGACCTGTCATGAGTTCAAAGCTGACAAAACTCTTCTGTCCTTTTGTAAAAGTATGTTGCTTTTCAAAATATGATTCAGATCTTCTTGGTCATTTGAATAAAGAGAAACATGTTTCTTTAGGAACAATAGAGCTGAGGTTGGTGGTATTGTCCAGGGAGGTGGAAATGCATTAGTCTTGAGTTCTTCAGTGTAAGGTGAAATAGATAAACATGTAGCAGAGGTCCCAACATTGAGCTATTTGCAGGAGAAAGCAAATGTGATCTGCATTCACACGTAGTTTAATATTTTTGATTCCTATTGTAACGATTAATAGATGTGTTAGCCACAGTTTAAAGCAAAAAATGCCAAATGTACGCATCCAAGGCACCCAAAAGTAACAAATCTGGGTTGTGGTCTGCCGATAAACTGATATAGGCTATTCCGGTATGTTTTTTAACCCATACCCCTGATTCCTTTAAAGCTGAGGAAGTTCAGGATTTTATGATAGATAATAATTCTCACGGCTCTCAACTAGGCAAGGCAAGTGTAGTATTTGGATCACTAATAGATGCCTGTAAGTAAGTTATTGTATAGGTCACCTAAAAACATTTACAATAAAAACATTTAACCTTATATGTAGAAGAAATAAACAGTGCTTCTCAGTCATGTCAGCATATGATGCTAGCAATAAAAAATCAATTGTTACTCTACTGTACACTAAGTTATTTCCCCGGAAGATAGTTTATACAGCTTCTATAATGTTTTAGTGCCTAGTGATCAAAATATGAACCTCAAGTACTTTTTCCTTAAATCTAATATGTTAGGCATTAACAGATCTGTGCACAATTGTTTCATCTGTTAAACCACATAGTCAACACAGTTTATTATTGTAGTCTCTTCCTCTACACACTTCTACAAATTGTAAAAGTGGTAGGTGTAGTTATCTGAATCTAAGGATGAATATTTTCGTTTGTGGTTCCAAAGCAGAGTCCAGGTGGGCGTGGCGTTTCATTGCATGGGTATCAATAAGATATTGAGAGTTTTTGTGTAGTTTTAGGCAGGACCTATCCTCTTTGAAATTATATTGTCTAACTGTTTTTGTATTAGCACTTTCCATTCCAGTTTGCTTTTGGTTGAGAGGGCCAGCAGTGAAGGTAGTTAATATTTGGTTAGCTTCATAGTTATGTCTAAGTTCTTTAAATATACTGAAGTTTGCATTACTTCTCTTTTAAACAAGTTTTTTAGTGGGTTTGATGGGATTGCATGGGTGAGGGGCAAGGAATGGGTGATAGAGGAAAGGGAGGGGTTTGAAGGAGGGAAAGGAGATAAAGTAGCACAGTACAGGACAGGAGGAAAGACAATTGAGAAGAAAATTATAGTATAGTGATTGATTAAATATTTGTGATGAGAATCTAGATAGCCTGGAGAGGCATACTACAAAATCTAATTGAGGAGGGAGGATGCAGGCCACAAGTGGTCAAGCCTAAATCTGAAGTGCAGTCTTGCTGCGCCCTGTATAGAACAGGGTGTGTGTTATGAGTTACAGCAGTGTCTAAGTTTGGTATGTTTACCTATATTGTATGGCGGCTGGAGTGCCTGGTGTTGTTTCCATAGTGGTGCCCAGTGAGTTAGTTGCCATTTAGTGGAAGTGGATAAAAATGTGTATTCTTTTGTTTGTTAATGTATTTGCAGGTATAGTAGTTGTAGTATAATATTTGTAGTGAGTGAGGTGGCTATATGTGGGGTGGGTGTTAGTTGGTGACACGTCATTATGTTTGTTGAGTTAAGTTTTTATGTCAACACTTAGGGTTCTGAAAAATGGTACCCGATGAGTTTCAAAATTATGAAGTACAATGTACAGTTTGCAGTAAAATCTCCACTTACTGTCATTATAGTGCTAACATAACATTAAGATAGTGTCAACGTAGAGCTAACAGAGTATCAATGATTTATCAGCAAGGTGTTTACCTAGAACCAACAAATCAACCTAGTACCAGCAAAATGTTCACAAAGTGGCAGCATATTCTCAACATAAATTCAACACATATCGAAGTGAGTCGGTCAAGTGACCCCAGGTTACTGCATTGCAGGTAGTGCAGGCAAGCGTTAGTGATTTTTGTATTGTTCAACCTGTGGGTCAAAACACAGTTTCTATAGCAGTTGGATAACAGCTACGTACCCAGTGGATGGCACTAGGTTTGTATGATATTATCAGTGTGAGGCTGGAATCAATATTAATTAATGTCAATATGAGATTGGATAGATCTAAATTATCTTGAAAGTGAGAAAATGAAACATTGCAATAAATCTGTGATCGGTTTGAAGGCAATTTTTAAAACATCTCATTTAACCAGAGCAGGTTGAAGGTCGTTATAGAGATACATTATCAGTCATTGAAGAAGAGAAGAGAAATGTTACCATTGGTTAGGGTTAACAGTAGGTTGTTAGGTTTATTGTTAAGTTATTAGTAGGTGCTAGTAAGTTAATTTACTTAAGGTTTTGTAGGTTGCTGACCATTTTATTCTGTCTCCTTTGAAGAACTGCAAGCAACTCAAACATTTCAGCCTGTTATAGTTATTATGGAAGAATGAGCTTCTACGCCCATGTGTCGATCTCAGGGGTTGATCAGCGTTCTGCAACGTTATGAGAAGAACATGAATTGGGTTATGTTTAGGCTGTTTGTGGGCAGCCTTGATTATCGTATGTTAATAAGTGAGTAGAAAGTTAGTGAAAATTAGTACGAAGGATTCGGGTTAAGTGTTACATATCCCTTCAGTTTTTAAGAAGCCATTTTCAGGTCTAGGATTTCCGCAACATAGGAGTCCAGCTCTTTAAGGTCTTCAAAAATGATGGTTTGCCATTGTAAGTTTTTATTCGTGCAGGAATAATAAACTAAAATTGTATTGACCGATCTTTCAGAGTTTTCCTTTGAGAAAGGAACGTCTTTCGTTTCTTGACAGTGTCTTTGGAGTAATGTTGAGGAATCCCAATTGAGGTGCCTTGCCACTTAATTCTCTGTATTTTCCTCATCTGTGTGAGAATGGCTTCAGTATGTGAGTAGCAGACGGGTCAGAAAATAAAGGCTCTTGAAGCTTCGCTATTTGTGGGCTTGTGTGGGCACAGGAAGAAGCTTGATTTTTTCTACCTTCAGGAAGTCCAAAAATGTGCAAGTTGCCTCTTCTATTTCTATCTTGGAGCTCAGTGATGTTCCTTTCCAGTTGAACCAGTTTCGCTGTGGTGGTTGATAAAGTTTTGGAAGAGTTGTGTTTGTGGTCTCCCAGGAGGTTTATCCGTGATTCTAATTCAGAGATGCTGCCACCCGCTTGTATCATTTCTTCTTTCAAAGATGCAAGGTATCTCTGTAGAGTTTCTGTGGTGGATTTTGTCGATTGAGCAAGCATGTGTAGCATGTTGACTTTCTGCATAATTAGGTCTAGAGTTGCAGAGTTCTCAGATTTAGATTTTATAACGGAGTCTGGGGCCAGGGGTCCTGCTTGTGTCTCTTTTGTGCTGGTTTGGTGTCTTTCAGACCTCTCCTCACCACTTTGGGGTCGTGTAGTTTAGAGTCTGCCATTTTGAGAGCGGACCTTACTGTATACTTTGCATTGGGTGCACCTAGTAGGATTTTGGTAGTCCTTGAGATGTTTGACGGAGGCGCCGAAAGTGGGGAGGTAGGGTGAGGTGCAGAAGTCTGTATCCTTCTTGGGTTAGTAAAATTTTGATAATTTTATATAGTGCCGCAATGCAGATTATTGAATAGCAAGGTACAGCACTTTGGAGTGTAAAGTATTATTTTCGGCCCACTTCTGTCTGCAATTTGGGTTGCTGTTGAGATAGAGAAATTCAGGATCCCAATGTGTGTAGTTTAGAAGTAAGAAAGTTCTGGCGTATGCTATAGAAAGAGTTGTATTAAATGGAGGTGGCCATCTTAGGGTCAGGCATAGGATGGGAGGGCCCATGCCATAGTTGCTCTGGTCGGTAGGTTTGTTTTATATATTAAATGTTCCTACCCTTATGGAGCACTGTAGAGTAGTGCCGCTAAGTGCTCACCTCTAGCAGTAGGGTGTTCGTAGTGATGCTGGGATAGTCGAGTAAAGAGTTATCCACATGGAGTCCTGGTGACTGCCATTTTAGAGTGAGGCACTGTGAGCACTTGGTTATAAGGTTTTTCTCTTGAAGTCTTTTCACCAAAAGTGGGTTGCTGAAAGCACCACACCTTGCTATATGCTGGGCACTGTTTCAAGTGTCCGTGGAGGCAGTGTATCAGCTGAGAGGGCGTTTTTGTCTCTCATCATGGCAGAGCTCTCCGATTAGGCAAACATTTTCCTCAGGAGGTAGCCACGCCCCCCCCAACCACTATCTTCTTCTAAAGCATAGTTGACACCAAAGGATCATACTTCTCACAAGAGATAATTATTTTCTTTTTACCTTTTAACTTTTTACCTTTCATATCTTTCCTCCTGTTCTGTTCTGTTCTGTTCTGTGCTATTCTACTATCTACTTTCCCTCCTCCCTACCGCCTCCCCTTCCTCTCTCACCCATTCCATTTCCCCTTACCCATGCCATCCCTTCATTCCCACCCAGCAACTCTCCCCTCCTACCCAAACCTCACCAGTAAACAATAATTGGAATTTAGCTGGTTACATCAACAAGAAGCCTCACCTCCCACAAAAATGCACAAAATAATAATACTCTCCCTTAATGTCAAGGGTGTCAATCATCCAACCAAAGGACAGAAAATCCTAGACTATACACACATACTTATGGGCGACCTTTCTCCTTCAAGAAACCAGGGTGGCCATGAAAGAGGCAATCCTCCCAAAAAAAAAAAAAAAAAAGCATGGGTTAGTGACTTATCATGCCTTCCAGCCACAACCAAAAACGAAATGGGCTGATCACCCTTATCTCGAAAGCTTATGGTCTCACTATCCTGTCCTCAGAAGCACACACCGAAGGCAGATGGCCTCTTACTAAAATACAGAGGGACAACACTGAAATCATACTCATGAATGTCTATGCCCGAAATAACGACAACCCTACCTTTTGGATTAATCCTAATTAAAAAAACTCTCAACATTACCTCCCAATTGCAGAATGATTCTAGGAGGATATTTCAGTTTACCCTGGGACGCCACCATTGTCAGGAATTCTGCATGTCCATTTAAACGCAACAGATCCCATAAACAAATGCTAAACGTGTGTTAGAATCTTGGTCTCCAGTTGGCAGAGGTTTATGCCCTTGTCCAAGTCGGGACCACAATCCTAGTCGGGGTAAGTCACAACACAACTCAAATTATCATGTGCTTTCCCTTTGGCATCTTGTGACTGAGCGATTTGGCTTAATTTAGAAGGCAATGTGTAAAGTACCTGTGCAAAAATTCAAACAGTGATAACACCGCAAAAATACACCACACAGATTTAGAAAAATAGATATTTTTCTGAATAAAATAGGGTTGGAACGATGAAAATCCAATGTACACAAGAAAAGTTATGAATGCTTGAAGATCAAATCCCACTAAAGTGCTTAAACTCAATAGCTCCAACTGGGGCTATCACAGCATCGTTGATGGAGTCGTTTTCAATAATACGACGCCACAGGCACTTGTCACGGAGTCACACGAACCCCCAGACACGATACCTTTGGAAACGAGGAAACAAAGACGTTGCACGGAGTCGTAGAGATGAAGCATTGCTGGAGCCAGTGCGGCGTCAGTCCCTTACAGTGTCCGGGGAGGTGAGGCATCAGTTACTTACTGCAAAGCAGGGGAGGAGAGGAGTCGATTCCATTCGGTTACAGAGGGAGCTGGTGTGGCGCCAGTGGTGAGGCGTTGGTTCCTTGTGACCAGCGGGGTCGATAAATCCAGTCGGTCAAGATGTGATGAGTCAACTTCGTAGTATTGCGATCACACTGTGTGACCTCAGATGCATCGCTGCACGTCGGACTTGCGTTGCAGGTTGCTGCTGTTGCGTGCAACTATGTCCATGGAGTAGGAGCAGCTGCAGCATTAATGCTGGCATCGCTGAAGTCTTTCTTGCTATTGCTGAAATCGGAAAACTAGCTAAAAGCTATTTGGTGAAGCCTTTGTTGGCCCTGAGACTTCAGAACAGCAGGCACGTGCAATCCAAGCCATTGGAGAGCACTTTTGGGAAGGCAGAGTCGTTCCAGCAAGGTCAGAGGCTAGCAGGGAAGCAGGGCAGCAGGGCAACAAGCAGGGCAGCAGTCCTACTCCGCAAAGCAATCCAGATAAGACCTTTGTGCAGCCAGGCAGTTCCTCTGACAGAGTCGAGGTGTAGATCCAGAAGTGTCTGATTTGGTGGGGTCAGGGACCCAGTTTATATACCCAAAAATGCCTTTGATGTGGGGGAAACTTCAAAGAGTGGTCTTGAAGTGCACACGTTCCCCTATTAGCCCAGTCCTGGCTGCCAAGACCCCTGTGGGGGCTTATTAGTCTTTTGTGTGAGTGCAGGCCACTGGCCTTTGAAATGTAAGAGAGAGACCCTCCACCCTTCCTGCCCAGGGAGACCCATTCAGTATGCAGATGAATGCAGATGAGACTGAGTGTCCTGTGTTTATGGCTGTCTGGGTGGAATGCACAAGGGGAGCTGTCAACCAGCACAGACCAGACCTGGATTAGAGACAGGGGAGTAAGGCACAGATGGCAGTAAGTTCAGAGAAATGTCCACTTTCTTAAAGTGGCATTTCTAGAATAGTAATATTAAATCCAACTTCACCAGTAAGCAGGATTTTCTTTTACCATTCTGGCAATACTAAATATAACAGGGCTACTCCTGCCAGATCAGAATGCACCACTAAAAAGTATATAAGGGCAGTTCTAATGCTGGTCTATGACAGGAGCAGGCCTCACAGTAGTGGAAAACTAATTTCACGACTAGGGCATGTAAAGCACATAAGTACATGTCCTGCCTTTTACCTGCATAGCACCCTTCCCTATGGGTTACCTAGGGTCTACCTTAGGGTGACTTATATAGAACAAGGGGAGTTTAAGGCTTGGCAAGTAGTTTTAGATGCCAAGTCAGAGTGGCAGTGAAACTGCACACACAGGCCTAGCAATGGCTGGCCTGAGACATGGTTAAAGGGCTACTTATGTGGGTGGCACAAGCAGTGCTGCAGGCCCACTAGTATCATTTAATTTACAGACCCTGGGCACATTTAGTGCACTTTACTAGGCACTTACATGTAAATTAAATATGTTAATTTGGTAAGAACCAATATTACCATGTTTAAGGGATGGAGCATATGCACTTTTGCAGTGGACAGCAGTGGTAAAGTGTGCAGAGTCCTAAAACCAGTAAAAACAGGGTCAGACAAATTGAGGGAGGCTGGCAAAATTTACGGGATGACCACCCTAAGGCTGTCAAGTCTAACAATGTGCAATTTTCTTAAACTTAAAGACACATGGAGACTATTCAATACCACGGGGAAAGATTACACATTTTTCTCCCATCTGCACATTCTCTTGCATCGATTATATCTTAATTGACAAAACTCACGTCCCAGCCACCTCTTTCCCAACCATTTAACCAATCCTAGCCTTGGACCATGCATGTATTTTATTATTCTACGATATCACTTGCAATACATCAGGAACAAAACCATGAAGTATGAACAACCTCCTCAAGGAGCAACCCTTCTTCAAGGAAATAATCCAAAAAGAGATAGATTAATTCATAGAACGCAATAGGTCTTCTTGTCCAAATGCACAAATCATCTGGAACTATTCGAGGGCACATGATTAAACTTATGTCAAAGAAAAGCAAACCAGACAACAAAACCTTAGACCAACTAGAACTAAAAAGAAAAGCATTAGAGAAACATCTCAAACTCGCCAAAGACAAAACTCAATTAAACAATCTAATTAAACTCAAGTATGAATACAAGAGGATTCTGGGTAACAAAGCCCACCTAATAGTCCAAATATACAAAGGCATCAATTTCTGTGAACATAATAAAGCAGGCAAAATACTTGTGGGTTATTTAAAACAGACCTGCCAGAAGACCAGAATAACCTCTATAACCAACGAACGTGGCATCATCACCAAACGAGAAGGACGTCCTAAATACCTTTGAAAAATATGACCATCTACTCCAAAAGTAATAACACGTCTTATGATATATGCTCAAACTGCCTCAGCACAATTAATGTAACTAAGATAGATGAGTCAACAAAAGAATCACCAGAATAGCAGATTTCTCACAAAAAAATCAAAACCATGAAGACCACAAAGGTCCCGGGCCCAGACCACTTCCAGGCATTCTATCAAACTTGGGATACCTCCCTAATCATCTCTTAGAAGACTTATTCACCTACTTCTCCACTGGCTCCATTCAGGGGTCCGCCACGGAGGCAACCATAATTGTTATACCAAAAGGAGGGAAAGACCCATGCAGTCCCAAGAACTACTGACCCATATCCCTCATAAACACAGACTGCAAAATATATGCAAAGATCCTAACCCTCAGAATAGAGCCCATTCTCAAAAACATACTACATCCCTCTCACTCAAGATTTATCAAAGGGAGATTCAGCACTGATAATATCAGACTTTTTAGCTTTATGATTTAAATAAGCAAACTCCTGCACCAATCAACGTATACAATAGCACTAGACGCAGAGAAGACCTTTGATATGGTATTGTGGACCTTTCTCCTTGCCTCACTCACCTCCTTCGACTTTGGCCCTGCTCTATCAAAAATGGTCCTTGCTCTATACAAGGAACAGAAAGCTAGAATAAACATCAATTGAAAGTTGGCTAATCCCTTTTACCTCCTACAAGGAACCAGACAAGGATGCCCTGTTTCCCTCTTACTATTTCTACTAACGATGGAACCCCTACTTACATTGATCAGAGTAAACCCATTCATCCCCAGTATCCTTTTCTCAGCAGGCCGACAAAAACTAGCCACCTACGGGGATGACATTATCCTTTTTACCACACAGGGAGACACAGCCTTGCAGCACATCATATCCACCATCAACAACTACTCTAAGATGTCAGGCTACTGCCCCAACAGGGAAAAGACAGAGGTTCTTCCTCTCCATGTGTACTGCAACAGTTTACACATCAGCCTCTGTGGATTTAAATGACCCCAGATAAGATAAAATACCTGGGTATGTGGTTCACCCATAACCTTAAAGACTCCATCGATCTCTGCGAGAAAAAGATGCTAGATAACATCAAAGATAGCTTAGACAAATGGTCAACCAGGTTCAATGAAGCCCTCATTAGCTTTTTAATCAGCATGTCCCCCCATATACCTCTCAGACACCTTTTTTACTAAAATAGACATGTTACTTACAGAATTTCTCTGGAAATCTAAAAAGAACATAATTGCTCTAATGAAACTGAGACATCCTAAAATTCTTGGCGGCCTCAACTTACTTGACCACCGGAGAAACAAACATGCCTTCCTAGTGAAAAAGGGGAGCCACTGACACCTAACAATTGCCCTCGCTAAACCCGTATCCCTCACTTCACTTCTAACCATCAAAAAAATTAAAACACACCACTATCCAGAACAGCATAGGCAGTCTGAAAAATTAGCTACAAACTACCCAACAAAATTAAACACTCAAGTCTAGCCTTGTGATAGCACAGTGAAAACTTAAAACTAGAAGGGAGAACAATGTATATAGAGAAATAGGCAGAAAAAGATATTGAGATATATGAGAGATATCAGCACCCCCTCATAACCCTTACCATACTCTTAAATTAAAGATAGTTTTAACTTAATCGACCTAGACTTTTACCATTTCCTTAAAATAAAATCACTTGTAGCCAAACATAAACCTCCATCCCCTGACCTACCCAACACATTAGAAACATTTACCAAAAGTGGTCACTTAGCTTCCAAACTGTACTACTTCCTATCCTCCACAAAACCTCACTAAATAAACCAACACAAGACAAGTGGGAAACTCTACTATCAGACTCCAACGTCACTCCAAAGGTCTCACCAGACTGGCCATCTACCTGGAGCAACCTCAATTCCAACATAATAACTCCATCACTAGCACAAAGCAGATACTGGATTCCCAATGTAGCTCACTGGACTCCGGACAAACTTTATAAACTAGTCCTCCGGTCCTCTGACACATGCTGAGAAGGAAACAGGAAACTTAAAACATATGCTAATGGAGTGCACCTCTACCAAAAAGTTCTGGCAGGACATCAGTAATACAATATCTCAAATACTTCATACAAAATGGATTCCTACTTTAGGCTTTATTACACTGGGCATCCTCCCTACTGACATCAAATAGGCATTAGACAAAGAGGACTATGGGGCATTCTAGTCACAACTGGCCTTAAAGTTATCCTCACTGAATGAAAGGACTCATCCAAACTATTCCCCCACACATGGTCAGAAGGGGTCCAATTCACCAGAACTGCTTGTAACTCACTAAACTTATACTTGATAGCAACACCAATAAAGAATGGTAAACTCAGATGCAAACTAGACAACGTTGTCTCACTCGTCTATGTAACCACGATCATCTGATCACTTGATCATTCATGCATTCATTCACTCATTCTCTCACCCCCGCCTTCTCTCCCCACTCTCCCACCTCCTCTTCTCCCTACCCAACCACTCCCCAAGCACTCCCTACTTTTCACCCCATCACCGCCTTCTTCTCTTCTCTCGTTTCCGCTGTTTTACTCTGACTCATTCATCAACAACTGAGGTACCTTAATCCTTCACCACAACATCAAAAATTGCTCTGTCACAACACATACACTGATTAACCTCACCTCACTATTGCAAATGAATACACTTGTCTGTACTTTTATAAATGTGGACCGGCTCCTCATGCTATGCCCTAAACTACTGTTCGCACTTGATGGTACCATACAATGTATTGTTTCTTTTCATTTATCATATTTCATTTTTCTATAGTATAAAATCCCAATAAAACACTCTTGAAATAAAAAAAAATCAGGTTTTTTAGTGTTTTTCCTCCAGGTTCAAGCAGTTGAAAATACAGTTTATTTTGCTTCCATCGTTCAAAGCTGGTAATAAGGTTTTTTCTATTTCAAGTCTTATGCAGCAGTGAGGAGTGGTAGGTCTTAATTTGATCACTGACTATATTCATATGTTGCTTTTCCAGTTTAGTATTTGTTGATGAAAAACTACACCACCATATAAAAGTATTGGGGTGCTTTCTGTGATTACGGGTGTGATGGTTGGACCAATTGCTTCACCTCTAATTTTCCTTCAAAGTCATTTGGTAGTGTTGACAGCTGCTGCAGTTTTATTTATAGCTCGATTGTTGTGCTGGTTCCATATGAATTTTGTGTCTATGTCGATTTCTAGGTAAGTGTAATTAGTTGTCATTAGTATTTTTGTTCCCTCTACGGACCTGTTAGGGTTACTGCTGCAGCCTCCTACAGTCATTATTTTAGTTTTGGTGTAGTTTAACTTTAGATAATTCTGATTATTATATGTTTGTATGAGAATAAATTGTCTTTGTAAGTCGTGTTTGTGTAAGGATAACAAGGTTGTCTGCATATGCCAAGTAAGAAATCGGGGTGCTCAATAGCTTTGAGACATCAGCATTGACTTGTTTCAGCACTTCTTCAAGATCAGCAACGTATAGGACGAAGAATAATGAGGCTAGAATACAGCCTTGTTCTAAACCATTCCCAGTTGGAATTTTACATTATTTCTTTCGGACAGCTTCACCTGAACCCATGTTCCTGGGTGCACTTCAGCGATTTAAGTGTTCAATCTATTACCCATTGTTGATGTTTTTGTCACTGTCTACTTTTGGTAACTCAGTCGAGCGCGGTGGAGAAGTCTATAAAACAAATGAATAATTTCCCTTTTTATGTTTGACATGCACAGCGCTTGCGCTGTGCTTGCAAAGTCTCTTGAATTAAAAAAAAAAAAATCTTAAAAGGGGCTTAGAAACCCACCCCTTACTTACCTGAACTTACCATTTGTGGATTCCAACGTCGCTCTAATATACTACATTCCCATTGGCCTGCTGTAGTATGGGGTACGGTGACCACAAAGGAGGATACGGATGATTTGGTAGAAAGAAGAACAGAATTTATTCCATATGAAGAGGACCCACAACAGAGACTGCAACCTCCAGCTCCTGGAACAATGGTCAACTGGCGAAGCCGTGACCAAAGATCCAGAACCCAGAGCAGTCCACCAATGGGCACAGATTCCAACAATAGAACACAGAGGTAATAAAGCAACAGTAGAAACGTACATAACTTGTTACAGCAAATGATAATTACTAAATATAAATATTGCATCACCTATTACATCACCTCCCTCCTTAATACAAAAAAAAAAAAATCCCGAGCAAGAACAAAGTCACGAAATTTAGAAGGCAATTTGACAGTTCTAGAACTACGAGTTGTTACTGGTCTCAACGAAGATTCAGAACTGTTCATGTTTACGGTAGAGTCAGAATTATCAATTTGTATTTCATTAGAAAAATGTGTACTAACTGAAATATTAACATTAGGCAAATTGTGATCTGGAAAATCTGGTCCGTTAGTCGTCAACATAAGAGTCTGAGCTTTCATTAGTTTGTTCAGTACTAGTCTCTACAAGCACAGAATTACTAACTTCTGTCAATAACATAGAACTTTCACCATTCTTAGAGCAAGACATGTCTTTAAAATGTTTTACTTGCTCACTATTAACAGGTATAACACTGTTCTTATTCCACCAACCCTTTCCTTCAAGTACAACAGAAGCCTTTGTGGATTTGATGACTTTTGTAGGTAAAGAAAATTTAGATTCCACTTTACACACTGAAAGGTTTTGTGATCAGAACCCAATCATTCACGCTTAACTGAGCTTGTCTAATATTGCTCCTACTGTCATAGTTCTTCTTCTGCTTAAGCTGTCAACCATTCTGCTTCTCAAAGCACTGTCATCTTCTAAACCAGATGAATTACGCCTTCCGTGTAAAATGTCAGACATCCATTTTTGGGCAAGTTTGGTTCTGGGATCTCTTCCCCTGAGTAACTTAAAAACAGTAGTAGAATGAGGAGTGATTAAATATGCCCAAACGTTTACTTGTAAAAACCCTGCAACATCAGTGTTTGACGCCAAAGCTGATTGAATTCCTTCTTTGAAAAAACGATTAACCCTTTCTACCAAACCATTTGAAGACAGGCTGTATAAAGCTACCCTAAGGTGTTTAATATCATGTAAAGTCATAAAATCACAAATTCTCTTTCACAGAAAATGTGCACCGTTGTTAGTAACCACAGTGCTGACTGGACCTTCCAATCTAAACAATTTGCTCAAAAAATTGACTACGTCAGAATCTGGATTAAAAACAAAAGCATATTATATCCACTTAGAAAAATAATCAACCACTACTAAAAGATACCTCATATCTCTCAGTAATAGATGAAAAGGCCCTGAAAAATCCAGAGATATTTTATCCTAGGGATTCTTTGGAAATGGAGCCGGAACAATGGCTTAGTAACAGTTTTCCAGTGTTTGTCAGGGACTGTGCATTCAGGACATTTTATTGAAAAAATTACCTACTTGTTTGTCCAGTCCTGGCCACCAATAGGACAACTTTAACCTCTTAGTGGTAGCAGAAATGCCCAAATGACCTTTATGAGCTAAATTGATAATTTTGTCCCTGAGTTCAGTAGGAGGAACTACAAGATCGCCCCTTAAGCAGATATTATTTTTGAATGAAATTTCTTTGGCCACTTGACTGAAACATCTGAGTTCATCCAATAACTTCTTCTCAGGTGGCCATTTAGTTATCAAAAATATCACAACTTTGGACAAAACTTCATCATTAGACATTGAAGTCACCCACTGTTGTTCAGTGATATGATTATTGGACACAGCCAAAACATCTATCAATCCCACAACACATTCATGTTCAGAATCTACATCTATTGAAGCATCATATGGTAAAGGTAAGGGCGAAAAGTCTTACCACCTTGAATATATTTGGTAATCAAATTTTACTCCTGTAGTTTCAATAACAAACAAACTAAACATGCTGACGCTTTGCCTAGACAATCGCTATTCAACAAAAATAGGAGCGGTTTGTGATCAGTATATAAAACACAACTGGTCCCCCATATGTACGTTTTAAACTTCTGAACAGCCCACGCACATACCAATGCTTCTCTCTCAATAGTGCTGTAGTGTGTCTCTGCCTCAGTTAAAGTCCAACCATAATAAACGGTTTTCCAGATGGGTTAAAAGCCTGCAAAGCAGTAGCACTAATAACCAAGTCCTTTACCTTTTCAAAAACAGAATTTAAATTCTCATTCCACTCAAACTTGATTCCTTTCTTGAGAAGAGATCTCAAAGGCTGTACCTCCATGGCATACCCAGGGACAAACCTAGCATAATATTCACAGAGTCCTAAAAATGATGTCAAAGCATCTTTGTCAGTAGGAGGGCATGCATTTCTTACAGCATCCAAATTGCTAAACTTAGGCCTAATCCCTTCCTCTGAAATGATGTGGCCTAAATATTCCACTTCTGTAACCATCAATTTGCATTTATTGGGTTTATTTATCATGCCTTTGTTCTTGAGAATAAGTAAGACATTATTCAAAGCCTCCATGTGTTTCTCTTCTGTTTCTATGTGAATCAAAATGTCGTCCTGGAAATCCTGCACCTGTGGTAAGTCACAGAACAGCTCATCCATTAACTTCTGGAAAACACTTGCCGCTGAAGCAAGACCAAACGGCAACGGCAAGTACTTATGCTCCAAAGGGGGTTACAAAAGTAGTTATAGCCTGAGAATTTTCACTTAAAGGAATTTGGTGGTATGCATCAATAGTGGAGTAAAATGTTGAAAAACCCACATTTGTGATCATCTCTTGAATATGTGGAAGAGGATGACAATCCACCAATATATTTCGATTAACAGACCTCAAATCCACACACAATCTTAAATCCCGATTTTTTTATTTTTTTTTAATTATCACAATGGGCGAACCCATTCTGTTGAGTCTGTCGGAGTGATTATGCCCTCAGTTTGTAATTTCTGTAATAAAGCCTTCAAATCTGTACTGATGCTTAACCCCTTCTGTGCCGCGGACGTAATGGTTACGTCCTGCGGCACAGTGCTCGTGTGCCGAGGACGTAACCATTACCGTCCTGGTCACAGAGCTCAGAGGGAGCGCTAGCACTCCCTCTGTGGGCTTCCCTCCCAACCCCCCAAGGCAGGGATGGAAGGGGAAGCCCTTCCCCTTCCGCCCCGACCCCCGCTGACCTCCCCAGTGACATCTGATGATGTCAGCACTCAAATGCGCGCTGACCTCATCAGAGGCCACTTCCCCATTGCGCTGGAAGCCTTCCAGCGCGATCGGAAGAGAAATGCAAAGCATTTTGCTTCCGATCATGTGATGGGGCCCTGAGAGGCTTCAAAGGGAAGGAAAGTAATTTCCTTCCCTTTGAAGTCTCTCAGAGCATTTCAAAAGCCGGATTGTAAAGCCCACTAGACACTAGGGATTTATTTTTGTATGAAACTGGCATGAGGGGAGCGACCCCTTGGGCAAGGGTTGCTCCCCAGGGGGCAATATTTTTCAGGCCTTTTCGGTAGGCTGATCTGCCCCCGGGGGGGGCAGAATCCACTAAGCGCCAGGGATCTTTTTTTTTTTTGTTGGGGAGCGACCCCTTAGGCAAGGGTCGCTCCCTAGGAGGCAAATTATATTTAAGCCATTTCTGACCCCCTTGGGGCAGATTGGCCTATTTTTATGAGGCCAGTCTGCCCCCAGAGGGGACAGAAACCACTAGACAACAGGGTATTTTTTTAATGCTAAATTCATGGAAGGGGAGCGACCCCTTAGGCAAGGGTCACTTCCCGGGGGTCAAATTTATTTTAGGCCATTTCTGCCCCACCAGGCAGATCGGCCTATTGTTATTAGGCCAATACCTCTAGGCGCCAGGGCAATTTTTTTTTTTTTTTTTTTTTTTTTTTTTTTAGAGATGGGGAGCGACCCTTTAGGCAAGGGTCGCTCCCCTGGGGGGCAAATTGTATTTAGACCATTTCTGCCCCTCTTGGGGGCAGATCGGCTGATTTTTGTTAGGTCAATCTGCCCCAAGGGGGGGCAGAAACCACTAGGCATATATATTTTTTTTTTGCGCCAATGTAACGCAAGAGGAGTGACCCCTTAGCCAAGGGTCGCTCCCCGGAGGGGTGGGAGGGCAAATTTATTTTAGGCCATTTCTGCCCCTGCCCAGGGGCAGATCGGCTTATTGTTATTAGGCCAATCTGCCCCCGGGCGGGAGGGGAGCAGAAGAGCCAGGGAAATGTTTTTTAGGTTTTTTAGTTTTTTAGGTTTTTAGCAGTGGGGAGCGACCCCTTAGGCAAGGGTCGCTCCCCTGTGGGGCCAATTTTGTATATAGACCATTTCTGCCCCCCTTGAGGGCAGATTGGGCGATGTTTTTTTGTGTGTTTTTTTTAGGCCAATCTACCCGCAGGGGGGTGGAAACCACTTAGGCACCAGGGATTGCTGTGTGTGTATGCGTGTGTTTTCTTTAGGGAGGCAGCCCCTTGGGTAAGGGTCGCTCCTCATGGGGGCACATTACTGTTGGCCATGGCCTATTTTTGGAAGGCCCATCTTCCCCAAGGGGGGGGCAGAAAGCCCACCAGAGGCCAGAGAAGTTTTTTTTCAAAAATAAGAGAGTGGGGGTATGGCCATACCTTCACCCCAAATAAATGGGGCCAAAGATGTTCTGCACACCAGTGGGCAGATGCGGCAATTACCCCTGATCCACACCCCAGGGGCAGAAAGTCTACTAGATGCCAGGGAATTAAAAAAAAAAAAAGAATTGGGGTGGTGGCTACCAACCAGTATGGGCCGGGTTATGCCCCCTTCCCAACTGAAGGGGGTAACAGTCTTTCAGCTCTCCCCTGCACTCTAAATTATCTCATCCCACAGTAAGAAAGAAGACATTTGATTATTTTGGGTTTTGGTTTTACATTTGGCCCATGAGAGCTCGGCTAACTCTCAAAATCGTCCCACTTGGAATGGTGAGGGCTGCACTTTATGGACTTTGGGACGCTGCCATATAGAAAAATCCACAAGACCTAGACACATCTGAAAACTAAACATCTGGGTGTTTTCAGGGTGGTGTGTTTCACATGCACCCCACACCATTTTCATTCCCACAATGCCCTGCAAACCTCCATCTTGGCTGGAAATAACACATTTTTCCCACGTTTTTGTGATGGAACCTTCCGGAATCTGCAGAAATCCACAAAATTCCTACCACCCAGCATTGTCTCATCTACACCGATAAAAATTCTGCTGCACTTGTGAACCTAAAAATATTTTTTTGCAAACTGCCCTTTTTGACCCGCTTTGGTTCCCCCTCAATATCGACATATTTTTGTCTCTTCCCTTTCACAAGCACTTGGCCCACCTACACAAATGAGGTATCATTTTTACCTGGAGACTGAGGGGAACGTTGAGTGGTATGAAATTTGTCCCACTGCGGTAATCCCACACAGAAATGTTGGAAAAATGTGATTTCTTAGCAAAATATGAGGTTTGCTGGGGATTCTGGGTAATAAAACATTGGGGGATCCACACAAGTCACACCTCCCTGGACTCCCTTGGGTACCTAGTTTTCAGAAATGTCTGGGTGTGGTAGGTTTCCCTAGATGGCTGCTGAGCCCAGGACCAAAAATGCAGGTGCCCCCGCAAAAACAGGTAGTTTTGTTTTTGATCATTTTGATGTGTCCATTTAGTGTTTTGGGGCATTTTCTTTCGTGGGCAGTAGGCCTACCCACAAAAGTGAGGTACTTTTTTTATCGGGAGACTTGGGAGAACGCTGGGTGGAAGGAAATTTGTGGCTCCTCTCTGATTCCAGAACTTTCTGTCACCAAAATGAGAGGAAAAAGTGTATTTTGGGTCAAATTTTGAGGTTGGCAAAGGATTCTGGGTAACAGAACCTGTTCAGAGCCCCACAAGTCACCCCATCTTGGATTCCCCTAGGTATCTAGTTTTCAAAAATGCGCAGGTTTGCTAGGTTTCCCCAGGTGCCGGCTGAGCTAGAGGCCAAAATCCACAGGTAGGCACTTTGCAAAAAACACCTCTGTTTTCTGTGGAAAAATGTGATGTGTCCACGTTGTGTTTTGGGCCATTTCCTTTCGCGGGCGCTAGGCCTACCCACACAAGTGAGGTACCATTTTTATCGGGAGACTTGGGGGAATGCTGGGTGGAAGGAAATCTGTGGCTTCTCTCAGATTCTAGAACTTTGTCACCGAAATGAGAGGAAAAAGTGTTTTTTTTTTTGCCAAATTCTGAGGTTTGCAAAGGATTCTGGGTAACAGAACTTGGTCAGAGCCCCACAAGCCACCCCATCTTGGACTCCCCTAGGTGTCTAGTTTTCAAAACTGCGCAAGTTTGCTAGGTTTCCCCAGGTGCCGACTGAGCTAGAGGCCAAACTCCACAGCTAGGCACTTTGTAAAAAAAAAACCAGCCCTGTTTTCTTTGTGAAAATGTGATGTGTCAACGTTGTGTTTTGGGGCATTTCCTTTCGCGGGCGCTAGGCCTACCCACGCAAGTGAGGTACCATTTTTATCGGGAGAAATAGGGGAACACAGAATAGCAAAACAAGTGTTATTGTCCCTTGTCTTTCTCCACATTTGTTCCTTCCAAATGTAAGACTGTGTGTAAAAAAAGACGTCTATTTGAGAAATGCCCTGTAATTCACATGCTAATATGGGCACCCTGAGATTCAGAGATGTGCAAATAACCACTGCTTCTCAACACCTTATCTTGTGGCCATTTTGGAAATACAAAGGTTTTCTTGATACCTATTTTTCACTTTTTATATTTCAGCAAATGAATTGCTGTATACCCGGTATAGAATGAAAACCCATTGCAAGGTGCAGCTCATTTATTGTCTCTGGGTACCTAGGGTTCTTGATGAACCTACAAGCCCTATGTATCCCCGCAACCAGAAGAGTCCAGCAGACGTAACAGTATATTGCTTTCAAATATCTGACATCGCAGGAAAAAGTTACAGAGTAAAATGTGGAGAAAAATGGCTGTTTTTTTACCTAAATTTCAATATGTTTTTATTTCAGCTGTTATTTTCTGTAGGATCTACACAAATGACCCCTTGCTGAATTCAGAATTTTTTCTACTTTTCAGAAATGTTTCTGGGATCCAGCATTGGTTTCTCACCCATTTCGGCCACTAACTGGAAGGAGGCTGAAAGCACAAAAAATAGTAAAAATGGGGTATGTCCCAGTAAAATGTCAAAATTGTGTTGAAAAATTGGGTTTTCTAATTCGAGTCTGCCTGTTCCTAAAAGCTGGGAACATGGTGATATTACCACTGCAAACCCTTTGTTGATGCCATTTTCAGGGAAAAAAACACGAGCTGCCTTGTGTAGCCCTTTTTTCCCATTTTCTTGGAAAAAACGAAATGTTTGCTGTATTTTGGCTAATTTCTTGGTCTCCTGCAGGGGAACCCACGAAGTCTGGGTACCTCTAGAATCCCTAGGATGTTGGAAAAAAAGGATGCAAATTTGGCGTGGGTAGCTTATGTGAACAAAAAGTTATGAGGGCCTAATCGCAAACTGCCCTAAATAGCCAAAAAAAGGCTCGGCACAGGAGGGGAAAAGGCCTGGCAGCGAAGGGGTTAAAGGGACAGGCCTCCAATTTTTTTTTTTTTTAAAGATGTGTTTATTGAAATTTTTCCAATAAATGAAATCTTCGTAGGATTAACAAATCATGTTGCAGAGCATCCAAGTCACGGTTCAATCATATCAATATTCGTAATGTTGAATATGCAAAACAGGTAATCAATTATTATGTTAGTAGACATAATTTATACATCGTGGTAGTACCCCGTCCTCTGATAGTGTAGCCCTCGTCTCTTTTCTGATCTGTAAAGTTTTGCGCTCTGCAACAAAGCATCATTATGTCTTATAAACTGTGATAACTAGTAAGTCTAACTTTGCGGTGGTGAGAGAGTTCTGACACAGGCGTGAGGGTCAGGGTAAACAGGGCTGCCGGTCCACCACCCCAGGGGCAGGCGCCCACCCATTACTGTCCCTCCCCACAGCACCCTCGCTGGGGTTCGATCACAATGTGTAACAGCTGGTGTCTCAGTACATCATGCAGTGGGTTAAAGGTGCTCCTGACATCGGTGTCGCAGTGTCCTCTTCTAGGATCAGTGCTAGTAGTGTCCACCGTCCCTGTTCATGCACTCTAGTTCAACCCTATTCATCACCTGTGCCGGGGCCTGTATGTGTCGCGTCAACTTCTTCCTCCCCATTCTCCGAGCTATTTCCCACAACTGATATCTGCTCCTCCCAGGCCTCCAGTAATTCAGCCCAGAGTGGGACAATTGGACGCTGACCGATCCCCGCTCCTCCGCACGCCGCAAGGCATGCAGCTCAGCCTGCGCCCAGGTCGATACATCGCATCTCCAGGTCACCACTGAGGAGCTTCCAGGGGACTTCCAGTTCATGGCAATTCGGCATTTAAATAGCACCAGTGCCAGATCAAAGAATCTGCCGCCAACCTTCCGGGAGGCTGGTCCGGGGCTCAGACCTAACAAGCAAAGAGAAGGGTCCATCTTCACACTCACACCCAGCGCGCCCCCTCCATGTCACCCAGGACACTCCGCCAGCATTGCTGTATTTCAGGGCAATGCCACAACGTGGTCCAAGTCCGCGTCCACAGCACCACATCTGGGACATGCCTGGGGGTCGCCCCCATATATCACCTGTATCCTGTGCGGCGTAAGGTACTTTCTATGTACATAATTGTACTCAACGTATTGATGACTGTTGTTCCGTGATATCCTACGGGGGTACTCC
This sequence comes from Pleurodeles waltl, assembly GCF_031143425.1. Taxonomy (NCBI): domain Eukaryota; kingdom Metazoa; phylum Chordata; class Amphibia; order Caudata; family Salamandridae; genus Pleurodeles; species Pleurodeles waltl. The sequence continues at coordinate 428,983,903 of NC_090445.1, read as the reverse complement.
AGCACTCTCCGCCACTCCGCATCAGTCATGCCTCTGCCCAATGTCTCCTCCCACTTCACCCTAAGGCCCTGAAGGGATTCCATTGTGCCCTCTTGTGGGCTCTATAAACCCTAATGATGAGATGAGTGTCTCCCCCCAGGGTCAGTAAAAGGTGGAGAATTGTTTGAACCTCTGGTTCAGCATTCACTGTGTGCCAATGCTCCCGTATGGAGTGTGTCAGTGTTTGGTAAAAAATAAATTGTCCTCTCTGAACCCCACTCTCCTCCACCATATTGGTGAAGGATCGCCTCACCCCATCCCGGAAGAAATCGCCACTCCCTCCTGGGTCCAGGCCCCGGCTTGAGGTCTGCTTGAGGTCTCGGTAGTACCCGACATGGGGCGCCCCGGGGTAACGCCACCAATGGAAACGCCGGTGAGTAGGCTGCCTTTATTCCCATGCGTCTCAGGCACCTCCTCCAACAAGAGAAAGCCACCACCAGCAGGGTGTTCCCCCCCTGGTAACGGTATCCGATAATTGAGCATTCGCACCAGTATCAAGTCTCCCCCAATCTCTCACCCGGGAGTGCACCGGTCCAGCCGCCCCCGCAAACCATCTGGACATCCATTGTAGCTGGCTTGACAAGTAGTAAAGTTCAAAGTCCGGGACCCCCAATCCGCCCTCATCCACAGGGCGACGTAAGACAGACAGGGCAGTCCACCTGCGTCCCTCATCCCATATGAGCTCTTGGAGCAGTATATTCAATTCCCTGAACCAGCTCGTCTGGACTGTCACCGGAAGAATGGAGAAATAATAGAGAATGCGAGAGCGCCAGAACGTCACAGAGGACCTCAAAGACCAGAGTGCCCTGCCTAAATTGCCGACACAGAGGTCCCCTAAGTCATGGAACACCTGTACTCCCTGATATTTAAAAGTGTGAGGTGCCCATCTGATATCCACAGGGCAAGATGGCGGCTGCGGCTCATTCACCCCCCACGGGAAGACGTATGTCTTACTTCTAGTGAGCCTAAGGCCTGAGTGGCCGCCAAACTCCTTCAGCAATGCAAGCGCCCATGGGACCCCGGAGTCACCCTCCCTCAGGGAGAATAATGTCATCAGCGTAGAGTGGAATGTTACGTTCCGTGCAGCCCCACGTCACTCCTCTGCCTAGGTCCTCCGCCCGGAACTGAGCCGCCAGGGGCTCGACGGCGAGTGCAAACAGTAGCGGGGACAACGGTCAGCCCTGTCTGGTACCTCTAAATATGGGGTAGGTGGCTGATACCGTCCAGCCTGTCCTCACCTGTGCCATCGGTCTACTGTACAGTAGGTCAACCCACCGCACCCATCCCTTGCCAAGGCCCATCCGAAGCATCCGCATCGGGTAGTCTCACAGCACCGAATCAAACGCCTTCTCTAAATCCACGGAAAGAAACACTGTCTCCAGTGGTCGCTTAGCTCTCGGCATATGCAAGAGAGCAAACAAACGCCTGAGATTGAGGGATATGTTACGTGCCGGTATGAACCATTTTGGTCCTCATGGATTAGGGAATTGATATGTTGAACCAGTCTATTGGCCAGGATCTTGTTCAGTATCTTAAAATCACAATTCACCATCGAGAGCGGTCTGAAATCAGTCACCGGCGCTTCCTGTGACTGTCTTGGGCAAGGGAACCACCAGCGCCTCTTTCATTATCTCTGGGAGTGTACCCTGCTGGAGTGCCTCTGCATAGAGTTCAACCAACATGGGTGACAGAATATCCGAGTACGTCTTATAGAACTCCAAAGGGCGTCCATCCGTGCCCGGCGTCTTAAGCGCTGCTAGTTGTGAGATGGCGGTCTTAACTTCCTCTAGTGTCACCAGGCCCCCCAGTGGCTCCCTGTCCTCCAGCGCCAAGGTGCGTAAGGGTAACAAGTGCAAGCTGGTCCCCAAAGCTTCTGGTAGATGCCACGTATGCTCGTTATTGGTTCATCCTCTCCATGGGGCCTCACCAACCATGCCAGCATTCTGCCTGATCTGCCCTCCTCCGCGTGTACAGCTGCCAAGTACTTCCGGTAGCTATGGTGGCGCAGCTGTTCCTCGGTCAGATTATAAGATTATTTTGCTTTAAGGAGTCTTTTTGTGCGCTGCCTGGTCCATGCCCCCCATGTTCTCGTCTTCGTGTACTATCTTTTCTAGGCAGACAAGCTCACGCTCAAGGGTATGCGTGATCCCCACTGTTTGTCCCATGTAATATCCCCTGGTCACTAACCATTGTACATGTCTGGAGGCAGTGGATCCCTTGTTGATGTGGATGTGCTCTATTAGGTGAGCTCTAAGCGCTTCCCTGTAGGGTGGATCCTCTAGCGTCACCGGTCCAAATCTCCACATCGGGATGGGCGGTCTGGGCTCCGCACAGCGCCAAGTAAGGAGTAATGGGCTGTGGTCTGAGAGGGTGCGTCCCAGGTACTCAGAATTTGTTATTTCGTGTACTAGGTTCCCAGTGCATACCACCCTAACTATTCTAGTGTGCACCTGGTGGAAACCCGAGTAGTAGGAGTAATCCCTCTCCCCTGGATGCTGATTCCACCACACTTCCTCTAGGCCCCAGTGTATCATCCAGTCCCGTAGCCCTTTAGCTAGTTTATGTGATGGTGCCCCTGGCAGCGGAGGGAGAGATCGATCCAGCTCAGTGTCTATAACACAATTAAAATCCCCCAAACCACTAATTGTCCCCCCACCTGCCTAGTGAGTCAGCCAGAGAGCCGCTGCAAAAAAGGTACCTGGTCCTGATTAGGGGCGTATACACAACTTAGCACCACCTGTCTTCCGTGCAGCCTACCCTCAACTATTACAAATCTACCATCTTGGTCTATGTCAACAGTTGTAGCTTCAAATGGGACCCCTGCTCTTATCCACACCAGCGCACCTTGTGCAAAGGTTGAGTATGTGGTGGCAAACACCTGTCTCCTACATCTACGTCATAGTTTGTCTACCTCATTGGAGTTAAAATGGGTCTCCTGTAACAGTGCCACATGCACTACCCTCCTCTTCAAATATGTCAGGACTCTGTGCCATCTGGTCAGCATCCCCATCCCCCTAATGTTCCATGTTAACAGGTTGTAGTCCGCCAGTCTACTTGGGTTATACCAGAGAAGGCCGCCCACCCCGCCAAGCGGCCACAGCCACAGCCACCCCTCCAGTCACCAGCGTCCGCATCAGAACGAAACGGTTCAGTCTCCCGCACACAACACAAAACATGTAACTGCAAATCCCAACTCCCCATCCCCAGGGCACCGCTCTAACGGTAGGCTGCCCATTAAACAGTGCAGATGCACAACCAAAACAATAAGTCATTCCGTGTTCTTGCCGTTCACCCCTCCGAGGCTGAGAATCCAGGGGAGGGGGGTCAATGGCCAACAGGGGCCCAAATTCAATCCAAAGTCCCCATCACAGGTCTGGGGTAGCTTAGTCAAAATCAACCCAGGTCGTCAGCAGTTTGAGGGGTTAACTTGGGGGTCCCATCGGGGCTACAATAGCCCGCCCCCCCATGTGTTTGAGACTCAGTCCGATTCCCTCTCACTGGCCTCCACTGAAGAATCTATGCTCCGCAACGATGCCACCACCTCCAGTGCTGCTTTCCTGGTGGATTTCTTTTGAGCCTGGGTTGGACCCACTCTCGATCAGGGCTTGCTTCGTTGTCTCCTTGGCCCTCAACAGTCCCGGTGCCCTGCGCATCCCGCTCTGTCACCGGGGCTCTCCCCAGACTTAAGCATCTCCAGCCATTGCCATGCTTCATCAGGTCTCTGAAAAAAGGTGGTGTGACCCTCAGTGATCACCCTCAATCTAGCTGGAAACAGGAGGGAGTATTAAATACCTTTGTCGCGGATTGCTCTCTTCACTGCTATGTAGGAGGCTCGTCTGTTCTGTACCCCCGCTGTGAAATCTGGGAATAATGTTACCGTTCCGTTTGCAACACGGAAGGGTCCGACCTCTCTCGCTTGCTGCAGTAGCCCATCTCTGTCCCGGTAGTGCAGCAACTTGGCCACGATCACCCGAGGCCTATAATTCCCACATTGTTCCTGTGATTGCGGCCTTCTACGTCCTCTGCCCTGCGTTCCAGCCATTGCACACCATCCGTCAGTTGGAGGACCACGGCCTTGAGCTCCTGCTGCACCGGCAGGAGCTCCGCCAGCACTGTCTTGGCTTCCTGGACCCCGTCGGCCAGTTTCTGGTGACCTGCCCTGAGTAAGCTCGCCTCCACCGATACCTGACCAATGTCACGCTGAAGCATTGTCTTGGTGTCCTCTATGGCCCCCAGGATCTTGTCTATTGTGGCCTGCAGGGGTGTTTGTCACAGGGTCCGCCATAGCTCCCCCGGTCGAGTCGACCATGCGCTTGCAGGCCTGTGCCTTGCTTCTATTCTGGCCCTGGAGGTCATCCGTTATGCTGGGGTGGTAAGTTAACAACCCCCACGCTTTCACAATGATGATTCGGACCAACAGTTCAACCAGGGAGCTCAGTGTTTCTAGTCATCTCATGCTGGGGTTATGCGCTTGTACTGGCGCCTCCTGTAACGCACAGGACACTTTACTGTGATGTGAACAGCCGTGGATGTCGTGAGGTTGTCTTTTTGTTCCTTAAGTGGCACACAAGGACATGTCAGGAAGGAAATGTTTCCTAAAGACGCTTTCTTTGCAGCACTTAGATTGGGTTTTTACTCACTTCACATTGTAAAGAACTGTGTTGGTAATGATTGGTATGTCTGATGTGTGTCCTTCCACCTCCCATGCTAGAAGCCCTCTATTCCCCTCAGTTCATTGACACCTCCTTTCCTCAGCGTACATCTTTAACTTCCTCTCCACCCTCCTCACTCTGTGACTGCTGCGACATGCACTGCAGCCTGCTGGGGCCCCTTGTGTTGTGTCTTGGGGAGCCAGACTCATGAAATGTCGTTGTCAAGTGCCTTACTGATGAAACTTGTAAGTTACAAGCATTCATCAAGTATTACACAAGTTTATAAGAATTACAGCAAGTAGATGCATATGTATAGTGTCCAGGTTACATCACTGTGTGAGTTCCAGGACTACTCCACATGTTATATCGGGAGTCATATTATATCTGGGATGAGGCTTATCGGTGTTTTAAGCAGTGGTAGCTGCTGGTGCTTTAAAGGGAAGGTACAGGGGGAAGGGGGAGGGGAGAATAAATAAAAATTACCATTCGTCGACAACCGCCGTCCACTCCTGCCACCTTGTTCCTCCTTCTTTCCTGTTCTGGTGTCCCAGCATTCGCAGGGACACCAGCACAGACTCCCCAGCAATCCTGGTGCTGCTTACATGCTAAACGTAGTAACATAGCATGTAAGCAGCGCCAGGATTGGTCTAAGCGGCAGTGACTGCCGCTCAGACACAACCCTGGGGCCTGTTCAGTTTCCCCAGTCTGGCTGTATACACAGCCGGGATGGAGAAACTAAGTGTGCATGTGTGTTTGGATGGCTGTCTTTGGCCGTCCAAACACACATGCGCACTTAGTGCACACAAGTCCTCATCCCACCTACAGAGGCCCAGCACCGCCCCTCCCTGCACCTGTGGGCTGAGCCAGCAGCAGAAAATAAAACAATATTTGAATATTGTTTTATTTGTCTGCTGCTGGCTCTTAGCCAGTGGGGTGTCGCTCCTCCGCCATTGCGGAGGAGCTGCCCTTGGTTTTAAGTTTCCATATGATAATTGCCATAGGTCCACTGCTGCCCTAATGCCTTGCATCACTCACGCTGATGTGTTGGGTCCCAAGTGTCAAGCATGAGTCTTCTCTCACAGGTGGGTGCGGCCTCTGTCATTTCGACCGCTATCAGGCCCAGATCATGAGTAGGCCCAAACAGGGGGAGGTGTTTACTGCATCCACTAACTACCATTACCCTGGGTTGGGTGGGGTGTTCACTGGGTGCAGTAAGTACCTCCTAGAGTTTAGTAATGGAAAATGAGGCATAACATGCGGAATCGCAATTTATTTAATCTAATTTGATAACTTTTGCCAGGTTTTTTCAAGCAGAATGTGAGTTGGGAAATTGCATGAGGTCGAGGGGTGGGGTGGCGGTAATTACTTTAATTTCAGCATACCTTTCAATTCTGGCATTCGATTTTCCCTACTACTGTATTAAGAGCCCGAAAAGTCGCTCTTTCTGGCTGACTTGTGCCAGTTGTGAAGTCCCTCATTGTGTGACACCTTTGTGTCTAAAAACATGTGGCTTTGGCTTGTAACACTGTCAACAGAGTAGGAGCAAGGCATTTTGATGTCTAGTCAAGGTAATGTTGTCAATAGTTGCATGACCTCTGAGCGTATCCATCATGAGAAGTGACCACCCAAAATAATTCTAAAATTATTAAAAACTTTAAAACCCTCACTAGAATGAATGCTCTTAGTCTGATACAAGATGGTTGGAAGCTCCAGAACAGAATGACAATGTGTCAAAGAGCAATCATTCCTTATTTATTGTTTTTCAGATGCATTCTAGATATACTCTGAAGCGAATATTTAGTGCCAACAAACAAGACGCCCCCATAGTTGCCGCAAAATACTCCTACACATTTCAGTGCCATTCCTTCTAGAGTGAGCAAAATACAGTGCCATATTAAATAAGGTACAAATTACGAGTATGAAACCCTGGGATAATAATTCAACATAGCTCACAAAATAGACAACTAATAACAGTTCATCACATTTAAAACAAACACTATTAAAACCTTTTTCTAATATTTACAATCTACTTAGTAAGTTAGAATGCAAAAGAAAAAACAAAAGCAAAACCTGTTGGCTTTGGCAGTGCTTGTTTCTGTATAGTTTTGTTCATCAACCCTGTTAAGGCAAACATATTATGTGTAGTACAGCACAATGTCTTAAATCCCGATTGATTGATTTTTATAAGGTTATTTCTTAGAGCCCAATTTTCTAGATGTCTATCTGTATATTCTCCCTTGAAACTACTACCAACCTTGCAGACCTGATCTGTGATCTTGAAGCAGAGGGCGAAACCGACGACACAACCTGACCTAGACATCGTGACTCCTGGGGTCTTGCAGTAGGAGCGCGTCAATCTCCAGGAGGACAGAATACGACCCACACATATATGAAACTACGTTTTTCCTAACTGCAGTTTAAACTTTCTCTTATGAAAACATGTTTTAACTTATTTGAAAAAATGAAATGTATATTTATGCCATGTCAGTGATAATAAATGTGACTCAATACATTATTTAGAGGAACTGTCCCATAAAGTGACATTCACACATTATTACAGTGCAAAACTCAAATTTAACATTACCTCACTGCAGGGAAATTGACATGAACTACTGTCTCACATATTGCATCTCACGATGACTTTACACAGGGAAACACCTATCCTAATAATTAAGAGGCTTCTTCAATAGGATTTGCCATATTGTGCACGTCACCCCTTGGGTCCTGGCTTTGGAAAAAAATAAAATAAAAAGCATATGAGAAGGTGCCATGACATAATCCATATATGCAGGGGCTATTTATTACCATACAAGGGCGTCATCTCAAATGAGTCATGCGCCGGCTCATACTCAACAATAGTACCACATTTTATTTGATTGTTTGTGCGTGAATGTGTGTGTGTGTGTGAGAAAGAGAATGTGTCATCAAGGCTTGTATGTCGAAACACGGCAGGTGAGTGATGCCTCACACTGGAATGTTACAATAAAGGGCGTTCACTCCATGCTCAGAAGTGCGTGCCCTTCTTTGTACAAGAAGGAGGTGTTCTGGAATATGTATATATTGCCCCAGTTCAAGAAACAGGGGTTGGAAATATGAGTTGTGCAGATTTTATTACTTCTACTAATTACCGGTTGCAATCAAATTCTCACCTTATTTGTATATCAGCAGTTCAAAACCTGCTAGAAATTAACTGGGGAAACAGGCCTGGTAGTCACCAAAATCCGCATGTTATTGCCTGTTACTAGAAAAAAAGCTCGGAATAGATGCAGTTGATCGCCCCTGATAAATTCTAAACCTTGGGAGTGGCAGATTTTATTGTGTGCAATAAGTACAGGCTACAGCTCCAAGGCACCTGTAGTCAGGCTATTGATGGCGACAATCCCTATTAAACATTCCGTTTATTCTGATGCCCCATGAGTGCTCTTGATAGGAAATTATACTGTTCGTTTCAAGATCCAAAATGCAACATTTGCCATTGTGGTTACACCCTAGAAAAGGGTGTTGAACCTCAGTGCGCCCACTGATTCCTTCGAAAGGAAGCAACCTGAAAGCTAGAAGCTGAGGGGAAGATTGAAGTTGCAACAGCCACTGAGTAGTTTATTATAGATTTCTGAAACAGACTTCAAACAGCAGATTCATCACATTTTGAACATTACCCGGGGCATTTGACTCTATCTGGAAACTATTTCAGCAGTATCTCTATGCACCAGTAGGTGATGCTATGCAGATCTGCACTGATGCCACTCCACTCCAGAAATGCCGCACACTGTCAATTCCTTTCTGTCCAAGCCACCAGATGAGGATCTGGAGCTATCTCCAGTCTCTTCGAGCACTCTCCACCTCACAAATGTACAGTCTGCAAGGCAAATATAATCTCCCACGATGACAGGGTTTAAACCTTCTAAGGACAGTCTCAAGAAAATGTCTGATAGCTCCTCATCAGGTTCGCCTGTGGTGCCTATGGTTGAGTCACGACTCCAAGGCCTGCAGTGACTGCATGTTGATTAACCCAAAAGCCATACAGGACCTCAAGGTGAAACTCTACATTGTCAAGAACCGGAAGACTCCTCTACAAAACCGGTCCAAATCCAACGGTTGGTGTTGATAAAGTTCCTGTTCCAGAAGTCACAAGAGTCATTCCCAAGGTTGAGGTCATCAAGGTCCAAATCGTCTGTCCCTTCCCATTATTCTTGCACTCCTGAGAAGGCACAGCAGTACCACCATACCTCTGGATCTTGCTCCTGAAGCTGGTTGACTTTGTCATCAATCCCTCGACTTGCCCCGGCAGAACCAGAGTTGCTGGGGCCACCTGTGACATCTAGGCAGATCAAAGAGTTCTTCAAAGTCATACTCTGACTCTTCAGATCCCATCCAACTTCCTCTGTTGTCCCTAAATGTCTCAAGGAGTCGAGATGCCCTCCTTCTGTAATACCGCCTGTGGGTCACCGCTACACCAGTTGGACCCTCCGAAACCTCCACTAGACCTCCCCTGGCTCCTTTACTGCCTCTGCCTCCGATCTATGTCGGTTTCCAGAGCATCGATACCAATTCTATCGATGCCAGAGGACGAGGTGCCCTTTGTGCTCTGCAAATCAGAGTTGCCACCGGTACAACCACAACGAAAATCGCACTCAGTATCCATAGAAACACAATCTAGTCCACTTGATGGCCTACCTCCCCAAGGAAGATCCCATAAGCTTCATTGCTTGTTGAACAACAATTCTGACCGATTATAACAGAGGCGATGAAATTAACCAACCCTACCATGAAGAGAATTGGTATGATGACCTTCAGCCTTGACACCTCTCCTGACTCTGGTCTTCTCACACCCCAATATTCTGCTGCCGAAGAGAGTGCTTTATTTACTGTAGTCATGCGGAGGGCAGTCAATGTTAATGACCTCCTGCTCCCTACCTTAGAGGTCAAAACGAATCAAAGTTCTCCAGCCCACAGCACCCCTTTCCTTAGTTATGCAAGCATCTACCAGCCGAAGAAACCCAGGTACTTTTCCGACCACTCCCCTGGTAGGGTGAGCACAATAGTGGAAACCCTTAGGAAGAGGGTATTTTTTTCCACCAGCTTAGGCCTCCGGTCTGTCTCTGGCAGTTGCCTGCTGATCTGCTCTTCCCATGCTTTTTGGGATTTAGCGGCTCAAGTCCTCCCAGAATACTGGGAGACTACAGCCCTGTTCTGGCTAAAGCTATACAGGATGGTCGCAACGTGTCCAAGTTCAGCCTCTGTCCTAGATTTCACTATGGTCAACTTTGAGCCTGCTGGGATCGATTCCCTCCTGCATCTTGCTGGTCATGCACACCAGGTGGCATATTTGTATTTGTATTTGTAGTTGTAGAGCGCATTCCGGCGGGAGCATCGAAGCGCTATGCGGACCTTAATGCAAAGAAGAGAAAAACGGAGAATAATACTTATTAGTTTGCGAAGAGCCAGGTTTTCAGGCCCTTCCTGAAGGTCAAATGATTCCGTATTTGTCGTAGAGGGAGCGGCAAGCCATTCCAGAGTCTGGATGCTTGCACAGAAAAGGCACGATCTCCCCATCTCACTTTTTTGCAGCGTGGGACTTTAATCAAAAACCTGGAAGCAGATCTCAGAAGTCTCGGGGGTTGATAAAACGAGACAATAGATTTAAGATAATCACATCCTGATGACTGAAGTGCTTTATGCGTGAGGCAAAGTGTCTTAAACATTATTCTCTTCCGGATTGGAAGCCAATGAAGAGATGCCACGCACCTGGAGGCAGAGGCAGAATTGGGCGTATTTAAAATTAAGCGGGCTGCCGCATTCTGGATAGACTGTAATTTATCCAGCGAAGACTTATTTGTGTTAAGCAGTAAAGAATTGCAGTAGTCAAGCCTAGAGGTGACCAACGCCAGTACCACCGCGTGTCTAAGGTCTTCCTCAAGTAAATGAAGAATTTTCTTGAGGGTTTTTAGAGTCCAAAAGCAGACCTTAACCAACTGATTGATCTGAAATTTGAAGGACAATGAATCGTCAAACACAATACCCAAATTTTGGGCAGCTGAAACAGGTGAGGGGCAGCCCCCACACAGGGGAGGCCACCAATTATTGTCCCAAGGGGATACTTTGCCCCCCAGGTACATAATCACAGTTTTATCCCTGTATATTCAGGCTCTGGAGTGGGTCCTGAAGTCTCAGTGGGCCCTACGTCAAGGGGACATCTCTGACCATGTCCAGATTTTCGAGGAGACTGCAACGGATATGCAGTGACGGCTAATGGACCAAAATTGGTTCTGCTGCAGATTGTTTTCCGAACCCAACCAGGGCTGACAGTGGTGACCGTGCAGCACTTCTGGATTGGGGCGGCCACCTGGGAGAGGTGAAGATCAGAGGTCTCTGGCAGAGTTGCAGCTCCAGATCAACCTCCTGGCACTGAGGGCAATCGGCCTGGCATTGGAATCCTTCCTTCCATCCATCAATGCAAGGCTGATACAAGTGCTTGGGAACACCACTGCCATATGGTATTGCAACAAGTGAGGTACTTTGGGCTCGTGGTCCCTGTGCCAACAGGCGCTAGGCCACTGGAAATGGCTGGACCATCAAGGGATTTTCTTGGTGGCAAATCATCTGACACGATCTTTGAATGTCAGAGCAGATGAGCTCAGCCATCGACACAGTGATTCACGAGTGGCAGTTACATCCGAAGATGGTGCAACGTTTCTTCAGTGAATAGAGAGAACCTTAGCTTGATCTATTCGCCACTTCAGAGACCATGCAATGTCACCAGTTCGGTTGGCGTTTCCAAGGCATCTTTGGCTAGGAGACATGTTATGTCTATGGGGGAACTCGGGATCCCTGTATGCCTTCCCGCTGATACCCCTTCTCCCTGAGTTCTAAAGAAGATCAGGACTAACTGGGCCCAAGTAAACCTAGTGGCCTTGGATTGCGTGTGGTGAGTGTGGTGTCTAGAGATCCTTAGCATGAGAATTTGTCCTTTGATCAGCTTGCCCCTCTGGGAGGATCTTCTGTCACAGCAAGGGGACAAGGTTATGCACTGAGCCTCCACAATCTCCACCTTCATGCCTGGAGATTAAACAGCGACCCCCTGATGTGGTTGATGTCTTCTTGGCAACCAAGCGTCCCTTGAAAACAACTGTATACTCCTGTCACTGGCACAAATGTGTGGCTTGACGCAGCACACGGCAGATTGACCTTTGTTTTTTTCTCTCAACCAAGAAGGCTTTGATCTGGGCACAATTAAAGGGTATCTTTTGGTCTTTTTATGGTTGCCGGATCAGACATCATTATTCAAATCATCACTATTGATGTGTTTTTTGGAAGGTATGCAAATCTGTTTCTTCCTCTCCCTTTCTTATGTCGCAACGGGACCTTTACTTGCTCCTCACATAATTTGATGTGCACTCCCATTGAGCCACTTCACACCTATCCTATGCAGGTTCTTTTCTTATCGCCATGACATTGGAAGGGTAGGTGAGTGCCCTTCTAGCACCATATGTGGAAATAGTGTCAGGGGATCAGCCTGTGGTGTAGCTGGCAATCCTCTCAGGAGGCTGGTAGATCAGCCGTAGCCAAGCTGCATGTCACACACAGTGCATCCCAGGATAATCCTGGCCAGAATGCCCCTTGCCCTCCCCAGATCTGTGCACAGTTTTACTAAACCATTCCATGTTGGAAGTACAGTTCTGATGCAATTCTGTGTCTAGGTGATAGAAGCTGTCTCTAGAACAGGCAACACAAACTAGCATATTGTGTACCGCGTTCCTTAGCCTTGGACTGACAGTACTGATTATATGTCGTGCAGCTTGTTCCTTGCTTTCCTAGAATAAAAACAAGCTGATAAAAATGTGTAAAAATAATCGATAAAAAGTTTACTTAATAAAATTAGTAAAATATGAACTGTAAAACGTAGCTAAAACATGGGTGATCAACCTGGGTCCTAGAAGTCCTCATGACACTCTCCCCTTGCCAGTTATAGAAGGAAGCTTCTAAAATTCCATGTAAAATACGAAAAACAATAAAATGTCTAAAATCCTAAAGGCCATAAATATGTTCACACCAACAAGCAGAGCAAACAATTAAAATGAGCCAATTAAAGAATAGTCAATCTGTTTAAAAGAAAGGCCAAATTTAAAAGTCATCGGAGGCAGCCATGATGTCATCCAACACATCACTGGAAAGGGATTGCAAGGAGGATCCTGCATCTGCAGACAACAGAACTGTTGAAGCACAGTGAGCAAATTGAAGGGACATACATGCCCCAGAGCCTCCTCCGAGGAAGTTCCATCCAGCACAATGTTCATGTGGAGCCAAAAGAAAATATAATTAGAGCTGTGGCATCCATATACAAGTAGGATGGCTCGTGAACGTAATCCTTAAACAACCGTAGTCTCATAGGACACCTCCAGAAACGAACCCTCAATGAAAACATCAGAAGATCCATGTCCATAGATGGCACCAATTGCTATGTAAGACCCACTTCCACATCAGAAGATCCATGTCCATAGATGGTACCAATTGCTGTGTAAGACACACATCCAGTGTGCGCTCGCAAGGGCACCAAAGACAGCGGAACACAGGCTGTACACAGTAGAAACATACTGGTCAAAAGGACAAAGACCAATTGTCTCCAAAGTGCTGTATCATGCGTTCACGGCACAGTTGGATGTATGGTAGTTCCACCACCAACTGGGTTTGAAATGGATCATCCATTGCGGAGCAAAAATAGTAGTAGCAAAATACCACCAATTAATGTCAATACATGCGGTATGCCTCCAAAAAAAAAAGAAAACAGGGTGTGTATGAATGATGGTATCAATCCAAAAACATTCTGGAAAGTGGTGACAAAAGTATACCCAGTCACCTGAAAGTGCACAACACCTGCAGTGTTGGAAGCATTAAAAATGCGGCTCACAAGTTCACCAAAGTGTCTTTTAAAGTTGGTATTTAAAAGTGACTGTATCTCAGCGGATGACCTCACCATTTGTACTTTGAATATTTCACAGGCAGATGTAAGCGCCACATGCTTTTGAAACGGTATTGCTTTTAGTCCACTCAGCTAGTTGAAGTTAACAATAAAGGTAGAAATGGGAGGCGACAAACTGCCTACCCTAATCTTATGTGTGGAGGAGGAATAACACATTTCCACAGCAGCTCACGATTTGAGAAACCCATATCCAATACAGGGCACCTGCTCTCGCCCCAGCACCCTTAATCACTCAACATTAATTAACTTCCATTCAAAAGTAACTGAAACACTGGGCGAATCAAGGGGTTGGGAACGCCCTTTAAGTAACAAGCTAAATTAGTCACTGGCGCATTACATACACCATGCAATGTCACATTTTTACATATTGAGTGGCTTACAGAAGTTTCACAATCACTACCACTAAGAAATACTTCCTTTTCCCTGCTCATACATTTATAATCGAAAGGCAGATCCCACATCTCATGTATAAAACTCTCACCTAAAGCTTCAACCCTACCTACAGTAAAATGTTTCAAACACAAAGTGAACTGAAAAAAAGAATATTAGCAGGGAGATTACTCCATGACCTAACCACACCGATGAAGGTGTTTCAGCGACTGTAGAAGGCAACTTTTCTAATTTTCCAATATTGAGCATTGTGTATATTGCATCTTTTTTCACCATTATCTGTTCTGTGCTTGTTAAATTAAATGGTGAGAATAACTCTTTTGAGTCCACATGCTCCCAGGGCACGTGGTTGGATTTCAGAATCTGTAATGTCCAACCAGCTGCATTATTTATCTAAGCTAACTTTATTCATGTTGTACAAATTACATGTCATTTTGTATAATATCAATTGCAGATGACACAATATTGTTAAGTGTGTAAATGAGAGTGGACAATGTATATATCCCATTATCGACAATGGCTAATGCTGTCCCTAAGTTTGCCTGATCTATTTGCCTTAAACAAGCTGTAGCTTCCATTTGGGAAAGCTTCCATATTTCATTGCATATTGCAAACACAAATCTTTTAGAGCTTGGTGATTTAGGACTTAACAAGAAATCTTGTAAATCCATGTCCTCAACGAGGAGAGAGCGGTGCTCTTTTACAGCTGTCAACGTGGAATGTTGCAACCATTGCTGACATAACTTGTCCATTCTGTATGTAGTGACAATCCCTGCATATTGTGTCTCGATATAACGATGGGCCTTGTCTGCCTGGTTTTAAACCCTGTGTATAGTTTACCAAACTTGCATGGCAACCATTTGTGTCCACTGACCACAATAACCGGCAGTTGGAACCTGAAAGTGTAGAATTAAATGTACCATTTCTAACCAAATCATTGAGTTGATATTCTGTGTAATTTATCAAACTTTGTCTATTGTCAGATTTTGAAACTGAAGGGATACTGGGCACATTCATGTCTTTAACTTTTGCTAAACCTAGGGAGGTTGTCTGCTGAACAGCGTCATTAAGAAAGAACTGTAACGGAATCAGACATGCTTTAAATAGGGCATGCACTGTACCTGCCAATCTTGTGTTCTCCAAACTGATTTTAAATAAATTGATTATTTTCAATATTCATAGCCCTTGATGGCTAGTTGGAAAACAAATGACTTTGAATAGATTAGTTTAGTAGCAGTCAGTATATTTTATTGTTTTTGGTGCTGGTAGTTTGACATAATATGATACAGGTTCAGCAGCGTCATTTCCACAAAAATGTGAATTTGTCTAAATTTGTTTTAGAACTCCCCACTGGTGGAGTTGGAAAGTGTTCCCATTGTGTGTAATTAAACATTGTATGTGGGTACGTAGGTAGTGGTGTGCATAATAATGATAACAAAACATGTTGCCATAATTTGGGGAGTTCATGTGCATATCTTCAGTTCTAAATAGAGTATAATATTCTAGCTCAAAAAGCATTGAATCAACTGTTTTCACATACCAATCATCAGGCACAATGCCAACTGTAATGATATAGTCCTTAGAGTTTTTTTTTAAATATGGAATTTGAATAGTGTCATTAGGTCCAAGTATGTAATATGAACCATATCCTAAACAGTCCCATCAGGAACTGGAACAGCAGAAATGTTCACTAGGGACAAGTCTTTTTGTACTTTGTGAGAAGACAAGCAAGGCTTCAATACCTCATCTACCAGTTCAACAGCAGAGCATTCAGGAAGATAATGCTCATTTATAAGAAGAAAATCACAAATCTAATCCACAAGAAGAAAGCAAGGTGAGTATAATCTGCAAGTAGGACCATGGATGGTTCAGATAAGTGTTTATAAGCCAGTGAAAAAGCTTGTGTATACCATGAAGCTAATTTGTTGTTGAATCTGAAAAGAAGTCGTCAATGCCAACAAAGCATCCAGAAGCAGTCCGTTTGAACACAGGCGCTACTGCAGATAAAAGGAAATTGGTAGATGCCTCTAAAGGTGGTTCATGATAAAGAAGTCCATTGTTTTGAGAAGTAGCAGAGGATTGTAGACTTGTGTCTGGTACGTTTCTGGTCATTGTAACAGTAATTGGAATCAACAAAAGTTAATTGTCCCCCCCGCCTCCCCTATGTAACTTAGGAGAAACAATTTCAGTGTTGTTTAGAGCTTGAAGAGGTATTTCCTGTATGGTAGTGATAGGAGATAGAGAAGTACCCACAAATCCTGTAGGTCTACTGTGTGGGCTTGGTCACATGATGTAATTTAACTTGATCAATGGAGACAAAAGGGGTCATTCTAATCTTGGCGGGCGGCGGGAGCCGCCCGCCAAGCGGGAACCGCCAGAAGACCGTACCGCGGTCAAAAGACCGCGGCGGTCATTCTGAGTTTCCCACTGGGCTGGTGGGCGACCGCCAGTAGGCCGCCCGCCCGCCCAGTGGGAAACCCCCTTCCACGAGGATGCCGGCTCCGAATGGAGCCGGCGGAGTGGAAAGGGTGCGACGGGTGCAGTTGCACCCATCGCGATTTTCAGTGTCTGCTATGCAGACACTGAAAATCTTTGTGGGGCCCTGTTAGGGGGCCCCACGACACCCGTTCCCGCCAGCCAGGTTCTGGCGGTCAAAACCACCAGAACCAGGCTGGCGGGAAGGGGGTCAGAATCCCCATGGCGGCGCTGCCTGCAGCGCCGCCATGGAGGATTCGTCAGACCAGGGGAAAACCGGCGGGAAACCACTGGTTTCCCTTTTCTGACCGCGGCTTTACCGCCGCGGTCAGAATTGGCCTGGATGCACCGCCAGCCTGTGGGCGGTGCATCCGCGGTCCCCGGCCCTTGCGGTCTATGACCGCCAGGGTCGGAATGACCCCCAAAGTGTTTGTCTTTACAACCAACCAGGGGTGGTAGAATCACAGTTCTGGTACCTTGGATTCCAAGAACTTGTACCAGTGCACAGTATGATGGTCCAGATTCCTTTTTCACAGCAGTCTTTTCTCTAACTAGATCCCCGACTTTAGGAATCTAGCCTGTAAATGCTGATTTATTCCTCATTGCCAAGGTGGTGGCATGGGCAGTAGAACGTTCATCTCAGAAGTGTTGTAGTTCCTGCAAGACAGTGAGACAGTAGTTTATGTCAAAAGGAGTTTCTGCCGCCAATGCGCCTGGACCATCAAGATCTGGACAAACATTAGACTACCAAACTGGACATCATGTGGGGTACGTCCACCCAAAGATCTTCTAGGCAGTTTGTTTCATGCTCTCTGGACCCCAAAGAGGTGATGGATCCAACTACAACTTGAACCTAATGCCACCTATTTTTAAGTCTCATTTGTTTCTCTCCGCTATCAAATTTCCCTCTGGATAATAGGGGAAGAATAATGCACAGCCACACCCTGGGTTCCCACAGTATCCCTGTATACTTTGGAGGCAGAAGCAGGGCCCTGGTCTGAGTGGAATGCAGCAACTGCATATATCCCAATGAAGACTTGCAAATCTTTAATAACTGTGCAAGCATCAGCTGATCATTGTGGCCATACCCAGAAGAATCTGGAGCAGGAATCTACAGCAAGTAGAATGTATTTGTATGCAGTGACTGAAGTTAAAGGACCACAATGGTCCAGGTACACAAATTACATAGGCTTGTTTGAGACTAAGAGGGGTGTCTGCATTAGGCACTTAACAGTGGAACCTTTAATTTGGTGGCAAATGTAACAACTAACAGCATATTGATTTGTCTGTTCGTACAAATTATGCCACCAATAGCATTTTTATAATAATGAAATAGTAGCTGCCACATCAGCATGGGCAGAACCAACACCCTCGTGCACTGCTTGAGTTAACTCTAGCCTACATTCTTGGTTGGGGATAACATGATCACTCACCCCTGGAACTGTTACATAAAGAATGTTTTGGGCACTTAGATGGTAGGAATATTTTGTTGGGTATGCTTTGGGTAAAGGGGTGACATCAGCCGAGGCATTAACAACAGCCAGTATTTCATCATCCACCTTTGTATGGGTTACAGCTACAGTTGCAGTAACAAGTGTAAATTCATCAGCTAGTGAATTCCCTACAACGTGTATTTCAGCACGTTGATGGCCCAAAGTATGTATTACAGTATATGAGCCAGTGGCAGTTTGTTTTTGAGTTCTGCCTCCTTCCCTCAAAGCATTTTATGCTTGATGGTGTTTTCTTTAGTTCAGAGTCTCTGAATATATTAAGACACCAGTAATGCAGATTTTCATTGAAAGACTAGACAGAAATAATACGAATCACACACTATAAGCGTCGGGAATTCGTGATCTGTATGTTCCAGTGCCAAAATCAATGCTTTGAGTTTAGCTAGCTGTACAGTGCACTCCCCAAGGGACTGTGTAAAGGTCTGTTGAGGGTGGAATTCTCCATCCCTCATAACTCCATAAAAAACTGTACAACCTGCAGCGTATTGATGTTTGATACCTACAGCAGGTTTAGCTGAACCATCAGTGTAAATACTGATCAAGAAGCATAATGTAAGTGGACATGGGGTACTCTAGTTCATATTAAAGAAACTCTTGAGTTTGCAATTTTGGGACAAACCCAGTGGCTGGGAAGGAAGTGGCCAATTGTATCCATCTAGGATGTAAAGCTTTTGAATTTGGAATGCTGCCTCTAAGGCAGGTACCGAAGTCATGACAATGATGTGCTTTCCCTGAACCAGTGGTCTCTCCTTAATGACAGCTATCTGAACTGTAGTCAGTATTTTTTCAGTGGATGCGGAAAGCATTTCATCATTGGAATATAAACGTGATTTATATGCAATCTGCACTGTCATCTTCATTGAATGTGACAAAGGTAAAGCCAATGGCACCCGGAATGATCCGCATGACCGAGTTTGTTCTGTTTTCATGTGTGTGTGTAAGTGTTTTGCTTCAAGTAGGTCAGTCTGTAATCTGAGTATTTCTTTGTGCCCAGGTGTCCAATGTTTGTTTCTGCAATCTGGGAGAATTAAATCATAAAGTGGTTTTATACGTAGTGTATAATCGGGTATGTATGATCTGCCAAAATCAAAAAACCCAAACAAGGTTTTTTAATGGTATTTGGTGGTTGCAATTGTGCTTACTTCTCAAAGATGTATGGTGGTAGACTCCTCCCCTCATTTGACAACTGGTATCACAAGAACAGGACACTGAGAAAAGCAATTTTTGTTTTCTTAAAATTTAATTTGTAGCCAAGTCCCAAAACAACGTGAACTCTGACTAAATGTGTCAGATACAGGTCATCTACATAGGAACATGCTTCTGGATCAATATCATGCAATATTGATGTCACAAGGGCAGAGCACAGCCCTGGACTGTTCTTATACCCTTGGAGAAGTCGACAAAATGGGCTCTAAGAGCCGATTGCAGAAAAAGCAGCTAGATCCCTTCTCTCAGGCTCTCTATTTTGGAAGAAAAAAACATTGGTGCTATCCAAGGTTGTTTTGTATTTTTTGTGCACAATGTTGTTGATTAGTGCTGTACTATGTGAATTTTGTAGTGCAAGGGTGCATGAATGACTATTTCAGTGGCTGTTATCTAAGACTATTCTATAGTAATGATCTGACTTAGCTACGGTAAACAAGGGACTGGACCTTATGGGTGTTACATGATCAGGAGAATGCCTATCCCAGTCAACGTGGTTGCAGTATAGTGTTGGGGCTTGTGCAAGAGCTCAGTCTGCAGCATATGCTCGCTTTACTTGCTCTGGACCAAGGACTGAGAAAGACAGTAAAATCACATCTTCCCTTTGTGGCAGAGATTTAACAAACTCCGGTTGCCAATATTTTTCTGCCACAATAGTGTCAATCTTTCCCAGAAAAATACTTTAATTGTGCACCATATGTCCACCTCATTTGGAATGGTCCCGCAGTAATGTTCTTAGTATGTGTGGCATATTTTGCTGAAATTCCCACAACCACCTTCTTAATGAATTGGGGTTTTTGTTAAGGAGGGTTCGCTTTCTTCTTAATGATGATGTCAGCCAAGCGTTGTGAGTCCTTTTTTGGTTATACATGCTGTTCTTGTATACGCCTGATTGCGTTGATCTCTCAGACTGATATCTGTCGGGCTGTTTCAAATAATCACGGTTATGCAGGTTGTAGCGTTTTCCAGAGCTCTCCGGCTGCGGAGATTCCCCTGTCAAATTTATTACATTTGTTTTTCTCTCTGTGTTTTTTAGACTACTCCTGTGCTTGCTTGATATTATCCTTGTCAGGATTACCTTTAATCTGAGGAATGTTTGATCTGGCCTCAAAATTATCCTGACCTACACATGTATAAGCCTTGGCTATTACTTTTTAGTACCTTGCGTTCCTGATCTATCAAAGGTGCTTGTGTGAGACGTTGGGGTACCACCAAAGCTGCTGCTTGCCCTTTTAAATTTCCTAAAATTATTGAGGATACTGTGGCAAATTGCTAATTAAATTCATCCCCAAGCCAGGGCAGGGGCAACCCCGTATTTGTTTTTAACTAGTTTTAACATCTTGGGTGAGACCGCAAGAGATGATGTACTATGGGATATGGTTTATATTGCAG
This sequence comes from Pleurodeles waltl, assembly GCF_031143425.1. Taxonomy (NCBI): domain Eukaryota; kingdom Metazoa; phylum Chordata; class Amphibia; order Caudata; family Salamandridae; genus Pleurodeles; species Pleurodeles waltl. Next base: position 428,963,264 of record NC_090445.1, on the reverse strand, counting down.
CAAACAACTGCATCCCGAGTAGCATACTCATCACCTGAGGGTACCATCCCAAGTGGCAAACACATTTTGAGAATTCTGTGTTTATTTGGGGGTCCCAAATGGTGAAACACTGCTCCCAGCAGATCTGTTTTTTTGATAATCCAAAATGAAATTTCCACCTGTTTGGTGGGTACCTTACCCATAAAAGCATTAATAGTCACTGAGTTAATCCCCTGTGTAGCCAATTGTTGTTGGACAGCTAGAGCAGCCCTTTTTGGTACAGCATTCAATGTCTGCATTACAAACTGTGTTAAAAGTCTGTATAGTCTAATCAAATAATTATATAATAGGAATAGATCTGCTGCCTGTACATTTTGTATGTCTGTGGAGTGTAGGCAGCTAGAACTCGCCATGTGCGCCATCATTACTGAGGAGACCCAATCTAACATGTACAACAAAGTGTGGTAGGGCCCTTGGAACCAATTTTCATGTTCCTGATACGCTTGAGGTATTTCTAAATAATTGTATGCTCTAGATTGTGCTGGTGGGTTACCCACTGTATATGTGTGAAATGTATTTGAGTTAGCATGGACTGCAGGAAAATTGACCCCTGAATGAAATGTTTGTTTTTTTACGCATCATGTGCCTCAACCATGAACGTAACCTTTCCACCCACCATTAGGTAGCCCATTTAAAAGTAAATGTTGTGTGACAGCATGTCTACAATTTACTGGAATAACCACTGGCTTTGCCATTTTGAAAACAGAATTCAGAGATGGAAAAACCAAGTGGGGTAGGTATCCTTTTAAATGTTTACGCTTAATCAACCTACAGACAAATATAAGTGCTACCTGTACTGCTGAGGAGGATATTTGCCTAACACCGTCGATGTCTCCGCATAAAGGTGAATAAGGCATTGTAAGGAAATGCCTCCTTGGCATGGTTACCCCCTGACTTTTTGCCTTTGCTGATGCTAAGTTTTGATTTGAAAGTCAGCTGAGGCCTGCTAACCAGGCCCCAGCACCAGTGTTCTTTCCCTAACCTGTACTTTTGTTTTCACAATTGGCACACCCTGGCATCCAGGTAAGTCCCTTGTAACTGGTACCCCTGGTACCAAGGGCCCTAATGCCAGTGAAGGTCTCTAAGGGCTGCAGCATGTCTTATGCCACCCTGGGGACCCCTCACTCAGCACAGACACACTGCTTGTCAGCTTGTGTGAGCTGGTGAGGACAAAACGAGTAAGTCGACATGGTACTCCCCTCAGGGTGCCATGCCAACCTCGTACTGCCTATGCAGTATAGATAAGTCACCCCTCTAGCAGGCCTTACAGCCCTAAGGCAGGGTGCACTATACCATAGGTGAGGGCACCAGTGCATGAGCACTGTGCCCCTACAGTGTCTAAGCAAAACCTTAGACATTGTAAGTGCAGGGTAGCCATAAGAGTATATGGTCTGGGAGTCTGTCATGCACGAACTCCACAGCACCATAATGGCTACACTGAAAACTGTGAAGTTTGGTATCAAACTTCTCAGCACAATAAATGCACACTGATGCCAGTGTACATTTTATTGTAACATACACCCCAGAGGGCACCTTAGAGGTGCCCCCTGAAACCTTAACCAACTACCCATGTAGGCTGACTGGTTTTAGCAGCCTGTCATACTCGAGACATGTTGCTGGCCACATGGGGAGAGTGCCTATGTCACTCTGTGGCTAGTAACAAAGCCTGTACTGGGTAGAGATGCTTATCACCTCCCCCTTGCAGGAACTGTAACACCTGGCGGTGAGCCTCAAAGGCTCACCCCCTTTGTTACAGCACCACAGGGCATTCCAGCTAGTGGAGTTGCCCGCCCCCTCCGGCCACTGCCCTACTTTTGGCGGCAAGGCCGGAGGAGATAATGAGAATAACAAGGAGTAGTCACTGGCCAGTCAGGACAGCCCCTAAGGTGTCCTGAGCTGAGGTGACTCTGACTTTTAGAAATCCTCCATCTTGCAGATGGAGGATTCCCCCAATAGGGATAGGAATGTGACCCCCTCCCCTTGGGAGGAGGCACAAAGAGGGTGTACCCACCCTCAGGGCTAGTAGCCATTGGCTACTGCCCTCCCAGACCTAAACACACCCCTAAATTCTGTATTTAGGGGCTCCCCAGAACCTAGGAACTCAGATTCCTGCAACCTAAGAAGAAGAGGTCTGCTAAGCTGAAAAACCCTGCAGAGAAGACGGAGACACCAACTGCTTGGGCCCCAGCTCTACCGGCCTGTCTCCCTACTTCTAAAGACACTGCTCCAGCGACGCTTTCTCCAGGGACCAGCGACCTCTGAATCCTCAGAGGACTGCCTTGCTCTAGAAGGACCAAGAACTCCCAAGGACAGCGGCTCTGTTCACCCAAGACTGCAACTTTGTTACAAAGGAGCAACTTTAAAACAACTTGCGTTTCCCGACGGAAGCGTGAGACTTGCTACTCTGCACCCGACGCCCCCGGCTCGACTTGTTGAGAACAATCACTTCAGGGAGGACTCCCCGGCGACTGCGAGACCGTGAGTAAAGACTCTGCACCCGCAGCCCCCAGGACCTGAAGGATCCGAACTCCAGTACAGGAGTGACCCCCAGGAGGCCCTCTCCCTTGCCCAGGTGGTGGCTACCCCGAGGAGCCCCCCCCCCCCCTTGCCTGCCTGCATCGCTGAAGAGACCCCTTGGTCTCCCATTGCTTCCTATTGAAAACCCGACGCTTGTTTGCACACTGCACACGGCCGCCCCCGTGCCGCTGAGGGTGTACTTTCTGTGTGGACTCGTGTCCCCCCCGGTGCCCTACAAAACCCCCCTGGTCTGCCCTCCGAAGACGCGGGTACTTACCTGCTGGCAGACTGGAACCGGGGCACCCCCTTCTCCATTGAAGCCTATGCGTTTTGGGCACCACTTTGACCTCTGCACCTGACCGGCCCTGAGCTGCTGGTGTGGTAACTTTGGGGTTGCTCTGAACCCCCAACGGTGGGCTACCTTGGACCCAAACTTGAACCCCGTAGGTGGTTTACTTACCTGCAAAAACTAACAAACTCTTACTCCCCCCAGGAACTGTTGAAAATTGCACTGTCTAGTTTTAAAATAGCTATATGTGATTTATGTGAAAACTGTATATGCTATTTTGCTAATTCAAAGTTCCTAAAGTACCTACCTGCAATACCTTTCATTTGAAGTATTACATGTAAATCTTGAACCTGTGGTTCTTAAAATAAACTAAGAAAATATATTTTTCTATACAAAAACCTATTGGCCTGGAATTGTCTCTGAGTGTGTGTTCCTCATTTATTTCCTGTGTGTGTACAACAAATGCTTAACACTACTCCTTTGATAAGCCTACTGCTCGACCACACTACCACAAAATAGAGCATTAGAATTATCTCTTTTTGCCACTATCTTACCTCTAAGGGGAACCCTTGGACTCTGTGCATACTATTCCTTACTTTGAAATAGTGCATACAGAGCCACCTTCCTACATTGGTGGATCAGCGGTGGGGTACAAGACTTTGCATTTGCTGGACTACTCAGCCAATACCTGATCACACGACAAATTCCAAAAATTTTCATTAGAAACTGATATTTGCAATTTGAGCTATTTTTCTAAATTTTTAAAAGTCCTGCTAGGGCCTTGTGTTTGTCCCTGTTAGGATTTCTTTTAGAGTTTAAAAGTTTTGTGAAAGTTTGAATTAGGTTCTAGAAATAGTTTTAGATTCTTAAAAAGTATTCCAACTTTTAGAAACATAATGTCTAGTGCAGAAGAGAATGTGATGGAACTCGACCTCACACCTTACCTCCATCATAAGATGAGGGAGCTAAGGTCTCTCTGCAAAATAAAGAAAATCCCAGTTGGCTTAAGACCCTCCAAACAACAGCTCCAGGAGCTGCTGGCAGAGTTTGAAAAAGCCAACCCCTCTGAGGATGACCTCCCAGAGGATGATGTTAGTGACTTGGAGGAGAATTCCCCCCTTCCAGTCCTAATTAGGGAGATCAGAGCCCCTCAAGCCCTGTCTCCAAAAATAATAGTCAGAGATGCTGCTTCCCTCACAGGAGGGTCCAGCACCTCTGTAATCACTGAGGAGAGCCTCAGTGAAGATGACCTCCTGTTAGCCAGAATGGCCAAAAGATTGGCTTTGGAGAGACAGCTCCTAGCCATAGAAAGGGAAAGACAAGAGATGGGTTTTGGTCCCATCCATGGTGGCAGCAACATAAATAGGGTCAGAGATTCTCCCGACATGTTGAAAATCCCAAAAGGGATTGTAACTAAATATGAAGATGGTGATGACATCACCAAATGGTTCACAGCTTTTGAGAGGGCTTGTGCAACCAGAAAAGTAAACAGATCTCACTGGGGTGCTCTCCTTTGGGAAATGTTCACTGGAAAGTGTAGGGATAGACTCCTCACACTCTCTGGAAAAGATGCAGAATCTTATGACCTCATGAAGGGTACCCTGATTGAGGGCTTTGGGTTCTCCACTGAGGAGTATAGAATTAGATTCAGGGGGGCTCAAAAATCCTCGAGCCAGACCTGGGTTGATTTTGTGGACTACTCAGTGAACACACTGGATGGTTGGACTCAAGGCAGTGGTGTAAATGATTATGATGGGCTGTACAATTTATTTGTGAAAGAACACCTATTAAGTAATTGTTCAAATGATAAACTGCATCAGCATCTGGTAGACCTAGGACCAATTTCTCCCCCAGAATTGGGAAAGAAGGCGGACCATTGGGTCAAGACTAGGGTGACCAAGACTTCCACAGGGGGGTGACCAAAAGAAAGGGGTCACAAAGCCTCCCCAGGGGAAGAGTGTTGAGACATCCAAAAACAAAAATAGTAAAGAGTCTTCTACAGGCCCCCAAAAACCTGCACAGGAGGGTGGGCCCAGAGCCTCTTCACAAAACAATTTTGGGTACAAGGGTAAAAACTTTGATCCCAAAAAGGCCTGGTGTCGTAGCTGTAATCAGCCTGGACACCAAACTGGAGACAAGGCCTGTCCCAAGAAAAGTACCACTTCTAACTCCACTCCAGCTAACACTGAAATGGCTAGTCTCCAAGTGGGATCAACAGTGTGCCCAGAGCAAATCAGGTGTCACACTGAAGCTACATTAGTCTCTGAGGGTGGGGTGGATTTAGCCACACTGGCTGCCTGGCCTCCTAACATGCAAAAATACAGGCAGCAGCTCTTAATTAATGGGACAAGTGTAGAAGGCTTGAGGGATACAGGTGCCAGTGTCACCATGGTGACAGAGAAACTGGTTTCCCCTGGTCAATACCTGGCTGGACAAACTTATCCAGTCACCAACGCTGACAATCAGACTAAAGTACATCCCATGGCTATGGTAACTTTAGAGTGGGGAAGGGTCAATGGCCTGAAACAGGTGGTGGTCTCCTCAAATATCCCAGTAGACTGTTTGCTTGGAAATGGCCTGGAGTCCTCAGCATGGGCTGAGGTAGAACTGAAAACCCATGCAGCCATGCTGGGTATCCCTGAACTGGTGTGTGTCAAGACAAGGGCACAGTGCAAGGCTCAGGGTGAAAAAGTAGAGCTGGAGCCTGGAAAAAGGGCCCAGCATACCAAGAGAAAAGGAAAGACAACTGGGAAACCAGCTGCAACACAACAACAAAAAGAGAACCTCTCTTCTCAGGAAGAAGTTCTGCCCTCTGAGGGAACTGAGCCTATGGAGTTAGAACCTTATCAGGTTGAGCTCTTAGGCCCAGGGAGACCCTCAAGGGAGCAGTTGTGTAAGGGGCAAGAAACCTGTCCCTCTCTTGAAGGCCTTAGGCAGCAAGCTGCTGAAGAGTCCAATGGCAAGAAAACTGGAACACATAGGGTCTATTGGGAAGATCGACTCCTTTACACTGAGGCAAGAGATCCCAAACCTGGTGCCACTAGGAGAGTGGTAGTGCCTCAGGAGTTTAGGGAGTTCATACTGACCTTAGCCCATGATATTCCTCTTGCTGGGCATTTGGGACAAACCAAACGTGGGAGAGACTAGTCAACCACTTCTATTGGCCCAACATGTCCCAGAAAGTCAAGGAGTTTTGTGTCTCCTGTACCACCTGTCAAGCCAGTGGTAAGACAGGTGGACACCCAAAGGCCCCCCTCATTTCACTTCCAATGGTGAGGGTCCCCTTTGAAAGAGTGGGTGTGGACATAGTGGGTCCACTTGAACCTCCCACAGCCTCAGGGAACATGTACATACTAGTAGTAGTGGATCATGCTACTAGATACCCTGAAGCTATTCCTCTTAGGTCAACTACTGCCCCTGCAGTAGCCAAGGCCCTCATTGGTATTTTTACCAGAGTGGGTTTTCCTAAGGAGGTGGTGTCTGAAAGAGGTACCAACTTCATGTCAGCATACCTGAAACACATGTGGAATGAGTGTGGAGTGACTTATAAATTCACTACACCCTACCATCCACAAACTAATGGCCTTGTTGAGAGATTCAAGAAGACATTAAAAGGCATGATCATGGGGCTCCCTGAAAAACTCAAAAGGAGATGGGATGTCCTCTTGCCATGCCTGCTTTTCGCTTACAGAGAGGTGCCTCAGAAGGGAGTAGGGTTCTCACCCTTTGAACTTCTGTTTGGCCACCCTGTAAGGGGACTACTAGCTCTTGTGAAAGAAGGCTGGGAGAGACCTCTTCATGAGCCTAAACAAGACATAGTGGACTATGTACTTGCCCTACGTTCAAGGATGGCAGAGTACATGGAAAAGGCAAGTAAAAACCTTGAGGCCAGCCAACAGCTCCAGAAGTTTTGGTATGACCAAAAGGCTGCAATGGTTGAATTTCAGCCAGGGCAGAAAGTCTGGGTTCTGGAGCCTGTGAGGGCACTTCAGGACAAATGGAGTGGCCCTTACCCAGTGCTAGAGAAGAAGAGTCAGGTCACCTACCTGGTGGACCTAGGCACTAGCAGGAGCCCCAAGAGGGTGATCCATGTGAACCGCCTTAAGCTCTTCCATGACAGGGCTGATGTGAATCTGTTGATGGTAACAGATGAGGACTAGGAACCTGAGAGTGAACCTCTCCCTGATCTCCTCTCCTCAGACCCTAAAGATGGCTCAGTTGATGGAGTGATCTACTCAGACACCCTCTCTAGCCAACAGCAATCTGATTGTAGGAAGGTCCTGCAACAGGTTGCTGAGCTCTTTTCCCTAACCCCTGGTCAAACACACCTGTGTACCCATGATGTGGACACAGGAGACAGTATGCCTGTCAAAAACAAAATATTCAGACAGTCTGACCAAGTTAGGGAAAGCATCAAGGTGGAAGTCCACAAGATGCTGGAATTGGGAGTCTTTGAGCACTCTCACAGCCCCTTTGCTAGCCCAGTGGTCTTAGTCCCCAAACCTCACACCAAAGACGGAAAGAGAGAGATGAGGTTTTGTGTGGACTACAGAGGACTTAATTCTGTCACCAAGACAGATGCCCATCCCATTCCAAGGGCTGATGAACTGATTGATAAATTAGGTGCTGCCAAATTCTTAAGTACCTTTGACTTAACTGCAGGGTACTGGCAAATCAAAATGGCACCAGGAGCAAAAGAAAAGACAGCATTCTCCACACCTGATGGGCATTATCAGTTTACTGTTATGCCCTTTGGTTTAAAGAATGCCCCTGCCACCTTCCAAAGGTTGGTGAATCAAGTCCTTGCTGGTTTGGAGTCCTTTAGTGCAGCTTATCTTGACGATATTGCTGTCTTTAGCTCCAGCTGGCAGGATCACCTGGTCCACCTGAAGAAGGTTTTGAAGGCTCTGCAATCAGCAGGCCTCTCTATCAAGGCATCCAAATGCCAGATAGGGCAGGGAACTGTGGTTTACTTGGGACACCTTGTAGGTGGAGGCCAAGTTCAGCCACTCCAGCCTAAAATCCAGACTATTCTGGACTGGGCAGCTCCAAAAACCCAGACTCAAGTCAGGGCATTCCTTGGCTTGACTGGGTACTACAGGAGGTTTGTGAAGGGATATGGATCCATAGTGACAGCCCTCACAGAACTTACCTCCAAGAAAATGCCCCAGAAAGGAAACTGGACTGTAGAATGCCAACAGGCCTTTGACACCCTGAAACAAGCAATGTGCACAGCACCAGTTCTAAAAGCTCCAGATTACTCCAAGCAGTTCATTGTGCAGACAGATGCCTCTGAACATGGGATAGGGGCAGTTTTGTCCCAAACAAATGATGATGGCCTTGACCAGCCTGTTGCTTTCATTAGCAGGAGGTTACTCCCCAGGGAGCAGCGTTGGAGTGCCATTGAGAGGGAGGCCTTTGCTGTGGTTTGCTGTGGTTTGGTCCCTGAAGAAGCTGAGACCATACCTCTTTGGTACTCACTTTGTAGTTCAAACTGACCACAGATCTCTCAGATGGCTGATGCAAATGAAATGTGAAAATCCAAAACTGTTGAGGTGGTCCATCTCCCTACAGGGAATGGACTTTATAGTGGAACACAGACCTGGGACTGCCCATGCCAATGAAGATGGCCTTTCTAGGTTCTTCCAGTTAGAAAATGAAGACTCTCTTGGGAAAGGTTAGTCTCATCCTCTTTCGTTTGGGGGGGGAGGGTTGTGTAAGGAAATGCCTCCTTGGCATGGTTACCCCCTGACTTTTTGCCTTTGCTGATGCTAAGTTTTGATTTGAAAGTGTGCTGAGGCCTGCTAACCAGGCCCCAGCACCAGTGTTCTTTCCCTAACCTGTACTTTTGTTTTCACAATTGGCACACCCTGACATCCAGGTAAGTCCCTTGTAACTGGTACCCCTGATACCAAGGGCCCTGATGCCAGGGGAGGTCTCTAAGGGCTGCAGCATGTCTTATGCCACCCTGGGGACCCCTCACTCAGCACAGACACACTGCGTGTCAGCTTGCGAGGGCAAAACGAGTAAGTCGACATGGCACTCCCCTCAGGGTGCCATGCCAACCTCACACTGCCTATGCAGTATAGATAAGTCACCCCTCTAGCAGGCCTTACAGCCCTAAGGCAGGGTGCACTATACCATAGGTGAGGGCACCAGTGCATGAGCACTGTGCCCCTACAGTGTCTAAGCAAAACCTTAGACATTGTAAGTGTAGGCTAGCCATAAGAGTATATGGTCTGGGAGTCTGTCATGCACGAACTCCACAGCACCATAATGGCTACACTGAAAACTGTGAAGTTTGGTATCAAACTTCTCAGCACAATAAATGCACACTGATGCCAGTGTACATTTTATTGTAACATACACCCCAGAGGGCACCTTAGAGGTGCCCCCTGAAACCTTAACCAACTACCCATGTAGGCTGACTGGTTTTAGCAGCCTGCCACACTCGAGACATGTTGCTGGCCACATGGGGAGAGTGCCTTTGTCACTCTGTGGCTAGTAACACAGCCTGTACTGGGTGGGGATGCTTATCACCTCCCCCTTGCAGGAACTGTAACACCTGGCGGTGAGCCTCAAAGGCTCACCCCCTTTGTTACAGCACCACAGGGCATTCCAGCTAGTGGAGTTGCCCGCCCCCTCCGGCCACGGCCCCACTTCTGGCGGCAAGGCCGGAGGAGATAATGAGAATAACAAGGAGGAGTCACTGGCCAGTAGGACAGCCCCTAAGGTGTCCTGAGCTGAGGTGACTCTGACTTTTAGAAATCCTCCATCTTGCAGATGGAGGATTCCCCCAATAGGGATAGGAATGTGACCCCCTCCCCTTGGGAGGAGGCACAAAGAGGGTGCACCCACCCTCAGGGCTAGTAGCCATTGGCTACTGCCCTCCCAGACCTAAACACACCCCTAAATTCTGTATTTAGGGGCTCCCCAGAACCTAGGAACTCAGATTCCTGCAACCTAAGAAGAAGAGGACTGCTAAGCTGAAAAACCCTGCAGAGAAGACGGAGACACCAACTGCTTTGGCCCCAGCTCTACCGGCTTGTCTCCCTACTTCTAAAGACACTGCTCCAGCGACGCTTTCCCCAGGGACCAGCGACCTCTGAATCCTCAGAGGACTGCCCTGCTCTAGAAGGACCAAGAACTCCTGAGGACAGCGGTTCTGTTCATCCAAGACTGCAACTTTGTTACAAAGGAGCAACTTTAAAACAACTTGCGTTTCCCGCCGGAAGCGTGAGACTTGCTACTCTGCACCCGACGCCCCCGGCTCGACTTGTGGAGAACAATCACTTCAGGGAGGACTCCCCGGCAACTGCGAGACCGTGAGTAGCCAGAGTTGGCCCCCCCTGGGCCCCCACAGAGACGCCTGCAGAGGGAATCCCGAGGCTCCCCCGACCGCCACTGCCTGCTCCTCAGATCCCGACGCCTGGTAAAGACTCTGCACCCGCAGCCCCCAGGACCTGAAGGATCCGAACTCCAGTGCAGGAGTGACCCCCAGGAGGCCCTCTCCCTTGCCCAGGTGGTGGCTACCCCGAGGACCCCCCCCCCCCCCCCTTGCCTGCCTGCATCGCTGAAGAGACCCCTTGGTCTCCCATTGCTTCCTATTGAAAACCCGATGCTTGTTTGCACATGCACCCAGCCGCCCCAGTGCCGCTGAGGGTGTACTTTCTGTGTGGACTCGTGTCTCCCCCGGTGCCCTACAAAACCCCCCTGGTCTGCCCTCCGAAGACGCGGGTACTTACCTGCTGGCAGACTGGAACCGGGGCACCCCCTTCTCCATTGAAGCCTATGCGTTTTGGGCACCACTTTGACCTCTGCACCTGACCGGCCCTGAGCTGCTGGTGTGGTAACTTTGGGGTTGCTCTGAACCCCCAACGGTGGGCTACCTTGGACCCAAACTTGAACCCCGTAGGTGGTTTACTTACCTGCAAAAACTAACAAACTCTTACTCCCCCCCCCAGGAACTGTTGAAAATTGCACTGTCTAGTTTTAAAATAGCTATATGTGATTTATGTGAAAACTGTATATGCTATTTTGCTAATTCAAAGTTCCTAAAGTACCTACCTGCAATACCTTTCATTTGAAGTATTATATGTAAATCTTGAACCTGTGGTTCTTAAAATAAACTAAGAAAATATATTTTTCTAAACAAAAACCTATTGGCCTGGAATTGTCTCTGAGTGTATGTTCCTCATTTATTGCCTGTGTGTGTACAACAAATGCTTAACACTACTCCTTTGATAAGCCTACTGCTCGACCACACTACCACAAAATAAAGCATTAGAATTATCTCTTTTTGCCACTATCTTACCTCTAAGGGGAACCCTTGGACTCTATGCATACTATTCCTTACTTTGAAATAGTGCATACAGAACCAACTTCCTACAGGCATCTTAGTGATACAAGAGAAAACTACTGAGGAGATCCATTAAATAAGTACCTGACCTTGATACATTGGTGGCGCCATGGTATGAGGTTCCTACTTTGTTAATAGGACTCAGTGTTTATGACGCAGAACGTCAAAGTGTGGGAGACTGAATCTGTCTGCACAATTAGTAGCTGCTGGCCTAACTCCTGGCTAGCTCACAGTACCTCACCCAAACCTCCAAATCCACCAGGGTAAAGGGTGTTTATAGAAACCTGCACATGACACTCTGAATCCCCAGAGAAGCAGTAGAAACAGATTTTACCCTTTCGTGCTGTTACTCATGCACACCAAAGCGATACAAAGAAATGCAAGATAGGCTTTCAATACATTTATTGAACCAATCGCAATTGAACATGTAAAGAGTGAGCTGTGATAATTAGGCCTATGAAACAAAGCAAACTAATCAGCATTACGATCATGGTAAAGAAGATAAACAATCCAACCATGATGTATGTGGTTCTAGATGTGCTAAAGTTTCCTACCTAACCCTGTGTCTATGCTGAGAGCATATGATGTGTACTCTTCTGCCTGACCTGATCTAAGGGATTAGCCCCAGCTCCATAACTGGAAATAGTGGCCATACCTAGGAAGAGTGTCAGGGATCAGCCTGTGATGTGGATAACAATCCTCTTGGGAAGCTGGTAGATCAGCCCCAGCAGAGCTACATGTCACACATCAAGTGTCCCAGGATATTCGCATTGGGAATGCCCTATGCCCTCCCTGGGTCAGTGCACTGGTTATGTAATAAACCGTACCATATTGGAAGTATATTTCAGATGCAGTGCTATTTGTAGGTGATAGAATTTGTCAGCTGAATTGGCAACACAGACTAGCATGGTGTATACTGTGTCCTTACTCTTTGACAGAAAGAACTGATTATATGTTGTGCAAAAGTTAACTAAACAAGCAGCATGTTCTTTGCTTTCCTAGATTAAAAGCAAGCTGATAGAAATATGAAAGAATCATCGCTAGAAAAGAGCCTTACTAAAATGAATACAATTTGAATATAACATAAACTGTAGCCTAAGCTAAAAAAGGGGCGACCAACCCAGGTCCTAGAATTCCTCACGACAAGATGTATATGTTGAGTTCTGTACAATGTGTTACATGTCCTGAGGGACTGTTGTGATCAATATAAATGGTATATTGCTTAAACAAACTACTTATAATTTAGGTAAAGGCATTGAAAGAAAAGCCAGTTAATATATTAGTAGTCGCTTTGAAAGAGGAAAGGGCAGCTGGATGAGGTCCTAGGTACTGGAGTTCAGTCCCCATGTGTGCAGGCATGGATAGAGATTAAAGTCTCTCATATATTGTGGTGGTCAGGTGGTTCTAAGGGGTGCAGATGATGTCCTAGGCTTGAAGAAACTGGTATGGTTCACTTGATTTCGAAGATACCTGTTAGGATCACCAGGGCGGAAGAGGCAAGGATGGAACATCTACAAGCAGAAATTCAGGGTGTAGGAAGAGGAGAGGTCTCTGCTAATAGCATGACTGTGGGAATACTTCCACTGAACCCCAGTAATGATGAAGAGAGAAGTTCCTTGGAGGTGCTGCATGTTGATGGTGAGGAAAATATCCACACTGTCTACTCTTCACTGTATGAGGGAAAACAGGGGGAAGAGTGAAGGTCAGTGTCCACAATGCCAAAATGGAAATCTCTATTCTACCCTCTATGGACTAAGGCATACAGGAACTACACGCACGTACTCGTAAGACCCATACCCGTAAAAGATCTCTACTGAAACAGGGCCTGAGAAACTGAAGAACAACAACTGTGGGCAGGAGAACGGATAGCATGTGCAAGGGTGGCAGTGGGGCAATGGAAATAGGTCCTGCAGAGACTTATACATTTTGAAATGGCAGTTGGGTAAGGAACTGAGTTGACAGCACATAGTCCCCCCCCCCACCTCCAGCAAGGATAAACCCTAATGGACTAAAGGTGTAGGACACAAGACCTGTACCAGCCGATAAATCAGGTGATGATACTTGCCGCAGACAGCAGTATTTTCCCAAGACAGGATGGCCCTAAACCGGGCACAAGAGAGCTTTGCACACAGATTGGACTTTTGCGCTAGAATTTTTAAGAGGTAGACAATGGGAGGGAAAAACCATATGAAAAGGGCAGCAGTGGATCATAAGCCATGCTGTAGAAATGGTGCAAACTCTGCACAGATCCTGCAAACATTGTGTGGAAGGGTCTTCTGTTCTCGTATATGGCATCAATGCCTGTAAGCTCTGTGTTACATCTGGGGCATTCTGTTGCAGAACCCAAAGCCTTCAATGCTTATGCAACCCAAGGAATAACTGCTTTTTGAGGCCAAAGCCTAATTCCAGTACAACTGTGGGATAGTTTGGATATGTATGTAAGACACCTAAGCCAGGTCGGTTTTCAGAAGGTGCAAGTGCACAAATTAACAAGCATTGGCACAGCCATTAGGTCTCACCTATGCAAGAGCCATTGGCTTTGCCAATGTGGTTCAGCCATGTTATTCACCTGCGTGGCTGCTGTTCAGCATGGGTAAAAGTAGTCTAGTAGAGGAGAGTGGCCTGGAGTAGAGGAGAGTGGAATGGCGAGTGTGGTAGAGTGGAGTGGCAGAGAGTGTTGTGTATTGGAGTTGCATAGTGTGGACTTGTATAGAGTGGCATATACTGGAGTGGCATGGAGTAGAGTGGGCTGCTGTAGAGTGCATTGTTGTAAAATGTTGTGGCGTATAGTGGCGTACAGTGCAGTGGCATTGAATTCAGTGGCGTACAATGCAGCATCGTAGAATGTAAAGTGGCACAGAGTGCAGTTGTGCAGAGTAGAGTGGTGCGGAGTGGAGTGGTACAGAGTGGCGTAGAGTGCAGTGGCATAGAGTAGAGTGGCGCAGAGTTGAGTAGTGTAGAGTTGAGTGATGCTGAGGGCAGTGGCGCAGAGTAGAGTTGAGTGGCATAGAGTGCAGTAGCTTAGAGTGCAAAGTAGAGTACAGTGGCATAGTGGTGTAGAGTATAGTGCTATAGAGTGGAGTAGCATAAAGTGGATTAGTGCAGAGTAGACTGCTGGATTGTTCAGTGGCGGAGAGTGCAGTGTTGCAGGGTAGAGGGCCAGTGCAGTGGACCAGTGTGGCATGGAAAGCAGTGGCAAGAGTACAGTGATGTAGAGTGCAGTGACCGAGTGCAATTTTGCAAAGAGCATTGGCATGGTAGTTAATAGAGTGGCGTAGAGTGGCATAGAGTGTAGTGGCACAGAGAAGATTGTTTCGGAGAGGAGTGAAGTGGCATAGAGTACAATGGAGCGGTGCAGGGCAGAGTGCAGTTTTGTAAAGTGACAGAGTGTAATGGTGTAGAGTGCAGTGGCATAGAGTGCAGTGATGCAGAGTAGATTAGAGTGGCAAACAGTGGATTGGCATAGAGTGCACTTGCATACAGTTGAGTGTTAAAGAGTAAAGTGCATTGGCATAGAGTGTATTGCATAGAGTGCAATAGAGTGCAGTGTTGCAGAGTGGTATAGAGTGGAGTTATGCAGAGTAGATTGGTGTGGCTTAGACTGGAGTTGTATAGAGCGCAGTGGCGAAGAGTGAAGTGGTGTTCAGTAGAGTAGCAAAGAGTGCATTGGCATAGAGTAGAGTGGTACAAGGTAGAGTTGACAGGCATTACATGAAGTGGTGCGGAGTGCAGCGGTGTGGAGTGTTGCAGAGTAGAGTGCAGTGGTGTGGGGTGATACAGAGTGGAGAGGTACAGATTAGAATATTTATGGTGTAGTAGCGCACTGCCATTACAGACAACACATTTTCAATTGAAATGACCATTACATTTGCACATTCATACAGTTTTACTAATAAAACTATACAGTGCACCTACAAAAATGTGTGGAAATTGCATCACCTATTGTAATGATTTGTTTTGATCCTATAAAAGTGTTTGTTTCTGTAGGAGGCTGGCCCAGTATATACTACATCAAAATAACATAGGTTGCACAGAGTCTAGGTGTTCCCCAGAGGCTTAACAAGGACTATAATAGATAATACTAATGCTCTGTTTTGTGGTTGTGTGGTCGAGCAGTTAGGCTTATCAAAGGGCAGTGCAAAGCATTTGTTCTACACACACAGGCAATAAATGAAAGACACACTCAATGACTAACTCCAGGCCAATTATTTTTATATAGCAAAAATATATTTTGTTACTTTATTTCTAGAACCACAAGATTCAAGTTGCAAGTAAGTACATTTGCAAGTAAGTATCCAACATTTGTATCAATACCACTTTGTTTCAATTTTGCAAATTATATGGTTTTCGAATAAATAGCAGATATCGGTTTTAAAAGTTGACACTGCAATTTTCAGAAACAGTTCTAGGCAGGAAGAAAAGTTAGCACAGTTTCAAGGTAAGTACAAGACGTACAGTTCCAGTCTCCAGGGGTTAGGATGTCCACAGGTTAGGGTTCAAGTTAACCCCAAACACCCACCACCAGCAACATGGGACTGGCCAGGTGCAGAGGTCAAAGTTGAGGCAGATTTAACATGGGCTCCTATGGAGACTGTGGGCACTCAGAATGAGGCCTACTTCTTCGGAGAGCAGGCCTGGGGGGTTTAGAAGAGGTCAGCAACAAACACACACCCCCAGCGGCACAGGGGGTGGTCGGGTGCAGGGTGCAAACACAGCATCAGGCTCCCAATGTTTTCCACAGAGATGCTGCAGGTGAAGTCCAGGGGGTTGGTTCCGGAACACCAAAGGTTGGACAAGGAGGAGGGCTACCTGCTGGACGTTGCTGCACCGAAGGTCGGATAACCCAAGGCCAGGGGGCTTCGGGTGCAGGGGCTTTTGGCATAGGGAATCTTTGTATGGTTCTGTTGCGGTCAGTGGGAGTCCTCCGGTTTTAGGCTGCAGGCATTGTCATGTTGGACAGGAGGGATCAACCCAGGGTGGGCACTAAGTCAGAACCGCCAGGGGACCAGCTCTAGTCGGTTGGCCACCTGGACACCGGCGCCGTGTGCAGAGTGGGCAGGACTCGCTTAAACAGGGAGGTTCTGGAGTCCTTTGTTGGAGTTTCTTTCTGGACAAGGCCGCTGTCCACAGTAGAGCTTGGCCCTCTGTGGTGCAGGTAGTCCTCTTGAGGCTTTTAAGAGGTTGCTGGTCCTGTAGGATGCGTCACTTTTTGGTTTCAGGGCTTCAGAAACTGGAGACAGGCCTGTAGTGCTGAGGCCAAGTCAGTTGGTGTCTTCAGTCTTCTCTACTGGGGGGCAGCTTAACAATCCTTCTTTCTTCTTGTTGTCTTCATGAGGTCTCCAGAAATCTGATGAGCTAGGTTCAGGGGAGCCCTTGAATCCTGGATTTAGGGTTGCTACAGGGCTCATAGGGGAATAGCCAATGGCTACTGTCCATGAGGGTGACTGCACCCTTCCGGTTTTCACTCTCTTTGGGGAGGGGGACACAGACCTAACCTTATTGGTCCCTGTCCTCCAAACCACGATGGAGTATTTTGAAAGGGGGGGGGGTACCTTCAGCTCTGGACACTTAGGGGGCGGTACCAGCTTAAGTGGTCACTCCTCCTTGTTTTCCCTAATTTTCCCACTGGTCTTGCGGCCAAAAGTGGGGCTTTGTCAGAGGGGTGGGCATCTCCACTAGCTAGGGTGCTCTAGGCCACCGTAACAGGAGGCCTGAGCCTCTGAGGCTCACAGCAAGGTGTTATAGTTTCTGCAGGGGGAAGGTGTGAAGCACCTCCACTCAGTGCAGACTGTGTTTCTGGCCACAGAAAGCACAAAGGCTTTCACCCCATGTGGGAAGAAACTTGTCTGGAAGTGGCAGGCTGGCACAGATCGGTCAGTCCTGCACTAGACGTTTGGCTAAAATACGAGGGGCATCTCTAAGATGCCCTCTGGGTCCATTCTCAATAAGTATCAGTGTGGGTTTATTGTGCTGGGAAGTTTGATACCAAACTTCCAGACTTCAGTGAAGCCATTATGGAGCTGTGGAGTTCGTAATGACAAACTCCCACCCCATACAATGTCTAAGAATGGACTTAGACACCGTAGGGGCATATTGCTCATGCAGCTATGCCCTCGTCTGTTGTATAGTGCACTCTGCCTTAGGGCTGTAAGGTGACTTACCTATGCCACAGGCAGTGGTTTGTGGGCATGGCACCCTGAGAGGGGTGCCATGTCGACTTTCTTTTTTCTCCCCACCAGCACACACAAGCTGCAAAGGCAGTGTGCATGTGCTTGGTGAGGGGTCCCCAGGGTGGCATAATACATGCTGCAGCACTTGGGGACCTTCCCTGTCCATAGTGCCCTTGGTACCATGGGTACCTTTTACAAGGGACTTAACTGTGTCACGGGTGTGCCAATTGTGGGGATAATGGTACAGCTTTTAGGAAGGAACACTGGTGCTGGGGCCTGGTTAGCAGGATCCGAGCACACGCTAAGTGAAGTCAGCATCGATATCAGGCAAAAAGTGCGGGAGTAACCATGCCAAAAGGGGAACTTTCCTACAGTTTCCAATACACTTCAGAAATAACACAAAATGTGCTTTGTTTGTCTTCCTAGTTTTGATATATTCTGAAATACTCATTCAGTTAATTTAAATGTTCTTCCTACCCCACTTTGAAGTCAGATAAAGAATATTAAACAAGGGCCCTTGGGAGACAGCGCTTGACATCGATCTCTGTTTTTGAATGCACTATAAATGTGAAGAGATAAGAAGAAGATTTATAGTTCTGTTAACAGACAAAGAGCATTTAGAAGGATACTGAAATAAGGTTTGGGCAAGTGAAGGTACAATCTCAAGCTGGACAGTGTAAAACAACTAAATCCAGGAAATGGAAAGGAAGGAAATGTGAGTTACAAACCACAAAGCAAATGGCAAACAACAGGCAGAATGCATTCCTAGGTCAACTTTCTGAAAGTCCCCAAGATGACTTTAGCAAACCAAACAGCTGTGCTATCTGGTGGTAGGCTGCGCCCTACAAATGCTGCCTGGTTTAGCTATGTCCTTGTCTGTGGAGCACAATCGACTATGAGGTTTACATTAAAGGAGTGTAAGAAAACTGGACTGTTGATTATTACATACTGACTGCAGAGTGAGTACTGGCCTAGCTCTTTAGTTATTCATCTTGGAGCATCACGAACAGCTGCCTGCTTATGAGGGTTTTACTTATTGGTGGTTTCTGACACTTGGCTGGTTAGTGTGCTAAACATAGAGAGGTAGGGTAGATTCTAGTCTGGTGAGTGTATCCATACACTAGGACATCGTGGAAACTGGCCTGGCTATCATGCTTTAGATAATAGTAGGAAAGGTAAAGCCTTTGACACCATAGGGTGTCCCACTGTCAATTGGATAAAAAGATAAAAAGAAGACAATAGGCCAGGTTCAAGCTATGAGCGTAGACATTGGTACAGCACTGTGGGCACCTTTGTGGGTGCTCATCTACTCTGTACCCATTTGAAAATACTTTATTGAACTATGAAGCCAATTAAGGTCTGAAATGTTCTTCCCCAGAACATTGTCCTTTTCCTGTTAAACCAGGCTCTGAAACTTAGATGAGACCGGCTTTGTCTGTGTGGTGGTCTTTTAGACTGAGGGGATTTTTGGATCATTCTGGCTGGAAAATTAGCGGCAGAGTCTCATACCTAATGAGTTGACCAGCATTATACCCACAGCAAGAGGTAGTGGAGCAGAGGGCAGACATATCATATCCAAAGTTTTCACTTTGTGTCCCTCTATTTGCTGTCTCACGATGCTTGAGCACTGCCCCCCCACATGATACATTGGACCATATGGTAGATTGTTATTTTAGAATTCAGTGTCTACTGATCCCACCATGCCTCTCACCGGCTTCACAAGACTCTCTAGAAGGGGAAATCATGGCTGACATCATTAGAAAAGTAATTAAGTCTATACCAGTTACTAGAACACCAAGTGTGGATGGGCTCCCCATTGAATTCTCCTACATTAATGTTGAAAACATGGCACCTCTCCTGGATGCGGTCATTAAGGACACCAGTGACAAAATTAGCTTAGATCAGAATTTAATAGGGCCACCATAACTTTGTTTCCAAAACCCAGAAAGTATCCTTTATCATGCACCCGATGCAGGCCCATATCATCGATAAACTCAGATGTAAAAATCCTAGCCAAAGTACAGGCCAGTCTTAAAACTGTACTCCTTGTGGTGATCCACAAACCGCAGGTGGGATTTTTTTCTAGAAAGTGTGTCTGCAGTCATTTGAGAACATAAATCATCTCCTGTGTCAAACCAGAGCAGAGCTGGATGATAGGGTGGTGATAATCTTAGATGCTGAAAAAGCGTTTGACGGGGTGGAATTGGTTTATCTTTTTTTTATTTTGTCTTGGGAATCTACTGCTGCTGTCAAGCACAAGCAGGGGCATAGCCCAACTAAATGTTTTTTGTGATAAATAGCTGGGTACAAGTGCTTTCAGTCTGGTATGGTGAGGTGTCTGTCGGACTTCACCAGCAATTTCTATGTACACATCAAGCATTGGCATTGCCCTTTGGTACTTTATAAGTATTTAGCCATGCAGTACATTACATTGGTAGATGGAACATACCTTAGCTGGCATTGTGCCACCAATAGTGACTCCCTAGATTGATCACCCAAGCATATCAAGAGTGTTCAAACAGTCATAGTGTAATAAGGATGTTACGTTGGCATGACTCATGGTCATAATTGCAATAAGGAGAGATCAATAAAACATATATAATCATTGTGTACCCAATAAAAACCTTTAACAGAAATAAACTTTGTGTTTGTGCATTCCTTCATACACTTGGCATTAGACTGTAATGCTCAAAACAGCCCCTAGAGGGCACCACAATGAAAATAGCATTTGGAAGAAACTTGGTCATGTAACCATATAGTCAGCCTGAGAGGGCATAACCACATGACAAAATGCCAGAAAGCAATGCAGTGTAACCACATATTCAGCCCATACAGGGCGTAATCCATTGCATATGTTCAGGCCTACTAAAATATTATTAAAAACTAGGCCCTTAAAACACAAACTACTCCCACCTGTAAAACAAAAGTCCAAGTCATGAGACAGCTTGAAAAGACACTCAATGGTCATAGAGGTTATTATTTTGCCACCCTCCCAACCTAGTGCAGGGACCCAGAGATGACCTAAACAGAAACAGCGCACCCTGCTGAAGTTTTTGATGGTATTCCCATTGTCCTAGGAACACCACCTGGTGAGTTATGGGCAAAAGTGTTTTATAAAAGGAATGCTCTGCAAAGCATTATGGGGCAAGTTCCCGTGCAGCAAATATTGTAGTATCTTGAAAGTAATGCTCACAAAAACCCCTAGAGTGCATCACAATAAAACTGAACATCAGAATGTAATGAAGTGTAACCATACATTTAGCCCCTAGAGGATGTAGTACATTACACATTTTGAGGCCTAGCAGGCCTCCTAGGACAACATTACAAGCAGGGCCCTTAAAACATTAGCTACTTCCAGCTGTAAAATAAAAGTTCCAGCCATGAGAAAACCTAAAAAGACACTGAGTGGTGGGAGGGGTTATTATTTTGGGCCCCAACCATGACCTAGACAGAAAGCGTGTGTGATGCCGAACATTTTGATGGTGGTCCCATTGGCCTAGGAGCATCACACGGTGCTTTATGGCCAAAAATGTTTTGTAATAGGAATGCCCCTCAAAGCATTATAAGGCGCGTTTCCAAGTTCAGGGAGTATTGTAGTATCTTCACTATAATGCTCAGAACAGCCCCTAGAGGACACCACAGTACAAATAGCATTTGTAAGAAACATGGTTGTGTATTCATATAGTCAGCCGCTAGAGAGCACATCTGTTAGAAATGGGGTCTCTAGTTTGCAGTCGGTTTGCACCCTGTCCAAGTAGAGATCCTCACTCTATTCAGGATAAGGGAAATAACACCTTCTCACCCCTTGGTAGCTTGGCACGAGCAGTCAGGCTTATCTCAGAAGCAACGTGTAAATCATTTGCACATAACACACAGTAATACAGTGAAAACACTACAAAAGAACACCACACCAGTTTTAAAAAAATAGCCAATATATATCTATGGAAAACAAGACCAACACAAGAAAAATCCAACATTCAATAATAAAGATATGAATTTTGCAAGAATTAACTGAAGGATACAGCTCCTTGAAGTCGATAGCTCTGTCGTGAACAACAAATACAACAGTTGAGGCTGGCCGCGACGTCATGGGCCAGCTATGTTGTCGGAAAGACGTGCAAAAGTTACCTTGGAAATGCAGGGTGTCTTGAGCCTCACAATGAGATCTGAAATGCAGGCGTCACTGGCATTGGTTCTGGAGGTCGGTGCGGGGGTTGTCGGACCCTTGAAGTTACACATGTTGCAGATCGCTCTCTGGGCTGATGATGAAGTCAGGAGCTTCGGTGCTGCAGTGCAAAGCAGGACGATGCGTTGTGCGGTGCCCACAGCTCACGGTGCAGGCAGTGGCTCGGTAACGGCATACTGCGGCGTTGGTAAGACCAGGGCTGCAGTGTGAAGTGTGGCGGTGTGACGTGCGGTGTCTCCAGGTCACGGTGCTGGCAGCGCGTGGTCGTTGCTGAAGCGCTGTCATTGGTAGGCCCAAGGCGACTGTGTGGCGCAGGGACAGGCTCCATGCGGCGCCCACAGGTCGTGGGGCAGACAGGGGTATCTGTTGATGACACTGGAGTCGATGACGCTGGCGTCAGTGGACTGGGGCTGCAGTGCGGGACGGTGCTTCTTGTACCTCACAAGCGTTGTCCTGAGACCACGGTGCAGGCAGCGGTGCCATCGGGATGCCAAGGCTGCGGTGTGAGCAACACGATGTGGATTGTGGGGCCCACAGGTCACGGTGCAAGCAGCAGCTCGGTGATAGTGTCAGGAGGTGTTGTCAGTGAGACCAGGGTTGCGGTGCGATGTGGGGCACGGCTCTGTGTTGCGTCCTCAGGTCAGGGTGCAGCAGTGGCATTGTTGATGGTGTCTCATGGTTTTTCTTCTGTTGCAGCACAAAACACACAGTTCCCAGTGCTGTAGGCACATGAAGCTGAAGTCTTTGATATTCCTGAGACTTCCAACAGGTGGCAAGCTCTACTCCAAGCCCTTGGAGAAACTTCACAAGCAGGATACACAGCAAAGTCCAGTGTTTACCCTCTTTAACACAGAAGCAGGAACTGCAGGCCAACCCAGAAAAGCACACACAGCAAAGAGGCAGAACTCCTCCGCCAGCTCTTCTCCTTGGCAGAGGATCCTCTTGATCCAGAAGTGTTCTAAAAGTCTGGGGTTTTAGGTCCACTACTTACACCCAGTTCTGCTTTGAAGTAGGAAAACTTCAAAGAAAAGTCTCTGTTGTTGACAACATCCTGCCATGCCCAGGCCTGGCCCCAGACACACTCCAGGGGGTCGGAGACTGCACTGTGTAAGAACAGGCACAGCCCTTTCAGGTGTGTCGGCTCCTCCCTCACCACTCTAGCCCAGAAGACTCATCAGGATATGCAGGCTACACTCCAGCTCCCTTTGTGCCACTGCCTGGAGGGAATTCACAGCAGCCCAACTGTCAGTCTGACCCAGACGTCGATTACACAAGCAGGCATAGGCACAGAATGATTTAAGCAAGAAAATGCCCACTTTCTAAAAGTGATATTTTCAAACAATTTAAAAAACAACTTTACAAAAAGATGTTTTTTTTTAAATTGTGAGTTCAGAGACCCCACACACTCCATATCTCTAGCTGCTTCCAAAGGGAAACTGCACTTAAAAGTTATTTAAAGGCAGCCCCCATGTTAACCTATGAGAGAGGTAGGCCATGTAACAGTGAAAAAACTAATTTGGCAGTATTTCACTGTTAGGACATGCGAAACACACCAATACATATCCTACCTTCTAAATACACTGCATCCTGCCCATGGGGCACCTCTGATCGAGTTTGGGCTATATGAAACTTCCCAAAAAATAAGTAAATAAAAAAGAAGCCCCCCCCCCTTCACCTTGCAGCATTTTGGGCGCAAACACCATAAAAAAAAAAACGGCGGTAAGCCCAAAAACAAAGAAGAGGAAGAAAAACATATGGCCACAGAGCATGAAGCGAAGAAGGAAAAGAAAAAAGTAGTGTGCCACACTAAGGTATATGCAATAATCTATATAATACGGTAAGTCTCTAAGGCGGTAACAAAACCTCCTCAAAGCAAGCAAACCTAAAGCATTTACCTATGAAATTAGGAGAATTTTTAAAGGTAGGTCAAGGAACTAATGAAAGTGATGGGCGTGGTTAAAGCCCACAAAGTAGATTACAGCATGTCAAGAGAGCAGCACATGTGCGCTGCTAGGCTCGACCTAAAAACAAATGCACACACTGCTTCCCTCTCTCTGTTTGGAAAATCTTCAAAATGTTGGTTATTTCACAAACATATGATTTCTCTCATTTAATACCCCTACCAAGCTGCACCTCTCTCCATTTCCACTGCCTCTTAAACCCCGCTTGTGCTCCCTGCTTCTCTTATAATGCATTTTAACATTATATGTCAGCGTAATTGTCGGGAAATCTGAAGCTCACATCCTCCCAATGTTACTGACCAGGCTGCGCACCTAAGCACAATTCTGGACTTTATCAAAAAAGTTTAGAGGCTCTCCCAAATCCCTTCTACCGAGGTCATGTGCAATGAATCTCTGTAAAACATGTTCTATATATATATTGGAACAATTTGGCGTTATGACCGGTGCTGTCGAATAAGCTGTCGAGTTTTGAGTCCCGGCGCCGGCTGAACATCCCATGATTCTGATTAAATCATCTAATTCCCCCATGCCTAAAAAAATTAATAAAAAAAATTAATCTGATGTGTAATGTAACTGGTGCTCATGAAAAGCGCTCCAATGCCATTGTGCTGAGTTCGCGCTACATAAAGCTGCAGGCAAAAAAAAAGTGGAGGATAACCCTTGTCACCCACCTTTCCTTATGAGTAAGAGTGTGATCCATCAAGAGGGCAGGAGTTATTAAATGTGATTACTTGTTTGCCATGCTGCCTGTAAAAATGCTACAGCACTTAATCAACCTGATAAATTCATAAAACAGTTGAACTGAGATTACTCTCGATCCAGACTAAAATCCCCACACTATATACTGATGTGACAGTGGGTGGTCTATGGCTAACTCACGTGTTCTCACAGTACCTGTCACATGAAGTGTACTTCTTGTATCCCGAAGGTGAAGCTCCAGAATGGATAAAGATTGTGAGAGAGATTTTACCATCATCTTCTGTGCTGATGGAAATTCTCTACAGCAGAAAGGACCCTCCTATTGCATCTGATATTCTAACCAGGCACTAGTGTTTCTATTGTGGCAGCAAGTACAGAAAACTACATCTTCACACTTTGAAACATCTAACTGCATCTGCAGACCTCATACCATTTCACTCGCCTCTTGGGCAGGGCATCTTCCATTAAGTCATTGGGTCATGTGCGGAAGGATGAAATGCATAGATGAAAATGTTTGAAATTTAACAGCAAGGATTCCAATTACGTAATGATCCCAGGTGCAAATATATACAATTGCAACACTGAGAGGTCACTTTGTGCCCAGAGAGTGCATTGTACTGCATCCTCCCCTCTATTCGTACTTGTCAATATAGCGAACATTCAAAGCAACGGTACCAGGATAGTATGGTACTATAGTCTGAGAATGTCACTCAAGACGAATTTATGAAGAATTAATGCCTGCAGTGGCAAGACAACCTGGATATTCAATACTTACAAGAAGATTGGTGTCAACTACTTTTGCTTCATGATCGAGACCTACAGGAAGAAACTAAAACTAATTTCTTGAGAGTAATCCAGGACTGGCACTGGACACCATAGAGTTGGTATACAAAGCAGAACTAGCCCCATACTCTATCCTGGGAATGTTAATCTAGATGTGACATTAAACGTATGTTATTAGTATGCACTAACCTGAAAACATTGGAAAGTGATATGCTATGATATATATGATTACACAAAAGAAACAAGACCCAACACTGTAATTGGCTTGGAAAAAAATATTATTTAAAATGAGAAGGCAAAACCAATTACCTCTCCCTAGTGTTAATACATGACATTTATCCAGAACAATTGTAATTGAAAACTTAAAAATTAGCGCCTCTGCACCTTTCTGCTATTTAAGGAAGAGCCTTACAAATGTTGCGAATTAGATTTGTTTTCCTGGGTGCTATGTTGAATTCTTTTGAGCATTTGCTCTCATGTTTCGATTTGTTGAGGCCTGGGGTAGATGTGCTCCCAGAGGCTAGTTAGCCCACTTGTTCAGCTGAATCTTATGGCATTTGAAGGGAGCCCCCTGTATAGCCAGATAAATATTCAGATATGTTCCCATATACGTCAGACCCTACCACAGAGCAAGGAAGTTGGCCTGTTTTCCATAATATAGTTGAGCATGTTGGGTACCATTGTATGTGCTTTTCCCCAATTGGATTTGTTAGATTCTGGCAGTGAGAAACAAACTGACCCATCTCGTTGAATTTGAAAGACCCATGTCTGTTTGGGGTGGTGTCAATTGTGTGTTTATTGTGCTTTCAATAGATGCATGGGGGACACTTTCTAACTAGAGTCTGTGGCTTGTTAATTGACAAGTTTGACTCGCTCATGGCTCATTCATGGTTACCCATAGATTACCATGGTTTGGATGTGTTTTTGACACATTTGAAAGGGTGTTGTCTGAGCTCTTCCCTGATGTCCATTGGAGTAGTTTTTGTTAGGTTTCACCTGCACATGCATGCTTGCGCACTGTGATTGCAAAATCTTTTGTGAATAAAAAAAATCTTTAAAAGGGCCATAGAAACCGCCCCTTACTAGCCTGAACTTACCATTGGCTTAGTCCAACGTCACTCCAATTTACGTGCTTCTGATTGGCCAGCACGTCGTCTACTTTCACTTCCTGCCCTCTGCTTTGCTGTCCTCTCAGCCGTGCCATAGATTAAAGCCTGGACCAAGTACTCCCTCTGGTCACTGGCCAGTGTCCTTTCACTGGCTAATTCGCTGTGAAGGTACTTTTTTGGCATTTAAGAATGACCACTCCTTACGACCAGTAGGGCTGACCTCTCTGTGGAAGAAATCACCTGCAGAGCCCGCTTTTGTAAATGCCAGATAATTACAGATACTGCCTGCAGCAAGCATTACATAGCGGGGCAGAGGGCTTTCAATGTGTGTCTGCAGACAAACTAAAAGACACAGCACATAGAAGCATTTGCATCTACACAGGCTGCATCCGAGCCTTGTATCCTGGCAGCAGGAAAGCCAGACACTATCAGCACATTGAAATTGCAGCTACAGAAACAGCATTTTATTGCGATGATATTGCACTTACAGTAAGAAAACTTGACTTCGTAGGCGACTACAGATAAGAGAGCTGGCACATTCAGCTTTCACTTTGGGGTGCCAGTACTGCCTTATAATAACCTCTCCAACAATCCCGCAGTCTCGGGACCATTCAGCGCCCACTGGCACAGTTTACTTTGGACAAATAAACACTATAAAATGCCCTCACGGAGTCTCCAGCTGAGAGCTGCAGCTTGAGATGCATTGTGTTCTTCAAACATGGAAGAGGCAATCGAAGGGGTGAGAAAGTGTGATTGGCCATGTTTGAACTGCTATAAATATATCCTTTGAAGCAGCTATGTGATTAAGATGATGCAAATTATTTGTTTACTGGTATCTGTTTTCCCCACTCACCCCACCCCTGCCAGCTTATACACACACACACACAAACACACCAAACATGTATAACTACATGCACTAAAATGTATCTCCCCGCCTTACTACCTGTATTATACTTCTTTATCGTCCTTTTAGTGGTACATTTGTAAAGGTGTATTAATTATACCCTATTTTAATCATTTGGCCTATGGCTGAATTTGATATGTTCTATTGTTCTCCTTTGTGCTCGTCTGCATCAGGTCTATGATCGTGGCGTATTATTTTCAGAGTGAAATATTGCAGACAGGCCCAAAAACATGAAAATATGTTTGGTTCTTGTCAGACATTCTAAGCAGTGTCCCTTTATCAAGGTTTTTGTCTGTGCTTTATTTTATTTGGTGCTTCCTTGCAGTGCTTTAAATGGGCAAGTCATGTTCTGTACTGAGTACCCACGGTTCTTTGATTTTAACAGGAGAATACCTGCACTTCTCAGCATAGCAAAGCCAATAGGTTTTGCCTATGCAAGACCAATTGGCATTATCAATGTTTTTTAAAGATGTTCCACAGCAGCACGAGCTGCTGTATAACATTGATTAAAGTGAATAAAAACACAACTCTGTAGCGGGGTCAGTGCAGGCTGCACCATATTGTTTTACTTTTATTTAGTTTAAACTATGTTACACAGCAGCTATCTTCTAAGGTAGGGTGATCACTTGGCATGGGGGCAACATCTGGACAGGAATGTAAAAACTTCAGGACAAAGGGTCAATATTCAGGACAAAAAAACAGGACAAAAGGTACATTTTACAGACACATCCAAGGGGAGGCCATACCCTACTACTTTATCAGTGCATTTATTTACTGGTTTTTTTCCATAGCGCTATTTATTCACAATGGTCTTTTGTGATTGCCTCTAGGTATGCTATATTCAGGTATTCAGGTGGCACATTATATCCTTATTCAATAGTAGATTAATGCCCTTGAGCATGGTGTCAAGGCCATCGCCTCTCTCCAAAGTTGCCAAATCTTCCTTGGAGAGAAAGCAGCAGCAGTATTTTGATGATGTTTCTAAACATTTTAAAACCCATGGCAAACAGGTGGGAAACATAAAGGTAAGTGACCCTCTGCTAGTTCGAACAAGTTGAACAAAAACATCTGGCTCGCCTGAACCGCTAGTGGACTTTAAGCCTAAAAACATTTATGAGGTAGAGCAGATGGTGTGGGCGATAGTCTCAGACCTAATGTCAGGAGGTACCCACAACTTGTCTGTAGTCTCAAAGCACTAGAGTGTGCATCCGGGACTCTACATTTATCTCACAACTGGGAGCCCGTACTACCATTCAAACTGAATTAAAGAGGAGTACGAAATCAAAGGGATACAATTAGACCTTAAGTTGAACTGGGAATCGGTTATATTTCAATACCTAGAGATTAATGTCTACCGTTCCCCCCACTGATTTTCAGAATGGAAATCTGGGCAATCTAGGTGGCTCACTGGCTTTCTGGCCATCCCCAGCATGAGAGGGGAATTACCCGTAATGACTTTTAGGAGGCTTACTGCACTACTCGTTTTTTCTCACTGACTATTCTACAGAAAGCTGCCAGGGGTTATTACGCACGGCTTTCTCTTGCCTTATTAAACCTGTAAACTCACTAACACGAAGAAACTCTTATGCTCCTGCACTACCTTTGCTAGGCCTTCATACTCTCATAGGATGGCTATGCTTGGGGCAAATCTGTCAGTGCCATGCTGCAGGACTCTCAAAATTGGGGGATTTTTTTTTGACAGCGTGCTACTAGATTTCCAAACCCTTATGGCAGACTACAATCTTCACATGGATCAACTCCTTACTTACAAACACCTTAAGCAATCATTAAATGCCCTATTTCATATATGCCACCTAGCACCAATCCCACATGAGGTGTGCCAAACACTCTACACTATAAGGACTGGTGGCACACTGATAAGATGGGTGTACAGAGCTTTCCTACAACATGCAGACCACTACAGAGCTTCTATCTGGGAGACTGGCATGGCCAAACCTCTGCACGATAAGGACTGGGCTAAAAGAATTGGACTATCCCCACAAAGTATCCAGCCATTGCTGTTTTAAGTATATTCCATTTAATATTCTGAACTGCGCATACCTTACACCTGCCCGAATTAACAAAATATACATCGGAGCCGTAGCTGCATATCCTTGCTGCATGCAATTAGATGTCGATTTGCTTCATATGCTTTTGTCTTGCTCCACACTCCTTTCATACTGGCAGAGAGTTCTTGAGGTGCTCTCAACCACGATGGGCCATATACTAAAGAATTCCCCAGAAGTGGGCCCATTGTGCATATTCCCTGCCCTAAGTTCAAGAAACGCTCCACCAAGTTCCACGATTGTCTCTTCTTCTAGCAAAACCCAATATCACACTACACTGGAAGGATTCACTTCCTCTGACTATCAGACTTTGTACTAAGATCTTGCTCTCTTGGTTTCAGTTTGAGAGCACCCTGCAATGCAGGGAGGAATGAGCAGGTCTGAGAAAACATCTTATTGTACAGACATGGGATATTTTGGTGGAGGGCTTTAAAGACTGCCCCAAGGATGATAAGTCTCCCCCTGTAAACCACCCCAACACATACACTTTTGGTTTCCATGTACTAGCTTTTCTTGTCACATCTAGGCAACTACACTAGGCACTGGTCGAAGGGTGCCTATCTCTGACACACTGTCTTGATGTCCATACTAGAACACTTACTTCTAAGTGCCACAAGGTTCATTGCTCTGCTTCCCTATGCTGATAGGTAAGGCACCGGCAACTGGGCATGGGTGTGTGGAGGGACTGGTTGTTATGGATCAGCTTATTACACAGAAAAATGTAACAATTGTGTGCTAAATCTTCATAAATGTATGTAGCCCAGCGCTATTCTGTAAACTTATGATGGCATCTGATGCTACTTACCTGGCTACTATCCTGCTATGCAATCTCTTCTGGTATACAACAATAAAATCTTTTAAAACTTGGTAGTGTTTTAGTTTAATACATTAGATAATGACACTGCATTGACATTTACATGAAGTGAAAGTTTCTAAACATGAACTTTAAAACATTCATTAATCCTCCCTCTTGCCTACAACACGAGCGAACAAATTGAACCAATTGTCTGGTGTCCCTTACGTCGTGGCCAATATTATTGCTATGGATGGTGGAACATTACAGGATTCTAAAATATACAAATTAGTTTTTTTTATTAAAAGTCCATCTTACACTGAGTTACTTGAAAGTGCTCTCAAATGTCAGGTTCAAGTAAATTAGATGCATGAAGTAAATTGATTTGACTTAGATCACACAATATAGTCATGCAGAAAATCTGGGATTTGAACCCGGGCTTTCTGATCACACATAGTGCACTTAAGCCACTGACTAGGTTAATTTATTTTCTCAGTCCCCTTTAAAATCAGAAGACAGTGTTTTGTACAATTCTGGAGGATGAATAGTACATTGTGTTAAAGAGATACAGATCACAGGTGAATCCGACACAATATCTAAAAATGAAAAGGGCACATAATGCAGGTAAGGGAAGGCGGGACACCATATGCTATTATCACTGGCTTTTTCACACATTACATAGCTGTTCATTGCAGCAATCGCAGTGGATTCAAAAAGTATTGAAACCTCTATGGGATAGGGTCAGTGAGTGCAGAGGCAGAATCAAAGGAGAGTCTAAATAGAACAAAATATTCTGTAACCATTTTGTTGATCGTTCGCCATTAAGTAACTACAAAGAAAATAACACAAACTTTAAATTTACAGAAATATGAAGTAATACTATAAGACAATGTGCTGCCTTATGCCGCGTAATTTGCCTTTCTTGCTGCATAATTTAGTCAACTCTGCCACATGATTTGGCCTTCTCCTGCTGCATAGTTCCAGTGGCCCTAGTCATTATTTTAAACATGCATTACACACAGTATGATATAAGCTGCCACAAAATGCGTACATAAATTTAGGTTAAAGATAAAAAGTGCTTCTATAGTATAGATTTCAATAATAATCAGATTATACCTCATGCAAACATGTTTGATAAATGTCCATTAAAAGCAGTGTCCAGACCTCAGCTTGGAACACCCTTGCAATTCCTCTAAAAAAGAAAATATCTTTGCTATCAGGAAGCTTTAAGTGACAACATCAATTAAAGCCCAGATCTGTTCCCAAGCATCTTTACATGATTAACCAGTTCTGCATATTTGCAGTAGGGCTAAATCACGGGCAGCCCTATTTAAAAAAACACTGACTCATAGGCAAAACCTATTGGCTATGCCAGTGCTTGTTTTTCTCCCGGTTTTGTAGCCTTACTAGCGATTTTTGGTGAGAGTGAGAGGAAGAGGAGAAATGAAATGGTATTATCCGCAAGAAACAGATTTATCATTTTTCAATTAAGGAAAATACATTTCAAGAGGAAATGTTAGGGCTTATCCATTAAAAAATCTCTTTTTTCGGTCTGAGTATGGGAAATGCATTTTCCCGCTCCCCGTCGCCCCACTTCGTGAGCGCACTCTTTTCTCCAGCTGCCGTGGGGGGCCTTTCTGCAGATAATTGAGCCCAGAGGAGGGAGCCTTGTTTTCCATTTTTCACATCTCGCCTGTCTCAGATCTTTATGGCCCATCAGTGATTTGATGTCCCTGTCGGAGCCAGAACCATCTGCTGTACCTGTAATGATGAGATTAAATATGGGCTCGGGGGAGGCGGAGGGGGAGTAGTTTGTAAACTCTGAAACATGGGCTGAGGGATGTTCGTGTGATGTGAGAAGCGAGCACTTCCTCTCAGCACAGAACAGCCTGCAGTACAGATGTCTGTAACAAGGAAGTGATTAGCTGGTACTGCACCCCCTCTCACCCATTAAGGGCCAGAGGACTTCAAAGGCACTGAGCTCCCTTCCCCCCACTTCCTTTAACACTTTGGAAATGTCCACATAGGCTTCTTGATATCCGAGAATATTCGAGAAAGAGGTCCGAGTCTTTAGTTCTCCATATATGATTGCCCTCATGGCCATCCCTCAAGGATCGCTGCTTTTCACCCTCCTGGTTAATTATTTCTATGCAAAACCACTTTCCTTTCATTCCTGTACTGATGCCATGCAGAGTATGAGGAGCTCAGGTTAGCTTCTAGTCCTTTCAGTCAATCTGCCATTGATGGACAGGCATCTTTGGCCTCAAGTGGAATGCTGAGTTCGAAGAACTTGCTTCTAAGAGTCTGTCCTAGGGCGTGGCTTCGGGCGTCAAGATGGCGGTCGCACTCTAAGAGTGCTCTGGACCCCTCCGTCATCCGCCCTACAAAGCTGCCGCTATTCACACTACTGGCGCTGCCCTGGGGGTGCCCATCGGCTCCTGGACCCCAGAGATCCCCCCTGGAACCACCTACGGCATATTTGAGCCGTAATAGCACCAGCCGCGGCTGACTCGAAAAATTCAAGATGGCGGCCGGGATCGCGGTGCTCGGCCGAACTCGAGGTGGGAGGCTCCCCTGCTGAGGCGGTCGCTCGGTGGAGGATGCCGCAGATGCCGGCCCTGCGATCCGGGGCCCGGGCCCCTTGTGGGCCGATGTGAGGCGAAACGTGTCTGCGGTGAGGAGAGAGGCTCCTGGCGGCCTGGACCCCGCTGCGCATCTGCGCGGGGGCCCGAGAGAAGTGGGGGATATCCCGAGACACGAGGAGGTCTCCTCCGTCCGGATTGAACGAGGCCCGGGAGTCAAGGAGGGGCCGTGAACGCGACTCCGGCCGCGCTCCTGAGAGGAGCTGGCTCGCCCGGCGGCCATCCCGAGTGGAGGGATTGGCGCCGGAGACACCGACGCTGTGCCCCGGGATCCGGGCCCCAGTGGATTGGACCGTGAGCACACGAGCGGCGGCTGAAGGACTCTTGGGGGGTCGGAACCTCTGTGCAGGTATGCGGGGCCCCGAAAGATAAAACTGATCTCAACAAAGAGGCTGCCAAGTGAGACATTCCTGCTCCCAGTCATTGACTTTGAGGGCCTGGGGCAGAGTAGGTGGCCCCCCAGAGATCGCTGGCGTTGGGCCCTGGAAGGCGAGGGAGATCCCCCCCCTCTCGGAAGAAAACAAAGGCACCCCAGCACGAGCTTGGCGGGGAGGGAACTCCCGATCAATACAATACAATACAACACATCACAATGGGCGCTTGAATCCAGGAAAGGACTAACCCCACCATCCTGACTGATACCGAGAGACCTCTCTGGCCCCCTGGGGGCGCAGTGCAGACAACACTTTTCGACTGGCCCCGGACGAGGGGGAGCCGCCGGAGACGCCCTGGACTGCAGGGAGGGCAAGGAGTCCTGCAAGCCCCCGATGACCTGGAGGCACGAGGCGAGACCCGACGCAATGCTGGGCAGTCGCCTGACGGTGTGAGTTAACGGAGTGGAGAGGATCGGTTCCCGTTGGACCCCGGGGGGGTGATTGGGCTGTGCCCACCAGCGTGTGCTCTGATACCCCGCCGGTAAACCCCCTCTGAGGCGGTCCCCTGTCGAAACGGCCCGGACGCAGGAACCTGGACGAGGTGGATCTAGGTGACAACCGGACACCCCCAACTTCCTGAGACAGAATGGGAAAGGACAAACCAAACAAACAACCCCCGACCTCCCAGCAAAAGATCGACCAGTTCACGATGCCAGCGGGCCCCAGAAGAGAAGGGGAAACCGTCAGTGGAGGCCCAGCGCTTGACGGAGTAAGCGCCATCCTCCAAGCAATTCAATCGTCGCAATCGGCTGTGGAGACCAAAATTGGGGAAGTGCGTGAGGACATGGGCCTTATCAGACAGGACCTCAGAAATGCAGTGAGCAGAATTACTGAGGTGGAGGGCCGGGTCTCCCAGACCGAAGACGAGCTGGCCGATCTTAAAACGAAAGTGGCCCAGCTACAAACACGTACCAGCGAGCTACACCGCCGTGCCGAGGATGCAGAAAATCGATCGAGACGCAACAATCTGCGTTTTATCGGATTCCCGGAGGGCGCGGAGGAGGATAAAGTATCAGAATTTTTGGAGCGCTGGATCAAGACCTGGATACCAGACCAGGCCCTCTCACCCTGGTTTGCAATTGAACGCGCTCACAGAGCCCTTGCACCGCGCCCCCCTCCGGGCGGCCCGAAGCGCCCAATGATCGCACGTTTTTTTAACTTTAAAGATCGAGACAACATCCTTAAAGAGGCGAGACGCTTGGAAGATCTTAAATGGGAGAACCACAAGATCCTGATATTCCCAGACTACACACGGGAGGTTCAGACCCGCCGCCGATCGTATGAGCAAGTCAAACAGAAACTCAGAGCAATGCAACTCTCATACATGCTCCTCTTCCCGGCACGGCTTAAGGTCATCATGGCTGGTAGGGCGCATTTCTTTGAATCTCCAGAGGAGGCATGGGACTGGCTGACCGAGGAGGGCGTTGGAGCCCGAAAGGGAGCCCTGAAACAAGGAGGAGAGCCCGCTCGGGATAGACCCCCCCTTTTGGGGGGACCTCGAAGGAGCCGGAGGCGCACCAGATCTCGGAAAGGGATGCGGGATGGTCTGGCCGCTCCTGGAGGTGGAGGGATGGCTGGAGACTCTGGCTCCCGGGTGGGGGAGATCTCCATCGAGTCCCCAGAAGGGCAGGAACAGATACAAGCCGAGGATGATAGACGTCTGAGCCAGTCCCCGGTGCTTGGCTGAACTGTTACACAGAGTTTTTGCTGTGACACATGGAGGGGATCGGGGAGAACGATCCGCCCTTGCGGGGCCCCTGGGGCGCGTCGTCGGATGACTCGGCGGCCCCCCGGGGTTCGCCAAACAAGATTTGAAGACTTTTCACTTATGATTGCAGAATGATCCGACTGAATGGAGGGGTCCACCACTCCACTCCCAAGACAGTCTTACTGGCTGTTATGTTCTGGTTGGGGTTAGGGGCGACAGATGCTTCCGGGGTGGGAGTATGGGGTGGGGGGCAGTTGGGGGGTGAGAAGTTTGAGTTGGGGTTAGATAGTAGCACTCGGTACAGGTTTAGTACCTCAATGTTATGTTTTAAGCGGTCATCCCTGTTTCCACTGACAGCCACCCAACAAGATATGATACCCGCGCAGCCCACGCCTGGTCCTCACTGACACAAATCATCTCCTGGAATTTAAACGGGCTCTTAGATAAGATCAAACGATCTGCAGTTTTCAACACCCTCCGCAGATACTCCCCCTCAGTGGTCCTACTGCAGGAAACTCATCTCCTGGGAACTAAATGCCCTATGCTCACACGGGGAGGATTTGATAGGGTTTACCACGCAGGTTTCTCCAGGGGATCCAGGGGAGTGGCCATTCTACTCAGCCGCTCTCTACCTATGGTGATAACATCTACGCTGTCTGACCCACAGGGCAGATTCGTAATTGCTTCAGGGATGCTTCACGGTACACCGCTGAACCTTGTATGCGCATACGCCCCCCCAGCGGGATTCGAC
This sequence comes from Pleurodeles waltl, assembly GCF_031143425.1. NCBI lineage: Eukaryota > Metazoa > Chordata > Amphibia > Caudata > Salamandridae > Pleurodeles > Pleurodeles waltl. The sequence continues at coordinate 428,927,854 of NC_090445.1, read as the reverse complement.
GCCTTCCTGCTCTCACTCCGCCAGGTGGTAGCGGGACTCCCCCAGGGAACCACATTGATAGGAGGGGATTTTAATGCTGTTCTGGACCCCAGACTGGATATATCCGGGGACATTACCACTGGTAGGGCCTCTCGGGCTGCGAGTCTTAACAGATGGGTGGAGAGCCTCGGCCTCTGCGAGGTATGGAGAACCTGGCACCCTAAAGAACGTCAATACACACACACATCAGCCGCCCACTGGACACATTCCAGAATTGATTTAATATTTATGCCTGCACTAGACGTCATCGGTGTCACGGGGGCTGATATACTGCCACGAGGGGTCTCAGACCACGCACCTGTACGAGTCCAACTGGGTGGGACGGACCCCACCAGGCGCCCATTATGGCGCCTGAATGCATGGTGCTTACAAGACAACGAATATACCCTTGAAATAAGAGACCGCCTTGCTCAATATTTTGAGTTGAATTTGGGAACGGTCCAGTCCCCAGGTATAATATGGGCTGCCGGCAAAGCCACACTAAGAGGGCATGCCAAGTGTCTTCTTCGTGCACGTGAACGCGCTCGGGACTCAAGAGTGTCTGAGTTGGAGGCTGAGGCGCTGAATCTGGAGCGCCAACAAACGACCTTATCCTCGGCCTCTATTCTGAGGCAACTTACTAGGACCCGAGAGGAAATCAGACATTTGGTCCTTGAGTCAGCAAAACACATTTGGAGAGCATCGGCCGCCCGAGTATATGGCTGGGGGGACAAGAATGGAAAACTCTTGCATTGGCTAGCCACACGCCCCCTGGCCAATAGAATCATACCTGAGATTAGAGACGACTCAGGTGCTCTTTCCAAAGCGCCCATCGAGATAGCTCAGAGCTTTGCCTCTTACTATGCACGCCTATACGCAGAGCACCCTCGGCCCACCATTGAAAGGGAATCCCCCCTCCTGAACGACATAACTCTTTCCAGAGTCTCCCAGACGGCCAGGAGCAGTATGGATGAGGCAATTAGCCTCACAGAAATAACCAGCGCGATTGCCAACTTGGCATCAGGCAAGACCCCAGGTCCTGATGGATTCCCACCAGAGTTATATAAGAAATGCAGCGATATTCTGGCTCCACATCTGCTCAACATGTACGAAGAGGCTGAGCGGAAGGGCCACTTCCCTCCTGGGATTGATCTAGCGACAATAGTAGTGATCCCCAAGACACAACCCCCGTCGCAACACTGCTCGGCATACCGACCCATTTCACTCCTGAACACTGAAGTCAAGGTCCTAGCCTCAATCCTCGCCTCAAGACTAAGAGACGCCATACCCACACTGGTGCATCCTGACCAATGTGGCTTTATGCCTGCCCGTAGCACTAGACACTGTATTAGGAGATTACACCTAGCGTTGGCGCATCAAAAGACCCTGTCTCGAGCCCCTCTGGCTTTGCTTCTACTCGACTTCGAGAAAGCCTTTGACACGGTAGACTGGTCTTACCTCGAAAACGTCCTACAAAGCAACGGCCTTGGGCCCAGATTCCGAGGATTGGTGAAGCTACTTTATTCTAATCCCACAGCACATGTCCAAGTAAACGGAGTAATCTCAGACCCATTCCCTATCGGCCGTGGCACCAGGCAGGGATGTCCATTATCCCCCTTGCTTTTTGCATTAACAATAGAGCCTCTGGCGAAAATGTTAAGGGAAGATCCGCTGATAGAGGGCTGGTTCTGGCCCGTCTGCCAAGAGGACCGCGTGGCACTGTACGCGGATGACGTCCTGCTGTACATCTCAAACCCAGCCAAAAGTGGCCCCCGCATTCTACAAATTCTAGATCTCTTCTCGGATGCCTCAGGGCTGACCCTGAACCCTAGTAAGTCCTTGCTGGTCCCTCTCCATCAATCTCGAGACTGCATAGACTGGCAGCAAAACATTCCAATACGAAGAAATAGTTTTAAATACCTGGGCGTGCATGTCTCCTTGCTCCCTGAACTAACATGGGAGCTTAACATCACACCATTAACCAAAAGAATAAAAAATGACCTCCAACGTTGGAGTGACCTCCCCCTTAACTTGTATGGGAGAATCGCTCTTTACAAGATGATGGTTCTCCCCAGACTTCTTTACCTCCTCCAGAACTTCCCTTACCCTATCCCCATGAGATGGTTCAGGGAAATGGACTCACAGGCACGCCAATTTTTATGGAATGGCTCCCGTCCTCGATTGGCGCTTAAAACATGCCAGAGGGACGTTTCTGAGGGGGGATTGGGAATGTCCAACATCCATTACTACCACCTAGCAACGCAAATACTAGTGATAAATGATTGGGTAGGGGGTGGATGGACAGATCCGGCGTATCGATTAGAACTTCAGACCATGAGTTATCCAAAGATCTTTGATGCTCTGTATGGAGGCCCGATCTCGCGTGGGACCCCGGAGGTGACCGGAGTGGTACTGCGGGGTTGGCGGACGGCCCAAAAGGTGACAGGGTGGTGGGGACGCCTCACCCATCAGACTCCACTATGGCAGGGAATACACTTAAGAGAGTTAGCGAGATTGGAGGGATTCCAGAAGTGGGACAACATTGGTATTTCTACACTAGGCGATGTATGGGATGGCTCACATATGCGCTCTTTTGAAGACCTCCAGAAAATGTTCTCACTAAATAAGACGCAATTCCATAAGTATCTCCAGATCCGCCACGCCTTGCTGACAGAAATCCGGACAGGGGATAACATACCTGAATATAGCCCTATGGAGGCGAAAGCCCTGATGGGGAGCCTAGGTAGAGGAGGTGTCTCCCAGATATATCGCTCGTTGATTGCCACCACTGGTGCTGCCATGGAGGGACTCCGTCAGAGATGGGAAGGGTGGGTGGGTCCTATGGAAGAGGTAGACTGGAACGAAGCATTGGCAGCTCCACACACTTTAACGATGACGACTCGTCTCCGTCTAATACAGACTTACTATCTCCATACTGCTTACCTAACACCCGTCAGGTTGTACAGGGCAGGTCTCCGTGACGCAGCTGACTGTCCACGATGTGGGGACCCAGACGCTGACTTTTTCCACATGGTATGGTCCTGCCCAATTATTAAAGCTTACTGGGGGGCTGTTATCATGGAGATCTCAACGGCCTTACAGTCTGACATCGAGTTGACGCCAATGCTGCTCCTATTGGGGATCATGGGTGACACTGGACTGAGGAGAGCAGAACGGACCTTTCTGGGGGTGGCATGCTTAGTGGCCAAAAGAGACATAATGACGGACTGGAAAGCCCAAAACGCACCAGCTTTGACTAAATGGAAAAGAGGAGTGGATTGGTGTGCTCAACGTGAAAAACTTGTTTACGAGGCCAGAGGGTGTCCGAATAAATATGATAAGGTTTGGGGGAAATGGGATGCCACTACACTCAACCTCCCTGCATTGTCAACTGGCCCAGCACCAGAAAGAACCTAAACGGGCTTCCCCCTCCCCCCTTTAAAGGGTGGTAACAAGCATGGGATACTTTACAGAGAGATGCATAATCTTCACACACAGTGTACTGTCTGAGACTAGGGATTGACCATTGTTTGGTGCCCGTTGGCACCCAGTTACATGTATGTATTTCGCCTTTTTTCTTTTTTTTTGTTGTTGCAAAACCAATAAAAATGTCTTTATAAAAATAAAAAAAGAGTCTGTCCTTGTCTGCTTCTTCCTGTCTCCCTTCATCTGTGGTCAGTGGCGGCCGCCGCAAATCTCGAGGGGTGAAGGGACGGCACAGAGATGGAGGGTAATTTTTTTTTTTCTTCTTACCTTACCGCCATCACCGTCTCCTGCCGCCTCACTCCTCTTCCCTCCTTGTGGTGTCCCAGCATTCACTGGGACACCAGCACAAGCTCCCCAGCAATCCTAGTGCTGCTTTCATGCTAAACATAGCATGAAAGCAATGTCAGGATTGGTCTGAGCGGCAGTGACTGCCTCTCAGACACAGCCCTGGGGTCTGTGCAGTTTCTCCAGCCTGGCTGTTCTACACTGCGGAGCTGGAGAAACCTAAGTGTGCATGTGTTTTTGGCGGGCCTGAGACGGATGGCCAATCACACATGCACACTTAGGTGCACTCTCTTCCCTCCTTCCCACCCACCTCCTGTGGCCCTGCCATGCCCCTCCCTGTACTGCTGGCTGAGCCAGCAGATGAAAAATAAAACAACAGTTGCACTGTCGTATTTTTAATCACCTGGCTCTTGGCCAGGGGGGCGACACTCCTTCACCATAGCGAGGGAGCCATCCCTGCCTGTGGTACTAATGTGTAAGAACCTGTTAGCGGACATCTTAACCATGGTGGGTAAGGTTGTTTGCCACTGGTAACTTGATGGCTCTCCTACTGTGGCAGCTTAGAAGTTCAGCAATATCAGGAGGCTGATGTCATCTTCATCTGTGGTCAGGAGGACGTTTTCTACGATATGTACGGAAGCAGTCCCCATCTTGTAGTACGATATAAAAGCATGGAAGCCATACAGGAGATGGCCATGCATTAATAGCATTGATATGATCTTGAAGTTAAGCGTAAACCGCTTCTTCAGTAATCTTGCCAATGAAGGCCAGTTAGCAATGGTCCTGCACTTGACCACGTCATCAGGGACTAATGTAGGTTTCATTACGTCCATCTTCAGAGCTTCAGGGAATATCCCTTGAGTGAGGGAGGCATTGACAATGGTGAGTAGGAGTGAGAGAGCTTACCTAGAGAGAGAGTTGCTGAAGGATAAGAGTAAGATATCTTTTAGTCCTTTGCACCAGATACTGGCTTTGCCGGAGTTGAGTATGTCTGTGAGATCGCTGAGAGACAGGATCATAGTGGGATTCTGAGAGAAGTGATGTAAGAGGAAAGACAGTATTCACTGATGGCATTACACTCCTATGTGGAGTTTGGGATTGGTGGGTCAGGCAGGGGGTTGATTCAATGCTTGGTTGTCTTGAAAAGTGTTTTGCTTCTACTGGAGGCTTCATTCATGAGTTGTATAATAATTTGCTGTGGCTGCTCTGATGAGTTGTCTGTTTCATGGAGGGACTTCCGTATCATGAGGTCATCAAGAGTTCTGTTTTTCTTCCGTTTCTTTCCTATCTGCCAAGAAAGCATATATTGTCAACATGATCTTTAAAGTACTAGGGTGCCAAAGGTTCTGGCTTCACATGTGTTTTTTGCCAGAGCATGGATGTTCACATAGTTTTCCACAAAAGCGCTGAAGGATGTTTAGAAAGGTGTTGGCAATGGAGTGGGCCAGGTGAGAGATGAGTTCATGCTTAGGTTGTTGAAGAATTGTTTGATGGATCTAAAAGTTTGGTCTTCTCTTTTGTGTTGACCTTGGTTTGTTGATAGTACACTGAACAGGGCGGTAATAACTGTGAGTTAGTCAGTCCAGTCTAGGAGTATGGGTGGTCTGCATTAGTTCACTATTGATGTTGAAATGATGAGGTTGAGTAGAAACCTGGAGGTTGAAATCATCCAAGCGGGGGCATGTGGGTGTGTTGGATCAATAAGGTGGTGAGAAGATCCCTTAAATCATCAGCGGGGGTCTTTGTTCTGCTCAGAAGGCATTTAGATGTCAATGAAGGTGGCAGCATGAGATGCAGATAGTTGCCTGTTTATAGATCCATGAACCTGTGTGTGTCTCCCTTGCTTGCCTAAGGTACAGGGCTATGAGGACCTTTGGATGACAGTGATGCCTGCTTATTCTTATGCGTGCTGTCCACACAAGGGAATCTGTAGTCCATGGAAGAAGGATGTCAAGGGTATGTGAGAATATGGGCATGAACAGCATTTCTATAATGAAGAGGGCACCAACGTTGTGGTATATGATGTGGTCTGCAATGTCTTGTGCCTGAATTACAGAAAAGCAAACATAAATGAGCATGTGTTGGAATGCATATTGTGTAATTTGAGGGTGTGTTAATAATTGGGATATGTACAAAATTGGGTGCAGACGCTATGTGACTGTGTCCCATTGGTCTGTGGGTGATTATGCTGACTGGCAGTATGGGGTGCTGTGTAGACACTTTATATCTTACCTTGTATATTTAACTGAAACAGGAGTTCTGACCCAAGCCCCTTCCTGGCCTAAACAGGCCATGCCCTTGTGTGTCTCTGCCCTTTGCTGGGGACGTCTGGATGAGGGGACGCGTTCAGGAGTTGACTAGAAGTGAGACTAAAGGTGTGCACATAGAGGAGGGAAATGAACTTCTCTTGTGTGGCTTCTTTTAAATATGGTTTTGATGGGAAAGGAGTGATGTCACTTCCTGTGCAGATGAATGAAAAGGGATGTAATGATGTCACTTTCTGTGAAGATATGTGATGGGAAATGAAGCCCTCTTTCTGGCTTCTTCTTTTAAAAATATTTTAGAGGGACACCAGCTATGTCACTTCCTGTGTAGATGGATAAGGAATGCAGAGAGATAATATCCTGGTCCTGACTCGTATGGTTAAGCCCTTATCCTCCTCCGTGCTATCTTTTACCCAGGTAACCTTAGATCAGTGGTTCCCAACCTGTGGTCCAGGGACCCCCGGGGGTCCGCAAAGCCTTCTCAGGGGGTCCGCGAGAGCCTAGAAAATTAAAAAATATTAACAAATTTTGATTAATTAGGTCCCCAGCTTCCAGTAATGACTCATGCGGGGGTCCATGGATTCTCATGATGATTCAGTGGGGGTCCCTGGGTTCCATTAATATTAAAGTGGGGGTCCACAGAAATCGAAAGGTTTGGAACCACTGCCTTATATTAAAGAGTCTCCCAGCAATTTAGGGTAGAAGCATGAATAAAACTCAGTTTGCTCGAACTCTTACCCCTGGTGGTGTAGCAGGGAGAAATTAATTCTCTAAGGGCCAGATGTAGCAAAGGGTTTTTCCCATTCGGTGTCAATGGGAAAATGTGTTTGTACATATGGCCCTTAGTCCCTTCACTGGACTAGAGTGAACTCTGCAGCTTGATCCAACCACAGGCGGAGGCCCACAGTGATAAGGTGCAGTCAGAAGAAGGCTGTTGAGTAGGCTGGGAGATGCCTACTTCTTTCCATACATGGCTGCCCAGATTAGTCCAGTGACCACTGGTGGACTGGCACCACTATATTGTTGCTGGTTCAGCAGATGCAGCCCCATACCAGCCTTTGGTGTCATTGAGGCAGGTGCAGCCGCTGGCCAGGCTGGTGTGAACACCTCCATTACTTGTATCCTCAACCAGGGTGATGAAAACCGCATGGTAGTTGTAGCTCAGCCCAGACTAGACTCAAACAAATCCCATGACAGTTGAAGACCCGATTAGGATGATGCAAGCCCCAACCAGGTCGATGTGAGCACCACGGTTGGAGCCCTGATCAGGCTGATGTGAACACAGAGGCAGCTGCAGCCCCCACTGGGCTTTTCAAGATTCTTGCTGGGAGCCATGGAGAGGCCCGAAGGCCCTCTGTAGCATGGGTCGCTGATGCTTTGTTCGCAGACAGCCTATTTTCTCTGGATGTTCCTATGACCAGGAACATGCTGGGATTCTCCTCCTGGACAGTCTCTTTTTCTGCAGGGCCAGTAGACTCCTTCCCTCTATCAGCAGGTTGGAAGGCTTCCAGGCACTAGGCAGACCATCAGCTCCTCCATCAGAAAGTGTAGACTTCAGGTGAGGTTCCCCGAGGAGACTAGCTATCAGACAGATATTAATTCTGGTCACACAGCAGTAGTTCAAATAGTCTATGGAGCACACTCTTCCTTTCCAGCCTGCTTTCCAAACATGGCTTTTGTGCAAAAGAATGCTTCTCTCAGCAGGTAGCCCTGGGGCTTTCTCCAAGCAGAAGAACCCATAAAATAAGCAGAATGAAGTGTCAGATTTCCGTACATTGTGCTCATGAGCCTCTGTCAAACAGCAGTCAGGAATAGTTAAAAAGGTAAGACCTGACCCAGAAACTCCCTCATGTTAAGCAACAAAATCTGCAGTCCCATCCTTAACACTTACAATTCACCACATGACTCATTGGCAGGCCCTTGCTAACGAAGTCTTCATGAAATGTCTAAAGCTACTTACTTCTTCATCCTCCTCACTTCAGTATCTGTTTTTTCATACTCCACCCACAAGAATGCAGGAAATAAAGGTCCACTGTATTGGGACTCTGTTCTTTTGCTCTATCTTCTGCCATACCAATCTAGGGGTATCAAAAAAATGAATCTCTCAGTAATCAGATACTCAAAGAGTCCTGCACATACCACATGTACTTGCATGCACAAAGGCTGTTAGTGCAAGGTTATGGATAGTCACACAGGAGTAAAACTTTACATGAGAGGGTCAGTAGGCAATTCTCTCACTTACTCAGCAAAAACAATCTGGCCTCACTAGCAATCCCAAATGATGATACACTCCTCCCACTGCTAATGGGTTACATTACACTCAGAACAGGGCCAGTCGTCCTTTGTCCACTATGAAGACACTCTTGTTACGCCTTTCCAGGTCATAGATTAGGTCCCGAACCTCGCATTGTCATATACAAGCCTAGGACTCTATGTATACGCTAAATCAGCATGGCACCAGATCCAAATAAAAGTCAGGACACCAGATACACATGCAACCAGTCACTTAGACTATAGAAATATGCCTGTATATCATGTAGGGGGCATATCTGTCCCATCATACATGTATAACGACTGTGCTCTGTGCCACTGTGATACAATTAATACATGTTGTTGTGTACACTCTGTTAGTAACGCTGTGTCTCTTTTTTTATTATAACTCCACGTTTAGCCTCTCTCTTTAAACTGTCTTGCCCTCTCTATTCATTGGACTCCATTTTAAAAATGTGTTCCTAGCTAATTTGCAATTTATCTATGTCCCCTGGTGTCAAGGTTCGATCAAAAGGTTTTGGCAGGAATGTTACTTCCACCAATGTAGATGATATGATTATGGCTTTATGCACTTAGGGCCAGATGCAGGAAACTATTTGCGAGTCGCAAACGGCAAAAAATGCCGTTTGCGAGTCGCAAATTCCAGTTTCCAATGCAGAAATGCATTTTGCGAGTCGGGACCGACTCGCAAAATGCATTTCAGAATCGCAAATAGAAAGGGGTGTTCCCTTCCTATTTGCGATTCGGAGTGGTATGCAATACCATTTGCGACCGCATATGCAGTCGCAAATGGTGTTGCAGTTACCATCCACTTCAAGTGGATGGTAACCCACTCGCAAATTGGAAGGGGTCCCTATGGGACCCCTTCCCCTTTGTGAATGGACCACAAATTATTTTTTCAGGGTACCACTACCTGCCCTGAAAAAATACCGAAACTAAAGGTTTCGGTTTTTTTTTAAGTGCAGCTCGTTTTCCTTTAAGGAAAACGGGCTACACTTAAAAAAAAAAAAACTGCTTTATTTAAAAGCAGTCACGAACATGGAGGTCTGCTGAATACAGCAGGCCTCCATGTTTGCGAGTGCCCATAGTCGGTATGGGGCAGCAATTTGCGACCCACCTCATTAATATTAATGAGGTGGGTCTTTGCGACCCCATACCGACTCGCAGACGGTGTCTGAGACACCGTTCTGCATAGCAAATTGCGACGAGCGACTCGCAAATTGCAAGTCGCAATTTCCAAGTTTGCTACATCTGGCCCTTAGTTCCTTCGCCATCCTTGCTGTAAATTTGCTTTTTTTTTTTTGTGGTCGTGCATTTTAGTAAATGTCCTTACACCTAAATTCACTTATAATATGCACTGATTATTTATTCTTGCTATATAAAGCCAAAAAATTAAGATGACACCTGCAATCCCACTATCCTTTCATGTGTATTGGCTCTGCAGTACAGTGGGTTTTTAAATTTCACACACTGAGATAGGAGTCCATGATGTTCCCACTGTGTAGGGCGTAGAAACGTCCAATTCCTTTCTTGTCATGTCCGATAAGCCTTTCAACCAATCAGTAATATTGGCTTAGTGTATGATAAAAAAAAACGGAACTGATTTGGTTATAATCAGAAGTAAACAGATTAACATCCAGCTTAGCCCTACAGTTAATGTTAAAAATGAACAAAGCCACTTGTTTAATCAATATCGTCTCGTGTGGGCAATTCTCTAGCACATGCATTTAGGGTGACGTCATTTTTGCAGGTGAAAATCCTCAGGAAAAAACTGGGCTAAAAAATTGGAGCAAACACATTTTTGAGGGAAAATGATAAATTATAAAGTGAAGGCTAAGATAGAAGTTGAAGTTATGAATTAGGGTTTAGCTAATGGTGGTAAGAGTCAGTGTTAGGAGTAAGATAATGGAAAGGGTTAGGATGGATGATGGGTGTAGTAGTGTAAGGGGGCGAGGGTTAGTTGAAATTGAATGTGGGGGGTGGGAGTAAAGGTAGAACGGCCAGAAGATCTGACCTGTAAATTTAAAGAAAAGACAGGTTTAGTAGAACAGTTAGGGCCTCCTTCGCAGGCATGTCAGAAGTTTTTGTGGAGCTCAGGACAAAACCAAAAAGCCCCTGCTTCTGACGGCCCTGTCCCCCTCTTAAAAAGGAGAGGAGAATTCGACATTCGGATCAGTTGAAAAAACATAGCACGCCGTGGTTAATTACTCAAAGCTTAATTACCAGTGATTAATCTCAAAGTGATTGAAAAACACGCAGACTTGCACATATGTGTGGATATTCATTTACTGCAAACAGCTGGGGCAATGATGCGGAGGACAAGAAAAGCATTGGGTGCAGCTAAGAAGAGGAGGGGAGACAGCTGAAGACCGGATGCACAGCCCGAGGGGATCGCGTTGCCGATCATTTTCAGAACAACAGTGAAAGCACCATGGAAGCACCATGCCACACTAGGCTCAAAAAGCCCAAAAGACCTATACAAAGAACACAAATATCTTGTAACAACCTTCAAAGGGCACATCCTTAAACATCTGAAGAGAAACCCTGTAATTGCACACTTCTGGAGCTCTCTACATTAAAGGGGGCATCTTGAGAAAATTCAACATATCAGTTCCCATTTGTTTTAGTTACTTGTGGAGTGGTGTTCATTTTTCGATATCTCTTATTGGCACTATCCTATCTGTTTGTGTAATTCCCTTTTAAACAAATTTTAAACTCACTTCCAGAATCTCACAATTTTCCACTGGTGACCTTATGCTTTGCATTTATGTATATGGTATTGCTATAGCACAACCCAGTTAAAAGGCAGCAGAGCGCTGTAAAAAGGCCTAAGACAAGCATAAAGTCAACGAGTGATAGGAGAGATAGCTGGGTTCTGGGCGGTTAATTCATGGTGATGTACTGTTCTTTAAAGAACTCTCTCTTTAACTCTCCTAATTTGGATCAGTGTTTAGGCAGTCCTGATGGACACAGGTGTTTTGTTCCAGATTCTTTGTGCATAGATGGAAAAGTGCTGCTGCCTTGTTTTTTTATGTTTTACATTGCTCAGTCTGCAGACTGATGGTTTCCTGGCTGGGAGGGGGGGGGTGTCAAAAACCACTAGAGGTAGTGAGATTGTCCACCAAATCTGCAGGAGTGCTGTGGGAGAAGGCTTTTGAAAATGATGCGGGTCTGCTAAGAGAGCCAATGGAGTTCCATCACTATGGAGGTGATGTGATCATATTTCTTCAGGTCTTGGATAAGACATGCAGCAGTGCCTAAATGCCTTTGATTGGTGGCAGTGTGGAGACTAGGAGGCCATGGAGCAGGGTGTTACCGACCTCCAACTGCAAGAGTACAAAGGCTTGAACATTATTTCTGAAGTCACATTCTGGAAGAAATGGTTTCACTTTCTTTAGAAGAAAGATCTGGTACCAGGCGCTTTGTTTTTTGGTAATGTGTTCCTTGTCAATGACGGTGGTATCCAGGGTGAATCCAAATGACATGGCATTCAGTTGTCACGGGTCATGTCATTGAGCCAGGTTTGTATGATTTCTATTGTGTTGAGCTTCATCTGGGCACCGGACAAGTCTGTCTAATGTACAGGCAGCATTTGAGGCGATGGATTACTAAAGTATCTGACTTGGCACTGTTGTTACTTTCAATTTTGGCCCAGTCTGGCAGTAGTGTGGATTATCTTCTTAATTGTCTTCAGCAGCTGCCTACTGCAATAATCAACTAGGTTTACTTTATATTACACAAGCATAGCATTGCAAAGTATCTGGGTGTTGGCCTGCCTGTTGTTCCCATAGCTTCCTTCTTTTTCTAACACTCTTGCATAGTTTTTCTATAAACTGCCAATATTTGCTCCATAGTGCTAATATTTCCATGTGAGTGCCATTTTGCACTGAAAATGATCCCCTGGTTTCTCACAAATTAACTTTAATACCATTTTACTTACAGGTATGGAATTGGATGGATTTTCGGCATTATGTCTCCCCAGCAATAACTTCTGCTGGATCCAAAATTCCAGATTTTATAATGAAAACCCATTTGCAAAAAAATTGAAAACAATACATTGGAACATACCCTTTTTGCAGGGTTATCCAAACATTTTGCCTATGACCTCCTGTTTTTGACTGTGTGCTGCATCTTGTTTTTGCTGGCTTTAGGACTCTTGGCACTTCATGACTGTTGTGAGTGCTAAAGTGCAAGTGTTCCCTGTTTAAATTGTATTGCGATTGGTTTATCCATGATTGGCATATTTTATTTACTAGTACATCCCTAGTAAAGGGCATTATGTGTGCCCAGGGCCTTCAAGTCAAGTGCTTCTAGTGGGCCTGCAGCACTGATTGTGCCACCCACACGAGTAGCTGTGTAAACATATCTCAGACCTACCACCGTAGTGTCTGTGTGTGCAGAATTAAACTGCCATTCTGACCTTGCAAGTGCACTGACTTGCCAGGCCCAAATTCCCTTTTACTACATGTTAGTCACCCCTAATGTAGGCCCAAGGCAGCTTCATGGGCAGGATGCACTGTATTTAGAAGTTAGGACATGTTTTACATGCCCTGATAGTGAAATACTTCTACATTTGTTTTTCACCAGTGCAAGGACGATCTCTCCCATAGGGTAACATGGGGATTGCCTTGAAATATATTCTAAGTGTAATTTCCCATTAGGAGCAGATCGAGATACCAAGTTTGGAGTCTCTAAACTCACAGTTTAAAAATACAACTTTTGGTGAAGTTGGTTTTTGAAGTGTAAGTTTGAAAATGAAAGTTTTAGAAAGGGGGCATTTTCTCTCTTAACCATTCTGTGTCTCTGCCTGTTCCTGGAATACCTGTCTGGGTCAAGATGACAGTTGGGCTGTTTGTGTATTCACTCTAGACAGTTACCCAAAGGGGGCTGAGGTGTGCCCCGCATATCCTGATGGCCCATAGCAGCCTGATGGGTCTTCCTGAGCTAGAGTGAAGGGAGGAGCTGGCACTTGCAGCTGAATAGCGCTGTGCCAGTCCTCACACAAAACAGTCTCCAACCACCTGGAGTGTCTGGGGCCAGGGCAGGGAAAGGCAGGGTCTTGTGCACTACAAAGACTCCTCTTTGAAGTTTGCCTACTGCAAAGACAGAACTGGGTTTAAGTACTGGACCTCTGGCAGCACATAGTTAGAACACTTCTGGACTGAGGGCATTCTGCCAGGAAGAAGAGCTGGATACTGTAGGAGGGACTGCCACTCTGCCTGTTGTTTTGTTGTGCTGGCCTGCTGCTTGCTGTTTCTGTCCTGGGAGTTAAAGGACTGGGCTTGGCTTTCAGACTCCTGCTTTCCAAGGGTCTCCAAGGGCTTGAATGGAGCTTGCCCCCTGTTAAGAAGTCTCAGGGTCAAAGAAGACTTTCCCTACCAGCGCCTGGGCTCTCTTGCTAAGAGTCCTGGCTTGCAAGTGCTGCCAAATCCAATTCCTGGGCTCCTAGAAGTGAGCTCTGGTGCAACTAAGAAGAAACTAAGCACGTCGACTCCACAGCGACTTCGGAACCGGTGCAATCTCCGACTCCACACCACCGCCTGCACCAGAGCGCCGTGGTCCCCACTGAGTCCAACGACCTGCAACACAGGCACGATTCCGCCACAGCATCCCAGTAGTCCTGCCACACTGTGAGTCGCGAGTGCTGTGTCGACACACGCAGCGCACTTGGGTGTCGACATCCATGACACCCGAGTGCGCTGCAGCACCTGTGGCCCTGTGGTGTGACTGCGACAACGCAAAGTCGACGACTCACATCTTGACTGCTGGACTCATCAACTCTGCCGGTCCTAAGGAACCGACGCCTCTCCACTGACACCGCATCACCTTCCCTACAACCATAAGCAACCGACACCTCACCTCCCCTGCCTAGCAGGAAGGAACAGACGCCGAACCTCCCCAGTAGCAGTAAGGAAACAATGCCACACCGGCTCCATGCAATTTCTGTTTCCTCATTGTTTTCCAAGGTACTGTACCCGGGGTCAATGTGACTCCATGACTGGCCCGCACTCCCTCACAAGTCGCATCGGTCTGTTGGAAGCGGATCCGTCAAGATGCCGTGATAACCCCAGTTGGAGCGATTGTGTTACTAAGCACTACACTAGGATTTAATCTTTGAAAATGTGTATCTTTACTTGTGTATGTTAGATTTTTGTAGTTTTGGTCTTGTTTTACTTAGATAAATATTGACTACCTAAACTGGTGTGGAGTACTTTTGTGGTGTTTTCACTATCTGTGTTACCTGTGTGTGTACAAATACTTTACACATTGCCTCTGATATCAGACTGACTGCTCATGCCAAGCTACCAACAGGGTTGAGCAGGGATTATTTTGGCTGTGTGGCTTCTTTACCCTGACTAGAGTTAGGGCCCCTACTTGGACAGGGTGCAAACCACTGCCATCTAGAGACCCCATTTCTAACACTATGGTTAGTAATCATAGTATTTCTCAGTATTACGTGAAGTGTGCAAGAGAAATGCTTTGTAACTTTGTGCTTGGTCTAGCAATGATGTGGGTTCATCATTCTGTTTTCTTACACAGCTAATTGCTGCGAATTCCGGGTGGGTACCAGTGTTTGGCTACATTTGGAGTTGTCCTTAGATGGATAGTTAGTTCTCTGTTACCTTTCTTTGCCTATTGCATTCCTTGGAGAATGGCTGTAAGTAAATATTTAATGGGAGGTTGCCTATGATCAAGGATGAGTCATGTGTTGCCAGCTTGCTTGTATCACGGGTGGGTAGAACTGTGTGTAGGTCAGAGGTGCAACCTCTAATTCATGCTCTTTTCCTGTGATGGCTGATTTTAGTTGAAAGCTTGCTGAACAATTCGGTTTTTAAGAGTTTTCCAAAGGACAAGTGATTTGTTTGGTTTTGTTCTTGGGTGTCATTTTTAGTGCGCTTTAGAGCTTAGTGGGTGTTCTTACGAGGATCTACTCCTCTGTTTTTTGTACCTAAAAGACTACACTTTTTGATGTTGGCTAGGGTCCTCCATTCAAGTTTTTAGGTGAAGGTGGAGATGGGTTTCATTGGTGCATATCTGGAATTGAAGCTGATGTTCAAATCCATATGCCAGTAGGCTCTTTCCTAGTACTAGTCAGATGGTGAAGTCTGACATGAAAGATTCAACCGATACAGTTACTTGTTTGTGGCTTGGGGAGTGGAGAGAATGATGGGACAATTGCTAAATTCACATCCCATCTTTCAGCCTATTAGAATAGGGTGGTCCATGCTGCTGTAAGTCATTGAAGGCTTAAGGAGTATGCATTTCCATCAGTGTTGTTACCTTCTCTCTGATTTTCCCTGAAACCACATTGGTGTTAGTCGGATTGTCTGATGTTTTTAATCTTTCAATTTTTTTGTGGTAAACAGTGAGATTGAGATTAATTTAGAAGAAGTCATAGCATTTGCATCAGCATTAGGTTATCTAAGGGTGGTGACTATCGCCTGGATGACTTATCCATTATCTTCACTACTCTTAATTCTACTGTCCCCCATTATAGTCATTACACCACCCTCTTTTGTTAGGCTTCCGATGACATCTTGAATAGTTCAGAAAGATAACGGAAAGGGAGCCCCTTTTGTAGCGCCCATTTAATGATGGTACATGCCATCTTTCCCAGGATTTAAACTGGAGTTTTCCTTTGTTGGGTGAAGCTTATTTCATCAGTAAGGAGGTACCAGTGACTCTTCCTTCCAGATGGACGCATGTTCCATGTAAGTATTGTCAGAGGAGAGCGATGAGAAGAGCACTTTACTTCGCCGTGGGCGGCATGGTTCCTCTGGTGGGCTGCTTGAAGGTATTTTATAAACAAAGTTTGTCATTGATTCCTGTAAGTGGCAGCAGCACTGGTGGAAGGTATAGTGGGAGAATGGAAGATAAGGCTCAGGACTGTCACAGGAGTGGATCAGCCTGCTGGAGATATGTTTCCCGAGCCCTGCTCGCGGCATATAGTCAGAGTGCATGAAGGTATAGCATAACAGCTTCTACACCTGCTTTATGCTGGAGTAGAAACCTCTCTATTTTGTGGTATGCCTGCCTGTGTCTCTATCAGCACTGAACTGTCATTGGCCATCTCTGGGGCCTGCCCACCTATCTGGTAGAACACCATAATTGTGTTTGCTGTCAGGCTGGGTCGTGATGGAGGAGACTCTATGATACAGCGCTTTGTACCATACTTCTGCCGTTTCTAAACAGCGTATATAACAGATGTCACAAACCCCCTGCTTCCTGGTACTCATTCTACTGACCCTGGGGCAGTGGAAGGATGAGTACCTGGTCAGCATTCGGAGTCACTGTCTTGCCTGCTCGGTGTATCTCCCAAGGGCCTACCTGGGCCCCGGGCGACAACTCCTAAGGGGCCCTGGGGCTTGGGCCCCATCAGTGTCACATGTGGGGGCTCCGGCGGCAGGCACGGATTATAACAGACAGTGGCCTTTGCCGTTGGGTACTGAGGGCTGACTCGTCTACAGCACCGAGGAAGGAAAGCAAAGGGGCATCAAGGACGGGCAACCCGGCCTGGGCGCGCTGCTAGCCCAACAACGATCAAGGTGAATGCCTCATGCAACAATTTACTCAAGGTATTTATTTACCGAATATCCTCTCGGGGCTCCTTCCCCCTGAATACAATCACAGTACTGTTGCTATCAATAAGTCGTGCCGAGAAGGCTGTACGTAAGAGATATTACTCTGTAGGCTAAGAAGTACTTGGCCTAATTACAAAAAAATAAAGCACCCGAAGGCCAAGGTTCAGACATTACCTTTTAATTAAATGTTCACCGAATGAGGAATCACTCACTAGGTAAAAACAATACTCCTGTTAGTTTCCGGTTTGATAAACATTCGCTGCTGATATACGAGCCCTTGCTCAAAGCCGAGCCGAGCGGTGGTGAATAAGCAATTACAGACTAATGATTGCAGCCGCGGCTGCTGCTTTCTTGAAATATTGGTAATCTGTCATTGTAGAATTACAATATTTTTCAAAAGTTAGCGATCATTACAGAAACCGTTGAACCTATTAAGAAAAACAGATTCGGCCTTTGTTGCGACGGCGCTGTGATTTTTTAAAGATATAATTTTATTTTAATAGAAAACCTATGAGGAAGACCATGAGGGGGGAGGGGATGAAGAGGAGGTCGAAGACACGAGTAGCATGAAGGGGACTAAGGAGCGTGTCGGGGAGATGTGTGTAGGGGGGGGGGGAGAAGGTGGAGGGAGTTCGCCAAACCTTCCGGGAGCCTGGCATGGGAGCCAGGGTGCTAGGATAGATAGAACTGGAGGGCGCCGAGTCTCCGTGGTGTGTGACTCGTGTACTCAAGTCAGGATATGTGAGCGACGAGAGGTTGTCAGCGTCGTTCAAATTTCGTATCCATGTTGGCCAAGCTATGAGCAATCTGCTCAATGGACAGGATCCATAGGGCACTACGGGTGGTTCAGCTTGGCACGCAAGGAACCAATCCTGCCCAGTTCTGATCCCCAAAACAATGGGAGCAGGATCCAATGGAGTTGGGAAGTTCAGTGTGGCCTTGATGTGACAGAGAATCTCATTCCAGAACGTCTGGATGACTGCGCAGTCCCAACAGATGTGCCTGAAGGTACCCACTCCTTGACCACAGCGCCAGCAGCGATTAGAAGTCATGGGATACTTTCAGTGTAGTTGGGCTGGGGAGAGGTACCATTGAAACATGACTTTCTATGCTGATTCCCTCTGTGGGATACTGGGGAGATTCTTGGGTATGCTAGCCCATAGTCGGTCCCTGTCCCCTGCATAGATTTCCCCTCCCAACTCAGTGGCCCACCTTTCCTGGGAAGCATGTAGGGATCGTGATTTGGACTGTTGAATGACGCTGTATGTTTTGGCGATCAATCCCTTAGTGCCCCCAAACAACCATACCAATTTCTCAAAGTATGGGAGCAATCTAGTGGCCACCTTGTTATTGACTGGATCCAGGACCCAGTGTCCTAGTTGATGGTATTGAAGCCATAACATCTGTGTAATGTGAAAGTCTTGTTTACAGTGATCAAAATATTTGATGTTGTTGCTAAAGAGGTTGCGCAGGATTCCACAGTCACCCTTTTCCCACTCTGGATGGAATATAAGTGTGAGGGCTGGTGTAAAGTCTGTGCTCTGAAGGAATGGAGTGTTGGGTGATGAGAATGTTTGAGCCCTTTCTTGAGTACCACCTGATCCCAAATGTCTAGTACTGTCCTAGTTTGGGTGTCTATATGCGCACTCCTGGGGCATCTGGAGAAAGGTGGGCATTCTAGGAATGCAATGTGATTAAGTTGCTAGAGTGTTGCCAGCAGAAAAATGTGCTCCTTTACAAAACATTTAGTATTTAGTGACAAAAGGAGGAGAGGAGGAAGAAAGAGAGTGAACCAGGATCAACGTCTAAGAATGAGAAGTGCTGGCCGGTTCTGGTGCAGTCTATGGCTGTGGCGTGTATAGTCATTCATTTGCGGTGGCGGATGCATGGGCCATAATAGACCACCAAAATGCCCTTAGTTGGCTCCCATAACCTGTGCCCTTCATGTCTTGCTGAGACTCCCCTGGGGGCCTGCGCCTCGACCCCTCTCTGCCCTGCATGAAGACCTTTACCACCCCATGTTTCGGGGTTTTGAGAGATTGCGTAGGAGGAAGTATATTTGTCACTGACTATTAGCATTTTTTTTTTTTTTTGCAGTTTTACATAGCCTAAACTCACCCCGAAGGTATTGGTGTACTTTACATGAGCAACAGATACATTGCACAAGGACACATACATTTTTTTTAGGGACAGTGAGTTGAAGTGTTTTAGCCAGAACCGCAGGATATTAAGCTGCTGCCAAGACTCCAACCTGGTTCCCCAGTTCCAAAGTCTGCAGCTCTGGCTGTAATGCCACACCCTCTCTGACACTGGGGCAAGAGCACCACTAGTGCTCGGAGGGCAAGTCGTTTGTAAGTGTGCCCCTTTCCTTCACATTAGTGTCACAAATAATCTCACCAGTGGGTCCAGGATTTTAAAACGTGTGCAGAGTGTACTCTATCCTATGTAATTAATAAGAACAGACATGATAACTTGTGTTAAAGGCACATCAAGAATCTATTGAGAATCACACAGGGGCATGATGTTCATACAAATAGTTCAAACTGCACCGACAACGTAGCCCTCCTAAGAAAAACAGCAGGGAATCGATAGAACAAAACACCAAAGTGGTTTACGACAGACCTACAGGAATCCAAGTGCTCCTGCAGGTGACTGGAACATAAATGGAGGATCAGCAAATCAACCGAAGACAGCACAGCCTACAAAACACAATCACCACGCACCACCAGAACATCACAGCTGCCAAAAAAGCCACCTTTCAAGCACGCCTCAACACCAGCGCTCAAAACAGCAAAGAGCTCCATCGCCGAAGAGTTCACGAACACCGGTACAGATATCTCACCCATCCATCCCTCCCTCCCTCCCAAGACCTATGCAACGACCTTGCCACCTTCTTTCACCGTAAGATCCAGGACATCTATGAAGGCTTCAGGAACCAAATCCCACCAGCACTACTCACCACCATGGACCTAGAACCTCACCAGTTACTGAAATCGTGGAACCCCCATCGCCATAGAGGACACCCAAAGACTGATGAACTCCATCCACTCGGGAGCACCCTTGGATCCATGCCCTCATCACATCCTCAACCTGACCAGTGCCACCATACCGCCGAACCATCAACTGATCCTTCGAGACTGCCACATTCCCCTCAGACTGGAAGCACGCCGAAATCAACCCGCTATACAAGAATCCCACCGCTGACCCTGGGGGAGCTGAAGACTACAGACCCATCTCTCTGCTCCCTTTCCCAGCCAAGGTAATGGAGAAGGCAACTCACAGAATTCCTCGAGACACACTGTGTCCTAGACCCATCCCAGCCTGGATTTATAAGTAACCACAGCACTGAAACCGCACTCTTAGCATCCACCGACGACATACGCATCATGCTGGACCTCCGAAGCATGACCGCACTCATCCTCCTAGACCTCTCTGCCGCATTTTACACTCTCTCATTCCACCCTCTATGATGGACTGCACAACGCCAGCATCTGAGACAAAGCCCTGGATTAGATCAGGTCTTTCCTCGTCGGAACAGTGAGTGTCAGACTTCCGCCGTTCACGTCAGAACCTAAAGACACTTGCTGCGGAGTACCCCAATGATCTTCACTCAGCCCAACGCTTTTCAACATCTACAGTGCCCGCTTGCCAAGATCACCACACAACACGGGCTAAACATAGTCTCCTACGTCGACAACATCCAACTGATCCTCTCCCAGTCAACAAGCGCATCACATACAAACTCCTGATCCACACCTACAAGGCACTACACAACAAAGGACCGGCATACCTCAACCACTGACTCGCCTTCTACGTACCCAACAGGCATCTCCGTTCCTCCCAGCTCACCCATGCAGTCGCCCCAAGGTCCGGAAAAGTACAGCAGGAGGAAGATCCTTCTCCTACCTAGCAGCCCGGACATGGAACATGCTACCAATCAAGCTCAGGCAGACCGCATCTCTGAAGCAGTTCAGGAAGGACATCAAGAACTGGCTCTTTGATTGAACAGCATGCCACATACAGCTCTTTGAGACCATATGGGTGATTAGCCGCGCTATACAAATCCCTGATTGATTGATTAATTGATATTTATCACTAATGTAAGATTACAAATCTAACTGATTGCTAAAATACACACATCACATGAATTGAAAGTGCTGCAGAAATGTTGTTGTGCATAGCAATATGTTACTTGCTCCCACCCTCCCACCTTAACAAAAACAAGTCCTATGGCGTAGACATGGCTAAAAACATTGTCAAAGTCAATTGCTCACATAGGCGAGACAGAGCTCCGAACTAAAAACAAAATTTTCACTATGTGAGGAGATGAGCAGGTCCTTGGAGAGGTGGGGCCTTATGCCGAGAATTCCCTAGGAGGCATTTTTGCCCCACCCTGTCCACAATTCCCCTCCAACAAAAAAGAGGAAAAAAAGCTTGCTGTGGCTGCTGCTGATGTCCTGGGGTGTTTTCACACCACTTAATGGATGTTGGCAGTTCCAAGCAGTGGTGTAACAAATGTCTCTGCAATCCCTGCAGTGCAGTGGGGGTGGGGGGGGGGTGAGTTCCAGGGGGCCCCCTCAGCACATCACCTGGCCTGAGTGAATTTGGAGGGGACCCCCTCCAGTTTTGTTAGGCCACTGGTTCAAAGCCTCCGAAAACGAGTTGGAAATGCACTACTGACTATGGTTTTCACTTTATTTCCCCTGCCATGGCTTGGTATTGGCTCCTCACTAGGTGACTGTGTGAACGGAGCCTATATTGTTGGTCACAATGTGGCAGGTCTGGCAAGACTGGTCTGGCGAGACTGATTGGCTTTGCCAGTGCTTGTTAATAAGTGCTTTTATTTAGTTAATGCTTACTAAAGATGTGTTGCTTCATAATACTGTAAACAGCAAGGACAGGAACCCCGTCCAATGAGAGGCAACCTGTATTCCGACAGGTTCTACGCAGCTCCCTGCAATAGATGTATTAACCCACTGAACTATCTTATCAATAACAGACGATTACAAATAGTGGGATACTCAAAACCATAGCAGTAACAGGCTATAATCACACCCACCCTAGTTGTACTCTCATTTTTTGCTCCAAAAGGCTGTATTGACCGCCCTGCTAGGATTAGAGCTTGTGCAAGCAAGTATTACTCACATATAACTGGAGCATGCACATTAACAGAGCGAGCTATCTCATCAGCTGAAAGGCGACGTGTGGCACCTTCAATTTGACGCTCTGATCTGGTGGATTTATAGACCTCTACATAACTTGGATAGTAACTTACCAAATAGGGATTCTTGTGAAAACTTCAACAGGTGCACACCCGTGGCCCTACTATGATTTAAAACCGTCCTGGCTGTCCCCCAAATAGACACAACCTAATTAGTTGCCATATTTCAATGTAATACCCCAACAAGGGGTTACTATTGAAGGAGAGTGAAAGGAGCATAGCTTCACTTGATAGTGTTATAGAATATATATTTTTAATACAAAATATGATACAAAATGATTTCATCACAAGGAACTGAATTACAAAAATATCCTACCAACATCAGTAGAATATCTCTCTCTTTTCTTTATTTTTCTTTATTTTTTACGGAACTAACAGACAGTTTGTACTGTTTTCTCCATGCGGTTTTCCACCTGCATTTTTACGACCTTCTTCTAATTCAGTAAAGGCTCGGTTTAGTCTTCCATATTGCTGCTTTTTAGGGGCGAGTGCAATGCGCTCCTTCCCGTGTTGTAATCTCTCTTTGGGGTTCAAACCACGGCCATATCATGTCAGTCTCTTTCATTGGTTTGTGGGCTTGTCTTTTAAACTCTGCTTGCTTTCATTAGTGAAAGGCATGCATATGTCATGCCTTTTCCGGTGTTTAGCCCTCCTCGAGAGCAGCGACCAAGTACTGTAAACAAACGAGGCTCACTGTTTTCCGGACTACTTGTTCTTTTTTTTCGCAGTGGGATCTCACTGTGCAGAAGTCGAGCTCTTTGCAGAAGGTCGATCCTATTACGTAGTTAATTGCGCTTTTGCCGGTTACATGGATAATTGCACTTTTGCCGATAGGTTTCATTACAAGCAAACTTTTATTTCCCTTTGTGTGTCTGCTTTGCGTTGATGGCGGCGGTCAACTCGCTTATGTGAAACTTTTACTTTTCAGTTTATGTGGCAAAAAAAGTCCAGTTAGTTATGTTAAACTGTTTTACTTTTCAATTTCAATTTATGTGGCAAATAAAGTCCAGTTAGGAGTTTACAATGCTAATTGATCTAGCTCAAGCAAACGCGAGGCCCATTGCATTGCAAATGCTTGCTCATATTCCCATCACTTCTGCTAGCACCAGATTCAAGTGGAGGCTCCAATATCAAAAAAGCCATATTTCGCTCACGCATCACTGTTGATTTGGAGACATCAGACAAAAACGCCACAACACAAAAGAATCCTGACCTAGAAGTCCTGTGCACTCCGCACCCCCACGTTGATCTGTAATCTGTTTGAGCGAAATAAAGAGAAAGGACCCTTAAGTGAGGCAGCTGAAGAGAGCGGACCCTGGAGTGACGGAGCTGGAGGTATGGTGCTCTGGAGGGAGATGAAGAGGGGACCCTGGAGTGAGGGAACAGAAGATATGGGACACTGGAGTAATGCAGCTAAAGAGAGGTGACCCTGGGTGAGGGAGGTGAAGAAAAGGGACCCTGGAGTGAGAAAGCTGAAGATATGGGACACTGAAGTGAGGGAACCGAGGAGAGGGAACCCTGGAGTGAAGGAGCTGAAGAGAAGGGACCCTGGAGTGGGGGAGATGAAGGGAGTGATTCCCTGTATCAAATGCAGCAGACAAATGGAGAGTCACCAAGGCAGCTGCTGGTGTCAAGAATGCAGAGAGCATCATTTACTGCAGTGCAGGTTCCATATTGCAGTCATGCCTAACGCCAGACCAGAGCTCATTAAAAAGCATGTTATCAACATTGTTTAGAGTAAGTTGTCTAGCAACACAATTCTCAACTATTCTCAAACTATCTGTCTAGATGCAGAGGCTCTGACTAAACATAGTAGCAGACCAAAAGTTGCGACCTGATCAATTCTCACCTCCACCGTCCCAGCATTCTGAGGTCCATACAATGGGCATCATTGCGCTTGATGACAGCAATGAGTAATTTTCTTTGTAAGCAGGTGTGTTAAATATTATATATAGCTGCCAGGTTTCCCAGGTTTATGCATTGCTAGTTGCTCCAGTCCTCATTTTATCTTTGTGTTCTTGACCAGGAGATACACAAAACTATATGTCCCAGAAAGCAAATCAAAAACATTGATTGGAGGAGCTAGTCATACATGGACTTGTGGAACTTGACAGTGCTGGTTATGTTATTATTTATTCATAATGATCTAGAAACACGAATGACGATGGCCCATGTGATAGCAGGGAGCAGTGCAAAATTGGGAGCAGCACACCATGCCATGCATACCCATTAATCTCACGCATGCTCTGGCAAGTGGTACGGCGCTGTGCAGAAATTTGGTGTGGTGGGCTTCCCTCCCTATTCCAGAAGCACGCGGACGACCCACATCGGCTTCTGGTTACCCAATAGACCCTAGAAGCACCTCACGTCCAGGCAGCAGGGCAGAAGAACTGCACGGCTGGTGGCGGGAGGTGGTGCACCTCGGCAGAGTGACGCTGAGGGCCATGGAGCACGCGCTCCTTTTCTGTAGATGAAGGACATCTGGAGCTGCGGGAGGTGCCATCCAGCACATTGAGCGAGCTGACATATTGTAATTGGGGTGATGCTACATGCACATCTTGCAAGCGCGAAAGCTTGTCAGTGCTGCCATTTAAATGTAGTAGTTTTTTGCTGCTGGCGTCGGAGCTCTGCTCATCAGTTCTTGAATGCTTCATTCAACAAAAACGCTGTAGTCTACGCCGCTCTATGCACACACTACAGCAAAATATAAGGAGTTGCATGCAAGCCCGGACTGCTTCTTTATTCCACCGGACATTTCCCCAATGACCTGCAGCCATCGGAGGCAATTTTTAAGGAAGGGGGAGGCCGCTAGTACCTCTCCCACTTTCTCCAACTTCCTCAGATAATGACAACAGAAACGGGAGAGAGGGGGGCTTCAGAAGAAAGAGAGAGATACAGAGAGAGAAAGTGAGAGATGAACATTGATAAAGAGAGCAGGGCCGATTTTGGCTCCCAGTACAACACTGGTTGCATGTGTCCCTGAGTTATTTGCAGTGCTTAATTTGTGCTTGTTGTTTCCGGTGCTGAGCACCGGCACTTATTTTTGAGGGTCGGCGCTTATTATTCTGCCCTGAGCACTTGCTGCGAGCAAAAGATATATATGGGAAAGACGGAGGAAGAGAAAAACGAAAAAGCGTCACAAAGGAAGAAAGAAAAAGCTGCAAGAGTGAGCTGAAGGGGCAGGGAGTGGTTGTAAATGGATTGAAGAGGCCCGAGATGCCTTCGGGTTTATGCAGCTGCTGCACATTTAATTGCAGCAGCTGCGTGTTTAAGAGGAGGGCTTTGGGCACGTTTTTATTTACAAATTAAGCACTGGTTATTTGGCATCCAGACAGATACAAACTGAAGAAACCAGAATGTGCTAGTGGTGGGTCCCACTTGCATTGCTTAGAGTTTCAGTGCCCTGGGCTGGCGGATTCCTCCTTAACCCTAATGTCTGCCAGCTCACCTGCAGCCAAGCACCTCTGAATGCTCAACATGCCAAGTTCAACAGAGGAGCCACTAAAGCCAGATTGCACGACCTTTTTTTTTTAAAGGCAGAGGACTCCCCAATCCCTACGCTGAAGTGAGAGAATACAGACTGCACGCCATGAACCAAAGAGGAGAATAAAAACAACCACAGAAAAAGCTTATGCATAAGTTTTTTTTAATTACCTCAAATTTGAGAGAAACCGGAGCTTCACAAAAATCGTCTTGAAGCTCGCCTGGCATTGCTTTCATGTAATGATTGTTTCAAGGTGGCCGCCAATTGATTAGTGCTTCTAAAGAGAGCGGTAATAAACTGCTGCTGGCAATCAGCCAGTTTCCATTTTAGACACAAGTGTGTCTGTCCTGTGTTTGTGAGAGAGGAAGAACAGCATCTGAGGCAGTTGATGTGAATCTGCCTGTAATGCCAAGGCACAGGGTGTATATTTGGTTTACTGGGGGAATACAAAGCTGAATATAAAAAATAAAATAAAAGGAGTGGCGTGGCGAGTGCCGGCATACAAACAGGGCAGCTTCAGGTTTCTTCCACTGCCAGCCATGACTACTCATGATGGATAGAGTGAGGTTTGCTGGCTCTGTCCAAAGTTTTGGACACTCCAGCCAGAGATACCTTTGCAAGCCTCGAGTCTCAGTATCATGCCCATTGCTACTGCATTGTTTTGCATTTCCTAGACCACTGCCAGTTGCATTCGTTCTCCATCACCGGCAGTGGCGGACTACTGGTCCTTTTCTTTTTTGGCCCATTAATGTTTGTTCTTCCTGTTTCTTTTTCAGCTGTTCTCCATGTGAAGGAAGCTCACACTGCTGTTTCCTCTGCTGCATCTAATAAGTGCATGCATGAGGATGCTGGTACTGCTGCTACCAGTAGAGTACTTTGAAGCAAGAGAAACTTGCAGTAGTGCGATTGTCGTGACCTTGATCTCTGTGTGAGGGTAACCTGCAATGCTGCTGACTTTATTGTGGCTGATCTGTGTCTGAGGAATGATTTTACTGCTACTTCCAGTGTACCTGAACTGAGTGAAGGAAGCTTGATGTGCTGCTTCCTTGGTTGCACCTATACTAAAGGTGAAGGAAGCTCGATGTGCGGCTCCCACGGTTGCCCCTGTATTAATAGTAAAGGAAGCTTGATCTGCTGCTCCCACGGTTGCACCGGTACTAATAGTGAAGGAAGCTTGATCTGCTGCTCCCACAGCTGCACCTATACTAATCGTGAGGGACCTTGATCTCCTGCTCCCACGGTTGCACTGGTACTAATAGTGAAGGAAGCTTGGTATGCTGTGCCCACGGTTGTATGTGTGACGGAAGCTTGATCTGCTGCTCTCACTGTTGTACCAGTACTAATAGTTAAGTAAGCTTGATCTGCTGCATTCACTCTTGTACAAGTACTAATAGTGAAGGAAGCTTGATCTGCTGCCCCCATGGTTGCACCAGTACTAATAGTAAAGGAAGCTTGATCTGCTGCTCTCACTGTTGTACCAGTACTAATAGTTAAGTAAGCTTGATCTGCTGCATTCACTCTTGTACAAGTACTAATAGGGAAGGGAGCTTGATCTGCTGTGCCATTTGGTTGCACCTGTACTAATAGTGAAGGAAGCTTGATCTGCTGCTTTCACTCTTGTACAAGTACTAATAGTGATGGAAGCTTGATCTGCTGCCCCCATGGTTGCACCTGTACTAATAGTGAAGAAAGCTTGATCTGCTGGCTTCAATGATGGTCCTCTTCTGTTTATGAGGAAAGCTTGTTTTAAAGTCAAGTATTAAGTCCAGGAATGTGCATTCCTAGCAGAATGAGATTTATGAATGAATGAATGATAAGTTTTGTAAAGAGGTCAGCTACTTAGTAGAGGGTCAAGGCACTGACACCTCAAAAGCTACTTTGCTCTAAACCAGTGGTTCCCAACCTTTTGACTTCTGTGGACCCCCGCCTTATCATTACTGAAACCCGGGGACTCCACCTGACTCACTATTTGAATCTGGGGACCCCCCCCCACTGAGTCATTCCTGAAAGCTGGGGACCTAATCTGTTAATATTTTTTAATTATCTAAGGAGTCGCGGACCCCCTGGGAAGGCTTTGTGGTCCCCAGACCACAGGTTGGGACCACAGCTCTATACTAATGCACCAGATACCCTTTTAATACCTTTCTCAACAGGTGATCCAGCGAGATGGCCTTCACGGAGGGCAGCCAAAGCGTATGATTTTTGGGGGTTTTCCTTTTCTTTTTTAAGGTACGTAGCTCTTTTTCAATTTTGATTTTAAATGTTTTTTTTAGTACACCGTTACAGTTGATTTTTCTGCACGAAAACCTCAGGGGGTCAATGGTGAATACTGAAACTTGTGCAATTGCTGCCTATTCTTTGTCTGTTACTGATACTTGAGAAGACCTTTTCACTATGCAAAGTCTACACGACTGATTTTGTAAATACCTGTTCCTTTTAAGAGGGGTGGGGGATGTATTTATCATGTTAGTTATATTGAAGGAGGAGTCTTTTAGAATATTTCCTTGGTTGCGCCCGCCGAGTTGCATTGTGCAGGCTCGGGTGCAGGTTCTAAATAGCTTGCACTTGCTCACGTTACTGAAGCATCTCCAAATATGTCCTGCTGCTGGACTGTGGAATGCAGTTTGTCATGGATGTATTGAAGTCGAGCAGGTAGTTTGACATCCACAGCAGCAGGATACTGCTAAATTAGGTTATTCATTTAAGTCTCGTATGCGAACTACAACATTCTGTGGTCTACGAACTCTTTCCTTAATACATCATCAGGGCTGAAATGTCTGTATGGGATGCACAGAAAACCCTGATATGCTGTGGACGAGGGAGGATCACCAGCCACACACGAGTTTAATCTTCACAAATCCTCCTGCAGATTGTGGATATGAACACATTTCTAGGGTTGATTATAGCTCACCTTCTTGTTCTTTGGTATTGTACAGTTTTGTAGCATTTGTAGACTGCATCATTCCCCTTAGCTTGGTCGTTGTATGTGACATCGGACACATAGCATGCTATACCATGGTGGAGTACATGGTTGGATTCAGTGTTGTTTTATTTCTGAATCTCAATGAGAAGAATCTTTTTTGTCATGTGCAGTACTTAATTTGTATAAGAATAAGTGCTTGGGCTCAAAGTTCTGCTCAGAAGCCAGTGACATGTGCTAACGAATGTCCGGGATGCTGAGTACCAAGGCTTTGTAGTCCGGATTCAACCCTGTGCCTCTTTCATCCACCACCGCACCCTCCCTGCCCATTTACCTCACTGTTACGGGTTCTTTTTCATCCCTTCTTTCTTCAACTGTGACTAGTTTTCCATCTTTCTCTTGCTTATTCTTTCCCCTTTGACATGTTTCTCTCTTGCTCTGGGTCAAAGTCTGATTTTGAAAAATAAGTGGCACTCCCTGCAAACGCCATCTCATATTAAGCTCTGGTTATGCCTACGTGGCCAGTGTTATGTTATGTCTATTTGCATTGTGCACTTAGCACCCGTGAGGGTATCCAGGAGCTTCAGAGGTGGGTAGGCTGTGGACTCCCAAGGTGAGATTACTCAAAGAGCCAGGTCTTCAGCTTCTTGCAGAACTCACGAAGTGATGAGGAGGCTCTGATATGCTGTGTAAGGTCATTTCAGGCTTTGGGGGAGATGTGAGAGAAGTAGCGCCCTCCAGCTCTGTTTGTGTATGCAGGGAATATGAGCTAATGAGAGTCTGGCTCACCAAGGTGTCTTGAGGGGTGAAGGAAGTGTATGTGGCTATTGAGGTGGGCAGGACCTATGTTGTGTAGTGATTTGTATGTGTGTGTGAGTAGCTTGATTTGAGCGAGCTTGTGTATGGGGAGCCATTGAAGTTCTCTAAAGTGTGGAGAGATGTGGGTGCAGCGAGGTAGGTTAAAGATGAGTCTTGCTGCAGCAGTATGGATGGGTTGGAGCCTGCTCAGAAGCTTTTAGGTGATTCCTGCATAGAGTGCATTGCCGACGTTGAGTCTGCTGGTTTTCAGGGCCAGTGTGACTGTTTTCCTGGTGTTTTCTGGTAGCTGCTTGAAGATTTTAAATAGCATCCTCAGAATGTTGAAGAAGTAGAGGTCACTGTGTTTACCTTGGCTGACATGTTGACCTTTTCATCGGCAGTGATTCCTAGGTTTCTGGCATGGGGGCTAAGGTGGAGCCGAGATCGACTGGCCACGAGGCGGAGTCCTATGCAGAGGTCTTCTATCAAAGAACACCACTTTAATCTTATCTGTGTTGACCTTTAAGGAGTTGGAGCTCAGCCAGGTGGCCACTGCGGTCATGCAGGTGGAGAAGTTGATTTCTGTCCTTGAAGTTTTGTCCATTAGAGAGAGTATCAGTTGAGTGTCGTCTACATAGGAAAGAATGTTGATGCAATGTGATCTGATATGGTCTGCCACTGGCGCCATTT
This sequence comes from Pleurodeles waltl, assembly GCF_031143425.1. Lineage (NCBI taxonomy): Eukaryota > Metazoa > Chordata > Amphibia > Caudata > Salamandridae > Pleurodeles > Pleurodeles waltl. The sequence goes on along the minus strand of NC_090445.1, from coordinate 428,897,835 downwards.
GGTATTAACCAAATGTGGGCTGAGAGATGATCCTAGGGGGACTCCACAGATGAGGTCCTTGGCTTCTGACATGTAGGACGGCATGCTGACTCTTTGTGTTCTTCCTCTAAGGAAGGATCAGATCTAATTGAGGACGGCTCCTTGGATGCCTGCTTCACATTGTGTTCTGATCAGGGTGGAGTGAGAGACCGTGGCAAAGGCTGCTAAGAGGTCGAGCAGGCGGAGGGCTGCTGTTTCTCCTCAGTCGAGAATCATCCTGATGTGGGTGGTTGCTGTGATGAAGGCAGTTTTGGTGCTGTGGTTAGGTCTGAAACTTGAAAGAGTAATGTCTAGGAGTTGGTGTGTGTCGAGGTGGTGGGCAAGTTGCTTGCTGATGATTTTCTCCATTACCTAGGCTGAGAAGGGAGATTGGGTGGTAGTTAGCTAGCTGGTCAGGCTGCTGAAGGTTTCTTTAGTAGTTTGTTTAGTGCTGTTTGTTTCCAGGTCTCCTGGAATATTGCAGTGGTGATGGGAGTGTTCAGGATGCAGGTGAGTACATCTCTGATTGGGAAGGCACCCATGTTGTAGATTTGTGGGGACAGAGGTCTGTCGGGTTCCTGGAGTGGATAGTTCTCATGATGTTGACTGTCTTTTCCATGGTGACTGTTTTCCATGTGATCAGGGTGTTTCCATGGTCATTGGTGGGTAGGCTTAAAGCGAGGTTGGTGGGGGTCCAGTTGAGGTTTGAAATTGTTGTGGATGGTTTCCATTTTTTTGCTGAAAACTTCTGGTAGGCTGCTGCTTGAATCTTGAAAGGGGGTGATATTGTTTGTGGTAGATGCTGATGCTGTAAAATCTTTGATGGTCACAATGATCTGCTTGCAGCTGTTGGTGCTGTTTTCTAAGAGCTCTGCTAGCACCTTCTCCTTGGTGTCTCTGAACAGCTGGTGGTAGCGTTTCAGTGCCACTTTGAAGGTGTTCCTGTCTGTATGTTTGTGATTCACTTTCCATCTTCTCTCCAGTTGTTTGCAGTGTTGTTTGGTTGATCGGAGTTCACTGGTGTACAAGCTTGCGTGCTTCTGGGGTCCCTTTTGGTTGTTGTGTTTTGCGGAGTGCCAGGAAATCAATTTATTCTGTGATCCATTTGTTGAATTGTTTTTTGTTGCAGTTTAGGTAACAAGCTGATTTATACACAGGGTGTGGGATCAATTTGATTGTGCGATGCTGCTCCAGCTACATCTAGCCTGGCTAATGGCGGCAGGTTTAGTTTGGTGAAGGGTGTTGATTTGGAAGTGGGCAATGGTGAGATCGGTCCAGGTGAGAGGCCAGGCTGCAATGATTTTGATGTCCTCAAAGGTAACGAAGATGGGGTTGAGGGTTTGTCCAGCTAAGTGTGTTGGTTAGCTGACGTGTTGTTAGTCTGACGTTTACAAGGCTTTTGAGGAGTGTGCTGGAGCTGGGGTTGTTCCAGTTCTCTAGGTGGAAATGGAATTCTCCTAGTAGGATGTCAGCTTTTGAATCGATGGTGAGAGGAGCAATGAAGTCTACAATGTAGTTGGTGAAACAAGCTCATTCGCCAGGTGGGTGGCAGACAAAGGTGCCATTCAGTGACTGCGGTGCAGCTGATTATCTCGATTCCTCCTCCTGGTTTGTGATCCTGAGAAGTGATGTTGCATCCTGCAGCATGAGCATAATGATGTTGGATGCCCACTCAGTGACCACCCATGTTTCGCTAAGGAAGTTCCATATTTCCATGCCTTGTTTGCTGAGTGAGCAGGTGTTGAGGAGCATGCACGATAGTTCGTCCTTGGGTACCTGTTTGCTAGTGGGGGTGGGGATTGTGTATGGGTTGCATGTGTGTGGACGCTGCTGGTATGGTGGGTTTGTTCTTGCCCGCGAAGCGACAGTGGGAGCAAGGGAAAGCTCCTTCTGTATTGTGCATTGTTGCAGCAGCAGTGGGACGGGCATTCTGGTTTGCGTGCCTGTAGGCACACTTCAGAGTACCGTGGGGGGCTGTGTTTCGTGAGGCTGACGCGGTCGGCTTGCCTGACTGGTATTCGTATCCTGGCGGCAGGACCTAGAAGTGGAGGAAGAGATGGGAGAAAGAGGCGCGCGCAGTTAGAATTGAAGTTAGCTTGTGGTTTTTATTTATTCTGCAGGTCCCGGCCTATGTTTATGTTTTTAATTCTACATTGATTTATTTTACAAGCTGACTACACCAGGTGGCTCTGCAATGTAACTCCGTTTATCCAGTTAAAGTGCTGAACAGTAAAGGACACGTGACAGGCACAGTTTATCTGACACATAACATAAAACAACCAGCCCATCTGGTACAGATAAAGAAAGCGTCCCGTCTCTGTTGTCGGTGATTTGTGTGAACACAGCATGCACCGCCATCTAAGGGGAAATGTATGATTTATAACCACATCGTGGAAAACCTAGGAAGTAGCGCTCTCTGGTGAAAAAATATAGAATGTCACTCCTGAGTTCAGCAAGATAATCTTAATGCGAAAGATATTAGCCACGGATAAAGAACTGAGCCCAGAGAAGTCTTGGGATTCAAAAGGCCGCGGTTTTAACACAAGTAGGAAAATCACACCATAAAAGGCCGGTGACTAAATCTAGCTCTCTCAAATTAAATATATAGAGCCTCGATACTGCATGGAATCTCTCATTGAGTAAATCATCACAACGATCAATGAATTATTCCTCTTTGGCAGGAGTGACCTTAAACAGCGAGTGCCTCGTCAAGCCTCTAGGCCTTGAAACCTAATTGATGTAGCCTCGAGCAGCCGTGCAGGCGCTCTCTTGCTAATCCTCTGGGCACGGGGTGTGCGGGATGAATCACCTAAAGTAGCTGTTGCGAGGAGGATAAACTCCGGTAGGAGTTGGAAAATCTTTGGAAAGTGAGCAACGCACCCAGCTCCTTTCCCACACGCCCGCTCCTACCGACCTTCACACGCACTCTGTTACATACACACATTCATCCTCTGCTCATTCCACCCCTCACTCACCCCACATGCCGCTCAGCTGCAGCTACCACACATCTACCCCTTTAAATATAAAACAACATAACCCCAAACCACACTACTGCCACTTCTAACCTAAGACACTCTGTGTAATCAGCATTGCACTCTTCCTTCTCACGCCCCCTTGTACACTTCATTACTTCACATTTCATCATTCAGCACTCTTGTTCGAGCCCACTATCCACACGAGTGGTACTACTTATGTTCACATCTACATCCTTCTCACCAATACCAAGGGGCACTTCCTTGCCTTCCATCTTCACTTCTGACACACCTTATCCCATTTTACAGAGACGCTCTCCCTAAATTCCATACACAGCCATTTTGAACTCTCCCCCCTATTCACATTACATCAATCACTCTTTGGGGTTATGACCACAGCGTCCCTCCCTTCTGCACAATGCCAGGATTCTTAATCCTTACCCAGTCATGCTCCTTAATGACCCCCTCAAGCTTTCTTCACCTGTTAGTTTCATGACCATCGATTGTCCCATTTTCTCCTGACACTTCTGTACTCTTTCCCTCATCTCAGTATCTTCATCAAAACTCACCTTCATTTTTTGCCTTTGCAATAACCACCAGGGAACAGGTTTTGTTGTTGGTCTCTAGCCTATTACCATTTCAAATGGCGATTTCCGTGTTACAGCACTGGGAGTCACTCTGTATGGCAAATGTGAAATTCAAAAGAGGACTCTCCAGACTGCAGATGGGGAGTAGTAAGCTAGTTTATTAAAACACCTCATCCACAAAGTGCCCCAGCTCCCTCAGAACTGTCAGCCTTCAACATTCTATGAAGAGGGATGACCACTAGACTGACATTTGCAGGTGTGAGCAAGAGAGAGACTACAAGTAGTTACCACAACAACAAAGTTGTGTGCAAGGTTTTCGTCCAACACAAACCGTACTTAATGCGGTATTGATTCCTTAACCACCATATTGCATCATTCCACTAAACCATTCACTTCAGGGTGATGCAAAGTAACCCTAGTATGTTTTGGTCCACTTCACGTTTAGAATTGGCACATTTTCTCTGAAGTAAATTGTACGTGAAGACTGGCTCCTTCAGAATAACTTCCCAGTAAAACAGCTTCTAAAACTCCAACAACTTCCTCTGTAGTTGCACTCCTTACCATCCACACTTCTAGCCACTTGAAATAATAATTAATATTAAAGTACAGGACTCTTTCTAAGACAACATACAAATTGATCCCATTATATCAATCACTACTTTCCTCTATGGTACTTCAGGTAACAACCACACACACTGGTGCAGCTAATGCCCGACCTGACTTATCACTGCAACCGCTGTCTTACACAAATATAAATTTTTACTATCCATCCCAGGCCACCAAAAGTATTCTATCACCTTTCTTTTAGTTCCTGACATACCACAATGTGTTTTGTGTGCTAATGCCATAATATTCTCCCATAAATCATAGGGTGGCACAAGTGTGCCTTTGCTAGTTAACACAATACCCTACAATACCAATGCCCCCTTTACTTTACTGCACACCATGCATTCTCCTTGAAGTTTCTTCTCTAATGGCTATCCTGACAGTAAACCTTCCTTTACTAAAGACATGTCATGATAATTCTTCATAGTTTCTTCCCACACCTGGTTGTGTGTCACACTACCCAGTGCATTCAAACTCTCCTTGAACGTTACTGACACTTCACAATCCTCATCCTCAATGATTATGTTTTCACCATACAACTGCAATGGTTACCTGGCCAAGCCTCCTGCTTGTCCATTCAACTTCCCCAGTATATAATCCACCCCAGAGCATTATACTTGCATCTTAGACGCTATTCTAGTCGGCCCATGCATCAGTATTTTACTATTTTACAACCTACAGGTGACAACAGATTTACTAACAGTTTATGGTCAGATCTTAACAAAAACTTTGTTCCCCATAAATAAGTATGAATATGCTCTATTGCCCATGAACACACCAACTCATACTTAATTACAAAGTCAATTGTCTCTCAATCATGTAACGCATGGGACCCATATGCTACATTTCCTTCAGACCCTCCATCCTTTTGAGCCAAAAAAAGCACCCAGTCATAACCATTTCCTTCCACTGCCATCACACATCTCTTTCCACTTAAACACAGAGGGTCTTAAACACAGAGATTTCATGATTTCTTTCTTTATGCTTGCAAAACAACAAACATGCTCACATTTCCACTCAAATATATACATTTTCTTTAAAGTCTACATAATACATCCACCTTGCCGGAGTAATTCTCAATGAACCTTGAGTAAAATTCAGACCTAAAAATTACGCCAATTGCTCCTTTTTGCAGCAGGTGGAGCATTCATGAGAGTTTTTACATTTCTGTTACTCAGCATTATTCCATATTCAGAAATGTTCTGACCTAAGGTCTCCACTTTATCCTGCCCAAATTTGCTTTTTTTTCACTTAAAAGAAACCAGGCTCTTGTAAGATACTTAAAACCTTCTTCAAATCGGCATCATGTTCCCTGACATTCTTACCAAAAAAATCAAAATGTTATCCTGAAATACCCTTGCTTCCTTGATGTTCTTTAATAACAAGTTCATCACCCTATGGGACATTGCTTTTAAATGTACCATTCAACATTGCATCCGTTTGTACTGATATGCTCCTTCTGAAGTGATGAAAGCAGTACAGTGCTTTGAGTTTTCTTTCAATTCAATTTGATGGTATGCACTTGTTAATTCAATTGTTGAAAATACTAATGCCCTTTACACTGAAGAAACTAACTCTTGAAATTTGGCAAGGGAAAAGAGTCAATCCATATGGCCTCATGAATGCAGCTCACACACAAACGTAAGTCCCCTGATCTCTTCAGGGAAGCTGCTACTTGTAAAATCCAATCAGATGACTTGATGTGTTTAATTATATTATTTGAGAATAAATCATGCAGCATATCACAAACCTTGCTCCTGTATGAAAGTGCCACATCTTTCCATTTTCCTAAGTTCCTCATTGAAAACCTCACAAAAATCTTTTTTCAGTTGTATAATATATCCCACACTATTTTCACACGTGCTGACAGCATATACTGGGGGATCTGTCCTAGGATATAACTTCATTCACAGTTCTTCTTGAGGTTGCCAACTTAAAATATATTCCCCCTTTACGTAAACAAAACTTTTACCCAAAGTTCTCCTTTCTTTGAAATTTGTGCTGGACCAAAGTAGCCCATCAAATATACCTTATGTCCTGAATAACTAACTGGCCATGCAGTGGTGCATTCTACTTTACTCCTACATCAGTGTTTGTCAGACTCATTCACACCTATGATGGTGTACCACACAAAAATCCACCATAAACAACTACAGGAACTCCATCCATTAAAACCTTGCACTTTGGCAGTCTTTTACCTTGACTACTATATCCATTTCCATTCACATATAGGACAACACCATCAGTATCCTCCCCATACTTCTATCAATCTTCAATTCTCTCCAATACACTGTTCACACCTTCAGACTATTCCTTATACACACATGCAAAATGTCCTCTTTTCTGCAGCAACTACATGTTTTATCCGCAGCCGGACAAAGTTTGACCTTTACAGTATGAGAAAACTGCCACACCAGTAAAAAAACAAATTCTGCCTCCTACAGAATTCTCACTTTTCATTTAGTTCTTCTTAGATATATTTTTGTCACAATATTAGCTCCTGGATTCACTTGTTCCTTATGTTCTTCCTGAACTAAGTTCTCAGATCGTTCAATTGCCAGTGTCGCATTGATTTCTCCCTTAAGGGTTGTAGTATCCGTACCTGCCCATAACCTGTCTTGTACTTTCTTGCATTTGGGTTTCAGTAATATTCAGTGGCATAATACTTGTTCATATGGAATATGCTCAAAGTCGAAAGACACAGCCAGAGTCCTTAATGCAGTTACATACTGACTTATATCCCCACTATCCTTCTGGTTTCTACAATAAAATGTATATATTTCTAACACTACTTCTCCTACAATTGCTTAATCGCAATTTGGTACACATTTTAATTTGTAACTGTAAGAAATTGGATTATTATTTGGTGGGGGTCGCTACCTACCTCAAGGCATAATCACAACCTTTGTCAGGGTGAACCCTCAAAGTTGCAAAATTAACCTGAGGTCAGCCTCTAGTGACTATGAGGGAGAGCAGAAAGGTTTCACTTAGGGCAATGTGTGAGATATTAGTGCAGTACCAATACAGTAATAAAGTCAAAATGATAAACAATAAAAACCCTAAACAGAATTATAATAAGAGAGTAAAATGTACTAAACAAAATGAAACTAAAACCAGGGTTATGAGATTTTGTTGAAAAGATGTAAGGGAAAATAGCGCCAGGAAGCACAAAGCACCAATTGAAGTCTATGGCCACAGCATATTAGGACCTAGGTGCAATTTCAGGTTGTTCACAATGGAGCGCTGGTCGGGCATCCCAAACAGCTTAGTCCTGGTAAAGAGTTTACATCCTGACTTAGGGCCTGATTTAGAACTCAGCGGAAAGGTTACTCTGTCACAACTGAGATGGATATCCCGTCCACTGAAATCTAAATCCCATAGAAAATAATCAGGCTTAAATTTCAGCGGATGGGATATCAGTCACCATTGTGACGGACTAACCTGTCCATCCAGTTCTAAATCAGGCCCTTAGTTTTTTAAGTCCCAGCCAACCACAGGAGAATATTTAAAAAAATCCCAGGACATGAGGGGGGCACTTAGAGACTCACAGAGTTCCAGGCAGAGGCCAACATCAGGGTCTAGTCCAGGTCCCATTGCCACTGGTCAGCTGAGTACTCTCAGGAAAAGGCCTCTTACAGCTTGTTGTCTACTTGTAACCACACTGGAGTTCAAACAACTGTCCTGTGGAGTCTACTTCTTTTTCTGTGTACAAGAGGGAGCAAGTCCAGGCCTTCAGGACTCCTCTCAGATCAAAGACAGCAGGTCCAGTCCTCCTCTGGTCTTTCACAGGTCCAGTTTGAGGCAGGCTCCTTACCCACAACAATCCCTAGATAGAAGTCTGGCAGAACGAAAGCAGGGTCCTTCAGCAACCAGACAATGCATACACAATAATTGCCTTAGCATGCTGTTGTATCCATTTCCCGTGCACCCCAAGTGCTACATGTGGCTCAAGAGACCAGTCAAGCAGGATTTGACACTGTGCTGTCAAAAGAAGGCCAAGAATTGCCACTCTGCATATTGTGTTGAGCACAGAGGAGCCATCCTGCCTATTGGAAGCATTTCACATCTATTCAAGGCTGAGTGTAGTTTGAGAGGTAGAAGAAGCTTGTGCTTATTAGCCATCAGATAGTTCAGGAAGATAGAGTGTAATGTTCTAAATGTTACTTTTCTTTAATATTCATTTAAATCTGACTTCCCAATTGATTTTATTTTTAATAATTAGTGAACATAGTTGTTTAATTCTGTTTTCTAGCTGGTCTCATTCCTGAGATACAGTATTAGGGTTTTGATCTGTATTCTGGTTTTCTGAATAAGACAGCTAGGCCTGCCACAGTGAAAACCCCTTTTGGGGCCTTGTCACTCTGGGGACATGGTATCATTTTACTACATATCTCACATTCAAATACCATGTGCCTTGCCTTGTGGGCTGCAAGGCATATATGAGGTGACTTACTTTAAAGGGGAGTTTTCCTGTCAAAAAGGGTTATTTTAACAGGTTGCACTGCAGGTATACACTGCAACAGTCAGGCTACACGGGATATACCTGGAGCCATGTTTGCACTGCTACTATAGTGAATGGCACAATAGGTTCTGAAGTCCATAAGTGGCATTTAACTTCTAGGCCCTGAGTGCACTTTTTACACCATGTGATAGGGACTTACAGAGGTGTTCAATGTGCTAGTAAGGAACAAGCTAATTTTACCATGATTAAAGGGGGGCACAGGCACTTCACCACAGAGTAGCAGGGGTAAACTGTACAGAGTTCTAAAGGCAGAAAAATATAGGGTCCAGCAAAAAATGAAGAATTGGGGATGACCATGCAGAATAGGCAGATTTCCTACATTTACATTTTCCAATAGTGGAGTTTTTTTTTTTGATAAACATATTTTATTGTTTTTAAAGAAGATGTAGCAAGAAGGAAATAAAAATAAGATTAAAGACAAAGAACAGTAGTTTAACGAGCAGAGAGCAATTACAGTTCTGTATGACATTGCAACAGATATCAAGGACAATCGTAAATTTCCAAACAGTCACAGTGTGAGGATGGAAATCTAGACCGGTGGGAGTGGGCCATAGTCCTATTTCCAGTACGGCCATCTAGACCAGCCTCTTGTCTCTTATTACGGCAGCAAGTCTATCCATTTTCCCCATATCTTTTCAAATTTCCGGGTGCTACCCCTAGAGTCTTAGACCACTTTCTCCTGGGTTGCGCACCAATCTACCCCTTTTCTCCATTTTCGGAGTGATGGGCCCTCGGGGGAGATCCAGGTCGCTGCTATATCTCTCTTGGCTATCAACAGAGCTGTGGCCACCAGAGCCCGATGAGCCCGTGTTCCTCTCATGTCCTCCATCACTCCTAGTAGGACCAGTTTGGCAAATCTTTGTATTTCACAACCCAAGACTTTCCCCAGCACGTGGAGCACCGAGTCCCAGTAGGGCTGAATCACCCAACAGGACCAAACCATGTGGAAAAAGTCGGCAGGCTCGATCAAGCAACATGGGCATTGGGCAGAGGGTCGAAGTCCTGCGTGGTGTAGCCTAGCAGGAGATAAGTATGCACTGTGTAGATAGTAGAATTGCACTGTGCGGAGCTTAGCCAACACCGCTAATGACCTGGGTGTCATCATGGCTTCTTTCCATTCTGTGTCTTCTAGGGCGCCCATCCATACCTCCCATCTAGATCTAATGAGGTTCAGATCCCCAGGAGCATTGTTGATCAGTGTTTTGTAGATTTGGGAGACACCCTTCCCCCTAGGTTTCCCATGAGTAATTTGGCTTCTAGCTGGTTAAACTTTGGCAGAGAGCCTATTGTCGGTATGTGGGTTCTTAAAGCATGTCTAAGTTGGAGATATTGGAAGAATTGTGTTTGGGCTAGTTGGAAGTCCTCCCTTAAGTCCTGGAAAGATTTCGTAGAATCCCCTGACCACACGTCTCCCACCAGGGAGATGCCCACCAAATCCCATTCCACAAATCCCTCCAGAGCCGCAGTTGAGCTTAGCCATTTCCCTCTCCATAATGGTGTCTGGTGAGTAACAATGGCATTCCAGTGGGTGTACCTTAGGGCAGCACGCCGTGCCAGAAAAATCACTTTGGTGACCTCACCCATTCCTCAGGGTAGGGAACTCCCATACATTATATCTAGAAGGCGAGGGAACCCAAGTAGTTCCAACTCCAACCGGTAAGCTGGGTCTCCCCATCCCCTGTTAAACCAGTCGTGTATCACTATTAGTTGGGAGGCTAGATAATATAGGTGGGGGCCTGAGGTGCCCAGGCCCCCATCATATACCCCTTTTCGGCTGTGTTGGGCCGCCACACGGTGTCTGGCACCCCTCCAGAGAAACAACCCCATGGCACTTATAAGGGCTCTAAACCACGAACGGGGGATGAGTAAAGGGAAGTTTTGAAAGGTGTGGAGGAGCCTCGGCAGGATCATCATCTTATACAGAGCCACTCGGCCGATTACGTTTAGCGGCAGAGTCTGCCATTTCTGAAGGTCAGCTTTGATGCGTGACAACAACGGAGTCAAGTTTTTGGCCCAAGTCAGTTCCGGCAGCAGTGATGCCCAGGTATTTAAAGCTTAGCCTGTGCAGTGGTATCTGCTCTTGCCAATCAAATCATTCTCGTGAGTGTGCAAGCGGGATTAGTATGGATTTGACAGGGTTCATTTTTAGTCCTGATGCCACTTCATAGCGATCTAGCAGCTTGAGGCATCTTGGGCTTGTTACGCTGGGCTCTTCCATGTACAGCAGGACATCGTCGGCCTAAAGCACTATTCTGTCTTCTTGGGAGTGGATTTCAATGCCAGCTGCAATATATTGGGTCGGATCTGACCATCTGGGCCAGAGGTTCAATGGCTAGGGTGAATAGAAGGGGAGACAGAGGGCAACCTTGCCGTGTGCCCCGGTGAATCTCTAGGGTCGAAGACAGGGACCCATTAACTTGCACCCGGGCAGTGGGGTTGACGGATAGTGCCTGAACCAAGCAGCAGAATCTCGGGCAGACGCCCGCGCGTCGGAGTACCAAACGCAGAAATCCCCAATCGACCGAATCAAAGGCCTTTTGGAAATCAATGAGTAAAAGGGTAAGGTCTTGGGTTAAACGGCTACGCTCAGCTAGTGCTATGTGACCGACGGATACAATGCCGCGTGCTGCGAGTGGCCATGAAGCCACATTGATCTTGGTGTATTAGTTGTGGCAGAACCCTTTTGAGACGGGCGGCAAGGATGGCTGAAAAGATTTTAATCTCAGTGTTGATCAGTGAGATCGGCCTTTAATCGGCACGAAGTGTTGAGGGGGGTTGGGTCTTGGGGAGCACCACAATGGTCGCTGTATCTAGTTCTCTAGGGAAGACACCACTGTTATCTATGTCAGTAAAGAGGTTTAATAGGTGTGGTATTAATTCTTCTCTAAAGGCCTTGTAGTATTCTGAGGGGAGTCCGTCGGGTCCTGGGGTTTTCCCAGTGCCCAAAGCCGAAATGGCCGCTTGGATTTCTTCTGTGTCTCTGGTACCAACAACCGTGGGAGGGGGATTTCATCCAGCAACTGTCTGGCTACATTCATATTGACCCGTCCCGACGCCTGATATTGTGTTCGGTAGTACGTAGCGAAGGCATTTGCGATTTCTGCGTGGTTTGCGACGAGGTTACCCTCCCCTTCCCGAATTTCAGGGTCAATCCTGGAAGCCTGGTGGTGAGATACCAGCCAGTGTAGCATTTTTCCGGTCTTGTCCCCCCATCCATAGAGTTTTGCAGTGCTCGCTCTCCATAAGTGCTTAGCTGCCTCTAGGGATTGGTCTCTTATGTCCTCTCGGATTAAGAATCGTTGTCGCGTCGTTTTGTCATTCAGACTTATTTCAATTTTGTTTTCAAGGACCTTGGCCCCGAGCTCCAACTTTTCGATATGTTGGGCTTGTGTGTGTTCCTGGATCTGTACCAGGTTTTTGGCCCTACCCCTCAGCACCGCCTTGCCCGCCGCCCATAAAGTAGGATGGGCGGGGGCCACCCGTGGATGACACTGACCCCCTCTTTCAGCTCAAAATAGTCTTGGATTTCCTCGCGCATCTGTTCCAAATAGCTTTGGTCCTGGAGATACCATGCATTTAGTCGCCACATTGGGCGGACCTGAGATTGTGTGTGACCTACAATGAATCGGAGTGGAGCATGGTGGAAGATACCCTTTGTCAATATTTCAATGTAGGAGAGGGTTGTGCAGTCTGTGCTTGGAAGTAGAACCAGGTCTATCCTGGATTGTGAACCATGAGCAGCTGATGTGTGGGTAAATTGACACCGTCTTGGGTGCCATACTCGCCAAGCGTCACAGAGCCCTGTCGCCGAAAACCAACTCCTGAGTCCCGCTGCCATTGTGTGTCTATGTGCGGAGATTGGGCCGGTCACGTCTGTTGTTGGGTCTGGGGTGGAGTTAAAGTCTCCTCTCATCATTGTGAGCCCCGGTGGCAGGTTCAGGAGTAGCTGGGAGAGGTCATCTAAAGTTTTGCGAACTAATGTGGGGGGGGACATAGGCGCAGCCACACTACTCGTATTCCCTTCAATTTTGCCTGTAATGGCTATGTATCGCCCGTGTTGATCTCTTCGTACCTGAATATTTGTCATGGGGAATGACCGATGAAGCAGTATGGCAACTCCCCTTGAGCCATGATTGAACCCGGCGTGGTAAACCCTGTCAAAGCCCCTGCAGCCAGGAAAGGACATTTGCTTCCCAGGAGGCGAGTTTCCTGCAACGTCTGGCTTGTGTCTGTGTATGTAAGTAAACACAGCAGTGCGTTTTATCTTATCCAGGAGACCATTGACGTTCCATGAGATGATCTGTGTTTGGTTCATGGGGGGTGAGTATATAAGAGGTGCTCGTCATGGCTGCCTGGGCTTCTTTTTGTTGGACCCGGGCATATTGAGAGCCCTCATCTGGTCTTTGACTCTGTGAGGTGTGTGCTTTTCCAAGATCTGTGAAATCCCTGTATTTCCTGCTCTGTCTGCTAGACCTAAAAATTAAACATTGTGGTGACCTAAATGCGGTACCGGTGGCCTTGGGAACCCGGCCTGAACTCCCTAACCCCCCAACTCCCACCCCACCCCATACTTCCCCCCAGAAGCATCTGTCGCCCATATAATTACCTCCCTTCTAGAACTGGTGAGGTGAACTATAAACTGATAAGGTAGCGGTAACGGTAGTGATAGACCCCTCCATTTTTTGGGTTAAGTCTAAAATTACGGTGAATATCGATAAGTTTGTCTTGACCTATATCCCGTCGATCCATTAATAACCTCTCATCAGGTGGTCTTTGGCGCCAGCGGTATCACAGCACTGGGCTGCGTGACAAGTCTGTGTCTTCCAGGGTCCCGGAGTGGGTTTGTCTCCCGCCCGGCGTGACGGGGCTGTCCTCGGAGCTCCCAGGGCCTCGGTCCGGGTGCGGGCTCCGTGGTTTTGCCAGGCGAGTTCTGGAAGGTGACCGTGAAGGGGATCCGATCGGCGTTCCGCATCGCTGAGACCGCGTGCGACGGCACCGGTTGGGCCGCCGCTCCCCCGGCCGATTTGGTCGCGGACCCTGAGGGGGTCTGGCATTGTCTTTGCAGAGGCCCAGTGGGATCTCTTCTGTCAACCAGGTCCAAGCCGTAGTCGGGAGGTCGAAGAATTGGGTTTGGTTTTTGTAGACCACACGGAGTCGCGCCGGGAACAGAAGTCGGTATTGGATATCCATGGCCTTAAGTTTTTGTTTCACCTCAGTGAATGAGCAGTGTTATTGTTGAACTTCTCGCATGTAGTCCGGGAAAAGAAGGACTTTTACTCCATTGCAAAGGAGGTCCCCTTTTGTACGCGCCTCTTGCAGTATCGCATCTCTGTCTTTGAAGTTAAAGAGGCGTAGTATCACTAACCTGGGTGGGGAGCCTGGAGAGGGTTTTGCCTGTAAGGCCCTGTGGGCTCGCTCGATCGCAAACCACGGTGTGAGGCAGGCAGCGGGCACCCAGGAGCAGAGCCAGTCCTCCAGGTACTGGATTAGAGAGTGGAGGTTTTTTAAAGTTTCGAGTTCTACAGCCCCAATTGACAACATTAATAATGATGAATTGTTTTTGAGGAGAGCTTTCTCCATTTTCTAACACTTCCACATATGCCTGAAACAAGTCTATCCACATACCCCATTCAATGGTCTATTCTATTAATACAGCTTAAAAAGTGACGAGGGAGGTACATTAGACATCTTGAAGAATGTATGAAATGCTATGAAATACTTACCTTGAATGCATTATTGCCATTCAAAAAATTGAAATAGAAAAAGATAACATTCAATACACAGAATATAATAATGAATCAATACAGTTGAAAGTCACTGAAATGACATTCACAATGAAGATTGGCGTTCCTGTATGTTTAATGGACAATCAATATTAATGTTGTGAAAATACTGGTGTACCCATACCAAGATAGCAAACACAAGGTAAATCGTTTTAAAGTTGAGTCCAATAACAATTGATATCCACAATGAGGGACTGAAGAAAAGTAATTGACTTGAGACATTGGCAGTAAGTTTGTTCACCAGAAAAGTTAGAAAATGCGAAAGTCGCCAACAACTCATATTTTATCCCCATAAAAAGGCCTCAGTAATCCGATATTTGTATACAACGTATTCCAACTTGTACTCTAATCGTATCAGTGGCGGCATCACTTTTCACTGCCAAAAAAAAAGGCTGGCACATGCACACAACATCACAACATAGCATGACCTTGCAACACTTTTTGTTTCACTGGGAGGTACACACTCCAACCTATGCAAAGATGCAAAGCTGATATCTGAAGTATTTAAAAGTCACACATCCACTGTTGGTTTCATGCTCGTTCAAATCCTTGCATCTACACACTTGTGCGAGCCTCGCACAGATATCGCTGAAACAGCTGACCCTCCATATTTGCAGTTCTAAGACTACCAGTTGATTTCCTTCACTTTCACAGTTTCTCCTCATAGTAGGGAATCACCTGAACAGGATGCAACACCACTCAAACTATACTAAACATTTTTACCAATCATTGCCAGCGGGTTGCTCACAATGACCGTCTCCCCCTCGTCACCATTGTTGCAAGGAAGACGGATGCTGGTAATAGTTGGAAAGTATTTATTCAAGTTCCAGGAAAGTGAGCAACTCAGCCAGCCCACTCCCAACATGTCTGCTCCAAAGGTCTTTCTGCAACTAACTCATCGCATTCCACCTCCACACTCTATTACATACACTCATTCCATCCCTCTCGTTCCAAACACCATTCACCTGCAGCTACCACAGGAATGTTGTCTCCTTTCTTTTCCACCATCATCCCAAGAACTCTATGGTTTAGTAATGGTGTAGTAATAGCCCCTGCAGTTACGTTGATGACCTGGGCATTCATCCCATCTTATTGATTAAACGTATATCCACCTTACATCCATGACCTATGAAAAATTGTGGCCTTGTGTCACCCCCTTTCTCGTTCTTTTGTCTCACATTGGTTACCTTATATTACCAATGCTCATGGTTAAACACTAACCTCTACCAGCTTGTTATGTGGAGACAGCTAGTCTCACTGTCCCGCAAAGTTCACGATTAACATGCCTGTTGAGACAGAAAAGTCCCTCGCATGGCGACGGACAGGTACCCTTGCCCTGAGTGCGCCAGCTGCAATGATGTCTGGACCTCTGGTGCTGATTATCGTTGTCATGGGCGACATAGTTCTCTCATGGATTGTAGTCCTATTGGACTGGGAAGGGCACCCATAGCACTACCCTCATAGTGTTGAAAGGCTATTGTCTTTGCTAAGAGCTAAGTAACAGGCGCACGATGGTGGCACCATACCATGTAGTGATCAGTAGAAGTTAACAGACCTTTTACCTGTGTCACTGAAATGAGACCGATAGGCTCACTCATGTAAAGTTCCACTGCTGTGGGCTTAATTCACCCTTGGCCTGCATCAAGTTAGTATGTAGCACTGTGCAGCATGTGTGTATTGTAAGCATGTGCTGGTTGTATATATGCATGTGCATGGTACAATAAATGGAAGATTCTTGCTTCCATTTATCAGAGAGCCCTGGAGGGACTGAGGTCCAAAGGGGAATCCTGGCGAGAGGATCCTTGTAGCGAGATGTGAGGAGATTGCAAATAGATTGCTCGGGTCATCGCCTGTGCGAAGGTACAGCATCGCTGCCATGCCGATAAGGCGTTAGCCCATGTGCAGAGTAAAGTTGGCGACCCCATAGGCCAGGTGGAGCTGCTGTGAAGATGACTGCCTTGCCGATCAGGCTGTAGCCTGTATTCAGAGTGAAGTTGGAACCCGCATGCCAGGTGGGGCTGCCATGAAAATTACTGTTGTGCCAATAGGACCATAGCAGTTGTGCAGAGAAAAGTCAATGACCCTGGACACCAGGTGGGGATGGCAGGAAGGACAATGACCATTCCCAAGTTCAAGCTCCCATCCTGAGGATTGGAACTGGATGATCCTACTCCCGACATGTGGGAAGAAACAGAGGAACTTAATGTCTCACCGGAGAAAGCACTGTAGATACCCAGACAGCCCCAACCGAGCCACGAGAGCTATTCCCCAACAGCTGTCACCACTCTCTGTGGAGTCTTTCGTCGCACCATCCTCGCAGGAATGGGTAAGGGTGATCACAGCTCTGTAGGGCTCTGGGAAACCTTGTTCTGCTACATAGTGCTTCAGACGCTGGAACACTTTAAAACTTTTTGTCAGAGTCGGAGTTGGACTCCTGAAGCTCGGACATACTAGTGGGGCCTAACTTGAATGTCGCCTTATAGTGAAGGGAGAATAACCACTACAGCTAGTGCAAGGGAAGTGGGATTCAGGAATCTGCCTATTGAACACTAGAGCCCTGACTTCAGGGACAGTATGCATTGTCTGTGTATGCCATAGTTCACTTTGTATTTGTATATAAATATTACTTTTGTCATAAAAGAGAGGATGTGGCTAGGCAATCATGTATTGCTGCTATTGATAGTACTTTGAGTTGTGAACCTATGTCCACCCTCTAAATGTACCTCCCTCCTAAGAAGCCTTGGACTGTTCATCCCGTGCTACCACTGAGAGTCAAGTGCTGAAGGAATACTTGGCCCAGTTGCTTAGGACCCATAGTAGGTCCGGACCCAGTTCATCGGGAATAAAATACCTCATGGTTTTCCCAGAACCTCCTGCTTTCCCCATGCCCTCTGAATGGGGTTCTGACAATGCCCAACACTACTTCTGGAAAATGAACTTTTGTGGCCCAAATTTAATAAGGCTATTCTTACGCTTAGTTCTCAACCTCTTGATAGTCTCAAATGAAAAGGCTCATGCCATTCCAATCTTTGAAACTTTAAGCCAAATGAATACTATAGTCCCTAGAAACCGTGATACTACCATTGATGCATCCACCAAGTTCCTGATAAGCTGAACTCCTCTGAAGCTGGTGAAATTGATGATCCACAGGTAATATGTAATATCAGGGAGGTCCCTGATATTGGAAACAAGTATGACAGGATATAGGTTGATTTTTGTAAAGTTCTTCACAAGGACCCTGAGTTTCCAGACTGTAGGCCTGTTTGTGTGTGCCAGAGACCAGCCTAGTGCCAAAGATCACAATGGCTGCTGTGTTTGCAGCTGCTGACTGGAGATCCATGTTTTCATCTTGAATAAGAGCCTGATTTAAAAGTCGGCGGATGGGTTACTCCTTTGCAACGGTGACGGGTATCCCATCTGCTGAAATCTAAATCCCAATATGTCAAATTGGATTCAGATTGCAGTTGACGGGATATTCGTCCCTGTTGGGATAGCGTAACCCCCCGCCGCTGAGTTCTAAATCAGGCCATAAGTCTCTCAAAACTGCACCAGAAACATGTTCTATGTCTGTAAATCAGCCAAGATCTAGACACCCAAACATATCTAATGATTTTTGTTTTGAAGTTCAGCCGTGACCAACACCCTGAGTGGCAAACCACTTTTGTAGCAAAACTGAACTTCCTGAGCAGATCAAGAATGTTGCAAAAAGTCACCTTTCTTTGCCGGCCAGCTTACAGCTACAACTCTAAACGCTAACATTTTGTCCTCGGGTAACCCACAGGACGCTAGCACTGAATCTCTGACTGGCCCAAGAATATAAATGAATTCAGAGGGCACAGCCTGTTTTGGCTGCTAAGGGTATGGCCAGCGACTGAGCATGTTTAAAACGTGCTTAACAGTGGTGAGCATTAGCCAGAGATGAGCTCACCAACAAATAAGAAATAATCTAAATTACTGCAATGTCTGCCCAGAGAAGGCCCTTGGCGTGTTAGAAACCTTGTAAACGTTGAGCCTGCATCAGTTTGTGGAACGAAATGACTACACTAGCTTAATTTTAATCTTCCTAGCGTCCACCGTTTTGTCTGTGTTACACAAAACTCCTCAGGATCCCTTTGCGTTGTTGGCCAAGT
Organism: Pleurodeles waltl; assembly: GCF_031143425.1. Lineage (NCBI taxonomy): Eukaryota > Metazoa > Chordata > Amphibia > Caudata > Salamandridae > Pleurodeles > Pleurodeles waltl. Next base: position 428,879,217 of record NC_090445.1, on the reverse strand, counting down.
TTGCTCTTTAAACGTAAAACCGTGGTCCATTAGAAGCTAAGTATTCCTTCTGTAGGTTTTCTGCGCTTCGTGACTTATTTGTTGACAGAGAAAGAATTCTGCAGTGCTTCCACGGAAATTCTCTTATCATAAAGGCTGCTAGCATCCTGAATGCCACCAGCCAGTTCTTAATCGTCCTCACCTTTTTATGGTCTCTTTTTCCTCCTACTAGTCTGCATGAGACACAGGCGTTCGTATTCAGTCACCTACAATGAGGGAGCATCTGTTCTGTCTTCCATATTCCTTCTTTTGTGTATGGGGGGGGGGCTGGTTTCTTGGCCACCTTAGAATGCCAGATGGGTGAAAGCCTGATCTGGGTAGCATGAGGAAGGCTGATGCCCGTGGCCCCTATAGCTAAAGTAGTGGGTGCGTGTGGCCTCTTTCTCCGTGCTTGGGTAGGGTGAACAAACTTGTAAGTTAGAAGCGCCTGATATGAGTAGTCAATATGTGTGCACTTGTGGAACTATTGCTTCTAGCTGTTGTTGACAAAACTGTTGTGGGGGTCCCAATAGTGTTACTGCTGTAATTGATCGTTGTGTTCAGGGTTGGCATGTTCAACGGATGCACCCACAATAACGTCTGGCCTACTCATAGCAATCTGTAGTGGCTGCAGTGCACCACTTTCCTTCTGCAATGCTGTGTTTTGTGGCACTGACTTGCACACTGCCCATAAGTGATGCTGCTGCAGGTGCCCCAAGAGGTGCTGTGGGAGTGGGGTGGACAGGAGTGGGGTGGACAGGAGTGGGATGGATTGGATTGGGATGAAGTGGATTGGAGTGGGGCAGATTGTCTGGATTGGAGTGTGGCAGATTGCAGTGAGGCAGATTTGAATGGGGTGAATTTGAATGGGATGGGTCAAAGTGGGGCAGATTGTTTGGACTGGAGTGGGGCAGATTGGAGTGGCGAAGATTAGAAGGGGGCATTATGTTTTGTATTGGAGTGGGGCAGGTTGTTTTAGATTGGATTGCAGCAGATTGTTATGGATTGGGGCGGATTGGAGTGGGGCAGATTGTTTTGGATTGGAGTGGGGTAGATTGGAGCGGGGCAGATTGGAGTAGGGTGGATTGGAGTGTTGCAGATTAGAGTGGGGCAAATTGTTTTGGATTAGAGTGTGGCAGATCTGAGTGGAGCAGATTGGACTAGGGTAGATTGTTTTGGATGTGAGTGGGTCAGAATGGAATGGGGCAAATTGGAATCGTACAGATTTTTTTGGATTGGAGTGTGGCATATTGGAGTGGGGCCAATTGGACTGGAGCAAATTGTTTTGGATTGAAGTGAAGAAGATTGGAGTGGGACATTGGAGTGGAGCAGATTGTGTTGGATTGGAATGGGGCAAATTGGAGTGGGGTAGATTGTTTTGGAATGTAGTGCAGTAGATTGGAGTGGGACAGATTCTTTTGGAATATGGGGTAGATTCTTTTGAACTGAAGTGGGGAAGATTGTTTTGGATTGGAGTGGGGCAGATTGTTTTGGATTGGAGTGAGGCAGATTGGCGTGTGGTGGGTTGGAAAGATTGAGTGTGGTGGGTTGGAGTGGATTGGATAGGGTGAGTGGTTTAGCTTAGAGTGGGGTGGATTGGATTGGTCTGGGGTGGACTGGATTGAGTAGGATAGATTGGCATGGATTGGAGTGGAGCAGATTTTAGTCGTGGATTGTGGTGCACTGCACAATTATATTTTAAAGCATCATTTCAGAAATTACACATAAGAAACAATATTTAGAACAAGATAATCATCATCATTTGAGAATAGTGCCCACAAGGATAAACAAAAGAAAACCTGAGTGCAAAGTAACAAAAGACAACTTCGAAAAATAAAAGAAAGTTAACTATAGAAAATACATCTTTGCAACTCGACCCTAAAACATGGAAAGCAACCCATCGAATAAGACACAAGCAAAAACGCGTGACAATAAAGGTAACCAAGGGTAAGCAATCTGTGGGCTCTAAGACCACCGTAAGGTTTTGGTATGGACCACAAAACTATTTCGCCAACTTACAGCTGAAAGCTCTCTTGTAACACCTAAAAATACTATCGTTTGCTGTAAAGGTTAGGAATCATTGCCATCTTGTGGCAAATTTGAGGAACATCTGCTTAAAACAGCAATGTCATTTATTAATAACAGAAACAAATCGTTCATTTACTTATAGTTTTATTTTCACTAAAAATCAATAAGGGCTCAGGATTAAAAGATCTGTCATGCTTGAAAATCTGAATGTGCATTAGGAACAAACATAAATATTTAATCCTGATAAATCTGATCCCAGCTATGAGACTAAACACAATTCAACAGTCACATAAAGCCCCCACCCCCTTCTTTTTTAAGTAAAAAGGCTACATACACCTTAGTGGCTAACCAGAGTGTGTTTAGGAGACTGCTTAATCTGTTTCTGTGATTTAAATTGTGTTTAGAAACTGTCTGCGTCACCTGTTTTTGCATTGAAAAAGCAAAATTTCTGAGTGTGCGACAAGCAGTATTTCAGTGTTTTTTACAATCTCTCCCTTACCTGGAAAGTAGACTCTGCTAGCTTGGAAGTGTGGATTCAGCCTGTCTGTATCCAAGGAGATTCTGAATAGAGCAGCAGCTCCCTCCTCCTTTACCACAGGGCCTGGGGCTTCAGTTAACTTGGCCCTTATACATTGCTATTGGTTGTTGCATTTGGTGTTGCGATAGGTTGTTGGGTTGGTCTTTCTATTGGTTTAGGGATTAGGGTTGGGTTTGTGATTGGCACTAGGGTTGAGATTCCTATTGGCTCCTGGTCTTAGCATTGGGTTTGTGATTGGTACCAGGGTTGAGATTCCTATTGGTTCCTGGTTTTTTAGGGTTGGGTTTGTGATTGGTACTAGGTTTGAGATTCCTATTGGTTCCTGGTTTATTAGGGTTGGTTTGTGATTGGTACTAGGGTTGAGATTCCTATTGGTTCCTGGTTTATTAGGGTTGGGTTTGGTATTGGTACTAGGGTTTGGATTCCTATTGGTTCCTCGTTTTAAGGTTGGGGTTGTGATTGGTTGTCAGGATTAGGGGTATGATCGGTGAATAGGGTTGGGTCTCCCATTGGTTGTAAGATTTAGGGTTACAAATCTAATTGGTTAGGGATAGGAATAGGTTTCTTTTGGCCAGTAGGGCTAGTTAAGCCTAGGGCTCTGGGCGTCCCAGCCCGGGCGTCGAGGCAAGGGCAGGGAGGACAAGGGCATTAGCGTGTTTGGGCCTGTTCAGGCCTACGGCCAGAAATGCTGCCCAATTCTCTTTGACGAGAAAGGACCTTACTCCCTAGACATAATCAACTTACAAACATTATCAGCAAAGACATCCAACTCTTGCATCCCAAACTGACCTAATACAGAATGCAATGTCTCATCAATCAACACAAAACCCCATATACCACACCTATGCACATATCCACCACAACTACAACAGTAAAACACCTTCATTCTCACAGCAAACAGTACTCTGTCCATTCCCACTAATACAACTGCCATCACCCACACAACACAAAACCACATTATACGTTTCTTTCACCCATCCAGATACACACTCCCTGTTCATACAAACCAACAGCACAATCCTCTATTTGCTCCTGCCAGACCCCCTTTTATCATGACAGTACCTAAACCCAGCCCTCCAACACACCATCTACAAACACCCTTTCCCTCTCTTCACCAATTACACACAACCATACAATCCTCACACTCAACTCCACCACACATACTACCTCCTCCAGTCATCACAACTAACACAAAATCCCCTGACATACATCATCCCCTCTTACACACCTCATACACTCGTCTCCAAAACACATCAACACCCCCTGTAATACTCTAATACCACTCACCAGCACTAACTCATATACAAATCCTTCACAGAAAACCACTACATCAATATACCCTCTCACTATTCCACAAAAACAATAGACCACACACATCAGCACATCAAAATAACACAAACTTTCATAATTCTTTCTGTCACACCCACTCCCACCCTCATGACTACACAAATAATACAAATACTGACCAGTCTTTACCCCTACATTCCCACTCTTCACAAACATCTTCCACAAGCACCCCATCACAGCAATATTCATTCACTCGCCTCTCATCCATTGCTCCTCCACCACCCCTAACCCATACTCCTTCCACACTAGCCAGACGCAAACAAAATAAACAATATGCCACTCTTAACAACTGCACATCCCCTTGTCTTTTACATAATAAGGCTAACCTACAAAAAAATAAAGTGCACTCCTCATGTCTCTCTCAGCCACCAAGTCCACAACCGACACACACAGACCCAACAAAATGCCTCCTAAGCCTGCTGGAAGAGGAACACTATATTGAAAAACAGGACTATTGTGACCCTCACACAGTTATCACAACTAACAACACACCTGCTACATGCTCAGAATATACTGCTCACCCTTCTAAACAAAACAACACCACCACTAACACACTTTTTCTAAACTGCCAGCTCATATGTCACTCTAAAAAAACAACCACATCTATGACCTGCTCACAGACACACAACCTGATTTACTATTCATAACAGAATCACGGTTGGGAGATGACATGGTCCCAGTGTTGCATGAAGCCATTCCTCCGGGCTATCAAACCATCATACAAAACCATATAGGCAAGAGAGGAGGTGGACTAGCTATTATATTCAAACAAGAAATACATCTCAGTAAAACAGACATTTCCATACAAGGTTGTGAAGCCCTCCTCACCAGATGCCACCCTACTCCAACTTCCTCCCTTAACTTTCTCCTCTTTTACAGACCACCACCTAATAACTCAACATTCCCAGATGCTTTTCTAGATACAGTCTCAAACCTTATTACATTATACTCAAACCTATGCATTCTTGAGGACCTAAATATTTGGTTTGACAAACCCAATATGCCCCATCCAAAAGCTATCACCACTATCCTAGTCGCACTGAACCAACATCAGATTGTACACAATCCCACCCACATCGCTGGACACATCTTAGATGTAATTTTTACTAAGCCTGAACTAGTTACCGTTCATAGCATCATGCCAATCACATGGTCAGACCACCATTTGATAACTTTCCGACATAAAACACAACAAATCAACACAACCTACAACTACTTACATACATGCACATATCGACCAATTTAGATGACTTAGAAACACAACTAACAGACAATACAGATCTAGATACCATTAATTCTGTTCCAAAACTTTATGAGTGGCTACAGGAAGCTTTTGATATCCTAATACCACTCAGAAAAACTAACAGGACAAAAGAAAACTACCTTGGAGAAACTTAAAAAGATAAAGCAACAAATCAGAAGGTTGCAGCGGACCTGGCTCAAAACAAACAACATTCAAGACAAACTGCAGCTAAACAAACAACAGAATATACAAATCATCAAAAAAAGCTAAAAAAAAGGTACTACTCAGACAGAATTGAAAATGCTAAATCTGCAACCAAAGAATTTAATAAAATTTTCAATAACCTAAATGCATGGAAGGAAGTCATCCCAATACTCAAGATTTCACAAAGAAACTGGCAACTCATTATACAACCAATGCAAACACATTGGACTCCAATTTAAAACAGAAGAAAACCATAAGCCCCAACCCCTTTCTAAAAATCCCCTCTAAGAATAAACCAACCCAGCCTCTACAGTCCTTCAAACAAATATCACAAGGTGAATTTATAGATTTGGTCAAAGCAAGTAGGCTTTCGGGTTGCCCTTCTGACCCTTGGCCACCACACATCTTCAAGAACATTCTCTTATCCACTTCTGTTGCTACACCTGTAAGAAGAATCATCAACAACTCTTTAACTACAGGAACTTTTCTTGAAGACCTGAAAAAGGCATACATACGACCGTTATTAAAGAAAACAAACCTAGACCCCAACAACTACAGACTAATCACAAATAGACCTTTCCTGGGCAACTAATAGAAAGAGCAGCATTCGCCCAGATGTCACAATTCATTGAAGACAATTCCATACTTTCAGGCTACCAAACTGGATTCCGCCCAGGAAGAGGCACTGAATCGCCACTAGTAGCAATCTGGGATGATCTTAAAAACACAGTTGACCGCAATGGAGTTGCTGCACTACTTCTCTTGGACCTCTCGGCTGCCTTTGACATGATTGACCATGACACCCTAATTCAAAGACTCCACGAAACCAGCATAGAATGAATTGCTCTCGACTGGATTACATCCTACCTTCAAAACAGAACTAATACTATCTATTCTCCTTCTCGTCCAAACCCTACCTCACAAAAGCAGGAGTCCCCCAAGGATCAATCATCTCACCTTTGCTTTTCAACATCTACATGATATCTTTACCAGAACTGATCAATGATTTTCATCTCACATGCTACAACTATGCAGATGACACACAAATACTACTTAAATTGGAGTGTCCCAAAGACATTGAAAACTCACAAATCTTCAGTTACCTCAGAGCCGTTAATCAGTGAATGACTTAGAGCCATCTCAGACTAAATGCCTCCAAAACGGAAATACTCATATGTGGTGACTGGAAACATTATGACCCACTGTGCACCTGGCCTTATGATCTCGGACTACCTCCTCAATTATCCGAGGAAGGTAAAAACCTTGGCATTACCATGGACTTCAAATTAACAATGAGTGCCCAAGTGGACCAATTAGGATGAACAAGCGTCATCACCTTGAAAATTCTACGATTATACCCATTATTATATTACTTGAACATATATTCCCTTACTATGTATTTACATATCTATTTATTTATTACTGTAGTCCTACTGTACTAGAGAAAAATTAAATAAAAATAAATAAAATAAAATCTATAAATAAAATTCAAATTATAAATAAGTAAACTAAAGTAAATTATAATAGTAATAATGAATAAATAAAATACAAATAAAAACAATGCTTTAAAAAATGTGTCTAAAGTGTGAGATTCACACCCAAAAATTGAAAATGTAACCCAGGGTTTGATTTTCATACTCTTAGGACAACACTGCCTTGTCAGGTGTGAGACTCACAGTGAGTGAGACTGTGCTCCAAGACATAACATTAAAACCCAGGGAGCGAGGGCATGGGTGATCCAAGGTGAAACAATCATGCACAATTAATGAGGTGGTCTGTGCTCCGATTGGGAGACTCAAAGGCAATAAATGAAATTGTGCCTCAAGGTGTGGCACGAGCAGTGAATTAGATGGTATCTGATCCACTGTGTGAGACCCGCACCCAGCGACTGTATCTCTGCTGTGAAGAACGGCACTTAGCCAAATGCATGAGACTGCCCTCCACCATGAAAGATTCAGTAATTGTGTGAGAATCTTCTCCGTGGTGTGAGACACATCTTTTGGCTTAATGTTTGTTCCAATAAGTAAGACCAATTATCATTGTAGGTCTGTGCTTCAAAGCTGTGCTTTAAATGGTGCGTTTTGCACCCGCTGAATGATAACTCCAAGGCATCTAACTAGTGCCCAGTGGGTCAGGCAGTCTGCAAGAAGCTGTGAGAAATAGTATGTGCTCTATTGGGCGAGTTTCAAGCAAAGTAACACTAGGCTCCAGAGTGTGGAAGTCACACCCAATGATTTACACAGTGATGTCAGGCATGTAAGCAGTGGTCCATGATTTGAGGCTCCCCTGATGTGTGATTGCTCCATGGTGTCAGACTCACACTTAAGGAGTGAGGCTGTACTCCAAGTCATGGGGCCTAAGCCACTGGCGTCGATTCACCAAAATGCCAAGAGTAGCGGAAGTGACATCGCATACCTTTGACTCTGATGACATCACAGGATGTGACATCATATGACTGTTGAGCCTGGTGCTATCCTAGTAAGTGGTGCCACATGACCTTCGGCCCGCTCACATTATAGGAACAGCTCTCTCAGCTAAAGTGTAAGGTTATCAAAATATCAGAAAGCAAATAAGAAACAAATATGCAGCTATGATATGCCAATGGTGCAGTGTTGAAATGCCATGGGCACATTTTCAAATAAAATGTACCATAAAATACTCTACAGTGCAGCTGTTTTGGAAGGTCTGTGCTGGCTTGTACCAGACGTTTTGCATACTGTTTTACTGAGCAAACATTCATACAATTTTGGCAAGCCTGATATTCTTTATTCTCTAGTGTGCTGCATTTAATGTTTTTTCCTACTCTGGCAATTTACAAATATGTCACTACACAGTAGTTGCTGTCCCACAGTCGGATTTTTTTCAGGGCTTTCTTTGAGGCTTCCATAGAATTCCATCTGTTGTGTTGAAAGCTGTCTGAGCCTCTCACTGCAGGGTTCTATCGCCACTGATTTCAGTGTTTGTTGACCTAAGAACCTGCCTGGTAGCTCAGCCAAATAGGATGGTTCTTGACTGTATTTGGAGGGATCTATAATTGACAAAATTGCGACCTGTTGGTGCTGAGGACCATTTTTCTCTCAGCTCCCTCTGGAACTGCATGCAACGAGAGAGACTCATTGGTGGAGGGTGGGCATCAATCATTCGATTTGTCTGTCAAGTGAAGTTGACTGCCAGGCAACCCCCAGCCCTACTCCCCTCCCCTTTACCATAGGTAAGCAGTGGTGTGTTGCAAGTGGTACAGCATCAGTAATGTGTAGGAAATCTGCAGTATGTTGTTTAGTCTACCATTGCTAATGCTTCAGTTTTAGCTCGGGGAAGCCTGATCGTTTTTTTGGGTGTTGGTCAGTTCCTTGAGGTGGGGAGGAGTATGTCCTACCCCTGGTGCTCGCACATGTTGTCCAATCTGGCATAGCCTTGCCCCATCAAAATAGGTTGAAATGTATGTGGTATGTGGGTCTCTTCCATGGTGGTCATGAGTATGATCTTGTATGCAGTACTGGACTGTAAGGTTGGGAGGCATCATAAAATGTAAGTGTTAGGATTCATTCAGGCTACCAGTGCTGGAAAGTAGGGGAAGCCTGCAGGATCCTGGTTAAGGAAGCTATTTCTATGCTGAACCTGGGATCTGGCCGACTCAGGAACACATGTTTAATTTGTCCTGGTGCCATTTTCCGACACCAGGATATAATTAAGCAGCACCTGCATGTTGTTTGCATTCCGTTTGAAGCAGCAATCTGCAGGCGGCGGGAGGTTTATTTTTTCACTTCCAGCCAGACTCAATCAAAGGCCTGAATTAAAGGGCAATTAGCCTTACTTTTGCTTGAGTGTCACTGGTCTGGCGGCCATCTGGATTCTAAAACGTAGATGTCAAAGCAATGGAAGGAAACAAAGGCACACTGCTTTGTTACTTCACATATAATTCAGAGAAACTATGACTGGGAGGCAAACTTTTGATTTTGTCAAACACCCCATGAGTAATTACACAAATAATTAGTTAAATTGTACATACTAGTTTATTTTTTCTAATCCTTTTATAGTGCAACTCATCCTAGTGTAGGGTGTCAGAATGTTTTACATCACACACAGAAATACAATAAACCATACAAGTGTGTGAACAAATGTACAGGAAAAGTTACATAAGACAAAGAGGGTCATAAGGTGTAGGAATCACGTTGTCCATACATGTAAACATTATAATCATCTCAAAATTGCTGGGCAAACAAAAATCCTGACAGCATGTGCCTTAACCTTGTAAGATATTTTAAAATGCAGCCGCCTCTTTGTGACCGATTAAGTAACCTAGAACAGATTTACAACCACATCTGTCCTTGTGCCTCTTTGAAGCAGATTTTAAAAATATATATATTTAAGTTGACTGTCAAACTCTGCTTTTCAAACTGCGCTGGTCATGACTCCACAACCTTTCCTCTACCACACCTTGACCTCAATTCATGTGCTCCCGCAGTGAATTTTTCCCAATTCTAGCACTGCAGGGAAACTATAGAAATAACACTTACATCAGACAATGCACACTGCGTCACAGGAAATCAGTGTCAAAAATCCTGCAGATGGAAGTAGTGGCTAAATAGATGACTTGCATGCAATAAACAGAGCAGTGCACACAGGAGCCCAGTTTGTACTTCAGGTCCCACTCACTGACACACTTCTGCATGAAAGTGGTAGCGACTGCAGAAAAGATCTCTTCTTGTCACAATTTCTTGTTTGGCAACTTCTCTGATAGAGACTTCTAGCTGCAGATTCCTTACCTTTGGTTATCACAGGCGTCAGACTGGATCTGAACTTTTGCTTGAGCAATACCCCTGCGAGCCCCGTTGGGTGGCTCCATTCGGCTCCGCGTGGCGTCGTTGGAGCTGGAGGTGATGTCTATTTAGGAGATGCGGTCTCCTAAATAGGTGCTACCCAGGCGAATGGGTGTTAGTTTTTTTATTTCCACGCCAGTTAGCGAAGATCAGGAGAGGAGTAGTCCTCTGTCACTTTTTGACAGGCCTTTTTTGACATTTTGTCAAGTTATTCTTCGAGTGTGTCAAGGATATCATCGAAAAAGGCTGAGTTCAAAACATGTAGCGCCTGTCACTGCTCCATGTTGGTTACAGACCCCCACCTTGTTTGCCTTTGGTGACTCAAGCTCAACCATGTCTCCAAGTCATGCTCAGACTGCTGGGCCATGGCAGAGAAGGCTTTGAAGAAGCGGTCCCTAAAGCTGCTTGCGGACCGGCAGTTGGTGACACCGGCACGCGTGACTCCTAGGAGGTCTTGGCCCCAGTCAAGAAGGTCGCAGGACCGCTCCAGGAGCCCCAAGTCCTCTTCATCACATTCGAGGTCCTCAGACAATCAGGGAAGAGGCACAAGAAGAAGAGGAAGTCCAAAAATACTTGGACTTCACCTCGTCTATTGACCGACAAGACGAGCGGGAACATTGGCGTTCCTGGCACGGTTCTGTGGAGCCGTTGCCCAGTTTGATGCCACGCCTCCCACCGTTTTCAGGAGCTGGATCGACACCCGCTCAGATCAAAAACTTTCACGAGGCCATGTGCCATGTATTAGAGCAGACCAACCTATCTGGCATGCCTTCAGGCCCCACAGGGTTGGAGGGGTCCCCATATCTGGTTCCACACCAGCAGCTTTGGCCTCAGCTCAGGTGGGGTCTGATGGATCTGATTCTAGATCCGGACCCGCACCGGTTGTACATAGACGATCTTCCCTGGCACCAGTCCTGATGCTGATGCGCCCAGCGGTGGCGCCAGCCCCATTCTGATGATCCAGAACACCATTGCACAATGCAGATTCCGGTGCAGACTGCGCCAACAGGTGCCAGATTGTTGCCTGAGCCTTATTTTACACAGCCTGGAATGGAAGAAGAGTGGGAGGGTTCACTGGACCCTTTGGAACCCCAGTTGGGGAGCACTTTGGACTGGTGTGAGGAGCTAGAAGAAGCCATTGGTCTGGACACCTCTCCAGACACTGGCTTGCTCTCTCCCCCCACTGTGGCCACAGAGGAGGGGGCTTCCTATACAATGGTGGTGCTTAGGGCAGCGGAGGTCCTCCTCCTTGAACTGCCCTCCGTGGCTGTCGAGACGGAATTCTTGACAGAAGTGCTTTAGCCTGGGGCTTCTACATCTGAACCCTTTCTGCCCCTTAATGAAGCACTTACAGACGTTCTGCAGGGAACTTGATCCAAGCCCAGTACAAGGACTCATGTAAATAGGACGATGTCCTGCTGTATCACCTGGCACCGGGCAACCCTAGCTTCCTCAGTCAACACCCCACCCCAGAGAACTTGGTAGTCCAAGCCTCCACTTCCCCTGGCGCATTCTCTTCCGCTCCCCCCCCCCGGATGGGGAATCCAAGAGGTTGGACCTGCTTGGGAAGAAGCGGTTTTGTTCCATCAGGTTGGCACTGAGGTCAATGAACACCTCCTGCTGATTAGGTTGTTTCTTGCATACCATTTGGGATATGGTTGCGCAAGTGCTGCCTCGGGTCCAGAAGGAGGCCTTGGGCCTCTTGGCGACCCCTCGTCCACCATATGCCTTTCGTGGCTACGGAAGTGGAGTGGTTCCCACACCAGCCTTATGCCAGCCACCATCCCACGCAACCAACCCAGACTATGCGAGGACGTGGTTCTTTAAGAGCTAGAGGGTCAGCAGGCCAGAAGTGATCTGCCATCCAGTCCATGCAGCTGCAGCCTCAAAGCCTTTCTAGTTTGGATCTGCAGGACCATGCTGGCCCAGTTGGAGGGAGAATACACCATCATCTACTCCGCTGGCAGTCCATAACTTCGGGTGCATGGGTACCTTAGATAATCAGGAAGGGATATGCCCTGCCTTTCCAATCCTTTCCTCCCTGCATACCGCCGACATTTGAATAACTGGTGGAGGATCATTTGTCACAGCTGCGAGAGGAAGTTATAAATCTCTTGGCCAAGAAACCATAGAAAGGGTCCCAATATCAGATGTAGGCAGTGGTTGTTATTCCTGCTACTTTTTGATACCCAAAAAACATAAGGGTCTTCACCCTATTCTAGACCTACAGACCATAAATCTCTTCCTCAAGAAGGAGAAGTTCAAGATGTTCACATTGGCTCAGGTCTTGTTTGCTCTAGACCATGATGACTGCTCAATAGTGCTGGGCTTACAGGATGCATGTTTTCATATTCCTATCCTGCCTGCACACAGACGTTACCTGCAATTCAAGGTAGGCCATGAACACTTCCTGTTCACTATGCTGCAATTTGGCCTTACTAGCCCCCCTCGGGTGTTCGCCAATGTGATGTCAGTGGTCACAGCTCATCTGTGCAGGTCAGGGGTTTCAGTCTTCCCCTACCTCGATGACTGGCTGTTGAAGGTGGGCTCACCCCAGGCTGTCATCTCCCACCTCCAGACTATGGCGAACCTTCTGCGGTTCAAGGTAGGTCACAAACACTTTCAGTTCACCGTGCTGCCATTTGGCCTTACCAGCACCCTTGTGTGTTTATCAAGGTGATGGCAGTGGCCGCAGCTCATCTACACAGGTCAGGAGTTTAAGTCTTCCCTTACCTCGACGACTGGCTGTTAAAGGTGGGCTTGTCCCAGGCTGTTGACTCCTACCTCCAGACTACGGCGAGCCTCCTGCATTCACTGAAAACGTGCAGAAGTCATACCTGACTCCCTCTCAGATGCTGTCTTTCATAGGAGCTGTTCTGGACACAGTGCAGTTTTGGGCTTATCCTCCAGAGCAGCGAGTCCAGGATGTTCAGCCTATGATACTGAAGTTTCGACCTCTATCCAGGGTTTCAGTGAGACTGACTCTGAGGCTGCTGGGCCTCATGGTCTCCTGCATCCTGCTGGTAAAAAATGCTCTGCAGTGGGAACTGAAGTTCTAGTGGGCGCGTCCACCATATTACAATCTCCATTGGATACAGTGGGAATGTCACACAGGGAGTGGGATATCATTCACATTTGTGACAGAGTATTCCCCTTTGCCAAGATCTAAATCAGGCCCTTACTCTTTTTTCTGAAGGAATTTCCTCATTGGTTGAGTGGGCTGCTGGCTGGATCCAACATAGGGCTCGGCAACTGCTGGGTACTGCTTGGCATTGGTTCTGGTGAAATCCTTCACGTTGGGACTTAGAAACTTTTCTGGAAAGCAAGCTGCTTTCAGATGAACAAACCAATAGGTTGAATCCGACTGACAATGAGATGACAGTGGCTGCAGCTTGGAGGAGGTTTTGTGGCAGTCTGGGTCTTTTAGGAAAAAGTTTCTAAGTCTCCACTTTTGCAGTCTTGTGGGGAAGAGAGTACACTCTAATACCAGCAAAGGGTCCTCCAGATGAAATAACATCCTGCTTGGTGAATTAGGACTCAAACTTCCTGAATCCACCAGTAGAGTCCAGGGCCAATCCAGATGGAACTGGTCAGCTGAGCTCTTATTTCTTGCAGATGTTTTGCAGCTTTTATGTTCCTGGAGCTTAACAAGACAGTAGCAAACTAGCAGTTGGAGTCCACTTTTCTGTCCTGGGTTTAAGTGAGAGCAGGTCCAACCCTTGGGTTTTCTCTACAGCAGGCTCAATCTTTCCTTTGAGTTACAGTCTTTTGGTGAAGTCCTTCTTCTTTTTTCACCGGTCCAGCAATGTTCTGAAGAAGGTAGCCAGTGGTGCCCCTTTTATGCCTGGCACTAGCTTATGGGTGAGGGACATTCTCTTGCCAATAGGAGTAAAATTCCCACAGACAACCCTACCCACTCATACATTACTTCTTTGTGGGGTTGGCACTAAACAATCCTATAGTGCATCTCTCTGTCCAAATCCAAGATGTCAGAATGTTTCTTCACCGAGTCAGGGCTTTGGGGACACCCCAGAGAAGTGTCTAGGGAACAGAGGAACTCTGCCTCTGCCAATTCTTGAGAAACACCCTCCCCCGGCATTGGTGCCTCTCTGGCTACTTACATAATGGCAATGGAAGGCCTAGGTATGAGTTACATCTGCTTGTCACAGGTGCTACCCCTTTGAAGCTTGTACAGTTGGTGGCTACATCTCCCAGCCAAGGCTCCTTTGTTCCCTTTCCTGAGAGCAATTCACACCTCCCAGCAGGCTGACAGCTGGGGGTTATCTCTGAAAGGGCTATTAGAGGATTTAGGCAGGGAAACACAGTCTTTCTAAACATGGTAATTTCAAAATAGTAATTAAAAGTCAGATTTTACAATCAGATTGGATTTTAAATTCCTATTAATTTGAGTCTTTGAATCATGGTTCTGGCCAAACTGGAGTTATACATTATAAGGTGTGCAAAAATTATGAGATTTATCACTGCCAGGATGTGTAAACCTTAAGAACACATGTCCAACTTTTTAAATACCATGCACCTTGCCTGCTGGGCACTTAGGGACATCTTAGATGTGACTTAACAGTATTGAAAAGGAAGGTGTAGGCCTGGCAAAGGATATAGTTTGCCAGGTTGAAATGGCAGTTTTATAACTTCCATGCTAGGCTGCAGTGGCAGGCCTAGAGTCATGTTTTCACTTTGCCACTGTAGTGATGGCAATGCAGTCCCCTAGTGATATTTAACTTACAGGCCCTGGGTACAGAAAGTACCACATACTATGGACTTATATGTAAGTAAAATATGCCAATCAGGTATTATCCTATTGTAGACATACTTTGAGAACCTAGAGAGCAGAGCCCATACACTGGATGCTGGATGTCAGCGTCACTGTGTTTGGAGTCAGTAAACCAGCACTAAATCTAGCAAATGGTGGGAGCAAAAAGTGAGGTGGTCCTGCAGGGCATTTCCTCACACATGATCAGCAGCGGCTGCCACTAGAGGGTGCCAGGGCGCCACCCACATAATTTTTCAAGTTATGTGTATGGTAATTTGTAAAGAGCAATTACCATCCACATACTTTTTTTATTATTAAATAATGGCTCTAAGTCTGTGCCGGGTACTGCTTAGTACACATGATCTAGTGAGAATGTGTCCCTCAGCATTTCCCTTTTATGAAAAATATCCCTATGCAGGCACAGGGCTGAACGCCCTTCAATGTTAGGGGGTCTGAAGAGACCTCCCTTTCATGACGCCAGCAGCGTCATATTTATAGGCAGTCCCGGGCATCTAGGGCACAAGACCTGTATTCCTGAGACTGCCTGTCAATCACTTTCAGAGGATGTGAGGAACATTTCCCAACTCATCACCAGTGACATGTTGGGAAAGGGTGTTGCTTGCAGCCTGTGAAGGATTGCAGTATTGTGACTCAAGGTCACAGAGTCACAAGACTCTGTGGCCTCTAGCCATCGGAAGCCGAGAGGGCACACTTGGCACTCTCAAGCCTCCCATCCTGGACTGGAACTGCAGCTGCACGCTCTGTGGCGGGCCGCTGGTCCTATTCCAGAGCAGGATTTGCAGGATTTGCAGGATTTGCAGGTAAGTGGGTCCGGAGGGGATGGAGGCTTCCATCATGCTTGCGGTTCGTTTTTACTGTTTTTGAAACAATAAAAACAAACAGCAGGCTGGCACAGCAGAGCACACACCCAGAGCGCATGCATTTAAAAGTGCTCCCTTTGTGTGATTTTAACATGCGGGGGCCTTTTACTTTAGTACATCAGTTTATATCACTATATTGGGAGGCATTTATGAAAAATGTTAATAAATGCCTCTCACTACAGTGATATAAATTGATGTACTGAAGTGAAACTCTTCTGCATGTTAAAAGCATACAAGAGAGCACTTTTAAGTATGTGAGTACAGGATGTGTGCATCTTGAACTCACATATTTAAAAGCGCTCAAGTCTCTTGTATGCTTTTAAAATGCAGGAGCGTATCACTTTAGTACATCAGTTTATATAATTATATTGAGAGGCATTTATTAACAGCTTTAATAAATGCCTCTCAATATAGTGATACAAACTGGCGCACTACCGTGAAACGCTCCCACAAGTTAAAAGCATACCAGAGGTGCTCCACCCCTTGCACATTCCACCAGCCACCAGTGCACATGATGTATTATGCTTGATTTCTCGGCCAAATAGTTTGAAGTCTTAGCTTGTGCATAGGCTTTTAGAGGCCAGTCAGACCCTTGGAGTGGCTCAGCTCGCCCTGTTAATTTGTTGGCTCGCCCCTTTTAATATTTACCAGTTTAAAGATTGTCCAGTTATGTCCTTTAAAAATACAACCTAAGGCAGGATTGCCAACAGGGGTGTAACAGAGGCCCCTGCAGCCCATTTTGAGGCCCATGCTTACTCGTACTGGAGGGACCCTCCTCAGCCCCTACTGAGTGTGTGTCGGGCCCTTCAACATATCTTGCAAGGGGGGGCCCCTCATGTTTTGTTGCACCATTGATTGCCAACATACTAGTGGCAGTCTGGACTCACTTGAGGCTAGATGTATGAAAGAGTTTTGCTGTTTGCAGAATTTGGCCGTTTGCAACCCCAAAAATACACTTTAGTATGTATTAATCCTAAATTGCAATTCAGTAATATGTTACTGAATTGAAATTTGGAATGTCAAATACATATCGATTCGGGATTTGGAAGGGGTGTGTTTAGGGTGTCCCTTCTAAATACCAAAACAGAATGGGATGTATGAATGTTTTGTGACTAATCCGTGGTTGCAAAACATTCACACTTTACCACGAACTAAAAGTTGGTGGTAACCCATTGGCAAATAAGAAGGGGCCCACACGGGACACCTTCCCTTTTGAGAATGTTTGAAAAAAATATTTTGTAAGAGGAGGCAGTGGTCCTATCAGTGCTTCATTTGTAAATAAAAATGTGCCAGTGCCCAAAGACCCCCTCTGAAGCATGAGGCTGCTGCAATTAAATGTGCGAACACAGAACACTGAGGCAGCCATTTACAGACACTCCCTGTCCGTTCATCTCACCCTTGCAGCTTTCTGCTTTCTCTATTTGTGATGCTTTTTCTCCTCCTCTGTCTTTCCCATATGTGTCTTTTGCTTGCAGTAAATGCTTGAGGCAGAAAAATAACCACCGGCCCTCAAAAATATGTGCTGGTGCTCAGCACTGGAAACAACAAGCACAAATTAAGCACTGGGTCCTATGAACAACTGCCTGCTCCTAGAAAATTATTTTGAAACGTTACATTTTTTAAAAAACGCATCCCGTTTTCTTTTAAGGAATATGAGATGCATTTTTTTAAAAAAGGTTGCTTTATTTAAAAGCAGTCACAGACATGGTGGTCTGCCGACTCCAGCATGCCAACATCCGTGATGGTGGCGAACCCTACTGGGTCACAAATTGCGACCTACCTTATTAACATTAATGAGGTAGATCTTTTTACGACTTACTACGAATCGCTATTTAGGGAATAGGGGCTAGATAACCCCTTTGTACATTAGTAACAGCAATTACCAAATACGGATTCACAAAAAAATCTCTATTTGGTAATTGCTATTACTACTGTTTGTATATCTAGCCCTAAAA
The DNA here is from genome assembly GCF_031143425.1 of Pleurodeles waltl. NCBI lineage: Eukaryota > Metazoa > Chordata > Amphibia > Caudata > Salamandridae > Pleurodeles > Pleurodeles waltl. Next base: position 428,861,412 of record NC_090445.1, on the reverse strand, counting down.
GTGAATACATATCTGCAGTGTTATTCTTTATTAGAAAGGGGGAAGTCTCTTTGAGGGGTATTTGGAGCTCACCACTCCCTCCACCCACCTTGATACCAGGAAGTACATGAGTAAAAAATACATTAGTGATGGCCCATTACAAAATGAATGTCACTTTGTTTTCTTTGACTAAAAACACAGCACTGTTTTAAGCACGATGTTTGCTTCTGATCCAAGGGGCATAATATATGTTCCATATGGCCAGAGCCTGGAGCCTCCTCGCACGCCCGTTTGAGGACCTGTGCACTTTCCAATACTCCAAAGAGATTCTTTTGTGCCTCTTTTGGTATGTAAACAGTAGGTTTATCTTCTCCCCTTCTGTCTGTCCTATGTGGTCAGCAAGGCTACTGAGTTAGTGGTTTAAAGTATACGAGTCCAGTGAGTACATTTCTGAGCCGTGTTTCTGCCTTGTACCGTTCAGGATTTACTTCTGGAGCCCAGGAACAGTGCCCTAGCCGCGGGGACACTCAAATAACCTGCTTCTGGAGAGTCCAGGGAAGGGGGTCATGAGGTGCCGGCCTGCATGTTGTATCACTTTTTGTGATTGTTCGCCTTACTACAGCATTCTTTTTGCGGCTCTGAACAACCTTGCAGTAAATGGAAAAACTTTCTTTTCTGTGCTCGTTTCAAAGTTCCTACTTCTCGTTTGGATGCTTTCCAGCTGAATAGTCCCCAGATCAACAGGTGTCCATCGTCTGTCCACAAACGATTTCTCTCTAAGCAGGGAGATAATGTATTAAAAACTTTCCATATTGTTTCCTGCTCCCAAACATGTTTCATCATCCCTGCAGGCATGGATCTCTCCATCCAGCTGATGACAAACGTCTTGTGGTGAATCAAGTGCTTTCCTTTTATGAGGCCCGTGATGTTATTGTATTGCTTTGTAGCTGTTATATAATACGTCATATCCCAGATGGAATAATTGGAAGCACCCCAACTTTAATAGATTTGGAGGCACACTTATGGAGCACGTGGTTAAATAGGATGATAGTTACTGTCAGATGCAAATTGGAGTTGTTGGGTGAGGTGCTCGAGTCTTGAAGACGTGCCCTAAACATTGTGCGAAGGCATCACCGCACAAAAGCACAAGGTTTCGAAGATTAGTGTCAAAATAGATGCAGTCATGCATTCTGATACCCATCCCTCTATTTAGCACTTAATGCATTGGATAGAAAAGGATCCACTTCTAATTTGAGCCACTAGAACGGTCTGTGAGTGGTTTGAATCCATAATCCTAACTTGGAGTGATGGGTCTGGAGGTAGGCCAACTTCTTTTGATCAGGTATTAGAGAAGTTGTTCATGGATCATTTACCACATGGCTAAGGTAAGATGGTAGATCCAGAGTGTTAGAGATGGGGTCTTTGGTTGACAGTCAGGTTACCCTCTGTTCAAGCAAGGACCGTAACTCTAGTCAGGGTAAAAGAGAATCACCCTCAGCTAACCCCTGCTTACCTCCTTGGAAGCCTGGCAGAGCAGTAGGCTTAACTTCAGAGTGCTAGGTGTAAAGTATTTGTACCAACACACACAGTAACTTAATGAAAACACTACAAAATGACAGAACACAGGTTTAGAAAAATAGGAAATATTTATCTAAACAAAACAAGACCAAAACGACAAAAATCCACAATACACTAGTCAAGTTATCAATAAAAATGCAAAAAGAGTCTTTAAGTAGTTTCAAACACACACTAATGCTGTCAGCGTGGAAAAATACCTTGGGTGCGTCAAAAATAACCCCGCACGGGCGAGTGCGCATCAAAAAGGGCGTGCGATGCGTTGGTTCCACTCACGAGTGGGACCTTGCGTCGTTTCTCCTTTTGCCGGGTCGGGCATGTCGTGTCTTTTCTCTGCAGGAGAGCGATGCGTCGATCCGGTCAGCACTCTCGGGTCCGGGCAGGCTTTGAGTTGTTTTTCCACGCCCAGCAGTACTTGAGTCGGAAATCCAGCCGCACGATCCGAAAACCCCGCAGCGCGGGTTGGGATCTCTCAGCCTCCGTCAGCGATGCTGCGCGTAGTTTCTTCTGCTCCGGGCGTCGATTCTTTGGTTGCGCTTCCTGCAAGCGGTGATTCTCAGCTGCGGAGCCGGCGACGCATCGTTTCTTCAGCTGCAGATCGGAGTTGCTTCAATCTTTTCCCCGCACGGCGCTCTGTGCGTGGATTTCCTTGTCTTTAGGCTGCAGCTTCTCCTTTCAGTGTCCCAGGAACTGGATGGGCACCACAGGGCAGAGTAGGAGTCTCTCCAGAGACTCCCGGTGCTGGCAGAGAGAAGTCTTTGCTGTCCCTGAGACTTCAAACAACAGGAGGCAAGCTCTAGATCAAGCCCTTGGAGATTTCTTCTCAAGAAGGAAGGCACACAAAGTCCAGTCTTTGCCCTCTTATACTGGCAGACGCAGCAACTGCTGGATAGCTCCACAGAGCACAGTCACAGGCAGGGCAGCTCTTCTTCCTCAGCTCTTCTCCAGGCAGATGTTCCTCTTGTTTCCAGAAGTGTTTCTTCAAGTCTGTGGTTTTGGGTGCCCTTCTTATACCCAATTTCTCCTTTGAAGTAGGCCTACTTCAAAGTAAAGTCTCTTTTGAATGTGAAATCCTGCCTTGCCCAGGCCAGGCCCCAGACACTCACCATGGGGTTGGAGACTGCATTGTGTGAGGGCAGGCACAGCCCTTTCAGGTGTGAGTGACCACTCCTCCCCTCCCTCCTAGTACAGATGGCTCATCAGGATATGCAGGCTACACCCCAGCTCCCTTTGTGTCACTGTCTAGTGTGAAGTGCAACCAGCCCAGCTGTCAAACTGACCCATACGGGGAATCCACAAACAGGCAGTCACAGAAATGGTATAAGCAAGAAAATGCTCACTTTCTAAAAGTGGCATTTTCAAACACACAAGCTTAAAATAAACTTTACTAAAAGATGTATTTTTAAATTGTGAGCTCAGAGACCCCAAACTCCATATGTCCATCCGCTCCCAAAGGGAATCTACACTTTAATCAGATTTAAAGGTAGCCCCCATGTTAACCTATGAGAGGGATAGGCCTTGCAACACTGAAAAACGAATTTAGCAATATTCCACTGTCAAGACATATAAAACACATTACTATATGCCCTACCTTAACCGTACACTGCACACTGCCCTTGGGGCTACCTAGGGCCTACCTTACGGGTACAGTGGGTACACTTGCCAAGTCGAATTTACAGTTAAAACTGCACACACAGACACTGCAATGGCAGGTCTGAGACATGATTACAGAGATACTTATGTGGGTAACACAACCAGTGCTGCAGGCCCACTAGTAGCATTTGATTTACAAGCCCTGGGCACCTCTAGTGCACTGTACTAGGGACTTACTAATCAAATATGCCAATCATGGATAAGCCAATTACATACACATTTTGTAAAGGAGCACTTGCACTTTAGCACTGGTTAGCAGTGGTAAAGTGCCCAGAGTAACAAAAACAGCAAAATCAAGAGTCCAGCACACATCAACAACCTGGGGAACAGAGGCAAAAAGTTAAGGGAGACCACGCCAAGGATGAAAAGTCTAACACTTGTCCCCCCCCAGCTGAAAGTGGGGAGCAACTACCCAACCTCATGGGAGTTCTCATCACTAAGGCGGAAGAACCTGGATAGACCATCAGCATTGGCGTGCTCTGTACCAGGACGGTGTTCCACCGTAAAGTCCATCCCCTGTAGGGAAATGGACCACCTCAACAGTTTTGGATTCTCACCCCTCATCTGCATTAACCATCTGAGGGGCCTGTGGTTGGTCTGAACTCGGAAGTGAGTCCCAAACAAGTAGGGACTTAGCTTCTTCAGTGCCCAGACCACAGCAAATGCTTCATGTTCTATGACACTCCACCGACGTTCCCTGGGTAGTAACCTCCTGCTAATGAAGACTATGGGTTGATCTAGGCCCCCTTCATTAAGCTGTGAGAGTACTGCTCCAATACCATGCTCTGAGGTGTCTGTTTGCAAAACAAACTCGTTGGAGTAGTGAGGTGCCTTCAGCACAGGTGCCGTGCACATGGCAACCTTCAGGGCATCAAAAGCGTTCTGGCAAGCCTTTGTCCAGATCACTTTCCTGGGTTGCTTCTTAGAAGTCAACTCAGTTAAGGGGGTAACAATGGTACCATATTGTTGTAATATAGTTGTAAAATATGGGGAACCTATATTTTAGAAGATATATAGTAATAGTTAGAAATTATAGTTTATTAATAATGGTAGATCCTTCTCCCCTACTTCTGGAATGGTAGCTTCAGAATGTTGAGTGAGGAGGGTGCATTAGAATGTTGGTGAGGCTGTGAGAGGAAGGTGAACAAGGAGCTGTGGAGAGGGCAGGAAGAATTGAAGCAGTGGAGATGAAAATAAAGTCAGACTTCTGAAAACTGTGCGTTGTATTTGACTTTATAACACTGGCGACGAGTTGGTGCGTAAGGGGACACTTTCATCTCTACCCCTTTGAAGGTATTGCTTCAATTATCGCCCTTGTATCCTCTACAATATATGGAGAATCTCTGCATAACCTTCCTTGCTGATATTAACTAATTAATAGGCTACCTTGTCTTCATTACCAATTTAAACGCATGCGCAGCTTGTGAATTACCTGACTCAAAGCATAAAATGTAATCAGCAGCAGCAGTATTCAACGCTACGCGATGTGATTGTCATACGAACGCAGCCTATTATCAGAGGAGAGCAGAGCGCACATTCAATTAAGTTATTTACATCACTTGCAGCATGCTCCCACAGTGAAAAACAGCACTTGTGAAAATCAGCTATATGGAAGAATACGCGCGCAACTCAAAGAATTCCAAATTCTAACCTGCTGTTAACCTCGCTGACGGAGCAGCTGTGTAGGAAGAGACGCGTTGCAGCTTCCAAAATCAGCTGGTAGCACGCATGCATAAACTTCATAATATCCGACTTCTGACCTGTTGGTAACCTCTCTGACGGACCTGGCAGCTTTCAAAATCAGCTGTATAGGAAGATGCGCGCGCATTTGTAGATTTCATAAATCTGACTTCTAGCCTGTTGTGTACCTCGCTGATGGGCACAGCGTAATATTAACAGAGAGAAGAGAGTGAAGTATTTTCAAAAATAAAAATAAGTGCTGACTAAAACAACGTGTACCTCTCAGTGAACATACGTCAGCGTTCTGAAAACTGGTGGTTGGAGCATGGATTGTATTGTCAAACAACCGATATATGACAAAATGAAGAATGAAAATTGTGAAGAGGAATCCTCATGGGAAAAGAAATTGCAAGACTCATCACGAGGTGTTATCCAAAGAAGATCAAGTCACCGTCAAGTCAAACCTCCTACATGGCATAAGGACTATAACGTTGCCACTTGAAAACACTATCACAAAAATGTACTTCTGGTAATGTTTCCATGTTTATGGGAAAACATTTTGTATAGGTGTTTGACAATGGAATTTGTTATATCTTCTCATTTATCAATTGTTAGAAGGGAAGATGTGTTGTAATATAGTTGTAAAATATGGGGAACCTATATTTTAGAAGATATATAGTAATAGTTAGAAATTATAGTTTATTAATAATGGTAGATCCTTCTCCCCTACTTCTGGAATGGTAGCTTCGGAATGTTGAGTGAGGAGGGTGCATTAGAATGTTGGTGAGGCTGTGAGAGCAAGGTGAACAAGGAGCTGTGGAGAGGGCAGGAAGAATTGAAGCAGTGGAGATAAAAATAAAGTCAGACTTATGAGAAATGTGCGTTGTATTCGACTTTATAACACATATCCCTTAACAAACCTCCTGTAGTATCCTATGAGACCTAAAAAGGCTCTCACTTCACTCTGGGTCTTGGGAGGCTCCCAAGCCAGAACTGTATCAATCTTAGGCTGTTGGGGTGCCACCTGCCCACCTGGTGTCCTAAGTACACCACAGAACCCTGCCCTATTTGGCACTTGCTCGCCTTGTGTGTTGTGTGTTTCACATAAGCTTTATTCGGCCAACAGACCATCAAAGCAATACAATACAATACAATATAATATAATAATATAAACCATAATGTCATAGAAAAATTTTAAAAAAAAGAATGATCCATGTTTGCCCGTCTTAAAACAATTTCAACTCATTGTAAATAAAAAGTGCGTATGCGCCATGCTGTTGCTAAAAACTTACTTACTGTGTAAATTGTCACATTTGAATTGTGGCTTTTTAAGATCCGCAAAGCTAGAAAACATTTCCTTAAATTCAATTCCCTACAGATTTTATGTATCCATTTAAACCTTGGGATTGAATAGGCGGGACAAAAAAACATAAAATGTTCTACTGTTTCGGAAGGAATGCCACATACAGGACAGGTATCAGAGCTTGACTTAGGTCCCCATCTGCTCGTTAAGGCCTTCAGGGGTAATGTTCCAAATCGAAATCTGGCATACAAACTTTTGCCTAACAAATCAGGTATTGTATCTAAGTATGGTTCAAACTCAGGGTACCATTTAAAATTAATAAACGAGTTAGTTAAATGACCATTCGATTTCTGAGAAATGTAATTATTACATATGTGGGACCAGTAAGCTCTCTTCAATACTTTTACATGGGGCTTCACAAGTTGCTGGGGATTCTCCCAGAAGTTCCTCAGTCCTAGCATGCAAAACCAACTAGATACGTGTTTGATCCATGGTATGGACATGGAGTTAGAGGTTTTTAACAATTCTAATAGGGAAGACTTATATATAGCCAGTTCAGGAACTACCCAAAGCCTCACCCAATATAGTAGGGGCCGTAAGATAATCAAATCGGCTATACGTTTAAGCCCTAGATCTAAAAAAAGGGGGGTTAATGGGGTGCTAGTGGGACAAGCACATAGAGCCCGTGCAAAGCTATTCTCAATTTTAGTTATCCTACTGCTATCTGTCATGCCCCAAATCTCTGCACCATAAACAGCAGCACCCTGTGCCTTGGCCACATAGATCTTTACTGCTGGAGACACAACTTTAGCGATCGTATTCCTGTAAAGGCGTAATATGGATGCTGCCCGATGTTGCAAAAGCCCGCCACTCTTACCGACTTGTTCGTCCCAGAGGAGTGAGTCTGTAAGCCTCACACCCAAGTAGTCGATAGAGCTAACCTGGTCCAAAATAGCTCCATCTAACCTGATCGTACACTTCTTACGAGAGCCAGAGCGAAGCACCATCAATTTTGTTTTCTTCGAGTTCAGCTCTAAACCAAAATTCCAGCAGAATGATTTAAATCTATCCACAAGAATTTGCAGCCCCATAGGGGTCTTTGAGATCAATAGAGAGTCATCCGCAAAAAGAAGAATTGGGATTTTCTGATTGCCTAAGCTGGGAGCATCATTCTGGCATGTCATGAGTTCTTGGACCACCTCGTTAATGAATAAAGAAAACAAAAGTGGCGCTAGGACACATCCCTGACGAACACCTCTTTTAATGGGAAACTTGTTAGTCAGTTCGCCTTGGTTACCCCATCTTACTTGAGCGTATGTGCCTTCATGCATACGTGTTAATAAATGAATGATATCAGATGGTGCCCCTCTTTTGTGTAGCACTCCCCAAAGCTTGTCTCTAGGTACCAGGTCAAAGGCAGAGCGCAGGTCTACAAAAGTGACATATAGTGTTTGCTTTGCCAAGACTACATATTTCCAGTGTAGCACGGTCAACCTAAATGCCTGGTCAACCGTGCTAACTCTAGAGCGGAACCCTGCCTGAAGTGGTGATAGGATCTGCTGCTCCGTCACCCAACTCGTCAGTCTAACTAACAATTGTTTTGCAAAAATTTTTTGTAGGTTGTCAATTAAACTGACCGGTCTGTAGTTAATTGGAAGATTTACGTTGCCCTTTTTATATATTGGAATAATTTCTGCACCCTTCCACGTCTCAGGGATCTGTCCTCCTTTTGCGATTTTGTTTGACAGCATATTAATGTACCAGGTCCAGATGGGTAACTCTGATTTATAAAGGTCACCTGGAATTTTATCAGGGCCTGGGGCTTTACCTGTCTTTAGAGATTTAATGGCGTCTGCAGTTTCTTCTAGAGAAAAGCAAATATAGCTTCCAGAGTTAAATAGATTCCCACTGGACGGAGAAGTGGCAAGGTTAGCATTGGGTGAAAATGGGGGGTTTATACACTTTCTCACAATCGACAGTCCCAGTGGAGGCAGTTCCTTCGTACAAGAGAGAGAAATGATCCACCCAGGTACCAGGTTGAATATGGTTCCTTTGTATAAACCTACCCCCTCTCTCGTGCTTAGTCAGCAGTTCCCAAAAAAGCGTATTGTTGTTTGTTTTAGTAGCATCTAGCAAGTCCTGCCAAATAGCATCTTCCCAAGCTTTCTTTGATTGTAGGATTATCTTTTTATACGTGAATCTTGCTTGTTTGATTGCCCCCGTATACCCGGCCAGTATAGCCTTCCTTAACTCAGTCTTAGCTCTCATGCATGCATCATTAAACCAACTGCTGTTAGGTGAACCCCCATATTGCCGGTTCGCCGTGGCTACCTTTTTATAAAAGACACTTTGAAGTTTAACCATCATATCTTCGTGAATATCAAGAAGTGGAATGGCTTCTGGTTCGAAGTCTTCATAGGCTGACAGATTATCTAAGAACACTTGGTAGATCTTACATAGCAAATAGGGGTTTGACATGACTTTTGGCCACCTCACCTTTGTATAAGCATTGTTTAAAATAGGGGGAGGGGCCATTGATGTTTGCATATTCAAGGTTCTACCAAAGATATTCCCAGCAAGGGTGAGCAACAATGGAAAGTGATCACTCTCGCATCTTGAATCTACCCTCATATCTAGCAGCAATGGCCAAAGACGCACATCCACCAGAAAATAATCAATTACGCTGGCCACAGAACCTCGTAGGAATGTCGGTGCCAAGTTTAAATCAGAAGGAGTTCGACCATTACAGGCCCTTAGGCCAAACTTTAAGCATAGTGTAGCAAGCTGAGTTGCTACACGAGAGCGTGGAGGATAACTATCACCATCCAATTGTGCAATACCCCATAATTCGTCCTCATCCGCAGTTAAATCACTAAGAAACGCTGAGGGTTCGAAAGTGCAATTTACATCCCCTGCAATAATTAAATAGGAATTAGTTTGTAGCGTGTCTAAAAAGTCAAAGAGTAAAGTTAAAATGTGTGATTCTGTACCACGTGCAACAGAACGGGCGTAAACATTAATTAAGATTATGTTAAAATTTTGATTAAAAGAAATTTGTAAACCCATCAAGTCGGGACAATCAAATTCTAAAACCTTATAGTCGCATTGGAGCTTTGAATTTAAAAGGATTAAAAGACCCCCTTTTGCGCGACCAGTTGCTTTCTCTGAAGGCAGTGCAGGGATATTAAATGAAAGAAACCCATCCATGCTTGGTTGGCCCTCGGCCCAAGTTTCTTGAAAGAGACACACATCTTGTGACTTTATATAGGCAACCCAGTCCACATCATCCAATTTCCTAGCAAGGCCCGCAAGATTCCAAGTCATAATGGATAACCCATTAGTTCCCAATGCAGCCCCATGTTTAGGGGATGGAACATCCTTATAGTTCGACTCGATAGCAAGGTACTTCTCTAATTTGTCTATTGAAGGTGCCACTAGATTATCCTGATAGGCGGCTTCCTGGGCAGACAGTCATACATGCCCCGGATGCAGAAAGACACCTTCTTCCCTAGAGCCTCTCTCATTGGTATTAGCAATTGGGACAAACACAGGAGTCTGTTTTGGGTCAATTAAATTAGCGGCCAGCCTGATGCCTCCTCCTTTTAGCTCTTTGTGTTGTCCCTTGCGTTCAACAGAGTCAATAAGTTGGTCTGCCAAGAATTTATCGTGGAACACAATCATGATTACATCGAGGTTTGACCCAGGGGGACTCCATCTTTCTGTTTTTTGAATGTCCGAACGTATAATTGAAAGGCAACCCTGTCGATTGCGTATCCAGTAAATAACCTTATTAAGTCTAGACTCTTGGTCCTCAACAGACCTGGGTGGCAACTTTGGGACATTGCTTAGGAAAAGAGTGTTGGCTCTGTGTCTAGGACCAATACTATTAGGAGTCCCGCCTAAAGCACTATTTGTTCTTCGAGAAGGAAAAATGCAAGCTGGATCCTTAATTTGATGGTTGTCAAATAACTTCCTATTGGTTGACAGAGGGCTGTCCCTATTTATCGGTGAATTGGAAGTAGGATTTTGCCTTGAAGCAGACTGACGGTTCAATGGGGCAAAGAGGCTTCCAATAGGATCTTCCCCGTTCCTTGTCTTGTCTCCGCCGAGGGGGATACTATTGCACCCAGTGAGTATATTTCTAGGGTTCATAATATAGGAAGGTATACTACCTTCAGCGACCCTCCTATGGGATCCAGCTCTCTGGGCGTGATTAATTAGCCCCTCACGTGCTTTAGTATTAAATGTAGCAGAATCAGCTGCCAAAGTCCCACCTGCCCCTTCTGCCTCTGTCTTCTGGCAAATGCATCCCGATAGTTTGGCCATATTCCCTTGTAGCAGTTTAGTTAGCTGCAAGACTAGATTCTTAATTTCGTCTACTCTCTGGAGAATTAAGGGCAATTTAGCTGCATTGTCAGACACATCAGAGCACATGTCAGTAGTAATAGGCAGGGAAGAGGCAGCTTCAATAGCCCTAGCAGCTGTAAGAGGGTCGTGGACCTCAATCACAGCGCTTCCCTCAGACAGAAGCTCGAAACGATTTTTGCATGGAATATTAGGGACCAGCCTTATCTCCGGACTCAATGGTAGGGGTGTGCGTTCCATTTCCTCCATGTGCAAAATCTCCTCGGTTTGAAAGTGATTGGAGATACTGCTACCAGTCACGATACCCTGCAGGAAAGAGGGAGCAGTGGCATTAACAGCGGATGATTTCCCTGCACAATCTGTTGAACCCCCAGTATTTACTGGTCGGGCTTCCCTATTCTTGATAAAAAAACTCCTGAATCGTTTTAGGTTGGAGTGGAGGCTTCTTCAAGGGCAAAAAGCCATGAGTGCCTAGTTCGCTGTTAAGTATAGCCTCTACCTCCTCGAAAAGTTGATCAATCTCATCGAGTGATTTCGATTCCCCTTGGGCAGGTTTAATAGTTGTTTTCCTAGGTCGTTTTTTCTGCTTTTTTATACCTTCCAGTGGAGCCGGCGGGCCAACAGCCTTCCTTTTCCCCATAATTCTAAATAAAAACAGCAGGTACAAGTAATTAGAGCTGAGGTTGTTACCGGACTCTTGGCAGCAAAACGATCCTTCTAGCAGGTATGTTGTGGTTTGTGTCAAATCAGGTCCCAGAATCTGAGTAACAGAATAGAGAGACGGAGCCCAGCCCGGCCTCAGACGATCAAAGACAGGCGTAGACGGGCCCTATGTTTGAGAAGGTGTCCGGGTGGGTAGATAGTTATCAACCACTGCCCAGGGGCCTTGGGAGTCGGGATAAGAATGATATAATTCAGGCCGACCTCCTTTGGCCACACGATGTGGGTTGACAAGGCTCCTTCTTTTCAACAACTCCTTGGCAACAACGTGCTTCCTGTGTGCGAAAGGGGGGTGGCCCAGCCCGGCCTCTTCCGGGCAATGACGGGCAAGGACGGGCCCGCCCTTGGCCCGGGCTTCGCCCGGGCGCCGCCCGCGCGCTGGCCAAATCAGCGCGTCCTGCGACGGCGGGAGCGCTCTTCCAATTTAAAGGGCTCCTGCCCTGCCTCTCGTCACTTCCCCCGGACTCCTGGCCAAATCAGCGCGTCCCGCGACGGCGGGAGCGCTCTTCCAATTTAAAGGGCTCCTGCCCTGCCTCTCGTCACTTCCCCCGGACTCCTGGCCAAATCAGCGCGTCCCGCGACGGCGGGAGCGCTCTTCCAATTTAAAGGGCTCCTGCCCTGCCTCTCGTCACTTCCCCCGGACTCCTGGCCAAATCAGCGCGTCCCGCGACGGCGGGAGCGCTCTTCCAATTTAAAGGGCTCCTGCCCTGCCTCTCGTCACTTCCCCCGGACTCCTGGCCAAATCAGCGACGTTATATTTAGGTGAAGATGTCAGTGGTAATGTAACATTGTAATGCTTTCAGGCACTGCAGTCACAATAACACGAGTTAGCAGACGGAGAAGTGCTGCAGCTATCAGGAGGTCTCTGCTGCCCGGCGCCTCCTCCCGATGCCTGCACCCCGGGCCCCTCCGCTCGCACTACCTGTGGGGCGCTCTCAGCTCCGACCTGCTGCCGTCCGCGCGCCGGGAGCCTTGCTCGCCTTAATAGTGAGGCCTGCCTTCTGCAGGGCCTCTAACACTCTCCAGAGGGTTTGCAGGTGTTCCTCCCATGTGGAACTAAACACAGCAATGTCATCCAGGTAGGCAGCACTGAACTCATCCAGCCCAGCCAACACCTGGTTGACCAACCTCTGAAAGGTGGCAGGGGCATTCTTCATCCCAAATGGCATCACTTTAAATTGAAAGTGTCCATCTGGGGTAGAGAATGCTGACCTCTCCTTGGCCCCCTCAGTTAGGGCAATCTGCCAGTACCCAGATGTTAAATCAAACGTACTGAGGTACTTGGCAGCTCCCAACCGGTCAATGAGCTCATCAGCACAGGGATGGGGTGTGCGTCAGTCTTGCTGACCGCATTGAGTCCCCAGTAGTCCACATAGAACTTGAGTTCTGGAGTGGCACCAGGTGCAGCAGCCTTTGGGACCAATACCACTGGGCTGGCCCAAGGACTGCTGGAGTGCTCAATACCCCCTAGGGCAAGCATTTTGTATACCTCACCCTTAATGCATGCCCTCACCCTGTCAGTCACCCTGTAAACCTTCTGTTTAATGGGTGTACTGTCCCCAGTGTCAACATCATGTGTGCACAAGTGTGTGACTCCTGGGATCAGGGAAAACAGTGAGGAAAACTGTCCCAACATGTGGCGACAGTCACCTTGCTGTTCCTCAGTCAGGGAGGGGAGAGGATCACTCCCTCCACTGACCCATCTTTTTCTCCTGCAGACAGGAGGTCAGGAAGAGGCTCGCTCTCCTCCTGTACCCCATCATCTGTTGCAAGGAGCATTGACAGTTCAGTCCGCTCAAAGTGTGGCTTGAGGCAGTTGACATGCAGGATCCTTAAAGGGTTCCTTGGAGACCGCAAGTCCACTAGGTGGGTGACTTCGCTCTTGCGCTCCACCACCTCAAATGGCCCAGTCCACTTATCCTGGAGCTCCCTAGGCTCCACTGGTGCCATCACCCACATTTTTTGTCCAGGTTGAAACTCGACCAGAGTGGCATTCTGGTCTTACCAGCGTTTCATGTCATCCTGGCTTGCTTCCTGGTTCTCCTGAGCGACACTCCTGAAGCGGGCAGTCTGGTTTCTCAAAGCCAACATGTAACTGAATACATCCTGGGTGGGTTTACTAGGAGCTTTCTCCAAAGCTTTCTTAACCAGACTCAAAGGTCCCCTCACAGGGTGGCCATACATTAGCTCAAAGGGACTAAACCCAAGTCCCTTTTGAGGCACCTCCCTGTAGGCGAACAGAAGGCATGGCAAGAGGACGTCCCACTTCCGCCTCTAGGGCTCTGACAGGCCCATGATCATGCCTTTTAAGGTGCGGTTGAATCTCTCTTCCAGCTTCAGCCTTTGTCTTGAGTGATGCTTTTCACAGGAGGGTCCTGTCTTTCTAAAGGACTGCTGCATCCTGACAACAGAAACTGCAGTCCCACCCCTTCAATCCTTAATTAGCAGTTTCAGGAAGATTAACCAGCCCTCTGTATCTCAAAGGACCTAACTGAATTATAAGTGCAAACTTGTCATATATGCCTTTACTTTAGTGTCCATTCTAAGGAAAGTCAGCAAAACACTTCCACTGTCTGTGAAAGCAACCTCACCTCCATCTTGGGCACATGAACAGGCCAAGGCCTTCCAAAATGGAACCAATAGGCTGGTGTCACTCAGGTTCACTCAGGCACTCATGCAATGCATGCAAAACCTTGCTACCAAACACACACACATAAACAGGTGTTTGAGCTCTTTGCCCTAGAATTGGATTCAGAGTTCAACGCTAGCAGTGGAACCTTAGGGAAATGAGCTAGTTGGCTCTCAGCAAAATGAACAACAAAAACCATTTCGGGGTCAGCACGCCGCGGGTAGGTTTCTGCGAGGAGAACGCCGAGTCCCAAAAGTGACTGGCTGTTTCGTGCTATTCCCCAAGGGGCCCCCCACACGGTGAGGGATGGGCGACCTTTTTTTGATTCAAAATTTTGACGAGACAGTTTTTACAAATGTAAGTGACTGTTACTCTCTCTCATATATATATTAGAAATAATGCTATAGAGTCAGGAGAAGCTCAGTCCATTATAGGTCCTGATGAAGCGTTAAGGGATCTTTCATGACCACACTACGCGAAACATGTTGACCAGACCCTAGGGGTCAGGTGACAATTTCCCAGATCTCCAGGCTTTTTCTAAAGTGGTTGAGCATTATTCTCATCCTCCACTTTCTGATTGGTTTTTAATCTTGATCGTAACTCCTTGAAATAACCAGTAAAGTAGATTACTTAGGGGTTCCTAATCAATTTTATATTCACTCTCCTGCAAAAATAAACGTCTGACCTGCTTAAACTTAACGGCAGCAATACAATAAAAAGATCTCCGGTAAAGAGCCCCCGAAAGGGGAGCCCGTCAGATATTGCACCGCCGGTCTGACGAGGAGCTTCCCGATGATGAAGCATGACACCCTTTTGGGTGTGTGAGGGCTCTTGCTCCTGATACTTTATCTGTCTCCCTAGAACTAGGAACTGTGTACCTTTTTGTTGTTGGCTAATCCTTTTGGGAGAACGTACACTGGACCTTTAATCCTCCCTATCCCTCCTTTTGTTGAGATCTCAGCAAAATGACACAGATAAAAAGCACTACAAAACATGGTATGCTGCCCCCACAGTGCTACACGTGTAAACCTGTGATAGGGATGATAGTCATCTTGTCACTACAAAGCGTCTGCTTGGTACATCCCTCTGGGTCCAGGCCAAGTCATAGGTCTATGTCTTCCTGCACATGCTATGCTAGCATGAGGCTTGGGATAAAATCTGAAAACCAGATTACCAAATGCAAGCAGTCACGCAGAGCAAGGACCACAACTGTGCACCATGCAGGGGACATTCCTGTGCCAAACCCTTCAAGAAACAAAGCTTCTTCTTCTCCGCAAGTCTGAGAGTAGAGGTATATTTGGGTAAGTGTTTTCATCCAAGTACAAGGTAAGACTTTGAGTGGATGGGCAGCCACTGGCTCAAATTAGACTCTGAAAAAATGGAGGTTTTGATAGGGTAAGGGAGTGCTCATCAGGAATCCACATCCTACTGACCTGAAACCATTGGGTGCTTTTCATGTCTGATAAGAGTAGCAAGTAGGGCAGTGAAATGTTTTTTGTTAAGCTAGCAAAGTATTGTGTCCCTGCAATTTGCTTACTGAGAGTTTTTGTAGTATCTATGTGCCACCATTGTTATTCCACTTAAACTGGCAGTATTTTTTCAAGAGTGTCTTGTTGGCATTGAAAAAGGATGTGTTGTTGTGGGTGTAGGTCTGTGCCAGGTCTCTCTCTGTGGTTATCTTCTTATTTGTGATTTTCTTGTTTCTTCTTATTTTACAGGTTTCTCCTGTAATAGCCACGTCCCTCCTGAGACGTGGCGGGCAGTGTTAGTGTTCTCCTGTTGGGAGTTGACTTTGGCGGAGACCTCTGATTCTCGGGTCCTCTTCGTCGCTACAGCCTCTGCGCTCGTCTCCTCGATTCTCCCACAGCTAGTCTCCTCCGTCTCCAGTCCGGCGTCCTCCTCGGTTTAAGGTTGTACGGACGCCCTCACCACGCTTGTCTCGGCTTTTTCACCCTTCTCTGGCGTCTCCACTTAGCCCTTTACTTCAGGGTTTGTGGAGACAAAAAGACAGGGGTTGCATTTCGAAGTGCCCCCGCGGGACTTGTTTATCAGCCCCACGTGAACAGAGGGACCGGTTGTAGCAGCCAGCCTGTTACATACGCTTCCCCTGAAAGTGGGCTGATCGAGTCCTGGGTTCAGGGGATTTCTGGATAAGAAATCTGCGGTGACCAAATCCTTTCCTGGACTATGCTGTACCTGAAACATAAAAGGTTGCAGTTCCATAAACCATCGTAAAATCCTCGAGTTTGTATCCTTATTTTTAGTCAGCCAGGTAAGAGGAGCATGATCAGTAATTAGGACAAAGGGATGTCCAAGTAAGTAATACTGTAGGGATTCAAAAGCCCACTTGATGCTAAACATTCCTTTTCAATTATTGGATAATGTGTTTCTCGAGGCAACAGTTTTCGACTGATATAGACAATAGGATGATTTTCCTCGTCGTCATCCTTTTGGGATAAGACAGCCCCAATACCTACATCAGAAGCATCTGTTTGCAAATAGAAAAGTTTTGAAAAATCAGGGCAACGTAACACTGTTTTTGTAGTTAGGCTCCGTTTTAGGGATTCATAACTTTTCAACTGGGTGGACGTGAGCCCTTTAAACTTAGTGGGTTGATCCTTTTTTTAGGAGGATAGTTAAAGGAGTTGCCAGGGTGGAATAGTTGGGAATAAATCTACGATTAGCCTCTACTTTACCGAGTTGTGGTTGTATACGTCCCTTTTCAATAAAATACCCAAGATATGAATTGGACTCTTTGGCAAGACTACATTTTTCTGGGTTAGCGGTTAAACCTGCTCCTCCTAAGGTATGAAAACCACTGATAAATGATGTAGGTGTTCTTTCCAGGTCTCACTGTATAGGACTATGTCATCTAAATAGGCGGATGCATACCCTGTATGTACACGTAATAATGTATCCATTAGGCGTTGAAACGTAGACAGAGCCCCATGTAAACCGAAGGGGAGAACTGTGAAGTGGTATAATCCTGATGCTGTAGAAAAGGCTGTCTTTTCCTTGTCTGTGGGGTTTAAGGGTATTTGCCAGTATCCTTTGGTTAAGTCTAAAGTGGACCTATACTGTGCTTTCCCTAGACGTTCAGTTAATTCATCCACTCTTGGTATTGGGTATGTGTCAAAGTCGGATATGTTAATTGTCTGAAATCAATGCAAAAACGAACGGTCCCGTTCGGTTTAGGAACTAGTACTACTGGTGAAGGGTTCAATGATACCCATTTGTAATATGGATTGTACCTCTTGTTCTACCAATTTTCTACGAGCTTTGGGAATACGGTTTGGTCTAAGACGTACCAGTTTCCCCTCCTGTGTTTTGATTCTATGATGTATCAACAAGGTTTTACCAGGTTTTAAGGAAAATAGCCCTTTATGCTGCTCAAGGATCTTTAATAACTGTTCTTATTGTTCAGGGTATATGTGAGGATTGATGTGAGGAAGCCAGTGTCCCATATTATCTGGTTGGGGACATGATGTTATGTCTAGGGGCTTTATTTTTTTTATGAAATACCCAGTGTGTAAATGTGGGAAAGAGAGGTCTGGTTCTTCCCATTTCTTTAATAAGTTGATGTGATAAATCTGTGTTTTGTTAGGTGATTCAGAGGTTTGAAGGCGATATTTAACAGGTTTTATTTGTTCTATTATTTCATATGGACCTTGCCATCTCGCTAATAGGTTATTGTCAGAACTGGGTAAGAGGACAAGTACTTTTCCCCCTACTTTTAACTCTCTTAGTGATGTTCTTTGATTGTAATGTTTCTTCTGTCTATCCTGAGCGTCCTCTAGATGTATTCTAACATCCTCCCATACTGTCTGTATTTGATCCTTTAATTGTTGTGTATACTCTAGTATCTCTTTATCTTCTGTTTCTTTCTCTTCAAAACTCTCAACAGCCATAGCTAATAAGGTTCGGCGTTGTCGACCAAACACAAGTTCAAATGGACTATGTCCAGTTGAGGCCTGTACGTGTGTTCTTATGACATATAACACTAAGGGTAGTTTTTTGTCCCAGTCACGTCCAGAATCGGCTATGGATCTTTTTTAAATTGTTTTGATGGTTCAATTGTATCTCTCCAATAAACCATCTGTTTGTAGGTGATATACAGAAGTACGAAGATGTTTCACCCCCAATAGCTGGCATATTTGGGCCATAAGCCGCGACATGGATGGGGTGCCCTGATCTGTTAGTAATTCTCAGGGAAACCCAACTCTGGAGAAAAACCCAATCATGGCATGTGCCACGTTCTTGGTTGTCATGCTGGAAAGAGGGATCACTTCAGGGTACCTAGTAGCATAATCTACTAATACAAGGATGTACATATTTCCCCTGGAGGAAGGTGTTAAGGGTCCTACCAGGTCCATACCCACTCGAGAAAAAGGGATATCAATAATTGGCAGTGGGTTCAAGGGAGCTTTCTTGACTATCACGGGGTTAACCAGTTGACATTTCCGACAGTGGGCCCAAAATCTTCGAATGTCTGAAAAAACTCCAGTAAATTATACAATGAGGCAATTGCCCACTAACCCTCATGACCAGGGTAATATATGTAATAATAATATAGGTCAGTGCAAGGGGGAAGTAGCCTAGACTTCCACGGTATGCTAACAACTTAATGAAATCTCTCTGTGCCATAAATGTCAAACAAACAAGATTTATTGAGCATTTCAAATGTTTTTTTCATTTGCATCTTATGTTAACATATAATATTAATAATAAATTGTCATATTATGCATCATGAACGACGGTAGGTGCTCCAGAACAAACAGTGAAAGTGTGAAGGTGCAAGTGAGTGACGGTGATATGTACAAGTAGTGCAGAGTGTGGTTGTATAAAAATTGATGACTTCCAGTGGCTCCTACAATCAAGGAGGCCAAGGTGTGTCACAAGGTTTCTTATATGCTTTTTATTATTACACTGAAAAAACTCCAGGCCAATAAAATCGTTTGAGTAAATACATTTTTTTTCTCTTCCATAATGTCCACCACATACTTGGCTGTGGGCTAAATGTAATACCTGATTACGATAATGTAAGGAAATGCCTCCTTGGCATGGTTACCCCCTGACTTTTTGCCTTTGCTGATGCTATGTTTTGATTTGAAAGTGTGCTGAGGCCTGCTAAGCAGGCCCCAGCACCAGTGTTCTTTCCCTAACCTGTACTTTTGTTTTCACAATTGGCACACCCTGGCATCCAGGTAAGTCCCTTGTAACTGGTGCCCATGGTACCAAGGGCCCTGATGCCAGGGAAGGTCTCTAAGGGCTGCAGCATATCTTATGCCACCCTGGGGACCCCTCACTCAGCACAGACACACTGCTTGCCAGCTTGTGTGTGCTGGTGAGGAAAAAACGAGTAAGTCGACATGGCACTTCCCTCAGGGTGCCATGCCAATCTCACACTGCCTTTGCAGTATAGATAAGTCACCCCTCTAGCAGGCCTTACAGCCCTAAGGCAGGGTGCACTATACCATAGGTGAGGGCACCAGTGCATGAGCACTGTGCCCCTACAGTGTCTAAGCAAAACCTTAGACATTGTAAGTGCAGGGTAGCCATAAGAGTATATGGTCTGGGAGTCTGTCAAACACGAACTCCACTGCACCATAATGGCTACACTGAAAACTGGGAAGTTTGGTATCAAACTGCTCAGCACAATAAATGCACACTGATGCCAGTGTACATTTTATTGTAACATACACCCCAGAGGGCACCTTAGAGGTGCCCCCTGAAACCTTAACCAACTACCTGTGTAGGCTGACTGGTTTTAGCAGCCTGCCACACTCGAGACATGTTGCTGGCCACATGGGGAGAGTGCCTTTGTCACTCTGTGGCTAGTAACAAAGCCTGCACTGGGTGGAGATGCTTATCACCTCCCCCTTGCAGGAGCTGTAACACCTGGCGGTGAGCCTCAAAGGGTCACCCCCTTTGTTACAGCACCACAGGGCATTCCAGCTAGCCACGGCCCCACTTTTGGCGGCAAGGCCGGAGGAGATAATGAGAAAAACAAGGAGTCACTGGCCAGACAGGACAGCCCCTAAGGCAACCTGAGCTGAAGTGACTCTGACTTTTAGGAATCCTCCATCTTGCAGATGGAGGATCCCCCCAATAGGGATAGGAATGTGACCCCCTCCCCTTGGGAGGAGGCACAAAGAGGGTGTAGCCACCCTCAGGGCTAGTAGCCATTGGCTACTGCCCTCCCTGACCTAAACACACCCCTAAATTCTGTATTTAGGGGCTCCCCTGAACCTAGGAACTCAGATTCCTGCAACCTAAGAAGAAGAGGACTGCTGAGCTGAAAAACCCTGCAGAGAAGACGGAGACACCAACAGCTTTGGCCTCAGCTCTACCGGCCTGTCTCCCCCCCTTCTGAAGAAACTGCTCCAGCGACGCTTTCCCCAGGACCAGCGACCTCTGAATCCTCAGAGGACTGCCCTGCTCTAGAAGGACCAAGAAACTCCTGAGAACAGCGGCACTGTTCACCCAAGACTGTAACTTTGTTTCCAAAGGAGCAACTTTAAAACGACTGCGTTTCCCGCCAGAAGCGTGAGACTTGCAACTCTGCACCCGACACCCCCGGCTCGACTTGTGGAGAACAACCACTTCAGGGAAGACTCCCCGGCGACTACGAGACCGTGAGTAGCCAGAGTTGCCCCCCCTGAGCCCCTACAGCGACGCCTGCAGAGGGAATCCCGAGGCTCCCCCTGACCGCGACTGTCTGACTCCCAGATCCCGACGCCTGGAAAAGACCCTTCCCCCCCCCAGCCCCCAGGACCTGAAGGATCGGAACTCCTCTGCAGGAGTGACCCCCAGGAGGCCCTCTCCCTTGCCCAGGTGGTGGCTACCCCGAGGAGCCCCCCCCTTGCCTGCCTGCATCGCTGAAGAGACCCCTTGGTCTCCCATTGATTCCAATTGAAAACCCGACGTGTGTTTGCACACTGCACCCGGCCGCTCCCGTGCTGCTGAGGGTGTACTTTCTGTGCTAACTTGTGCCCCCCAGTGCCCTACAAAACCCCCCTGGTCTACCCTCTGAAGACGCGGGTACTTACCTGCTGGCAGACTGGAACCGGGGCACCCCCTTCTCCCTTGAAGCCTATGAGTTTTGGGCACCACTTTGAACTCTGCACCTGACCGGCCCTGAGCTGCTGGTGTGGTAACTTTGGGGTTGCTCTGAACCCCCAACGGTGGGCTACCTTGGATCCAAACTTGAACCCCGTAGGTGGTTTACTTACCTGCAAGAACTAACAATTACTTACCTCCCCTAGGAACTGTGAAAATTGCACTAAGTGTCTAGTTTTAAAATAGCTATGTGTTTTATTTGAAAAGTATATATGCTATTGTGATTATTCAAAGTTCCTAAAGTACTTACCTGCAATACCTTTCATTCAAAGTATTACTTGTAAAATTTGAACCTATGGTTCTTAAAATAAACTAAGAAAATATATTTTTCTATACAACAAACCTATTGGCCTGGAATTGTCTCTGAGTGTGTGTTCCTCATTTATTGCTAAGCCTACTGCTCGACCACACTACCACAAAATAGAGCATTAGTATTATCTCTTTTTGCCACTATCTTACCTCTAAGGGGAACCCTTGGACTCTGTGCATGCTATTCCTTACTTTGAAATAGCACATACAGAGCCAACTTCCTACAGATAATGACTGGGTACCACTAATTGTTTCTTCTCCAGATCATTATGTTGTGTTACCCTGTATAGTATCCCATTTTGAGTGATGAAATGTGGACCTACCTGTCCGATTCCTCTGTAAGTGCCGAGGTCCACACAAGTTGTAAAGTGGGATCGTCCCTTTGACTAGCCTGGAAGGTCAGTATTGTAGCCAGGACAGGCTTCTTTAACAGAGGTGAAGGTACAGACAGAGAGTTAGTGGTTAAATGGTGTAGTCTATTATGTTCCCTTTTTTCTGATCTGCTTAATTTCACCTTTTCCTTACCCGGATTAATGAGCGTCTGATTGAAGGGGGCCACTGATAGCCATGGATCCGACATCACTTTCTGTGTTACGTTATCTAACAAATCAGGAAATGCATTGTAGTCTGTACCTATGGTAACCTCTTCCGTGAGGTGTGGTATTACCCCTACTACAAGGGATTCTTCTTTTCCTCTCCATTCTACTTGGATTTCGGCTTAGGGATATTGTCTCATGTCCCCATGAATGCAATAGATTGAAACAAATGTGTTTTTATTTGTTCTGGGGTTACGAACTCCGCTTTCTTGGGTTATTCCTCGGGCTGTACATAACACCCTCCCTCGAGTAATGCCTATTTCCATTGGTTCGGGCTTGGACGTTTTGTGGAGATAATTACGAGCGATATGCCCCCATTCTGCGCAGCTAGAACAGTGAGGTACCTGGTTGGGTTCTCTCTCTGGCACATGCATATTGGGGCCTTCTTCGGTCTCTCTTGTTATCCCTGGTCTGGAAGAGGGTTTTCCCCCAAGAGATGGTCCATTTTGATGGCCGACTCTGAATTCCAGAGCTCTATGAAATGCACAGGCCAAATCTATGGCTGTGGCGGTATCGATGTTAGGATGTTGTTTTATCCAATTACGAGTTTGTAATGGAAGGGCCTCTAAATATAGTTCTAGTTATACCACTTATATAACTTCTTCCCTATTTGTTTTAATTGGCCCTAACCATTTTAATCCTAAATCCTGTACTCAATAATAAAGAGCTCGAGGGATTTCCATGGGTATCCATTTTGTTTTGCAGAACTTTATTCTATAATATTCTGTATCATAACCCACTCGCTCTAAAATAGCTTTTTTGACCTCACCACAGGGAGTTGTACCACCAGGATTTACAGCCTGATATGCGGACTGTAAGGTTCCTGTCAAAAGGGGGGCTATGTATTGACCCCACCGTTCTTGGGGCCAGATTGCAGAAGACGCAACCCTTTCGAAATTAGTAAAAAACGCATTGGTGTCTTCCCCTTCTTGGAATTTTTGTAACACATAACGGGGTACATTGGGGTGTAATCTAGTGGTTGCAATGGTATCTGTTAGTTTCTGTAAAGCAGTTTCATGTACCAATTGATTGTTAGCAATTATGGTTGCTTGGCTCTTCAATGCATTTTGCAGTATTTTCCTATCAGTCCGTGCTTCCCGTACTTGTTCTTCCCTTAGCATCTGAAGGTGTCTCTGTCCTTCTGCCAATTGTTGTACCATATCTTCCAGAGTAGGTTTTGTATCCATGTTTTCTATCCCACTTCTGACACCAATATGTTGTGGGTGTAGTTCTGTGTCAGGTTTTGATATATATAAAAGAAAACAGAGATCATGCAATTCTTTACTGGATCTCTCCCTTTTATTTGGTTTTAGATTACTTGATTAATTTTGATAGTCTTATTGTTCTTTCTTCCTTATAATCTCTCCTTCTTTTGGGGTTTCTCCTTCTGTTTGTCCTTCTGTCTTCTGTTAGTCTCTCTCTTTTCTCTCTCCCTCTCTCTCTGTGGTTATCTTCTTTTCTTATTTATGATTTTCTTGCTTATTCTTATTTTACAAGTTTCTTCTGTAATAGCCACGTCCCTCCTGAGACGTGGCGGGCAGTGTTAGCGTTCTCCTGTTGGGAGTTGACTTCGGCAGAGACCTCTGGTTCTCGGGTCCTCTCCGTCGCTGCAGCCTCCGCGCTCGTCTCCTCGATTCCCCCCAGCTTGTCTCCTCCGTCTCCAGTCTGGCGTCCTCCTCGATTTCAGGTTGTATGGACGCCCTCTCCACGCCTGTCTCGGCTTTTTCACCCTTCTCTGGCGTCTCCACATAACCCTTTACTTCCGGGTTTGTGGAGACAAAAAGACACGCGCCGCATTTCGAAGTGCCCCCGGGGCACTTGTTTATCAGCCCCATGTGAACAGAGGGGCCGGTTGTAACAGCCAGACTGTTACAGCTGTTTTCTCACAACTTAACTTTAAAAAAAAATCTTTGTGACCTTCAAAACACAGATGGATATTGGTGATTTTTTTCCCCCCAAAATGACATGAAAGGGGTGTGAAAGTCCCGCTTTTAACGTGAAAACCAACATGCACAAATCATTGTGAACTAATGGAAGTGTAGTATTTGATAGAATTATGGGATGTTGAGGTGCAGAACTCTTTTTACACCTCTAGGTGTAGAACCTAAACTTCATGTTCAACCATGATTTGAGTTTGACCGCACAAGTTTCACCTATAGTATTGTCCTGCTGCATTCACATTCCCAAACTTTGTAATGTATTTTCGGATACGAGAGGGTAAAGACCTTGCTGTTCCTGCCACAATATGTTCACTACACTATGGCAAGCCTACTTAAATAGGGTTTCTTACATTCATGACATCATGACTACTAGTTGTGCAAAATAATGCTGCAAGCCTTGTGGGCAGGGACCCTAAATGTTAACCACGCCAAACCGGTATTCATGAATGTAACATTAGTTACCTATCTAGGTAGGAATGGCTTTCAAGGCCCTATGCACTATTTACAAATGCATCTTTGGCAATCCCTACTGTTTCTTATGCTGACAACTGCAATGTGAGTGCTGTATGGAATCCCTGCGGTCTTCTGGACAGGATCTTTCAAAAGATGAGTGCTTTAAATGGTCTTAGGCTTGGTGGCAGGAAATTCTTGGTCCTTGGCCCTACACTTGCTTCCGAAATTAATAGGTTTTTAGTAAACTCTGCAGACTGGCTGTTTACAGATGCATTAGCTTACGTGAGGACTTTGGTTGACAGTTTAGCATCAAGAAACCCTCCTGGGAAAAAGTGTGCTTGAAAAATTATAATAATGGCATTCTTTATGGAGGTTCTATTGTTGTTTTAATTATTTATATAAGAGATGTTACATTTACCCAACCCTTGTTTTCAAGAACTGCCTCCCTCCCTGATAGAATGCTTGTGTATTTTTTCTTATTTTTGTCCTGTGGTAAGTTGTGTCTTCTATGCGAACATACACTGTCTCTGTGCCTCCCCTAGCAATAGAATGCTAGGAAGAGCTTCAGCCTCACAAACAGGTTACTTAGTTTCTTTCATTGAACCTCACCCCCTAAAAATCTCATCAAGATGAGTTAATGACTCCAGCTGGGTCACTCAGAAACTTTATGAACTCCACACCCTTTCAAAGATTTGGGGCTACTGCTGCTCATTTGGAACTCCGCTTGGTTCAGGCATATTGGCCCTCATTACAACCCTGGCGGTAAATCCTGCTTTCCGCCGTGCTGAAGACCGCCAACATACCGCTGCGGCGGTGGAAATCCAATACAGGTATTACGACCCACAGCGCGAAATCTGCCACAATACAGACACCCACACAAGTCCGCCATACCAAAGGTCAGTGATAAACTGGCGATAGCAAAACCTACACAGTCACGCCAACAAGAATACGCCCACACTATCACGACCCACGAATCAACGCAGCGGCCTTTCAACCGCGGTAATCCATTGGCGGTACACACCGCCGCGCTCGAAATACACACACATTTACAATACACAACCACATTGGACAATTCAAAATACACACACCTGATACACATACACACACACCACACCCACAACACTATAAAACACACACCCACATTACCCACAAACCCTTACAACCAAAAAGTTCGAAGAAGGCCAGAGAGAGAGATTAGCTAACACAACACCAGCATCCACAGACACACAACACCATCACTTATACAACATCCATGCACCTCAAACAACACACACCAACACATCCCCCCACACATCACAACAGACAGCACCTCACACATCGCCCACACCACATCATGGCACCTCAAAGACACTCAGGTTTTCAGAGGAGGAGCACAGCGTCATGGTGGAGGAAATCATCTGGGTAGAACCACAGCTATTCGGATCACAAGTGCAGCAGACATCCATTGCAAGGAAGATGGAACTATGGCAGAGAATCGTCGACAGGGTCAACGCAGTGGGACAGCATCCAAGAACACGGGATGACATCAGTAAGAGGTGGAATGACCTATGGGGGAAGGTGCGTTCCGTGGTATCAAGACACCAGATTGCTGTACAGAGGACTGGCGACGGACCCCCATCTCCTCCCCCACAACTAACAACATGGGAGGAGCAAGTCTTGGCAATAATGCATCCTGAGGGCCTCGCAGGAGGACTGGACTCTGGTAAGTAATATCTTAACTACTTCATCCCGCCACCCCACCTGCATGGCATCACATACTCCCACTCTTACCCTCACCCCCATCACACCATCATCTCCATATGTCCCACTATCACAACCCACACATCTCAATACCAAGGCCCTGCATGCAACACCTATGCATGGACCACCGTCACCAAAGCATGTCCAGTACGGAAACCCACACAGACCCCAAACCAACTATCACAAAAGGGTTAACACAATGACGTAAGCACAGGAGTAGAGGGTACCTCACCCAATGCAAAAGATGGCACACACAGATACTAAAACTATGTATTTACACCACAAAAGGACCCCTACTCAACGTCACCGGACAGGAGGTGCCAGTCATATCCAATCCCCCCCCCCCCCCCCCCCCAGAAGAGGCCCACAGTGATGACAGCAGCTCTGCACGCCTGGATCAAGATGACCAGCCCGGTCCATCAGGGACCTCGGGACAGTCGGTTCCCCTGACACAGTCCCAAACCACCACAGAGCCTCCCCCCTCAGGAAACACTGCCACAGCACCCACCTAGCGGGCCCATCCCTCTGTCCCCAGGACACGTCAATCAGAAGTGTGGCCACCACTACAGGGACCCCAGGCAAACCCACTAACCCAAGACAATCAGGGACCTGGGGTCAGTGGCAGTGGGCACACGGTTCAGGGGACAGAGGCACAGGATAACAGGGAAGCTGGGAGGACTGCTGTGCGACAGGGGGAGGACAGGCCCAGGGAACAGACACTCCACAAGGCACTCTCCAACATCATGGGAGCTTACCACCATTCCCAAGAAACCATGGGCACGGTAATGGCCCAGTTTCAGGAGACCCAGCGGCTGCAGGAGGAACACTACCTGGGGATCAGGGAGGACTTGAAGTCCATTAACACCACCCTGGTCACCATTGCCGGGGTGCTAGCAGACCTTGTCAACACCCTGAGGGACACAGTGGCACACAAACGGGCCCCTGACACTAGCCTGGATGATGAACAGCCCTCCACCTCTGCCGGCGCTAGTGGACAGGAGGCACCGCCACAGGACCAACAGGCCACCAGCACCCCACCGCCTGCAGAAGGAGAACCAGTCCGCAAACGGTCCCTGAGATCCAGGAACAAGACAGAGAACATTGCCAAGACCCCTGCCAGGAAATAAGACCCCTAGCTCCACTTCCTATGCCCGATTGGACAATGCACCTGTGAGACCAAGGGACAGATGTAGGAAACTCCGATTCGCAAAATCGGATGCAGAACGGTGTCTCAGACACCGTCTGCGAATCTCAATGGGATCGCAAAGACCCACCTCATTAATATTAATGAGGTGGGTCGCATTGTGCGACCCCATTGAGATTCACTGCACTCACAGGGATGGTGGCCTGCTGGAGACAGCAGACCTCCATGTCTGTGACTGCTTTTTAAATAAAGCAGTTTTTTTTTTTGTATTGCAGCCTGTTTTCCTTAGAGGAATACGAGTTGCAATACAATACGATTTGGTTTCGGTTTTTCAGAGTAGGCAGTGGTCCATTGGACCCCTGCCTACTCTGAAAAAACATAAACAGCAACATTCACATTCCCATGGGGACCCCTTCCCTTTTGCGAATGGGTTACCACCAGTGTGACACTGGTGGTAACTGCAAATTGCTTTGCGACCGCGTTTGCGGTCACAAAGCAATTCTGCATCGCGGTGCGAGTCGCAAATAGGAAGGGGACACCCCTTCCTACTTGCGAGTCGCATTCCCATTTTGCGAGTCGGTACCGACTTGCAAAATGGGAATGTGCATCGCAATGCGTGTTTTGCATGGCGCAAACTGCGATTTTCTCATTTTGCGCCATGCAAAACGCTTACTACATCTGGCCCCAAGAGACTGGACTCTGCCATGGACATTCCTCCACCATCACCCCAGCCCATTTCACACACCCCTCCACTTATTTGCACAGAAATAAACACCCTTGAATCACAAATCAATCTGGAGTCAGTCTGTGCTTTCACAAATGTGTAATTGCTAAATCTCTGGAATACAGCAATGTCAATGTACTTGTTCACATACCAGTGTTACACAGCTGTAGGCCAGGAGTAAACATAGCAGAGGGCACAAATTGGGACCCAGATCTGTGAAATGGAAAGCCAAAGTGACAAGTCAGGTTCCATACACAGAGGTAAAAAGGCAGACTTATGCTAGGTCCTACAATAGTATGAGATGAGGGAAGCAGTTCCATCTTCTTACCTGTGTCTTACTGGAAGTATTGCATGATGGTGTTGTTTTGGTTGTCTACATCTTCTTCTTCTGCCTCCTCTTCTTCACTGTCCACAGGCTCCACAGCTGCCACAAGACCAGCATCAGGCCCATCCTCCTGCAGAAAAGGCACCTGCCGTCGCAAAGCCCGGTTGTGCAACATGCAGCAGGCCACGATGATCTGGCACACCTTCTTCGGTGAATAGTATAGGGAGCCACCTGTCAGATGGAGGCACCTGAATCTGGCCTTCAGGAGGCTCTATTATCCTCCTGGTTCGCCCATGTGCCTCATTGTGGCGGTCCTCTGCCCTTGTCCTGGGATTCCTCACTGGGGTCAGTAGCCATGACAGGTTGGGGTAACCAGAGTCACCTGCAAATATCGAGGGACAACTGTTAGACATACTCCAAACATTAGGGAATCTCCCATACCCAGACAGCAAATTAAACTGTGTGGGGAATTTAGGCTTACCTATTAGCCACACACGGTGCCTCTGGAGTTGGCATAAGGGATGCTGCCATTCCTTAAAATGTAAGTGTCATGCAGTGAGCCAGGATACTTGGCATTCACATGGGAGATGTACTTTTCTGCCATACACACCATCTGCACATTCATAGAATGGTAGCTTTTCCGGGTTCTGTACACCTGTTCATTCCTGTGGGGGGGGGGGGGGGGGGGGGGACAAATGCCACATGTGTACCATCAATGGCACCAGTGATGTTGGGGATATGTCCCAGGGCATAAAAGTCACCTTTCACTGTGGGCAAATCCTCCACTTGAGGGAAAACAATGTAGCTGCGCATGTGTTTCAGCAGGGCAAACACCACTCTGGACAACACGTTAGAGAACATTGGCTGGGACATCCCTGATGCCATGGCCACTGTTCTTTGAAAAGACCCACTGGCCAGAAAATGGAGTACAGACAGGACCTGCACTAGAGGGGGTATTCCTGTGGGATGGCGGATAGCTGAAATCAGGTCTGGCTCCAACTGGGCACACAGTTCCTGGATTGCTGCACGATCAAATCTGTAAGTGATAATTATGTGTCTCTCTTCCATTGTCGACAGGTCCACCAGGGGTCTGTATACCGGAGGATGCCGCCATCTCATCCCCTGCCCCTGCGGACGTGCCCTATGGAGAAGAACAGTGAGCAGAGGGTCATACAACACTTAGGTATCAAAATGCTGTTTTGCAAAAATGTAACAATTTCTCTATATGCCTTTGTCTGTCCGTATTCCAGGCCTAAATAGGTGTGATGCAGTTATTTGGCCTGCCATGTGGCTGCCTGACCTGTAAGGTGGGACAAGGGACAAGGGGAAATGAGGTAACTGCACTGGCGTTGGACACCGTCGCTGTAGGCGGTCGAAGACCGCGACGCAATTCAGCATTGGTTAACATTGGGCCCTATGGGTTCCAGGAGCCAATGACGATGTACGCCGGCGGTGACTGTACGCACCGCCGCGGACGTGACCGCCATTTTCTATCTGTTAAATTACTTGATCCCTGACCTTCAACAGGAGAGGACCTACACTGCAAGTGCTGCTGTGACCTGTGTCTGGAAGCAACAATGGCTACAGTGTCTGGAGAAAGGGCCCCTGCCTTCACTTCGGAGGAGTTGGAGAAACTAGTGGATGGGGTCCTCCCCTAGTACACGCGACTGTGCGGTCCTCCAGACAAACAGGTGAGTACACTGTGAGCATGGTGGATAGCACATGATTGTATGGAGTGCCGTAAATGGAAGAGGGAGGGGAGGGGGACAGGCCAGCATGTGAGGATAGTGTGTGTGTATGTATGTCGGGGCCAGGGTGGGAGGTTTTTAGGCGATGCGTGAGAAGAACAGTACAGGATAGTAACATCCATTATTAATTCACTTTTCCTCTAGGGCAGCGCCCTCCAGAAGAAGGGGATTTGGCGTGCCATCGCCAAGGAAGTGCAGACCCTGAGGGTCTACCATAGACGGAGCACCCACTGCCGGAAAAGATGGGAGGACCTGTGCCGTTGGAGCAAGAAGACGGCGGAGGCCCAGCTGGGCATGGCCTCCCAACATGGACCCCCCTGATGTACTGGATCCTGGCGGTGGCATATCCGGAGTTGGATGGGCGCTTGAGGGCATCACAGCAGCCACAAGGGGGTGAGTACACTCTCATTCAGCTGACGCTGCATGCTTGACGAGGTGTCTGGGTGGGGGTGGGTGGTGGCCTGTGAGTTCCCCTAAGCAAGGGCATACGCGCAAAGGTAGTTCCATTGTTTTGCAGCCTCATTCCCAGTCCAACCCCAAAGGTGGTATTTGTCCTCTACACCTAGTCAGGCTCCCATGGGTGCCAGCTGTGCATGAAATGGGTCTAGTCAGAGTCCCCCTTGGGCATGTGCTTTTCCCCTGCACTGTTAGTGCATGGCTTAGTGCATAGGGCTGCTCCCTGTGTGTTGTGTCTGCCAACGTGGTGGTGTTGGATGCACTGACCATGTGTATCTTCTTGCGTGCATTAGCATCATCTGGCAGAGGAGCAGTGGCACCGGAGCAGGAGGGAGCTGCATCCCACATGGCCCTGGAGGGTGAAGTAACGGAGTCTGAAGGCACCAGTGGGACGGAGGGCGAGAGGAGCTCCACGACGGGAACAGGAGCATACACCAGCGACAGCGACTCCTCCTCTGATGGGAGCTCCCTTGAGGTGGCGAGCACCTCTGTGCCCACCGCATCAACAGGTACAGCCACCACCCCCCCCCCACCAGCACTGCCCTCCCAGCAGCCCCTCAGCGTGTGTCCCATGCCCACTCATCCAGGAGGGTGGGCATCTCCTTTGCCCCAGGCACCTCAGGCCCTGCCCCAGCCAGCCCTGCAGCCCTCAGTGAGGAGGCTATTGACCTCCTGAGATCCCTCACTGTTGGGCAGTCTACCATTTTGAATGCCATCCAGGGTGTTGAGAGGCATTTGCAGCAAACAAATGCATACCTGGAGGGCATTCATTCTGGCCAGGCAGCACAACAGAGAGCATTTCAGGTTCTGGCCTCAGCACTGATGGCAGCCATTGTCCCTGTGTCCAGCTTCCCCCTCCAACTTCCTCCACCCAGACCCAATCCCCTATACCTCAGCCTATCCCAAGCACACCATCAGACCAGCATGCACACTCATCAACACACAAGAGTGGACTTGGCAAACATAAGCACCACACATCCCACAGGCACTCACACAAGCACCATCCCCATGCAGACAAAGCAACATCCACTGCCTCCACTGTGGTCCCCTCCTCCACGCCCTCCTCCTCCCTCCGTCTCATCTCGTCTACACTCACACATACATGCACTACATCCTCAGCTACTACCTCCATCACCAGCACGCCCATCACTACACACCGCTCACGTGCACTCACCACCCCCACTACCATTCACACATCCCCTGTGTCCTCCCCCAGTGTGTCTCTGAGCCCTCCTCCCAAAGTACACAAACGCAGGCACACACCCACCCAACAGCCATCCACCTCACAGCAGCCTCCAGCCCATGCACCTTCACCCAAATTCAGAAAACGTACACCTCCTACAACCACTACCTCTTCCTCCACTCCCAAACCCCCTCCATGTTCCCGTCCCAGTGTGTCTAAGAAACTTTTCCTGGCTAACATTGACCTCTACCCTACACCTCCCCCCCGTCCTCCCCCTAGGGCCAGGCTGTCCAGGTCCCAGCCCAGCACCTCAGCCACCAAATCCCCAAGCACAGTGGTCACAGCAACTCCGGGCTCATCGTGGCCGCCACCCATTAGGGCTGCCAGTGTGCCACCTAGCGAGGCCAAGGAGCAGGCCATTCCGCCACCTGCCAAGGTGAAGAAGGTGCCCACATGCTGGAGGGAGAAGCCACACCTACCAGGAAGCAGGGGCTCCTCCAAACCAAAAGGGGACAGTGGCAAGACACCAGCAGCAACATCAAAGGTGGGGAAGGGACACAAACCGAAGAGCAGGTCAGGACAGGGCACGGTGGCTCCGGCTGAGGGACCAGAGTCACCCCTTCTGTCAACCAGTATACCAACCTGTACGGCGGTGGACACCGCCACCAGCACCGCCACCTGCACGTCTGCTGCTTCAGCAACAGTCCCCAGCATCATCCCCAATGGGCAGCCATCCGAGGCTGCAGGAGATGTCCTGCTGTGTCCCTCAACAGGTGCAGACACATCCACCACCGCCAGCACCTCCTCCACAGACACCGCCGCAACCACCGCCACCAGCCCCGCGACGTGCTCAGACAGTGCCACCACGGCAGACAGTGTAACCACGGCTGACATGGCAATCATCCCCAGTGGGCAGCCGTCCGAGGCTGCAGGAGACATCCTGGACCCTGCCAGGCGTCCATGAGGCATGACTCTCAGCACTGTTTGTACCTGCAGGTGGCAGGCAAAGTCGCAGCAGGGTGGAGTGTGTCTCTGCCTCCATGGCGTATCATGCTACCTGTTCCCAGGCAATCTTGTGGCACACACATCCAGGTGAGGGAATGGAACCTGCCACACTGCATGTGAAGCACTCTGGGCACAAAGCCCCCTCCAGAACCAGTGAAGAGATACATCCACTTTCTCAGTCCTTGGCAGGATGAAGCACTCTGGGCACAAAGCCCCCTCCAGAACCAGTGGAGAATAGCATCCACTTCCTCAGTCCTTGGCAGAATGAAGCACTCTGGGCACAAAGCCCCCTCCAGAACCAGTGGAGAATAGCATCCACTTCCTCAGTCCTGGCAGGATGAAGCACTCTGGGCACAAAGCCCCCTCCAGAACCAGTGGAGAGATACATCCACTTCCTCAGTCCTTGGCAGGATGAAGCACTCTGGGCACAAAGCCCCCTCCAGAACCAGTGGAGAATAGCATCCACTTCCTCAGTCCTTGGCAGGATGAAGCACTCTGGGCACAAAGCCCCTCCAGAACCAGTGGAGAGATACATCCACTTCCTTAGTCCTTTGCAGGATGAAGCACTCTGGGCACAAAGCCCCCTCCAGAACCAGTGGAGACTGACATCCACTTGAGAGACTGTGGCTTTGCACTCCCAAGATAGAGCAGTGGGCAAACCACCCATTGGAAAGACTTGAGAGACTGTGGCTTTGCACTCCCCAAGATAAAACAGTGGGCAAACCACCCACTGGAAAGACTTGAGAGACTGTGGCTTTGCACTCCCCAGGATAGAGCAGTGGGCAAACCACCCACTGGAAAGACTTGAGAGACTGTGGCTTTGCACTCCCCAGGATACAGCAGTGGGCATGGAGCCCCCTTGTGGAGCAGTGGCATCATGCGTTCATCCGGCTGAGTTGCCCCCCTTCCCCCTCCCCCTGAGGTGCCTGTTTCATTTCCATCTGATGCCCATGCAGTGTTCTCTCCGTTTCGAGTCAGGTATCTTGTGTGCTTAGCCCATGCATTTTGGGACCACTGGTCCACGGTCAATGATTGGAACACTATCCGGACTTGTGTAGTTGCTGTACATATTTGTCTGTACTGATTTTTGAAATTGCACTCTGATTTTTATTGATTACAATTGTTACAATAATTTCATTTTGTCCTTGCGTTCTTCCAGGGGGTGAGGGGGTGTATATGTAATGTTGCTGCATGTATTTGTGTGCATGGTGTTGTGGGTGAGGTTGGGGGTATTACGTGTTGCGTGTGTGTGTGTCACTCTCTTTTCTCTCCCAGCCTCCCCTGTGTTGTAGGTGCAGTACTCACCATGGTCGTCGACGGCGTCTTTGCTGCTCGTGATATAAGAGGAGGAAGACCAGCCTGGGCAGGACCTGTAGTTCGGGTTCCATGGCGTCCTGGTTCCTCGTTGGGTGTTGAGAGGTGAGTGGTTTCCGTTCCAAGTCCTGTTTCCACCGTGCTTTTGATAGCGTTGGTACCGCCCCAGAAAAGGTGGCGGAAAGGCCTCTTATAGTGTGGGCAGTACTTTGTCCTGCACCTGTCTGTTGGCGGTTACCGCTGCAGTGTTTGTTTCTACTGCCATGGCGGCCTGAGTGTTAAAGTGGCTGTCTATGCTGGCGGTTTCCGCCATGGTCGTGATTCCATTTATTTTTCCGCCGGGCTGTTGGCGGTATTACCGCTGCTTTAACACCGACCGCCAGGGTTGTAATGAGGGCCATTGTGTTTGCAGCAAATAGTATTTCCAGTACACTTAAAAGGGCATCTGGAATTCAGATTCCTCAGTGGCATCATAGTTGACAATTCTAACTTTTTGGAATGTGGATGATGTTATTTCAACCCATATTTATGACTGCACTCATGTCCTGACCTTTCCATCAAAACTATCAGGACACCACTTGTGCCATGTTTTGACACGGGTATATAAATGACAACTTAGAAGACGTGTGACAAGGAAGGAGACACGCTGTTTTGCCACGGTGGGGTCACATAGATCAACAAAGCCATTTATTAAAAAGGCAAGACAGGGGTCACATAAACAAAGGGGCAGGAATAAAGTAATACATGAGGCACATTGGGAAGTAGTGCAAGGGGTCACAGACTTGAGAGATTCTAGGCAGGTTCAGTAGATCTGGAGGGGTTAACAACAATGAACTATTTCTAAAACTCGATAAAGGAAGTGGGTCTGCGTTCTGAACCCCGGAGGAATGATTTTTCTTCCTGGGTGATGGTGAAGATCTGGAGATCGATTTTTGTGCCTTGGTGGAACGGATAATCCTGTAAAAGGGAAGAACCGGAGATGGCTTTCTACGTCCGAATCGATGGGTTCTTACCAGAGTCACAAGGAAGATATGAACCAGAGATGGATGCTTATGTCACAGTAGGAGGTACTCACAGTGTAGACCATGACAGGATTAAAATGTGAATGGATTTTGGAGTCTCATGGAATAGATGCAGTCCTGGAGTTGGAAAAGAACCTGATTTGGATTATCACTGACCAGTAGTGAAAGGTTTGTGGTGACTGCACATGAAATAGAAAAAGAGCCAAGCAGCATTTGGATGCAGCAAGGGGACAGATTTCAGGGGCAGACCATATGAGAAGGAGCTGCTGGAATGGATTCTTTCCATGGTATAGCAGGAGAAATCATAAATGTGCATTTCTCCACTCAAGTGCAATGATTTGTTCCAAATTTCTAGGAGAAGATGATGAACGGGAAATGCATGTCTATACCCTGGTGAGACCCAGTTCTTCAACGCTATCTTACAAGAGAAGAACCAGAGCACGCACCTTTAGCCAATGGAACTGATTCATGATAGAGTTACTCAGAGAAGGAGTGCCTGAACTGGATGCTGGTTTCGTACTGCATGGCCTTGGTATAAAGTCATGCATAGTAGGTAAGAAATCATTCTGCATGACAGAGAGAAACAGGAAGAGTGGTGGAGGAGGGAGGATCCTATAGCATAACTCATGATGTAAGTTAGAATGTTTCTGAGATAGTGACTAAAGGTGCCTATCTGGAAGGGTGGGCTAACCTCAGTTAGGTAAGGACTGGGACAAGGAAGATGATTAGGAGGCAATGAACTAAAGTCAAAGTTATATGAGGTGCACAGAAGTCAGACATGAACTTCTGCACCACATGCTCTCGCCACATTGTGTGAGGAGAGAGTAGGCCAACCAGCAATCAGGACCTTGCCGCTGTACAGAGAGGCCTCCCTATAAGGCATCTCACCATCCACAGGGTCCTCCAACTGGCCTCCCACATGGAGCATATCAAACCTGGATCCCAAATGATAGACAGTGCGTTATACGGGTCTTTATCTCATTTTAAGCTCTCCATGGATTGACTTATACAGTAACCAGTGCACAGAGTCAGGAGATAGTGTTTTACGCAGGATCACACAATGGAATCAAATGGGGGATTGGGAAGAGAGTCCATGTCTCCTGAATCCACAGTTAATGGCTTAATTATTATACCACATCTCCTCCATGGGATGGTTCAGTAGTAGCGCCCAGTAGGAAGCCGTGGTAGGCAGAAGTAGGCATTGTTGAACTTGCTGAGGTTGATGGGATTTCCATCCAGACGGATGTCCTCTAGGCTACGACGTATATGGCTCAGGTCATGGCTGTTGCAGAAGGTGTCCATGTGCATTGACTGGATGTTGTTGTTCTGATAAAAAAGATAAAACACAGGAGTGAGAGATATTGGCAGAGCTCGCTGTACATCTCAATATTTTAATAGCAAGGGATGCTGTAGCTCAAGTAGGTAAGGATTGAAGTGCATTGATGCATATGATTGTAGGTCTCAGTACCTAAATGGCAAATTGGGACACAGGTCAGGAATAAGATGTGTTGACAATGTGAGTCCCTGTGCTGGAATAGCAGTGGGTGCTACAGGTCAGGGTGGAGGCTAGTTGGGGTTAACTGTATGGGGCTCCAGGGCACGACCCCCCACTGCCACCTCTAAGGCCCCACATTCTGCACTTTGAATCTCCTAGTTTTGGCACTGCGCATCATTTAATTTAGCAGTGTTCATAAAAACATGACTTTCGTATTTTCATGAATACTGCTAGTGTGCAGGTCAACCCTCTCTGCCTCATTTTCAGGCTCCTGATGACAGGAGGAGGGGCAGGAGGCAGGATCCAGCAATCGACTGCTGATAACACACTACACTCTGTAGGTAGATGCCTGAGTTGCACTTGTCTGAGCGGCGTAGTTCAACTATGGTCCCCTCACACAGGCCCAATCCATTTTGTCGCGTAGGCTCTCATTATTCTAATGGAACTACTGGATTTTGAGCAGCAAGTTCGTTCACGGTGTGGGAGACTGAGTCTGACCCACTGTGGGTGACACCTGTCGCACCAAATCCGGGTTTTGCTCCGGCTAACTAGCAGTGCCTCTTCTCTCCCGAAAAGTAGAGATGATTGGGCAGCCGAGCGCATGACATTTCATACTTCTCAGAGAAGTCGTTGTCACTCAGGTCGCATCCGGTTCTCTCATTCACAATTCGGTCTCATATATAAATGACAATAAAAAGCAGTATGAGTTTTAAAGACTGGTTTAATAAAACAACTGCACTTTAGATAGTAAAGCGTGAGCTGCAATAACCTGGACGACACAACATGACAAAATTAAAATGGTGACGAGGACAGTGAAGCATAAGTATAATGCTATCATATTGTCACTAGGATTTATAGACTACTTCCTATCTGAGCACAGCATGTTAAACTCTAATTCTGCCTTTCAGGTTCCCCCGGGAGGACATCGACCCTCATACCTGAGCAAAGGCCTGTAGTCTGCGTTAGCATCTGCAGTGAAGCATTCAGCAATCGCCATACAGTCATAGGTCTCTGGCTGGAATCTCCCTCTTAACGTGTAATGGGACTAGGAAGTGTTTTTATAATAACACCGCTGATGTACTAAGAAAATGTCCCTACGTAAGGATGTGTGTTTTCTATGATTGTTGGAGACTAAACTTCTACCACGTTCACCGGCAATGTACCAAACTGTAGCCTTGACTGAAGCACAAAGTGATCAAGAATGTCTTGTTTGAGAACACAGTGCTGGGCTAAGCAAAACAGTTAGATAGATGAAAATAAAATAAGACCGTAAAACTGGTTATTGTAAAAATAACAATGCGAAGCCGAATAAAATATATCTAGGTCGAAGTGCACAGCGGCCTAGTGTGTTAAACTAACATGCATGGAGCTATAACTAAAATGGCTACACAACAATTTGATTTAGCAGGCATACTACACATGCATCAGGCAGCACAGTATATCTGCTAAAATGTGGATGTCAGAACACACAAGTACATCTCTAGGGGCAAAGAGAAGCCACACAGAGAAGCAGGAGCAGGATCACCAGCTCTGTCACAGGTTCTTATATGGTTGTGGTTTCAGTCCCATCAATCAGCTGGGAGAGAGACTGAGGTGGGTTTTACCCTTTTCCAACCTGCCATTGCTGCTCTGACTGAATCCTGGTTTGTTAGTTCCAATGTCCAGCACCAGATCCTGCTCTGCTGCTGCCATGGAGCCTCTGAGTCACCAATCAAGATAAGTGAACAACATATTTCTCTGTTCTTGTATGTATGTGCTTGTGGGAGTATTTTGGAGTGTCAATGAGAGTGAAAGTGAGCGAGAATCTGAGGTTGAGAGTGTGTATGAATACGTTAAAGTGAGTACGAGGGAGTGAATGAAGGTGTGTGAGTGCGTTAGAATGAATGAGTGATTAGAGATCTTTAGAGGGAGTGGAAGAGAGTCAGGGGTGTAACTACCAATGATTCCGCAGGTACAGTTGCACGATAGCCCAAAGTCAGTGAGTGTGAAAGGTTGAGTGTGTTGTGTGTAAGTATGTTTGTAAGTGAGAATGAGAACCAGTATCAGTATGAGTAAATGAGAGAATGTGAGTAGAGTTAGCAAGGGGAAAGAGTGTAAATGTGAGAGGGAGTGAGTCTGAGAGAAGAAAAATGTAAAAACTAAATAGGGGAACTCCTAGCGGGTATTACACCCCACCACTTTTGGAGATCACCAGCAATTACTGGGGAGGCACATTCGCAGAGCAGTTGCGTATCTGTGTACTGTAACCACAGCGGGTGCTGAGCACAGTGTTTTGGTAGGGCTTTATGTGCGTTGATACTCAGTATTGAGTTGTGCTCTTGAGTCTCTGTTTAGAGGTCTCATTAAAAATACCATGATGTTTTGCGGGTCAGGGACGAGGAGCACTAGTAGAGCTGTGTGTGGCTCACATGACTGTCAAACCAGGGGAACTACATACCAGTAACAAAGAAGGACTTGCTGTGTGTGTGTGTGTTTACTGAACATTCAACAGAGCCATGTTTGAAAGGATGGATTAAACGAGCATTGGTGAAGCCAATTGGTCTTGTCTTTTGGATATAATTGCTTTGCTCATGCTGTGCAGCAGGTTACCACATAGTTTTACAGTTTAAATTTATTAGTCCAGGCTGGAATTAAAGTCACAATATGCAGTAAAAAAGTGGTTACCTTCCTGTAGGTCTAGTTTTGCAGCTTGAAGAGTTTTTTGGATTCACTTGCTGTGCTTTATTCCACCATTAAGTGATTCTGGTTGGAATTTTTCTCTTTTTTGTCCTCTTTTTTTGGTGAGCGCTGTCAATCACTACCTGGTGGTATATATGTACCATTGTGACATCAGACAATACCTATGGTCTAAGATGGCCACCATCTTTAGATTATTCCCCCCCCCCCTGGAGAGGTGGAAGAATCACACTTGAATCCCGAAAAGTCTCCAAGCTCCAAAACCACACCTACAGGTATGCAAACATTATATTTTGCAGCATGAATGTATTCTGGATTTACATGATGTACATTGATTTTGTAATATTATCCTTCTTCACTTCGAGGTTGGTTTGAAATGAGCTTGTGCTTGCAAACAGATGCTTAAACCTCTTTGACCCAGTGTGCTTTTTTCTTTCAGAATATCTACACAATAATGTTTTGTGCAAGTGAATATGGGCGACCAAGTCG
This sequence comes from Pleurodeles waltl, assembly GCF_031143425.1. NCBI lineage: Eukaryota > Metazoa > Chordata > Amphibia > Caudata > Salamandridae > Pleurodeles > Pleurodeles waltl. Next base: position 428,821,770 of record NC_090445.1, on the reverse strand, counting down.
CTGTCATACATATGTTGTTAAAAGAAACGTTTGCCACGAAGGAAAGAGGTACTTCTTTTTTTCCATGTGATTGGGCTTTAGACTTTCCTTCTAACTGGACGCCTTCTTCTGCATAACGCATTTGTATTTTTAAAACTATCAATGGTACCTTATGTTACAGCCCTTGTTTTCTGGTGAATAGGAGGAAAGAGTTTGTTTCCCAATTCCCGATTGGTTTAGTTATCTTCATACAGTGCACGACTACCCTAAGGACGTCAAGCATATGTAGGGTTTAGTTTTCTTCATACAGTACAGGACTGCCCTAAGGACGTCAAGCATATTTTGGGTATTTTCTGCTTTTGTCTTTTTTGTTGGAGAAACCCTGTCAGTAGGATAGTTGTATTCATATGGAAGTGTAATATGATTTTTTGGCAGGAAGTGTGGGTTAGTCTACATGTCTACTCTATCTTTGTGGCTTTGAAAGTTGCCATCCCGTGTAGTTAGCGGTTGTAGATCACTGTGCAGTGATGTAATCGCTTGTAAGAATGTTGTTTTTAGTGGTAGGTAATTTATTCCTGCCAATGCCCTGGTTCAAATGGTTCTTTCATTAACTGTGTGAGCTCTAGGATAAGGTGCCACGTGGATGATGGTGCAGATATGGGTGGTGCTATTCTCTTTGCTCCTTCTAGGAACGTTTTGATGACTGGAGCACTGAAAAAACATCTACCTATGTGTCCCTCGTGTGTACTATCGCAGACAGGTGGACTTTAAGAAAAGTGTAAATTAGATTCTTAACTAACAGTTATTGTAGGTATTTAGGGCCAGATGTAGCAAAGGGTTTTTCCCATTCTGTGTCAATGGGAAAATGTGTTCGTACATATGGCCCTTAATGACTGTGGTCTCCTGTGTTCGAAAGTGAAAGAGGTCTTCTTTCTTGCACCATAGATCATACCTTTTACGTTTAGAGGCATAGAATTTCTTTGTGCTTGGTCTTCTGGATTCCATGACTCTTTTTGTGAGGCCCAAATGTCAAAATTTTAAGTCTTCAAGAACCAAGCTGCCACAATCAGGCTGGTTGGGTCTGGGTGCTAGGTCAGGCTCTTTTGCATTGAAAGAAAATCCCGCAAGGCTGGGAACTATATTGCTTTTCCTTGTGACATCTTAATAAGGCCAGAAAATCTTGACTGTCTTACCTACTGTGGCGCTATTAAGATTGTTGGCATGGAGACAAGTATGCAGGAGCTTATTGCTAGTGATGTCAGTGGTAAGGGGGAAATGCATATGCAGATTTCAGTGACCAGTCTATCAATATGGCATTACCCTGGGATGTGTGGTGTGATTACGTGGATGTGATTTTTGTCCATTTTGTCTTTTCTGCTGTTGCAAATAGGTCTAATTCTGGTATACCTCACTGTTGGAAAACCTTTTCTAATAATTGCTGTTTTATCTCTTGATCTGTCTGCCTCTGTGTTTTGTATACCTGGTAGGTGTGTTGCTATCAGTCTTCCCCTTTTCAAATGTATTAAGGTAATTTTGACAGTACATTTGACTTTGTCCTTTTTGCTTGATGTGGTAATACATTGGGGGGGGGTATTTTCAGTTTGGATTTGTACTGTTTTTCCATTTACTTTTGTTTGGAAGGTCCTTTAAGCTAGGAAGATTATCTTTTGCTCCAACATATGCATGTGTTGTACTGCCTCCCTTGTTTTCTATAAGCTCTGATGTTCAGTGTTCCCATATGGGATCGCCATCCTGCATGGGATGCATCTGTGGTGATGGCCACTGATGGACATGATTGTACAAACGGTCTGCCTACAGCTATATTGCTTATGTTCCACCATGCCATTTCCGTCTATACTTTGCATTGTAACAACCTCTAGATCCTCCCAGCTCCCCTGTGACAGTGACTACTGATTCTATTGCCATTCTTGAATTTACTGTGGCATGTCAGGGAGGTCCCTTTAAAAGGAGTTCGCTTTAGTCCTTTTGAGCTCCTCTTTGAACACCCTGTGAGTGGTCCTCTCAGGTTGGTTAAAGAAGGGTGGGAGAGACCCCTCAAATAACTTAAGAAGGACATTGAGGACTATGTGCTTGGACTTTGGTCCAGAATGGATGAGTACATGAAGATGGCAAACAAGAATTTGGTGGCCAGTCAGGAGCTTGTTAAGCACTGACATAACCAAAGTCCTCCATGGTGGAATAACAGCCAGGATAGTTGGTGTGGGTCTTAGATCCTGTAGTACCCAGGATATTACAGGACAAGTGGCTTGGGCCCTACCCCATCTTAGAGAAGTGGGAGTTCACCTACTTTGTGGACTTGGGTACAGCCAAGAATACTCACAGGGAGAGCCATGTAAACAGGCTCAAGCTATACCAAGAGAGGATTGATGGTAACAGATGGGGTCAAGGAAGAAGAGAGTGAACCTCACCCAGACCTCCCATCTACTAAGATGGAAGTGACAGACCAGCAACAAAGTGACAACTATCACCTGCTCAAGAAGTTTGCTGGACTAGTTTCTCTGACCCCAGGTCTGACAACATGGTGTACCCATGAAACGGGCAATGGTGACAGCTTGCCTGTCAAAAGTAAAATTTACAGTTTGTCTGACCAGGTCAAGGCCAGCATCAAGGCTGAGGTTGTCAAGGTGTTGGCGCTGGAGATGATTGAGCCCTCCAGTAGTCCATGGGCCAGACCAGCGGTACCTAGTTGTGCAAAACTTTGAATATGAAGGCAAACTGGGTGGGTTATGACCACCGCAGCTAATTATCTATACATTTTGCACAAACCTTTAAATTAGGGGATGAGTTAGCTCAATACATTTAAGTTTTCCATAGTGGTCGATGGTTAATGTTAAAAACTACAAGTAACTGAGCTAAGCCCAGACATAATTATAGCAGGGTAAACAGTCTGCAGAGTGAAATGTTACCTGGCATTCGGCCTAAAGGAAATATATAGCACCGTGCAGGAGTTTCAGCTCTTCTGCCATAAAAAAATCCTGTTCAGAAAGTAACAAGTCTTAAGGGGATATACATTTCCTTTCACCCCACAGCTGCTCAGGTTGAGGAGAGGTGCTAATGAAATTTATAGGCTTGCAGTGCGATGCATGTGCTGCGTTTATTGCCCTCTCAGATCAGACATTTGTCATGAAGTCACAATTTATGTTGCCATTGTTAAAGTTGGAAGATCTTAAAACAAAACTGAACTGAAGGATACATGAATGCATTGGCTAAAAAGGGGGATCCATGAATAAGGTGAGGACTACATTGTAATTTATTTGAGGGTCTGCTGGCACCCTTGGAGGAATGACTCTCTTTAGGTTTCACCTGCACGGCATGCGCTTGTGCGCTGTGCTGGTGAAGTTTTTTTGTTGATAAAAAAAAAATCTCTAAAGGGACTTAGAACCCACCCCCATACTAACAATCTGTAGGCTTTCTGGTCACTTGCATTTTCTGGCTTCTGATTGTTCAGCAGCCTCAGGGTCACTCTGGCCACCACCAAGGGGTGGTGGCCAGCGCTCCTTCAGATGGCCCCTTGATTCTGCCATTTTGAATCCAAGGTGACAGAGGCCTCTGGGAGCATCAGAGTGGCCAGGTCAGGCAGGTGACGTCACAGCCCCCTTTCGATAGGTGGTCACCTGGGTAGGTGACAAATTCCCCTTCCAGGGCTATTTATGGTCTCCCTCTTGGGTGGGTCCTCAGACTCAACATGCAAGACTCCAGCAGGAATCCTCTGCAACACTTACTTCGACTTCTGGCCACTGGAACTGCAACTGGACTCCACAGGAACCTGCAATCTGCAGCTACAGCGACGTCTCTGCTCTGTAACATTTTTTCTCCAGCTCCTTCCAGCAACTGCAACATTTCCCTGGCTGTGCATCCTCTGAGGGCGGCAAGTATTCAGCCTGCACAACAAGCAAGCAAGAATCTCGCTTGGAGTGAACGAGTCACTTCCCTGCATCGGCAGGCACCAACTGTAACGAAGACTGGCTGTGTGGATCTCCTCTCACCCTGAGCTGCATGGACCCTGCATCATGGGTGGTGGTCTAGAGTGGTCCATTTGGTCCTCTCTACCTGCTGTCCAACTTTGGTGAATGTAGGCCCTTGCTTTACCACGCAGGACAATACCCCAGTGCACTGCACCTCTTGCAGCTACCAAGGCTTGTTGGCATCTCCTCCGAGGTATCCTCAGGCTCCCTGTAGCCCCAGTCCCCAGCACTTTTCTCTGCAATGCACAGCCCTCTGTGTGCTTCTCTTGCGACGTGGGACCTCTCTTCAGGTGTTCTGCTTGCGCCCTCTCTGCAACTCCTGGGCTCCTTGCCTGTGGGTTCCTCTGTGGGGGCTACCTCTTCTTCTTTGGTCTCTTTGCACTGCTGAGGGTCACCTGGGACTCCCCCTGTGGGTTGAGTCCCCCCTGGACCTTCATAGTCCCCGGCAGCTCCACTCTTTCGCGACATTTGCCTTTGCCAAGGCTTGTTGGTGATCTTTCCACACCACAGACCGACTGCAATCCTTTATCCGGAGTGGGACGTTGACTGCAGGAACTCTTCATAGACTCCAGTGCTGCACTGCTGACCGTCTACGTCTCACTTTGACCAACTCCTGCATCCACAGACGGGTGGGTAGTGGCTCCTGCCACCACCGGACAATCTAACATGAATTGGACTTGGTCTCTTTCTTTTCCAGGTCTTCCTCTTCTAGGATCCACCTTTGGTTTCTTGCAGTCTTGTCTTGCAATATCCTTTTCTAAAGTCCTTTGGGTTGGTTTGGGGAAAACCAATAACTTACCTCTTCTCTCGTAGTCATCATAGGGCACTCTGGTACTTACCGTTGGGGTTTCCTAGTTCCTCCAGCTCCCCTCTACCGGTTTCACTTCCTTGGGTGGGGACCCGACCTTTGCATTCTACTTTCTTAGTTTATGGTTTGGTCTCCCCCTAAGCTTTCAGTATTGCCTATTGCTTTTCACCATTTTCTATTGCTTTCTATGCCTATTCCTGATTGTTACTATACATATATAGTGGGTTTATTTACCTCCTATTAGAGTATTGCCTAGCTAGTATTTTGGTGATTGTGTTGCTGTAATAGAGAGCCTTTATTCTCGTAACACTGAGTGTTTTCTTTCAAGTGTGTAAGTGTTGTGTGACTACAGTGGTATTGCATGAGCTTTAAATGTCTCCTAGATAAGCCTTGGCTGCTCACCCACAGCTACCTCTAGAGAGCCTGGCTTCCTAGACACTGACTGCACCTCACGAATAGGGGGTACCTGGACCTGGTATAAGGGGTAAGTACCATAGGTACCCACCACACACTAAGCCAGCTTCCTACAGTTGCACTAAAGAGGACCAGGAGACTGGCTTGGGTGCTCCTCATCCTTTGCCAAATGCCTTTGCTCGCTTGGAACATGAACAGGATAAACCCCCTTCGTCAGCAGTGGCCTCTGCAACTGGCACTGGCAATGTGACTGTGGGATCGGCTCTGTGATACAGAAACTCTGGACTGGGTTCTCCCTGCCCATATGCCAAAGGCTTGTCGAGTCTGAGCAGAACTTCTTTCTTGATATTAGCAGAAGGGTCTCCGCTAACAGGAGTGGTTGACTCTCTATGCCCAGAGCAAGTCTTGGCTACGCTGTGAAATTTCAGCCCCTCGGAGCTGAGAACTCAGCCAAATTCTCATCCACTGGTCAGTCCCAGCATGCCATGGGCATCAGGGACAAATATCAGGGCATCGGCCGTGGGTTGGGCATGGATATGTCAGGATTACATAGCAGGCTGGCACAGAACTTGCTCAAGGAGCATTTGATTCTGTCGCCAGGAATGACTCTTTTGAGGCTCTCAATGAAAACCTTGATGGCCCATATATGGAACAAGAAAGAGTGTTCTTTATTTTGCATGTAAGCTGCTGAAGTTGCAAGATAGAATCTAATGGAAGTGTATGCTAATTCAGAATACTGCAGATGAAGGTGGTAGCATATAATGTCCTGGACCACCAAGTTTATCTGATCTATGTACTTGGGATACAGCAATAGACAAATCCTTCCCATTTTGCTGCATAGCAAGCTCAAGTAGTTGGCCTGCAAGCTTCCATGAGGATGTCTATACACTCCTGTAAGAGGACTGGGTAGCCGAACTCTAGGATCTAAGGAGCCCGATCGCTAGGTTGAGCTGTTTGGGATCTGCATGTCTGATCTGACCCTGATTTCTGGAGAGAAGGTCTGGACTGTTGGGGAGCTTCTTGTGGGGACTGATGGACATTTTGGGTATAGTGGATTATCAGGGCTGTTTGGCCCAGGTGGGAGCTAGAAGGATGAGTGTCTGGGATGTTTGTTGCATCATTCGCATCACTAATGGAAGGAACCAGAGCAGCGGAACAGTGTAAGCGAGTATACCTGACCAGTTCATCCATAGCGAATTCCTCATGGACTGTGGGTGTGAGAACCTAGAGGTGAAAATTGTCCATTTTGGATTCTCTGGGGATGGCAAATAGGTCTAACTGTTTAGGACTTGAAGATTGAGGCAGACACCGAGGGCTAGCTGGATTGCTAGGAGTTTGAGGTAATTGATTTGGTAAACCTTCTGTTCTGGGGTCCACAATGCTTGTACTGGTGTGTGATTAAGATGTGCCTCCCCCAATCTTCTTGTGATGTATATGTAGTGGCAGTAACCAGTGGTAAAGGTTCTCTGAAAGGTTGGTGTTGCAACAGGTTGTTGCTGTTTCACACTTGCAGAGAGCAATGACCACTTGCCTTTACCAACACTAGATCCTCTATGCACTAGACCAGAGGTCTCCAAACTTTTTAATGCTGCGCCCCCCCCCCCCCAGTTGAAAAATAAAAATCATTGGGCCCCCCCCTCAGAATTTTTCACAATTATTTTATAAACATGGCAATGTTTAAATATGTCTAAACCTATTTAAACATTGCAGTTAAGTACTGTTACCTTTTTAAAACTGCAATAACATGCTTCTGCTTAAAACAAAGGCCTGTTTTCTGTATAATATTTATTTTGGCCAGAGTCTGGGGCCCCCCCTGGGATCACTTGAGGCCCCCATAGGGGGCCCGCCCCCCCAGTTTGAAGACCTCTGCACTAGACCCTCTATGTGACCCTCTGCACGGGAGCATTGTGCTGCAAGGTACTGTTGGAAGCAGCCACATGTACTGTCTGATATGGGGCCATTAAGTGAAGCTGAGAATTGGCAAAACTATTCTGACTGGTGGAGGATGAATTGAGTTAAAAAGAGGAACAGGCTGTTGGAAAGCCAAGACACTTCGTTGGCTGGGGTGTTCTTTGCTTGTTACCCAACTGATAGTTGACCCTAGAAAGAGTTGTAACTGTAGATGGAACAGGTGTGTCTTACTGATGTTAATGGTAAGGCTTAAGGCATGTACAAGAGATACAACAGTTTGTTTATGGGCCAGACATTGATGTTCGCATGAGCTCTTGATTAGCCAATCATTCAAGTAGGGGAAGACATGAATGCGCTCTCATCTTAGTTGTGCTGCGACCACCGCTAGGTATGTGGTAACGACCCTTGTGTTGGCAGTTATGCCAAATGGCAAGACCTTGAATTTTGAATAATGGCCACATACCACGAAGTGCATGTAGTGTCACTGGACTGGGTGGCTGGAGATGTGGAAATATGCTGCTTTTAAATCTAATGCTCTCATAAAGTCACCTTGCTGTAGCAGAGGTATGATTTCCTGAAGGGTTAACATGTGGAACTGTTCTGAGTGGCTGTATCGGTTGAGGGGTCTTAGATCGAGGATTGTATCTGAGGGACCAGTCCTTTCTGGGGGATAAGATAGTACAGAGAGTAAACTTCCTTCTTTTAGCATTTTGAGGCGAAAGTCTCGATGGCTCCTTTCTGTAGGAGGTTTTGTACTTCTTCCTCTAAAAGGTGTGTGTGATCATCACTGAGATGTGTGGGGGTATGATTGAAAGTCTAGGCTGTAACCATGTTGAACTACAGCTAGAACCCATTTGTCTGCAATGAATTCTTGCTAGTGTGGCCGGAAATCCTTGATTCTGCCCCCTATAGGTACTGTTTTGTTACGTGGGAGCTGTAGGGGTAATTTTTGAGTGGTGGTGGAGGCTTCCTTACCGGAACCCTCCTTAGCTCTTCCTCTATTGATATTACCCCTATACCCTCCCCTTGTGTAACCTCTAGTGATGTAAGGGTGGTAGGGTCGCTGTTGCTACCTCTAGCAAGGGCTTCTGTCTGTGTAGGTGGTCTTGGAACGTCCACAGTATTTCTGCCTACGAAAGGACACACTCTGGCTAGTGGTTTGGAGAGCCCCTATAGCTTTTATTATATCTGTATCCTTCTTCATTTCTTTTATGGTCGACTTGTGGCCTGTATTATGTTCCCCATCAAAGGGGAAATTAAGTAGGTATTGTTGCACCTCAGGTTTAAACCCTGAGATACGGAGCCATGCCTTCAGCCAAATCAGGACACTTGTATTGATCTCCTGTGCTGCGATGTCTCTTGCACTGAGGGTGCAATGTATAGTTGTGTTAGAAATTGTTTTGCCCTCTGTGACTAGTTCCTCCCTCTCTGTTGGTATTCAGATGGCAGATGTTGAAGCATCTCCTGCATTTGGAGCCAATGGGCCCTGCTGGACAAGAGGGGACAAAGGGAGCCAGTTAGTGACAATAACCCCAACCAGTGGTAAGCACTGGGCAGGTCCTAAGCCCTTTGTAGGCTTTTGGTAAGCCCACAATAGGTCTTTTTAACAAGACAGCTATGCTGTCTCTAAGGCTCGGCCTAAAAAGCAGTAACACTGTAATGACAGCTAAGTGTGAAGCGTCAGAGCAGCCTTCGGGTCTAAGGACAGGACTGCTGCAAGATGTGATTGAGGTGCAATGGCAGAGCTGTGTTAGGGTCACAGTGCTGGAATACCAGTGGCCGCAAGTTCTGACTGTAGTAAGCTGGCCTGGTGTGTGGTGTGCACCTATGGTGTTATCACCTTATACCAGGTCCAGGTATCCCCTGTTAGTGAAGTGTAGGCAGTGTCTAGGATCCCAGGGCTCCCTAGAGGTAGCTGTGGATTAGCAGCCAAGACTTATCTAGAAGAGATGCAAAGCTTATGTAATACCACTACAGTCAAACAGCACTTACACACATGAAAGAACCACACAGTGTTACAAAAATAAAGGTATTTTATTATGGTAACACAAATACTAAAATACTGTATAGGCAATACTCCACTAGGAGGTGAGTACATGCTGCAGCCCATGGGGAACCCCGTGGTGCCCCAGTGTCCTGGGTACCTAAATACGGTATACTAGGGACTTACATGGGGGCACCAGTATACCAATTGTGGGGTGTGCTAAGTCCTAAGCAAGTTGCCACCTGGAGATAGTCTGGGCATCACCCCTAGGGTGGTGATGGACAGTGGGGTGGTAACTCCCCTTTCCATTGTCCAGTTTCATGCCAGTTTCATGCCAGAGCAGGAACTGGGGGTCCCTGGACTGGTGCAAACTGGTTTATGCAAGGAGGGCACCAAATGTGCCCTTCAAAGCATACCAGTGGCTTGGGGAGGCTACATGGGTAAAATGCCTTCGCCGCACTTAGGAAGTCCAGGAGAATACAGCTGGAGTTCGTGGGGACACCAGTTCATACAGGGGTGCCCTCACACACAGCTACTTGCACTCCGCCCTCTGGGCTGGGAGGGCCTGCATTAGGGGTGACTTACAGTGACCTGGTGCAGTGACCTGTGGTGAAAGGGTGCATGCATCTTTTCACGCAGGCTGCAATTTCAGGCCTGCAGACACATTTTGCATGGGCTCCCATGGGTGGCGCAATACATGCTGCAGCCCATGGGGAACCCCTGGTGCCCCAATGCCCTGGCTGCATAAGTACCATATACTAGGGACTTACATGGGGGCACCAGTATGCCAATTGTGGTGTGTCCTAAGTCCTAAGCAACCAAATTTAGGGGAGAGAGTACAGTCACTGGGGTCCTGGTTAGTAGGATCCCAGTAAACACAGTCAAAACACACTGACAGCAGGCAAAAAGTGGGTGTAACCATGCCAAAAGAGGGTACTTTCCTACACTGAGTTTTATAAGCAGTACTATGCAAGAGTCTCAAAACTTAAAAACTGGGAGTGCAGTAGATCAGGTCAAAGGAGCATTGCAAAGCTGTGTGTGAGTCCCAAGGCTGGAAATTGAAGATGTGCAACATGGCAGTATAGTGGAGCACTAACAGAGCTGTGCGTAGCTACCAGTACTTCAAAAACATGGGAGCTGCAGGTCAGGAGTGAGGTGGAATGGCAGATGTATGTGTGGAGTCCAGGCCTGTAGCAAAGGGGGGTGCAGAAAGGAATTGTGCCACATATAGTTGTGTCCTGAATACCAGGCAGTGTGAAAATGTTACATCACCTGTAGGTGCAATGAGCGCAGACTCTCTGGCAGGGGCACTGGGATCTGATCCAACTTGTTGTCCGATAAGTAAAGAAAGTGTAGCTTCTTTAAATCCTGCAAAACAAGAATCAAGCTGTGAATCATATGCTTCCAGTCCTGATGGTGGGAGAAAGTAAATGAGTGAAGGACACTCCGGTCCTAGAGGAAAGGAATTCATGACACTGATGGGATGAAGAAAACCAGAAAGGGCCCCTGTGCACTGATGGCAACTGTAGGAGATGACTAAGGAAAAGTGCAATCAGCTGCTGAAGATATCAAGCATTGTTGGGTAGTGGTAACTGAGTTGAAGGAGGTGGCCCAACACTAGTTTGAGGTGGGATACAGCTGTGTTGTGGCAGGAAGGACCGGGTGACCGGTAGACTCGGGCAGGAGGCATAGTTGTATCAGTTAGCATTGGGTGGTGGTAGGGAGGTGCAGTCAGTAGAAGCAAGTGATACTGAGCACAGGGTGGTAGAAGGGAACAGGGGTTGATATCAGTAGTGAGTAAGATAATGATCTGTGGAAGTTGCAGGGGATTGGTGGGTGATGATGGCGCATAAGGTTGAGGGTGGTGGAAGGTGGCAGTGGGCATTATCATGGTTTAGGGGTACTGGCAGGAACGATTGGGTGAGGAAGTGATGGTAGTGGGAAGCAGTGTGATTTGGCTGCAAGGCTCTGTGGGTGTTGGTAGTTAGTGGCGGGTAGCTGCAAGGAATACTGCTTCATAGAAGTTAGATGGGTGATGGGAAGTAAATGGTGATGAGAGGGGATGATGATTGGTCTCGAAGAGTAATAGGTGGTGCTGGATTGCTACGATTGTTGCTGAGTAATGCAATGTAGAGATCTGATTGGTGCAATGGGCTATGCTTAGTTCAAGAGGTCGTCCTGCTTGGCACAGTGAGATATTGCTAATGTACCAAGCTCTGCATCATGCAGGGAACTTGAATGGGCTGAGAGTGCATAAACTGGCACGTGGACTTGCAGGTGATGCTGGGACCTCAGGCTGCCACAGGGAGCTCTGGATAGCAGAAGGAGTTGAAGTCAGCACAGGGAGCTTTATCTGATGCAGTGTGCTCCAGCTGGTGATTGGAGATATGGTTTGCAAAGAAAGCTAGAGTTGATGCAGTTGTCTCTCCTTGGCACAGCATCATTTGGTCAGCTTAGGGAGCTATGATAAACACAAACAGCGATGGTTAGCACTTGGGGCTCCTTGTGGTGCAGGTACCAGTCTTATCAAAGGGAAGTCGGACTGACACAGCGAGCTGGTGTTGATGGAGTGAGCCTAGTCAATATAGACAGGTCTGGTTGGAACAAGGAGTTCTTGGTGGAGGAAGCTCGGCTTGAAACCAAGAGTGAGAGCAATGATGCAAGTAAAGGCCTACGGCAGGAAAGTGTGGGGTATGGGCATCCTCTCACCCTGAGAGCTTCGTGCTTGATTCCCGAACTCTGCAGATGGTTCATCCGGGCATCAATGCGTCTCATGGAGCTCGGAAACTCGGGGAGGGCCCTCAGCTGGTTTTCAGAGATGATGAGCTCCTGCAGGGCTGGCAGCAGGCGGAAAGCATCTTCATCGATGTGAGTGATGGAGTTAGAGGACAGGTCCACAAGCTTCAGCTTCTCTGGAATGCAAGCAATCACCATTAGAACTCAAGCATCTGCTGCAGTGGAAGAGCTCTGGAAATACAGTCCTGCTTTAAACCATAGCCGTGGGAATTATACAGTTCCCATGCCTGCAGCCTTAGATCCACAGCTCTGCTCTTAAATCCTATCAAACTGTATTTATATTAACATGTGTCTTTGTGGTAATGAAATACCCATTACTTTGGCCTTAATACCTTGTACGTAGTGCCAATTATCCTGAAGGAAGGGTTATAATTTCTCCATACTTAGCATATTTGCATCCTAATAGTACTAACCAGCATTTTCATAACTACATTCTAGTGTCTTAACTTTAATAATGAGTTACAATTAACCAATTAGATGGTAATCATTTTATTAAGCTCCGAAGAGTTAACGACTTGTTCGCCCTGTTTTCAGTTCATCCTTATGCCCCGTGGAGTACACCAGGAACTTTGGAGTGGGTGCTTGACAGTGGAGCTATCTTGCAAGCCCAGTGCTTACCAGGTTGCATGTCATAGATAATGGTCTATACTTATATAAAGTACTGTGGAATAAGTGATAAATGGGCAAGAAATGTTTTGATTGCTAATATGAATGTGCTGATGCTCAAATCTCTTGAATTAGAAACTAGCTCCTACCCCTTTTCTTCTTGTCTGAACAGTCAGTTCACCAGAGAAGCCTCTGTCCAAGAAGTGTCTCAAACGCCTTTTCCCTTTCACCAGTGGTATCTTTGGAGGCCTCTCAGAATGTCATAGACAAGCGGGACAAAAACCCCGTTTACCCCACTCCTTGCTTCTGAAGCATCCAATTGAGGCTATGGGTTTAGTTCTTTGAAGAGACCTACACATAGTCAATTTCTTCTGTCACACCTGTAACCCTGTCTAATGCTAGTGCAGTACAGGGGTGATGATGCTTGAAGTAAAACACAGCTTCTTAGCCCTGACTTTGGCAGCATGAAAGCCAGATTACAAACCGAAACAGTGACAGTCACAATCATTGTAGTAGTCAACAGGATACTGGGAAAATTACCAGTAGCCAAAGAAACACCTGAGTTATGATGCTTTGTTAATTTTTGACCTTTAGTTTATTAGTATTCCATATAGTTTTGATTGTCCGACTGACCGAAGACTGGCCCTTTGAATTGGATGTGCCCCAGTTTCTTCCTTCTTCCATTTGTATATAAAAGATAAGGAATCTTCAGATGAGGAGGAGTAATTATAGTGGTCATTGGTGAGGTTGAGGACATTCTCTGCAAGGTGTCAACTGTAGCATTTTCTTCACATCTTTGAAGACTTGCCATGTTTAAATTCATCTCCATGGAAGAGTCTTTGATTTGCACACCTGTATCCAACATGAACAGTTAGGGGGTCCTTATGACCCCGGCGGTAGGTGCTAATGTGGCGGTAATACCAACAGGCTGGCGTTACTTACCGCCACATTATGACATTGGCGGGTTGGCTTCCGTACCACTCCGACCGCTATGGCGGTAGCAGCCGCCGTGCTGGAGATGAGAATTTTCCAGCCCGGCGGCCGCCATTGTGCCACCGGCGGTATTATGTCCCTCCCTACCACCATGGTTTTCGTGGCATTCGTAACGCCACGAAAACCATGGTAGTAGGCCCTATCAGTGACAGGGAATTCCTCCCCTGTCACGACGTCCTGCACCCCCCCTACATCCATGCCCCCCAAAACACACACACACATGCAGACACACACATCCACACATATATACACGCATGCATACATTCATTCACACACATATCCGCACACACATCATAACATACATGCCGACACGCACACACATTACCATACACGCGCTCACACACATTCATACAGGCACGCAAACACCACAGACACACTCGCATTCACGTACACACTCACACATACATGCACACCCCCACACACATACACACAAAATGCCCCCCTCCCCTCTCAGAAACCCGACTTACCTGGATCCAGGGGGGTCTTCCGGCAGGGGACGGGATGGGGCGCTGCTACCGCCAGCAGCGCCCCCCAGCAGAACACTGCCAGGCCGTATGATTTGTCATAATACAGCAGGCGGGGGTCTACTGCTGTGGCGCTGCTAGTGGTAGCAGCACTACCTTACCGCCATCTGCCAGTATGGCCACAGCTGGATTTCCACCCTTCTTGTGTCAGAAATCCGGCTGTGGTCATAATATGGCAGACGGATGGAAGCCGCGGCGACGGTCTTTTGGTGGCCGTCGCTGTGGCGGTAGGCGGTTTTTACTGCCAATGTCAAAAGGAGGGCCTTAGTCTTTGGTTTCCAGTTTCTAGTTTTCACAGCTCCTGGTACAAGGAGAAGTACTTGGGATGGGTGGTGACACACAGTTTTCACTAACCATGAGTGCTTCTAGAGGTTAGGTTTTGTTCCCGGATAATTGCTAAGAAATGTTCGTTAAGTGAAAAAATACTCTCAAGTCTATACAAAGAGGTCTCGTAATGTGCAAATCACAAAGGGGCAATGATAGGGCAATGATACTAGCTTGGGAGCAAACAGACACTGGGCATTCCATGTACACCTCCTTGTCAGGTACAGTTAGAAAATTAACTTGGACAATTACCGAGGGTGGATAAGAGTTCACATGCTTCACCAAGTAATCACAAGACATCCTCCCTGCTAATACTGAATCCAGTCCCTCTGCTGAAAGGAGGTACACCAAAGCTGTATCCCATCACTAGAGTGAGGGTACTTACTGTCCGGTCACACAAGGCTATGGAGTAACTGGAGGTGGTGGATGCTAGATTGTAGTTCAAGGGTGCTTATTCACCCTCACTTGCAAACGTTCATCTAGTTCCTATAACTGGTGTTGTTGCCTTTTTCCCTCTTTGGGATATATGTTCCATATATTCTCTTGTGGATGACCTGCTTGGTCAGTGTGTATTTGGGACACCATGTGCATGGTGAAGGGTTTCTTTTTCTACTGTCCTATGTCCACCATGGATCTAACAGCTTGCCTCTCACTTATCATAGTGCTCCATCTAATACTGGAGTTGCCTTGTGAGTTCAGGGTTGATAATTCCCATCGCTTTCTATTTAAGGATAGGTTTTTCATATGGACAGTGAAATTCTTCCCCACCCCCCCCTTTCCTCTGTTGCTGACTATCACCTAGCTTCACCACCCAAAATGGCCACTGCCAGTTGAAAAAGGCCTCAACTTTAAGGTGTGTGTTTAATGAAAGCACACAAAAAACAGGACAAGATTTAAGGATGAACCTTCTTAACTTAAGAGGAACAAGTTAATGTTAAGACACCAAATTACTTCAGTTGACCTAGGACCTCAAGCTGGGGACAAAGATACATTTGTAGTGGCCTATTATATACATCAAATGAGAGTCTTCAGAAAAAATCTTACTTTTATTCTCCAACACCTGCACTCATCAGTAGTGGAAGTTACAATCCCTCTCAATATATGATTATGGCATCTCAAGCTATCTGGGCCTTCTAGTTTCTTGATCCAGAAGCTGCAAGCTGAACAAAACATAGTGATTAAACCTTTTCTACAATCTCAGGACCATGTGTAAGAGGCCCACAGTGAGCTGCAGAACCTCCCAGTGCCCCAAGGTATATAGTTCAGGCACTTTCTGTCATACCTTAGGTCTTTTACAAAATAGGATGAACCTGTAGACATGCCAAAGTGCCTGGTTCGTCCTTTTCTCTTTTGTTCTATACTTTCAGCATGCACGACTGGGAGGCAGAATTTTCCCTGTTTTAAACCTGCAGCTCTGGAGCCAGCTGTCTGTTGATTTTCTTGAGAGCTAATCTATCTTGTGCAAGGCAATGATGAGCCGCCTTTTTTGCTAATATGGTTTTTGTTAGACCATTTTTCTTAGTCCTAGCACCTAGATTATTCTTGGCAAAGTACTTAAAAGTATGCACTTGCTCACTGATTCCCTCCTTGAGCCACAGACTTGTGATTTGTCAGATGTCAGCAGGATTCTGCACATCTATAGTGCTGGAGAATGTTCACCAATGTCACCGACCCCAGATGTAGGGGTGGCTGAACTACTCTTTCAGTAGAGGAATATGCCCCCGGCTTGGTAGCAAGATCTTTTCATGATCCAGGTGACTGAAGCAACTCATTTGAAACTAATAAGTCTTCCCTCAAATTACAGAAGTAATGCGTTCTCTGCATCTCATCTAGCCAGAGCAACTGAAACAGCTAAGATCTTCACCTGGATTTGTGGTATTGCTAATGCACTTTCCTCCCAACACATCTGGTGAGCAGGCACTGGCTATGCCTGGCTCAGGACTCTATGGGTGCCAAGACCAGCCTACATCTAGCCCCTGAGGCACACAGAAGTCTATTTTCTTCGCAGTTTCCATTAGGTGTATGTTCCCTTATTTACGGCAAGTGGCATCCTTCTGGAATAGTTTGACTCATCCCTATAATCATCACCTTGTAAGGTTACAGAGGTAATTGATTTTGCATTTGTTTTCATACCCTAACCCAGTTCACCACTGGGAATAGTTCAGAATTTTCTTCCACTTAGCTCTCGATTCCACAGGTTCACCTGACTCCCCGACAAACCTGACCGCTAAAGTAGAGAACGAGATCCGAGGTGTTTTTTAGATATGGGGTCGCCTTTGTGGGTATACTCATATAATTCACTTTTTGTCCCATATTTAAAAATATCACAAAAGACCATGAGACCAGTTGGATTCCTAACTGGCCTCACCCTGAAGTATGTCTTGACTCCACATTATGTCTGATTGTTTTTGATAAGCTATATGCTAGTCATTTCAGGGTGATATGGCTAGTTCACTATTTTGGTGTCTTGTTTTTTTTCTCTTAGGTTGGACCCTAGTTCTTGTTAGGCTGGTCAGTTTTCGGTCAGTGATGTTTGGAATCTTTTAAACTGGAACTGCAATTGCAAAGTTTCAAACCTACTAAGATGTCCACTTTGCTTGTACATTCATAGACACTGATAACAGACGTATTGCAGCAACCCAGCTACACAGTAACCTGTTATTTGACATTTCTATCTCCTGTACTATGTTTTGTTTACAAATGTTAAAACAAAGCTGACTAGTCTAGAAGATTTCCAAGCACACCAGAACACTGCCCTATGTGTTAGTATTGGCCAAAGGGTAGTTTTAACTTTTCTTTTTAAGTGACTTTTAATATTACTCCTTTTGTCTCTGATGATATATCACTGGCTGGACACTGGGTTTTCTGTGTGTTATTTACTGTGTCATGCTGTGTCTGATCTTCTAAATGCTACCACCCCCAAGAGTGAGCTAGACTGCTTGATTCCACTACCCCTGCTGAGTCAAGCGCCTAAAAAAGTCACTTGATTATATAATCGCAATGATATTGGAGTCTTTAGAACATCAGTGACATACCAAAGTAACCATTTTGGATACTGCACAGTAATCACTGACTGCCCCAAGACCCGAAGAAACAGCCTCAGAGCTACCAGTTTGGAAAGGTCCCCAAGCTGAAAGAGGTCTCATACTTAGGCCGGTGAAGTCAGCAGCTCGGATGTGGGTGATCTGGTTGAAGCGGGCATACAGGTAGGTGGTCTCCTTTGGCAGCTTCGGAATGCTTTTAAGGTCAGCATCATCACAGTACACAGACGTGCCGAGACACACACAGACTAGGCATGTGGGCAGCCCTGCAGGAAAAAAAAATATGGAAGCAAAAGTGATTTGCAGAGGTCAGAGGGGAAAGCATGTGGATTTAAAACACAGGATTGGAAAGGAAGCGAGTACTGGCAAAGACAAAGACAATGGGCTGGGCCTTGGTAAGCGTGTAAGTTTTTTTATTTACTTCTGTTTTTTGGCAAACATTTGCAATGGACATTAAAAGGGTAAAAGTAATAAAAAACTGCTGTCTAAAGGTGGGGTGTAAACAGCTGTACAAAACAGTAAGTAAAAATGAGACTGTAAAAATAAATAGATACAAAATATTAAATTATACTAAAAATGAGAGCAGACAATGGACTACCAGCCTTGACACTGACGTGGGATACTTTCTAGGCATAAGGGCACATGTGCAAGAGGAAAAATGTAATCTCTCACAGTGAAGAGAGCCAAAGTCTACATTCCCGTAAGAAAGTTTGGTCTCCCATACAGACAAAATGCTGAACTGAATCATACCAAATTTGGTACAAAGTTAGAACCTTAGTCAGAAAGTGTGCTTTTCTGTTTAGTGTAAATTCCTTCATTAGTTTTCGAGAAGTTAGCAACCAAAAGGGTGCTTTGGAGGGTATGAAGAGATTAATTCTGATACATTGTTAAGGAGATGTGAACCGCTTTGTAGTACTCAATTGACTCCTAATATTTAAAAAAAAACATAGTTCAGATTGACTATTGGAGCTTTCGCTTCCCATCGAACACATTGGTACAGTGGATCTGGAGAAGGATCAGCTGTACAGGGACAATGTGAGTGATTGGCCTCAACAAGAAAGAAATATTGCATCTAACATTGCACCACTCAGGGAATTTGTCCCCAAGTCCCAGAAAAGAAAAGAAAAGGGCATATAAGGGGAAAGGACGTGCACACCCTGACCGCGGGGTGTGGGGTTTCGATGAGCTGGCTACCCAAAATCTGGGTCCATGGTGTCCCTCCAAGCTTTCCCGTGTGGTACCGCAGGTCCAATGAAGTACTGCCATTCCAAAAATAAATAAAACAAAAAAAAACGGCAGATACGTCTGGTTGTAGCCCAGATTCTGTGCCAACTGTCACTGTGCAGGCTGTTGGCCTGGCTGCATGTAGGGGCTTGGGCCTGGCTGAAACCACGTGTGGCCCGTCCGCTGCTATGCAGGGGAAGAAGCCATTTGCAGTAGGAAAGGACAGTTAGACGCTCACAGGTGGGTAGGCTCTGTTGCCAATTATGTTATAATGACGTTCTAGTTAGATGCTGAAATTAATTAAAAACTAACATTTAAAAAACAAAACAAACATTGAAAATCGCCATTTACATAACTGACTATATACCTTGCGCCTCCATCATGCACTGCTTATGATGTCCCATATTACATCACTCATAGCATGTAAAAAGACATAATTGATGACATCACTAATGACATCTCAAATTACATCATTGATCATGGAACACAGGTGTAAGGAAACTGGCAACTTCAACTGAACCGAAGACATGATAGAGGTGATGGTGAGAGTCACGAGAGGCGGGGACCAGAGCAATGCACTGAAGAAGGTAAGTGAAGCAGCAGAAAGAAGGTAAGAGGTACTCCCAGACGGTAACGTCGGAGAGTAAGACTACAGAGGATAAGGAGAGAAGAGAGCATGGGCTGTGTGCAGTACTCCAGGAAACAGGAATACGAAGGTTAAGACAACAAATAGGAAAGATAAGTAACAGTAAGTCCCGCCTAACAATTATTAATAATTTGGGAAAAACATGCTTTTCAAATCTTATAAATATCTTCAGCTGGTGTATTTGTGCCTGTAACAAACGCCTAAACTAGACAAATCAGTGTGGATCTGCTTTTATGTGTCTCACCATGAGCACTGATATGCTTTGTATAGATAGCAACGGTAAACAGGGAGGTCCCACATTGCAACATGGACCAAACTTTTGTTCTATCTTTCAGTTACTGCCAACAAAACATGAAAAGAAGAAGTCAAACACAGCTACGGGTCGATAGTGGTGACCTCCTTGTCCCTCTGGGGGTGGTCTATGCCCTCGTGTGCGTGCAGTCTGTCCCTTTCAGGGTCAGGAACCAGGCACCCCACTCCCAGGTGGCGTTTGCCACACCCCACGGACTGCCATGAAGCCAGAGTCGGCTATGAACATATGAACCCATTTGAGTACGTTTGTCCACAGGTGTGGAATAACGTCCATCCCTGGCTGTGTTCCTGGTATACGCATTTTCAGCTTTGTCGTCATCATAGTTTTAGATGAACTGTGCCCTTAGTTCGTGGATTTCTTCTCCGTTCGCAAATAAGTAAATAAGCCCCCAACATCCTCCCTGTGTATTTATTAAAATATACAAATAATCGGGGTCCATTGGGCCCTCAGGCCCAGGACTCCGGTGTCACTGCACCTGCTGTAGTAGTGATAGCTGTGCCCCCGCTTACAGGTCAAGTTCCTTACTGTGTCCAACTTTCCTTCTCTTTTCCCTTTTTCATTCTCTCTACTCATCTCACTGCCCCCTTCAGAATCTTCTCTCTTTACCCTTACCCTCTTGGTGTCCCGCTTCCTTCCATCGCTAACGTGTTCTTATCTCCTTCGTCACTTCACTCAGTGACATCCTTGTTTGTGAACCCCCTCTCTCCTTCTTTTTTTTGCTCATTTTCTTTTCCTTTCTCTTATCTCATTATCGCCTCTCCCATTCTGTCACATTTTTCTCTCTTCCTCACTTTCCTACTTTTCACCTCTCTTTTCATGCCTTTCCTCTCTCATCATTTCTTCTTTATTCTCTACTCCTCTGTGTCCCACCCAACCTCCTATAAAGGTAAACACAAACCCAGGCCACGTGCAGACTATGGCCCTCATTACGACTTCGGCGGTCTTGAGCCGCGGGCACCACAATACCGTCAGTACTGGCGGTATTTGTGGCTCCCTATTTTGACATTTCTGCTGGGCCAGTGGACGGAAACAGCGTTTCAGTCCGCTGGCCCAGCGGAAAAGTCACATCAACATTGCAGCCGGCTCATAATAGAGCCAGCGACAAAGTTGATGTGCAGCGGGTGCAGCAGCACCCGTCGCACATGGGCGATGGGGCTGTGCCTGGGTGCCCCTGCACTGCCCATGCCAAATGCATGGGCAGTGCAGGGGCCCCCAGGGGCACCCCGAGTCCCCTGGCGGTAGGGGATTATGACCGCCTGGCGGTCAAGTGGAGGGGCCGGCAGTATGGCTGTGGCTAATGCACCACGGTCATAATACACTGGCGGTACACCACCAGCCTGTGGGTGTTCCTGCCAGTGTACCGCCGGTCGCCAGGGTCGTAACGAGGCCCTTTGTGTTTTGAAAAATGTGATCAGGTGGCTGCTAGAACAACTGCATACAGTGCAGGGCAGGCTGTAACCCTTCCAATTTCTATGTTCTGTGCCACTATACCGCTGATAACTACTTTCCTGCTCTTCTCTTGGGTCTCCATTCCGTGGTTGTGTGTGTTTACTAGGGGTAGGTGGTGAACTCCGCTCCACTCGCAAAGTTTGCAGATATTTTGTCACTCTGCACTCCACTTAGAGCGCGGAGTTCTGGAATACTCCACAGAGTGGAGTATTTCCTCATATGCAATTGCCAATTTTAAGTTGGTGAGCACAAGCAAGGAAAATCTTACTCCAGACCACCTCCCAGCAAGATCTCTCAATGCAGGCCACCGCGGATGGTTGCTACTACTCGCATTGAGAAACCTTCCGTTCGCATTGAGAAAGCTGCCGCTCGAGTAGAAGATCTACTTGAGTGGCAGATTAGAAGCAGTGCCCTCTTGCGTTGCCCATGGTGCAGTTTGCGCGGATTTTTCAGCACGGGACAAACACCCGCAGCTAAATATCAGTGAGAATGGTACGACCTAACGCACTCCGCCCCTTGCGGAACTCCGTGGTGGCGCGGTGGATGTTTTTGGTCTCTTGGGGCCAGATGTAGCAAGAAAATATTTTGCGACTTGCAAATTGTGAGTCATACCGACTCACAAATTGCAACTCGCAAAAGTGCATGCAGAAAGGTGTCTCAGACACCTTCTGCGACTCGCTATGGGGTCGCAAAGGCCCACCTCATGAATATTTATGAGGTGGGTCGCAAATTGAGACCCCATAGCGAGTCCCTGCACTCACAGGGATGGTGGCCTGCTGGAGACAGCAGACCTCCATGTCTGTGACTGCTTTTTTTAATAAAGCAGTTTTTTTTTTTTGAATTGCAGCCTTTTTTCCTTAAAGGAAAACGAGTTGCAATTCAAAAAAATAATGAAACCATTTGGTTTCATTTTTTCAGAGTAGGCTGTGGTCCATTTGACCACTGCCTGCTCTGAAAAAATATTTTCAGCGACATTCACAAAGGGGAAGGGGTCCCCTGGGGACCCCTTCCCGTTTGCAAATGCGTTACCACCCACTTCAAGTGGATGGTAACTGCGAGTTGGTTTGCGACCGCTTTCGCGGTCACAAAGCAACTCAGCATGGCGATGCGGTCACAAATAGGAAGGGAACACCCCTTCCTATTTGCGAGTCGGAATCACATTTTGCGAGTCGGTACCGACTCGCAAAATGTGACTCTGCATCGCGATGGCCATTTTGAATGTCGCAAACTGCGTTTTTTGCAGTTTGCGACATGCAAAACGGTTGCTACATCTGGCCCTTTGTGGAGTTCCGCATAACAAAACTCCATGAACTGTACCCAGGCCTAGTGTTTACTTGACTTATAGTCTTTCTGCTTCAATGCCTATATTAGAGTTCCTTCTTTTTTTGTCAGGATGTCCTGTTCTGAGCCATGTTTGCGCTAGGTTACCAGAAGCCTCTCCTCCTGTGTCAGCTGAACACAGTTGATTTCTGGGTTATATGCTAGCCAGGGATTTCCTTTTTAGCCCTGTTCATATGCCAGGTCTGAATCTACTGCTATCGCTTGTTTCTTGTGCCACATTTATACTGTATGGGCAGCGATATCTGTTTATAAGTCTGCAGCTTTGGCTGCATTTCCATGAACTTTCTCAGCTCTACATTCTTTCAATAATTCCCTTGATATTGTGTATCTTTGCTTGTTTGAACTCCGTGCTTTTATTCTGCACTATGTGCATGTTGCTTGTGATCTTTGGCTAATATTTTCTGTCCATTGTAATATTTCTGATCCCTCTCTGAGCTTCCAAGTCGCATTGCGCTACTGTTAGAACTCAGCAGAGAGTATCTTGTATAATATAATAAAACCTCATGCTCTTTGGCCAAAGCGATAGTTAATGAAAGCCATGTGTTGGTGCAGCCCAATCTACTTAGATGCTTCATTTTCTCAGTCTTGTTACTTACACCAGGTCAGTACTTTGATGCTGAACAATCACCTTGGTGGTTTCTTTCTATGAACCTGAGGCCTGCATAAATACAAAAATGGATGGCTAAGTACTGCCAATCGGTTTGCTTCTGGTTCTAGCAACCCTGTTTCAGTATACGCCTATAATTTCTTCTCATAATCTGATTCAGGCTTCTTCCATTTTGTTTTTCTGTACACTGTCATACATCCCATCTGAACTTTTGCTTTGACTTTGCTTTTGTTGTATGATTCTCATAATTCATTCATTGTTCATTTGCATTTTCCGGGTTGCTGAATACTAAGACTATCTAGCCTTTAATTCACCTCATGCCTTTTTTATCCACCAATGTGCTATCTTTTCCTCTATATCACACTCTTGCAAGTTCGGTTTCATCCCTGCAATTCCTATTTCCCATTGTTTCTCTATTTTTCTCTTCCTCTCTTTCCCTTTTTGCTGCTTTTCTCTCGCTTCTTCTGGGTAAAAGTCTGATACTTAAAAATAAGTCCCGGTTCCTACAAAAAAGTGCTGGTGGGCCCCACCTACGGCTCAAATTAAGCACTGGTAAGGGGGGGTTTAGAGATGGGTAGCGTTAAGGGGCAATAAGGGGCTTGTAATGCTAGGGAAGGGTAGGGTTCAGTGATCTGTAGTATTAAGGAGTAGAAAAGGGTTTTAGGATTCATGGATGGGTAGTGTTAAGGCGTAGTAAGGGGCTTTTAAGGGTCTGGGATGGTAGTGTGAAGGTGTAGTAAAGGTTATTTAGGGTTCAGGGATAGGTAATGTTAGGCGATAGTAAGGAGTTTTAAGGTTATATACATATATAATTGAATACCAAGGTCCCACAAAGTAAAACATTGCAAGGCTAAGGTAATCACAATATGATTACTGTGATGTAGCGCATCACATGGTAACAACTGACTTTCATCAAGGAACAGACTGAATTGACACATTGCCCCTACTCATCTCCTTTCTCTGGCCTGGTACAGTGGATGGCACTCACCCTGATCAGTCATAGATCCAAACAGATCCAGCTCTTCTGTATTGTCGGATGTGGGAGGGAGGGCCTTTTGCGTTGGTACTCTGGTTGTAGGTGCGCGCCGTGTAGTAGTTTCCCGGATCTTAGGTAGAGGTGCCAGAGTGCCGACCTCAATCTAGACAAAACACACAAGCAGTCAGCTTATGGACAAAATACCTGCAGGATTTGCTGGTGTCAACCTTGGGTTTCTTGTGGGGTGCAGCCGGTTAAATTTAGTGTGCCCTCTAGCGGGGCAGGTAGTAGTGTCAGTAGCTCCCATGGCTAGCCCTTTTGATGACAGAGGCATGAAGGTTAAACCTATGCATGCCGCTGGTGAGTGGTAGAAGTCTGTTTATGGCACATGAGGTCCGCGTTGTAGCGCCTGTAATCAGGTTTGAGTTGTAAATCCGTGTGTAGCACATTAGATTCCCATTGGAGCACCTGTAATCAGGTAGTTTGTGATTCCCAGTACTGGTATACCAAGGGATGCTACAAATCAGGATGTATGTACACTGGAAGAGCTGTGTGGGGGTTCATCATTACCTGGATAGCTGGTAATTGCCAATGGGTCTGGGTTTTGTGGCTGAGCTGGGTGCGAGTCACTGAACTGGAATGGCAGGATGTGCTGCAGATCACTACTGAAGTGCCTTTGTATAGCCTAGTGTTGCTACACTACCGGAACTGCAAATAGTCCAGCAAGGCCGAGTTGAATTGCTTGACAAGAGCAGTGTGTGGTCCCAATACCCTTAGTTGCTCTTTCTTTCTCCCTCCTACCTTTCATCTTACCTATGTTCTAAGTTATGTTTGTCCTAAACTTTCTGAGGCAACCTTAGAGGTTAACAAGCAACCATAATGGAATGATGTGACCAGTTGTTGATTAGCAGGAGTACTCCAGAGCATCACTGAGGTGCTTTGGCAGACCAGTGTAGTTCACACACTGGAAGATTAGTAGGGGCTTCAGGAAAGGATTCAGAAACTTTGGTAGAGTTGTGTAGTGAACTAGTTCTGTAATAGAAAAGTGTACTACAAATGAGGATTAGTGCACATTGGCAGATGTCACTTACCTTCGGTCCAGGTTCTCCATAGTCATAGAGGTCTTCGTAGTTGCTCAGGTCGATGACCTCGCCATAGTTGTCCAGGTTGAGGTCATAGTTCTCCAGGATGAGATCTTCATAGGTGTTCACCTCCGGGGTCTTGACTTTCTCAACCTTTGGTTTCTCCATTATCGCTTTCTCTGCTTTCTTTTTGCCTGGTCCCCTAGGCCCCCGAGAAGGGCGAGCCAAGACCAGGTTCACTGTCAAAGAAAGTGCCCAGAAGCAAATGATAGGGATCCTCATCTTGCCTCTGTAGAGAACAGCAAATGACAGTAGCCTTAAAGAACAGTGCAATTGTGGGTTTTAGTTCACTCATTATTCCTTTAGCACACATCAGACACCTGAGAAGGTCAATGACTACTGATCAATAGATGCAGGTAAGAGATCACATAACAATACTTTTTGTATAGAGCTGAATATCCCAACTTTGTTATTTCTAACCATATAAAGAAGAGGTGACATTGTAAGTTTATTTAGTGAAAATCAATGCATCATCTTCAGCAAATAAGTAAGGCTTTGAACATATAAACACCAAAACAGAATAGCTGAACTCACAGTCTTATTACCATATGTCCAACCAACCGTATCTGACAGATTAAAAACAGGAGAAAATGTGTCCAACAGAAAACAATAAAGCCCAATAGCAGAACATGTTTAACAGGACCTAATATGTTAAACTGTGATTTAAGTATCTGACAAGACCCAATAAATCCAACTGACAGAAAACATCTTCAACAAGACCCAATTATTCCAAATGGGAATAAGAAACTCCACCAACGTCCAACAATACCAAATAGCAGCAACCAGGACACAATAACCCAATCTTGTATATGTGAGGAAAGCTCCATAGTTGATCTTATTTTTCGGTCTGAAAGAACTTTGCATTTGTTTAAATGTAGCAAAGAAAGATGCTGAAAACTATTCAAGCTTCATTACATATCTGGCAAAATATGAGATACTGCCCTGTATAGGACAGTCCATATCATCCCTCTGTGCATACTAATGTTTAAAGTACAGTGGGACTGACACCATGGATAATTAAATTTTGCTGGCAATATCCCTGCCTCTACTGAAGGGTAAAAAGTGGCATTATGCATAAAAGGGAATTGTTCAAGTGTTTTAGAGTCCAGCCATTCACTGTTGGGATGTGGATTATTTGTGAAAATAAGGTTGCTGCTTTTGTATAGCTCAAGGTTGATGTGTTTTCATCTGTAATATCTGTCAACGCTAGTCAACACCTTTTGATTGACATCACATGC
The DNA here is from genome assembly GCF_031143425.1 of Pleurodeles waltl. NCBI lineage: Eukaryota > Metazoa > Chordata > Amphibia > Caudata > Salamandridae > Pleurodeles > Pleurodeles waltl. The sequence continues at coordinate 428,795,468 of NC_090445.1, read as the reverse complement.
ATCCTTTTTAGGTCACAACCTACCAGACAACACAGCTGCCTGGTATGCTTAAGACAGCTTGGGGACATTCAGAAAGTTGACCTAGAATAACATTCTACACGTTGATCACCATTGCCTGTGTGGTTTGTATTTCACACTTTGTGGCTTTCTATTTGCTGGCTTTATTTGCTTTAGGATCTCCAGGTTCAGTTTGTCCCTCCCATTGCCTAATCTGTGTTTACTGTATTTGTCCACAAACTTACTTTCTGTAAACAGGCCTTTAAATCTTGTTTTCATCTTGTCACATTTGCTGTACATTCAAAGACGGAGGTAAAATGTCAGGCTCTCTCTTATAGGAAGCTTGGTGTTTATTTTTCTTTCTCTGACTTACAAGGGAGACAATTTAAGCAACAATCCTGCTGAGCACCCATGTAGGACGTAAAGGCCTTTTTTCTAGCACACTACAAAAAATGAACTGTGCTGATGTTTAGAATATATCACAAACGAAGCACAATTTCTTTGTAATTCTGAAGTGTGGTGAAAACAAATATTCAAGACATCAATACACTAGATGATGATATTTGCACACATTATCGTTTATGTGCAGTAAAATTGTATGTCGGTGCAAAAGTAATGGCCATTTCAATTGAACTGTGTTTCGACAATGGCAGTGTGCTAGCACACCATGCATACATCACACTATGCCACTCCACTCAAATTAACTCAATAAACACCACCCCACTCCACCCTAATCTACTGCACTCCACTCAAATCTACACCACTCTGCTCCTATCTACCTCAGTGTACCCCACTTCACTGTAATCTACCCAATCCACTCCACTCCAAAGTAAAGCCACAAGCCCACGTCTCCCCTGCCTTGAAAGCACTACATTAGTTACTGGTTGCCAGAAGATCCAACTTGGTGCTGTTTTGTATCATCCACAAACCTATACATGGAACAGGACCACTTTTCATTAGAGACATATTAACCACATACATTCAACAAAAAAAACCTCTGCTCAAGATTGACACCCCACTTTAACACACCACCATACAAGGAAAAGACAATAGGTGTTACATCCTTCTCTGTTCAAGCAGCCACACTATGGAATTCATTACCCCCAAATATAACATCAACTGATAACTATCTTGTCTTCATAAGCCTACTCAAGAGTTGGATCCTTCCTTCATAACCGCCATATCGAAACAGCAATTGACTGCATATGCCTGTGTTGATAAATATTTCTGATTCTAGATATGTTTAGTTCTTTAAGAAATATGTATAGTTACTATTTCATAATGATAAAATACACTCATACTCTTTAAGCCTGTTTAACAAATGTATTTTTTTCCTGGTTAAATGTATATGTGTGTGTGTATGTGTGCATATGTATATGTGTATACATATATATGTGTATATTATTCTATGCTTAACATGTTCATATGTCATTGCATAGATCCTAGATAAGTTGTTATATTAGATACTCATGAATCCTTGCTTTCTTTTGTATATCATAATGAGCAATGTTATCTATTTTAACAGCAAGCATTTCGCTATTGAAAAATTGAGGAAAGATGAATGTTAGAAAAGTACACTTATAAATTAACATCAAATTTTGCAAATCTTGAAAGCCTGTGTTTATACAATACAACTTGACATCTCATATTATTATACCCATTATTATATTCCTTACACACATAGGTGGTCATTCTGACCTCGGCGGTAAAAGGCGCCTACGGCCGGTCAGAAATCCTCCATAATCCCGCCGCGGTCGCGGAAACCCGCCACGGTCATTCTGACCCGCAGCAGCCAAACCTCCGAAAATCCGACAGCCACAACAGACCGCCAGACCAGCGGTCGGCGGAAAAGTGGAGGTGACAAAACCTCCACCGTCACGCCAACAGAAATACGCCCATGCCATTACGACCCACGAATCCACGCGGCGGTCTTTCAAACGCGGTTTTCCATTGGCGGGACACACCGCCGCGGTCAGAATACACACAAACGAACAAAACTCAGCCACATTGGCCGATTTGAATTCCACACACCTGGTACACATACACACACCACTCCCACACACACAATACAATATAAAACACACACCCACATCACCCACAAACCCCTACGACCAAAAATTCAGAAAGAAGGCCAGAGCGAGACACCACCATCCACAAACTAGCAGCCACAGCCACTCAACACCATCACCCACACAATATCCACACACAAAACAACACACACCACCACACTCAACACACTTAACTACACATACTCCACCCCACACATCATACACACCACCCCATGGCACCCCAAAGACAACCCCGCTTCTCAGACGAAGAACTCAGGGTCATGGTGGAGGAAATCGTTCGGGTAGAGCCCCAGCTGTTCGGCACACAGATCCAATACACCAGCATTGCCCGGAGGACGGAGCTATGGCAGAGGATTGTCAACAGGGTCAACGCTGTGGGACAGCACCCCAGAAATCGTGAAGACATCAGGAAGCGATGGAACGACCTACGGGGGAAGGTGCGTTCCATGGTATCCAGGCACAACATCGCCGTGCAGAAGACTGGCGGAGGACCCCCACCTCAACCCCCACAATTTACAACATGAGAGGAGGAAGTCTTGAACATCCTGCATCCTGACGGCCTCGCAGGAGTCGGCGGAGGAATGGATACTGGTAAGTTGAAGCTTCAATACTGCTTCCCCCCCACCTGCATGCCAAATCATATCCCAACCCTCACCCCCATCCTCGAACCCCACCCCCACCCCCATCCTCACCACCACCCTCACCCCCACCACCATCCTCACCCCCACCACCATCCTCACCCCCACCCCCAGCACACCTATTCCCTGCCAATGTCTCACCATCACAACCCACACATCCCAAAACCTAGGCCTGCATGCGTCCACTAAGCATGGACACCCATCACCAAAGCATGCCCAATGCATATACACATCCCCCCCACAAGCCACCCTCACCAAAGCCCCCACACACGAATGCCAGCACTTGGGGACACGGGAACCCACAGATACACCCATATGGCACACATTGAAACTATAACCATACCTCTATACCCCTGCAGGACCCGACCGTCAACACACCGCCACGGAGGGCCCAGAATTCTCCACACCCCCCACCCAAGAGGCCGTCGGCGATGACAGCAGCTCTGTCGACCTGGACACCGATGACCAGCCCGGACCATCGGGGACCTCTGGACAGTCGGTTCCCCTCACACAGGCACAGGCCACTACAGACCCAAACCCCTCTGGGAACACCAGCACAGCTCCCACCCAGCGGGCCCATGCCTCTGTCTCCAGGGCGCGTCAATCTGCGGTGTGTCTACCACTACAGGGCACCCAGGATAACCCACCACCCCAACAACAACAGGGACCTGGGGGCAGTGGTAGTGGGCACACCGGCCAGGGGGCAGAGGCCCAGGGAAACAGGGCAACTCGGAGGGCAGCTGTGCGACAGGGGGGGGACGGGCCCAGGGAACCCACTCTCCACGAGGCCCTCACCACCATCATGGGAGCATACAACCGCTCCCAGGAGACGATGGCGACGGTACTGGCCCGGTTCCAGGAGATCCAGGTACTGCAGGAGGAACACTATCGGGGGTACAGGGAGGACATCAGAGCCCTCACCTCCACCCTGGTTACCATGGTAGGGCTGCTGCAGGACCTCATCAACACCAGGACGGACACTCAACAGCAACAAAGGGCCCCTGCCACTAGCCTGGACCAAGAACAGCCAACCACCTCCGCCGGCGCTAGTGGACAGGAGGCCCCCGCACAACAGCAGCCCACCAGACCCCCACCTCCTGCAGGAGAAGAACCACCCCGCAAGAGGGCCCTGAGATCTCGCAAGAAGACAGAGTAGGATGTCAAGACCCCCGCCAGCAAAGGATACCACCTGATGTCATCCCACTGTCCCACATTGTCACCCTGTCCATCCTTGAACTGCCCATGCTCCATCTCTCCACAGGCCTCTGGACAATGCACCTGTGTGACTGTTACTCTGGACTCTGCCATGGACATTCCTTCACCATAGCCCCCACCCACTTGAAACCACCCATCCCATTTTGAGCACTGAAATAAACACCTATTTTGCACAAAACTATCTGGAGTCTGGCTGTGATTTCAAAATTTTGTAATTGACATGACAGTGCAAATATGTCCTTGTACATAGTGAAGTCAACAAACAGCTGCCACAAAGCTGTAGTCCATGGGGAAACGAAGCACAGGACTCGTAGTGGGGACCCCAGATCTGAAATAGGGAGGGAAAAGCCACAACTCAGTCATCATACACTGGGGCAAATAGACAGGCAGCAGAGATGCAGGAGAGTAGTTCACATTTACTAAATTATGTTTGAATTGTTACCTGTGTCCTATTGGAAGTACTGTTCAATGATTCTGTCCCTGTTGTCTGTTTCAGCCCTGTCGTCTTCCTCCTCGTCACTCTCCACAGGTTCCACCGCTGCCACAACACCACCGTCTCGACCATCCTCCTGCAGGAAAGGCACCTGGCGGCGCAAAGCCAGGTTGTGAAGCATGCAGCAGGCCACGATGATGTGACACACCTTCTTAGGTGAGTACATTAGGGATCCACCGGTCATATGCAGGCACCTAAACCTGGCCTTTAGGAGGCCAAAGGTGCGTTCGATCACCCTCCTAGTACGCCCATGGGCCTCATTGTACCGTTCCTCTGCCCTGGTCCGGGGATTCCTTACTGGGGTCAGTAGCCACGACAGGTTGGGGTACCCAGAGTCCCCCAATAGCCATACACGGTGTCTCTCTAGCTGTTCCATCACGTAAGGGATGCTGCTATTCCTCAGGATGTAGGTGTCATGCACTGACCCTGGGAATTTGGCATTTACATGCGAGATGTACTGGTCAGCCAAACACACCACCTGGATGTTCATGGAATGGTAATTTTTTCTGTTCCTGTACACCTGCTCCCTGTCTCTTGGGGGAACCAAAGCCACATGGGTCCCATCAATGGCACCAATGACGTTGGGAATATGTCCAAGGGTGTAGAAATCACCCTTCACTGTAGCCAATTCGCCCACCTCAGGGAAAATGATGTAGCTCCTCACGTATTTCATCAGGGCAGACAACACTCTGGATAACACCTTCGAAAACATGGGCTGAGACATCCCAGAAGCAATTCCCACTGTTGTCTGAAATGACCCACTTGCCAAGAAATGGAGTACTGACAGGACCTGCACCAGAGGGGGAATCCCTGTGGGTTGGCGGATGGGGGACATCAGGTCGGGCTCCAGCTGGGCACACAGTTCATGGATAGTGGCACGGTCAAGACGGTAGGTCAGGATAATGTGGCGTTCTTCCATTGTCGACAGGTCCACCAGCGGTCGGTACACGGGAGGATTCATCCGTCTCCTCGCCAAACCCAGCGGACGGTGCCTAGGAAGGACAACATGGAGCACACAGTCAAGCAACCCACAGGTACGTACTCACAGCTAGCACAGTAAACGATTCTCTATGCAGTGAATGGCGTGTCTGAGTGGCTATGCAAGGCCTAGGCCTGTGTGACGCAGTTGAAATTGAGCCATGTGGACCCTCGAAATGGCGGCTGCCTGACCTGTGAAGTGTGACAATGGGATTTGAGGTCAATGCGCTGGCGTGGCACACCGCGGCGGTCAGCAGTCGAAGACCGCGGCGCGAAGCCGCATTGGTTAACATTGAAGCCTATGGGTTTCAGGAGCCAATGGCGAAGGGCGCCGGCGGTGGCGGTACGCACCGCCGCGGTACGCACCGCCGCGGACGTGACCGCCATTTTCTATCTACTTATCCACTTGCGACTTGAACTTTCACAGGAGAGGACCTATACTGCAAGTGTTGCTGTGACCTCGGTCTGGAAGGGACAATGGCTGCTGCGACTGGGGAAAGGGCCCCTGCCTTCACTGGAGAGGAGTTGGAGAAACTTGTGGATGGGGTCCTCCCCCAGTATGCGCTACTCTACGGTCCTCCAGACCAACAAGTGAGTTTAATTCAATATGGATTTGGGGCCACTGGCTGGCTTGGGGGCCTGGCGGGGATGGGGGGGCATGTTGGGCCTGGCGGGGGGCATGGCGGGGGGCCTGGCGGGGATGGGGGGCATGTCGGGGCTGGCGGGGGCCTGGCGGGGGGCCTGGCGGGGATGGGGGGCATGTTGGGGCTGGCGGGGGGCCTGGCGGGGATGGGGGGCATGTTGGGGCTGGCGGGGGGCATGGCGGGGGGCCTGGCGGGGATGGGGGGCATGTTGGGGCTGGCGGGAGGCCTGGCGGGGGGCCTGGCGGGGATGGGGGGCATGTTGGGGCTGGCGGGGGGCCTGGCGGGGATGGGGGGCATGTTGGGGCTGGCGGGGGGCATGGCGGGGGGCCTGGCGGGGATGGGGGGCTTGTTGGGGCTGGCGGGGGGCCTGGCGGGGGGCCTGGCGGGGATGGGGGGCATGTTGGGGCTGGCGGGGGCATGGCGGGGGCATGGCGGGGGCATGGCGGGGGGCCTGGCGGGGATGGGGGGCGTTGGGCCACTGGCAACGAAAATGCAGACAAACTTGAACGTGGTATTTCTCCCTCCCTGTACGTGTCACATAGGTCCGCGCCCATGAGAAGATCGGGATTTGGCGTGCCATCGCCAAGGAAGTCCGGACCCTGGGGGTCCACCATCGACGGGGCACCCACTGCCGCAAGAGGTGGGAGGACATCCGCCGCGGGACCAAGAAGACCGCTGAGTCTCTGCTGGGGATGGCCTCCCAACGTAGGCGGGGTGCCTGCCGTCAACTGACCCCCCTGATGTTCCGGATCCTGGCGGTGGCCTACCCTGATTTGGATGGGCGCGTGAGGGCAGCACAGCAGACACAAGGGGGTGAGTCCAAGCATTATCTACTCTGTTGTCGCGCAGTGGAGGTGTCTGGGTGGGGGAGGAGGGCTGTGGGTCCCCCTAGGCCAGGGCGATATCTGTAGGCTGGGCACCCCCGTAAGCCCCTGTGTCCCCAGCCACCACCCTCAGTAGTGTGTCAGTACAGCCATCCCTGGGCAGTGTCATCCATGGGTGCAGTTGTCAACTCTAGGCGTGTAGGGCATGTTCCACGGAATGCGTAGCGGACCCCAAGTGCGCAACTTAGTGCAGGGGGCATCTGTGTCTGTCATGTCCGCTAACTGTACCGGAGATCCATGTACTCAATATCCCTTTATTTCTCTCTCCCCCCCCCTTTTTGTTTGTCTTTCTGTGCTTGTGTGCATCAGCATCATCAGGTGGAGGAGAAGTGGCATCGGGGCAGGAGGGAGCTGCATCTCACATGGCCCAGGAGGGCCATGCCACAGAGTCTGACTGGACCAGTGAGACGGAGGGCGAGGGGAGCACCACAACGGGGACGACTGGACCCTGCAGCGACACGGACACGTCCTCGGAAGGGAGCTCCCTTGCGGGGGTGGCACCATCCGTGCCCCCCGCCATTACAGGTACAGCCGCCACCCAGCGCACCATCTCCGCCCTCCCAGCAGCCCCTCAGCGTTCGCCCCGTGCCCGCTCTGCCAGGAAGCCGGGCATCTCCTTCGCCCCAGGCACCTCAGGCCCTGCCCCTGTTACCCCCGCTGCCCTCAGTGCGGAGCTCATTGACCTCGTGAGGACGCTCATTGTTGGGCAGACTACCCTTTTGAATGCCATCCAGGGGGTGGAGAGGGAGGTTCATCGCAGCAATGCGTACCTGGAGGGCATTCATTCGGGTCAGGCTGCCCATCAGCGATCGTTCCAGGCTCTGGCCTCAGCACTGACGGCAGCCATTGTCCCTGTCTCCTGCCTCCCTCTACTAACTCCCTCCTCCCAGTCTCCTGTTCCTCTGCCTGTCCCACCCACACCATCAGACCAGCCTGCACACACCTCAACACCCAAGAGAAGCTCATCCAAACATAAGCACCACAGATCACGCAGACATTCACACACGCAACATTCCGATGCAGACATGCCAACAGTCACTACCACCTCTGTGACCCCCACCTCCTCGTATCCCTCCTCCCTCCCTGTGACGTCTACACTCACACCTCCATTCACCTCACCATCAGCCAGTGTTTCCATCACCAGCACACCCTCCAGTCCAGTCCGCACACGTGCAGTCACCACCCCCACTGCCATTTACACGTCCCCTGTGTCCTCTCCCACTGTGTCTGTCACCCCCTCTTCCACACCACACAAACGCAGCCACCCACCCACCCAACAGCCATCCACCTCACGACAGCCTATCCCTCCTGCACCTGCACCCAAAGACAGCAAACGTGACTCACCTACAACCACATCCTCTCCCTCCACTCCCATTCCCACTGTACCTACCACTCTCCATTGTCCCAAGAAACTCTTCCTCGCCACTGCTAACTTCTTTCCTGACCCTGAGCCCCCCCCTCCTTCTCGTCGGGGTAAGAAGAGCACCTCAGCCACCACCAGCCCTGCAGCCCCCTTGACAAGGGTGCAGGGGTATTGGAGCCCACCAGCCCGCATGTCTGGATCTTCGCCCAGCAGCAAGGGGACAGCCAGCCCACCCCCTGGGAAGAGGAGCAGAAGGCGGAAGGGGCGCCGCAGGAGCCCGGCTTCTACATCCCCCCCGGACACCACCCAGACACAGTCACCAGCCACAGCTCCAAAGGGAGGAAAGGGCCACAGACTCCCGACTAAGGAGGGCAAGGGCAGCAAGTCGGAGAGGTCAGGCTGCAGGCCTGCTGCCCAGGAGGAGCACACCACCCCCATAGCCGCTGGACAGGGAGGACCCAGCCCAGCTGGCCAGGAGGGCCCCACCACCCACAGCCCAGGTGGGCATTGAAGGAGCACCATCCCCGCTGCCCAGGAGGGCACCACCAGGCAATGAACAGTTGGCCATAGACCGGCCGCCGTCTCAAGAACCGCTGAACTGGGCCCCGCCGTCTCAAGCACCGCTGAACTGGGCCCCGCCGTCTCAAGCACCGCTGAACTGGGCCCCGCCGTCTCAAGAACCGCTGAACTGGGCCCCGCCGTCTCAAGAACCGCTGAACTGGGCCCGCCGTCTCAAGCACCGCTGAACTGGGCCCCGCCGTCTCAAGCACCGCTGAACTGGGCCCCGCCGTCTCAAGCACCGCTGAACTGGGCCCCGCCGTCTCAAGCACCGCTGAACTGGGCCCCGCCGTCTCAAGCACCGCTGAACTGGGCCCCGCCGTCTCAAGCACCGCTGAACTGGGCCCCGCCGTCTCAAGAACCGCTGAACTGGGCCCCGCCGTCTCAAGCACCGCTGAACTGGGCCCGCCGTCTCAAGCACCGCTGAACTGGGCCCCGCCGTCTCCAGCACCGCTCCGCTGGGGACCGCCGTCTCAAGAACCGCTGAACTGGGCCCCGCCGTCTCCAGCACAGCTCCGCTGGGGACCGCCGTCTCAAGAACCGCTGAACTGGGCCCCGCCGTCTCAAGCACCGCTGAACTGGGCCCCGCCGTCTCAAGAACCGCTGAACTGGGCCCCGCCGTCTCAAGAACCGCTGAACTGGGCCCGCCGTCTCAAGCACCGCTGAACTGGGCCCCGCCGTCTCCAGCACAGCTCCGCTGGGGACCGCCGTCTCAAGAACCGCTGAACTGGGCCCCGCCGTCTCCAGCACAGCTCCGCTGGGGACCGCCGTCTCAAGAACCGCTGAACTGGGCCCTTCAAGGCAAGACCCGCTGAACTGGGCCCTTCAAGGCAAGACCCGCTGAACTGGGCCCTTCAAGGCAAGAAGCGCTGAACTGGGCCCTTCAAGGCAAGAAGCGCTGGCCCTTTGGCAGACGTGGCAGGGCAGGATCTGTCTCGGGCAGGGCTGCAGGATGTCCTCTGGCCAACATGCCTCCTCCAGTGGCAGTGGAGTCTGTTATGGACTGTTTGGACTGTGGCTTTGCTCTCCCCAGGATGGCCCAGTGGGCAGGCCAACCACTGTATGGACTGTATGGACTGTGGCTTTGCTCTCCCCAGGATGGCCCAGTGGGCAGGCCACCCACTGTATGGACTGTATGGACTGTGGCTTTGCTCTCCCCAGGATGGCCCAGTGGGCAGGCCACCCACTGTATGGACTGTATGGACTGTGGCTTTGCTCTCCCCAGGATGGCCCAGTGGGCAGGCCACCCACTGTATGGACTGTATGGACTGTGGCTTTGCTCTCCCCAGGATGGCCCAGTGGGCAGGCCACCCACTGTATGGAATGTATGGACTGTGGCTTTGCTCTCCCCAGGATGGCCCAGTGGGCAGGCCACCCACTGTATGGAATGTATGGACTGTGGCTTTGCTCTCCCCAGGATGGCCCAGTGGGCAGGCCACCCACTGTATGGACTGTATGGACTGTGGCTTTGCGCAGTACTCACCGATGTCTTCCGCGCCGCCGGGCGTGCTCCTGGTACAGGAGCAGGTATAGGAGTGCGGGGATGACCTGCAACTCGGGTTCCATACTGCCGGAATCTCGCGTGGAGTGCGTAGAGGTGAGCGTTTTCCCGTCCGTAGTCTGTTTCCGCCGTGTTTTTATCGGCGGTGCTCCCGCCCCGGAAAAGGTGGCGGATTGGTGGGTCGTGATAGGGTGGGCGGTACATTGTCTGCCGCCTGGCTGTTGGCGGGGACCGCCGCGCTGTTTGTTTGTTCCGCCGTGGCGGGCGGAGTGTTAATGCGGCGGGCTGTGTTGGCGGTTCCCGCCAGGGTCAGAATTGCATATTTTGGACCGCCGGCCTGTTGGCGGGTTGGCCGCCGCATTATCACCGACCGCCAGGGTCAGAATGAGGGCCATATTCCCTTAATATGTATTACATATCTATTTATTTATTACTCTAGTCCTACTGCACTAGAGAAAAACATTAAATAAATAAAAAATAAAAATAATAATAAATACAATTTAAAAAAAAGGAAAAACAATATGAAATAAAATGTACTCTCTTGTAAGCTTTACTCTGTCCTCCCTTCACAGTATGTCTCTATTAGTCTGCCCTCCATCCCCACTCTGGCTCATTCCAAACCCATTCTAGTACTTTGATCTCCAAAATAACTGCCTAAGCTCTTCTCTCCTTTTACCGCATCTAGCTCACCCCAAACCTCAGATCTATGATCTCCCTAACAACCCTACTAAATGCTCCCTCATTTCTCACCTTTGACTCATCCAAACCCTTTCTACTACTATGATCTCCCTAACCCCTTTCCACAGACTCTTCCCTCCTCCATCTCTCCTTTACTCATCCTATTACGATAAACTCCCAATTAACACTTTTGGATTTGTCCCTCCTCTATCCCTCCATTACAATAGTCAATCCAACTAACAAACTCACCTATCCTCCGCTCAAATTAACTCATACTAATACTGTACTCATATTTCCAAGTACTAATCTACCACTAATTGCTCTTGGGTTCCGGAGTAGCGTGATACTCGCTGAAAAGCACTCCCACGCCTCGTCAGGGGTAGTAAGCACTATATAAATACAATTACCTCAATCCAACCCACTTTAAACTACCCAAATCAGCTCCAACCTACCCCACTTTAATCTACTCCACTCCAATCTACCCCACTCAACTCCAAACTCCACTGCAATCTATCCAACTTCTCTCCACTCCATTCTCCCCACTCCACTCTGCCCCACTCTCCCACAATCTACCCCACTCCAATCTACCCCACTCCAGTCTGCCACACTCCTATCTAGCCGAATCCAATTAGCTCCATTCTACGCCACCCAATCTATCCATCTCCATCCTACCCTTGATCTACCACACTCCATTCTACTCTACCCAATCTACCCACTCCTCTCCACCCCAAACTACCCTACTCCAGTCTATCCCATCCAATTCACCCCACTCCAATCCACCTAACCCCTCCCAATCCATTCCACAGTACTCTAGCCAACTCCACTCCATCCTGGTCCACTCAATGCACCCCACTCCACTCAAATCTACAGTGATCTACCCCACTCATACGTATCTCATGCCAATCTACCACACTCCACCATAATCTACCCCACTCCACTCCAAACTACTCCACTCTACCCCACTCTAATGTACCCCACTCCACTCAAAACAATCCAACTCTACTCTAATCTACCCTGCTCCAATCTCCTCCAATGCGCTGTGCTCCGCTCTTACTCAGTCTATCCCACTTCACTCCAATCTACTCCATTATATCCCAGGCCAATCTACCCCATTCCATTTCAATATACCCCACTCTATCCCACTCCACCCCAATTCAATGCAAAAATGTGTCGCAGGGGCTGGTTGTTTGGATCAATAAACACATGCATTGAGAGCGCATGAATCGTCTTTTGATGGAGACGCGTTTGGATATATATATATGGATATATATATATATATATCTATATGCACACACACACACATACACGTTTTAAATATTAAAATATTTAATATTGAGGATTTACTTTAATATGTTTAACCAAGATGGTACTACTGTTAAAAATGTAATATAATTATAATTTTTGTGGCATTTATTTTAATTTATTTAATTTAAATAAAATGTAATTTTACTCTTCCCATCCCTGGCTCTTAAGAATACTTTACTACCTCTCAACATTCCCCAGCCCTGAACTCTAAAAAGATCCTTACTGCCCCTTCATATCCCTAGAGACTACACAGTCCTAAATCCTAATAACTCATTACAACCCAAACAAGCATTTGCAATGCAATAGGTCTCACATTTACTTGAGTTGAAGCTATTGGCATTGTAAATGTATAACTGGATTTCTTTTGCCACAAATAATTGGTCAACCCTGCTCCATATTTGTGTTGCTTCTGGCACATAATTGCAGTGGCCCTGCATACACCTAAAGGGCTAGCAGGCCTACTGGAATATTTTTTTAAACAAGGCCCTTAAAACACAAACTAATTCCAGGTGCAAAACAAAAGCTCCAGCCACAAGAGAGCTTACAAATACACTGAATGGTGGGATGGCTTATTATTACACAACCTAGTGTGGGGACACAGAGATGCTCTAGACAGAAAGAGCACATTGTGGTGAACACCTTTTGAAGGTGGTCTCATTGTCCTAGGACCACCATAGGCTGAGTTATGAGCTGACATTTTTGTAAAAGAAATGCTCTGCAAATCATTATGGGGCGAATTCAGAGTGTCGCAAATATTGTAATATGTTGAATGTAATGCTCAGAACAGACCCGAGATGACACCACATATAAAATAGCATTTCTAAGAAACATGGTCATGTAATCATATAGTTAGCCTCTAGAGGGCATAACCACATGAAAACGGAATGGCAGAAAATAATGCAGTGCAACCACATATTTAGCCCCTAGAGGGAGTAGTGCATTACACATTTTCAAGACTAGCAGACCTCCTATATTGATATTACAAACAAGAATCTTAAAACACAAACTACTCGTCTGTAAAACAAAAGTTCCAGCCATGAAACAGCTTAAAAAGACACTGAATGGTGGGAGGGGATATTATTTTGGGGGCCCCACTAACCCAGTGTGGGGACCCAGAGAGCACATAGACAGAAAGAGTGTGTCGTGCTGAACGTTTTGGTTGTGGTCCCATTGTTGTAAGACCACCACAGGCTGAGTTATGAGCAAAAAAATGTTGTAGAAGAATGCTTGCAAAGCATTATGAGGTCAGTTTCCCGAGTGCAGTGAATATTGTAGTATTGCCTCTCCCACCGTGTCAGGAAAGCTGCTTTGAGGATTTTTGTGTTTTTTACATAAAGCATTTATCATTTACAGATGTTTTTGTGAAAGCTATGGAGCGTGAAGGGGAGAGCCAAAAGAAATTACTCTGATTAGGTAACAGTGTGAACAATATGACCAGTGCTTCATTATCACCAATGGGAGTTTGCGCTGCTGTTCTGCACTGTTCGCCTGTGAGCGCCATGGAGCATGAAGGTAAGAGACAAAACAAAAAAATATTTTGCCCACGCTGAAGAATATTGGCAGTCATGCAATAATCCACGTAACAGGGTCAGTCTGCAAGGCGGTAACAAAACCATCCCAAGGTGGGACAAACGTAAAGCATTTACCAATGACATTAAGGGATTTTTTTACAAGGCAAGCCCACGAACGAGCAAAAGGGATGGGTATGAAATGGCCGTGGTTAAAAGCCCACAGAATATTTACACCAGGTCAAAAAGTGCTTGCACACTTGACCTAAAAGTAACCCATCTTGGATCCTACAAACCCTTTGCCACCAATCCCTGAATTATAAAAACTCATAATCATTCATGACAACAACCTAGTCCTGAACCATAAAAACGAGCTATGCCTGAACACTAAAAACTACTCCAAAAAAAACCATGGGAAGAGCATTTTTTGTTTTGCTAATAACTAAAATTTAAGGTGCCATTCGAAGAATCTTTACAAAACCTTCCAAAAAATAAGTTTATGCACCTCAGCTCATCTTGGAAAGTTTAGGGGTGGATCGTCAAGGTGGGCTAAGAAAAAGAAGGAGGCCCTAAACGTCACTTTCCAATGTTGATTCCCATAGGAAATTTTGGAAAGCGATACAAAAAAGGTGGCAGAAAGAGGGAACTTTACTAATACAAGGAGCGTTTTGTGATTTGGTGTGAATTTGTTCAGCTATTTTTGAGAATTTGTGTTTAATGAGATGCTCAGGGTAGGCGTCAAAGGGTTAAAAATTATAATAGGTGTCTCTCTGAATGGATGGTCTTGCGAGACTCCCATAGTATTGTAAATTAGAAACAAAATAAAAAGAGTGATCTGATTGGCCAAGGAAGCTTTTTCCCCAACATCATCATCGTCACACGAGATATGATTGGTTGGCCGCACTTTGACTAGAAATGTTAGGGCCGCTGCTACAAGACACAGGGGCTTGGCCCTACAGCAAAACCACCACGACATTCTCTGCGGCCGGGGGGTTGTGTGGCCTCTACAGCTAGGTGCTGCCAAGCCCTGAGACCAACCCCACACCATGCAAGGCGGTGAGCAGCTGGGGGTAGTGTGCCCCTAGGGAATGTGCACAGGGACTGGCTAAAGGTCAGGCCCTGCTGCCAACCCACCACTGCACACAGCTAAAACCAATGCTCAGCAGAGGAGTTGGGAGAACATGAGCTCAAAAAAACCTAGATATTCACTGAAAAAAACATGGGATTACATGACGTTATGTCAGTAAGAATTTATGTTGGTTGACTTTTATTGCTTGCTTTTATTGCCTTTTTTTGGCAGCTTGCACTTTATGGTATGTTAATAAGAGCTTTAGATGTCATTGGTAATGTGATCACTGATGTAATTTAAAATGTCATGAGTAGAGTAATATGTGAAGTCATATGCAGTGCATGATGGGAGCACTAGTTATAATTATCTTATTAAATTATACCTGTTGAATGTCAATGGTGTTTATGGTCTGGCTTGACAGTGCAGCTGTTGCCAAACAATTATGTGAGCATCACTAGAGGCGAACTTTTGCTCCGCCCACATTTTGTGAGCCAGGAATACCTTTGGGCAGAAGTTGCGTGCTTCTACCAAAAAAAATGTGCTTGTTGTCAATGCAACTTGGACCATTTTATGTATCCACCTGCCTAAGCTTGAACTTTCAGGAGCACACACATGGTATTGGAATGTTAATAACGTGTCTGAGATAACAAGATAATTTATGTTGTTATTTTCTGGCAGGAGCACAGATGGAAGAAGGGCAGTCATTAACCTGCATGGATTTTTAGGTCTGACTTGAAAGTGCAACAGACACCTCACATTTTAACCTATACCAATAATATTCACAAGTTCTTTGCTTCCAGACAAATACATATCTATTCCCAAGCTATTTACTTGTAATGCTTTACCATACAACATTCATTCAAGACCAGGCCTACTGGCATTGCCAGTGCTTGTTAAATGTTAGTTTTTGTATCATTTCAGCACCTAAGTATAACACCACTTTAACCTTTGTTTTTAGTCAGTGAATTTCTAGTGCATTAACCAACTGAGCTTTTATTGGCAATATTATATCTTACAATTTGCTGGGTACACATGGATGTCTACAAGTGCCTTACCCCCTTTTAGCTAACTCTAAATGTAATCAGTTACCTTACTTAATTTCAGCTACCATCTGTAATACTTTCCTACCCCATGCAACCTGCCTCCAAGCCTCTACTCCATCTTTCAACTCCTTACCCGACTATTCGCATCCTACTCTGCTTAACCCATCAGTCTCCCTATCACCTCATTCTTACCCACATAACAGTCATCTATCCAATCCCCCGCAACCCTCTTACTCCACCACATCCCTCCCTTACACAACCACCTGTCCCACTCCATAACCACTCCTGCCCTTACCTAAACAATCTTCACCCACCTTACACCACCTTCTACCACAATGCCTCCAATGCCTTGTACCTTTCTGACCACTTTTAACGCTCCCCATCCCAGTCTCACTCTCTCCTAATTCCTCGCACCTTGCCTAATACCTTTCTTTCTTCCCTCTCCATCCTACTACTGTGCTTCATTCGGATGCCTCATACATCACATTCATCACCTTCTTTTGGGCCCATCACCTTGCCTCACCTCATATTCCACTTTATCCTTAGAACACTCCAGAGCCACATACACAGCTTACCAGAAGGTGAAAGCCCATCTCTCTTGCAGCCTCCCCTCCCCGACTAAGCTTCCCTGTATTATAGTCTGTTCCTCCATCCCCTGGCCTCTGTTCACTGTGGACACTCTTCCTTTCATGTGATGCAATACCTCAAACTGCCTTGCATGAATAACTATTTTCCACCGACCTGTTCCCCTCCCATTCTCACCCTATAAAGGTCCTCATGCACCTCCTGGAGCCTTACATTGAGCTTTTTACATCTACCTTAATGCTTATTCCCACTTCCACTCCTACTCCTCAACCCCCACTTACCTTTAACCATCCCCAACCAATCTCTACCGCCCAACTGACTTTCCCTTCATCAGTTTGTCGACCCATAAGGGGCATGCCTGTAACCCGTGGACCAGGGTAAATCGATTTAGAAACAAACAAAAGGTCCATGCGAGGGAAGTGTCAGCCTTGACTTCCACAGCTAAATTCACCCACCCAAAAGGCAGAGTACATCCAAATTAATTGCATGAAAACATTTTCCTCAATTTCTTTGTTAATTTCCTCTAACCATTTTTATTTACTAGCTTTTAATATATATAATTCCTATCTTATTAGCAAACAATATACATGTCAAAAACAAATTTCACTGGTATTGTCCAAATGAAAAATAGCATTCCTAAAATAAGGTGCTCATAAGAGGTGATGGCGCAGTGCAAATGTGAATGGGTGACAAAGTGCATCCCTGAATATTTACAAATATGTACATATAAAACTGTTGCTTACAACCACAGTAAATTACTGACGACGTTACGACCCCAAGGGTAAACCAATTGCCAGCGGATCATCATCAGGACCAAAGGAATACAATAGGAAGCACCCACACCAAGTTACACGAATCAATTTCCTGAAAAAACTGGTATATGAAAACTGTCAGCATATATGAACTCGAGATGAATCTGGCACCTGGCCGCAACTTGTTCAGCAGGCCACAAAAACGTGATGTCAAAAACGTGCTGCGACATCTCTAATCTGGACCCAGTCAGCACCGATTTCGTAAGTGGCCAAGGGGTGAAATCCTGCCTTTTGAGTGGGTGAATTTTTCCGTCTAAGTCAAGGCTGACACTTCCCCCGGACAAAAGGGACCTTTTGTTTGTTTCTGTTTCCCTTCATCAAGGCACATTCAGTGGACAAGAATCACCCTAAATATCTATGAACTGACCTCAGATTCAACTGAAGATCTGTTCTTCACTGAAACCTGGCAAGGTGGTGACGTAGGGCCGAACTGCTATGCGGTCATCCGATTGGAACAGAGACTAAGGACCCTAAGGTGGCCCACAAAGATGAAAGGAGGCATATTCGTTATTACCAGAGAGCCAGACAGACCCCAGTTTTAAGGGTTTTAACATGATCAAATGTAAACCTCTTCTAGTCCACTGTTCCCTATCTGCTACATTCTTCTGCCTATTCAGTAAACCACAGCATTCTCTCGAAGACCTGGACATCTCAACTAACTCAACCTTTGCCATAGAGGCCAAGCATTTCTCCTAACTTGTCTCTGTGCTGACAATTTCAGTGGGACATGCCTTGGAGGTAATCTTCACTCTGCCAGGACTTGTCACAGTAAATTTCCCCATAATGCATTGCAACCCTCACCTCATCTCCTTCTTAGTGAAAAACCTGACAAGAACAACTTCTACAGGAGCACTTGCTGACCTACATACGGACCGTGGAAGATGCTCAACCTTTCAGCATTTGACTCCCATTTCATCATTAATTGATGAATCACTGTTCTGCATCTAGCCCTTGGAAATCCTGGCTCAGAGGTCACAGGGAAGCACCACACACAGAAAGTTAGCAGGTTCTGAGAGGTTAGCTTACTCTCTGCTGTTGCCACTGCCAGGCACCAGACAACCATTTAATTGTTAAGAGTGGAACCATGGGTGGAGACTTCCCCACTTTGTCCTTTGCCTAAACTATTTCCAAGCTTCTTATGTGATGCCAAGAGCCAAGTAGAGGGGCGAAGGGAGGATGTTTTGTCCTCCCTGTGACATGTCAGAGGGATAAAAAGGGAACAAAACGGTCTGAATAAATACTAAATGTTCTGTTTTTTGTTGTCTGGCTCAGTAATTCCAATATAACTCAAGATATCCAATAAATGATCTTCTGATGAGTATAAACTGCAAAGATAGTGTGTTTTGTGCTCAGCCTTGTTTTGAACATGTTTTACTGGGAGGAACTGGGGCATGTCATGGGAAGCACCGTGTCTTACATTCAACCTAACGTGCTACAGTTACACTGATGACACATGGACATCATAAAACTGGAAAACCTTAAGGACTTAGACTCATCAGAACTTGATTGCCACGTTCGAGTCGTTGATTAATGTATGCTGAGCATGTATGCTGAGCAACATCTGAAACCTTGTGCAGGGTGCAGGAAGCAGAGGAGGAAGTGTGTGTGCAGAGCAGGAAGTAGAGATTTGCAGATAAAAAATTAGTGGCATGGCCAAATCTTAACATTTATCAAATAAGATACATATCACAAGCGTAGGTTTGCCCTATTCCATTCCCTCCTACAATTGATCCTGATTTACATTCACAATTAGTCTTGGGACACGGGCACCACTAACATGTTTGTAAACCCGGCTCCCATGGCTCCTGGAACAAAGAGTGTGACAGGGAGACACTATCACTGTGACAGAGGGGAGGGGAACACTGTAGTAGTGAGATGCTTACTGAGACAGAGTGTCAAACACTGGACAAGAAAAACTGACACACATTGAGCAGCGAACCACTTGCAGTGGGTAGGTGCATTCATTGGTTACGGCAATGCATACTCTTATCTCTCTAAACTTCTACACAGACTACTACACTCGTCAAATCAGTGCGCCTCGAACAATTTTCAGTGTGGTGCTGCCATCAATGTTACAGCACTGAAGTAATAGGTGTGTGAAAAATCCAAGTGTCACATAAAGAATACGTGTAGCAGATGAGTCACACCCAGTCAGCAGGACAGTAGTAAGGGTGTAGTATGTACCTCATGGTGCATTTTGGACAGCACTGTTGCAAATATGGTACTGAACTGCGGTGTGGTACTTCATTGTAACTTACAGATAGCACACTTTCCACTGAAATGGCCCAATATTTAGCAATGACATGCAGTTTTACTGGCAAAACTATATAGTGTACAAACGACAATGTGTGGAAACCAGATTTCAGCAGAGATGAATCATTTACAGAGTCATCAAGTTTAGTGTTGTGATTTGGTTTGATACCTTTAAAATCTTTGGTTCCAGCACACTTCACATTTACCAAAAATATAAATGTGCTTCATTTGTTCTTTCCCAACTGCTGATATATTTTGAAATATGTGTACATTTAATTTACAGGTATTTAAATGCTGTTGCGTATTAGGAAAGGGTGTTAGTTTTTTCCTTTCACACTCTAGTAGCCCCGCAAGAGTGTCAGATTTTTCACTTTATAAAATCCTCTAACTTTGTAGTCAAAGAAGGTTAAGTGAACACCCAGCCCTCCATTAAAAGAATAAGCAGCAATTTGACAGAATGCATTGCTTGATGTTTGACCTCAGTCATTGTAAACGTGACAAGCTAAAAGCAATTTTGAAAGATATCTTTATTGATCATTCACCTTCAAAACTCCAGCATGGTTATTATGCTTCAAAGTCCCAGCCCGCTCCACGAGTGTTCTCAGTATTATGCGATCCTCGCAGCGCCGCGACTACCCTCAGCACTATGAGGCCGTGCTAACTACAGAAGTGCGGTTTACAATAATTGATACAGCATCTGGGAACCGTAGTTTTTTCATGAAGGCATTAACCCTTTTTTCAAACTCCTATCTTGTAACTCGTGGAGAGCCTTGAACATCGAAACCACCTTTAATAAAGACTGACACCACGTGGGCGACTTCCTGCTCGCTCCGCAGGGTGCACAAAGGACCAAGAGGCCGCCCCGCCCTGGTGAGGAGCACGCCAACTACTGCAAGGCTTCATACGATCCTTTTAAGAACAAACACAAATCTAACAGGTCACGAGGGAAGGCAAAAACATGGACGCAAAAATAAAGCATTGTGTTAACTTTGTCCTCAAATGTGACGGGTGCTCTTTTTATTGCTTAGTAGCTGTGAAAACAACAGGTGTTACCCTTACGTGGCCCCATGATGCTTATTTATCTCATCGACCTAGAGAGCGTGAAAGGCGAGATCGACCGTCGAAACTATCGACACTAGTTTAACACAGCTCCTGGGCTGTCCCCGCCATCTGTGACCCACCTAATATGCCTCATTCCTTTTACCCTGGTCGGAGATCCCACGACCATCCTCCCAGCCTCCATCTCCATTAAACATTAGTTACCCTTGTTTGAGCTGTGCCCCCGCCAACAACCGCCCCACCAGCCCCGTTTACATCTCTCGTGTGCTTCCTCCCTCCCCATACCCTTATGGCCTATTCTGACCTTCCGGTCTCTGCTAACTTCCGTGACCTGCGACCCTCCTCCCCTGTTTACCCCTTTCTTCTCTACATTGTCCTGTGTCACCACCCGCCCCACCGTGTCTTCATTCCCTTCCGGGGGCGGCTCCCATTCAATACGCTGACCCACCCATTCAGCCCCAGTGCCCCCATTTTTTTTTTACAGTGTGCCCCGGCATCCCCGTGTGCCCACACCCTTTGCCACGGTCCGCTTCATATGCCCTTTGTTTCTTACGCTGGACTGTGCCCCCGTTTCAAACAATGAGCCTTGGCACACCCAACCCCTTGCCATGCCTGCCCTCACCCCCGGCCATGGTCTGCTCCCTGTGCCCGCCTCGTGCTTACCAATGCGCGTGCCCCTGCCAGCCGAACCCCGCCACTGCTTACCCTAGACAGTGCTGGGGAGCTGCACGCAGCCGCCTCTGCTGGAAGGATGTGAGGGCTTCCAGAAAAGTCTTAATGAGGGGTCTGGGTGGTGGGTAGGGCTAGAGAACCTGCCTCAGGGGGAGGATGTGCGGGTCCATGAGAGAAGGGGGGTGGGCTGAAGTGGAAGGTGGGGAGGGGACCAATCAGACCTACTATTGCAGCTGTCCCTGGCTGGCGTCCCCTCGGGCCCCAGGCGTTCACAGGCCCTCTGAAGTTTACCAGTGACTCCGGTCTCTAGTCTGAGGATAGGCGGGGGCCACCGTGGGGTAGGGACGTGGAGTTATAATGGAGGGGGTCCTGGGAACAGGCAGTGAACTGAACTGTGCCTAATCCCAGATTACAAAATACCGCGAGGGGCTCAATACAGTGTGTGCCAAAACTGCACGGAGAGCCGTAGACGGATTTGGGGGAGAGGGCTCCCATTAAAGGGGTCGGGGAAAAGGGTTGAAGTAAGGGGACTGAAAGGACAAGAGGCTTTATAACACCAAGGAAAGGGAGACCCTTACCAGCAGGAGGCTCCTAACAGGAAGCTGCCTAATACTAAAAACTGTAGGCGACAAAAGGCCCCTACTAGCAAAGGGCTAGCTCCCCTTCCTGCAACTGAGTGTCAATAACCCTCGAACAGCAACACGAGGAACTAATGACTCTTACCACATTCCAACCAGCAGGAGCCACGAACAGTCGAAGGATGCCCGATAACTGTACCCCAATTACTAGGTGGAATAATAACTTTTTTTAATTCTTTAGGTCTGGTTTGACAACGCAGCTGTCTGTATACCTGTTACCTATTCTTTAACATATACTCAGAGTAGGCTTTAGTCCGCCTAGAGGCGAATGTTTCTTTCACCTAATATTATTGGCAGTTCGGTGTGTTATTCCGCCTCGTATGGGATGCTTGGTTTGTTGTGGACAAATAACTTTTTTGCATCTTAACAGTACGTTGAGTCAAACATTTATCTGCATCCAGAAAGCAATGCTTTATTTTTTGATTTTTCACTGCAGCATGATTGTTTAAATATTTTACTCACGACTTAATTCATAATTTACTTGCAGGCCACCTGTTTCCAATCCGTTGTTCTTCTTATCTGTTTTCATGTTAACGAAAACGCTTTGCTAAAGCCAGTAAATGTGCCTTTAATGGACTATCACATGCAAATATAGGCATGCACAACACCCAGCTTCGCGTTTTAGCATGTTAAAACCAGACCTACTGGCTTTGCCAGTGTTTTTTATATAGAACTTCATAGGGCAGCTCTTCCCTTTCTAAGTGGTGCAAGTGGCAGGCTTTACTTTTACACAATTTATGGTACTCAGTTGTATATACGATACAAACACAGCATATA
The DNA here is from genome assembly GCF_031143425.1 of Pleurodeles waltl. Lineage (NCBI taxonomy): Eukaryota > Metazoa > Chordata > Amphibia > Caudata > Salamandridae > Pleurodeles > Pleurodeles waltl. Next base: position 428,772,729 of record NC_090445.1, on the reverse strand, counting down.
GAAGACAAAGAGTTCATATACTAAGGCAAACATTCTGTAATGTCCCACAACTGTAGGTGCATGCCAACTACAAATAACAAGCATTGTCAAAGCCAATAGGTCTCACGCATGCAAGAGCCATTGGCTTTGCCAATGTGTTTTAGCCATGGCTCTTGGGAAGCATAGGCGTCAACATCGCGGTGACGAGTCCGATCAATTATATTGGTGGCTGTGTTGTGCTTTCGGATTTTCGTTATTAATAATCATTTTTATTAGACATATATTTGCACGTAGGCCAGTTCAAAGGTAATCACATTCTCCAGTAGGAGATATTTGGCACAGAAACGTTATTGAATTCTGCTGGGACCATTAGCAGTTGTTAATCGCTTGAGCTGATGGGGGTACACCTGAATGAAAGAAGGGGCTTGGCGCCATCCATCATTTTGACCAAGTGGTCACGTTCTAGGGTGACCAGCGTTTGAAACCAAAAACCGGAACAGGGTATATATAAAGAATCAGGGCTGCACACCATATGTTGTTTTTACCATAAATGTGACATCTGCTTTGCATGCAGCAAAACAGATCTCTGTAACACGGTCACAATAGTTTAATCACTTTTATTGTAACTAGGCAATTGTATTGAGAAAATGTACATAAAGTTGATCATACACCATAGCTGCTAGGCATCTGTTTATCTTTATTATGTTGCCGTGTGCTCAACAAACCTCCTGAACTTTGATGATTGACCTTATGCTCGCAGCCTTGGGCTGCAATCTGCTTATAGCTGCCATATTACTTTTTCCAATTACAGTTCCGAGAATAGTCGTGCTTAATGAGTAACTGCCAGAACAAGTTTGTACAGGTCGTTGCCACCTCCTCCCAGCTGCATCTGTACCTTCTCCCACCACACGTTGTGAGAAAACAGGGCTGATTGCAGAGGCCCCATAACTTTTTGCCCCCATTTTCCTCTTTTTGCTGGTGTTTTCCTGACTTTGATGGTTCCCTGGGTACTGCTAACCAGTCCCAGGGCCTGTGCTCTGTGTAAAATGGATATGCAAATTAGGCTAATTATAATTGGCTAAGTTAACCTACCTATAAGTCCCTAGTATATGGTAGGGCATGTAGGTTTAGGGACCACAGCATAGGTGGTGCACACCTAGGTGCACTGCTGAGGTGCCCAGTGTCATTTTAAAAGCAAGCCTGCCTTGCTGGCTGCTTTTAAATTAAAGTTATATGCAAATTCGACTTTGGAATTAAAGGTACTTCCAAAGTCTTAAACTACCTTATTTTTACATATAAGTCACCCCTAAGGTGTGCCCTATGTGCCCCTAGGGCTGGGTGCCATGTAGCTATAAGCAGGGACTTTATAAAAATAGATTTATAAGCCCTGGTGAGGTAAAAACAGCCAAATTCGTTTTTCCCTCATTGAAGTAAATGGCCTTCATAGGCTAGAATGGGCAGACTTTATTTTAAATTTTAAAGTCTCCTTAAATGTTACATACCAAGAATTTGGTATCAAATTAATTGTTGTAATAAATCCCACAACTTCCAGTTGTTGGATTTAATATAACTTGTTCAGGTAAAAAGTTTAGACTTTACCTAAAAAGTTGCCAATTTCAGCTCTGCATTGTTTTTGCTGCTGTGCTCTGATTGGCCAGCCTGCAGCAGCTTCTGCCAGGCTGCCTTGATGAGGTGTGAAGTGGCCAGGCTTCACACAAAGGAATGTGCTTGGGGGAGAGAATCTCCCCTCAGCAGATGGTGAGGCAGGAAGGGGGAGGGCTGCCAAACTGGTCTTCAAAGGCAGAGAAGGACATTTGCAGCACCCAGCAACACCCCCACATCCTGCAACACCAGACAATTAGGTGCCCCCTTGATTAGATTAGGAGAGGGCAGGAGAGGGGTGTGTTTATGATTTTTAGCCACACCAGTGGGTGGGCTCAGCCAGATGTAACCTCCAAAAATCAGATTCATCCATGTTGGATTTTTAGAGACTGTTGCCTTCTGGGATGGATTTTTGCCACACTTCCCAGGAAGTGGTCATCACAGGGGGACGACCCTGTCCCTGATTGGAGAACCAGGGCCCCCCTGCTTTTCACCCAGGAGCAAGGATAAAACTGGTAGACCTGCCCCCACACCTCGGATCCCCACCAAATTTCAAGAAGAAAGAACTTAAGGAGAAGAAGGACTGCCCTGCTGGACCCTTGGCCTGCACCTGGAACCTGCACTCAGAAGGACTGCACCAGCTGCACACTTGGGCTTCACCACAAGAAGGACTTTGCCTGGCTTCAACTGGTTCAAGGAGGGACTCCCTGTTTGCTACAGGTGAAAAATTGCTAACCAGAGTCCCCTGCACCAACTCCTGAAGAAAGCGACCAGCTGACCACTGTCCAGTGGCCAAAAAGGAGTTTGCGCCAGGTGCATTCTGGGAGTTGAAGTCCGCACCCCCCAAGGACCATCACAGAACTTCTGGACCCTTGGGGTGAGCTGTGGACCCCAAAAGAACCTTAAAAGAACATCTGGGTGAAGCCCCAGAAGTTTGGAAAAGATTTGATAATTTTTGGAAAAAAGCTCCAGAGAGGGACCGACCCGCCGCGGAAATTCTAGCCGGCTTGCCTCAACCGCGACCCGGCCTGACTTCGTGGTTCGTCCCGGTAAAGAAAAACATCCAAAAAAGAGACTAAGTCTGAAGGTAAAAAGTTGACCGGGACCTCCCAGCCATCGTATCCGAGAAGGGCTCCATGGACGTCGGATCAAGATCCAGGTTTACCCCGGTCGAAGGATTTTCATCTCGAAAAAACGACTAAGTCCGAAGGTAAAAGTCTCCACCGAGGAAACCCACATCGCGTATCCGGACAAGGGCTCCAGGAGGTCGGATTCCACTGGCAGGTTCGTCCCGGTGAAGAAAAACTTCAAAATAAAGACTAAGTCAGAAGGTAACTTTTTAACCGAGGCCTCCCGCGACCTGTAGCCGAGCAGGGCTCCATCGCGGTCGGCCTGAAAGTTTGACTTTGCCCCGGTCGAGGTGCAACCAGATGACCCGATTGGCGCTTTTTGTTTCTAAGCGCTAGAAAAGTAACAATTCTTTAAAAATTCATATCTCCGGTTCCCCTGAACCGATTTTAATCGTTTTTGTGTCATTTTAAAGATAAAAATATAAACTATTTTTATAAATTGGTTTTGGATTTTTAAACTGTTTCCTGTGTTTTATTTAATTACTGTTTTGTGATATTTGAATGCTTTACACTTTGTCTCCTAAGTTAAGCCTTGACGCTCGTTGCCAAGCTACCAAGGGTTGAGCTGGGATTAATTTACTGAGACCTAACTGTACCTAGGTGGAGGTTAGTGGCTTGTTGCTAGGTGTAGGTACCTACCTGCCCTACCAATAACCCATTTTCCAACATAATTGGAAGCAGCGACGGGATCCTGTACTTGTGTTCAATATCACGTTACAGTTTTAGGTAAAACAAATTAAAAATCCTTTAAATTGTCCTAGTGCAAAAATTGTTTTTAATTTTTAATTTGGATTCATTTCAATTATTGAATTTTTGTAATTTTTCTAAATTCTTGTTTCCAATTTTTGCAAAAAGTTTTTGTTGACACAAAACTAGGGAACCATGGAGCTTGATCTGGCTAGCCTACCCACACTGACAGTAGTCCAGCTTAGGGGGTTGTGTATTGAAAGAGGGTTGCCTGCAACCACTGATCTCAGGAAGCAAATCCTGATCACATCCCTGACAGCATGGGCTGAGGCCCAAGAGGTAGAGTCAGAAGAAGCTCCAGAGGAGGGAGAAAGAAGGGAGGATGCAAGCTCTAACCACTCAGGGGAGGGAAGGCATCTGAGCCCAAGTGAGGATGAGGAAGAACGGTCCTCAGTAAACACAGTCACTAGGGGCAGATCCAAAGCTAGTGGTGGGAAGGGGGTCCTTTCAGGAGGAGAGAACCCATCCATCAGAGAAAGAGAGCTGGAGGCCCAGCTAGCATACATAGCTTTGGAAGCAGAGAAGCTGGCCCTAGAAAAGAAAAAGTGGGCATACAAAGAGAAAAGAGATGGAAGCAGCGATAAAGAAGCTGAGGTGTCCATGGGTGGGGGAGTTTGCTCCAGATTACCCAAGGGGGTAGTTCCTACTTATGTAGAGGGGGATGACATAGATAAGTGGCTGGGGGCCTTTGAGAGGGCACTCCAAATGAGAAGGGTTAGGCCTCAATACTGGGGTTCCCTTTTGTGGGAGTTGGTCCCCAACTCAGGGAGGGATAGGCTTCTGACCTTAAGGGGGGAGGAGGCAGATTCATACCCTAGTATGAAGAGGTGCTTAGCCAAGAAGTTTGGTCTGACCCCAGAGCAATATAGAATGAAGTTCAGGGACACCCAGAAGGTCAGTACCCAGGCTTGGGTTGACTTTGTGGACATTTCACTAAAGGCACTAGAGGGCTGGATTATTGGTAACAAAGTAGATACTTATGAGGGGTTATACAATCTGATCATGAGAGAGCACATCTTGACCAATTGTACCCAAGAAAGGTTACGCCAGCATCTAGTGGACTCTAAGCAGACCAACCCTAGAGAGCTAGGGGAGGCAGCTGATGAGTGGTTGAGAACCAGGGTGGTTGTCAAGTCCCAGGGGGGAGACTCCAAGAAGGGGGGGACAGGTCCCCAAAAACCTAAGGAGGGAGGTGGTAAGCCCACCACAGAGACTCCCTCTGTACCCCAGAAACCTAAGAAGGAGGAGAGTAAATCCCACTCCCACTCTGACAAGCAGAGACAGGGAGACCCAGGGTTAAAAAATCTCTTGGACAGTAGAGCTTGCTTTGACTGTCGGCAGACAGGTCACTTCAGAGGAGATGCAGCCTGTCCAAGGAAGGTGGTTAGCACTGGGCTGTCCAGTGTAGCCATAGAGGAGGATTCCTCAGATGATGAAGTCCTCCTAGCATTGTGCTGGGAGACAGGACCAGATGGTAAGCTGGTGATCCCTGAGGGTGGAAGTAGGCACTTCCACCACATTCAAGTGAATGGGATCCCTACCACTGGCCTGAGAGACACCTGTGCCAGTCACACTATAGTGAGTGACCGGTTAGTGACCCCAGACATGTATGTCCCAGGAAAGACAAAGAAAGTCAGGATAGCCACAGGGGAGGTCACCTCCAAACCTATAGCCATAGTGCCCCTAGAGAGGGAGGGTATCCTTGACTGGATTAGGGTGGTAGTCAGTGCTGACCTTCCCCTAGATTGTATCCTGGGCAATGACCTCCCAGAGGTGAGTCTGGTCACAGATGGGGTGGTCGCCCAGGGCGCCCCCCCAACCCAAAGTCCTGGGGAGTCAGTCCCTACAGTTAGGAGACAGGGGTCCCCAAGAAAAGGAAAGAAGAAAAGGAAGGGTAGGCCACTCTTAAAGAGAGTTCCAGGGAGCCAAGGGCCTTCTGCCCCAGTAAGGGGGGAACCCAGAGTTGGCACTGGTGAGGCCTCACCTGACACCAAGGAAGTCCTGAGTAGTCAGGCAGCTGTCCAGATGCAGGGTGTTGCCCCTGCACTGACAGAAGAGAGAGTGGAAGGAGGGTGTCTGCCACAGGAGGTGGTAGCCCCCCACTCTAGACAGCAAGAGGGGTGCCAGGACCCCAAAGTTGCCCCTAAAGCAGCTCAGCCACCTGTCAGTGGAGAGCTTAGGGTGTGGTTCTGGGTACTGACAGCTGTCAGTAGACTCTGCTGGGTGCTAGCCTTCCTGGCAGCAATGTACTTGGCCTGGGAGGCAGACCCCAGGGCCAATAGCAAAGTAGGCCCCCTGACCCTATTGGTCATGGTGGGGTTGCTCAAGTGTTGGGTGACCTCTTTGGGTAAGCTAGGTGTTGCCCTAGCAAAGTTTGGAGTAGGGGAGGTGGGCACCTCACTACCCAAGTTGGCAGAGAGAAAGGAGGAAGACCCCCCTAGAGGAAAGTTTCAGTTTGAGTTGGGTCCTTTTACTGTTGGGATGGCTTCACTACCCATAGGGAGTGACCCTGACAGGAGGATATAAGGCAGAGTAGGCCCTGCAAAGGGACAGCCAGTTTTCTTCACTGTCTTCCTCGCCTAACAAGCCAGGAAGACTCTCCCAGGGTTGGGCTGAGTCTCCTGGGCGTGTGGGCTGAGGGGGGGGTTGTGTGAGAAAACAGGGCTGATTGCAGAGGCCCCATAACTTTTTGCCCCCATTTTCCTCTTTTTGCTGGTGTTTTCCTGACTTTGATGGTGCCCTGGGTACTGCTAACCAGTCCCAGGGCCTGTGCTCTGTGTAAAATGGATATGCAAATTAGGCTAATTATAATTGGCTAAGTTAACCTACCTATAAGTCCCTAGTATATGGTAGGGCATGTAGGTTTAGGGACCACAGCATAGGTGGTGCACACCTAGGTGCACTGCTGAGGTGCCCAGTGTCATTTTAAAAGCAAGCCTGCCTTGCTGGCTGCTTTTAAATTAAAGTTATATGCAAATTCGACTTTGGAATTAAAGGTACTTCCAAAGTCTTAAACTACCTTATTTTTACATATAAGTCACCCCTAAGGTGTGCCCTATGTGCCCCTAGGGCTGGGTGCCATGTAACTATAAGCAGGGACTTTATAAAAATAGATTTATAAGCCCTGGTGAGGTAAAAACAGCCAAATTCGTTTTTCCCTCATTGAAGTAAATGGCCTTCATAGGCTAGAATGGGCAGACTTTATTTTAAATTTTAAAGTCTCCTTAAATGTTACATACCAAGAATTTGGTATCAAATTAATTGTTGTAATAAATCCCACAACTTCCAGTTGTTGGATTTAATATAACTTGTTCAGGTAAAAAGTTTAGACTTTACCTAAAAAGTTGCCAATTTCAGCTCTGCATTGTTTTTGCTGCTGTGCTCTGATTGGCCAGCCTGCAGCAGCTTCTGCCAGGCTGCCTTGATGAGGTGTGAAGTGGCCAGGCTTCACACAAAGGAATGTGCTTGGGGGAGAGAATCTCCCCTCAGCAGATGGTGAGGCAGGAAGGGGGAGGGCTGCCAAACGGGTCTTCAAAGGCAGAGAAGGACATTTGCAGCACCCAGCAACACCCCCACATCCTGCAACCCCAGACAATTAGGTGCCCCCTTGATTAGATTAGGAGAGGGCAGGAGAGGGGTGTGTTTATGATTTTTAGCCACAGCAGTGGGTGGGCTCAGCCAGATGTAACCTCCAAAAATCATATTCATCCATGTTGGATTTTTAGAGACTGTTGCCTTCTGGGATGGATTTTTGCCACACTTCCCAGGAAGTGGTCATCACAGGGGGACGACCCTGTCCCTGATTGGAGAACCAGGGCCCCCCTGCTTTTCACCCAGGAGCAAGGATAAAACTGGCAGACCTGCCCCCACACCTCGGATCCCCACCAAATTTCAAGAAGAAAGAACTTAAGGAGAAGAAGGACTGCCCTGCTGGACCCCTGGCCTGCACCTGGAACCTGCACTCAGAAGGACTGCACCAGCTGCACACTTGGGCTTCACCACAAGAAGGACTTTGCCTGGCTTCAACTGGTTCAAGGAGGGACTCCCTGTTTGCTACAGGTGAAAAATTGCTAACCAGAGTCCCCTGCACCAACTCCTGAAGAAAGCGACCAGCTGACCACTGTCCAGTGGCCAAAAAGGAGTTTGCGCCAGGTGCATTCTGGGAGTTGAAGTCCGCACCCCCCAAGGACCATCACAGAACTTCTGGACCCTTGGGGTGAGCTGTGGACCCCAAAAGAACCTTAAAAGAACATCTGGGTGAAGCCCCAGAAGTTTGGAAAAGATTTGATAATTTTTGGAAAAAAGCTCCAGAGAGGGACCGACCCGCCGCGGAAATTCTAGCCGGCTTGCCTCAACCGCGACCCGGCATGACTTCGTGGTTCGTCCCGGTAAAAAAAAACATCCAAAAAAGAGACTAAGTCCGAAGGTAAAAAGTTGACCGGGACCTCCCAGCCATCGTATCCGAGAAGGGCTCCATGGACGTCGGATCAAGATCCAGGTTTACCCCGGTCGAAGGATTTTCATCTCGAAAAAACGACTAAGTCCGAAGGTAAAAGTCTCCACCGAGGAAACCCACATCGTGTATCCAGACAAGGGCTCCAGGAGGTCGGATTCAACTGGCAGGTTCGTCCCGGTGAAGAAAAACTTCAAAATAAAGACTAAGTCAGAAGGTAACTTTTTAACCGAGGCCTCCCGCGACCTGTAGCCGAGCAGGGCTCCATCGCGGTCGGCCTGAAAGTTTGACTTTGCCCCGGTCGAGGTGCAACCAGATGACCCGATTGGCGCTTTTTGTTTCTAAGCGCTAGAAAAGTAACAATTCTTTAAAAATTCATATCTCCGGTTCCCCTGAACCGATTTTAATCGTTTTTGTGTCATTTTAAAGATAAAAATATAAACTATTTTTATAAATTGGTTTTGGATTTTTAAACTGTTTCCTGTGTTTTATTTAATTACTGTTTTGTGATATTTGAATGCTTTACACTTTGTCTCCTAAGTTAAGCCTTGACGCTCGTTGCCAAGCTACCAAGGGTTGAGCTGGGATTAATTTACTGAGACCTAACTGTACCTAGGTGGAGGTTAGTGGCTTGTTGCTAGGTGTAGGTACCTACCTGCCCTACCAATAACCCATTTTCCAACACACGTGTATCCCTGAAATATTCTGAAGACCGCACAGGACCTTGAATACGATAGGGGCGAGTTGTCCTCTGACTAAGCAGTTTTGTGTGTATATAAGGTTGGGTGCCCCAGAGTGATGGGGCAGCCTCCGTAGGATAGTCACTTGACTGTCCTGGGTCTCTGTATTAGCTCGAGCTATAATCCATGTAATAAACTTCTCTTTATTCCTCCAGTTGGTGACTCCGTCTGATTTGTGAACTCTCTGCTAAATTGACCCTGAGGACATAAAGGGTGTCCCTCCACCGCTGGGAAGGAGACCCCGGGCGGGGGTCTAATCTTTCCTGGTTCCTCGGTTGGCGCCCGAACAGGGACCCGAGTCAGGCATCCAGGGGACCGACCAGGTGACGGAGGACTCACGATTGGATTTCCAAGGGAGGCGCCCCACACCAGATTCTGAGCTTCGTTCTCTGTCGTGGACCTGCAGATCTCCACTGTGTGTCTTCCAGCCGGCTCAACTTCTCCTGGCGCTGTCTGAATTTGGGTCTCTGTTTCCTGTGAACTACTGGAGTTCCCAACTGTCGGACCATAACAGAAGTGTCAGGTAAGGACGGGAGTTGAAAGATTCCTGTCTAAAAATAGGTCTGTGAGTATTGTACGGTTTCTATCGCTCTTTGCAAAGATCGACGTCAGTGGTAAGACTGACCTCAGTTGTCATTTAAGTATATAGGAAGCAAAAGGCATATTTGCCACTCCTTTGGTGTATTCAAACCACTGATGTAAGAATTAAAAAAAAAATAATATACTGGAAGAATGCCTGCGTTCAGTTGTTTCAGGAAATTGTGTTGTTGTCTTTGCAGTAGGGACTCCCGCCTGGAGGAAACATGCCCCTCTCCTCCAGCCGGGACTCCGAATTATGATATATATGTTAAATATGGCATAGGTCCGATTATCTGGTCTGATATATGGAGAAAATGAACCAAAGGTAGTTTTGATTTGCAATGGCCTATTCACGGGACATTTGATAAAGATAAATTAGACTATTTACAGGAACGTTTGTTTGTAACAAAAAGTAGACCAGGGATGTTTGATTCACTACGGACGTGGCAGAAAGGAGCAGACCAAAGACGTAGGAAGGCAGAGAAAGAATTACAGAGACATAAGACCAGGACTGTGAGTGAAAAGGTATATGACTCTGACGTAGCTGAACATCAACAGAAAATTTTAGAACATGACCGAAGCCTTCACTTACAAACTGATAAGTGTTACCCTTCCAGGACAGTAGTGGATAAGCCACAAGAGGAAGACCCCCTTTTAAACGATATGTTAGATAAACCCCCGTTATATACTCCACCAATATATCCTACACTACATCCTCAACCTGCACCAGGTGACCCTATTATGCCACCCCCGGATGGATCTCAGGCAAGTGCTCCGCCACCCACCACCACCCCTCCTGTCACCGGACCTATAGAGGATACACCCCGCCCGACTATACCCACCCCTCGATTGGCCCCCGTTTGGCCCACCCCTGACTCCTGTTTAGACACCACACATACCCCCCGCCACATGACCCCGCGAAAGCGCACCCTGCGCGGACATTTGTTCTCTAATTCACAAGAGGAAGATGTCATTGAAGAAATGACACAGAGGTGGATGACTAATTGGAATGACTATGGGGTCAGGGACATTGTCCACACTATGAAACAATGGGATAGTTTAGTTCAGTTACATGCAGCCGTCCTTATGTGCAACATTATAATACAAGAATATGAGGATGATGGTTCCTCAGCTCCTGCAGGACTGGTGGACCTCCGAAAACGCACCCCTACTGGGCTGCCGTTTGGTTCTGGTCTATATGATTATGTTGTTACTCTTCTTGTATATAGGGACCGCCTGTGGACATGTAGCCCTTCTATAAGGGCATCCATGTTTCCCATGAGAGAGGTTCCGCCGGTTTGGCGAGAACCGGTGACGGGTGACGCTGGCCAAGTTATTACCGGAGGGCATTTTCAACAAATGTGGGTACACACCCCATGGAAAAGATCTGAAACATATACCCTAAAAGCCGCCTTACCTGACCCCCGTAAGAACCCTGCAGGATATTATAAAGAATTGCAACAAATTCTTGAATCATGTACTATGATGTTGTCTGATATTGACATGTTAATGGCAGCAGTAGTCCCGCAGGAAGTCTGGTCAAAAATACGGAGGCACGACCATGCTGAACTAGGGGGCACGTGGGACCAATTGCAAGCAGCAGAAAGAGACAGGGTTGGGGGAGCGAAACCAGACCCACTTATATTGGCTCTCCCACTGCGTATTTTGGATTTAATGAAGACCATACTTGCACCACACAGTATAAATTGGGATAAATTGGCCGCCTGTAAACAGAAAAAGGATGAGGGTGTTTCAGACTTTTATACAAGGTTTGAGGGTGTCTTTTCTGATTACAGCGGCCAAGACATGACTACTGAAGGGGGGATAAGACTCTTTGTTGACAAATTCGTGGACAATTTATTACCAGACATAAAGGGAAAATTGAAATTGTGTGAAAGTACGTGGCCAGTCTCTACTGCCACTGGAATACTGACAATGGCCCAATATTATGAGTACGGGGAGATAGAAGAACAAGAAAAGAACGAGAAAAAAATGAAGGAGTTGAAAACAAAGGTGTTATTTCAGCAGGCCTACCCTCAGACCCGTCAACAGCAGTCCAGATCAAGGTCACAAGTACCTCCCAATGACAGAAGGCAGTCCCAACGCCCTCCCCGTTCTTCCCTCTCCTACAATCAGTGTGCCTCTTGCAAGCAGGAGGGCCACTGAAAGAATGACTGCCCCAATAAGGACAACTCCACAGGCCGCCCCATGCCCCCACCGCAACAGGACTACAGACCACGCGGTAGGTCTGGTCCGGCAGACAGCCAGCAGGCCCCTCCACGGTCCTACAGTACCCCCCGCCCGAATTATTTTGATACTTCATCCCAGCGTCAATATTTTAATGACAACTATGATGCGTATGAAGGTCAGGGGTCCTCCTTTGACTAGGACAGCCTTCGACAGAGGGGGGTGGGACCAATTTCTATTCCTGTTAGGCAGAATGTCCCTCACGTTGAGGTACAATTAGACAGTTCTCCACATGATTTTTTGGTAGGTACTGGGGCAACCAAAAGTTCTGTTAAACAGGAAGAGGTCCAGGGGGTCCCTCTGTCTGGCAATATTAACGTCTCTATGGGTTTTTCTGGTGTTCCGGTGGCTAACCCCGTCTCCCAGCCGCTGCATGTTGCTATAGGTCCTTACACCATTAGCTCCCCTCTCATTCTTACTTTGGCCTGTAGTGAGAATTTATTGGGTTTGGACTTATTAAAGAAATTGTACGCCACCATTTATTGCTCTCCGGATGGAGTTCATGTCACTCTAGGTCCAAATATTTCCCCGTCACAATTTTTGTCAAAACCACTTCCACCCGAACTTCGAGATTTGCTAGACATTTTATGGGCCACACATAAGGACGATGTTGGATGTCTGGACATACCACTGTATGTCATACGTTTGAAAGCCAATGCCAAATTGCCTCGTCTTCCCCAATAAAAATTATCCCAACACATTGAACAACAACTCAAAAATATTGTGACCCAGTTGATTGATTTGGGTGTCATTGAAGAAACGCGTGGTAATGATTTTAACAGTCCTGTCCTTCCTGTTCATAAAAAATTATCTGATGGCACTGTGTCTCCAGGACTCCGATTTGTTATTGATTTACGGGCGGTCAATAAGATTGTAATACCCCAGTTCCCTGTTGTTCCTGACATTACGACATTATTAACAATGATACCTGCCTCCGCTACTTGGTTCTCTGTTATCGATCTTAAGAATGCATTCTTTAGCATTCCCATTCATCCAGATAGTAGACACATCTTTGGGTTTTCACTGGGTGGTCGCAGTTTCCGGTTCTGTTGCGCTCCACAAGGCTATACTGAATCGCCTAGCATTTTTAGCCAGGCCCTCAAGGGTCAATTAGATGCCCTTGTTTTTCCTTGCTCCTCGACGCTGGTTCAATATGTGGATGACCTTTTAATAGCATCCACTTCAGAACAAAATTGTAAAACAGATACTGTAGCCTTATTGAAACATCTAGCACACCATCACCATAAGGTCTCCCTCTCCAAATTGCAATATTGTAGACAGGAGGTTATATACCTAGGACACCTCCTGTCTAAGGAGGGACGTTCGTTAACGGCTGAGAGAATACAAGCTATACCAGACATACCGGTTCCAAGGACACAGAGAGACGTTAGGGCCTTTATAGGTATTACCTCCTTCTGTTGTCAATGGATTCCTAATTATTCTCTTTTGATAAAACCATTTTTGCATCTCACCCACAAAGATTGTCCTGAAAAGATTGAATGGAATGATGATTTTCAGTCTGGTTTTGATGAACTGAAAAATACACTCTGCACAGCACCTGTACTGGGTACGCCTGATTATCGCAAAGATTTTCAGTTATATGTGAGCGAGAGAAATGGATGTTCACTATCAGTGTTAACCCAAGAGCATGGTGGCAAACAACGCCCCTGTGCTTATTTTTCAGCCCTACTGGATCCAGTGGCCCGTGCACTCCCGAGCTGTCTACGGGCAGTAGCCGCTGCATCGGTCGCAGTGCGCCAGTTGGCCGGGATAGTCATGGATTCACCCCTTACCCTGTTGGTCCCACACACTGTTGACGCACTATTAAACAAAACAAAAACACAGCATCTTACTAATGCACGATTAACTACTTATGAACTGACACTTTTAGCTAGTCATATAACATTAAAAAGGTGCAACACGCTCAATCCTGCCACTTTATTGCCAATTACTGAAAAAACGGAAGATTCTTATGATGACATACATGACTGCATTCTCCGGACGGAGGATGAAACAAAAGGGAGAGTGGACTTACAGGACACTCCACTGAAAGACCCTGATGGCATATTATACGTAGATGGCTCATGCATCAAGCTACCCGATGGCACTACCTCTGCAGCCTATGAAGTTACAACAGCTACCACTGTAGTTGAAACAGCTAAAATACCACATAACTCTGCTCAGGCCGCAGAATTAATAGCTCTAACACGAGCCTGTGAGTTAAGTAAAGGACTTAGGGCCTCATTCTGACCCTGGCGGATGGCGGAGGCCGTCCGCCAGGGTACCGCCGCTGAATGACCGCACCGCGGTCAAAAGACCGCGGCGGCCATTCAGACATTTCCTCTGGGCCGGCGGGCGCTCTCCAAAAGAGCGCCCGCCGGCCCAGAGGAAATGCCCCTGCAACGAGGACGCCGGCTCAGAATTGAGCCGGCGTAGTTGCAGGGGTGCGACGGGTGCAGTTGCACCCGTCGCGTATTTCAGTGTCTGCTTAGCAGACACTGAAATACTTTTCGGGGCCCTCTTACGGGGGCCCCTGCCGTGCCCATGCCATTGGCATGGGCACGGCAGGGGCCCCCAGGGGCCCCGCGGCACCCCCTACCGCCATCCTGTTCCTGGCGGCCAACCCGCCAGGAACAGGATGGCGGTAGGGGGTGTCAGAATCCCCCATGGCGGCGCAGCAAGCTGCGCCGCCATGGGGGATTCTAAGGGCAGCGGTAAACCGGCGGGAGACCGCCGGTTTGCCTCTTCTGACCGCGGCCGAACCGCCGCGGTCAGAATGCCCTGCGGGGCACCGCCAGCCTGTCGGCGGTGCTCCCGCCGACCCTGGCGGGGTCAGAATGACCCCCTTAATGTGAATGTTTACACGGATAGTCAGTATGCATTTGGAGTAGCACACAATTTTGGTCGCTTGTGGGCCGAACGAGGATTCCTCACTTCACATGGGACACGTATTCAACATGGGACCCTTATAACTAACTTACTTTCTGCCCTGGCGTTGCCCAAAACAATGGCTATCATGAAGTGTAGTGCACACAAAAAGGTGACAGATGAAACTGGACAGGGCAACGCCCTAGCCGATCAGACAGCAAAAGATACAGCGTATGCAAAGACAGGACACATGTATGTGATAGATAGTACAGAGAAGGTTCGTCCCCATGAAATATTTGGGAACACGGTAGAGAGTGTCAGGAAGATACAGGATGAGGCAACTGAACAGGAGAGAAAGGAATGGGGAGAAGGGAAGGCCAAGTTAGATGAAAATACGCTGTGCTGGACAGATCTGTCACAGAGGGACAGATGGATGTTACCCGATGCATTCGTTCTGCCAGTAGTGACTATGGCCCATGGTCCTGCACACGTTAGTGCGAAAAGCATTTGTGATTTGCTTGATCCGGTTTGGTCTAATAAAAATATCAGAAGAGTAGCTGACCAACTGGTTCAATCCTGCATGATTTGTTTACAACATAACATAGGGAAGGGTGCCTCAGTCCCCGCTGGGCATTTTTCCCCACCAACGTATCCCTTTGAAGTACTACAAATGGATTATATTGAGATGGAAAGGTGTAACAACTTGAAATATGTCCTAGTTGTGGTCTGTATGTTTAGTAAGTGGGTAGAAGCTTACCCTACTAAAGATAATATTGCCCTTACCACCGCAAAGGTACTTCTGAAGGAGTTCTTCCCACGGTTTGGGGTCCCAAGGTGTGTCTGGTCAGATAATGGGAGTCATTTTGTAGGGCAGGTGATGAAAAGGGTGTGTGAAGGGTTGGGCCTCCGCCAGAAGTTTCATGCAGCTAACCACCCCCAATCAGCAGGACTAGTTGAAAAATATAATGGAACACTTAAATTGAAGATGTAAAAAATATGCGCAGAACGCGGTATACGGTGGCTGGACGCGTTGCCCCTGGCTGTAATGTCTGTCAGGATGACACCTCACTCTAGATCAGGGTTGTCACCCCATGAGATAGTGATGGGTAGGCCAGCAAATGTCTGGGGGGTCCCTCGACCTCACAAGTACTCAGAACTAGAACATCCTGTTTTGATGGACTATTTAAATGAACTCACTAATTCTTTGCGTTCTATTCACCAACAGCTGCGTGAAGCACTCCCATCTGTATCCACTGATCCAGGCCACAAGATACTACCTGGAGACTGGGTCCTCACAAAGAATTTCCAGCGGAAAAAGAGTCTCGAACCTCGATGGAAAGGTCCGCGACAAGTCCTCCTTGCTACTCGAACAGCAGTTAAAGTCGAGGGAGCTAAGAATTGGATACATGCATCCCACTGTAAGGAAGTACCCCTACTCGTACCCTCTGATGAAATAAAAAGTGGTGACCACCCGACGACTGAGGACCATTTCAGCAACACTACGCGGAGTGATAAAAAACAGAACGACAGTGTGCTGCAGGAGGTTCCCTCAGATTTAGGTCACACTGAACAATTGTTTCCTGACCATACCATACCACAGTCCACAAGATACGATTTCCACCCACGAAAAAAAGAAAATGAACAATGAACTGATTGCTTGTCCCCTGTATTAAGTCTGACGATAGCTGCAGGGCCGTGATTTTGACTGTCGGGGCGGACCAGAGTGTGTCAATAGGACTGCTGGAATCACCCCACAGTGAAGCAACCACCAGTCACGGGCAGCACCTAGATTGGACTGAACTGCTAGTGAGACAAGCAATAAAGAGAAATGGATGTTATACAAGAAGACAAGAGGAAAAAGAAGAAAATAAGTAATTTAAAAAGACTATTAGGCCCACGTATCGCTTGTCTCACCATAACAATACTATTTTTGATACTTCTGTCCTGCATTGGGTGGGTAATACATGATTCTGACTCAGAGGTCTCACCAACTACGCCACTGCCTCCAGAACACAGCCATGTTTCCTTACCTCCCCATGAGGAAGGACGACGTAAGGAATATGAAAACAATACCTTCATATCTATGTTACATCAACATCAGCTGGCTGTAAATAGAACAAATTGTTGGATATGTGGCTTGCTACCAAGTTCTGTGCAAAGAAGGTTGCCATATATTGCATTCCCTTTTTCTTTTGATGGCTCCTGCAGCGCCTGGTATGAACTATCAGCCATTTGGGCTACCTCAATGGATGCTACTAATTCCGGACTATTGGTCACCCACCTATACCGGTTATGCTGGCCCACTGGAACAAGAGTTTATGGAACAAAGGAAGAAAAGTCAGAATATGCTGACCGTCGAAATAGGTCTACTGACATTTTTTATCCTTTAATACCACACCCCGGATTGGCCAAAGATTTTTTGTAACACAGGTCAAGGCTCCACTTTGTTTTCAGAAAAGTGGTAATAGAAGTATAGGTGCCAGTAACTGTAATGCTACAGTAATATTGAATGGAACTAATTGGCCTAACATGATACCATCATGAAACTCGTATTTTGTTTGTGGTAATAATGCCTTCACCTCCTTGGTACCCACCTGGACCGGCACATGTTACATTGCTTGGTTACTACCACCAACTTACACAGCTGGCCCTCAACACCACAGGACTCGGAGAGGGGTAATATCTGCAGAAGATACCTTAGCACAAGAAGCATTGGACTACTTTAAAGGAGTCCTTCCATTTTGGGGCCCTATGATGAACAGTAGGGATATCAGACATCTCACACGAGTCGTGGAAGCAACAATAAATTAAACAGCAGGAGCTCTGAGTAACATCACTGCAGAGCTCGCTGCTGACTGCCTTGTTACTCTTCAAAACAGAATGGTTCTTGACATTATCTTGGCAGACCGTGGTGGAGTTTGTACTTTGATCGGATCGAGCTGCTGCATTTATATACCAGACAATGCCCCTTCAGTGTATAAAGCTATTCAAAGGTTGCATATGATAGCTTCCACAATACACCAAGACGAACGAACATGGTCCTTGACCGACTGGTTTTGGGGCTTGATTTCCCAATGGGGCTGAAAGATACTAATATTCCTTTTTGTGCTTGCTGCTGTATTCCTCACCTGTTGTCTTTGTGTACAGTGCCTACCTGCTTTGTGCGGTTGCTGCATGGCATCCCTTGCCCCCTGGCCTGTTTGCCCTCCTCAACACACGGTTATGCTGTCCCTTGAGCAGGAGATAAAAGACCTTATGTCCATTAACATAGACACTGAATGACGTTCAAACTTGCCTCACAATGGCAAAAGGAGGGATTGAGAAAATGTACATAAAGTTAATCATACACCATAGCTGCTAGGCATCTGTTTATCTTTATTATGTTGCCATGTGCTCGACAAACCTCCTGAACTTTGATGATTGACCTTGTGCTCGCAGCCTTGGGCTGCAATCTGCTTATCGCTGCCATATTACTTTTTCCAATTACAGTTCCGTGAATAGTCGTGCCTAATCAGTAACTGCCAGAACAAGTTTGTACAGGTCGTTGCCACCTCCTGCCAGCTGCATCTGTACCTTCTCCCACCACACGTGTATCACTGAAATATTCTGAAGACCGCAGAGGACCTTGAATACGATAGGGGTGGAGTTGTCCTCTGACTAAGCAGTTTTGTGTGTATATAAGGTTGGGTGCCCTAGAGTGAAGGGGCAGCCTCTGTAGGATAGTCACTTGACTGTCCTGGGACTCTGTATTAGCTCGAGCTATAATCCATGTAATAAAGTTCTCTTTATTCCTCTAGTTGGTGACTCCGTCTGATTTGTGAACTCTCTGCTAAATTGACCCTGAGGACATAAAGGGTGTCCCTCCACCGCTGGGAAGAAGACCCCGGGTGGGGGTCTAATCTTTCCTGGTTCCTCAGTATGACAACTCATTTAATAGTCCATAACCTATCCTTCTGTAGAATCCTATCCCTTAATCTAACACGATCAATCCTCTGCCAGCCTATGTCACCAACCATTCACCTGAAACAACCTAGATCTCACTAATGCTCACACCTACGAGGAATTCATATAATCTATTACAAAGTAACTGGGGTAAATGCATGTCATCTTTTGCTGAGTGCGCATGACTAATCACAATAATTAACAATAACCACTGTATTAACCACTAACCTTGGAATCCGGATTAGCATGCTACTCACCGTACATCACTTCAGTGCCTCATCAGGGGTAGTAAGCGCTTTATAAATGCAATTACAATTGCAATGTTGTACACCAGCAGGGCTGCTGTTTAACATGGCTAAAAGTTAGCAGTGTAGAGTGGCGTATAGTGGAGTGGTGTAGCGTGTCATGGACTGTTGTGGAGTGTCGTGCAGTAGAGTGGTGAAAAGTGGAGTGATGTAGAGTGGCATAGAGTGGAGGGTGTAGAGTGGAGAAGTGTAGGCTGGAGGGATATAGAGTGGAGTACAGTGATGTAGAGAGGAGTAGAATGTTGTAAAGAGGAGTGGGATAGAGTGTAATGGAGTGATAGAGTGGAGTGTTGTAGGGTTGAATAAAGTGTCATAGAGTGGCATATGGTGGGGTAGAGTCTTGCAGCGTTAGTGGCATGTAAAGTGTTGTAGAGTGGAGTGTCATAGAATGGAGGTCCTTACGGTGGAGGGGCGTAGAGTGTCTTGGAGTGGTGTACAATGGAGTAGAGTAGCATGGCAAAGAGTGGTGTGTTGCAGAGTGAAGTGTCATAGAGTTAAGTGGAGTGTCGTGGAGGGTCATAGAGTGGAGTGTAATGGAGCTGAGGGTCATAGAGTGGAGGGACATGGAGCGCAGTAGAGATGACTGTTGTGGAGTGGAGTGACAGAGGGGGTCATTCTGACCCCGGCGGTCAGAGACCGCCGGGGCCAAGGTCGGCGGGAGCACCGCCGACAGACCGGCGGTGCCCCGCAGGGCATTCTGACCGCGGCGGTTCGGCCGCGGTCAGATGCGGGAAACCGGCGGTCTCCCGCCGGTTTCCCGCTGCCCTGCAGAATCCTCCATGGCGGCGGAGCGCGCTCCGCCGCCATGGGGATTCTGACACCCTCTACCGCCATCCTGTTCCTAGCGGGTCTCCCGCCAGGAACAGGATGGCGGTAGGGGGTGCCGCGGGGCCCCTGGGGGCCCCTGCAGTGCCCATGCCAATGGCATGGGCACTGCAGGGGCCCCCGTAAGAGGGCCCCACAAAGTATTTCAGTGTCTGCTTTGCAGACACTGAAATACGCGACGGGTGCCACTGCACCCGTGGCACCTTCCCACTACGCCGGCTCAATTCTGAGCCGGCGTCCTCGTGGGAAGGTTGATTTGCCCTGGGCTGGCGGGCGGCCTTTTGGCGGCCGCCCGCCAGCCCAGGGCAAATCCCAAAATACCCTCAGCGGTCTTTCGACCGCGGAGCGGTATTTTGGTGGGGGAACTTTGGCGGGAGGCCTCCGCCGCCCGCCGAAGTTAGAATCACCCCCAGAGTGTCAGAATGGAGTGTTGCGGAATGGCAGAGAGTGGCAGAGTGGAGTGGCATAGAGTGTGGTAGAATGTCATAGAGTGGAGTGACATAGAATGGAGGAGCGAAGACTCGAGGGGCTTGGAGTGGAGTAAAGTGTTGTGGAACAGAGTGGAGTAGAGTGGCGTAGCATAAAGTGTAGTAAAGTGTCAGAGTGGAGGGGCGTAGAGTGGAATGTTATAGGATGGAGGGGCATAGAGTGGCTTAGAGTGAAGTGTCATAGAGTGACAAAAAGTGTTGTAGAGTGGAGCGGTGCAGAGTGTAGTGTAGTAGAGTGTTGTAGAGTAGAATAAAGCAGGTGTGAGTGTAGTCGTGACTGTCAGGGAGGTGGAGGAGGGGTAGACAGTGGAGGCAGTGAGTGTGGATGTGTGTACAACTGTCTGTTGTTTGTGTGAGTGCTTGTGGACTGAAGTTTTGCCTGTGTTTGACTGCGGCCACTCATGTGTGATGTCTCTTGTGCATACTCGTCTGTATGTGTGCATGGGATGGGCTGGGGTTGAGGAGACTAGGACTGGGAAGTGGTAGTTGGAGAGGGAACGGTAGGAACGGGTACAATGGCTGCCATCAGAGAGGAGGCCAGAGCCTGACTCGATCTCTGTTGGGCCGCCAATCCACCGTGGCTGCCCTCCAGGAATCCATTGCATCGCTGCATCTGGGATGCTAGCCCCTGGATGGCATTCAAAATGGTTGACTGCCCTACAGAGATGGATCTCAGGAGGTCAATAGCCCCCTCGCTCAGGGCAGCAGGGTTCATTGGGGCAGGGCCTGAGGTGCCTGGGGCATAGGAGATGCCCACCCTCATGGGTGAGCGGGCACGGGCAACTCGCTGAGGGGCTACTGGGAGGGCGGTGCTGGTACGGGGGCGGTGGCTGTACCAGCAGCTGGGGTGGTTACAGAGGTGTCTGCCACCACCAGGGAGCTTCCATCGGAGGAGGTATCTGAGTCAGTGTTGTCACCTCCTCTCACCGCCGTTGTGCTCCCCTCACCCTCACACTGGTTGCCTCAGCGTCGGTGGACTCTGCATCCTGGGTCCTGTGGATTGCAGCTCCCTCTGTCGCCAGTGCTCCTGCTCCTCCGCCAGATGATGCTAATGCACACATGGACAGGATGACAGAAGGAGAAGGGGGGAGAGAGAGAAAGGGAGCATTGGGTCAATTACAGCACCAACACCACAGTTGGCATACACAGCACCGTCACACACAGGAATCAGGATTGAGCACTATGCATTGTACTGGCATTGATTTGGCTAGATGCCACAGCAAGATGACAGCCAAACAACGCCAACTGCACCCCTCCTGGGACCCACAAAGCCCTGACTGAAATGGAATGCAAGCAAGCTAGGTTACCTGCATTTACCATACACCCATTACCCTTGAGCTGGATCACGCTGCAATGCCCTGCCTGTCATTAAGCGGCACCCACTAACTCACATGCACCACCCGGATCCCATGCCACCTTCCAATTATTGTAGTAATGCCCACTGTACTCACCCCCTTGTGGCTGCTGTGATGCCTTCATGCGCCCATCCAGCTCTGGGTAGGCCACCACCAGTATGCGGGCCATCAGGAGGGTCAGGTTCCAACAGGCACCCCTTCCTCGTTGGGAGGCCATCCCCATCTGGGCCTCTGCGGTCTTCTGTGCCAAGCATCTCAGGTCCTCCCACAGTTTCCTGCATTGGGTGCTCCGCCTGCTGTAGACCCCCAGGGTCCACACATCCTTGGCAATGACACGCCACAATCCCTTCTTTTGATGGGTGCTGACCTGCAGAGGGAATGCAGACAGTAGGACACCATTTCACATTCAATCCAGCCTGTCACACATATGGCCCACAAATCCCGTTTCAAAATCCATTGGTACACACATCGGCCGGCACCCACCATGTACACTATCTACAGACATCCCCCCCAAATGACACAATGCCTGCACACACATCTCCATGCAACCTTCCCACATGCATCATGCCCAAGGTGTACTCACCTGTTGGTCTGGAGGCCCATACAGCTGTCCATACTTGGGTAGGACCCCATCCGCCAAGCGCTCCAACTCCTCCAAAGTGAAGGCAGGGGCCCTTTCCCTGGTCACACGGCCCATGGTAGGTTCCAGACACAGGTCACAGCAGCACAAGCAGTGTAGGTGTTCTCCTGTGGAAAGTCAGGAATCAAGTGAGGTTATAGACAGAAAATGGCAGTAACATCCGTGGGAGTGTACAGCGTCACTGCCGAGGCTGATCCCCATTGGCCACTTTACTCCATAGAGACCCTCTTTAGCCAATGAGGAATTCGCGGCAGTGCAAGACCGCCTTCCGCCACAACACCCAACGTCGGTGGAGTTACCTCACTTCCACCTGTCCCTAGGTACAGGACAGGCGGTCGCCATTTCATGGTGGTGGACTACATACCGATCTTCCATAACTGCGTCATTGCTGAACATTGCACATACATTGCCATTCCCACTGTCCCATCACATTAATGCTGTATGCGCACTGCGGTGGTGGTTCCATTATTAAAATGTTTGACGGCCTACTCACTCTTGTGTCCCTTAGATACCTACCACTGAGGATGAATAGGAGGAGGAGACAAACCCCCATGTACAGACCTCTTGTTGACTTGGCTACACTGGAGGACAGGCACATTATACTCACCTATAGACTGGACATGGCCACAATCACAGAGCTGTGTGCACAATTGGAGCCTGACCTGATATCAGCTATCCGCCATCCCACCGGGATCCCCCCTCTGGTACAAGATCTATCTGTGCTCCATTTCCTGGTGGTTCTTTCCAAGTGACAGTGGGCTTGTGAGCAGGAATGTCACAGCAAATGTTTTCAATCGTGCTGGCAAGGGTATTGTCTGCCTTGGTGAAACATGTGCAGCTACATTTCTTTCCTCTAGGTGGAAGATTTGGCCACTGTGAAGGCTGGATTCTATGCGATGGGACATATACCTAATATTATTGGGGCGATTGACGGTACACATATTGCGTTTGTCCCCCCCCCACCAGAATGAGCAGGTGTTCAGGAATTGCAAGAGTTTCCACTCACTGAATGTGCAAATGATGTTCCTGGCAAACAAGTACATCTCCCACGTCACTGCCAAGTATTCAGGGTCAGTGCATGACGCCTTCGTTCTGAGGAATAGCAACATCCCAAATGTGATGGCCCAACTACAGAGGCACAGGGTGTGGCTAATAGGTGAGCCAGAGTCCCCACCCACTGTATGTCAGTGTATGCCTTCAAGTGTTATCCCCATACGATTGTGTAAGGCTAAATTATGTCCCTCACTATTTGCAGGTGACTCTGCCTACCCAAATGTATTGTGGCTCCTGAACCCTGTGAGGAATGCCAGAACAGGGGCTGAGAACCATTATAATGATGCACGTGGGCGAACCAGAAGAATAATCGAGAAGACCTTTGGCCTCCTGAAGGCCAGGTTCAGATGTCTGCATCTGACAGGTGGATCCCTGTGCTACTCACCCGAGAAGGTCTTCCAGATAGTAGTGACATGCTGCATGTTGCACAACCTGGCCCTCAGACAACATGTGCCTTTTCTGCAGGAGGATGGGACTGGAGATGCCCCTGTGGCAGCAGTGGACCCCAAGGACAGTGAAGATGAGGAGGCAGACGATGAGGATGTGAACAACAGAACATCAGTTATACATCAATACTTCCAATGACACATAGGTGAGACAGTGCAACTGACCATTACTCTGACTATTGATGTTTTCTCTGTGGCTGTAGCATGAAGGCATTCAGTTCCTTTGCATCTCAACGTAGTGTCACCTATGGCTTGTCCTTTCACTGATGTTGGTGATATGACAACAGTGTCCTTATGTGTTTACTACAGACAGCTTTAGGTCATTATTTGTATGCTTTCACAGTGTTCAGGTCATTTGCATTAGATGTGACTGTTCCCATAAATGCTCATTTTCAACACATAAAATGGTGTCACTCATATTGTGTTCACGGGTGTTTATTGTAGTGCAAATAATTGACTAAAAAGTGCAATGGAATGCGGTGATGGTAGAGGAAAGTTCAGGGTATTGTCCCAGTCTGTTTGTAGCACAGGTCCAGTGTCTCAGGGCCATAGGAAGGGGAGCAAAGGCAGTTAAAAGTGGACAAGATGACAGGGTGGGACACAAGGGGGACAATCAGGAGAGTCTCATTTCCTGGCGGTGGTCTTGGTCTTGGCAAGTGTCTCTGGCTTCTGTCTGGGTCACAGTGAATGTCTGCGGAGTGGTTCACCTTCTGCAGGGGAAAGGGGTGCTGGTGGTTTGTTATTCCTGTGGCGGGGCCTCCTGCCCACTTGCTGCAACAGAAGTGGAGGGCTGGTCAATAGACTGGCTAGTGGTAGGGGCCCGCTGCTCTGCTGACCATTCCCTCATGATGTTGGCCATGTCTGCCAGCACCCCTGCTATGGAGATCATGGTGGTGTTGAGAGCCTGCAAGACCTCCCTGATCTGATGGCGTTCCTCCTGCAGCCGCTTATTCCCCTGCATGTTGTTAAGGATCATGTCCTGGGATTGTTGGTAGGCCCCCAGGACATTGGTGAGTGCCTCTTGGAGAGTCGGTTCCCTGGGCCTGTACTCCCCCTGGTGCACAGCTGTCCTCCCAGTGTTCCTGTTGCCGTGTGCCTGTGTTCCTTGAACGGTGTGCCCACTGCCACTGACCCCAGGTCCCTTATTGTCTTGGGTGTGAGGTGTGGACTGGGGTCCCGATACAGGTGGGCACACTGCTGATTGACGTGTCCTGGGGACAGAGGTGTGGGGATGCTGGGTGGGTGCTGTGTTGTTGGATACTGATGGGGGAGGCTCTGTGGTTGACTGGGAGTGGGCTGGGGTGACCGACTGACCAGTGGTCCCTGATCGGCTAGGTAGTTCATCCAGATCCTGAAGTCCAGAGTTACTGTCATCACTGGGGGGCATCTTTTGTTGGGGGACTGGTTTGTCGTGGCACCTCCTCTCCGCTGAGATTGGCTAGGGCACCTGTGGGGATGTAAGTGATGTATTATGCTTCATGTCTGTGACATATTGTACATCCCTAGCTTCCCTTCTATCTTTGCTGTTGCCCTGCCACCTTTGTTTATGTATGGTGCTGTATTGTGGGATTGTAGTTCTCCATGCTGTGCATGCTTCGGTGATGGGTGTCCATTCAGGGCGGGGAGGGCTGTCCATGCATTGGTATAGAATGCTGGGCTTGGCATTGGGGTTAGTCAGATGTGTAGGTGCAGTGTGTGGGATGGAGCGGATTGATGGGAGTGAGGGTGATGGTGTGAGATGACATGCTGGTATGGGGGTGATAAGTAGTAAATGATGACTCACCAGTGTCCAGTCCTCCGGCAACTCCAGTGAGTCCCTCAGGATGCAGTAATTCTTGCTCCTCCCATGCTGTGAGCTGTGAGCTGTGGGGGAGGAGGTAGGGGTCCACCACCAGTCCTCTGTATGGCGTGCTGGTGTCTTGCTGCCATGGAACGTACCTTCCCCCATAGGTCTTTCCACCTCTTCCTGATGTCATCCCTTGTACGTGGATGTTGTCTCACGGCGTTCACCCTGTCCACGATTCTCCGCCGTAGCTCCATCTTCCTGACAATGGATATTTGCTGTACCTGTGCTCCAAACAGCTGTGGCTCTGCCCTGACTATTTCCACCACCATGACCCGCAACTCCTCATCTGTGAAACTGGGGTGCCTTTGAGGGGACATGGGTGTTGTGTGGTGTGTGTAAGTGTGTGGGTGTTGGGTACTGTGGTTGGGTGTGCGAAGTGGGGTGCGTGAGGGATGTTTGGGTGTGTGTGTCTAGTAGTCGCAATGGTCTTGATATCAGTCGGGTGGCAATAATCTGTATTCGTAAAGGGCTGTGGATGATGTGGGTGTGTGTTTCATAGTGCTGTGGGTGTGTGTGGTATGTGTTTGAGTGTCAGTTGTGTGTATCTGGTATTGGCCAATGTTGTGTAGTTTAGTATTTGGGTGTACATTCTGAGCACGCTGGTGTGTACCGCCAATGGTTTACCACCATTGAATGTCTGCCATGGTGATTCGTGGGTCATGATGTGGTGGGCGTTGTTTTCTTGGCATAAAGGTATGGGTGTTGGTACCGCCACTTTAGCACAGACCTTTGGGCTGGCGGATTTGTGTATGTGGCAGTATTCTGTACGGTGTGTGTGTGTCATAATATGCCGAATGGTTATCTGCCACCGCAGTGGTATTTTGGCTGCTGTCACCGCGGCGGTAAGCGGGATTTAGTGCCAAACTAATAATGATGAGGGACCAAATCTTTAATCAAGTCCCTGTTCAGTATAGGCATATAGTATGTTCAACTGTTCTAAATGTCAACATATTTCAGCCCCTCTTATTACCCTCGTGGGGGTGTAGTGGACTTTTGCCATTACCAGAAAACAAGCCTTCATATGAACCCTACCAATAGTGTGTAGATAAGACAGAAGGTTGAACAAACCTACTGCTTGACGGAGTGATCCTGTAGGCAATGTACTTGCCTCAGTTGCAGGACCTGAGTAAAGACAACAGTATTGCTTATCAATATTACTAATTCATGCTCACCATTCGTGCCTGGAATGGAGCTGTGGGGTGACACTGCACACACACAAACGTGGTTAAATGAATCTGGTAATTTTCATGCTAATCAATCTAGTGAAAATCAAAAGGGTGGTGCGCAGCTCACTTCATGACAAGATAATCTCAACACAACAACAGTGACCTTTGACCCTCGAGTACCCGAACTCGAGGAGGAGCTATGGCCAGAAAATGACAAGTTAATAACGTGAAAGAAGGGATATACATCAAGTGTAGTTAGGAAAAAGATATAATTTTAGCCATAACAATATATTGAATAATTAATGCTAGCTATCTACAGGAAAGCGGGGTTATCAATGTGTCCGGCGTCCACCATGCGTGGCTCATAACCTTGTCCCAGGTTTTTGATTTCCTGTGCTTGCGTTTGGAGTATGCATGCACCAGAGTGTCTACTTAGTGTGTAGTGGAGGCAAAAATACATCCCCGCCCAACTGAACAATAAGAGGGTGCTAGTCCATTATGATGCTAGATAAGTCGATCCACTCTACGGGGTGTGAGGGATTTGGTATGAGTTCCGGTTAGGAATCTAGAAAGCGTGGGTGTCTGTATACACCTTTTTTGCACCGATCATGGTGTCCCCACTTCTTCCAAGTCAAGGTTTGTGAACTAGGCAGGATTTCCTAAACGCACTTTAATCAGTGCAGCAACAGAACCGATGTCCCTCCGCAGTTAGCCCCCCTGCAACTGCCCTCAACTACATTCCATCCCTCAAGGCATAACCTTCCCCCGTCCTCATCACGTTTCATTAGAACAAAACCCAACCATGACACATAGCCCATCACACACCAGCTTTTCAGTAAATACCAATTACGTCATCTAACTGTATAGCATAGGAAGGACATCTGGCATAACAACTGAAAAGGCATCAAGACAATATATACCAGTTTTAATAGGTTCTAATAGGTTAAGTGTTGTTACCTATGTTAATGTCTATTAGCTTAGTACTAGTGCCCGATACCTAACCTTATGCTAAACATTAATCTTCCATCAATCATATTTTTTGCTGTCTTTCTCCACAATCTTCCCTCACTTCCACTCAATATGTTTTCTTACACCATCATGCTCAGTTTTTGGAATCTCTGTCATTCTATGACCAGGGGCGATGACCAACCTTATCATGTTGTACACCCCTCCAAAGATCAATTCAACCATACTATTTGTCACACCATTAAAATAAAAAGAACCAGAGTATCCTAATCTTCCCTATTTCACCTACTTCGGTTTCTTCACATACTGTACACCACCAACCTTCAACCTCATAGCATCAATCCTATAGTGATAGGCATAACAGTCTCTATAGTACTCCTGATGCCTCCTAGTGCTTTCTGCGATTCCCAAACTGCCACCCACTCTTCCCTCAGACTTCAGAATGGACTCAGTCTGGAACCTGGCACTCGGCCCTTCCCTCACACAAATTGTCACACTCCTATCACATTTAGGAGTTACTACCTTCAAAGAAGCCCTCATCCCAAAAGCTCTTTACACACAAACTGGCTCTCACCTATTTGCCCTCTCTGCTAAGCCATTGCCCTGCTGAGAGTACAACTCTGTCATGTTCCACCCCTAAATTCCTAAAACAACTTCACATCAGACAGCACTTTAGGTATCCATTTGCTTGCAAACCCATCTCTCAAAAACTAAATTGCAGTTTTTGTACTCATGACACTCACCCCTCTAAAGGTAATCCGTTTAGACATATAGTTAACCAGATCAAAAATTTATCTCTGTGAAGGATGCACTAATTCCACTGGTTCCCTCATATTGAAGCCCAACTTGCTCCAAAATACCTTTGGAAACTCCACCAGGAAACGTGGTGCATTCAGGACCCTCATGGACCTATTGCTACCTGCACACCAACTACAGTCTGGCACTAGCCCTTCAACCGTTTTGTTTGTACGCCCAGTCACCAGTACACCTCCCTGACCTTAGTTTTTGTAAGATTCTTACCAATGTGCCCATTGTGGGCCAGATTGGCAGTTCCTTTTCCAAGACTTTCCAGAGAATCTACCTTATTTCCCTTCTGAGCGCACCCTTGTATATGCAAAACTCCTTCTTTACATTCCAAATTGTTTCTCTGCTCTGGACAAACTTTCATCCCTCAACCACATAGAGCATCATTTAGATATTTGCGGACAGGGGATTCTGTCACAACAGTGACAGATATCCTGTCCGCGGAAATCTAAATCCCATTATTCCCAATGGGATTTAGATTTCAGTGGATGGGATATCTGTCACTGTTCTGACGGAATAACCCGTCCACTGAGTTCTAAATCAGGCCAATAGTCTTTGTCCACTGATTGAACAGCATCACTATCCCCATACATGACATTAGACCCCATTCAGGTGTGAGATTCCCGATTTTATTTAAACCAAAAGGGGTTTCATTTTGGCTGTCTCCCACCTGAAATTGCCTCTGCTTCAATGGAAGTCAATGGGGAAAATACATTCTCCCGATTACTTATTTTAAATTTCCCACTTTCCTCTTAAAAAATGTTGGCATGTATGTATCCCATGTTTTTTCCATACTTTTCTTCCAACACTGACTCTCTTACCCGTATGACAGCCCACTGCTCTTCCACCACCGCTAGTACAGCCTCCTCTTTCCTTAAGAACACAACACCAGCTGGTAGGCAACAATTGCCTGCTGCATTCCTCAGTCCTGGCAAATATTCTACTACAAAAGTGAATTCCAGTAGTCATTCGACCACCTCTCGGTCCTCCGATTAACAAGCACTGCTTCCCAAAAATATATGTACTAACAGTCGATGATTCAACTTGTAAACAGAATCCCGCACAGGAAGAATTTGAAGTGATGGATTGCCCATTAATAGCCTCAGTGTCTCTCTGTTACTGAATAGTTGTACTTCGCCTTCATAAGGAATGGGAGGTAAATGCATACTAATGTCAGTGGTTGATACAGTCTTCAATGGACATCAATGTACTCTAGGCTTTTCCCTTATTTCACTTTTCATCTTGTCAAAATGCATAATTCCCCGACTATGTATATCCTTCCCTTTCTTCATCACTTCGAATGAACTAAACTAGCAAATTCTTGGATTAATTATTAAGAATAGGACTCTGGCTGGACTAGAACTTACCGAACCTGTTATTCGTCTTTACAAACTGTTGGACCTGGCCCTTTTTACCCGGTCATCCCCAATCTTTTTGCCTCCTTCCTCCTAATTTTTCTGATCAGTTTTTGTTGGCTTTAGGACTCTGGGCACTTCACCACTGCCAAACAGTGCTAAAGTGCATATGTCTCTGTGTAAATTGTACTGTTGATTGAATTATCTATGATTGGAATATTTGAGTTACTGATAAGTCCATAGTAAAGTGCACTAGAGGTGCCCAGGGCCTGTAAATCAAATGCTACTAGTGGGCCTGCAGCATTGGTTGTGCCACCCACATTAGTAGACCTGTAAACATGGCTCAGACCTGCCTCTGCAGTGTCTGTGTGTGCAGTTTTAAACTGCCATTTCGACCTGGCAAGTGCACCCACTTGCCAGGCACTACCCTTTCCTTTTACTACATGTAAGTCACCCCTAAAGTAGGCCCAAAGTAGCCCCATAGGCAGGGTGCAGTGTATGTTAAAGGTGGGACATGTACTGGTGTATTGTACATGTCTTAACAGTGAAATACTGTAAAGTTCGGGTTTCACTGTTGCAAGGCCTATCTCCCTCAAAGGTTAACATTTGGGCTGCCTTTAAATAACTTTAAGGCGCAGATTCCCTTTCAGGGAAGATAGAAATATGGAGTTTGTGGTCTCTGAACTCACAATTGAATTTTTTTTTTTTTTTAGTGAAGTTGGTTTTTAGATTGTGAGTTTGAAAATGCGACTTTTAGAAACCATGCATTTTCTTGCTTAAACAATTCTGTGACTCTGACTGTTTGTGGATTCCCCGTCTGGGTCAGTTTGACAGTTGGGCAGTTCACACCTCCCCTCTAGACAGTGACATAAAGGGAACTGGCGTGAAGCCTGCATATCTTGATGAACCATCTGAACTATAGCGGAGGGAGGAGTTGTCACTTGCACCTGAAAGGACTGTGCCTGCGAGTACACAATGCAGTCTCAAACCACCTGGCGTTTGTCTGGGGCCTGGCATAGACAAGGAAGGATCTTGCAAGCACTTGAGACTTTGCTTTTTACGTTTGCCAACTTCAAAGGCAGAACAAGGTATACGAAGAAGACCCAAAACCCCAGACTCTTAGAATATTTCTGGAATCAAGAGGAACCTCTGCAAGGAGAAGAGCTGAAAAGTTAAAGGAGGAGTACTGTCCCTTTGCTGTGTTGCTTTGCTGGACTGGCCTGCAGTTGCTGCTTCTGCCTGAAAAGAGTGCAAAGGGTGAACTTTGCTCTCTATCCTGCTTGAGTAAGTTCAAGGGCTTGGAGTAGAGCTTGCCTTCTGTTGGAAGTCTCAGGGACACCAAAGACTTTAGTTTCCTCTACCTGCAGCACTGGGAACTATGTGTTTTGTGCTGTTCAAGAGGAGAAACCACAGCGACGCTGCCAATGAAGCCCCTGGCCTGCACTATGACCTTGCCCCACTTCGCACCGCAACCTTGGTCTCACCAATGTCATCATCAGACGACTTCACCGAGCCGCAGCTCGCATCGCGACCTGTGGGCCCCGCACTCCGGCATCGCCTACTCACCCTGCAGCCTGGGCATCCCCGACGACACCACTCCTGCTGACACTGGCGCTGCTGCCTGCACTGTGGCCTGTGGACACCGCTCGTGAGGTCCACAAAGCACCGTCCTGTCCCGCATCGCAGCCCCGATCCACCGATGCCAGCACCATCAACTCCAGTGTCATCACCAGGTGTCCTGCCTGCACTATGGCCTGTGGACACCGCTCGTGAGGGTCATGAAGCACTGTCCCGTCCTGCTGGCTTAGGCCAACCGACGACAATGCTTCAGCAACGACGATGCTGCTGCCTGCACCGCTCCGCTTCACACTGCAGCCCTGGTCTCACTGATGCCGCTGGACGCCGTCACCAAGCCGCTGCCTGTACCGTGACCTGTCGGCACCGCACGTCGCATCATCCTGCTTCATACCGCAGCCCCGACGCCATCCAAGCCAGTGCACTGATTTCATCAGCCCAGAGTTCGATCCCCGAGGTGCGTGACTGCAAGGGTCTGATGACTCGCACACCGACTCTGGAACCGGAGCTCACCACGAGGATCACAACGCCCTACAAATCCAAGGTACTGTTTGCAGGTCTTCCAGACACTAGCTGGCCCGCAACGCTGTGGTCGGCCTGAACTGTTGCTTTTGTTGCTCACGACATCGTGATAGCCCCAATGGAGCTATCGACTTCAAGGAACTGTATTCTTAAGCTAAATCTTACAAAACTCATATCTGATGTTGGATTTTTATAGTTTTGGTCTTGTTTTACACAGATAAATATTGGCTATTTTTCTAAAACTGGTGTGGTGTCCTTTTGTAGTGTTTTCACTTGTTAATGTGTGTTATGTGCAAATGCTTTACACATTGCTTGACTGCTCGTGCCAAGCTACCAAGAGGGTGAGCAGGGGTTATCTCAGTGGGTATCTGCCTTATCCTGACTAGAATAAGGGTCCTTTCTTGGACAGGGATCAAACTGACTGCCAACTAGAGACCCCATTTCTAACACAAACAGATTCCACCAACTTAAATTTCAGTTTGATGCCCTCCCACAAAATTCTGTGTCCTAGTTTGCAACCCGTGTCTACACAAAACTGACATTTGTTTCTCATGTTAGCTCACCCTATTCCAGCCTTGGTAAAACCTCCAAGAGAATCTTGTCAGAATTTATCCTATCTTTCTAGTACACCGAGATATTATGCTAGAAGCTTATAAATATAGCATTGGAAGTCGTGAAACAGTCTATGTTACATGTCTCCCAATACCATCTTAACCTTCTAGAAGCATGCTACAACTGATGCTAAACCAAAGGCCATCCATTTGAAATGTAACATTCCTCGAGGTGTTAGAACAGAGGCCAAATGCCTAGACTTGTCATGCAGTACCACTTGGTGATACTCAGAAGATTTGTCCACGACAGTGACCTGCTAGGCCTCCCCTAAAATCACCAAAGTCTCTGAGCTGATGAGCAATAACACTGTATCAATCCATATATTTTTGTTCAGATTTCAAAGATTCATACATATCCTAAGGCACCTACCCCCTGCTCTAGTCATCAGCAAACCCAGCCCAAATCACTAGAAAGCCTCTGTTTCTTTTATGGCCCCTCTAAGTTTTACTTTATGAAGTTAATCTTTCAGTGGCTTTTTTAAAAGAAGCAGTACCTTTCTCACTTTGTGGACTGAAGGCTTACCTCCCTTTTTACTATGAGCTTACACACAAAGTCCTCCAAAAGGCCAAGCCTCTCTTAAAAAATGTGAATACATTTATTGATTAAATCCTCATCCTCTACCAAATGCAAAACTGACATCAGCTCTTATGGTGAGTTTGATTGAGGGTTATACCTAAGTCTTTGATGCGCCAGCCTAGGATATTATCCTCTCTTTTATCAATGTTTATTTTACCGGTGTCTTGGGGGTGTCAGTCTAAGAAGGAAGCTTGAAAGAGAACAACCATAAAATGGATCTGTAGCAGGAGACAGTGGAAGCACTCCCCATGGTACTATCTACAACAAGTACTCAAAATGAAAGGTAGAAAGGACGGTAGACCATAGACCTGCCAACCCATATGGTACAAATGTGCACCTCATGATATTGGCTCCCTTCACATGGTCACCCAGTGTGGAGCTGAAATCAAACAGTGACAGGCAAGGCGAGCTGAAAACCACTGCAGAGTGGATTTCCAGCTCATGATTAGAGGCTATAAGCAGCCGATGTCCATTAAGGGGCATGTAAGCATCCTAGGATATCAGAGGCAGGCTCAACAACTTTTGTGTTTTTGTTTTTTCCGTGGCAGAAGTAGATCACTGGGGGCAGGGAATTGGGATGGGTGTGCAGACAGGCCTCAAAGGCAGTTCTCCACATAAAGCTCTGACCCCTCAAAGTCCATGCCCCCTTCTCAGACAGCAAATATTATTTTCAATTTGGCAGTTCTGCCACCAATATGTTCAGACTTGGCTCTGCAATCTCTCCATTCCTCGAAGGTCATTGCAAGCCTATATTGCAAGCCCACTAGTGTTCTGTGTAAAATGTAGAAGACAACTGCTTCTAGGTGCAGCATCTCTATATGAAACATTAGATAACAAAACACATATACAACTTTCCGCAAAATTGTACAGGAAAGGGATGTAGCTACTACTTGCAGATTTACAGTAATTCAGAGCAGTTAAGAAAAGGAAAAACACATTAAACAATCATCTCACCTGTGCTATAGTTGTGTCTATCTGCAAACTATGCACTTTTTTGAACAAAGTCATTTCCACACTGAACAAAAATGGCTGATTGTCTTGACTTGGGTTCTCTTGAAAAATGGTATCTGTGGGATCATGTTGAAATAATGGCCACTGTTACTGTTTCAGTCGCTTTCACAAATAATTTTACAGAAAAAACATTACTTTTTCAATGCTTTCTGTGCTCCAGACAGTCGTAAGGTGAACGACGACATGGTGAGAGTGTGCATCGGACGGCTCCTGGCCGCCCTGACACCTACCCACGGGGGAAGCAATGGCGCTCCTTCCATGGGCCGCCCTTGTCCACCCGCCACCAAGGGTGGCAGCGGAACCATGCCCCGACGATCTAATGACATAATCAAAACCGTCCGGGACCGAGCTTGAAGCCATTTGCATTCAGTGCAGTGGAGGAAAAGTATGTTTTTTTCTCTGCAGAGGGTTTTGGGACAGCCATAGAGGCATTGGGGAAAAGTAAAGGGTTTTCCTTTCCCCCAATGTCTCTTTGGTGTGTGATAGAAATGGGGTGTCTAGCTGGAAGTCAGTTTGCACCCTGTCCAAGTAGGGACCTTCACTCTAGTCAGGATAAGGGAGATACTTGCTCAGATAACCCCTGCCCACTCCCTTAGTAGCTTGGCACGAGCAGTCAGGCCTACCTCAGAAGCAATGTGTCAGGCATTTGAACATAACACACAGTAACACAGTGAAAACACTACAAAAGGACACCACACCAGTTTTAGAAAAATAGCTAATATTTATCTATTTAAAACAAGACCAAATACGATACAAATCCAACATACAGTAATAAATATATGAATTGTGCAAGATTTACTCAAAAATACAGTTCCTTGAAGTCAATAGCTCCACCTGGGGCTATCACGGCGTCGTGATCAACAAAACCAACAGTTCAGGCTGGCCATGGCGCCACGGGCCAGCTAAGGTGTCGAGAAGACCCGCAAACAATACCTCAGATTTGCAGGTCGTCGTGATCCTCTCGATGAGCTCCGGAGAGCGGTGTTACTGACGTCGCGTTGTTGGTTCCAGAGTCGGTACATGAGTCGTTGGACCCTTGAAGCCCCACACGTTACAGATCGAACTCCAGGCTGATGAAGTCAGAAACGCTGGCATGGATGGTGTCTGGGCTGCAGTGCGAAGCGGGATGATGTGATGTGCAGTGCCCACAGGTCACGGTGCAGACAGCGTCGTCGTCGTTGCGGAAGCACTGTCATTGGTAGGCCCAAGCCAGCGGTGCGATACGGGATGGTGCTTCATGACCCTCACGAGCGGTGTCCACAGGCCACAGTGCAGGAAGGGATGCCTGGTGACGACACTTGAGTCAATGGTGCTGGCATCGGAGGTCTGGGGCTGCGGTGCGGGACAGGATGGTGCTTTGTGCTCCTCACAAGCAGTGTTCACAGGCTACAGTGCAGGCAGGGGCACCGGTTTCAGCAGGAGTGTCGTCGTCGAGGGGGCCCAGGCTGTGGTGTGAGCAGGCGATTCTGGAGTACGGGGCCCAAAGGTCGCGGTGCGAGCAGTGGGTTGGTGAAGTCGCCTGATGACGGCGTTGGTGAAACCAGGGTTGCGGTGCGAAGCTCGGCAATGCAACTCTGTGTGGCGGTGGTAGGTCACAGTGCGCCCAGCGGCTTCGTTGGGGGCATCACAGTGGTTTCTCCTCTTGAACAGCACAAAACACACAGTTCCCAGTGCTGCAGGTCGAGGAAACTGAAGTCTTTGGTGTCCCTGAGACTTCCAAAAGGAGGCAAGCTCTACTCCAAGCCCTTGGCGAACTTTCTCAAGCAGAACACACAGCAAAGTTCCCCCTTTGCACTCTTTTCAGGCAGAAGCAGCAACTGCAGGCCAGTCCAGCAAAGCAGCACAGCAAAGGGACAGTACTCCTCCTTCAGCTCTTCTCCTTGCAGAGGTTCCTCTTGATTCCAGAAAGATTCTAAAAGTCTGGGGTTTTGGGTCTGCTTCTTATACCCAGTTCTGCCTTTGAAGTTTGCAAACTTCAAAGCAAAGTCTCAAGTGTTTGCAAGATCCTTCCTTGTCCAGGCCAGGCCCCAGACACTCACTAGGGGGTTGGAGACGGCATTGTGTGAGGGGAGGCATAGTCCTTTCAGGTGTGAGTGACCACTCCTCCCTCCCTTCTAGCTCAGATGGCTCATCAGGATATGCAGGCTACACCCTGCCCCTTTTTGTGTCACTGTCTAGAAAGGTGCAAAACAGCCCAACTGTCAAACTGATCCAGACAGGGAATCCACAAACAGGCAGAGTTACAGAATGGTTTAAGCAAGAAATTGCCTACTTTCTAAAAGGGGCATTTTCAAACAAATAATTTAAAAAACAACTTCACTAAAAGATGTATTTTTAAATTGTGAGTTCAGAGATCCTAAACTCCATATTTTTTATCTGCTCTCAAAGGGAATCTATGCTTTAAGGATATTTAAAGGCAGCCCCCATGTTAACCTCTGAGAGAGATAGGCCTTGCACACTGAAAACCGAATTTGGCAGTTTTTCACTGTTAGGACATATAAAACACACTAGTATATGTCTTACCTTGATCATACACTGCACCCTGTCCCTGGTGCTACCTATGGTCTACCTTAGGGGTGCCTGACATGTATTAAAAGGGAAGATTTAGGCCAAGTCGAATTGGCAGTTTAAAACTGCACTTACAGACACTGCAGTGACAGGTCTGAGCCATGTTTACCGGGCTACTAATGTGGGTGGCACAACCAGTGGTGCAGGGCAACTAGTAGTATTTGATTTACAGGCCCTGGGCACCTCTAGTGCACTTTACTAGGGACTTACCAGTAAATCAAATATGCCAATCATGGATAAACCAATCAACTGTACAATTTACACAGAGAGCATATGCACGTTAGCACTGTTTAGCAGTGGTAAAGTGCGCAGAGACAATAAACCAGCAAAAACAGACCTGAAAAAATAGGAGGAAGAAGGCAAAAAGTTTGGGGATAACCCTGCAAAAAGGGCCATTTCTAACAGTGTGCATTCCAGCTGCACGATCACGCATGGTGCTGCACTCGTGCAGCAGGAATGCCCACTTGACACCAGAGATGTTTTATTTGGGCAGCATGCTGTTGTGGGAGCACCCCCTTCTTTTGGGGCACAAGTATTTTTACCATCTCCGACCCCCCACCCACCCTTACGGGCAGATCATCCTTTTTCTTTAGGCTGATCTGCCCCCAAAGGTCGGCAGAAATCACTAGACATCAGGGATATAATTTTTGACCATGATTATTGTGTTGTGATGAGCGACTCCTTCAGCAAGAGTTGCTCCTCAGTGGTGGGCAAGTATTCAGGCATTAGCCTTTTTCTTTAGGCCCATCTCCCCTCAAGGAGGCAGAAACCAATAGACACCAGGCATTTAGTATGCTTCTATTTTTTTGTGTTTGAGGAACAACCCCTTGGGCAAGGGTCACTTCCTTTTTGGGGGAGAATAATTTGGCCATTTCTGCCTCTCCTTGGGGGAAAATCAGCCATTATAATTTAGGGTCATCTCCCTCAGATGGAGGCAAAATCCCACTAGACACCAGGGATTTATATACATGTATTATTTCTGTGTTTGGGGAGTGATCCCTTGGGAAAGGATCACTCCTCTTTTATGGGAGAATATTTTGGCTGTCTCATTGGCAATTATTTTGAGGTGCATGTGCTCCCAAGGGGTGCCGAAAACCACTAGATACCAGGGAAAGTTTCTGATTGTTTGGTAGCGCAGTGTGAGTGGACTGGCACATACATTGCTTTTGTGATCATGTTCTATTTCTTTTTTTTATTCTAGTGCAAAGCTTTTGATTCCTTTGCTGTGACCTTGCTTGTGGTTCTGGCTGTGGTAAAACTTTTTTGTACTGTTTTCTCCAAATGAGTATCATTGCCATGCATGAATGAGTTTTTTGTAAATGGTGTAATAATGCAGCATATTTAGGTTATGTTTTATTGTGTGTGAAATTCTCCTTGGATTTGTGCACAATGTGTATTGTGTTTTCTTATGTGTAATTTTATTTTGTTTTTCCTTTTTAGTGGGATATCATTGGTACTTGCTGTGTCTGGGCAGAATAGGTGCTGGTGAATCTAGCTGTCTCTGGCAAGTGTTTGGTATCGTTTGTAAGTATATAGGTCTTTGTGATAAAGCCACACATTGTTTATTATTTATTTTACAGTGTGGGTGTTGTTGATTTATTTGTCGTGTTATTTTTATTAATAAGGATTATGACTAGTCCCAAGATGACCGCTGAGCAGGTTGTTGGTATGCTTTTTGAATCTTCCTTTTACTATGATTATCAGACTGACTCTGCATATGAGGGAGAAGAGGAAGTGCAAGATACTGGCTTTGACTTTTCTGTCAGAGAGGAATCATCTGATAATGAAACCGCTGTCAGTGCAGATGAAGTACCTGTTTCATAGGGTGACACTGATGTTGCAATAGTGCAGCAAGAGGTATCTGGATTGCTGCCTGGGGCTGAAAGGCTTCCCATTGGAACAGCTGAACTCTGGGATATTCCTGACATGGTGTAGCTGGTGTGCATGCCTTTACTGGTGTTGCAGGGTGTAGAGTGAATACTGAAAACCTTTTGCTTATAAATTTATTTCAGTTGTTAATAAACATTGTATTTTTGGATGAGATTATTGAGCAGACTAATTTCTATGCTGAACAGTATTTGAGGGACAACAGTGCCAGACTTAAGTCTCGCTGTAGAGCTACCCGGTGGACTCCCACAAATCTGGAAGATTGAAGTTGAAGAAGTTCTTGGGGTTAACTTGTTTGAGGGGCTTGATTAGGAAGCCGTCACTGTCTTCATATTGGCCTAGCAGTCCCTTGATGGCAATGGCCATATTTCCTGGCAATCATGAGTCGTGACTGGTATTTGCTTCTGCTTTGGTGCTGCATTTTGTTGATAATGCTCTATCATTGCCACGAGATCACCCCGATTGTGACCGTCTTTCTTTGATTTGGCCTGTCCTTGATCACTTTGTAGTTCGATTTTCAGAGATCTATGATCCATGGAAATAAATAGTTGTGGATGAGTCTGTAGTCCTGTTCAAGGGCCGATTGTTTTTTTAGGCAGTGCATTCCTGGCAAGAGGGCACATTATGGAATTGAGATGTATATACTAAGAGTAGTACACGATATGTCTATAATTTCCAGGTTTACACTGGTAGGGATTCCACTACTGACCCCCCTGGTTGTCCGTCCACTTTTGGAGTTACTGAGAAAATTATGTGGTAACTTGGTAGGGGACTTTTAACAGAGGTCACCATTTGTACCTAGATGACTTCTACACTGGTGTGCAATTGTTCAGGGAATTGTTCAAAGTGGACACTGTTGCTTGTGGCACAGTCAGCTCTAACTATAAAGGTTATCCAAATGAACTTGTTTGTAAAAATGTGAGAGGGTACAGTGCAGTGTCTTGCATAGTGATGAACTGCTAGCTGTGAAATTTGCTGACAGGAGGGATGTCTACATACTGACTACCATCCATGATGAAAGTACTTCACCTGTGACTGTTTAGGGTCAGGTTGCTGAAGTGCATTTTAGACTACAATAAGCACATGGTTGGTTTAGATAGAGTAGATCATAGGTTGGAACCTTACACTGCTCTTTGTAAGGCTTACATTTGGTACAAGAAGTTGGCTATCTATCTCTTTCATTTAGCAACCTTTAATGCTTTTGTTGTGCTCAAGGATTGTTCTCCAGAGTCAAAGATGACTTTTGTTCAGTTTCAGGAGTCTGTGATAGGCAGCCTTGTAGTAGTGGAATAGGAGAGTGTTCCTAGAGTTGGACTAGTGGAGGATGTGGCTAGATTGAATTATCTCTACTCTGCTTATCACATTCCTTCCACGCCCCAAAAAAACAATCCCTGTAAGCGATGTAGAGTCTGTATGCGAAGAGGCATGCGGAAGACGAGTCATATGCACTGCCCTGGTTGTCCTTCTAAATCTGGCATTTGTGTGCCAACTTGTTTTAGAATGTACCACATGCAAAATAATTTTGGGGAGTGCCCCTGAGCATTGGCTGGTCTGTATCGTTTTATATTTTTGTGCAGTTTCACGTTTGGAAATATTTTGATGTATTTAGTTAGAGCTGTTGTGTTACTAGTTTGGATTTACTCACATTTGGTTTGTGTTTTCTTTTTTGTTTAAAAAAAAAGTGATGGTGGTGTCCGTGGACTGGCGCTTGGCTGGCAGTGTGCGTGGCATTAGGCCTTTCCACACACGTTTTGATGCCCTGTCAATCTCTACAGGTTTTTTACCCTTCCCTGTTGCAGGCATTTGCCCTATCCACACAATTGAGGTATCCTTTTTATTGGGAGACCCAGGGAAATAGTGAGTGGTAGGAAATGTGTGACCTCCCTCAGATTCCAGAACTTTCCATCACAGAAATGTGGGGAAATGTGTTTTTTAGACAAGGTTTGAGGTTTGCAAGGGATTCTGGGTAAAAGAATCTGGTGACAGCCACACAAGTTGCCCCATCCTGGATTTCCATAGGTGACTGATTTTCAGAAAAGTACAGGTTTGCAAGGTTTCCCTAGGTGCCGGCTGAGCAACAGCCCAAAATTCACAGGCAGGCACATTGCAAAAAATGAGTCACTTTTCAGTGGAAAAATGTGATCTGTCCACGTTGCATTTTGGGGTGTTTCCTGTTGCGGACACTAGGCCTACCCACACAAAGGTACCATTTCTATGTGGAAACTTTGGGGAATGCTGGTTGGAAACAAGTTTGTGGCTCCCCTCAGATTCCTGAGCATCACATAAATGTGGGGAAAATGTGTTTTTTTAGATACATCTTTAGAATTGCAAAGAATTCTGGGTAGGACAGTTTGGCAGGAGCCACAGAAGTCACCCCTCCCTGGATTCCTCTAGGTGTCTAGTTTTCAGAAATGTTCAGGTTTGCTACGTTTCCCTAGGTACAGGGCGAGCTAGAGCCCAAACCTCTCAGCTAGGCACATAGCAAAAAACTTGTCAATTTTCTGTGGAAAAATGTGATGTGCCCATGTTGGGTTTTGGGGCGTTCGTGTCGTGGGCACTAGGCCTACCCACAGAAGTGAGGTATCATTTTTATCTGGAGACTTGGGGAAATGCTGGGTGGAAGGAAGTTTGTGGCTTCCCTCAGATTCCATAACTTTCCATAACAGAAATGTGAGGAATATGTGTTTTTTTAGACCAATTGTGACATTTGCAAAGGATTCTGGGTAGAATAATGTGGTAGGAGCCACACAAGTCACCCCATCCTGAATTACCCTAGGTGTTTAGTTTTTAAACATGTACAGGTTTGCTAGGTTCCCCTAGGTGCCGGCTGAGCTAGAGTCCAAAATTCACAGCTAAGCACATTACAAAAATAGGGTCAGTTTTCAGTGGAAAAATGTTATGTGTCCATGTTATATTTTTAGCTGTTTCCTGTCGTGGCACTAGGCCCACCCACACAAGTGAGGTACCATTTTTATCGGGAGACATGGAGGAACAAAATAGCTGAACAAGTGTTATTGCCAGTTGTCTTTCTCTGCATTTGCATCTTCCAAATGCAGGACAGTTTGTTAGAAAGAAGTCATTTTGAGAAATGCCCTCTAATTCACATGCTAGTAAGGGTACACACAAATTCAGAGATGTGCAAATAATCACTGCCTCTAAACTCCATATCTTCTGCCCATTTCAGAAATACATAGGTTTCCTTGATACCTAGTTTTCACTGTTTACATTTTATCAATGAATTGCTGTATACCTGATACACAAAGAAAACCCGCTGCCAGGTGCAGCTCATTTATTGGCTGTAGGTACCTCGGGTTCTTGGTGAAACTACAAGCCCTAAATATTCCTGCAACAAGAATGGTCCAGCGGATGTAACGGTATGTTGCTTTTGAAAAATTGCCATAGTTGGAAAAAGGTACAGCTGAACCATTGACAGAAATGGCTGTTTTTCCAACTCAATTTCAATATGTTTTAATTTTAACTATTACTTTCTATAGGAAAGCCTTAAAGGATCTACACAAATGACCCCTTCCTAAATTCAGAATTTAACTGCGTTTCAGAAATGTATAGCTTTCCAGGATCCACCATTAGTTTCACACCCATTTCTGTCATTAATTGCAAGAAGGGTGAAAGCACAAAAAATAGGAAAAATGCCAGAACTGTGTTGAAAAAGGTAGTTTTCTGATTCTAGTATGCCTGTTCCTGAAAGCTAGGAAGATGGTGATTTTAGCATCACAAACCCTTCATTGATGCCATTTGCAGGGAAATAACAGATGCTTTCTTCTGCAGCACTTTTTCAAATTTTTCCCCAAAACCCCCAAATTTAGCTGTATTTTTGGCAAATAGGCAAAAAAGGCTTAGCACAGTGAAGGGAGAAGAGGGGGGCGGGGGAAGGAGGTGGAGGCTTAGCAGCAAAGGGGTTAAGTCAGAATGATTGTATGAAATTGAATGATTTGCACAACAGTTTTCCTTCTTTATTTTGTGGTATGCCTTATGTTTAGCAGCATCCTGTGAGCATGTGCTAAATAGCTCATTGTGTGGTAAGTGGAAAAATGATGATCTCATTGTCAATTTTGTTTTTTAATTACAGCCGGGTTGTGTTTAAACACAAATATGAACAATGGGATTGTGCACAGTCAACAAAAGAACCCTGCTCTTTTTTGACAAACATGAGCAGTCATGTAATTCTGAGGTTCGCCACTGATAGATAGTTCCAGGGCCTTGCTGTCAGGGAACAAAGGCAGGGCTGATTGATTCCAGAGGTAACATTTAGCAAGGAGACAGTGTAGTACCAGGCTACTCAGGATATAACTGAGGCGCAAAACAACACAGGACAGGATATAGACAAGAACAAAGTATAATCAAAGTAAGGGGTTTACTGGTATATGAAGAAGAAGTCTCTAGGTAGCTTAGAGAAAACCCTTTGGACTGACACCAGCAGATTACTCTTAGAAACAGTCATAAAGCGAAGTAATAGTGAGCCTGCTGTATAGAGCTTGTTGCCCTCAGTGCAAGATGGACCAAAACTGACGACACTGAGATGGGTAAGACTCCAAATGACTTGGTTGCAACAACAGAAGTCTTTCCCTTACCTGATCGGAACAGAGACCAAGCCAGACGGATAGGAACTGCAACAAACAGTCAACCAAATTTGGATTGGAACAGAAAACCAGAATTGAATAATAACCAGAATACAAGACAGATAAAACAGCAATCAGACAAGGAGAAAAACAGGATAAGGAGTTATGAACAGGGCTTCAGAAGTAAAGAACAGCAATACAGAAATTAAGGACTGGCTATACCCATCAGGCACTGAAATAAGTAATGTCCAATTGGTACAGGGAACTAGAACTAGGATTTAGAGCAAGGAACTCAAAGCTGTACACAACATGCACTAGAACAAGAAATGGCCCAATAGTTACATGGAACTGGAACTAGATTTAGGGCAGGAAACTCAAGGCTGTACCCAAGAGGCACTGGAACAAGAAATGCCTTGTTGCTTCAGAGAAACTGGAACTAGGATTCCTAGCAAGGAACTTGAGGACATACTCAACAGGCTCTGGAACAAATTATGCCCTACTGGTACATGGGATAAACACAGTAATTCAGAACCAGGACAGAACAGAGATTCAGAACAATGAAATAAAGGGAACCTCTGTCAACTCAGCGAATACAAGGTCAGAAGCCCAATAGGGAAAACAGAGAAATCAGGATATCAGGCTAAAAAGGAAGGTGAGACTGAGAAACAAGAAAACACATAACACAATGCTGCTCAGGGCAGCCACAGGAAAACAGGAAACTGCAAAATCAAATCAAATCAGGGTTTATAAAGTGCAACTACTCACCCGTAGGTGTCTCAAGGCGCTAAGCTGTTCAACAGATGTTTAGTTGAAGAGCCAGATTCTAAGGTCCTTCCTGAATTGGGGTAGCGATGGTGACTGCCTGAGATGCAGAGGCAGGGTGTTTCAGCTCTTTGCCGCGAG
This sequence comes from Pleurodeles waltl, assembly GCF_031143425.1. Taxonomy (NCBI): domain Eukaryota; kingdom Metazoa; phylum Chordata; class Amphibia; order Caudata; family Salamandridae; genus Pleurodeles; species Pleurodeles waltl. The sequence goes on along the minus strand of NC_090445.1, from coordinate 428,728,962 downwards.
ATAGACGAAGGATCTCCCACCAGCCAAAGTCTTCTGTATGCAGGGTACAGTGGCTACTGCTTGTTGAGCAGAGCAGAGAGGTCTGGTGGGAGAGTAGAAGATGATGCAGTGGTTGAGGTAGGCGGGTCAGAGGTTGTGGAGGGCCATGTAGGCGTGAACGAGGAGCTTGAAGTTAATTCTTGTCTCGATAGGGACCAGTGGAGGTCGCTTAGGTGATTGGAGATATGTTTGCGTCAGGAAATGTCCAGGATGAGTCTGGCGGAGGCATTTTGGATGTGCTGTAACTTCTTGAGGTTCTTCTGGGTGGTACTGGCGTAGATGGTGTTGCCATAGTTGAGTCTGCTGGTAACCAGGGCATGGGTTACAGTTTTGCGGCAGTCCTTTGGGATCCTTTTGTAGATCTTCCGAAGAAGTTGGAGTCTGTGAAAGCAGGAGGATGAGACTGAGTTGACTTGGCGGGTCATGGTGAGCAATGAGTCCAGGATGACACCGAGGTTGCATGCGCAGTTTGTTGGGGTGGAGTGAGTGCTGAGGGTTGATGCCACCAGGAGTCATCCGAGGCTGATTTGGATGGGCCAGGATGAGGTTCTTGGTCTTGTCAGAGTTGAGCTTGAAGCAGCTATTCTTCATCCAGGTGGCGATGGCTTCCATCCCGTTGTGAAAATTATTCTTGGCAGTAGTGGGGTCTTTGGTCAGTGAGATGATTAGCTGGGTATCATCAGCATATGAGATGATGTTCAGTCTGTGGTCTCTGACGATGGATGTGAGAGGGGCCATGTACACGTTGAAGAGTGTGGGGCTCAGGGAGGAGCCCTGTAAAACTCTGCAGCTGATCTCCGTAGGTGCTGACAGGTAAGGCGGGAGTCTGAGGGTGAGGTGTGAGACCGTGTCGAAGACAGCCGATAGGTCCAGTAGGATGAGGGCTGCTGTATGGCTGTGGTCAAGGTGCGAGTGGATGTCATCTGTGGCGGCGAGGAGGGTGGTCTCCGTGCTGTGATTGCTCCTGAAGCCTGATTAGGATGTGTCCAGGATGTTGTGCTTACGGAGCTGAGCACTGATGGCCTTTTCGATGATCTTGGCTGGAAAAGGCAGCAGAAAGATGGAGCTGTAATTGTTGAGATCCAGGGGGTTGGCCGTGGGTTTCTTCAAGAGTGGGAGGATCTCGGCATGCTTCCAGTCCTCTGGGAAGGTGGCTGTCTCTATGGAACAGATGAGGGTGTGTCGGAGCTTGGGTTTGATGGATGTGTTGGCCTTGTTGAAAATGTGGTGAAGACAGGGGTCCGTAGGGGCTCCGGAGTGGATGCTGTTCATGATGGTGTGGGTCTCGTCTGTGATGAGGGTGGTCAAGCGGTGCAGGGTCTGTAGTGGTTCGATGGGATGGATCTGGGAGTTGTTTGGAGGCTTGGAGGGTCTTGGGACCCGAAAAAGCAGTAGCAGGAATTAGGAACTCCTCTCACGGTTTCAAGGATTCAGGAGTGCAGACAGCTGGAGAAGAAAGCAGGATCATCCAGCTACAGCAGCATTCTGAACGCTGAAGCTAGACTTAAATCTCACCTCCCAGCTCACAGCCCCACAGATTGATTGGAATTCAGAATCGGTATGAGCAGGCTGCAGCACAGTGCAGGTGAGAGCAGTCAAAGTCCCTCTTCCAGTTCTCTGCCTGAAGGAGTGCACAGAGGTTCTTCAAAGCAACCAGTGAGCACAATGAAAATAAAGAGTGAAATATGGATGGGATCTTATTTCATAATGTGACAGGGATTCATGCAAGGGAGCACATGGGCATGATGGAAAAGGTAAGCTGGAGTTCCAAGCATAACAAGATTCACTTAAAGTCACCTCTTCAGCACTCATTATCGGGTAAGGCATACAAGTACCATAATGCATTTGTGGAAGATAAGTAAACCCTGGAAGTCGGGCTCAAGCAACTGGTCACCTCACCAACGCACACCACCAGACACACTCTCGTCCCCATTTTCTCCTCCAGGAACAACGTCACCATTGTCAACTCAACCCTGCTACACTGGACCAACCACCATTGCATCCATTGCTCCACGCTTTCAACACACACTCACTCAATGCGCCCCGCCTATGGGAAATGGAACCAGATCTCAGAGGAGCAACTCATCAACACCCTCAGCAACTCACCACCCCGACACAACAGATGCAAACACCTCTGCTCATAGTCTCCACTAATGGATCACCGACCGCGCCGACACCCTAGCCACTCTCAGGACAACCACAGGGACACACTCCTCCAAGAAAGCCAGTTGATTCACCCCGCACTCCAGAAATCAAAGCGTTCATGCAGGAGGTTGTAGAAGAAATGGAGAAACCGCAAATCCCAGCAAGACCCTCCAACCTTCAAATCCGCCACAAGATCCCACCACAGCCTCATCAGGACCACCAGGAAATCTGCCATGCAGGACCGCATCAGCTCCACCACACACAACCCAAAATAACTTTTCAGCGTCATCAAAGAATTCGCCAAACCACAAGCCGAGACCACCAACATCCCTCCATCTCATGGGCTCTGCGACAGAATGAGCAGCATCCACTCTGGAGCCCCAACCGACCCCTGCCCACACTATGGCCCTCATTACAACCCTGGCGGTTGGTAATAAAGTGGTGGTAATACCGCCAACAGGCCGGCGGTAAATACCACCAAATTATGACCATGGCGGAAACAGCTCAGACAGACAGCCACTTTAACACACCGACTGCCAGGGTGGAAACAGCAGCCACCACGGCGGTAACCGCCTAAACCAGGTGGAAGACAGTGTTCCGCCCAATGTATTAAGACACACCAATCTGCTACCTTTTATGGGGTGGTACCTATGAAATCAAAAGCCTGGCGGAAACACTACATAGAAGGGAAACAATTCACCTGTGGAGACTCAGGGAACAACCACGCTGCCATGGAGCCCCAGCTGCATGTCTTCCCAGTGCTCTTCTACGTGCTGCTCCACTACGAGCACCAACGATGGCGAAGACGACCACGTGAGTACAGCTGCCTAGCACACACAGGAAGGAGGGAGGAAAAAGAGAGCGACACACACACGCAACACCCCCACCCCCAACACCATACACATAAGCAGATGCAGCAACATAACATGTTTACCCCGTACACCTCAGGAGTAATGCAAGGACAACTCTAATAGAGTAAAAAGAGTGTAATAAGATAAACTAGTAGAAATACATGATCCAAAATCAAAAAGTATATACATATTTACAAATGTAGGGACACTGCCCAGTCCTCAATGTTCGTGGGCCACAGGGCCACATTACAAAGTCCAAGGCCCCACTTTACTCCTGCAACAACACGGAGAGAACACTGCAGGGGCATCAGGTCGAAAATAGGCAGGCACCTCAGCCGGGAAACGGGGGGCACCTCAGCCTGAAGATGGCACAACGCCAGTGGTCCTGGAGGGGCCAACATGGCCATTACTCTGTCCTGGGGAGTGCAAGGCCACAGTCTCTCAAGTGGGTGACTTGCCCACATGCTCTGGAGGGGGAAACATGCCCTGTGCTTGATCCTGGGGAGTGCAAGGCCACAATCTCTCAAGTGGGTGACTTGCCCACATGCTTTGGAGGGGGCAACATGCCCTGTGCATGATCCTGGGGAGGATGGGGTGAGTGGATGGCATCTCCACTGGTTCTGGAGGGGGCATTGTGCCCTGTGGGCTTCATCCTTTGGGAGGATAGGGTGAGTGGATGGCATCTCCACTGGTTCTGGAGGGGGCATCGTGCCCTGTGATGCAGATCTTGGGGAGTGCAAGGTCACAGTCTCTCAGGTGGGTGTCATACCCACTGGATTTGCAGGGGGCAGGCCGCACAACAGCCCCTGGATGCAGGTCTACAGAATGTCCGCTGGCGGTGACGGCTGTTCAGTGGAGGCAGTGGTGCTTCTGCTGGTGGTGGTGGTGGAGGGAAGCTCCAGCCCATCCCCTGCAGCCTCGGACGGCTGCCCAATGGTGCTGGTTGCCGTTCCTTCCTGCAGCACCTGGGGCTGGCTCCTTGCCCTTCCTTCCTGCAGCACTTAGGGCTGGCTCCTTGACCTTCCTTCCTGCAGCACTTGGGGCTGGCTCCTTGCCCTTCCTTCATGCAGCACTTGGGGCAGGCACCCTTTCCGTCTGGCTGGCTGGTGGCCGGGATCCTTTCCCACCTGGAGTTGCTGGGGACACTACTGTGCCAGTGGACTGGGTGGCTGAGGTGCTTGCCTGGGTTTTGACCACCCTGGCCTGACGTGAAGGACGGTGGGAGGGAGGGGTATGGAAGAGGTCAATGGTGGAGAGGAAAGGCTTCTTAGGGACATTGGGGTGGGAAGGTGGAGAAGGTTTGGGAGTGGAGGAAGAGGGAGTGGTTGTAGGAGGTGTCAGTCTGCTGTGTTTGGGTGCAGGTGCATGGGCTGGATGCTGTTGTGAGGTGGATTGCTGTTGGGTGTCTGAGTGCTTGTGTTTGTGTACTTTGGGATAAGGGGGAACAGACACAGTGGGAGAGGACACAGGGGACGTGTGCATGGATGTGGGGGTGGTGACTGCCAGTGAGTTGTGTGATCTGATAGGTGTGCTGGTGATGGGAGTAGTGGATGAGGATGTAGGGCATGCAGGTGTGAGTGTAGACACAACTGGGAGGGAGGTGGACAACGAGGAGGAGGGGGCCAAAGTGGAGGCAGTGGATGTTGGTATGTCTGCATCTCAATGGTGTTCGAGTGAGTGCCTGTGGGATGGAGTGTGGTGCTTGTGTTTGCCATGTCCACTCTTGTGTGTTGTCCTGTGTGCATGCTCATCTGCCTGTGTGCTTGGGATAGGATGTGGGGTTGAGGGGAGTGGGATTGGGTAGAGGAAGTTGTAGGGGGGAGGGTGGAAACAGGGACAATGGCTGCCATCAGAGAGGAGGCAAGAGCATGGATTGATCTTTGTTGGGCCGCCAAGCCAGTGTGAATGCCCTCCAGAAATGCATTGGACTGTTGCATTTGGGCTGGCAGCCCCTGGATGGCAATCACAATGGTTGACTGCCAAACAGAGATGGATTGCAAGAGGTCAATAGCCTCCTCACTCATGGCAGCAGGGCTAACTGGGACAGGGCCTGAGGTGCCTTGGACGAAGGAGGTGCCCACCCTCCTGGGTGAGCGGGCATGGGAAACTCACTAAGGGAATGCAGGGAGGGCAGTGGTGGTACGTGGGTGGCGTCTGTACCTGTAGCTGGGGTGGCCACAGAGGTGTCCGCCACCACCAGGGAGCTTCCATCGGAGGAGATATCCATGTCCAAACTGTCCCCTCCAGTCTCCACCGTGGTGCTCCCCTTGCCCTCTATCCCACTGGTGCCCTCACCGTCGGTGGACTCAGCCTCCTGGGTCCTATTGGATGCAGCTCCCTCTGTCGCCAGTGCTTCTGCTCCTCCGGCAGATGATGCTAATGCACATAAGAACAGGATGACAAAACAAAAAGGGGGGGAAGAGACAAAAGATATACTTGGTCAGTGGCGGCACCAACACCACTGTTGGCGTACACAACACACTCACACACGGGGGCAGCCCTACACACTAGGCAATGCACTACCAGTTACAATGCTAGTCACCAGGACCTGGGTAGGGACACATACCGCCAACTGGAGCATACCTGAGACCCACACACCCCTGCCCAGTAGTGGATGCCTACTAGCTAGGTTGGAGGAATTTCACATCGGAACCCTGCCCAACATGGGTCCTATTCTGCAATGTCAGGCCTGGCCTAGGGGCACCCGCAGGCCCACATCCCCCACCTGGATACCACCCCACCAGGCGTAACTTGTAATGAAGGGCACTGTACTCACCCCCTTGTTGCTGCTGTAAAGCCCCCAAGTGACCATACAGCTCCGGATAGGCCACCGCCAGTATGCAGGCCATCAGGGGGGTCAGGGTTCAACGGGCACCCCTTCCTCATTGGGAGGCTATCCCGAGCTGGGCCTCCGCCATCTTCCGTGCCCAGCGTCTCAGGTCCTTCCACCGTTTCCGACAGTGGGTGCTCCGCCTGCCGTAGACCCCCAGGGTCCGCACATCCTTGTTGATGGCACTTCATATACCCTTCTTTTGATGGGCGCTGACCTGCAGAGAAATACACACAGGGAAAGGTATTAGTCAGACCGTCCTGCCTGTTACACTCATGGCCCACCATGCCCCTTCCCATCCTCATTAGCACAGACATGGCCCTGCATGCATGCTGCATGCTGCCCAGGGGACATACACCCCCCTCATACACGAGGCCTGCACACACACCACTCCATGCATTCATGCCCCATGCATCGTGCTCACAGTGTACTCACCTGTTGGTCTGGAGGCCCATACAGCAGTCGGTACTGGGGTAGGCCCCATTCACCAGTCCCTCCAACTCCACCGAGGTGAAGGCAGGGGCCCTTTCCCCAGTCACACGAGCCATGGTAGGTTCCAGATACAGGTCACAGCAGCAAATGCAGTAGGTGCTCTCCTGTTGAAGGTCAGGTAGCAAGTGAATGAACAGATTTAAAATGGTGGTCACGTCTGCGGCGGTGCGTACCGTCACGCTGGCGTAAATCACCATTGGCCACTGTAACCCATAGGGCCCAATGATAACCAATGAGGAGATGCACGGCGGTTCTTGACCGCCTCCCGAAACGGCACCCAGCGTCAGCGGAATTACCTCACTTCCACCTGTCCCTCCATACTGGACAGGCAACCACCATTTCAGAGGGGGGTGCAGGCCATGGATCCTAACTGCGTTGCAGTTCACAATTTCACATTCTGGACATATGCCACCATAATATTGTACGAATCACAATATGCATTGAACTGTAGTCGTTACAATGTACAGATAATGACCAGCTGCTCACTCTTTCACCCCATAGAATGCAACCGCTGCGGATGAATAGGAGATGGAGACATCCCCCGTGTACAGACCCCTGGTGGACTTGGCAACAATGGAGGACAGGCACATTATTCTCACCTATAGACTTGACAGGGCCACAATCACACAGCTGTGTGCCCAATTGGAGCCTGACCTGATATCTGCTATCCGTCACCCCACTGGGGTCCCCATTCTTGTGCAAGTTCTATCTGTGCTCCATTTCCTGGCAACTGGTTCTTTCCAAGTGACAGTGGGCTTGGCAGCAGGAATGTCACAGCCAATGTTCTCAATAGTGCTGACCAGAGTGTTGTCTGCCCTGATCAAACACATGTGCAGCTCATTGTTTTCCTCCAGGTGGAGGATTTGGCCACAGTGAAGGCTGACTTCTATGTAATGGGACATATCCCCCACATCATTGGTGCGATTGATGGGACACATGTGCAGCTACATTGTTTTCCCCCAGGTGGAGAATTTGGCCACAGTGAAGGCTGACTTCTATGCAATGGGACATATCCCCCACATCATTGGTGCGATTGATGGGACACATATAGCATTTGTCCCCCCCTGGCAAAATGAAAAGGTTTTCAGAAATTGAACAAGTTATCACCCTATGAATGTGCAGATGGTGTGTTTGGCGGACCAGTACATCTCCCATGTCAATGCTAAGTATCCAGGCTCGGTGCATGATGCTTTTATCCTGCGGAATAGCAGCATCCCAAATGTGATGGGCCAACTCCAGAGGCACAGGGTGTGGCTAATAGGTGAGCCCTGTTTCCCACCCAGTGGATGTTGGTGTATGTGTATGGTGTGGGCCATATAGGATAGTGTGTGGCTAACAGTTATCCCTTGATATTTGCAGATGACTCTGGTTCCCCAACCTCACATGGCTACTGACCAATGTGAGGAATGCCAGGACAAGGGCAGAAGAATGTTACAATGAGGCACATGGGTGAGCAAGAAGGATAATAGAAATGACCTTCGGCCTCCTGAAGGCCAGGTTTCGTTGCCTCCATCTAACAGGTGGATCCCTGTGCTACTCACCCAAGAAGATCTGCCAGATCATCGTGGCATACTGTATGTTACACAACCTTCTCTTGCGACACCATGTGCCTTTTCTGCAGGAGGAGGAGGCTGGAGATGGCCGTGTGGCAGCAGTGGACCCTGTGGACAGTGAAGATGAGGAGGCAGAGGATGAGGACAACAGAAGTGCAGACATTCGTCAATACCTCCAATTACACACAGGTAAGACAGTGTTATTTCACTTTTCATTGACAGTTTGGTATGTGACATTGTCACAGGCAGGCTGTGAATTCCTACTTCTATGCCCACTCACTGTACCCATTGGCATCTCTTTTTGCAGATGTTGGTGCCCCACTATTGCTCCTGGTGTGTTCAGTGCAGCCAACTACAGGTCTTTCCTATGTAAACATTACCTTGTTAAACGAATACATTTTTAAATCATTTCACATACTCCATACTTGTATTTTTTCAAAGTGTGTTTATTGCAATGCTCTGACGAAAAGGGGGAAGTGCAATGGGCTGGGGTGATGATGGAGAAAAGTCCAGGTTAGAGTCCAGTCTATTTGTAGCCCATGTGCAATGTCCAAGGGGGCATAGGAATGGGAGCAATCGCAGTTCAAGGTGGACAGGGTGACAGAGTGGGACACAAGGGTGACAATCAGGATAGTCTTATTTCCTGGCGGGGGTCTTGGCAATAGTCTCTGGCTTCTGCCTGGATCGCAGGGAACGTTTGCGGGGTGGTTCTCCTTCTGCAGGGGAAGGGGTGCTGGTGGCCTGTTGGTCCTATGGGAGAGCCTCCTGTCCACTAGCGGCAGCGGAGGTGGAAAGCTTTTCAGTAGTCTGGCTAGTGTCAGGGGCTCGCAGTTGTGCCACTGCCTCCCTCATACTGTTGGCCATGTCTGCCAGCACCCCTGCAATGGAGACCAGTGTAGTGTTAATGGCCTTCAAGTTCTCCCTGATCCCCAGGTACTGTCCCTCCTACAGCCGCATGTTCTCCTGCATCTTGTTCAGGATCTGGCCCAGCGTATCCTGGAAATGTTGGTATGCTCCCAGGATCGCGGTGAGTGCCTCCTGGAGAGTCGATTCCCTGGGCCTGTCCTCTCCCTGGTGCACAGCAGTCCTCCCAGCTTCCCTGTTGTCCTGTGCCTCTGTCCCCTGAACCGTGTGCCCACTGCCACTGACCCCAGGTCCCGGATTGTCCTGGGTTTGTGGTGTGCCCTGGGGTCCCTGTAGTGGTGGACACACTGCTGATTGACAGGTCCTGGGGACATAGGTATGGGCCCGCTGGGTGGGTGCAGTGGTGGTGTTTCCTGAGGGGGGTGGCTCTGTGGTGGTGTGACACTGTGCCTGTGTAACCGACCTTCCGGAGGTCCCAGATGGGCCAGGTTGGTCATCCAGATCCAGGCGACCAGAGCTTCTGTCATCACTGTGGGCCTCTTCTGGGGGGGGGGTGAGGCGCACTGGATGTTGCTGGCACCTCTTCTCCGGTGACATTGGCTGGGGTACCTGTGGGGATGAAAATGTAGTGTTATTGTTTCTGTGTGTGACATATTGTGCATGGGTGGGTTGCCCTCTATGGTTGTTATTGCACTGGCAGCTTTGTCTTGTGTGAGTTGTTATTTGGTGGGCTAGGTGACATGCAGGGCTTGGCACTGGGATGAGTGGGTTGTGATGGTGGGGTGTGCATGAGGTGGTGGAGTGATGAGAGTGAGGGTGAGGGTGAGGGTATGTGATGACATGCAGGTAGGCAGGGGGGAGATAGTAATAGAGAGTTGACTTACCAGAGTCTAGTCCTCTTGCTACTTCTGCCAGGCCCTCAGGATGCAGATTGCCAAGACTTGCTCCTCCCATGTTGTTAGTTGTGGGGGAGGAGGTGGGGATCCACGCCAGTCCTCTCTACAATGAGTTGGTGTCTTGCTGCAATGGAACGTACCTTCGCCCGTAGGTCGTTCCACCTCTTCCTGATGTCATCCCTGGTTCTTGGGTGCTGTCTCACGGCGTTGACCCTGCTCACAATTCTCCGCCATAGCTCCATCTTCCTAGCAATGGATATCTGCTGCACCTGTGATCCAAATAGTTGTGGCTCTACCCAGATGATTTCCTCCACCATGACCCTTAACTCCTCCTCAGAGAATCTGTGGTGTCGTTGTGGTGCCATGGGTGTAGTGTGGGTGGTGTGGGTGAGGATGTGTAGGGTGATGTGTTGGGGTGTGTGTTGTAAGGTGCGTGGGTGGTGTATAGGTGATGGTGGTATGTGGCTCTGGTTGTGTGGGTGCTCTTGCTGTCTCTCTCTGCTGGCAATTATTTCTTGTCGTAAGGGGTTGTGGGTAGTTTGGGTGTGTGTTTTATAGTGGTGTGGGTGTGGTGTGTGTATGAGTGTCAGGTGTGTGTTATTTAAATTGTTCAATGTGGTGCTGTTTTGTTTGAGTGTGTGTATTTTGTGCGCGGCGGTATGTACCGCCAATGGTTTACTACCATTGAATGTCCGCCATGGTGATTCGTGGGTCATAATGTTGTGGGCGTAGTTCTGTTGGCGTAACAGTGTGGGTTTTGATACCGCCAGTTTATCACTGACCTTTTGGCAGGCAGATTTGTGTGTGTCTGAATAGTGCCGGATTTGTGTGTGTGTGTCATAATATGGTTAGCGATATCTGCCGCAGCAGCGGTATGTTAGCAGCAGTCAGCATGGCGGTAAGAGGTATTTACCGCCAAAGTCATAATGAGGGCCTATGTCTTCAAAAAGGCCAGCATCTCGATCTCACCCGACTTCTGCAAGACCATCAACTACTACCTAGAATCAACAAACTACCCTGAAGACTGGAAGCACACCGAGGTCCACCCACTTCTGCAAAAACTCACAGCTGACCCAACTGACCTCAAGATCTACGTCTCATCTCGCTGCTGCCCTTCCCAGCCAAGGTCGCAGAGAAAGCAATCAACACTCAGCTACGCCAACACATTGAGGACAAAAAAATATTGGACGTCTCCCAATCAGGATTCAGAACTAACCACAGTACCAAAACCACCCGGCCCGCTGCCATAGATGACACTTGCTCCCTCTTTGATCACGGAGGGACAGCAGCCCTCATCATACTTGATCTTTCAGCCACTTTTGATACAGTGTCTCACCTCACACTAGGCGCCAGGCTCCATGCTGCGGGCATACGCGGCAAGGCCCTTCCACTGATACACTCCTTTCTGACAGGAAGAACACAGAAATTCAGGCTTCCACCACACCCGTCAAAACCCTCCAACATCAGCTGTGGAGTACCCCAAGGATCATTGCTGAGCCCCACGCTGTTCAACATCTACATGATCCCACTCGCCCCCATTGTCAGGAATTACAGTATGAACATCATTTCTTACGCTGATGACACCCAGCTGATTATCTCCCTGACCGAGAACCCCTAAACAGCCAAAAAGAATTTCAGGGACGGGATGGAAGCAGTCGCCACCTGGATGAGGGAGGGCTGCCTCAAGCTGAACTCCGTCAAAACCGAGATCATCATCATGTGGGCCTCCCCATCAGCCTGGGATGACTCCTGGTGGCCCTCAACACTCGGCAGGCCCCCTACTGACCACGCATAAAATCTCTGCATCATCCTCGACTCAACGCTCACCATGACCAGACAGATCAACTCCGTCACCTCCAGACCCTCCGACTCCTCAAAAGATCTTCAGATGGATACCAACCGACGGCCGGAAATTCGTGACACACTAACTAATCATGAGCAGACTAGACTACACCAATGCCCTCTATGCCGGAACTTCCAAGAAGAACCAGAACAAGCTACAATAAATTCAGAACACCGCCGCCAGACTTGTCCTAGTCATCCCCCGCCGAGAACACATCACAGAACACCCGAAAAAACCTCCACTGGCTCACAGTAAAGAAGAGGATCAACTTCAAACTCCATGTACATGCCTACAGAGCCCTCCACGCACAGCTGACCTAGATACCTCAACCACTGCATCACCTGGTACGCCCCTTCCAGACCTCTCTGCTCGTCCCAGCAGTCACAGGCCAATGTACCCAGCATAAAGAAGCACTGGCTGGAGGAAGATCTTTTTCATACCTAGCAGCAAAAGATTGGAACACCTTACCTCCTCACCTCGCCATCGCTGCCTCAGTTCAGGAAGGACCTCAAGACCTGGCTCTTCAACTGATCTCTGAGGGTACATCCCTCTGTGCTTTGAGACCCTGTGGGTGAGTAGTGCACTCTAAAAATACATGGTTGATTAGTTTGATTGATTGTAGAGCCACCCAATGGCAGAATTGCAGGATCTTGACATGTGTGACCCCATTTAACAATGAAACAATAAGCACACTCTGCCACAGAAGTTCTAGTGTAGTAACACAGTAGTGCCTCCTGAGTCAAAAAAGTGAGCATTAAACATTGTTCCAAACTTGCCTCACAGCGAATTAGTAGCGCCTCCTCCCTGCCACTAACAAGAGCTGTCATAAATTCACTAATTCATGTGTTCAGCTGAATTTGTTTTTGCTTGCACCGATGGCTGTATACCAAAAGTGACTCTGTTCACTATATGCAAAAAGAACAAGTGATGGACGGAATGCTGAACAATGTCAAGCATTCACCCCCAGTACAGAGATCTGGGCCTAAATCCATTGTTTTCTGCTACCCATGTCGTTCCAGTTTGGACCCAGCCATATTCAAATCATTCTTGGCCCTATTCCCCAGGGGAACAGTCTAGCCTGAACTGCCAGGCCAGGTCTTCCCTGGACTGGAAACAAGCATCCTGGGACTGTTTTTCACCCCTTATCAGCCAGGCAAGCTTGACTCCAGTGGCATGGGGAGCAGGGGACCCACATCAGGGAATACCCCTCCCACTTAGGGCAACAATTACAAAAAGAATAAGCGATGGATGGAATGCTGAACAATGTCAAACATTCACCCCCAGTCACAAAGATCTGGGTTTAATCCATCGTTTTTATGTCCACCACACCCATCATCTGGTCTTTTTGCTTCTGTTCACTTTGTGGCTCCTGAGGGGGGTAGCTGATCCGGAACAGTGGGTCTACACTGTCCAACATTCAAAACAGATGGTGTCTCTGTGTGCCACTTGTTAAAAACTATCCCTTGTAAACGCGATGGTTGAAATGTTCACAGTCAGTGACTATTGGACAAGTAAGGTAACCGGAGAGCACAGAGACAAAAACAAATGAATCACAAAACTCCCAAACTCATCCCCTTTCACTTGTGCAAAGAATATTAGCGTGTTCTTTAACATTCTTGTGTTCAGTTTCAGTTGGAAAACAAAACAGGCAGCACACACATATGGGTTTTGAGGTAATGAATATATTACTCAGTCCTGCTCATCATTCCATCTATACTCTTAGGAGCCCGCCTCTGAGACAGAACCTCCTATACACTATAAGTCTTTCTTCTGGCTCCATGCCACAGACCTCACCACCCTCCCAGATACCCTCACCTTGCCTCGGTGCTTCCCACAAAAGCATCTTTGAGGGATAAAGAACCTGGCGGGAAGGAGGGATCTACGACTGTGATGGGGGGAACTAAGGCTTCGGGTAATGAAGCTTACCGGCAAAATAATATATTTACTACCCCAAACCCATCCTCCCAGTCACAGACCATACTTAATGAGGATATGCAGAAGACTATTCTGCCATTCCTCAAAAAACAAAATGTGAAACCAGCCCGATGTCCTGTAGATTAAATACAATAAATGAGTTACTTGAATAGACATAAATACAATTTTTCACTATAGCACAACTTTCAGAACTAATGGAAGTAACATTAGCAGAATCTCTTAATTCAAAACGATAATGTTTCACAAAAATGTCTTTGGAAGACAATGTTGCTACCCTGCATATCTCAACAAAGGGTACACCATTAGTTCCTGCCCAGGTGGTTGCAGTGCCCCTTGTTGATTTTTCCTGAATGCAACCTGGAACCTGTAGATGCATAACAGCGTAAGACATTGAAATCGCCTGTCGAACTAACCTACTGGTACTTACCATAGATGCTTTCTTTCTTTTATTTGGCGTACCAAAATAAACAGGCCATTTCATTTCCTGAAATCTTGTGTCCTGTCCAAATACATGAGAAGACTGGGGGTTCCTGTTCCCTATGAAATTATGATAGCACTGTTGGCTTAAACTGCGAGTCCAATTGGAGAATCACATTTTTTGTGTAAGGAAAGGAAGGTTAGAGGGCTCTAGTTTCTCAATCTTTTGGCCGACGTGACTTCAACAGCTGTCAACCGCTGTAAAGTTGCTGACTCAAGCTGTTCAAAGAGTGGCTTTTGCAGAACTTTTAATATTGTTGATAAACCAAAAGAGAGACCTGAAGATGGTTGGGCAGGTCTTTTGAGTCTAAAACCTTTAAATAATGTCTTTACTAGTACGGAATCCTTAGAAAAATGTGTTAGTGATTTGTTGAAACATCTGATGGCTGCCCAATTAGACAATATGTTTGAGGAGACAGAAATCTTTATGAAAACTGTCTTCCAAAAACCATAAAGGATTCACATGAAACAGCCATTCATTTGTTGCTCAAACACCATTTTTCATAGTTATTTCAGTGCTTTGTGTAAATTGTGAAGGGAGAAGGATTCCTGAAAAGAGATGGCCACCTCTTCCGAATACCCTAAGGTCTGTAACCTCATCTTCTCAACTTCCATGCTGACAGATTTCACACTTGTAATTCCCTGTGAGATAACTGGAAAAACTTGACTGGAGGAGGAGATATAGGTAAATTAATACATTGCTGATCTGCTAGCTGCTCATTCCCCACACCCCACTCAGCGTAATGGAAGTTGCCAGAATCATCACCACCATCCCCTCCCAAATCTTCTGAAGCACTATGAGGAGAAGGCGATTGGCAGGCCGATTGGCCATTTGTAGGACATGGCATCCACCGCCCTCGCCTGATTCTCCCCCAGCTCCATGCAATAGTACCAGAGGGGAGAATTTGACATGGAGGCAAACAGGTACAGCCATGGGAGACCAAAAGCTGTCACCAACTGCTGGAATGCTTCCTTCCCCATTTGATAATTCCAGATGATGAAATATCTCTGCTCAGTCTGTCCATGGTGGTTGTCCTTCCTGGAATATTCAGTGCTGCAAGGGATAGAAAGTGAATCTCTGCTCACAAGAATAATGTTTGTACCAGCTCCACCAATGCCTCCGTTTGGTCCTACCTTGTTGTAGTCTGTTCTGAATACCATAGCTCTCCCTGAAGCAGAGGAGCAAAGGCATGCAATGCTTCCCCCATTGTTAACAATTCCCTCCTATTCGAGGAATTAAAGGCTTCCGGGGAGGGCAATTACCCTACAACTTCCTTTCTTCTAAGGACATTTCCCATCCCAATTTCTGTAAAGTCTGACCTGTCTACTCTGGTAAGAAAATCTTTGTTCTTGATGTATCAATTAATGCTCAAGTGAGAAGTCTCACTTAAACTGGCTCCAGATTCATCTGTGTTCGGATTAACACAAAAACTCAGATTGATGAGACACTCAGAGACTCCCTGCATAACTTTGAATACCTTTAAAAGAGAAGGAAAAACTGTCTTTCAGATCTAACAGTGATACCACTGGTGCTAGTCTCTTTGTAAACACCTCTGGAGATTTTGAAATTATGCACTTCTACTGCAAACCTTAACAAAGACTGGGTTCTTTGATGTATAGGCACATGACAATAGGTGTCCTGAAGTTCCAGGGTCATCATGTAATCAGCTTCCGTCAACATTGGAATCACCTGTTAAAGTGTGATCATCCTGAAGGTGATATTTTGAACAAATTGATTTAGCTAATTTAGTCCAGAACTGGTCCGTAGGTCCTGTCCAACTTAAACACCGAGAACAAAATCAAATATACCGCCTGTTTCCTCTGTGGGAAGGAAATCAGTGCTAATACTCCTTTTGCCAGAAGGCTTGCCACACCTCTCAAAAGATAGCCATTCTTTAGTGGACTCTTCTGGCCGGGCGCCTCACAAAACCAAGACTGTGGTTGTTCTTTTATCGCTGTAGAATAATCACTTCTTAATATTGTAATCACCTGCTTGTACCTAATTATAGCTTCCATGCATCTAGTTAGTTAGCAAATCAAATCCCTATTAGCTCCCGTCGATAGTCATGATTTTAGATTTTGGAATTGGAGCAACTGGGATTTCTTACCCAGATCAGCCCCTCCTTCCCTCGTCCTCTGGATTGGCCTAAAATGGGACAACAAGCCTATTGAGAAGATTATGCAACTTATTTCTTAAGAATGTTTTCTTTGCCACGTAGGGCCTGAAATATTGTTGTCTTTTAAATTAGACCATTGAGTTCAGCCCCAAAATGTTTTTGACCCATGAAATGAAGTTGATGGATTAACAACCTTTGTGCTCACATCCTTAGCCTTAATAATCTTCTGGCTGCCATTGATGCCCTAATCGCCATTGATGAGACCACAATGAGTCAAATGTTGTGTCTGATAAGAATTCTGCCAGCAACTCCACATTTTTCAGGATTTATGTAGGGTCCCCCTCCTCCTGGAGACAATCAAATAAGGAATGTGAGTCCCTTAAAAAGGTTTATGCTGCATAGGCTCCATACAACCTGGTCTTTGTGGCAAATTTTGACGAAGCATAAGCCAACTTGAGGGCACTGTTGACCTTCTTGTCACATGGGTCAGACAAGAGGCCGTCCTCTGAGGCCACTGAGGAGGATGGAGCCATGTTGGACAACACAGAATTATCCTTTGGAAATAGTAGAACTCATTGTCAAAACTTTCCAAAGATTACCTCGTGTACAAATGAGGAAGGCTGGTTTTATCAATGTCCTTCCTTCTGAGCTATAAACTGCGATTAAAAACTTCCTTGTGAAGAGGGTTCACATCCCTGTACTTCCCTTAAGTGAACCAACATTTGCTGAAAATGAGCCCCTGGTACATTTGTTCCTTTAGGGCCAGGTTCCTGGTCATCTTCGTTAGAGCAATCCTGAAACTGCTTTTTAGTGGCAGGTTCACTAAGTACTGATAAAAACAGCCTCTTCTATCAGGGATTGCAGATTAGCCCTAGAAAAAATTATTGTATCCTCCTCCTGTATATGATGCCTCTTTTGTGTGCTCTTGGCAGGCTCCATGTTGAGCCCAGCAGCTCCTTGCCCCAGTAATAGCAGTGGCTTCCTGTTTGGGACGTTTTCTATACTAAAAAAGTTTCTTCATGTGAGACATAATTTCCTGTAGACATTTTACCGGAGTGCAGCCTCTGCAGTTGCTTGCTCGCCCAAAGGACACTATTGAGACCTATGTCCAACTCCCCATAGCATAGGAAGGGAGAAGCGGCTTTTTTAAAACCCTCCCTCGTTTTCTCCCAATACCCACTTTTAGCACATGGATGCTAGAAAGCTCAATCGCACCTCATCACAATCGCTGAAGTGAAGCGTTGACAAATGGCAAGCTAAGCTGTGAGTACAATTACGAACTGAATTACTTTGCACGGTAGCTTGACTTTCAATACAGCTGAAGCTGTCAAGAAGATAGAACAAGCATTTGCAATGCAATGGGTCTTGCGTTTGCTCGAGTTAGAGCTATTAGCGTTGTAAATTCCTAACTGGACTTTTCTTGCCACATAAATTGAAAATGAAAAGTAAAACAGTTGCCATAAGCAAGCCTATTCAAAGCAACATGACCGGCATGGTCATGAGGGCGAAGGAGAGACACAAAAGGAAAAAGAAGTGTGCTCGCAGTCAGACGTATCGGCAAAAGTGCAATTATCCATGTAACAGGGTCGATGGCCAAAGGGGTAACAAAACTGCCCCAAGGAGGGACAAATGTAAAGCATTGACTAATGATAACAAAGGATTTTGAAAGGCAAGCCCATGAACGAGTGATAGTGATTGGCATTTCGGTGAGCGTGGACAAAAGCCCACAGATAGATTTCAACAGCCCAGAGCGCTAGCACGCGCAACCTAATTGAAAAAAATCATAGCAGCAGGGAGGGAGGGGCCCATTTTCACCGCTCACCTCTTACCTCTCCCTTTTCACACACATCCAGCATTTGTTCCTCTTCTTCCTCCCCTTTGCTCTTTTTGATTTTTCTCTTCTATTCATGCCCTCCACCTTCTTATTCTACGCTTAGCATGTCTCTCCTTTCCTAACATTAGGTATCCTACAACCATTGTCCTCTCAGGCTTTTACCTTCATTTCCTTCTCCCAGTAAATATCTGTTTTCTTTCATGTGCTCTAATCACATCTTGACTCCTCCACTGCTTGAGGTTGAGCTGGATCCGGTTTTGCACGCTAACACTAACCATGACTTCTTGCCCTTCTAACACTAGCACCAGGAAGCATCACGAACAACGCGGTCAATGCAACACTATGCATTGACCACGCTGCATTACCACGCATATGCGTTTATGAAGCATGCATTTAGCACGCATGCCTTTATCATGCATATGCGTAGTAACAGCAGAGAGAGCAGTCTGGGTGGAATAGGAAGGAGCAGCAACCAGAGTAGAAATAGGTAAGTGGGGCCAGGTTTGGAGGTGGGGGTCGGGGTAGTTTTAAGGACAGGATCAAGGAAGTTTTTAGGACAGGGCGAGGTAGGATTCAGGGTTTTAGGACAGGGTAGGTTTTAGGGTTTAGGGTGGGTTTGGGGGGTCAGAGTAGTTTTTAGGACAGGGCGGGGTAGGTTTTAGGACAAGGAAGGGTAGCTTTTAGGGTTTAGGGTAAGGGTCTGAGTAGTTTTTAGGAGAGGGCAGGGTAGGGTTTAGGGCAGGGGTCCGGGTAGTTTTTAGGACAGGGTAGGTTTTAGGGTTCAGGACGAAGTGGGGGGGTATTTTTTAGGACAGGGTGGGGTAGATTTTAGGGCAGGGCAGAGGTTAGGTCTCAGGGCAGGGGTGGAAGTGGCAGTTTTAAGGGCTTGGGTGGGTGCAGTGTGGTGTTAGGTGCACGGTGCAGGGCGGGGGAGAATTTACCACACAGGTTCCTTTACCAAACATGCTTTTACAATGAAATTTATTGTAAAGGCATGCGTGGTAAAGTCGCGGTTTTTGTAGAGACCGTGTTGTAAAGGCATGCGTGATATAAGCATGGGTTGTTCCATCATACATCCCTACCACCTAGCTTTGGCAAATTTTACATTAACACCACAGTCATCAAGCCCAGTCTGAAGCAGTGACATTAATTTATGACTTGTTTATAGGAGCATGCTCCACTATCAGTTGTTGGCCATCTGTTGTGCTGGACTTACTTCAGGATTGAGCCGGAATACATTTATAAAATTTTTGGGTTCTTTTTGGATGTTCTTACTATAGATGTGCGGTTTCTGAATAGCAAGGCGCTAACTCTTTTTTGTGGGTGGGGTCATATCCCTCCTTAAACTCCTCATTAACACTCCGTAAAACCTTCCTCAGTCCTCCCATAATGCGCCACCCATTGACTAGTATTCTAATTTTCCAGTCACTCTACCAGCCCTACTGTATTTACTAATAACATGTAGGCATATGTGTGTGGAGATCTGTGCAGTCGGGTGAAGATCTCTGTATATAAAAGATAGGAGAGAGTATTACAGGTACTGCATAATGCAGTTTTTGAAAAGGACCCACAGCCTTTCTAAAACTACAGCTATATGAGAGCCAAAGTGGTTCTCTAACTTCCTCATAGACATTTTAAATATGTCTCTTGGTTCCGTCTCACAACTGCCACGCATCCAAGATTTTAGATATAGTTTCCATTGTTCTATGCCTAGATCGTGTAACAGCACACCTTTCTTTCTTTAAGATGAAAACCTTTCTCTGCTTATTGCAGCCAGATGGAAGTCAAAAAGTTTCATCCACTACTTCTACAGCTGAAAAGCTTAACCTTTGTCCCATGAAAATAGTGGGGCCTACGGCATGCTGGCAGCAGCCATTTCCCCCCATAAACAAGCTGAAATAATGATAGAAAATAACAATTTGAAATAAAGTACTAACAAAACACAAAACATCCCACTTGAGGATATCTTGTTACATTTCCCTGCGTTCCTCTTTAATCCTGCTTTTCCACCTTCCAAGGTAGTAGCCACCAAATGATAAGCTAGTGCAGTGTTCTTATGTATCTTCTGATTTCAGAAATCAGTGTCACTACAGTGCATTGCCCGTCTAGTGTCCTTGTTTCATTTTTCAGTAAAGAGCTTGTAGCCCACATATTGCTTACCATTCATTGCTTCACCAGCACTTTTCTTTGCGCCCTCCTAATTGGCTCCTGTGTGCCCGGCATCACTTTCTTTTCTTTCTGTGGGACATGGACCAAGCACAGATTGAGTCAACTTGAATGGTATCCTTCAGTGGTGTAACAAAGGCCCCACAGCCCCAGCGGTGCAAGGGGGGGCTGAGCTCCAGGGGGACCTCTCAGCCAGTGGCGGCCGGCAGCTTTAGGAGGGCGAGGTGCGGGCGGGACAGACACACACACACACACACACACTCATTCTATCACACACATACATGCACGCACATCCATTAACAACACTCATACAATTCAAACATGCACGCACGCACCAAACATTCATTTTAAAAGATCGCACACACTCATTCTTTCACACACACACACACACACGCATGCCCGCACGCACATCCATTAACAACACTCATAACACTCAAACATGCACGTGCGCACCAAACCTTCGATTTAAAACATCACACACATACACACACATACTTACCTTCAGCCTCCAGGTCCCAGGAGGATTGGGACTGCTGCCTTCCCTCATTGGCTGACCTTGGATCAGCCAATGAGGGAAGGCAGCAGTCCCAGCCTCGTCACAGAGTGGGATGGGGTCAGTGAGACTGCTGACCCAACCCCACTCTGTAACGAGGTGTCACTGATTGACGCTCTCCCTGGGCACTTCAGGGCTTAAACCTAAAGCGCCCAAGGAGAGTGTCAATTGGTGACGCTTTCCTCGTCACCCAGGGGAGGGCCTCGAGGCACCTTTGCTGAGCTGAGGAGGTCACGCCCATAGGAGCTGTGACCTTCTCAGCCCAGCAAAGTTCAGCTCAGGCAGCCAGGAGTGTGCGCGAATCGCGCATGTCTGCTCCTGGCTGCCTGAGCTGAACATGGAGAGTGTCTGTCAGGCTGACCTTTGTTCAGCCTGACAGACACTCTTCATGAGGGGCAAAAGGTTGGGGGGCATGGCCCCTCCACCTTAAAGGACGGGCCGCCACTGCCCTCAGCACAGTACCCTGGCCTGAGAGTTCCTGAGTGAGTCTGGAGGGGCGGCCCTCCATGTACTGTGCAGGGGAGCCCCCTCAAGTTGCGTTACACTACTGGTCTCCATCTGCTGATCGCGTTGTTACTGAGGTACGCATTTGAGGACACTTCCTCTATTTCCAGGTCTTGTGCTGCTTTCTCCATTTGTTCTATTTTCAAATACATTTTTGAACATTGTTTATCTACGCCAACATTTTTTGGCTTAGCCGTAAAGCTTCAATAAAGTACATTTTACATGAATTAGATTAAGCTGTCATAATGTGTAAATGCTACACTAACAACACATTTGCACCTTCATAATGCTGGCCACTGCACACATATTTTCATTGCTTTTATGCCAGTCCTTCCCTTTATGCATCATACCTTTACATTGAATTTAAGTTCTGTTCCTTGTTTCAGTTACTTACCCCCACAACTGTACTACACTACGCAACACTACTCTATGATACGCCACTCAACTCTATGCCACTCTCACTCTATGCCACACCAATCTACGCAAATCCACTCTATGCCACTTCACTCTATGCCATTCTACTCCATCCCACTCTACACCACTCAACTCAACACCACTTCACTCTTTGCCACCTCTCTACTCTACTTCACTCTGCTCTACTCCACACCACTCTACTGTATGCAACTCCACACCACTTTACCCCACTCCTTGTTACACTACTCTGCCACTCTACACCACTGTACTCTATAGCACTCTACTCTATGCCACTCCACATCACTGTACACCAATCTACACCACTCTAACCTCTCCACTCAACTCCACTCGCTCCATTTCATTCTATGCAACTCCACTCTATGCCATACCACTCTATGCCACTCCACTCTGTGCCACTCCAAGCTACTCTTCATCACAGTACTCTGTCACCCCACTCTATGCCACTCCACTCTGTCACTCAAATGTACTCCATGCAACTCTAAACCACTCCACTCTATGCACCTCTATGTCACTCTGCTGTATGCCCCTATACTCTCTGCCACTTTGTGCCACTCAACTTCACATCACTCTACGCCATTCTGTGCCATCTCAACTCACCATACTCTATGCCACTCTATGGCACTCCACTCCACTTAATGCCACTTTGCTTTATGCCACTCTAGTCAATGCCACGCTACTCTAAATCACTCTATTCTACACTACTTCATTCTACACTACTTCACTCTGTGCCATGCCACTCCACATGCCACTCTTCTCTATGCCACTCTATCTACTCTATGCCACCCTACTCTTCACCACTCCACTCCCCTCTATGCTACTATATGCCACTGCACTCTACGCTACTCTATTCTTCTCCTCTGTCCTCTACTCCACTCATATCAATTCAACTCTCATCCATGCTATTCTCCTCTATGCCACTTTACTCTATACCACTCTACTCTACAGAGGCGGTTTCTCCATTAGGGCTCAGGGGCTGCACCCCTCTGAAATTCCTACACATTCCTTCACACATTAAATAGATCAATTTATTTAGAGATATGATCCTATCTCTAAACAAATTGATGCATTTAAGTCTGGGAAGTCTGTCCCAGGCTGCCTGCCCCTCCTTGCTTTGAAGCAGAAGATGAAAGCCAGACAATAAATCAACTTTCTGAACTGTGATGCACACAATGCAGGGCTTACCATTCTAAAGCTCTTCTTTGCCGTTGTAGCCTATGATAGCATCCACTATAGGTCAATGATGCTTTCAGCATCATGGTTTTGGATGTCGGAGTCTCCGTCCCTGCATAAGGACAGCCATTCGTCATTCACAGGCATCAATCCCACCTTTTCCCATTCGTCACATGTAGGAGGGGATACAAGCATGTGTAATTTGGTGCCTTGTCCTCAGTGATGGTAAGTGTTATAGTGCTAATTTTGTCTTATGCCAACATACCCCACTGTGACACCCAGTGCCCTGGCTACACGTTGATGAGCCTATTATAAGCAGAACTGCTGTATTTGTTTCCTCGCGTAATGGATGCAAAAGACGATCACAGGTTTTGTTCCCTTTCGAAGTTGATCCAAATATCCACACCAAGCACAAAAGGAAGAAATATGTGCTTATAGTAGAGAAAGTTATCTGCTGTATAGCAATACAACTGGCCCTATCTTCATGCCCTGAATATTAATGCAGAAAACATGGATTAATTTAAGAACAATAAATGTTAAAAACTTTAGGGCAATGCATGTCAACAATTTAGTTCACCTCTTATTTCACGTTTTAATTACTCTTGCATTGTCCAAGAGTGTTAGCTATTTTATCAAGTTGTATTTCTGTATTTTTGATGTGCATCTTATTACTCTTTCATAGTGCATACCCTGAGCCATGTCAGGTGTTTATGAGGGGCTTTGATTGCGAGCTCTGATGCTGGCGCTGAAGCCAAAGCAAAGAGCTTGTTAGCAGGTTGGCCCTTCTGCAGAGCACACAGAACAGTGGTCATGTATTTCAATTGCAAATGAAATTCTGTGGAAAATTGTGTGAAGGAGGACACCAATGTCAAAATACAAAGCAAATGGAAATACATTTCTTAAATGTGAGTGAGTGCAGTGTATATTTGGAAATGGTGAAGTGAGGAAGATGCGAGGAAGTTCATTCAGGGAAGAGTGAAAAGAGGGTGTTGAAGAGGAAAGATGGACAGCTGGACGAGATATGTATATATAACGTAAGGTGCACATAACTGAAGGCCAAAACTCCTCCCACAGACTTCAACACTATTTAATTTGTAGACTCACATTTTTTTCATTGAATCATTTTTATTGTTAATTATTTATAACAAATCATTGTTGTTACTCATTTATCTTAAACAACTAACAACCACTGGCAAAGCCAATCTTTTAGGTGTATGTCAGTTGTTGTGCTATATATCTGTATGCAAATACTTTTCAGGGAGAAACCAAAATGCTGGTCAGGTAGCACACAATGGGAATCACATAAATTTATATGACATCTTCTCTTTTAGAGAGCTCCCACTTTTTTCATCCTATTTGAAGATCTGTCTGCACATATTTCTGTATGACTGATTGCAGCCAGCAGCTCGGGGTGCTTGCCAAAGCCTAGTTATAGCATTTTCTTCCAAAGTTGATGGCGCATTCAGTGTAAGACCCTGGGCAAGCACATACTTTAAAGGGCTGAAGTTGTGGCTCTGTACAATTTGCACATTACAGTTGTTATTGAACATATTTATGCATTTAGATATGGGGAAGTTTTTAATTGGTTTAATATTTCAAGACTATACGTTCCCATTGCTTTATCAGCCTTGCTGTATCACTTAATTAATTTAAAACACACCCCTTGCCAGTTTTTTTTACATTTCTTCTCCGGAAGAGGACCCACTCTGGATTCTATGTCTATGTTTGTCCATTAAGCTTGCTCGCGGTTCTAGCTACATAGAAGTCATACCCAACTTTTACACCCCACCACTTTCAAATGTCACCAGCCGCCACAGTTACTCTACACTATGCTACTCTATGCCACTCCACACCACGTCACTAACTTATAGCCATGCTGAACAGCAGGCATGCTGCAGTAAAATATGGCAAACAAAATTGGCAAAGCCAATAGCAATGGCATAGGTAAGACTTATTGGCTTTGCTGATGCTTGTTATTTTCTCATCCATCCTCCCAATGTCGATCCTTCTGAGCAACCTTCCTAGGCCGAGTACTGTCTTCTGTATTTTCAAAAATGGCCTTACACCAAGCATGTGTGCAGTGCACTGACTCACCCTACACTTTGATGTGATTTTGACGATGACATTTGGATGGTTCTGCTTGCAATGCTCTGTCATGTTTGCTAACGCCCCACCACTGTCTGACAGGTAGGCTCATGGCCCATTTGAGGCAGGTCACTCATTTGATTACTGTATAGTGCTCACCCATTACATGTGATGAGCTACACCATTGGTCACACTGAAAGGCGAACAGCATCACACAAAGGCTCATCTTCTCCAAGACATGTAACTTCCATGCTTGTTTTTCTTTGTGAAATGGATGGTGTTCATATGGAGTGGTAGTAAAGCTAGCATGTGCAGGTGAAACTCATTGCCACATATAGTAAAGAGATTATAAACGAGATCTCAAAATAGCCCTTAACCTGTACAGCAACACCATCAATGTCCTTGCACATACAGCCTCCTTGCAACTGTCCTCGGCTGCATTCCATTTTTTAGTACATACTATTCACTTTGACGTCATTACACCGAATTAAAATAAAATCTCAACCATAACAGTCTTTATCCGAAGTGGCTCAGAAAATATGAATTCTGACTTTCTGAAGAAACAGAAGTACTGTTGGAGAGATCTCAGTTGCACAGCGCAGGATGTCAGAATAGACAATCAAAAGTATAAATCAGCATATCCAGGGTGTGAGAATTAGTAACTTTGGCAGTCTTTGGTAGTCTTCAAGGCTTTCTTCACCATAACCAGGAGCAGCATAACAGTCTTTTAGAGCAAAATGCTTCCCTACATCTATTTTGGACACAAAGGTGAATTTTGCGCTAAAAAAATAGTACAAGCGAACAAAAGCATCTCAAACAACAGCCTGCACTCTGTCGTTCACATTGTTCTTGTCTATTCATGGTAAATTTTGACTGCAAATGGTGCATTTGTTGTAACATTTTATGTAATTATGTGCTGTGACATAATAGCATAATTTTGGGAATTTTGCGTAACAAGAGTAACACAGATTTACCAAGATTTTCGTAATTGCTCCAGCGTAAAGCAGATTTCGCTTCAGCCTAGTTAAAACTAAATATAATTTCAAAACAACTTTACAGAAAGCTTGTGGTTCTTCCAGGAGAATTGTTGGGATGGATACACTAGCATTATATTTTTTATTTTTCCTTTTATAATAGCACAATATTATTGTTTTTCCCTTACCTCTTCAGATACTGTATTCACCATGTGCATTATTTCTGCTGTGGCTCTGTTTCAGAATGAGGCAGTTTCTGAAATGACACAAACTGGGGATTGCCATAAAAATTTACCATAGTAAATGTAGTGGTTCTAATATAAGGACACCAATTGGGGATTAATCATTTTAAAGTTCAAGCTTGAATAACCTTCAGTGTAAACTAGGTGCGGAGGAAATCTTCAATAACACGGATGCCTCTGTATGTAGTATTGGGGTGCCTTTAGCATGTAGTTAGACAGAGATACTCGGGGAGATCTGTAATACAGTGCCTGACCAAATGTTGGTGGCATCAGGTCGTGTTGGATAACATTGTACCAATGAGACTACTGGTTTCGGGCAGCAGATCCAACCAGGTTGTGGGGAAATGAGTCCAGTTCCACACTGCATGACAACTGTCGGCTGAGCCCTTCCTGCCAGCTAGCAGTACCTCACCAGCACTTGAAAGTGGCGGTGATTTGTGGCAGCCATGACATGACATTCTGATTTCTCAGTGAAACGTGGTCTAACAGTTGTCATCCTTTTCCCTCAGTTACATTCATCTCACACATGCAAAGACAATCAGAAGTAAGAATTGGTTCAATACATTTTATTGAATCAGCTGCGTTCTAGATAAAATGGTATGTACTGCAATGATTAGGATGATAAAACATAATAATAGCAATGCAGTGACAATGAAAGTGAAACATAAAAAAAGTCCCACCATTGTGTCAGAATGCTAAAGAGTGGAATTCCTACCTAAGCTCCTAAGGTACTACTAAGGCACAGCAGTATTATGTCAGGAATCCCCAAGGTGCTTCCTGCGTAATCTGTCAGCATCCCCAGGGATTAGGGTTAAATCATATCTCTGTTCTTGGTTAAACCTTCATGTTTCTAAGTAAACAAAATGTGCTGTGTTCCACAATCAGGTTTATAAATGCTTGTTTTACCAATGCTTGTTTGCTAATGTGAGCAGGTGTAGATATGTGCTTCTATTTGGGTGTGGTGTAGACATGTGCTTCTAATTGGGTGTGGTGACTCATCCACATGTGGAAACTCAACTGATTTCCTGATTGGCTATAAATAGCAGAGTGAAGCATGCCTCCCTCCTTGGTTTTGTTTTGCTTCCTGATTTGGCAGTCCAGCCCCTGCTGTCATCCTCGTATTCAGGACTTTTTCGTCAATTCTTTTCTTCGTTCCTGTACCAGCTGACACCAGGAATTCCTCCGGCACTCCGGAAAAGACTGCAGCTAAGTGACTAGTATTCTCCAGGGAGTTTGTTCTTTGAGCGCCACGCTTTCCTAGAACAGCTGGTGTATTTCAGACCTCGTATTTTGGCAGAGTGCTTATCTTGGAGAGACAAATACATTTCTGAACATTCTACATTATTATTGTGGTTACTTGCCTCAATGTGCTTCAGGAAATCTGCTTGAGCTCAAGTACTACAAAAAGTGATAGTGCAATTTTTAAAAGAGCATTTATGTGACTTTTCGTTCTCTAATAGCATAACTCTTGGAATTAAATTGTGTCATTCATGCCTGTGTTTCAGGTTTGAGGAATTTGCTTTTGAAGGGTTTTTCACACACACAATGAAACCAAACCAAACTGTGCCACCCTAACTGTTTAAACCCAGAGTGGACACTTGTATTTCTTGGATTGTTTTTGTTCCTTTTAGTTTAACCCTATGCATGCAGGAAAGTTATGTGATATAATTAATGTCCTTGTTTGTCTTTCTTGTGCATGATAAGTGCAACCACAGTTCTAATTGTAGTGTGCAACAGTGAATCTCTGTGAAGCCAGTCCTAGTGTCACAGTACTTATTGTTATGGTACTCAGTTTGGGTTTTTGGTAATGCAGTATTAGTAATTGTGCCAACAGTTATTATTATCCAAGAAAAATGCTGGAGCATCCTGGTGTTCTTCTACCGCTCCCGTACCCATATCAGAAAGAGAGATTCTGTTTCAAGGAAGTTGAGTGCACTAACTCTACTACCACTCTGTCAACAACGACCTGCCCCCCGAAGATACAGGGTGCATTGCTGGACCGGCAAGATGTGGCAGTGTTTTGTCTCTTTCTCTTCCATTTCCCCTTTCCTTTTGGGACACCTGCCGGGGTTTCTGTGTCCACCAGGAAGTGCCAAGAGATGTTTCAGGAGGTTGGGGGCATACCATCACCCCTGCAGACATCCTGCTTTTCAGGTGAGTGGCCCGTCTCAACATATTAGCCCTAATCCGCACTTCAGGATCCCTAGGAAAATACCATCCCCCATACCTGAATATGGTAGTAGTGAAGAGGGCTTTTGGTGTTCTGAGAGTCATGTTCCATGTAGACAGGAAAGATGTCAAGTCTCAGCAGACAGCTGTAGTGAAGCGACAGCATGCAATCGCAATTCTTCTGGCTGGAACTCTCCCTCTAACATATAGGAGGCAGAGGGATGTTTTATAATTAAACAGCTGTTGCTTTGAGAAAACTGTCCTAAAGTAAGAATATGTATGTTTCTTGTGAAGTAGAAAAGATTGTGGTGTTACACTTTGTACTGACAACAAAATCGGGTACAGCCTTGAACAGAGCACAGAACAAGAATGTCCTACTAAGAAGAATGAAAACAGTTCCTAGGCTAAAAGTGTATGAGATAAAAGAAATCACCGCTGAATGAAGCTTCTGCTCAGAAATTAAAATGAATAAAATAAATTGTTATTAGGCTAAAGGGCACAAGCGGCAGGTCTATGTCTAAAATAACATGCCCATAAAAAGCTCACTAAAATATCCCCACAGCATCCTTACACGACATATGACTTTCAGCTACAGCCCCAGAAGAAGGGGTGGGAGAGGAGGGCGGCAGGACACAGATGAATGGACTTGAAAGTCTGAAGACTGGAATAGTAGTGAAGACCCGGTGCCAGTACTTTTGAAAACACTAACAGAAATATACCAAGACAATTGAGAGGATGAGGTTACTTCCCAGGCCCCACCATCAGATGCATTGGTGGTCCCCACAACCTTGGGGTTTCTATCCTCCTCCATTTCAGCCTGCTATTTTTCCAAACCATGGATTTATGCCTTTTTAAGAACAAGGCTGTGGGAGGTCAAGAGGAAAAAGAAAAAAACTGAGATTTTTCAACGACCACAATGGAACAACCGAAGAACCATGTACAAGGGAATATGACAACAGAACCCCGACAAACATGCAGGATGGCGAAGGAGCCCTTTCCATCGACAAGCACCACAACAATCTGATTGTTAACTTAAGCAAACCTACTCAGAAAGAAGATGTGCTCAACGAAGGATTGAGTTTTGACCCACCAGTTTAGATGATGAGTTCACCATAATAAAGAATTAGCAAGCTTTTTTGTTGAAAAATTTGCTTGCCCTTTTCTTTCACCAGATAGAGAAAATATCTGTTTCCAATGAGAGTACCAACAAAGGTCTTAGGAAGAAGTCCACCTTCAATCACTCTCCACATATGATTCCATCTGAGGTAACCACCTTCGAGAAGGCTGTTCTCAAAGCTTTTGACACTTTGAAAGGCCGGGCTAAGCAACCCTTTGTCAACTTGCCTAAGGAAGAGACAAATATTTTGATACAACCAGTCTCTGATAATGAGATTGTGACAAAACAAGCTGACGGAGGAGTGGCAACTGTCATCCTGTATCCTGGGATGTATCAGAAAGAATGTCTTAGATAGTTAAGTGACTACAGATATTACAAACCTATACAAAAAGCCCCTAAATCCAGATTCTAGAAACTGATTAAAACACTAGTTGAAAAGAGGAAAGAATCAGATTGGATTACCACAAACAAGGCAGAATCCATGATTACCATTCATCCAAGGACACTATGGGCCTGATTTAGAGTTTGGTGGAGGGGTTACTCCATCACAAACGTGACGGATATCCCGTCCATCGAATTACAATCTCATTATAGCCTATAGAGATTGTAATACGGAAGATGGGATATCTGTCACATTTGTGATGGAGTAATTAAATCAAATCAAATCATTAACATTTATAAAGCGCGCTACTCACCCGTGCGGGTCTCAAGGCGCTAGGGGGAAGGGGGTTACTGCTGCTCGAAGAGCCAGGTCTTGAGGAGTCTCCGGAATGCGGAGTGGTCCTAGGTGGTCCTGAGGCTGGTGGGGAGGGTGTTCCAGGTCTTGGCTGCCAGGTAGGAGAAAGACCTCCCACCCGCCATAGAGCGGCGGATGCGAGGGACGGCAGCGAGCGCGAGGCCGGTGGAACGGAGGAGACGGGTGGGGGCGTAGAAGCTGAGGCGTCTGTTGAGGTATTCAGGTCCCTTGTCGTGGAGGGCTTTGTGTGTGTGGGTGAGAAGTCGGAAGGTGATCCTTTTGCTGACTGGGAGCCAATGCAGGTGTCTCAGGTGTGCGGAGATGTGGCTGTTGCGGGGTATGTCGAGGATGAAGCGGGCGGAGGCGTTTTGAATACGTTGCAGACGTTTTTGGAGTTTTGCGGTGGTCCCAGCATAAAGGGTGTTGCCGTAGTCCAGGCCGCTAGTGACTAGGGCGTGGGTCACGGTTTTTCTGGTGTCGGTGGGGATCCAGCGGAAGATCTTGCGGAGCATGCAGAGGGTGAGGAAGCAGGAGGAGGACACGGCGTTGACTTGTTTGGTCATGGTGAGCAGAGGGTCCAAGATGAAGCCGAGGTTGCGGGCGTGCTCTGAGGGGGTTGGTGCGGTGCCAAGGGCCGTGGGCCACCAGGAGTCATCCCATGCGGTCGGGGTGTTGCCGAGGATGAGGACTTCCGTTTTGTCAGAGTTCAGTTTTAGCCGGCTGAGCCTCATCCAATCTGCGACGTCCTTCATGCCATCTTGTAGGTTGGTCTTAGCGCTGGCGGGGTCCTTGGTGAGGGAAAGTATAAGTTGAGTGTCGTCGGAGTAGGAGGTGATGATGATGTTGTGCTTGCGTACGATGTCGGCGAGGGGGCTCATGTAGACATTGAAGAGTGTCGGGCTGAGCGAGGAGCCTTGAGGGACGCCGCAGATGATCTCAGTGGGGTCTGCTCGAAAAGGTGGGAGGTAGACTCTTTGAGAGCGGTTGGAGAGGAAGGAGGCGATCCAGTCCAGGGCCTGGCCTTGGATCCCGGTGGAGCGGAGGCGGGTTATTAGTGTGCGGTGACAGACGGTGTCGAAGGCAGCCGAGAGGTCGAGGAGGATGAGGGCGACTGTTTCACCGTTGTCCATCAGGGTTCTGATGTCGTCTGTGACTGAGATGAGGGCGGTTTCAGTGCTGTGGTTGGTACGGAATCCGGATTGTGAAGGGTCGAGAAGGTTGTTGTCTTCCAGGAAGTTGGTAAGCTGTATGTTGACGGTCTTCTCTATTACCTTGGCAGGGAAGGGGAGGAGCGAGATGGGGCGGAAGTTCTTCAGGTCGCTTGGGTCAGCCGTAGGTTTCTTTAGTAGGGCGTTGACTTCGGCGTGTTTCCAGCTTTTGGGGAAGGTAGCAGATGAAAAAGAGGAGTTGATGGTCTGGAGGTGCGGGGCGATGATGTCGTCGGCTTTATTGAAGATGAAGTGAGGGCAGGGGTGCGAGGGGGCGCCGGAGTGGATAGAGTTCATGGCGGTTTTGGTCTCTTCAGTGTTGATGTGGGTCCAGGCGTTGAGGGTGATGGCAGGGGGTGTGGGTTCGGTGTTGCTTGGCTGGGTCTGGTGTCCGAAGCTGTCGTGGAGGTCGGTGATCTTGCGATGGAAGAAGGTGGCGAGGGAGTTGCACAGGTCTTGTGAGGGCATGATGGCATTGGCGTTGGGGTTGGAGAACTCTTTAACGATGCTGAAGAGTTCTCTGCTGTTGTGGCTGTTTTTGTCCAGTCTGTCGGTGAAGAAATTCCTTTTGGCTGCGCGGATCAGGTGGTGGTGTTCGCGGGTCGCGTTCTTGAGGGCGGTTTTGTTGTCAGCGGTGTGGTCCTTGCGCCAGGCTTTCACGAGGGCGCGACAGGTTTTCTTCGATTCCTTAAGGGTGTCAGAGAACCAGAGAGGTTTTTTGGTGTTGGCCTGTCGATGCGTGCGTCTGAGGGGAGCAAGGTTGTCTGCGCAGTTGGTGATCCAGTTCGTGAGGCTGAGGGCTGCGTCGTTGGGGTCGTCGGTGGTGAGGGTAGGTTGGTTGACGGTGAGCGCGGAGAAGAGCTGTTCTTCAGGGATTTTGTTCCACTGTCGACGAGGGATGGGTTGAGTGCGGAGGTGGCGGGTCTCGCGTCGGAATGTGAAGTGGACACAGCTGTGGTCGGTCCAGTGTAGAGCAGAGGCGTGGCTGAAGGAGACGTGTTTGCTGGCGGAGAAGATGGGGTCAAGCGTGTGTCCGGCGATGTGGGTGGGGGTGTTCACCAGTTGCTTGAGGCCGAGGTTGGCGAGGTTGTCGAGCAGGGCGGTGGTGTTGGGGTCGTTGTTGTGTTCCAGATGGAAGTTGAGGTCGCCTAGGAGGATGTAGTCCGGCGAGGCGAGGGCGTGCGGGGACACGAAGTCGGTGATGGAGTCGCTGAAAGGGGCGCGCGGTCCGGGGGGACGGTAGATGAGGGATCCTCTGAGGGTGGTCCTGGGGTCGGTGCGAATCTGGAAATGCAGGTGTTCTGCGGCGAGGGGGGTGTCTTCGGTGGAGGTGGTGACGCTGATGGAGTCTTTGAAGACGATGGCAATTCCTCCTCCTACTTGGTTGGTGCGGTCTTTCCTGGAAATCTTGTAGCCTTCGGGGATGGCTATGGCGATGTCTGGGGCCGAAGAGGCGTTCATCCAGGTCTCCGTGATGAAGGCGACGTCCGGTGCTGTGGAGTCCAGGAGGTCCCAGAGTTCAACGGCGTGCTTGTGGACGGATCGAGCGTTGACCAGGATGCATTTGAGATGGTTGATAGTGCGTGGGCTGGTGGTCATGGTAGTTGCATGGTGGAAGATACGTTTGCAGGAGTGGCAGGCGAAAGGTCCATGGGTACGTTTTGGGTTAGCTTGGAAGCAGGTGTTGGAGCGACCTGGGTTGAGGGCGTGGAGGGTGGTGGGGTCGTTGCGGGGCAGAGGGGTTTGGGAGTGCTGAGGACCAGGGGTCGTGTCGCTGGGTGCGGGTCAGGCGTGGACGGGCGCAGACAGGCTTGCCTCTGGCGCGCCTGCGGCGCGCCCGCTGCACAATCGCGCAGCGGCCGCCATAAGAGGGAGGAGGGGTCAGCTGGGGGTTAATGGGAGCTGGGGGGCGGGGGCGTGCAGGAGGTGGCGGCGGGAAAGCGGAGGGAGGGGGGGACAGGTAGAAGGGAGAAGAGCTGGGGGGGGGGTTAAGAGTGGTGGGGGGTGAGTTTTAGGAAGTTTAGGAGTTTAGGGAGAGAGATAGGAGTAAGGTTGGGAAGATAGGGGAGGGGGGGTTGTAGAGGTGGGTGAGGGTGAGAGGTAGAGTGAAAGGATAGGAAGATAGGGGTGGTAACAGAGGGGGTGGCGAGTGGGGGGGAAAGATAGAGAGATAGGTAGATAGAGATGGAGGTAGATAGGGGTGATAGAGAGGGGGAGAGACGAGTCAGGAGCGGGAAGAACCAGGGAGTAGGTAGCAGTTAGCTCTGTTGGGAAACAGAGCTAACAGAGGAAGAGGAGCGGGGAGCAGGAGGGAAAGAAGAGAACAGGAGGAGCAGAAGACGGAAGAACAGAAGACAGAAGACCACAGAAGAAGAACAGAACACAGAAGAGCCGAAGAACAGAAGACAGCAGACCACAGAAGAAGAGGAGCTGAATACACAGAAGACAGAAGGCCACAGAAGAAGCTACAGAAGAAGAGGAGCGCAGAGGACAGAAAAGTACAGATGAAGGTGAAGAAGAGGAGCGCAGAAGACAGAAGAATACAGATGAAGGTGAGGAAGAGGAACGCAGAAGACAGAAGAATACAGATGAGGGTGAAGAAGAAGAGGGGTGGCGAGCAGCAGAGGAAGGAGCCAAGAAGAGGGACAGAGAAGAAGAGGCACACGCGGGTCGCGGTGCAAAGGAGAGAGAGAGAAGCACACAGATGAAGAGAGAAGACGGGGAGCAGGAGGGAAAGAAGAGTACAGAAGAAGACTACAGGAGAGCGCAGAGGAAGAACAGAGAAGAAGAAAAGAAGCAGGAGAGAGGGTGAGTAGCGCGGGGCAGGGCGAGGGGCTGGGAGGTGGGGGGGGTACTTACTGCGAGGTAGCTGGGCTTGCTGGGAGGTCTCAGGAACCTGGGCTGGAGGAGCTGGAGGAGCTGCAGCGGCAGGGGGAGCAACCTACCCTTGGGTCAAGGGTCGCTCCTTGGGTCAAGGGTCGCTCGAGTAATCCATCCACCAAACTTTAAATCAGGCCCTAAATTTCTACATGCTACCCAAAATGCCTAAATTGAGTAATCCTCTAACTGGGAGACCTACTGTCTCTGGCATTGGATCCATACTTGAACCCCTGTTTTCAATTTGTAGACTGTTTTCTTGAGATCGATGGTGTCAGAGATGTCTTTGTATCTACAAGACACAAAACATGTTCTTATTCTTTTGATTAAAGTACAGTTTGATACTGAGAAACACTTCTTAGTTACCAATGACGTAGAGTCATTATACACTAATATTCCTCAAGATGAGACCCTATAGACGGTTGAAATGCTATTAAATGCTTGTGAAAGAGATGATTTTACACCCACATCCTTTATAATGGACTGTGCCACAATAGCTATGAAATTTCTTTCTATTCCAGAATCAACTTTATTAGCAGGTAACAGGGGCTTCTATAGGCAATACTTTTAACCCTCAGTTTGGCAAATTTGTACATGCATGTGTTTGAAAATAAGCATACATACCCATATACTAACCCCTTCATGCCTACCCTCAAATTATTGAAGATATATATAGATGACATCCTAGTAATTTGGAGGGCAACTCTGAGTTTCTTCTTGAGTTCTTGGCTCAGCACATGGAATCATCATTTACATTTCACCTGTGATTACAGCAAAAGGCAGCTTCCTTCTTTTTATTACTGTATCCCAAAGATGGTTGCATACATGCATAACTATACAAGAAACTGATGGTACACAGTTCCTTGGTACTTTATGACAGTTTTCACCCCAATGCCTTATGAAACAACCTTCAAGTCAGGCATTTTTTAGAGAATACGCAAGAACTGCTCTGAAGTCGAAAATGTAAAAAGCCATGTGAATGAATTGAGTGATTGTCTAACACAGAGACACTATCACATACATCTACTTCATAGGGAAGCAAAAAGAGCTAGGAATAACCATTAGGAAGCACTCTTGGAAAAACAATCTAAACAACCCTCAAGTAGACTGGTATGTGTTAGTACCTTCAGCCACCTGATAAATACCTTCAAGAAAGTTGTCACTAAGAACTGGCACATCCTAAACACATGGGAGATGAATATGGATAAAACAATGTTTGCATTTAAATGAAGTAAAAACTTGAGAGGTATGGTGGTACATATGAGACCTCACACACAACCCAGAAACAGTCAGGATACTCTGTGGATCCTCCCTTACATTGACGTTAATTTCCCTTGTGGCTCATGTTCAGTTTGTCACCTAACACAGCAACATACCGAGATTGAGTTGAAAATAAAAACACCTTGGTCCCTTAACAGTCACACTAATTGTAATATGAGTGGAGTGATTTAGTTGATCTACTGCCAGTGTAACCTAAAGTATGTTGGTATGACCACCCGTAAAGTGAGGACAAAGATAGTAGAACATTGAAGTTCGATGTAAGCAGTTCTATACTAAACTAACCCAACACCTTCTCCAGCTATGGCATAGTGAAGAAGACATTAGGTGGACAGTCATTGATAAACCCCATTATACATCACATATGGGCAGACTAAAGGACCTTCTATTTCAGAGAGAACAACGTTGGGTTTTCAAACAAAGGAGTCACATTCAATTATCATATTCCATGGGTCTCCTTATCATGACTTTCATGTTCTCTTTGGTTTTGAGAATTATTCTTTTTGACCGTCTCCTGTATTCAGAGACTTAACCACATCAGGTCAATGTCAAAGCAACAGCATATTGGGGGTCTGTTTATAATCTATTTAACCTGTTTGCCAGGTCCATGTCTACCTGTTTGTTTGGACATTTCCTTTTCAGGATAAGATTAATGGTCCATGTTTTGGTCCAATGGTTATCACTAATTTCCGTAATGTTCTCTTATTTATGAGAGCTGTAGATTGTTGGAAATAAAACTAGAAGTGCACAGTAGAGAGAGATACATTTTTCAATATTATATTCCTTTCCATCGGATGGTGTTACTTCCTCTTCGGGCCCCCTCCAGAGAAGACGCAGTGATCCAATTATGGGTCAAATAATTCTTTTTGGCTTTTTTGAATTTACATTTAATAGTAACCTTAGACATTTGTCCTCGCTATGCAAGCCCAGGCTGATGATTGCGCTTTCGGCAATATCACTTTCCATGAATATATTTTAACTTAGACACATGCTTCTCACTTCTTTATTCCTCTCTGGCTTTCTTAGATTAATATTTAGGTGCAGAATATCCATGCACAGAACTCAAATAGGTTTTTATGTTCCTTACACTACTATGCTACTGCGTCATTAAACACAGTGTTGCTTGTAGATAATAGCTGATATGATACATATTTATAACACATAGTACTATCTCTTAACTTTCCTTTTTTCACGTTTACTTGAATGTGGCACTTTACATAGGCGGCCTTAATTTAGGCTTTAGTGGAAGTAAAGCGCAATCTAGCTGTAGAGTAAGACTTACCTCATTATCAAGTGCCACTTAGTATGACACTGGTGATGGGCACAATCAACGATGCATGCCCATGCTTTCATATTGTGGACACCATTAATTGAACTTTGAATGTGCATTACATTACTGTTGTTTGTGTGTGCTAAATTGTCTATCTATTCTGCAGGCCCATCACTTTTATTCATTCGTAGGCTTGCTTTTCAAAACTTCCTTGATATCACTCGTAATTGCTTTACGTTTGTTCCGCCTTGGGGAGGTTTTGTTTCCGCCTTGCAGACTGACCCTGTTACATGGATAATTGCACAAATGCAGATATACTTCAGCGTGGAACTGTGTGAACATAACACATTGGACTTGCAAGGACTTATTAAAAGAAGTATTGCTCATCTGCACTGCTGGAGCACTGGACTCTTTTTTCACTTCATACAACGTGTGTGCTTGCGTGGCGGTGCACCGCCTTTTGAATTTCTCTTAGTGGGGTTAGTTCAGCCCTTGAGGCTCTTTATGCAGCAGGAGCCTTGGTGAAGTTGCACGCCCATGGAGATTTAATATTAGTATCGGTATTTACTTGATCTCATGAATTACTAGGCACTCATTGGGATGGTGCGTTGTCTATGAGCTTGCTGCAACTGTTTTTTCTGTTAGCTTCCCTGTAGCGCTACCTGCCAGCATTACATTCTAGTGAACCATGTACAGGAGGTCCATCATGAATCTAAAGCAGGCCACACAAAATCATTACGCGGACTACAGGGGGAACCTGCAAGAATTGCTGAAGGGCTAGTGCAAGGCAGAGCTTGAGTTAAAGTAACAAGCCAGAATGCTACCACAAGAATTCAAGCTTGTAGAATATCAGACTGTGCTCTGAAATGCAAACCATATGGTGGCTAAGTAACCACAGACTGGGAACAGAGACGTGCTGCCACAGACCAAAGCAGAAACCCAGATCGCCTGGAATCAGCCCACAGTGTGACTTGGGTAAAGAGTCAGAGACCCTGACATGCATACAAGTTCATTTGGGACATATATTAGCACACATTTTTAAAAAAACTCACCATTAAACGAAGATTCCTAAGTAGCCCTTGTAGCTCAACTACCCGAAGACAAAGAATGTGCTGATCACTATAACAACTAACAGGAATGTGTGCAGCAGTAGCTTCCAGCACTGAACCTTGGACAACTTCACTATACGACTGGTTAACTGTGACAAATCCACAACATCCACAACCACCTCCTCTCAGCTTCAGAAGGCACATACCAACAAAAAAGACACAAACTATCTGGCTCAGGGTCATCCTGCTACGCAGTGTGAACATTTTTTCCTGAGGTAGACTTCAGAAGGGTGGTAAAAACCCTTGTCCTAACTCTCCTTGACACAGGCTCTGACCTTCTTATCAGCGTCCCAGAATCACATTTGATGACCCAGCAGAGTGTCCTCCATGATTCAAGGGTCTCATGAAATTTGACAAATTCTTGCCCAATGTTATAAATCTGAATTGGTCCCACCAGTCAGAATCACCAACTAAGCTGCTGCATCAGTTACATGGAAGTAAACTCAAGCTTCATGACACACTCGCAACAGCAATCTCATCAGGTTCAAGACAAAAGAATGCATGGAGTTGAAGAGGCACCAAGCCTTTTCTTGCTACATTTCTTGAATGTGAAACTCAGTCACAAACCAAACTTGATGAGCACCTTCAGCCCAGGTCCTCAGTAAGGAACTGAAGACCCTCTTCTTTAAGCAACACTACCTATTCACATCCATCAATCCAGAAGATGGACCTCATGGATAACTCCATTGTCCTAATGGAATCCTCTCCCTCACTCACCCTCCTCTGCACTTTTTCCTTATTACTACACATTGTACAATGCTAGCTTGCTTTGTAGCATGCTTCCCGCTATATGAATACTACCACATGTATATGAAAATCTAAAACTTTATGAGAGAAAAATGAGAGGCAAATACTGAAAACTGCAGTGTGCTACTGCATGCCATCAAAGGTGCAAATCAGCAGAGGAACTATACTTCATCAGAAATAAAACCGGAGAGGCAATGTAGAAACAGTCAATTTCCAAGAAAATAGATAGCCCACTCATAGAGATCAATATTGTCAAAGTTCCATCAATTTAGAATCAATAATAAAGCTATTCAATCATTGCTTTCAAGAACGTTACATTTATTAGTTGTGACAAATCTTAAGTGTCTTAGGCCCATATTTATACTTTTGTAGCGCTGCATTTGAGCTGCTTTTTTACGCAAAAGCGACGCAAACTTACAAAATACAAGTTTGCGCCGCTTTTGCGTCACAAAATGACACAAATACGACGCTAAAAAAGTATAAATATGGTTCTTAGTGTTCCATGTAGAAATCTTGAACATGTGGTGAAACAGAGCCGGCATGTATTTCGCCCCCTGTTTGGTTAGTTCACCTGGGGCTTCTTCAAGGAAAAAGGGTATTCACAGTAGACATTCCATTCTTGAACAAATGCGATCAGTCAATTTGAAAGTCGAGCCAAGTTACGGGATAAATCCCATGATGTGTAGTACGGCGTTTTGGCCAGATGCCATTTTGAGATAAAAAGTTGGACCATCAAATTTGATATTTGATCTATCTGATTTAATGTAGAAATAGTCATTGATGTATGACCTCAAGTAAGCTTGTACTTGATTTGTGTCAATTGTGACGCCAATAAAGTGCTGTGATATAACCTTTACAACAGAACTCTCTCCCACTGCAAAGTAGCCTCCAATCCACAGGCGCCACTTCCACCATTCAAAAACTGCTTCTCCCCATGGGATTGCTACTGTCCAGGGCCACTAAACAATGCACCATAGTGTCCCCATGGTCATTTCCAACCCACTGCGTTCCTTCACTCTCGCCTCCTATCCATGTATTCTCACTCGTCCCTCCACCATATTATTGCTGGAGGCTCATTGACATCATAATCTCCTCTTATGCCCCTGCCACCTGGCTTCCAACATTTCAGCTTCATCTTGGGCTCCTCACCATTGGTCTCCTCTACACCATATACTAGACCGGTTCATGCCCCCGGTCTCATCTCCCCAGTTTCCATAATTAGAACACATTTAGATTTAGAAAATTTAAATGAGAAACATAATGCATACATCTCAACTCGTCGACACATAAAGGCATAGAAATCATGAAAAACAAACGTCATTGTAGAGTTAAGCGCGTGCAGTTGGTCCAGCTAGTGTGCATGAGTGAAAGTGGAGGTCACAGGGCACGTGATGTCACTTCTGCTACCCCTGGCATTTCAGTGAAATTATGTTGATGCTGTCCCTGAAGGCTGAGGTGGTTCACATGCACCCACCAGCAGTTTGGCATATGTCACAGGGGAGGCCCCCCCCAACAAGAAGGGCCTACAGCTTTAGCCACCACTCACAGTCCTGCCCTCCATCTTACGTACAGATTCTGCAAGGCTCACTTCAGGGACCAGCTGGCAAGTTGTCAAGATGCAAACTGAAATGCACAGTGACAAGTGTCGTTGTCAAATCAGAGCCAGGGCAACCATTAAATGGAGGGCAGAAGCAGGTTTATCTACCTCCATTATTGCTGCTGTATTAGTTTGTGCAGTGCATCTCAATTGTGAGGCAGTTTGAAAGTGTCAGGCCACTCCCTGGAGAACTTGTCCGCAGAGACGATATTGGACCCTCTTCGCTCCCAACACAACGCACGACCAAGGAATAATAACCTCAAATAAGGCACTGTCCTAGGAGGAAAGGGGGTCGGGATAAAAGAAACAAAGACCTGTTCCCTCTGAGTGTTGTCCAAGTGTCTTCCTCTTTCATGGTGTGCAGCCAACTAAAGGGAAGGAACATGCACACTATATTAGCATTGGCATGCATTAAAATAGTTAGTTCTAATAACTTTTGAGTAATGGAAGTGCATACACTCAGAGATGCTTATAACGACACAGAAAATATGCACTCCTTTAGTTCTTGGGGGACAGAAATTCCCACTCCTTTCGTGACCTTCGGATAACAGTTTTTTCCCTGGCAGCATTTTACGTCATGGGCTCTTATTATGTGTCTCTTCTTCCTTTTCTTATTTTTGAATTCTCTTTTTCTCTTTAAAAGTTTGCAAATAGTCTCCAGAACTTCAAGCAGATAGTGTGGGACTCTTATGCTTGGATTATTCTCAAGGCTTGAAGTTTTTATTTTTGTAGAGTTATTTCGGACGAGAAACAAAGAACAGTGCACTAACCTTGTGTTCTCTCTCTTCTTTTGCTTGCCCTTCCTTTCTTTGCAGGTTATGCCCTCACTTGTGGGAAGGACCAACGTGCCGGTTCCTGAACGACTGGAGCCGCAAAGAGGATTCCCCACCGTTGCTCATGGTAGGTCTTTTCTGGTATGGGGAGATCGGACAAGTCCGATGAGTTGCTCAGAGATGACTGCAGGGGCACAGATGTCACCAGGTCAGTCTAGGAAGCTTGGATGAGAGAGAAGAGGGTGCGATGATCCAGGAGAGTGCGAGGGAGGATAAGGGTTCTTTTTCGGGAAATAAAGCCAAACGCCCGACTGGGGTTTGACTGAGTATTTATAGGTAGATAGTACCTTCTAGAAGTGCAGTAGGAATCACTCTGGAAAGTCCCTGACTGGAAGTATTGATGGCACGTGAATCACCCTCTAAAGTACCTGCCTGGAAAGTCCCTGTCTGCAGGCACATGAACAATTATCAAGCATGTGAATAATTACAATAATATAAAAAAGCTCATCATTGAAGCACGACTTGTGCAAACCTGCGGAACTAAAATATGAGGCCTTTTAGTCAAACCTAGGGATAATTACAACCACATGGAATATTGCAAACACAAAGATAATTTAAAGGTTTAGTGTAGGCAACAGTGAGATCAAACGTAGGGCAAATACTTAACCTAAGGTGTGTAAGGTTGAGGAGCAGCTACATGATCTATAAAATAATGAGTTGCAGAACAGAAGGTACATGCTTGGGCTTGGGAATTAGTGATTGTAACAGCACGCAGGGCTTTGTAAGGGCAATGTGAAACTGTCCAAGCTGTAGCAAAGCCAATAAGTCTCGCCTTTAGGACCTATTGGTTTTGCCAGTGCCTTGGGGCATGATGTGCAAGTTCGGCAAAGAGATAATACAAGCTCTGGTTTTAATGTGGTGCACCCTAAACTCACATGAGCACACCACTCAACCAGCCTGCACACACATATTCACACTGCTCACCCTGAACTCACACAGGTACATTGCTCATCCTGAACTCACATGAAAAAGCCGCTCACCCTGGTCTTTCAATGGCACACCACTGACCCTGCATACTGTTCCCCTACCCTTAGACACTCACACTGTATTCAT
Organism: Pleurodeles waltl; assembly: GCF_031143425.1. Classification (NCBI taxonomy): domain Eukaryota; kingdom Metazoa; phylum Chordata; class Amphibia; order Caudata; family Salamandridae; genus Pleurodeles; species Pleurodeles waltl. The sequence continues at coordinate 428,686,963 of NC_090445.1, read as the reverse complement.
ACAAGCACTCCTCTCGCGCTTCACTCGTACAGATGCACCTCTCACATCTTATTCACACATTGCTCCCCCTCCAGTCCCACAGACACACAGCTCATAAGGGATGTGTCATCCTCTTTGGACTTAAAGTGGACACATTTCCTTCCTTTAACTTGCTAATTACCAAGATGCTTTCAGCATACATGTAAGGGTTTTGTTTCGTTTGAGTGGGTCAGCTCCAAGATATCCTGCAACGTATCTTGAGGGGTGCATTGGTACTCATGTTATCAGCTAAAAATCTCAAGGTGAAATTTACATTACCCGTAACCCTTACTACATGGGGCACACCTCATTACCTAAAGGAATGGGAGCAATGCTGCTGGCCTCTTCCATGAGCTGGTCTTACTCTCATCGTCAACATCTACACCAGGCAATGGTGTAACAAAACATAATGGGGCCACCCTGCAGAAGGTGGTGAGACACCCCTGAGACTCACACCATTATAGATACCCATACCTTTGGGTGAAAGGGGTCTAATGCTATGGCTTTAGCTACCAGCTCAAACATTTCATCACTACAGATTCAGGGCTGACATGCACCGTTGACTAACAGAACAGGAAGAGCTACAGAAAAATGTACATCACCTGAAGATTAACACAAACATTCCAACCAGCTTCTACAAGGACAGAAGGCAGAAACAGACAAAGACAAACAACAAGACACACTACAAGCAACACAACTAACCAGTTAACCAAGAATTTAACACTTCCTGGCTCAATTTGTAAAATAACATGTACCGGTGCCCAAAGATATCTCAGAGGCTGGCAGCCAAATGTCGGAGTTGCTGAACATCAAGATTGTGTAGTGTTGATTCAACTGCATGCCTCTTTCATCCAACACCAAGCAGTCCCTGCCCCTTTATCCTCCTTTCGCTTTTTATTTTACTTTCCTGATTTCCTCATTTGGTTTTCAGTTTTTCTATTACTCCATCATTCCACTTTCTGAGTTTTTCTCTCTTTGCCAGGGTCAACGTCTTATGAGGAAAAATAAGTGCTGGTGCGCCCCATCTGCAAACACTGGTTCAAATTAAGCCCTGGAACCCTTGCTGAGTTGGGGGTAAAACACTTTTAGAGTTGAGGGCAAAGGAAGAGGTTGTAATAGAGGCTAATATTTCCTGTTTAAGTCCTGTAGAAAAAGACCTAGAAGTCAACCAAGCTTTTACCCCTCCACCAACTGGGAGCTAAACCGGGAACCAGTGAAGCATAAGAGTTGATGGTGGCGAGCCTGGGACAGCTCAGAAAGCTCCTGGCTGCCTTGCTACTCTCCCTGCCATATGTGATTATTAGTTCACAGCATGTGGAAGTATGCACCGGGCACAGAAGAGAAACAGATGTGAAAACTCATCTTTATGTCCCCATTCACCAGCAAACGCAGGTGAGTGAGTGACTGTGCGGGCCATTTTGAGCTTTCTGGCTAAAACAGGAGTGTTTGTGTTTATATTTCAGTTTGCTTGGCTTCATAATGCACTACACAATCTCTGCAAGCATGCTTTCCAAACATGGAAAGGATGGAGCTCACTTTGTGCTCCATGCATTGGCCACGGATCTGTCTGACAAGTATCCGCATGTTTTCTGCAGTTACTAGGGTCTCACTCCATTCAATGTACATATCTCATAACTTTAGATGTTCCTAATTCAACCCTGTGATTCTAGTTACATCAGTTGTCCACAATGGGCACAATGGTGAACGTTTTAGATGGTGTGGCTATGATTCAAACAAATCTGCATGCTACACATAGGTCTCTGCATTAGTAAAATATTTAGCTCAGACATCTAAATGATCCATCAGTTAGCCACTTTGTTCGATATTTAACTTTATCTATTGAAGCCTTTTGGAGATGTAAAAAAAACACATTGTTTCATATTGTTTCTTTACTGATGTTGACCACTTGATTATTGGATGCAGAAATATTCTTTCAGTATTTTTTATTACTTTTTCTTAGGATATTTTAAGGTTAAAGCTGAAGGAGTCATGCTCACAGAGCATGCACTGACAACTTATGTATGCTAGACAATTGCTGGCTGTCTATATACTTAAGGTCCCCGGCTGCACTAATGGCTGTAGAAAAACACTTCTAGCAGGCCCTCAAAGAAATGCTCAAGAGAGTAATTTTGAGGATGTGTAGTTTGTGTTAGTGTTTAGACTTGTGCGTGAGACTCCCTCTTAATTGTAAACTCATATCAGAAGGTTTCAGAGACTATATTGACAACGGTGGAAATGATTAAACATAACAAATGCAACCTATTTTGGGTCAATAAACTCACTACCAGTGACTTCAATTGGCTGTGAAGGAGATTTTACCACCATGAACTTGATAATGTCTCCCTTATGAAACTTACCTGGTGTTGCATGTCTTTCTTCACCAGTGTCCAAAGATCTTGTGGGCCATCTTCCTCCTTTTTGGAATCAATTGCCGTATGTTAACAGATGGCTGACTGCCCTTTATCCTGTGTACGACACTCTGTCTAAGAAGGTAGATCCTACTGCCCAGCCACACACAAAATACCAGACACACTGGATTTTTTAAAGTGAGTTTGTTACCCACATGGTAGGGATTCAATTATATAAAAGGTTTCAGTAATTGCTCATTTCATTTGGTTAAACAGCCTGTGGCAATATAGCATGGTCCAGAATGTCTGAATGAATATATGGGGAAAATATCCAGTAAGAACTGTATCTTTCATAGGGAATATAGTTTGCCATGATTGGAATACCAAATGCAATATGCAACTTGCATTTTTTTGATAATGGTTAAAGTATGTTAAAATTGTCAGTGTATATAAAGGTGGTATGTTAGGTAGGTTACTAATTTCTATAGCTCACTTAGTCACAATTTCAGTTCCTAGTATTTTTGATGCAGTGCTTAAACTGTACTTTGTTCTTGGTGCCAAGTATAGTATGTCTAGCTTGCGATACTTAGTGGCTTGTCTACTGTAGTTAGTTAAACACCAAACTTCATCCCCATTTGAGCTGTTAATTCCTTTATGCAGGGAACACAAGTCACAGGCTTAAGTATTAAACAACTTTCATTTGTTAAGTATTCTAATGTGCTCAAACGTCCTCACAAGAGAGATGCTAAACTTATATGTGAGGTCCTAAGATCTGATGTCACTTCCTGTGGCATCATGGGTTGTGATGCCACTTCCTGTGATGTCACTACCTGTGATACCACATGCAATGTTACACTCTGTGATGTCTTGCACTGTGATATCACTTGTATACTGCCTAACTTGTTTATTTCCCCTACTACGTTTTTTTTTAAGGCTTGTGCTCTGCACTTTGAGGAGGTAATGGTGCAGTTTTAGGTCGAGCATAAGCGAACAACCTCTTTACTTCTTCTGTGGGCTTCCAGCTAGTTCATTTGTTAGTTTCAGTGTCATTCAAAAATCCTTGCTTGCAAGTGGTCAGTCATGCCTCTTTTTTTCCCCTCCTTGTTCTGTGTGGGAGCATGGATCAACTACTATATAATTCTGCTTTTTCCTGTTTATCTGGTCTGTAGGGGACATTTCGTTTTACTCTGTTTCCTGCTCCTGTCCAGGGAAGCTTCCCTTTTCATTTGCAGAGCATTCTTTCTCTGAGCTTAGCTGTAAACAAGGGTATAAATCAGGCTGTTATCTTGGTCACATTTGGTCTTTATGGGCTCTCTGCACCATCTCTCAGCTGCCTGGCTCCCGCCCTTTCTCGGCTTGGACTTTCTTTACCAAGTGTGTCTGCCTGTGGTGTGCTGATAGCAACAGTAGAGGGTCACTTGTTGTTGCTTATAGCTTAGGCACCCAGCTCTACCAGGGCTCCACAATCCTTAGAGACAGTGCCCACTTCTGCTCCATGCTGGAATCAACACTTGCAGCTCCGTCAGTGCACCTCAGTTCACACACTCCAAGCCTTCATCTGTGCTAGTGTCAGGAACCCCACACACGCTGTCTGCCAGAGCACCTCGGTTCTTGCAGTCACTACACTTTGCTGCTCCAGTACTGGGATCTTGGGCACAGCTCCATCAGTGCATCTCAGTTCACACACTCCAAGCCTTGCCAGTGCCAGGAACCCCACACACACTGTCTGCCAGAGCACCTCAGTTTTCCCAGTCAGTAAACTCTGCTGCTCCAGTACTTCGACCTTGGGCGCAGCTCTATCAGTGCACTGCAGTTCACACACTCCAAGCCCTCATTCGTGCCAGTAACCCCACACACGCTGTCTGCCAGAGCACCTCATTTCAACCAGTCAGTACACTCTGCTGCTCCAGTACTGGGACCTCGGGTGCAGCCCCATCAGTGCACCGCAGTTCACACACTCCAAGCCCTGAGCCATGCCAGTGCCAGGAACCCCACACATGTTGTCTGCCAGAGCACCTAATTTCTCCCAGTCAGTACGCTCTGCTGCTCAGTACTTGGACCTCGGGCACAGCTCCATCAGTGCACCGCAGTTCACACACTCCAAGCCCTCCGCCGTGCCAGTGCCAGGAACCCCACACATGGTGTCTGCCAGAGCACCTCAGGTCTCCCAGTCAGTACACTCTGCTGCTCCAGTACTGGGACCTCAGGCGCAGCTCCACCAGTGCACCTCAGTTCACACATTCCAAGTCCTCAGTCGTGCCAGTGCCAGGAACCCCACACACGCTGTCTGCCAGAGCACTCAGTTCTTATAGACACTACACTCTGCTGTTCCAGTACTAGGACCTCGGGCACAACTCTATCAGTGTACCTCAGTTCTACCCCGGTGAGGTCACTTCCTTTCCTATACTGGGCCCCGCTGACATACAGTTCCATTACAGCAGCTCAATTCTAATATTTGGGCCCACTGCCAAGACAATACTGGACCCAAAAGAGCAAAACACAGCTCAGCCAGTGCACTTCAAGTCTAACATCCAACACCACTGTTGATGGGAACCGCCACAGCTCTGCCATAATCCATCAATTCTAACATTCAGTGCCCATTTATTCTCAGTACTAAGGCTCACACACACACCCTTCAGGACTCCTCGCTTCTGTGGTTCAGAGGCAATGCAACTCCCATTCTGGGCCCCACTCGCAGCTTCACCAGGGCACCTCCAGGCTAACACTCAGCAACACTGGCACGCCAATACTAAGTTTCACACATAGCTTCATTACCATACCTCACTTCTGACCTTGTGTGCCTGTTACTATTCCAGTACTGCAGCCCACATACATCTCTGTCAGTGCACCTCAACCCTAACCACCAGCACCCCATTATTCCAGTACCGGGAGTTGCACAGCGCTCCGTTTCTCATTCCTCACCCACTGCCTTTCTTTTATTCCACCACTGGGCTGGGACACAGCTCTGTCCATACAACCAATCCTGATCTGAAGCGCCCCAATATTGCTGTATTGGGGTTTATATACAAGTCTGCTAATGCACATGCTGCTGTTCTGCAGTGCCCCCTACTGTTCCACACTCTGCCTTCTGTTTGAGGATGTGAGGGAGCCAATTAAATCTATTCTTAGCTGCCATCTTTATCTGGGAGGGTCTGTTTCACCTATCTCTTTCCGTTGCTCTGTTTACTCTCAATGTTTTCTTTCTCCCCCACTTTTCTCTTTCCAGGTCCTAAAATCCACATGTTAACAGTTTTGCTGTTTCTTTCAAATGTTTATTTTTACTCCTATTCCTTTTTTTATTTCCCGCTTCCTCTTGCTACCTCCTCTTTTAAATTCGAAAAAACTTAGTTGGTTATTTCTTTCCTTGTTTCATTCCTCTCTTTTTTCTTCATCGGACATTCATTCTTTTACTATTTTTTCTCTTCCCTTCATTCTTTCTTTGACCTTTTTATTTGCACTTTCCTTTGACTCAGTATGCCTCCTTTCACTTATTTTTTAGTTTTAGATCGTCCTTCCTTTCTCTGATGTTTTTCTTATCTGTCAATTCATGTTTTACTGTAAATCCCTCTTTTTCCTGTCTGCATGTGGAAGCCACAAGTTACTTGTCGGACCCCAATTGTCAAAATGATTTGCCATTCTGTATCTGTGGGAACTGTGTCAGTACATATATGCCCTATTACTTTCTCGGCTTCTCTCACCATCTCTCTTTTTTTCTTTAATGTTCAATTTTCTCTTTCTTTTCACACTTCTTTTGTAAGTTTTTCCTCTTTATCTTTCATTTGCTGGTTTACTTCCCTTTTTTCTTTTGTCTCACAAGTTTGCTCTATTTCTTCTCTTAGTTGTGTTTTCATTTTCTCATTCTTTCTTTCCCTTCTTTCGTTTATTTCTTTGTGACCCCTTCTCTTTTTTCCTTTTGTCTGTTGTATTCCTTTCACTTCTCTTTTTCTGCCCCATCCGCTTTCTCTCCTGAGGCCTCATTATCAATGGAGCAACATGTGCAGTGGCACGGGGGCCCAAAGACCTAAGGACCGCTCTCAGCTCTAATTACTGCTGTATTTTACTACCAAAATTGTAGTCAACCATTTTCCTTTCTTACTCCAGGGCCCATGACACAGTTACTATGCCACTTGTCCTCTCCGTTTTACTCCTGACTCCCTCTTCCCTTTCACCCTCCAATCCGTCCCAAATTTCTATATTTATTATGGTGTTGTAGAGCATGGTGTATGCCAAATGTTTATTTCTGATAAAGGTTTATATGATAATTGTAAATGTTTTAAAATAGAGGAGAAAGGTAAATGGAGGTGCGTTAGTTAAATGCTGGGCCACTGGAATTATATGGCAGGAAAAGATGAAATGATGAGGCAGGGTTGACTGATTTATGTGGCAAGAAAAGTCCAGTTATGAATTTACAATGCCAATAGCTCTAAATCCTTGTTCTTCTCGGAATCAGAAACGCCAATAGGAATAGCAGTTTCAACACAGACTTACTTTAGACATGCCCTTTACCAGGCCTAGGGGAGGCAGGTTACAGAGCTCCATGCACTCCAGGACTTTGGAAATAACATGCTGCTTTAAAACAGGAAAGTGGCAACAGACATACACTAGGTGCTCAATTTGTAAATAAAAATGTGCTGGTGCCCAAAACCCTCCTCTTATACACGGAATACTAAGGCAGCGTAATCCTGAAGCCATCTTGGGCCTCTTTAATCCATTTAAAGCCATTCCCTGCACCTTCAGCTCACTCTTGCAGCTGTCTACTTTCTCCCTTTCGGATGCTTTTTAGTTTTTCTCTTCCTCCGTCTTTCCCATATGTGTCTTTTGCTCGCAGCAAATGCTTGAGGCAGAAAAATAAGCGCCGGCCCTCAAAAATAAGTGCCGTGCTCAGCACCGGAAATAACAAGCACAAATTAAGCACTGCATACAATCCAAAGTGGTCGCAATGTCCTTGAACGCGTGCTGGCGCTGAATATATGAGGCCACCGTGCGGTTAGGATAGAAGTCTGCTCGTACGAGGAGAAAGCGCTCTATCATGGCGCTATGTTTCATTTGCTTCGAAACTCATTTTAAAAGAGAGTAAACAGAACAGTGTTCTGGATTTGCTCCAGATATTAGATAACACTTTACGACAAGCTCGTAAATCACTTCACATCACACGGATGCTATTTTGCAGCCTTAAAGTTCGGAACTAGTGCGACCAAATGTTTCATATGTTGCTCCTTCAATACAGTTCCTGCGAGTGCAGCTGCTTGGATCACGCCTCTGTAGCTCAGCATTACGTTATGCAGAACTAAAGCCCCCGAGCATAACATTCCTTTCCTTATTCTTTGTTGCGGTCTCCTGGGATCTGCCAAGGAGCTGGATACTTTGGCTCAGGGTGCAGCTGCGAGTTTAGCAGCTAAATTTACAAGGCAAAATCATTTATAGGTTTCGCCTACCAGAGAGCAAAAGCTGTCTCGTTGTTAAAAAAAAAAAAAAATTGTGAAATTACAGAGGGCTTAGAGCCAGGGTCAGACTGGATCAGAAAATAGACCCCAGAACTCCCCAAAAAGTGGTATCTATTTGTATATCACGTTGCTAAAAATGTGGCCCACAGTTGTGAAAATAGGACACATTTTAAATGTCTGAAGGAGCGTCGCCCCACTGGCTAAGACCCAGGAGCTGAGAAATGGATCCATATATTATTATTTTATTTTTCAGCTGCTGGCTGAGCTAGCATGTGCAGGGAGGGGCAGGGCTGGGCCATGAGTTGGGGGGGGGGGGGGGGGGGGGAGTGAAGTGCACTTAAGTGTGCATGTCAGTTTGGCTGGCCGTCTTAGGCCGCCCAAACTGACATGCACACTTAGGTTTCTTCAGCACGGCTATGCTGCACAGCTGGGTTGGAGAAGCAGAACAGACTCCAATGCACTGTCTGAGCAGCAGACCAAGCTGCTCAGACCTATTCTGGTGCTGCTCTCATGCTAGGTATAGCATGAGAGCAGCATCAGGATTGCGTGGTGGTGCCTGTGCTGGTGTCCCAGCGACTGTAGGGACACCATCACATGAGAGGAGGAGCGAGGCGGCCAGCGTCGGCAGGACAGGTATGTTTTTAAAACAATTATTTTATTATTTTCCCTCCCTATCTCCTCCCACCCCCCCTTGAGAATTGCTGTGCCTGCCATTCTTTTAAAGTAGATTTATTTCCAGTACAAACAGATGTTACATGATCATAGGCTCTACAAGTTCCATTCACAGCTGCCTCACTGCACCAACTGGCAGTTTAGGTTCACCGAGTTCCGAAGGTGACAGTTCAATTACATATAGGGTGGAATCTATTATTATAAATAATGATGGCACATACAATGGAATGTAACATATCTCCTTCCTGTGGATGAAATAAACAAAAATTGACTAACAAACAAAGGCAACGGTGCTACAAGGAATCAATATATACAACAAATTGTAAAGGTATAACACTAACTCTAGAATTCATGCACTAACTAACATGGTATAATTATTGTATATCGTGAGCAAACTCTAAATATAGCAATTCTAAGATAAGGTGCAAATAATTTATACAGTAGACTGAAAACAGAGATGTAATTGAGGCAATCTAAATTGTTCAAGTGTAGACTAAACCAGTCATAAGCTTTATGGAATGAAATACCACATATCAGAAGTGAGGAGGAATTACATGATATATCAGATGCATCCAACCATTTTGGTGGTTTAATTATTCTATATGACTTACTAACATTCCCTGTTCTGTATACGTTTTGTATTAGCAAAATCATTTTTCATGGACACTACACAGCCTATCCTTACTCCATTTTGGTCCATTATCTAGCTTCACCACATTTTTTCTAATTTCTACATTTCCCCTTTGTTAAAAGTAAGCCAATAATTCCACTTATCAAGCTTATAAGGTCTCTTTATTTACACAGTATCCCTAAACTTCAATTCTTTGCAATTCACACCATATCTCACATTATATCTGACAGTATATTGTTTCTAATTTCTACTTATTTTGACCATTGTCATGTTTCTGTCAATAAGTATTTTTTGTTCAAGCAATACCCATGATGGCAATAATTGCCTTTTAGGGGATGGCCTTTTAAGGGATGCAAAATGAGAAACCTCTGTGATTGAATAATGTGCAGTTCTGGATGCTCACAACATGTCAGATAAAGCTTTTTTCCTGTTATACTGTCAGGACTGGAGGCCTCTGATTATGCTTTCTCTGTCTTTAATACTCAAAACAGCAGCCAATTTACAGTAAATAAAAAACCTACATTTCTCAAAAGGCTTTGAACCACGCACCAATAATGCACCAATCATATATACATTCCTTATATAAAACAGAGCAACACCATCTTGAATGCCTCTTTCTTTGCTGCTCCGCAGTCAAGACAAGTGCCTCTCTGTTTTATAATGCTATGCCTAATACGCTATGTTGTACATTTATTTGCTTATGTTGATGAATGCTTTAGCTCTATTCTGATATATTTATGGTAGGTGCAACACAGGCGGCTCCTTTGTAGAGGCTGCTTGTATTTTTCAGCTTTGCTCCATTCGTTTCATTATTGTGCTTGCTTCCTGTGCGCATTTTACCCCCTTCTCAGTGTTTTGAGAGCGACAGTTGTGCTTCATTTTCTCCATTCTTCCTCCACCTCACGCGAGCTCTAGGGTCTATTACTCGCTCTAGCGCTGCTGCTTGGGCGGTGACCCCTCCTAGGATCAAGGACGCACGTGTAGCCCAATAGGGCTATATGAGTGTAGCCTCAAAGAGAGTTGCCGGCGTCCTGCACTCGCCTTCAGTATTTGGAGACCATGAGTTTATGGATGGTATCGCCCTCACCAGGCTGCAACAACAGGGATGAAATTCATATAATTTTCCAGGTTCTTTACTGGGATAAATAATATATTAGCAATTTATATTGGTGGACAGCGTCCCAAATAATTTTTGGGTCTGTTCTTATCTGGCAGAGTGCTCTTGGGCTACAATACATGAATTAAATGAACGGATCAGTTTTCCTTGTTACTTTTGACCTTTTGATAATTGGTTCCCTCTGGGGATTTGAGATTTGAGACCTAGTTTCTCACTTCAAGATGTCAAACTACAAACCTCTGGATCAAAGCTGTGAGGCCTATGGGCCTGCTGAAGAGGAAAATTATTATTATGATAATGGCCTAGTGGAAGTGAGCAATTATTCGGCCCAAAGCTCACTAGATAAGGCACTCTCTTCTGCGCTTCAACCTATTTCTAAGCACCTTGACGAACTCTCTGGCTGTCCTTCTGCCCCTTCCCCATTCCCCACCTTCAGCCTCGTTCCAAACCCCTCCTGACTCAAAACCTGCACAATAGCCCTAATCTGATGCTATTTCTAAATTGCCCCTGGTATTCTTGGGGAGCATATCTATAGCGCCAACAAACGCCAGTGTTCTCAAATGCAAGATACCTCCTCAGATTCTGATTCTTCTGCTTCTCCCCATCAGATATTAGCACTCTTCCTCCTCCCATCCAAGGTCTCCCCACTGCTTCCCTCAGACTTCTTTCACGTTTGACCCTGCTGATATTGTCCACCCCAGGTCCTGTAACTGGGTCCCGGCCCCTGCAGTGGCGGAGTATATGCTGACACATCTCTGCAAGAGCTTCAAAAAAGAAGTTTGTTCAAGATTACAAGCAGAATGCCCCAGGCCGGACCTTCCAAATAAAATGACGTAGACTCCGGACATGAATTCAAGTATGCTGACTTTCTTTAAAAAAATGCCAAAGATCCAAAGAAAGGCTTTGACAGGGCCATTAGGGCATGTAAGGACAAATCATTAAATGTATCTGGGCCCTTAGAGAAAATCCTAGAATTAGACCTCAATGCTTAAGATACGTGATCCTGAGTTCTTGGCAGGGTGGGCCCAACAGGTGGTTTGTTTTCTTGGCAACACCACCTATGCCTCGGCTTCTAAACGATGGAAGTCAGTACTCAAGAGGATTGATCCTAAACTTGTAGAATTAGCCATTTCGGAGGCTGGGCCGCTGGCTGATGGAAAGATATTTGGTGATCTCTTCGTCAAGGACATTGGCAAGTTTGTGAACACTTTTGCCTCATTGGACAAAGCCCACACTTCTTTGAAGAAGGTGTTTAAGCCCCTTTTTGGACAGGCTGGCTGTGGTGGAGGACAACTGCTCAGCCGTTTCAACCCCCAAGGTCCTCAAAAAGTCTGCAGCCTTTGCCGCAGAGGAAACTGTTAGGACACCTCTCAAGCAGGCTTCTTCGAGATCAAGGGGTTTCAGAGGTGAGGTGGCCAGGCCTTCATCGTCCAATCAACACAGGGAACGCCTCTTTTTTCTGGCATTCTTTTGGAGGGCAGACTGCGTCATTTTGTTCAAAATTGGGCCAAGATTTCTTCAGATGTATGGATTCTTGATACTGTGCATTGTTATCACAAAGATCTTACCAAAGTCCCAGTCCAACCTACTGGCCCATCCCCTCACCATTTTTCCCTACACAACATGAACTTTATAGATGCAGAAATTCAAGAACTCCTGATGAACAATGCTATTGTTCCTGAGAGTCCTCATCCTCAAGGTTTTTTTTTTTGCAGCAATGTTTTTCTGGTACAGAAAAAGGGTGGAGGTCAGAGACTTGTTCTCAAGCTCAGGCAGTTCAACCATGGGTGGGGTACCACCATTTCAAGATGGAGGGTATTCACCTTCTTTGAGATCTACTTTAAAAGAATGACTGGGGCATCTAGACCTCAAGGACGCCCATCTCACACTCCCCATTTTTCCTACCCATCAGATATTTTGACAGTTCCAATGGCGGAACAATTGGTTCTAATATATATGTCTCCCCTTCGGCCTTTCTTCAGCCCCTTGGGCGTTCACGAAACTTCTCAAACCAGTGGTTGAATGTCTCAGAAAGATGGGTGTTTGGATAATCATCTATCTAGACTACATGATTCAGATAGTACAGGAGAAAGATCTGCTTCTCACACAAGTATCTTGGGAAACAACTTTACTGCAACAGCTCGGCTTTGTTATCAGTTCTACAAAATCAATGATGATTCTTTCTCAACAAGTGGAATTCCTGGGATTTCAGGTTAATTCAGTCAAGACACAGTTGCTTCTTCTAACTTCGAAAATGAAACCCATCAAGCAGGAATTGAAGATGATCTTGGGCAAACAGATGGTATCTTTAAGATCCTTAGCTGGGATTGTGGTTCTCTTAGCCTCTTTGTTGTGTATTGCTAATCTAGTGTTTGGCTTGCGCGTTGTTGAGTCGAATGGGGGGCTCGTGGGTAGAATGTGGGGTGTGGAATGTGGCCTCGGGTATGGAATGCGGGAGGTGCGGCCAGACGGAGAAGGCGGTTGGAGTGGTGCCGGGGACATACTGTGGAGGTGGTTCTTTGTTTATCCTGAAATAAACGTGAAGTTCAATCCTACCTTGTGCGACATCGTCTTTGTGACCACAACATAATTTTGGCGACGAGTGGTCTTTTCCGAACCACCTCCGAACCTACGCACAGTGAACCTGTTGGAGGCGGACGCAGCACCATCAACGGATCTCCTGTGAAGGTGAGATCGATTCCATCGTTGGAAGCATTTATGGAGAAATTTTTGGGCGACCCTCTGTTGGAGCTCTGATTTAATTTTATACGCGCTTTAAGACTCATTTGGCATATCGCGTGTGCGATGTCTACACGATTTGTTTACATTTGTTCCCCGGCCGCAAGCGTTTTCTCGCTCCATTACACCTCGCATCACGCACTCTTCTGTGGTTAGCGCGCCCTCTGTTGTAACTGCCTGTGCGGCGCGTGTTTGTGTAACAGCGCGCTCCTTCAAGGACATATAATTCAAGGACGTATAATTCAGGACGTTTCGTCATCTGGTTTTTGCGGAATATTTAACTTACCATAGTTGTTTTGGAATCTCCTTGTGGATGTTTATTCGATCAACGGTCTAACAAAAAAAAAAAAAAAAAAAAGGGAAAGGAAGGTGAATTTCCTTTAGAAAACGGACTGGTGGTTCAAATATTGCTAATGAGGAGGTTGCAGTTATTGGCTGTACTTGCATTTACATTTTTTTTTTTACCTGTTTTCATTATTTTTTTTTACGTTCAATTAGTCAAGTTTTTATTGTTCATGCTCAGGCTACGTACTATAATTCTGAACAAATTTTGTCCAGAACAACGTCAGAAGGTTCTGTGAGTGCTATTTATATATTTTTTCTTTATTTAGACGGACACATTTTAATTGATAATATGCAATCAGTCTCTGCCCCTCCTCCATTTCTAGAAACACCTGGTGAACCACCGGTGTCTTGGTCTCAATGGTTTGATGCTTTTGAAACTTATTTAGGAGCCATTGGGGCATCACGATATAGACCTGAAAGGAAAAAGTTTTTATTATTACATTCGCTGGGATTTGAAGGCCGAGAGACTTTGAAACACCTTCCTGAAATCGAAGTGACAGATAATGAAGAATTGGATGAATATCAGGAAACAGTAAAGAGACTTATCTTGAGGTTTGATAAACAACCTAGTCTTGTTGTATTGCGCCACAAATTCTTCAAGAGGGTCCAGCTACAAAGTGAATCGATTGATGAATTTGTTAGTGCGCTTCGTATGTTGTGTGCACAATGTCAATTTGGTGCATTCCGGGATCAACTAGTCAGGGACCAACTCATTGGGAATTGTTATGACAGACATATTCAACAAAGACTACTTACGATGGGTGATCCTTCACTTGAGGATGTAATAAAGCAGATACTGTTGAGGGGTGAAAGGTGTATTCCCCCGTTTGATTTACGTTCTGGTCTGATTAATTTAGCGCATGAGGGACATTTTGGAGCGACTATGACAAAAAGGAGGTTAAGGGAGAGTTATTGGTGGCCATCTATGGACAAAGAGGTTGATATGGTTGTCAAGGAGTGTCTTGTTTGCAATTCGGCGGAGAAGGGATTGAAAGTATCTACTCCGCCGTTGCATCCTATTGAAATTCCTGCAAGACCGTGGTCTAAGCTGGGGATAGACATGATTGGCCCATTTAATTTTGTCCCTCACAATTTACGATATGCATTTGTTCTTATGGATTATCACAGTAGATGGCCTGAGGTTCGTTTTTATGCAGTTCCTTCTGCGTCTAATGCTGTGAATTTTCTTAAAGAAGTCTTTTTGCGAGAGGGCTTTCCTGAAATCATTATTTCTGATAATGGAGTACAATTTGTTATTTCTGAAATGGAGAACTTTTTAAAGCAATCTGATATTAGGCACTTGAAAAGTTCATTATATCACCCCCAGACAAATGGTTTGGTCGAAAGGATGAACTGGGTGGTTGGTGACTGTATAAAGTGGGCTAGGCACAATAATTACGACATACTTGAAGCAGTGAGCACCATGTTGTGGGTCAATCGTTCCACACCCCATTCATTAACTAATGTGTCACCTTTTGAAGCTTTAAAAGGGCGTAAACCAACCACCGTTCTCTTCCCTTCTTGGTTGGTGAGTTCGTTGAACGGCAAAGGACTGTGTGGAAGTAAAAGGGGATTGGAGTGGGAAAAGGTGAGGTCTGGTCAAGAACGTATGAAGAGGAGATATGATATGATCAGAGCTACTAAGTTATGCATGGTTCACCCTGGAGATTTGGTGCGTATTAAAAAATGTGTGTCTATAAAAAAAGGTGATGACAGTTTTGGAAAGCATGTCAGGGTGAAGAAAGTTTGTGGGAGTGCAATTATGGTTGAAGATGGTCGCTGGTGGAACGTTTCCAAAGTGGTAAAGCTATCTGATGGTTCTGGGTTGAGTCCTTGTAATGACATTGACAGGTGCACGAATGGAAGTCCATTGTTACATGTTCAAAATTTCCATGACTCAGATACTCAAAAGTCGGGCTTACATTATAAGGGAAGATCTCCACGCAGATCTTCCCGTGAAAGGTTTTTGCCATGGAAATTAAGACCTGATCAATAGTATTTTTTTTTAGTTTTAGTGTTTTTGCTCTCCTGGAGTTCTTACTATTTATTTTTTTGTATTTATTGTATTGTTTTGTTTTAATCTAAAAAAAAAAAAAAAAAAGGAGAGAGATGGTATGTTGTGTATTGCTAATCTAGTGTTTGGCTCGCGCGTTGTTGAGTCGAATGGGGGACTCGTGGGTAGAATGTGGGGTGTGGAATGTGGCCTCGGGGTATGGAATGCGGGAGGTGCGGCCAGATGGAGAAGGCGGTTGGAGTGGTGCCGGGGACATACTGTGGAGTTGGTTCTTTGTTTATCCTGAAATAAACGTGAAGTTCAATCCTACCTTGTGCGACATCGTCTTTGTGACCACAACACTCTTCTATTCAGACAATATTTACGGGCCTATTGCATTACAGGAGCCTGATCCATTATCTTCAGAAAGGCATGACGTATGATTGTCTAGTTTCATTATTCTCCAAAGCTCAAGAGGACCTCAAGTGGTGGCTTCAACACATAGAAGCGTAAAACCACAGAGCTATTTTTGGGACTGTCCCGGATATCGTCATAGAATCTGATCCTAGTCGTTGCAGCTGGGGAGTAAAGTGGGGGACTTTTCTACCGGAGGGCGATGGTGTGCACATAAATTGCTTGGAGCTCCTCTCAGGGTCCTTTACAATAACATCCCTCTCTCTCACGAAAAGCAACTGTTGCATCCTCCTTCAGACGGACAGTGTGTCAGCAGTCAGGTACATCAACTATCTGGGAGGAACCAGGGTGCGTCTCCTGGTAAACATCAGCAAGGAGTTTTGTGCATTTCTGTCTTCGTCAAAAGATCATTGTGATGGCAGAGTATCTTCTGAGCAAAACTGGAACTCCAGATTCCTGGTGGATGACAGCAGTTGGAAGCAACATCCTCAAGTTTTTCCGATGATTCTTTGATCATCCGGCCCGTGTCAGGTGGATCTCTTACATCTAGACTGAATTGTCCGTTGAGCAAGTTTTACTGCTGAAGACCAGACACAGCAGCGCTGGCTATGGATGCTTACCTGCAGTATTGGCTCAAAAAATTCATTATGACTTCCCTCCGTTTGCAATGATTCCCAGAGTTGTGGCGCAGGTGTGGAGACAATCAGCGACAGTAGTTCTAGTAGCTCCCGTTTGGAAGACTCAGCCTTGGTTCCCGGATCTTCTGGAGTTGTCTGTTTCTCTTCCTCTTCTTCTTCCCATTTTCCCAATTCTCATGGTGGATCCAGTTGGGTCTCTGCACCCTTTACTTCTTCAAGACCAGTTAGTTCTCATGGCCTGGAAAATATCGGGAGGCATGGGCAAATTGAGGGCATTTCAATGACCGCTGCTGCTTTTATATGACAGGCATGGGCTTCATCCACCCACAAGCAATACTCTTGTGCCTGGAAGAGAAGGGTGGGTTGGTGCCAGCAAAGGAATGTGGATTCCGTTGGCTCAGTCCTGAAGGATATTCTGAATTTTATTTCAGAATGTGTGGATTCTGGATTGTGTTACAGGTCAGTAAACAATTTCAGATCAGTTTTGGCAGCAGGTCATGAATATATTGATTGCAAAATAGTGGGTATGCATCCCTTGGTGTGTACAGTGCTGAAAAGTATTAGGATTGCTAATCCCCTTAAATATAGATAGGCTTAAGTATGGGACATCAATTGTATTCTGTCATTCTTTGAGACTTTGCTGAATAATGCAGATTTATCGGTGAAACAACTTTCTGCTAAACTGACCAAGTTTCTTTGCTTAGTCTCCTGTCAGAGGGTATCAGATGTGAAAGCCCTGGATTTTTGCCCTGAAGGTGTTTCCTTTATCATATCTAAGAGAACAAAGATAATGTCAAGCTCTATTGATTATCCAGCTTTTCCTCATAATGAGAAATTATGTGTGAGCAAATGTTTAAAGGTTTATGAAGATCGTACAGTATCTTGTTCAATAGATCTGTTAGGTCCCCTAATTCTGATGCTTCAAAAGCCTTTCAAACCTGTCTCAATGGCGACCCTCACTTGTTGGGTACGTTGGGTCATGGCAGGAGGTGCTATTGACATCACCATGTATATAGCTCATTCTGCTTGTGGACCTATGGCCTCTAAAACCTTTGTATTATGATCCAGATTAGAAGATTTATGGCATGCCGCTGATTGGTCTTCTGACTGTATTTAAAGCATTTTATTATAAACCTATTGTGCATGCTTCATCTGTTGTGATGAGTCAGCTTTGAACCAGAATAATCAGGAGCCTCCGGTTCTGATTTAGAATCGAACATTTTCTAGCATAGGCAACAAGAATTTTAGATTCGATTAAGGACACAGAGATGAGAATTATACCACCCTTTGAGACAGATAAACCGTTGTGTCATCCTTGATGAAATTGTACTTGGTTCCTTCCTGTATTCTGTCATGTTTTTCCCACTCTACTTTTCATTATCAGGGACATTGGGCTTATATTTTCAATCTCATGTTAGGCTCCAATTAGAAACAAGAATGAAGCCTTGTGGAAGATTCCTTTCCTGATGATGCCTGTTGACCTCTGGGGTCAAGAGAAATTCCATTCATCCGGATGTTTGGTCCAGAAGTTCATTTCCTGTTGTTTATGGACTTCGGTCTCATTAAATTAGACTGTTAGTGTGGTGTTCTCTGCATGTGATTCTATGAGTAGAATCACATGCAGACTAGTGGAATGTAGAATGTGGAACATATGGGTGGAAGAGGGATGGTTGGGATTTGAAGGAAAACAGTGAAGAGACTGTTGATGGATGAGGTGTTATGAATATACCTGCTTGATTCAGCTAATGGATATTTGTTGTGTTTTTGTTTCATATACACCCAACTTTACATTGGCGACGAGTGATGGGGAGTAAACACCTCAGTGTGTCGTATGCTATGCTTAATATAGCTGTGTGAATGGCACTTACAGAGGAGAAGAGGCGGTGCGAATGAAGAAGTATTTTTTTGGGTTACGACGTTGGAGGCCAGTTGGAGTTGTCCTGGAGTGGAGACAGCTGTGACTTGGACCATTTTTGGCAACACGGGGAAGATTGCAACATTTTTGTGGTTCAGACAAGGTCCCCGATCGTCAATGGGCTGAATGCTCATTTCGTCACTGGAACGCATTGCGTCTCAGGACAGAGAGCGTGTACTGTGGCCCAATTCCCTTTTGAAAGTGAGTGCCAGCAGCGTTGTGGTGGCCATCTTGGATGTGCCATTTCACTGGAATTTCACCAACAGCATTGTGGTGGTGAATAAAAAAAGAAAAGAAGGAACAAGTGTGTTTGGAGGAATGAGTAACTGAAGTGTAATCAGTATTATACAGTGACAGTATTATACAGTGACAGGCATACCACAGCCTTTCATCAGACCTGCTGCTATTGGTGATTAAAATTATGAATCGGTGACAGGCACAGCTGAGCCTGGAGTCTCACACTTAGTATTACATAAAGCATAAGAAGTATTTTGAAGCCAGTCTAAGGACAATTTTGTTGTTAAAAATGCTAAATGTTACACCACCCCCATTTTTTTTAAGTAGTCCAAGTGAACCTATATATTCGTGGGGCAAATGGAAGAAAATGTTTAATCACTATGCAAGGGTATGTGGCCCCACCCTGAGTACAGAGGGGAAACATGCATTATTAATGCATTGCCTAGGAGGAGAAGGGCAAGAGGTGTTAGAAAGTGTACCTAATTTGAATGTTGAAGAAGAAAGAAGTTTGAATGAATTTGAAATTTGTTTATTGAAAATGGATAAACATTATTTACCAAGACTGAGCACGATAATGGAGAGATATTATTTTGGAAAGAGAGAGCAAGGAAATTATGAGTCGGTGGAGGAGTATATGACAAGTTTAAGAAAATAAGCAGCTTCATGCAAATTTGGTACCCTGGTGGATGAAAGGATTCTTGATCAGTTTGTGTGAAAGAGTAGTAGTGATAAGATATGTGGAGAATTGTGGTTGAAGGATGAGCCACCTTTAGAGGAGGTACTAATGGTGGCAAAGGGAGTTGAGCACATGATGAAGTGTGTTACAGAATTAAGTTCTATAAAAAATAAAACAAGTAATGACACAAGAAAAATCGAAGAAGTATATGTGAAGTAAAAAACTAGGGCATGGTGAAAGAAAAAGAGAAGGATCCACATGAAAAATTAAAGGAAAATGTTTCAGGTGTGGTAATAGTGGCCATAAGGCAAATGCAAGTAGTTGTCCAGCTTTGGATGTTGTATGCAATGAGTGTGTTTTCAAAGTAGGAAGAAAAAAAATAATAACGTTGTGAAAGAAGTCAAAGAGGTATCTAAAAAAATAGTGTTTCAAGTTAACATATATTCGGATAAGAATAAACACCCCAGTGAAAATGTTATAGTGGATTGAGTGAAAATGTGATTTGACTTATGTTCACAATTAACCATTATTACAAAAGAATGAATATTGGTGAAAGGAAAGAAATTACAAGCAATGGATGTGAACAATTGAGGGTATGGAGGTCTGCCGATCAAAATGATAGGTTTCTTTGGATGATGCTTGGAGTTAGGGGGAAGAAACATTTTGGGAAAGGGGTAGGTTTCAAATAAGTTGGGCACATCAAAGATTGTTGGGGGTAGTGCTTAACCCTAATGCCCAGCATCATGTGCAGGTTAAAGATGTAAACGAAATTAGATGGATTTTGTGCAGAAATTTCTAGAGGTATTCTCTGAATCCTTGGGTTGCCTTAGATAATGCAAACATAGGTGGTCATTATGAACATGGCGGTCTGGACCGCCACGCCGGCAGTGGCATCATTACCGCCAACAGTACGGTGGTCTAGAACGCCATATTCTGAACACAGTAGTGAACTGGCTGCAAAGCAGCTAGTTCACTACCACCCACTGCCAGGCCAGATTCGACTGCCGGGCAGACTGTAAACACTTTCGACCCGGCGGTGGAGGCAGGACCGGCTGTGGGATTTTGATCCCATTTCCACCAGGGATTCCCTCGTGGAAAGCATACGGGTGACAGGAATAACCATTCCTGTCACCTGTATGTAAAACACCAGGGGCCAGATGTAGGAAACGATTTGCGACTCGCAAACGGCAAAAATTGCCGTTTGCGAGTCGCAAATGTGAGTTTGCCATGCAGAAATGCATTTTGCGAGTCGGGACCTACTCGCAAAATGCATTTCCGACTCGCAAATAGGAAGGGGTGTTCCCTTCCTATTTGCGAGTCTGAGTGGGATGCAATACCATTTGCGACCGCGTACGCGGTCACAAATCGTATCGCAGTTACCATCCACTTGAAGTGGATGGTAACCCACTCGCAAATTGG
Organism: Pleurodeles waltl; assembly: GCF_031143425.1. Taxonomy (NCBI): domain Eukaryota; kingdom Metazoa; phylum Chordata; class Amphibia; order Caudata; family Salamandridae; genus Pleurodeles; species Pleurodeles waltl. The sequence continues at coordinate 428,666,357 of NC_090445.1, read as the reverse complement.
AAGGGGTCCCCATGGGACCCCTTCCAGTTTGTGAATGGACCCCAAACATTTTTTTCAGGGCAGGTAGTGGTCCAAGGGACCACTGCCTGCCCTGAAAAAAAACCAAAACTAAAGGTTTCGTTTTTTTTTTTAAGTGCAGCTCGTTTTCCTTTAAGGAAAACGGGCTACATTAAAAAAAAAAAAACTGCTTTATTTAAAGCAGTCACGAACACGGAGGTCTGCTGACTACAGCAGGCCTCCATGTTTGCGAGTGCCTTGACTCGCTATGGGGCCGCAATTTGCGACCCACCTCATGAATATTCATGAGGTGGGTCATTGCGACCCCATAGCGAGTCGCAGTCGGTGTCTGAGACACCGTACTGCATAACATTTTGTGAGTTGCAAATAGCGAGTCGCTATGACTCGCTATTTGCAAGTCGCAAAATGTTTCGTTTCTACATCTGGCCCCAGGTCCCCTCCTTGCTACTACACCCACACACACCCCCAAGCCCCTAGATCCGCCCCCACCCCTGAACCCTAAAATCCAACCTCCCAGCCCTCCACCCCTAAAACCCCATGTAGGTCCCCCAGCTCGACCCTCACCATCCCCCACCCCTACATACAGGTCCCACCCAAACCCCAAACCCCCACATCCACATGCACCCATTCACCTACATGCACACACGCACACATGCACTCAGACACACATCCCCCCACACTCACACACACCCCCATGCACTTGCATACTCACACACACACCCTCCCCCCCTTTCCCTCTCGGACAGCACTTACCTCTTCCGTTGCACTGCTCTGGGAAGGAACGGGCTCCCTAGATGCTGCTCCGCCGCCATCGCCGCCTCTCCATACACCACCACGCCTATAAATGCATCATTATAGGCGTGGCTGGTATGGACTGAGGTGGCGGTGAGGGTGGAGCAGCAATCACCCCTGGCACCGACCGACAGCATGGCTCATGGAGGCCCTCACCACCATCAATGGCGGTGAGGCTCCATGCGTCATTATTTGGCCGGATGCCGGCCGCCACCACTGGTGGTCTTCGATTGACCCCCAGCACGGTGTGCTACGGGGAATTCCGCCAAAAACGTAATGACCACCATAGTATTAAGTTGAAGAGAGGTGTGGTTCCAGTGGTTGCGAAGGTGAGGAGAGTTCCCTTGGCATTACAGGAGTTGGTGAGTACAGAACCTAGGAGACTAGAGATGCCAGAAGTAATAGAGGAAGGAGAAGCAACTGAATGTTTGGTTCCAATAGTTGTAGCAAAAAAGAATAATGGAGATATTAGATTGTGTGTGGATCTCAGAGCGTTGAATAGGGAAGTGGTGGTTGACAGGTTCCCTCTACGAATATTGAAGAAATAGTGTTGATATTGGGAGGAGCAAAACTTTTCACTAGGCTAGATTTTGCATCTGCCTACCATCAGGTGGAGTTGGATGAGAATTCACAGGATCTTACTGCATTTATAACACCTTTCGGAGCATTTAAGTTTAAAAGGATGCAGTTTGGTCTTGTATCAGCTGCATCTGTCTTTCATCAAATTATGAGCACAGTATTGAGAAATTTGGAAGGAGTTAAATTCTACCAGGATGATGTGTTGATATTTGGTAGTACAGCAGAGGAACATGAAAGTCATGTAGGTATGGTATTAAAAGAGATTGAAAAAGGCAGGTCTCACCCTCAAAAAGAAAAAGTGTCAGTTTAGCATGACTGAGGTTGAGTATTTGGGACATTTGAACTCAGGAGAAGGTGTTAAAACCCAAACCAGAATTGGTCAACACCATTAAAAACTTAGTGACACCTCAGTCTAAGGAGGACGTAAGTTCATTTCTTGGAATGGTTGAGTATTATGGAAGGTACATAAGAAATTTAGCAGAGAAATCAGTGAATATCAGAGGATTGTTGAAGAAAGGGAAAGAGTTTTTATGGAGTAAGTTGTGTAAGGCAGAGTTTCAGAGAATAAAGAAGAATTAAAAGAGGCACCGTGCTTACAGATGTTTATTCCTGTCAGGCAGACATACATTATCACTGATGCAAGCTCAAAAGCTTTAGGAACTGTGATGGTACAAGATGATAAGGGAAAGAAAAGATTGATAGTGTGTGCTTCCAAAACATTGAGTGGTGCAGAAATAAACTATTCAGTAATTGAAAGGGATACTTTGGCCATTTTCTGGGCTCTCAGAAAATTTAAGAATTTCTTTTGGAGAACTGATTTTGTGGTAATATCATATCATAAGCCTCTTGTAGGAATATTTAGAAATAAGGGTCTGGACTGTATCTCTGCAAGGATAAGAAAATGGATAATTGGACTGCAGGAATTTAAGTTTAGAGTGGAATATTTACCTGGGATATTAAATGTGAGTGCAGACTGTCTTTCAAGGTTAGTTGACATCAGTCAAACCAAACAGAAACAAGAAATGGAACGAGGTGTGGAAGAAGAGGTTTGTGAAGTTAATTGGAAGGTGAATGAGATTACTCTTGGGGCTATAACAAAGGAAGAATAAAGAGATGAACTACGTAAAGACGAGGTGTTGGGGAAAGACATGGAAGCATTGAAGAATGGAAATTTTCGCAGTTTGGAAAAAGTCTGGAATTTAATTTAAGGGGAACTGGCTATTGACAGATCTCTGTTGTTAAGAGGAACCAGATTAATTCCACCATTGAATCTGAGAAATGGAATAATAAAACAAGCTCAGGAAAGTCATCTAGATGATTGTTAAAACAAAAGAAAATTTGAGAGCCAGTTTTTGGTGGCCAGGAATGGATGTAGAAATTGAAGTCCCGAAGTGTGTGCAGTGTTCTTGTAGTGACAAAGTATTGAAAACTCGTCAAGTACCCATGGTCTGCAGGAAATTACCGAGCAAACCATGGGATGAGTTGTCCAGAGATATTGTGGGTCCATTGCAAGGCTAGCAATCCACTCCTTATCTCATTGTGTTGATGGATTTGTACTCAAGATGGGTGGAAGTTAAAAGTGTAGGAGATATCTCATCCTAGAGTGTGAGAAAATATCTAGAAGACATTTTCAAGAGAGAATGTTTTCCCAAGAGTATTTTGTCTGAGAACGGACCACAGGAATTAGGAAGATACTTGGAGTCTTGTGCCATTATACACAAAAATGTGTGGTTTATCATCCTGAAACGAATGGGGCTGTGGAGAGATGTAATAAATATGTAAAAGAGAGTATACAATTGGCAACAGTGAACTGTTTTGATTGGAAAAAGGAACTACAAGAAAGGATAACAGTGTATCGTCTCTCTCCCCACATGACGACTGGGAAATCACTATTTGAACTGTTCAGAGAAAGAGTGCCCAACATTAATTTGCGTCCAGGATGGATGGATTGTAGTAAAAACAGTGCAAACATGGTTAAGAGCAATTAGAGGCATAGGGAAGAAAGATTGATGCTCAAAAGGAAACAAGACTTTGATAATAGGAAAAATGCTTGCAATGTAGAAGTAAAAGTGGGCGATGTAGTAAAAATTGAAGCCCCAGTAGGATTTACGATATGGTCAATATATACTAAAGCACAAAAAGTAATGAAATTATTTCAGAATGCTATAAAAATGGCAGGTTGTAGGATATGGAAGAAGAATAGAGTGGTACCATTGAAAGTGATGGTTAGAGAGAAGTCGGGTGAAGAAATAAGTGGTGATAAGGGTGTAAATGAAGGTTTTGTGAAATCAAGAAGTAATCTCAAGAATGACAAGAGTGTCGATGTGAGTGAAGAAAGAAGGAGTATTAGGAAAAGAATAAGACCAGAATATCTTAAGGATTATGTTTTCAAATAATTGTTTATATGTCATATTTCTCTTCTGTTTCATTACCCAGTGGTGTGGTGTTTATAATTTCACTGTTATATAAATTTAAATAAAGAAGGGAGAAGTGTATTGTTCTCTGCATGTGATTCTATTTGTAGAATCACATGCAGACTAGTAGAATGTAGAATGTGGAACATATGGGTTGAAGAGGGACGGTTGGGATTTGAAGGAAAACAGCAAGGAGACTATTGATGGATGAGGTTTTATGAATAACCCTGCTCGATTCAGCTAACGGATATTTGGTGCGTTTTTGTTTCACCTACACCCAACTTTACAGTTACTCTTGCAAAGAAAGAGGCATTCAAGATGATGTCTCTCTGTTTTATGGTTTAAATCTATGTTGTTGGGTTTAGGCAAAAGTTATAACAATCTTCCACCCACAACCACTGGCCAGTGGGTAGAATAAACAAACTTTAATATGAAAGACTATCAATGGGAAACCGGAGGCAAGGAGTCAAAAAAGAGGGGGTCCATGAGGGTAGTCTGGGAGAATGACATCTGCTAGATAGTGTTGGGCACACGCATTAAATGAGGAGAGGGAGGAAGGAGACAAAAGGTCACCAGTCACCGGAGGGTGGGTCTGCCAGGCGCATGATCGGGACGTATCTGGTGCAACATGCACAGATACGTTGGGCAGGTCAATTCTATAATTTGTCTGAAAGGTATCGTATGCAAACTGCAGCTGCGTACGAGTCACTGCTGCCGTCAGCTTTTCCATACCCATTAGTTTTCACAGTTTATGCAGCCAATCAAGTCTTGTTGGGATTCTGTCTAAGCCCAATGGGGAAAGCAGTTGCTTGGAGGCTCCAAACAACAAGGGGAGGGCATGTCCTTTTGAAGATTTCAGGGGGTATGTCAAGTGATTCCGAAATCCCAGTAGGATATAGCTCGGGAAGTTAGGAATACTGGTATTGTATATTTTGTCTACTGCCTCCAGAACCTCCGACCAGAAATGTCTTATTTAGGGACAATGCCAAAGGAGGTGTGAAAGTGTACCAGTTTGACTGGAGTGGTGTCAACCAGTATTGTCACTACCCCTTTTCCTTTGGGCAATCCTGGCTGGGGTATAGTACCAATAGTGAGCAATTTTTAGAAACATTTCTTTGCTGGAGGTGCTGTGGGCAGAGGCATACACACGATGGAGGATATCCCGCCATTCTTTAGTGGTAAATGTGCATTCGCACTCTGCTTCCCATTGTCACTGAGCAGGTGATGTACAGGGCGTTGCAGCTGTATTAAGAAATAAGTAGATATCAGAAAGTAAGTGCTTGTCAGAGGATCAAGTGAGAAGCCATTTTTCAAAAGGTCTAAGAGGTCTGCTGGCAAAAGAATGGACTGGTGGGCAGGAAAACCAGTGGCGGATTGCGGTACCCAGCCAATAGGCAGTGGGTGAGAGGCCATACACCAATTGGCATTGAGTAAAGTTGAGAAGGCCATCAATGTCAAAGAAGTCACCTACCCTTTTAGAGTTGGCCTCCTGCCATTGGAGGAACGCAGAGCTGTGCAACGTAGGGGGGAAATATGGGTTCCCTAGAATGGGTGTCTGCGGTGACATGGGGTAGACAGTTTCCCTTGGGCTTGTACCTTGTCCCAGATGCCCATCGTAGCTCGAAGAATTGATGATACATATACCCTTACTGCCAGTGGAGTTTCATAGAACCCCTGGTCTATGAAGCACCAATGTTTTTCAGTAGTAGGTCGAGACCATTCCACCATGTGACACACCTATGCTGCCTGATAATAGCATAGCAAGTGTGGAATGACCAGTACTCCCTTTGACTAATGTAAGTATACCTGTCTCTTTGCCATATTTGCCTTCTTCCCATCCCAAATATAGGGGGTCATTACGACCTCGGCGGTCTTTTCAAAAGACTGCCGAGGCCGCGGGAGACAGAATACCGCCATTGCCGGCGGTATTTCTGTCTCCCTATTATGACATTTCCGCTGGGCCAGCGGACGGTAACAGTGTTACCGTCCGCTGGCCCAGCGGAAATGTCACATCAACATTGCTGCCGGCTCGTAATAGAGCCGGCGGCAATGCTGCTGTGCAGCGGGTGCAGTAGCACCCGTCGCGCATTTCACTGCCCGAAATTCGGGCAGTGAAATGCGCGACGGGGCTATGCCTGGGGGCCCCTGCACTGCACATGCCAAGTGCATGGGCAGTGCAGGGGCCCCCAGGGGCACCCCAAGTCCCCTTACCGCCAGCCTTTCCATGGCGGTGTGTACCTCCGGAGATGTTAAAAGGCTACAAGAGGGTCCCATTGACACTCCCCATTGCTTTACCGGATGCATAACTACATGGATCCACTGACAGAACTGTTGGCCAAGGCCAAACCTCTCCAACACCAGACTCAGATATGGCCAGTGGACCCGATCAAACGCTTTCCTTTGCATCAATAGAGAGGAGAAAAGACGGAAGGTGGGAGCATTGCGCCTTATCCAAAAGATGGCATGCGTTTTATACTATCACTACAGCCTTGTTCAGGTATAGACCTGGTTTGATCAGGGTCCACTAAGCTTTGCTAGGGGACTAGACGATGTGCCAAAATCCCAGTGTAGATCTTGGCATCTACACTGAGTAAGGAAATTGGCCGGTAGGGAAAACATTGTGTATGGTTATTACCAGCTTGGGGATTACCGTTAAGGTAGCTAGGTGCATGGTATCCATCAGGGTAACTGTAGAACTCAAGGAGTTATAAAGGCCCCCTCGTATGGGAGTTAATAAGGGCCCAAAGAGTTTATAGAAATCTGCAGTGAAGCAGTTGTGCCTGGGTGCTTTGCCTGGTTGTAGTCTCTGTATTGCCATGAGGACTTCTGTAGGGTAAATATCCCCATCTAACTTCAGTATATCTCCCTGGTGGATGTGTGACAAAGGGACCTTTGTTGGGTAAGAAGCTGCATTTGCCAAGACCAAGTCCTCTGCCGTATAAAGTGCAGTGTAGAAGTGCTCAAACTCTTTCATGATTGGCCCATTCTGGTAGATTGCGCGACCATCGGGGCCTATGAGTGTCTCTAGCCCCTGTTGTACAGATTGCGAGCGAAGACGGTGAGCCTGTAGCCTCCCCGCCCTAATCCCACCTGTAAAGTAGGTCTTTTTCGAGCACAGTAGGGTGAACTCTGCCCTATCCATATCTAGAGCCTTAAGTTGACACTGCTTTGCAAAGTAGCCAGTCTGTTTGTGTGAGTCTTCTAAGTCTCATATGTTAGCCTCCAACTAGGCACAGGTATCATGCCTATCTTTATTGAGGTGGGCAGCTGTTGCAATGAACTGTCCAACCAGCACTGCCTGCAATGTGTCCCACAGTAAGTCCATAGGTGTATCTGGAGTATCATTGTCAGCTAAAAAGATGTGATAGTGGCCATGATGTCAGTGACCATCTTTTCATAGTTGAGAAGTTTGTGGTTGAGGTGCCAGAAATGGGAGGGAGAGTTTTGGAATGAGGAAAGGCACACTTGAGCATAAAGGGAGACTGGTCATAGAGGACAGCCACTCCGATATCCACACTGAGGTTGCAGAAGTGATGCATGGGTACTTGAGGAAGAGGGGCATAATGATTTGCCAGCGTACACATGTGGCCATTGAGGTGCAGTTGAAGTGCTAGGAGCCTGCCAGGTATGTCTATATGTAATTGTGTCACATTCCCTAGGAAGTGTGTGGCAAGAAGAATTGCCACCCGGCCTTCTTTCCTTGCCCTGAACAAAAGTATTGTCAATCAAACCATCAGGAACGCAAGCGTCGCCAATGAGTCTGAAGGAGGTGTGTTTCTTGGATAAGGCAAACATCACGTTTAGCATACCTAAGCAAGGATAAGCATGCCAAGAGCATTGAGGCCTTGAACGGTCAAGCAAAAGATATTATTCACAAGTGAGTGGAGAGCCATGTGACTCAAGGGAGGGCTTGGTAGCAAGAGTGTATCCCCCAGAGGATTGCCCGTGTGGGGGTGCCCTAGGAGTATGCGCATTGGTGCAGGATGTTGGGTGAGGGAGGAGAACAATAAACAATATAACAGATAGGTTCCCCACCTGGGATGATGGTATACTAAAACCTGAGGGTCCAAGTCATTGGCAACAACTGTGGCAGTCCTCCAAAACATTGTGGCATGGGAGCTCTGCTACCAAAGGGCCAAAACAACAAAGGAGTTGGGCCAGTTCCTGAGCCGATATGGGCCATAAACAACAGGATCAGTGCTTCAAAACACTGGGAGGCCCCTGCATGTCATCACGTCAGCATGTGGGTACCATTAGAGACTCCAAAGTTTCAGTGTTTGCTGTCAGGTTCTGAGACACTGTTGCTGCACTGTAATTGATGTAGTAATGCTGCTCCTTCTTTCCGGCTTTCCTTCTCCATAGGTTTACAGACCAGCTTCTTGGATTCAGGTTTTAACCACTTAACGATGCAGCGGAGCTAGGCAGCCTGGTAGTATGCTGGAAGATTATGGACCCCTATGCCTCCTTTTATAGAAGTTCAATAGCTTTGCTCACGATTCATTTGAGGGCGTATATCCGCCACACAAATCAGTTGATTGCTTATTGTAGGTTATTGATCATTCTGGCAGAGGCTCTAATAGAAAATAATTTGTGGGAGATCAGTCACCTTGAGTGCTGCAATCCTACAGAGCCACAAAACCTGCTATAGACACCATTGTGTGAGGTCGCTCATAACCTGTCAGAGCAAGTTCTTGTAGTTAAGGTCACATTTTCAGTCACCGTTAAGATCAGTCAGATCCCCAGGTAGGGGTTGGAAGATGACAGCCATTGTATAGGGAAATGGCTGGAAAGCTGCACTTCTATGTGTGAGGGAACTGACAGGCTGAGGGCCAGGGAATTATGGATGTTGATCCGGAAGCCTGCAGCATCTCCAAAGCTCGCTGTCTCCACCAAGAATGCTGGCAGAGCTGTCAACAGACTGTCTAGGGCCACTATCACATTTTCCCCGTACAAGCAGATGGTGTGGTCCTCCCCGCCAAAGCGTACCCTAGTATGGGTGGTCATGTACCCTTTGGGCAAAAGGCTCCATATATACCGCAAACAGCATGGCAGATGGGGGGCACACCTGCCGAGTCTCCGTGTGAATGGTAAAGGGGGTCAGGGTGTGACCGTTTACTCTAACAGTTGCTCTCGGTGGTCCTAGTTATTCAGTTACAAAACCAGGCGCCAATCCCCAAATGGGTGGGTGTCGCCTCTAAATATGGCCAGTGTAAAGACCCCTTCTTTGTCAACTACATGGAGAATTGGCTTAGTAATGTGACTGCACTGCCATTGCGTGACAAAACCTGCTTGATCCGGGGCTATCAAATCAGGCATAAGCAAGTTAAAGCGTGCTGCCAATATAGTGGTAAGCAGCTTAACATCAATACTGAGGAGGGATTTTGGGTGATGCACTGCGGTTTGCCTTTCTCAGGCTGGGGAATAAGGACTATGGAGGTGGCCATCATGGTTGCAGGCATGGTAAGAGGGCTAGAGATGGAGTTAAATAGACAAGTTAGTATGGGAGCCAGCATGTTGCAAAAGTTCTTGTAAAAAACGTCTGGGAAGCCATCCATCCCCAGTGAATTGTGAGATTTCTGGCAAGCTATGGCCGATCTTACTTCCTCTAGGCGGATTGGGCAGTCTAGTTCATCTGATTGTGCTGCTGTAAACTGAGGTGTTTATACGCTTCGCAAGTACCTATTAATATTATCTGCAGGAATGGACTGAGCTGAGTAGAGGTCCTCTTAAAAGTTCTGGAACGGGAAACATTGAGGTTGCCCCTGTCGATCAAGGCACCGTTGCTGGTCACTAGTGTCTTGACCCTCGTAGCCTGCTTTTGAGCACGTAGTTAGTTGGCCATGAATCTGCAGCATTTATTCCTTCCCACATAGAAGGAGTGCTTCAGAAACAGGAGAGAATATGCTGCTCTATCAAGATTTATGCTTGTGAGCTGTTTTCTGGTGACCTCTAATTGTCGCCATACCCTGGGAGTGCACGTGCGGTGATGTATGCGATCTAACTCTCTCTAACCTGCTGTTGGAGCTACACCCGCTTCCCCTGGTGCAATGTATTATCAGCTGTGGAGATCGCAAGGAACTCACCCCTTATGACTGCCTTGCAAGCATCCCACAGGAGTGAAATGGGAGCGCCTCCAATGTCATTAATAGTCATGTAGTCGTGAATGGCTTTTTCTGTTTGCTTAGTCACATCAGGTCTCTGAAAAAGAGTCTCTTGGAGATGCCATGGCTGGTGCACTCGGGCGTTCGGGGGGAGTACTAGATCTAGTGTCACCACATGATCAGATAGGGAGCGTGGCTCTATGCCAACTGCAGTTACCATGACCTGCAGGTCGGTAGTCCCCAAAAAGTGATTGTGGTGGGCGTAGGTTTTGTGTATGTGTGAGTAAAAAGTATAGTCGAGGGACTGCGTATGGGAGGCCCTCCATAAATCCTGTAGCCCCATTTGATGCAGCCATCGAGCACCTTCCTCAAAACCTCTCCTGTTCCCCTGTCCCTCATTCGGGGCATAGAAAGAGCCTAGCATAGGGGTATCTGCCTCGACCCTCACCTGGTGGACCAACAGCCTACCCTAATTTCACTGAGTTTGTCCTCTATCTTCCCTCTAAAGGACCTGGAGATCAGGATGGCCACTCTGGCAGCCTTAGTGGGTGCTGAGGAATGAAACTGTTTCGGGAAGTCTCATGATTTAGGACAGTACCGATTCCCTGAGACCAAATGTGTCTCCTGGAGAAGGCATATATCTGCTCTGGTTTGTGCCAGGTAAGAAAGGATATCTCTCCTCTTAGTGGGGTTGTTAAGGCCCTTCACATTAAGAGTGGCAATCCGTAGTGTATCGTGTATGGAGGTGCTCGATTGTGGTCGCTATGGCAATTGCTACTCAAAGGAGCTTCCTGTATACTTAATGTGTGCTATTGGACTGTGAAGGCCTGGTGTTTGATGTTGTGATTTGAGCGTGGCCCTCTTCTTCATACCATGAGTACAACGCCCCCCCCGGAGAACTGCTCTCCAACAAAATAAACAACAACATCCCTGGATGGGTCGAAGCCTGGGCACGAGTCATTGCCACTCCATAATTCTCAAATTTCAGGATCCGTGGGTAGATCCACCTGTGCCACCCCCCTATGGACCCACCAAAACCCTCCAAAATATCCAACCATATGGGCTCACCAAATCAGGTTGTCTCCATTTTATCAGTATCGCCAGCTTGAGTCTCCAACACTGCACACTGCTCCTTGGAGATGGTTTCAGGGTCCAGTCACATGCCGCTGGGCAGAGGTGAGTTCCTTTGCAATCTAGAACATCTAGTGGCTCTGCGGTTTGAAGGGCTAGGGCAGTCTGTAGAATCAGGATCATGTTTGAGTCTGAAAAGTTCACAGGCAGCAGTCACACAGCAGAGTTGGTGGCGCCTGCCCTCCCATTGAAATATAATGTGGAAGGGATGGCCCCAGGAGTAGGAAACGCCCTTCTCTTATAAAGGAGCCATTACAAGGCAAAAGTCTTGTCTCTTTTGGAGGGTAAATGCTGAGATGTCTTGATACAGCATCAAGGTGTGGCTTATAAATTGTAAGGGATGGAGCTAACTTGCCTTGTGAAGAATCTGTTTCTACATTGGGAATTCAAGGACACACTCAAGGATATCAGCTGGGTGAGAGTTTGCAGAGCAGAGGAGGCCCACCCTGGGTGCCCTATCCAGCTGAATGTCCATTTTCAGGATCTCTAAGATCTGGGGAACTAGGGCTCTGATGTAGGACCCCCACATCACTCCCTTCCGCAGCTGTTGGGGCCCCTCTAATGTGGATGTTATTACGTCTTGACCTATTTTCGAAGTCTTCAGCATGTTTTTGTAAGTCAATGTGTTGCTCTTTGAGATAAATAATCTCCTTTTGGAGTTGATCAATTTCTTCGTCTTTGCTAGAAGCGTTGTCCTCTAAGGTGGAGACTCTGTCACCCATCTTGGCCAGGTCTGTGCAGACTGACTGCAGGTCTTGGAATAACTCTCTTTTGAGTGTTCGGAGATCTTCTTTTAGCGAGTCAAAGAGGGCTTTGAGAAAGTAGCAGGTGATGGGGCCCTCTTCTTCATTGCTTCCCGGCAATGGGCCTTGGATGGACTGGGAGGGCAGATCATTCACTGCAGACCCAACCGGCTTTGTGAGCATCTCTTTTAGGAAACGGTCTTTCTTGGTCCATGCGGCTATGGTCGGGTGCTCCAGCTTCTGGCAGTGCTTCAGATGGGGCGTAGCACAGGGACCTGGTTGGGCCTTCCAAACACAGGAAGCTGCAGTGGATATGGATCACCTAAGCGTGTGAGGCTGAAGAAGGCTGAACTCTTGGGCCTTGAAGCCCCTGTAATAAGGATGTTAAGTTCGCCTGATTCATGGTCATAATTGCAATAAGTAGAGCTTAATAAAACATATACAATTATGATATAAACCCAATAAAAACCTTTATCAGAAATAAACGTTTGTCTTTAGACTGTAATGCTTAGAAAAGCCCCAAGAGAACAGTACAATGAAAATAGCATTTGTAAGAAGCATGGTCATGTTGCTATATAGTTAGCTTCTAAAGGGCATACCCACATGAAAAGAAAATGACTGAAAGTATTGTAGTGTAACCATATAGTTATCCTTTAAAGGGTGTAGTGTATTACAAATTTTCAGGGCTAGCAGACCTACTACAATGATATTACAAACAAGACCCTTAAATCACAAACTACTCTCTGCTAAAAAAAACCAAAAGTTTCAGCCATGAGCAAGATTAAAAAGACACTGAAAGGAGGAAGGGGTTATTATTTTGGGGTCCCACTAACCTAGTGTGGGGACCTAGAGATGATCTAGACAGAAAGGGTTAATTGTGCTGAATGTTTTGAAGGTGGTCCCATTGTCCGAGGACCACCACAGGCCGAGGTATGAGCAAAAATGTTTTGCAAAAGAATGCCCTGCAAAGCACTATGGGATGACCGCGTGCATCAAATATTGTGGTATGTTGACTATAATGTTCAGAACAGCCCCTAAAGACCATCGCAACAAAAATATCATTTGTAAGAAACATGGTCATGTAACCATATAATTAGCCCCTAGAAGGCATTATCACATGAAAATAGAATGGCACAAGATAATCTAGTGCAACCATGTATTTAGCCTCTACAAGGCATCATGCCTCATACGTTTTCAGGCCTAGCAAGCCTACAGTAATATTAAGGCCCTTAGAACACAAACTATTCCAAGCTCTAAAACAAAAGTTCCAACCATAAGAGAGATTTGAAAGAAACTGAATGGTGGTTGGTGTTATTATTTTGGGGTCCCCACTAACCTAGTGTGGGGACCCAGAAGTGACCTAATTAGAAAGAGTGTGTCATGCTAAACGTTTTGGCGGTGGTCCCATTGTCCTAGTACCACCAGAGGCTGAGTTATGGGCACAAATGTTTTGAAAAAGAATGCTTGCAAAGCATTAGGGGGCAACATTTTCTGAGTGCAGTTAATGTGTAGTATTGGTTCTCCTGCTGTTCCAGGACAGCCGCGCTGCAGATTTCTGTGTTTTTTAGCAAAGTATTTATCAATTATAATTTTTGGGAAAGGTCTGATGTGTGAAGGGGAGAGCCAAAAGAAATGACTCTGATTAGTTAACTGTGTGAACAATGTGACCAGCGTTTCAATACTGCAGATGAAATTCCCGCTGTTGGTGCTGTGAGCGCCATGGCTGCCATGGAGCACGAAGTGGAGAGACAAAAAAAATAATTCTCTTACGCTAAATCAGCAATCGTGAATTATCCATGTAACAGGGTCAGTCTGCAAGCCGGTAATAAAACTGCCCCAAGGCGAGACAAACGCAAAGCAATTACAAATGACATCAAGCGATTTTTGAAAGGCACGTTCACAAACGAGTGAAAGTGATGGACGTGAGGTGGTCATTTTTAAAAGCCCACAATACTTACAACAGGTCAGAGCGCTTGCACGCTCGACCTAAAAAGCAGAACGTCTGTCTTTCATTGAGCCTCGAACTGCTCAAGCTGTTCCGCTGATGTGGGATTTCAGTTTATGTGTGGAAACTTTCCCTGCAACCCATTAGATTACAGTGGTTAACCAAACAGATTTTTATGTTAATTTCCAGAGCAACACTGGCATCTGTCTGGTTGCAAACGTTGGTTGGAGTATGTGCAGGAACTGCTGTGAATTCTTTCTCTTTTCTCACCTGCTAGATGTGTCTCAAATTACACAGGCTCTTATTACGAGTGGCCCATTGAGTTTAATGACGACATTAATAGCAGTTACCCGGCACACTGGAATTACAAACTGAGCAGGAACACCGGAGGTAGTTGTATTATACCCAGAGATTTCACCTGCTGTCAGATGGTGAAGTCTCTGGCTGAAATACCAAGAAAAACAAGCCTTTGCAATGCACTAGGGTCTCGCATTTGTCGGAGTTACAACTGTTCACAGTTGTAAACTCCCAACCGGATTTTTCCTGCATTAAAATAAAAAAACAGCGCGATCGCGCTGTACACTTCACACAAAGTGCAATTATGATCGTAACCGGCAAAAGGGCAATTAACGAAACGCTTGACTTCTGCCCAGCGAGATCGCGCTCGAAAACAGAGAAAAAGTAGTCCACAACCCCCAGCGAGCCTCGCATGTTTTCTGTACTTGCTCGCTGCGCTCGAGGAGGGCTAACCACGGAAAAGGCATGACGGATGCGTGCCTTCCACTAATCAAAAGAAGAGGATTCTAACAGGCAAGCCAACTTGCCAAAGAAAGACACTGACGTGACGTCGACGGGGCTCCGAGCCCTTTTCTAATACCTAAAGCGTCTTGCTAGCAATACTCATACGCGAGCACATGCGACGCAGGCTCGACCCTAAAAACGTGGGAATCACCATAGTAATTCCAATTCCCTTATCATTCCCCAAAAACTAACATTATTGGAACCCCTAGTAACTGTAGTTGCAAGGTTGAGAATTTCCGGGAATTATAACAGCCACTCATAATGAGGGACATAGTCACAGCTTTCTAGAGGTGCAGCACTCACACTTGGAAACAAAGCATACTTGTCGATTGCTCATTTGCTGGGGCTGGATAGATCTTTTATCCAGGGAGCATATCCTAAAATAGTGGGGGAACTAACCAAGTTTCGCAGTATGCAGAGTAATATCTTGACGCATGACATCACAACGTGTGACAGTGCACATGGCATCAAAACGATGAGACAGCACAAGAAGTTACATCCAATTTTAACACCTCAGACATGTTTGCAGTTCTATCATGAGTACATCTGGGCACACAACGAGATTTGACAAGTGAGAGTTTGTGTCAGGATTGTACCAAAAAAGTGATGCAATCATGACACAAAATGTGGTCCTCGATTTATACATTTATTTTTAAAACCTCTGCCACCAAAAAAATGGCAGCAGGGAGAAATAAGGTAGTAAATCTGTTCTGCGTAATTGGTTGCAAGGTCTGCACTTTATCTTATGAGGGTAAGACACCTGCTGCAGAGATCTTTGTGCGGCCAGTAAAGCTCAGGGAATAATAATAATGGAAAGATAACCCTAGAAGTTAACACATTTGCTGGAGAGAGTTGTGCTCTGTCCATCCCCAGTTTAAATCAAAGTAGCATAGAGGGTTGTCGTAGTTTGGACTCTTGCTTTGAGCAAGACTGCTGGTCTCAGGATGACAGTACTTTCGTTCGTAGGTGACTAGGTCTCTTCCTACAACTATTTGTAACTGTTGTCAAAACCTTACCGGCTTACTAGCAGTACCTCACCGAAAACACAATAGTAAAAGGTGATTTGTAGCAGTCGCTTACGCATGGACTCAAAATACAATATCTCAGGGTTGTCGTGGTTAAACGGAAATTACCCTTTTCTCACAGATTTATAATGTCTCATACAAACAAAGGCAATAACACAGATGCAGTAAAGTTATAATAGTTTTTATTCAACATAACTGCAATTTGTGATAAGTTGCATGAACTGCAATGATTAGGATAATGAATATACCAAGCAACAGTATAGTAAAGAGGAGAGTCATTGTTATAAAGACCCCCACCATTATGCAATATAAGATAAAAATATATGTATATGTAAAAGATGGAATAAACCCTAACACCCTAAGGAGAGTACGTCTAACCTTCTACTTAAAAAGGAAGAGCTGGGTTCGTTAAACCTAATCTGCCAAAACCATGTCCATGAGAGGAGCCCCCAACCCTCGTTACCTTGGAATGAGGTCTCTATCTCAGACTCCGCAGGGACACGAAGACTGGATCAGTGTCAAGATGACTGCAGCATCGGTATCAGCGATGGTGGCGATGCCCTCTGGTCGGAATCCCTCTGATTATCTGTCTAAAAGTGTGTTGTATTTATACAGATCTACAAGGTCCCCTGACATAAGTGTTATTCATAACAATAGATAACAGGCATGCTTGGGACGGCAATTAATATCAACAATCCCTCGAAAGTATAGAGAGGGAAAATCCCTAAGTGTGAATGCCTACTGTATGTTTGTCTTTGGTGCTTGATCTTGACGCCTTGGCGCAGTGACACTGATAATAGAACCCATAACAAGTGGCCTAACTATAAACAAGGCCGCCATTTTAAAGGAAATAAATAATTAAATGGACTAAGCCAGAGCAAGCTAAGTAGGTTAAAAGTCACTGGGTGACGGGGGCACGAGTTTACAAGCCTACGGCTAAGCTAACTCCTGTTAACCCGTTAAAATAAACTAGGATTCACTACAGGGTTAATGTGTCTCCTGCAAAACAAATCATATAACATGCAGATGACAGATACAATTTTATGTAGCTAGGTAAGTGGGTTACTGCTTTTAACACAAAGATCCTTTTTGGCCTTTGTGGTTCATAAATTGTACTCGTCCTAATATAGCACAGTGAGCTATGAATAGCATGTAACCTCATTGTCTAGTGTGGCATATCCTGTACGTTGATTTAAACAACATGACCTATTGTCAACGTATAATGTGTACATGTGCTACAAAGAACTCTGACACCATGCATTGGGATGAGTAGCTCTATTAAATAAAATAAAAGAAAATAGTGATGGTTTATCCCGTTATTTACACAAATATTTTGACTAACACATTTGACAGTCTTACATTGCATGCATATCTCTTACATACAGGGACTGATCAAAGTCAAAAGCATGCTTCTCTTAAGTACCTGTGAAGTGATAAGCTATGTGCCTTTTGTTTCCCCTCCATTGCATTTAGGTGTGAGGCTCCAGATTACTCCCTTGCCAGTAGAACCTAAGAAAAACAGGCCTGATGGCCCCTTAACTTCGGCCTTTGCTTTTGGCCAGCTGGAAATTAAAATGAGAAAGCCCCTCCCCACCTGCATGTTGCTGCCCAGAAGGAAAGCAGACAACGTGCAGGCATATTTTTGTGGGTCCCAACTTCTTGTCAGGGTGGACATCATCCACCCTGTAAAACACCATCATGCATGTACCCTCAACTTGTGCCCTGCTTTTATCCCACCAGGCATTTCCCTTGTGGGCTGGAGCTCAGGGAGGACAGTTTAGAAAGCCCATGGCCTCTCCTGAAGCCTTTGTCAGTTTCCTCAGACCGCCAGGTTAGTTTCAGCGTGGTAGAGAGGCTTCAAGAGAGAGGAAGAGAGGATGTGAGGGAGGCAAGAGAAGAAAGGAGACAGAAGGAGAATGGATGAATAGAAAAAGATTGTGCAAGGAGAGAAAGAGAGTAGGACTGGTTTGAGCATTTTTGCCAGGGCTGCTTTTGGTTCCCCAGTCTGGCCGTGCTCATCTGTTATTCCTTGTTGGTCTCCAAATAGAGTTTGCTATGGCTACATTTCTAAAGGTTAGACACCACAGTGATTTGAGGAGTAAAGACAGGCTCACTGCTGCACTGCTCAATAAGCCTAAAAGCTTGAATGATTTTCTTCCACGAGTAGATCAATATGAATTAATATTTACTTTTAATAATATAACAATTGGAGTTTCTTCCTTCAGTATTCACAATGCAGTTTTGTCCACATCCTTCTAAGTGCTCTTTTACCACCTCTTCAGCTTGGGAAACCCCACCTTTATCCCCATGATGATGCCTGGACTGGAGCAACCCCTGGGCAAATAATTTAGCAACACCATATTTTCTCTTTTTTTTGCCTGGAATGACACGCTCCGCATTGCAGATTTTCGTCATTCTCTTAGGTGGCTACCTATGTGATAATTATACAGTCTTCCTTACTGCCATTTGTCTATACACTTGTATCAACTGCTGAGGTCTGGCCAGATATTCAGAGCTCTTCTGCTATTTTCTCAGCACAGTGAAACAGGGGGCTTTAAACCCAATGGTATTGTTATTTCTTCTTGTGGGTAACACTGAAGATTTATTTCAAATCTACTCTACATATAAAGAACTAAAGACTGAGTTAGTGGTCACTTATAACAATTAGTTCTCCATGTTTTGCTGCTCTCTTTCTGGCGATACCTGCAATTGTTGCACAATATATTCTGTTGGAAGCCTTTTCAGTGCGGCTGTATTCACAGATTACTACATGTTCATGTGTCCATTAAGCCGCAGTCCAATTGCTTATAAAACTGTAATTATTTTTTTACACTCAGCTGGAGGGAAAATCTACTTCTCCTCAGTTTATGACTCAGACTGTTCCTTCCTCAATACGAAGAACACTGGATTAATTTGCTGATTCTGCGGGGGACATTTATCACTTGGTCACTTGACTTATGATGAGTTATTGTATGACGCCCTCTTACTCATTTCAGTCAAGTGCTTTTCTATACAGCTTCTTCTAGAAATTCTTCACAGCTGTTGTATTGGCAGGTCAAAGAAGCTTTATTTTCCCACCGAAGTTCAGTCATATAAGCTTTCAGACTCAGACTTTAGTGACAATTTAATGGAAAACCCAGTTCCTCCTCGTGATATGGTGCAAGCTGCTACTTCTTGCTCTTATCTGCATCCACTACCTCAGTGAAGCACATAACAACATCAACTAGTAAGAGACTTAAATAGGATCCTCCATCTCCTGACAAGTTACCCTCTCTTATTTCAATGGAGATCTTATTAGAGGAAATAAGACACCTTTGCCCATTTGTGGAGGAGACCAACAAGAGAATTCAAAGTTTGGATGAGAAATGATCTGTTATGGAGAGGAGGTTTTCTGAGGTAGAACAGCGAGTTAATGATTAAGAGGATGAAACTAACTTGGAAAAAGAAGTTCAATTAAAGAAACTCTCATAGGATTTAGAAAATAGGAATAGATGTAACAATATGTGTCTGTACGGCTTCCAGATGGAAGAGGGAGAACATCCTGTTTCCTTTTTTGCAAGCTTCTTGCCTCAATTATTGTTTCTTCCTCCCTCCACTAACTTAAATTTAAAATGGGCACACAGACTGGGCCGTCGTCTTTTTCCTTGTGCTCCATCTACCATGCCTCAAGGAGTGATCATTTCATTTTTAGAATTTACTGACCTCTTATAAGTATTTAATGCAGCTAAATAAAAGAGACAGGTTGTGTGGTCTGTCAAGGGGATTTTATCACATGGGATGTTTTGAACGCTACAGCTAATAGATGGAAAGAATTTCTCAACCTTCATCCTGCCAATACTTATTTTGGGGGCTCGCAATGGCCTCTTCCATCCATGTTGCTTCAAGGTCATCTATCAAAACAATACTACCATATTTGAGGATCCATCTGCACTCAGAAGATTTATAAACTCTCACATGGCTAATACTATGAATGCAGCTGGCTCCTCTAGTCACTAGCATTTTTCATATCAATTTCATTGAATTTCAATCTTGTTTATCTTGATATGATGTTATTCTTGGAGAAGTTTAAATGCTAATTTATTTTTTGTCTCCTAAACGGGATACACAAATTCTAGGATATTCCCCATTCTTCTCTCTTCCCATTCCATTGTTGGTGTGTGACCCTTGTAGGATGTGCCATCTGTGTTGTCACCACCCCACGTTTTCTTCTTGTTTTATATCAAGGTATGTGCTTTCAGTCATCAGTTTTTGACATGTAATGTCTTCCCTTGTGCTATTTCATGTTTCCTTTCCTCCTGTTCCTTTCCTTGTTTTCTCCTTGCTTTATCTTAAATGCCATTTGTTTATTGATATATGTTATGTCTCTCATTCTTGATCTGATGATATTTGTATTTTGTACTCATTTTACAGTTTGGATTGTCCTCCTGAGCTCTTCATACCTATCTTTTGCATGTCACATTCAGGATAAAGTTGTGGAATATAAAAGGATTCATTAACTCTATAAAGTGACATAGAGTGTTGTTCCATTTAGCTAAGGCTAATCCAGATTTGGTTTTATTGCAAGAAACTTACTGAAATGACTTTGAAGCATCAAAACATAAATGTGGTTGGGTAGGCTCAGTATTGGTATCTCCCACTTCTAATAAAAAAATGGTGTCATTTTATGTAGGAAGAATTTAGATCTTAAGGTTGTTTCACAAGAAACCTATACTGATGGCAGAGAGCTCATTGTCCAGTTGCTTATTAACACAATTTCCATTACGTTTTTTAATGTTTATGGCCCTACCCAAATTGATTACAATTTGTGCCCCACAATTTCACAAAAATGTCTTCAATATAATGTTACTTATTTTATTTTGGAAGGTGGTTGCAATCAAATTATAGACCCTTTTCTGGACAGAGAATCTTCAGTTAGGTTTCTTCTCCATAAAATGCATCAACAGTTTCACTCTGCTATTGCACAAAGTGCTTTAATTAACAGTGAGAGACTTTATAATCCAACATCTCAAGTTTCTGCTTTTTATTTTAACACACATGGTGCTGTTACTAGATTAAATCACATTTTTATTTCCGAATCTTTATCCAAAAATATTATCCAGTCTACCATTAGCCCTTTCCTACTTTCAGATCATGCTATGTTAGTCACAGCTTGGACTTGGTTGTTCTTCAACTTCTCTTACCTCACTGGCGATTCATTATCTCTGTATTAAAAGACACGCAGTTTTCTACATCTTTCATGTCTTTTGCCTCTGAATTCTTTTCCTTCAGTGACTGTCCGAATACTTCGCCTCCACTTTTGAAGATACTGTTAAAACTGCTACCCGTGGTTTTATTATTGGATATGTCTCAAAGAAAAATAAAGCCTTTGCTAAAGAACATAAATCTTTATTGAACTCAATAAAAGCCAAATTACAATTTAATGACACTTCTACTAAGGAGGCCTCTTCAATATTGCTGAAAAGTAGTTCCCGCTTCTACAGTGCCAAAATAAAGCTAGTACATTGTTAGCTAATTATCTTAAGGTCAAAAAGAAATGGTTTAAGATAGAAACCTTGACTAGCTCACATGGAACAACTCTATTTAAGGATAAGGTATCTAGAAGGAGTTTACTACATTCTACAAAACTTTATATACTCCTGAATCCCAGGTGAAGTTAGCCAACATTCACTCCAACATACTCCTAAACCCATTCCTACACAACTTGATTTTAATTCTTTAGAAGCAGATATATCTAAGTTGGATATTTCACAAGCGCTCATGATCTTCTGTAAAGGGAAGATGCCTGGTCCAGAAGGCCTCAATGCAGAGTTTTTTTTCCACTTTTCAAATGTTCTTCTACCTCACTTATTAAAACTTTTCCAATGTTTTACCACAGTAAGTTACACTTAAGATGCGTTTAAAGAAACCACAATTTATCTTATACATAAAGATAGGAAAATCCTGCTCTTTGTAAAAACTATAGGCTTATCTCTCTAGTAAATATTGATTATAAAATATGTGCAAACATTTTAGCATCTCGCATTGACGTCTCCCTCCCATACTTTATTGGTAAACAGCAGTCCGGTTTTATAAAGGGAAGATTAGCGCCTGACAATACTCAGTCATTTTTTTTTTTTTTTTTAATTTTCATTCAACAGTTCTCAGCATACACTGACATGGTCAAACATGCAATATCACAACTGACAATACAAGGATAGAAGCATATCACATTGTCAGCGTCCATTAAAGTCAAATAATCATTAGCAGCATAGAAATGTACAAAAGGCACAGCATACTACAGTTCCGAGCACCCTCCAAACCCCTTCCTCAACCTATCGGCATTCCCTCCCAGACACTTCTTTATTGTCCTCTGTATGCCCCCCATTAGCCCCAAACCTTTCCCCACTTTTACAGGCATCCCCAACTCCAATAGATCACCTTCTCAGCTCGTTGACACCAATCCACATCTGCTTTCCAATCCACCACCCTTGGAGGACGATCCATTCCCCAGGTCCTCGCTATGTTCCTTTTTGCCACTCCAGCGCCAGCAACAGCCATACCTTTTGGTATTTGGGCCAGTCCTCACCCCCAGTCACACACAAGCTATGCCACAGCGCCTCCAGTGGTACAGCCAGGCCCAGGACTCTAGCCATGACCTGTACTACCCCCCCTCCAGTATTGCTAGATTATGGGATAGTCCCATAGTATGTGAACAAAAAGAGCTGTATTCCCTAGGGCACAGGTCTGTGGTGCATCTCCCAAGCTGGTGCATAAGTGATCTGGAGGAATATGATATGCGCAGTATCCTCAGCTGTATCAGATAGAATCGGGTTGAATAACTATTTCTCTTGGACTTTGGATAGCTTCCACCCAGTCATCATCTTCTGTTAGCCCAAAGTTCATCTCCCATGCCTCCCACAGGCTTTTCAAAGGGTCTGGGGAGTTCTTCATTAGCTTCCTATAGATTAGTGAGTTGGCTTTGTCTATCATAGGATAGGATTCAGCAGTAGCTGGTCTTGTAAGGGCGTGTATTCTGGCAGTTGCTCCCCTTCCAAAACGTGTTGCAGCAGTGCGTGCCCCAACTGTAAGTATCAAAACCTTTCAGAATCTGCCATCTGATATTCTTCCTCCAGGTCCTCAAATGTGATTAGTGCCCGGTCTCTCCAGATATCCTCAAGATGGTCAATGCCCAGGAGCCCCCATTGTGTAATCCCTTCAAGTTCCAGACTCCCGCAGCAGATCGCTGTCCCATAGTGGGGTTCTGTCTGTTGGCCTACCATCCCATTCCAAGAATCTAGTGGTTTCATGCCACATCCGTACCACTGTTCACATGTGAGTTGGAAGCTTCCTTTCTCACTTCCTTTGGTACAATATTGATGGGTCACCTCAACTTCCCTTTGCCTCTCGATCCACCGATATGTGGGCTCTCCTATTTCTGAGAACACCCAATCATTAATTGTAATTATTTGGGCTGCCCAATAATATTTCTGTATATCCAGGACTGTGAGGCCCCCATCTGCTACCTTCCTCTGGAGCTTACATAATGCTATTCTTGAACTGCCCCATCCCATAACAGTTTATGCAGTTCACTGTCAACCTTGTATGGGGTGTTTTGCAAAATATAGATTAGAATAAGGAAGGCCATTATCTTAAAGAGAACAGCTCTACACATCAGGGACCCAGGGAGTCGCTTCCAATGTGCTAAATCATCCCACAATCTTTCTAGTTAAGGGAACAAGTTCTTAGCTAGGAATTCGTCAGCATTCTGCATTATATGAATGCCTAAATATTTGAAACCATCTTTCACTTTCAAGGCTGAACACCTGGACGACAGGGTGGGGATAGATTAAGGGACTCATTCCAGTTGATTTGATAACCAGAATAATTGCAACTATCTGGAAGATGTGCAATAGCCTGTCAAATGTAAGGTAGGGTTGTGTGACTTATAACAGTATGTCATCGGCATATAGGGAAATATGTTCTTCTCATTCTCCCTCCCCTGTAATACTCAGAACAAGTAAGTCTTGACAGATCGAGGCTGCCAGAGGCTCAAGTGCCAGCACAAAAATCATTGGGGACAGTGGACATCCCTGCCTCATGTCTTTGTGCAGGGCAAACGGACCAGATAGTGTGCCATTAACCATCACTATCGCATCTCGAAAAGGATTTTGATCCAAGCACAGAATCGTGGGCCAAATCCCATTTAGTCAGGGTTTCAAATAGATAGGTGCAGTCAATGCTGTCAAACACCATTCGAAAGTCTAACGAGAGTAGCAAGGCCTTTTCCCGTCGTTGGGTAGCAGTCATGTGTAGCACCCCATATAGGCACCTCAGATTTAGACGGGTGCTTCTATGGGGCATGAATCCTGACTGGTCAGGATGGATCACCTAGGTTATCACTGTCCTTAGTCTATTTTCCAAGGCCTTCAACAGCACCTTGGCCACCAGATTCAGAAGTGATATGGGCCTGTATGAGCTTCAGTTCTCGGGAGGCTTGCCTTTTCATGGGATAACCACAATGGTTGCCAGCCTCCGAACTTCCGGCAGGCAACCCACTTTCCTAGAACATAAGCATTGGGCTTTGCAACCTTTTCCATAATAGTTTTGTATAGTTCTACTGGCAGGCCATTTGGGCCCACAGCCTTCCCAGACTGTAATTCTCAGATGACCCCTGCTAACTCTTCTACCATCAATTCTTGATCTAGGGGGATCTTCTGGGGGAAAGTTGCAACCGCCTGGGGGGATTTTTCTCACTCTATAAGTCCATGTCCTCGACAGCGCAGCTCTCTCCACTCCGGTCGCCAGCCGCAGCGCTGCTTCTCCGCCTCGCGGAGCTGTCTGTGAATTTTGAGGTGGGGGAGCATCTACCAGCGGCCTCCAGCCCCATCGGTCTTGTAATCTTGTCTGGAGTACCCAGGTTCTGTCACTCCTTGGGGGCACCAAATCTTGTTTCCTCTCCCCGCCACTGGTTGTCTTCCTGGAATAGCACATCTCCCCTCCGCTGGATCCGCAAAGTCCGATTGAAACAATCCAACGCCTTCACCTTATTGACAAGCCCAGCACAGGCCTCTGTGTCTTCAGGCCAGGAAGGCGGGGGCAGATGTGGTTCACCCGCAGCAGGGCAAGGGCGTTTCAAATGGCTCCATCAGAAGTGCCCACCTCCGCCTCTTCTATTCACCTTTATGGAGGCCGCCTCCCTCTGCGTGGCCTCCGTTCCATGTGGCAACCGCCCAACACTTGAGTTATCCTCACCTATCTAGGGGCAGTTTAGGATGCAGCAAGCACTTCATCCTTATTGCCGATTGTCTTTAATTGTTCTCTGGCATACTTTGGTGCAGTGGAGATTAAGATAGATGGTGGGGGTTAATTCAACGGTCGCCCCAGAGCTCCCAAGGCATGTCCCCATACTCTGCTATTTTTTAAGGTTTTCAGTAGAGCCCCTCTCCTTAAATATCTGCTAGCAGCAATAACCATTGATGAGGAAAAGGCTTTTGATATGATGAGTTAGGAATTTATGTTCAAGTCCTTCTCTTGGCATGACTTTGGTCCTAAAATGATTGCCCTATTTTCACTCTTGTACTATTCTCCCAAAGCTTCAGTGTCCATTGATTGGTTAACCTCCTCATATATCCCTCTTTCCTGAGGAGTTTACCAGGGTTGTCCTCTTTCCCAACTGTTTTTTGTTTTAGCACTTGAACGCTTCTTATCTCGTATTAGACAGAACTCATCCATAACAGGTTTTCCATATGATGACCAATCTTTAAAATTGGCAGCGAATGCTGATGACGTTCTCTTTTTTTATCTCACATCCTGAAGTTTTTCTCCCAGCACTACTTACAGAAATGATCTCTTTCTCCAAAGTTTCAGGATATAAAGTTAATGTGGATAAGGCTGAAGTACTTCCCTTAAATAAATATACATCTTAAGAGTCCTTTAACACATCTTCTTTTCAGTGGGCGCCCTATAAAATAAAATATTTAGGCATCTGGTTTAGACATTCTGTTCAAGACGCTGTAACTCTTAAGCATAAGGAATGCTTTATTCAAACTGAAAAATGTATCTCATCATGGAACCTGTTATTTCTGTCATGGTGGGGAAGTTTAGACTCCAATAAAATGATGCTTTCTCCGCTCTTACTTCACATACTTTCTATTTTTTCAGTGAATATTGATATTGAAAAAAAACCTACTTCACCCGTTTACCCCACATGCCAGTCCCAAGCCTCTTCCGGCATTGTGAAGTGCCATGTTTCTCCCTTGGCCACCACTCGCAGTCTCGCAGGGCATAACATCATGTATTGACATTCTCCCATAGGAGATTCTTTCTTTTTCTTCAGAATCTTCTTTTACTTCTCTGCCCCTTTTTCCGCATACTTGTACTCTACATCGATCAATAAATCCTCCTGCTACTCTCTCCCGATCTACCTTTTTAGCCAGGCCTATATGGTATAACAACCTTATACGAATGCACAATAGACCTATCTTTTGGAAGTCTTGGAAGGATAAAGGTATTATGTGGCTATCACAACTATTACTTCTCCTCACTTTAGACACATATTTCATTGTCCTTATTCTTTTCCTGCTTGCTTTTCGTTGTTTATCGAGGCTATTCTAGATTTTTGTTCACTTTACAGGATAACTCTTACTCTATAGCTTGCAGTTTAGATTTATCGAGAGTCCTCAATTCTTACTCCCAAAGCTTCCATAAGAGATATGTTTCTTTTACCTCCTAATCCCGTCCCAAACCAAATTCAAGACTGAACTACTTTGCGAACATAACTTAGGTATTACTTGTAATGTTTCATTTTAGAATAGGGCTTCATACTCATAAAATATCCTGGTCATCTAACATGACTTTACATTACTCCAGGTCATTGTGCTAAGCTCTCTACATATAAATTTACCAGAGGGTTGGTCTTATGACTTTCCTAACAGTGATATACATATGTTATGTTGGTGCCCCAGCACATTATCATTTTGGCATAGGGTTTGGGCTCAAATTAGACAGGCATTTAAATTCTCCTAGCCTTTTAATATCCTCAATCTGTTTTTAGGGACTTTAACTAATGAGTTTTTCTCCATTAACCTAACACCAAACTAATAGATGTATTTTTGGCAGTAGCCTTTCAGCAAATAGCTGCCAATTGGAAGTGCTCATCTAAGATTTCATAGAAGACTTGGCGGAACTCCATTTGTCATCATCATACATTGGACATTACTTATACATCTACCTGTACATATTTGCATAATAGAGATTCTTTATGATTGCCACTGACTGCCTTCATTCAATCTAATGTCAATGATGTCTCTCCTACTTTCAGAACCTGCTCTGAAACCTTCCAGCCACCATGAAGCTTTACCTCTCTGCCCTGCTCCTTATTACTGAATATGTTTATATTTCGATGTATTTTTTATGTGCAGTGTGCACATAGAGGTGGGGTGCAGTCAGTGCGCCTAATGAGAGTGCAAACAGAGAGGAGGCAAAAGGCATCTCAGGGACCCCAGGCACCCCCTACCGACGGGTGCATTAAGGCACTGCATAGCCTGCGGGTCTCTGTCCCCGTTTGAATTGCAGTTGTGTTGCTGCCTGCGAGGTGAAAGGTGGGCTGACAGCGTCAAACAGTCGGCGTTTCACCAGTGCACTGTTCCAATGCAGGCTCGAGTTTGCACCAGCACTGGGAACGGGGCATTCAGTGTACCAGAGTGCACTGCCCCGGTCTGCGGTGCGCCACACAGGAGACCGGGGCAGTGCACCCTGTTTGTAATAAGGACACGCTTCCCTTCACCAGAGGGCTACGGTGATACATTGGAGTGGCCCACACCTTCAAACTGAGGAGAACAACAATGTAACTGCCTGCTACTGGGGAAAAAGCATTAGATTAATTAAGGAAATATGTAAATACTTCTTTTTAAAACCCCTCACTGCAGGTTCATTGAAGTCATCAGATGACAGCATCGATCTGTAACCCTTGCAAAAAAACAGAATTGTCAATTATTGTGTGGGGCGCAGATGGTTTCTGTCAGCTGATGGGAGCCCAGCGTCCTAGAAAGCAGTCATTCAGTATTTACCAAGGCAACCTTCAGTCAAAGTTAGACAGTAAACTGAATGCACATTAGTAGGAGCCGAGGTTTGGGATAGTAGGACTAGTTCTAAGCTGGTCCTTCATTCGGTCACCAGCGACCATTGAGATTTAACCTGCAGTTAACTCGGTGTACATCAAAGGCCAACTCCGTACTCGATCTTTCACCAAACATGCTTTAGGCTAAAGATCCTTGGCAGTGACAGCCCCCATCCCTGCTTTCTCCTTAGAATTTCAGCTATTAGAAAATATGGAGGCTGGGGGGGAAGAACAGGGGATGGGACCCGCTACCAAACCTCTGACATCTTGACTACCTGAAAACCCGGTCTGGTTTTCTAGAGGAAGTTCATCTGGAAGAGAATCAACTGTAGCAATCTGCTCCACCATACTATCTCTGTGGTGGAGAAAATTCCAGAAGTGGAATCTATTCCGAACTGACACTTCATCTAGAAAAAAAGAGAACTTCCATTAAAATCAGATTAGACATTTCATATTGTATACAAAGGGATACATGAATATCTGTGGCATGTAATGTATCTCACTGGCTCTCGTGACACTAGTGTGGAGAGAATGCAGAGTGCATTGTGGGAAACTGCACTGCCGAAAGCCAGGTACTTTTTTTTGGTCTGGCCACTACACAGCTCAAGCCCATTGCCTATTTTTGGTTGGTATGTCACACTCATTTGCTTGCTTCTTCTTATTCAATGGCTTGCCTTCATTTTCTTGAATGTGTCCCTCCCTTGGAGCATGATTTAATTACCATCTTAATGACTGTCTGACTTTTATCGTTCCACTGCTCAATTTTAGGAGACCACATTTTTGGCTAAGCGATCTATGAGAGTACATGTGTTTTCCAGCTCTCGTTTTTTTTGTGCTTTTCCTCCCACCATATACCCACCCCCTGCTCTGTTGTTGCTCTGCCCCTTGTGTTCTGCTCTCTCAATCTCTTGCGTGCTTCTCACCTTTGCTTCCATGTCCCCTGAGCTTCATGTTGCTCTCTCCCTTGTGTGCTTTTCCACTGGCCCTTTTTTCTCTGTCCCTCATATGCTGTTTTCTCTCACTCTCTTGTGTGCTTCTCCCTGCCATACTCCCCGACCCCCATGCTCCGTGTTTTTTTTCTCCATAGTGTTCTAAACCCTGAGTTGCTCTCCCCCCGCCCATCTCATCTCAATTGCCCCTCACCCAGTAGCCCCTTACTATTTTTTTGTTCTTTCTTGCTGAAAAAAATATTTTTTTATTCAGTGAATCGCTAAACATAGAAAGGGAAAATGGCGCCGTTGTCATTCTGTAGGCGCACACAAGTCCGGTGATGCTTGCACACTTCTACAGAATGGCACAGGCAGCATCAGTGGTCACGGCATTGTGCCTTTTTTTCTTCATTATTTTCTTTGCCGATGCTGCACACCATCAAAAGTCTACACTGCCCTAGGAAATAGGTCCAAAAGACAAAAACTATTGGCTTTGCTAATGCTTATTGTATGATAGTATCAGCAAAAATAGTTCATTATATTTATTGACTTTATGGACTTTATGGAAGCTTTCCTGGTTACTCCTTTCTTTTGATATTTACAACATAAATTACTTGATTTCCTATGGCTGCACATACCCAATTAGTATGATTAGCAAATCACTTAGTAGAAATTCTAGATTTTCGAGCAAAATCATTTGTGATTAATAATCTAAATAATATACGATGTCTGTACTCCCACACATATTATACTATGTCTCAATTTTTCACCTGGCGTGAGTGCTTAGGAGACGTGAAATGTGAAAAGATCTTGATAAATACCCCATGTTAGCTGTGAGGAGTTTCCCTATCTCGGCCCATTCCTTCTCCAATGGTACAGCTTTGCTTTTCCCATTATAAATGCAGGTCTGCAAATAACATGATTCAAAGAAAAAAGACAAAAAAAGGAAACACTGAATGAGTTGTTTCCACCAGGACATGGGACAAGATTGCAAGTGTAAAAGACACCTGGGGCTGTGACTTGTTCTCCAGTCTAATGCTGGGCATAGAACAAGCCTTCGTTTTCGCTGAAAATCTGCTGCCTACAGCGCACACTTTACATTCGCTTGGAAAATCTACTAGTCAGTGCATGAACTGCAGACAGCACAGCTCAGAAATACAGAGGCCATTACGGCTCTGTGCTTCTCAGCTTTATTGCCTGTGCCTCAAAGAAAGACACTTTAGTCTTTATGCTTCGCTATAGAATGCAGTGTAAATCATACATCTTTTGGATAAGATAGAGTGCTAGCAGCGGGTCTGAAGCCATCTGGTGGGTATTGGGCTTGCTTTGAGTTCTCTAAATGAGACAGCCATGTGTATGATGGTTGGGACAGGAGTTTCAATATAGACATATCTTGTGTCCACAAATGTCCACCAGTAATTTTGATCTCCTGTGTCGAATTATGTTTCTACCCTGTAATGACACTTTTTCTTGCTCTAGGTAACTGGCCATTTAAAAAAATGGTTATCTTCAAAGATGTTCCTATTTCTTTGCTGTAGTGCACGCTTGAATGAGTTAGGAAGTGGTGGAAAATCTTTGCTTGTAGTAATGTGTGGTCTGATCTACATCGGTCGGATACACCTTTAGCATTCTGACCCTCTTGGAAATTGATGGTCAGTTCTAGATCATGTCTGCCATTCCTGTGCATCAATATCAATTCAATATTCTGTCATGTGCCCTGGGGTACAATTCTACTCGTTCATCAGCTCCAGTTCTGACCTGCTTGCAGATATGAGTCTTTGTCCATGCGACTGACCTCATTTTCCAGGTGTTACTTGCTGTCTGTCTATTGAATAAGATATGTTCACCAGTGAAATTAAAAAAATGTAACAAATGTCCCGACAGACATAATAACGAAGGTTCCCGCTTCCACTTGTTCGGGCTATAGTCTGAAGGCTTTCATCTGAGCAGCCCTTGTAGCTTGCACCAGTCCCTGTCCGCAGGGCGCACCTAGACTCGCCCCATACCAGAGCATTCATCAAAAAGATGAGTCCTTCTTCAGTATTGCCTACCGGCAACTATAAATACAAAAAGGAGGATGAAGAATTGAAAAACAACAGCCTCACTCATAATGCAGCAATGACTACAGCTGACCACTATCTATTGTCCTGCTGCCAAGCACAACTCTGTAGCAGCCTTTCCTTTTTTAGCTATGGCACTGGCCTTACTGGCCCTGTTCAATTTGACTGCCGTCCTAGTCTGACTTCAGATCTACACAACAACGTTAAGGACTTTCCAAAAGCAGCCTAAGTGCCTTTGACCAATCCTTGTACCACCTCAAAAGCACTGCTCCAGTTTTCCTGCACCCAGAGACCAAACCTCAACAGCTGCTGGGAAACAGCTTTCACCCTTCTCAAAGATGAAATCTTTCTGCCCCTAGCAGGGATTCTCTTGCTTATTCTAAGTGCCCAATGCAGCCCAGACTCACTTTCCTCTACATGCCCCTTTACCTCTTTCACAGCCTCAATGGCCTGAGCTACTGGACCACCCACCTGTCTCAAACAAACACAGCAACCCCAAGTTCACCTAACTTCGCTCTCCTTATAAGGCTGCTCAGTGCGTTGTCTGAATATGATCTTCCATCACATCTCGAACATGCAATGTAACACTTTGTGCTGACGAAGCCCAACGTTTCGGGATTGTTATAAGTCAGTATCCAGCCTCTGCTGCTTAGCAGTGCTTCTTGGGGCAGTGGCAAACACCTCTGTGCTCACCAAGAACAGAACAACCTTCTTCGTGACCTTTAGTCTGGTTATATCTGAGGTGAAGGAAAGTGATTGCTTCGTTGAACATCAAAGAATATTTGCTCACTGCCTTATATTAGGGTTAGGCCTGCACAATGATCCTATTTATAGTCTTCCATGGGCATTTAACTCAACTGACTACAATGGACTACAACACCGATGCTCATCTTTATGCGGTGTTGGAGGAGCAATATTTGAGAAACAGTCCTTTGAAGTATCACCTCCTTTTTCAGTTGCTCTCACCATGCAAATCTGGCATCTTACGTCTTGCGCTGGAACAAAGTAACTACAACAAACATCAGCATCGCATCAGACTGTCTTCAACTGCTAGGTTATATCCTTGGCTAGAGTCTTTGTACGGTTCATCTTTGGCTAGTATCAGGGGCGACTCCTCCATGAGGGCGGAGGAGCATCGTCCCCCGCCAGAAGCGACAGCTGCAAAACCTTTACAAGGAAACAATAACAAACAGTGTTTGTTATTGTTTCCTTATAAAGGGGTGGGGCCACGGGGGTGACGTGCTCTGAGGGGTAATGCTTGGGGATTCAGCACTCCCCCAGCACTCCCCCTCAGAGCGCATGTGTGTTTGGCCGGCCGTCTCGGGCCCGCCAAACACACATGCGCACAGGGCTCTCTCCAGCCCAGCAATGCTGTTGCTGGGCTGGAGAGAGGCTGACTAGGAGCACCCTGGCTGGGCCCTCCCAGCCAATCCTGGCGCTGCTTTGAGCAGCATCAGGATTGGCCGCAGGGCAGGCTGGGAGCCTGTGACTGCCTCCAGCCAGCAGAGGAGTGGCTCGCTGCGCAGGAGCCAAGGTAAGTTAATTTTTTATATATATTTTTAATGTTATTATTACCCCCCTACCTGACGAGCCCCCTTTCCCTCCCCGCGCGCGCCACCCCTCCCCACCCCCTTCAACACCTGCGAGCCGCAACTGGCTAGTATATGTTTGCTGATGATCTTCTGATTCACATCAGAGTGTCTAACAAATCTAGGACAGACTTGACAATGGGGGAGTGATTAACACACGTCCACAATTGGATGGATCAGAACTTGGTTAAGCCTAAACTCAAAGACTGAAGTGCTGATTTTAGGTTTGCAACTATTTGGCTGACTGCCTTCTTTGGGCTCTTTGTTGTCTCACTCTCAAAATACCTACGACTTGGGAGTCACCATGAATGCAAACATTTGACTGATTTCACTGGTCAGCATCATCAAATTGCCTTTCACTACCTGTGCATACTCTGAAGAATCCTACCTCTGCTGCACCTGCTGCATGGATTATCTTTGTTCCTCAGTGTTAAATTGTAGGATTGACTACTGAAATGGAATCTATCAGCCAAGACGATGATTCAGCTTCTAAGAGCTTCTAAGAGGTAAGAGTCAGTCAGTAAGCCCTAAATCTTAGAGGCAATAATTCCCCTGCACTGATGACAAGCCATTGGTTCCTGAGCAAGGAACCCATCAAATGGATGCTTCATGCACTACCGATTCATCACAATGACATCATAGCAGCTGACCAGATGCTTGAGATTAGCCATCCAACACTTATACAAGACTCCCTCCACTGGAAAGGGAGGGTCTTTGAATAATGCTGAACTTAGCTGGTTGTTGTCCCTTCTTAGAGTATGATCCAGTGTCATCTAGGTCCACAGCTTGTATGCTGCTGGAACTGTAATCCGAACAGTGAGAATATTCTTTCTTAGGAGGACATTTTCTCGCCTTCCAGGCTGCATGCATTTCTGACAGAGCCCTACACTGTTCTCTGCACCCACCAACCTGCAGAAGTCCAGGGAAAGTAATCAGAACAGTTTCAGCTGCCTGTTCCCGGATGTAGGCTTGCCATGCTGTAGAGGTTCCTGCTTCCAATAAAGTACATCTCTGCAAGTATTCCTGTAACCATCCTGAGCATGGGCCCAGATGTTAATCCTTCTCTGCAAGGCTGGGTAAGCTATTTAAGGTTTGGCAAACAGGGTGCACAGCCATGCGTTGGTGGTGCCCCAAACCAGCCAAACTCTCTACTTAGAGTAAGGAGAAGCAATGGGTTTACATCGCAGAGCGTCAGCTGGTCCTACTGGCATAAACCCTTGATCTGGCAGCACATCTGTCACTAAACCTTCAGGTTATGGTGATGAGCATCCTACCAGATCACTCACTTTCCCTACCTGGGACGAGTGTACTTCTGGGGGCCTCTAGTAATGTAGCCATTATATCATAAGTCAATAAGCTCAAACTGCTGTGAGACGAAGTCCAATTGATCATGCCCCAGTCGCTTCAAGCAAGGTGCACCATGTCAGTCAGGGGTATCCAGGCAGTAACAGGCATTAATTGCTTGAACCTTTTAGGTACAGCTCGCAAGCGCTCTGGCCTGTTGTAATCTATCTGTGGGCTTTTAACCACGCCCACCGTACGCCCATCATTATTACTCGTTTATGGGCTTGCCTTTCAAAAATCCTTTGTTGTCATTGGTAAATGCTTTACTTTTGTCCCTTCTTGGGGTAGTTTTGTTACCACCTTAGCCGTCGACCCTGTAACGTGGATAATTGCACATATGCTGATACGTTTTACTGCAAGCTAACTTCTTTTTCCTTTTGTGTCTCTCCTTTGCACGCATGCTCATGGTGGCTGTAGCACTTTGAATCGGCTTGCTTATATCAATTGTTTTACTTTTCATTTTCAATTTATGAGGCAAGAAAAGTCCAGTTAGGAATTTACAACGCTAATAGCTCTAACCCCAGCAAACACAAGACCCCTTGCATTGTAAATGCTTGTTTACATCTGCCACCACCCTTGCTATTAGTGGCATAGGTATTGTGAAGGGAGCGTCAGGACCTAAAACTAAACAGGGCTCTAAGAGATCCATGCTGCCTTCAAGAACGCCATCTGCAAACACCATCACCTCATCAGATCTGCCAAGAGAACCTCCTTCAAAGACCGCCTTGAAAACAATGCACACAACAGCAAGGAGCTCTTCAACATCGTGAAGGAACTCTCCAACCCCAGCACCAGCACAAACAACATCCCACCATCACAAGACTTGTGCAACTCCCACGCCTCCTTCTTCCACCACAAGATCACAGACATCCACGACAGCTTCAACAGCCAGACCACCCCGCCAACCACCGACTCCTCAGACTCTCCTCCCACCCTCAACTACAACCCCCTGCTCGTCTGGGCCACATGAACACAATCAAAACCATGTGCACTATCAACTCTGGATCTCTGTCAGACCCATGTCTGCACCACATCTTTAACAAAGCAAGCGCCACCATTGCTCCCCACCTCCGCAAAGTCATCAACATCTCCTTCGAGACCGCGACCTACCCCGAGAGCTGGAAGCATGCTGAGATCAATCCCCTACTCAAGAAACCCATGGCGGATGCGAGAGACCTCAAGAATTTCTGCCCCATCTCCCTGCTCCCATTCCCGGCCAAGGTCATCAAGAAGATCATCAACAGACAACTGACCCACTATCTCGAAGAAAACAACATCCTGAAGCCATCCCAGTCAGGGTTCCGCAGCAATCACAGTACCGAAACTGCCCTCATTGCCGCCACTGATGACATCAGGGCCTTGCTCAACAACGGCGAAACTGCGGCCCTCATCCTCCTGGACCTCTCTGCCGCCTTCAACACCATCTGCCACCGCACCCTACGCACATGCCTCCACAATGCAGGGATCCGGGACAAAGCTCTGGAGTGGACCACCTCCTTCCTCTCCGGCAGAACCCAGAGTGTCTGCCTCCCCGTTTCCGATCCAAAGCCTCCAAGATCATCTGCGGCGGCCCCCAAGGATTATCCCTCAGCCCTACACTATTCAACGTCTACATGGCCCCTCTCGCCCACGTCGCCCGGCTACACAACCTTAACATCATCTCCTACGCCGATGACACCCAACTGATCCTCTCCCTCACCAAGGACCCCCTCACTGCCAAATCCAACCTCCACGAAGGAATGAAGGCTGTTCCTGAATGGATGAGGAACAGCAAACTGAAGCTGAACTCAGGTAAGACGGAGGTCCTCATCCTCGGCGCCAACCCCTCAGGCTGGGATGACTCCTTTTGGCCGACC
The DNA here is from genome assembly GCF_031143425.1 of Pleurodeles waltl. Lineage (NCBI taxonomy): Eukaryota > Metazoa > Chordata > Amphibia > Caudata > Salamandridae > Pleurodeles > Pleurodeles waltl. Next base: position 428,630,933 of record NC_090445.1, on the reverse strand, counting down.
GCTTTGGGAGCAGCCCTGATACCCACCACCCGTGCATGCGACCTGGGCGTCATCCTCGACTCAACACTCTCCATGACCAAGCAAGTCAGCGCTGTCTCCTCATCCTGCTTCAACACCCACCGCATGCTCCGCAAGATCTACAGATGGATCCCCACAGATACAAGAAGAACAGTCACCCAGGCCCTCATCAGCAGCAAACTTGACTACGGAAACGCCTTCTACGCAGGAGCCCGGGCCAAACTCCTCAAACGGCTGCAACGCATACAAAACGCCTCCGCACGCCTGATCCTCGATGCCCCCCGCCACAGCCATATCACTCCCCATCTGATAGAACTACACTGGCTCCCCATCATAAAAGGATAACCTTCAAGCTCCTCACCCACGCACACAAGGCGCTCCACAACACTGGTCCAGACCCCATCCTGCCAACTCTGCTCAACCAACCTTGCTTTCGCCACCATCCCCTGCATTGGAAGAACGACCACCGGAGGCGGACCCTTCTCCCACCTCGCTGCCAAGACCTGAAACACCCTTCCTCTGCCCCTACGACAGACTGAAGACCTGCTGACCTTCAGGAAACGCCTCAAAACCTGGCTATTTGAGCAGTAGCAGCACCCCCTCTCCCCTCAGCGCCTTGAGACCCTTACAGGTGGGTAGTGCGCTCTACAAATACATTGATTGATTGATTGATTGATTGATTTTACTTTCTGTATTCTCAACTCCCTTGCCCTCAGTAGTCCCTCATAGCCAAAAGGCGGTGTTGGGAAAAGTGTACTGCAGATAAACCTTGTTACATCATCAAGGTCAAAAACTGTGTAATGTCACTTCTACTACCCCTAGTATGTTGCTCGATTGAGTCAATGGGTGGCTACCATAACCAGTAGAGCCTAGAAGGGGTACAGTACTGACAGCATTTTGAGGATTGGTGCACAGACAGGCGCTAGGAGCCCCTTAACAGAAACCCTTCCCTTCAGTGCCTGAGCATGTATTCTATTGTTTGGTCAATGCTATACAACTCCTCGTGTAGGATGGAGCATGTAACCATATCTGGGCAAGTTGAAGAAGGCCCTGCTGTCCCACCTACTTTTGGGCATTTCCCTGGACTACCACGAAATCCAAGAGCTATTGAGAAACATGGTTATATAGAGAAACAACATTAAGGGCCTCATTACGACCCTGGCGGCCAGGGGTACACTGGCGGTAACACCGCCAACATGCTGGCGGTATACCGCCAGTGTATTATGACCATGGCGCATTAGCCACGGCCATACGGCTGGCCCCTCCACTTGACTGCCAGGCTTCCGCCAGGCGGTCATAATCCAGAGGGCAGCACTGCTGGGGATTATGAGTCCCCAACCGCCAGCCTGTCCATGGCGGTAAAACCACCATGGAAAGGCTGGCGGTAAGGGGGACTCGGGTGCCCCTGGGGAACCCTGCACTGCCCATGCACTTAGCATGGGCAGTGCAGGGGCCCCCAGGCACGGCCCCATTACGCATTTCACTGCCCGAATTTCGGGCAGTGAAATGAGCAACGGGTGCTGCTGCACCCGCTGCACATCAACTTTGCCACCGGCTCTATTATGAGCCGGTTGCAATGTTGATGTGACGTTTCCGTCCCTGGCCCTGTGGAAATGTCAAAATGGGGAGCCACAAATACCACCAGCACTGGCGGTATAGTAGCGCCCGCTGCTTCGACGGTCTTTTTGAAAGACCGCCGAAGTCAGAATGAGGGCCTAAGAATGGTAAGACTATTATTACCTACATATAAAACATCCTTCTCGCTATTTTGGTCATTGATATTGCCACTACAATATTTTGGCACATTGATAATTCCCACATAATATTCTGATATCCAGCCAGCAGTGATCCTGTCAATTCAGGTGGCAGGAAGATATAATTTCTGGAAACAGCAGTCTTCTCTGTTCAGGAGACTGAGGTCTGCTCTGTTCAGGAAACAGTGGTCTTCTTTGTTCAAGAGACAGCGGTCTTCTCTGTTCAGGACAAATTGGTCTTCTTGGTTCAAGAGACAGCGGTCCTCTCTGTTAAAAAAAATAGTGATCTCTGTTCAGGCGACAGCAGTCTTCTGTGTTCAAGAGACAGTGATCTTCTCTGTTTAGGACACAGCGGTCTTCTCTGTTCAGGAGACAGCCGTCTTCTCTGTTCAGGAGACAGCGGACTTCTCTGTTCGGGGGACAGTGGTCTTTTCAGTTCTGGAGACAGCAGTATTGTTAGTGAAGAGGGCAGTGTTTTTGTCAGTGTCAGTGAGGTTGCTGATGCATATTGCTGGGTTGTAATCAGGACTCATTTATCGCAAAAGGCATTTTAACATTTTATTTTCAAGACCAACAGAGTTGAGTCAATAAGAGATGAAAATATGGTCTAATAACATATATTGCATGCCTGTGCATAGATAACTGACCCGGAGACATTCAGTATATTCGCAGCCGGGAGAGCGCACAGAACAAAAGCACTTTGGAGAGAGAGCACAATTGCAGAAAGGTGAACAGCGACTTCCCCTGCTTGTCAAAACATCCCCCAAAATATTGCCTAAATCCAGAAAACATTGGCCAAGATTTACTAATGCTTTGCACCAGGTCTGTAGCACTTTTTTGACGCACACCCAGCAACAACTGTTCGGGTGGGATTTATTATCCAACACAAATCAGGGTTTGTGTTGGATAGTATCCCAAAGTAACACAAAAATGTGCTATACACTGCTTTGCGCTACTTTGCATCAAGTGGGCATTCCGTGAGTGGAACACTGGCTTTCCCATGCAACCACCCATGGTTTTTGATGCAAATCGCTAAATAGCAACAGTGCTAGACAGGGATTTGCTCCAAAATATTATGCTTCCTCGAGGCAGGCGTGGCAAGCAGAAATGTTTTCACTTCTTGTTTTTTCAACTTTGCATGTCTGCTACATTGTACAACACACCAACAACATGGGAAAAAACGTAAACCATAGTTTTTGTACGAAAAGAGACCTGTTCCAGTCTCAAACAAAAGCTTTATAGAACGCAAACACACTTGCACTATGGCACAAGGATGTGTGTGTTGGCACATGGCTGCCAAAAGTGCAACAGCCCTGGAGAAAGAAAATATCCACCATATTTTCCTATATATGGCTCATTTTGTCTCTCCCTTTGACGCAAGACAGCGCAGCATCTTTGGTGCAGTGTTGCTTTGCATCAAAAACTTGTAAATCCCCAGATTTACTGTGGGTGGCTGCCTTAGAGGGCCCATGTGCCACCCATGAAACCTCCCTTTGATGCAAAATAATGCAAGCAGTGCATACCACAAATTTACGTTACTTTGGAAAACTAGCCAACGCAAATCCTGATTTATGTTGTATAGTAAAGTCAGTCCTAACACTTTGCGCCAGGTTTGCTTCACGAAGGTGAAACAAACCTGGTGCAAAGCATTAGTAAATCTGGGCTGTGGACCATAGTGTAGAAGTTAAAATGTAGTGCCTGGACTAATTACCAACATTCAGTAACCAATGGGTAAAGCGTTAAGGTACTCAAAGACCAGTCACAGAGACAGCAGGTGCAGAAATATGGAGGCAGCAGGGTCCTGCGATAGTGAAACAGAAGAGAGCAGCAGGTGCTCAGTGTGGAGCAAGTTGCAGCATGGTGTTAGCCAGGTCTAGCTTTATAGCAAGGGTGCAGTGAGCAAAGCGTTGCAGGTAGCTGGGCCGTGCTGTACACAATGGATGCAGCAAGCACAAGTCATTGGGGCTACTTGGGCTCAGTTCTTTAACAAGGGGGTAGTAAGCACAATTGTTGGGTGTAGCTGAGCCCTGCTCTTCACCAAAGGTACACAAAGCACAAGTGTTGAATGTAGCTGGACTCCCTCTTGCTAAGGGTGCTGCGAGCATAAACATTGGTGTAGCTAGGCCCCGCTCTACACCATGAGTGAACAAACATGAGCGGTGGGTGTAGCTGGGCCCTGCTCTTCAGCAAAGGTGCAGCACGCTCAAGCTTAAATTTACTGGTCCCTGCTCTACAACAAGGGTGCAGCAATGCACTGCCTTGCGTTACTTTGTACCAAGGGGTGTTCAGGGGTGGTACTTGGGTGTTCCCATGCAACCACCCATGGGTTTTGACACAACTCCCTAGCTACAAAGAATTACAGACAGGGATTTGTGCCAAAGTCCTGCTCCTCCTCAAGGCAGGGAAACAAGGAGATTTATTTTCATTTCTACTTGTTCCCCACTTTGCAAGTGTGCTGCATTGTACAGCACAGACACAAAGGGGGAAATGCCTAAAAGCATAGTTTTTGTACTGGAAGTGACACCTTTGAGCACTAAACCTATATTTCCCATTATGCAGACACCTTTGCACTTTGGGGCATGGGTGTCTACGTTGGTGCAGGCAGCCAAAAGTGCACCAGCGCAGGCAGAGAGCAGAACAGCATCACGTCTTAGTAGACATGGCTCTGTTCTGCTCTCTCCTGTTCACGCAATGCAGCAACTTTACTTGCTGCCCAACATTGCGCAGCTTCTATGTAAATCTGGGCTCAGGGGTCGAGTGGACTGGAAACTTTGAGGTTTATTCTGCACTGCACTACTCTGCATTTTATTAATAGCCATTTGGGATAGAGGCAGAATGCAGTAGATTAAGAACAACTGCAGAAATTTCCGTGCTGTAGGAAAAGAGGGACAGGTTGAGAGAGAAAGTTAGGGAGAGGCTCTGGTGGTGGTGGGAGAGGGTATATAAGACTGAGGGTGAAGGGATAAATGGGAAGTACCTGTGAAAGCTGGTATCTGGACAAGGAAAATTATCATAGCCATAGACTCACTGTGAGAGGCCGTGGGAAAGAGGGTTACAAAAGCGAGAGAATAAATAAAGTCAGGCAGAGAAATGACGTCTAACACACGAAAGCATAGTGCATGGGTGAGAAAGCGAAGTCTAGAAAGGTTCAGGGAGGTCTATATCATAGGAAAATGCAAAGAGACCAAAAGATGGGATAGAGACTTAGAACTAAGAGGGACATAGAATAATCAATATCTGATACATTGAACATAAAGGCATAGAGCTCTAGAGCACAGAGGGACATGGAGTCCCGACACAAATAGTGACACAAAAGAAAGTGAAGCATGGAGACACAGGACTGGCTCTAGTGCTGGTGACGCCCAGTCTAGCCCCCTCCAATCTGTAAACCCCCCCCAACAGCTCCTCGCTACCACCCGTAAAAAGGCCCCTCATCTGTCCATAGACCCTCTCGCATACATTTCATTTGTTTTAAAGCGCTAATAAAGGCTTAATCCACATCAGCCATCCACATAAAAGAAAGATCTGTTCTTTGCAGCAGGCATATTAACCCTCTGTGCTACTTTACGGTGAGTCAAAACTGCCACTGGGCAAAAATATGATCTCTCCCTCTAGCAAGAACAATAATCACAAGTGTTAAGTGGACATTTTAATTGCTGCCTAAACGCTGGAGCACGTTATTTTGTAGCAGGTGTTTTTATAGCCAAAGTTCAATTGTAAGTTATTGCTAAAGACAGCGCCCCCCACTGAGGTCAGTGCCCCCTCCAGGCCTGCGCCCACTGCAGCCGAACCAGTCGCACTGCCCTACAGCCAGCCCTAAGGAGACATCGACTACAGAAACAAAGCAACCTAAATCTCAGAGAGGAAAAAACAACTTACAACTTTAAAGGGGAGAAACATACAATGCAAATGGAGAGAGGCACGAACTTAGATCATAGAAGAACAACTTAGAACAAAGACATGGCATACACCTACTGCACAGGAGAAAAACAGTCCTAAAATACAGAGTGCAAAACAGAGCTAAATAGTAACAGAAAAAAAATTCTGGAGCCCAGAGGGAGGAACACAGCTAGGATACTGAGGAAGCAGTGCAATATCAACTGAGAGAAAGCCATGGACAGGACACTGAGTTTCAAGATTAAATGCATTTGAGTCAGTTCTGAAACACACAAGGGTATTTTCCTAGTACCGTGACTTCTGCCTCCATGACACAGGAAGCTGTTTTCCTGCTACCGTGCGTGACTCCGGAGCCTGTTCACCAGAAGGAACACTAGTCAAATGTTGGGCCTGCCTAGTTCTGAAGCAAACTGGCTCATTAATGGTGCGCCTGCCCCGAAGAGCCATGCTGTAAAAGCTGTCCAAGAAGCACCTAAATAGAATGGACGAGAGGCCTGGAACACATGGAAAGTGCAGGGGTGAAGCGAATAACACCCAGCGAAGGATGGACCCAGAATACCAGAATACAAAGAGCGCAGGCGCTGAAGACACGTGTGAGCTGAAGAGATGATGAGTGCCAGGAACTCGTCCACTCCCCGGCTGCTGGCCACTCTCCAGGAGAGGTGAGCGGAGTTTGTCAGGTAGAATGAACCATGAAGCGAGAGGCTGCTTACAAACCCAAGGCAGGCAGTTCAAGTAACAGAACTGCCAGTAATTACTGCATGGTACAGAGAGCGCCCCCTATGGCCTTAGTAATAAATGCAGTGTGGGTGAGCACCCCCCATCTCTCCAGGAAGACACTGCACAGTCCACGGACCCTGCCACATTCATCTGCAGTGACCAGCACCTCAGAAGACTTGAGTGACCCCACCCCTCCCCGCCCCCTGGATATCCAGGGTGGACAAACAATAGTCTGTGTACACCCTGCCCTCCAGCAGGGGGCACTGGGTCTGTGCAGGTGGAGGAGAGTCTGCAGGGCAGCACGGCTCGGGCTCTGCGGGGGATGGTGGGGGCGCCCGCCAGGGTCTCAAAGTGCCCAGTCTCTTGGGAGTGATTGGCATATGCACCTCTTTGACATTTAAAAGCTCCACCGCGGCATTGTACAGGGTGACACGTGAGTTTGTGTGGAAATATGCAGGTGTGAGGAATTGTGTTCCTATCAATGAATTAATTTGTGAAAATATACATATGCTTGTTGGAATGTGTCTTTTGATCAATTTGTGAATGGGTGTGAAAATACATACGTGGATGCCTGTGTGCAGGTGTACACATGGGAGAACACAATACGTCTATAAAGGTAAACATGCCTGCAGTCAGGGGAAGAGCCGATTTACATGTCTGACACTGTACAGTTGTGTGTGGGGCTTAATGTTTTTCATTAGGAATGCACATGCCAGGAATGGAAATTGTGTGTGCGCGAGAACAGCGCCGCCCAGCATGGATCTGTGTTTAAAAATGCGTGTTTTTGTACCGGCGTCTCTATTTGGGAAGGCGTGACTCGGTAATGTTAATATGTAAGAGAAGTGTGACTTTCCTCCAAGTGTTACAACTGCATTATTGGAAGGTGAGACATACTTCCCTGAATGTATACATCTCACTATCTGTGTGTACGCACCTAACTATATCTACCAGCTAAGGAAGTACGCAGGATGCAGATCTGTGAATGTGCATCCCTGTGGAAGGCACATGTTCAATGCCGACCATGTGATTGTGCTTATGTCTTAGCATGTTAGTCTATGTTGCATTGTGTGCTCCTGTGGTGAAACCTACACGTGGGTCTGTCAATGTGAGCGCTTGTATGCTGATAAATGTATGTGACGGGGTGTCCATTTTAGGTGTTGAACGCCCTGATCCGCGCCTCATTTTCAGTTACTTCATTGTTATGTAAGTGAGCTCAATTTAGTGTCAGTGTATTCACATTATCTATAGAAGGATATCTAGAATTCAGGCATAGTTTGGACCTTTTGGGACCAGCATTACACACCGCTGTCAAAGCGTTCACGTGTAAATGTGTGCACCAGCTTCACGATGTACATGTAGGCATTTTACTGCAAGTTTGTGTGCATTGTGCACATCTGATTACGAGGCAGTGTCTAAATATGACCGTTTGCACTTCTGTACCAGAGCATTGTGCATGCAGTCAAGTACATACTGAGGTGAGCCTTGTGCAAAATGTGCTTGTAACAGAATGCATGTATGAATACTTGCAAAGAGTTGCTATTGCATTATTGTGCCAATTCACAGATGCATGCACATCACCACTAAAGCAAGTATACATCAGCGCTGCACTGCATTGTTCCGCATGTGCACTGGCCATAGTGTGGACCCTGATTGTAAATCAATACACTTGTGCCTCTTGTCAAATGTGCGTTGATTCTGAGGCTGCATCATCATGACTGCGGATCTTTGCCAGTGTGCATCAGTGGAAGGGTGTACTTGAGTGTGCATCAGTGGAAGGGTGTGCTTGAGTGTGCTTCCTTACACGTGTGCATCAGTGGAAGGGTGTGCTTGAGTGTGCTTCCTTACACGTGTGCATCAGTGGAAGGGTTTGCTTGAGTGTGCTTCCTTACAAGTGTGCATCAGTGGAAGGGTGTGCTTGAGTGTGCTTCCTTACAAGTGTGCATCAGTGGAAGGGTGTGCTTGAGTGTGCTTCCTTACAAGTGCGCATCAGTGGAAGGATGTGCTTGAGTGTGCTTCCTTACAAGTGCGCATCAGTGGAAGGGTGTGCTTGAGTGTGCTTCCTTACAAGTGCGCATCAGTGGAAGGGTGTTATTGAGTGTGCTTCCTTACAAGTGCGCATCATGGAAGGGTGTGCTTGAGTGTGCTTCCTCACAAGTGCGCATCAGTGGAAGGGTGTGCTTGAGTGTGCTTCCTTACAAGTGCACATCAGTGGAAGGGTGTGCTTGAGCGTGCTTACTCACAAGTGGACATCAGTGGAAGGGTGTGCTTGAGTGTGCTTCCTTACAAATGTACATCAGCGGAAGGGTGTGCTTGAGCGTGCTTCCTTACAAGTGAGCATCAGCGGAAGGGTGTGCTTGAGTGTGCGTCCTTACAAGTGTGCATCAGCGGAAGGGTGTGCTTGAGTGTGCTTCCTTACAAGTGAGCATCAGTGGAAGGGTGTGCTTGAGTGTGCGTCCTTACAAGTGTGCATCAGCAGAAGGGTGTGCTTGAGTGTGCTTCCTTACAAGTGTGCATCAGTGGAAGGGTGTGCTTCAGTGTGCTTCCTTACGTGTGTGCTTTACTAGTAGAATTTGCATCATTACAAGTGCCGGTCATTGGGAGTGTGCATCATCACGTCATTGAGAGCGTATATCATTACTAGTATGCACCACTGTGGCTTGCATCCAAATTGTGTATTAGAGTGAATGTGCCTCTTTTCAAGGGGGTGTTTAGATCATACATGTGCGCTTCTGTGTGGGCTGCATCAAAGCATGCATTCGTGAGTGTGTGCCTCATTACCAAGATGCCTCAAGGTGGGATGCATCCTGAGTGCGGTTCGGTGCAAATGTACATCATTACAACCTTACATTAGCTTGAGTGTGCAGAATTACATGTGTACATCAGCGTGCGCTTGCCTCAGTAAGAGTCTGCTTCATTGGAAGTTTGCCTTGGTGTGCATGCCAATGCCATGGTACATGTCACCCTCTATGTGCCAACTGCTGATAAAGCCCCTCTTCCTTTATCGATGCCCTGAGCAGGACCAGTATACGCCTTGGGAGGATCTAAAGTCTAGAATACGTAAAACCTCGCTGGCAGAAGATTCCGAGCATAAGTGTCACTTGGGAGCATTGAGGACTCTCTACACCCCACCTCGGATAAGGGGTCACAGAGTTTAAATGATGACTGACTGCAGGAGTCGGAAGCAAAGCATGATGTCCAGAGGAATGGGGGGCTTGAGCTGGTTCCCGTCAAGTCGCAGGTACCGCAAGCGGGGGATCTTCTCGGGCTCAGAGGAGAAGACTTCGAAGGACACCATATAAGGGCAGATCTCTGTGCCGTTGACCTCTGGAAAGGAAAACAGAGAATTACACATTGTTGCTGGTGAAGGTGGCAGTCAGCGGGTAAGAGTAGAGGGAACATTTCAGCAGAGAGAGACCCCATACTGTCTTGAAGGCCCATCTCACTAATTTTCATTGCTTGCTCTTTCAAAGCAAGGAGTATGGACGTTTAATAGTTTCCTGACTGCTCAAGTCAACACTAACGGGACATTATTACTGCCCCCTATAACAGCCAGCTTCCTCAACTCAATCCTTTTCACAAACATGCCAGACAATACTGGTAGCACTAATTCCTCCCAAGCAGTGATCTATCAAGCCCTCTGCAATAGTGATTAATCATGGTCAGGATTAAAACCTAGAACTTCAAAGTTACCACCTGTATATTCGCAGTAAGCAGACATACTGGCTTATTCAACCCTGAGCTCTCACTGGGCACAGCTACCAATCCCTCATCGTGTATGTGAAGACCACGTAAGACGACCAGTAAACAAGTGGGTCACTGCTCTCCAGTATTCCTAAGGATGATGTAGCAGACAGATAGACATCTATATTATACTAAGATAATCCCCCCCCTGCAGAAAACCCATCTGAATTAATAGTTTTACAAATCCGAAAATGCCTCGGGGTGAGGATTTCAATAGGCTCCAAATTCACAATTAAAAGTCCATTTATTCACAGCTGAATTGTGTCTGCAATTGCAGACATAGAAGAAATATCTTCCTTTGAAATCAGAGTGCATCATTATTATTGGATTTTCTTCATTATATTATGAACAAAAGAACACTCTCTTTAGAGACAGAATACCTGTTATTTTCCAAGAACAGCAAACAAGAAACTGTCGAAGCCAGGCTTAATCACAAAGACATTGATGGCTTAGAACCCCAACTTTCACTGAATGCCAAGTCACTTGGATTCCCCCTCAAAAACATATTGCAAAAAACAAAGACAGCTGGTAGGAACCAGCTCGGTCGCCTAAAGAAAGTGAAACTGTATTTTCCAGAAAGTGACTTCAAAACTGCTCTTCGAGCCTTTAAACCCGTGCATCTGGATAGTGGTCACAGTCTGGTCCATGGCCTTTCAGACTTCACACTGGCACCGCTTAGTGACATCCTTCATCTTGAAGTCTCTGCCAGGTGCTCTTGGCGGGATCCACTTGCTAAATACGGAGAGCTGAAACACAACTGGTGGGTAGACACACACCCGCCTTCTTTATACCACCCGGTGTATGTGGAGGAAGGGTGCTATCTGACTCACCTCAGATCTGCTTATGGGCATGGAAGTAAAGTGGATACCTATGCCACCATGGGATATGGGCACAAAGCTGTGTGATTGGGTCAAAGACACCCTGCCAGGTCCATATCCACTTCCCTTCAATCTGCAGCAGTATGGCACTTCCCTTCCCTCTGCCCCAGCTCACACAAAACTGGTCATTGGATGTAGGCAGCTGGGAATGGACACCAGACGCACAGCATCTTTCTCCTCGAGATGCATCTATCCCAGAGTGGCACGTAGCCTTTAATCGTCCTTCTTCTGCAGTTTCTTCAAGAAACAGTTGAACCAACAGAACATAAGTTGTCAAGAAAAGTGGCTCCAGTTCGAGTCACCACAGAGAGTGTTTGACATTTGTGTAAATTCGGTCTGTGGTTTCTAACAAACCTTTGAGCAAAGGTGATTTGAGAGCCTGCTCGTGAAAATGATTTTCTTTAACCCCCCCTCCAAAAAATTGAATACCGTAAAGACTGACCCTAAGTGGAGAAGTGTGGCACAATGGTTAGAGCGTCAGACCCTGATGCAGAGATCTGGCCTGGGACCAGGGTTCAATTCCCGCCTCGGTGGGTCTTGGACTCAATTCCCTTGGACCAGATAATTCTCGCCTCGGTGCCTAATCTAATTAATGGGTCCCACTCTGTAACTTTGGGCAATAGCTTGCTTAATCTCCACAATGACCCTGACAGTGCTTGGATGTCTGGCTTCACCCTGGGGGTGCCCAGGAGTGGGCTCCTCACAGGGAGAAGCCAGGAGGGGGTTCCACAGCGGTATGCATACAGCACCTTGAGACCCTAACAGGTGAGTAGTGCACTATACAAGTGTGAAGTTTACAGTTTAAATTAGTATCAAATGGCTGTTTTAGAAGCATGCTGCGTTTGCAGAAGTGGAGAGGGGAAGGAAGGGCTTGAGGTTTGGCATCTGCTCTCTGTAGTCTTCAGCTAACAGTGGACGCCTAATTGCACTGCATGTTTTTGTTCTGTTTATAATTTAGGAGGAGAGTGCTGATAGAACAAAGAACCTGATTACATTTGACAGCATGGTCTGATTATTCAAAGGGACTGCCAGGAGTTCAGAAGCAAGAGCATTTGACATGAGCAGCAAATCAAATACTAATTATCTAGGTTTTCCCATCAGTTGGCATCTGATATTCACAGAAGTAATGTCATTTTATCTAGGTTATTGAAAATAATTCTTGGATATTACAATATTTTGCATTTTCTGCAGAAGCTATAGGTATTTGTGCCTTAAAATAGCTAAATATTCATGTGTAATGTTTTCCAGTTATAGGTATACTATAATCAGGGACACTTAAATTATGCAGTTGTGCAGCCACAGTGCTTTTTGCATTATTATGGATTTGCCACATAGCCCATCATGTGATGCATATTCTGCAGATTTCAACAAAAATATTTTTGGTTTGTAGTTCAAATGGCTCAGAAGTTACAAAAACCTCAGCGCATGTTGTGGCAAATCAATCAATCAATCAATCAGGGATTTGTAAAGCGCGGCTCACCCGTGAGGGTCTCAAGGCGCTGGGGGAGGTACGTAGGGTGCTGAGGATCAGTCGAAGACCCAGGTCTTGAAGTCCTTCCTGAACTGTGACAGGGTTGGGGATTGCCTGAGGTGGATGGGGAGGGTGTTCCAGGTCTTGGCGGCGAGGTGGGAGAAGGATCTTCCTCCGGTTGTGGTTTTCCGGATGCGGGGGACGTTAGCGAGGGCCTGGTCGGTGGAGTGGTGTTGTCTGGCAGGAGTGTAGAAGGAGAGTCTGTGGTTGAGCTAGGCTGGTCCGGGGTCGTGTAGGGCCTTGTAGACATGGGTCAGGAGCTTGAAGGTGATTCTGTTGTCGATAGGCAGCCAGTGTAGGTATCTTAGAAGGGCGGAGGTGTGGCTGTGTCATGGGGTGTTCCTGATGAGACGGGTGGAGGCGTTCTGGATGCGTTGTAGTCTTTTATGGATCTTGGTGGTGGTTCCGCCATAGAGTGCATTGCCGTAGTCGAGGCGGCTGCTGGCAAGGGCCTGGGAGACTGTCCTTCTGGCTTCGGTGGGGATCCACTTGTAGATTTTTTGAAGCATGCACAGGGTGTGGATGCAACCCAATGAGACTACGCTCATCTGTCAGTGCATTTAGAGCGATGAGTCTAAGATGACGCCGAGGTTGCGGGCATTGTTGGCGGGGGTGTTTCCTAGGGCGGTGGGCCACCAGGACTCGTTCCAGGTGGAGGGTGTGGATCTGAGGATGAGGACTTCTGTTTTGTCCGGATTTAGTTTGAGGCAACTATCTTTCATCCAGGCGGCGACTGCTTTCATTCCTTCGTGGAAATTGTTCTTGGGGGTGGTCGGGTTGTTGGTGAGGGAGACTATCAGTTGGATGTCGTCGGCATAGGAGACGATATTGAGTGCGTGGCTTCTGACGATAGCGCCAGTGGGATCATGTAGAGGTTGAAGAGGGTGGGACTCAGCGAGGATCCTTGGGGGACGCCGCAGCTGATCTTGGTGGCTTCTGAGAGAAAAGGGGGGGAGCAGGACCTTCTGTGTTCTGCCGGTGGCACAGTGAAGACATCAGCTGTGGTCTGTTCATATGGGCTGAGGGGGCCATACCCTTCACCTTTTTCCCGGCAAGGAGAGTGTCTGTCAAGCTGAACAAAGGTCAGCCTGGCAGGCACTCCACTTGTTCAGGTCAGGCAGCCAGGAGTAATACATGGGCTGAATGTGCAGACTCCTGGCTACCTAAGCCAAACTTTGCCAGGCTGAGCATGTCACAGCTCTGTGGGTGTGACCTCCTCAGCCTGGCAAAAGTGCCTTGTGCTGTGGGGGAACATCACTGATTGCCTCAGACCTGGGCGCTTCAGTTTAAGCCCTGAAGTGCCCATGGCCGAGTGTCAATCAGTGACACTTCGTCACAGAGTGGGGTCACCAATCTCACTGAGCCCATCCTACTCTGTGATGAGTGCAGAACTGCTGACTTCCCTTACTGTCTGCATTAGGTCGCAACCCTCCTGGGACCTCCGAGGCTTCCCTCCCTACAGTGAAGGTAAGCTTAACGTGTTTTTTATGTTTCATGCATTCATGCGTATGTATAAGAAGTATGGGTATTTGTAAGTGAGTGTTGTGATTGGATGAGTGTGTGTGTCTGTGTGAATGCATGTGTTTGAGTGTGTATGTGTGCGTGTGGTCTCCTGCCCCCATCTGGTGAGATTACCAGTCACCACTTGAAGACCCTTTGCAAAGGTTGACTGGTCACCTTTCTCTTTCTTATTAGTTGAATGTTAACTGCTACTAATGAGGTGAACCTATGCCCACACAGTGTTAACACGTGTAAAAATTGCAAAGTAATAAAGTAATAGCATCCCAAACTGTGCCGCATCGAGCTGCATAATTTGCCATTTCATGCCACATAATTTAGTCAACACTGGCACATAATTTGGCCTGTCCCTGGTGCATAATTGAAGTGTCCCCGATAGTCGCATTTCACCCTAAATGCACTGTTAAAGCATTTGTTGTTCGAATGTGCTATTTAGCGCCCATCTCCCGCCGCACAGCCTGGTCACGTTCCAACCAGCTGCCCAGCCTCGACTTCCTCTAGCTCTATATCTGTGTTTACATGCGAAGGTAGAGGCCTGTCACAATTATGAGGGGCGCTGTGATTGTTTTGCACCATGATTGTGTTGAATATGTTGCTTGTGCTGTGTTGAACCGTCAGGATCTAAAAGAAAAACTCTACAATCGTCACATAAAGTAATCCTAAGATTTGGGAAAATTCTGTCCCATGACTCTTTTTTAAAGACCTGAAACTTGCTCAGCGCCTACTACAACTTTGATGGGTCTTTTTAGGTTTGCGTGTAATGGCGCTTGCGCCATTCATGGTCTAAGGGGCTTAGATTCAGCCTCCTTCAGCGACTGGCTGTTTTGACTCAGGAGCCTTCAGCCATTGGCTTAATGCTTTGTCAGTGACAGCTTGGAGCAACCTGCACAAGTTATGGAGCCTGAACTTCTTTCTGTTGGCTGTATTCATTTATTCTTTCACCTTTTTAGAATGCACAACGGACTATTTTACATCTGGAGAATACACTTTGTTGTCAGACGTTTAATTCTGTATCTCATCCATGCTTTGTATGCACAGAGCAATATATTTTTCAATGTGCTTCAACTTTTCGGTGCTTCTTCTCTGTGCTGTAACTTTGTAAACAGGTACTTTATTTGACAATATTTGCGTATGGCATTAAACCTATGTAACTGTCTATATTAGAGCATATGCGGTAGAACATTATCATACATTATCGTTTTTCCTAAAACACTTGTTTTGATTGAAAAACAAACTGCAAAATGTCTTCGTTTTTAAATAGTGTTCACCGTGCTTTATTTCTACGGCTAAACCATGCTTCGGATTTTTTTGTTAAGACGAAATATATTTCTGTGTAAAGTGTTCGGCCACCCATTGGGTCTTGTCCGTGCTATATAGCCCTAATAATAAATCGAGCTGGATCATGAGAGGAAGAGTGGTTCTCAGGTCTTGTCCCTCAACTCGGCATAGAGTGTTTTGAGTGGGCATCCACAGAAAGCGCTATGGGGAGACGTGCTGCAGGGGGAGGCGGGTTGTGCTTTCTCCCGCTACACTCCTGGGACAAGCTCCAGTTCCAGGTTTAATGGTAAGAGGTGTTTGCTGGAATAAATTGAGCCCAGGTAGGAACCCATCTGGTGCCCACACTGTGTTCAAGTCTGGAGACAGCTTAATACTGCATTATTCAGAGTTACCATGAAAGTTACTCCAACAGGACCACAGCTGGCTCATGTGTGGTAAATTGACTTTTGTTTTCTATGGTCTTATACGAGCTATCAGAGCCAACTCTACTAGGCCACCCGTCATTGCATAGCTCACGGCATCCAGAGACATTTTAAGGTATGGGCAAAGTGGGCTCTGGCCCAGGGCCCCACCTTTTAAGGGGGGCCCTTGCTATTTGGTCAGGACAGGAGCCTTGGTTAATTTATTTGAATAGTTAACCTGTAATAACTACCTTTACCTCTTTTGGTAATAGAATGTTGGCAGGTATACCACAGCCTCAGACAGGGCTGCCCCATAGTCCACTTCCATGCCAATCTGTTTGCTTAATGTGGATCAAGGGACTCCAAGGGCAACTCAAGACAAGGGTGGGTGTTAGTATGGGTGCTGATTTTAAATAAGCAATTGCCTATCATTTTCTTTCTTTGTTTTACTATTAATTAACTTTTAAAGAATGATCAATGGACGTGATTTAGCTGAAAATGGATCATAAGTGCAAAGATGATGGGAAAAGCCCCCCCAAAATCGGTGTGGCCTTGCTCCCCGAAATCCTAAAAGTGTCCCTGATTGCATCTGGCCCTCACAGCATCTCTGCTGTTGAAGTCAGCTACAACAAGCTGCGTAGAGCACATGCCCTGACTGCACCTTGAACCAGACATAGCTTACTTTGAAGCATGCCATCAAAGATCTCCCTCACTCACTTCATGAACCAGAGATAGCTTACTTTGAAGCGTGCCATCAAAGATCCCCCTCACTCACTAGTCATCTCGCACAGCCTGCCGCTCCTCCAGCTTTAACATCCCAACCAGCTGTGTATCCCTTGCCTGGCTTTAGTTCTCCAGTCTGGCAGTACGAATCCCTTCTAGCTGCACATCCCTTGTCTGGCTGTATGTCTCCTGTTCAGCTTCAGATCTCTTGTCTGGCTGTATGTCTGATGTCCAGGTGCACATCCCTTGTCTGGCTGTATGTCTCCTGTCTAGCTGCACATCCCATTTCTGGCTGCTTGTTTCATCTCCAGGTGCACGTCACTTGTCTGGCTGTAGGTCTCCTGTCTAGCTCCACATCCCTTGTCTGGCTGTATGTCTCCTGTCTAGCTGAACATCCCTTATTGGGTGTATGCCTCATGTCCAGCTACACATCCCTTTTCTGGCTGTACAAATCGTGTCTGGCTGCACATCCCTTGTCTGGCTGTATGTCTAGCTGCACATCCCTTGTTGGGTGTATGTCTCATGTCCATCTGTACATCCCTTTTCTGGCAGTACAAATCCTGTCTAGTTGCACATCCCTTGTCTGGGTGTATGTCTCCTGTCTAGCTGCACATCCCTTGTCTGCTTGTATGCCTCGTGTCTAACTGTTCGTCTACTGTGCAGCAGCACATCTCTCGTCAGACTGCCCCCTCTGTTTGAGTGAACATATCAAGCAAGACCTAGTAATCCTGCATTGGGTTATGCCACATCCTGTAGTCCGTGAGACTGAGATACCTTCCTGAGGCCATCCCTCTTGTGTCTCCCCAGGCCACCTGTGGCTCTTCAGGCTGCCCCCGAATCTCCATCCCCGGGCCATGTCCATCTCTGTGTCTTCTGTCTGCACTGCTGGCTTCCTGTTCACAGGTCATTCCAGGCCCTGGCTACTTCAGATTGCCCTGTTCCCACCAACTGATCCTGGCTGTGTCCCCTCAAACTCACGCTGGATCTGTCTTTGACCCTTTCCTGGCTTGCCTCTCCTCAATCTGCCCATGGCTCGGTGTCTTCAGGTTCACCGATGACTGTCAGGCAATAGCTATTCCAGCAGCCCCTTCCTCCTAAAGCTTAGGCTGGCTCTGTCCCTGCAGGCCCCCTTACTCTGTCTCGTTACCCCACTTCTAACTCTGTGCCCCCCCACCCTCTGGCTACTCCGCATGACCCTGCCTCCTGAGACCGTCTCTAGCCCCGCCTCCCATGCAGTCACTATGGAGTGAAATCCTATTTCCCCCACAGATCTGTGGCCAAACTCCGTTTGTATGTTTCACACCTATTTAGATGGATAAAAGCCAGGTTATGGCGTTTAAGAAGTTTGGCAGCTGTGAATTAAGGACCTGCCTAACCTCAGCGGGACAGACTCTGATAACTACCAGATGCCAGAATTAAAATGGAATGGCCAGCCTCCAAGGCTTTATATTTCAAGGATTCAGGGGTTATCTGAGGATTTCCTTTCACTACACCCTTGTGTGATAGGGTTAAGAAATGAAGTTCAGCTCTGGTTAGAGAAAGGAGGAAATACTAGGTCGTGCATCTTCGAAAGAGGTATATTACCGAATATCACTGGCCTAACTATTTTTGGGACACCCTCCTATTGCAAAAAATGTTCTGCCTTCAAAGGAATATATGAATGTATGAATTTAAGTGAGTGTTTGTTGAGACTTGTAGAACACTGTTATCACCTACCGACCGCACAACAGAACACAGGAACCTAATAACTTCTGCTAAGAGCCATACCATACAAATAACAAAGGAGGGTACATAGGTTATGCCACTCCTGATTGAGAGAGCATCGGGATTCTCATTTGATCAGAGAGATTCATGCTGTAGGAGACTTCATCTGGGATCAACGTTTACCATGGAGAGATTATCGATGAAAGGCTGACAGCGGGGCATTTCTCTCAAGGGATTTCCAATCAGTATTGCACCTTGACCGGATTCTCGAACGAACTTAGGTTTAATCTTCAATTCACATAAAGGACAATAGTACTTTTTTATATTTGTGTTAACAGTTTAAATTCCGAGGTAGGTTTTTCATAGGCCGCTTATGTTATGTTAAGCTGTTTTTGTGTACTTTTGGAGTGACAAGAGGCAGAACGTACCCAGTGAACATCTTCCTGCAGCAGTAGTGGAGGAATCCTTCAATGGTTTCCCAAATTTCTGGAAGTCACCAGTAGCTATTGTTGCATGACTCTCAGTCATGCGCTCGTGGATGTGTCGAGCAGTGGTCCCCTTCGAGGCGTACTGCTTCCTAGCGTCTGCGTGGCTAGTTAAGGAAATTCGTTCTCACCGTCTCTGGGGGTGCCATCACAGGAGCCTTGATTATGCGTGGTTGACCCCTGAAGGGAGTCTTTATAAACTGTCAAATTGGCAGCCCAGAACTTTTCAAACTTTCTGATGGGTAGACCACTGAAGATCCACACACCTCATAAGTGTTCCTAATAAATATTTTCATCGCGGTAGAGACTAGAAATGTAAAATCCACCGATTTCTGGGAAAAGACCTAAAACTTCTGAGAACTGGCAAATGGACTCCCCCGTGAATTTAGCAGGATTTGCAGATCTGCAAGAAGTTCGATGGAAGTCGTAGAGGAACTTGCAAACTGTTACAAAAAATAAGAGCAAACAAAACAGATAGAAGCACATCCTAAGTCTGTGTCTGAGAAACGAGAAACTACAATTCATGCTCGATGCTTCAGTATAAGGAGTCGGTCGCAGTGGAAAGCCTAACCTTAGAATGGCAGTATGATTCTGGCGCGAGGCCTGATTGGCCACCCACGAAATACCGGAGATATGTAACCTGGAAATTCAGAAAAAAAAACGGGGTGGAAGAGTCCTATGTCCCTCTGGGCTGACTGAATTTTGAAAAATTTGTGAATTAAGGTCCACATATCTTGAAAGGCCAAATTAAAGGGCCTTAATGCTATGACTCTTCATCGTTGCAGCCCTCGAATCCTGACCCAGGACTGGGAATAGGAAGTGTAGGACACAGAGTATGCCCAGCATTGCCATAGTCTAATCTTGGGTCCAGAAAGACCGAGGCAAGAGTCTGTGGCCCTGCAGATACTAATCCTGGGAAGGTCCTGCATTTGGAAAGAAGATGCACGGGCTCACCCATGCTTCCAGGCCATGCCACATGATCCCAAAGATCAGGATCCTCCATTATTTCTGTCAACAACTTGAGCTCAATGTGGCACCTCCAGTTTATGACTGCCACTGTGCACTCCTGAGAAGGATCATTTACAGTCTCTCGACTCGGACACAGATTCTGTTCTCTGAGTGTGGACAAAACCCAACCTGAAAACACAAGTTCCATTGCACCCAATGCCAGGGATAGTGAAAATGGCATCATGCCGTCTTTGACCCTACATATCACAGGGTAGGCCGCTTGTCATGCTATACGACCCCCTCCCGATACTGTTCCTGAGGAACTGTGGAAGGGGCAAGGAGTGAATGCTATAGAAAAAAAGCATACCTTTCAGAGCTCTGCTTACTTTCTGTTCAGGCAGGATCTTTTAGGCCCTTTGAGACCAGCAGTGGTAAGGGCAGCAACAGAGGCACCAAAGAACAGCCTCCGGCTAACCTTAAATAATATCCAGGCCTGAGAATTGTGAAGGCAGTTCAATATCTCCAAAACCTCCTTCGTTTGAAATGCTGCCATTTTGGTGGCAGTAACACACAATTAAGGTGAGGAGAAACCAATGCTTTCTTTAGGGGGCAGCAAACGACTCAAGCAGCTATTGAAATCTGAGCAGAAGAAACTAGCTTAGCACTGTGCCAGAAAATTATTTTGGACGAGGACCTAAAAGGGAGCCTGATTTCAGACTGGTAAGCAGGTTTGTAACCATACCAACTGATACCTGCTGAAGCCGGTGAAAGTGTGGTCTGGAAGCTGGAGCGGACATATGCAGTAGTGAAGAGGCAGAATAAATGTGTGCATGGATATAAGGAATCTGCCCAAAGCAAAATTAAGAGCTTTTTTCACCTAACAGCCAGGCTCTCGGTCTCTGACGATATAAACAGCAATAGCAGTGTCAATCAATGATGTGTCATAGGTGAAAATTAACTTTTGATCAGGGAGGACTTGGCAGCCTAACACAGGAACCACACAGACCTTGTGCGGCACGTGTTCTCATACCTAGATTACTACGCCCACCATTACCAACCTCTTTGGAAAGCTGATTACTCACTTTCAATGACATTGTCATTCAAGTACAAATGCTCCAGTGTGGCGCTGATGGGCGGCACAGAGGCCAGTCTGTTGTGGGACAACTGCAGAACCAGCAAATTCGAGACGTTGAAAACGTTCTTGGGTGTGCCTTTGTCAGACAATTGATTGTAGTTTAATCTGATGAAGGCCAGGTGAGGAAAGTCTTTAAAGTAGTCATCAGGTATTTCCTCAATATTGTTCCTGTCCAGAAAAAGCTGGTGGATGCTGCTGGGGACCCCTGATGGCATCTTTCGAAGGATGTTGTGGGCAAGATTCAGCTGCATAAGGTTCTTTAAGCCCTTGAAGGTGTTCTTGTTAAAGATCCCATCGCTAAGCTTGTTGTGGTGAAGGTCCAAAAGCAGCAGGTGCTCCAACTTGTTGAAAACACCCGCAGGAATTTTGGAGATCTGGTTTCTGCTCAACCTCAACTGTTCCAAGTGGGCAGGTAGGAAGGCAGGCAGTTCCTTCAGCTGATTCCTCTCCATGTACAAGAAGGTGAGGTTATCCATCTTCTCCAGGATGTTCTTCTCCACTCTCCTGATGCGGTTGTTGTCCAGGTTGATCCATCTGAGCTCAGTTGCATTCCTGAAGGATTCTTCCTGAAGATCATCAATGAAATTGTTCTGCAGGTAGAGGTACCGGGTGCGGGCAGGGATAATTGGGACCTTTCTCAGGTTTCGGCTGTCACAGTAAATTGCTGATGGGAAATCTGGTGGGCAAAAGCATTCCCGTGGGCAGTCTGGGAAAACGGATGGAGGACCAGGAGGAAGAGGTGGTGGCAGGTCCGTCGGCTCCACAGGTTCTGGAGGAGGTCGGGTGGGCTTCTTGGGTGGCTTCGGCGGCTTGGCCTTCGTTGGCTTTGGTCTGCGTTGCCCATCAACCTCAGAGAACAGTAACAGGATCAGGGGGAACAGCAGAATTAAAAAGGTCTTCATGGTCCAGGATCCCAGCAGCTGGAACACAGAAAGTGCAGAAGAGGCTAGTTAGACATTGTCCAAACCAGTGCTTACACTCTCAGATGCACTAAAAATTTGTTTAACAAGGAGACATAGAAATATGACATTGAGAACAACCCGAATATGTGCTGCAACTTCTAATGATGTTTCCACAGAAAATAGTTCCCTTCATACTTTATAGATCTCTTCCCATGGCGAGTCTGTGAACCCCACTGCCTCAGTCCCTCCTGCTTTCTCTTGTCATTTGACATGTCTCTTGACGTGTCATCTGCCTCTGCTCTAGCATTCTCTGTTTCCCCTTCAGAACAGTGTGTCACTGGGCACGTGGTGGTGCATGGTGAAGAAGTTGTGTGACTTATCAACACAGACTTTGCAAGATGATGCACTAGAAACCTCAATACTTAGCTTGTCTCAAGAAGCAGATGAAAATGGGTACAGATGATGCTTTTGAGTTGTGTGTGTTGAGATTGCTACTGCCAAGCCAGCTTCCCCTAGACAGACTTGGAGAATGCCATGTTGAAAAAGGGCATGACATAAAAG
The DNA here is from genome assembly GCF_031143425.1 of Pleurodeles waltl. Taxonomy (NCBI): domain Eukaryota; kingdom Metazoa; phylum Chordata; class Amphibia; order Caudata; family Salamandridae; genus Pleurodeles; species Pleurodeles waltl. The sequence goes on along the minus strand of NC_090445.1, from coordinate 428,608,739 downwards.
GACCGCTTCTCCTTCCAGTAAGACATCCAGTACAGTGAGATGGCAATCCTTGCACCCATGTGTCTACCAGGCGGATTAAGAACTAGACCTCAAGATAGTAGCTGGAAGTGCTAACTCAGCATTAGATGTGTACAGATGTGTACGTGGGTCACCTGCAAAAGCAGGTATTTTCTGCCATTATAACTTCACTTAGGTTTCAATCCAAAACACACCCCTTAATATGGAACTCCTTACCCCCTCCTCCACAAAGCTTTATAATCACTGGATCTCACACATAGCACATAATACCCCAAAATGGGTGACGATTATTCCTGCTGGCAGTGAGCCATTGAAGAAGGAAGCGAGCCAGCTGTTGAGAGTGCAGTAGAGGAATCAATCTTATTAGGGGTGATGCCTTGTGACTGGCTGCACCCCAACTCCATCGGTCTTTAAGTATACCTGCATTTCTGTAAATCTGCTTACTTTCATGGTTAGCAGTCTGCCTTTGGCCCAGGCCTCGAACCCTTGCACTGTGCTTTTCTGCCCTGACATCCCTTGTGTGGTCTGGTGCTCTTGTTAGACAGTTCTCACGCACTCTGTAAATGTAGCTGACCTCTGTAAACTGAGCGTGCTATCTATTTGGAATTGAAAGGTATCTGTCATCAATCTTCCCTGTACAACTGACAGATAGAAACCCTTTCCGGGACACCAAATGAGCCCTCCCATTGTATTGGTGAGTTTCAGGAGGTTCTTGCAGAAGACTTTAAGAAACAAGCATTGGTAAAGCCAATAGGTGTCACCTACGCAAGAGCTATTTTTTTTGCCAATGTGTTTTAGCCATGTTGTTCACTAGCGCAGCTGCTGTTCAGCATAGCCAAATATTTGTGGCATAGAGGACAGTGGCATGGAGTGTCATAGAGCGGAATGGCGAAGAGTGGAGTAGAGTGTTGTAGAGTGGAGTGACAGAGAGTGTTGTGTATTGGAGTGGCATAGTCTGCAGTCGCATAGAGTGGCATACATTGGATTGACATAGAGTAGAGTGGACTAGCATATAGTGTTTCAGATTACAGTGGTGTAGAGTGCAGTGGCACTGAATTCAGTGGCGTACAATGCAGCATAGTAGAATGCAGTGGTGTAGATTAGAGTGGTGTATAGTAGAGTGCAGTGGTGCAGAGTGAAGTGGTGCATAGTGGAGTGGCACAGAGTAGAGTGGTGCAGAAGTAGAGTGGAAAGGACCCCAGTGACGTAGAGTGCAGTGGGATAGAGTAGAGTGGCGTAGAGTGGTGCAGAGTGGAGTGGCATAGAGTTGAGTGATGCAGAGGGTAGTGGTGCTAAGTAGAGTCAAGTGGCATAGAGTGCAGTGGCGTAGAGTGCCCAGTAGAGTCGAGTGGCATAGAGTACTACAGAGTAGCACAGAGTGGTGCAGATTAGAGTATAGTGCCATAGAGTGCAGTGGTATAGAGTGGAGTAATGCAGAGGAGAGTGGTGTAGAGTTCAGTGGGGGATAATGCAGTATTGCAGAGTGGAGTGTCAGAGTGCAGTGGTGTAGAGTGGAGTAGAGTGGCGTAGAGAGCAGTGGTGTAGAGTACAGTGCAGCGTAGAGTGCAGTGGTCTAGAGTGTAGAGACGAAGAGTGCAATTCTGTATAGTGCACTGGTGTACAGTGCCGTGGTAAAAAGTAGAGTGGCATAGAGTGCAGAGGCATAGAGTGGAGTGGCGTAGATTGCAATGGCTTAGAGTAGATTGCTTCAGGTTAGAGTGAAGTGGCGTATAGTGGAGTTGTGCAGGGTAGAGTGGAGTTGCATAGAGTGGCTTATAGTGTAATGGCATAGAGTAAAATGGTGTAGAGTGCAGTGGCATAGAGTGCAGTCGTTAGTGCACAGTCGATTAGAGTGGTATACAGTGGATGGGGCATATAATGCATGGGCATAGAGCTGAGTGTTGCAGAGTAAATTGAATTGGCGTAGAGTGTATGGGCATAGAATGCAGTGTTGCAGAGTGGCGTAGAGTACAGTGGCATAGAGTGGAGTTATGCAGAGTAGATTTGGTGTGGCTTATACTGGAAAGGTGCAGATTGCAGTGGCAAAGAGTGCAGTAGTGTAGAGCAGAGAGGCAAAGAAAGCATTGGCACAGAGTAGAGTGGTACAGGGTAGAGTAGAGAGGAGTAATGTGAAGTGGCGTAGAATGCGGTGGTATAGAGTGAAGTGGTGCAGAGTGCAGTTGCATGGAGTCGTGCAAAGAGGAGTGGTGCAGAGTAGATTGCAGTGGTGTGGAGTGGTGCAGAGTAGAGTGGAGTGGCACAGAGTGGAATTTTCCTGGTGTGGTAGCACACTGCCATTACAGACAGCACATTTTCAATTGAAATGACCATTGCATTTGCACGGGCATTCAGCATTACTAATAAAACTATACAGTACACAGGCAGAAATGTGTGGAAATTGCATCACCTAGTTTACTGATTCAGTTTGATCATATTAAAGTATTTATTTTCAAAACACTTAAGAAATACAAAAATGTGCTTCATTTGTGCATTCATAATTCTGATATTTTCTGAAATACTTAAACAGTTCATTTAAATGTTGTATACTAGAAAAAAAACCTCTTTCTTACCCCCAGTATCCAACAAGATTGTCGCATAAATCCTCTCACTTTGAAATCAGAGAAAGAACAGTAAACAAGAGCGCTTGGAAGTCAGCGCCTGACATTTTACATCAGTCTTTGAGTGCACAGCAAACGTGACGAGGTTGACGAGGTAAGAACAAAATTTAAAGGCCCGTTAACAGAAAGCGAGTTTGTGGAAGGATACAGAAAACACAGTTTAGGCCAGTGGTCCCCAACCTGTGGTCCGGGGACCCCTTGGGGTCTGCGAAGCCTTCTCAGGGGGTCCGCAACTGCTTAGGAAATTAAAATATATTAACAAATATTGACAAATTAGGTCCCCAGCTTCCAGTAATGACTCAGGCGGGGATCCCCGGATTCCAATTATGATTCAGTGGGGGTCCCTGGGTTCTATTAATGTTAAAACGGGGGTCCATATAAATCAAAAGGTTGGGAACCACTGGTTTAGGCAATGGCAGGGAACGAACTGAGCCTGGAGAGCCTAAAGCAAATAAATCCAGCAAATCAATCAATCAATCATTGGATTTATAAAGCGCACTACGTACCCGTGAGGGTTTGAAGGCGCTGGGGGGGGGGGGGAGGTGTTGTTACTGGTTGAAGAGCCAGGTCTTGAGGAGTCTTCTGAAGGTGAGTAGGTCTTGAGTCTGTCGTAGTTTGGTGGGGAGGGTGTTCCAGGTTTTGGCGGCGAGGTATGAGAAGGATCTGCCCCCGGAGGTCTTTCTTCGGATGCGGGGGATGACCGGGAGGGCGAGGTTAGTGGAGCGGAGCTGACGGGTGGGGCTGTAGAAGCTGAGTCTGTTGTTTAGGTAGGCTGGTCCGGTGTCGTGGAGCACTTTGTGGGCATGGGTAAGAAGCTTGAAAGTGATCCTTTTGTCCACAGCAAATGGAAAACCAGAAAATATGGGTTGCAAACCACAAAGCCAATGGCAATGAACAAGCGGAATGCATTCCTAGGTCAACTTTCTGAAAGTCCCCAAGATGTCTTTAGCAAACCAGACAGCTGTGCTGTCTGGTAGGCTGCGCCCTAAAAATGATCTGAAAAGTGGCATTATGTCATGCACATATTGTCAGGAATGTTGGTCGGCTCAAGGCTCTCTTTCAGTGGTAGCTGAACACACTCTCCTAAAGACAGGGTTCCATGAAGCTGGCACGAGATGTCGTGCACATTGTGTTTCTTGGTGTTCGTTTCACTATTGTCCCATAAGCAGAGTTCAAGTAGCATGTACCAGAAGGCTAATGAAAAAAACACTCTGGGCTAGGTGGTGTGCTCAGGGTCGTGCTGTCCTATAGGGCAATCAAGCAGTGCATATAGGGCTGGGCTGACAAGTCAGTGTATGGTCTGCTTTTTGGCTCTTTGTGGGCCTGTTTTATGGTCTGATGTGCCGTTTTTTACTGTTAATTTCTCTGAAATTACCAAAAACTCTGCCTGCAGCTAGCTCAAAAGCGTGCAGTCTCTCATAGCTTGCAAAACACCTATACAGCTTGCCATTTGCACTTTGAAAACCGCCCTGATTTGAAAAATGTGGACAACTTGAAAATGGCACTGATTTGAAAAATGTGGGCCACTTATTGCACTAGATGATTCACTAATGTGGAGGCACTTATAATTTGTTTCCCGAGGCCTATTTTCTGTCCCAGTCCAACCTCGGATCTCTCACTCCTTGCATCAAGCAACTCTATGCAACAAACTCCCCAGCCTCTGACGACCCCTCTATCAAGCCCCTATACCCTCCGCACACAGAATGCACACCCTGTGATTCTCTACAGCCTGTTTCTCTTACAGTTGCAATCCTCTTTATGGTTAATGGATGGTTAATGTACCTGCACCAGAGCATTGCATTCACTGTTCGATCTCACGTTTGCATTCAAATAGAATGTAGCAGATTAATGCTTTTTTTTACAGATATCATTGTGTAAGTTGTGCCCTCACTTGATCCTTTCCTTTGACGTCTACCTGAAGGCCCTTCATCACCTGCTGCGTTGGGCGGATGTGTTGACTTGGACTTGGTGTCTCCATCCCCTTCCTGCCTCAGCCTAGTTCCATCTACCTATTTTAGGGTCGAGTCGGCAAGTGCATGCACCAGCGCATCTGTCTCACATGCGAGACACTGTTGTGGCTTGGAGCCCGCCTGTCGCTCACCATTTTTGGTCTGCGTGGCACTTTTCTTTACGGCCTTGTAATTTGTCAAGGCATGCCTGGCATCATTTCCATTCCTCTGTGTGGAGCAGGGATCAAGCATTTAATTGATTTCAACTTAATTAGTGCCTGCCCGCTGCTACTGACGTGGTCGAGATACTATTTTGTTCTAACTTCCCGTGCCCCGCAAACAGAAGGCTTGTGACTGGCAAAAACGTACCCAGCAGGACAAACAAAATTGCAAAGTTTTATTTTTAAATCTAACTTTATTTTATTTTGTTAAGTCATAGTTTCTCAGTTTCCACTCTTGTTTTTCTTTTGTTTTTGCTCGTAGGCGCTTTTGTCAAAATATGACAATTAACTTGTTCGAAATATGCAAGACCTACTGCATTGCAAATGCTTGTTATAATTATCTCCCTTCAAGTCATCGCATCACTGGGTCCTGTGGTATGTCAGTGATTAATGTAACAATTCAGAGGCCATCAACATGCCATCCCGATGGTTCACTGTTTACTAGATCAGAAGTATATCTAGCTCAGACCACACCCTTCACGTTAAATACAATTCCTGTTCCTGTGAAAAGCAGAATACAGATCAAAGGCTTTTGGCTGTCTAAATGTTTGCTGCTTTAGTGGTACATACTTGCAAGATATTCTGATAGATGATAGCCTCTCGTTAATCTGTCTAGCTACTTTTTGAGGCATCCTGGCCTAGCACCGGACATAGCGGACATTTAGGGCCTGATTCTAACTTTGGAGGACGGTGTTAAACCGTCCCAAAAGTGGCGGATATACCACCTACCGTATTACGAGTTCCATAGGATATAATGGACTCGTAATACGGTAGGTGGTATATCCGCCACTTTTGGGACGGTTTAACACCGTCCTCCAAAGTTAGAATCAGGCCCTTAGTCTTCAAGATCAGAATCTCCATAGGCATGTACAGCTCCCAGAGAAGCAACATGGCAAAGTTGGAAAAAAACACAGAAAGAAACTTTCCTATGCTAAGCCCGAGAATCTGGGAAAAGATCCCAGTACAGATCTGACGATCACCCTCCCTCCTCCTGCTCCACAGCCTCTATGAACATCATTTTGCTGCACCCTAAGCCCTCCGCCCCCCCGACCATTCCTTTCCACTTTTTACCCCTAAGAGGCACTTTCTTCCTTTAATTACCCACCCGCCATGCCCCTCTCTGGGGAAGGATGCTTCGGGTCAGAGATCCCCGCTCTTCTGTCGATAATAATGCGTAGCACATGTGCATCAAACAAAACTGTGTGCAACAGCCCATGTTCAACAGAAAATACTGCTCTACAGATGTTGAATAAATAACAACAAGGAGTAGAACTGAGCATACAAAGAAAACATGTTATTTATAAGTAATGCAATACTTTCACCCACATTGAATATGTAAAGTAACAACACACTCCGGATACGTTGTAATTAACTTTTAATCTCTGTACCATTGAGTACTACTTTTTTTTTAGGGTAAATCGTTGCAGATGGTGCATTTTTAAGTAAATGACGTCAGTTCCATTGACAAAGCATTGAACAACAGGAATGGCATTACTTTCACAAGCAGCGTCTGAGAACGGTGATGGTAAATACGGATTTCATAGCTCGGTAGGCAGTAACACTGGTTAAAGAATGTTATTCTTAGAATACTACAGATCTGTGCCTAAGGAGTCAGGGTTGTCACCAGGCACTTTTTGGAGGTTTGGGACAAATTGTGCATTTGTAGGACTGAAAGACAGATTTGCAGGTATTTCGTAGATTCCTCACGAGGATTTTGAAGGAATTAGAGGTAGTGGCAAATACTGTATTTTTATAGTAGGCTGACGATATTGGTTAAAACTTGTTAAGGTGCAAACATTCCTTGACACAAAATGGGGGACAGAATATGCTCACATATGAGGTACACACCCCCATTAAATGTTAGGGAAATGTGTGGCAAATGGTGCATTCATAGCATGATGGTTTGGTCCTATTATAGAATGTAAGGAATACTTGGCTGCAGATTGTAGGATTTAAAAACATTTTACGTGGGGTGGACTAGCTGTCCTGCTAATTAAGTGGCAAATATTCCTGACGGCTCTCGGAAATGTTTATAAATGGTGCACTTTGGTCTGATTTAAAATCTACTTTAGAAAGGAAGCACATTATGCAACTATCAGTGGTTTTAGCATAGCTTAGAGCAAACGTTACTAGCGAGTTTGAAGTACATCTTGATTAATAAAGTGACAACTGAGAGATGTCTGCAGACGAAACCTAAAAGCAGAGAAGTTGCAGAGCTCCACTGAGAGAGGTAGCAGTGTGATGTCAACCTCTTTCTCAGAAGGCTATTGCGCACCCAAGGCAGAAGGGACATCCCTTCTGTTCTTTTTTCTCATCTGTTTTTTATCTGTACAGAGCAATAACTGAAAACTATATAAGTGAGGAACTTGGAAGATTTTCTGTCAATTAATGTGATTGCCCTGATGAAGATCTGAAAATCGTGAAACATGTTAGCAATTTGTACAAACAAAGGACTAATACTGATCATTTGTATTTGTAATCATCTGACATGCTACTAGAAACTATACTTGGGTGTATCCACCATATATTTTGTATTTCTCTAATGTGGTCATGGACAAAAGATCACGAAGTCTGATTAGGTCGAGCACCAAGCGCTTTGACATGTTGTAAGTATTGTGGGCTTTTAATCATGCCCTTCTCACGTCCATCACTTTCATTTGTTCCTGGGCTTGCGTTTCAAAAATTACTTGAGGTCATTAGTAAATGCTTTACGTTTGTCCGGCCTTGAAGCTGTTTTTGTCACGTCTTGCAGACTGCCCCTGTTACATGTATTAGTGCATGATTGCCGATATGCTTCAGAGTGGACAAACTATTTTTTTTCTTTTGTCTCTCCCCTTCGTGCTGCATGGCGGCCATGGTGCTCACAGCGCGAACAAACACAACAACGTGAACATGATCTGCGGTATTGCAGTGCTGGTCACATTGTTCACAGTTATCAAATCAGAGTAACTTTTTGTGGCACTCCCCTTAACCCATTCGCTTCTGGGCCTTTTCCCCCTCCTGTGCAGAACCTTTTTTGGGCTATTTGGGGTAGTTTGCACTCATAACTTTTTGTCCACATAAGTTATTCATGACAAATTTGCGTCCTTTTTTCCAACATCCTAAGGTTTCTAAAGGTACCCAGAGTTTGTAGGTTCCCCTGGAAGAGACCAAGAAATTTGCCACAATACAGCTAAAATTTCATTTTTTGGGGAATAATTGGGAAAAGTGCTGCAGAAGAAAGCATGTTTTTTTTTTACCTGGACATGGCATCAACAAATGGTTTGTGGTGCTAAAATCACCATCTTCCCAGCTTTCAGGAACAGGCAGACTTGATTCAGAAAACCACATTTTTCAACACAATTTTGGCATTTTACTGGGACATACCCCATTTTTACTGTTTTTTGTGCTTTCAGCCTCCGTCCAGTTAGTTACAGATATGGGTATGAAACCAATGCTGGATCCCGGACAGCTAAACATTTCTGAAAAGTAGATAGAATTATGAATTCAACAAGGGGTCATTTGTGTAGATCCTTCAAGGGTTTTCTACAGAAGGTAACAGCTAAAATACAAAAATATTGAAATTGAGGTAAAAAAAGAGCCGTTTCTGTTCACGTCTTCTTCTATAACTTTATCCAGCTATGGCAGATTTTTTAAAGCAATATACTGTTACATCTGCTGGACTCTTCTGGTTGTGGGGATATTTAGGGCTTGTAGGTTCATCAAGAACCGTAGGGACCCAGAGCCAATAAATGAGCTGCACCTTGCAGTGAGTTTTCTTTGTATACCAGTTATACAGCAATTCATTTGGTGAAATATAAAGAATGAAAAATAGGTATCAAAGAAACCTTTGTATTTCCAAAATGGGCACAAGATAAGGTGTTGAGAAGCAGTATTTGCACATCTCTGAATTCCGGCATCTCCATACTAGCATGTGAAATACAGGGCATTTCTCAAATAGACTTCTTTTTTACATTTGGAAGGGAAAAATGCAGAGAAAGACAAGGGGCAATAACACTTGTTCTTCTAGTCATTGTTCCCCCAAGTCTCCCAATAAAAGTGGTACCTCACTTTCGTGGGTAGGCCTAGTGCCTGCGACAGGAAACGCAACATGGACACATCATATTTTTACATTGAAATCTGACGTGTTTTTTGGAACATGCCTAGCTGTGGATTTTGGCCTCTAGCTCAGCCGACACCTAGGAAAACCTAGCAAACCTGTGCATTTTTAAAAACTAGACGCCTGGGGGAATCCAGGAAGGGGTGACTTGTGGGGCTTTCACCAGGTTATGTTGCCCAGAGTCCTTTGCAAACCTCAAACTTTGTCTAAAAATCACTTTTCCCTCAAATTTCGATGCTGCAAAGTTCTGAATCTGAAAAGAGCCATACACTTCCATCCACCCAGCATTCCTCTAAGTCTCCCGATAAAAATGGTACCTCACTTGTGTGGGTAGGCTTAGTGCCCGAACAGGAAATGCCCCAAAACACTATGTGGACACCTCACATTTTCCAAAAGAAAACTGACATGTTTTTTGCAAAGTGCCTGGCTGTAGATTATGGCCTCTAGTTCCGCCGGCACGTCGGAAAACCTAGCAAACTTATACAGTTTTGAAAACTAGACACCTCGGGGACTTCAAAATGGGGTGACTTGTGGGGCTCTCACCAGGTTCTGTTTCCCAGAATCCTTTGCAAACCTCAAAATTTTGCAAAAAACACTTTTTCCTCACATTTTGGTGATAGAAAGTTCTGAAATCTGATAAGAGCCACACGTCTCCTTCCACCCAGCCTTCCCCCAAGTCTCCCGATAAAAATGGCACCTCACTTGTGTTGGTAGGCCTAGTGCCTGTGACAGGAAACCCCAAAACGCAACATGGACACATCAAATTTTTACATTGAAAACTGACGTGTTTTTTGGAAAGTGCCTAGCAGTGGATCTTGGCCCTAGCTCAGCCAGAAACTAGGAAAACATACCGAACCTGTGCTTTTTTTAAAAACTAGACACCTATGAGAACCCAGGATGGGGTAACTTGTGGCACTCTCACCAGGTTCTGCTACCCAGAATTCTTTGCAAACCTCAAAATTTGGCAAAAAAAACACCTTTTCCTTTTATTTCCGTGATAGAAACTTCTGGAATCTGAGAGAAGCCACACATTTCCTTCCACCCAGCATCCCCCCAAATCTCCCAATAAGGCCTAGTGCCCGTGCCAGGAAATGCCCCAAAACACAACATGGACACATCAAAATGATCTATTACAAAACTACCTGTTTTTGCAAGGGGGGCACCTGCGTTTTTGTTCCTGGGCTCAGCAGCCATCCAGGGAAACCTACCGAACCCAGACATTTCTGAAACTAGACACCTGAGTGAGTTCAGGGAGATGTGACCTACATGGATCCCCCACTGTTTTTTTAACCAGAATCTTCAGCAAACCTCAGATTTACCCCCCAAAAATCAAATTTTTATCACATTTTTGTGTGGGATTACAGCACTGGCACACCACCCAACGTTCCTCAGACCCCCGATAAATATGATACCTCACTTGTGTAGGGGGGAAGAAACGGCCTAAAATATATTTGGCCCCCTGGGGAGCAACCCTTGCTAAAGGGGCCACTCCCCTTCTTTGTTTACTATGTGTATATAAAAATCCCTGGTGTCTAGTGGCATTCCTGCAGCACGGTCGCTATGCGATTGTGCTGCTGGAATGCTCAGAGAGACATGAAAAAGAAAGGAGCAGCCTTTCCCTTCTTTTTCATGGCTCTCTGACCTCACCTGCCCCGTTACAGAGGAGAAACTAATCCGTTTTTCTTCAGTTGCGCTAGAAGCTTTGCTTCCAGCGCGATGGGGCGAACTCTGATCGTGTGCTGATGTCATCAGATGTCACTTGGAGGGAAGGGGGGGTCAGGGGAAGCATTTCCCCTGCCATCCCTGCCCAGGGGAGGGGTGTGGGAGGCTAGTGCTCCCGACGTTGGCCGGGTGCAGGATGAACTGGTCTCGTCCTTGGCACACAAGCGCCGTAGCCGAGGATGAGACCAGCTCGTCTGCGGCACCCAAGGGGTTAAAACACTTGAAATTGATCAGACTTTACATAAAACAGAAATCCTCAAAGCGAAAGCAGGTCTCCTGGCAGGGCATTACTTTTACAAAACATTTTTGCTCCTAACTCAGCCTGTGGTGGGCCTAGGCTAATGGGGCCACCTACAAAACGTTCAGCACGTCTTGTTCTTTCTGTCTACATCATCCCTGGGTCACTACACTAGGTCAGTGAGGACCCCAAAATAATAACCCCTCCCACTATTCAATGTCTTTTTAAGCGTTCTCATGGCTGGAACATTTGTTTCATAGCTGGGAAAAGCTTGTGTTTTAAGGGTCTTGTTTGTAATATCATTGTCATAGGCCTGTTACCCTGAAAATGTACTATGAACCTTTGGGGGCTAAATATATAGTTACACAGCATTATTTAATGCAATTTTTTCTGTGTGGTTATGTCTTCTAGGGACTAGCTATATAGATACATGACTATGTTTCTTACAAACGCTATTTTCATTGTTGTGTCTTCTATGGGCTTTTCTAAGCATTATAGTCATATCAACATGCTAAAATATTTGTGGCAAGGAAATTTGCTCGATAATGCTTTGCAGGGCACTACTTTCACAAAACATTGCTCATAATGCAGCCTGTGGTGATACTAGGACAATGGGACCACATTCAAAACATTGACCAAAATGTGCTCTTTTTGTCCCCATCACCTCTGGGTCCCCACACTATGTTAGTGGGGACTACAAAATAATAACCCCTGCAACCATTTATTATCTTTTTAAGCTGTCTTATGGCTGGAACATTTGTTTTACAGTAGGGAGAAGTTATGTTTTATGTGCCTTGTTTGTAATATCATTGCAATAGGCCTGCTAGTCTTGAAAACATGTGTAATGTGCTATGTCCTCTAGGGCCTAAGTATATGGTTACACTGCATTACTTTCTCCTGTTTTTTCATACGGATATGCCCTCTAGGGGCTAACATTATGGATACACGACCATGTTTCTTACAAATGATATTTTTGTTATGGTGCCCTCTTGGGGCTGTTTTAGGTATTACAGTCTAATGCCCAAGGTTTATTTCTGATAAAGGTTTATATGATAATTGTGTATGTTTTAATAATCTCCCCTTATGACAATTATAAACCATGATTCAGGTTAACGTAACATCCTTATTACAATATGACTGTTTGAACACTCTTGATATGTTTAGGTGACCTGTCTAGTTTATTTCTCCTCTGTGGCTGTTGTGTATAATTTTTTGGGGAATTGTGTTAGCCAGCCAGCAACTCTGATGGTGGGGGGTGAAAGTGATATTCTATTGGAATTAGCATGGCAGATTTAAATTAAGATGTTAAATGACATTATGTTCATTTTTTGCTGCAGATAGAGGAAGAAGGTAAATGGGAGTGTTTTAGTTACATGCAGGGCCACTGGCAGGATGTGGTAGGAAAAGACAAACTTATGAGTCAGGATTGACCAATTTATGTGGCAAGAAAAGTCCAGTTATGAATTTACAATGCCAGTAGCTCTAACTCAAGCAAATGTGAGACCTATTGCATTGCAAATGCTTGTTCACCTTTGGGCTGGTCCATGGTTGCCCGTAGTATGCATCTAAGGCACTTATCATGCTGCATGTGCAGCACAGCTGAAAAGGGAACTAGAGATCAACATTTTAGGGTGTGCAGGCAGTCTGTTTATCAGCACTGTCCCATAGTGTAAGTGCTCACAAGCAGTGCCAATGTGCAGGCAGGGGTGTCAATCTATAGTTGCAGCTAGTGTCAGGGTGTGCTTGCAATCTGTACTGAATCTGCAGGCAGGCAAGGTCAGTGTATGTGCTTGCAGGCAGTCTCAGGAATCTGTTTTCGGGCAGTGCGTAGTTGCAGGCAAACAATATCAGTCTGTGCTCGCAGGCAGTATCAGGATGTATTTGCAGGCAGTGACAGGCCTACAGTTAGGGGTGGTCAGTCAGTGCAGGCAGGCAGGCAGTCTCTGGGTGTGCCCACAGAAAGTGTGTCGCCCGTCAGTACCACAGGGAGGTTGGCTCAGGAATGCTTAGAGGTGATGTCAGGCTTGCAGGCAGGCAGGGCCAGTCTATGCTTGCATACAGTCTCATGGCTGTAGAGAGCCACCTGGGCACTCTTATACTTTGTTGCTATGTCGGGTCAGGTGGGCTGTGCTCAGGCAGAAGATATAAATAAACGGCCGAGCTGGTGACCCCAGCAGTGCAGCAGATAACTCCTGTGTGTGGTGTCTCTTGTGTATGCACGCGCTACGACTGCGCAGGATGGACAGGCCGCACATTACATTGGTGATGAGGCGGCATGTTGCCACCGTGCCCGCCACCAGTGACTGCAGAGTGCGGTGCTGCGAGCGGCTGCAATTCACCTCAGCAGAGCAGGCCGGCCGACCGGCACGTGGTGGCCTGGCCATGCCTGGGTGCATGTGGCCCACCACGCCAGTGCACCGCCCCAGGTGCAATACCCGCTGTCATCCTGTGCCGGCTGCTACCAGAAGGGACAGTGCGTCCAACCCGGTCAGGTGCGTGGAGGAGGCATGCATGATGATGAAGCGGAAGGCCCAGCAGGCGGGCTCTGGAAGCGGCGCTTCGTGGCAGCGAGACCTCGCTGTGTGGCCCCGCCCCATGCCTGTTTGCAACGTGCACCACAGCATTCTGGCCCTGGAGGACCCGGTGCATGAGCTGGAGCCTTTGTTCCTTCCTCAAGCCTTCACCAAGCAAGGACATTAAATAGTAGCACTTGGTCTGGTGGACGTATGGAAAAAAGAAAAAAGAAGGAAACAACAAAGGACCAAACCGTAGAAAAAAACTGAATAGAGCACATGGGACACGCAAGTTAAGTAACAAGGGCGTGTCACAGCAGCAAGCACCACCCGTTGCAGGGGCCCACTCTGCAGTAACATTACTACCCCCCCTTTAGTCAGTTAGCTCATCCTGCCACGGCGGCGCCACGCTGGCGCCATTGGCTCAGCCGCCTGAATAATTACTTCTGCACCGCAAGGGAGTCAGATGGGGGTGTGCAGAGATCTCTCATGCTGCACCTGGGTGGAGAACTATATGAACTTTTCCAAACACTGACCAATACAGGGGCCCGGGACGATTTTGATGCTGCAGTGGCCGCGCTAAACCTGTGTTTCAATCCCCAGTTGAACCCGGATTATGAGAGTTTTAAGCTCAGACAAGCGCAACAAACTGACATGGAGTCGGTCGACATGTTTTATGCGAGGTTGAGGAAGTTGGCAAGCACTTGCTTAGGTCTTAACCAGCATGAAAAGATCCATGCACAAATCATCCAGGGGTGTAGGTCCAACATGCTACATAAACTCATCCTCAAACAACCCAGAATTACACTTGACGAGATCCTGACATTGGCTCTCTCACATGAGTTCTCAGCCAGCCGGGCTGACGCAATGGCTGCCAATTGAGTGCAGGGCACGATGATGCCCAATTCTGTGCGACCTGCCGTTGTGAAGGAAGAACAGGTGGAGGCCCTACAAACGCACCAATACCCCCTGCATCAGCTGCGCCAAATGAGGCAGAGTGAGAAGGAGTGTGGCAGCTGCAGGCTGGAACATTGAACATTGGAAAGATTTCCTTCGAAAAGGAAGGTCTGTTCAAAATGTGGGAAAGTGAACCACTTTGCGAAGGTGTGCATTGGGGGGCAGCCCACGCAGAAACCGATGCCGGCGGGAAGGATAGCCATGCAGCAGCTAGAGATGGAGGACATAGCAAGGGCAGATGGTGCAGAAGTGCATGTGGGAAGTGTACCCTACGAAGACGAAGGTGAGGAAGACATCTTCATCCTCTTGTTTGCTGGCTGGCAGAAACAGAAGCGAAGCGCCCCCAATGTGCACAGAAGACATCAATGGCACCCCAGCAACAGTCTTAATTGACATGGGAACCTCATTCAATGTCATAGACATTGGTCAGAATCAACAATTGTCGCCCTGCCCCAAAATAACGCCGTGCCACACCAAGATCTACACATATGACGGGCGCAAACCGTTGCCCCTCTGTGGTGCCATTGAGGTAACAGTTTCCTGCAAAGGGCAGGTGACTAAGGGCAAGTTCCAAGTGGTTGAAGGGAAGAGAGGGACATTGCTTGGGTGCAATACCACCGAAGACCTCGAGCTCATCTTCTTTGCTCGACAAGTTCATGACACTCAGGCTGACTCGCTGTTGAACGAGTTCCTGCAACTTTTCAATGGACTAAGCAAGCTCAAGGGGAAGCAATTCATGTTTCATGTCGACCCAAAGGTGCAGCTCATGGCAATACACCATCGCTGTGTCCCATTTCATGTACGGGACACCATGGAGAAGGAGCTACAGCTCCTGGAAGATCGGGCGTGATCAAGAAGGTCACTGGACCAACCCCGTGGGTGTCACTGTTGGTGATTGCTCCAAAGCCACCAGGAGCCATCCGCTTGTGTGTAGATATGCGGTTCCCACCATGCCTACCATGGACAACATTATTGCTGGTTTGAATGGAACCCAGTGGTTTTAGAAACTGGACCTGAACGCAGGATATCATCAGTTGGAGCTTGTCCCTGAAAGTCAAAATATCACAACATTCTCCACACATGTGGGGCTGCGCAAGCTGAGGTTTTTCAGAACGCTATAGGAGAACCCGTGTCAGGACTCGAAGAAGTACTCGGTCTGAGCGACAACATTCTCAACACGACTAAGGTGAGAAGCTTTCTGGGTATGGTGATCTATTGCAGGCATTTAATTCCCTATCTGGCCACCATGGCCGAGCCCCTACGACAACTCCCAAGGGTGTACAGTACATGGAACCCGAGCGAGGAGGCAGGGCAGGCGTTTCAAAAGTTTAAGGAGGCCCTGTTGGACAAGGCCACAATGGCGTATTTCAACCCGTTGAGGAACACTGAAGTGGGTGTCAATGCCAGTCCGGTGGGGCTGGGTGCGGTCCTGCTACAAGAACGTACGGACCAGGAGTGGGTGCCCGTGGCATATGCCAGTAGAGCACTGTCATCTACAGAATCCCGGTACGCTCAGATCAAGCGGGAGGTGCTGGCTATCTGCTGGGCATGTCAGCACTTTCATCTGTATTTGTACAGACATGAATTTCAGGTGGTCACCGACCACAAGCCTCTGGTCTCCCTGTTTGCTGGGTCGACCCCTCTGGCCCTTCAGTCGTACCGATTCTGTGTCATCTACTGGCCTGGTGTAGACAACTCAGCTGACTATCTCTCACGACATCCGCCAGAGTGCCTACCCATTGAGACACAGGAAGAAGAGACTGAGGGGATGGAGAGTTTTGTCAGAATGGTTGTGCAAGCGGCGTGCCTAGCTGCCATGCCAATATCTGAAATAGTGGAAGCCTTGAGCCAAGATCCTGTCATGAACTGCACGAAAGATGCGTTGGTCCGGTGAGGGTGGTAACACTTCCTGGATGGTTCTCGGGGTTTTGACCACAGCGAGCGGCTGTCTATGCAAATGACCTGGAAGGTCCGAAATGAGCTGTCCATGGAGAATGAAGGTCTCCTTCTGCGTGGTCGGAGGATCGTGATTCCAAGAAACCTTTGGGACAGAGTGGTTGAGCTGGCCCACCAAGGGCACCAAGGGGCGGCCAAGACCAAAGCCCGCCTCCGGAGCAAGGTCAGATTTCCCGGTATGAACACCACCGTGGATGAGCGAGTGCGGGGATGCCATTCCTGCGTATTACAGCCATTAGTCAGTTGAGTGCTCTGGTCCTCACTGAAGCCCCTGTCACCAAGTCTTGCACCAAAATAAGTATGGACTTTGGGAGCTTTCCTGATGGGCGACTGACTCTCATCATGATTGACTCGTACACCCATTTTCCCGTTATAGAACTAGTCGCCTCCGCGGCCTTTGAACAAGTGCGACCAATGATTGAAAAGTCCTTCCTCATGCTCGGCCTCCTGGAGGAGGTCCGGACCGACAATGGTCTGCCCTTTCATGGACAAGAGTTTGGAGACTCCCTGCACCAGTTAGCCATCCATCATCGACGGATCACGCCATAATGGCCTCAGGCTAACGGGGATTTGGAGAGATTTATGCGGACACTCAACCGAGCCCTGCAAATTGGGGTCGACCAAGGCGATGATGCCGAGTGGTGCATGTACAAATTTCTACAAGCCTATCGCCAGACACCTCATAGCACCAGCTTGTGCACCCCTGCAGCCCTCATGTTCTGGCAGCCCCCTCGGGATTACATACCTGTTGACTCCCAGTGGCAGACAGGGGAGATGGATGTGGAAGCTGTGCATAACAAAAGAAGGACAACTAATGAAAGAGCCAGTGACCGAAGGAGGACAAGGCTCCCAGATATCAAGAGGGGCAACACTATGGTGGTGAAGGATCGCCATCGTGGACTGAAGTTCAGGACTCTGTATGAGTCAGAGGTGTGGACTGTGATGAAGGTGCATGGGACCATGGTGACAGCCCAGTGAGGAGAACAGAGGGTCACCTGCAATGTGTCGTGTTTCAAGCGGGTCGAAATGTCTGGTGAGAGCATGACTGATGAAGTGGCTGAAGAAGAAGTGGAACCTGGAGAACTTTCTGGCAATGCTGCTCCTAGCAGACTCCCTGACGTGAGCCCGGTCTTGCCACCGACCGAGGAAGAACCCAGCCCTGGCAAGAGTGACAGCCGTCACATGCGGTATCGTCTGAGGCCCAATCAGGCACCCAGCCAGAGATTGAAAGATTTTGTGTGTTAACTTGTAAGATGACCATCGGCAGTCATTTGTTCTTTCCTGAGAGAAAACAACTTGTGTTCGTTGCTTACCCTGTGATTCTTTCTTTCTGTCTTTTCTCTTTTTTTCTATCGCTCTCTCCCGTTTGTTCATGCCTCCCCTTTTTGTTCTGGGATGTGGGAATGGTTGATTAAAATAGGGGAGGGATCTCTTATACTTTGTTGCTATGTCGGGTCAGGTGGGCCGTGCTCACACAGAAGATATAAATAAACGGCAGAGCTAGTGACACGGCACTGGGCAGATAACTCCTAACTGTGTGTGGTGTCTCTCGTGTATGCACACGCTACAACTGCGCAGGGTGGAAAAGCCACACATCACAATGGCCTGCTTGCAGTCAGTGTTGGGTTTGCAGGCAGCCGTAGTCCATCCGTGCATGCCTGAAGGCAGTATCAGTATGTGCTTGCAGGCAATGCCAGGTGTACAGAGACCGCATCAGTCTACCCTCACATGCAGTCTCAACAAGTGCTCACAGAGTGTCGGGTCTGCAGCAGGCACACAGGTAGGCACTCATGTTCTGCTTAAAGGCATGTCAGTTATGGAGGCAGGCAGTGCCAGTCTGTGCAGGCACACTCTTTTAGGATGTACTTGTAGGTAGTGTTAGTTGTGCAGGCAGTTGTTGGTTGCGGAAGTAGGTGGTGTCAATCAGTGCTCCACGAAGTGCCTGGTGTACAGGTGATCTGTCTAATGATCAGGGCATATGCCACATAACTGATCATCTGGTGCATAATCTGCAGATTGAAAAATATATATTAATTTTCTTGTAAAATCGCTGCAACACATTTTGTCGCAAAGTGGAAGGCCCTTTCTGACAGTTGACTAGTAACCTTTCTGTTGCTTATTGCTGTATTTTGGCGTAAAACTGGTACTAATGAGGCGAAAGCTTTGCCCAGATAGTGTTAGTATGTGTAAAAATGGTAAAATATTAAAGTAATACTATTGCAATATTCGTTGCATCAAGCTGCATAATTTGCCTTTTGTTGCTGCATAATGTAGTCAACCCTGCCGCATAATTTGGTCCTCCACTGGCACATATTTCCAGTGGGCCTGCCCATATTGTGCCAGTAGGCAGTGTGAGGTGTGCAGGCAGGTGGTGACCATCACTGCTCGCAGGCGGTGTTGGGTGTGGAAGAAGGCAGTCTCAGGCTGTGCTTGCAGGCAGTCTCAGGGTGTGCTCATAGGCAGTGTTGGATGGGCAGACAGCCAGTGTCAATATGTGCCCGAAGTCAGAGTCAGTCAGAGCTTACACAGGCTTACGGGCAGTGTCAGGTGTGCAAGCAGGCCGTGCCAGCCTGTACTAACAGGCAGTCTCAGGGCGGCCTTGCAGTCAAGTGTATATGCTTCCAGACAGTCTCAGGATGTTCTCCCAGGTGGTGTTGAGTGTACACGAATGCTGTTGAATGCTGTTTCAGTGCTCGCAGGCAGTGCCAGGTGTGCAGGCAGGCCGTGCCAGCCTTTGCTAGAAGGCAGTGTCGGTGATGTACTTGCAGTCAGTGTCAGGTGTGTATGCAGGCAGTCTCAGCATGTGCTCACAGTCACTTCCGGCTGGACAGGCAGGTGATGTCATTGCTGACCAGAAATGTCAGGATGTGCTCACATGCTGTGTCTGGCGTGCAGCCAAGCCGTGTCTGGCTGTGCTGGCCTCAGTGTAAGTCGGTGCTCACAGGCAGTCTCAGGATGTACTCGTGTGCTGAGTCGTTTGTATGTACAAGTAGGTGGTGACTGTCTGGTGCGTAACGCAGGCCCCTGCAGCCCCTGCCGTACAGGAGGTGGGGAGCCTTCAGGGGCCCCCAGAGGCACTGAAAGTAGGAGGTCGGGGGTGCTGCACCACACCCAAAATAACAATGCTGTAGCTCAGAAGGTGACGTAGCAAATAAGCTGCATTTAAAGTGTGTTTATATCTCGCCACACTTCAATTATGGCTTATCCTTTTAAAAGGGACATTAGTGTCTATTTTTCTTGCTCTGAAGGCAAACCAAGAGGATTTTGTAAAGTGCACTATGTGACACTTGCTGGCGTGCGGGAGTGTGAAAGGAAAGGCTGTAGGTTGATGTTTTTTCTAATAAACAACAAAATATAAATACCTTTAAATTAAGCACACAAATGTTTCATTATGTATCAGCAGCAAGAAAAGTATATACAAGGGATATTATATTTGAAATAGTGTGCTTCAAAATGTAACTCCAGCTGCATACTACACCCTTACCATTCTCCTGCTGAATGGGCGTAGCTCAGTTGCTTCACTTATTCTTTGTGTGCCACTTGGATTTTCACAATCCCTATGACTTGTGTGATGCACAACTGAAAATTCTTCCAGCACCATTGGGGGCCACACAATCCTCCAGGGAGTGGTCAATTCAGCTCAAAGTCAATGAATATCTGTGAGATATGGGAGGCTCAGAGACCCTCTTCACATTCTGCAGGGGGGGGCTCATCATTTTCCCTTACGCCACTGGTGCCGGTCTTGCAGGCAGGCTATGTGAGGCCTTGAAGGCCAGCAGTCTTTAGTCTCTGCGCACATGTTGTGCCGGGTGGACTGGCAGACATGTCAGGCCATGCTGGCCAGCAGTATCAGCCTGTGCTCGCTGGCAATATGTGGTGTGCAGGCAGGCCACAATGGCCACCAGTGTCAGTCTCATTCTATCCTCACACGCTGTGCCAGCAGTGTCAGGATACATACATGCCGACCCTCCTGATTCAGGAAGGAGAATACAGATTTCAAGGCTAGTCTCCCACCTCCTGCTTCATGCATGCAAAACCCAATTCCTTGTGGGCTTCAGCTGACAGTGACGAATCTTGTGGCTCTTGGAGGCCAGTGTACAACATTTTTGTCACACTCTATCAGCCTGCCATAGCGCTTTCTCTGTGCTCCTGGCAGGCAAGGGAAAAAAATATGTTTGCATTTCTGATATCCGACCCTTCTGCGGCATACTTGAAAGTCCCATACATGCCAACAGACTGAATTCAGGCTTCAATAGAAGTCAATGGGAGAAGTGCATTCTCCTGATTATTTTTCTAAAATCGCTCACTTTCCTCTTCTAAAACGTTGGCATGTATGAGGATGTGTTGCAGCTGCCGTCCATCTCCTTCGAGCCCCCCACCCAAGGCTCACATTCCTCAAGTCACGAGTAACTGACTGGAACAGCCTCTCTGCCTCATGCTCAGATGCAAAAGCAGTTGTTTCCAGCTGGTTCTGGTTAGTCTGACATTCCCTCCAGGCCCTAGGCAGGCTCACTCCGATCTGGAACTGCCAGGGTCTGAGAAGAACTGAGGCTGGACATCTCTCTGGCAAACGAGGCTGCAGACAATCCATGGTGTGGGGGGGGGGGGTGTATGTGTGTCAGAGACTCCTCTCCTTAGCGGCAACACCCCCCACCTGGTCACCCACCCAGATCCCACAATACATACCACACCAATTTCATGTTTATGGAAGAATTGAGGCCGCAGTTTATTTGGCAATTTTCCAACGTACAAGCGATCCTTCAACCACCATTTCTTTATTTATTTGGTGAGCCTCTGTACTCCTTACCATAGCTACAAGCACTGTGCCCTAAATTCAGTGCCAGCCAGTCTGCCCAGGTGACCTCTCACTTTCGGTGTAACCATTCACTCAGGTTCGGGGCAAGCGTCTGCTTTCAGCCCCACCGGTTGACCTTTCACTTCCGGTGCAACCACACATTCCCTTCTGGGGAAGCGTCTGCTTCCAACCCAACTGGGTGACTTTCACTTCCTGGGAAGCCAAGCTTTCTCTCTGGGCAAGCATTTGCTTCCAGCCTGCCAGGTGACTATTCACTTCTGGTGTAACAGTTCATTACCTTCAGGGCAAGTGTCTCCTTCCAGCCCGTGAATTAATTGATATCCTGGTTGAACGTCTCCATCCTCTCTTGCAAGGTGACCCAGTCACCAGCACACCAACTTCTTCCAGGCCACAGGCTCTGCCATTGATTGTTTCCTTGCAGTTCCACCCACAAGACCATTGCGGGGACCTGCCAACGCCCACTGGCGCTTGACTGTCACCTGTTTGTGGCTTGTTCCCCCTGACAACCTGCCATTTTTGCCAGGTCGCTGATGCCAATTCGCCTATGCCTCTGTGACATATGTTCCTTGTTGTACCCAATCTGTAATCCTTGCTTTCCGAGGGTGGGTGGGTTTCCTCTGCAGCATCTCCAGGAGAAAGAAGGCCCTGTGCCAGGTTGCCTGTGGTAAATACCCCCACCCTCAAGGCATCATTCCTATGGTTGGATTTACGATTGGGCTGAACCCAGTGCCCCACTTCCCTACCCAGTCACTTCCTTTTCTTACTTTATTCCTCCTTTGCCCCCATCCAGTCCGGGTTCTGCTCCCTCGGAGTGGCCTCCACTAAGGCCCACAGTCCAGTCATATCCTCTCACCCCTTCGGGGAAAGGGGGGAGGTGAACCATAGGACAGGAAGAGCGCCTCCTGGCTCCCTGCAGGCACTGGCCTCTGAAGTAATCTTTTACTCTATACCTTCACTAACGTTTTATGTATATGTATTTTTTTGTTGTAGCATAGGGGCAAAATTCAGGACCCAGGTTTTTTCTTATTAACTTGGCTCCTGACTTACTAGAGGGTGGCAAAAGAAAATTTGAAATAAAAAATGGCTGATTTACTGCTAGCTCCTTTCAGCATGCTGTATTGTAATTGCATTTATGTATCCCTCACCACCACTACGAGTTCACAGTGAGGCGAATATCCAGCTGCTTGAAACGTCTGTCCCTTGCCGTTCATGCATACAAATATGGTATTCTGATCGCCCAGTGTGGAGCAGCAGGCCTGTCACCATATCTGAAGCTGTAGTTCCATGACATGTGGCCAGTTGATTCCATGTAATGGGGACAAAAATGTTCAGGTTCTGGGTGTTGATTTACCCTATCAGTGCATTCTGGGAGTTGAAGTCATGATTCATTTTTATTGAGCCAACTGGACAAAACACCTGGTAACAATGATATCTAAGAACAATGACCATGAATGGAAAATAGGAGTCCTGGTGAAATGAAGCCATCTGGTCACCCTAGTGACATGCCATCACATCAAAGGTGGCAGACGTTCCTGGAATGATAAATGCAGCGTCCATAATAGCATTCACTGCAGAAATGCATCACTCATTGGTCATTGCCTTAATCTCCTCCTGACTTGACTACTGCATTGTCCTTTATTTGAACACTAACGCATCCTCTTTGAATAAACTGCAAGTGGTGCAGAATGCGGCTTCTCACCTCATTCTTAACACACCCCGAGGATGTCAATTACAGAAGACATTTGCACGCTGCACTGGCTTCCTATCTGAAAGCGCACCTCTTTTAAGGTTATCTTCTTGGTCTTATTAGCCCTTTATCATAAAGGATCTAAACATCTTTCTGATCTCTTTAACTTGTTTGTGCCAGGTAGGATGATCAGATCCTCGCCAGGCAGGAAAGTTACCATCCCCAGGTTTCACAAAGTTAGATGAGGCTGACATGCTATTTCCGTGGCTGCCGCCAGGTTATGGAACATTTAGCCATCCCACATCTCTAAGCTCGACTAATTTGTCTTGTATAAAAAATCCTTGCGAACCTGGCTTTTTTCATCCTAGTTCTTTCTGGCACTGTAGTCGTTGGTGGGTTCTGTCTCTTTGGCATAGCGCCTAGATCCCTTCAGGTTTAACGCGCTCTGTAAATTCAAATTTCATTTCATTTCAAATGTGAGTGCTCAAAATGTCTAACTACTTAGGCCCTGATTACAAGTTGGTTGAAATATTCAGAGCACTGCATAAAGCCCTGTTTTCACAGGGCTCGGAGTTCCAAGTTGGGTGGTATTTACAGTATCCAGTAATTACATGATAAGTTAAAAATCTCGCCCTTCTTTAAAGATCAGCAGGTCAACTATGTCGGAGTTTAACAGGGGAAAACTGTATGGTATTTACTGTGCCTTACAGATTTTGGTGTTATAAGCACCAAAATCCACATGTTGTTACCCAAAAACTCGTCATACGAAAAATACAAATGTGGAAAAGGTAGTACAAGAATCTGATTAGGAATAAAAAAGAGCAATTTTTTATACTAAACACTGGACTGAAATGTTGAAAGTAATACAGCCGGGGAATTAAAACTCGGTTTTGGTAAATAATATTTTGATACAAATGTTATGACTCTACCATATATGATTGCTGAAGAAGAAAGGGTCACTCATGTAAACAATTTGCTTGGTCCCCCACCCTTTTAAAAAAATGATCGAAAACCCCACATAGGTGACAATGAAATACTAGATCTATTTTGGGAAAACGGATAAAGGACACAACAGTATCATTCAACTTAAGAAGGATTGCCAGCTCAGATAATTGCAATAAAATGGAATGTTGATTGGTTGACAGATAATTTGTAATTAATATTTCAATGGATGGCCTAAACTAAAATAATCTATGTATCTTGGAGGGGCTCTATAATAAAATCATTTCCAAAGAAAGGGGGTGGCAGCATTCCTGCAAATTACAGGTTAGTCTTCTAGATGTTTCTAAGAAGAGTTTTGTAACATTTTTCTAAAACTCCTACAGCAATAGATTGTTATTAATAAGCTATTATCATTAGTGCAGAGAAGCTTTCAGACCAGTCACTCTATAGCTCACCAGTGTTTTGCTGATGGGCAATCATAAAATCTCTTTAGAGATAAATCAGAGGCGGCTGTGTTGTTGATTTGCTGATTTTCAAACAATCTTTGATACAATGAAGGGGGCAGCTATGGAATACGAATATAAGTCGGAACAACGAATGCTGGAACCACGCATGCCTAAACAACGTGGTCGGAACAACAACTGCGTTGGTACCACGAATGCCTTTACCACAAATGCCTTAACAACAATTTTTTGTTGTAAAGGTATTACTGGTAAAGGCATGCGTGGTTCCATCATGTGACCCTCCCATCCTTAAAACAATCATACCCAACCCTGCCCCTAATAACAATGATACCCCTACCCCACTACCCCGAACCCCACCCCTAAATCTTAAACTACCCCCACCCCTGAAACTACTGCGACTCTCCACCCCCTAAAACTTAAACTACCCTGACCCCCCACCGGCCCCTAAAACTACCCCAACACCCACCCCCACTAAAACCTAAACTACCATGACCCTCCAGCCCACCCCTAAAAAGTAAAAATACCCCAACCCCCACCCCTAAAACTAACGTGACCCCTCCACCCCCCTAAAACCTAAACTACCCCAACCCTCCACCCCGCCCCTAAAACTACCCTGACCCCCCACCCCACCCCTAAAAAACTAAAAGTACCCCGCCCCTAAAACTACCCCCTAACCCTGCCCCAGCCCCACTTACCTGAATACCGCATCCCGCCACCCCCTCTCAAACTTAAACTAGCCTGAACCCCACCTCGCCCCTAAAAACTATAAATATCCCAATCTCCCCCACCCGCCCCTAAAACTACTGCAACTCCCTGTCGCATTGCGGCAAACCGCAGCCCGAGCAGGAAATCGCCTCGGGACGTGGTTGGGGCCGCAATTTGTTTTCCTGGCCACAGGACTTGCCGCGGCCCCTTTTTCCGGCCTCATCTCGCACGAGGCCCTAGATTGGGCATCGGGCCTCGGTGAGTTCAGGGCACGGTGCGCCCTCAAAATTAGAAGTGGGTGCCCTCTCACCACCCCTCACTTACCTGGTGTACCAGTTCTTTTTCTCTGTCTTCTTCCAAATAGGAGCCATGTTCTTCTTTCTCTCAGCATGCCCTTCTTCTATCTCTTTCCCCGCGTGCATTAGGTTCCTTTTCTAAAATGGCGTCGTCATCTATTTTCTCCTATAGTCCTTTCCCAATCCAGCATGGTGTCTTTTATCTTCCTGTATGTCACTTCCTGTTTTTGGGTATATAAGGAGTGGGATTCTTGTTCTCCTCGTGCTGCAACACTTCCTTTGGTGGTGATCTTGCTCCCTTTCTTTTTCCTCCAGCCTTTTTCTTCGCCTGCTCCTGTTTCTTCCAGTTATTGTTTTCTTTTTATTGGAAGAGTTACCTTTTTCTTGAGCTTATTCTCTGTTCCAGGGAGTTTCAGTCATAGATGTTTTTTCCCTTTGGGGTTTTTCCTCTGGGACACCTTCTGGAGGGCATGGACTGCCTTTTGGCCTCCCATTGTCAGCAGCACCGTGGCTACCAGAAAGGGTGACCCTTACCTTGGTCAAGGCAGGACCTACAAAGATCGAGACCATCCTGCAGTTCCAGTTGGCCCGAGCCATAAGCGACGAGTAAACCGTGACACTCCCCACCCCCCAAAACCTAAACTACTCAGACCCTCTCACCCCATCCATAAAAACTAAAAATACCCCAACCCCGCCCCTAAAACTACCGCTATCCCCCACTCCCCTAAAACCTAAACTACCCAGACCCCCTGTCCCTAAAAACTAAAAATTCCCGATCCCCCACCTTGCCCTTAAAATGGTCACAGCTCCACTTACCTGACTGCGTCCTCCTCCGAAGCCGACTCCCTTCTTCAGTGTCTTAACCACGCATGTGCGTTGTTCAGCACATGCGTGGTTAAGTCACAGAAGAACAAAGTTGTGGTTAAGGAAAGTGTTGTTCCGCTTTTGTTGTTCACTACTTCGTTCTTTCGGAGTCGTGGTTCGGGATGTTTCCCATGGAATACATTTCTTTAATGAAATGTCAGGTGTGGCAACAACCTATTGGGTTTGAATAGAATTGTGTACCTCTGGTTGTCTTTCAAAAAAGGATTAATTTATGTAATGATTTACACCGAGTTTATATTTTGGCACGTGCCCCTTCAGGTCTGTATGTGGTGGATTTGTCAGCCTAACTGACCAATTAAAGCTCCTTTTCTCCTTAAATAGGAGCAATAGATATCCCTTGTCTCCTTTATGGGACTGTCTTGTAATGCTAAATTATAATCCAAGAGGACTTCAGGAAAAGATTACTGCAGTATCTAGTTATTGCATGGATAATTTTCTAAAGGTAAATGTAGAGAAAAACAAAGTATGTATCTTTTGGAAAAAGGTTTCACATTTGTTTTGGTTCTTGGGTAATATTAGGGTGGAGGAAGTTAAAGCTCATAAACGTCTAGGGTTGATTTTCCTTCAAATAAGAAGTTGGGCGATCATGTAAACATTATTAAATCTAGGGCACTCCCACAAGTGAGTTCCCTAGTAAAATTCAATCATGTCCACGAGGGTTGTCATTTGACCCTCTTCTAGACCATTTTATGTAAGATTCCTCCCACGGCATTTGATGGTACACTCTGTGGAAAACGCATATTTAAGCCGAATACTTAACCTCTCAAGGCGGCCAGTCCTAAAAAAGTATTTGTTGCTAATTATATTTGATGTCATGGTCGCACTTGGCAGGAATTTGCTCATTACAATTCTTACAAAGGCTTTTCTCAAATGACAGCCCATCCGAAATATTCCAAATCTTGAAGCACATCACACTAAACACAGTTGGGCCGTCCTGAAATATACTAACAAGATTAAACGTTATGACTTATTTTCAGGGGTTGTAGGACACTGGGGCCCTTTTTCTTCAAAGATATAACTGCACGAAGCAGCGTTGACTGTGTCCATTTCTCATGACAGAGATTATTTAATCTGAAAAATCTTCACGCACATTATCCTTACAAACGTTGGGCAATCCAGATCTTTTCCAACATCTCTACCATTTCCTAAATCCCCGGTATGGTTTACAAAAGTAAGGACATAAGGGGATTTATATATGTCCATTTTATGTGAAGTGTATTCTTTCTTATGTTTTAATAGACTACCCACTGTTCTTAAAATTTCGCCATCAATTTTTGAAACCCATTTTTTTAAATACAGAGTATATACAAGGTATAACGATACAAGGCTAATATTTGATGCTCTGACACTACCATCGGTTTGGACTGATGCTTAAAAGCTTTAAGAAACTTAATAAACTATTAACATGTATGTAATAAATTGAGGTCAAATTAATTTTATTACTCTGCCTCAATTGTTTTATGGGTGAATGTCTTAATAAACCTATTTTTTTTCTTCTTTACCCAGGCAGTGTTAATACGAGTCAAAATGGCAAAATAATGGAGTGATGCTATCACAAAGTATTCCGCATTATGCCACATCATTGGCTTTTTGGTGCATAATTAATTGACTATGCCACATAATTTGTTCCGCCTCTGTTCCATAGTTCCAGTGGTCCAAGGCACATTGTGTACACTTCAGTTAAAGTGTACACACCTTTAGAGATGGGATCTGCCCTCTGAGACTCTCGAAGCTCATCCCGCCCTTCTAAAGTGTCTTTCTTCATGTGTCATTGCATGTAGTTTCAGGCAAGTATAGGTTCAATTAATATTTAATTTTAATGTCATACCACAGGAAAATATTGTATTTGTATTACAGACAAGGAAGTTAGAGTATTCTTCACATTTTGTTCCACCGCATAAAAGTGGGGCTCTGCATCATGCCTCAAATCCACACTGGTGTAAGAATAGCACAATGCCTGGTTTATGCAAACCTATTCTTAACAACCAATCAGATGCTTTCAGCTGGCATTCCTTCCTAATGGAACCTGGCATAGTAACTGGTGCTGTATGCAAACACCCATTTAATCTTACTGACCAAGCCTGCTGATTGCCAGCAGGCTACAGTATATGTTTTGATGTTTTTTCAGCTGAAACCCCACATTGAATGTGGAAAGCCTGGCCGGGTGACCGCCCCACTCTGCATTCTGCAAAGACAAAGCCACTTAAGGTGACCAGCTGGCCCTGTCAGTGTATTCCTATTATATGACAGACGGTCTCATCCCAGCAAACAGGACAAGAAGCAATATATATGATTAATTATCTTAGTCTTGGCTCAGCCTCACCGGCTTTCCAGCAGTCCGAAAACAGATCACTCTGAACTGCAAAGACGACACACAATAGAACCAAGGGAAGTCAATATTTCACACTGGGCTCTTTAGTAAAATATGAAGCACGCGTGCACTAAACATTCACACATTACAAGTGTCTAAACTGTTTCTGTTGAGCAGCTGTATTTGTTATATCGTAGAGACTAGAAGTGATCTCAAGTCCCTTTCGCCGCCATCTTGAAATCCGTAAGCTTCCTTACCGGCTGGTCTGCCTGCCTTGTGTGTTCAGAGCTGCCCAATCATTGTGTGTGAACTTAGCACTTTGTGGCCGACTGTGAGACAGTGTGTTTTATGAATGGGCAGTTAGTTCCTCCCATGGATGCAGCTTGGTCAGTAAGATTGTGGGGATGTGTGTAGGAAAGTACCCTCGTTCTTGGCATGGTTACCCCCTTTTTCTGCCTGATGTCAGTGTGTTTGACTGGGATCCTGCTAACCAGGACTCCAGTGATTATGTTCTCTCTCTCCCCAAACGTTGTAGTTCATCCCACAATTGGCATGCTGGTGCCCCCATATAAGCCTTCAGTATATGGTACCCAGGGCATTGGGATTCCAGGGTATCCCTATGGGCTGCAGCTGTTATTCTGCCACCCATAGGGAGCCCATGTAAAGGGTTCTGCAGGCCTGCCATTGCAGCCTGCATGAAACGGGTGCATTCACCCATTTTCATTATAGGTTACTGCCCCAGGTCACTATAAGTCACCCCTATGGTAGGCCCTCTCAGCCCGGAGAGCAGAGTGCAGATACCTGTGTATGAGGGCACACCTGCAGTAGCAGAGGTGCCCCCACACACTCTAGATCCATTCTCCTGGACTTTGTGAGTGCGGGGATGCCATTTTACGTGTGTACTGGACATACGTCAGTACCTATGTCCAGCTACATAATGGTAACTCCGAAACCTAGACATGTTTGGTATCAAATATGTTGGAATCATACCCCAATACTTTTCCAAGTATTGGTTGTATGATTCCATGCACTCTGGGGGCTCCTTAGAGGACCACCAGCATTGCTCAAACAGCCTTCTGAGGTTTTGCATGCAGCCCCAGCTGCTGCCACCTCACAGGCAGGTTTCTGCCCTCCTGTTGCTTGAACAGCTCAAGCCCAGGAAGGCAGAACAAAGGATTTCCTTTGGGAGAGGGGTGTTACACCCTCTCCCTTTGGAAATAGGTGTTACTGGACTTGGGAGGGGTAGCCCCCCCCAGGCCACTGGAATGCTTTGAAGGGCACATTTGGGGCCCTCTGTGCATAAAGCAGTCTACAGCAGTTCAGGGACCTCCAGTCCCAGCTCTGGCGCAAAACTTGACAATGGAAATGAGAGTGACCACTCCCCTGTCCATCACCACCCCAGTGGTGGGGCCCAGAGCTCCTCCAGAGGGTCCCTGGGTTTTGCCATCTAGAATCCAAGGTTGGCAGGGATCTCTGGGAGCATCTGAGTGGCCAGGTCAGGCAGGTGGCGTCAGAATCCCCTCCTGATAGGTGGTCACCCAGCTGGGTGACCAATCCTCCTTTCAGGGCTATTTAGGGTCTCTCTTTTGAGTGGTTCCTCAGATTCAGCTTACAAGATTCCAGCAGCATTCCTCTGCATCCCTTACCTCGACTTCTGATCAAAGGAACTGCATCTGGACTCTCCAGGACTCGACAATCTGCAACAAAGACAAAGACTTCGCCTGCAAAATTGTTTTACCGGCTCCTTTCAGCTTCTGCAACATTTCCCCGGCCGTGCATCCTCTGAGGGCAGCCCGTCTTCAGTCTGCACAGGAAAGAAGAAGGAATCTCCCTTGGAGTGAATGAGTCACTCCCCTGCATCTGCAGGCACCAACAGCAAAGACGACCGATTGCATAGATCCCCTATCCTGCTGAGCTGCACGAATCCTGCATCATGCGTCATGGTTGGAAGTGGTCCTGACGGTCCTCTCTAACAGCTATCCAACTTGGGTGGAGGTAAGCCCTTGCCTTCCGACGCAGGAGAGTACCCCCATGCACTGTGTCTTATGCAGCTGCCAAGGCTTGTTGGCACTTCTTGCCAGGGGTCTTCAGGCATCGTGTAGCTCCAGTTCCCAGCACTCCTTCCTGTGACGCACAGCTCCCTGAGCGGCTCTCCTGTGGCGTGAGACTCCTTTTTGTAGTGCTGCATGGGCTTCATTTACACCTTCTGTGTCCCCATCCTGTGGGACTTCTGTGCATGCTGTCTGTGCTTCTGTGGGCTCTCTGCAATGCTGAGGGCCCTCTCTGACTCCCTGTCCTGGTTTGAGTCCTCCTGGACCTTGCTGGTCCCCGGCAGCACCACTTTCCGCCAAACAGAGTTTTGCCTGTGCCAAGGCTTGTTGGTGGAAACCTGACTGCAAACTTCCTTATGGCATGGGACATCCTGCATCCTCCAGGAACTCGACTCCGACTCCAGGGCTGAAGTGCTCACTCTTCTACCTCACCATCGACCAACTCCTGCATCCTCAGCTTGGTGGGTAGGGGCTCCTGCCCCCACTGGACTCTGCTGTATCTTCTGGACTTTGTCTCCTCTTTCCACGGGCCTTCCTCTTTAGGAATCCACCGTTGGTTTCTTGCAGTTGCCTCTGGGTTTTGCAATTCTCTTCTTTTCTTCTAAGTGGGTGTTTTGAGGAAATTCTAGTGACTTACTCCTGCTTTCCTGGTTGCTGGGGGTGTTGTGGTACTTACCTTTGTGCTTTCCTGTTACCCCTAGCACCCCTCTACACACTCCACTTACCTAGGTGGGGGTCCAACTCTCGCATTGAATTTTTCTTAGTATATGGTTTGTGCTCTCTCTAGGGCCACTATTCTCTATTGTGTTTTACACTGTTTGCACTGTATTCTAACTATCCTTATGCCTATTTCTGACAACTAGTGTATATATCTTGTGTATTAATTACCTCCAAAGGGAGTATTGCCTCTATAGTATTTTTGGTGTTGTTTTACCATAATAAGGTACCTTTATTTTTGTAACACTGAGTGTATTCTTTCATGTGTGTAAGTGCTGTGCGACTATAGTTGTATTGCATGAGCTTTGCATGTCTCCTAGATAAGCCTTCGCTGCTCATCCACAGCTACCTCTGGAGAGCCTGGCTTCTAGACACTGCCTACACTACACTAATAGGGGATACCTGGACCTGGAATAAGGTGTAAGTACCTTAGGTACCCACCACACAACAGGCCAGCTTCCTACATTAGTGGTGCAGCGGTGGGATAAGCACTTTCAATTACCTTATCACTCTGTCACCTTGTACTTTCCACAGGAAAGACCACTCTTTACTTAGAGGCATCATAGTACCTAGTGTTAGGAATCTAGTCTCTGGGTTTGGGAAAGCTTGTCTCTATGTAGACATGGTATGTGTTAGAGTGGTGTATTGTGTGCCTAACCTCCCTAACTTCTAGTCTCTATCAAGAGGTTTGGAGCAAGGGCTATGCCTAGACCCATAGCTTACCCAAACCCAGAGTCTAGATTCCTAACACTAGGTACTATGTGTACCTCTAAGTAAAGAGTGAGGCCATGAATTCTCCTTATGATAACCTGACCTTCAAGGAATTGAAAGGGATGTGCGCAGTGCTTAATTTGTAAATTAAAAACGTGCCGGTGCCCAAAGCCCTCCTATCTTATACATGTGGCTACTGCAATTAAACATGCAAACACAGAATACTGAGGCAGCGTAATCCTGAAGTCATCTTGGGCCTCTTCAATCCATTTACAGCCACTTCCTGTCCCTTCAGCTCACTCATGTATCTTTCTGCGTTCTCCCTTTGTGGCGCTTTTTCGTTTTTCTCTCCCTCCGTCTTTCCCATATGTGTCTTTTGCTCGCAGTAAATGCTTGAGGCAGAAAAATAAGTGCCGACCCTCAAAAAAAGTGCTGGTGCCCCGCACCAGAAACAACAAGCACAAATTAAGCACTGGATGTGTGCTGAGAGGAAGCTAAACATGGGGAGGAATCCTATAAAGAGCCTGCTCTTAGGCCTCCTCCTCCAGGATGACCAGGAACAAGCTGGTGACCAGGAGGAAGGAGTAGATTCTAGCCCCTCAGAGCTTTAAAAATACATTTTAGATCTGTGGGGGATCAACAGGGTACCTCAGAGGGTCACAAGGTTTCTAGCAGACCCACTAGCATAGCTGGAAGCACTTCAAGAAGTGGGAGGGGAAGCCATACTGGTAGAGCTCCCTTTACACCCAGAGAGCTAGTGGAAAGGGTCAGTAAAGCCTATAGACAGATCCTCCTCTGCCCATTCCTATGTCACCTCAGTATATGAGGGGACCAACTGCTCAAATCCAGAGGGAGACTCCCTAGAAAGGGAACTCAGAAAACTGGGGCTCAAACAGGCAAGGCTGAGGCTGCAGCAGCAATAGCTAGCCCTAGATAGGGAGGCCTTAGCAGTTGAGAGGGAAAGGCAGGGGTTGGGGCTAACACCTCATGGTGGCAGCAGCTCATGTTACAGGGAGCGTAGGGTATGGGAGGACTCCTTTGACTCTAGAAACCTGCACAAAATTGTTCCCTCCTACGAGGTAGGGGATAATATTTATAAATGGTTTGCTGCACTTGAGAGGGCCTGTAAAGGTCTGAGGTCCCTCAAAGGTAGTGGGCTGCTATCCTCTGGTTGTCCTTCTCTGACAAGGGGAGGGATAGACTTCTCACTGTCAGAGAAGAGGATGCAGACAACTACAATATCCTTAAGTCTGCACTCTTAGATGGGTTTGGTCATACCAGAGAGCAATATAGAATAAAGTTCAGGGAGACCAGAAAAGAGTCCTCGCAAGATTGGATAGACTTTGTGGAGTTCTCTTAAAGCTTTGGAAGGCTGGTTACATGGCAGAAAAGTGTCTGATTATGAAGGCTTGTATAACTTAATTCTGAGAGAGCATATACTGAATCATTGTGTGTCTGGTTTGTTGCACCAGTATTTAGTGGACTCAGATCTGACCTCTCCCTACCAATTGGGTAAGAAGGTAGACAAATGGGTTAGAACTAGGGTGAGCAGAAAAGCTCATACAGGGGGTGACAAAAACAAGAAAAAGGAAGCAGGTAAGTCACATGACAAAGGTGGGGACAAAGATAAAAGAAAGAGTCTTCATCAGGCCCACAAGACTCCTCTGGGGGTGGGTCTAAACCCTCTTCCTCTAACAATCAGGTAAAAAAGCCTTGGTGTTGCATGTGTAAGAACAAAGGCCATAGGCCAGGAGACAGCTCCTGCCCTAAGAAAAACACCAAGCCCCCCACCACTACAACCCCCAATCCTACCTCTAGTGCCCTTAGCAATAGCAGTAGTGGTGGGAATAATAATAATATTAATAACCAATCCAAGGATGTAGTAGGGCTAACTCTGGGAAGTGTAGTGGGGGCTGGTTTAGTTAGGGAAATTACTGAGGCTGTTTTAGTCTCAGGGGACATGGACTTTGCCACCCTTGCTGCTTGTCCCCTTAACATGGATAAGTACAAGCAGCAACCCTTGATAAATGGTGTTCAGGCAGAGGCCTGCAGGAACACAGGTGCCAGTGTCACCGTGGTGACTGAAAAACTGGTGTCCCCTGAGCAACACCTACTTGGTCACCAGTACCAAGTGACAGACGCCCACAACAACAGTGAGAGCCACCCCATGGCAGTTGTTGATCTCAGTTGGGGGGGGTGGGATGTGGGGGGAAGTGGGTGGGTCCTCGTCCTAAAAAAGTTGTAGTGTCCTCAGACCTACCTGTAGAGTGTCTACTAGGGAGCAGCGTGGAGACTTCAGCTTGGGCTGAAGTAGAGTTGGAAGCCCATGCATTTCGTGACTGGGAAGTCATTGTCTCCCAGGGATGTAGCTTGGTCAGTAAGATTGTGGGGGGTGAGCTTCAGATTTCCAAACAATGAAGTTGGTTAAAATACATTATATGAGAAGCAGGGCTGGAAGGTGTCT
Organism: Pleurodeles waltl; assembly: GCF_031143425.1. NCBI lineage: Eukaryota > Metazoa > Chordata > Amphibia > Caudata > Salamandridae > Pleurodeles > Pleurodeles waltl. Next base: position 428,574,399 of record NC_090445.1, on the reverse strand, counting down.
TAAGGAGCAGTAAGTAGGAGGGCACTGGAGTGCAAACCTTGAGGAGTATTTAAAACCCAGTACTTTGTAAAATAAAAAAATTTAAGACCTTTAAAACTGAAACGAATGTGTGTGTGTATGTTTTTGTCTGCATGTGTGTGTAATAATCCCAAATGAAATCCGACAAACACGTCACCATACCCAACTTAAAGCACCTGTACCTAACTATTTACTACAGAATATATTTATTAGTGGGCGTGTGTTAGACCTGTCAGCTCTTGGCTTGGTTTCCCCTGTCTTTTTGCTTCTGACCTCCTGGCTTTGATCATGTGCTGAATTTCGTTTTTGCTAGCTTTAGGACTCTGGGCACTCTACTACTGCTGACTATTGTTAGGGTTCATGTGTTCCCTGTCTAAACTGTATTGGTGATTGGTTTATCCATGATTGTCATATTTGACTTATTAGTAAGTCCCTAGTATACTGCACCAGGTGTGCCCAGGGCCTGTAAATCGAATGTTGCTAGTGGGCACCCACTTTTCAGGCCCAAGCCTTCCCTTTTATTACATCTGCGTCACCCCTAAAGTAGACCCAAGGCAGTCCCATGGACAGGGTACAGTGTATTTAAAAGGTAGGTCATATACTGGTGTGTTTTAAATGTCTGATAGTGAAAATCAAATTTAGCAATATTTCACTATCGCAAGCCCTGTCTCTCCCACAGGGTAACATGGGGATTGCCTTGAAATACCTTTTAAATGTAATTTCCTATTGGAAGCAGATAGAGCCACAGAGTTTGTCTCTGAACTTACAATTTGAAAATACATCTTTGGTGAAGTTGATTTTTGAATTTTAGGTTTGAAAATGCCAGTTTTAGAAAGTGAGCATTTTCTTTCTTAACTATTCTGTGCCTCTGCCTGGCTGTAGAATACATGTCTGGGTCATGATGATAGTTGGGCTGGTTGTGCATTTACTCTAGACAGTCACACAAAGGGAGCTGAGGTGTGCCTTGCATATCGTGATGGCCGTCACCAGGCTGATGGGTCTTCCTCAGCTAGAGTGGTGGGAGGAGCTGACACTTACACCTGAGCAGGGCTGTGCCTGTCCTTAGTCAAAACATTCTACAACCCCCTGGAGTGTGTCTGGGACCACGGCAGGAAAGGAAGGGGCTTGTGCACTACAAAGACTTCTGTTTGAAGTTCGCCTCCTTCAAAGACAACAATGGGTATAAGTACTGGATCTCTGACACCATATAATTAGAACACTTTTGGACTGTGGTCTCTCTGCCATGAAGAAGAGATGAATGCTGTAGGAGGAACTGCTACTGTGCCTGTTGCTTTGTTGTGCTGGCCTGCTGCTTGCTGCTTCTATCCTGGGAGTGAAAGTACTGGACTTGACTTTCTACATTCCGCTTTTCAAGGTTCTGCAAAGGCTTCAACTGGTCTTGCCTCCTGTTAAGAAGTCTCAGGGCCATCAAAGACTTCACCTGCCACCACTGGAGCTCGCTTGCTGAGAGTCCTGACTTGCCAAGTGGTGCCAAATCCAGTTCCTGGGCCCTTGGAAGTTAGCTCTGGTGCAACCAAGGAGAAACTAAGCACGTCGACTCCAGAGCGACTTCGGAATAGGCACTGCTCTCTGACTTTGTGCCGCTGCCTTCACCGAAACCGTGGTCCCCGCGGAGTGCAACAACCTTGACCTGCCTCACAGGCCTGACACAGCGTGAGTCCCGAGTAGCATGTCGCCAACGTCCCTGTCATCCGACTCCCCCTCAGCACCTGTGGCTCGCTCATGTGTGATTGCGACACTGCAAAGTCGACGCTTTGCATCTTGACCTGCTGGATTGATCGATCCTGCCTTGTCTTAAGGAACCAACGTCTCTCCCCCAACCCCACATCACCTCCCCTACCCAGCAATAAGGAACTGACGCCTCACCTCCCCGGTAGCAGCAAGGAACAGACGCTGCACCTGCTCCAGCGATGCCTCGCCTCCTCGAATCATCTTTGTTTCCTCATCGTTTTGCAAGGTACTGTACCTGGGGTCCGTGCGACTCCGTCACTGGCCCGCACTACCTCGTGAGTGGCATCGGGCTGTTGGAATCGACTCTATCAAGACGGTGTGATAGCCCCAGTTGGAGCTATCGTGTTTCTAAGCACTATACTAAGATTTAATCTTTGAAAAATTGTATCTTTACTCGTGTATGTTGGATTTTTGTTGTTTTGTTCTTGTCTTACTAAAGCTAAATATTGGCTTCTTTCTATCTGGTGTGGAGTGCGTTTGTGGTATTTTTACTGTGTTACTGTGTATACAAATGCTTTACAGGTTGCCTCTGAGATAAGCCAGACTGTTCGTGCCAAGCTTCCAAGGGGCTGAGCAAGGGTTATCTTAGTTGTGTAACTCCATTACCCTGACTAGAGTGAAGGTCTCTACTTGGACATGGCGCAAACCACTGCCAACTAGAGACCCCTTTTGCAGCAGAGTGTAACATCTTTAAAAGCCCCCCTGAAGCTACACCCTTGGAACCTCTGAGAGGTTAATCATTCTGGGGCTGTCAGTAAAGTGAACCTGATATGTGATTATCACTGTCAAGTCCACCGGCCTGCAGTAAATTCCCTATAGCTCAGGTTCCTTACATGCAAGACTGTTACTAATCAGATGTCTTTAATGTTGTTTGTTTGTAGGTGTGTGTGCTGGCATCTAACACTCTCAAAGATGAACTGGCCTACCAGAAAATTAGTGAATTTCTAGGCAATTCAGGACCTCCGAAAAAGTAGGGCTTGGCCAATGTTAGTTACATGCCAGGTCAAGTCGACTATGCCACATTTCTACAGTCAGTTTAAAGATTCTAGATATTTGGGAAATTCACTGACTTTTAGGTTTAGCTTACCAGACAGCACAAGCTGTCTGTTTCCGAATAAAATATTGTGGGCTTTGCAAGAATACAGCCTAGGGCTTCAAGCTCAGCCATAGCTTATGATTGACTGGCCTTGCTGTCACACCCATTTGGCTGCTTCTTACTTGATGGTTTTTTGTCAGCCTTGGATTTGTCCCTCCCATCTCTTTCATGTTTTTTCTGCTCATTTTAAGGTACTACCATTTTGTTTTTGTTCAAGCACTCTATGAGACTACATTTGTTTTCCAGCTGTCTCCCCTATGTGCTTCTCTACCACACCGGCACTCATGTTCCTCTCTCATGCCTCTATGCTTCTGCCTTTCGCTCTCCACATTGCTCTCTTTCGCCGGTGTTCTCTCCTCTCTTATTGCATCTCCCCCGCCTGCTGTGTTGCTTCTCCCCCTGTATGTCATATTGCTTCATAGCACCCCCTGCTCATCCATTAATTATTTTTTAACGTGCTTTTGAGCTACTTTAAAAAAAAATGTCCATCTCAGATAACTTGATAAAAAAAGCTTGTGTTCTTTTGTAGGCGTCTGAGGGCCTGTTGAATGCATACACATGTCTTCCAGATGAAATGACTGTTGTACAATTGTGACTTTTTTTAGCCATGCTGCACAGAAGTCGGTTGGTGCTTGCTTTCTCTAACAGCAAAGTAAGCAGCAGCGGTGAGTCTATATGGGCTGAGGGGCTATTCCCCTCACTTTTTCCAGGCAAGAAGAGTGTCTATCAGACTAAACAAAGGTCAGCCTGACAGACACTCTTCTTGTTCAGCTCAGACAGCTGGGAGCCACAAGTGCTAAATACACAGGTTCCTGGCTGCTGACCTGAAATTTGCCAGGCTGAGGATTTCACAGTCCTGTGGGCGTGACCTCTTCAGCCTGGCTAAAGTGCCTTGAAGCCCTCCCCCTTGTGATGAGTGGGAGCATCACAGATTGCCTCGTACATGAGTGCTTCAGTTTTAAGCCCTGAAGTGCTCATGGCTGATTACCAATCAGTGCCAAAGTGGGGTGGGGCCAGCAGTCTCAATGACCCCCATCTCACTCTGTGACGAGTGAGGGAGTGCTGACTTCCTCCACTAGCTGACCTTCGGCCAGTCAGTGGAGGAAGGCAACAGTCTCAACCCTCCTAGGACCTCCAAGGCTTCATCTCAGAGAGCTGCTAAGATATGTTTTATGTGTTTTTTTTATGTTTGGTGTATGCATGTATGCATGAATGTATGTGTATTTGTGAGAGAATGGATGTGTGTGCATGTGGAAATGCATGGGGGTGAGTGTGTGTGCATGTGTGACCCCCCCCGCATCCCCACCCCGGTAAAATAACTAGCCGCCACTGAAAGTGAGATGATTTTGTAAAATGAACTATTTGACAATATTGCAGGGGTACAGTAGATGTAATTTGTCTACCACATAATAACATTTAAATACCTGTAAATAAAGGGCACAAATGTTTGAGACTATATCAGCAGTTCTGGAAGCACAAATGAAGCTAAATTTCTTTGTAATTTTTAAGTGTGATGGAAACAAAGATTTTAATAGGATTAAAATAAAGACATACATATTTCCTTAAACTAGATTTCCACACATTATCACTTGTGCACATTTTATCAGTAAAAAACTGTGGCCCATATTTATACTTTTTTAGCGCCACATTTGCGCCGCTTTTGGACGCAAAACTTATTTTGTAAGTTTGCGGCGCTTTTGCTTAAATAAATGACGCAAATGCGGCTCTAAAAAAGTATAAATATGGGCCTGTATGTCTTAACGAATTTAGTGGCCATTTCAATGAAAAACGTGGGGTCTGTAAATGACAGTGCACTACCACACCATGCTTTAGTAATATGTTTGCAACAGTGTTCTCCAAAAACCATCACGAGCTAGGTACTACACCCTTACCAATATCCTGCTGAATACATTTGCTACACTTATTTTTTTGTGTGTCAAGCTTGGAATGTTCTCTATGACTCCAATGATGAAACATTGATGGCAGCACCCTCACTCTGAAAATTGTTCCAGCACCACTGTGTAAGTCGTTTGTGGGTGGGTGTTTATAATGGGCCACAACCGAGATCTCTAGAGTTGACGCTGAAGGCAGTAGGAGTTTCTCACAGTGCCTGTAATGGGTCATAAAGATATTCAGAATACATGCTCATCGAATCCTTGGCCTCTTTACAGAGCAATGGTCTTGTGTGCCAATTGTAGCTGTGATTCTCTGCAAATGTTTGAGAAGAGGTACACAAATGTTGAAATATCAGCAGGATGAAAGTAAAAGAAAATTAAGTGCTTACTGGTGAGTGGATGTGTTTGTGTGGCGATGATGAAGTGAAGGAGATACAAGGACATACGTGTAGAAGAGAGTGAAAAGACTATGTTGAAGAGGAAAGTGATGAGATGTAAGAAATGCAGATGGAGGATTTTGGAGAGATGTGAGGAGAGTTAGGGCATATGTGTCTAACAGAGAAAGAGCCTGCAGAGGAAAATGGAGTGGAAGAAAGAACAGAAGTGATCAAAACACACTGAAAACCAGTACCCTTTCCACAGTCCTAATAATGTTTCATTAATAGTATCATATTTTCATAATTCAAATATTTTCAATTCAATTCTAAATATTCACATCAAAATCTCTTTACTCGTTTATCTGGTATTGCTAACAAGCATTGGTAAAGCCAACACATTTGGCTTTTTTTATGTGCATGTCTGCTACTGTGTCATATGTCTGGGTGCAAGAACAAAATGGCACCAACGTTCTGGTCAGGTGGTACTCTAAGGAAAGCACAGGATTTTTGCTTACATGTTTGAAGCCACACCCTTAATTATACATGCTGCTCATCTTGAAAAAGGATTCCTAGTTAGCTTCATAGACCCCCTCCCCCTACACACACTTTTTTCAAAACACCTAGGGCCTGATTATGAGTTGAGAAGTTATTTATTTCCCCTAATACATAACAATACGATGGGGTAAGTTATTTATCAGATGCGATAAATAAGACTTATTACAAGTTTATAGGGAATAACATGCGGATTTTGATTTTGAATGCACCAAAATCTGTATGATACAGTAAGTACCATATGTTTTCCCCTGTTACATTTCGGCAGGTTGAAACCTGTCGAAATTTAATGATGGCTGATTTATGAACGCATCAGATAAATATTGGATGCGTTAAATACCTTCACACTTGTAAACAGGCCCTTAAAGGGCTATGGTGGCTTGGCAGAAAGCCAGACCAGGGAGTATGCACACCACTCATGTCATGCTAGCATGAGATATACTATGTCAAGTGCACTGCACTAATTAGCACTGAACTGTTACAGCTATTTCAGCTATTTTTGTCAGCTGGATGGCCTCGTTCAGCTGATCAAAGGATGTGTCTACATAGCATCCTACAACCAAGTATGAAACTCCACTGTAAGCCAAGAATAAGCCAGATTTGCCAAAATGCACAGCACTTGACAAACGTGCCAAAGTGCTTGAAATTCCAGGAAAAATTAAATATTGTACAATTTAATTGTTAGAAATGGGGTTTCTGGTTGGCTAGAGTATGCACCTCATCTAGGCTGAACCCACCCACTTTAGTCAGGGCAAGGGAGTTGCACGTCCAAGATAACCCCTGCTCTCCCCCTTGGTAGCTTGGCATGAGCAGTCAGGCTATCCCAGAGGTAATGTGTATAGCGTTTGCACAACACACACAACACACGTGATGCACTATCCCCACCACAAAGGAAACACAACACCAAGTTATATAAAATTATACTGTATTGTACACAGCGCAATTATTAGACCGAACACGACATGTCAGTAATATCCTGCTACCCAAGCAGTTGTCAGAACGTTACACATTAGTTACTCTGCAGAATCAGCAGTAGTCACATATAACACACAGGTTACTTATCATTCTGCAACATAAGCAGTAGTCAGGAATCACATTACTACACAAATGCACTTGTCATAGAAATATCATAAATGCCCATATCAGGAACATTATAAAACATATGGTAAGCCAGGAAAACATATTAGCATGTTATGCCCATAAAAGGAACATTAGCAAACATATATGAAACACCTCATAAAAATAGGCAGGTTAACATATAAACCATGAATGTCCATATAAGGAACATATGGCATATGTATGCCCTTTAAAAGTACCTGGTTTTATGATGAAAGGCACTCCCAGTGCCAAGAAGAACAACATTGGGCCCCAATGCTCCTTGTACTCACTTTCAGGGCCACTCCGATGATTAGGGGAAGAGAGGGGTGACATGCTCCCCTTCTGGGTTTATAACAGGCTCCTCCAGGGGCCTGCGATCTCTGGGGGCCCTCCAGATCTCCACTGGCCCTCCTACATGGAGGGCCACAACAATGTCCCAAAACAACAATTGGGGGCCACAAAAGGGGGACCTGCGTTGCAAGGGGGCCTCCGTTGAGGCTTCCACCCTGCCCACGGTCTCTGAGAACAAAATCAGGGCCATAGGAGCGATCACGGTCCTAGCGCAGGGAACATTGGAGAGGGATTCTCCCCCCCTTACCCCCTTTGTCCTGCTTCCAGGGTGGCCCTGAGATCAAGTCAAGGAAAAAGGAGCACAGGTGGCAGTGCCCAGCAGCAGGCCAGCGCAAGAGGGATGCAGGCAGTTCCTTACAGTGACCAAGCAAGTCACAGGCCAGCACAGCAGCAGCAGTCCATGGCGGTTCCTGGTGAGTCCTTCCAGCATTCTGTGTCCAGTTCCAAGATGTCTCCAAATTGTGGGGAAAATTCCCCTGTACTTATACTCAGTTTTACAGTGTGTTTACAAAGGAAGGGGAAAGGAGGTTCCAACCAGTTACAACTGGTTCTGGTAGCCCCCCTCTTTCCTCCAGCACAGGCTCCAAACAACAGTTGGGGGTAAACAACCCTATTGTGTGAGGCCAGGGCACACCTCTATATATGTAGGTGTGCCCCGTCTCTCCCTTCTCTCAGCCTAGGAAGACTATTTAGTATGTAGATGCACCTCTGTGACACCTCCACCCTCCCTGTGTACAGGCTGTCTGAAAAGTATGCGCAAAGCCCAACTGTCACTCTGCCCAGACGTGGATTGGAGTCAAGCTGCAAAACACCAGCGTCATAAGCACAGAGAAATGCTCACTTTCTAGAAGTGTCATTTCTGTAATAGTAATAAAAAATCCACTTACACCAGTAAGCAGCATTTCTCACTACCATTACAATCATACCAAACATGCCTATACTACCCCTCATAAATCAGACAATACCTACTACACCTAAGGCAGGGCATTTCCAATGCAATCCTATGAGAAGGCAGCACTCACAGCAGTGAGAAACCAAATAGGCTGTTTGTCACTACCAGGACAGGCCACGCTACCTGGCACGTGTCCTGCCTTCTACATACATAGCACCCTGCCCATGGGGCTAGCTAGGGCCTACCTTAGGGGTGACTTACATGTAGTAAAAGGGGAGTTCTGGGCCTGGCAAGTAAATTTAGATGCCAGGTCCCTGTGGCAGAAAACTGCGCACACAGGCCCTGCGCTAGCAGGCCTGAGACAGGTTTGAAAGGCTACTTTAGTGGATGGCGCATGCAGCGCTGCAGGTCCACGAGTAGCATTTAATTTACAGGCCCTGGGTATTTCAAGATACCACTGTACAAGGGACTTACAGGAAAATTAAATATGCCAATTAGGTATAAGCCAATCACACCAACTTTAGAAGGGAGAGCACCTGCACTTTAGCACTGATCAGCAGTGATAAAGTGCTCAGAGTCCTAGAGCCAACAGCAAGAGGTCAGAAAAAATAGGAGGAAGGAGGAAAAAAGTCAGGGGATGAACCTGCCACAAGGGCTAGCTCCAAAAGTAATTATAATGCAGAGATCACATTTTCTAGAGGACAATAATATTCTCCACTTTACCCAGAATGGGTTTAGACCTAAGCACGGTACAGAGGCTGCGCTCCTCATAGTTGTTGAAGAGACTAAAAGGCTGTTGGATCAAGGAGGATCAGCTACCATTATTCTTCTTGACCTAAGTGCACCATTTGATACAGTCAATCATTATATTCTTGTTGACAGCATTCACTGCTCAGGTATCTTTGGAAGTACCTTCTCCTGGCTTTAGTCCTTCTTCAGAAACAGGACTTTCCAGGTATTTGAGGGAGACTGTAGCTCAGATATTTTCCCATTGAACTGTGGAGTACCCCTCATTAAGCCCCACTTTATTCAATCTGTACATGTGTCCATTGGCTGATATCGTCCTCCTTTTTGGGATATCCATAATATCATATGCGGACAACACCCAACTGGTTTTTGCCCTTTTGCACAATCAGGATCCCAGTTCTTTGACTCTTGGCCCCTGTCTAGAGGAAGTAGCCAATTGGATAAACAACTTGTTCCTGTAATTAAATGGTGATCAAACTGAGCTCATGATCCTTGGCAACTCCTCAAATCCTTACCTGAGCCTCCCCAACTCCAAGATGGCTACAAAAAGTCTGGAGGTTTGGTTGGATAATTCCCTGACCATGATTGCTCAGGCCATAAAGCTACCTGCAACCGGTCATGGCATTCTCAGGATGGTCAGAAATATTTTGCACTTTCTTCCCCCTTCTTCTAAAAAATAGTGGTCTAGGTACTTATTCTCTATCGCCTGGACTAAGGAAATTCATTGTATCTAGGAACCCCAAATTCGATAATAAGAAAACCACAGGATATACAGATATACAGACCTCCGCTGAAAGGATTCTCTACAACATTCCCAGGCACGAGTCTGCCCGGAAAGCTTTGTCTCCCCTTCACTGGCTCCCAGTGGCACAGAGGATTAAGTTTAAAGCCATCTGTATAGGCCAAAGGGCTGGCCTCGATAAAGGCCCTGAGATCTTGTGACACCCTATAACTCAGGAAGAAATCTTCAATCTACTGATGTCTGCCTGGCTGTGATACCTCCCATCAAATAGGCCAGAAGTGGTGGTCGGTCCTTTAGACGCAATGCTGCTAATCTCTGGCACTCCTCACCCCTCCCCCTGCAGTCAACAAAGTTGGAACTCCCTTTTTCTAAACTATTAAAAACCTGGCTTTTCAACCGCTGCCTACTCTAGTGTCCACTGACATACTAGCCATACACTAATTAGCGGTGGGACGCTTGTGGGTAGCTACGCACTCTATAAGCGCCACATAGATAGATAGATAAGTAAAAGTTACTAGTGACATTTGTGAACATAAAATCTAAAACTTTCCAAAATTGGAGAAATTAACAACCATCTCAGGCCGGAGCCCTTAATGCCATATACATCTCCAAGCAATTAAAGGAAGTAGTCCTTGTGGTAGCATATACTGCACAAGGCCCTGAAGGTCCTGCGGTGCAGGAGACTCAAGCCTTCAGTGATCCCCAACCCTTCAATGGACCCTAGACAGTCAAAGGCCAAGGAGTGTGAGATATTGGAGACTCGAGAGCAGGCGCCGCTCCTCCGTATGTGCGGAGGAGCGTCGCCCCCCTGCCAGCAGCAACCACTGCAAATCCTTTTACATGGAAAGGATAATAATCTATGTTTATTATCCTTTCCGTGTAAAAGGGGTGGGGCATTGCGGGTGACGAGCTGAGGGGAGTGCACTGTGCACTCCCCTCAGAGCGCATGTGTGTTTGGCAGGGCATCTCGTGCCGGCCAAACACACATGCGCAGAGGGCTCTCTCCTGCCCAGCAACTCGGTTGCTGGGCTGGAGAGAGCCTACACAGGCTCCCAGTCTGCCTGGAAGGGCAGGCTGGGAGCCTGCGCCCGCACCAGCGACAGGAGAGAAGCGGCACAGGAGCAAAGCAGGTAAGTGTTTTTTTTAAATTATTTTTTAATTAATTTTCTCCTGCGCCCTCCATGGCCCACCCCCTATGCCCCCCACCCAGCCACGCGAGCCTCTCCTGCTCCAGGGCCCCTCTTACATTGTTCATGAGGGAAGCATTTTTGCGCTACAGCACTGGACCAGAGCCCCCACCACAACAGTGAAGCAGCAAAGAAGTGTGCACTTCGTTGAAACAGTTTGACCTTGTTATGCAGTGCCTAGCAGTGTACATACCAGTGTCTTTCGTGCCCATCACTCTAGAGCAGTGACTCTAGACCTGTGATCCCAGTGGAGTAATAATGGCCCCCCGCTGCCCTCCAGGGCATCCCAGGGGTCCCCTCAGCACAGTGCCCGGAGCTGTAGTATGGAAAATGGGTGGAAAACGGGTGGCACTAATTTAGAAAAGCTCCACCATTCCCATTAAAATGTTTATCTTTTTATTGTTTTGTGAATTAAATTAAATATTTCATAATTTGTGTATTTGTTTGATGAATTCTTGTTTCTGCACTTCTGGGTATTTTAAGGTGCAAATCATTAAAATTGCTGTAGTATGGAAAATGGGTGGAAAACGGGTGGCACTAATTTAGAAAAGCTCCACCATTCCCATTAAAATGTTTATCTTTTTATTGTTTTGTGAATTAAATTAAATATTTCATAATTTGTGTATTTGTTTGATGAATTCTTGTTTCTGCACTTCTGGGTATTTTAAGGTGCAAATCATTAAAATTGTTTAGGCCAGACTACCGGTTTTCAGTTACATCTCAGTTGGGGGGGGGGTCCCTGGATTCCAACAATGAATGGGGGTCCGCAGAAGTCAGAAGGTTGAGAATCACTTCACGTGTCAGCTGGATCCTCCCCCCCATTCAAAGACTCCAGCCACCCTACAGGGCATGAGCAAGCGACGACTCTACCTCCCGAGGGCTACCTCTATGCAGTGTAAATGAAGCAGAATGTGGACTTGTGCGAGTCATGCAGTATAAATGAAGCATGCTGTACACCCCTGAGTGGGAAGTGTAGCTATGTGATGCTTGCGATGCAGTGCATTCGAAGTACTGTAGGAGATCTGCGCAACGCTATACACTGCAAGTAAAGAAGTACTCTGCATTTTGATGCAGTCTGATTGAAGTAGTCTGTATATATGGGCATCGGAATATGATGTCATTTAAGCAGTCGCTAAAGCTGTGTCCATGTGTGCAGTATGGTGCAGTGTTTCTTAAATGGTAGTGTGCAATAGTGAGTACATGCCCTATAATGCAGTTGAAGTAGTGGTCTGTGTTTGTGGAGTGCAACTACAACAGTATTACATATCTGCATTGACTACATATCTGTGAGTCAGTGTTTCTTGAATGGCACTGTATGTCTGCGCAGTGGCAAGTAGTTTTTATTTAATCAGTATGACTGAAGTAGTACTGTATATCTGTGTAGTGTGATGCATTGTAATTGAACTAGTATGATATCTGCAGTGTAACTAAACTAGTATTGTTTATCTGTGCAGTGTGATGCAGGGCAACTGAATTATTAAGAAACCTGCACAACATGAAGTGTCATTGAGCAGGCCCCTCCGCTACCCCCTGCAAAAAACTGCCAAGCGCTGGCAGTATACTGCCCACTGCCCTGCCTGTTGCTGCTTCCTGCTGCCTCTGTTAGCCTGCTGCTTCTTGCCTAATTGAGGGCGCTGACGCCTCCCCTTTGCTATTCCCACTCTTTCTTGCCCCCCAGGTCCTACCGCATTACTGCCGTTGTTTCTCCCGCTCTGTCCCCACCCCCGCTGCAGGGCCTACTTAATGACAGTCACTCATGATGCCACTGAGCAGCCCCTCTGCTCCCCCCGGCACTTACTGCCAAGCACTCTGTAGCTCTGGCAGTATAGCACCCACTGCCCTGCTTGTTGCTCCCTCCTTCTGTCTCTGTTAGCCTGCTGCTTCTTACCTAATTCAGTCCCCCGAAGCCTCCCCTTAACTCTTCCTGCTCTTTTATGCCCCCCTGGCCCCACTGTGTATCCGCCGTTTTTTCTGCCACTCTGTTCCTCTTCCCAGCACCCCGCACCCCTACCACTCTAGGACGTTCTTAATGGCGTTTGCTGCGGATTACCATTGAGCAGGACCCTCCGCTCCCCCTGCACTTACCGAAGGCGTGCAAAAGGCAAGCTTGTCTACGTCTGTCTGGGCCTGGACCGTGCCCAGCGCCAGAACCCCTGGTCCTCCCACCATTCGCAGCTACTCCAGAGATGAGATCCTGGTCCTCAAAACCGGACGCCAAGAATCCCGGTGCTGCACGGCCTCTCTGCGCTCCACCAAAGGACCTTTTACCTGCCGCTACTGCTGCTTCTCCTGCCTCACAGGATTGCCTACCCACACAGGACCCAGCACTACTACCTCCCAGAAGATTACCACCAACCTGGAGCTGTTACACTGCATCCAGCTTAACACCCGCTCCCACAGCAAACACGCCATGGAAATCTGGGACACCATCACCACCCTCACCCAAGACGTAGCCTTCATCACTGAAACATGTCTCAACCCTGCTTCCAACCCCGACATCCCCACTGCCACCCCTGACAGATACAAGATGTTACACCAGCACCACCCCAACAAGCAGGGTGGTGGAATCACCATACTTTTAAAGGAAACCATCCAATGCTCTGCTATGAATGACGACCCAACACCTGTCAAGGAGCACCTTAACCTCCTTCTCTACATTGACCCCAAGACAACCATAAGAGGTACCATCGCATACAGACCATCAGCAACATCATCGCCGCCCTCACCATTGCCTCCCTTCACTTCATGCTGCTCCGCGACCTCAACTTCCACATCGAGGACCTCAAGGACACCAACGAAAACCTCAACAACATCGGACTCACCCAACTAGTCTTCACACCCACCCACACTGCTGGATATACCCTCAATACCATACAATCTTCTCCTCCAGCGACAAAATCATATTCACCCACTTCACGGAACTCTCCTAGACTGACCACACAACCATCTCCAAGACCCAGCACACCATCTTCAAGCACTGAAGTGCCACCTGCCGCAGCTGGGAAAAGTAAGTAAGAGCCAATTGATGCAGGCTCTCTGCACCACACCACCCGATATGTCAACCAACCTTGACCTAGCCCTCCACAACTCCTCCACCTGGATGAGCAAATGTGCCAACAAAGTCACCTCTGAAACCGTCAAAAGCCAACAGAACATCAAGACAAGCCAGCTGGTACACCCCAGAGCTAAGAACCCCCAAGCATAACTGTCTACTTCTACTCAAGAAGTTATGGTGCATCTCCAAGGACCCCTCCGACAGTGCAGCACACAAAAAATCACTCAACGTCTACCACTGGTGCATCAAGGAGGCCAAAAGAACAGCCATCACTGACTGCATTGACCCTGCAAACAACAAAACCAAGGAACTCTTTAAGGTTATGAAGGAATTCTCCAACCCGACTGCCACAGAAAACACAGTACACCCCTTCCAGCAACTCTGTGGCTCACTATCCAACTACTTCCACAGCAAGACTTCCAATAGCTACAACAACTTTAACCCTCAACTCACTTCGTTCAGACCTGACAACCTCATCCAAACGGCGCACCCCAGCCCAGCCATAACCACATGGGCATCACTAGATGTCAGACCACCGCGATCCTCATGTCCTCCACCCACCTACCATCTCTTCAACCTGGGATCCGACATAACCAGCACTGAACTAACCAACCTCCTCAACATTTCCATTCCTACAGCATCCTTCCCAGACGGATGGAAGTATGCAGACATCAGAACCCTCCTAAACAAGACCTTAGCTGACCCCAGCAACTTCAAGAACTACCGGCCAATCTCCCTCCTCACATACCCATCCAAAGTACTCGAGAAGGCCATCAGCCGACAGCTCACCGACTACCTAGCACGGAACCATTAACGCATCACAATCAGGTTTCCGGGCCAACCATAGCACCGAGACCCCACTCATCGCCGCAACAGATGACATCAGAGCCCCCCTCGACCAATTAGAAACAGTGGCTCTGATTCTCCTCAACCTGTCAGCAGCATTCGACAGTCGCCAACAACATCCTCATTGATAGACTCCACAACTTTAGAAATCAACATCACGCCATCAAGTGGATCACCTAATTCCTCTCCAGGATGCACCCAGAGGACCCACCTACCTCCGTTCTCCTCTACCCCCAAGAACATCATATGCAGCGAGCCCCAAGGACCATCACTCAGCCCCACGTTGTTCAACATGTCCATGACCCCCCCCCTTGCGGACATCGTCAGAGCCTACGGACTCAACATCATCTCCTACGTGGATGACACCTAGCTGGTCCTCTCACTCACCAAAGACTCCACTAACACTAAAACCAACTTCTGCAATGCCATGACCGACGTAGCCAACTGGATGAAAGACAACTGCCTAAAATTGAAAACCAACAAAACTGAAGTACTGATCTTTGGAAAGAACACCTCCGCTTGGGACCACAGCTAATGAACGGAAGAACTCAGACCCACTACCACATAGACTGACCATGCTTGCAACCTCAGAATAATATCGGACAGCCAACTGACCATGAAACAACAAGTCAATGCAGTCGCCTCCTCCTGTTTCCATACTCTCATTATGCTCCGCAAGATCCTCTGATGGATCCCAGTAAACACCACAAAAGATCGTCGCACAAGCCCTCGTCACTAGCCGCCTCAACTGCGACAGCACACTCTACACGGGCATCTCTTCCCAACTCATAAGACTCCAAACAATACACAATGTAGCAGCCAGGCTCATCCTGGACCTCTCCAAGCGTACACACATCACTCCTCACCTCGGGAAACTCCACTGGCTCCCTGTCAAAAAAAGATGCCAGTTCAAGACACTCACACACGCCTACAAAGCCCTCCACAACCTGGGATTGTCCTACTTCAACCACCGGCTGAACTTCCAATTTCCCTCGAGACACATGCGCTCTTCCTCACTCACCCTCACATGAGTCCAACACATCCATTGCACCCACAGCGGGCCGTGCATTCTCCTACATCGCTGACAAAACCTGGAATGACCTCCACCTCCAAACAGCACCCTCCCTGGAAGACTTCAGAAAGCAACTCAAAACCTGGCTTTGTGACGTAGATGCAGCTACTGCAGCACCCTGTGCAATGTGATGCAGTGTAACTGAACTAGTATGACACCTGCACAGTGTGAGGCAGTGTAACTGAACTAGTATTGTATATCTATGCAGTGTAATGCAGTGTAACTGAGCTACTATGAAATCTGCTCAGTGTGAGGACGTGTATTGTATGCGTGCACTGTGATGCAGTGTAACTGAACTAGTATTGTATGTTTGTGCAGTGTGATGCAGTGCAACTGAAATAGTAAAACACATGCAGAGTGTGAGGCAGTGTAACAGAACTAGTATTGTACATATGTGCAGTGCGATGCAGTGTACTCCAGCTGGCTCCAGTCTCTCACAGAGGGTGTGTTATCCCAATCTGGCTATCAATGGGGGGTCAGGATGGGTCTCAGTTCTCCTGTCAAAGCGAGCAGTGAGTATTATGATTAGTAATACTGTCAGGATTAAGTGAAGCTGGCCAGATGTCGACTTTCGGCTGATAGGCACAAGCTATGTCAGACCTATCCTTCCTCTGTTATGAGTGGTGCCTGCTTCGCAAGTGAAATTAATCTGGGCTAGGCTGAGCCAATTGCAGAGTCTGGGCAAGGCTGGGACTTTGTGGCTTTGACACTAAAGGGGT
Organism: Pleurodeles waltl; assembly: GCF_031143425.1. Classification (NCBI taxonomy): domain Eukaryota; kingdom Metazoa; phylum Chordata; class Amphibia; order Caudata; family Salamandridae; genus Pleurodeles; species Pleurodeles waltl. Next base: position 428,558,000 of record NC_090445.1, on the reverse strand, counting down.
TCTGTTGACACTCATGTGCCTGGCACTCAAAGTCCTTGCATTATTTAAAGAGGGCGGCCTCGCTCTGTTGGTCGTTTCAGTGCAGAGCCATGAACATGAAGCTTGCTGGCAGCTTTAGATTGTCCTCGGATCTGAACGGGTGGTCGCATCACTCTAGAAGTCTGGTACCTTCTCAGGCTGGAGTTAAGATCCTGAAGATATTATTTTCAGCCCTGTTCACTCTCTTCTCATATTACTGCATTTACTTGTGTTAAAATGGAACATCTCTGTGGACCCAGAAGACAAATAAGTACTCTTTATTCTAGGGGCTGTTGGCCCGTCCTCTGGTCTATTGTTGAGTTATTCATGCATTTGTTCCACCTACCACGGCATACAGCATGAGGACCAGGGTCAGCCCACCTAAGCCCCTGCCTTACCTCCCTTTGAGTGGAGGCATTCTGCTCTCTGCACACTGTCCACGTATGCACAAAAGTAGCCCCCTTCAGTGACAGGGACTACTAGCTCAATGTGCACTTTTTGATAAAAACAAATATTTGCCTTTGACTTTATTTATTTTTTTGGCATGGGTCAGGCAGCCCCCCCCCCCAGCACTGCTAACAGGCCGTTTTCACTGCTACTGTGTGGTCACATGCATGTGCTACAAACTAAAAAAGCATATGTAAAGTATAATATGGGCAGTCAACGTCAGACCTGTTTGATTTGCCAACGCTTGTTTTGTTTATTACATACCATCCACCTCTGTCCTTTAACAGCTTGCCCTGCCAACTTAATTTCCATAATTATGTCAGGTACAGTGCATGGGACAACCATGGCAACCACGCAATACGTTTACAGACGGCTGCCAAAAAAAGCCTTTAGATTCGCAATTTAACCAAGAGCACACAATCACATTGTTTCAGGGAGCAGGCACCCAGCTGAGAATGTCAGCTTCTTTTTTTTGGGTTGAGCGCGCAGGCACTTTGACCTATTGTAAGTATTATTGGCTTTTAACCACGCCCATCGCACGCCCACAACTTTCTCTCGTTCGTGGGCTTGCCTTTCAAAAATCCTTTGTTATCATTGGTAAATGCTTTACATTTGTCCCTCCTTGGGGCGGTTTTGTTACCGCCTTGCAGACTGCCCCTGTTACAGGAATAATTGCAGATTGCCGATACTTTTGACTGTGAGTGAACTTGTTTTTCTTTTTGTGTCTTTCCTTCGCCCTCATGGTGGCCGTGGTGCTTCGAATCGGCTCTCTTATGTCAACTAGTTTACATTCTATTTTCAATTTAAGTGGCAAGAAAAGCCCAGTTAGGAATTTACAACACTAATAGCTCTAACTCGAGCAAACACAAGACCCATAGCATTGCAAATGTTTGTTTAGCTGGTTGTCCCTTCTCTTACCTTACATACAGATGACTCGCTCCTTCCCTTTCAGCAACTCAAGGTCGCCATTACCGTTCAGGAGCGGTTGTCATTTACAAGAAAGGAAGGGGGCTGTTTTTCTAAAATGAATAAAGCGTGGGGGCTTTGTCCCAATCAATCCTACCCACTTTGACCTCTGCTCACTCCAAGCCACACCTGTGGCTCCCACTTTCTGCCTCAATCGATCTTTCCTTTGCCTCTTTCTTTGCACCCACTGCCCTCTCTTTTCTCATTCTTTCAGTCATCTTTTCTCTGTGTCCATCTTTCTCCCCCACTTCTCTCTCTCTTAATCCCCCATTTCTTTGTCTCTGACACTTCTTCCTCTGCTTCGTGGCACTTTTTTTGCTGCTCCATTTCTGTCTCTTTTTTCGTTTCCTTGCCCCTCCCTCCCTCCTAGAAGTGTTACATTTTGTGCAAATAAACATGTTTTGGACTGGATAAGGATGTCATTCACTGCCCCTGCCAAGGGCTAAAGCTGCAGTTGTGGGCGGCAGAGTGGTACTTCTGAAGGGGCAGGCATTGGGCTGTGCTTCTGCTGGTACAACTCGAGGCATCTCACTCTGTACAAGGCACGAATAAACAGGCTAGAGGCGAGTAGGTAACCTTAGGTGAGTGAGATGTGGCTTATGAAGTGAGGTCTGGGCAAGTTGCAGGAATACAATAATAGAGATTAAGGCAGATAGGCATGCGACCTGAAGTAGGTAATACCCGGGGAGAGGATGCTTGCAGAGAGTGGAGGGTAAGGAAAGGATTAGCTGAAGGAAAGCAAGGAGAGGGAATAATCCAAGGTTTGCTGATGAACCCATCATGCCCAGTATCTGCATTCATGCTGGTACCAGTTCTCCCAGGCTATTCCATCCCATGGCATTTATCACATGCTGATGCCCCCTCTTCTGTTCCATCAAACGGCACAAGTACAATGAGGCAGAAGGAATGCACACGTCACTGTATCCCACTGGCCGGCTTCATTTTACCACCACCTCTTTCCATGATCCACTACAAGGAATCCAGGATAGGCTACCGCCCTGTTTCCTCTCTACTGCTGTGCAGTGTTCTGGCATGAATAGACAAGCGGCCAGGAAACTCAGAGGGTGGTCTCGTGCACTTCCCAGCAGCCCAGACGTGAGTGCAGAGGAAAGACAACTAAGGCCACTGACTGAACCTTATTTGTATGTGAAGTCTGGTTCATACGCAACTATGCCTAGTACAGACCTGCGGGTGCCACGGTGGCTTTCAGGGCTTTGTCTTGCAGCTCACACATCCCTGAAGCAGTTCCGTTGCCTGTAGCCTACATGTGGAATTCCGAGGTGACTAACACGTTGGCCTCGCTTCCCCCTCTACTACGACATGCACCCTTTTGGTAATGTGCATGAAGCCGTCCCTGATGTTGGTTGTCAAATTCTGCGCAGTATGTGTTTTCCCAGTTTTGCTTAATTTTGCTCTGTGTTATACAAACCCAAAATTGCACAACTATTTTGACTTGTACTTGTGTTGGCCGCCTATTTACATATTTTTAGATTAGTATGACTTTATCAGATGTCTGTAAGATTAAACCATGGACTTGAGCCACTGCCCAGAATTTGCTTCCATGTCATGTGGTCACCCTCACAACAAATAAGGAGAAATTGTATCTGTGGCTGCAGGTGCCTGCATGTGTGCAGACCTGCGCACAAGTAAAGTCCAGATTGTGAGGCCCTCTATTCTGTGCTGATAGCACTCTCTGAAAGAAACAGACAAACACCCCAAGATCGCGGAAGGAGTGTGCAATGGTGACCTGCCCTCATAATGTTTCAACAGAATTGTGGATACTTTTAAGAATGTGTTTTAAAATGTTATAATGTAGAAACATTTAGGTTGGCCCTTCAAAAATGTGTGTTTGTGTGCGTGTCCGTCTGTGCGATGACTGCACATTTGTGGTAGGTGTGTGTGCATGTGTTGTCCCTGAGTATGTTTGTGGCTTGGACAAGGATGAAAACGTGAAAAGTGAGAAAATAAGGAATTAAAAGGAGAAAATATGCAGCGGTTGAAATTAGAAGTAGGCAAAGGTTAAAGGGAGCGGAAGAGGCATGGGTGTGATATAGGGGTGGTGAGATAAAAAGGGGTGTAAACAGTGAGTAAGGAGGTGTGGAGAAAAGAGGCTTAACGCTAATGGGAGCGGGAAATCCTCTGGAGAAGGTGGAAAAACAGATAATGAGAGCATTCCTGGGAGCCTATCATGGAAATATCAGGAGAAGAATAGGGGGGAAAACAGGGAAAGAGGAGGAAGAGGGGAGATACTGAGGAGAACAAGAAGAAGGATGGAGACAGATGGGTGGAGACGTATGCAGGGAAAAGATAGAAGAGCAGTGCTTAATTTGCCAAAAAATATGTGCCAGGGCCCTCGTAGGAGGCCACGTCAGCCCGCACCACCCATAGACCCTGCCAGCGCTGCCAAAGACAATACAAATAAAACTACTATCACACTCCTGCATGTATGACAATTCAGACTATTCTGGGTCCCCTGAAACCATTAGAATGGCTTGGATGGCAGGTATTAGTAATTTTTAATGTATATTGAATTTATGAACAAGTGTTGTTGTGCTCATCTCTTGAATAGACAGTGCCACTACTGGCAGGCTGTCATAGATGTTGGTGTTGACAATGAAATGCGGTGCCGAGCACTTGAAACCACTGGCTCAAATTAAGCACTGAAGAGAAAGGGGGCAGTAGAAGAGGAGGAAGAAAGTGCAAAGGAGACAAAGGAGTAGAGAGACTGTGAAGAGAAGGCCATGGGAGGGATGGCAAGAGAAAATGATATAAGAAGGAAACACAGGCAAGGGTACTGGGCGAAATCTGGGAAGATCAGTGGTTAATGTGAGGTGATGGTTGCCGTTGACGCTTACCTCACTCATTGTAACTCATCAGACATTTAGCAACAGCAAGAGAGGGAAAGCACACAAAGGAGAAAAATTGAGAAATGTCACAAAGGGAGAAAAGCATGAAAAAGAACTTGCAAAAGTGAGATAAAGGGGAAGCGAGTGTCTAGTGGTGGATTAATGAGGCGTGAGATGGCTTCAAGACCACACATTCTTGGTATTCGGATCGCCGACATTCAATAACACTGGCCGCAGGCTTCTGAGCAGAGATTTGGGCACCAGCATTTATTATTTTACAAATTAAGCACTTGAGGAGAGACAAGAGAAGATGGGAAATGAGAAAAAAGAAAAGTCGTCAAAAGAGGAAGAAGAAAATGAGAGAAGAGGAGACAAAATGTTAGTGCAGAAGAAAGGGTTAAAGAAAACCAGCACAGGAGAAACAGAAGGATGGAGCATGTGAATACAAGGTTTGAGGGGAGAAGAGTGAGTAGAAGAGAGAGGACAGAGGGAGAGAAGATAAAGATGAGAAGAATCCAAAGTAGAGAGGAAAAGAAGCATAGTAAAGGAGACCGGAGATATGAGAAAGGGTAGGGGGAGGACAAGAAGGGGAGATGGCACTTAAAGAAAGAGAGATCAAGAGCCAGAAAAGCAAAACGTGAAGAGACACAGAGAAAGTGAGAGGAGACAGTAAACGAGAGGACTGGTGTATATTAGTACGATGTTGTAAGGGCGATCAAGATTGAGAGGGGGAAAAGGGCGAGGGAAGATCTGAGATGTGGGAAGAAATGGGTGGGGAGAGAAAATAACAGGATGTGAGAGATAACAAAGGTCGAGGAGAGAAGACCAGTCCAGAAAAAGAAGAGAGGGAAGCAGCAAAGAGAGTTCGAGGTGAAGAAAACCAGGAAACAGACATAGAAACAAACATGAGAAGGAAGAGCTAGGGAGAGAGGGAGACAAAGAAATTATGAGCTAAATAGGGAAGTGACATCAGATAGGACACTGACAGAAGAGTGAGAAGTGGGCAGAGGATAGAAAATAATAAAAGGTTCAATGTGATGGGAGAGAAAGAGAGTAAGAGAAAGAGACAAAGCTGGGAGGACGGGAGAAAGGTGGGCGAGTGACAAGAATACCGGGGTGTGTGTGGGGGGGGGGGGGGTAAAACCTGGACAGTGTGGAGGGGAAAGCAGAAAAGGAAGGGGCGGACAGTAAGTGAAGGGAGGGAGAGGGTGAGTGTCGTGATGCCGCGAGCACGAGGTCAAAGGCTGACGTACAGGTGCGTGATCACAGCGCACTCACGTACGGCTCGCAGCACCGGTGAGAAACGGCAGAGACCGAGCGCCAGCCAGGGCAGAGCCCAAAGGAGGGGGCCGCGGAAGAACAAGCGCTGGACTGCACGCTAAGCGGGTGGGAGTTCAAAGTAAAAAATAAGAATAGAGAAAGAAAGACAAACAAAAGCAATGCACTGAAGATGACATTAGAATAGTGCAAAAGGGCGTTGAACACTTGTAACGCTGGAGATGCCGTTTCACTCTTGCTCTCTGGTGCCCTCTTCGTCAGACGCTCTGGTCTCTGGTTTTCCGAATGGGGCGCTTCTTGCCGGGGCTGCGCCTGTCGCCTGACTGCGCTCTGACTGTGCTGTTGCCTCCTGTCGACCCTGTGCCGTCTATCAATCAGAGTTATCTATCGAACGGGTGCTGTCTCCCAATCAGAGCTTTCTCTCGAGCCGGTGCTGTCTCTCTATCGGAGCTATCTGTCGAGCCGGTGCTGTCTCTCTATCGGAGCTATCTGTCGAGCCGGTGCTGTCTCTCTATCGGAGCTATCTGTCGAGCCGGTGCTGTCTCTCAATCAGAGCTATCTATCGAGCCGGTGCTGTCTCGCTATCGGAGCTATCTGTCGAGCCGGTGCTGTCTCTCTATCGGAGCTATCTGTCGAGCCGGTGCTGTCTCTCAATCAGAGCTATCTATCGAGCCGGTGCTGTCTCGCTATCGGAGCTATCTGTCGAGCCGGTGGTGTCTCTCAATCGGAGCTATCTATTGACTGGGGGACGTCTCTTTCCCTGAACTCTCATCCATCCGATTTTATCTTACATTGGAGCGCTCTACTTATGGGGTGCTTTTGGAAGCACTCTACCCACCGGGTGCAGTCTCTGAACTTGGAGCTCATTATCCATCGAGCACACCTAGAATCTCTGCGGGAGCTGTCTTACTCGTAGGTGCGTTCCATCCCAGGGTGTTATTTCTTATCATAGAGCGCTACGTGCTTGAGTTGCTGTGTCTTATCTGGGAGTGCTGTACACAGGGGCGTTAGACTGTTGAGAACTTTCTACACATCTGATGCTGTCTCACACCTGCCCTGCATTATACCTTAAGAGTGCCGTCTCTTACGCGGTACTGCTCTGTCCTCATAGAGCTATCCCTCCCTCTCAGGCACTCTACCCTCAGGGTCTCTTACCTGGTAGTGCTCTGTCCTCAGAGTGCTATCTCTCATGCACTATACCCTCAGGGTGTTGTCTCTTACCTGGTAGTGCTCTGTCTACAGGGTGCGGTTTCTCATCTGCCGTACACTCTACCCTCGGGGTGCTCTTACCTGGGAGTGTTCCGTCGTTAGGGTGCTATCTGTCACTTACTATGCGCTTGCTTATCTGAATGTCATTTAGCCTCAGGGTTCTGTCTCTCACCTATCGTGCACACACTCCACTCTGGGGTGCTTTTACATACCTAAAAGTGTTCTGTCTTCAGAGTGCTGTCTCTCGCGTTCCTTGCGGTCTCGCGTCTGGAATAGCTCTATCGTCATGGTGCTGTTTTATCCGGGGGGCGCTATGGCCCAAGAATGCTGTCTCTTACCTGCTGTTTCACGTGGTGCTGTCTTTCACCTACAGCGTGCTCTGTTAGCAGAGTGCTGCTGTACCCCTCCCAAACGCCAGCTATACACTCTTTTGGCAGGAGGCTGTCTCAAGTCTAGAGGGCGCTGTTCCCTACAGGGTGCGGACTCTCACCTGCATTACTGTCAGGGCGCAGTCTCGCACCTCCTGCGCCTTGGAACTTTGCTCGTAGGTTATTCATGTCCGCATAAGGTCTCTTACCTGAGCTGCACTCTCTTCACAGGGCGCTGTCTCTCTCCCTCTCCTCCTGAGTCCAGCTCAGCTCTCAGTCTCTACACTGCCAGTGTACTGAGCTCACTGCCTGCACTGCCTCCCGAGACCCCAGCTGGGATGGAGGGAGGGAGGAGGGGAGGCGGAGAAATGGGGCGCGAGGGAGAGACGGAGAAAGCGAGAGAGGAGAGAGGGGAACTGGCAGGACAATGAGACCTTTATCTCCCAGCCAAAGTTCTCAAGATGTGCTGTACACACAGGGGCTGCTTCTCGGCCTGAGCGCTCTAATAACATTCCCTTCCGCAGGGCCCGGCGGGAGAGAGGGCTGTGCGGGAACGACACGTAAAGAGCTTAACAAGCAACAACGTGCTAGATTAGTGAAGATTTCTTTCTTTTCTGCATAAAATTAATCTGAGCATAAGGCCCTTTGCCCTCCTCTGTACACAGCAAATGCGCATAAGACCCTTTACCTTCGTCCGAACATGGCTAACATGTTTAAAACCCTCTAGCCTCCTCTGTGCATTGCTAACATGTACAGAAGACTTCGCCGTCCCCCGTACATGACTAAAGTAGGACCTTTCGCCAATATGTGTGCAGTAGGGTAATACTTTACAGGAATTATGGATCTCAGAACAAGCCTCGGAAACTGCAGTGAACCACATGGCCAGAAAGCCACAGGCTATTGCATCACACGGGCCCCTGGCCCGGCTTGGCTCGAGGGAATACACAGGAGACGAGGGGCGTGGCGCAGGCACCAGCAGCTGCGCTCGAACCATTCAGGGGATCCACAGACCATTCACGGGGCCCCCATTCAGTCCAAGGCCTATGAATATCTGTGAGATATGGGATATTTAGTGGCCCCCGTCAGATTCTCCAGGGAGGCACCATCATTTTGCAGTGCACCACTGCTCGAGGCAACTTCCACACCAGAAACTGAGTGTGTGTGCATGTGTTCTGTCATCGGCCTGCAGTCTCCTGCATTCTGGTGACAAGGTGGGAAACACACCCTGAGGAGTGTAATATGCCCATATGGAGACTGCCTGTGTAGGTACCACAACTTCCTGCAGAGACGCAGTGCTGACATGCCAATCTGCCCTGACAGCCATAGCAGGAGTGGACACCAATGACAGGGATGATGTCTTCATGGTTTCATTCATGAGTCACACCACTCCTAAGTGCATACGGCCAATGATGTGCATTGTCACCATTTCTAAGGTGGATTTTCTGGCCCTGATCAACACCGGGCATCAGTAGATGTCATGACCTTTCTGCAATTCATAGAGTTGAACCCTAAACCTCCTCACCTATTGACTTCAGCAAAGATCTATGTGTATGGTGGTCACATTCCACAGCTTGCTGCAAGGGTCACAGAAATGCGAGTGGCACATGGCTACAACATCAAACACGTCAAATTCCACGTAACAAAGGAAGGTACCGGAATGCTGATTGGATGTCAAATGGCCAAGAATTTCAAATTGGTATTCTTTGTTAAGCACACCCACACAACACAGAAGGAAACTGTGCTCTAAGACTTTCTACTACAACTGTTTCAGGGACTTGGGTGCCTTAAGGGCATGCAAGTCAAACTACATCATGCAAGTCAAACTACATATTGACCCATCCATAAAGTTGATTGCCTAGCGACACAGGAGAGTGCCTTTCCACCTACGGCACCAGTTTGAAGAACTCCACAAATTGGAGCCGCTTGGAATGATCGAAAGGTGACTGGACCCATTCCGTGGGTGTCCCCTCTAGTGGTCAATCCCAAACTACGACATCCAGGAGCAATTTGCCTGTGCGTGGACATGAGGCTGAAGCATAAAGCGATTCACAGAGAATGCCATCTCACGCCTACCATGGAAGACCTAATGGTAGAACCTGATGGTGGCCAATGGTTTTTGAAGATGGACCTTAATACCAACTATCACAAGCTAGAGTTAGACCCATCATGCAACTACATAACTACCTTCTCCAACCATGTCAGCCTTAGAAGCTATAGATGCATAAACTTTGGCATATGTTCGGCTGAAGACGTTTTTCAAAATGGCATATGGGAAGCCCTGTTGGGTCTGGCAGGGGTGCTAAACATTAGCAACAATGTCTTGATATACTCCACACTGGAAGAACACCACCAGAGGCTCTGGGTAACATTGAGCCGCCTAGCGGGCCAGGGCCTAATGCTGCACCATCAGAAGTGCTCCTTCTTCGAGAATTCTTTGGCTGTTTTCTCCATGATAATGCCTGAGAGTTGCCCAGAAGAAGGCGAATGCCATAGAGAATGCAACAGTGCCATACAATGCCACCGAGGTCTGAAGTTTTCAAGGGATGACTACCTAATGTGCTCAACCTAGTCATCATTTCAGAATCCTTGAGAGCCCTCACTAGGGCCAGCATTCAGTGGAGCTGGTGTAATCAAGCCAGCAACGTGTTCCATAGGGTGAAAGAGGCTTTGCTGTGGGATGCTACCAGGGCTTACTTCAACCAACAACACAACATAGAATTGGTTGTCGACACTAGCCAATGCGCAGTACTCCTGCAAGAAAAGAGCAGAGGACAAGGGGTCCCCATCACTGATGCCAGTCCAACCCTCACAGATACCGAGACCCGCTATGCTGAAATTGAGAAGGAAGCATTGGCTATCCGATGGCGTTGACAACATTTTCACCAGTACCTTTACGGGAGACCATTCTAGGTCATCACTGACCACAAACTGCTAGTTCCACTATTAACTGGCATGATGCACATCCCTCCACTAAAGATTGAGAGGTGGGCAACACAACTACATCCGTACACCTTTGAAATTGTGTATCACCCAGGGGCCCACAATCCTGCCAACCTTTTGTCCAGACACCCTCTAGAAAACAGCTATGGTGGGAAAGATGAGTACATGTGTGCTGAAGACTTTGCACAGATGATCACATTGTGTGCCTGTCCCACAGCAATGATGCAAAAGGAAATTAAATCTGCCACTGCCAATTAACCACTTCTACTGAAAGTTGGTGCAGGTGCTACAGCACAAAACCTGGTTGTGATTCTTAGACAGCACAAAACCGTGGAACACGCTTGAAAAACAAAATAATGATCCAACTATGGTGAGTACGAGAAGCACTGAGCTACATAGGTGACGGACTCCTATTACAAGGCCAGCTCAATGTGATGCTGCAGTCCCTATGGCTCCAGGTGATCAACCTCACCCACCAAGGACACCAAGGAGTGGACAAAACAAAGGGGAGACTCCGACACAAAGTATGGTTCCAAGAGATGGTTGGAGCAGTTGAGGAGAAAGTGGAAGGGCGCCTCCTGTGTCACATGATGGGTGGCAGAAAAAGGCCTATCTTAACTGAACCCACCTGAGCATGGATTTCAGGAGTTTCCCTATGAGAGGGTAATCATGGTCATCATCAACAGCCACTCCAAATACTCTGTGGTAGAGCTGACCCAATCAACGGCACTACAGAGAGTAAAATCTATCACGGAGAAAGTCTTCACTCAGTTTGGCTTCCCATTTAAAGGGCAAGAGATCAAAGAATACTTGGCAAGCCTACGTATCCGTCACTGAAAGGTCACCCCCCTAGTGGCTTCAGGCCAATGGGGGAGCCGAATGCATCATGCCCACCCTAAACAAAGCTAAGCACATTGGGCTAAATCAAGGGAATTACCCGGAGTTCTATATGCACACGTTCCTGAGAGCGTACCAACACCCCCCATATTGTACCACTAAGTGCACTTATATTGACCTTCTGATTCAAAGACCTTGTAGGGACTGCATTCCAGCCAGCCATGCCGGCAGCCTCACCTCCTAGATGTAAAGTCAGTGCAATAGAAGTAATCGTGCCAGTAAAGACCGAAGAGCTTGCATGACAACAATCCAGATGTGGGACTGGGTGCTAATAAGAGATCATTACCCCAGGTGGAAATTTGGAACACCCTTTGAGAAAGACCCCAGGCAAGTCATGAATGTTCAAGGGACCATGCTCACTGCCAAACTGGCGGGGCAAGCAGGTGGTTAGAAACATATTGTGGATCAACAAGACACAGGTTACTGACACTGCCTCCGTCTAAGGAGCTCCTGAGGATGACTGGTTCAACCACGCCGGTGGCCAAAGCTTGCCCACTGTGACATCTCAAGAGGTGTCTTGCCTGAGTTCAACGCAACTCCGCATAGAATAGCATCCCCAACTGTGGAACAATCACCAAGGATATGTGGAGGTACTGGTACCCCAGGAAATCTTGGAGGAAAGAATGAAAGAAGCCAGTGATACCACCTCTGGCTCAACCCAGCTCCAGCCTGTTATTGAGAGACTATGCAAGGGAACTGACATACATGGACTTCTAAGGATTTGTGTTTGTTATTTCTCACATTTTATTTCATCACCAGCCCAAACCTCCTTCCCTGCTCCCACTTCCAGTGACAAATATTGAGGGATATCTTGTCATTTCACTTGGGGAGGGATGTAGTGTACCACCCGGGCAGTTCGTCGTAGGCTACTTCATTACATGCACCCCTGAGCCATAGCTAGCCCAAGGGAATAAATAAACGGGAAGTGGATTGTGCACGGCCACTCCCACATCATGAACAGAGTGTGTGAGCAAGTGTTCTCTCATTGGCTGTGCTGTCTCTCGCACAGCTTAGTGCAGCATTCAGCAACAGAAACCACTATCACTCAGGCTCAAGGGACTGAGTTGAACTGCATCTGCTCTTACTCTAGGGTTTCAGTCTTCATATTCTACGCCCAGCCTGCATCAGGTCTTGTTAGCTTGATAAAAGGTGGGCCTTGATGAACTTTTTGTCGACAGCCAAGGTGTGTACACTTAAAATGTGAGGCCTCACACAATCCTTTGAAGAGTGCAACGCCATGAATGTTTTCAAGAAATCCATCATTGTCCAACGTTACCACATACTCAAGACCTGTCACAGGTGAGGAGGATCTCAAGGCCAAAGACACTCTGTAAAACTCCACATACTCCACATACAGTGTTCTAGGTAGAAAGTTTGCAAGATTCCCCTTTGCAGTCACACTCAGAATACCCCAGGGGCAAGACGACATCCACCAAACCACCACCCTGCACCAAACCTGATCCAGGAAGCAAATCCTCGCTGGAGAACCTTGGCGGGTAAATATCATAACTAATGGACTGAAGTGTGTGCAATGAGCGAAGGCTGTTCTCCCTTCTCTTCCTGGAACGAAGGACAGAAGCAGCACTATTAACAGGGTGGGTTTGTATCTTGACCATTACAAGTGTGGGCACCTCTGCATGCCTACTCTAAAGGGTCACTCCTTGGCCTTCTATGTGGTACATTCGTTATTTTACTAAACCACTCATTGACATTTGTGGGGATTGAATACCGTATCCTAGAATATATCTTATTCAGTGGTTATGTCTCTTGGGGGCTCCAGATTTCCTTGCTGCCTCCTGAAGCTTTCAATGTGTATTTGACCTTCATTCAATATTTAGTCTATAAGACGGGACAATGATTCTCTTAAGATGAGATTCAACTGTGTTCAACCTTGCATGGGATCCTATTCCGGATCCAGGCCTTTAATGACTGTTTATCCTTAATCCAAACTGGAGGAAGGGTAATTGGCACCAGTTAAATTGCTTAAAAACAAAGATTTATATCTTTCAGAGACAGAGGAGTGTACTCTAATTGTTTCACTCCTTCCGAGACATCTTAGAAAAGGTCTCTTATTTCAAATCGGAAGGTAAAAATCTTGGCACAGATTTACTAAGCCTTTGTGTTGCCATTGTGTCATGCAACTCAATGCAACACAAGGGGTTAAGTGATATTTACTGATCCACACAAAGCCACCTTGTATGGCTCTGCATGGCTCAGTAAATCCAGAATAAAGCATGGCAGTGCAAAATGTTGCCTTGTGTTACTCTGTGTTGGGAAGTAATTTCATGGGTGCAGTGTGGGCGTTCTCATACTTTCACACATGAATTTTGGTGTATTACCATATTTACTAAGGATAGTAAACCTGGGGATATGTCAAAATGCATCGCCATCCCAACATTTTGCAGCACATGTAGAAAGAGAAAAATGCCGTAGAGGATTGTTTATGTGCAGGAAGTTGTTCCTTCCTGCACAAAAACAATCCGGCCTTTAACATAGGCACCCTTTCACAATGACACAAAGGTGCATGCATTGGCATTAGGCAGCACTCAGTGTGTCAGCGCAGAGAGTGAGAGAGCAGGAATGCACCATATCTTAGTAAATATTGTGCATTCCTGAACTCTCCATTTCACGCAGCCCAACAAGTTGTCTTGCTGCGATGTGTTGGTCAAATGTTAGCAAATCTGGGCCATTGGTTTATGCTGTCCCAAGACACGTCAGTGTTTGTCCTATAGGGGCTGCATTCTCAGTTTTATTATTATCTCTATAAACTCATGAAGCCCCCCCTCCATCTGTAGAGGTCCCAGAAGCGTCATGCTTGGGGCTACCACCCACTGTAGTTTTGGCTCTTCAGCGGCGTCCCCCGGAATTCCATTGATCGCCACAGCTGCCGCCAAACACGGGGATTGGAAGTGAAATCATGTTTCCTCATTGGCTAACAGTCATCAAAAGATTTAACTTCAAGATCAGCTGCTGTACTTTTAAGGCACTGACACTCCTATGGCTGGACTACCCAAGACCTGGTTTAGAGTTGGAGTGTAAAGGAAAATCTGATTAATGGAGGAAGAGATAGATGCAGAGAAAATATACTAGCAGAAAGCCATCCACCATAGAGCGCATGCTGGAGGAAATTCCAAAGGATTTAGAACTTTGGAAGAGTTTCTATTACCACCCACCTCTAATCAGACCCTTGGCCTTGCTCTGTGGTAGGAGCTTTAAATAGACTGTCTCTAATGTATTAATTTCTCGGCTTGCCCACCTCTCTATGCTGAAGATCTGAAGTTTCAGAATGCAAACCCTCCCCTCGCTTCAGGAAGATGACTCCTTTTGAACTGCAGCATGAAACCAAGCTGAGGAATTCATAGCAGGAAGTTAAAATCAGCCCTTTTACAATAAATCAGCTTTCTCTGGTCTGTTGTCTTCCGTTCCTTCTCTCTCCTGTAAGATTAATTGAGCTTTGAGATAGTTGCGCTTATATAAAGGTGCTACATCCATGTTATACACTCACTCATACTCTCACTAACATCTGAATAATGCCTTTCTCCCTTCTCTGCCTGCACTTGCACAGGACCCTCCGCCATTTTCTGTGTGGCCCGACATCTACATAAAGGCTCCATTCTAGTTTGCACAGGACTAGTATGGGCAAAACCCATCACTCTAATCTGCATAGTGCTAACATGTGGAATACGCCCATCTCTCTAATCTGCATTGTGCTAACATGTGTGCAAACCTCTTAGCCTACCTTTGCATATTATTATGTAAATCATGAAGTCATTAATGTGTATACCCCCAGCAACTTTCACTGCATGGTACTACAGAGTGCAAGGGACACTTATCCCTCTTCTGCAATGAGGCAAATAGTGACTAGCCTACTCTGCAGTAGGAAATGATGAACACAAATGTACTCGGGGTAAATTTGTACACAGCCCGGGTTCCTCTAGCAAAAAAGTAGATGCCTGGATGTTAAATGAAGAGAGATAGTTCTGCTATGGGATCTGCCAAGCAACAAAAAACATTTTCAAATGTATCATGAGGTCTTAAACACAGCGAAAAAAACTTCTAACATCACAAAAGTAGTGCTGCACAGAATGACCTCAAAAGACACATTGGTATGAACAAAAGTTAGTTACTATCACCTCCCATGGCCTACATACCAACTGCTCCTACTGAAGTATACTGTAGGTTCTTGCTTCTCATTTTGAAACTAAGCATGAGAGGAAATATCACAGCTACTGATAAACCAGGTATAACTCCAAATTCATTGTTGCAAACTAGATGTGCCCAGATTCAAACTTTGCATCTAATCCTCAGAGCCTACTCCTCCCAGCTATTTCTTTAAGCTTTAGCCCATTACATTGGAAGAAGATGCCAGACTACTGTCATGAAAGCCTGCTCCACCCAGCTCCCTCTTTCATCTTTCGCTCATTCCTGTAGAAGAGGTTGCCACGCTTTGGTCTTGAGAGCCGACTTCGACCAGCTCCTTCTGTCAGCTTTCGCCCATCACTGGGGAAGAGGTTGCCATAATTTGGTCTTGAGACTCTACACCAACCAGTTTCTTCTATCAGTTTTTCAGCCATCATCATGGAAGAGGATGCAATGCTTCGTTCCTAACAGCCTACTCCAGCAACCTTCATCTTTCAGCTTTGGTCTATTACTGTGGAAGTGGATGCTAGACTTCGGTCCTAAAAGCCTACTCCACACAGCTGCTTCTTTCAGCTTTGACCTGTCATCATGGAGGGGGATGGAACGATTTGGTCCTGAGAGCCATCTCTACCCAGCTTGTTCTGTTAGGATTGGCACATCACAGTGGAACTGATCCCGTGGTTATGGTCAGGATTTAAATCCACTGATTCAGACATCAGTTCTGCAGTGCAGTGGATATTGGGAGAATCCAAAGGTTTTTTGTCTCATTAACCCCTTCTCTGCCAGGCCTTTTCCCCCTCAGGTGCCAAGCCTTTTTTTTGGCTATTTGGGGCAGTTCACGCTTAGGCCCTCATAACTTTTTGTTCACATAAGCTACCCACGCCAAATTTGCGTCCTTTTTTTCCAACATCCTAGGGATTCTAGAGGTACCCAGACTTTGTGGGTTCCCCAGAAGGAGGCCCAGAAATTAGCCAAAATACAGTGAAAATTTCGTTTTTTTCAAAAAAATGGGAAAAAGGGGCTGCAGAAGAAGGCTTGTGGTATTTTCCCTGAAAATGGCATCAACAAAGGGTTTGCGGTGCTAAAATCACCAGCTTCCTAGCTTTCAGGAACAGGCAGACTTGAATCAGAAAACCCAATTTTTCGACACGATTTAGGCATTATACTGGGACATACCCCATTTTTACGATTGTTTGTGCTTTCAGCCTCCTTCCAGTCAGTGACTGAAATGGGCATGAAACCAATGCTGGATCCCAGAAACCGCAACATTTCTGAAAACTAGACAAAATTCTGAATTCAGCAAGGGGTAATTTGTGTAGATCCTACAAGGGTTTCCTACAGAAAATAACAACTGAAAAAACAAAATATTGAAATTGAGGTGAAAAAATCAGCAATTTTTCTCTACGTTTTACTCTGTAACTTTTTCCTGCAATGTCAGATTTTTTAAAGCAATATACCGTTACGTCTGCTGGACTCTTCTGGTTGCGGGGATATATAGGGCTTGAAGGTTCATCAAGAACCCTAGGTACCCAGAGCCAATAAATGAGCTGCACTCTGCAGTGCGTTTTCATTCTATACTGGGTATACAGCAATTCATTTGCTGAAATATAAAGAGTGAAAAATAGCTATCAAGAAAACCTTTGTATTTCCAAAAAGGGCACAAGATAAGGTGTTGAGGAGCAGTGGTTATTTGCACATCTCTGAATTCCGGGGTGACCATACTAGCATGTGAATTACAGGGCATTTCTCAAATAGATGTCTTTTTTACACACTCTCTTATATTTGGAAGGAAAAAATGTAGAGAAACACAAGGGGCAATAACACTTGTTTTGCTAATCTATGTTCCCCCAAGTCTCCAGATAAAAATGATACCTCACTTGTGTGGGTAGGCCTAACGCCTGCAACAGGAAACGCCCCAAAACGCAACGTGGACACATCACATTTTTTGAAAGAAAACAGAGGTGTTTTTTGCAAAGTGCCTACCTGTAGATTTTGGCCTCTAGCTCAGCCGCCACCTAGGGAAACCTACCAAACCTGTGCATTTTTTAAAACTAGAGACCTAGGGGAATCCAAGATGGGGTGACTTGTGGGGCTCTGACCAGGTTCTGTTACCCAGAATCCTTTGCAAACCTCAAAATTTGGCTAAATAAACACATTTTCCTCACATTTCGGTGACAGAAAGTTCTGGAATCTGAGAGGAGCCACAAATTTCCTTCCATGCAGCGTTCCCCCAAGTCTCTCGATAGAAATTATACCTCACTTGTGTGGGTAGGCTTAGCGCCCGCGACAGGAAATGGCCCAAAACACAATGTGGACACATCACATTTTTTCATAGAAAAAGTGCCTACCTGTGGATTTTGGCCTCTAGCTCAGCCGGCAGCTGGGGAAACCTAGCAAACCAGTGCATTTTTGAAAACTAGAAACCCAGGGGAATCCAAGATGGGGTGACTTGTGGGGCTCTGACTAGGTTCTGTTACCCAGAATCCTTTGCAAACCTCAAAAGTTGGCTAAAAAAACACGTTTTCCTCACATTTCGGTGACAGAAAGTTCTGGAATCTGAGAGGAGCCACACATTTCCTTCCAACCAGCGTTCCCCCAAGTCTCCCGATAAAATTTATACCTCACTTGTGTGGGTAGGCTTAGCGCCCGCGACAGGAAATGGCCCAAAACACAACGTGGACACATCAAATTTTTTCATAGAAAACAGTGCCTATCTGTGGATTTTGGCCTCTAGCTCAGCCGGCCCCAGGGGGGGCAGAAATGGGCTAAAATAAATTTGTCCCCCACCCCTTCCCCCCTCCTCCCCCAGGAGCGACCTTTGCCTACGGGGTCGCTCCCCCTGCGTGACATTGGCGCCAAAAAAAAAATCCCCGGTGCCTAGTGGTTTCTGCCCCCTTGGGGGCAGATTGACCTAAAATCGCCCAATCTGCCCCCAAGGGGGACAGAAATGGTCTAGATACAATTTGCCCCCCAGGGGAGCGACCCTTGCCAGTTGGGTCGCTCCCTATCTCTAAAAAAACAAACAAACAAAAAAAAAACACACAAAAACAAATGCCCTGGCGCCTAGAGGTTTTTGCCCCCCCCGGGGGCAGATCGGCCTAATAACAATAGGCCGATCTGCTCCTGGGGGGGCAGAAATGGCCTAAAATAAATTTGCCCCCCCAACCCACCCCCCAGGAGCGAGCCTTGCCTACGGGGTCGCTCCGCCTGCGTGACATTGGTGCCAAAAAAAAATCCACGGTGCCTAGTGGTTTCTGCCCCCTTGGGGGCAGATTGACCTAAAATCGGCCAATCTGCCCCCAAGGGGGCAGAAATGGCCTAAATACAATTTGCCCCTCCAGGGG
Organism: Pleurodeles waltl; assembly: GCF_031143425.1. Taxonomy (NCBI): domain Eukaryota; kingdom Metazoa; phylum Chordata; class Amphibia; order Caudata; family Salamandridae; genus Pleurodeles; species Pleurodeles waltl. The sequence continues at coordinate 428,539,547 of NC_090445.1, read as the reverse complement.
AGCGACCCTTGCCTAAGGGGTCGCTCCCCATCTCTAAAAAAACAAACAAAAAACACCCCCTGGGGGCAGATCGGCCTAATAACAATAGGCCGATCTGCCCCCGGGGGGGGCAGAAATGGCCTAAAATAAATTTGCCCCCCTACCCCCCCAACCCCACCCGGGAGCGACCCTTGCCTACGGGTTCGCTCCCCCTGCGTGACATTGGCGCCAAAAAAAAAAATCCCCAGTGCCTAGTGGTTTCTGTCCCCTTTGGGGCAGATTGATCTAAAATCGTCCAATCCGCTCCCAAGGGGGGCAGAAATGGTCTAAATACAGTTTGCCCCCCAGGGGAGCGACCCTTGCCTAATGGGTCGCTCCCCATCTCTAAAAAAACAAACAAACAAAAAAAAACACACAAATAAAATTGCCCTGGCGCCTAGAGGTTTCTGCCCCCCCGGGGGCAGATCGGCCTAATAACAATAGGCCGATCTGCCCCCAGGGGGGGCAGAAATGGCCTAAAATAAATTTGCCCCCTCATCCCCCCGGGGAAGGACCTTTGCCTACAAGGTCGCTCCCCTTGCTTGACAGCGCAAAAAAAAGATCCCTGGTGCCTAATGGTTTCTGCCCCCCTTGGGGGCAGATTGACCTATAATCGGCCGATCTGCCCCCAAAGCGGGCAGAAATGACCTAAATACAATTAGCCCCTCCAGGGGAGCGACCCTTGCCTAAGGGGACGCTCCCCATCTGTAAAACAACAACAACAACAAAAATCCCCGGTGCCTAGTGGTTTCTGCCCCCCTTGGGGGCAGATCGGCCTAATTACAATAGGCTGATCTGCCCCCATGGGGGGCAGAAATGGCCTAAAATAAATTTGCCCCCCAGGGGAACGACCCTTGCCTCAGGGGTCGCTCCCGTTACGTGAAAAAAAAAAAAAAACCTCCCTGGTATCTAGTGGTTTCTACCCCCCCTTGGGGGCAGATTGGCCTCATAAAAATAGGCCAATCTGCGCCCAAGGAGGGCAGAAATGGCCTAAATATAATTTGCCCCCTATGGGAGCGACCCTTGCCTAAGGGGTCGCTCCCTACACCTAAAACACAAAAGAAAAAAAAAAAAAAGTGTCCCTGGTGTCTAGAGGTTTCTGCCCCCCCTGGGGGCAGATCGGCCTAATAATAGGCCGATCTGCCTCCGGGGGGGGGGCAGAAAAGGCCTTAAAAAAAAATTCCCCCCTGGGAGCGACCCTTGCCCAAGGGGTCGCTCCCTTTATGTCACTTTCCCCCCCAAAAAAAACATCCCTGGTGTCTAGTGGGGTTTCAAAAGCCGGATTGAAAGCAATCCAGCTTTTGAAACCCTGGGAGAGACTTCAAAGGGAAGGAAATACATTTCCTTCCCTTTGAAGCCTCTCCTTGCCTCCCCTATGTGATCGAAAGAGAAATGCTGAGCATTTCTCTTTCGAGAGCTTCCAGCGCGATGGGGGAGGCCCTGTGATTGTCAGCGCGCGCTCGCGCGCTGACTTCCCGGGGGGGGGTCGGGGGTTGAAGGGGTAGGGATTCCCCTTTCAGCCCTGACCTGGGTTGGTGGGGGGGCGGCCGTCGGGGAGCGCTAGCGCTTCTCCCGAGGGCAGCATGCAGGACGTAATGGTTACGTCCGTGGCACCACACAGGCGCTGCCATGGCGGGGAAGGGGTTAGCAAAAGATGATTGTCAATACTGCACTGCCAGAAGGCACTGTTTCCAATGCCTCTAAAACTAATCACTACTCTTTCAATCCAATAGTTGAATGTTGACTATATAACAACTTGACAAAACAATCACACAGTGAGCTCCCCATTATCAGTGAAACATTGCAAAAGATTTCATGGCTCTTGGATGGCTTTTCAGTGAAACACAGGTGGCTATGTGAAGTATGTTGGATCTTATGGCAGCCTTGGATCCATTTCACCATGTCCTGCTGATCTGCCATCTTGAGGAAGCTGGAGGGGTCGACTGACCTGCCCTAGAATAGCCCTCTTCATTTTTGGCCAATAGATTCCAAAGAGTTAAGTGCCCCTTTTTCATTTAACAACCTGCAACATGTAGGGTCCCCCAAAATCTAATATTTACATGGAGCTTGTGCAGGGCTTCTGTAGTAAACAAAAACTGATGTTTCAATTGAACACCGATTATGCCCTGACGTTTTTTCATAAGATCCCCAAATCAGTTTTTCATCCTGCGTTCCTGTCTAACTTACAGATGCTCCTGGCTGAGCAATAGTTAGTTGGAGATAATAGTCTCTGAGTCTGAAGTCCTCATCTGTTGGAATGAATCCCATCTTGAGAAACAACAGCAGCGCAATGATTTGCCATACTCTGGTCGTGAAGCCATTCAGGAATATTTTAAGTTAAACATATGGCTCTACTTTGTGAATCATTGTTCATGCTCTTCCGAATTTACCATCTTTCGATGATAGAGATGCTGTTTCTCATGTTCCAGGAGCAGTGATCATTAGGACAATTGCCACCTGTAGAAGAGGTTTACCAAAACATTCCTTTTAGAAATTGCCAGAAATGCATGGCTGAGTTTTGGAAATTGCAGACTGTGGAGGCTTCTCTTGTGCATTTGAAGATGTGACTATGTGCCGGATCTAGCAGAAACTTCTTATCGGTTCCTGTGAATGCCCGTATTAAACTGAATGGTAGGTACCTTTAACTGAATGGTATGTATTTTTAAGTGAATGGTATGTATCTTTAAGTGGCTCCTATATCCCAGTAGTGAACAGCTCAACACTTTAGATAAGGGTTATTGTGTTTGAGTATACTACTAGAAAATCAAGTCCTAATATTGTTCTCTAACTATAATGTAACCAGAATATCAAATACAAACATTTGTGTCATTTGTGAAGGTAGATGTATAAAGGGAAAGATAGATATTTTATACTTAACACAACATATATGTACTTTGATTATCTATCTTTCTATGGAAAAAAACAAATGTTAAGGAAATATGTATTTATTCTTTCCATACACACTCAACTTAAGCAACTCAAACATTACAATTATTGAAGTTAATAGTTCAAACTTAAATGATCAATTTATGCAGCACATTCAAGGTACTATAAGTTGTGCACCTCTGTACAATGTGTTACTTATAACAAAAAAAAAAAAATTGCTGGACTCCTTCAAATTACTATAAGTTGCACACCACCATACACATTGTTGCCACCTCACTCTCCACACTACATTAACTATAACTTGCCACTCTACCATGCACTGTGTTCTGACAAATCAATTCATTGAAGATGCCAGAAGTAACAAAAGCTATGATTTCACATGCTGTAGTGATGTAATATACGAGGGTTTAACCAGTGCATAGAGAAGGTGCGAGTTATAATGTGCTGGGTAAATTATACATTTAAAGTATAACTATAACTTCTGAATTTCTCATGTATGTGTTGCTTAAGTTGGGTTTGTATTGAAAGAATAAATGAAGGTTCCCTAACTATAACTTATCCTTAACCTTTGTTTTTTTTTCATGGAATTTAAAGGGGTTTTATTTTTTAATAAAAATGTGTTTAAAATTGTAGTGTCAAGCGTTATTTAAGGTGTCATTAATTGTAGTGTTGTGCAGTAAAACTGAGGAGCGTCTGGTAGAGTCGAGTGTCGTACAATGGACTATTGTAGAATGGAATACAGTGCAGTGGAGAAGAGTTGAGTGGGGTACAGTGAGATACAATGGAGTAGAGTGATGTAGAGTGGAGTTGCACACGGTACAGGACAGCGTTGTTCAGTGAAGATGCATAGAGAGGATGGTTGGACAGTGGCGTAGAGTGTGGTAAAGTCTGATACAGTATATTAGAGTTGGATGGAGTGGAGTAGCATACTGTGGACTAAAGTCCAGTGTATTATCGTGTCAGAGAGTAGAATGGAGTGGATTTTAGTGTAGACACATAGGCCCTCATTTCAACATTGGCTGTCGGCTGGACCGCCAGTCGGCAGCCAATGCGACCAGGAACCCGCCGGCCGCATTTGGACATCCCTGCTGGGCCCTAACATTGCAGCCGGCTCCTAATGGAGCCGGCAGGAATGTGGCCGTGCGGCGGGTGCAGCAGCACCCGTCGCGCAATCCACTATCCGTAATTTGGGCAGTGGATTGAGCGATGGGGCTGTGCCTGTGGGCCCCTGCACTGCCCATGCCAAGTGCATGGGCAGTGCAGGGGCCCCCAGGATCACCCTGAGTCCCCTTACCACCAGCCTTTCCATGGCGGTGTTCACTGCCATGGAAAGGCTGGCGGTAAGGGGAGTCGAAATCCCCAGGGCAGCGCTGCTAGCAGATTACGACTTCCGGGTCCACCATGGCGGTATTCCGCCGGTCACTGTGGTATGACCATGGCGCTTTCTCCACGGTCAAAATACGCTGTGTAGTACCGCCAGCCTGTTGGCGGTACTACCGTAACATTTTAGGGTTGAAATGAGGGCCATAGAGTACATTTGAGTAATGTCTTACAAACTAAAGGTGCCATCTCATAGACTAGAGCAGGGTTCTGCAAAGTCGGCCCTGGAGAGCCGGGTCCATGCCAGATTTTTAGCATATCCACATTTAGAAAAAAGCTGTTTCAGAAATCTACATTTTTCTAAATGGGGATATGCTAAGTGTCATATAGTGGAATAGAGTGTTGAACAATGGAGCGTACAGGCATGGACTGGACTGGAGAATTCAAGTGATTAGATACAGTGAAGTAGAGTCTTGTAGTGTGCCATAAAGCTTAGTACCGTTTTATAGAGTAGAGTTATAGAAAATGGAGGTGAGTGGCATACAGTGCAACAGCGTACAGTGCATTGGCATACACTGTAGTGGGGTGTAGAGCATTAATGTACAGTGGAACAGCATATAGTAAAATAGTGTACAGTGGAATATCGTACAGTGTGATAGTGTACAGTTGATGACTGGCATATGGTGAAATAGCATACATTGGAGTGTTTTAGAGTGAAGAGGCATAAATTGGAGTAGGATATATTCGATGAGCGTATATTGGAATAGCGTAAATTGAAGTGTAGTAGCATAGACTCAAGTAAACTGGATTGGCATCTCATACAGAAGAGTGGAGTGCTCTGCCATATAGTGTTTGAATGTGTTGTAGAGAGGAGTATGGTGTTGGACAATAGAGTGTATGGCCATAGACTTGAATACAAATTTAGACAGTAGAGCATTGGCTCTACTGGTGTTTTTTAGAGTGGAGTTACATAGAGTTGAGGAATGTGCCGTGGAGTGGCATAGAGTGCAGTAGTGTACAGTGGAGTCACATTAAGTGGAAATGCATACAGTGGAGTGTCAAAGGGTGAAGTAGCCTACAGTGGATTAGCTTAGAGTGAAGAGATGTACAGTGGAGTTGCATAGAGTTGAATAACGTACAGCTGAGTAGCGTACAGTGGAGTGGTGTATATTGTAGAGCAGTACAGTTTATCAGGGTAAGGTTTAAGTAACATTTTTGGAGGACTGTACTTTATGCTGTGCAGATTAATGCAAGGCAGCGGCTTGCACTGCATTGTGTTTCTCTAGATGTACCAAGTAAATCAGGGCGCATGGTGGCCTTGCGTTGTTTGGTAAATCTTATGTGGGTATTGCGTTGCTCTTGTGATAGTATGTGTAACGCAAGAGTAACACAGCAGCATCCCATATTTTTCCCTAGTGTTCTAGTGTGCCACAATATACCGCAGTAAGTTAGGGGTATACTGTGGTACATGTTGATGAGAAGCCAGTGTATAATTGGCTAATGTCTATCTTTAAATTTTTAAAAGGCAGGAATGATTTTCTAGTACACATTTGTTGTGTTGTGGCTTAGGGCCTTAAATGTAGCTATTTTTTGTTGTCTTTGCTAGATATTACCATTATTTTAAAGCGGTAATAGTTATAGATTTTCTTTTAGTTTCTACATACATTTTCGCTACCTACACAGGTCTGGGGTACTACATAGCATGCACTGTGTTTTTAACAAAAAATTATATTTAAAAAAATATATATTTTAGGTAAAACAGTAATTTATAGATATGACCATGGTACTTCATCCAATTTTGGTGCATAATTAAATATGTAAAAAATTGTAAAGGTGCTAGAGTACACTATGGTGGTCATTCTAACCCTGGCAGTAAAAACCGCCAGGGCGAATGACCGCGGTAGCACCGCCAACAGGCTGGCGGTGCACCGCTGGGCATTCTGACCGCGACGGTTCAGCCGCGGCCAGAAACGGAAAGTCGGCGGTGTACCGCCGACTTTCCGCTGCCCTTGAGAATCCTCCATGGCGGCGGAGCGCGCTACGCCGCCATGGGGATTCTGACACCCCCTACCGCCATCCTGTTCCTGGCGGGTCTCCCGCCAGGAACAGGATGGCGGTAGGGGGTGCCATGGGGCCCCATGGCCGTGCCATGCCATGGGGCCGTAAGAGGGCCCCAAAAAGAATTTCAGTGTCTGCCTAGCAGACACTGAAATTCGCGACGGGTGCTACTGCACCCGTCGCACTCCAGCAACTCCGCCGGCTCCATTCGGAGCCGGCTTCATCATTGCTGGGTCTTTCCCGCTGTGCTGGCGGGCGGCCTTTTGGCGGTCGCCCGCCAGCACAGCGGGAAAGCCAGAATGGCCGCCGCGGTCTTGTGACCGCAGTGCGGTCATTTGGCGGTAACCGCATGGCGGGCGGCGACCGCCGCCCGCCGCGGTTAGAATCACCGCCTATATTTGCGAAATACAGTGTGTTACCAGGTTAGTTAACATACTGATTTTAAAAAAAATTGTTTAACATGCTGTGGTACTGCGGTACGCAATAATAATTTATCAAAATATATAGAAATGTATAATTATGTTTTCCTAACTATTACCACTTAAAGCCAGTGGTAATAGTTGGGGAAAACATACAAAAATTAATACTTACCCATATTTAAGGCCTTAAGCCAGAAAACTGGCAAAGTGTTATGAAATCAACTTGGCTGCCTGCAATTTGTGTAAAGACAGTCATTATCCAATCAGATAATGACTTGTCATCACGAGGTACTGCATTACTACCTCAAAACTACCACAACAACAGATATCGCTATGTTGAAAATCCTAATAACTCTAAAAATACTTCACCTTTTTTTTATGCCACCACAAAAAAGATCATCTGCACACTATAATCTTCAGTCTTGCTGAATTCAAGGTAAATCCGACTGACCGTTTTTATGCTACGAGCACCGCAAAAAGTCTTTGTAAAATGCATTGGGGTCCAAAGACCTGATTTAGATTTCTGCAGACGGGTTATTCAGTCACAACGGTGACAGATATCCTGTCTGCTGGAATATGAAGTGGTATTTATATATCGGCAGATGGTATATCCATCACCGTTGTGGCGGACTAACCCGTCTGCTGAAATATAAATCAGACCCCAAATCCGTTTTCGGGTGCCTCTTGTAACTTTGCACCTCCTTGAAGAATCTATGTAAAACGTTCCATTATCCGCCAGTGTACAACGACGAATTTCATAGTGATTCATCTAATGTGCGGAAAGTTATTGAGGGCCAAAAACCCTAGGAATTCTTATACCGCACTACCCTAACTATAACTACAGTGTGGCTACTGCCACTTTGTAATATATATATGTTCAAGATGTGTGGATGGAGAGTAAATAATAGTAAATCTATACTTAACTCTGCGTACTCATGTTGGGATAGAAAAGCCCCTTGCATGGTTGAGGGATGTGTACTCCTGCCCTGAGAGCCCCAGTTGCTACAATGTCTGCATACATGGTGCTGATTTTTGTTGTCATGGCCAAACACGGATCATGCATATGTGCCATGGGATAGGTCTGTCTACTGATTGTTGTACCTGGAAGGGTGCTCAAAGCATTATCCTCATAGTGGTGAAAGGCTACTGCCTCTGCCAGTGGTTAAGTAGCACAAGTGCTTTGATGGCAGCATACAATGTAATGATCAGTAGGCATGAAAAAGCCTTTTTACCTGTGTCAGTGGAGTGAGACGAACAGGCTCACTCATGTAAAGTTCTGCTGTTGTGTGCTTAACTCATCCTTGGCCTGCATCAAGTTAGTAGGTAATGCTGTGCAGTGTGTGTGCATGTTCTGGGCATATGTGTGCCTGTGAATGGTATAATACATGTAAGGCTATGGATTACATTTTGGGAGACCCAGGAGCATAAGGAGGTAGAGGAATATCCCAAGACAGATTTTCAGATCACTAGATTCCTCAGAGCTGTGTGGGACACACACTGGAGGAAGGAGAGTCAGGCTCTTCAGTGCACTTTAAAGGATGCTCTTGGATTCAGGGAGAGGTCACGGAAAAGGGGCCTCTGTACATCTTATGCAGGAGGTGGGGCTGATAAGAGAATCATAAAGAGTAAGGGCTGGCGTCCTGATGTAATTTTTCAATGCACATATCACTGTGACTGACATCCAGGTGTCAACCTCTATTCATTCACATTGCCTATGTTGTGGGGATATCATATTTGGAGTCACTCCTGCTTTGAAAAACTGCATTTTGGAGGAAGAGCAAGGCAGAGCAGCAGGCACTTCAAAATGAAGAAACCCATCAAAACAAAGTTCAAAGATTCAGACCCTAAATCACATTCAGGGGGTCATTCTGACCTCGGCGGTAAAAGGCTCTTACCGCCGGTCAGAAGACCGCCATTCTACCGCCGTGGCCGCGGTAAACCGCCACGGTCATTCTGACCCACAACTGTCAAACCGCCAAAAACCCGACATCCACTGAAGGCCGCCTCATCAGCGGTCAGCAATAAACTGGAGATGACCAAACCTCCACCGTCACGCCAACACAAACACGCCCATGCCATTACGACCCACGAATCCACGCGGCGGTCATTTAACCGCGGTATACCATTGGCGTTACACACCGCCGCGGTCAAAATACACACCCAGCTCCAAAACACAGCCTCATTGGACAATTTGAAATACACACACCTGATACACATACAAACACCACTCCCACACATCCAATCAACTATAAAACACACACCCACATCACCCACAAACCCCCACTACTAGAAATTCGGAGAGAAGGCGAGAGAGAGAGAGAGAGAGCACAGCTATCGAAAACCCCAACACACAGAGGAACACAACATCATCACCCACACTACATCCACGCACAAAACACCACACATCACCACACACACCACACTCATCACCACAAACACCACCCCACACCACCCCATGGCACCCCAAAGACACCCCAGGTTCTCGGACCAAGAACTCAGGGTCACGGTGGAGGAAATAATTAGGGTAGAGCCCCAGCTATTCGGCACACAGGTGCAGCACACCACAATAGCCAGGAAGGCGGAGCTATGGCAAAGGATCGTCGTCAGGGTCAACGCTGTGGGACAGCATCCCAGAAACCGGGAAGACATCCGAAAGCGCTGGAACGACCTACGGGGGAAGGTGCGGTCGATGGTGTCAAGACACAACATCGCTGTGCAGAAGACTGGCGGCGGACCCCCACCCACTCCACCCGAATTCACAGCATGGGAGCAAGAGGTCTTGAACATCCTGCATCCTGAGGGCCTCGCTGGAGTAGGCGGAGGAATGGACTCTGGTAAGTCTAATCCCAACTACTTCACCCCCCCAACCACCAGCATGCCAACCCACACCCCCACCCTCACCCCCAACCCCCCCAGCACACATCCTCCCTGCCAATGTCTCACCAGCACAACCCACCCAACACAACACCAATCCCTGAATGCCAACACAAACCATGGACACCCATCACCTAAGCATGACCACTGCACATACCCATCCCCCCCCCACAAACCACCCTCACAACTCCTCCCACAAGGGAATGCCAGCACTGGGGGACAAGGGCACCCACAAATCGCACGCCATGGCACACACAGAAGCAATAACCATACTCTTTTACCCCTGCAGGGCCCGAACGCCAACACACCGGTCAGGAGGGTCCAGATTTGTCCATCCCGCCCCCAGAACAGGCCACCAGTGATGACAGCAGCTCTGTCGACCTAGAACCTGATGACCAGCCCGGACCATCGGGGACCTCTGGACAGTCGGTTCCCCACACACAGACACAGGCCACAGCAGACCCAACCCCCTCTGGGAATACCAGCACAGCTCCCTCCCAGCGGGCCCATGCCTCTGTCTCCAGGACGCGTCAATCAGCGGTGTGTCCGCCACTACAGGGCACCCAGGCTGACCCACCACCCCAACAACAACAGGGACCTGGGGGCAGTGGTAGTGGGCACACCGTCCAGGGGACAGAGGCCCGGGGAAACAGGGGAACTGGGAGGGCTGCTGTGCGAGAGGGGGTTGACCGGCCCAGGGAACCCACTCTCCAAGAGGCCCTCACCACCATCATGGGAGCATACCACCACTCCCAGGAGACGATGGCGACGGTACTGGCCAGGTTCCAGGAGATCCAGGCACAGCAGGAGGAACGGTACATGGGGTTCAGAGACGAACTCAGGAACATTGGTACCGCAATGGGGACCATCGTCCTGGCCCTCAACCAGATAGTCACCACATTGCGGGACCATGTGGCACCCCAAAGGGCCCCTGTCACTAGGCCGGACGACGAACAGCCTACCACCTCCGCCGGCGCTAGTGGACAGGAGGCCCCCACACAACGACAGGCCACCAGAACCCCACCTCCTGCTCAAGATCAACAGAACCTGAGATCACACAAGAAGACAGAGTAGGATGCCAAGACCCCCGCCAGCATAAGATACCCCCTGATGTCATCCCACTGTCCCACATTGTCACCCTGTCCAACCTTGAACTGCCCCTGCTCCATCCTTCCACAGGCATATGGACAATGCACCTGTGCTACTGAGAACTGGACTCTGCCATGGACATTACTCCACCCCCACCCATCACCGTTTTACTATCATGGACCTATATGCAGCACTTAAAATAAATCACCAATTGCACTTCAATTTTCAGGAGTCTGCTTGTATTCTTTACAAATGTATTACACATAACGGTGCAATAATGTTCTGTTACATTGTGATGACAACATACCAATGTCAATAAGCATTAGTCCATGGGCAAACAAAGCAGAAGTCACGCAGTGGGTCATACAGCTCTGAAAAGGGAAGGGAAAGTCACAAATCAGTTAAAAGGAACTGGGGGGAAACACAGAAAGTAGAGATGCAGGAGGCCAGAAGTAAATGTAAAATGGCGTGGGTGATTCTTACCTGTGTGCTACTGAAAATACTGTTGTATAACTGTGTCCCTGTTGTCCGTGTCGTCCCCGTCGTCTTCCTCCTCTTCACTCTCCACAGGCTCCACAGCTGCTACAACACCACCATCTGGACCATCCTCCTGCAGGAAAGGCACCTGGCGTCGCAATGCAAGATTGTGAAGCATACAGCAGGCCACGATGATATGACACACCTTCTTTGGTGAGTACATTAGGGATCCACCTGTCATATGCAGGCACCTAAACCTGGCCTTCAGGACCCCGAAGGTCCGTTCTATAATCCTCCTTGTTCGCCCATGTGCCTCATTGTACTGTTCCTCTGCCCTGGTCCGGGGATTCCTCACTGGGGTCAATAGCCAAGGCAGGTTGGGGTAACCAGAGTCACCTATTAGCCACACACGGTGTCTCTGTAGCTGTTCCATCACATAAGGGATGCTGCTATTTCGCATGACATACGCGTCATGCACTGACCCAGGGAACTTGGCATTTAGATGGGAGATGTACTGGTCAGCCAAACAGACCACCTGGACATTCATCGAATGGTAATTTTTTCTATTTCTGTACACCTGCTCATTGTCTTTTGGGGGTACTAAAGCCACATGGGTCCCATCAATGGCACCAATGATGTTGGGGATATGTCCAAGGGCATGGAAATCACCCTTCACAGTGGCCAAATCACCCTCCTCAGGGAAAACAATGTATCTCCGCATGTATTTCATCAGGGCAGACAACACTCTGGACAAAACCTTAGAAAACATAGGCTGAGACATCCCTGATGACATGGCCACTGTTGTCTGAAAAGACCCACTTGCCAAAAAATGGAGTACTGACAGAACCTGCACCAGAGGGGGAATCCCTGTGGGTTGGCGGATGGGGGACATCAGGTCTGGCTCCAGCTGGGCACACAGTTCATGTATAGTGGCTCGGTCAAGTCGGTATCGAAGTATAATATGTCGTTCTTCCATTGTCGACAGGTCCACCAGCGGTCGGTACACGGGAGGATTCATCCTTCTCCTCGCAAGTCCTCGCGGACGGTGCCTAGGAAGGACAACATGGAGCACAGAGTCAAGCAACCCACAGGTACGTTCACCCAGCTTGCACAGTACACGAATCGCTATGCATTGAAAGGCTTGTATGAGTGGCAATGCAAGGCCTAGGCCTGTGTGACGCAGTAGCAATTAAGCCATGTGGGCCCTTGTAATGGCGGCTGCCTGACCTGAGAAGTGTGACAGTGGGATGTGAGGTCAACGCGCTGGCGTGGCACACCGTGGCGGTAGGCGGTCGAAGACCGCAGTGCGAAAGCGCATTGGTTAACATTGCACCCTATGGGTCTCAGGAGCCAATGACGATGTGCGCCGGCGGTCGCGGTACGCACCGCGCCGGTACGCACCGCCGCGGGCGTGACGGCCATTTTCTATCTGCTTAATCACTCGAGACCTGATCATCCACAGGAGAGGACCTATACTGCAAGTGCTGCTGTGACCTCGGTCTGGAAGAGACAATGGCTGCTGCGACTGGGGAAAGGGCCCCTGCCTTCACTTCAGAAGAGTTGGAGAAACTTGTGGATGGGGTCCTGCCCCAGTATGCGCTACTCTACGGTCCTCCAGACCAACAGGTAAGTACACTGGGTGCACGTTGAATGGGCTATGCCTGGGTTGTGTATGGTGGATGTAAGATGGTGGGGTGGGGAGCGAATGAGGAGTGCAAGGCACGACAGATGAGAGCATGTGCCACTTGGCAGGGTTGGTGAGGGGGGGGCAATCACATCTAACATGCAGAAAAATGTTGAAATTTCCTTTCCCACCCTGTACATATCAAATAGGTCAGCGCCCATCAGAAAGTCGACATTTGGCGTGCCATCGCCAAGGAAGTCCGGAACCTGGGGGTCCACAACAGACGGGGCACCCACTGCCGAAAGAGGTGGGAGGACATCCGCCGCGGGACCAGGAAGACCGCCGAGTCACTGCTGGGGATGGCCTCCCAACGTAAGAGGGGTGCCAGTCGTACCTTGACCCCCCTGATGTCCCGGATCCTGGCGGTGGCCTACCCCGATTTGGATGGGCGCGTGAGGACATCACAGCAGACACAAGGGGGTGAGTACCAGCACATTCTGCTATCTTTACGCGCAGTGGAGGTGCCTGGGTGGGGGAGGAGGGCTGTGGGTGACATTAGGCCAGGGCGCTTTCTGTAGTGTAGTCCCCTCCTTTAGGCATGGCCCTGTGCCCCCGCCCCCCACCTCTGTAGGGTGCCAAGTACAGCAATCCATGGTCCAGCATCACCCATGTGTGCATTTGTTGTCCATAGACCTGTAGGCCTAGTCACAAGTACTGAGTAGTGTACCCCGATTGCGCGGCGTAGTGCTGGAGGCTTCTGTGTCTGTCCTCTCCGACAACGGTGTTGACAATGCATGCACTCAACCTGTCTTTATTTCTCTCCCCACCCTTTTTCTTTATCTTCTTGTGCATGTGTGCATTAGCATCATCAGGCGGAGGAGAATTGGCATCGGAGCACGAGAGTGCTGCAACTCACAAGGCCCCGGTGGGCCATGCTACAGACACCGAGGTCACCAGTGATACGGAGGGCGAGGGGAGCTCCACAACGGGGACCCGTGGTGACACCAGCGACACTGACACGTCCTCGGAAAGGGAGCTCCCTAGCGGTGGCGGCAACATCCGTGCCCCCCGCCTAAACAGGTACAGCCGCCACCCAGCGCACCAGCTCCGCCCTCCCAGCAGCCCCTCAGCCTTCGCTCCGTGCCCGCTCGCCCAAGAAAGCGGGCATCTCCGTCGCCCCAGGCACCTCAGGCCCTGCCCCAGTTACCCCTGCTGCCCTCAGTGAGGAGGTCATTGACCTCCTACAGACCATCATTGTTGGGCAGTCTACCCTTTTGAATGCCATCCAGGGGGTAGAGAGGGAGGTGCATCGGAACAATGCATACCTGGAGGGCATTCATTCGGGTCAGGCTGCCCATCAACGATCGTTCAATGCTCTGGCCTCAGCACTGACGGCAGCCATTGTCCCTGTTTCCAGCCTCCCTCTTCTAACTGCCTCCACCGTCTCCCAGTCTCCTGTTCCTCAGCCTATCCCATCCACACCATCAGACCAGCCTGCACACACCTCAACACCCAAGGGCAGCTCATCCAGACATAAGCACCACAGATCCCACAAGCATTCACCCAAGCAACATCCAGATGCAGCCATGGCAACAGTCACTACCACCTCTGTGTCCCCCTCCTCCTCGTCTCCCTCCCCCCTCCCTGTGACGTCTCCACTCACACCTGCATGCACACCACCATCAGCCAGTACTTCCATCACCACCACACCCTCCAGTACAGTCTGCACACGTGCAGTCACCACCCCCACTGCCATTTACACGTCCCCTGTGTCCTCTCCCACTGTGTCTGTCACCCCCTCTTCCAAAACACACAAACGCAGGCAGCCACCCACACAACAGCCAACCACCACACGACAGCCTACGTCACAAGCACCTGCACCCATAGACAGCACACCTGACTCTCCTACAACCACATCCTCTCCCTCCACTCCCATACCCACTACACCTACCCTTCCCATTGCTCCTAAAAAACTTTTCCTCTCCAAACTTGACCTCTTTGCACCACCTGACCCACCCCCTCCATCTGGTAAGAGTCCGAAGAGCACCTCAGCCACCACCAGCCCTGCATCAAGTCTGACCATTGTGCACGGGTTTTGGAGTCCACCCTTTCCCAGCACAGATACATCGGCCAGCAGCAAGGGAACAGCCAGCCCCCCCCCTGGAAAGAGAACCCGTAAAACCAAGGCCCGCCGTGAGAAGGCTGACACGGCTGCCCCCAAGGAGCAAAGTCGTGGCCCGTCACCTGCCACAACATCAAGGGCAGGCAAGGGCCAGAGAGCCTCATCGAAGGAGGGCAAGGGCAGCAGGGCGGAGAAGTCAGCCAGCAGGGGCGCGGACCAGGAGGGCCCCACAAGCCCCATCCCGGGTGTGACGGAGGACACCCACGGGCCCAGGACTCCGTCACAGGAGGGTCCAGCAACTGCACGGTCGGAGGGCGACTAAGCAGGAAGTCCTGGCCAGGTCTGGCTCCCTTGATAGACAAGAAAGGCACCGCTGAACAGGGCCCCGCCGTGAAGAAAGGCACCGCTGAACAGGGCCCGCCGTGAAGAAAGGCACCGCTGAACAGGGCCCCGCCGTGAAGAAAGGCACCGCTGAACAGGGCCCCGCCGTGAAGAAAGGCACCGCTGAACAGGGCCCCGCCGTGAAGACAGGCAACGCTGAACAGGGCCCCGCCGAGAAGAAAGGCACCGCTGAACAGGGCCCCGCCGTGAAGACAGGCACCGCTGAACAGGGCCCCGCCGTGAAGACAGGCACCGCTGAACAGGGCCCCGCCGTGAAGACAGGCACCGCTGAACAGGGCCCCGCCGAGAAGAAAGGCACCGCTGAACAGGGCCCCGCCGTGAAGAAAGGCACCGCTGAACAGGGCCCCGCCGTGAAGAAAGGCACCGCTGAACAGGGCCCCGCCGTGAAGAAAGGCACCGCTGAACAGGGCCCCGCCGTGAAGAAAGGCACCGCTGAACAGGGCCCCGCCGTGAAGAAAGGCACCGCTGAACAGGGCCCCGCCGTGAAGACAGGCAACGCTGAACAGGGCCCCGCCGTGAAGACAGGCACCGCTGAACAGGGCCCCGCCGTGAAGAAAGGCACCGCTGAACAGGGCTCCCCCGTGAAGAAAGGCACCGCTGAACAGGGCCCCGCCGTGAAGAAAGGCACCGCTGAACAGGGCCCCGCCGTGAAGAAAGGCACCGCTGAACAGGGCCCCGCCGTGAAGAAAGGCACCGCTGAACAGGGCCCCGCCGTGAAGACAGGCACCGCTGAACAGGGCCCCGCCGTGAAGACAGGCACCGCTGAACAGGGCCCCGCCGAGAAGAAAGGCACCGCTGAACAGGGCCCGCCGTGAAGAAAGGCACCGCTGAACAGGGCCCCGCCATGAAGAAAGGCACCGCTGAACAGGGCCCCGCCGTGAAGAAAGGCACCGCTGAACAGGGCCCCGCCGTGAAGAAAGGCACCGCTGAACAGGGCCCCGCCGTGAAGACAGGCACCACTGAACAGGGCCCCCCCGTGAAGAAAGGCACCGCTGAACAGGGCCCCGCTGTGAAAAAAGGCACCGCTGATCAGGGACCCGCCGTCTCAAGCACCGCTCCGCTGGGCCCTTCCTCTCAAGCACCGCTCCGCTGGGCCCCGCCGTCTCAAGCACCGCTCCCCTGGGCCCTTCCTCTCAAGCACTGCTCCGCTGGGCCCCGCCGTCTCAAGCACCGCTCCGCTGGGCCCCGCCGTCTCAAGCACCGCTCCGCTGGGCCCTTCCTGTCAAGCACAGCTCCGCTGGGCCCTTCCTGTCAAGCACCGCTCCGCTGGGCCCTTCCTGTCAAGCACCGCTCCGCTGGGCCCTTCCTGTCAAGCACAGCTCCGCTGGGCCCTTCCTGTCAAGCACCGCTCCGCTGGGCCCTTCCTGTCAAGCACCGCTCCGCTGGGCCCCGCCGTCTCAAGCACCGCTCCGCTGGGCCCTTCCTCTCAAGCACCGCTCCGCTGGGCCCCGCCGTCTCAAGCACCGCTCCGCTGGGCCCCGCCGTCTCAAGCACCGCTCCGCTGGGCCCTTCCTCTCAAGCACCGCTCCGCTGGCCCATTGACAGTGCCGGTTCTGTGTCGAGCTAGTGTTCACGCTGCACTCTGGGCACCCTGCCTCCTCCATGACCAGTGGAGTCTGTAATCCACCTGATGGACTGTGGCTTTGCACTCCCCAGGATGGCACAGTGGGCATGGTGGCCCCTTCGTGGTTCTGGCGTCGTGGACTCCTGTGGGTGAGGTGCCCCCCCTTCCCTTCCCCCTGAGGTGCCTGTAGTTTTGTCATCTGATGCCCCAGCAGTGTTCTCTCCAACGGACTCAGGTCTCCTGTGTGGGCTTTGCCCATGTGTTTGGTAGACATTGGCCCACGGACTGTGGATATTTGACACACTGAGCAGGACTTATTGACTATGTACATAGCTTTCGCACTGTTCATGATTTTTGCTTTGATATTTCATGACGATAATTTTCCATGACTTCAATGAACCTAATTTATACATAAATTTACGTGAAAATTTTATTGTGTCTTTGCATTTTTCAGGGGGGTTTGGGGGGTGTCACTCAGTTGTTGCTCTGCATTGGTATGTTGATAGTTGGGGGGGGGGGCGTATGTGTGTGCCCGTAACCTTTCGTCCTCCCCCCTCCCCTGTGTCATAGGTGCAGTACTAACCGTTGTCTTCTGCGCCGGAGTTCGTACTTGTGGTAGATGAGCAGGTAGACAAGAGCTGGTAGGATGTTTAATTCGGGTTCCATGCTGTCCTCCGTCCTCGTGGAGTGTATAGAGGTGAGCGTTTTCCCGTTTGTAGTCTGTTTCCGCCGTGTTTTTATCGGCGGGGCTCCCGCCCCGGAAAAGGTGGCGGATTGGTGAGTTGTGATACTGTGGGCGGTACATTGTCTGCCACCTGCCTGTTGGCGGTGACCGCCGCGCTGTTTGTCTGTCCCGCCGTGGCGGTCGGAGTGTTAAAGTGGCGGCCTGTGTTGGCGGTTCCCGCCAGGGTCAGAATTCCATTTTTTTGACCGCTTGCCTGTTGGCGGGTTGGCCGCCGCTTTATCACCCACCGCCAGGGTTGGAATGACCCCCTCAGTATCTAAAAAAGGACAATAAGAAGGAGAGCTCGAGGCCCTGAAAGTTGCGAACTGTCAAGTAGCCAGTCAGGCTGTATTAGGAGGAGAAGCTTAGTAAGGCTTCTGCTTGCGACCATGAGTGGAGCTAGGGTCTGCCAGTTTCCCAGCTAGGTGAGGGGACATCAACCAGGGAAATCCAAGCTCGCCTGCTTATGGAACCTGGAGCACCAGTGCCTACCTGTTTGCCATGACCAGTGTGCCCTGTAAGGAAGAGAAGAGCACTTTGAGGTAATGAGGTAAAGTGGGAAATCATGTAATGTGGATCTCTGTAGCGAGGTGTGAGGAGATGGCTGCTGCACCAATTGGGTTGTTGCCTGTGTGCAGGGTGAAGTCGATGACCCCATATTTCAGAAGGGGCCACTGTGATGTTAGATGTGGTTGGCATCATTACCGTGCCAATCAGCCCATAGCCCATATAGGGAGTAAAGTCGGCAACCCCGTATGTGAGAGGGACCTCTCACAAAGGCTACTGCCTTGCAGATCAGGCCATACCCTCTGTGCTTAGTGAAGTTGGCCACCCCGTATGCCAGAATGGGCTACTGTGAAGATTACTTGTGTGCCGATCGGGCCACTGCCCATGTGTGGAGTGAAGTCGGTGACCCTGTATGCCAGAGGGTGCAACTGTGAAGAGGTAGATTACTGCTTTGCCGATCGGTCATTTACCAATGTGCAGAGTAAGGTCAGGAGACTCTGTATGTCAGAGGGGGGGCACTGGAAAAGACAGGGACCGTTATGTAGTTCAAGCGTCACTGAACGGAGAGGCTGCCGTGGTGACCCATGTGAGGCCAAACCACTGACGGATGATTGGAACCGGAGCAATTAATCCCCCACCTGTGTGTGTGACGTATCAGAGGACCTTACTGTCTCAACAGAAGAAGCTCTGTTGACACCCAGTCGTTGCCCCAGCAGGGCCACGAGTTCTACTTACCAAAAGCAGCTGCTGCAGCTCTCTGCAACATCTGTGAGTGAAGAGACTCTGGTCATCCAATCCTTCCAGGAGTGGGAAAGACTTATCATAGGGCTGGAAGGCCACAGGAAAACTTTTTCTGCTGCATAGTACTTTGGACACTGTAATATGTTTGACTTTGAAAGAGTCGGAGTGGGACACCTGAGATTCAGACTACTAGTTAACCTGAATGTTTCTTACAGTGAATGGGGTATAACCGATGCTATCAGTGAGAAGTAAGTGGGAATCAGGGTCTTGCCTATTGAACTCTACCGCCCTGACCTCATGAGCTTTGTTTATTGTTTGTGTATGCTGTATTTTACTTTGTGTTGGTATGTAAATACTCCTTTTTCCATAAAAGCAAGTATTTGACAGGATAATCATGTATTGCTGTTATTGAATGTATTTTGAGTAATGAGCCTGTGTCACCCCCTGTATCTACCCTGTCTACCCTCCAGAGAAGCATTGGATTGCTTGGCCAATGCTACTACTGAAAGTCAAGTGCTGAATGGGTACTTGGCCCCTTTCTCAGGATCCATAGTAAGTCAGGCCCCAGAACATCAGGAGTAAAAGCACCAAACCCCATGGTCTGGCCCAGTAGCTTCTGCTTGCCCTGTGGCCCCCTGAAAGGGGTTCTGACAATTCACCTTCATGAAATGTTGATATTCTGGCTATGATATTTTTGAAGCACAATATTTTTGTGGTTGATATTTTGTCATGCAATCCTGTGTTCCAGTGCCTTCCGATAAGTAACCATGGCAGAGAGGAGTCTAGCTAACCTAGGCACATATATATATATATATACCAGCCCTTTCCAAGCAGATTTCTATTCCCAATGCTTTTTCTATTTTTACGAGTGCCTCTAAAGGTCCCCATTTCTTGTGGTTCTTCCCCAGACATGAAACTTTACCACACTGCACAAAGAAATGGCTTGTGTTACATTGTGTGTGCCCATATGTGGCACTTCCCTTTCTCCCTTCTTGTTCTTAGGTCCCTCACTACGTGGGACCCTATGTAGTAACTCCTGGTACCGTATGTATTGCAATTATGAGATTTGTGATTAATATCAGCAGGTTAAATATGCCGGTATTTATTAGGGGAAAAATGCCCAGTATTTAATTAAACATGAGATGGTTGGTGCAGTAAGTACCAATATCTTCATGTTATTGCCCAAAAATTCATGATTGTACCAGATACATATCAAACCCCTCAGGTTTGATCAGGTATGATAACGATTGCATCACATAGTAGCTAAATCATAATGAGGATTTAGGTGTGCAGTTATTTGTGTGTCCCCCCTTTTGTTTCCTCTGCATGGTAGCATTATGCGCATGAACTTTTCCTTCTCCTCTGTGTGCCCCAACAATTTCATAAGGCTGTTTCCCATCCTCTGTGTGCACACACCCTCTTTGCATAAGGCCCTTCTCACTCCTCTCTATGACACTAACATACAAGAAGCCCTTTTGTCTGCTGTGTGTATATTATTAGTTGCATTCAGCCTTTGTCCATCCTCTCTGTGCACTATCCTATGTTTACACCACTGCTTTCTCCTCTGTATAGTACAAACAAGTGCATACTGCCATGTTCCTTTCTACACAAACATGAGAATAGCTCCTTTCTTTGAACTTTGAAAAAGGCTAGTGAGCGCAAGACTGATATTTCTTCACTGTTTCCACTTACACGTGCATACGTCCACTCCACTCCTCTGCAAAGGATTACCATGTGCATAAAACTCATCCATTTACATCAAAAACACACAGATCTTCCTAGCTCAAACTTCTTTTGCTTTCACACTAGCACACACACAAAGCATTTTAAAACTTAACACTGAATGAAGTCTCTGCCAACCATACAAACTAAACACCAAGAAAATAGGACAAACTATCAAATGGTAGTTACCGATTGGAATGCATGGAACTTCTTTTAATGTGATGAAAGGGAGCACCCAGTTAGGAAATGTGCTTCAATGCCATTGTAATAGTGATTGCTGCTATACAAATGCAAAACATCATAACATAACATGTGGCTTATTTTTGCACTAACATACAGATTCTTGTCTCGCTTGCTGGTCTCTGTGCGGAGGGTTTGTAAATAGCTGCTCATGCCTTTTTTTGCTTCTGTGGTAGGTACTCCATGTGGAGACTGTCCTTGTGGGCAGATCAGCACTGCTGACAAAAGCCAGCTCTGGAAGTGTGGCCTAAAAGGGAACTGACCAAAGCCGCTTTCAAGGAAGGAGACCTAGAATACTTTTCCTCAGTCTGCAAAATCGGTATAAAGATGGGACTCGAAGCCCTATTGTTCTTGGTTGTTGTCTCCTCTCCTACGAAGGAGGGAGTTCTCCGCAGAGCACTCAGCACTTCTACGCAGCCGGGGGTTGATGTAAAACTGTCAATGAGTTCTTCAGAAGCGAGGGAACATCACCTGGAGCCAGATCTAAAAGAGTAATTGTTGGACTATCCTGAGTGCCAAGACATCCTGCCTTGGAGCAAGGGAAGGAAGCACCAACCTTGCAGGAGATGCTGTTCACAGAAATGATTACCATAACTTACCCTGGCGTTGGGTCCTCCCGACAGAGACTTACTAATCAATGGTACCAAAGGATTAAGGTATGGCCAGATAAGTGCATGTGATCTGTGTCACTTGTCCCAGTCGTAGCTACCAAGGGACCTAGAGCAGTGTGTGTGATAGGCCCGACTGAAGGTGGGATAAGCACCTGCTGGTGACCCTGTGCCCCACAACTAGACTGTGGCACTGCCAAAGTGTGGCATTGGATCAGTACCAGTCTGGAAGACCAGGAGACCGGAAATGTGCCTTTAGGTTGCCTCATGAAGAATGAAGGTAATTGCCTCAAGGCACAGAGTGATTGTATTGTATTGTAATAGTATTTATATAGCGCTTACTACCCCTGACAAGGCGTCAAAGCACTTTTTGGTGAGTAGCACGCTACTCTGGAACCCAAAAGGAAATAGTGGTGGATTAGTATAGGGAAATATGAGTAAAGTGTTAGTATTATTATGAGTTAATTTGAACCGCGGATATGTGAGTTTGTTAGTTGGATTGACTGGAGTAATGGAGGGGTGGAGGAGGGAAGAATCCAGAAGTGTTAATTGGGAGTTTATAGTAATAGGATTTATGCTTGGGATGAGTAAAAGGGGGATGGAGGAGGGAAGAGTCTGTGGAAAGGGTTAGGGAGATTATAGTAGCAGGAGGGGTTTTGGATGAGCTAAAGATTAGATAAATGAGGGAGAATTTAGTAGGGTTGTTTGGGAGATCATGGTAGTAAACTGAGGTGTCAGTGAGTTAGATGTGGAAGAGGAGGGAAGAGCTTAGGCAGGGTTATTTAGGAGATGAAAGTAGTAGAAAGGATTTGGGATGAGTCAGAGTGGGAATGGAGGATAGATTGATAGAGACATGACATATGGTGATGGGTAGACAAAGTAAAGCTTACAAGAGAGTACAAATACAATATTTTGTATTTATAATTTATATATATATATATATATATGTATATATATATATATACACCCACATTTTTGATAATTATTTATTTAATGTATGCATTTTTTTACTATTATTATTAATATATATATATATACATGTATATATGTATATATATATATATATTTAGATTTATTTATAATTTGAATTTTAATTATAGATTTTATTGCATTTTTATTTAATTGTTTCTCTAGTACAGTAGGGCTAGAATAATAAATAAATAAATATATAAGTACATAGTAAGGGAATATATTTCCAAGGAATATAATAATAGGTTTAATATAAGAAGAAAAGTTGTATTGTTTAAACACAGATTTTCAAGATTTTTTATATTTGAAGTTAATTAATAAGTTTACTTTTCCAACATTTATTTATCTTTGCTCAATTTTTGAGCAGCGAAATGCCTATGATAAACATTTGATCAGTGTGATATAAAATGAGAGCAGGGATTCATAAGTATTTAATATAACACCTTATCTAGGAGTAATGCACTGACCTATGAACATGTTAAGCGTAGAATAGCATACACACATATATATATATATATATACATATATATATATATACACACACACACACATCAATATACACACATATACACAAATATATGTACATACATATACATATTTAAACCGTGAGTAAATATACATTAGTTAAACAGGTTTAAAGGGTATGTGTGTAGTTTATTGTTATGACATAGTAGCGATACATATTTTCTAAAGAACTATATATATCTAGAATATACACATAATCAGATAAAAAATATTTATCAACACAGGCATTAGCAGTCCATAACTGTTTGAATATGGTGGTTATGAAGGAAAGAGCCAACTCTTGAGTAGGCTTCTGAAGACAAGATAGTTATCTGTGGATTTTATAGTTAGGGGTAATGAATTCCATAGTTTGGCTGCTTGAACGGAGAAGGATGTACCACCTATAGTCTTTTTCTTGTATGATGGTGTTCTAAGGCAGTGTGGCAATCTTGAGCGGAGGTTTCTTTGTTGAATGTATTTGGTTATTTTGTTTCTGATAAAAAGCGGTCCTGTTCCAAGTATAGCTTTGTGGGTGATACAAAGCAGCCTGAAGGTGCATCTTCTGGCAACGGGTAACCAGTGTAGTGCTCTCAAGGCAGGGGAGACGTGGGCTTTTGGCTTTACATGTAATAGTAGCCTAGCTGTGGAGTTCTGAATACGTTGTAGTTTTTTCATAATAGATAGAGATGATCCATGGTAGAGGCCATTGGCATAATCTAGTTTGGTTAGTACAAGCGAGATAGTAGCCTGCACCTTGTGTGGAAATCCGAGGTGGGGGGAAGATGTGTTGCAGAGTCTTCAAGGTGATGAAGATTGTTTGTTCTAATTTGTCCACTTGGACATTCATTGTTAACTTGGAGTCCATGGTGATTCCAAGGTTTTTAACTTCCTTGGATAATATTGGAGGTAGTCCAAGATCGTCAGGCCAGGCGCACAGTGGGTCATAATTTTTTCAGTCACCACATGTGAGTATTTCAGTTTTGGATGCATTTAGTTTGAGATGGCTCCAAGTCATCCACTGATCAACGGTTCTGAGGCAACTGAAGATTAGTGAGTTTTCAATGTTTTTCGGGCATTCTAATTTAAGTAGTATTTGTGTGTCATCTGCATAGTTGTAGCATGTGAGATGAAAATCATTGATCAGTTCTGGTAATGATATCATGTAGATGTTGAAAAGCAAAAGTGAGATGATTGATCCTTGGGGGACCCCTGCTTTTGTGAGGTAGGGTTTGGACGAGAAGGGGGGACAATAGATGATATTAGTTATTTTTTGAAGGTAGCATGTAATCCAGTCAAGAACAGTTCTTTCCATGACAGCTTCATGGAGTCTTTGAATTCGGGTGTCATGGTCAACCATATCAAAGGCAGCCAAGAGGTCCAAGAGATGTAGTGCAGCAACTCCATTGTGGTCGACTGTGTTTTTAAGATCCTCCCAGATTGCTATGAGTGCTGATTCAGTGGCTCTTCCTGGGTGGAATCCAGTTTGGTAGTCTGGAAGTATAGAATTGTCTTCAATGAATTGTGACATCTGGGTGAATGCTGCTCTTTCTATCAGTTTGCCCAGGAAAGGTCCATTTGTGATTGATCTGTAGTTGTTGGGGGTCTTGTGGGTCTAGGTTTGTTTATTTTAATAACGGTCGTATGTATGCCTTTTTCAGGTCTACAGGAAAGTTCCTGTAGTTAAAGAGTTGTTGATGATTCTTCTTACAGGTGTGGCAGCAGAAGTAGATAAAAAAATGTTCTTGAAGATGTGTCACAAGGGCAACTGGAAGGTCTGCTTGCTTTGACCAAATCGATAAATTCACCTTGTGATATTTGTTCAAAGGACTGTAGAGGCTGGGTTGGTTTATTCTTAGAGGGTATTTTATTAAAGGGGTTGGTGCTGATGGTTTTCTTCTGTTTTAAATAGGAGTCCAATGATGAAGATAGCTCCTGGAATCATCATCTGCAGGCATGTGGCAATAGCGCTCAAGAAGTGTCCTCTACTCACGGGAGTGAGTCATGCCATGAGTCATGTACCCTCTAAATTCTCGGAGTAAGCTGCACCAGAGGGAGCCACAACCCACAATCAGCTGCCCAGAAGAGGGCCACTGACAGAAACCTTCGCTCCTGCCAAGACCCTTCATGTGACACACTACGCGGCCGGCTGTTGCAAAACTCTCTGGAGGACTGAAGGGTGCTACTTAGATTTTTCTTGCAACCAATAAGATCCCACTGCCGTGGGAGGGCCGAACATGGCTTTGAGCTGCTCCTACGAACTGGATGAGACACTGAGCATGCCTAGGCCTGAGAGACTGATTACTAAGACCAAACAGATGGGGAGCTCGAGCTACATCAATAGACCTTTGCTCGAACTCTGAAACTGAGGAGGGGGACAGCCAGAGAAGGGAGGAATGACAAAGGGGCAGAATGAGGAGCACTTGGTTTAGACAGCAGAGGCACCTATAAGCACAGACTCACACCCATGTCTAGGGCATTTTTGCATTATTAAATGTGTAGTGGAATTCTATGTTTTCTTTGTAATAAAGTACTTGTCTTTTCTACAAAGAGAAGCACTGGGTAGACATTGAACTTATGAGCTGCTAGGGGGACGTATTAATTCCAGAGCCTGAATATCGTCACACTAACCTCCCTGAGAAGCCTGTGCTAATCGCTCCACTGAGAATCAAGGGCCAGATGTAGCAAAGGTTTAGCGACTCTCAAACGGCGAAAAACGCCATTTGCGAGTCGCTAAAGCCACTTTGCTATGTTGAAATGCATTTTGCGAATCGGAACCGACTCGCAAAATGCATTTTCGAGTCGCAAATAGGAAGGGGTGTTCCCTTCCTATTTGCGAGTCGCAATGGTATGCATTTTCATTTGCGACCGCGATTGCAGTCGCAAATGAAAGCGCACTTACCATCCACTTGAAGTGGATGGTAACCCAGTCGCAAACGAAAGGGGGGTCCCCATGGACCCCTTCCCCTTTGTGTCTGGCATAAAAAATAATTTTTCAGAGCAGGCAGTTTTCCAATGGACAAAAGATTTTGGTTTATTTTTCAAAGTGCAGCTCGTTTTCCTTTAAGGAAAACGGGTTGCACTTTGAAAAAAAAAACCTGCTTTATTTAAAAGCAGTCAGGGACATGGAGGTCTGCTGACTACCGCAGGCCTCCATCCCCGTGAGTGCCCTAAATCGCTATGGGGTCGCAAATTTCGACCCACCTCATTAATATTAATGAGGTGGGTCTTTGCGACCCCATAGCGACTCGCAGAAGGTGTCTGAGACACCTTTCTGCATCCCAAATTGCGACCTGCAATTTGCGAGTCGCAGGGACTCGCAAATTGCAAGTCGCAATTTGGGAATTTGCTTGGCCCCAAGTCCGGAAAGGGCTGTACTTGGCCCAGTTTGCAGAGCCATAGTAAGACAGGTCATGAGACAGCAGTGGCAAAATGGTTCACGGTTATGGCCAATAGCTAATATTTTCCCCATGGTCTCCAAAGCAGAGTCTGGCAGTCAGTCAGTCAAAACTAATTTATTTGGAAGGATATCCCATTAACTCTCATGAAATCACATGATAAGCATGAAGAGGACATGCACCTTGCTGTTCTCTCACAAGACGAAATGCACGTGGTATTATAAGCATGCATTCTTCTACGTGGAAACCTCTTCAGTCTTTACAGAGGTCTACCTTTAAAATGATACCTACTACTGATCTGGGTGGTGTGAGGACAGGGGACCCCTCCCTAAGGCTAATTCCACATCACATTCCCCCTTGTCTTCCCCTATACATTTTAGGGACCGCCTGTGGGCAGAGCATTTCTCAGTAGACTATTTCACTGGGTCGTATGCAGATTGACGCGTGCCTGCCTCCCGCTTCCAAAGGATCAAAGCTATAATACGCACTAGTAGTAGCTCAGTTTTGGACATCATTCCCATGCAGTAGCCATAGTCTTTTTTAAATTCCGTGTGGCTTTAAATGGAAGCTATGTACATCCAGTTAAAATTGCTAAGGCAACCGGTTGGTTTACTAACGTTCATAGTGCCGTTCTCTATCCTCAATGAAAGACTGAAGTGTATTTAAGACACATGCCCTTGCTCAGTGTGCCACTAGCATGTGTGCAGGCACTTCTCCCTCCTATGTTTGACCCTGATATGTGCACAAGGTCCTTGTCCATTCTCAGAGTGCCATTGAGGCGTGCACAAGGCTGGCCCATCTTCCTCACAATCGTCTGACGCAGGGCTTTAAGTGAGCTGGGGCCTTCCAGTTTTCACCACCAGAAGTTCTAAATAAGCATTGGCAAAGCCAGTAGGTCTAGCCTATAGAAGAGCTATTGGCTTTGGCACTATGTTATGTCAAGTTGTACACAAGTGTGGCAGCTGTTCAGCATGGCTAAAAGTTACTGGCATGGAGTGTCAGAGTGGAGTGGGGGAGCAGCGTGTCATAGAGTGGATATGTTGGAGTGTCGTAGAGTGGAGTTGGGGGGTAGAGTGTCGCAGAGTTGAGTAGAAGGCAGTAGAGTTCAGTGGTTCAGTGCTAGAGAGTGTCATAAATTTGGAGTGGGTTGGAATAGGGTGGAGTGGGTTGAGGTAGTGAGAAGGATTGGACTGAAGTAGAGTGGGGTAGATTGGATTGGGGTAGAGTGGAGTGAGTGGATTGAGTGGCGTGGGGTGGATTGGACTGGAGTGGATTGAAATGGGGTGAGGTGAATGGGAGTGGGGTAGATTCAAGTGGTGTGGCTTAGACTGCTTTGGGGTGGGTGGTTTAGATTAACGTGATAGGGCTGGGTTGGATTGGACTGGGGTGTGGTGGATTGGGTTGGAGTGGGGTGGATTAGATTGGACTGAGTGGATGGATTGACATGGGGTGGACTGGACCGGGATGGTGTGGGGTGCATTGGATTGGGTTAGAGTTGGTGAATTGGAGTAGAGTGTGGAGGATTGGAGTGAGTGTGTTGTACTGGAGAAGGGTGATGTGGATTGCAGTGGGGTGGATTACAGTGGGATGGATTGGAGTGGGGTGGAATGGATTAAAATGGGGTGGCGTGGAATGGGGTAAGGTGGACTGAAGGGGATGGATTGGGCTCAGGTGGGGTAGGTTGGATTGGGGTAGGGTGAGTTAGACTAGGGTGGGCTGGAGTGGGGGGATTGGACTGGGGTGGATAGCATGGAGGTGAGGTGGATTGGATTGATGTGGGGATGGATTGGACTGGAGTGTGGTAGATTGGAGTGGGTTGGACTGAGTGGGGTGGACTGGAGTGGGGTGGATCGGATTGGGGGATATCGAACTGGGGGTATTAGATTGGAGCGGAGTGGAATAGAGTGAGGCAGATTTGATTGAGTGGGATGGATTGGATTGGGGTGGAGTGGATTGGGGTGGGGTAGATTTGATTTTGGTTTACTGGAGTGGGTGGGATGGATTGGAGTGGATTGTGGTGGACTGGAGTGGAGTGGCCTGGATTGGTGTGGGGCGGCTTGGATTGGTGTGGGGCAGCTTGGATTGGTGTGGGTGGTTTGGATTAGAGTGGAGTTGATTAAGGTGGTTTGGCATGGGGTGGATTTTAGTGGACTATGGTGGATTGGGGAACTATGGACTTGATTGGAGTTGGTGGACTGGATTGGAGTGAGGTGGCTTGGATTGGAGTAGGGTGGGTTGGACTGGGATGGGGCGGGATGAATTGGAATGGGTTGAATTGGACTGGAGTGGTGTAGATTTAACTGGCGTGGGGAGAAGTGGGGTGGGGTGATTGGATTGGGGTGAGGTGCATTAGATTGGAGTGTGGTAGATTGGACTGGGCTGTATTAGGGTGGATTGGATTGATGTGGGGTGGACTGGATTGTAGTGGGGAGGATTGTGGTGGATTGGATGGGATAGATTGTTTTGGATTGGAATTGGTTGTTTGAGATTAGTGTGGGGTAGATTGGAGTAGGACAGCTTGGAATGGGGTATGTTGATTTGGAGTGGGGCAGATTTAAATGGATTGGAGTGGGGCAGATTGTTTTGGATTTAGGTGGGGCAGACTGGAATGGGGCATATTGTGTTGGATTGGAGTGGGGCATGTTGTTTTGGATTGTGTGGGGCAGATAGGAGTGGGTCAGGTTGTTTTGGATTGGAATGGGGCAGATTGGAGTGGGACAGATTATTTTGGATTGGATTGGGGCAGAATGGATTGGGGCAGATTGTTTTGGATTGAAGTGGGACATATTGCATTAGAGTGGATTGAAGTGGGTGAATTGTGTTGGTGTGGGATGGATTGGATTGGATGGGAGTGAAGTGGATTGGTTGGGTGATGTGGATTGGAGCGGGGCAGATTGTTTTGGTTTGGAGTGGGGCAGATTGGAGTGGGACAGATTGTTTTGGATTGGAGTGAGGCAAACTGGAGTGGGGAGGATTGAAATGGGGGAGATTGTGTTGGATTGGAGTTGGGCAAACTGGAATGGGGCAGATTGCTTTGAAATGAAGTGGGCCAGATGGAAGTGGGGTGAATTAGAGTGTGGCAGATTGTTTTGGATTAAAGTGGGGCAGATTGGAGTGAGGTGAACGGGAGTGGGACAGATTGTCTTGGATTAGAGTCATGGTAGATGTTTTTTGGATTACAATGGGGCAGATTGGAGTGGGCCAGATTGTTTTGGATTGGAGTGCAGCAGATTGCAGTGGGGCAGATTGTTTTGAATTGGGGTGGGGCAGATTGTTTTGGATTGGAGTGGGGCAGATTGGAGTGGGGTAGCTGGGAGGGGGGCATATTGCTTTGGGTTGGAGTGGAGCATATTGTTTTGGACTGGAGTGGGGCAGATTGTTTTGGATTGGAGTTTCACAAATTCAAATCAAATCATGATTTATAGAGCCAACTACCCACCCGTAAGGGTCTCAAGGCGCTGAGGGAGTTGTCATTTGAGCTTCAGTTGAAGAGCCAGGTTTTAAGGTCTTTCCTGAATTGATGTAGCAATGGTGACTGCCTGAGATGCAAGGGCAGGGTGTTCCAGCTCTTGCCACAAGGTAGGCGAAGGATCTTCTACCACTGAGGTCTTCCATGTGCGGGGTACGGTGGCTAGTGCTTGTTGAGCGCAGCAGAGAGCTCTGGTGGGGGAGTAAAAGGTGATGCAGTGGTTGAGGATGTTAGGTTCTATGTCGTGAAGGGCCTTGTATGCGTGTACGAGGAGTTTCAAGTTAATTCTTTTCTCCATAGGAAGCCAGTGGAGGTTTCTTAGGTGATTGGAGATTTGTTTGCGGTGGGGAATGTCAAGAATGAGTCTGGCCAAGGCATTTTGGATGTGCTGTAGTTTCTTCAGGTTCTTTTGGGTGGTGCCGATGTAGAGGGCATTGCCATAGTCAAGGCTGCTGGTAACCATGCATGGATTAGGGTTCTGCGGCAGTCCTTTGGGATCCATTCGTAGATATTCTGGAGCAGTCCGAGTGTGTGAAAACAGGAGGATGCGACTGAGTTGACTTTGCCGTTGACTTTGCGGAACATGGTTTGCGGAACAGGATGACGCTGAGGCTGCGTGCACGGTTTGTTGAGGTGGGGGGGGTTGCCAAGGGTGGATGGCCACCAGTAGTCTTCCCAGGCTGATGTAGAGGGTCCCAGGATGAGGATCTTGGACTTAGCAGAGTCAAGCTCGAGGCAGTTATACTTCATCCAGGTGGTGACAACTTCCATCCCATTGCGAAAATTCTTCTAGGCATTTGGGTTTTTTCGTTTAGCAAGATGATCAGCTGGGTGTCGTCAGCGTAGGGGACGATGTTCAGCCCGTGGTTTCTGATGATGGATGTGAGCGGGGCCATGTAGGTGTTAAAGAGTGTGGGGCTCAGGGAGGAGCCCTGTGGAACTCCGCATCTGATCTCCATAGGTTCTGACAGGTAAGGCGGGAGTCTGACTTTCCGGGTTCTGCCAGACAGGAAGGAGCATATTCATTGTAGGGCCTTTCTGTGGATGCCAGCTGCATGGAGTATGGGGCAGAGGGTAAGGTGAGAAACTGTACCGAAAGCGGCCGATAGGACCACGTTCCAGGAGTGAGCAGATGTCATCCGTGGCGGTGAGGAGGGCGGTCTTTGTGCTGCGCTTGCCACTGACACCTGATTGGGAGATGACCAGGATGTTGTTGTCCTCTATGTGCTTACGGAGCTGAGTGTTGATGACCTTGGCTGGGAAAGGCAGCAGAGTGATGGGGCGGTAATTCTTGAGGTCCAGGGCGTCGGCCGTGGGCTTCTTTAAGAGCGGGCAGATCTCAGTGTGCTTCCAGTCTTCTGGGAAGGTGGCTGTATCTATGGAAGAGTTGAGGGTATGGCTGAGCTCGGGTGCGATGGAGGTGTTGGCTTTGCTGAAGATGTGGTGAGGACAGGTGCCAATAGGGGCTCTGGAATGGATGCTGCTCATGATAGTGCAGGTTTCGTCCATGGTGAGGGTGGTCCAGCAATGCAGGATCTGTGACAGTTTGGTGGGTCGAAGCTGGGGGGTTGTTGGAGGGCTAGGAGGGTTTTGGGGTCCAAAGCTCTCGTATATGTCTTTGATTTTCCAGTGGAAGAAGTTGGCTAGTCTGTCACAGAGGTCTTGAGATGGAGGGGTGTTTGCTGTTTCTGATTGGGGTTTGGCAAACTCTTTGAACACGGCGAAGAGCTCTTTGGTGTTGTGAGCGGTGGCACTGATACGGTCCTGCAGAACGGTTTTCCTGGTGACTCTGATGAGGTGGTGGTGGGATCTGGTGGCAGCTTTGAAGGCTTTGAAGTCTTATGGGGTGATGCTGTTTCTCCATCTTTTCTCTAGCCATCTGCAGGTGTGCCTGGATTCCTGGAGTATGGAGGAGAACCAGCCAGCCTTCTTGAGGTGGTGTTTAGTTGAGGTCTTAAGGAGAGGTGCTAGGGTGTTGGGGCATTCGGAGATCCATTGGTGGAAGTTCTGTGCTGAGATGTTAGCGTCTGCGGTGAGGGGCGGGGGAAACTTGCTGAGGGTGTTGGTGAGCTGTTCCTCGGTGATCTGATTTCTATTTCTGCTTGGGGCTCGGAGTGTGCGGAGGTAGAAATGTCAGTGAGGTGATGGTGAAATGGATGCAGTGGTGGTCTGTCCAGTGTAGCGTGGCAAATTGCAGTGTGGCACTATCAGCCATCACCAGCCTTTGATGTAAGTCTGGAGAGACTTCTCTGTTATGCATGCTGCCATGAAGGAGCTAATCAGAAGATATGATCAGCTACTAATAATCTGAAAGAGCACGCCATGGGGATCAACAGCAGGGCAGGAGGGGTGAAAGTCCGAGCGTTGATTCAGGCTCTAAATTTAACAGGTCTGCAGTAATAAAGCTGCTGCATGGGCTGCTGCTGCTGCCAGGTATTGCCAGCTTCTAGACATTTTTCCAAGCCCACAATAAATAAAAGTAAGCATTTTGCAAAGAGTTTTATTTAACGTTTCTATGGAGTGGTGTAGTTGTTTTAAAGTATCATAATTACAGAATTGACGTATTTTTACTATTATTTACCACAAAGTCACTGGTGTTACTCATTCATTTTTTGCAACTAACAACCTTCGATTAAGGCAATAGTCTTGGCTTGTTTTAAGTGCATGCCAGTTGTTCTATTATATGTCTGGCAGCAATAACAGAAAGAGGCAGCAAAATACTAGTCAGGCAAAAGAGATTTTTTATCTTACATGTTTAACTTTATTACACAAATTATGCCCCTTTGAGGGACCCCCAGTTTTTTCATCCCACTAAAAGCCCTGCACTGACGCATATACAAAACCATTCTTCATCATCGGTCAGACACTGACACGTGTACAACGCCCTTCAATGAAGTGTGCACAAGCCCCTTCTTACTCCTCAGTGTGGCACTTCTCGCGTTGTACTGAGATGTGCACAGGACCATAGACAGGAATACTTGTTTAGGGAGGCATGACCCTCAGTAGTAACAGAAAGGAAATTGCATGGGCCGGGTGCACAGTGCAGTGAGTGTACAGTACCAGAATATCATGACCTAAATATCATGTGTTAAAATATACAGAGTTATTAATATAAATCAAAAATTGCCAATTTAGAAGGGCTACTATGGAGGGCATAGAACATTGCAAACTGCAATTGACTGACAGGATGTGATCAAGGATACACCATTCCCCATATCCCAAAGTTTATAGTTAAGCAGACATCAATGCAAACCACTAATGGAAGGAATAAGCTTCTAGCTGTGTGCATATCATATACAAAATTGAAACCTCCTCCACAAAGCTGACTTCAGAACATCAGTCCAGGAACTGGTTCCTCCCACCTGGATAAAAGCAAAACTCTTTTCTGAGGTTTCTCCCATTCCATACTGTCATGTCTAAAAGGCATCCTACATTCTGGGGACGCAATCAAATTCAAGCGCATCACGTGAACACTGAAGGAGCTTCACCGATTCCCCATTCAGGCCTGCATCATTTTCTTAAGACTTTGCCTTTCTGATAAGTATATTGATATGAAACACATATGCCAAGGGCTCCCAGTGCAAAACTTGGGAGGATTTGGACAGATCTGTTAGCCAATGAGTGACCACCCTCTACCTAGAAAGCTGCATCTTTAAGGCATGGTACACCATCTAAAAGTCAACCAAAATCAAAAAGTCCTAATGCACATAGCAGGGATGTTAGCCATCTAGAAGGACAATGCCATAACAAGAGAAAATATGCTTCCAAACCTGAAACAAGGAAATTGAAGAAAAAAATATCAGAAAGGACCTCGATGAAAGCCTTCTGCACTCATTTGGAACAGCATAATTGTCTCAGAATAACTACTCTCACTCACCTGCAATTCAGGACGGAACTGAAGATGCATGTCTTCTCAGAAATTCCACTAGGTACTCTCCCTTGCAACTCGTGTTTTGATAGAAAACTATCTCCTCACTGCAGGGTACCCATCTTTTCTCTGCCTCCCTGTAAGTATTTTCAACAAGGTTCCTTGGCTCTTGCCCTTCTGTTCAGTGCTCCATTGTTTCCCAGCAGCTCTTGTCATATAACTACCCCACAAATGTATACTGTAACAACAGGTGATCATTTCAAAAGCGAAATGATAGAATGGACAAGGAGACTGATATATTTCATCACGCAATAGAAAAGTTTTATCTAAGGAAAGGTCAAAGATTGATTAGGCATTAACATAAATCTTTCCTCTACCTCAAATGTGTTTTTATCAGCAAAGGATACAAAGGTTAAAATGGCCTAAATACATATCCATACATCTGTCCATCCTTTTTACATCTGATCATTCCATTGACCCCCCTTTATATGCCTACTTGTGTACTCACTCACTTTTACCTATGTTGTGTGGGACAGTGACTGAGGCCCGTATTTATACTTTTTTAGCGCTGCATTTGCATCATTTTTTGATTGTCAATTGTATTTTGTAAGTGTGCGCCGCTTTTGCATCAAAAAGCAATGCAAAAGCGGCGCTAAAAGAGTATAAATATGGGCCTGAATGTTTAAATGTTTGTTGACTCTGTTTTAGCTTTGGTGTCTTTCTTAGTGGACATGGTTACCTGGCTTGCCTTGACTTCTTTCTAATATTCTATCATTTCTAAACATATGTTGACCCTTGATTCCTCACATGGTTAGCCCTCTCTGCAAAGATGTATCCTTCTAACCCTATCTTACTCCGTCTTTCTGCCTCCTGGAGCCTCATTTTCGTATCCTTCTTCCACCCTTTTGGGCAAGCAGATGCAAACTGTTGCTTTTCAACCACTGCTCATTTCCATTTTTAGGAAGATCATTGCATTTAATGGGCACCTTCCTCAATCCCTCGCTCTTCTCCCTCCATCCGCCTCTCCTGTCACATCTGGCACTTGTTAAGGGCCTTACCACAGCACAAAGCCCTATACAAGAAACCATCTTAACTCGTCTTATGGTCTGTTTGTATGGATCATTGCATGTTAGGTGGCTTATGTGTATCAGTGTCTGTAGGCCAATATGCATGTGTGCAGGGATGTCTGTAGACATGCTGTCATGTATGTGTATTTGCATCCATGTGTCATCTATGTCACTGAGTGTGTATTGTTTGTGTGTATGCACCACATAAAAGTTAAACTTGTTGTTTTTTTATGGTAGTTAAATGCCTCTTTTTGCAAAATCACCCAATTTTTGGGAATTATTGTTTGTTGTTTGGGCACTGGGACTCTAATGAGTCCCCAGTCTATGTGGTCTGACCCCTAAACCATGTCAAAATGTGGCATACTTCTAGTTGCTATATTTAACTTACCTATAAGTCACTAGTCTCTGGTATTGGGTATACCCAGGGACTGCAAGTTATGTCACTAGTGTCATTGTGCCACCACTAGAGTGAGAGTGCAAAACATTACTTCAGGTCTAACACTGTAGCCTGTCTGTGGAGTTTTAAAACTGAATATTCGACTTGTCAAAATAACCCCTTTCAACAGGCCTAAATCTTCCTTTTAAATATTAATAAATCACCCCAAGTAGGCCTTAAATGTCTATAAGGCAGGGGCATGGTATTTAAAAGTTGAACCAGTAAAGGGTTAATGCTAAACATGTCCAAACAGTGACATGGCCCTAAAAGCTATATTCACTGTAGTGTAGTTAGCTGTGAAATAGGAAAGCACTGAGCTACACTACTCCAGTTAATAAAATTATCTCTACCTACAAACCAGCTGAAATGTTAATTCTCTGACTTTTTCAATATTTATTGTACTAAATATAATACAAAAGGTACTTTTAAAAAGCCACTTTTTACCCACCAAAAGTCTCTGGAATCCCATGTGCATGATCACCCAAATATCACCCAGAAGCTAAATAGACCTTTTGATAAGGTGTGGGCTTGCTCCCAGAGCTGAGACAAAGACTTTGCTTGTGGCGGGGTGTTCTATTTGTCTCGCAAGATGACCATCTGGGTAGTTTCTAAAAGATGAATCTCAAAGATATCAACCCTGTCACAGGCAGCTACAGCTAACACCTTGGCCTGTCCCTTCTTTTGTCCCTCTAGTCTGCCATTCACCAATCTCAGTGGAAGAGGACCTGTCCCAGAAATGGTTATGAGTGACCACAGAGGAGGGGGTTGCTCATTTCCCCACACCTCAAGGGAGGGCATTGAAGATCTTTACAGGGGAAGGAAGGGACTTAGGTAGTGAGGGACAGAGGGGGATTGTTTGCAGAAGTGCACAAGAAACTGTTGTAACGGTAGGTAGGGCTACCCCTGGGAATTTTTTCCTTATTGATTAGGGAGGATCTAGGAGTCACACCCACCCAAAGGCTGGTGCCAGGCAAATATGCAGCCCCCTGAACACTCTGCTTTAGAACACTACTGGACCTGTGGAAGAAAGAAGGAAGGCTGCACCTGCTGTTGGGACCTGTGAGGAGAACACCAAGGGTTGAGCTTGTTCCCACTTGTACCCAGGACAAACAAGTGGACTCCAATGGTCAGTTGCCTGACCACCAGTTAAACTGCAGGGATACAAAAGTTGTAAAAAGCCTACTTTCCTGGAGGAGCTAAGCTGACCAGTTTCAAATGGACCTGGCTCTTTGGAGTAAGTCTCAAGTGCTGTTCCTGTTGTCGTGGAACCCTTGGCTGGTGTCCAACTGTGCTGCTCCTGCATCGCCTAGAGTTCCTTCGGGGGACCAGGGCCATGTTGCCAGCCTATCCTCCAAGGTTGCATAGCTGGTGGGTCTAACCACCACTGCTCCCACTATGCTCTCCTATTGATGGTAGAATCTGTTGATGCCAAGCCTCCCTCGAATCCCAACCCCTGCTTCATCTGCTCTGCCATGAAGACCACTGGGGAACGAAAATTTGAACTTCTCCTGTTGGAGATTTTCCTGCATAAACCAATGGTTTTACCGAAGCTCCATCTCAACACCAAAATTTATCAAGGTCGAGACCCTTTTCTTAGTGCCAGTCCACTGCCTGCTTTCACTGAAGACTGTTGCTGTTGGGAGGTAACCGTTCCACAGGGACAAACCCGCACTCTATTATAGCTAGCCTGAAAAGTTACTCTTGTCCCTGCCTAGCACAACCAGTTGCTTGCGGTTGGTGCTTTGCAGCTTTGATGCTAATTATATTTTAAACTTTTAAAATTTATAACTCGTATTTACTTTGTTGGATGTTTGTCACTTCAAAATCATTTTCCTTGTTAAATTATTCTTTATGATTATAAATTGGATTGGGGATTTTTATTCTGTTGTGTTTTCGACTTTTTAACTGTTTTGATACATTTTCATGCTTTACATATTTTTCTTAAGTTAAGCCTATCTGCTCTCTGTCATAGCTAGCAGGGGTTGAGCTCAGGTTTACATTAGTATAACCTTTACTGGGCCTAACAAAAACAGTGACATTATTACTTGTGGTGGACTACCATGAACCCCAACTAATAATGCATTTTTTAACACACTCTGTACTGCAGTTTTGCAGTTTCAAATCCAAAATGTTGTAAATATCTGATGTTACTATTTCCCACTCAAATTCTTCTTCTTAAAGGGATGAATGGCTGAGCGTACCCTGCAAGGTATTCTAGAGAGGAAAATTCAGCAAGGAGACTGGATGCATTGGGGTGGCTTGCCGAAATACAGCATGAATAATTAAAACCTCCTGGTACAGAGTATCTAGCCTTTTCGTAGGTTCTTATTGATGAATTTAAATGTTTGCACCACAACACTGCACTCTCCAAATTATTGAAGGGAGGTGAGTGTAAAGCAGATGGATTCGCATTTCACAAAATACTGAATATTGTGAGTCATACTACTGATTCACAATCAAGCCCTCTTCAGCACCCCACCTTCACATCACCCTTGAATGAGGCTCTATTTCCATGGCTCACCACCTTCAAAATAAGTTATGGTAAAGGCAACAAAATCATAACGACCATCCGACTTTTTAAGCCTTGCGATAATGAAAAGAAAATAGTTCAATCAGACCATTACCAAACACACACTAATAGTTCATAAACACAACACAAAAAAATGCATACAGACTTAGAAACTGGTAGGGGCGAAACTGGTAAATGAATAGGCATGTCAGAAAAGGCTGCTAAATACTTAGTATTGCATGAAAACATAAGGAAAACTATAGTTAAGGAAGCTGTGACTCTGCAAAACAAAACTTTTGCTGAATAAAATAAAGATCATGGAACCAGCACTCTTTCTTTATTCCTCTTTCTTTGTCCTGTGCTGTATTAGTAATGCTTTGTTCTTCAAATCCCCCAGGTCATTCCATTGCTTGGGTATTTATTGGTTGCCTTATGGTGACTCCCCTGTTTGGCCCTGTTAGGGCCAGGAAGGGGCTTTGGACAGAACCCATCATTCTCCAGCGACAGGATACACCTTGTCCTAAAAGAAACCTAATAGTCCCCAGTTTGAGGCCCTATAGAAAATAGGCACGCATGAAAGTAGTTAATCAACAACTTTTAACTAGACTCAGATCTCTGTGCTGTTTCTTTACGTTTGTTCCATCTTCTCAATTTTTTTTCTTGTCTCTTTCTTTTTTCACCTCCCTTTTCTTCCTTTTTGTTTTTTTTATCTCCCATTTTTGTCCCTTTCCCTCTCATTCCACACTCGTTTTGTCTACTTTTACGTCTCTCTTAACCCCTCACTTGCTCTATTTCTTTTCCTTTTTCAAACTACAGAAGTCCTTCCTCTAGTGTTTTCTGGGACTTCCCCTCTCTCTTCTGGCCTCACCCCTTCCACCCTTCGCTTTCCTCCAGCTATTTGATCCTCTTCTATACGGGACTCCAGCCAAGGCATACAAGGGAGGGTGGAATGTTGGAGGCATCTTCCTGTGTTGCCTCCCCGTTTGGATCTGTTAAGCCCAGGGAGGGTGTGGGGGCAATAACCCCTTTCTCGCCTCTTCATCTCTCTTGTCCTTCCTTCAACGAATCACCATGTAATCCTGTGTGAACACCATACATAATTGTTTTGTTGGTTTAACAGTGCCCTCAGTGGGTTGCTTCTTATTTGTTCCTCAGCAGACTCCACATATTAGTCCTTGGGGGTTTAACAGTGCGTGTAATGGGCCACGCCTCTGTCACTTTCAGACAATCTCCATATAAAAGTACCTCACGTTCTAACCATGCCTCCAATGGGTTGTTTTTCCATTGCTTCTCTCCTGGGTAGACTCTTTATATTACCCCTGATGAATTAACTGTGTCCCCGACTGCTTGATTTCTGTGATGCTGTCAGGTAGTCCTGTAGTTTAAAAAGTGTCTCCAATGTGTAGCTCTCCTGTTAATCCATTTAATACTTATCGATAGTGCAACAGTGCTGTCAATAGTTTGGTTCCTCTGGCACTACTGAGCGATCTCCATACCCGACAATGAACACTCACTGTTCCACATATCTGCAATACCCTTGCTTTTGTGCAGCAACACTTCATTTCATCCAACCATACACGCCTCATCGATATATATTCCACGTAGGTCAAACCACAAAC
This sequence comes from Pleurodeles waltl, assembly GCF_031143425.1. NCBI lineage: Eukaryota > Metazoa > Chordata > Amphibia > Caudata > Salamandridae > Pleurodeles > Pleurodeles waltl. Next base: position 428,500,316 of record NC_090445.1, on the reverse strand, counting down.
AACCCCTTTTCAACCATACACTCCAAAGGATGCCCAGGAACCCAGTGCAAATTGAAGCACTTGATGATCTCACCTGGGGTATTAGGCATTATACAAATAATGCAACTAGACCATCTGCACATTAGATCTCCCAATGGGTACTGAAAGCGCTATATAAATAACCAATAGAACCCCTCAGTTTCTAAGAAACTTTATAAACATAACCTTCTGCAATGCTGTATATCCTAAAGTCGTGCTACTAAAAGTAATATCTTATTGCCATCTTACATACAGCATTAATGTAAGCCTGGGTGGAGTCAGGACTAGATTGGCAAGACTGAAAATTAAAAGGGACAGTAGAGCCAAGATAAGACCAGGAGTCTGGCTTTTACCCAAGTGATAATGTATTTTTGCTGTATCATTTATGTTATGTTATGCAAATTATACAATACATTTGTAAAAACTTACCATTCCAAACATATTTTTTCTTAAAAAATGTAGAAGGGTTAAACTGCAGCCATTACATTACATCACTGCATTCATTAACATTTATTAAAACTGAAGTATGCACTCAGAAACATTCATGAACCGCCTCCTCTGCCCACCACCCATTACCACTGTAAGATGATGCCAGAAGCAAGTTAAGAGACAACTCAGATGTTATGCGGTCCCCTATATATGCCCTATATTCTTATGATAGATGAGCAAGATTGTAGTGATTAAACAATACAGAAGAGAAACGTTTGTACAAGCCTCACAGTGAAGTAAATTGATTTGTCTATGTTAGAAATGGGGTCTTTGGTTGACAGTCAGGGTACCCCCTGTTCAAGCAAGGACCCTCACTCTAGTCAGGGTAAAAGAGAATCACCCTCAGCTAACCCCTGCTTACCCCCTTGGTAGCGAGGCAGAGCAGTAGGCTTAACTTCAGAGTGCTAGGTGTAAAGTATTTGTACCAGCACACACAGTAACTCAATGAAAACACTAAAAAATGACCCAACATCAGTTTAGAAAAATAGGAAATATTTATCTAAACAAAACAAGACTAAAACGACAAACATCTGACATACACAAGTCAAGTTATGAATTTTTAAAGATTAAACTAAAAAATAGCGCTTAGAAACACAAAATGCTTCAATGAGGTGTTAACACGGCGTTGTAACGGAGCCGTTCCCAACAATCCGACAGCAGCGGCGCCGGACACGGAATCGCGTAGACCCCCAGGTACAGTACCTTAGTGAAGAAATTAAAACGAGCCGATGCGCGAAGTCGGGGATCGCAGCGTCGGTGCGAAACGCTGAATCCGCGCACTTCGAGCGGCGTTGGTCATGACCTGCTGCAGCGACTTCCACGGAGTCGTGGACTTCAGCTGGGCTGCAGCGATGTCGGGTCTGCAAAGGTCGTTGCGTTCCAGCGAAGATCACGGAGTCGGGTGCAAGCGCCGTCACCGGATTCAGCAGCGGCGTCGGTCCGAAGTCATCTGAAGTTGATTTCCTTGGATTTTCACCAGCTTTCCTTTCAAGGGCCCAGGGACTGGATACGGCATCACTTGTCAGAGCAGGAGTCTCTCTCCAGAGACTCCAGGTGCTGGTAGAGAGAAGTCTTTGCTGTCCCTGAGACTTCAAACAACAGGAGGCAAGCTCTACATCAAGTCCTGGGAGATTTCTTCACAAGATGGAAGGCACACAAAGTCCAGTCTTTGCCCTCTTACTCTGGCAGAAGCAGCAACTGCAGAATAGCTACACAAAGCACAGTCACAGGCAGGGCAGTTCTTCTTCCTCAGCTCTTCAGCTTTCCTCCAGGCAGAGGTTCCTCTTGTTTCCAGAAGTGTTCCTAAAGTCTGTGGTTTTGGGTGCCCTCCTTATACCCAATTTCTCCTTTGAAGTAAACCTACTTCAAAGCAAAGTCTCTTGTGAATGTGAAATCCTGCCTTGCCCAGGCCAGGCTCCAGGCACTCACCAGGGGTTGGAGACTGCATTGTGTGAGGGCAGGCACAGCCCTTTCAGGTGTGAGTGACCACTCCTCCCCTCCCTCCTAGCACAGATAGCTCATCAGGATATGCAGGCTACACCCAAGCTCCCTTTGTGTCACTGTCTAGTGTGAGGTGCAACCAGACCAACTGTCAAACTGACCCAGACAGGGAATCCACAAACAGACAGAGTCACAGAAATGTTATAAGCAAGAAAATGCTCACTTTCTAAAAGTGGCATATTCAAACACACCATCTTAAGATCAACTTTACTAAAAGATGTATTTTTAAATTGTGAGCTCAGAGACCCCAAACTCCACATGTCCATCCGCTCCCAAAGGGAATCTATACTTTAATCATATTTAAAGGTAGCCCCCATGTTAACCTATGAGAGGGACAGGCAAAAACACATTACTATATGCCCTACCTTAACCATACACTGCACCCTGCCCTTGGGGCTACCTAGGGCCTACCTTAGGGGCAAGTGGGTACACTTGCCAAGTCGAATTTCCAGTTAAATCTGCACACACAGACACTGCAATGGCAGGTCTGAGACATGATTACAGAGCTACTGATGTGGGTGGCAAAACCAGTGCTGCAGGCCCACTAGTAACATTTGATTTACAGGTCCTGGCACCTCCAGTGCACTTTACTAGGAACTTACTAGTAAATCAAATATGCCAATCATGGATAAGCCAAATACATACACATTTTGTAAAGGAGCACTTGCACTTTAGCACGGGTTAGCAGTGTTAAAGTGCCCAGAGTAACAAAAACAGCAAAATCAGAGTCCAGCACACATCCACAACCTAGGGAACAGGGGCAAAAAGTTAAGGGAGACCACGCCAAGGAAGAAAAGTCTAACACGTGTCCCCCCCAGCTGAAAGTGGGGAGCAACTACCCAACCTCATGGGAGTTCTCATCACTAAGGCAGAAGAACCTGGTCAGACCATCAGCACTGGCGTGCTCTGTACCAGGACGTTGTTCCGCCGTAAAGTCCACCCCCTGTTGGGAAATGGACCACCTCAACAGTTTTGGATTCTCACCCCTCATCTGCATTAACCATCTGAGGGGCCTGTGGTCAGTCTGAACTCGGAAGTGAGTCTCAAACAAATAGGGTCTTAGCTTCTTCAGTACCCAGACCACAGCAAACGCTTCACATTCTATGGCACTCCACCTACGTTCCCTGGGTAGTAACCTCCTGCTAATAAAGGCTATGGGTTGATCTAGGCCCTCTTCATTAAGCTGTGAGAGTACTGCTCCAATACCATGCTCTGAGGTGTCTGTTTGCACAACAAACTCCTTGGAGTAGTCAGGTGCCTTCAGCACAGGTGCTGTGCACATGGCAGCCTTCAGGGCATCAAAAGCATTCTGGCAAGCCTCTGTCCAGATCACTTTCCTGGGATGCTTCTTAGAAGTCAACTCAGTTAAGGGGGTAACAATGCTACCATATCCCTTAACAAACCTCCTGTATTATCCTGTGAGACCTAAAAAGGCTCTCACTTCAGTCTGGGTCTTGGGAGGCTTCCAAGCCAGAATTGTGTCAATCTTAGGCTGTAGGGGTGCCACCTGGCCACTCCCCACCTGGTGTCCTAAGTACACCACAGAACCCTGCCCTGTTTGGCACTTGCTCGCCTTAATAGTGAGGCCTGCCTTCTGCAGGGCCTCTAACACTCTCCAGAGGTGTTGCAGGTGTTCCTCCCATGTGGAACTAAACACAGCAATGTCATCCAGGTAGGCGGCACTGAACTCATCCAGCCCAGCCAACACCTGGTTGACCAACCTCTGAAAGGTGGCAGGGGCATTCTCCATCCCAAATGGCATCACTTTAAATTGAAAGTGTCCATCTGGAGTAGGGAATGGTAACCTCTCCTTGGCCCCCTCAGTTAAGGCAATCTGCCAGTACCCAGATGTTAAATCAAACGTACTTAGGTACTTGGCAGCGCCTAACCGGTCAATGAGCTCATCAGCTCAGGGGATGGGATGTGCGTCAGTCTTGCTGACCGCATTGAGTCCCCGGTAGTCCACACAGAACCTGAGTTCTGGGGTGGCACCAGGTGCAGCACCCTTTGGGACCAATACCACGGAGCTGGCCCAAGGACTGCTGGAATGCTCAAAAACCCCTAGGGTAAGTATCTTGGATACCTCATCCTTAATGCATGCCCTGACCCTGTCAGTCACCCTGTAAAGTTTTTGTTTAATAGGTGTACTGTCACCAGTGTCCACATCATGTGTGCACAGGTGTGTGAGTCCTGGGATCATGGAAAACAGAGAGGAAAACTGTCCCAACACGTGGCGACAGTCACCTTGCTGCTCCTCAGTCACGGAGGGAGAGAGGATCACTCTCTCCACTGACCCATCTTTTTCTCCTGCAGACAGGAGGTCAGGAAGAGGCTCACTTTCCTCCTCTACCCCATCATCTGTTGCAAGGAGCATGGACAGTTCAGTCCACTCAAAGTGAGGTTTGAGGCGGTTGACATGCAGGACCCTTAAAGTGTTCCTTGGAGACCGCAAGTCCACCAGGTAGGTGACTTCGCTCTTGCACTCAACCACCTCAAATGGCCCAGTCCACTTATCCTGGAGCGCCCTAGGCTCCACTGGCACCATCACCTACACTTTCTGACCAGGTTGAAACTCGACCAGAGTCGCATTCTGGTCATACCACAGTTTCATATCCTCCTGGCTTGCTTCTAGGTTCTCCTGGGCGAGACTACTGAAGCGGGCAGTCTGGTTTCTCAAAGCCAGCATGTAGCTAAATACATCCTGGGGGGGTTTACTAGGAGCTTTCTCCAAAGCTTCCTTAACCAGACTCAAAGGTCCCCTCACACGGTGGCACAAATCATCTCAAAGTGACTAAACCCAAGAACCTTTTGAGGCCTCCCTGTAGGCGAACAGAAGGCATGGCAAGAGGATGTCCCACTTCCGCCTCAAGGGCTCTGACAGGCCCTGAATCATGGCTTTCACGGTGTGGTTGAATCTCTCAACCAGACCATTACTTTGGGGGGGGTAAGGTGTGGTGAACTTGTAGGTTACCCCACACAGGGAGGAGCCAAAATGGCGGCCGCGACGGACGCCTAAAATTTGAGCTCCGACTCGGGCTCACGGAAAATATTCTGTAGGGCGCTCCTGGAGCGGTGCTCCTCGCCCGTAGACACAGCAATTTAGCCCGTGGAGCCGGTGTGCCGCTGAGGAACCGAGCGGCGCTGCGAGTGGGGACGCGGTGGCCGGGGCCAGATGAGGGCCGTGTGTGGGCTGGTGGCCGCAGAGGCTCGATTGGTGCTGGGTGCTGCCCGCTGCCCCAGCTGAGGGGCGTCGGCCCGAGGTGAGGAGGGCGGTACGGAGGGGGGCTTTCGCCAGGGAGGGCCAGAACTGACTATGGCCTCTCCCCTTCTCGACCTCCATCCCCCCTCTTTTCTCGGACAGCAGTGGTTGCCGCGTTTCTCCCGTATTCGCGGCGGAGTGAGGCGCCCCTTCGGCTGAGGAGGAGAGACGGAGGAGATTGCGCACTGATGTCCGGGACTGCTCGCCGCTCCTTTGCATTTGCCTGCTGCCTGGGGGAATAAATTGGAACAAAAGGAGGAGTATCGGGTGTAGCGCGTGCACAGGGAAGCCGCGCCGTGCCGGTGAACACATGCCCGGGCCTGGCGGTGATGCCCATGAGCCTGAGGGACAAATCCCTCTACACTCCTCGTCATTGAACTTTTTCCCCCTGCTAATGGGGGCAACAGCCCCATTGGACCTAGGAGGGGGCTGGGCGGGTGGGTGAGACCGAAGTCCCCCCCCTGCCATTTGCTCCCTGCCATCGTTGTTATCCGCCCCCCCCCATCCCGCCAGTGGTCAAATATATATGTAAGAACAATGTGTGGGGTGGGCCGGCTGGGGTAACCAAGACCGCCCAAAACGCTATCTCAATGGTGGTAGCTGGGAAACCCGGTGGCGGTAGCATGCTCCTAACCCAGGACACTTAACTATTGGCAGCAGTGTTAAACGCCTATTGGCCTGCAGCCTGCGCTGCTGCTGACCGGCTCGCTCAGGCGGAAACGCAAATAGTCTTGGCTGCGCCATGGTGAGGAACCGCATACTGAGGGGCGGGTGCGCACCAACAGTGAAATCTGACGCCCAAGAAGCACACAGCCACACTGCTCCACACAACAAAAGTAGACTAACAGAAACGCACCATGACCGGGAAATCTAAATCCCCGAAAAGCCAAGATCGAAATACACCTGGACTGGCACCGAGTGATCAACAGCTAATACCAACCTTACAGTCATTGGAAAGCACACTCCAAACCCACTCTACACAATTTGAAAAAGTATTGCAGGCGATCATGGACACTAAATCCTCCTTGGAAAATAGAATAGACACAGTACCACAAGACTTGAACCTACTCAGAGTGGACCACCGTAACCTGGTGGAGAGAGTGAAGTCAGCGGAAGACGTGTTAAATGAGTTGAACCCTACGGTAACGGACAATCAAAAACAAATTCAACGACTGGACGCAGAGGTGAAGATCCTAAGGCGACACGCTGAAGAAGCAGAAGGCAGATCCCGGCACAATAATGTACGCTTTCTAGGGTTCCCCGAGAAACTAGCAGAGCAGAGTACGGAAATATTCTTAGAGCAATGGCTAATCAAAGAAGTGCTAAATGGGGCCCCATCGAAGTTCTTCTCTGTGGAAAGGGCGCACAGAGTCCCGGGGAGGCCGTCGGCCCCAGGCCAACCACCTAGACCACTGATTGCAAGATTCTTAAACTACAGAGACCGCGATTTAATATTACAGCAGTTCCGTAGCAAAGGCCCACTCCGACATGAGGACTCAGTTGTTAATGCCTACCCAGACTTCACCCAAGAGGTACAGAGACAACATAACTCTTATGCAAAAATCAAACAACGCCTTCGCGAACACAATATTAAATACGCCCTATTGTTTCCTGCTAAATTGAGAGTGATATCAGACGATCGCACCTACATATTCACCTCCCCTGAAGACGCCTGGACGTGGTTGCACGCCAAAGGTTTCGCACAATCCCAAGAGGGTACGGATGTAGGAGAGGAATGGCTTACCTCTCCATCGCAGAAGCGCACCAAGAAACGATCCAAGGGACAACCCACCGAAAAACAGGCAGCAGAAGGAAGGGCAACGGTATTGAAAGAAACTTCCATACACACGCAAAACTCCTTTGAGACACTCCGGGCAGTCCCTGCAGATAACTCGGACTCCAACTCGGCTAGTTCAGATTCTACGATAACAGAAGTACTCAAGGGCCCGAAGCTCACCCCCAGATCTGCAGATGCACTGTAAATACAAGCTGCTAGACCGCTTTTCCACCCGAACTGAGTGACAAGTTGAAGGGCGGCAAAGGATAACTGTGCGGGAATCCAAACGGAGGTCGCAGCTGACATTCATGAGTATCTTTTGAACAATTGATCCCTTATTTTTTACTGAGAACATTGATTAATGACATTGTGCATGCGGTCCGGGGGGACTAAAACTCCGGGAGCGCCCACACGTATACGCAGACCACGTCTGTGGAAGGATGTGAGCCCCGTATAAGAGCCACATCCGGTTGCCCAAATAGCTCCCCTACAGGTATCCACATGGATACAGGTTTTCTTAAGTAGTAGTGTGTTGTGTAGTTTATTACGAATTCATAGGTGTGTGAGGGAATTCGTTGGGGTGGGAGGAGGGGGGGGAGAGAGTTAAGTTGTATACTATAGGTCATATCAGAGCACAGGAAATATTGCTGCGGCTGTTAGCCTTAATTATATACCTGGTGGGGATAGTGGGGACCCGGACGGCTATTGTAACCTGGAGCGGGCCACATGCAGGTACACCATATAACGCTATATGGCTCAAAATGCAAATCTCATTACACATCAATATGAAATAGTCACGTGGAATGTGAGAGGACTGGGTGCACCAAGCAAAAGATCTCCGGTATATGCACGCCTCAGACGACAGGGAGTACACATTGCCATTCTACAAGAAACACACCTACTGGAGTCTGACTTACAGGAGATACGCAGGAAATGGAGAGGTCAGATTATAGGCACAACATACTCAGCTTTTGCTAGAGGAGTATTGGTATGGATAGCAGGTGGCGTCCCATTTGTCCAAACCTCATATAGGATAGATCAAGGGGGCAGATACGTGGTAATAGAGGGGCATTTAGACGGGAGACAATTTTCTATATCGGGATCTATGCCCCCAGCAGTGCGATAGCTGAATTCCTGGGCACACTTACTCCAGCATTATTGGTAAATCCCACAGCCCCGGCCATATGGGGTGGCGACTTCAACAGCACACCGAATGCAGTGTTAGACAGGTCAAACACACACCCTAAAGGATCAATAAAGTGAAATGCCAGGTGCCCCTTGTTGACATGGGCGGGCGACATGAGACTCTATGACTTATGGCGCATGAAACATCCACAACAGAGGGAATACTCATTCTACTCAATACCCCACAAAGTACACACCAGAATAGATATAATATGGGGGACCCTGGACATATGCGCATTGATCAATAGGACAGAATACCTGGCCAAGACACTGTCGGATCATTCGCCACTTAGATTAACACTGAATTGGGGCAGGAGATGCTCAGTAATCCCTACCTGGTGATTGCAGATGGAAGCTCTCCAGGATCAGGCATTCACAGAGGGATTGGGCACAACAGTCAGACAGTACTGGGAAATTAACAAAGACTCCGCAGACACAAGAGCGGTAGAGTGGGAGGCGCACAAGGCTGTAGTCAGAGGACATTGTATCTCGACCACTTGGGGAGTGAGACGCACCCTTCATGCGGAGATCAGCAAATTGGAAAAGGAATTGAGAGTAATGGAAATTGCAGTGGCACAAAACGAGATACCTTACACAGTGCTAAAAGAGGCACGTACAAAATATAATTAAGCAGATTCTCATCTCTGCCGACATGACCACAAATACCATCTAATGTGCCTACAAACGGAGGGAGACAGATCGGGCAGGCTGTTGGCGTGGCTCCTTCGCGAGAACCGTCAGCAGTCCCCCATAGGGACTATAAGGTTAGATGAAGGCAAAATGGCCACCATGCAAGAAGAGATCAATGGGGCGTTTAGGGAATATTACACGAACCTCTATACCAAACGCACAGTATGCACGGCCCAACAACTTGAATCCTTTCTTGCAGGATCACCCTTGGTGAAACTGTCGCAGGCGGATAGGGAAATGCTGGAGGCACCTTTGAGAATGGAGGAACTGGACTTAGCTCTAGCGCAGATGCCTAGGAACAAAGCGCCAGGAATAGATGGCCTCCCAATAGAATACTACTCTACTTATTCGAAACACTTAAAGCCTCACTTGCTGAAGGTGTTCGAGGAGGCATGTACCTGTAAGATATTGCCTCCAACACAGAGAGAGGCAATGATAGTGGTTCTTCCTAAGCAAGGTCGCGATCCCACAGACGTTAAATCTTATAGACCACTTTCTCTCTTGAATCTCGATTGTAAAATCCTAGGTAAAATATTGGCTAACAGAATATTCATCATACATACCTCCCATCATACATACCTTGATACATGATGACCAAAACGGATTCATCCCAAAACGTAATACTTTTCTAAACATCCGTAGATTGTTGAGCGTCATGGGAGACACCCCGCGGATGCACATGACGAGATGGTATTATCCTTAGATATTGAGAAGGCATTTGATACACTAGGGTGGGACTTTCTGTTTGCCACTATGCAGAGTATGGGAATTGGCCCTAACTACATACAATGAGTACAGACACTGTACGCCAACCCATAAGCTAGGGTGAAAACGAGGGGGGCTATGTCTGATAGCTTTGCGATCACCAGAGGTACCAGGCAGGGATGCCCCCTTTCTCCCTTGCTGTTTGCTATAGCTATGGAGCCATTGGCAACTCGAATACGCGCAATGAAAGAGAGTTGGGGAATAGTCAGGAGTGGATTATACCACGTTATATCATTGTATGCAGACGACGCCCTAATATATGTGCGGAAAGGAAGCGAGGTGATACCCTTAGTAATCTCACTCTTGACTGAATATGGGGAGATATCAGGCTTGGTGGTAAATTGGGAAAAAATTGTTTGTGTTCCCACTAACTACCTGGTTCTCATCGAGACAAGAAAAGGCCCCCACAGGACACCTGAACTGGTGTTTTGATACATTCAAATATCTGGGGGTCCACATATATCATAGGCCTGATGATCTTAGAGATGGGAACCTGGGGAGAGCACTGGCCTCTATGAGGGGTCGCTGCGCTTCTGGAGTAAATTGCCATTGTCACCTCTGGGCAGAGTGGCGGTGGCAAACATGGTGTTACTGCCCCGGCTGTTATATTACTTTGCGGCATTGCCACTCCTCCCTAAGAGCTTCTTTCGAGATTTGAACGCAGTCCTACTGCAGCTTGTAAGGGGAGGGGACAGAGCGTGCGTCGCACTCACTACACTGCAGGGTCCAATCACCGCGTGAGGTTTGGGCGCCCCCAACTTCGAACTCTATTACGCTGCAGCACAGTTACAGTGGATACTGAACTGGATACATAGACCCACACTGGCGGAATCCGCATGGGTGTTGGAGCAACTACACGGAGAACCTCTGTTCACATGGCTAACAAACAAAACACTGAAAGGGGCGTCTGATAATCAGTTAATGGTAGTGGCACACTCATGTTGGAAGAGATATATACAAAAAGGACACAGGGTGCTCCCCTACTCACCGCTCATTCCCCTTGGACTGCTTCCTGTATGGGCTACCCGCGGCTAGGACTCACTCACTCACGACCTGGACGGAGGCGGGCATACTGTTGTTAGGAGACTGCTTTGAAGAGGGGAAACTGATGACATTTGAATCCATACAAGCCCTCACAGCAGTGAACCCAGGGCAATTTATAGCCTACTATGCCATATGTCATTTAATCAGAAAGACATGGGCGGCTGGAGACCAAGAACCAGTGATCTCACCCACAGTACATCACATGCTGCAATATGATAATCAAACAAAAGTAGTGACTTATATAAAATTTTGAATAAATCCCCTGAACCAAATTTAGAGAATGTAAGAGATAGATGGAATACAGTTCTGCCAAACCCGATACCGCAAGAGGACTGGCCGAAAGTTCTATACCATACTCTGAGGGTTTCGAGAAACCCTAGATTTATTTTGCTACATACAATTCAACTACACACTCCAAACATACCTATCACCAGCTAGGATTAAACACATGTTCCCTGAAACGGACCCAGCCTGTCCCCGATGTAAAGCCCCACTGGCACACTTCTTCCATATGGTCTGGGAGTGTGCCCAGGTGCACAGGGAGTGGAGCGGAGTGGTAGAAGAAGTTTCCGAATTGACGGGTCTAGTATTTGCAGTTGACCCTAAATCCTGTTTGTTAGGACTGAGAATGAGAGAAAAGAAGCATAGACACCTACATAAGTTGGCAGATCTAGCATACGTGATGTACAAAAGATTAATAGCTATGAATAGGAAAGCGCCCAAAGCACCAGATTTGAAAACTTGGCACACCCTGACACTGCACTGGACCCGTACAGAATACCAGGTACTACGAAAATTAGCAGGGGAGGGCCAACAACACACAGGATGTGAAGCCTAGGAAATTATAGTAACCAGACTAGAGGCTAAGAACAATGAGAGACCACCATGAACTGGGCAATGACACAGTTTTAGAGATAAGGTAGACAGTACCAGATCACCTCTAACATAACAAGCAAAACGGGCGAGACACACCAGATTAGTTGTGAGAGTACCTGCTCCCATGCCCTCAAGTCGCTGCCATTCACAGCAGCCAACAAGTGATGAGTAAATAAATAATTAGAATATGAACAACAAATACAGCTACAACACATACCACAAATAGACATCAGTCCGGTATCCCCCACCACCACAAACAAAACATGAATCAGTGGGGAACAGTGTAACCAAGTAGCTAAATGTGGGGAAACTAAATACCACACAGCAAGACCTATCAGCCAGACACAGCAGACAAATATTTTGAGTGTTATAATAAGACGTTATGTTTTTCTTGTTTTGTTTGAATGCAAATCTTATATCAGAGCAACCAAATACTGCCAATGTAAACTCATAATTATGGTACTCAGATCTGTAACGAAAATTCAATAAAAATATATATTTTTTTTAAAGTAGGTTACCCCACACACTTTCCACAAAGACTTCATATATGTGGATATGAAGTTTGTACCCCTATCAGATACCACTTCCTTGGGGAACCCCTTGCGGGTAAAAACCCCCATCAGTGCACAACCCACCATAGGGGAAGTGACTGACCTCAGAGGAATGGCTTCCGGGTACCGTGTTGCATGATCCACCAAGACCAGGATGAACCTGTTGCCCAAGGCTGTCTTGGGGTCCAGAGGCCCCACAATGTCAATACCTACCCTCTCAAAGGGAGTACTAACAACAGGCAAAGGCTGGAGGGGAGCCTTACATTTCCTCCCACTCTTGTCACTTGTCACGATTTCCTTGTTGCTTGAGCCTAGAGTCCGCTGAACGAGTGACGAGGTTCTTGTAGGTTCTGCATTGGCCCAGATAGGGGTGACTCTTTCTGGTAGCCACGGTGCTGCAGGCGAAGGGCAGTCCGTGTCCTTCAGAAGGAGTGCCAGAGGGAAAAAAAAACAAAATAGGGGGAAAAACCTCAAAAAGGAATATCCTGGAATATGAGCAAAATGATCAATACTGTTAGAACACAAGACCAAAAATGAACAGGAAAACACTGGAACAAAAAGCGGAACCAGTATCTGATGCAAGGGAGAAGGCGCAAAGACACCATCCAACAGGAAGTGTTGCAGCGCAAGAAGGAAAAGAATCACAGCCCTTAAATACCCATAGAACAGGAAACGACCGGCAGGAAGTAAAAGGACACCATATCGGATAGGGAAACATTACATAGAAGGCAATGGACAAGGCACCATAGTGAGTAGGGAACCAAGGCATGCTGGGAAGAGAGGGGAATGATGGGAAAAAGGGAAAACATAAAAGGGGAGAAAAAACGAGGACGACAGCAAGAGTAGGACACAATAGGAGGTAAGTGGGGGGAAATGCTATCCTTTAATGGAGGCGCGCCACGCCAGAAAAGAAACGAGGCCCCATGCCCAATTTGGAGCTTCGAGTAATGCAGGAGAGGCTGGGGACGCGGCACTGGGCATCTGAATGCCTGCGCATTAGGGGCCAGTAAAAGTGGGTGACAAGCCTCTCAAAGGTCTTGTCCTGCCCCAAATGTCCAGCTAAAGGCACATGATGAGCCAACCCCAGTAGGAAGGCCCTGAAGCACTGGGGTACCACCAGCACATGGACTGACCCTAGACTCGCAGTACAGGAGGTCATCCTCCCAAAATATCAGGTGTGATCCAGGCTCCTTGCCAGCCGCCTGGTCTGCAGCCTGCTGCCGCAAACCCTCCAAAGTAGGGCATGTCTTCTGTGCTGCACAGAATGCTTCCCTGGTGGACCCCCCTTCCTGCTGCCACTGTGACAGCTCAGGGACCTCCCCCAGTTCAGCCACCTGTTCCCCTGTAGGCTCTGGGCGTCACCCTCAGGCTCCGCCTCCTCCCACACCGTGGGAACTTCTGGGGACGGTTTCCGGCACCCCCCTGCCCTTCTTCTTCATGGTGGTCCCCTGGGCCACTATTTCAGGCTCCAGGGGCTCTTGATTACCCTGACAGGCTGCCATTGACCGGGTGGATAAACATACCAACCCAGGCAGACCCAACATCTCCAAGTGAGACCTGTGTTCCACCTCCTTCCAAGGGGAATCCTCCAGGTTGTTGCCTAGCAAACAATCAACAGGCATGGTGGGACTCACAGCTACCTTCAAGGAACCTGAGACCCCCCCCAATTCAAAGGGAACCTGCGCCACTCTGCACAGGCGCTCTGAGTTGTCCACTGCAACTACTTGGCGAAGTACCCGGGGATCAATCTGCTCTTCAGACACCAGCTGACTCCTCACTGTAGTCACACTGGCTCCTGTGTTTCTCAGAGCCTCCACCCTCTGTCCATTGATGGTCACCCACTGCTTGTATTTCTTAGTGTTTTCAGGCACTAGGGTTCTCTGGACCATCTCACTGTGCCCTAGTGAGACAAGGGTCATCTCATCTGGTTCCCACCCACCTGAAACTAACTCCTCCCCAAGCGCTACACTGGCCAAACCCTGGGATGGCACATGTAGGAAAGTACCATCTTGCCTGGCATGTTACCCCCATTTTCACTGTAAGTATGTTTGTTTTTGCCTATGTGTCACTGGGATCCTGCCAGGCAGGACCCCAGTGCTCATAATGTATGCCCTGTATGTGTTCCCTGTGTGGTGCCTAACTGTATCACTGAGGCTCTGCTAACCAGAACCTCAGTGTTTATGCTCTCTCTCTGCTTTTAAAATTGTCACTGCAGGCTAGTGACTAATTTTACCAATTCTCATTGGCTCACTGGAGCACCCTTTTAGTACCCGTGTATATGGTACCTAGGTACCCAGGGTATTGGGGTTCCAGGAGATCCCTATGGGCTGCAGCATTTCTTTTGCCACCCATTGGGAGCTCAGACAATTCTTACACAGGACTGCCACTGCAGCCTGAGTGAAATAACGTCCACGTTATTTCACAGCCATTTTTCACTTCACATAAGTAACTTAAAGTCACCTATATGTCTAACCCTCACTTGGTGAAGGCTAGGTGCCAAGTTACTTAGTGTGTGGGCACCCTGGCACTAGCCAAGGTGCCCCCACATTGTTCAGGGCAAATTCCCCGGACTTTGTGAGTGCGGGTACGCCATTACATGCGTGCACTACATATAGGTCAATACCTATATGTAGCGCCACCATGGTAACTCCGAACATGGCCATGTAACATGTCTAGGATCATGGAATTGTCACCCCAATACCAATCTGGTATTGGGGGTACAATTCCATGCATCCCTGGGTCTCTAGCACAGACCCGGGTACTGCCAAACTGCCTTTCTGGGGTCTCCACTGCAGCTGCTGCTGCTGCCAACCCCTCAGACAGGTTTCTGATCCCCTGGGGCCTGGGCAGCCTGGTCCCAGGAAGGCAGAACAAAGGATTTCCTCTGAGAGAGGGTGTTACACCCTCTCCCTTTGGAAATAGGTGTGAAGGGCTGGGGAGGAGTAGCCTCCCCAGCCTCTAGAAATGCTTTGATGGGCACAGATGGTGCCCATCTCTGCATAAGCCAGCAGTGGCGGCCGGCAGCTTTGGGAGGAGGGCGGGCGGGGCACACACACAAACACACACACAGACTCATTCTTTCACACCCAGACACGCACGCACGCTCACCCATTAACAACACTCATTCCATTCAAACATGCATGCACGCACCAAACATTCATTTTACAAATTCACACACATTCATTCTTCCACACACACGCACGCACGCACGCACTCACATCCATTAACAACACTCATTCCATTCAAACATGCACGCACGCACCAAACATTCATTTTACAAGATCAAACACATTCATTCTTTCACACACACACACATGCACGCACATCCATGAACAACACTCATAACACTCAAACATGCACGTGCGCACCAAACATTCAATGTAAAACATAACACACATACATACACACACACACACACACACTTACCTTTAGCCTCCAGGTCCCAGGAGGGTAGAGACTGCTGCCTTCCCTCATTGGCTGACCTTAGGTCAGCCAATGAGGGAAGGCAGCAGTCCCAGCCTCGTCACTACTCCACTCTGTGACGAAGTGTCACTGATTGACCCTCGCCCTGGGCACTTCAGGGCTTAAACCTGAAGCGCCCAGGGAGAGTGTCAATGGGTGACGCTTTCCTCGTCACCCAGGGGAGGGCCTGGAGGCACCTTTGCTGGGCCGAGGAGGTCACGCCCATAGGGGTCGTGATCTCCTCAGCCCAGCAAAGTTCAGCTCAGGCAGCCAGGAGTCTGCACAAATCGCGCATGTCTGCTCCTGGCTGCCTGACCTGAACATAAAGAGTGTCTGTCAGGCTGACCTTTGTTCAGCCTGACAGACACTCTTCATGGGGTGGGGGGGCGTGGCCCCTCCGCCCTAAAGGACGGGCCACCACTGTAAGCCAGTCTACACCGGTTCAGGGATCCCCCAGCCCTGCTCTGGCGCGAAACTGGACAAAGGAAAGGGGAGTGACCCCTCCCCTGACCAGCACCTCCCAGGGGAGGTGCCCAGAGCTCCTCCAGTGTGTCCCAGACCTCTGCCATCTTGGATTCAGAGGTGTTGGGGCACAATGGACAGCTCTGAGTGGCCAGTGCCAGCAGGTGACGTCAGAGACCCCTCCTGATAGGTGCTTACCTTTCTCAGTAGCCAATCCTCCTTTCTGGGCTATTTAGGGTCTCTCCTCTGGGCTATTCATCAGATAACGAATGCAAGAGCTCACCAGCGTTCCTCTTCGACTTCTGCCAAGGATCGACCGCTGCAAACCCACAACAAAGTAGCAAGATGACTACCAGCAACATTGTAGCACCTCATCCAGCCGGCTTTGTCAACTGTTTCCTGGTAGTACATGCTCTGAGGGCTGTCTGCCTTCACCCTGCACTGGAAGCCAAGAAGAAATCTCCCGTGGGTCGACGGAATCTTCCCCCTGCCAACGCAGGCACCAAACTTCTGCATCACCGGTCCTCTGGGTCCCCTCTCTTCCTGACGAGCGTGGTTCCTGGAACACAGGAGCTGGGTCCAAGGGCCAGATGTAGCAAAGGATTTTTCCCATTCTGTGTCAATGGGAAAATGTGTTAGTACATATGGCCCCAAGTGTCTCCCACAGTCCGATGGCCCTTCTGTCCAAATTTGGTGGAGGTAAGTCCTTGCCTCCCCACGCCAGACAGTAATCCTGTGTACTGCATGAACTGCAGCTGCTCCGGCTTCTGTGCACTTTTCCAAGGATTCCCTTGTGCACAACTTAGCCTGGGTCCCCAGCACTCCGTCCTGCATTGCCAAACTCGCTGAGTTGGACTCCAACGTCGTGGGACCCTCCTTTTGTGACTCTGAGTCAACTGCTGTCCTCAGGTCTTCTAAGTGCCTGTTCTGGTACTTCTTCGGGTGCTGCCTGCTTCTGTGGGGGCTCTCTGAGTTGCTGAGCGCCCCCTCTGTCTCCTCCTCCAAGGGGTGACATCCTGGTCCTTCCTGGTCCCCAGCAGCATCCAAAATCCTTGCACCTAGCAAGGCTTGTTTGTAGTATTTCTGCGTGGAAACACTTCTGCATCCTCCAGCACGCTGTGGGACATCTCCTGACCAAAGGAGAAGTTCCTGGCACTTTCTGTTGTTGCAGAATCTTTGGCTTCTTCCACGCAGAGGCAGCCGTTTTGCACCTTCATCCGGGGTTTAGTGGGCTCCTGCCCCCCCTGGGCACTTGCGTGACTCTTGGACTTGGTCCCCTTCCTTTACAGGTCCTCAGGTCCAGGAATCCGTCTTCAGTGTTTTGCTGGTGGTTGTGGTTCTTGCAGAATCCCCTATCTCGACTATACTGTCTTTCTGTGGTAGTAGGGTAACTTTACTCCTACTTTTCATGGTCTTGGGGTGGGGTATCTTGGACACCCTTACTGTTTTCTCACAGTCCCAGCAACCCTCTACAACCTACCATAGGCCTGGGGTCCATTCGTGATTCACATTCCACATTTGGAGTATATGGTTTGTGTTGCCCCTAGGCCTATTCCTACCTATTGCATCCTATTGTGATTCTACATTGTTTGCACTACTTTTCTTACTGTTACTTACCTGTTTTGGGTTTGTGTACATATAATTTGTGTATATTACTTACCTCCTAAGTGAGGGTATCCTCTGAGATACTTTTGGCACATTGGGGGTCATTATGACCCTGGCGGAAGGCGGAGAAGCGGCTGTAAGACCGCCAACAGGCTGGCGTTTTTTTTTTTTTGTATTATGACCATGGCGGTTACCGCCATGGTCATCCGCCGGTTCTTCGTTCTGCCCGCCGGGCTGGAGACCTGGGTCTCCAGCCCGGCGGCCGTCACTATACCGCTGGCGGTATTTTGACCCGGCTTACCGCCGTGGATTTCCTGCGGTTTGAACCGCCATGAAATCCATGGCGGTAAGCACTATCAGTGCCAGGGAATTCCTTCCCTGGCACTGATAGGGGTCTTCCCCTCCCCCCACCCCGACTCCCTCCCCTACAACCCCCACCACCCCTGCCACCCCCCAAAGGTGGCAGGGTCCCCCTCCCCCTCCCCACCCCGACCCCCAACAGCACATCACCCATACCCACACGACACGCACGCAGGCACCACCTACACACATACACGCACACACGGCGACATACATGCCGACATCCACACACATAGTCAGACACGCACACCCACATACAAACATACACGCACACATCCATACAGACATACCCACAGACATACACGCACTCATTCCCAAAACACGCAACACCCCCGCAAGCATACACGCACTCACACACCCCCTCTACATACACAGAAGCACCCCCCCATGCACCCACACAACACACAACACCCCCCTCCCTCCTCCCCTAACGGACGATCGACTTACCTGTTCTGTCGATCCTCCGGGAGGGGACAGGAGCCATGGGGGCAGCTCCGCCGAAACCACACCGCCAACAGAACACCGCCACGGCGACTCACATGACGTGATTCGCTGGGCGGTGTTCTGTTGGCGTGGCGGTGGAGGTGGAGCAAACTCCACTTCACCGCCTCCCGCCAGTATGGCTGTTGGCGGCTCTCCATCCGTAAAAGGACGGAGAGCTGCCACCGGTCATAATAGGCCGAGCGGCAAGCCGCCACCACTGGCGGTCTTCCGCACGGCAGTCCCTCGGCGGTCTTGTAAAAAGACCGCCGAGGTTGTAATGACCACCATTGTCACTAAAATAAAGTACCTTTCGTTTGAGTAACTCTGAGTATTGTGTTTTCTTATGATATTGCTCTATATGATATAAGTGGTATAGCAGGAGCTTTGCATGTCTCCTAGTTCAGCCTAAGTTGCTTTGCCATAGCTACCTCTATCAGCCTAAGCTGCTAGAAACACCTCTATTCTACTAATAAGGGAAAACTGGACCTGGCACAAGGTGTAAGTACCACAAGGTACCCACTATATGCCAGGCCAGCCTCTTACATTGGTGGCAGCGGTGGGATCAGTACTTGTAACTGCTTTACCACTTTTTCATTTGGTGCTTTTCATAAGAGAAACAAATACCAAATATTTAAATATATGTATATTGAACCAAGACAGTTTACTTTTCTGCTCTAAAACTTTCTACTAAGTTTCTGAAAAGTTCTGAAAACTTTTCAAAGTTTTCAAAAAGTTTGAAAAAGTTTTTTCTCTGTACTTTCAAAAGTTCTAAAACTTTTTCTCTCTCTGTCTTAAACCTTTTCTATCATGTCTTCAGTAGAGCTCACTCCCAAAGTTGTTCAGGCAACTTATTAGAGTTTAAACTACAAAAGTTTGAGGGGTCTCTGCTTAGAAAGAGGTTTAAGCATTGGTAAGAATCCTACAAAAGAGTTTCTCTTTAACCTGCTCTTAGAAAGTGGCCAGAACCAGTCTGGCCAATCTCAGGAGAAAGAGGCAGGAGGGGAAGCTTCCCAGTCACACTGAGAGGAGTTCCATGAAGATGCTGGGGAGGGTTCTTACAAAGACCTGATAGCTAGCAGGCCACCTAGTGACAATGGTAGTGGGAGAGGTTCACACACATTAGTAGGGCATCTTTCACTCCTAAAGACCAGGTTACTAGGGTCCAGCCAGTTAGGGACAAGTCTCTCTCTGCCAATTCCCACATTTCCTCTGTATCCAAACATTCCCAAGCCTACCACCCTGAGGATAACTTAATGGAAAGGGAACTCAGAAAGCTGAGGTTGGAAGAGACCAGACTGAAGCTTAAACAGCAGCAGCTGGCCTTAGACAGGGAATCCCTAGATATAGAGAGGGAAAGACAGAGAATGGGGTTAGTTCCCCATGGTGGCAGCAGCATTGTTTCAGATAGTAATCCTGTTAGAGAGCAAGATTCCAGAAACCTGCATAAGATAGTCCCCCCCTTACAAGGAGGGGGATGACATTAACAAGTGGTTTGCTGCACTTGAGAGGGCCTGTAAGGTACAGTTGGTCCCTCAAAGGCAGTGGGCTGCTATCTTGTGGCTATCTTTCACTGGTAAGGGTAGGGATAGACTCCTTACTGTCAGAGAAAGTGGTGCTAATAACTACAAAGTTTTGAAGGATGCACTCTTGGATGGATTTGGCTTAACCACTGAACAATACAGGATTAAGTTCAGAGACACCAGAAAAGAGTCCTCTCAAGACTGGACAGATTTTGCTGACTGTTCAGTGAAGGACTTGGAGGGTTGGTTACACGGCAGTAACGTATCTGACTATGAAAGCCTGTATAATCTGATCCTGAGAGAGCATATTCTTAACAATTGTGTGTCTGATTTGTTGCACCAGTACTTGGTAGACTCAGATCTGACCTCTCCCCAAGAATTGGGAAAGAAGGCAGACAAATGGGTCAGAACAAGAGTGAACAGAAAAGTTCATACAGGGGGTGACAAGGATGGCAAGAAGAAGGATGGTAAGTCTTCTGACAAGGGTGGGGACAAAAGTAAACATTCTGAGTCTTCATCAGGCCCACAAAAATCCTCTTCAAACAATCAGAAAAAGCCTTGGTGTTATTTATGTAAAGTAAAAGGACATTGGGCAAGTGATTCCACTTGTCCAAAGAAAAACACCAAACCTCCCACCACCACAACCCCAACTGCAACCTCTAGTGCCCCTAGTAATAGCACTGGTGGTGGGAAATCTACTACAAATAGCCAATCCAAGGGTGTAGATGGGCTCACTATTGGTAATGTAGTTGGGGTTGGTCTTGTTAGGGAGACCACAGAGGCTGATGGTGGCATTGACTTTGCCACCTTGGTTGCCTGTCCCCTTAATATGGATAAGTACAAGCAACTACCCCTAATCAATGGTGTTGAGGTTGAGGCCTACAGCGACACAGGAGCCAGTGTAACTATGGTAATCGAAAAACTGGTCCACCCTGATCAACACCTACTTGGTTGGCAGTACCAAGTGACTGATGCTCATAACAACACTCTTAACCACCCCATGGCTGATGTGAATCTCAACTGGGGGGGGTTACTGATCCAAAGAAAGTTGTGGTAGCAACTGAATTACCTGTAGATTGCTTACTGGGCAATGATTTGGAAACATCAGCTTGGGCAGAAGTGGAGTTGGAGGCTCATGCGGCAATGTTGGGCATTCCTGGGCATAGTTGTGCTTTAACAAGGGCTCAGGCCAAAAAAGCAAAAAGGACAGGAAAACTTGGATCCTGGAACAATGGACCAAGTGATCCCTAAAGCTAGGGGTAGAAAGGGTAAATCCCTGCCCACAATCCCTCCCTCTACAGATGATTCCCCTTTTGAGGAAGAGGAATCCTCTCCCTGTGCAGAACCTACACCAGAGGAGCTGGCAGCAGACACTGCTAAGCTTTTGGGTGCAGGGGGGCCTGCCAGGGAAGAGCTGAGTGTGGCACAGCAAACCTGTCCCACATTAGAGGGTTTAAGACAGCAAGCTGTCAAACAGCAGAATGGGGATGTCAGTGATAGCCATAGGGTGTATTGGGAAGACAACCTCTTGTACACAGAGTCAAGGGACCCTAAACCTGGAGCTGCCAGGAGATTGGTCATTCCCTTGCAGTACAGAGAGTTTCTTCTTACCCTGGCACATGACATTCCTTTAGCTGGGCATTTGGGCCAGACGAAAACTTGGGAAAGACTTGTCCCCCTGTTTCACTGGCCTCATATGTCAGAGTACACTAAAGAGTTTTGTCGCTCTTGTGTGACCTGCCAAGCCAGTGGCAAGACTGGTGGCACTCCAAAGGCCCCCTTAATTCCACTTCCAGTGGTTGGGGTGCCCTTTGAAAGGATAGGGGTTGACATAGTTGGCCCCCTTGACCCTCCAACAGCTTCAGGCAATAGATTCATCCTTGTGGTAGTGGACCATGCCACTAGGTATCCTGAAGCCATATCCTTAAGGACAACTACAGCTCCTGCAGTGGCAAAGGCCCTCCTGTGAATCCTTTCCAGGGTGGGTTTCCCTAAGGAAGTGGTGTCAGACAGAGGTAGTAACTTCATGTCTGCATACCTCAAGGCAATGTGGAAGGAGTGTAGTGTAACTTACAAGTTCACAACTCCTTACCGTCCACAAACAAATGGTCTGGTTGAGAGGTTTAATAAAACTCTCAAAGGTATGATAATGGGACTCCCTGACAAACTCAGAAGGAGATGGGATGTCCTGTTACCTTGCCTCCTTTTTGCTTACAGGGAGGTACCCCAAAAAGGAGTGGGCTTCAGCCCCTTTGAACTCCTCTTTGGGAACCCTGTGAGAGGTCCTCTTGCTCTTGTGAAGGAGGGTTGGGAACAACCTTTAAAAGCTCCTAAACAGGACATAGTGGACTATGTACTTGGCCTAAGATCCAGAATGGCTGACTATATGAAAAAGGCCAGTAAACACCTTCAGGCCAGCCAGGAGCTGCAAAAGCAATGGCATGACCAGAAGGCTGTCCTGACTCAGTACTACCCAGGGCAGAAGGTCTGGGTATTGGAGCCTGTGGCCCCAAGAGAACTCCAGGACAAATGGAGTGGACCCCATCTAATTGTTGAAAAGAAGGGTGAGGTTACCTATTTGGTAGACCTGGGCACTGCCAGGAGTCCCCTTAGGGTGATTCATGTTAACCTCCTAAAACCCTACTATGACAGGGCTGATCTCACCCTGCTCATGGCAACAGATGAGGGACAGGAAGAAGAGAGTGACCCTCTCCCTGATCTCTTCTCCACGACTGAAGCTGATGGCTTAGTGGAGGGAGCGGTCTTAGCAGATTGTCTTACTACTGAACAGAAAGACAACTGTGTCAATCTCTTAAGTCAGTTTTCTGAACTCTTTTCACTTATACCAGGTACTACTACTTGGTGTGAACATACAATTGGCTCAACCTGGGATGATCACCTGGTCCACCTGTGAAAAGTTTTGGAGGCCCTGCAAAAGGCAGGCCTCACTATCAAGGCCTCTAAGTGCCAGATAGGGCAGGGGAAAGTGGTTTATCTGGGCCACCTGGTAGGTGGAGAACAGATTGCACCACTACAGGGGAAGATCCAGACTATCATGGACTGGGCTCCCCCTACAACTAAAATCCAGGTGAGAGCTTTTTTAGGCCTCACAGGGTACTATAGGAGATTCATCAAGAATTATGGCTCCATAGCAGCCCCTCTTAATGATCTCACTAGCAAGAAAATGTCTAAGAAGATACTGTGGACAGCTAGCTGTCAAAAAGCTTTTGAGGAGCTCAAACAGGCCATGTGCTCTGCACCTGTCCTAAAAAGTCCTTCTTACTCCAAGAAATTCATTGTACAAGCTGATGCTTCTGAATTAGGGGTATGGGGCAGTGCTATCACAACTGAATACTGAGGGCCAGGATCAACCAGTTGCTTTTATCAGTAGAAGGTTGACCCCTAGAGAAAAGCGTTGGTCTGCCATAGAGAGGGAGGCCGTTGCTGTGGTCTGGTCACTGAAAAAGTTGAGACCATATCTGTCTGGTACTCACTTTATTGTTCAGACAGACCACAAACCTCTACTTTGACTAAAACAAATGAAAGGTGAAACCCCTAAATTGTTGAGGTGGTCCATATCTCTACAGGGAATGGAATATACAGTGGAACATAGACCTGGGAGTACCCACTCCAATGCAGATGGACTCTCCAGATATTTCCACTTAGACAATGAAGACTCATCTGGGCAAGGTTAGCCTTATTGCTCTTCGTTTGGGGGGGGGGGTTGTGTAGGAAAGTACCATCTTGCCTGGCATGTTACCCCCATTTTCACTGTATGTATGTTTGTTTTTGCCTATGTGTCACTGGGATCTTGCCAGGCAGGACCCCAGTGCTCATAATGTATGCCCTGTATGTGGTGCCTAACTGTATCACTGAGGCTCTGCTAACCAGAACCTCAGTGTTTATGCTCTCTCTCTGCTTTTAAAATTGTCACTGCAGGCTAGTGACTAATTTTACCAATTCTCATTTGCACACTGGAACACCCTTATAATTCCCTTGTATATGGTACCTAGGTACCCAGGGTATTGGGGTTCCAGGAGATCCCTATGGGCTGCAGCATTTCTTTTGCCACCCATAGGGAGCTCAGACAATTCTTACACAGGACTGCCACTGCAGCCTGAGTGAAATAACGTCCACATTATTTCACAGCCATTTTTTCACTGCACATAAGTAACTTATAAGTCACCTATGTGTCTAACGTTCACTTGCTGAAGGTTAGGTGCCAAGTTACTTAGTGTGTGGGCACCCTGGCACTAGCCAAGGTGCCCCCACATTGTTCAGTGCAAATTCCCCAGACTTTGTGAGTGCGGGGATACCATTACACGCGTGCAGTACATATAGGTCAATACCTATATGTAGCGCCACCATGGCAACTCCGAACATGGCCATGTAACATGTCTAAGATCATGGAATTGTCACCCCAATACCATTCTGGTATTTGGGGGACAATTCCATGCATCCCCGGGCCTCTAGCACAGAACCCGGGTACTGCCAAACTGCCTTTCTGGGGTCTCCAATGCAGCTGCTGCCAACCCCTCAGACAGGTTTCTGCCCCCCTGGGGCCTAGGTAGCGTGGTCCCAGGAAGGCAGAACAAAGGATTTCCTCTGAAAGAGGGTGTTACACCCTCTCCCTTTGGAAAAGGGACCAGTGGGTGCCGGTGTCCTTTTGGGGCATTTGGGGTCTCCCCTCACATGACCCACCTGGTCACATGCACAGCACTTACGTGGGGGACCACCTGCCCCTGGCTTCCCTTTGGAGAATCATGGCTTCTTCTCAATGGGGGGTTGGGAATCCTTATCCTGGGAATCAGCTTGGGGCCCTTTTGGGAACTCCCCCTGTTTACCCTTACCCCCCTTTCTTCTGAGAGGGACCCTGCCCACCCTTTGCATGGTCTCCCCCATACCTCTTCTGGACCCTGGTGCTCTCCCAGCAGTCCGTTTTCTGCGCAAGCTTCCTGGGGTCAGTCAGCTTGCTATCAAACAGGTGCTGGCGCAGCTCTGGATAACATGAACTGTACAAGTGCTCCCAAGCAATCAGAGTGTAAAGCCCCTCATACGTAGTTACCTTACTGCCCTTCACCCAACCATCCAGTGACCTGCAATAAGAATCAACACATTCCAACCATGTTTGGGATTCCTTTTTCTTGTAGGATCTAAACTTATCCTTGTACTGCTCAGGGGTAAGACCATACCTTGTAAGCAAGGCATCCTTCAGGCTAGAGTAGGTGAGATTCTGAGCATCCCCTAAGGTTGTCAGTGTATCCCTCCCCTCTACCTCAAAGTGCTTCCACAGACCCACCCCCCAATGAGCTTCAGGGACCAGATTCATATGGAGAGCAGACTCAAACCCCTTAAACCACAAGTATATGTTGTCCTTCCTTTTATAATCCTTCACAAGATCTTTAGGAATGTGCACCCTCCTTTCAGGCTGCACTGTGATGTGGCTGCCACCATCCCTACTAGACTGGCTCTTCTGATCCAGCTCTCTCAAGCTATGCTCATGAGCCAACAAAATCTTCTTCTCTTCCATTTCCATCCTCATTTTCTCAAACTCCCCCTGGTGCTCCCTCTCTTTCTGTCTGTCCTGCAATTCTTTAGGGGTCAGACCCTTAGATGAGACACTGCTACCTGCCCTGGAGACCCTCTCTCTGGACATAACAGGCCCACCCACAATACAACTTTGTATGGACTGCACTTCCTCCTCCTCATCTTCCTCATCCACTGTGTGCCCTCCAGTGCTCTTGGCTGTCACCCAGGCCCTCAGCGCCTTTTGCAGCTCCTCCTTCTTGGATGAGCTCTTAAGTGGACAGTTAAAGCTTTTACAGAACTCTTTTAACTGGGCCTTGGTATAGCTATCCAATTTCTCCAGGGCAAAAGCAGCTCCAACTGATTCATCTCCAGATTGAGACACGATGAACAGTCAACAAAAGTGCAAAGTTCCAAAAAGCAGAAAAGTCCCCAAATGAAGTTCAGAAGTCAATCAAAGATTACCACAAAAATGGATGTAGGGAAAAATCCAAGCAAAAGAGAAAAATCAAAGATCACCAAACAAGTAGTATGTGGTCACATTGTGGTCTGCACTCAAAATAGTAGTGTACACTTAATCACTGTATGTCAAGTACAAATACAAGTCCACATCCCAACCGCTGATCACCAATGTTAGAAATGGGGTCTTTGGTTGCCAGTTAGGTTACCCCCTGTTCAAGCAAGGACCCTCACTCTAGTCAGGGTAAAAGAGAATCACCCTCAGCTAACCCCTGCTTACCCCCTTGGTAGCTTGGCAGAGCAGTAGGCTTAACTTCAGAGTGCTAGGTGTAAAGTATTTGTACCAACACACATAGTAACTCAATGAAAAAACTACAAAATGACCCAACACCAGTTTAGAAAAATAGGAACTATTTATCTAAACAAAACAAGACCAAAACGACAAAAAATCGGCATACACAAGTCAAGTTATGAATTTTTAAAGTTTAAACTCAAAAATAGCACTTAGAAACACAAAATGCTTCGGTGAGGTGTTAACACACTGTTGTAACGGAGCCATTCCCAACAATCCGACACCAGCGGCGCCGGACACGGAGTCCCGTAGACCCCCAGGTGCAGTACCTTGGTGAAGAAATGAAAACGAGCCAATGCGCGAAGTCGGGAATCGCTGCGTTGGTGCGAAACGTTGAATCTGTGCACTTCGAGTGGCGTCGGTCACAACGTGCTGCGGCGACTTCCACGGAGTCGCGGACTTCAGCGGGGCTGCAGCGATGTTGGGCCTGCGAAGGTCGTCGCGTTCCAGCGAAGATCACGGAGTCGGGTGAAGGCGGTGTCACCAGATTCAGCAGCGGCATTGGTCCGAAGTCGTCCGAAGTCGATTTCCTTGGATTTTCACCAGCTTTCCTTCCAAGGGCCCAGGGACTGGATAGGGCACCTCTTGTCAGAGCAGGAGTCTCTCCAGAGACTCCAGGCGCTG
Source organism: Pleurodeles waltl (assembly GCF_031143425.1). Taxonomy (NCBI): domain Eukaryota; kingdom Metazoa; phylum Chordata; class Amphibia; order Caudata; family Salamandridae; genus Pleurodeles; species Pleurodeles waltl. The sequence continues at coordinate 428,473,309 of NC_090445.1, read as the reverse complement.
GTAGAGAGAAGTCTTTGCTGTCCCTGAGGCTTCAAACAACAGGAGGCAACCTCTATGTCAAGTCCTTGGACATTTCTTCACAAGATGAAAGGCACACAAAGTCCAGTCTTTGCCCTCTTACTGTGGCAAAAGCAGCAACTGCAAGATAGCTCCACAAAGCACAGTCACAGGCAGGGCAGCTCTTCTTCCTCAGTTCTTCAACGCTCCTCCAGGCAGAGGTTCCTCTTGTTTCCAGAAGTGTTCCTAAAGTCTGTGGTTTGGGTGCCCTTCTTATACCCAATTTCTCCTTTGAAGTAGGCCTACTTCAAAGCAAAGTCTCTTGTGAATGTGAAATCCTGCCTTGCCCAGGCCAGGCCCCAGACACTCACCAAGGGGTTGGAGACTGCATTGTGTGAGGGCAGGCACAGCCCTTTCAGGTGTGGGTGACCACTCCTCCCCTCCCTCCTAGCACAGATGGCTTATCAGGATATGCAGGCTACACCCCAGATCCCTTTGTGTCACTGTCTAGTGTGAGGTGAAACCAGCCCAACTGTCAAACTGACCCAGACAGGGAATTTACAAACAGGCAGAGTCACAGAAATGGTATAAGCAAGAAAATGCTTTTCTAAAAGTGGCATTTTCAAACACACAGTCTTAAAATCAACTTTACTAAAAAAGATGTATTTTTAAATTGTGAGCTCAGAGACCCCAAACTCCACATGTCCATCCGCTCCCAAAGGGAATCTATACTTTAATCAGATTTAAAGGTAGCCCCCATGTTAACCTATGAGAGGGACAGGCCTTGTAACAGTGAAAAACGAATTTAGCAATATTTCACTGTCAGGACATATAAAACACATTACTATATACCCTACCTTAACCATACACTGCACCCTGCCCTTGGGGCTACCTAGGGCCTACCTTAGGGTTGCCTTACATGTAAGAAAAGGGAAGGTTTAGGCCTGGCAAGTGGGTACACTTGCCAAGTCGAGGTTACAGTTAAAACTGCATACACAGACACTGCAGTGGCAGGTCTGAGGCATGATTACAGAGCTACTTATGTGGGTGGCACAACCAGTGCTGCAGGCCCACTAGTAGCATTTGATTTACAGGCCCTGGCACCTCTAGTGCACTTTACTAGGGACTTACTAGTAAATCAAATATGCCAATCATGGATAAGCCAATTACATACACATTTTGTAAAGGAGCACTTGCACTTTAGCACCGGTTAGCAGTGGTAAAGTGCCCAGAGTAACAAAAACAGCAAAATTAAAGTCCAGCACACATCCACAACCTGGGGAACAGAGGCAAAAAGTTAAGGGACACCACGCCAAGGATGAAAAGTCTAACAGTCTACAATCCCACAACTTAGTAAATGGAAATAGCAGGGACGTAGAACCCAGATTTCCTGGTTACTCAATGTGCTAATTCGTTATTGCATTGATATCTTCTTACATTTTGCTTTTCACATCAAAGGACAACGATTGTTTTTAAATCTAAGAAGAGCAAAATAGTGCACTGTGTTAAATAAATACACTGATCACAAGGTAAATTAATTATGCACAAGACGTCTTTTTTTCCAAAAAAAATGTAAAGGAAGTAAGTAGCTGATACCAGTTTTACTAGGCTGGTGATGTTGGCGCCCAGCGGAAGGGCCTGTGATGTGATGGAGGGAAGGCACATGCGCAAGCCTGGGAGGCAGGCAGTGGCACATAATGCAAGTGTGGGGGTCCAGGTGGGTGCACTAGAAGCAGGACTACCGGCTTGAGGCTTGACCATTCTGCGTTTGACACTTTTGGAGCTGGTCAGTAATTTGTCTAAGATCACACTATTTTCTCACGGCTGAAACAGGAGTTTCAACCTCATATTTCCTAGTTTCAGGTTATGCATTTTAACCACCATCTTCTTCTAAAGCACAGTTGACACGAAAGGATCGTACTTCTCACAGGAGCTAAATAGTGCACCATGTTAAATAAATACTGTGGTCACATGTAAAATCTGACACAAGTCAACTTTCTTAATAAAATAAAAAATAAGTAGACAATTAAGGAAGGGCATTCAGGAGCCCATACAAGTTTTGGTGTGTTTGCGCTGGGGAAGCTGGCAGCCTGGCAGAGCTTTGAAGAAAGGCGGCTGCTTGAGCTGTAGTTAAAATGTAGGGCCAAGCTGCCTGCGTGTGAAGCAACGCCATGGCCATCCTGCGTGGTGACAATGCTGGGGACACACAGGACTGGAAGCTGTGGCCTCCCGCAGCAGCTGTTCTTGCACAGACTTGGTGGCGCTGCTCCATGGTGGGCAGAGCACCTAGCAGCTTGTCTGTCACTGAAGGTGTTGATTTTATCACAAGGAAACACCAGAATGGCCACATACAGATTCAGCAACTGCAGCCCTCACCTTTATTTTGGGTTTCAGAACTGCCAGAGTGTGGAAATGCTGCCCCATAATCCCCTCTTGCCCGAACCCCTGGACCACGCATGACATGCCCCGACAGGCCTAACTATGAAGAAGCCTGCCTGCAGTTTAAAGGAGAATGATGTTCTACAGCACAAAATTAAACATTTTGAGGGGGGCCACAAAAATGACGGGCTGAACTGCCCCCTGTACCCACCTCCATGCTTCTCCCGCCTCCTCTCCATCCCACTCCCCACCCCCTCCGGCCACGGCCTTAGATGTCCACAAGGCCCTTCCACCTCCTCGGTGTGCGGTAAAATGCACCTGATGCCGTTGTCCGATTCTTCTCGGGGTACAGTGGAGGTGCCCCAGCCCTGCTGCACGCAGAACCGACCTCTTTACATAATACTATTTGGATTCATATAGCACTTTACTGGCGTTGTAGCACTGTTAGCATTTGGTAAGCCTTTACGATTGGATCTGGGTTGGTGGTCACTTCAATCATGGGAGTCTATTGTGTTTCTTTTCGTCTAGAGGTGAGTGACATTTGATAATGGCCGCCCCCTTCTGGACCCCTATCTTCATCCCCTCTGCATCTCGCATTTACCCCGGGTCTGTCCCTCACTTCATCCATCTTGTCCTCATTGCAGCTATTTTGCAACTCTGGCTTATTTACCACTAGTTACAGCCTGAACAAACATATACGAACCCTGACCCTCTGCATGTGAAGTCAGGCCAACGGGTTGTCAGAGGCAGAATGACAATGAGTTGCTCCATCTGTCAAGGCAAAAGGGGTGCCTGCCCTTGGCTCCCTCCAGGTGTGACAAAGGCCGCAAGGACCTGCTAATGGGAAGACATTAGCACTTGTTTTGCAGGGGACTGGGGCTGGGGAGAGGACTGGAGGGGCAGTAGGGGGTTACTGAGTGCCAGAAAGGGAGCTCCTTAGTTTATTTTTGTCCCCCTCTCCTCCATGCAACAGGCGGAGATTAATCAGTCTCTGCTCCTCTCCTTTGCCTGCCAGATATTGATTACTGCAGTCTACAGGGAAAGGTTGTAGCCTTAGTCGACTTTGAAACTTGGAAACCAGGATCAAACCCCAGCATTAGCTCAACGTTCTTTGATTCCGGGCAAATCACTGAATAAATATGAGCCTAAAAAATATATTTTGACCCTCTGTAATTTTATCTTGTGTTCATGTTATGTGTTCATATGCCTCTGGGGCAAGTTTGTGCTATATAAAACTACATGCAAGGAAAGTGACCATATTTTTAGGATCGAGCATGCGCTAGCTTGCACATGCGGATCGCTTGCGAGACGCTGTAGTAGTGAGAAAAGGGCTCGGAACCCCGTCCATGTCACATCAGTGTCTTTCTATGGTTCCTGGGCTTGACTTTTAAAATCTGCTTGCTTTGATTAGTGGAAGGCATGCATACGTCATGCCTTTTCCGGTGGTTAGCCCTCCTCGAGCGCAGCGACCAAGTACTGAAAACATACGAGCCTTGCTGTTTTCCGTCCGGTTTGTGGACTACATTTTCTCTTTTTATGCAGCGCCATCTCGCTTGGCAGAAGTCGAGCGCTTTGCATGACATCGACCCTGTTACATAGTTAATTGCACTTTTGCTGGTTACGTAGATAATTGCAGTTTTGCTGATAGGTTTCACTACGAGTGAACTGTAGCAGCGCGATCACGCTCTTTTTTCCCCATTTAATGAGGTAAGAAAAGTCCGGTTGGGAGTTTACAACTGCTAATAGCTCTAACTCTGAGAAATGCGAGACCAGTTGCATTGCAAATGATTGTTATGTTTGCATTTACAATCCAGCATCATTCCCTTTCTCAGAACTACATAAGATGCTAGCAGCAAGTAAAGCAAAAAAAAAAACAGATGCACCTTTTACCTGTCTCTGAGCATCAGAGGGCCTCTTAAGTATTGCAAACAATAAAATTAATATAAAAAATGCCCAGGTTGAGTGTAAAAGGCAGTCTATGTTTATGCCTTGTCATGTTTCACAGCAAACGTAAATTAAAACAACCAAAGCAAACGTATGGATAAACAAGCATTTGCAATGAAATGGGTCTCGCAATTGCTCGAGTTAGAGCTATTAATGTTGTAAACTCCTAACCTGACTTTTCTTGCCACATAAACTGAAAATGAAAAGGAAAACAGTTTCACATAAGCGAGCCTACAGCTGCCATGAGCGTGAAGGAGGCACACAAAAGGAAAAAGAAGTTCGCTCGCAGTCAAACGTATGGGCAAAAGTGCAATTATCCATATAACCGGCAAAAGTGTAATCATCCATGTAACAGGGTCGATGTCATGCAAAGTGCTCAACTACCGCCCAGCGAGATCTCGCAGCATATGAAATAAAAATAAAAAGTAGTGCAGAAGCCATTTGGAAAACACAGAGCCTCGCATGTTTTCAGTAGTTTAGCGGTGCTCTCGAGAAGGGCGTATGCATGCCTTTCAATCATGAAATAAATCGAATTTTAAAAGGCAAGCCCACAAACCAACCAAGCTGATGGGTGTGACATGGGCGTGGTTAAAAGCTCACAGAGGGATTACAACAGGGGCCCTCAACCCTAAAAAGCAATTAAAAGTGATGTTCTAGTATTTTGACCATTCAGTGCTTCCAAAGTATATTTTTCCATTGGAATGTTAATTTCCTATTTAAGTACTGGCCCTACAAGCTTTAAAATACTTTTATTACTGCAAATGGTTGCCTTATTTAACTCCGTGATCCTAGCCAAGCAGTGTACTCTGAAAGATTGCAATGGTGGGTCACTTTTTGGGGGGTTGCAGGCAGTGTATATAAAAACGTGCTGGCGCCCAAAGTTCTCCTCTGAAACACTGGGCTGCTGCAAATAAATGTGCGAGCACGGAATATTGAGGCAAGTAATTCTGAATCCATATAAGGCCTCTTTAATTCATTTACAGCCACTCCGTGCCGCTCACCCTTGCTGCTTTCTGCTTTCTCCCTTAGTGACACTTTTTCGTTTTTCTCTTCCTCCGTCTTTAACAAAAGTGTATTTTGCTCGCAGTAAATGCGTGAGGCAGAAAATTAAGTACCGGCTGCAAAAAATAAGTGCCAGTGACCTGCACTGTAAACCACAAGCTCATTTTAAGCACTGGTGGCCAGGCCCATTTGTGACCCCCAGTCCAACCCTGGCCTCGTTTACTATTTTATTCTCCTTCATCTCGTGCGTGCCCCCACTCGACACTATAGCTACCCCCACCACAGCTCGTCTGCAGCACGCGCTGCTCCAACCGCAGCCTCTCAGAGTCGGGTCAGTGGGAGGTGGGGCTGTTGGCTGGGAGAGCAGGTCCACGTGTCCGACCCCATCCCAGGCCTATGCTTGCCTCTTGGCTGAGTAGCTGTTTCTCGCCCTGGCACAAAGCCGGGGAATGAATTTTGGAAAAAAACATACTAGTGTGAAAGCCAGCATATGGGCCGCTTTCATCATGTCGCAGGACGAGTCAGAGTTTAAAGTCACAGCGTTAGCGGCTGTGAGAGAGTACCTGGCCTGACAGAGGGTGAACGAACTGACTGGCACGGCAGGAGAGGCAGTGAGTAACACAGATTGGCAGTGTCAGACTGGGAGAGCCTGGGGGCCCGAGGCATTTGCGCAAAGCTTGAACGGCTTTGGGAGGTTAAAAACTCGCCGTGCTGGGCTCGGAGACTTGAGAAGCGATGAGAGGGACAGACCTGTAAGCCTGGGGAAGAGGGGGGTGACAGAGACAGGCAGCCAGTGTAAGACTATGGGATAGGAGAGTCTGTGCAAGACCTGATTACAGTGCAGCCCTTGGTGAAGGAGAAGCCGAGAGGGAAAGATGGGCGGTGACAAGGTGGGAGACTCTCTTGGAGGTACAGGGTGTCAGTGACAGGCTCAGGGCAGGCCACGAGGAACAGGCTGCAGTAGCGGGTTCTGATGCATTTCTCTGAAAAGGTGAGAGAAGGACAGTTCCAGACCACAGAGTAGGCGAAACTGTGAGGTGGCTATAACTGGAAATGCTAGGGAGAAACAGGCACTAACAGGCACAAGGTTACTGGGGTGGAAGGCTGACAGATTGGTGATGTTACATTTTGTCATCTGCCACATTCTGATCCAGAGTGTGGACAGAACATAGTTCTCATAAAGCCTCAGCTTGCTGTTGGTGCTATACCGAGATGACTTCCACACATTGTCAAACCTTCCACACCAGTCACCTGAGAAGAATCATGCACATTTTCTGGGAGCACACCATCTCCAACCAGGAACTGCTCACCATACACCAGCAAGAGAGCGTGGACACCATCAACATGAGAAAAAGATGGAGATGAATAGGACAAATTATAAGAAGAGAAGAAGACCCTATCACAAGAGCAGCTCTCCACTGGCCCCAGGAGGCAAACGGAAGAGAAGCAAGACAAAGAACACCTAGAGGCGAACTGCAGAAACAGAAATGAAGACCCTCTAGCACAGCTGGGGCACCGCATAGAAACTTGCCCAAGAAAGATCAAAGTGAGGTCCTTCATTGCTGCCCTAGATGCCAGTTGGCATAGTGGGCAGCAAGTAAGTAACAGGTACAAGGTCATATTTCCACACCATTTTGCCAGGGGGCTGTGAGGAGGCATACCCCATAAGCTGGATAGAATGGTAGTGTCTAGGCAATAGTATACTGAGGCTAAATCAGGCCCTAGGGCAGGAGGGACTGTGACAGGGTCATACTGTCAGTGCTAACGAAGGAGAATCTGTGAAAGGGGTAGATGGGCAGTACCAGGGCATTAGACATCATATAGCAATGACTGACACTGTAAAAGGAGTGGCTGCGAGTGGCAGTCTAACCTTATTCCGGTAGGAAACCGTGAGGGACAAACTGGCAGTGCCAGGGCAAGGAAGGCTGAGGTAGGGTTATCATGGCAGTGTGAGAGGGAACCTGAGAGGGACTGAATGCCAGTGTCATGCTGTAAGAGAGGCTGTGGGGAGGACAGATCGTCAGTCCAATGCAAAAAGAGCTTTGAGAGAAGTACCTGGTCCTGGGGCCTGCAATGATTTGTGGTAAAAGCCTTGGAGCATGACATGCCACAGTACGTATGAAACCATCAACAGTCTCACACCCAATGCAGTATAGACACATCACATACTCAAGTACCACCCACACACAACACTAGGCACAAATACAAGCCACACACCTCTCCTGCAACAGACTGCATAAAGAAGTTTTCATCACAAATCCAAAACTGCCAGAATATGCAAATGTTTGATCACCAGGGCTCCCAACAAGAAGTTAAGTAAGTGACCTAAGTACAGTTCTCCAGCCTCACCCTTCAAACTCACTTAGTCTGACACACTCACTTAACAAAGGCACGTTCTATAATCTACTGACAGTGAAGCTCCACAATCCTACTCAGATTCCAGTCTGAGATGGTAGCATTAGATCCTTTTGAAAAGTCATCCCTGACGCACTGCAAATCCATTTTTTATGGATTGTAAACCAGAAAGAAAGGTATATTATGAAATTAAAATGAGTGCCCAGCTCGTAACATTAGAGGCTGTGAGAAAGAGACACTGGGTAGCCAGGGCAAGCAGTCACTTCTTTTCATGGAAGTAGTGTGGACGTTTTTGGTCAAATTAGATTTCCTCATAGGAATTACTGGGATATGATTTTAGATTTGTATTACCAAATCCCTGTTGTTCTCTTCCTTTAAAGAATTATTTTTTTTTAAAAACGTTTACACAATGCTGGTTGCTACACACAGCAATGATCAACCAATTGAGCCCCGATTTTTAGGTTTCGCCTGCATGCGCATGCTTGCACGCTATGCTTGCGAAATCTTTTGTTGATAAAAAAAACGTAAAAGGGGCTTAAAACCCACTCCTTACTTACCAGATTCTACCACTGGCTTGGTCCAACGTTGATCTAATTTTCGTGCTTCTGATTGGCCATCGTGTTTTCTGCACGTCATCTGCTTCACTTCCTGCTCTCTTCTTTGCCATCCATGCTGTTGTGTTGCCTCGGGACTAAGAACTCCTTCCAGTCACTTGCCATTGGACACTGGCCAGTGTCCTTCTTCTGGCCATGACGCTGAAGGTACTTATTTTTTCTTTCTTTCTGTTTGCGAATCATGTTGCTTCAGAGTTTGCAGATCGAGGGCTCTCTGACACCATTTCCCAGGCAGACTGGTACTCTGACAGTTTCTGTGGTGCTGTGAGGCAGTGGGGGCACTGTACATACTATGGTTGCAGCGGAGCCCGCTGCCCCCTCTCATATCTTCTGAGCAACCTGATTCTACTGCTTCCCCAGGTCTGCAATTTCTGAGTCTACAGAGACCAGTCTGACAGTCTGCGTGAGGTAACAGAGGGAGGGTTCTTAGCTGCAAAGAATTTGAGGCGAAAGCAAGGGATAGCTACATGTAACGAACAGCCATATTACAAAGGGATGCGATCTAACGCTGTATAGAGGACATCATGGGGCGCCAATAAAACAAAAAAAATCCGAGATAAGGAATAGGGAAGCATCGTAAATACGTTAATTTTTCATACAGGAAAACGTTCTTAGAAAACTATTTGCAAATTATTTTTGTTGCATTATTTTAGAAATTAATGTTACAGGTGAAAGAAATGTAATCCTACAATACGGATACAAATTGTACTGGCTTAATGTATTTTTGTATTAGATCATCTCGACGTCTAAATTGATAGAGAAGACGGACATAGTCGAATTAAAGTCAGTTCTAAGATGGCCAAAAATAGTGTGTGTGAGGCCTGCTGCAGAGACTATTGTGCAGCTTCTCTGATTCACTTAGCGACAAGGTTTCTGTTGTGCAGGTCTAGGTACAATGCACGCCGGGACTTGCAGTTCAGACAGTGTTTGGCTTAGGCTTTCTATGGACACTTCTGCTCTGTGTCACTGTTGCAGGAAAACACAAGTCACGTCACTGAGCAGCAGTGACCTGCTCTTTTTTCTGTCCCGGGGGATGCAGTAACCGGATCTGGGGGTGTCTGACATGTTCGGAAGGTCACGGAGTTGGAGCACAGGTGGCGACCCTGGGCGCTCGTCCCCAGTATCTCTCCTGACCACCTCAAGTGAGAGATCGTTGATTGGGGACGCGGTGCAGATGCATAGTGAACAATGTCCACAGCACAGGAAAATACCTACCATGAGTGTCCAGAAGGCCTACCTACCTTGGACTCATTTTCACAGTCTGATCCTTTGTTGCTTCTTGCTACAGTGTGTTTCAGAAATGTTTCGTGGAATCCATAGCTTTATCAGGATAAAAAGAAAAGAGACTTCAAATAGTCCAGTTCCCCAGGCTCTGACGTAGTAATAAGTAGCATTTTTCATCTACAGCAGCACAACATGGGGGTCATTCTGACCTCGGCGGTAAAAGCCGCTTACCGCCGGTCAGAAGGCGGCCACAAAACCGCCGCGGCCGCGGTCAGCCGCCACGGACATTCTGACCCACAACTGCAAAACCTCCGAAAATCCGCCCTCCACTGCAGTCCGCCACATCAGCGGCCAGCGGTAAACTGGAGAAGACCAAACCTCCACCGCCACGCCAACAGAAATACGCCCATCCCATTATGACCCGCAAATCCACGCGGCGGTCATTCAACCGCGGTATTCCATTGGCGGTACACACCTCCGCGGTCAAAATACACACACCTTTACAAACCCCTACCACATTGGACAATTTGAAAGGCACACACCTGAAACACATACACACACCACTCCCACACATCCAATACCATATAAAACACACACCCACATCACCCACAAACCCCTACCAACAAAAACCAGAGACGAAGGAGAGAGAGACACACATCAGAGAATAGATAGCCAGACACACAGAGGCACACCGCAACATCACACATACCACAGAGAAGCACAAAGCACCACACACCAACACACACATCATCACATACACCACCCCACACCTCATACACCCCACCCCATGGCACCACAAAGGCACCCACGCTTTTCGGACCAAGAACTCCGGGTCATGGTGGAGGAGATCATAAGAGTGGAACCCCAGCTCTTCGGCTCACAGGTCCAGCACACCACCATAGCGAGGAAGGCGGAGCTCTGGCAGCGGATCGTGGACAGGGTCAACGCGGTGGGACAGCATCCCAGAAATAGAGAGGACATCCGCAAACGATGGAACGACCTACGGGGGAAGGTGCGCTCGATGGTCTCGCGACACAACATCGCAGTGCAGAAGACTGGCGGGGGACCCCCACCCACTCCACCCGAATTCACAACATGGGAGCAGGAGGTACTCAACATCCTGCATCCTGATGGCCTCGCTGGAGTACACGGAGGAATGGACTCTGGTAAGTACAAGGCCAACCACTTCACCCCACCCCCAGCATGCTAACCCCCACCCTCACCCCCAACCCCCTAGCACACATCCTCCCTGAGAATGTCTCCCCAGCACAACCCACCCAACACCAACCCCTGCATGCCACCCCCAAACTATGGACACCCATCACCTAAGCATGACCACTGCACATACCCATCACCCCCCCCCCCACAAAACACCCTCACAACACCTCCCCCAAGGGAATGCCAGCACTGGGGGACAAGGGCACCTATAAAACGCAAGCTAATGCACACACAGAAACAATAACCATACCCTCTTACCCCATGCAGGACCCGAACGACAACACACCGGTCAGGAGGGACCAGAAATGTCCATCCCACCCCCGGAACAGGCCACTAGTGATGACAGCAGCTCTGTCGACCTGGAACCTGACGACCAGCCCGGACCATCGGGGACCTCTGGGCAGTCGGTTCCCCTCACCCAGACACAGGCCACTGCAGACCCAACCCCCTCTGGGAACAACCGCACAGCTCCCACCCAGCGGGCCCATGCCTCTGTCTCTAGGACAGGTCAAGCAGCGGTGTGTCTACCACTACAGGGCCCCCAGGGTAACCCACCAACCCAACAACAACAGGGACCTGGGGGCAGTGGGAGTGGGTACACCGTCCAGGGGACAGAGGCCCAGGGAAACAGGGCAACTCGGAGGGCTGCTGTGCGACAGGGGGGGAGGAGAGGCCCAGGGAACCCACTCTCCAAGAGGCCCTCACCACCATCATGGCTGCCTACCACCACTCACAAGAGACGATGGCGACGGTACTGGCCAGGTTCCTGGAGATCCAGGCACAGCAGGAGCAACGCTACATGGGGTTCAGCGAACAACTAACCAACATCTCAACCGCTATGGGGAGCATAGTCCAGGCCCTGAACCGCATAGAGGACACGTTTCGGGACCATGTGGCATCACACCGGGCCCCTGTCACTACCCAGGAACAGGAACAGCCTACCACCTCCGCCGGCGCTAGTGGACAGGAGGCCCCACCACATCGACAGCCCCCCAGAACCCCACCTCCTGCTGAACAACAACCGCCCCGCAAAAGGAACCTGAGATCAAAAAAACCGACAGAGTAGGATGTCAAGTCCCCCGCCAGCATCACATACCCCCTGAAGTCCTCCCACTGTCCCACATGGCCACCCTGTCAAACCTTGAACTGCCCCTGCTCCATCCTGCCACAGGCGTATGGACAATGCACCTGTGAGACTGAGAACTGGACTCCGCCATGGACATTATTCCACCCCCACCCATCACTGTTTCACCATCATGTACCAATATCTATGCACTAATAATAAATCACACATTGCACTGAAATCAATCTGGACTCTGGCTGTCTTATTTACAAATGTATGTCACATTACATATCAATTACGTATTGTGAACATGGTGAATTACACATCCCGAGGTCACTTAGCATTAGTCCATGGGCCAACCAAGCCGAGGTCACGCAGTGGCTCATACAGCACAGAAAAGGGAAGGGAAATTCAAACATCATGTCCATAGGTCTGGGGGGAAACCGACAAAGTTGAGATGCAGGAGGCTTTCAGGAAATGTAAAATGGCATGGGTGATCATTACCTGTGTGCTACTGGAAATACTGTGCTATTACTCTGTCCCTGTTGTCTGTGTCGTCCTCTGAGTCTTCCTCCTCTTCACTCTCCGCAGGCTCCACAGCTACTTCAACACCACCATCTGCACCATCCTCCTGCAGGAAAGGGACCTGACGTCGCAATGCCAGATTGTGAAGCATACAGCAGGCCACAATGATGTGGCACACCTTCTTTGGTGAGTACATCAGGGATCCCCCAGTCATATGCAGGCACCTAAACCTGGCCTTCAGGAGGCCAAAGGTCCTTTCGATGATCCTCCTAGTTCGCCCATGGGCCTCATTGTACCGTTCCTCTGCCCTGGTCCGGGGATTCCTAACTGGGGTCAGTAGCCAAGGCAGGTTGGGGTAACCAGAGTCACCTATTAGCCACACACGTTGTCTCTGTAGCTGCTCCATCACATAGGGGATGCTGCTATTTCGCATCACATACGCGTCATGCACTGACCCTGGGAACTTGGCATTTACATGGGAGATGTACTGGTCAGCCAAACAGACCACCTGGACATTCATCGAATGATAACTTTTTCGGTTTCGGTACACCTGCTCATCGTCTTTTGGGGGTACCAAAGCCACATGGGTCCCATCAATGGCACCAATGATGTTGGGGATATGTCCAAGGGCATAGAAATCACCCTTCACTGTAGGCAAGTCACCCTCCTCTGGGAAAATGATGTAGCTCCGCATGAGTTTCATCAGGGCAGACAACACTCTACTCAAAATCTTAGAAAACATAGGCTGAGACATTCCAGATGACATGGCCACTGTGGTCTGGAATGACCCACTTGCCAAAAAATGGAGGACAGACAAAACCTGCACCAGAGGGGGAATCCCTGTGGGTTGGCGGATGGGGGACATCAGGGCTGGCTCCAGCTGGGCACACAGTTCATGGATAGTGGCTCGGTCAAGTCGGTATCGTAGTATGATGTGGCGTTCTTCCATTGTCGACAGGTCCACCAGCGGTCGGAACACGCGAGGATTCCTCCTTCTCATCGCAAGTCCCAGCGGACGGTGCCTAGGAAGGACAACATGGAGCACAGAGTCAGCCAAACCACAGGTACGTACAGACAGCTTGCACAGTTAAAGAATGGCAATGGGTTGAAAGGCGTGTATGTGTGGCAATGCAAGGCCTAGGCCTGTGTGTCGCATTCAAAATTAAGCCATGTAGGCCCTTGAAATGGCGGCTGCCTGACCTGTGAAGTGGGACAATGGGATGTGAGGTCAATGCGCTGGCGGGGCACACCGTGGCGGTAGGCGGTCGAAGACCGCGGCGCAAAGCCGCATTGGTTAACATTGAAGCCTATGGGTTTCAGGAGCCAATGACGAAGTGCGCCGGCGGTCGCGGTACGCACCGCCGCGGGCGTGACCGCCATTTTCTATCTGCTTAATCACTCGAGACCTGATCATCCACAGGAGAGGACCTATACTGCAAGTGCTGCTGTGACCTCGGTCTGGAAGATACAATGGCTGCTGCGACTGGGGAAAGGGCCCCTGCCTTCACGTCTGAAGAGTTGGAGAAGCTCGTGGATGGGGTCCTCCCCCAGTATGCTCTACTCTACGGTCCTCCAGACCAACAAGTGAGTACACCGGGTGCACATGGAATGGGCTATGCCTGTGTGGATTGGGGTGGATGTAAGTTGGTGGGGTGGGGGGCGAATGAGGAGTGCAACGCCCGACAGATGAGAGCATGTGCCATATGGCAAAGTTGGTGGGGGGGGGGCAATCACATCTAACATGCAGCTCATTGATGATTTCCACCTTTCCACCCTGTACATGTCAAATAGGTCAGCGCCCATCAGAAGATCGAGATTTGGCGTGCCATCGCCAAGGAAGTCCGGAACTTGGGGGTCCACAACAGACGAGGCACCCACTGCCGCAAGAGGTGGGAGGACATCCGCCGCGGAACAAGGAAGACCGCAGAAACACTGCTGGGGATGGCCTCCCAACCTAGGAGGGGTGCCAGTCGCACCATGACCCCCCTGATGTCCCGGATCCTGGCGGTGGCTTACCCAGAATTGGATGGGCGCTTTAAGACATCACAGCAGACACAAGGGGGTGAGTATCAGCACATTCTCCTATCTTTCTGCGCAGTGGAGGCGTCTGGGTGGGGGAGGAGGGCTGTGGGTGACATTAGGCCAGGGCGCTTTCTGTAGTGTAGTCCTCTCCCTTAGGCATGGACCTGTGCCCCCGGCCCCCACCTCTGTAGGGTGACAAGTACAGCCATTGAAGGTCCTGCATCTCCCATGTGCGCGTTTGACGTCTCTTGGCCTGTTGTCCTAGTCAGTAGTACTGAGTAGTGTACCCCGAATGCGCGGCTTAGTGCATTAGGCTCCTGTGTCTGTCCTCTCCGCCAACGGTGTTGACATTGCATGCACTCAACCTGGTCTTCTTTTTTCTCCCCCCACCCTTTCTCTTCATCTTCTTGTGCATGTGTGCATTAGCATCATCAGGCGGAGGAGATTTGGCATCGGAGCACGAGGGAGCTGCAGGACACAAGGCCCCGGTGAGCCCAGGAACAGACACCGAGGGCACCAGTGATCCGGAGGGCGAGGGGAGCACCACGACGGGGACCGCTGGTGAGAGCAGCGACAGCGACACGTCTTCGGACGGGAGCTCCCTAGTGGTGGCGGCAACATCCGTGCCCCCCGCCTCTACAGGTACAGCCGCAACCCAGCGCACCAGCCCCGCCCTCCCAGCAGCCCCTCAGTCTTCGCTCCGTGCCGGTTCGCCCAGGAAGGCGCGCGTCTCCTTCGCCCCAGGCACCTCAGCCCCTGCCCCTGTTGCCCCTGCTGCCCTCAGTGCGGAGCTCATTGACCTGGTAAGGACGCTCATTGTTGGGCAGACGACCCTTTTGAATGCCATCCAGGGTGTGCAAAGGGAGGTGCAACAGAGCAATGCGTACCTGGAGGGCATTCATTCGGGTCAGGCTGCCCATCAACGAGCGTTCACTGCTCTGGCCTCAGCACTGACGGCAGCCATTGTCCCTGTTTCCAGCCTCCCTCTTCTTACTGCCTCCAGCCTTTCTCTGTCTCCTGCCCCTCAGCCTATCCCATCCACACCATCAGACCAGCCTGCACACACCTCAACACCCAAGAGCAGCTCATCCAAACACAAGCACCACAGATCCCACAAACACTCACCCAAGCAACACCCAGATGCAGACATGCCAACAGCCACTGCCACCCCTGTATCCCCCTCCTCCTCGTCTCCCTCCTCCCTCCCTGTGACGTCTACACTCACACCTGCATGCACCCCAACATCAGCCAGTGCTTCCATCACCACCTCACCCTCCAGTACAGTCCACACTCGTGCAGTCACCACCCCCACTGCCATTTACACGTCCCCTGTGTCCTCTCCCACTGTGTCTGTCACCCCCTCTTCCAAGACACACAAACGCAGGCAGCCACCCACCCAACAGACATCCACCTCACGACAGCCTACAGCACCAGCACCTTCACCCAATGACAGCACACCTGACTCTCCTACAACCACCTCCTCTACCTCCACTCCCATCTCCACTTCTCCTCCCTTTTACCTTGGCCCTAAAAAACTTTTCCTGGCTAACCTTGACCTCTTTCCCCCCGATGAGCTCCCCCATCCATCTTCAAAGAGTCCCAAGAGCACCGCAGCCACCACCAGCCCAGCTTCGGGTGTCACTGTTGTGCATGGGTTCTGGAGCCCACCCTTTGCCAGCAGTGACACATACATCAGCAGCAAGGACACGTCCAGCCCCCCCCCCGGCAAGAGGACCTGCAAAAACAAGGGCCGCCGTGCGAGGACCGACAGGGCTGCCCCCAAGGAGCAATGTGCGGCCACTTCACCACCCCCACCATCTAGGGGAGGCAAGGGCCCGAGAGCCCCATCAAAGGAGCGGAAGGGCAGCAGGAGCGCGGAGAAGGTGGACCCCACATGCCACATCCCAGCTGGGAAGGAGGACACTAAGGAGGCCAGGAGTCCGTCCCCGAAGGGTCCAGAAACGTCACGGTCCGAGGGCGACTGAGACGGGAGTCCAGGCCAGGTCTGGCTCCCTTGACCTGCTGGATGAGCACCGCTGAACAGGGCCCTGCCGTGGAGATAGGCACTGCTGAACAGGGCCCGCGGGGCAGAACAGCACCGCTGAACAGGGCCCCGCCGTGGAGATAGGCACCGCTGAACAGGGCCCGCGGGGCAGAAGAGCACCGCTGAACAGGGCCCCGCCGTGGAGATAGGCACCGCTGAACAGGGCCAGCGGGGCAGAAGAGCACCGCTGAACAGGGCCCCGCCGTGGAGATAGGCACCGCTGAACCGGGCCCGCGGTGCAGAGGAGCACCGCTGAACAGGGCCCCGGCGTGGAGATAGGCACCGCTGAACATGGCCCGCGGGGCAGAAGAGCACCGCTGAACAGGGCCCCGCCGTGGAGATAGGCACAGCTGAACAGGGCCCGCGGGGCAGAAGAGCACCGCTGAACAGGGCCCCGGCGTGGAGATAGGCACCGCTGAACAGGGCCCGCGGGGCAGAAGAGCACCGCTGAACAGGGCCCCGCCGTGGAGATAGGCACCGCTGAACCGGGCCCGCGGGGCAGAAGAGCACCGCTGAACAGGGCCCCTCCGTGGAGATAGGCACCGCTGAACCGGGCCCGCGGTGCAGAGGAGCACCGCTGAACAGGGCCCCGCCGTGGAGATAGGCACCGC
The DNA here is from genome assembly GCF_031143425.1 of Pleurodeles waltl. Taxonomy (NCBI): domain Eukaryota; kingdom Metazoa; phylum Chordata; class Amphibia; order Caudata; family Salamandridae; genus Pleurodeles; species Pleurodeles waltl. The sequence goes on along the minus strand of NC_090445.1, from coordinate 428,456,311 downwards.
TGAACAGGGCCCGCGGGGCAGAAGAGCACCGCTGAACAGGGCCCCGCCATCTCAAGCACCGCTCCGCTGGGCCCTGCCGTCTCAAGCACCGCTCCGCTGGGCCCCGCCGTCTCAAGCACCGCTCCGCTGGGCCCTTCTTCTCAAGCACCGCTCCGCTGGGCCCCGCCGTCTCAAGCACCGCTCCGCTGGGCCCTTCATCTCAAGCACCGCTCCGCTGGGCCCCGCCGTCTCAAGCACCGCTCCGCTGGGCACCGCCGTCTCAAGCACCGCTCCGCTGGGCCCTTCTTCTCAAGCACCGCTCCGCTGGGCCCCGCCGTCTCAAGCTCCGCTCCGCTGGGCACCGCCGTCTCAAGCACCGCTCCGCTGGGCCCTTCTTCTCAAGCACCGCTCCGCTGGGCCCTTCCTGTCATGCACCGCTCCGCTGGGCCCTGCCATCTCAAGCACCGCTCCGCTGGGCCCTTCTTCTCAAGCACCGCTCCGCTGGGCCCCGCCGTCTCAAGCACCGCTCCGCTGGGCCCTTCTTCTCAAGCACCGCTCCGCTGGGCCCTTCTTCTCAAGCACCGCTCCGCTGGGCGCTTCCTGTCATGCACCGCTCCGCTGGGCCGCGCCGTCTCAAGCACCGCTCCGCTGGGCCCTTCTTCTCAAGCACCGCTCCGCTGGGCCCCGCCGTCTCAAGCACCGGTCCGCTGGGCCCTTCATCTCAAGCACCGCTCCGCTGGGCCCCGCCGTCTCAAGCACCGCTCCGCTGGGCCCTTCATCTCAAGCACCGCTCCGCTGGGCCCTTCCTGTCATGCACCGCTCTGCTGGGCACCGCCGTCTCAAGCACCGGTCCGCTGGGCCCTTCTTCTCAAGCACCGCTCCGCTGGGCACCGCCGTCTCAATCACTGTTTATGGTTCACTGTGCCCACCATGCCTCCTCCTTGACCAGTGTAGACTGTCATCCACCTGATGGACTGTGGCTTTGCACTCCCCAGGATGGTCCAGTGGGCAGCCCACCCACTGTAGAGACATTGAGAGACTGTGGCTTTGCACTCCCCAGGATGGTCCAGTGGGCAGCCCACCCACTGTAGAGACATTGAGAGACTGTGGCTTTGCACTCCCCAGGATGGTCCAGTGGGCAGCCCACCCACTGTAGAGACATTGAGAGACTGTGGCTTTGCACTCCCCAGGATGGTACAGTGGGCAGCCCACCCACTGTAGAGACATTGAGAGACTGTGGCTTTGCACTCCCCAGGATGGTACAGTGGGCAGCCCACCCACTGTAGAGACATTGGGAGACTGTGGCTTTGCACTCCCCAGGGTGGTACAGTGGGCATGGTGGCTCCTCGTGGATCTGGCGTCGTGGACTCATGTGGCTGTGGTGCCCCCCCTTCCCTTCCCCCTGAGGTGCCTGTAGTTTTTACATCTGATGCCCCTGCAGTGTTCTCTCCAAAGGACTCAGGTCTCCTGTGTGGGCTTTGCCCTTATTTCTCTAGACTTTGGCCCACGGACATGATGAGTTCGTAGGATGTGCAGGACTTGGTACTTCAGTTATACACTGATGTGTATGTAATTAGTTTTGTTGTGAATATCTTTCATGGTTGTACGATAATTTTCTGGAGCTTTTCGGTACATAAATATTTATTCCAAATTGGATTATGTCCTAGCATTTTTCAGGGGTGTTTGGGTAGTGTCACTGTGACTTGTTGCTCTGCATTGGTGTGTACATAGTTGGGGGGGGGGGCGCATATGTGTGTGCCCGTAACCTTTCGTCCTCCCCCTCCCGTGTGTCGTAGGTGCAGTACTCACCGTTGTCGTCTGCGCCGGACTTCGTACTCGTGGTAGATGAGAAGGTAGACGAGAGCAGGTAGGATGTTTAATTCGGGTTCCATGCTGTCCTCCTTCCTCCTGGAGTGCGTTGTGGTGAGCGTTTTCCCGTCCGTAGTCTGTTTCCGCCGTGTTTTTATCGGCGGTGCTCCCGCCCCGGAAAAGGTGGCAGATTGGGGAGTTGGAATAGTGTGGGCGGTACATTGTCTGCCGCCTGGCTGTTGGCGGTGACCGCCGCGCTGTTTGTTTGTACCGCCATGGCGGTCGAAGTGTTAAAGTGGCTGTCTGTGTTGGCGGTTCCCACCAGGGTCAGAATCCCATATTTTTTACCGCCAGCCTGTTGGCGGGTTGGCCGCCGCTTTAACACCGACCGCCAGGGTTAGAATCACCCCCTATGTGTCCACCCAAAAGCAGAGATGATCGGCTCATTTTCAGTCCACAGTGATGGTGAGTCAGTTTTGTGAGCAGTGATATCCATGCTGTGGGAATGAAAATGTGGGATTTATTTCACACTACTCTAATTCTATTACTTACTAAAGGCACAATTCTAAGCCTATCTCACATTTATGTTTTGCAGATTACCTGCTATCACCAAGGGTTGACGTATCACAGCATTCATTTTATTATTAAACCACTTGCACTCCTGGGTAGCATACTACACCATGTAGGGTGTGCTGTTGAAAGTGTGCTGTTTATATTTATAGCCTATGTGTGAAGCATTTCCATGTTGTGCGTTAGTGATCAGAGATGCCCCTATTTTATTTTGGAATGCCTCACCTAGCGGTGAATGGATGAGAGATAGACATACAGTTTATGATTTGTACTGTGATGGCATTTGTGTTTAGCTCTGTAGGTTCCATTATTAGGTTTATTATTTTTTTATATTCTGGGTCCAAATGTATATTCTCATTTTAACAAAAGCTCTTCTACCCTGATATATTATTGACTGGAAAGAAGCTGCAGCATAAAGAGGGAGGCGAGAGACAGAGATGTGCCTGGACGAATAGGATTGCAACCATCCTTAATATGATTCTTATTATAGGTTGTCAGCTCTAAGGTCTTGGACAGAGGGTGGGGATATATATATATATATATATATAAATATATATATATATAGTCGTGACGTGCAGGTGTGGATTATGTTAGAGTCCTCTGCCTTGCATATCTCTTCGGCCATTGCATCGTTGTGCAATTGGCATTCTGTGGTTGGCTATAGTCACAGATTGATTACATCCCAGTCATATGGGCAATAGCATGAAGTCCTACCTTGCTTAATGTTTATAAGTCACCTTTGGCCACTCCAATTCGGTCGTTTGGATTTTTGCCAACGTCCTATGCTGATGACACTCAGCTTATTATACCCGTGGACAAGAACTGGGAGGAGGCGGCTGATTGCTGCCACAATTGCATGCTAGCCATTAATAATTGGATGGGCAACAATTGGCTGAAATTGAATGGGCAAAAACCGAAATTATATGTTTCGGATCCGGGATAGAGTGATGGAATTCCCGCTGGTGGCCTGCTGAGTGTGGATCTCTCCCTGTTCCCACTACCCCCAGCAGAAATTTAGGGATCGATCATCTTTGATGACCATCTATCCTTCAAAGCCCAAGTCACTCAGACTGTTTCGACCTGTCTATGGATATTGAAAATGTTAAGGAAAATTTTCCCCTACTTACAACAGGAGTGGAAAATTACTGTTACATTAGCTCTGGTTACGTCTAGGCTCGATTACTGTAATGCCCTCCTATCTAATCTGGACAGTGTTTCTATGAAAAAACTTCAACTGATCCAGAATATGGCGGCAAAATTTATTTTAAATCTCCCACGCTCTGCCTCAACTACAGGCAGTCTCAAACTGTTGCATTGGCTCCCAGTTGTCCAACGGGTGACCTTTAAAATCTTGTGCTTGACCCACAAAGCAGTGTATGGTATTGGCCCTCGTTATTTGGTCACTCACCTCTGTTGGTATAGGCCCAGGCGAAATCTATGGTCCTGTGAAGCCTTTAGGATTCAGGCTCCACGAACTCAGAAAGTCAGATGGGGAGATAAAGCCTTCACTGTGACCTCTGCTAGACATTGGAATGCTCTTCCAATCCATATTAGGAAGGAATCTAACTACTTGAACTTCTGAAAACTTATCAAAACTTTTATCTTTCCGCGCTAATTGATGTCTCATTTATCTGGCCTTCTATTTTATCTTCGTACCTCCTGCATCGCACCTTTGTTTCCTTTTTCTCACCTATTGTTTAGCGCTTCGATGCTCTTTTGAGCCGTAATGCGCTCTAAAAATCCTACTTACATACATTACATACATACATACACGAATGCATTGTTGCAGGTGGTGGATTGCAATAGTAACTTACTCGCTGGAAGGAGGACGAGATGTCTCTGGTACTGGGGTTACCTGTTTCTGTTCTTACAGATGGCCGAGGGTGTTAATAGCTGTGAGCCACACATTTGTTGGCAGTAGGATGTAGTTCCAGGCCTTTTGCCAGGACTGAGGGTGTGGAAATATATATCTAAACAACCAGGTTTTCTCTTCTCATCTGATTTCCATATGATCCTTGGTATTTTGTACTTAGACGTGCAAGGAGTTCCAGGGTTTTGCCACTTGGATCAAGAAAGCAGAATCTCATATGGGTTTCATTTCACAAGGTGGCAGATGATGTGCTGTGTTAATCTCAAACGTTGGGTGCTGTTTCGGGATTATTTAGTAGCTTTTTGTGTGATCTTCCGCTTTTGATTCAAAACGTTATTCGTGCAGTCTCTTTGTGGTTTTCTTCTAAAAAAAGTTGTTGTTGTATGCTTCCTGATTACATAGAGCTACTAGTGGTCGCTAAATGGAGTGGCCATCCTGGACACACGGTAAAACCATGGTGGGGAACTAGCAGATTGCTTTGTGCGCTGGGTGACCTCAAGGAATCTTCAGCCCTTCTAGCCCCGTGAAAGCCACACATAATTAAACTTCTTGTACATGCATACATGGTTTGCTGCTGTATTCAAAATGGAACTGAAAGTTCTCTTGTTTTAGAGACATTTTCATGCCACGGCCTAAAAGTGCTTAATTTGAGAGAGTGGTTTCCAGTGCTTGGCACCAGCACCTAATTGTCAACACCAGCACTTATACAGTCTGCCACATAGTGGCTCTGTCTAATTTAGAGATGAGAACAACAGCTTAATTCAATATACAGTAATATTGACTAATATTTGCCACCGAGGCAATCCTTATAGCTTTGGGGACCCGGCATAGTTTGAATTGTCACACTTGTAGGGTGTGATGGTTAGTAGTTGTGTTGATACTGTCATTGGCAGCACTGGCAAGGCCTATGGGTGGTGCAAGCTACAGTGGCTCCTGGCGAGCGCCCTGGCACTTAATTTTTTACAAATTAAGCACTGGGCCTAATTGATCTCTACCTCTAGACACCTTTTATTTGACTAGATTATCTGTTTTTTTTAAATCCACTCTGTCAGGTATTGGTGATTTTGTATATGATTTTCTACTTGATTCTTGGTTTTGTTTTTTTCATTTGTCATTGATTTACCAATGCATGGCTTCTCATGGTAAACCACCTTTGGGCCAAGTTGTGCTAAATGAAACCAAACAAATCAACCAATAAATAAATAAACAAATAAGTAAATACATAATTAAATAGAATTATACCCCGAGGTGCAATTCTTGGAGATTCTCTTTGGAAATCCCTGTATCTACTGCGGCTTTGTTGCCAGCATATCAGCAAAATATTGGCGTATAATGGATTTTTTAATAAGAGGAAAATACATTCCTCCCAAAAACACCTCGAGGGGGCAAGTCTTGCTTGGTGCATGTATAGAAAATTAAAGAGCAGCAGTGCTTCTTTTAGCAAAGTTTATTTTCACTTTCAGTCCATCACTGGCAGAAGGTGCTGTCTAAACTGAGACGACGAGAGGCAGTGGTCCGAGAAAGAATGCAAGAGCCTGGGCTCTTCTGCAGACAAGGAGTGTCTCTGGGCAACGTTAGGGAAAAGAAAAACAAAAATCCATTTGGAGTTAAATGTGGCCTGGTTTGGGCATTACGGTTCTGCTGGACAAACAAGGCGCTAACTGTGAGGAGCGAGCTGAAGTCAGAGCCATGAGCCGATGTTTCCAGGGGAGGGAATATATCTGCAGTCACCTCACCGGGCTGGGGGAAATGCGCGGAGCAGGCCTGTCACTCTGGCATACCCTTCCTTCCCGTGCGTCGTTCAGCATGCACCTCTCAAACCGCGAGGCACTCGCCAGTCTCCCCGAATCCCTCCGATGAAACTCTCACACAGTCCCCCTGCTCTAATTCTTCTCATCCTCTGCCCCTCAGGATCCCATGCAGTCTCAGTCACACTTTACCTCTTCAGTGCCCCTCTACATGCCTGGTCCTCTTCTCCATCCAACCTCAGGCCGCCGCAGCCAACCCCAGCCTCCCATCATTCCACCCGGACCACTAGACGCCTTGCCCCAGCTTACCTTGCAGCCATCCTGCAAACTTTCTCACAGACATCCTCCATCCCTAATCCTCCTTCTCTCTCCTTGCCTCCCTTCAGTCCACCACCCTGCCCCATCACTCTGCCCCTTCTCCCAGTCTCATCCTCTAACCGCCCCCTTTCTTATCCTTTCTTTCTGCCAGACCCCCGCGTCCTCCCTACAGGTACCTTCAGGCGTCCCCAGTCCTCATTCCAGGCTATTCCCAAACTCCCTGCATCCTTTCCAGCCACTTCCCTCTCTCAGCTGCCTCCAGACCCCCTTCGTCCTTTCTTCACGTACCCCTCAGCCGCCATCATCCTCTCTCCAGGTACCTGTTTAAAAAAAAAAAAAAATCCGTGTGGCATATTCATTTTATGTAATACTTTATCCTAAACAGCTCATGATAATTGACAAAGCCAATAGTCCTGTCTGGTCTTTAGGCATATAGCAGTTGTTGTGTTATATATATGAATGCAATAACGCAAAGCTTACAGATGCACCAAAACACCATATGGGTACGCCTTTTAGAGACCCCCCACATTTTCATCTGCTTAACACCCTGGATGCCTTCCTGTCTTCCTCACCGGCCTTCCAGATACTGCCCACCCTCTCTGGTCCTTTCTCCAAATACTGCTCAGCGTGCTTTATCCTCCCACAAAAAAACTCCCAGCCTCCCCCACCCTCGCTCCAGTTACCTCCCAGCACCCCCTTTTCTCTCTCTTGGTACTTATTTATTTGTACATTTTCTTTCCAGGTACCTCCATCCTCCTTTACTTCCACCAAGGTACCTCTTACATCACAGAGGCTGTAAAAGCAGACTGGGTCTGTGGACAGGTTAGCCACTCTAAGATCTTTTAATGTGTTAAATCATCGTTTCAAACTTTTCAAGTAAAACAGCATGTCAAGCCAATCCCTACGTGCTGCCTCCTCCTCCTCCTCCCAAGTGATCACCCTTACAGGGCCCTTTTGTGTAGTTTTATGGTTTGGGGATTATCCCCTGGTGCTGTACAATGGGGCTAACATCTAAATGAGACTTGATAATAAAGAATAGCTCAGAAAAGTAACATGAATCTGTGGGATTCCTTCATCCCTGGGGACTTAGGAGGTGGAATGTGATGACCACTCTATGGTCATCAGAATCCCTCTGTTTGGGTAAGGTGCCTGTCAGAATGGGCCTCATGGAATCAGACCTGCACTCCATGTGTTGAGCAGGTGACCTTGGGTGTAACATCATGTCTTCCTGTGTGCACCTTCTCCCCTCAGGCCAAACATCTTCTTGTTCATGCACTCAACTAGCTCCCTTTTTGGAGTGATCATCCGGGTGATAATTTGTTGTCTCAGGTGAGACTCTCTTTGTGTGGTCAGTTTGTCCTTCTATATGAGGCCTCCTCTATTCTTGTGGTCAGTTTGTTGCCCCAGGTGTGATCCACTCTCTTCATGTAATCAGTTTATCACTTCAGGTGAGACTTAAGCCCATGTTTATACTTTTTTTAGCGTCGCATTTGCGCCACTTGTTGATGCAAAAGCGGCGCAAACTTACAAAATACAATTGGATTTTGTAAGTTTGTGCCACTTTTGCGTCAAAAAGCGGTGCAAATGCGGCGCTAAAAAAGTATAAATATGGGCCTTACTCCCTTTGTGGACATAGGTGAGAACTTCTCTCTTCCTGTAGTAATTCATATTAGGTGAGATATCATCTTTCATGCTGTGTTTGTCACTTCAGGTGAGATCTCCCCAATCAAGCCCAAAGATTGTCACCTCAGTTGAGACGTCCTCTTGTAACATGGGCAGTTTGATGCCTCAGATGAGACCTCTGGTAAATTGACAGATTTGTCATCTTAGGTGAGGTTTTATCTACTTGTGTAATCACTTTGTCCCAGACCACTCTCATCATGGGATCAGCTTGCCACCTACGAACAGATCTGCTTTCTTCAGATGACTGACTTTCTTTCAGGTCAGATTACAACTCTTTGGATGGTGCTTGTTTTCTGAGATTAGGTTCTTTCTTTGTGTTGTTGGCCTGTTCTCATAGGCATGACGTCCTCTTTTCATGTAGTTAGTTCATACCCACTTCCTCTTGTTTGTGTGGTTGTCTTGTTCTTTCAGCTCGGCAGCCCTCCCTTTGTGGTTAGCTTGTCACCTCTAGTCAGCTTTCTGTCTTTGTATGGTCTTCATGTTCACTTTACATTAGATATCCTCTCTTTGTCGGTTCCACCTGTTCTTTTCTATCAGGACAAGTCTTTTTTTGTGTGGCCATCTGTCCCTCTTGTGATACTTCCATTTGGTCCTCCCTCAGGTCATACATCTCCTTTTTCTTCGTAGTCTTGTACTTCAGGTTGTTACTTCATCTCCACAGGGTAGAAACCCATTTCTTCCCCTTGTGGTTAGCGTGTACTTTCAGACCTGCTTTTCTTCTTTGTGTGGTCATCTTACTCTATCAGGTTGTCATTCAGTGTTCAGATTGTCTTTTCAGATCATACAACCTCTCACACATTTGTTTTTTTGTGCGGTCAGCTTGTCACTTCTGGTCATACCTCCTCTCTTTGTGCGGTCAGCTGGTTCCCTTCGATCATATTTACTTTCATCATGTGAATGATGTGTGCCATCGATAGTCCTCTGTTCATGTACATGTTTTGGAAAATATAGTGCAAACATGGCCAGAATACTGTGGTGCTCTGTTGTAATAGTGTGGGTAGGGAACAACTGAAGTTGAGTAGAAAGATTAGGTAAAGAGTGGGAGAGTTGGGTGCTGTCATTGCTCAATTTTATGAGCAGAAGGCTCTATGATTTTTTATTATGCACAGGGGATAGGCGCACCATGGATGCAAATTAGGTGTAAAGAGGAGGAGCATTTGCAACATATGGTTTGCCCTTTGCTACCCTTTGCACTATCCTTGCCACCCCTGATCTTAGGACTCATTAAAGCTGATGCAAAATCAGAAAACAAACATGGTTCTCACAGCCCAGTTTAATTTCCGTGTGTTCCACTTCTTCCTTTCCTTTAGCATCTCAAAGTAAACTGAAAGCTGTTGATGAGTTAAGGATAGAACAAGCGGTCAAACGTCTGACTTTATTTAGGGTCAAAGGGCTTGTGATGCAACCGTATCTGCCTTTGGCTTTTTGTTGAATAGACATCCAGAAGGTGCATCTTGAAGAGTCATATTTGCAACTCCTTTCTGAGGGGGAGATTCTAATCTTTGGTGGGATAGTGTTCCAGAACGTGGGTGGATAAACAAAGATGGTTTGTCATCTGTCCTTTTCTTTTCTGTGTTTGGTTGGACAAGCTGGGCCATCCCGTTCAGTTTGGTCAAACACCCTTTTGTTCTGCCTGTTTTTTCTGATGAAATGCACACTATTCATGTGATCAGTTTGTTCCTTCAAACTGTGAATTACTTACTTCATTGTGTGATCAGATTCCGATGGGATCACAGATCATTTTTCACTATGTGGGCCAGCTTATCCTTCAAGTCTGCCACCTTCTTGATCTGTGCCATCTGAAGTCTTTGTTTTATAACCTCTCGTTCTTTGTGTTGTCAGTTTGTCTGATCAGGCCTCTTGTTCACCCACTCAGTTTGACAACCTCTTGTTGTTCACTCCTTTGTTCTTCATGTGGTCAGTTTGTTTCTTTAGTCAGACGCCCTCATGTTCTTCATACTCTTCATGTGTTCAGCATGTCGCTTTAGTCAGATGCCCTTCTGTTCTTCATATCTTTGTTCTTCATGTTTCTCAGCTTGTAAAGTGTGGTCTGATGCACATTTGTTATTCATTCCTGTAATCTTCATGTGATAGGCTGGTCTCAATTCATGTCTTGTCGTTTTCACCCTTATTGTCTGTGTAATTAGCCTGTGCCTTCAGTTCAGAATCCCTTTTCTTCTTCACCATCTTATTCTTCGTTTAGTAAGTTGTGCGCGATGGTCAGCAATTACTTTGTTTTCATCCCTTTATTTCTATTTAAGTGATGCACTTCTGGTCTGTGGTCAAATTCCCTGTTGTTCTTCACCCCCTTGTACTTTCTGTGATAACCTAGTCTCCTCAAGTCAAACACCCTCTTGTTCTTCACTCCCTTGTACTTTCTGTAATAAGATTGTCTCCTCAGGTCAGACATCATCTTCGGCCCTCAGGTTAGACTTTAGTTTGTTATTCTCCTGCTTGTTCTTCACCCCCGTTTCCTTGCATGGCCAGCTTGAGTCCTCAGGCGAGATGTCCTCTTGTTCTTCGCTCCCATGTTCTTCGTATGGTCAGCTTGTTCCACACATGCTTCCAAGATCCTGGTTTAATGAGGTGCTGCTGGAAAAAGTGTTGTTCTTTTGTTTGTTCCTGGTCTTGGCCAGGTTTCCTAACACAGCATCTCAGACAGCCCAGCGGTTTCAGACCTTACCTCACTGCGGCTTCTGTTTTTATTTTCCTTCTGTAGATTTCCTATCCTCCTTCTCTCTTACTCAAGTTGGACACTCACTGTTGGAAGACTTGAAATGACTTTGGCTAAGCTCCAGTGTTCCTCGCCGAGAGTTTCTATAACTTTAGTTATAAGCATCCAAATGTTGGGATGTCTCATGTTAGAAAAATGCCACGGGATTCTATGAAGAGATTCAATTCTCAAACCACTGAAATTGTGCGCCCAGCTTCTCGTCTCAGCAAATATTCTCAAACCCAGACCAAGGATTATTCACATCTATCATGTATCAAATTGATTATTATTTGTAATGCATAAACAAATGCTAGGGGGTCCAGCTCTAAGCTCAATAAACAAGAAGACACACATAATGATATAATTGGAAAGTCAATAATCAACAGAAAACTAGCACAGCAAGACTGAAATTCGAGTTGAAAAAGCATAGCAAGCAAGTAGAGTTATCTACATTATGTACTCCAAGTTGGACAGGGAGCTGGAGAATTCATCATTTTGACTTTGAGGCACACCCATTTTGCTCCCCAATATTATCCTCTACCGCAAACCTTCTAATCTTTGTCATTCCCATAGCTCCTCACCACATTTTTTCACTCACTCGGCTTCTTTCTGTGCTCAGTTTTGCATCTTCACCTACCATTGTGTCAACATCCCATTAACCCTTCTCTTCTCTACAACTTCATACGTTGATTGGTCGCCCACATTAAGGATGTTGGGCTTTATCTAAAGGCTTTAAATAAGTAAAGAATTTAACCTTCAGTCCCTAACATCACATCCAGCGAAGTTGGAATTACCCCCAGCTCATGCAGATTTTTACAGAAAACTCCACCAGGACACACCTTCTGTGATTGCGGAAAGCACAGGAGAAGGCTTCCCTCGGGAGCATGATGACACTCGGTTAAGGGGAAACAATTCAAACTCAGTTTATAAAAATGATAAACATAATTCACACTCAATTTACAAATATGATGAAATTTTTTAATTGATAAACTGAAGAATAAAAAAAGTATAAAAAGTAATACATGCCTAAGAATAGAGAACTGACACGATGGACTCGGCTAGTAAAAGATAGAAAGGCTCGGTGGCAGTCAAGGCCACAAGAATTTAACGAGCTGGAATTACCTTATGACAATTGAAAAAGTTTGAAAGTTCACAAGCTCTAGTCTGATGTTTTTCTGTTTGAGCCAGACACTGTATCAGGCGATTTTAAGACTAGCTCAGAAGCTAAAAAACTTCTACCTCGAATGACCTGTTGAAAACTGCCACATAAGCGACAACAAACATACAGGAAACCAAGGTGCAGTTTCTTCTATACACTTTCTAGTTTGTAGTGTTGATGAATAAAAATAGATAAATCTGACCTGAGGACTCCTTGGTTTGGCCAAAGCATCTCCTTGATACAGATGGCAAGTTCAAGTAAATTATGCAACCAAAATATTTTTTCGAAGTCACACTTACTAGGAGTTTGATCTGCCTTATTTCTGCCTCAAAAAATCTTTGTTGAATTAAATTCTGGATTATGCAAATACCTGCACCTATAATCTGAAAACAGATCTGATTCTTGGGTTCTACACTGTACAAACCATAAGAGTTGGAGCAGAAGCCAGGTTGCATAGACACACGCATGAGCCCAGCAATGAAAGAACATTGGTCCATGGATTTAAGTGCCACTTCCTACTGTACAAATGTGCTGTCAGTCCTGCTCCTTCTTGCATTGCGATGGATATACACTCAAAGCGCTAGAACACTCAAGTCGTTGGACACAGGGCTGCTATATACAATTTCCTATCTTCTGGCTAGTATATCGGGCATGAGCTTTTGTCAATCGGGGAATGTGTATGGAAAAAATTGTCTGCAGTGACGCAGCCAGAGCACTTTTTAACCAATTGTAGTACAGCTAGAATAATCTTTGTCCAAATTTAATTCAGCTAGAGCTGTCTTTACAGATAGGTATTGCAGCTAGAACTCCCGTTACCAAACATTTGTGTTGCTAGAACTCTTTCTACTCATATTCAATGCATCTACAACTCTCTTTACATCAGGGTAATGTTGCTGGACCTCTACTCAAATTTTAAGCTGCCACAGACCCATTTAACCAAAATTGAAATCAACTAGTACCATCTTTAGCCACATTTAATTTGAACAGATCTTTCTTCAGACATAACTAATGCAACTAAAACTCTGTTTATCCTACTTTAATATTTTGGACATGGTCTTTATATCAGACAATAGTTTTTATGATGATGCTCAGACATACAACCCAGAAAGAAACATCTTTACTGAAATTTAAAGCAACCTTGAATTCTTATACATTTCAATAATTTCTACCCCAATGTAGTGCTCCTAAAGAGCTCTCCTTTAACCATATGTAATGCAAATTGAAGCTATGGCACCAGAGTATTGCTAAATGATTATCATTTGACATAAATATAGTATCCTAAATATCACTGTATATTTTTGAAAAGAATATTTTGGACATGATCTTTATATCAGACAATAGTTTTTATGATGATGCTCGGACATACAACCCAGAAAGAAAGATATTTACTGAAATTTAAAGCAACCTTCAATGCTTATACATTTCAATAATTTCTCTACTTGGCTATGACTGGTGGTATCTAGTAAGTGGGTATCTCCTGTGCCTTGAAACCTTTTTACATTGTAGTGCGCTTTACAAGTGCCAGTATCCTCAGAAAAGTTTTTATTAGTCCACTGATGCTGCTTCTCTAGTTTATTGGGTTGGTGATCCGTTTCGAAAAAAAAACAATTAAAATCAGCCCTGGAAACCAGCTATGGCAAAGCCAATATGTCTTGCTTTTGGGACTTAATGGCTTTGCCTTTCGGTTTTAGCCAACCTGTTCAGAATCTACAATGCTGTGCAGCATGACTAAAAGAGAAAAAAAGTGTATGATGTGTCCTCCTGCATCCTTTTGTAGGTGCATGCACCAAGCATAAGCACGCCTACAAAATAGCACAATCGCCTTTGTTTAGTTTTTGTTTACCAATCCAAGTTGGATCGATAATTAAAAAAGAAAAAATGTGCGTGGGGCAAACAACATGAAGGGCAGTTCAGAAGGTGGTAAATGTGGAATCACAGAGGGGTGAGGTGCAACAAGAGTGCTAAGGAAGCAACACAGGCGTGGGTTGCGGGAAGCAAAACAGAAGGCACCAGGATGGCAGCAGTGCAGATACAGCAACGCGGAGTGAGGGAGAAAAGCCAACCGGCAAAAGAGAGAGAGAGGGGTGGACCAGAGGGGAGAAGCAGAATGCCAAGAAAGCAAAAAGTGTGTGTGGGGGGGGGGGGGGGGGATGGGGAAAGAAGCACCTCAGGTTAAGTGCATCATGGAGGGAGGTGGGGAAGAAGAACACGGGAGAGAGAGAGCAACATGAGCACAGTATAGAGGAGAGAAGTGCACAAGGGAGACAGCTAGGGTGCCTGAAAACGAGTTGTGAGAGGACACATTCATGTTCCAGCGGAGGAACAAACCCAAGAAGAGGAAGCAAAGCCCACACAAGGTAACAAATACGAAGCAAGCAATTGAGTGTGACATTAAAGCCAGCCAGTGATGAATAATGGGGGGCTCTAGGCCCACTGTTAGGTGAAAATAGGTATTTTCGCCTACAGAGAGTTGCACTGTCTAGTAGGCGAAACCAAAAAATATTCAAACCAGCCCCACCTTTTATTTTATTTCCTTTCTCTTTTTCTCCCCGCTAAGCTGTGCTTGCTGCTGTAAGTCCTGGTGCGCCGGGGAGAGTGATAGAAGTAGCGGCCTTCAGCCTTAAAACCTTCTTCCAATGGCATCACCCTTCCACAGCCTTTTATATGGACAAGCCGACAGACCCCCATCAGCTACCAAGGGAGGGGAGTGCATGGAGTTGGGGCGGGGGGCAAGGTGGTCCCAGACAAGTGAGGTTTTGGTGGAGGCTGGTAAGGATAATTTACTTTCCAAATCCAATCTCAGGATAACTGGGAAAAGTGAAAGTTTATGTATTTGACTTTAACTGCTCTTCTGGAATTTCTTGGATGAAGTGAAAATGTTCCCAAATATTTTAAAACAAAAATGAAATGTAATTTACCAATGATGGTGGCCGCGTCCACGAAGGCCCCCGTTGAAAGCAAAAACTGGGACTACTTACTACTTTGAGTAAACAAACTTAAAAAAAAAAAAAAAAAACAGGACATGCAATTAAACCTAAAAGTAAGGCTACCATTTTGCAGAGACACTGTGACAGAGAATTACTCAAATGACAACAATTTGAAACAGGAGTTTTGTCAGGTAGGGCAGCAAAGAAACCCAACCTTACCTCACACTCTCTGGGCATCTGTTTCACATGTATCTAACCATAAATACTGCCATCCTAAAGCACAGTGATGCAGGCTATCTTTCACTGCAGTACACCACAAATGAGCAACAGACCTTAGTGGGTGTCGAAGAGCTGCTGTTCCCAAGGCAAAAAACCCAAAACGCATATTAAACTGTTTAAAAATGACACAGTGTTACATATGAGTAGATGTGTTTCTGACAGTGACCATGGTAATCTACATGGCCGGACAGGCTGTAGCGGGCATTGGGCGTTTCCCTGGGAAGCCGGAAGGGTGGGGGCCAATTTTGCATCTTTGGGTGATGGTTTTGTTACTGAGGGTCGGTTTTGCAGCAGTGCTGCAATATGTGCCCCCAGTAACAAAAGCAGCAGTGCTTTGCACTTGCATCACCACCCCACGTCCACCCTCCCACCTCGTCCTGAGGGCTGGTCTGACAAAATTGCAAGGGCTGCTTTGGGTTCCCAGTCCGGCCCTGGGAATCTGTCAGGTCCAGAATTCCACTTTCGGGTGACAAAAGTCTTCTTTGCAAATTATGCGAGTTTTGCTCAAATGTTTCCCGAAGCTCCAAAGAGCTCCTGCTCTTTTGTCTTAAATGGTGCTTGAAATGGAAAAATAGAAGTGCAGGTACTCTGTTCCAGAGAATCTGCTTGTTTCTGAGAAGTGCCAGTGCTTTTCAGTTAAAAGTATTATTTTTCTTGAGAAGCTCAGGTACTCTCCCTCTCAAAATAAAAAAGTGCCGGTACTCAGTAGCGGACAGTACCGGCCCATTTAAAGCACTGGTCTTAAATCTGTCATCTATAAAATGGTCGCTGGTTTTACGAAGCATTCCATTCAACCTTATTCAGTAGTGTATGCACATCTGTAAAGGACTCCAAACCTGAGGATAAAGAGGTGACAGTGATATTGCTCTGGTGTGAGGCATATAAAAAGGGCCTTGTTTCTTTCTTTTCCTTTGTTGTGGGCCTGCCCGCAGTGGTGATGATCCGTGTGTACACCAAGCTACTGAGTGAAGATCCAGCAGGCCTAGCACTGAGCCCAGCCTTGTGAACATGGGATGTCCATCAAATCCTACCCGAGCCGGACTTCAAAAAATATGTTATATCACATTTCCAGTCTAGACAAGCTTTATTATGAAAAGAAAATGAACATCATACATGAAAGGAGTGAAAAGCAAAAGTCATACTGTGGGAAATTGGTTTATTGGTCGACTGGAGTGTGAGCCCTGGTCAAAGCAACCATCATTCTTATCAGGCACAAGCAAATGCATGGTGGAAGCATCTAAGGAAGACAATGAGTTCATGAAGGTCCAAAAGATCCATTGCCCTGTGTTTCTGTTCTTTCTCCACCGTCCGTGACCTGGAGTGATTTTTTTTAAAGCATAACTCACAGTTTCCTTTCCTATTACAGCCACACTGACAATTACGCTATCCCTCTGTTGCACGCTCTAAAATCTTTAGACTGCTTACATTGATATGAAGTTACTATATAACCGCTGCACTGACACACATGCGATGCACCCAAATGCAAAAGGATGCACACGCAAAGTCATACAACCTTTGACCTTTGATGACATTACAGTCTGGACCATTTTTCCCTACCATTAGGTCCTTCAACAGCTTCTCATTTGCTGATATCCAGTAAGGGATGGGAAAGGAGTGGAAACTAAGGAAGTAACAAGTATGGGCTAAACCAATAGGGCTGAAAGAATTAACATGCATTGGCAAAGCCAATAGGTCTGGCCTCAGCAAGCTGATGCTTTTTTAAAAATATTACAAACATATGCAGAAAATAAAATTAAAAGAAAGCACAAACCACCTAAAGAAGGTGTCCATACGCTTGCAATAAAATGTATTTAAAAAAAAAACAATTGCATAGAATTCTAATAGAACAATACTGGCACTTTATAGCAGGTATGTGTACCCAGAACTGGTAGAGAAACCCTTTTCAATTTGAATGCACATCACAGGAAAATATGATTCTTATTGATGCAAGGCAAATGTAATATTAGTTTTGAATTGTTGGAAACAGAAGAGATAGTTTAAATACCCAAGGATAAAGAATGGAAAGGAAAAAATATTGGCAACGTTAAGTATTGATCCACCAGGTCTGGCACTGAAGGGTACTTCTTTTTAGATGGATGTGCACATCATCAGACAAAGTGTCATGACACACAGTCAATGAGAACCAATGACTGAAGTGGGCTGACCCAGTTCCCCATGATGTACGTTGTAGTGAGTGGAAGCAAATTGTGAATTGACAGCAGTACAAATGAACAGGTTAAGAAGGTTCACCCTAAGCCCCTATATGTATAATTTATATGTATGCATTGTCTATTTAGGATTTGTTGTTTTCTTCACAAGGCCAGCAAGCCACATAAAGCTACCTTCGTTAAAAAATGGCTCACAGAACGTTATTTAATTTCTCGTCCTGTCATGGTCTTCCTGACTCCTGAAGTCAGGGATAATTATGAAAAGTGCTCTAGGAGAGAAACAGGCTGGAAAGAGGGAAGGGGAAAGGAGTGAGAGATACAAGAGACTGGAAAAGGGAGAAGGGATTGTTACACATAGCAAGAATACAACACAAGGACAGTGCTGAGGTAGCAAAGGGCATGCAGGATAACAGCTGCTACCCGCTGCTCACGCTATTTTAAGTCCATACATTAATCTCTTCTCCATTGGCTCCCACAGTTACTAGCAAAATTGAATTCAAGCTGCTCCTCGTGGTACACAACCGATTACAGCAGATAACCACCATTTGTTACTCAACATACTTTTTGTACTGTCAGCCAGTTGTTACTAACTAATGGCTCTAAAAATATTTTTTTTTTTAAATCTATTTTTATTGGTTTTGATGCTTTAATATAAAGACATGCCAAAACATAGGCAATGAAAAGGAAAAACATACATCAGACAATACAATTGAACAGTACCGCCAAGGTTAGACTGCTGTGGTGAGAAAGCATATTATCGTTCGTGAATTATCGCATAAGTATAGGAGTATGTGATCGGGGAGGAGTGAGTATGTGAAACAGGAGCATATTAAAAGCTGTGTGACCTCATACTCATTGGGAGGCACAATCCTGAGGGGCGCCCTGTGTTACTTACTATTCTTGGGGAGCATGTGCAATAGTGTCTCAAGGATCTAGTTCTTGTACAGTGGGTATTGTGCTAGCAGCAGGGGTACTTGAGATAGCAGGGCAGGGCTTGTGTTGTGCCTGACCAGCAGACTCACTATAATATATAGCGGATATGTAGTGATTGCGCTTATGTGCTTAGGGAGGGCGCGTGTCATTTTTTACTTCCAATTTTACAACAAAAACGCGCCCCACGTTGCACAGCTCCCTCTGGCCAAGCCTTTAGATTGCAATTGGCGCAGCATCTGCGCCTCCGCTTGAGACCACTGTAGCAAGTCTTGGAGCCATTTACTATGGGCTGGGGTGTGTGGTGCTTTCCATTGTGTGGCTATCAGGCGCTTAAATGTAATAAAGGCAAGGTTAATGAATCTGTGAATTTGCTTGTCGCCTGTAGCACGTTGGCGCAGTCCTAATAGACAGGATTCCGGGCTGAGCATTAGGGCGTGATCGGTTATATCAGATGCACATTTAGGGCCAGATGTAGCAAAGGGTTTTTCCCATTCTGTGTCAATGGGAAAATGTGTTCGTACATATGGCCCTTAATTATTTGTTGCCAAGCTGCGGGCAGTCCCATACCATGTGGTAAAAATGTACTACTGGTGCTGTACATGGGGGGCATGTAGGATCTGTCATGGGGAACATGTGCTTAATTGTCAGCGGAGAGAGATATAATTGATGTAAATAATTAAATTGGATGTAACGAAGCCTAGGGTTGCGTGAAACATGTTTAACAGTAGGGTGTGCTGCAGCCCAGGCCTTCTGTGACAAGGGGGCGGTGAGTACGTCCTCCCATCGAGCACGAGCTGGCTCTAAGCTTGGGCAAGCTGCAGACAACAGAGCACTGTATAGTTTAGATATCATGTGTTAGGTTTTATTTGTGGAAAGCATCAGTGTGAGTAGCTTGGAGGATTATGGTTCCTTGTCCCCCATGTTCCATGTTGTTAGAAATGGGGTCTCTAGATGGCAGTTGGTTTGGACCCTGTCCAAGTAGGGACCCTCATTCTAGTCAGGATAAGGGAGATACCCGCTCAGATAACCCCTGCTCACCCCCTTGGTAGCTTGGCACGAGCAGTCAGGCTTACATCAGAAGCAATGTGTAAAGCATTTGCACATAACAGACAGTAATAAGTGAAAACACTACAAAAGGACACCACACCAGTTTTAGAAAAATAGCCAGTATTTATCTATATAAAACAAGACCAAATACGATAAGAATCCAACATACAGTAAGAAAAATATGAATTATGCAAGATTTACTCAAAACTACAGTTCCTTGAAGTCGATAGCTCCACCTCGGGCTATCACTGCGTCGTGATCAACAAAACCAACAGTTCAGGCTGGCCGCAGCGTTGCAGGCCAGCTACGGTGTCGGGAAGACCCGCAAACAGTACCTTGGATTTGCAGGGCGTCGTGATCCTTGTGGTGAGCTCCTGAGGGCGGCGTCACTGACGTTGCAGTGTCGGGTCCGGAGTCGGTGCAGGAGTCGTCGGGCCCTTGAGGTCACACGCGTTGCAGATCGAACTCCAGGGTGATGATGTCAGGTGCGCCGGCGTGGATGGTGTCGGGGCTGCGGTGCGAAGTGGGACGATGCGACGTGCGGTGCTCACAGGTCACGGTGCAGGCAGCGGCTCCGTGACGGCATCCAGCGGCGTCGGTGAGACCAGGGCTGCAGTGTGAAGCGGGGCGGTGCGATGTGCAGTGTCCACAGGTCACAGTGCAGGCAGCGGCGTCGTCGTTGCTGAAGCGCTGTCGTCGGTAGGCCCAAGCCAACGGTGCGGGGCGGGACGGTGCTTTGTGACCCTCACGAGCGGTGTCCACAGGCCACGGTGCAGGCAGCGGCGCCGGTGTCAGCAGGAGCGGCGGCGTCGGGGATGCCCAGGCTGTGGTGTGAGCAGGCGATGCCGGAGTGCAGGGCCCACAGGTCGCGGTGCGAGCAGCGGCTCAGTGAAGTTGTTCGATGATGGCGTCAGTGAGACCAGGGTCGCGGTGCGAAGCGGGGCAGAGCGACTCCGTGCGGCGTCGGCAGGTCACAGTGCAGGCCAGCAGCGTCGTTGGCGGCGTCACAGTGGTTTCTCCTCTTGGACAGCACAAAACACACAGTTCCCAGTGCTGCAGGTTGCGGAAACTGAAGTCTTTGGTATCCCTGAGACTTCCAACAGGAGGCAAGCTCTACTCCAAGCCCTTGGAGAATTTTCTCAAGCAGGACACACAGCAAAGTTCACCCTTTGCACTCTTTTCAGGCAGAAGCAGCAACTGCAGGCAATTCCAGCAAAGCAACACAGCAAAGGAACAATACTCCTCCTTCAGCTCTTCTCCTGGGCAGATGTCCCTCTTGATTCCCGAAAGATTCTAAAAGTCTGGGGTTTTGGGTCTGCTTCTTATACCCAGTTCTGCCTTTAAAATTTGCAAACTTCAAAGGAAAGTCTCAAGTGCTTGCAAGATCCTTCCTTGTCCAGGCCAGGCCCCAGACACTCACCAGGGGGTTGGAGACGGCATTGTGTGAGGTCAGGCACAGTCCTTTCAGGTGTGAGTGACCACTCCTCCCCCCCTCCAGCACAGATGGCTAATCAAGATATGCAGGCTACACCCCAGCCCCCTTTGTGTCACTGTCTAGAGGAGAGGTGTGAACAGCCCAACTGTCAAACTGACCCAGACAAGGAATCCACAAACAGGCAGAGTCACAGAATGGATTAAGCAAGAAAATGCCTACTTTCTAAAAGTAGCATTTTCAAACGCACAATCTTAAAATCAACTTTACTAAAAGATGTATTTTTAAATTGTGAGCTCAGAGACCCCGAACTCCACATGTTCATCCGCTCCCAAAGGGAATCTACACTTTAATCAGATTTAAAGGTAGCCCCCATGTTAACCTATGAGAGGGACAGGCCTTGCAACAGTGAAAAACGAATTTAGCAATATTTCACTGTCAGGACATATAAAGCACATTACTATATGTCCTACCTTAACCATACACTGCACCCTGCCCTTGGGGCTACCTAGGGCCTGCTTAGGGGTGCCTTACATGTAAGAAAAGGTAAGGCTTAGGCCTGGCAAGTGGGTACACTTGCCAAGTCGAAGTTACAGTCAAAACTGCACACACAGACACTGCAGTGGCAGGTCTGAGACATGATTACAGAACTACTTATGTGGGTGGCACAACCAGTGCTGCAGGCCCACTAGTAGCATTTGATTTACAGGCTCTGGGCACCTCTAGTGCACTTTACTAGGGACTTACCAGTAAATCAAATATGCCAATCGTGGATAAATCAATCAACAGTACAATTTCTATAGGGAGCACTTGCACTTTAGCACTGATTAGCAGTGGTAAAGAGCGCAGAGACAATAAACCAGCAAAAACAGACCTAAAAAAATAGGAGGAAGAAGGCAAAAAGTTTGGGGATAACCCTGCAAAAAGGGCCATTTCCAACACGTATTCTGTATGAGGGGTCTGATTGCACAGTATAAAAAAAAAGCACCTGTGTGTAAGTCGGAATTATCCTTCAGCTCATCAAATGTCATTAGGGTGTTTGCAGAGAAGAAGTCCCTCGCCCTCTCCAGATTGCCCGCCTGCCACTGAACCATACTGTGATGTTTGAGCACAGCTCGGGCTGTAGGTAAGTGGGATATTATTGTCAGCGGTGAGTAAAGTATGTTGGGCTGATTGCCTTGCACATATCTCCACCAGCACGTTTTAGCGGCATCCATTTGGATGTTACCACTAATGTGGGGCCATTTCTTATCATTTAACCAGGTATATATCAGTATCTGCACCAGGGAATTGTGTGTAACACTTTGTTCAGCTGTGCGATGGTCTTGCAACCATTGGAGCGGCCATTGTAGCTGTGCGGCAGAATAATATAGTTCAAAATCGGGCATGCTCAGGCCACCACCATTCTGTGGGCACTGCGTCGTGGCAAGTGCCACACGTCGTCTGTCCTTCCCCCATAGAAGACCAGTTATCAAGCTCTGTAGTGTTTTAAAGAATGAACAAGGGAGTATTATGGGCAGTGCCGTAAAATAGTATTATAATCTAGGAAGAATCAGCATTTTGGCTATGGCTACTCAGCCCATAGGTGACAACGGTAATGAGCCCCAGAACGCAATCAAGCCACATACAGAGCTGGTGGCATGATCAATGTTGCCCTCCTTAAGGTCTTTGATAGAGTGATATACTTGTATCCCTAAGTATTTAAAGGTGATGTGACACCACTGTAGGTTGTAGTCAGGCAGAGTAGGTTGTCTATTTATTGGGATAGGTGATAATGGGAATATACATAGTCCAGTTTACTCTTAGCCCGGAGATTGCGGCAAAGGAGTCCAACAAGGAAATAACTGCCATGACTGAGGCAGTGTGATCCCTCAAATATATTAAGGCATTGTCCGTGTATAAGGAGACAATATGGAACATTTGTAGCTCCAATATTCCCCATAGACGTGCACTTTGCCGCAACCAGGCTGCCAGGAGTTCCATCGCTATTGTGAACAGTAAGGGAGAGAGCGGGTACTTCTGTCTAGTGCCCCGGTGTATAGTAAATCTGTCCGATATATTTTGCCCAGTCCTGACTCGGCCATCGGGTCAGAGTATAGAGTGGTGATCCAGGATATATACCCTGAGCCGAAGCCCATACTATGTAAGATTGTGGTGAGGATGTTTCAGTTTAGGGTATCAAATGCTTTTTCGATACCTAGGGATATGGCCACACTGTGGTAGTTCACCTTTGTGGAGCCATGGATAAGACAAAGCAGTCTCCTGATATTCAGGAAGGTGTTCCGTCCAGGGATAAAGCCAGATTGGTCTTTATGTATCAGATGAGGGATTAAGGGGACAAGTCTGTTAGCCAGTATTGTCCCCAGAATTTTGCAATCTATATTAAGTAGGGAGGGAGGGCGATAAAAACGCACATCCAGAGGATCACGGCGAGCCTTCGGCAAAACTACTACCCGGGTCTGGTGGCTTAGTGGACTAATGCGTCTACTCTAGGGGCCTGTGCTTGACCTCGTGGTCACAGATTCAAATCCCGGTGGGTCCACTCAGCCTTTCATCCAAGTTCTGAGGTCGATAAAATGAGTACCATTGAGTTGGGCAACAATAAACATCGGTTATTCAGCGCCAAGAGGCCTACGGGTGAACGTGCGCTTTACAAATACACGTTATGTTATGTTACTATAAGGGCCTTGTGCATCGACTCCGGTAGACTTCCCAGTGCGTGTGCCTCCCTGAACACGTCAAGCATTGGATGTAAAACCTGGTTCGCATTTGCTGAATAATATTCGACGGGCAGGCCGTCTGTGCGCGGGTCTTTGTTACGGGCCATTTGCGCTAAGGCGGTTCGAAGTTCCTCCATGCTATTGGGTTCGTCCAGAGTCTGTGCCTGCCCTGGTTGTAAACGTTGAAAGGGTTTCGCATCTATAAAGGCAGACAATTGCCCTGGTGTGGGTGGTGGGGTAGCTGCGTATAATGATTGGTAGTAAGTATAAAAGGCAGTGTTTATGGCCCCCCGTGTATTAACCATTGTGCCAGAGTGTAGTCTGATTGCCCCAAGAGGGGAGCGCTGTGGCGTGTACTGCAGCAGCCATGCCAGTAGACGGCCCGATCTGTCTCCCTATGCGTACTGTCTCGTCATATAGTGTCTATAATTGTATGGGCCCAATAGAGTATCTGCTTCCATGTACGCAGTATGGATATTACGAAGACCCTCAGGGTCATCTTTTCCGCTGGTTACTTCCACCTCTTTGTCACGCAGTTTAACCTCCAATGGAGACACCTCACGGAGCAATACTTGTCTGACGCCCAAGGAGGCAGCCATGCAGTGTCCACGTACCACTACCTTGTGTGCATCCCATTCAATGGCACGGCAGGGTGTTGAGTTATTATTCTGTGCAAAGTACATGGAGATGCATTCAGCTAGTTCCACGCGAAAGGGAGGGTCCGCCAGCATCTCCAAACGGAAGCGCCAAGTAGGTATTCTCGAAATCGGCCCGCCCCAGCAGAAAGTCACCCATAAGGGGCAGTGATCAGACAAGGTGCAAGCCAGAGAAGCAGAACAGTGTACTCTCTGAATCATAGGCGCCGGCAACAGCAATAAATCTATTCTAGTGTGGAGGTCGTGGACCGGAGAGTAAAAGGAGTATTCACGTCTCATTGGGTATCCCTGTCTCCATAAGTCATATCCGCTTTCTGCCCTCCAAGCTGTGAACTCTTGAGTGGTAGATCTACTGAGCGTGTTCATTAGTGGTGGGAAGGTACACAGTTGAAGTCCCCTCCCCATAAACTGTCCCCAGCAGGATCACGGAGCACACCAAGAGTCAGTGTGTTTAGGAAGCTCCCCTGATTGACCTTGGGCACATATAGTCCTACAAGTGTCAGGGGTGCACCATCTAGATGGCCTTCAATTACGAAGTATCAACCATTAGGATCTACTTGCGTGCGGTCCGCCACAAACGGTACTCCAGGTGCCACCCATATTATCATGCCCCGTGCAAAGGAGGATGTCGCAGTGCCAAATATTTGCCCCTTCCAGTTGGAGCGCAGCTTCCTGATGGTGTCCTCTGATGTGTGTGTTTCCTGCAGCATGGCTATATGTACCTGTTAGCGTTTTAGTTATGTGTGGATGTGGTATATTTTTCGTGGTTTTGCCATACCTTGCACGTTCCATGTCAGCACAATATAACGTGTCGTGAACGGTTGTGCTGGTGAGCCATGTGTGTATAATGATCCAGTGAGGCCCTGATTTCACCGGACCCCTGCCCTGCTCGATTCTAACAATGATGGAGTGCACTCCACATGATGTGTCACCCCTCAACGTGTGTCTACCGTCCCTCCCCTCTCTCAATTCATGTACAATGTGTGGCTGCAGTAAGAAAGTAAGAGCAATAGAGTGAAAATAGTACAAAGGAAGGGCGAACAATGGCCCTAATGAGTTCTTCAAATACAACACTGAACTATAACATTGTGGCCTGGAAGCAGGCATAAGGGTCAACTGGTCCATATGGTGTAGTTCGGGAGGGGTGAGTGCCCTGCGTACTGTCCCAAGTGCTCGGCCCAACGAATAATGAGCCTAGCCCTCCCGCCCCTCTATGTCCTTCCATGAAGCCTGGGACATACCAGCAAGTCAACGGGAATGCGCCCTAGGCCACAGAGCATCCACTATGAAATAATGCAGTGGTGTCCACGGTACAGCAGGTACAAAGTGCCAACAACCTGCGGGGATGTTCATGCCCCTAGAGTTTATCTCAATGCAGGCAATCAGAGGGTCAATGCTTTTCTTCCGTGGGGTTGAGCAGGATGGCACCAGTCAACATGGAACTGAAACCAGAGCCTGTGTTCTCAAAGGTCATCAGCTGGTCGCTGAGTGAGTGGTGGCCCCTGGTTAGAACTCTCCGAATCACTGTGAGCTCTTCGTTCAGAGTCTGAGTCTAGGGACTCCCGCAGTGTCATAAATGGGTTGGAGGTGAGCTGTATGGTCTCGAGAAGTGCGTGGGTTCGTTCCTCCTCAACTTGCCCTGGAGTGGGCTTGGTTCTAGCCCCCGTGCGACGTGCGTTTCCTCTTGGGAGTCAACCATTGCTCAACAGTGTCTTCCTTATGCGGTGGCTCGGACAGGCCCTTGGCGTGGGGCCAGGTCCAGACGTCTTCAGGGGTCGTGAATATGTGGGTTTGGACTCGCAGTTTCGCTGGGTATAGAAGAGCATACTTGAAATTGTGTTCACGAAGAACCCTTCGAAGTTCCATGGCCCATGTGACCGGGAGAGTTGGAGCACCAGGTTCCTTAAGGAGGCGAGCTATCAATGGTCTTGGGTGGGCACCTGGTGGAGGCGGTCTGCCCAGCATCTGTGGGCACTTTCAATAGAAAAGAACTTCGGCACTTTATCTCGCAAGACCGTTTCTGTAATCCATTTTTCCAAGAACAATTCGACGTTAGGCCCCTCTGCTCGCTCCAGGAATCCCACCAATCAGATATTATTGCACCTTGATCTCCCTTCTGCGTCTTCGGCTCTACGCTGAAATGAAGTCACCTCCGGGCTCAGTTGTCGCATGTGATCCTGAAGGTCCTGGATCGTTGGGCGACATGCCGCTATATCGAATTCAGCTTCTTCTACCCTCTTGGCCAGTTTACTGTGGTTCGTTCGTAGTAAATTAACATCTTGCGTGACAGCGTCAATTTTTGACTCTAGGGAGAGTTTAATGTCTAATATGGCCTGCAACACCTTATCAAACTGAGAGGAGTGATTCCGAAGGGTAGCTTCCATTTGTTGCAAGGCATGTGTTGTCCCGTCTGTTATCCCGGGGTGTTTGGGGTTGGCATCTCCGCAGCAGAAGTTCTGGACACTTTCAGTTTGCCCATCGGCTTACTTGGCGGTGGGTGCCACTCCAAGCAGGCATCTTGAAGGTTGAGAAATAGGAGCAATTATCTCTTGGGCGCAGGTCCACAGCCACTTGCAGGGGAACGCAGCACGACCAGACACCACTCCAGCGTCCAGGGCCCTCCCGATATCACTTTCGCCCCATGCGCAGCAAGATGCAGTTCAGAGGGCTAAAGGCTGCCTGGTGGCGCATCCCGGGAGTGGTTTAATACTGATAGGCAACTCACTTGTCCTGAAATTGGCTCCTTACAATTTGCCCATCTTATTGCCGCATGGATCACAGCGGCATGGGCAAGCAGGCTGCATGTGCACCGGGCACCAAGCCAACAGGTGCCTCGGGCCACACCGCAACATTGCGCTCTGTGGTCGTGTGGCACAGCCACTGTCTCTGGAGCACCAAAGAACGCACAAGTCCCCAGGCTGGGCCCAAACTCAGAGGCAGCTAGCTCGTTACATGAAAGGGTGTCTCGCCACGAGCCACCTCCAGGATCCAGCGCTGGTGTCTGCACTCCGTCCAGGTACTGGAGACCACGTGGGGGCCACAAGGCAGTGCCCCGGGGGGACCCTGGGATTCAGGCACCTAGATGGCGACGTCACTGTCCCCTGTGCTCTCACGGCTCCCCCCGCAGTGACCCGTTGGGTCAAAAGTCGGCAAGAGGCAGCCGGGACGTCACGCTCTAGGCTGATGAGACCTGATGAAAAGGCGCACCCAGGCCCGCACCGCCAGCCGAGGGACGCCTCAAATCCAGCACGCTCCGCAGCGCGATCGATTGTGGACCGTCGGGTCCGTGAACGTCTGGGGGGGTCGGGCATATGTGAGCGGGTGGGAGGGCGCGGCAGGCTTCGTTAGGCAGGATATTTTTCGTGGCCGAGCGCAGAGCTCCGATCTAATTTGCTTCTCCGGTCGCCATGTAGGACACCCTAATGGCTCTAAAAATAAACAAGGCAGGGACAGGGTAGAGGCGGGCAAGCCACTGTAGACCAGAGCCTGGCTCGCCTACATGTCCAGCTCTGGCTTGGCTCGATGTCCTCTTGGAGACTTGAGCCAAAAGTGAGCTGAGAATTTATACTGAGTGTTAAGTGGCTGATCACTGGGTCTGTAGTAGGGAGACAGGAAGTGGCAGAAGGAAGGACAGAAGGAGAAACAGAGCAAGAGGGGAGAAGGGAGCAAGGCAGGGGGTAAGAGAGAGGTACTGGGGAATATGGAGCAAGAGTGAAAGAAAGCGAGAAAGGAAGGAAGAGAAAGAGGTAAAGGGAGTGATGGAGGAGCAAAGAGAAAATGGACCCAGAAAGGAAAAGAGGAAAAAAAGAGAGAGAGTGAAAATAGAGGGAGTGGAGGGATCCCAAAAAATGGTAAGCAGGAGAAAGAGGAAGATTAAGCAGAAAGAGAGTAAATGAAAGTAATGTTTTTTGCTGTCTTATCTTAAGTCATTGCAGTTAGAGCCATGTTCGACCTTCCCATGGAAAGCAGCCTTAACCTGAACTCCCAAACAACGAAGTCGTAGACAACGAAACCAGAACAACGCTTTCATAAACCACAACGTCCTTGTTTGGTGCCTTAACCACGCATGTGCTGAACCAAGCACATGCGTGGTTAAGGCACAGAAGAAGGGAGTCGGCTGAGGAGGGTGACGCAATCAAGTCAGTGGGGCTTGGACTGGGGCTGTTTTAGGGGTGGGGGGTCAGGGTATTTTTAGTTTTAGGGGCGGGGGTGGGGGGTCGGGTATTTTTAGTTTATGGGGTGGGGGGTCAGGGTGGTTTAGGGATGGGGGGTCGCGGTATTTTAAATTTTAGGGGCGGGGTGGAAGGGTCAGGGTATTTTTAGTTTTAGGGGGTGAAGGGGTTGGGGTGGATTAGGGGCAGGGGAGGGAGGTCGGACATTTTTAGTTTTAGGGGCGGGTATTTTTAGTTTTAGGGGGTGGGGGGCTAGGGTGGTTTAGGTTTAGGGGCGGGGATCGCTGTATTTTTAGTTTTAGGGGCGTGGGTGGAGGGTCGAAGTATTTTTAGTTTTAGGGAGTGGGGGGGTCAGGTGGTTTAGGTTTAGGGGCGGGGGAGGGGGATCGGTGCATTTTTAGTTTTAGGGGCGGGCGTGGGAGGTCGGGGTATTTTTAGTTTCAGGGGGTGGGGGTTGGGGTGGTTTAGGTTTAGGGGCGGGAGAGTTGGGGTCGGGCATTTTTTGTTTTAGGGGCGAGGTGGGGGTCAGGGTATTTTTAGTTTTAGGGGGTGGGGGTAAGGGTGGTTTATGGGTGGAGGAGGGGGAGGGGGTCACAGTATTTTTAGTTTTAGGGGTGGGGTGGGGGGTCGGTGTATTTTTTGTTTTAGGGGGTGGGGGTTGGGGTGGTTTAGGTTTAGGGGCAGGGGGTCGGGGGTCAGGGCATTTTTTGTTTTAGGGGCGGGGTGGGGGGTTGGGGTATTTTCAGTTTAGGGGCGGGGTGGGGAGCTGGGGTATTTTTAGTTTTGGGGGCGGGGTGGGGGATATTTTTACTTTTTGGGGGTGGGGTTGGGGTGTTTTTAGGGGTGGGCTGGGGGCTCCTGGTAATTTTAGGGGCGGGGTGGAGGGTTGGGGTGGTTTTAGAGGTGGGGTAGCGGGGTCATGGTAATTTTTAGGGGTGGGTGGCCAGGTGGGTCTCATGCTGGCACCATGCATGGCGTTCCCTAATGGCTTTACCAGGAATGCCTTTACAAAGAAAAATCGCTGTTAAGGCATTCGTGGTAAAGGCATTAGTGGTAGAAAAGCGGTTGTTGTTCTGACCGCGTTGTTCAGGCATGCGTGGTTCCAGCATGCGTTGTTGCGTCATACATTCCCTTCCCATTAATGCTCTGGCTTGCCTATCTCTAGGACAAGAGTCTCTACCCCCTCCCAGAATACCACTATCCCCTGTCTATAATAATGTCTAGCTACACTGCAGATGTCACACATGACTGCCTCTGTCTCTGAGCCTAGTGCCGGGGTGTCCTACTCTGAGGGTCAGAAACGTGTCATTAGTGGTCTGCCACCCTAACCCCAGTTACATGCCGCTGAAGATGGCACAATGCCCACCGAGTTCAGCCTCTCCCTCTCTGCTAGAATCTGGGAAATGTCTCAGTGGTGAAAAGGAAGCCTTCTTTACCTAATCATTTTGGAGAAAAATGTTTCTTGCCACCAAGACAGGCACCTCTAAAACTATAAGCAGCTTAACTTAACTATATTGAAGCAGATTGTAAAAACTCGTGTGCAGGAAGTCTATCCGCAGTTTATTTGTCCCCCTGCAAAATATATATATATATATTTAGAACATATAATGAGGCTTCCACACATTTCAGCTTGCCCGGCTGCAGGGATCTGTTAAGAGTGCTGGACCCAGGGACAAATGCATCGCAGTTTATTAGGTGGGTTTTGAAAAACTGGCGTCTGAGGAAACAATTAAGAGTCTGGTTTCTGCTGTCATTTTCTTCTGTTGTGGCCACTAATGGCAGAGCCCACTTAGGACCACTCCCACCGTGTTTACCTTGGCTGACGTGTGCTCCCCCCGCGGCCCTTCACATGTCAATGTTTGTATATACATTTCTCATGCTGGCCACCAATGGGGAGGCCTTCATGTAAGTGGTGCCGCTGCAAAACATGTGGCCACCAGATGCTAGTCACTTTTCCCTCCATCAGACATTCTCTACTGAGAAGCCGTGGGATTCTCAGCATTGTCGCAGAGTGTATAAAGCGCTAAAAATCTGATCATGGCAACCAAGCACTAGCATTGCACTACGACAATGATTAGTAAAGCAGAGACATTGTTATTGCGCGTGAAGTGAAGAGAAGAGAGCCTGTCTCCAGAATGAAAGGTGGAAGCGTTTTCACACAAAATTCTATCTTCAAATGAAAGGGGGTTTCTACCCAATGCAGCCTTGTATTTTTACCCGAAGTTTCACAGGCTGATGTAGCTTATTTTAAGGAGAAATTATGCATCATATTTGCAATGTTCACTGCGCTAGAGTATCAGAAGAACGAGTTTTAAAAACCATGTTACAAAAATGTCGTAGCCAGAATATCTACTACCAAACTATTTTGGAGGTAACTGTTATTATAGTTAAGGAACGATTTACAAAAGTTCACTCCACATATGTGTACTTCGAACGTATACATGGCATTCTTAGTGAAGCCGACCTCTCTCTGCTGTCACCAGCTGCTGTTTCTTTCAGTGCAGACATAATAAACACATCTTTCCTTTATATATATTGTTACTTCAGAGTAACTGCAGTGAACGTGTCTATACATTTTCTTTGATTTACCCACAGATGCCCTTTGCCATCTTCAGCAAATCCAGAATGCAGCCCCCATCTCTTTTTCTAAGTGTGTAACTAAGATCATATTACACCTGTTCCTACTCAATTGCGCCAGCTTCTGATCCAGAAGAGAATTTGGTTTGTGTAGCTCTGTGTTGTCCAGAGGGCCTTCTTTGACTTAAGACCACCTTGTTCGGAACATGCATTTCCCAACCATATCCTGGATGCCAATGGAGCTCCTCTTCCCACCTCCTTCTCAAGATCACTCCTGCTGTTAGATCTGGTGCTCTGGCGAAACATATACAGGATACTAAGCTCTGGAATGCCAGTCTTGAGAAGCCAAAAAGACCATCTGAAAGCTTTGGAAAATGGTTTTTCCTTCTTCAGGATCCTGCTTCTAACAATTTATATTGCCTTATGGTTTCCTCTATCTCTCCTTTAAAACACTAAGAGGTGTATGCATGCTTTATAAACAAAACACAACAAAACATAAAAATTCATAAATTAATTAAGACATTTCTGTTGACAGATCATGGCTTCCTTCTTGGGTTCAATGTTTTATTGCTCCACCTGTTGAAGAATGAGAGGACTGAAAACAACAATGGACTTCAAAATACATTAGTTTATATTGCTTTTATTAAGTTTGTTTGCCATGTCTTGAAACATACTCATAAACAAACACTGGCAAAGCCAATCGGTCTGGCGTTGGCAGTCACCATTTTGGCTTTGTCATTCCTTTGGCTGTGCTATGGTTTAAATAAAACATTGCTGCTGGCCCTCTGTGATGCTAAAAGGAAAATTGGAAAAAAGTAACAATATTATTTTTTTCTCAAAAGGACACATTGCCACAGTAATCCCCAGCGTGAAGAAAACTACTTTGTTTGTGGATGTGCTCCTTGTGAAAGAGCATAAGGCTGTCACTCACAGCAAAGTAATCCAATCTCTGAGCTGGTCTGAAACATTGCTTATGCTATTGTGAGTGAAAGAAAAAATGTGACTGACCCAACAATAGAACAAAGGATAAAGAGGGCTGGCTAAAAAACACAATGACTATGGTATAGCTTGTGATTTTAAGCAATTAATCTATAAAGGACAGAAGATTCCAATGTCATGCTGAAAAAGGCTGGATGGTAGATCATTGGGACCACAAGCCGCATCTGATTTCAAACTTTCAATGATGTTGGAGTCGTGGATGCTTTTAAAAATGCAGGACGACGCAGACACAACCAATTTACTTCCATGTCAGCTGTGGAGGTACGCAGAGAGCCGTGATATAGCTCAATGATATAACTACATCACATGTAAGCAGACTCAATACTATTGTACTCAAGGCTATCACTTTTGTCTAGCTTATCTATGAAAGACAATTAATCTTTCTGATTTTATTGACACAAACTTTAAATGCTTCACGGGCTTATTTCCTCATTATGTCTCTTTGGTGACCAGAAAGCTTTTTATAAGCTTTTGGTAGTGTCCTCGCCTTTAGGGCTTGAACTTTGTTAAGGAGAGGTCTGTTTATGACTTTGATCTCTATGTTTAGTACTTTCTCTTCTGTCCAGCGAGAGATGTAGAATCATTTGAACCTAGTTTTCAGGTATCCAAAAGGTATTCCATTTCTGCTCAGGCATTTATTTAAATTATAGGTTACATGCTTTATTAATTACTATGTCAGGTTCTCTGCCGAATTGAATAAATGAATGGAGTCACTTGGACCCCATAACAACCAACCCGGTCCGGTCACTTGCAGTAGGCAAATAGTGCAATAATGTTGACCTGTCATGTGATCCTCTTTTTTTCTCTACACCAAGTCTCCCAAATCCACACTTATCCAAAACTAGAGGCAAATTTGAAGTTTCAACTGTTAAAGCTTGGGGTCGGTGATCACTTTTGCACCTTTTTTAAATAGCAAAATCGCTAATGAATGTGAATAAAGTCAGACCACCAGTGGGTAATCTAAATCTGCATTTCTACCAAACGAGATACAAGTTGGAACATCGGATGATCTGTTGGAAACCTACCGCTCAAAGCCCTCAATCCTAATGTCTGACAAACCGATCCTAGTGATTAACTCAAGCAATTCTTTCCCTGAGGGCTAATCAGTTGTGATGTAATATTTCATTTATAGTCCTTGCATTTACCATGCCATCTTCAAATAATTCATGCATGAGATTAAGATTACAAACTCCGGAGACTAACGATTGTGCTTTAGGAAATTCTAATTTCAACTGGATAATGGCTAACTGCGCATCGTTCACAATATGTGTCTTGGCCTTTTGTGAGGTACTGATGTACGTGTATAGCAATAATGAAGGTATTTTACGATTGACCACTGCCTAGTCCTTTATTAACAGTACTAGAGCAGTGGTGCATCTCGGTTACACCACTTCCACCTCTAGATTGAAACAAATTGAAACGTAGATGGGTAACCATTGCGTGCTGTGCATGGGTAGTAATCCCACAGTAACACAAGGCCGTGCATTTCGCAGCCTTGCGTTACCTTGCCACAGGGCATTCCATAAGTGGAATCTGGTCATTCAAATACATCCACATAAGAATTTTCGAACCTCCCAGACATAACGAGGAGAAATATCCATACTTTTCCTCTTTACTTCCTTTTTCCTATGTGTGATGCCTTCCGCATCAAACATAGAGAAAGGAGAATGTCTTTAAATATTGTTTTTGTGCAGGAAGGTGTCAGTTTCCGCACAAAAACAATCCAGCTGGTAATGCAGGCACCCTTGCAGCATAGTGCAAGAGTGCCTACGTTGGCGCTAGGCATCACGGAGTGCTCCAGCGTATGGAGGCAGCAGAAATGTGCTGTATCTTTGTAAATATTGTGCATTTCTGACAGTGGCAGCAGTAATTTTAGGAGGGAGGGGGCAAACAGCACACCCACACTCATTCATTCACACACGCACGCACAGCCATTCAAAAGACTCATTAACATTCAAACATAAACGCACGCACCAAAAATTCATAAAAAAAAAAAAACACAGGCACAAGCACTTACCTTTAGCCTCGGAGGTCCCAGGAGGGTTGGGACTGCTGCCTTCCCTCATTGGCTGACCTTAGTTCAGCCAATGAGGGAAGGCAGCAGTCCCAACTTCGTCACAGAGTGGGATGGGGTCAGTGAGACTGCTGACCCCACCCCACTCTGTGACGAGGTGTCACTGATTGACACTCGCGATGGGCTTAAACCTGAAGCGCCCAGGTCGAAGTCAATGGGTGACGCTTCCCCTCATCACTGAGGGGAAGGTCCTCGAGACACCTTTGCTGAGCTGAGGACTTCACACCCAAAGGAGCTGTGACCTCTTCAGCCCAGCAAAGTTCAGCTGCGACATCCAGGAGTCTGCGCAAAGCGCGCATGTCTCACTCCTGGCTGCCTGAGCTGAACATGGAGTGTCTGTCAGGCTGATTTTTGCTCAGCCTGACAGCCACTCTTCATGAGGGTCAAAAGATAGGGGGGTGGTGTGGCCCCTCCTCCCCAAAGGACTGGGCCGCTGTTGATTTCTGATGTCTCTCTTTCAAGTAACGCAGTGCAGCTAGATGCCTTGCTTCGCTGCCTTGCATGAAATGTTAGTAAATCTACCCCTGGGTTCCCAAGTTTGTTTCTTGCCACCTTATAAAGATCTCCTAGTCGCCTTTGATGCCTTGCATATTCACTGCTTCTGTATCTCAGTGTTAGCAGCAGGTCTGACTTAGCTAGCTTACTTTCTTTTCTGTACCAGGATGAGGACTTGCGCTTCTCATGTAATTAATTTTTACTCATTAACAGGAAAAAGGTATGCTGGCGGGTTCCATCTCTTTCATGTGAAAGTGATCCCATTCAAAACAAGCATTGGCAAAACCTATTGTCTTTGTCAATGTCTTTTAGCCACGTTACACAGCAGCATGGCTGCTGTGCTGTATTGCATGCATAGAGAAAATCTCTACAACGTGGCCAGCGCTGACCTCCGGGGGCAGTGATCCGTTTTTCTATTCTGGGATTATTTTCTGCTTTGCCCCAAAAAAATGTTTTCAGTAACAAATTACAGCTACACCTTGTCAGCAAATGTAAACCAACAAGAAGTTAAGATACACATTTATGCGTCAATCTTTTTAATGGGGGGAAGAAAATGTAAACCAAAGGCCGAGGGTGCTGGACAAAACACACAGTAAGCAATAACAACAAAATAAATGCTAAGCAACTTTCCATACATGGGTGCAAGGGCTGCAGTCTACTTAAAGGAGTCTGAAATTGTCAAAAGTGAGAAGGATCATGGAATTGCTGCAATGTCTGTAACTTACAAATACATAAAAAGCGTTCAAGTAAAAATTTTCACTTGTTTAATTATTTTACCTCGAAGCTGACGTTTGCTGTGTTGTTTCTGCATGGATACCCTACCAAAAGAACCATTCAGAGACAGCGCCGTCTAAATCTTTGTAGCATCTTGAAACCCGGTGGTGCAACTTTGGACACTTATTTCTTGACAGGATCGGAAGGAGAAGCAACAAAGAGGGAGGACAAAGGGATGGAGGTAAGATGTGGCATGCAACAAAGGTGGTGGGGGCTGAGTGAACCTGATCAGCAACAACGCAGGAGGAAGGTGGATGAGTGTTTTGCAAGTTACAGTGTGGAAGGGAGGGGAGTGAGGAAGGGCGTGCAAGTAAAGGGGAAAAAAGGAACCCTTGAAAGTGGTAAGCAATGGAAGGAAACAGGGCAAGAGAAGCAGTACTTAGTCCATCCTCCAGCATCGGGACAAACACATGAAGAGGAAGTGAAGCTGGCACTTGCTGACCAAAGAAAAGCAAGAAAATGAGTGACGATGAAGCCAACCAATGGGAAGCAATGTTCAGACTTTAAGCCCCATGTAAGTAAACACAATGTCTTGCAAGCAACACTGCATGCATTGTCTCAGGCAAGACCTACAGTATAGGGAAAGGGAGGGAGGGGCAAACTGTTAAAGCAGGGAAGGTGCCTGACAAACTCACCAACAGTGTCCCTGCAACATTTAAGGGTGCTGGGGTTGAAGGCAGGAGAGTGTTTAAGGAGGGGACAGGGATGTACCCTGATGTGTTCTGCATGAGAAGAAACAGCTTTTACCACACTGCCCTTACCACACAGGACCTTTACCATGCAGCTAAGCATGTGTACCTTTACTACACAGTACGCTAACATGCAGGTAAGTATTTTGTAAAAATTACATTCTTTGTATGTTATTTCTTTTTTTTAAAAAGGTGATTTTAGGTTCTATGGCTGGGTAGAGGTAAAAAGAGTTAAGGGTGACTTTAGGGTTTAGAGGTGGGTAGAGGTAAAGGGAGGTAAGGGTGATTTTTGGGTTTAGTGATGGGTAGAGGCAAAGGGTGGTAAGGGTGATTTTAGTGATAGGAATGGATAGAGGTAAGAGAGGTAAGGGTGATTTTCCGGGTTATGGATGAGTGGAGGTAAAGGGAGCTAAGGGTGATTTTAGGATTCAGAGTTGGGTAGAGATAAAGCAATTGTAAGGGTGATTTTACGGTTCATGAGATGGTAGAAGTAAAGAGAAGTAAGGGCGATATTATGGTTGAGGTGGGTAGAGGTGAAGGGAGGTAGGATGATTTTAGGGTTCAGGGTGGGTAGAGGTAAAGTTCTCAAAACACCCATACTCCAATTGTCTTGCAAGCAAAATAAAAGAAAGGACCACAATCCAAGTGCAAGCAAAACAGAAGAGCAATAATCAAGAAATTATTCATTACATGGTCCATACTCCAGGGAAGAAACAAACACATAAGACAAGATGAAAGTTGACACTCTCAGACGCGCTCACTAATGAAAAGCAAAACATAAGAGTAACAATGAAGCCTAGCAATGGTAAGTAATGGGTGGACCTAAAGCCCTTTTTATTTATTTTTTAATTTACGTAACAAAAGATCTTCGCAAGTGACAGCGCATGTGCTGTCTCAAGTGAGACCTAAAAACCTGCTTATAGTCCTCTGAGAGAACTTTACTTATGCTATGTTAAGTTATGTACCTTTTTATAGCGCAGCTTATCACCCATAAGGGTATCCAGGAGTTGGAGCAGGCGCATAGGTGTGGGATTAAAGGTGTAACTAGTCAGCTTCTGAGAATTAGCTGAAGAGACAGGCCTTCAGCTTCTTGTTGAATTCAAGAAGTGAGGAGTAGGCCCTGTTGTGTGGTGGGAGGTAATTCCAGGTTTTGGGAGAATGCTTCACCTCCCATTTTGCTTTTGTGGATCCGTGGGAGTGTGTGCCAGTGAGAGTGAGGCTGATCGCAGGTGTATGGCTGGTTGGTGGAAGTGAAGGCGATTGCTATGGTATGCATGGATGAGGAGTTTCTATTGGCACTGTTTATGTATGGGGA
Organism: Pleurodeles waltl; assembly: GCF_031143425.1. Classification (NCBI taxonomy): domain Eukaryota; kingdom Metazoa; phylum Chordata; class Amphibia; order Caudata; family Salamandridae; genus Pleurodeles; species Pleurodeles waltl. The sequence continues at coordinate 428,419,205 of NC_090445.1, read as the reverse complement.
GCCAGAGGACCTTTCTGAGATGCTGTGTGATGTGGGTGCATCGTGGGACATCTAGGATGAGTCTTGCTGCAGTGTTCTTGATGGTCTAGAGTCAGTAGAGGAGATGGCTGGAGATTCCAGCATAGAGTAGGTTGCCATAGTCTAGTGTGCTTGTAATGAGGGCTTGAGTGACAGTACGTCTGGTGTTCCAGGGTATCTACATAAAGATCATGCGGAGTATATAAAAGCAGGTGGAGCTGACTGCAGTTGTCTGTGCTGTCATGTGAGTTTTTCATCAAGGATGATTCCAGGTTTCCTGCTTGGTTGTTTGGTGTGGGTGTGGGTCCATGCTCTGGTGACCACCTGGTGGAATCCCAGGGGGAAATCTTGTTTCTGAAGATCAACACTTCCGTCTTGTCTGAACTGAGTTTCAGGCAAATGACTTTCATCCAAACTGCTATGTTGATCATGAAGACAGAGAGGTTGGTTCTGGTGGTATTGGACTTTTCAAACAGGGATAGGATGAGTTGGGTGCAATCAGTGTAGGAAATGCCATGTGCTCTGATGATGTTGGTGAGCAGAGTCATGTAAATGTTGAACAGGGTTGGACTGAGCTATGAACCCTGGGGGACTCTGCAGCTCAGGTTCTTGGGTTCAGACGTGTAGGGTAGTAATCTGATTGACTGTATTCTTCCTGTGAGTATGGAGCATATCCAGTTGAGGGCCAGTGCTTGGATGCCTTTGTTGTGCAGTCTTCTGATGAAGGTGTAGTGTGGTACTGTATCGAAAGCAGTGGAGAGGTCGAGTAGGATTAGGGCAGAAGTCTCTCCACAGTCTATTATTGTACAGATTTATTCAGTGGTTGCAATGAGTGCTGTTGAACTTCTCTAAAACCTTTTTTGTGCTATTTGTTACTATAAGGCTAGAAACACTTTTTAAAAAACATTTGTTCTAAAATTAGTCTCTCTTCCAGAAGGAAAACTGGAGGCTCATGGTCAATTGCTGCCTGCTCTTTAATCCCCATCTCCAGGATCAAATGGTAGCCTGCTAAATGTATCATTATGTAGTCTACTGGACTATGCAAAGTGTTGGATTAAAAAGTAGGGTGTGGTATGCTATTTGAGTGTGTTCTGCAAGTACATGCTGACAGTCCTTTTGTAAGTATCTAGAATGCTAGATAGCTTGAGCATTAACTATCATTCTCTGTGCTTTAACCATGAAGAGTGGGGATACCCCAGGCCTGAGTTTCATCATTAGCTAGACTATTCAATTCTCTTGAAGGCTGATATACTGTCTTAAAATTACCAGCCATGATTATTGTGTAGTCAAGCCGTTGGCTGTGAGGGGCCTTCAGCTGGATAATAAGTTATCCAAGAGAGTTACAGAGAGTGATTTTGCATTGTGCTTTAACATCCCCTCCTTTGCATACATTAAAGATTAAATGTTTATGTTCTTTCTTTTTTAAATAAAAGGAGTAGTTCTTGAATGTTTGAGTTTCCGGTATTTAGGGCTTCAGCCTTACAGTTTAAATAGTTTATCTCTTGAACTTTGAATTATTTATCCCACAAAGGATGGAGTCTATCATTGCCAGTGGCAGGGATGCTATAACTGAACAGGCATTGGCAAAGCCAATAGGTCTCACCTTTGGGACATGTTGGCTTTGCCAAGTATTTCTAGCTATGCTTTAAAGTAGCCCCAATGCTGTACAACATGGCTAAAGTAAATAATCTTTATCAAAGGTACCATGATGTAGCATTCGTGTTATTTTGTAGATGTGCACTCCATGCATGCCTACAAAATGACAAGTGTTTTTTTTTTTTAAATTGAAGTGCCAGTGGGAGAGACCAACTCATTTGGCCAGGTTGGTGAGGGAAGCAAGGGCCGAGAGAGGAGGGTGCAGGGGTGGAGAAGCAACAGCTGTAAGAGGAACATGGAACAGACTGTGCAGACACATATGATCAAATAAGCAACCAGGGAAATACAGGAGAAGTAACAGACGAGAGAGGAGGACGCAGTTGGGGAGAAGTAAGTCACAGGTGCGGTAAGAAGGAGAAGCAACATGTGATAGACCAACCTGTAGTGAGCAAGGAGGAAGTACTTTGGTGAGATAGAGAGAAACAGGAAGTGCTGAGAGAGGACGAGAAGCACACTAGGGAGCCAGCTGGAAAATACATGAACTGTGGTCACGTTCTTAAGACTAAAGAAAAATGTAGGTCCCTATAAGTGAGCAGTGAAAGGACACATGCAAAGTGGCTATACTTCAGGGGTGAGACAGACACAAGATGGAGGAAGCAAGCCATCAAACTGAAAAAACAAATGAGACTACTAATGGTAAGTAATGGGCAGTCTCTTAGCCAGTGCATGCTCTTGGTAAGTCCACAACTGTTTTTTCAATAGACATGTCATGTGCTGTTTAGTAAGCTTGATCTAAAAAGTTTTCCCTAATACACAGAAAGCAGTTGGGTATAAAATGCACATCCCCATTTTATTCAGCTAAGAAGTATGCTCAATATTTGCCACTGATCTGGCGGACAAAACTATTTGACAGATTTCAGTCCATTCTGTTATTCTTTGAATTTATAGAGAGAACAACCGTATAAGGTGAGCAGTGACCAACACACCCACTAGCAAATCCTTGAACTCCCAGTACCACCACCTGATTTTTTAAATCTATGGGGATGGAGAAGTGACTTAAGACATAAGAAACATATTGAGGCAAATATACATATTTTCTGTATCCCTCTTTTCCACTCACGATGGGCCTGCCTGGGAGTTTCATCTTAGTCCTATGTATGTTAGGTAAGAAATATCTGAGGAGAATTTTCGTTCTTTTGACGTTAGCTCCTCGGATAATGAAGAACCTAGTGTATGAAACAGGAAACCTCCTGGAACTAAACGTAGTTGTTCCCCAGACCCCATGTGAATTAGCATAATCATAACTTTCACCTTTTGCCTGTACCTTCCTAGTGTCGTGACATCCTTCCATTGGCATCCTTCCATTGGCGTCATTTAGGGGTGGCAGCTTCGACCCCTGCCTCGCCCTTTCCGGCCCCTGGTACTCCCGTCACGAACCCCTGGCCTCAGAAGCGGCAAAGTCACCAGCAGGAGCACAGGGGCAGGTCCTTCTTGCAGACATCTTGGAGATCCAGTTTCCTTGTTTTCTGTCAGTGTTTTATTACACTGATAGTGAACAACATATTATTCACAATTAGTGTAAAAAAAAATGGAGTACAGATAGCTGGAATATGACATTCACTGGCAGCTGAGCTAAGTAAAACATGCTTTTAAATGTATGGTGTGTGCGTACTTGTGGGTGAGAGTCTATGAGAGAGTGTGTGTGTCTTGGTGTATGTGTAAAAGTGTGTGTCTGTGTAAGCGTGTGTGAGTAAAAGTAAAGGTCAAATGGCATGTGACGTCACTTCCGCTATCCCTAGCATTTAGGGCATTTAGGCGAATTGACGTTCATGCATCATTCCATACCGGGCTGCAAGTGGCTGTTTTCTTTGGCAGTTTCCATAGGGAATTATTTTTCACTACTGCACAATTACAGCATCAGTGCAAGCTTTCCCATGAGAGAACGAGTAGTCTACGCTGCTCTCCTTTTAGATGTATGTGTTGCTTATATTTTTAACCCCAAAACACAAACTCAGAAAAATGTGCTGTACAAGTCAAATAACAAATCTAATTACTACGATCTGAAAATACTCCTCTGCAAATAACATGCTCACAACAGATACTGCACTGCAGCGCACTGTCAGAACATATTTCATTCATGTGCGAAGGTGGTGCAAGCACTCCTCTTAGGCAGGCATTCATCAAAGCACTTGCAGTCTATGAATCATATACACTCCCAGTGTAGGAAGTTGGCTCTGTATATACTTTCTCAAAGTAAGAAATAATGTGCACAGAGTCCAAGGGTTCCCCGTAGAGGTTGATAGTGGCAAAATTAGATAATACTAATGCTCTATTTTGTGGTAGTGTGGTCGAGCAGTAGGCTTATCAGAGGGTAGAGTTAAGCATTTGTTGTACACACACAGGCAATGAATGAGGAACACACACTCGAACACTTAACTCCAGGCCAATAGGTTTTATATAGAAAAATATATTTCCTTAATTCATTTTAGAACCACAAGATTTGAGGTAAGTACATAAAATGCAAGGTACTTCATATACGTAAGTATAGAACTTTGATTTTAAACAGTAGTATACACAGTTTTGGTTAAAATGGCAATAAGCTATTTTAAAAGTGGACACAGTGCAAAAAAAAACAGTTCATGGGGGAGGTAAGTTTGGTTAAGTTTCTTAGGTAACCACAGTTGGGGGTTCAAGGCAACCCCAAAGCCACAGCACCAGCAACACATGGCTGGTCAGGTGCAGAGGTCAAAGGAGGGCCCAAAACACTTAGGCGCCTATGAAGAACAGGGGTGCTCCGGTCCTAGTCTGCTTACAGGTAAGTACCTGCGTCCTCGGGGAGCAGACCAGGGGGTTTTGTAGAGCACTAGGGGGAGACACACAAGCCAACAAAACACACCCTTAGTGGCACAGGGGCGGCTGGGTGTAGTAGGCAAAATAGGCATCGGGTTTGCTATTGAAAGCAATGGAGGGACCCGGGGGTCACTTAGGCGATGCAGGCAGGGCACAGGGGGGCTTCTCGGGCCAGCCACCGACTGGGCTAGGATGAGGGCCGCCTGCTGGTCACTCCTGCACTGGTAGGTGGTTCCTCTCTGTCCTGGGGGCTGCGGGTGCAGTGCTGGGTCCAGGCGTCGGGCTCCTTTGTTACCAGGCAGTCGCCGTCAGGGGGAGCCTCTGGATCCTCTATGCAGGCGTCGCTGTGGGGGTGCAGGGAGGTCGACTCAGGCTGTCCACGTCGTTGGAGTCACCTGGGAGTCCTCTCTGCGGTGTTTGTTCTCCTGAACTCGACCCGGGGGCGTCGGGTGCAGAGTGTGAAGTCTCACGCTTCTGGCAGGAAGTGAGAGTTATTTGAAAGTTGCAAAGTTGTTGCAGTTTCTGAACAGTGCAGCTGTTCTCTGGAGTTTCTTTGTTCTTTAGGTTCAGGGCAGTCCTCTGAGTCCTCAGAGGTCTCTGGTCCCGTCGGATGCGTCGCAGTGCAGGTTCTTTGAGTCTGGAGACAGGCCGGTAGGGCTGGGGCCAAGTCAGTTGGTGTCTCTGTTGTCTCTGCAGGGCTTTCAGGTCAGCAGTCCTACTTCTTTCTTTAGGTTGCAGGAATCTGATTTCCTGGGTTCAGGGTCGCCCCCAAATACCAAATACTAGGTCTGGGGGGCAGTAGTCAATGGCTACTACCCTTGAGGGTGGCTACACCCTCTTTGTGCCTCCTCCCTGAGGGGATGGGGGCACATCCCTATTCCTATTGGGGGAATCCTCCAAACTCAAGATGGAGGATTCCTAAAGGCAGGGGTCACCTCAGCTCAGGGCACCTTAGGGGCTGTCCTGACTGGTAGGTGACTCCTCCTTGTTTCTCTCATTATCCCCTCTGGCCTTGCTGCCAAAAGTTGGGGCCGTGACCGGAGGGGCGGGCATCTCCACTCGCTAGGATGCCCTGGGGTGCTATAACAAAAGGCATGAGCCTTTGAGGCTCATCGCCAGGTGTTACAATTCCTGCAGGGGGAGGTGAGAAGCACCTCCACCCAGTACAGGCTTTGTTCCTGGCCACAGAGTGACAAAGGCACTCACCCCATGTGGCCAGAAACTCGTCTGGTTGTGGCAGGCTGGCAGAAACTGGTCAGCCTAGCACTAGGAGTCGGACTGGTATTCAGGGGGCAGCTCTAAGATGCCCTCTGGGTGTATTTTCCAATAAAATCCACACTGGCATCAGAGTGCATTTATTGTGCTGAGAAGTTTGATACCAAACTTCCCAGATTTCAGTGTAGCCATTATGGAACTGTGTAGTTCGTAACTGACAGACTCCCAGACCATATACTCTTTATGTCTACCCTGCACTTACAATGTCTATGGTTTTGCTTAGACACTGTAGGGGCATCATGCTCATGCAACTATGCCCTCACCTGTGGTATAGTGCACCCTGCCTTAGGGCTGTAAGGCCTGCTAGAGGGGTGACTTACCTATGCCACAGGCAGTGGGATGTGTGCATGGCACCCTGAGGGGAGTGCCATGTCGAATTAGTCATTTTCTCCCCACCAGCACACACAATCTGTGAGGAAGTGTGCATGTGCTGAATGAGGGGTCCCCAAGGTGGCAAAATACATGGTGCAGCCCTTAGAGACCTTCCCTGTCTACAAGGCCCTTGGAACAGGGGGGGGGGAGGAGCTTTTACAAGGGACTTATCTGTGTGCCAGGGCTGTGCCAATTGTGGGAATAAAGGTACAGTTTAGGGAAAGAACACTAGTGCTGGGGCCTGGTTAGCAGGGCCCCAGCACACTTTCAATCATAACTGACATCAACAAAAGGCAAAAAGTCAGGGGGGAACCGTGCCAAGGATGGCATTTCCTTACACCCAGTACCACACCGACATTTGCAGGGCACCTATCCCTACCACAAAGAAGAGCTACAGCCGTGCAGGGTCAGTGCAGGCTTCTGTTACACCAGCTGATAACGTTTTCCCCGAGATATATATTAAATATCTCCTGTGCCTGACCCAAGCGGATCCCAGTTATTTAATACCACCTGCAGCCTCGAAAAGCAAGCCATTTTAAAAGGGCACACAAAAGCAGAGCTACTGACTTTATAAAATTAGTGTTATTGTTAGTGTTTCAGGCCTGCCAACTTCAACAAAAATCTCACAGTGTGAGGAAGGGGCGGGGCCTCGGAGGGGGTGTAGCCTCGTGCAGAGAAGCACCCAAGAGGCACTTTTGCCCCCACCCTCAGCCCAAACTCCCTCTTCTGAAAAAAAAAACAAAAGCTTGCTGAGGCTGTTGCCTTTTATAAGCCTCCGAAAACGAGCTGAAAACCCCTATTCACAGTGGTTTTCAGCTCGTTCTCCCTGTCACCAAGTGATATTGGCTCCTCATGGAGTGACCATGTGATGGAGCCAATATCATGCGTCACACGGTGGCACCGTGTGAGTTGGCAGGCCTGATGTTTATGTACACAATGCAATAGAAACCCCTTACATGCGTTTGAGGCACTCTTAGAGATTTATGGATCTGCATGACGAGGTGGCTGAGAGAGTGAGTGTGGATGGATGAATAGATTGTAAGATGGGTGCATGGCTCAGTTGGTGGGAGAATCTAACAAATGGTTGAAAGAACGGGTTTATGAATAGGCTGACAAAAATATTTTGACACTAAAATCATGTAAAAAATATTGATGACACAAATGTCATTATTATACTTATAATGGCAAATACAAACATATTGAAAAAATATCTTTTCACACTAATATTGTTGAAAATAAGAAACATATTGTTTTTCAATAAATATATAATTTAAAATAGTAAATTTGAAATTTGTTAATACATAGCATTAGCATGATGTATATTAAATACATTTAAGTAACATTTAATATTGAATATAAATATATACTTATATAAACATAAACACATATATATATGTGTGTGTATGTTCACATATATATAATATACCTCTATTAAAAATATATATTTTACATTATTTATATTATTTTGTATTTTTCAATTTACTACTATGAAAAACATATATACTTATAAATATATATAGCATAACAGGTGTAACAAAAACAATATTAGAAAAAGTAATAAAGGGCCTCATTACAAGTTTGGCAGTCCCTCGACCGCAATGGCGGCGGCAGTCCAACCGCCGTCGGAATGGCAGTCCGACCGCCGTATTATGAGTCATGTGGGCATATGGAGCAAAGACCACCGTGGTCCCGCCAGCACCGCCAGGCAGCAAAGATGCCACAGTCACAAGGTAGCGTGAACAGACAGGCGGATACAGTGTTTCCACCAGACACATTACGAGGTTGCACACCACCAATGTGATGGTGGCGGGACAACCACCATGTCTCAGAAGGCGGTAACAGACAGTTGAAAGGGAAACACTCACCTGCAGGCAGCCTCACATGTACAATGCCGCAATGGAGCCCATCACGCACGTTCTGCTGCTGCTGCTACTCATCGAAGGACCACCAAATCAACGCCACTGTGGGTGCTACCGACCTTGAGTACACACACTTACCTGTATCATTAACCTTAAAAACAGATTGTAGCGCCGTCGTCCACACCATATTGGGGGCACATCGCGGGCATCAATTGCACGTTACATCCTCTACACAGTCCGAAACATACATTAAGACCAACACATCCACAGTCACAATACACACCCTTTGGGCAGTCCAACCACACCTCACTGCAACACTGCACAAAAATATACAGCCACACATCTCAGACACAGGGACAGTGAAGCCTACACAACATTGTCTCACACATCACCAACAACACACAACCATCACATATACAAATACAACACACACACTCACATTCCACTCTGCCAGGGACTGTCGTCACATACAACACACATATGTATCAATGTGGCATGGAGCACAAACAAAACTGCCATTTAACAGCCCTGCAATGAACCCACGCATCACAGCACAATGAAAGAACAATGGCATGCACAATACACAGAGTAACAAATAGACAAAGAGCACTATGCTAAAAGTACCTGAACAATAGGATATGGGGCCATCAGGAACACACAGGGAGGGAGGCTGCACTGAGACACATATCACTTTGCACAGCCCCCCTCAAACAACATGTGAACAGGAACTGGCCCTACATGTGTCACAGGGACAAACAGTACTAGACCCAAATGGCATACTCATCTGCACAATGTGGAAGCGCAAGTCAACAAAACATTTACAACTCCAACTGCATGGGATATACATCTACCGAAAGTAGCTGCAATATACACACACCTAAATGGACACATGCATAGTCCATTGCAAACAGAGGTAGCACAACTGAACACACTCCATGTCTGCACAAACAAAACCCAAGCTCACACACATCAGATGAATACATAAGCCATATCGGGGGACAAGTCTAAGTCCATACATGCTTGCATTGGACAACACAAGATGAAATACTTACCATAACAAACAGTACACAATGCCATGACACTACCATTCCATTTACAACCACGTAGCCCTACACTCAACATATACCCTTGCCTTGGGGACAACAGCACTGCCCACAAACTCAGATACTGCAAACAACAGCAAATGGAGCAGCAAGCAGGCTGAAACACACACAACTGTAGGCACACAACATAAGTCACTAATGAACCGCATTAATGTAGAAAAGGAATTGTGTACCTAAAACAAAACAACTTTTGGGGTTTCTTTCAAAACCAGATGGGAAATGTCCAAGGCCATTGACCAGTCCGTAATAAATTGTCCGTGCACATTCATGTGCTCACACTTGACTCCCAGTACTTCCAGGGAACCTCCACAGGAAGGGGCATCAAGGGGGCAGGCAAGCACCTCAGGGATTATCTGGGGTGGCAGGCTGATGGGGGTTGGGTTTGGACTTGGGAGGGGTGGTCTTTTTAGAAGGGGTGGGATTCTTCTTGGGAAGGAGAGGTATGGGTGTTTGCGGGGGGGCAGGGGAGGCCTTGGAGGTGGAAGGGGTGGGCTGGGAGCTGAGAGTGCACCTCTTGGGTTTGTGACAGGGCTGGAGGCAACAGGGCAAAGGTCCAGGTCAAACAAAAACACTTTCTTAGGGACTCGGGACGGTCATCAGAAGGGGTTTGGGATTTGGAGGTCAAGGGAGTGGTTGTAGGCTGTGCTGGTGTAGATGTCATGGATGCGTGCTTCTGGGAGGTATGCTTGTGTGTGGTGGGAGTCTTATGGGTGGGTAAGTGAGTGTGTTTGTGTTTCTTGGGGTATGGGAGGTGAAGGTGCCAGTGGATGCCATGGTGGATGGGTGTGTGGCTGTTGGGATGGTGACTGCAGGCATGGTAGATGTGGTGGATGTCTCTGTGTCTGTAGTTGTGGTGTCTGCGGGTGCTTGTGTTGGATGTCTGGGGGTCTGCTGGGGTAGTGTCTGTGGGTATGATGGGTGTGGTGGGTATGTCACTGACAGTTGGTGTGGTGCCTGTGGGTATGCTGGATGTCGTGTGTGTTATGGTCAGGGTAGTGGGGGGGGTCCAGAGAAGTTGTGACTGCTGTTGTGTCTGTGGGTGACTGTTGTTTGTGTACATGCCGGTGTGTTTTGTGGTACTTGTGTTTGTGTGTTTTTCTCTAGCCTGTTGATGTGGATTCCTGCAGATCTGTCTGTGTGCTTTGGGTAGGTAGGGGAAGAGGGAGTTGGAGGGGGGATGGAAGGTGGAGATGAATGGCTGCCATCATAGGCAAATGTTTGCTGGAACTGTGTTTTCTAGTTCATATTGAAGAAATTCTTGAGTTTGTAATTTTGGGTCAAAAACATGGTCAACAACAGTGGCTGTCAGAGACGTTGCCTATTGAATCCAATGTGGATTTTGTGCCTTTGCATTAGGAAATCTGGCTTTTGTGACAGCCTTGAGGGGTGGGACCAGAGATATGACAATAATGTATTTCCCCTGGGCCAGAAGTCCGTTTTTAATGACAGCCATCTGAACAGCATTCAGAATTTTTTCTGTGAGAGCAAAGTGTTGTTCAGCTGTGGAATATAGATGTGATTTGTATGCTATAGGGATAGTATCACCCTCATTGAATGTTACATAGGTGAAACCAATGGCACCTGCAATTACTCTCATGACCAAATGTGTTTTGTTGTCCCTTGTGTATAAGTGTTTTGCTACAAGCATGTCTTCTTGTAATGCTCTAAGAATGCATGTGTGTCCAACTGTCCAATATTTAATTGAGAAGTCAGGACATATTAGATCATATATTGGTTTAATGCGTTGTGCATAATCTGGAATGTAGGTTCTGCCAAAGTTTAAAAAGCCTAACAATGATTGGAGCTTTTTGATGGTGCTTGGTGGTTGCAATTGTGCGCACTATTCTAGAAACTGAGGAGTGAGGCGCTTGCCTTCATCTGATAGTTCATATCCCAAAAATAGGACACTAAGAAAGGCTATTTTTTTTTTCTGAAATTAAATTTGTAGCCTAATTCGACAAATTCCACAACAATGCGGTTCACCCATCTTATGTGTTGAACAAGATCATCATCCATAAGGTAGATATCATCTACCTAGAACAATGCCCCAGGGTCACTGTCTTGTAAAACTGAAGTAACACGACCTGAAAAGAATCCTGGACTGTTTTTATACCCCTATGGGAGTCCGCAGAAGGCATTTGCAAGCCTAAAGCGTTAAAACTTGTTAAATCCTTACTTTCAGGTGCTATATTTTGGCAGCAAAAAAAAATTGGAAATATCTAAAGTTGTATTTTGTGCGCACTATGTTGTTAATGAGTGCTGTACTGTGTGCATTTTGAATGGCAAATGTGCGTGTATGTGTGAGTATGACTATTTAAATTCCTGTAATCTAAGACTATTCTATAGGAATGCGCTGGGTGAGCTACGGGGAACAATGGATTGTTCATTGGTGAAAACACAGGATTTGATTACTTTAGCTGTGTGAGGATTTCCCTCACGGGTGTTTTAGCTTCATGTTTATTAGGATAATATACCATGATTAAAAATATATATTTTACATTATAATATATATATTATTTTGTAGTTTTTTCAATTTACTACTAAGAAAAACATATATATTTATAAATATATAATGCATAAAAAGTGTAACAAAATCAAATAACTTAAAACTCAAAATAATATAAATACATTTACTAAAAATATTATAAAAATATATTTCTAAAAAAAACCAATTCATTTAGGATTAAACAAATAATTAAATAATAATATTACATAAATATAAACAAAATTAAATAAAGTAAAGTAATAAAGGGCCTCATTATGAGTTTGGTAGTCCCTGGTACTATATGGTAATGGGAATCTTTATCCCACTCTACATGGTGCAATACAGCCCACTCAATAGCACGAGTCTCCCTGAGCTTTACTGGAACTAGGGGCGAGAAAGACAGTACAATTACGGACATATTCTTGTGGCCAATCTTTTTTGGCCAACAAGATATTATAAATGGTAGATACGTGATCCCAAAAGATAGCATCAATTGTGCGCTCAATATCTCCTTCTAATTGCATTTTTAGTTTATACACCCTGTCGGGTGGGGAGACGCGCATGTCCACAGTCTTGACTTATAAAAAGTCTTTAGTTGCTTTCACCTCCAGATGCTCTTGAAGATTCTGATGAACTATTTTGACCTCTGCTGTGCTGTGTAGCAGGGCCAGTGCCCACTTCCTGTTCTTCAGTAAAGTTCTTATCCTGAGTGACATTGTGTACTGAAATCACTGCTACCTTCTTCTTTTTAAATTGAGGTTTTTTGTTGGGGAAGTTTCTCTTCTTTTTTAACAGAAACTTCTGATGAATGTTGTGACTCTTTTCTCGGTTTCACGTACTCAGTTTGCTGCTCTCATTCGCATGTAAAAATACATGTGTTTCTGTGAAATGTTAGAGACGCGATGTACCACTTTGTGCCTGCAACCCTGTATTGTTGCAGCCTTGAACAAAGCACAGAGTGAAAGAATGTCATGCTAAGAAACGTAAATGTGTTCCTAGGTGAAAGAACAGCAAGAAAGAGAAAAAAAACATCACCACAAATGTGATCATGTTTAAAAGAATCAAAATGAAATAACAATGAAATGTAACTTGGCTAAAGGGTATGGACAGCAGGCCTAGTAGCAGAATAATGTGCCCAAAAACACAACTAAAATAACTTCACTACAATTCTTGGTCCAACACTTCTTGCTCCACTTGCAGCCACAGGTGGAAGGAGACCCTCTGATGCTGCAGTGCTGTTGACCTATGACCAGAAACATAATATAAATTAATTGATGGTGAAAGTTGGTGACTATGCTGTTGTTGAAAGGAAACAATTTTGGAAAAAAACAAATATTTTTTTATTTTCAGGACAGTGGAAAGTGTTATTTTTTTAAAGAAAGGTTCTGTTGAATTAGAGGATGGGCATTGGTGGTCCAAGTGTGATCTGGCAGTTTTGAGTAAGGCTCAACCTAATTTCTTTCAGGGATATAATAATGATTGTTTGCATTCTGCTGGATATGATACTTTAAATAGAGGTGAAAGTGATTGTTGTCTTGATGAGGATCCAAGTGCTGACAGCTTGACTGGGTCGTCAAATAACATGAAAGAGGATGTGTTTGTTTGTCAAAGATTCTGGGATAAGTGAGGAATCCCTTACCAAAGTGTCAAAAGTGAATGGCATTTAATTTCAAGAAGGAAGGAGGAGGTAGATGGTCCCAAATATTCATGTTCTGGTAGACTTATAAAAACCCCTTCCAATTTGAAGGAATATCATTTGTAGTGAATGTTTTTGTTGTCAAAACTGCTATGTTGTTTTATTCTTTTGTTTATAGATAAGATGGAAGGATGTGTGATATTCTGTAATATGATATTGTATGACATCTTTAATATTTACACTTAACAATGCTAGTTTAGCTATGTTGAATAGAATGTAGAATGTATTTGCTTTCTTAAGCTGTGGGCTTCTGAATGCATTCCAGAGGGATGATTATTTGAGTTTCAGGCCTGCTTGCAATCCCTCATGTTGGGCTTTCTCTGTTGCTACTTAATACACATCTTTTATCTACCTCATGAGTTATTATATTGTAATTGTATTTATATAGCGCTTACTCCCCCGGATGAGGCGTCGAAGGGCTTTTAGGCGAGTAGCACCCTACTCCGGAACCCAAGAGGAATTAGTGGTGAATTAGTATAGGGAAACATGAGTACAGTATTAGTGTTAGTATTCATTAATTCGAACACAGGATATGTGAGTTTGTTAGTTGGATTGACTAGAGTAATGGAGGAATAGAGGAGGGAAGAATCCAGAAGTGTTAACTGAGAGTTTATAGTAATAGGATGAGGCTTGGGATGAGTAAAGGAGAGATGGGGGAGGGAAGAATCTGTGCAAAGGGGTTACGGAGATCATAGTAGCAGAAGGGTTTTGGATGAGTCAAAGGTGAGATAAATAAGAGACAATTTAGTAGGGTTGTTTAGCAGATCATAGTAAACTGAGATTTGGGGTGAGCTAGATGCAGTAGAGGAGGGAAGAGCGTAGGCAGAGTTATTTTGGAGATTAAAGTACTAGAATGGGTTTGGGAATGAGTCAGAGTGGAGATGGAGGATAGATTGATAGAGACATAGGGTGATGGGGAGACAGAGTAAAGCTTACGAGAGAGTAAAAATTATAATATATATTTTTTAAATGTTATTTATACATTTAATTTTATTTAATTTCATTTATTTTTTCTCTAGTACAGTAGGGCTGGAGCAATAAATAAACAGATATGTAAATACATAGTAAGGGAAAATATGTGCAAGGAATATAATAATGGGTATAATAATATGGGAAGTAAAGTTGTACTGTAGAAACACAGGTTTTCTAGATTTGTAATATTTGATGTTAATTCATAAGTGTACCTTTCTAACATTAATTTATCTTTCCTCAATTTTTCAATAGAGAAATGCTTGCTGTTAATAGTTAAGATAACATTTGCTCATTGTGATATAAAAAAGAAAGCAGGGAATCATAAGTATCTAATATAACAACTTATCTAGGAGCTATGCAATGACCTATGAACATGTTAAGCATAGAATAATATACACATATCTATGTATACACACACACACACACACACATATATATATATACATATATATACATGCACACACAGGCATACACATATTTAACTGTGTGTAAATATACATTTTTTAAACAGGCCTGAAGAGTATATGTATAATTTATTATTATGAAATAGTAGCTATACATATTTCTTAAAGAACTATACATATCTAGAATATACGCATAACCAGATTATAAATATTTATCAACACAGGCATATGCAGTCCATTGCTGTTTGAATATGGTGGTTATAAAGGAAAGAGCCAACTCTTGAATAGTCTTCTGAAGACAAGATAGTTATGTGTTGATCTTGTATTTGGGGGTAATGAATCTCATAGTTTTGCTGTTTGAACAGAGCAGGATGTACCACCTATTGTCTTTTTCTTTTATGGTGGTGTTTTAACCCCTTCGCTGCCAGGCCTTTTCCCCCTCCTGTGCCAGGCCTTTTTTTGCCTATTTGGGGCAGTTCGCGCTTAGGCCCTCATAACTTTTTGTCCACATAAGCTAACCAAGCCAAATTTGCGTCCTTTTTTTCCAACATCCTAGGGATTCTAGAGGTACCCAGACTTTGTGGGTTACCCTGAAGGAGGCCAAGAAATTAGCCAAAATACAGTGAAAATTTCGTTTTTTTCAAATAAATTGGAAAAAGTGGCTGCAGAAGAAGGCTTGTGGTTTTCCCCCTGGAAATGGCATCAACAAAGGGTTTGCGGTGCTAAACTCAGCAGCTTCCCAGCTTTCAGGAACAGGTAGACTTGAATCAGAAAACCCAATTTTTCAACACAATTTTGGCATTTTACTGGGACATACCCCATTTTTGCAATTTTTTGTGCTTTCAGCCTCCTTCCAGTCAGTGACAGAAATGGGCATGAAACCAATGCAGGATCCCAGAAAACTAAACATTTCTGAACAATAGACAAAATTCTGAATTCAGCAAGTGGTCATTTGTGTAGATCCTACAAGGGTTTCCTACAGAAAATAACAACTGAAAAAGAAAAATATTGAAATTGAGGTGAAAAAAACATCAATTCTTCTCTACGTTTTACTCTGTAACTTTTCCCTGCAATGTCAGATTATCGAAAGCAATATACTGTTACGTCTGCTGGACTCCTCTGGTTGCGGGGATATATAGGGCTTGTAGGTTCATCAAGAACCTGAGGAACCCAGAGCCAATAAATGAGCTGCACCCTGCAGTGCATTTTCATTTTATACCTGGTATACGGCAATTCATTTGCTGAAATATAAAGAGTAAAAAATAGCTATCAAGAAAACCCTTGTATTTCCAAAAAGGGCACAAGATAAGGTGTTGACGAGCAGTGGTGATTTGCACATCTCTGAATTCCGGAGTGACCATACTAGCATGTGAATTACAGGGCATTTCTCAAATAGATGTCTTTTTTACACACTCTCCTATATTTGGAAGGAACAAATGTAGAGAAAGACAAGGGGCAATAACACTTGTTTCGCTAATCTATGTTCCCCCAAGTCTCCCGATAAAAATGATACCTCACTTGTGTGGGTAGGCCTAGCGCCCGCGACAGGAAACGCCCCAAAGCGCAACGTGGACACATCCAAATTTTTGTATGAAAACTGAGGTGTTTTTTGCAAAGTGCCTACCTGTAGATTTTGGCCTCTAGCTCAGCCGGCACCTAGGGAAACCTACCAAACCTGTGCATTTCTGAAAACTAGAGACCTAGGGGAATCGAAGATGGGGTGACTTGTGGGGCTCGGACCAGGTTCTGTTACCCAGAGTCCTTTGCAAACCTCAAAATTTGGCTAAAACAACACATGTTCCTCACATTTCTGTGGCAGAAAGTTCTGGAATCTGAGAGGAGCCACAAATGTCCTTCCACCCAGTGTTCCTCCAAGTCTCCCGATAACAATTATACCTCACTTGTGTGGGTAGGACTAGCACCCACGAAAGGAAATGGCCCAAAACACAACGTGGACACATCAAATTTTTTCATAGAAAACAGTGCATACCTGTGGATTTTGGCCTGTAGCTCAGCCGGCACCTGGGGAAACCTAGAAAACCAGCGCATTTTTGAAATCTAGAAACCCAGGGGAATCCAGGATGTGGTGCCTTGCGGGGCTCTGACCAGGTTATGTTACCCAGAATCCTTTTCAAACATCAAAATTTGGCCAAAAAAACACTTTTTCCTCTCATTTCGGTGACAGAAAGTTCTGGAATCTGAGAGGAGCCACAAATTTCCTTCCACCCAGCGTTCCCCTAAGTCTCTCGATAAAAATGGTACCTCACTTGTGTGGGTAGGCCTAGCGCCCGCGACAGGAAACGCTCCAAAGCGCAACGTGGACACATCCAATTTTTTTAAAGAAAATAGAGGTGATTTTTTCGAAGTGCCTACCTGTAGATTTTGGCCTCTAGCTCAGCCGGCACCTAGGGAAACCTACCAAACCTGTGCATTTCTGAAAACTAGAGACCTAGGGGAATCCAAGATGGGGTGACTTGTGGGGCTCGGACGAGGTTCTGTTACCCAGAATCCTTTGCAAACCTCAAAATGTGGCTAAAAAAACCCATGTTCCTCACATTTCTGTGGCAGAAAGTTCTGGAATCTGAGAGGAGCCACAAATTTCCTCCCACCCAGCGTTCCCCCAAGTCTCCCGATAAAAATGATACCTCACTTGTGTGGGTAGGCCTAGCGCCCGCGACAGGAAACGCCCCAAAGCGCAACGTGGACACATCCAATTTTTTTAAAGAAAATAGAGGTGATTTTTTTGAAGTGCCTACCTGTAGATTTTGGCCTCTAGCTCAGCCGGCACCTAGGGAAACCTACCAAACCTGTGCATTTCTGAAAACTAGAGACCTAGGGGAATTCAAGATGGGGTGACTTGTGGGGCTCGGACCAGGTTCTGTTACCCAGAATCCTTTGCAAACCTCAAAATTTGGCTAAAACAACACATGTTCCTCACATTTCTGTGGCAGAAAGTTCTGGAATCTGACAGGAGCCACAAATTTCCTTCCACCCAGCGTTCCCCCAAGTCTCCCGATAAAAATGATACCTCACTTGTGTGGGTAGGCCTAGCGCCCGCGACAGGAAACGCCCTAAAGCGCAACGTGGACACATCCAATTTTTTGAAAGAAAACAGAGGTGTTTTTTGCAAAGTGCCTACCTGTAGATTTTGGCCTCTAGCTCAGCCGGCACCTAGGGAAACCTACCAAACCTGTGCATTTCTGAAAACTAGAGACCTAGGGGAATCCAAGATGGGGTGACTTGTGGGGCTCGGACGAGGTTCTGTTACCCAGAATCCTTTGCAAACCTCAAAATGTGGCTAAAAAACACATGTTCCTCACATTTCTGTGGCAGAAAGTTCTGGAATCTGAGAGGAGCCACAAATTTCCTCCCACCCAGCGTCCCCCAAGTCTCCTGATAAAAATGACACCTCACTTGTGTGGGTAGGCCTAGCGCCCGCGACAGGAAACGCCCTAAAGCGCAACGTGGACACATCAAATTTTTTGAAAGAAAACAGAGGTGTTTTTTGCAAAGTGCCTACCTGTAGATTTTGTCCTCTAGCTCAGCCGGCACCTAGGGAAACCTACCAAACCTGTGCATTTCTGAAAACTAGAGACCTAGGGAAATCCAAGATGGGGTGACTTGTGGGGCTCGGACCAGGTTCTGTTACCCAGAATCCTTTGCAAACCTCAAAATGTGGCTAAAAAAGACATGTTCCTCACATTTCTGTGGCAGAAAGTTCTGGAATCTGAGAGGAGCCACAAATTTCCTCCCACCCAGCGTTCCCCCAAGTCTCCCGATAAAAATGATACCTCACTTGTGTGGGTAGGCCTAGCGCCCGCGACAGGAAACGCCCCAAAGCGCAACGTGGACACATCCAATTTTTTGAAAGAAAATAGAGGTGATTTTTTTGAAGTGCCTACCTGTAGATTTTGTCCTCTAGCTCAGCCGGCACCTAGGGAAACCTACCAAACCTGTGCATTTCTGAAAACTAGAGACCTAGGGGAATCCAAGATGGGGTGACATGTGGGGCTCGGACCAGGTTCTGTTACCCAGAATCCTTTGCAAACCTCAAAATTTGGCTAAAACAACACATGTTCCTCACATTCTGTGGCAGAAAGTTCTGGAATCTGAGAGGAGCCACAAATTTCCTTCCACCCAGCGTTCCCCCAAGTCTCCCGATAAAAATGATACCTCACTTGTGTGGGTAGGCCTAGCGCCCGAGACAGGAAACTCCCCAAAGCGCAACGTGGACACATCCAATTTTTGAATGAAAACTGAGGTGTTTTTTGCAAAGTAGCTACCTGTAGATTTTGGCCTCTAGCTCAGCCGGCACCTAGGGAAACCTACCAAACCTGTGCATTTCTGAAAACTAGAGACCTAGGGGAATCCAAGATGGGGTGACTTGTGGGGCTCGGACCAGGTTCTGTTACCCAGAATCCTTTGCAAACCTCAAAATTTGGCTAAAACAACACATGTTCCTCACATTCTGTGGCAGAAAGTTCTGGAATCTGAGAGGAGCCACAAATTTCCTTCCACCCAGCGTTCCCCCAAGTCTCCCGATAAAAATGATACCTCACTTGTGTGGGTAGGCCTAGCGTCCGCGACAGGAAACGCCCCAAAGCGCGACGTGGACACATCCAAATTTTTGTATGAAAACGGAGGTGTTTTTTGCAAAGTGCCTACCTGTAGATTTTGGCCTCTAGCTCAGCCGGCACCTAGGGAAACCTACCAAACCTGTGCATTTCTGAAAACTAGAGACCTAGGGGAATCGAAGATGGGGTGACTTGTGGGGCTCGGACCAGGTTCTGTTACCCAGAGTCCTTTGCAAACCTCAAAATTTGGCTAAAACAACACATGTTCCTCACATTTCTGTGGCAGAAAGTTCTGGAATCTGTGAGGAGCCACAAATGTCCTTCCACCCAGTGTTCCCCCAAGTCTCCCGATAACAATTATACCTCACTTGTGTGGGTAGGACTAGCGCCCACGAAAGGAAATGGCCCAAAACACAACGTGGACACATCACATTTTTTCATAGAAAACAGTGCATACCTGTGGATTTTGGCCTGTAGCTCAGCCGGCACCTGGGGAAACCTAGCAAACCAGTGCATTTTTGAAATCTAGAAACCCAGGGGAATCCAGGATGGGGTGCCTTGCGGGGCTCTGACCAGGTTATGTTACCCAGAATCCTTTTCAAACATCAAAATTTGGCCAAAAAAACACTTTTTCCTCTCATTTCGGTGACAGAAAGTTCTGGAATCTGAGAGGAGCCACAAATTTCCTTCCACCCAGCGTTCCCCTAAGTCTCTCGATAAAAATGGTACCTCACTTGTGTGGGTAGGCCTAGCGCCCGCGACAGGAAACGCCCTAAAGCGCAACGTGGACACATCCAATTTTTGGAAAGAAAACAGAGGTGTTTTTTGCAAAGTGCCTACCTGTAGATTTTGGCCTCTAGCTCAGCCGGCACCTAGGGAAACCTACCAAACCTGTGCATTTCTGAAAACTAGAGACCTAGGGGAATCCAAGATGGGGTGACTTGTGGGGCTCGGACGAGGTTCTGTTACCCAGAATCCTTTGCAAACCTCAAAATGTGGCTAAAAAACACATGTTCCTCACATTTCTGTGGCAGAAAGTTCTGGAATCTGAGAGGAGCCACAAATTTCCTCCCACCCAGCGTTCCCCCAAGTCTCCCGATAAAAATGATACCTCACTTGTGTGGGTAGGCCTAGCGCCCGCGACAGGAAACGCCCCAAAGCGCAACGTGGACACATCCAATTTTTTGAAAGAAAATAGAGGTGATTTTTTTGAAGTGCCTACCTGTAGATTTTGGCCTCTAGCTCAGCCGACACCTAGGGAAACCTACCAAACCTGTGCATTTCTGAAAACTAGAGACCTAGGGGAATCCAAGATGGGGTGACTTGTGGGGCTTGGACCAGGTTCTGTTACCCAGAGTCTTTGCAAACCTCAAAATTTGGCTAAAACAACACATGTTCCTCACATTTCTGTGGCAGAAAGTTCTGGAATCTGAGAGGAGCCACAAATGTCCTTCCACCCAGCGTTCCCCCAAGTCTCCCGATAAAAATGATACCTCACTTGTGTGGGTAGGCCTAGCGCCCATGAAAGGAAATGGCCCAAAACACAACGTGGACACATAAAATCTTTTCATAGAAAACAGTGTCTACCTGTGGATTTTGGCCTGTAGCTCAGCCGGCATCTGGGGAAACCTAGCAAACCAGCGCATTTTTGAAAACTAGAAACCCAGGGGAATCCAGGATGGGGTGACTTGTGGGGCTCTGACCAGGTTATGTTACCCAGAATCCTTTGCAAACATCAAAATTTGGCCAAAAAAAATACTTTTTCCTCTCATTTCGGTGACAGAAAGTTCTGGAATCTGAGAGGACCCACAAATTTCCTTCCACCCAGCGTTCCCCTAAGTCTCTCGATAAAAATGGTACCTCACTTCTGTGGGTAGGCCTAGCGCCCACGAAAGTAAATGGCCCAAAACACAACGTGGACACAACATATTTTTTCACAGAAAACAGAGGTGTTTTGTGCAAAGTGCCTACCTGTGGAGTTTGGCCTCTAGCTCAGCCGGCCCCAGGGGGGGGCAGAAATGGCCTAAAATAAATTTGCTCCCCCAACCTCCCCCCCCCCCGGAGCGACCCTTGCCTACGGGGTCACTCCCCCTGCATGACATTGGCGCCAAAAAACAAATCCCCGGTGCCTAGTGGTTTCTGCCCCCTTGGGGGCAGATTGACCTAAAATCGGCCAATCTGCCCCCAAGGGGGGCAGAAATGGCCTAAATACAATTTGCCCCCCAGGGGAGCGACCCTTGCCTGATGGGTCGCTCCCCATCTCTAAAAAAACAAACAAACAAAAAAAAAAAACACACAAAAAAAATGTGCCCTGGCGCCTAGAGGTTTCTGCCCCCCCTGGCGGCAGATCGGCCTAATAGTAGGGGGGCAGAAATGGCCTAAAATATGTTTGCCCCCCCAGGGAGCGACCCTTGCCTAAGGGGTCGCTCCCCTTGTGTGAAATTCACGCAAAGAAAAAACTCCCTGGTGTCTAGTGGTGTCTGCCCCCCTTGGGGGCAGATTGGCCTCATCAAAATAGGCCAATCTGCCCCCAAGGGGGGCAGAAATGGCCTAAATATAATTTTCCCCCAAGGGGAGCGACCCTTGCCTAAGGGGTCGCTCCCCACCTAAAAAAATAAAATAAAACATAAAAAATAAAAATAAAAATGATCCCTGGTGCCTAGAAGTTTCTGCCCCCCCTGGGGGCAGATCGGCCTAATAATAGGCCGATCTGCCCCCAGGGGGGGGCAGAAAAGGCCTTCCCGAAAAAATGCCCCCCCTGGGAGCGACCCTTGCACAAGGGGTCGCTCCCTTATGACAATTTCACAAAAAAAAAAAAAAATCCCTGGTGTATAGTGGGGTTTCAAAAGCCGGATTGCAAGCAAGCAATCCGGCTTTTGAAACCCTGGGAGAGACTTCAAAGGGAAGGAAATACATTTCCTTCCCTTTGAAGCCCCTCCGGGCCTCCCCCAGTGATTGAAAGAGAAATACTTTGCATTTCTCTTTCAATCGCGCTGGAAGCAGAGCTTCCAGCGCGATGGGGGAGGCCCCTGTGACAAATCAGCGAGCGCTCGCGCGCTGACGTCACGGGGGGGTGGGGGAGGGTCGGGGGTGGAAGGGGAAGGTCTTCCCCTTCCATCCCCGCCTTGGGGGTGTGGGGGGTGCACGGGGGGCGCGCTAGCGCTCCCCCAAGTTCCCCTGTGCCTTGGACGAGGTGACCTCGTCCAAGGCACAGGGGCACTGTAGCCTTGGACGAGGTGACCTCGTCCAAGGCACAGAAGCGGTTAAGGTGGGGTGCCAATCTTGAGCAGAGTTTTCTTTGTTGGATGTATTTGGTTATTTTGTTTCTGATGAAAAGAGGTATTGTTCCATGTATAGCTTTGTGGGTGATACAAGGCATCTTCTGGCAACTGGTAACCAGTGTAGTGTTCTCAAGGCAAGGGAGATGTGGGCTTGTGGCTTTACATGTAATAGTAGCTTGGCAGCTGAGTTCTGAATATGTTGTAGTTTTTTTCATAATAGAGGGAGATGATCCATGGTAGAGACCATTGGCATTATCCTGTTTAGATAGTACAAGAGAAAGAGTAGCCTGCACCTTGTGTGGAAATCAGAGGTGGGGGAAGATGCGTTGCATAGTCTTCAAGGTGATGAAGCTTGATCGTGCTAAATTGTCCACTTGGGCATTCATTGTTAACCTGGAGCCCATGGTAATTCCAAGGCTTTTAACTTACTTGTATACTTGAGGCGATGGTCCCAGATCGTCAGACCAGGGGCACAGTGGCTGACACCTACACTTGAAAGGGCTGTGCCTGCCCTCACACAATAGTCTCCAACCCCTTAGAGTGTGTCTGAGGCATGGCAATGAAGAGGCAGGGTCTTGTGCACTACAAACACTTTCCTTTAAGGTTTGCCTACTTTAAAGGCAGACATGAGTATAGGTGTTGACCTCACAATTTTAGAATATTTCTGGATCAAGAGGAATCTCCGTCAAGGAGAAGAGCTTGATGCTGAGGAGGACCTGCCACTCTGCCTGTTGCTTTGCTGTGCTGGTCTACTGCTGCTGCTGCTGCTTCTGCCTTAAGAGGAAAAGACTGGACTTTGCTTTCTGAAATCCTGCTTGTGAAGTTTCTCTACGGGCTTGGACTGAGCTTCCCTCCTGTTAAGAAGTTTCAGGGACATCAAAGACTTCACCTGCCAGCACCTGGGCACTCCTGCTGACAACCCTGAATTGGCAAATTATGCCAATCGAGTTCTTGGGCCCTTGGGAGTGAAAACTGGCTCGAAACCAAGAAAAAACAGGCACACCGACTCCGGACGACTCAAGGATCGGCACCGCTGTACAACTCTGTGCTTCTGCCCACCACTCGAAGCCATGATCCCCGCTGGAGTGCGATGACCCTGACCGCTGTTAGCGCGTCAGAGCCTTAATAAGTAAACTTATAAGAAGACGTGTTTAGGTCGATAAACCTTTGGCCCACGTTCGGGGACTTCCCAGCACCAGATGTCTTCTTGCCATCACCAACCAATAGATCAATAAACCAATCAATAATTACAATAGCTAATCAACAACTAATCAACAACATTTAATAAGAAACAATAAGTTGAACACACCATGACCTCTCAGTCATGAATAACCACACCAATTTGTTAAGTGTTAGGATATTTATTATCCTATTGGTTACAATCTAATGTCATCCCTGTTAATCTCATTAGCAGTACATTTCATTAGAAACTCTTCTAATGTGCAATTAGAACGCAATTAGTCAATGCATAGAGAATATTCATTCAGTATTTGGGCACATCATTAATATGAAGCAGCTTAGCAAAGTCTCAGTAATACATGATTCAACAAAGCAAGAACTCAGTCATTTGTCTATTTGCACAAGATTCTGTGAAAGCCTCAACTAACCCTCAAATCAGCATTAGCATGTTGGGCTTCATTGAAAACATTTTAGAAAACACGAATTTGGAAAACATCTAAACTAAGGCCTCTATCAAAATAGCAGTTGGTACCTAGAAAGAAAAGGCAAACGGACAATTACAATCTTGCATCAGATAGTTACCAATCCAACGGATCAGCAAACAGCATCAGTCTTCATCCTCAGGACATCAGTTGATTCACCATCAGCAGAGGTAGGACGGGGCAGAGTCTTACTATACTATAGTATAGCTCCAGAACAGATTACTTCCCTCAGGTAGAGGAGAAGTTATCAAGCAAGAATGAGGAAGAGGATGCTTTTAAAGTACTCAGAATAAACTCAGGAAAACGCTAGAGCAATGGGAATGACAAATGGAGATGGCGAAATGGAGTGAATTGGAGTGAAGTGAGCCCATTTCTTCTTGAGTCACGCCGTTAAATCAGAACTGTCTAATTAGCCCTTAACTCCTCATTGGATAATAACTGGTTCATCGTTATCTCTGTCCAATAATTTTCAAGCATCTTGTCAGAATTTTCCACATACCACAGTTCTCATGTCGCAGATTGGTCCATGTTATTGACGTCTTCATCGGTTGGAATGTCAGGTAGGAAAAGTTACACTTTGCGCTCCAGTCAGTGTCTCCATTGTTTTCTCCTAATACAGTTAACCTTGCACCTGTTACAAATTACACTGTTGCATTCAACAAGAACGTCGCCTTGAACAAGTCGGTTCTCATGAGAAATAATTTACTACGGTTACACACACACATAACTTCCGGAAAAGTACAACTTCGTGTCCTTCAGAAAAACAGCACATTGCACGTTCGAAAATGCAGTTTAATATGAGGCCAGGCAGCTAGGCCCAGACCCTCGCCAAGCTAAGGTCCTCTAATTTAATAAAGCAAACTCTTAACACATAACTCTAATTATGATCTACTAATACAAATTCAAAACATTATTGCATAATAATTCAGAATTAACAAGCTTTTCATTAGTCTTCGTATACATTGGTAGCCACTCCCCGTGGGCACATTTCAAACGTGCATTATTTTCTATATTAACACATTTTCTATGCAGCTTCATCACACAATATATTGCAAGCTTTTCATGTTAATTTTGTTTTAAAAGACACACTCCAACACCGCCGCCACAGACCCAACACTGCTGCATCCTCGCTGAAGTCCCGCGACATTGTGAGTCCTGAGTGCTGTGTCACTGTAGTCCGTGCCACGCACTCTGCTGCTGCGCCAGTAGCCCGTGGCGTGACTGTGACCCTGAGATGTCACCTCACCGCATCTTGACCCGCCAGATTCATAGACGCTGTCGGATCATAAGGAACCAACACCTCACCTCATGCCACATCACCTCACCTGTTCTGCAGTAAGGAGCCAACACCGCACCAGATCCAGCGACGCCTCACCTCCCCGAATCCGTGCACTGACTTGTTTTCCTCGTTACCAAAAGGTAGTGTACGTGGGGGTCTGTATGACTCCATGAGCAACGCAGCCCTCCCCACGAGTGGTGTTAGACTGTTGGGAACGACTCTGTCAACAACGTCATGATAGCCCCAGTTGGAGCTATTGCGTTTCTATGTGTTTTAATTGGGATTTAATCTTTTTAAAATTCATATCTCTGCTTGTGTATGTTGGATTTTTGTCATTTTGGTCTTGTTTGATTTAGATAAATATTTACTATTTTTCTAAACTGGTGTGGAGTTCTTTTGTGGTGTTTTCACTGTGTGTGCTTGTACAAATACTTTACACATTGCGTCTGAGATAAGCCTGACTGCTTGTGCCAAGCTACTAAAGGGGTGAGCAGGGGATATCAGAGATGTGTATCTCCCTTACCCTGACTAGAATGAAGGTCCCTACTTGGACAGGGTGTAAACTGACTACTAACTAGAGACCCCATTTCTAACACGGGACAATAATTTTTGATAATTTACAGAAGTGTCAGCCTCCTCCAGGGCAATTTATACCTTGGGATGTGTATACTGAGGAAATTAAAAGACTGGAGAAAATATTTTGTGACCAACCTAATATAATGATTGAAAGACAGTTGTTTTCCAAGAAAGCAACTGGTTGAGGAGACTATTGAAGATTATATTTCAAAAATATGCATACTAGCTTAAAAATTTGAATTTGGTGAGAATCTGGACACATACTTACATGACCAGTTTGTCTTCAACTGCTTCGGTGAAACAAGCATTTGTTATGCAATAGGTCTCAAATTTGTAAGAGTTAGAGCTATTAGCATAATGTTGTGTTATGTTATGTTGTGTTAGGTTATGCTGTGCTATGCTGTGTTATGTTGTGTTATGTTATGCTATGTTATGTTGTGTTATGTTGTATTATGCTATGTTGTGTTATGCTATGTTATGTTGTGTTATGTTATGCTATGTTGTGTTATTCTATGTTGTGTTATGTTATGCTATGCTGTGTTAAGTTATGCTATGAAGTGTTATGTTGTGTTATGCTAGGTTGTGTTGTGTTGTGTTATATTAAGTTAGGTTGTGTTAAATTGTGTTATGCTATGTTATGCTGCGTATAGAAAATAAATATGACCTTGTGTAATGCAACTGGTGTTCATGTGAAGTGCTCTGATACCTACTTCACGCATTAACAATGTACATTAAAACAAGCAGCGACCTCGGTGTGATCTGTAACAACAGAGGCTGCACAGGATTAATGGCGTGTCAGTGGCATTCCTTACATATGCTAGGGTTGCACAACACGGCACCGGAGCCCAGCCCGAGGAGTCCCTGAGCACACCCATAAACTCTATAATATAGAGCTGAGATGATACGGAAACGGAGTGCTTTAAATGTGCACAGCTAGATAAAATAATACAACTTTTTGGGGTTAAAAAATGAAGACTCTGCCGCCTAAATTCAGTGCTGTTCTGAATGAGTACACATTTCACCCGGCAGCCTGCTATAAAGGTTGTGCATGAGGTTAGATGACTGGTCCAAGTGAGTTGCAGCGGACATCTTTTGTGGTTCAAGATGGAGTGGGTCAGGGAGATGTAAAATGGTCAGGGTCGTGTTTGTGTACACTTGCCTTATCTGACAACATGGAAAGCGCTTTGAAACAGGCTAGCCCAGTTATCACGTCATAAAACCGGATGTGCACAGCAGGTGTATTCTGCTCAAATAATTTGTTTTTGAGCTGGGGTGAGCCAAAAGGGCAGATATGTGTCTTCATTTCCGACTAATCGGGAACAACAGAGGCTGCGCAGGGTAGCGGCATTCCCTACGTGTCGCAGGATTGCACAACACAGCACTGGAGCCCCTGAGCCCGGCCACAAGCTCTATAATTAGACCAGGTGGTCTCCGGTGTGTTGGCCTTGTTGTCAATGCGTATCACATAGTTATGCGGGTTCCGCTCCAGGACTTGTGACAGAAGTGCACGAGGGAAACGTTCAGATGACGCGAAAATGTTGCTCTTCCTATGAAAATGTTTATAGGGGTGTGCCATTCGCCACTATGGTGGAATACATTGCGCACCCGGACTCAGGCTGCATAGCAGAGCAGTACCAGAAATGGAGACCCCCACGAAATATCTGCAGCGCAAGTAGAGAAGAAAAGCAGACAGATGAGAACACGCAGCGTTACAATGTTGTACAGCACTTACTTCTGCTGCTCCTCGAGGCTGAGCTGATCTACAAAAAAAATAGTGCGCGAACGAAAGACAAATGGCCCAGAAGTGAAAGGCTACAAGTAACAGAGGCAGACCCATGGGCAGCACACCAAAAGGCGGGACACATGTAAGCAATTTCCCGCAGAAAAGCAAGTATTTTCGAAGGTCATGCAAAGAAATGAATTGCTAGAGGTGGGCGTGTTCTAAACCACAAATAAGATACATCATGCCTCCTAAAGGAAGAGCAGGCGCTGTCTATGCGAGACCTAAAAATACAGGAGTACTTACCCGTTTGCAGAAATCCCACACAAAGTGAAGCTCTTGATATAGCCAAAAGTATAGAGCATTCCTCTATGTCTACTAAAGCAATTCATGGTGCTGAACTCAGCAATGACACTGTATGTGCAGTTTTGAAAGGCTGGCAACATGACAATCCCAAAGGGAAGTAGAGCTCAGGGAATAAATAAAAACATATATGTTACAGATGTGGGTCTAAGGAACATCTTAGAATTAGCCCCAATTGTCCAGCAATTAACAGGAAGTGTAACAAATGCAAAAAACAAGGATATTTCCAAAGAGTGTGTAAGTCTAATGCCAGGCCCGGTAGTATGCCAGTAAGAATCAACGCTGTTGAGTCAATTCCTGATGTGTTTCTAGAGGACATGATTAATAATCTTGTGTTACAGATTGATGATAATATAATAACTTCTTCTTTCAGGGCTAAACTATGAATTGTGCAAATTGGTAACATAGATTTAGAAGTAATGGCTGACTCTGCTTTACCCATTTCAGTACTGTCTTATGTTACATTTTACTCTAAAAGGTTCAGTGGAAATGTTGGGTTACTTTGAGGATGTGTTGAGTCTGTTGGGGCCTACAGTTTTAACGAAGATATATGTCGCTATGAGAGGACGTGATATCATTGACGTGATTTAGGAAGGATGGATATCATACTCAAACCTGGCTGTGACCAACCTATTGTGTTAGGTGAAATTCCCATAGCATCCATTGAGGTTGCTAATGATAAGTCTGTAAGTGAGATCAATAGTATTATTGATGCAAAAGTGAGTTGTGTCAAAGGCGTAATCCATGATATCAAACTGAAACATAATTCTGTACCAGTTAAGAATAAAGTCAAGCCGAAAACACTTCTGGATGAATTGTGTAAGGAAGGCATCATGCAACCTAATGATTCATCAGAGTGGGTTTTGGCTATAGTGAAGCTAAGAAAAAGAATGGAAATTGTGTCTCTGTGCTGACTTACATTCCCTAAATAATAACATTGTTGTGGTTTGCCATCCATTGTCTAAAATCCAGGAGATGCTTATGGCAATTGGTGGGGCAACATTCTTTTCCATCATTGATCTCAAGTCAGCATACCATCAAGTGGCATTGTCTTCATGTTCACAGGAATTTACCAAGTTTGTTACAACCTTTGGTGCCTTTAGATTTCTGAGGATACCATTTGAATTAGCTTCTGCTGCTAGCGTGTTTCAGAAATTAATTAATTATTTATTTAATGGTGTTAAAGGTGTATACCCATTTCAAGATATTCTAATTATGCAATCACTGAACATAATGCCATCTTAGAGACTGTTCTACGTATTTTGGGTGATAAGGGCATCACTGTGTTCAAGGAAAAGTGTACGTTTCTGGTGAAAGAACTTGACTACTTAGGGCACACCATTACAGGGGAGGGCATAAAACCTAAAAAAGACTTGATTGATGCCATTAGCAAAGCGACTCCACCTACTGATAAAGAATCACTTAGGTATTTTTTTAGGCTTAAGTGAGTTTGAGATTGTCCAGGGATGTTTGCTTTTATTTGGACTAATAAGCAACATAAGGACTTTCAATTTGTTAAAAAATGATCATGACAGCACCAGCTTTACAACCTTTTAATAGTACTGATAAACAGGGGCTTAGCTTGGTTGGTAAGATGGGAGGGAGCGCGCTTCAGGTTTTCAGACAACCATGCTGGCATAACATGTTAAAATACATTGTTAAAGAAACAGCGTAGAAGTGGAGTTTAAGAAGGTGGGAAGAGAGTGGAGTGCAGATTCTGAGGGATACTTATAACACAATATTTTGTAAAATAATGAAGATTTTTAAGACCATTTAAACGTAGACAAGAGACAGTGGCCCTCATTCTGACCCTGGCGGTCTTTGACCGCCAGGGCGGAGGACCGCGGGAGCACCGCCGACAAGCCGGCGGTGCTCCAATGGGGATTCCGACCGCGGCGGTAAAGCCGCGGTCGGACCGGCACCACTGGCGGGGTCCCGCCAGTGTACCGCGGCCCCATTGAATCCTCCGCGGCGGCGCAGCTTGCTGCACCGCCGCGGGGATTCTGACCCCCCCTACCGCCATCCAGATCCCGGCGGTCGGACCGCCGAGATCCGGATGGCGGTAGGGGGGGTCGCGGGGCCCCTGGGGGCCCCTGCAGTGCCCATGCCACTGGCATGGGCATTGCAGGGGCCCCCGTAAGAGGGCCCCTACATGTATTTCACTGTCTGCTGCGCAGACAGTGAAATACGCGACGGGTGCAACTGCACCCGTCGCACAGCTTCCACTCCGCCGGCTCGATTCCGAGCCGGCTTCATCGTGGAAGCCTCTTTCCCGCTGGGCTGGCTGGCGGTCTGAAGGAGACCGCCCGCCAGCCCAGCGGGAAAGTCAGAATTACCGCCGCGGTCTTTCGACCGCGGAACGGTAACCTGACGGCGGGACTTTGGCGGGCGGCCTCCGCCGCCCGCCAAGGTCAGAATGAGGGCCAGTGTGTGTGTGTTTTTGTCAGTGTGTATGTAAAAAGCCTAGATGACATACGACAGACTCCTCACTATGCCCGACTGAAAAAACATGTACTCACCTTGTAAAACCACAAACAGCCCCCTCTCCCCGGAGCTACACCCCTGTTATAGATGTGCTGTTATTGTTGATGCCAGTTCTGTTGGCCTTGGAGCTGTGCTCACTCAACTCCATCATGGACAAGAGCGCACTATAGAGTGAGTTAAGCGCTGCACTGCGATCTCGTTAGAGGTGCGATCTGCCATGCGATAAATGTTTTAAGGGTTTTGCCCTTATTTTGCTTTTTACTTTTTAATATTTTTAAACTGTACTGTAAAACATGAATCTGCTGGGAAACTGAACCTATTTGGAAGCTCACTGACTACTTGCTGCTGTTGGGGGAATTGAAAACTGTACCATAGAGATCTGCACATGCACTTTACTGCGTAAAACTATAGAGATGCTGGGGTGGTTACCTCTCTAGTATCTACACCAGGACCTTAAATGGCAGCTGGGACGTGCCAGTGAATTAAGCGCTACACCGCAATCTCATAAGGAGTGCGATCTGCCATGTGATAAATGTTTTAAGGGTTTTGTCCTTATTTTGCTTTTAACTTTTTAATAATTTTAAACTGCACTGTAAAACTGAATTTGTTGGGAAACTGAATCTGTTGGGAAGTACACTGATTACTCTACGCTGTTGGGGTATTCGAACTGCAGCACAGAGTTCTGCACTTGCTCTTTTATGCCTAAAACTATAGAGATGCTGGGGAGGTTAGCACTCTAGTGTCTACACCAAGGCCTTAAATGGCAGCTGGGATGCGTGTGCGTCAGTGAGTTAAGCACTGCACTGTGATCTTGTAAGGATTGCACTCTGCCACGCAATAATTGTTATGAGGGTTTTGCTCTTGTTTTGCTTTCAACTTTTTAATAAGTTTAAACGGTACTGTAAAACTGAATCTGTTGGGAAATTGAGTCTGTTGGGAAGTACACTGACTACTGGCTGCTGTTGTGGAAATTGGAACTGTACCACAGAGTTTTGCACTTGCACTTTGCTGGCTAAAAGTATAGAGACTTTGGGGAGGTTAGCGCTCTAGTGTGTCTACACCGTGCCTTAAATAGCAGCTGCGATGTGGGTGCGCAGAGGACACACGCAGTAGGTGTGCCTCTGGCGCAGCAAAGGCGCATCTAAGGCAAGCCCGCTTTCGCCCGTTCGTGCTGCAACGGGACCGGGGGCCAGGACCTCTAATCAAATTGCCCAAAAGAAGGTAAATTACTCATCTAAAACCTTACTCTCGATTGGGCCTGAATTCATCTGTAAACGCTTGTCCTCTTGTGTGGCCAGAGAATAGAGAAAAACATTGCTCCCACTGTCATTTCTTGCTGGGTAGAGGAGAGGAGGGCAAGAACAAACAACATGGTCCCTCAAAATGGAACATTGGCGTCATTAATTGCAGATCCTTACTGTGGCATAAGTTTGAGCTTCTAACGTTAATGGAAGATGACCAATTTGATGCCCTGTTCCTAACAGAACATGGCTACACAAATGCTCTATACCTGATATTAATCAAACCCTACCTCATGGTTTGTTTATGTGTAAGAAAGACTGTACACTTAAAGTTGGTGGGGGTATTGCTATTGTATTAAGAGACACATACGAATGTATGTACAATTCTCTCCTCATTCTGGAATGCGAAAATTTGTGTTTTACCATAAACTTTACATCTACTATCTCCTGTTCAGGAATTTTAATATATAGACCTCCTGGCCTTTGTATCAAATTTATGGAGTCTCTACCAGACATTGTAGCCAGCCATTTTATCAATAAAACAAATTTTACCCTGCTAGGAGATTATTACATCCATTTCGATGACACTGATACTCCGGTGGTCGCATGTATCCTGCAAGACCAGGACTGTCTGCAACTAATGCAAAGGTTAGTTGGGCGTACCCACAATAAAGGTCATCTTTTAGATCCTGTGTTCTATACATCCAAGCTTTATACATCCAACCTAAAAGCTACAAACATCTGCCCTATGACATGGAGAGATCACGCTTTGATTTCTTTGAGCCTAGAAGGCCTTGTGCCAGTGTTGGATAATAAGGACCTTCCTGGTTAGGGCAGAAGATGGTCAAAACTAAACATAGAAACATGGTCATCTGCTTTGGCAACAGCCAAACCAACTTTTGGAAATTACCCTTCACCAGCTCATGTATCACTAAATAAGTGGAATAGTAATTCACTTGATGCTACTATTCCCATCACTATTTCATAAAAGGCACAGAGATAAAAATTGGCACCATTGTTTAATACTCACCTCATCTCCCTCAAAAAAGGCTGCAAAAAATTGGAACGAAAGTGAAGACAAAAGTATGACGAAAATTTTAAAACCTCATACCGGATAGCAACGAAATAGTATCACCAGGAAATTAGGAAGGCGCAAGCTTTATATAATTTACTCTCTATGGTTAAGACAGCTAAGGCCCCCAAAGAGTTATTTCGGATTGTAAAAACCCAGATCATCCTTAAAGCAGAAACTTCTCTACTGATCCCATCTGTAGCCCGCTGTAAAGAAATGGCAGAATACTTTCAGGATAAAATATCCGCAATTTATACTGAAGTACAAAAGACAAAGGAAGTCTTGCACACAGCACCACAGGTATACATTAGGCCTGAGGAAGGACCTAAGTAGGGTCCCTGTCTCCCTGATTTTCCCCTGATCACTAAAGATGCACTTCCAGTTCTATTTGGGAAAGTAAAATCGGGATCTCCTTTAGATCCGGCTCCACCATGTATGCTCTTACAAGGGGAACAAGAAAGTTTCCCTCTTCTCCTGGATCTTCTTAATTTGTTAATCTCCACTGGCATTGTCCCTCGAGACTGGAAGCATGCGGTGGTCAAGCCATTAATAAAAAAAAAAATCTTGACTCCTCCTGTCTGGGGAAATTTCGACCCATATCCTTGCTTCCAGCTGTAGGGAAAACACATCAATCAGCATCTTTCACTTTTTCTAGAAGAAAACCTCCTCCTTGATTCCTCTCAGACTGGCTTCCACCTAAAACACAGTACAGAATCTGCACTACTTGCAGCAACAGAGGAGGATAAAAGTTAACTGGACAAGAGGGGGCACTGCGGCCTTCATCCTCCTCAACCTGAGTGCAGCGTTCAACACAGTCGATCATGAGACGCTTGCACACAGGTTGAGGGAAATCGAAATAAGGAATGATGCGCTAAAGTGACTCTCCTCTTACTTAGAAGAAAGGTCCTTTCAGATTTGGTAACCCCCTTGTTATTCTGAGGTTGTCCCATTGAAATGTGGGGTCTCACAGGGATCTGCATTGAGCCCCACACTTTTCAATATATATGTACGACCGCTTGCAGCCATTGTTAAGGAATTTGGGGTGTCATTGGTCTTGCATGCTGATGTCACGCAATTGCCGGTCTCTCTGGCCCCTAAGACAGGATTTCAGCATCAGCTGCCCCCCCTGCCTGGAGAGAGTGGCACGTTTGATGGCAAAATGTCTTTTAAAATTGAATGGAGACAAAATCAAGTTGAGGTTGGTGGGGAATAATTTAACCCCACCCACAATGCTAGGTTGGCTGGAGTGCTTAGGAACCCCTGCACAGCCGTCTCCGGCTATAAAAATCCTGGGTATCTGGTTGGAGAGGTGGTTATCGATGTAAGCCCAAGCAAAAAAGCTGACCACATCTTGCTTCACCTTGTTGAGGATCCTACATAAAATCTGAGATCTACTTCTTCCACGCTCTAGGAGAATTGTGGTCCAGGGGCTTTTTCTTTCGAAACTTGACTACAGGATCTCCTTGTTCTTAGGATCTCCCAAATCAGTATTAAGGGACTCTGGGTGGTCCAAAATGCTGCTGTGAGGATTGTCTTTAAGCTATCCAAACAAACCCTGTGAAAAATGCTTTAGCCTCCTTGCACTGGCTCTCAGTGGAGGAGAGGATACAAGTTAAGGCTCTCGGTATGGCCCAGAGGGATATCAATCATAGGGGACCCCCTCTGATCAGCGTGCTTCTGTCATCTTACATCCCTAATAAATGTTTAAGATCTTCTAATGCAGATTTTCTGAGTCCCTTCTGTTCAAAGATCTAGATGGGGTGACAGATCATTCTATCTGTCCCCCAAACTATGGAATTCTATACCAATGGAACTAAGAACTGAACCTCATGAGACTACATTTAGAAAAATGGTCACCGCATGTCTTTACGCTCATTAGCCTATTAAGGTTAGAGCTCCAAATGATTAAGGGTGTACACTCTACTCACCTAGCACTGGGAAGCCCAGGGGTAGCTGCACGCTTTATACATTTGCATAACATAGCATTCAGTTCAAGATCCTTGAGAAAATCTGAGTCACATTACAGCACAGTTGAAAGAGATGATTTAGCCTGCGCATGGACAGTGGGGAAATTTAAATCCTATTTGTGGGGACATCCTTTTGATTTACTCACAGATCATAAACCGCTTATTTATCTCATGAGTGGTAATGGGACAGGAACAACTCCAGCCAGGCTTGTAAGGTTGTTATCTAAATTAAAAGAGTACAATTTTAGCATAAAGTACATTCCTGGTGGAAGAAATTACAGGGCAGATTGTATGCCAGTCAAGAATGAAACTGATATTGAGAGTAATCAAGACGAGGAGTGTGTTGTGTCCGCCATTGATGCGTCTGTTCATTCTTCCTGAGGTATCAGTGAGGAAGAATGGGTCTGTTATTCTGAAGAAGATACTGTGGTGTCTCAAGTTAAACAACTCATTTTAAAACGGTGGCCACCAGTGAGAAATTTGATTAAGTGTTTGGTTCCTTGTGAGCAAGTTTCTGCAGAATTATCAGTAGAAAGTGGTTTGGTGGCTATACAAGGTTTATTCATACCACCTGAGAAATTGAAAGACAGATTAACTTGTTTTGCTTACAAAGGGCATCCAGGTATGTCTGGCACTAAACAAATACTAAGCAAGTACTATTTGCGGCCAGGGATGGAGAGCTGCGTAGAACAACTTGTGAATAATTGCTCAGAATGTCTTGTATCTGGTAAGCATTGGAGACTCAACAAATCTAGAACTGCTGTGAATCCTCTACCTGTAGGACCATGGTTTAAGTTAGCCATTGATTTCTCTGGTCCTTTCCAAAGACTTCCATTGAGCATGAAGATCTTAATTGTTCTGATGGATTTTTATTCCAAATGTATTGTTTACGATTTTTTTATCTACGGCAATTTCTGAAACGGTTATTGAGTTTTTGGGAAAAGTTTTTGCCACTGAAGGAAGTCCAAAAGTACTGGGTTCTGATAGTGGCACTCATTTTGTGTCTAAGAAAATGACTGGGTTTGTGCTTAAACATGGTATCAAGCATAAGAGAACACCACTTTATTATCCTGCAGCAAATGGTTTAGTGGAACGGTATGTTACATTTTTCAAGAAGGGTATAAAATAGCTTTAGCTTTTAATCTTGATGTTCGCACATACTTACGTGAGAAGGTTTGGAGTTGCCTGAACACACCCCATTGTATCACGGGATTTCCACCTTTCTTTTTGTTAAAAGGAAGATATGCTGGAACCACTCCTACCCAATGTTGGAAAGTTCTTACTCTTAAAACTTTTTCCGGAAAAGTTTGAAGAATCATTCCAGTGTGAATGAATGTGTTAGAGAACATTTTGCAAGAAAATACAAAACAACAGAGTCAGTATCTGACATATCTCAGGGCTTGAGTTCTAAAATCTTTGCAATAGGGGAATGGGTGTTGGTTACAAAACCAAAGAAGACTGCTAAAAGTGAGTCAACATTTTCTGATCCTGATAAGAGTCACACGCTCAGCAGTTTTACTCAAGAACCATGGCTGGTGGAATAAAGAAGTTATTGTGCTCATCAAACCTTTTCAAAAAGAGATTATAGAGAAGAAGAAACTCACTAGTGGTTCTCCAGAAACTCGCAGAGGTTCATACAACATTGAAGGAACTTCTGATAGTGGTATGTCAGGGAATTATAGAAATTTTACCACAAATGTGTCCAATCAACCAATTCTGATTCCACTGTCAGATGTACTAGGAATAAGATTGTTCTGCCAGCAAAGTATAAAGAGTTTCACTTAGATTAAATATTATTTGTTTTTTTCCTTTTCTTTTCTTTTTTGTTTGAAGAAAGGGAGATGTAGTACTAGGGTTATTTAACCTGTACTATTATAAAGTGTTGGATGGCTTTGTATGCATATCTATATATTTCTTTAATGGTTCTTGTTTACAATTGACTTTGTGGTTGTACTGTTCTGTTGCCCTAGTTTTTGCTGTTATCTTTTAGGAATTCGATCTGGATAGCTCTACTGGACAGCAGCATTACCAGCGGCTCCTGCCTGCGCTTTGTGGGAAACGTCTATGGACAGTATTTATTACTTAAATAAATTAATCTTGGAACTTTTGCATCTGTGTTACGCTTGATTTCTACTTGGGGTGCAGCACATGCCTTATTTTGTCAGGTCTTCTCAGTGCTGTGTTAAGGACCAAACTTATGAATCTCACACATTTTGTTTCCATAACCAAGAGACCCCTCACCAAATTGCAAAGTATATTTTACTAGTAGCAGATATTTTGCCATATGGGATTGCGTATATCAGTGAGGTAGAATAAGTCCATACCTCAACATCCACTCAAGGTACACTCTAATTTAGAGAACAGCTTTGGTAAAGTTGGCAGAGGGCCCCTCATATGACATGATTTTGGGTGCACATGTAGCTCATGTCATTCTCATTTTCACTACTTGTTTCAGAACACAGGCCTAGAGTTGGCATAAAGCACATCATTTCCTGGCAACTGGTGGAAGTAAAGTAGCGTTTAGAGGAGAGATGTTCGTCTCTTGTTCCCTCTGGATGGCCCTTAGAAGATGAGTCACCATGATTTTGGTTGCTTAGCATGTATTCTGCTGTTCTAACCCCTCAGCCCTAAATCCATCTAACTGTGCCACAACAGGAGAAATTTGAGGTTTGTTCAATTTACCTCTTCTAATTGTATTTGTTTCAATGGTATCCTTCACCTACCTCTTTGGTCGTAGGAGGCGGCAGTGTAGCATTGCTCTAGGATTAAATATTGTCTTTGGGATCTTTAGAGCTTACAGTTTTGCCTGACGTGTAACTTTCATAAATAATTGTTTTCCCAGGATGTGGTCTAGTGATCGGGTAGCAAACTGTTCGATCAAGGGTTTTGGGCCATGTGTCTGTGACAATAACCCTGGAGCTCCACACGGAGGGGGACATATCTCTGGCCTTGCCGTGTAGGCTGCAGATGCCTTGGTCCACTACAAAGAGTTTGGGATTTTGAAAATAACCTAGCAATGGAGCACAAAAATTGTCTTTCTGATTCTTTGACAGTATGGAAAGTGGATTGATGGTTACTTGGGGGGAAGATTATTAATTGTTTGATATGGTTCAGTGGAAGCGCAACACTGATCTCAAACTCTGTTTTTTATATCGAAAGATATATATTCTTTTACGTATTATCAAAGTGTGCACCTGGAATGAAACACCGCCCTCATTTTGTTCCAAAATGATTTGTAGCCTAATACTTTGGATCCCCTCCAAATAACAATTTTAAGGCATGTTTTGAGTTTAGGGTGAATGATATTGCAGGTCTCCTGCTGTTGTATTCCTTTCAGAGTAGACTTGGAGAGTAGTCATTTCCCAAAAAAGTACATTTTTCATAAAGCAAGTGCCGATAATGGAAAAGAAGAAGGCAGACCTCCAAGAATGGAAAATATAAACACTTTATCCTGACATTTATATTGTTTATTGTGCGAATTCCTTTACGAACAATCACCAGACCCTCTGTGCTCACTGTGTCTGGGTGCACTGAGCTACCTATCCTTCACTAGTTATGTTAGTCAAGTTTTTATACAATGTTTGTAGTTTTCGGATTCATTTGTTTCCAGATCGAAAACCTGATAGGTCGTGTTTGGGTCCGCTAAAGTAAATTACTGTCATGAGCCTTACACCGCACCTCAGAGTAGGGTAAAGCTGGCACCAACAAGACCTATTAAGCATAATGGAAACTCCTGGAATAAGTTACGCAAGCAGCTAAAGCCGGTATGATTTGCTCTTTCTGATCATGAAAATGAAGCAAGTTAAGAGGACTCTTAGAGCTAGGAATAGCAGCATAGATAAAGGCAAATATGGTGAAAACACTGTGTATATTTTTATTTGGTTTAAATACAAAACCTTTAAAATTAGCCTTGTCAAAAGTCAGGCTTGTGTTAAGGAAAGGTTATGTGGTGAGCCTAGCTTCCCCAGAAGAAAAGAAGCAACATCTTGGACTACAACAATATAGCACTTGCGATTACGGTCTCTTTGCTGAACAGACTGCTTTAGAGGAGATAAGCTGTACCCTCGAAGAAGAGTGTTATGAAAAGGAGTCAGAAGATGAGGTCTGTGTTGTTAGTCGTGAACTTAAAAGGCTTACACACAACAATATTGCATAGTGATTGCACAAGTATTTTTGTTGCATATTTAAGAAAATCTAGTGACACACATCTTTGTGAAATAAAAAGCCATAAAGCCAACGTTTGCATGACAGCAAAGTAAAACAAATGAGAGACCAAGAGATCAAGACAGCTTGCATTTCATTAACTAAAAATGTATAAAGCAGCAATTTAGATGTCACTGGGTCAGCAGTGTAATACCTCACCTCAAAGAATAAATGCTGTTTATCAATTAAAAGCTACATATCATTTTCCATCTGCAGTCTAACGAAAGGTCCAATCACCATAACCTAATTCGAACAATGAGGTCAATGTAGCCATCCATGTAATGCCATGGCCTTGATGGACATCCCAGCCAATCAATGGCAAGCCATGAAGAACGCATGGAAGTTGAAGGGATGGCCCAAATACCACTGACATCTTATTGATCTTTCTGACTACTTGGTGACAAGAGGTCTCTCACAACCTAAAAGGTGGCTTTACCCTGACGTAAAAAAGAAAACTGTGACAAATTATGATATATTTGAAAACATCACTATAGCGAAGCGAAGATGTTTAACTAGAATTGCCATGTCTTTCGAGCTTCCTAAAAAAAGGCAAGTAAAGCCTTCCGTGTAGTCACACAGGGGTTACTAAAATATTCAACATTTTAAAATCAGAAAATTCAGACAGGTGGTAAAAGAAAACTCAAATGTATACAACGCAGAAGGGTTTTACACCTGTGAGCTGATTTACCCATTTCTCGTGCAACCTTCGTTGCTTTGCGGCATTGCCGAGAGAGAAAGAGCAGGAGAACACAGTATCTACTGAGATATGGCTCTGCTCTATTCCCTACCACAAGTGCACTTTCTTTGGCTGCGTAACACCACGCACACACCTTTGCACCACAGTGCCACTGATCGGATTGATTTTGTTGTAGCATAGGGGCTTTATCCCTTTGGATCCAAATTCTGTCAAGTGGACAGAATATCTGGGCTTTACCTGGTGTGTCCAGTCTTTATAAAGACGGTGCATCAGGGTGTTCATCAGGATCAAGGTGGGAACATCCAGTCTTCAATCATTCTTCCGAATTCCATGTAAATGCCAGTGGCTTTCATTTTTGCAAGAAGGTAGTCCTATAGTTTGGCAGCCTGTGCCGACAAAGCGGTCATCAACCAATAAGACCTGTTGTCATATCAGGCAGCTTTGCTAGACACAGCTCCTGAAGTGAATTGCATGGGCTGAGAAAGGAAGTCTTGCATTCCCCCACACTCCAAAGTTAGTCAGTCTGCCATGACTTTTAATGTGGGAGCCAGGTGAGGTGATCCACTGTGGGGCACAGATTCCAAACAGTGGTTGGAGCAGGAACCACTAGCTTTCGGCGAAGCTCCAGGCACTAGTCTCTTACATCTCATCCATTCCAGAAGGACTCTGAGTTCAACTCAGTCCCACCTTCGACTTTGCCAAACACTTTCTGAGAAGCTCCTAAGCACCTAAGAGAATGGGAGGTGGCCCGCACAGCATCAAACCCTGGGACTACTGCAGTTTAAAACAGTAAATCTGTCTTCCTCGCAACAAACCACAGTTTACTGCTTATTTA
Source organism: Pleurodeles waltl (assembly GCF_031143425.1). Classification (NCBI taxonomy): domain Eukaryota; kingdom Metazoa; phylum Chordata; class Amphibia; order Caudata; family Salamandridae; genus Pleurodeles; species Pleurodeles waltl. Next base: position 428,378,622 of record NC_090445.1, on the reverse strand, counting down.
CCCAGGGCCAGGACAAACCATGGCTCAGCCAGGGCGGATGTACCATCTGCTGGATGCAAAGGAAAGAACAGCATGTGGGGCTTGGGCTGGTGCCTATTATGAGCCATCTTGCTGGGGAGAGTCTGAAGGGAGGGCAGGGAAGGGATCAGAGGCGCACATTTGTGAATTATGTCATGTATTGCCTGGGGGGGGGGTTGACACACTTCATTTAGAAAGGACTGGGACGAGATGGGCTGAGGAGTTAATAGGGGCAGCATTAAACAATACACTGTTCTTTGGACATGTTTACAATACACATATTTATTGTTTCAGGCACAAGAGGATGCAGTGATTGGCCCATAATCAGCCATCTTTGGCCAAGTGCTGAAACAGGATCAGAGCCCAGATCTATGGTTCAAAGATCAGCAATTTAGCCACCAGACCACATCCTGCAGCCTGCACGCACTCCCTGGTGTTCATGCCAGACGTTTAACCTTTGCCACCACTGAGCTGTAGTGGGATCCCTACTAAATATGCGGTAAACAGATTACTGCGCATGTTAATTTTTTCCTGACTTAGAGTGATGTGGTAAGACCGCAAAAACAAGAACAAATCTGCTGGTCACGTGTTCAGTGTAAACCTATACTGCTGCTGCTCACGTTTACCCTGGTCTGAGTGGGAAGCGTGACACAGCCTGTGCCCATACACCACCTGTCCTCTGTCCGAGGGTACATGTTATGCACATGAGAGGAGCGTACCCTGCGTTTGCCTGTGATGTACATGTTCAGTATGTGGCAAGCATGTGCTGTACCTGCTCTTTGTGTGTGAGGTGTACCTGCAGTGCCGCTGCTCATGCTACACCTGCTTGTGAGGAAGGACCTTGTTTCCCTGCTGCTGTTGCGGTTTCTATTCTGTGCTGGAAGCAGAGGCAAGCTTTAATTGATCGAACAAAGTATGCAGCTTAACGGCCAGAATTGCCGACTTTGATGCTGGGGAAACAGGTTCGAGTCTTGGCAGAGGCTCAGCATCCTGTGATTTTGGGCAAATCACTTAGGTCCTCATTACGAGTGTGGCGGTCTCAAGACACACTCGCGATGGCGATTGGACCACCACAGACAGGGCGGTCCGACCACCCTATAATGTCTGTGGCAGACGGGCCACGGTCCGACTGCCGGCACCGCCAGCTTGCCGCCTGTCGACAGCCTGTCAGTCTCGGCGGTCACAATCCGCCAGCGCAGCGCTGCCCTGGGGATTACGAGTCCCCTTTCCGCCAGCCTTTGCAAGGCGGTCTCACCGCCATTCAAAGGCTGGCGGAAAGGGGGCATCGAGGTCCTACAGAGGCCCCTGCACTGCCCATGCACTTAGCATGGGCAGTGCAGGGGCCCCCATGGACAGCCCTTTCACACTTTCCACTGCCCGAATTAAGGTCAGTGAAATGCGCAACAGATGCTGTCGCACCTGACGCACCACCACATTGCCGCTGGCTCGATTACGAGCCGGTGTCAATGTTGTGGTGAGTTTTCCACTGGGCCAGCGGGCGTAAACGCTGTTTTCGCCCACTGGCCCAGCGGAAAACCCCTAATAGGGCGCCAGCACTGGCAGTATGCTGGCTGCAGCGGCTTCAGCGGTCTTGAAAAAAGACGACCGAAGCTGTAATGAGGGCCTCAGTCTCCCAGTGCCTAAATAAACATTTGTTCAACAGTGTCAATTGTTGTCTTCTGATAATGATGATTGCCCATCTTCGAGTGCCGTATACATCTGTATAATTAATACATCTGTGGCGATGTAACTCCACATATGACCCACACACATGCTGTTGTCTTAATTATCAGGGCTCTGCGACCAGAGTGGCCTGGCTCCGTGGGTTATTAGGGTAGCCTGACACAGACATCCTGCTTTCTGCAGGAAGCTTCGGCTGATGCTTGCTGGTCTGTCTGCGAGACAAGTGTTTGCCATCCCAGTGTCAGAGTAAATGCAGAGCTGCAGACTGTACACATGACGTGCTCTACATGTATCTATGCATTCTGACTGCCCTCTACCCATCTGGATTGGCCCTGGCGTTTCCCTGAGCAGAGTACGTGCTGCTCCTCAGTCGCCCCCAGTTCCGCAGTGAGCTCTGCCTCGGGGGACCACTGGGCCCCACCTTTGAGGCGGAAGTGAGCGCGTGGTTAGAGTGTGTAGTCAACTGTTGTGGTCCCTGGCCTTTCAGGATGGAATGAGGTCTCCCAGATCTGGGCCTGACTTCAAAGACTGCAAATGAAAAGCAGTAAGAGGGGTTTGAAGCTAATTGCAAACAGTAATTCCTGAGCAATAATTAGAACCGCAATATTTTCCTCACGCTTCTATGCCTTCCATTCTCTAGGCACACGCTATGAGCCTGCACACTGACAGGCGTCTCCATCCGTTGGACACACGTGATGGGACACGCGCTCCTGGACACTCAGGGTGGGCCTTCATGCTCTTCGTGCTTATATTAATCTGCAGAAACTGGAACACAAGGAAAGGCCTGGACGCTTCTTAGTGGAAGCGATGAGATGCATGCACCTGCACACGTACGGATCTGCCTGTCCAGGAAACACAAGATACGCTCCTGGCCGTCAACACTTGACTGGTCTCAGACTATTGATGCTCGCATATTGGGCTACATGTACAGAAATCAGGTTTTGTGACTCGCAAATTGCGAGTCACAAAACCTGATGTACAACAGTGTCAATGACACTGTTTGCGATTCACAATAGGGTCGCAAATGACCTACCTCATGAATATTCATGGGGTAGGTCGCAATTTGCGACCCCATTGGGAATGGCCGCCCTCACAGTGATGGTGGCCTGCTGGAGACAGCAGACCACTATGTCTGTGACTGCTTTTAAATAAAGCTGTTTTTTAAAAAAAATGCAGCCCGTTTTCCTTAAAGGAAAACAAGATGCATTTCAAAATCAAAAATGAAAAGTTTTCTTAGACCACTGCCTGCTCTAAAAAATATTTTCGCTACCATTCACAAAGGGGAAGGGGTCGCATGGGGACCCCTTCCTGTTTGTTAATGGGTTAGCACCAGTTTGGAACTAGTGCTAACTGCGATTGTTCTGCGACCGCATTCGCGGTCACAAAACAATCTTACATACCATCTGTATTCGATACTAGGAAGGGACACCCTTGTCACGCCCCTTCCTAATACCGAATCGCAAAACCCAAGCATTTTTCAAGTCGCAAACGGGCCTATTCTCCGTTTGCAACTCGAAAACTGCTTCATACATCTGGCCCATTGTGCCTTCCTCTGCAGTATTTAGAGTCCAAGTGACAGACCTGCATATTCAAGATATAGTCAATGGGCCTACACGTGTGTGGCATTTGTATAACACAAACCCCGTTAAAAGCCATTGTAGCGCTGCGCGGGAGTGATAGGCAGGGATACAGGCAACAGGTAATTTGAGCAGTAGCTGGTTTTTGGACTGTTATTGCATAATGAGCCACCTCATTGTAAAGAGTCACATCTTCCACTCTTTCCTGGATTGAAGAAGTGTTGGGATGGTCATGATGGGTCCAAGGATGTTATACAAGTTCCTAGTGTATACTTTTTACTCTTGGTCTGATGTCTAATGGTGTCCACGCTATGGGTGTGCCCACAGGCAACAGAGATGGCCAGTTTGTTAGACAGATAGGCGATGGTGCAGGTCATAAGGGCTTTGTAAATGATCTGTCTGATTTTGAAGATCATATGGGCCAGCAACAGGAGCTAGCAGAGCTCCATCAGGACAGGGGTAAAGTAATCATCTTTCGTCAGGTCCTGGATGGCACCTGCTGAAGCATCTGGCATGCCCTTAACGGGGATATGTTGTAGCATGGGAGGCCATGTAGTTGGATGTTTCCATCATCCTGCTGTGAAAGTGTGAGGGCTTAAAGAGCGTTTTGATATTTATATAGCGCGTACCACTCCATTGTGGGGCACTGAAGCACACTACACCGTCTGGGGTGTGTGGATGGAAAGGTGTTGTATTTATTTTGATCCTCTGTGGAAAGTGCCTTTTGATCACCAAAGTAAGTTATCAGCAAACAGCGCTTAGCAGTGTGATGAGTGATGTGTGAGGGGTAGGCACGTAGTTAATGGTTTTTGCTAAGCTGGCAGATTTATCAGCTCTGCAGGATTCTTTGTGGTATTTCACATGATCACAGTCCACTAAGCTTGTTAGAGCACGGAGTTGTTCATGCTGACGCTTTTTATTTTTTTTATAGCTATGAGCAGCCATAGGATGGAGGGAGATGGTAAGATCTGATGGGGTAAACGTCATTACAATGATCTAATATATAACTGTCATTCTCCCATGTCAAGAGGCAGTCATCATATGTGGTTAGTTGGGACCCACAGTAATGGACAAAGTTGAGTCCTGCAGTGGCCAGCAACATGCGACAGACCTGTTCAGTTATTCCATGTCTAATCTAATGATAATGATTTGTTTGTCGCCATAAACTGGTATACTACTGGGTGGTAGACATGACCTCTAATGGCTCTCTTTTATCTGAGTGTAGAAAGTCAAGCCCTATAAGGGAATTCTTATGCAACATGTTTGAGATACACTCAGCTGCAAACCTGCTGATTGTTATATTATTAACAAGGATCAGGATGCTTATGTATGCGTTTACATTACTATACAATATTCAGGCTAGACACTGGTCAGCTCTTGGTAACTTACCTGCACACAGAAAGTTGTTAGTGTGTTTGCGCAAATGATAACAGTTGTTGGTTGGGCTGTTACATATCTGTGGTCTGTTGATTTTAATGAAGGAGCAATTATTGTTCCAGGTTCTTTCTCAGGGTTATTTGATGGTGTAATTATCTTTAAAGCAGCCATGATTTTACTTCTCTTCTGACCTGAAAGTGTCACTGCATTCTTCCTATTTAGCTGGTAGTGACTTTTCAAGCTTTGAATGAGAAAGCAGTGCCTCAAATGGCTTTTTTATAGGAGGGCAGTATGATGATCTATGGTGCAAGCCTGGAGCGTAGTGTCCTAATGTGTTTGTATTGCAAGAATTTAATGCATATGTTTAATGGTCCTTTTCCTTGGGAGTCTCTCTGAATGGGGCAATGTGCCTTGAAATTACCAGAATTGACAACACTGCTAAAAAGGCAAGGCAAGCACTAGAGGGAAGCCCACTGAAGAATAAAACATACCTCCTCCGGCAGCAGGTATACAACACAATGGCAAGAACCAGTAAATTGGCTGTCCTCACATATCCACTACATATCTAGCAATCACAGGACCTGCCAACTAGCCCCAGCTCCATACCTTCAAAGATCCGAACACTGGATCATAATAGCTTTGGCTCCAGAAGGCATCATAGAGTGGAAGTCCTCCAGCTGAGGATGAAAAACACCTACGGTACACTCACACACATCCTTTCACTGGCAAGAGGCATGCACCATACACAGAAGGTAAGGCTGCAGCAAGGGTCACTAACACCCCTAACGGATAGAAACTGATGACCATGCCCGAGGAAATCCTACAACGTACAGTTAGAGTACCATCAAAATCCAAGCTACAAACACGGGACATCAATGAACTACAAAAATAATTATAAACACCAATACCAACCCTGAGAGGAGAATATGTGTATATACCATGTTAGATGACAGGAATGTAAATTGAAACTTTGATCATAACACATGCCATCCATCACTAGGAGGACACATGAATTAGGCCTATACAGCCCAACTAAACAACACCAAATACAGGGCAGGAACCTGTGCTAGAAACTACATAAAACCCACAGTTAAAGGGAAGGGCTCCACTCCAAGCGGGAAAAACCTTGTGCACATACCAACCCCCCAGCAGCCTACATAGACACAGTGTCAGAAAAAGAGAACCTCTTCCTTCTCAGTCACAAATCCTCTACGATGAGGCATTAAAGTAGCCTAACAGGGGAAACCCTTATGTACGAGGAGGAAAACTGTTGCTTTTGGTCTCTGTATCCCGGATGGAAATATGTCCCCAGAGCCACGTGGAGAAATATACGGCTGACGATCAGGGGGCGAGTGCTGGTCATACCTGGAAGGCCCTAGCTTCTGAACCTCCCATGACGCCTACAAGACATAGCTGTAGAAGATTGCAAGCCCCAAGATCAGGCACTAGCTAAGTTTTTTCCAGAACATTTATCATAGCAGATAGTTTGAATACATACATAGTAGTGTCTGCAAAAATAAATTTCCAATTAGGTTACAAACTCCATGAAACGCAACCTCTCTTCTTCCCATTGGAGGACATTTCCTGGAACAAAACGCTAGGTGCAGTTCACAGTTCAGGAAAAGATGTAAGGTTATTAATATGGAGGAAAACACCCAGAGGGATAACACTTCTGGGACTGCTTCTTAACGTTGCCTCCACTGCCCCAGTGTGGTTGGGAGTCTCTCTTCAGAGTGTTGTTCTTCCTAGGCAAGTAGGCCACAGGCAGGGTTGTTGCTCAGAGAACAAAACATCTCTCCATTACCTTACACACAGAGGCCTCAACATTACTTAACACTCCTTGTTAAAGTTTGCATGTTAGCAACTATGGCCCGAATTTATTCTTTTTGGCGCAAAACTGCAGGAATGTATTAGTAAAATCGCGCAAGCCAGCGCTAAACTTGGGCTAGCGTTTAAAAAAAAGATACTAGGCGGGTGGGGGTGGCAGTAGGGAAGGAGGCGGTTGTGTGTCAAAAATGACGCTAGCATGGTTAGAGGCAAAAAAATGCCTCTAACCAGACTAGTGCCATTTCCTGACGCACAACCATTAGAACATGACTCCTGTCTTAGAAAAGACAGAAGTCATGCCTACCACCCCAAAGGCCAGCACAGGGGACATGTCCCCTGGACATGGCCATTGCACCCTGTGCATGCAGGGGGCCCCACGTTAGGGCCCCCAATGGCAAACAAAATACTTTAAAACACTTACCTGGGATGGGGTCCCCCATCCTCCGGTGTCTCTCTGGTGGGGGTGTTCCTGGGGCTTGGGGTCTGACCCAGGCATTACATAATGGTGCTAAGCAAACTTAGCACCATTATTTAGCCCCTCCTCCCACCTGTGCTTCATTTTAGCACAGGGGGGGATAAATATGGAGCTATGGGGATAGTACCATTTGTTGGATGGGAACGCCTACCTTGCATCTCATTGACGGAAGGTAGGTTCACTCATCCCACAAATGGTGCAAACTCCTATATTTTGACGCTAGGCGTGTCTAACGTCAAAATATAAATATGGAGTTAAGTTTGCACCAAATTTGCAGAAAAAAAAATGACACAAATTTGACGCAAAAGAAGTATAAATATGGGCCTTAGTATCATGACAATGCTTACACAGCGACAGTATCACAGTGTGTAGGATGATGGCCGTTTTAGCTAGATAGACTGTGATGGATCTGGTGGATGAGGTGTATTACATAACACAAGAATAAAACATACATTATTCATATAAATGCATTCATAGCTATTTGTCTACCATAGGAAGAACTATAGTGAGTAGTTAATAAGATTCTTATAACAAAAAGCTAGTACCAAGTGGCCTTTGATTTTTGGCAATGTGTTGCTTGAAGATGAGGTTGGTGCCCTGAGTGCACCAAAGGGACTTCACATTGAGTTAATGTTGGGGCTTAAAGCAGTTAAGGTTCATGTCATTGAGCCAGGGTTGTACAATTTCTTGTTTGTCTTTCTTGACAAATAACAGTAACAATGTCTTGGTGGGTTGAGCTTCGGGTAAGTGCTGGACATCCAAGTCTGGATGAGGGGCATGCAGGGTTTGAGGTGTTGGATGTCTGTATGGTTCCATATAGGAGAATATGATACTATTACTGGTGAGTAGAGCACCAGTTGGCTCAACATAAAGGTTGAAGGAGACACAATGATAGGGATAATCTCAGACCTAGCAATCTAGTTTGAAAAGTGGGAAGAGAACCATTGAAGACATTGCAAGTTAATACCAATTGAGGTTTCAGGGTGTGGATAAGGGTGGGATGGTCAATGGTGTTCAAGGACAGCGGAAAGGTCCAACAATATCAGGAGGCAGAGTTCATCTTCTTCTGTGGTCAGGCAAGTGGTGACAATGATATGTCATGTAATTGTCTCTGTGCTGCAGTGTGTTCTGAGGCCAGATTGTTAGTCATTTAGGAGATCTTTGGGCCCAGATTTATGAAGTCTTCGCATTGTCCTTGTGTCACGCAAGGTAATGCAAGGACACCACAAAGGCTTTAGTAATAATTACAAAGCCACACAAGGGGCAATTTGCACCACCTTGCATGGCTTTGAAAAGAAATGTAAAGCAACACAGGTGCTTGAGCCACGTTACATTACATTTCAACTTGAAAGGTGTTCCATGGATGGAGCATGGGCATTCCAGTGCACTCACCTATGGCGTTTGGTGCATTCCCAGGTTTACTAATGCTAGCACACCTAGGAATGCGTAAAAATGCTACTTCTGCCACAGTGAGATGTAACGAGGAGAAATTGCTTTATTTCTACTCAGTAGTTCCTCTTTCCACTTGTGCAGTAGCACACACAGAAAAAGGAAAATGCCTCCAAAGATTGGTTTTGTGGAGTAAGTCTTACCTTCCTGCACAAAAACAATCTTGCCTATAACGAAGGCAGCCTTGCACCATGGTGCAATAGTGTATGCATTGGAGCTAGGCTGCACACAGTGTTAAAAGTGCAAGGAGAGGGCAGAAATGGTCTCTATCTTTGTAAATGTGGAGCTGTTCTGCTCCTCTCTACCTCCCACTCAAAGTAGCACAGTGACTCTGCTTGCTGCCCTATGTTGCTTGAAATATAAGTAAATGTGTCACTTGGTGTTTATGAGATCATCGAGCTGAGTGTACACTGATTTTTGATGATGTTGCTGATGAACGGTAAGTGAGTGATGGGCAGTAGTTGGTGACACCCTCGGGACCAGCATAGGTTTCTTTAGGAGCGTGAGGATCTAGTCTATCTTGAGGCAATTACTGGGCTTGTTCACTGTAGGTAGCTACACTATGCTTGCACTTTTTCATCACACATGCTGGTTGACGAGCTCCCCAGCATCCATAAAGAACATGCACAATCCTTATAAATTCTCTGGTCATGCATGTTCCCTGACACGCATACTTTTCAAGGTTTCTGTTCTGTCACCAGTTGAATCTCCATGCTCAGGAAACTATGATTCTGTCTGCATTCTAGTGGCAAGCATGATAGGCCTGTTTGCTACAGGCTTACAAATTAGGAACATGAAATGAGTTTGTACCCTTCCAGGTACACACCTGGAACACTGTACACACTGCTAAGCCTGCATACTAGAGGGCCAGTAGGGTGGGCCAACTTGCTCATGAAGGTCGTTTCTGCTCAAATAGTCTAGTTCTCTACTCTGAGGGCACTTTCACAGAGTTTATGTTTTTCCTAGGTCCTCACATTAGATCACTTGCTCCAGGGACAGACGGGCTAGGTTTGCACAGTGCAGGAAAGCAGGCTGGAAATGCACTCTGTGGGCACACATGCCCATTGATGTCCAGCAGTGTCATGAAAAACAGCTTGGGTCTCCATTCTACACGGCATAAATGCTGATGTGCTCTCCCTGGGCACTTGGAGTGGATCTGCACTCTTCAAGCATGCAGGCTTATTCTATACTGTCCATGCAGGCATGCTTGTTGGGCACTGCTGGGGAAACACAAGCTGGGTGTCACACTTCCGGGCACACAGGTAATAGACTTTTGCTTCTGAAAGACATAGACCTATACATGCCATTGGAATATCTATATCACTTTTGGAGACATAGATACCAAGTTATGGGGCTCATAAGACACAGGTCCCACCTATAAGTTTTGCTAGGCCGCAAAGGATGTTACTGGGACCGTTCACATCCTGCATCATGGCAGGACCTGCCTAAGGCTCCATGTATTGCGAGGTGCCAGCTCTCTCAAAGACCAGGGGTGAAATAGAGCAATGAGCATATGTAAAGGGAGGTGGTTGGAGTCAGAGACACATACAACTACAATTACAAGCCATCTCTCGGTTATCAGAGCATAAGCCCCAAAGTGTTAGAACTCTAAGGGCCTGATTTAGATCTTGGTGGACGGGTTACTCTGTCACAGGTATTCGATCCACGGTATTACAATTTCCATAGGATATAATGGAATTGTAATGCAGCGCACGGGATATTCGTCACGCTTGTGACAGAGTAGCTTCATCCGCCAAGATCTAAATCAGGCTTTAAATGCAGAATATTTGTATCACTAAAGTAGCAGGGAAGCTTACATGTCTTGTGTTAGAAAATGTTGTAATTTTTGGTCTTCTGCAAGTTCAACAACTCCTTTATATAGGAGAAACATGCAGGTGATTGAGAGTAGAAAAAATAACATTAAAATGTTTTTCCTCGTCTTGCGATAATACCTAGTTCATTGTATTTGTATTGCGGTCAAACACTCATGAGACCTCTCCAGAGCACTACTGAAATAAAAGATCATGGTCATAAATGTCTGCGATCCTGCATGTGAAACTGAACTCATGTCCCATGCCACACATTACATAATATATCAGAAATAAGTACATTTATTAAGATGGCATAATCACTTATATTGAATCAATACATTCCAAAAATTAAGAATAAAAGCAGTGCACAGTTACTTAAAAGCAATAGTTGCAGTCCTTAGTTTGTGTTTTATGGCAAGTATGAATGACTGTTTCGTTGATGCATGTATTTTTTTAAATATTACCTCATGTAATAACTGCAACATTGTCTGAGTTGCAGGTACATGGACATAAACGTGTGGCTAATGTATGAACATACATTGAACATCGTATAGTTACATTTATATATCATTTGAAATAATTCACTAGCCCAATTGTATCTTGCTGCAACCATGGTTATCTGCCCATGCTAACAAAAGTCTCTAGAAAGGGCCATCCTCTGAAGTGTTTGAGACTCTCTTCCACATCTTCGATCCCAAAACGAAAAAGTGCTGATTAACCTGCTCAGCTGAAAGGCCATCTTGTTCCTTTCTAATGACCTCGGTCTTCGGACACCTATAGACTCCCTTTGTTGTAATCTGTCACTTGCTCCCCATTGAAGAACCGTCCATGAAATAATATAAATGTGTGCCTTGCCTTTGCTTACCAAGCATGTCCTATCCCAGTATTATGGGGGACACCCTGGCTAGTTGGACTCGTGATTCGCAGGCTATTAATTTTTATTTGTTACTATGCCCTTGCAGGCTCTGATTGGATTGTGAGATTTATATAACAGACCTAGGATGTTTGGCCTACCCTTGACCAGATGCAGTAATCGTGGTTGGAACAGACTTTACACAACAGCCCCAGGTGCCAAAGGTTGATGGTGGATTCTCCATTAGGAACTTGATTGACTACTAAAGGCAGTGGTTGCCAGAGGACCAAGCAGGGATCCCTCACCGATGTTAGCCCTGTGCTCAGCTCACCGAAAAGGTCGGACAGTATCAACACTTTTCCAAATTTTTAAATTGGGAAATTGGATTGGATTGGATTGACTTCTGCAATTGTGCTTCAGACCTAAGCATCCATGGAATCAGCCCTACCAGAGGACAAAATGATCTTAGACGCTGGTAACAATGCTGTATTGATTTTATTAGATCTTTCTGCAGCATTTAAAATCATCTCTCACACCATTCTGGTTCAGTGGCGTTTCAATATTGATAGCTACCATAGTGCATTAGCTTGGCTCAGATCTTTCATTTCAGACAGGAAACATCTGGTTGCCATGGTTCAGTTTTCGACAGCTGAACGATCAGTAACTTCTGCTGTTCCGCAGGGCTCTTCACTCAGCCCTGCGTTATTTAATGCCTATATGGCCCCACTGATATCCTTAATAGCCTCTGTTGGAATTGCCACTGCATCATATACGGATAACACCCAATTGATCTTTTCTCTTGATAAAAACTCTCTGGTATCAGAGCAGAACTTCAGAAACTGGCTCACCAACATAATCCGCTGAATGAAACATAACCACGTCAAATTTTATACGGACAAGACCAAAATTCTCCTGTTCACCCTCACAATGTCGGCCTAACTCTGCCCCCGCTACAGTCGACATAGCAAAAAATGTTAGGAGTCAAATTCAACACTGCTCTTTCCTTTTTTCAGCAAACAGTTGCTGTGGCAGGCGTGTGCTTCTCTTTAATTAGATCTCTTAAAAATTCCACAAGTACCTTCCTTCAACTGCGAGGAAAATAGTTGCCTTTGCTTTAATCACCTCCAGAATTGCAATAGCCTTCACGCTGGAAGATCAAAACAGTTACTTCACAAGCTTCGGATGGTGCTGCATGCGGTAGACAGACTGGTTCTGAAACTCCCTAAACAGAGCTTAGCTTTCGAAGTGCTCAGAAAGCTGCATTGGTTACTAATCCACAAAAGAGTCCTTAAGGCCCTTGTCCTGGTTTTCAGACCTTTCAATTCCACTGGCTATAAATACCTCATGCCAGATTCACCCACTATGAGACCTAGAGGATGTTAAGATCCTCCAATGCCAATCTCGCAAAAATATCCCCAACTTCAGACTCAAATCCCAGGGTAGGAAATCCATTATGGTCTTAGGCACCAAAGCCTAGAATAAATTTCCATGTGTGCTCTGGTTTACAGACAATAAGGCCAACTTTAAAAAGAACCTGAAGACCAGGCTCTTCCTCGCAACTGACATTCTTTGTCACTCCTTAATTTAGGCGGGGCCTTGGCCCTCCCTCGTTTTTACTAAGCATAGTTACAAGTCGTCAGTCACAACACAGCCAGAGTGCTCTCTTGTGAGTGACAGTGCTCTACAAATCCTGAATTCACTCAAATGTAAAATTTGATTGTGTTTTGGGGAGTTTGTGTTTAAGAGTGAAATATTGTCATCAGTGTAGGTGATTACGGGATAAACTTGTTTGGATAGGTATGGGGGAGTCTTGGGACAGTAGGAGTTAGATTTTTGCATGTAATCCACAACATAAGAGAAGGAGGCTCAAGAGAAGCATGAGGAGGTAAGGGTTGCCTGGGACATCTAGTAGAGACCCTGATAGACTAATGTGTAAATGAAAGTGGTGCACCGATTTAGCCAACCCTGAACCTCAAAGCGGGCCAAAAGGCTGTTGTTACTGTGGGACTCTGAATGCAAGTGGGTTAGTGAATGAGTACGATTTCACTTCCCTACCTCCATCCACAATATACAGATTGGCAGAGCGGTTAGACTCACTCTTTTCCTTCTTTCCTACACAACCAATGGGAAGAGCTGCAGCATAAGCCTGGCAGTCACCTAAACATGTAACTAGATGGGGGGAATGAGGCTGTAGTAAGGAAATTAGGGCAGATAACTCAAAACTGGAGAAAGCCACAGTAAGACCCTCATTACAAGTTGTCCAGAGCAGTATCCCCCCAGGCATACTGCTCCAGGCAGCTACAAGGTTTCTTGTGTCTCCGGAGCTGGAGTTATCAGATCCTCAAACTCTCGACTTGATCATTAAGGCCCAGAGCCACAGGACCTGGTGAAACTCGGGGGGCTATGTGAAGCAGCTGCACCCTGCTCCTCTCTGTCCTCGTACTTCAGTTGGTGGAGCAGAAAAAGCTCCCCGCAGCTGAAGTGAAAGAACTTCTTCCTCCTATTGACCCCGGCTCCAGACCACATCTCACAGCTCAGAAAAAAGCAACCAGAACATTTACCGTCTGCTCAAAGCAGGTGGTAAATGCAGATTTGGGCCTGTTATTTCCTCCTGAGGGGACAAAACATGAGAAATTAGTCCTGGCATTAAAGGGCCCGCATGTCATTACCCATTCTGGAAGAAAAACTTGCTAGTGCAGGCAAACTCAGAACAGCTGTTATGTCCTTCTCCTTGCTTCTACGTGTTATGGGGTCTCGCTGATAATTAAGGGAAACATATAAGGAGTTGGCGATGCAGTAGGGCGACAAGTCCCTTAAATGACTAGTTTGGTATCTCAGTTTCTCATGTGTGCCATTCAATCCGTGTACCTAAGATTCTTGCGGTCATTTAATTGAACCTTAATTCCAGTTTAGAAAGGGTGCGCTTTGTTCCGGGTTAAATTTATTTATACTTTACTTAGGAACTTGTAATTGTTTCATAAGGTTATTCAAGAACTCAATGTCAAAGGTACCTTCTTCTGGAAAATACTTTCTGTCTTCATTACTAGTGGACGTAATCCAGCTGCAAATATACCTTGCATATGTTCTTGGCATTTTTGCGGTATTTCGCATGGATTAGAGCCCCATTTAAGGCCTCATTCCGAATTCCCCATAATCTCTGTGGAGAGGTGGTTGGGCTGGATTTAACAATACTGTCTCCCAGTGACAATGAGATAATTAGAATTACAAAGGATCTCATACTCACTCCTTTTCTTCACTACACTTTGGTTATGGTTTCCGTTTTTTTCACTGAGGGCGCGTTTACGCACATGCTTGAAAACATTTTGAATAATAACATTTGGTTTACAAATGTTGATAAAGTTTTATGCCTCTTTGCAATTCTTGAGTGTTAGTCGTGTGTTGCAAAATTATTTTTGGCATTAAATGCAGACAGCGATTTCACTGAATATTGTAATTTGTTTACGAACAATACCAATGAGAACCTTTAGAATAACCATTAACAGCCCCGTTTCCCATTTGCTTGAAGACTTCTCTTTGATATAAATATTTTTAGATATTTAGGGTACATCTTCTCAGTGGAGCAGTGACACTGCATCGAAGCTGTTCGTAAGTTGCCGCGACCTGTTATCATCTCCCATGTACACACTCATGTAGGAGCGGCAAGGCGCTGCAGGCAGTGGGTTGTGGGTATGCTAGCGTTGCCAAAGATTGCGACATTTCATTATGAGAGACACCACTGAACCTTTGCCTTGGTCCAAAGAGACAGAACGAGCACTTGTAGCTGAAACAAACATTATGCTGTGCACCGCATTTAGATTTCCTGACTATGCCATACCTTCCACGCTGTATTGCCATGAGAGGGAGGGCTTTGCTTTTGGGTTGTTGGTAGAAGATCATGGTGACAAAAAAAAAATCAAGTCCTTATCACCCCTTTGCCCTAGGTATAACAGGGGTGGGGCTGCCAATGGGCCTCTGCACGGGGCTCCCTGTAGCCCATCGGGTCAAACCATCTGAAAGCTTTATGTTGGTGCCACCCTCACTGTTGCTGTCCCTCATGCTGCAGGTGCATTGTTGTTGACCACTAAAACTCAGCACCTTTCCATGCCCTGGTTCTCAAGATAGGGGATACTCTTGTCATCTGCTTGTTAAATAACACTGGTACTATTAGACCTGGCATCTTTTGGTGGGGTGTCCCCTGACTTTTTGCTTTCTGACCTCCTGTTTTGATAGTGTGCTGAACTTCGTTTTTGCTGGCTTTAGGACCCTGTGCACTTTACCACTGCTATCCAGTGCTAAAGTGCATGTGCTCTGTGTCTAAAACAGTTGTAGCATTGCCTTCTACATGATTGGCCTATTTGATTTTATAGTAAATCCCTCATAAAGTGCACTATGTGTGCTAAGGGCCTGTAAGACAAATGCTACTAGTGGGCCTACGGCACTGGTTGTGCCACCCACTACAGTAGCCTTTCAAGCATCCCACAGGCCTGCCATTGCAGACCCTGTATGTGCAGTTTAAACTGCCATTTTAACCTAAAATTTCCTTTTTTTACATGTAGTTCACCCCTAAGATAGGCCCTGGCTAGCCCCAAGGGCAGAGTGCAGTGTATTTAAAAAGTTAGACATATACTTTTAAGTTTAGCACATCCAGGTAATGAAAAACTCTTATATTCGTTATGTACTTTTGCAAGGACTATCTCTCCCCTAGGCTAACGTTGGGGTTACCTAGGAACATCTTCTACATGTGATTTTGAATTGGAAAACGATAGAAAAATGGGAGTTTGGTGTCTCTGGACTCGCAATTCAAAAATACATCTTTTGGTAAAGTTGGTTTTTAAATTGCAGGTCTGAAAATGCCACTTTTAAAAAGATGACATTTTCTTACTTTAACCATTCTGCAGTTCCTTAGCCTCTGAATACACATTTGCGTTTAAATGACAGCTACATTTGTGCATTCTCTCTAGATAGCCACAAACAGGAAGGGCTGGGTGTGACAGGAGATACATCTGCATACTGATCGTCATCCTGGGTAGGGAGAGGGAGAGGCAGTTTACACTTACATCTGAATAGGCTGTGTCCTGCCCTCACACAAAGGGCTGATTACCCCCTACTGGTAGTCTGGAGCCAGGGCTGAGTTGAAAGGGAACCTTGTGCACTTCAGAGAATTATTTTGAAGTTACCCTTGCATCAAAATACTTTTTGTGTATATGTACTTGGCCTCTGACACCATATACTCAGAACTCTTCCAGACTGAGGACATTCTACCAGGAAGGACCACTGTGCTGTCAGGAGGGACTTCCATTTTGCTGTTTGCTCTGCTGTGTTGGCCTGCTGGTTCTTGCCTGGGAGTGCGAGGACTGGATCTAACTCTACATCCTGCAATCTAAAGTTCCTCCCAGGGCCTGACTTAGCTGATCTTTTGTTTCTGAAGTCTCAGGGATATCAAAGACTTTGCCTGCATCTTGCTACCACCACTTGGGCTCCTCTGCTGTGAGTCCTGCTCTGACACATGGTGCCAAATCTAGTCCTGGGCCCTTGGTGGTGAGTGTGGTGCTTCAACCCAATAACTGACACATCACTTAAAACCAACACAACCCGCTGCAGAAATGCTGCTTTGCCACTGCCTGCACCAAGCGCCCACTGCGCGATACAATGACCCTGACTTACAACGCAGCCCTGGCTTGGCCGACACAGCACAGACGCATCCGAACCAGTACTCATTGCTTCTGGATATCAATACATCAACGACATTGCCCACTCAGAACATGATGCATCGTCTGCCAGTGCAATGCATCCCCTCCTCTGGATCAGCACATCGTCACTGAGCATTGACACAACAAAGGTACTGTCAGTAGGTCTGCGTGACTCCTGTACCCAGACCGCGCTCCATTGCAGTTGGACTGCACTTTTTGGTTTGCCCCGGTCCAGCGTGACCAGATAGCTCCAGTTGAAACAATTGTCTTATAAGCACTGCACTTTGATTTAACCTTTAAAAATTCATAACTTGACTTGTGTATTTTGGATTGCTATCATTTTGTCTTGTTCTACTCAGATAAATATTTGCTATTTTTCTAAATTGGTGTGGAGTCTTTTTGTGGTGTTTTCACCATGTTACTGTGTGCACAAATACTTCACACATTGCCTCTTTAGTTTAGCCTGACTTAGTTTAGCCTGACTGCTGTGTGCCATTCTGCCAGAGGATGAGCACAGGTAAACGTTTAGGCCCATATTTATACTTTTTTTAGCGCCGCATTTGCATCATTTTTTTTACGCAAAAGTGGCGCAAACTTACAAAATACAATGATATTTTGTAAGTTTGCGCTACTTTTACATCAAAAAATGACGCAAATCTGGGGCTAAAAAAGTATAACTATGGGCCTTAGTATGTATCTTGCTTGCCCTGACTAGGATTGTGGTCCCTACCTGGACATAGTGCAAGCCTCTGCCAACTAGAGACCCAGTTTCTAACAGGTCCGATGTCCTGTGTTAAACCCTTCCTCCATCTTCCCTACATCTCGCCATGGACTGCCTTCATGAGTCCACACATTATACTGTAAGTGGACAACTGAATGGAGAGACACTGGACATGCAACCCCAGATGCACCTGAACCTGCAAACCAAAATACTCCTGCACCTACTGTCTAAAGCAACGGTACTCAAAGTACGGCCCGCGGGCCGCCAGCGGCCCCACGGACCTAACTTGGCGGCCCGCGAGACGCACACCAAACGCAATAAACAATGGCCGCCGTATGTAAACAGAGGAGGGCCGCAGGAGCATGCTCCCGCGGCCCTCCTCTATGTTTACATACGGCGGCCATTGTTTATTGCGTTGCCCTGACGATCGTGGAAGCCAAAGCCCCATAAAAGTCAGCGCTTGCAGCTAACTTTTACGGGGCTTTGGTCGTCTGCTTGCTGTCACCGGCTCCACGTCTGCTGCCCGCCTGCCTGCCTGCTGTTCCAGATTTGTGGCATCTTTACAGTGCTTTGAGTCAGGTAAGGCTCTTTGGTTATTTATTTATTTGTTTTTAATGTAGTGTGTGTTACTGGGGTAGGCGTGTGAGCAGATGGCGCTGTGTGTGTGCGCGCTGTGTGTGTTACTGGGGTAGGGGTGAGAGCAGATGGCGCTGTGTGTGTGCGCGCTGTGTGTGTTACTGGGGTAGGGGTGAGAGCAGATGGCGCTGTATGTGTGCGCGCTGTGTGTGTTACTGGGGTAGGGGTGAGAGCAGATGGCGCTGTATGTGTGCGCGCTGTGTGTGTTACTGGGGTAGGGGTGAGAGCAGATGGCACTGTGTGTGTGCGCGCTGTGTGTGTGTGTTACTGGGGTAGGTGTGAGAGCAGATGGCGCTGTGTGTGTGCGCGCTGTGTGTGTTACTGGGGTAGGTGTGAGAGCAGATGGCGCTGTGTGTGTGCGCTGTGTGTGTGTGTGTTACTGGGGTAGGGGTGAGAGCAGATGGCGCTGTGTGCAGATGGCGCTGTGTGTGTTACTGGGGTAGGGGTGAGAGCAGATGGCGCTGTATGTGTGCGCGCTGTGTGTTACTGGGGTAGGGGTGAGAGCAGATGGCGCTGTGTGCAGATGGCGCTGTGTGTGTTACTGGGGTAGGGGTGAGAGCAGATGGCGCTGTGTGCAGATGGCGCTGTGTGTGTTACTGGGGTAGGGGTGGGAGCAGATGGCGCTGTGTGTGTTACTGGGGTAGGGGTGAGAGCAGATGGCGCTGTGTGTGTTACTGGGGTAGGGGTGAGAGCAGATGGCGCTGTGTGTGTGCGCGCTGTGTGTGTTACTGGGGTAGGCGTGAGAGCAGATGGCGCTGTGTGTGTGCGCTGTGTGTGTGTGTTACTGGGGTAGGGGTGAGAGCAGATGGCGCTGTGTGCAGATGGCGCAGTGTGTGTTACTGGGGTAGGGGTGAGAGCAGATGGCGCTGTGTGTGTGCGCGCTGTGTGTGTTACTAGGGTAGGGGTGAGAGCAGATGGCGCTGTGTGCAGATGGCGCTGTGTGTGTTACTGGGGTAGGGGTGGGAGCAGATGGCGCTGTGTGTGTTACTGGGGTAGGGGTGAGAGCAGATGGCGCTGTGTGTGTTACTGGGGTAGGGGTGAGAGCAGATGGCGCTGTGTGTGTGCGCGCTGTGTGTGTTACTGGGGTAGGCGTGAGAGCAGATGGCGCTGTGTGTGTGCGCTGTGTGTGTGTGTTACTGGGGTAGGGGTGAGAGCAGATGGCGCTGTGTGCAGATGGCGCAGTGTGTGTTACTGGGGTAGGGGTGAGAGCAGATGGCGCTGTGTGTGTGCGCGCTGTGTGTGTTACTAGGGTAGGGGTGAGAGCAGATGGCGCTGTGTGCAGATGGCGCTGTGTGTGTTACTGGTGTAGGGGTGAGGGCAGATGGCGCTGTGTGTGTGTGCGCTGTGTGTGTTACTGGGGTAGGGGTGAGAGCAGATGGCGCTGTGTGCAGATGGCGCTGTGTGTGTTACTGGGGTAGGGGTGAGAGCAGATGGCGCTGTGTGCAGATGGCGCTGTGTGTGTTACTGGGGTAGGGGTGAGAGCAGATGGCGCTGTGTGTGTGCGCGCTGTGTGTGTTACTGGGGTAGGGGTGAGAGCAGATGGCGCTGTGTGCAGATGGCGCTGTGTGTGTTACTGGGGTAAAGAGCAGATGGCGCTGTGTGCAGATGGCGCTGTGTGTGTTACTGGGGTAGGGGTGAGAGCAGATGGCGCTGTGTGTGTGCGCGCTGTGTGTGTTACTGGGGTAGGGGTGAGAGCAGATGGCGCTGTATGTGTGCGCGCTGTGTGTGTTACTGGGGTAGGGGTGAGAGCAGATGGCGCTGTGTGTGTTACTGGGGTAGGGGTGAGAGCAGATGGCGCTGTGTGTGTGCGCGCTGTGTGTGTTACTGGGGTAGGGGTGAGAGCAGATGGCGCTGTATGTGTGCGCGCTGTGTGTGTTACTGGGGTAGGGGCATTGTTTTGAAAAAGGGGGTGGGGTGGTTGTTCCCCCTCTAAGCCCCGCCCCCCGCTGTCACTTCAGTGCGGCCCTCGGCCGCAAACCATACTGCAATTTTGGCCCCCGAGAAAAAGTTTGTGAGTACCCATGGTCTAAAGCAACAGTCCCTGGATTCCAAAGTGCTCCTGACCTTACGTCTGCTCTTATGAACTGAGGTGCTCCTTCATCCACACTCCTGCCGTAGCACTGCACTGATGGCATCAGAATGTGGCCCCTCCTGCTACCTACCGCTACGGCCTGTGAACGTGGTCCAGAGAACTCTTCCAGCTACCTCATACTTCGTTGGGTCTGGCTAGCCCTCTTCCCTGCAACCTTTTTTGGCTGACTCACTCCCTGTGACTGGAAGGATCAGGTATGGAGCAATCAACCATACTGAACCTGCTGTCCATCTTCGGGACCAATGTTCCCACTACAAGGAAAATACTTTGTTGCAAATCCTGTGGTGCTGCAAATAGGATTTGAACCTTTCCTCATGTTGCGTGTGCACCCACCTGC
Source organism: Pleurodeles waltl (assembly GCF_031143425.1). Classification (NCBI taxonomy): domain Eukaryota; kingdom Metazoa; phylum Chordata; class Amphibia; order Caudata; family Salamandridae; genus Pleurodeles; species Pleurodeles waltl. The sequence continues at coordinate 428,358,076 of NC_090445.1, read as the reverse complement.
CCATGGATTCTAACAGAGGTGAATTGATTATCCCAACCACATTTGGTTTGAATGAACATGTGGTGATTTGCATTGTCGTCACATATCTGAAGGCGACCTTCATATTACCCAGCTCTCATTTGCTGATCAAGCAATGGCCTTGCCTGATCAATGCATCATGCCTTCTGCTGTCCGTCTTGCCACTGCTGTCCACAGAGTAGTTTGCTATGTCAAAAACAGAAGTTTCTTCGTGAGGCATAGTGACTGTAACTTGATCCCAAGTACCCAGTTATACCCAAGGATACTAAATAAATCCCCTATCCTGTTTTTACGTGTGTGAATGTGGCTCAATCTACTCTTCTACAGCCTTGCTTGCACACAGTATCTAACATGTATGTGGGAACAAAGTGTATGTGTGGTTGCTTAAGGGCTCATCTGGAGCATTGTGTCTTGCTTATGTTGTGCCAGGTGTTAGACATCTTTCCATATCCTCTTGTTTCTACAGACATTTCAGAGACTGTCTGGTTCTTTTCTCTCCTGATCCCTAGCTATGGAGTGGAACTGTCCATCTATGAGACATGCCAAGTTGTCAAATTATTGGAGGAAGCTGCAAACTCAAATGCTTAGTGCTGATCTCAGATCAATTAGTGGCTCAATGAACGGTATTTTTACAGAATAGACAAACTCTTAATTGTGTTCTGCTACCTGGGGTCAGAGCCATCTTCCCCTCTGAAAATCTAGAATAATAATGATGATCTGGATTTCAAATCTGATTATGGACGTCTGGAATATTACGAATCTGGTATGGAATAAGAAGTGAATGATTTGAAGTTTACTGAAATGTTTTAAGTTTTAAGAATTGCACCAATTAAATATCGCAAACAGGGAGGAATTGTGAAAACATGTAACTTTTTCTGCTCACGCTAGCAGTCGCCTAAGGGAAGTGCCCATCTGACACGTTTGAGCCTATCACATGTTGGCTCCTGAGATTAGAAAGTGCTGATTACCCTGTTAAACTGGAGTATATGCATTATTGTTGCAAAATGAAGATCACCTTTATCCTTTTTCCTGATCTCATTCTTTGCACAGCTGCATATTCCCTTTGTTTTAATCTATCAAATGCTCCCCATGCAGTCATTCATGAAATTCTATAAATGTGTGCTTTTCCTTTTGTTTACCAATCATGTTCTATCCTGACTTTCTGAGGGACACTGGATGGCTGGACCTGCGATTTGTGGGCTATTAATTTTGCTTTTGGTAATAAGCTCTTTCAGACTCTAATGTGTGGGCAGATTTTTTAACAATAATATAATTTGCAATGTGTGTGCCTTGACTGTAACTGCAAAGGAAGGGTTGTGACATCCCACGTTATGATGATGTGACATCATTGCCTTTGCTAATTATTCCCCCACCTATTTTTAAGGAGCTGTTCACTGCTTTGCAAGTTCGAGGGCTGCTTGGGTGCCCTGCCCTGGTTGGTTGGCACTGCACAAAATAAATACATTTGTTTTTGGTTTGAGCATGCAAGGGCTCTGGCCTGTTGTAATCTGTCTGTGGGCTTTTAACCACGTCCATCACTACCACTTGTTCATGGGCTTGCCTATCAAAAATCCCTTATTGTCACTGGTAAATGCTTTACATTTGTCCCTCCGTGGGGCAGTTTTGTTACCGCCTTGGCCATCGACCCTGATAGACGGATAATTGTATAATTGCCAATATGTTTGACTGAGTGAACTTCTTTTTCCTTTTGTGTCTCTCCTTCGCGCTCACGCTCATGGCGGCCGTGGCACTTTGAATCGGCCTGCTTATGCCAATTGTTTTACTTTTCATTTTTAATTTATGTGGCAAGAAAAGTCCAGTTTGGAATTTCAAACGCTAATAGCTCTAACTCGAGCAAACGTGAGACCCATTGCATTGCAAATGCTTGTTTATCCATGAGTCTGGGATGAGCACTGTGCTTAATTTGTTAAAAAACATATGTGCAAAGGTCCAAAGTTGTGCTTATGAGCCTGCTGCCAGTGCTGCTGAATACAGGAGGTGGTCAGATACCAAGGAGACCTAGAGTTTATTTCTCATTCTACCTCATGTCCCTTTCTTCCACCCCTTACATTACTGTTTCACCCTTTGTCACTGATTTCATATCTTTTGCTTCCTCCTTCTTCTGCTTTTCTCTAGGGGTGGGTGAAAAATTCTGCTCCGCGAGCGAAGTTCACTGAGTTTTAACCGCTCTGCTTGGGGTGTGGAGTTCCTGCAAAACTCTGTCAACCTTCGCATGGCAGAGATTTTCTTGCATGTGGCTTACAAACATTAACTTGATGACCATGAGTGAGAATTTACATCCTGTAGCACAATTATCAGGGACTAGAATGCCCCACAGCACGATTTCTCAATGTGGACGGTCGTGGCAGGTCGTGACCGTTCGCGTTGAGAAAGCTGCCACCGAGTAGAAAATCCACCCTTTGGAGCGCTTGTGGTGCCGTTTGCGCTGATTTGACAGCACGAAACAAGCTCTGTGCGCTAAAAATCAGTGCGAGCAGGGTAATGTGCTCACGTTCTGCCCACTTGCGGAACTCAGTGGAATCTCGCTGAGTTTTTATGTTACTGTGGATTTCCACAGAGTAAACTTCCTGAGTTTTGCCTAAGCCTACTTTTCTCCCTCTTTGTCCAAGTCTGATGATGAAAAACACATAAGCCTTGGTCCCCAACATGAGTACTACTGCACTCCACCTTAAACCACCAACAAAAATTCTGCACTGGGCCTGCTTTCATTCCTGCGTCCTAGCCATAGATGACTCTGCACCTAAGTAGGAGCATTGCAGGTACCACGCCGGTCATCTTGCCTCAGTGGAGTTATTCACGTGGCCCGGGCCCCAATAATAATTTTTTGGGCCAGGCTCCCATGTTGTGAGGCCGCCTTGAGTGACACTTTACCAAAACACAGCGCTATATGGACTGTCAGGGACGCTACCGTTTTCGTGGGGCGCAACTTTCTTCCGGCCGTGTGAAGCTCTTAAAAACATCATGGCATCTTAAATCCAGAAACACTTGCAAAATGACGATGCGTAATGGAGAGGAACCTGTTTTTCATCATTGGTGAAATATTGTGTGCAAGCAAAACGCCACATGTCATGGGAGACAAATGAACTGGAGAAGTCGGTTTACAGTGTATTATATTAAATATGCTTCACACGAGGAAGGACCCTCTGGGCAGGAGCCGGGTTCTTCTGGACCTGCAGCAGCTGCTCTTGGCTGACCTGCCAAGTGACCTCTCTTCAGCCAGATGTTCAGCTCGGATATGGTTGTTAAGGTTTTTGTAAGCGGGAGGGTGTGTGAATAAGAGAAACGGCCCCCAGAGCGGTGCCCCCAGTTTTGCTTCGTGGCGAGGGCTCAGAGCACCACACGATATTTACTTACAGTTATAACCTGTTGTGTCCTTTTTATTTTGTAAGTAAATGTCATTAATAAAAACCGAGTAAGTACCGTGTGCACGACATGATTTGAAGTACGCCGCTCACTTGGGTGCGCGTGAAGATAACATAGTCAGTTCGCACGTTCTGGGGTTCTGAGTATCGTGGGGAGGTGGCTCAGAGGAGCGGGGCGGGGGACTTAAACAAATGTATTGTTCTCCATAAAGTATCTCCCTTACAATAAAACTCCTAACAACGTGCCTCGGGTTATTTTTCATCACACGTTTCGTACACGTGTGAAATTCAGCTTTTCCCACAGCGTGACTCGAGAAAACAAGGCTGCGTCAGCCACTTCTGACCTCCCGTTCGTCGGTTGGAGCACCAAAAGTACCTGATTTCCGTTACCACAGAGCACCTCGTCCGTCTTCTAAAGCATAGCCCTCATTGAGGATTCATCAAGCTCAATGGTCCACCACAGGTCACCAGAAAAAAAGAGACATTTTCTGGGCCACTATATTTTCATACACTGAACAGATGTACACAAAAAAGTGAGCAAGACTTGCACTAAGTGATACCGGAGAGCAATTATCAATAGCCAGATTTCAATAGGGCGCAAGCACCTGTCAAATCTCACTGTAGCGCACTGCCCAGGATGCTACCATACCTTTTTGAATTTGTTTTGTAAACCTGCAGGAAGGATCTCCACCACTAATGTGTATGCTCTGGTATTTGCCTGTCTATTTCTTCAACTCAGTGGGGAAAAGGGAGGCTTTTCCCTGCGGGGATACGAGTCACCCAATCAATAGGATAACAAATAAATTGTGCAAAACTGCAGGGCAAATACAAGAGCAAAAAAGAAAGCCAATAGAATACAAAGAAAGCAAATAGGATAGACAAAACGCCAACCAATCATAAGTACGGCTCCCGGTTTTATGGTATTTTTTTTTAACATTTCTGTCTGTATCTATATTTATTTTTTGGCCATTTGATTGGTATTTATCCATATTTATTTTGTCGTTTGAAACTAAATGGAGTAGCAAAATGGTATATTTCCATATTTATTTAACTGTTAAACATGTACTCATACATTGATATGCCTGTAGCGTTTTAGCCAATTAAGCAAAACGCTACGGGAAATGCCCGTGATCAAGGTCTCTCAGACCGAAACGCGTAGGGCAGGTGATTGTTGAGCTGTAAACGAAGTTAATGGAGCCTGAATAAATGAATTTTGTGAAATAAGAGATCCCGGAGTGCGGTCGTTCGTGAAGTATTTCATGAATGTTGTTGATAAATTACGGAGTGTCCTGCCGTCACCAGCACCACCGCTGAATTAAGTGCGCTAGTACATGCCAAAACAGGGACAATCTTTGATATATATATATATATATATATATATATATATATATATACATCTATATATATATATATATATATATATATAGATTTATATATATATATATATATATATATATATATATATAATATAATAAACAGTTACTTCTGTTCTTCCTGATTGTGCCTTGCGGAGTTCATGCACAGCTATGGGCGCAGGACCCGTAATAAATCCAAAAAACAACACAGTTCACAAACGGCACTCTAAGCAGCTTCGATGTTTTCTTAAGGCTTATACAGTTTTTTCAAAATAACAAATTATCAGCTTGCGAAAAGCAACTAGTTTCGACCTATACGGTCTTCTTCATTGCTCCAAGGGTCAAGTGCCAATGAAGAAGGCCATAAAGGTCGAAACGCGTTGGTGAATTATCACACATCTCCAATAACAACAGTACCCCACTTGTGTGGGTAGGCCAAGAGATCGCCACATACAAGGCCCTGAAGCTTTATGTGGAGAGATCAGCAATAGTGGTAGCTCTTGTATTTGGGGCTGTACTGGACCACCACCCATGGAAACCTATCAACCACAGATGTGTATGAAAACTAGACACCCAGAGGATTCCCCGGTGGTGTGTCTTGCATGAATACCACAAGCTTTTCTTACCCACAATACCCTGCAAACCTCAAACTTTGGCTAAAATCACGCATTTTCCTTATATTTCTGTGATGGAAACTTTCAGAATCAGGAGGAATCCACAAAATTCATACAGCCCAGCATTCCACCACTTGTTCAGATAAAAATGCTGCCCCACTTGTGTGGCTGAGGCTATTGGTTGTGACAGGAACGGATCAAATCAAGGCCAATGGGAGCTCCACTGTGTGACTTCCATTGACCCTGGTTTGATCTCTTCCTTTCACGGTCAGTAAGTCCAGCCACAACTGTGGTAGCATTTTTATCGGAAAAAGTGGGGGAACGCTGGGTGGTAGAAATTTTGTAGCTCCCTACTGATTCCAGAAGTTTCCATCACAGAAAAGCAAAGACAATTTGTGATTCTAGGCAAAGTTTTAAGTTTGCAGGCCATTGTGGGTAAGAAGACATCATGGGATCCACGCAAAGCACACTACCCTGGAGTCCCCTGGGTGTTTAGGTTTCAGAAATCTGTGTGTGTGGTAGGTTTCCCTCAGTGGCCTCCAATCCCAGACCCAGTTAACGCAGCTAAGCCCATTGCCAAATCAGTTTAGCTTTTTTACAGGAACTGTTGATGTTTCCACATTACGTTTGGGGCTTTTCCTGTTGTGGACACCAGGCCCATCCACACAAGAAGGGAAGTGGGGAAATTCTGGGCAGTAGACATTTTGTGCATTCCTGTGTATTCTGGAAGTTTACATCATAGAAATGGAAAGAACATGTGTGTTTTAGGCAGAGTTTGAGGTATACAGAAAATTGTGGATATGAAAACATCATGGGATCCACGGAAGGCATATGCTGGACTGCCCTTGATGTCTAGTTATCTGAAAGTCTGGGCCTGGTAGTTTTCTCCAGGTAGCAGCCACCCAAACTCAGAAAGGGCAGCCATTCACCTAGGCAAGTAAGACTATATTGGGATTTAGCCCTACTTTCCTGGCCCATATGTAAAAACAACACCCAAAAGAATCAAGTGTCCTTTTGCTTGTCTTTGGCTGCAGGAGAGCAGAAAGACTGTTGAGGCTTTGGAGCTGAGGGTAGGGCCTGATGTCAGGATGGAGCAGACCCAACTCATTATTTTATAAATAAATATAGTCCTGTCATGAAGTGAGCTTTCTGCCCACAGGAGCAAATTAGGGCAAACTCCCTTTCTGCCCTCCGGGGAGCCAAAATACTGGTTTGTCCCCTTCGGAGTGGGAGTATGGACTGATGTCAGAGTGTGACACCTGTGCAACTTTCTTTTGCCCCAAATGGAAACTCCTTGGTGTTCAGTGGGCTTTCTATCCTGGAGGGGGGAGATTTGGGGCAATCTCCCAAATTGGGACAAAGTTCCTATCTGCACATAGGGGGCGCAGAAAAACAATATTGCCCCTTCTGAGGTTGGGGTATGGCTCAATGCCAGGGTAGCTGCTCCTCCTTTTGTTTTGAGTTCCCAGGTATCTATAGAACTTTCTGCCCCTCACAGGGGCAAATTGGGGTAACCCTCTGTCTGTCCTGGGGGAGAAGGCAGGAAGACTAGTATGCCCCTTTTGGGGTGAGGGTGGCAGCAATGCCAGAGTGCAAAACCCACACCCCTATCTTTTGTTCCTAATACAAAATGGCTGGTGTTTAGCGGCCTTGCTACTCACCAACACCCGAGGGGAAGATTTGGGGCAACCTCCCTAATTGGTACAAATTACTTATCTAACCAGGGGGAGGGCAGAAAGACATTGTGGCCCCTTTGGGGGAGTGGGTATGACTCGATGCCAGGGTAGGCTGCCCTCCACTTCGGTTGTTTTAGAGTAATTGTCAGTTTCCTGGTGCCTGAATGGCTTTCTGTCCCCCACAGGGGCACATAGGGGGTAAACCCTCTGTCTGACCATGGGGGTGGGGGGGGGGGTCAGGAAGACTGGTTTGTTTCTTTTGGGATGGAGGTGTGGGCAATGCCAGATTGCAATGCCTGTGCAGTTTCTTTTGCCCTAAATGCAACATGCCTTGTGTCTAGTGGGCTTTCCACCCCTACAGGGGACAGAGTTGGGTGGTGGGGGGGGTCAGAAAGACACTGTTGCCCTTTCTGTGGTGGTGAGATGGCTCGATGCCAGGCTAGGCCTCCCCCTCTTTTTGTTTGTTACAGTGCCATTTTGAAATCCTTGGTGTTTTGTGGGCTTTCTGTCCCCCACAGGAGCAAATTGGAGGCAAACTCCCTCTCTGCCCCGGGCGGGGGTACAGGAAGAGTGGTTTGTCCCTTTTGGGGTCAGAGTGTAGACAATACCAGAGTTCAACATCCATGCACTTTTATTTTGCTCCAAGTGCAAGTTGCACGGTGTCAAGTGGGCTTTCTACCTCGATGGAGAACAGATTTGGGGCAACCTCTTCAATTGGGACAAACTTTCTGTCTGCCCCTTTTTGGGCAGGGGAGGAGACAATATTGAACTTTCTGGGGCAGTGGTATGGCGCCATGCAAGGGTAGGCCACCCCTCCTTTTGTTTCTTTTGGCGCCATTTTGAGTTCTATGCTGTCTGATAATTTTCTACTCCCCTCAGGGGTGAATTGGGGCCAAACCCCAGTCTGCCCCAGGGGAAGGAAGGAAGTCTGGTTTATCCCTTTTGGGGTGGGGGCTGTAGGGAATACCAGAATGCAATTCCTGCACCCATTTCTCTTGCTCCAAATTCAAAATGCCTCGTGTCTAGTGGGCTTTCTACCCCAACGGGTAACAGATTTGGGGGAACCAGCTGGGACTGACATCCTATCTGCCATTGGAGGAGGGGCAAAAATACACTATTGCACCTTCTGGGGTTGTGGCATGGCTCAATTCCATTGTAAGCTGCCCCCTCCTTTTGTTTGCTTTAGTGTCATTTTGAAATCATTGGTGTTTAGTGGGATTTCTTCAAATCAAATCAAATCATAAATATTTATAAAGCGCGCTACTCACCCGTGCGGGTCTCAAGACGCTAGGGGGAAGGGGTTACTACTGCTCGAAGAGCCAGGTCTTGCCCCCACAGGGGCAATTTGGGGGCAAAACCTCTATCTGCCCCTAGCGGGGGTGGAAAGATCCAATTGTCCTTTCTACAGCAGCAGCATGCCTTGATGCAAGGGTAATCCACCCCTTTCATTTGTTTGTTTTAGCACCCTTTTGAAATCCTTTGTGTTTTAGGCTATCTGCCCCCTGCAGGGGCAAATTGGGGGCAAACCTCCCTGTCTGCCAAATGGCTGGAGAGCAGGAAGCCAGGTTTGTCCCTTTTGTAGTGGGGGTTTAGGCAATGCCAGAGTGCAGCACTCATGCCCCTTTATTTTGTTTCAGATAAAAAATGCTTGATGTTTTGTTGGCTTTCTACCCCGACAGGGTACAGATTTGAGGGAACCTCCCCAATTGAGGCAAACTTCCTACCTGCCTACAGGGGGCAGAAAGACACTATTGCTCTTCTGGGATGGCGGTATGGCTTGATGCCAGGGTTGGCCGTCCCCTCCATTTGTTTGTTTTGGCACTTGGTGCTTGGTGTTTTAGGGGACGTTCTGGCCCCCAAGAGGGCAGACTGGGTGAATACTTCAAACCACTCTCCTGGGATGGGGGAGGGGTTGTAGGGAGGGGGTGCATAAAGTCTATTGGACCCCAGGGTGGAGGAGAGCATGGGCCCATGCCTTGGGGGGCACTCCCAACCCTATCTAGTGGGCTGTCTACCCCTGGGTGGGTTGGGAATATTCACCCCAATCTGCCTTCCATGGGGTTCAGAAAGACTGTGCCTTTCTGGGGTGGGGGCATGGCCATGCTCATGATGGGCAGCCCCCACCCCCTATGTTTTTTTTTCAGTTACCCTGGTGTCTAGAGGGATTTCTGCCTACGTCGAGGAGCAGATTGAGGGTAATTACCCCCATCTGCCCACTGGGGAACAGCAAGACAGTCTGTGCACCCTTGGGGTGGGGTATAGTTATCTCCATGGTGGGAAGCCCCACTGCTAAGTTTAGTTTGAAAAACGATCCTGGTGTCTAGGGGACTTTCTCCCATGATGGACAGCCCACACCCAAATGTCTTCTTTTATAATTTACCCTGGTGTCTAGTGGGCTTTCTGCCACCCCGAAGCTCGGATTGGGAGTAATCATCCCCATAAGGCTGCCTGCCTCCTTCTTGAGGTTGGGACATGGCCATGCCCATGGTGGGCAGCCCATACCCCTATATTTGTAATAATATTCCCTGATGTCTAGTGGCCTTTCTGCCCCCCACCCCCCACCCCCCACCACAGGGGGAGGGGGCAGTTCAGGGGTAATTATTCTCATCTGACCACTGGAAAGGCAAAACCACTGACATTTTTTCAGGTGGGGGGAGTACAAGCCCTTGCCTAAGGGGCTCCTCACCCATGTCCCTGGGCCCTAGTGGGTGGATCCCTGCTTGGGGATCTCTCTGCTGTGGCGATCCTCGGGCAGGGATCCACTGACATACTAATAGAAAGAAGAGATTCTCCCCTTACCATTCATAACTCTCCAAAAGCAATCAGTGCTTAGGGGACTGAGATATGCCCCCAAGCACTGATTCACTGAAAGTCAAATGCACCAATTACATTTATACCCCTCCCCAGTGCAGGTAGAAAGAAAAAAACACAATGAATTTTAAAAATATGCTTTTTCATTGTTTGCATTGTAAATGTAATTTACACTGCTGTACATTACAATGTATTGTAAAATTTTTGTTGTAATGAGCACGTTGTAATGCACCACATTGTAAATCTAAGCATAGTATTGTCTAATATCCACAAGTAGCACTGCCCATAATGTAAATGAAACAGCTTGTAAACATACCAAATAAACAAGGTTGTGCTTACAGGCCATCTTCATTTACAAGTACTTGCAGATGTATTTGCGTCTCCCCATAGGATACAGCCATGGAACCCTATAAGGGTGTGGCCACAGACTGAAGTCCCCTGGTATAGTGTTTCTAAGAGCAGGTGTGCATCAGCTATTGTCATGCATTAACTGGAGGGAAGATGGACAGGGGCAAAGAGCTGGGGATGGGGGTGGGGGCAGGAAATGCTTTTTTTTTTTCTAAAGGATGCAATAGGTTTGAAGAGTTATGCTGTTACGTGGATGTGAGCTGGTTGTGGGAGCTAATTGGCTAACAGGGTGGAACAAGGGCGGGGTGGACGTTAGTATTTGCATTAATGAGAAAGGGCTTGTTAACAATGTTAACAAAATAGCTTATGAAGTTGTTGAATTAAAGTAACCTTTTGCACTAGAATTTTCTGGACTATGGTTATTCGGCCAGTCTTGCTCAATGAAAAGTGGCAATTGTCCCAAACTAAACTATACATATGACTACGTGGAAAACCATTCACTTTAAAGAAGACCTAACTTTTTATTTTTGTCAATGGGTATTTGCAGTAGGGCCAGGGTGTGAGGTAATTCTTTTGCTCCTTTTAGGTCGGACATAAGCGTACGACCTCAAGTATACTTTAGTATACATATATCTGTGGCTTAAAGCCATCCCCCTGCTTCCCATTTGTTTGTTTCAGTGTCCTTTAAAAATCCTTGTTTGCTAGTGGCCAGTCCTGCCTCTTTGTCCCTCCTTTTCTCATTCATCCATCCCAGGGAGCAGGGACCAACTACTGTATCATTACACTTTGGTTGTTTCATCTGTTCTTTAATTGGCTATTTTTTCTTCGTATGAATGTTTGTCTATGTTCAGCTTCGGTGCTGTAGCTGCTTGATTCTTTTGTTTCTGCAGGGCGGCATCAGAAGGTTCTCTTTCGCACAGCTGCTCCACCTGCCTTTGGAATTGCAGTGTGTTTGAAAACAGGCCTTTAAATCTTACTAACATGGCACGCATTTGATTTTATGAGCCTCTTGTTTTTTTATTTTCATCTCACACGGCTGCTGAGGGCTTTCTGATGCATGCGCAGCGAATGTCTATCCTCCCTCCCTCTCCTTTTATCTATATCCATGTGCAACCATTCACTCTTTAGTAGAGGCATCATTCTTTGCATGTAGTGACCAGTTTTTTGTATTGAGGTTTCTATTTCCTCCTTTTTCCATGTAAGTCTTGTTAGGGCCGGCCCCCGTTCCATCATGGCTGCCATTGTTTTGTGGGGTCAAGTTCAGTGTAGTTAGAGTCACTTTACTTTTTTATTCAGAGTAATGAAGGTGATGTTTCAGGGTTTTTATATTCACAGTAAGTGATATCATTTTTGCTTTTCCGACATTTTCCCATGTTTTGAATGTTAAGGTATCTGAGCAACAGAGATCATGCATGTGGTTTTCCGGTATGCACATACTTCTCCATTCAAGATGGCCAGTCTTAGGCCTTCTATTATTTTGAGTACCCGTGTGTGCGTGGTTGGCGTCTCCGCCGTACCACACTTGAAAAGTGGCCACTTTTTCAGGTCTCTCTTGCAGACGTATATCAAGTTGCAGACAAAGTCGTTTGAGCTGACATTCTGGTCCAGTCTCGCACCATGAGCCTGGGGATCGTGAAATATTTGTGCAGGCCCTTGTGTGTATGGGGAGTTAGTTTGAGGTAAGTTATGGCTTCCTGGTTTCAGGTGGGGGTTCTATTATCTATTACCTCTTAGCTCAGTTGCCAATCCGCTCCTCTCCTCATTTTTTAGTTTTACAGCCCTGAGGACGTTTGTTCCATTTACACTGCCAAAAAAGGTTGGATTTTGTAATGCCTATCTAGGAATTGTCACAGTACTTTGAAGTGTTCCCAAATGATCTGCAGATGAGTCTTGGCCTATTGGGAGACCTCAGCGATATCTGATGTTACGTATTGTAGGGCTTCTCCTTGTACTTAGTAAGCGATTCACATAAGCATGTCGCTATTTCTAATTTGCTTATCTTCTACCATATTGTTTTTCAGCCACGGGACCCTCTATTGAGGTCTAAGGGTTCGGGTATTTCTTCCAACTGAATTATGTACTATCCCTGACTACATCATCATAGTCAACTGTATCGATATTAGGGGGGTAAAATCAGCTTTGTTTGCTAAGCAGCATGTTATTGGGTTATTACAATATGGTGTAAGCAACCTGGGTTTATCTATGTCGGTTTTACAGAGGTCACCATGCTTTTGGGTTTTCTCGTTTGGCCTCCTGAACAATTCGATTTTTTTTGTTCACCGCTTTTGACTTATTTAATACTTAGCATGTTTGGGGCATGTTATTCTTCTTTTTGGAGTTTGCTAGGAGATGGCTGTTGCTCAGTGGCTACAAAATATTCAATTTATTTTGCATCTTTTGGTATAGGTTAGGGCATTAATAATTGCGATTGGTGAAATGTGATTGTAAAAACGGCTAGGAGGTGGATGTTCTGAAGAAGGTGCCTCTGCGCCGAAAAGCACGTCAATTTGATTAATGATCATTGCGATTCCATCAATTTGGTTAATGATTATTGCAATTCCACGGAGAAGAAATTATGGCATATTGACTGCAGGAGCATTCGGGCACAAGAGACCCTCATCCCTAGCCAGGCTACAGGTGCATTCAAAGCTTTACTGCGCCAGCCCCATTGCCACCATCCTACTAGCAACCCATCTATACCACTCACCATCTAGGCCCTGTTTCCCATACTCCCATGCTGCCTCTGCAGCACCAGCCCCTCTCCAGGGGCTTGGTTTTCAAAGGTGCCCCACTGGTGCTTCTGTACTGCCTCGGTGATTTTGGACCTTATCCAGGGCAGAAAGATATTCACACTGGACATCTGAGCTTTAGTTATATCCAGGGCTACTGCAATTATGTGGCACAGAGGACCAAATATTAAGGCAGGGCTGACCAATTTATGTGACAAGAAAAGTCCAGTTATGTATTTACAACGTCAATAGCTCTAACTGTCGCAAATGCGAGACCTATTGCATTGTAAATGCGTGCTCTTTCATTGACGCACAGGCTTTGTGCCATGAGCCCAGACGTGAGTGTTACCCCAGGGAAGAACGCCCTAGAATTCTGGGTGTTTGCAAATATGGTTTAGATGTGCAGTTGTATTTCAAAATGTAACTTTGCAGACAGCAGTAAACAGTCAAACTCTTGATGCTGTGGAAACGGTCGCTGCTGCAGGTCTAATCCCAGGATACGTCACTCTCCAACACTGCCTAATAGGAAAAAAAAAAAATCCTGAGCCTTTACATTTGAGTAACTTATTTTGTAATGTCGATAACTGAAACCCTGTCTGACCCTAGCTGGAGGCCAGGATAGCAGCTAATTGAAGGCAGTAGCAAAGAACCCTGATAGCGCCAGAAAGACGAAGTACTTGTGGCGCCAGAGGACACTGTGATCGCCAGAGAGAACATCTGGACGTAGCAGAGCGAGCACGAGGGTCAAAAGAAAAGCGCAGAGTTCACCCAAGAAAACACCTAGATGCGTGAGAGATAGCGCCGAGACCAGTGGTGCGGCAAGAGCGTCATGGGCCATAAGGCAAGCCAGGAAAATAAGCCCCTAAACTAAGGTGGTTTGTAAAGTACAACCTTTAATGGGGTGCAGAGGGTCAGTCATACTCCTGGCCTCCGGTGCTTCTGCCCTCCTGCGCTGTTGATCACTCTGACCCTGCCAAGGCGTGAGAGGAAGCACTGTAGTCGTCTGTTGTGCATATTCTTCATTAAACACGTGAGCAGTTGTAGACCAGTGAGTTATTGGTCATGGATCCGGGGAGCCACATAGGCAGCAGTCCGCTCCAGTGGAATCGGCTGACACAGAATGCCACGAGCCTCGGGGAACCAGAATGTTTAGCGTCACAGCATTCTGTATTCCACTGAGCCAAGCCCCACTACACACCCCCTTCCACAGTAGAAGCAATAAAAATGATAGAATATGCATCAGGATAACCAGACTGCAACTGTACACAGAATAATAATATAATTAGCGAAAAACAAGATTATATAACAGGAACAGTGGAGCGGAAAATGCAAAGAAAACCACAAATAAAAAACTCTGCACACGTGCTTTATAAAAGAATAGTGAAAATGAAAGGTGAATAACATCATACAAAGATATAATCAAGTTATGAGTGTGGAACAATCATACAATTCCTCTTCTTCTCCGTATACATAACGCTCCAGCTACTTTGGAAGTTTCCTGCACCTTTTGTTTGTAGATTCTCGACAGTGGTGGTTGTGATTCATTGCTTGCATCATCTCCAGCAATACTGTCGATTAAATCCAAAGGGAACACACCACCAGGTGTATCATCCCCTCCTGCAGTGGTGTACTCACATCATCCCATTATGATTTCCTGGATACACATCCTGGCCCACCTTCTGACTTGCTTCACCAGAATTTTTTAACAAAGTGTTTCCACCTTCTTCGGCAGATTCCTCAGTTGTCACAGTCATGGACATTATCAGCCACCTCCACTCCATCATTCAGTACACCACGGTCCTGTCTCACAAACTTCTCTTCATTACATATGCTTTTCCATTATTCACCATACTCCATTGGAAAGCAATTGAGGGGATACACTTTACTATCAATGAATCTTAGGAATTGTGCAAGACCTTTACAGCTTTTATGGACTCGTAGAACTGATTCTTCCCCCTTGGAACATTACTAGAGTGTTTTACATCCAGCCTGAATATTTACTTACATTTATGATAGAAGTCTATTATTTTGATCTTTACGACCTCCACTGACCACTGTTCAACCACAGAACTGAATAACCATCCTGAACTGTGTTTTTAGTTCTAGGGTTTTGTCCTCTCAAAATCATGAAGGAGACAAATCAGTAGCCTCCTTGTTGGTTGATCTATATGCACAGAAGGTCTCGCACCCTTAAGTACCTGGTTAAATCTTTCAATCACACTGTTTCTGCCAGGGATGCATAAAGATGTGATTGTGTCTTCCGCTACTAACCTGTGAAAATAGCAAGTTGCCTAGTTAGACAAAGGTTGCACCCTATTGTCACCAACAAAGTGACAGGAATACATTTATTAATGAATACTTGGCCCAAAAATTCTAATACCAAGTCCATGTCGTTTCTTGTCACTATTTTCGTGAAAGACCAATGCGCAAAGATATCGATAAGTATGATATTATACTTCTGTGAAACCATCACAAGTCCCATGATGTCTATTGCGAAAGAATCCCAGGGGCTTAAGGGCATAGTTGCTTAAGACACGGAAGACTTAAAAGTTCCTAATGTCTTATCCACCTTAAAGTGTAAAGTACACTCTTTTACACCGCTGTCTACCACTGTGTCCATAGCTGGCCAACCAAGTACTTTCTTCACTGCCTGACTTGAATCCTACAATGCAAAAAAATGTCCTACATGCCTTCCGGAAAGATCAGGTGGAACAGCTCTTTCTCCTCTCATAATCATCACATTTTCCACCGCAGATCCAATCTCATTTGCCAAAATGGTCTAAAATATTTTTCCAAGAAGTTCTATGCTGGCCAGCCTCTTTCCACATATTTCATGACGCATTGAAAAATAGCATCCTTCTCATATTTGTGAAGCCAGTACGTTCTTCCGTTCTACTAATAGCTACTAACCAAGTGTCATGAACTAATATTACATGGTATTCTTTCCACACTTCATCCTCGCACTCCTCAATTTGTTTGGTTATTCTAGAAAGAAAATTTGCAATGACGTTCTCTATCCCATGAACATAAATTATTCTGTAAAGGAAATCCTGCACATGCATAGATACTGCTGTAATTTTAGCAAAGGCATTTGCTGTACCTTTTGGAGGCAACATTTTCACAAGGGCTTTGTGATTACAATGCAATGAATGGCTTGCACCATACAAATGCCCTGAAATGTTCTAGCAACCAAACCCAAACAAGCATCGCCCATGCAACTGCCAAGTACTTTTCCTCATTAGGAGACAAGGATCTAGACTCATATGCAATGACTATTCCTCACCACACTCCTCAATCTGTGTTAACATCCCACCTAGACATTTGATGCTGGCGTTTGTTGTGATAATACAGTGAGCACTGAGGTCACAACCTATAAGAGCAGGCACGTTTTAAATAGGAAATCTTAAAACTCAACCAGATGTTCATCAGACTACATAAATGTGATATTATTTTTAAGCAGTTGCCTAGTATATTAAGCTTTATTTGCTGATCCAATGTAGCACCCACCAGGGAAAGTTGTTGGCTTCATTAATTACATGGTCAAAGTAGGTAACATTATTTTCTGAGAATCTGCATGAGGTATACTCAAGAGTAAGTCTTTTCTGTTTTAGAATGTTAAGTGCTCATGTTTACTTTTAGCAAAGATTGAAATGATATATTGGAAGAATTTAGTGCGTTTCTTTTTCCCAAAAAGTTGGGATATCAATTGCTGGAACTCAGAAGTGGATGACGATAAGCCAAATGGTGTGCACTTGAATTGAAAACACTCATCAGGGGCAATAAATTCACAAACACCTTGCTAATCAGGATCAAAGTAAATGTGGTGGCAAGCAGAGGATAGGTTCACCCTTGAAAACCATTTAGCCCCTTTATCCTTCGCCAACATCTCATTTATTTTAGTTGTTAAGCACCTGTCAACAATGACATTATTATTCCAGTGGCACAGAAAATACATCCAATGAATATATCATTGGTAACACCGGAAAGACAAAATCCACTTTCTCATTTGGTCCTCCAAAATGGCCAACTCACAAGGTCATGCTGTGTAACCCTGCATGAGCTGATGTGCATATAGTGTGCTGCCTGACACACTGAGATGAATCACACATGCCTGCTGGCATGCTGTCACTGGTGACTAGGCATTGTCAACAGAGGAAACAAGCATTGGCATAGCCAATATGTCTTGTCTTTGGGTCCTTTTAAGTACTTAGCCATGCAGCATGTTATCTTGGTTGCTACAACATCTACTGTTCTTTAACGTGGAAGCATTAATAATCCATGTAACAGGGTCAGTCTTCAAGGGGGTAACAAAACAGCCTCAAGGTGGGCCAAACATAAAAGCATTTACCTAACAAACCAAATGAATTTTGAAAGGCATGCCAAACAACGAATGAGAGTGATGGGCGTGGTGAAAGCCCACAGAAGTAGATTACAACATGTAGCGAGATAACGCATGAGCACTGCCTAGGCTCGACCTAATAAAGGGGACTGTCCAGGCTTGTACTAGCAGTCCAGGACCATATCTGGTAGCGCATAGCTCTACCTCCTGCGAGGCCTGGCAAGGCCTATGCGAGTGCCACTACCCTGGTAACAAGGGTGCCACCCCTCCATACACCACAGGCGAAGAGGCAGTTTGGTCCCAACTGCGCCCTTCATCTCTCTGCGGGGTGGCCCAGCCTTGCTCAAGCCGAAGCAACCCAGAAGTCAATGCAGAGGCAAGCTTGCAAGACCTGCATACCCTGTACGCATAACTTTAAAGAAGATCCCTGTCAGTTTGGGACCTGCCGCAGGCACTGTCGATCTCTGCTGCTAAACTAAGGTGTGACTGAACAAACCAAAGACCAGGGCTTCATTGTGCACCATGCACCAGCACTGTAGACCTTCACATATCTCCTATCCAACTGCATGAGGCGCTGGGCCTCAGACTCTATTCAGCTCCTTTTAAGGAGGGGATAGAGCTGCCCGCTCACATATAAGTAAGAACCATGTCAGGGCCCCACCTACCATTGTAGACGCCCACAAAACAGAGGCCACTGTAGCTGAGGGGTCCAGTTGCAGCCTGTTGGACACTTGTGAGGTTGCCACCACAGTCCCTCAGCAGCAGGTGGGCCAGAAAACATAGCAAGCCACCTACCTCTTCTGGTGAACACCAACTGGTGCAGCAGCCGCAACGGTGGGCCTCCCCCTCTTCTAGGATGAGTGATGGAGAGCTGGGGCCAGCAGAGAACGCAGTGGAGCCTCAACTCGGCAGAGCAGCATGTCCTCTAATTGGGCTCCCACCACACACAGTTCAGATGGCCATGGCCCAAGCACTGTGGGTAGCCTTTCACCAGTTCAGCTACTCTATCAATAATCTACTTTCGCCCTTCAACAAACTGCCTGCCCCTGCCACAGCTGCACCAAGTTGGAAGACCTGCATTGCAAGGCCAAACAATTATTCCAAAGCAATGAAGGATGTTGACAGAGGAATGAAGAGGTGCTTGCAATTTGTTTTATAGATGTTCAATCTCTTTGAGAAACTAACACCTGCTGAGAAGATTACTACAACATGGTGGTGACAGCATTTGATGCCCACTTTATCCATAGCTCAACCCTGATTTTGAATTACTTAAGCTGTGCTAGGCCAAACAGTATGAAAGATACAATTGATGACTTCTATGCACGACTGTGATCCCTTTAAGAAGGTCTGAGTTCAGCTGACCGAGAGCTGCAGGTCATCTGCCCTGAGACCTCACATCCTAAGGAAGCCAGGTATATATGCACCATGCCAGGCGCTCGCAAACCTAGAAGCGGCACAGGAGTGTGCCCAGTGAGCATCTGCAGCTATTGCAGAAGAAAACCTCACAGTCTCAACATATGCCCAGCCCATGGCAAAATATGCTCAGCATGTGGAAGGGTCAACCACTTCACAGGGATTGTTAAGGTGGGCGTTGAGGAGGACAAACCAGAGTTGCCCTCTATGCAACATTGCCAGTACCTAGGAAGCCCATGATGCCTCACGTACGCACCTGAAGATGCACTGCTCAATGACAGCGATGATGATGAAGAAGACTTTTAGGCATTTATCATCTCCTTTGCTACCCCAGCATCTGCTGAACGCTCCACAAGGCCCACCTGCATGGTCCAGCTATATGGCTGCAAAGTGGCAACGCTCATCGACACTGGCGCCTCCGTCAGTGTCATGAGCAAGAAGCAATTCAAGCACCTGAGTACTAGACCACAGCAGAATCTTACATAGACTATATGCCTTCTGCAATGCCAAGGCCTTCCTGGTGCTAGGTGCATTTGGCATGGATATCTGTCATGATGATCAAACTATCAGACAAAATTCCTTGTCACAACGACCAGAAACTAAACCCTCCTCAGCTGTTCTATGGCATAGTCCCTCTAGCTGGTCACGTTTGCCATGAAAGTCAATACTATTGGTGTCAAGGCCATCCTTCAGGATTTTCATTGCCTTGTTAAAGGTTTGAGGTGCCTGAAGACAGTTCCGCTGCAGCTACGCTCTGACCCTTCTGTACAACCTAGAGATCTCCAGTACTGGTGCATACCTTTGCACTTCCGCACCAAGATCTCAAAGGAACTGACAAAACTAGAAGACCTTATTGAAATAGAAAAAGTGCAAGGACCCACTTCCTGAGTCTCCTTAAATGAAAACAACTTGAAGCTGTCAGGAGTTGCGTGGATATGAGACTGCCCAACCAGGCAATGAAAAGAGAATGGCACCTAACCCTAACAATCAATGATCTTTTGCTTATATTGAGCTTTACCCAATAGTTCAATAAACTATAACTCAATGTGGGATATCATCAAAGCCCCTTGGATGATAGGAGCCAGTATAAAACAACCTTCTCTATAACCTATGGTTGAGACAGTACAAGGCAGTACAAACGCCTTAACTTCAGGATCTCACTGGTACAGAGTCTATCCTTCTGTTAATGTTGGAGCATATCAAACACTCCCTGGATGGGGAAAATAACGCTGCCCTAACCTTATTAGATTTATTTGCAACCTTCAACACCATTTCTCATTCCATTCTCATTCCAAGATTAGGGAAATAGGCATTGAAGGGCCTAAATTAACTTGGATCTCATATTTTCTAACCAATAGATCTCAGTCACTGCGTCTCCCTCCTTTTCTCTCAGATCCTACTCTTTTGGATTATAAAATGCCACACAGGCCAGGGAAGTGCTTGTCTCTGACACCAGCTGCCCAAAGGGGATCTCCAAGCTGGAGATAACAGCTCTCTCAGATCTTGACCCCTGCATTCAACTTGCCATGAAGGCCTTAAGGAACCACACATAGAGGAACTTCCTGTCCTAGGTGCAGAGACCTCAATAGTTGACAAGATGTGCTGGCCTTATGGAGGGTGAACGATAAGGTGAGTGCAACTGCAATCCGTATCCTGATGAGAGGGCTGAGGCTAGGTATGCCAACAATGCTGCATGACTGAGCCACCCAAGTGTCACATTAGGGGGGCACCAAGGCATTGTGAAAACCAAAGCCCGATTGTGGGAGGAATTGCATAAAAAGATGACACACCCACAGAAGGCAATGGGCAGACATATTTCACAGATGCATAACACAAGTACCATATTCATGCCTGTGTTTGCTTGTGCTAACACATTAAAGCCAACGCTAATGGCTTTGACAGTGCTTGTTGTCAGTATCTTGGAGGTCTCAAGATTTTACCATTTCCAAATCTGCATGTTTGGGGAGGGTTAATTAAAGTTAGACGTTTGAAAGGAATCAATAAGTGGTCTGACTAATCTAGTTTTTATGGATTTTGTGTGGTGTTTCTTATGACAATCAGGCTCAGGTTAAAGTCTAATTGTGGGCAGTGAAGGTGCAATGTCGTAATAGGTTGATGACCGACCAAAGGGATTTAAGGATGGATAATATGCTAGTTATAGATGAAAAACATTTAAGTATGATACGGATAGCGCACACAATGTCAAACAGTTACGGAAGAAGTAATGTAATGTGCATGGTGAAATGCTCCGAAGCATTTGGGTTAATGTTTGTGGTATGCATTTAGGAGCCGGGAGCTGAGTGAGAGTCTGGGGAGCAGGGGAAGGCTAGAGTGCTTTTGGGAGAGGTAGTGATATTAAGAAAGAAACGTAGGGTGTGGGTTTGCAGACTCTGTGCCAGATTTACGTACATGTCACTCAACACAGCGCAGCACACGGAGCTGCTGCGCTGAGTGAGAGGGAGATAGGAGGAAAGTGACATATCTACAGAGATATGGCACTATCCTCCACTCTCCCTAGCTGGTGTATAATCAGGTTGCTAAGCGCCAAGAACACCCCTTTGCACCATAGTACAAGAGTGGGAGTGTAAGTCTGAAAGGTAACCTTCCAGTACAAAATACTATGCCTAGAGAAGCTGTACAGTGCAGCACACATGCAAAGTCATAAAAGAAAGGAAAAATAAAAGCATTTCTCCTTTTAAAACATGCTTCAAAGTGGTGTTATCTTGTGATGCAAAACCCTGGCGACTATTGTTAGTAGATAGGATTTTGTGTCAAAAAGCATGGGTGGTTGCCAGGGAAAGCCCACGTAGTACCCATGTAACTCCCCTCTGTCGCAGAGTAACTCAAAGTTGTGCTTGTCGCTGTTTTGCGTTACTTTTAGGCAATGTTCCAATCCAACAAAAAATGTTTTACACAGGTTTTTATTACTTTTGTGACTCAAACCCAGCGCAAAACCCCTTTGATTCATCTCATGCATGGGCTACAGGGTCAGATTCATGTCAAGCAATTCATTTTGGGAAGTGTATGAAAGATTTGAACTCTAGTCAGTTTTAAGTGGGTGCACTGTGGTATGAGAAAAGTACTTTCTCCTCTCTTTTGAGTCATATTTAGGGGTGGTCGAGTGCGTCGTTGGAGAGTCTGTGTTGTTTTGAACTGGACTGGGCTAGGAGGTTGGTTAACAGAGGGAGGCTGTATGGAGGGGCGCTGGTGGCTGCCGGGAGAGTTGTGGGTTTGGCAATGGACCTTGATGTGTGTATTATTCAGTCTGGTTTAATTTCCCATGGGGTAGGTGGATGATAATGGGGAAATGGTGTAGTAGAGAAAGGTGAGCAAATTGCATCATCGTCAAGAGAGATGGTTGGCCTTGCATAAATATTAATATCCCTGCCCCCCGTAGATGATTTTAGTGCCTTCAGAGTATCTGACAACATAGTAATGATTTAAAGGTTGATATCTGAGAACTGGATCATGGACTTTCCATAGTCATACACGGGTCCAGCTCATTTTGCTGGTTATGGCACGTGTGATAATACGTTTTTTCACATAAGGGATTTTTTTTGTTATTTGAAACCAAGAAGTAAAGTGATAGTGTATTGGTCATTGAGAGAGTGCGGCTGCTGCATGTGGGAGAACAGAAAACTGATGCAGTGTAATCTTAATCCCACCTCGGACCTCATCAATCCATTTACAGCTGCTCCCTGCCCCTTGAGCTCTCTCTTGCAGCTTTCTGCTTTGTCCTTTCGTGGCTCTTTTCCATCTTTCTCTTACTCCGTTTTTCCCATATGTGTCTTATGCTCACAGTAAATGACTGCTGCAAAAAAATAAGTGTCAGCCCCCGATAAATAAACGCAGGTGCCCATCCAAATGCAACCAGCAGCTCACATTAAGCACTGTTTGCACCATAGTCAAATGTGTCTGTGTGATATCTAGCATACGTTTTGTACTGGGTGCCCTTCCAATACAAAATACAATGCTTAAACAACCATTTAAGCCTTTCTCACTTTGGGTGTGTGCTGTACAGTACAGCACACTTGCAAGGTCAAAAATATTTATAGAAGTAAACACAGTTCTCCCTTTTAAAGTTTGCCTCAGAGACATTACTTTTTGTCACAAAGGCCTGCCTGCCACTGTGAGTAGATCGGGCTTTGTGTGAAATAGGCATGGGTGGTCGCATTGTAATACCCATGTAGCACCAGGGAACACTCCTCTAACGCAAAGTAAAGGAAAGCAGCGCAAAGTACTATTTTGCACTACTTTCAGGCAGCATCCCAGTAAATCCCAAATAAACATTTTACAATGGTTTGCGTCACTTTTATGATGCAAACTGTTAACATATCTGCTCCTAGTCTTCCTCACTTGAGGACACGACTACTTCTTAGGAATTTGAATGGTCCTGGATTTCGTTGGAGAGAGGCCACTAAACAGTATGACGTAAGCTAGGGGCTTTCTGTGAAAGGATCTGGAAAGTCCACAACAGAACACTGGACAATACACCAGGACTTCCACACTCTTGGAAATCTCTGCCTGGAAGCTGGAGCCAGTGGACAGGTGTTGCTTGAGTCCTCACTGTGGGGTAATCCACGAGGCAGGGTTTTTGTAACGGTGTAAATAAGCAGACACTTGATTTTCTAATGAACTAGACTACAATCAGAAGAAAGAAAAAGTGACTCGGCATTAAGCATCTGTAGCAAAGTTTTGGGAGCTCTCAGCCCCTTGGCTCCTTTGGCTAAATAAGACTGAATATCAGTGGAAATGCACGTTCTGGATGTTGTAGGCAGAGATAGATTTATTGAACAGCCAAATGAGTACATAGATAGTGTAGGACATGACTGCATAAGTACACTCTTCAGGTATAAACAGGAAATAAACACTTATTATAACAAAAAATATTTAAAAACACTACTTTTACGGAACAGCGACCTTGTGAATAAAGAAACACAATACTTAGGGCTCAAATGCAAGCGTTTTTGATGCAACATGGCAAATATACATTATTTTAAAATGTTCTGGTACTGAAAGGAAATAAAGGTTTGTCCAAAAACTCTTAAGTCCTAGAACGCATAGCGTGGTCTGTTTAAAAGCCAGCGATGTTTCGGAATGTCACGTGCGCCATTGGGCCTCTTGGCCGCAAATTATGTGGAGGTTTTCTTAATTGAACCCGTGATTTGCTTCAGAATTTATGCCACTTCTAAGTAGCTTATCGAGTTGGGCCTGTTTCTTTGCATTCCGATACTTGTATTTCTAGTGTACTCATTATACAAATCTCAGAATGCAAATATACAAATCCAGGATTTCTTATGCACATAAGAGACACGAGACAGCCAGCGATCTCCTTTTTCCAGTGGGATATCAAGGGTGTTCTGAACCCTAATGCTAGCAAGGAAAACTGTCCCCGGCCCCATGCAGGTACTAAAGCACAGCCATAATTGGACTACAGTGGACACACTCACACCCCTGGGCGTAGTGCCTGACTAATTACAGCCGCAACCCTATTATTTTACTCCGGTTCCCCAACTAAACCAGTGGTAAATGGGTCGTGGCTGCCACATATCTTGGCCGCCCCAAAAGGAAACGAGGAGCCCTTGTGACAGGCTGTTGCCTACGCCAGGTCGGGCTAGATTCCGCGGAGTGTTCGGGCCTCGCTGCAACGTAAAGCTGGATACCTCTCCTCAAACTCCAGAGCGTGGCGACTAGATGTACACGTGGCCCACGAGGCGCAGGCAGTGCATCCAATTGGGAGGAAGATCGGAGGCGCGCAGTTTGTTGCCGTCGAGACGCAGCAGGCGTAGGCGGGAAAAGTGCACTGGGGACATCATGCGGCAGAAACTGCTGATGTTGAAGGCTGTGAGAGAAAAGAGCCGGAATGAGAATGAAAAGAAACCACGATCTAGCCAGAAAAGTAGCCAATATTTAGGTTCCCCACGTTCATCCAGAGCTGGGGCACACGAGTCTGCCCAAGTGCCTCAACACCGCCCTTCAGCGTCCCCTTCTTTTCCTATCTAAACCACACAAACTTGTGCGCACATACATACACAGCTCTGCCAAAGAACCCAAATCCTGCCTTGTAGTGTCGCATTCCTGACAATTCCAGCACTGTATCCTATAACAAATCCTATCAATAGCAGTGTTATAACCAAGTCCCACACACAGCTCTGCAAATTCAGTCTTGCATCATGCCTTACTATGCCAACATGGGAATCCACTCACAGCTCCACCAATGTACCTTGACCAAGATACACACCACCATGTTATTCCTGAACTATATGTGTTGTCGCTATGCCCACAACGTGCCCAGCACCACCACCTACTATTACAGAACAATAGCACAAATACATATACGCAAGTGTACCTCAGTCCTGCCTTGCAGCGCGTCCCTATTCCATCACAAAATCCTACACCTATCTCTGTCAATGCACCTCAGTATTGCCGCGCTGTTCCAGCCGTAGACACATCTTCCAATGCAATCCCTAGTGCCAGGATGTCTTCTACATGAAACAGATGCTGTTTGGAAAAGAGGAGCTGCCTATTCCAGAGGATAATTAAGAACAGAATGGAGGTTTGCAAGGCATGAGGAAACATAGGCCACCCCACCCTGCCACGCTTTCCTGTCTCTGGGGGCCCCTGGCAGCCGCCCATCCTGTCATGTCTCAGTCTTACAGATGGAGATTCTAAGATTACACTCGAGAACAAGCAGTCATGGGAGCAAAGTTAAAAACATCTTAAAGTTGCAGTGCTCTGGTGTTTTAGGAAGCAGGCTGTGGATTAATTCATTGCATGGACTAGGCAGTATATGCTGGTGCTGGTGCGTGTGGAGGATTGAGATCTAGGGTAAGACCTACAAGTAGAGCTCCCTGACGGCATAGCATGGGCGTCACTAGTCAGACTTGAGGTGCACTGGCAGACTTGGGAACAGCGTGTTGGCTCCTATGCTGAATTACCAAATCTGGAGTGGAGTGCACGTGAACAGTTGCATGTTGCAATAAAAAATGAAATGACTTGCATTTGTGGAGCTGTGCTTTATTCCTATTCCTAAAACACAAGCCAAGAAAGCTTCAAAGAAGGAAAGAGGTGCATCGACAGAGCTGCTGCAGTTTCCAGTACTGCATAAATTGAGAATGCAGCAGGTTAGGACTGAACTGAGTATGCACAGCTGTTAGCCTGTCTAGAAATGGTGCACCAGAAGGTGTTGCAGGTTTGAAGGACTGGGGTGTGTTGACAGAGCTGTGTCTCGGTCTTTTATTGGAATAGCACAGGGTGCTGCAGACGGGATTGAGGCCCATATTTACTTATATTTGACACAACACAAAAAATGGAGAGAAAAAATATGCCCCATATCTACAAAAATATAGCATATTTTTTCCCTCCCGCAGCTCTGGGGCACTTTGGCTGCCATGTGTCAAAGCTCACTCCTTTAATGCTATGCGGTCGGTACACCTATTGCCCCCCCCTTGAGCAGTGCGTGGACCACGCGCTGGTTGATCAATGGCTGTTGCCTCCGGGTGCAAGTGTGAAGTGCTGGACACAGGAGCGAAGTTGAATCCCCCAGCATTGTGGCCTTTGTTCACCTCCTTGTCTCTTTATGACCCTGCAGGGAATGCAGACTCCTCCCATGTTGATGTCCTCGCGGCTCCCCCCCTTGCCTTCCTGAGTACTGGATGCCTAAATAATGCTTGTTGTATACAAGCTGCACTGTGGATGTGTGCAGGAGCTGCTGTGATAACACTGCACATGTTTGTTATTTCACGTCATGCTTGAAAATTGTAACCCCTTCGCTGCCAGGCCTTTTCCTCCTCAGGTGCAGAGCCGTTTTTTGGCTTTTTGGGATAGTTCAAGCTTAGGCCCTCATAACTTTTTGTCCACATAAGCTATCCATGCCAAATTTGCGTCCTTTTTTCCAACATCCTAGGGATTCTAACGGTACCCAGAGTTTGTGGGGTCCCCTGGAGGAGACGAAGAAATTAGCCAAACTACAGCTAAAATTTAGTTTTTTTCGGAAAAAAAGTGCTGCAGAAGAAAACATGTGTTTTTTCCCCTGAATATGGTATCAACAAAGGGTTTATGGTTCTCAAATCATCATCTTCCTAGCTTTCAGGAACAGGCAGACTTGAATCAGAAAACACAATTTTTCAACACAATTTTGGCATTTTACTGGGACATGCCCCATTTTTACTATTTTTTGTGCTTTCAACCTCCTTCCAGTTAGTGACAGAAATGGGTGTGAAACCAATGGTGGATCCTGGACAGCTAAACATTTCTGAAAAGTACACACAATTCTGAATTCAGCAAGGGGTCATTTAGGTAGCTCCTGCAAGGCTTTTCTACAGAAAATAACAGCTGAAATAAAAATTAAAATTAAAATTGAGCTGAAGAAAACAGCTACTTGTGGCAGATTTTTGAAAGCAATATACTGTTACGTCTGCTGGACTGTTCTGGTTGTGGGGATATTTAGGGCTTCTAGGGTCATCAAGAACCCTAGATACCAGAGCCAATAAATGAGCTGCACCTTGCAATGGGTTTTCATTGTATAGTGGGTATACAGCAATTCATTTGATTAAATATAAAGAGTCCAAAACACAGCATGGACACATCACATTTTTCTTATAAAAACTGACCTGTTTTTTGCAAAGTGACTAACTGTGAATTTTGGCCTCTGCTCATCCGGCACCTAGGGACACCTAGCAAACCTGGGCATATCTGAAAACTAGACACCTGGGGGAACCTAGGATGGGGTAACTTGTGGTGCTCTCACCAGGTTCTGTTATCCAGAATCCTTTACAAACCTAACAATTTGAAAAAAAAACACTTTTTCCTCACATTTTGGTGCTACAAAGTTCTGGAATCCGAGGGGAGCCACAAACTTCCTTCTACCCAGCATTCCCCACATCTCCCGTTAAAAATGGTACATCACTTGTGTGGGTATCCCTAGTGCCCGCTAGAGGAAATGCCCCAAAACACTACATGGACACAACAATTTTATCAATTACAAAACTAACTGTTTTTGCAGGGCGGGCACCTGCTTTTTTGGTCCTGGGCTCAGCAAACATCTATGGAAACCTACCAAACCCAGACATTTCTGAAAACTTGACACCCGAGGGAGTCCAGGGAGGTGTGACTTGAGTGGATACCCCAGTGTTTTCTTACCCAGAATCCTCAGCAAACCTCAAATGTAGCTAAAAAATAAAAATGTCCCCACTTTTCTGTGAGGGATCACAGCAATAGCACAAATTTCTTCCAACCAGCGTTCCCCTCAGTCTCCAAATAAAAATGATACCTCACTTGTGTAGGTGGGCCAAGTGCCTGTGACAGGGAAGAGCCAAAAACATGTTGAAATTGAGGGGGAACCAAAGCGAGTTCAAAAGGGCAGTTTGAAAAAAAATGTTTTTTAGGCTGACAAGTGAGGCAGAATCTTTATCAGTATAGATGCGACAATGCTGGGTGGTAGGAAGTTTGTGGATTCCTGCAGATTCCGGAAGGTTCCATCACAAAAATATGGGGAAAATGAGTGATTTCAAGCAAAGTTGGAGGTTTGCCAGACATTGCGGCTAAGAAAATGGTGTGGGGTGCATGTGAAGCACACCACCCTGGACTCTCCCAGATGTTTAGTTTTCAGATATGTCTAGGTCTCGTAGATTTTTCTAGATGGCAGCGTCCCAAAGTCCAAAAAGTGGAGCCCTCACCATTCCAAGTGGGACAATTTTGAGAGTTAGCCATGCTCTCATGGCCCAAATATAAAATAAAAACCCCAAATAATCAAATGTCCTCTTACTTGCCGTTGGGATAAGATCTTTTAGTGTGCGGGGTGGGGAGAGCTGAAAGACTGTTATCCCCTTTAGTTGGGGTGGGGGCATAACCATGCCCATACTGGTTGGTAGCCACCACCCCACTATTTTTTTCTTTTTAATGCCCTGGTATCTAGTAGGCTTTCTGACCCCCTCCCATCCGGGGAGTGGTTCAGGGCTAACTGTCCCATCTGCCCACCAGTGGGCAGAGCAACTTTGTCCCATTTATTTGGGGTGGGGGTATGGCCATACCCCCGCCCTGTTTAAAAAAAAAAAAAAAAAAATCTTCCCTGGTGTCTAGTGCACTTTCTGCTCCCTTGGGGGCAGATGGGCCTTACTAAAATAGGCCGATCTGCCCCCAAGGGGGGCAGAAATGGCCAACAGTAATGTACCCCCATGGGGAGCGACTCTTGCCCAAGGGGCTGCCCCCACCAAACAAAACACACACACACACACTAATCCCTGGTACCTAAGTGGTGTCTGCCGATGAGCCTAATAGAAATAGGCCGATCTGCCCCCAAGGGCGGCAGAAATGTCTTAAAATAATTTGCCTCCATGGGAACGGCCCTTGCCCAAGGGGCCGCTCCCCTTAGGTAAAATAGTAAAGAAAACAAATCCCTGGTGTCTAGTGGTTTCTGCCCCCCTAGGGGGCAGATTGGCCTAATAAAAAGCCCCGATAAGGGGTCCCTCCCCTTGCATGAAATTGGCGCAAAAAAATATATCCCCTTGTGTCTGAGTGCTCAGACAGAACAGTGTATCAGATGCTGCCCTGGAATTGGGTCCGTTTCTGTAAGGGAGTGAGTCCTACACCTGTGAAGGGTTAAAATCTACAGGGGGTGGACTGTGGAACCCACTTGAACTTGAATGCAGAAAGCTATATGCTTCCTGCACCCAATACGCAAGTAGGATGTTCCCTGAAAACCCAGGAGCTAGGCTTTTTTTGTTTCAACATACGTGCTAGACTGAAGGCTTGCTTGCTACATGTGTGAAGATACATCTGAGGCTACCCAGGTGAAGTTCTGAGATCTACAAAAGGTATGATTTAGGTCTTTAGAGAGTAGATCTGGGGTTCACATGTTGAAGGACAGAGGCATACAGAGGTAAAGGATAGAGGTTCTCTGAAGTCTACCAGGCAGAACAGTTGCTGATACAGAGGAACAGGGCTGAACTGTATATGGGCACAAGTCAGAAGCATAGAAGGCTTGTGATATGAAGATTTAGGGTGAAAGACTGAGGCCAATAGAGATGTACCTTGTTAATACGATTTTTTTTAGCAATAGTATGAGTTTGTTTTAACACTTCTGCTTGCATCACTTCAAAACTGAAGTATGTTTCACTGATATTAACATGCAATGTTACTCTCAAAAGAAATATGTAAATTTCTTGTGGTACAGATGCCTAACAATAACTATAATATTCATAAACACCCCCTAAATTAAACAACCTTTTACCCAAAATTCTAAACTTATACCTTTAAACCCTACTTATATCATTCACGGTATACCCTTATCTAATCACATATTAATGTCGAACCCTTAATAATTAATCCTTATACATCAAGCCCTCAAACCTACTCCCCAAAGCCTTAATATGATATCTTAAACCTCTATCCCTAAGTCCACCCTTTTACACTTAAACCCAAACCCTTAATACGTTAACGCCTTTCACACATGACTTCAATATATCTTGGAAACACTTTGGGAAGCATTTCATGTATATATTTTTAAAACTAATAACTGAGGAGTGGTATTGATAGAAGTGGCACTTTGACATTTTGAATCAATAGTTCTTAAAACGTCTGCATGGATGAATGGGTGAAGAGCAGAGGCCCAGGAAGGAGAGAGAGGAGTTCAGCTCATCAGGGTGAATGGCAATGGCCTGCAAGTGAAGTCAATTCAAACTTTGCAAACAGTCTCTTTACCTTGGATCAGATTCCCCTCCAGGTAGAGGTACTGCAGGCTCTGCGGCACCCAGGGGACCCCCAGGAACCGGTTGTAGGCCAGGTCTAGCTCCACCAGTGATGATAGGTTGTAGGCCGCCACTGGCACCGTCTCGTCACTCAGGTTGTTGTGTGAGAGCCGCAGGTAGCGCAAGTCTTTGAAAGAAGCAAAAGGGTCTGCAGGAAGGTCTGAGAGTGAGTTGTTGGAGAGGTAGAGCTGCTGCACTGAGGGTGGGATGCGGCGTGGGAATTCATGGAATCTGTTCTGACTCAGATCCAGGAGGTTCAGGGACTTCAGATCTGAAAACAGCAAAAAAAGGAACAAAATGAGGATTCTTATTTGAAAACTGATGGAAGGGAGAAAATACGCTCATACAATAGTTACATCTCTTCAAAGACCCTATAGAGTCACTGGGAAAACAGGATTTCTCCACTGAAGAACCAAAATACACCTGAGAGAACAGGAGGCAAACAGAGAAGGCTACTGATAGAAGGTAACCCCTCCCTCACTGTTTATACCAATTGCAGAAATGGCTACAAAGTGCAGCTGTTGCCTGACCTTGTTGGATCACCAGAAAATAGAGTTTCAAGTATCACTTCTGAGGGGAGCTTTGGCTCTGCCCACATGTTGGTCACAAGAAGTACAGCATTTGATTGGGCTGAAGTAGTGTTCTTCCCCAGAAAGCGTTCTTTTAGTGCACTCCCAATAGATCGTAGAGGGTTTCGCCTAACCTAATATGGCCACCACGTCAAAGCGTACTCATGTGGCAGCATGGAGGAGTCCTCCGGCATTCAGGAATGTGCAGTTCATTTTGTTCTTCATAGACACTTTGGTGTTGGCAATATAAGGAGTGGCGAGACAACAATCCACTTAACTTTTGTGGTAATTTCACTATCTACCAAAGCGCAGGCATTTAAGTGGGCCAGGTCCGTCCGGGTATATAGACCTGGCAGTAATTAAAAACGGACTTTGAAATGGGTCCCTATCGGGTCTTAAGTTCATGTGCTTTCATTTACTGGCATAAACACTGGTCGTATTCTGAACAATGAATGCAAAAACACGAGAAGGCCATTCATATCAGCGATTTAGCTCCTCTTTACATCTCACGTGTTTTACATTAATTACTGCATTCCCTAAGAACGACATCATGTCGCCATGAAAGCAGGACCAAGCGAGCCAAAGGTAAACGCAGCTTGGGTTTTTATCTGTAAATGCAAATTGCTACCACTTAGCGAAGCAAGTTCCACCTCAAGGTTGGACCTGATCTCAGATTCACTGGAATCTGACATGTCTACTGGTGTCCGGTACCTGCTGGCGTGGGTCTTCGATGCATGTCTTGCACCAGCTGCACGACTGGTAAATGCACTTACAGTCGTTACCATGCAACGAGTGCTCTAGGTGTGCGACACTGCAGAAATACTAAAACCAGGGCTTTTAATAGGCCCGTCCACCTGGGGCTCAAACTCAGTAGTAACTGAAAACGGGTCCTTATTGGGCCCTACATTCATGTCCTTAACTTCACTAGGTAAAGCACTGACCTATTTCTGAATGATCAGTGTTAGAAATTTTAAGGTAATCCATGTCAGCTATTTAGTTTCTGTGTGTATTTCACCTTTAATACTCATAAGTAATGCAAGATTAAGTAAGTTATTTCCAAGATGTGTTTCCGTATTTTGTTCTGCAGTATATTATCCTTGTATAGCACATACTGCGTCATCTCCAGGTGTTTATAATGGTCACTGTTTAAAGCTCTGGACTTAAGGGTGAAGGCAGTGTGAGTTTTTGCAGTGCCTGTCAGCACGTGTGTAGCTTCCATTGCTGCAGCGGTTACAGAGGCACCCTGACCCAGAGAGGCCCACTGAGCCCTGATTATTTATTGCTATATTTTATAGTTACAACAGCCAGAGGTCCCCATTTCTTTCCTAGCATCAAGGCTGACACAGTGGCTATGCTACTGCCTGTCAGTGTGTTAAAAAGGTGTTCAGAATACATGGTCATCCACTCCTTGGCCTCTCTGCAGAGTACATAGAGCAATGGTCATGTGTGGAGGAGGTACACAGTTGTCAAAATATTGAGAAGGTGAAAGTGAAAGAAAATTCTGGGCTTACAAGTGAGTGGCTAAGTTGTGT
The DNA here is from genome assembly GCF_031143425.1 of Pleurodeles waltl. Taxonomy (NCBI): domain Eukaryota; kingdom Metazoa; phylum Chordata; class Amphibia; order Caudata; family Salamandridae; genus Pleurodeles; species Pleurodeles waltl. Next base: position 428,325,542 of record NC_090445.1, on the reverse strand, counting down.
TTTAGGAGGTGGTAAACATTTCCAGAGGCCACAGTAATGATTAATGTGCGGTCTCACAATTTCAGATTAAAGCATTTTCAGTAAAAGTATTGGGGAAAAAATAATTGTTGCTATTCATTTATCCTAAACAGCTAACAGCTGTTGACAAAGCCAGTAGTCCTGGCTGGCTTTAGATTTAGGTCAGTTGTGTTACATATCTGGATACAATCACAGAAAGCTCAGAGAGGAACCAAAAGACTGGCTGGGGGGAGGAAGTGGGGCTATGGAAATCACAGGAATATAGTTTACATGTTTAAGCCACGCCCTTAATTACACAGACCCCCCTTTCATGTTTTTCATCCCACTTAAAGCCGTGCCAAGGCAGGTGTTAGCATTTTTTTGGTAACTTTACATTTAGAATGTCCTATTTGGCCCGATGTCATAGCACGTTTGAAGCATTTTACGTTACTAGATGATTTCCGCACCATCAGGATGTTGAAGGGTTTTTCATTCCCAACGCTAGCAGCTCTGGACCCTAGGTCACATCTCCTCCTCATGGGTGAAAGTGTTTTTCATCATGCTTTGTTGCTGCTCCTGAGCGTCTCAGAAATGACAGCCAGGCCCCTGGACTAGCGCGAGAAGGTGGCCGAGCAGTAGCGACTTGTGCTCACCTGATTCTCGCACCCCCCTGACAGAAGCATCGGACAGCTCACAGGGGCAGAGGAGAACGGCACAGTCCGCTTCCTCTCACTCTTCCCAGCAGGCAACACATGGCATTGTTGCTTAAAGTCATGTGATTTCGATGTTTAAATGATGTGTCCTGGTTGAGGGCGTTATTACACACTTGTTAGACCTGACAGCTTTAGGGTGGTCATACCCCAACATTTTACCTGTCTCCCTCCACTTTTCTGACACAGTTTTTGCTGGTTTTAGGACTCTGTGCATGTTACCACTGCTAACCAGTCCTAGAGTGCATATGCTCGCTCCCTTAAACATGGTGACATTGGTTCATATTGGCATATTCCGATTTACTTATAAGTCCCTAGTAAAGTGCACTACATGTGCCCAGGGCCTGTTAAATTAAATGCTACTAGTGGGCCTGCAGCACTGATTGTGCCACCCGCATAAGTCACCCTTTACCCTTGTCTCAGGCCTGCCATTGCAAGGCCTGTGTGTGCAATTTCACTGCCACTTCGACTTGGCATCCAAGAGTACTTGTCCAGCCTTAAACTCCCCTTTTTCTACATATAAGTCACCCCTAAGGAAGGCCCCCGGTAACCAATAGGACAGGGTGCTATGTAGGTAAAAGGCAGGACATGTACATATGTTTTTTGTATGTCCTGGTAGTGAAAAACACCTAAATACGTTTTCCACTACTGTGAGGCGTGCTCCTTTTATATACTAGCATTAGGCCTGCCCTCATGTACTTTTTGAGTAGTAGATTGTGGTTTGAAAGGGGAAACCAGGTCATATTTAGTATGGGTTGAATAGTAATAGAAAATCCTGCTTATTGGTGAAGTTCGATTTTATATTATTATTTTAGAAATGCCACTTTCAGAAAGTGAGCATTTCTCCGCACTTAAAACCAACTGTGCCTTACAGCCTGTCTCCAATCAATGTCTAGTCTGTGCTGGTTGACAGCTCCCTTGTGCATTTCACCCAGACAACCACAAACACAGGACACTAGTCACATCTGCATTCATCTGCATACTGAATGGTTCTTCGTGGGCTGCAAGGGTAGAGGGTCTGACAGTTACATTTCAAAGGTCAGTGGCCTGTCCTCACACAAAGGACTGATTACCTTCCCCCCCCCCCCCCCCACCACCACCACTGGTGCCCTGGCAGACAGGACTGGGCTGAAAGGGGAACGTGTGAGCTTTAAAACCACTCTTTGACATCTCCCCTACTTCAAAGGCATTTTTGGGTATATAAACTGGGTCTCTGACCCTACCAACTCAGACACTTCTGGACCTGCAGCTAAACTCTGTCAGAAGCCCTGCCTGGCTGCCCAAAGGACTCTCTGGGCTGCTTTGCTGAGAAGGACTGCTGTCCTGCTGTTGCCTTGTTGTCCTCTAACTGTGCTGGAAGGACTCTGCATTCCCCCAAAAGTGCTCTCCAAGGGCTTAGATTGAGCTTGCCTCCTGTTTTGAAGCCTCAGGGACAGCAAAGACTTCAATTATTAGCTTTTTGTTGGTACCGGACTACAGCGACTCCGGAACAACTTCAGCGACGTAGCAGCCTGCTCCTACTCCGTGGACCTCGCAGCCTGAAACACAAGTCCGACGTTGCCGCAACTCCAATGATGTCACTCAGGGAATCGAGGCATTGCGAACGACGACGCATCATCTCCCCCTGCATCTGGACAGAACCGACGGCTCACCTCCACCTGCTTTGCACCGCAGAACTGACGACTCTTTGATGGAAGCTGTAAGGGACTGACGCCGTTCCATGCGACGTCCTCGTTCTTTGTTTTCAAAAGGCACTGTACCTGTGGGTCCGTGTGACTCCGTGACCTGCACCGGTGGTATCGGGTTGTTGGGAACAACTCCGTTAGCGACGTCATGATAGCCCCAGTTGGAGCTATTGTGTTTCTAGGCGTTTTAGTTGGATTTATTCTTTAAAAATTCATAACTTTGATTGTGTACATTGGATTTTTCTTGTTTCAACAGTATTTTATTTAGATAAGTATTCTCTATTTTCTCTAAACCAGTGTGGTGTCTTTTTGTGGTGATTTCACTGTGTTATGGTATAAATTCTGCACAAATACTTTACACATTGTCTTCTAAGTTAAGCCTGACTGCTCAGTGCCAAGCTACCCTAAGGGAGGGCACAGGATAATTTGGATTGTGTTGTGACTTACCCTGCCTAGGATTGTAGTTTCCTACTTGGCAAGGGTGTATACCTCTGCCAACTAGAGACGCCATTTCTAACAATACTTCAAGAAACTGTGTGTGTTTGAACAGATGTCAGTTTTTTTCAGTGCATCATTTCTTGTTAAATTTGACAATGTTGACTTTACAAAAAGTTGGGGAGCAGGTACACTGAAACACCTATTACATACTATCAAAGTTTTTGACACAAAGATTTCATTTTGACTTTCATATATGGTTTAAAAACTACTCTTTAAAAAGGATTCACAATTCTATGCAAATCCAAAATAAGGAGCTAACAATTGCCCTAATGGCTTCCCACTATATTGTTAGCAATTTAAGTTTCCGTCTGAATCGTAACATATCACAAGAGTTCTCAAAATTATATCCTCTCTCTCCCAATGATCAATATTTGCTCAGGCAAAGGTATTTAACTAACCCAGAGCTGAAATCTTAAGTTGAGCAAATATTGATCTTTGGGATAGAGAGGATTTAATTTTGAGAACTCTTGTGATATGTTAGGAAACGGAGAGAAACTTAAACTTACTGACAATATAGAAGGCAGTTCAATATAAGGAACATCTGGGCACTTACCAAGAAACTTGATAAGGCAAGTATAAACAGGACTCTTTTTTAGATGTTTTTTTTCTGTTTCCACCCTTACCACAGCTAGTTGGTAATCGTAATTGACCTAGTTGAAAAACATTGGCTAATTATGGTAAACATGCTCTTTTTAAACTTTATTTTCATGTTAATATATATGTTAACATTGTAGCATTGGACCGATACAGAAAAAAAACCACCTTTATTATATACTGGGTACATATATCAGATGGATAGTCACTTCGATGCACCTGGGGTGTGAAAGTTTTGCATGGTGAATCAACAAAAGAGGTGACACAGGTACTGAAATAGGAAACCTGGCATAGTTCTAAGTACATTAAGCAATGTCAAATATATTGGTTTGAGATTCCAGCAAGAGTCCATTTGCAACATAAGGAAACAGTGCAGTAGAAACACATCGATCCCATGTATTAACCCACACCACTGGCAACGCACAGCACAAAACTGTCCCATCCCCACTGTGGTCAACAGGGAGCAGCAGCCCGACCACCACGAACTACGCTACTCACACAATCAATGAATCAGGGGATTTGTAAAGCGCACTACTCACCCGTGAGGTTCTCAAGGCGCTGAGGAGGGGAGGGGAGAAAGAGGGGGGAGGTTCTGCTACTGCTCGAACAGCCAGGTCTTGAGAAGTTTCCTGAAGGTAAGGAGGTCTTTGGTCTGGTGCAGGTGGGTGGGAGGGAAGAGTGTTCCACGTTTTGGTGGCGAGGTGTGAAAATGATCTACCTGCGGTTGTAGTTCTGCGGACACATGGGACGGTTGCGAGGGCGAGGTCAGCGGAGCAGAGATGCCAGGTCGGGGTGTAGAAGGAGAGTAGTTTGTTGAGGTATTCTGGTCCGGTGTTGTGCAGTGCTTTTGTGAGCGTGGGTGAGGAGTTTGAAGGTGATTCTCTTGTTGACTGGAAGCCAGTGCAGGTCTTTCAGGTGGTCTGTGATGTGGCAGTGGCGGGGGATGTACAGGAAGAGGCGTGCGGAGGCATTCTGGATGCGTTGCAGCCTCTTCTGGAGTTTGGCCGTGGTTCCTACATAGAGGGCATTGCCGTAGTCCAGTTTGCTGCTTACGAGGGCTTGGGTGACTGTTCTTCTGGTTTCAGTGGGTATCCATTTGTAGTTCTTTCGGAGCATGAGGAGGGTGTCGAAGCAAGAGGAAATCATCACACCACCCGCTGAACCCCCCCTGCATCCTCAGCATCTGTGGTCACTCTTGGTATGGGCCCCATATATCTCTTGGTTGGTTGCGGTGGCATAAGTCCTGGTATGAATCTGAGTGCGTATTACAGTATGCCATATCTGTGTGCCAATCTGCTATTGTAGGTAAGGGCCCCTTCATCCAGTGCATTGCGACCCTATGCATAGTCAACAAAACACCCAAAGCTACAAGCCGCCAGCCTCCGCAGGGTACAGCCTGATCATACCCTAGAAGGGTCAGCAGTCCGTGATTTTCCCCAAAACCTTAAATGCCAAAAAGACTGTACACCCGGCAGTGCCACGCTGTGTGTGCAAAGCCAGAGTCATCCATACCATAACGAGGGCAGCAAGGGTCCTCTGTTAATCCATATCTGAACAGTCGAACCGGGGTGTAGCATACCCTGTTGAGGTACTTAAAATGTACCAGCTGATGGTGGCCATTCAGGGAAATAGTACGGATAAATGAACAGCAATAAGCCCACTGTCAATGTCAATACCTAGATCCACCTGCCACTTCTGGCATGCCCTAGAGAGACCAGGCTTCCTGATGTCCTGTGCGTAGAAATATAAGACTGACACTGCTCGTTGAGGATCTGTCAATTGTATCAAATAAGTAAGAGCAAGCAACTCCGGGGGCTCCACCAGAGTGCCCCGTCTGTTAAAGCCCTCAACGCATGATGTGCCTGAAAATAATGAAATCGTGCAAGTAGTGTGGGCTTCGCCGCATGTGCCCGGACCTGCTCCCCATCCCAAAGCAACTTATCTTCAAAAAAGTCACCCACACAGCGCCTCTATTTCTGCATGCGCCTGTCTCAGGGGAAACCAGCTACACTACTCCAAAGGTAGACTCAGAAAATAAAGCAGGGTCACCTGCTACATATCAGCCAGTTTCTTCAAGAGGTACCTCGTAGTGTCAACTGGGTCTATTACACGGAATCGACACACCAGCCTGTCAAGAAGGAAATGCGGTAGTGACAAAGCAGCTGCCCCATCACGCTCCAACCAAAGATGCAACAGATTAGATGGGCCATGCAGCCAATAGTAGGCAAACATAGCTTGTGCCGCTCTTTAATACATTTTGAGATCCGGTGCGCCAAGGCTACCCTCCAAATAGGGTAGAGTGGGCGTAGTATCTCATTGCACTCGTGGCTGTTAACCTGCCAACGCTAAGTGCAACATTAAGGAGCGCAGGGAGCGAAACATCGCACCGGGCAACAGAATGGGAATATTCGCAAAAAAGAACAAGTAGTGAGGAAATACAGACATCTCCATGATGGATATACGGCCAATGAGAGTGGAAGAAAAATCCAGCGATCAGCTGTCTCTGGGAGGGGCTGTAAAGCCCTCCCATAATTCTCCTGCACTACTGCCTCGGGATCGCTTTGGATCTGAACACCTAAATATCGCACTAGCTTGATGGCCCATCTGAGTGGAAACTCTAGTGGAACAGGCACCGTGGCCTCCGTGAGCAATAAAATAAGAGATTTATCCCAGTTTACTCGCATCCTGGAAAGACCACCACCTCGGGAAGGATCGGAGACAAATTTCGTTCCAGGTCGCGGACATAAAGGAGGGTGTCATCAGCATATGCCAAAAATTATTAAATTGTAGTGGGGAATGCGTATGCCACGGTGAGGATGATACTCACACAGCGCACAGGCCAGGGGCTCCACCACCACAGCACACAGAATGGGGGGATAGGGGCAGCCCTGCCGTGTTCCCCTGGTAATGACAACTGGTTCGGATATCAGACCATTTAACCCGCACGCTGGCAAGCGGATCTTTATACAATACCCAGACAAGCCACAAGAAGGCTTCCCCCACTCCGACACGACAAATATCATGAATTCCTACTCAATGGAATCAAAAGCTTGTTCCGCATCTAAAAAGATGGCTGCAGCGCGAACATCAGGGTCGATGTAAGAGATAACCCTGAAGAAGGTCCGGAGATTGTAACTGAGGGAACGACCAGGAATGAAGCCTGACTGTTCTGGACCCACTGTCCCACTGAATTTTGTGTCCATATTAAGGAGTGCTAACAACCAATAAAATGAACATTAATCGTCTGGCTTGCCGGGTTTCAGCAAAGTGATCAGTAACGCTTTGTGAATAGTTGGGGGCATGGTACCGTCACCTGCCATTTCCTCCAACAAACTGACTAAATGAGGGATGAGTTTGTCCTGAGAGGCCTTTTAGAAAGTGACCGTCAGCCCATCGGAACCAGGAGCCGTGCCACTAGGCATATCCTTTAACGCTGCATCGATTTCCGTGGGCGGAGTGGAGCCAAAAGATGCTCCCTATGCGAGTCTGATAGCCAATGCATTGTGATGTGTTCCAAATAGTCAGGTGTGGCCTGTGCGTCATGGGTAACCCGTGACGTGTATAAGTCATTATAATATTCGCAGAACCTCTCTACCACCTGCAGCGCTCCATGCACAGGCACCCCCATGTGCCCATCACCAAAAGTACCTCCCTTTCCCGCGATCATGTCTAAGGAGAGCAGCCAAAGTAGCACTTGGTCAGTCATCTTCACCATAAACCATGGCTTTAGCGTATTTACCTAAGTGTGTTACCTCATCATGTGCTAGCTCATTGTATTCTTCTAGTTTAGAACGGATCTGTCCCAATAGCGCCCCATCTGCCACTTCGACATGAGCGCGTTCTAGTTCTCCCAATTCCCTTTCCAACTTCTGCAAACGGTCTCGAATGGAGCAGAGCACCCCTGCACGCTAAGAGATAGTGATCCCTCAGATATAGGCCTTAAAGGCCTCCCAAATAGTAGCAAATTTTGAAACTGTACCTAGGTTAGTACGGAAAAATGTGTCTATGCCTGTGCCAGCTCATCGCAGAATGCTATGTCAAGTAAGGAGTACTGTGGGAAACACGAGGTAAATGCCTGAACATGAGGGCAGCCCAAGTCAAGGACCAGACGCACCGGAAATGATCTGAGTATTTGGGGGGAAGGTGGTCGTACTGCTGCACCCCGGTTAACAAACTGCGTGAGATAAGCCAGTAATCAACACGTGTGTATATATCATGGACCGTGGAATAGTGTGTTTAGCCTCTTTCCTGTGGCAAGTGACATCGCCATATGTCCACCAGGCCGCTGGCCTCGGAAACTGCTGCAATGTCACGGGCGGCCGCAGAAGGCCCCCCTCGGGCCCCCAGGAGCGGTCCAGGTCTTGATTTTGCACACAATTAAAATCACCCCACCAAAGCAGCCCACTCTTGCCAATCAAATGTGTCTCATGTAAAATAGCCACATTGATCTGTTGCTGATGTAGATACAGCCCCACTTTGCGGATCTTACGGGGATCGTTTAACCCTCTCACATTCTTGGTTAAGGACCTCAATTTAACCATGTGTTCACTCGAAGTGGGATTATCCTCCATCTCACCAGTCTCCACCAAGCATCCCATTAGTCAGCCAGTGATCGCAACCCACCCCATGCATCGGTGGCAGTCTTTGTCCACACAGTACTAATGATCAAATGCTGCAGAAACACCCCCTCCTGCACCGTCCCCCAACGACCAACATAGCCACTTACAACCCACCCTAATCCCTCCAAACTCCCAAAGCATATTACACAGATAACAACAATGTGGTTCACACAAGGAGGCAGATGGTGCCTGTCTTGCTATAACAACACATAGGTGTAGTGAGGCCGAAACAAGTGTGTAAATGCGCTGATCGTGCAAGTAATAAACAATTAAGCGTCAGGACTGCACTGCCTTACAGGGACACCAAGGCATGCAGCGAATGCCGACAAATCACAGACTTGCAGAACAAGGGAAGACATCCCCTAGGTCCGACGCGGAGTCCAACACCCAAGGCATTCAACCTCCGTGTCCCAGTACAACAAAAGAACTCAGTAATAGCGTAACCAATGTGACTAGCATGAGACATGGGAATACATTGGCGCATTCGTATGACCAAAAGCAGAAGGCATCTGTCCATTAATCAATCCTGCATCTGCATGCAGCGGTGACGACTCCTGGCTTTGGTGGACACATGTCGCCTAAGGAATTGCTGGAAACTCTTGGGGTCACTGAAGATCTTAGGTTTCCTGTCAAAAGTGACTCGCATGCAGGCCGGGTATAACATTGCATAGTCCAGCTTTAGCTCCTGCAGTTTGAGCTTCACTGATAGGAACTGTCTCCTTGCCTCATGCACGTGTGGTGTGAAATCCGGGAATATCAAGCGGTCCACGCCCTCACATCGAAGAGACCAGAGTTCTCTAGACCTGTGGAGTGCTGCATACCAGTCTCTATAACTGAGGAGCCCAGCAATAATGAGGCGGTGTGGGCTCCAGGTACAGGGCGCGGTGCCAAAGAGCAGTGGGCCCACTCTACCACAAATATATCTGAGAAAGTCCCTCAGCCCAAAAGTTCCATAAGGAGGCATTCAACAAAAGGTTCCATATTGCCAATATCTGTGGACTCTTCAAGGCCAGCAATGCGTAAATTATTCCACTGGGAATGGCCCTCCAGCTCATCAGCCCTCGCCTGCAGCACCAATACAGTTTTCTCAAGTTGCTTTTGTGCCTCCACCGATGTGGCCCACACCCCCTCAATGTCCGATAATCGCTTTTCCACTGTGTCAGTTCGTTCTTCATGCTTGTCTATGCGTTCCAAAATTCTGTCCATTCTATAGGAGAGGGAATCAATCTTTCCATCATTTTTCGTGAGGCTGAGCTGCATCGTTGTCAAGATTTGGTGCATTTCGTTATCCATTTCAGGTCCCGAGGCGTCAAGGTCAGCTCCTGCACGTATCACATCTTCCTTGCGTGACCTATGGGCTCTGCGCTGCTGGAACTGCAGTTTGGTTTGGCTCTTATCCATTTTCCCCATTGCAGCCAATGTGCCCCGCAGTGCGACTGAAGCCATTAGTGGGGAAATTATTAATAGTCAGGGGTGAGGCAATAACCCAATGGAATAAGTGGCTTGTGGGGTACACCCATCACAGGGAGTTAAGGAGAGCGCAATGGTAGTCCAAACACAACACCAACTTACATGTGCAAGGGAATCCCCGCACACCAGGAACAGCTAAGGCAAGTCCGACCCAACAGCAAAGTGTCACTCTGTCATGCGTCCTGTTTGTGGCATTCCACGTCCATGAATTGTTAACAAGGAAACCTCACTGTGCTCAACCAGTGGGAGGTATCCACCACAATGAAGAGTACTCAGAGAATCAACGTCACTATTTAGAGACCAGTCAATCCAGGGTTGTTCGCCAAATAGCTCTGCAACAGGGGTCCCGTATGGGAAGGAGAAGGATAACAGCCTGTATGTTGCACGAAGGTATACAGGGCCACAAAATAAGGGGGAATCACATCAGCCGAGCACCAGGGGCACAAGGCAACCCCAGGTGGCCAGGGTGCAGCTCATTGTAGTTCTTTAGCGTAGAGCAATGCTCCAACATGTACCTCCCTGACCAATTTATAGCAGTGCCCTGTGGCGGGCCCCCACAGGAAGAAGAGAGGCGAGGTAGGGAGTCGAAGCGCCCCCAGTTGTCAAGTCCCCCAGTGTCAGCAAAGGTAATGGGCCAGCCGGCCAAGTCCAGATTCACCCACCAGACTCCCGATCTGGCTCGCCTAATCACCACTGCACCCGGCTCCAGGATGTCGCGGCCAGACGCATACTGCCAGGCCGCTGTATGCAGGTTGGCATTCAGGCGATCACCACGTTCCCAGCCCCTGTGCCCCTGTGCCCCACTGCCTTGTTGACCGGAGGCAGTATGTCACACAGTGAGGGACACAGGGACGGGAGGTTACCACAGGGGGCATGCCACCAGAGCAGTTTCACGCCAGTCTCACAGGCGACTGCGGGCACAGCGGAGAAGGACAGGATAGTGCGCCATCCTGAGATGAAATTGGCAGTGCAAGAGAGCAGGATAATGTAGGATTATTATAGCGGCCTGAGGAGCTCGCGTAAGAGGCAGCCATCTTTAAGCCAGGTAGACTCCACCCTCCAAACATGCTCCTTTATGAAATAAAGTTGGGGAGAACTTTTTAAATGTAATGCAGAAATATAACTTTGCATAGTATTGTGGTCGAGCATTGCAAATAGGAGGGTTTTCTGGACTTGTCTGCCAATACTTATCCAATATGAGGAGTGGATTTGTTTTGGAAATGTCCATAGTTCACCAAAACTTAATATATTGTGGACGGTTCTAAGGTGTTAATTTATATGATCACTTATGTAACGCAGTTTGTAGCAAGACATTTTTTGTTTACTATGTTGTAAGTGAGCCCTGAAGAAGCGGCAGCAGGCTACAAAACATGTGTTGGCTCCTTGTCAGATGCTTGAGTTCAGATTTGTTGATTCAAGCCAATGACTGTGTAAATATTATGGTCCTAAACTGGAAAATCTAATGATTAATTTACATGTTGTAATAAAGCAAAGCAAATTTTTGATGGATGCGATTAGCTATTAAGACTGCGAAAGAACTTTTGAAAAATCTTGGAGTTAAGATTTTATAAATTAAACTGGAACAACCACTAAAATAATGGCGGACAAAATTAGCCTATATTGGACTATAAAGATGGCTGTAACTGTGGGCAGGAATGGATATGATTTATGATGGACTAACTTTGGAAACCGGAATTCTGCTTTATGGATTTGCCTAGAAATGTGAATCCTTTATAAAGTGTGGTTTATAGGTATATGAAAATAAGTCAAAATAAAAATAAAAAGAGAGTGTCAAAAATGGGATTGTCTGTAATAAGTGTATCAGTGTTACATGGTCACCAGCGTTTAGTGCCATGTGTAACATGAGCCATACAGGTAATGTAGCTCTATGGGTTTGAGCGAGAGCAAGGCCATTGGACCAGAGTAACCTCATTGGTTTTTGGGTAGATCAACTATGATGTTGTTGCTTAAAACCTGGACACAGCCTCTCACAATTCCCTAAAGTGTGCCAAAAAACTAACAAGGAGAGCTGAGCCAAGAGTCTGGCTAGGCTCTACAAGCCGAGCAATTAAAATATTTGGCATGTCAATCGTGCAACAATCATCATGTAAAAATAACATTGTCTCCTCAAAATACCCCCAAAAGTTTACTTAGCATGATGGGCTGCGTTTCACCCTAGTACGTCAGATTATTTCACTGCAATAAGAGGCATTTATTAAACGTTACAGTTTTTAAAGAGCATAGGAATATCCCTGTAAGTGCACATTCTGAGCTCACATTTATGACTGTTTTTCATATCTGATAATGAAGAAAAAGAAGTCTAGGGGCCAAATGTACCAAAGTTCCATTTTGCATTGCCTAAATAGTGAATCATAAGAAATCACTATTTAGGAAATGCAAAATGGAATGTAAGAAAATTCCGATTTTCTAATAGAAACGCCTCCATGAGTTGTAAATCGCTAGTAGGAAATTGGTAGTTAGGAATTACAAAACCATTCCAACCTAAGAGCCTTAGGCCCCTGTTAAATCTAAGGGAAGAACAAGCATTTGCAATGCAATGGGTCTAGCATCTGATCGAGCTATAATTAATAGTGTTGTAAATTCCTAATGGACTTTTCTTGCCACATAAATTGAAAATTAAAACTAAAGTAGTTGACATAAGCGAGACGATTTGAAGAGCCACGGCCGCCATGAGCATGAGCACGAAGGAGAGACACAAAGGGAAAAAGAAGTTCGTTTGCAGAAAACATATTGGCAAAACTGCAATTATCCACATAACTGGGTCGATGGCCAAAACAGCAACAAAACTGCCCCAAGGAGGGACAAACGTAAAGCATTTGCCAATGATAACAAAAGATTTTTGAAAGGCAAGCCCATGAACGAGTGGAAGTGATTGGCGTGGTTAAAGGCCCACAGTAAAGATTACAACAGGCCAGAGCGCTTGCGCACTCTACCTAAACAGTGGTGCTATTGAAAAGTGCTCTTATGCCCTCTGGAGCACTTCAAGGTACTGCAAAATGTGCACTTTGGCTGCCTTTTCCCATTTCGCACATGGTTACCATCAAATTGGATCTGATGATAATAGCATATCCTAAATGCCCATTTCGCATTTAGGGAATGCTAAGTACACGTGCTTAGGAAATTACAAATAGGAAATCCCTATTTGTGGCTTCCAATTTTGTGACTCACAAATTGTGAAATCACAGTTTGCTACACCACAGAGCCCTTTTGACATTTGAAAAGTGAGTTTTGCATTTCTTAATGGGCCAAAATTGTCATGCAAAAACCGTTGGTGAAGTCAAACAATTGGATCATGCAACTTAGTCACACCTCGCTCGAGCTTTCAGCGTCTCGCACACCCCATCTACCCTGAATATGTGAAATGAGTGTGTGTACAGATCCAGTGTGATGCCCTAGCCCCTGTTAAACTGAGAAATGAGCAGGACAGGAAGTTGGGTAGACAAGCACTACTCAGCCCAACTTACTTTCTTTTGTGCACATCAGTGCTTAATTTGTACAAAAAAAAAAAAACATGCCAGTGCCTAACGCCCTCCTCTTAAGCACATGGCTGCTGTGATTAAATGTGCAAGCACAGAATAATGAGTCAGTGTAATACTGAAGTCATCTCGGGCCTCTTCAATCCATTTACAGCAACTCCCTGCCCCTTCAGCTCATTCCTGCAGCTTTCTCCCATTGTGACGCTTTTTCGTTTTTCTCTTCCTCCGTCTTTCCCATGTGTCTTCTGCTCATATTTAATGTTTGAGAAAGAAAAATAAGTGATGGCCCTCAAAAATAAGTGTTGGTGCCTCGCACTGGAAACCTCCGGCTCAAATTAAGCACTGGTGCACATGACAGAAACAGAAAATTCACCAGAGTCCGTGCATGCAGTTAGGGATTATTGCCATTTTGCCCTGCACTTTTTTGCCCCAGGGTTTAGCTGGAAGACGTCACATTATAATCTGCCCTAGTGCAAGCACAACTGACCACCGCGGAGGTGGGGTAGCCACTATTAGAGAGCACGAATCTTAAGTAGGTTCTCGTCTGACATGTTTAGATTAATCAGGTAAAAAGTGAGACTCCGGTGATCCCCCTGTCCTTCGGAGCTACACAGAGCGGCTGTTTGCTGGGCGGATCACCCAGGTCTTTTGCCTTTTTACTGTATGTACAGCCAGTGCTTGAAATGGAAAAAATAAAGTGCAGGTACTCTGTGCCAGAGTACCTGCTTGTTTCCGAGAAGTGCCGGTACTCTCCAATTAAAATTATTAAGTTTTTCTTGAGATGTGCCGGTACTCTCCCTATCAAAATAAAAAAAGTGCCGGTACTCAGTACCGGACAGTACCGGCCCATTTAAAGCACTGTTTACAGCGAATGGTGCCCTCTCGGCCTGCTTGCTACCCCTGCTAACTCAACCGGCGAGTACGAAGTGATGAGTGAGGCTGAGACCTCGCTGTCCGCCATCACTGCTATAACATCAAGGCTGCTGGGGGTCGAGGAGCTTACCGGGGTGTTCGCCGTGGTCAGGGCTCGCCCAGGCCGGTGACCCTGGAATGAGTCACGGGTAGAGAGGAGAGTGCCTGGGCAGGGAAGTGCCCACGGCCTCGCAGGCGTGTCATTGCACCGCCCACTCTGGGAACGAGATTAGGACGGTGCTTCGGCCCCGGGTCCTCTTCTGTGGAAGGGTGTGTGATTCACTCGAAGTGCTTCACAGCCTCGCTCTGCCATGCACACAAAGCGTGTACAAGGCACCGCTGGGGGGGGGGGGGGGGGGGGGCATGGATGGACCTCTCCTATGTGCACGAGGACACAGGGGACCCAGTGCTGAAGGAAGACAAGGAGAAAGAAGCAGGGCACACGGGAGGGCGCAGAGGACGGCTCGAGTTCAACAGGACAAGGAGGAAGTAACGGAAGGTACATAGGAAACACTGTCCTGGGAAGGACAGGGGACATAAGGGACACGTGAGAGCTCAGAGGCAGGGCTCTGGACGCACAGAGAGCTCAGAGGAAGCACATACAGGCAGGGTACTGGGAAGCACATCGGGGTTCAGAAGGACTAGCGGAAGCCCGAGATACTTGAGAACATAGTGGATGCACGAGATGCTGAAGGACACGGTGGATGAAGGGCAGGATGCTGCAGGGCACGGAGGAATCGAAGCGCGCAGCGTGGCACGGGGGAAGCAGAGGGTGCAGAGCAAGGCATGGAGCGCGGGATACTGGAGAGCACAGTGAAAGCAAAGGATGCGGAGGCACAGAGGAAGCCTAGGAAGCAGGAGAGCACAGAAGCAGCACAGGATATGGAGATTCAAGAAAGGGCAGGACACTGGAAAGAACATTAGCATTCAGAATCGATAGAGGAGGTCCGGGGCAGTGGAGAGCATAGTCGGACCACTGGATGCTGCAGGGTGCAGAAGAAGTGAGGGATCCATGAGAGTTTCGAGGGAGAGCAGGAAAGCACAGAGGAATCAAATCAAGCAGCAGGACACCGAGCAAGCAGAGGATGAAGGAGGGCACAGAGGAAGCAAGGGATACCGGAGGACACAGAAGAACCCCAGAATACCACAGAGTACAGAGGAAGCACAGGATACAGATGGGGGTGGATTAAGTACATCACATAGTGGAGGCCTCAGAGGAAACCCTGCATCGGGACACAGAGGAGGCGTAAAGGAAACACTGGATACTGCAGAGCATAGTGGACGCACTGGATGCTTCAGCGCACAGGATGCAGGACGGTGCAGGGGGGATAGGGATATGTGAGGACATACTGGAAGCAATGGTTAGTGGTGAGCACAGAGGAAGCACATAATGTAAGAGGGCATAGAGGATACAAAGAAGACAAGGCGGCATAGAGGAAGCAGAGGATACTACAGAACAGAGGAAACAAAGGACGGATCACGTCAAGCCTTTATTTCCTTACTTATTCCCTTACTTCCTCTTTCTCCCTTCTTCCTTCCATCTCTTCTCCTTTGCCTCTCTTCTTTCCTCACTCCTTGTTTCTTCTTCCTTCCCTCCTTCCTGTCTCCCGCTTCTTCCTTCTCCCCTCCCTCCTCTTCTCCTTCCCTCTTTCTCTTCTTTTCATGCCCTTCCTTCTTCCACCCTTCCATCGTCCCCTTTCCTTTCTCACTCCCCCTTCCTTCATTCCCTTTTCTTGTAGCCTAAAGCATTGAAGTGGGAAAGCATAGATCAGTGATACTCAAAGTACAGCCCGGGGGCGGCTTGCGGTCCTCCTGACCTTCACATGCGGCCCACTGGTCAACAGCAGCGCTGGGCCACTGTTGACTCCACTCAGCACTAATATTAAAAAATGTTTAGTAAACATGCAAACTTTTATTTGAATGATAATTGGAGTTTAAGAAATGAAGTATCTAGGTAGTCCTGCACTGCTTAACGTTAGGAACACCTTCATTTTTAAAGACATCTTGCAGGAAAAGTGTAAAAATACGATAAGGTCTCTTACAAATTCAAAAAGTGTATTTTATTAGCACGCAGTACTAATTCATCTTAGTACAACAGATTATACCAGTGCATTGAGAAGTATTTTTTTAAAGTGATAGTTTTCAATCCTAAATTCAGACACATTCATTGCCGCCCCTAACCCTGGCAACGATGCCAATAGTGAGCTAAGAGGCCAGTCAGTTGTGGTGTGCACTTTTTGGGTGGCTTGCTTTCCTATTCTACATGAACAACATCACAGTTTATTAAATCAAACACAGGAGAAAGTCTTGTACAGTGCACATCCCGAAGTCATGCATTTTGAGGTCCTCTTGTATTCGATAATCAGGAAAAAGGAGGGAAAGTGAAATTAAACAATTGCCTAGGGTCACACAATTTGATAAAGTGGGCAAGCTGGCATTAATCCTAAGTTTTCAGATTCCACATTGTGCAGTTTAGCAACTAGATGTACATGCTTCACTTCCCCTCCTCCCACTATACTGCTAAATCTGCCCACCCCCAACGCCTCTCCCCCTTACCCGTCACCCTGCTAGCATCAATGTGGCCCTCAGACACATCATAGACCAAACTTTGTGAACCTTGGGAAAATGTTTGCAAGTACCCATGGCATAGATCATTTCTAAATCATGTTTGAAGTACTACAAGTGTTACATTTACTAATTAAAATAGCACCAAGAACATCCCACATTTTCTTCCTTATTCTGCTGCTGCTGTGGCCGGCACACGCCGACACACACCAACTCCAACTCCATGCCTTAGAAGGCATTATTAAAGAACTTGATGCTGCCTCTAATTGCAGCAGTACATTTTTGTAACCATTCCCCATATCACTGCTGCAACAATTATAACAACAATCATTTTCTCCCACACAAACAAGCATCTGCAACCCAATAGGTCTGACCAGTATTTTCAGTGCCAGACAGACCTATTGGTTTTGTCCATGCTTGTTATGATATTCTATTTATCTGGTGACACCTAGTTTATAGGTTGGAATACTTTTCCGACCTTAATTAGTTTTAGCATGTGCTTTTTTTGGCTGAGCGTGTTTATTTTCTGCTTCAGCATTTGCTATTTTTTAGTTGCTCTCCCATCCACCTTTTTTTTACAGTTCCTGGTTGCAATAGAGAAGTCCCACTTTAGTAACGCACTCTAGTTTTTTCTGATGTCCACGTCATGTGCAGATCTCTTATCCAGAGTATAGGGCCAGCTGCACCAGGGACACCCAGTGGATGCAGTGTTGGGATGCTAAGTGCGAGGCCACCTGCACACATCTACATCTCAACTGGGCCAAGGGCAGTGCTTGAGATACCTTTCACGTAAGATGCAATCATATTCTTATTGTGTGTAATGCACCTCCAAGTTTGATTTGCCCAACCACTTTGGAATTCTTTCCATATATCACAAAATCACATTAAATTTCCTGTAAACCTCCTCTTAAAGAGGGTTTTCCTATTCCTCCTCCCTAATGCAACCATTCTATTTTAGGATCATCCAACAAATTTCCTCACGGTATTCTCCTTTTGATGTAAAATACTCATAATACGCTGTGTCATTGATTTCTGTATGCTCTGGCCAAACATGCACATGAATTTACGAACATGTATATTGATTTTAATTTGATTATAATGGCTGTTACTGAAACATGGTTAAAGTCTATTCAGCATCTAATATTGCCGTAGCTTTTCTTCCAGTCTACCAAAGTCATCACTCATATTCACACTAACTGCCCTTGATGAGTTATTGCACTTATATACAAATCCTATTAATCTGTGATGAATTGGAATATATTATCTCTCAAAGATTGTGAATTTCCAGCCTTTATCCTATCAATTTGGCATCTGTTTTCTCTAAAATTGATTTTATTCTATAGATCTCCCTGCCCTGTAAATAGTTCCCTACTTTCTTTTCTTTTGCTCAGTCAAATTATCTTATGATTCTGTGAGATTTTAATCAGCACACTGATATTCCTACTGATCTACAGGCGTAAGAATTTAAGTCTTAGCATATTCCTACTGATATACAGGCGTAAGAATTTAAGTCTTAGCATTTGTTTGCTAGTTCACTGTTCTACAATCTCAGGAGGTCACATTCTTGACAAGATTAAAGCAGTGGCATAACAAAGGCCCCTGCAGACCCCGCTGTGCTGGGAGGCCCTCGACCACCAGGGGGCCCCCTCAGCACAGCACCTAGCTTGAGTGAGTCTGGAGGGGACTGCCTCCATGTTACTTGCAATGGACCACCATCCAGTTTTGTTATGCCACTGGATTAAAGATCTCATACACATCTCTCTTGACATGTCTTGCTCAGGTTGTTGACTATTCTTGTACTAACCATGAAGGAATGTCTTCCAATATCAAATCCCCTCAAAACAGCACTGCCTCCAGTGCCCATCTTTCAGGGAATTGGGCTAAACTCAATATTTCCCATTTCAGAGTCTCATAACACTACAAGACCAGCATTTTCGGGCAAAGATAACTCACTACCTGATCAATTCAAATAATGGACTATGTATTCACAAGAACCCCTTCTCCCTCTTAAACCAAGATATAAGCTTACTCCATCTTTCCTTTGGTACAATAAAGAACTTAGGGGCTGATTCTAACCCCGGCGACAGGCCGGCGGTGCCCCGCAGGGCATTCTGACCGCGGCAAAGGGTAAACCGGCGGTCTCCCGCCGGTTTACCGCTGCCCTCAGAATCCCCCATGGCGGCGCAGCTTGCTGCGCCGCCATGGGGGATTCTGACCCCCCCCTACCGCCATCCTGTTCATGGCGGGAAAGCCGCCATGAACAGGATGGCGGTAGGGGGGGGTCGCGGGGCCCCTGGGGGCCCCTGCCGTGCCCATGCCAATGGCATGGGCACGGCAGGGGCCCCCATAAGAGGGCCCCGCAAGGTATTTCAGTGTCTGCCTTGCAGACACTGAAATACGCGACGGGTGCTACTGCACCCGTCGCACCTTCCCACTCCGCCGGCTCGATTACGAGCCGGCATCCTCGTGGGAAGGGAGTTTTTCCCTGGGCTGGCGGGCGGTCTTTTGGAGACCGCCCGCCAGCCCAGGGAAAAACTCATAATACCCTCCGCGGTCTTCTGACCGCGGAGCAGTATTATGGGGGCGGAATTCTGGCGGGCGGCCTCCGCCGCCCGCCAGAATTAGAATCACCCCCTTAGTATGGTAAAAGACAGACATACTGCTCTAATGATATCTTCCTATACAGACAAGAACTGTGAACCTACAGACTATTAATTTGTAAAGGTAGGTCGCACTACTACTATATACGGATTCCTATGGCACAAAACTCCACATAGGAGATCTTTTCAATTTATTGAACTTCAGCTTATCCCGATTCTCTCTCTGCTTCTCACCCTGTTTCTCAAATGTTTTGCCCTGCCCTTTCTAACTTATTTTCTGGATACAATTTCTAATCTGATTAACCCATCATCGCATTCTCCTTTGTCCTCTTTTGACCCTTGCTCTGCCTTACCTATGGGCTGGACCACTTTTGCCAAAGTCATGCAGGAAGAGTTTACGATTAATTTCACCTTTATATCTTCTGCCCCCCTTGGATCTCATTCCCCCTAAAGTGGTATAAGTTGTTGGCCCGACTTTGATGCCTGATAGGCCATCTGTTCAGCCTCTCTCAAGTTGTGCACTATAGTTGATACCTGGAAAAATGCAAATATTATTTCTACTCAAATAAAAAAAAATGTTTAATTGGACCCCCTACGGCCTCACCCTTTCTCCCTTTTACCACTGCTTGCTAAATTTACTGAAAGATGTGTTAATTTCCAACTTAACAGTTTCACTGAATCAAGCCCTTAATCAATCCGCTTCAGTTTGGTTTAAAATCTTGCCTTAGCACTGACACTGCCTTAGTTGTAGCCGTTAATAGCATTAGGCTCACCTCAGAGGAGGGTGGCCCAGTAATCCTTATCCTTTTTGACTTCTCTGCTGCATTTGGCACTCTGTCCCATCACATCTTACTGAACAGAACTAGAGAGGTTGAGATCGGGGAACAGTGCTTGAGTGGTTCTCTTCTTTCTGATAGACCCCTCCACATCCAAATCTATTGTTTGTGATGTCCCTCAGGGGTCCTCCCTGAGTCCCACTCATATTAATTTCTATGCAGCTCTCTTGTCCAATCTCATTGCATCTTTCAGCTTGACATTTTAGGCCTAAACTGACGACACTCAAATTATTTTTAAAGTCAAGGGCCCTCTACAAACTCTTCAGGCACAGTGTCAAAATTGCCTTCAATCATTAGCTACTTGGATGAAAGCTAGCTCTCTGCCTAAATACTGACAAAACTGCAGTTTCGATTTTCAGTAAGCCAGAGTTTTGCTCCTTTCTCTGTTGCCCTGGCCCTCTCAGTGCATGTCCTATTCCGAAAATATCTGCTCATAATCTAGGGATCATGTTTGACCCCGTTCTCTCTTTCAGGGATCACATGGCTACCTGTCTAGATATGCGCAAAGTCATAAGTAAAATAACTTCTTTCCTCTCTTCATCATCATAACAGATTTTAGTCCAGTCTCTGATTTTGGGCAGAGTGGAGTATGTAATTCTTTGTATGTTGGCTTTCCTCAGTCCTCTACATACAAACTGCAACTTATTCCAAATGCGGCTTCTAGCCTCATTATTGCAACTTTAACCTTTTCTCCAGTCTTTGCACTGGATTCCCATTCAGAATAAATATATTCAGGGCTTTACGCTTTTGTCATAAGGTACGATTCTGTTCTCATCCCAAAAATGATATGTCTGAGGTATTCTCAGCATAAACGCCGGCTCCTTTAACTTGTGCCTTGTGACGGTCCCACTTTTAAAAACATCTCGCATGAGCGGCGATGCTCTTTCCACTATCACAGCTTTAACTTCGAATAGTCTTCCCCTTTTAATACACCCAGTACCACATCTGTTTAAGTTTTGCAAACTTTCCAAAACGTACCTCTTTACTCCCTGCTTTTCTCTGCCATCCTTCACTAGCAACAGGTTACCATTTGGTATTTGCGTGCTGAAAAAAAAAAAATCAAATACTGTACACTTGAGAAAGCAAATCCTCTATGGAAGTGCTGCTGCATAAATCTAGGAGAACAGGGAGCTGCGACAGAGGGGTTAAAGTTCAGATCGTAGGACAAGCATCATATGTAGAAGAGCTACTTTAATTCATGGAGAAAAGGAAGCAACAATAGAGAGCTAATGTACGCCTGAGAGAACACAAAACATATGTAGAAGTGCTACTGTAAACCTGTGGGAACAGACCTCTTCTGTAGAAGTACTACTGTACACCTGGGAGAATAGGCAGCTTCTGTAGAAGTACTACTGCACACCTGGGAGAACAGACCTCTTATACAGAAGTACTTCTGTACACCTGGGAGAACAGACGTCTTCTACAGAAATACTACTGCACACCGAGGAGAACAGACCTCTTCTACAAAAGTACTTCTGTACACCTGGGAGAACAGACCTCTTCTAGAAAAATACTACTGCACACCGAGGAGAACAGACCTCTTCTACAGAAGTACTTGTGTACACCTGGTAGAACAGAACTCTTCTATAGAAGTACTACTGTACACCTAGGAGAATAGACACCTTCTGTAGAAGAAGTACTACTGCACACATGAGAAAACAGACCTCTTCTACAGAAGTACTTCTGTACACCTGGGAGAACAGACTTCTTCTAGAGAAATACTACTGCAGACCGAGGAGAACAGACCTCTTCTACAAAAGTACTTCTGTATACCTGGGAGAACAGACCTCTTCTAGAAAAATACTACTGCACACGGACGAGAACAGACCTCTTCTACAGAAGTACTTGTGTACACATGGTAGAACAGACCTCTTCTGGAGAAATACTACTGCACACCAAGGAGAACAGACCTTTTCTATAGAAGTACTACTGTACACCAGGGAGAATAATCAGCTTCTGTAGAAGAAGTGCTACTGTGCATCATTGTTGAATATCCCTCTCCGGGTCGATATGCAGGCAGGGATAATCTACTTCAGGAAGACCGTTCTAAACAGAGTGGACTTTTCCTATGAAGTATCGGTGGTGGTGCTTTGCCAGACAGGCCTCCCCCAACCAACGCACCAGCAAAGATGGTTGAAGCTCCACACTACACTGTACGTCCTTGAAAGGATGTTGTAATGCAGTATAGCCTAAGTAGGAAGTGTATTAGCTTTGTGCTTGAGTGTCGAAAATAGTACTTTTATCCTGTCTTGGGGTGCAGCACTGAATGTGAGGTTGCAGAAAAATAGAGAGAGATAAAGTGCAGGTAGTTTACCTTAGTTGTCCACCATGAGTTAATCTCTTTCACTTTACTCACAGCCACCCAGTGACCCACATTATGTCCCTTCTTAACCCTAAATGCCACTCTCCTTCCCAAACCTGCCAACTTCACCAAAAATCTCACAGTGTGTGGTGGAGATGGGACCTTGGAGGGGGCGTGGCCTAATGCTCAGAAGCACCTAAGAGGCACTTTTGTCCCCGCCCTGGCCCTAACTCTTCCCCCCCGCCAAAAAAAAAAAAAGCTTGCTGAGGTTGTCGATGTCATGGGGTGTTTCACATTAATAGGCACCAGCAGTTAAAAGCCTCCGAAAATGAGCTGAAAACCACTGTTTACAGTGGTTTTCACCTCGTTTTCCCTGCCACCATGTGACGTTGGCTCCTCACTGGGAGAGCCAATATCATGTTTCACACGGTGGCACTGTGTGAGGTAGCAGGTCTGGCCTCTTCTCATAATCCCCAGTCCTTCTCCTCTTACCTCTCATAGCTCCATCCCCAAGGGTCTTCAGCAGGTTGCCCTGCAACAGCAGGAGGGTCAGGTTGACCAGGCCCCTAAGGGAGTCAGAAGGCACCTCAGAGATCTGGTTGTAAGCCAACCGGAGCTGGTGCAGCCCAGACGGCAAAGGTCCGGGAACACTAGTCAAGTTGTTGCGGTTCATTAGCAGTTTCTGCAACCCTGTGAAGCTTGCCAGAACCCCGGTCTCCAGCAGCTCATTGGTGATCTGGTTCCGGTCCAGCACAAGCCACCGAAGCTCTGTGGCGTTGGTAAAGTCTGCTCGTCTCAGCCCTTTCAGACGATTGCCTTGGAGGTAGAGGTAGTGGGTGTGTGCAGGGAGGCCTGACGGCGTTGTGTTATGGCCTCCATGGTCACAGTACACTGTTCCGGGCCACTGGAAGGGGCAGTCACAGTGAAGGGGACAACTGTCACCACCAGACAGGCCACGAGGGCTCGAATAGCCCTTGCCTCTGAAGGAGAAGATGGTGGGCTCGCGTGCCGAGCGGTCAGCCATAACGGGAATCCCAGCAAAGTCATACTCGTACCCAACGGCATCTACCATGGATGTGATGCCAATGAAAAGGTAGAAGTGGAGGGCGTCCATTCTAATGTTCTGTGCCAAACCTAGGAAAAACACAAGGTAGAACCATTAGCTAAAAGCTTCACCTAACAGCACAGAAATGCTCCCAAAAAAGAGGCAATGGCTTAAAATACCACCAAACAAAGAGCAACTGGTACAAAGCAATATTAACAAAGGCCAATTAGGACAAAATTACTATCAACAATCAATAAAAAGCCCCAGCCATACAGTTACACCCAAGAAATAACGAACGACACAGAACATCAGCAACAATGTGCTACTAGCATAGTGCTGCATCCAACAGAGTGTCATTGGCATGAAGATACAATGATGAAATAGAGACAATCACACAACTTCATTTACAATAAGCTAGAGGATCTATGCTAAGGCGACATGTAAATACAACAACCAAAACAATTGCACAAAAAGGAACTGGCACAATGCTACAACAGAAAAGAGAAAAAAACACACAAAGTTCACCAGCAAAGTATTCGATAGGTGACTAACTGTCATGGGCCTGCAACACTTTCTTGGAAAGGAGTTTGACTAGAATTCAGATGATTACTACAGAGCAATAAGCCACTGTCCTCTGTGGGGTATGCACTGTGGTGGGTAGCCTTGTGCCAAGTGCACAGTTGAAGTGGCAGTTTCCATGTGCCTACTGTCTGCCATGGCAAGGTGGCAAAAGGTCACAACAGCTGTTACACATTGTTCTACGTGTCCCCAGTAGTGTGGACATATACAAAGAGTCAGAAGATATCCCTATCACATTCCCTGCCGATACTGGAGGCACGGACATCTTTCACAAGGCAAATATTTACTACTTGCACTTGCAGACTGTAAGCATTCCATCCTGTGCCACTGCAGTATCAGTTACATATCACTGTTGCTTTCGTTGTTGCTGTGGGTGAGCTACAAAGTGAGAAAAATGCCTATGTGCCACCCCTTTCCATTAAAATGTGCAATATGCACTGACAATGGCGGGTTGAAATGCAAAAGCGGTAGATAGTGGTTTAGTACTTTGCACCCACAGTACCAACGTCATAAAGAGTGCCTTCTACACAATGAAAACACTACTTTGCATCTTCTCATACCTTGTATACCAACTTAAACTGCAAGCCATCTTCACTGCCATAACCTCCAAGCATGACTATGCCAACAGGGCTTTCATTAACCAATAATATGTTGTGCGTCATCGCCATGTACCGCAGTACACCCCAAAGGTACCGCACTATACAGTGGTCCAATGTATCACTGGGTTTTTATCCTTTATAATTTAAAAACTACTAAACAAATTCGAAACAAGTAACAAAAGGACCATTTCCACACCATAATCTATATACCAGCCAAATTGTACTTAAACCCCTTCAGGCATTTTCCTAGTACACCTGTTTAAAAAGTTTATAGAAAATGAATTGGTGGGAAAACATGCTTTGGGACCCCCCGTTTTTCTTTGCACCCCTCAACTAATCACCACAAAACGTTGCATCATCTGCCAATGTAGAAAAGGGAATAGGTCTGCAAAGTTCTGTGGGGGGGGTGGGACGAGTGTGTGTGTGTGTGTGTTGTATGTGTGTAAAGTTTCACACTAATCTGGCAAGCGGTGGCCAAGAAAAAGGGAAGGTCCCAAAACACTAATTTCCCATGTTAATTTTCATCCAATACTGACAAAATGGCTGAGTGGAATAACACTAACATTGGCAAAAAAAATAAAATAAATTAGAAGTATACTCAGAAAGCGTGCTTATTGGGATTTAGTGTGCCTGTTCAGCCAAGCATTATGCATTGAAAGGGCTGCTTGGGTTAGACTTTAAGAGGCAGTTCTGTCATTCAGAAGACGCTGAAGAGCCACCTCTTCAGATATTGCTTCATCTCCACATGATAGGACCTATCACCGCACACATTTGGCTTCATTGTAGACAATCCTGAATCATAACTCAGTGCTCCCTCCCTTGTTCAGCATTCCACTGCTCTGTAGCTATCTTTGCCATTTACAAATGCATAGATATATTATATCCATTCTTATTGTTAATATATTCTCCTTTTTCTGACAGCCTAAAATTTCATGAGAGTGTCAGGTAGCTCTCATGTTTACTGTGTTTATTTGTTTGTGAGGCTAATTAGGTTATGTAGAGAATTGGATTCTGAGTTGACTGAACCATTTTGTGGCTTTCTTCGTTTGTGCCTCTTGTAGGGAGTGTTCCGTTCTGTTCCGTTCTGTTGCTTTTTGTAGAGAACATGTACTACTGCAAATGTTTCCTGATGCTGAACTTCCACAGACCACAGCCATGGACGCAGAGCAGTTGTCGAAACAAAGAGCCAAATCTTAAGCTGTTTCCAAGTTCCAGAGTGCGGGAGCCAGTCATAAACCTTTTTAATGGAGGACACATCAAGCTGATGTTGACCAGGGTGTGGATAGGTTTGACAGAAAAATACAAATTATAATCACCTTGGTCTGAACAGGAAGGCAGTGAAGTTTCCCGTGAAGATGATTCCCATGAGTAAGTTTGGAAGAGCCAGGATCTAGGCGCACCTGTAATTAGGCCTCCAAGGTTTTTGTTATTTAAAGATACATAGTATAGCCAAAGGTACAAATATGGCAGAAACTGAAAGACGTTTCCTTTCCAGTGCAAGCTAGGACATGATTTGAGTCAGTGTGTTGAAATAAACCAGGAGGACACACGAGCAGAGAGATGGGCCTGCAATTCACTGTTGCCACCCAATCATAGGCGTCGTGAAACCCCTGCCCCGCTTTAGTAGATATCAATCAATCAATCAATCACTGCATTTGTAAAGCGCGCTACATACCCACAAGGGTCTCAAGGCGCTGGGGAGGGGGGGTGCTACTGGTCGAAGAGCCAGGTCTTGAGGAGTCTTCTGAAGGCCAGCAGGTCCTGGGTCTATCGTAGGATGGTGGGGAGAGTGTTCCAGGTCTTGGCGGCGAGGTAGGAGAAGGATCTGCCACCGGCGGTGGTTTTTCGGATGCGGGGGACTGTGGCGAGGGCGAGGTTGGCTGAGCGGAGGCTTCGGGTGGGGGTGTGGAAGCTGAGTCGGTTGTTGAGGTAGGTGGGTCCGGTGTTGTGCAGTGCTTTGTGTGCGTGGATCAGGAGCTTGAAGGTGATCCTTTTGTTGATGGGGAGCCAGTGCAGGCCTCTCAGGTGGAGTGTGATGTGGCTGCGGCGGGGGACATCGAGGATGAGTCGGGCCGAGGCGTTCTGGATGCGTTGGAGTTGTCTCAGGAGCTTGTTTGTAGTTCCTGAGTAGAGGGCGTTCCCGTAGTCGAGTCTGTTGGTGATGAGGGCCTGGGTAACGGTTTTTCTCGTGTCGAGGGGGATCCATTTGAAGATCCTGCGGAGCATACGGAGGGTGTTGAAGCAGGACGCGGAGACGGCGTTGACTTGCCTGGTCATGGAGAGAGTGGAGTCGAGGATGACCCCCAGGTTGCGTGCGTGGTCCGTGGGTTCCGGGGCTGTGCCTAGTGACGTGGGCCACCAAGAGTCATCCCAGGCTGATGGGGTGGGTCCTAGAATGAGGACCTCCGTCTTGTCTGAGTTCAGCTTCAGTCTGCTGTCCTTCATCCAGTCGGCTATGGCCTTCATTCCTCGGTGGAGGTTAGCTTTGGCGGTGTCGGGATCTTCGGTGAGGGATATGATCAGCTGGGTGTCGTCGGCGTAGGAGATGATGTTGAGGTTGTGTTGTCGTGCGACGTGGGCAAGGGGGGCCATGTAGATATTGAACAGTGTCGGGCTGAAGGAGGATCCCTGTGGGACGCCGCAGATGATCTCAGTGGTTTTGGAGCGGAAGGGTGGGAGGCAGACGCTCTGGGTTCTGCCGGAGAGGAAGGATGTGGTCCAGGCCAGGGCCTTCTCTTGGATACCGGCGTCATGGAGGCGTGCTGATAGGGTGCGGTGGCAGACCGTGTCAAAGGCTGCTGATAGGTCCAGGAGGATGAGGGCAGCTGTTTCTCATTTGTCCATCAGGGTCCGGATGTCGTCAGTGGCGGCGATGAGGGCGGTCTCGGTGCTGTGGTTACAGTGAAAACCAGATTGGGACGGGTCCAGGATGTTGTTGACTTCGAGGTAGCGGGTCAGCTGTTTGTTGACAATCTTCTCGGTCACTTTTGCAGGGAAAGGGAGCAGGGAGATGGGATGGAAGTTCTTGAGGTCCTTGGGGTCTGCCTTGGGCTTCTTCAGAAGGGCGTTGATCTCGGCGTGCTTCCAGCTTTCTGGGAAGGTTGCTGTCTCGAAGGAACAGTTGATTGTTTTCCGGAGGTGGGGCGCGATGGCTGCGCTGGCTTTGTTGAAGACGTGGTGAGGGCAGGGGTCCGATGGGGATCCGGAGTGGATGGAGTTCATGGTTTTGATGGTGTCTTCGTCGCTGACGCTGGACCAGACGGTCAGGCGACTGGTGCGAGTGGTAGTCGCAGGGGTGATGGACTCGGTGGTGGGTGAGGGGGGGTTGGGGTTGAAGCTGTCGTGGATGTCGGTGATCTTGCGGTGGAAGAAGGTGGCCAGGGAGTCGCACAGGTCTTGAGATGGCGGGATGTCGTTGGTGATGGAGCTGGGGTTGGAGAGTTCTTTCACGATGCTGAAGAGCTCTTTGGTGTTGTGTGCGTTGTTGTCTAGGCGGTCCTTGAAGGCGGTCTTCTTGGCGGTCCTGATGAGTTGGTGATGTCTGCGGGTGGCACTCTTGAGGGCTGTGTGGTTGTCTGGTGTTTGGTCGTTGGGCCATTTCTTCTCCAGCTTCCGACAGGTGTGCTTGGAGATCCGGAGGACCTCGGTGAACCAGGCGTCTTTCTTGTTGGTGTGGTTGGTTGTAAAGGCCTTTTGAGAGGCTGAGGGTGTTGGCGCAGTCGTTGATCCACTGTGTGAGGTTGGTCGCGGCAGTGTCTGGGTCGGTGGGGTCGGTGGGTGGTCTCAGGGCGAGGGCGGTAGTCAGTTGGTCCCCGGTGACCTTGCCCCAGCAGCGGCATGGTAGCTGTTGGGTGCGGTGGTGTGTGGTGGGTTTTCTGAAGGTGAAGTGGACGCATCTGTGGTCGTTCCAGTGTGGTTCGGTGGTGTGGTTGAAGGAGACGTGGGGGCTTGCGGAGAAGATGGGGTCAAGCGTGTGTCCAGCGGCGTGAGTGGGTGTCGTTACTAGCTGTTTGAGTCCGAGGTTGGCGAGGTTGTCGATCAGGGCGGTGGAGTTGGCGTCGTTGTTCTCGAGGTGGAAGTTCAGGTCCCCGAGGAGGATGTAGTCCGTGGAAGCGAGGGCGTGGGTGCTGATGAGGTCAGCGATGGTGTCACTGAAGTGTGGGCGGGGTCCGGGAGGTCTGTAGGTGAGAGTTCCTCTGAGGGTGGTGTTGGGGTCGGTGTGGATCTGGAAGTGCATGTGCTCGGCCGTGGTGAGGGTGTCATCGGTGTTCGTTGAGATTCCTCCTCCCACTCCGTTGGTGCGGTCTCTGCGGGAGATCTTGTAGCCCTGTGGGATGGCTATGGCAATGTCTGGTGCTCAGGTGGCGTTCAGCCAGGTCTCCATCAGGAAGGCAACGTCAGGGGCAGTGGAGTCTAGGAGGTCCCAAAGTTCGACGGCGTGCTTGCGAGCGGAGCGGGTGTTGAGGAGGATGCAGCGGAGGTGGTTGGGTTCTCTGGCTGGTGGTGTGGAGGGTTGGATGCTGGTGAATCTGCAGTTCCTGCAGGTGAAAGTCCCCTGGGTGCGTTTCGGAGTAGCCCGGTAGCAGGGGTGGGCTCGTCTGGTGTTGAGTGCGTGGAGGGTGCTTGCGTCGTAGTGCAGTCTGGCGTTGCGGGGGTGCGGGTTCCAGGGGTTCTGGTGCTGGGTGCGGTCCAGGCGCGGACGGGCGTAGACGGGCTTGCCTTAGGCGCGCCTTCGGCACGCCAGCAGCGCGCCAGCTTCACGGCCTCCATATGAGGGCAGAGGGAGGGAGGAGCAGCTGGGAGGTGGGAGCAGGGCGGCCAATGGGAGTGAAGGGGGCGGGGCAGCAGGGGCTCAGCAGCAAGGGAAAAACCCGGGAAAAACCCAGGGGAAAACCCGGGGGAAAAACGGCGGGAAAAGATGGCGGGAGAGGGACAACAGAGCACAGGGGTACAGAAAGCAAAACACAGGGGCACAGAATGGAAAAAACAAGTGGCACAGAAGCACAAGCTCAGGGGAATAGAAAAAAGGGAGCGAGTAGTCAGGCGGCAAAAGTGGCAACGGAGGTTCAACCCACAGGGGGCTGCGTGGCAGATGGGGGGAGCGACCTGCCTGGCCTGGTGATATGGCTTAGGCGGAGTTCTTTATGTGCCCTCTTCTGTCTACAACAGGCACACAAAAGCTTATAACTAACGTGAAAGGGTTGGTGGGTGAGTGTGTGGGTGGATGGAAGGATGGGTCGGTAAAATGGTGGATAGATGAGTGAGTGAAAAGATGTCTGTGCGGATGGATGAGTAAAAGAGAAGGTGGATGGAAGGGTGGACAGATGTATGTATGAGTGAAATGGTGGATAGATGCATGATGAGGAAAAGGGGGAAAGAGTAAATCGATGGACAGGTGAGTGGATGGATGGGTGAGTTAAAAGAGGGATGTAAGGAAGGATGAGTGAAAGAATGGCTGATGAGTGGAAGGATGGATGAGTGAAAGAATGATGGATGAGTAAAAGTGCTGATGGATGGATGAAAGGGTAGATGGGTGGAGGAGTGAAAGAATGCATGGATCAGTGAAAGGGAAAATGGCTGCATGAATGGATGGGTGGGAGGAAGGGTGGATGAATTAAAGGATGGACGAGTGAAAGGGAGGATGGATGAGTGAAAGGGAGGATGGATGGAGATGATGGATGGAGTGAAAGGGTGGGTGGATGAGCGAAAGGATGGATGGATGAATGAAAGGGTGGAGGGATGGAGGGATGGCTGGATGAAGAAAGGATGGCTAAATGGTGGATGGATGAATGGGAAGGGTTGATGGATAGGTTTGGAGATGGTTAGGTTAGAATATTGATGAGTGGACAGAATGGTGAAAGACTGAGGGATGGATCAAAGAAGGAATGAATTACAGAATGTGAAGGTGAAATGGTGGATATCAGCGGGTGGATGAAGGCTGAAATAATGAATGTATAGATTTTGGATGAGAGAGACAAAAGTTCTTCTGGGGAGAGTCACAATGACTTGCTTTCTCTTGCTCAGTGCAATAGCAGCTTTGGGTCAAAGTTGGGGGGGGGGGGTATTTTAGTCGTCTGACTACCCCCTGGGCCACCTTCACCAGCTTGGGGAACCTACCAAAGGTTTGGGGCTAGATAGTAAAGCTCTAAAAGTTGGCTGTCCTTTAACTACTTAACCTCTTCTCGGAATTCAGTTGAAGACAATGCCTACCCTTCTTCCTCCCGATCTCCATCACATGTTGGAACGATAGTGTGGGAACACCCCGTGCTCCAACCAATGGATGATTTAAGCATAATATGTATGCAGCAGCAGTTACAAATTGTTTAAAAAACTATACAGAAGCAAAATCAAATTATTTGGCTACGTCTATTTTGAATTCTAAGAATTTAATGAGGGAATCGTTTAGCACAGTAAAGTATTTCATGCAACCCGATGACATCAAGTACATTAAGATCCTCCATAGTGTTCTGTAATAAACGGGCAACTTCTGAACAATTCAGAAGATTTATGATAAAATGAAGTCGGATAGTGAGGCTCTAACTACTTATGACACCCTAGAGCAGATGGCGGAGACCTCCCAGAACTGGGTCTCTTATCAGGAGATGAGGAGATAAGAGTAAGGATATTGGAACCAAAGTCAGGGTCTCCAGGTGACACAATTCCCATTTCCCGTTTACATAATTGTGCCTTGATTTTCGCTCCTTATGTGACAAAGATGGTCAGCCTGTCTTTTAGTACTGGTACACTTCCATTGGATTGGAAGAAGGGGGTGGTGTGGGCGGGCTCTTTTAACCCCTTCTGTGCCGCGGACGTAGTGGTTACGTCCCGCGGCACAGTGCTGCTGTGCCGAGGACGTAACCACTACGTCCTCGGCACACAGCCCAGAGGGAGCGCTCTCGCTCCCTCTGTGTGCTTCCCCCCACCCCCCAAAGTCATGGATGGAAGGGGAAGCCCTTCCCCTTCCACCCCCGACCGCCCCACCCCCCCATAATGACGTCAGCGAGCGATCACGCGCTGACTTCATTATGGGATCCTCGCCGCACAGGAAGCCATTTGCTTCCTGTGCGGCGACGAGTGAAGAGGAGAGTTCCTCTTCCCGGTGGGTGGGGGGTTGGGGCTAAAGAGGCACCGGGGAAAAGGAAAGGCTTTTCCTTTTCCCCGGTGTCTCTTTGAGCATTCCTGCTGCCCGATCGCATTGCGATCGGGCAGCAGGAATGCCCACTAGACACCAGGGATTTCTTTTTTTTTGTTGTACTTTCTGTTTCTGGCTTGCGGGGAGCGGCCCCTTGGGCAAGGGTTGCTCCCCTTTAGGGGGCAATTACTTAGGCCATTTCTGCCCCCAAGGGGGGCAGAAAACACTAGATCACCAGGGATTTATATTGTTATGTGCATTTATGTGTGGGGGGGTGCCCCCTTGGGCAAGGAGCGCCCCCCCCCAAGGGGGCAGAGAACTGTTGGCCTTTCCTGCCCCCTTGGGGGCAAACCGGCCTATTTTTTTTAGGTCCATCTGCCCCCAAGGGGGGCAGAAGCCACTTAGGCACCAGGGATTGTGTGTGTAGTGGATGGGGGGGCGCCCCCTTGGGCAAGGGTCGCTCCCCTTTGGGGGGAATGTCTTTTAGGGCCATTTCTGCCCCCCTTGAGGGCAGATCAGCCTATTATTTTTAGGCTGATCTGCCCCAAGGGGGGCAGAAACCACTAGAACGCCAGGGATTTTTTTTTATGTGTTTATTTTTGTGGGGGGGCGTCCCCTTGGGCACGGGGCGCCCCCCCAAGGGGGGCATTGACCTGTTGGCCATTTCTGCCCCCCCCTGGGGGCAGATGGGCCTATTTTGTTAGGCCCACCTGCCCCCAAGGGGGGCAGAAGCCACTTAGACACCAGGGATAGTGTGTGGGTGTGTTAGTGGATGGGGGGGGGCCTTGGGCAAGGGTCGCCCCCCACTTTGGGGGCACATGTACCCAGGCCATTTCTGCACCCCTTGGAGACAGATCAGCCTATTATTTTTAGGCTGGTCTGCCCCCAAGGGGGGCAGAAACCACTAGAACGCCAGGGATTTTTTTTTATTTGTTTATTTTTGTGGGGGGGGCGTCCCCTTGGTCACGGGGCGCCCCCCCAAGGGAGGCATTGACCTGTTGGCCATTTCTTCACCCCCTGGGGGCAGATGGGCCTATTTTGTTAGGCCCACCTGCCCCCAAGGGGGGCAGAAGCCACTTAGCCACCAGGGATAGTGTGTGTGTGTGTTAGTGGATGGGGGGGGGGCCTTGGGCAAGGGTCGCCCCCCACTTTGGGGGCACATGTACCCAGGCCATTTCTGCACCCCTTGGAGACAGATCAGCCTATTATTTTTAGGCTGGTCTGCCCCCAAGGGGGGCAGAAACCACTAGAACGCCAGGGATTTTTTTAAATTTGTTTATTTTTGTGGGGGGGCGTCCCCTTGGTCACGGGGCGCCCCCCCCAAGGGGGGCATTGACCTGTTGCCCATTTCTACACCACCTGGGGGCAGATGGGCCTATTTTGTTAGGCCCACCTGCCCCCAAGGGGGGCAGAAGCCACTTAGACACCAGGGATAGTGTGTGTGTGTGTGTGTGTGTTAGTGGATGGGGGGGGCCTTGGGCAAGGGTCGCCCCCCACTTTGGGGGCACATGTACCCAGGCCATTTCTGCACCCCTTGGAGACAGATCAGCCTATTATTTTTAGGCTGATCTGCCCCCCAGGGGGGCAGAAACCACTAGAACGCCAGGGATTTTTTTAATTTGTTTATTTTTGTGGGGGGGCGTCCCCTTGGTCACGGGGCGCCCCCCCAAGGGAGGCATTGACCTGTTGGCCATTTCTACACCCCCTGGGGGCAGATGGGCCTATTTTGTTAGGCCCCCCTGCCCCCAAGGGGGGCAGAAGCCACTTAGACACCAGGGATAGTGTGTGTGTGTGTGTGTGTTAGTGGATGGGGGGGGCCTTGGGCAAGGGTCGCCCCCCACTTTGGGGGCACATGTACCCAGGCCATTTCTGCACCCCTTGGAGACAGATCAGCCTATTATTTTTAGGCTGGTCTGCCCCCAAGGGGGGCAGAAACCACTAGAACGCCAGGGATTTTTTTTTATTTGTTTATTTTTGTGGGGGGGCGTCCCCTTGGTCACGGGGCGCCCCCCCAAGGGGGGCATTGACCTGTTGCCCATTTCTACACCCCCTGGGGGCAGATGGGCCTATTTTGTTAGGCCCACCTGCCCCCAAGGGGGGCAGAAGCCACTTAGACACCAGGGATAGTGTGTGTGTGTGTTAGTGGATGGGGGGGGCCTTGGGCAAGGGTCGCCTCCCACTTTGGGGGCACATGTACCCAGGCCATTTCTGCACCCCTTGGAGACAGATCAGCCTATTATTTTTAGGCTGGTCTGCCCCCAAGGGGGGCAGAAACCACTAGAACGCCAGGGATTTTTTTTTATTTGTTTATTTTTGTGGGGGGGCGTCCCCTTGGTCATGGGGCGCCCCCCCCAAGGGGGGCATTGACCTGTTGCCCATTTCTACTCCCCCTGGGGGCAGATAGGCCTATTTTGTTAGGCCCACCTGCCCCCAAGGGGGGTAGAAGCCACTTAGGCACCAGGGATAGTGTTGTGTGTGTTTTTTTTTTTTGGTTTTTTTTTTAGGGCTGTCCCCTTTGGCAAGGGTCGCTCTCCATGGGGACACACTACTAAAGGTATTTTCTGGCTTCCTTGGGGCAGACAGGCCTATTTTATTAGTAGGCCCATCTGCCCCTATGGCAGAATCCACTTAGGCACCAATTTCTAAATGTTTGATGGTGGGGTGTTTGTCAACTGAAGAAGTCTTTGCATTTGTGATAAAAAATGTTTTCCTCCTTTTTGTTCTAGTTCAAAGCTTTTGCTTTATTTGCTGTGGCTCCTTGCGGTTTTGGCGGTGGTTGACCTGCAGTTTGCACAGTTGCATGTTTTAGGTAAGTAAAAACAATTTACTCCAAAGGAGTATTGTTGCCATGCATGAATGACATGTTTGTAGGGGGTGTACTAAATGCAGGATTGTGTGTGAAATTGTCCTTAGGTTTGTGCACAATGATATTTGTTTTGTCTTATTTCTAATTTGCCTTTCTTTCTTTATTTTTAGTGGGATATCATTGGTGATTGCTGTGTAGTTGCTGGTGAATCAAGCTTTTTCAGGCAAGTGAGCGGTATAGTTTTTGAGTTTATAACTCTTACTAACAAAGCTACACTTTGTTACTTGTCTTACACAGTGCTGGTTGTTCGTGGTGAATTTGTCCAGTTAATTTTAGCAGGAGAGATCATGGCTAGCCGCAGGATGACCGCTCAGCAGGTGGTTGGTATGCTTTTTGAGTCACAGTCTGATCATGACTATGAGACGGATTCTGCATCTGAGGCAGAGGAGGAAGTCAGAGATTCTGGCAGTGATGTTTCTGTTGGAGGGGAATCTTCTGATGATGAAGCCACACTCAGTGCAGATGAAGGCCCTGTTTTAGAGGAGGACATTGATGTGCCAATAGTGCAGCAACCTGGGGCTGAAAGGTTTCCCGTTATAAGACCTGATGTCTGGGTTGCCCCAAACATGGGGCAGCCAGAGTTGCCTGCCTTTACTGGTCTCCCGGGGTGTAACGCCAATACAGAGAACTTTATGCCTATCAATTTCTTTGAGTTATTCATGGATGATGTGTTTTTGGAAGAGATTGTTGAGCAGACTAATTTGTATGCGGAGCAGCATTTGAGGGACAACGCTGCTAGACTTAGGCCACACTCTAGAGCTGCTCAGTGGATTCCCACAAATTTGGAGGAGTTAAAAAAAAATTTGGGTTTGACTTTTTTGATGGGGTTGATAAGGAAGCCGTCACTGGCTTCTTATTGGTCTACTAGTCCCTTGATGGCAACAGCTATATTTCCAGCGACCATGAGTCGTAATCGGTATTTGCTTCTTCTTAGGATGCTGCATTTTGTTGACAATGCATTAGCCTTGCCACGAGATCACCCAGATTCTGACCGTCTTTTTAAGATTAGGCCTGTCCTTGATCATTTTGTAGATCGGTTTTCGGAGGTCTATGTTCCAGGCAAAGAGTTGAGTGTGGACGAGTCTTTGGTCCTCTTCAAGGGTCGTTTGGTTTTTAGGCAGTACATTCCTAGCAAAAGAGCACGATATGGAATTAAATTGTATATGCTGTCTGAAAGTAGGACAGGATATGTGTATAGTTTCCGTGTGTACACTGGTAGGGATTCCAATATTGACCCCCCTGGTTGTCCTCCCACTTTTGGAGTTACTGAGAAAATTGTGTGGGATCTTGGTAGACGACTGTTCAACAAAGGTCACCATTTGTATGTAGATAACTTCTACACTGGTGTGCAATTGTTCAAGGAATTGTTTAGAGTGGACACAGTTGCTTGTGGCACAATCCGTTCTAACCAGAAAGGCTATCCAAGGGAGCTTGTCTGTAAAAAACTTGAGAGAGGACAGTGCTGTGCCTTGCGGAACGAGGAGCTGCTAGCTTTGAAATTTTCAGACAAGAGGGATGTCTACATGCTAAGTACCATCCATGATGAGAGTACTTCCCCTGTGACTGTTTGGGGCCAGGTTGCTGAAGTGCGCAAACCTGTGTGCATTTTAGATTATAATAAGCACATGGGAGGTGTAGATAGAGTTGACCAGAAGTTGGAACCTTATACTGCTATTCGTAAGTCTTATGTTTGGTATAAGAAGTTAGCACTTCACCTCTTCCACTTAGCAACCTTCAATGCTTTTAGTGTGTTTAGGGATAGGTCTCCAGAGTCAAAGATGACATTTGTGAAATTTCAGGAGTCAGTGATAGAGAGCCTTATTGTGGTGGAACAGGCCAGAGTTCCTAGAGAAGCAGTGGTGGAGGATGTGGCTAGATTGAAAGATCACCACTTTGCTGAGCACATTCCTCCCACACCCAAAAAAGACTTTCCAGCTAAGAAATGTAGAGTGTGTTTTCGAAGAGGTATCCGGAGGGAGACTCGAATGTACTGCCCAGATTGTCCTTCAAAGCCTGGGCTGTGTGTCGGTGCTTGTTTTAAGAATTACCACACCCAGAAGAATTTCTGGGAACAACCATGAGTGTAAACTCATGTCTGTTTTCTATTTTCATGTGTTTAGTTTCATGGTTAGCATTTCTGTCATGTTCTTAGTTAGAGCTTTTGTGTTTGTAGTTTTGTAATTCTTTCTACTTAGTTAGGGGTTCCTCTGTTAAAAAAAAAATAAAAAAATGATGCCATTGTGGGTGGAGTGGGGCTTGGCTGAGAGTGTACATATTGACTTGCTATTGGCTACTGCAACACACTGCCAGCCAAACACCAGTCCACACACTCTCATCAGCTGGTGTGATTGTTGTATCAGGCATGTGGGCGTATGTAAGTGATGGGCCCTTGAGTGGCGCTGTCTGTCGATGTGAGTGTTGTAATGTGCTGGGCCCGTGGCTGGCGGTGTGAATGGCCTTGTGTGTGTCATGTATGAAAGTTGTGTGAATGGACTGTAAAGCGGTTGGTGCCTTGTCGCGGCTTTACAGCTCACGAGCTGTGAGTCATTGGTTCAGTTTTTTGCCTTTCAGTTACTAACAGTGCATTTCATTTTTGTGAAAGCTCTTGTTAGTAAAATTTGATCCACTGAACCATCACTCACCCTCGTGCCAAATCCAACCAGTATGTGTGGTAAAAATGACAAAACCTGCTCCGCTGTAATCAGGCGTCGCAGCACACCTGTGACACGCTAGGTGCCTCAGGTGGGACCCCGATGATGAAGCATGCCACCAACTTGGTTGGTGGGTGAGGGGTCTTTTTCACATAACCTAACTGTGTTTCTTTTCAAAATTTTAGTGTTTGGCACATCACGGACGTATGTGGGCACATCAAAACGATATATTACAAAACTACCTGTGTTTGGGGGGGAGAGGGCACCTATGTTTTTGGTCCTGTGTGCGGCCTTCATCTAGGGAAACCTACCAAACCCAGACATTTTTTAAAACTAGACACCCCAAGGAGTCCAGGGAGGTGTGGCTTGCGTGGATCCCCCAACATTTTCTTACCCAGACTACTCTGTAAACCTCAAAATGTGCTTAAAAAAGCATATTTTCCTTACTTTTCTTCGTAGGATCACCACTCCAGCACAAAATTCCTACTCCCCAGTGTTCCCCTCAGCCTCCCAAGTAAAATGACACCTCACTTATGTGGGTCCCCAAAGCAGAGTCAGTCTAAAGATGTATAAAAGAATATGTCCTTATAAACTTGCTGTGCTATCCCCTCTATCTCTACAAGTTTTGGGCCTTATTCTGTTGCAGGCACCTGGCCCACCCACACAAGTGAGGTATCATTTTTATCGGGAGATGTGGGGGAACGCTGGGTGGAAGGACATTTGTGGCTCCTCTCAGATTCCAGAACTTTCTGCCACAGAAATGTTAGGAAGATGTGTTTTTTTAGCCAAATTTTGAGGTTTGCAAAGGATTCTGGGTAACAGAACCTGGTCCGAGCCACACAAGTCACCCCATCTTGGATTCCCCTAGGTCTCTAGTTTTCAGAAATGCACAGGTTTGGTAGGTTTCCCTAGGTGGCGGCTGAGCTACAGGCCAAAATCTACAGGTAGGCACTTTGCAAAAAACACCTCTGTTTTCCTTCAAAAATTTGGCTGTGTCCACGTTGCGCTTTGGGGCATTTCCTGTCACGGGCGTTAGGCCTACCCACACAAGTGAGGTATCATTTTTATCGGGAGACGTGGGGGAACGCTGGGTGGAAGGAAATTCGTGGCTCCTCTCAGATTCCAGAACTTTCTGCCACAGAAATGTGAGGAACATGTGTTTTTTTAGCCAAATTTTGAGGTTTGCAAAGGATTCTGGGTAACAGAACCTGGTCCGAGCCACACAAGTCACCCCATCTTGGATTCCCCTAGGTCTCTAGTTTTCAGAAATGCACAGGTTTGGTAGGTTTCCCTAGGTGGCGGCTGAGCTACAAACCAAAATCTACAGGTAGGCACTTTGCAAAAAACACCTCTGTTTTCCTTCACAAATTTGGATGCGTCCACGTTGCGGTTTGGGGCGTTTTCTGTCGCGGGCGCTAGGCCTACCCACACAAGTGAGGTATCATTTTTATCGGGAGACGTGGGGGAACGCTGGGTGGAAGGAAATTTGTGGCTCCTCTCAGATTCCAGAACTTTCTGCCACAGAAATGTGAGGAACATGTGTTTTTTTAGCCAAATTCTGAGGTTTGCAAAGGATTCTGGGTAACAGAACCTGGTCCGAGCCACACAAGTCACCCCATCTTGGATTCCCCTAGGTCTCTAGTTTTCAGAAATGCACAGGTTTGGTAGGTTTCCCTAGGTGGCGGCTGAGCTACAGGCCAAAATCTACAGGTAGGTACTTTGCAAAAAACACCTCTGTTTTCCTTAAAAAATGTGGCTGTGTCCACGTTGCGCTTTGGGGCATTTCCTGTCCCGGGCGCTAGGCCTACCCACACAAGTGAGGTATCATTTTTATCGGGAGACGTGGGGGAACGCTGGGTGGAAGGAAATTCGTGGCTCCTCTCAGATTCCAGAACTTTCTGCCACAGAAATGTGAGGAACATGTGTTTTTTTAGCCAAATTTTGAGGTTTGCAAAGGATTCTGGGTAACAGAACCTGGTCCGAGCCACACAAGTCACCCCATCTTGGATTCCCCTAGGTCTCTAGTTTTCAGAAATGCACAGATTTGGGAGGTTTCCCTAGGTGGCGGCTGAGCTACAGGGCAAAATCTACAGGTAGGCACTTTGCAAAAAACACCTCTGTTTTCCTTCAAAAATTTGGCTGTGTCCACGTTGTGCTTTGGGGCATTTCCTGTCACGGGCGCTAGGCCTACCCACACAAGTGAGGTATCATTTTTATCGGGAGACGTGGGGGAACGCTGGGTGGAAGGAAATTCGTGGCTCCTCTCAGATTCCAGAACTTTCTGCCACAGAAATGTGAGGAACATGTGTTTTTTTAGCCAAATTTTGAGGTTTGCAAAGGATTCTGGGTAACAGAACCTGGTCCGAGCCACACAAGTCACCCCATCTTGGATTCCCCTAGGTCTCTAGTTTTCAGAAATGCACAGATTTGGGAGGTTTCCCTAGGTGGCGGCTGAGCTACAGGGCAAAATCTACAGGTAGGCACTTTGCAAAAAACACCTCTGTTTTCCTTCAAAAATTTGGCTGTGTCCACGTTGTGCTTTGGGGCATTTCCTGTCACGGGCGCTAGGCCTACCCACACAAGTGAGGTATCATTTTTATCGGGAGACGTGGGGGAACGCTGGGTGGAAGGAAATTTGTGGCTCCTCTCAGATTCCAGAACTTTCTGCCACAGAAATGTTAGGAACATGTGTTTTTTTTAGCCAAATTTTGAGGTTTGCAAAGGATTCTGGGTAACAGAACCTGGTCCGAGCCACACAAGTCACCCCATCTTGGATTCCCCTAGGTCCCTAGTTTTCAGAAATGCACAGGTTTGGTAGGTTTCCCTAGGTGGCGGCTGAGCTACAGGCCAAAATCTACAGGTAGGCACTTTGCAAAAAACACCTCTGTTTTCCTTCAAAAATTTGGCTGTGTCCACGTTGCGCTTTGGGGCATTTCCTGTCACGGGCGCTAGGCCTACCCACACAAGTGAGGTATCATTTTTATCGGGAGACGTGGGGGAACGCTGGGTGGAAGGAAATTCGTGGCTCCTCTCAGATTCCAGAACTTTCTGCCACAGAAATGTGAGGAACATGTGTTTTTTTAGCCAAATTTTGAGGTTTGCAAAGGATTCTGGGTAACAGAACCTGGTCCGAGCCACACAAGTCACCCCATCTTGGATTCCCCTAGGTCTCTAGTTTTCAGAAATGCACAGGTTTGGTAGGTTTCCCTAGGTGGCGGCTGAGCTACAAGCCAAAATCTACAGGTAGGCACTTTGCAAAAAACACCTCTGTTTTCCTTCACAAATATGGATGTGTCCACGTTGCGGTTTGGGGCGTTTTCTGTCGCGGGCGCTAGGCCTACCCACACAAGTGAGGTATCATTTTTATCGGGAGACGTGGGGGAACGCTGGGTGGAAGGAAATTCGTGGCTCCTCTCAGATTCCAGAACTTTCTGCCACAGAAATGTTAGGAACATGTGTTTTTTTAGGCAAATTTTGAGGTTTGCAAAGGATTCTGGGTAACAGAACATGGTCCGAGCCACACAAGTCACCCCATCTTGGATTCCCCTAGGTCTCTAGTTTTCAGAAATGCACAGGTTTGGTAGGTTTCCCTAGGTGGCGGCTGAGCTACAGGCTAAAATCTACAGGTAGGCACTTTCCAAAAAACACCTCTGTTTTCCTTCAAAAATTTGGCTGTGTCCACGTTGCGCTTTGGGACATTTCCTGTCCCGGGCGCTAGGCCTACCCACACAAGTGAGGTATCATTTTTATCGGGAGACGTGGGGGAACGCTGTGTGGAAGGAAATTCGTGGCTCCTCTCAGATTCCAGAACTTTCTGCCACAGAAATGTTAGGAACATGTGTTTTTTTAGCCAAATTTTGAGGTTTGCAAAGGATTCTGGGTAACAGAACCTGGTCCGAGCCACACAAGTCACCCCATCTTGGATTCCCCTAGGTCTCTAGTTTTCAGAAATGCACAGGTTTGGTAGGTTTCCCTAGGTAGCGGCTGAGCTACAGGCCAAAATCTACAGGTGGGCACTTTCCAAAAAACACCTCTGTTTTCCTTCACAAATTTGGATGTGTCCACGTTGCGGTTTGGGGCGTTTTCTGTCGCGGGCGCTAGGCCTACCCACACAAGTGAGGTATCATTTTTATCGGGAGACGTGGGGGAACGCTGGGTGGAAGGAAATTCGTGGCTCCTCTCAGATTCCAGAACTTTCTGCCACAGAAATGTGAGGAACATGTGTTTTTTTAGCCAAATTTTGAGGTTTGCAAAGGATTCGGGGTAACAGAACCTGGTCCGAGCCACACAAGTCACCCCATCTTGGATTCCCCTAGGTCTCTAGTTTAAAGAAATGCACAGGTTTGGTAGGTTTCCCTAGGTGGCGGCTGAGCTACAAGCCAAATGTACAGGTAGGCACTTTGCAAAAAACACCTCTGTTTTCCTTCACAAATTTGGATGTGTCCACGTTGCGGTTTGGGGCGTTTTCTGTCGCGGGCGCTAGGCCTACCCACACAAGTGAGGTATCATTTTTTTCGGGAGACGTGGGGGAATGCTGGGTGGAAGGAAATTCGTGGCTCCTCTCAGATTCCAGAACTTTCTGCCACAGAAATGTGAGGAACATGTGTTTTTTTAGCCAAATTTTGAGGTTTGCAAAGGATTCGGGGTAACAGAACCTGGTCCGAGCCACACAAGTCACCCCATCTTGGATTCCCCTAGGTCTCTAGTTTAAAGAAATGCACAGGTTTGGTAGGTTTCCCTAGGTGGCGGCTGAGCTACAAGCCAAATGTACAGGTAGGCACTTTGCAAAAAACACCTCTGTTTTCCTTCACAAATTTGGATGTGTCCACGTTGCGGTTTGGGGCGTTTTCTGTCGCGGGCGCTAGGCCTACCCACACAAGTGAGGTATCATTTTTATCGGGAGACGTGGGGGAATGCTGGGTGGAAGGAAATTCGTGGCTCCTCTCAGATTCCAGAACTTTCTGCCACAGAAATGTGAGGAACATGTGTTTTTTTAGCCAAATTTTGAGGTTTGCAAAGGATTCTGGGTAACAGAACCTGGTCCGAGCCACACAAGTCACCCCATCTTGGATTCCCCTAGGTCTCTAGTTTTCAGAAATGCACAGGTTTGGTAGGTTTCCCTAGGTGGCGGCTGAGCTACAAGCCAAAATCTACAGGTAGGCACTTTGCAAAAAACACCTCTGTTTTCCTTCACAAATTTGGATGTGTCCATGTTGCGGTTTGGGGCGTTTCCTGTCGCGGGCGCTAGGCCTACCCACACAAGTGAGGTATCATTTTTATCGGGAGATGTGGGGGAACGCTGGGTGGAAGGAAATTTGTGGCTCCTCTCAGATTCCAGAACTTTCTGCCACAGAAATGTGAGGAACATGTGTTTGTTTAGCCAAATTTTGAGGTTTGCAAAGGATTCTGGGTAACAGAACCTGGTCCGAGCCACACAAGTCACCCCATCATGGATTCCCCTAGGTCTCTAGTTTTCAGAAATGCACAGGTTTGGTAGGTTTCCCTAGGTGGCGGCTGAGCTACAGGCCAAAATCTACAGGTAGGCACTTTCCAAAAAACACCTCTGTTTTCCTTCACAAATTTGGATGTGTCCACTTTGCGGTTTGGGGCGTTTTCTGTCGCGGGCGCTAGGCCTACCCACACAAGTGAGGTATCATTTTTATCGGGAGACGTGGGGGAACGCTGGGTGGAAGGAAATTCGTGGCTCCTCTCAGATTCCAGAACTTTCTGCCACAGAAATGTGAGGAACATGTGTTTTTTTAGCCAAATTTTGAGGTTTGCAAAGGATTCTGGGTAACAGAACCTGGTCCGAGCCACACAAGTCACCCCATCTTGGATTCCCCTAGGTCTCTAGTTTTCAGAAATGCACAGGTTTGGTAGGTTTCCCTAGGTGGCGGCTGAGCTACAGGCCAAAATCTACAGGTAGGCACTTTGCAAAAAACACCTCTGTTTTCCTTCAAAAATTTGGCTGTGTCCACGTTGCGCTTTGGGGCATTTCCTGTCCCGGGCACTAGGCCTACCCACACAAGTGAGGTATCATTTTTATCGGGAGACGTGGGGGAACGCTGGGTGGAAGGAAATTTGTGGCTCCTCTGAGATTCCAGAACTTTCTGCCACAGAAATGTTAGGAACATGTGTTTTTTAAGCCAAATTTTGAGGTTTGCAAAGGATTCTGTGTAACAGAACCTGGTCCGAGCCACACAAGTCACCCCATCTTAGATTCCCCTAGGTCTCTAGTTTTCAGAAATGCACAGGTTTGGTAGGTTTCCCTAGGTGGCAGCTGAGCTAGAGGCCAAAATCTACAGGTAGGCACTTTCCCAAAAACACCTCTGTTTTCCTTCACAAATTTGGATGTGTCCACGTTGCGGTTTGGGGCGTTTTCTGTCGCGGGCGCTAGGCCTACCCACACAAGTGAGGTATCATTTTTATTGGGAGACGTGGGGGAACGCTGGGTGGAAGGAAATTCGTGGCTCCTCTCAGATTCCAGAACTTTCTGCCACAGAAATGTTAGGAACATGTGTTTTTTTAGCCAAATTTTGAGGTGTGCAAAGGATTCTGGGTAACAGAACCTGGTCCGAGCCACACAAGTCACCCCATCTTGGATTCCCCTAGGTCTCTAGTTTTCAGAAATGCACAGGTTTGGTAGGTTTCCCTAGGTGGCGGCTGAGCTACAGGCCAAAATCTACAGGTAGGCACATTGCAAAAAAGACCTCTGTTTTCCTTCAAAAATTTGGCTGTGTCCACGTTGCGCTTTGGGGCATTTCCTGTCCCGGGCGCTAGGCCTACCCACACAAGTGAGGTATCATTTTTATTGGGAGACGTGGGGGAACGCTGGGTGGAAGGAAATTCGTGGCTCCTCTGAGATTCCAGAACTTTCTGCCACAGAAATGTTAGGAACATGTGTTTTTTTAGCCAAATTTTGAGGTTTGCAAAGGATTCTGTGTAACAGAACCTGGTCCGAGCCACACAAGTCACCCCATCTTGGATTCCCCTAGGTCTCTAGTTTTCAGAAATGCACAGGTTTGGTAGGTTTCCCTAGGTGGCGGCTGAGCTACAGGCCAAAATCTACAGGTAGGCAGTTTCCAAAAAACACCTCTGTTTTCCTTCACAAATTTGGATGTGTCCACGTTGCGGTTTGGGGCGTTTTCTGTCGCGGGCGCTAGGCCTACCCACACAAGTGAGGTATCATTTTTATCGGGAGACGTGGGGGAACGCTGGGTGGAA
The DNA here is from genome assembly GCF_031143425.1 of Pleurodeles waltl. Taxonomy (NCBI): domain Eukaryota; kingdom Metazoa; phylum Chordata; class Amphibia; order Caudata; family Salamandridae; genus Pleurodeles; species Pleurodeles waltl. The sequence continues at coordinate 428,281,161 of NC_090445.1, read as the reverse complement.
GGAAATTCGTGGCTCCTCTCAGATTCCAGAACTTTCTGCCACAGAAATGTGAGGAACATGTGTTTTTTTAGCCAAATTTTGAGGTTTGCAAAGGATTCTGGGTAACAGAACCTGGTCCGAGCCACACAAGTCACCCCATCTTGGATTCCCCTGGGTCTCTAGTTTTCAGAAATGCACAGGTTTGGTAGGTTTCCCTAGGTGGCGGCTGAGCTACAAGCCAAAATCTACAGGTAGGCACTTTGCAAAAAACACCTCTGTTTTCCTTCACAAATTTGGATGTGTCCACGTTGCGGTTTGGGGCGTTTCCTGTCGCGGGCGCTAGGCCTACCCACACAAGTGAGGTATCATTTTTATCGGGAGACATGGGGGAACGCTGGGTGGAAGGAAATTCGTGGCTCCTCTCAGATTCCAGAACTTTCTGCCACAGAAATGTGAGGAACATGTGTTTTTTTAGCCAAATTTTGAGGTTTGCAAAGGATTCTGGGTAACAGAACCTGGTCCGAGCCACACAAGTCACCCCATCTTGGATTCCCCTGGGTCTCTAGTTTTCAGAAATGCACAGGTTTGGTAGGTTTCCCTAGGTGGCGGCTGAGCTACAAGCCAAAATCTACAGGTAGGCACTTTGCAAAAAACACCTCTGTTTTCCTTCACAAATTTGGATGTGTCCACGTTGCGGTTTGGGGCGTTTCCTGTCGCGGGCGCTAGGCCTACCCACACAAGTGAGGTATCATTTTTATCGGGAGACATGGGGGAACGCTGGGTGGAAGGAAATTCGTGGCTCCTCTCAGATTCCAGAACTTTCTGCCACAGAAATGTGAGGAACATGTGTTTTTTCAGCCAAATTTTGAGGTTTGCAAAGGATTCTGGGTAACAGAACCTGGTCCGAGCCACACAAGTCACCCCATCTTGGATTCCCCTAGGTCTCTAGTTTTCAGAAATGCACAGGTTTGGTAGGTTTCCCTAGGTGGCGGCTGAGCTACAGGCCAAAATCTACAGGTAGGCACTTTGCAAAAAACACCTCTGTTTTCCTTCACAAATTTGGATGTGTCCACGTTGCGGTTTGGGGCGTTTTCTGTCGCGGGCGCTAGGCCTACCCACACAAGTGAGGTATCATTTTTATCGGGAGACGTGGGGGAACGCTGGGTGGAAGGAAATTCGTGGCTCCTCTCAGATTCCAGAACTTTCTGCCACAGAAATGTGAGGAACATGTTTTTTTTTTAGCTAAATTTCGAGGTTTGCAAAGGATTCTGGGTAACAGAACCTGGTCCGAGCCACACGTCACCCCATCTTGGATTCCCCTAGGTCTCTAGTTTTCAGAAATGCACAGGTTTGGTAGGTTTCCCTAGGTGGCGGCTGAGCTACAGGCCAAAATCTACAGGTAGGCACTTTGCAAAAAACACCTCTGTTTTCCTTCACCAATTTGGCTGTGTCCACGTTGCGCTTTGGGGCATTTCCTGTCACAGGCGCTAGGCCTACCCACACAAGTGAGGTATCATTTTTATCGGGAGACGTGGGGGAACGCTGGGTGGAAGGAAATTCGTGGCTCCTCTCAGATTCCAGAACTTTCTGCCACAGAAATATGAGGAACATGTGTTTTTTTAGCCAAATTTTGAGGTTTGCAAAGGATTCTGGGTAACAGAACCTGGTCCGAGCCACACAAGTCACCCCATCTTGGATTCCCCTGGGTCTCTAGTTTTCAGAAATGCACAGGTTTGGTAGGTTTCCCTAGGTGGCGGCTGAGCTACAAGCCAAAATCTACAGGTAGGCACTTTGCAAAAAACACCTCTGTTTTCCTTCACAAATTTGGATGTGTCCACGTTGCGGTTTGGGGCGTTTCCTGTCGCGGGCGCTAGGCCTACCCACACAAGTGAGGTATCATTTTTATCGGGAGACATGGGGGAACGCTGGGTGGAAGGAAATTCGTGGCTCCTCTCAGATTCCAGAACTTTCTGCCACAGAAATGTGAGGAACATGTGTTTTTTTAGCCAAATTTTGAGGTTTGCAAAGGATTCTGGGTAACAGAACCTGGTCCGAGCCACACAAGTCACCCCATCTTGGATTCCCCTGGGTCTCTAGTTTTCAGAAATGCACAGGTTTGGTAGGTTTCCCTAGGTGGCGGCTGAGCTACAAGCCAAAATCTACAGGTAGGCACTTTGCAAAAAACACCTCTGTTTTCCTTCACAAATTTGGATGTGTCCACGTTGCGGTTTGGGGCGTTTCCTGTCGCGGGCGCTAGGCCTACCCACACAAGTGAGGTATCATTTTTATCGGGAGACATGGGGGAACGCTGGGTGGAAGGAAATTCGTGGCTCCTCTCAGATTCCAGAACTTTCTGCCACAGAAATGTGAGGAACATGTGTTTTTTCAGCCAAATTTTGAGGTTTGCAAAGGATTCTGGGTAACAGAACCTGGTCCGAGCCACACAAGTCACCCCATCTTGGATTCCCCTAGGTCTCTAGTTTTCAGAAATGCACAGGTTTGGTAGGTTTCCCTAGGTGGCGGCTGAGCTACAGGCCAAAATCTACAGGTAGGCACTTTGCAAAAAACACCTCTGTTTTCCTTCACAAATTTGGATGTGTCCACGTTGCGGTTTGGGGCGTTTTCTGTCGCGGGCGCTAGGCCTACCCACACAAGTGAGGTATCATTTTTATCGGGAGACGTGGGGGAACGCTGGGTGGAAGGAAATTCGTGGCTCCTCTCAGATTCCAGAACTTTCTGCCACAGAAATGTGAGGAACATGTTTTTTTTTTAGCTAAATTTCGAGGTTTGCAAAGGATTCTGGGTAACAGAACCTGGTCCGAGCCACACGTCACCCCATCTTGGATTCCCCTAGGTCTCTAGTTTTCAGAAATGCACAGGTTTGGTAGGTTTCCCTAGGTGGCGGCTGAGCTACAGGCCAAAATCTACAGGTAGGCACTTTGCAAAAAACACCTCTGTTTTCCTTCACCAATTTGGCTGTGTCCACGTTGCGCTTTGGGGCATTTCCTGTCACAGGCGCTAGGCCTACCCACACAAGTGAGGTATCATTTTTATCGGGAGACGTGGGGGAACGCTGGGTGGAAGGAAATTCGTGGCTCCTCTCAGATTCCAGAACTTTCTGCCACAGAAATATGAGGAACATGTGTTTTTTTAGCCAAATTTTGAGGTTTGCAAAGGATTCTGGGTAACAGAACCTGGTCCGAGCCACACAAGTCACCCCATCTTGGATTCCCCTAGGTCTCTAGTTTTCAGAAATGCACAGGTTTGGTAGGTTTCCCTGGGAGGCGGCTGAGCTACAAGCCAAAATCTACAGGTAGGCACTTTGCAAAAAACACCTCTGTTTTCCTTAAAAAATTTGGCTGTGTCCACGTTGCGCTTTGGGGCATTTCCTTTCACGGGCGCTAGGCCTACCCACACAAGTGAGGTATCATTTTTATCGGGAGACGTGGGGGAACGCTGGGTGGAAGGAAATTCGTGGCTCCTCTCAGATTCCAGAACTTTCTGCCACAGAAATGTGAGGAACATGTGTTTTTTTAGCCAAATTTTGAGGTTTGCAAAGGATTCTGGGTAACAGAACCTGGTCGGAGCCACACAAGTCAACCCATCTTGGATTCCCCTAGGTCTCTAGTTTTCAGAAATGCACAGGTTTGGTAGGTTTCCCTAGGTGGCGGCTGAGCTAGAGGCCAAAATCTACAGGTAGTCACTTTGCTAAAAACAGCTCTGTTTTCTGTGATGTGTCCACGTTGTGTTTTGGGGCATATCCTGTCGCGGGCGCTAGGCCTACCCACACAAGTGAGGTATCATTTTTATCGGGAGACGTGGGGGAACATAGAATAGCAAAACAAGTGTTATTGCGCCTTGTCTTTCTCTACATTTTTTCCTTCCAAATGTAAGACAGTGTGTAAAAAAGACGTCTATTTGAGAAATGCCCTGTAATTCACATGTTAGTATGGGCACCCCGGAATTCAGAGATGTGCAAATAACCACTGCTTCTCAACACCTTATCTTGTGCCCATTTTGGAAATACAAAGGTTTTCTTGATAGCTATTTTTTACTCTTTATATTTCAGCAAATGAATTGCTGTATACCCGGCATAGATTGAAAACCCACTGCAGGGTGCAGGTCATTTATTGGCTCTGGGAACCTAGAGTTCTTGATGAACCTATAAGCCCTATATATCCCCGCAACCAGAAGAGTCCAGCAGACGTAACGGTATATTGCTTTCGAAAATCTGACATTGCTGGAAAAAGTTACAGAGTAAAACGTAGAGAAAAATTGATTTATTTTCACCTCAATTTCAATATTTTTCTTTTTCAGTTGTTATTTTCTGTAGGAAACCCTTGTAGGATCTACACAAATTACCCCTTGCTGAATTCAGATTTTTGTCTACTTTTCAAAAATGTTGCGGTTTCTGGGATCCAGCGTTGGTTTCACGCCCATTTCTGTCACTGACTGGAAGGAGGCTGAAAGCACAAAAAATCGTAAAAATGGGGTATGTCCCCGTAAAATGCCAAAATTGTGTTGAAAAATTGGGTTTTCTGATTCAAGTCTGCCTGTTCCTGAAAGCTGGGAAGCTGGTGATTTTATCACCGCAAACCCTTTGTTGATGCCCTTTTCAGGGAAAAAACCACAAGCCTTCTTCTGCAGCCCATTTTTCCAATTTTGTTGAAAAAAACGAAATTTTCACTGTTTTTTGGCTAATTTCTTGGCCTCCTTCTGGGGAACCCACAAAGTCTGGGTACCTCTAGAATCCCTAGGATGTTGGAAAAAAAGGACGCAAATGTGGCGTGGGTAGCTTATGTGAACAAAAAGTTATGAGGGCCTAAGAGCGAACTGCTCCAAATAGCCAAAAAAAGGCTTGGCACAGGAGGGGGAAAAGGCCTGGCAGCGAAGGGGTTAAAGAAATGTAACTTCGTTGGTTCTAAGGGGGAGTGCTACAGACCCATCACCTTTTTACTCTCTATGAGTAAAATCACAGAAAGAGCGCTGTGCAAACTGTTGACAAAGCAGCTAGCAGAGGGTGGTTGCCTAGATGAATAGCAGCAAGGCGTCAGGCCTGGCAGAGGAATGGGATCAGCTATGGCTCTTATACTGGGTGAGCTGTGCCTATCAATGAGGTGATGTATTTCCTTATTGGAGAATCAACCTTACATAGTGATGTTAGCCTATCTGAACAAGTTTCATGCAGGGTGCTTTAGGGGTTGTCTTTCTCACCCACTTTGTTTAATATATATCTATATCTGACTGCTCCTGGTACTCATTAAATCCTTTGGCTTCACAATAGTGTCCTAGGCGGGCAACACACAACTGATTGTGAGACTTGATCAAAATGGACCTAGATCTGCAGGCAATCTAGCACGATGCCTCACTGCGGTACACCCCTGGATGGCGTTTACATTTCTGCACCTTAACACCAATAAAATGGAGCGGCTGCTACTGGGAATAGTGTGACTAGTGGGTAGGGTATAGCTCCTTCCCTGGTGTCGTAGGTAAAATCACTTGATGTCCATATAGATGAACATATGTCCACAACTTCATCATCTTTTTATTCATTGAAGGTTTTAGAAAATTCCTACCTTATGTACTTAAATATTTATATAAACAAGTAGCATCAGTGTGCGTTTTACCCAAAACTGGCTATTGTAACATAGCGTGTCTCAGTCTTCCAAAATCTCCATTTAACACATTACAGGGGGATTCAAAATCTGTTGGCTTGAACAGTGTGTGAACTATAGAAAATGAGGTCTGTTTCTAAAAGAAGCAGGGATGTGCACTGGCTTCCTGTCAGGCAGGGAATCCGGTCTAAGTCCCTCTGTTTGAAAAACCCTCAAGCAATCAATTTCAAACACTATATATTCTAACTCAAAACTATTATGTGTTGTCCTTCCAGTCAAGAAAGTAAGGGTGGATGGTAGAGCTCTTTCATACCTGGGACGGCGTCTATGGAACGATCTACCGCTTCAGATGAAAGCCACAGACTAGCGCGTGGGCTTTCAGAAGGCTCCCAATGCCTTCCTGATTTGTTAGTTTCAGTGAAGGATGCTGCCTGTTGGTGCCTGTGATCTGTGCTTATTGAGCGCCCGCGAGTGAAGGCTGCGTTTTATCAGTTTTGTGGGTTCTATTACAATACTTCCAACAGACCTAATACAATCAGAGCACGGATGCTCTGATGTCCAGCAATGACAACAAATCCCAGTGTCTGATTTGGGCAGGAGTCTGCCTGTGCATTGGCTGCTCAGTGCTTCCATGGTCGGTGCTGTTTTTTAAAAAAAATTTAACAGGAATGTGTCTGGTGGGATTTCGTTTCCTCTGCTCTTTGGAGTGTGTGTAGTGGGCTTTGATATTTTACTGTCCACTGGTGTCTAGTGGGCAGTTTGTGCACACCTGGTATGGATTTAGTGTCTGACTGCTCTGACTGTCCTCTGCTAGTGCGGCAGGGTTTGTTTGTGATTAAATGGGTGGTTAGGGGGCCTGGCTGGGAATGCTTTCATCATGCGTGTCTGTATGTCCGTAATAACCTAATCAATCACGCTCCTGCCAAGAAGGCTGTTAAATATAAAACCATTTAACATTGCCAGGCGCACAATGTTTTGTGCAGATGCAGTAGTTTGTCTCCATGGTCCCTGTGCTCTGCCAGGGCTTCGGGTACAGACACACTGAGCGATGCCAGGAATGCTGCTGTCTGCCAGGGATGGGCTGCAGGCACACCCCACTCTTCCATGGCTTGAGCACAGACTCTGTACAGGTTCATGTGGCTGGGCCAGGCCTGGGGATACAGACACGCTCTGCCACATCGGATCATTGCCTGGGCTATAGCACTGCTGCCTGCCAGGATGGGCTGCAGACACGGTATTCTGCCAGGGCTGGGGCTACAAAGGCGCTGAGCTTTGCCAGGGCTGTCAGTACAAGTACATTGTGCTCTGCTTGCAGTACACACGAGCTCTAGCACCCGCGGTCAGTACTGGCGCATAGGCACACTCCGCTCTGACCGGGCTGGGTTGACAGTACAGACAAAAAGAGGAATGTCGGGTCTGGGGGACGGACACGTTGTCCTCTGCCTGCCAGGGTGACACTCTGCTCGGCTAGGGCTGAGAGTATAAAGAGGGCAGCCTGTGTTTTGCCAGTCGTTGTCATACAGACCCATTGTTCTTCAAGAGGGCTGGGGGAAAGTTACCCCTGCTCTGTGGCTGGATGGACAGACTCCGTGTGCCCTGCCTCAAGTGCTGACCCACTGTGCTGCACCCGGTCAGCGCTGAGAACTAAAGACCACTGTTCTGCCAGGATTGGTGGACCTGGCCTGGCAGTTCGGGCTGGACTCTTCCCATGCAGAGTAGGGTCGACCCTGATTGCCATACGGCTGGGTCCAAACTGGGGTGGCATGGTGAGCAAATAAATGATGGATTAAACCCAGATCTGTGACTAGAGGTGAATGTTTGATTTGTCCAGCACTCCGTCCCCCCCTCTGTTTTTTTGCTTTAGGGCTGGGATATAGGCACACTGAACTCTGCCATGTCTGGGTTACAGACACACTGAGCTCTGCCAAGGTTAGGATACAGACACACTGATCGCTGCCAGGGCTAGGGTAATTGCACATTAAACTCTGCTTGGGCCGTTATACAGAAACGCAGAACTCTGCCAGGTCTCGGGTACCGACACATTGAGCTCTGCCATAAATGGGGCACAGACAAATTGAGCTCTGCTAGAGTTAGAACACAGACGCAGTAAACTCTGCCATGACTTGTGTAAAGACACTGAGGTCTGCTATGAGTGGGGTACACACAGGCTGAACTCTGTCAGGTTTCGAGTACAGACACACTGAGCTCGGTCATGGCTGGGGTACAGGCGCGCTGACCTCTGCTAGGGCAAAGTCCAGACACACAGACCTACGCCAGATCTGTTTTGCTCAGATTTTTTACAGACATGAAAATCTAGAGGGGCTGGGGTTCAGACATATTTGCCGATCTGTGCCAGGGTAGGGGGTACAGAGACATAGAACTCTGCCGGGACTGAGGGTGCAGACACACACTGATGCACTGGCGGAATTTGGAGCACAGGCAGGCTCAGACTTTAGGGGTGTTTTCATCCTTCTTCCTAGGATTTTATTTGTTTTATTCACTGTTTATTCACCGGCACCGTCTGGGCTTTCAGAACTCTTTGGAATGTTCTTCGCACAGAAGCTTATTTTCAGAGGGAGGAAATGAGAAAACGAGATGTTCAAAAGGAAGGAAAATATGTGGAAAAAGAAATGAGAACATTTTTAAGCAGCAAAGGAAAAAATTCACTCTGTCCACTTCCAAAAAGACTTGTAAAAAGTATTCCCGGCCTCCAGCAGCAGCTCACACCAAGACATCAGCCTCCAGATAATTTGAAATTTTTTAATACCCAATTTTCCAAGCCCCAAACCCACCAGAGCATCATTTAAGAGGCACCGGCCGTGTGCACCAGATAATGCCAAGGTCCCTGCACACAGTATTCACACTGTTTGGCCTTGATCCCTTTAAGACCCAGCTCCAGTGCTTAATCTGTGCTGCTGGCTAGCACCACCACTCATTAGGCCGAAGCCTACCAGACAGCACAGCTGTCTAGTTTGCTAACAACACCCTGGGGACATTCGGAAAGCTTCCCTGGGAATGCATTCCGCCCACTGCTTACCATTGGCTTTGTGGTTTGTACCTCACTGATTTCTATTTGCTGACTCTATTTCTTTTAGGCTGTCCAGCTTGAGTTTGCCCATTCCGTTTCCCAAACCATACTAACTGTATTCTTCCACCAGTACTGGATTTAAATCTTGTTTTTATCTTGTCACATTTGCTGTGCATTCAAAGACTGAGGTCAAATGTCAGGCTCTGTCTTCCAGGAAGCTTGGTGTTCTCTGGCTTCAAGGATTTATGAGAAAATCATGCTGGCTATTGGGGGTGCGCTTGGAGAAGGCTGAACCGATGTTACAACAGAATGTAGATGTCTCTAAATGAACTGTGCAGATTTTTCACAATTAGAAAAGCACTAATGAAGCAGATTTTGGGGTAATTCTGTAGTGTGGTTGAAACAAATATTTTAATACGACCAGAACAAATCAATACACTAGATGATGACATTTTCCCACATTGTCATTTGTGCGCTGCATACTTTTATCAGTAAACTTGCGTGCCTGTGAAAATCTAATGGTCATTTCAATTGAAGATGTGTTGTCTGGAATGGCAGTTTGCTACCACATCATGCGTACCCCATTTTAGCCCGCTTCACTCTACTCTGCACCACTCCACTCTATGCCACTTCACTCTTTGCCTCTCTGCACCCCTCTACTCTATGCCAAGGCACTCTACCACACAATACTTCACTCTGCCCCTCACCATTGCACTCTACACCACTCCACTATGCCACTCTACTCTGCAACACTGCACTCACTGCCACTGCACTCTGCTCTATTGCACTCTGCGCTACTCCACTCTGCACCAGTCTGCACCACTTTATTCTACTCTACACCATTGTACTAAAAACAAATGCACGCTATGCCACTGCAGTCAACACCAATCTACTCTGCATCACTGCATTCTATGCCACTATACTTTCTTCTGCTACACTTTACACCATTGCATGCTACACCATTGTACTCTGTCACTGCTCTCTATGCAACTCTATTCTACTCTGCACCACTGTATTCTATGTCACTGTTCTCTATGCCACTCTACTCTGCACAACTCTACATCACTGCACTCCACACCAATGCACTCTATGCACCTCTACTATACATCACTGCACTCTACAACAGTCTACTCTTCAACACTGCAGTCTCTGCCATTGAACTCTGACAATCTATTCTATGCCACTTCACTCTACGCCAATCCATTCTACACCACTGCAATCTATGCCACTCCACTCTGCACCACTCCACTCTGCACAACTCCACTCTCTGCCACTTTACTCTGCAACACTGCACTCTCTGCCATGAAATTCTTGGCTCTTTTCATTCCACTACTGCACTCTGTGCCACTGCACTATTCTCTGCACCTCCCTACTGTGCACCACTCTACTGCACTCTATGTCCATGCACTATATGCCACTGCACTCTACGCCACTCTCATATACTCTACACCACTACACTCTACTCTGAAATAATCTACTCTATGCCACTGCACTCTACGCCACTCTATTCCACTCTGCACCATAGCAATCTATCCTGCGCCACTCCACTCCATGCCACTGCACACTACGCCACTACACTCAATGCCAATGCACTCTACACTTTACTGAAAACCAATACACTCTATGCCACTGCATTCTACTCAATCTACTCTGCACCACAGCACTCATCGCCACTATACTCTACAACACTCTACTCAACACTACTGCACTTCCTCCACTCAGCTCTACACACTTGTCCCTCTATGTCACTTTACTCTGCATTACTTTATGCCACTGCACTCTACACCAATGCACTCCACGTACCCTACTCTACACCATGCACTCCACGTACCCTACTCTACACCATTGCACTCTACAACACTGTGCTCTGCAACTCTGCATCACTCTAATCCACTGCACTCCATGCCACTGCACTGTATCCTGGACCATTCTACTCTATGCCACTCTACTGCACTCTCTGCCAATGCATTCCACACCTATGCATGCTATGCTACTACACTCTGTCACTACACTCTACACCACTCTAATCTACTGTGCACCACTATACTCTATGTCAGTGCCCTCTACACCTCTCTATTCTACTCTGCACTACTCTACGCCCTTGCACACTACCACATTCTACTATTCACTATGGCACTCTTTTCCACAGCACTCTGTATCACTCCACAATACTATAATCTATTCTGCACCACTGCACACCACTCTACTCTTTGCTACTGCGCTTTACACCAACCCTTTATGCCACTACACCCTACCATGCACCAGTCCACTCTATTACACTTCACTCTGAAACAATCTACTCTATGCCACTACATCATGGATACTCAAAGTACGGCCCAGCGGCCTCATGCGGCCCCTCTGACCTTTACATGCGCAGGAGCACTGGCAGCTGTTTGCTCGACTCTGCACTAACAATAAAAATATTAAATACACACACAATCATTTATTTCAAACTTTATTGGTGTTAAAGAGAGGAAGTAACTAGGGGCTCCTGCACTTAACTTTAGAAATGCCTTCATTTTTAAAGACATCTTGCAGCACAAGTGTAAAACTAAGACAGTCTCTTTGAAATTAAAAAAAGTGTATTTAGATAACATGCAGAACCTTTTTGCCTTAGTACAATTTATTTTATCAGTGCACTGAGATGTATTCCTTTAAAAGTGATAGTTTTCAAACATACATTTTGAAACATACATTTTGAAACATTAATTATTTCCCTTATCCTGAGAACACAACCAATAGTAAAAGAGGCCAGTCACTTGGTATGTGCACTTTATGGGTGGCCTGGGTTCCTATCATACATTAACAACATTATAGTTTATTAAATCAAACATAGAGGCAGGTTTTGTGCAGCGCACACCATGAATCATGTATTTCGAGGTCATCTTAAATGTGATAATGCAGAAAAATGAGTGAAGTGAGTCTAAACAATTGCCTAGGATCACACAATTTGGAAAAGTGGGAACGCCGGGATACATTCCAGGTTTTCTGTTTTTTCATTGTTTATTTCTGCCACTAGATGTATATAATTTGCTTCTCCTACACCTACCTTGCCACCAATCCCCCCAGCCACCCCACTTGACTACCACAGCCCTGGCATCAATGCGGCCCCCAGGCGCGTCACAGACCAAACTTTTTGGCACCTGGGAAAATATTTGTGAGTACCCATGCACTACACTATATGCCACTGCACTATGCGCCACTCTTTTCCACTCTGCACATCTCCACTCTCTGCCACTGCGCTCTACACTGTGCCACTGTACTCTACACTGCTCTGCTCTATGCCACTGTGTCCTACACCACTCGAGTCTAAACCACTGCACTCTACACCAATGCACTGTACGTCACTGCATGCTATGCCACTAAACAGCACTGGGATCTGCATCACTGCACTCTATGGCACTCTATTCTACTCTGCACCACTGTACTCAATGCCACTGCTCTCTGCACCAATCTACTCTATGCCGCTGCACTCTGTGCCACTGCACTCTACTCTGCACCTTTCAGCTCTACACCACTCCACTGCACTCTATGCCAGTGCACTCTACGCCACTACACTCTGCATCACTCCACGGAAATATAATTTATTCTGCACTATTGCACTTCACACCATTGCACTCTACGCCACTTTACTCTATGTCACTGCACTGTACAACACTCTATTCTACACCTCTGCACTTTACCCTGCACCACTCCACTCTACCCTAAACCCACTTTACTCTGAAACAATCTATTCTACACCATTGTACTCTACGCCACGGCACTCTATGCAACTGCAGTCTACTCTGCACCACTCCACTCTACTCTATGCCACTCTACTCTACGGTACTACACTATACGCCAATGCACACTCAAAACTAATGCACTGTATGCCACTACACTCTACACCAATCTACTCCAGTGCTGTAGTTCACGCTACGTTAGGCCATTCTGCTCCACTCTACGACACTAAGCTCTATGACATTACACTCTGACATTCTATTCCATTAAACTCTACTCCACTCTGACACTCAACTCCACTCTATGCCACTCCACAACACTCTACTCCATTATTTGCTACTCTACAACACTACTCAACTCTACGATGCTCCACGTATCCCTCTATGCCACTTTACTATACTCTGTTCTGACACACTACTCGACTCTATTCCAATTTACGCCACGCCACTCCACACCACTCCACTCTGACACTCTAAGCCACTCCAGTCTACTCTACGCCAATCCCTTCTACAACGCTCTGCCCCACTCTGTCATTCCACTCTCCGACTATGCCACTTCTCTTATTGACAATCTACTTTGCGCTACACCACTCTACTTTAAAACACTCTGCTCCACTCTACCCACCCGCTATGCCACTCCCTTTAGCTATACACCACTCCACAACTCTACTCTGACACACTACTCCAATGTACTCCCTTTCACGGCACTCCACACCACTCAACTCTACTCAACACCACTTCATGCCACTCTTCTTCACTTTATGCCATTCCACTAACTTCTAGCTATGCTGAACAGCAGGTGTACAACATGGCTAAAACATATTGGCAAGCCAACAGTTCTTTCACAGGGGATACCTATTGGCTTTAACAGTACTTATGTCTAGGGATTGGCTCTGACTCAAAGTCATTGGACAAAGAGAAAGGAAGGCGAAAAATAATGCTAGGAACACAGTGAAAAAGTATGGATGAAAAAGAACTTGCAATTATGAGAGAAAGAAACAGACAGTATAGTTGTGATGGGGAAAAAAGTGATGAGGTGCAATCAAGACTAAGCAGCCTTGGTATTCAGCAACCATTTGGCAGCGGGCCCAGAAGAAAGTTTGGGCCCCTATACTTTTGGACCACTTAGTAGAGAGGCGTCAGGGATTTCTTCACACCTACTAATCAGGGGTGTAGCTTCAAGGGGAGTGTTTAGAGTATGACACCCCCAAAAAACGTATTCTTGGCTTGGTAGTTATGTCTGGAGGACTAAGTCGAGTCTGCTATATCTGTTTTTTTCAGTGTTTTCATTTGGTGTTTTAACATATTTAGACCCATATTTATGCTTTTTTAGTGCCCCATTTGCATCATATTTTGATGCAAAAGCAGTGCAAACTTACAAAATACAGTAGTATTTTGTAAGTTTGCACCAATTTTGCGTCAAAAAACATCGCAAATGTGGCGCTAAAAAAATATAAATATGGGCCTTATTTTTTGGATCGGAAACCAAAAACGTAGTAAATCTACACCTATGAAAGTACTTCTGAATGGCTGTAAATGTACTACTTTTGGAACATTGGCAGTAGGAGGCTTGGAAAGCTGCACCAGTTACAGGTTTCTAGACTTACTACTGCCAATCAAACACCCTAAAGGTAATGGGACAAATGCTTGCAAATAGTCTAACCACTGGTAATCTCTCGGGGTAGCATTGCAACTCAGTGTTTTTAGCCCACTGTGCCACTCTAGAGAGAGGCCCACCTAATGCAAATCAGTACAGAACGTGTTCCTCACAGGAACATTCCATCAGGAACCTTGGTCTTCTCAACCCTCCACATTGCATCCCACCGCATTTTCACTTTGTAAATTTGACATTCACACCCTTCCTCCCCCAAACCTCACTAAGCTATGCCCTCTGCTATTAACGTTTATGGTTCTGCAGAGAGCAGTCGCTCTTGTTCCACTTTGTGGTGTAAGAGGGCTAAAGTGAGTAGATTTTTAGAACCAAAAACCAGGACAGTGCTAGAAATAGGACTAAACTTTAGCACCTACCGTAAACCTTGAAGTATCACAATGACAGCACTCGAGATATAAGAGTATACAGGAATAAAATACAAATATATTACAGAGACTACATATAATAAAACCAAAAAACGGTGTTTCAGTTTTTGGGCATCTTGTTCCATTTTTCAAAAACTTAAGACGAGCTGATATTCAATCTGATTTTACTTTGCAATCTGGGAATTGTAGTCCTTTATCTATGTTAGTGAAACAAGATTGAAAATACTGTAGTCAAATGGAAGAAACAACTGGATACGCTTCAATACGTGTTTCTGTAAGGGGGAGGTGGAGGTTGTGGGGAGATGGGCAGTTCACCCTAAATTCCCAGTGGCCTGAGTAAGATGCCTCCTGCTAGCCCTCACCATTGCCTCTCCAGTCTCCAACTTCCGGACGTCCGGGTCTTTGAGTGCACCTTACTCTGCCATTCACAACCTTACCATGGCAGGATGGCTCCTAGGGGCATGCTGTTGATGCAGTGGATACTGATTCACCCCTCATTAAAACCTGCTGTGCGAATGAGCCAGCACTAGAGGCGACTCTTTCAAGTACAAAACTTCTGTCCCTCGTATGAAACAAGCATTTGCAATGCAATGGGTCCAGCATTTACTTGAGTTAAAGCTATTAGCTTTGTAAACTCCTAACCTGACTTTTCTTGCCACATAAACTGAAAAGTAAAACAGTTTCACATAAGCGAGTCGACATCCGCCATGAGTGCAAAGCAAACACACAAAGGGAAACAGAAGTTCGCTTGCAGTGAAACGTATCGGCAAAAGTGCAATTATCCATGTAACCCACAAAAGTGCAAATATCCATGTAACAAAGTAGTCCAGAAACCATGCTGACAACACGGAGCCTTGCTTGTTTTCAGTAGTTGGATGGTGCGCTCGAGGAGGGCTAAGCACCGGAAAAGGCAGGACGTATGCATGCCTTTCATTAATGAAATGAAGAAATTGTAAAAAGGCAAGCCCACGAACCAACCAAAGTGATTGGCTTGACAAGGCCGTGGTTACAAGCCTGTAGAGAGATAACAACAGGGACAGAGCACTTTGTGCTTGACCCTAAAAAGGGTCAGTGGAAACGTGAGCACTGAACTGTCATGCACGAGTTCAACGGACCCACATCAAAAACCGGTACATGAATGCACTTCACAAAAAGGTGTTGTTACCCAGGGACAAATACTTTGAAAACTAGGACTGTCCAGGGAAATTCAGGATGTTTGGTCACCCTAAGGCCACATCCCATCCAATAATACAGATTAGGTACCAGACTACTTCTGTGGCACTAATGCATCACATAGGTGTAGCTACTGCTAACCCTGACTTGTTCTTTAGTACCACTGGCACAGTTGGTGGCCTTGGTGTCTTGGCGAGTCGATATCCATGGTAGGCATATACCACAAAGTGTATGTGCAACCTTCACGGAACACAGACTTCGAACGTTTCTGTGTCATGCCACGCAAAGACTAGATATTCCCATGGACGTTCTCATTGCAGGACGTTTTCACATTAGAAGTACATGGTGTTGTATTGATAGTGGGAGCAGGGATTTGATCATTTACCACTTAGATGCTTCATTTTGATAGAACCTGGCAAGGCTCTGTCTCGCACCCTTGCTTTGGCAAATGATCTGGATAGCTCAAGAGCTGCTACAATGGATTCTGCTCCTCTGATAGAAAAGTCTGAGAGTGCCACCTTAATGGCTACACATGCTTCCACAATAGGCCCTGTAGATGAAGGGCCCTGCAGGCTAGGAAATTAGAGTGAGAAATGAAGTGATAAAAAAATCCTGTGCCAGTGGTGGTGGTGATGTAGGACATGACAGCACGTGCTAAGCCACGGGGTTGTCATCTCAGAAAAATGCCTACCTGAATTTTCCTCTATATACAGGAAATCACTGTTTAAAAGCAGGTCTCAGAATGTCACAAGTTCATACATGCTTTCAAGGAGACTTCAATTGGAAGGAGATTTCTAAGAATCCTGCGATTTGGAAAAGGCACTCATCAATTTCAATATTCACTCAGATGTTTCCATGACATGACTAGGCCTCACAGTTGGGACTCTTATTTACATGTTTGCTTCTGACCTTGTATTGATTATGACTCAATTCCAACAGTTAAAACGAAGAGTACACGTGTGAAGACATACGTCTTATGATGCCTGCAATCCCTGCCTCTTGCAGGGATGACAGCACTCTGATGTATGCTGCTGCCCCACTTTGCATTCTGTTTTGTCTACGGTGGTTTCCTACTTGGCTTGTTTCTGTGGCCCCTATTTCCTGAGAACCACCAGGATAACAAAAGTAGTGCATTCCTCACTGAGCCCAAGTCTACACCTGGTAATAAGGAGGCACCAAAATGTCACCCTGCCAAGTCTTGAGGAGTACTTTTCGTAGACGGATTGCAGGAGTGCTGACTGGTTGGTGTCAATGTAATTTGTAAATGGAGGTGACTTTTTTTTGCTTTAGTGGAGGCATGGTTTACTGAACCCACAAATACAATCCATCCTATCCCCCATAAACTGACCATGTTCTTCCTACCTCAAGTGTGGCTTAAAATAAAATACCGAAAGTAAAATCTGCAGTCTTGACAGAAGGGGTGAGTAACTGCTGACTGGTGTGGTACCCATAGAGGTCCAGCACTGTGGCCATAAACCTCTTCCTTCACCTCTCATAACCTTCTTCCTCCTTCCCCATCTGTCTACTCATTAACTTATTTAGAAGTTAGGATGTGGAATACATAACACCCTTCCACCCATTAGGCATAAACCATTTTATGCAGTGGAAGCCCTACTTTCAATGACTTGCCACCAAAGGTTTAGAACAATGAGGGCCCATAACTGGGAGACAGACCCATCCCACTGGCTTCCACATGCACTGGTGCTCCAAGCCACATTTTGATGCTACTGGTAATCAGCAACCATCGCCAGTGCGTCTATGACGTCAACAACTCAAGTACTCACTGCAATTTGAACTCTCAAGTGGGGGAGCCAGAGTGAGCAAGAGGACTATGGGCATGATTTAGATCTTGGCGGACAGGGTTACTCTGTCACAAATGTGATGGATATTCTGCCCATCGTATTACAATCCCATTATGTCCTTTGGAAATTGTAATACAGTGCATGGACTAATGGTCACGTTTGTGGTGATAGAGTAACCCATCCGCCGAGATTTCAGTCAGGCCCTATGACTTAGGGTAGTGGACTTATAAGCCTCCACTACTGTAACTGTGCAATCCCCAGGGCACATGGTCCCCATGAGCAGCCAAAGATGCTAACAGTTGATACAAGAATTGAGCAGAGGCTTTTCAGTCTTGGGTACCAAAGAGAACCTGACAGTGAATGGTGAATGCAGAGCGATTCCTCTTCCAATACAACCCAATGACTCTAACTGTGCTGGCCGCCTGAGAAAGTAGACATTTCCTGAAAATGGCTATCAAACCAGGAGCCATTGGTCTTTATAGATTAGATATAACCTGACACTATCTGTAAAGTAAAAGGGAAGAGCCTCCGAAACTTTTGACTGTGACCCTGTAGTACCAAGATACAGTTTTTTTTCAGTTCTAGTCTTCGTTGACCTTAACATTAAATTACGGTAGATCCTGTAGCCCAGGAGCGTAAAAGGGGAACTAAAATAATTGAAGCCACGATGCATTAGGAACTAGAAAAGCACAGAGTTTTACATTAATGTTGTGGCTGGAGTTATTTTACAAAATCTAAGGTAAAGTAGCCCTGAAGCAAGGGGGACTATAAAGAAATATAGCAGGCTGTCTTCCCCTAGTAACTTGTTTTGAAGGCACCCATAATTCCTCATGTTAATAAAACTTTGAACACCAAAGACACCTCTAGTTTGTTAGAAAAGCATAATATTGGCTATTGCACCCCTTTTTTTATAGGAAAAGATAGGGCAAATCCCTGTGGTTTACAAGCCAGGCCCTTAAACCTAAATTGATAATGTCTACCATAACTTCAACTGCTAGGGTTAGTGATTTCATATTTTCACATTTTCACTATTTTTCTTCATATTCATTATCAGATAATTCTAATAAAAAGACATGGTTTAATGGCTAAGCAGCTCTCTTTTGAACCAGAGGACTAGGACTCTAATCGCTTCAGGGTAAATCATTTACTCTACCCATCTTTGCATAAAATTGTAAATATGAGACATCATTGTGTATCTAAAAGTAAAAAAAATCTCCATATGATGTACTGATGCAGTGATGAGGGCAGAGAAACAGATCAAAACATTGCTCTCACTCGGTAGATGCAGCATAGGTAGCTGCTCGCTGCGGGCAGGAGCAATGCTGCTCCCACTGCATGCGGGAAGCCAGTTGGGGCCGTGGAGGCCTTCGGGCTCCCTATGTGGCCCCTAATGTGGTGGGTGTCCTGGGTGGGCACCAGGGCACCTACCTTTAATAATGCAGGCACCAGGAGATCAGATCCCCGGGCCCGGAAAGAGCTGGGGAAGAGAGTCTGTGTGGCCAACCTCTCCTTTATTTTAGATAGTGGCCCTGGGGATGGGGTCCCCAGGGCCTAGCACGGCTTGGGGAGGAGGGCAATGTGGCTCCTCTCCCCTTTAATAAGAAAAGGCCCTTTGATGTTGGAGTCCCCAGGGCCTAAAGAGACTTAGGGAGGGGGACAGTGTGGCCCCTACCCTTTTTTGCAAGTTTTGGTCACTGGTGAGGGCTCCATGGGGCCCATAATGGCTTGGTGAGGGGGCCCGCATACCCCTCCCCTTTAAAAAAAAAAAAAAGGCTATGGGGGATGATGGGATCACTTGGCTCCCCTCCCCTTTTAAAGAGATATAGCTCTGGGGGACGGGGTTCCCAGGGCTTTTAAAAGGCTCAGGTAGCGGAGCCGGTGAAAGAGGAAGGGTTTTGGGAAGAGGTGGAGGATCGAAATTCTTGTATATGTGGGAGATTTTGTCATGGAACAAGTCAGAGGTCCTGCAATGGGATGATGGAGCTGGATGCAACTGTGGGGTGGGTGAAATTTTTGATGATTGTGAAAACATCTTTAGTTTTGTTTTTGCCAGCTTTGATTCTCTGAGATAGGGCCCTCTTCTTGGCCTCTTTCAGTTCAGTTTGTGGTGGTAGGATCTGAGTGAGTTCTTGTAGGTGCTCATGTCTGGGACTTCTAAGAGGCTTGCCACCTCCTTTCTAGCAGTCTACAGTGTCTCTTGGTCATCCTGAGGGTGTCTGTGTACCAGCTTACATGTTTTTGGGTTCTCTTGGGTGGGATGACCTTCAGGGAGCAAGGTTATTTGGTGCAGGTGGTGAACTATTCGTTGAGGCGCTGGATGTTTCTGTCGGCGGCGTCAGAGAGAGTGGGATGGTGTAGGTTGAGGGTGAGGTCTGGTGCATGTGTGTGGATGAGGTCCCAAACCTCAGTGGTGGGTTTGTTGAGAGGGCAGGTGTAGAGTAGCATTCATGTGAGTGGTTGGTAGCAGATGGTGGGTGCCTTGATATGGTGGTTGGATGTGGTGCTGGGTGCGGCTGGAGTGTGGATGAGATGAGAAGTGGCAGTGTGAGCATTAAAAGGACCTGATCATGGTGTTGGGTGCAGCTTGAAGCAATGGTCTTCTCTGCGTCCGTGGTTCTGGTGATGGAGTTCCACGGAGGAGTATTTATAGGTAGTAGGGGACCAGGATTTCTGCTGCTGGGCTCGGTCCAAATGCAGATGGGTGCATACGGGCTTGCCTTTGGTGCACCTTCAGGCCCACTGTGCTGTTGTACTGTGGCTGCCAATAGGTCAATCCTGGGGGTAGGCGGAGCTTGGGAGGATGGGCTGCAAAATTACAGGAAGCCACTGTCGCATGCGAGCAGAGCAGCACCCAACAAAAGTGTAAAGTAAGTAAAAATAGTAAAAAAGGAGGCAGACAGGAGAGTGGACCTGAGGCGGCTGGGGCACCAGGCAATCTACTCAATGGGGTTGTACTGCAGCCACCATTAAGTAGGTCCTGGAGGGAGATGGAGCTCAGGAGGTGGGGCTACAAAATGACAGGAAGCTGCTGTGGCGTGCAGGCAGCACCCAACAAAAGTAAAAGTAAAAAGTATGTAAAACAAAGTAGGTCCTGGGGGAGGCGGAGCTTGGCAGGAGGGGCTGCAAAGCAGCGGAAAGTTGCTGTGGGGTGCGGGAAGCACCCAACAAAAGTAAAAGTAAAAAGTAAGCAAAAATAGTGAACGTAAAAGGTAGTGAGCGAGAGAAGGCAGGCAGGAGGGCAGATATGAGACAGCTGGGGCACCAGGCACCTACTCTCCTAGGGTCCCCAGGGCTAATAAGGCTCAAGAAGGGGGCCACTTAGTGCCCGTCCCCTTTAAAAGACATAAGGCACTGGAAGATGGGGTTTCCAGGGCCTAAAGAGACTTGGGGAGAGGGGCAACACGGCCCCTCACCTTTTTTGTAAGTTTCAGCTTCCGGGAATGGGCTCCCCAAGCCCTAGTTTGGCTTTGGGAAGAGGGCCCTAAGACCCCCCAATTCTTAAAAAAAGGCTTTGGGGCATGGGGCCCCCAGGGCCTCATAAAGCTGAGGGGGGGGGGGGCACTTGCCCCCACTTGAAAATACATAGGGCCTTGGGGAATGGGATCCCCAGGGCCTGAGGCTCAGAGAGCGGGCCCAGCGACCCTGCTCCCCTTTAAAAGAGATTTGGCTCTGAGGTACTCAGGGCTATTCAAAGTCTCAGGAAGGGGGGGCACTTGACTACCCTCTGCTTCAAAAAACATAAGGCCCTGGCAATGGGGTCCCCAGGGATATACTTTACGTTAAAAAAAAAAAACTAAAAAGTCACTGGAAAAGCAAAGGTTAAAGTAACATTATAGTTAAGTGTGATAATAAGATCTGTTTTTACTTTTTTTTTTTTTATCGAAATTCGCAGAAAAAAACAAAAGGTTAAAGTAATGTTATAGTTAGGTGACTATGTCAGTGACAACATTGGCGTTTTTAACTGAAAAAAACACAGAAATTCACAGGTTATAGTTAGCAGCGCTAACTACAATTTGTGCCCCCGCCATGCACTGCTTATGACCTCACATATTACATCACTCATGACATAATTTATGACATCACTCATGACATCTCAAATGACATAATTGATGACAGCAGCCAAGCTTCGTTTTTATACATATTTTGCATGTTTAGAGGCCTGAAAGTAAGTACGAAATAGCTCAGAAGAATATGAGGCATCATTAATGTCATCACAGACACAACTCCCTTAGGTGTAGAAAGCAAGGGTTATGTGCAACATTGAAGATATATCATATACTTCACAGATAGCGTAGTTCACATTAACAATCAACCACAGATATATGGGAAACCCACATTGCATACGGTGTTGAATCTGTACACAATGTTTCAGAGAAAGCCATGTTCCTAAAAATACTGAACGTTCCAAAATGAATGCCCTACTGCAGACAGCTTTAATCTGTATCAAACACCTGACAGTCACCGACTGAGCCATGAAGTTGATATGAGTAGAGAAGTGGGTACTGTAAATACCATTCTCTGTATGGAGAAAATTTACCCTGTACTACACAGTTTGCAAGGCAATAAAACTCTACCCCAAAGAGTATTAACATAACCAGGGTCTGAAGGTGCTAAAGATTATACTACCTGCAGCCTTCATACTGAGGTGAAAACTCTACAGGTAGCCAATCTTCTGAAGCAAAAGAAGCACGTGTACATAGGTTAGTACCCAGTGCACACAGTCTTCTATGTTATGTAGAAATTGTAGAAAATATCATGCTGAGACAATCCTGTCTAATAACTCAAAGCTCGTTACAATACTTAGGGGCTTATTTATAACATTTGGTGCAGGGCAGCGCCACAAGGTTTCTTGCGGCACTGCCCTGCATCAAAACAAAAGGGCACAAATGCGCTGTACCTATAAGATACGGAGCATTCCTGTCCTCTACCATTGCATGGGTGCATGATTGGCTGGCTTGCACCAATACAGACATCCAAGGCCGTCTGCACTGTAGCAATTGTTTTTGTGCAGGAAGGCACATCTTCCTGCACAAAAGCATTCAATAGAGGTGTTTTACTCCTTCTATAAGTGCTGCAGAATGCAGCACACATAGAAAGAGCAAAAAACTAGGAGCAATAACGTCATTTCTGCTTGTTACACCTCAGGCTTTTGACTCATCCCAGGTTTATAAATCCTTGTAAATCTGGGAATACATCAAAATCTATGGGTGCTGTATGGGAATACCCACCACAATGCCCTTGAAACGCATCTTTGGCACGGAGTAAGGCAACACAGAGACTTGCCCTGTGTCGCCTTACTCTATAACTACAAGGCCAATAAAATCCATTCAAAGTGGCTCTGCATGGCCTTGTAGATATGGGTCTGCGCTGCCTATGCATCACGTAAAGTGACGCACTGGCACTGCAAGCTGCTTGTAAATATGCTCCTTAGGGACTTATGTACAACATTTTGGTGCAGGGCCTATGAGATGCCGCACATTCCTGTCCACTTCTGCTGGCACACAATTAGCTGCCTTGCATTGTAGGAACCATTGTTTTGTACAGGAAGGGACACAGTCCTACATAAAAACAATCAATGAAGGTGTTTCCTACTATGTGTGCTGCATTTTGCAGCACACAAAGAAAGACAAAAAAAACAAGGAGAAAGAACATTATTTCTCCTTGTTACACCTGGGAGGTGTAGGCTTTTGACGCATTCCCAGGTGTACAAATCCTTGTGACTCTCGGAATGCATCAAAATCCATGGGTGTTGCATGGGAACACCCACTGCAATGCCCATGAAATGCCTCCTTGATGCAGAGTATGGGAGTGCAGTGACTTGCATGGGCTACCTTACTTCATATCTACAAGGCCATGAAAAGCCACGCAAAGTGGCTTTGCGTGGGCTTGTAGATATGGATCTGCAGCTTGAGCCAACGGTGCGTCATGAAAAGAGATGCACCAGTGGCACAAACCACTTGTAAATATGCCCCTTAGTATCTACTAAGTAGTATTTTTGCCCTGTTAGAAACTTTTTCTGCAGAACCAAAAAACTTATATATATGCTAAACACAAGTTGTCAGCTGTCATCTGCACACAGAGTTACTCCTGAATGCAAAGATTTACAACGTAATCAATACCTCTACACACCTATGATGCATTAGGAGAATGTGTGTTTTGTATACACTTTCACCCCTTAGATGGACATAGGGTGTATGTAAACTATAAAATAAACTAGCACACTCATTGGATGATGCCATCAGTGATGTCATCAATTATATCATTTGAGTTGTCATCAATGATGTCATAGAACGTGCTGTGAGTGATGTAATATGTGAGGTCATAAGCAAAACATAGCAGAAGATGCAGCAACACCAGAACACAATTGAACAAGCAGTTTCAGGCTCAGATATCTATGCTCTGTACACCACATTCTTCTTATCAAAACTTGTTGAAGACGCCAATTGTGACATATCAGAAGTATGAAGCTCAGTGGCTACCTAAAGATTTATTGGTTTAAATATATATAAAAAAATCTCCACTTTGTAGAGGCCTGATATATTCATGCAACCATGTCACATTCAAAAGACAAGCCCTTGGCAAAGAGGGAATTCTTTCAATTTAAAGGTTTGGGCAGATATTAAGAAACCTTCAGTTTGGTCCCATTTGTTATTAAAACGGTTATTAACAAAATTAAGAATGAGTTCTATGCACTTTGTTATCTTTTTCAAAAGGTTCAACAATATTTGATTTTACTATCCCCTGTCCTTGTGATCAACTGTCTGTTCAAACTTTTGTGCACTTTTTTTGCAAGTTTTATAAAAATCCCTTGAGATAAATGTCTTACTCCTTTGTTGAGATCCTTAAGTTTTACTGGTTATAATCCTGCTTTTTTATTAATTTTTGTTATTGTGCCTTTCTGGTTTGCTACTCTGGTAGGCAATTGTATGTGCAACTGTGAAGCAAAGAAATGTGTTATCTATTAATGAAGCACTTAAGTATATGGCTTTTAACTTTACTAAATTCATGAACTTATCAATTTGTGGATTTCTTACTGTTATATTTTTCTATTTATTATTGTTTTCATTCTATAAACTGTATTTTATGGTGTATTTGAACTGAAATAAATTTGTTATGATTGTGATATCAGAAGTGTGGCCCCACAACATATACTCTAGTATTAATAAACATAGCACCAATATAGATAAAGTAGTTGTCTAGAAGAGGAGCAAAGGCAGGGGACTAGAACTAGATATGATATATCCAAGGGAAGTGTTTAATACACTCCATATCAGAGGTCGAAGTAGGCGGGATCGGAGGGGCACAACGATTTATGAAAAAACATTCCCCTACTTTCGTAAAAAGACCACCATCCCGGGATGGGCAATTTCGATAGTTTAAATGCTTCAACTGAAGTGCCATTCACTGTGCCTCCTGTGCTCGAAATAGAAGCAGGGAAGACAGCTAAACAGGCCTTATTGTCAGGGTGCCTGCTTGCCTGACAGAAATTCAGATGTGCACAAGGAGTTAATCTACAAATGTAAAGGGTAATCTGCAAATGTAAAGGATGTGTGGGAGTGGTATTGGCTTTAATTGAACTATGCACTCAAAGCTTTATAATGACAAAGATTTTATTCTTTTTGAGTGCTAGTGCAAAGAGTTAACTGAGCTGTGAAGTGCATGTTTATTAAGTGCTTACTACCCCTGAAGAGGTGTTGAAGGGACAGTTATGTAAAAATAATTGCATTATGCACAGTGAGGGTATTGCTAAAATCTATATTTTGGAAGCGCTGTTTTATCCTAAACCTTTTTCTGCATAAACTAATAGAGGATTCCTAATGTACTGTGGTGCATTTCCCACAGAGTATCCACTTTCTTTTATTTATTTTTCATTTAAGCTGTGCATTATTTTATATGTATCTACCTGACAGTGAAAGACCAAAAAACTTACAGAATATGTTGGGTTCTTTTAGCCACAGCTTTGACCCCGCCCCCACGCTTACTGACCCCACCCCTATTGCATGCAGCATCACAATTCCCATATTTTGATTAATGCATTTTGACTGCTCCTTCATATATGTTTGATACTTGACCATTCTAGAGGTCAACGCGAGCCAGCGCTCTTGGACAATTATTCTGTACACCACAAACAGTTCATGATAGGTAGAGGCTGTCCAAAGCCGCAGAAATATATATGAAAATATGCATAATGTTGTTTTTAAATATTCTGCATGAAAAAAATATGTGGGCCCAACGGTGGAAAATCCTAGTCATGTTTTTTACAAAATATCAAAATTAATGATAAACGTACATCAAACTGCACGTCGCTGTATTTTACAATGTTAAACATTGTTTATATACAAACCTATTCACACATGGCCGGTCCCCACCCTTCCTACCCTCCGCCTCCCCCCCCCCCCAAAAAAAAAAAGAAATCTCAGCTACAGTTCGGCAGTTGGGATGTCAAGTAACCCATCTCGTCCCTTGGCACATTGTGTGACCTTAAGCAAGACTGTCTTTTTTCCTTCCTTAAATATAACGGCCCTTAGGTCTTAAATGATAGATATGTGAACAGGATAAAAGGTGCACATATTTAATTTGTTTTTAAAAGAGCCTAATTTCCAGATGCCCCTATACTCCTGCTTTAATCTGTACTAGAAGAGATATCTAGAGCGTTTGTTGCCTCGGAGGTTAGAGAGGTAGGTTTAAAATATTTGCACACTATGCACTCCTTACTACATTCAGTAGAGATCCAGTTTAGTGGTTAATCTATCGATGGAGAAGCCAGTGGGGCTTAACTATTTTTCCAGCTTTCCCCTTTGACCTCCTAGTGTGCTCCTGGGTAAATCACGTCACCTCACATTACCTCAGCTCTTGTCCCTTCCAAAACTGGGAGTGCCCTGACCAATTATTAAGTACTATACAGAAGACCGAGCACGTACTCTTCAGGAGTAGCTGAGCAGGCCCGTGGTAACCTAGAGCAGACTCCCTCTCTAGCCCCTTTAAAGTTCTGGTCTCTCCTTTGCTTATGGGTTATTTTTAGGGAAATGCCAGACACCCACATCAATGAACTGCAGGCCAAGGAGCGGCCGCGTGGGATGCAAGGATTCTTCAGAAGGGGCTGAACCAGCGCCCAGAGTCTTTCCAAGAATGTTCAATGCACTTTATTTTACTAGAGTTCGTGCAAAGCCTTTTGTAGTCTATCTAGATCTGCTCGCAACTTCATACCACCGGTTTTAGAGCCCAAACTTGAAACGTAACAAGCCAGAACTACGTCGTCATTAAACAAAGCTGCTTTGGGCGTGACGGCTTCACAGTTGTGCATGATGGATGCAAATCTCAGGAGCTCCTCGATATATTCTGGATGGGGGAGAAGGGTTTTCGATGTTCATCGTTGTGCCCTCCGGTTAGCTAACGACTCCGTTGCGTTTACATCTATACAGTCCTTGCTACTCCCGACGGGGCTTTGAAGCGCTTTGAGGAGGACGTTTTTGGCCCCTGAAAGAATGTAAGGCCTTTGAAAAATTAAAGATTTTTAGCCCATGGCAATCCACTGAGGTTCTTTTCTTCCCAGCTTTCATGGGATGTCAAATCGCGCGAGCCAACACTTCACCCAATATGTTGTACCATTCACATCCAATCACTCCGCGGGTGTGAGGACTGTATAGCGCGGCCAGGTGAGTTACACGAACAAGTCTGCAGTCTGACTGAAAACATAACAGTGCAGATTTATAAAGTGAATTTAAAGGCGGGTACAAAACACAGTGATTCACGAATAAACCGAGGCCCATGAAAAGTACGTGTGTACAGTCATTCCATTATTTTAAGAAAACCTCACTTGTAGTTTGTAACGCTGTGGGGCACATTAACATCATGTTCACAATAAGCCTCATTCAATAGACACAGCCTTCTGACGGCACCCCCAGATTGAGACGCAACGTAATCCTATATGCTGACGAGAAGCATGGATTTACAATCTGACGCGAAGGACCAATAGATTTACGCTGTGCAGCCTAAAGTCATATAAGCTTATGGGCCACATAAATCTCGTCGGTTTCGATTTAGTTCTGCGTAGCAGATTACAAACACAGGTTTATTTAATCCAATAGGGTTCATTAAAAATGATTTACAATGTGACCGCATTACTCACCCGGGTGCTATGCGGAAGCCAACTAACGATCACACAAATGAAGAGAAAGATGGCGCTTACCTGCTACAGGGATCTGAGTTCTTGTTACGGTCTAGGCCAGGTCAGGCCGATGGGTGGGCGCGTTGAGCTTTCACGGCCTAGGCCTGCCTGGCAGTGCTAGCCGGGGTATACCTGGGCCAGGCTTCTCTGCCCTGCTCGGGCCACAGTGCTCTTATATCTGCTGGGCCCCTGAGAGCACATCTGGAGATCATTCCTTCAGGCCACTTCAGGCGAGCCGGGACTTGAACCCAACCATGAGAAAGCCATCGTCGGCGCCAGCTGTCAGCCGTGACATCATCAGAGTCTGCCTTGAGGAATAATGGCCTCATGATGAAGGGGAACAGGCCCCATCCTCATAATGAGACGATTAGGCCTCAGGCAGACCCTTAATGATCCAGGGTCGGTTATTAGGGGGTGCTGCGCATACAGTAACCCCATAATAACCCACACATGATAAAGAGGGGCCCGGGGGCTTGCAGCTGGTTATGGGCATTAATAGCAGGGCCGTACTAACCGGGGAGGGTGGTTGGACGGTGAGGAATAAGTGAATAACTTTGACCTCTTCTACAGACTTGGCACGTGCATTACAAACTTTCACCGAATACCATTTAGGTGTTAAACCCTTCACCTTTTGAGAAGAACAGAAACGCTATAATAGAAAACCCGTTGTGAGTTTAATATGACAGGAACCGTGCAAAGATATTCAGAGCACCAGGCTAAACAAAAATGCAACTGGAGAAATCCATATCCACAGCGTACGAGTAGTTCTTGAGGCCTTTCCTTATAATTTGGCACCAGCTAGTAGCGGACTCCTAAAAATCGTGACTTGTGGGACTTATCAGGTTTTATGAACGGGCCCGTCCTGATGGTGATGGCGCTCCCCGGCGGAACTGCTATGAATTTAAAGGGACAGTACTAGTGCTTCAGGGTGTGGGCAGGAAGTATTTTCAGTGCCTGGGTGTGCCTGTTACATCTTTGCAGGTGACTATATTTATCTCTTTGTATTCCTAGTTTTTGGTTTAAATTATCGTGATAAACGTAGCTGTTTTAATACAGCCTCGACATTTGTTTTGTGTATTTTAAAATATTACCAATATTACTATGTGACCATAATTTGATGTATTGTTTCTCTTTTTAACACATTGTTTATATATTGACATGTACTTCTCAATAAACATATACAAAAAAATATATTACCAAGAGAGGTTATTAGTGGAAGTAGGGTGTGGAGCAGGGGCGGCTTCTCCAATAGGGCGGAAAAGTGTGTACGGCCGGCCAAACACACATGCTCACAGCGCTCTCTCCAACCTAGCAACACAGTTGCTGGGCTGGAGAGAGCCTGCACATGCTCCCAGTCTGCCTGGGAGTGCCCTGGCTGGGCACTCCCAGCCAATCCTGACACTGCTCTGCACTGCAACTGGTGTGGAGACTGATAATGGTCTAATTGTTCGTACATTTAGTGGAAGTTTTGCCTAAAGTTGGTACTGTTTTATTTAATTATGTCGTTATTTTCTGGGGCTTTTCAATTTGAGGTAATTTGGGTTTGTTGAGATCTGAGGTGAAGGAGAATTCTACAGGGCGAGGAAAGGCGAGGGAAGGTCAGAAAGCAGCTGCACAGTTATGTAGTGGTGCAAGTTTTTCAGGTGGTGAGGTGGCAGGCATATGGAGAAGTGGGCTTGCAGGGCACTGATGTTATATTTGTACCTGAGAATGGTAATAGGTGTCTAGTTTTCAGCTGCTGCGAGTTTTTAGGGTGGCATTACTGAGACACATTCCTTTTGACTTGGGCAACAATGAGGCTGATGTTAGAGGCTGTTCAGAGAGAGTTACAAAATGATTGGGTAGTTGGAAATCTGGTTGCTATAGGATGTTATGTGTACCACAGTGGCTGTCAATGTAATACGTTATTCTAATAATCTATCATGTTTTTGTTCTCCTTTAGGTTGCGTTGCTGGCACGTCTGCAGTCACTGTGCCTGAATGGATGTGTAATAATTCCTTCATCAAATAGTGAGGCCAGTGGAGAAAAGGAGATGTAGCTAACATCTTAGGGCCTGATTTAGATCTTGGTGTTAACTGTCCCACCGTCGGTTTTACGACTGAAAACCTGTCCGAAGCCTTAGCAGTCCATCTGACTGATTCTGATGTTGCAATCCTATAGGTGAGAACTCATCCGAGTCCTGCTGACTCTGCCAAGGATTCCCATCCCTTTTGATGGCACCATAGGAAATAGTGGCTGATGGCTGGAATCCAGCCATCCATTCCGCTGTACAGATTTGGATGTGCCTTACCGCCAAGCCATCTGTGGCGTTCTGACCTCCACATCCGAGTGGGCGGATTGGAGGGAAACTGGCTGAAAACCTACGTTTTTTCCAGAATCTACTTCCATTTTCAACTGGACACAACTGAACAACACCTTCCATCACTGCTGCCACTAGACCACAGAGAAAACACAACCCCTCCCATCACTAGACTTAAAAGTAGGGCACCCGCATTGGCTGTGTATGTTGTGTGGTCACTGCATATGAACTCGGGACCACTGCAGTCATATACACATCTGTTAGAAATGGGGTCTCTATTTGACAGTCGGTTTGAACCCTGTCCAAGTAGGGACCCTCACTCTAGTCAGGATAAAAGGGATAACCCCTGCTCACCCCCTTGGTCGCCTGGCACGAGCAGTTAGGCTTATCTCAGAAGCAACGTGTAAAGCATTTGCACATAACATACAGTAATAAGTGAAAACACTACAACAGTAGCCAATATTTATCTGTGTAAAACAAGACCAAAATGATAAAAATCCAACATAGTGTTAAAGATAAGAATTTTACAAGATTTACTCAAAAATACCGTTTCTTGAAGTCAATAGCTCCACCTGGGGCTATCACGGCATTGTGATCAATGAAACCAACAGTTCAGGTCAGCCGCAGCATCGCATGCCAGCTACGATGTCGGAGAGACCAGCAAACAGTACCCTTGGATTTACAGGGCATTGTGATCCTCGCAGTGAGCTCCGGAGAATGGCGTAGCTGACGTCATGGTGTTGGTCTCGGAGTCGGTGCGGGAGTCGTCGGGCCCTTGAAGTCACACTCCTTGCGGATCGAACTCTAAGCTGATGAAGTCAGGAGCGCTGATGTGGATGGCGTTGGGGCTGTGATGCAAAGCAGGACGATGTGATGTTCGGTGCCCACAGTGCAGGCAGCGGCTCAGTAACGGCGTCCAGCGGCATCGGTGAGACCAGGGCTGCGGTGTGAAGTGGGGCAGTGCGACGTGCAGTGTCACCAGCTCACGGTGCAGTCAGCATCATCGTTGCTGAAGCGCTGCCGTCGTTAGGCCCAAGCCAGCGGTGCAGGACGGGACAGTGCTTCGTGACCCTCACGAGCAATGTCCACAGGCCACGGTGCAGGCAAGGATGCCTGGTGACGACACTGGAGTCGATGATGCTGGTGTCGGTGGACCGGGGCTGCGGTGCAGGACGGGACGGAGCTTTGTGTACCTCATGAGCGGTGTCCAAAGGCCACGGTGCAGGCAGTGGCGCCGGTGTCAGCAGGAGCTGTGTCATCGGGATGCCCAGGCACTCTTTTCAGGCAGAAGCAGCAACTGCAGGCCAGTCCAGCAAAGCAACACAGCAAAGGGACAGTACTCCTCCTTCAGCTCTTCTCCAGGGCAGATGTTCCTCTTGATTCTAGAAAGATTCTAAAAGTTTGGGGGTTTGGGTCTTGTTCTTATACCCCTTTGTGCCTTTGAAGCTGGCAAACTTAAAAGCAAGTGTTTGCAAGATACATCCTTGCCCAGGCCATGTCCCAGCTACACACCAAAGGGTTGGAGACTGCATTGTGTGAGGGCAGCCACAGTCCTTTCAGGTGTAAGTGACCACCCCTCCCTCCGCTCCAGCCCAAATGGCTCTACAGGATATGCAGGCTACACCCCAGCTCCCTTTGTGTCACTGTCTAGAGTAGAGGTGTGAACAATCCAACTGTCAAACTGACCCAGATGGGGAATCCACAAACAGGCAGAGTCACAGAATGGTTTAAGCAAGAAAATGCCTACTTTCTAAAAGTGCCATTTTCAAACACACAATCTAAAAACCAACTACACTAAAAGATGTATTTTTAAATTGTGAGTTCAGTGACCCCTGTAGGAATCAGTACTCTTCGGTGGCAGGTATGTAGAGAGTATCCTTTATTCAAATAGAGCAGGTCGGAACACATCCATGTACGATCACAGCTAACGGCAATCTGCCGTGCACATTCTCAATTCCTCCCCACCATTCCACCCACACAGTTCTATAACAAGTCGCGTGCAAATGTAATGCACGCACTATAAATACCACACATTCCTTCCCTTTATTAACAACCAATATATGCAACAAAAATTAGATTAAGCTCTATAACTACAGATCATAAAAATACATATTTTCCTTTAAATGTCTAACACAAAATCTCAGAACTTCTTTGGCAAATCTACCACCCTTAATCTACGCGTAGCCACCAGAGGCAATTCCTCTCGGTTATTAACACAAGAGGGGTTCGGCACTCGTCCCTGTGTTTCTTGAGCTGGTGACAACTCATTTTGGATGACTGAAGGTGTGGAACTTGAAGAATGCCCTTGTAGATCATGCCTTCTAGATTGTTCTTGTACTATTTGCAGATGCTCATAATCACTCTCCACCTCTGGCCATGGCCAATCAAAATCAGCACACGATTTTTCCCTTACATTCATACCAGAATGCTTCACTTTGTCACTACACTTGGCCAATTTACCACAATGCCATATCTTCCCATCACTCAAAAACGCTGAACACCTGAACATTTTTTTACTTGAAGTGGATCAGAGAATTTGCTGTCCCCCTTTCGTGTTTTACACGTCAATTTCACATTGACCCAATCTCTTGGCTTAAGTTTGACTTCCATAGTCTTATGACTATGATCATAATACTTCCTATCAGCTTCCTGTGCTTTCAAAATATTGCTTTTGACCATGAAAGGGTACCACTTACTCTGAATCTTAAGTTTTAACCACACTCTGTTATCTTTAGTGAACGGTTCTCTACCCCTGTGTGGGTGCAGTGTCAATAGTGTGTGTCTGTTGTGTCATGGATGTACGTCAATGTGTGTTTGTGGCATGTATGAGTGTGTATGTGGTGTGTTGTGTGTGATGCAGGTGTACACATATGGAGTAGGTACAGTGTGTGTGTGTGTGTGTGTGTGTGAGAATAACCTGTATTCCATAGCCACTGCTATTGTCTGATGTCTATTGGGTCCAGCGATGGTCTCCCCCCGTCATCAGTTCTCTGGCAGTACACTGCCTGCAGAATTGTTATATCTAAATATGGTTGGTGGGAACCCTCCCGCCTGATGGCTAGAAAGATCACGTGATTCAGTTGCAATACATCTAAATATGGTGGGCGGAACAACATCAATTTGACCGTGTTCTTGGGGCTGCAGCTGACTGGCGGGTAAGACCTCCAGGATCTAAGTGACCCTTAGTTTTCATAACCACAGGGTGTAAATTGTATGGTAGAGGGTTGGGTAATCCATTGGGGCAATTCTTGCCATGATTGGTGGAACTGTTTGAAGATAGAGGTTATCATGATGTTTTGGTTGTACGTCTCGGTGAAATGATTTACGTCAGCTTAAAGGTTTGGCTTTACAGAAGAAAATGAAGAGGGATTTGATTGAGATTACCCATTTGTGGTCAGTAACATTGATTTTATGGACTGAGTTGATACCCAGGAAAGTGTGTAGGGAAGCCTTGAAACAGGTAGCAACAGATGGAGCTCATAGGAAGATGGATCGTGAACTGAGGAATTTCAATAGAGAACAAGGGTTCGGAAGAGTGAGACATGGTGAGATTCACCTTGAGGACAAACACTATTTCACAGATGATTGAATACACCTGTCGTTTATGAACTCTGTCTGATGGAGTTGCAGGATACTTTAGCGGTTGTTTGGAAAAAAATGTTGGGTATATGGGAGCAGAAAAACTCCTTGTTGAGTTTTTTTGGAGTCACAGGTTTGTAGGTTTTACTTGAAGGTACAAGCGTTGGTTGGTCTTGCTACTGTTTGAAGGAGGGAAAGGGGTAAGGAGTTGCCAGTTTGTGATCATGCTTTAGGCTTAAGCACATTCAGGCGGTCATTCCGACCCTGGCGGTAAATACCGCCAGGGCCGGGGTCCGCGGGAGCTGGCGGTGCTCCTTTGGGCGCCACGGCCAGAAACGGAAAGTCGGCGGTGTACCGCCGACTTTCCGCTGCCCAGGGGAGCTGCGCCGCCATGGGGATTCCGACCCCCATACTGCCATCCTGTTCCTGGCGGTTTCGGGCGCCAGGAACAGGATGGCGGTATGGGGTGTCGTGGGGCCCCTGGGGGCCCCTGCAGTGCCCATGCCAATGGCATGGGCACTGCAGGGGCCCCCGTAAGAGGGGCCCACTTAGAATTTCAGTGTCTGCGTAGCAGACACTGAAATTCGCGACGGGTGCTACTGCACCCGTCGCACCCCTTCCACTCCGCCGGCTCCATTCGGAGCCGGCTTCCTCGTGGAAGGGTGTTTCCCGCTGGGCTGGCGGGCGGCCTTTTGGCGGTCGCCCGCCAGCCCAGCGGGAAACCCAGAATGACCGCCGCGGTCTTTTGACCGCAGTGCGGTCTTCTGGCGGTTCCCTCTTGGCGGGCGGCTCCCGCCGCCCGCCAAGCTTGGAATGACCCTCTCAGTGTTGAAAGTGTTTGGCCATGGGGCTTGATTCAAGGGAGGAATTGTTACAGGGCCTAACTTAGGACAATGATAGTTGGGGTGGTTAAGGGTGGAATTGCTTGACAGGATTAACTTGATGTATAGTGAGGTTGTTAATTAATCAGGTGTGAGGAATTTGTCAGGAACAGTGTTGTGATGTGCACCAGTTTCATTAAGGCAGCCTTTTCACACAGAGGTATATTCACAACAAAGTGGAGCAGGGCAGAAATGCACCATAATTAATAAATATGGTGCATTTCTGTCGCCTCTCTCTATGTTGGTGCCATTTTGCCTGCCTAGCACCAATTGAGGCACCCTTGCACCATGGTGCACAGGTGCCTGCGTTCCATGCAGGATAATGTTTTGTGAAGGAAAGGACACTGTTGTAATGTATGTGCAATATAACATTCCAAAGCTCCCTATAGGATTATTGGATCTTAAAAGAGTTTGCAGACATTTTCCAAGAGGAAATGGGCCTTTTACATGGTTACACACATAGGATTAAATTAAAGCAAGGGGCAATACCTGTACAACACACATTTAGGAGATTACCAGTAATGGTCAGAAATGAGGTTAAGAAATTACTGGACAAAATGTTGAAAAGTGGTGTCATAGAACATGTTGAAGTGTCAAATTGAATTAGTCCAGTGGTAATTACAACCAAAGCTGGTGGTAAGTGAAGATTGTGTGTTGATTTGAGGAGCTTGAATCAAAACTTGGTGGCAGACAATTTTACTCTTCCAAATATCAATGAACTGATATCCTTATTGAAGGGAGGAACATTTTTCTCCAAACTTGATTTAAGAATTGCTTGCCATCAAATGAAACTTCATGAAGAATCCATGTCCATCACAACCTTTTTTTACTATGGATGGCACATTCCAATTTACCAGAATGCTGTCTGGACTGTGTTCTGCGCAAGCGTTTTTCAAAGGGCGATGACAGAAATTTTAAGGGATTGAACAACATAATTTATTTTTCCAAGACAACATTCTAGTTTATGGTGATATTGAAGCAAACCTCAATTTCATGCTAACACAGGTTCTAGATAGAATTTAAAAGTCTGGGTTAACTCTACGGAAGGAGAAGTGTGTGTTTCTTACCAAAGAAATTGAATATTTAGGCCACACATAACTGCAGACAGCATTAGGCCTAAGAAAGACTTACTGGAGGCCATAAGGTTAGCACCTCCACCTCATGACAAAGATCAATTAAGATCCTTCTTAGGACTGATTGAGTATTATTCTAAGTTTGTTAATAATTGTGCATCCAAAACTGAAGATCTCAAGAGATTACTGAGGAAATAGGTCAATTTTTCCTGATCTACCTCACAACAGAAAAGCTTTGAGAACATAAAACAAGAAATTTGTGAAACATGTATACTATCACCTTTTGATACTAAGTCCAAATATATTATAACTGTAGGTGCTAGTGCATGTGGGATAAGAGCTGTTCAGAATGCTGAGGAAAAAGCAGTTGCGTTTGCTTCCTGCTTGTTAACATGTATAGAGCGTCACTATTCAGTGATAGAGAGAGAAGCTTTAGCAGCAGCATGGGGACGGAAACATTTTAGGACATTTGTGTGGGGAAGTCAAATCAAACTACGTACTGATCACAAACCACTCATCAAGATTTTGTCACCAAGTGAGGCTGGTAAGGGATCGTCCAGGCTTGCAAGATTTGCTGCCAAATTAAAAGAATTCAGCTATACACTAGAGTACATACCAGGGTGGAGGAACATTCAGGCTGACTGTCTTTCGTGTTTGTCTCTTGATTGGGAGATGGTATATAAGGAGTCGGTGAATGATGTGGTGTATTGGTCTTTGGGGGCCGTGCGCAGTCAAGAATGGTTGATGGCTATGCAACAGGATGAAGTTCTTAAAGATGTGATTCGGATGGTAGAGCAGGGTGGTAGAAAAGGGAGCACCCTACTTAAGGCCCTGCGCACCTTTAGAAAAGTTCTAGGTTAGTTATCATTGATAGATGGTAAGGTACTCATGCAAGGGAAAACAATTGTGCCCCCTGTTGGAATGAGGAAAAAATTGTTCTCCATAGCACATGAAGGTCACCTGGCCAAACCATGACAAACAAGAGGTTTAGATCGGAATTCTCGTGGCCCAGTATGGACGATGATGTGGTGCAGTGGGTTGAAAGGTATATGAGTTACTTATAGAGTGAGAAAAGTTTGAAAGTGGGAAGTCAAACTGACCTTGGAAACATCAGTGACCCCGGGCAACTGTGACAAACCATTTGTGGAGACCTTATTGGTTCCCTTGCAGGTGTTAAATCTGGACTGAGGTTTGCTTTTGGTCTTATATATGTACATTCCAGGTGGCTGATCGTTAAGTTTATGTCTGAGATCACAACGGCTTCCACTATAGGTGTTTTGACAGAAGTTTTCAAGGATGAGGGTTTTCCCAGTTAGGTGATATCAGACGATGGTACACAGTTACCATCATATGAAATGATAGAGTTTTTGAGAGACTGTGGTGCGAAGCATTCATATACAGCTTTGTACAATCCTCAGGCCAGTGGTATTGTGGAAAGAGCAAACAGAATGGTGAAAGGGGCCATTTAGTTGGCATTGGCC
The DNA here is from genome assembly GCF_031143425.1 of Pleurodeles waltl. NCBI lineage: Eukaryota > Metazoa > Chordata > Amphibia > Caudata > Salamandridae > Pleurodeles > Pleurodeles waltl. The sequence continues at coordinate 428,244,327 of NC_090445.1, read as the reverse complement.
AACAACAGAAGTATGGAATGCACCATAACAGATTTAATTTGGGCTCATCGCACTACAAAACAATTCCAGCGTGAATACTACTTCATTTGCTGTTATGCATGGAAGGAAACCCAGTATCAGGTTAACACCATGTTGGTTGAAGAATGTATTAGAGTTTGGCAGTGAGGGCACCTGGAGTACGGCTAATAAGAGTAATGGAGAGGGTTTAGCTTGGAAGCTAAGGTACAACAGTGGCATTGAACCAAGAGATATGGTGAAGGTTAGAACGGGAAGGACTGTCGGAGGTTTAAATAAGTTTAAGGGACCTTTTTGTGTTAAGCAGAGACACATGTGGCATGTGGTTTTGAACAATGAAGAAATGTGGAATAACAGAAGAACTGCAAAATTTGCATCAAAGGTTGAAGGTTGTGTGCGCAAAGAGTGTGAAACAGAGAATGAGTGTGAGAATGGGTGGAGGCTATTCATTTTTGGAGGAAAATGGGGTAAACAAACCTGTTTCTGAGATACCGGGGAACTCCACCAGGGTCTATTCAGTTTTCAGATTTGACACAAGATTCACAGAGCATGTCATTGACAGTGATGAGGAGTGATAAAGCAATAGTGCAAGCTCAAACAGACAAGAGCTCCAACATATTTACAGGATTATGTGATGTAAAAAAAAAATCATAACCTGTCGTTCAGTTAATAATTTAAGAACTGTATTTATTTATTTTTTTGCATCTTTTGGCCATTTCACTTCTTAGTAGGTATTGAGGGATAAAATGTTTTATGAATATGAAGAAAGGAAGTTATGTTGTAATGTACGTGCAATCCAATAATCCTATAGGGAGTTTTAGAATGTTATATTGCTCTTTGAGGTTAAGTGATTCAGAGCAACATGAACATTCTGTGTTTGTCGGTGTCTGTGAGCTGGTGAGGGCAGAAGTCATGTACAATCTTTCTTAAATAAATAACTATATTTCCTCACCTATCTGTTCCTGGATTACAACATATTTATTTAGTATTATAGAATGTTCATGTCACACCAAACCACGTAACCTCAATGAGCAATATATATAAAATTCCAAAGCTCCCTATTGGATTATTGGATTGCATATACATTACAACAGACACCTTCCTATACAAAAACAATCCATGGAGGCATTTTCCTTTTTCTATGGAGAAAGAAAACGAGGAAAAATAGAGATATTTCTCCTTGTTACGCCTTTCCACGTTTACAGAGCTTTGTAAATCCGGGAATGCGTCAAAACCCATGAGTGTTGTGTAGGAAAACCCACTGCAACGCCCATGGAACGCCCAAGATTCAGAGTAAGGCACCTCAGCGACTTGTGTTGCCTTGACTTACTCTATATCTAGGAGGTCAAAGTGGCTTTGCGTGGCCTCATAGATACAGGTTCACACTGCGCTACCGGGGCATAAAAAAAAGTGACACCCCATAGGCACATGAGGCTTGTAAATCTACCCCTTGAATCTGGTATGGTTCTTTGATTAGCACTGTCTTGCCCAATCTGCAAGAAAGTACCGCTGTCACCTGAACACCGTAACAGTGCTCAATGCTTGTTTGAGCTTAACACTGCTTACGTGATGCAGTGGAAGGTCACCGCTCTCCCTCTGATACCCTCTTCTGACACTCGTCACTTATGACAGAGACAGCTGCAGGACTAACCTAGAAAGTCACCTGAACATTTCTGTAGGAAAGATAAATAACATCTGCGAAGAAAACCTAAGAATTCTATGGAAACAACAGTGAAAATCTACACTGATACTTTTCAACTTAATTCCTTAAATTAATCAGTGAGAACTTCTCCTTATAAGGGGTTCTGCCTCATCCACCGCATCCCTGAAGTGCATCTCTCACCAAAGACCAGAGTGTCATCATACCCCTGGCTTCATGTAGGCTGGTAGAACTCGGGGTAGGGCTACTGCCCCTACCATTGGCTCCAGAGTCCTTCGCCTTTGCCAATACAAGAATGTGAAGGACTGAGGAAGCTGCTTACCATTGGCAGCTAGGGAACTTTGGAAATAGTGGAGCATACTAATTTGTCCCAAATTGCAGCAATCAAAGCAAATGAGCCTGACATCCTCCAGTGGGGTTAATAAGGAATCTCTCTAAAAATGTCCACAAATATAGAGCTAAATCCATTTGACAAAACAATTCTTACATAAAATTCTGTGTTATGAAAGGGCATTCATGAAATATTCCAGTGCTTTCATGGAGTGCCAAGCAAGCCAGACCCTTGCCAGACGTGTTGGAGATGCATCTACCCAATGAAAGTCTTGAAAAATAGTGGCAAAATTGTGCATGTTTTAGAACAACTTTCATATTAAAAGATCTTTAAAGGCCCCTCTGATATTGGCAGTTCACAAAGGAAATTCGCATGCCCAATTATCACATCAGTCGATTGTCTGCGTTTTATATCCTTTCATATTTCCATCCTGTGCATCTTTCAGGAAGTTCACCAATCACATGTTTTTTTATAGACAAACTTTTGTAAGTAATACTTTCTTCTGCCTTGCTCTGCATTCACTGCTCACGTGGCCCACATCACCATCACACTCCTTCATTTGCTCCTGTGAGATGGAAGACCCTGTGTTACTCTGCTGAAGTGATTGATAGCACACGGCCTGATTTCACCCTGATCTGTCAATCACACTGTTAGCGGCGTGACACAGACTCTGCCACTGAATTCTGAGCGCTTCTACAGCATCTGTTTAAGAGCTTAGGGGTGCGGCAATCAGACTGCTGTTGTGACAGAGCCTGTCATTGATTTCTGCTTAAGAGCTGCGAGGTCGTCTGCAGCACATCGTCTTGCATCAGTGTTTTAACCTATACAAATTCTATATGCCCTATGGGCCAATCAGGGACAGTCAGTCCATCAGACAAGCAAAGTTAGTATTTTGTTCCCGTCACATCCAGAGCCTGGAGAGGTACGTGCACATCTCCAGACCCTGGAGATGGATGACTGAAGAAGAGGAGGCGTGGTGCCGGAATCCTCTAGTGAGCCACACTACTGTCTACTTGTTGAAAGGAGGAGTCATGCACTCCTGCACCTCTCTGGTCCTACTCCATGGAAACTGGGGTGCATCTAAAGATTCAGGTGGTTGGGGTCTATCGGGAACAATGTCTCAAGCAAAAATTACTGTTCCTGAATTGTGAATGCCGACCTAAAGTTGCCTCCGACTGAAAACGAAGGAGAAAAACTCATGTAATCTGAAGCAGAGAGAGCCAAGAGAAGGGACAAACAGCTAAAGAAACAAGATTTCTCTCTAGGGTGTTTGCTACCTGAAATAAATGTAAGTATGCGCAGTCGGGTAATCAACAAATCTAAAGTCTCCTTGGAAGTTAGGGCTTAAAATTCAGTTGACATAATTAGTTGAAGCTTCATGGCAACAGAGAGTTAGTATTATAGAGGAGGTGTATTGTGAGGATTTCAACAATTCAGAAATAGTTCCTTTTAGTGGAAGCCTATTTAGAAAAAAGCAAGCATTGGCAAAGCCAATAGCTTTTGCCTTTGTGACATCTATTGATTTTGTCAATATCTTTTAGACATGTTGCACAGCAGCATAGGCTGCTGTGCAACATGGCAAAAAGCAAAGAAAACAATAGGTGACCAATGCTTGTTTTTAAAATCTGTCTTGTCTGCCTCTTCTGCAGGTCGCAGAGTGCTGACATAGGCACAAGAAAGAAGGACAATTAAGGGGTGAGACTAGGTGAGGGCAAACAAAGATGACGGGGAAAAATGGCAAGCCACAAGGTCACAGGAAGAGGTTGGAGGGTTGAGGGCAAGCAACTACTAAGCGGGAGGGCGGTGGGAGGGACGGGGCAAAGAACGATGAAGCAGAAGTGGGGAGGAGGGATGTGGAAAGCAGCAAGGAGGGGAGGAATGTTGGGAGGACTGCCTGAAAACACATACACTCTTATGGAGTGCTAGTTTAAAAGTAACAGAAATGAAACTCTGGAAGTGGGCAGTCAGTGAAAGGTCACTGGCCGCCGACAGGAAACTGTACTTGGTCAAGCTCCATGGCAGACAGGAAGAACCAAAGAGAAAGTGAAAGCAGTAGGCGCTACCCAATGAGAAGCACGGAAATGAGGGTGATGCCAAAGCCAACCAATCGTAAGTAATGTGGAGCCTCCACACCTGTTTTAAGCATTTTTTTGTTTTGTTTGCAAGAGATTTTGCAAGTGCAGTGCACAGGTGAAACCTGAAAAGGTTTGCACTGGGAATAGTCTGATTCTGTTTTTCTGAACATGTAACATTTGAAAACATTATAAGCACTGAGGCAGCCTATCTTAAACTGTGGCACCCTATCTCACAATGTGTGTTATACATTTTTAAACTAATGACTTTTATATAAACAGTGTTTTCTGTCACAGGCTGAGACCCAGCCTGCACATTCACTTTCCCTTCCCCCTTTGTATTCTGGATCTTTGGTGTCCATGCCCCACACACTGGATTGTAAAGCCTCCCTTTACGAGGTACCCTCAGTTCTTGCACTTAATCACTCTTGGAGAGCGACGGGCATACTATGACCCTGCTGCTAAGGGTTCTCTCTTCTGCTAGTGCACTTGGAATGAAGGTACGGCAACAGCAGCTACTTCTGTGTCTGAAAGGTTTTAGCCATCATATCTAGGACTCCAGTGGGTCTTTCCTGATTCCTCAGCAGGTTTTCCTCCTGGAAATGACATAGCAAACTTTATAAGATTGTGGCAACTATTGTTCAAAGAGGAGAGCACAGAAAAGATTCTCAGGCATGGCGACATGGCTCTAACATCAACTCTGAAGATCGCTAGTGCCAGTGTTAGTGCAGCCACAATTGGCATGTAAGTGTGGAGTTACACCAATGGAGATAACTTAGCCATTAAAAAAAAACTTAGTCCTACAATTACTTCTTGGTTTAACTGTTTACGATTACTCTGTATTATTATTTATGAAAAAAGTAGTGTTGAACCCTTGGGGTTTTAAATGACGATTTGAAGTTACCAGTGCATAACACCTATTCAGAAGATTTTATTGATCTTCTGGAAGATCCAGCAAGTCTTTCTCCACCTTGGCTTTATTTTTTAAGAACAAAACTGTTGACATCAATATGTATAACCTTTTGTTAGACTGCACTGCTCTAAACGGTATAGAACATTTGCCCTGAATGACCAGTATCATTAGGTCAGTTAGGAGCAACCTGCTGCTATCCCATGGGAATAAATTGTTAGTTAATTAATATCTTTCATTGAAAAATAATTGAGCAGTTTAACCATTTGCCCGTTAGGCCAAATATAAAGTGCAAGAGATAAAATTGCTTTTCTTGAAATTTCTTTATGAAACTTTTCCTGACTTTCACAGTGGAGTGGGAACACTAAAAGAGGGAATCCTGTCTGTAGGTATATGAAAAGAGCCACATCAGTTGTAGGGTGTTGGGCTGTGATCCCTCACAATATATAGGTATGTTCCCCTGCCCTGAGTGCCCAGTTGCATATGAACTTGACATCCTGACTTTTATTTTGGCTCTGGCATCATACTAATCTAGAGTGTGTTCAGAGGCAGGGTCTGTCACTGACAATGCAAGATCCATCAACTGTCCTGTGACGTGGAGCAGTGCACCAATCATGCCCTCATAGTATACAAAGGACGACTGTCCATCTCTTAAGCTCAGTACATATAGTGGTGGTGACAGAGTTCTATATTTTATGATCTTATAGTTGACCAGACCTTCTACCTGTATCCTTGAGAGTATGGCCAACTGACCCTCTTGTGTAAAGTACTGCTGTTATGTGAAACCCAGAACCTTGCATTGACATCCTAGGAGTATGTTGAGTGCATGAAAATTATTCATGTAATACATGTGTGGCATTAAGACTCTGTGTGGGTACAGGTCTGAGCACTGGAGACAGAAGGATCCATTTTAGATGCCCCTGGTTTTGCATGGCATAGGGTGGAAGATGATGACAGCTTCTTCAGACCCTGAATGTGTATTGCCAAGATTCCTATAGCTGGAGGATACCGATCCAGACACTGAAGTATGGAGGATGGAGACAGTCTACCTTTACAAATTCCACATAGACATCACTTGAAGTCTGCACATTCTGATGAAGGAGGTGAAGTTCTGCCTAGTGTATTGAAGCATGCCTGCTGAGAGAGGGAAAGAATCTGTCTACCCCTGCAGGAGGGTAGCCTACCAATGAGAAGCCCAGATTGTCCCCAGGCTGTGAGTGAAGGCAGGAGCAACCCATTCTGTGCTAGAGTCTCCTGTTCTTTATCCATGGTTGCTGCTGAGAACTGCACCAAAAAGACTGCTCAGTTTCCACAATCTTTGTGTCCCCATGGCAGCTGTTGTCATATAAAATATTGTGCTGCCACCGCCAACAGCAGGAAAACCTCTATGCTGCTGAGAGATCATTGAATTACCTAGCAAAGATGCATCTGCCAACAACATAGATCAGCTGACCCATCGGCTCGATTGGGGCCACAACTGCCTTGCTGTATGACTCATCTGTAATCAGCCAATGGGGGCACAATTGTTAAAGACACTGTAATTGCTTTAACAAGTCCTGTCATTCTACATTCACCCACAAACTCTGTTCTGAAGGGAGGCCACTCATGATGAAGGCACAGGCTGTGTCCAACCTTTCCCATTACTGCTAAAGAACCAACATATTACCAGGAACATCTCCCTCCGGTCAAAACAGAGAAACTGTGAGGTGCTGACCCAAGCAGGAGGACTTAAGAATGTTTCTGCCCCTTAATGGGAGTAAGAACAAGTGAACAGATTTTGCATCTGAACCATTGAGAACAGTATCTCTACCTGTTTCTAATTCATGACAATTACAAAGACTACTGGTGACTAGAACTAATAGCGCCACCCAGGCGGGGTCAGAGAGGGGTGCTGTAGCACCCATGTGGAATTATATTCCGAGGTATCATCCTGCATTCATAATTTGGACTGTGTAGTATTTAGTTCTGCTTCTGATTAAAAGTACTTTCTTTTATAACAAGCATTGGCAAAGCCATTAGGTCTCACTTATGAAACAGCTATTGGCTTTGCCAATATGCTTTAACCATGTTGTACACCAGCTTGGCTAGTGATCAGCATGGCTAAAAGTTAGTGGCCTAAAGGCGAGTGGTGTGAAGTGGAGTGTAATAAAGCAGAGTATTGTGGAGTAAAGTGGACTGTTATGGAATAGCGTAGAGAGTGATGGAGTGGTATGGAGTGGTGTAGAGTAGAGCTGAGTAGCATGGAGTGTCATGGAGTGGCATAGAGTGGCGTGGCATATAATGTGGAGGGTTGTGGACAGAACTGTATTGAAGAGTGGAAGGGCTTAGAGTGTCATAGAGTAGATTGATATAGAGTGTTGTGAAGTGGTGTAGAGCAGAGTGGAGTGTCGTAGAGGGTGTTGCGTAGAGTGGAGTCTTGTAGAGTACAGTGGCAAGGAGCAGAGTAGATTGTCATAGAGTGGAGTAGTGTCAGAGTGGAGTTGAGTGGTGTGAAATTAAGTGTACTAGAGTGGAGTTGAGTGTCAGAGTGGAGTAGAGTTTATTCAAGTAGAGCTTCAGAGTGGATGTTTGTAGACTAGTAGAGTGGCCTAGAGTGATGTGACAAAGTACATTGCTGCATAGTAGATTGGCATATAGAGCTGTGTTAAATAGTGCATTGGTTTTGAGGAAGTGGTGTAGAGTGCTTTGGAGTAGAATGGAGTTGCACAAAGTAGAGTAGAGTGGAGTGGTGCAGCTTAGATTGCAGTGGCATAGAGTGCAATTGGTGGAGTGGCAGAGGGTGGAGTGGAGTGGTGTAGAGTACAGTGGCATAGAGTAGATTGTTTCAGAGTAGAGTGAAGTGGTGCAGGGTAAATTGAAGTGTGCAGGATAGAGTGCAGAAGTGTAGTGTAGAGTGGCTTAGAGTGTAGTGGCATAGAGTGGTGTAAAGTGCAGTGTAGTGTAGTGGAGTACAGTGCTGCAGAGTAGATTAGAGTGGCATAGAGTGCTGTCGAGTGGAGTGGGCAGAGTGTAGAGTTGTAGATTGTAGTGGCGTAGAATCCAGTGATGTAGAGTTGAGTGGTGCAGTGGCATAGAGTGCAGTGGAATGGACTATAATGGTGCAAAGTAGAGTGTCATATTGTGCAGTGGCATAGAGTGCAGTGTTGCAGAGCGGGGTGCCATAGAGAGCAGTGGTGTACAGTACAATAGTGCAGAGTAGAATAGAGTGGCATAGAGTACAGTGACAAAGAGTGCAATGACGTAGAGTGCAATGGCGTAGCTTGCAGTGGCACAGAGTGCAGTGAAATGGAGGAGAGTGTTGCAGAGTAGAATACAATGGCATAGAGTGCACTGGTGCCGAGTAATTCGAGTACAGTGCACTGTTTATGAGTAAAGGGGTATAGAGTACATTGGGTAGACTGCAGAGGTTTAGAGTAGAGTGGCATAGAGTGCAGTGACATAGAATAGAGTGGAACAGAGTAGAGTGGTGTAGATTGGTGAAGCATTGAGTACAGTGGCCTTGAGTGCAGTGACATAGAGTGCAGTGTCATAGAGTAGATTTTTTCAGAGTAGAGTGAAGTAGTATAGGGTGGTGCAGGGTAGAGTGGAGTAGCATAGAATGGTGGCGTAGAGTGGAGTGGCCTAGACTGGAGTGGTGTAGAGTGCAGTGGTGCATAATAAAGTAGAGTGCATTGGCATACAGTAGAGTGGTGCACAGTAGAGAGGTGTAGAGTGAAGTGGTGTGGAGTGCAGTGGTCCCTAGAAGATTAGAGTGGTGTAGAGTACCATAGAGTAGAGTGGGTCAGTGGCATAGAGTGCAGTGGTGCAGAATAGAGTGGCATAGAGTAGAGTGGCTTAAAATTCAATGGCAGAGAGTGCAGAGTAAAGTGTAGAGTGCACTGGTGTAGAGTGCAGTTGCACAGAGTGCATAGAGTGGTGCATATTAAAGTGGCCTAGAGAGCAGTGGTGTAGAGTATAGTGGTGCAGAGTAGAATAGAGGTGCATAGAATCTAGTGACGTAGAGTGCAGTGACATAGAGGAGACTGTTGCAGAGTACAGAATAGTGGCATATAGAGCAGTGGCGTAGAGTGTATTGGTTTTGAGTAAAGTGGTGTAAAGTGCATTAGCATATACTGCATTGGCGCAGAGTGCAGTGGTGTAGAATACAGTGGCATGCATTGGAGTAGTGCAGCGGGGTAGAGTGTAGTGGCATAGAGTAGAGTGCTGTAGAGTGCAGTGGTGCAGTGTAGACTAAAGTGGCTTAGAGTGGATTGATGTAGGATGGAGTGATGCACACTAGAGTAGCATAGAGGGTAGTGGCATACAGTGCATTGGCATAGAGTGCACTAGAGTAGCATAGAGTGCAGTGGTGCAGAGTAGAGTGGCTTAAAGTTCAGAGTCGAAGAGTGCAATTTTGCAGAGTAGAGTGGTGAGGAGTAGAGTGGGCAGTGCAAAGTGGAGTGGTGCAGAGTAGAGTGCAGTGGTGTAGAGTAGAGTAATGCAGAGTAGAGTGGCATAGAGTGCATTGGCATGGAGTGGTGTAGAGTAGAGTGATGCATAATAGAGTGCAGTGGCATAGCATAGAGCTGCATAGAGTTCACTGGTAGAGTGCAGTTTTGCAGAATAGACTGTCGTAGAGTGCAGTGGTGTATAGTAGAGTGGCATAGAATGATTTGTGTACAGTGTAGTGATATAGAGAGGAGTGATGCAGAGTAGTGTGGTGTAGAGAGCAGTGACGTGGAGTACAGTGGTGCAGAATAGAACAGAGTGGCATAGACTGCAGTGGTGCAGAGCGTTGCAGAGTAGAGTATAGTGGCATAGAGGTCAGTGGTGCAGAGTAAATTGGCTTGCAGTTCAGTGGCATAGAGTGCATTGATTTTTAGTAAAGCGGTGTAAGGTGCATTGGTAAAGAGTGCAGTGGTAAGAGTAGAGTGGTACAGAATAGAGTAGAGTGGCACAGAGTGGAGTGGTGCAGCGTAAATTCCATTGACATAGAGTGGAGTGGCACAGACTAGATTGTTTCAAAGTAAAGTGAAGTGGTGTAGAGTGGACTGGTGCATGGTAGGTAGAGTGGAGTGGTGCAGGGTAGAGTACAATGGCATAGAGTGCAGTGGTGCAGAGTGGCATAGAGTACATTGGCATTGAATGGCATAGAGTATGTTGGTGCATAGAATAGAGTTGTGTAGAGTTCAGTGGCAGAGTGCAACATTGCAGAATAGACTGTCATAAAGACTGCAGTGGTGTATAGTGCAGTGGCACACAATAACTAGCATGGAGTACAGTGATGTAGAGTAGAGTGGTGCAGAGTAGTGTGATGTAGAGAATAGTGGTGTAGAGTACAGTGGTACAGAGTAGGACAGAGTGGTGTAGAGTGCACTGGTGCAGAGTGCTGTAGAGTAGAACATAGTGACAGAGTGCAGTTTTGCAAAGTAGATTGCCATAGAGTTCAGTGGCATAGAGTGCATTGGTTTTGGGTAAAGTGTTGTAAAGTGCCTTGGCATAGAGTGCATTGGTTAGAGAAGAGTTCAGTGGCATAGAGTAGAGTGGTACAGAGTAGAGTAGAGTTGTGCAGCGTAGAATGCATTACAGTAGAGTGGTGTGGCGCAGAGTAGATTGTTTCAGAGTAGAGTGAAGTGGCATAGAGTGGAATGGTGCATGGTAGAGAGGAGTGGTGCAGGGTAGAGTGCAGTGGCGTAGAGTGTAGTGGTGCAGAGTAGCTTAAAATGGCATTGAGTGGATGCCATAAAGTGCACTGGTGTAGAGTGGAGTGACACTTGTATAGAGTGGAGGGGTACAGAGTAGAATGCATTGGTGTAGAGTGCAATGTAGAGTACAGGGTTGCACAGTGGAGTGGCACAGAGTGGAGTGGCATAGGGTGAAGTGGTGCATAGTAGAATAGAGTGGGGTAGAGTGCATTGGCATAGAGTAGAGAGATGGAAAATAGAGAGCATAGAGTGAAGTGACACATTGCAGAGTAGCGTAGAGTGGTGTGGTGCAGAGTAAAGTACAGAGGTGTGGAGTATTGCAGAATGGGCTAAAGTGGAGTATGCATGGTGTGGTAGCATACTACCACTACAGACAGCACATCTTTAATTGAAATGACCATTACATTTGCAGAGAAATATAGTTTTATGGATAAAATTATACAGCGCTTAAACAATAATGTGTGGAGATGCTACCACCTAGTGCATTGATTTGTTTTGATGGTATTTAAATATTTGTTTCCACCACACTTCAGAATTACCCCCAGTAGCCAGCATGATTGTCACCTCTGCCTTTGAATGCACAGCAAATGTGACACAATGAGAATGAGATTTAAAGGCCTGTTTACCGAAAGGGAGCACTCAGAAGGACACAGTAAATAAGGTTTAGGCAATGAAAGGGACAAACTAAAACAAACAAAGCCATCAAATTGAAAGCAAGAAAATGTGGGTTACCAACCACAAAGCATATGGGAAGCAACGTGCGGAATGCATTCCCAGGGGAGCTTTCTGACTGTCCCCAAGATGTCATAAGCAAACAGAACAGTCATGCTGTCTGGTAGACTTCGACCTAAGAAGGCAAGCTATAGTTTGGACATTAGGTTATTATGTATGTTGGTTGATTTTTGAGTTGTGAGTGCTTGCCCTCCAAAACTACCTCCCAGAGAAGCATGTGACTGCTGGACCTCACTCCCTGAGATTTGAATGTGGAAAGGGTTGCACCTGGCCAAGTGTGCAGAGCCATAGTAGCATGGACCCCAGGACACCAAAGGCAAATTACCTCAACCACCACGGTTGGGACCAAGTAGCCCAGGTCTGCACTTTGCTTCCTCAAAGGGGTCTGATATTGGTATATCAAACCTCAGAAAGTACCACAGTGTTGCCATCCTCTGTAAATGATGCTCCACTTTGGCCCCCATTCTTGCCACAGTTAGTACTCTTCGATGCTTGTGCAAACTTTCTGTTAGCCTATAGATTCAGGCAGAGGTAGAATATTTGGGGAAATTTCCATCAAATGTCCAGCATCTGGAGGGACGTAAAGAATTTATGCTTGCTTTCCGCTGAAACATCTGTGCCACAAATTTGGGCTGCCCTAGTTAAGTATAAACCCCACTTTCGGAACACACATACAGCACGGGTGGCTGCCTTACCAATCACAATCCCGATGAGTTGGGTGAAAGGTTGCAAGATTCAGTATTTTCCTTACTATCTACGGAGCCTCGTTCTCTTTGGAAATTCCAACTAGCACAATCTCCCTTGGGGAACACTAGTTGATTAAAAAAATGGAACCTATCCAACTGTATAACTGACATCTAATGCTAGGCACCTTTGTTAGTAGACAACAAGCAGTCACACTGCTACGCAGGTGCTCAGAAAACTGCTGCATGGCCAGTGTCAACAATAATGCAAAATATTTCACTGATGCCCATCTTCATGCATGAAGAGAGGCTGACAGAAGCCAAATGATTCCTTACACCACGAGAGTGATTAGTAGTAGGAAGGCTGTCGTCTTAAGCAGGAAGCGATGGAGTCCATACTGAAAGCAAACCATTTTAGAGAAGAATCATATCATTACAGAGAGAAAACTGTACATTTCAGATATGGAGTGGCTCAATCCAGATAGTAGTGGAGGTCGGATTTGACGCAGGAATTAGATGCATTCATAACAGAGGACATCATGACACCCTTCCATGATTTCTATTATCATGGTTTGGTATATCCCACCATAACAGTTTACAAAACGGGGACATTCAATGGGAGTGCTATCACGTTTGGACGTAGCATGATATGTGGTACTTATTTGATTTATTTGGCAGAATAAGCTAAGGTTCAAAATTGCTAGGAATGAAACTGGAGAGTACTGGCTCATGATTTAAGAGGAGGAGGAAGACTGACTGATCACCTTAGCCTTTGGCCAGCTGAATCAAAATCTCCAGGGCTGACGTCAGAGAGGCATGCTCAGCAACCCACCAGCACTCAAAAGGCTGTTGCTATGCGGTGCAAGACCTTTAAGACTGCTGAGACATTCAAGGTCCCTCGTGATTATGTCACTGCACTGTTGGCGCACCGCACACACAGCGGGGAGGGGCTGGTTACCCAGCAACCCTCTCACACGCTTCTATGTTTGATGCCACTCTGTTGTGTAGAGGTGGACTAACCATTAACACAATAGGGCGAATGCCAGATGGAGTAGGCTGCTATTTGAACAACATGTGTTCATACACCTCCTTATTGTTAGTATCTCTAAGGGTACACGTGCGTTCCTAAAGCTGCACTTAGCAGCCCACCTGTGCTGCATAGACCTGCTTCTGGTCACAGTGTAAGAAACGTTGGCACATAAAAGCACCTCTTCACAGCAAGGGGCAGATTTAGCAAGGCTTTGCACCAGTGGAAGGTCACATATAGTGAGGCAAACCAGCACAAAGTCTTGTTAACTATTTTCTTTCCAGTGCAAAACGTGTTCAGCTCTGTAAACTCGTCAAAAAGTAATACAACAACGCACTTCACACTCATTACTTTTGTTACTTTGCATCAAGGGGGCATTCCTTTTGTTGTACATGGATGTTCCCATTAAACCACCCATGGGTAATGGTACAAAGCTTTATCTAATAACGGTCTTAGAGAGGACTTTATGTTAAAAATAATGTCTCCTCAAAGCTGGTGTTAAATAAATCAGAAATGTTTTTATTTCTCCTAACTTTTCCAACATTGCCTGTGTGCTGTTTTGTACATCCAATGTGTGACAAGTTTTAAAGGTAGTCTAAGTACAGGATTTTGTACTGGAAGGCTAGCTTTCCAGTATAAAACCTATACTAGACATAATGCACACACCCTTGCAGTATGGTGCAAGGGGTGTGCCTGGCACAAGGCAGGCTCAAAGAGTTGCAGAACAAGGGGAGAAAGAAACTGCTTCATATCTCTATAAATATGACACAGTCCTGTTCTCCTCCCCTCACACAACAAAGCACAGCAACCTTGGTTGCTGCGCTGTATGACATATTTGTATTTCTGCCCCAACATGTTCACATCATGTAGGATTCTTCAAGGGCCATCTAGGCCAGCCTGTTTAAGGGACAACCAGTCCAGGTGGCTCCATCCATCTCGGTTACTTCTGATCAAGGCTTCTCCGTCCACCACTCCTGAGGGGAGCTTGGAATGTTTTTATTATACCAATGCCTGGTCTCACATATCAGTGACAAAACACTGCTCTAATGTAGGGGTGGGCGGAACTCATAGGATTTGACTCAGCAGAATTCTGCAGTTATAGAAAACCTCAGCGAGATTCTGAAGCGTTCCGCCAAGGGGTGGACATAGGCATGTTGCGCAGCTTGCGCTGTGTTGCACCGGCAGCTCGTAACTCACTGAAGTATCGGCATGAACGGCACCACGCAGTGTGCTAGAGGATGCAGCTACTCAAGTTGATTTTGCTGTCACTAAAGTAGAGTTTATTTTCGAGTTGCAGGCTTCAGACCGTGAACAGTCGCAAAAACCCTTGTTGCAAAAATCTTGCTGGTTGTCCTCCTGACAATGGAAAATTGCGCTAGGGGACACCAAATCTTGCTCGCACTCCCCAACTTATCATTTTGGCACATGCGCAAGAAAAAATATGCCAAGCAGTAATTGGAGGAATTTGAACAGATCTCCATGTTATAAGAGTGCCAAAATACCACCAATTCCACCGGCGGAACAGAATATTTTGCCCACCCTTACTCTAATGCTCTATTAGCATGACTAAGGACCATAGATGTGAATTTACCAAAATGCTAATCATAGACACATAGGCACACGTTCACACTTACTTACTCACTCTCTCTCACTTAAAGACACTCTCACCTGCAAGCACACACACAACATACATTTAAAAGAATTTGTTCTTACCTCAGCAGCCATGGAAGGTCAAACTAATGCTACATATACTCTATTTTTACTACACTAATAGTGAACAATATATTAGTGTAATAAAAAATTGATGGCAAACAAAGTGAGTGGAGCCCTAACTGAGGTCCATAAGGACGATCTGCCACAATGCTCCTGGCACTGATTTTGCCACCTCTGAGGACAGCAGTCACAAAGGCAGTGGCAGGGATCACAAGGGGCAAGCGAGGGGTCGCAGCTGCGACCCCTGACGAGCCCTAAATGACATCTTTGCTAAAGAATAAACCAGAACTGTACTTGACACTTAGGCCCTCATTATGGCATTGTCGGTAAATAGCAAATACCGCCTCACTGACTGCGCCAACATACCACCGCAGAGGCGGACATCCATCCATCAGATTATGACTCATACACAAAAAACTGCCACAACCACAAATCTGCCAGAACCACTGAACGTGATGAACTGTCGGTACTACCACCCATACCGTTGTGCCACCAATACAACACCATCCAAATAATGACCCACAAATCACCACAGCGGACTTTCAATGGGGGTAAACCGTTGGCGGTGCACCCTGCCAAGGCGGAAATGGTCACCCAAATACAAAACAAGACAACGTTGGCCAGAACCGAAAACCCACACCTCACACAAATATACACACCCAACACACCCACCAACATCACCATAAAACACACACCCCCATGACCCACAATCCTTTGCAAACACGAAGACCGCTACACGTTGCCACGCCAAGCCTTAAGAGAACTGCACACACATATCAGAACTACCTATTCATCCGTCACGCATCACACACCCCACCACCTCACACATCACCCTCTGCACACCACACAACACCCAATCCCCACAAAGGCACCCCCGTTTTACCGATGAGGAGTTGTGGGTCATGAGGAAATAGTCAGGGTAGAGCCACTGCTGTTTAGAGCACAAGGTCAGCAGATTTCCATTGCTGGGAAGACAGAGCTATGGCGGAGGATCGTGGACAGGGTGAACGCTGTGGGACTACATCCACACACAAGGGACGACATAAGAAAGAGGTGGAACAACCTGCGGGGGAAGGCACCAGCTTGCCATCAGGAGGACTGGCGGTGGACCACCACCTCCTCCCCCACAGCTGACAGCATGGGAGGCGCAAGTATTGGTAATCCTGCATCCTGAGGAACTCACTGAAGTAGCAGAGGACTGGACACTGGTGATCCAACATTTACTACCTATCACCCCCCATACCTGCATGCCACCAGAACACCTCACCCTGACACCCATCACCCCACTCCATCCCACACAGTGCACCACCCCAATTACCAAAATTAAGGCCCTCATTCCGACCCTGGCGGTCATAGACCGCCAGGGCCGCGGGTGACGGAAGCACCGCCAACAGGCTGGCGGTGCTTCCTTGCCCGTTCTGACCGCGGCGGTAAAGCCCCGGTCAGAAAACCGGGTCCGGCGGTTTCCCGCCGGATTTCCCCCGGCAGGGCGAATCCGCCATGGCGGCGCTGCTACCGCCAGCCTGTTTCTGGCGGTCTTTACCGCCAGGAACAGGATGGCGGGAACGGGTGTCCTGGGTGGCATGGGCAGTGCAGGGGCCCCCTAACAGGGCCCCAGTATGCTTTTCACTGTCTGCCTAGCAGTGAAAAGCGCAAAGGGTGCAACTGCACCCGTCGCACACCTGCAACACCGCCGGCTCCATTCGGAGCCAGCTTCAGTGTTGCAGGCCCCTTTCCTGCTGGGCTGGCGGGCGCTACCTTAGGTAGCGCCCGCCAGCCCAGCGGGAAAGTTGGAATGGCCCCAGCGGTCTTTTGACCGCGGGGCGGCCAAATGGCGGTTCCCTCCAGGCGGGCGGCAACCGCCGCCCGCCGGGGTCAGATTGACCCCCTAAATGCCAAGCCCTGCCTGCCATACCCACTGCATGTACATCCCTTCCAGCCCTGCATGTACAGCCACCACCAATGCATGCACAGCATAGAGAACTAACAATCCCACAGTCCATCTCCATACACAACCAAAGGTGGCAGTGCAACAGCAATAACATTGGGGAAGCTAGTGATGCGGAATATGTCACAGACATGTAGCATAATACACCACTTACATCCCCGCAGGTGCCCCAGCCAATGTCAGCGGCGAGGAGGTGCCACGGCTAACCATCCCCCACCAGAAGATACCCCCAGTGATGACAGAAACTCAGGAGCTCTGGATCTGGATGAACTCCCTGGCCCATCTGGGACCACTGGTCAGTCGGCTACCCCATCCCACACCCAGTCCACTACAGAGCCTCCCCACTCAGAATCCAACACCACAGCAGCCACCCAACATCCCCAGACCTGTGTCCCTAGGACACGTCAATCAGTAGTGTGCCACCTGTACATGGACCCGAGTCCACACCTCACAGGCAAGACCATGAGAGTCCAGGGGTCCGTGGGAGTGGGCACACTGTTCAGGGGACACAGGCACATGGGGCCAGGGACGGCCGGAGGACAGCTGTGCGCCAGGGGGAGGACAGGCCCAGGGAACCAACTGCCCAGGAGAATCAGCAGCTGCAGGGGGAACACCACCAGGATATCAAGATAGAAGTGCAGGCCTTGAATACCACCATGGTCTCCATTGCAGGGGTGCTGGGTGACATGGCCAACATTATGAGGGCGAGCACAGCACCTACCACTAGCCAGTGTACCAACCAGCCCTCCACATTTGCTACAGCTAGTGGGCAGGAGGCCCTTCAACAGGACCCACAGGCCACCAGCATTCCTCCTCCTTCAGAAGGTGAACCACCCTGCAAAGGTTCCCTGTGACCCAGACAGATACCAGAGACAGTTACCAAGACCACCGTCAGGGAATGAACCCCTCCTAATTGTCCCCCTTGTGCTCCACTGTGTTACCTTGTCCACTATGAACTGCCATTGCTCCCCTTCCTATGGCTCCTTGGACACAGACCTGTGCAACAAACAGACTGGCCCACTACACTGGACTTTTCACAACCATCACCCCACTCTATTGCTCTTTGCATTGTATACCAGAATAGCTATTAAACACCCTTGGACACACTTTGAGTAGTGCTTTGTCTGAAGTAAATGTACAATGTATTGAACTTGAACTGCATGGTCCTGTGCAAATGTCCAGTAATATGTTGATCCATCCTACATATGTGTCTCAGCAGTCTGTACACATCACAGCATCACAGTGTTGTAACCACACCACAAATCTGCAATATGGGAAGCCATAGGTGACAGTTAGTTGGGATGCAAAGGCAGTGACCGGCATTATGCTACAGCCACACAGCACAACACTTAAATGGAGAAATGTTTAGTTCAACAGTCTTACCTGAGTGTCATTGGAAATATTGCTGCATCATATGTGTCCTGTTGTCCATGTCCTCCTCCTCATCCTCCTCCTCACTGTCCTCACTGTCCACTGCTGCCACTGGTGCATTGTCACCCCCTCCTCCTGCAGATAGGGCACATGGTGCCTGAGGGCCAATTTGTGCAACATGCAGCACACAACAACAATCCTGCAGACCTTCTAGGGGAGAAGCATAGGGATCCACCTGTCAGACAGAGGCACCTGAACTTGGCCTTTCAACAATCCTTCTGGTACGCCCATGAGCATCATTGTACCTATTCTCAGCCCTGTTCTTGGATTCCTAACAGGGGTCAAGAGCCAGGACAGGTTTGGGTAGCCAGAATCACCTGCAAGAAGTGAGGGTCACACATTAGCTTTGCACAATGGCAGGGGGTATGACTCCCAAAGGCATACACTGACATACATTGGGTGGGGATTCTGGCTCACCTATAAGCCACACTCTGTGCCTCTGTAGTTGTGCCATCAGGAGTGGGACGCTGCTATTCCTCAGGACAAAGGCATCATGCACCAACCCGGGATACTTGGCAGTGACGTGGGAAATGTACTGGTCAGCACGGCACACCATCTGGACATTAAGTGGGTAGAAACTTTTATTTCTGTACACCTGTTCATTGGCCGGCAGGGGGTGGGGGCTAAGTCAATATGGTTCCCGTTAATGGCCCCAATAACATGTGGTATGTGTTTCATTGCATAGAATCCATCCTTCACAGTGGGCAATTCATCTACCTGGTGGAATGCGATGTAGCTGCACATGTGTTTGAGCAAGGCTGCCAAAACCCTTGCAAGCACAATAGAGAACATTGGCTGTGACATTCCTGCAGCCAAGCCCATTGTCACCTGGAAAAAGCCTGTTGCCAGGAAATGGCGCACTGATAGTACCTGCACAAGAGGGGGAATTACTTTGGTGCAATGGATAGTAGGTAGCAGATCAGGCTCCAATTGTGCACACAGCTCTATGATTGCAGCCCTGCCCAGACGATAGGTGACTATGATGTGCCTGTCCTCCATTGTAGCCAAGTCCATAAGGGGTCTGTACATGGGTGCTTGCCTCCACCTCCTATTCCTCCTCAGTGGTTGGTACCCAAGGGACCCAAAAATAAGAAGGGAGTGACAACAGGGACTATGGACACATTACATCAGTGTACACAGAGCATGTTTGTATGTTTGGACACTGGAATTGTCTAGGTGTGTACATTCGACAACAACAACACACTTTTAAATCAGTACATGTGTACTAGCAGTAAAAAATGGCAACCACCTGTCCTGTATGCAGGGGCAGGTGGAAGTGACCTCACTCGTTAGGTGTCATGGCGGGAGGCGTTCTGCACCACC
This sequence comes from Pleurodeles waltl, assembly GCF_031143425.1. Taxonomy (NCBI): domain Eukaryota; kingdom Metazoa; phylum Chordata; class Amphibia; order Caudata; family Salamandridae; genus Pleurodeles; species Pleurodeles waltl. The sequence continues at coordinate 428,224,798 of NC_090445.1, read as the reverse complement.
CTGCAATTCCTCATTGGCTAACATGGGCCTCTATGAAGTATAGGAACCAATGATGATTAACGCTGGCGGTGAAGGTGTTCAATGCTGCAGCCATGACCGCCGTTTTCTTTCTAACACTTCATTTGATTCCTGACTTTCCACATCTCCACTGCGTGTGCTGCTGTGACCTGTGTAAGGAACCTCCATGGCCTGTGCAACAGGGAAAAGGGCCCCAGACTTCACGTCAGAGGAGTTGGAGAGGCTTGTGAATGGGGTTCTACTCCTGTATGGGCAGTTGTGTGGGCCTCCAGACCAACAAGTGAGTACACCATGGGTACGTTGCATGTGACATGGCTTCATGGAGATGTGTGTGTGCTCGCAGTGTGTCATTGGGGGGGCTGTGGGTGGTGGCAGCATTTTTGCAGTGGTATGGGTCGTGTATGTGCTTCATGAGGGGCAAATGCAGTATGTGAGCCATTTGTCTGACAGGCTGGATTGAATGGTTAATGGTGTCCTTTTGTCTGTGTTTCCTCTGCAGGTCAGCACCCATCAGAAGAAGGGGCTGTAGCATGCCATCGCCAAGGATGTGCGGACCCTGGGGTCCATAGCCGGCGGAGCACCCACTGCAGGAAACGGTGGGAGGGCCTGAGACACTGGGCCCGGAAGACCACAGAGGCCCAGCTGGGGATGGCCTCCCAACGAGGGAGGGGTACCCGTGGGAACCTGATCCCCGATGGCCTGTATACTGGTGGTGGCCTACCCAGAGCTGGAGGGGTGCTTGAGGGCATCACAGCAGCCACAAGGGGTGAGTACAGTGTGTGTGACAACATTTATGTTGCTTGGATGGGATTTTGGTGCAGGGTTCTAGTCAGTGGATGCCCCAGTATGCCAGCTTAGACATTGCAGTGTGGTCCAGCTTAGGTATTTGGGGTGTAATGCGTCTGTTAGATGGCTAGGTAGCTGACTTTCCATTTCAGACTGGGCTTAGTTGCTTCCAATTGATGTGCAGATGGCAGTGTTTGGCTCCTACCTGCTGTGGTACCTAGCCAATGGTATGCCAGTGTAGTCCATACTGCCCATTCTTAGTCCCTGTGTGTGTGATAGTGATGTATATGCCATCTGTGCTGTTAGGGCTGTGATTAACCTTGCGCTCCCTTTCTTCCTCCCTCCCTCTCTCCTTTTGTCATCCTTCCATGTGTGCATTAGCATCATCTGGCGAAGGAGCAGGGGCACCGGTGAGTGAGGGAGCTGCAGCCCACGGGACCCAGGAGGCAGAGTCCACCAACACCAAGAGGACCAGTGGGTCGGAGGGCGAGGGGAGCACCACGGGGGGGACTGGAGCTGATTCAACTGACTCTGATATCTACTCCGATAGGAGCTCCCTGGTGGTGGCGGACTCCTCTGGGACCACCCCAGCTACAGGTTCAACCGTCACCCCCATACCAGCACTGCGCTCCCAGTAGCCCCCCCACTGAGTTGCCTTTGCCCGCTCACCCAGGAGAGTGGGCGTCTCCTTCACCCCAGGCACCTCAGCCCTGCCTAGTCAGCCCTGCTGCCCTCAGTGAGGAGGCTTTTGACCTCCTGAGATCCATCTCTGTAGGGCAGTCAACCATAGTGAATGCCATCCAGGGGATGGCATCCCAGATGCAGCAATGCCTTCCTGGAGGGCATTCACAGTGGCTTGGTGGCCCTATAGAGATCGTTACAGGCTCTGGCCTCCTCTCTGATGGCAGCCATTGTCCCTGTTTCTTTCATCCCCCCTCTAGCTACCTGCTCCCAGTCTCCTCACCCCAAGCGCATCCCACACACACATTCTGATAAGCATGCACCCAAAACAACAGACAAGACTCACACAGACAAACACAGGCAGCACACTTCAGTCCACAAGCACTCACACAGCCAACACACAGATGCACACACATCACCCACTGCCTCCACTGTCTCCCCTTCCTCCTTCTCCCTCACAGTCACATCAGCACACACATCTGCATGCACTGCATCAACAGTCTCTGAACCTGACACCTGCACAGCCTTTCCCACAGTCACCACAACAGCAGACCTGCAGACAGAGTTGCAACTCACACATCACATGCGCAGTCATCGCCACCACCATCACCACCTCATGCAGCACACCCACTTCAATTGAGGCACCACCACAACATCCATCGACATGTCCTGTTTGACCTCCCCAACCCTGTCTGCCCCCCTTCAAAGACACACAAATGCTCGCACTCAGACCCCCTACAGCCATGCACTCACACATGCACACTGTCCATTCACCTGCACCCAAGTCCAGCACACCTCCTCCTCCTACAACCACTCCCTCTACCTCCACTCCCATCCCTCCTCCCACAACCGGCTCCATTGGCCCTAAGAAACTTTTTCTTTCCCAAATTGACCTCTTCCCTCCCCCTCTCTCCCATCCTGCCCATAAGAGAAAGGTCCCTCCCCCCCAGCCCAGTACCCCTAGCACCAAATCTAGCCCTGTTCCACCCCCAAAAGACTTCAGCTACCACTAAGGGGCACATGAATGCCTGAGCCCCAAGCCCACTCCTTGCCCCCGAAACGGAAGGGTAAAGTGCCGCCTGTTGTATTGTAGTGTTATTGTAAGGTGTTTCTTTAAGGTTTGGTGGAACCTGGCTGTCTCCCAGCAACAATGGGAATTCTGGAATGGAAGTAATAGGAGGAGCAGAAGGAGCGGCCGGTGTGGATGACAGCCGGGCTAGGGGTTGTGAATATGAATAAACCTGCTTAGAATAAAGGAGAAAGATTCTCACTGTGTATTTTATCGATGTACATTCAGACGGACTTATCAGTGGCGACGAGCAGGAGTCAGGGCAGTCTCCTGGGAACCCATCGACGAGTGGCACTCTCCTGGAACTTGTCTGACCCCTGGACCCTGGCAGGAATGATCGGCGGCAGCACGAAGAACACAGATAAGTGTGCTGCGACATGCAGTGTTGAGTTATGGCCCTATTTTGTTTTTAGCATCATTTTATCACTCGCGCGCGTGCGGAAACGGCACGCATGCGCACGAGGTGACGCATGCAGAACACGTCGCAAGCAACAGGGTTGCTTAGCAACGCAACGCTGCTACAAAGTTGGATGCATGTTTGAACTAGCGTGTGGAGTAAATTTTTCACGTGCGGTGCACAGAGGAAAGATCGCTTTAACTGGTGCGCGGAGTGTGCTTATTCACAGAAACTGAATTACGCCGAGCATGGCGAAGCATTAAATATATATTTTTTTGTTTCAACAGTCACTGGGTTAAAGGACCATTGTTTTAAAAATTCACCACCCATTGCGCATCAAACCTTGTGCAAGTGTCAACGCTGATGCGCACAGCTGTAAAAGGAAACAAGACACTAATATAAAGTTAAAAAAAAAAAACTGTTCAACAGAAACGTGTACAGTAACAATGGCAACACAATCAATAACTCCACCACCAGCATTTTTACAAAATCTAGGAGAACCGTGCATGATTTGGGAAGATTTGAAAGATGCTTTTATCACCTATTTGGATGCTATTGGAGGGGAGATGTATGTAGAAAAGAGGAAGTTAGCACTTTTGAAGCACTGTCTCAGAGTGGAGGGAAGAAAAGTTTTGAAAACTCTTCAGTTACAAGGGGTACAAGGAGAAAATTCTGATCAAGAGGAAGAGGTGTATGAAAATGCCATGAAAGCATTGGAAGAGAACTATGGAAAAAAAAATGAGTATTGTAGTAGAACGGCACAACATTTTTTCATGCGCTCAAAAACAAGGAGAGACAATAGATCAGTATGTAAATAGTTTACGAAGATTAGCCATTTCTTGCAAATTCAAGGATCTAAATGATTAAATTATTCGTGACCAATTCATAAATAGACTGAAAGATATAAAAATACAGGAAAGGTTATTAGGTTTAAAAAATCCTATGTTGGACAAGACGGTTGAGGTCGCTAGACATATGGAAAGTACACATCAGTATGTCAAAGAACTGAACAGCGCAGATTCTGGAAGTAGGAAACAGAATGCAGTGGGTGAAGTGCGATTCACCAAAAAGAATGTGAATAAATTTGAAGAAGACTTCGTAAAAAAGAAAGAATGCTTTAGATGTGGCAGTAACAAACATTTAGCGGAAGCAAGAAATTGTCCAGCCGTGAATACGAGGTGTTTTAAATGTAGGAAAATTTGACATTTTGCAAGGGTATGCAGAATGGCGGGTGACAGTAAATTCAAGAAGCCTGTAACCATAGTAAAGGGAAATGGAACGGAGAATAAAACAAAGGATGGTAGTACAAGTGGGGATGAATTGGAAGTTTTGGCTGTGGAAGAAGAAGGCATAGTAGTGTGTACTCAACATGGGGTGAAAAGTGAAGCGTACAACCCACCTAAGTGTATCATTGACATAAATGGGAAACATACACATTTGTGGGCAGACTCGTGTTCACCATTTACAGTGAAAGATGAACGAGTATGGGGAAGTTTGAGGAACAACAAGCTTAATCCTACGGATGTAGTGCCAGAGGGATATTGTGGAGGTAAACTTCCAATATATGGTTATTTTGAAGCGGACCTTGTATTTAGGAGCATAAGAACACAAGGGAAAGTATATGTAGTGCGAAAAGGTCAATTGTTGCTCAGATGGAAGGAGCAACGAGCATTGGACGTCGTGTTGAATCGTAATCATCCGGAACAGGTGTTGTTAACAGAAGGAAGTATGGAAGGAAAATGGGTGATGAAATTTCCCAAATTGTTTAGCGAGAAACTGGGTTGCCTTACAGGCTTCGAACATCAAATTGTTTTAAAAAGGGAGGCGGTGCCAAAAGTACACAAGGCACGGATGGTGCCAATGGCGCTAAGAGAAAAATTGAAGGAGGCGCTTCAGGGGTTATGTGGAGAAGACTTTATTGAACCAATAGAGGTGTCCGAATGCTTGAGTCCAGTAGTTATAGCGAAGAATCCTGATGGAAGAATTCGTATGTGCATTGATTTAAGGGATTTAAATGACAATATATTGATTGATCGGTACCCGCTGCCAAGGATAAACGAAATGTTAGCCAGTGTTCGGAAGGGAAAGTATCTCACAACATTGGATTTGTCAAATGCTTATCATCAGGTGCGGTTCTCAGAGAAGTCCTGACATTTGACATCATTCATCACAACAGAGGGGGCATTCCGATGTGTTAGGATGCCTTTCAGTTTAGCATCCGCTTCTGCAGTGTTCCAGAGGATTATGCAAAAGATTCTGAGCAACGTGAATAACACATTAGTGTTCCAGGGTGATGTGTTGGTTTGGGGGGAAAATGAAGAAGCACATGATGAGGTATTGGTAGAAGTACTGGGAAAATTGGAGAAAGCTGGACTTACTATCAGCAGAAACAAATGCAAATTCTGTGTTGGGGAGGTGGAGTACTTGGGGTACACGTTGAACCACGATGGCATAAAACCAAAGCTAAAATTAATAGATGCCATATCGAAGGCTCCCTTTCCTCAAAAGAAAGATCAACTGAGATCATTCCTTGGCTTGGCTGATGTGAGAAAGTAGCCTCTTTCTAGCCTTGTTACCCCCACTTTTGGCCTGTTTGTGAGTGTATGTCAGGGTGTTTTCACTGTCTCACTGGGATCCTGCTAGCCAGGGCCCAGTGCTCATAGTGAAAACCCTATGTTTTCAGTATGTTTGTTATGTGTCACTGGGACCCTGCTAGTCAGGATCCCAGTGCTCATAAGTTTGTGGCCTATAGGTATGTGTTCCCTGGTTGGTGCCTAACTGTCTCACTGAGGCTCTGCTAACCAGAACCTCAGTGGTTATGCTCTATCATTTCTTTCAAAATTGTCACTAACAGGCTAGTGACTAATTTTACCAATTTACATTGGCTTACTGGAACACCCTTATAATTCCCTAGTATATGGTACTGAGGTACCCAGGGTATTGGGGTTCCAGGAGATCCCTATGGGCTGCAGCATTTCTTTTGCCACCCATAGGGAGCTCTGACAATTCTTACACAGGCCTGCCACTGCAGCCTGAGTGAAATAACGTCCACGTTATTTCACAGCCATTTTACACTGCACTTAAGTAACTTATAAGTCACCTATATGTCTAACCTTTACCTGGTAAAGGTTAGGTGCAAAGTTACTTAGTGTGAGGGCACCCTGGCACTAGCCAAGGTGCCCCCACATTGTTCAGGGCCAATTCCCTGGACTTCGTGAGTGTGGGGACACCATTACACGTGTGCACTACATATAGGTCACTACCTATATGTAGCTTCACCATGGTAACTCCGAATATGGCCATGTAACATGTCTATGATCATGGAATTGCCCCCTCTATGCCATCCTGGCATGGTTGGCACAATCCCATGATCCCAGTGGTCTGTAGCACAGACCCTGGTACTGCCAAACTGCCCTTCCTGGGGTTTCACTGCAGCTGCTGCCAACCCCTCAGACAGGCATCTGCCCTCCTGGGGTCCAGCCAGGCCTGGCCCAGGATGGCAGAACAAAGAACTTCCTCTGAGAGAGGGTGTTACACCCTCTCCCTTTGGAAAATGGTGTGAAGGCAGGGGAGGAGTAGCCTCCCCCAGCCTCTGGAAATGCTTTCTTGGGCACAGATGTGCCCACTTCTGCATAAGCCAGTCTACACCGGTTCAGGGGACCCCTTAGCCCTGCTCTGGCGCGAAACTGGACAAAGGAAAGGGGAGTGACCACTCCCCTGACCTGCACCTCCCCTGGGAGGTGTCCAGAGCTCCTCCAGTGTGCTCCAGACCTCTGCCATCTTGGAAACAGAGGTGCTGCTGGCACACTGGACTGCTCTGAGTGGCCAGTGCCACCAGGTGACGTCAGAGACTCCTTCTGATAGGCTCCTTCAGGTGTTAGTAGCCTATCCTCTCTCCTAGGTAGCCAAACCCTCTTTTCTGGCTATTTAGGGTCTCTGTCTCTGGGGAAACTTTAGATAACGAATGCAAGAGCTCATCAGAGTTCCTCTGCATCTCTCTCTTCACCTTCTGCCAAGGAATCGACTGCTGACCGCGCTGGAAGCCTGCAAAACTGCAACATAGTAGCAAAGACGACTACTGCAACTCTGTAACGCTGATCCTGCCGCCTTCTCGACTGTTTTCCTGGTGGTGCATGCTGTGGGGGTAGTCTGCCTCCTCTCTGCACTAGAAGCTCCGAAGAAATCTCCCGTGGGTCGACGGAATCTTCCCCCTGCAACCGCAGGCACCAAAAAGCTGCATTACCGGTCCCTTGGGTCTCCTCTCAGCACAACGAGCGAGGTCCCTCGAATCCAGCAACTCTGTCCAAGTGACTCCCACAGTCCAGTGACTCTTCAGTCCAAGTTTGGTGGAGGTAAGTCCTTGCCTCACCTCGCTAGACTGCATTGCTGGGAACCGCGACTTTTGCAGCTACTCCGGCCCCTGTGCACTTCCGGTGGAAATCCTTCGTGCACAGCCAAGCCTGGGTCCACGGCACTCTAACCTGCATTGCACGACCTCCTAAGTTGTTCTCCGGCGACGTGGGACTTCTTTGTGCGACTTCGGGTGAGCACCGTTTCACGCATCCTCGTAGTGCCTGTTTCTGGCACTTCTCCGGGTGCTACCTGCTGCTAAGAGGGATCCTTGTCTTGCTCGACGTCCCCTCTACCTCCTGGTCCAATGTGCGACCTCCTGGTCTCTCCTGGGCCGCAGCAGCGTCCAAAAACGCTAACCGCACGATTTGCAGCTAGCAAGGCTTGTTGGCATTCTTTCGGCGGGAAAATACTTCTGCATGACTCTTCACGGCGAGAGGGATCCGTCCACCAAAGGGGAAGTCTCTAGCCCTTTTCGTTCCTGCAGAAACCTCAGCTTCTTCTGTCCAGTAGAAGCTTCTTTGCACCCACAGCTGGCATTTCCTGGGCATCTGCCCATCTCCGACTTGCTTGTGACTTTTGGACTTGGTCCCCTTGTTCCACAGGTACCCCAGATTGGAAATCCATCGTTGTTGCATTGTTGGTTTGTGTCTTTCCTGCATTATTCCTCTATCACGACTTCTTTGTCCTTGGGGGAACTTTAGTGAACTTTGCACTCACTTTTCAGGGTCTTGGGGAGGGTTATTTTCCTAACTCTCACTATTTTCTAATAGTCCCAGCGACCCTCTACAAGGTCACATAGGTTTGGGGTCCATTCGTGGTTCTCATTCCACTTTTGGAGTATATGGTTTGTGTTGCCCCTATCCCTATGTGTCCCCATTGCATCCTATTGTAACTATACATTGTTTGCACTGTTTTCTAAGACTATACTGCATATTTTTGGTATTGTGTATATATATCTTGTGTATATTTCCTATCCTCTCACTGAGGGTACACTCTAAGATACTTTGGCATATTGTCATAAAAATAAAGTACCTTTATTTTTAGTATAACTGTGTATTGTGTTTTCTTATGATATTGTGCATATGACACTAAGTGGTACTGTAGTAGCTTCACACGTCTCCTAGTTCAGCCTAAGCTGCTCTGCTAAGCTACCATTATCTATCAGCCTAAGCTGCTAGACACCCTATACACTAATAAGGGATAACTGGGCCTGGTGCAAGGTGCAAGTACCCCTTGGTACTCACTACAAGCCAGTCCAGCCTCCTACATTGGTTGTACAGCGGTGGGATAAGTGCTTTGAGACTACTTACCACTCTTGTCATTGTACTTTTCATAAGAGAAAAATATACAAAACAAGTTCAGTGTATATACACATAACCAAAAAGTTTAGCATTTCCTCTTTTCACTCTTTTCTAAGTGCTGAAAAGTACTCCTAAACTTTCTAAAAAGTTCTAAAAAGTTTAAAAAGTTTTTTTTCTGTCTTTCTAAAAAGTTCTGAAAACTTTTTTCTCTTTTTCTATCACTTTAACTCTCTCTAAAAATGTCTGGCACAGGCCAAAATGTTGATCTGTCCAAACTTGCATATGACCACCTTAGCTGGAAAGGAGCAAGGAGTCTCTGTGTAGAGAGAGGTTTGAGTGTAGGGAAGAATCCTTCCTTGGAATTGTTACTTAACATGCTTAGAGAACAGGATAAGGCTAAAAGTGCCCCATCTGTTGAAAAAGTAGCTAATGGTTCCCAATCTGATCCAGGGACTCCCCCAGGAAAAGATTCAGGAAAGAAACTTCCTAGACTGCCCATTACTAGACAGTCTAGCATAGTTGGTACTGAGGTGGAGTCACATCATACAGATGGTGTGCTCTCACATTACACTGTCAGCCAAGCTGTTAGGGTGCCCTCTGTAAGGGACAGGTCTCCTTCTGTCCATTCTCATCATACTTCTGTATCTAGAAATGTCCCTCCCACCAACCCTGATGACAGAATGTTAGAAAGGGAACTCAATAAGTTGAGGGTGGAACAAACCAGACTGGAGCTTAAAAAGCAACAGCTGGATTTGGATAGACAGTCTTTAGAACTAGAGAAGGAAAGACAGAAGTTGGGTTTAGAAACCCATGGTGGCAGCAGCAGTATTCCCCATAGTCATCCTGCAAAAGAGCATGATTCCAGGAATCTGCATAAGATAGTTCCCCCTTATAAGGAGGGGGATGACATTAACAAGTGGTTTGCTGCACTTGAGAGGGCCTGTGTTGTACAGGATGTCCCTCAAAGGCAGTGGGCTGCTATCCTATGGCTATCATTTAGTGGAAAAGGTAGGGATAGGCTCCTTACTGTGAAAGAAAATGAAGCCAATGATTACAAAGTTCTTAAGAATGCACTCCTGGATGGTTATGGCTTAACCACTGAACAATACAGGATAAAGTTCAGAGAGACCAAAAAGGAGTCTTCACAAGACTGGGTTGATTTCATTGACCATTCAGTGGAGGCCTTGGAGGGGTGGTTACATGGCAGTAAAGTTACTGATTATGACAGCCTGTATAACTTGATCCTGAGAGAGCATATTCTTAATAATTGTGTGTCTGATTTGTTGCACCAGTACCTGGTAGACTCTGATCTGACCTCTCCCCAAGAATTGGGAAAGAAGGCAGACAAATGGGTCAGAACAAGGGTGAACAGAAAAGTTCATACAGTGGGTGACAAAGATGGCAATAAGAAGAAAGATGGTGAAAAATCTCAAGATAAGCATGGGGATAAGGGTAAAACCAAAGATCCCACTTCAAATCTTAAACACTCCTCAGAGGGTGGGGATAAAACTAATTCTTCCTCTTCTTCTCAACCTGCACACATTAAAAAGCCTTGGTGCTTTGTGTGCAAAAACAGAGGCCATAGGCCAGGGGATAAGTCCTGTCCAGGTAAACCCCCTGAGCCTACCACCACTAATACATCAAGCTCTAGTGCCCCTAGCAGTAGTGGTACTAGTGGTGGGACTGCTGGCAACAGTCAAGCAGTAGTTGGGTTCACTTATGGGTCCATCATAGAAACTGGGGTAGTCAGTCCCAAGACAGTTTCTGTCACACCTAGTGGCATTGGCCTTGCCACACTGGCTGCTTGTCCCCTTACAATGGATAAGTACAGGCAGACAGTTTCAATAAATGGTGTTGAGGCCTTGGCCTACAGGGACACAGGTGCCAGTATCACTTTGGTGACTGAAAACCTAGTGCACCCTGATCAACACATCATTGGACAACAGTATAAGATTATTGATGTCCATAACTCCACTAAGTTTCTTCCCTTAGCTATAATTCAGTTTAGTTGGGGTGGAGTTACTGGCCCTAAGCAGGTGGTGGTATCACCTAGCTTACCTGTAGACTGTCTCTTAGGTAATTACCTAGAGGTCTCAGGTTGGGCTGATGTATAGTTTTATGCCCATGCAGCCATGCTGGGCATCCCAGAGGAATTGTTCCCTCTCATTTCTACTGAAATAAAAAAGCAAAGGAGAGAAGGCCTGAAAACTCAGGATCCCTCTCCATCAACAGGTAAAAAGGGTATCACAGTATCCCCTAACCACCCTGCCATTCAGGATACCATTCCTGTGGTGGGAGAAACCTCTCCTGGGGTGGCACCTGTTCCAAGGGAAGCATCAGCTGGCAAAGCTGTACTCCCTGAGGTAGAAGTACCTCTCTGTGGGATAACTAACATTGGTGAGAAAAAGAGCACCATTTTAGTTAACATGGAGCATCCCTCCAACCCTCCCAGAGAAACTTTAGTGCAGAAACTCTGCACTGCCTCACAACACTTAGGACAGCATCCCTGCCCTAGTGTGGAGCTGATAGGACAGCATCCCTGCCCTGCTCCAACCCAAGAGAAACAGCATCCCTGTTCTCTCTTCCAGCCATATGGACAAAGTTTTTGCCCAGCTATGGCTTTTCTGAGACAGCATCCCTGTCTGGCATTTCCATCACTACAAATAGGTTCAGTGGACACTTCCCACTGCTCTAAACTAAAACTTACTGATAGAAACTCTGAAAATACATCTTCACATTGTTGCTTAGCTAAAAAACTTCAAACAGGGTGGTTTACATCCCCTCAGGGAAGTAACCATATAGTGGATGATAAAGGGAGTAACCAGTCTATTGCAGAGCTACTCTCTACTTATCACCACTTAGACAATAAAGTCTCAACTGGCCAAGGTTAGCCTTATTGTCCTTCGTTTGGGGGGGGGGTTGTGTGAGAAAGTAGCCTCTTTCTAGCCTTGTTACCCCCACTTTTGGCCTGTTTGTGAGTGTATGTCAGGGTGTTTTCACTGTCTCACTGGGATCCTGCTAGCCAGGGCCCAGTGCTCATAGTGAAAACCCTATGTTTTCAGTATGTTTGTTATGTGTCACTGGGACCCTGCTAGTCAGGACCCCAGTGCTCATAAGTTTGTGGCCTATAGGTATGTGTTCCCTGTGTGGTGCCTAACTGTCTCACTGAGGCTCTGCTAACCAGAACCTCAGTGGTTATGCTCTCTCATTTCTTTCCAAATTGTCACTAACAGGCTAGTGACTAATTTTACCAATTTACATTGGCTTACTGGAACACCCTTATAATTCCCTAGTATATGGTACTGAGGTACCCAGGGTATTGGGGTTCCAGGAGATCCCTATGGGCTGCAGCATTTCTTTTGCCACCCATAGGGAGCTCTGACAATTCTTACACAGGCCTGCCACTGCAGCCTGAGTGAAATAACATCCACGTTATTTCACAGCCATTTTACACTGCACTTAAGTAACTTATAAGTCACCTATATGTCTAACCTTTACCTGGTAAAGGTTAGGTGCAAAGTTACTTAGTGTGAGGGCACCCTGGCACTAGCCAAGGTGCCCCCACATTGTTCAGGGCCAATTCCCCGGACTTTGTGAGTGCGGGGACACCATTACACGCGTGCACTACATATAGGTCACTACCTATATGTAGCTTCACCATGGTAACTCCGAATATGACCATGTAACATGTCTATGATCATGGAATTGCCCCCTCTATGCCATCCTGGCATAGTTGGCACAATCCCATGATCCCAGTGGTCTGTAGCACAGACCCTGGTACTGCCAAACTGCCCTTCCTGGGGTTTCACTGCAGCTGCTGCTGCTAACCCCTCAGACAGGCATCTGCCCTCCTGGGGTCCAGCCAGGCCTGGCCCAGGATGGCAGAACAAAGAACTTCCTCTGAGAGAGGGTGTTACACCCTCTCCCTTTGGAAAATGGTGTGAAGGCAGAGGAGGAGTAGCCTCCCCCAGCCTCTGGAAATGCTTTCTTGGGCACAGATGTGCCCATTTCTGCATAAGCCAGTCTACACCGGTTCAGGGGACCCCTTAGCCCTGCTCTGGCGCGAAACTGGACAAAGGAAAGGGGAGTGACCACTCCCCTGACCTGCACCTCCCCTGGGAGGTGTCCAGAGCTCCTCCAGTGTGCTCCAGACCTCTGCCATCTTGGAAACAGAGGTGCTGCTGGCACACTGGACTGCTCTGAGTGGCCAGTGCCACCAGGTGACGTCAGAGACTCCTTCTGATAGGCTCCTTCAGGTGTTAGTAGCCTATCCTCTCTCCTAGGTAGCCAAACCCTCTTTTCTGGCTATTTAGGGTCTCTGTCTCTGGGGAAACTTTAGATAACGAATGCAAGAGCTCATCAGACTTCCTCCTCGTCTCTCTCTTCACCTTCTGCCAAGGAATCGACTGCTGACCGCGCTGGAAGCCTGCAAAACTGCAACATAGTAGCAAAGACGACTACTGCAACTCTGTAACGCTGATCCTGCCGCCTTCTCGACTGTTTTCCTGGTGGTGCATGCTGTGGGGGTAGTCTGCCTCCTCTCTGCACTAGAAGCTCAGAAGAAATCTCCCGTGGGTCGACGGAATCTTCCCCCTGCAACCGCAGGCACCAAAAAGCTGCATTACCGGTCCCTTGGGTCTCCTCTCAGCACAACGAGCGAGGTCCCTCGAATCCAGCAACTCTGTCCAAGTGACTCCCACAGTCCAGTGACTCTTCAGTCCAAGTTTGGTGGAGGTAAGTCCTTGCCTCACCTCGCTAGACTGCATTGCTGGGAACCGCGACTTTTGCAGCTACTCCGGCCCCTGTGCACTTCCGGCGGAAATCCTTCGTGCACAGCCAAGCCTGGGTCCACGGCACTCTAACCTGCATTGCACGACCTCCTAAGTTGTTCTCCGGCGACGTGGGACTTCTTTGTGCGACTTCGGGTGAGCACCGTTTCACGCATCCTCGTAGTGCCTGTTTCTGGCACTTCTCTGGGTGCTACCTGCTGCTAAGAGGGCTCCTTGTCTCGCTCGACGTCCCCTCTACCTCCTGGTCCAATTTGCGACCTCCTGGTCTCTCCTGGGCCGCATCAGCGTCCAAAAACGCTAACCGCACGATGTGCAGCTAGCAAGGCTTGTTGGCATTCTTTCGGCGGGAAAACACTTCTGCATGACTCTTCACGGCGAGAGGGATCCGTCCCCCAAAGGGGAAGTCTCTAGCCCTTTTCGTTCCTGCAGAAACCTCAGCTTCTTCTGTCCAGTAGAAGCTTCTTTGCACCCACAGCTGGCATTTCCTGGGCATCTGCCCATCTCCGACTTGCTTGTGACTTTTGGACTTGGTCCCCTTGTTCCACAGGTACCCCAGATTGGAAATCCATCGTTGTTGCATTGTTGGTTTGTGTCTTTCCTGCATTATTCCTCTATCACGACTTCTTTGTCCGTGGGGGAACTTTAGTGCACTTTGCACTCACTTTTCAGGGTCTTGGGGAGGGTTATTTTTCTAACTCTCACTATTTTCTAATAGTCCCAGCGACCCTCTACAAGGTCACATAGGTTTGGGGTCCATTCGTGGTTCTCATTCCACTTTTGGAGTATATGGTTTGTGTTGCCCCTATCCCTATGTGTCCCCATTGCATCCTATTGTAACTATACATTGTTTGCACTGTTTTCTAAGACTATACTGCATATTTTTGGTATTGTGTATATATATCTTGTGTATATTTCCTATCCTCTCACTGAGGGTACACTCTAAGATACTTTGGCATATTGTCATAAAAATAAAGTACCTTTATTTTTAGTATAACTGTGTATTGTGTTTTCTTATGATATTGTGCATATGACACTAAGTGGTACTGTAGTAGCTTCACACGTCTCCTAGTTCAGCCTAAGCTGCTCTGCTAAGCTTCCATTATCTATCAGCCTAAGCTGCTAGACACCCTATACACTAATAAGGGATAACTGGGCCTGGTGCAAGGTGCAAGTACCCCTTGGTACTCACTACAAGCCAGTCCAGCCTCCTACATTGGTTGTACAGCGGTGGGATAAGTGCTTTGAGACTACTTACCACTCTTGTCATTGTACTTTTCATAAGAGAAAAATATACAAAACAAGTTCAGTGTATATACACATAACCAAAAAGTTTAGCATTTCCTCTTTTCACTCTTTTCTAAGTGCTGAAAAGTACTCCTAAACTTTCTAAAAAGTTCTAAAAAGTTTTAAAAGTTTTTTTTCTGTCTTTCTAAAAAGTTCTGAAAACTTTTTTCTCTTTTTCTATCACTTTAACTCTCTCTAAAAATGTCTGGCACAGGCCAAAATGTTCATCTGTCCAAACTTGCATATGACCACCTTAGCTGGAAAGGAGCAAGGAGTCTCTGTGTAGAGAGGTTTGAGTGTAGGGAAGAATCCTTCCTTGGAATTGTTACTTAACATGCTTAGAGAACAGGATAAGGCTAAAAGTGCCCCATCTGTTGAAAAAGTAGCTAATGGTTCCCAATCTGATCCAGGGACTCCCCCAGGAAAAGATTCAGGAAAGAAACTTCCTAGACTGCCCATTACTAGACAGTCTAGCATAGTTGGTACTGAGGTGGAGTCACATCATACAGATGGTGTGCTCTCACATTACACTGTCAGCCAAGCTGTTAGGGTGCCATCTGTAAGGGACAGGTCTCCTTCTGTCCATTCTCATCATACTTCTGTATCTAGAAATGTCCCTCCCACCAACCCTGATGACAGAATGTTAGAAAGGGAACTCAATAAGTTGAGGGTGGAACAAACCAGACTGGAGCTTAAAAAGCAACAGCTGGATTTGGATAGACAGTCTTTAGAACTAGAGAAGGAAAGACAGAAGTTGGGTTTAGAAACCCATGGTGGCAGCAGCAGTATTCCCCATAGTCATCCTGCAAAAGAGCATGATTCCAGGAATCTGCATAAGATAGTTCCCCCTTATAAGGAGGGGGATGACATTAACAAGTGGTTTGCTGCACTTGAGAGGGCCTGTGTTGTACAGGATGTCCCTCAAAGGCAGTGGGCTGCTATCCTATGGCTATCATTTAGTGGAAAAGGTAGGGATAGGCTCCTTACTGTGAAAGAAAATGAAGCCAATGATTATAAAGTTCTTAAGAATGCACTCCTGGATGGTTATGGCTTAACCACTGAACAATACAGGATAAAGTTCAGAGAGACCAAAAAGGAGTCTTCACAAGACTGGGTTGATTTCATTGACCATTCAGTGAAGGCCTTGGAGGGGTGGTTACATGGCAGTAAAGTTACTGATTATGACAGCCTGTATAACTTGATCCTGAGAGAGCATATTCTTAATAATTGTGTGTCTGATTTGTTGCACCAGTACCTGGTAGACTCTGATCTGACCTCTCCCCAAGAATTGGGAAAGAAGGCAGACAAATGGGTCAGAACAAGGGTGAACAGAAAAGTTCATACAGGGGGTGACAAAGATGGCAATAAGAAGAAAGATGGTGAAAAATCTCAAGATAAGCATGGGGATAAGGGTAAAACCAAAGATCCCACTTCAAATCTTAAACACTCTTCAGAGGGTGGGGATAAAACTAATTCTTCCTCTTCTTCTCAACCTGCACACATTAAAAAGCCTTGGTGCTTTGTGTGCAAAAACAGAGGCCATAGGCCAGGGGATAAGTCCTGTCCAGGTAAACCCCCTGAGCCTACCACCACTAATACATCAAGCTCTAGTGCCCCTAGCAGTAGTGGTACTAGTGGTGGGACTGCTGGCAACAGTCAAGCAAAGGGTGTAGTTGGGTTCACTTTTGGGTCCATCATAGAAACTGGGGTAGTCAGTCCCAAGACAGTTTCTGTCACACCTAGTGGCATTGGCCTTGCCACACTGGCTGCTTGTCCCCTTACAATGGATAAGTACAGGCAGACAGTTTCAATAAATGGTGTTGAGGCCTTGGCCTACAGGGACACAGGTGCCAGTATCACTTTGGTGACTGAAAACCTAGTGCACCCTGATCAACACATCATTGGACAACAGTATAAGATTATTGATGTCCATAACTCCACTAAGTTTCTTCCCTTAGCTATAATTCAGTTTAGTTGGGGTGGAGTTACTGGCCCTAAGCAGGTGGTGGTATCACCTAGCTTTCCTGTAGACTGTCTCTTAGGTAATGACCTAGAGGCCTCAGGTTGGGCTGATGTAGAGTTTTATGCCCATGCAGCCATGCTGGGCATCCCAGAGGAATTGTATCCTCTCATTTCTACTGAAATAAAAAAGCAAAGGAGAGAAGGCCTGAAAACTCAGGATCCCTCTCCATCAACAGGTAAAAAGGGTATCACAGTATCCCCTAACCACCCTGCCATTCAGGATACCATTCCTGTGGTGGGAGAAACCTCTCCTGGGGTGGCACCTGTTCCAAGGGAAGCATCAGCTGGCAAAGCTGTACTCCCTGAGGTAGAAGTACCTCTCTGTGGGATAACTAACATTGGTGAGAAAAAGAGCACCATTTTAGTTAACATGGAGCATCCCTCCAACCCTCCCAGAGAAACTTTAGTGCAGAAACTCTGCACTGCCTCACAACACTTAGGACAGCATCCCTGCCCTAGTGTGGAGCTGATAGGACAGCATCCCTGCCCTGCTCCAACCCAAGAGAAACAGCATCCCTGTTCTCTCTTCCAGCCATATGGACAAAGTTTTTGCCCAGCTATGGCTTTTCTGAGACAGCATCCCTGTCTGGCATTTCCATCACTACAAATAGGTTCAGTGGACACTTCCCACTGCTCTAAACTAAAACTTACTGATAGAAACTCTGAAAATACATCTTCACATTGTTGCTTAGCTAAAAAACTTCAAACAGAGTGGTTTACATCCCCTCAGGGAAGTAACCATATAGTGGATGATAAAGGGAGTAACCAGTCTATTGCAGAGCTACTCTCTACTTATCACCACTTAGACAATAAAGTCTCAACTGGCCAAGGTTAGCCTTATTGTCCTTCGTTTGGGGGGGGGGGTTGTGTGAGAAAGTAGCCTCTTTCTAGCCTTGTTACCCCCACTTTTGGCCTGTTTGTGAGTGTATGTCAGGGTGTTTTCACTGTCTCACTGGGATCCTGCTAGCCAGGGCCCAGTGCTCATAGTGAAAACCCTATGTTTTCAGTATGTTTGTTATGTGTCACTGGGACCCTGCTAGTCAGGACCCCAGTGCTCATAAGTTTGTGGCCTATAGGTATGTGTTCCCTGTGTGGTGCCTAACTGTCTCACTGAGGCTCTGCTAACCAGAACCTCAGTGGTTATGCTCTCTCATTTCTTTCCAAATTGTCACTAACAGGCTAGTGACTAATTTTACCAATTTACATTGGCTTACTGGAACACCCTTATAATTCCCTAGTATATGGTACTGAGGTACCCAGGGTATTGGGGTTCCAGGAGATCCCTATGGGCTGCAGCATTTCTTTTGCCACCCATAGGGAGCTCTGACAATTCTTACACAGGCCTGCCACTGCAGCCTGAGTGAAATAACGTCCACGTTATTTCACAGCCATTTTACACTGCACTTAAGTAACTTATAAGTCACCTATATGTCTAACCTTTACCTGGTAAAGGTTAGGTGCAAAGTTACTTAGTGTGAGGGCACCCTGGCACTAGCCAAGGTGCCCCCACATTGTTCAGGGCCAATTCCCCGGACTTTGTGAGTGCGGGGACACCATTACACGCGTGCACTACATATAGGTCACTACCTATATGTAGCTTCACCATGGTAACTCCGAATATGACCATGTAACATGTCTATGATCATGGAATTGCCCCCTCTATGCCATCCTGGCATAGTTGGCACAATCCCATGATCCCAGTGGTCTGTAGCACAGACCCTGGTACTGCCAAACTGCCCTTCCTGGGGTTTCACTGCAGCTGCTGCTGCTAACCCCTCAGACAGGCATCTGCCCTCCTGGGGTCCAGCCAGGCCTGGCCCAGGATGGCAGAACAAAGAACTTCCTCTGAGAGAGGGTGTTACACCCTCTCCCTTTGGAAAATGGTGTGAAGGCAGGGGAGGAGTAGCCTCCCCCAGCCTCTGGAAATGCTTTCTTGGGCACAGATGTGCCCACTTCTGCATAAGCCAGTCTACACCGGTTCAGGGGACCCCTTAGCCCTGCTCTGGCGCGAAACTGGACAAAGGAAAGGGGAGTGACCACTCCCCTGACCTGCACCTCCCCTGGGAGGTGTCCAGAGCTCCTCCAGTGTGCTCCAGACCTCTGCCATCTTGGAAACAGAGGTGCTGCTGGCACACTGGACTGCTCTGAGTGGCCAGTGCCACCAGGTGACGTCAGAGACTCCTTCTGATAGGCTCCTTCAGGTGTTAGTAGCCTATCCTCTCTCCTAGGTAGCCAAACCCTCTTTTCTGGCTATTTAGGGTCTCTGTCTCTGGGGAAACTTTAGATAACGAATGCAAGAGCTCATCAGACTTCCTCCTCGTCTCTCTCTTCACCTTCTGCCAAGGAATCGACTGCTGACCGCGCTGGAAGCCTGCAAAACTGCAACATAGTAGCAAAGACGACTACTGCAACTCTGTAACGCTGATCCTGCCGCCTTCTCGACTGTTTTCCTGGTGGTGCATGCTGTGGGGGTAGTCTGCCTCCTCTCTGCACTAGAAGCTCCGAAGAAATCTCCTGTGGGTCGACGGAATCTTCCCCCTGCAACCGCAGGCACCAAAAAGCTGCATTACCGGTCCCTTGGGTCTCCTCTCAGCACGACGAGCGAGGTCCCTCGAATCCAGCAACTCTGTCCAAGTGACTCCCACAGTCCAGTGACTCTTCAGTCCAAGTTTGGTGGAGGTAAGTCCTTGCCTCACCTCGCTAGACTGCATTGCTGGGAACCGCGACTTTTGCAGCTACTCCGGCCCCTGTGCACTTCCGGCGGAAATCCTTCGTGCACAGCCAAGCCTGGGTCCACGGCACTCTAACCTGCATTGCACGACCTCCTAAGTTGTTCTCCGGCGACGTGGGACTTCTTTGTGCGACTTCGGGTGAGCACCGTTTCACGCATCCTCGTAGTGCCTGTTTCTGGCACTTCTCCGGGTGCTACCTGCTGCTAAGAGGGCTCCCTGTCTTGCTCGACGTCCCCTCTACCTCCTGGTCCAATTTGCGATCTCCTGGTCTCTCCTGGGCCGCAGCAGCGTCCAAAAATGCTAACCGCATGATTTGCAGCTAGCAAGGCTTGTTGGCTTTCTTTCGGCGGGAAAACACTTCTGCACGACTCTCCACGGCGAGAGGGATCCGTCCACCAAAGGGGAAGTCTCTAGCCCTTTTCGTTCCTGCAGAAATCTCAGCTTCTTCTGTCCAGTAGAAGCTTCTTTGCACCCACAGCTGGCATTTCCTGGGCATCTGCCCATCTCCGACTTGCTTGTGACTTTTGGACTTGGTCCCCTTGTTCCACAGGTACCCCAGATTGGAAATCCATCGTTGTTGCATTGTTGGTTTGTGTCTTTCTTGCATTATTCCTCTATCACGACTTCTTTGTCCTTGGGGGAACTTTAGTGCACTTTGCACTCACTTTTCAGGGTCTTGGGAGGGTTATTTTTCTAACTCTCACTATTTTCTAATAGTCCCAGCGACCCTCTACAAGGTCACATAGGTTTGGGGTCCATTCGTGGTTCGCATTCCACTTTTGGAGTATATGGTTTGTGTTGCCCCTATCCCTATGTGTCCCCATTGCATCCTATTGTAACTATACATTGTTTGCACTGTTTTCTAAGACTATACTGCATATTTTTGGTATTGTGTATATATATCTTGTGTATATTTCCTATCCTCTCACTGAGGGTACACTCTAAGATACTTTGGCATTTGTCATAAAAATAAAGTACCTTTATTTTTAGTATAACTGTGTATTGTGTTTTCTTATGATATTGTGCATATGACACTAAGTGGTACTGTAGTAGCTTCACACGTCTCCTAGTTCAGCCTAAGCTGCTCTGCTAAGCTACCATTATCTATCAGCCTAAGCTGCTAGACACCCTATACACTAATAAGGGATAACTGGGCCTGGTGCAAGGTGCAAGTACCCCTTGGTACTCACTACAAGCCAGTCCAGCCTCCTACAGCTGAGTACTACACGAAATTTGGAGATCGTTTTGCAGATAAGGTGCATGTGCTGAGAGACTTAATGAAAAAAGGCTGCCATTTTAAGTGGTCCAAGGAGTGTCAAGATGCATTTGATTTGATCAAGAATTCAATAGTGAAAGCTATCACGTTGAAGCCGTATGATCCGGAGGATGAGACCATAATTGTGGTGGATGCAAGTAATTATGGATTGGAGGTGGCATTATTGCAAAGACATGAAGGCAGTGAAAGAGTGGTAGCTTTTGCGTCGCGCACGTTGAAGGGTGCTGAACCAACTTACTCTACTATTGAAAAGGAGGCATTGGCATGCTGTTGGAGTGTGCAACATTTCTGTACATATGTATGGGGCACAGAATTTGAACTGCGGACAGATCACAAACTTTTAATAGACATTTTCACCACTAAAGGGGCCAGCAAGGCTACACCAAGAATTGCAAAGTGGATGTATAGACTACAAGAGTACGAATTCAAGATGAGATATGTACCGGGTATAAAGAATATAAATGCTGATTTACCGGTGGACGACGAAAAGAACTATGAAGAAGATGAGTGGATGGTGGCAGATATATCAAATACGTGGGGAGCTATAAACAGAGAGGAAGGGGAAGCTGCTGTACGAGGAGATGCTGTATTGAATAAGATAATGGAAGAGTTACTGGTGGGGAAAGGAAACATTTGGGTGCTGATATGGATGAATTCAAGAATGTATGGGATGAACTGTCAGTTATGGACGATGTACTGAGAAGAGGGGACAAATTGGTTGTACCAGAGAGCTTAAGAGAAAGAGTGTTGAGATTGATGCATGAAGGGCATGGCGGCATGTCTGCCAGGAAAAGGAAGGTTCAGACGGATTTTTGGCGGCCAGGAATGGACAAACAGATTGAAAGGTATGTAAGAGATTGTGTTGCTTGCACATGTAGTGACAAGTCACATGTGTTGCTGGAATCAACTATCAAATCGAGGGAGTTACCAGAAAAAGCATGGGAGAAGGTTGCCATTGATATATGTGGTCCCTTTGAGTGCTTGGGATGGTCAGACAGGTTTGCTATAGTCATGATGGACTATTATTCAAAATGGCCGGAAGTGGTGTTTATGAAAGAGGTGAGAATGGGTAATGTGATAGCGTTTTGCGAGGAAATATTCAGAAGGGAAGGATGTCCTGGGGAGATTGTCAGTGACAATGGGCCACAATTTACTTCAGGTGAATTTGGAAGTTTTCTCAAGAAATGGGGAATTAAACATTGCAGAACACCTGTGTATCATCTAAGGGGTAATGGTATGGTTGAACGATTTAATTGTGTGTTGGGGAAATCATTCAGTTGGCTATATGCAACAACTCTTCATGGAAGACTCAGGTCAGGGACATGCTATGGAGTTACAGAACAACACCACATAATGTGACTGGTGAAACATCATTTTTGTTACTAAAGGGGAGAGTGCTATATACAGTGGCTGTACCACCATGGATGGTGAAAAACAGAAAATGTGTGGTCAATCCTGAGGAGATTGGTCAAAGGGTGAAGAAGTATCAGCAACAGTATGTCAAGACACAACAGCAGGGTTAAGAGAAAACAGGAGGTGTATGAAAGGGGTGCGTGGGTGAGAGTGAGTACGGGAAATTTGGCAAGGAAGGGTGAATCTAAATTGTCGGAAACTAGATGTGTGATAGAGGTGAAGGGAAATTGTGTTAAATTATTGGATGGTAACTGGTGGAATGTGTGGAGGACAGTGAGGTGTACGGATGTGGAAAAAAATGAATGGGTGTGGAGGAAGGAAATGAGTGATATATGAATGGAATGTGATAAAAATATGGCTAAAAGATCCAGCGAGAGGGTTAAGGAAAGGTCAAGGTCATTGAGAGACTATGTATGCTATTAGAGTCATGTTAGTATTGGTGTGCATAAAGAAAAAATGTAGTTTGAGTTTCAGGGTACGTTATGAATCGTTATGTATATTTTGAATCGTTATGTATATTACCGAGTTTGTTTTGAAAATGTGACATGTTATTGATTGTTATGAATATTATTAATATTGTTGTTTTAAATTATTTGAGGATAAGGGATGTGTTGTATTGTAGTGTTATTGTAAGGTGTTTCTTTAAGGTTTGCTGGCTGTCTCCCAGCGACAAGGGGAATTCTGGAATGGAAGGAACGGGAGGAGCAGTTGGTGTGGATAACAGCCGGGCCAGGGGTCGTGAATATGAATAAACCTGCTTAGAATAAAGGTGAAAGATTCTCACTGTGTATTTTATCGATGTACATTCAGACGGACTTATCACCGCCCCCTCCCAACCTCCCAAACCCAAGGATCCCCCTCCCAAAAAGAAGCTCCCCCAACCCTTGTGGTGCCTGCCTATTTCCAACATGATGCCTCTGCACAGTGGAGTCCTGATGTTGTCAGGAGTCAAGTTGGGGCTTGGACTTTGCCCTGTGGGTTTCTTCAGACTTCGGACTGGCCACTGGACCTGCATGTGAATATGCCTTGATGTATATATTTTTTGGATTTGAGCTCTTCATCCAACAGGATTACAGTGATTGGAACAGAGGTATGTGTCTTGGCTTTCTTTTCCGTTTACCTCTGCAGATGGTTCTGGGTGTGTGGTGAGTTGTGCGTGTGTGCGCCACTCTCCCCTCCCTCCCTCCCTTGTGTGCTAGGCGGCTGTACTCACCATCGCCGTCTTCATTGGCGTTGGTGCTCCAGGATGACCATGGCATGGTACAGCATCAGGAAGACTTGCAGTTCTGGTTCCATGGCGCCCACTGACTCCTCTGTGTCGGTGGAGGTGACTGTCTCCTTTTATTTGATGTGCTTCTGCCAGGCTTTTAGAGGCTTTGCGGCCACCCCGGAAGTCCTGGCAGTGTGCTATATCATAATAAGGTGGGCAGATCCTTGTCTTCCGCCTGCCTGGAGATTGCTACCACTGTGTTCAGTGTTCATACCACACCGGCGGTTGGGGTGGTACATTTGCTGTCTATGGGAGGGATCACCGCCTAGGTCATTATTTGTTGGTCATTACCGCCGGCCTGGCAATGGTACTACCGCCATCACCTGCGTGGCGGTCACCTGACCACCAAGGTCATAATGACCACCTTAATGTGCTACAGCACTTTGGTGGTAACGTGCGTTCACCAAAAATCATCTGATGCTCTTTTTGCAAACCTGTTGGTTCCCCAACCCCATTTAGAGGTGAGGGAACTACTTAATTTTCGATAGCGGAGCCTCCGCTGGCTTTGCTATTAGGAAACATCCCTCTAGCCAAGCCGGTGACCACAGGTATGCTGCTTCATGAGCATCACATTGACTACTCTATGTAGCGGTGCTTCTGACACTGTTTTTCCTTTTCATAACCGTGATGAAAGACATATCAGTCAAAAGCAGTAAAGAAAGTAAAGCTTTCCCCATGCACTTGGAGAAAACTGCCAGCATGGTAAGGATACATCATTTTTATTTGCTTTTCAGAAACAAAATCTCACTTTAGAAGTTCGAAAAACAAAAAAATGCTGACAACTAGAATGCCATAGCATGACAGGCTGACTGGCATAACATTTTTTTTTACATGACAGGAAACTCTAAGTCAAACAGACCAGCCGCTGCAAGGAAGGCCGGCTCGCCTTACAGAGCTGTGGCTGCAAAGGTTGGG
Source organism: Pleurodeles waltl (assembly GCF_031143425.1). Classification (NCBI taxonomy): domain Eukaryota; kingdom Metazoa; phylum Chordata; class Amphibia; order Caudata; family Salamandridae; genus Pleurodeles; species Pleurodeles waltl. The sequence goes on along the minus strand of NC_090445.1, from coordinate 428,200,491 downwards.
TCTATACTACCCCAGCGGTGGGAGCAGAGCTTCGGGGTTGGGGGGTGGGGGGATTGGTTGGGGTATTACACCCCCTCATAAATGTATTATTTAATAAATAGTTGAGTGCAGGAGCTTTCAGTCCGGTACGGTAAGGTGTCTGTTAGATTTCACCTCAGATTTTTAAATACATACTCAGACAAAACACACACACACACACACTCTACTCTCTGTTTTGAAGGTCTTCAAACATGATTATTTTACAAAATACTGTGTTTTAAGTATCCCTCACAGTCCACACTCCTTTCCCTTTCCACTGGTGCTTATGCCCCCTCATGTGCTGCTTCTCATATACAGATCAGGTGTGTTGTGACCCCCCCACTTTAGCAGCTACAACGGGGTAGAGGTGTTGATGGGCCTTTGCTGTCAGCAACACAGCAGAAAAACGCTCATATTAACAAAAAAGGCTGTTTGGGTGATTAGATGGATGGATTGATGAGTGTGTGAGTGAGTGAAAGCGTGAATGAATGGGTGAGTTAAAGGGTGTATGGAGAGATGATATGATGAATGTATGAAAAGAAGGATGTAAGAATGGATGAGTGAAAGGGTGGTTTAGTGAATGAGTGAAAGGGAGGATTGATGGATGAGCAAAAGGATCGCTGGATAAGCAAAAGGATGGATGAATGGCTGGATGGATAAGTGGATTGATAGGTAAGTGAAAGGATGGATGTAAGGATGGACGAGTGAAATGGTGAGAGGATGGATGGGTAAATTAAAGGGTGAGGGGATGGATGATGAAGGAAAGGATAGATAGATGGATGGATGAGTGGATGGATGGATAAGTGAAAGGGTAAATAGATGGATAGATGAGTAATTTATAGATGGGTGGAGGGGCGGATGGATGAGCGAAAGGATGGATGTGTGAGTGAAAGGGTGGGCGGATAGATTGATGGATGAATGTATGAAAAGATGGCTGTAAGGGTGGATGAATGAAAGAATGGATGGTTGAAAGGGAGGGTGGATTGATGGATGGTTAAAAAAGGTAAATGGATGGATAAGCGAAAGGGAGGATGAATGAATAAATGAAAGGATGGGTAATTGAAATGGCAAATTAATTGATGGGTGGAAGAGTGGATGGGTGAGTGAAAAGGCGGATAGATGAGTGAAAGAAAGGATGGTTGAGTGAAAGAGTGGATGGATGCATAACGGAGGATGGGTGGATGGAGTGGAGGGGAGGATTGATGGATGAGTGAAAGGATGGATCAATGGATGAGTGAAAGCATGAGGGGTGAACAGATGGATTCATGGATGAGTGAGTGGGTGGATGAGTGAATTGATGGATGTAGGATGGATTAGTGAAAGTGTGAGTGGATAGGTGGATAAGTAAAAGGGTAGGCAGATGAATGAGAGAAAGGATGGATGGTGGGTAAAAGAATGGATGGATCAGTGAAAAGATAAATGGATGGATGAATGACGGATGGATGGGAGGGTAGATTGATGAGTGAAAGGATGGATGGCTGAGTGAAAGGATGGATGGATGGATGAGTCAGAGAGAGGACGAATGGAGTGAAGGGGTGGAGTAATGTAATGAAAGGGTGGATGGATGAGTGAAAGGATGGAACGGTGGATAGAGGGACTGATTAGCAAAAGAGTCAAATGATGGATGGATAAATGGATGGGTTTGATGGCTAGGTCTGGAGCTGGATAGATAAGTTTGTTTATGGTTACGTGTCAGACTAAATGGTGGAATATTGAGTGATGGATGAATGGATGTCAGAATTTAAAGGTGAAAGGATGGATGTCAGTGGGTGGCTGGAAGTATGGAAGGATAAATGGATAGATGCTAGGATGGAAGCGACAAGAGCCATGAGAGCTCTTCTGGGGAGGGTCACAATTACTTGCTATGCTTTCTTAGTGCCATTAAAGCTTTGGTTAAAAGTGGGGGGTATTTTGATTTTCTGTCTAGTCCCTTAATACTGTTTAACATGATATGCCACCATGATTGTCGGGAAATCTGAAAGTCACACCTCCCCCATATTGCGGACTAAGCTACACCCCTGACCTGCGGCGTGGAAGCTTCATATTTTCTCCACCAGACCACTTGTGAAAGGTGGCATTCATAGTGACTAGTGAGGGAACTGGAATGCAGCTATAGGCTAATGGTGGCATCTCAGCCAACACCCGAGTGCATGTGTACTGCTGGCAAAGGGGTCTCTCCCCAGCGGACCAAGGGCCCAATGTATGACACGATTATGCGGTCGCAAAAGGTGAATTTCGCCTTTTGCGACTGCAAAATGGTCTTTCCTAATGCACTCTCTCTATTTTGCAAGCTGGCATGCAAATACCAACTCGCAAAATGAGGAATGCGACTTGCAATCAGGAACTGGTGTTCCAAGGGCATCCCTTCCTAATTGCAAGTCACAGAGGGATCGATGTATGATTGTTTTGTGACTGCAATAGCGGTCGCAAAACAATCGCAGTTACCACCAATTTAAATTTGGTGGTAACCCATTTGCAAATGGGAAAGGGGACCCCACAAAACACATTCCCCTTAGTGAATGGATGCAAAAATGTTTTTTCAGAGCAGGCAGTGGTCCTATGGACCACTGCCTGCTCCGTAAAAATGAAAAAAAAATGTTCTTTTTTTTTCTTTGAAATGTATTCAGTTTTTTTACCTGCTGTATTCAAAAGCAGTCCCAGACATGGTGGTCTGCTCTCCCCAGTAGGCCATCATCCCTTTGAGTGCAGCCATTCCCAGTGGGGTTGCAAATTGCGATCTACCTCAGAAGACTGATGAAGTAGGTCATTTGCGATCCCATTTAGAATCGCAAACAGTGTAAGTTACACTGTTGTACATTTGGTTTTGCAACTCGCAATTTGCGGCTTGCAAATGAGTCACAAATTGCGAGTCGCAAAACTCACGGTCGAACACCTGGCCCCAAGTGCTTGGCTATCGGTAGTGCAGCAGGTGCAGATGCACCAGGACCAACGGGTGTGATGAGACAACGTCATCATAATTATTGGATGTTGTCCTGCCAACATAGGATGAAGGGGGAATTTCCTTTCTTGCGCCAGGCTTGTGGCATTCTTGTTACTCTGCTGTTCCTAGACCTTGTGGTCCATCCTCGGCTCTCTGTCGTTCTCACTGTACAGTAGTCTATGGGGGGGCTGGAGGAGGGGTGAAGCGCTTCCCTTTCCCAGAGGTGTATACTGAGGCGTGCTGCTGTGTTATCCTCTGTTGCCTGCGGAGGGCTTTGGGTGGCTTTCCCATCTACGCCCCTCCTTCCCGTCCTGGAGACCGGCATTTTGCTGTTTCTGTGCTAGCATGCTACTATTAGCATGGTTCTGGACCATTCTGCGCTAGTACTTACTGTCTGCGCTGCGATACCCCTCCTCGCCCCCTCCCCCCCCTCCGCCCAGTCTCGGGGGTCTATAGTGTAACGCTATACAGCCCGTGCGCTGTCTGCCTGGGCTCTAGGCCAGGCACGCTACAGTTAGTAAATGGAGCTCCCAGGGAGCCAGAGAGACCGGGAACAATTGCTGCAGCCGGGCCAGAGGCCTGGTCCACACCCAAAATCATGTACATTCCCTCACCGAGTCCCTCGGCGCAAACACCCCCATCCTGCCAACACATGACGTCGCCTGCAGCCCCCTGAGCACACACCATGGAACATACCTTCTGGGGAGCAGGGGCCGAATGGGGATCGGAGTATCCTTCAGCAACGATATGCCTCGTGAGCTCTGAGCAAGGATGTATTTAAAGGGCAGATAATCACAGGTGCGCCCTCACCTGCTGAAGGCGGGAATGGTGGGGTGTGTGGAGGGTGCTGTGTATGTGGTGATTTACTCACCTTGTCATTGAAGTAAAGGTGCGAGGCAGATGGAGACAAACTCGGCCACCAGTCTGGGAGACACGTTGGCGTCCTGCGGCTCTTCAGCCAGGTCCCAGGCGCTTAATTTTTACCTTTCAGAACAAGAACGTAGAGATTGTACTAGTAGTTTTTATCGTACGCAGTTTTGTTCCACAGTCGTGGTTTTCCGTAGAGCTGTTTATAGCTGGTGTTACTATTAACCAATACAGTATGCTCTTTTTATCGACCTTACAAATGAAAAAGCTGGCTAACCCGCTGAGTTCTGCAGCAGCACATTAACCCACCAACCTCTCTAGCATGGGTTTGAACCTGTGACGTGCCAAGGTTCCTTGCAATCATCTAATTTGTTTTTGTCATAGTTTTAAAAAAATGGCATGAATTCTATTCACCAATACGTATATGTCTTTGATTGTTAGTCACAATCATTAGTTACTTCGGCTCTTAATGTGAAACCAGTCAATTGATCTGAAGATGCAACAAGAAAATTGATAAACAGTTACACAACACATGCTTGTAATACACACTTGTACATAGGTTAAAAACTCTATACAACTATTAGAGATCCCATTAAACATGATAAATGTGCCTCACCTAGTCGACTTATTGATGTGCAGTGCTTTGGAGTTTGGGACACTACTACTTTTGGGGCCACCTTTCCATGCCTGGCTATTCCACTAGGAGACCAGACCCATTTTGTGACGTGAGGAACAACGGTGTGCCCATTTATTGTGGCAAGACCAAATTATTGCCCTTTGAAAGCAAAGAGACACGACCCTTGCCAACAGAAAGCTGGAGGACGTAAAAGACCGCCGTGCACTTTATCAGACTCGGTAATAGAAGTGGGCACTTTGAAAGAAAGTGCAATATCGACAGGAAGCCTGATGATGTGTAATTATCTTTATGGAGAAAACTCCATATGTACAACATATGCTATACGGAGCTGAGATATGGAGTTATAACAGTACAACCCCACATAATCTGCGCATCATTCAAAGAACAATCTGCAGGAGGCCATTAGTTTGTTTCACGCTTCCCTTGCCCAATATTTAGCTCCACATTAGGTTTAGTTGCGGCCTGCTCAAGAGCCAAGAAGCAGTAGTTAGTTTCAGTAAAGAAGAACAGATGATGCCACCGGTTATTAAGCCTGGGTGTTGACAGAACAGCTGTCAAAGAGTTATGTTGTTAAAAATACAGATAGAGTGGGCTTTGGGTCCACCTCTTTCAACTATAGGCTTTCTTCGAGTGGGTGTTTCAGCAACTGTCTTGAGGCTTTGTCAATCATGTCTTAGCTCAGCCTAGTGGCGCCTCCATCGCTCACCCAAAGTTATTGTTGAGTCGGGTGCATCCTTCCATCTCCACTCAAGTGCATTAAATTGCACGAGGGACTGATTTATGAATATAGCTCTCTCTGTCTGCTTCTGCTGGCTCCCCACTGGGTGTCACACTTTAATTTGGTGCTGCTGCATACATAAGCACGTGAAACTCAGATCTATTGGCATCCACAATGCTTGTTTTGTGGGACTTTCCTTTCAGAAGGATATCTTTCATCTATCTATTGATAAACCACAGCATTTAAGATCAGCAAATAAAAAACTGCTTGAATAAAGACTGATTGATTACTGGTAAAGGCGTGTGGTGGTGTATGGAGAAGGAGGAAGTGACTCATCAAATTCCACTTTGCATTTCCATTACGTTACTTGTAGTATTGTTCTAGATATAATTAATCTTGGATTAAAAACAAAGAGATCTGGATGTTTTACTCATCATGCCTAGCATGGAACAACTTATCTGGATAGGGGTGGTGAAATCAGTGATAGAGAAATGAATGATTCTCCATGAATTTGTCCCCATACAGGACATCTCTGCCACAGAGAAGAGTAGACAGGCAATGACATAAAGGATGCTGGACATGAGAGCTTGTGCTGAAGTCAGAAAATTTAAAGAGGATATTGAAGTGGTCACTTTGCACACACAAAGGCACGTTGAGTACTCCTTATGAAGAGGCAGCTGAGATGTCCTAGCGCCTAGAAATTATGTAAATGTCATTAAAGACTCCAATTTTTAGCTCAGCCTCTATCTGCCGCTAAATCTACCCCTTAATTCCTACCCTGAGATAATAAGCCCACCCTTACTCAGGTTGGTGAGCATCTGCACTGCCTTTTCTCTATTTAGAGTACTTCTCCCTATTCTTAAATGCAGTTTCGGTAGGAGACCACATTCCCTGCCGCCCACACAAGCACATCTGGCTAAGTGCCTCCCTCCCCAGCTTCCCTTCTGCAAGGGGCTGAGTGTTATGACTTCACATCTGTAGTAACACAAGCTAGGAGGCCTCTTCTGTGATGAGTTTATTTACTTCCTGAGTTTGAGGACTGGGATAGCATGTGCTGCCCTGCTGTGGACAGAGTGGAGTCTTTGAGTCAGTCTCGGAGGAGGGCTAAGTATACGCAAAGTAGAGTAGTGCAAAGAGAATAAAGGGCTGTCTCTAATAAGTGATTTTTGTGTTCACCAGAGTGAAAGGGGGTAAGGTTCTTGGCGTGCCATACACTGTGATTCGCCACTTCAATTGTTGTTGATGTTCTCTTCAAAACAAAACTCTGATTACTTGTTATGCTTATTACACTGAGTCCTACTTCCTCACCACAGCCCCTGCTTAATGAGATTGAGTGAAGGGGTGAAATAGATACCCATGCTAGCTCTTCAAATGTAACATGCATGTTTAGCCTTTGCCCCTTGCCACGAAGACAGGTGTTCATGACCCTTCACTTGGAAGTCGTATTTGCAAAGTGCAAAGAGCAACGAAAGAGATGAAGACAGCCCACAAAGCAGGAGTTACAGATGCTGCCTGGGATTGCAGCGCAGAATACCAGGGCTCCCTTTAATAAGAATTGCCCATAGGACTTTGCCATAGTCCTTACATTATGAGGATATAGTAAGCAGTGCCAAGTCTTTGACCAACAACCCCCACCAGTAGCCAACAAAGAACTTATGGCGATGGTAAGCTTACCAGTTCCAGATACCACTTTGGAAGGAAAGAGACTGCTGCAGTTTGAACAGCTAAGACTAACAAGGCTAAAGAATACTGCCACTGTTTCCCATGCTTGTACATCATGAGCCTTTCCCCGTGCACATCTAGAAACGCGGTGTTAGTGTTACCAATATGCTAAAATGTACCGGAGGATCAGAACTGCTGAACTTGCAACCTGCAGGCAAACCAGGGTACACCAGCAGTAGGATCCACACAATGCTCCGAAACCAGGATTCAAGGTACTTTGGAGAAATGTATGTTCTCCAACTTCCTGGAGTGGCAATGTTTACACTATGTCTGTGGACTGGGAAGAGAGACCCGATGTGTGTTCAGAGAGCCAACCACTGACACATTCACCACACTTACTGAGACCAAGTCACATAAACAAGACATTTTCTACAGAAATCAAAATATCCTGGAAGACACCAAATCTGCATTCCAAAAGAACATCATGTTTGTTACATTAGGGTGCAAACCCCGAAACCTTAGGAGGTGACATTTAGCCAAGTCACCGTCAAATTCACTGCACAATTGTGTTTGTAAAACACCAATAAGAGCTCTTGGATTGCCTTGATTAGGTGCGGAAAAACAGCAATTGATACAAGCGTGCCAATCATCTCCACATATAGACAGGTACTGTCACATCTTGGGTGATTGCAGATGTGATGAAGGTCACATGGTGCCATCTGGCGATACTGCAGTGCTACTGCTAGGACAAAAAGCCTCCCAGATCCAGTCTGATAACTGGAGAAGAGTCTTGTGAGGAATTGGCCGAAAGAATAAAGTGATAGAATAACCTGATTTTATTAAAACTCTTTTAGGATACCACCTTTCGGTAATCCTAATCTAATAAGACCTTTTCAGTTGAAACACCCCAACCAGACAGTATCATATTTGACAACGTATAAATCCCAGAGACAGGAGGATTAAGAGTGCATCTCCAAATGCAGTACGAAAACTAACCCACCTCCTCAGGAGAACCTCGGCCTTTATATATCAATGAATTACTCCATAGAAACAGAATGGGTCAGTCCTGTTAAACATCAGACCCCTCGTGTGCAACTTCCAATCTTCTCATTGACAATCCTTGGAGTAACAGAAATTCGACTGAGCAGTGAAAACAAGAACCAGGGGAGCAGAGTGAACACATACCTAACTTGACACGTCAGCCACAAGAAAATCAATACTGGCTGACTAACAGCCAGAGACCACTCAGGGCACTAAGCCCAGCAGGAAGGAGCTGGGAGCGGAAGCAAGACAAACATTGGGTACAGAAAATACCCAGTTTCCACAGTTTACTGGCTGAAATGAAGGATCCTGATGTTAAAGGCAAGCAATCAAGTGCACCAGAATGTGTCCAAACCCCCAACCTGATGGTATATGTAAGCGGTCACCGATGTACGCATTCCTAAAGCAGAACAAACACTGGTACCAAAAAAAAGGCTGTTGATAGCAGACCATTTAAACATGGTGAAACACACAAGACACAAATGTGTGCAAACAAGCTGGAGATTACACCAATCCACCTCTAACAGCATTTTGCTAAATCTCCCATGTCCGCAAGGAAAAGAGAAACTGAAGGGATGCTAACCATACTAAAGTATGGAAGCAACCTCAACAGAGGTATGCCAAATGAAGTGCCATATAAGGCAAGAAAAGACAACTCTCACATGTAAACAGAGAGATGCAATGCCCATGGGAAGGAGTATGAATATAGGGAGACACTAAGCTCAACTATTGAGACTGCTGCCCCATAAACATAATAGCTTACATTAGGCTATACACCCAACCTTTCAAACTGAAATCCTGTTTGCAATACCCGACAGTACCAAAACAGACAGAAAATAGCCACTGCAGGAGGAAGAGATGGCATCTAGGACTAAAACAAGGAAGAGTAGGGCTCAGATTAATGGGGATTATCCATAAGAAATCAGAGTATTAGCAAGTTAACCCTCTTTCTCATCACAGTCCTTGTATTATGGGTATGGCAGAGCCAAGCCATCCACTTACAATTTCTGTCAGCAGTCTACAAATTATGAATAAATCATGTCCACTGTAAGCACACTGGTTCCAGACACCACCTAGAAGGAAACGGACTGTCTGATAATTGAACGTGTCACGGGGAAAGAAAACCGTTGCCCAAACTTCAAGAACATGAGAGTCCCAACCCACAGAGAGAAGTGTTAGTGTTACCAATGTGCTAAAATGTATGGAAGGACCAAAATAGTTGAGCTTGACACCTTCAGGTAAACTGGGATGCATCTGCAGACATACAGTTGTACACTAAGTCCCCAGATAGGGAGTCAGGCCCCCTCAATAAAGGGCACAGCTCCCCATACCACGTGTGGTCATTTTCTAGCTAATAACACAGACGCCATACGGACAACGTGGTACCAGAATATAGCAGGCAGCATGTTGTCTAACATAAATATCAAACCCTAGGTATCATTTCCAAAAAATATTGTGGCGTTGGAGTTAATAATACACCTACACTCAAAGGGACAATATTTTTGTAAACAATATTTAAGAGATGATAGTCATGTCAGACGATATTTTTGAAAACATTATTCTGACATACAATCATACTGACTGAGACCAAATCACATAAAGGGTTTCTACAGGAACCAAATTATCTTGGAGTAAACATGCACAGCATAAGAGAATAATGTAACAGATTAGCCGCAAATCTTTAAAAGCAAATGCCTGAGGTCAACCCCCACCACCCTAATCCAGAAAGGATCATATTTGACAGCATACTGATCCTAGGACTGGAACAAGCATCTTTAAATGCTGTGAGGAAACTGAACTCCCAGGGAAACCAGTGGTCAAGTTCCTTCCTTCTCATTGACAACCTCCAAAATAGTGGATAACCAGCAGAAGAGTCACACGAGTCACAGGAGGAGAGCAAATACCAAACGTGGCAAGTCAGCCATAAGAAAATGCACAGCAACTGACTAACGGGCAGGGACCACTCCATGCACCAAGCCCAGCTGGAAGGAGCCTGGGGACAGGGGCGTAATACAGCCCCCTGTGGTGCAGAGGGGCAACACCTCGTGGTCCCATTAAGCCCAATGCCAATGAATATCTGTTAAATATGGGAGACTAAGGGGCCCCTTGTTCTGCAGGGGGGCAACATCACTTTGCTTGAACCACTAACTGGAGCTGAAGCCATACACTCAGTTCAGAAACTACCATGTTGGCAACAGCGCCCTGACTGAGAGGAAAGACCCCAATGTACGAGGAAAATAATCAAGAGCACCAGAAAGTTCAAAAGCCTGCAACCAGATGGAACAAGGACAAGATCACAAAAACACTCATTCCTGGAGATGGAGAACCACTGGTACACAAGCACCAAAGAACCACTGATAACAGCGCCCTTAAAAATGCTTAACTGCACAAGCGACAAATATATGTGGAAATAAGCCAGTGATCCCACCGCTGACAGCACAGTTCGAAATCCAGCAGCCATCTCCCATGTCCACAGAAAGAAAGAAATGGAAGGGTCAGAACTCCATTGCAGCAGGAAAGCAACCCCAACAGCAATATGCCAAAGGAGACGACCTGGTGGGCACAAAAGCCTCTAACTAATAAACAGATGAGATGCTCCCATGAAGGAGTACGAGTAGAAAAGAGACAGCAAGCTCAACTTTCGAGGCTGCTGCCTCAAAAGTCTATTATGTTCGTACCATTAAGGGCCTATACTGGCATTGAACACCTGTACAAAATACGGTGTACACTGAGGGGGGGACAGTCACTGAGCCACAGCATAACACGAGGGGAGAATGGTACCTGATGTATTAGCTATGAGAGCGGCAGCAGCAGTGGCTCCTGCTCTGAGTGGGCAGGGCCTTCAAGACCAATCAACTACTGCAATCCGTCTTGCCAGTTCAAAGCGTGTTGCCACACTGTCCTGTATTCCCAAGAAAGAGATCAGTGTGAAACACACCGGACAGATGTACATCAATTCATCAGTCATGAAAGGAAGGTAAGTGCACTTATCCCCTAAACCCAGGAGCATCTGCTTTCATGTGACACCTGGATTCCTATTTAAGGAGACATTCCTGCCTAAAGCCATTTAAATTGATGCAAAGGAGAGGACTCAGTTAATCTGCCATAATATGGGTAGCCTAGAGGGACAGCTTAAAGAGTTCTTTATTCCTAAAGAATATGTTTTATCGACTGCCTTCAGTGCGAGCGACTGCTGTCTAGATAGTGGAACTCTCCAGGAGAACCCGCGCATTCTGAATTCCAGTTAGGGCTAATACAATGCCTACACTGTTTGCTATGATTGCCTGGTTTGGCATGCTGCTTTATTTGGGAGCTCCATTGTCTCACTTTATCTGTGCATTGTTTTCTGTGGCTGTCTCATGTGGCATTCTGCTGTCTGTGACTTTGCACACCTCACTGTTTTACTTTGTTTCTGCCTGTTTCTCCATCCTTTCTGCCCTGTATTCTTGTCCAATTGTTTCTATCCTTCTTTTGTTACATATTCACTGAAGCAATAGTTGCCCCAGTGCCTCTTTGGTACATCTACTCTTGATCACTGCATCCCCATTCATGATTTATACAGCCATGATACTGTTTTATACTCCTGATTTTCTCACTCAGTCCTTGCCGTCTCTAGTGCTAGTGTAGTTCCTACCCATAGATTTGCTAATTCTTTCTTCATTTTTTCATTCTTCTCTGGATCTTAGTTTATCTTGTATTCTGGTTATTCTTTCCACTTTGGTGTGCCATACATTTTCTATTACATCAGTACTCTGTTGCATCTCATTTCAATTGGCAATCTGAGCTCTTGGTTAGTCTCCATTCAGTTTAGGTAAGGACAATACTTCATTTGTTATATTTAGGTCTTTCAGAGCATTATCTGTCTCAGGTTTGCTGTCAGTCACAGTCCACCTTTACCTGAGTACCACAGCCACTAAAAAGATATCCAAGCTATGACTTTGCTGCATGACTGTTATTAAGAGCAATCTGCCAGAATCAACCCAAAGAGCTTTCCTAATGTTACCAGAAGACCCCTTGTGACCCACTATCCCTGATCCGAGCATGTCACTTAATACTCTTGCCTGTTCCCTGTCTATCTCCATGACTGTCTGTTTAGATCCATCTCCTGGCTTCTGCAGTTCATCTTACATCCAGTTTCCAGTTAGGAGTAGCCTGGAATGTGGTGTGTTCTGTTGTTGTGTTACATATAACCTCCTGAACCACCTGTGCATGCCTTTGTTCCCTCGCATGTTGTCCAAAACAGATTGTAATTGTAATTGTAATCGTATTTATATAGCGCTTACTACCCCTGACGAGGCGTCGAAGCGCTTTTCGATGAGTAGCACGCTACTCCGGAACCCAACAAGAATTAGTGATGATGAGAGAAAACACGTGCAACAAGTCTTTGCACTTTCATCAATTAACTTTGTACTTTTTTGAACGTGCCATGCAAACTATTGATTTATGCTTAGTTAAAGTGTAAATAGGGCAGCATTATTTAAAACTTGGAAATAATAACCATCCATTTGTCATAAAGCAAAATACTAATTGTGCTAACAAGTACAGTAGTTTTTGCTTCCTGAAAATGGACATTCCAAACCTAAAGTGAGACAGAACAAGATCATCATCTCTTTAAACATACGAGAGGCACAAGCTTGCATGGAGATAGCCAAAACAGGAACAGCCAAGAAACAATGACGCCTCATCAACCCAGATCGGGATTGTCAAGGGCTTTCAGATTCACTGAGAAATCTGAACAATTTATTTTCTAAGGAAATCCCAAAACACAAGCAAAGGAAGGTCCTGGCATTGTGTATCCGACTTCAATTCACGAAAGGAAATTGCCTTAGCCAAGGTCCAAGCAAAAAAGCCCCATTTCAAGACCCCAGACATACTCAAAATAAACAACATAGACTGGGATGGCCATATCAAAGACAAGAAATTGGACGAGGGGCAGCAAAGCATGCAGCAGGTTTGGAATCTAAAATAAAATGCAAAGTGTAAAACACAAAGGAGTAGCATCCCACTAAAGAAGCATCCAGTGTTTCACATTAGGATGAACCGGGTCCGTGTAGCACAAGTGCTTGGGATGTAAACCATGCGCCTCTTTTTGATGGTTTAGTTTAACCACGGGGTTGTAAAGTCCCTGATTGTATAATAGGCATAATGTTATATAAATCACAACAAAAACTAAAATCCATCAAAAATATATAAGATCTGGAACTGAGATGAACAGGGGCAAATATTTTATTTAGAAGTCTGACTTATACTTTTTTAGCGCAGCATTTGCGTCATTTGTTGACACAAAAGCGGCACAAACTTACAAAATTCAATCATATTTTGTACGTTTTGCTTACTGTCAGCTAGCTGCAGCTTAACAATTCTGTGAGCAGCATTGTCGTTAATTTCAACCGAAGTCTACACGCCTCATGCAGACAACTAAGTAAGCAGGAAAGATGGAGAGGAACTAACTAGGACCAGTGCCCACTATGGCAGGATTCACATAAGGCTCTGCAGCAGTGCCCCAACCGAGTGAGCTAATCCACCAGTTTCAGCAAAGCAGGGTGTGAGGAAAACTCAGGACAGATGGAAAGATCAATTTGCCCCATGCGGCCTTTGAGGCAAAAGGGATATACCACAACCAGGAGAGTAGGAATGACGTCTAGAATGGCAAGCCAAGTGTTGCAGCATGACACGCATTGACACATCACATACCCGTCTTTAGAATCATATTGTAGAATTCTCAACTTTAGAATACACAGATCCCTAAACTGAGAAGCAGCTAAAGGAAACAAAGGTACTTGTACGCTCCACTTTGCCACACACAATCACCTTATCCGTTACACATTTATTTCCTTGTTGTCGCGGGAGGTCTGATGTCAGCCACGGACATGCCACTCTAGCGGTCAGGTTGTACGACACGGCCCTGCTTTTTACTTTGGAACTTGAAAGGTCACTGAACAGTTGTAACACATTACAGAACAGCTGAACGACCTTTCTAATAATAAACATAACTAGAAAGATGTATCTGAGGGCCCAAGGTTTATCCATAACCAGTGGCGTGGCAACCAGTCCCCACAGCAGCTCCTGGTGCCGGTGTGCCAACAATCGGAGCCTCTTCTCTTTTCATGGCCACGTGGGTCAAATCTCATGAAAAGTATCGAAGAAAGGCACGTGACCACAGCCCACACTCCCAAAAATATTTTCAACTGGGAATAAATGTGTACAAAGCATCTGACTTGTAGCAAGATTGAAGAACAACCTGAAGGGAAGAGGGAGGTTAACATGCACATCAAAGCCCCCACCTGTCTGCCCAAACCCCAAGGGACTCCACAGATGCAACTACATCCCCAATCCTGGAAAAAGGGCACTGGGTTGGCAATAAGGGTAGGAGCAGAGGGCTCTGTGGATTGAACTTACACTTTCAAGTAACACACAAAACACAACCCTCTGACCTTGTGCACTCTAAAGAGATTGGGTCTAACAGCTCCCGTTTGGTTGCGACCCTCACCCCATCACACTAAGAGAGGGGTGGCTTCTGTGTAGAAGACTGAGTGAAGGAACAGAGGAGCACCCTGAAATGGTGGGTGTCTGTTGTCCTTGACACAGATTAGAATAGTTTTAAGGCAGGGCCTGCGTCTGGTGCACACAACTTAGCACATCAGTAGAGGAAGCCCAGACCCGCTGTAGCACTCCAAGGGAATGGCAGGACTCCAGAGTGCCAGACGCATGTCTGCTTTCATCCTGATAAACTTACAAATAATGAAAGAAAGTTGTTTTCTGCATGTGAAAAAATAAATGCCTCAGGAGCAGAGCATCCCCACGGCACATCCCAGACAAAGCAAACAAGTGAAACAAAGAAGGAAAGGCAATTTAACCTGATACAAAGAAGCACCCGGCCTCCAGTGTAAAGTACTCCTCAGGGAAACAGACCAACAGGCCACTTGGTGAAGGCCAAGGATGTATGTCCTCTTTGCAAGGGGGGTGTAAGGAGTTGCTAGTAAAATAGGAAATACACCCAAGTCCGTGGGATTTGCAAAATTTGGGCACTGCTCAGCATGCTGCTAGTGCACTGCCAATGCACTGGGTGTTTAAGCCCCTTAAACCTGCTCACGCAGGAGGACCCATCTCATCAGATAACACCCCAGGCCCTGGCTTAAATCAGAGTGTTCCCATAAACATCTACTCTCCTAATGCTTTGACATCACCAAGCCCATTCTGGAGGGTGGTGCTTCCCTGCTCTCCCTTTAAGAAAAGCAAGCATTGGCAAAGCCAATAGGTCTCACTTATACAAGAGTGATTGGCTTTGTCAATGTGCTTTTGCCATGTTGCACACCTGTATGGCTGCTGGTAAGCATGGCTAAAAGTTAGTGGGGTGTAGTGTCCTAAAGTGGAGCTGGGGGACTAGAGTGTTGTACACAGGAGTGTTGTACATAGGATTTGTTGGAGTAGAGTGTCGTAGAGTGGAGTACGGGGAATAGAGTTCAGTGGTTCAGTGTCATAGAGTGCAGTGTTGCAGAGTGGAGTGGCATAGAGTGGAATAGGATGGAGTGGATTGAGGTAGTGGGATGGATTGGACTGGAGTAGATTTGGACAGATTGGATTGGGATAGAGTGGGTTGGATTGAGTGGAGTGGGGTGGATTGGAGTGGGTGGACTGGATGGGATGGATTGGATTGGGGTGAATTGAAATGGGGTGAGGTGAATTGGAGTGGGGTGGATTAGATTGATTTGGGGTGGGTGGATTGGATTGAGTGATAGGACTGGGGTGGGGTGAGTTGGATTGAATTAGAGTAGGTTGGTTTGGAGAGGGGGAACTACAGAGGAGTGGAGTGGATGGATTAGACTGAACTGGAGTGAGGTGGGGTAGAGTGTGGTGGATTGTATTGGAGTGGGGTGGATTGGGTGGATTGGATTGGATTAGATTGGTTTGGATTGAGGTAGACTGGAGGGGGTGTTGAAGTGGGGTGGACTGGACTGGAGTGGGGTGGACTGACTGGAATGTGGTGGGGTGGACCTGAGTGGGGTAGATTGGATTAAAGTGTGATGAATTGGAGATGGGTGGATTGTGTTTGAGTGAGGTGCATTGGAGTGAGGTGGACTGGATGGATTGGATTAGGGTAGGGTGAGGTAAACTGGAGTAAAGTGGGGTGGATTGGACTGTATTGGAGTGGGACAACTGGAGTGGAGTGGATTGAAGTGGGATGGATTGGACTGGGATGGACTGCATGGGATGAATTAGAATGGAGTGGGGTGTATTGAAATGGGGTGGGTGTGGTGTAGTGGATTGGATTGAGGTGGGGTGTATTGGACTGGGGTGGGTTGGATTTAATTGGAGTGGTGAGGTGGGGTGGACTGAAGTGTGGTGAAATGGATTGAGTGGGATGGATTGGAGTGGGGTGGGGTGGACTGGAGTGGGGAGGACTGGAGTGGGGTGAATTGGAGTGGCATGGGATAGGGTGGATTGGAATGGTGTGGAGTGAATTGGAATGAGGTGGATTGGATTGGGGTGGTGTTAACTGGATTGGGGTGGGTGGATTAATTTGGGTGGATTGTTTTTGGCTGGATTGGGGTCAGATTGATTGTTGTGGGTTAGATTGGATTGGAGTGATTGGACTGGATTTGATTGTTGTGAGGTGCATTGGATTAGAGAGGAGTGGATTAGATTGGAATGGGGTGGATTGGATTGGAGTGGGGTGGATTGTTTTGGATTGGAGTGGGGCAGATTGTTTTGGAATGGAATGGGAAGGATTGAGAGGATTGGAGTGGGGTGGATTGGAGTGGATTGGGTGAGTGGTTTGGGTTGGAGTGGGGTGGATTTGATTGGTTTGGGATGGATTGGATTGAGTGGCTTGAATTGCTGTGGGGTGAGGTGGGATGGATTGGCATAGATTGAAGTGGGGTGCATTGGAGAGGTGTGGATTTGGGTGCACTGCATCATTTCAAAAATTACACATGAAGAAACAATGTTGCTTTGCAATATTTAGAACAAGATAATCCTCATCTCTTGAGAACAGCTCCCACAAGCAAAAACAAAAGAAATCATGGGTGCAAAGTGAGAAAAAGGACCTGGCAAAATAAAAGAAAGTTGACTATAGAAAATAAATCTTTCCAATATTGTTTGTTCTGCTGGGCACATTTTTACCAGTTGCGCCTTCTGTTTGCATGGCACTAAAAATTAAAAATGACAAAATAGTAACTCAATCATAAAGGGAGCAACAGCCAGGCACTGATTTTAAGTTGAATCATGCAGTGCTTGGTCCCTGCTTCACTGAGAGGAACATAAATGATGCTAGGCTTGCAGTGACGAATTATGCAGCTACAAAAAAGAGTGCCACACAAGCCAACAAATGGTAAGGAATGGACGGGCTCAAAGTCCTTTTTGTTAACAACACTGTCTCGCAAGCAAGACGCATGTGCTAGTGCATGCTCTTGCAGGATTAGAAGTGTAGGAGGCTGGCCTGCTTGTAGTGGGTACCAAAGGTACTTACACCTTGTGCCAGGTCCAGTTTTCCCTTATTAGTGTAGAAGAGGTGTCTCTAGCAGCTTAGGCTGATAGAAGGTAGCTATGGCAAAGCAGGTTAGGCTGAACTAGGAGACATGTAAAGCTCCTACTATACCACTGGTGTCATATGCACAATATCATAAGAAAACACAATACACAGAAGTACTAAAAATAAAGGTACTTTATTTTTATGGCAATATGCCAAAAGTATCTCAGTGAGTATCCTCGGTATGAGGATAAGTTATATACACAAGATATATGTACACAAACCAAAATTATGCAGATAATAGCAAAAGGAAGTAATGCAAGCAATGTAAAATTACAGTAGATTGCAATAGGAGCACATAGGTATAGGGGCAACACAAACCATATACTCCAAAAGTGGAATGCGAACCACGAATGGACCCCAAACCTATGTGAGCTTGTAGAGGGTCACTGGGACTGTAAGAAAACAGTGAGGGTTAGAAAATAGCCCATCCCAAGACCCTGAAAGGTAGGTGTAAAGTGCACCTAGTACCCCCAGAGAGCACAGAAGTCGTGATAGGGGGATTCTGCAGGAATAACAAACACCAGCAATGCAACAACAGTGGATTTCCGGACCTGAGTACCTGTAAGACAAGGGGACCAAGTCCAATAGTCGCGACAGTGTCGAGAGTGGGCAAGAGCCCAGGAAATGCCAGCTGAGGGTGCAAGGAAGCTGCCACCTGTTGGAAGAAGCTTGGAGTTATGCAAGAAAGAAGAGGACTAGGAACTATTCCTTTGGAAGACAGATGTCCCACGTTGCGCTGAAGCTTGCAGAGGTGTTTCCACGCAGAAAGACTGCAAACAAGCCTTGTTAGCTGCAAGGGTCACGGTTAGGGTTTTTGGATGCTGCTGTGGCCCAGGAGGGACCAGGATGTCGCCACTTAGATGAGGAGACAGAGAGGGTGCCCAGCAAGTCAGGGAGCCTTCACAGAAGCAGGCAGCACCCGCAGAAGTACCTGAACAGGCACTTAGAAGAAAAGTGAACCAGAGTCCACCCGAAGTCACAAAAGGGAGTCCCATGACGCCGGAGGACAACTCAGAAGGTTGTGCACTGCAGGTTAGAGTGTCAGGGACCCAGGCTTGGCTGTGCACAAAGGAAATCCTGGAAGAGTGCACAGGAGCCGGAGCAGCTGCAAATCACACAGTACCCAGCAATGCAGTCTAGCGTGGGGAGGCAAGGAGTTACCTCCACCAAACTTGGACTGAAGAGTCACTGGACTGTGGGAGTTACTTGGACAGAGTTGCTGAGTTCCAGGGACCACGCTCGTCGTGCTGAGAGGGGACCCAGAGGACCGGTGATGCAGTCTTTTGTTGCCTGCGGTTGCAGGGGGAAGATTCCGTCGACCCACGGGAGATTTCTTCAGAGCTCCTGGTGCAGAGAGGAGGCAGGCTACCCCAAGAGCATGCACCACCTGGAAACAGTTGAGAAAGCCGGCAGGATAAAGCGATACAAGGTTGCTAGTAGTCGTCTTGCTACTTTGTTGCGGTTTTGCAGGCGTCCTGAGCAGTCTGCGGTCGATCCTTTGGCAGAAGGTGAAGAGGGAGATGCAGAGGAACTCTGGTGAGCTCTTGCATTCGTTATCTGAAGAACTGCCCAAAGCAGAGACCCTAAATAGCCAGAAAAGGAGGTTTGGCTACCAAGGAAGGAGGATTGGCTACCAAGAGAGGTAAGAGCCTATCAGAAGGAGCCTCTGACGTCACCTGCTGGCACTGGCCACTCAGAGCAGACAAGTGTGCCACAAACACCTCTGTTTGCAAGATGGTCTGGGACACACTGGAGGAGCTCTGGGCACCTCCCCTGGGAAGTGCAGGTCAGGGGAGTGGTCACTCCCCTTTCCTTTGTCCAGTTTTGTGCCAGAGCAGGGCTGTGGGATCCCTGAACCGGTGTGGACTTGCTTATGCAGAGATGGGCACCATCTGTGCCCATCAAAGCATTTCCAGAGGCTGGGAGAGGCTACTCCTCCCCAGCCTTCACACACCTATTTCACATCTATTTCCAAAGGGAGAGGGTGTTACACCCTCTCTCAGAGGAAGTCCTTTGTTCTGCCTTCCTGGGCCAGGGTTGCCTGGACCCCAGGAGGGCAGAAACCTGTCTGAGGGGTTGGCAGCAGCAGCAGCTGCAGTGGAGACCCCGGAAAAGCAGTTTGGCAGTACCCGGGTTCTGTGCTAGAGACCCGGGGGATCATGGAATTGTCCCCCCAATGCCAGAATGGCATTGGGGGGACAATTCCATGATCTTAGACATGTTACATGGCCATGTTCGGAGTTACCATTGTGACGCTGTACCTAGGTAGTGACCTATGTGCAGTGTACGCGTGTAATGGTGTCCCCGCACTCACAAAGTCTGGGGAATTTGTACTGAACGATGTGGGGGCACCTTGGCTAGTTCCAGGGTGCCCACACACTAAGTAACTTTTCACCCAACCTTCACCAGGTGAAGGTTAGACATATAGGTGACTTATAAGTTACTTAAGTGCAGTGGTAAATGGCTGTGAAATAACGTGGACGTTATTTCACTCAGGCTGAACTGGCAGGCCTGTGTAAGAATTGTCAGAGCTCCCTATGGGTGGCAAAAGAAATGCTGCAGCCCATAGGGATCTCCTGAAACCCCAATATCCTGGGTACCTCAGTACCATATACTAGGGAATTATATGGGTATACCAGTATGCCAATGTGAATTGGTAAATTAAGTCACTAGCCTGTTAGTGACAAATTTGGAAAGCAGAGAGAGCATAACCACTGAGGTTCTGGTTAGCAGAGCCTCAGTGAGACAGTTAGGCATCACACAGGGAACACATACAGGGAACATACGTATGAGCACTGGGGCCCTGCCTGGCAGGGTCCCAGTGACACATAGACTAAAACAACATACATACAGTGAAATATGGGGGTAACATGCCAGGCAAGATGGTACTTTCCTACTAGAATCCAGGGGGTACTAACTGTTCAGTGATAGAGGGGGCACAGGGGCTGCTTGGTTGAAGATATCAGAGCCACAGAGGTACTGGTATTAAAATTGCAGAGAAGCTGCTGTAAACATTGCCGAAGGGGCTGAAATCCAAGAGTCACAAGTGTGTAGCAATATTAGAGTGCAGGGCTGCTGGTACTAGAGTGTTAGGTGTTTGATAACAGCGCTTAAATGGTGCTGATGTGTTGGTGCTGGAGCTACAGATGTGCTGGTTTTAGAAGTGCAGGACTGCTGATATCAGAACCGCATGCATGTGGTGAGTTCTCATCAGCAGGCTGTTCCTGGTGTGCTCGTGCTTGGTGATGTGTGTGAGATGACGTGGATGGAATGCTTAGCGTGGCTTTAGAAAGGGGTTATGGAATGTTGGTGGTGTGGACGACTGCTCGGATGGTCTCTTGGTGTCACCGTCCATTGGGCACCTGTTGTTGACCCTTACTTAAATAAATGTTTCTTAAATAAAAGTTCCTGCATATATTACTCACTGTGTCAGCTGGGCTGACATTCTCTTGTTATACCAATGCAGCGGGTGCTCCTGTGAAAGCTGCATAGGGTAGATGGAGCTGATGATCTGAGTATACTGGATATCATACCTCCAGAAGCTCCAATCTCTCAGCTGAACGGGTGATGACTTCAGAGCTTCCAAAGTGCTGATTTTCAGTACCCAGAGTTTTTTGTCTTTAAGGTAAGGAGGTGATATTAGAAATGCGGAAGTGTGGGTCTGCCTGTACAGGTTGCATATTAAAACTTAGAGACACTGACATTAGGGAAGTAGGAGCATGGACATTGATTGACCAAAATTCCAGGAAGTGGCTTCATGTGCCCAATGACTCCCTATGTGACATCACAGGAAATTACATCACATGACCTCTAACCTGGTGATAGAAATTGGCATCATGTGACCTTTAACCTGGAATGTTACAGAAAGTGACAATACATCACCTTTGATGTTATGACAGGTAGTGAAATTGGGTGACCTTTGATAACTTAGCCAACTTATGTTTGTGGGCCAGCTCTGATCTTTTTGCCTTAGGGAAAAACCCACAGACTGGCCAATGACAGCTGCAAGACTGAGCAAGTGCTGTTACCGTGTGCCCATCCATTCTTTCCTTCTGCTGCTGTCACTATGTGCCCATCCCTGCTCACTTTTATTGTTCTCTCACTGTGTACCCATTTCTCTAGTCTATGAAATGTCTCTGTTTTCAAACCACGTCTTTCAGGCTCTTGCGTCAATAGCTCTTCCTTTAGCGAGTGTTATATAGTGCTACCCATCCAATGTAGCATGCCAGAGTGCTTTACATCACAAACATACTATACGGGGAGAATGAGTAATTCAAGTGTTTATGTCAAAATATAGGAAATGTTATTAAGGCAATGAGGACTACAAGGTGTAGGAGCTATAATGGTAGGCATTATATGTTAAGAGTGTTTGGTCTGGAGAAATAAAAGGGTGATTTACTAAGTTTTCACATAGGGCAGTAAAAAAAAGTTGCTGCGCTGCGTTGTCTGAAGAGGAAAGAGCACAACAGGACCATATCTACTAAGATATGGTGCTGTTACTCTCTCTCATCAAGTGCTGATGTACCTTAGGCTGCCTTGCACCAATAAACACACCATATAGTGCAAGGATGTGTGCTTGATGTCAAGCATAGGTTTTATACTGGAAGAGTACCCTTTCAGCACCAAATTCTATGCTTTAACAAAGTTTAACACTTTTCCACTTTGTAAGCGTGGTCTTTGGTGAAGCACATAGGCAAATTTGGAGTTTATCCAACTTTACGCTATTTCTTTGATGCAAATCCCTTTCTACCAAAGTTAGTAGATATGGATGGGCTACAAATTCCATGGATGGGTGTATGAGAATGTACGATGGGTCGTCTCCTTGAAGCAAAGTAGCGCACAGAGCTAGATTGTCTTACTTTAGGGCTATTTTCCAATGCAATACAGGATTTGCACAGGAAAGTAAACCTAAAACACTTTTGTGATCAAACCAAGGTCAAAGTTTTAGCAAATGTACACCATAAATTCAGAATATTTAAGATAACACAATGATTGAGGGTGGCATACGAATATAATTGCATTACTATCCAAAAGATATATTTGTAGTAAACTTAGAATTAACAAACAATTGAGGGAAACACATGATTCTAAATCTATGACTTGCAATTTGTGTGCAGAGCTTTGATGCCAGTTTATAGCTCAATGTGCTATATTAGAAGGTTTGTAACTCATGAACTCCAAGTAACAAAAGAATCTTGGGGTGGGTTAAGTGCTTCTGTCAACAATTATATTTGTATCTCTCGTAACCTAATGGATTTATTGAACAGCGGTAGCATTATTGCTTCAGATTTTAGTGACCACAACCCCTTAATGGTAGCATTAACTTTGCCATTTCGGGAGCCACCCTTAGTTGAAACTACGTTACGCAATCTGAAGGCATCTACTGACAGCCTCCAACTGGTTTAGAAGCTTTCTTTTCCACCCCTAGCGTTATGTAGAGTTGTGGCTGAGAATATGGTGCATTTCCTGAATTGCTTGGATAAACGGGGGATAGTTGCCTCTTTTGAAGCCTTTTGCTGTGGATTTAAGTGGTCCCTTTTTAAACCTTGTAAAGCAGCGCATGCTAGACTGCGCTGGTTTGATCATGACTGTTCAGAAGCAAACAGACATTTGTGTAAGGCTCTTAACACCACATCAAGGACCCTGGGGTAGTAGCTAACTTACAGAAGTGCTACAATCAATCACCTCTAGTCAGGGGAGGATAATTATCAACCAGCAGTGGGACACATTAACTCATGCCGCTCAGACTAAGAACAGCAGGTCCTTTTGGGGAGAGGTGTCCAAAATGAGATTCTTAAACCTTCATGTGACCCAAACTAGCTGTCACATTGCCGGTGTCACTTGGGTGGCTCACTTTACTTAGATTTATGCGGAATGCTGCGGATGACCCACCAACCATGGAAATAAAGGGTTTGGTAATTCAAGTAAAGTTGCAGGAAGTTACCATTGCTGTACAGCAAAGTGCAAGAGTCAAGTCTCCTGGGCCAGACGGGGTCCCAATTGACTTGATTTAAATGTAATTTCCATCTATGGGCCCCATTGATGGCTAAAGTTTTTAACAGCTGGACCCATTGTGAAATACCCACCTCGTGGGCTCTCTCTACCATTGTCCCACTATTCAAGAAGGAGGACCGGTCGACACCTGAATGTTATTGTTCGATCTCCTTAATTGAAATACCAGCACAAATCTTGGGCAGGGTCAATTACAACAAGGTGATGAAATGGATAGATGAGAATAGAATTTTAAACTGAAGCCAAAATGGTTTTAGGAGCTGGTGGCATATTTAATTCTGGGGAAGTACACAGTGGCAAAACAAACTCCACTTTACCTTGCCTATATGGATTTGTGTATGGCTTTTTATTGTGTTAATCAATCAAAGCTCTAGGAAATCCTATTGGGTATGGGCATGGACGTTTCACCTGTTCATTTGCTTGCCACTCTGCATGATAACACAAAGTCCAGGGTCAGATTTGGCCAGAATGGGGAATTGTGTGATGAGATCGTTATTAAGAGGGGGTGTAACAGGGGTGCATACCTGCACCATTATTTATTTATATATAAACTATCTCACCCCGCATTGACATCTTGTACCAGGGACATACTGATGATAAAAGGGGCTCCTCTCCCAGCATTGGTGAATGCAGAAAATGCAGTGTTAATCGCCCATGTGCCGCTGGCCCTACGTCTACTTGTTTGCACAATTTATGAACAGCCTTAATTTATCATCAAATTTTACAAAAAAAGGTATAATGTCATGTGGGCTGAAGTGCCCGCATCCTTCAAGTATTTCAGTAGTCTCTTGAGCACTCGCACCTTTCCCTATTGGGGTGTTACCTTTAGCACAGCAGGTTTCTGGGCACCGAACATAGTACAGCAAAGGGAGAAGTTATCCC
Organism: Pleurodeles waltl; assembly: GCF_031143425.1. Lineage (NCBI taxonomy): Eukaryota > Metazoa > Chordata > Amphibia > Caudata > Salamandridae > Pleurodeles > Pleurodeles waltl. The sequence goes on along the minus strand of NC_090445.1, from coordinate 428,176,181 downwards.
GCGATGTTGGGTCACTGTTTAGTTTCCCTTTCCCTCCAGGATGTATGCCACTTGGTCAGATAATAAAGATATACACCTCCCAGTGTGTACCAGTGGCCTCATACGGGGTGTAAATATGGAGTATAGGCAAGTGTGCAGCAATCCAAGCAGAAGAAAAACAGTTTTGCAGGAAGCTATTGTCTCTCCCCCTATATATTTCACACTTTATTTGCCACAATGACTTGGGATTAGGGTACTTGACTGACAGAATTTCCGCCTTTGCTATGGTTCGGAAGATGAAAGAAGCTGCCCTTACGAGGAATATATAAAGTGACTACCTAGAATGTGATAAAGGCTGAACTATACCGTGGCTGGCCTATGTAGAGAGGGCATATGAGGAAATCGGCCTTAGCCACTGGATTTCACATGCAGCACTGAGCACTTTACCTGGGGAAAAACAAGTCCCAGCACTTTTACTGGCGCAGGCCCAAGCTTGCAGGCTAGAGGCCGACTCTATTAAACCTACTGCTGTGAGTTATTTGTGATTAACCCATAAAAGCCTCTTTTTAGCTTCTTGTGGATCGTTGGAGGGAGATGGCAATGATCATTACTCTTCCGGCTCAGGGTTGAAACAGTTAAATATCCGCTGTGTTTTCCGCTCGGTTTCCAGCACATATTTGACTCACAACCATGCCCCTGAAACGGCCAGTCTGGATATTCCATGCTCCATTTTCTTGTCTTTTGTGGTTCTATTTAAATTCACGAAACAATTTTTAGTTCCCTAACTTAGATCCAGAAGCTAGAGAAAATGCTTACTAGCTTATCAATATCTTACGGAGCTGCCTGACCCTGAAACCTGTTTTCATGTTGGTTCACTTTTATGTGCTGCAGTTCACCCGATGCACCCTGATTAAATGATCTTCTTTTGAGCTGGAGTAAACAAGTTTCATATATATGGTTTAAAATAGGGCTTAGCCACAACGAATGTGTTACCACCAGCTATGCGAGGCATTTTTTACAGGAAATAGTGAGCCCTCTTTTTAGACTTAGGAGATGCCGGGGTTGAATGATAATTGTAAATGCATGTAATGGTTTTTACTGCTGTTGTGTACTTTGTTGTCTTTATATTTAATTTATGGATTGAACATATATCAAGAAACTGAAGATGGTGTTTTAAGTGTCCATATTACTCAATTGAGATGCGCTGTTCCAAGAGAAATGACTCCATTCCACCAATTAGGATAGGGGTCTTCTGAGTCCCCACACACATTAGCCTTTCAGGAACACTAGCCCTCACTCACCATTAGGTGACATGCTTCATTATTGGCCCATGCTCCTCATCAGGCGGCACTCCAATGCCTGATGGGCCCGGCTAGATGGCTCTTTGCAGGAGATGTTTTTTAAGAAAAATGCTGGTAGTGAGTGGATATGAAAGTTCTGGAACAAAAAAAGTTAAAATCGGCAATAGGTGCCCAAGATAATTATCTTTAATGTAACCTGACACCCCTGCCAAGGTTCAAAACAGAAAACAAGAAAGCTCGGAGTATAATGATCTGATTCCCTATCCAAAAATGAATGAATGTCTACTGCTTCAATTAGAGGTGTAGGTGTTGGAGAACTGTGTGTGGGTATTCCCTACACCACAGAACTACTAGTCATGACCAACATGTTTGTCGACTAAGGAAGTCTCTTGGATCTACTGGCGATTCATCAGGACCTATTATCGTGCCTAACACTCACTAAGAGTGTAAAAATACTCTATTATTATTTCTTGAGTATGAAATCACTAAAATCTCACATTGGAGTTGTATGCTTCTGAATGAGTGGACCTAGTTGTACAAAACAAGCAATAGTATGTTACAATCAGTACTGAATAAGCACATATTCGTGAGCACACCTACTGCCATACAAACAAGTGTTTACAGCCATATTAATGCACAACGTGGGGTAAAGTGAACGTATTTTTATGCCAAAGACCAAAGAGAAGCATCCCCCACCATGTTATTCTTACCCTCCTAGATCAGGTATTCAGGCCCCATGGGGATTGCATGGATGCTGTCTGTTCCTCTATCAAGACAATCTAACAAATATATTTGGAGATAACAAGAAGATGGTTATCTGGGTGCCCTGTGGTCCTCATGCCTAGCCACATTGAGTTCACCTCATCTGAATACACATGGGGTATGTAGGATAATAAAGGGTAGATCTACGACAGAATACCTACATCTAAATCACGTTGGTGCCCGGGGTAGTGCTAAGCTCACCTGAGAACTGCTGGGATATGTGAGATCCTACGTCATAGATCAAAGACAAAGTAGCAACACTTTAATCATGCTGGTTGGATGCTGCCCCACATGACAGCTCCCACGAATCTGAACATTAATCAGAAAAACTGGTATTTTTCATCATCAAAAAATAGTAGCATTCTCACAAGAGGTCAGATATGGGTTATGGTTACATCTATACTACACTGTGTAATTATATGTTTGCCACCACTACCTCTTGGTCACAGTTTCCTTTCTATGATCATCCATCATTAAGTTACTAGCAAAGTATCCCTGAATTATGGACAGGTAACCTGATCATAAAGTAGCGATCATTGGTATATAATATGTCTTCGGTTTGGTGATTTTCATGAGTCAAATCACTTCTGATATGTCCCCAAATTTGGCAGCTCCTCCCATCTAACAATAAACAAAAATATGACCAGGACCCATCTAAATGTGGTTTAAAGTTGTGATTAATGATCTTAAATAAGGGGGAAGGACCCGCATACTTCCCTTGAATTTGGGTGAGATGAAACAACTTCATATATGACTGGAAGTAATCAGAATCCCAAAAGTAGGTCCCGGCGGCACCACCCTAACAAGATTTTTCATTAGTAGTAGGTTTAATGTGAAAAATGTTCCCTAAATCACTCCTCAAAAAACTATGATTTGACAGCTCACGGCTTCTTGCAGTCAATGTTTATGACGGCACTGGGTGCCCTCAGAACGGGTAACATCTATCATCACCGGTTCCACTAGCGTGACAGCCCCAACCAAGATATTCCTCCCATCAATAAGTTGGGCTACAATATTGCCTCCGCTCATCCCATATTAAGCCGTTTATGCCTCTTTAGTAGCAAAATGTCATATTCACTATAACTGGTTAATCCAGAAAGCATGCTGGTATGTAAAGAAAGGGGTTTGACAGCTCCCATCAAGCTTTCATTTACACAGCAATAAAATTGTAACCCCATTGTTTAAAAGGGACCCATTAGGTCACTATTTACCCCCAAGAGTGCTCCGTGATGTTTAGTCATAGTCACAAAACTCCAGTACTCACTTAACTGAAAGGCGCCATGGTCAGTATGACCTACCCCATGTCCAAGCTCTGCGCAATGTTTTGGAGCTGGGGAAGGCCAGCCTTAAGTCTTCATACAGGCGGGGACTACAGCATCAATAGAAATAAAGAAAGGAACTAAAAGTGAAGTAAATGAGACAGCCATCTTAGAGTGTGTTTCCATGTTAAAGGAGAGACCCTAAAACTAAAAAAAGGAAGTAAGAGAAGATGGACTTCAACTGGAAAATGACAGCCATCTTTGAATGTGTCTTCAAGAAGGCTGTTAATGTAACAGAGTCTATGTCTCCAAAAAACAGACAGTTCCACATATCATGTTTGTTGCAGACAGTTTATTATGACAGGGACAAAAATTGAGATCCTGGTATAATAAACCCAGTTCCTTCCTACATAGTCAGCTTTTGAGGTGCAGTTATAATCATTATTTATAGTCATGGGAGTTCAGCTTATCTTGTTTTTGTAATAGGCTTCAAAGCAGGAGATAGTGGCCTCTACTCCTTATTCCAGAATTTGGACCAAGGGATGTCATCATTGAGTCCATTAACACGAGTTCGTGATCTAAAAACCCACTGTTGTTCTTTCTCAAATGGTCTTCTTGATAACATCTGTGAGTCTTGCATAGTTTTCAGATTTACCCTTCTAAGGTCATCTGGAGAGTGTCTCTGATCTGCAAAGTGTGTACAGAGTTTTGTTGTGGTGAGGTGACGTGATTGTGCTGCGATGTTTATAAAGGCATGTTTTGATCATTCTCGTGGTCATTCCTATGTAAAGGAGATTGCATTGACACTTGATCAAATAGATACAGTTTTTGGTGCATATGTTCACTTGTTTATGGAGATGCCAAGTCCCAGGGCTTAATTTGCCATATTGGGTGGTCACCTCCCCCTCTCTGGTTTACTCAATACGCTTTGTTTCCAAGTGGTGGCCCACCTACGTAATCTCCTATCCATACATGCACATACCCTTACACTTTAACATTCAGTCCCAAATTTGATCACTTACTGCATCATTTCTGGATTGTCTCTGTGGTCAAGTCATTGTGAATCATTGTACGGTCAGGGTTCCTTAGTGCCACCTCTTTCACCTGGGCTGTTGGCTTTCCCTGTGGTTGGAACGGATCAGCTTATATGTGGTCTCAGTTTCCATCGTGTGCAAGAACACACATGTTGGCTTTACCCATGCAAGGCCTTTTGACCACTCATTTGTGCTAGACCATGATGTGTGTTCTGGATAAATAGGTCCATGCCTGCCTCAGGGAGATGAACTCAATCTGGCCATAGTTTAAAGGGGCCCATTGAGTATTTGGCTGAGTCTCAAAAACACATTCCCTCTCTATTTAAAAACAGTGGTGTTTAACTTTCTCCGGGCACCCCAGCTACTTCTAGTGATTTGACCCTGTGCAAATAGCGCCAGATAATAATCACAGATCATGTTATTTCAGTTCCACCAAGTTCTCCACTTGTAACTGCAAGTGAGTGCCTTGTCTTCTGTAGCAATGGCTCCCTGCCAGTAGCAGTAAAGCCATTCTAACCCAGCTGTAATACTATAATGTCTGGTGTTCAGGGGGTGATTAGATGTAGCTTGATGAACCCATCAAATGTGTTGCAATGCAGGCCTCATCTGCCCATCCAAGATACACCTGTGCAGACCAAATTTTGCTCTCCACTGTTAGTTTCCATGTGGACGAGCAGCGCCGCTCTAGAGACAAATGAATGTCTCATCACCAATACACTTCTGGCAGCTGTTAAGCAAAGAAAACCTCAAGGCTCAAGGCCCAAGATGAAGCAAAGTTTTTTTTATTACGCACAAGTGAGTTTATTATTAACAAGTTGTCCCACACAGTACAACTCAAGGTTAATAAAATCTTTTTTTTCCCACAACAAAATTCCTATTTCAAACTTTGTTGGCAACACATTTCAATATCAAAATAATGAGAAAACAAACTCAGTTATTAGACTTATTTTTCCCTTTTTACTACTAAACTACAGGCAACATGTGTTAATATGATTCCAAATTAAGAAAACAAATATTACTCATCTGTGGAGCATTCATGTAACCAAACCATTCCTGGATACTATACAATTGCAATAATTTCCACCATCTAGCAGCCATGTTTACCCTTACCAATTACTGTGGGCAAACAGAGCTTGAAAAGGTTGGAGTCCCACCTCCGAGTTCTTCTGATGTTATCTTTTGATCCTCCTTCTATGAAGGCGGTTGTGCCGTCATCGATCTGAAAGGAGTGAGTCGTAAAACAGGTCTGAGTGACCTCGCTTTAGCAACTCTCCTGGCTTGGACTTTCTTGTCCTGGTACACTGTCAGTGGGAACCCATCCTTGTGGATAAGCAGATAGCCATCACCCTTCCCAAATAACTCCAACATAGTGAGGTAACAAACTCACTAAGCATTTATTGTCAGCACCTCTTATGTTGTTTATAGTCACCACCCTCTTTCCTATGTTGATTTTATATACACGAGGACTGTAAAGTCGACAACATTTCCCTAATCCCCCATCAATAATGCAAAATACCCTCAGCCTACCACCCTACTTCAAGGAATCCAACAATTCTGATCCACGGAATCCTAGAAAAAAATGAAATAGAAAATGCAGCACAGGTGAGGTTTATCCAATTTTGGGAGGTACATATGAACTGCATTTGGTCAAAAATGATTTGTAGTGCAGTAAAGTTCATAGAGGTTCTGTTGTAACACGCCTAGCGTCCTGCTGTGGCCCAGCCTTTCAATGTTTAGAGCGGTAGGAAACGTTTTGTAGCGTTCACCAACCCTTGGAGTCTGTCGCAGTAGGCTAGGCCTACCAAGTATTTGGTGACCCAACACCTTCATATTCTTGTATCCTTGTTCCAGTGGTTGAACAACTTCACTCTGCTGTGTGGTTCAGGTATTGATTCAGGCACCTGTGATTTAAAAAAAAACTCTTATAACACTGTTGATAAAGCTGATGTGTGCTTGGGGTCAGTGCCAGATCAGATATTCTTCTCTCTTCTCCAGTGCACTAGTTTCCAAAGCTCTAGGTCAAAAGGGTCATCTGACTTCCAGCTTCTAGCTTCTCCACTCTGAAACGTTCCATCTAGGAAGGAGAGAGAGCATCAGCTACTCTGTTGTTAATCCCTTTTACAAGCCTAGAACTTGAACTTGATGTCACTGGTCAACTGCAACCCGCATAGCATTAACTTCCTCAGCAAGCCTTGGACAGTGTGGCAACATTTTGTGATGTATTATCTGTACTACCACCATGTTGTTCATTAGGATGAACAACATGGTGGTAGCAAAGACAATAAATCACATCATAAGCTATCAATCTCTCTGGCCAAATGTGCAGAGCCACTAGGGTGGGGAAAGCTCCAGTATTGCTATGTTTCTGGCTCTGTTATTAAAAAAAAAAGCCTTGAAGGAGGCCATTTACTCACACATCACACTGTACTCCTAAGGACTCCAAAACCATGTCTGCCCAAGTGATTCATGAGCTTGTGCGCCTGGTGGGAGAATGTCCAGACAACTTCCATGAGCTGGCTCCATTGAAGTTTGCCAAACAATTTCAGGCCTTGAGCCTAATAAAGTGGTGCTTATGCGTTATGTCTGCAGTTGTGTGAATTATGTCAAATGGGTATTCAGGGACGAATATACTAATGTGATGATGTGAAATGACGACAATATGCGTAAAAGGATAATGTGGGTATATAGGACAACGATGTTTTAATGAAGTGTGCCATTACATTAGGATATTTAAGTGGTTATGCAAAGTGATTGTGTTCTGTACTGTTCGATGTAATTGGAATTAAGTTTAATAGAAGACGATCTTCAAAAGGTTGGATGCCATAAAATTATATATGTGTGTGTGTGTGTGTGTATATATACACATCAGAATGGAAAATCTCACAATATAGGATCTATTGATCACCGAATTAAGGTCCACATGTACGAACCTCAGGTTTTGTTACTCACAATTTGCGAGTCGCAAAACCTGATGCACAACAGTGTCAATGACACTGTTTGCGATTCCCAAAAGGGTCGCAAATGACCTACCTCATGAATATTCATGAGGTAGGTCGCAATTTGCGACCCCATAGGGAATGGCTGCCTTCACAGGGATGGTGGCCTGCTGGAGACAGCAGATCACCATGGCTGTGACTGTTTTTAAATAAAGCAGTTTTTTTTTTAATGTAGCCCGTTTTCCTTAAAGGAAAACGAGATGCATTTCAAAAACAAAAAAATGAGAAGGTTTCTTTTCATTTTTTCAGAACAGGCAGTGCTCTGTAGGACCACTGCCTTCTCTGAAAAAATATTTTTGCTGCCATTCACAAAGGATGGACCCCTTCCCGTTTGCGAATGAGTTAGCACCAGTGTCACACTGGTGCTAACTGCGATTGTTTTGCGACCGCATTCGCAGTCACAAAACAATCTTACATTGCACTGCGACTCGCAATTAGGAAGGGAACACCCCTTCCTAATTGTGACTCGCAAACTGTTTTTGCTATTCGGTAAATAGATTACCAAATCGCAAAAATGGGTCTGTACATCCCAAATAGCATTTTCCACGTCGCAAACGGCCCGATTCGCCGTTCGTGATGTGGAAAATGCTTCGTACATCTGGCCCTAGATTCGGATATGGTGTGTGAATAGTACTAATTTAGAATAATACTTTAATGTAATACTTTAATGTTAAACAAATACTCGTCTTTGGACATAATTATGTTCAGGAATGAGAAAATGATGATATTATTATAGGTTGTTGTCACAATTTTATATTTGTATTTCTTCTAAATAAAAAAATGAGTAAAACCTGGATGTATGAATACCGATCTAACTCCCCACACTTGAATAGATTAAGGTTCAAGTCGTATAGCAACCAAGTCATCACCATAATGTCTGAACTTATCTCTGACACTTTGGGCATTTTTTATCATAGAACAGCCTTATTTATTGTGACGGCTGTTAGCATGGCATCCATCTACTCCTTAGTGTTATCCTTGGGCCCCGCTCTCGTTCTTTACTGTGGTATTCTGTACCGCTATTCTCAATTGTATCTGTAACCCTTCCTCCCATGCTCCAACAGTGTGAAAACATCAACAAATTCCCAAACCATCTCCTTTACTACCTTGGGGGTGTGTCATGTATTGAATTGTCTAACTACCCATGAAAAAGGTCCCCCAGGTATGAGCTCCTTTCTCCAGAATGTGCTGCAGAAGCTAACATCTGGCTACCCTTATGCCAAAGCTCTGTTATGGTTGTGGGAATGATGACTGGTGTGCCAAGCTATGTCTTTAGCAGCTCCATGTGGTCCCACTCCTTTGTGACGGAAACATACTCTAGAGGTGTGAAAAGCTTGGCCTTTATCAACATCCTAATACTGTTTTTCCTTTCTTTCCAAAAAACATTCTCACAAACCTCATCTTGCTTGTTCACAATTTTACACAGCAAACACAGTAACTCTTTACAGACATCGGGCTGTCCAGACAGGGACCTGCCTGAGGTGGAAACACTTGCCTCAGCAGAGGTTGAGGTTTTGGCCATTGCTGGATAGGAAGGGTGGTCATCCATGGTGGGGGCATGTCTGTGCGGACTCTTTTTCAGGGCCAAAAAGGCTGCCAACTTCCTCTAAAAATCTTTCTTAGGTTATCTTGTCTCAAGGCACCCTGCTGTGGGTGAATGTTCTTCCTCTTCACTGCTAAAGGTGCCATCTGCCTGATATTCGGGCCCAACAACAAGGTAATGGATGGAATGCTTGATTTAATCTCAGCCACTGGCAAGCGCACAGGCGATATTCCAAGTCCATTATTTTTCACCCACCATGCCACTCTAGACAAAGGCCTGCCTTATTGAAATCAGCAACAACGCTGCTCTTCATAGGAGCTATCTATCCTCAACTGTTATGAGAGGCCCCGTCCGGAAGGTGGGGTCACAAGACGTTCCAGCTTGGTTTCGCCCTACTTGGGACTTGTTAGAAAGGTGTAGCTTGAGCCCTATGGCACAGTGATTACTGGATGCATATTTGGGCATACTCATCACACTGAGGGCATCACCTGCAACAAAAAGGTGATGAATGGAATGCTTGGATTAATCTCAGCCACTGACAATTGCTCGGGCTACCTTCCAGTCCATAATTTTTCACCCACCTAGATCAAGACCTGCCATCAGCACCGACGCTGCTCCTCATTTGTGTCCAGCGTGATTGATAGGTGATTACACATTGGATGGATATAGGTGTGGGGTTATCATGTGGTCAGAAATAATGTTTCTAGCCAGTATCGCTGCACCTAAATCCTGCTATTCCACCTCAATCCCATGGAATGATAAATACCTGGTTGACTTATATTTCTGGATTAAGTTATGCATGGAACTGCCAATTCCATGTGGATTTAAACTCTAATTTACTACCAGCTCTAAGCAACTAGTGAGTAGGAGAGAACGTGGGGTGGTGTTAGGGGACAAAGGCAGGTGGCAGACTGGCAGTGAGGAGCCTTCTATGCTCCCCCTGTGCTGTGTGAGTGAGTTGGATGGGGAGACAGGGCAGGACTGATCTTGCAGCCTAATCCTCATGTGATTTTACCATCTGGATCAAATCCAATGTTCCTCCACCCTCGAAATCCCAGAACAGGAACACTTGGCCAGTTGTGATCTGACCAACCGGTATCTCCCTTAAAGATATCACTCCATCTGACTTGTAATTGGGATCTTAGTGCACAAGTTTTTTTCACTCTTTTCCCATGCTGTGGGTAACACTGACACCCAGTGGAATGTATTCTCAACCCATTTAAATGAAAACTTGAGGCACTTTATCATGCACGTGTCCACTTGGAATACACAATCACAATCTTTTCCCATGCATGGGTGCGCTACCTTGCTGAGTTCCTTAATATTAAGGACCATACCCAGAGATTGATTTTGATTAATGACATAAGAGTACAGGGTTGTTTGGAATAAGGGAGACTCTGCAGACTAGGAACTACTGAGTCACCGAAAGGGGTGATTTTACTCCTGTCCTACATCCTGTCTCTCTCATTTCCAAACTATGGGTAGATTTCACAGCAAGAGGAAAGAGTATAGTTTGGGGCATTACACAAATAGATTTCTATGCCAGGTTCTACACTGCCTAGTGAGGAATAACCAAGAGCATTGGACCGGCAGGATGTAGGTGGAATGTTGTTTGTAGCTAGTCTTCAGATGTCTTTAAAAAGCCTTGGTTTGTGCTACTGAAGCCACCTTGGCGTTCTCCAAGTACATTCGATTTCAGAAAGAACAATACAAGATGTACGAGGGAATCCATCTGGCAACGGGGTCTTGAATAGAGTCTTGGATGCATCAATGTCTTGGTGGTACCTAGATAAAATTCATCACATCTGCAATCAACTTTATGTAATACCTCCGCCAAGGAAGCATTAGTACATATCAAGATCCAGAAGGAATACTGGGCAAATACTTACTTGTAAAAGTGGAATTCGAGTAAAACCTTGGGGTCAAATGTTCTGTGTCAGTTGGGTCTTTCAGTGTCCAAGGACAGTCATGCTTGACTGTCTTTCAGCTGAGGGAGTATGTGCTTCAGCAGACCCTGTTTTGTTGTCTGATTTACTGCTCAAGGTTAAGAGCAGGGGAGTTTTTATACAGACTTGGTTCTGATCAGGCACAGCTGGCATTTAACCTGGTGACCTTTGCAGTGCCTGGAAAGCCAAGAATACAGTTGTTTGAGCTGATGCTTCTGCAGGGTACATTGTGTGCATTTGTTGTTATGGCAGTTACACTCGGACTACAACAGAAAATTTAAATAACCATCCCCAAGGAAATGGAGGTCAGCCGGTGTTTGTGCAAATTGTATGGCCTTTGCACACGACTGGAGTTAATTTTAAACATATTGCCACAGGAATAGACAATGATCACAGGGTTCCACAGCAAGGTAGATCTTGCCTTTCTTCTTTTTCCCTAGAACGTAGCTGGATTAGCAGCTTTTCCTCTTTTTAATAAGAGCAGCAGATACTTACAAACACTAAAAGATGACATTCTGAACCTCTGCTACAACATCTTTGTAGGAAGCTGGCTCTTTATAGTGGTCCAAAATGACGTACCCTATCCAAAGAGTCCAAGCGATCCCCAGAGGTATCAGAGGCACAAATGACATCCCAAATGCTCTAATTTTTCGGTAGTGTGGTCGAGCAGTTAGGCTTATCAGAGGGTACTGCTAAGCATGTATTGCACACACATAGGCAGTAAGTGAGACACACACTCAGTAAAGAAATCCAACACCAATTAAAAAAAAAAAGATGTACTTTTATATAAATTTCGATACCAAGATCATAGGGTGAGTACTTTTCGAGTTATGAATTTTTACAGTTTTCAAAAGTTGACACACTGCAATTTTTGGAGCGGTAATGTTATTCTATGGGGGAAAACATATACTGCATACTGGTACTTAGCAGCAACTTACAGGACCAATTTTCTGGAGTTAAGGTAAGTATGGGGCAAGTCCAAAGCAGCACCAACAGTTCACTTCAGGAGGCACTAAGGTGCCCGGGTGAAGAGGAGCTTTTCAGCCTCAGATGCCCTAATGTTATCCTATGGGAAAGAAACCGACACTGCATATGGGCACTCAGCAAAAACTTAAAGGACTGCTCTTCTGGGCTTGAGGTGAGTATGGGGCAAGGACCAGGGCCACAACAACGGTTCACCTCAGGGGGGCTCTGGGTTGTTTGGGTGCAGAAGTGTGTTACGGTATCAGGTGTCCCATTCACTTAAGTGAGAAACAGTCAGGTCATAAAGTTGCTGCAAGCTGGGAGTGGAAAGTCAGTCCGGGTGAACCAACAGGGGGCTCAACTGGGGAGGTCCTCGGGCACTTGGGGACACCGTTGGTCCACTTCTCCTCTGGCTGTGGGGCTCAGGTGGAGTGGTGTCTTTTGGCGTTGGGTCCGGTGCTGGAGTTACTCACGGTTGCAGGGGGTCCTGCAGAATAAGCTGCAGATGCCGTTGGGAAGTCCACAGAGGATGAACTCAAGGTGGGCTTCATCTTTGGAGGGCTTAAGGACAATTTAGGAGTTCTTCTTGACAATTTGCAATGCACTGGCAGCTCTCCTGGGTTCTTGGAGGCTGCAGCTGCAGGACAGGTCAGTTGCTCCTTGAGGGTTAGGTACAGCAGGCAGGCTTAGCACCAAGTCATACACGCTCCCTGGTTCTCGGGTTCAGTAGGCCTCTTGTCCAGACCTTCCTTTTTTGTGCAGTAAAACTCTGAGGAGGTCCTGGTTTCAGGGCGTCCCATAAATACTCATTTTAGGGGCTGTTAAGGGGAGTGAGGAGCAGTAGCCAGTGGACTGCGTACCCTTTGGGTCACTACACCCCCTAGATGATCACTTCCTTTGAGGAGTGGGCACCAGCCTGACCCAGTATTCCTAAAATCCACCAAACACAAGATGGCAGAATTTCTAAAGCTATGTTGATTTCATGCTGGCCACCCTAGGGGTGTGTCCAGCCTAGAAAGGCAACACGCCTACTGCATAGCTAATTGTCCCACCTGTCCAGGTGCCAGATGGTCTCTGGGGTAGGGGGGTTGCAATCTCCCTGGGAGAGAGGCCAGATCTACATACCAAAGGCGATGGGCTTCTTCTTTAAAGCTTCCTGCCTTGGAATGCAGACCATCCAGTGGGGAGGGGTGTGCAACAACCTAGCTCGAGCAGGCTTTGCTTCTGACCTCCAGAGAGTGAAGTCTCTCACCCCTAGAGTTCAGATTCTCATCTGTTGCTGGCAAACTGGCTAGAACTGGTCAGTGAGCTCACTAACAGTTAGTAGGTTTTCAGGGGCCACTTCTAAGGTGCCCTCTGGGTGCACGTATTAATATATCCATCACTGGAATCAGTGAGGGTTTATTAATATGAGATGTTTAGCACCAAACATCAGTGCACCCATCATGTAGCTGGGGAACTTGTATTGACCAATGTCCAGCACATGTATTTAAAATGGCTTCACTGTTCACTTACTATATCTAAGAATCAACAAAGACATAGCAGGGGCATATCTGCTCTTGCAGATATGCCCAATCATATAGTATAATATAGGGGCGACTTACAAATATTACATACAGTGTTTAGAGGGCATGGCACACAGTCTGTGTGCCATGTCATGTTTTCACTTTTAGGGAGCACCTTGTCACCCAGCCTGCACTGGCTGTCTGCATGAGGTTAGTGCTGGATCCCTTAGAGTGGCACAAGTTGTGCTGCAGCTCTTAGGGCCCCTCTTCAGTAGTGCCCTCGGTGCCAGGGGTACATTTACTAGGGACTTACAGAGGTGATAAAGGGCCTGGCCACTTGGGGATCAAGTGACCAAGTGTCTTGTTTTAGGGAAGAAAAACTGGCACTGGGGACCTGGTTAGCTGTAACCCAGTGCACTTCAGTCAAGGTTGCATCAAAAACCAGGCAAAAAGTGAGGGGGGTACTGCAACCAGAACCCAGCTTCCTACAGTCTGTACATGCTGTTTGAAGCAACAATGGTCCTGATGAAAGCAACTAAGGAAGCTATAGAATATATTCACGACAGACAACTAAGAACATCCAGGAACACTGCATGATCTAAGCATTGGCGGCTGCTACTAGGCAGGGCTGTTGGGGCAGCACGCAGAGCGGGGAGGTAGTTAAAAAAAGAGGGGAAACTTGCACATAGGCACAAACAGGTAGGATACAACACATCTCCCTCTTCCCAAAAACAACAAACAAAATCAATAGATTAAACATAAACAAAGGACTACTCTACTCAAGTACCACATACACAGCATGTGCAATTCACCACTGACATTCAATGCACAGACACACATTTACACCATCATCAAAGCAGAAAACAAAATCATGTCAATGCAAACATAATCTTCATTTCCTTGTAGACCACAACACAAACTTCCTACAAACCAAATCCCACTACAACAATAGAATGTCCAATACAACAAACTACCTTAGAGAACTGCAAGGATCAAAACACATCACATTGTCAAACCCTCACCACCACAAACCAGGCATCCTGCAGCTGGCATCCTCTTCAATAAAAAATACTGCACCTTACACCATGGTATTAGCTTCCGCTGCTGAACAATCAAATATCAGGAAACTACACTCTCAATACATACTAGCTTTCTTGCACCATGGGTGTTAACTTTCCATGCACACCCTGAACCTCCAATGGATGCTATCTTTTCCTGTGCAGCATTCACAAATACTCCCTTCTACACCTTAATAACTTCCTGTATGTCACAATAATAACTTTCCATACAATGCAACTAAATACTGAGTATCTTCATTGGGTACTAATTTTGCTTGCAACATAGGTGCTTCATTTTTACAAAGAGTGATACATATTGGCCTTCCACAGCCTCAGGAGAGTCAGCTTTCGACATATTTGTGCAGCATCGGTAATAATCAAACGACAGTTGTAGCACCCATGAAGTTGATAATTCAGGTGACTGCACAAGAGTAGGAGTACTGCAGTGTTTCCGGGTGTGTTTAAACCAGGATTCTCTCTCCGTTTACCTGTACATAGCGCTCCTCTATGCAGCCTAACCTACTACAGTAGAAGCCTTTGCTCTGGTAAATTAATATATATATTCCAAAAACAAAAGTTATGTATTCAAGATGAAAATGTAAGTATTTACGAACTCGTAAGCTGATGTTCGGAAAAAAACGATTTCCAAAATATATTTAAAGTTGAAATTTAAATGATAAATCATGCAGTATTGGGAAGAATTATTACTAATATTACCTTGGTTCCAGAGGCATTACAGTTATTGCTGCCATGTGTTACCCATGTAGTGGCATTCAAAATTGATGAAGCCTTTTTTGCATTATTGCTGGCAACCCAGTCTGATGCATTAAGGTGATCACTGCTTGTAATCTTGCATTCAGTGGCCACTAATTTAACCTTACCTGGTACGGTTACAACACTCATAATTTTAGTATCTCAGGATGATATTTATTGAACAAGTAGCTCTTATTACACAAAAGTTTGGAGACCCCTGGTTCAAACCATTATTCATAGTGATGCTTATTTTTGACTGATTTGCAGTATAAGTTAAGAGTATTCAACTGATTGTATATACAGCATGTGCACACATTTTTTTGGAATCAATAGCCATTCTCGTTCTGACAACTAACTATGGTTACCCTTTAGGTCCTTGATTCCACTCTATTGTCATGGATATAGTCACCACTGTTCTGCAGCCTGTATGCACGTCTGTAACTCATCGATCGTATGTGCTACTGATCCCTCTACCTGGAAATCCTCTATTGTAGTCCCAATTCTGAAAAACTGTACATCTCGAACTCCATCGTTCCCTCTATCATCCCATTTTTCTTCTTCCTTATCTCACAAAGATTCTAGATAAACACATCAACACTCATCTTGTTGAGTTCCTCGACGCTCATTCTGTGCTTGACTCTTCACTGAAAGTGCACTCCTCACGATGGCAGATGACCTATGTGTGCTCTTGAACAGAGGTGGCAGCACCTCCCTGATCTTCCTAGATCTGTCTGCTGCCTTCAACAATGTATCACATCCCCTGCTCATCCTGTGTCATTAGCTGATTGCCATTCATGGTCAAGCCTTAGCCTTAGATGGGTGTTACCTGGTACTCATCTCTGTGCCCCAAATTATTTAACGCACATGTAGCCACTTTAGCTTGTCTCAAGTCTTTTGGCTTCCAACTCATATGGCATACTGGTGCCACTCAAATCCTTCTCATGGTGAAGAATAGCTCTCAGCTCACCAGTGATAATTTTAAGCTCTTTCTTTCTTCATTTGCAGACTGGATGTGCAATAACGGGCTAGAAATGAATTCAAAAAAATGAAAAATGTATAGTTGGTTGCAACTCTTCATCTGGTTATCCAGTGAGTGGCAGTCCAATCTTGGCTCTATCCACTTACCTTCCTCCAAGGTTTGTAGTCTTGGTATCTTTTTTAAAGTTAACTCTCTTTCTCGTCCTATATTTAACATATTTCTGAAACTTGTTTCTTTGTTGTCTATTTTTCAGGAAAATTCTACCTCTCCTTGCATCCACCTGCGAAAAAAAACATTATTGAGCCTTGTATTCTATCTTGCTTAGACTACGACAGCTGACACTTTCTTGGAATTCCAAGCTGCCTTATTTACCAGTTGCAATTGGTCCAGAATACTGCAGCACGCTTGAATTTTCTTCTTTCATGCCATTCTCCAATATCCCAGCGACTGGAAAAGCTACATTGGTTACCTGTAGCCAAATGCACCTTGTTTAAAGTACCTTGCTCCTTTCAAGACAGAAAGTGCCAGTCAGAGCTGAAGTTGGTCTTCATTTTAGGATTGGAAGTTTTGGAGCTAGTGCTGAAAAGAAATAGAACCTAGGTCAATTGTGAGTTTGGAGACCAAAGTGACTATGTAGGTTCATGTCTGACTGCGCAGAACTGTATTATTTTCAGTGTCCCTGGAATATGGGATACAGGACCCCCTGCGGTACATTACAAGAGTATTGCAAGTCACCGAGAAGTTCCATAACCATATAGACGAGCGAGGCCTAAAGCCAAGTACCTTTATAAGGTTATGGAACATCGAGCTGATTTACAATATCCTTGTTATTTACGCCAGGGGGTGCTTTATCCCATATAATATATGGTTACACCATCACCTTTCCCACAAACTACTTAAAACATTGGTGCGTAGCTGTTTCATATTAAAGAAGGAGCATGTTTGGAAACATGAAGATTAATAATAAAACCTCTAGTGCAAAATTAAATACATCAAAAATCCGTTAGGTATTTGTTGCAAACAGATACTAGAAACAATTCAATACAAGTCAGCTTCTAAAAATGTAAGCTGCATTAGCTTGGAATGTGTAGAAACATTCAGAAAGATTCTAGCTTTTCTTTATCTAAGGAGTGCAAAAAAAATCAACATATTCTCTCTGCTTATCATTGCAAGCTATTAAAAGTAGAGCAGAAGAGTTTCTCTTTAAACAACTGCTCCGGGACCTGGCTGCTGACTCTGGCAGCTGGTACTCTGACATCAGAACTCCACTGTAATAACTTATAATAGTTGAGTTCTGACATATTTTCTTTATAATGAGTCACTGAGAGTATCACTAGTCGCTGATTACAAAGAAATTAGATGTGCATTTATACAGGGAAAACAGAATCACGTGTATTATAAAGCTTTTGTAAATATATCCCTAGGGTGGCTCTTAGTTTTTGAGCCTTACCCAGAATCTCTCTAGACTTACCCTGTGATAGATGGCTCCAGGCTCCAACAACCATAAATGATACTGAGTGAGCCAAACTCCTAAAGTCCTAAAAGGAATGAAGATGCTATTCTTGTGAGGGATTCTCACATAGATGTAGCCAACACCGATGTATCTGTTCCCTATAGTAATGCCTTGGTAAAGAATAGAAGTTACTTATTTGTACTTAATAGGTGAATGGATTGAAGTTATACCCAAAGTGGGTACGTATAGTAAACTGAAGTATAGTCTTCCTCAAAGCCTGTGTACGTAAATCACGAAAATAAAAACACCTGAACTGTCAAACAATTAGGTATTTACATTTTTAGTAGTAGTAAAAGAGGATGCTTTACCCACGCGGTCAGTGGGGAGAGTCTGTTATTGCTTAAGAACAAGACTTTAGTACTGTGGTTGCAATGAAGTCGTTGCCCCTCAACAGAACTAAAATTCACATTGAATCTATGGGCAACGTAGTGGATCATGACCATATAGGTTTAAAATGGGAATACATACATAGGTATGAGTCAGGAGCGCTGCACACTGATAGCCACAGAACGATGCAAGATTCACAACACGATTGACTACGAGAGGCAACCGGGCCACTATAAAACATTTACACAACTACCAGTGACATTGACATCTCATGTAAATGGAAAACGTATTTCCTGAATACAAGCAGAATTCACATCAAAATGAAACAAAAACAACCGGTCACGCTACAATAGTAGCGGGCATGGCACGAGTGCACCACAAGAACATACACACTGCCGCCTACAAGTCCCATCATCAAAAGACATAGGGATAGGGTCTGATTATGACCCTGGCAGATGGGCTACTATGTCACAAACGTGACAGATATCCCACCCAGCCGTTTTACAAGTTTCATAGGATATAATGAATTCATTACTTACCAGTAATTATCATTACTCCAAATGACCTGTTTTGTTTTGCCCGCTCAGGCCCCTTGAGTCATTTCCTATCAGGAGTCTGGGATTCTTGGGGGTTTCTTAGTTCCTCCTTTCCCCAGTCTTGCGTTGTGCTGGGCACTGTGCTTGGGGTTGGAGGCCTGTGACCTTGAGGTGCTGTAGTTAACTGGGCTTACCTCATTCCTTGGTCATTTCATTCCTTCCTGGCCCCCATTTTTGGGCCGCACTGCCATGTGGGTCATGCATTTAGGAATCCAGCTTGCTGCACGCCTGATGGGCCTGTGTATGGTACATTCTTTTCGATATGCAGCATCTTCGCGCTCTGTGTAGCGCTTATCATGCTCCAGTTTGGGAATCCCGCTTGATGCACCGCACGCTTGTTGGGCCTGTGTCTGGTGCATCCCTTTCGATGTGCAGTGTCTTCACGCTCTATGTAACGCTACTCATGCTCTTGTTTCAGTGGGGAGCGCATCTTTGGCCATCTTTGTTCGCCGAAACGCTGTTCCCATTCTGATACACTGAGCGCCCTGTCGCTTCTCGATGCCTCTTTAAGCAAACAATCCTCTGGAGTTCGTAGCCCGAGTCTGCTACTCCTGAGTAGAAGGCCTTACCTCCCTTACATGTGGTGACAGCAGTGCCCATCTATCTGTCTCACATGTGGGATTTGTGTCTGTGTGAGCACCTTTTTGTGAACTTTGGTGTATTTTGACATGGACTGAAAGCTTCTACACCCACTTTGAGTTGTTGAATTTCTCCTTGATCTCCCTGGCTTATGATTTGCAACATGTCAGTCTCCCAGGAGGTGTCCAGGGGCATTCTACGAGAAGCATGGGGGCTTCCTGAGCTGAGGCTCAGGGCGTTTTGATTCTTGACATTTGTCAGGCAACCACTTGGGCCACTCCGTCTACTTTTATTTCACATTACAGGTTCGATGTGCACGATTCTGTGACTTTCGTCTCTCGTATCCTGGCTGCTGTTTTTCAGTGATCAACTAGATCTCCTATCTGTGGTTCTTCTGGTTAGCAATAAAGTTGTTCTGCACTATCCAGAGGTCTGCAGAATCTTTTTTTGTGGGAATACGGTTGTTCTGAGCTTGCTTTGGTATGTAAGTAAGTATTGAGATGAGAAATACAGTTGAGGAACTAATGAATTCGCTATTTACCAGTAATTATTATTATTCTGAATACCCTGTTTCTAGTACCTATACTTACGTCCTGCCCCCCAGTTCCTTCCTGGATCATAACTTGACTCCTTTGGTTCTTTAGCTTTGGGGCGTACAGGTCATTTTCTGGGCTCCTTGCCCTTTATTGCTTGATTGGTACAGGGTGATTGGAAGTTAGGAAGGGGTCGGTGGAGGATTTACATGGAACTTTTTGATTGATTCTGGCTAGGGTACATGGGCCTGGTTAGAGGTGAAGCACCTCATGTAAGTAATATGGGAACGAGAAATAGGGTTAAGGAGGTAATGGAACTTATAATACAGTGGACGGGATATCCGTCACGTATGTGACAGAATATCCCATCCGCCAAGGTTGTAATTGGGCTCTTAGTAACTTCCATTGTAAATGTCACAGTGTAGCATGGACACAACCACAAAACGGAAACTTCAAATTAACATAGTACCAAAGGTGCATCACTTCTAGGCTGTACCGGGCCCTTGCAAAAACCCACTGTTTCAGTTTTAGCCAATTACATCAGGACTTTATGAAAGTGCCATTCACAGGCAGCTGTAACAGTCGTGCAGCTGCTTCATATAGAAACTTCTACATTTAGAAACTGAAAAGATCACGAGGCCGACTTTTAAATAAGCAAATACACGTAATTTCAAAAAATGTACTTCACTCTTCAATCATACGGGCAAATAAATCGACCCAAGGAAACAGTGTGAATATGCAGTTGTCAGAATACTTAATTGCACGTTTTCATAGAAATACTGCTTCATGCCACTTTCCTCGGAATATTAAATTGCCACATTATTAAAGGCCACATGGACACATTACAATTGTACCACGTTTTATCTGACAGCCACCTGCGTCACTGTTGGCAGCTCCGCCCTGGTGCTGTTGTCCCCCTGCCTCGCGCTCGCAAGGGGTTCATATCGCCGTAATATCTCCTGTTTGTCGCGATGATTATTTCCTCATCACGCCAAGCAACGGCTTGTTGCTCACCTCTCTGATTGGTCTCCTCGCAGGTTAAATTTCAGAGCAGTTATAATTTTGAATAGTCCCTTCTTAATTTCACTGCAAAAACGCACTGTCACAGGTGAGTTTTCTACACACATGTAACCAAAATGCAACGTCCCCACTGATTCTTGTTCCCTGCTAGACCTACCCACCAGCCACGAGACGCCCCCTCCCGCGGATTTGAAATCGAGCCTCTCTGACATGGAGTAGGTATGTATTTTAGTCTAGATGAGGTGGCATTATTTGGCCTCCTTGCACTGCATCCCACGACAGCACTGTGGAACTTCAGGCCAGGTTTGTGACCCTGCTCGTGCGCTGACTGATCCCCGGCAGAGACCGGAGAAGGCACCGAGGGAGGGCAGGAGCATTCCTGCCCAGAGGCATGCAGAGGGGAGGGGGGCACAGCGGCACCGCTGGCGCAGTCCCGGAAGTGCTGAGGGGAACAGAAATGCAGGGATGCCTACCTCAGTGTGTATTGATGGACTGTGAGCAGAGGCCATGAACCAGCAGGATGTGGTCTCGACTGGGCCAGGGTTTTATTTCATGCCTCCTTCAATTGTATTCTGATGCTTTTTTGGTGCTTTGGATGTAGGCCTGACTCACAAAGGTAACTCATACTTTTTTGTAAGTTTACACTTTGTAGTTAGTTGACTACTTTCAGTGTTCATAAACTCCAAATATGAATTTACTATATAAGTGTACGTTACATGTCTACATCCCTGGAGGATAGCAAATGACTTAGGGGGTTATTCTAACTTTGGAGGAGTGTTAATCGGTCCCAAAAGTGACGGTAAAGTGACGGATATACCACCAGCCGTATTACGAGTTCCATAGGATATAATGGACTCATAATACGGCTGGTGGTAAATCCGTCACTTTTCCGTCACTTTTGGGACGGATTAACACCTCCTCCAAAGTTAGAATAGCCCCCTGATTCTTGTGTGGGTGGGTGGCATCCCATCCCAAACCTCTATTACTCACTAATCCCATCCCCATTTGGATAAGTCTACACTTTTCCCCACCCACTCCTTTCAGTTCCACCCACATTTGCTACTAAAATGTATACTTATATGTGCAGAGGCAAGGAAGGTGGGGGGGGGAGGACTCTGCACACAATATAGATAATTGTGGAAGCGTAAACTCTTAATGTAGTTTGTGAACAGCACTTTTAAAACATTTTGCACTACAAAGTGCAGTTTGTGAATCAGGCCCTAAGAGTTGTGGACATTAGCAGAAACCCAGGGGAACTCAACCTCTTTCTCTTCCACTTGTAATCTGACTCTTTGCTCACTGTGTATCTCCTAACCCCAAGGCTACACTGAGCATGTGTGTAACTCAACCTTTGATGCGAACGATGGTCCTGAGGTGAATAAGCCCTGTCTAGCTGTGACTGATGAGAGTGGAGCAGTGAGTAGTAGGCTTTCTCGAGTCCCTGGTAGGGATGGAATGGTCATTAGCCTCATCTGATGAATGTCTAGTTGCCCAGCTACATCAAATCCTCGCCAGTGCTGGACACCTGCAGGTTTATAGCTTCATCACTGAATGTGATCATTGTTTGGTAAAAGATTTACATATGGCTCAGAAAGCAGATCCCCCCTGCTGCTCTTCAACTTGGCCTTACTTTCCTGTGTTTTTTTCACTAATTCATCCAACAAACTATGAGTACACTGGTGGTGCTGTATGGGTTTTGCAGATGTTTAACCCTGAACAATGCTCCTGTGCCTTTTAAATAGAGTTGTGCTATACTAATGTTGCATATATACATTCTTAGAACTAAGACCTGGGCTCTGCTGATCATGGGGTGCATGCAAAGAGCACTCACATGGAAGGCCTTGTGGTTGGTTCCAATTGATCAGAGCTCAGTGCACAGGCCTTTTTCCCAGTACCTGGGATCTTCTAGTCCTCCTGCGGATAATCTTTGCAGTTGGGAGGGAGGGGGGGTTTCAAGTGTATGTGTGTGTTTGTGTATGTGTGTGTTTGTGTGTGTGTGTGTAAGTGTCTTTGAGAGAGAAAAAGAGTGATGGAGACAGAGAGGGCGGCAAAGAGTAACTAGGAGAGAGAATGGTCACAAAGAGGCCTTGAGTGTGCTTGTCCTCCAAGTTGTCTTTGTCCTTCCCTAAGAGCAAGACAAGCTACATGGGGCTCTTAACCAGAGACACTGTGCATTTCTGCTGAACTCTGGGTATATACATCTGCTTCCATACAATCCAGTTTCTGCCTAGCACAGTACCCAAGACTCTATTCCCTACTCTGGTTTGATATGGGTGTTGCCCAGCTATCAGAAAGCCTGGGCTGATGAAATTGAGTGAGACCTCCCTTTCCTTTCACCAGTTGTCACCAGCTCCTTTTCTTCCTCTCGTGGAAGTCCAAATAGGCACATGGCTATGCATTTTATCCTAGCTTGAAGAAAACGTGGACTTCAGTTGGCCACGACTTCCTCTTAGTGTCTGAAAAATAGACATTTGACAGAAACAGGCGACCTGCACTGTGATAAGAAGGCCTTACCCAGTGCATAGAGTGGAGCAGACCCCCAAACCGGAGGACAAAGTTCAACTGACCGGAACCTGTGTATATGTCGTCTTAAAGAAGTGAGCTACCTGACACCTTGCAGCCCAGCGGCCAGAATTGATCCAGGAAGCATCTACATGACATGCTATCAAAGACCCACAGAGAGTATTGAAGGTATCCATTTGTGGTGATCTGCATTTTCTCCAAAAGGCCTAGATGCAACCCACACTTTGTAATGGCCCTTGTCTGGCCCTTGCCATTGGCAGAGGAATGTGGAGGATACTTTTATTTCACCCTAGACCTTAGTGTGGTATCCCCATGCAGTAACAAACCTTCCTGATCCCTGAACCATCCGCATTATGTGCCCAGGCCCTACAGTTCCAGGGACATCATCATTTGAATTCTTAGATCAACCTTATCTCTAAATCTAAGTTCCCGAATTCCCCCATTTCAACTGGTGAGCTTGGGGTCCCAGTAGGTGCTGGGAGTCCTTTCCTGCCCTCGTCCAACAAACCTTATGATGGCAAATGCCCCTCAGTTCAGTTCTCCTCTGAACTGTGTCCAGTTGTGGCCCTGCCTATGGGACACCCATTTGGCCATTAACTGGACACTGAGGCATTGTGAATAAGTCCATTAGCAGGCTTCTACTTACTCTGCTTGACTGAGACCCCTATTGATTTGATTAGCAATACGTTTTGTAACTTTGATTTTGAGCCATTTTTCTGAATTCCCAGCTGCCTGGGCTTAAACTCACTGAGTAGCCCAGTATCGCAATCAGGACTATTGAGAAACTAGAGAAGACTTCACATGTATTCAGGACAGCTTCATACATCGCAGAATCGAGTATGGCATCTCATCTATGTGGACTGTTCGGGGTAAAATGATCCCAGAGTAAACCGAGGCGTTCAGGAAGTCTGCTGAGACAACCAAACCTTTACCGTAACATTATATTGGCTACAGGGCTCCATGCTATTTGTAGTGTCACCTTAGTGCCTGAGAGGTTCACCTCTGTGTTGTGCTGTATTAGATCTCCAGAAGGTGCTGAGATATTCTGTTTTTGTGTTGTTTACTATTTGGACTGCTCTTCCTTAAAGTAAATCATTATTTTTCAAACCTGTAGCTCTGACTTGACATCGAGTTTACTGAGTTTCACTAAATGTGTCATATTTTTGTATTTTTACCCATTCTTCACTGCTTCCTAGAATACAATTTTCGCTGCTTAAGTCAGTATCCTTGAAGAATCAAGTGAGTGAAAGAGTAATTTTGCTACTCAATTAATGAGCAATAGGACATCAGGTACTGGGGCATCAGTGGGAAACAACAGCATCCTCCACGGATACTGCCTGGTAACCACTCACTGCTGCAGGACCTTGAGAGAAGGCCACCCAATCACAACCCCTTGCTTCGTTCTCTGCCACCAACCCAGGGACTCCATCTGTATAGACAATACACCACACTATGTTTATAAACACGCCTAAAGACAAAAATATTCTTAACCCTGGCCAGCGTGACACCTGCTGCCCTGCAACCTTCTGCCCCGCAGTTACGGGTATAAAGAACGGAACCTGAAAGTATTGTGTGCACCAGACCATCCCGGGCCCGGGGACTGAGGCGGGGAACAAGGTGTGAATTTAGCCACGAGGCTGCAGCTGTATCCTGCACAGGCAGCTGTTGTATTCTCACTGCTCCCCTCCTCCTGTTACAAACTCTCCGAGTCAGCTGATCTGGGAGAGGCTTGGTCATCAGAAGGCGTGCTCCACCTCTTAGTGCAAGAAACAGGAGTCCCCAAGCGCAGGAGAACAGACTGGGACCACCACCCTTGCAGAGGGAGGCAGTATCAACCAAACCATGTAACCAAGGTCGGATTGGCCAGGACAGGTAATCGGCCATTGCCCGAGGGGCCTGTGGTAAAGGCCAGCTGATAGGCCGTTTTATTTTTCTTTCAAGGAGGCTCACTTTTTCCATTGAGAGAAAATAATAAATAAATAAGGATAACAACAAAACTGAGCAAAAAGAAGACTTTGACAACTCAAAACAATTATATTTTCTTACAGCATTACTGAGAAAACATTCATCCTGGGACAAAATGACAAAGGGTAACATAAAGTCAGCCTTCTGACTGCTCCTGGTACATTCTGTATATTTTTCCTTGTTAGGTATTCAATTAGATGGTTCATCTTTGTTGATAAAATATTGCCGATGGGTTGTGCTATTTCCTGGAGATTATTTGAGGTATTTAGAACTTTTTTTGCAATGGTGTATCACAGCAAGATTGGGTCATGAACTGGTAACTCACTTTCTTGATGTTTTTTTGTTTATCTGCGAGAGTGGGACAGGGCATTGAGAGATTTTCGATACCTACTAGGTGATTTGGGAGTTCCACTGGCTCTAGAAAAAACAAAGGCCCCAGTACAACCTTGTTTTTTTATGCATTGAATTGGATACTGTCAAAATGGAGGTGAGGCTACCCAAAGTAAGGTGAAAGAATTGGTTGAGTTGTTGGAGAATAGATTTTGGAAAGGAAGTTGCAGCTGAGCTAGGTTTAGAAGTTATTAGGGCATTTAAATCTTACCTGCAGGGTTCTTGCTGGTTCTTTTGCAGGAAGCTAGTGTTTGCAATGTTAGGGGCAAAACTACCACAATATAACTTGAAAATACCCATGGTGGAGAGAGCAGATCTAGATGTTCGTCTTATGTTCATTTGGAATTCCAATGAGGTTACAACGTGGAGTTTGAATTTGGACTTTACTTGGAATGTTCAGATTTTCTCTGGAGCATCCGGTTCTGATGGTTTTGGTTTGCTGTGGGGGTAGATGGGGTTCAGAGAGGTGGTCTAAGGAATGGATGGACTGGGGCAGAAATATCACGTTTTGAGGAGTTTTTCCCTTATTGGTAGCATTATCCTTGTGGGGTAAGGGGTTCCAATTAAACAGTTATCTTCAGCATGGAGGAGACTGTAGTGGCATTTGTGAATGGTCAGAGAGTGAAGGACAGTGGTCATGAGAGGCAGGTAGGCAGTGTCTTCTCCGGGCTCCCCCCTTTCTCGTGGTTAGCTTTACTATGAGATTTGAGAAGTGTTTTGCTCCACTTTATTGGTGTGGATGGGCTCAATGTCTTTTGTCACTGATGTTAGGACCCGTGGCAGACAAACATAGGTCTCATGCACTTGGCCGAAGAGTTTGGGCCTTTCTGTGGGATCTTCACTGTAGGAATACAGGGGAGCAACTCTTGGATCAGGTGTAGAAGGACCGTGAATGAGTCAAAGGGGATGGTGCTGAATGTTTGGATTGTTTGGATCGGGGTTATTCATGGTAGGGGAGGTTTAGGGAGAGGGCATAGTTCGTTCAAATGTACTAGTGAGGCACGGCTTGCTTTATATTGCAGTTAATTGTGAATTTCTGCTGCATACCTGTCCTTGTGAAGCGAACTTTTGTTATTCTGTCTTGGTATTTCGTGGTATTTCGCTTGAGGGGCCTGGGCCTGAGTGAGAGCTTGAGGGGTTGGTCCCACAGTGGGTAGATACAGTTCACCCGGTCATCACGGCAATATATGAATGTTCTTACTCACGCGCCTACCTTCTTGGCCCCAAAGCTAATTGCTTTAACTTCGGTCGCACTAGCTGTCCAGATTCAGATACTCAAAGTCGAGCTCCTGAGGCCTTGTGTCTTTCTAATGGCGCTAAACTATGCGGGCTATGCAGCTCCCTCCTGGCGCGGGAATTCGCATGGCGCAGTCACTGCCTTCACGAGGACTCGCACGAGGGCTGCGGCCAGACGCTACCGTGAAAGTAGCCCGACCTGGGTAATGTGTTAAACAGAAGCAGGTTTGGATCTTAAAAGTGCGAGTGAGGAGGACTGGCGCGGGAGGCAAATAAAAGTATTTATTCAGCAGCAGGCGGGCGGGCACCGCTGCGGCCGCTTTTTTTTCCTTAAAACTCGAATTCCCGTAAAACAGCAGCTGCAAAGTCGCTCCACAAACAGTCTCAGGAGTCTGGAGGTAGAGTCAGACCGACGGAGGGTCGGAACGCACCTCAACAAGGCACCTGCGCCTGAAAGGTAGCCTCTAACAGCAGACGCACACTTGCGCACGCACGCAAGCAACTTTACGCATAACTGTACCTATTAACTTTACGCAGATTACTGGCAAAACTTTACATTCACACGTACACGCACATATAACCATATATATAGCCCACCACACACAACGTTGTACGCACACACGTTTGCTATAGATTTGCACGTGCCAGCAACTGCCAACTCTGCAGGTGGCACGGATTGGCATCACCCGTTGGGACTTCACGGATACAAGGCACCGTTGGTAAGCTGATTTCTATGCATCTTAATTTTCAAAGCTGTCCTATTATAAATGTTTTTTTATGTAACTGGTTGAACTGAAGTTTTAAAGTTCTTTATGGTGTGCCAAGGAACACCAAGGGAAAGATTGTTCCAGAGAGCACTTGAAGAGATTGTGCAGGGAGCACCTGGAGAGATTGTGCATGGAGCACCTGGAGAGATTGTGCCAGGGAGCACCTGGAGAGATTGTGCCAGGGAGCACCTGGAGAGAGATTGTGCAGTCAGGGGCAGCAGCACTGTGCTAATGCTAAAGGTAGGTCTTACAAAACTTTATTTCAGGGACATCAAGTATTGATGCGGGAGGACTACATCCATGCAAATGTCCAGGGTTGCCAAGTAACAAACGTATACACAATTAGCCAAAATGCAAACTGTGGTACTTATCAGGCATTCTTGGCTTCTTGGCCTTCAGGTGGACACCCTTCACTGAGAAGGCGTCGAGAAAACCTGTATGTCAGTGTAGTTATGGAGAACATATAGACCTAGTAGGGACACTTGCTATGAGAAGAGACTCTGATGGCATCAAAGTGTATAGGTAAAGTGGGAAATCTGCCATATTGTTTGCATTGTGGAGGCCTTTATCGCCTGTGTGCATGGTTCGGGGGTTTTATAACGAAAATCCATGTAGGAGGTGAGGGGTGTGACACTGTACACGGGTGGGAAATGATTCAAGATCGTGTACACAAACTGAGGCGGGTGGAGGGGCGTTCAGGGGCAGGGAGTAAGGTCCCCTTTTGAGCCCCAGAGGCATAAGAAGGTGTTCATTACATATAAGGAATGAGTATGTGCATGAAAGAGGAGACCACGTATTGCGCATACTACTCACTGAAGTCGCTAGTTGGTAGCACTGGTTACCAGGTATTTTAAGTTGGTGCCATTTGCTAAATGAGGGTCAGTCTCACTGTTGTCTATGGAAATAATCATCGTACTTTTTGTGTTCGTACCTTTGTGTGGTGCACGTCGCTCACACAATCCACTTGCTGGTGGAAGCACACTGCACACACAAATATGTATGTGGCTGCAACTGCAAGGGGTTCACCGGGTCGAGAGAGAGAGAGGGTGTGTGTGTCCGTTTGTCTGATGAGCCAACTATACTCACTAAAGAGCGCTTCTTTCCTTTAAAGCACTCGACTCAAAGACTCGGGCAGCTTCTATAGCGCCACGGGCTTCGGAGCACTACGTGACGTGCTTCCGAGGCGAGCATCAGGAGATACATGCTGTGAAAGTTGGAGCCTCAGAGCACTATATGCTGCAGAATAAATATTTGGCCTACCGGCTGCATGGAGTCGAACGATGCCTCAGAGCGCTATATGCTGCCGAAATGAGGGGACTGGAGGTGGGATGAAGCCCTGAGCGATGGGAGTGGCCACGAAAGTGAGGGAGAAACCTGAAGAGAGGTGACCATGAAAGAATGAGGCTTCTTGATTCAGTTACTTGACCCAGGGAGAGGAGGTGGGGGCGTTGTCCCCATGAATTGATTTGAAAGAATGGGACGCTGTGAGGAGACAGCCAGGCCTGCAGGAGGAAGGTGACCACAAGGCAGCGATGTGACCCTCAGATAGGCTGTCGAACTGACCCCGAGGGAGGGCGCGTGAGGGAGGGGTGGAAAGGGGCCTGGCCTAGAGACAGAGATATAGCTGTGGACGAGGAATGTGAAATGATCTGTCCGAGGACTCGAAGCGACCCTTGTGGAGGAATATTACCCTGACTGTGGGGCCTGAAAACCCAGGCAGGGGGATCCTAAACAACGGGAGTGTGTGACCCGGTGAGGAGGACTGATTGGAGATGACCCTAATTAAGGGAGGGACACAAAAGGAGTATGATCCTGCGTGCGGGCCAAAGAGGGGAGGGGTGGGAATGTTCCCACCCTCGCGGACGGATCAACCCCCTTAGGAAAAAGTGACGCAGTTTACTTATTTATATAGCGCGGGCATTACCCAAAGGTGCTAGAGCACTTGACAATATACATATTTAGTTCCAAGAAAATTACAGATAGTTTAAAATTAGCAGATGCTATGAAAAATGGGTTGTACGCATCTGTTGAGACAGAGGTAGTGTAGATGTGTGTGCCAAGACTAACTGGATGTCTTAGCTAAATAGCTTTGGAGAAGAAAGGCTTTCAGGTCCGTTTGAAAGTCACCGGAGAGGTGGTTGTGAGCAGATCTGCAGTTGATGCACGCCAGCTTCTGGTTGCACTGTCAGAGGATTGTGCCATAACTTGTTCCTTTTTAAAGGACGGTCACGCTATTAAAACGTTGTGTCTTTGGAGTTGCACACAAGGGGAGGGGGATGAACGTCATGATATAGAAGGGACTGAACTTTGGAGTCGAAGAAGGGAAGAAACTCCTCTGAGTTAGATAGTGAGTCATTGCATCTGATGGAGGTGAAGGTGGAGGGGTTGTTGGTGGGTTGGACCAGATCAGAGAGTTGCTTCGGTTGGTTCTTCACTGAGTCCAGCGTTGACCGGAAGTGGTTGGATTCATCCAGTAAATGTGTTTTTTTGTACAGGGACCCAGCATTTCTGGGACATTCCTGGGTTCTTCACTCTATATGTTGTATATAGACTTAAGTTAAATATATTAATATGTATATGTGCCGAGTGGGCTGGCCCTTATATTCCTATAACCTTTCTTATGTACTATTTATAGCGGTATCTGCATTACTTTTCTGTAGGGGCAGTGGATAGCCCCGTGTATTCTCTAAAACGATTAACTTTACTCAATTAAACTGAACAATGTCAAGCTCTGTATTGTTACCCATATGGATGCATTCTCTGTATTGCTCCATTTAGTCTCCACATGGTTGCAGTATATAATATACAGTAGGGTTGGTCTGCCAAAACATTTAACATAGCAGGAATGTAACCACAGGCTTGGGTACAGGGGAAACACCCTAAACCACGACCCCGGAACAACGAAGTCATCTACAACGCAAGCGTAACCACGCTTGCCGGAACATCAACTACCTTTTTCTCTGCCTTAACCACGCATATGCTGAACAGCGCATGTGTGGTTAAGGCAGAGAAAAAGGCAGAGTGGATTGGGAGAGGGCGCGGTCAGGTAAGTGGGGTTGGGGATAGTTTTTAGGGGTGGTGGTGGATTAAGGGCTTGGGTGGGGTAGTTTGGTTTTTAGGGGTGGGGTGAGGGATTGGGGTAGTTTGGTTTTTAGGGGCGAGCTGGGGGGATCGGGTAGTTTGGTCAGATAAGTGTGGTTGGGGCAGAGATGGGGGTAGGTTTTAGGGGTGGGGTGGATTATTGGCTTGGGAGTGGGGGGTTCGGGTAGTTTGGTTTTTAGGGGTGGGGTAGATGGATTGGGGTAGTTTGGTTTATAGGAGCAGGAGGTTTGGGGGCATGGGGAGATCGGGGTAGTTTGGTCGGGTAAGTGGGATTGGGGCAGGGTTGGGAGGTAGTTTTTAGGGGTGGGGTGGATAAAGGGCTTGGGGTGGGGGTTGGGGGGTCGGAGTAGTTTGGTTTTTAGGAGCGGGGTTGAGGGATTGGGGTAGTTTGGTCAGGTAAGTGGGGTTGGGGCAGTGTTGGGGTAGTTTTTAGGGGTGGGGTGGATTAGGGCCTTGGGGAGGGAGTGGGGTGTCGGGCTAGTTTTATTTTTAGGGACGGGGTGGGGGGTCGGGGAAGGTTTTAGGGCTGTTGGTGGGGGTATCAGGGTATTTTTGTTTTTAGGGGGTAAGGGGATCAGGGTAGTTTTGTTTTTAGGGGCAGGGGTGGGAGGGGTCAGGGTAGTTTGGTTTTTAAGGGTGGGGTGGAGGGATCAGGGTAGTTTGGTTTTTAGAGGCAGGGGTGGGGGGATCGTGGGAGTTTGACCAGGTAAGTGGGGTTGGGGCAGGGTTCAGGGGTAGTTTTTAGGGGTGGCGTGGATTAAGTGCTTGGGGGAGGGTGGGAGGTCGGGATAGTTTTGCTTTTTAGGGGTGGGGGAGTCAGGGTAGTTTCGTTTTTAAGGCAGATGGGGGATTGTTGTTTTTAGGCTGGGTGGGGGGTCGGGAAGGTTTTAGGGCTCATGGTGGGTGGGGGTATCTGGGTAGTTTTGTTTTTAGGGGTGGGGGGTCAGGGAAGTTTTGTTTTTAGGGCCAGGGTCGGGGGTCAAGGTAGTTTGGTTTGTAGGGGTGGGGGACCAAGGTAGTTTGGTTTTTTGGGGCAGGGGTGAGGGGATGGGGGGTAGTTTGTTTTTTAGGGCCAGGGTAGGGGGATCGGGGTAGTTTGTTTTTTAGGGGCTGGGTGGGGGATCGGGGTAGTTTTGTTTTTAGGGGCAGAGGTTGGTTGTTTTCAGGGCGGGTGTGGGGTTGGGGAAGGTTTAAGGGCTCAGGGTGGGTGGGGGTGTCGGGGTAGTTTTGTTTTTAGGGGTGGGGGTCAGGTAGTTTTATTTTTAGGGGCGGGTGAAGGGTTGGGGTCGTTTTTCTTTATGAGCAGGGTTGGGGGATAGGGGGTAGTTTTATTTTTAGGGGTGGGTGGTCGGGGTAGTTTTGTTTTTAGGGGATGGGGGTCGGTTGTTTTTAGGGCAGGTGGGGGGATCAGGGACGGTTTTAGGACTCACAGTGGGTGGGGGGTGGTTGGGTACTTTTGTTTTAGGGGCGGGGTAGTTTTAGTATTAGAGGTGGGGTACTTTTGGGCCTTAGGGCGGATGGGGGCTGGCATGCTAGAACCATGCATGCTGTTCCCACACATGACTTTACTAGGCATGCTTTTACAACGAAAAATCGTTGTAAAGGCATGCGTAGTGAAGGCGTTCGTGGTAACAACGGTGTCGTCGTTCCGACCGGGTTGTTCAGGCATGTGTGGTTCTGGCGTTAGGTGTACCGTCATACATTCTGGGTTCAGCTGTGCAGTTCACTACTCTGTATGGTCCTTGTGCTCCTCTATCAGGGCCGGACTGGACATTGCGGGCATCGGGCATTTTCCCAGGGGGCTGGAGTGGTGAGGGCCGTTTTTGTTAGCAGGGACAGGTTTTACAGCAGTACTGCAGTGTTGGCCCCCAGTAACGAAAGCAGCAAAGCTCCGTCTAACACTCCCCCTCCCCAATCCACAGGCTAGTCTGACAAACTCACCAGGGCTTCTTTGGGTTCCCAGTCCGGCTCTGTTCTCTACGTGTACTCCCAAAACCCTTTCCTTATTTTCCTCAACTCTACAGGGTCAGAGTGCTGTTCCTTTAGTTTTCTGAAAGGCATGCACATCATAGTAGTCTACAGGATAATTTTGCTATCCCGTATATTTTTTTTAAGAATGTATTCTGTTGTCATCTACAGGGTCCATATAGTCCTCACAAAATACATTCTTTACTGTTCAAAGCAACCTTGTGCTGCTACTGAAATATCCCACTAGGGGGAGCCATTGTGCCAGGGTGACCGCTTGGGGAGCGTAATCAAAAGTTAGGGCTACATTGAGTTCACCTACTTGCTCTCCAGCAGGACCACTCGCGTTATGTGGCTTTGCTGCTGTGGCGTTCTCTGCCTAGTTGTGGATTTGCCACATTTACCACATCTCCTGCATGATCTACTGATTTTAACAAAAACAATTTTGTTGTTTCTAGCTCAAACGGATCAGAAGTTACTAAAATTGCGTCGGCACTTATAGGTGAGCAGAGGGAGGCCCTTCCCAAAAGCCGACTGGTCACTACTGCTGTGTTTCTATTGCATAATTTGCATTTTCTTGCCGGGTAATTAAGTAAATCCTTCCAAATAATTTGGTTCTCCATTTTAACAAAATTCTGGTGGCCCTGCTGTCCAGTCAGGGACACTGAGCCAGGGGCCGGCTGAAGGGCAGTACATCTGACCTGGAGAGGGGCACTGACTCAAGGTGGGCTCAGTGTTTAACAGTCGCTTTCAATTTAAAAGCATGTGCAGCAGAGTTCCTTATCCAGCCAGCTTCCAGGAAGCAATACATATGTCAAGATAACTCTTGCGGCGATTAATGTTCCTGCTAGAGAGAGGGATGGGGAGTTGTGTGTAATGGCAGTGTGTCACCATAAAGTAGTGCAGAGGGTTAATGTGCCTGCTGCAAAGAACAGATCTGTATTATATGTGGATAGCTGAGTGGATAAGTAAAGGCAGTTGAGTGACCAGAATTTTAAAGTAAAAAAAAGGGGACATTTCATAAAAATAGAAAACGGACTACAATTTAACTTCAACCGAATGACAGTGCTTTTCAGCATATAATTAAAGTAAAGCAGAGACACTAAGAAAAATAAAATGCAAATTTTAAAGCCAATGTTATGCTAGTGAATTATACTGCTTTCATATAACAGCTGCTAACTATCCCTGCTTTGGAAAACATAAAAAGGTAACTCCCACTGTTTTCAGTCGACCCTCTCTAAACCAGGATATGAGCTCAATTTCTAGAACTCTGCATGGACAGCTGGTAAAAAACTGGGACTGTGCTGGCAAATCTGGGACACCTGATCACCCTAAAATCCAGCCTTTTTCCAGCACTTTAAAATGCATGAAATATATGAGAGAAAGAGGGGTTATGGAGAGGTGAGACGCACTTTTGCCAGGTGGTATTGAGGGAATCTGAGGAGAAGGTCATGGGGGGAGGCCAAAACATATGGGTTGTCAGACCAGGTGCCACCAGCACTAAAGCTGGCTCTATTGCAAGCTCATGGTAGCCCAAGGCAGAAGCCACGCCCCAGCCTGCTCACGTGAAACCAGAGAGAGGGGTGCATGTAACTGCCTAGGCATGTGTAGGTCAGTGGTTAATTTGTAAATAAAAACATGCCGATGCCCAAAACTCTCCTCTGAAATATGCTGCAGGTAAATATGTGAACGCAGAATACAGAGGCATCGTAATCCTAAAGCCATCTCGGGCTTCTTTAATCAATTTACAGCCACTTCCTGCCCCTTCATCTCATTCTTGCAGCTTTCTGCTTTTTCCTTTTGTGTGCTTTTCCGTTTTTCTTTGCTCAGTCTTTCCCATATGTGTCTTTTGCTCGCTGTAATTACCTGATGCAGAAAAATAAGTACCAGCCCTCAAAAATAAGTGCCGGTGCCCACCACCGGCAACACAGGCTCAAATTATGCACTGGTGTAGCCACTCTTTGTGAACACAGAACCCCTTTGCGTGCACAGAGTTTACTCTGCCTGTGCCTTAGTTGGGAATCCACACATCCTCAGCCTCAAAATGAAAATTCCACACTCGAGGCATCAGCCTTAAGCAGTTCAGCATGTGTGACCTCCACCACAAATGATGAGCTGTCGCGCCTGCCCCCTACCCCTTTCTCCTGCCTCCTGAAGCCTTAGAGGCTTGTTTATGCTTGAGTCCTGAGTTCCACCTGGAACATTCCTGGCCACCCAGGGGAGCCAGGGAGGGCCAGGTGCCAGCTGCCCGGGCAGCGCTGTACAGGTTTGGCACACTCAACAACCAGAGGCAAGACTCATGTGTTGGAGGAGAGAAAAGATGTCTGTGCCTCACGGATCAAAGATTGGACAGCAGCGCATTCACCCACCATCGAACCAGCCATTAAATGATCCTTAGCCCATCAGCCAATAAAGAAACTCTAGGTCATGAGCTTGCCACTGGCCCTTAGGTCATTGGTCAACCCTCAGTTCAAAGTCCTCAGTTCAAAGTGGACGTCTAGCGCACTCTGCTTTCACCATTCAAAAATATAAATCCTCGCTTCACCAGTCAGATATGAAAACCACGGAAACATTGGGCCGCTGATCAACCATTACATCATAGCTCACAGGATGACCATTAAATGAGAAAACTATACTAAGCACTGGCTTATGTGTGTAGGTCCAAGATAGTGAAATCCAGGGTTGCCAGACAAGGGAAATTGTCTGACAGGTAAGAGCCACTGAGAGATTATGGAAAATGTATGTATGAAAACAGAGGATCTCTAGAAAATCATTGAAGGACCTGGGGTAACATAGGGCCTCATTATGACCCTGGCGGTAGAGAACCGCCAGGGCCAACGGGGACGGGAGCACCGCCGACAGGCCGGCGGTGCTCCCTTGGGCATTCTGACCGCAGCGCTTTGGCCGCGGTCAGAAAGGGAAAACCGACGGTCTCCCGCCGGTTTTCCACTGCCCCTAAGAATCCTCCAAGGCGGCGCAGCTCGCTGCGCCGCCGAGGGGATTCTGACAATCCTTACCGCCATCCTGTTCCTGGCGGCTCGCCCGCCAGGAACAGGATGGCGGTAAGGATTGTCGTGGGGCCCCTGGGGGCCCCTGCAGTGCCCATGCCAATGGCATGGGCACTGCAGGGGCCCCCGTAAGAGGGCCCGCTAGTATTTCACTGTCTGCATAGCAGACAGTGAAATACGCGACGGGTGCAGTAGCACCCGTCGCACCTTCCCACTCCGCCGGCTCGATTACGAGCCGGCATCCTCGTGGGAAGGGAGTTTTTCCCTGGGCTGGCGGGCGGTCTTTTGGAGACCGCCCGCCAGCCCAGGGAAAAACTCATAATACCCTCCGCGGTCTTTTGACCGCGGAGCGGTATTATGGAGGGCTGAATTCTGGCGGGCGGCCTCCGCCGCCCGCCAGAATCAGAATGAGGGCCATAGTCATATTGTAAGTGGTGATGCTAAGGCTCATGACACAACCACTGATTCCCTCACCCCACCTATCTGGCAATTCAAGTGAAATAAAAGAAAGACTTACAAATTCGAACAATACCACTATCCATGGAACAGCATAAATGGACTTATGTGGAAGGAGTTTTGTTTTCATGTTGAAAGCCTATGTGAAATGCCAAACAACACTGGTTCATCCAATGACCATAATAAACAGATACGGGCTCAAAAATTATTTCAGATCTTTTCTCAACGTGGCCAGCCCAAAAACACTCATGGTTCACTGGCTGTGCAACTATTACCCAACACGTACTGGCCTATCAGTGAACACTGGCTCATTGACCAACAATTCAATCCTTGCTTACTGGCCAATCTTCTATCCTGGCTCACCAGCCAACCACCAAAACCACAGTTCACTGGCCATATAAAGAAAATACTGGCTTACCAGCCAAGCATCGAAAACCTGGACTCAATGCAGAACTATTAAACATTTAATCATCAACAAATATTCAAAATTCGGCTTCAGCATCATCAACATCAAAAACAACAATTAGACACAAGCTCACCTGGCAAATATCTAAGAGCACTGGTGCACTGGCCAAACAGTGGAAACAGATGGTTCAACTACTATCAAACACCCTGGGTCTCCAACGAGCTATTGAAAATAATTTTCTACCAGCACGCCACTTAAAACCACTGCTCACCAAACTACCATTAAACACACTTTTACTGTTCAATCATCTGCAATATAACTGTTGAACCATGTTACTAGACAACCATTAAATCATGGCTAAATGACCACTCATCAACCAGCCATCTCTGTCATGTTACCCAGTTGTTGGACATAATGGTAATCCCTTCCTCACTAGACAACCATCGTAGCCTCCCTCCTTGGCCAACTGTGACTCGTGGGCATTAGACTTAGCCAACCATGAAAGTTTTGCTTGCCGGGCAATCATCAAATGCACAGATTGGGAATGGCAGTGATAGGAGCTGGAGGTGTGCAGTTCTCAGCAAGTGACATCAGTCATGGATCTCTTAGGAGAAGTTGACAAGTCTCAAGTCTTCCAAGGGTGTTCTCTGTAGCCAGGGACCTATGGGAAGTCTTAGCTCTTGAGGTCCTCCAGAGATAGGGTCATGAGTGAGAGAACCCTCACGGAGATAAAAGGTATCCACTGTGACACATGTAGTTCATAACTGAACAAAGCAATGAGGAAACTGTTGTTTTAGGAGCTGTGGTTGACTCTGGGAGAATGAGTTCCACGGCTGGTTCTCTCTGATAGCACAAGCAAATACCCATGGATGGAGTGTAATTGCATGTCCATCCTGCAAGTGTAGCCATGAATGGGGTCATATATGCACGGGTTTCGGTACTGAAGAAGGTGGTATCCAGCAGCACACTTCACTCCAAAGTAACATCCCAGAGGAGGTCACATCCACATTGACAAGCCTACAGATACACATAATATTCACAGGCACATGATGCCACAAAGGAGGAATTGGGTACTGGCTAGTGCCGGCAACATGTCATAGAGTACAAACTGCACTGCAGAGAGCATGGGCATTGTAATTTGTCTGAAATTGAGCACAATTCTGCAACAAACTGCTTGTATCAAGCAACTCATTTATTTTAAAAGATCTATCTGTGGAGCACTCCTTGTGGTCTGATATGCGAGAAGGCCTTGCAACCTTCTGGTCTACAGGGAGATGTTCCCTATCCTGATAAGTGTGAAATAGGAGGTGCAACCTGTATGCAAAGTGTAGCAAGACAGGCTCACCTGTGCCTGAGCGATGGATGGCATAGTGATGAGGGCTGTGATGGTGCTCTCTAATTTTGACACTGTAGGATCTGCTTCAATGTCCACCAAATAAGCACATTTTACACTCGAGGCTCCTTTACAAAGGGACGCAAATATTGCATATTTACTGGGGCATTTAGGTGACAGGTGAGTGGTATTCTTTTGGGGGAAATACAGGCATCTCTTTCATGGGGATGAGAATTACCCAAAGGTTTTGGAACTAACCTTGGGCATACCTTCCACATACAAACACACCTGGGGAATTTCACAAATACACAAAAAGCAGGCCCTACTAGCCTCAGCAGATATACAGTTGCAGGTGGATATTGTAACTAGATTCCCAACCCAACTGCTCCTGCCATTTTGCCCAAGTGATCCTTCCTTTGGATCTAGCTGCTACCGTAGTGGGCTCCTCCCCGGCCTTGAACAATGAGATCAGCATCATGGGCTGGGTGATGCAAGGCTTGTGCATCCACAATGAGGATGAATATTCCTCTCTCACAGCTAGTTAGAGAAATGACTGAAGAATTGGGATATATTAGGATCCAGCCTTGGCTATGTGTCAGTCTGTTGATGATTCTAGGGTCGTCCTTCCACCAGGAAAATCTGGGGAACTGCAAAGTGCCCAGCTCCACCCACAGGGTCAGTTGCCCCATTGTGGTTACCATGCAGGGCACTCCCCTTACTGTTATTCATACCACTTCCACTACACAACGTCATCACCAGATCTTGGGCAGTCTATCCACTATTGCAGTAGAGGATCAGTGAACAACCTTTTCTAGTTCTTGGGTGTCTTTGGATCCTTTCCGAGACTGGGGGGTACTCTTCAAAGGCACAAACTCACAGGGGAAAGAAGCAAATCAGAGGGTACTTTAGTAAAGGCCCTTGTAGGTTCCTCTCTGTAAACACTCTCTGCAAACCCATTCTCTCCCACAAGAACATTGCATTACTGAGGCGCTAGAAGGTAGGACGAAGTTTTGTATGGTGACAAAGTATCTTTCCAAATTTTACTCTCATGAGATGGTTAGGTAAATGAGTAGGATCTGGAAGAGAATGTATAATGTCTGCAAGCATTCTTTGTTAGTTCTGTCTCCATTAATATTACTCATGTGTCCAGGGATGTGCATATTGTTTGGAAAGGTTGGAGGTGTGTTATATCATTGATTGTGTTGAGGTTGGATCGTGGCGTGAATGTTGAGTTCTACTCTGGGCCCTGCATGGGAAGATTCCTTGAATGGTAATTGGAGTCAGGAAGTGGAAACATGAGCATGTCTTGCTTTGGGCTCTTAAACATACATTACAAGGACTTAACACTTTCTGATTCCATACTGTTCAAGCCATGAAAAAGAATGAGAATAGCTGAGTAATATACTAAGGTTCAGATATACTAGCATTCTGGTCTGGTTTGCATCACAAAAGTGAAACAAACCCAGTGCCAAGTGTTGTGGTCGAATGTATTTTCCAGAGCAATTCGTGATTTGTGTTGGAAAGTCACCAATCGTAATTCTAAGCAGCACTATATCCTATTTTGTGTCAAAGGGACATACCATGGGTCGTATATTGGGCGTTGCCATGCAACACCCATAGATTTTGATGCAAATCCATATCTACCAACATCTGTAGACAGGGATTTGCACCAGAAAATAAGCCTTCTCCTGGAGGAGGCGTAATAGTTTTAAAACTCTCCACATTTTTCAAAATTTGCTTGTGTACTGCAAAAGTGGGAGAAAATATTAAGGTACAGATTTTGTAGTGGAAGGATCTCCTTTCAGTACAAAACCTATGCTTTTTTTTTTTTTTTTTACTTTTTATTGAGATATTGACCCTTAACACAACCAAGCTTGGTACAAACCGTCAGCACAAAATAACTGGGTCACTGCAATCATAATACAATGCCACATGATGAGCTTCACAGACACACTACAGAAAAAACTTAGGCATGAGACATTCCACCCCGAAACTCAACATGATATGGTCTTGAGGAGCTTATCTTGCCATCTATGTACCAAGGCCAAGGTGGGCGTGGCTTAAGGCATAACCCCCCCACCAGTGCGCGGCCCAGTCCTTCTAAATGTTGCGGTATTTTTGTGGGCACCCCCTGACCTGATAAACTGGGCACTCCATGCCCATGCAGTAGTCCATAACCTTTGCCCACCTATCTAGGGAAGGGGCCTCATAGTCCTTCAACACCCTTGCAATGCCTTGCTTGGCTATCAGCAGACCCAGCCAAAGTAGTGCTCTTTTACATCTGCTGCCCCATACGTCATCTGCAATGTGCAGTAAAATCAGTTTCGGTTCTCTGGAGACCCTTCAACCCAACACCATCTCCAAAGTCCCAAACACCCCTTCCCCAAAATGCGATAAGGCCAGGTGGGGCCAAAAGGTGTGTAGTAGGCCGCCTGTGGGATCGTGGCAGTGCAGACAACTCCCTGAGCTAATCAGCCCCATTCTAAACAGCTGTATTTTCATGAGGTATGTGCGGTGTCATAATTTGAGTTGTATAAGACACAACTGCTTCCCTGGGAGCGGCCACTGCCTCTCTCCAGTCCTCATCCTCTACAAAACCTATTCTCGATAGAACGAGCACTCTGCACTACGGTGCATAATTATGTAGGGTGTACATTGACTCATAGCAGCCTAAGAGAAAAGGACAGCCCAGGGGCAATATCATGATGGGCTTTGCTAATGCAGGGCATGAACTGAATTAAGTTACCCCAAATAGTTCTCTATGTTAGCTTTTTATTTTCAGACAACTCAACACAGAAGCAAAAAGAGACAAACCTCGCTCACTGCTTACAAACGGTACTACTTGAAAATAAAGCATCAACTCAAAGAAATGCTGCCCTAAATGAATTCATTTTATGCCCTGCATGTGCATTACACAGGCACACAACCCTGTGCTGTTCAGTTGACAATGATTTTGTCCCTGTTAAATATCAAAAGTTATTATACTAAACCCAGAGCATTAGTTTTCTCCTCTCCACATACCTTTGGTTTGCATGTGTGCCATTCATGTAGCATAAGATATGTACTGAGACTGCCCTACGAGTACAGCCCTTTTTCGTCATAGCGGGTGTGTGCTGACTTTTTGTATAATAACAATGAGACTCGTGTGCTGTGCTGACCTCTTGGTTTCATGCTCTTTTTCCAACATGACTTTGCCCTGTCTCCTTCTTTTTTTCAGGGAAGTTACTTCGAAGTCCCTGAAGCATGAAGTGGCTCTTGCTGGCCCTGGTGGTGGGAGTGCTGTGGCAGGGATCCTTGTCCCAGTATGAAGATGACACACTCTGGTGGCTTTACTATATCCGGAGCCGCTACTACAGCTCGGGTCCCTCCTACTACTATGGCCCCTCCTACAACTATGGCCCCTCCTACAACTACGGCCCCTCCTTTGAAGAGTACAGTGCACCCATCTCTACTGATTGCCCTGGGGAATGTGACTGTCCTCCTAGTTTCCCAACTGCCATGTACTGTGACAGCCGTAACTTACAGTACCTCCCATACGTGCCTTCAAGGATGAAGTATGTTTACTTCCAGAACAACCAGATCACTGGAATCCAGGAAGGAGCGTTTGAGAATGCCACTGGCCTTGTGTGGATTGCACTGCATAACAACCAGCTTCTTAACGAGAAGATAGGCCGGAAGGTTTTCTCCAAGCTACGGAGCCTGGAAAGGTTGTACTTGAACCACAACAACCTCACTAGGGTGCCTGCCGGCTTGCCACGGTCCCTACGTGAGCTGCATCTTTCCTACAACCAGCTGCCGAGGATTCCAAACAATGCCCTGGAAGGCCTGGAGAACCTGACTGCTATCCACCTGCATAAGAACCAGATCCAGGATGTTGGATTTGCTTTCAAGGGCCTGAAGTCACTGATCTTTGTGGATCTGAGCAATAACAACTTACGCAAAGTGCCAGACTTCCTTCCCGACACCGTAGAGCAGTTGTACCTGGAGTACAACAACATTAACACCATCCCTGTAGAATACTTCAAGAACTTCAAGAACCTGCAATACTTACGGATCTCCCACAACCACCTGACAAACGATGGCATACCCTCCAATACCTTCAACACCAGCAGTCTGCTGGAACTGGACCTGTCTCACAACAGACTTCAAAGGATTCCCCCAGTAAACACCAACCTGGAACACCTCTACCTTCAAGGCA
This sequence comes from Pleurodeles waltl, assembly GCF_031143425.1. Lineage (NCBI taxonomy): Eukaryota > Metazoa > Chordata > Amphibia > Caudata > Salamandridae > Pleurodeles > Pleurodeles waltl. The sequence goes on along the minus strand of NC_090445.1, from coordinate 428,134,186 downwards.
ACCAGATCCAAGGTGAGTATATGTCGGCATATCTTCACCACTGAGTGAATAACTAACTAGCGCGGCCGACTGATCTAGTCACTAGTAAACAAGTACAAGAGAAGCACAATGGGTCATGGGCATTAATACATGCTACCTCTCCTATAACCTGGACTAGGAGTGTGAAGCAACATAAAAGCAGCAGGCGTCATTGTGTGAAATCTACAAAGCTAAGCTTATTACACAACAGGCAAGGGCACGTCAAATATTGCCCAGCCCTGAATCAATGCAAAATAACAACATCTATTGGTCACAAAACCTCATCAAGTGGAGCTGATTCTTCCTGGAATAGCTCAAACCAATACAAGAGCATCTATCTATCTATCTATCTATCTATCTATCTATCTATCTATCTATCTATCTATCTATCTATCTATCTATCTATCGTTGTTATATATAACATAAGAGTATCCCCCAAAGGCATCATGTCAGTAGGACCTATAGACCCACATGAAAGTCAAAATATAAAAACAAAAAGGCCTATTGGAGCAAAAGAAGTAGTGGAACAAGTGCAAAGGTGCACTGTATCTTAGACTCAGATGGTGAGGAGGGATCCGCCTCTGACTCAATGATGAGCACTGAATGAATAGGAGGATTACCAGGGAGTAGTTGGCAAAAGCCGTGCTTACTTTGAAGGTGGAATGCCCTATTCATTACATACGGATGAAGAAACACCTATGTTCCCGATACAAGGGAACGCACTGCTTCCCAGCCCTTACTCATTTTCGCCTCGAAACCATGGGGATGTGAGGATTCTTCCCAAGATCTCCCTCCCCCCAATTCTAGAGACCCTGAATGTCAATCTGACTACCTCGATGGCACTGAGTGAAGAAGATACACCTAAAACACAGTATGTCTTTTGCATATATTTACACACATTGTGGCACTGCTATCACTTTCTAGTCAAGTTTGGTACCTTCTTCCCTGGTTTTGAGGATTCCATCATAGACCAGAGTCCAGTGGTGTTTGTGAGTAGTTGTAGGTAGCAAATATTGTGAGGATAATGATGTTTAATTGCTTATAATCAGATACATTATATGTCCCTTGGGTGTGATCGGAGGTCTGACCAAGAAGCATACATGGTGACTGGGTTATTTGGTTTGCACATTGCCCCCCAGGTGTGTGTGTGTGTGTACAGTAGCAGCACATTTTGGGTGGCGCTGCAGGATCCTAATATCCATCTGGTGGCTTAGCTGGACTGTGTTGAGTTCTGTTTACATGTGTACTATTGGCTGACAGTTTTGTTGGTATGAATGAAGTTCAAGTTATGCATGACTACAGCATTGGTATTCCCACACCCAGAGGTAACAATACAACAGGTATCAGTATTTATCATTTCTGGCAATACCGGCCTACAGCAAGTTTGCCCTTGCACAATGAGAACAACAACGACAGAATCCATAGTTCTGCACTGATTTTCACGTTATCCCAAATTTGTGGGCCACTTTTTACCTGGACATTTCCCTTGTTTTGAGAAAGAGAAGTGTATGGGTAAAAAATTGCAAGCAGTGGGATTCTCGGTGCATCTAGTTACAGGAATTACCAACCTCACGGGGAACTGCAGACCACTCATAAGAAGGACCTAAGCGGCTTTGTGAGGTTTTCTTGTCCAATATGTCATGCTGGAAATTCATGGTTGTTGCTATTCATTGCAAAGTGCTGTTGAGAGGGTGTTGACGTACACATATATTGAGTGTATGCACTCTCATATTTGTAGGTACAGAGGTGTTTCTCGTGTGCTCTGCAGGAAGTTGTTATTATTGAGTGCCCTTGACAGCCATTTAAGACACATCTGGACTGCGCAGAGTGCATGTGGTATGTCCTGGAATAAGTCTACTTTTGGACTAACTTGTGAACCTCTACAGTACTGATACACCCGTCCCTCCTGGGCATGTTACAATGCAAGCAAAGTAAATACAGAGGCCAAATAATATGGCCTTCATGGTCTATAAACACCTGTATGGCATTTTAATCATTAACATGGAAGCAACACAACACTTTCTTAATCTAGATGCCCTTTTGGTTAGTAGGCTCATGTTTAGGAGAAGGTAAATGAGAGAGAGAAAAAAAAGATAGAGAGAGATAGAAATAGAGAGAGAAAAAGAGATGAAATTGATTGACACACTGCCGAAACACCAAGATGTGTATCAACTGCCCTAACAGCACTTAATTGGCCCACATTGAATGTTTATGTCACTCTGTATCATTCTCAAGGCCTGGTTGAATAAAGGATTATAATATTTGCAACAGCTGGCACACTAGGGTAGCAAAACTTGACGGGGGCCTGCTAAGTATATGGAGGGCACCCCTCTGGACTCACTCAGGTGCTCTCGTACTGTGCTACAGGGGGGCACTGGAGCACAGGGGCCTTTGTTATGCCACTGAGGTGACACATCACTAGCTCTCCAGTGGAAATCTTCATCCAGCATCATCACACCTGATCCTGCTTCAAACCTTCAACCTTGAGAAGCATAGGGTGTTTTTCATGTTCAGAGCAGATCCCATCACTTCTGATTCAGAAAACTGCAAAACAATGAACTTAAAAAAAAAAAAATTTGCCTAAAACAATATCAGGTGCAGTATGTCAATGTTGAGAACCATTCATCCTGACAAGACGTCAGTGCTAAGAAATTACCCTGATTGCATGCTATGACTCAGATTTACCAACTCTCTATGTCAGGTTTGTATTTCTTTTCTAATGCAAACCGAACAGAGTCGTCAGGCTTTACTATTCAACGTAAATCATGATTTCCATTGCAAAGAAACTCAAAGTATCACAAAGTTGCACAGTGTGCTGCCTTGAGTGAGTTACTTTGCATCAAGGGGGATTCTATCAGTGCTGCATGGGCGATCCCATAAAACCCTGTGGGTTTTGACACAAATCTCTATCTACAAAGAATTGTAGACAGGGATTTGCATCAAAATCCTAAGCCTCCTCGATGCAGGTGCAACAACGAGAAATATTTTAATTTCTCCTCTTTTTTCTCACTTAGTATTCGTGCTGCATTGTACAACACACATACAAAGTAGGAAATGCCTTGAAGCATAGAACCGTCCTAGTACAAATCCTGTGCTTTAGAGGACACAGACACCTTGCACTATGGCGCAAAATCGCATTGGTGCATGTCTGCCTAACGTTTGCCGCTGCAGGGAGAGAGAAGAACAGCGCCACATTTTAGTGGACATATCGGTGTTCTGCTCTCTACTTTCAACAACACTGTGCATCAACTTTACTTGTTATGGTGCGTTGCATGGCTTCTTGATAAATCCATGCCAATGTTTTCTTCTGTTCTGTATTTACTAGCACTCTGAAATTATCATAAGATGGCAACCAGCACTTTATAAAACAACTAATAAATAAAGTACTAAATAAATAGAGCTTATCGGGCTGCATGTAGCGACAGTGCAGGTTTGCAGCCTTCACGCAGGCTCCTAGCTTCAGACATTGGACATTTCTCTTTGCTGCATCTCACTTCATTCCCTCTCTTCATGCTCAAAATGAGCTGCTAAGATCCCTGAAGTGTTTGAGCTCCAGACAGGTCAAGCTGGGGCCCATGGATGTTGAGTGCCATGGGCAGAGGTAAGTGACCCTTCTAATTCAGAGCTGTCCAATCAGCCCATCAGAGCCCCTCACGCTTACCTTTCCTCTCACCACTGTGTTATCAGGTAACTCTAAGGTACTCAGTTATGTCATTTTTTCTCTCGCGTTCTTCTTTCCCCAGAGTTCTCTGTCGGCAGCTTCTGCTCCTTCTTCGACATCACCAACTTCTCGAAGCTACAGGTCCTGAGGCTGGAGGGGAATGAGATCCGAGCCAACGCCATCCCAAGCGACTCATCTCTCTGCCTGCGCCGGGCCAACTACATTGAAATCTAAGTTGTGCGCTGGGTTTTCATTCCCTTTGCCCCACTCTCATGGGAAAATAATGTGCCAAACTGGGGGCACCTGCAAGCATGACCAGAACTACCATCAACTGCCCCACCATTCTCTGGTATCTGGGACAACCTGCCATGCTCAGCTTTCACATATTTCAAACTTGCAAAAAAACAGCTAAAAGAACAACACTCTACGACATTGGATCCGTTTGCTAGTTCATTGCTCCAGTCACATGCAAGGAGCTCTAACTTTTCACCATTTCAGTTCCTGTTCAGAGACAACAATACGACTCTCTTCCGTCTGCTTGTAACAATATGATCTGTTTTTGTCAGTATGTGATGATGTCATGACAAGGCAGGGGAGGCGTGGCTTGCTTGAACATATTTGTTTGTGAAATTACTAAATATTACTAAGCAATGTGTGTAAACATCACCCGGAAGATGCTCGTAGAGGACAGGTCAGCTCCTCTTCACACTTGAGGGCGCCCCTCCCATTACTACACCCAATACTTTCCCCTCCCTTCTCTCCCTTCTCTACAGACTATACTTCTTTTTACAGGTACAAACTATATTTCTTTTTACAGTCAGTCCCACTTTCGAATTCTGCTAAAACAATGTACAACGGTCCAAATACATACTCCTCAAAAAAACATACACTGAACACAGAATGGCTCATTTTACCTCTACAAATATTCACTTACCTTCTGGGTGATAAAACCTTGTTGTAGGTAGTGATACACCCAGAAAGTTCTTGAAGACTGACATACTTTGAGCCACTCAGATGACTTTAGGAAAATCAGAGAACTTAAAACCAAGTATTGCACCTGCTCCCCCTATGTGTTTTTCAAGAGGCCTCTATTAATCACAGATCTGTAGTGATCCTGACAACCAACTGACTTATCTCCAGCCCTGACAGCCTTTCAGGTTTTGGGCCTTTAAGACAAATCTCCTTAACTGTCCCGAAACAGGTCTTCTTCTGAAAACCTATTTATACATTATGCAGCGTTTTATTTTTTACTCTATGTATATTATTTCTATCCCATATACCAAGCTCTGTTATATCATGCTGAGTCCCACTGACGTCCCCCAGCAAATATTCTGAAATGACAAGATTAAAATTAAAGTATTATCCCCAACATTCCCAGTTACTCTGGAACAGCCACATGGCAACATAACCTGATAACCCGAAATCGGTCCCAGGATGCTTGCTTCTGGTCCTGGGAGGACCTGGCCTGGCGGTTCGGGCTGGACTGTTCTCATGGGGAACAGGGTTAAGACTGATTTGCATATGGATGGGTCCTAACTGGAATGGCATAGTAAGCAAAAATAACTGATAGATTAAACCCAGATCTGTGACTGGGAGTGAATGTTTGATTTGTTCCACATTCCGTCCATCAACTGTTGTTTTTGTATAAACAATCCCATCACATTTAATTGACTTTGAAAGAGTTTGTAGGGAACAAAACAGAAAAACCAGAATCTTAAATTTTTCTAAACAGTTTTATCGTAAGACGTCCATTGAACTTCTGCTGCTTAAAGTCATTAGAAGTGTCTTTGAACTTTCATGTATCTGCTTTTAAACACCTCCAAAACATATATACTTTCAAAGATTTCCACAGCAACAAATTAGGTGTTTCAATTTCAATACTCAAGCATAGGTGTACTAACAAAAAACATGGACATACAGTTTGTCTGCAGTGTGCCATATAATATTGCTGAAACTTGATGGAACCATTATTGAAATGTAGATTTTTAGAATACTAACCACAGCTTGTATTAAACATGATTAAAATGGTCTCATCTCCATGCTCGCTTTATAAGTCCTGCAAATATGACTGGTGACTCAGGGTGAGAGATCAGTGTGATTCTGACAGTGTGTGATGAATGGATGGAGGGTCTGCTGGCACCTGTTTTGCAGGAGGCAAGCCCCATGAAAGCCGCTCTTTTCATTTAAAACTGTACTGTGTGGTAATCCATGCTTCATGAGTGCCAGATGGGACAACAACTGGCAGGGTGTGTTGTGGACAGGTGGGAAAAGCTCCTCAAGTATTCGGGCTAACGCTGAATACTGATATAAGCCATCAGAAGAAATGGGTTCAGTACAGCTCATTCAATGAGTATTGTAACCAGTCCCAGAGGCCTCCTCTACTCTATGGTTTTCATCTTTGCTATTACAGTTCTTGGCACCAGTTCTTGGCACCATATTTAGAGTATGTTCAACTCGAGAAGCATCCCCTGGTGTATTGTGTCCAATTTCAGACATCAAACTAAGGTCAGATATGATGTTATGTGCATCTTTGTGGGCCAGATGTGAAATATTGTGCCTATTCATACATGCAATAATTCAAGTACAGTGTCCAATTTCGGGGTCACACCTATAGTTTTATAAAGAGCCCGTGTATAGTGTTTTATTCCGGAGAGTATTGGCCAGATTCCTTCTTGACTCATGAATGCCTTTGAGAATCAGTGCTAACATGGTCAACTCCATATTGGAAAAAGTGCAGAGGTTCCAGACCTTTCTATTTTTACTAATTGCACATGAATATTCCTTGAGAATTACCATTGTAGGTGTTCTGGTGGCAATTCACAAAGACATTTGTGAATATGTGAAGTAGTACTAGAGGAATCCAAGTCTCCCCAAGGATCCAACCAGATTAAAGGCAACCCCTGTCTCCCTGTGAGGGGAAGATTAATTTGTGTAAACAGATGCACCTAGAAGAACAAGCATTGTCAAAGCTAGTAGGGCGTATCTTTATAATGAGAAGGTCAAATTGCTGGCTTTACCAATGCTTGTTTGTAAAACATTGTTTAAAAAGGAAAATAAAAAAATATATAAATAATGGAGGAACACATATCTCAATGCATCTCAACACTGCACAATGAATTCAATATTTTCAATCTTTATAAATGGCATGGTTTATTTTTCAAATGCTGTTCGCTCAGAAAACGCCGATTTTTTTTAAAGGAATAAGGAAGTTAAAGGAAAACACTGCCAAGCCCTAATTTACTTTCCACCGGAATCAGAACTGAAACATGTTCCAGCCATTTGGCGCTCTGCAGTAGCATATGGAGCAGATTTATGGGCCTCCTGGAGAAGAGACATCTCCCTTTAAATCATGTACGCATAGTAATCAACCCTCCCCAATCACCATAATAGACGATGTGTGCCAAGCAGGGGCGGCTCCTCAATTAGGGCGGAGGAGCGTCGCCCCCCGGCCAGCAGCAGAAGCTGCAATGCTTTCACCACGAAGGAATAATAAACCAGGTTTATTACTCCTTCGTGGTGAAGGGGGGGGGGGGGGGTGCATAGGGGATGACAGCTTTGGAGGAGTGTGCACAGTACACTCCCCTCAGAGCGCATGTGTGTTTGGCCGGCCGTCTCGGGCTGGCCAAACACACATGCGCTGTAGGCTCTCTCTAGCCCAGCAACCTGGTTGCTGGGCTGGAGACAGCCTGCACAGGCTTCCAGTCTGCCGGGGAGGGCCCAGCCAGGGCGCTCACAGCCAATCCTCACGCTGCTCAGAGCAGAGTGAGGATTGGTGCAGTGCAGGCTGGGAGCTTGTGCCTGCAGTGCCAGCGAGACGGAGGAGAGGAGCGGCGCAGCGAGGAGCGAGATACGTTTTTGTTTTTTTAACCCGCTCCTGTCATGCTGCACCCCTTTGCGAGCCGCCCCTGCATCCCTCCTCATTAATGGTGCGAGCCGCGACTAGTGCCAAGGCCTAAGCTTTTGTTCAATATGTGGAATACAAGAGATAAAACAAGAGGCGCCCTTAAAGTCTGCTTTTTTGTCATACCCTGGAAAAATATACTATTGGTGTTCTTTTATTGGGTAGCAGGCGAGCGGGCATACAGAGCGTAGGGCTGGAATATGAGGGAAAGAGAAGCATCACATGAGGGAGATAGAAAAAGTCTCAAGGAGTGCTCAGTGGAAAAGAAAAAAGTAGGTTCCGAAATGCAGAAAGAGCGAAAAGATACACGTTACCCAATCAAATGGATGGTCATGAGGTTATGCTCAAGTGATGGGGCGACCATAAGAACAGCAAGGTAAGCTACTGAATAAGAAATAAGCTAATGAGAGTGACCATAAAGCCAACGAATGTAAAACAAAAATGGGCGAGCTCTCAGCCACTGTACGTTTTTGTGATGGTTCACAAGAGTCATTCGCCTAAAAGCTGTCATTAGGTTTTCCTAAGCAGACCATTTCAATTCCTGCAGGAAAGAAACACATGCATTCCATAGAAAAATCGTTATAACATAAATAAAGGTATGCGGTATATGAGACTGGAGGGACTGAGGGAGTAATAATTAATTTTCTGTTTCATACCTTTTCGATTCACGTTTTTCTTAAACAATTGCAATTATTTTTATTGCAACATATTTATTCGGTACAGGAGCACCCACAGCAGGACACAGCCAATTTCCTAAGCTGGTACCAGTATTCGATTTGGCCACATGATGGCAGTGTCCCATCAGCTCAGAACTCTAGCTGCTTCAGAAACGTAGCTCTTGCGCGAAGGCTTGGGTTCAACTGGCAAAGCTACAGTAAATATGTTTACCCTGTTCACGAAACTTCTCTAAATCAACGGCCAAATATTTAACGTAGAGTACAGACTGAGACAAAACGCCCACAGACACCCTGCACCTCCCATCATGTAAAGAAGCTTTAGCTGCCCATAGATAGAAAATGGCCCACACATGCATTCCCTCCAGCCCATACTAAGGGTCAGATGTAGGTCAGTACAATTTTGCGACTTGCAAATTGCGAGTCATACCGACTCGCAATTTGCAACTCGCAAAATTGCATGCAGAAAGGTGTCTCAGACACCTTCTGCGACTCACTATGGGGTCGCAAAGACCCACCTCATGAATATTAATGAGGTGGGTCGCAAATTGCAACCCCATAGCGAGTCCCTGCACTCACAGGGATTGTGGCCTGCTGGAGACAGCAGACCTCCATGTCTGTGACTGCTTTTTTAATAAAGCAGTTTTTTTTTTCTTTTTGCAGCCCGTTTTCCTTGAAGGAAAACAAGTTGCAAAAAGAAAAGCTTCCAAAACCATTTGGTTTCGTTTTTTTCAGAGTAGGCAAAAAAATGCTCTGAAAAAACATTTTTGTCAGCATTCACAAAGGGGAAGGGGTCCCCTTCCCTTTTGCAAATGAGTTACCACCCACTTCAAGTGGGTGGTAACTGCGAGTTGGTTAGCGACCGCATTCGCGGTCACAAAGCAACTCAGCATGGCGATGCGGTCGCAAATAGGAAGGGAACACCCCTTCCTATTTGCGATTCGCATCCCCAAATTGCGAGTCGGTACCGACTCGCAATTTGGGGATGTGCATCGCGTTAGGCTGTTTGCTACCTACATGTTCGCCTGGGTGCTTAATTTCTGAAAATAGTGACAGGGCCCTTCTCAGGAGGATATTGCAGCTTGGGCCACCCATTGCAGGTGCTGGCAGTAACAGTACCAAAACAACTGCTGAGCATCACACTCCTACAAGTGTGATAACTCAGTCTATTCCAGGTCCCCCAAAGCCATAAGAAAGGCTTTGGTGGCAGTAATTAGTCATTACTAATGTATATTGAAATAATTCACAACTCTTGTGGTTCTTATTTTAAATTAGACGAACAGTTCCAGTGTTGACAAGTGCCAGTACCGAGCACTGGAAACCACCAGCGCAAATTAAGCACCACCATTACTCGTGGTGGTGGCACCACATCATGAAGAATGGCCCAAATGTCATCTACTACCAGGCACTATAGGCTCAAATGAACAGTCCCACAAAGAAGTTCCATTATCCTGTGCAAGGGCACGACCCATGCATCAGGCAGCTCCTCCTGACACACATCTTGATAAACCACTTAGAAGAGGGTGGATGTCTAAGAAGCCTTAAGAACCCCTAGCAAGGGAATACATGCAGCCTTAAGAACCCCTAGCAAGGGAATACATGCAGCAACATCTTAATGATTTGGGAGCCCTGGGCAAGGCATTTCTTGGGAGCCGAGTCCAGAAAAACGTTTGATTTTATTACCTACATCACGCTACGTCAAACCTACATGAAGCCAGCAATGCTTGATCATATGCTGAACTTTCAGTTAAAATGTAACACAAACACAGTTAACATATGCCTTGCCCGGGGGCACTAAAATCCTCAAGATGCCACTGGGTAGCAAAAGACAGAGTCAAATGCAGAGGCAGGTAGAGAAGAGGGATACACGTTAAGGGAGAAAGGTGAACAAGAGATAAAGTTCACTTTTCTAGGGGTGCCTTTGAAGGGGAGGGCCCTGGGCAATTGCCCACTTTGCCCATGCCTTAAATACATTGAGTAGTGGGTGATATGGCTATAGTACTACAACAAACGAGAATGATTTAGATCATTTGCATGACATATGGAACAGCAGACTGTCTGATCTTGGCCTGAAACGAAAAAAAAGCACATGGAAACCAAATCCATCAGCCCCTAATTCTTTCTAAGACAATACAAAAACATGCACGAAAATCAAGTAGGGGCAGGGGCGTAACCCAGGCCCATGCAGCCCTGCGGTGCCGGGGAGGCAACCATTATGGGGGGCCTTAAACTGCCCCTAAACCTTCAAGGAGGCCCCATTGAGCCTAATGTCAATATTTGTGAGATACAGCAGCAGTTCCTCCATAGGAGCAGAGGAGTGTGACGCCCACCACACACACACACACACACACTACTGAGCAGAAAGTCTGAAAAATAAAATGACAATAAAATGATTTTATTGCCATTTAATTTTTTACTGTCAGCAAACGGAGTGCGAGGGCAGGGTCGGGCTACTGCGTCACTGCTGCCAATGCTTGGCAGTAGTGAGGCGTGAACACTTCATTTTGAAGTGTGCATGTTGGTTTGGTGGGCTACCTTGCTACGGCCAAACCAATGGGCGCAATTCAAACTACACAAACTTGGAGAACAGGCGCAGGCTGCCAGTGCTTTTCGAGACGCTGAGGCAGCCCGCTCCAGCCAACAAAGATGCTTCACTAACGCTGCTTACCAGCATGAGAACAGCGTCTTGATTGGCTAAGGGAAGTGGCTGTGGGACCTCGCGCTCAGACAGGAGTCCGGAGCCAGCAACAGCGAGGACATGCTGCTGGCAGCGTAACATTCTGTAGGACGGCCTCATCATTTTGCTTATAACATTGAGTAAAGGTGAGTGGTTGGTGCAGTGCGAGTCCTTTTCTTGGGGTCCTACAGTAGCCAGTGTTTTCTAGGCAGTATCCCATGTGTTGGGTACTGTTGACTACCACTAGTGGTGAATGCCACAACACTGGCACATCCAACTTTGCTAGATGCTTGACTCATTCAGGGTAGAGAGGACGAACAGCCATGGCTAACAGCTCGAAGGGTTTGTAAAGCACCATCCATATGCAACCAATGCCTTTCTATAGAAAAATAAACTAGCTTTATTTTACGGGTTTGTAAATAAACAGTTCAGTTAAATGTAAGATAAGCACATAATATCAGACTGAGTGAAGGCCCCAAACACCATTACAATGTCTCAGCGCCTAGTACTTGCTTTGAGTCCACTTAGGTTTCTGCGGTTGAGTTCACCTTTTGGGTTTTAGTACGAGTTTACTCTCACAAAGGTGTCTAAATGTTGTCTACAGGATCCCACTCTAATCCTGGGCCAACCTTGGACACCACCCAGGAACCAACGCTGGATTAAAAGGGTCACTCCTGCAAACAAAAATGTCCTAAAAACCTCAACCAAACAACAAGGACACCACCCAACAAGATGGTCTGTGGTGTTCCTGGTCATGATGTCCTGGGACCATTTTAGTTGCTCACCAGTGTCTGTTAATGGACACAGCCCACAGAAAAACAGTGTCTGTTAAGTGGCACAGCTCACAAGTCCTGTTGTCAGTTCAGGGTCGAACTGAGAGCCCTTGTTCCTTTAAGGACCAGATGGAGATGTGAGCTAGTATTCACTAGGTGGGTCCTAAATAAATTCTTTTCAGGGGCCTGGACCGCAGGAGATTCCATCATAGACAAGTGTTTCTTGTGGCACCTGCAAGACTCTGTGCATCCAAAGGAGTCAATGGTCCAAAAACGACCAACTAGAATCTGGTCTTTGAGAATTAGCGGTCAACCACAACGTTATTCTCAAAGGTAAGAGCTAGAAAGATAATTTGAATGTGTTGGTAATCAGGATGACCCACTTCAACCAGCATACCCGGACACCGTGCTGGGGAGTGTGAAGGGAAATTGGCCCCGTTCCCTGTGTGGTTCGAAGAGAGGGTCTGGGGTGGTATTGGGCTTGGTCAGGCTTCCCTTGTGGCTGCCTTAATGTAATGGAGCAGCTCCTTGACCCAGTACATGTGTCTTATAATGCTCAGTTTCCTCCATGGCAGCTGGGCTGGGTGACCTTGTGGCCGTTGCACAGGCGCAAGCTGTCCTTATACAGGTCCTTCAGCTGGCTGGCCCTCAGACAGTCTTCATGTGGATCAGACGGGTTCCTCTTGGAAGGCACAGTCTCTCACTTCCGCATTTAGGTGTGCCTCTATTTCTCCTCAGGCTTCCCCGGCTTTATACAAATGATCCAGTATGTTCTGCTCTGCCACTTGTGAGACAGCCTCTTAAGTATCCAGATTGCAAAGAATGAACCAAATACCGACTTAGCACTCAAGTACTTTGACTTCTCTCTTGGTAAACAAGGGGTGCCAGAGCCAACTAGAGGATCAACTTTACTTGTAAATGTATGGGCTTCCTCAATGCCAGAGGAGCCTCTTATTATTACTGCAATATTTTGCTGTCTCAAGAGTGCAAAGTACCCAAGCCAGGAAGTTCCAAGTAGTCTAGGTCCAGGGGTGTATTGGCCCCAGAAGGACCTGGTCTGTTGTGTTGTTAAGAAAAATGGCCAATGCAAAGGGCATGGGAGAAAGGTGAAATTCACACACTACAGAGGAAATCCACTTTAAACAAACAGAATGGGCTCAACAGCTACAAAAATGACTACCAGTAGACCACACATAGCATCCAAATGGATCCTGTTGGTAAATGGATTATTGATAAGGGCAGATAAGTACCTACACTTAGCAATAGGCCACTAACCTCCACTTAGGTCTCAATAAATTAAACCCAGCTCAAACCTCAAAATAAATTACGCTAGCCGGGTAGTGAGGCATAGGGGGTTGTGCGTCAAAGAATGGTGCTAGTCAGGTTAGCTTCAAAAAAATTGACTATACCCTGACTAGCGTCATTTTTTGACGCACAACCCCCATGGACATGACTCCTGTCTTAACAAAGACAGGAGTCATGCCCCCCAGCCCAATGGCCATGCCCAGGGGACTTAGGTCCCTGGGCATGGCCAGTGGGCACAGTGCCATGTAGGGGGGCCCAAGTTAGGCCCCCCTATGGCACTTTGAAGAAACAAAAACTTACCTGGACTTATCTTGGATGCCCCCCTCCATCCTTGGGTGTCTTCCAGGTGTGGGTGGGGGTCGCTGGGGGTGTCCCTGGGGGCAGGGAAGGGCACCTGTGGACTGCTTCCATGGTCTCAGACAATGTAAATGAGCTCACAGGTCCCCCAATGCCTGCCCTGACATAGGCGTTAAGTAATGGCGCTAAACAGATCATGGCATGGTCTATGACCTGCCCCTGGGGGCTACCTCCCCCTAAGGCCACATTAGCCACTTCTGTAGAGGGGCCACCAATGTGGGTTGTCTTCGGACAGACAGAGTCCCCTTTCATGTGTCCTAACTGGGAACACTCAAAGCACCGGGGTTGAAAATGGGGTGCCCTGTGCCACCGCCTACCAGAACCTCCCTCTTTCCTCTCAGAAGGGGCCAGGGACTCTTTTTCTCCCTCCTTATCCTGGGACCTGCCTGCATCTCCCTTGACTTCCCTCTCCTTCTTCTGGGAACCCTGCCCACCTTTGGCTGAGTCTCCCCCATAAACCTTCTTGTGGACCCTGGCACTCACCCAGCGGTCTGCCTCCATAGCAAGCTTCCTGGGGTCAGTCAGCTTACTATCAGTCAAGTGCTGGCGCAGCTCTGCAAAACACAGACTAGACAAGTGCTCCCACGCAATTAAGTTGTACAGCCCCTGAAAATCTGTCACATTACCGCCCTTCACCCAACCATCCAGTGCTCTGCAAAACAAATCTACACACTCTAACCAGGTCTGGGACTCAGTTTTCTTACTCTGCCTTAACTGATCCCTGTACTTGTCAGGAGTGAGACCATACTGAGTGAGTAGGGCCTCCTTCATGTCAGCGTAGGTGAGGTTGTACCCCTTACCCAAAGCTAGCAAAGTGTCCCTCCCCTCCTCTGTGTAGTGGTTCCACAATCCTGCTCCCCAATTCTTCTCAGGCATCCCATTCATGTGGATGGACGCCTCATATCCCTGAAACCACCTCTGTATGTCATCTCCCTTCTTGTACTCTCTCACTACGTTTTTAGGAATGTGCACAATTCTGTCTGACTGCACTGAGGAATTGCTGCCACCATCCTGGCTGGACCTGCTCCTCACATCCAGCATCTTTTACTTTAAGCTCATGGTCCAAAAGCATCTTTCTTTCCTCCATGGCTCGCTGCTCCCTCTGAGCCCCCATTTTTAATCTCTGCAACTTAATCTGGTGCCTCCTGGCTTCTCTCCTGTCCTCCAGCTTCTCTGGAGTCAGTCCTTTTGATCCACCACTACTGCTTGGCACACAGGGTACCTACCCCCCTAGCAGCTCCTGCACCCTCAGTACATCTTCTCTAGAATTTGTGTCAGTAGACTCTCCATTTGGATCCTCAGACTGCCCACTGGCAGTTCTGGCTGCTACCCAGGCCCTCAGTGCCTTCTGTAGCTCCTCCTTTTTGGTGAGGCCTCTGATCTGAACTTTGAGGTTTTTACAAACTGCCTTCAGTTCCCTCATGGAATGGGTTTCCAACCTATCCTCCTCAAAAACCAAATCCTGGGATGCAACTGAAGATGCTCTTGATTGAGACATGATGTCGTTGGGGTTCACTTGAAGTCCTATCCTCACCTCTGACAACCAATGTTAGAAATGGGGTCTCTAGTTGGGAGTCGGTTTGCACCCTTTCCAAGTAGGGAACCTCACTCTAGTCAGGATAAGGGAGATACCCGCTCAGATAACCCCTGCTCACCCCCTTGGTAGCTTGGCACGAGCCGAGCTGTCAGGCTTATCTCAGAAGCAATGTGTAAAGCATTTGCACATAACACACAGTAATAAGTGAAAACACTACAAAAGGACACCACACCAGTTTTAGAAAAATTGCCAATATTTATCTATATAAAACGAGACCAAATACGATAAAAAAATCCAACATACAGTAATAAAAATATGAATGCTGCAAGATGTACTTAACAATACAGTTCCTTGAAGTCGATAACTCTACCTGGGGCTATCACGGCGTCGTGAACAACAAAACCAAAAGTTCAGGCTGGCCTCGGCATCGCGGGCCAGCTGCGGTGTCAGGAAGACCCACAAACAGTACCTTGGATTCGCAGGGCGTCGTGATCCTTGCGGTGAGTTCCGGAGAGCTGCATCGGTTCCGGAGTCAGTTCCGGAGTCGTCTGGCCCTTGAAGTCACGCACCTCGGGGATCTAACTCCGGACTGATGAAATCAGGTGTGCTGGCGGGGATGGCGTCGGGGCTGCGGTGCGAAGCGGGACGATGCGACGTGTGGTGCCCACAGGTCACGGTGCAGGCAACGGCTTGGTGACGGCGTCCAGCGACATCGGTGAGACCAGGGCTGCGGTGTGAAGTGGGGCGGTGCAATGTGCGGTATCCACAGGTCACGGTGCAGGCAGCGGCGGTGTCGTTGCCGTAGCGCTGTTGTCTGTAGGCCCAAGCCAGCGGTGCGGGACGGGACGGTGCTTCGTGACCCTCACTAGCAGTGTCCACGGGCCACGGTGCAGGCAAGGATGCCTGGTGACGACACTGGAGTCGATGGTGCTAGCATTGGTGGACCGGGGCTGCGGGACAGGACGGTGCTTCGTGCTCCTCACAAGCGGTGTCCACAGGCCACGGGGCAGGCAGTGGCGCCGGTGTCAGCAGGAGCGACGTCGTCGGGGATGCCCAGGCTGCGGTGTGAGCAGGTGACGCCGGAGTGTGGGGCCCACAGGTCGCGGTGTGAGCAGCGGCTCGGTGAAGTCGTCCGATGACGGCGTCAGTGAGACCAGGGTCGCGGTGCGAAGCGGGGCAATGCAACTCCGTGCGGCGTCAGAGGGCACGGTGCAGGCCAGCGACGTTGTTGGCGGCGTCGCAGTGGTTTCTCATCTTGGACAGCCCAAAACACAAAGTTCCCAGTGCTGCAGGTCGAGGAAACTGAAGTCTTGGTGTCCCTGAGACTTCCAACAGGAGGCAAGCTCTAATACAAGCCCTTGGAGAATTTTCTCAAGCAGGACACACAGCAAAGTTCCCCCTTTGCACTCTTTTCAGGCAGAAGCAGCAACTGCAGGCCAGTCCAGCAAAGCAACACAGCAAAGGGATAGTACTCCTCCTTCAGCTCTTCTCCTGGGCAGAGGTTCCTCTTGATTGCAGAAAGGTTCTAAAAGTCTGGTGTTTTGGGTCTGCTTCTTATACCCAGTTCTGCCTTTGAAGTTTCCAAACTTCAAAGCAAAGTCTCAAGTGTTTGCAAGATCCTTCCTTGTCCAGGCCAGGCCCCAGACACTCACCAAGGGGTCGGAGACAGCATTGTGTGAGGGCAGGCACAGTCCTTTCAGGTGTGAGTGACCACTCCTCCCCTCCTGCACAGATGGCTAATCAAGATATGCAGGCTACACCCCAGCCCCCTTTGTGTCACTGTCTAGAGGAGAGGTGTGAACAGCCCAACTGTCAAACTGACCCATACAGGGAATCCACAAACAGGCAGAGTCACAGAATGGATTAAGCAAGAAAATGCCTACTTTCTAAAAGTGGCATTTTCAAACGCACAATCTTGAAATCAACTTTACTAAAAGATGTATTTTTAAATTGTGAGCTCAGAGACTCCAAACTCCACATGTCCATCCACTCCCAAAGGGAATCCACACTTTAATCAGATTTAAAGGAAGCCCCCATGTTAACCTATGAGAGGGACAGGCCTTGCAACAGTGAAAAACAAATTTAGCAATATTTCACTGTCAGGACATATAAAACACATAACTATATGTCCTACCTTAACCATACACTGCACCCTGCCCTTGGGGCTACCTAGGGCCTACCTTAGGGGTGCCTTACATGTAAGAAAAGGGAAGGTTTAGGCCTGGCAAGTGGGTACACTTGCCAAGTCGAAGTTACAGTCAAAGCTGCACACACAGACACTGCAGTGGCAGGTGTGAGACATGATTACAGAGCTACTTATGTGGGTGGCACAACCAGTGCTGCAGGCCCACTAGTAGCATTTGATTTACAGGCCCTGGGCACCTCTAGTGCACTTTCCAGGGGGCTTACCAGTAAATCAAATATGCCAATCATGGATAAATCAATCAACAGTACAATTTCTATAGGGAGCCGTTGCACTTTAGCACTGATTAGCAGTGGTAAAGTGCGCAGAGACAATAAACCAGCAAAAACAGACCTGAAAAATAGGAGGAAGAAGGCAAAAAGTTTGGGGATAACCCTGCAAAAAGGGCCATTTACAACAGCCATTATTTAAGGCCCTCCTCCCGTGCATGATTTCTGCAATAAGGCGCAAAGGCCTTAGAGAGTAATTTTTTGCCCGGGAATGCCTACCTTGCATCTCGTTGACGTAAGGTAGGTTTCCATGGTAAAAAAATGACATTAACTTCAATATTTTGACACTAGACGGGTCTAGTGTCAAAATATAAATATGGAGTTAAGTTTGCGCCGGATTTGCGTAAAAAAATGGGTGCAACTCCACTGCAAACAGAGTATAAATATGCCCCTTAGTGATTTTTCTGGAGATTTTCCTCAGCGGGACCAAGTCACCAGTCCAATCCGACCTCCTGGAACCCTTCCTCGGATACACTTTGCAGTGGCCCTCGGTGGAGATTTTTACCTTCGGACTTAGGGCCAGATGTAGCAAAAATAAAAATTGCGACTCGCATTTTGCGAGTTGATGCGACTCGCAAAATGCGAGTCGCAAATTGGAATGCCAGAAAAAAAAGCGATCCGATTTTGCGACTCGCAGCCGGACTCGCAACGCTGTGTGCGAGTCCGCAGTTTGCGAGGTCGCTGTTTGCGAGTGTGCAAAAACAAACTCGCAATTAGCGAGTGGGTGTTGCAAATTGCGAATACCTTCAAAATTGCTTGCAGATGCAGCAGAACACTCCAGAAAGCATACCAGAACACTCTGGAAACACTTCCTGGCACATGATGATGGCATCACAGCCAGGAAGTTAACAAATACACCTGGGAGGAGGGCTCAACAGTGAGCAGTGTCTCTGCCACTCACAGTAGGGTGCTGAGGAGTGGTAGGCACAGCACCATGGACGCAGCAGGGACCAGCCAGGCTGGCAGGAGGGGCAGGAGATCATAGATAACAGCCAGGACAGATTAATGTGGCACATGGCGTTAATGTGCCACATGACTGGTTGGCATTTTCCTGCCCATGGACAATTTCAACTTGTATATAGTTTCTTCATGACATTAATAAAACAGTTATTTTTGTTCCACTTAACAAATGGTTAATAGGTGAGTATGGTGGGAGTTGACACGTACCGTCCAAAATATTGCGTTGCAATATGGTCCCGTCTCAGTCTGCCTTGATTAGCTAGACTCCTGTCCCCATGATGGCGATGTGGTTGTTCTTGCTCTTCATCATCAGGATCTGGGTCTGCAGGGGTGAGAGGTAGCCCACGTCGGGTGGCTATGTTGTGGAGGATGGCGCATGCGACCACAATTTTGAAAGCGGTAATGGGGGTGTATTGGAGGGCGCCTCCACTGCGGTGGAGGCATCTGAATCTTGCCTTCAGCAGTCCGAAGGTGCGCTCGATCAGGTTCCTGGTCCTCTTATGCGCACTGTTGTATTGCCCCTCTGATTCAGTTCTGGGTGTTAAAAACGGAGTCATGATCCAAGGCCTGAGAGCATATGCACCGTCTCCAAATTCCCCACGTTCCAGGCGTTGATGTATCCCACTATGCCTAAAAATGTATGAGTCATGGGTACTGCCAGGAAACTTAGCTACGATGTCCGTGATGACATAATGGGCATCACAAACAACCTGTATGTTGAGTGAGTGGGTACACTTCCTGTTGCGGAAAATGTGTTCCAGATTAGCAGGGGGGCATATTTGAATGTGTGTCCCATCTACACACCCTATGACATGAGGAAAGTGGGCAATGCGGTAAAAGTCCAGCTTGGTGCTGTTAATTTCTGCCTCATTCCTTGGTAAGTATATGAAGTGAGACCTGTGCGTGACTAAGGCATCTAGGAATGCCCTGAGGAACCTTGACACTGCACTTTGGGATACCCCACCTGCCACGGCAATGACCCCCTGATAGCTCCCTGAGGCCAAGAGGTGCAGTGCGCATAGTACTTGCACATGCGTAGGGATGGCGCAGCCACGCAGAGTCTTGTGTTCTAGCTGTGGTTTCTGTAAATCTATTAATTCTAGGATGGCTGCGCTGCTAAGGCGGTATTTGTCATAGATCTCCTCTTCAGTTTGCTGAAAAAGAGTCTGCCTGGTTCTATATATCTTCTCCTGTCTGTGGCCCCTCCTCCTCCTCTGCTGGGCTGCGTAGACTCTCCTCCTCACTGCTATCAGGTATATCTCCGCCATCTTGAGTAACCCAGATGCCTTCTGGGTCCCCTTTTATACTTTGGTGATGGTTACCACCTGCTCTGAGTTAGTGGTAAATGGGACATGCAAACTGGGCTTTTTGCGACTAGTCGCAATTTGCGAGTTGCAATTGCATAAGGTTTGCGACTCGCAAATTGCGACTTGCAATTTGCGGGTCGCAAAATGGGGTCGCAACAGATGCGACTCGCAAACGGGTCCCATCGCTTTTTGCGAGTCGGAAATGGGCTTTTTGCATCCCATTTCCGATTTTGCACTGTCGCAAATTGCGAATCGGCCCGTTTGCGAGTCGCAAACGTTTGCTACATCTGGCCCTTAGTCATTTTTCCGAGATGAAAATCCTTTGTCTAGGGCAAACCTGAATCTTGATCCGATGTCTTTGGAGACCTCTTCGGATACACTGCCTTGGAGGTCCCGGTCAACTTCCTATGTACGGATTTAGTCACTTTTTCTGAGATTTTCTCAACCAGGACAAACCTGCAAGTCAGGCCGGGTCACAGTTGAGGCACGCCGTCTAGAGTTGCCGTGGCAGGTTGGCCCTTTTATGGAGCTTTTTTCCAAAAGTTCTCCAAATGTCTCCAAACTTCTGGATCTTCTTACAGATGTTCCTTTAAGGTTCTTTTGAGGTCCACAGCTCACCCCAAGGTTCCAGAAGCCCTGAAATGATCCTTGAGGGTGCGGACAACAACTCCCAGAATGCACCTTGCGCAAACTGTTTTTTTGGCCACTGGAGAGTGGTCAGTTGGTTGGTTTCTTCAGGAGTTGGTGCAGGGGACTCTAGTTAGCAAGTTTTCACCTGTAGCAAACAGGGAGTCCCTCCTTGAACCAGTTAAAGGCATGCAAAGTCCTTCTTGTGGTGAAGCCCAAGTGTGCAGCTGATGCAGTCCTCCAGAGTTCAGTGTCCAGGTGCAGGTCAGGAGTCCAGAAGGGCAGTCCTTCTCCTTTAGCTCTTCCTGGTAGGGACCTGGTAGGGATCTGAGGTGTGGGTGCAGGTCTGCCAGTTTTATCCTTGCTCCTGGGTGAAAAAAAGGGGGTCCTGGTTCTCCAATCAGGTGCAGGGTCTTTCCCCCTGTGATGATCACTTCCTGGGAAGTGTGGCAAAAATCAATCCCAGGGAGCAACATTCCTCAAAAATCCAGCATGGCTGAAAATGATTTTGGAGGATACATCTGACTAAGCCCACCCACTAGGGTGGCTAAAAATCTTAAACACACCCTTCTCCTGTCCTCTCCTAATCTAATCAAAGGGGCACCTAATTGTCTGGGTTTGCAGGATGTGAGGGAGGTGGTGGGCAACACCTCCCTCACAACCTGCAAATGTCCTTCCCTGCCTTTGAAGACCAGTTTGGCAGCACTCCTCCCCCTTCCTGCCTCTCCAACTGCTGAGGGAGGATCTCCTCCCCCAGGCACATCTTTTTGTGTTGAGCCAGGCCGCTTCACACCTCATCAAGGCAGCTTGGCCAGGCTGCCAGAGGCTGGCCAATCAGAGCAAAGCAGCAGAAACACTGCAGAGCTGAAGTTGGCAACTTTTCAGGTAAAGTTTAAAACTCTTTACCTGAACAAGTTATATTAAATCCAACAACTGGAAGTTGTGAGATTTATTATAACAATTAATTTGATACAAAACATGAGGTATGTGTTACTTAAGGAAGCTTTTAAAATTAAAATAAAGTCTCCCCAATGTAGCCTATGGAGGCCATTCGCTACAATGAGGGAAAAACTAATTTTGCTGTTTCACCTCACCAGGTCTTATGCAACAATTTTATAAGGTCCCTGCTTATCGTTACATGGCACCTAGCCCTAGGGGCACACCTTAGGGGTGACTTATATGTAAAAATAAGTTAGTTTAAGAATTAGGATCTACTTTTAATTCCAAAGTCGAATTTGCATGTAACTTTAATTTAAAATCAGCCAGCAAGGCAGGCCTGCCTTTAAAATGACACTGGACACCTCAACAGTGCACCTCTGGGGGCACCATCTATGCTGGGGTCCCTAAACCTACATGCCCTACCATATACTAGGGACTTATAGGTAGTTTGACTTAGCCCATTATAACTAGCTTAATTTACATACTCATTTTATACAGAACACATGCCCTGGGACTGGTTAGCAGTACCCAGGGCACCATCAGAGTCAGGAAAACACAAGCAAAAGGTGAAAAATGGGGGCAAAAAAGTCAGGGGGCCTCTGCAATCAGCCCTGCTTTCCCACAGATCCCATCAAACACCAGTCCACATACGAACCACATGTTCCACATGTACATGGCATGCATACTTCATACATCTAAGAGACATCTCAAAGGCAAATGTACTCAGTCATGGAGAGTGAACAAACTTTTACTGGGGAGAGCTGGAAGTCAGTATGCCCAAAATGCACACTTAAGAAGTAATGTGGTCCTGGACTATAATCTTGGTCCCGTCATTTCAGTCAAGGCGTGCCAAAGGCAAGTCCGTCCGCGCCTGGACCGCGCCCAGCGCCAGGAACCCTAGATTTACGTTAAGCCTCCCCCTTGGCTGCCTCTGTTATGACTTCAAGACTCTCCTCCGCCTCAACAACAGACATCTCAACAACTGCTGCACCACCTCCCCCAAGGACACCCACGGACCTTTCACCGGCAGGAACTGCAACTTCGGAGCCAACCTCAGCAACCCAAAGGTACTGTCTGCACACAAAGATACCAACAACCTCCACAACTCCATCAACTGCCTGCTCCTGAAAATCCGCTCTCTCCACAAACATGCCACCGAACTCTGGGACCTGATTGACACCACCCAACCGGACATCGCCTTCCTCACCAAGACCTGGACTAACCCCACCTCGGGTCCAGACATTGCCATCACCATTCCCCACGGTCACATCATCCTAAGGAGGGACCGGCCCTCCCACCCAGGTGGAGGACTCGCCATCATACACAAGTCCTCAGTACTTGTCAAGGCCGTCCAAGAAGATCACTGCACCACCATGGAACACCTTCAATTCCTGGTCCACTCCAACCACAACTCCTCCATCCATGGCACCCTTTTGTACGGGCCAGCCTGACCCCACCCAGCTTTCATAGATGACGTCGTAGGCATCGCTACTCCCCAGGCCCTGACATCAGTTGTCTACCTCCTCCTCGGTGACCTGAACTTCCACCTCGAGGACCGCATGATCCAAACACCACCACTCTACTCGACAACCTCGCCACTTTCAGACTCAGACAGCAGGGCTCCACACCCACCGCAGGACACACACTGGACCCCATCTTCAGCTCAAGCGACCGGCTCACCATCAAGACAATCTCCACCCCAGACTGGACAGACCACCGCTGCATACACTTCACAATCACCGCACCCAGCAGCTGCACCTCCAGGACCCCCACAGGAAATGGAATGAAATCACCAATGAGCAACTCACCTCATCACTCACCAAATCCCTCCCTTCACCCTCTGACGACACCAACACAGTAGTGTGTAATCTTAACGCATAGATCACCGAATCCACTGACAACCTAGCCCCTCTCTGGCTGACATTGGCCAAACGCGTACCTAAGAAGGCTAGCTGGGTCACCACCAAACTCCAAGAATCAAAGCGTAACCGCAGGCATTTAGAGAAAAAATGGAGGAACAGCCAATCCAGTGAAGAACGCAGATGCACCCCGGGAGCCCACCAACTCCTCCGCACACAACTCGAAGGAACTCTTTTCAGTCATCAACAAGTTCACAGATCCCACCTCCGAAGCCACCAGCATCCTCCAACACAGGACCTCTGCGACAAACTCGCCTCCTTTTTCATCTACGGCAGCTTCCTGTCACCTGGCACAAGAACCTGCGACCACCCCCCCCTCCCAGAACCCGCCCAGGCCATCCATGACTGGTCTACGCTCACCACAGAGGAAACAGTCAACATCATGAGCAGCACCCACTCCAGAGCCCCCTAGTACCCCTGCCTGCACCACATATACATCAGCGCATCCATCGCCCCCAAGCTTCGTAACACAATCAACTGCTCCATCAGAATGGGCACCTTCCCTGAGGACTGAAAACACACCGACTCATCAGAACTAAAGAATTTCCAGACCATCTCGCAGCTACCCTACCCCGCCAAAGTACTAGAGAAAGCAATCAACACATAACTACGGAATTTCATCAAGGCCAAAAACTCCCTGGACAGCTCCCAGTCCGGCTTCCGCAGCAATCACAGCATGGAGACAGCACTCCTGGCAGCCACCGATGACATCCGATTACTCCTGGACTGCGGCCGCACTGCAGCACTCATACTCCTTGATCTCTCAGCAGCTTTCGACACGGTCTCCCACAGACACTCTGCGCACCAGACCCCATGACATAGGAATCCGCGGAAGAGCCCTGTAATGGATCCATTTGTTCCTCTCCTGGAGGACACAGAGGGTCAGATTCCCACCCTACACCTCCAGATCCACAGGAGTCGACTGCAGAGTCCCCCAAGGATCCTACAAAGTCCGACACTGTTCAACATATACATGGCCCCTCTTGCTGCCATCATCAGAAGCCACGGTGTGAACATTGTGTCATATGCCGATGACACACAACTCATCATTTCCCTCACCGAAGACCTGGACACAGCCAAAAGAAACTTTCATGCAGGAATGGAAGATGTCACCACCTGGATGAGAGAAAGCTGCCTCAAGCTCAACTCCAACAAGACGGAGCTCATCATCCTCGTAAATGCCACCTCAGCTTGGGATGACTCCTGGTGGCCCACATCCCTCAGCACTCCCCCTGCATCGACCGAGCATGCCAGCAAATTAGGAATCATCCCGACTCCTCTTTATCCATGACCCACCAGGTAAACACTGATGCCTCCTCCTGCTGGCACACACTTTGCAAACTCTGGAAGATCTTCAGATGGATCCCAGCAGATTGTCGCAGGACAGTCACCCACGCCTTAGTCACGAGCAAGCTCGACTACTGCAATGCCCTCTACACCGGCACCTCCACTAGGAACATCAAAATACTTCAACTCATCCAGAACGCTGCTGCCAGAGTCATTCTGGACCTCCCTCGCCGGGAACATATCTCCCAGCACCTGAGGACCCTTCACTGGCTACCAGTCGAGAAGTGAATCACCTTCAAGCTTCTCACCTACACGTACAAGGCCATACACAACGCAGGACCAGCCTACCTGAACCACTGTGACTCCTTCTACACCCCACCAGATCCCTCCGCTCCGCCCAGATGTCCTTGGCCACCGTCCGTCACATCCGCAAAACCACCGCCAGAGGACGATCTTTCACCTACACTGCAGCGAAGAGCTGGAACAACCTCCCCCTGCACCTCAGACAAAGCCCGTCGCTCACCATCTTCAGGAAGAACCTCAAAACGTGGCTCTTTGGATGAGGCTCCTCCCCCCAGCGCCTTGGGACCCTCAATGGTGAGTAGCCGTGCTTTACAAATACTGATTGATTGATTGAGTCACAACATAGTCAGGGTTAGAGCAGTTGTTACTCAAACTGAGAAAAGGGGCACAATTATGATGCCCCTAGAAATCAGATCACAGTTGTGATGTTGACGGAAACCAACAAACATTGGAAAGTACAATAGTTTGCTCCTCTATAATAAGTGTACCATGCTATTGGCTTTGCCAATGCTTGTTTGTAAAGCATTGTTTTAAAAAACATAATAGAAAAATTTCAAAATACTGGAGTAAAAGTAAACACATATCTTAAGGTATTTCAAAACTGTTTATTTCGTTTGATATTTTCAAATTTTATAAATTGCCTGGGTCATTTTTAGGGTCTAGCCTGCGTTGCATGCGCTCGCGCATGCGTATTGCAGCTAGACGCTTTAGTGTTTAGAAAAGGGATCGGAGCCCTGTCAACTTCACGTCAGTGTTTTTTATTGGTTCGTGGGCTTGCCTAATAAAATCTGCTTGCTTTCGTTAGTCGAAGGCATGCATACGTCATGCCTTTTCCGGTGGCTAGCCCTTCTCGAGCGCAGCGACCAAGTACAGAAAACATGCGAGGCTCGCTGTTTTCCATCGGGCTCGTGGACTTCTTTTTCTCTCATTTACGAGTGCGATCTCGCTTGGCAGAAGTCGAGCACTTTACATAATTAATTTCACTTTTTCGGGTAATGTACATAAATGCACTTTTGCCCGATAGGTGAAAAGTCGGGTTAGGAGTTTTCAACGCGATCAGCTCTAACATGAGCAAACGCGAGACCCGTTGCATTGCAAATGCTTGTTCAAATACTTTTTACACAGAAGATGTGCACAATTTAGAAAAAGAAGTTCCACAATGTATAGGAAAACACCTGCAAATGCTTAATTTACTTTCCACCAGACTCAGGGCTGAAATAAATGCTTCAGCCATTTGATCATCTGCAGTATCACAGGGAGCAGATATGTAGGCCTTCAAGGGAAAATACATCTTCTTTTGTTATGCTAAGTACACCTTCTGCCTCAAACACCAGCTGAGTTTGTGCAGCTAAGTTATGATGATGGCCCTTCCAAGGCCACTAAACCTTTGTGTGCCAAGGCTCTGACTTTGATGCAATATGTGGAATGCAGAAGACAAAACAAGAACAGCCCTTAAAAGTGTGCTCTTTAGACATGCCCAGACAAAAATATATTACTTGCTGCCCTTCTACAGACAAGCTTAGCAAGGAGAGGAGCAATACTGAGATCAAGGGACTTGAATATTTAAGAGGGGAAGCAGTACACCATTGAGAGAATAAGAAAACAGATGCACTTTCTTGGAGTACGAAATAAAAACAAATAGATGTTCCCTGAGTGTGAACAGTGGAAGTGTAGGAAATCTGGCTTTTCTGCATGGCAACCCCAGATTTTTTGCCTTTTTCTGAACCTCTTTTTGCTGGACCTAGAGCTCTGTACACTGTTACCACTGCTAGACTGAAGTAAAGTGCATGTGCTCCCCCTAACCAAGGTTGAATTGGCTTGTCCCTGACTGACACATTTAGTTTGCCTATATATCCTTAGTATATAGTGTACAAAATGTACACAGTGCCTGGAAGCTAAAGGCAGCACCTATTCTGGCACCCACAGAATGGACCTGCAAAACATGGTTCACATGTAGCCTGACCACAGCACCCTAAAAACCTGTTGTAAAACCTGTTGAAATAACCCTGCTTTTAAGTGTGTGTCTCCCCTAGGTCCATCTAGTAGCCCACAAGGTAAGACAGCTGGGCTCAGATATACAAGAATCTGGAGCATCAGTACTGATGCGCCAGATTTATTGCACCCACCCACCCCACTGCCATCTGCACCATGGCTCACATTAAACCAATAGCGTCAAAATGTTTTATGCTATTGTGGCGCTTTGCTGCACTAGCATCCACAATGTTGACGCTAGTGCAGCAAAGTGCAAGGAGACCCATTGACTTCAATGGGTTTGTCCTTTTAACGCCTGCTTTCAGCAGTTTCAGCAGGCGTTAGAATGACACCATAAAGGGAGCAATGAACTCTTGCAGATTTCATTGCACCATTTTTGTGGGCCTCCTAACACCAGAACGCCCCCCCTTGCATACATTGTGCCTGGCAAAGGCATAATGTGGTGCAAGGGGTCGCAAAGTGGGGCAAAGCCCACATTATGCCACTTTATTCAATTTGGTGTGGCGATTTTTTATCATTATAAAGCGCGTGGGGGCACCTCGCTGTGCGGGACGTGCTAAAGACTTGGGAGGGACTATATATCCCAAGCTGCTTTGAGGCCCCAGGAGGCAGCCATTTTCACCTGTACTTGCACCCACTTGACACCAACGAGCGCTATAAAGCGTGTGGGGGCACCTCGCTGCGCAGGACGCGCTAAAGACTTGAGAGGGACTACATATCCCAAGCTGCTTTGAGGCCCAGGAGGCGGCCATTTTCACCTGCACCCACTTGACACCAACGAACGCTATAAAGCGTGTGGGGGCACCTCGCTGCGCGGGACGCGCTAAAGACTTGAGAGGGACTACATATCCCAAGCTGCTTTGAGGCCCCAGGAGGCGGCCATTTTCACCTGCACTTGCACCCACTTGACACCAATGAGCGCTATAAAGCGCGTGGGGGTACCTCGCTGCGCGGAACGCGCTAAAGACTTGAGAGGGACTACATATCCCAAGCTGCTTTGAGGCCCCAGGAGGTGGCCATTTTCACCTGCACCTACACCCACTTGACACCAACGAGCGCTATAAAGCGCGTGGGGGCACCTTGCTGCGCTGGACGCGCACGGGTCAAGGGTGGGCCCGTCCACGCCCGTCGGAGCCCGGAAGAGGCCGGGCTGGGCCACCCCCCTAACATTGACCATTCAAGTAGGCATCATTGATCTTAGCTCTACGCGCTATTGCCAATACTGTGCCATCCCGTAGGTTGCATCGTTATATTGATACTCTATAGAACATTTTATCACCAATAACAGTCCCAGATGGGTAAAAGGAAAGCAATAGAGGCAGGGGCAGTGCTAAAACCCAAGTGGAAAAGGCACAAGCATGCAGCTAGTAACTGCGTTATGGACAGAATTGACTCTCTTTTGGGTGAATGCAAGGGAATTTTAACTACTCCTCAGGGAAAAAACTTTAACGGTACTGGGGGGGAGCGCTCCCCAACCAAAAGGAGGGCTGGCCCAAAGAAAATTGCTGAGATTTTTGTGAAACGTGGGCAACAGGACACAGCCACTACAGGGCAGGGAGAGGGCAGGAATGTTATCACCCACACTGTTCCATCTCTAGTGAACGAGCCACCACTGGGCTCTAACGATTTCATCCAGTGCAGCAACCGCTTTAACCCATTAATTAATGCCCTAGAATCACATGATGACCTCGACCCAGGTACCAGGGTGGATGGGCTCGTAGCCGCAAACACACACTCAACTCACATAAACTCACAGCACATTCAATGCACACAAGAATTAAAAAAGGAAGTACTAGAACTTAAGCTCATGGTTAACTCCTTAATTGCAATAGTAAAACAGTTAACTCTTTCAGATGACACGGCCACCATGAACTTTACCCAAGGCCCAACCCTAGCAGGCACCGCATTGAATCTGCCCATTTTTTCAGCACCCAGTTGTGATGGCCTCCTCTCAGCCGGTGTTAAGACCAAGAACTTCCACCAGCCTCCTTTGCATAACAGCTTAGGAGCAGGAAATGCACTAGACGACCATCATAAAATCCCAAAACTCATGAGCAATACTCTTAACACTACCCAAAACACTCTGTACAGCCTGCCATTGATTGGTCTCAATCAGGAAATGTAGTTCTAATGGTCAACGTCCTCAAGTTAAACACATCGACGCAAAAGGAAGGGGCAGACTCTATCAGAAACAAGGCAATTCACTGGATTCGCCATGTAAGAGGCTGTCGCTCTGTAATACGTGAGGACATAATTAATGTAGCAAGATGGCCTGACCCGGGAACACATTTTGACATTTTAAAACTGACACTCAAGGACGGGACCATGGTGGACAATTTGTGGTCCTAAATGCAAGAACAAGCCCACCAGCACACTCACGCCTCCAGTTCAAATACCGTAGGCCACCCATGCACTACGGGGATTGCCCGAGCTACTGCCTAGCAAATAATTTATCTACCCTTGGTGAGAACGACTGACTTAAAGCTTCATCTAAAATCTATGCTGAAAAACCACGCAACCAACATATATCAATCACCTCCAGGCCTGCTGCAATCCCTAACTCTGCCGGTGCAAGCACTGATTCTCCCTCTCATGACATATTCCCCCAGACCTCTGACGGCTTACTGTGCAAATATGACAATACTGCATCTCTCACCTTGCAGGAATATTGCCCACCAAATCAAGAACCGATAGCTAAGCCTGCAAGCACTTCCCTCACCAGGGCCAGGTCAGCTCCATTAGAGGAACATCACCACTCACCCCAGGTCTCGCTGACCAACATTGGTATTGATCCACTTCTTCCCACTCAACCTCACCTGCCACACCAACCTCTGGCAGCTATATATGTAAATACCAGGCCATTAGACAGGATAGCTCCTCCACTCACTGGGGTACGCCTTGTCTCATGGAAGGTGGCAGGTTTGAAATCTATTCTCCTTCTTCCTTCCTTTACCTCTTTTATTGAAGAACATGACATATGCCTTCTTCAAGAGACATGGTCAACTGATCCACTTTTTCGAACAGGCTATTCAAACTTCCACATCCCTGCCGTGCCCAGTACTAGAGGCAGGCCTTCTGGGGGCTTGACCATCTGGATCAGAACATCACTTAACTGTCGTATATCACAGCTACCCACCAATTCTCCCGACCTGTTAGGTCTTCGCCTATCATTCGGGCCTGACACTGTTGTGAACATCTTTAATATCTACACTCGAGGGGTCAGGGGGGGTCAAGTCTCCAAAACCCTTTGTGTCCTGGCAGCCCTCTTGCAAAACTGCCCCCGCCATCACAAAACCATCGTGGCAGGTGACCTTAATGTCACATTCGAACCTCTAGACTGGGATGATCTCAGGTCCACAGACGAGGAGGATCGAGCTTGGTCTATCCCGCCCTGTCCATTCCACCCATCAAGAGATGGACGCAGGTCGCTGTCCAAGTAAAGTCACTGACCATGGAATTTGGGCTCAGGGCATTAAATGGCAGAACCAAATCAGACGCCAAAGGCCGTCACACATTCAACAAAACCATCCACACCAGCAGAATCGACTACTGTCTATTCGACATAAGATTATGGCCCCTAGTCATCAACATGACGATCATTGAAAGAACTGAAAGTGATCTTAATCCTCTCTCTGTCCACACGTTAGCTTTGGGCAACCACTCGCCCACGATTAAGTCCTCAGTGGCAGCACCAGAAGGTATTAGCCTGGTTAACGACAAACGACAACTAAAGTGGGACAAGGTTGGGGCTCGGCCTGCACTCATCATCGCAGCTAATAATACCCTAAAGACTACATTAATGGACCTAGAGGTGGGTCCTGCAATCCCCTATAAGGAAATAAGTTTAATTCACACCTCATGCTTCAGGGATATCGCAGCCCACTTCTCAGTATCCATAGCCCATGATGGCAAGAGACCCAAAGGGAGGCACCGCTGGTTCAATAAAATGTGCCGGTCCTTAAATAAGCACTTAATCCAAACTATTAAATCCAAGGATGCCAACGCCATCCGCCTAGCTAGGAAGTCCTACAAGTCAGCCATACGCAAAGCCAAGCGTGACCAAGATGATAAGTGGTAGACAGCACTTAGCAACGCTGTGTGCAAGAGGAATTGTAGTCTGTTCTGGTCCCTGGCAGCTCGAGGCCCAGAAAGCAGTGGATTGAACATTACAACCAACATCGCCCCGAAAGACTGGGAAGATCATTTTAGTAGGCTGTACTCCCATGACCATGATAGCCCCACTCCTGTTCACATGGACCCCTGCCTAAACACTTCTTTAGCACCCACCACTGAAGTGCCCCAGATGTTCTCTCAAAGTGACATAATATATTAGGCACCATAAAACGCGGCAGGGTGCCAGGCTCGGATGGTGTTCCAGCAGACCTGTTCTCAACCGACATTGCATCCTGGTCAAGATACCTCACCATCATAGCGAACGCAATAGCATCTGGGGCGCCTATCCCTGAGTCCTGGAAAGGGGCTATTGTTGTCCCGATCTTTAAAAAGGGCGGCAGACCAATTAGTCTAATTGACTGTGTGCAAAAAGTCATCTGCCACTGCCTCTTGGGAAAGATCGAAGACTGGATGACTGAACATGATATCCTTAGTCCCCTCCAAGCCGGTTTCCGGAAAGAAAACTCTAACACTGACCAAGCCCTCAGGTTCCTATTTTTATACTGGAAAACAGTGCTCATTGGTAAAGGGAGCCTATATGTAGCTTTTGTGGAACAAAATCTGCTTTTGACCTAGTACCTCGCAACAAACTATGGGACACTCTCTCCCGAATGGGAATCCCGGAGCATATCCTAGCACTATTGATACGGCTCCACGAGGACAACTACGCACGAGTCAGGTGGGAAAACAAGGGGCAACTAACCGATAGAATCCATGCATCAAGAGGTGTGCGGCAAGGGTGTGTCCTTGCCTCGACCCTCTTCTCTCTGTATATCAATGAAATCGTCCCCTCCCTGCTTAGAGTGGAGGCTGACGCACCATCACTTGGCACACAAAAAATAAAAAAATCCCTGTCATGCTCTTTGCAGATGATACTCTCCTGATATCCAGGACCCCTAGTGGACTAAGGAAACTCCTCACGTGCTTTGAGAAATTCTGCTCAATGCAGGGACTTGAAATCAATGCCTCTAAAACAAAACTAATGACCCTCAATCCCCATAGATCTTTTAGAGGGAAGTTTACACTAGAGGGCACCACACTTGAGAAGGTGGGCATTTTCAGCTACCTGGGTATAGCATTGACTGACAACATGTCTTGGAAATCACACATAGGAAAGCAAGCTTTACAATTAAAGGAAACAACATGGGTACTATTAAAATACGTTCACCTTTCACACACAAAACCAATTCGCCCAGCAATACAGATATACGAAGCCCAGGCTGTGACCTCAGTACTTTACGGGGCTGAACTATGGGGTTACGCCAAAATCCAAGACATAACCATCGCTGAAAACAACTTCCTAAGAAACCCTGTGTCCCTTCCGCCAAGCACTCCACTGTTCCCCCTTTTTAAGGATCTTGGCATAAAACGCATCGGTCATAAAGCCCGCCTATGCCCTCTCCTGTACTGGCGGCGTCTCTGGACTACCCCAGAGCTTGAAACCTTTACTGTAGCCCTGCAGGTTATTTTAAAAGCTGATCATCTTCACAACATCACCTGGCTACGATACATCAAGGGGTCACTTTACTCACTCGGGCTCAGTGAACTCTGGAATTCACCAACCACCTCCGTCTTTCCCTCGAAAAGCGAACTAAAGAAACTATATTGGCAAATGGCAGATCACGAAGATCTAGGGGCCGCACTTCACACTACATTATCTTGTGACTTTGTTAACTTAAAAGAGACATGCAAGTATGAGGCTTTTTGGGACATAATCACGGTCCCAAGGGAAACTGTAC
Source organism: Pleurodeles waltl (assembly GCF_031143425.1). Classification (NCBI taxonomy): domain Eukaryota; kingdom Metazoa; phylum Chordata; class Amphibia; order Caudata; family Salamandridae; genus Pleurodeles; species Pleurodeles waltl. The sequence goes on along the minus strand of NC_090445.1, from coordinate 428,101,565 downwards.
TTTCACCTCCGCATTGGAACGCTACCACTAAGACTTTTCACCAGCCGCTGGTCACACAATCAACCGCTTGTCCAGCCTGCAAAGCCCCCATTGTGAACCTCCCTCACGTCCTTTTTGCCTGCCCCGTGTACACCACCTCACGTAGGAAATGGCTGGCCCCGGCATGCAGACTGCTGGGAGTCCGCAGCTCTGAAATAGCCCTGAGAATCCTCAGATCAGACACTAGGCCAACTCTAGTGATCGCCGTTGCCAAGTTCCTCAGAGCTAGCTGGATTGCTAGAGGGAAATTTTTATCTGCTTAATGGTTCCAACAAGACTGTTCCATCACACTGAGTGAGTCTATTTTATCTTTATTCCATTTTTATCATTAAATGTATTGTTACATTTATTACTCTGTGTATTTATTTGTATTTATTGCTGCTATGCGCTTTTATGGCTCTTGTAGCCAAAATAACGTTCCTTTGACTTGAAATTTCCACTAACATAATGAAAACAACAGCCATCAGTTCATTCAAATTTGCAAACTCATTTAGTGCTAAAATTTAGCTGCATTTGAAACAGTTACGGAAAAAGACAGTCACAAGAATGGGTTTAATCTAAAGAGCAATGTAGTGTGGAGAGTTATACTTCACAAGACTTTGAGATTTGCAATGAAAGCAGCCTTTTCATTTGCAGAAGAAATTTTGCCGCCCTGCATGAAAGCTGAAGGCTGTGCCCATTTAAAAGCGCCATCACGGCAGAGGGACAGGATCTGATCTGAAGGACCCTCAGGGCGGAACATAACGTTTTCTGTCTAAGGTGAGTCACAGCTGGTCAGATACACAAAAGGTGTAATACACTTTCTTCTGTGTGACCACATAAACGGCATTTGGGTGTTCGGCCAGGATTTCTTCCAAGCAGGAACCTGGTCTTTTGATGAAAAGACACCCAAGCAGAATAAAAGGAGTGAATGTTGATTATGCGCTGCAGTATGGTTTACGAGGTAAGGGTGTGGACTCCAAGTAGTATAGGAATGAATAATTGCCATCCAGGTATTTGAGGACCATTCCTGCTTTGTCAATGGTTCAGGAATGGAGTTTGATTTTTTTAAAGGCATGAAGTGGAGGTTTAAATTCCAGGCATTTTCCACGTTTAGGTTTCTTGATGCTTGCTGCAGGACTATTGGCTAGGCTTTTTTTTTGTTGGCTAGCCTCTCCATTTCTGACCAACACAAGGCAGAGAGAGTATCCAGAGAGGCAGATCTGAACTTCCAACATAATTAAATGATGGCACCCATCCTAACTGAGGCTTGATGGAGCAAACCAAACTCCAGGTCTCACCTGTGCTTATGAGGTATATTGTGGGAGCTGAAAAATATGTTTCATTAGGGCAGATTGAAGCTGTTTGAGAGCTTCAAATCTCTCAAAGGGTGTAGTGGCACCACATCCCTTTAATAATTGAGAACCATAGGAGAGTGTGGAGAGAACCTGTGCCCCGATAACCTGAAGTAGATAATGCTGTGCTGATCTTTTTTGCAGAATATTGAAAGCAAATTGTAATATGTTTGCCAGAGCTCTCCTCTGGATCAAGTGCTCCTTAAATGATAAACTGGCATCCATTACCACTCCCAAGTATTTGTATGTTTTGAGCTGTTCTAGGTTATTTCCGTCTGCCTTCCACCTAAAAGTGGGATGGTTAGCTCTGGAATTTCAATGAGAAGCAGATTACTTTTGTTTGGTATAACTGAGTTCCAGACCCAGTGTTTGGATGTATTGGACCAGTTTGGTGAATAAACGCTGTAAGCCAATCGGGGTCTGACTGAATAGGTCGATGTCATCTGCGTGCATGCAAAATTAAAGTTGGCATGATAATCCAGTTACTAATACCCAAAAGCTGTTTTCACTAGCAAAGTTGTAGCCCGATCCTAGATAATGTAAAAAATAAAGATGATGAACTTTAAAATGTATCTTTTGATATGAGCCAGCTAAAATAATCATTTTGGACGCTATTTTTCATATTCATTAAAAGTCAAATTCATTAGTCGAATATATAATAAATGTTTAGGGAAAGTAACATTTGGAAAGCTACATTTTGCCCACCTGAAGCTCCTGGAGGTTAATTTGAATTAGCTATGTAGCAGCTGCCGTAAAAGTGCTTGATCTTAATGATGTGTGAAAAGTGCTCCATCAGCAGAACAATGGTTCAGGTCTGGTGAAAAGATGGACTGGGTGTGGGGCATTTGACCCCTATCAGCCCTTTCTTCTTCTGTACTCTTCTCTGCGTGTTCTTTTCTTCTTCTGTGTTCTTCTCCTCCTCTGCACCCCGTCCTGCGTGTTCTTTTCTTCTTCTGTTCTCTTCTCTGCGTGTTCTTTTCTTCTTCTGTGTTCTTCTGTGTTCTTCTCCTCCTCTGCACCCCGTCCTGCGTGTTCTTTTCTTCTTCTGTACTCTTCTCTGCATGTTCTTTTCTTCTTCTGTGTTCTTCTGTGTTCTTCTCCTCCTCTGCACCCCGTATTGCGTGTTCTTTTCTTCTTCTGTACTCTTCTGTGCTCCTCTCTCCTCTTCTTCTGTGCTCCTCTCTCCTCTTCTTCTGTGGTCTTCTCTTCCTCTGGACTCGTCGCTCCTCTTCTTCTGTGGTCTTCTCTCCTTCCTCTTCTATTCCTCTCTTCTTTTCTTCCTGACTCCTCTCCTCCTCTGTAATCCCCCCTTCCCTATCTTCTTTCCCTTCCCCTCTATCTGACCCCCCCGCCCTCTGCTTTCCCGCCGCCACCTCCCGCTCAGCCCCGCCCCCCCTGCTCCCATTCGTCACCCCCCTCCCGCCCCCAGCTGACCCCTTCTCCCCCCCTCCTCCCTCTTATGGCGGCCACTGTGCGGCCGCGCCGCTGGCGCGCCGAAAGCAAGCCCGTCTGCGCCTGTCCGTGCCTGGACCGCGCCCAGTGCCACGACCCCTGGCCCCCAGCACTCCCAAACCCCGCAGCACCGCTACGACCCCACCTCCCACCACGCTCTCAACACAGGACGCTCTAGAACCTGCTTCCAAGCCAACCCAAAACGCACTCCTGGACCCTTCACATGCCTTACCTGCAAACACACCTTCCACCGCGACTGCACCCCACCCGCCAGCCCATGCGCCAATAATCATCTCAAATGCATCCTCATCAATGCACGCTCTGTCCACAAGCACGCCATTGAACTATGGGACCTCCTGGACTCCACCGGATGTCGCCTTCATCACAGAGACCTGGATGAACGCCTCCTCGGCCCCCGACATCGCCATAGCCATCCCCGACGGCTACAAGATCACCAGGAGAGACCGCACCAACCAAGTCGGTGGAGGAATCGTCATCGTTTTCAAGGACTCCATCAACGTCACCACCTCCACCGAAGACACCCCCCTCGCTGCCGAACACATGCACTTCCAGATCCACACCGACCCCAGGACCACCCTCAGAGGAACTCTCATCTACAGACCCCCTGGACCACGCGCCCTCTTCAGCGAATCCATCGCTGACTTCATCTCCCCGCACGCCCTAGCCTCGCCGGACTACATCCTCCTCGGAGACCTCAACTTCCACCTGGAGCAGAACAACGACCCCAACACCACCACCCTGCTCGACAACCTCGCCAACCTCGGTCTCAAGCAACTGGTGAACACCCCCACCCACATCGCCGGACACACGCTTGACCCCATCTTCTCCGCCAGCAACCACGTATCCTTCAGCCACTCCTCCGTAATACACTGGACCGACCACAGATATGTCCACTTCACCTTCAGACGCAAGACTCTCCACCTCCGCACACAACCCATCCCACGCAGACATTGGAACAAAATCCCCACGGAACAGCTACTCTCCACTCTCAGCGACAACCAACCCTCCTTCTCCACCGACCCCAACAACACAGCCCTCAGCCTCACTCATTGGATCACCAACTGCGCGGACAACCTCGCACCCCTCAGACGCCTCCCAAGACATACCAGCACCAGGAAACCTCAATGGTTCACAGACACCCTCAAGGAATCCCCAAAAAACTGCTGTACCCTCGAGAAAGCCTGGCGCAAAGACGACACCGTAGAAAACATGTCTGCCCTCAAAAACGGCACCCGCGAACACCATCGGCTGATCCGCGCCACCAAAAGAACTTCCTTCACAGACAGACTGGACAAGAACACTCACAACAGCAAAGAACTCTTCAACATCGTCAAAGAGCTCTCCAATCCTAACGCCAACTCCAACTCCATCACGCCCTCACAAGACCTCTGCAACTTCCTCACTACCTTCTTCCATCGTAAGATCACCGACCTACACGACAGCTTCGGACACCAGACCCAGCCAACCACCACAGAACCTACAACCACAGCCATCACCCTCAACGCCTGGACTCACATCAGCACGGAGGAGACCAAAGTTACCATGAACACCATCCACTCCGGTGCCCCCTCGGACCCCTGCCCACATTTCATCTTCAACAAAGCCGACGACATCATCGCCCCTCATCTCCAGACCATCATCAACAGCTCGTTTGCTTCTGCCACCTTCCCCGAGAGCTGGAAACACGCGGAAGTCAACACCCTCCTGAAGAAACCTACGGCGGACCCCAGCGACCTGAAGAACTTCCGCCCCATCTCGCTGCACCCCTTCCCTGCCAAAGTCATCGAGAAGGCCGTCAACAAGCAACTGACCAATTTTATTGAAGACAACAACCTACTCGACCCCTCCCAGTCCGGATTCCGAGCCAACCACAGCACAGAAACCGCCCTCATCTCAGTCACAGATGACATCAGAACTCTGATGGACAACAGAGAAACTGTCGCCCTCATCCTCCTCGACCTCTCGGCTGCTTTCGACACCGTCTGCCACCGAACCCTAATATCCCGCCTCCGCTCCACCGGTATACAAGGACAGGCCCTGGACTGGATCACTTCTTTCCTCTCTAACCGCTCCCAAAGAGTCTACCTCCCTCCGTTCCGCTCAGACCCCACCGAGATCATCTGCGGCGTCCCACAAGGCTCCTCGCTCAGCCCGACTCTCTTCAATGTCTACATGAGCCCCCTCGCCGACATCATACGCAAACACAACATCAACATCACCTCCTACGCCGACGACACTCAGCTGATACTTTCCCTCACCAAGGACCCCACCAGCGCCAAGACAAACCTGCAAGATGGAATGAAAGACGTCGCAGAATGGATGAAACTCAGCCGTCTGAAACTGAACTCAGACAAAACGGAAGTCCTCATCCTCGGAAACACCCCGTCCGCCTGGGACGACTCTTGGTGGCCCACGGCCCTTGGCACCGCACCAACCCCTTCAGACCACGCACGCAACCTCGGATTCATCCTGGACCCACTGCTCACCATGACCAAACAAGTCAACGCCGTATCATCCTCCTGCTTCCTCACTCTCCGCATGCTCCGAAAGATCTTCCGCTGGATCCCCGCCGACACCAGAAAAACTGTGACCCACGCCCTCGTCGAAAGCCGCCTGGACTACGGAAACACCCTATACGCAGGAACCACCGCTAAACTCCAGAAACGTCTTCAGCGAATACAAAACGCCTCCGCCCGCCTCGTCCTCAACATACCCCGCAACAGCCACATCTCCGCCCACCTGAGACACCTGCACTGGCTTCCCGTCAACAAAAGGATCACCTTCCAGCTCCTCACCCATGCACACAAAGCCCTCCACAACAAGGGACCCGAATACCTCAACCGTCGCCTCAGTTTCTACACGCCCACCCGTCATCTTCGCTCCGCCAACCTCGCACTCGCCGCGTCCCTCGCATCCGCCATACTACGGCAGGTGGGAAATCCTTCTCCTACCTGGCGGCCAAGACATGGAACTCCCTCCCCACCAACCCCAGGACCACCCTGCATTCCGGAGGCAGCTCAAAACCTGTCTCTTCGAGCAGCAGTATCCCCCCTCCCCCAGCGCCTTGAGACCCTCACGGGTGAGTAGCGCGCTTTATAAATGTTTTTGATTTGATTGATTTGAAAGGAGAAGTCGATTGGACCCAGTAACTTCACTAACTTGCAAGGGGCAGAGGTGAGGACTGCCCATTCATAGTTTAGTGTATGGAGAGGACTTGAAAAAGGGAAAGCATTTGCCCCCATGGCCCACACTAGCCAGGCTAATTTCACACCCAATGGGAGTCAAACTACCCCCAGAACAGGTTTAGAGTGGACACAGGGGAAGGGACAGCTCATTTCTCTGGACACAGTTCTGAGTGGACACAAAAGTTCTGCACAAGGGTGAAAGGGTTCCTGCATCTTGGATTTTAAGAGTGAGGGGCATGGTGGGATTCTTTTCAGTAGGTCAAACAAGAACTGCTGAAAAAATGGGTAGCGTTGCCCATGGAAATGTTTTCCCTTTTAGTTAGGGAGTGTCCAGGAGTCACGCTCGTCCACTAGTGCCATCCATAAATTTGGCACCTAAGGAATCCTCCTCAGAACACTCTCTGGCCCTGCAGAAGAAAAGAGGAGGACTGGACTTTGCTTGCTGTGACATTAAAGGAGCCCTTTAGGATTGCACCTACTCCCTCTTTTACCCAAGAAGTAGGAACCAGAATCCAACGATCAGTGGGCTTGACCTGGGTGGCTAAAGGGGCACAACAAGCTGCAAAAGGCCTTTTTCTTGAAGTGTACAGTTGACCAGTACCACATGGATCTGGACTGTACCTTGCTGGTGGCCTCTGTTGGAGTTAGTCCTTTCCTCTAGCTGCTGTTACAGAGGTCCTGTGAACTGCTCCAGAAACCCCAAAAAGTTGTACATTTGTAATATTTTGGACTACCAAGACCTCCAGAGTCAACAGGTGACCTCGCAGAAAAGGTGTCCCATTTTGATGCACCTCCCTCAGATAAGGATACAGGCTTGCCCCACTGGAGGATTATAAGCTGCTTAAAAAAGATGAAATCAGAAGGTAAAATCTTTAACTAGGATGAACTTTGGGTATCCGACACCCTCTCCATTACAGTCTGCCTAAAATTGCACCTTAGTCCTGGTTTTGCTGCTATTTTTACTTATAGTTTTACAAATGTATATCTCCTGTTCTCCTTATTAGATTTTTGACATTGTGGTGCATTTTGTTAAAAATTGTTACACTATACTAGTAATTTGGTTTTACTGTATGGCATTTTTACTTTATTACTTATTTGGTACTGCATACACTTTACACATTGCCCTAAGTTAAGTCTGTCTGCACTGCGCCTTGTTTATCAGGGGGTTGAGCTCAGGTTAATTTAGTGACTAAGTTTCACCCTGACAAATTAGTGTTATTATTCCTTAAGGTGGGCAATTGCCCACCACAACTATTAAGCCGCTTTCTTACAAGAAAGGTGCAAGTCATCAAATCAAAGGTATAGTAAAAGACCTATGCTCCAAAGGAAGGACAAACACAAAAAGGAGAGGGAAGCTATTGAATAAGAAGCAAGCAAATTGAAAGTGATAATGCCAACCAGTAATAAGCAAAGGGCTGGCATAAAACCCACTGGAAGTAGCTATAACACACGGCTAAAATGTGTCATTAGTTGGGACCTAAAAATGAAAAGGAGCAGTTTCACTGGGATTGTGACTCTGTCAAGCTCACTGGGGCATAAATGCAGGGTAAGACAGAAAACACTTTAAGGGCATGGTGCTACTGCTTTGTAATGCCATTTAGAGGACTATTGTCCCAACACACAGAGTATATTTTCAACCTTGCTTGTGTGAGGATGCTCTGCACCAACTAACTCCATTCCTGGCTTTATTACCACCCGAGGATATGGAAATCAAATTTGTACTGCTGAGAGACTTTGAGACATCAGAAAGCACTGATTGACTTAATATACGCCTTTGTGTTGAGGAGGTTAAAGGACCTCTAATCCCTGCTCACACACCTCTGATAACAGTGCCGGTCACTTAAATAGACATAATGTTGCCTACCAGTGTCCCAGTCATATTCCACCATAATACAGATTCAAAAATATTGTGGTACCAGACTATTGTGTCAAGAATAATAATGACAAAGATAGTGAGTTGGGGAGTTTATGTAGGTAAGTACAGATTCACTTTACCTAACTGCACATATATGTATACTTTGACAACATATATGTTTAAGATACATAGATATGGAGTTAAGAATAGCAATTCTATACTTGTCTATATGCACTTACTGTCTCAATATTTTTGTCCTCAATATTTTTGACACAATATTCTGGTACCACAATGTTTCTGCTGTCAATATTTCGATATAAAACCATCCTGCTCCCTCCACCAGTAAAGTCCTTTGGTCCGTGCTCCCTTTAACCCACCGTCTGAGGGTTTGGGCAAATGCACTATGTAAACATCAATGCCCTGCACCACAAATCTGATAAAGGACCAGACTGACACTGAAAAAAGGTTTAGGGTTAGCAGATCTGAGTTATGTACACAAGGACTGGGTGGTCTTCATCCCCACCATAGGGTTGCCAAGTATAGGATCTTTCCTTGCTTTGGTCAGACAAGATCTTAGGCAACAGGATCCGTTGTGGCAAGGTGAATACATTTAGGTAGTTGTTGATAAACCGACCTCTTCAGCACTTAGGAATATCAGAAGTGTCATAGTAAGCACTATATAAAAGCATAAAAACAAGTTATTATTCTACATTGGTATAATTAGTAGTGTTGCTACTTTTGTTGTTGTTTGCAGATTGCAGTGGCCAACTTAAATTGGAATGACATGGGGAAAAATATGATGAACCATAGGGGATAAGATCCCAACATATTTTAAATTATATGTTGTCCCAGTAACAGGTAAAGAGTGTGATTTAGTGTTTGGTGGATAGGGTATTCCATCGCAAATGCAAAGGAGTACCCCATCTGCCAAACTCATGGTCCACCCACCTCATTTAAAGATGGTCAGACCGTAAGAATGTTGTTGATGGAACCCCTGTTAGCTCCATCGTTAAACTACGCCTGATGACAGCCTGACAGAGTAAGTGTCATCAAAGGATGGACTTTTCACCATCTGCCTGCTTTAGAGTGGATGGTGTAAATGAGTTTTTTCCTGTCCAGAACTCTCAGGTAAAACGTGCCAGTAAGAGACAGAAAAAAATATTGCTCCATAACAGGGGAGAAAACTCCTGCTTTGGGAGTTTGTTTTTGAAAAACAAAAACCTTTTAAAAAGTTTGACGGCCAGCCATCATATCTGACAGCACCTCTATCAAAATGTTCCTACAGTGACAGGAATAGCTATGATGGGGGTCTCTGCCAAAACAGAGAATAGTCCTCAGGGCTGGTGGAAAAATCTAGATTTGGCAGCCAGCGGTCCTGAAGCATGGCAGAGGTGCTAAATTCTGCCATCCAGACAGAGTTAGCTCCCTCCGACAAACTCTAAATCAGGCCCAATGTTTTCTGTACTCAGGAAGAGAGCTTCTAGTTGCCCTCTGCCTCGGGGATATTCAGTTGCCCCAGTACAAGATGAAATATAAATATAGTTTTTAGAAAACATTGCTGTCCAAAACACAGAAGATTTGACTTAGGAGCTGATAAATATATTCTAGCTTTAAAAAGAAGAATGAGGGGGCTGCAGATAGCTGGCAGGCCTGCATGGATGACACAACCCAGGAGGAATGTTTCTTTGGGTGGGATTGTTATTGCCTACAGAGTCCATAAGCCAGTCACAGACATCAGACATATGACCACGAAAAAGTTTGTGGAGCAAAGCCTCCGTGCTGTCTTCCACTCTAGCACGGTTCACACCCTGTTTTAGGACACCTATGTGAATCTAACATATATGAAAGGTCCATGTACATGTTTATCATAAGATACTGTGCCTCACTTACAAGCCCTTTCATGCCAACAAGCCTGACCACCAGCTGGAAAAATCAGCCTGCTGTGGCCGTATCCACAAGACCCACAGTACAATCCTTATGACACTGAGGACAGTAATCCCCTTTCTCCTTCGCCCCACCCTGTGGAATGAGCCCATGCTTCACGTGAGACCGGCTCCATCACTGCTGACCTCCGGGGAGTAACTCAAGAACCTGTCCTTGTCAATCTACTCACCCATCGCTAGCCTTCCCGTCCCTCTCACCGTCCCTCTTTTCACCTGATCTGTCTTTCACAGGCTTCCTGCACTGAATGGAGGGAGGGGCAGCAATTAGTAAGTGAGATGTCATTCCAATGAGGAAAGTCATGAGGTAGATGGCTGGTTGATATTGCTTCTTAAGACAACATCTGCTCAATGTTCAGTCAACACCTCCCGGCAGCACGTGCAGAGGCCTCCACACATTAACATCAACAGTTCTCTCTAAGCAACTTTACACAAAGAATAGAGAATATTCATATTGAATACTTTTCTTCCAGGAGGTTTATTTCACCTCCAGGCATTATGCGCCACATGTACGAATTCAGGGTTTGCAAAACCTGATGCACAACAGTGTAAATGACACTGTTTGCGGTTCCCAATGGGGAGAATATTCATGAGGTAGGTCGCAATTTGCGACCCTATTGGGAATGGCTGCCCTCACAGGGATAGTGGCCTGCTGGAGACAGCAGACCATCATGTCTGTGACTGCTTTTAAATAAAGCAGGTTTTTTTTTGTTTTTTTTAATGCAGCCTGTTTTCCTTGAAGGAAAACGAGATGCATTTAAAAAAACAAAAAAATGAAAAGTTTTCTTTAAATTTTTTCAGAAAAGGCAGTGGTCCCTCTGAAAAAATATTTTCACTGCCATTCACAAAGGGGAAGGGGTCCCATGGGGACCCCTTCCCGTTTGCGAAGGGGTTAGCACCAGTTTGAAACTGGTGCTAACTGCGATTGTTTTGCGACCACATTAGCGGTCACAAAACAATCATACATGGGACTGCAACTCGCAATTAGGAAGGGAATACCCCTTCCTAATTGCAACTCGCAAACCCTTTTTGCGATTCAGTAAATAGATTACCAAACCGCAAAAATGGGTCTGTACATCCCAAATAGCATTTTCCATGTTGCAAGCAGCCCAATTCGCCGTTTGCGACGTGGAAAATGCTTCGTACATGTGACCCTATATTCTTTGTATATCAGGTAAACCGAAAGGTATCAGGTAACACCGAAGTCCACATACTCCCTGAACTGCCCCTTGGCAGTTCAGGGCAGGCTCTTCCCATGAGGAGCAGAGTTGGTACAGATTTGCATAAGGCGAGCCTTTCTCTTGAGTGGCATGGTGGATGAAAACAATGGACTGCAATGCAGCCCTGGAGATTTCCAGTGACTGAGATTAATTCATGCATCCATCACTTTGTTGTAGCTGCAAGGGTTGCTCCCCTGGAGGGCAAATTGGCCTATTTTTGTTAGGCCAATTTGCCCCCAAGGGTAGCAGAAACCACTAGCCACCAGGGATTTTTATTTTTTTGCGCCAATTTCACGCAAAGGGAGCAACCCCTGAGGCAAGGGTCACTTCTCTGGGGGGGCAAATTTATTTTAGGCCATTTCTGCTCCCCCTGTGGGCAGATTGGCATATTTCTATTAGGCCGATCTGCCCCCGGGGGGGGGGCAGAAACCACTTAGGTACCAAGGATTAGTGTGTGTGAATGTGTGTGTTTTGTTTGTGGGGCTGCCCCTTGTGTAAGGGTCACTCGCCATGGGGGGCACATTACTGTTGCCCATATCTGCCCCCCCCCTCCCCCGGGGCAGATCAGCCTATTTTTGGAAGGCCCATCTGCCCCCAAGGGGGGCAGAAATCCCACCAGAGACCAGGGAAGATTTTGTTTCCAAAATAAGAGGGTGGGGGTACGGCCATATACCCACCCCAAATAAATGGGGCCAAAGTTGTTCTGCCCACCAGTGGGAAGATGGGGCAATTACCCCAGATCCACTCCCTTGTGGCGGGGGGGGGCAGAAAGCATACTAGATGCCAGAGAATTAAAAAATATAAAATAGTGGAGTGGTGGCTACCAACCAGTATGGGCCTGGTTGTGCCCCCACCCCAACTGAAGGGGGTAACAGTCTTTCAGCTCTCCCCCCGCACACTAGAACATCTTATCCCACGGCAAGCAAGAGGAGATTTGATTATTTTGGGATTTGGTTTTACATTTGGGCCATGAGAGCTTGGCTAACTCTCAAAATCATCCCACTTGGAGTGGTGAGGGCTGCATTTGTTGGACTTTGGGACGCTCCCAAGTAGAAAAATCCACAAGACTTAGACACATCTGAAAACTAAACATCTGGGTAAGTCCAGGGTGATGTGCTTCACATGCACCTGCACCATTTTCTTACCCACAATGCCCTGCAAACTTCCAACTTTGCTTGAAATCACACATTTTCCCCACATTTTTGTGATGGAATCTTCCGGAATCTGCAGGAATCCACAAAATTCCTACCACCCAGCATTGTATCATCTATACCGATAAACTCTGCTGTACTTGTCAGCCTAAAGGTGTTTTTTTTCAAACTGCCCTTTTGGACCCGCTTTGGTTACCCCTCAATTTCAACATGTTTTTGGCTCTTCTTTGCACAGGCACTTGGCCCACCTTCACAAGTGAGGTATCATTTTTACCGGGAGACTGAGGGAAACGTTGGGTGGTAGGAAATTTGTCCCGGTGCGGTTATCCCACACAGAAATGTGGGGAAAATGTGAATTTTTACCTAAGTTTGAGGTTTGCTGAGGATTCTGGGTAAGAACACATTGGGGGGTCCATGCAAGTCACACCTCCCTGGACTCCCTCAGGTGTCTAGTTTTCAGAAATGTCTGGATTTGGTAGGTTTCCCTAGATGGCTGCTGAGCCCAGGACCAAAAACGCAGGTTCCCACCCCAGCAAAAACAGGTAGTTTTGTATTTGATGATTCTGATGTGTCCAGATAGTGTTCTGAGGCATTTCCTTTCGCAGGCGCTAGGCCTACTGACACAAGTGAGGTACCATTTTTATCAGGAGACTTGGGGGACATTTGTGGCTCCTCTCATATTCCAGAACTTTCTGTCACTGAAATGTGAGAAAAATGTGTTTTTTTGGCCAAATTTTGATGTTTGCAAAAGATTCTGGGTAACAGATCCTGGTGAGAGCCCCACAAGTCACCCCATCTTGGATTCCCCTAGGTGTCTAGTTTTCAAGTATGTGCAGGTTTGGTAGATTTCCCTAGGTGCTGGCTGAGCTAGAGGCCAAAATCCACAGGTAGGCACTTTGCAAAAAACAGGTCTGTTTTCTTTGGGACATTGTGATGTGTCCACGTTGTGTTTTGGGGGATTTCCTTTCACGGGCACTAGGCCCACCCACACAAGTGAGGTACCATTTTTTCGGGAGACTCGAGGGAACGCTGAAATTTGTGGCTCCTCTCAGATTCCAGAACTTTGTGTCACCAAAATGTGAGGGAAAAGTGTTTTTTTGGCCAAATTTTTATGTTTGCAAAGGATTCTGCGTATCAGGTCCTGGTGAGAGCCCCACAAGTCACCCCATCATGGATTTCCCTAGGTGCATTGTTTTAAAAAATACACCGTTTTGGTAGGTTTCCTTAGGTGCCGGCTGAGCTAGAGGCCAAAATCTACAGCTAAGCCCTTTGCAAAAAAGCATGTCAGATTTCAAGGTAAAAATGTGATGTGTCCATGTTGTGTTTCCTGTCGCAAGCATTGAGCCTACCCACGCAAGTGAGGTGCCATTTTATCGTGAGAGTTGGGGGAACACAGAATAGCAAAACAAGTGTTATTGCCCCTTGTCTTTTGCTAATTTTTTTCCTTCCAAATGTATGACATTGTGTAAAAAAGAACTCTATTTGAGAAATGCCCTGTAATTCACATGCTAGTATGGGCACCCCGGAATTCAGAGATGTGGAAATAACCACTGCCTCTGAACACCTTATCCTGTGACCATTTTGGAAATACAAAGGTTTTCTTGACACCTATTTTTCACTCCTTATATTTCAGCACAGCTCATTTATTGGGTCTGGGTACCTAGGGTTCTTGATGAACCTACAAGCCCTATATATCCACACAATCAAAAGAGTCCAGCAGACGTAATGGTATATTGCTTCAAAAATCTGTCATTGCAGGAAAAAGTTATAGAGTAAAACGTTGAGAAAAATGGCTGTTTTTTCACCTCAATTTCAATATTTGTTAATTTCAGTTGTAATTTTCTGTAGGAAAACCTTGTAGGATCTACACAAATTACCCCTTGCTGAATTCAGAATGTAGTCTACTTTTCAGAAATGTTTAGCTTTCTGGGATCCAGCATTGGTTTCACACCCATTTGTCACTAACTGGAAGGAGATTGAAAGCACACAAAATAGTAAAAATGGGGTATGTCCCAATAAAATGCCGAAATTGTTTTGCAAAAAAATGGTTTTCTGATTGAAGTCGGCCTGTTCCTGAAAGCTGAGAAGCTGGTGATTTTAGCACTGCAAACCCTTCGTTAATGCCATTTTCAGGGGAAAAACCACAAGCCTTCTTCTTTAGCCCTTTTTTCCCATTTTTTTTTTTTAAAACTAAATTTTCACTATATTTTGGATACTTTCTTGATCTCCTTAAGGGGAGCGCACAAAGTCTGGGTACCTCTTGAATCCCTAAGATGTTGGGGGAAAAAACACGCAAATTTGTCGTGGGTAGCTTATGTGGACAAAAGGTTATGAAGGCCTAAGCGAGAACTGCCCCCGAATAGCCAAAAAAGGGCCTATCATCTGAGTCCAAAAGGCCTAGCATAGAAGGGGTTAAACACCATCACCCTTGATGATGTCACTCTCTCCATTGGTCTCTGGTACCATTTTTATGCTGACGACACCCATCTATGTTTCTTTTTCTTCAACGTCACCACTGCGTTCTCCCATCACACATTTTAGACTGTCTCACGCCTTTTTGCCACTAGATGGCAGTACAATCCCTCTTGCTCAAACCTTCCAAGACGGAGGTAGCATATACTCCTGCTGTACCAGTCTCGCTACCATTTTTCATCAGCTTTCCCTCCTGCCAGCTACCCCTTCAGCTATTTTTTCTTTAATCCCACCATGTGATTGGCATCAGTCATGACTACCACTGCTAACGGTTCCAGATCCATCGTCGGTTCAACATCCTCCGATTCTGGACAAATCATTTAACCTCCCCAGCCTAAAAGCGGAATCTGACCTTGTGTAATGTATATCGAGCTATATTCACCTGCCATAAAAAAAGATTCTTGGTATCAAGTATTAAACACTGTTAGGTTTGCCGATTTATGGCATTCCACCAATCCAAAACTACATTGTTGTGTCAGGGCTTCTCTCATTACTCCTTTGCCCCACTGGGGAAGGTCATACATGTTGCTACATAGTAACTTTATAACCTTCCGGGGTACCCTCTCACTTCCTGTTGCAACCAGGCTGGCTGGCTCTGTGCAAGGAGCAGGGCCCTTTACAGGTCACAATGCACCTCTCTTGTTCCACCCTTCCCCACCTTAACGCTACCTGCAACCTACGATCTGCCTGTCAGGATCCCCTGGCTCCACCCAAAGCGGCGCGTGCTTCGTCGTGATTCTAGTGCCTGTACTAAGATGGCCCTCTCCAGTGGAACACGCATCCTCCAACTGTAAGGGCCGCCTTCTCCATGCAGGATTTCAAAACAACCCTAAAAATACATCTCACCACATTAGAAGACACGGGTGAACTCCGTCACCTCACTACCATCACACAGTCTAAAAATACACATTTAGGAAATCTTCTATCCCTCATGCACGCCTGTGTGCTTTTGAATTGTTTGTAGATCTAAACATGGAATGCCAATCCCCCGCTGCACTCCTTCTCACGAGAACGTTAAAAAAAGCATCAATTCCTTCCCTTCCAGCGGAATCTCTCAATATAACTTTACATACTAACCTCAAAAGGGCATGAAAAACTCTCAGACTTGGGACCAAAACTGTGATCATGTAGATGCTGGACTAGAAGGCAAACTGAATCCTTTTTTTCCTCACTGTTTCTCCCTGTATGACTTTTCGGTCTTCCTAGGCCTTTCCTCGTAGCAGTCTATATTTTATATTGTTGGGCTGCAGTTATACTGTGCTTGTATCATACCTGCTGTTCTTATATAATATAACCTACTCTGCGGCTCCAGGGGGTCTCGCTGTCCTATATAAAATGCAAGAAGACTAAGAGTGTTTTTCTTTAATGCACATATTTATCTGTCATTCCCTGTTCATTCTCACAAAACATTGTGAACTACTCTCACCACTTATTCACAACCTCAGGTTTAAAGGTGTCTTGCAGGAAAAAAGGAAAGTAAGTTCTGTGTGCCTGCTCCTGCACATCAACAATTACTAATAACATAGCATTATAGCCTAAGACCAGGAGCTATCATGGTTGATAAAAGTCAGAACCTCAGGTAAGGGCCTAAAGCAAGGGAAGGGGGCTTTCGTCGCCATTACAGCCTGAAGCAGAAGGTCTCCTAAGCTATTAGACTATCCCACCCACAGAGGGTAGAATGCCCTACAACAAAGAAGAAGAAAAAGACAGACACACTTTGGAAAGTTAGAGCAGAAGATCTGTAAAGACATCATCTTCTGGAGTTACCTCATTGTCTTAAAGGTAGGTCCCAACATTCCAAGGCTCTAATATGAATTTTAGACTGTCCCTTTGTTCGATGATGTCTGCTTGGGAGTTGAGACCAACTGAGACATCATTCAATGGATGGCCCCTTTAAGACAACTTCACACACTGTTCAGATTTTAAGTAGTGTTTACTGTTCAATTGTAAAACATTTCTGAAGAAAATGCAATACTGCTGCGGAATACATAAACTATGACAAGTTCTGGACTATTTTCTTTCTAGATAAGCTAACCTATACCATTGAATTGGTCAATTGTTTGGTGTTTTTTGGACATCTATAACAATAAGATAGATTTACACCACTGATAAGCTAACCTTTTTTCTTTCCGGATTCCAAGATGCAGTTGCTCGGTGCCTTCACCGATGTGGGATGGAATGGAGAGCAGTGGCTCTGTGCCCAAAGCCACTGTTGTCTTGGTCAACCAAGGCATCACGGTAAATAGCCACAGCTACATTTCACTTATGGAGTACAGCTGCCCCTTGTTTAGAGCGTACAGCACTGCACGTCCATCACTCCAGAGGAGTGGCCCATCGCTAGGCTCCATTCCTACGCCCTCTTGCCAGTAGTGCTGCATTTTGATTTCCCTCAAAGACAATTCACATCAAAAAGGGGAGGGAGAAGCTTTTCAGAAGCACTTTCACTCAGCTTCCAATAAATCACTGGGGAGTAAATACACTACTATAATGAACGGCAGCTACACACTTGCGTCCCCTTGGGAGAAACTCATGTTTTTTCTAAGAGGACCTCCATCCGCTCTTTGTTGAATTAGTAGCATGCTTCAACATCAAATCCACACCCAGATACGTCTAGGTATCTGAGTGGGTCCAAACGTGAAAAATTCAAAGAAGCTCTTGACCATACTTTTTTTTTAATTGTATCTTACAATAAAATTGCCTAGGTGTAACCAAGCCAGAACGTGTTCAGGCGTACTAAATGATTTGTACAACTGGACCCCTGGCAACATTAAAACTGAAAGGTAATGTTCTCAGAGTTAGTCATATACTGCAACATCCTAGGTCACGTCTACATGTTTCAACCACAGTAGTGGCAGTAACTGGTCAGGTGGCTTTTGTCAGAACCCATCGAGAAAACGATCCCTTGCAGCCCTATTTGGGATATTATTTCTGGTTTTTTTCTTTGTTTTTTTGTAACATAATGTGTGCACATCATTCACAATTAAATTGCATGCCTGAGTTACTTCCTCAGATTTATAATCGGTACCTGTGGGTGAAAGAAGAGTACTATAATCAATAATTCCACTGACGTAACTAAATTTCTTGTTTACTGGGGTGCGTAAAGGGAGCACTGCAGCTCAGATCACTATTACTGGTGAAAAAACCATGAACTCACATTCATGCACTCGGTAATGAAAACTAACGCCCATCGGGCAGGTTCTCCATTCTTTGCAACCATGTATGTGAGGGCTGATAGTCTATGGTGTGTTCTATAATTTATTGTTTACATGCAGAATATTACATGCAGCATCAGTTTCCCACACATGCATGTCTCAGTCCTTTCACGGGCCCCACAGGGGTAATAGGGAGAGTTTGTCCTTGTAGTCACACACTGTTGGGTAAAAAATACCCAATAGTGAATTCAGCTTACGCTCAATTTGTCTGATGATAGTGATTAAACATTTCAGTTCTCAAACTCAACCCAGGCCCCAACTTATTTCATCAAATGGTCCGAACCGGTTGCTTGCCTAAATGTCGCCCCTATCCCATATATCGTAAGTTGCTGTGATGAAAGTGCGTCTTTTCATTTCCTCAATGCGTGTCACTTCTCTGTAACGTGACCCGCGCAGAGACCCAGTGACTGCCTACTGCATCTCACCGCCCTATTATGTAATGCCATGTGCGCTGGGGCTAATGTTGCCAATCCCCCTCGTTATGCCTTCTCCTGATGTGCCAATTAAACACTCTGGAGTGTTGTAACCTGTCTTTCTCGTTATGTCCCCTGATTGTTGTTTCCAGGGCCGGCTTTAGCGCCGGTGGTGCCCTGTGTGACAGTCTTTTTTGGTGCTCCCCACCTTATGACCACCTACTCAGATACTACCACCTGGCAAATGTGCCCTCTCATCTCTCCATAGACCCCCTTTCACATACATTCATTTGCTTTAAAGCCTTGTAAAGGCTGGTTTTACTAATCCACTCAGCTGTCCACATGAAATATAGTTCTGTTTTTTGCAGCAGGCATATTAACCTTCTGCGCTACTTTATATCAAGCCAAACCTGCCACTGAACAAAACTCCCATCTCTCTCCCTAGCAGGAATATTAATCACAAGAGGTATCTTGACATTTTAATTGCTTCTTGAAGACTGCACATGCATAGAATTTTTCAGCTGGTGCTTTTAAATCACAAGTTTCTAAGTTATTGCTAAACACAGCGCCCCCCCTGAGGTCAGTGCCCCGCAATTCAGGTCAGCACCTGGTGCGACCGCACTACTCGCACCACCCTAAAGCCAGCCCTGGTTGTTTCATGCACATATTGGTACAGTTATTTTGTATTCTTAAATTTTTATTTGGAACCTAAACCCACCAGAAAATAGGTTCTCACTCTACCTGAAATGCCCTCTTGTCACTTATAGTGACTCTGGTCATATTATGTACCTATCATAAAAGAATTAAGGGCCAGAATTAGAAGGCCCTAGCACCACCAGAGTGCCACCTTTTGTGACGCTCTGGTGTCGCTGTGCAGTAAGTCGCATTTACAAGGCAGTGCTAAGCTACTTTTTGTGGCTTAACACCACCTTGTAAATATGGCCCCCTCTGACATAGTTTCCTGAGTCATAGGGGTGTGCAATGGGTGTTGCTATGTGCGTTCCACCACAACACCCATTGCTTTGGACACTGCCCCAGATTTACAAGAAGGCATAAATCTGTGGCAGTGCCAAAAACTAGCGCCACCCCAGGGGTGGTGTTAGCATGGCATAACAAGGAGGAATTCCTCCTCTTTTTTGCTTTTTCCATGCGTTCTGCATGGCAAAAGGCCATGAGTGAATGTTTATGTGCAGAAAGGTGTCCCTTCCTGCACATAAAGGATCATTCACAAATGATGATTTGCTACTTCTGTGTGTGCTGCATTCTGCAGCACACAGAGGGGCAAAATTGCCATTGTAGATTGTTATGTGCAGGAAGGGACACCTTCCTGCACACAATCAATCCCCTCAATGCAGACACCCTTGCACTATGGTGCAAGGTTGCCAGTGTTTGCGCTGGCAGCAAAATGTTGCGCCGGCACAGGAGGAAACACATATTTTAGTAAATACAGCACATCCTTGTATTTCTAAAGTCACGCAGCGGGGCGCTGCAAATTTTGCTGCAGCACCACGCTGCACCACTTTTTAGTACATCTGGCCTTAAATGTTATAAGGGGGCTCACTTATTCTGTTGGTATTGTACCTCCACCGCTTTCTCTAAGTCATATATGCAAGTACAGGAACTCCCTCTATGGAGTTTGTTTTATCTCTTTAATGAAATCAAGAGGATATCACCAATCATGCCTACAATATGGCTACAGAGGCGATATATCATTTTTTTATATACGTTTGTATTAATGTTGCATTGCAACAAAACCATACACAATAAAAACAAATAATGAGAAAAAAGAATCAGCAGGCAGTAGATGTGGAGGCAGTATCATTGAGGTGGGAAGGCCAGTAGCACTGGAGCCAAAACCACCATAAGTAAAGAACACAAACCCATAATAAATTCCCGCCCCTCCACAAATACAATACACCACCCTCCATCTCAGTCACCCAAGCACCCATCCACTATTCGATGCACCACAGCATGCTCATACACTCCATGCTAAAACCATAACATACAGCACCAACCCACATCAGTGGTCGTCCTGACCCTGTGTCCTAGCCAACGCATCTGCAACAGGCGAAGAGACTTCAGAGTCTGAATCACACACAATAATTTGACCCTCACGACTCACCCAAGGATAAGCCATCCTTATAGCATCCCAAGCAGGAAAAAAGCGGTATTTTCTGCACTCCTCTGGCCTCTTCCTTGCAAAGTTCTTCCCTTACACAGTCCGCCCATCCCACCAGCTCCAACACCCATCGATATATATCTGGACCCCGAGCCAATTTCCAACTCATCATTATCTGCCTGCAAGCAAGAATCATGGCCAGGTCCAGAAAGCTATCTGCAACCTTCCAGGCCGCAGCACGCCCATACAGACCCAGGAGGCAGAGCTAAGGACTAAGTGTGAATTCCCGATTGGTGGCCCAATGAACCACCTGAAGAACCAACATCCAAAATGGCGGCAAAAAGGGGCAAGACCACACCATATGCAAAAAGCCAGCATCCTCAGTAGCACATGGCAGGCACACCAACATCACCAGAGGAAACATGACGGTTAAGCACCGAGGGATAAAGTAATCCTTATGTAAATAAACAAAACTGGAAAAGCTTGAGGCGAGCACTCCGGGACACCCTAGAGGTGCACTGCAGCTCCCCCTTCCAAATCCAATCAGCCATTGGTGACTCAAGATCCCATTCCCAGTGCGCTCGGAGCTATGCAAGGTCTAACCGGTTCCCCTGCAGGGGGGCCCTGTACAGCAAGGCGACCACCTTCATCCGACCCTTGATGAGGAAAAGAAGGTAAATACAATTGTGCTCCACATTTCTGCTGCTCTCGAGCCCCATCACTCATGCATCCTATGCATTTGTGCACCATCCAACAAAAAATGTCCCGCTGGGAGGTCGTAAGACTGCCAAAGAGTCAAGAAGGGACAGAATTCACCCCTCCCAAAAAGATTACCCAGCACCGTGACCCCAGCCATTGTCCGGCAGTGGAGCCCAGACCAGCTCCCTTGTCGCTCCCAACGTCAAGCTATCAGGAGTGGGAGTTCATGTGTATACTGTGCCATGGGATATGCCCTCCTAAAGACCCTAGTTTAAACATAGCACACTGTTCTAATGCACATGTAAACATTCTGCACAATAGAGGGCGGGGAGGGCCTTAACAAAATCCTGGTCAGTAACTCCTTAGGCGGGGAACCACTCTCTCAGGTACCCACAGCGCCACCAAGCCACCCATTGCAGCTGCCCTGCTGTATAATACAATACCAGATCAGGGGCTGCAAAACCGCCCTGCAGCACCGGAAGGCATAACTTCCAAGCGCCACAAAGCATCACGATGTGCCCCATTATAAGGACAGCAAGATACTATTGAGTTCTCGAAAGAACTGCTGGGCAGCTCAAGTGGAAGTGTTGCAAACAAATAAAGGAGTCGGGACAGGACAACCATCTTGGATACAGCAACCCTACCACTCACGAGAAGCGGTAACGTTGTCCAAAACACCACAGTTCGCCATAATCCAAAAAGTGTACTGTCATAGTTGCCATTGAACAGTAAATCCAGTGACACATAGTCAACCAGGTATGAGATAGTGTGATGTTCCCATCGCAGCGCCGGGGCCGCAAGTGGAGACTGTACTCTGCCATTTCCCCTTGCAGTGGATACACACAAGACATACTCCAGCTAGCCTCCAACCCAGAGTGGTCTCCAAACTCCATCAACCCCTCCACTGCCCTCTGAAAATCAGTATCCACCCCCTCAGATACAGCAGCATATCGTCTGCATATAAAGAAAGGAACGGAAATTGATCAAGGCGCAACCCACGGTAGTGCTGGCCTAAATGAACTGTACCACCGAATGGCTTTATTACCAGAGGAAATAATAATGAGGATAGGAGACAACCCTGATGGGTGCCCTGTTCCACCACAAAAGCTTCTGATATCAGAGAGCAGTTGCGGGTTCTAGCAAGTGGGCTAGTGTAAAGGAGCTGTGTCCATCTGACGAAGGTGAGGCCCAAGCCCATGAAAAACATAGTCGAAGTTAAAAACTACCACCAGAGCTAGTCAAAGGCCTTAATCCACTGAGAGGACCAATGCCCTCTGCGGAAGATGCTCACTTTGGTCCCAAGCGAGGAGCAGCTGGCTAGTATTAAGCATAGTACTACGCATTGGGATAAAAGCTGTCTGATCAGCATGGATCAGAGAGCTCATATGGGAATGCAGGCGGGTGTCCAACACCTTGCTCAGAAACTTATAATCATGTTAAGCACAGAGAGTGGGCAGTAGGAATGAAGGAAGTGCTGGTCCTTCTCTTTCTTTGGGAGTGGCACAATAGTGGCCTCATGCAGAGATGAAGAAAGCAAACCTCACTGATGAGAGTCATTAAAGAGGGCCACAAGTTTGAGAACAAGGACCAGGCATACCCTACATAGACCTCTACAGGGAGACCATTGAGGCCCAGCACCTTCCCCATAGCCAGGCCCCTAATTGCACCCAAGACTTCCTGTTCGGTGATATCAGCACCAACTGATCCACCACATCAGGATTAAACACAACTGGCAAGGAGTTTCCAATATACTCCAATGTCTGCATCACTCATTCTGGGCAGGAGAGGCATTAGACACGTTTTCCAGTGGGTACACTTGGAAGGG
Organism: Pleurodeles waltl; assembly: GCF_031143425.1. NCBI lineage: Eukaryota > Metazoa > Chordata > Amphibia > Caudata > Salamandridae > Pleurodeles > Pleurodeles waltl. Next base: position 428,078,628 of record NC_090445.1, on the reverse strand, counting down.
GGGCATGGCATAGCTGATGAAATATCCTGACACTGCTCTTCTTATGTTTCGTCACGGACCAGGGGAGAGCCTGCGATGAAACGTAAGACAGAGACCAAAAGTAAGTTTCGAATGGCAGCAGTGGCCAAGCTGGAGGCAGCTGCTGCGACCGAACTTCGTAGGTTTGATGACCAAGAAGCCCAGCTCTGTATGTCATCTTTCTATGCATGATAAAACGAGTAGCATTGAGTAATTAAAAAAACAGTTATATACACTGCTCGATCAAGCCTTATCTAAAATACACGTTTTTATTCATACGAAAATGTGTGGAGCACAATAGGCCACTTCCAATTCAGTTCATGGGTCATCGCGGGGCTTGGCTGGGAGATTTACATACTGATTTGTTTGAGTTAAAACTGACAGAGGCAGCTGAGCATGAATGCCACGTCCCCGCCAGCAGCCCCCCGCCCCACGGCACCCCACTCCGGCGACCGAACTTCGTAGGTTTGATGACCAAGAAGCCCAGCTCTGTATGTCATCTTTCTATGCATGATAAAACGAGTAGCATTGAGTAATTAAAAAAACAGTTATATACACTGCTCGATCAAGCCTTATCTAAAATACACGTTTTTATTCATACGAAAATGTGTGGAGCACAATAGGCCACTTCCAATCACCCCCTCTGATGTATTAAACATCGTCCTGGTGTTTGGGGCACAGGAGGGTGCGAGTTATTTTGTTTTTGAAGTCCGGCCCTTGTTCTCGCCCTCCAGGCGCAGTCTTCCGGTGGCACGGAGTGGGTGAATTGTTTCTGCACCCCCATGGCATGCCCGCTTCCCGGCCCCCTCTGGCTTTGTGGGGCTCTTGAAGGCCCTGTTGCTTCACCTGCTTCGTCCCACAACACGATTTCTGCCCAGCAACCAGCGTGCCGCCGGAGTGGGGTGCCGTGGGGCGGGGGGCTGCTGGCGGGGACGTGGCATTCATGCTCAGCTGCCTCTGTCAGTTTTAACTCAAACAAATCAGTATGTAAATCTCCCAGCCAAGCCCCGCGATGACCCATGAACTGAATCCACGAAGAGGAGCTATAGTAGCTAGCCCGGCCCTCCCCCACCCGCGGCTCAGGGGAGGGAGGGAGGCGGCCCCGGACAGCTGGCCCGAGCGCCCACACCGGGGGCGGGGGCTCGAACTGCAAACAGGGCCCGGGCCCTGTGCTGCCAGCTGGCTGCAGCCCTCCGCACCGCGGCCGGGAAACAAGGCAGAGGGCGAGGCCCCGGCCCGACAGCTGCCGGCGCCCCCCGGCTCGGACACTCGCGCCCATTCAACGCTTTGTGTCCGCGCCGCACAGCCCTAAATCTCAGATGCCAGGACACCCACAGCTCCACGGGGGGAATGCTGGGGCTGGGGGGCAGGGAACATAATACCTGGGCAGCCCCAGCTCTTGGTGGTGGGGGAGGTCCTAAGTGCGGGGCAGCCCCCGCTCAAGATGAGGAATTCTAGGTGGGGGCTAAGGACTCCGAGACCAATAACACAGGGCACCATCCTTCGGACGGATGTTGTGGATGTGTGCGTGCTCATGGGGGCGGCCAGAGAGTGAGGAGGGGGCTGAACGATGCTAGAGAGGGTCACTGAAAAAAAAAGACGGTTAGTGTTCAGCCCAAGGTGCCACTGTCTGTTTCAGACGCTGCGGCACATCATAACACCATGGTGAGCCTCTGGGGAGAAACTTATGCACACGGCTCCTTCCATGATTGGTACTACTGTTCCTCTCCTGCTCGGGTGACCAGATTTTGAAAATAAAAATACAGGTTAGACATACAAGTAGGACTAAAGCCTTTAGTCGCACTTTTATACCTGGCCTCTCCTGTAAAGGAAAGTGTGTTCCCAAAAACCAGGACATTTATTTCAAATTAACAAAAGCGTTCGCAGGTTGACCTCGTTTTTGCCCCAGAAACAGGGACATTTATGTAAAATGAACAAAAGCGTCAGGCACCACAACAGTCCTTTGAAAACCGGGACTGACGGGGAATCCAGGACGTCTGGTCACCCTATCTTGTGCCCTCTCGAGGCGGCCTCATCGCAAATGAATATGCCACCAATGTGCAAGGGTGACTGAGTTGGCGCTAGGCAGCACATTGTGAGCCAGCACTGGGAAATGACAGAAATGTGCAGTGCAATTTTATGAATGCCACATTCCCGCCCTTTCCCTATCATGCAATACAAAAATCTGAATATCCAGCAGGGATGAATATATACCAAATATCTAAGCGAAAACTTGAATTTTTCACTGAAACATAATTTCTTTATTCCAATTAAATCAATTCAATTATAGTGCCAACAGATCACCTAATCGCCTAAAAACATTAATACACAAAATCTAATTATATACAAATCTCACAAAACACAACCAAAAAATTCCCAAAAATTCCCTTAGGGCACCGTGATATATAAAATGTAGGCTGCTTCGCCATCCAGTGGCAAGCAGTCACCAATAGAGGTAGTGGCAGTTGTAGAAGGAAAGTATGTAGCACCAGTGAGACAAGTCAATCACTGAAATAAATGTCCGATACAATCCGCAGGTTATTCAAATCCCAATGTTCATGAATTCCAACAGTCACTCCATGGAAGTTGTAGTCGACGTGTTTCGGCCTTAACAAATCAGGCCTCCTCAGGACAGTGGAAACAGTGCCTGTATATACAATACAACAAATATCCTAAAACTTACGAGTCATAGCGACCATGGGACTTGCTGAGCTGTGTGACAGATTGATAAATATACCCCCAAAACTGGCCAGTGTTTAAGCAAAAATGCTTTGATGTGTCTCACATAGGGGAAAATCATAACCTGCTAAGATATCACAGTCACTTAAACTGGTTTGCTTTTTATGTTCAGTCTTTCCAAATGGTGGACACTGCTATCATTGGGAAATCTTTTGCAGGAGGCCTTTTTTTCAGCTACTAGACCCTCAGGCTTGGAACACCTTACCACTAGAATTAAGAAGGCTAGCCAATCATTTGAGGTTTTGTAGGCTTTTGAAGACATTTCTCTTTACTTCTTGCTGTATCTTGCAAGACATTTTGTTTACTTACAGGGGGCTTAGAGGTTTTCCACTGCTTACCATTTGTTGGCTTCATCATCACTTTCATTTGCTTGCTTCTATTTCATCAGTGTGTGTCAGCTTCATCTTCTGAGCTGGCAATTCACTGAAGTATAATGTATATAAGTATTAGTGACTTTTTTGACAGCAATATATACATATCACTACATGTGTGCGTCAGTGTGTTTGCAGTGTGCTTCAATGAGTTTATATGTGGACACGTGTATGTGTAGAAGAAAGACAAAGTCTAAAATCTAAGCAGAATCTATGAAGTTGTCAGAGGCTTTGACATATCCTGTTGTCTTCATTTCTAATGTATATACGTATGTAAACAGTAGGACATGTTCCTTTGATATAGGAGCCCATGGACTGCCTCAGTCACATATGTCAAAGGATGATGAAGTGATCTCACCCAGTAAGAGGTTAAAAGCTAGAGGTGCTGGTACATAAATGAAGAAACCTTGAGCCGTGTTAGACTCTGAAATCGTGTGCATCCTACAGCTGATGGCTACAGCCACGTTCCCTGCTCTCCTGGCCCCACATTCAGACCACCCCTTGGAGCTTGTCACATCACTTGCAATGTCATAATCGACCTGCACATCATGTATTAGTGCCTAACCAAAAGACAGCTGCAAACCTTACAGGGGACACAGAGCCAGGTACCCATGTAATGCAAAAATATTCACTCACATTATGCCTGCCCTGTAATGCTGCATGGGCCCCTGATGGAATACAAAGATACATCCCAATGGCGTAACAAAACTCGAGGAGGACCCCCTCCAAAGTACATGGAGGCCCCCCATCCCTCCAGACTCACTCAGGAGCTCTCAGGCCAAGGGACTGTGCTGAGGAGGCCCCCTGGAGCTCAGGGGCCCGCCACACCGCAGGGGCTGCGGGGGCCTTTGTTATGCCACTGTTACGTCCAGGGATCTGAGCACCCAGAACAAAACCTAACAGTACCTAGCTTCACACCACAGCCCACCCTAAATCCTCTCATCCAGTCATTCCTTTCCCATGTACCAGACCACATTCAGACAAACCTGATACCCACCCGTGGAAAGGATCCTCATCAACCGTTACCAGACAAATGCTCAAGAGCAACACATGGCTTTGGGGGGGTCTCTCTCCAAGGCTTTAACATCGAAGGACTCTTGCTCTTTTTGAAGCTTGTGTCGTGACTGGGCAGACTCAAACCTTGTGTTTTTTTCCCAATCTTTAGCGCTGCTGCACTGCATCAGATTTACATCCAGTAGGTCCCAAAGGGGAGACCTATTGGCTTTCCCATGCTTGTTACTTACTGTTACTGTCTTATGGAGCATCATAGCATTTTGGTTTTGATGGGCTGTGTGTTTTTCAATCCTTTCTCTGTTTCTGTTGATGCAATGAGTCCTTCAGCGCCATGAAACTGTTCAGGTAACTGTGCCTCCTCCCCCTGTAAGGAAATGCATGCGACGTGCAGTGGAGCCAGTGAGGGTCGAAGCGTTCTTAGGCAGTAGCAATGATGCTTGAGTTAGAGGAAAATTGGCCCTGTGGCATGGATGGCCTAGTGAGGCATGCAGAGAGCCTTGTGGTGCCACTAGGGTTGCCAACTGGCCAGTTTCATACTAACATGACCAGTATGCTGGCACAAAAATTAGGAACATCACCCAAAGCCGGAACCTTCTGATTTAGGACACAAAGTAAACAAAGACAGATAGGCCATGTTAAAAATAAATACAGAAAAGTTAATGTAAAGATATACTTAAGAATCATGTCCAGGCTTTTGCAGAATCTTAAAATGTCAACAGACGGACAGTATTTTTATTTGGGAAAGATGGCTAACTCTTTGTGCCTCAAGCAAACAGCGTAAAGATGAAAGGGTGGGAGCGATGTGGTTTTACATCCTTAGATGCAGAAATGTCTGAAAGTCATTCTGTTGGCGAAGCCTAGGAGATGGTGGCCTGCACCCTTTGAGGACAACCTAGACGAGGAAAGAGTTGGTACAAGGTTTGCTTGGTATAGAAGGAAAGGCACCTGTGGTCACCTCATTTACCGTGGTAAAAAGTGAAGTTAGGTTCCCTAGCGACTCCCAGGATCCCTACTTCCAAGTTACTGTACACTGTGCAGCGCAGTGTCTCAGTGTGTTACTGTTAATAGGGGTAGGGTTGCCACCTGGCCCGTTCTATGCTGACATGACCAGTATTTTAAGGACGTGCCTTTAGAAAATTTCGAAAAATCATCTAACGCTTGTATTCCCCCCCCTCTCAGTACATACTTCAGATAGTAAATGTCAGAAAACAACACTAAAAATGTATTCCACGGCTTCCCCAATCACCCCTGTCTGATAATTAAACAAAGACAGAAAAGCCATGAATACAGACGTAAGATTCATGTCCGGGCATGTGCAGGATCTTACAACGCGAACAGACGGACGGTATTTTTCACAAAGAAAGGTGGCAACCCTCATGGGAGGCCAAAGAGCATGCGCTGTTCATTGTCTGTTACTCTTGTTGCTATAGGCTTTGAAAGTCTGCCTGTGTGACTGAAAGTGGACCGGGGAGTCCCCTCGCAACACCTCATCTGCATGGCTCGTGGAATTGAGCTTCCTGACAAACCTTCGATCTGTTGGTTCTCAAGCACAGCTCTGCACGGTGCCCACTGCCAACGCCCTTGTGCACCAGAGGCGACCTTCCATTGGTGCAGCAGGTGTAGTTGCACCGGTGCACAGAAGTCTGAAGGTCCCACTCAAGTTAGAATCTTGCTGCATTTCACAATTCAAGTCTCGGAGGGGGTGGGGGGGTATCCTTCCTTGCACTTGGGCCCATGACACCTTGTGAGCTGCGATGCTGTTGCGCACGTATGACTGGAGTTACTATAAAGTAAGGTCGCAGGGAGCTCCTGCCCTAATGTGCCAGTGTAAGAACTGCAGGGAGCCTCTTCGCATGGACGTCTGATATAGGGTCGGGGTTGAGCCTCCCTCGGCCCTGTACTATTCGCCTTAGGGTGAACTCTGCAATGGGTGCTCCCACCCGTCTGGTTTGTGTTATGAGTTCTGCTGGGAGCTCTTTTTCACCCTTCAGCCCGTGGACCTGTATGGCTTGTTTTCTCCCTGTTCCGGGGAGGGGGGGGGATTCTTTGTTTGGAACTTACTGGGAGAGGTGCTTCGTGTTACTTCGACCTTGTAGGGGCAGCTCCGGTTGAGCGAAGGGGGTTGGGAGGCCGCTGCTTGCCCGGGGACGTTTGGCAACAAAGGAACGCCTGCTGGGCGGAGGGCCAATTTGGGTTGGGTGGGGGCGGAGCGTGGCAAGTTCGGGCTGTTCCATCTGACTGAGGCCAAAGGTGACTACGCGCTGCTTTGTGCTGGTTAAAGTTTGCTCTGTTCAGATGGGAGGGCGGGGCTCGTCTGCAGAGCTGGTGTAAACAAGGCCTGGGTGTGACGTGTGAGCAGAGTGCCATGAGCAACGTGCCTACTCAGGCATCCTGGGGGGATGGGCCGGGGCAGTGACATCCCGTAGAACGGCAGTGGGTGTAACGCGAGTCCCTGCGGCGCAGAGTGCCCCCCCAAACTTTCAGAGGCCCCACACACAGTCAGGGGGCCCCATTCAGCCTTAGGTCAAGGAATATCCGTGAGATACGGGAGAGACTTAAGGCCCCTTCGTCACCTTCCGCAAGGGATACCTATCATTTTGCGTTGTGCCGCTCCCGTCACCCTACAGAGGTGGTGTGAGTTACTACACAGGACAAGCACAGCCATTCCGGGAGGGATAAGGGACTAGGGTTACAGTATCATACAAACTATAACTTCTACATTGAGGCTGGTTTTAACCCCTAAGCCCACATTTCGAGCTCAGATGGAGCAGAATTACAATGAATTCTTCTCTGATCATGACTGGCCCAGTAATCCCACAACTGGTTTTCCAGGGTGTGACAACAAGGGGTCCGATTTTACCAGCTGGTAATGCCTGCTGGCCGAATCACATGTAGCTTTGCAACAGCAGCCAGGTTTCATGCCCGGTCTCTGCCAACCGTTTTCACTCCCCTGTGCCAGAGCTATCCCTCCCTCGCCCTTCACAAAAGTCCCTGCAGACTGGTCTGAGATCAGACGGTAAAAGCCTATGTTAAATCCTCCGGAATAGGAAATATTATTCATACTAATTCATTGTCCTTATGGTTATTTCCCATTATGAGTGGTTTAACTTAAAACAGGCAGAATTTGAAGCCGGCATACAGCTGGTAATCGCCATTCCGAATGCTTGGAATCTCCATATGGAATGTTGCCTGTAAGAAATTGGAATATTAATTGGAGTGATCACAACCTTTGGCAGGCTGAACCCTCAAAGTCACCAAATTAACTTGAGCTGAAACCCCTAGAAGCTATGGCATAGAGTATATAGGCTTAATAGGTTGTTGAGTATACAGGCTTAATATAGGGCAATATGTAAAGTATTAATGCAGAACGAAAACAGTAATAAAGTCTTAATGCAAAACAATAAAAATCTCAAACCAATTTCGAAAAATAGAGCGAAATTTAATAAATAACATGGAACCAAAATAACAAGCATCCAATCAGGGGGACTGGAGATATGGATTTTTAAAGTTTTAAGTAGAAATAGTGCCACAAAGCGCCAATGATCATCAATGGTCATGGCAAACCAGGACCTTGGAACAATTTTGCTGACTACAATGGAGCACAGGCCGGATACACTACCAGGATCATCCTGGCAAAAAATGTACTTTCTAATTTAGGGCCTGATTTAGATTTCAGCGGAGAGAATACGCTGTTACAAACGGAATAAATAGCTCATCCTCTGTATTACGATCCCCACAGGATATAATGGGATCATAATACAGAGGACGGGCTATCCGTCACGTTTGTGATGGAGTATTCCCCTCCACCGCCATCCAAATCAAGCCCTCAGTCTTTTATTCAGTGCTTAATTTGTAAAAGAAAGAGTGCAAGTGCCCAAAGCTCACTTCAGAAGCCTGCAGCCGGTGCAATTAAATGCAAGCACTCCGAATATCAAGGCTGGTAGTCTTAAATCCAACTTATATCAGAGATCTTTTTCCAGACACTCCCTGCCCTTTTTTCTCACTATTGCACATTCTTGCTTTCTCCGATTGTGACGTTTTTTCTGCCTTTCTCATACTCCATATTTACAATTTGTGTGTTATTCCCTCTTGTTCTTGGTACGATGAGGGAAAAATAAGGTCATTCCCCCAAACTATGTGCCGGTCGACCCTATCTGCAACCACCGGCTCACATTAAGCACTGTCTTTACCTTCCAATTGGCCACGGAGTACACTTCTAAAGCTGCTTAGGGCACTTAGAGAATTACAGGGTGTCAAGCAGAGGCCATCAGCAGGGTCCAGTCCAAATTCAGTTAACTGGGTACTTGCAAAAAAGGCCTTTTGTAGCTTGTTGTATTCCTGTAGCTTCAACATGAGGTCAGCCTTATGGTCCTTGGAGTCCTCTTCTTTGTCCTGGGTACAACAGGAAGAAGGCCCAGTCACTCAGGGCACCTCTCAGGTCACAGACAGCAGGTCCGGTCAACTGATTTTCTGCAGGTCTAGGAAGTGATATTATTGAGTCCCAGGAGATGCCACACTTATGCCTGGCACTAGCTGGTGGGTGAAGATGACTCCTAGGACACATCCTAACTAATGGGTTAAATGTTCCTACAGCTGCCCCTACCCAATTTGGGCATTTTCAAGATGGCAAAAGTCTTCTACCACACGGAGGGCATATTTATACTTTTACACTCAAAACTGTGTTAGTGCAGTTTTGCTTGTAAAAGTATAGCGCCGGCTAGTGCCATTCCTGGATGCCGGCCTAGTGCCATATTTATGGAATGGCGCTAATGCCCTGTTAGCGTTGTTGTAAAGGACGCTATCCGGATGGGGGAGGCGTAGGGGAAATCGGAGCTTGTGCACTGAATTATGGGGCTACACTAAGCAGTGTAACACATTTCCTGGTGCGCAACCCCCATGGACCTGGCTCCTGTCTTAGTAAAGACAGGGCCCCGAGCAGGAAAAAAAATATATATACTTACCAGGACTTACCTGGGATGAGTCCCCCATCCTGTGATGTCCCTTTGGTGTGGGTGGGGGTGTCACTGGGGCCAGGAAAGGGCACCTGTGGGCTCTTTCCATGGTCTGTGACCATGGAAAAAGGCCCACAGGTCCCCTAATGCCTGCCATACCCAGGCGTTTAATAATGGCGCTAAGCAAGCTTAGCGCCATTATTTAAGGTCCCCATCCGCCCCATGCTTGCATTTAGCACAGGGGGATAAATGGCCATATCATCATTTTCTGGTTGGGAACGCTTACATGTATGTTTGGGGCGTGTACTATGGTAATCCTAGTGTCCTCCCACATGTAACACTAAAATCTAGTATGGGACAGTCACTGTGCCCACAATAAGGCTAAAGACAGATGTCTGATAGGACAAAAGCAGAATCTTTCAATAACCAGATAATAGATCCACAGTGGGTCTTGGCAACCTCTTCTCTTCTCCTTTCAAATGTGCTCCAAGTGTTATGCATAACTTGCATCCATAATAAACCAAGATACAGACGTCTGGTAGGACTAATGCAGAGTCCTTCAACAACCAGACAGTGGATCCACAATGGATCTTGGCATCTGGTTCTCCCCCCTTTCAAGTGTGCACCAAGTGTTATATGTAAACTTGGCAGATCTGTCAAACCGAATTTGACACCCAAGCAGGATTTTACATTGGTATCTAAAAGGATACCCGCAGCCTCCACCCTGCATATTCAATGGGGTTCAGAGGAGCTGTCTATGCACATTCAGGTCAGCCTATGTTTTGTTTCTGGGATGCATTGCACACCTATTCAAGGCTAATTACTGACTGGAAGAAGATGGAGAGTCAATTGTAAATTAACTTTCAAGAACTTCAGGCCGTGAAAAGCTTTATTTCTAAAAGTGACATTTCTTAATATTTATTAGAAATCAAACTTCACAATTTAATTGGATTTCCAATAAACAATAAAAATAGTTGTTTAATCATTCTTTTAGCTGGTCGTATTCCTGAGATAAAGTATTAGTAGTTTAATCTGTACTCCGGTTTTCTACATAGGACAGTAAGGCCTGCTCCAGTGAAATGTGTTTTGGGGGCTAGTCACTGTAAAGAAATGTTAACATTACATTTCTGCATGTCCTAGTTATGAGTACCATTCACCCTGCCTTGTATGCCATAGTGGTAACATAAATATTTAAAAGTGAAGTTTTGATCTACCAGAAGGGTTTATTTTGACAGGTCGAATTGTAGTTTTTACACTGTTTCAGCCAAGATAAAATGGTAGGCCTGAAGCCATGATTCCACTACCGCTCTAGGGCATGGCACAATAGGTGCTGCAGTACATTAGTGACTTTTAACCTACATAACCTGAATACATCTTGTACCACAGACTAGGGACATATGGATAGGTTAAATATGCCAATTACAGTTATGCCAATTCAACCATGTTTAAAAGGAGGAGCACAGGCACTTTACGACTAGTTAGCAGGGTTAAAGTGCACAGAGGTCCACTGCCAGCAGAAACACAGGGTCCAGCAAAAGGCAAAAATATGGGTTGACCACACAGAATAGTGAGAATTCCTTCACTGCCTAACTCTTAATCAGAGCCCAAGTGCATGTGAAGATATCCCACATGACTGATTGTATGGTGGCTGGGGCACCGACTGGGACATTCCAAGGATGGAGAGTTTTAAATGCATCCCTTGTCTGGCTCCAATAGCTCAGACAATAATGTTTTATTTAACATTGCATTCTGGTATTGGTAGCTCTGGTTTCTAGTCACAGATGCAGAATTACAAACCACATAGTATATCTTAACTTTGGGTTGCATTGTGGAAAGTCTATTTTGTAGGCTTCACCTTAGCCATAATTACCTTTATTTCTGGCTGTTTCATATGCCATTTGCCCCTCGCCTCATGATTGTAGTACACAGGCCCTTTATCTGCCCCCTACCGCAGCCAGATTCTGGTCATGTAATGGAATTCTTTAAATCTGGTGGAAAGGATTTGTAGTCGTGCTTCTTTGGCCATAGTCATTTCAGAGATTCCCCAACTTTTTCAAGTGTCATGGCCTATGTACTAAAGGGTGTGGATTAAAACATATGAACTAAAATCTGTGCTTCACACATTGTGCCTACTGTCCTGAATTTGGTTGTTAGTGTGTGGGTTTTATATTATTGCTCCCAGACATATCACACAACACATATATGCCTAAAACATGCCCAGACCTTTTGACATTGTCAATGCTTGTGATCAGCATCAAACAAATGAGTCATGAATTAGAATTCAAACTGTTTCAAATCTGAAAATATGAGACTACTTTAAATATTCATAGAGCCTGTAAGGAGGGAAGTGTTCTTTGGGATGTCTCAATCACACATGTTCCACTTACTTTCTTCTGTGGTATGCTACTTTGTTAGATACTTGTGCCCTTTTCTCTTGACATCTCTCTGAAATCCTCCATCTGCATATCTCATGTCCTTCCTCTTTATCACTGTCTCTTCACTCTGTCCTTCTCCACGGACTTCCTTGCGTCACTTCACCTTCAACATGTTCCCTTGCTATCTCATGCACATACACGCTCCCTCCTTACCTCTTAACACATTTTATTTCCTTTGGGACTGTCAATATTTCAACAGCTGTCTATACCGCCTTCTCAAAGTTTCAAATAACATTTTACTTACAACTAGCACATATTTGACAGTGGTTGTTGCTCTGTGCTTTCTGCACAGAGGCCAATGATTGGCTGAGCATGTTGTCTGAACACCTTCTGATCCACCAAACAATGATAAGCAGTGAGTGGGTTGTAAGCTCACAATTGGTCTTTCGCAACCAGAAAGCACAAGGTCTAAAAAGCAAATGCTGATCCAGAATGCAAGATGAAGTATAAAACGTGACATGGAAACAGGGACTGCATCACTGACATGGACTGAATGGTCACAGTCATTGTTGAGAAATCAATCTGTGTGTTTGCTGTAAGGTTAGAGACATGTAGTTGGGGCCCAGCAAGACCTTGTTTCAAACTCAGAGCAGACTCCTCTCTTCTTCAGGTGAACTCACCACTCACACTGCAATGAAGGTTTTGCCAGGATAAAACAATATATCTCTTGCACACTGAAGAGTTCTGACACTAAGCAAGAACTATAAATATTGTAAAGTCTCCTCCTTCTGCGCTACCTCAGGTTGAGGGGAGGATCCTGCAGGCCTCTGGCTAACAATAGCTCCCACATCCCTTGCAGTTCGGGGGCCTGAGTTCCAGAGGGACACCTCAGCACAGTAAACTGTGCACCGGCTGCGGGCCCCTGTCTGAGAGCTCCCAACTGGGTCGCCCGCCATCCCACTGTGTACTTTCCAGGGAGCTCCCTCAAGTTTTGTTACACCACTGCTGCAGACATACACATGGTATCAGGAGAGCAAGGGGCCAGAAAGGCCAGATTGCACTCTTTATTGCTTCAGTTTAGGTGGTGCCTGCCCCTGGTCTGAATTCTATACAAACACACATCTGTTTGCAGCCTTGTCCTGGCTCTGTGGCCTCTTTCTATCTGACCTAAGAAAGACCAAATCGAACAAACATTTGACGCGATATTGAAACTTTTAATGTCAATAGCAATGAAGTCCATCTGTTTCTCACTGATTTCCTCTCACTAATGATTAACGCAGACCTCAGGCTTGTTTTCAAAGCTGGCAGATGGGGAGAGAAGTGATGCAATGAAGGGAAAAAGTACACCATGTGACTCCCTGGTCTTGCCATAAAGGAGAACTTTAAAACTAAAGAATAAACGTTGAACTGTTCTCTCTTCATCTGCACATATTCTTCTTTTAAAGGCTTTCTTTTGTTTTTACACTGCTAATTAAACGCAGGCCTTTCCCCAACAAATCAGATTTTTCCAATAACTGAAGGCTATTATCACCATGGTGTGAAAGGTAAAGCCTTGATGTCCAGTGCTTAATTTGTGAAAGAAAGAGTGTTTGTGACCGAATCTCTGCTTGGAAGCTGCCAGCCGGTGCAATTGAATGTTGGTGTGCTGAATACCAACATTGATAGTTTTTAGTCTACTACCATACACTGCCTACCCCTTTGTCTCACTCGAGCAGGTTCCTGCTTTCTCCACCCTTTATGATAGTTTTGCCGCCTTTCTCTTCCTCCGTCTTTTGAATCTGTGAATCTTTCCCTCACTTGCACTTGGCAAATAACTGGTGCAGGAAAAGAACTGCATGGCCCCCAAAAATAAACGCCAGTGGCCCCCACCGGCTCAAATTAAGCACTGTTGAAGTCATGTATGTTAGGCTTATGCTCTTCAGATAAAAATGTGTGCACATCATCTGCAGTGTCCTAGTACTGAGAACATATGAGCTGTGTGCACCTCATTAGATATACACACCTCTGTTCATCTGTACCCAAGGTTAAGTTAGGTCTTTCACTTGGAACCTCACTCATACTGCTTCTGTGTCTGTCTTGAGACAGTTTCCCTGCAGATGTTCTAGGGTGCCAGTCCTTTTTAGTTCATCCTTTTCAGCTTAGTGGTGGTCACTGGCTCCTAGGGTTCATAGTGCCACCATCATAACCGTTTATGGATTGTTGGCACTGGATTACAGTAGAAGAAGAAAGGAAGCAATCCTTTCCCTTGGACATTAATGTGGCCCAAGTAGGAGTGGCCATTGGGAAGTTAAGGAATTCTTTGGTTTCCACATCCTTTCTCTTTGGAAAGCACAAGCTCAGGGGTGGCTCCTCTGCAATGGCAGAGGGGCGTCGCCCCCCTGACTAAGAGCCAGAAGATGAAAAATAAAATGATAGCTTACTGTTGCTTTATTTTTCATCTGCTGGCTCAGCCAGAAGTGCAGGGAGGGGCGGGGCTGGGCAACGGGAGGTGGGAGGGTGGAGTGAGAAGAGAGTGCACCTAAGCCGTCGCAGGCCGGCCAAACACACATGCGCACTTAGGTTATCCCAACCTGGCTGTGTACACAGCCGGACTGGAGAAACTGCACAACCCCAGGGTTGTGTCTGATCGGCAGTCCAAGCCACTCAGACTATTCACAACGTTGCTTTCATGCTAAGTTTAGGAGACTGTGGCATTGTGGTGAGAAGGAGGTTGAGTTTTTTTTTTTTCACCCCTCCTTCGTCTCTCCCCTGCCCCTCCCCTTGAGATATGCGGTGACCACCTCTGCACAAGCTTATTTTGTCCCAACAGTCTGAAGCAGAGCCATGCCAAAGCCACTACTCAGGTCAACATGTATGTTCAGTGACCTCCTAAGTGACTATCTGAGATTAGATTTCTGTCAGACTAGGAGAGGTACATGGCTCATCCATTATGCTTTGAGGATAAAAGGTATTTTACCAAGGGTGAGCCTTCCCTAGAAGCAAAAATTGTTCCTCCGAGAACAACCAACATGTGGTACATCTCCTTGTTCACAAAAGTTGCCAGCCCTTCTCTAGTCCTTTGCAGATCAAGAGTCCCAGATATGTTTCTCTGTTGAATATTTCTGACTACATTGGTCGATGCTACTTACAATCCAGAGAGTTAACACTTAAAGACTTCTACCCTCACTCCCCCCCCACCCATCAAGTTTTTGTCATGTAAAGCAATAGTACTGCCACCCCTGACTGTATTGTCCCAGGCATATTATCAAACACATGTGGGCATTACCAGTGACAGATAAATGTGATTGGGCTACTAAATACCTAGCTAACTGATGAATACATGAAATACAAAAATGATCATAAATCAAAATCAAAACATATCTATCATAAATCGACTTGAAAATCTGTGTGCACCAAGGAAAAAAATACCTAAGATGTAAGTATGAACTCACAGACTTCTGTCACTGAAACTTTAGTGCTTGATTGTCTTAAAATCACACTGCAGTAGGCTGCCAGTTTACTTTGTAGTCTCCTAATTCAGGTATTTTCCTGTTAGCCGAATATTAAAATGCATGCTCCTTTGGGCAGTCCATAATCATTCAGAGAATAATAAAAGCAATATTCAAACCTACGATTAACTATAGAGCAACCTGCCTTAAAAATCATGCACTTCTTTGTGCTGATAGGCTGCTTTGACCTCTTGTCGGAGCAGGCTTCTACTGGGAATGTATTTATAATACAGGATATACATTGACTGAACCTGTTTAGCAGGCCTTAGAACATAACAAAGGTCCCTCTTAAGTTGTGTTATTAGAAAAAATTATGTGCTTTATTAGGCAGTTTGAGTTTCTCACAGGAATGCTGGTCTTTGTGGGCTAAAACAGGGATAGTTGTGACATGAGGAACATCACATGTCATTGAACGTGAAGAAAATGTCCGCTGTAGTTTCCTCAGGTTATTTGTATTGCCAGTCCAAGAGCAGTTGGTGTTGATACAGACTTAGAACATGGTGGCAAAGGCTAGCATGAGCAGACTGCATGTTTGTACATCAGCTTTGTCTGCAGTGACTTCTGATCTGTTCTTGGGCAAAGACGAACCATCTGTCACTAAAAGTAGTTCACCTCTGATGTCTGGACATGTGTTGGTGGGCAAGCTAAGCAGAACCTTTTCCTGCTCTCAAGACTTCTGTTTCTTTTAGAAGACTTTTACCACCTTGTGTTGGCTTTACAGAGTTTTGGACTTGGACCTATCTGCCGGGCGAGGACACATGCTCCCTCGGTTCTGCTTCCACTTCTTTGAAGACAGTGTATGGGGTGTCAACATGCTCCTGTGCAATTTGAACTGAGCCCTGCTTTGTGTGTCTTCCTCTTTCTCCCATTGCAAGGTCCTGGCCATAATCAGGGGGGAAGGCATTTCAATGATCTTTATTGCTGTGCCTTGCACAAGGCACATGAGGTAGTTCCCTCTGTGGAGTGATTAGGAATAAATGTTCGGAGCATTGCCTTGTACCTCAGGTTCCCAGAAGGAATTACTCCTAGCTACCCCTGCCATTCTGGAAATTGAAAGTTTTGGGCTGGAGTGATGACATTCTTCAATTAAAGCATCTAGACATTCTTCTGCTCTCAGTGCTTAGGAAGAGAAATGTGCATCCTTCATGTCTTGTTGCAAGTGTAGAAATTTAAATCCCTGGGATTATGAGCCCATACAAACGTTTCTTACTTTCAAAGAGGGTTTTCATTTTGGACTATCTTTTCCACTCTGAGACTCTATGGTGGACAGCTATGACAGGATTTAGAGGTCCCTGGGAAGAACGGAAGATCATCACAAAGTTTGCTGCTAGTTTCTTAAAGGGGTTTGTTTCTCATCCTTCAGTAGTACACCATAATCTGTGATCCGACTCTGCTATTTTATTTGAATACAGAGTTCACACTTCAAGTCTCTCAATTGGATCTGTCTCCACCCACCGTGATTCAAGGTGCTCTCTGGTGCCTGTCGGCTCTGCCTGACTCATTGCTGAGCTGGGGTCGTTAGTGTCAGATCCCCTTTCCTCAGCATCTTTCTAGATCGGGTGATCTTCCGGCACAAGTCTAGGTTCACTCTGAAGGTGCCTGCTACTTTTCAAGAGATTATTCTGCCAGAATATTTTTCAGATACTCCTTTGTCAGGACTCTTCCATATCTTGGATATCTGCAGGGCTACTATCACCTACTGGTCGCTCTCAAAAGACAGTAGAAATTGTGACATTATATTGATATAAATTGGCACAATTTGACAAGAACTCCAGCCAATAAAATAGAGTAGTTGCTGTCCTCAGTGCCACAAGACATAGCTGTCCAGATACAAAGGGTATTTTTTGTACAGCTCCACATGAAACATGTAACATCTTCGACAAGTGGCCTCTCTGCAAGAAACATGCAACGCAGTGATATGGGCTAGTCCTTGACTTGTATTAAGCACTATTTCCTAGAGGTGGCAGATGCTCAGAAGTTGGGATTTGCATCCAAAGTTCTGTCCACGGTCTTGACTGCTTGAGTATGTTTTTTTGCTTACATTAGCTTGAATAAATTATGCTGGTTTGGATTTTAGGTTTTTTGATCAATCAAAGATGCATAAATTGTAAGATCTGGAATGAGGAAGATGATCAGGGGGAACTTCTTGAGTATTTACTGGTAATCTCTATACTGCGATGACGTACCCCTCCCAACCTTGGTCCTTACAGCTCAACCTCCTTTCTGGCTTTGTTTATTGGCTCTTGGGCAGTGAGTGAAGGGAAAGGCTCCTAATAATAGCAACACCCCCCTGGATAGAAGAGACTACCAATAACGAGGACTAATTTAACTGATAATTGAGCAGTGGGGTGCTTGTAGAGTGAGGTGCATACACCTCATCTAGTTTAAGAACTTGAACGAGGAAGAGAAATTTGGGGTGATTAGATCCCCACAAGTTAGCAAGACATTTGACCAGTGGCATAGCAAGAATGCCATGGCCCCAGAGCAGGCAAGGAAAATTGTAATTTATTGGTTCAGTAGTAAAATACAACATTAGTCGGGTTAATGGGCCCCTTAGGCCTCTGGGTCCCGGTGCCACTGCTTCTGCTGCACCACTGGTAGGTATCCCCCTACATTTGACCCATTTGTTGGCCACCACAATCTGCCTTTCATTTAATATAATTTATTTACGTCTCCCTGTCTTAATGAGCTCCCATGTCTGCCATGTCTTTACCTGCCTCGCATAAGTATCCGCAAAGAAATGATGGCAGAGGATGTAGGCCCGAATGTTTTCTTAAATGACGTTAATGCCCGTCTGTTCCAGCTGGCTTTATGTCTATCAGCTTAATGGCTGACTGTACGTCTGTCGGCTCAATGGTAATCCTTCAGTGCTGAGGAGCAGCGATTAAAAGACAATGCCCCGTGTTTGTTTACATGCCAGCGATGAGACACGTGGAAGGGGAGGGGAGCTCTGGGGGTTGATTACGGAGATTGCACGAACTAGGCCGACACGGCCCGTAAAGGAGTTTAAGTTCATCCAGGCCTCGGCTTAGAGGGATCACGTACAGGCCTCGGCTTAGAGCGGTAAGTGACGCAGACGCTGCCCAGAGGAAGTGATGCCCAGAGGAAGTCCACGACACCGGCCAGGAAGCCGCACTATATTGCATATGCCACTGTGGGTCCAACTGTAATGCAGTCTGCTGCTGCGGCCTTGGGAGAGTACTGACACTTCTCAGGAGGAAACGGGTACTCTAAAAAGTGTGTGCCTGCACTTATTTCCATTTAAAATACCCTTCCCCCACCCCTGGTGTTACCTGAGGTACGCCTGTGAGTGCCGGGCCCGTGGGATCGATGGGCTGCACCAGGAGGCGGCATTAGATCACGGCGTGGACCCGGAGCTCTGTGCATCAAGGCCCATTATACCCTTTTTCAATTAAAAAAAATACCGTTCATGTTGTGAGATTCTAGAAGGGCTTTGAATAAGATACTTGAGACTAATTCTTCCTGCATTTGCAAAGGTTAAAATACTGGCTTTTGCTGATCTCCCTCCACTGTTTGGTCCCTGTCAGGAGAATATCCGCCAGGTGGTAACCATAACTACAAGTAACAGAATGCTACGAAGAAACCTGGACTTGGGCGCCTTTGCTGTCAATAGGATCAGGAAGCTGGCTGGACACACCAATAGGAGACTGGTGCATATGTTGCAAAGTGCAGCCTGTGCATCCCTTAAGAAGCCCCCTTACCTTGAGAGAAAGTCTTCCAGAAAACATGACAAGTAGCAATTTAGAGGCGCACCACTCTCTGCCTATGCAACAAAGCCTGGCTGATGCAGGGCCCTCTTCAGCTGAAAAAGCTGGTGTTCCAAACTTTCAGCTTCCAGGGCACAGATGTTTGGGGCAATTTTGATACCGAAGTAATGGTATTGTAAAGAGCAAAGATTTTCAGGGGAGCAATGAAAACTTAATTACAGCTCCAAAATAAAAAATAAATGACTGAATTTGGTGATAAAAAAATGTACAGGCTCAGGATTCACTCAACCGTGGAAAACAACACTATCTGGCTTTCTCAGTAAAGTAATCCTTGATGGAAACACGGAACACACAAATTCAAGCGTAACACAGCTGAGTTATCCTTCAAGATACACAGATCTTATATGCATTAATGACACGTAAGCCTTATATGAGGAATCACAGAACATAGAAGCTCAGGGCCTCACACAATGCAGCTAACCTTAAAATTACATATCCAGGCTTTGCCTTCAGTTGGGAGAGCTAATCCAAAGTTAAACGGATCCCGCATGCATCAGCCTTAGCTAGAAGATCCGTTTCTGAGGTGCTAGCCATCGGGTGACCCATAACTTTAGCTAGCCATTGGGTGACCCATAACTTGCAAGCTGAGATTGCAGGCACCAGAGTTATCCAACAGGCATAAGCCTCAGGAAGCAGAGAAATCACTTGCCTTATGAAGCATTGACAGTCTGAGACCTTAGAAAGTAGAGCCATTACTTTAGTTACACAGGTCAGCAGGGACTCGCAGGTGAGATCAGGAACTATAGAATGGCATGCAGCAACTCACACATCACACAGCAGAGATGACGCTCACCCGACCAAAAATTTAGGCCCATATTTATGGATTTTGCTGCAAAACTGCGCTAACGCGTTTTTGCAGCAAAATCCATAGCTTCTTCTAGTGCCAGCCTGGCGCCATATTTATGGAATGGCGCACGGTGGCGCATAGGACAGGCTAGCTTCTAAAGAAAAGACACTAGCCAGGGGGTGATAAGCAGAGGGGAAAAGGCGTTAGTGGGCTAGGAATGACGGTGGGCTGTAAAGCAGCAATAATTATGCCGCTAACCAGCCTAATGTCATTTCCTGATGCACTACCATCCAAATATGACTCCTGTCTAAGTAAAGACAGCAGTCATGCCCACCACCCCAATGGCCACCCCAGGACACCAGTGTCCCCTGGGCATGGCCATCATACCCAGTGCCAGCAGGGGGCCCCACGTAAGGGGCTCCCAATGGCACTGAAAAAATAGAAAAACGATACTAACATCTACTTATCCAGGGTGGGGTCCCCCATCCTATGGCATCCCTCTGGTGTGTGTGGGGGTGTTCCTGGGGCTTGGTTTGGGCACATTACATGCTGTTTAGCCATAGAAATGTCTCCACAGGTCCCCTAACATCTGGTCAGTCCCAGGCATTAAATATTGGTGCTAAGCAGGCTTAGCACCATTATTTGGGTCCACCTACTCCGTGCGTGTCATTTTTGCACCCAAGTATAAATCAGGTGTTATGGGGATAGAGTTATATTGTGGATGGGAATGACTACCTTGCATATAATTAGCGCAAGGTAGTTTGCCGCATCCACAATATGGCACGAAGCCCTATATTTTGATGCTCGACTGGTCTAGCATCAAAATATAAATATGGAGTTAACTTTGCACCGTTTTAGCGTCAAAATAAATTATGCTAAAACGGCACAAACAGAGTATAAATATGCCCCTTGCAGTCTCAGGCTTCACACAAAAGAGTGTTACCTCAGGTTATACAGATAGAACATACAGATGTGAGTTTTAGGCAGGTCAGCTATCTCTAGGGCTACAAAGACCCAAGGGTCTGACTTTAAAAACCAGAGCTATCCCACAGGTGTCTTAGAATTGGACCCAAGCATATGCAATGTAGAGTTATCTCTCGCCACGAAGCACATGCATCATGTGCAGGCTCAGACCTGGCACAGAGCAGCCCTCTCTCAAGATATACAGACTACAGATATTAGTGTTAGACAACAGAGCTATCCTTTCAAGTTAGACACGTCTTATTGACCTTAGCCTTTAAACAGCAAAGCTACATCTCTCTAACCTTACAGGCCGGTGCCTCACACAGCTGATATTTCCATCAACTAACACAGACGGTACGCTTTAGCTTTAGACGGACAAGATACTACTTGAGTAACACATAACTTACACACATTTGGTTTCTAAAGCAATAGTCACTCAAGCTCTACAGATCGTAGAGGCTTTGACAGAAGACAGCAGTGGTATCTTTACATCTACACGTTATGTACAGGTTCAGGACTCACATGTCAGAGTTATTCCTGAGCAGGCAAAGAACACACAGACTCAGCCGAGCCGTTTTACAGGCTTACGCATCACATAGAAGGGCTATCTCTCATGTTATAGATATGACTTCCTGCCACAGCTATGTAAACTAGACTTTGACTTGATCTGTAGCATCGTGGCTGTGAATGCAAAACTAGAAACATAAAATGAGGTACTGCCTTACACCTCTGGTTCGTGTTCATGGGCATAGGAAATTACCAGTGGCTGGCTGAGCAGAAAAGATGTCACAGCCTTGAGGTGAGCTGCGACTCAGCTCCTTCCTCAGAGGAATAGAGGTTTCACTAAGGGTAACTTGGCTCACATTTGGTAGCAACCACAGCGTCAAAGCGATCCCCAAACAAAATGTGTGTGTCGTGTGTGTTAGAACTGTAACCAAAGAGCCTATAAAGTGCACACCCAGTTAAGTGAATGACACATGTTTAGTAAGGAAAATGCCACACAACTGTAGAAAACTGTAGAAAACATTTAAATGTTACAAATAATTTTAATTTAACCCCAAAATAAATAATTAGGGGGTTTAAGCCATTTATCCATAGCAACAGAGTGAAGAAATAGCCCAGGGCACCATGGGTATTCCTCAGTGACTCTCTGAAAACACCAGCCTCAAACAGGGTGGTGGGCTTGGGTGTCTCAATGGTTCCAATGTGTCCACCAATTCGTATGTTCACTCAGTGTTCATCTCAGGATGAATTCTTGTAGTTTCATCCCTCCAGACCTGGCTCCCAAAACACAAGCTCATTGGCACAAAGCTTCCACTGTGGTTCTCTGCATGTAACCAACACAGAAAATGCTTTTAGGAGACCAAGACCATCATTGTAAGTGAGCCGTTCCTTTCTGACACCTGTGCAAACTACTGTTTGCATAAGAATCGGAATTACAAGTTTTGTGGTAGTTATGACATGCCTCACAATTACCTGGTGAAACCTTCCAAATTGTAGCAGAGGAAAATGCATGGTAAACACCAGTACATCTGGATCTTGGTGCACAAAGCACCAAAATCCACGTTATGCCCCATTTGAAGGCACAACTTGTAATAGGTGATACTAATCACATCTCTTACGTTTTGATTCCTGTGGTATCGGATTTGACAAGGAGAGACAATAATTGCTGTAAGAACCTGGATTATTATTTGAGGCAGACCTTGTGGCATATGGTGTTGTATCAGTACTCATGCTCTGGGCACCTACTCTCCTTGTGCAATTGCTGTCACTAAGGTGGCCTTTTCTGGCATACAGTGTCGCCGAATTTGGCAGTCACAAGTCCTCTGCTGCTAGCCCAAAATAATTTTACTGGTGTCCCCCTCTGGCATATGGAGGTCACCACACAGGAAGGCAGGGCAGGGTTGGTGCTTCGTGCACAGTGTTTCCGGCACAGCTTAGAACAAGGTAGCCCCCTCCTGGCATACAAGGGCCGCCAAGTCGATAGGGCACAAGGGCAATGTCCCAATCATTGCACATCCTCGCACTTCGCTCAAGACATCCTTTTGCAAGGCTCCCCTCTGGACCATTCTCTCTTCTCCCTCACAGGGCACACTGGTCTTGACATGCAAGCAAGCAATGGTGCTCAAGGCTTCAAGGCAGGTGACCTTGGTGCTCCCTCACCCAACAGGGAGAATAGCAGGTTTTGGCCCCCCATCCTGTTCACAAGGGGGAGTCTTGCAGAGCTTCTCCTTCTCTCACAGCCCAGCAATTACTTTGGATGGATTGTCACACCAATAATTTGTCATTCTACTGCACAGTATGTCAAAGCTAGATATTCCCACTGTTTTACCAGGAGTCGCTAGTCGATATAAGCAATTCAACCCTATCTCTTTGCCAATACTTGCCACTGCCTCCGGGGTTCAAATGCATCACAAATGTATTCTACACACAAACTCCTACCCTTGCAAGATTTAAGGCATAAAGGTCTCAATGCAGCAGCTAGCTAGGAACTTATTGTTAGAAATTGGGTCTTTGGTTGGCTGTCAGGTTACCCCTTGTCCAAGCAAGGACCCTCACTCTAGTCAGGGTAAAGGAGAATCACACTCAGTTAACCTCCGCTCACCCTCTTGGTAGCTTGGCATGAGCAGGCAGGGTTAACTCAGAGACAATGTGTTAAGTATTTGTTCAAACACACACAGTAATTCAGTGATTCACTACAAAATGACACAACACAGATTAAGAAAAGTAGTTATTATTTTATATAAACAAACAAGACCAAATATGATAAAAATCCATAATACACAGTAAAAAATTTGAAGTTAGCACTTAAAAGCATGAAAACAGTGCTTTGAGACACGAATACTGCAAGTTGCAACATCGTAACGGAGTCATTTCCTACAGTGAGAAGCCAAATGGCTGTGTTAACGGAGTCGTTCGACCCAAGGTACAGTACCTTAAGAAACATGTAGAAAACAGGCCAGTGCATGGAGTCGGGGAGAGCGGCATCGCTGGGTCTGATGAGGCATCGGTTCTGGTGCCACAGGGTAGAAGGACAGCGGCTTCGCGCAGTGGTGTTGGGTCCTCACTGCAGGGCAGTGGAGGTGAAGCGGCGTCAGATGCGTAGTCGGTCCCTCGGTTCCAGCAGATACAAAATGCGGCAGAGTCACGATACTGCAGGACAACCTCACGGGGTCGCAATGATGTCAGAGGGCTGCAGGTGCTGTGACGGCATCAGGTTGTCACGGACATTGGACTTACGACATTCCTGTGTCAATGAAGTCGGGCGGGATCAGCGGCTGCAGCGACGCGAGGCCTACAGGGTCATCAGACTTCTATGAAGTCCACGGCCTCAGGGCAGGCAGCATTGTGGTTCTGGGGTAGCAGCATCAGCTCACAGGGTCATTGGATTCATCGCACTCAGCGAGGTCCGTGGCCTTGGGGCAAGCAGAGTCATGGTTCCGGGCAGTGGCGCCTTTTGCAAAGTCGCATGCCATCGTCTGGTGTTGTTAGACTGTTTTTTCTCCAGGAATTCACTTCCAGGTTCCAGGAACTGGAATGGCACCCTCTGGCAAGCTAGATTCCACAGCAAGTAGACTCAGGTCTGGTTGTGAAGCCTTTGCTGTCCCTGAGGCTTCAAAACAGGAGGCAAGCTCTACTCCAAGCCCTTGGAGTCACTTCTCAAGCTGGAATGCAACAAAGTCCAGTCTCTGTCCCCTTGCACAGGCAGAAGCAGCAACTGCAGGGTAGCCCAACACAGCATAGTCACAGGCCAGGGCAGCACTTCTCAGCTCTTCATCTCTTCTCCAGGCAGAGGTTCCTCTTGAATCCTTGAAGTAATCTAAAGTCTGGGGTTTTGGGTCCAATACTTATACCCCTTTCTGCTATTGAGGTTGGCAAACTTCAAAGTAAAGTCTCAAGTGTTTGTAAGATCCTTTCTTGTCCAGGCCAGGCCCCAGCCACACACCAGGAGGTTGGAGACTACATTGTGTGAGGTCAGGCACAGCTCATTCAGGTGTGAGTGAACACTCCTCCCCACCCTTCCAGCACAGATGGCTTATCAAGATATGGGGGCTATACCCCAGCCCTCCTTGTGATCCAGATAGGGAATCCACAAATAGGCAGAGTCACAGAACGGTTTAAGCAAGAAAATGCTCACTTTCTAAAAGTGGCATTTTCAAACACACAATCTAAAAACCAACTTCACTAAAAGATGTATTTTTAAATTGTGAGCTCAGAGACCCTAAACCTCCATATTTCTATCTGCTCCCAAGGGAATCTGTGCTTTAATAACATTTAAAGGCAACCCCCATGTTGACCTATGAGAGAGATAAGCCTTGCAACAGTGAAAAACGAATTTGGCAATATTTCACTGTCAGGACATGTAAAGCACATAAGTACATGTCCCACCTTTAACATACACTGCATCCTGCCCATGGGGCTACCTAGGGCCTACCTTAAGGGTGCCTTACATGTATAAAAAGGGAAGGTTTAAGCCTGGCAAGAGGGTGCACTTGCCGCATTGAATTGGCAGTGCAAGACTGTACACACAGACACTGCAGTGGCAGGTCTGAGACATGTTTAGAAGGCTACTTATGTGGGTGGCACAATCAGTGCTGCAGGCCCACTAGTAGCATTTGAGTTACATGCCCTGGGCACCTCTAGTGCACTTTACTAGGGACTTACTAGTAAATGAAATATGCCAATCAGGGAAAGCCAATTACACACAAATTTTATATAGGAGCACTTGCACTTTAGCACTGGATAGCTGTGGTAAAGTGCACAGAGTATCAAAAACAGCATGAACAGAGTCCAGCACACATCAACAACCTGGGGAACAGAGGCAAAAAATTAGGGGGGACCACACCAAGGATGCCAAGTCTAACACTTATGACGAGATCTTGTTTGACAATGGCCTAATTCAGCCCATATTATTCCAGGTAAGTGCTGAGTCTTAGAGCACCCTGTTGAAGACTCATCTTACACGAGTGCCTTTATCCTCTAGGAAACTTGATCAGGTGGGGGGAAACAAGTTTAGAAGCAGATGCAACAGAGGTTTGACTGAAAATATGGTGGAAAGTAGGAGACGTAACTCTATTTTCTCCTATTAGGCTTGCTCTGCCCTGCACTAGAATCTCTCAATGCACCCTGATAACTAGCTCTCAATCATGCAGGTTCCTCTCACTGTCACCCTAAACCTTTCCTTCCTGGGAATTCTACTTCTGTCTCCTCTGCTGTGAGCTTCCATTATATCTCCTCCCTGCACGCCCCCAAAACAAGCCGAGCTTTTATGTGCCTGCTGCTTGCTATTCAGGCTGTCGCCTCATGCGCAAAGAAATAAGTTAATGTTCAGAAACTTTGAGTAAATACTTCTGAATGCAATGATATAACGTGAAGTACTGAAATGCATCCGCATGTGAAAGAATACACTTTTTTTTTTAATTCTGAACTGACTTCTTGTTTTAACATAATGTTTGTTGCATGAGATCCATGCCAAAATATTTTCATGGCTCGAATTGTGCGTGGGCTCTTCGAGCCAAACCTTGTCTCTTCCTGTCATTTTTTTTGTCTCACTCCCCTCTATCTGTGGACGTTCATATCACTGAAACCTGTTAGGCATTCAAGCATGATTGCAAATTTACCGGTGAAATAAATGTGAAAATATTCAGCTTCATTTTTGTTTTTTTACAAAATCTAAAAGAAATATGACATAATTAGCAATAAAACATGGATAAATACAGACAGAAATGTTAAAAATACATCATAAATATTTTCTGTGCTTACCAATATTAGTATTTTATAATTCAAAATTAACCTTTTGTCACACCTTTTGCCAAAAACCCTGGCCGAGAACCTGTGGGTCGCCTGTTGAGTTATCTTTACAGCATAACTAGTTTTGACCAGTGTTGCCGATTCAGTGTTTTAAAATGCTCAATTTCAACATATTTGCACAAAGGTGTATTCCCCAGGTAGTCTGGTTTAAATTTTTTCCTCGTCCCGCCCTTCTCATAGCGCGTGATAAATCACAGCGGCAAGCACCAGGCCTGGAACTTTCAGGAAGTGACACAGAGCTCACGCCCTGCACCCTGGCCTTGCAGGAAGTGACACACAAGTGACTGCTCTGAGCCGGTACACCGGCGCGTTGTGGGAAAGCACAAGACTGTGCAGATCCCTTGCCCCTCCTAGCCCAGCTCCACCCCTGCACTACAGACAGCGATGAAATGTCAGCCTGCAGATGGGGAGGGGAGAAAGTAAACATCCAGGCTTTCTAAACCGATAGTGACTTTATTTATGGCCTAGGAGAAGGCCCCGAAGGGGGAGGGAGGTCAGCCAGGCAGGAGTGGAGCCTTCACCCCCTCTGAAATGCGTTTTAAGAATGTTTGAATGTTTCCAAGTCAACGTTGCCAAGATTTTTTGTGTCGCCTCTTCCATCCACAGATTGTGGAACTGTGAACTGGATACAAACTAATACAAAATATATTGTGATACTTTGTATTCGACCATAGCTGTAACACAAAACACGCTGTGATACTTTGTATTTGACAATACTTTAAAGCAAAAGTAACTATTGTTGAGTTTAGTTTACAAACTGTCCGATATAATCCGCAGCGTTTGAATGCAAAATAAACACTGATTCGGTCTTTTCTTCAGTTTGTTGCAACAAAAGGGACCACTGCCCGCAGCATATAAACTCTTTCTTGAACCGGCCAGGCGCCCAGGATCTTCAGTCTCCAGTTTAACCCTTGCATTGAGACTTAATAACTATATTTTTGTAATATTTTATGCTACAGTGTTGGAGCTTCAGAGCACTGAACGTCTGCATTTTTTTTTGCCTTGGCGAAGTCCTAGTGGGACCCCAGGACCACTGGGGAGCCAGGGTATTTATATCCTGCCCCCTTTTCTTTATTTTTTAAGTTTTTGTTTGGGACTCCTTCCGAGTCCCAAAATGGCTGCCAGCCAGTGGCGTAGCGTGGGGGGTGCAGGGGGGGGCCGGCCGCACCGGGCGCAACATCTTGGAAGAGACTCGAGTGCTAAAATCCACGGGTTAGGGGGCGCAAATTACTTGCCTTGCCCCGGGTTAGGGGGCGCAAATTACTTGCCTTGCCCCGGGTGCTGACAACCCACGCTACACCACTGCTGCCAGCACTTTCTGGTTGAAGTGTTTACAGGCAAGCAGATCTCTGCATGAGATTGGGAGAATTGCAAATTATTCACACACCTAGATCTGCAAATTTCGATTTTGTTTAATATCTCGAAAACTACTGAATGGATTTACATTAAATAACAGAAAGCATGCTTTCTGGACCAAGAGCTACCCTTCTGCCACATTTGATGTAACTCCGTCCAGCGGTTTGCGATGTAGTCATGTCTAAAAATCCTGATGGGAATTGACATGGCAAACACACTTTTTTGACCCCCTTTTTCTCGACCCTCACTTGACGGATCACCCCAAAACTTTCCACACACAACAAGACTCAACTTGACACTTTTTTTGGAAAATTTCTTGACGATTCATGAAACAGCGCATATAGGCACGTCAAAAAAGCTTTTTCTATAGAAACTAGGTCCTAACTATAACTACTTAGTGGCGACCGGCAATAGGTGATATATATACACACACACACACACACACACACACACACACACACAATCAATCAGTAATTTTTAGAGCGCGCTACTCACTCAGAGTCTCAAGGCGCTCTGGGGTATGCCCCAGGGTTCAGTCGAAGAGCCAGGTCTTGAGGTCCTTCCTGGATTGTCTTAGGTGGAGAGGTAAGGTGTTCAAACATTTTGCCACTAGGTAGGTGAATGATCGTCCTCCATCCAAGCACTTCTTTTTGTGGAGTACGGTGGCGAGTGACTACTGGGAGGAGTGAAGAGGTCTGGCAGGGGAGTACCAGGAGATGCAGTGGTTAAGGTAGCTGGGTCCAAGTTTGTGGAGGGCCTTGTAGGCGTGTAGGAGGAGTTTGAAATTGATCCCCTTCTTGACAGGGAGCCAGTGAAGGCCTCTCAGGTGTTCTATCATATGTTCTCAGCAGGGGGTGTTCAGCACAAGTCTGGCGGAAGCATTCTGGATTTGTTGTAGCTTGCTCAGGTTCTTCTTAGTGGTACTGGCATAGAGAGTGTTGCCGTAGTCAAGTATGCTTGTGATCAGTACGTGTGCCACGGTTTTGCGGCAGTCGCTTGGGATCTATCTGAAGATCTTCCGTAGGAGGGTGTGGAAACAGGTGGAGTTGACGGAGTTGACCTGTGTTGTCATGAAGAGCACTGAGTCGAGGACGACGCCGAGGTTGCGTGCATGGTCTGTGTGGGTGGGGAGACTGCCAAGTCTTGAGGGCCACCAGGAGTCATCCCAGGCTGAGGAGGATGGTCCCCGGGATGAGGATCTCGGTCTAGTCGGAGTTCAGCTTAAGGCAGCTCTCCTTCATCTAGGTGGCGTTTGCTTTCATCCCGTCTTGGAAGTTCTTCTTGGCTGATAAGGGGTTTTCAGTCAGGGAGATGATCATCTGGGTGTCATCAGTGTAGGAGACGATGTTCAGAGCATAGTTCCTGACGATTGGGGTGAGCGGGCCAAGTAGATGTTGAACAGCGTGGGGCTCAACGAGGATCCTTGGGGTACTCCACAGCTGATCTCTGTAGTTTCTGAGAAGTGTGGAGGGAGCCTGATTCTCTGCGTTCTACCTGTCAGGAAGGAGTGTATCCATCGGAGGACCTTGCCGCGTATGCCTACTATGTGCAGTCTGGTGCTTAGGGTGCAGTGCGACACTTTGTCGAAAGCTGCCAATAGGTCTAGTAGGATGAGGGCTGCTGTTTGGCTGAGGTCGAGGAGAGAGCTGATGTAATCTGTAGCGGCCAGCAGGGCAGTCTTGGTGCTGTGATTAGTTCTGAATCCTGATTGGGAGATGTCCAGGAAGTTGTTGCCCTCGATGTGTTGGTGGAGCTGAGCGTTGATTACTTTTTTGGCGACCTTGGCTGGGAAAGGGAGCAGCAAGATGGGGTGGTGGCTCTTGAGATCCGTTGGGTCGGCTGTGGGTTTCTTCACTAGCAGGTGTGGTGTCACCCTTGGTGACATTGAAAAGCTCTTTTGTGTTGTGTGTGGTGGTGTTGATGCGATCCTGTAGGGTGGTTTTCCTGGTGAATCTGATGAGGCCATGGTAGGATCTTGTGGCGGATTTGAAGGCTGCAGGGTGCTCCAGGGATTTGCTGTTCCTCCATTTCTTCTCCAGCCTCCTGTATGTGCGCTTCGATTCCTAGAGTGCAGGGGTAAATCAGCTGGCTTTCTTGGTGGAGTGTTTCTCTGTGGTAGTTCAGAGAGAAGCTAAGGTTTTGGTGCAATTGGTTATCCATTTGCGGAGGTTGCGTGCTGAGGTGTTGGCATCTGTTGTGTCGGGAGTGGCGAGTTGCTGAGGGTGTTGACAAGTTGCTCCTCTGTGATTTTGTTCCATTTCGGGTGAGGGGGCGGTGAGCGGTGTAGGCGTGAGCTGTAGGTGTTGTGATGGAAAAATGGATGCAGTAGTGGTCAGTCCAGTGTAGTGGCATTGAGTCATCGACGGTGACTTTGCTGCTGGTGGAAAACACATACACGGGCCTACCACATTAGTTAAGTTTACTGAAAATACAGCAGATTTTGTAATGTCACTCTCATGTCGTGTCCAGTTACCTTCTTGACATGTCCATTTGACTGCTATGAACGAAGGCAGTCAGTCGTACACTATCTATCTCAGAAAAGACACGAACAAGCAGTCACTGAGCAAACACAAAGGAGTTACATGCAAGGAGTCACAAAGAACACAAACTCACAAGCAGCCAGAGAACTGACACAGTTACAGAGTAGGCAGACAAAAGGAGTGTGAGTAGACAATCACAAGCTGTCAGATCAGACACATCCAATCATTCAGACTTGTAATCTCAGAACATACACCCTCAGGGAAAGTCACATAAACACACGTAGAACATTTCACAGCACATACATCAGAATCATACATATAATTAAACCAAACACATGAAGGCTGTGGGAGAGCAGACGAACCACAATATCAGACGCACACACTGTTACAAAGCAGAAGCACAGATACAACGAGGCAGAAAAACTGCACATACTGAAACACTTCGTAAGGGCATTAGAGTTTGAGAACACATCAGGAAGTCGGTTCCAATAATCAGACTGACAGAGTGCACCTTGAGACAGTGACAGGGCCTTGCTGACACAGTCATTGATTGGCGAAGGCTGCACAGTGTCCTGCTTGGCAAGGATACATGGTATAAGAGTAAAAGGACAGCCCATTTGCAATTATACTCTTTTGACTCTTCTGTGGTAGGTGCAAGGAATGCAGTGTCCCATTTTCTCTTTTTTCGTCATTCTCCTGGTATCACCTCTGTGGAGGGATAGGAGTGCACTCTCCCTACGTGTTCAGAGTTTGACCTCTCCCTCCTCTCAGGGGATGAGTAACACCGAATAGATATGAGTTTACTCTAGTTGGCTGTGCGTACTGTTGACTCTAGCTGACTGTGCGTACTGTTGACGGTAGACGGTTGCAAAAATAAGCAAAGTCCTGGGTAAAACAGCCTGAGTAGCATGTAACCCATTGTAATCCCTGATGCCCTACATGACACTCTCTGTGCCAGCTGATGCGTGCCAGCACGCAGTTAGTACAGGCCCAAAGGTGACAGGGTCTGTGTCTTTCAGCTTTTCGTTGAATCATCCAGGCCCAATGGTGACATGCAGTGAATCCCTAAACCCAGTTTCCTTTACAGTCTCACCACAGAAGCAGCTCATTTGGAAATAATTTTCAAGGCCCAGAATACACAAGAAACAAGGAGGCATATTTACAAGTGGATATAACAGAAAGCAGGAAATAGTTATTTATCATAAGCATTGAAAGGAAGAAACACAAGCATTTGCAAAGCCAATAGGTCTCGCCTATGTGAGAGCTATTAGCTTTGCCAATGTCTTTTAGCTATATTGTAGATTAGCTTGACCGCTGTGCAGCATGGTTAAAAGTTTTTAAAAAATGGTTGTTTTTAGGAGCAATAGGTTGTCACAAAGCAACAGCACATGCACGCTGCTTGCTGGTGAGATATGAAAAGAATCATAAGCTTACTATATTTTTCACTGACCTAGTTCATATTACAACCACAGATGCAATGCATCACATTCTCACGTAAATGAAATGAGCCAAGTTCTTAGTGTGAGCCCACCAGAAGCTATGTCATAAGGTTCTTTTCCTCCCTTTATTATCTTTTGGGAACACCCCTCAACTCTGCCAATGACTACAATTCCTCAAACCTGTCGAACTCACACAGTTATCACTACTATTTCATAGTGTAATATTCATTACTTAAGCATTTGCAATGCTATAGGTCTTGCATTTGCTTGAGTTAGAGCGATTGGCATTGTAAATGCATAACTGGACTTTTCTTGCCACATAAATTGGTAGACCCTGCAGCATAATTTGGAGCTCTCTGCCACATAATTCCAGTGGCCCCGCATATAACTTAATCACTTCCATGTAACCATATAATCAGTCCCTAGAGAGCACAACCACATGGGAGCAGAATGGCAGAACGTAATGCAGTGTAACCAAATATTTAGCCCCTAGAGGGCGTAGTGCATTACACATTTTCAGGCCTAGTAGACATACTAGCGTGCCTACTAGAATACTATTACAAACAAGGCCCTTAAAACACAAACTACTCCCAGCTGTAAAACAAATGTTCCAGCAATGAGAGAACTTGAAAAGACACAGACTGATGGGGGGGTTATTATTTTGCCCCTCCCATCCCCCAACATAGTGTGGGGACCAAGAGATGCCCTAGATAGAAAGAGTGCTTTGTGCTGAACATTTTAATGGTGGTCTCGTTGTCCTAGGACAGTGGTTCTCAACCTGTTGTCCGGGGACCCCTGGGGGTCCGTGAAGTCTCCTCAGGGGCTCTGTGACTATTTAGAAAATGTAATAACAGATTATGGGGCATATTTATACTCTGTTTGCGCCGGAATTGCGTCGTTTTTTTTTTACGCAAATCCGACGCAAAGGTAACTCCATATTTATACTTTGGCGTTAGACCCGTCTAGCGCCAAAGATCTTGGAGTTTGCGTCATTTTTTAGCGTGGACACCTACCTTGCGTTAATGATATGCAAGGTAGGCGTTCCCGTCTAAAAAATGACTCCAAGGCATGTGCGCCTAATTTAAACTCCGGTGCAAAAATGACGTCCAGCCGCTTTTGCGTCATTTCTTAACGCCTGGTCAGGGCAGGCGTTAAGGGACCTGTGGGCTCGGAAGGATCCCAGAGGTGCCCTCCCATGCCCCCAGGGACACCCAAGGATGGAGGGACCCATCCCAGGGAATTTAAGGTAAGTTCAGGTAAGTATTTTTTATTTTATTTTATTGTGGAATAGGGGGGCCTGATTTGTGCCCCCCTACATGCCACTATGCCCAATGACCATGCCCAGGGGACAGAAGTCCCCTGGGCATGGCCATTGGGCAAGGGGGCATGACTCCTGTCTTTGCTAAGACAGGAGTCATGTCAATGGAGGGTGGGAGTCAAAAAAAATGGCGCTAATCGGGTTGAGGCAGATTTTTTGCCTCAGACCGACTTGCCCCATTTTTTGACGCCCAAGCTCCATTTTCCCCTACGCCGGCGCTGCCTGGTGTGGGTCATTTTTTTTTACGCACACCAGTCAGCTCCGCCGGCTAACGTCATTCCATAAATAAGGCGCCCGCATGGCGCTTTGGAATGGCGTTAGCCGGCGTTAACATTTTTGACGCACAACTGCATTGGCGCAGTTGTGCGTCAAAAAGTATAAATATGGCCCTATGTCCCCAGCTTTCAGTAATGACTCATTGGGGTGTCCCCAGATTTCAATAATGATAAAGTGGGGGTCCACAGAAGTCAAAAGATTGGGAACCACTGTCCTAGGACCATCACACAGTGAGTTATGGGGCAATTTTCAGAGTGCAGCAAATATTGTAGTATCTTGACTGTACTACTCAGAACAGCCCCTAAAGGACACCATAAAAAAAAATAGCATTTGTAAGAAACATGGTAGTGTAACCATACAGTTAGCCCCTAGAGGGCATAATGGCATGAAAACATAATGACAGAAAGTAATGCAGTGTAACCATATATGCATCCCCTAGAGGATGCAGTGCCTTACACATTTTCAGACCTACTGCAATATTATTACAAACCTTTAAAACACAAACTACTCCCAGCTGTAAAACAAAAGTCCCAGCCATGAGAGAGCTTAATAAGACATTGAATGGTGGGTGAGGTTACCATTTTGGGGTCCCCCCATCCTAGTGCGGGGACCCAGAGATGACCTAGACATAAAGAGTGTGTCGTGCTGAACATTTTGATGATGGGCCCATTGTCCTAGGACCACTAAACGGTGAGTTATGGGCAAAAATGTTTTGAAAAAGAAATGCCCTGCAAAGCATTATGTGGCGAGTTTCCCAAGTGCGGTGAATATTGTAGTATCAGCTTTACCGCTGTGCTGGGAGAGCTGCTTTGAGGATTTCTCTGTTTATGTCTGTCTTAAATGCTCCAGTTTGTATATTTTTCAACTGCTAAACTTGTAGGTAACTGGTACTCAGGTAAAGCACTCCTCAGATTGAGGTCGTGCTACATGAAACTTCACGTAGTCATGTAAAGCGTGTTGCTGATCGAGTTGGTGCTATATGAAACTTCTGCACTCCTTCGATCGAGTTTGCGCTATATTAACCGTTAAAAAAAGTTATTAAATAAATGAAAAATACCCCCCTCCAGCTTGCAGTCTTTCTGCGCAGATACCACAAAGAAACAGGGGAATACCCAAGAGGAAAAAACAACATATGGCCACGCATCGCAAAGTGGTGAGGCAAAAGAAAAAAGTAGTGTGCCCACACTAAAGTAGATGGCCGATCGTGCAGTAATCCATGTAACAGGGTCAGTCTGCAAGGCGTAACAAAGCAGACTAATGGCAGGACAAACATAAAGCATTTACCTACGAAACCAAGGAAATTTTGAAAGGCAGGCCCAGGAACAAATGAAAGTGATGGGCGTGAGATGGGTATGGTTAAAGCCCACAGAGTAGAATACAACATGTTGAAGAGCAGCGATAGCACGCTGCTAAGCTCAACCTAAAAACGAAAGCGCTAATATCCAAAAACCTGAACATCTTGGGCTTGTTTGTTCTAAAGATTTTGCTGGTTTCTCTTGTGTGCACAGTATTTTATTCCACCAAATCTAAAGTTCAAAACTATGATAATAAATCACTTCTTGTTAGACAATACAGGTCAAAGGTATTCTTTAGGAGCAATTTTAACCATGTGGACCTCAAGAACAAAAGTGAGATGTGTGGTAGGAACCAAGCCCAACTAGACTTCTTGACAGACTTGCCGTCCTGAGATCTGGCTGCCACCTGCATTACAGAACAAAGAGCGCATGTTTTACAAGAGCTCACAGGAGTTCACCTTTTATTGTGCTGCTTGATGGGAGATGTAGTCCTTGACTTCTGAAAATACTAGTAAAGATAAAAAAGCAAGAGCAGGCACCAACATGTGGTATTCCATATTTTCTGGACACAGGCACACCACCATCAGGTTGACCTGTACGATCTGCCACATACCTGACCACCCTGAAGCAAAGAGGCAGTATGAGCAAGAGGGTCAACAGAAAGGCAATTGAAACTGCTCAGGCCATGATACTAGCGAACGAAAAGAAGGTCACCATGACTAGGAACATTTGCTGCTTCCAAGAAGCTCAGGGTTCTCAAGTTCTCAGTACACTCCGGGGGAAAGGGAACTCTGTCTGGAGTGTATAGCCATAATAAAGGCTCCAATAACAATGCTTTTCAGGGCATTAACTTGGACATGCAAAACAGTTCTGGTTGTTCAAATATAAATGTTTATGACACAGGGCAACATACTAGAGACAGATTGCACCCTAGGACTAATTAAAAAAAAAATGCCTCTTAGGGAGAGCTGGCCTGACAGAACTTTCTGCCACACCCATTTTGGTAATGAACTGTGGGTATCTGGTAGCATGGAGATGCAGTGCACTTTCAGAAGGCTTTAAGCAGGATTTCACTGTTGCTGTGTCATTGTTCACACAAAGGACACCAGGCCCGATGATATTCCATACTCCCAGCCTTCATGGTACTCCTGCCTCATTTTGACTGCATGTATGTGGTGCAACAGGCGTGCTGGGCATGTAAACTTAAAGAAGATGTGGTGCAATGGCCAGAGCAGACTGTAGAGCCATGGAACAAGATTTGAGTCTCTCCGGTGGCTCAGCATCCTATGATTCTTGGCAAATCAATTAATCTCCCCATGCCTGAACAAAACAAAACTGGCAAGAATGTGGCATGGGGCATGCAAGCGTAATGGATGTAGTAGTAGGGTGGAAGAGTGGGGTCAAGAAATCGTACATCAATCACATCGGGAGCAGCAGACTTTAACTTGAATTATTCTGTGCCTGGTCCCTGCTCCCCAGCAAGCATCGGAAGTGACGTTTCAGCTGCACAGGCCAATTACGAAGCCAGCAAAGAAGAGTGGCGTGAAGACAACAAATAGTAAGCAATGGATGGGCTCTAAGCCCTTTTCTGTATACAATAATATCTGGCAAGCGAGATGCATGCGCTAGTGCATGCACTCGCAGGCTCGACCCTAAAAAATGTGCATAATTGAGAGGGCAAAACAAATCATTTACATTTGCTGTAAGTAGCCAAATAGTTATAAATCTATTTCAGGATTTACAAAACCTTAGAAGTTATTATTTGTGTCTGTTTTGCTGGGGTTCTCACAACAACGTTCAACAGCAGGTCTTCTACCTTTTGCTAGTCAACTTTTTATGTACAGCCTTACGTCAAACATTTCAAGTGTTTACCTATAAGCATGAGCAAATGATGCCTACAAGTGAGGCTCCTGTTGGAGAAGCAACCAAGTTCATTGCGCTGAAACCTCTCTCAAAGTCCACATTACTTGTTGACAGGGTTTCATGCAAGCAGCTAATTTTATTAATGCTTTGGGAGATTATTCCTACCAAAATCTCTGACCAGTGTAAAAGTTTGGATAGTGTCTCTTTCTGGCAGCTGAAACTCTGAACACAGCTTCTGGATTTCTGTTTCACCCTAAAGAATACATTCATCACCAGCAAACATGTTTATTGCATCTGGCACACTGAAGCAGCCTAGGAGTTCTTTCTCAGAATCTGGGGCACATCGTTTATTAATATTTACAGACAGACTTTGGTAAATCTGCCTTTAATTAAGTGCAACAGAGCTAGCTCTTCCTTAAGAAAGGGGAATCATTTTGAATTTCCTCTCAGCCATTACTCCCTGAGCCTCAGAAACAAACACCTCACAATCAATATGTCCTGTAATAAGCTTTTTGAGAACCCCTCTTTCTCAAAACAGTTCAGGAGAGCTGACTTTCACACAAGGGCATTTTTTTATCTCGGTTTAAGAACACCAAATTGGATTGTTACTGGTATACTTCTATTGCCCCCCTCCAAAGATAGATTTTTAACATGCAGGCATTTGTGCTTTCATCAGGAAAAGTGACAGTCTTTGAACTGTGTTGTCCGATACAACAAACAAACAGTTGTTGCATTCGCAGCACAAGGTGTTTGATTATTTCTGTTGCTGCACAATGGTGTGCAACACACAACACATTGTGATGCCAGTCTTTGTTTGAAGCCATGGTGAATCAGGGTATTTGTGCAGGGGCAGCTCCTCCGCAATGGCGGAGGAGCCTCGCCCCACTGGCAAAGAGCCTGCAGCTGATATTTCATCATCATTTTATTTTCCAGCTGCTGGCTCAGCTGGCATGTGCAAGACGGGGCTGAGCCATTGGAGGGGCAGGGCGGAGGAGAAGTGGAGTGCACTAAGGGCCATATTTATACTCTGGTTGCGCCGAATTTGCGTCGTTTTTTTCGACGCAAATTCGACGCAGAACTAACGCCAACTAACGCCATATTTATACTGTGGCGTTAGACGCTTCGGGCGCCAAAGTGCCCGGAGTGTGCGTCATTTTTTAGCGTGAACCCCTTCCTTGCGTTAATGATATGCAAGGGAGGCGTTCCCGTCTTAAAAAATGACTCCCAGGCCTTTACGTGGTATTTATACTCCCGGGCAAAAGAGACGCCCGGGAGTGGGCGTGGCCAAAAACGGCGCATTTGCGCCGCTTTTTAACGCCTGGGTCAGGGATGGCGTTAAGGGACAAGTGGGCTCAAAATGAGCCCAGAGTGCCCTCCCCTGCCCCCAGGGACCCCCCCTGCCACCCTTGCCCACCCCAGGAGGACACCCAAGGACGGAGGGACCCATCCCATGGACATTAAGGTAAGTTCAGGTAAGTATTTTTTATTTTATTTTTTGTGGCATAGGGGGGCCTGATTTGTGCCCCCCTACATGCCACTATGCCCAATGACCATGCCCAGGGGACAGAAGTCCCCTGGGCATGGCCATTGGGCAAGGGGGCATGACTCCTATCTTTACAATGATAGGAGTCATGTTGATGGGGGATGGGCGTCGAAAAAAAATGGCGCAAGTCGGGTTACGACGATTTTTTCGACGTAACCTGACTTGCCCCATTTTAAGACGCCCATACGCCATTTTCCCCCTACGCCGGCGCTGTCTGGTGTACGTGGTTTTTTTCCACGCAAACCAGGCAGCGCCGGTCTGCTTGCGCCGGCTAACGCCATTCCATAAATACGGCGCCCGCATGGCGCTTCAGAATGGCGTTAGACGGCGCAAAAATTTTTGACGCTAAACTGCGTTAGCGCAGTTTAGCGTCAAAAAGTATAAATACGGGCCTAAGTGAGCATCTCTGTTTGGCCGGCCATCTTAGGCCAGCCAAACTGAT
This sequence comes from Pleurodeles waltl, assembly GCF_031143425.1. Taxonomy (NCBI): domain Eukaryota; kingdom Metazoa; phylum Chordata; class Amphibia; order Caudata; family Salamandridae; genus Pleurodeles; species Pleurodeles waltl. Next base: position 428,040,310 of record NC_090445.1, on the reverse strand, counting down.
TCGCGCACTTAGGTTTTTCCAACCTGGCTGTGTTTCACAGCTGGGTTGGAGAAACTGCACAGACCTCAGTGCACAGCCTGAGCAGCTGACCAAGCCACTCAGACCAATCCTGGCACTGCTCTCATGCTAGGTATAGGATTACACCAGGATTGCGTGTGGAGCCTGTGCTGGTGTCCCAGGGACTGCTGGGACATCAGGAGAGCAGAGCAGCAAGGCGGCAGACAGGATCGTTGGAAACATAGGTTTTTAAAAAATTAATATTTGTGTTTCCCCCTATCCCCGTCGTCATCCCCCTACCCACTCTTGTCATGTGCAGCAGCCACCGCTGTGTTTGTGAAAGAGCAATCGTTTTTTGCTGAGTAGCAGGCAGAGCCCTATACTCTACATATGTTTACCAGATGTTCAGTATTGTTTTCTTGTTGGCTTCCACCAACGTGTAGTTCTGCTTAGCTTTAAAAATATTTTTAACAGCCAGGTGAACAGCACTCACCTTATGCTCCATAATCTTCTTCATGGGCTGTTTCTGCCTCAAAGCTTTTCCACCATTGAGGAACAACCTTTCTGCTCTCCCATTCTCTGCTTACGTGCATGCCTGGGGTATTACTGTGCACTGATAAACCACTTGTTGATTTAAACTGTTTACAGGAACAACAGTGGCGGTTTGTGGGAGGGAAAATGGACGGTGCTGCACGTGGCGGGGAAGAAATAAAGTAAAATAAAATAAACTTACCTTGATTCCGCTCCTCCGTCCTCGACTGCAGAAACAGGCTCCCAGCCTTCCCTGCAGCCAATCCTGACGCTGCTCAGAGCAGCTTGAGGATTGAATAGGAACGCCCAGCCCGGGCACTGCTAGGCAGACTGGGAGCCAGTGCCTGCTCTCTTCAGCCTGGCAACACAGTGCCGGGCTGGAGAGAGCCTACTGCGCATGTGTGTTTGGCCGGCTTGGGACTGTCGTCCAAACATACTTGCGCAATCAGGAGGAGTGCTGTACACTCCCCCTCAGTGTTTGTCACAGTCCGTGGCCCTGCCTCTTTTAATACAAAACGATAATAAACATAGTTTATTAGCATTTTGTATTAAAAGGTTTGCAGCTGCTGCTGCTGGCGGAGGCGGTGCTCCTCCACCCTAGCGGGGGAGCCATGCCTGAGGAACCATGACCGTAATGGCCTATTAGATACAACCATTTATATTCCTTTTGAAAGTAACAACACTGTTTTGTACTCCAGCAATCGGGCAGTTTGACATTCCAGCCTCTGATACATCTTGCAGTCCTCGTAAAGGCTGTTATGCAGAAATGTTACTACCGGCAGCATTATAGTAGCCTCCAGACACGTTGGTAAAATTAAGCAAGCCTCCTAATACCTTGTCACTTCAATGATGGTAGGAAGTCAAATAGCAAAGATTGCAGATATTTGCCCTTAAGTGCAGTTGCAGATGAGCCACTGGTAGCCATGTTCAATTTAGAGCTTCCTTCTTGAAGGTAGGGCTGATTTATCTGCCAAGGAAATAAAAATCAGCTTCCTCTACTGGTTTGAAGTTTCCAGGCAATCATGCCTTGCATCGCATGAGGAGAAAATGTAGCTTCTTATCTGCAACCAAAATGGAATAGTGTACCCCAGTGCTTCATTGTACAAGGTTGAAGTACAATCTGGCAGCCAGATATTCCCCTTTGTACTGCACTGACCTGGAAGGATCTCCCACGGTGTTGTGTATTATTGTGTATTTTCTTACAAAATTATATTAATAATTCTAGAACTCACATTTGCACTAGTCACGAGTAGTAGCACCGAGAAGTGTGACAATTACTTATGATTTTAATTTTGGCATTAATAAGTGGAAATCAATTATAGTATGTGCAATGAATCATGCAGGCATCCATGGTCCACTTCCCTTAGTTGACATTGCTTGTCACATATGTTCTTTACTAAAGTGTATCTTCACCTAGAGGGGTATCTAAGCAGTCAATGGTACTAATTTTATCAATCTCAAAGGGATGGATGGTTGAAAGGACCCCCTGTGATTCAAACATGTGACAATGAGGGCAAACACAAATACGAAGAGTTGGTGCATTGCTCTACTGAGCCAGCAAACTCTGCTTGTACTGCAGGATTTCATTACAGAAGGGTCCTCTCTGAACAGAGTAAGGTTAGGTGAACAGTACCCAGTGTCCTTTACTTACTCTAGCGTGAGGATGCTCTGATTGTGGATGTAGGGCGAGCAAAATGAAACCAAGGTGTGCCATGCGTAGCTGCCGCTCCTGTACACAACAGTTAATTTGTGAAAAGACCAGAGACTGACAACATTGTGAACACACAAATTTGAACAGTGAACCCATGTTTTTTCTGCCTTTGCAAGAAATGGTGACTTGAGGCTGGTTGTTTTATAAACAATTCAAAGAGATTGGAATTGCAAACAGTAGTCCACAAGATCAGATGTGTAGCTTGCTACAAAGGATATGCAGCTTTATAACAAATGTAATTAAATGTAATAAGACTGAACACATGCTGTCATTCCAAATAACGGCCTCACATTTGTAGGACTGCATTGATGCATTCCATGGCATTCAGCAGCTGCAGAAGAATGTACAGGCAACCTACCTACCACACAGGGAAACCTGCAAAGCACCAAAGGACAGTGAAACTAGACCTATGCAATGCTTTACACTGCTGAAAATCAAACCATTCGAAATTAAGAATTGACTCAGGGAGCAAATCAGTACAATAAATCACAAAGGATGATGAAGCAGCGACTTCTGTTTCATGCCAAGTCTGGTCAGAAAAATATAAAGAACGTTGGCATCAATTATTTTTTCCCTTTTCAAATTATGAACGTAAAGGAATAAATAGAAGATGAAAACACAAAACATGCAACGTGCACACTGAAGTGTCTCTACTGATTTTCTTTTTAATGAAACACTTTAATTGTGGGTGAAAGGAGGGCTGGATCCATAACCCACAGAAGTCCTGGAAGGGCCGCTTAACTTTCAAGCCAGAAGATTGGAAGTGCAGCTTGAAGTCCCCATCTGAAGGGCTTGCCATGTCCTCGGGGCATTGCATGGGCAGCTGAATGTGACGGTGGATGCTTTTTTAAACTCTAATGACCAACACTCCCTTCCACTCCCACAGAGGTAGATTGATCCCTTCACTTGTCAAACAATATATTAATATGAATAAGATGATATTTGGGTCCTTTGGGGTAACGTTTATTTTATTTGTATGCATCGAGTCAATTTCTATCGTATGTGATATTAAAATATGGTGGTAAGTTTCCCCCTGTTTACAGGTATGCACAGTCTAAAGCATCCATATATTACATACGAAGGCAGCACTATGAAGTTGTAATAAATACATACCTGATGCAAATAAGTGTCTAATGACCGTGCAGTGAATTTATTGTGAATGTATAGCTGACCGGGGATCTGGATATATTATTCTAATCACATAAACCCCGCTCCAGGCAACTCTACAAGGGCTACACCCCTGTAAAGTTTTGGGTTTCCATATATGATTTGCAAGTTGCACGTGGATTTATGAAACAGGTGCCGTGATCACAGTGCTATTTTTCCAGATTATACTTAAATTCGCTATCTGACTCCTCCATAAATTGTTAATTGTTTTTAAGGCTGTAGGGTTAGTTGCCTCTGACAGAAGTATCATGACATATTATGGCTACATTCCACCGTTCTGATCACCCTTGTTTATTTTCCTATGCAGAGGATGTGTGTCCCATGTCCTGAATCCCCTGATAGATGCTCTATATGATTTGTATGTGTTCAACAGAGCTGCGCACTATGCTGTAATGTGGGAGCTAGGGTTCCACCCACAGTGGAACTGTTTCATCCCCCATGACGAGACCAAGACATGACAAGTGGGTGGTGGCATCTGATCTATAGCCATGTGGTAAATGTCTTTTTACTTGCACCCCAAAGTGGGGAAAATTGTAATCCTTCACAACTGAGCCCCCAATACTCTTCTAGGGTGTAAGAGCCATGTTGAAATTTGTCAGTGGTTGCATTATAGGTGTTGCATGTCCCCTTTCTAAATATAATCCCAGTCTCTTTCAGGAGATGGCATGCATTAACTTGTATGGTGTGGTCACTGGTCCTGCAGTAGCTCCATGGATGCAACAGTCCCTCACTCACTTGCAACTACCACCACAAAGTATCATTGGGTGAGCAAAACATGTATGTGTGGGAAACGAGAAAACGAGAAATCAAGAGAGAACATGCTTCTTGCACTTTGTTTTCCCCGTCATCTTTTGTATGCATCAGCACTCTTCACAACCTTATTGGAAGATGTTAATTATTCGGAGTAAGATCGCTGCAATGGAAAGGCAACAGGTTATGCAGCAACCACTACTTCACTAAGGATCCATCTGCATTTAACACAATCGATCATGGAATTCCCAATCTAATGATATACCTGTTAAAGAGGTTCACCCTGCCCACTCTTTAAAGCACAGCTTAAAAGACAACCAGGTTTCCTAAGTAATATTTACAAACTGCTTTACAGAACCATCCGCTGATAGTAGAACACACTCATGGTGGAGGATTCTAGCATTTCATTTGCGCAATATGTCATACATTGAGACTGAGGTTCTACTTTGTGGTAACCAATATATACCCTTTGTAGTATCAGAATAGCAACTAAACACTATCAGGACTATTATCTAAAAATACTAAGCATCAAAAGAAGCATCTTTAGCAATCATTCAACAAGAGGCAACAGGAAACCTACACAGAACCAGGTGAGGCTTAAAGATCAAGCCAAAGACCAAGATTGTGGCACTGTTGCACTAAGTGAAAGTCTGCAATTGGTGCAGTACTCCTGAATGTAGTCTTCAGGTTGGAAAAGTGCAAAAGCTTGCAAACGAAATTCCTAACTCATAAATCTTACCTGGATTGTGATCACCCAACAGGTAATGCAGAAAGAAATGTTAAGCAGATGCTGGAAGTGGAATTCTAGTACTGATCAGTCCTAGCGCCTCAACACTGGAAGGCATGCTCTGCGGGAATGCGGGTGAAGCACTGGGATAAGCTGGTCTGGAGTCTACAGAGATCTCTCGTAATTACTGTTGCTCTCTCCTGTCCAGAAGTCTCAAAGGCAAGTAGAAAGAGCCATACCAGGATTGGCTTTTATACTGAATCACACCCAAGACCTAGAGCCATCCCCAAGATCTGGAGCTCAAGGGAGTCTCACATGCAAGTAAAAAGTGCTAGACTGGATGTGGCCTTCAAAGTCAGCTATACCCTTAGTCCCCACAAAGGGGGCATCACAAGGTGCTTCACAGGCTCAATGGAAGTCACACATTGCTGATTATTATCCTAATGCCCCCTACACCGTTCTCTCCTATTCTCCTCTCCATACAGTATCAATTATAAGATAAACTGTAGGTCTCTAGTTTTGAATTTCACATCCTGCTCAATGCAACACAGAGGTTTCCTTTTGTCTAATGTTGATGGTTCAGCCTTTTCTATTAGATCCGTCGGTGCCCTGAAAACGAAGACACTTGAGCAAAGGACTATGGCCAAGGTCATGGCTAATGAAACACATCTACACAAAGGAGATGGACAGCCTGTCCATCTCCTGAATTCTTTGTACAGATCTGCCAAGTAAACAGAAACTCAGCAGCAGCTCCTAATTGGCTTGGGGTTTTTGGGCCTAATATACATAATATTGCACTTTATAGGATTAATGCAATCCCCATCGAAACCAGAGTGACTGTGCATCTTTAGGTAGTTAGTTGTCGGATATGAATAGCATCTCCAAAAAGGTGCACTTGCAAGTGATTAGTTCTTGCCTTTCCAAAGGTTTGAGGAACTCTTTAAATGTAAGTAGTCAGTTGGCTTGGGCCTATATGAAAGCAGCTTTGGAACATAACCAGATCAAATTTCATCTTTTACGTGAACAATCTCTGGCCAGCAGCACAGGTTAAGGACGGAGCCAGTGGCAGAAAAGTTCGCTGTTTCCCTTGATGGTTTACTGAACACACTCCAGGACCAAGGGAAGGCCTGCTGTTGTTGTTGAAAGCTGAAAAAAACAGTAATAGACTGCCTGGTGTAGTGAGAACCTTCTTTATTAAGGGTCAGAACTTCATGTCCATCGGCTCTGTTCTGCTGTAAGGATCGCAATCTACTGATTGCGACCTTCATGCCAGTGCCAATACTTGGGACATTGAGACTAGGGTGCTACCATCTCTCCATGTCTTCAGAAGAGAGGTCATACCCAGTGTGCCACGGTCACCCAGTGAGTGTGAAGGAAGTGAAGTGAAGTAGCCTCTGAGGTGGATGGCTGCTGAGTGCCCAAGGTCTCCCAACAATTCTTCTTCTTCCCACTGTGGTGGCCAAGAACAGAGGTCTACCTGAAGTACCGACCTAGCCTTAGTGCCACTGACCCTGACCATCGAGACCGAATTGACCCCCTTTGACCACACCACCTCTAATACCACCTTTGTGTGCGTGCAACCTCCGCTTTTTCATCATGTTCTAGCACCACAGGAGTTCAGGAATAACATTGCTATGTGTGTGGAAGCCGTGTCCTGGTGAACAAGTGCTGCCTTAACCACAAGAGTAAAAGGCCTTCAGAACGCAACCACCACTTGCACTGCATGACACTGCACACAATCACTGCACCGGCACAAGAGGTACAGAGAGCAGGGTGGTCTTGGAAGTCATCCCCAACTACACCATGCTCGTGTACCATTATGTCTTTTGACATGAACAAAGGTCCCCCTACAAGAACATGACACTGTCCATATGCATCTCTCCCAATGGCAACAAGCCTTTCTGTCGTGAGTAAACCAATCCAGCTCAGCGAGATGTTCTCAAATACCTCTTTTACTCTAAACAGTTCAAACAGTGGTAAGATCTCTGTAACGCTAGTATACCTGTTTTATTTAATTGATTGAACACAACTGACAGAAATGGCATTATTAATTTGGGAGAAGAGCAATCCTCCCAACTCACTAAACCCATTTTGGTTGGATCAAACATACAGTTCTGAAAGAATTTCTGCTAATCCATCAGAAACTATGGCTGAGGCTCCTGGTTTCCTGTTTTTACAGATTTTTAAAGAGATGAATGTATTTGGGAGGTTCCTGCCAGTGGGAGGGAGGATGACATTTTGATAAGTAAACAACATTCTTGAAGTCAGTAATAACTATCCATGCTTTTAGGTATGCATGTTAAAAGAAAATACTGTTTTAAATGTGTCAGTGGTGTTGAACACATTCCACAAAAACAGTCAACTGTATAAAAACTATTGTTCAGGTGGTTGAATTTCTGCTGCAACGATCTGTCGTACCTTCCATGTAAATGGTTACAATGTCAGTAGGATAGCTTAGCTGGATGCTCCAGCTGCTCGGATTGTGTGAACAGCCAAAATCAGTACAATTACTCAAAAGTGCAAGAGTAAATTCCACATATAGATTACTCAAAAGTCCAAGTTACCTTTGTGAATAGCCCCAGTAGTTTGTGAATAGTTCCCAGGCCCCATAAACCTAAAATCACCCTTACCTCTCTTTACTTCTACCCACCCTTGAACCTTAAAATTACCCTTAGCTCCTTTCACTTCATCCCACCTCTAAACCCTAAACTCACTGTTGGCTCCCTTTAACTCTACCCACACCTTTTCCTCCTTTTTTAAGTGACATAAAAATCATCTTATTTAAAAAAAAAACACTTCCCTGTGTGGTAAAGTACCACACTGTGAAGGATGTGTGGGAAAGGTTGCAACCCATGATAAGTACTCACCTGCATGGTACTTACAGGCATAGTAAAGTCTGCATGGTAAAAGTACTGATTGGTATTTATTAAACAACTCACAGCAGTAAATAAAAAAGAAAAAAGGGCTTGCATCATTTTGTAGACACACACTCACATGGTGAGTGCACCTACAAAGTGACACAGACGTCTTCATTATAGGCTTTTTTCATCCTTCTTTAGCCATGGTGCATAGCATTGGGAATGCTGTACAGCATTGCTAAAAACCATTGGTAAAGCCAATAGGTCACAAAGGCGAGACTTGTTGGCTTCGGCAATCCTTGCTATAAATTATTAACTTACTTTGTAGGCTTGCAAGGTGCACTTCAGGGATGACTTATGAATATATAAAAATAGTCTTTTCCTACATAGCAAAAACATTTTCCCTCCCATATTTTGCTGCAGTGGATTTACACAGCAGGCTAACCAGAGCACAGTGCGTCTCCTGGCAGACATGTATTTTAGTCATATATGTTCACAGTGTAAGTACCCACCACATCACACATATGACATTTAACTTTCTCTGCTATATGTGCACTTAAAGCACCATTTACAATTAAACAGGCCAAATAAGGAGTTCCAATATGCAGCACGTGATTTAGAGTGGAATCACAATAAATTTACTACTGTTTAGTAGTGATAAAGTGCGGAGAGTCCTAAATTAGGGCCCCAAAGAAGACTAAAAATGAACACATCAAAAAACACAATACAATAAAACACTACCTCATTAGAAAGTGCTGGAATCATTCTTACCTAGTTACATTCAAGGTTCACTGTAACTTAACAATGGCCATCTTAGATAAGCAATATAACACTTAATACTGCCTGCATTGCTCAAAGAGCAATAGTAGCCAATATACCACATTAGACACAGCATATCATATGCATCCAACAGAGTCAACGTATGCCAAATAGCAGACTATTACTTGGTTCGCTACGGTTCTATAAGCTAAGAAACAAGACGCACAAACTTCCAAAATAAAGTATTAGCCAGAACACCTGTTAAACGCATGGGTAACAGGTCCATGGTTGGGCTGTGACAGCCCTCGTGTGTTCCTTAAGGAGTTCAACATGGACTCATCACTAAACAGACAGCCAATCATTTTCCCAATCCATGATGTGGTAACCTATCATACTGTGCATCAATTACTTCACCTTTGTGCTGGTAAATATGCTTCTTAATGAATATACTAGGTGAAATTTTCAAAATCAGTCAATAGATTCTCCTGGGGCATGTATGCTTTTTTTTCTTCTCTTAAACAGTCTAATTTAAATTTATAGCAATGAATATGGCCAATTATCATATGATTGGTCTTGACAATAGCATTAAATTGCTGACTTTGTCTTCCCTTCAGTCTAGGATGGAGCATCAACAAGGATGCCAACTATCCCTTCTTTGATTCGCTCTCACCATTGACCCATGACCCATGACCCATTGACCCATTAGCATACAAAATTGGAAGAGATAGGGACATTTGGGAACTACAGTTCTTCCAGGACACGCACAAAGTTCCTGTTTTCGCAAATGATATTTTACTTGCACCCACTGAACCAAAGTTTCACTGCCACGGCTGCAACATGTGATACTAGACTATGAAGTGGTCTTGGGCTTTAAACTAAACATGACTAGGGACCTGATGTAGATGTTGGTGGTAACGGTCCCGCCAGCGACTTTTGGACTGAAAACCCGTCTGCCGCCGTGGTTGTCTGCCTGCTGTATTTAGATGTTGGCGGTCCCATACACAAAAAACTGTACTCAAACTATTGTCCTTGCCAAAAAACACTGCCCACGTAGACTGCAGGAGAAGGGAAAGTGAATGCTGGTGGGACCCCAGCCACCCTTTCCGCTATGCAGATTTGGATGTGGCAAATAAAATTGGCAGCCCGATCTCCACTTCTGAGGTGGCAGATTGGGGGGAAAAACTCACCTTTTTTCTCTATTCCACCTCTGTCTTTGACTGGACAACACCTACAGTCACTGCTGCCACCATCCCACGGAGAAAACATGACCTCCCCCGTTGCTGGACTTGAATGTAGGGTGCCTCATTGCCAAGGTACGTTGTGTGGGCACTGCCCAGGAGGTCGAGACCATCGCAGGCATATATATGTCACAGTAATCTTTTTAAATCACAGTGATATGCATATGTTGAGGAGACAATTGTGTCACCCATGGCTGGGGACACACAAGCACAATGTGCATATTGCACACATACACAGCTGTCATTGAGGTGTCATCATTCATCGTAAAATGAATGCTGGCACCACAATGATGCTACACTCACACTGGACAACAGTGTCCATGTGTGCGCATTGCAAGGGGACCTGTACGGGTAGGTTTTTGCTATCTTTGTGTCTGTGAGTCAGTGTATGCATGTGTGTGTGTGTGTGTAAATTGGCTGTCTGAGGTGAAGGGAGCTGGAGTGGGTGGTGTGGTTTTGTCTGTATGTGTGTCACTTGCATGTGAGACCAATGTTATTGTATCTGTTGTGCTGCCGTGTGACACATTCAGGTGAGTGTTGTTGTGTGACAGATGTTGTTGTGATGTGTGTAGTTGAGCATGTGTGTGTTTGTGTAGTTGAGTGTGTAGTTGTGTTGGTTGTTGTGGTTGCGTCGTGTGTGGGTCCAGTGTCAACGGTGTGTGTATGTTGTGTCATGGATTTATGTCGATGTCTGTTTTTGGCATGTACGGGTTGTGTTGTGTTGGATGTAATGGATGATGGTGTGTATGTTGTGTGCTGTGTGGTGCAGGGTGACACATATGGCAAAGGTAGAGAGTGTGTGTGTGTGGGACTTACCTCTATTCCATAACCACTGCCATTGTATGAAGCCCATTGGGTCCCGCTGCAGTCTCCCTCGTCAGTAATCCATTGCCAGTCCTCACCTTGCAGAGCTGTAACATCTAAATACAGCGGGTGGAACACTGTTGACTTGATGGTCTTCTCGGGTCCGCCACCAATGTGGTTTGGCGGTAACACCCCCAAAATCTAAATCAGGCTGTATATCAGCATTCCTTAACCTAACACTACTGTCCAGAGACATTAGAGATCTTGGGGCGGTCTTGTATTTGGGCTCCTTCCTCAATTAGATATCTAGATTTTTACAAGGCCAATTTCCCCCCACCTCTGGCCTCATTAAAGGGTGAGCAACATAGGTGGCAGGCACTCCGACTCTCCTGGTTAAGTAAAATAAACCCTATTAAAATGACTTTGCTCCTCAGATTTTTCTACTATACCAGGCCCACCAATTACTATGTCAGACTCTTTTTTGGAGATAAAAAAAAAAATCTTAAATTACTTTGGAGGACGGGGTGCCTATCCCGCCCAATGTCAGCCATGAGAAAAAGAAGGACTGGCACTACCAGACCTTAAGATATACTATTAAGTGGCCCAACTCGGAGTGCTCGCTGACTGTAGTGTGAGGGAGTGCCATAAATTATGGTTATGCATGGATAGAAGCATTGCAGGCCCTACACAGTGGGATGTGATTTGGAAGCTTAAAGCAGATCACCCTTCAAACACCTATTTTAGCACCCCAACAGCCATGATCCTCCAAGTGTGGGATACAACAAATAGGAAAATCTATCTAACTACATATCATTCCTTACACACTCCTATACACTATAACTCTGCAGTTACCCGGGCTCATTTCTCAGCCCTTTTATGGCCTGGCATAATGCAAACTTCATATAATATCCAACCTCTTTCAAAATGGGCAGACAAAATGTGTCCCTGAATGTAAACAAAGTTTACAAGTAGATGACTCTGAAAGGTTCCAATCATACACAGGTACAACATTGGGTGCTTCATCTCGGCTTTGGAGAAACAGCCGCTAGAGATCTTACCCAATTTAAAACCCTGGACAAGTATGGCAACGGAATGCAGAAGCGTACACTCACACTTTTTACTAGATAGCCTACCTTCTATCAGTCTTGGCATTACAGATGATGGCAACACCTAGCCAGGATACTGCTTACCAAAACACGATATTACACAGTCTGGAGAGGCCTCCATCAAGCAGTACACATCATCTCTGGCAGAAAGGCAGACTATAAACTTCTCCTAAACTAGTATTATTATCCAGAAACATTACACAAATTCTACCTGTTAGACCTGACATCCCTAGCATGGTTTCCCCCAAACTTGTTGCCTTTCCTCTTCCTGTTTTGCTGATTTTGTTTTTTCTGGCTTTAGGACCCTACACACTTTACAACTGCTAACCAGTGCTAAAGTGCTTGTACTCACTCCTCTAGTTAGGGTAAAATTGGCTTGCACAGAATTAGCACATTTCATTTACTTGCAAGTCCCTAGTAAAGAGATACCACATGTACAGAGGGCCTGTAAATTCAATGCTACTAGTAGGCCTGCAGAACTCATTGTGTCACCCACTTAGGTAGCCCATCCAAACATGTCTCAGGCCTGCCATTGCAGCCTGTATGCAGTTCTGAACTGCCATTTGAACCTTTGCCAGCCCTACACCTTCTTTTTTAATACATATGTCACTCCTAGAGCAGGTCCTAAGCAGATGAATGGGCAGTGTATTTGAAACATTGGACATGTGGGAGATGTGTATTTCAGTTTTACATGCCCTGGTAGTGAAAAACTCTTAAATTCGTTTTTCACTGCTGCAAGGCTTACCTCTCCTGTAAGGTATCATTGGGTTACCTTAGTACATTTAATAAGTGATAACCTTTCCTTGACAGCAGGTAGAAATATCATGTTTGGTGCCTAAGGAATTGTAATTTAAAGCCTCTTTAATGGTAAAGTTGGATTTTAAGTCACAGTTTTCTGAAAAATGACACTTTTAGAAAATTGCTGCCTGCAGCCTCTGTCCTGGGTCACATGACTATGTGTAATTGTCAATTGGCCTTTGACAGCCACACTACAGGGGGACTGGTTTTGGCAAGATGGGCCCTCCCAGGAGGATGGAGGGGACAGAGCTGTGCACAACCCTACTTGCACTACAAAGCAGCTGCTTCAGCTTATGCACAAAGCTAGCCTTTTGTGCACCCCCACATCCTGGGACTAGGGCGAGGGAGGAAGGAAATTCCAGAACTAACTGTGGGGTGGGGGGACTGTATACGTTTCTTACATTTTAAATCTGGCGCCAAATATAAAGTTAGGACCCTCAGACCCACTCTTCAGTGTACTCCTGGACATGTAGATACTACAGAAGGACTGCACTTGACCTGCCTGAACCTGCAACTGGACCAGCCCTGCTGTCTGAGAAGGTAGAGTGGATCTTCTCACTTCATCTCAGGCTACCTGAAGTCACTCAAAGGGTCGGTTGACTGACTCCTGTTCTGAGCAACCGGGACATAACAAGCTCTAGGGGCTTCCCTGCAACTGCCGGCAGACCTGCTGCACTGGAGCTGTTGTGACTTGCAGCTGGACCTGCCTGATCGCTGCTAGCCAATGCTGGAGTGAGTTCTTGATCCCCTACCAGTGCCTCCCCAAGTCCAGAGCCCTTGACCGACATCCATTGAGCTAATCCTGGGAGAAAAGGAGAAATTCTGAAGATTTGGGCTCCTTCACACCAAGATCTTACCACTTGTACTAACCACCAAGACAAAGCTCTGGTGAACCTGATTCTTTGCTGTACTGCAACCTCCAGCAATGGCCGACAACGCAATATCTGTACTTCCCTGCACAACATCGACAGTCCGGGGTGCCCACCACTGCAAAGCTCCAGCATTGATGATCTGCAGTGTCAACATAATCTTCTCGCTACAGCGATGACTGTTGTGCTATCCGGCCTGCTTTTCGCACTACAGTGGCGACTTCCGACGACCGTCCCCCTGCTCCTCACAGTCTCCTCCACTGTGAATTGGACTCTTCACCCCGGACTTTGAGAAGATAACTAACCTGGTCCCTGTATCTAGCTCATGCTCCATCTCAGTCGGCCTGAACTTCCACCCAGTTTTGTCCAGCCAGATAACAGCTTTGTGCTTTAAGGTGCTACACTTACCTAAGTCTTTGAAATTGCATATGTATGGTTATAATGATTGGATTTTTGTTGTTTTGATTTAATTAAATTTTAGTTTATTTTTCCTAACTTAATGCGGGATTTTTCTTGGGATGTGTTTTTACTTTATTATTGTTTGCGTGCTGCATTAATACTTTACACATTGACTCTACGTTAAACCTGCCTGCTATAGTGCCAAGCTACCTTAGGGTTCGTTTAATTTAGTGACTTTTGAGGTTCACCCTGATGAGAATTGTGGTTGTTGCTTCAGAACTCAACCAGCAACTTAATTTCTCACAATACCCTACAGCCAGTCCTAAATGCTGGAAAGGTTGTGATGGCATCAGCAATGCGAGACATATTTGGTGGGATGGTCCTTATATCTACCAATTATGGTCTGATATGCTGGAGGCCCTTAGCACAAATTTGTGGTACCCTGTCCCTCATGATCTGCCCACAATCCTGTTGATAGTGAGCCCACCAGCCTTGAAATATCAAATTAGAGCTGACAGAGTGATACTATGGAATTAAGGTTACAGTAGCCTCTTGCTGAAAGAAACCCTCCCCCCAATGCATTGGCACACGCTCCTGTGGAGTATCTTAGTTATGGAGAAATTAACTGTTAATACAACAGACAGAAAGGTGGATTTTGACACAATTTGTGGAGCAGTACTTAATTAGTTATTCGAAGGAGTCCCAGTTGTATTGCAGCCACCAAGGAAGGGGGTGTTAAATGTGCTGGCATTCAAAGGAAGGGGATTATGGAATTAATAGTCACAAAACAACTTAAATTAGAGGGATGGATTTGGGCATACCTAATCAAGATTTACCATTTTATAGAATGGAGGGTAGGCCCAGACCTGTGTTATAGATATTTGAAATGAACTGCTCAGAAGAGCAAGACTTTGGTGGGAGGGGGAAGTTGAAGTCTATTTACAAGGTGGGTTTGTTAAAAAGGTATGCTTCAACGTTTCAAACCTTACATTTTGTCACCTACAGAGTTTGTTGAATGCTGATATCAACTTCATATGTACATTGTGCCCTGTGCCAGTGGGCTTTGTATGAATTTGTTCAAAGGTTGCTGTGTCGTCACACTTACATTTAAAGCAATAAAATGTTTATGTTATAAAAGGTATAATGAACTACGACTCTGCAAAAATAATCCAGAGCTCAATAATGTCATAGTTAAGGATAGATATCATCTTCCGTTAATTATGGACATCTTGGGTAGTGTTCAAATTGGCACCATCTTCCCTAAGCTCGACCTGTCGGGCAATTACCATCTTCTTACACTAAAAACTGGAGATCCATGAAAGACTGCTTTCCATACTCCATTTGGACATTTTGAGTATCAGGTAATGGCCACTCAGCTGTATAACATCCTGGCAGTTTTTCAATATTGCAGAGATCTTAAGTCAATTGTAGTAGTACACCTGGAGTTCTGTCCAGGCAGAGACAACATAAACCTGAAATGTGTGAATCTGAATAGGAATAGATTGGATATCTTGGTAACTCCATGTGGAATCTCTATGAATCCGAAGATCGCTGCAATTATTGATTGGCCACAACCCAATGTTTTGGGGGTTTTGGCATTTTTATCATCATTTAATTGCCAGTTTCACTTGGAATACCAGTAACATTCCTAGAGCTATCAAGAAACAAAAGAAAGTATTTTCTTGCGATAAGGCGGGGAAGCAAGCATTTCAAGCATAGGAGCACTGTCAACCAAGTTCATATTCTTTGCCATCATTCTAAAAAAGACATTTGTTGTAGCAACTGATGATTCTGACAGAGCGGTTGTGAAGGTTTTGTTGCAGACTCAAGAAAATAACAATTTATAGTCTGCTATCTTTACCACACTTTGGGGGTCATTCTGACCCCGGCGGTCTCAGACCGCCGGGGCCAGGGTCGGCGGGAGCACCGCCGACAGACCGGCGGTGCCCCGCAGGGCATTCTGACCGCGGCGCTTTGGCCGCGGTCAGTGCAGGAAAACCGGCAGTCTCCCGCCGGTTTTCCGCTGCCCGTCAAAATCCTCCAAGGCGGCGCAGCATGCTGCGCCGCCTTGGGGATTCTGACACCCCCTACCGCCATCCTGTTCCTGGCGGTTCGCCCGCCAGGAACAGGATGGCGGTAGGGGGTGTCGCGGGGCCCCTGGGGGCCCCTGCAGTGCCCATGCCAATGGCATGGGCACTGCAGGGGCCCCCGTAAGAGGGCCCGCTTGTATTTCACTGTCTGCATAGCAGACAGTGAAATACGCGACGGGTGCAGTAGCACCCGTCGCACCTTCCCACTCCGCCGGCTCGATTACGAGCCGGCTTCATGGTGGGAAGGTCGTTTTCCCCTGGGCTGGCGGGCGGCCTTTTGAAGGCCGCCTACCAGCCCAGGGGAAAACTCAAAATACCCGCCGCGGTCTTCCGACCGCGGTACGGTATTGGCGGCTCCCGCTGGGCGCGCGGTGACCGCGCCCGGCGGGAGTCAGAATGACCCCCTTTGTCTCCTTGTGAAAGAAATGCCCTGTTTCTTTTTGGTCTTTCCTGTTTCTTCTTCATACTTAATCTGTTTCTCCCTGTAAGGGGGGGGCTGAAACAATCAGTACCGAATGTCACATACTCACCGGTAACTGTGCAACAGTTTTATTGCTTGTGGCAAAATGTTTGCACCTTAATTCTCTTTTCCTGCCTTTTAGTATGATATTTTCTTCTATGTTCCAATCTGCCTCTAGTTCTCTATAAAGTTGTGCAGGTGTTTTTGAGTGCTTGGCTCCTCTACAGTCTTCTTGGATTCAACTTTGAAGAACTGACAACTAGCGTTTTTGTGCAAATGGCTTTTTTCTCCAACACTGTGATCCTTCACCTGGACACCTGTTGTACTTATGTGTACTGATAATGTGGGCACCACATTGGCTAGTGGAAGAAAGCCCCTATATATCTGGCAATCTCAACATGAGAAGAAGGCTCAGTAGTATTTGTCCAGTGGTTGACAACACCTCACTGTCACGACTTACGTGCTGCTTTAACCTGGAGTCCGCAGAACGAGTAGCGAGGATCTTGTTCCTGAATGTTCGGCCTTGACCCAGGTAGGGGCGACTCTTTCTGGTAGCCCCGGTGCTGCAGGCAATGGAAACACCAAGAGCAGGCCGTGTCCTTCAGAAGTAGTGTCAGAGGGAAAAAAACCCTAAAAGGGAAAAGAACCTCCAAAAAGAAAGGTTCCTAAAACAGGAGCAAATTGAATAGGTAAATACAAGAGCACAAGTACAGGAAAAACACTGGAACAGACGTGAACCAGTAACGAATACGAGGAAGCAGGAGTAAAGACACCATCCAAACAGAAAGTGTTGCAGCGCAAGGAGAGAAAGAATCACAGCCCTTAAATACCAAAAAACAGGAAGCGACCAACAGGAAGTACATGGGCACCATCTTAGATAGGGAAAACACATAGAACATAATGGACTAGGAGCCATAGAGAGTAGGGAACTAAGGCATGCTGGGAAGAGAATGGTAATATGGGAAAAGTAAAAAACATAAAAGAAGGCACAATGAAAAGACAGAAAAAGAAGAAGAGAAGAAGAACAGGTGAGTGGGGGAGGTCAGAACTGCATGTAAGCGCGTTGCGCTAGGAAAGAACGAGGCCCCATGCCCAATTTGGGGCCTCGTAATGTGCACAGCAGGCTGGGGACGCGGCGCGTCTTCATGCCTTGTGCCGCGGCCCGAGCCGAATGTTTGGCTCGTGCTGCGCGCGGTGGCGCCACAGTAGGTCCTCCCCCCCCGAAGGCACAGGTTTGTGCAGAAACAATCGGTGAAAATGATGAATCAGAAGAGGGGCGTGAACAGAAGACGCATCTTCCCAAGACCATTCACTGAGAGGGTAATCCTTCCAATGAATCAG
This sequence comes from Pleurodeles waltl, assembly GCF_031143425.1. NCBI lineage: Eukaryota > Metazoa > Chordata > Amphibia > Caudata > Salamandridae > Pleurodeles > Pleurodeles waltl. The sequence goes on along the minus strand of NC_090445.1, from coordinate 428,022,705 downwards.
ACACTGAAGACGTTCCCTGTCTGGATTTTCGTGGTCTAAATAAGATCACTATAAAAGACCGTTATCCTTTGCCCCTCATCAAGGATATTTTAGAGGCAGTCAGAGGGGCTCAACGATTTACCAAACTAGATCTTCGTGGAGCCTACCACCTTTTGCGCATCAAAGAAGGAGACGAGTGGAAGACTGCCTTCCGAACCTCATTTGGTCATTATGAGTACAGAGTTATGCCTTTTGGTCTCACTAATGCCCCCTCAATTTTCCAAATATTTATGGACTCTGTGTTTTCTGATCTCTTGAACCATACGGTCGTCATCTACTCAGACGATATCCTTATTTACTCTAGATGTCCTGAACTTCATTCTACTCATGTGAGACAAGTCCTCCAAAGACTCAGGGTACATCAACTGTCCTGTAAACAAGAAAAATTTGAGTATGACAAGACCAAAGTCAAATATTTGGGATATCACCTTAGTCCCACTGGAATAGCAATGGACCCGGAAAAGGTACAAGGCATCCTAGACTGGCCTTCCCCTTCCTCTATTAAGGAAACTGAATGTTTTCCAAGACTGGCCAATTTTTATAGACAGTTTATTTTTGACTTTGCTGAACAAACCAGCCACATAACTCAAATATTAAAGAAGGAGAATTTAAATGAAGGCTTTGTCTGGACCAGGGCGGCTGAAACAGCTTTTCAGAGTCTAAAAAAGGCCTTCACTCAAGCACCGATATTGAGACACCCAGATACCAAAAAAATATTTATTGTTGTTACTGATGCTTCTGAAAGAGCCATCGGAGCTGCCTTACTCCAACAACAAGAAGATGACGGTCTTGAACATCCTGTTTTCTATTTGTCCCATGTACTCTCTGCATCAGAACAACATTACTCAGTATTAGAAAGGGAGTTATTAGCCTTGAAAACAGCCTGTCTAGAGTGGAGACAGTTCCTTATGGGTTCCAAAGAGCCCTTCGAGGTGAGAACAGACCATCATAACCTACAATGTTTACATAATTTTCTATGCCAGAACAGTTGTCAGGCTTGTTGGGCCTTTTTCTTCAGTCAGTATGACTTTTATGTCACCTATATTCCTGGATCCCAAAACATACTGGCCGATGCTCTTCCTCGCCGTTACCCAGATTGTACTCCTACCCCATCACAATATCTACTTGAGCCCAGGAAAATCATTGGTGTAGCTCAATCTTTCCTGGATGAGGTACAACTGGAATATTAAAACCTGTCTGATCAAGAGTTAAAGCACCTAAATCCCCTAATACGTAAACAGAAGGGGTATTATTATTATAAGAACCTGTTGTTCCTTCCTACTAACAGAGTAAGAGAAAAGGCGCTACAAATGTGCCATGATTCTCCGGTTGCTGGTCATACAGGCATCAAGGCCACGTAGGAATTGCTCTTGCGGTTCTTCTGGTGGCCTACCTGGAAATTGGATGTCGAAGGATACGTTCAGGCTTGTCCCAAATGTGCCCAAGTAAAAATACCCCATACCAGACCTGCAGGATTACTACAACCATTACCAGTTCCACCGGCTCCCTGGCACACCATTTCTACGGAATTCATGTGTTCACTACCTCCATCAGCAGGAAAATGGGTTATCATGGTCACAATAGATTCCTTTACAAAGATGGCTCACTTCACTGCCCTGAAAAAATTACCTACAAGAACTAAGTCAGATATTTATCCATCATATTTTCCGTCTCCATGGACTCCCACACAGCATTGTATCAGACAGGGGACCTCAGTACATCTCCCGGTTTTGGAAACATTTCTGTAAGATACTGAATATCAATATAGCACTATCATCTGGTTTCCATCCCCAAACCAATGGACAGACCGAGTGTCTCAACCAAGGATTAGAGCAGTACCTTCGCTGCTTATGTAATTCTACCCAGAGCAACTGGAACACTTACCTTCCTATCGCTGAATTCTCTTACAATAACACTGTCCATAGTGCCTCCAAGGTCACCCCCTTTTTCTGTTCTTATGGCTATCATCCTACCTCTTTTCCTACTACTCCTCAGTCTACCTCGTCTCTTCCTGCTGTCACTTCATTTTCCAGATTACTTTTACAGATCCATAGATTGATTCGATCTAACTTGCTGACCACTAAGAGATACATGAAGAGAATCGCAGATAAGAAGCGTAGGGATGCTCCAGTATATCACCTCCAGGATAAAGTCTGGCTTTCTTCAAAAATTTTGCCTTTGCGACCTTCTCAAAATAAGTTCACACCTCGTTACTACGGTCCTTTCCGTATTCTTCAGCTGATTAATCCTGTCACTGTCCGTCTTCACTTGCCTAGTACCTGGAGGATTCATCCGGTCTTTCATGTTTCCCAGCTCAAACCCTATGTACCTGATCCTTACTCTCGACAGTTTCCATGTCCTCCTCCTTTGTTAGTGAATGAGGTACCAGAATATGAGGTACAGGAAATTTGTGACTCTTGTCTTTGTCTTCTTGGGTACAAAAAAGAGAGGAGCCCCCGCCGGAGAGGATGATGGTACAATAAAACCGCTATGCAAGTTTTCTTGCAGATACTCTTTGAGAACCTCCCTTTCGGGTTCCGTGAGTGAATACATTCTCCCAAAGGGAACGATCGCCCCAGGTTCCAAGGGAATAGCACAGTCGTAATCTCGATGTGGGGGTAACACAGGTCTGGATGGTTTTTGGAATACATCTTGAAATTCTAGATAGTGATCGGGGACTCCTTGGACTGTATTGATGGAACATCCGGTAGTAATTTCAGTAGGCATCAACCTCTTGGGTGACCAGTAAGTGTCTGAAGCAAAGCAATTTTCATGAGAAAACTGTGAGGACAAGGAAATAGTCCGGGTTTCCCAATTTACATAAGGGTTATGTCTTATGAACCACGGAATTCCTAAAATGATAGTATGATTGGGAGATGATATTAGGTCAAATGAGATGTGTTCTTGGTGGTTCCCAAATTGTAAACTTAGTGTCAGGGTGGTAGTATCGACTGGACCAGAGGATATTAAGGACCTATCCACTGTGTGAACTTGTTCCGGGACTTCTTTGGGTCGTGTTGGTATTTGTTGTGTTGTGGCCCAAGTCTTATCCATATATATGCCACTAGCACCACAATCAAGTAAGGCCATTGTTCTTTCTTCACGACCGTCAGGTAACTGTAACGTCAAAGGTAGCATAAACAAAGTTGTGGCATTGTCCTTGAATGAACTGATGGAAGGTATAGCAGATGATCCCGTCCCCTCCCTTCTTACAGAGGATGGGAAGTGGCGTTTCCCGATGGCCTTAGAGGACGAACGGGGCAGGTACGAAGCATGTGACGGGCAGCACTACAATACAGGCAAAATCCTTTCTTACGTCTTTCTTCCCGCTAACTGACGGAAAGTGGGCCTCGAGTAGTATCCACCTGCATAGGTTCACCTTCTGTGTCTCTGACGGGAGGATGAGGTTCCTCAAGACGATGCAAAAAGACACGTGAAGTACTTGGCTGGGAAGATCCTCTACTTTTTCTCTTCTCCATACGTCGTTCTTGGAGAAGGTATTCGATGGAAAGAGCTAGATCCATCCGACCACGAAGATCTTCAATTCGGGTAAAATGTACTAACTCATCCTTGATCTCCTCTTTAAGTCCTCTACGGAATAAAGTCACCAGAGTTCGTTCCACCCAGGTTGTCTCGGCCGCAAGCTGTCGAAAGCGGGTAATATATTGGAGGGCATCTTGAGAGCCTTGTTGTGTGTCACATAATGCTTCTTCAGCAGAGGCCTCCAATCCTGGACGACTAAACATCTATTTGAACCGATTCACGAAGGCTGGATAGTCAGACAATACTGGGTCATTGGATGATACCATCGGAGTTGCCCAGGCCAAGGCAGGACCGGATAACGCACGGATAAGATAACCCACCTTTGTCTTGTCGTGGGAGAATTGGGTGGGTCGGAAGGTGAAATACACAGTTAATCCATTGAGGAACTCTTGCAGTTTAGTTGGTTCTCCGGAGAAACAAGGAGTTGAGGTGGAGACGGCCGGAACATCTGCACTGCGGAAAGCCAAAGCCTGACGTAAAGCAGCATTCTCATTGCGTAATTGTTGCAGTTCCTGAGCCTGTTGCTGAATGGTTGCCAGAAGAGGTTGATCAGGATCTGCAGCAGCCGCCACTGTATTTGGCGCTGCAATCTGTCACGACTTACGTGCTGCTTTAACCTGGAGTCCGCAGAACGAGTGGCGAGGATCTTGTTCCTGAATGTTCGGCCTTGGCCCAGGTAGGGGCGACTCTTTCTGGTAGCCACGGTGCTGCAGGCAAAGGAAACGCCAAGAGCAGGCCGTGTCCTTCAGAAGTAGTGCCAGAGGGAAAAAAATCCTGAAAGAGAAAAAAAACTCCAAAAAGGAAAGGTTCCTAAAACAGGAGCAAATTGAATAGGTAAATACAAGAGCAAAAGTACAGGAAAAACACTGGAACAGACGTGAACCAGTAACGAATACGAGGAAGCAGGAGCGAAGACACCATCCAAACAGAAAGTGTTGCAGCACAAGGAGAGAAAGAATCACAGCCCTTAAATACCAAAAAACAGGAAGCGACCAACAGGAAGTACAAGGACACCATCTTAGATAGGGAAAAAATAGAACATAATGGACTAGGAGCCATAGAGAGTAAGGAACTAAGGCATGCTGGGAGGAAAGGGGTAATATGGGAAAAGGGAAAAACATAAAGGAAGGCACAATAAAAAGACAGAAAAAGAAGAAGAGAAGAAGAACAGGTGAGTGAGGGCGGTCAGACCTGCATGTAAGCGCGTTACGGTAGGAAAGAACGAGGCACCATGCCCAATTTTGGGCCTTGTAATGTGCACAGCAGGCTGGGGACGCGGCGCATCTTCATGCCTCATGCCGCGAACCTAGCTGAATATTTGGCTTGTGCCACGTGTGGTGGCGCGACACTCACAGTAATCCAAGGAAGCTCTGCTGAATGACACAGTTGGCTACCATCAACCTCACAGGAGGACTTACCATAAGATACACTTAACATGTACATACAACAAAACACATTAAACAGAGTTTCTGGTGGAAAGAACAAGAGAGGCCATATAATCAGATATTATAGTACCTAATAGCACAAGCCCCATCTCCTTTTTGCTCCTACTTGGTCTGGTCTAATAAGCTTGAAGATGAGCAAGCAATATGTAAAAATTCTCCAGTCCTGAACCTTATACACAAACAACATTCACGCACAGTTCAATTAATGAGCCCGATAGGACCAGAACTAAATACACAACATATCATCACGGACTGAATCACACCTGGCTGCTAAGTTATGTTACTTATAGAGCATGATTGAAAGGCCTCTCAGAGGTGAGGAAAACACAAAACAATGCTAGGAACTAAAATAAATTGGGGAAAAATAGATATAAATTAGAGAAGTTAGAGAGTGTAAAAAAACAGGTTTTCTAAATGCAAATGAAACATGGAAGAATTGACTCGGTGTGGATATTTAAAAGAAGGATGTTCCATAGTTGTGTAGCAGCCATTGAAAAGGCACAGTCCCCAGAATGGACCATTTCTGCTCAGAGAATGGAGAAAGAGAAGAGGTTTGAAGAGTGAGCAGGTAGGTCTATAAAGAGAAAATCTATTGACCATAATAGAGGGTTGTTTCAAAAGTATGGCTTTGTGTACAGCAGTCAAAGCCTTGAAGGTCACACCAGAATGAATGAGCGGACAGTTTAAGGATCTCAGCACTGCGGTAATGTGTGCTCTATTTTCTACCCCTGTGTTCCAAACGCGCTGGTGATGACGGAAGAGATTCTGTTGTGATGGTAGGTAGATGTGGTTGTATTGTATTGTAATATTGTAATAGTATTTATATAGCACTTACTACCCCTGACAAGGCGTCAAAGTGCTTTTCGGCGAGTACCACGCTACTCCGGAGCCCAAGAGGAATTAGTGGTGTATTAGTATAGGGAAATATAAGTTCAGATTTAGTATTTATATAAGTTAATTTGAGCAGTGGATATGTGAGTTTATTAGTTGGATTGACTAGAGTAATGGAGGGATAGATGAGGAAAGAATCCAGAAGTGTTAATTGGGTGTTTATAAGAATAGGATGAGGTTTGGAATGAGTAAAGGAGAGATGGAGGAGGGAAGAGTCTGTGGAAAGGGTTAGGGAGATCATAGTAGCAGGAGGGGTTTTGGATGAGTCAAGCTGAGATAAATGAGAGAGAATTTATTAAGGTTGTTTGGGAGATCATGGTAGTAAAGTGAGGTTTGGGTGAGCTAGATGTTTAAGAGGAGGGAAGAGCTTAGGCAGGGTTATTGTGGAGATGAAAGTAGTAGAATGGATTTGGGATGAGTCAGAGTGGGGATGGAGTATAGGTTGATAGAGACATGACATGGTGATCGGTAGACACAGTAAAGCTTAAAAGAGAGTACATTTATATTCTGTTTATTTAGTTATAATTATATTTATATGTATATATATATATATATATACTTTTTGAATCATTATTTTACTTTTCTTTATTCATTATCATTATTATTTATTTATTTACTTTATTTTTTTCTTACTTTAATTCACTTATTTATAATTTGAGTTTTATTTATAGATTTATATATATATTAATCACCAATTAGCCACAGATAAAATCGCGCGCTCTTGCTGGCAGTGCTGATGAAGGAGTCAGTGACCAAAACTCCAATAAATATTTCCAGTGATATTTTAGGGTAGCACATGTCCCCAAAAATGAAAGAGGAGGTAATAGGACATTGAAATTGCATCACTTGGAATCTGGATTTATCATTAAATTGAAGACATAGACTCAGTTTGGGTTGAACACCGATGAAGAACTATTGGTACACTTGTAAGAAAAACTAGTTAAAAAACTAGTAAAAAATTAGTTGGGACTCTCCTTTCAAGAGCTTATTTTGATTTATATTGAATATACAAAAGTAGGACTTAATCCATGTAGTTGTAAATATTAATGTCTATTATAATGGAAATTATCGTTTTTAATCACTGTGGTTATGCATAAAGATCACTTGACCAAGGCTTCTGTGTCAGCCAAAACGCGTTGTGTTTGGATTAAACAGCATTCTGCTTTTCCTTGATTCCTGAGTGTGCGAGTATTATCTTTTTCTTCTGTGGTATGTATATATATATATATATATATATATATATATATATATATATATATATATAAATAGATATATATATAGATAGATACATATATATATAGATATATATAATATCTAGATATATTGACATACATATACACATTTAAATGTGAGTAAATATACATTCGGTAAACAGGTTTAAAGAGTAGGTGTGTAATTTATTGTTATGACATTGTAGCAATACATACTTCCTAAAGAACTATACATATCTAGAATATACACATATTCAGATAAAAAATATTTATCAACACAGGCATACGCAGTCCATTGCTGTTTGAGTATGGTGGTTATGAAGGAAATAGATAACTCTTGAGTAGTCTTCTGAAGACAAGATAGTTATCCATGGATCTTATATTTGGGGGTAATGAATTTTATAGTTTAGCTGCTTGAACGGAGAAGGATGTACCACCTATAGTCTTTTTCTTGTATGGTGGTGTTCTAAGGTGGGGTGCCAATCTTGAGCGGAGGTTTCTTTGTTGAATGTATTTCGTTATTTTGTTTTTGATAAAAAGTGGTCCTGTTCCATGTATAGCTTTGTGGGTGATACAAAGCAGCTTGAAGGTGGAACTTCTGGCAACAGGTAACCCGGTGTAGTGCTCTCAAGGCAGGGGAGATTTGGACATGTGGCTCTACATGTAATAGTAGCCTGGCAGCAGAGTTTTGAATACGTTGTAATTTTTTCATAATAGAGATGATCCATGGTAGAGGCCATTGGCATAATCCAGTTTGGATAGTACAAAAGAGATACTTGTGTGGAAATCCGAGGTGGGGGAAGATGCGTCGCAGAGTCTTCAAGGTGATGAAGCTTGTTCGTGCTAATTTGTCCACTTGGGCATTCATAGTTAACTTGCAGTCCATGGTAATTCCAAGGTTTTTAACTTCCTTGGATAATTGAGGAGGTGGTCCGAGATTGTCAGGCCAGGCGCACAGTGGGTCATACATTTTCCAGTCACCACATATGAGTATTTCTGTTTTGGAGGCATTTAGTTTGAGATGGCTCCAAGTCATCCACTGATCAACAGCTCTGAGGTAACTGAAGTTTTGTGAGTTTTCAATGTATTTGGGGCATTCCAATTTAAGTAGTATTTGTGTGTCATCTTCATACTTGTAGCATGTGAGTTGAAAATCATTGATGAGTTCTGGTAATGATATCATGTAGATGTTGAAAAGCAAAGGTAAGATCATTGATACTTGGGGGACCCCTGCTTTTGTGAGATAGGGTTTGGATGGGAAGGGAGGAGAATAGATAATATTAGTTCTGTTTTGAAGATAGGATGTAATCCAGACAAGAGCAGTCCCTTCTATGCCGGCTTCGTTGAGTCTTTGAATTAGGGTGTCATGGTCAACCATATTGCAGGCAGCCAAGAGGTCCAAGAGAAGTAGTGCAGCAACTCCATTGCGGTCGACTGTGTTTTTAAGACCATCCCAGATTGCTATGAGTGCTGATCCAGTGCCTCTTCCTGGGCAAAATCCAGTTTCATAATCTGAGAATTGACTCCAATTAATTGTGACATCTGGACGAATGCTGCTCTTTCTATCAGTTCGCCCAGGAAAGGTCCATTTGTGATTGGTCTGTAGTTGTTGGGGTCCTGCGGGTCTAGGTTTGTTTTCTTTAATAATGGACATATGTATGCCTTTTTTTGGTCTTCAGGAAAAGTTCCTGTAGTTAAAGAGTTGTTGATGATTCTGCTTACAGGTGTGGCAGCAGAAGTAGATAAATGAATGTTCTTGCAGATGTGTAGTGGACAAGGGTCAGAAGGGCAACCGGAAGGCCTGCTTCCTTTGACCAAGTCCATAAACTCATTTTTTTTTTAAGTGTTTTTATTACCATTTTGCTTTTATACATTGTCAGTTCATTTTGTGGCATGCACATTCTCAAGTCTTCCCCATACATTTCAACAATTTTAATATTTAGGTACATTCAAGAGTGTCAAATGCGCAAGATTTTTAGTCTTGGTCAGTATTGACTTCTGTGCACCTTCAAATCAGTTTGGTTCTGAGTACTCCATATATAATTCCCAATGTAGTATCCATAACGCCATTATCCTTACTACCTAGCAACTTGCATTTAACACCAAGCGAACTATATACATGATGGTGAACTGTGGGGTGAATAGTTGCCTACAGTGAGGTGGGAGATTCAATGAGTTTCCACCATGGGTGGGTCTAGCCCATCCATAATCACCCCCCTTCCTTATCAGGTGGGGCTCCCTATTTATCATTGAGATGGGGCGTTACTATGTCGTCCCGCTCAGGCACAGTCGGGGTCGACTACCCCTGTCTCCCTCACACTAAAAATGTGTGGATCAAGCCCCAGCACTCCAGACATTATTCAGGTTTGGCGCAGCCTCCCCGACTCCACCATCCTCATTTCTAGTCTGTGGTCTATCACCCTACCTCCGGAGGTGTTCCCTCTGCACGCTCTTGGAGCTCCCACTTGTTCAACAACTCCTCCCATGGGGGAGCAATGGGTTTCTGGCGTATTCCCTGTGCCTGCTTGCGCCTCAGGACCTGGAGTTCAGCCCTAGCCCACTTCGTCATGTCTCGTCTCCAGACCACCAAGGGAGGACATTCAGGTGACCTCCACCCCAGGGCGATTTGTCTCCTAAAAAGCACAAGTGCCAGTTCTAGCAATGGACTACTAACCGTCTTGCTAGCCAGTCCTGCGTATAGGCCCAAGAGGCAAAGAGAGGGGGTCAAGGCTAACGTGGTATCTAGGAGTACCTCGAGCTCACCCCCAGCACTGCCTCCCAAGACTGCTGAAGCCCTGGGCAGTGCCATACCATGTGATCTAGGTCTGCGTCTGGTTCCCTACACCTGGGACATTCTTTGGGGTCACCCCCATATATAAGGGTCAACCGGTGTGGGGTGAGGTACGTCCTGTGGATATAATTATATTGTATGTACCGTAGGCGAGTGTTCCTTGAAACCGTCTTTGGGTATGCAAGCACCCTCCGCTACTCTGCATCCGTCAGGCCCCTCTACCCAATGTCTTTTCCCACCTCCCCCTTAGCGATTGCAAGGGGTCCATGGTGCACTCAGCCTGGGCCCTGTAAATCTTAATAACCAGGTGTGCATCCTCCCCCGAGGATAGCAGGAGGTGCAGGACCTTATGTACATCAGGCTCTACATTGACTGTACTCCAATGTTTCTTTATACAAAATGTCAGAGAGTGGTATAATAGACATTGTCCGCACTGTACGTTCACGTCAGTGAAAGGCCTCAGTACTCCATCCCGAAAGAAATCGCCCAATGTCTCTACCCCGGCTCTCACCCAAATTCCCAACCCAGATCCCATCAAAGACTGATCTGCGGTGTTGTGTATCCACACCGACAGGGGCAGAGCCAGGGAGTAAGCAACTCCCACTCCCATCCGCTGGGAGCATCCAGGAATGTGAGCCAACCTTCATTAGGATACTTTCGTCCCGGCACGCTCCACGTCTATCAGTCATACGCGCTATGATCCAATCTCTGCTCTTCACTCCATTAATAGTACACCTATTCAATCGGCTCTCCCCTGCAAACCACCTAGACATCCACTGCATCTGGCATGCCAGGTAGTAGAGTTCAAAATCTGGGCCACTTAATCCCCCGCTAGGGTCGGTCTGCAAAAGGACAGAGAGCGAACTGCGTCTGCGACCCCCCAGATGAGGTCCCTAAGCAGTGCGTTTAACTCCCGGAACCACAACGAGGGTATTGACACCAGGAGATTGGTGAAATAGTAGAGAAGGCGGGGGAGCATCTTGGACAAGGATATTCTGGCCGTTATGGACAACCTAAGGGACTGCCAGAACCCCACGGATGCTCGGAGCGAGCAGAGCGCCCTGCCTATGTTGCCCTCATGGAGATCCCTAAGGTCATGGAACACCTGTATGCTCAGGTATTTGAAGGTGTGCGGGGCCCACACTACATCCTCTGGACACGATGAGGGTCGCCCCCTACCTGCTGTTAGAGGGAAGACATAGGACTTGCTCCTATTTAAGCGGAGCCCCGAGAGGTCACCAAAGCTGTCCAACTCAGACAATGCCCAAGGTAGTCCAGACTCGCCGTCCCTGAGATAAATTAAAATATTGTCTCCATAGAGTGAGATAATATGTTCTACTTGCCCCCACTCCACTCCTCGGCCTCTGCCCTCCATCAGGAACCGAGATGCCAACGGCTCAGTAGCCAAGGCAAATAACAATGGGGACAGCGGGCAGCCCTGCCTAGTACCTCTACATATGGGATATGCCTCCGAGACCGTTCTGCCCGTCCTTACTCTCGCCAGGGGTGTTGCATACATCAGGTCTACCCACCTCACCCATCCCTCGCCTAGCCCCATACGGCGCATCACCGTCCGCAAGTAGTTCCATCTAAGCGAATCGAAGGCCTTTTCAAAATCTATTGCTAGGAGCATCGCATCAGAGGGCTTCTCCATCTGAGGCATATGCAAAAGAGCAAATAGGTGTCTTAGGTTCAGTGAAGTGCTTCGTGCCGGAACAAATCGGTTTTGGTCTTCATGTACTAAGTTGGGGACATGTCAGAGAAGTCGGTTAACCATGAGCTTACTTAGAATTTTAAAGTCACAGTTCAACATCGACAGCGGCCGGAAGTCAGTCACTGATACCTCTCCAGTGGCCCGCTTGGGTAGTGGGACCACTAAAGCCTCCCTCAATGAGTCGGGTAAGAGACCCTGCTGGAATGCCTCTGCGTACATTTCAACCAGTTGGGGAGCCAGAAGAGCCGAGTACTTCTTATAGAAGTCCATTGGGAGGCCGTCTGTGCCCGGTGTCTTCCCTGCCGCTAATTGTGTGATGGCGTCCTGGACCTCCTCTAGGGTCGCCAGCCCTCCCAACCTGTCCCTCTCTTCATATGCCAAGACAGTCAGGGGCAGCGGATGTAAGTAGACATTAAGCGATTCAGTCCCTAACATGTCCGGGCTTCTATAAAGAAGGGTGTAATACTCTTTGAAGGCCTCATTGATGTCACCTGGTTTATATCTGTGCAACCCCCTCATGTCACACACACTCACAATAGGCGATCCCTCCCTCCCAGATTTCACCAACCACGCGAGCATCTTACCCGATCTGCCCTCCTCTGCCTGTATCGAGGCCAAAAATCTCTGCACACTGTGGCATCTAAACTGCTCCTCAATCCGGGCATGAGATATCTTCGCTTCCTCAAACCTGTCGCGTTCTGACTCCACTCCCTTCCTTTTCCCCCTCATGGATGACCCGTTCCAGTTTTATTAGTTCCTGCTCCAGCGTACGCTTTGTCCCAACTGTCTGTTCCAATGCAGTGACCTCTTACTGTGAACTTGAGTGTTTCCCACTCCACACATCTGGCCGAAGCGTATCCTTTATTGATATTAATGTGATCCGCAAGATAAGATCGGAGTGCCTCCCTATCTGCCTGATCTTCCAATGCAGTGGTGCCCAATCTCCACACTGGTATAGGAGGTCTATCTTCAGTCGCCCTCCAGGTAAGCAACAGGGGGTTATGGTCAGAAAGGGTGCACCCCAGGTTTTTAGAGTGTGTCATTCCCTGCGCAACATTGACAGAGCATACCACCCTGTGGATCCTGGTGTGTAACTGGTGCAGGCTCGACTAGTAGGAGTAGTCCCTATCATCTGAGTGCTGGCTACGCCAGACATCCACAAGACCCCAGCCCTGCATCCATTCCCGTAAATGTTTAGCTATCTTATGTGATGGTGCGCCTACCAACGGTGGAGTGGATCGGTCCAATTCTATATCAGTCACACTGTTAAAGTCGCTCCCTGTGAACAGCCCCCCTCCCTGCTGGTGTGTGAGATGACTCAACAGGTGCCACATGAAAGGGATCTGATCCTGGTTAGGGGCATATACACTACTCAGGACAATCGGGATTCCATGAAGCATACCTTCCACCATCACAAACCTGCCCTCTCTGTCCACATCATGGGTTCTAGCCTCAAAAGGGACTCCCGCCCTGACCCATACCAATGCTCCCCTAGCATAGGCAGAATACCTGGTGGCAAACATCTGTCCTCTCCATCTTCGCCTCAGTTTATCTATTTCACTGGCAGTGAGGTGGGTCTCCTGCAGCAGAGCCACGTGTACACCCCGTTGTTTCAGATATGACAACACTCTATGTCTTTTGGCAGGTGACCCTATCCCCCTTATATTCCAAGTTAGGAAGTTGTAATCGGCCATGTTGGAATGACTACGTCAAGTCGGGGCTCCCATGCCCCCTCGGCGTTTCGCTCCCCTCCCTCCATCTGCTGAACTTCGTGAATGCAATTCTCATCACCCACGTCACCATCAAAATACTCAACTGTAAACCCCAACCCCCCGCCCCGGGCCCCAGGGTGCCTATCAAACTGTAGGTTGCCCATGAAACAGTGCAACAGTGCAACCAAGTCAACAAGTTAGTTAGTTCTCGCCAGACTCAACGGAGTGGCTGAGAAACCAACAGGGGGGTGGATCCGTGCCCGTCGGGCCTTGAACGTATTACTCTCCTCACCTCAGGGCCAGACTACAGTATCACACAGCCCAGTTCATCTGCAGTCTGTGGTGCCACCTTCGGGCGCCTCTGGAATGGTCGGAACCCTCTCCTGAGGACACAGATGCACGGTCTAGGTCTCTCCCTGCACACGGACTCCGCCGCCCCCAGCGCATCCTTTTTTGCCAGTTCTTTTTGAGCCAGGGTCAGTTCAGTTCGCAGGCGGTTTCTGTCACACTGTCTCCTCTGGTTCTGCGGCCTGCACGGCCTGTCTGATCATTCTTGGTGCGATGGCCCCCCTCCAATCCTCTCGCCTCCAACCATTCCCATGCCTCTTCTGGGTTTTGGAAGAACGTGGTTTTGCCATCAACGATCACCCTCAGTTTGGCAGGGAATAGAAGTGAGTACTGAATCCCTTCATCCCTAAGTGCCCTCTTCACTGCCAGGAACGAGGCCCGCTTGATCTGGACCTCCATTGTGAAGTCAGGAAACAGTGTCACCACACCGTTCGCCACCCTAAAGGGCCCGGAGTCCCTGGCTCTCTGGAGCAGGATATCCCTGTCCTTCCCCACCACCACTCGAGGCAGCCTCCCTGGCGCCAGAGGTCTCGAGGGCACCCAATGTGCCCGCTCCAGAGTGAGGAACGGAGTTAGGTGCTCTGGGGCCACCACTGTACGCAGCCATCCCTCGAGGAACTACACCATGTTTGTTCCTTCTGCGCCCTCCGGAAGACCCACGACACATATGTTGTTCCTGCTGCTTCTCCCTTTGGCTTCTTCTGACCGTCGCTCTAGGCGCTGGACACGATCAGTTAGATGCAAAACCGTGGCTGCCAGGGCATCGTGTTTCGGTGTTAGCTCCGTTATTATTATCTCTGCCTTTCTCACTCTGTCCGTCAGCTTTTGATGGCCCACCCTCAACAGACCCACCTTTACTACCACTTGGTTAATGTTGTGCCGCAGGGTCGCCTTTGTATCCTCAATTGCACTCAGGATCTTATTGAGGGTGGCTTGCACCTTGGGTTGCATAAGGTCCTCCATGTTCCCCGTACAGTGGTCACTTGGGGTTTTACGGTTTAGTGCTTTGCCTCTAGTCCTGCCCCTAGAAGTCATCTGCAGCGTGAAATGTTTTATGTTAAACATCTAACAGGCAGGGGGGCTACTCGTCGTAGTGTCACAAACACTCGCAGGTCCCCGTCTGGGTGCTCTTTGGCCTAGACTACGATGTCGGTGCCACAGCTCTCTGGCTGGGGGGGCAACCCCCCTCCGTCTGTCTCAACCTGCTGCAAGGTTCCCTGCAGGACCTTCATGCCAATCCAGTGCTTTGCGGGTACTGGCCACACTCACCCCTCTCGCTTTGTGGCTCAGGCACCGAGGCTGCCAACAGGTAGAGACCGTTTGGTGAGCCCAGCGGTTAGGGGGTTCCCTCACTGTCCCCCAATGGTTCCAGCCACCATGTTCCTCTCCTCTCATTGTTGCAGCCCCTCCACCGGAGCGGGGGCCGTCCTCACACGCTCCGTTCCGTTTTGCCGCCGTGCCACATAAGGCTTGTCCTTCCCCCAGTGTCCTCAGAACTCCGATCCGCGTGCCCACAAGGATGGGGCAGGCCCGCGAGCGGCCGAGAAAGGGGTCCCCCGCACCACCTTGTGGCATCCAGGTGCTCCGGGGGGGGTCCCAAACTGCACCGGAAGCTACGCTCACCCCCTCCGCTCACCCCCTCCGCTTCACCACCAATACCGGGACCTCGGAAACGAGACAGACCACACGCCCCGGCTCCAACTCCGGCTCCAGTTCCGGCCGCGGTCTCCCATCCGGGGATGCGCCGAACCGCAGCTCTCCTTCTCCACCCGCGGCACCGCCGGAGGCGACGCACCCCAGCCGCGAGGAGGCAGGATAAACGTCCCTGCTCCTCCGATAGTCTCCCTCAGAGCCGGCAGTGTCCAGGCGGCCCCTGCCGTCTCATGCGCCCTCGCTACGCCGCCGTCAACTCAGCACTCCTGTGCACGAGCCTGCTTTCAAGGCCGGGCAGTATCCTCACCTGGGCCCGTCCCAGGGAGTCACGTAGAGCTGCTTGTGCGATCTTAAAGTCGGGTCAATTGCCCCCCACCAGCTCCTCCGTCTTCTCCCGCGTGATCAGCGCTGCTGGCTCCCGGGGGATGTCAATTACTGCAGGATCTTCGGAAGGCCCTGACGGAGCCGTTGAGTTACACGTCCGCCATCATGGCTCGTCTAGCCACCAAATTAATTAATTCATCTTGTGATATTTGTTTGAAGGACTGTAGAGGCTGAGTTGATTTGTTGTTAGAGGGGATTTTGGGAAGGGGTCGGCGCTGATGCTTTTCTTCTTCTTTAAATAGGAGTCCAGTGTGTCTGCCTTGGTTGTGTAATGAGTTGCCAGTTTGGTTGTGAAATCTTGAGTAGTGGGATGACTTCCTTCCATGCATTTATGTTTTTGAAATTCATTGACAATTTTATAAAATCCTTTGGTTGCAGGCTTAGCATTTTGTATTTTGTCTGAGTGGTAGCTTTTTTTAGCTTTTTTGATTGATGATTTGTATATTCTGTTAAGTTTGTGTAGCTAAAGTTTGTCCTGAATGTTGTTTGTTTTGGGCCAGGACCGCTGCAACATTCTGATCTGTTGCTTTATCTTTTTAAGTTCTGTGTTTCTCCAAGGTGTTTGTTTTCTTTTGTCCTGTTTAATTTTTCTGAGTGGTATTAGGATATCAAAAGCTTCCTGTAGCCACTTATAACATTTTGGAACAGAATTAATTGTATCTAGATCTGTGTTGGCTGTTAGTTGTGTTTCTAAGTCATCAAAATTGAGTTTGCTCCATGGTTGATAGGTGCATGTATGTAAGTAGTTGTGGGGTGTTTTGATTTGTGGTGGTTATGTTGGAAAGGTATCAGATGGTGGTCTGACCTTGTGATTGGTATGATGCTATGAACGGTAACTAGTTCAGGCTTAGCAAAAATGACATCTAGGATGTGTCCAGCGATGTGTGTGGGATTGTGTGCAATATGATGTAGGTTCAATGCTACTAGGCCAGTGGTGATAGCTTTTGGATGGGATATATTGGGTTTGTCAAACCAAATGTTTAGGTCCCCAAGAATGCGTAGGTTTGAGTATAATGTAATAAGGTTTGAGACTGTATCTAGAATAGAGTCAGGGAATGTTGAATTATTAGGCGGAGGTCTGTATAGGTAGAGAAAGTTACAGGAGGAAGCTGGAGTAGGACGGCATCTGGTGAGGAGGGCTTCACAACCTTGTATGGAAATGTTGCCTGTTTTACTGAGATTTATTGCTTGTTTGAATATTATTGCTAGTCCACTTCCTCTCTTGCCTATACGGTTTTGTGTGATGGATTGATAGCCCGGAGGAATGGCTTCATACAACACTGGGGCCATGTCATCTCCCAACCATGATTCTGTTATGAATAGTAAGTCAGGTTGTGTGTCTGTGAGCAGGTCGTAGATGTGGTGCTTGTTTTTTTAGAGTGATCAAGCATTTATAAGCTGGCAGTTTAGAAAAAGTGTGTTAGTGGTGGTGTTGTTTTGTTTAGGAGAAGGGTGAGCAGTATATTTTGAGCTTGTAGCAGGTGTGTTGTTAGTTGTGATAACTGTGTGAGGGTCACAATAGTCCTGTTTTTCAGTATAGTGTTTCTCTTCAAGCATGCTCAGGGGGCATTTTGTTGGGTCTGTGTGTGTCGGTTGTGGACTTGGTGGCTGAGAGAGACATGAAGATTGTACATGATTTTGTAGGTTAGCCTTAGTATGTAACAGACAAGGGGATGTAAAGTTGTTAAGAGTGGAATGTTGTTTATATTGGTTGTGTCTGTTTAGTGTGGAAGGAGTATGGGTTAGAGGTGGTGGAGGAGTATGTGGATCATAATGTAAGGCTCTAAATTGGGCAATGGATGATAGGCGGGTGAAATAATGTTGCTGTGTTGGGGTGCTTGTGGTAGATGTTTGTGAAGAGTGAGAAAGTAGGGATAAAGATAGGTCAGGATTTGTACTTTTTGTGTGGTTATGAGAGCGGGAGTGGGTGTGACGGAAAGCATTATGAAAGTTTGTGTTATTTTGATGTGCTGATGTGTGTGGTCTGTAGTGTTTTTGTGGAATAGTGAGAGGGGATATTGATGTACTGGTTTTCTGTGAAGGATTTGTACGGGTGTTAGTGCTGGTGAGTGGTATAAGACTATTACAGGGGGTGTTGATGTGTTTTGGTGATGAGTGTATGATGTGTGTAGGAGGGGATGGATGTGTGTCAGGGGAGTTTGTGTTAGTTGTGATGACTGGAAAAGGTAATATGTGTGGTGGAGTGGAATGTGAGGATTGTATGATTGTGTTTGTAGATGGTGTGTTGGAAGGCTGGTATTTAGGTATTGTCATGATAAAAGGGGAGAAAATAGAGGATAGTGCTGTTGGTTTGTATGAACAGGGAGTGTGTATCTGGATGGCTGAAAGTAATGTATAATGTGGTTTTGTGTTGTGTGGGCGATGGCAGGTTGTATTAGTGGGAATGGACATAGTGTTTGCTGTGGGAATGAAGGTGTTTTACTGTTGTAGTTTTAGTGGATATGTGTATAGGTGTGGTATATGGGGTTTTGTGTTGGCTGATGAGACATTGCAATCTGTATGAGATCAGTTTGTGATGCAGGAGTTGGATGTCTTTGCTGATAATGTGTTTGCATATTGATGGATGTGTATGGAGTAAGTTCCTTTCTGATAATGGGGAAATTGGGCAGCATTTCTGACCCTAGGCCCTACCAGTCCCGAACAGGCCCAAACAGGCAACTGCCCTTGTCCTCTCCACCCTTAGCCGAGATGCTCTTTGTCATCTCGTTTGCGGGAGGAAGACAACAGAAGCGGCGCCCACCCCCATGTGCACAGTAGACATCAATGGCAGAACTGCTGTGGTGCCGATTGACACCGGTGCTTCGGTCAATGTGATGAATGTTGTCTTGTATGACCAGCTGTCACCACGGCCAGTGTTGGTGCCCTGCAATACAAAACTATACACATACAACGGGCTTGACCCCCTACCCTTGAGGGGAGCCGTCGAAGTGACTGTCGCCAGCCAAGGCCGCTCGGCAAAAAACAAGTTCCACATTGCGGAAGAGGACCGTGGGACCTTCCAAGGGTGCTGCACTGCTGAGAACCTCAAACTGTTTTTTGTCGCACAACAGGTCCATGAGGCCCATGCCGAAACCCTGCTTGATGATTTCCCACAACTGTTTCAGGGGCTGGGTAAACTCAGGGGGAACAGTTTAAGCTGCATATTGACCCGGCGGTGACACCCACTGCGCTTCTGTCTGGACTGGATGCGTGTATTAATTCCAGTGATGTGAATAATGGGATTGATGCAGTGCTTAATTTGTAAATAAAAACGTGCCAGTGCCCAAAGCCCTCCTCTTAAACATGCGGCTGCTGTAATTAAATGTGAACATGGAATACTGAGGCAGCGTAATCCTGAAGACATCTCGGGCCTCTTCAACCCATTTAAAGCCACCCCCTGTCCCTGTAGGTCACTCTTGCAGCTTACTGTTTTCTTCCATTGTGATGCTTTTTTGTTTTTCTCTTCCTCGTCTTTTCCATATGAGTGTTTTGCTCGCAGTAAATTCTTGAGGCAGAACAATAAGTGCTGGCCCTCAAAAATAAGTGCTGGTGCCCCGAACCAGGAACAACAAGCACAAATTAAGTACTGGATTGATGGCATACAATACTTTTTTAAGCAGGAGAAATAGAGCAGAGCAGTCGTGAACAAAACTGGTGAATTGGGCTATTAGGAAAAGAGTGTTGTCAAAGAGGACTCCTAGGTTGTGGTCTACACTGGAGGGAGCTGGGCGGGAGTGGGCATCATCACATCTGGCCTTGTCGATTTATTCCAATCATTCCCTGAGGCAGACGCTGATGTAGCATCAGGAAATTATTAGCCATCCACAACCAACTACAGAGCCCAAACCTTTTCTACGAGATTCCAAAGTCTTTTTTTATTAAACTCTTTTTGTTGAGGTTTAGTAGATTAACCAATGCATGAAAGAACAAAACAGAAAACTAGCCAACATAAGGGTGGGGGCAAATAATAAGAATGACACCCTTATACACTCTCAATGCAGGAGGACCTATCTTCAAGTTGGAGAGATTACAATATACAAACATTTCATTGTCATTTTGAATCTGACGATCATTATGGTGTATCCAGCTGAATGTAATCCAGCCATGTCCCCCAGACTTTTTTTATGTGGTAGGCCATCATCAAGCCAAGTAAATATGTTCTTCCATTCTTGCACACCAATTTACTCCCTCAATCAAGCCTCAAAAGGAGGCTCCTTCTTGAACCAGCAATTTCAAATCAGTTCAAATTCAGTCTGTAGTGCGATGAGAGATTTCATGTAGGATTCTTCCCATTGTTTCCTAAAAGTGGAATGCCAATATTGTACAAGCCTTGTACCTTTTAGATGTTTAGTATGTCTCAGGTATGTTCTTTACGATAGGAGTGTTTGCAAAGAAAGTTTAATCTCCCACTGAATAAACTGACTGAACTTTCGACCAACATTATTTACAAACCAATCTAGTGTGAGGGAGGTTCAAAAGGACTACAGAGAAGTATAGCAAGTTTAGGAGGGTCCCGTTCCTGCAGCACTGGGACCTGAGTGTTTTGTGTTGTTCCAGAGGAGAAACCACTACGATGCCGGCAACAAAGCCGCTGGCCTGCACCGTGACCTGCCAACACTGCACAGAGCCTCATTGCCCCACTTCGCACCGCAACCTTGGTCTCACCGACATCGTCCTCAGACGACTTCACCGAGCCGCTGCTCGCACCGCGGCCTGTGGACCCCGCACTCCACCATCGCCCGCTCATACTGCATCCTGGGCATCCCCGCTGCCGCCGCTCCTGCTGATATCGGCGCCGCTGTCTACACTATGGCCTGTGGACACTGCTCGTGAGGTACATGAAGCACCGTCCCGTCCCGCACCGCAGCCCCGGTACACAGACGCCAACATCATCGACTCCAGTGTCATCACCAGGCATCCACTCTGCACCGTGACCTGGTGACACCACACGTCACACTGCCCCGCTTCACACCGCAGCCCTGGTCTCACCAACGCCACTGGACGCTGTCACTGAGCCGCTGCCTGCACCGTGACCTGTGCGCCCCACACGTTGCATCATCCTGCTTCGCACCACAGCCCTGAAGCCATCCACGCCAGCGCTCCTGACTTCATCAGCCCGGAGTTCGATCGGCACTGCATGTGACTTCAAGGGCCTGACGACTCCCTCACCAACTCGGGAACCGACACCACGACGCCGCTCTCCGGAGCTCACCACGAGGATCAGGACACTCTGCAATTCCAAAGGTACTGTTTGCTGATCTTCCTGACATCGTAGCTGGCCCGCGATGCCGCGGTTGGCCTGAACTGTTGGTTTCGTTGATCACTATGCCGTGATAGCCCCAGAGGGCGCTATTGACTTCAAGGAACTATGGGGGTTATTCCAACTTTGTAGGAGGTGTTAATCCGTCCCAAAAGTGACGGTAAAGTGACGGATATACCACCAGCCGTATTACGAGTTCCGTAGGATATAATGGACTCGTAATACGGCTGGTGGTAAATCCGTCACTTTTCCGTCACTTTTGGGACGGATTAACACCTCCTCCAAAGTTGGAATAACCCCCTATATTTTTGAGCAAATCTTGCACAATTCATATTTTTATTACTGTATGTTGGATTTTTATCGTATTTGGTTTTGCTTTTATAGATAAATATTGGCTATTTTTCTAAAATTGGTGTGGTGTCCTTTTGTAGTGTTTCCATTTATTACTGTGTGTTATGTGCAAATGCTTTACACATTGCTTCTGAGATAAGCCTGACTGCTTGTGCCAAGCTACCAAGGGGGTGAGCAGGGGTTATCTGAGCAGGTATCTCCCTTATCCTAACTAGGGTGAGGGTCCCTACTTGGACAGGGTACAAACCGACTGCCAACTAGAGACCCCATTTCTAACACACATTTGTCTCCTCTATATGATTCAAATTGAGTCTCTTATACGTATCTACTAAACGTGAGACCAAATTTAGTGCCTGTCTCCTGCTTCTTCCAAACGTTGAGCTGATTCTGATTCACGAATTCGTCCCTCTCTATCTCTAGCGCAGTGATTCCCAACCTGTGGTCCGGGGACCCCTGGGGGCACACGAAGCCTGCTCAAGGGGTCCGCGACTGCTCAGAAAATTAAATAATTATATCAGATTAGGTCCCCAGCTTTCAGTAATGACTCAGTGGGGGGTCCCTAGATTCCAATAATCATTAATTGGGGGTCCCCGGGTTCCAGTAATGATAAAGTGGGCGTCCACAGAAGCCAAAAGGTTAGTAACCACTGCTTTAACCAATATCTCTGAATCTTCTTGCCTATCATGGTGTTGGGACGAGGTAGGTCCTGACATGTTTTGTCTATGCTGCTGTTTGTGCGTTTCTCTTTAAGAGCTGCTCCTATGTCCAGTTCTTTTTTCTTTGGAGGCCGGGCTTGTGTATTGTGACTGCAGATTCGGCCATTCCTCAAACCACTCCTATACTGAATCAGGGCTGTCAAAGAGATAGAACTTGCTTACATATAGTACTTTATACTTTGCATAGAACGTTAGTCTGTAATCTATTTTCATCGCCCTAAGCTTGGCTCTAGCTCCTGTGAAGGGCTTCCTTATTTGTTTAGCAAGCCTTGTATATCCAGAAAGATAATCACCTGTGTTCTGTCATAATGAACAGCCCGAAGACTCGTACTGCCCTTAGAATTCTATATTGATCCAGCTAGTATAGCAGCTTGATAATCGAAAAACAATAATGCTGATGAAAGGACATAGGGGTCCCTTGGAGGGGGGTGCACCAGCAATGCTCTTAGAGCCTTTCATTCACATTGCATGCAGCTACGACTTTCTCAGTAACCAATGAGAGAAGCCATTGTAGTACAAAAAGCTCCGCTTTCTGACCTTCGGCACTCTCCGGTATCCCCAATACAGAGATTCTTTCATCAGCATCCTCTGCACTTTTTCCAACTGTTGAGTAGCATCTACCAGCTGATTTACTGTGGACCCGGGGGTATGTAGGGTGTCTTTCACATCCAAGATGTGCCCTTCTGCAGTTGTCACTTGGTCGACAACATTTCAGAGATCTTGGTGCAGGACAGAGACCTTTGTCACCTCCTTGTCGATTACAGTTCTAAGAAGGAGCGAGAGTACTCTAACACCTGAAGGATGGTAAGAGCAAATGTCGATGGCAGGGGGTATAAGCCATGTTGTGATAAAGAGACATGTAACAGGGGTGAAGATTAGCCATAGGAGTCATCAGGAAACTGTTCTGTTTTGCTTTGAACCCAAATCCTACCTGATTCCTCTTTGGCCATCATGGGTTCCAATGGTCCATTAAAGTTTGCTGGACCCTGCAACTCCTCAAATGTACCCCAACATGTCTGCTCAGATCACTTTCATCGATTGAACAGGGTTATGGGGTGCTCACGTACCATCAGTATACCCTCTTGGGTGAACAACTTCCCTATCTAAAAGCCCCTCCCAGCCTTTCGACCCTAAACAGTTTGAATCTGGCCTGGTTAGTTAAGTCTCACACAGAAACTCTTTTTTGTCCACTCGGCACTCCTGTGTCTGGACAACTCAGGTCCAGTGAGCTCTGGAGAATGCACGACAGGCCCAAACAAAGAGATTAATAATTCACTAAATGAGGCACCGCTAATCATAGATACAATATCGTAGATGAGGTCTCATTAGTAGGAGGAACCTTAGGCTTGGTGTTCTCACTAATGGGAGGACAAAATGCAAAAGGTGAGAGCTCACTAATAAGTGGACACAAAGCACCAGATGAGGTACTTTTAATAAGTAGACAGTACTCCGGGTGGCATCTCACTTCTGACAGAACACAATACTCCAGTTAGGGTCTCACTAGCGAGAGGCACAGTACTTAAGCAGTGTCACTAAATCAGAAACACAGTAATCTATATAGGGTCTCAGTAATGAGAGGGCACCATATTCCAGGTGAGTCTAAGTAATAAAAGGAGACAATACTCCAGACTGAGGGCCATATTTATACTTTTTGACGCACAACTGCGCCTACGCAGTTGTGCGTCAAAATGTTTAACACCGGCTAACGCCATTCCAAAGCGCCATGCGGGCACCTTATTTATGGAATGACGTTAGCCGGCGGAGCTGACTGGTGTGCGTCAAAAAAAATGACCCACACCAGGCAGCGCCGGCGTAGGGGAAAATGGAGCTTGGGCGTCAAAAATGGGGCAAGTCGGACTGAGGCAAAAAATCTGCCTCAACCCGACTTGCACCATTATTTTTGACTCCCACCCTCCATTGACATGACTCCTGTCTTAGCAAAGACAGGAGTCATGCCCCCTTGCCCAATGGCCATGCCCAGGGGACTTATGTCCCCTGGGCATGGTCATTGGGCATAGTGGCATGTAGGGGGGCACAAATCAGGCCCCCCTATGCCACAAAAAAAATATGAAAAAAGATACTTACCTGCACTTACCTTAATGTCCCTGGGGTGGGTCCCTCCATCCTTGGGCGTCCTCCTGGGGTGGGCAAGGGTGGCAGGGGGTGTCCCTGGGGGCATGGTAGGGCACCTCTGGGCTCCTTCCGAGCCCACAGGTCCCTTAACGCCTGCCCTGAGCAGGCGTTAAAAAATGACGCAAACGCGGCTGGACGTCATTTTTTTTGACCCGCCCACTCCCGTGCGTCATTTTTGCACAGGAGTTTAAATAAGGCGCACAGGCCTGGGAGTCATTTTTTAGACGGGAACGCCTACCTTGCATATAATTAACGCAAGTTAGGTGTCCACGCTAAAAAATGACGCAAACTCCAAGAACTTTGGCGCTAGACGCGTCTAACGCCAAAGTATAAATATGGAGTTAGCTTTGCGTCGGATTTGCGTAAAAAAAAACTACGCAAATCCGGCGCAAACAGAGTATAAATATGCCCCTGAGTGTCACTAATGCACCAGTGAGGTGACATAGTACTTCCTGTAAGATGTTGACACTGAAAAGAAGCAATGCTACAGATTTGGTCTCACTATTAAAAGGACACAGTACTCCCCACCGGATCTAAAAAATGAGAGGGCATAATACTGCAGATAAGGTCTCAATAATGAGAGGGCACAATATTCCAGGCTAGGTCGCATTGATTAGAGCACTGTTAGGCCCAGAAGGGAACAAGGCAGTTATGGGCTACCAGGCCCCAGCTGCGTTTGAGGTTGATTGTCAATTGTGTCCTACTGTAGCTCTGCAATCTGGGCCAAGAACCATTTATGGCTTAACTCTTAGGGTTGCGATGATGAGTAGTCTAAGGCTCTCAATAAGATTGTGTGGGGGGAGAGGAAGAACTCAGAACTCAACAGTTAACTAATGTAATGTAATGTCCATCCTGTTGCTTATCCATTCATTTAAAATAAAGTTCTATAATCCTACAGTGTAGGAAATTTGCCCTTTCTGCAAGGTCACCCCGAGTTGTTACAGATTTATATTTTTATCAGCTGTAGAATTCTGGGACACTTTACCTCTACTAACCAGTGATAAAGTACTTGTGGTGAAACTCACATACCCCTAAGTGGCATATTTAACATACATATAAGCCCCTTGTACATGGTAAAAAGTGTACTCAGAGCTTGTAAGTTCAATGTCACTAATGAACTGCAGCAACCTTTGTGCCACGCACTATAGTGACAGTGAAACTATGACTGCAGGCCTACTATATGTAGGCAGTCTGCAGCAGTTTTAAACTGCAAATTTGGTCTGACAAGAGAAGTCCAACAAGGCCTGACAAAAGAAGTTGACAGGTGAAACCCTTTCTTTAGAGTATTTATAAGTCACACCTATGTAGAAGTGGAGAAGTGGTGAAGTGTGGCACAATGGTTAGAGACGCAGACCCTGCTGCAGAGATCTAGCCCAGGACCAGGGTTCAATTCCTGCTTCGGCGGTTCTTGGGCTCAATTTCCCTGGACAGAAGATTTCTCACCTCGGTGCCTAATCTAGTTCATGGGTCTCACTCTGCAACTCTGGGCAATAGCTTGCTTAATCTCCACAATGGCCCCAACAGCACTGGGATTCCTGGCTTCACCTTGGGGGTTGTCCAGGAGTGGGCACCACACAGGGAAAAGCCAGGAGCGGTTCCACAGCGGTATGCGTTCAGTGCCTCGATACCTCAGGGTCGGAGTGTGCTTTACAAGTACGAATTTACAGTACATTTACATTTATGTATGCCTGATTGCTGATAAGGCAGCGTGCACTGTATTTTAAAGCATGACATCTAGGAATTGTAAAAGTCACAAAAGCCCTTTTCACAGTAATCATAAGAAAACACTAGGCGTCAGTATTACATTCAATAATGCTAATTTCAGTTATGAACAGCTAAAAAAATAAACAACTATTTTTAATAGTTATTAAAAATTCAATTTCAATAGTGAAGTCAGATTTTTATTACTGTCAAGGAAAGGGTACTTTTAGAAAGTTGCTTTTACCTTCCCAAAACCTTTGGACGGCCATTTGCATTTGTTCTCCTATTTCTGTCAGCCAGTAATTAGCATTAGAATAGGTGCAAAATGCATCATAGGAGCAAACAATAGGCTGATCTGAATGGACAGAGATGACCCCCTTTAAACTGACAGAATATGCAGGGTTGGGCATTGAGGATCCTTTTTGATATTAAAGTGTCAAATTCTATTTCAAAGTTCTGCTGGGGTTATTCATATAGCACTGCAGGCACACTTCAAAGAACCCTTCCCCTGACACAGGCATGTTAGCTGACACCTGAGTAGATCCCTTCCTTTATCCCCCAGCTAGGCATATCTAATCACAGTGGGCCTCATTCTGACAATAAAGCCCAAATCCTGCTTGAATGTCAAATCCTGCTGGGCTTCTACATATAACACTTGAAGCACATTTCAAAGTGCAAAGACAAGATGCCAAAACAGTTATTGTGTATCCACAGAAACAAACCAGTGGTGCACACCAAGCAAAACAATATCTCTACTTAAGAGATAGTCAAATATCTTGAAGAGACCAATTAACATATCATAATAAATTCCCCTAGAATGCTTGTTTGGTCCTCTCTCTTCCTTAAATGAACTAAACATTCATAAATCTGACCAGAACATACTGTAAACAAATATACAACTAACCAAAAGAAGAATATGTCCATGCGAATATAAGTTTTAATACAAAAAGGAAAAATCTTCTTAAATACATAAACATATACATATATATACAAAACATGAAGAAAATAAATGGATAGCCATCAGCCGACACGTGTTTCGTCCTGACTGGACTTCTTCAAGGCTGAGAAAATCACAACAGACAACAATCAATACACGACAAACATATATATACAATTTTACACAAAAGTTAAAACATATTTACATTTTCTCCTATTGTTTTCCAAAATCACCAAACAAAGGTATTCTTTTGGTCAGTTAGGTGTCCAAAATATTCTATACAAATCATATTTATAATATTGATTTGAATCTAAACCAGAAACTACACAGGAAGAGAAGAGAACCACCACCACATAGTTTTAGTGGCAAAGTGTTATTTAATGTCCAAAGATATAGCATAGAATACTACCCACGTCTCAAAAAATTGGTATATCAAAGCCATATCCAAAGTTCAACATGCCACATGCACACCCAAGTGTAAAAAGACTTCTCTTTTGTTGGCATTCTAACAGTTCATATCTAGAGTTCATATTTAGTTAATATTAGACCGCTCA
Source organism: Pleurodeles waltl (assembly GCF_031143425.1). NCBI lineage: Eukaryota > Metazoa > Chordata > Amphibia > Caudata > Salamandridae > Pleurodeles > Pleurodeles waltl. The sequence continues at coordinate 427,995,322 of NC_090445.1, read as the reverse complement.
ATGCCTCAAGTGACCCCTCCTTATACCATGGTGTAGAATAATTATGTACCTTTGCTCACTTCTATGTCCGTTATATTCATATCACATCTACCATACTCTATAACAAGAGGGGGGAAAGAAAGACCATTTCATTAACCTCCTTTTGCTTTGTCCAAAATACTCCTAAAAAATGTGGAAGTTACTCATTATAATGCCATTACTGACCTGTTTCAAAACCACAATCAATCACATCTTTTCCTTCTTCATAATCAATTTAAATACTGGACATTGCTAGTTTCGTCTATTGGTGAGTCAACTGGAATAAAGACAAATAAAATATCTCTAGTAACCTTTCTACAAAACCAAATAGCCTTTAGTTTCTATCTACGTCCATTCACCTAACAGAATTTATATCAGTGTCTCCATAGTTTCCAACAATGAAACAAACACATTAATATGGCTCAATTTTTCCATTACTTACACTAAATACCATTACCAACTAACGTGCTATTAACTTACCTATTCACCCCTCTTTCTATTCTTTTTGTTTACTCTCCAAGCCCGTCTGCTGATAAATCTCGGCAAAGAAACGTCGAGGGAAATATGTGCCTCCTGTAAGTCTTCTGTGGGCCCGAAAATCAATATGAGCCCTTCGCCGGCATTAGTGCATGCCACGTTTTTTCTTCAAAACGCGATCATATATAGCAATGACGGAGGGAATCGTGTGCCCTCCGTTAGTCCTCTGGCTATTATGTCCTGCCTGTAACCCCCGCGCCGGCATTTAAAATGCTGCGTTCAATTTCAAAGCAGGCTGATGAACAGCAAAGACGGACTTCCGCCTGTCCGACAGGACTATGGCGGCCATCTTAAAAAGGGTTCATTACTGAAAATAGAATTACTAAACAGCAAGGAAGGACTTGCCGTCTATTTATGTGTATATATGGCGGCCATTTTGATGTGGCAATTCCAGTCTATGGACATATTAAGTCCAAGGCATACAAGTACGGCGGCCATTATTATATGGCAATTATAGTACATTGTGTTATTCAACAAGTACCCCAGCCACAATGACAGGAGAGATTTCGATACAAAGATCATATGTATCTCCAAACAATCGCCGTTTTTACTAAGCCGGCAATCCACTTAAAGTATATGGAAGAATGCCAATTAGATCTATTTGCCAACAAAAGAGATTAATTTTCCCTTAGCTTTCGGACATCAAGTTCCATGATTACAACAAAATAAATGCCCCAAATGTATATAGAAGTGTCAAAATTAATGCACATGCAGAGTGAGGAAGTAAAGAGTCCCCCCAGTATATAGGAAAACTAGGGTGAAAGAAGGAAAAATCCCCCCAAAAATATGGTATACAATGTATATCACCAGAGTAAGTTGCTCATACATATGTATGTTATTCTTCATCAGTAGTATACCCAGTGAATACATTCAGAGGAAATGATACAATTCATCATCCAAGTTCATGCCCATTTCGATCGTTCTCAATTTAATGATCCATTTTGCCTCATTTTTTCGCAAATCCAATGTTCTATTGCCACCCCTAACATTTGTTGGGATGTGATTTATACCCATGTATTTTACTAATGGGACCTCAGTTCCTGGATGTTTATCATTGACATGCCGTACTAATGGTGATGCTGTATCGTAATTTCTTAAGGCTCTGATATGTTCTTGGATTCGTTCCTTTAAGGGCCTGATTGTACTGCCCACATATATCTGGCCACATATACATTCCAATATATATACCACAAATTTTGTATTGCAGTTGATAAAGGTGGATATTTTGTATTTGTCACTACCATTGTAACTGAATTCAGAAGTTTTATGCAGTGCCATGTTGCACATATTGCAATTCCCACACCTATAGAAACCCACAATTTTTTTGGGAAGCCATGTTGCTTTGCTTTCCATTATCGGTGGTAAGAAACTTTTGCAGACTTCATTTCTAATAGTTTTGCCTCTTCTGTGGACCATTTTTGGTTTCTTAGGAAGTAGAGCAGCAAGTGTCTCATCTGTCTGTAGTACGTTCCAATGTTTACATAGAATACGGTGTATATTGTGACTATTCTGACTATACGCCGTACAAAAAAGTATTGCTTTGTATGCTGAGTTATCTCGCATTTTCATATTTTGACCCAAGAGGGTGGATCTACATGTTTGATCAATCTTTTTTCTTGATGTTTTAATGATATGCTTTGAATAGCCTCTCTGTGTAAACCTATCCTCCAATTTATTTAATTCCATGTTACATACATTTGGATCACTACAATTTCTTTTTAATCTTGTCATTTCCCCAAAGGGAATGGCTGAAATTTGACTTTTGGGGTGCGCACTTTCTGCATGTAGTACAGAATTGCAGGCTGTTGGTTTGCGATAGATTTTTGTATGGATCTGGTTGTCTGTGATGGATATCTCTAGATCCAAAAAACAAACTTTATTCTTACTAAAATCATACGTCATTTGAATGTTAAAGATATTGCAGTTGATATATTCATAGAATTCCATTAATAGTTGTTCAGATCCAGTCCAAATCATTAAGACATCATCAATAAATCTTCCCCAGAAGAAAATGTTATCAGTAAATACAGAAGGGCACTTTTTCCAAATATGTATTGCCTCAAAGAAACCCATATACATATTTGCATACGATGGAGAGAATCGTGAGCCCATAGCTACTCCTTGTGCTTGCTTAAACCATTGTCCCTCATGTAAAAATACATTATTTTCCAATGTAAATTCAATCATATACAGTATCATTTCAGTGTGTTCCATGTGAGATGCCGATCTCCCAGACAAAAAGTGTCGCACTGCTTGTAAACCTTTGTCTTTGGGGATACATGTATATAGAGAAGATACATCTAGAGTGACCAACATCATATCTGGAGTCCAATTCACGTCCTCCAGTTTACGTAGAACATCCTTCGTATCCTGTAGATATGAAGGAATGTTTTTGACAATCGGCTGCAAGTAGCTATCAATGAACTCAGAAAGTCTTTCCGTAGGCGATCCGATTCCTGATATTATAGGTCTGCCTGGCGGTGAAGTCGCACTTTTATGCAATTTAGGTAAAATATATATACATGGTGATGTAGGATAAGGATTAAAAATATATTTTAATTCTAGATCGGAAATCAAACCCTGATCACACCATAAAGATAACAATTTCTCCAATTCATCGACAATCTTTTTAATGGGATTACCTTGCAATTTCAAATATGCACTACTATCAGCCAATTGTCTATCAATTTCTCGAACATAGTTCGCTCTATCTAAAATCACAATATTTCCCCCCTTGTCTGCCTCTTTGATCACTATGTCTTGGTTGCTCCCCAGTTCCTTCAAGGCCAATCTCTGTTTGTTAGTTATATTAAATGATTTATGAAAGTTGCCACATTTGATCTGTTTTTGAAGTTTAAACAGATCTTCTTTTACTAATCTCCCAAACACTTCTATGGCGTTATTACCAGGTAACTTGGGGGTAAACATAGATTTTGGTTTGAGGCCACTATTTAGAGATGTATCCTGAACAATTTTAAGGTCATTTAGTAAGTCTAGCCTATCCATGTTATTGTAATCCATATTTTCCAAAGTCAGTAAAAGTTCAATGTCTGCAATATCTTTGATAGTATAATTACTCATTGTAGTACTCGTTGTAGTGTCAGGTGTTGCTTCTATATGTATTTCTGTCTTATCTGCAAAATATTTTTTAAGTTTCAATTGTCGAAGAAATTTAAAAAAATCGATATGTACTTGTGTCATATCACAAAGATTAGACACACAGTAGCCCAATCCTTTACCTAACACTTTTAGTTGATCTTCAGTAAGAATATGTTTAGATAGATTTACAATCGAGATGCTGCTACAATCCTGTACGACATCTACCATGTTTTTACTGGATGTGGATATCAATTGTTCTTGATTTTGTTCCTTGCTGCTCTGGTCTGCATCCCCGTCACTGGCTGATTTTTGGCTTCCTCTTCTCCTTTTGCCTCTACGTGTTTTGGCCTTACATTTTGAAAAGGTTGGTTGTAAGCATACCTCTTGTTTCCTAATCTGTACCTTCTTGCTTCCTGTAAAAAACTGGTGGTGGGCATTTGGTCATCATTGAGATTTAGGTTAGTATTGTCACTAGAAACACTAGTGCTGTCTGATTCATCTGACGTAATTGAAAAGTCAGATTCGTTGGTTATAGTTCCCAAAGTGCCCTTCACACTTGCAGTTTGTCCTTTATGGATGAAGTTATCAAATCTCCTGGCAAACGTGTATACCCTACCACTTTCATAGTCTCTATCATCTCTTCGTAATTTTGACATTTTTTTATTCTTGATATATATTTGATGTTTGTCAAGCATTTCTTTCAAAATCTTATCATTTTTTATTTTAACATCTGGCAAGTTTAGGGCCTTAATTTCATTCTCTAATTCCTGTATGTCTCTTAGTAGTTTTTCCCTTTTTTCCTCCGCATGTTGTATTAAGATTGTCATCATGCCCTTCGAAGTCTCGAAGAGCAGTTGTTCCCACTCCAGCATGTGTTTGACTGACAGATCGTCGAAAGTAGGGAAAATAATTACCCTAAGGCCTCGGGGGACCTTTTTTTCAGTAGTGTATTTTTTTAGAACCGTGGCATCCCACCATCGGGATAATTCCTGTTTCCTCAGTTTTTCTAAACGTAGGTATTTAGATTTCATACCTTCTGGATGGTTACCTATACCTTGGGAAGTGTTACTAGTATTTGGAGTATGTAAGAACATTTCATGAAAATTTTTATCTCTCTCATCTTCAAACATCGCCATTTTATGGAGTGCCTATTTAGCAACCCTTACAACATTGATCTAGTACTTTTTGAAGTGCAAGGATTCAATATGAACATATATTAGGAGGGGTCACTTGAGGCATTGAGCGGTCTAATATTAACTAAATATGAACTCTAGATATGAACTGTTAGAATGCCAACAAAAGAGAAGTCTTTTTACACTTGGGTGTGCATGTGGCATGTTGAACTTTGGATATGGCTTTGATATACCAATTTTTTGAGACGTGGGTAGTATTCTATGCTATATCTTTGGACATTAAATAACACTTTGCCACTAAAACTATGTGGTGGTGGTTCTCTTCTCTTCCTGTGTAGTTTCTGGTTTAGATTCAAATCAATATTATAAATATGATTTGTATAGAATATTTTGGACACCTAACTGACCAAAAGAATACCTTTGTTTGGTGATTTTGGAAAACAATAGGAGAAAATGTAAATATGTTTTAACTTTTGTGTAAAATTGTATATATATGTTTGTCGTGTATTGATTGTTGTCTGTTGTGATTTTCTCAGCCTTGAAGAAGTCCAGTCAGGACGAAACACGTGTCGGCTGATGGCTATCCATTTATTTTCTTCATGTTTTGTATATATATGTATATGTTTATGTATTTAAGAAGATTTTTCCTTTTTGTATTAAAACTTATATTCGCATGGACATATTCTTCTTTTGGTTAGTTGTATATTTGTTTACAGTATGTTCTGGTCAGATTTATGAATGTTTAGTTCATTTAAGGAAGAGAGAGGACCAAACAAGCATTCTAGGGGAATTTATTATGATATGTTAATTGGTCTCTTCAAGATATTTGACTATCTCTTAAGTAGAGATATTGTTTTGCTTGGTGTGCACCACTGGTTTGTTTTTGTAGTATTAGAACGGGTTTACTTAGAAACTCGGTTTTACACATCAGGGCAACGATGTGTTTCAGTGTATGAGCACCCATAAGTTTCTTCTTACATAATTCGAATGTGCATTGATTTCAACTAATGAGTTGCCATTTGTTTTTGATTATTGTGTATCCACAGTATGGTTACTGAAAAACGTACTTTGTGTTCTACTAATCTTCTGTCTATGGGTATTTGTATGGGTACAGTGACTGCTCCAGTGTGAATTTCAATGTTAGATGTGGGAAGACAGTAGGATTATCAAAGTACATTTCCCACACACAGAGTGCAGGTTTAGTGTGGCCAAGGACTTTTATTATCTTGAAAATGCTCAAAATGGATAAGGGCAGCCCCTGGACCTTTTACCCAAGGGTTAGGCATGCCTATGAGTTATTCCCACCCACTAGCTCATGCCAGGCATACATCTGGGCACCCACTTCAGAACACTGCTGGACCTGAGGAAGATTAGAATAGGATCAAATGTGCTGTCTGTGACCTGAGAAGAACCCTGAAGGACTGGACCTGCTCTATCTTGTACCCAGGCAAATGATGTAGACTCAAAGGTTCATATGGCTGACCTTTTGTTAAAGCTAGAGGGGCACAATAAGATATAGGAAGCATTTTCCTGCAGCTGCCCAGTGGCAACTGAACCTGGTCTGGACCCTGCTGTTTTGCGCCTGCCTGACACTCTGTGAGTCTCCAAGTGTGTCCTCTTAGAAGTATAATCCTGTGGCGGATCGAGACTTAAAGGATTAAAGCCAGAAGGTAAAATATTTTACCATAATGAACCAGTTTAGTGTATCTGATCAAAGCTCCCTTGCGGCCAGCATCAAATTGCACCCAGGTCCGGGTCTACAGTGACCATTGACTTTAATTGGCACTTTATGTTTCTTGGTGCTATTCTCCTTTAAACTTTAAATATTCATATCTCTGGTTTTGTCAGTTTGACATAATTTTGTTTATGAAATTGAATTCAATTTTTAAATTCATTTTGGGATTTTAATTTTTTGGTTACTGATTAATATGTCTGCACAATGCCACAGCTGCCAAAATATTGAGCTCAAGTTAATTTAGTGACTTTAAGGGTTCACACTGACAGGATTTGTTCTTATTTCTTAAGGTGGAGAGTCTCCCACCCTAATTAATAATCCAATTTCCTCCCTACAGCATAACATAATACCAAACAGTGCAATTAGGGGATTCAGACACAGGATTCCAGTAATCTCCCACCTGTTAACAGAGTTTCCCTCCATCTCCAATCCCTGACGTGTAACATGGGACTGAGCACTAATTAGGTGCAGGTGTGGTTAATTTGGACTATCCAAAAGTGTTGATGTGTGTTACAGTTTAATTTGCTTGCTTGAAGACCCATGGGTCATTCCTGACACTACTCACCCAGAGCTCTCTGTAGGCATGCGCACATGGTGGTCAAATGGTTCGCTGTGGAATTACGTGAAAATCTCTACCCCATAATAAAGAAACACATGCTCTAGAAATAATTACTTAGAAAACCATACAATTTAAGTCTGGATCGATAGTACAGCGCGCCAGTTGCCAGCCTGTATGTTATTATCAGAAAAACAGTTTTAAGAGTACTGTTATGAGAGATCTTTCACCTTGCCAGCTGCTAATTACCTTGAGTACAGCATTTGATTGGGCAGAAGTTGTACGCTTCCACCAAAAGAGAGCATGTATTGCAATCCAATTTGCTCCTTCACATACTCTGGCCCATATCTATACTTTTTTAGCACCGCATTTGCGTCTTTTTTTACGCAAAAGTGGCGTAAACGTATAAAATATATTTGCATTTTGTAAGTTTGCACCGCTTTTGCGTCAAAAAATGACGCAAATGTGGCGCTCAAAAAGTATAATTATGGGCCTATGTTTGCTACGTTAAAACGTAATGATGCAGCAAGCAAGTGGAAAATTCTCCACTACGCTAATGCTATTGATTGAGAGTTTTTTCCCCTCATGCTTTTGTGCCGAAGTGCAGTTGCACAGTGATATCAATGGTCCGCATCAATGACGTGCTACTGCTGGAGTGGGATGGAGTGATAGTGGGTTTCACCTCCTCTCCCAGCATTGCACACAGGGTAGCACTGTAAATCAGTGTAAGCATGTGTCTTCTGGTGTTTTGCCTAAACTGTGAGATGCCAATAAAATACCAACATTTCATCACTTCAGGATCAGTTAATTAATCTGCATTCCATCTCCCTTCTTCTCTTCTTCATCCTGTTAATTCCACCTCCTGTACCCTTCTTGGTTCTCTTATACCCTGCTCCCCTTTCTCCTGTCTCTTCCGTAACATTCTTGTTCTCCCAAAACTTATAAGAAGCCTAAGGGCTGGAAGTGCGCTAAACAGGGACCGACGTTGCTAATCTGACATTCTGTTCATCCATCTTTCATATCCTTTACCTCCTATGTGTCCTACTTCACTTTCCCTTTCTCCTAATGTTTCCTTAACTGCTTCAGTGTGGGCGTCGGCCACTGGTTGACACCCGCACCACCTCCCTGAAGTGGTTCACGACCAGTGGCCGACACCAAGGAGGGGTTTAAAAAATCCTCCAATGCGTCGCACGGAGGATTTTTTTTTTTATTAAAAAAATCCCGGGAGACACAGAAGATCTTCTGTGAGCTCCCCCTGCCTCCCCACCCGCCCCTTTGTGAAGTCAGCACACTGCAAGGCGCGATGGTGTCACTATCTGTTTTCCCCACCTCAGATTCCAGAACTTTATATCACAAAAATGTGAGGAAAAAGTGTTTTTTTTTGCCAAATTTTGAGGTTTGTAAAGGATTTTGGGTTACAGAACCTGGTGAGAGCCCACAAGTCACCACATTCTGAATTCCCCTAGATGTCTAGTTTTCAAAAATGTATAGGTTTGCTAGGTTTCCCAGGTGCCGGCTGAGTTAGAGGCCAAAGACCACAGCTAGGCACTTTGCAAAAAACAGGTTAGTTTTCTTTGGGAAAATGTGATGTGTCCACGTTGTGTTTTGGGGCATTTTCTGTCGCAGGCACTAGGCCAACCCACACAAGTGAGGTACCATTTTTATCGGAAGACTTGGGGGAATGCTGGATGGAAGGAGGTTTGTGGCTCCTCTCAGATTCCAGAACTTTGCAGCACCGAAATCTGAGGAAAAAGTATTTGTTTGCCAAATTTTGAGGTTTGCAAAGGATTCTGGGTAACAGAACCTGGTAAGAGCCCCACAAGTCACCCCATTCTGAATTCCTAGGTGTCTAGTTTCCAAAACGATATAGGATTGCTAGGTTTCCCTAGGTGCCGGCTGAGCTAGAGGCCAAAATCCACAGCGAGGCACTTTGCAAAAAACACGTTGTTTTCATTGGGAAAATGTGATGAGTCCATGTTGTGTATTGGTGCATTTCTTGTTGCGGGCACTAGGCTTACCCACACAAGTGAGGTACCATTTTTATTGGGAGTTTTGGGGGAAAGCTGGGTGGAAGGAAGTTTGTGGCTCCTTTATGTTTCCAGAACTTTCTGTCACCAAAATGTGAGGAGAAAGTGTTTTTTTAGCCAAATTTTGAGGTTTGCAAAGGATTCTGGGTAACAGAACCTTGTGAGAGACCCACAAGTCACTCCATCCTGGATTCCCCTAGGTGTCTAGTTTTAAAAAATGCACAGGTTTGGTAGGTTTCCCTAGGTGCCGGCTGAGCTAGAGGCCAAAGACCACAGCTGGGCACTTTCCAAAAAACACATCAGATTTCAATGTAAAAATGTGATGTGTCCATGTTGCATTTCCTGTCGCGGGCAGTAGGCCTACCCACACAAGTGAGGTACAGTTTTTATTGGGAGACGTGGGGGAACACAGAATGACAGGACAAGTGTTATTGCCCCTTGTCTTTCTGTCCATTATTTCCTTCCAAATGTAAGACAGTGTGTAAAAAAGAAGTCTATTTGAGAAATGCCCTGTAATTCACATGCTAGTATGGGGACCCCAGAATTCAGAGATGTGAAAATAACCACTGCTTCTCAACACCTTATCTTGTGCCCGTTTTGGAAATACAAAGGTTTCCTTGATACCTATTTTTCAGTCTTTATATTTCACCAAATAAATTGCTGTATACCCGGTATCCAATGAAAACCCATCACAAGGTGCAGCTCATTTATTTCCTTTGGGTATGTAGGGTTCTTGATGAACCTACAAGCCCTTTATATCCTGGCAACCAGAAGAGTCCAGCAGACGTAACAGAATATTGCTTAAAAAATCTGCCATAGATGGAAAAAGTTATAGAAGAAAACGTGGCCAGAAATAGCTCTTTTTTTTCACCTCAATTTCAATATATTTTTATTTTAGCTGTTACGTTCTGCAGGAAAACCTTGAAGGATCTACACAAATGACCCCTTGCTGGACCAGTAATTGGTATTGGATCCTCAACTCTCATGGAGCATCGCAAATCCTCCCCTGCTTCCTGACAAAGCTGGAAAACACTAGAGAGTGCAAAATTGAGTTGAAAATATGGAGAAACCTTAATTAATAGCATATCTCACAAGGTGATCGGGGGCTAATTTTAAGAGAATGGCCTGCTTTTCAAAATGGATCTTATATCTCACCCCAGCTCAGATCAAAAAAGCATTCCCGTCCCCTTCAGGTTCTTATCCACGATGCAATGGCAACCCAGGGGATTGGCTCCATCTGTGCTTTACTTGTCCCGAGCTTATGGATTTTGGGGAGAGAATTTTCCAGTGGATCAGCATGAAGACACAGTGTATACTTGTCCCAGACGCTTTGGGGGCTTTGTTGGGCACTTCGGGCCACCCCGAATTAACGACTCGGGTGAAACAGTTGCTATATATACTATCATTCATCGCGAAAACCCTAATTTTCCAGGCCTGGAAATCACCTATTCCCCCCACATTTAAAGCTTGGGAGCCAAAAATGTATGTGTGCGCTTTAAGGAAAATTTGTATGCGCAAAGAATAGGCATGGTCCGCAAGTTTAAGGGTATTTGGGGACCGACCTTTGAAGGAGAGGATGTATCTATGATAGTTTAAGATGCCAAAAAGTACTTTTTACTCCTATATTTGCTGTTTGTTGTAGTATAGGTTCCAGTGGTAATTCTAATCTTATGTTCTGCTCCGTGTAAATCTCTCATGGTCTACATCTGCTCAAAAAAAAAAAAAAGGACCCCTTGCTGAATTCGGAATTTTGTCTACTTTTCAGAAATGTTTAGCTGTCTGGCACCCAGCATTGGTTTCACACCCATTTCTGTCAGTAACTGGAAGGAGGCTGAAAGCACATAAAATAGTAAAAATGGGGTATGTACCAGTAAAATGCCAAAATTGTGTTGAAAAATGTGGTTTTCTGATTAAAGTCTACCTGTTCCTGGAATCTGGGAAGATGGTGATTTTAGCACTGCAAAACCTTTTGTTGATGCCATTTTCAGGGAAAAAAAACACACGCTTTCTTCAGCGGCCTTTTTTCCCATTTTTCTGAAAAAAACGAAATTTTAGCTGTATTTTAGCTAATTTTGTGGCCTCCTCCAGGGGAACCCACAAACTCTGAATACCTTTAGAATCTCTAGGATGTTGGAAAAAAGGATGCAAATTTGGCGTGGATAGCTATGTGGACTAAACGTTATGAAGACCTAAGCGATAACTACCCCAAATAGCCAAAAAAGGGCTCAGCACTGGGTGGTGGTGGGGGGGGGGAAGGCTCGGCAGCAAAGGGGTTAACTCCCCTGTTCTGTTCTGTTCTGCTGACGCAGTAGGTTGACCAACAAAATCTTGCAAAGACTGGAAACAGCTGGTTTGAGCAGCTTCCAAAGGCACATTGCGGAAAAACATCTGCTTTTCAGATCAGTCCTGCTAAGGGAAGGAAGGAGCCAGTACTGAGGGCTGACATTCATGCAGTGTCTCAGTTATTTAGAAACCAAGGACTTCCTTACCAAATAGTCTGATTTTTGACAGAGTTAAAAATCCCTGGTGGAGTCCCGACAACCTGAAGCTTAAATAAATACAGCCTGACAGCAGATGAGAATCTCTGACTTAGCTTAGCCTTCTGACTTTGATGTATTACTTTCACTTAGACCATGCATGGTCTCCGACCTTAACCATTCTTGATGAGCACTGGCTCCCTCACTCTGTATCTGACCCGTTTCAATCAATTTACCTTACAAAAAACCTGTGGCGCTTATGCTTCAAGCTGTTCCGTGACATAATATATAACGTTACACTCATATACCACAGAAAAACTATAGATATGATATCCATGATACTAGACTTCCTCTCTCCATGTACATTGTTTACACAAAGCTGTTTAAAACTAAATGTGGCAGTGGTTATATTAGTTAATGCAATTTGGTCAAGAGTGCACTTATGTGAGTTTATACATACGTGTGCGTGTAACAAGAGTGGGTTTTGTGACTTTGGAGTTAGTCATACTCTACTTCTCAGTCAAGACCCCCAATTCAAGGAAAAGGTTCACTGCCTGCATGACCAAGGTCACTAACTGTATGTAAGCAAACTGTCTCAAGCTTAGCTCAGAAAAGACAGACGTAGTGATCTTCTGCAAGAACACCTAGTCAAGGGACTCCCACTGGTGGCTGGCCAAACTCCGTCCCACACCCAGCACTCAAGCCAGGCACCTCAGACTCATCACTGACAGCAACCTGGACATGTCTGCACAAGTTAAATCCTACTTTCACATCCTGAAGATGCTGAGAAAAATCTTCAAACGTCTCTCTACCAATACTAGCAAGAAACGTCATTCACGTCTTTGTCACCAACAAGTTGGACAACAAGAACACACTCTTCCCCAATTTCAATCAGAAGACTACAAACCATCCAGAACTTGGCAGCCATACACATACTCCGGGCCACTGGAATTATGCGATTGTGCAGCTGTGGCAAATTTTGCATGATTATAGACTTGCCACATTTGCCACATAATCCATCATCTGCAGCATAATCTGCAAATTTTAATAACAAAAAAGTTGTTTCTAGCTCAAACGGTTTAAAAGTTACTAAATATGTAGAAACATCTGTTATCGCACAGTGAAAGGCCTTTTGCAAAAATAAACTTGTCACCTTTTTGTTGCTTACTGCTATATTCGGGCATTAAAATGGTACTGATGAGGTGCAAAGACAGTGTTACCACATTTAAAAATGACGAAATAATTAAGTAATCCTACTACAAAATGTGCCACACTATGTTGCATAATTTACTCACCCCTGCTGCATAATTTGGCCCTCTCCTGCTGCATAATTCCAGTGGCCCTGCTACTACTCAACCTCGTAGGCAGAAATCACATCACACCACACCTCAGGGAGCTCCACTAGCTCCCAATAAACAAACACACTCGGTTCAAACTTCTCACTCATATGCTCAAGGCACTACACAATTTAGGCCCTATCCACCTGAACAATCGCATCTCCTTCCACCAACTATCCAGACATCTCAACTCCACAGGACTCCTACTCACACACATACCACACATACACAGCTCTGGAGGATGGGCCTTATGATACATCGACCCTAAAATCTCCCACTTCACATCGGAGCCTTATCCTTTCTTCTTGACTTCCTCAAGAAGCTGAAAATCTGGCTGTTCAAATGAACACCCTGGCCTTGGCAAGGCGTGGCACACACACCTGCTCAGCACCAGGAAACCCTTGTGGGCGATCGTAAGTTATACAAATACATATAACAACATATAACAACAGAAGCCAGCAGTCTGCGTGCTTGAAAAAGAGTGGAGCATATGTTTGCTTATGTGTGGGACAGCGAATGGAAGCAAGAGTAGGCATTTGTATATACTTGTGTATGAATGCCTGTGTGAGGAAGAGTGACTGCTTGTGTGTGAGATAGTGCATGTGTTTGTTTTGTACAGACATGTGCGCTTGCATTCTTGTGGTCGTGTGAGGAAGAGCAATTGCCTAAGCGGGTGAGAAATGAGAGAAAGTGAGTGAGTGAGTGCGTGGATATTCTTGTCAGCTAATACACCGCCTGCCCACCACAGCACATTACAGCTGCGTAGAAGCAGACAGTAGAGCACGCCAATCTTTGCAGTACAACAGATTATTTCACATTTCCTTTGGTACTTGAAATTCCCATCGCATTTGCATTTACCCATTCCCTTCAACTCAAACTTGCAGATACTCCTATAAAGTATGATACCATACCAAACAAGCACTGTGACACTGTTCATGGTTAGAACTAACCGTGTTCCATGGTAACAGGCCAGTCGCAGAAATGTCCATAGTAATCCACACACATGCCCCCAGAATACGCATGCACATCCAGATGTGCCCAAACACACTTGTTCACGCATACACTTACACAGGGATGTGCAAACACACACCCAAACACATTCAAACACACATTCCCACACACAAAGAACTACACACAAACAGATGCAGTAAAGCATGAACAAGTGCGAAGAAAGCTTTTGACGGGCTGGGTGTCACTGAGGTAACATGACAGGCCCTGGGAAATGTAATTGGATGGGCCTTTAATTCTTTCCCTGCAGGATAGTGTCGAGCGCTTCACTCTAGAGGTGCGTTTTCTGCCCCGCTCCCTGCCTAGGAACCTGTCCACCGGTCAGTTCAGGGCAATGTGGTATTCAGGCAATATTCTTCCCTCATGCCAGCACATAAGGGGTATTAGTAAATGCTTCACGTACAGCAGAGACACAGGCTGGCCGGAGGTACATGGGCGTGCCTCTTGCACATATGATCTGGTGGGTAGAAACCAGGTGATATACAATGCTGACATAGTACATTGCACAGTTTCTCCTCCATTCCTGTTCAAATGGCGATCTATATGTCTTATTTAGTTGTTTCCTTGTTACTCGTTTGACTTTAAGGTTCTGCTGACCTCCTTTGGCAAAGCCAATATGCTTTGACATGCACTCACAGACATTGGATAATGCCTGTTTGGGGGTATTAGAACATCAAAGGCAGACCTACTGGCTTTACTAATGCGTGTTTTCTGGGAAGGGGGGTCGACTATGCGTTGGACAAGATGAACGAGGTGGGAGGGAATTTGTCCCCGTAAAATTAAAAGAGCAGTAATTGCTTCTTATGACGCTGATCTTGCTGTGGGTGCACCAGGCCCATGGGATGATCAGCGCCGCAGCGCGCGGCCTCTGCAACCTTTCTGCCTAGAAACACCGAGACGTCAGGCTCTTTTCAATTGGTTGGCGTGAAAACAATAAACAATGGAACATGAGTTGTTTGGGTTGGCGTAGAGAGTCATACAATATCAGGAAACACCTGGCCCCTTTCGACGCCACCCCCGCTAAGCCCCAGGCGCCTTTTGTTCCCTCGCTGCCTTCGCGGCTTCTGACGCCTTCAACAAACCCACAGGGTCTAGCTTTTGTCAGAATTCTGAACATTTTTCCGAGCACGCTCTCACTTCCTTTGACATTTTTAGCTAATGCTCTCATTGCGTGTCCTACTTCTGCCACAAAGGTGTAATATTGAGGTTTTTATCACCCAGTGCCTCCTACACGTGCTAGGTATATCGCAGCCCCCCTGGGCCGTACACCCCGACCCCGATTACGAGTAAGGCATAGGCAGCGCCGCATAATTCCAGGGGCCCTCAACATAGGAGGTATTTATCGCACATAATAAACAATGATACCAAGGGGTAAGTTATTTATCACTTGTGATAAATACCACCCATTACGAGTTGTTGGGGAATAACAATCAGGTTTTGGTGTTTAATGCACCAAAAATCCGCTTGGTGCTGTAAATATTTTTTTACCATATGGTTTTCCCCTGTTCTGCCGAAACGAGCAAAGGTTGAGTTACTTACTGCATCCCATAACCATCGGAGGTGTTAAATACCTGCCAACTCCTAATTCATACCTGTGTGTAAACAGAGGTTTATCATGGGTCAGAATTAACTGCCCAACTCATAATCGTGTCCCGAGAAGTAAACGTAAAGCATATCCAGCACTAGATGTATATAACCTTCATATTTACAGAATGTTGTGTAATCACCAAAACACAATTTCAGCGCTCTGAGGCGGCACCTAGGCTTGTGTGTCAGAGAAAGGACAACAATTATTAATGTAGGAATAAATTATGCAACCTGTTTTTCAAAAGAAAGGGAACCTCCTCCGTGCAAAGAAGGATGGTGCTAGCAAGAGGTGCTACCTGCATGCATTAAAGCTCTAAATACATACTGACATGTCAAGAAAGGCCTCGGAGAAGGGCCGACATTCACATGCATTTGATGCATGACATCTTGAAAGTACAGACCATTAATTTATTTGGTCAACATGTGAAGTGTAGACTTGGGTAGAAATTACAAAGCTGTGCAGCGTAAAGCATTCCCTTGCTGAAATCGTGTATGAATTTGCTCACCACTGACATATGCTATGAGCAGTTGATTACCAGTTCAAATCCTGAGAGGGACAATTCAGCCTTTAGTACCCCTCGGATCAATAAATTGAATATCACTACATTCAGTCATATGAACCCCTATCATTTAGACCATGGGTACTCACAAACTTTTTCTCGGGGGCCAAAATTGCAGTATGGTTTGCGGCCAAGGGCCGCACTGAAGTGACAGCGGGGGGGGGGGGGGGGGGGGTTTAGAGGGGGCGGGGCTTAGAGGGGGAACAATCCGTTTCATTGAACAATTCAATTTTTATCCTCCAGTGTGGAAAATTAATCATTGATCGGCATAGACCTATATCTTCCTTATCCTCTTGAGGTAGTGTATGCGGACACAACCTTGCCTCTTTTATTCATATTTGCCCGGTACCTGAATATCGCACTAATTGAGGCAACGGAACAGCATAGATTAGGCTTATTTTCAGAACAGAATTAATTACCTTAAAGGAATTTCAAACTTTAAAAACTGTCTTGAGTTAGTGCTTTGGATGCAACTTGTGAGAGGACTTCACCTCAACAATAGAATTATTCGGCATACTGGAAGGGAAGGCACTCCAACGCCATATCATAATGGCCGCCGTATGTAAACATAGAGGAGGGCCGCGGGAGCATGCGCAAGGAAGCCACTGTTGCGCGTGCTCCCGCGGCCCTCTTCTATGTTTACATACTACGGCCATTATGATATGGCGTTTGTTGTGCGTCTCGCAGGCCGCCAAGCTAGGTCCGTGGGGCCGCTGGCGGCGCGCGGGCCGTACTTTGAGTACCGTTGATTTAGACCATTCTCATACTCGATTTAGGAAAGCTACATGCTAATTCATGGAACTTCATAGTTTATCAGAGGATTCCTTAACCCAGAATGTTGTACTTTTAGACATATTAACACTCAAGGAATATTTACCTCCCTGGTGGACTATTTGAACTGCCAAGATACAGGCTTGGAAATACACCCTTATGGTAAAACCAAAGAGGAGTCTTGACACTATAAAAAGCAGAGTCCAACACAATTCTCCCAACTATTTTTCAATATTTAACAGTCTCCCTATCTTGAACAAAATGATATACTCTTCAGCATCCAAACAAGATCTCAGCAGTGGAGGAATACAGACATTGAACTAAAAGCAACATGGGGTGACATTAAGAAAACTGCTGATTCTGAATAGTAGCTCTTCTCCTTTTGGACCTTTAATCCGTCTTTGATATAGTTCATCATTCCACTCCCCTCCAGAGTTTGTGATGTAAAGCCCTGTACTCCTGGACCAAATCCTCTTTAAGAAACCGATAAAGCATGATCTTTCCCTTTTTACTCCTCCTAAACTGACCTGAAGAGTCCCTTTAAGGATCCTAGGCTTTGGGAAATAGACTGTCAGCAACCCTCCATGTGGCCACACCTCTTAACCCCTTTACTGCAGCTGAGGACCTGACCCTAGGTGTGATCGTGGATTCAAACATCTACTTGATCCCTCAAATGAACCAAGAGATAAAAGGATGTTTTTACGTGACGAGAAACCTACATCCAATCTACCCTTATGTGGGATTCCATCAAAAAGTACAATCCCTCATGGGTCTAGTACTTTTAAGGATGGACTCAGCCATCAGACCTAGTGATTAAACAGCTACAGGCAATCTAGAATGAAGCTACGAGACAATTCCTCAAGCTGAATTTATTCAAACATTTCCCTACGATACCTTATCTTCCAGTGGCCAAATTTTTCAAGTTTAAATCAATGTGCATATTACATTACACCAGCTGTGGTGCAGGTCCCCGCACCCTTCAGCCAAAAATCCACATACACAGTCAGGCCAGAGAACTGGGAGCTAGGCTGACTTCAATGCTATCTGGCCCTTTGTTCAGTAAATGTTGTAGCAGGGGAAATTCTCCTATGTCCAAACTGATACAATATGAATCTTTCTTCCGGCAAGAATTCGTATTAACAAACATCTTGAACCAGCTCAATAAGAAAAAAAAAGCAGTGTCTACTTTCACACTATACTGTAACGAATCCTGGTTATGAGCCCCATATTTAAAAAAGGTTTTCAACCCTAATCCAGCTCTTATAACCAACACAAGCCGTACATTCTGAAATGAATGCTACAAATATTAATGCAAACAGGGCATGCTTTGCTACCCCACCATGGGTATGAATCACAATATAAATACATCAGCACAATCTATCTCACTGGATGAACTGTTGATATGATAATCTATTTTGTTACCATTTGGTTGTGTCTGGTTAGGAGAGAGTTTGGTCTGTGGTAGGTGCGCTATCACGTACTAATTCTTGGAGCAAGAATCCTCACACACCCAACTGAGTGTCATGCTTCATCATCGGAAGTGCTCCTCGTCAGACTGGCGCTGCAATGTCTGACGGGCATCCCCCGTAGGGGGGCTCTTTGCCGGAGATCTTAACTGGATGATGCCCATGCCCCACAAGTGAGCTTGGGAAGAGGAGAAAAAGAAAGAGAGTGGTAGTAAGGGTATTTAAAATTGGCTCTGGACCCAGGGATAACACTTTTATTTAACCATAAAGGGTAGAGGCCAAAGCTAAAAATAATGTGGAGAGTGAAGTGAGTATAATGGTCAAAACACTCTCAACCACATATACTGGAGAAACAAGAAAGGTGGGACAAGTGGAACTACCAAACTGTCCCTAACAACAGGGTCAACATGTTTCGCGTCTCTAAGGGTCCAAAAGGATCCAGCGACGCTTCTTCAGGACCAGGTAGAGGTGTACTTCTCCTTCTATGCAACTGCAAAGAAAACTCCTATCTATTAAGACTATCAGTTGACAAGTCACTTACAATGTTCGTGTGTGGTTAGAACGTCCTATTCCTAACTGTCGCCCTGTAATAAAAAAAGAACACAGGTAACACCCGCAAACATGTAATTTACACATGAGAGTTAAAACTGTAAAAAAAGAGAGTCGGTGATGGTGAAAAATACACACAGTGTTGGTGCAAGTAGTAGCATACTAGTGTATAGAAGACTGTTGGTTAGCTTACCCTCCCATTGGAGAAACGTGCTTCATGGGACAGCTGCGGCCCAATGGCCGGGCGTAAACTATCTAATCCATGAATAAATAAACACAACATGGTTGTCAATAAGGGCAAACATTTGTCTGATACCCCCAAATTACAGTAAATTAAAAAGAATCTGGTGACAAACAGGACATACTAATCCCTTACAGAACGCTGAGTAGAAATCACAAGCCATGTAACATTGAATAGCTGTAAGGTAGAAAGGTTGACAAAGGCTGGATAAGCTGCATTGTACAAAATGAACCCTCTCAAGTGTGAAGGGTTGATTAAATATACAGCGCAATGTTAAATGCTTCCAAGTAATCCTGCGTCTGAAAAAAACAGAGGAATCTTCATTTACTTGGATCACAAAAAGGGGGGAGACGAAGAGAGGCTTGGGGCATCCATGTAATGCTGCACCCCATATCTGAAATAATTAAGCGAACGGGGCCGTTGCTATGAAGCTCCCGATCCGTCAAAGGGCTTACACATAATCCAAAAAACGGCAGGGGGTGCCTAAACTTACTTGAAAAGCTCCGAAACTCAGGCAGGGAACCTACCCCTGACCGCGCTCCCGTAAGAATGAGGAAGACGCAGGGCGCGGTGAAGAAGAACCTTTTACCCGGAAGTGGGTGATCGGGATGACGTGTATGGAAATGAGCACATATCAGAGCACGAGCGTCGGGATGACGCGCAGCTTGTTACTAGGCAACATTGCCGGGCGAGCGCTCCGGCTTTGTTATGAGTGAAATGGCAGTAGAAAGGGGACTGTGTATGGTACCCCTTTGTAAAAAACTGTTCACAGCCCCGGGAAATAGAGGATCAGTCGGGATATCTTACAAATGTCCAAAAGATATAGGGAATACTGATGTCGTAGCGTCTCATCCCAAAAACTGTCCCTAGTCCAGAAAATGGGGGGTCAAACGGGATATCTTAAAAATGTCCTTACAGTAGAGGTAATACTAGTGTCAAAAAAACCACATCGCACATTGGATGCCTGTATTGAAAAGTGGCCACAACGAGGACTCGAGAAAGACGCTACCAGAGGTACTGTTGAGAGGACCAGGGAGTACCAAAGACTATGGGGGTCATTACGACATCGGCGGGCGGCTACACCCGACCTCGACCCTCAGCAACCGTTAACAAACAAAGGGCACTGTGGGACACCCCACCGGTGACGGGTCATTTTCCCTGTGGCAATTGTAATGTATGCTCACTCACGAAACGCACCGACAGCCTTGAACTGGACCCAATTGGCACATGGCGGTTACTTAAGCACACTAACTGCAACACTCGCAACTGTGTGTACTTGATTACGTGCCCGTGTAACTTACAGTATGTAGGCATGACCACTAGAGCAGTCAAAATGAGAATCAACGAGCATCAGAGTAACATCAGATGTGGACGCACCACAACCAAACTTAGTATACATTACATTAATGCGAATCACAGTCCAGATGATATATGGTGGGGCATTTTACAGACCAGTTCATCTAAGTACACAAGATCCCTTTTTAAACTTGAACAACCCTGGGTGTACAAACTCAACACCCATATCAGAGGACTTAATGATGACATCCCATGGATTATCCTGTCACATAGATAACTGGATTAAATAGGGGGGTCCACTTTAGGATTTTGCCCTTAATCCCCCCCCACTTGGTTACCCAGATGGGTCCTTATAGAGTGCCCATTGTCTTCCTCTTGCGAACTGATACTGGCTATTCCAGTACTGATCTTTCCATGATTACGTTGTGGCCTCTCCAAATATAGTCTTTGGTACTCCTTGGTCCTCTCAACAGTACCTCTGGTAGTGTCTTTCTCGAGTCCTCGCTATGGCCACTTTTCGATACAGGCATCCGATGTGGGATTTATTTTTTTTTTAACACTAGTATTACCTCTACTGTAAGGACATTTTTAAGATATCCTGTTTGACCCCCCATTTTCTGGACTAGGGACAGTTTTAGGGATGAGACGCTATGACATCAGTATTCCATATATCTTTTGGACATTTGTAAGATATCCCGACTGATACTCTATTTCCCGGGGCTGTGAACAGTTTTTTTATGAAGGGGTACCATACACAGTCCCCTTTCTACTGCCATTTCACTCATAACACAGCCGGAGCGCTCGCCCGGCAAATTTGCCTAGCAACAAGCTGCGCGTCATCCCGACGCTCGTGCTCTGATGTGTGCTCATTTCCATACACGTCATCCCGATCACCCACTTCTGGGTAAAGGGTTCTTCTTCACCGTGCCCAGCGTCTTCCTCATTCTTACGGGAGCGCGGTCAGGGGTAGGTTCCCTGCCTGAGCGTCGGAGCTTTTCAAGTAAGTTTAGGCACCCCCTGCCGTTTGTTGGGATTATGTGTAATTACGGGTGACAAGCCCTTTGATGGAGCGGGCGCTTCATAGTAATGGCCCCGTTCGCTTAATTATTTCAGATATGGGGTGCAACATTACACAGATGCCCCAAGCCTCTCTTCGTCTCCCCCCTTTTTGTGATCCAAGTAAATGAAGATTCCTAGTTTTTTTTCAGACGCAGGATTACTTGGAAGCATTTAACATTGCGCTGTATATTTAATCGACCCTTCACACTTGAGAGGGTTCATTTTGTACAATGCAGCTTATCCAGCCTTTATCAACCTTTCTACCTTACAGCTATTCAATGTTAGATGGCTTGTGATTTCTACTCAGCGTTCTGTAAGGGATTAGTATGTCCTGTTTGTCGCCAGATTCTTTTTCACTTACTGTAATTTGGGGGTATCAGACAAATGTTTGCCCTTATTGACAACCATGTTGTGTTTATTTATTCATGGATTAGATAGTTTACGCCCGGCCATTGGGCCGCAGCTGTCCCATGAAGCACGTTTCTCCAATGGGAGGGTAAGCTAACCAACAGTCTTCTATACACTAGTGTGCCACTACTTACACCAACACTGTGTGTATTTTTCACCATCACCGACACTCTTTTTTTACAGTTTTAACTCTCATGGGTAAATTACATGTTTGCAGGTGTTACCTGTGTTCTTTTTTGATTACAGGGCGACAGGAATAGGACGTTCTAACCACACACGAACATTGTAAGTGACTTGTCAACTGATAGTCTTAATAGATAGGAGTTTTTTTCGCAGTTGCATAGAAGGAGAAGTACACCTCTACCTGGTCCTGAAGAAGCGTCGCTGGATCCTTTTGGACCATTAGAGACGCAAAACATGTTGACCCTGTTGTTAGGGACAGTTTGGTAGTTCCACTTGTCCCACCTTTCTTGTTTCTCCAGTATATGTGGTTGAGAGTGTTTTGACCATTATACTCACTTCACTCTCCACATTATTTTTAGCCTTGGACTCTACCCTTTATGGTTAAATAAAAGTGTTATCCCTGGGTTCAGAGCCAATTTTAAATACCCTTACTACCACTCTCTTTCTTTTTCTCCTCTTCCCAAGCTCACTTGTGGGGCCTTGGCATCATCCAGTTAAGATCTCCGGCAAAGAGCCCCCCTACGGGGGGGTGCCAGTCAGACATTGCAGCGCCAGTCTGACGAGGAGCACTTCCGATGATGAAGCACAACACTCAGTTGGGTGTGTGAGGATTCTTGCTCCTAGAATTAGGACTTCCTTCTCCCACTTCCTCTTTGGAACAGTGTATTTTATTGCCAAGTACCTTATATTAGGGAGGTCATACACTGGATCATTATTCCTCCCCATCCCTTCTCTTATTAATCTGCGCTATCACATACTTCATAATAAAAAGGTGTTTATTATGATAGGATATAGTTTCCTGGCTTTATTTTCCCAGCGATATAAAATAAACTCTACAGCATAAACTATAGAATCAGACCTAAGGCCTGGAAAGGGCAGCCATCTTCCTACTGTCTACCAACTCATGAAACATTTTAATCTATATAGAATGCAGCTGTACAGTACCTTGCTCATTCCCGACTCCTTTTCACATGTGCTTGCCTCAGGTGTTTTTAAATTAAGTTACCGACCAAGGCATCCTTGCCGTTTCTTTTGTGGCTTGCGAGTTTTAAGGTCACAAGTGATTTAGTGATGCTGTTCTTGAGTGCTCACTGGAATGGAATTGGAAGGCAAAAATTGAATAGTCCAGCACACTTTGGCCAGCAACTCATGTCCAGTCCATAAGGCTATGTCATCGAGGGACATTAACAAAGGTTAGGGTTATGCCCTCATATAGACACACAGGGTAAGGCTGACAGCAAGCAAACTGGTTCCCCTTGACTTTCATGAAATGACTTACCATAAACCAGGTTGCCATTGTTCTTAAGGAAGAGAGTATAGAGTCTCAGCTTCCAGAGACAGAACCACTTTGAATGTGCATTATATACAGTACATAATGCAATGCATTGCATGGTGTCGGGCATGCCCTCAGTGAGATATCGACATATACATTATTTGTGCAAGTACTGGAACCAGACAGCACAATGGCAAATGGCGAAAGTGCAAATGCAAGACATACAAACATGCAGTCTGAAGGTAAGATTGGCAAAGTGTAAAGACGAGACAAGCACATGTGCAGTGGTTTTGCAAATTTACTACGATGATAAAATGGACATTTACCCAACAAACAATGCAAAAGATAATTTCATGAATCAATTTGTCACAAGACAGCAATCATGTGTACTATGTTTTATGTCCCATTGGATAATCTGTGTGATACAAATGCTGCTTACCACACATATGCTCAAAATTCTGGGTATGGTGTGCTAGTTCCTAGCACCAACAACACAAAAAGCAAGGCAGAATATGGGAGATTAATACTATTAACTACTCCGTACAATAAACAAGTTCAATATGTCTGTCTTTGGCGAAGCAGCTTATGAACTAGGACATCGGGGACAACTACGGCATCAACTAACTTAGGCAGTGTCGCCACTCAGCAAAAATGATTTGGAATCCAGTTTGATGAGTGCTGCTTGAGCCTTCTACAGTCAGTTTTGGCAAATGTCTGAGTTCCTCCACAGTGGTGAGCAGAAGACTGTAAAGGCGCTAAATCAAGAGCACCCGACCAACAATGAAGAGAATATATTAAACTACACAGTGATGTTGACCATTGTAAGAAGCTCCTTATGCTTGGAATGAAAAGTGAGACATGAAAATTGTTCATGTTAGCCAACTCAAAGTCAACGTATGCTACAGTTCCTAAAGCATGCCCTGGAGTACATTTCCAGGGCCCCGGGGAAGGGGAAGAAAGCAGTCACCACTAGTGACAGATATTGGGACTCTCCATACACTTTTTATATTATGTTTGTGATAGAAAGTACAAAGGAGTGCTAAAGGACAAGAGTCCAAACATCAGTGCCGCATCAAGAACCAATGTGCAATTAACTGAACACGTTCTGCATATGGGTTTTAAAGAAGCAGCAAAGGCTAGACTAGATAATACTTTCCAAAGAATTCTTGTATGTTTCAAAAATAACATATGTTTAGGTAAGAAGTGGACCAAGAACACAAAATTCAAGGAAAGTAATTTATAACAAGGAGAGAGGTTCGGGGTGTGTTTGAGGATAGGAAATCAAGGTGTGATAGAAGCCAAGAACTCTTGAAAAAGGTTTTTTACAACCGTTGTACATAAATATAAAGAAAAAAAAAGATAAGAGCTCAGAATGTGAGGGACGTAGGTTGCTGAACACTTCCCCAGAGAATGGTCACTCAACAAATAAAAGCACCTGTACCTCATAGGATATGCACATGGTTACACTATGAATGTGCTCAGCATACCATCAAATTCTAAACATCATAACCAGATGTGGATCCCCGAGAAAATGAATCAAAGAGCATGCAGAGAGATTCCTGCTTCTCTCTTCCTCTCACCAGCCTATGCTCTTCTTCTGCCCATTGTATTATATATTCATTCAATGTGTATTGCACCTTCAGTACCATATGCAACTAAAATATGTTTACGTATGGGAATATTGAAGATATGAAAACATAGAACACTTTTGCCTTTGAGGCTCATTGCAGATATTTGGGAACAATGAAGTCCTTTCCAGAGCTAGTCTGCCATTAGTTCATACACAGTTGATGAAAGCCCAGATCAGATGGACTAGGCTTGTTACCAGAATGCCAGATGAGCACATCCGAACAAGGACGGTGTGGCCGTGCCGGGCACCAGGCATTTCCCTGGGAAGCTGTAAGGGTCGGGGCTGCTTTTGTTACTTGCTGACAGTTTTGTAGCAGTGCAGCAGTTTTAAAAGAACTGCCGAGCTCCTTGTATTTCCAACAGTTTTCAGGCAACAACTAAAGTGGCAAGATAACTCAGGTGATTAATATACCTGCTGGAGAGAGATCAGAGTTTTGTTTAGTGCCAGTTTTAACTCACCCAAGGTAGTGCAGAGGATTAATATATCTGCTGTAAAGAACATGTACTATGCAAATCACAGTACAGTATTTTATGTGCAATCCTCAATGGAATACTACTTTTGTCACAGAGCTCCTTCTGTTACTGTGCAGTTCATAAGTTACAACCATAATCCAGCACAGTGCACTGTGAACTGCCATAAAATAACTGCATGCAAACTGCATGGTACAGGGGAGAAAGTTATGTTTTTTTCCCAGCCTTTGATTATCATCATTTTGCTAAAAATTGTTTGTTTGGATAGAAATAAATTGTTATTAGTAAAGTCAACCCTAACCACTGTGTTACATTCTGAATGCTGATGTTATGCTTTCCCCAGCCCAAACACTCTTTAAAAATGCTTAACAGTATGAATGTCATGTCAATCCTACATCTTCTAGTTTCCTTTGTCAACATTTTCTATACACTGATTTGCACATGTAGGATTAATTGTCTCTGTATGTGTGTGATATAAAGTGCTCCAACACCCTACTCTGGTAAGATAGGTGCTATAAAACAAATGAAATACACGTGAGAGAGGGGCTATGGATAGGTGGAAGGCACTGTTAGAGGGTGAGGTAGGGAATCAGTGAAGAATCCTAATAAAGATTGCTGTATCCTGGTGCACTATAAGGTCATCATTTACTATGCTTTAAAAATGACTAGAAGTGAATATATAATGAAAAATGTGTCGCAGAATGCACTGTTTGCAATTTTTTCCCGAATTTCTTTGGGGGCTGCCTCAAGCCCCATTGAAGTGGTCAGGTTGCTCCTTATGCACCCTATGGAGGCTAGTCTGACAATCTTTGCCAGGGCTGCTTTGGGTTCCCAGTCCGGCTCTGAACCCCAAACAGCTCTTCTACTGAGAACTTAGTCAGGGAGAGTGCTTCCATGGAGGACAAAAGAAGCAGTTCAATGACTCCCTGAACAGTGCTACCTGGAAAAACCTTGCACTGAACCGTGCAGAATGGCACAGCCTCATTCATAAAGGCCGCCACACCTCTGAGGTGAGGTGTACTGCTGAAGCTCAAAGAAAGCGTGTGCTGCACAAGTCTAGAGCTGCCCACACTTCACCAATAGTGTCATCACATGTCCGTCTGAAGTGTCACAGGATGCTCCACGCCCTAAGTGGGCTAATCAGTCATCTTCTGATTCAGAGTCCTCTCAATTGATCAATGAGATGTTGAGTTCTTCATAGACAGTGATGAATGAACATCGTCATCAAATGTTTGCAAACAATGTAATGTTTTGATACATCATCCCAGATAACAGGTTGCTTTTTGTTACTTGATTTATGAATACAGTGGATGAATTCATCTTGCATTTCTCACAGCTGATTGTTTTATTAAATGAATCCTTGGGAATCATTGTTTCCTTTTCTCCAGCCATCAGATTCCATGCAGGATAAGGTGTTTTTCTGTTCTGTAATCAGTTAGTAGACTTGCAACATACGCTGAAGGTCACACACAGGCAAGAAACCACGCATATAAAGAAAAACAAATCTTCAAAAGCAGAAGAATTCATGTTTTTAGAGGAGAGGTGAAGTAGGTTGGAAATTTATTTTCAACAAAATAATGAAAGTGAACAAAAGAAGGGCACTCACAAATTCAGCATTTATTACTGGGTTTTCCGTAAATGTGACCTCCCTCTCACCCATGCTGCTTATGGAAACAAGATGCCTAAGATTAAGTTGGGAGAAGTATTATATGCTGAAAAAGATCAAACAGAATATCAGCGTGTACTCACTCTGCTGCCTTTCAATACCTCTAAACAATTAATGCAAATGCCCATGGCTTCAGTGCAATTATGGCATGAAAATAATGTGCACATAGTAGCATTTTGATGTAAATGCTTGTGGCTTGGGTATGGCAGAGGTAGACAATATAGGAGTAAGTAGTGGCATTTGCATCAAAACCGGGGCAAACATATGCACACAACCTCCAGGGTCTTGTAAATAGATGCACAATTTTTGTTGATGTTTTGGAGGCAGTGGGCAAAGACTTAAATTGTAGGAGACAAAAATAGGGAAGAGGAGGTTTAGAGTACACACTGTAGTGCAACAGCACCTTGTCCTGTTGTTGTGGCTGGGTAAACAGATGTTGATTACCACCAATTGCATCAGACTGGATCTACGACCAAACAAGCTAAAATACACATTTAAGGGATCTTGTAGAATGCAGGACATCCAGGTGTTGCTGACTGTAGGAAAGTCCCACTGTTGGCATAGTTAACCCCCCACTTTTTGCCTAGTGTTGATGCCAACTTTGAAAGTGTGCTGGGATCCTCCTAACCAGGCCCCAGCACCAGTGTTCTTTCCGAAAATATGTACCTTTGTTTCCACAATTGGCACAACCCTGGCCCACAGTTAAGTCCCTTGTAAATGGTACCCCTGGTACAAGGGCCCTGTGGCCTTGGAAAGTCCCCAAGGGCTTCAGCATGTATTATGCCACCCTAGGAGACCCCTCACCAAACACATGTACACTGCCTTGCAGCTTGTGTGTGCTGGTGGGGAGAAAAAGGCAAAGTCAACATGCCACCTCTCTCATGGTGCCATGTCCACAGACCCTTACATGTGGCATAGGTAAGGCTCCCCTCTAGCAGGCCTTACAGTCCTAAGGCAGGGTGCACTATACCACAGGTGAGATCATAGCTGCATAAGCAAAATGCCCCTACAATGTCTAAGTCCCTTCTTAGACATTGTAAGTGCAGTGTAGCCATATTGAGTATATGGTATGTAAGTTTGTCATTACAAACTCAACAGCTCCACTGAATACTGTGAAGTTTGATATCAAACTTCTCAGCACAATAAACCTCCACTGATGACAGTGTGGGATTTATTTAAAAAATGCACACAGACGGTATCTTGAAGACGCCCCCTGTATGTTAGCCAAACTGTTGGTGTAGGACTGACCGGTCTGTGCCAGCCTGCCACTTTCAGACAAGTTCTGACCACATGGGGTGAGAGCCTTTGTGCACTCTGTGGTCATAATCAAATCCTGTCCTGGGTGGAGGTGCTTGACACCTCCCCACTACAGGAACTGTAACACCTGGCGGTGAGCCTCAAAGACTCAAGCCTCTGATTATAATGCCCCAGGGCACTCCAGCTAGTGGAGCTGCCCGCCCCCGGGACAAAGCCCCACTTTTGGTGGCAAGTCCTGCTGGAAAATTAGGGAAAACAGGGAGGAGTGACCACCCCAGCCAGGACCACCCCTAAGTGTCCAGAGCTGAGGTGACTCCCTCCGTGCAGAATTCTCCATCTTGGTTTGGAGGACAGGGACCAATAGGATTAGGTATGTGCACCCTCTCCCCCAAAGGGAGTGGGCACAAGGAGGGTGTAGCCACCCTCAGGGACAGTAGCCATTGGCTACTGCCCTCTGACCCCTAAAACACCCCTAAATCTAGGATTTAAGGGGCTCCCAGAATCCAAGTCGTCAGATTCCTGGTGACTTGACAAGAAGAAAGACTGCTTAGCCAAAAACCCCAGCAGAAAAGAAGGAAGACGACAACTGATTTGGCCCCAGCCCTACCTGCCTGTCCTGCTTCAAAGAACCTGCAAAAGAACAGCAACACATCCAGCTAGACCAGTGACCTCTGACACGCTCCAGAGGACTGCCCTGCACTCGAAAGGACCAAGAACTCCTGTGGACAGCGGCCGTGTCCAAGAAGAAACCAACAACTAAGGACTCCAACCTCACTCTGAATGTGTGAGTCCTAACCACTCTGCACCCGACGCCCACAGCCCGTGTCCAGGTGGCCCAACCAGCTAGAGAGGATCCCTAGGTGATTCTGAACAAGTGCCCACTCTGGGTTGACCTCTCCACCCCTCCTCGATGACACCTGCAGAGGGAATCCTGAGGACCCCCCTGACCGCGAAAGCTCCGGATGAAGATATCCGACACCTAAAGACCCACTGCACCCACAGCCCCCAGGCCATGGAGAAACTGACACCTGGCGCGGCAACATTCAGCAAGCGGCCCTCCTCCCAGTACAACTGGTGGTTTGCAGAGACGACCCCCTGGACCTCGCCTGCATCCTCTGAGTGACCCCGAGTTCCCCTCATAGAGAATCATTGGAGACCCCTTGTTTGCACCCTGCACCCGGCCGCCTCAGTGCCTCTGAGGGTGTATGTTAAGTGCCTACCTGTGCCCCCCCCCCCCAGTGTTCCTCTAAACCCCCCAGTTATGTCCTCCAAAGTCACGGGTACTTACCTGCCTGCAGATCTGAAACCGAGTGCTCCCAGTCTCCATAGAAGCCCATGTTAATTTTGCCTACAGTTTGACCTCTGCATCTGGCAGGCCCTGTGTTGCTGGTGGTGAGTGTTTGGAGTTAACTTGAACCCCAACCTGTGGACTTCCTAGACCCTGGAAATCAGAGCGGTAAGTGTTGTACATACCTGTAAATCGATCTAACTTTTCTTCCCCCCAGGAACTGTTTCTGAAAATTGCAGTGTCCATTTTAAAAACATATTATTGCCAATATTTCAAAAACTGTATAACTTATTGATTTCAAAACAAAGTACTGTTGATACATGTATGAAATACAAATCTACTGAAGTACTTACCTACAACTTGAATTGTAGTGAATCCTATCTTGTTTTAAATGGGAAACAGGAGTTAGCTTCGTCTTCTGGCTTGCAGGTCTGTGCCCCCGTCACCCAGTGAATTTTACCCTACTTAGCTTGCTCTGTTTTGGCTCAATTATTTAATGATATCTTTCCAAGATGGCTGTATAGTTTTTAGTTAAGACAATGTTTTAGTTTCCTGCTATTAGTGCAACTGTGCTAAGGCATAACTATCAGCACCAGAGATTGATAAGATGTAGGTATTCACATTAGGCACTTTCCCACTTTTTGCTTTGAATTTGGCATATTTTTCTAAAAAATGTTAAGTCCTGCTAGGGCTTAGTTAAATCCCTTTAGCATCTCTTTTTAGATTTAAAAGTTATTTTTAAGTTATGATTTAGTTACTAGAAGTAATTTTTAATTTCCAAAAAGTAATCCCAACTTTTTGTAACATAATGAGCAGCTCAGAGGAAACGTTTGTGGAACTCAACCTCACCCCTTACCTCCATCTAGGGATGGCAGAGTTAAGATCCCTCTGTAAGATGAAAAAGATTAAAACAGGTTCCAACCCTACCAAGGTCAAGCTCCAGGAGCTCTTGGTAGAGTACACCAGGAACCACCCTGCAGAGGAGTAAAAACTCCACTCAGACAGGGAAGATGTTAGAGATGAGGAGAATTACCTTCCCCTCCTCACCTAACTAAGGAGACCAGGGTCTCAAGACCCCGGTCTCCAAGGACAGTACTCACTGGATCTTCCACAGGAACGTCCAGCTCCTCTGAGAACATTGGGGACAGCCTCAATGAAGAGACTTCCACCAGAGGGTGACCAAAAGAAAGGGGTCACAAAGCCTTCCCAGAGGAAGGGTGATGAGACACCTAACGACAAAAACAAAGTCTTCACAAGGGCTCCAAAAACCTGCTCAGGAGGGTGGGCCCAGAGCCTCTTCACAGTCCACAAATGGGTATGAGGGTAAAAACTTTGATCCCAAGAAGGCCTGGTGTCACAACTGTAAACAGCATAGACACCAAACTAGAGACATGACCTGTTCCAAGAAAAATTCCACTAGCACTACTCCAGTTAGTACTGGAATAGCCAGTCTCCAGGTGGGATCAACAGTGTGCCCAGAGCAAATCAGGGTTCACACTGAAGCTATTCTAGTCTCTGAGGGTGGGTGGATATAACCACATTGGCTGCCTGGCCGCCTAACATGCACAAATACAGGCAGCAACTCTTAATCAATGGGACAAAGGGATACCAGTGTCACCATGGTGACAAAGCAAGACAGTATTTGGCTCGACAAACATATCCTGTTGCCAATGCTGACAATGAGACTAAAGTCCATCACATGGCTATGGTGACTTTAGAATGGGGAAGGGGTTACTGGTCTGAAACAGGTAGTGGTCTCTTCTGCAATTTCAGTGGAATGCTTTCTAGGGAACGATCTGGAGTCCTCAGCTTGGGCTGATGTAGAGCTCAAAACCCATGCAGCCATGCCGGTAATCCCTGAACTGGTGTGTATGGAAACAAGAGCACAAAGCAGAGCACAGGGTGAAAAAGAAGTGTTGGAACCTGGAATAATGGTCCAGCCTTCCAAGAGAAACGGTAAGATGACTGAGGGATCAGCCGCTGAACAGTAAAGGAAACAAGACCTCTCTTCCCAGGAAAATGTCTTATCCCCTGAGGGAACTGAGTCCCTGGATCTGGACCCTTAACAGGTGGAGCTCTTGGGCCCAGGGGGGCCCTCAAGGGAACACCTGTGCCAGGGACAAAAGACTTGTCCCACTCTTAAAGGCCCTAGGCAGTAAGCTGCTGCACTGGAGGAGGGAGATATCAGTGGCTCCCACAGGGTCTATTAGGAGGATGGACTTCTTTACACTGGAGCCAGAGACGGCAAACCTGGTGCCCTAGGAGAGTGGTAGTGCCTCAGGAGTTGAGAGTTTATCCTCACTTTGGCCTATGACATGACCCTAGCTGGGCATTTGGGACAAACCAAAATGTGGAGCAGACTTGTAAACCACTTTTATTGGCCCAATATGTCCCAGAAAGTGAAGGAGTTTTTCAGCTCCTGTGTCACATGTCAAGCCAGTAGCAAGAAAGGTGGCCACCCAAAGGACCCCTCCCCCCATCCCACTTCCAGTAGTGGTGGTGGTACCCTTTGAAAGCATTGGTGTGGACATTGTGGGTCCACTTGAACCACCCACAGCCTCAGGGAACCAGTACACACTGGTAGTAGTTGATCATGCTACCAGATACCCTGAAGCAATTCCCCCCTAGGTCTACTACAGCTCCTGCATTAGCCAAGGTCCTGATTGATATTTTTGCCAGAGTGGGTTTTCCTAAAGGGGTGGTTTTTGACAGATACAAACTTCATGACAGCTTACCTGAAACACATGTGGAATGAGTGTGGGGTGACTTACAAATTCATCACACCGTACCATCCACAAACCAATTGACTTGTTGAGAGATTTAACACAACACTGAAGGGCATGACCATGGGGCTCCCTGAAAAAATCAAAAGGAGATGGAATGTCCACCTGCCATTCCTGCTTTTCACCTACAGAGGTTCCACAGAAGGGAGAAGGGATTTCCCTCTTTGAGCTTCTGTTTGGCCATCCTGTAAGGGGAGCACTGGCACTTGTTAAAAAATGCTGGGAGAGACATCTCCATGCGCCTAAACAAGATGTGGTGGACTGTATGCTTGGCCTCTGCTCTAGGAAGGCTGAATACATAGAAAAGGTATCCAAATACCTTGAGGCCAGCCGACAACTCCAGAAGTTGTAGTATGACCAAAAGGCTGCACTGGTAGAATACCAGCCAGGAGAGAAAGTCTGGGTTCTGGAGCCTGTGGCACCCAGGACAGATGGAGTGGCCCTTACCCAGTCCTGGAAAAGAAGAGTCAGTTCACCTACTTGGTGGGCCTGAGTACCAGCAGGACAGCCAAGAGGGTGATTCATGTTAACTGCCTGAAACTCTATAATGATAAGGCAGACATAACCTTTCTGAAGGTTATTGATGAGAATCAGGAACCTGAGAGTGAACCTGGATGGGTCAGAAATCCTTAAGTCACCAAAATATTTATTCTTTAATGAATATGTACCTGTTTCCACATATCCAAATCCTTTATCACAAAAATATTCCCTTTAAAAAAAAAAATGTTTAATTCTGAAATGTACTTGGCAAAGACCCAAGCGCTGTATACCAATTTAAAAAGCTTTCGAATTCAACAAGGGTCCATATAAATGACAGCAATGGTATTTTCACTGGAGGAAAGGTTTATGATTGATCAGAGTTACTACAGTAACTGTTTGGATGTATA
Source organism: Pleurodeles waltl (assembly GCF_031143425.1). Classification (NCBI taxonomy): domain Eukaryota; kingdom Metazoa; phylum Chordata; class Amphibia; order Caudata; family Salamandridae; genus Pleurodeles; species Pleurodeles waltl. The sequence continues at coordinate 427,962,021 of NC_090445.1, read as the reverse complement.
CTTTCAGCCAGGTCTCTTATCAGTGTTATTTTGAAGCTAAGTGCAATGGTTGATGGGGTGGAGAGGGTAATTACGGGTGTCTGCCTCGGACTGTGGCAGAATGGGGTTCCACTACTGACTCCACCAACAGACATATGCACAGTAGCAGGTAGAGGAATCTGGCTGGGTGGTTTACTGTGACTATCAAACAATTAACTAGTGGCATAGCAAAGGCCTCTGCGGCGCCCCCTCCACCCCCGAAAGCTCCAGGGGGCACCCTTAGCACAGTAACCTGGACTGAGAGCTCCTGAGTGAGTCCAGATGTACTTTGTTTTTGGGGGCGGAGGTGGGCGGCAGGACCAAGTTCAGTTGCCCCCTCCACCCCCACTGCCAAAACGCTGTCAGACACCTGCTCAAGAACAACAGACTATAGGCAGGCATGGTTTGCACCACATATGTGTGGTTTTGAAGAAAAAAAAAAAGAAAAAGAGGAAACAGGTAAAGTTTAACGGCCAAGGAAAGCACAGGTCCGTATTTTGCAGGCCAGGTGAACGCTGCCGCCCAGCTCCTTGAAGAACATAATTGAGGTTCTACATTGGATTTTTTTGTTGTTGTTAAAGTATCACGGAGGTTCAGCCAAGGCAACCAGGAAGTACCACGCAAACATACAGAGCTCACTCTTGAATGGACTGAGCCGTCTCGTTTTTTAAACGGAAGGAGCTATAGTGTGTCTGCAAGGCTGGGGTAAGAGCGGTGGAATGTGGCATTTCGTGTTAGTTGTGTGGTAGCAGCTGCTAAATTTGGGTGGCACCGATGAGCATTAAAGCAAGACTGAACAACATGAACCTGCAAGCATCTCTGAAACTAAGGTCAGGCGGCAACCTACATGTCCTCAGGAGACTTTGGTACATACCACGACAACGTGCTCGTGACACATCAGGGTGACTGTCGTCATTATTATAAGATTATTGCATGCCCAAAAAATGTGCGTAATAAGGCGTGTTTTTCTCTGAGCACATCAAACCGGGTTACCAGTGGGCGACAACATAACCTTCAGGTTTTACACATAGGACAGAATGTTCCTCAGCTAGCCTCTGCCAGCTCCAACAAGCAGGAGGGAGAGCAGAGGGGGCGCCGCCCTTGGGGCCACTGCCCCCTACCCTTTTGGCAGTGGAGGCTGCACAACGGGCCTCCTGAAGTGGGAAAACTGGTGGCAAATTCACACCCCTTCCTCAACTGGGCTGTTGTGAAGGTTTAAGACCTCCACTAACTTCACAGTTGTTTTATTTTATGAGAGTCTAAAATGTAAACATCAAGGAAACTGGTTGGAAATTGATTTGATCACCCGGTGATGAATGGCTTCTTGCTGGCCTTGCCGAAGGCCAAAAACCAAACAGGGAAAAATGTAAACAAACAGTGGCAGGAAAAAAAAAAAAAAAAAAGTCTGGTTTTAATCTGCCAACAAATGCAAGTCAAATTCGCTTTGCCAACAGGAAAAGCCCTGCTTACTGTATGCAAGTAATGATTACGGGAAGTGAGTGCGACGGTACTGTTAAAAGTACTTTGCAGATGCAAAATCGTCCCTCGTGCATGCTCCTGAAAGGAGAGAATGATGCACCAAATGAACAGTACAAGAATTGTAATCAATTCATACTTGATTTGTAAGAAAATGGGGGCCATATTTATACTTAGTTTGTGCTGAATTAGCAACAAAAAAAATTGCGCCAATTCAGCGCAAAACAAACGCCATAATTATACTTTGGCACTAGACACGTCTAGCGCCAAAGTTGTAGAATTTACATTGTTTTCGGGGGGGGGGGGGGAAAGACCTACCTTGCGTCAGTGAGATGCAAAGTTGGTGTTCCTTTCCAGAAAAGGATAATATGGCCATTGCACCATATTTATCCCCTGTGCTAAAATCCAACACGGGTGGATAGGGGCCTTAAATAACGGTGCTAAGCTTGCTTAGCGCCATTATTTAACACATGGGTCTGGGCAGGCGTAAGGTGTAGGCAGATTTCCATGGTCAGAGACCATGGAAATTGCCCACAGGTGCCCTTCCCTGTCCCCAGGGACACCCCCACCCACATCAGGAGGGCACCCCTCCAAGGTAAATCTTTTTTTTTTTTTTTTTTGCCCAACACCACTCGGGCCCCTGACTTGCATGCCACTAGCCCAATGATCATGCCCAAGGGACATTTGGCCCCCTGGCATGGCCATTGGGGTTGTGGGCATGGCTCCTGTCTTTACTAAGCCAGGAGCCATGTCCATGTGCACCAGAAAATGGCACTACTCTGCTTAAAGGCAATTTTTTCCCTCTAAATAGTGTAGCACCATAATTTGGTGCACAAGCCCCGGTTCCCCCTACGCCTCCCCGGCCCTGTTAGTGTCCTTTCCAAGGACACTAACGGGGCTTAGCGCCGGCTGGCACCATTCCATTAATATGGCACCCGGACAGCATCTGGGAATGGCACCATACTTTCATGCAAGCATAAATATGGGCCTATGTGCAAGCCACAAGGTTTGCACATAAGTCCATGGCCGGTGCTGTTGAATGCCAGTGTGCCGAACACTAAGGCTGAGTAGTCTCGATTCTGTTCTGAAATCCAGCACCACACACACTACTCTGCACGTTCTTTGTTCATCCCAGCCACCGCCCCTTGTTATGGCTTTTTTAAGTGTCTCACTGTCTCATTCCTCCCTTGTGTATTGCTCTTGCGCAAAGTCTGATGAAGAAAAACATGTTGGCCCCTCAAAATGTGTACTGATGGACCCACCTGCAACCACGGCTCAAATTAAGCACCATTAGCAATCCTATAAATCGAGCCTAAGTCTATTCTAAAGTGATTTTGAGATCAACTGGTAACTATCTGTAGACAGCTACACTGTTCATACCTAAATTAGACATACAATAAATCTGCAGGCGTAATCGGTCAAACAGGCAGGAAACCATTTAAGCACAGCCACTTTATATTTAGACATTTATTTAAGTGTATATGCATAAAGCTATCAGTGCTCAAGGATGTGGCATGGTATAGGAATATAGAAAATGACAAGAGTGACTATACCACTGAGCAGGAGTAAATATTTACATCGAGCCGATGGCAGAAGAACTCTGGAAAATGGTAGAGGCCTAGGACCAGTAAGGCAGTCGCAACAAAGTCTTACAGTACCCCCCCCCCCCAAAAAAAGAAATCTATATACACACGGTAAAGGCTTATTTTAAGATTGCAAATCAGAGCCGATGCTCAAAATGGAGGATTTGCACTTTTATAAAGGCGCATTATCGTCTCCTTCACCCACTCTTTTCTCTGTCACGGTGCAGCACATCCATCTCTTGTGTAAATCCTAAACCCAGGTCCAGGATGAAGGCAATCCAGGGCTTGGATACCCTGAACCATGGGTACGGACAAACATTTTCCCGGGGGCCAAAATGTTTCGTCTATGATGTGACCGAGAGCCGCATTAATGCTAGCAGCGTGGCACTCAGGAGGAGAAAGTTCCACGGGGTGGTGCCAGTAAGGTGGGTGTACTGGAAGCAAAGCATATACAGCCGCTGAACTGCACAATGTGAAACCAGAACACCTGGAATTAATCGGTTTCCCCCACTTTACCAAATTGTGTGATCCTAGGCAATTGTTTTGTTCCACTTTCCCTTATTCCCCCTTCATTGTCACATATAAAAGGATGCAGACATACATGACTTCAAGATGTGCAAAACCTTCTCCTGTGTTTGATTTAATAAGCTATAATGTTGTTTGTGTATAAGAGGAACCCAGCCCAAGGAGTGCACTTAACAAGTGACTTGCATCTTAGCTCACTATTGACACTGTTAGGGTGGGGAAAAAATGAATGTAAATTCATGTTTGAAAACTATTGCTTAAAAAAAATAACGTGATGTACGAAGGTGAAACGGAATATATCTTAATGAAATACACTTTCTGAATTTTAAATAGATTTTATCATATTTTTGATGCAAGAGGTCTTTAAAAATTAAGGTGTTTCTGAAGTTAAACCGTGCAGGATAACCTAGTTACTTCTTTTCTTTAACTTCAGTTAACCTTTACATAAAGGCTTGTTTCTTTATTTAACTTCTTCCTTAATGTTAGTGCTGATTCAAGAAAATGGTAGCCCAGTGCCGCTTTTGACCTGGGGGCCACATTTAAAGGTCAGAGGGGCCGCATGCGCCCCCCGGGCCGTACTTTGAGTATCAATGCCCTGGACAGTTTGCAAAGACCTGCAAACTCTAATGCGTGGACAGTCGCAAAGTTGCCACGATTCATCCCATAAAAAAAAAAAAAAAAAATACACACCACAGATGACGATCTCACCCCCATCAACGACCGAAGGAAACCCCTTTCCACAGTGGGAATTGAACACGACCACACTTGGTCGGGGTGAAATACTTTCCCATAACAAAAAGAATAAAAAGCGCGATTTGGAAAACGTGACGCTATTTTAAGTGTGCAATTGTACACTATGCGACAAGTCTTCACGATTGCGCAGGCAGTCACATTCATTTCTATAATATCATGGGGGCAGTCTTGCTTGCCTATGTGGAAACTTTCAACTAATAAGAACTGAAGATGGGTGGCACTTTCCATGGCCTTCACAAGCAACATTTTGCATTTCCTTTCTACCCCTAAACTAGCTCGCACATGTTGACACCCAAAAATCTTTCAGAATTAGGAAAGTACTGTTTGAGATATGACAGTTCACAGTGAGGTAAGTAGATCACAGAAATGCGCATTTACGCAGTAAAGCTTTTCTGGGGAGAAATAAACATGTACTGGATGAAAATATGTATCACTATGCCATAACAATAAAAAACACATACTTTAAACCTGTTTGACTAAGTGTATTTACCCATGGTTCTAGTTATGTATTGGATGTACATATATGTGTGTATTCATGGGTGTATGTGTATATGTTGTTTCTGTGCTTGGCGTGTTCGTGGGTCATTGCATGGCTCCTGGGTGGGTTGTTATACTAGATATCTATGAATCCCTACTCTTGTCTTATCACACTTATCTACCCATTATGTCATGTCTGTCAAACTATCCTCCATTCCCACTGTGACTCACCCCAAATCCTTTCTACTACTTTTATCTCCTAAATAACTCTGCCTAAGCCTTTCCCTGCTTCCACATCTAACTCACCAAACCTCACTCTACTACCATGACCTCCCACACAACCCTACTAAATTCTCCCTCATTTATCTCACCCTGCTACTATGATCTCCCTAACCCTTCCACAGACTTCCCTCCTCCATCCCCCTTTACTCATCCCAAGCCTTTGGGTTGAGTAATTGAGTGATATACTCCCATTTAACACTTCTGGATTTCTTTCCTCCTCCACCCCTCCATTGCCCCAGTCAATCTAACTAACAAACTCTCATATCTGCGGCTCAAATTAACTCATAATAATACTAAAACTGTACTCATATTTCCTGATACTAATCCATCACTAATTCTTGTTGGGTTTCAGAGTAGTGTGCTACTCGCCGAAAAGCACTCAGACGCCTCGTCAGGAGTAGTAAGCGCTATATAAATACTATAGTAACTCGTCTGCCTTACGAGCATGTATGACATAAACAAGGCTAAATGAAGCAGATGGGAGCGGAAACTGAGCACCAGATGAACACGTATTAAAAGGTTGATGGTTGTGCTGAACCAGCAGTCAGGCAAACATTATCGGTGTAATTTGAAACGTCTGAAGGAGGCAGGAGCAAGGTATCCTTTACTTGGAATATGAGACTTACTAATGTGCACAGTTAAGGTCCCGAACTTAGTATAGGCCTCAATGGCACAGACAGTTACACGGGAATTCGCTCGTCAAATGGAGCCAAGCCGTGGCAAAGAACGCCCTGCCTCAGTTTTCTGTCAGTAACTGCAGGTGTATAAAACACTAGATACTAAAAATATCCTTTCAGCACCTTATTAGAAAACTGTGTAAAGTACTTCAGCACATGCTGTGAGCTCCACGTCCTTTTCTCGATGTAAGTATCCGCATGGTGAACCCCGCACACGCGCCATGAATTTTTTTTTTTAACAATTTTAAGGCTAGCTATTGAACTACTGCAAAAGTCACTGCAGAAGTGTTAATGCCTGTGCGAGGTTACTTGGGGAGAATGGGGGTGGCACAACAGCTGACAGATTTAAAATGGCTGCACACACTTTAAAATGGCCTCTCTACAAACATATCCAACCAGCGGGTACAAAGCACCCTCCTCCTAGTATTCTTTCTACAGATGCGGAGTTAGTTACTTTTGATGGGCCTGGAGGAGACCCGTTTGTTATACTAAACGCCAATATACGTACAGTCCCCACTTTAAAGGGCGTTACGGGAAGTGGTCTCTTTACGTCATATGTTCTAACAAGGGAGCTAGAAACGTGAAAGTAGGTCAGGAATCCGTAGAGTAACAGAACTGACTCATGAGACCAGGTGCTGTGCTGACATTTCTTCCCCCCCCCCCCCCCCCAACACTGTTACACCCAACATTAGTTTTCATCCACGGTTCACAAGGAGACCAACCTGCTCATCAAGTAGTGCTACATTTTTATTACAACAGGGTAACAAAACTGTACATTTGTCAAGAACTGTACATTTCATATAAAATCATTCACGCAGCTTTCCCCTCTGCCCTTACAAAAACACTGTAGTCTAGAATGTTCACCAAAATACAAATAAGCAGACTGCTCAGCAGCCCAATTTAGCAATACATGTAAGGTCAAAAAATAAACACGATAAGCAGCATTTGGTGATGCGTCACGGCTCCTCAACCCCAGGCCGCGTCAGTGTAGAAGGCAACTCGAGAACGGTAATTCACAGCTTCTGAGAATTGCAGATAAATGGGCCCTGGGTTGGATTGAAATGAAACACTTGACCCATGCCAAGGACAGCAGCAGCGAGTGCACAGAGGGAGGTGGCGCACGACTGGGAGATGGAACATGCCCGGGCAGTGGCACGCACCCGAGTAGGGCAAAAAGAAATTCAAGGCAGTCGAGTTCGCCATTAAGGATAGAGGCCACTGGAGCCAGGCCTGAGCTGCCGCATAATACACTCCTTCCAAACATGAGTGGCTCCTCCCTCTTAGCTGATGCGAGTCCTAGGCATGGTCACATTTTGGACGAGAGGTACAAAGGCAGGACTCCAGGCCTAAGCCCAGAACCTAAAATATTGCACAGTGGACCTGTGGAGGTCTAACACGATTAAATTCACACGTAAGGCGTCGTAGGAATAGTGTAGCGACACTTCAGGGAATGTTTTACTGGTGGGGGTTGTAGGGTGTATGTAGACTTCAATGGTTGGCCACATCTCTGGTTACTTCAGGTCTGGAATTATCTGAATTCTGGGGCTCATGTTTGTGACAATCGTTCCTGATATGTTGTCAACAGCACAAAATAAGGGTCCCAGAACCCAAGAATTCGAAGGGGGGGAAGAAACATCCCACTCCCTTCTGTGCTACAATGAAGTTGAAATGCAAGGCCGAAAGTGCTGTATTTATTCAAAACCCCACAAAAAGAGGCAGCGTAGTGCTGGGAGGATTTGGTAGAAGGCCACAAGCCGTAGTAAACAGGCAGTAACTGGACCCCAATAATGGGAACTCAGTGGATTCTTGGTCAGGCCAGGCTTGAAACCCGACAATCTTTGAAGTGCAATATCCTCCCTCCCATCATACCCCGCTACCTCGCCCCTCACATTAACCAAACGCATCCACAGGTTCATTTAGCTTCAGGCACACTCAAGAAGCAAGGCCTCTCATACGCTACCCTTATCCCCCCCCTCCCCCCACCCATAATACAACTCCACCCACCCCGTTTGGTTTTGGGTGTTGCTCTTTTCTCCAGTGACTTGCTCTTTATGATATAGGTCCTAGAGTGAGGTATCGGTACGCCCCACCTCACCCCCCTGGCTTGGACACAACCATGGGGGCGTTAGCTAGCTGCAGTTAACATGTAGTTCTTGGGCGGGCTCGTGCGCCCCATCATTATCTCCTCCTTACACGTCAGTAAAGGGAAGGTGGAAGAGGGGGCCTGGGGCACCGGAGGGAGGGCTGCCGCCTCGTACAGCACACAGATAGAACCGTCCTCCCCGATCCGATAAGACACCTCGAAGGGGTCCACCCACAGCGTGAGCTCTCGGGGCAGCAGCGCGAAGAGCTGCTGGCTGGTGAGGCCGATCCGACTCGCCACTTTCCCGATGATGGGGTCCATCTTGTGGTTGATGCGAATGCAGCGATATCCGGATCCTTTGCAGGGCTTCTCTGGAAACCAGTGGTGTTTATAGTGCTCTGAAACAAAAACAACCGTTCATTAATACAAGGCACTGTGCATTTAATTATCACGCCCTACGCGGACATTAATCACCATCGCCACAGATCCTCCCGAGTCAGGCCAGAGGTACCCGCTAGTGTCCATTGTAATTGAAAATCACGAGTATCTCTCGACTAGGTATGGTAATCCATGGGTAAAAACGACTTATTCATATAAATGTATTAATATTGAGTCACGGCATTCGGAGCTGGATACGGTAAAGAAAGAACTATCTACCTCGCCAGAAATCAAAATGGCCCCTGCGCTCCTCGGGGCACTGCTTTGGACACCGGAATCACCAGTAGTACAACAGAAAACTAGGGCTTACACACTAGTCTCCGCGAGACCATTCCCACCTTTGTCCCATTCCAGCTCTAATACGTTGTGTGGTACCAACCAGCAGAGGTTTGCTACACACTAGCACTACAAAGAAAACCGCATTTTTTTTTTAACCAGCCTACATGGCCCTTCTATGACGCCCCACTTCCAGGAAACCCAGCACATTCGATAAAGACAACACATCCATGAAGTGACCAGCTATGGTCGAGCCCTTTCCAGAACATTGTGAATAAACCCGAATGTTACTGATATGGAAAACTGTAGGATTTGGGAGGGAGGGAGGGTGGGGCGCAGAGGTTGACTGGACATTATTACAATCAGTATGGCTGGCGGTGATTGGCACAGTAATGTGTGCCGTGCATTAGCCAAGAGTGGTGCACTGTTGATTCATAGCAACAATAAATCATTTTGTATGCAATAAAGTGGTAGTAGGAACAGTAGTGTATTTTGTGGATATGCGATAAGATGGCCGCATGACGTTTGATTTGCGGACTTTAGTGCACAGTGGCCATGTTACCCGTTGTGACCGTGTATGATACAAGATAGGTTATGGAGGCGTTTAGAGTGAGTTAAAGTGGCACAGTATTGCCAACAGGAATACCATCCTATCTGAGTTAGTGACCGCTTAACAGCCCGTTCCCATTGACATTGGACGGGAGGAGTAATCCACAGTAGTGTTGGCGTGTACAGTACCAGTTGCGACACGAAGCGTGCGACTATGGCACGGGATCCACAGCGAGTCGTGATTTGGGGCATCAGTGTTCCATAGCCTTTTCTTATGAGTGTAGACTAGACGGGTCGCGGGGGCTTGCAACATGGTCGTGTTTACCATTGGATTTGTTGTAATAATTAAGTCTATATGTGTCAAGGATACAGGGCATACCATACCTCCCATGTACGTATGTGTATCGGATGTTCTTAAGGTCCCATTTACGGCCACCATCATAAGGCTTTAACTTCCTAGGCTTTAAACGGTTACGGAGAAGCCTTTGAGTTAAGGCCTTTGTCACTTGTGCCAGTCTGCACTGTCTATAATGGCGGTAGGTCGGAGCTGTACTTTATGCGGCTTCTCTTAACGAGGTGCACAGTACTGGCCTCTTTGTTCGCACAAACTGAGCATTATTGTGATTACTTCTCGCTGGGTGCACATCAATTTGGGCCTGTCCTACGTGTGTGCTATTGTTTGGGGGGGTGAAAGAATGTAAATTTTCTTAGAAGTTCGCAGTAGTTGCGGGTTTCGAAGGAGGGGGGGGGGGGTATCAGTGTTAAGGGATAGGGACTATCATCGGGTATTCTACCACTGCGAGGCTCTTCCCTTGTGTAGTATGCCAGCGGTTTAAGTCCGTATTCCTCACTCTTACGCCCAAGAGAGAGAGGGACATCTTCCTTTAAGGTCATGGAGTATAAAGTAAAGGTGGAGATTCAGTGCTCACCTGCTAGCGCCTCGGCCATAGCCCCTCCAAAGCCCCGCAGACGGCTCTCGCTCACTCGACCGCGAAGCAACGAGGACAGGAAGCCGGCGGCAGCAGTGATCTCCGGGCGCCCAGGTGACAAGAGGGCGGCGGACTGGTTGGAGGCGGCGGCGGGGTCCTGCGGCATGACGGAGGCTCCTGTAGATCCGTGGGGGCAGAATGTCAGCTAATTGCGTCGTTTCGGGGTCCTTGGAACGTTAGGGACTCTGGGTAGAGCCAAGGAGGGCGGAGTAATGTGAATTTAGAGTAGCTTTTCTTGGACAGCACTGTAAGTGGAATACGGCCTCCTTGTTGCCGGGGTCTGTGTTGTTTGGTACAGATCGGACTGCAGCCCCTCCCAGGCCCGCTGGTCCTTGCTCGGATCCTACAGTCCCGCGGCTTATCTGGGCTCTCCGCTCTGCGCCGGCGTATTTTATGCCGTCTCACGCGCTACGCTCCTGCCTCGCGTAACCAATCAGAGTGCGCATCCTGTGGAGGGCGGAAGCCCCACCCCCCCGAAGGCAGCCGAGAAGACTTGACAACAGTGACGTAAGCGCTGGGAAAGTCTGGAGCAACAGATGTAAAGGCCTATTAATAGGAAGCCGAGGAGGAGGGGTGAGAGCCGATGGAGGTTGTAGGTGAAGAAGAGGAGGCAACTGCCGCAGGAGAGGGGGTGGAAGCTCTAAAGTTAAAAGGGATGCAGCAGGAAGAGGGCGGGTAACACCTAGGGAAGGGATGGAACTTGTGTGCAGGTATGAAACTGCCGCATGAGAAAACTCCCACTTGAAACGACAAGAGAAGCGCACTCTGCCCCGAGCTGGGGATTGTTGGTGGGAAAGAAATGCAGCAAAGTTTACAACCAATAGGGATTGAGGTGTCATTAAAGACACCGTTTCCATGACTTGACAACCTAATGCATTCTGGGAGATGTGGTCTTCGTTTCCTTTAGTTGGTCTCAGTGAACTAACACACCCACAAACACGTTTGGACGAAATCCTAGGGCTGTAACTTGAAAAGTTCTTTTTTTTTAAATTCTAATTGTTTTATACCCACTGATACCTGTAATTCTCTGTTATCCCTTTATATTCCTTTAGTTTGGCAGTCTTTTTACTGTTTCCTTTACTGTTCTTCCAACTTCCCATGTTGCCTGGTTGCAGACATTCTCTGTGATGTACCCAAGAATCCATTAGGCACATCACAGTTAGAGTCACACCACAACATAACTCTTCGTAATTTATAACATGAAGATATCTGGTAATAGTGGTGTGAAATAGGTGTACCTGGGGAGAGCGAGGTACGCTCTGTACGAGGGATGATTAGCCGCTAAGAAGCAGAGTGGAAGGTTCAGTAACGCCTTGGCCCGTGTTGCTGCTGCCTGTGGACAACGGACAGATCTGCAAGTATGAAGAAGGTAGGGCGTGGGGGTGACGGGCAAGAGGACGGCTATTGGTATGGGCAGCTGGTCTGACGAAGCTCAAGCGAGGGGGACAATCGTTGGATGTAAAAATCGAGCTGCAGTTTTGAATAGGAGCTTGAGTTGTTGCATGAGGAGGAAGTAAGATTTACGTTTTGACGACAAGAACGGTATAGTAGAGGGTCAGCTGCTTGGCATCCGTAGTAGGATCTTGGGCTTTAATCCCGGGCATGTTCAAGGACGCGGCAGTCCATCTGCCCTGCTGCCAGTTTAAGCCAAAACCTGTCTGAGTAAACCAAAAGAAACAGATGCAACACATCCTGGGATAGACAGCATACTGCTGCACACAAGCTAAATTTTAAATCACTCCCTGGAAACAAATGTCCTGCAGAAGGACGAGATAAGATCATATGTCCCTCGAATTCACAGACGAGGATTGGAATGGCAAAAAACGTCTTCTAAACATTATCTTAGTGGTGGTGAAATGAAGGGACAACCGAACATAGAGAGTCGTACACATGTTGTAAAGTTAGTGAATTGCAGCAACTCAGTTGCATGCTGCACTGCAACATAACGGACAGATAGGCCAAATGTAGTAGATTCGTTTTACAACATGACCCAGACTAGATAGATTGACTTGGTCTACGTGTAGGTGACAAGATATCCCATATTTGCCAGAATAGTCTTGTTTTCAGTCTCTATCCTAGCAATTTTTTTAAATGCAGCACGTCACAGAGGAACTCTGCACTAAGAAGAGTCTTGTGTATCTGTGCAGAATTAGCAGTATTCAATAGGAACCAACTTAACACCACAGATATAGCGTGTCACAGTTATTGCCACACAAATCGAAACTTGGAACAAAAGCACAACCCTGTCAGGTCATTCTGTGCCCTGCGGCTGCTACAGCATTCCAGTCATTTTGGGGGATAATGACATGTACCCTTTTTTGTTTTTCCAAAACTGGCCGCCCTGTGCACTTGGAAATAAGCTAATGCTTTGACATGGCTCAAATAAGAAGGATTATATGCAAGGAACGCAGCGTGAGTGCGAATTCAATTGTGGTTCCATCAACCAGATGAGTCCGCTTCGAACATGGAAGCAAACTGAACTGGGTGATCAGCTCTGGAACCCCTGTCCTCCTGGACCGTTGAAACCATTGCAGCCTGACCGTGTTCTAGAAAAAAAAACAGAAAACCAGCCTTAGTGCAGAATTCACCTCTTTCTAAACCCTTACCAGGGATTACCGTATTTTGGAGAGATAGGAACCAAGAAGAGCATAAAACTAGCAACACTCGAAGTCCTCAGCCAAATAACCTTTCTGGGACTACTCATCCTCCAGCTAATAGAATGAATAAACAAGGGGCATTTATAAAGCGTTAACAGCTGCCCCAAATGGCTTCCCGTCTCTACTAGTGACTAACAGTACTGGCCCTTCTGCCTCAAGTAAAGTGACGAGAACGGCCCGATTTAGAGATGTTTTCTGAAAAGGCATTCCATTTTGATAAATGGAAGTTTTTTTGTGAAAGAAGACAGGGCGACCCATGACATACATCTTCTTTACACTAATGCTACGGAATAGCCTCCATATCAGGGGCTCTACAAACAATCTTTTGCCATGCAATGGGTCTCGCATTTGCTACCGTCAGAACTATTGGTGTTATAAATTCCTAACTGGACTTTTCTTGCCACATAAATTGAAAATAAAAAGTAAAACAGTTGATATAAGTGAGCCGATTCAAAGTGCCGTGGCTGCCATGAGCATGAGCGCGTATGAGATACACAAAAGAAAAAAGAAGTTTGCTCACAGTCAAACATATCGGCAAACATGCAATTATCCATGTAACAGGGTCAGTCTGCAAGGCAGTAACAAAACCACCCCAAGGAGGGACAAACATAAAGCATTTACCAATGATAACGGAGGATTTTTGAAAAGCAAGCCCACGAACGAGTGAAAGTGATGGGTGTGAGGTGGGCGTGGATAAAAGCCCACAACACTTACAACAGGCCAAAGCTCTTGTGCGCTCGACCTAAAAAAAAACTATGAGCTAGGGCAGGAGATGATTATTTCACAGGCAATGACTTAGTTTTTATAGCACTTCATAATTATTTTTTTGTTTGTAGGCACTGCAAATAACAGACGTTCATTGTATCCTTTGTAGTGCCCATTACTGGCCTCACAAGAGAGAGGTGATCGAGTTAGCCTTTCCACCATTTACACTTGCTATGTTAGCAAGGATTTATACAGGGATGTATTACCATTAGTTTGCCACACATTTCTACATCTAGAGTGCATATATCCCTGGCAAGCATTTTCACTTTGCGATTCTTCTCATCGTGCTAGTAAATGTTCACTTTAGAGATTAGGTGCCAGTTCCCATTTCTGTGCAGAAGAACTGTGCTTCTGTAGATTACATCAAGGTCTGCAACAGATGTGGCATCCCAGAGAAAGTGTACAAATTGGGCATTTAAGGAGAGGTTATGGTCGTAGCATCTATGCTTGATAGCAGTCAGTGATGCACGAGGTTTGCACCAGAAGTCATGTAAAGAGAAGAAAGGTTTCATCTCTGATGGATAGCATAGAGAGAAAGAGAGGACAGAACACATATTGACTTTAAAATAATTGAACGGGGATGGAGGGGAGATATAGGGAAAATACTAAATACATTTGAGGTGATAAGCATATTTTAGTGTATGCCTGGGGCTAAAAGGGTCAGAAGATATGACTTGGTCTAACAAAAATGCTGACACCTGCATGTGGGAGGTGCTTTCTCCCCCTATCTATCTAGGAAAACATTTACGCCAGTCCTTAATATGAGTAAATGTTAAATCTTTTCCAAGGAGGGAAAGGGCTGGAGAAAAGTTTATGAATACCCACAAACTAAGGGCGTTCACATCTTGTAGTACCCTGATTTAGCCTCATCTATTTACTTACACAAAACATTCTACATTAGTAAATTCATTTTTGCAAGCACATAATAATTTTCCTGAATTCGAAAAGTGTTTTTGCACTCGTAAATAAGGCTATTTGCATGTAGAAGTCTGACTTTTACCCATGAACAGCTTCGAGAATCAGGACCACTGTTGCTGGTTCAGGTCTAGGCTTGTTTCATTAACCGTAGACTCGGATTACCTGTATTGCTATTTACGTGCTCCACAACCTCAAATCGCCCTGTCCCTCAGCGGATAATGACACCCTGGGGGTAAGGATAGGGTGGCCGATTGGCATGGCCGAGCCATGACGGGCCAGGTTCTTAAATGTGGCCGTTGCAAGAAGCCTCGGCAATTCCCTGTTGCGATACATGCGTCATTGGAAGGGGATCAAAGTCTGCCAACGGTAAACAAAGCGTGCCAACGGCGCGGGCCCTGGACATCAGGTTCCCGGAGACCAGCCAGAGGCAAATTGCTGAGCCCTGACACAAACTGGAATATCAAGCATACTAGCCTTTATAGACAGCATTTAGTTTCATATCTAAACTACACCGTCTAGATCGTTTGTATAGAAATATATACAAACTGTTTAAGTAATATGTGTGCTGATGTAGACATCTGAGAAGTGAAAAAATTCTAATAGGAGAAAGGAAGGATAGAAATATACACACTATAGAAAGGCCTCATCCTGCCTGTTTCGAAGGCAACATTTTAAACTTCATTCTCACTTTGGACTTACAGTCCCCAAAGATTGACCCAGTCCACTGCGACCATGCCACGATCCTTGTGGTGTAAGATCTTCCTCGGCGTATCACAAAACTAATAGGACTCTTCTCTAAACAGAAGTACACACCGGATTCAAACCTTGTTCACTTGGACGAAATCACCCCATATTGTTAGACCGGTTCCTACTTTGTTTCTCTAATTGAACCTTCTCTGCATTCGGATGCTCGCTGCGCTTCTGTCTTCTGGGCCCTGTCGTCTTTTCCATATGCACCTCCTCTTTAGGAGACATCACAGACAAATCTGTTTACTGTTCCCATCTCTCACCCCCAAACTCCAATCTTCACAGTCATCTTACCTTCCCCAAAATCAGGGATTTTCCGTTTCCAAGCATCTTCCACCGTAGTTAGCCTGTCATTTTCCATTCCGTTCCTCCATCCTTCCCTGACCTAGGTTGTAGTTTCTTCCCGCTCTGCTGGGAATCTTCGTGTGCTACGGCTGCAGTATTGTGTATTATGCCCCATCCCCCGCACTGGAGCAGGTTTCTTATACTGACCATCTGGAACATGGGTACTCACAAACTTTTTCTCGGGGGCCAAAATTGCAGTATGGTTTGCGGCCGAGGGCCGCACTGAAGTGACAGCGGGGCGGGGGCGGGGCTTAGAGGGGGTGGGGCTTAGAGGGGGAACAACCACCCGCCCCCTTTTTCAAAACATTGTAACACACACAGCGCCATCTGCACACAGCGCCATCAGCACTCATCCCTACCCCAGTAACACACACAGCGCCATCTGCTCTCACCCCTACCCCAGTAACACACACAGCGCCATCTGCACACAGCGCCATCAGCACTCACCCCTACCCCAGTAACACACACAGCGCCATCTGCACACAGCGCCATCTGCTCTCACCCCTACCCCAGTAACACACACACAGCGCACACACACAGCGCCATCAGCACTCACCCCTACCCCAGTAACACACACAGTGCCATCTGCACACAGCGCCATCTGCTCTCACCCCTACCCCAGTAACACACACAGCGCCATCTGCACACACCCCTACCCCAGTAACACACACACAGCGCACACACACAGCGCCATCTGCTCTCACCCCTACCCCAGTAACACACACAGCGCCATCTGCACACAGCGCCAACAGCTTGACACAAATGTCAGTCAGCACCTATGTTCCTTAACTAATGTTATGCTTAATTTATTAATTTCATGATTTTGAACTCCTAGGAGGTCCACATTAAAAACAAACGAAAAATAAGATCACAATGAGGAAAATCAATAACGGACGAGACAAGATACAATAAAATGTAAGAATTATTACAAAGTGCAACACTATTAAAACTTCAAATATTCACTAAAATGGTCAATATACATTTAAAAATGCTTTAAATAAGTTAAAAATCTGAAATCAAACCATTTCATTTGGGTTGTTATATAGCCACGTTACTCAAAGTACGGCTCGCGGGCCGCCAAGGTAGGTCCGTGGGGCCGCTGGCGGCCCGCGGGCCGTACTTTGAGTAACGTCGATCTGGAAGATCAGTCCTCATCTCCCTTCTAGATTGCACATCAGGACTACTCAGTTTCTCCTATTTGGTCTCCCATAACATACTTTTCCCCCATTGGGTGGCCCCCCACCTACCTCATTCTTCTACCCCCGAGATGATGGCGATGGCTCATTTGCGAAAAGTAGGGCACAGAATTTAAACACTCCTTACTTTGGGTTTTTTGGATGTAAAATAGACTTCTGCAACGCGTGTAATGTACGAAAGACATATCTTCAGGACAGCCAATAATGTTTTTTTTGTTTCTGTGATGTAACAATCCAAGAGAAATTTGACGTGATACCTCACAGCATTGTTTGGGGGAGGGGATCAACATTTTGTGTTGTACCCCAATGGTTTTCTAGGCTGTCCATATCACAACCCATCATTAACTCTCAAAATCTCTCTCTCCACATTTTAGTGACCATTGTGGTCAGACAATTAATTACGTGCTGAATGCCTAGCTTTGTAAAATTTTGCTGTTCAGCTTGCTTCAGTTTTAAACAAATATTCAAAGAATGAACACATGCAAAAGTAAAATCAGTTTTGACAAAACCCGACTCCTTTTAGCAGAAATACATCATGATTAAATCGTCATGTATGAAAAACGGTAGTTAGCCTTCTGGATTAACACACAGGCTGCAGACATGTTGTTGGTTTGAATTCAGAAAGGGAAATTTCAGACTTTCATCCTTCAAGATCAGGTTCGATGTAAGTTCAGTTTACAGTGTTTCATTGTCTCAATAACGCAACTTGTAAGAGCCCATAAATACCACAGAGTCAATTCAGTTATGTTGTGATACGCCCACGTTGTTTGCCATTTTTAGGTTATAGGGCAAGCGCTGTCTGCAGGAAGACATTTTGTTAGTGGGATCAGAGCCCGGCCACTGCTTACCATTGGTTGGCTTCACTGACATGCTCATTTAGTTCTTCCTATTCGTTAGTATGTGTGCACTTTCCTTCCTCTACTTTCGTATATTCACCACCCCCTGGAGCATGAACCTATTACTGTGTCCTTCCACTACTCGACTTTTCATGTGCCAATTTTGTATTCTCGTTTCAGTCCGCTAGGATAGTGCATGTGTTTTCCAATAGTCTCCCTCTTGTGCTTCTTACCCGTCCCTCTGCCACACTCCGTGTTCTGGTCTGTCACCTGTAGGAGGCTGGACTGGCTTGTAGTGAGTACCAAGGGGTACTTGCACCTTGCACCAGGCCCAGTTATCCCTTATTAGTGTATAGGGTGTCTAGCAGCTTAGGCTGTTAGATAACGGTAGCTTAGCAGAGCAGCTCAGGCTGAACTAGGAGACGTGTGAAGCTACTACAGTACCACTTAGTGTCATATGCACAATATCATAAGAAAACACAATACACAGTTATACTAAAAATAAAGGTACTTTATTTTTATGACAATATGCCAAAGTATCTCAGAGTGTACCCTCAGTGAGAGGATAGGAAATATACACAAGATATATATACACAATAGCAAAAATATGCAGTATAGTCTTAGAAAACAGTGCAAACAATGTATAGTTACAATAGGATGCAATGGGGAAACATAGGGATAGGGGCAACACAAACCATATACTCCAAAAGTGGAATGTGAACCACGAATGGACCCCAAACCTATGTGACCTTGTAGAGGGTCGCTGGGACTATTAGAAAATAGTGAGAGTTAGAAAAATAACCCTCCCCAAGACCCTGAAAAGTGAGTGCAAAGTGCACTAAAGTTCCCCTAAGGACAAAGAAGTCGTGTTAGAGGAATAATGCAGGAAAGACACAAACCAACAATGCAACAACTGTGGATTTCCAATCTAGGGTACCTGTGGAACAAGGGGACCAAGTCCAAAAGTCACAAGCAAGTCGGAGATGGGCAGATGCCCAGGAAATGCCAGCTGCGGGTGCAAAGAAGCTTCTACTGGACAGAAGAAGCTGCGGTTTCTGCAGGAACGAAAAGGGCTAGAGACTTCCCCTTTGGTGGACGGATCCCTCTTGCCGTGGAGAGTCGTGCAGAAGTGTTTTCCCGCCGAAAGAACGCCAACAAGCCTTGCTAGCTGCAAATCGTGCAGTTAGCGTTTTTGGACGCTGCTGTAGCCCTGAAGGGACCAGGAGGTCGCAAATTGGACCAGGAGAGAGAGGGGACGTCGAGCAAGACAAGGAGCCCTCTCAGCAGCAGGTAGCACCCAGAGAAGTGCTAGAAACAGGCACTACGAGGATGCGTGAAACGGTGCTCACCCGAAGTCGCACAAGAAGGCCCACGTCGCCGGAGAACAACTTAGGAGGTCGTGCAATGCAGGTTAGAGTGCCGTGGACCCAGGCTGGACTGTGCACAAAGGATTTCCGCCGGAAGTGCACGGAGGCCGGAGTAGCTGCAAAAGTCGCGGTTCCCAGCAATGCAGCCCAGCGAGGTGAGGCAAGGACTTACCTCCACCAAACTTGGACTGAAGAGTCACTGGACTGTGGGAGTCACTTGGACAGAGTTGCTGGATTCGAGGGACCTCGCTCGTCGTGCTGAGAGGAGACCCAAGGGACCGGTAATGCAGCTTTTTGGTGCCTGCGGTTGCAGGGGGAAGATTCCGTCGACCCACGGGAGATTTCTTCGGAGCTTCTGGTGCAGAGAGGAGGCAGACTACCCCCACAGCATGCACAAACAGGAAAACAGTCGAGAAGGCGGCAGGATCAGCGTTACAGAGTTGCAGTAGTCGTCTTAGCTACTTTGTTGCAGTTTTGCAGGCTTCCAGCGCGGTCAGCAGTCGATTCCTTATTAGAAGGTGAAGAGAGAGATGCAGAGGAACTCGGCTGAGCTCTTGCATTCGTTATCTAAGGAATCCCAAGAGACAGAGACCCTAAATAGCCAGAAAAGAGGGTTTGGCTACTTAGGAAAGAGGATAGGCTAGCAACACCTGAAGGAGCCTATCACAAGTCTCTGACGTCACCTGGTGGCACTGGCCACTCAGAGCAGTCCAGTGTGCCAGCAGCACCTCTGTTTCCAAGATGGCAGAGGTCCGGAGCACACTGGAGGAGCTCTGGACACCTCCCAGGGGAGGTGCAGGTCAGGGGAGTGGTCACTCCCCTTTCCTTTGTCCAGTTTCGCGCCAGAGCAGGGCTAAGGGGTCCCTGAACCAGTGTAGACTGGCTTATGCAGAATTGGGCACATCTGTGCCCAACAAAGCATTTCCAGAGGCTGGGGGAGGCTACTCCTCCCCTGCCTTCACACCATTTTCCAAAGGGAGAGGGTGTAACACCCTCTCTCAGAGGAAGTCTTTTGTTCTGCCATCCTGGGCCAGGCCTGGCTGGACCCCAGGAGGGCAGCTGCCTGTCTGAGGGGCTGGCAGCAGCAGCAGCTGCAGTGAAACCCCAGGAAGGGCAGTTTGGCAGTACCAGGGTCTGTGCTACAGACCACTGGGATCATGGGATTGTGCCAACTATGCCAGGATGGTATAGAGGGGGCAATTCCATGATCATAGACATGTTACATGGCCATATTCGGAGTTACCATTGTGAAGCTACATATAGGTAGTGACCTATATGTAGTGCACGCGTGTAATGGTGTCCCCGCACTCACAAAGTTCAGGGAATTGGCTCTGAACAATGTGGGGGCACCTTGGCTAGTGCCAGGGTGCCCTCACACTAAGTAACTTTGCACCTAACCTTTACCAGGTAAAGGTTAGACATATAGGTGACTTATAAGTTACTTAAGTGCAGTGTAAAATGGCTGTGAAATAACGTGGACGTTATTTCACTCAGGCTGCAGTGGCAGGCCTGTGTAAGAATTGTCAGAGCTCCCTATGGGTGGCAAAAGAAATGCTGCAGCCCATAGGGATCTCCTGGAACCCCAATACCCTGGGTACCTCAGTACCATATACTAGGGAATTATAAGGGTGTTCCAGTAAGCCAATGTAAATTGGTAAAATTGGTCACTAGCCTGTCAGTGACAATTTGAAAGAAATGAGAGAGCATAACCACTGAGGTTCTGATTAGCAGAGCCTCAGTGAGACAGTTAGTCACTACACAGGTAACACATTCAGGCACACTTATGAGCACTGGGGCCCTGGTGAACAGGGTCCCAGTGACACATACAACTAAAACAACATATATACAGTGAAAAATGGGGGTAACATGCCAGGCAAGATGGTACTTTCCTACACAACCCCCCCCAAAACGAAGGACAATAAGACTAGCCATGACCTGATGAGTCTTCATTGTCTAAGTGGAAATATCTGGAGAGTCCATCTGCATTGGAGTGGCTACTCCCAGGTCTATGTTCCACTGTATAGTCCATTCCCTGTAGGGATATGGACCACCTCAACAATTTCGGATTTTCACCTTTCATTTGTTTTAGCCAAAGTAGAGGTTTGTGGTCTGTCTGAACAATGAAGTGAGTGCCAAACAGGTATGGCCTCAACTTCTTCAGAGCCCAGACCACAGCAAAGGCCTCCCTCTCAATGGCAGACCAACGCTTTTCTCTAGGGGTCAACCTCCTACTAATAAAAGCAACAGGTTGATCCTGGCCCTCAGAATTAAGTTGTGATAGGACTGCCCCTACTCCTAATTCAGATGCATCAGTTTGGACATAGAATTTTTTAGAGTAACAAGGGCTTTTCAGGACAGGTGCAGAGCACATGGCCTGCTTCAGCTCCTCAAAAGCTTTCTGACAGTTAGCTGTCCACAATACCTTTTTAGGCATCTTTTTGGATGTGAGGTCATTAAGAGGGGCTGCAATGGAGCCATAGTTCTTAATGAACCTCCTGTAATACCCAGTGAGGCCTAGGAAGGCTCTCACCTGAGTCTGAGTGGTAGGGGGAATCCAATCAATAATTGTTTGGATTTTCCCCTGAAGTGGTGCAATCTGTTCCCCACCAACAAGGTGTTCCAGATAAACCACCTTACCCTGCCCTATCTGGCACTTTGAAGCCTTGATAGTGAGGCCTGCCTTTTGCAGGGCCTCCAACACTTTCCATAGGTGGACCAGGTGATCATCCCAGCTGGAGCTAAAGACAGCTATATCGTCCAAATATGCTGCACTGAAAGCTTCCAGCCCTTGCAGGACTGTGTTCACCAACCTTTGAAAAGTGGCAGGTGCATTTTTCAAACCAAAAGGCATTACAGTAAACTGGTAATGTCCTCCAATGGTTGAAAATGCAGTCTTAGGTTTAGCATCTTCTGACAATTTGATCTGCCAATACCCTGCAGTCAAATCAAAAGTGCTTAGATACTTGGCAGATGCCAGTGTATCTATGAGCTCATCTGCCCTGGGTATAGGGTGAGCATCAGTTTTGGTTACCAAGTTGAGACCTCTATAGTCTACACAAAACCGCATTTCCTTCTTTCCATCTTTGGAATGGGGTTTTGGTACCAGTACCACAGGAAAAGCCCATGGACTGTCAGAGTGCTCAACCACTCCTAGTTCTAACATTTTCTGGACCTCTTGCTTTATGCAGTCCCTGACATGGTCAGGCTGCCTATAGATCTTACTTTTGACAGGCAAGCTGTCTCCAGTATCTATAGTGTGCTCACACCAAGAAGTGGTACCTGGCACAGTAGAGAAGAGTTCAGAGAATTGATCTAGGAGATGTATGCAATTGTCTTTCTGCTCAGCAGTAAGACAATCAGCCAAAACTACACCTTCCACCAGAGCATCTTGTTCTGTGGAAGAGAAGAGATCAGGTAGAGGATCACTGTCTTCTTCCTGTCCCTCATCTGTTGCCATGAGCAGGGTGAGATCAGCCCTGTCATAGTAGGGTTTCAGGCGGTTGACATGGAGCACCCTAAGGGGACTCCTGGCAGTGCCTAAGTCAACTAAATAGGTGACTTCTCCCTTCTTTTCAACAATTGTGTGGGGTCCACTCCATTTATCTTGGAGTGCTCTTGGGGCCACAGGCTCCAAGACCCACACTTTCTGCCCTGGTTGGTACTGAACCAAAACAGCCTTCTGATCATGCCATTGCTTCTGGAGCTCTTGGCTGTCCTGAAGGTTTTTGCTGGCCTTTTTCATGTACTCAGCCATCCTTGATCTGAGGCCAAGTACATAATCCACAATATCCTGCTTAGGAGCATTTAAAGGTTGTTCCCAACCCTCCTTTACAAGTGTGAGTGGACCCCTAACAGGGTGTCCTAAAAGAAGTTCAAAGGGGCTGAAGCCCACTCCTTTCTGGGGTACCTCCCTGTAGGCAAAAAGGAGGCATGGTAACAGGATATCCCATCTCCTGCGGAGTTTTTCAGGGAGACCCATAATCATGCCTTTGAGAGTTTTATTAAATCTCTCCACCAGTCCATTTGTTTGTGGATGATAGGGTGTTGTGAACTTGTAAGTTACACCACACTCCTTCCACATGGCCTTTAAGTATGCAGACATGAAATTGCTTCCCCTGTCTGATACTACTTCCTTTGGGAAGCCCACCCTAGAAAATATTCCTAGGAGGGCCTTTGCCACTGCAGGTGCTGTAGTGGTCCTTAAAGGAATTTCTTCAGGATATCTTGTGGCATGGTCCACTACCACCAAGATAAACCTATTGCCTGAAGCAGTAGGAGGGTCAAGGGGGCCAACTATGTCATACCCTACCCTTTCAAAGGGAACCCCAACCACAGGCAGTGGAATAAGGGGTGCCTTTGGAGTGCCACCTGTTTTGCCACTGGCTTGACAGGTTTCACAGGACTTACAAAAATCTTTTGTGTCCTCAGACATCCTAGGCCAATGAAACAATGGAACCAGTCTGTCCCAAGTTTTCATTTGACCCAGGTTCCCAGCTAGGGGAATGTCGTGTGCAAGAGTTAGGATGAACTTTCTGTACTCCTGAGGAATCACTAGTCTCCTGGCAGCTCCAGGTTTAGGATCCCTGTGCTCAGTGTACAAGAGGTTGTCCTCCCAGTAAACTCTGTGAGAGTCACTGACATCCCCATTAGCCTGTTTGACAGCTTGCTGTCTGAGACCCTCTAATGTGGGACAGGTTTGCTGTGCCACACTCAGCTCCTCCCTGGCAGGCCCCCCTTCACCCAAAAGCTCAGCAGTGTCTGCTTCCAGCTCCTCTGGTGTAGGTTCTGCACAGGGAGGGAATTCTTCTTCCTGAGAAGTTGAATCCACTGTAGAGGGAGGGATAGTAGAAAGTGGTTTGCTTCTACTAGCCCTAGCTTTAGGGAGCACTTGGTCCATTGTTCCAGGATCCAAGCTTCCCTGTCCTTTTTGCTTTTTGGCCTGAGCCCTTGTCAAAGCAAAAATATGCCCTGGGATGCCCAGCATTGCTGCATGGGCCTCCAACTCCACATCTGACCAAGCTGATGTCTCCAAATCATTCCCTAATAGACAGTCTACAGGTAAATCTGAAGCTACCACAACTTTCTTTGGACCAGTAACCCCCCCCCAGTTGAGATTAACAACAGCCATGGGGTGGCTAAGTGTGTTGTTGTGAGCATCGGTTACTTGGTACTGGTGACCAAGTAGGTGTTGTTCAGGGTGGACCAGTTTCTCTATGACCATAGTCACACTGGCTCCAGTGTCCCTGTAGGCCTGAACCTCAACACCATTTATTAGGGGTAGC
This sequence comes from Pleurodeles waltl, assembly GCF_031143425.1. Lineage (NCBI taxonomy): Eukaryota > Metazoa > Chordata > Amphibia > Caudata > Salamandridae > Pleurodeles > Pleurodeles waltl. The sequence goes on along the minus strand of NC_090445.1, from coordinate 427,937,782 downwards.
TGCTTGTACTTATCCATATTAAGGGGACAAGCAGCTAAGGTGGCTAAATCAATAGCCCCCTCAGAGACTAACACAGCCTCTGTGGCCTCCCTAACAAGGCCAACCCCAACTAAGTTACCAATAGTGAGCCCAGCTACTCCCTTGGATTGGCTATTAGTAGGTTTGCTCCCACCACCACTGCTATTAGTAGGGACACTAGGTGTAGCAGTAGGGGTTGTAGTGGTAGGAGGCTTGGTGCCTTTCTTTGGACAACTGGGATCTGTTGTCCAATGGCCTTTTATTTTACATAAATAGCACCATGGTTTCTTTTCCTTGTTTTGATTAGAAGAGGATTTGGGCCCACCACCCCCCCAGAGTGTTTTTGTGGGCCTGATGAAGACTCATTTTTAGATTTGTCCCCACCCTTGTCTGAAGACTTACCATCCTTCTTCTTGCTGACATCTTTGTCACCCCCTGTATGAACTTTTCTGTTCACCCTTGTTCTGACCCATTTGTCTGCCTTCTTTCCCAATTCTTGGGGAGAGGTCAGATCAGAGTCCACCAAGTACTGGTGCAACAAATCAGACACACAATTATTAAGAATATGCTCTCTCAGGATCAAGTTATACAGGCTGTCATAATCAGTAACTTTACTGCCATGTAACCACCCCTCCAAGGCCTTCACTGAATGGTCAATGAAATCAACCCAGTCTTGTGAAGACTCCTTTTTGGTCTCTCTGAACTTTATCCTGTATTGTTCAGTGGTTAAGCCATAACCATCCAGGAGTGCATTCTTAAGAACTTTGTAATCATTAGCTTCATTTTCTTTTACAGTAAGGAGCCTATCCCTACCTTTTCCACTAAATGATAGCCATAGGATAGCAGCCCGCTGCCTTTGAGGGACATCCTGTACAGCACAGGCCCTCTCAAGTGCAGCAAACCACTTGTTAATGTCATCCCCCTCCTTATAAGGGGGAACTATCTTATGCAGATTCCTGGAATCATGCTCTTTTGCAGGATGACTATGGGGAATACTGCTGCTGCCACCATGGGTTTCTAAACCCAGTTTCTGTCTCTCCTTCTCTACTTCTAAAGTCTGTCTATCCAAATCCAGCTGTTGCTTCTTGAGCTTCAGTCTGGTTTGTTCCACTCTCAATCTATTGAGCTCCCTTTCTAACAATCTGTCATCAGGGTGGGTGGGAGGGACATGCCTTGAAACAGAAGTATGGTGAGAATGGACAGAAGGAGACCTGTCCCTTACAGAGGGCACCCTAACAGCTTGGCTAACAGAAACATCAGTACCACTGTGGTGTGAGTAAATGCTTTTGCTATGATGTGAGACAACACTATTTGTATGGTGTGACTCAACATCATTACCAACTATGCTAGACTGTCTAGTAATGGGCAGGCTAGGAAGTTTCTTTCCTGAATCTTTTCCTGGGGGAGTCCCTGGATCAGATTGGGAACCATTAGCTACTTTTTCAACAGATGGGGCACTTCTTGCCTTATCTTGTTCTCTAAGCATGTTAAGTAACAATTCCAAGGAAGGATTCTTCCCTACACTCAAACCTCTCTCTATGCAGAGACTCCTTGCTCCTTTCCAGCTAAGGTGATCATATGCAAGTTTGGACAGATCAACATTTTGGCCTGTGCCAGACATTTTTAGAGAGAGTTAAAGTGATAGAAAAAGAGAAAAAGTTTGTCAGAGCTTTTAGAAAGACTGAGAAAAAAAAACTTTAAAAACTTTTTAGAACTTTTTAGAAAGTTAGAAGTACTTTTCAGCACTTAGAAAAGAGTGAAAAGAGGAAATGCAAAACTTTTTGGCAATGTGTATATACACTGAGCTTGTTTTGTATATTTTTCTCTTATGAAAAGTACAATGACAAGAGTGGTAAGTAGTCTCAAAGCACTTATCCCACCGCTGCACAACCAATGTAGGAGGCTGGACTGGCTTGTAGTGAGTACCAAGGGGTACTTGCACCTTGCACCAGGCCCAGTTATCCCTTATTAGTGTATAGGGTGTCTAGCAGCTTAGGATGTTAGATAACGGTAGCTTAGCAGAGCAGCTCAGGCTGAACTAGGAGACGTGTGAAGCTACTACAGTACCACTTAGTGTCATATGCACAATATCATAAGAAAACACAATACACAGTTATACTAAAAATAAAGGTACTTTATTTTTATGACAATATGCCAAAGTATCTCAGAGTGTACCCTCAGTGAGAGGATAGGAAATATACACAAGATATATATACACAATAGCAAAAATATGCAGTATAGTCTTAGAAAACAGTGCAAACAATGTATAGTTACAATAGGATGCAATGGGGAAACATAGGGATAGGGGCAACACAAACCATATACTCCAAAAGTGGAATGTGAACCACGAATGGACCCCAAACCTATGTGACCTTGTAGAGGGTCGCTGGGACTATTAGAAAATAGTGAGAGTTAGAAAAATAACCCTCCCCAAGACCCTGAAAAGTGAGTGCAAAGTGCACTAAAGTTCCCCTAAGGACAAAGAAGTCGTGTTAGAGGAATAATGCAGGAAAGACACAAACCAACAATGCAACAACTGTGGATTTCCAATCTAGGGTACCTGTGGAATAAGGGGACCAAGTCCAAAAGTCACAAGCAAGTCGGAGATGGGCAGATGCCCAGGAAATGCCAGCTGCGGGTGCAAAGAAGCTTCTACTGGACAGAAGAAGCTGCGGTTTCTGCAGGAACGAAAAGGGCTAGAGACTTCCCCTTTGGTGGACGGATCCCCCTCGCCGTGGAGAGTCGTACAGAAGTGTTTTCCCGCCGAAAGAACGCCAACAAGCCTTGCTAGCTGCAAATCGTGCGGTTAGCGTTTTTGGTCCCTGCTGTTGCCTTGGAGGGACCAGGAGGTCGCAAATTGGACCAGGAGAGAGAGGGGACGTCGAGCAAGACAAGGAGCCCTCTCAGCAGCAGGTAGCACCCGGAGAAGTGCCAGAAACAGGCACTACGAGGATGCGTGAAACGGTGCTCACCCGAAGTCGCACAAAGAAGTCCCACGTCGCCGGAGAACAACTTAGGAGGTCGTGCAATGCAGGTTAGAGTGCCGTGGACCCAGGCTGGACTGTGCACAAAGGATTTCCGCCGGAAGTGCACGGAGGCCGGAGTAGCTGCAAAAGTCGCGGTTCCCAGCAATGCAGCCCAGCGAGGTGAGGCAAGGACTTACCTCCACCAAACTTGGACTGAAGAGTCACTGGACTGTGGGGGTCACTTGGTCAGAGTTGCTGGATTCGAGGGACCTCGCTCGTCGTGCTGAGAGGAGACCCAAGGGACCGGTAATGCAGCTTTTTGGTGCCTGCGGTTGCAGGGGGAAGATTCCGTCGACCCACGGGAGATTTCTTCGGAGCTTCTGGTGCAGAGAGGAGGCAGACTACCCTCACAGCATGCACAAACAGGAAAACAGTCGAGAAGGCGGCAGGATCAGCGTTACAGAGTTGCAGTAGTCGTCTTAGCTACTTTGTTGCAGTTTTGCAGGCTTCCAGCGCGGTCAGCAGTCGATTCCTTATTAGAAGGTGAAGAGAGAGATGCAGAGGAACTCGGCTGAGCTCTTGCATTCGTTATCTAAGGAATCCCAAGAGACAGAGACCCTAAATAGCCAGAAAAGAGGGTTTGGCTACTTAGGAAAGAGGATAGGCTAGCAACACCTGAAGGAGCCTATCACAAGGAGTCTCTGACGTCACCTGGTGGCACTGGCCACTCAGAGCAGTCCAGTGTGCCAGCAGCACCTCTGTTTCCAAGATGGCAGAGGTCTGGAGCACACTGGAGGAGCTCTGGACACCTCCCAGGGGAGGTGCAGGTCAGGGGAGTGGTCACTCCCCTTTCCTTTGTCCAGTTTCGCGCCAGAGCAGGGCTAAGGGGTCCCTGAACCGGTGTAAACTGGCTTATGCAGAATTGGGCACATCTGTGCCCAAAAAAGCATTTCCAGAGGCTGGGGGAGGCTACTCCTCCCCTGCCTTCACACCATTTTCCAAAGGGAGAGGGTGTAACACCCTCTCTCAGAGGAAGTCCTTTGTTCTGCCATCCTGGGCCAGGCCTGGCTGGACCCCAGGAGGGCAGCTGCCTGTCTGAGGGGCTGGCAGCAGCAGCAGCTGCAGTGAAACCCCAGGAAGGGCAGTTTGACAGTACCAGGGTCTGTGCTACAGACCACTGGGATCATGGGATTGTGCCAACTATGCCAGGATGGTATAGAGGGGGCAATTCCATGATCATAGACATGTTACATGGCCATATTCAGAGTTACCATTGTGAAGCTACATATAGGTAGTGACCTATATGTAGTGCACGCGTGTAATGGTGTCCCCGCACTCACAAAGTTCAGGGAATTGGCTCTGAACAATGTGGGGGCACCTTGGCTAGTGCCAGGGTGCCCTCACACTAAGTAACTTTGCACCTAACCTTTACCAGGTAAAGGTTAGACATATAGGTGACTTATAAGTTACTTAAGTGCAGTGTAAAATGGCTGTGAAATAACGTGGACGTTATTTCACTCAGGCTGCAGTGGCAGGCCTGTGTAAGATTTGTCAGAGCTCCCTATGGGTGGCAAAAGAAATGCTGCAGCCCACAGGGATCTCCCGGAACCCCAATACCCTGGGTACCTCAGTACCATATACTAGGGAATTATAAGGGTGTTCCAGTAAGCCAATGTAAATTGGTAAAATTGGTCACTAGCCTGTCAGTGACAATTTGAAAGAAATGAGAGAGCATAACCACTGAGGTTCTGATTAGCAGAGCCTCAGTGAGACAGTTAGTCACTACACAGGTAACACATTCAGGCACACTTATGAGCACTGGGGCCCTGGTGAACAGGGTCCCAGTGACACATACAACTAAAACAACATATATACAGTGAAAAATGGGGGTAACATGCCAGGCAAGATGGTACTTTCCTACATCACCCAACTGCTTATCTCCTATTCACGCTGTTGTTTATAGGAAAGTACCATCCTTCTTGGCATGTTACCCCCAATTTATGTCTGTTTGTCAGTGTGTTTTGCCTGTCTCACTGGGATCCTGCTAGCCAGGACTCCAGTGCTCATAGTTTGTGGCTTATATGTGTTGTCAGTATGCTTGACTGTGTCACTGAAGGTCTGCTAACCAGAACTCCAGTGCTCATGCTCTCTCTACTTACCAAATTTGTCACTACAGTTTAGTGACTCCATATTCCAATTATGATAGGCACACTGGACCCCCTTATAAGTCCCTAGGATATGGTACTTAGGTACCATGGGCATTGGGGTTCCAGGAGATCCTTATGGGCTGCAGTATTTCTTTTGCCACCCATAAGGAGCTCATACAAACCTTTCATCAGGACTGCCACTGCAACCTGAGTGATATAGTGCACACACTATTTCACAGCCATTTTTCAATGCACCAGGTAACTTAAGTCATCTATATGTCTAACCTTCATTTCCTGAAGGCTAGTTGCAAAGATACTGTGTGCGAGGGCACCCTTCCACTAGCAAAGATACCCCCACGTTGTCCAGAGCCAATTCCCCGGACTTCATGAGTGCGGGGACATCATTATAAACATGCACTACATACATGTCAACACATATATATAACTTTACAATGGTAACTCCGAATATGGCCATGTGAGGTGTCTAAGATCATAGAATTGACCTCCAAATCTGGTATTGGGGGGCCAATCCCATGCAGTCTGGGGGCTCCATCATGACCCCCAGTACTGCCAAACCAGATCTCTGAGGTTTCCACTGCAGCCCCAGCTGCTGCCACCTCACAGACAGGTTTCCACCCTACTGGGGACAGGGCAGCTCAATCCCAGGAAGGCAGAACAATGCATTTCCTTTAGGAGAGGGGTGTTACACCCTCCCTCATTGGAAATAGGTGTTACAGCCATGGGAGGGGAAACCTCCCAGAGCCTCTGGAAATACTTTGAAAGGCACAAACTGTGCCCTTCTTGCATAATCCAGTCTACACCGGTTCAGGGACCCCCAGACCCTGCTCTGGTGCGAAACTGGACAAAGGAAAGGGGAGTGACCACTCCCCTGTCCATCACCACCCCAGGGGTGGTGCCCAGAGCTCCTCTTGAGTGTCCCTAGCGTTAGCCATCTTGAATTCCAATGTGTGGGGACCCTCTGGAGACCTCTGAGTGGCAAGTGCCAGCTGGTGACGTAAGAGACCCCTCCTGATAGGTGCATACCTGGGTAGGTAGCCAATCCCCCTCTCAGGGCTATTTAGGGTCTCCCCTCTGGGTGTTTCCTCAGATTCGGTTTGCAAGATTCCTCCAGGACTCCTCTGCATTCTCTACTTCAGCTTCTGACCGTCGGATCAACCGCAGACTGCACCAGGAACCGCTGTAACTGCAACAAAGAATCCAGGATGACTCCTGTGACCTGCAACTTCAGCTCCTGGCAGCAATTGCAACAGTTTCCAAGGTGTGCATGCTCTGAGGACTGCCTGTCTTCACCCTGCACCAGAAGAACCAAAGGAATCTACTGTGGAGTGACGGAGTCACTTCCCTGCGTCAGCAGGCACCTTTCTACGAAGACACCCGGTACTCTGAGACTCCTCTCCTGGCGACAAGCGTGATCCCTAGAACACAGGTGGTGGACCGAAGTGACCCAGACTGTCCAAAGGTCCAGCTGTCCAAAGTTGCTGGAGGTAAGAGATTGCCTCCCCTTGCTGCAACAGTACCTCTATACACTGCGTCTTCTGCAGCTCCTTGAGCTTCTGTGCACTTCTTCCAAAGTTCTTTGTGCACAGCGTAGCCCAGGTCCCCAGCACTCCATCCAGTGACGCACAGCCCCCTGAGTTCTTCTCCGGCAGCGTGGGACCCTCCAGTGTAGTGCTGTGATGACCGCACTTTGCATCTTCTTTGTTCCCATGTTCTGGGCCTCCCGTGGGTGCTTCCTGGTCTTCTGAGGGCTCTCTGAAGTGCTGAGAGCCCCCTTTGTCTCCTCAGTCTGAGTTGAGACCCCCCAGGTCCCTCCTGGGTCCAGGCAGCTCCTCTTTGATGTAAAACGTGTACTTGCTTGAACCAAGGCTTGTTGGCGGAATCCAGCGACGCAAACAGCCTGCTTCCAACAACTCGACGTGGGACATCTCCTGCACCAAGCAGAAACCCACAGCTATCTTCTTTGGTGCATTTCTGTACTTTTCTTCCAACCGGAGAATCCACTTTTTCACCTTCTTCCAGGTTGGCAAGGGCTCCTGTTCTTCCTGGACTCTTCTTCGACTTGTGGACTTGGTCTCCTCCCTCCACAGGTCTTCAGGTCCAGGAATCCATTGCTTGTTGCTTGCAGTCTTGCTTGGTTCTTGCAAAATTCTTCATCACGACTTGTAGTGTGTTCTGAGGAAACTTGCTGTACTTTACTCCTGCTTTCCTGGGCTCTGGGCTGGGGTACTTTACTTACCTTTGGTGTTTTCTCACACACCCAGTGCCCCTTTACACACTACACCTGCCTAGGGGGGCACTAGACATTCGCATTCCACTATTTTAGTATATGGTTTGTGTGTTGCCTCTAGGCCCATCGCAATCTATTGTATTTTCTACTGTTTGCACTATTCTTTGACTGTTTACTTATCTGATTTTGGTTACTAGTGTATATATTGTGTATAATACTTACCTCTTTGGTCTTGTGTCACTAAAGTACCTTTAATTTTGGTAATACTCGGTATTGTCTTTTATTGTGTGCAAGTACTGTGTAACTATAGCTGTATTTCAGGAGCTTTTCATGTCTCCTAGTTCAGCCTAAGCTGCTCTGCTACAGCTACCCCTAGACAGCCTAAGCTGCTAGAACACTACTACATTTCACTAATAAGGGATAACGGGACCTGGTAGGTACCCACTACAAACCAGACCAGCCTCCTACATTGTTGCCTTCTCATCTGTGTGCTTTTGCCCCACCAGCTGCATGTGTATGTCTATTATTTACCTGGTTTTCCTTCTGCCTGCCACTGCACCAGAGTGCTTCCACCCCCTGCCCGCCCTGTGTTACTTCCCTCTCCAGTATTAACCCACCACAATATTGCTTCCCCTCCAGTGTTGCTCACCCCTACTTAGAAAAATACTTAGGTACCGATCCATCTTAGAATGTTAACAAAAAAAGAAATAAATACACAACCACGTCATTTTGTATGCGTGTGCATGAGTATTCCCCACCGCAACTAAAGCTTTTTTTAAACACATGTTTTTAACCACGTGGCACAGTATTGGTGATGCTGTGCCACGGACTAAATCCACTATTGGCTCTGCCAGTACTTTTTTAAATGTCACTGGTTCCGAAGCCCCTGCAGACTCACATGCGCCATTAAACTGCACTTAAACACCCCTGGGGTAGCTCTGGGAACAGCAGTGACTAAACGGAAAACACAAAGAGGAAGAGAAAGCTGGTAGAGTGAGTACAGAAACTCAAAATAAACGGAGCGTTACCGATAGCAGATAAAAAGTCCTTCCTCTTAGCGAGTGTTATTTTGGAAATATTGTTATTATTGTATCTATTTTTGTATAGCTTAAGTCCACAAGTGCTGTGGCATTGCACACCTTTCGGCAGTAACAAACGTTTCCATAGGAGAGAGGAGACTCTTTTGGTTTTGTGGAGGTGTGGGATCAGTAGGATGTGCTGGCTTTACTGAGTTGGGAGTTTTTGGTGTGTATGTCTGACGCTGCTTACGTGTTTCTTTGATGGGAATGGGCCTCCGTTAGGGAAATATAAATATGTGCTAAGTTGCTGAACGTAGCAAATGCTGTTAGATCAGTAAAAGCAGTTAACAGCACATAAGCTAAACTACTTTGTCTTTTAAGCCTAAGCAAATCGCTACTCATACCGTATTGGATGGTAATTATTTTAACCAGCAGAAGAAATGTGAAAGGCTGACGTGGCCTCATCACAATTCATGCCTGTGACAGGCAGCGCGCACACCGATTTTTTGCATAATGTGCTTCTTTCTGATCTAATAAGCACATTTGCACTTCTATCCCATTCACCATCCCCCACAAACTGATGCATGGTGCACGCTTCTAGTAGTCAAAGGGGATATGTTTGTGCTGTACAAAATACCTGGTTAAATTAAATGTTATTCCATTCAAACTTCAAGGTATGGTACATGTGTTTGTGGCCGACGACTTTCATAATGTAGCCGAACAAGATAGACCCTAGAACAGCATGTTAAGACGTCTAAGAAGCCAAAGCTTACAAATGTACTCTATACAAAGCACCAGAATAAGAGACATGTTTTTCAGTTCAATGTATGGGGCACGTGTACTAGTGCCCGAGCACGTTTCACATTGTACCAACAGTGGCGGCTGCTGCCATGAAGGGCTGGTGGGGCAGGGTGTGGAGCAAGGGGGGAGCTGTGGTGGTGAGGTGGCAGGTAAGTGTAATTTTTCTTTTTATTATTGCCCCATATCCAAACACCTCGATGCTTCCGCCCCTACCCACCCAATCTAGACGCTTCTGTCATGCTGTAACACAATATGAGAGAAGAGCTGGGATTGGTCTGAGCAGGCTGAAATGCTGCTCAGGGAGGGCGTGAGGGCCTTCGCTTGGTCTCCACCTGGCTGTGAAATACAGATTGGGTGGAGAGTTCTAAGTGCACATTACAGTTTGGACAGCTGGTCAAACTGACATGCGCATCTAGAGTGCATCACTACTCCTCCCTGCTGGCGCGGAGGATGCTGGCCCTGCCCCACCCTACACTTAGTGGAAAATTAAAATGATAATTTATTATCATTTTATTTTTCTGCTGCCTTTTAGCAGAGGGGCCACCCCTGGTAGTAACATCCGAGAAGGCCACAGAGAACCAATAGCAGAATCACACTCAGCGGTAGACTTCGGATAGAGGGAAATTGGTAGATTTGTGTAACAGACTTACATTAAAAAATGCTGGAATGGTTCGGAGCGAGTGTGTCATTGGTGTGAGCTTGATACGATTAATCATTTTCATCCATCCAAGTGTTACTATGAAAGAATCGGTTGCAGAGCCATTTTTAAGATTTTGGGGCCCTGACTGAAGGTACATTTTGAAGTGCCCTGTACGGAACGAGTCTGAATTTATTACCTTATTGTCATCCATAAAAGCCATTGTTTTGGCCAACAATGTAGAATCAAGTACTATTTTAGAAACAAGGGCAAGGATAAACTCCCAGAAGTTTAAGCTGCCTGCCATCTTACAGCCAAAAGAAAGCTGGAACAAGTGCCTACCAGAAAGTTCAAGCTCGCTGGTTACGAAAGACCGCCCATTGCTTACCATTGGTTGTTCTTTGCCACTCTAATTTGCTTGCTTCCTATTCAGTGGCTTGCCGTCATCTTCGTCTATTTGTTCCTCCTCTGGAGCATAGCTTCTTTACCATTCTTTTGATTTGTATCTTTCTTTTGATTACTTTTACAGAACTACTTTTTAGATTTTATCTAACACAGAACATGCGCTGTCTCTTGCAAGACATTCTTTTTTAGTAGTGAGCCTAGAGGCCACCCATTGTTACCATTGGTTGGCTTTCATTTGCTTCCTTTTTACTGGTCAGCTGCCTCCGTGTGTTTGTCCCTCCCCTAGAACATGGATGCATTATTTGTGACATTCCACAGCAAAACATTTTAGGCGCTACTTTTTGCTTTGTGTTTAAGCACTCTACAAGAGTGTGTGTTTTAACAGCTGTCTCCTGTGTGTACTCCTCCCCCTCCATGTTCCTACCACCCTCACTCCTGTTCTCCATGTTGCTTGCCCGACCAGCCCACCCTTCTTCTGTTATCTGTGTTGCTTGCCCTGAGCAGTTCTCCCCCCTTCTGTTATGTTGCTTATCCCAATCCATCCTCCCTCCTTCTGTTGTCTGTGTTGCTGCCCCCACCCACTCCCTCTCACTCGGTGATCTGTGTTGCCCACACCATCAGCCATGACAAAAAAAAAAAAGTCAAAAAGTGAACCCTCTTTGCCTTGACATGTCATAGCGTTTTTTCCCCCTACAACATCCATTGTCTGTGTTGACCCCCCACTCACCCTCGTGTTTCCTCCTGCAGTGTTGCCTTCCACCCAGCAATTAAAAACATGCTTTTTCCTCACACCCTCCATTGTCTGGGTTGCCTGCTGCAAGGCTCCCTCTCACCACCAGTAAAAAACAAGCATTGGCAAAGCCAGTAGGTCTTGCCTATACGAAAGCTGTATGCTTTAGCAATGTGTTTTGCCATGTTGTGCACCAGCATGCCTAAAGGTTAGAGGCATGGAGTGTCAGTGTGGAGTGGGGGAGTAGAGTGTCATAAAGTGGAGTAGGGGAAGTAGCGTGGCGTAGAGTTGAGTAGAGGGGATTAGAGTTCAGTGGTTCAGTGGTTCAGTGGCAGAGAGTGTCGTAGAGTGAAGTGGGGTGGAATAGGGTGGAGTGGGTTGGAGTGGATTGAGGTAGTGGGGTGGATTGGATTGGGGTAGAGTGGGGTGGGTTGTTTTGGTGTGGGCTGGACTGAAATGGGGTGATGTGGATTGGACTGGGGTGGGTTCAAGTGGGGTGGATGGTCAGGATTGGAATGATAGGGGTGGGGTGGATTGGATTGGATTGGGGTGGGGTGGAAGGGGATGGGGTGGTTTGGAGTGGGTTGGGTTGGAGTCACTGGGTTGGAGTGGGGTTGACTGGATTGGAGTAGGGTGGACTGGAGTGGGGTGGATTGTTTTGGAGTGGGGTGGGTTGACTGGAGTAGAATGTGGTGGGGTGGATTGGATTGGAGAGGTGCAGTTTGAAATGGGGTTGATTGGATGAGGGTGTGGTGGGCTGCTGTGGGAGGGATTGGATTCCAGTCGGGTGGGTTGGATTGGAGTGGGGTGTGTTGGATTGGATTCAGGTGGATTGGAATGGAAAGGAGTGGATTGGTTTGGGGTGTATTGGATTGGGGTAGAGTGGGGTGTATTGGGGTTGAGTGGACTGAAATCAAGTAGGGTGGATTCGGGTGGGGTGAATTGGATTGGAGTGGTTTGGGGTGTTGTGGGGTGAATTGGATTAGAGTGGGGTGAACTTGAGTCGGGTGGCCTGCAGTGGGGCTGATCGGATTGGGGGTGAATCAGATTGGGGTAGAAGAGACTGGGGTGGATTGGATTTGGGCAGGGTGGATTGGATTGAGTGTGGTGGATTGGATTGAGTGGGATGATTGGACTACATGGGGTGGATTAGGGTGGGGTGGGCTGGACTATGGTGGGGTTTATGGGACTGAGTGTGGTGGAATGGAGTTCATGTGGTGGATTGGATAGGGGTGGGGGGATTGAATTGTGGGGGTGGATTGAGGTGTATTGGATTGGGGTGGATTGGAGTGGGCTGGATTGGAGTGGATTGAGATGGACTGGAGTGGATTTGGGTGGATTGGAGTGGGGCAGATTGGTTTAATGTGGGTTAGATTAGATTGGTATGGTGTGGATTAATTGGAGAGGGGTGGACTGGATTGCTGTGGGGTAGATTGAGGTGGTTGGACTGGGGTTGTTTGCACTAGAGTAGGGTGGATTAATGTGAACTGGACTGCACTGGAGTGGAGTGGATTAAAGTGGACTGTACTGGAGTGAGGTCGATTGGGTAGCAGTGGACTTGATTGGAGTGGGATGGATTGGAGTGATGTAGGTTGTAGTGGAGTAGAGTGGATTGATTGTAGTGGGGTGAGATGGATTGAGTGGGGTGATTTGGATTGGAGTGGGGTGGGTCAGACTGAATTGGAGTGGACTGGGGCAGACGGACTAGGGCCAGGTGTATTGGATTGGTGTGGGGTAGATTGGACTGGGATGGATTGGGGTGGACTGGATCGGTGTGGGAAAGGTTGGTGTGGACTATTGGAGGGGGTGGATTTTGGTGTATTTGAGTGGGAGGGATTGGGATGGATTGGAGTGGGGCAGAATGTTTTGGACTGGAGTATGTTGTTAGGGATTGGAGTGGGGCAGTTTGTAGTGGGAATGTTAGAGTGGGGCAGGTTGGAGTAGAGTAGATTGTTTTGAATTAAAGTCAGACAGATTAGGTGTGGCCACAGGCGTCAAGATGGCGGTCGCTCTCTAAGAGTGCTCCGGCCCCCTCCGTCATCTGCCCAATACCGGCCGCCCGTTCCTGCACCCTGCCGACCCTTCTCACCTGGACCCCATCGGTGTGAGGGCCCGCCGCGGTGGTCGGGGAAAGATGCCCTCGTTTTTTTGCTGCGGCGAAGTCGGTGGCGGTGGTCGGCTGGGTGAAGCCGGCGACACACTTGAGGCCGGCCGGAGAGGACGAGACCCTCGCAGAGCAGCGGTAACTGCTGGGGCGCCACGCAACAGTAAGCGGCGGCGCCCTGCAGTGGTGGGGTGCCCCAGGCCCCGTTGACGGACCAGGCGGCATTCCGCGGCAGCCCCAATAAAAAGACCCTGCCCCCGGCGTCTGCGGCCTGAGGCCGTGCCACGGGCCTGGGGCGAGTAGTAGCAGAGGAGGCCTGCGGCTCATGAAGTGAGTGGGCCTGGGCAGGCCCAGATTTCCAGGCGTGGGCCAGGTCCAATGGTCCATCCTGCCGACCGGAGACGCGGCGGAGACAGTGCGAGGGCTGGCGGTGGGTGGTGGGCCTACGGAGATCGCCAACCCAGGCAGAGGTGGAGCCGGGCTCACCAAACATCGGCGAAGGGATACGGCGGAGGTGTGCAAGACTCGTAGGTTAGTGGCTGCCCCTCCAGAGAGCATGGGACCCCCGCTGCGACGAGGGCGTCCTTGGAGTGCCTTGTGGGGCCTGATCCTGGTGTACGTGGACCCCCGAGGACGGTGGGGCCCAAAGCAGTCTGCCCTGCCACCTGGAGGAAGACTGGGGGGTTACGAATAGCCAAACAGGTAACAAATACCCCCTGGTGAGAGACACGTGGAACGGACGGCAGACGAGAAGCCCTGGCTGGGGTGAGAACGGGCCCATGGGGGTAAGCGGTGGCGCTGAAGAGACCCACTAAGACCGCAGCAGCAAACATCGAGACCCGAGACGGGGAGCAGACGACCCGGAGGTGCCCTGACTGCACATCCAGGCACAGATTAGCAACAGACATGGGGAAAGATAGGGCCAGCAAGCAGCCTCCCGCGTCGCAGCAGCGTATCGACCAGTTCGCCAGGCAGTCTGCATCGCGAACAGTGGACGCACCTGTGTCAGAGACCACTGCAGCGGAAGGGGTCACCACGATCCTGCAAGCCATCCAGTCCTCACAGCTGGTGATCGAGACCAGGGTTGGTGAGGTGCGGGAAGACGTGGGCCTGCTGCGACAAGACCTGCGAACAGCAGTGGGATGCGTCACGGAGGTAGAAGGCCGAGTCTCCCAGGCAGAAGACGATCTTTTGGATCTCAAGGCCAAAGTCGCGCAGCTACAGAATCGCACCGGGGAACTTCACCATAGAGCAGAGGATGCAGAAAACCGCTCCAGATGTAACAACCTACGTTTCGTGGGATTTCCAGAGGGCGCAAAAGAAAATAAAGTAATAGATTTTCTGGTGGGCTGGATCAAGTCATTGGTCCCTGCTCAGAAACTCTCCCCTTGGTTTGTGATCGAGCAAGCACACAGGGCCCTGATGCCCCCCGCCACCCCCCCCCGGACAGACCTTGGCAGCCGATGATTGCCCACCTCCTTAACTTCAAGGACCGAGACGTAATCCTGAGAGAGGCCAGATCCCAGCCGGACCTCCGTGGGGACAATAACAGGATCCTTATTTTTCCGGACTACACTCGTGAAGTGTAAGCTAGATGCTGCTCATACGAAGGAGTGAAGCAGAAGCTTAGAGCGATGCAACTGACTTATATGCTCCTCTTCCCGCCACGCCTTAAGGTCCTCAAGGATGGGAAGGCTTTCTTTTTTGACTCGCCAGAGACTGCATGGGACTGGCTAACGGAAGAGAATAGAGTAATGTGACAAGGCCCCCCCCGACCAGGAGAGGGCCGCCCGGTGTCAGACCCCGGCGGCTGGCCCCCCTGGACCACGGGGAGGGCGCAGACGTACCTGTTCCCGCCGGAGGAGGCGGAGCGGCCTGTGCGGTGCTCCCGAGGCAGAGAGGCAACTGAGCCCGGGTCCCCCCAGAGATAACAATACACCAAGAGACCCTGACCAGGAAAACCCAGACAAGACTTTCGAGAAAGAGCGTCTTAGCCATTCCCCTCTGCTCCCTTGAACTTGGCCCGCAGATGCGTGGGGGTGCAGGGGGACTGGGCTGGAGACATGTTCTCTGGTGAGGGGTCCGGAGCGGCAAGGAGCCAGATTGCAGAACTCCGACTTAAAGGAGGGGTCCACCACTCCAAATTTGCAGTTGACACGTTGTGGGCGCAGTTTAGGGCGACAGATGCTTCTGGGCTAGAAGTATGGGGTGGGGGGTTATGGGAGGTCACGGGGAAACAGTTGATTACAGTTGTTTACTATGGGGTTTATGTTGTGTTTTCTTGCCTTTATTAAGTTGGTTGTGGAGGAACACCCAGACTGGCACACTTCACTCAGTACCATCTTCACCATGCACAACCTAGTGCAGGTTAATCAAGTCCTCTCCTAGAATACCAACGGGCTCCTTGATAAAATTAAAAGATCAGCGGTGTTCTCCTTTGTCCGTCGTTTTGCCCCATCCATAATCTTGCTACAGGAGACCCACCTCCTGGGTAACAAATGCCCCATGCTCATGAGAGGGGGCTATGATAAAGTCTGTCATGCAGGGTTCACTAGAGGTTCAAGAGGCACAGCTGTTCTGTTGCATCGCTCCCTGCCCATGGTGGTGACGGCCAGCCAGTCTGATCCACAGGGTCGATACGTGGTCGTCACCGGACTTCTTGGGGGACAACTCATCAATCTACTCAGTATCTATGCCCCCTCGGGTGTGCAGGGGCGGCTCCTTGCACAGCTTAGAGACGTGGTGACTGGACTCCCCCCGGGCCTAACCATAATAGGGGGAGACATTAATTCTGTTCTTCACCCGGAAATGGACACTGCTGGACCCACATCCTCGGGCCGGGCCTTTGGGGCGACTGGACTGCGTAATTGGGTTGACAGCTTAGGTGTTGGACTTTTGCTTATGCAGGGTCATCCTGAATCTTTTTGCCTCCTGCCTCCTATTGTTTTATGACCTGTCGCTGTTGGCTTTTGAACTCTGAGCACTTTCCCACTGCTAACCAGTGCTAAAGTGCATATGCTCTCTGTGTAAATTGTATGTAATTGGTTTATCCATGATTGGCCTATTTGATTTACTAGTAAGTCCCTAGTAAGGTGCACTAGAAGTGGCAGGGCCTGTAAATCAAATGCTACTAGTGGGCCTGCAGCACTGGTTGTGCCACCCACATAAGTAGCTCTGTAATCATGTCTAGGACCTGCCACTGCAGTGTCTGTGTGTGTATTTTTACACTGTAAATTCGACTTGGCAAGTGTACCCACTTGCCAGGCCTAAACCTTCCCTTTTCTTACATGTAAGGCACCCCTAAGGTAGGCCCTAGGTAGCCCCAAGGGCAGGGTGCAGTGTATGGATAAGGTAGGACATATAGTAATGTGATTTATATGTCCTGACAGTGAAATACTGCCAACTTCGTTTTTCACTGTTGCAAGGCCTGTCTCTCTCATAGGATAATATGGGGGCTACCTTTAAATATGATTAAAGTGTAGATTCCCCTAGAGAGTAGATGGACATGTGGAGTTTGGGGTCCCTGAACTCACAATTTAAAAATACATATTTTAGTAAAGTTGATTTTGAGATTGTGCGTTTGAAAATGCCACTTTTAGAAAGTGAGCGTTTTCTTGCTTAAACCATTCTGTGACTCTGCCATGTTTGTGGATTCCCTGTCTGGGTCAGTTTGACAGTTGGGTTGTTTTTCACCTCACACTAGACAGTGACACAAAGGGGGCTGGGGTGTAGCCTGCATTTCCTGATTAGCCATCTCTGCTAGGAGGGAGGGGTGGAGTGGTCACTCTCATCTGAAAGGACTGTGCCTGCCTCTGACAATGCCAGCTCCAACCCCCTGGTGTGTGTCTGAGGCCTTGCCTGGGCAAGGCAGGATTTCACAAGTAGGTGTGAGTCCCCTTTGAAGAAAGGTGACTTCAAAGACTAAAATGGGTATAAGATGGGCACCCAAATCTACAGACTTTAGAAACACTTCTGGAACCAAGAGGAACCTCTGCCTGGAGAAGAGCTGATAGCTGAGGAAGAAGTGCTGCCCTGCCTGTGACTGTGCTTTGTGGAGCTTTCCTGCAGTGCTGCTTCTGCCAGAGTAAGAGGGCAAAGACTGGACTTTGTGTGCCTTCCATCTTGTGAAGAAATCTCCAAGGGCTTGAGTTAGAGCTTGCCTCCTGTTGTTTGAAGTCTCAGGGACAGCAAAGACTTCTCTCTGCCAGCACCTGGAGTCTCTGGAGAGACTCCTGCTCTGACAAGTGGTGCCCTATCCAGTCCCTGGGCCCTTGAAAAGAAAGCTGGTGGAATCCAAGGAAATCGACTTCGGACGACTTCGGACTGACGCCGCTTCTGAATCCGGTAACGTCGCCTGCACCTGACGCCGTGACCTTCGCTGGAACGCGACGCTCTTCGCAGGCCCGACGCCGCAGCAGCCCCGCTGAAGTTCGCGACTCCGTGGAAGTCGCCGCACCACGTCGTGACCGACGCCGCTTGAAGTGCACGGATTCAACGTTTCGCACAGATGCCGCGATTCCCGACTTCGCGCCTCGGCTTGTTTTCATTCTTCACCAAAGGTACTGTACTTGGGGGTCTACACGACTCCGTGTCCGGCGCCGCTGGTGTTGGCTTGTTGGGAACGACTCCGTCACAACGCCGTGTTAACATCTCATTGAAGCATTTTTGTTTCTAAGCGCTATTTTTTAGTTTAATCTTTAAACATTCATAACTTGACTTGTGTATGTCGGATATTTGTCGTTTTGGTCTTGTTTTGTTTAGATAAATATTTCCTATTGTTCTGAACCGGTGTTGTGTCATTTTGTAGTGTTTTCATTAAGTTACTGTGTGTGTTGGTACAAATACTTTACACCTAGCGCTCTGAAGTTAAGCCTACTGCTCTGCCAAGCTACCAAGGGGGTAAGCAGGGGTTAGCTGAGGGTGATTCTCTTTTACCCTGACTAGAGTGAGGGTCCTTGCTTAAACAGGGGGTAACCTGATTGTCAACCAAAGACCCCATTTCTAACATTAGGTCTTTGTGACGCGTGGCGGACTTGGCACCCCTATCGTCGGCAGTACACTCACACCTCCGCAGCGCACCACACCCACGCCAGAATAGATCTCTTCCTCCTGCCGGCCCTTGATGCTCCCTGAGTCTCGGGAGTAGAGATCCTTCCTCAGGGGATTTCAAATCACGCGCCAATACTCCTTTGTTTCAATTATGTAGAAGCAGCCAGACGTCCGATGTGGCAGCTCAATGTCTGGTACTTGCAGGACGCGGATTACACCCAGGCTCTCCGGGAGCATATTTCAGACTACTTTGCCTTTAATCTTGGATCCGTATCATCCCCGAGTACGATCTGGGCGGCCTGCAAGGCCACAATCAGGGGACACGCTAAACATCTCCTTTGGGTGCGGGAACGTGCTTGCCTTCAGAAGGTGTCGGCCCTGGAGGCCAGAGCTGTGCGCCTGGAGGGCCAGCTAAACAACACCATATCTCTATCGATGACGCAGCAATTAACCCTCGTGAGGGAAGAGGTTCGACATACTACCATGGAGGCAGCTAAACACATGTGGCGAGCGTCAGCAGCCCGTGTACACGGATGGGGGGACAAAAACGGCAAGCTCTTCCACTGGCTCGCCACTCGACCAATGGCGAACAGAATTGTGCCAGAGATTGTCGATGATTCCGGCGCCATCTCCCGGACCCCATATGAGATAGCACAGAGCTTTGCCACTTACTACAGGAAACTTTACGAGGAGTGGCCCAGGCCCCGGGTTGAGAGAGAGGCCCCCTTGTTGCAAAAGGTGTCCTTTCCAGTGATTTCGACAAAGGAAAGGCAAGACCTTGATGAGCCGCTGGACCTGCAGGAGGTCGCAGAGGCCGTTTCGGGGCTGGCTGCCGGGAAGATGCCGGGCCCGATGGTTTTCCAGCGGCGCTCTACCAAAACTTTTGTGATATCCTTAACCCCCACCTGCTTACCATGTTCGAAGAGGCCGAAAGAAAGGGGTGTCTCCCCTCTGATCTAGATCTGGCTACTATAGTGGTGATCCCAAAGACCAGCCCCTCCTCGCAGTGCTGTGCAGCTTACCGCCATATCTCGCTGCTTAATACCGAACTGAAAATACTATCTATCATCCTCGCTACTAGGCTGAAAAAGGTGTTACCTTCATTGATCCATCCGGATCAATGCGGCTTCATGCCGACTAGGAGTACCAGACACTGTATCAGGCGATTACATTTGGCCCTGGCCCACCGGAACCTGCTGACCCCTCAGCTGGCGCTCCTCCTCCTAGACTTCGAGAAGGCCTTCGATACAGTGGACTGGACCTACCTTCAGCAAGTGCTGTTAAAAGTCAGGCTTGGGCCACGATTTCGAGCGCTAGACCGACTCCTATACTCCAATCCTGGGGAGGGGACGATACCGATATGGGGTAATGTACACTTGTCAAACGTGCTGTCTTGATTCCTTACATGTGCATTTCGACCAAGAGACTTCGCTATGTTATGTGCAATTGTCTGACTTTATGTTGTTGCTATATATAAACTCAATAAAAATGTTCATCAAAAAAAAAAAGTCAGACATATTGGAGTGGGCGGTTTGAAGTGGGGTAGATTGGAGTGGGCAGTTTGGAGTGGGACAGATTGTTTTAGATTGGGGACTAGAGTGGGGTAGATTGTTTTGGATGGGAGCGGAGCAGATTGTGGATTGGATTGGAGAGGGGTGGGGTGAATTGGATGGCAGTAGGGTTGACTGGATTGGAGTGGGGTGGACTGGAGTAGGGTGAATTGGGATGGAGTGGGGTGGAATGTATTGGGGTGAGGTGGATTGGTTTGGAGTGCGGCGTCTTGTTTTTGATTAGAGTGGGGCTGATTGGAGTGGGACAGATTGTTTTGGATTGGAGTGGGTCAGATTGTTGTGGATTACGGTAGAGCGGATTTGAGTGGGGCAGATTGCTTTGGATTGCAGTGGGGCAGATTGTACTGGGGCAGATTGCTTTAGATTGGAGTGCAGCAGATTGCAGTGGGGCAGATTATTTTGGATTGGGCACATTGGAGTGGGGCAGATTGTCTTGGATTGAGTGGTGCAGATTGGAGTGCATTAGGGGGTAGATGGTAGTGGGCATATTGTTTTGAATTGGATGGGGGAAATTGTTCTGACTGGAGTGGGTCAGATTGTTTTGGAGTGGTGTAGATATGTTTGGATTGGAGTGGGGCGAACTTGAGTGGGGCAGATTAGATTGGGGTGGGTTGGGAGGACTGTAGTGGGATGTGTTCTAGTGGATTGGGGTGGGATGGATTTGTGCAGGGTGGATTGTAGTGGGGCAAATTAGAGTGGAGTGTACTGCACCATTATATGTTAAAGCCTTATTTCAGAAATTACACATAATAAATAAACAATGTTGCTTTGCAATATTTAGAACAGGATAATTGTCATGTTTTTGAGACTAGTGCCCATGAGCAAAAACAAAAGAAAACATGAGTGTAAAGTAAGAAAAGACAACCTGGCAAAATGAAAGAAAGTTATCCATAAAAAATAAAACTTTGCAATTTTGTTTGTCCTACTGGGCACATTTTTGACAGTCACACACCTTCTGTTTGCAAGGCACTAGAAGTTAAAAAGAACAAATTAGTACCTTGGTCATGTTGGGAGCAGCGGACAGGCACTGATTAAGTTGAATCAGTCAATGTTTGGTCTTTACTCCACAGAGGAATGGAAACAATGCCAGGCCTGCAGTGACGAATTACGAGGCTGTAAAGCAGAGTGCCACGCAAGCCAACAAATTGTAAGTGATGGAGGATGGGGGTGGCCTCAAGCCATTTACTATACACAACAGAGTCCTGCAAGCTAGACGTATGCACTAGCGCATGCACCTGTAGGTCGACCCTAAAAAAGTGCCTAGGCCAGCTCTGCATCACAGCATTTTTAAAAGCCAATACCTCTTGTTGGTGAGACCTACATTGCCAATATTTGTTTCCTTTTGGTTAGGCATTCCATGAGAGTGTATGCTTTTTCTAGCCCTCTCCTTTTTGCTTCTCCCTTGCCAAATATCTGCCTGCGCTCTTTCGCTCTCTCCTTTGTGTGCTGCTCACTCTCTCTCATGGTCTTCTCTCCCGAGCTCGGTGTTGCTGCCTTTCTCATGTGCTTCTCCCCCAGCCACTGTGTTGCTCACTCCTTTGTGTGCTGACTTTCCCATTTCCACCCATTGGCTGTATTTTTATTTTAACTCAGCCTGCTCCCCCACGAACTCAGGGGTTCTTTTTATCGATTTATTTTTAGTTTAGCACTACTCACTCCTCCACTCCAGATACATCAGGGTTACTCGTTAGAGGACTTAAGTTTGGCACAGAGAGTTGTAGAGTGGTGAGAGAGGAAGAGGTCAAGAGGAGCATATTGAGGGAGTGGTTAGATGTACATAGGTGAGGTAAGTAGCCAGAAAATAATATACCACTCACTTGGAACCGAATGGCAAAATGTAACCTTTCACACCTTTGATGTCACTTAGGTGGTCATTCCAACCGTGGCGGTCGGCGGTGAAGCGGCGGTAAGACCGCCAACAGGCTGGCGGTCTTTTCTCATGTATTCTGACCATGGCGGTTACCGCCATGGCCAGCCGCCGCTTCACCGTTCCGACCGCCACAGCGGTAACGACCGCTGGGCTGGAGACCTGGGTCTCCAGCTCGGTGGTCGTCACATACCGCCGGCGGTATCCCAACCCTCCTGACCCCGGCTTACCGCCATGGATTTCATGCGGTTTGGGACCGCCATGAAATCCATGGCGGTAAGCACTATCAGTGCCAGGGAATCGCTTCCCTGGCACTGATAGGGGTCTCCCCCACCCCCAACCCCCACCCCAACTCCCTCCCGTACCCCCCCCACCACCCCTGCCACCCCCAAAAGGTTGCAGGACCCCCCTCCCCCACCCCAATCCCCAACATATACACACACATATACACATACACGCACGCATTCATGCACGCACTCATGCACATACACACACCCCCCGCATTCATGCACGCACACATGCACATACACACACCCCCCGCATTCATGCACGCACTCACACGCCCCCTCAACATACCCACACGCACACCCCCATGCACGCACACAACTCACAACACCCCCCCACCCCCCTTCCCTAGCGGACGATCACCTTACCTGTTCTGGTGATCCTCCGGGAGGGGACGGGACCCATGGGGGCAGCTCCGCCGACACCGCCACGCCAACAGAACACCGCCACAGCGAATCACAGGTCGTGATTCGCTGGGCGGTGTTCTGTTGGCGTGGCGGTGGAGGTGGAACTACCTCCACTTCCCCGCCTGCCGCCAGTATGGCTGTTGGCGGCTCTTCGTCCGGAAACGGGCGGAGCGCTGCCAGCAGTCAGAATGGCCCGTGCGGAAGACCGCCAGCACTGGCGGTCTTCCGTACGGCTGTCCCTCGGCGGTCGATTGAAAAGACCGCCGAGGTTGGAATGACCACCGCAGTTTGGTAATTCCTCTCTCTACGCTTCTCTACCTCCTTATTTCTTTCTCACATCCATCCGTTTCAAAATCTATCCACTCACCCTTCCTGCTTTCACTCATCCATGTCTACATGATCCACCTTTCTCCCTCTCCATGCTTCTCTACAGCCGTCCATCCATCCATCCTTAATTCTGTCCATCGATCTAGCTATCATTCCATCCATCTCTTCAGCCCTCCTTCGTGTCCATTGTCCTTTCCATCTGGCTTTCTCTCCATTTATTTACCTTTCTCATTATCACCCTCCTTTATTTATCCATCTTCTCACTCTCCAATTTACCTACCCTTCATATCATCTGTCTTTCCCTTCTCTTCTTACTCCACTGTTTCATTTGCTCCACTAAACCACAGGTTATACTATTCTTTTATAGTGATGATTATAAATAAGCTTTTTTCCATTACTGAAAAACAATCATAAAAGAAACATTTACATAAATAAATGAAATGTCATTGTTAGAGATACAGCACAGAAAAAGGGATAGAAACATAAACCAGAATAAATTCAGAAATTCATCAGTTTCGCTTACAAATGCCATTGTAAAAAATATATCCTACGTTAAAACAGACAAAATGATTTGGAAGCATGTGCAGAAAATAAACAGCTGGTTTGTAATGTTTAAAACTACATGGTTTGACAGCAGGTTATAAAAAATTCCTTGTCAGTGATTTGTAGTTAGAGCAGACAAAGACAACGTGCTCTAGGGCTTACACAGAAGACTCATAGCTAGGACAGATTAAAATGGATGTAACTTCATATTGCCTAATATGGAAAAAGGGATGGTGTGCTACTGCCCTAAAGTGGAATTTTAGCAAAAGTTGCCTTTTCCAGGGTTTCTTGGTCCACGCCAGATATTTGGACAATGGCACAGTCCAGCAAGGTTAGTTTTCTCAATTCCAAATTTTCTCTGGAGGCCTCACAAAATGACAGGAATAAATCCGTAACCTGAGTAATGTCTGATTTAGTTAACAAGTGAAGAGACGTAAACAAATCAGGGTTACCTATCACTTGGGCAGAAGGCTCAAAATATTTAAGCTAGGTTACTGTGTGGACCTCATCACATGCCAAGCAATCTAAGATGGTGGTCCAATTAAAACTAGTGTGTCAATTATCCCAAACAGAGATTTTCGACTAAATTCTGCATGTATGGTATACCCCATTCCTCAGGCACGAAGAAATGAGAGGTCGATCGGGGGAGGCAGAGGAATCGCCAACAAAATTGATTCTCTTTGGCCTGCAGAATGAGTACATTCCCATACCCCCCACGTCTCACCTCGTACATTAAAACTGGAAATCACTTTCACTTTAAGACTATAAGGTACAGGACTTTTTTGTTACCAACTATCTTAGCAAAATCAGAAAGCACACCCACGACTTGGTTATGATGTTGCATGTATGTGCAAAGCAGGCCATCCAGGAACTCCAAGAATCAAAAACTATTCACAGATATGGAAAGCAATTAGCCTTCTCAATAGGATGCCCTTTTATGCTGGCAGGGCATATTTTGGATGTTTTCGGTCCACAACTTTTTTTTTTAGATATTCGTCTCAAGATCCAGGTCATTCATTAATTGCACAAAGCTGTCAACTAGCACGAGAGAGCAGGACAGTGTCATCTGCATCAAGCAAAGCCAGAATAGTGACAGAATTTATCTTTGGCTTATCCTTTCTCAGCCTTTGCGAACTGGCATTTAGTCCATTTGTATAAAGTAAAAATAAAATGGGTGCACAGATTCAGCCTTGACGCACACCCTCTCCAATGCAAACAAATCAGTTCACTCCCCACCGGATCCAAACCTTACAGAGGCGCTGATGCCCCAGTGCGAAGCCCTCAGGAAATCAACCAACTCTTGATCTAATCATAGATCAAACAAGATGCTCAAGAGTTTACTGCAATTTAGCCTGTTGAAGGCACTGCTCAAATCCCTGAAGGAGAGGTATAGAATCGTCCCTTTAGCTGTTATATCCTATATCCCTATTAAAGATCAGATATAAGCACTCTGTGGATACACCCAGCTCACTGCAGTAGCCCTCCTCCTGGATTCCACAAAGGTGTTTGATTAGTTGGAGTGGATATATATCTTCCCCTCTCCTTGTACGTCTTTATCTCAGCCTGTGATTTGTGGGCCAGATTCCCCTTTCAACGGCCAGATTGTGATTAAATGGAAAGATCTTGGACCCATTCCCGGTTACGCATGGCACCAGGAAGGGGTACCCATAATCCCCAATCTTTTTTATGATTGCAATGGAGCTGCTCACTGCCCAGCTGTGGCAACACCATACACACACCGGGGCTCGGCTTTATAGTCCAAAGGATCTTAGTATCCATGTATGCGGATGACATCATGCTGGATATAAGAGAACCTAGACCCGGTCATTCGCGAGGTCATCAGATTTGGTGGCTTCTCTGGTATTCACATTAACTGGGTCATATCCATCCTATCACCCCTCACCAAGGGCATGCAGCCGTTCAACTCAGATTACCCACTGCAATGGGCCTCCAAACCGGTGCGCTATCTGGGTATCTGGATTAGTCGCGACATAAATTAGCTCTGGCGGGCCAGTTACAGTACAGCTATGATGTGGCTTGAGGAGCAGATACCAACTTGGAGTAGGCTACCACTGTCCCTCACTGGCCAGACTGCGATTACCAAAATGGTCATACTACCTAAATTCCTATATCTGTTCCTAAATATCCCAATCCCACTCCCGTCACAATTCCTCCAACATCTGCACTCAAACCTAGTGTACTGGTTTGGGCTGGGAAACAACCAAGAATAGCATGGGAGATGCTCACACTACCATTCCAGCAGGGAGGCCTCAATATGCCTGACATGTCACTCTACGCACTATGCTCCCAGGCTCAATATCTCCAGTTCTGGCTCTACCCAACACGCTTATAGTGGTGAAGGCAGACATGGCGAGCCTGTGTCCGTTGTCTACTGCGCTGTATCAGCGTTTCAGGGCCATGCGAACAGAACTAAACATGGTGCAGTTTCTCTGGTGAGCTTGGAATGGCCTGTGATGCCGCGCCCAACTGCCATGTCTCTACGCACCATCCATTCCCCTCGCACAAAGCTCCCAGTTACCGGCACTCCCAGATGATGGTGTTTGATCGCGTACGCACACAGACATGGCCTTCACACACTTGCCGACCTCTACCCACATGGTACAGATATACCCACCGTTGAAATGGCCGAACCACCCCCTCAGGCCCACTGCGCTGGACATCTTGCTGTATCATCAGCTGCATGCTATGTGCAGCACAATGCACCCTAAGTTTCCTGCGCCCCTGCCTCCCTGCCCATGCTCCACGCGTTTGAACACCTGCTAACAAACGCCTCTTACCGTAAAGTAGTAACCCGCCTATACATGACAATGCAAGATAAGGCACCAGTGTGTACTCTGGCATCTCGCACAGCCTAGTATCTTGACATTGAGCCTCCCATCACAAACGTGCAATGGCATACTGCTGCAGCCAAACTGCGGTGCCGTTTCCCCAATTATAGGTTGCGCCTCATCCATTTAAAATTCTTGCACAAGTTATACCACATCTCGCTGCAACTACTACGCATGGGGCTGGTGGATGAAGCATTTTTAAGTACAGCTTTTCCCCTCCAATTTATGATTGGGTTTATATTGTTTTTTTCTTTGGTAAGTAAAATAATTTATGACTTTTAAATTTATTGTGGGTAATCTTTGTCGTACTCACGGCATCTTCTGAGACGTTCACTTCGTATGAAGAAAATGTGGGGGTGGACCTGAGCCTGTAACGTGTTCTGATAAGGATGCTTTCTCCTACCAAAAATGTCTGTTTTTGGAACCGGGGAATGAGTTAGTTAACTCGCTACCCCAGCTCCAGAACATCATCGAGCAGCAAGCTACTTTGATGGAAATCAGAGCGTCGGAGAGCTGGGCATTTTACATGAAAAACAAAGCGCTTCACTTCAGTCGGCTTACCTTGCTTTCCCTGCTCCGGCTTCAAAGACGAACCACCTCATTTCAATTGCGCTTCCCCAGGATAATAATAAGAGTATAACGCCCTGGGGAACAATGCCCGAAGACGTACTGTGTGTCAGAAGAGTTCTCTTGAAAAAGAAAGAGGACTTGCCGCTTAATGTGTTAAGGATCGGAAGGAACGGGCATTTTAGTTTTGGCATGATTGTTTTTCCAGATTCCTCGCAAGCTTTAGTATGGTAACGCAAACATTGAAACTGTTACAGTTTTTCCTGATTTGACAGACGCGACGGTCAGCAGGGCATTCCTGACTGTTTTATTAAAAGTAATATAGGAGAAAAGTGTAAGTAAAGGTTTTTAACAGAGACTTTATTTAAATAATTTGGTTGCTAGTCATCAGACCTAATATTAATTCTTAATTATGTCTGAGCAATCTTCTACTTTAATGAGGATATAATGAAAAATAATTTAGATAAAGATTTAAAAAAATTCTCTAAAACAAGATGTCACAGCTATTTTCAATAAAAGAAAAAGAGACCCTCTCTCAGGGGAGAAATATTTTTCTCTGTCTCAGGAGGAGTCTTCTGTTGTTATTAAGAAAGGGGGTAAGGCTTTGAGGAAAAGCAAACAGTTACCAAGGGAGACACCTAATGCCCATAAAGACATGAGACAAGGTAGCCTGAGTGCACAAAAGACGAGGATGTCCAACGTGGCACAATTAGAAAGAGCAACAAATGTAATGCAATAGATATAGGTGTCCTTAGCAGCACAAGTGAAATGAGTGACCTCCATGGCACAAGAGATGGCTTCTACTCACAAAATACATCTAACAGTGATTTAATTTATGACAGTAATTTGGATATGGTGGATGAATATGTGTTTGACCCACAGGAAATTCTAGATACTGATGTCATTGAAGATGACTTGGAATAGCCTTCTACTTCTAAGACTGTTAAGGGATCAAACTGGTGGCCTATGGTTCACATTATTTATTTTATTAATCTTTGGATCAGCAAGTCTCTGGATAGAGAGTCTTGTAATTTAATGAGAGCGGGATGCCCTAGACCTTTCCTGGATAACAAGGCAGGAATTACACTTAATCTGGATTCAGAGTTATTAAACCTTCCTGTTCAAATTGGGAAAAGATCCAAGAAAAGGACTTGAGCGTTGCTTTAAGCAATGCCAAGATAGAGTGCTGGACATTTTGGACCCACTCTCCATGATTTTAGATATAGTGGAAGAAGTTAGTTTCAAACAAGTCCCCGTTGATGTGGAGTTACTTAGGGGTTGGAGCCAAATGGCTTTATGCATGCTTGGCAATGCTAATGCTGGCCTTATAGCCGAAAGGAGGAAGGCTATTCTTATGCTAATAAATCATAAACTAGGGGATTTAGCAAACAAAGAATCCTCCAGTGACCCCAATCGTCTACTCATTGGGGAAAGCTTCGTTAAGAGCTTAAGCAAGTACATTTCAACTTTTACTGCTTTTAGCAAGCCCCAATATAACATGCGTCGCTTGTTCAACAATAGAGTTTTGGTAGGGCTGGCAGGAGGGGACTGGCGGTCAGCTGTGGTATACAAAGGTCCCAAAATACTATTATCAAGACCAGCAAGGTTAACGAAGGGCTTTCTGCCCCAACTTTTTTCCACAAAGAGGCAGAGCATCCCACTCCGTTGCCAAGGAGCTGGAGATCATGGTAAGTGTACTTCCTTCAGTTGGTTCTTCCCACACAAAGTTAGGGGGAAGATAATGGATCTTTGCTCAAAATTGGCTAACCATAACAAAAGAATCATGGGTATTACAAACCGTGAAAGATTTCAAAATAGCTTTTTGGGATACATCTTTCCAAATTTGTCAACCAAGAGAGTTATCTTTGGATTAAGAGCAAATAAGGCTGCTCTCATGTTTTAAAAAGGGGCAATTCCCAAGGTTTTGAAATCAGAGATAGGCTTTGTAAGCACGTTTTTTTAGTCAACAAAAAGGGCAAAGGGTGGCGTCCAGTAATAAATCTAAAAGAATTAAACAAATTCCTAGTTTACAGGCATTTTAAGATAGAAGGAATCCATCTTCTATGAGACATCCTTTAACATGGAGACTGGATGGTGAAGCTAAATCTAAAAGATACACACTGCACGATCCCGATGGATACAGATTCATAAAGTTTTTGCTATTCAGATGGAGAGGCATTTTACACCAATTCTCTTGTCTTCCTTTTGGTCTATCAGCCCCGTGGTGCTTTACCAAAGTGATGTGTCCAGTGGTCGCCTTTTTGAGACAATATACTGCTGATGATTCAGGATCAAGGGGAGCTGTTGAGACATATAGGGTGGACCAGAGAGCTCCTAGAATCCTTAGGGTTATTATCAATTTAGAGAAATCAGTCATTTACCCTTCACAGGTTTGGTTTTGGAGTTTCTGGGTTTTCAGGTAAATACCAATCTGACCCAACTTTGTCTTCCTCAAAAAAAACTTTCAAAGATAAAAAAAAAAAAAAAGAAGTGGGCCATGTGCTTACAAAGAAAATGGTGACCCTGAGGGATCTAGCAAGAGTGATAGGATATGTGTCTTCTTCCATTCAAGCTGTTTCTCTGGGTCGTCCTCTGCATTACAGGGCTCTACAGAGACTGAAGAGGATAGGATTGAGGAAGGGTCTTTGGTATGCAGATATGGTCCCTCCATCCCAAGGCGCTCACGAGGACTTAGAATGGTGGCTGAACAACCTAGGGAGTTGGAATGGCAAAGCAATGTTTGGAATGTCCCAGAATTTACCAAGGAGTCGGATGCAAGCAACCTTGGTTGGGGTGCAAGATTAGGAAAGGTAGAGACCGGAGGGAAATGGTCCAAGGAAGATAAGTTGTTGCACATAAATTGTTTAGAAATGTTAGCAGGACTGAACGCCTTGATGAGTTTCAAATCTGCCTTAAAAACAGTGTAGTATTGATCTGAGTGGACAATTTCACAGCTGTATCTTACATCAGTCGTTTAGAGGGACCAAGGTCAAAACTTTTGTCAAAAAGATTTGGTATTTTTGGTATTTGGTATTTTTGTTGGGATCAAAGAATTGTGTTGAAAGCAGAATCCATTCTAGTTCAGCAAAACCAGACAGCGGATTGGAACTCGAGGTATTTGAGGGATTCCAGTGACTGGAAACTGAATCCGGTGCATTTTAAAAAGCTTCAGAGTCCTTGGGGTCCTTTACAGGTAGACCTATTTGCCAGCAGACTGACATGTCAGGTAACAAAGTATTACAGTTGGAGACTGGATCTCAGGGCACTAGCAGTGGATTCTTTCGTACAGACTTAGAGAGGAGGAGGGAATTGTTATGCTTTCCCACCATTTGCACTGATTCAGAGAGTCTTGTTAAAAGTTTGAAAGGAATGTTGCAAGATTGTCCTGGTAAATCCTTTTTGGACTTCTCAGGTGTGGTTTCCTGGGGTACAAGAATAGGCAGTAGAAATACCTCATTTGATACCAGTATGTCCAGGCCTGTTGGAATGTCGGGACGAA
This sequence comes from Pleurodeles waltl, assembly GCF_031143425.1. Taxonomy (NCBI): domain Eukaryota; kingdom Metazoa; phylum Chordata; class Amphibia; order Caudata; family Salamandridae; genus Pleurodeles; species Pleurodeles waltl. The sequence goes on along the minus strand of NC_090445.1, from coordinate 427,907,743 downwards.
GAGGAACATCCTATGGTGCTAGAAAGGACTTTAAACCTTCTTGTTTGGAGGATATTAGGGGATCCTCTAGATACTCTGGCCTTTCAGGAGAGGCTAAAGATTTATTGGATGAGTCATAGGCACCAAGTACCAAAAAATGATATAGAGGTGTATGGAGGTAGTGGTGGTGTTGTTGGTGCTTGGAGAGGAATTTGGATCCCGTACAGGCTCCTATAGTAGTAGTGGCTAACTATCTTGCTGAACTTTTATGGCCAGGACTCTCTTACAGAACAGTTAACTGTTACAGATCAGGTATTTCTGAAGGTCATTCACTAGTTAATGACTTTGCTATTGAGAGTGATCCTATGGTCCGCAGAGTTATGAAAGGAGTAAAACTTAAGCAGCCTCCTAGGACTCGCTACGATTCTTTATAGAATGTTATTAAGGTTTTTGACCTCTTCATCTCTTGGCCAGATAATGTTTATCTTTCTTTGAAACAAATATCTTGGAAATTGGCAACTTTGCTTTGTCTTATTTCTTTTAGAAGAGTGTCAGATGTTAAAGCTTTGTAATTATTCAATAGGTTCTATTCCATAGATGGAGTTCATTGTGATATCTGGAAAAGGATGTCTGCGAACATTTTCTATCCATTTTTTAATGAGTGCAAAAAATTGTGTTGTGAGTTGTATGAAAGTATGAGAGCAGAGGTTGTTGACGATCAATTATTTATCTGATATGCATAACCATATAAGGCTGTATCAATTGCTACTATTTCTAGGTGGGTAGGAACAGTGATGTCTGAAGCTGGGATTGGCTTATCCAGGTTTTGAGCTCACTCTTCCAGAGGGGCAATGGCTAGTAACGTTTTCTGGGATGGTGGAACACTTGCTGATATATGGAAGGCAGCAGACTGGTCGAGTGCTAGCACTTTTGCAAAGTTTTATCTTAAACCAGTACAAAATGTGAGCAGTCTGGCGCTAGAGAGCTTTAAACATGCATAATGGCAGCCTCCGGTCTTGTAACAAAATGACGATTCTCCAATTATCATACAGGGAGAATCTTGATTTTATTAAAGACAATGTAGGCTAACATTATCCCTGCTACCACACCCTTGAATAAAGAAAGGGAAGTAAAGTTATTGTATAATCCACTGCTAATTATTCTTTTATTCGCTATTCTTTGTTTACAGAATTCTGTTTTTTTGTTGATTGAAAGGCTTTGTAGTATTACTTTGTCTCTCTCTCTTTTGTTTCAGACTCAACATTGTAATAAGAAGATTTTCACCATCAAGCACGAAGTATGTTGTTTGTTTCGTCGGAGCCCAAAGAGGAATGTGCCTGGTTGTTATAGACTTATTATACTTTTCAAATTCCAATTTGGAATTTTTCTGTTTATGATGTATTTGTTGTTCTTTAAAGGGCTGCAGTTTGAGGCAGCAATAAAGGATTACTGCATATTTTTAGCCTCTGTTGTCTTTAATGAAATCAAGATTCTCTCTGTATGATAATTGGAGAATCGCCAATCTCCTATTCAACGTTACAAGGGTATTAACAATCATATCACAGGCTGATGAAAAGATAAAGAATAATTATAGAACACAGCTAAGTTGGAGTGAACCACTGTGTTCAGTAATGCTGCAAAATTTGCACTGCGCCATCTTAATCTAAGTACTCCATCAGCCATATTTATATTTCCCTGACCATCTACTGAGGCACATTCAATGGGATTATGACCACTTTAGGAGATATGGTACCTGAATGCACAAGTTCACCCACTGATAGAGAGGCACAGAAGTAATCAACAGTTATGCCTCTACCCCAGGTGGTGAATGTGGGAGGATGGGTTTTATCATCACCCACAATTTCAGTTACATTAACTAGGCCAAATCTGATTAAGTAAGAATGAAGTTGTTTGCCCAACTATCAGCATTATTAATCAGAGGGCCCACCTCAAATGCATCAAATAGTTTATACAGCATGGTACTGGAACCTAGCTTAAAACTGAAGTACCCCACAAATAATGATATTTAATCAACCAGGCAGCAGGGAGGACCTGTCCCATAAACACTCTAAAACTGTGTGTCAATATTACAGCTCTTATTAATTGAGAAAACTGAGTTATAAAAATTCACAATAAAGAAGTTGAGTTTAGCAGAGCAAATGACACATAACATTTGCATATCAGTGTGATTGATTGGGACACGAATGATCACAACGGGGGAGATTTACAAACATTTTGTGCTGGATTCGCATCACAAATGTGATACTAACCAGCACAAGATGTTTTTTACTATTTTACTTTCCAGTGCAAAACTTGTTTTGCCCTGTAAAGTACCCTAAAAATAATGCAAAGCAACGTGAAGCACTGCTTTGCCTTACTTAGCGCCAAGGGGGCGTTACATGGGTGGTAGATAGGCATTTGTATGCAACCACCCATGCCTTTTGACGCAAAACCCTATCTACAAACTAGTAGTCAGGGTTTTGCACCAAAAATTAACGCATTTCAAAAGCAAGCATTAAAAGGAGAAATGTTTTAATTTCTCCTTTCTTTTCTGACTTTTCATGTGTGCTGCACTGTGCAGCACACAAACAACGTGGAAAAAGTTTCAAAATGTATCTAAGCATAGTATTTTGTACTGGGAGATTATTCTTCCAGTACAAAACCTATGCTAGACTCACGCACACACCCTTGCACTATGGCGTAAAGTTGTGTACGTGGCGCATGGCAGCTAAAATCAGTGCCGGCACTAGGGAGAGGGGAGGAGAAGAGACCCATATCTCTGTAGATATGGCTCTTTCCTGCTCCATCCCCATCACGCAATGCAGCATTTTTCACTGTTGCACTCACTGCACTACGTGACTATTTGGTAAATATGGGCCATAATCTTTAGAAATAGGGGCAAAAATTGGTAGTCCTTAGTGGTCTTACCTCTGCCCATTTCAGACCTAATTGCAGGGACAATAAAAGTCTGGAAACCATCACATCCCTGGTAATTGTGTCCAGTGACCAAGTTTCTTGTAGCATGATAAAGTCAAACTTGTGCATGTGGGCAAGCCATCCATGGTCTCTCATGCTGGCCTCATGGCCTGCACTTTTCCAGCATATCATCTTCAGAGAAGTCCAATGCTATCCATTTACAAACTAGTTGAATCAGTAGTTGTCAATGATTTAATGGCAGGCTAGATCATACAATCAGGACAGAACAGGGTGTCAGGAGTGTCGGTAGTAACGCTCTTCAGAAGAGGGATTTTTACTTGGATATTATGCTGTCCAACTGGACATGAGGCTCTCACAGAGGATCCCAAGAACCGTGGATATCAGTTCATTTCATGTCTGTTAGCCGTTCAAAATTATTGGTTTAAGAAATACTTGACCCCCCTCCCTCCTTTGAGCAGTACAAGCAGATGACAGGGTATGATTATTAGTGACCTGCCTAAGTATTAGATTCCTATATAACAACCCAAGGGGCATAGGGGCAATGTTCTCCACATTGAGAAATGTTGAAAAAGTAATGATCTATCTAGACCTGGATATCTAAAATTGATAGTGATACAGTGGCCATGAGATAACTTTGCTTAAGGCCCAATCCAGTTAACTCTCGGTACAAATAAGACATTATCTTAGTCCTGAATATTAAAATCAGTGTGCCTTGTAAGCCAACATCAGACCTTCTTTTTTAACTGCACGGTTGATTTAACCACAGTGTCAGCTGGACATAAGTCAAAACCACAACACACAGGCAGCTTTCAGGGGTAGACTAAGATGAAAAGTACATGGCAAAACAGGAGTGTTAGACCAGAGGTACAGGCAGATGAATGGTTAGGTTGCCGTAGCTTGTGCAATGCCAAACATGAGGTGCGAGTTGAAGGATGATTGCATAATGTTGTTGGCGGGCTGTCTGGATAGTGGTAGATGATAAAGCAATAAGGTCTGGAGAGGTGTTGGGCTCTGTGTCTGATCTAGTTACGAATCTTATCTGTTGGTGGCAAATGTTCAAAACAAAATTAGCGTGAATGGGGATTGGATAGAGTTAGAAACCTTAAAGATTTCCGATTTGAGGTTCACAATTTTCTCAACTAAGGGACTAATAAACTCATTAAATTCAGCTTTGAGTTTGTCAAGTACAAAATCCCACATTTAATTATTTTGGCTGCCTAAAGATGACGTCCTCATGTTGGATAAAAGAGCATTGTTGCTGAAAGAAGGAGCCTCAAAATGTTGTGCCACACACACTTTGATTTCCTTTTACGTTTAGCAGCGATAATGCTGCATGGCCCAGAAGGATCCTGGGCAAGAATTGCACCCTTACCTTTAGGATCAGCCTCAGTCTAGTTACCCACCAGCCTCAACTGATCTTTAGAGCAAATATCATCAGATGCAGGAGGAACAGGCAGATCACTTATTCCAATAAAAAAGCTTTTCTCCAACCTTGATTCAACTGCAGATCCAACTGCAAGGGCCAGAAATGCGTCAAGGGTTGAGCCATGTGGTTCCACAGACGCGTTTGAACTGGTAACATTTGCTTCCCCATGTAACTGCTTAGATTCAGCCAAACCCCAAGGACAAGCAGCAGTAAGGTATGGAAGACAAGGATAAATCAGGGGGCACAAACACAGACAGACACAACGAAAATGGTAGATTGTAAGGCCCCACCTGTGCTCAAACTAAAAGGAAGGGAGCAAAGTGACAGCAAGAAAGTCTCAAGTACCTTAAAAAAGACAGCGGTTTGGAAATCTTAAGACCAAAGGGGGCAGGGGTGGCGCAGCCCAGAACACCCATGGATAGGTGCAGACGGGCCACTTTTGGCCTGGCTTTCGTCTGTGGGCATCCTGTATGCCACCTGCACTGCAGGAACTGCCTGGTGCTTATATGACCCTGGTCGGCACTGTGAAGGGCTCCAGCTTCCTGGTGACGTAGATTCACTACTCCTACCCCTTTTGCAGTGGTGTTTATAACCTATTTGGAGATCAGTGTGTTTCCGATCAAAGTCAAATTAGCCTTACACAAAACCTTTAAAAATGTTATGTTACACTCACTGTCCAATGGTACCTGCCCTGCTCAAGCTGCTAAAGTGGGTAGTTCATGACACCCCTGGGTGGGGTAGAGAAAGTTGAAACAGAGAGGAGTAATATAGAGAGGGATAACGGAGGGGTAAGGTAGAAGAGGTGATGAGAAATAAGTTAAGAAACATGAAACAGAAAGATTATTTTTTAATTAAATTGCCACAAACTGTCTGACAGTGTAATTGTTAATGATGGGCAGGCATGCCATGGACAATAACAGCCTGATGACAAATAGTCCATGTTGGAAATAGACACTGAGGTGTTCAGAATTATTGAATGCAATAATTATCACATATTCCAAGCTTTGGGAAAATAACATCCAGATTTTGGGGCTTATCGCTCCAAAATGTCTATGTCCAGGTAAATACCAATCTGTATCCCCTTCTTAAATTCAGGCAGATTTGACCTGCTGAAATGTAATAAAGGTTGAAATCTTAATCACGCTAAGGGCCTGATTTAGAGTGTGGTGGATGGCTTGCTCCATCATAAACATGACAGATATCCCATCTTCCGTATTACGATGTCCATAGGATAATATGGAAATTGTACTACAGCAGACGGGCTATCCGTCACATTTATAACAGAGTAACCCCAGCCGTCAAACTCTAAATCAGGCTTTTAGTATTTAGCAGGTATGATAAATATAGCACAATTTATAATTGCAATCCCTGCACAAATCGTGATTATGCAGGGATCATAGTTTATCGGTCCACTTGTAATCAAGCCCAGTGTGGGCATGCACACTAACATTAAGCTTCTATACATCCCAGCTGCCAAATGAAAAAAAAAAGCAGTTGTGTGCACAGTTATTACAGTGGGACATTTGAGTATTCCCACCATTTTACCAGGGGCCCCTTTGAAGGAAGGAGCACTGGGCAATCACCCACTTTGTCCATGTCTTAATACTTGATCAGTGCCCATCCGCTGCTCCTGATGTGATTGAGGTAGTATTTTGTTCTTTTTAACTTCTAGTGTCTCACAAACAGAAGGCTTATGACTGTCAAAATTGCAAAGTTGTAATTTTTATAGCTAACTTTCTTTTATTTTGCCAAGTCCTCTTTTCTCACTTTGCACTCACGTTTTCTTTTGTTTTTGCTCATGGGCGCTGTTCTCAAAAGATGACGATTATCTTGTTCTAAACATTGCAAAGCGACATTGTTTCTTTATTATGTGTAATTTCTGAAGTGATGCTTTCACACATAATCCTGCAGTACATCCCAATCCGCCCCACTACAAGCTGCCCCACTACAACCCACCCCAGTCAACCCCACCTCACCCCATACCAATTCACCCCAATCTAATCTGCCTCACTCCAGTTCGCCCCACTCTAATCTACGCCATTCCAAATCAATCTGCCCCACTCCAATCCAACACAATATGTCACAATCCAATCCAAAACAATATGCCTCACTCCCATCTACCCCACTCCAATCTGCCACACTCCAACCCAAAACAATCTGCTCCACTGCAATTCAAAAGAATCTGCCCCACTCCAATCTGCCCAATCCAAAACAATCTGCCCTATTGCAATCTGCTGAACTCCAATCCAAAACAATCTACTCACTCTAATCTACCCCACTGCAATCCAAAACAATCTGCCCCATTCCAATTCAAAACAATCTGCCCCAAACCACTTTACTGCAATCTGCCCCTCTTTAATCCAAAACAATCTGCCCCACCCCAATCTGCCTCACTTCAGTCCAAACCAATCTGTCCCACTCAAATCTGCCCTACTCTAATCCAAAACAATCTGTACCACTCCAATTCGCCCCACTTCAATCAAAAACAACATGCCCCACTCCGATCCACCTAACTCCAATCCAGCCCACCATAATTCACCCTACTTTAATCCACCACACTGCCATCCATTCCACCCCACTCCCATCCAGTCCACCCCACACCAACCCAATCCACCTCACTCTACTCCAATCCACTCTAATACAGTCTGCCCCACTCCAGTCTGCCCCACTCTAATCCAAAACAATATGCCCCACCTGAGTCTGCCCCACTTCAGTCCAAAAGTCTGTCCCACTGCAGACTGCCCCACTCCAATCATTTCAATCTGCCCCACTCCAATCAAATGCAATCTGCCCCACTGCAATTCACCCCACTTCAATCCAATCCACCCCATACCAGTTCACCCTACTACAATCCTGTCCACCCCAAACCAATCCACCCCACACTAATTCAATCCACCTTAATCCTCCCCACTCCAGTCTAAATCCAGTCCACTACAATCCACTTTATTCTATTCCAGTCAACCACACTCCAAACCACCTTAATCCACTGCAATCCAATCCAGTCTACCCCTCTCCAATGAATCCACTCCACAGTAACCCAAATCCACCCCACCCCAGTCGAGCCCACCACAATCCATTTAACTCCAACCCTCCCCACCGCATTCCACCCCAATGCAATCCACCCCACCCCAATCCAATCCACCACACTCAATCCAATCAACCCCATACTAATCAACCCACCCCATCCATTCCACCCCACTCAATCCAATCCGATCCATCTCAATCCGATCCACCCTACTCTAGTCCACCCATCCCAATCCAATTCACCCCACGCCACCCCAATCCAATCCACCTTGCCCCACTTCAATCCAATCCTCCCCCTCCATTTGACCCCACCACACTTCAATCCACTCCGCCCCAATCCAATTCACCCCACTCTACCCCAATCCAACCCACCCCACTCCATGCCAATCCAACCCACCACATCCATCCCAGTTCAGTCCACCTCACACCAATCCACCCCACCCCACTCCAATCCAATCCACCCCATCTCAGTTTAGTATACCCAACTCCAGACCAATCCATCCACCCCACCCCACTCCAATTCACCCCACCTCAATGCAATCCACCCAACTCCAACACTCTTCTCCAATCCACCCCAGTCAAATCCAACACACTCCAATCCACCCAAAACCACTGCAATCCAATCCATTGAACTGCAGCCCACCACACCCAATTTCAATCCACCCCACTGTAACCCAATCCACCCCACCACACTCCAATCCACCACACTCTACTGCAATCCACTGCACACCATCCCAATTCAGTCCACCCAGTCCAATCCAGTCCATCCAGCCCACTCCAATCCAATCCACCTCACTCCAATCCAATCTATCCCACACCAATGCAATCCACCCCACACCAATGCAGTGAATCAGTCCACCCCACTCCAGTTCAGTCCACCCCACTCCAGTTCAATCCACCCCACTCCAGTCTGATCTAATCCACCTCACTCCAGTCCAATCCAATGCATTCCACCCCAGCCATATCACTCTAATCCAAACCACCAACCCCAATTCAAACTAATTCACCCCAGTTGAATCCACTCCATTTCAATCCACCCCACTCCACCACACCCCACTCATTTGAATCCAATACATTCTACTCCAGTCCACCTCACTCTTTCCCAATCTAACCCATTCCAATTAATTCCACCCCAGTCCAATCCAATCCATCCAGCCTTCTTCACACCAATCCAGTCCACCTCACTCCAATCCAATCCACCCCACTCCCGTCCAGTCCAATCCACACCACTACAATACTGAATCCAATTCACCCTACTCCAGTCCAATCTAATCCAACCCATTCAACTCCACTCCAATCCACCCTACTCCAATGCAATTCACCCCACCCGTCACTCCAATCTAAACCACCCACCCATCCAATCTAATCCACCCCACTCAAATCAACCCCAAACCAAACCACCCCACTCCATTTCAATCCACCCCACTCAAATTCAACCCATTCTACACCAATCCACCCCACTCTACCCCAATCCAATCCACCCCACTACCTGATCCACTCCAACCGACTCCACTCTATGACACTGAACTCTACTCCCCTGTACTCAACTATACCACACTCCAACAAACCCACTCTACTACACTGTACTTATTCCCCCACGCCACTAACGTTTAGCATGCTAGACGGCAGCCACACGGGTGTACAACATGGCAAAACACATTGCCAAAGCCAATAGCTCTTGTATAGGCGAGATCTACTGGTTTTGCCAATGCTAGTTGTCATAGCAGCTACCGCACTGTTGGAAAAAATAACCTGCAAATACTCCGCCCCATCCACTGTGAGAGATTTACAGAAACTCGGTTATGGTCCCATGTTTTTCTTAATTCTATCTTCCAAATTCAAATATCTGAAACAAAAGTACTGACCAAAAACGTTCCCGAGGTAAATAATATTACTGTCTAGCTTTATAGACAATAATAGTAGGTTTTAAAGCGATAGATCGGTGATGTGCACTTGGTACCGCAACCCCCTTAAAATCGACCTGTTTTTCCTGCGTTACCAGAACACTGTCATTAGAAACAATGCCTCCGCAACTAGGCCAAGAGGCGCCTGAATCAAAACAAAGGCATGCTCATTTTCCCCACCAAGTCTTTGTCTGTCCAGGGAGGGGATTGTGGCCTTGCTCGGCGTCTCCATTGACTTTACAGTTTACTGTGTGCTTCTCGGAGATAGCGATTGTGTCAGTCAATAAGTGCACGGCTGTAAGAGAACAGATAATCCACTCTTTTGTGTGCTGTGAACTGGGTGTGAGCTTCATCAAACACTTTCAGGAGGGTCTCTTGAAGGGTGCAGCTTTCCTTTGTTTATCCTGTAACCAAATGTCGGCGGGTAGCTCCCCACTTCTCAAACACACACTATATGTACCCAGACCCCCACCAGCAGGAAATGCAAGAAGAGGTGGTTCATGAAGGGAGGGGTTTTAGTCTCAATTTCCTTTCTCCTGCCATTCACTACAGGATCCCATGGCACAATCACTTTGCAGCAGCCGCCCCCACCCCTCAGGCGCTCGTTGTTTTATCCTTAATTCCAAAGATTTTGTTGTATTTCAGATCCACACCTATTTCCTCACAGTACTCGAAATATTTTTTATTTAATTTTGTTTACTTTTGTGATGTTTTAAAAGCGCAGACATGGCCCGAATGCATCAAGCGCTTTACAACAGAACAGTTACCAACCAATCATAGCGGTAGTATATTAGAGATACAGCCCTGTAAGAATTATAAGCAAATAATTAAGAGTAGGTGGGAGAAAAGCTGTATACGAGTATATTTTCCAAACAATCAGCGCAGGAGTACATTTGAGATACAACAATGGAAAAATTAAAGCAAATATTTCAGAGCGAGTAGGAGAAAAACGATTTAACCCAAGTGTGATTCTCCCAGAGAATGACTGGTTCGTGAATCGCTGTTGTATGAAGGTTTGGGGGTGGGGTTGGAGTGTTTGGGTGTCCAGGAGAAGTGTTTCTGAATACCTTTAGGCCCATTTTGTGCATCAGGTACACGGGTGGAGTGCCTTCTGTATGGTGCAGGCAGTTTGGAATTGAGCTGTCGCCTCTGCAGACAGCCACAGGGGCGAGAGCAAAATAAGAGTGTTGTGGTCAAAATTATTGTGGCCAGTAACAAAGTGGGCCACACTATGTAGAACCAACTGCTCTGAGTAGCCCTAAGCGAGCCCGGCGAATGCTTGAATGCAGGGGGTCCAGTAGTCAAGTCTGAAGAGAACAAACACCTGTATAACCGATTTTAAGTCCTGTTCTACGATGAGCTGCCTGATTGAGGTGGTGATTTGACAGCCAGGACTGAATTCTTGTCAAAGGGTTGGATAGGAGGGTGATGTTGTCCCGGGATGTGACCTTCAGAGAAATTTGGGTATTGTTCGTGTACAGGTGAAAAAAGATCCCAGAGCTCCTAATTGTCACACAGAGAGGCTCAAGATTGAGAATGGCTAAGGTTGGAGAGAAGATCTAGCCTCTGAATTTCAATTTTCAAGGACGCAAAGAGCATCGTCCACAATCTGCAGAAATGTAGTTTCGGGTTGTAGCCCTGTCTGAAGCCACACTGTGAAGTGTCAAAGAGATTGTTTGGTTGGATATGACACAACAGTTGGGTGGGGCGCGTTAGGCAGCTTTCAATCACCCTTATTAAGAATGGAAGTGTGGAGCCTGTACAGAAGGAGGTCTTGGAGGCACGGAAATAACACTCATAAAAGTTTCTAAAAAGGATGCAAAATGCATGCACCTGCAGGAGTGTGGGATCAAAAACAAAATTCAGATATGCATGGGATAGATACAAGGGGCTAAGGCGAGAGTAGAAATGTAGCTAAAGTTAACAACCTCATTTACAGTTTGGCAGGCTTGGGGCGCCAACATAAGTGATAGAGTGTCACCCTGCAAGACTCAGAGGGGGTCATTCTGAAGGCACCGTGATACTAATCAGTCAGCTAGTACTCTCCCGATACACCAAGCCATTAGCCCACCTACTAGGATTCAAATGACTCCTTAAGCCTCTTTTTCCAAGTTACTCAATAAAATCAAGCTAAAAGGATGCCTTAGTGAATTAGACCACTACTGTATGATGTCAGGTTAGTATTTTTGAGACAGATTCTGAATTTTCCCTCGTGCAGTGGGGAATGAAGTGCATTAATAGTTTTTGCGAGCAGTATTACTCCTCAGTATTTCTCTTTGGTATTCCTCTTTATGCACTGTTTTGACTATGTAATGTTCTCAAGGTATTGCTTGGAAGGTAAAACCCGTGACCAAGACCAGACTGCACTGAACACTGTTTGGAAAACAGGAAGAAATGTATCAGATTTCAGAGTTAGAGCAGTACTGAAAAAAGGTCAAAACCATATTTAACTGAGCTGCGACAGGCAGGAATATGTCCAGGTTATTAGGTGTCCATAGTTCTAATATACCCAGCATACCTACAATCAATCACATATGTGTTCTGTATGTGAAGCTCCTAAATATGCATTTGTTGGGTTCTACCCAACTAATCCTGGAATGGTAGGCTGGTCATGTGTCCTGCATAGCATGACCTAGGTATCCATGCCTGGTCTTCAGGTCGCAAGAGGTAGATGACATGTTCAAAGTGCTTTAAGTTGGCCTCGCCCTGTCAGTACTCAGCTAAGAACAGAAAGAGCAAGGGGGGACAAGAAGACCAAGAGGAGTGCTAGGAATAGCAGTAAGAGGACTGGGTAGAGAAGAAAGACCAGGAGCAGGAGGAAAACCTGGGCCACCAGGAGAACCAGGGCCAATGGGAAAAAGAATACCAGGAGGACTAAGATCAGAAGGCTCAATAAGAGGAGTGCTAGAGTCACCATGGTGATCAAGAACACGAAGCCCTGCAGAAGGAAGAGGACCAGGAATAAGTACAATTCTGCATAGCATCAGGAGCAATGCAGTTGTGGGCATTAACTTCTTCCGACTCATGAAGGAAGGTTAACCCCGCCCACCCATGACCCTAAAGAACAGCATTTAGCAGCAACAACTGATCACTATGGCTGGCCACTACTTGCACATCATGCAGTATATTTCCGAACAATATGGTGGTCAAATGATCACATTTTAGATGCACAGAGAACATGGATAGATTTTCTAATCTAAATTTACATATTGGGATGTCTGCCTACAGTCAAACTATTCAGTACTAGATACCCACCTGAAAACCACAGGAATGCCACCAATTTGATGGACTCTGAAACTTTCTCAGAACTGTGGGGGCCCAAGACGACGCTTGTCGTTCACAGCTTCTGGATGCGTCTAGCAATGCATCTCGTAAGACCTTACAGGCTTCCACTTTCAAGTGGATCCACAGCAGTGGTCCTTTCTGAAGACTGTCTAGAGACAGAGGCAATGTATAATCAGTGCCTTCTGTGTGGTAGACACCAATATTAAGGCAAACAGGAGCAACTTGTGGACTATGTATGTGGCTAATAAAACACTGCCTCCCCTTAAGACTGCTCGCAAAGTATGCCTCTCTCACTGGATGCCGTTCCTAATTTATAATGACTGCAACACTGACCGGCTTAAAGAAGATTTATGGAATGGGCCAATCACGCAACATACTTAAAATCACAGACTGCTCGGAGTCGAGAGTTAAAGAAAACTCTGTTTTATGCTTGAGTCTGCAAACTGTTTATTACAAAAAGTAGTCTGCGAGTCATCAAGGGGACACCCCTACACTAGCAATGGAGACAAGTTACCGTCGGTAAGTACCTTTTATTTTAATTTAACATGGGATTTTGGAGGGAGGGGTTGTTCCATTGTGGACTTTTGGAGGGTGGGATATTTTATTTTAGACTTTTGAGGGAGGGGTTGTTTTATTAAGGGCTTTTGGAGAGAGGCAGTGTTTTATTTTCTTTTTTTGGGAAGCGGTGAGGCACTTTTCCCGCCCCACTTTTTTAAGGTTACGAGCCACCCCTGCCGTTAAGTAGGGTTAGCTCGAGTACAAATACATGGTTGTTATGGGTTGCTCTAGTGAAGAGTCAGTATTTTAAATTTACAACTAGGAATGACTCATCATGGAAAACCACTATCAAAATACAGAAAATATTGTTCTGGCATATATGTTTTTATGTTTCAATAGTTCATTTAGAATTCTGAAAGGAAGGTGTCTATAGCTGCTTTGTCCATCAAGTTCCTCACATGTAGAACAGTACTTGAGCTGATGACTCATTTCCTTGGAAAACTTCCCTATGACAGTCGGATAATAATGATTAATGATATTTAATATATTACTAACTCACGAGGGGCCAGATGCAGCAAGTTCCGATTTTGCGAATCGGAAATTGCGAGTCGGTGCGACTCGCAATTTCCGATTCGCAAAATCGGATGCAGAACGGTGTCTCAGACACCGTCTGCGATTCGTTATGGGGTCGCAAAGACCCACCTCATTAATATTAATGAGGTGGGCCGCATTTTGCGACCCTATAGCGAGTCACTGCACTCACAGGGATGGTGGCCTGCTGAAGACAGCAGGCCTCCATGTCTATGACTGCTTTTTAAATAAAGCAGTTTTTATTAGGGTCGAGCCTGCGTTGCATGCGCTCGCGCGTGCAAATCGCAGCGAGAAGCTTTAGTATTTAGAAAAGGGCTTGGAGCCCTGTCAACTTCACGTCAGTGTTTTTTATTGGTTCGTGGGCTTGCCTAATAAAATCTGCTTGCTTTGATTAGTCGAAGGCACGCATACGTCATGCCTTTTCTGGTAGCTAGCCCTCCTGGAGCGCAGCGACCAAGTGCAGAAAACATGCAAGGCTCGCTGTTTTCCATCAGGCTCGTGGACTTCTTTTTCTCTAATTTACGAGCGCGATCTCGCTTGGCAGAAGTCGAGCGCTTTACATAGTTAATTTCACTTTTTCGGGTTATGTACATAAATGCACTTTTGCCCGATAGGTGAAAAGTCGGGTTAGGAGTTTACAACGCGATCAGCTCTAACATGAGCAAACGCGAGACCCGTTGCATTGTAAATGCTTGTTTTTATTTTGCAGCCCGTTTTCCTTAAAGGAAAACGAGTTGCAAAATAAAAAAAATAACGAAACCATTTGGCAACATTCACAAAGGGGAAGGGGTCCCATGGGGACCGCTTCCCTTTTGAGAATGGGTTACCACCAGTGTGAGACTGGTGGTAACTGCGAATTGCTTTGCGACCGCATTCGCGGTCACAAAGCAATTTAGCATTGCGATGAGAGTCGCAAATAGGAAGGGGACACCCCTTCCTATTTGCGAGTCTCATTCACAATTTGCGAGTCGGTACCAACTCGCAAATTGGGAATGAGCATCGTGATGAGCATTTTGCATGGCGCAAACTGCGATTTTCGCAGTTTGCACCATGCAAAATGCTTCCTACATCTGGCCCTAGGTTCTAAAGTGGTGATAACTGATGTTATCATTCCACATTATTCAAACTGAGAAGGATGAAAAGCCTTGCTATAATATGAATCTGTAAACAAGTTATACACAGATCTGGTTAGCACATACATCAATACACTGACTCATTGTGCAGTTGTATTCAATTATAAGCACTAACTCAGCATAAACATCAAGCAAATTAATTCAGAGAAAGAATTGTATGACTATGTATGCCGTGAGTGTCAAATAAAAGGCGCACTTTATATTCCCAAAAATGCATCCATTAAGCAAACTGCAGAGAAAACATGAAGAGTCCAGACTAGCATCCAGTGTAGAGACTAAAATTATATTTATTTTATGATCTTTCGAGTTGGTGCTGAGCTATTTAGTGATAAGTAGGACCACTGAGAAATATATTAGCAGAGTATCCAGTCAAGTTGCAATACATCAAACCGAAACTGCATCCCTTGCACTATACACCACAAGATATTCTATTCAAGCACCACAGACATGCCCTGAACTCACATTCTTGACTCACCTGCCTATTTGGAAACAAGTACAATTATATAGTGTTCAAGGTTCCACTGACTACTTTTTGACACTCGTGCGCAAGTTCACCCTGTGTCGATCCACAAGGTTGGAAGTCTGCACCCATAGGTCTAAGACCCTAGACTTTCCAGAAGACATTTGGGGCCATATTTATACTTTTCGACGCACAACTGCGCCAACGCAGTTGTGCGTCCAAAAAGTTAACGCCGGCTAACGCCATTCTGAAGCGCCATGCGGGCGCCGTATTTATTCAATGACGTTAGCCGGCATTCGCCGGCGGAGCTGCCTGGTGTGCGTGAAAAAAAATGACTTACACCAGGCAGCGCCGGCGTAGGGGAAAATGGAGCTTGGGCGCCAAAAAATGGGGCAAGTCAGGCTGAGGCAAAATTTTCGCCTCAACCCGATTTGCGCCATTTTTTTGGACTCCCAACCCCCATTGAAATGACTCCTGTTTTAGCAAAGACAGGAGTCATGCCCCCTTGCCCAATGGCCATGCCCAGGGGACTTATGTCCCCTGGGCATGGTCATTGGGCATAGTGGCATGTAGGGGGGCACAAATCAGGCCCCCCTATGCCACAAAAAAATAAATAAATAAATACTTACCAGCACTTACCTTAATGTCCCAGGGGTGGGTCCCTCCATCCTTGGGCGTCCTCCTGGGGTGGACAAGGGTGGCAGGGGGTGTCCCTGGGGGCATGGGAGGGCACCTCTGGGCTCCTTCCGAGCCCACAGGTCCCTTAACGCCTGCCCTGACCAGGCGCTAAAAAATGACGCAAAAGCGTCTGGATGTCATTTTTTTTGACCCGCCCACTCCCGGGCGTCATTTTTGCCCGGGAGTATAAATACGGCGCACATGCCTCGGAGTTATTTTTTAGACGGGAACGCCTACCTTGCATATCATTAATGCAAGGAAGGTGTCCACGCTAAAAAATTACGCAAACTCCATGAACTTTGGCGCTAGATGCGTCTAACGCCAAAGTATAAATATGGAGTTCGTTTTGCGTCGAATTTGCGTAAAAAAAAACGACGCAAATCCGGCGCAAACAGAGTATAAATATGGCCCTTGGTAATTATACATGTTGCACAACTATGCATGCTGAAATGTCAGCTCCTTTGTCCAAAGGCATATTTAAAAAAAAAAAAAATTCTGCATGGGGAAAATGTGGTGTAAATACCTCACTCCCTGAACCCCCACCAATTTTGTGGGTGTCCTGGTCCCACCCTTAGTGACAGGGGTTACACATCTTATTAATGTTATTAGTTATGCTCCTTAGGCCAAGCCCTCTTTTGAGACCCTTCCACGTTTTCAGTTCCACTTTTCTAAAGGTACTGTATGTCATCAAGGAAATTAGATGGAAGGAAATGAAATACTAAGGTATATGGGTAATGGTTGAGAAACACGAGGTAACAGAAAAAAGACAAAATGTCCAGAGTGGGAATGCCCTGGAAAGTTGGTGAACAACTACAAACCAGTGAATCTCATAGAGACTTCTAGCTGCAGATTCCTCACCTTTGTTTTTCCCAGGCATCAGGCTGGATCCGGAAACTTTTGCTGAGCAATACTCCCTTGTGCTCGCTGTCTGCTGGCTCCATTCAGCTCCGTGTGGCATCATAGGCATCGTTGGCACTGGATGTAATGTCGCAGCCACCTATATAGGCACCACCCAGGCGCGCGAGCATCAATACTTCGCTTTCCGCACCAGTTAGCGCAGATCTGAAGAGAGCTCCCCCTCTGTCGCTTTTCGACAGGCCTTTTTTCAACATTTTTTTTAGATGTTTTGGTGTGTGTTGAGGATGTCTTCGAAGAAGGCTGGGTTCAAATGTGTGGTGCCTGTAACTGCGCCATGTCAGTCTCTAACCCCCATCTCGTCTATTTGTGGTGCCTTGAGTGCGACCAAGACTCCAAGAACTGCTTGGACTGCCGGGCCATGGCGCCAAAGGCTTTGAGAGAGTGGTACCTCAAGCTGGTTGCGGCCCAGCAGTCGGCAACACTAGCATGAAGTAACTTCGAGAAGGTCTCAGTCCCAGTCGAGGAGGAGGAGGCCGTGGGACTGATCTAGAAGCCCTAAGTCCTCTCCTTCCCATTCAAAGTCCTCGGGACACTCGGAAAAGAGGCATAAGAAGAAGTCCAAGAGGACTTTGCCTCATCTGTCAGCCCGACTGGACGAGTGGGGATCATTGGCATTCCCGGCACAGTTCTACAGAGTCATTGGCCAGTTCGACTCCGGGTCTCCAAGCTTTTCCAGGGACCAGGTCGACACCCACTCAAATTAATGAGTTTACGTGGCCATGCACAGTGTATTTGAGCTGGCCGACCCCTCTTGTGTGCCTTCGGGCCCCGTGGGGTCGGAGGAGACTCCTATCTCCTATCGGAGCCATGCCATCAGTTTTGGCCTTGGCACTGGCAGAATCTCATGGATCCGAATCCGGACTGGTGTCAGTCACACCCATGCAACCTTCCCAAACGCCGCTCCTGATGCCAATGCCTCTGGCATTGCCAGCACCAGCCCCATTTTTATTCCTGATGAGCTGTAGGTGCCCACAGGTGCAAAATCATTACCTGATCCATATTATCCATATTCAGGCATGGGAGAAGAGAGAGAGGGGTCACTGTACCCTCTAGAACACCAGCTGCAAAAATCCATGAACTGGTATGAGGAACCAGGAGAGGCGAGTGGTCTAGACACCTCTCCAGACACAGGAGTACTCTCTCCCCCTTATTGTGGCTATGGAGGAAGGAGCATCCTATGCAATGGTGGTGCGTAGGGCAGCGGAGGTCCTCAACCTCGAGCTGCCCTCAGAGGTGGTCAAGATAAACATCTTGACTGAAGTGCTTCAGTCTGGGACTTCCACATCTGAACCCCTTTTGCCCTTAAATTATGCACTTATGGATGTCCTGCTGGGAACTTGGTCCAAGCCTAGCACAGGGGCTCCTGTTAATAGGATGATTGCCTGCTGCTATTGACCTGCTCCAGGTGACCCTAGCTTTCTCACCCAGCACTTGATTGTCCAAGCCTCTACGTCCCATGGTGCATTCCTTTCTGGTCTCCCGGATAGGGAGTCCAAGAGGCTGGACCACCTTGGGAAGAAGTTGTTTTCTTCCACCAGCCTGGCACTGAGGTCGGTGAACACCTCGTGCTTATTGGGCCGTTTCTCCCATACCATTTGGGGCCATACTCTTCCAAGCAGTGAAAGAGATGCAGCTAAGTTCACCATATGGTGTGGACTGGATACGACTGACTCGCTGGGCAGGGAGGTTGTGTCGACAGTGGCCTTGAGGCCCTACGCCAAGCTGAGGACACCTGGCTTTTCGGGGGATGTCCAAACAAATCTGATAGACATGCCCTTCGATTGCACCCACTTATTTGGTGAGAAGGCAGAATGCACTAGAGTGCTTTAAGGAATCTTGAGCTACAGCCAAGTCTCTAGGCACCTTAGCGACCCCTCGTCCACATTCTGCCTACCGCCCCTTCCGTGGCTACGGAACTGGCTTGGCACCACACCAGCCCCATGCCAATGTATAATGCAACCAACCCAGGGCATGTGCAGACATGGGTGCGGTTTCTTAAGATCTAGAGGATCTGCAGGCCAGAGGTAGTCTACCACACAGCCCCTGGCAGCTGCAGCCTCTAAGCCCTCCTACTTTGCATTTGCAGCACCATGCTTGCCCAGTGGGTGGGAGAATATACCATCATTTTCTCCACTGGAATTCAATAACATCTGATGCATGGGTAACGCAGATCACCAGGAAGGGCTATGCCCTGCCTTTTCTATCCTTTCCTTGTCCCCCCCCAAACAATGGAACGACTGACAGAGTATCATTTAAATCTACTCCAAGAGGTCGTTTCAGCTCTCTTGGACAAGAGAGCCATAGAAAAGTTCCCGATATCATAATTAGGCAGTAGATGTTGTTTCTACTACTTCCTGATACCCAAAAAGAACAAGGGTCTTCGCTCTATTTTAGATTTACAGACTGTGAATCTCTTCCTCAAGAATGAAAAATTCAAGATGCTCACGTTGGCTCAGGTCTTGTGTGCTCTAGATCCAGAATACTGGTTGGCAGCGCTAGACTTACAGGATGAGTACTTCCATACCCCAATCCTGCCAGCCCAGAGGTGCTACCTACAGTTCAAGGTAGGCCACGAACACTTTCAGTTCACTGTGCTGCCATTCCACCTTACCAGTGCCCCTTGGGTGTTAACCAAGGTGATGGCGATAGTTGCAGTTCATCTGCGCAGGTCAGGGGTTTCAGTCTTCCTCTACCTCGACGACCGGCTGTTGAAGGCAAGCTTGCCCTTAGCTGTCCTCTCCCACTCCCAGACTACGATGAATCTTCTGCATTCACTGGAGTTCACTATAAACGTGCCGAAGTCAAACCTGAATCCTTCTCAGATGCTCCCTTTCATCAGAGCTGTTCTAGACACAGTGCAGTTTCGGGCTTCACAGCGAGTCCAGGATATTCGGGCTATGATACTGAGGTTTCAGCCTCTAGCCTGGATTTCAGTGAGAATGACTCTGAGGCTGCTGGGCCTTATGGCCTTCTGCATCCTGTTGGTAAAACATGCCAGAGACCCGCACGGGTGAGTAGCGCGCTTCATAAATGTTTATGATTTGATTTGATTTGATTTGCAGTGGGAACTGAAATTCCAGTGGGCACATGTTGGGAATCCTCTCCAACATGGTCCAGATCTCGGAGGGAACTGCAAAATACTTGCAGTGGTGGTTAATGAACAGCGATTGGATCAGAGGCAGACTTCTCTCCCTTCCCCAACCAGATCTCATGACAGTGAAAAATGCGTCACTTCTTGGATGGGGCGGCTATCTGGGAAAGGTGGAGATCAGAGGGCTCTGGTCTCCAGCAGAATCCAAGCTCCACATTAACATGCTGGAGCTCAGGGCGATCAGGGTAGCATTGAATGAAGGCACTTCTTCGCTCTATGAAGGGGCAGTTGGTGCAGGTGCTCACGGACAACACCACCACCATGTGGTACTGCAACAAGCAGGGCGGGGTGGGGCTGTGGAGCCTTTCTCAAGATGCCCTGTGTCTCTGTAAATGGCTAGAACAGTAAAGCATAACCCTTGTGGTTCAACACCTGGCATGTTCCCTGAACGCCAGGGCGGATTAACTCAGCCGTCGATGCCTAGCGGATCAAGAGTGGTGTCTCCACTTGGAGGTGGTGCAAAGACACTTTCAGCAGTGTGGAGTGCCTCGGTTAGACCTGTTCACCTCTGAAGAGAATACGCAATGTCAGCAGTATTGCGTGCTGGAGTTTCCAAGACGGCCCTCGCTGTGACACCTTTCGTCGTGAGAAGAGCTTAGGCCTTCTGTACACCTTTCCGCCCATGCCACTCCTGCCCAGAGGTCTTGAGAACATCCAGAACGACGGGGCTCAAGTACTCCTGTGGCTCCGGATTAGGCACAGAAAGTCTGCTTTCCCAACCTTCTGAAAAATGAGCAGTGATCTTCTGATCAGGTTGCCCCTTCGGGAGGACCTTCTATCACAGCAGCTGGGGTGCGTTCTCCACTCGAACCTGTCAACTGCGCCTTCACACGTGGAGATTGATCGGTGGCAGTTTGACAGCTTTGACCTTACTCCCAAGTCTGTAAAGTTTTCTTGGCAGCCAGACGTTCCTCCACAAAGACGGTATACGCCTGTTGTTGGCAAACATGTGTAAAGTATTGTACAGAGAAGGCTATAGATCTCTCTCTTTCTCTATCTGATATTCTTCTCTTCATTCTTTCTCTTACCCAACAGGGTTGCTCTCTGGGGACACTTAAGGGCTATCTTTCTGCTCCATCAGCCTTTATGTGGCTGCCTGATCATCCCTCTCTTTTCAAATCTCCTACTGTGAATAGGTTTCTTAAAGGGCTCGTAAATATGTTCCCCCCTACGCTCTTTGTAATGCCTCAGGGGGATCTTTTTTTTGTTTTGCAATTCTTTGATTATCTGATGCATCACAATACAGAAATAATGAGGAAAATAAAACCGTCTATGGCGTCAACAACTAGAGATATCAATAGACAGATACAGTGCCATAGGATACAACAGTAGAATCCAGGTTCAGAAGCGTGTGTCAGTCGGAAAAATCCATACTCCATTACATCACTGAGTTTCTGACTCAAGTAGGGCTTAAAGCAAAAGGTCCAATGCAACGTCCATACCTTATTAAAAAAAAATAGGTTAGTGGCCGGTTGTGTACTAGGGCGAAGGGGAAAGCTAGAGGTGTGGCAATGGTGATGCTGAGGGAAGGGGTAAGGCATAAGGCATGACCAATTACAAGATGCTCCTGTGCCCAGTGTCAGATAGAGGGGAGGAGCGTGCTAAGAAGGCAAAGAAGAAAAGAGACAAAGGGAGAAGGGAATAAGGAGGAGGGGAGAGAGGAAGTAAGGGTGATCAGTGGGGGGCGGTGGGAAGAATAGAGGGGGCAGAGGAGGGCAATATGTGAGTGCCACGATGTAGACCAGTATGACCTTGGTGCGGATGGGGAGGGCCTCTTAATGGTTAGGAACATGCAGAGAGGCCAAGTTGGTGGCAATCAGCACTCAGTAATGAAGGAAAGGGGCCCAGATTTGGAGAAAGACCTTTGTCCTGGCATGTAGGCTATATATAACTCATTTGTAGGAGGCTATTGATACATTGCCATAAGCCATTCATCGTGGGAAGGGTGCATGGTCCGCTGCCAGTGTCGGAGGATACACAATTTAGTTATGGCCAGCGCAGTATGCAATAGGCGAGTTTGTGGGCAAGAAGGGTCTCGCACCTCACCTGTGTAGTGCAGGGTGATCAGGGGCCAGGACCGAGGGGATGGGATTGGTATGATTTCCTGTATCGTGTTCCTCACTGAGTCTCAATAGGATTGGATGGAGGGACAATCGCATAGTATGTGGAGCAGGTCACAATGTGGGAAAGGGCAATGCCAACAGTTCGCATGAGGTAGCTCGAAGTTTCTGGGGCGTCCAGTACCATTCATGTAGAGTCTTAAAAAGACAGAATTTCATCCAAGCCCCCCGTGCACCACGATCTCATGCCTCTAATAAGTCAGCCTAATCTTCCATCTCATATTCCACCTGTAGTCTCATCTGTGATTTTGCTCGGAGGGTGATTAGGAGGGGTAGGGAGAATAAATGGCGGTTCATCAGGTTGTAGATGTCCGACCTTACTCCCTGGAAGGCACCCCAGGACTTGAGATAGGAAAGCACAGAAGGCTAGTGAGTCCACGGTAGAACACCCAGGCGAGGGCTAAAACAATGCTGGAGCTGTAGATATCGCCATGATTGTTGTCTTGGGAGGCCAAATTCGTCCTGGAGGGCCATTAAGGGCTTAAAACCTGCCATTAACCAAAAGCTGACCAATATGCAAAATGCTCACCGATTGTCAGCCCTCCCAGTCAACTGCCTCACCCCGATTAACAAAGTAGCATTACCCCAATTTGGCACATGGTCATGAATCGGAGGGCCCACTCCCAGAAGGCGGTGAGCCTGACGCCAAGATTTCAACATGGTCTGTATCACTGGGTTGGCAGGACAGATCATGGCATCCCTGACGCCGTTAAGTAAATTGAGTCCCTGGGGACTCTTCAACAGTGTGAGTTCAGTCACTACCTCATCGTGGATCTGGTGTCTCTGGGAGCAGATAGGCAAGTTGGGAAAGGTGAAGAGCCAATGCATAATGTTCCACAGAGGGTAGGCCCAGGCCACCGCATGCACGATGAGCTGTGAGTTTAGCACTGGATAGCGGGGGCGCTGCGACCCCCACACGAAGGCCCGTATGCATCTGTCCACTGTTCGTAACATAGGGGGGAGGACCTGTAGTGGGAGCATTCCAAGGACATAGGTGTATCGTGGCAAGGTTACCATGCGGACTGTCTGCCCTCTCCCCCGCATGGATAAACCCAAGTGGGACCACTTCTCAAAGTCACACTTTGGGCGAGTAATTAATAGCTCCAGCATGTCTGCCAACATATGGTCCAGGCATCTATTAATGTAGAGCCCCAGGTATTTGAGGCGTGGCTGCTTCCAGTGGATTGGGAGATCTGCTATTGCAGTACATGTGGTCAATGGGGACAAAGGTAACGCTTCGCTTTTGTCGCAGTTTATTTTGTATCCCAACAGTGCCTCAAAATCGGAGAAGAGGGATCACAAAGCCGGGAGTGAATGGGTGGGATCTGTAAATGTGAGCAATATATCCTCAGCATAGAGGTAGATTGTGGAGCGGCCGCCTGGGATGGGAATTCCGGCAGTGAGAGGTGACTGCTGAATAGAAGCTGCCAGGGATTCAACAGCCAAAAGGAACAGCAATGGCGACAGTGGACAGCCTTGCCAGGTTCCACTCTTAATGGAAAATGGGTCTGAAAGGAATTCCCCAGCTGACCTGCGCCGTGGGGGAATCATAAAGCCAACAGACTTTGTTTATGAACTCGCCTCCCAACCCGAAGCGTCTCAGGGTCTCAAAGAGGTACCACCACTCTATCCTGTAAAATGCTTTTTCGGCACCCAGGGAGAGGGCCTGGGCTTCGTCTTGCAGGTCCTTGGCGGTTGAAAGAGTATGTGCCAGGGTACAAAGATGGTTTCTGTAGGACCGTTCAGGGATAAATTTAACCCTGGGTATGATGAATGAGGGACGGAATCACTTTCCTAAGGCGAGCCGCCAGGATTCCTGCCAAGATCTTAATATCTCCGTTGAGGAGGGAGAAGGGTCTATAGCTCCTGCAAAGTAGAGGGTCTTTCCCGGGTTTCGAAAGGACCGCTATGGACCCCCTCTTAGAGATGGGGCTCAGGAAACCTGTGCTTTCTGCTCTTCAGACGGCCTCATACAATGAATCCACCGTTTCTACACCCGAACATTTGTAAAATTCTGCCGGGAATCCGTTTTCACCCGGAGCCTTGTGGCAAGGGAGTTTGGAAAGTGCCTGAATTATCTACCCCTTGCTTATTTCTCCCTTCAACAGTCCTCTACCCTCGTCAGTAAGACTATGAATTTGAGCATTCACAAAAAACACACCTAGATGGGTGTGATCCACTCTGTCTCAGGGGGTGTATAGAGTCTGATAAAAGTTCCCAAATTCACAGGCTATTGCCTGGGGGTGAGTGAGGATCGTGCCATCCATGGCCTGTATGGCCGGTATAGCTAGCACTGCTTCCTGCTGGAATAATTGGGATGCCAAGAGGTGGCCTGCCCTTTCTCCTTGCTCACAGTGTCGCCCTTTCATCTGCTGCAGCACGTATTCGGCCTGGGAAGTGTAAAGGGCATTAAGTTCCATTTTGACCCGCTCGAGGCGGCAACGTAAGAGAGGGGAGGGTGTTGCACTATATTTGCATGTGCATGTTGCTGTTGTGGCCTTCAGGACCCGTTGACAAGAACTTTGTTGAGCATTGGCGATGGCAGCGTCCCTCATTAGCTGACCTTGCATAGTCACTTTTGCAGCCGCCCACAGAACCTGGGGGGAGGAAACCGATCCTTTGTTGTTATCCAGATAGGTACAGATGTGGGAGGGTAACTAGTCCTTGCCCCGTGGTGTGCGGTACCGCTGAGTTCAGGCGCCATTGTATGTGACTTAGAGTGGCAAGTCCCAATTCCAGTGCAAGTAGGACAGGGAGTGGTCCGGCAGAGCAACCTTCAGAATCTGGGACTTCCTGATCAGGGCAATCTTTCTGTGTGTGGTTAAAAAATAGTCCAACCTAGATTGGGTACCATGGATTGGCGATATGAAGGGGTATTCTCTGTCATTCGGGTGTGAGAGACAGCAGTGATCTACCAGGCCATGATCTGTTAGTATGTCCCCCAACAGCACCCTGTCAGTATTATTGGCTATGTCTAGCCTGCCCGTGCGATCAAGTACAGCATCACAGGCCAAATTCCAGTCCCCTCACAGGAGGTACTGGGAAGCACCTATCTCCGTTAGAAGAAGAAGGAGAAAGAAGAGGCATTTGGAGCCGTAGGGGCATATATGGAACCAACACATATCGTGCGGTCATCAAGTCTGAGTTTGGCAAGGACGTAACAGCCTTCCAGATCAGACCAGGTCTTAAGGACTTTGAATTGCAAGGATCTGCCGAGGAGTATCGCTACCTCACATTTTCTAACTGAACCAGGACCCCCTGATGGCAGCGGCGGGCTGCTGCTATAGAGCACCAGGCCTACACGGTCGCAGCATAGCTTCTCCGAGTCCAGATGGGAAAGGTGGGTTTCCTGTAGGAGGGCAATGTCTGCCCTTTTGGATTGCAGATAGGACAAGACCTTCTTTCATTTGATATAATGTGTAAGGTCAGTAACATTCCATGATATGGTCCTCAATGAGAGGGTGGCCCCTAGACCTGTGGTGGACATTCGTGTGACAGGGGTTTGGAGTAATTATGACAGGAGTTATGTGCCCCAAAAGGGAAGCCGAGGCGACAGAGACTAGTGTAAGGAAAAGGAGAATGGGAGGGAAGGAAGGGAGATAGAAACCCCTTGGTCATGCAGGGAAAGAGTCAGACCAGCAAGAGAGAAGCAAAGAGAGATAGGGAGCGAGAATGAAAGTAAGGAGCAAAAGGAGAGAAAAGAAAGGAGGGGGAAATATAGGGGAATTGAGAGGAAGCGAAGAAGTGTTCTGAAACCGACTCTAAACCAAGGTGGAAACCTTGTGAGAGCCAAAAACTATTAATTCACATGTCTAAACTTGCGCAGCCGGCATGTCGGGTGCACTCCAAGGGGCGGGGTAGCGGGCGGGTTTTGCACCTGTGGATGGATTAGACCATTATCGAGGGAGGGTCAGAGAAGGATGTAGGGTGGGGTTTCGGAAAGTGAAGGGCATGAACCCTTACTCATCGAGGTGGAAGGTGGTGAGGGCCCCGGGAGGGGGGAGGGGGAGGTTAGAGTATCAAGGTACACATTAGGACCCCAGGGGTCACTTAGAGGAGAAATTACATGAGTAGGCAATATTGATGTGGTGAACAAGCACCCCTTTCTCCCTGCCAGGAGGCGGTGGCAGTGCTGAGGCATCACAGGAATACTCCACTAACACCCGGCAATGGGTGGTATGGACAAAGACGCAACATTGATATGGGGTGGGGGGGAAGTCCCCATGTACCCCTCAGGTGTTCACCTGGGCCTGAGGAGGAGAGATACGTAACTCTATTAGGGGGGACTAAGGAACCCGCCCCTACAGAGTGAACATAATAGGACAGCCACCACTATTACTGGCCAATTGTCCCAGGGTGGCTCCTAAATATGTACATATGGACATTGAAATTGAAATGAACTCAGACCTGAGTAAAAAGCTGGGAGCAGGGTAGGGACAGAGAAGAAAATGGGAAGTAGCAATTCGAAAATGGAGGATGGAAAATGGGGCATGACCGCAAAGCAGTCCAATGCGTCGCAGTGGCATGGCTCTTATGCCAGCACGAGGAACCAGGATGAAAGACAACCCATTGTAGTCCCCAACTGGGCTAGATACAGGGCCAGACAGTCCAGCTTCAGGCAGGGGACACCCGGTAATACAAAAAAACAAATATATGTCACATGTGGTACATCAATGCTTAACCATCATACAGTAGGCATTAGCAGGTTAGCTATGAACAAGTCCTAAATGAAAACAGAAGGAACCGTGCAATAAAACATTTGCAGCAGTCACAGGAGAATGCAGTCAAGATACTTAGCCATCCATTGTGGAAGCGCCATAAAGGTTCTCAGGCTAATTCCGCAATGACTCCTGCATGCATGTGGAACTCAGTCTGCTGGGTGTAGGGGTTTCAAAAGGGATCGCAATTTGTCCCTGCACCGGTTCTGAGTAAGGGCCACCATTGACTGAAGGGCATTGTCCCTGCCATCTTGAGACCTTGGTGGGCGTTCAAAGGTCCTGCCCCTTTTCTGTGACATAGGATTGATCCGGTGGTCGCTGAGGGCGGTTTAGGAGAAGAAGGTGTCCCCAGTGGAGGAGGCCGCAAGTAGATCCATGGGTTCATGGTCTATGGGCTGGACAGTAACGCCATCCAGATATAGTCTCCGTTGGATCAAGTCGAACAAGTCCCTGGACCTGCCGTCCTTTGTTATCGACAAGCAGACAGGCTCAAACAGGCCAAACTTAACATCTGGGTTCCACAATCGAGGTCGAAGAGGCAGGAATGCTTTACGTTTCTCATTGGTTACTCTGGAAAAATCTGCCACTATGTGTATTCCATGCCCCTTGAAATTGTATGGGCTGTGAGTGCGTGCAGCAGTTAGCAATTACTGCACTTGTTCTTGCCTAAGGAAGCATGCTATAATGGGGTACGGTTTCTCAGGGGTGTCTTTGTTGGGGGGTGGGGAGAGAACCTGTGGGCCCGTTGGAATTCCAAAGTGGGGGAGATGACGAGGCCTGTGAGGCCCGGGAGGAAGTCTCTTGAGGAAAGCTCTGACATCCGTGCCCTCCTTCCGTTCAGGTATTCCAAAGAAGTGGACATTATCCCTCTGGCTCCTATTTTCTAGATCTGTGTGCTTGTTCCAGAGGAGCTGCAGTTCCTGGTCTCTGTCCGGCATGGCATCGAGTCTGCCCTCTACATCTGTGAGGCGGTGGTCGAACTCCGTCACCCTGTCCTGGAAACCAGCTATGTTTGTCCGGATCGATTTGGATTCCATGGCCAGGCCCGTGATTTTGGAATCCATGACTTCCAGGCGACATCCCACTATGGTAATTTCCTGTAATATACGCTCCCTGGTGATGTCCGGGCATGTGCTTGCCGAGGCATCATTGGGACCTGAACCATTAGGAGCGTGGGAGGAGGCCATAGTACATGACTGTGAAATAGCTTTAGAGAAAAGCAGCTGACGGGTGGTTTTGCCTGAGGGTTTACCGGCAGACATCGCCATATGGAGAAGATGGCGCTGTCGGTAAATCCAGCGAGAAAGAAGAAACCTGTTGACCTAGTTCAGGGGTACTTCCCAGCCGAGTAAGCGCCATTGGTGGCATGGGGCACGTGTCCCCTCCTGTGCCGGAATATCTGGTTACAAAGATGGCTCTGTGTAGGATGTTGGGGTGTAGTTGGGAGGAGTCGAGAGGTCGTGGGACTGCTAAATCACCAGGGGCACTGCAGTGGCAGGGGTAATGTCAGGCCCTGATTGCAGTGTAAGCGGGGCTGAAGCACCTGACGTGGGGGCGTAGGTTACACCTCCGCAGGCTACATGGTCACACAGGCAAGGGAATGGTGCTATAGGTCTGAGGCAGTGCTAGAGGGCTGCCAGGAGAGGTCTTCGGGCCCGATGTTGTAGGCTGGAGTGTAGCCATGGCCCCTGTTCTCTTGGGGGTAAGGGCCAGCGCATTGAAGGCCCCGGGGGAGGTTTAGGGGCACCGATGTGTAGATTTAGCCGGCCAAGAAGGCGTGGTGCTCCACTTTGTGCCCTGTGTCCCTACCTCTAGGACTATACAGTGCTGTGGGGCCACTCCCTCGGGGACAAGGGTAATAGGCCCATTCTACGAGGCCAGGCAAGCTGTCAGGCCTCTCCAGCGGCCACATCCGGCAGAGTGAAGGAAATTGAGCATGCGGCTCCTCACCTCGCCACATGCCCAGATGTCGGCCCAAGAACCACGGAGCCCGCTAGGGCGCTGCAGCCTCTCCGGCAGTCCTCTCCACCCAGCAGTGTTTTGCCCCAGTCGTTGGGGGGGAAGTATGGAGGAATAAGGTGTGCCCCCAGAACCTTGTCAGCTCCACCGTCGCCCGAGGCACACACCGGTGCACGGAGCTCTTCTAACAAGAAGCCATTCTTCCCGTGGCAAGACCACACCCCTCAGTGGGATCCTAATTTGGTCCTAATGTACCTCATTTGCGCTCCCTTCGAGCCATTACACAATTGTCCCTTCCGGCTGCTTACCATCAAGACATCCTTTTTAGTGGCAATAATATCTGCCCAGAGGGTGAGTGAGATACAGGCCTTATCAGCTAACCCACCATATCTCACTGTATTTCTGGAAAAAGTGGTGTTTTGCACTGTGCCTCTATCCTTCTGAAGGTGGTGACCCCTTTCCATCTGGATCAAACCATCACCTTGCCCACCTTCTTTGCTCTCCCACATCCCTCTAAGGAAGAGGAGCAACTCCCCTGGCTGGACCCAAAAAGAGCATTGCCGTTCTATCTTGATCGCACAAAAGAGATCCGGTTGGATAACTAACTTTTTGTGGCGTATGTGGGAGCAAAGAAGGGACAAGCAGTACAGAAGCGGGCTATTTCGCACTTGGTCATTCTCTGTATCAAGATCTGCTATGCCCTGGCTAAAAGCACCCTCCAGAGGGCTCATTTAACCAGGGGAAACTCTGCGACCACGATGCTAGTGTGTGGAGACCCAGAACTGGACATCTGCCAGGCAGCAACGTGGGTGTCACTGCACGCATTTGCAAAGCACTACTGCCTGGATAGTCAGGTCTGCAGGGATGGGCATTTTGCCCATTCGATCCTGCAGGACTTCTTGGTCTGAAAACACTGTTCGCAGCCAACTGTCAGGCGGATTTAGCTTGGGTATCTAATCAAAGGTAAGGAATCTGCAGCTAGAAGTCTCTATCAGATGAACAAGTTACTTACCTTTGGTAACGCATTATCTGGTAGAGACACTATCTAGCTGCAGATTCCTTTCACCCACCCATGCCTCCTTGCTTTGCGGACCTGTTACTAGGGTTCGGGTGATCCCTTTTTCAGGGCCCTAGTTTTGACACACACTGCACCATTCTTATCATGGCTCTGCGCTTCTGGCGTGGAAAGTTGTGGTAAAAGTAAACGACGTCCCTGACGTCCGCACGCCTTGGTGGCACCTATATAGGTGGCTGCGACATCACATCCGGCCCCAACAACGCATATGATGCCACACAGAGCCGAATGGAGCCACCCGATGGCATACACAAGGTGTATTGCTGAGCAAAAGTTTCAGGATCCAGCCTGAAGCCTGGGAAAATCAAAGGTAAGGAATCTGCAGCTAGATAAAGTTTCTACCAGATAATTCTTTACCGAAAGTAAGTAACTTTTTTATTTATGGTTATTCACCAATTGTTTCAAGGTCCCCTCCCACCAGGACACAAGTGGACATTATATGCCTCATACACTAAGAGTTTTGCATGTGAAAGTGAATGTGGTTATGGGTGAGTGTTTATGGGTATGAGTAAATTGGAGTAGGAGAAAGTAGGATTCAATAGGAGTAAGTATTAAGTAGGAATAGGAATTAGTAGGAGTACAACAATGAATACATAGGAGTAGATGAGTGTAGGTAGGAGTAAGCAGAAGAAAATAAACAGGAGTAGGTACTAGTTAATACAAGTAGGAGTAGGATTAAGAAACAGCAGTAGTGTAAGTAGGATTAAAAGCAGGAGTATGTGTACAGATAGGATTAGAAGTAACTAGAATGAAATATGAGCAAGTAGGGGTATGTGGAAGTTAAGATTAGCAGCAAGTAGGAGGACGAGTAACAGTAAAACAGCCAGGAACAAGTAAAAGTAAGGGAAAGTAAGGGAAGGCATAAGTAGGAGTAACATACAGGAGAAACCATAGTGGTAACTCTTGAGTGAGAGAAGGTTTTTGCAAGGTGGGAATTGATAAAAGTAAGAGTAGGAATATATAGTAAAAGTTAATAGGATTACATAGGAATACATTTAAGTTAGATGAGGATTAGGTAGAGGTGAAAGAAGGAACCAGTGGAAGTAAGATTTGGAGTAAATAGGAAAAGGTATACGTGTAAACATAAATATGAGAAGGCTAGGCTAAGAGTTAGCTATAAGAAGAAACCAAACAACAGGACTTAATTTTGCATCACCCATCTGCACAGGAAGTGATATCACTGGATTTCCCATTGTCCATCTGCACAGGAAGTGACATCTCCGGTTTCATGCCAAAAGTCTTTAAAAGATGCCAAGCAAGAGGACTTAATTTCCCAGCACCCATCTGCACAGGAAGTGCCATCACTGTATTTCCCATCATCCATCTGCACAGGAGTGACATCACTGGTTTCCTACCCATGGCACCCTGTGTTCCTCTCCCCTCCCATCAGCACAGGACGCGACATCACCGGATTTCTCATCATCCATCTGTACAGGAGTACATCTGTACAGGATTCCCACGAACGCCATTGTGTTTTTCTCCCCTACCAGGAGCTACCTAATGGTGGCTTCAGCGCAAAAGCGTGCAGTGGGCACATCAAAGGCAAGACTGTCTGCCCCAGCCTGCACCTGGACAACACCCATTACCAGGAACCCCGGTTCCCCCTCTACCTGTGCTACCTTGCTGCACTCCTCTGTGCTCTCAACCTGTCATGGCCACACAAACTTGCCAAGTCAAATCAAAGAAGTGCATGAGAAAAGCAAAAAGATATCCTCAGTGGAGACAGCAAAGCCCAAACTGGAAGAAGGTTTGCAGAGTAATCTTGCGCTTATTTCAAAGGAAGAATCAAGAAGAGAAGATCCAAGATGGCCGCTGTGAGTCCTGAAGGTTAGTTACAGTTCTAGTCTTGCAATCGGTTGGTTGCTAGGTTACGAGCTCTCCAGCTGGAAGCCCTGCACTTCAACTGAGGTCTGACAGGAATCAGCTGTGTGGAGAGAGAGCGCGCTTCAGAACAGAAACTCCTGTGAGGTAAAATTACATTTGAAGATTAAATTACAGAAAACAGATAAATATTGTCAAGGTTTATTCGAAGAGTTTGATAGTAGACCGTTCCCGTGGAAGTCGGCAAGGCTACAGAGTTAATGTATGAATTAACCTTATGTTTACAAGGTTCTTGTTTAAGATATTAAAGTCAAAGAAAAAACGAACTTTAAAAGAGCAAGTATCTACAAATGTCAAGGTTATAAACAAAGGCCAAGTTTAAAGGAGAAACGAACTGTTAACAAATAAGCATTTACAAATTCAAGGGTAATAAACCAAAATAGAGTTTAAAAGAGAAACGAACTTAAATAAACAAGCATTTACAACTACAAGTTATCAACAGATGTCGAAGTAAGGAAGGAGAAACTAACTGTAATAAACAAGCATTTACAAATACAAGTTATCAACAAATGTCAAAGTAAGAAAGGAGAAACGAACTTTAATAAACAAGCATTTACAAATACAAGTATTGACAGAAGTCACAATAAGACAGGAGAAATTAAATAACATCAGCTGATTTGAAGAACGCATTATCACCAACTATATATATATATATAGCAACATAAAACCAATCTCTAACAAAGGTTGAGAAGTTCTTCCAGAATCAGTAATAAGCATTTTTTAAGAAGAGCTATCATTTATAGAGGAAAGCAAGGCTACAGAGAACTCAGGGTGAGTGAAGAAATAATAGAATTAAAGAGAATTAAGTGTTGAGAGTAGAAAGTGAAAAACTGATGTTGTATGTCCCTAGTAATTGCGACTGTGACTCTTGCAGGTGCTGTATCCAATCTTAGATGTGAAGAGGCAGACTGAGTACTGGCGTTCATCATCTCTGTGGCAGTCTCTCTACCATCCCATTCCCCTTTCCCCCTCCGGGGTACTCAGCACAAAGGATTAATATTCGTTGTGAGTAGCTCGGGTCGGGACTGAGGAGTTATCTTCTGCTTCTGAGGAATTCGAATTGAAGTATACTGACACAACCACAGCAGCTGCTTGCCTTAATGCTGCCATTCTGCACCACGCAACATAAAAGGAGCATTCACATGTGCCTCCTGCAAGTTCTCATACACTCTCACACACACCCTACACTCATCACTCCTGCACCAACAGTTTCCAGCACCCTACCTGCTCACATTCACACGTACCAGCCACCCGCTCACACAGGCCAAGCATCACACACACACAACATGTCACACATTCATGCATGTGCCTCAACACCTGCTTGCTCACCAAACACACCACAGAGATTTGGGACCTACTGCATGAGTACTCTCAGTACCTGCTCTTGCTCTTAGAAACATGGCTAAACCTAACCTCTGCAATGGACATTGCTGCAGCCATCCCTGCCTGCTACAAGATTGCCTGACAAGACTGCCAGCACAAGTTCAGAGGTGGAGTCGCCATCAAATTCTAAAATACCATCAGCACCACCTACACGGACACATCCAAGAGCTACATTGAACAACTCATGTTTAAGATACGCATCACAGCCTGCTTTTCCCTAGGCAGAGCCCTAGTATACAGACCACCAGGACCCCGCAGAACTTTCCCCTGTGACACCATGGACCTTTTCGCAACCCTCATCAACTCCAGCACTTTTAACCTTCTCGGAGACCTTAACTTTTACATAGAAGACTGCACCAACCCAAACTCTATGGCCCTTTTAGAGAACCTTGGAACCCTTGGCCTCACCCAGCATGTTATCAACCCCACCCACACCGCCGGACACCTATTGGACCCGTTTTTCTCCTTAATCAGCAACATCACAGTCAACAAGACAATAACCATGATCTGGACAAACCACTCCCTCGTCAATTTCAGCATACTGACCCTGCACCACTACAGACCTACCACCACTGAAACCACCGGCAGCAGCTGGAAAAGCACCCACAGAAGAAGAGTGGGCTTCTTTCCTCTCTGCAGATTGGCCCAAGCACACTACCAACTTGCTGAAAGCCATCAAGAACCTCAACAACTGGATCACTGCATGCTCAGACACCCTGGCTCCTCTCAAGCGCAACTCAACAGCAAGAGCCCTACCACAGGCCAGTTGGTACACAGAGAAACTCAGGCTGATGAAACTCCACTGCAAGCAACTGCAGCACAAATGGAAAACAAGTCAAAACCTCACAGACATCTTCAAATCAGCCCTAAGAAGCTATCACCAGCAGGTATATAATAACAATTGCACAACACTTGCAGATCGCATCAATGTCGGCACTAACAGATGCTGTCATGAAGACCATCCATTAGGGGAACCTATTTGAGCCTTGCCCCCACAATGCCTTCACCAAAGGACTCCTACTGGTTATTAACACCCATCCTCAACGCCTCCACGGAATCAGCCACATTTCTTGAACCTGGAAACATGCCATCATCATGCCCCTGCTCAAGAAGTCATACATTGACCCAGCCAAACTTTCCAATTACAATCACATCCCTCTCCTATCATACCTAGTAAAAGTCTTAAAGAAACTAATCAACCAATGCCTCATTGACCACCTCAGCAGCCATCAGCTCAACTCCACACAGTCTGGATTCAGGGCTAACCACAGCAAAGAAGCAACACTCACTATTGTCACATACAACATCTGCATGATCCTTGACAGAGGGGGAAACTGCAACCCTCGTTCTCCTGGACCTCTCTGCAATATCTGACAGTCTCACACCCCATGCTCATCGCGTGCCTGCAGAAGAATGGCATCCAAGGACCTGCTCTCCACCGGGTCTGCTTCTTCCTAATGGATAGAGCACAAGATGTCAGCCTGGCACCTTACTCCTCAGAAGCCCACAAACTTATCTTCAGGTTGCTTTAAGGTTAATCACTTAGAGTCACTCTTTAACACATACATGAGCCCTTTGGCCATTGTCACCTATGCACGACATCAACATATACTCCTATGCTGATGAATCCCAACACATGCTGTCCTTCTGAGACAAGACCCCCAACAAAAGACCTGCATGGCTGAAGTCACTAACTGGATGAAAGCCTGTTCTCTCAAGCTCAACACTGATAAGACAGAAGTAGTGATCTTTGGCAAGAACACCTCACCAAGAGGCTCCAACTGGTGGCTGGCCCAACTTGGACTCACACCCAGCACACTTGCTAGGAACCTTGAAATAATCATTGACAGAAAATTGGGCATGACCACACAAACAACTGCATCACTGCATCATGCATCCCACACCCTGAAGATACTGAGGAAAATCTTCACATGGCTCCCAAGCAACAATAGAAAAACTGTCATGCCCTAGTCTTCGGCAAGTTGGACTATGGGAATATCCTCTGCGCTAGGACCACCAAACTACAAACCATCCAGAACTAGGCATCCAGACTCATCCTTAACCTTCCACACAAAAATCATATTACAACACACATAAGTGGATCCACTGACTTCCTATACACAGACACTTTCACTTCAAAATACACACACAAACACAAACATATTCAAGACACTACACAAGTTATGCCCCACCTACCTGAACAGTTGCATCTCCTTCCACCAACCACCCAGACACCTTTGCTCTGCTTGACTCCTACTCGCACACATCCCATGCTTACACAGAACCAGATAAGGAGGATGGGAGGGTAGTCCTAACAAGCGGAACAGCCTTCCACTTCTTGAATTCCGCCGAAGATGAAGACCTAGCCTTTCCATTAACCAACCTAACATAGACAGGGCTAAGCACACACCTGCTCAGCGCCAGGACACCCTCCTGTGTGATAGTGCACGTTACAAATACACATAACAGGAGTAAAAGCAAGTAAGTAAATAAAGGTGTGATTAGACATATGTTTAAGTGAGAGCTGGACTAAGTATAGGAGTAAGCAAGAGTAGGTAGTGTAAGATAAGAATAGGTACAATTTAAAAGTAATAAGAGTAGGAATAAAATGGAGTAAATAAAATGATGTAGGAGTATGGGTAAGAAGGAGTAAGATGAGGTGAGTAGGTCTAAGAGTAGCAGTATATAGCAGTAGTAAAAAGCAGGCCCGGGAGTAGGACTAACTGTGTGCAAAAGTAGAAGCAGGAGTAAGTAGGAGTATAAATAGGGTGAATAAGGAGTAGGATTAGGAGTCATTAGGAATAGGAGTAAACAGGAGCAAGAGTGACAGGTATACTTTGGTATAGTTCAGACAGAGGTGTGGAATTTAATAAAATATCTACTTGTCCATGGGACAGATTGCTTCTTAAATCTACTTGTCCTTTAAAAAAATCTACTTGTCCATTTGGTGCCATGTAGTGCAGCAACAAATTATGGCAGCAATCTCATTACGTAAGAGCTCTGATGATAGCCTCTGATTATGCCAGGGCTACTACTATAGTAGAACTTAAATCATTGCAATTTCAATCCCTACTATAGCAATTTCCTTAATTTGCCACCTTTCCGCAGATCTGCATACTGGGGAAGCAATAAGCAGTAGTTCCGGGGCTGGAATACTTTTGAATCTGCAAACCTACTAACCTGCATGTTTTAAGGATTTTCACCAGCTCTTCTTTAATCTTTTCCCATAATGAGAAAGGTTGGAAATGTACTACTGACAATGGCAGAAGTAGAAGTTCTTCAAGTGTTAGGAAAAAAGTGGTTGGAGGAAAAGTGAACTTGTAAATGCTTAATAGATTTTCACATGAGCAAATCTACACATACATATTTGCTCATGCTAAAATACAGTTCACAGATATTTTAAAGGAGTGAGATTTCCTGGCCTACTTTTGTAAATTCTTATGAATCCATGAAAACCACTAATTCAAAGACTAATTCAAAGACACACTTTTGTGACTTTCTTTAAGAATTGAGTCCCTATTTAGTTCTGGCGTTAACAAAGACATTTTGTTTTTATTAAACTTCTATTTCTCGCTCT
The DNA here is from genome assembly GCF_031143425.1 of Pleurodeles waltl. NCBI lineage: Eukaryota > Metazoa > Chordata > Amphibia > Caudata > Salamandridae > Pleurodeles > Pleurodeles waltl. The sequence goes on along the minus strand of NC_090445.1, from coordinate 427,871,046 downwards.
ATTTATCGGCTGGCTTTACTGTGAGTTATTGCATTCTGCTCTTCCACAAGGAGCATATTGGCACACAAAGTAGTTTTGTTCAGTGCCAGGAACTACTGTGGCAATCAGTGGTGTAATTAAACTGGATGGGGCCCCCTGCAAATAACATGCATGGCCCCCCTCTCCAGACCTCACTGAGGGCAGGTACTGTGCTGAAGGGGCCCCCTGGAGGGGGGCTACGGGGCCTTTGTTACGGCACTGGTGGCAATGTGTGTTTGTTTTAGATCAAAACCTTTTTTTTTGTTTTTGCCAGTGTTTGTTACAATGGTGAGGTCCTGGCAGCTCCCACAACAATAAAGTGTTACAAAAGCCATGTCAAAACAGGACACGCATTGACGAAACCAAAAGACTCACAAAAGAATGTCAGATCGGTTGGCTTTGTTTAGTTTCATGCTTCCTATAATCTTGTTAAAAATGGTTACACTGATTTTCCATTTGGAATATTTTTTGGAAATACTAGCATGAATCAACACATTTTACTAAATGATACTTCAAAGAAATAGCACATAACATTTCCTAGTAGCAAAACGTTTTTTTCCTACTTGCATTTTTTCTGAACATTTTATTTTAAAAGCAAAGAATCATCACTCTTGCTTACAAGCTTCTACAAATATTTGCATCTAATCAGAGAACATTCTGGGAGCATTATACTTAGTCTCATATTGTCAAACTTTTCAAACGTGTGTACACTTTTTTTCTGTTTTTACTGGAACCACTGTCAGTAGTGCAGTGTGACCTTAAAACATTTATTTACAGCGCTCACCCTAATAATGAAGGCTTTTCATTAATGAACCATAAATACAAGTATGAACAGCATTAACATATGTACACACATATTACCTCAACTGCAGACCGTTCCCTTCTCTGTAAACTCACAGCCAACAGGTTTGTGCTGCAAGGGGTTGAGCCTACTTGTCCCAAGGACAAAATAAACATGAAAACATGTTGCCCTTGACCCCGAGTTCAGGCTAGGCAGAAGTAAGGAGAAATAAGTAACATTAAAAAAGAATCCATAGTAAGTGAGCATAGGACTAAGTAAGAATTCAAGCAGGAATAATAAGTATTGGTATGTAGGAGAAAGTACAAGAGTAGGCATAACTGTAGGAGAAAACAGCACTAAAAACAGAAGAGGGCACATAGGAGAATTAGTGGGAGTAAGACAGGAAAGAGTAAGTATGAGAAACAATGGGCATATGTAGGAGTAAGCAGAACAGCAGGAGTGTGTATTTGTAAGAGGAGTACATTATTTAGGTGGAAGCAGGAGTATGTAGGGATAATGAACAGTTAAGAGAAGGAGTACACAGGAGTAAGAAAAGATGTAAGAGTCAAAATAGGAATGAGTTCAAATTGAGAGCAAGAGTAATATGGGAAATGTCAAATGCAGGAGCAGGAGTACAAGTAGGGGTAAGAGTAACAAGACATTATGAGAGTAAGTGGGAGAGATGAGTAAGAACACAAGGAATTAAGGGCCAGATGTATCAAAGTTCCATTTTGCATTACCTAAGTAATGCAAATCACTTGTAAGAAATAAGAAATCACTAGTTAGGGAATGCGAAATGGAATGTAACAAAGTAGTGATTTCCTAATAGCAATTTCTAAAAATTTGCCATCGCTATTAGGGACACCATTCGTTCCTATGGGTGTAAATGTCAATAGGTGAGAATGGCTTTACATTTCCTAATTTGCAAATTCCTACTACGTATTTGCAAATTAGGTAATGCAAAAACAAGGGTGCTGAGGGCCTAAGGTCCCCTTTGATGCACCCTCCCAAACAAATTGTGCATGTGTGTGCTACATGGCACTTTAAAAAATGCATTTTTAAAAGTGCACATGGTTACCACCAACTTGGAGTTGGTGGTAATTACATTTCCTAAATGTCCAAGTCGCATCTAGGAAATGCTTGATACATTTGCGTAGGAAATACCAAATAGGAATTCCCTATTTGCGATTTCCTATGCAGGGAATCACACATAGCAATTCCCTATTCAGAGCCGGAATTTTAGGGAATCTTTAAAACTTGCGATTTCCCTGTCACCGGTAGGGCCTATCGCCAGGGGTTTCGTGGCGTTGCTAACGCCACGAAAACCTTGGTGGTAGGCCAGCTCATAATGCCATGGGCGGTACAATGTCGGCCATCGGGCTGGAGATAGATATCGCCGGCCCGGTGGCTCATAATGCCATGGTGGTATGAGTGGAGAAGTTGCGGGTTGGCTGCAGCCAACCCGCCAATCTCATAATGTGGCAGTGTGTACCGCCAGCCTGTTGGGGGTCATACTGCCACATTAACCCTGACGGTGAGAAGACCGCCAGGGACATAATGACACCCTTAGGGTTTACTTTTCTTTCTCTGACTTCAAAGTTAGAGGATTTATGTGACAATCTTGCAGGATACTGGGGGAAAAAAATAGTTTTTTCTATCACATGACAACTTTTAAATAAACCAGAATATATCAGAATAAAGGAGTACAAATAAAGCACATTTTTGTTAATTCTGAACTGTGCTGGAAACAAATACCTTAATATGATTAAAACAAATAATTGCATTAGGTGGTGCAATTTCCACACATCATCGTCTGTGTACTGTATGGTTTTATTTGAAAAACTGTATGTCTGTGCAAAAATAATGGTCATTTCAAACAAAACCGTGTTGTCTGTAATGGCAGTGTGTTACCACACCATGCATACTCCACTCCACTCTGCATGACTCCACACCACTACACCCTACTGTGCACCACTTCACTTTACACCACTCCATGCCACTGCACTTTTCTCCACTCTGAACCATTCCACTCTATGCCACTGCACTCTATGATACTTCGCACTACGCCTCTCTACTCTACTCTGTACCACTCTATTCTATGCCAATGCACTTTATGCCTCTCTACACCACTGCGCTCTGTGCCTCTGCACGCTACACCACTCGAGTTTAGACAACACCACTCCACTCTATGCCACTCTGCAACACTGCACTGTACGCTACTGAACTCTATGCTAATGCACTTTACTCTGTAACACTCAACTCTATGCCCCTGTACTCTACATCAATACAGTGTATGTGATTCTAATTTACTCTGTACCACTGCATTCTATGCCACAGTACTCTACACAACTTTACTCTATGCCATCAAATTCTATGCCACTCTACGCAACTCCACTACACTGCACCTCTCTGCTCTACGTCACTTCACTCTACTGTGAAACAATCTACTTTGCACCACTGCATTCTATGCCACTGCACTCTACCCTGCACCTCTCCACTCTATGCCACTGCACTCTCTGGAACAATCTATTCTATGACACTGCACTCCATTCTGCCCCACTGCACTCTACTTTAATTCACTCTACGCCAATGCACTCTAAACAACTGCACTATACACCACTCCACTCTGCAGCATTGTACTCTATGCCACTGCTCTCTATGCCACTCTACTATACACCACTGCACTCTGACACACTACTCTGCAACACTGCACTGGCCGCCACTATACTCTACACCACTCTACTCTGCACTACTGCATTCTGCACCAATACACTCTTTTTCACTGCACTCTACACCACTCTACTCTGCATAACTCCACTATACGCAGCTGCACTTTACAGCACTATACTCTACTCCACTCTGCATCACTCTACGCCAGTACACTCTATGCCACTCAAGTCTACTCTGCACTCTGCCACTGCACCTCCCTGCATTACTCACTCTCTGCCACTCTACTGTATGCCACTCGACTCCACGTAACTCTATGCCACTCTACTGTGCCCTATGCCACTCTGTGCCACTGCACTCTACGCCAATGCACTCTAAACAACTACATTGTATGCCACTGCCCTCTACTCTGCACCACTGTACTCTACACCACTGCTCCTCTGCCACTCTACTCCACTCTACACCACTATGCCACTAACATTTAGCCATGCTAAACTTGCATTACACACATCATAATATAGGCTGCTACAAAATGTACAAATACATTTCGTTAAATAAAAGAAGCCCTTCTAAAATACAGATTTAAATAATACACAGTTTATACCTAGTACTAACATTTTTTTAACAGTCCATTAAAACCACACACTCCACAGCTCTCCTTGTAACACCCTTACAATACCTCTCTAAAAGAAAATATCTTTGTCATCAGAAAGCCTCAAGTGACTCCTTTGATTAAACTCAATGCAGGTTTCTAAGGCCCTTTGCATTTGCAGATTTACCAGTTGCACACATTTGCATTTCTTTATGGAAGGAGACACCCTGGCAAGAAGGCCTGTTTCTTATCTATCTACCCCTCCCTCCATCAGAGCACACGAGACTCCTTGCCTTTCAATCCAGCCAGGTAAACTGATCTGTCCTAATTACATTTTGTACTTTAGCTGAAAGGATAAAATTACAGACAAATGCTGTCATCATGGACAACGGACAGTAGGGCTAAATTACGGGCAGTCCATGAAAATTACTGATGGGTGGTCACCCTAGAGCAGGGGTCTTCAAACTGGGGGGCGGACCCCCCAGGGGGGCCTCAAGTGGTCCTGGGGGCGGGGGGTGCCAGGCTCTGGCCAAAAGAAAGATTATGCAGATAATAGTGCTTTGTTTTAAGCAGAAAAATGTTTATTGCATTTGTAAAGAGGTAACGGAGCTTTAATGCAATGTTTAAATAAGTGTTGACTTATTTAAACATTGCCAACTTAACAGAATAGTTATGAAAAATTCTGAATGGGGGGCCCATGATTTATTTTTCCCCACTGGGGGGCGTGGCATTAACAAGTTTGAAAACCACTGCCCCAGTGGGAGAGTGTCATATTATCCCTTTGAAGGGGCAGAATTAAGTGCGTGTAACAGCATGTCCGCCGGGCAATCTCGGTGCTCCATATTCTCAGAGCAAGGGGAATGCCTTTTACAGTGCCATCCTCCACACATGCATTTACCATTAACATTTTTTGGTGCATGTGTATAAATTTGAAAAATAATGTCATTAACCCTTACTAACCTGTGAGATAATTATACCACACTCCTCCCTGATTCTTACGCCATGATATAGGAATTGTCACATATATTTTAGTCAGCTTTGTACAAAAAGGTTTACATTAAGTGTAAGAAAAGATTTCTCAGATGCCCATGAGCAGGGCTTCTGACCTGTTTAACTCAGGCTGAGCAGATATTGAATAACCTGAGAGCCGACTCATCCTCAGCAGTGCATGTAGCCAAAGGTACCATCATACACTTCTTTACTTGTATTCACAATCACAGAAATAATGCAAATATTAGTTAAGGCAATATGGTGGTGCATGCAACAAGGATTCCCAATCCCACCCCTCTTTTCTCCCACTCACTAGCACCGGTAGTGGTGGAATGGAAGGAGAAGCCCTCCCACCCTTCAGCATAGCTGTACCTTAGAACATCACCAAAACAAACACAAGTGTGGGACTTTAAGTGGGCCCGGTTCCTCCGTGTCTGAGACTGGTAGTAAGTAAAAATGGGCAATGAAAACACTGAAGGCCTAATTACGATCTTGGCGGATGGGTTGATTCTATGACAGGACCGGAGGCTTCGGATTGTGCTTCTCTTTCTTCACTGTTTATTTTTACAGCAGCCAATCATATTAGACTTTTTTTTTAAACTACAATACCCATGACCACCTATATCCACCTGCCCAACCATAGAGCCATAGCCCTATAAAACTTACTTACAACATACTACCTTCATCTTTATTTGCTGCTGCAGCAGCCTAGATAAGTGTCTCTTTTTCTAATTAACATTATGTTTTGATGTCATACTGATCAAATGCTTGGTTTTGTCTTCATTGCCCTTGCGCTAAGGTTGCGATGCACGAGCACTAAAGAGGAGCGGGACCAGGACCTTCGGAGGTTTGGCACTCCGTTTTACATGAGGACGCTGTCCTCTTTTGATTGCCCATATCGTGCAGGTGCGTAAAACCAATTCGGACATTTTATGTTCTGATCGGCTCTTCATGCAGTGCGTGTCTCGACAGATCAGCTTAAGGTCCCTGGCCCGACGGGGCAGAACAACACCTTTTAGGGTCCGTCCCAGGGGAAAATTCTTCTGTGACTGCTGCCACTCCTAATTGGCAGAGAAATAACGTTTTAGAAGGTGGCTCCCACCACAATAAACATTTAATGGCACAGCATTGTTTGCACTGCTGATCATTATTTGGCCGGTTCACCTGCTGTGGGGCCGAGTCCTGTCCCCCGCCAAAACCCCCCCACCGCCCCCAAACCTCTTCCACTCATCAGCCTATGGGCACTGGCGTACTACACTAATGATGAAGATGAGAAGTACCAAGATGATACTGGAATGCCCCATATGCACCACATGGAGGAGAGGCTTGTGGAGGCACTGGGATACCACATGAAAGGCCCTTAAGCCATTTACTCAGCCTCTGGTTCATTATGGCAGACAAGAATTATTGGGTGACTCCAGCCAGACAAGCTTGATCCCTCAAATGACGCTAAATGTCTCGGATCCCTCCCTGAGACAGCGTGCAAGTGGATCTTCCTCGGCAGAGGTACTGGTGCATCTGGCTGCTTCAGTTCTGCATGACCATAAATATGAAGACTGGCTCCTCAGGGAGTTGCTGCTGAATTTTCTCAACAACCTCATCAAACTCAGGAGGTTTATGATCGTGCTTCCTCCTTGGATGCTGATAAATCACCTCAGGGGTCGCAGAAAGATTCTGCCCTCTGTAAGAAAAAGCGCAAGGCGCACCATCTCTCTTCTGACATTCCAGGGCACAGCGGCCGGAATCTCTTATTTGGCCGTAGAACATTGTTCATCCTTGATCCACGGAGTGGGCCCCTTGTATGGAAGTTGCACACTATGTGCAAGATAGACAGTACAAATGCACCCTACGAGCGGAATGCCCTCACCCTGACCTCCAGAGGAAAGTGGCAGACACGCCAGAACATGACAACCTTCTTGAGGAAATTTGCTAAGGATCTGAAGAAAGGGTTGGACCATACCTAGCGTGGTTGTCAAGACAAGCTTTCAGATCTCTCCAGACCCCTTACAAAAATTCTGGATCTGGCAGTCCAGGCTAAAGAGTCTAATTCCCCCTCGATCCAGAGGTCATCCTAGAATGGGAACAAGGGGCAATAAGCCTCTTAGGCAATGCAAATTGCACAATGTCCACAGAGTGGAGACAGACTTTTCTGATGCGACTAGACCCCAAATTAGTGGAATTGGCCTTTACTGAGGCAGGTACCTTGGCCAACGATTTTCTGTTTGGCGAAATATTCGTAAAGGATTTGAGTAAATATGTGGCCACTTATTGTCGCAGCTTTTGATAAGGCTCAGTGCTCCATCAAAAAAGTGTTGAACAGCTCTCTTTTTGCCAGAGCCGAGCAATTCAGGCCGGGTGCCGTGCCGAGATACTACCAGGTTTCATGGGCAACTCATCAGAGAGTAAGAGGAGGTGCATATGGCAATTCCAGTTCAAACTTCTATCCGTCCCATTATTGAGGAGGCCTCTGGCATGCCTCTAGAGGAGGCTATAGAGGCGGAAACAGCAATACATCCGATGCTACTATTACAGGTGACAATTATACCCTCCTCGGAGGGGACAAATTTGTCTCTTTTTGGAAAAGTGGGTAACCATCACACAAGATCTATTGGTCCTTCAGACAGTGCATGGGTTTTGTCTGGAGTTCTATTCTCATCCCATTCAAACATGCCCTCCACTGCCTCTCCTTTTTTCCCAATCAGAACGTGTCTTAGTGAGGAAAGAAATTCAGTAGGCTACTTCAGAAACAGGCCATCGCAGAAACGTTGTCCCAGCCCGAGCGTTTTTAAGCACAATATTCTTGGTGCAAATGAAAGGTGGGGAAGCAGGATTAGTTCTAAATCACAAGCATTTCAGTTCATGGATGGTGTATCATCATTTCAAAATGGAAGGCATACACTTACTCAGAGATCTTTTAAAGCAGGGTGATTGGCTTGTGTGTCTTGACTTAAAAGACGACAAATCTTTCAGTTCCGTTTTACGCTCCCCACAAGAGGTTTCTCCAGTTTCAGTGGAGTTCTCGTTACTACGAGTACAAGGCCCTTCCATTTGGTCTGTCCTCAGCCCTGTGGTGTTTCACAGTATTACTGAGGCTGGTGGCTCAGCATCTCAGAGAACGTGGAGTGAGAATAATAATATATCTAGACGCCATCCTGATAATGGCTCAGGACAAAGAAACACTGGTCTGTCACCTCTCGTGGTCAATTCAGCTACTCCAAGACCTAGGTTTTGTTATCAACTCAGACAAGTCCCACACGTTGCTTTCCCAAGCTATTAGGTTTTCAGATAGACTCCATCAAGGTGCAGCTCCTGTTATTTATTTCCAAATGGTCCTCTATCAAGAAGGAGTTGAGGAGAGCCCTTGCCTCTACGACTATATCATTGTGAATCTTAGCCTGTCCTGGCATCCTCAATTCAGGCGATCTTTCTGGACCCCTTCAGCGTTTGAAGATTTTACATTTTCAGAAGGGCCTGAAATATTCGGAGCAGACTGTTCTGAGGAGGCCAAGACAGAGATCTCCTGGTGGCTCTCTCACATGGATGTGTGGAACGGCAGGTGGATATTCGCATCTGTTCCGGAGGAGATCATAGAGTCAGATGCCAGCTGGTGGAGCTGGGGGGGCACGCTGTCGTCCAGTGGAGACAGAGGGCAGGTGGTCCCCAGAAGAACTCCAATATCACATGAATTGCCTGGAACTACTTGCCAGAGCCTTTGCAATCAAATCTCTGTCTCCCCTGAAGGATCACTGTTGCATTCTGCTCAAGATGGACAATGTGTAGACGGTTCGATGCATCAAGCGTTTGGGGGGTTCCAGATCCCGTCTATTGGCAGTGATAGTGAAGGATTTCTGGCATTACTGTCTCAATCACCAGATCTCAGTGGTAGTGGAGTACATCCAGGGCAGAAATAATGTGACAGCAGACTGGAACTCACGCTTCCTCCACAACTCCAGTGACTGGAAGATTCTGTCCAGAGTGTTTTAGGCACTGACTGTTTGTTGGGGGCCATGCACAATAGAACTCTTTGCCTCTCATCTGATCACTCAGCTACCAACATTTTTCAACTGGAGACCCGACCCTCTAGCGGCGGTGTTGGACGCTTTTCCTCAGTTATGGTCACGGGGCCTTCTGTATGCGTTTCCTCAATTCTCTATAGTCCTGAGGGTCATCTGCCAACTACAGAGACTGGGTGGGAAGATGGTCTTAGTGACCCCTTGTTGAAAAGCTCGGTCATGGTTTCGTTCAGCAATGGCCTTGTCCTGCAATCTCCCAGTCCAGATCCCGTTCTTCCAGGACCTTCTCATAGATCCCATGGGTCTCTCGCACCCCTTGATTGTTCAGGGTCTGTTGTCCCTCATGGGGTGGAGACTTTCTGGAGATGCTGGCAAATGCAGGGAGTTTCGGACCTGGTGATGTTTTTCACATCACAATCCTGGGCCCCCTCTACTCCTAAGCAATATGAACAGGCCTGGGGAAAATAGGTTCATTGGTGCAGTGAACAGGGTGTGGATCCCATGGGGACAGAGGTTCATGACATAGCGAAATTCCTTTCGGACTTAGCCACTCAAGGTTTGGCCTATAGGACTGTTAGTAATTTTCGCTCTGCTATTTCGGCTGGGCATTTCCATGTCCAGGGTAGACCTGTTGGGGAACATCCATTAATCTGTAAATTGCTTAAAGGCATTCAAATGGTGAAATTGCCTTAGCCTAAATACTTTTGGGGCGTGAATGTAGTGTTGAGATTCATTAGGAATTGGCCATGCAATGAGGATCCGTCCCGTAAACAACTGTCTGCCAAATTGACAATGCTTCAATGCCTGGATTCTTGCAGGTGGGTTTCTAATGTGAAGGCCTTGCACATTAGAGGTAGAGTCTTTACTCCCACAAGAGAGTCTTTTTCCATTTCAAAACATACAAAAACTGCATCTTGTTGTATTGCTTATCCTGCTTTGCCTCATAATAGCAAATTGTGTGATGTGCATTGCCTTACAGTTTATGAGGACTGTACACATGAATTTAGACAAGATTCATCAGGTCAATTGCTTATTTCTCTGCAAAAACCTTTCCACCCGGTCTCTTCGGCCACGTTTGCCTGTTGGGTTAGATGGCGGTTATGTGAGACAGGTATTGATGTGACTCGTTTTGGGGCACACTCAGTTTGTGGGGCTGTGGCCTCCAAGGCTTTTTCCACAGGTTCACGTTTGGAAGATATCAGGGCTGCAGCAGACTGGTCCTCTGATTCTAATTTTAAAGTTTTCTACCATAAACCCAGTGTTGATGTAGCTTATGAAGTGGTCAATCAGCTTTGAACTAGCTTAATACAAAGCCTCTGGTCCTGCCATAGAATGCAAAATGTTCTAGCTATCACGTCAAGAATTTTAGATTCTATTAAGGGCACAGAGGCGAGGATTATCCCACCCAGGAGACAGTCAATGTCATGATTATTGTTGAAATTCTTGCACACAATACAATATGTGCATGGTAATGTTTTTTTATGACCTTGACCCCCTCCTCCCCCCAGTTATATGCTGGTTCTAACTAAGATTTGGCTTACTGGTTCTTTTGTATCCATCAGGGACAAGTGCTACCTGAAGTCATTGGCTGATCCCGTAAATGATGCCCTCCAGTTCTGGGAGGGAAGAATATCCACCTCCATGTTCCAGTTCTTCAGTGGCTGATCCCATGTTCGTCTTCAATGGTCAAACTCCTGTGTGCTGTCAGGAATCTTCTGGTTATGGTTCCAGGATGGTAGGTTGATCTCGGATGTTCTAAGACAGTTGGGGGTCTTGCCGTTGCAGGACCTTGGACTGCTCTTGTTTTGAGACTGTTTCTTTCATTAGAAGAGAGCAAAAAAAGAGGAAGCTAGTATGTTGTAAGGAGGTTTTATAGGGCTACCCCTCTACGGTTGGTCAGGTGGATATAGGTGGTCATGGGTAATGTAGTTTTATTTAAAGTCTAATATGACTGGCTGCTGTAAAAATAAACAGTGAAGAAAGAGAAGCATAATCCTCGCCTCCGTGTCCTTGATGGAATCTAAAATTCTTGGCAATCCCATCCACAATATTATGATCTCATAATATTCTAATGGAGATCGTAATATGGCAGACTGAATAGCGGTCATGTTTATGACAAAGTATTGTATTGTAATAGTATTTTTATAGCTTACTACCCCTGACTAGGTGCTGAAGCGCTTTTTTGGCGAGTAGCACACTACTCCGGAACCCAACAAGAATTAGTGATGGATTAGTATCGGGAAATATGAGCACAGTTTTAGTATTATTATGAGTTAATTTGAGCCACGGATATGAGAGTTTGTTAGTTAGATTGACTGGAGTAATGGAGGGGTGGAGGAGGAAAGAAAGTATCCCATCCTCCAAGATCATAATCAGGCCCTGAGTTATTTCTGAACAATGAAAGTGAAAAACGCTAAGGTACTCTATACAAGAGATTTAATTCCTGTTTGTTGCACATGTTTTGCTTCAACTTAACCTTACTTTTGCATTCCCTAAGAGTGATTGCTATTTCCAGGATGATATGTTGCTGCATTTTTTCACATAGTTTGTTACTCTTGTATAGTGCATGTTATGAACCGAGTGACCTCCATGTGTTTACAACAGGCCACGATTGAGAGATTTGGAGTTGAGGCTGAAGGCAGTGCAACTTCTCACAGTGACCGTCAGTGGGTCAGACAGATGTTCATAACAGATGGTCATCCCATCCGTGGCCTCTCTGCAGAGAGCACAGCACACTGTTCATATATTACAGTTGCACTTTTGACTTTGTGCAAACGTTTGTGAAGGCGGTACACAGCTGTGAACATAATGACAAGGCGAAAGTCAAAAAAATATATTGGAGTGTTGTTTGTTTGGGGGTAGTAAAGTGAGGAGATGCAAGGAATTGCATTCAGCAGAGAGTAAAAGGGTGCTGAAGAGGAAAGAGATGAGGTGTAACATATGGATGGGGATGATGAGAGAAAAAGGGCATACATGTCTAGCATTGAGTGTGTATATTGGGAGTAACTGAGACACTCTGAAGGTCCCCTTCCTCAGGCCTCAGTAATATTTAATTAACAATCTCATAATTAAAGCAGTTTAAAAATTATTTACAAGTAAATAATTTTAGAAAGGCAATAGTCTTGGCTGGCTTCAGGTGTGCGTCAGTTGTTGTGGTAAATATCTGAATACAATACCAGAAAGCTCAGAGAGGTACCAAAATACTGTTCGGGTGGAGCACTATGGAAATCGCAGAAATGTTTAAGCAACACCCCTATTACATTCGCCATGCCCCTTTCTGAAACTTCAGACTTAAGTTCTTTACATCCTCTACTTTCTACACCACTGGGTGCCAAATACTTAATATTAGAGAGATTGGACTCCTTTCCTTTTCCTGACTGCAAAAGCTTTGATCATTATTCTAAAGATGAGGAAGCTAGAGATCTGTTCCGCTTCACTTGATAAAATCATTAACTGTGTACAAGAGTATTTTTCGACCTCTACATGCACACACCTATTTTAGTGCAAATAAGATGAAGGGTGGCTCTTAGTCAACCAAAGGGCTGAGTATAAGTTATCATTGTTGGACCTGACCCTTTTTGTAGGGTCATCCCCAAACATTTAACTTACTCCACCTATTTTTTTGACACTTTTTTGTTGGCGTTAGTACTCTGGGCACTTTATCACTGCTAGTCAATGCTGAAGTGCATGTGCTCTCCCTACAACTTGGTATAATTGGTTGACACCTGATTGGCTTATTTATTTTACCTGTAGGTTCTTTGTAAAGTGGTATACCATATACCCAGGGCTTGTAAATTAAATGCTAATAGAGGGCCTGTAGCACAGATTGTGCCTCCCACAGAAATAGCCTTTCAAACATGTCTCAGGCCTGCCACTGCAGGGCCTGCGTGCGCAATTCACTGCCACACTGATTTGTCAAGTCAAACTACTTGCTAAGGCCTAAACTCCCTTTTTACTATACCTAAGTCACACCTAAGGTAGGCCCTAGTTAGCCCTATGGGCAGGGTGCTGTGTATGTAAAAGGTAGGACATATGTCTAAGAGGATTCTGATTGATGAGGAATAGCATGGGCATGTTTAGTATGTTTGGAATGGTAGTGAGAAATTATGCTTACTGGTTTAGGCGTATTTGTATTACCATTGTAGAAATGCCACTTTTAGTAAATGGGGGCATTTCTCTGTGCTTATAACTCTGGTGCTTTTGCAGCTTGACTCCAATCCATGTCTCAGGAAGAGTGACAGCTGGGCTTTCTGCATACTTTTCAGACAGCAAGACATCTGCATGCTGAGCGGTCTTCATGGGCTGGGAGAGGTAGAGGCGGGGCACACATGCACCTGTAAAGGCTGTGCCCTATTCTCACTCAAAGGGCTAGTTTACGCCCTACTGATGTCTGGAGCCAGTGCTGGAGGAGATGGGGACATTCCTGGAACCGGATAGTGCTTGTTGGAACCACCTCCCCACCCTTTGTGGAAGGAGAGCAATATGTATATAAGTACAGGTGTTGTCTCCCACATTTTTAGACACCGATGGACACTGTTTGGACTTGGCACCAGATGCTGCTGGAGGAGGACTGTGATGCTGCAAGGAACCGCCACTGAAACTGACTTGTGATGTGCTGACCTGGGGTCTGCTAAGCCTCAGAGGGACTTCCACTTATTCTGCAAGGACCCTGGTGAGCTGGCCCGTTGCTTACCCTCTGCCCTGTGTTTCCCCAGTGATCTCCAGTGGCTGGGTGGTGTGCCCCTTATCTCCCCAGTATTGGTGTTGTGTCTGTGCTGTTTCCTGATGGGCACAAGTGGATTGCCCCCCTGGCTCTTGTGGAGAGCGCTTTAGGGGCCTCAGCGTGTGAAGAGCACTTGATTCCTGTGCGCACTAGGAGCTTGGAAAAAGCTCCCTTTCTCTTCTTTAGAGCGCGTGAGGAGCGCTTTTGCTTTAAGTCTTGCCCAGGTGCAAGGAAAGCTGCCCATGTCCCAGTGGTGGTGGTCTTTCCCACACGCCGCAGGAAAGACAGAGAGGAGCCCCCCGTAACCTCTCGTTGAGCGGTAGTGAAACGCTCACCCGTTTGTGCCCCCAGGGCACAAGCAGGCACCTACATGTGTGTGATCAACGCAGCGGCCCGGTTGAAGAAAAAGAAAAGGAGCTGGCTAGCCCCGAAGTCACAGGTGGACTCCCTAGAGAGGGAGGGATGCAGCCCGTGAGGCCCTGGAGGGTCCCGGAGGCACCCCTGAGTAGGACACAGCTTGCTCAGAAGCCACCAGTGCCTCGCAGCGGCATCTAAGACAAGGGCAGGTGTCGATGGGTGACTGGCGTTCGGCCCCACGCGGGAGGCCTAGGAAGGTCTCAAAAATAGGAAGAGAGCCGCGTGTGTGCCCCCGTACTGGGACCTAATTCCAGGAGCATTTCTCCCTGACGCGGGGGCCCCGATTGTTGAGGGTGATTCCCTCAGTTTCTTTGGCGGCAGGAGCCACACAGCCAAGGGCTGTTGCACCGCATGTTCGTGGGCAGCTGCCACCCCCCTTAAAAGTATTGCTCTGGCCAGCTCACGGAAGGCTCCCCCACAGTCCGATACCCCTGGGGGCAGTCTGGGCTCTTTTGTTGTAGCAGGAAGGGGCAGGGCTGGGGCGGAACCACGACAGAGACCTCCTTCCTACTGGAGGTAAAATACGCCCCCTGTGTAATAGGAACAGAGAAGCAACTTTTGCTGGGCAGTGTGTGCTTCCATTACCATACATCTTATAAAAGGAGCACTGAGGTGCTGCAACCTTCATGTGGAAGGAAGGTATTGTTGGTGGTTCTTACAAAATTTACGCTGCACCATGGTACTGTAGCCCTCAGTATATGACTGCACTTTTTTATGATCTGATTAATGCTACATGTTTTGCTTGCCATGTGGGGTGGGAACATGCATATTTTCAGGGTCTACCTTGTATGCAGTGGGCAGGAAATGCTCTAGTACACATGCAATATGGGAATGTTTCTCTTTTACGTGTACTCATGATGATGACCTGACTACTGCTTGTGTTGCAGGATGCTAGTAACCTATGTGTTTACCTGACTACTGCTTTCGTTCGCAGAGTACTAGTAACCTGTGTGATGTGCTGACAACTGCTTGTGTAGTAAGGTATTACTGAAACATGTTGTTTTAGTCTGATGATGTTTTATGCAATACAGTTTATTTTTATATAACTGGTTGCAGAGTTTTCTTTGTGGTGTATTTATTGTGTCACATGTGTTGTGTTTGTTGTACAAATGCTTTACACATTGCCTCTTGGATAAGCCTGACTGCTTGTGCCACGCTACCAAGGAGGTGAGCAGGGGGTTATCTTGGTGTGTAGCTCTCTTTTCCTGATTAGAGCAGTGGTTTCTGCCTGGCTGAGGTGCATACCTAGCTAACCAGAAACCCCATTTCTAACAATCATCTACTGAATAAAGCCATACTTCACCCTCCATCTCAGCTTTGTGCTGCTTCTAAGCTCGCACTCTTTGCACTGACAATCTAATTCTGTACTACTGTTTTCAGCCTATTATGTGCCCATTAAAGGTTTAGTTTTCCAATATGAGAATCTCTTTCTAGCCAACTCCAAGCCATCCTGCCATTTTTACATTGTTTGCATTCACTAACATTCAACCTTCTAAGCCTTGAAAATTCAATCAGCTGTCTACACTGGACCATTTTCTCCAAGGGGTGTAGCTTAACTAATAATGTTAGGGGTGTGTGAGGGTGAGATTTCCCAACAAACAATGGGGTGTGTCCAACAAAAAAAAAAAATAGGGTGGGCTGGGACTATTGAACGGTGGTGATGGACAGGGTTAGAGCAAGCTTAAAATGATTTGGAAAAGTACAGCCAGCTAGAGTACAGCCTCTGTGTGACAGTCTGGAAAATGTTGTCAATTCTAGTCCTGTTCTTCCCCAGAGCAATGTAGGCCCGGAGAGCAGGCTAGCACAAGCCCATACCTAACATCAGCAGATCAGATAAGGCAGTCACAGGCAGTGACAGCTGGTCTTTTAGTAGTCCAGATTGCACATGCATGAAGTCTGAACACCTTTTTGACCCACTGGCAGGCCCTGTAAGAAATTCACACTGCCATCAAACTCCTCTTCAGATCCATTTGTGTCCCATCATAAACACTCATTCACAACCAGAACTCATCCAGACACTTAGACGCTATTTAGTTTGCATAAAATAGTTATCTGTTGCATGAAAACACTATAGAAATAGAAAATATGAAAAATACAAGGGAATAGGCAATGCAGGATAAAATTAAAATGTAATGTATATTAGGGGTGGTCTTGTTGTTATGGATTACCTCAAGGCATTTTACAGTTGTTGTTGGGAATTTTGCATGTAAAGAGTATCCGTTTTTAATAACTACCACATCTGACCTAGCAGGATCTGACCCACTTAAAGCCCTGCATGTGGCACGCTGATGTGGAGTGAGTGACAAAAAGAGGCCAATCAGATCCATGCCCTAGGCCCTGCTGTGACCCACATACATCTTCAGGTAGGTCACTGTGCAATCCCAGGCACATTCTTAGAGATGGGTGAGCTACTGAAATCTCTAGCCAGATGTCTGGTTATGGCTCACCTCGAGGTCATCTCAAGCCAAAAACGAGCTGAGCTTTCATGTGGAAACTACCTGCCCCAACGTTCTACCCTCATGTGCCAAAAATTAAAGACAAAGCACTAACCTTTGATGTAAAACAGAAGAGACAAATAGATCTAGTAGCTGAATTGCTAAATGTGAAACCAGAAAATTTGTGGGGTCAATCCCGGCTTCCCCGTGTGAGCCTAAGCAAATATTTTATATCACAAAGCCTCTTTTTTCTTCATTATCACAAATAAGAGTACTTTCAAGCACCTAAGCTCAGAAAGTGCCCTCTACAAAAACATTTTTGGCTTTTAGGGCCAGTCCAGGCCCTTCGCACGGTTCTGGCTCATCTCTCTCTGTTAATGTGTTGGAATGCCCACCTCTACACAATCTACAGCAACAGTGACTTGATTATTTACATATTTTATAACATATATACATTTTATATCTCAGTGCAGAACACAAAATGTGTATAAATGGCAATATTTCACAGCTAGATCAATGTTAAAACGATATTCGTTGTAGCAAACCCCACACCACATCTCGGGCATACACATCATTCACATCTTTCATTCATTCATAACAATTCACACATCAATCAAGAACTTCACTTTAGCACCAACTCGGGAGAGTACATGTAAATTTCTTCCACACAACTGCACATTTCAGTGGCTATATTCATTTTTATGTCACCTTCCTCAGGTCCACTAGGTATTAAAAAAGATTTATTCTATTACTATGTGGTTTGCAACATCTGTAGAATAAAATATATTTGGTTCAAAATGTAATACTTGATTTATAGGACAGCTCAATGTTCTAAATGTTCATTCAGGGACCTCCACATCACAGGTTCAAATCTCAGCATTGCTAATTCCATCTTTCAGCCTACCAAAGTTGATCAAATTAGTTGGGTACAATGATGGCAAATTTTTCTGGTAACTTAGATTAATATGCTGTAATATTCCTAGTCGTCAAGGTAAGAACCTTCAGGAATTAGTATCCTAAATATATTGAAACAGATATAATAGAGTAGCTATATACCTCACTCAGGTCTTTTCAACTCTAGTCAATATTTGAGGAGTCTTTACGTTCACCTCTGGCAGCTAACGTATATTCATGGGTGTAGCGTGCAACGTTTTCTATTTTTCATCAGGGAAAGGTGGCTCAAGTTGTGGACCCCACCACCCAAGTAAATAAATATCCTGGTAGTCAGAGATGACTGCCTTCCCCTTTTCAGCATGGTCTCAAACGCTGCTCCTTTAGTCCCCTATCCCCATCCCAATGCAATTGACTGTCTGGTTTACAATGGACATTCCCAGGAACCTTTGTGCTCCTGCTAAAACTATGAGCAAATCTAGCCGGCCAAGGTGTGGTCTGAGAGCGAGTAACACTGAGACACAGACTTTTTACTGGTGTTGTAGTAAAATATACACTTTATAGAAACATCTGCGCTGATACCCCACCCCACATCCTGTGCTGTGTGGTGAAAACAGAAACTGTTTAACTGGAATAAAAAAAGTAGCATGGTGGCAATTTCACCCACAAATATTTGCATTGGGGATGTGAATACCTTAAAAAAGAAATGCACTCTGCATGTATTGATTCCTCAAAATATTTGGGGTGAACTGTGAATTCAACTGGACAACTGAAGATGGTAACTGGACAGAACCAATCACGTCTTGCTTACCTTTGGCCTCACTGATGCTCTTCACACTCTTGTAAAGAAAGGACTAAACCAGAGAGAGAATTGTTGCACTGACAATCCAAATTGCTGAGCCTTCCTGAGAGGGTGGGTAGACTACCTTGTCTTCTTAGAACTTGCCTTGCACTTGCTTGATTGCATGTGTCTATGCTAACATGAAGTGGTTGGCGATGCTAAGTATGAAAATGACCAAATACGACCCAAAATTGAACCCTTGAGCAACACGCTCTTAGTAATGCATGGACAGGGTCTATGTATGACCCAAGGAGAGGCACTACTTCGGGGGACGTCACTGTTGTAAGCCACTATATCCCCACTGGTGTGAGACCGTGTGTGACCCTGTGGTTGGCACCAGTCATCCCTATGAACTTCCTCCCTGAAGTAATACCCGAAAGCCCAGCTGAAATCCCCAAAGCAATGACCTGAAGCTGGACTGTGCCCTCTCCCCTTCACGCATGCTATAGTTATCAAGGGCAGTGTCATTCTCTGTCTTCAGCATGCCTGTCCAGCATTAGCGCAAACTTTTGCATTGAGGCAAGTTGACTGACAGTGAGCATGCCTGAATTCCACCTCTTAAGGACTGTGTAGCACTGCATGAGGTTCCCCCACCGCCATCTGCCTTCCATGTGCAATTAGAAAGCAGACTGCATGCTCAGTTAAATTCTAGGTTAAATTAATACAACTTTACACAGGATTTCTTGCATACACTCCTCCACTCTCCAGCTTAGCTTAGAAGGCAGTAGAGCTATATTTACTTTAAGAATCCAAAGGAAATAGTAACCATGGAACTTTGTACGGTTACTGCCTATTTTTAAATAGCATAACAGTCTAACTTCTTTTTATGGACAGGCAAAGGGGCTGAATTGGAGATTGTAGGACCTAGGTAAGTCCATCGTGATCGCAAAGTACTTTACTCCCACCATACCAAGGGTGCTCTGCCTGCCAAATCTAGAGCAGTCCACCAGCCCTGTAGGCAGTTTTAGACATTGGCTTCCCAAAGATGGCTTTTGTTTTAAAAAAAAAAAGAAAAACTAATGACCCCCACACCATAGGAGTATTTTTTCACATGGTGTAGAGGTCATTTAAACATTTTACTGTTTGTTTTTTAAATGTTTTTCATGGCAAAAAGGGAGAGGACAACAGGCCGTTCGACGGCCCACTCTAAATTGAACAGGCAGCCAAACCTTAGATGGCCCATACTCTGTCGGCCTTCATAGAAGTATGACAGCAAAGGTGATGGAGTAGTCTCTCCCTCACCAATCTCCAACAGTAAGATTGACTGTTCGAACCCACTAACTCCTGAAAGTCAATGTACCGCGCTGCACCGGAGTTGGGCAGGGCAGGAGCCCTTTAATTTTCAAATCGCGCTCCCGCCGTCGCGGGAAGTGCTGCACCCGTCCCTGATAGGGCAGGAGCCCTTTAAAACTGATCAGCGTTCCCGCCATCGCGGGAAGCGCTGCACCGGAGTTGGGCAGGGCAGGAGCCCTTTAATTTTCAAATCGCGCTCCCGCCGTCGCGGGAAGCGCTGCACCCGTCCCTGATAGGGCAGGAGCCCTTTAAAACTGATCAGCGTTCCCGCCGTCGAGGGACGCGCGTGGGCGTAGCCCGGGCAAAGCACGGGCCAAGGGCGGGCCCGTCCTTGCCCGTCATTGCCAGGAAGGGGCAGGGCAGGGCCACCCCCCTGACATCTCTCCAAAAAAATCTCTGGACTGGACATCTACGAACACAGGGCTGCCTGAAGGTACTGTGACGCTCTGTTTGTTCTCCTTGCCTCTCAAACCTTCCCTATAACTGTCACGCTGCGTTTTGCTGAGGGGGCAGGAGCCCTCTAAATCCAACTTTTTATCTGGACCGGCCGAAAGGCCCATTGCACGAAGGAACCCTCTGTCCCTCGCCTGTCATCAACGGAAAGAGATTGGTCTGGGCCCCCCCTCTGTACCCCTGTACCTCTGTGTTTTAAGCCGGCCCCCTAGCAACTAGAGCCCTCTTTTTTCCTTTATATTAAAGGATTTTGCTTTAGACACACGAATACAGCTCTCCGAGCTACCGGCAACTACGTAAATTATGGGCAAAAGGAAGCACTCAAAATTAAACATTTCAACAAACTTAAAAGACAGTTCATCTATATTAAAATACATCTCTGGGGCGATGGGAATGATAGATAAGCAAATTGCTACAGTTGAAGGGAAAATGTCATTATCTAAAGAGCAATCTCGTGATTCATCAGGGTCTGCACCACCGCAACATAACTCCCCACCTAGTGAACCTGGGGACGGCCACTCAAAACCAAGGTTTACATAGCAGGAGATACTGTTCGATCACTCCTCATAAAACTCCACGAGACAGTAAACTCATTGAAATTATCTATCGGAGTCACTCTGGACTCAGTGTCGGAGCGCCTAAAGGGGGTGGAGTCTAGTCTTGAGGCAGGCCTTGAAACAATAAAGTCCTTACAACAGGAAGACACGCATCCTACAAGTAAGGATCCCGGAAACACATTGCGGTCCTTAGAACACGAGAACAACACACAATCCACTCCGCTTAACTGGCCAAGTAGTACACATCGAAACGTTGACTCCCAGAATGAGCCCCAACCTCACCCAAAAGCTTCTTCTATGAACCAACATAACCAACCCTCACTTTTACCTCATAATTTTCCTTTAGATAAAAAAGTTCTAAATCCCACTTTATGCAAGACAGCGAGCAGTGCTACGCGCAGGACAGCAAATACCAATCCCCATTTAAATCCAGGGAGAAATATAAATAGCAGGCCTAGATCGCCGAATCTCGCTTACCCCCCTAGTGACTTGTTACATCTTCCCCTGGAGGCTACACCATATGTCGTGGTCCTGGCTAATGTCCCACCGATAGATGGCCAACAACGAGAAACTTGGACAGCCTTAAGAAATAAGGCCCTTAATTGGATCGGGGCCCGTATGAGCCCTGGAATGGTGAGGACTCTTTTTGATGATATAAAAATGGTCAGAAGAATTAAATGGATAGGAACCAGTAGGAAAGCGCTGATGGGAGACTGCGTGGTCCTTTCTTTTGGCTCACCACATTTAGTGAACAGGATTTTTCTTGATTTGGGAGCCAGACATCCTACTTTACAAGGAATCTCGCTATTACCATTGGGATATTTTTATCAAAGACCAGAGGGGAACAATTCCACCTGCTTACAGAGAGCTGTAGCATCCTCATCTAGCCCAGACTTGTCTAAAATATGCAATAGATTTTTTCCCCTTTCAACGCTGAAAAATATAGACTGACTGGTCATGAAACAGCTAGCTCTCCATGATAGAGATGTACAGATAAAATACAGACCAGGGATGGAACTACAAAAGGAAGATACATCACATAAATCGGTTTCTATAAGGAATGAGACATTACCTCATCTAAGCCAGGGCAATGATGAATCTAGTAATATACCAAATACCACTATGGGCAACATTCCCCCTCTTTCCCCAAAGAACCGGTCCTGCAAGTTTCAACAGAATCCTAACCAGAAACCTGAAATAGTCTTATTATTCTGGAACATTGCAGGTCTAGCTAACAAGTTAGGTAACGAGATCTGGGTTAACTTTTTAGAAGACTATCTATGTGTTTGCCTACAGGAGACGTGGCTTCTAACCCCTGTCCATCTAAATGGCTATAAAACATTCCACACCCCTGCTGAGCAGTCAAGGTATGGTAGACCTAAAGGGGGACTGTGTACATATATCTCTAATAAGCTGCCCTTACAGAATCTAGTGATGCAATTTATGAGCCCATACTACCAAATTATTGAGAGTGACTTAGATCACAATACCCACCTGGTCATTATTAATTTTTATAATAACGCTCCTCCAGGAGAATTTTCCAATACTCTCGTGAAAATGGGAAATGACTTAAAAAAATTGGTGGAAAAATAACCGTGAGATCCTACTGATATGGGGTGGTGATTTTAACGTCCACCCGTGTAAAGAAAATTCAGATAAGATATGTGGATGGGACTCAGAAGGTATAGGTGCAAGCCTCCACTTCTCTCATAACATCCAAGGAGATTAAATGAATTTGCTAGCTCAAACCTATAACCTATCCTTTGTAAATGAACTATTCTTGAACAAATCACACTTCAAACCAACGTATAATGGAAGGGGCGCAAACACAGTGATCGATTATGTCCTAATGTCCACTCACTTCGCACACCATCTTACAAACTATACCTTGCACGACATCGCAATTAGTGATCACTACCCCCAGAGCATAAATCTCCTACTATCCCTCCCTTTAGCAGCTAGGGAAGACAGCATCACACTGATAGATGACATTGAACTGGTGCCGTGCAATGGATACACTATGAAGTGGTCTCAGACAGATCCCAAGTCTTTATTAAAACAGGTTATATGCCAATGTAAATATGCTTTCGCAGACTGCTTAAGAGAGAACCCACACCCAGGTCAATGTCTAAGTGCGTTTACGATGATCACCCAAACCATAAAAGAAGCCCTCACTATTAGAAGCAGCAAGATAGGGAAAAAAAGGACGTACGGATGGTTTGACCATAACTGCACCCAAGCACACAAGAGATTGAAAAAGGCCCTAAATGCCCCAAAAAGATGTGTGAGTGACATACGCAAACGCAGACAGGAATATAAGACAGCAATAAAGGAAAGGAAATTGTCTAAAAAAACAAATCTGTGGGAAACCCTCCATATAGCAAGCCGCAAGAAAGATAATATACTTTTCTGGCAGACAATAAATTCCCCTGTGTTAGGGGACAGAGACACTCCTAGGATGGAAATCGCCATCTCCGAAGAAGAGTGGGTAGCACATTTCTCTAATATATATTCACTGACGAGTGATTTATTAGACCATACGCATGACCACGACCACCAGGAAGGTCCGCGCCTAGATATAACCCCCCAATTTAGCCTTCAGGAAGTAGAGGAAGCTATAAACGAAAGCAAACCAGGGAAAGCGCCAGGCCCTGATGGCTTTCTGATCGATATATTTAAGGCCAATATTGAGCTGTGGGGTCCTGTACTGACACAGACGTTGAGGGCCATCTGCACATGCGGACCCCTACCATCTTGGAGAGTCTCCAACATAATTCCAATATACAAAAAGGGTGACCGCCTTAATCCAGCCTGTTACAGGCCAATTTCCCTGCTGGACACATCAGCTAAACTAGCAGGGAGAATAATCCTGAATAGGCTGCAATTATGGGCAGAGGAAAAGAATGTTCTATCTCCGGTCCAGTATGGATTCCGGAAAGGAATCGGAACAGTGGAACAAAGTCTAAATCTAAGTCTCATCATCGCAAAGTATACTAAGATTAGAACAGGCAATTTGTACCTGGCCTTTATTGACTTATCATCAGCTTTCGACTGCGTAATCCATGACAAATTGTGGGACATCTTAAAAAGCACGGGGGTGGAACCAGCCCTAATTCAATTTATTCGCGAAATGTACACAGGGTGCAGAGCAAGAGTGAGGTACGGCCTAAAAGGGGAATGTACTCGCCCCTTTGGTCTACACAGAGGAGTGCGCCAAGGTTGCGTTCTCGCACCGTTTCTGTTCTCAATGTATATAAACAATCTAGACAAAGAATTGGCCACTAGGTGAAAAGATGTACCACAAATAGATAAGCAACCTGTCCCAGCATTACTTTACGCAGACGACGCAGTACTAATGGCCAGAACACCAATAGCTCTCCAGAAACTTCTAACAACCTGTATTACATACATGACACAGCTGGGACTCACTGTCAATCGCTCTAAAACCTTCATCATGAACTGCGGAAGGAAGCGCGGCAAGACTTATAACACCACCATTCTAGATAGCAAGGTCGAAATCACGCAAACCTTTTCATACCTGGGCATAACATTTGATAAGCTGGGTTCCTGGGCCAACTGCAGGAAGATGAAGAGAGTACACCTGACCAAAACAACGATGGCACTTCGACTCTTCTTCAAAAGACTTGGGGGGATTACACCACCTAACATGATAAAGATCTATAAAGCTAAGTGTATTCTGGCCGTTACGTACGGGGCTGGAATTTGGGGACATACAAACTGTGATTTAGTGCAGACAGTGGAAAATGACTTCCTACGGCATTTGCTGAGGGTACCAAAAGGCACCTCATCGTATGTCACACATTCGGAACTCGGGGTTCCCTACATCACAGACTTGATAAAGATTCAGCCACTACTACTATGGCACAAAGTCTGGACTTCGGAACACACCAGTTTTAACAAGGCTATCCTGACCGACTGTACGAAATCATTATACATATCAAGGGTACCATGGTTAAAACACATCATGACCTTTTTTGAAAAAATGGGCAAGCAAGACTACTACACAAACCCAGTCTCTTTGCAGAAGATATCCAGGAAGGACCTGAGTATCTTGGCACTAAACTATCTAGAAGACATACGATGGGAGGTGGAATAAAAAAAAACCTCAGTCATTTATAATCAAATAATTTTGACGGCTGAGGGTATGCAGCCGTATTTGGCAAACATGGTACTTCCTCGCCACCGTTACGTTCTCACAAGATTTAGACTAGACACATTCCACCGTCTAGTCTCATTCCCAAATATGAACGATTGGTCCACTGTGTTAAAACCATGTCCCTGTGATGCAAAAACACTTCAATCTACAATTCATGTGGTTTTATTCTGTAATTTCTACGCCTACCAGAGGAAGCGTCTAGTTGTTCCGCTTCTAAGGTCAATTAATCTCCCCCAGTGTCGCACAGCCTATGTCTGTCTCCAGTCACTATCTTCTTTAGAGGTGTGCGGAATCCTAGCTAATTTTTTATGTTCTGTATTAAAGATAAGGAAATCTATGGAGGAGGTGATTGAATTGTAACTCATTTTTTTATAAGGTTTTTATTTTTTTATTTATTGATATATTAGACTGACTCTGTGTTGTGTGCTTTTACATCTTGTTATTATTATTATTACTATTTTATCTTATCTCCTTGACTTTTTTTTTTTTTCTTCTTTTTTATCATTGAATTGTATGCACGCATCATAATTGGAGATCTTTTATGACTGTTATGTCTTTTATGACTTGTTGAAAGTCGAATAAAGATTTTTATACCCTTGTACCCTGCCAATGTCTAAAAAAAGGACTTAAACGTTTTCATTAGCTAACAGGTGTATCTAGCTTCTGCATTTGCAGGGATAGTAGTAATGCTTGTTACAATGAATGCCTAGCTGCCATTAATTTTTTGTAGGCTCCACAGAAGAGACCTGACCAGAGTCAACATGCAAACAATAGTGTATTGTTCTTTAAGGGTGAACACCAGACGACATCGACTGCAGCCTCTGCCAATTCTCCATTTCAAAGTTTGCATCATTTATCCTGTACATTCTGTCATGCTGCTATGATCATGAGCATACTGCTTCCTCTGGGTACTGCCTAAATCTCTCAATATTTCCATATATACTCATCCTAACAGTACTTTACCCATCCAACACCTGAGTTGATCAGCTGTCCTTGATGAAGAGGTAGTCCAGTGGTAGCAAGCTGTTCTCAGATTGAATGCAATAACAAAAAGCCTTCATTGTAATCCTAAAACCCTTCATTAAAAATTGACCTTGGCTGGACAATTCTGATTGTTGCCTCTCCTTTTTTAATTCCGAATGACCCTTTCCTTTCTTTCCATCCTCCACATGCCTCCTCTCTCTGATCATAGCCTACTCAAAGTCACATGCTTGTGTGTTTCAATCTCTTTTATTGTATTTCTGCAAATTTCCCACACTTCACTTTAAAGATCACAACAACCTCTCCTCCTTTGAAAATCATACCCCTGCAACCTAACAATACCTAATTTCCTGTAGCTCATCTTTTATTTCCACCATCTTCATGAACTCGCATAACTCCACTACCCAAACTGCTAATGCTTACTATTTTAATGTACCACAAAGAAACTAGAATTAAATCATGGAATGATTTCCTAAAGAACACAAGACTAATCCTAATAACCAACAATACCCACTGAATTACTCCCTAATCAAGGCCTCTGGAGCAGTGTGCTGCCCGGGGTAAAGCACTTCAATACCGCGTCAGGGGGCAGTAAGAGCTGTATAAATGCAAGTACAATACAAAGCAATTGTAAAGTTATAGAATTTCCTCCACCTTACTGCTTTGCAGAGGCCTTGTAGTAGCTCATTTGCATTCAGTGCTCCAATTGGTACTTTCTCTCTTGTTGAGTGAGCAGGTGCCCTTCCTCGTAATAGTCTGCTCACTTTGGCATATCAAAAAGTAACAAAGATATGACCCATCCACTAACGTCATCATTTAACATAGGTTACCATGTTTTATTTATACAGTATTAGGTAGCACGAATATGAGAAAAAGTGTTAGCTTAAAAAAACACAATGCAATACTATACCTAAACACAAAGTGGCATTAAAAAGGGAACATGAAGGGGAGTATATCAAGAGACCAGAAGACAAAATCATGTCATTACCTTGAGTTGGGTGACAATCCTGATGTGCACGCAAGTATAGAGAAGAGGAATTGGAATGTGTATGTGTTATGCAAATCTAAATAGAAGAATATAATCGTAAGCAAAGGTGCAGTGTAGGCAAAATGGGAAACAAGAGAAACAGATGAGTAAGAGAAAGAGGGTGGAGGGATGAAGACAGGCAATTAAAAAGACTGAAAAAAAGACCTGTGTGTAGAGAGTTGCAGATTCTGGTCGCACTACTTTAGTATGTTCCATTTTGAAAGCTGTAGGATCCAAAACTACTGTGTCCAAGCTTTGTAGAGATCTGGACTCACCAGACCTTTTCAATTTTGCTAAAGATGCCAACGGCTTGCAGTAACAGAGAGCCATGTGGATAATGTGCACTGTCTTTTAGAAAGCTCTACTTTCTGTAGGTACCCACTGAAGAGTTAATAGCACCGGTGTGACATAATCAAATCTCTTACATTCTAAATCAAAATTAGCCGCAGATTGTGGCACCAATTTCAAGGTGTTCAGGAGCACTTTAGGAAGCGTAGCCAACAGAGACTTGCCAAAATCAATCCTTGACAGCATGCCGGTTAGGCACAAGTCCTAACATCAGATTTAGGTTTGAACTGACAAATTCCTGAAAAAAGATACAATTGGATACGCACACCCTTACGAACAGCACTGATTTGTGTTTGAAGGTTGAGTCAGTTGTCAATAATGATTCCTAGAGATTTGGATTTGTCAATGATATCCGGCTTGCAGTCAGGTATGCCACAAACATCAACCCAGAATTGGACATTTAAGGTCAATTGTTTGGATAACTGAAATAAATAGAAATCTAGGCTTTAGAGGTTTAAGTTTCAAATTGTAAGAGGTGATACAATCCTGAACATCATGTAATGTCTAAGCAAGAAGTAGAATCTAATTGAGGGACAAGGTCTTGAGATTTGTCTGTGTTTGATCGGTGTACTGATAACAGCGGATCGCTGAGTAATTAAGTAGGATACCACAGGCCTCC
This sequence comes from Pleurodeles waltl, assembly GCF_031143425.1. Lineage (NCBI taxonomy): Eukaryota > Metazoa > Chordata > Amphibia > Caudata > Salamandridae > Pleurodeles > Pleurodeles waltl. The sequence continues at coordinate 427,843,223 of NC_090445.1, read as the reverse complement.
CCACATAGGTTAATGAGTAGAAGCCAGAATGGAACCTTATTGGACAACCTGCCTCAGCACAAACAGACTTAAGAGACAGTTATCAATTCTGATCTGCTGTGACTGGTTTGAAAGGTGTGGGTCACACTATTTGAGAAATATGCCATAAATAGCCATACATTCTTTTAGAATTCTGATGAGCATGAAGTGATCCACCATACTGAGTGCAGCGAGTAAGTCCAGAAGCACAAGTAGACAGACAGGAATTGCTGGGAATAAGAATGTCAAGTGCATCATCATCATCAAAGTGGAGCAATGCATTTTCTGTGGTGTAGCCTTGTTTGAAGCCCGAATGATACTCATCAAAATGATCCTAATGTACTGAGTACATTAGTTAAGTCTGGGAACACTCCTTGTCAAGGAGAAAACATTGCCAACTGTAGGAAAGTACCATCTTGCCTGGCATGTTACCCCCCATTTTTACTTGTATGTCAGTTTGTTTTTGCCTTCTCACTGGGATCCTGCTAGCCAGGGCCCCAGTGCTCATAGTTTGTGTCCTGAATGTGTGTCCCTGTGTAGTGACTAACTGTGTCACTGAGGCTCTGCTAATCAGAACCTCAGTGCTTATGCTCTCTCTGTCTTTAAAATTGTCACTATAGGCTAGTGACCATTTTTACCAATTCTAATTGGCACACTGGAACACCCTTATAGTTCCCTAGTATATGGTACCTATGTACCCAGGGTATTGGGGTTCCAGGAGATCCCTATGGGCTGCAGCATTTCTTTTGCCACCCATAGGGAGCTCAGACAATTCTTACACAGGACTGCCACTGCAGCCTGAGGGAGATAACGTCCACGTTATTTCACAGCCATTTTACACTGCACTTAAGTAACTTATAAGTCACCTATATGTCTAACCATCACTTAGTGAAGGTTAGGTGCAAAGTTACTAAGTGTGAGGGCACCCTGGCACTAGCCAAAGTGCCCCCACATAGTTCAGGGCGATTTCCCCCAACCTTGTGAGTGCGGGGACACGATTACATGCGTGCACTACATATAGGTCAATACCTATAAGTAGCTTCACAATGGTAACTCTGAATATGGCCATGTAACATGTCTAAGATTATGGAATTGTCCCCCGCATGCCAAAGCTGGTATTGGGGTGCCAATCCCATGCATCCCTGGGGCTCCAGCATGGACCCCGGGTACTGCCAAACCAGCTCTCTGGGGTTTTCTCTTAAGCTACCGCTGCTGCCAACCCACAGACAGGCTTCTGCCCTCCTGGGGTCTGGGCAGCGCGTCAGAGCTTACCTCACTAGGTGGCCAATCCTCCACTGAGGGCTATTTAGGGTCTCTCCTGTGGGCTTTTCCTCAGATAACGACTTGCAAGAATTCACCAGAGGGGGTGGAGCCAAGCGCCGCGGAAGATGGCAGCTTACTTTTAAAGCCGGACAGAACGAGGACAAAGAAGGGGACCAAACATGCTTTTTTCCCCGTCAAATAGCTCAAAAGAGCCAAAAATACCTAATCGGAACCCCACCGGAAGCTATAGAAGCTGGAAAAACTTCAAGTAAGACTCGCCTTATCGTTTATTTCGATCGAAGTCAGGATGAAGAGCTCTTACTGCCGCAGAGTTTATTGACACTCCCTTGAAAACAAAGTCAGAGCATCAAGACAAAACGGTATTTCTTTCTCTGAATTCTTCACTAATAAATGCTGTTTGCCCTCTGGATACCATCGGTTTTACATTCCACGTTTACCTCATAATGCACATTAGCTTAACATATACTGTGCACAGTTTACAATGTGGGGAAATGTGGACTTGAACGACGCTCCCTTAAAATCGAAAGTTACGAAAGGAGACTCTGCAATGCAATGTAACTTTCCGATTCATGGCTTTTGGATAATGCGATCACGATGCAACAGAAATCGTCTGTTAATTAAGAAACACACATTCGGAACTTTGTTTGTTTGGCAACACTGCTTCCTTTTTTAAAGGGGATAAAAACGAAGGAACAAGGGGAAAAGATATAATTCAAAGCTTATAAAAACGAAACAAATAACTTGGATTTCTAAGCTTAAAATTGTACTGCAGACTTTCTCTCTCATCCTGGAAGGTTGCTAAAATACTCGGATATTGAATACAAGTGCTTTTCTTCATACTAACTTCTGCAGATGATATGTACATGGTTGCTTGCGTAAAAGTTCAGTTTTTATTTTCCCTTTTTTTCTTTTCTTTTTCTTCATTGGTGTCTCCTCCTGAGAAAAGGTGCATTGGGACTCCGTTGGTAATCAACAAAGTTGCTTGTTCAGTTTCTACAACTAAAACAATACTATTGTGGTGTAGTAATTGGAAAATCTATATGACGATTAAACTTTGCCAAGATAAAATCCACTCCAGACTCGTAATCAGCAAATGATATGTCGGATCTTTATTTTCTATTATAGTGCAAATACTGAACTATTCAAACGTGACATAAGGCGTTGCCCAAGCAACTTCGTTTTTCTCTTCGCGGCAGTAGTGCTCCATCGAATGCGTGGGTTTGCACATCAAAAGTACAACTCATATTGAATTTGCGAATTAGACCTGAAAAAATCTTGCTCTCTTTTCACATTGTAGGCACTACACAGTGGGCTCCACCTTATCAAGGCAACTTTGATATTAATCATAAATAAGTTTCTGGAACGTAATAGCTACCATACATGTCGGATCCAAAGGTTGTGCGTCAATTGTCATATAGTGCAGCCTTACAATCCGTGCCAGAGATTGCAAACTCACAACACATAATGGCTGAATCTGTTCCATCATCTTCAACGACGATGGATACTATCTTGAAAGAACTTCTAGCCATAAGATCGTCCATTTCCTCTTTAGAACACACAGTGTCCACTAATACCACGGAAGTCCAAGGACTGAGGAATGAAGTTGTCAAATTCCAGATTAGTATGCAATCAACGGATGCTCGTCTCTCGGCTGTTGAAAATCTCATTGACAAGATACCTGATAATAGTCAAGATATTGGATACCTGCAACAAAAAGTGATTGAGTTAGAAGACCGAAGTAGAAGGAATAATCTACGAATCATTGGCCTTCCGGAACAAATAGAAAAGGACAATATTTTGGACTTTCTGACCACTTTTCTTCCGACCTTAACGAAAATTACTTTTTCACAGCCACTGGATTTTCAAAGAGCCCACCGTATGCGTTCACGTGGAATCACATCATCTGCGAGACCTAGACATGTTTTGGCGTGCTGTTTACGTCATCAACAGGCCCGTCAAATCATTACAGCTGCCAAAAAACATGGTGCATACGAATATGACTCATCCCAGATAATAATTACAGCGGATTTTTCTGCACCTACAAATTTCAAAAGAAAGCAATTTCTAAATTTACACACTAGATTAAAGAAAAGAGAGATCAAATATGGCCTTTTGGAACCTGCCACCATGATTGTGACTTTTCAAGGGAAAACCAAAGAATATTTTGATCCCCACGATCTAGAATCCTTTTTGAATGACCTTGATGACAAAGACACTGAAATGGAACATAAATCTACCTCAAATACAGACATTATAGAATCCACACCTTCTATCTCTCCAGAGGAGACAGACCAAGGCGAATGGGTATCTGTGCAGCGACAATGAACACATGGTGGTAAATTTAAGGCATGGAAAAAAAATCACCCAAGAGACAAATCCAGATCTCCCATCAAACCATGAGTAAAGTTCAGTATATTAATCCTGTAGGGGTGGTTTTTTCTATTTATGACGTAGGAAACTTTATTCTATGTCCTAACAATGGTTTTCCCTTTCTTTTCCTCTTCTCTATCTTCCTTCCACAGCTTTCAGGCTTCTTTCCCCGGATTAAAGTTTAGTTGCTCAGTGTACATACTGTCTTATCTATTGAGTTGGACAGCTCAGTAATAATCGATTCTTCTGATAAGTGATACTTTCCTGTCACTATATTTTCAACAAGTCTATACTGATTTAAAGATTAAAATCTCATATAGTTACAAAGCTACAATCTTGATATCCTAATTTTCTTTTTCTTCTTTCTTCATATTCTTTTATTTCAACTTTTCTATTTCTATTATATATTTTCATAGATTGGTATTATATATTTTTATTTTTTGTTTTTTCTCTATTTTGATATCGTTATAATATGTCTTCTAACAAGTTAAAACCTTTGAATGTTGTATCTTTAAATGTTAATGGTTTGACACATTTTATCAAGAGAAAGAAGATAATTTGTTATTTCGGTCAACAAAAAACAGATATTGCTTTATTACAAGAAACGCATCTTACTGAATCAGAAAGTGAGAAACTGCAGAGAGACTGGATAAGTTAAGTAATACATGCTAATATAACTCATAAAAATCCTATTGATACTGTCGCACCCATCCGGAAATGTGGAGCGGCTATCCTTTTTCATAAAAACTTACCATATAAAATCTTACAAACTTGGACAGATGATGAAGGTAGATATGCATTCGTTAAAATACATGTCAGAAACTGCCATATGATTATAGGATCAATATATGCACCTACTGATTCCAAAACGATATTTGTTAAAAAAATTAATAGACTACTTTAATCTTTTGGACCCACCAAAGTACTGATTGGCGGAGATTGGAATGTTACTATAGATCCATTTATTGACAAATCTGGTAAACCAGATACCCATCATGCCACCTATAGATATATCCTGAAAGATCTTATGGATGACTTTGCTTTACAAGAACCTTGGCGTTTACTACATCCACATGACAGGGACTATACTTTTACATCCTATGCACACTCCATTCGTTCTAGAATAGATTATTTTTTAACATCACCAACAATGATACAGTCAATATCGCATGCCGGAATTATTCCTTGTAGTCTATCTGATCATGATTTAATAGACTTGCATATTAATATCGGACTTACTCAACCTCCTAGAACTCATTGGAGACTTAATACTTCAATGTATAAAACACCACAAGCTAAACTAAATCTATGACAACATGTGGATCAGTTTTTAGCTGAGAACAAAGATTCCGTTACAGATGCTTGCGTATTATGGGGGGCAGGCAAGGCTGTCATTAGAGGACTGATTATGAGGGAAACTGAATGCAGAGAGGATCTTATTGGAACAAGAAGCTCTATCTCTTACGAAAGATTATAATAAATCTGAATCACCTATCCTTCTAAAAAAAATCACTATCAGTTAAGTTTAGACTCTTAGCTTATCAACTACGCCAAGAACGATTTCTGCTATTAGGAATTCTTCAAATGACTTACTTACTCTACCCACGGATATAATAACTCACTTCCAACAATACTATGAAACACTTTATACCTCCTTGAACTGCGAAGATACATTAGTGGAAGATTAATTTTTCAAAAAATTAAAAATCCCAAGACTGACTCAAGAAAAGAAACGACGATTAGAAGGACATATATCAACAGAAGAGATGGCTAAAGCCATTGATTGTCTAGCTACAAATAAAGCCCCTGGAGAAGATGGTTTCCCCATTGAATTCTATAAAATCACGAAAATTCAAATTATTCCAATCCTACACTCTTTCTTTAATGAATCTCTAATCAAAGGTCACTTCCCACCTGAATGTTTAAGAGCGCGCATTACCGTGCTTCTTAAACCTGCTAAAGACCCTTTGGAATGTTCCAGCTATAGACCCATATCTTTGTTAAATTCCGATATTAAAATCCTGACCAAAGTATTTGCGACAAGGTTAAACTCAGTCATCACGTCTCTTATCCATCCCTCACAATTGGGATTTGTTCCATCTCGCTCCTCCTCTAACCATCTCCGAACTATTCTACACTTGTTATGGCAACAACGTAATAAACTGGAAAAATATTATTTTATCCATAGATGCTGAAAAGGCATTTGATAGAGTAGAATGGGGATATTTATTCCGTACCATGGATAGAATGGGTATCGGTTCAGATTTTATTACACTTGCTAAAGGAATGTATAACTCCCCTACAGCTGTGATTACTTGCAATGGCTTCACTTCTCCATATTTTAAAATTCTACGTGGAACACGTCAAGGATGTCCTCTTTCTCCTTTCTTATTCCTTATAGCATTGGAACCCTTGGCTATTGCAATCCGGCAAAATATCGATTTACAGGGTAATGCTACCTCATCCGGTGAGATTAAAGCTTTTTATTACGCTGACGATATTCTACTCACATTATCCAACCCAAATTCCTCAATTAACACCCTGATTAATTTATTAACTCGCTTTTCGGCATTCTCTGGATATAAGATCAACTGGTCTAAATGTGAAGCCTTGCCAATGAATACCTGTACCACTTCAACAACTTTAGGGGATCTCCCTTTCAATTGGAAAACATCTCATTTGAAATATCTTGGGATCCTTCTCAATACGGGACTGAAGAATATTGCGATGGATAACTTAAACCACATTATAGACAAACTAAAAAGAGACTTTGTTAGATGGTCTCAACTGAATCTCTCATTATGGGGTAGAGTGCATATTATTAAAATGAATACAATTCCAAAATGTAATTATGTTTTTAACATGCCATCACTTCCCCTTACTTCAATCTTTTTTAGGAATACAACATCTCTAATAAATCGTTTCATTTGGGGAGGAAAAAACCCTCGTATAAGTGGCTCAAAATGACATTCATCTTCCTTAAAAGGTGGCCTCAGACTCCCACACCTGGAAACTTACTGGATAGCACAACAATTATCTTATTCGATCTTTATGATATCCGAGAAAGACAAGGTACCTATATGGGTCACACTGGAACAATATCAATTGAAAACTACCACTCCTTTGGCGATTTATTATACTAAATGTCCTAAATTCTCACCATCCTCCAATCCAATCATTTACTCATCCCAATTAGCATGGCAAAAAGCACATAAAATTATAAACTGTAACATCCATATACATTTAAATGCCCCGTTATGGAATAATTCAGCGATTATACATAGAGGAAAAGAGCTAACTTGGTTTGTCTGGAAAAATTGTAAAATCAACAACATATCAGACTTATATAATAAAGATAACTCCTTAAAATCATTTACACAGCTACAAGAAACATATCGACTCCCGATCTCACGATTTCATAACTATATACTATTGACATCGATCTTGAACCCTATAATATCCTTGAACTCAGACTTTTTGACTCACTCATCCATTGCACACCATATCTATATATGGAGAAATTTTAAAGGCACGGTATCTGGCCTTTATTCTTTACTAATTGACAAATCTTTTTCAGAAAATACATCCAAAGATCTGCAATCTTGGTGGTCTACACGACTTAACATTACCTACACAGATAAAGAATGGGCTAAACTTTTAGAGAATTATAATAAAGGGCTCCGTGATGTAAGGTTGAAATTTAATTATTTCAAAATTCTGCATAGATGGCATTGGCCACCTTCGAAACTTTACTCTGCTAAACTTAGTAATGACTCCAATTGTTGGAGATGTGACCAGACCAATTGTGATATTGTTCATATCCTATGGGACTGTACTGCACTCCAACCATTCTGGATACAAATATCACAATATTTAAGGAAAGTGATTCCCAATATCTCCCCACACTCACCTCGCCTATTTTTACTACACGATACCCATGGTCTAGGCATGCTTTCTTCACACTTATTCAGATGGCTCTCTACCGCAATTAGTGTAGCCAAAGTTAATATACTGCGTTTTTGGAAATCTAATGTTTTACCATCTGCCCAAATGTGGTTAAAGGATATGTCTGATATTGCTCAGTTTGAAAGAATGTTATATAAACTAAATGATAATTTACAACAGTTTGATCAAATATGGAATGTATTTTTGACTAGCTGACAACTTCATATTTCTCTGTTTATATCTTTATATGTTCAATGATTCATGAATAATACCTCATGCTCTCATTATATTTTCAATACCATTGATAATTATCTTCTATTCAAGATAGGTTTTAGATAGGTATAACTTTGTAATAATTTATAATTTTGACTTATTGTATATTTGTTTATTGCCTCTTTGTCATTAATCTGAGATATAATATAATTAACAATGTTTATTTATGGAAAGTATTTAACCATTTCATTGTACACTGGAATTTCTTTACTGTGAATTTATGCTTTTAATGGACAATTCATAACTATTTGTTAGCTTATAAAAGTTTAATAAAGAATTGAAAAACAAAAAACAAAAAAGAATTCACCAGAGTTCCTCTGCATCTCCCTCTTTGACTTCTGCCTAGGATCGACCGCTGACTGCTCCAGGACGCATGCAAAATTACAACAAAGTAGCAAGAAGACTACCAGTGACATTGTAGCGCCTAATCCTGCCAGTTTTCTCAACTGTTTCCTGGTGGTGCATGCACTGGGGACTGTCTGCCTTCACCCTGCACTGGAAGCCAATAAGAAATCTCCAGTGGGTTGATGGAGTCTTCCCCCTGCTAGCGCAGGCACCAAACTTCAGCTTCACAAGTCCTCTGGGTCCCCTCTTATTGTGACGAGCGTGGTCCCTGGAACACAGGTGGTGGATCCAAGTGACCCTGACAGTCCAGTGGTCCATCTGACCAAATTTGGAGGAGGTAAGTCCTTGCCTCCCCTCGCCAGACAGTAATCCTGTGTACTGCGTGAATTGCAGCTGCTAGGGCTTCTGTGCACGTTTGCAAGGAATCCTTTGTGCACAGCCTAGCCCAGGTCCCCAGCACTCCGTCCTGCATTGCTCAACTCGCCGAGTTGACCACCGGCTTCGTGGGACCCTCCTTTGTAGTGTTGCGACGACCGCCGTGCTCAGTTTTCTTGAACCCGTGTTCAAGTACTTCTGCGGGTGCTGCCTTCTTCTACTTGGGCTCTCTGTGTTGCTGAGGTCCCCCTCTGTCTCCTCTTCCAAGTGGCGACCTCCTGGTCCTTCCTGGGCCCGGGCAGCACTCTTTCTCTTCAACCGCGACCTTTGCAGCTAGCAAGGTTTGTTCGCGGTCTTTCTCCAAAGAAACACCTCTGCATTCTCCAGCACTCCGTGGGACATCTTCTGTACAAAGGAGAAGTTCCTGGCACATTCCGTTGTTGCAGAATCTTTAGCTTTTTCCACCTGAGGCAGACATTTTGCACCTTCATCCCGGGTTTAGTGGGCTCCTGCCCCCCCCGGACACTTTCAGGACTCTTGTACTTGGTCCCCTTCCTTTACAGGTCCTCAGGTCTAGGAATCCGTCTTCAGTGCTTTGCAGTCTGTTGTGGTCTTTGCAGAATCTCCTATCACGACTTTAGTGTGTTTCTGAGGAAGTGGGGTCACTTTACTCCTACTTTTCAGCATCTTGGGGTGGGGTATCTTGGACACCTTTAGTGTTTTCTTACACTCCCAGTGACCCCCTACACACTACACTAGGCCAAGGGTCCCTAAGTGGTTTGCATTCCACTTTCTTAGTATATGGTTTGTGTTGCCCCCAGACCTATTGCATCCTATTGTATTCTACAGTGTTTTCACTACTTTTCTAACTGTTTACTTACCTGATTTTGGTTTGTGTGTATATTTTGTGTATTTTACTTACCTCCTAAGGGAGTATATCCTCTGAGATATTTTCTGGCATATTGTCACTAAAATAAAGTACCTTTATTTTTAGTAACTCTGACTATTGTGTTTCTTATCATATAGCGCCTATATGATATAAGTGGTATAGTAGGAGCTTTGCATGTCTCCTAGTTCAGCCTAAGCTGCTCTGCTATAGCTACCTCTAGCAGGCTAAGCTGCTAGAACACTACTAATCTACTAATAAGGGAGAAATGGACCTGGCACAAGGTGTAAGTACCATCAGGTACCCACTATAAGCCAGGCCAGCCTGTCTGTCTGTCCAATGAGGCAACAGGTTTGGAAATGTTCCCTGGAACCAGGTAAATGAACTGGTTTGAAGGTTTAACATCAGTGATAGTCTGTAGTAGATCTCTTACAGAAACTAGTTTAAAGTAAAGCCAGTGTGCCTTGGATTTGCTGTTGGGAGGCAGGTACTTTAGGAAGTTGGAAGGAATAGCCACAATTGTTTGGATTGAACATTATGGTCAAAGAACGCAATTCACTCTTCAGATTTAGCAGTGGGGTCAGCAAACCTAAGGGAAGGAGGCAGTTTACTTGCCTTTCTGAGTAGCTGGGTTGAAGAGTTACTGGCCTCATTTATAGGAGAATCACTATAGGAGGCCTTTGCCTTAAAAATGTTTTTCTTATACAGTATCCTAGCGATCCTGCGGTGATTCAGGCTGTTGGAAGAGAGTGACTGTGCTCTAAGGGCTTCTTTTCCTCAAATAGTTTTTCAGTGAACCAAGGAGCATAGGGTTTAGGGGATTATTTTTGCTGTAAAGTGGAGCATGGGCAGAAGTTGAGGCATGCATTTATTAAGTATGGAGATATTAACATCATCATGAGGTCTATTAGACAGCAAGCTTTTAGAAGCAAGTATCACCAGATTATCAAGATTTAGATTTTTCTTTTCATGAAACCAGCATTGTGTATTTTTCAGGATTGTCTACAGGATTTGTGTTAAAACTAGTGAGAAATGGATTAGGAGCTGTTCTGACAAGTCCAACAGGAACTGAGTCATCAGAATAGATCAAACTAGCCCTTGATATTATGAGGTCAAGGATCAAACCTTTAGTATTCGTAGGCTTGAGTCTGTGTTTGACATGGTCTAGGGGTGTGAATTTCTATTTCCCCACTCATAGGACATAGAGTTTGGAGCCAAGGACAACACATTTTCATGTTTATTTTGTCCACTGGATATATAGACCCAAACCCCACCACACAAACCACTTGAATGCCAGCTTACAGTACGGATCTGTGAAAGAGGATGGTCTGTCACTAAGGCAAGATTTTTATTCATATGTATAAATTGTTCAAACCTGAATATATGATGTATTGAACTTGGCCCTCTCTGCAGGGTGACCTGCAAAATTTCTGCTTTTACCCCTCCTGTTTCATGAACCTATTTTTGTTGTCTGTTAGGTCTCGGTGCATTTTACCACTGCTAATCAGTGCTAAAGTGTGTGTGCTCTCTATTTTAAACATGGTACAATCGGCTTACATCTGATTGGTACATTTAATTACTTTTATGTCCCTTGTATATGGTACCACCATATATCGAAGACCTGCAAATTAAATGCTACTAGTGAGCAGCAGCACTCACTGTGCCACCCACTGAAAATAACTTTTCAAAACGTGTCAGGCCTGCCATTTTTAAACTGCCAATTCGACCTGAAAAAATAAACCTTTTGCCAGTCCTAAACCTTCATTTTTAATACATGTTAGCCATCGCAATGTAGGCCCTAAACAGTCTACACAGCAGGGCTTATTGTATCTAAAATGTAGGACATTTGTTTTTAAGTTTTACATTTCCTACTAGTGAAAAACTCCTAAAATCATTTTTCATGACTGTAACTTACTCTCATAGAATAACATTGGGCTACCTCATTCCATTTAGTATGTGCTAACCTTTGATTGGGAACAGGTAGAAATGTCATGTTGACTCACATAAAGTGTAATTTAAAATCAGTTATAAGAGTCTCACATTTTAGATTATAATTTTGAAAATGCCACTTTTAGAAAGTTGGCTTGTTCCTGCCTTAAACGTTTTGAAGCTTTCTAGCTGCCTGGGCCTGTTAATTGTCCCACATCAGGAATGTATACTGGGCACAGACAGTGAACAATAGGACCTGGGTAGCTGGGAGATGTCCATCCTACCAGAATGGGAGGGGCGGAGCTACTGCCCGCCCCACTTACATTTTAATGGCTGCCTCCAGCACACTCACAAAGAACTTAACACCAGTCTATTGTCACCCCAGACCCCTTGGAACCTAGGCAGGGAGAAAGAAAATTCTACACCAACTGTGGGGGGGAGGAACTCTAGATGTTTCTTCTACTTCAAAGCTGGTGCCAGGTATAAAATTAGGACCCTCAGTCCCACTCTTCAATGCACTCTTGGATTTGTGGAAGGCTACAAAGGACTCCCTAATACTCCAGAGGACTGTCCTGTCCTTGAGGCCTGCCTTATTTCGCAGAGGAATACCCTGCTGCTTGAGATCTGCTTTGTTACTCAGGGACTACCTTGCTGCTTGAGGTCTGTCTTGTTCTTTAGAGGACTGTCCTTTTGCTTGAGGCCTCCCAAAAAGGTGTGTTGAGGGAGGGATTTGAGAGAGTGTGGTTGGAGGAAAACTATTAGGATGTTGCAAAGGAGGGGAGGTTTGAAAGAGTAAATCTAAACAGAAGTAGGATGAACAGTAGGATGAACAGGTGGTATGGTATTTTAGAAGGCACCATCACAGAGGACGTGTGAAGTCAAATTGAAAAGGGAAAATGGGTAATTAGTTGTGTCATCCAGAGGAGATGGGGAACAGATGGATGTAAGAGCCAAGATGTGCTTAACTGGAGATGACAATGACTAGCGTGGGGATAACCCAATGAGGGGAAACAGAGTTTGAGAGCTGTTGAGCATTGATGAGGCAAAAGGTGGAGAAGTTGGGGAGAGAAAAGATGATGCAGGCATTGGAGAAGTGAGGCGGTAGGGGGGTGGAGATGACTGTTAGGAATGTAAAGGTGAGTGAAGTAGGGGAATTAGTTTGTGTGCAGAAGTGCTGTAAAGTGAAGGTAAAAACGAGTTACGTTACCATCTGTACATTAAATCATCACCTTATTATTGCAGAAGGAGATAGACCGCATGTGGTCTTACACCCGTACTGATTTACTGCGTACATGTTTCGTAATTATTGTATCACTTGCTGCACACAAGTCCATGCACTTTATATTGCTGCGTGGTGTGTCCTTTACATGACCCCACCACACATGGTGACGAAGAAGGACCCTGCACGGACCCAGCACCTTGTGCCTCGCCACAGTGAACCACCGTTGCCTCCGGTAGCACTGCCTTCAAATGGCAACAGTTGAGCCCTGCTCCGGTGCATGGCTCACAGCGTCAGGCATGGCCTCTCGTCTGCCACCGCTTCTCCCACTCACCGCGGGCTGACACCGCCTCCTGCATCAGGCCATCTGCAGCCCAACCAGGTGCTCAATGGCACGTCAACCGCTGAGCCTGACGCCCAGCACTGTGTACACACTGGCTGCCTTCCTGCTCGCAAGGCTCTGCATAACACGCACTGAGGAGGATCAGCTGCCTGTGTGCCTGGGAACACTACAGAAGTGCTCCAAGTAAATTAGCTGTGTCGCCTCACACAAACTCCACATACTACATCAGCCTATGCTCTGTCCCCACTGCCACTTCACACATTCTACAGCCACTGAGAGCTGTCATTGCACTGTGATCGGTCAGTGTTCTACCCACTGACTCAATCATCTCTTCCGGGCTTACATACAGTCAACCCTGCGGGAGTGAGTCACTCTGTGTAATAGCCACACCCACTCTCCACTGCTGGCCCAGTACTCCAAGCCACCAAGGGCGATGATGCAAATGCATCCCCTCAGTCTGGGCAACAACAAATCAGGATTCCCCATGATCATGCCCTTGTTGGAGTCATGCCGCCCTTCAGCGAGCCAACTACTTCGTAGCTACTAGAGAAAAAGACAGAGCCATTAAGCGCTCCCTTCTGCTACATCACGTGGGGGAGGAAGTTTACAAACTGTTCAATCACCTTCCCAACACTGGCGCAGCAAACAATTACGATGCCACAATTTGAGCGCTCCACGCGCACATCGACCCGTGATTAAATCCGGATTTTGAACATTTCAATCTCCACTAGCGAGAAGGTAAACCCATCAACAACTTCTAAGTGCAGCTGCGCGAGGTAGCTAGCACATGCATGGTCAACAACCAGCCCAAGGATATAAGAGGGCAAATCATTCAAGGATGCCACAACAAGACATTTACAGGCCTCATTCTAAGGCAACCTAACCTTTGCCTGGACGACATCCTCATCATGGCCAGGTCACATGACCTGTCAGCTGCAAAAGCCTTTGAGATGGACATGGCCATTACTCAAGCACCAAAAAAGTCCACCACCATAAAAGCAGAATGCTCTGATGCGATGTACATTAAAGGAAAAACCAACAAACCCAGAACAATTACTCCAGCCCCACAAAGACCTCGTTGTGGGTATTGTGGTTGTGATGAGCATCCCCTGAACGACTGCCCCGCTCATGGACGCACATGGTCAAATTGTGGAAAGGAAGACGTGCCCCGACCAAATCAGTGCAGCGTTTGTCGCTAGGTGGACCCGAGCCCCAAAGAGCTGCCAGATACCTGCAAAGACACATACAGCAGCCCGAAGATTCAGAGTCAGAAGACGAAGAAGTCTTCTTCATCTCCTTCACAAAAATCTGAAAAAACACAGGAGGCCACAGCCCACATGCATGGTAGAGACTGCTGGTTGAGAAGAAAAAGATCTCATTGACACAGGGGAGTCTGTTAACATAATGGGTTTCCAGCAATTCTTACTCCTCAAACCAAAACCTGCATGCTCACCATCTCACACTAAAGTATTTACTTAAGGCAGCCAAGTCCCCCTACCTACTCAAAGGTTGCACAACCGTACATATGCAGTCCACTGGCCAAGAGATCCACAAGACATTCCATGTAGTCGACAGAGAAGCTGACACTCTGCTCAGAAGCCATGCAGCTGAATATCTTGTATCTGTGTCGTTCACACACAGTGTGAGAGCACTCCAAACAGATTAACTGCTGCAGCCATTTCCTGGGTTTTTCAGCGGTCTCAGGTGCCTGAAAGCCCCACTGCTTAAGTTGCATATTGACAAGTCAGTCAAACCAGTGGCACTCTGCCACCAATGTGTGCCTTTCCATTTACGGCCCCTGGTCGAGCAGGAACTTGAAAGACCCGGGAGCCAAGGAGTATTGAGAAAATCCCAGGACTGACCCACTGGATGTCCCCCATGGCACTAGCCCAGAAGCCAAAGCAACCAGGCAAAGTATGTTTATGCATTGCCTGCTCAGCAAGGCAATCAAAAGAGAAAGACACCTTACCCCGGCTGTGGACGATATCATCCCTGATTTCAATGGGGCACAATGGTTCTCCAAGTTAGACCAGCTGCTCCTCAAGGAAGAGAGTAGGTACATTATGATGTTTTCAACTCACCTGGAGCTATGTCAGTATACAAGACTAAACTTTGGTAGCTCCTCAGCAGCCGAAGTATTCCAAGATGCCATAAAAGAGACTCTATTGTGGGGCCAAGGTGTCATGAATGACAGTGATATTTTTAATGTTTCTGTTACAGCAGAAGAACACCACAAACATTTGCATGCCACTCTGAAACGCCTGTGGGAGTATGGAGTCACCCTACACAAAGAGAAGTGTTGTTTCTTCCAAACATCAACTGAATTCTTTGGATATGTCTATAACCAAAATGACCTATAGGTTGACCCTTGGAAATCAAGCAAGCCATGGTGCCCACCAGTCTCAGATGTTCGCAGTTTCCTAGGGATGACCACATACTGTGGCAAGTTTATTCCCGGGCAATTGAGAGCTCTCACCAAGGTTGACGCCTGCTGGACATGGGACTAACTGGAGGAGGAAGCCTTTCAAAAGATTAAAACCACCCTTCTAAACAAGGCAACAATCGCTTACTTTGACCAAAAGAAAAAGACCAAACCACTCGTTGATTCCAGCCCTGTAGGCCTCAACGCTGTGCTGACACAAGAGGTCGAACCTGGGAGATGGACACGACTGGCGTTTGCCAGCAGAGCACTCACTTCAACCGAAACTCGATACACCCAACTAGAAAGAGAGTCCTTAGCCCTCAAATGGGATTGTTCCCACTTCCATCTGTACCTCTGTGGGAGACCATTCACAATTATCACCGACCACCACGCGCTGGTGCCACTGTTTCGAGGCACAGCACCTCATCCATCACCTTGGATTGGATGCTGGGCCATGCAGCTCCAACACTGCAATTTTGATATCACCTATCGGCAATGATCCAAAAACCCAGTGGACTTCCTCTCACACCATCCTGCCACGGACCCGAGAGATGACAATGAAGACACTAAGGGGGTCATTAAGACCCTGGCGGACGGCGGAGAAGCGGCGGTAAGGCCGCCAACAGGCTGGTGGTCAAATTTTTGCAATTATGACCATGGCGGTTACCGCCATGGTCATCCGCCGCTTCTCCGTTCCGCCCGCCAGGTCGGAGACGACCGCTGGGCTGGAGACCTAGGTCTCCAGCCCAGCGGTCGTCACTATACCGCCGTCGGTATTTGGACCCGGCTGACCGCCATGGATTTCATGCGGTTTGGAACCGCCATGAAATCCATGGCGGTAAGCACTATCAGTGCCATGGAATACTTTCCCTGGCCCTGATAGGGGTCTCCCCCACCTCCACCCCGAATCCCTCCCCTACACCCCCACCACCCCTGCCAACCTCCAAAGGTGGCAGGACCCCCCGCCCCACCCCGACCCCCAACATCACATCACTCATTCACACACGACACGCACCCAGGCACCACCAACACACATAAACGCGCACACACCGACATACATGCCAACATCCACACACACAGACACGCACATCCACATTCAAACATACACGCACACAACGATACAGACATACCTACAGACATACACGCACTCATTCCCAAACTCACAACACCCCCGCAAGCATACAGGCACTCATACACCCCCACTACATACACACACGTACACCCCCATGTACGCACACAACACACAACAGCCCCCACCCCTCTCCCCTAACAGACGATCGACTTACCTTGTCCGTCGATCCTCCGGGAGGGGACGAGATCCATGGGGGCAGCTCCGCCGCCACCACACCGTCAACAGAACACCGCCACGTCGAATCACAGGACGTGATTCGGTGGGTGGTGTTCTGTTGACGTGGCGGTGGAGGTGGAGCAACCTCCACTTCCCCGCCGCCCGCCAGTATGGCTGCTGGCGGCTCTCCGTCCGAAAAAGGACGGAGAGCTGCCAACAGTCATAATACGCTGAGCGGAAAACCGCCACCACTGGCGGTCTTCAGCACGGCAGTCACTCGGTGGTCTTGACAAAAGACCGCTGAGGTCAAAATGACCCCAAAAGTCTTCTGTAGAATACGTCCACCTTAGTGACCCACAGCGCATGCCCGAAATCAATGAGCCTGAGAAAACTCGAAAAAGCCACAAAAAGTGATACCCTGCTGACCAAAGTGGCAGGTGTCCTGCTGCACGGCTCATGCCAAAACTTCCTTTGTGACACCAACAGCTGGCAAGAGACAGACAGAGAAACCCTCACTCAGATATGGAGAGTCCAGGACGAACTCAGTGCCACTTCAAGTGGCCTCATATTTCTAGGTTACCTGTTGGTAATCCCGGAGAATCT
Source organism: Pleurodeles waltl (assembly GCF_031143425.1). Classification (NCBI taxonomy): domain Eukaryota; kingdom Metazoa; phylum Chordata; class Amphibia; order Caudata; family Salamandridae; genus Pleurodeles; species Pleurodeles waltl. The sequence goes on along the minus strand of NC_090445.1, from coordinate 427,825,923 downwards.
GCAACAACGGGTGACATTACTAGCCACGGAGTGCATCAAGGCACAGCAAAAGTAAAGAAGCATCTACGGGGAAAAGGAGTGGTTCCCGAATTTCGAGACTATTATTAATGATCTGGTGTGACAATGCCCTGCCTGTCAGCTCACCACCTCTCAGGAAGCCCCTGCACCCATCATCACCGAGGAACCCTGTACAACCCCATGGTCCAAAGTAAGCATGGGTTTTGGGAGTATCACCATGGTCCTTGTAGATGGCTATTCTAAATACCTTGTAGCAGACGTCATTGATTCTACAGCATTTGCCAATGCGGCACCAGCCTTGGAAAAGATCCTTGCACTATTTTGGCCTGCCAAAAGAGATCAAAACAGACAATAGACCCTCATTCCATGGAGCAGAATTTACAGAACCCCTTGAGCATCTAGGGATCCGATATCGCTGTGGCAGCAGGTGAAGGGAGACACTGAGGGGGTTATTCTAACTTTGGAGGAGGTGTTAATCCGTCCCAAAAGTGACGGAAAAGTGACGGATTTACCACCAGCCGTATTACGAGTCCATTATATCCTATGGAACTCGTAATACGGCTGGTGGTATATCCGTCACTTTACCGTCACTTTTGGGACGGATTAACACTCCTCCAAAGTTAGAATAACCCCCTGAGTGTTTCATGTACACCCTTAACAAGTCCCTAAGGATTGCCACCTTCGAAAATGTTGACCCTGAACTCAGTCTCCACTGACTCCTATGGCAATACCGGGAACACTACACTGCACCATGCAGCAAGCCCCATGGCCTCTGATGCTCAACGAAACAAGGAGGAATACCAACCCATTCCACCCCAAGTGGACTCCACCGATTTACGACCCTCAGGAAGCACAGGCTTGGCACATGAATATCAGTGCACATGTGAGCCTGAAGAAGCGAGCAACCACACAGAAAATCACACAAGGTGACAACATAATACTCATAAAACGAAGGCCTGGGTGAAAAATCTGAACACAGTTCAACCCATGAACCTGGAGGGTAGTCAAAGTAGATGGCACAATGATAATAGCTTGCAAAGGTCACAATACTGTTACAAGAAACATCTCATGGTTTTGCAAAGTAACAACATCCATCTGCCAAACACCCAAAGAAGGGGAACATAACACAATGATAGACAATTCCTATATGGGCAAGGGAAGTCACGGCACACCCCCAGGGGAAAACACCCCAGAACAGAACCATGAAGGAGAACACAGTAATTAAGGCTGTCACAATGAGTCGAGCATGGAAAGGAGGCATGACCGCTCACATCATCAGCAGTATAACCTGAGGCCAAACCCACCATTGAGTCAGCGACTGGACGATTTTGTAAGCTAAATTTCCATTTATTGTTTACTACTGAGTTGGGAAGGGATGTAATGAGCCACCTGAACTGTTGAGGGTGCCTTGTTGATCCAGATATGGACCCGCATACATCCTCTGGCCAGGGGTGGCTACAGGCTATAAATAAAAGGCTCATAGACCACAGATGGTCTTGCGCCTGTACTGATATACTTGGCGCATGTGTCATAATGGTATCACTGGCTAAGCGCAAGTCTGCGCACTTTTGTATTGCTGTGTGGTGGGTCCTTCGCATGTCCCCACCAGAGGAAGTAGGAGTGCTCTGAAGACAGTTTGTGTTAGCTTGGGAGTCTGGTCACAAGAGCCTCACTAATGTGCAGCCATCTTTGGGCTTTGGGTGTTCTTAGCTGCAGTTAAACATACTCACCCAATACGTGGGAGTTCTCAGGCTTTTGGTGCATAATTTGAGCGGGCTGTTTCAGGTGGTACCCACTGGCTCCTATTTTTGGGACCGGCACTTGATTTTCCTCATCATACTTTGACCCACAGCAATAGAGAGAAAAACTTAAAAGGAGGAAAGAAAGAAAAAGATCCAAAAACAGAGAAATAGTCATGTATGCTTACCATCAGGCATCCACATATATCTATAAACACCACTACAAAAACAAGCATTGGCAGTGCCAAAATGACTGGCTTAAGAATGAAAATGCATTTTGGGTCATTGATAGGTTTATACACTTAATCAGTCATCATATATGCACTCTGTCCCTTATCGTTTTACTCATACATCCATCAACAGACTCATTCTTGCATTCACCGTCCGGTATAACCACAATAAAACACACATAAAACTCAACAACTCATGCAAGATAAATTACAAGAATACAAGTAGAACAAAACTCATGCTGCCGTCTAAGCAGAGCACAAATATGCTTGAAAAAACAGAACTAAACATAGTAGCGGGTGTCTATCTTATTGTATTATCGTATTGTATCGTATTGTACATGGTCTATCATTATTTTAAAGTTCCAGCATGGCAGTCACGTTTACAAACAATGTGTTGCCCATGTCCGAATGGTAAAAGTGATACACTATAGACAACAGCATTCCATAATGGCCACCTGGCTTACAGGTAATGGCCACGTGGCATGTGATGCACTGCAGATGAAATGAATGATACTTCCTGGGAAGCAGTGCTATCCTCTTAATAAAAATAAAAAGAGGTTGATATAACAGCTGATGTATTGTTTTAATTAACTTGAAATCATTCAATAAAGATATTTGAAACAAATTAAAAATAGGATAAGCATAGTAATGAAAGTGGAAACAGAAAACTAAAGGACTGGCCAACTAGACCAGACACTGAAGTGCACTCATTGTCAGGTGGATGTGTACATCTGGTCAGAAAATGCTGAACTTCACACAGCAAGAGAGCTACTAGCATTGTCAAATCATTTCATAAGAAACAGATAAAACCTTTGGAATTCAGCATACCTTTTCCCATTGAACTGATAAAGGTCTATAGCCTTTACCACAGAATTGACACCATAACCAAAACAGTCTTAGTCAGGTGCACATAAACTAGAAACTATCATACATATATTTATAAAATGACAGATAAATAGAAAAATACAGTATACAATCAGTATGACACTGGGTTATTAGTTGAGAGGAGTGCAAGCCCCACTCAAATAATAAACACAATCCTTGTCCGGGTACCACAGAAGTCACTAAATAAACCAGTTCTTAATCCTCTGGTAGCTTGCCACAATAGCAGGCTTAACTTACAGGCAATGTGCTATGTATGCGGCACTCAAACCGTAAAAATGGGAAAACACAACACAAGAAAAACCACTGGAGGCCGTCCGCAATGGCAGATGGGTCAGATAAAGAGGCAGGCTTCATCCCTCTGAAGAGTTACACTCTCAAGTTTGCGTGAAGAATTGCTGTTCATGTTGGTGGGAGCCTTAAGGAGGTCGTCGGTGCAAAGAGAAGGTTGGGAGTCGCAGAAGATCACTACTGTAGCACAAAATGCAGATCGCTCTGGAGCCTTGCATTGATGGATGTCGTGGACAATCAATGCCAGTGCTAAGAGCAGGTCCAACTGGAGCTTTGAGTTGGTGGTAGTCACAGGCAGTCGATTCTTGGCATGAAAATGTCACTTCACGGTCTCAAGAAGCCCAAAACTTCTGTATCTTCACCCTTTCTGCAGGAAGAGTACTTTCTGGGCCAAGGGCCCAGAACCTGTGGGAGCACCTCTTGGGTATCAGGACTTAGTCCAACAGAGGCCAACAGCAGGCCTGAGCCAAGTCCACTTGATGCTGCTCAGTTGCAGGGAGGCCTCTGGAAGCGTATTATGTCCCTGTACTTCAAACAGGAAGTCAGTCAACTGACCCTTGGAGTTACTTCCGGAGAGTCTGGATTAAAGGCAAGCAGGTCCAATCTTCCTTCTTCAGACAAAAAAGCAGTCATTCTCCTCAATCTTCCACAGGTCCAGGAGTGTTCTGATGAGAGTACCTGAAGATGTCACATTTATTCCCAGTGCTACCCTGTGGCTGGAGGATGTCCCATTTGTCTCATACTCCCCCTTTCCTGGGTTTGGCTCCAAACTGTCTAGGCAAACAAAATGCAGGAAAGCCAGATAGGAGATGCATTTGTCATTGGAAGTGCAGGCAGCTCTCTGAAACCCAGGAGGGCTGAGTACAAGCCACCCAGACATCCAGGTTGGGGCAACAACTCCCTTAACCACACCTTTTTGTCTCCATGTTTGGAAGGAATACACAAAATACCACAGGACAGCCATTCACAGTCATGCACACAATGCACACTGACAGAAAGGCACAGTTGGTTTGGGCAAAACATGTCAACTTTCAAAAAGTGACATTTTCACACTGGTAATTTAAGATCAGACTTTAGTATTAAAGAAGATTTTACATTACAATTAATTTGAGTGTAAACAGCATATCTCTATCTGGTCCCAACCAGAAGTTATCATTTATTAAGTGTAACAAGGTAACCTAGTGTTAGTCTATAAGAGATACAGCAGTGAAAACGACTTTAGTTGTTTTTATTACGGTCAGGGCATGTAAAACCTAAACCTACATGACCTACTTTTTAGATACTGCACATCCAGCCCCATGAGTCTTTAAGGGTGACCTATGAGTATTTAAAAGGAGGGTTTAGGCCTAGCAAAAGGTTTATTTTGTCAAGTCAAAATGACAATTTAAAACAGCACTACAGGCATCAGTTGCAGGCCTGGCACAGGTTTTAAAAGCCTTCTTTAGTTGGTGGCACAATGTGTGCAGCAGCAACCCAATACTAGCATTTAAATCGCAGTTCCTGGGTACATTTAGTACCATGCACTAGGGACTTACAAGTAAATTAAATGTACCAATTAGGCCAATTTTACCATGTTTTCAATAGACAGCACAATCACTTTACAGGGGAAAACTGCAAAGTCCTAAAAAACAACAAAAACCTGTTAGACAAAGGAAGGCAAAATGCTGGGGTGACCCTGCCAGGTCCAACAAAAAACAACATAAAACCCATTTCAATAGGGCCCAACTCGAATAATCATAGTGAAAGCCTCTAGTCTTGCTTTCCTTGGAAATCTGTTCGAGATTACATGTAAACAAATACTTGCCTACAGCCTTTAACACAATGGGATAACAACCCAGGTATAAAAGGTTACTGGCTTTCACAAATTCTTTTCACGATAACTAAACTAAGGCATCATTCTTTGTCATATGTTTTCATAATAACCAGTTTAGATCTATGACACTGGGCATAACTTTTCCCAGTGCACCAATGAGGCCTATATCTTGTCACCATAAGCACTGGAAAACAGCAATACATTTTGTATGACTGCCTTCCTCCCACCAGTGCTGCTGCTAGGGAAAACAAACAATGTAAATTATCTACTTTTCTAAGAGACTTTAACAGCATTACAGTGCCATAACATCACTACAGTTCCATTAATGTGCCCCCAAACAAGATCAATCTAATCACTTTGTAACCTTGATACTTTACGCATGCTAGTAAGCCTTCTCTATGCAGCCATGCTACTGCTGGCTCAGGCAGCTGGATAAACAGACAAAGTAATCATTGCTGTGTAGAGGGGAAGCATTTTTTTCTAGAGGAAGTACACAAATTATGCCCACTCAAAATATGTACTCCTGTCCATCAACATGTGGGTGGAGCTAAAGACCATCTCTGTACTACTCGTGAAAGCTCTTCTTACAAACATACCCCCTGTCAGACTCATTGTGGATACGATCTATTTGACTACGGACACCATATAGCTGATCATCTCCTTTGTGTTGCCTAAAGAGCTCTGGACCTAACAGGGCTTGGAGGGTGCTTAGATTCATAGCCCCATTTAGCTAACCCATTATTGGTTCCACCACTTTACTGTGGGAGACCTCCATTTTTTTGGTCCTAATTCAGATCTTCTATGATGAAAGATTTTTTGTGCAGCCTTATGTGCATAACTTGTTGTTTGCTGCTCCCTGTTCAGTCCAATTATAGTGAAGAGCAAACTCCAATACGTTAATAACCACTGGAGTTTATTTCATTAATCACAGTAATTAAAAATTTCCTAGCTATCGTAACGGAAAGTTTCAGTTCTATTAAGGACACAGAGGCGAGGATTAGGCTTGATCTTTCTTCACTTTATTCAAAACAGCAGCATTAAACAAGAATGTAAAACATCAAAACTACTTTTCCCAGCAGACAGTAGAAAAGAAAAGAAACATCAACAAAAGACTTCCTCTTCATCCAATCGGCAATCGGCCAACATCTGACGAGCCCAACTCCTCTTTCTTCCTGCGACCTCTTGGTCAAAACTTGCTACTCCTGTTTTGAAGTCTCCATGCCTGTCAAGAACCGAATGATTAATATCAAACCTTACTAATATACTGTCTCAGATAAGCCAAGCCAAAATGCAAAACTTTCAACATGACGCATTTAGAACCAAACATACATTTGTATAAAAATAACAACAGTTTAAAATTAATCTTCTGTTGTGGACATAGATTTACAAGACAGTTTACCCACCTGAAATAGGGCGGGGTCTTTATATTAAGAGGACAGAGAGGGACTAATCCTCGCCTCCGTGTCCTTAAAAGAATTGAAACTTTCCGTTACAATAACTAGGAAATTGTTCATTCTATGTCAGGACCAGAGGTGAGGATTATGCTAGTTTAAAGCTTATCGACCACTAGCGTGGCCATTGTTTGAATCAGTCTAAAATAGAAGTTCTTGAAGGTGGAATCAGAGGACCAGTCTGCTGCCGTAAGGATATCCTCCAAACGAGCCCCCAAGATCCAAGCCTTAGATGCCATCGCGCCTCTCGTGGAATGTGCTCCAAAAATAGATGTATCTATCCCTGCTTCACTCATCGCCCATCTAACCCACCTAGCGATCGTAGGAGACACCACTGCTTTATGGGGTTTCGTTAGAGCGATGAGGAGTTGATTTTCTAAGTTCGGTCTAAGGTGATTAGTCATGGCTTCATAAGCCTTAATAGTTTTGACTACGCATTGTTGAGGAATCTGTGGGAATCACAGGTAAGAAATCGCACCTGTTAAGTCTAATGCCCTGACATCTGAGACTCTACGACAGGATAGTAGGCAGAGAAGGGTTGCCAGTTTGGCCAAGAGTTGATTACTGGAGAGGTATTTATTGGACGGCCAATTTCAGAAAAGAGTCAAAACCTTATTAACATCCAAGAGGGAAGAATACCGAGGTTGGGGGGGGGGGAGGTAGGGACAGTCTAATGCCCCTTAAAAGTTTGCAAACCATAGGGTGTTGCCCTGCAGGAGAACCTTCAATGGGACAGTGACTCGCGGAAATACCAGAACCGAAAGTATTTATTGATCTATAAGCCATCCCTTCTGAAGCAAGGGACAGAAAAAAATTAATTATATGGACAACGCCTGCCCCCATCGGATCCAAGCATCATTATAGACACCAACCCAACCAGCGTTTCCATGCAGAGTTGTACCTCTTGTTAGTACTCTCCGACCAGGCTCTGGCAAGGAGGGCGGCAGCCGTTGGCGAAATCCTGGGGATCTTCCAACGTTCCAGGTAATCCTCCATGCCATCAAGTTGAGCCCACCCCTCTCTATGAGAGGGTGGGGAAGACCCTACGGACCAAGCAGGAGATCTGCAAGCAGGGGTAGATGGATTGGAAAATCCCAAGAAAGTTCCATCAGAAATGGAAACCAGGCTTGAGATTTCCACATCGGCATGATCAGCGTCAGATCTGCCTGTTGCCTCCGAAGTTGGGATAATACCCTCATTATCATTGTGAAGGAGGATAAAGCATAACCTTGTTCCTGGGACCAATCCTGGAGAAACATGTCAGTGGCCATCGCCCCGGGATCCGGTCTCCAACTGCAGTATCTTTAAAGTTGATGATCCAGACGGGACGCAAAAAGATCCACCAATAAAGGACCCCATCTGACTTGTATCGCTTGAAACACTTGTGCATGCAGCTTCCACAGGCTTGCATCGTGCCAATTGCCACTTGATTGGAGGCTCCCGAAAGGTGATCTGCCACCACCGAAATCTGGTGGGTGAGACAATACTCCCAAAAGGATCTCACTAGATCGGAAAGAGCCTTCGAGCGGGTAACCCCCAGATGATTGATATAACGCACCGCCGCCACAAAGTTCATTTTTAACAAGACGCAGCATTGCGGTTTGTCCGTCGTCCAGCACTGCACTACAAAAGAGCCTTCCAGGAGTTCCAGGTGATTGATATGGAGGGATCGTTTGTCTGAGGACCACATTCCGCCTGTGACAAATTCCCAACAGCGCTCTACCCAGCCAGAGGCGCTGGCGTCAGATTCTATGACCAAATCCAGTTGTGAACCGAAAATGTAGCGGCCGTTCCATGCTTCCATGTGAGTAATTCACCATTGGATTTCTTACTTGGCCTCGTCCGAGAGAGGAACCACTTGAGAATAAGTAAGGCCCTTCTGCAGATGGGAAATCTTTAACCGTTGAAGAGCCTGATAGTGGAGAGGGCTCGGAAAAATCATCTGGATGGATGAGGAAAGCAGGCCTACAATATGAGCCAGATTGCAAAGGAAGTTGTTCCCTTGGCCAGAATCCGTCTGAGTTTGTGTTGTATGTTGGACAGCTTGCGAACCGGGAGACTGAGGGTGGCTCTGACAGAATCCACCACAAAACCCAGGAATTGGAGGGATTTGGTTGGAATGAGAACTGACTTTGTTTAGTTGATAACAAAGCCTAGTGATTCCAAAATATGATAGGATGACTGAAGATGAAGAGAGAGACGGCGGGGACATTGGTCCATCAGGAGAATGTCGTCCAGATAAATTATGAGCCTGATGGCTCTGGACCGAAGAAACGCCACCACTGGGGGGCGGAGCTTGGTGAAGCACCAAGGAGCAGAAGAGAGACCGAACGGAAGAGAGGAGAATTCGAAAGTTTGCCCTTCCCATTGGAATTGAAGGAAGCGATGATGGGGCGAAAAGATGGGAATCGTTAGATATGCGTCCTTCAGATCGAGCCGTACCAACCAGTCGTTGACTTGGAGAAGATTCCGTAGAAGGTGGATGCCCTCCATTTTGAAATGTCGGAACACCACCCACTCGTTGAATTCTTTCAGATTGATCCCGGGACGATAACCTCCGTCTCTTTTCTCCACTAAAAAGATGTTGCTGACGAATCCCAAAAGATGGTGAGAAGTGGAAATGATAGCTTGTTTCTCCAAGAGATTGGAGATCTCGGCATCGATAAGACGCATCTGTGCTGAAGAGAAAGTCAGCGGGCGAGGTCTCCTTACCTGTATAGGGGAATTGTAAAATTCTACGTGAAACCCCTCTACGGTCTGCAGAACCCATGTGTCTGAAGTGAGGTTTTCCACTTATAATAGAACAGCGCCAATCTGCCACCCAAAGCACACCCCATACCGGGAGAAACACTCACCTTGCTGGGTACTGAAGGAGTTGAAGTTCTCCTTGTTGGTGCCTCTAGATCCTCGGTGCCGGGGTTATGGACGGGTCGGGTAGAAAGACCCAAAGCGGGACAAGTCCAGCCATTGTCCTCTTCCTCTGGAGGCATTCTGGGCTGGACGGCCAATTGAGTGCCCCCTTCCTTGATTGGCCAAGGTGAAAACCCGGGAGGAAAATATATTTTTGATAGAGGTCTGGGCTTTATCCAAGGATGTGAAAGTAGAAGCAAATTTACTGAGTTCCCGGATAAAGGGCTCTCCAAATAGGGCGACTGGGCCTGCCTCCGAAGATGCCAGTTCCCCCAGTTTGGGATCCACCTTGATAAGAAGAGACCTGCACCTTTCTGCAGAAAGAGCGCAGTTGGCATTGCCCAGCAGGATTATTGCCCATTGAGCCCAACCTGGCAAGACATCCGGAGACATGAGAGATCCCGAAGCTCTGGTGTCTTCTGCCATGTCCAAGATTTTAGTGAGCGGGCCAACAACATCCAGAATTTTGTCCTGGCAGGCTCACCAGGACTGGTCGATCCCTTTTTTAGGATCCTTGATGAACTTCCCCAGGAATGTCGCCATGTTGGTGTCAATCTCGGGAGTAAGGGCTACCTCATCCTGGAGAGAGTGGCGAGGCCATTCCGCTTTGAGGCGGTTCCAGACTTCTTTATCCAGCATTTTATGAAGACGACCCGCCACATAGGTGGCCATTTTTGGGGCAGGCAGCCACTCCACCGACCGTGGATGGACCAGATTGTCGGGATCAAGCATATCATCCGAAGGGACCTCATCTGGTCCAGGGAGTTTAGATGGAAAGGGCGCAGGGCCCTCCGGATCCAAGTCCGGGTCCGAAGAGCGTGGAGAGTCATTTGGTTTGTCAATATGGGAGTTTTCAGGAATCCCCAAGGTGCCTCCTGCATTATCTGTCATCATCCCCAGGGATTAGGGTTAAATCATATCTCTGTTCTTGGTTAAACCTTCATGTTTCTAAGTAAACATAATGTGCTGTGTTACACAATTGGTTTTATCAATGCTTCTTTTACTAATGCTTTTTTGCTAATGTGAGCAAGTGTAGACATGTGCTTCTAATTGGGTGTGGTGTAGCCACGTGCTTCTAATTGGGTGTGGTGACTCATCCACATGTGGAAACGCAACTGCTTCCCTGATTGGCTATAAAAAGCAGAGTGAAACATGCCTCCCTGCTTGGCTTTGTTTTGCTTCCTGACCTCAGCATCTGATTTGGCAGTCCAGCTCCTTCTGTCATCCTTGTATTCAGGACTTTTGAGGTAATTATTTTCTTCATTCCTGTACCAGCTGACACCAGGCATTCCTCCAGCACTCCGGAAAAGACTGCAGCTAAGTGACTAGTATTCTCCAGGGAGTCTGTTCTTTGAGCGCCGAGCTTTCTTAGAACAGCTGGTGTATTTCAGACCTTGTATTTTGGCAGAGTGCTTATCTTGAAGAGACAAATGCATTTCTGAACATTCTACATTATTATTGTAGTTACTTGCCTAAATGTGCTTCAGGAAATCTACTTGAGCTCAAGTACTACAAAAAGTGACAGTGCAATTTTAAAAGAGCATTTACGTGACTTTTCTTTCTCTAATAGCATAACTCTTGGATTGAAATTGTATCATTCATGCCTGTGTTTCAGGTTTGAGGAATTTGCTTCAGAAGGGTTTTTCACACACACACACACACATACACACACACAGAAACCAAATCGAACTGTGCCACCTTAACTGTTTAAACCAAGAGTGGACATTTGTATTTCTTGGATTGTTTTTGTTCCTTTTAGTTTAACCCTATGCATGCAGGAAAGTTATACGTGATATAATTAATGCCCTTGTTTGTCTTTCTTGTGCATGGTAAGTGCAACCACAGTTCTAATTGTAGTGTGCAACGGTGAATCTCTGTGAAGCCAGCCCTAGTGTTGCAGTACTTATTGTTATGGTAATCAGTTTGGGTTTTTGATAATGCAGTGTTAGTAATTGTGCCAACAGTTATTATTATCCAAGAAAAGTGCTGGAGCATCCCGGTGTTCTTCTACCGCTCCTGTGCCCATATCAGAAAGAGAGATTCAGTTTCAAGGAAGTTGAGTGCACTAACTCTATCACTCTGTCAACAACGACCTGCCTCCCCAAAGATACAGGGTGCCTGGCTGGACCCGGCAAGACGTTTTGTCTCTTTCTCTTCCACTCCCCCTTTCCTTTTGGGACACCTGCCTGGGTTTCTGTGTCCACCAGGAAGTGCCGAGAGGTGTTCCAGGAGGTCGGGGGCATACCATCGCCCCAGCAGACATCCTGCTTTTTAGGTGAGTGGCTCCATCTCAACAGGAGTCAGGATCTTTGGATTGCTCCAAACAGGCTTTTTTGAGGTGTGTAAGGGCATCCAGGGCATCTTCCTCTGTGCATTTGCATGTAGGTTCCAGGCTTTTCACGTGTTCCCAAGTAGATAGACCTGAGGGTCCGGCGGGGTCTTCAGAGAAAGGGAGCATTGGGACTCCATGTGACAGAAACTATCATTGATGGGGAGGTAGGATATCTGCTCCTCCTCATATACTCCCCTGAAGTATCTTCCAAATGGTGTTTTTCCGCCATGTTGATCCAATGTGGCCCCACGGGCACTATTAGCCACTTTCAGTCACTTGAGGACAATAAGAATGCTGATTAGCAGGTTATGACAGTGCAAGGTGCTCAATATTGCACCAAGAAACCAGTCAGGACGCACTTCCCCCTGAATATTTTGAGGGGAGGAGCAGATGATCGTGCCAACTCCGAGGCCTGGGCTGTGTCCCTGTGTGGAGAATGAGCCCTAACCCTCAGGTGTCAGGCTCCAGGCCAGCTGCGAGATTTGACAGTTCCCACCGTTTTCCAGGTTGAACGTCGAGGCGCGGAATGCGGGGAATGTGCGGGCCCTCTAGCGGTCAGAAGACCGCACTGCGCACGGAGTCGTGTCATGACAAGCCGCAAAGGAAACGGAAGCGTTCCGGTGGCTGAAGAACTTGTCTTAGCGTACAAACTCACATTGAAAGTATCTGTACAGAAAACAGATCAGAATAATTAAAAAATGCGACTTATCTGACTGGGAGAAGTGATTGGATGAAGAGGAAGTCCTTCATTGATGTTGTTTCTTTTCTTTTCTACTGTCTGCTGGGAAAAGTAGTTTTGACGTTTTACATACTTGTTTAATGCTGCTGTTTTGAATAAAGTGAAGAAAGATAAAGCCTAATCCTCGCCTCCGGTCCTGACATAGAATCAAGCCCTGCACAGGCAGTATTTTGTGCAACCTTCCTCCCCAGCCTCAACTGACTCAACCGTCTGAGGCTGCTTCTAGAATGTTGACCACACACGCACTGAGAAAAGTAAATCAAGGATAAGCTACACAGAACTATGAACACAACCCCCCTTACAATAAAATAAAAATTAACATTTTCCCATTACCTATGACATAGATATACTACTAAAGTGAAATACACTTTTATACCTACTTAAGAACAAAGGTACAAATGAGGTAAAGGAGATTACACAATAATAAAACAAAGTAATTCAAGATAATAAATCTTTTAAAGAAAATCATGTTGTAAAATAGTAACGGTATGCACAAAAAGCACGTCTACTGCGCAAAATCTTTAAAATATGAAGGTTTGACAATTCTCCATCTTGACCTTGCAAATACTTTTTGTTATTGTAGAGAGAACCATCCTAGTACTAACATCACTCTCACTACTGCTTTCATTAGCCATATTCACATGCATTTTGATAATTTGTTTCTCTTCATCACCAACATCTTTATTTAATCAATCAAACTTATCATGAACAGGAGGACACACTGACCTACTTCCTTGCTTCCCCCTTCCGTCCACTCCCCTGTTTTTTGTGTGCCTTCTCCTTGCTTTTCTCTCTTTTTCACTGCTTTCTCTTTACTCTTTCCCCTGGTTTGTGTGTGCCTTCTACTTGCTTTTTCCTTGTTTTCACTGATTTCTCCTTGCTTCCTCCACCCCGTTTTTTGTGCTCTTCCTCCTTGCTTTTACTCCCCATTGCTGCTCCCGCCTGCCGCCCGTTATTTCCCTTCTCCCGACTAGCCCCAACCACTACCTCCCAGCACCCACATAATGGAAGCTGCAGTGTGGCAGCGGACGCGTGCAGCAGATGCAACACCTGCACCCCAGAGGTAAACCTGTCTGCACCTGGAACGTGCCCAGTACCAGGAACCCTGCCCCACTCAGCTACACCTCCGCAGACCACTGAGCCTGGATCCTAGGCGCATCAACGCACCACCAGAGGATAGTTCTCCTGCCAGCAGTGCCGCTTCACCTGCAACACCAAAGCAACCAACAATGCCGGAGACAACACAAACAGACCGAGACCACCACTGCACAACTCCAGTGGATTCTGCTCAATGCACAATTGCTCGGCAAACATGCACGGACATCTAGGACACAATCTCATCCCATGCTCCAGGCGTCCTATTCCTCACAGAGACCGGACTGCACCCTGCATTTACGCCGGACATCGGCATCGCCACCCCTGAAGGCTACGAGATAACACACTGGAACCGAAACAAGAAACACAGGGGTGGAATTACCATCACATACAAGGACATATCCGCTGCACGGCCTCCTGAGACGACTCAACTGCGATAATGGGGCATCTCAACTTCCAACTCCAGATAGATGGAATAAGCACCATCAGGGTCACCCTCGGCTACAGACACAGGACTATGCCTCATTTCTGCAATACCATCCGATTGCCATAGACTCCGAGCACTACTTCCTAGGGGATCTCAACTTCCATCACGATGACCCTAGCAACACCAATGCAACCGACCTCCTGGAAAGCATGTGCAACATTGGCCTAAAGCAACTTGTCACTGACTCTACCCACATCACAGGACACACGCTCAACCCTATTTTCACATCCAGCGACAAAGTCAAGTTCAACGACGTCTCACAGCTCACCTGGGCTGACCACTACAGAGTCCGCTTCACCATCTCAAGACAATGGCACCATGTGCCTCAGCTTCAGGTGCAGAAACTGGAGAAAGATACCACAACACTAGTAGGAACACTCATCTCCCACCTCCCAGGCACAACATCCAACCCAGAATAGGTTGCAGTGAATTTCTTGAACTTCTCCCAGTGGATCACAGAAACAGCCAACACAATTGCCCATGCCAAGCCAGCCAAATCCAAAGGACCTGCCAGAAAAGCCAGCTAGTTCACTACGGAGCTGAAATCCACCAAACACAACTCCTGGCAACTAGAAAGGAAGTGGTGCACCAGCAATGATACAGGAGACCATACCACCTACAAGACAGAACTCGAGTAGTACCACTGTCTCCTGAAAGAAAAAGAAAGAAGAACGCCCTAGCAGACCGCATAGAAGCCAGCACAAAACGCAGCAAGGAGCTCTTCACCATCATGGAAGAGTTTTCAAACCCAACAGCCGCGAGAATGACATCACCCCCTCCCAAGAACTGTGTGACACCCTGGTAGACTTCTTCAAGATCTCAGTCATCTACGAAAACTTCAAACCCCAACCCCCTGCCGCCAACAGCATCAGCCTGCTCACACCCATGAGCACAAACTCCGAACACCTGTTCACCCATTGGGACCCTCTCAGAACATAAGCTACAATCTCCATCATGAACTCCATGCACCCGGGAGCACCACAGACCCCTGCCCCCACCACGTCTTCAAACTCTGGAGCAAGAAAATTGGCCACAAGCTCAAAAAAAAGTCATGAACCCCCCCCACCTCAGCCTCTTTCCGTGAGGACTGAAAACACGCAGAAGTGAGGCCCCTCCTGAAGAAACTATCTGCCCACCCTGAAGAACCAAAGACCTACTAGCCCATCTCCCTGCTCCCCTTTCCAGCAAAGGTTCTTAAGAAGGCAATCGACCAGCAACTTCCCGAACACCTGGAATGCAACAACCTTCTGGACCCCTATCAATACGGATTCCGGGCCAACCACAGCTTCTGAAGGCCCTGATCGGAGCCACCGACAACATCAGAGTCTTCCTGGACCACATCAAAATGAAAGCCCTTATCCTCCTGGGCCTGACAGCTGCCTTTGACACCTTCTACCATCATATCCTGATCAACAGACTCCACCACATCGGAATCCAGGAAGATGCCCTCAAATGGATCGCCTCATACCTCACCGGAAGAGCCCAGAGAATCCGTCCCTCACCATTCACCTCGGAATCCAGGAAGACCATATAGATGAGGGTGTCCCCCAAGGATCGTCCCTCCACACACCCTCTTCAACACGAACAAGACCCCCTGCCAACACCATCAGATCGCAGACACAACATTATCTTGTATGCTGATGACATCCAGTTCATCCTCTCATTGTCAGGAGACCTTTCCACCACCAGAGCCAACTTCCATAGAGGTATGATGAACGTCGCTGACTGAAGGACAACTGTCTCAATCTCCACACGGCCAAGACAGAAGTCCTCATCTTTAGGAAAAACATCTCCCCATGGAACAACGCATAGTGGCTTGCTGAACTCTGACCAGTCCCCACCTCAACAGACCATACCTGCAATTTCAGCATCATCGTCGACAGCAAGCTAGCTATCCATAACAAAATAGGTAAACACAGTATCATCTGCCTGCTTTAACACACTACCCATGGACTGCAAGATATTCAGGTGGCTCCCAGTCAACAGCAGAAGGACCATCACACAGGGCCTCGTCACCAGCAGGCTGGGCTGCGGAAACACTCTACATAGGAATCACTGCATGCCTGAAGAGACTACAGACGATACAGTTGTCAGCAGCAAGACTCATCCTTGACCTCCCCAGATGGACTCACGTCACACCCCACCTCAAAAAACTACACTGGCTCTCGATCCAAAAGAGATGCCAGTTCAATATGTTGACCCACATGTACAAAGCCCTGGACGCTCCTTCTCACCCCTGGTGGCCAAAGCTTGGAATGATTTTCCCCTACATCTCAGGATCACCTCATCACTCCAGCAATTCAAGAGAGGACTCAAGACCTGGCTGTTCGAATGAACAGATCACCTCTAAGCAGTTAGCAACTCCAGCACCGTAAGACCCTCACCGGTGATTTGCTGCACTTTATAAATCCTTGATTGATTAATTGAATCCTTTTATTCCACCTATATGTCCTGAAAATACCTTGGGGTAATCTTTAATAATTTTGTCTAATAAATCAGAATCATCCCCAACTGCCAGCACAGGATCAGAATTGTTCGGTCTACCACCAGAATTCCTAATTCACCTTGGTCCCACCATCCAAGAACGGAAGGACCATGTTCAGACACATACATTTTACACTTTGCAGACATACCCTTAATTTCAAAGTTTAATTCTCGAAATCCTGTCAGTTTAAAGGGTTCCCCTGCAAAACCTAATGGTTTGATATCAGGTTGTATTAATTCAGTACCTATTACACTTATAAACATATTTTTCCATACTTGTTTGTTGTTGTGTATGGGGACCAAGAGTCTGCCACTAGATTTACCCAAACTCCATCTACCATAACTTCATACAATAGTTTATTTCTCTGCTGACCCTCAATTTACAAAAAATCCTCATGCACACTCAATAGTTGTACATCTTCCATATCTGATTCACTAAGACTTTCATCAGTACTGGAACCCTCAATTACACGTATCACATAATTAGGTTTACGACATCATCTAGCAAAGTGTCCTTTTATATTACACTTTGATCACTTTTGATGCAATGCAGGACACCTTCTATTATGTGGAAAGTGGTTAGAACTACCACAGTAATAGCTCTTCCCTTTCAAGACTTCCATTCGTCATCCACTGGCCAGTCTCAAAATGAGTTTTTGTTTCTTCCAGTGACTTTGTTGGTTGTTTCATTGTTTTTCTTTTTTGCAACTGCTTTATTACAACCGCAACACTTTCTTCCTTATTGGTTGTTATAACTGCTTTAGCGCATCTGGTGGTCAGTTCAGCTTTAGAGGCTGTTGAAACAAAATCTTTGAGTTTAGAATCACCAATTACCCACAAGAGCTATTGGATGTGTGAATTATTACAAAGCATAATGACTTGGTCCCTGACTAGTTCATCATGCAAATTACCGAATTTACATGTTAGCACCATTTTCTTTAGGGCTGCTACATAGTCATCAATTTTCTCCTATTCTCCTTGCTTTCCTGTGGATTTATGGCTGTGCATACACTAGGTGAAAAATAGGTATCCAGGTCATCCAAGCATTGGTGAATACATTTCCTTCATCACTGCTCTAGGATTTTTGTCTGTGCTGTTGTATACTTTCAGACCACCAGAACCTAGGCAGTGTAACAGAATCTTCTTTTTCTTTCCTAGAGATACATTTTTGTCATCAAAGTTTGATAAGTAATTATTAAAACATTCTCTCCGTTCTTCCCTATTTCATGTTGGGTTCATCTTCTTTTATTATAAAGGATTGTGGCAACAGAAGGTTAATTTTAGTAAATTTTGGTTGGCAAAAAAACAAAATGACTTCCAAAACTAGAGACGAACGTTTTTGTAGAATTCTTGTCACAATAAATGGGTACCTAAATTAAATAGATGCTACAAAATTTTGTAAAAACAGATCCACTCCAAAATGGCTGCTGGAAAATCACTACGATCCAAAACAAAAATGGCTGCCAGAAAAAAAACAATGTAGGGCCAATATAAAATGGCAGCTGGAAAAATATATGCAAACCAATCCAAAATGGCTGACATAAAAATCTATGCAGGCCCTATCCAAAATGGCTACCATAGAATGCAATGCTGGTCCAATCCAAATAGCAGCTTATTCCTGTAATCCCTGTATAATATGGCTACTTAATCCTCAACTTGCGATTGTGCATGCGCCTGTCAGCGCTAGGAGTATGCAGAGAAAGGTAGGGTGCACAGGGCACGTTCCAATGTTTGAGACTCATGCAGGAGGCGGAGACGTGTCAGCAGTGCTTAATTTGTGCTTGTTGTTTCCAGTGCTGAGCACCGGCACTTATTTCTGAGGACCGGGGCTTAGTTTTCTGTCTCAAGCATTTACTGCGAGCAAAAGACATGTGGGAAAGACGGAGGAAGAGAAAAACAAAAAAAGCGCCAGAAAGGGGAAAAGCAGGAAGCTACAAGAGTGAGCTGAAGGGGTAGGGGGTGGCTGTAAATGGATTGAAGAGGCCCGAGGTGGCTTCAGGTTTACGCTGCCTCAGAATTGTGTGCTCGCACTTTTAATTGCAACAGCCCCTTGTTTGAGAGGGGAGCTTTGAGCACCGACACCTTTTTATTTACAAATTAAGCACTGCGTGTCAGCACAGTACAGCTTGCACACAGGTATGAGAAGGTAACAGAGCACACTTTGGAAGCACATTGAAAGAAAGAAATACCTTAAAAATTGCAGTGAAAAGCTCCAAATTGTGAGGTGGAACAAAAGTAGGAGTTGTGTCATTACAGTTTTTTCCAGCTCCTAGAAGGGTGGAGAGCAGCGTCGGTGGGGGCTTGACAAATCCTCGTCGCCAGCTTGTTTGGTTCAACTGTAATGAAGAGCAGACTCCGATACGGTAAAAACCTCTTGAGTTTATTTCATTCATTGCCCCGCACAGGCGATATGTGTGCAACCTTCCTCACCAGCCTCCACTGACTCAACCTCCTGCGGCACACATGCACCAAGCAGAGCAAACAAAAAACAAGCTAAATAGAATTATGAACACAACTTCCCCTCCCCCATGGTTGTAGTGATGTAACAGAAAGTATAAGGTCATAGTCACATGTAGAATGTTAATTTTCAAGGAGTTGTTTAGTTATTATTTCTGGTGAAGGGCTGAAATCAGTAAACAGTTGAAGGAGCTGTGTCTACAGCTTTGAATAAACCCATCATTATCTGCATATTTTCCTCCTGTGCCTTCTATATCCTGCCAGACTGTCACACATTTGTGACAAGCACCGATTAAAACTGTGAAGCGCCTTCCAGAAGACTACTAAAATTGACGTGCCTAATAGAAGACGTGCGTAAGAATTGCCTGTAAATTCAAGTAATTACCAGAGGTGCACAAGCAATAGATTTATTTAAAAATACATGCAGCTCTCATTGATCTGAGAGAGCACTTTGCGATCACAGGCCCATTTGCACTTGAAAAGTAGTCAAATTAAGCTAACATGCCTCTTTCGAGAAACAACATGAGACTGCCACTGTAATTCACGGTGGCCATCTTAAAATCAAGCAAATAACATGAGACTACACAAAATCTCAGCAGCCATCATTGAGTCAGGCACAACACAATGGATTTCTATGGAGCAAGCCATCTTAAGGTCAGGGAAGAGTTAAATGCACATTAAAACAAGCAAATGTATTTACAGACAATAGAAACAAGTTACTTTATTTACAAAACAGTGATCATTTATATAAAATTGTATAATTTTAAATATGCATTTATTTAGAAAATGCTAGAAGAGGGCGAAAGCTCACAAGGAACCACAAACACACAAATGGATGTTGTATACATTCAGGATGAAGAGAATATTTCCAGTATAATTGATAGAGACCTTTACCTTTTGACATAACAGATAAACAAATTATTTCTCTGAGATGGGAAAAGCGTTGAAGAAGTTTTGAAAACTTTTTAAAAGTAATTTGCAAAAGATACACTGAGGATCAAGTAAAGGACATAATTTTGTAGGTGATGTTGAAGATCTGATTGTAACATTCTAGGATGTAGACAAGAACATGCATAAAGGACTTATGAAATATCTAAATGAAAGATTTGATCCACAATTAAATTTAGATTTTGAAAGGTGTAATTTTAACATATCCTGTCAACAAGAGAATGAAACTACTGACGAATGTGTTGAGATTTAGAAAGTTAATGTTTTGTGAATTTGACAAATGTAACAACAAAGAAATAATTAGATTAAGAATCTTTCAAGGATAAAATTCACTAGAGTTCAGAAAAAAAATACTCAAAAAACATGATTCACAAACAATCCTTTGAATGGCTCACACTGAAGCGTCGGCTAAGAAGCATGCTACAAATATGGAACAAGGTAGACTAAAACAATGAAACATGTCAAACAAATGATTAAACTAGACAGCAAAGCTGTTAAAATTAATTTCTTACAGAAAGGCAAATAGGAGTATGCTACAGATGTGGATTACAATTTCCACACTCAAACACACGTGCAGCATTATGAAAGCAGTGTAAACAATGTGAAAATTAAATAATTTAGCAAGTGTCTACAGGTTAAAGTGGAGAGGTAAGACATGAAAAAAGCAAACAAGAGGAACATCAAACATAGTAGACAAATGGAGAGCTCGGAACATGATTCTTTGGATGATTTTGAACAATCCAAAGGGTTAAACATGATAAGTAAAGAAAATTAAAATGAACTAGTTTACTAAAGATAGAACTTATAGAAAAAACAGCATCTGTTGAGATATTAGTTGGATCACAAAGGGTCCCTTTTGTTATTGACAGTGGAGTGAAGTGTGATATGATGTGACTCACTGAATATGACAATATGCAGAAGAAACCTTCACTTGTTGTTTCCAATGTTAATGTGTTTCAATGGGAAGCCAAACACTCTGTTACTTGCTCAGGAACATTTGAAGAAGAGTTCATATAAGGAAATATATCTAGAAAAGAGGAAGTACATATTATAAAGGGAGACGTTCTTGGTCCTTGTTTAAGCAATGTTACTGCTCAAATTATAGGACTATTGGCCATGACATTTAATATTACAACAGTACACCCTATATTAAGAGAGTTTTCTACTTTATTCAAAGGCTTGGGCAAGTTGAAGGATAAAACCATTACTTTTCACAAAAATGACTCAGTGAAACCTGTAGTGCAAATATACAGGAGAGTTCCAATTCTCTTGCAAGCTAAAGTAGAGGAAGAGATAGATTTGTTACTTTGGCAAGATATCATTGAACTAGCAATTTGTCGACTGTCCTGGGTGTCTCCAACAGTAGTAGCTCCTAAAAAGAATACAGACTAAATCAGGGTTTGTGTAGATATAGGAATACAAAATACAGCGATTGAAAAGGGAAGGCATCCACAACCATACTCAAATAGTATTATTAGCAATTTGAATGGAGCAACAATATTTTCCAAGCTAGATCTCTGCATAGGATATCAGTTAAAGATTGATGTACAATCAAGGTACATAATGACATTCTCTACACACAGGATTGTTTTGTTATAAAAGACTTAATTTTAGAATTTATTCAGCAGCAGGGATTTTTGAAGAGATAATAAAGAATGTGATTAGACCAGTAAAAATATCAATAAGTATGACAAGAACCTATGAAAGCTGGACTCACATTAAATCCAGATAAATGTGAGCTAAACAAACCAGAGCTAACTTTCTACAGGCATATATTTTCAATTTAAGGAATGAAATCAGATCCCATAAAGTGTCATCTTTGAATTCAACTAGTCAAGATACATCAAAGTTACACTTATTTCTAGGAATGGCTAGTTATTGCTCTTGTTATATTAAGGATTATACCACTATCAGCTCACACCTCCGAGAATTAACAAAGAAAGGAGGAGCATTTACTTGGGGTAAGCACTGTGAGTGTGCGTTTAGGAAGATTAAAGATGACATAGCATCAGCAGCAACCAAAGTATTCTGACCCTATAGGAGATACTAATCCTGTGGGATTGGGTACCATTCTTGTGCAGCATAACCCTTGAAGAGAAACTCCTAGATATGTAGTGTCATGTGCCAGTAAACGTATAACTGACATAGAAAAAATATTTGTAGCCTGAGAAAGAAAGTTTGGTTGTGGTTTGGGTTTGTGTGCACTACCATGATTTCCTAAATGGAAGCCCTTTTGTGATAATCAGACCATCAAGCATTGGCAACCATTTTTGGAAAGCCTGATGCAAAAAGATATCCTTGCATTGAGAGGTGGGGAATTAATGTAATGGATTATAGTTTTAAAGTTATTCACAAACCAGGAAAGGAATACAATCCAGCAGAATATTTGTCCAGACACCCAACTGACATGCAAGTAAAACAAGAAAATTAAGTTGAGAAGTATATATGTTTTATCATCAAAACAGTGATTCTTGAAACAATTTCAGAATGAGAATTAATTCCAGGAATCAAATAAAGATAATACTCTTGAAGACATAAGGCAAACAATAACTGCACATACATGGAAACCTAAATATTGCAACAAAATTCAACCTGGAATAAACAAGAGAGATATGCTTGCTTTAAAAAATGTACATAGGCTGGATTAACCATGACCTTGTCTAGTATCCTCGTAAGAGGTAACAGAATAATTATCCCATGTACACTGCAAAAGCTTGTAATTGATCTGGCGCATGAAAGGTGTAGAGGAATATCAGCAACTAAAAATCTTATAGGTAAAAAGGTGTGGTTTCCAAGACTTCACAGTCAAGTTGAAGAGGGTGTACAAGCTTGTCACTTTTGTCAGTGTGCTACAAGAGAAAGGAATACTAAGGAATTACATATGTCCAAAGTTCCAGATGCTGTATGGTCTGAATTAGCAGGTGATCTTTATGGACCATTATACTCTGGACAATACGTGTTTGCAATAATTGAGGAGTATTCTAGATTTCCCACAGTGCAAATTGTGCCATCTACCTCTGCATCTGTGTTACTTCCCATTTTAGATTACATTTTCACCATGTGAGGCATACCTAAGTAATTGAAAACAGATAATAGGCTACCTTTCTATAGTGAATTCTTCATTTGGGGGTAAGTACATTGACCCGCTGCCCGATGTCATTTGACACATATTTAAAGTTTAGGGTGTCTATTGAATATAGGGAGGGCTGGGTGCCTTTCTGCCTGAAAAGTGAGGTTGGGGATGGAGCTTCAATAACTAGCAGACTACAGTGAAGCAGCCTTAAAGTGAAGTAGACATGTTAGCTTGGACTGGTGGCTTGCTGTGATCAGCCTGACGTACGCACTTTAAGACTCACCAATCTGTCCAATTTTAGAAATCTGGGGGGAACATGGCCACAGACACCAGTCTCCTAAGGAGTGCTGGGTTTGTCTGCTCCAGCCTATCCTTGGACTGCTATAATGCAGTTTACTTACATAAACAGCAAAGGAGCAGCATTTGGATTGGCTCAGTCAGGAGTCAGGTGGTAGGCCTGTCCCATTTGTGCCTGCACAGAAGAGTCGGTGCGGAGGTTCACAGAACATGGCCAGTCAATGTATAGCTTTATTACTGTGAAGCCATACAATGATTGGCCATGTTTTTCCCATTGCACTCAAGTAATGGTCTCTTCATGCACAGCGTCCGTGACTGCACACTAGGGAGAGAGAAGTAGTGTCCTGCTATCACCCTGGCATGTTCCTCCACAGGCCTCCGGAGTAAGGTGAAAAGACAATTACATAAGTTATCAATTAAGACGCTCCAGGGGCAGAGCCTTTAAGTTTGAATAGGTGTATCCTGTCCTCCTGCTTCTCAGTCCACTGAGCGGAATTCATTGGGTGATGCTGATTAAGTCACTAATCAAAATCAGCATGTCTACTTCTGTGTGGTATGTCTCTGTGTGTGTGAGCGCATGCGTTTGTTTGTGTTTGTCTGTGCTGTGTGCCGGCATGTTTGTGTTTGTGCCTCTGTTGCTGTTTCACAAATGTGATCTGTAGGAGAGTTTATTACTTTGTTTGGGGAATTTTGACAAGTCTGCCACATCTCTGGTAAGTTTCAAAGACACTTTGGTTTTCTCTATGGGCTTTTAACATTCCTTAAGATGGGTGAAATGATTTTAAACTCATTTGCAACCCAGTATGCATGCCCATGTTGTAATACAATTTACTAACAATATTATTAAAGGAGCAATTGTTTCATTAGATTTACCTAGTATTAAACACAGTGCAAAGCAGTTCCTTGTGCCTTAATCATGAAAACAAAGAAATGACTGCTATAATTTCTTGTCAGCGCACTTCATGTTAAGCATAAATCAGGTGAAAATGAAAATGGTGCTGAATGAAGGGAAAAAGGTAATTGATATGCACAGTGCTTTGAGTGGAATGGAAGGTGGGAGTTTTCCAAGGAGCCAAGCACTGTCAATTAAGTATTACTAAGGTCATTGTAATGGACTTCAGAGTACCCGAGTCACTCCCTTTCACACAATTTTCCTCTGCAGTCTCTCATTGATGGAAATGTGTGCCAATTTGTCTCCATGCAGCTTTCTGGAATCCTCCATCTACATCTCTCTTAAAAACAATTTTCACTCTCTTTTCTCCACTGCACACACAACATTCCCCATTCCACTCACCTCTAAACTCAGCATTTTCTTTTCCTTTTTTGCTGTACATATTTTGGCCGCTGTGTGATGTCCTTTATTTGCTTTCCCAAATGTGACATGTTATCATTTTCAAGGAACTCTGTAGAAACACAAACTATTGAATGTGCCTGTAGTGTGAACATCGCTATGACGCACAGACAGGCGCTCAGCTCCAGATTTCTCAGTACTGCCCTGCCATAAACACCACCAACAACCTGAGCTCGCCCAGATAGACATGACGAAGCAGAAACTGTTGAATATATTTAATTTAGTAAGATATGGGGCATTCTTTGATCATTTTAAATATTTCAAGACCACATTTTTAGATTTACTTTATACATTTTGCTTTTCACAAAATTATTTATTGAAATTAGATTTAAAATACCCCTATCTCTTTTTCTTTTTTTTTAAATGTCCGTCGGGTTCGCCCACTGCGCTGCATGCTACTTAAAACTCATTCACAACTTTTATGCCCTGCCACTCTGAAATGTCACCAGCCACCACTGTTTTAATGGTAATGAGTTTCATTAACTCCTTGAATATATGGACATAGTACATAAAATATTTACTCTACTTTGGCCATAAGCAAATGGAATAGTGGAAAGTGTTATGATATTACAGATTCCAGCGTGTGAGCGAGCTCTTGACGGATCCGAAGTTCTGTTGCTACAGAGTTGGTCCGGTGAGTGTGGCAGTTACAAGGAGCTGGCGAGAGGGAGCAACTCTGAAACTTGCGCACATCCAATAAACATTGAGCTTTAAACATGATTCAGACGTTGTTTCATCATAACAATTTATGGTGACGACTTGTCAGTTCCAGAGGTAGTGTGGCAAGGTTTCAACGGAATAGGACTGCGCGTGTTGGAGCGCCTCACCACAGGGACACTGTGTTCACAGTGAAGGTAATGGCGGATCGATGGGAGCAATATGCGACTTTGGCAGTTGCAACGTGATGCTTGGAATAAGAGCATTTTGTCTATGCGCGAACACTGGGTTTTAAGTACCTTTGTCAGGGCGCTGCTAATTATACGAAGCGGGAGAGAGCTACTTAATTGTGTTGGTCCCTTGGTCAGCACTGAATTACTAGTTGCTGACGTTGACGCTATGACGGTCGAAGACAGGAATTAGAGGAATGGTGCTGGTGAAATACTCCTCTTGAGAAAAGAATGGAAGGACTAGCTAGAATGGGAATTATTAGAGGAAAGTACCTAGCAAGGTACCGTGAGATGCTTTTCAAGTGAAAATACTGTTATTGCATTGGGTTACAAGTACATACAGTTTTGTTTTTATAGGAATCTTACTGTGAACTGAGTTTTGGAATGGATATGCCAACAATTACACCACCTCCTCCATTCTTGCCATTACCAGGACAGCCAGCAATAGAATGGGAGGAGTGGCTAGATATTTTTGATAATTATTTAGAAGCTTTGGATGGTCAAAGGTTTTGCCCTAGGAGGAAAAAGCCATATTATTAAATGCCTTAGGCAAAGAAGGCCAACACATATATAAGTATCTTCCAGACTTGCCGGTTCAGGGTGATGAAGTGGATATAGATGTTTACACAGATGCCTGGAAAAAATTAGACCTAAGATTTGCAAGAACTCAAAATGTTGTGATGAGACTGCACAAATTGTATACCCACCTCAAAGAGATGGTGAATCTATTGATGATTTTATTTCAAAGTTAGGAGAATTAGCAGTCAAGTGTCAATTTGGAAAGATGGAAAACGAAATGATTTGGGATCAATTGATTGTCCAATGTAAAAGCAGGAAAATGCAATAAAGGTTATGGGCAGCAAAGAATCCCACGTTGAAAGACGCCATTGATATAGCAAAGGTTGTGGAAGAATCTCAGTATTGCATGAAAGCAATGGAAAATAAGGAAACAGAGGATGAAGTGGCAGTCATAGGCAAACGACGGGACACTTTTTCAACCAAAGTTAAGAACTGTAACAAAAAATCAGTAAGAGAAATGGAGAATAGGAGATGCAACAAATATGGGAGTTTTAATGAAATGTCGCATGCAAGATTGTGTTTTACGTTAGGAAAGGAGTGTAGAAAGTGTGGGCTGAAGGGTCACTTTGCTAGAATGTGCTGTGGTTTAAGTAAGAGGAGTGTAGCAACACTCTCTGAAGAAGAAGGAGGAGATGACAACAAGTGTGAGATGAACCTGAGTAAAGACAGACTATTAGCTATTGAGGATGAAGGAATACATAGACCAAAGGAACAAAGACCCAAGGCGCAATTTGTACTTCGAGGAAAACCTGTTGAATTGGTGGTGGATTCTGGATCCTTATATACCATAATTCCAAGAAAATTGTTCACTTCTGAATGCCCACAAGTAAGGTTATTACCTAAAGACATAAGTCCTGGTGGATATCAAGGCGAGAAAATAGATCTCATTGGCTATATGATGACTGAAATTCAATTTCGAGAAAGGAGCACCAAAGGGAAGGTATATGTAGCTGAATCAGGTCCACCAATCTTAGGATGGATCCATCAATATGATCTCCATATCATCAGCAATCTTCGAGCTAAAATACAAATATTAGTCGTGGAAGAAGTAACCTTGCAAGATATTCTCAGAGATGCAAAGGATGTCTTTCCAGGGGAAAGGGGTCAATAGAAAGGGTACTGTCACAAGGTTAAACTCAAAGATGGTGCGATTCCACTATGGCATAAGGTCAGGAGAGTACCAATATTGGCTAAAGGACAGGTTAAAGAGTTAATTGATGAAATGCTAAATAGTGGTGTCATTGAACCAGTGGAAGCATCAAATTGGGTATCTCCAGTTGTGATAACTAGGAAGGCTGACGATTTTGTGTCAACTTGAGAAGCTTGAATCAGAGTGTCGTAATGGACAATTTTCCTTTACCAAATATCAATGAGCATGAGTTGATGCTGAAAGGAGGAAAGTTTGTTCAAAACTTGACTTAAAGCATGCTTATCATCAAGTAAAGTTACACCCGGAGTCGAACGTTTTGACTACATTCATTACTATAAAAAGCACGTTTCAGTTTACTCAGATTCCTTTTGGTTTGTGTTCGGCTGCAGGTATCTTTCAAAGGGTAATGAGTGACTTACTTAAAGAAATTCCGAAAGTTATATACTTCAGGATGATAGATTAATTTTTGGAGACACTGTAGAGAGCCACAATTTGACGCTGAAGCTGGTTCTAGATAAAATTTTAAAGTCAGATTTAACCCTGAGAAAAGAGAAGTGCATATTTGTAGCCAAGGAAGTGGAATATCTAGGCCACACATTGTTACAGGATGGAGTGAAGCCAAAGAGAGACCTATTGAGAGCTATCAAATTGGCACCAGATACTTTAAATAAAGACCAATTGAAGTTGTTTTTGGGTTTAGTGGAGTATTACTCCAAATTTGTGGAAAATGTTGCATCAAAAACAGAAGTACTTAAAGCATTATTGAGAAAAGGAGTGATCTTTGAGTGGGGTGCAGCACAAAAACAGTGTTTTGAGTCGATCAAGAGAGAAATTTGTGAAGCTGACATCCTGGTACCCTTTGATGGAAGAAAGGAATCAATTGTTACAGTAGACGCCAGTGCCACAGGCATAGGTGCTATTTTATCACAAATGCATGGATCAAAGGAAAGAACAATTGCATTTGCTTCACTTTCTTTGACACCGACGGAACGCAACTGCTCTGTAATAGAGAAGGAGGCTTTGGCAGTGACATGGAGCATGGAACATTTCAGGATGTACATATGGGGAAAACAATTCAAGTTGCGGACTAATCACAAGCCTCTAGTAAAGGTGTTGACTCCGGGTGGAGCTGAGAAATGTTCTTCCAGACTGATTAGACTTGCAGCGAGGTCTCAGGAGTACAACTATATTGTAGAATATATACCGGGATGGAGAAATGTGCAAGCTGACTGTCTCTCACGCTTATCACAAGATTGGAAATTGTTAGAAGGGGGGGTCTGATAGTATTAAAGACTGTGAGGATTTAGTAGCAAGTGTTGGAGATGTAGTGCAATGGTCATCAGGAGCTTTGAGTAAAGAAGAATGGTGTCAAGCCATGCTATGTGACGATGTAATAAGGGAAATAATCAGGATGATAGTGAGTGGTAGACGAAGAGAGAGCACGTTACCAAAACACTTATGGACGTATTGTAAGGTATTAGATGAACTCTCATGTGTGAGTGATAATGTTGTGGTATGTTGTAAAAAATGTGTTCCTCCTTTAGGTGTGAGAAAGAACATTTTCAATATTGCTCACAAGGGACATTTAGGGCAAACATTGACTAAGAGGAGACTCTGAGAGAATTTCTGGTGGGCGGTAATGGATGACGAGGTCATTCACTGGGTGGAGAGATGTGATGTGTGTATACGTAGTGAAAAGAGACAGAGTAGGCAAGCAATCCCTAATAGGTCACATAGAGGATCCAGGACAAGTATGACATACCCTGTGTGGAGACTTCATTGCTCCTTTATGTGGAGTTAGACACATGTCAAGGTTCGTGTTTGTATTGATGGATGTTCATTCAAAATGGTTAATAGTGAAGTTTATGTGAGAAATAACCACATCATCTACAGTGAGGGTCTTGTCTGAAATATTTAAGGAAGAAGGATTTCCAGTATGTTTGGTGACGGATAATGGTACTCAACTCACCTCTTATGAAATGAGAGAGTTCCTTTTGTCATATGGGGTTAAACATTTAAGGACGGCACTTTATAATCCACAGGCGAATGGAATGGTGGAAAGAGTCAACAGGATGGTTAAGGGTGCCATACAACAGGCGTTGGCTAGTGGTATGGATGTGGAAAGTATGGTTGCGGATGTTGTGTGGGCATATCGCACCACTGTCAATTGTGCAACGGGGTCTTCGCCTTTTTTCATGATGAGGGGTAGAAGGCCAAATTCTAAATTGACTCCATTTTGGTTGAGAGAACTAGTTAATGCTGATGTGGTAGAATGTAGAGGAGGGAATACGTGTGGAAGTTCTGCGGATGGTGAAAGAGGTAAGAACAAAATTTGGCCAGGTGAAAGTAAAGTCTGAAAGAATTATGAGAGGGATAAATAAAACTTAAAGGGCCATTTCAAGTCAAGCAAGTTCATCCTTGGTATGTAATTTTGAATAATGGTGAAAGATGGAATTTAAGGAGAGTGGCTAAGTTTAATTTAAGAAAAAACAATATTACTGAAGATGTGAGTTGTGATGAATGCAGTGGATTTATGTTCATTGAGCTGGGAAGGAAACCTTTAGGTCCAGGGGTTGCACAAAATATTAGACGAACAGCTGACGTGCCTGTCTTTACTGACCCGTGTGGAAATGATCATGGTAATGTAGAGGGTGAGAAAGACAGAGAGATTGTTGAATCCAGGGACGAAATAATGAAGGAGAGACCACAAATGATTAAGAAAGTACCAGCATATTTGGGTGATTATGTAAAGTAGAAGAGGTTGATTGGAAGTACATTCACATATTGTCTTGTCAACATATTATTTTATACAAACATATGTGTTAATCAGTTAACAATTCATGTTCTTTTCACTTTCTTGTTGCATTTTATTCTGTTAACCCTTTCAAATACTAATGTTTAATATTTTAGTGACGTATTTCTTTTGAGTAATGAAAAGAGGAAGATTTGTTATATTATTACAGATTCCAGCGTGTGAGTGAGCTCTCAACGGTTCCCACGTTCTGTTGCCACGGAGCTGGGCCGGTGAGTGTGGCAGTTATGAGGAGCCGGCGAGAGGGAGCAACGCTGAACCTTGCGCACATCTAGTAAACATTGAGCTTTAAACCTGATTCAGACTTCCTTTTCATCATAACAGAAAGGTTAATGATTACCATTAAAATAAGATCTTCTAAGATGAAAGGATTGTCGGGCATCCTTATGTAGATAACTTGATGTTTCCTCCCCTCCGCTCAGGGTTTTCAGTGTGATAAAGTGCTGTGCCTTTTTTTTTTTTTTTTATCAACTTGACCAAATCACACTTGATTTGGAGTCAGAATTTACAATTTATTTGTGCCCGGTATCAGATGGACATTGGGGTGTTCTTGCTGTTTGATGGACATGCAATCTGCAGTCTTATCTATATCACAGTCTTCTACACAGATTGGCCCCCAGCTCGGAACTTCAGGTCCAGTGTGACATAATGGAAGCTCAACTCTCACTGTCTTTTTGTAGTGATCTTTGTTTGTTGCTTCCAGGTGCATATGCTTTTTTTTCTTTTTAAAGGCTTCAGCATGACTTAATTTGCAAAAACGTAAGTGCCGGGCAGGACACTCGCCAGGAGGCGACTACAGCTTGCACAACCCACTGCCCGTGCCAGCACTGCCAATGCCAGAACCTGTGTGCAAGTGTTACTCTTCAGAGTATTTGAGAGCCCCAAAACTATAAGAATGGCATGGGGAGCAGTTATTGGTTGTTTTCATTGTATACTGAATAGATAACTGTTGTTCTGCTCATCTGTAATTAACACAAACAGAGCCACCATGTGGCAGTTCTCATAAGTGCCAGTGTTAACAATTAAGTGCCAGTGCAGAGTACAAGAAACCACTGGCTCAAATTAAGCACTGTGCTACAGAGTTCTTATGATGGCATGGGCACACCTCCAACTAGGGATATCTTCTGATGTGTCCTTCTTTTATATTCAGAGGCTCCCATTTGAATGACAGTTTAGCAAAGCCTAAACCTACACTGTTGTCTAGGCCAGGAACATCTTTTTAGGTTTAAGCTTGATGCTTGCAAGGGCTCCAGTACCCCAGGTATTGGTGCAGGGAAGCTCTGGGAAGGATAAGCGTCTTGAGACTTGATGAAGTGATGGCGCTGACCTCCTGTACTCTGGATATCCTCCTCCTGATGATTTGCTCCTTTGGTGGATCTGATTGTTGGCAAATTGGTGATTTGGGCAGATGTGATGGGTGCCCGCAGATGCAGGAAGATGGCTCCTCCCCTTCAAGGGAAATGCTGCTTTTTTGGAGAAATAATGGACCATCCTCCAGGGCTTTAGGGAGCCTGGTCAGTGCAGGATGAGTCGCTTCTTGCAGTTGTCAGGGAGCAGCTGCGAGGCAGGGTTTGGTGCCTGTTTCGGTGCCGGTCCACAGTTCGTGCGCTGTTGGCTCATCTTTGTCCTTCGCCTGCTCTCAGGTAGGCAAATCTAATTTCCTGGTGTCAGGGGGACCCCTAAATACTGAACTTAGGGGTGGTTAAGGGAGTGTAGTGTAGTAGCCAATGGGTTACTGAACACTCAGATGACTTTACCCTTATATGACCACTTCCCGTGGGGAGGGAGCATATTCCTGACCTTGAGTTACTAGTGCCACCAAAAACAAGAACAACTGATTTCCCACCTGCTCTGGTGCCAAATGGGCCTCAGGGCAGGGAGTGGCATTCCCGAGGTCTGGGGGAAAGCCAGGCTCACATATCAAGGCGGCAGAGGCTTTGAAGCATCTCGCCTTCATATGCTAAATTCAGTAGCCATCCTGATGAAGAAGGTCTGATCACCTTCTTCCAGAGCAGGCGCTGTTCCTGGCCAGTGAAAGTGCGGGCCCTCACCAGCAAGGGGTCAGAAACTACTCTGTGGTGGCAAGCTCGTCAAGACCAGTCAGCCAGCACACTAAGGGACTAGAAAGTTTTCAGGGGGCACCTCTAAGGTGCCCTCTGTGTAAATGTCATAATAAATCTAGTACTGGGGTCAGTACACATTTATTAAGACGAGGTGTTTGATACCAAACACCTTTAGTTTTTGTGCAGCACTCAAGTAGCTTGGTAACTTGTGATGACCACTGCCTAGTACATGTCCTTAAGATGGGTGCCCGATCACTTGCAATATCTAGTAAAGGAACTAGACATTACAGAGGCATATCTGCTTATGCAGATGTTCCCTCAGATGTAATATGATGCACCCTGCTTTGTACAATCTGGAGTTTTTAGAAGGGGTGCTGAGCACATTGCTTCCTTCAGAGGGTGAAAAGCCTTGTGACAACTCACTATCCAGTTTACTTTCTTGGGTTGTTTCTTGGAGGTGAGCTCTGTGAGGGGTGCCACAATAGTGCCATACCCTTTCACAAACCTCATGTAGTACCCAGTAAAAGTAATGCATCCTGCCTTAGAACTCTTAACGCCTGCTCCAGGGGTGACTTACATATATTATGTGCACCATTTCACACATTCTGCAGTGGCAGTCTGCCTGTGTTTGAGAGTGGGTCCCTTAGGGTGGTATAATATGTGCTGCAGCTCTTAGGGACCCTTTTTAGTACACATGCCATGGGTACCATTTACTAGGGACTTACAAGGGCTGTAAAGTCCTTTCCAATTGGG
Source organism: Pleurodeles waltl (assembly GCF_031143425.1). NCBI lineage: Eukaryota > Metazoa > Chordata > Amphibia > Caudata > Salamandridae > Pleurodeles > Pleurodeles waltl. The sequence goes on along the minus strand of NC_090445.1, from coordinate 427,793,082 downwards.
TTACAATTAGACGTTTACCTTGTTTTAAGGGAAAGAGCACTTGCTCTGGGGGGCCTGGTTAGCAGGGACCCAGTGAAATGTCTGTTGAAAAGTATCATACTAGGGCAAAAAGTGGGGGTGACCATGTGAAAAAGGGCAGTTTCGTACTAATGTGAATTCTGCTGTCTGCCGAACACAGGAAGTTATTACTCATGCACACTGGTCCAAAACTGATAGACAAGGAATTGAGAGCGACTGCAGATGGACATCTTTTCAGTGAAAAGTTTGTCAAGCAAATCACTAGTTATGACCAGATTTTCATGTCAGAGGAAAAGGCCCAGCAGAATTTTAAAAAGGTGTTTTCACCCAATAGGGTTTTTGCCAGAGCTGAAAGAGATAGAGCTCGCTCTAATGACAAAGTTTAAACTTCAAGCTGAATTTTTACGCTCCCAGAAGAGGCCATGAAATCTTAAGTGGTGATGGGGGTGTGGGTGTTTATCCCTTTCTGCCTTGTGTGGTGGTGGTTGGAGGGTGGGGGTCAGTGGCATGGAAGAGGTCAGAGCATCAGAGAATGTTCCTGCATGATCAATGGTAAGCCAGAAAATCGTCAATCTTTTTTCCCCAAGAAAGTTGGGTGCCGCACTCGGCCTCTTTCATTTTCATTGACAATGTATAACTTGAGACCCATGGATATAGCAGAGAACATAGTGTTGCGAAATACAATTATATTCCCAACTGATCCAATTGACACCTCTTTGACCAATGTTATTTCCAAAGAAGAGCGGGCTCTGAATTCAGAGGAAGTCAGAGAGTTTGTGAGTGAAGAAAGGAGCTACGGAAGGAGTAAATGTTTCAATGCAGGGGTTTCTAAGCAATATGTCCCTCATGAGGTAGGGAGATGAGGGTTAGATCCAGTAATACCCTTAAGATTGTTGAATCGTTTTGTTTTGTTCTCTACAGGCACTTCACTCTGAAAGGGTAAACTCCCTGAGGGATCCCCTTTTGCTGGGAGAGTGGATGGTAAAACTAGATTTGAAAAATGCATACCGGTCTGTTCTAATTCAACAGAAACAAAAGTGTTTTTGACAGTTTTGCCAGAATCAGGAAAAATTCCAGTTCACAGCTCTCCCCTTCGGTCTTTCGTCTGTTCCCTGGTGGTTTACAAAGCTCCTAAGGCCAATGGTTGCCTTGTTCAGAGCTTGGGGTTTCAAATGATGATGTATCTGAATGACATCTTGAATATGCCTCAGAGCAAGAGCTGGTTGCAAGTTCACAATTTTTGGATAGTTTCCCTATTGCAGAGCAAGGGATCAGAGGTAACTCAGAAGTAGTATTAGTTCCGCTTCAGATGATTCAGTTTCTGCTGTTTGTAATAGACTCAGTGAAGGCCTCCCCAAGAAAAAATTCAAGACTATACAGACAAAGATTCTTTCCCGCCTGATGTTAGCCAGGATTGTAGGCTTGTTGTTGGTGTCCAGGCCATTTGCCAGACCATCTTCATTACAGAGCACATCAGGGTCTTAAATCACTCCATTTGAGAAAGGAATTCCCATACTCAGCTTTAATATGCTTATTGGAAGACACAAGAAAGCAGTTGGATTGGTGGCTCTCCTAAATAGAGGCCTGGAATAGAAAATCTAATTTTGACCTGAATCCCAATATTCAGTCACACAAGCAAATCAAGTTGGGAGGCTCAATGCAGGCAGGTGTGACAGGCAACGAGGGGTCTTCAATAGAATGTTGGTGGTATATAAACTTCTTTGAGCTTCTCGCAGATTATTTTGCTGTAAGTAGTTTACTTCCAGGCAGAGTGGACTGTTGTGTGCACTTACGAAGAGATAACGTATCAGCGTTTTGTTACAGAAATAGGTCAGGGAGGCTAGCTGAATTGAGCTGGCAGATCATTTTTTTCTGGACAGGAACATTATGGTTCATGCAGAGTATGTGTCAGGCCTGGTGAACTGGGAAGAGAATTGGAAAGTCTTGCTTTCTAAAGGACAAGGTTGACTCATTGCTCTACAGATCTGCATTTCTCAACCTCAATCACCTCTGGGGATCTTTACTGCCACAAGTATCTGCCTCTCGTCAGAGCTTCAAGCTTCCTTGGTTTTTCTGTTGGATACTGGGTCCAGAAACAGAACCAGTGGAAACTTTCTGTTGGATACTGGGTCCAGAAACAGAACCAGTGGAAACTTTCCATCTATTTTAGTCATTGCTAAGAGGTTATGTGTTTCCTCCCTTTGCACTGATCCTCAGAAAGCTGGTTTGGGTTAGGAGGGACAAGGCTACACTGCTTGTCACACCACTTTGGATAGCCTAGGTTTGGTACAACCAACTTCTTGAGCTGTCTATAGGTTTTCCCAATCTTCTTCCATCTTTTTCTCACATCCATTCCAATTCTTTAGGAAACCCATATGAGTTGGTCTTCCTAGGTCAGCTCTGTCGCTTGGCATGTAAGGGTTTAGGGAATCTTTAATTGTTCCAGACATTTTGAAAGATTATTTTGTATTATCAAAGATTCCTGGGCTCCATCCACTAGAGCAAGTTATTAGTTGCTGGTGTTTGGAATGGCAGACTGATTCTATTTCAGCCCTTCCAAGTTCAGGTAGTTAATTTTCTGGTGAGCCTTCTCTGTGTGGGTCGATGCCATAGAACAATTAACCCATACAGATCAGCCATTTTGATGGGTGATAGATTGGTGCAAAACATTTTTTGGTGTGTAGAGTGCTGAGAACCATCTATCTTAAGGTTCCTCCTACTGCTGAGCTTTCTTTTTTATGGTTAAAATTGTTCTGGATTTTCTCTTTCAGTGGTCAGATAACGTTTTTCTGGCTCTGAAACATCATAGAAGCTTACTAAGCTCTTATGCCTATTTTCTTTTTGAATAATATTGATGTAGGAATCTTGGATGGGTCTAAAACACAATTTTCCTTGCAGGGTGTTACCTTTTATATCACTACAACAACTAAAACTATGTTGACTTCCATGTTCTATCCATCCCTTTCAGACTGTGAAAGGTTTTGTATAGTTCAATGTTTGAAAAGGTGTGAGAACCACAATGGGTTTTTCATCCTTCTTCTGTCTCGTAGTTGTTAATATCTATTAAAAAAAACCTCTACTGGCTGTTACTTCCTCTATCTTAGCCAGATGGGTGAAATGGATTATAGTGAGGCTGGAACAGACACCTCTATCTTCGAAATTCGGTTATATAGAGGGGGTGTGGCATCTAACATTTGTGTCTTTTTAAGATGCATGGAAAACATCATAAACGCCAGTCTCAGGAGTCCCCTTGTAAAACGTATTATCTTAAGACTATGCTACATATTTCACGCTGTATTGTGGATGGGCTTTAAACATGTCATAATACAGCCTCTTGTCTTGTAAAAGAATGGCCCACTTACTTGCTTGTAATTTTCATTACACATAGACAATCCTGTCTTTGCACTGTCATTACTAATAAAGATTATCAGTAAGTAACAGGGCCGTTACCACTACATTCAACGTCCCAGTCATTATTAGTCAGATATACCAAAGCTATAGCCCTTTGACAAAATAAGAGACGGGTATTGTGAGGAATTTTAAATATGCAGCCACCGAACAGTAATACATATAGAAGAAAGCAACCAACAGTTGTACAGAGTGAATCAAGATAAAGCTGACCTGAGAACCCTTCTATCCAAATCCAATTGTACGTCTTACACATTATAAGGTCAATAATGTGTAACAAAAGCATACTCTATTCAAGTTGCAGCTCTTCAAATCTCATGTATAATTATTCTCTGCAATTCAGCCAGGATGTAGCATTCCCAATTGTTTATTTTCCTTAAAATGAAAGATTTCTAGAACACTGTTGCCCTGCCAGCATAATGGTTGACTTTATCCATCTGCTCAATTCAATTTTGTTGCCTTCTTACCTCTTCCAGACTAACCAAACATCGCAAATAAGTAACCAATTTTCCTGTAATGCTGAGACATGTCTATGTAAAATAAAAAGAGCTCTTTTAACATCCAAGGCACTTAACATTTTGTCTTTAGTACAATAGAAAGTCTAAAAAGAAGGAAGCATAATCTCCTGAGATCCAAGGCAAGTGGAGTTACCCTTAGGATTGGAAGATGGATCAGGTTAAAGAATCACACAATCCTCCAGAAATCTAATAAAAGGAGGACAACACTTTAAAGCTCCAAATTCCCCAATCCTCTGTGGCGAAGTAATAGCCACCAATAAAGAGAACTTTGAAAGACAGACATTTTAAATTCACCTTTTCCAGGGGTTCAAAGGATCAGCCTGTAAGGCTGTTGACATCACAGGATGACCCCAAGCAACAGAAACAGAATTTGATTAAGGTATTAAACACCCTAGAGACCGAAGAGCAAACCGCCGATCTAGGTTGAGAAAATTCTCTGAAAGGCTTAATCACAAACGAATGAGGTCTCAAGATTGAAAGAGAAAGATTACGTTGCTACCCATCCAAGACAAATTGCAAGATAGAAGAGAAATCATAAGATGGAGCTGAAACATTATGAACACAGCACAATCTGTCAAAAGACCATTACTGCTTATAATAAGATTTTAAGGTGGACAGTCTTCATGAACCCTGACAGACCTCCACCAACCTAGGTTAAGCCCATAAGTTCCCCCTCTAAACTTCAAAACTGAGAGTGTGAGTTTGACAGGACAGACCAAAAATGTAAGAGGGAATTGAGTTAGACGAAGTAGCCATGGAGAAAGCACTGCTAGATACTTAAGAAAAGGGAACCAGGACCTTTGTGGCCAAAACTGAACCACCAATATCAACTCTGCTCCCCCTCAGAAAAAAGGTGAAATGAAGCATCTTGGGTCACTTTGTTGCCGGTGCATCCAATTCCCAAGCTACCTCCTCTGGGAACCTGGAAAAAATTGGAAAGGAAAGCACATACAGAGCCAAGAAAGGTCTGCTAAATCTCCTCCATATTCTCTTGAAAGTCATTCTGGGTGTCAATAGCTCCTGTGATGAAGGGAACTTCCTGCTTAAAATATCTGTCATTACACTGTCCTTTTTTCCTGATATTAACTGCTGCCACATTCAACAAGTTCTTCTCTCCCCAAGAACTCAACTGAGCTGCCAATAAATTAAGACTCTTGGACTGCGTACTTCCTTAATAATTGATTTACGAGACTGAAACATTGTCATCTATCTTGAACATAACTTTTTTTGTGAATTACTAGTCTCTGAGAATTTCAGTGCTCTGAATATTATCAATTGTCTCCAATTTGATGCTTTCTGACTATCTAGAATTAACCAGCTGAACTGACATTTCTTGTTGCAGAAGACTGCACCCGCCAATGTAACTGGTATGCGTTGTCAAAATTACCAGAAGTTCCTGGTGCATCTTTACTTCTTTGGAATGATTCTCCCCTATCAGCCACCTCAGGAAATTCTCCTGATCTTTTGAAAAGCTGCAGCAGCTTGTCCAGATAATGAACTATTGGTCACTAAAACTGCTGATATACCACAGACACAGGTATAGTTGGAGCATTGCACATTGTACTTGGTAGACCAATACTGCCATCTGACCCTCGAACTTTAACCTCAGCCTAGATGAAGCCTTTTGGGTGGACAGCAGTTTGGGAAGTAATTACTGGAGACATACAATCCTCTTCTCTGGGAGAAAAACCTTCCCTAGGTTGGTTCTGAAGCGTGCCCCAGAGAATATCATGTCCTTAGAAGGTTGAAGGTAACATTTTGGAATGTTTAAGAGACGATTCAGATGTGTGATGATCATCTTTTGTGCACCCAAATCAGGAAGGGTTCTTCCTCTGATGAAGCATGAAGCAGCTAGTAGTCCAGGTAAAGAAATCCAGGTATCCCTTGAAATGCAGATGAGCTACACTGGAGTGGTCATCTTTGCAAACACCGTAAGAGCAGACTTGAGACCAAAGGGTAGAAGCTTAAATTACCTATGTTGATTTCCTAGTTCGAATCTCAGAAACTTGATAGCATTCCACAATAGGAGTGTTCAGATAAGCATCTATGAGATCCAAAGTTTGAGGAAGTGATTGAGAGGAATTAACAGAATTAATCTCTTTGAAGTCTCAATCCTGACTTCTTCTGCATGAAGGTGTTCAGGCTCTTCAGATTGCTTAACAGATGATAATCCCTGGATGCCTTCTGGACTAGAAAGACTAAGGAGTAAACTCCTAAAACTGAGCAGAAACTCTGTTGAGGAAAGTCCTCCTCTTCACAGGAAGTGGAGTACAAATGGTCCATGTTGGAATCAAGTCTGACATAAATTATACCATGTATCCCTCTGAACTACATTAGGTTCCCAACGATCCATCGAGGTTCTTTGCCACTTTCAAGCAAATTGATTTATTTGATGTCCAGCCTCCAACAGAAAATCCATTTTCTTTGCATAGGGGTGCTGGTTTTTACTACCCGGACCCTGTTTCTGCTTTTATGTGATTTGAAGAAGAGGATTTCTTGTGGAATCTGAAACTAAACGAAAGAATTTCCGGCCCATCTCTCTGCTACTCTACCCCGCCAAAGTACTAGAGAAAGCAATGAATGTACAACTACGAATTTCACTGAGGCCAACAACTCCCTGGACAACTACCAGTACGCCTTCCGCAGCAACCACAGCATGGAGACAGCCCTCCTGGCAGGCACCGACGACATCTGATCACTCCTAGACCACAGCCATACTGCAGCACTCATACTCCTCAATCTCTCAGCAGCTTTCGACACAGTCTCCCACAGTACTCTACTAACCAGATTCCACGATATAGGAATAAGCGGAAGAGCCCTGGAATGGATCCACTCCTTCCTCTCCTGGAGGACGCAGAGGGTCAGACTTCCGCCCCACAGAAGTCAACTGTGAAGTCCCCCAAGAATCATTGAGTCCCACACTGTTCAACATATGCATGGCCCCTCTCACAGCCATCGTCAGAAGCCACGATATGAACATCATGTCATATGTCAATGACACACAACTCATCATTTCCCTCACCGAAGACTCAGACACAGCCAAAAGGAACTTCCATTCAGGAATGGAAGCTGTCGCCACCTGGATGAGAGAAAGCTGCCTCAAGCTCAACTCCGACAAGACTGAGCCCATCATCTTCGGAAACGCCACCTCAGCTTGGGACGACTCCTGGTGGCACGCAAGCTTCCCTACAGCAACACCCTCTACGCAGGCACCTCAACTAGAAACATCAAAAAACTACAACTCATCCAGAACACTGCTGCCAGACTCATTCTGGACCTCCCACACCCAGAACACATCTTCCAACACCTGAGGACCCTTCACTGGCTACCGGTCGAGAAGCGAATCACCTTCAAGCTACTCACCCACATGTACAAGGCCATACACAACACAGGACCAGCCTACCTGAACCACCGCGTCTCCTTCCATACCCTGCCAGATCCCTCCACTCCACCCAGATGGCCCTGGCCACCATCCTCTGCATCCGCAAAACCACCGCCGGAGGACAATCTTTCACCTACATTGCAGCAAAGAGCTGCACCAACCTCCTGCACCTCAGACAAAGCTTGTCACTCACCATCTTCAGGAAGACCCTCAAGATGTGGTTTTGCGGATGAGGCCCCTCCCCCCAGCACCTGGAGACACTCAAGGGTGCGTAGCAGCGCTTTACAAAAACGGATTGATTGAAAGACTGGTCTTTTCAAAGGTTGACGAAAAGACGACTCAGACTTAGATGAACTGGGTGCTCCAGCCAGCTGCCTTTGAAAAGACGACAAGAGCTTCCTTTCTTTGAAAATTCAATGATGTTTATCTTCAAGTTCAGCCCTATAGAGTGTGGAGCCTTCAAACTGCTCTTTGAAGCTTTTGCCGTATAAGCTGCATCGGTCTTCCAGTCTCTGAGCTATATGTTGCATCTATCAGCAATAGATGCCCCACTTGCCAGAGTCACTAACTTGGAAACACTGTACAAAATGTCTGAGAGGAATTCTATTTGTAGTTTCATATGCTCCAATAAAGGTAAACATTCCCCCCTTTGATAGCCTTGAACACATTTTTAAAGTCTGGAATCAAGAACTGTGGCACATAGGCACAAGAAATTCCTGCCCTCATAGCAAAATAGAGGGCCAAGTCTATTTTTTTTGTCACTTAGGTCTCTATGGGTATTTTCCTCTGTCATGGAGGAATCGCCAAACAGACTGGCCATCACACAATCCATGGCAATATTGTCCAATAACATTCTATCAATATGTTCTGGAGGATACAATTTGGCCATAAACCCTGGCAACCTTGTTTGGTCAGGATCCTTTGATTCCCGTTTCATCACTTCCATCACAAACTGGTGTACAAGGAAGCACAAATCAGAGGGTCTTTGAAACTGCTTCGAGAGAGAGTCATTCAAAGAGCCAGGTCTCTCTAAAAGCAGGAAACCCATATTTTCTCTAATATGGGCCAACAATACTGGTAAACTGTCTTTGGTTATATATTTCCCTTTCTGATCCAAGTTAATAGGAATGCCGCCCCTTTCTGTGGAATTAGCAATATCCGAAGGCTGGTTCACTCTTTTGCTAGGTTTACTAATAAATACTTCCTTAAATACTGCTGGTATTTCTAGAACACTTTTCATCCTCCGTCTCACCCCTGTACCAATTGTGAGGAGGAGACAGGTGCGGGAGAGTGAAAAGACTGACAGGAGCCAGAGGGAGACATGTGAGAAGACATAAAACATCTAGTGCTTCCTCAAATGCTGCCACCACGGCAGGCGACTCCTTTGGCGTGAGATCCCATGGCAGAGGATCACAACCTTCCAGACCCAGCAGAGAGGGACAAAGATCCTCATCCACATGTCCAAGCCGGACAAGGAACTCAGGCCCTGATTTAGATTTCGGCGGACCGGTTACTCAGTTTCAACACTAATTGATATCCCGTCCTCCGAAATAAAAATCCCATTATTTCCAATGGGATTTAGATTTCGGTGTACGGAATATCGGTCACTGTTGTGATTGAGTAACCCATCCGCCAAAACCTAAATCAGGCCCTCAGTGTTTTTGCTTCAGGCAACAGTAAAACAAAACAGGAAGAGCCTTGTTGTGCCAGCCCTTTAGGGTACAAAGTAAAGGTGGATGGGGCTTGCATTTTAGGATCTTCCTGCTTTCTTCCCATCTCAAGGTGGCAACCACATAATTAGTAATGACGGTGATGATGACGAGGGATATAGGGGTAGTGTAGAATCTCCCTCACTGTTGTGACAGGACGTTTAGATTCTAAGACATATAGAGACAAAGATTATCCCACCCTACTTCACACTTGTTTCATATTTTCTTACCTGCAGTCCAATAAAGGCTTCTGGATGCATCTGGGGAGAAATCAGAAGTGAATATTCTTGTGGATATTTTTCTGGATTTAGGAGAAGATATTCAGTGGTTACTGAGTTCCTTGCTCATCATTTTGTTTGTTGTTTCACTGGGACGGTCTATCTTGCTTTGGGTGGAACAGACATGGAAAATGATGTGGTCTCTGTCGGGACAGTTAACCAAGGCTTGATACGGTCACTGACATTCTGATGTAACGGGCTACTAAACACCTAGAATGTTAACCTGTTATGATTTTTGGTATCCAAGCTTCCATGTTTATTCACAATGTGTTTCGTATGACTTTATTAACGTTGCTGCTAGAGTTTACAGTAAAGAAAGTTTGTCATAATGTTCAAATCTGTCTCTTTAATAGAATTCAAACATCCTGTCACGACAGGGGAAAACGTTTGCAATTTTTCTACTCTGGACCCCACTGGTCCATTCAAGGTTAGTGGGTGTAGTCTATTGGCTAGTGCTTCCTGCACATTCTTTGAATTTCGAGCCACCCAGCACTAGACATGCTGCTTCTAGGAGGACTGAGTATTCGTCAGCTGCCTGGGAACAGAGGGCGTTGAGCGGGCATGCTTCCAGGGTGCCCTGACATGATCACATTAAGAGCAGAGACCGTTCCCCCCCTCATTGCCAAGACCCAGCCACTCCCCTCAGTGCAGCACTCCACTCCCCAAAGTCTGTATTTTAGTTAAATTTGCCTATGTACCATATCTGTGTGGACAGTGGTTCTTAAACTGTGAAAGTTCAGAAAATTAAGTAATGGCAACAGATTAGTAAAGTACATATACATAAAAAAGCAAAATTCAAAAATGCTCTGTAAAGGTGAGGAAGTTTGAAACTGGAAGCTAAAACTGAAGTTGGTGCTCTTACCTTGAATTGTAGGAGCAGCGCAAGTAGAACAAACAGAATCAAGTGTGGACGATTGGTGGTCTCAGTTGAAGCAGCACTGTTATGAACCAAGAATGCATAACAAGCAAACGCTTTGAATAGTAAAAAATACATTTTGAAAAACTCCAACATCCCTGTGAAAATTCAAATTTCGAGTTTCACAATTTTTTTGTGAATTAAATAAAATACTTCATATGTTGTGCATTTGTTTGATGTGTAGGTGCTCATCTATTTTTATTATTCTGAAGTTCAAATCACAGAACCGGACTAGGCAGAGGTGCCCGGCTTCCAGCGATGATACAGTGGGGATCCAAAGAAGTCAAAAGGTTAAGAACTACTGTGTTCGGAGGCAAGATACAAAGTTGTGGTTGGGTTTCTAAGAAGCTTGCCAGCCGACAGTGCATGTGCTACTTGCAAGATGTATTGTACAGGAAGCTGGTAGCCCATCCATTGCTTACCATTTGTTGGCTTGTCACTCTTATTTGCTGCTTTGTAATTGGGTAGTGCGTGCGTGGTATCACTTCTTCAGCTGGAGAATGGACTAAATCCAGATTGCTTTTCAGTTTGATTGCTGTACTCCAGCTGACTGAGATACTTTTTTTTATTTGTATTTATTCTTCATGTTTCTTCTTATTGTCACTGTTGCTTCCCCACCACCCTCCCTCCTATCCCACCTGCCATAAGAAACAAAAGTGCTATGACGGGGCAGCGCTGACTGCTGTCCTGTTGCCCATTCCCTCCCACCTGTTGCCCCATTCACTCTCGCCTCACATTGTCCCTGTTGCCCCACAACATGCTATGATGTGCTAATGGCATCATAGAGCATTTTCTTTCTTAAGCGATGCCGCACAGCAGCTGCACCGCAACATTGCTAAAAGACATTAACAAGCCAATAGCTCTCACATAGGCAAGACCTATGTCGTTGCTAATGCTTGTTTACTGGTATGGGCAGTATTTAATGTCCCATATGGTACAAAAATTAGGAAAATCGCCTCTAAGCCGGTAATCTTTACTCCAAACAATGCAGTTTTAAAATAGCATAAGTAAGCAGAAAAACATTCAAAACGTGTTCCAAAGCTGCTTCAATGAAACATGACTGATACAATAAAATATGTTAAAATTAATACGATTTTATATTAAGTCTCATTTAAGGATTATGCCCGGGTTATTATACAATCTTAACACATGGACAAATGCCCATGGGTGGTATTTTTTCGATTGGATAGGTGGCAACTCTATCGGGGTGGGACCCGCAGTAGAACTAGGCCATCCAGAGTCAACATGGCCGCGGTTGAACACTCCAATGAGCTCCAGATAAGAACGCCAAAGAAGAGAGCGTGTTGTAAACAGCTGCCCGGGAACAGAGGGCGGGGAGCGGGCATGCTTCCCAGGGCGCCCTGACATGATCAAATTAAGAGCAGAGACCGTTCCTCCTCATTGCCAAGACCCAGCCACTCCCCTCAGTGCTGCGCCCCACTCCCCAAAGTCTGTCTGAGTCCTAAAAAGGAAGCCATTTCCTCCGTCTGACTTGGAAGGAGAGGTGGGGGATGGGGAAAGAGAGCCGGGAGCCCGCGTCAGAGGCGGGAAGAAACTGTGCCTTCGAGAGCCAATGACGCATCTGAAAATAACAGGGTCTGGAAGCGCACACACGAGCAGTAAACACTGGGAGAGACCTGGACGCCTCCCTGCATGGACGGGAGCGTGACGCGCTGAAAATAACAGGCGCGGGGCGGTTCGCTCGCACACGGGGAGGGAGCGGCCTATCAGCTGCGCGCGACCCCGTCCCCTCCCCCACTCGGAACCCGTGACGCTGATGAAAATACTCAAGCAGACGGCGCAAGCGTCGGTTTACGGAGACCCCCTCCGCAAATTACGTACACTATTTAGTTTATACACTGTCTTTTATACAATCACAAGCAGATTTAACTGATTTTACAATACACGACAGAACGCTAACACAATCGACGGAAAATGGCAGCCGCACCACTCGGGAAGTATCCCGCAGAGGCAGTCGCACGTTGCACCTGAGAAAAACATGCCCAGGCAGTGTTAACGCAAGCATCGAGAAAGCCCTCCCCACCGAAGTAAAACAACAAATGGGATTCAGCTGCTTGGAAGCTGTTTCTAGAGAAGGCGACTGTTCCTTTGTCAGCCGTGGGAAGCTGATTAAATCCTGGCCCTTTAACTTTACGGGGATTGTGAGCTTGCCGTTCTGATTTTTTTTGTATAATCTGGAAATCAAGATTTAAAAGAAGCTAGCCTAGTTTGGTTGCTTTATTTTTACATTCTAGGAATTGTAACGATGTGTTTGTAAGGGGAAGTGCGAAACCGGCATTCCAAATAAATCCGGAATCCAAACGTTTATTTTCACGCCAGATGGAACAGTTTTCGAGCTCTGTGTCACAAGCAGTGCTTTATTTGTAACAGAATAACTGCCGTGGCCAAAACTTTAGCCGAGAAGTCCACGGCCAGCACCATTGGACGTCGGTGAGCCGAATACCATGGCCGTCTAGTCTTGATTCCAACTCACGCTGTTTAATTCACCACCAGACACACTCTTTCCCTTTAACTCACCCTTGCAGGTTCCTGCTTTCTCTATTTGTCACAGTGTTTACGTCTTTCTTCCACCCACCCCCTTGTGTTTTTGTCTCTCTTGTTCTCAGACAAAGTCTGATGAGGAGAAATAGGTATTGGTCCCCCAAAATGGGTCCCAGCTGCAACCACCCACTCAATTTAAGCAGTGGAGATGCTACCAAGGCCATCCAGTCCTCAGCATTCCATTCAGAAACCAAGGGCAGCTCCTCCATTATGGTGTCGCCCCACTGCTGAAAGGCAGCAGATGAAAAATAAACTGATAATAAAACTATTTTGTTATTATTTTATTTTCCACTTAGCCAGTCCATCGAGTCTAGGGTGGGGCCATCCTCTGCGTCTCAGCAGCAGCATCCAGGGAGGAGGAGTGGTTAAGTGCGCATGCCGGTTTGCCCAGCTGTCTGAGGATGGCCAAACAGACATACACTCTTCTATCTCTCCACCCGAGCTGTGTTGCACAGCCGGATGGAGATCCAGCGCAGGCTCCGAGGCCCTAACTGAGTGACATTTATGTCCGCTCACACCAATCCCAACGCTTCTCTCATGCTGGGTAATAGCGTGAAAGCAGCATCTGGACTGGGTGAGGAGGGGAGCAGAGGATCACTGAGGCAGCTGGAGCAGAGGAGCACAGTGGCGGCGTCCAGCAGCAGCAGGTAAGTCGTTTTTGTTTTTTTTATTAGCCGCCCGCGCTGCCCCACCAAGTGTTATTGGCAGCAGCTGCCACTGTCAGAAACCACTGCAGTCTGTCAGTGTAATTTGCTGTGTTCCTATGCAGTGTCTCATGAGTACCGTACAGCTCAAGGAATGAGATATATAGTAGAATGAAAGAAGGGAAAAAGTAGAAGCTTTATAGACTACTGACAAAAACAAAATAGGGCCCTCCATTTTCATTGTAAGACTCACACATTTGGACCTTGGGTTGATCTTTTACTAATAACAGGCTAAATTTTACCTGGTAAGAAGGGCTACACCTTAACCTTTATAAGCAGCGGTCTCAAACCTTTTCTGTAATGAGAGCTACTTCTGATCAGTTCCAATTGCTGTGAGCTACTGAAGGTCACGTAATGCACATTGTTACCAGACACCCCCTTGCCCAGCTTCATTGACTTTACACCTAATGTTAATGGAACCCAATACTATGGTTTGAACAAAATACTGCGACTGGGAGATTATGATAGGGCTGTCATGTGCGTCAGTGAGTGCATGGCCTGGGGGATGTATGAGTTTTGTGTCCATCCTGAAAGCCAGTGCTGTATGTAGTTGTGGCACAGGACATACCTTTTACCATACGTGGCACCATTACACGTAGAACAGAAGCTTACAATCATTTTTTTAAATGGGAGAAAGTTGACCTGGAAAAATATGTTCTTCAAAAAGGTTCATAATAAGGAAGATGTTTCTGCTCTTGATTGACCATTTTTTTGCACTTTAAATTTCTCCCATGGAAAATAAAATGGCTGAATTTTTCAGTTATAAATATGGCAGCCTATCAGCCAGTGGAAGAAAGGTGCCTGCTGTCTGTAAATGAGACACTTTTAAATGTGGGAAAATTCAACTGAAGAGTTAACTTTATGTTTATATGCATTACATAAAACTCAATATTTTATTTTTCTCCCATGTCAAAGTATATTTACAAACAGCAGGCATATTACTCTCAGTGGCCTGCAGACACAGTGAAATATTTATAATAGGAAAACACACTCCTTTGTTTAAATGTGAGGTGTTTAAAGTGAAGAAACATACTTCATGAAACATTAGTACTTAATTGACCTAATTTAAAGTAAAAATAACATTGACAATGTTTCATAGAAACATTTTTCTTCACTTTAAATTTCTCTTATTTAAAAGAAAATGGCTGTATTTTTCAGTCACAAATGTGGCACTGTGACTGCCAGCTATTGGAAGCAAGATGCTTGCTGCTAGTAAATGTGACACTTTGAAAAGGGAGAAAATTCAAATAAAGAGTTGACTTAATCATTAAGTATGGGCCCCTCTGCCACTATGGTGGAGGAGCATCACCACCGGCCAGCAGCTTCAATACTTTTACAGTAAAACCATAATAAACTATGTTTAAAAGGGGTGGGGTCATAGAGTGTGACAGGGCGCATACATGTTTTTCCTGCCGCACTAGACTCCTTCCAACCCAGCACTGTGTTGCCGGGTGGGAGAGAGCAGGCAGAGACTCTCACTCTGCCTCAGAGCGCCAGCAGCATGAAAGCAGCGTTAGGATTGGCCACAGGACAGACTGGGAGCCTGTGCATGCAGTGGAGGATTGGAGCGGCACTGCATGGCGAGAAAGGTATGTTTAGAAAAATTATTATATATTTCTTTTGTCATTCCCCCCTGCTACACACCACGCCGCCTTGATCCTTTTCTCTCCGACGAGCTGGGACTGTCATTAAGTAAACTCTTCATTTTAAATTTCCCTCATTTAAAACCACTCAGAAATATCATTTTGTTCTCATGCTTCAATACGGAGTTGAGAAGGACTTAAGAGTTAAATACCTCAGTGCTTCAATCAATCAATCATTGAATTTATAAAGCGCTCTA
Source organism: Pleurodeles waltl (assembly GCF_031143425.1). NCBI lineage: Eukaryota > Metazoa > Chordata > Amphibia > Caudata > Salamandridae > Pleurodeles > Pleurodeles waltl. The sequence continues at coordinate 427,777,747 of NC_090445.1, read as the reverse complement.
TGTACCCGTGAGGGTTTCAAGGCGCTGGGGGGTGGGGGAGTGCATTTGTTACTGATCGAAGAGCCAGGTCTTGAGGAGTCTTCTGAAGGTGAGTAGGTCTTGGGTCTGTCGCAGGTTGTAGGGAGCGTGTTCCAGGTTTTGGTGGCGAGGTATGAGAAGGATCTGCCGCCGGAGGTTTTTCGTTGGATGCGGGGGACGACGGCGAGGGTGAGGTTTGCGGAGCGGAGCTGACGAGTCAGGGTGTAGAAGCTGAGTCTGTTGTTCAGGTAGAAAGGTCCGGTGTCGTGGAGTGCTTTGTGGGCGTGGGTAAGAAGCTTGAAGGTGATCCTCTTGTCCACAGGGAGCCAGTGAAGGCTTCTCAGGTGGTGGGAGATGTGGCTGCGGCAGGGTACGTCGAGGATCAGCCGGGCGGAGGCGTTTTTTGAATGCATTGGAGGCATAGTAGGTCTTTTGCTGGGATGCCTGTGTGGAGTGCGTTGCCGTAGTCTAGCCTGCTGCTGACGAGGGCCTGTGTCACCATTCTTCTTGTTTCTGTTGGGATCCACTTGAAGATCCTACGGAGCATGCAGAGTGTGTTGTAGCAGGAGGAGGAGACTGCATTGACCTGTTTGGACATGGTGAGGGAGGAGTCGAGGACGAAGCCCAGGTTGCGTGCATGGTTGGTTGGTGTCGGTGGGGTTCCTAGTGCGGTAGGCCACCAGGAGTCGTCCCAGGCGGAGGGGGTGGGTCCTGGGATGAGGACCTCCGTCTTGTCCGAATTCAGTTTCAGACGGCTGCTTTTCATCCATTCGGCGATGGATTCCATTCCCTCGTGGAGGTTGGTTTTGGCTGTGCGCGGGTCTTTGGTGAGCAAGAGGATGAGCTGGGTGTCGTCGGCGTAGGTGAGAATGTTGAGGTTGTGTTGTTGGGCCACTTGTGCGAGGGGGGCCATGTAGATGTTGAACAGCGTCGGGCTGAGGGATGAGCCTTGGGGGACGCTGCAGATGATGTCGGTGGCTTCGGAGCGGAAAGGGGGGAGGCGGACTCTCTGGGTTCTGCCGGAGAGGAATGAGATGATCCAGTCGAGGGCTTTTCCTTGGATTCCGGTTTCGTGGAGGCGTGTTTTCAGGGTGCTGTGGCAGACTGTGTCGAAGGCGGCAGATAGGTCCAGGAGGATGAGGGCTGATGTTTCGCCGTCGTCCATTTGACGTCTGATGTCGTCTGTGGCGGCGAGAAGGGCAGTCTCAGTGCTGTGGTTTCATCTAAAGCCGGATTGGGAGGGAGCCAGGATGTTATTGTCTTCGAGGTGGCTGGTTAGTTGCGTGTTGACGATTTTTTCAATCACCTTCGCTGGGAAGGGGAGTAGGGAGATCGGTCGGAAGTTCTTGAGGTCATTGGGGTCTGCTTTGGGCTTCTTGAGGAGGGCGCGGATTTTGGCATGCTTCCAACTTTCCGGAAAAGTCGCTGAATCGAAGGAGATGTGGATGACCTTCCGTAGTTGGGGGGCGATGGTGGAGTCGGCCTTGTTGTATACGTGGTGGGGGCAGGGGTCTGACGGAGATCCTGAGTGGATGGAGTTCATGATCTTGCGTGTCTCTGTGTCGTTGATGTTGGTCCAGGACATCAGGCGGTTTGCACAGGTGGAGCTTTCGGGGGTGGGGTCTGGCTTGGGAGTGGCGTTGAAGCTGTTGTGGATGTCGGTGATCCTTCGGTGGAAGAAAGTGGACAGTGCGTTGCAGAGTTCTTGGGATGGAGGGATGTCGTTGACGTTGGCGCTGGGGTTGGAGAGTTCTTTTACGATGCTGAAGAGCTCTTTGCTGTCGTGTGCGTTGTTGTCCAGGCGGTCTTTGAAGTGGGATCCTTTGGTTTGTCTGATGAGTTGGTGGTGTCTGCAGGTGGCGTCCTTGTGGGCTGTGAGGCTGTCAGGTGTGCGTTTGAGGAGCCATTCCTTTTTTAGTTTCCGGCAGTCGCGCTTGGAGTTTAGAAGCTCGTCGGTGAACCAGGTGGCTTTTCTTCTGGCTTGGTTGTCGGTGGGTTTCTTGAGTGGCGCAAGGGTGTTGGCGCAATCGTTGATCCAGAGTGAGGTTGTGGGTGGCGGTGTCTGGGTCGGTGGGGTCGGAGGGTGGGTTCTGGGCGAGGGTGTTGGTAAGCTGGTCTTCCGTAACTTTGCTCCAGCATCGGCGGGGTGGTTGTTAGGTGCGATGGTGCTCGGCTTGTTTCTTGTAGGTGAAGTGGATGCAGTGGTGGTCGGTCCAGTGGAGTACAGTGGTGTGGTTGAAGGTGATGTGGGCGCTTGAGGAGAAGATGGGATCAAGCGTGTGGCCGACGATGTGGGTTGGAGTGTTAACAAGTTGTCTGAGGCCGTGGTTGGTGAGGTTGTCGGTCAGAGTAGTGGAGTTGGTGTCATTGTTGTTCTCCAGGTGGAAATTTAGGTTCCGAGGAGGATGTAATCTGTTGAGGTGAGTGCATGGGTGCTGGTGAGGTCGGCGATGGATTCGCTGAAAGGTGCTCGTGGTCTGGGAGGTCTGTAGATGAGCGTTCCTCTGAGTGTGGTGTTGGGGTCGGTGTGGATGCAGAAGTGTAGGTGTTCGGCGGTCTTGAGGGTGTCGTCAGTGTGGGTGTAGACGTTGAGGGTGGATTTGTGGGCGATGGCTATTCCTCCTCCGATTCCGTTGGTGCGGTCCTTTCGGATGATCTTGTAGCCGTCCGGGATGGCTATTGCGATGTTGGGCACCGAGGAGTCGTTCCACCAGGTTTCGGTCAGGAAGGCTACGTCTGGGGCGGTGGAGTCGAGCAGGTCCCAGAGCTCAATGGCGTGCTTGCGTGCGGAGCGGGTGTTGAGGAGTATGCAGTGGAGGTGGTTAGTTTCGGTCTTAGTCGGTTTTGTTGTTCTGTCGCAGGTGAATCTGCAGGTGCGGCATGCGAAGGGTCCGTGGGTGTTCCTTGGGGACGACTGGGAGCATGCTGTGATGCGGCCGGGATTGAAGGCGTTGAGTTGGTCGGTCGTGTAGCGGCATCTGGAGGTGCAGGGGTCTCGCGGACCAGGGGGGGGTGGCGCTGGACCATTAAGAAGGGAGGGGGGAAGGGGAAGGGAGGAGCAGCTGGGAGGCGGCGAATGGGGGCGCGAGGGGGGCGGGCCGCAGGGAGGCAGCGGTGGGCAAAGCGGCTTGGAGAGAGCTGGCGGCAAGGGGAGCGCGCAAGGGGCAAAAGCGGTTGAAAAAACTGGAAAAAGGCACAGAAGGAGAAACTGAGGGGTTAACGGCACACTAATACAGGGCACAAAAAACGAGTCACAGTAACATCAATGGCATGAACGGCACAGTAATTCACAATAATTCAAGGCACAGAGAACAAGTCACAATGGCATGAACGGCACAGTAATACAAGGCACAGAGAACAAGTCCCAAAACTTACAACGGTACAAAGCACAAGTCTAGTGACGCTTACCAGAGTCCACTAGACACCAGGGATGAGGCGCAGGTGGATGCCTGCGGGTGGAGGAGGGCCTCGAACGCGCGATTGGCAGCGCGTGCAGGGTCAGGGACAGGGGAACAGCTTGGTGGTGCTGCGGTCGTGGGGGAGCGGTCTCCTGACCAAAATCAGTTCTGCTTCAGTTCTGAACCACTGTGACCCACATAGGTCATAAATCTCAGTGGACCACTGTTCATTATGAGGTTCTGCTATCTGCAGCCTGATAGTAATGTAAAATAAACATAGCCTTTCCTTAACTTTAAAAGGAAAACTGAACACTTATTTATTGCAGTTCTTAGTTAAAAATGAACTGGAAGCTGGGAGCTACTTTGAAGGTTACTGCTAGCTACTGGTAGCTCGTGATCAACTGGTTGGGGACACCTGCTTTATAGAGAGGAACAAGAGATGCAATGACAGATAGAGAAAGGCATATACAAGCACACAGCATATACCAACCCACATATTGAAGATAGATTTGCGAGGATAGTTGCTTACACGCACACATATGCATACATACATTATGACATACCTATATTTGCAAGAATCAGTCATTGACCATAATGGAGTGTGTATTTGTTATTCTAACCCCAAACACGTTGTGATACTAGGGTGGATAATAGAGTGGACAGAAACACATCTAACTGCACTCTTACTTCTTTCTGATACACTTACTTCAAAGTACCTAAATACACTCCAGTGGCCAGACCTTGTAGCATAGTGGTCCTCACAGTAGTGGTGTTTTCTAACACTGTGAGGACCAATCCAGTCCTCAAAGTATGTGTTAACAACACACCCAGACATATTCAGGAGAAACACAAATCGCATATAGAAGATGTGACATGCACAAAGTACATCCTCCCCCCATGAACCTTTAGGATGAATATACAAGGCTACATCAACAAAAAAGAGATACAAAGGCGAGCAACTAACAAAGAATGTGCCAGAGAGAGTGTCTCACATACACACAACCAGGCACAAGGACACACAGAGAGCATATCAAATAGTTTGGTTAATTTTGTATCTGGTATTTGTTTCAAACAAAAGCACATACCAAATAAGCATGGATAAAGAGACACAGAACATATATATTGAAAAAGAGTACATTGATGTAGCCCATGTAACGAGAGTACCACATTTCTAGTGCAGGAGCCATAATCTTCAAATCAGTGATATCAACATGTGAGTTCACTACGGTCAGTTTATTCAAACCTAGACAAATCTCAGACTGTACATCGAAGTGCAAGAAAGGTAACGGGGGCCTAATGCCAAAAGAAAGAAGGAAACCTATTCCCACTGTTCTGTGACCTTGCATGGGTGCATATTTAATATTTCAGGGATTCACTAACTGGCAAGATGTATGCTAGGAAACTTGCAACTCTTGCGACTTTCCAGGCATCCTGGAAAATTCAAGCAAACCCCATCTTCTCTTGAAAAATAGATGAGTAATTTGACGGTCGAATACATTTTCCTGCCTTAGAGGAACTGGTTCCCCAAAATCCAAGCAATTATGGGTACTATTCTGTGCTGGATCCCACCCTGGAAAGAGATTTACTCCAACCTTTTCTTGGTGCAAAAGGAGCTGGAGATAACATAATGGATAATCATAAACAGAAGTTTGTGGGTTTTTACATACTCACACAGCATTCTTGCATTGTAACGCCCACTTGCTACCCCTGCTCATAGATTTACTCACCAAAACCTTCTGTAAGTAAACAGATTTACAAGTGCAAAACCAAGTTTTCTGAATTTTAAAACTGGTTATGATTGATACTTCTAATCACAGTTTCCTCCCCTTTATAGCCTCTCCAGGCCCAAGTCTGGATCTGGAGAATTCTTCAGCATTTCTCCCATGTGTTGGTAGGTGGTGCTACTTGCCTCCGTGGTAACAACGTACTGCCTGAATCTAGAGCTCTGCTCCTACCTTTGTCGGTCTTTCGACAACTCCTAAAACATTTCACTGTGCACTAGGAAATGGTGTCTGTACCAAAAACAAGAGGGTTCAAGCTGTGCAAGACTGTGGGAAGCAAATGTCCATCATGGATCCACACAAGATATGTCTGTAGTGCTTCAGCTTCAGACGTGACTATAGTTCATGTGACAAGTGTGCCCTAATGTATCCCATGGCGATCCAGGACTGGGAATTGAAACACAAGAAGCGGTCTCGGTCGAAGCAAAGGTCCACATTGCAGTCCCATTCCTAACCTCGAGTCCACTCCAGCAAAAGTCCACTTTTCAGTCAAAATTATCCAGTAGCCCTAGTTGAAATCTGGACACAAGCACAAAAATTCCAAGGGGGCTGGTCTCCATCATGCCACTCAACGTCTAGCTGAAAGGTGAGAGATCTTCAGGACACATATCTCACTCCCTCAATATCACCAGAGTCAATCTTGCAATTGGTCTTGGAGTGCTCTGAGTTTCCTGGGCTTTCGTTGATACTGCAGTAAATAACAGCCTTTAAAGATTACAGGCTTCAGATCTTCGGTACAATTCCAGCTTCATCTGATGTGCCTTTGTGCCCCAAGGAGCGTCAGAAGTCTCCACTAGGACCTCCAGCAACGGGTCTGCCTCTGACACTGTCTGCCCTGTGGGATCTGCTCCTAGACCTCAGACTCTGGCACTGACTTCTAAACCAGTGCCAAGGTTTGCACCCGTTTCCTATGTACTGTTGATGGCACCAACTCCAGTGGTGCTGATCAGTGTTGTTGATCGAATGAGAATTTACCTTAAAAAACAAACATTTGCGCAATGCAGTGGGTCTCACGTTTGCTCGAGTTAGAGCTATTAGCCCTGTAAATTCATAACTGGACTTGTAAAGAAAAACAATTGACATAAGCAAGAGCACCAAGGAGAGACACAAAGGAAAAAAAAGTTTGCACGCAGTCAAATGTGTCGGCATACGTGCAGTTATCCATGTAACAGGGTCAATGGCTAAGGCGGTAACAAAACTGCCCCAAGAAGAGACAAACGTAAAGCATTTGCCAATGATAACAAAGGATTTTTGAAAGGCAAGGCCACGAACAAGTAATAGTGATGGGCGTGAGGTGATCATGGCTAAAGGCCCACCTAGATACCAACACGTCGCAAAAACAGTGCTTGCGTGCTGCTATGCTCAACCTGAGGAGGTGACTAGCAAAACAGGAACAGGTTTGAGGACTGTCTCTCAATGTACATCGGATTGAAGCAGGTTTTTATACAATTCTCGGAGTACAATAAAACAATATAAAACATTCCGATCTTGGTAAAAATGCGAACAGTTGTCATGGAGTCATAAATATAGTTTCCAGATAGTAAATGCAGGTGGGCCTCGACCTGGCATGGAAACAATGTGGGCCAGCTAGTACCTGTCCAGATGTCCAGCGTGAGAGGTGTGCGGTCGCTGTGGGTGCTGTGTTCTGATTGGCTAAGGGTTCCTAACTACATGCAGCATCTAACTTTATAGTGTTTTTATTAACGCATACATCCCTCTAGCCATGTGTTTTTTATTGGGGCCAATCATTGGGGACCACTGTGGTGTTGCTGTGCCTATCAGAGGAATGTGATCCAAGTTTTCCTGTTTGTGCGTTTGCCTTCTGGCTTAGTGTTACCCCACCTGTGACCTGTCAGTTATTAACCTCAAGCTTATCAAGCTTAGGTCTCAGATCCTGCCTGACCATATACCTACGTGCCGGGGTTGACAGAGAGTTCACAACATGGGAATCCAATAATGGTGATATAATTTCATCCTGTATACAACTGTATTCCTGTGTGCATCAACATTGATTATTCCAATATGATCATTCTCCCCATAGTTGCATTTTTAGCTACGCCATCAAACCCACACGTCATGAGAGTCACACTGTGAGTAGCCTGTTGCCCCAGTTCCCTAACTACTTATACTCTATCCAATTTGGGGACTGCATTTTCACTGCAGGAAACCCCCACTTGCAGGAAACCACACAAAGGCAGTAATACAACATAAACAGGCAACAGTGACGTGTACAGACACGTCAGCCACTGGGGGAGCCAAGGGATCTAGTTTGTAAACCACTCCTGCTTGGGGGCACCTCCTTCGTCTTGCATGTCTTTCTGTAGTTGGTGCAATGCTTGAATGGCAAGTGTCAGAGTTCCATTGTTCATGTCGTTGCCAGATATAAAAGTACAGCAAGATGCACCGATCTTCCTGCAAACCACACCCTCCACTGCGGTCATCAACTTTAACACATACCGATGTCACATCACCATGAGGCCGATGGCTCTCAGTTCTTCCATGATTTCATTAAGGCCAATCTCAGTTCTGGTCATCATTTTGAGCATTTCCCACCAGGTTATTTGCAACCAGCATGCATTCACATTGGTTTGCAAGGCGAAGAAGGGTATGGACCCTCCTTCCAATGCTTCGGCATCGGTGAACAGTCTAATTTCCCCAGGAATGTCCTTGCACTGAGCCCATCCAAAATAATCAGCAGTTTTTTCTTTCAAGCTTGATGCAACAGTGTTGTTTTCTTCCTCAGCAGGTGTTGGTACAGTTCAGACAGATTCTCTCCGGGGATGACCATGGTTAGGGTATGTATAGTGACGACAGAGCAGGGGCCAGGTGTAGGAGGCTGGACTGGCTTGTAGTGAGTACCAAGGGGTACTTGCACCTTGCACCAGGCCCAGTTATCCCTTATTAGTGTATAGGGTGTCTAGCAGCTTAGGCTGATAGATAATGGTAGCTTAGCAGAGCAGCTTAGGCTGAACTAGGAGACGTGTGAAGCTACTACAGTACCACTTAGTGTCATATGCACAATATCATAAGAAAACACAATACACAGTTATACTAAAAATAAAGGTACTTTATTTTTATGACAATATGCCAAAGTATCTTAGAGTGTATCCTCAGTGAGAGGATAGGAAATATACACAAGATATATATACACAATAGCAAAAATATGCAGTATAGTCTTAGAAAACAGTGCAAACAATGTATAGTTACAATAGGATGCAATGGGGAAACATAGGGATAGGGGCAACACAAACCATATACTCCAAAAGTGGAATGCGAACCACGAATGGACCCCAAACCTATGTGACCTTGTAGCGGGTCGCTGGGACTATTAGAAAATAGTGAGAGTTAGAAAAATAACCCTCCCCAAGACCCTGAAAAGTGAGTGCAAAGTGCACTAAAGTTCCCCTAAGGACAAAGAAGTCGTGTTAGAGGAATAATGCAGGAAAGACACAAACCAGCAATGCAACAACTGTGGATTTCCAATCTAGGGTACCTGTGGAACAAGGGGACCAAGTCCAAAAGTCACAAGCAAGTCGGAGATGGGCAGATGCCCAGGAAATGCCAGCTGCGGGTGCAAAGAAGCTTCTACTGGACAGAAGAAGCTGAGGTTTCTGCAGGAACGAAAAGGGCTAGAGACTTCCCCTTTGGTGGACGGATCCCTCTCGCCGTGGAGAGTCGTGCAGAAGTGTTTTCCCGCCGAAAGAACGCCAACAAGCCTTGCTAGCTGCAAATCGTGCGGTTAGCGTTTTTGGACGCCTCTGAGGCCCAGGAGGGACCAGGAGGTTGCAAATTGGACCAGCAGAGAGAGGGGACGTCGAGCAAGACAAGGAGCCCTCTCTGAAGCAGGTAGCACCCGGAGAAGTGCCAGAAACAGGCACTACGAGGATGCGTGAAACGGTGCTCGCCGAAGTTGCACAAAGGAGTCCCACGTCGCCGGAGACCAACTTAGAAAGTCGTGCAATGCAGGTTAGAGTGCCGTGGACCCAGGCTTGGCTGTGCACAAAGGATTTCCGCCGGAAGTGCACAGGGGCCGGAGTAGCTGCAAAGTCGCGGTTCCCAGCAATGCAGCCCAGCGAGGTGAGGCAAGGACTTACCTCCACCTAACTTGGACTGAAGAGTCACTGGACTGTGGGGGTCACTTGGACAGAGTCGCTGGATTCAAGGGACCTCGTTCGTCGTGCTGAGAGGAGACCCAAGGGACCGGTAATGCAGCTTTTTGGTGCCTGCGGTTGCAGGGGGAAGATTCCGTCGACCCACGGGAGATTTCTTCGGAGCTTCTGGTGCAGAGAGGAGGCAGGCTACCCCCACAGCATGCACAAGCAGGAAAACAGTCGAGAAGGCGGCAGGATCAGCGTTACAGAGTTGCAGTAGTCGTCTTTGCTACTATGTTGCAGGTTTGCAGGCTTCCAGCGCGGTCAGCAGTCGATTCCTTATCAGAAGGTGAAGAGAGAGATGCAGAGGAACTCGGATGAGCTCTTGCATTCGTTATCTGAAGTTTCCCCAGAGACAGAGACCCTAAATAGCCAGAAAAGAGGGTTTGGCTACCTAGGAGAGAGGATAGGCTACTAACACCTGAAGGAGCCTATCAGCAGGAGTCTCTGACGTCACCTGGTGGCACTGGCCACTCAGAGCAGTCCAGTGTGCCAGCAGCACCTCTGTTTCCAAGATGGCAGAGGTCTGGAGCACACTGGAGGAGCTCTGGACACCTCCCAGGGGAGGTGCAGGTCAGGGGAGTGGTCACTTCCCTTTCCTTTGTCCAGTTTCGCGCCAGAACAGGGGCTAAGGGGTCCCTGAACCGGTGTAGACTGGCTTATGCAGAATTGGGCACCTCTGTGCCCAATAAAGCATTTCCAGAGGCTGGGGGAGGCTACTCCTCCCCTGCCTTCACACCATTTTCCAAAGGGAGAGGGTGTCACACCCTCTCTCAGAGGAAGTTCTTTGTTCTGCCATCCTAGGCCAGGCCTGGCTGGACCCCAGGAGGGCAGATGCCTGTCTGAGGGGTTGGCAGCAGCAGCAGCTGCAGTGAAACCCCAGGAAGGGCAGTTTGGCAGTACCAGGGTCTGTGCTACAGACCACTGGGATCATGGGATTGTGCCAACTACGCCAGGATGGCATAGAGGGGGCAATTCCATGATCATAGACATGTTACATGGCCATTTTCGGAGTTACCATTGTGAAGCTACATATAGGTAGTGACCTATATGTAGTGCACGCGTGTAATGGTGTCCCCGCACTCACAAAGTTCAGTGAATTGGCTCTGAACAATGTGGGGGCACCTTGGCTTGTGCCAGGGTGCCCACACACTAAGTAACTTTGCACCTAACCTTTACCAGGTAAAGGTTAGACATATAGGTGACTTATAAGTTACTTAAGTGCAGTGTAAAATGGCTGTGAAATAACGTGGACGTTATTTCACTCAGGCTGCAGTGGCAGGCCTGTGTAAGAATTGTCAGAGCTCCCTATGGGTGGCAAAAGAAATGCTGCAGCCCATAGGGATCCCCTGGAACCCCAATACCCTGGGTACCTCAGTACCATATACTAGGGAATTATAAGGGTGTTCCAGTAAGCCAATGTAAATTGGTAAAAATGGTCACTAGCCTGTTAGTGACAATTTGGAAAGAAATGAGAGAGCATAACCACTGAGGTTCTGATTAGCAGAGCCTCAGTGAGACAGTTAGTCACTACACAGGTAACACATTCAGGCACACTTATGAGCACTGGGGCCCTGGGTTACCAGGGTCCCAGTGACACATACAACTAAAACAACATATATACAGTGAAAAATGGGGGTAACATGCCAGGCAAGATGGTACTTTCCTACACAACCCCCCCCCCCCCCAAACGAAGGACAATAAGACTAGCCATGACCTGATGAGTCTTCATTGTCTAAGTGGAAATATCTGGAGAGTCCATCTGCATTGGAGTGGCTACTCCCAGGTCTATGTTCCACTGTATAGTCCATTCCCTGTAGGGATATGGACCACCTCAACAATTTAGGATTTTCACCTTTCATTTGTTTTAGCCAAAGTAGAGGTTTGTGGTCTGTCTGAACAATGAAGTGAGTGCCAAACAGGTATGGCCTCAACTTCTTCAGAGCCCAGACCACAGCAAAGGCCTCCCTCTCAATGGCAGACCAACGCTTTTCTCTAGGGGTCAACCTCCTACTAATAAAAGCAACAGGTTGATCCTGGCCCTCAGAATTAAGTTGTGATAGGACTGCCCCTACTCGTAATTCAGATGCATCAGTTTGGACATAGAATTTTGTAGAGTAACAAGGGCTTTTCAGGACAGGTGCAGAGCACATGGCCTGCTTCAGCTCCTCAAAAGCTTTCTGACAGTTTGCTGTCCATAATACCTTTTTAGGCATTTTCTTGGATGTGAGGTCATTAAGAGGGGCTGCAATGGAGCCATAGTTCTTAATGAACCTCCTGTAATACCCAGTGAGGCCTAGGAAGGCTCTCACCTGAGTCTGAGTGGTAGGGGGAACCCAATCAATAATTGTTTGGATTTTCCCCTGAAGTGGTGCAATCTGTTCCCCACCAACAAGGTGTCCCAGATAAACCACCTTACCCTGCCCTATCTGGCACTTTGAAGCCTTGATAGTGAGGCCTGCCTTTTGCAGGGCCTCCAAAACTTTCCATAGGTGGACCAGGTGATCATCCCAGCTGGAGCTAAAGACAGCTATATCGTCCAAATATGCTGCACTGAAAGCTTCCAGCCCTTGCAGGACTGTGTTCACCAACCTCTGAAAAGTGGCAGGTGCATTTTTCAAACCAAAAGGCATTACAGTAAACTGGTAATGTCCTCCAATGGTAGAAAATGCAGTCTTAGGTTTAGCATCTTCTGATAATTTGATCTGCCAATACCCTGCAGTCAAATCAAAAGTGCTTAGATACTTGGCAGATGCCAGTGTATCTATAAGCTCATCTGCCCTGGGTATAGGGTGAGCATCAGTTTTGGTTACCAAGTTGAGACCTCTATAGTCTACACAAAACCGCATTTCCTTCTTTCCATCTTTAGAATTGGGTTTTGGTACCAGTACCACAGGAGAAGCCCATGGACTGTCAGAGTGCTCAACCACTCCTAGTTCCAACATTTTCTGAACTTCTTGCTTTATGCAGTCCCTGACATGGTCAGGCTGCCTATAGATCTTACTTTTGACAGGTAAACTGTCTCCAGTATCTATAGTGTGCTCACACCAAGAAGTGGTGCCTGGCACAGTAGAGAAGAGTTCTGAAAATTGTCCTAGGAGATTTATGCAATGGTCTTTCTGCTCAGCAGTAAGACAATCTGCCAAAACTACACCTTCCACAAGAGCATCTTGTTCTGTGGAAGAGAAGAGATCAGGTAGAGGATCACTGTCTTCTTCCTGTCCCTCATCAGTTGCCATGAGCAGGGTGAGATCAGCCCTGTCATAGTAGGGTTTCAGGCGGTTGACATGGAGCACCCTAAGGGGACTCCTGGCAGTGCCTAAGTCAACCAAGTAGGTGACTTCACCCTTCTTTTCAACAATTGTGTGGGGTCCACTCCATTTATCTTGAAGTGCTCTTGGGGCCACAGGCTCCAAGACCCACACTTTCTGCCCTGGTTGGTACTGAACCAAAACAGCCTTCTGATCATGCCATTGCTTCTGGAGCTCTTGGCTGGCCTGAAGGTTTTTACTGGCCTTTTTCATGTACTCAGCCATCCTTGATCCGAGGCCAAGTACATAATCCACAATATCCTGCTTAGGAGCTTTTAAAGGTTGTTCCCAACCCTCCTTTACAAGTGTGAGTGGACCCCTAACAGGGTGTCCAAAAAGAAGTTCAAAGGGGCTGAAGCCCACTCCTTTCTGGGGTACCTCCCTGTAGGCAAAAAGGAGGCATGGTAGAAGGATATCCCATCTCCTGCGGAGTTTTTCAGGGAGACCCATAATCATGCCTTTGAGAGTTTTATTAAATCTCTCCACCAGTCCATTTGTTTGTGGATGATAGGGTGTTGTGAACTTGTACGTTACACCACACTCCTTCCACATGGCCTTTAAGTATGCAGACATGAAATTGCTTCCTCTGTCTGATACTACTTCCTTTGGGAAGCCCACCCTGGAAAATATTCCCAGGAGGGCCTTTGCCACTGCAGGAGCTGTAGTGGTCCTTAAAGGAATTGCTTCAGGATATCTTGTGGCATGGTCCACTACCACCAAGATAAACCTATTGCCTGAAGCAGTAGGAGGGTCAAGGGGGCCAACTATGTCAACCCCTACCCTTTCAAAGGGAACCCCAACCACAGGCAGTGGGATAAGGGGTGCCTTTGGGGTGCCACCTGTTTTGCCACTGGCTTGACAGGTTTCACAGGACTTACAAAATTCCTTTGTGTCCTCAGACATCCTAGGCCAATGAAACAGGGGAACAAGCCTGTCCCAAGTTTTCATTTGTCCTAGATGCCCAGCTAAGGGAATGTCATGTGCCAGTGTTAGGAGGAACTTTCTGTACTCCTGAGGAATCACTAATCTCCTGGCAGCTCCAGGTTTAGGATCCCTATGCTCAGTGTACAAGAGGTTGTCCTCCCAGTAAACTCTGTGAGAGTCACTGACATCCCCATTAGCCTGTTTGACAGCTTGCTGTCTGAGACCCTCTAATGTGGGACAGGTTTGCTGTGCCACACTCAGCTCCTCTCTGGCAGGCCCCCCTTCACCCAAAAGCTCAGCAGTGTCTGCTTCCAGCTCCTCTGGTGTAGGTTCTGCACAGGGAGGGAATTCTTCTTCCTCAGAAGTTGAATCCACTGTAGAGGGAGGGATAGTAGGAAGTGGTTTGCTTCTACTAGCCCTAGCTTTAGGGAGCACTTGGTCCATTGTTCCAGGATCCAAGCTTCCCTGTCCTTTTTGCTTTTTGGCCTGAGCCCTTGTCAAAGCAAAAATATGCCCTGGGATGCCCAGCATTGCTGCATGGGCCTCCAACTCCACATCTGACCAAGCTGATGTCTCCAAATCATTCCCTAATAGACAGTCTTCAGGTAAATCTGAAGCTACCACAACTTTCTTTGGACCAGTTACCCCCCCCCAGTTGAGATTTACAACAGCCATGGGGTGGCTTTGTGTTATGTTGTGAGCATCGGTTACTTGGTACTGGTGTCCAAGTATGTGTTGTTCAGGGTGCACCAGTTTCTCAATCACCATTGTGACACTGGCACCTGTGTCCCTGTAGGCCTGGACCTCAACACCATTTATTAGGGTTAGTTGCTTGTACTTCTCCAAGTTATGGGGGCAAGCAACCAAAGTGGCTAAATCAATAGCCCCTTCAGAGACTAAAGTAGCCTCTGTGGTCTCCCTAATCAGACCAACCCCAACTAAGTTACCAAAAGTGAGCCCAGCTACTCCCTTGGATTGGCTATTAGTAGGTTTGCTCCCACCACCACTGCTATTAGTAGGGACACTAGGTGTAGCAGTAGGGGTTGTAGTGGTAGGAGCAGTGGTGCCTTTCTTTGGACAACTGGGATCTGTTGTCCAATGGCCTTTTATTTTACATAAATAGCACCATGGTTTCTTTTCCTTGTTCTGATTAAAGGAGGATTTGGACCCACCACCCCCACCAGAGTGTTTTTGTGGGCCTGATGAAGACTCATTTTTAGATTTGTCCCCACCCTTGTCAGAAGACTTACCATCCTTCTTTTTGTTGCCATCTTTGTCACCCCCTGTATGAACTTTTCTGTTCACTCTTGTTCTGACCCATTTGTCTGCCTTCTTTCCCAATTCTTGGGGAGAGGTCAGATCAGAGTCCACCAAGTACTGGTGCAACAAATCAGACACACAATTATTAAGAATATGCTCTCTCAGGATTAAGTTATACAGGCTGTCATAATCAGTAACTTTACTGCCATGTAACCACCCCTCCAAGGCCTTCACTGAATGGTCAATGAAATCAACCCAGTCTTGTGAAGACTCCTTTTTGGTCTCTCTGAACTTTATCCTGTACTGTTCAGTGGTTAAGCCATAACCATCCAGGAGTGCATTCTTAAGAACTTGGAAATTATTAGCATCATTTTCTTTCACAGTAAGGAGCCTATCCCTACCTTTTCCACTAAATGATAGCCATAGGATAGCAGCCCACTGCCTTTGAGGGACATCCTGTACAACACAGGCCCTCTCAAGTGCAGCAAACCACTTGTTAATGTCATCCCCCTCCTTATAAGGGGGAACTATCTTGTGCAGATTCCTGGAATCATGCTCTTTTGCAGGATGACTATGGGGAATACTGCTGCTGCCACCATGGGTATCTAAACCCAACTTCTGTCTTTCCTTCTCTAATTCAAAAGACTGTCTATCCAAATCCAGCTGTTGCTTTTTAAGCTTCAGTCTGGTTTGTTCCACCCTCAACTTATTGAGTTCCCTCTCTAACATTCTGTCATCAGGGTTGGTGGGAGGGACATTCCTAGAAACAGAGCTATGATGGGAATGAACAGAAGGAGACCTGTCCCTTACAGAAGCCACCCTAACAGCTTGGTTAACAGAAACATTACTACCAGTATGGTGAGAATAAATGCTTTTGCTATGATGTGAGACAACACTATTTGTATGGTGTGGCTCATCATCATTACCAACTATGCTAGACTGTCTAGTAATGGGCAGGCTAGGAAGTTTCTTTCCTGAATCTTTTCCTGGGGGAGTCCCTGAATCAGATTGAGAACTATTAGGTACTTTTTCAACAGATGAGGCACCTATGGCCTTATCCTGTTCTCTAAGCATGTTAAGTAACAGTTCCAAGGAAGGATTCTTCCCTACACTCAAAACCTCTCTCTATACAGAGACTCCTTGCTCTTTTCCAGCTAAGGTTGTCATATGCAAGTTTGGACAGATCAACATTTTGGCCTGTGCCAGACATTTTTTAGAGAGAGTTAAAGTGATAGAAAAAGAGAAAAAAGTTTTCAGAACTTTTTGGAAAGACAGAAAAAACTTTTTAAACTTTTAAGAACTTTTTGAAAGTTTAGAAGTACTTTTCAGCACTTAGAAAAGAGTGAAAAGAGGAAATGCAAAACTTGTTGGCTATGTGTATATACACTGACCTTGTTTTGTATATTTTTCTCTTATGAAAAGTACAATGACAAGAGTGGTAAGTAGTCTCAAGCACTTATCCCACCACTGCACAACCAATGTAGGAGGCTGGACTGGCTTGTAGTGAGTACCAAGGGGTACTTGCACCTTGCACCAGGCCCAGTTATCCCTTATTAGTGTATAGGGTGTCTAGCAGCTTAGGCTGATAGATAATGGTAGCTTAGCAGAGCAGCTTAGGCTGAACTAGGAGACGTGTGAAGCTACTACAGTACCACTTAGTGTCATATGCACAATATCATAAGAAAACACAATACACAGTTATACTAAAAATAAAGGTACTTTATTTTTATGACAATATGCCAAAGTATCTTAGAGTGTATCCTCAGTGAGAGGATAGGAAATATACACAAGATATATATACACAATAGCAAAAATATGCAGTATAGTCTTAGAAAACAGTGCAAACAATGTATAGTTACAATAGGATGCAATGGGGAAACATAGGGATAGGGGCAACACAAACCATATACTCCAAAAGTGGAATGCGAACCACGAATGGACCCCAAACCTATGTGACCTTGTAGCGGGTCGCTGGGACTATTAGAAAATAGTGAGAGTTAGAAAAATAACCCTCCCCAAGACCCTGAAAAGTGAGTGCAAAGTGCACTAAAGTTCCCCTAAGGACAAAGAAGTCGTGTTAGAGGAATAATGCAGGTAAGACACAAACCAGCAATGCAACAACTGTGGATTTCCAATCTAGGGTACCTGTGGAACAAGGGGACCAAGTCCAAAAGTCACAAGCAAGTCGGAGATAGGCAGATGCCCAGGAAATGCCAGCTGCGGGTGCAAAGAAGCTTCTACTGGACAGAAGAAGCTGAGGTTTCTGCAGGAACGAAAAGGGCTAGAGACTTCCCCTTTGGTGGACGGATCCCTCTCGCCGTGGAGAGTCGTGCAGAAGTGTTTTCCCGCCGAAAGAACGCCAACAAGCCTTGCTAGCTGCAAATCGTGCGGTTAGTGTTTTTGGACGCTGCTGAGGCCCAGGAGGGACCAGGAGGTCGCAAATTGGACCAGCAGAGAGAGGGGACGTCGAGCAAGACAAGGAGCCCTCTCTGAAGCAGGTAGCACCCGGAGAAGTGCCAGAAGCAGGCACTACGAGGATGCGTGAAACGGTGCTCGCCGAAGTTGCACAAAGGAGTCCCATGTCGCCGGAGACCAACTTAGAAAGTCGTGCAATGCAGGTTAGAGTGCCGTGGACCCAGGCTTGGCTGTGCACAAAGGATTTCCGCCGGAAGTGCACAGGGGCCGGAGTAGCTGCAAAGTCGCGGTTACCAGCAATGCAGCCCAGCGAGGTGAGGCAAGGACTTACCTCCACCAAACTTGGACTGAAGAGTCACTGGACTGTGGGGGTCACTTGGACAGAGTCGCTGGATTCGAGGGACCTCGCTCGTCGTGCTGAGAGGAGACCCAAGGGACCGGTAATGCAGCTTTTTGGTGCCTGCGGTTGCAGGGGGAAGATTCCGTCGACCCACGGGAGATTTCTTCGGAGCTTCTGGTGCAGAGAGGAGGCAGGCTACCCCCACAGCATGCACAAGCAGGAAAACAGTCGAGAAGGCGGCAGGATCAGCGTTACAGAGTTGCAGTAGTCGTCTTTGCTACTATGTTGCAGGTTTGCAGGCTTCCAGCGCGGTCAGCAGTCGATTCCTTATCAGAAGGTGAAGAGAGAGATGCAGAGGAACTCGGATGAGCTCTTGCATTCGTTATCTGAAGTTTCCCCAGAGACAGAGACCCTAAATAGCCAGAAAAGAGGGTTTGGCTACCTAGGAGAGAGGATAGGCTACTAACACCTGAAGGAGCCTATCAGCAGGAGTCTCTGACGTCACCTGGTGGCACTGGCCACTCAGAGCAGTCCAGTGTTGCCAGCAGCACCTCTGTTTCCAAGATGGCAGAGGTCTGGAGCACACTGGAGGAGCTCTGGACACCTCCCAGGGGAGGTGCAGGTCAGGGGAGTGGTCACTCCCCTTTCCTTTGTCCAGTTTCGCGCCAGAGCAGGGGCTAAGGGGTCCCTGAACCGGTGTAGACTGGCTTATGCAGAATTGGGCACCTCTGTGCCCAATAAAGCATTTCCAGAGGCTGGGGGAGGCTACTCCTCCCCTGCCTTCACACCATTTTCCAAAGGGAGAGGGTGTCACACCCTCTCTCAGAGGAAGTTCTTTGTTCTGCCATCCTGGGCCAGGCCTGGCTGGACCCCAGGAGGGCAGATGCCTGTCTGAGGGGTTGGCAGCAGCAGCAGCTGCAGTGAAACCCCAGGCAGGGCAGTTTGGCAGTACCAGGGTCTGTGCTACAGACCACTGGGATCATGGGATTGTGCCAACTACGCCAGGATGGCATAGAGGGGGCAATTCCATGATCATAGACATGTTACATGGCCATTTTCGGAGTTACCATTGTGAAGCTACATATAGGTAGTGACCTATATGTAGTGCACGCGTGTAATGGTGTCCCCGCACTCACAAAGTTCAGTGAATTGGCTCTGAACAATGTGGGGGCACCTTGGCTAGTGCCAGGGTGCCCACACACTAAGTAACTTTGCACCTAACCTTTACCAGGTAAAGGTTAGACATATAGGTGACTTATAAGTTACTTAAGTGCAGTGTAAAATGGCTGTGAAATAACGTGGACGTTATTTCACTCAGGCTGCAGTGGCAGGCCTGTGTAAGAATTGTCAGAGCTCCCTATGGGTGGCAAAAGAAATGCTGCAGCCCATAGGGATCTCCTGGAACCCCAATACCCTGGGTACCTCAGTACCATATACTAGGGAATTATAAGGGTGTTCCAGTAAGCCAATGTAAATTGGTAAAAATGGTCACTAGCCTGTTAGTGACAATTTGGAAAGAAATGAGAGAGCATAACCACTGAGGTTCTGATTAGCAGAGCCTCAGTGAGACAGTTAGTCACTACACAGGTAACACATTCAGGCACACTTATGAGCACTGGGGCCCTGGGTTACCAGGGTCCCAGTGACACATACAACTAAAACAACATATATACAGTGAAAAATGGGGGTAACATGCCAGGCAAGATGGTACTTTCCTACACCAGGCCATCCAGGGACAAACTGGGTGTAAGCAAACTCGCTGCATTGCCGGTAGGTGTCCATCAGCGTGAAGGTGCCCCATTGCATGTGTGGAATGTGCAGTTTTGTGCCACAGTTTTCACTCGTACCCAACGGAATGGTTCCTTTGTCTCTGAAACATAAGGCATACAGTGTGAGTTTACGTACAATTAGGGGTTTCCCCTTCCCTTTTATCCATCTATCTCAGTGTCCAAAATCCCCTGACACAAGTTATCTACGCTGTTGTCCAGTGCTCCCCTACAAGACCCATTTCCGTTCATATCATCTAGGTGGATGACCCTGCACTGAAACGCCATGTAAAGGGTCCACTTGTTGTTAATGAAGAAGGTCCCAGTCACGCCACCCTGGGACCACAGATGGATGTGGGTGAGGACATGTTTTTGCACTGGTTGGGTGGTTTAACTACCTCCAAGAATCTCTTCTCATCATGGGCCAAAAAGTGTCCTCCCCATAGCTCCCTTTCTGCGCATCCTTTCTAGCTCATTTTGAATATCGCTAGGCTCAGTGAGGAGGAACAGTGCTGTATGATTGGTATTGTAGCGGGTCACATTTGCTATTACCCTATGGGGCTGTACTCTATTAGGTTTTATTTTGCCCCTAATTCTACATAGGTACAAATGGATATGGCATTTCACTTTTCTGGGGCTACCTCTTGCGATAAGTAAAGCCTGTCTGTGCCTACCGCATGTGGTATCAGCCAACAGACATAACATGACTCGGCTGATGTCTTGGAGCCCACTGCGGTCATGTGCTAATAACACATGTGTAAAAGGGTGCTGTGTACTGCGTGTGGAATACTGGTGATGGGTGTGGTGTAATAATAGGTGACGTGAGGGCGGTCCCTCCACAAGCGTGGTAGTAATTTTCAAATAGACTCCATTAGACTAGACTGTTCTTTGGAAATGCATAACAGAGGATGTATAAATGCATAAAAACACATAACTTTTCAAACATTGTAGGCCTTGAGATTATTCCAGCGGAGATGTCTTCTTGGTGAGGGGAGTTCCTTGGTTGAAACCAGTTTGAAGAACATCTTTGGAGCAAGGTGTGGTTCGGGATCCAATTAGGGGTATGGATGTGGAAACCTCTTGTGGTGGTTTGTGGCTTTTGTTCCTGTTAGATATGAAAGTCCTTTGGAGCAGTTTGTGGCTCTTGATCCTGCTGGGGGTACAGGTGCGGCCGCTGAGAAGGTGATGGTCTACTGTAGAGGTGGTGCACTTAGCGGCTTGACTGCGAACCTGTTGGGCAATAGCTATGTTTGGTTGTTATAAAAGAAAGACCATTACATCCTTGCATGTTGACAATTATTAATTTCTACATTTCTTAGATAAGACACTGGAAGGTGTCCCCTCTCAGGATACCTTGTTTGTAAAAAAAAATAAAAAAAAAATTGGTAACTGTTTAGGCACGTGTTGATTCTTATGGGTTGTTGGGTCTCCCCTTTCTCTGTGCTTGACTCAGTGTACGTCTGAATGGCATGGTTTACGGGGTGATGCTTGTGAATGTGGTTCATTTTAACTTTTGGCTGGCGGTCAGTTGTCATCGCCAGCCCTCCAGTACTCTAGTGTGCGCATGGGGGTGCCATCAGTGTGGGCGGTGTTTTGACCTAAACTTGCATGGGGGATATAAAAGAGAAGGTGTGTCACACTCAGCGTTGGTCAGCAATCACAACATGCCCCAAGGTCATGCGTGTGCCCCTCTAGTCCCAGCATGTGGCATGCAACAGGACCCTCCCAGGTGGCTCCAGATGTCCTGGCTACGCCCTTTTCTAGAGGCTTCCTTTGTGCTTCTTTGTTTGGTTTTGGGTGTTTCTCTAGACCTCTGATCTTTACTGTCATAAACTGGAGGGGGTTGGTCAGTTGGTAAGCGCCCCCCCTGTGCCTTTCATTTGTGGAGTTTGAAATCGGGTTTGTTGCTCCCTTTAAACAGTGTGTAAGGCCTTACGTGTTGCCTGATTGCTAGGCCTGCTGCGTGGTTGAGCACATTTTTGCTTTCTACTCTGCTTGGAGCTGAGATGGGTGGTTTTGGACTCTCTTCCCTGGCACCCCCTTCTCACTTGGACCATAGGTTTTTGGGTCTCCAGTTCTTAGCTGCTATTGGGAAGCTCTGGGGGAAAGGAGAAGGCAAAGATATTGCCATATTGGAAGTCTAGAGTAAGGCCAGGTACTCGCCGAGGTTTGCCCGGATTATGGGGTTGGACTGGGACGACTGATTGTCCTGGCGAACCTCCTTTACTGACTTGATGCCATGCAGTGCTCTGCAACCTGTTGGAACTCATGCATGCACTGTGAGGGTTATCGGGTCCGTGCTGCCCCAACCTCACGGGAAGCCTGGCTCCCGACACTGGAGGACAGCTTTATTTTGGAACCAAAAAGGGGGCCCCAATTTGACTGGGGTCTCCTGGAGGCACTGTTGCTCAAGGAACTTCACCCCAAAAGGAACTCCCCTTCCCGGTTGGGTGCCCGTGAATGGGGACCTTTTGACTTGGTAATTGGAACCTGTCCAATTTGACTGATGGGTAGCAGGAACTTAGGTACCTGCTTTTTAAGCACTGGTCGGGGAGCCGCCCTGCCCCCCTTCGTCAGGCTGCCAACCAACCCCACCCCTGGGAATCAGCAGCAGAGTGGGGCCTAGGCTCCCGTCCGCACCAGGAACGGTGACTTTTATTGGGCATACCCGGTCGACAGCAGCACAGTAACCCAGAATGGCGGACTCCAGTGAGGATACTTGGTCGACAGCCGCACAGCACTCCAGAATTTTCCTGAATGCAGATAAAGCTTTTAATCCTTTACATCTCTAATCTCATTTGTTTTTCTCTTGAGCCTTTGCTGCAGTGAATTTTAATGCGTGTGCGAAATGAATGGCTTTGCTTTGGGGGATAATAAGGTTTACTGTTCATTTGTGTTCTGCATCGGTGCAAAGGCATTTCTTCCCCAAACAGTTACCCATCACTGCTGCAGCTGTGGCCCTGGTCCTTGTTGGACTGAGTTCCCTGTCTGTGGCTGCTGATGTCATGCGTTGGTCCAACTACCTAACCTCTGTTGCGGTGGTGCAGATGTAGACTGACTTCCCTGCGGTTAGATATAAGGTGCAGTTAGGTTTCGATGGGCTTCACCTTGCGGATGGGAATTTTGCAGGGCCTGGCCCCGGCTCATTGACTTCTGCTCGTGGTTTGCCTTTAGCCGGTATCAGTCGGTCATGTGGCCCAATCTGTGGCAGTAGTAGCACTGTATGCGGTATGGCTGCTGCCAACCTCTCTGGTCTCTATAGCTATATTGGAACCCTTTGAGGTCTTGCAGAGGGCTTCCCTTCAGGACTGGTCCATTTACACACTTGCAGCCAATGTGGCCCCCTTGAGGGGGTCTTCCTGAGGTTATGTTGGACCAACTTAGCGGGCCTACTTCTGTTTTTCCTTATCCTTTTCCTGTTTCCTTTTGTGAAACTGCAATATGTGTGCTTGTATCTCCCTCCAGGGTTTGGTGTCTAGCCCTACTACACTGTGTAAACTGCTTTGTACTTCGGTGGGCAGCCCCTTCTTGAGGATATTGTAAATAAAAGATGACCTGAGGGCCTGTATCAGTCCATGGTTGTCCTGTCTCCATGGCTAACTCAGCCTGTCTAGAAAATCTGTTATGGTTTGCTGGTTTCTGCCATCAGCCCTCCTACATCTGGGCAGTCAGCGCACATTTCCCTCAGGGCTGTCCATATTTAGTGCCTTTATGAATTGAATGCGGCCCGTCATGCTCCGTGTTTGTCAGCATGATTGATGGGATACGGGCTTGGGCGAACACCGTATTAGTCTGCTCAACGATAATGCTACTTAGCAGACATTTAACATTGCCTATCACTAAGATTATTCCTACTGTGTTCTTCTCAAAGCATGAGATCCGCTTGCCGGTCCAATTCATGAATGGCAGCAGTTTGGCTCTTAGCCCTTCCATGTCCATCTGAGCCTATTGATACATAGATGGTCCCTGTCGTGCCCTTCTGTAGTAGCAGGCATATTCTTGTTTTGGGACGCTCTGCTGGTTTTCCTTCAGACACTCCTGCTTGTAAGGGAAGTTCCACTTGGAATATCCCCCTCCATGCCAGATGCATTCTTCTGCAATTGCTATGTCTTTTGGTTCAAAGGATCCCTCCTCCGGCCAAGATCTATCATATTGATTACTTCTATCTGTCCTGCTAGCTAACAGGTAGCAAAACGGTCGGGCGAAGATATTGCCTTTCTCCTGAGCTACAAATCCCTTGGGGTGAATTTACCTCTGTTGCCCAATCGGAGGGAGCTACGGACGTCGTCGTCATCGCTGCTCTCCTCGTGTGTCTAAACTAGGTTTGCAACAGGCTGCCTTGGTCCCTAATTTCCTGGTCAGCCCCTCTTCTTCACTGGCGCTCTGGTGCAGCACAGACCCCAGTCAAAAACTTTGCTTATGATTTTACCTCAGATTCTTCCATGACTGGCGCTCTGTACCTACCACCCCTGTTCTCCTCAGGTTGAGGGTGAGCTGCTCTACACTCTGGTTGGGCTTCCAGGGTGCGAGTTCTCTCTCTCTCCCTAGTTCACATCTTTCCTCTGATTGCATCAATCGCTCTGAGCTATGTGCTGTGCTCCTAAGTCTAGACCTGCCCTTTAGCGCACTCTCTGTGATTTCCTCGGCTACCTGAGCGTGCTTTGTGGCTCCCTCGTCACCAAATCGCGGAGGGCTGGGACTGCTTTTCTCACCCTTGCTAGTTGTCTCATTGTTCAGAACTGCTGTGAATCTCCCTGTTACCCGTGTACTCTCCCCGCAACCAGTGGGAGTGTGTGTTCTCCATGCCACTGGGGTTCAGTGGCCTGAACACAACAGACGTGGGGTTCAACTTTGGGGCGCTCTAGCGCTGTACTGGGATACAGAGCATGTTTGGGCCTGTTAGCCTGTTGGTCTGCCATGCCTATACCTAACAGCCTGTTGTTCGGTAGGAGCTCCCTGGCCTCCCTCGACTGGCAGATTGGTGTATCCTAAGGCAGGGATGCAGGCACTGGGGAGAGCACCTCCATTCCTGCATCTAGCGTGGGAGGTGCAAGCGCCTTACTTGCTGATTGCGGGTCAATGTTATTGGTCTGGGCCTCCTCAAAGACAGCCCATAATTCTAGTAATGCATCCCTTTTGTCCTTCATTTGCCCTGTGTATTTTGTTTTTATGTGTGTTCAATTATGTTGGGGTCAAAGATTCCCACTTTTGGCCAGGGGAATGCCTGTGCCTTTCCATGGCAGAACTTGTCAAGCTTTTTAGCCTGTGTGAGGAATTTATTCTGCATGTACTTTAGCGGCATATCCATGATAAACCTGGGTAGTTTTTAGAGGATAGTTACTTCGAGCTTCAATGTGTTTAGGGAATTTTAAATTACACACATCTAGTTTTTCTGTTTTTTTAGAGAATATTCAGTCTTTTACTCTGGTGGTGGGGAACCCCATCTATAAGAGCCACAGATAACTTTCTTGTCTTCAGAAAACTACTCAAGAGTTGGCTGTTTCCTTCATAACCACCATATTCAAACAACTATAGACTGCATATGCCTATGTTGATAAAAAAAATTCTGATTATGTGTATATTTCTAATTATGTATAGTTCTTTAGAAAATATGTATCGCTACTATGTCATAACAATAAAATACACACACACTCTTTAAACCTGTTTGACTAAGTATATTTACCCATGGTTCTAATTATGTATTGTATGTACATATATGTGTGCATATCTGTGTGTATTCATGTGTGTTTGTGTATGTAAATAAATATATATATATATATACATGTATGTATGTTTATATGTTGTTTCTGTGCTTGGCATGTTCGTGAGTCATTGCATGGCTCCTGGGTGGCTTGTTATATACTAGATATCTATGAATTCCTGCTCTCATCTTATCACACTTATCTACCCATCATCATATGTCATGTCTCTATCAAACTATCCTCCATTCCCACTCTGACTCATCCCAAATCCTTTCTACTACTTTCATCTCCTAAATAACTCTTCCTAAGCTCTTCCCTCCACTTCCACATCTAACTCACCAAACCTCTCTCTACTACCATGACCTCCCACACAACCTTACTAAATTCTCCCTAATTTATCTCACCCTGCTTCTATGATCTCCCTAATCCTTCCACAGACTCTTCCCTCCTCCATCCCCCTTTCCTCATCCCAAGCCTTTGGGTTGAGTAAATGAGGGATATAATCCCAATTAACACTTCTGGATTTCTTTCCCCCTCCATTACTCCAGTCAATCTAACTAACAAACTCTCATATCCGCGGCTCAAATTAACTCATAATAATACTAAAACTGTACTCATATTTCACAATACTAATCCATCACTAATTCTTGTTGGGTTCCAGAGTAGCGTGCTACTCTCCGAAAAGCGCTTTGACGCCTCATCAGGGGTAGTAAGCGCTATATAAATACTATTACAATACAATACAATGTACATAATATAAGAAGATCTAATCTGATAGTGGGAAATATATACACGGGGTTAAAAGATCTAATGAGTTCGGTCTTATTCACAGATGCATCAAAATAAACATTTAACAAACACAAACATCAATGCATATAAAGAACCAGGAACCTAGGAAGAAATGCAATTGTTAACTCAAAACAACTTGGAATTTAGCATCAAATTAGTGCGCCTTACTTTGGCATCAAATAACAATTTGTAAGAATCAGCAATATCTTCATGGCATATTAAGTCATCAACAAAACACAATACTTAAGGCAAAACACAATTACATAAATTTGCCGTTACAGCACATTGGGTCACCAACAAACATAACAGTCAAGACAAGACAAGACACAGTCTTATTAATTCACTAGCATCACAATATCAAATGACACCCTTTCAACTGGCATTAAGAAAAGCTGACAAGGGATAAAAAAAGTAAAGAGAACGACCTGTCTGAAATACCTTAGCCTGCTCCTAGCACATGTTATCCTGTGACCAGGGGAAGGTCTGCATAGTGCTCGGGACTAAGTGAGCCTGATAATCTTGTCAATATCAGTTCCATGGTAAGCATAACAACAATTTATGCGGAGAAAGGAAGGAATAACTTCAACAACCATGGGCCCTTCTTGGCCAGACACAAGCTATGCCTAATCTTCTGAATAGCTGTAGTTCCCTAACATCCAAATTACACCCTATGTCACACGCAGTGGTCCTGCGTACTAGTTGTGTCACGCCCAGCGGTCCAAGCGAACACACCTCTCACTTATTTCAGATACTAGCTGTGTTATGAAACCGCTAGCACTGAGAAAACCTCTTTAGCCTAGTAAGATCGAAGAATGGGCCCTATATCACACCCAGGGTCTATGGGTACCATCTTTGTCACGTCCGTTGGTCCAAGCGAAAGACACCTCTTAGAGCAAAGGTGTTGATTCTATGTCACACCCAGGGCCTTATGTGTGCCATCTGTGTCACGCCCAGTGGTCCAAGCGATCAGCAACCCAAAAATAATAAACCAAAAAAACAAACAATATTCACCTTCCCTGACACTGATGATCAACAGAGGTGACTTCCTCGAACAATGCGGGTATGCTTTTTCCTAGTTTGCCACACGCCAATTGCTAGCTAGGACTAAGGCTATGATGTAGTTCCTTACCGTTTTGATCGCGGCTTCAGGACAGATCTCCGCCCAGCAGATTCAGCATAACTTCCAATCAGTTGTGGTGTCTGCTTAACTTTCTTGTTGCACAAATGTGAATCCATCTGGGCGGGGTCCCCTTCCATTGGTCACAGTCGGGTCCGGGAACCAATCAGCTGCCATCTGACTCACCAAAATGTTGCTCGGATGAGAATTTATCTTAAAAAACAAGAGACAAGGGGTGTCTGGCAAAACAGGAACGGTTTGTTTAATTAAACTTTACGGCCGGGAGAGCAGTTACAGAACTGGGGTCTGAGGTCTGTCTCTCAACATACATCAGATTTAAGCAGGTTTTTATACATTTCTCAGACTACAATAAAACAATAAAAACATTTATTTCTTGGTAAAAATTTGAACATTTGTCATGGTGTCACAAATATAGTTTCCAGGTATTAAATGCAGGTGGGCCTCGACCTGTCGCCGACACAATGTGGGCCAGCAAGTACATGTCCAGATGTCAAGCCTGAGGGGTGCGTGGTCACTACGTGTGCTGTGTTCTGATTGGCTAAGGGTTCAGCTGAATGACAGTTCGGGCTGAACTGTTCCCATAGGGAACAGGGTCCAGACTGATTTGCAGGTTTACTGATATGTGCTTTTGATATTTGGATTTGAAATATAAACGGAATCTTAAATCATAAGGAGGTCCTGAGGAAGTCTAGGGGTAATCCCCGGACGAAACACGTGTTGACAAGCCAGTGGAGTGTAAGAATATTCTTGAAGATTGGAAATGTGATTTTCTTTTGAAGAACAATGTGGAATCAGGGACTACTCTTGAAGATTCTGAATGTGGATTTCGTTTGGAACACAATTGTTCATCTTGTGTAGATTGGAGATGTGAATTTCATTTGGAACATACTAATCTATGCAGAAATAAACATTTTGTTTTCATTGTTTGGAATAGATATATTATGGACTTTGTTTTGACATACGTTAATACTTTGTAATTATCTCACGATATAAACGTGTGCCACTACAAATTGTTGGATTATGGATAACTTTTAGTTATCGTATGGGGTTTAATGGGGGTGAAGCCCTAGTTAGAGGCACCGTGTATCGGGAATAGTCAGGGGGTATTTTGTGGGAGAGAGAGCGCCAGTTACTCGTTGTAATATTCACCCTTGTTTAGTTAGATTGCTTTCTCCAGTACTTTGGTGGGGCAGGGTAGCAGTGAGATGGGCCTGAAATTCTTTAATCCTGATGGGTCAGGCGAAGGTTTCTTCAGAAGAGGGTGCATTACGTCGTGTTTCCAGTCGGGGAAGGTGCCAGTGTTGATGGAGCAGTTGATTGTGTTCCAGAGCTCGAGGGCGATGGATGCCCTGGCTCTGATGTATATGTGGTGCAGGAATGGGTCCGTGGGGGCTCTGGAGAGAGTGCTGTTCATGATACTGTTTCCTCTGTGGTGAGTGTGGACCAGCTGTGGATGGTCTGGGTGGGTTCTGGAGGGGTGAGTTGGTCACAGGTTCCGGTGCCAGGATTTACCGGGAGGAGGCTGTCATAGATGTCTTGGATCTTGTGGTGGAAAAATGTGTTGAGTTTGTCGTAGAGGTCCTGTGACGGGGAGATTCTGGTGCCTTCAGAGGGAGATCTGTAAACTCGTTGATGACTGAGAAGAGTTCCTTAGAGTTGTGTGTGGAGGAGTTGATCCGTTCCCGGAGTTCGTCCTTCCTTGCGTTCTTGATTTTTCTCTGGTGGGCAGCGGTTGCGGCTCTGAATGAGGCAAGGTCTTCACTGGTATGGCTGTTCCTCCATTTTTTTTCTCTAAACATCTGTGGGTGCTTTCCACTCTCATATCCCCAGTGTCCAAGTTTTGGGAGAGAGGGTCAGAAATCTGCCAGAATACACTGCACTATAATCATCCTTTCTGTGAATGTTATTGCATGATGATTAGGAGGAGTCGTGCTATATTGGTGCATGGGACCTGCAAGGTTAGACTGTGTTAAAATCCTCTGTTTGCAGTAGTGAGCAGCAGGTCTCTTGAGAAAGTCATTCAATGCCTGTCTAGATGGTGGGTCAGTGGTTAGAATCTGTGGATATATAAGGATATTGGATTATAGGCAAGGACTGTAGGAGGTCTGTCCGTATTTAGTATAAGAGAGCCATATGGCAAAGTGTATCATTGTGCACCCTGTATTGGTTTTGTATTGCAGTACTGCTGAGTTTTGGAGTAATAATCTGGGATAATATGGAATGTATTATGAGCTGTAAAGCTGGCTCAGAGATGTAAGTACTCACTACTGACATCTGTGATCTGCAAGTCACAAGCTCAAATACTGGCAAGGCAAATCAAGCCTTTTTTTCATTCAAGATTAGAAATGTAGGTATAGATATAGTAGGTTATATTAGTATGTGTTATATATAGTACTCCGAAGCTAAAAAGGGCATTTGAACCATGATAGTAACAAAAGATGTTAGTTTTGTTATTTGAAGTAATGTAAGCAAGCGAGTTAAAAATAAACGAAAATGGAAAGAAATACATTTGCATATAAATGTCCTGAAAGAGAGAGGACTCGTTCTGTTTAATACATTTTATTTGCACTGCAGACTTGGATCAATCTTTGCTCACACATTGCCCAGATAGCAGAATGTGGCAGAGACCATTACTGTGGTATTTGGGGCAGTGCCACCATAAACTGGCTTCTATACAAAGACTACAAACGTGGCAATCTAGTTTGCTATGTAGACTTATTGACGCTGACATATTTATTCCCAGGGCTGGGTTGAGACAGAAAACTGGCCAGGGCACCAAAATAAAAGTGGCCCCGAGTAGCAAATCATATGCCTAACAAAAATAGTCTGCGTTTACATATCTGGGCAGTTTTGAAATTGTAGAGACACGCGGAATATATGATTTGCAAAGTATGGGAGACTGCGTGCATTTGTGCTTGCTGTAGGCAATGTTTATGGTAATATCAGGGAGAGCAATAGTAAAAACCAGACCACGAACCAGGCCCACAAATAGTCAAAAAATCGACCCACGCACTGACCTTTCATACCACCCTTCCGACACTGCCTTATAGGCTAGTCTGACCCTTTGTATCCCATTTTGCCCTGCTTTCATTGGTTTTGGGAGCACAGGTGGATTGGGTTTAAAGCCTTATGGGTGGTCCAGAAATTGTGTCCAGGCACTGGTCCAGCTTTGTTTGTAAACAATTTCCAATGCTATGTCTAGTTGTGACATTTGGTCAGCTAATAACTGCCTTCTTTGTGGTGAACAGTTCCATGAGATTTGAACATAGGCTGCACACTTGGGTGTCAGGTTGTCAAATTTTGGAACCCCTTAGCCTTTATCAGCAAACCAACCGCATTTTCTTCAGGAAGTAGTTAAACACCTTGTTCTTTACACATTAAAAAATATGTTAATAATGTTAAAATGTTACAGAGGTAATTTATCAGGCAGTGTCATGAAGCCTTCCAGTATGCAAACACTTTCCGAAATATATAAAACTGAACCAAGGCTGGCACATCCAGTGCTTTTGGAGTGATTTTGTTATGTTTTCTACAGCAAAACATGCCTCTACTACAGGGCAGTGGTGATTAATCCTAGATCTTTGTTGATTTGTAATTTAAGATATTTTTCAGTGGCTAGTGGCCAAAATGGTGTATTCTACATTCTCTACCTCTAGTTAAAAAGATTACCTCTGATGTCGTAATTTTGTTCAACTTGCTTTCCACATTCTAGCCCCTAGTGTCCCCTACAACCATATGCATAGCTGGCCAAGATTTCCCTGTTCCTGTCCTTTGATGTCGCCTCTGGAGAGGCTCCCCTAACCCTTTGGGCTTCTGTTTTATTTTGAATATTACTCATACAGGCTTATAGTATCCTTCGTTTCCTGATGACCTTATGGTATAATGACCTTATGGTATTGGCCACCTGTTGGTTTACAGAAGTGGTCAGGCAATAATACAGATTGTCTCCAATGATTTGCAGTAGAGTCGGAATCCAAGCAGCTGGCTGGGCTCTTTTCATGGACTGTACAGTGTTGATGCAGTTGAAGACAGACAGTGTTACTAAACTGAACATCTCAGGATTTCTGTTAGGAAATGCAGGTATCAGCATCATATAACCAGCAGAAGGCAGCTCCTGAAAAAAAACACTAGTTTGGTCTTCTGTATAGTAACAACTATTTACACATTTGTACTAACTCATACAGCACAGGGACAGCAAGAAACACACATCCATAGACCCACAGCCCAGCTAGTGTTTGGACTAGATATACGCATTCGCCCGCTCTGTCCACAGCCCAGCTACAATGAAAACGCTTCCCACATAGGATCAAAACAAAAACAGCATCCATCCAACCGCACACCCTACATGGTGTAGTGGGCTACTCATGTAGGCAAGCTCTTCAGCGCCCCACATATGGGTAGAAACGCGTTATAAATGCTGCGATTCAGTACAATACAACACATCCAAAAGACTCCCTGACAACCACACTTGTAGAGCATAGGAAACAGCAGTTCGAGTTTATCTGGCACACTGGCAGCCAGGGAGGAAGGCTTTCTCACATACTGAAGATGTATACAGCACAAGGCCCAGTGCAGGGACCCCTCGACTCTGGCCAGATACTACACAGGGTGCGTTGGTGCAGGACCACTCATACGGAACAGGAACAGTGGAGTGTGAGGCTAGGGAGATAGTTCAGCATAAACTGATGTAAACAGTGTGATGTAGTTAAGAAGATGCAGCAGAGAAGTTGAGTTTTTCAGGTAAATGAGGGCGAGGCAGTAAAATAGTGTATGGCCGATAATCAGAGCCACTGGAGTTTTGCGATTTTGCAGCTGTTGTGTGTTTTTTTCGCATAATTATGGACCTGTAACATTTGCCACATAATCCATCATCTCTGGCACAATGGTCAGATTTTAACCAAAAAATGTTTCTAGCTCAAACAGAAACAAATCAGTGAAAAACGCAGCAAAACGTGTTGCTGTGTGGTGGTTGATTGCTCAACAATCTGCTGCTTATTGCTATATTTTGGTGCCCAACTGGTACTAATGAGGTGAAAACTTTGCCTAAATAGTGTTAGCATGTTTAAAAGTAATAAGGTATACTGTCACAAAATGTGCAGCATTATGCCACATAATTTGACCTTTCTTGCCACATAATTTAGTCCGCTCTACTGCATAATTTGGTCCGCCCCTTCTGTATATTTTCAGTAGCACTAACGAGTGCAGTCACAGGGAATGAAATGGTGAAACAGTAGAGGGAACCAAAGTCATCAGTGGCAGAAAGGGGTATGGGCGGCATCGGGGGACCATATGGGAAGTATATTTACGTCAGCCACACCTGTCGGACTTGTCAGGACACAGAAGAACTTTGTTTTGCATCGAGGCGCAGCAGATGGGGAGGGAGCGGAGTACTTTTGAGATAAAAAAAGAGGCTCCGGCGGTGGGGCGGCAGACACTAAGATAAATACAGAGAAGCCAGTGGGGGAGGGAGGAGGAAGCGCTGTGAGTTTTAACCACTAAATCATGAACAACTGCAAGCATCTGGGACAGACTCCACTACGATTTTAGAATATAGTTTAACAAATATCTTATAAAGAGTTCTTTATCTATAGCGACTGGGTTAGCGCTATATGAAACTACAAACACCATCTACTAAAAGCAAAGTACACCTTCAATTTCCTAAGTGCATTGGCTATGCTAAAAGTGAGGAAGAGGGTCTCTCTCTCTCTCTCTCTCCCTCTCTCCCTCTCCCTTTTTGTCTAGCACTCTCCCTCTCCCTTTTTGTCTAGCACTCCATCCCCCTTTCTCCCTCTCCCTCACCCTCCCTCTCCCTTATTGTCTAGCACTCCATCCAGCTCCAGCCCCAGCCCCAGACTCTCCTCACTGCCATTTTCTCTCTCGAACACACCTGCGTATCCTGCAGATGAAGACCTGTTTTGGACGATAGTGGGCTTTGGGTCTTCCCTTTGATTACCAATGTTTGATTTCCTGGTCAATCTCACCTACCTGCATCTTATTCAATGTCTTTCCTTTCTCTTCTTATGTTTGTTGCTCCCGTGGAGTATCCTTTGTTTACCATCCTTTGATTTGATGTCCTATATCCTTTCAGTGCTCCACACCAAAGATCACCTTTTAGCCCTCCGTAGTACCTTTATTTTCTTGCTTGCTGTCATATCCGCGCAAGCAGGTGTCCCTTCACATCCCCACCCCCACACTTTCCATGCCCCCTTCGCTCGTCCATTGCTTCTATGCCTGTTTTTAATTGTTCAACCCCCCAACCTCCCGGCAAAAGCTCCTCTGTTGCTTTCCTATCCCTTCTAATTTCACGTTGCTCCTACCACAGCGTTAATGTGCACCCCCCACTCCCTCCTAGTGCTCCACCTTCCCTCCTCATTGTGTTCTTAAAAAAAAATATATATATATATATATATATAAAAATATATATGTATATATATTTTTTTTATTTCATTTTATTTATTTCTTACAGGGCCTGACCCACTCCCCTATCTTTGTGGCTCTTGAACACACATTTAAAAAAAAGGTTTTTAATATTTTTTGCCACCTGCCGGATTAGATGGTAAAATAATTGGTAAACAAATGGTTGCAGTGTCATGACAAGTATTTGAATGTGCTGTAATGTAGGCGCATGCAATGTCACTGGGCTGCATCAGCTTTTTTTGCATTTGCCAATGCTGTCCATATCAGCAAATAAGCATTTTTTAGCTCGAGTCTGCAGCAGTGCATGTGCTCTCGTTTGCAAGATACTTATTTACAATAAGGGGAATGGAGCTTTCCCATTGCTTTCTATTTGTTGGCCTCGGTGTCATTCTTCTTTGCTGCCTTCTAATTACCATTAAAAAAACTGATGAAAGTAATGCAGTGTAACCATATATTTAGCCCCTAGAGGGCATAGTGATTTAGATATATTTTCAGGGATAGCAGACCTGTAGCAATGACATTACAAACAAAACCCTTAAAACATAAACTACTCTCAGCTGTAAAGCAAAGGTTTCAGACATAAAGCACTTAAAAAGCCACTGAACATGAGATGACGTATACAGAAAGATCACGGCCTGCTGAACGTTTTGGTGGTGGTCCCATTGTCCTAGGACCACCACAGGCTGAGTTATGAGCAAAAATGTTTTGTCAAAGTAATGCCCTGCAAAGCATTATGAGGTGAGTTTCCAGGGTGCAGTGAATATTGTAGTATCAGCTCTCCCACTGGAGCCATTTTCGCTTTGAGGATTTCTGTTTTATGTAAAGCAGTTACCAATTTCAAGTGTTTTAAGCGGAGAGCCACAAGAAATGACTCTGATTAGGTAACTGTGAACAATGTGACCAGCTCTTTAAAACGACCGATCCAGTTCACGCTGTTGTGGCTGTTCGTATTGTGAGTGTCATGGCTGCCATGCAGCAAGAAGGGGAGAGACCAAAGAAAAAAAAATATATAGTTCGCCCATGCTGAAGTTTATCAATGATCGTGCAATAACCCATGTAACACGGGCAGTCTACAAAGCGTGACAAAACCAGCCTCAAGGCAGGACAACCGTAAAGCATTTACCAATGACATCAAGTGATTTTTGAAAGGCACTGTCAGGAAAACTATTGCTAGCATTGTTAAGTTCTTCCCTCAGCAAAAACGATTCCTCTTTTCCTTGTACCCATGTTGGTTGCAGCGGTGTCCTCACTCCCGGTGGCTCTTGCGGAGGCTGTTTTTAGAAATAGCTTCTTCAGGTTTAACTGCTACTCAAGATGGTGGTTGCAAATCCTTTTAAGGTCAGCGCTCTAGTGTTTCTACCTTAGTCTCGTGCTGATGCTTCCCTCCAGCTGTTTCTCTCTGGGAGTCCTGCACTTCGACTGTCATCCTGAGGAGAATGAGCAGTGTTCCTGAGGCACTTTGTTTCATAGGGAATTCTTCCACTTTTGAGTAATTCATTATTTTTCATGTTACGGTGTGCACACCAGCTACTTTTTCCCTTTTGAAGAAGCTGAACTTTTTTCCTTCTTCCAACAACTGGCTAGTGGCTTTCTGAGGAGAATTGCAGTAAGGAATCCTTTTGTGCGATTTCCAACGTGCCAATATATATATGTACATATATATTCAAGAACTCTTTGCTTTGCAGATTTGTCAGTCTTAGAGACAAATCTCAGTGCTCAGACTAATTCCTAGAGACTGAGATTGAGAATACTGAACCTTGAGAAGGAGTTTTCGTTTCCTGTAAAAGACAATAGTAATTTGTATATTTGTGAGCTTTTGAACTGTTCTCCACAAAACCTTGGAAACCTCTGACTCCAGGAGAAAAGAAGATATTGAGTTAAGATTGTTCTCTTAGAGAGAGGCTAGTCTCTCAGAAGATCCAGGTTAGGGGAACAATAGAATCGGGTGAATGTGAATGGCTGAACAGTTGAATGCGCATTAGGAATGCACTTATGTATGCTCTTATCACCCGACTGCTGATCCTTCCTTTAAAGAAATTCCAATAAGAAGAAAGGTGCAGGTTTTCAGAGACACACACTGAATATCCTATCTTCAAGTGGGAAACACAGGCTGGAACTGGATCTGGAGGTGGTCTCTCTTTTTCTATTCCCATTCCCCTTTAGCGGATGCAGGGTTCACATAATCAGTTAAAGTCTGAGCACGCATCTGTTGGAGGGAGTTGGGTAAAAGGCATCTGCTCCTGTGGAAGTTTGATTTAACGAGTAATTTTCTGACAGGCACGCCCACGAATGAATGAAATTGATGCGTGTGAGGTGGCTGTGGTTAAATGCCCCCAACTCTTACAACAGGTCAAAGCACTTGCGCGCTTGATCTAAAAAACAAACCAGGCTAGGCTAGTTGCACATATTATGGCAGGTTAGTCGTATATAAAAAAAATTGTCAGCAACACATAAACACTTCTCTCGGCTACACGCACACATAGTGCACTGTAATCCAGACAATCCGAAGTACATTTTGGATTACACTGGCCTATTACACTACGCAAAATATTTGCCAATATCCCTTAAGCATTATTCTAAAAAAAAAAAACAAGAGAACGTTTTACTGGTTGCAAATGGGACCGGCGTCTGTCAGGCGACCTACTCTCCACTCCCCACCCTGACGCCTTCCACTAGTTTGCACGGTGGCAGTTACATACCCGTAATTAAACACTGAAATTACAAGCAGGGGTATGGCGCAGTCTTATTGAACACCAAGCTCCAGGGAAAGTGACCCTCATGACACACAAATTACCATTCAAGGAATATTTTCAAGAACTTGGTATCACGCATTATCTAACAAATACTTTGTTGGTTTATAAAGCATCAACATTGATGAAAGTTGGCACCAAAATAGTTCATTGGCTATTGCAATAGCACCCGCCTCGAAGCAGATAGTCTCAAAGCTCTTAAGTGATAGGTTTACTAGACGACTTAAAGGCATTTCTGCCAATCGCCCGAAATCGCTTGTGATATCTTCATCCAGTTTAGTCTTTGGGGCCTACAACACTTTACATTTTTTTATTTGTAGTCCCGTTCAAATAGTGTGCAAAGCTCAACTACAAGTCCCAGCATGCAAATTGCTGATGGCTGCAAAGTCATTACTGATTGAACTATCGAAAACAACTTGTGATCACCCTGCTTCTATGTCAAGAGGGTGAATGTATAGATCACGGAAGAGGCAAGAAAAACCTATTGATGTCAATCATCTCATTGGCAGCAGGCGCCTAAACCATTGACCTACCAGGAAACATAGCGTGTAAGGTCGAACTGAAATATTGTGTTTTTTTCCCAAAGAGAATGGCTACTAGGAGCGGTTTGCGGCAAGGTGAAGGGACGGGCGGCACGGGGTGGGGGGGGAGGTGGGGCAGGGGGTTAAAATAAAATTATTTAAAAAACACTAACCTCCTCCGTTGCGCGCCGCTCCTCTGTCCCTCGTTGACTGCAGGCACAGGCTCCCATCCTGCCCTGCGGCCAATCCTGACACTGCTTTAAGCAGCGTAAGGATTGGCTAGGAGCACCCAGTGTGTTTGGCTGGCCGGAGACATCTGGCCAGACACACATGCGCTCTGAGGGGGAGTGCTGTGCACACCCCCTAAGTGCACGTCACCCCCAATGCCCGCCCCTTTTACCA
Source organism: Pleurodeles waltl (assembly GCF_031143425.1). Classification (NCBI taxonomy): domain Eukaryota; kingdom Metazoa; phylum Chordata; class Amphibia; order Caudata; family Salamandridae; genus Pleurodeles; species Pleurodeles waltl. The sequence continues at coordinate 427,740,664 of NC_090445.1, read as the reverse complement.
AACAACAATAATAAACAAAGTTTATTGTCATTGTTTGGCAAAGGTTTTGCAGCTTTTGCTGCTGGCGGGAGTTGGGGGGGGCGATGCTCCTCCGCCCCCATGGAGGAGCCGCCCCCAAATTGGCTACAGTTATGACATAGCATGAATCCTTGAAATGTGCTCAGTGTCTGTTTCAATGGTTTGAGTCTTTTTACGACTCCAGTGTTGTAGGAGGCTGGCCTGGCTTATAGTGGGTACCTTGTGGTACTTACACCCTGTACCAGGTCCAGTTATCCCTTATTAGTAGAATAGAGGTGTTTCTAGCAGCTTAGGCTGATAGAAGGTAGCTATGGCAAAGCAGCTTAGGCTGAACTAGGAGACATGCAAAGCTCCTACTATACCACTTATATCATATAGCACAATATCACAAGAAAACACAATACTCAGAGTTACTAAAAATAAAGGTACTTTATTTTAGTGTCAATATGCCAAAAGTATCTCAGAGGATACCCTCACTTAGGAGGTAAGTAATATATACAAATTATAGGTACACAAACCCAAAACAGGTAAGTAACAGTAAGAAAAGTAGTGCAAACAATGTAGAATTACAATATGATGCAATAGGTAAACATAGGTCTAGGGGCAACACACACCATATACTCCAAAAGTGGAATGCGAATCACGAATGGACCCCAGACCTATGGGAGATTGTAGAGGGTCGCTGGGACTGTGAGAAAACAGTAAGGGTGTCCAAAATACTCCACCCAAGACCCTAGAAAGTAGGAGTAAAGTTACCCTACTACTCCAGAAAGACACAATAGTCGTGATAGGGGGATTCTGCAAGAACCACAAGCACCAGCAAAACACTGAAGACGGATTCCTGGACTTGAGGACCTGAAAAGGAAGGGGACCAAGTCCAAGAGTTGCGATAGTGTACAGGGGGGGCAGGAGCCCAGGAAACCCCGGATGAATGTGCCAAAGGTCTGCCTCCGGGTGGAAGAAGCCAAAGATTCTGCAACAACGAAAAGGGCTAGGAACTTCTCCTTTGGATGGAAGATGTCCCACGGCGTGCTGGATATTGCAGAGGTGTTTCCACGCAGAAATACCGCAAACAAACCTTGCTAGCTGCAAGGGTCGCAGCAGAGGTTATTGGGTGCTGCTGGGGACCAGGAAGGACCAGGATGTCGCCCCTTGGAGAAGAAGACAGAGGGGGCGCTCAGCAACTCAGAGAGCCTCCTCAGAAGCAGGCAGCACCCGCAGAAGTACCGGAACAGGCACTTGGAAGATCTGTGAACTCAGAGTCACAAAAGGAGGGTCCCACGACGTCAGAGTCCAACTCAGCGGGTTGAGCACTGCAGGACGGAGTGCTGGGGACCCAGGCTAGGCTGTGCACAAAGGAATCCTTGGAGAAGTGCACAGAAGCTGGAGCAGCTGCAAATCACGCAGTATACAGGTTTGCTGTCTGGCGTGGGGAGGCAAGGACTTACCTCCACCAAATTTGGACAGAAGGGCCACTGGACTGTGGGAGACACTTGGACCCAGCTCCTGTGTTCCAGGGACCACGCTCGTCAGGATGAGAGGGGACCCAGAGAACCGGTGATACAGTCTTTTGGTGCCTGCGTTAGCAGGGGGAGGATTCCGTTGACCCACGGGAGATTTCTTCTTGGCTTCCAGTGCAGGGTGAAGGCAGACAGCCCTCAGAGCTTGCACCACCAGGAAACAGTCGAGAAAGCCGGCAGGATGAGGCGCTACAATGTTGCTGGTAGTCGTCTTGCTACTTTGTTGCGGTTTTGCAGGTGTCCTGGAGCAGCCAGCGGTGGATCCTTGGCAGAAGTCGAAAAGGGAAGTGCAGAGGAACTCTGGTGAGCTCTTGCATTCGTAATCTGAGGAATAGCCCAGAAGAGAGACCCTAGATAGCCAGAAAAGGAGGTTTGGCTACCAAGAAAGGAGCTTTGGCTACCAAGAGAGGTAAAATCCTACCAGGAGGGGTCTCTGACGTCACCTGTTGGCACTGGCCACTCAGAGCAGTCCAGTGTGCCCCCAACACCTCTGAATCCGAGATGGCAGAGGTCTGGGACACACTGGAGGAGCTCTGGGCACCTCCCCTGGGAGGTACTGGTCAGGGGAGTGGTCACTCCCCTTTCCTTTGTCCAGTTTCGCGCCAGAGCAGGGCTAGGGGATCCCTGAACTGGGCCACCATCTGTGCCCATCAAAGCATTTCCAGAGGCTGGGGGAGGCTACTCCTCCCCAGCCCTTCACACCTATTTCCAAAGGGAGAGACAGTAACACCCTCTCTCAGAGGAAATCCTTTGTTCTGCCTTCCTGGACTGGGGCTGCCCAGACCCCAGGAGGGCAGAATCATGTCTGAGGGGTTGGCAGCAGCAGCAGCTGCAGTGGAAATCCCAGAAAGGCAGATTGGCAGTACCCAGGTTCTGTGCTAGAGACCCGGGGGATCATGGAATTGTCACCCCAATACCAGAATGGTATTGGGGTGACAATTCCATGATCTTAGACATGTTACATGGCCATGTACGGAGTTACCATGGTGACGCTACACATAGGTAGTGACCTATGTGCAGTGCACGCGTGTAATGGTGTCCCCGCACTCACAAAGTTCGGGGAATTTGCCCTGAACGATGTGGGGGCACCTTGGCTAGTGCCAGGGTGCCCACACACTAAGTAACTTGGCACCTAACCTTCACCAAGTGAGGGTTAGACATATAGGTGACTTATAAGTTACATATGTGCAGTGAAAAATGGCTGTGAAATAACGTGGACGTTATTTCGCTCAGGCTGCAGTGGCAGTCCTGTGTAAGAATTGTCTGAGCTCCCTATGGGTGGCAAAAGAAATGCTGCAGCCCATAGGGATCTCCTGGAACCCCAATACCCTGGGTACCTAAGTACCATATACAAGGGAATTATATGGGTGTACCAGTGTGCCAATGAGAACTGGTAAAATTAGTCACTAGCCTGCAGTGACAATTTTAGAAAGCAGAGAGAGCATAAACACTAAGGTTCTGGTTAGCAGAGCCTCAGTGATACAATTAGGCACCACACAGGGAACACATACAAGGCATACACTATGAGCACTGGGGTCCTGCCTAGCAGGATCCCAGCGACACAATGGCAAAAACAAACATACATACAGTGAAAATGGGGGTAACATGCCAGGCAAGATGGTACTTTCTTACAAGTGTGACATATTTTAGGACAGGAATGTTCACAACCTACTGCATTCTAGAGATGTTCTCTGAGTCAGTTCAGTTTACCTAGTGATAGCTTAGTGGGGGCGCCATACCCATGGATAAGCTGACATGTTTGAATCCATAAAGTAACACACTCACTCTTTCATACTTCCGATGTTGAAGTGCCAGTATGATTTCCTTTGTTGATACAGAGCTCTCAGATTTCCCAGGTCCACGCATGAGTAGATCACCCAGACCAGGATTTTGCCTTTTATTCTGTGGCTTGTAGTCCTGATTGTCTAGTTACAGGCATGCAGACCACAGATCCCAGAATGCAAATGGAACATTTGGCCTCGACAAATGCATATGGAAACCCTAGACCTCTCATGATGAATAACCACCATTTCTTCACTTTTCAGACAATTTAGTTTTAGGTTTGCACCACAGGAAAATCAATTTCGGTAATTATTATGTAAAAATGAAAACACAAGACAGATATAAGGTGAAACAGTTATTATAAATATCTTTCCTTTTTCTGCATAAAATTTAAATTGTTTTAATTAATCATAAAATAAATATTATCATGCAAAGTCTCACTGTGATATCAAGTGACCTCCTACTCCTCATCTATTCACCATCTCACTAAACTTCACTAAGTGAGCAATTTGTATCATCTTTGTTGGCAGTCTCAGCAGAGGCCAGGGAGTGATTGAGTGTCATTTCATGATACTGACACTCCAGCTTTGGCGGTGGCTTTGCAAATCCAGTTTAAGGACTGTTGTGAGACAGCACATGGAATATATGGCCCTTCTACTGGTTTGAGTCTAGCCTTTTTCATAATAAATCTTTTTAATGAAACAGTTTTAAAAATAATAAAATATAGCAAAACGTTTGGACACGAAGATGATACTCTTTTTTTTTATAAAGCCATAGTTACCAAGTGTTGACTGGAATCTGGACGCCTCGCTTGTGCGATCTTGGGCAAACCAGTGATTCTCCCTGTGCCTCATTACCTTCCAAAAATGAAAGTGCTTATAAACAGGCGCTTTATTTTAAGGAAAAATCTAAACTAGGAGCTGCTTCAGATGGCACAGCGGAGTGGGGTCTGGTTAAGTGTATATTATAGCAAGCAGTGTTTTAAATGGAAGAAAAGAATTGCCAGTACTCACCGAATTGATTGGGGTGGGTCTTGAGGATCTAGTAGTGGCTGCGAGGCCAGCTTTTAACAAAATAAGCACTTTCTTCTTCAATGTAAAGCGCTTTAGTGCCTTTTGGCCAGGTTCAGCTCATAAGTGTACTGGGAAATTTGTATTTTTTTGCAGTTTTATATTGCTCAAACTTAACCCAAGGATATTAAAGCGTTTTACATGAGAAGCAGAAGTTTTACATTAAAGCATACTTTTTCTTTTTTATGGCACAGGAAGATTAAGAGATTTGCCCAGAATCACAGATGTTGAGCTGACACTGAGATTTCACCTCTCCTCCTGTGCCATGAAAACAAAAAAAGCATGCTTTCATGTAGAACTTGTGCTTCACGTGTAAAGTGCTTTAATGCCCTTGTGCTGGGTTCACGCTATATAAAACTGCAGAAAAGGTACCAATTGCGCACTGCACACAGGGGCTGATCTTGGCCAAAGGGCGTTAGGCTTTCTCCAGTCAATGGCGGGTGTATTCTAGCACTGCAGCAGGGGCGAACCCTCTGCTATGGCGAAGGAGTGTCGCCCCACCGCTGAAAGGCAGCAGAGAGCGGAAAAATAAAATAATAATAAATTGTATTTGTATAGCGCTTACTACTCCTGAAGAGGCGTTGAAGTTCTTTATGGTGAGTAGCACTACCCAGAGCCTAGTTAGTGGTCAGTCAATTGGTTATTGGGGTTAGTTTTGCATGCTGCGTGGGGGCTTGTTTCGTTTGATGTGATTTTATTAGAGGGAGCCTATGTGAGGCACAATTACTGGCTGGAATTAATATTGTTGTGGTTTCCAAAGACCTTTAAGGCAGATAGGCATGAGATTTTTATAGTAACAGGTATACAGATGAGGGAGACGGAAGGTTGAAATAAGCAGAGGTTGATTTTAAAAAACATAGGTGATGGAAGGTCAGTTTTTCATGTGGTATTTTAAGGGTTATAACAGGTTGAGATTTTTTGCATGCAATTTGTGGATGTAAATTAGTTGAAAGAAACATTTTCATTCAAAGATACTTCTCACAGTAAAAAAAGGAAGCACAGTGTGAGAAATAGGAGCCTCTTTTTATATACCCACTGCATCATATTTAATACTATACTATAAAGTATTGGAATTTATGCAAATTATATGCACCATAAACAATATATTATAAAAAAATGTTTGTAAGCATCCACCAACTTAAAAATATAACAAGGCAATTATGAATAGATTAATTGCAGTAATAATTAGTATATTCATTGCCAGGTTTGTCACCCATTCAATGTCTGGTTTGGAAAGTGCCGCCCCCTTCATCCGCCTGAACCTAAAGTGCACCCCCACAAAACAGACACCACGTATGTGTCCGAGATCACCTGCTCCTTCTAGGATCCACCTTGCGTTGCAGTATATAAACATTTTTTATTATCATTTTATTCTTAGCCACTGCCAGGCTTCGGAGACTAGGGTGGGGCCAGCATCCTCTGCGTCAGCAGTTGGAGGAGGAGTGGTAGGTACACTCTGTGTGCATGCCAGTTTGGCCGGCTGTCTTAGGACTGTTTACCCGAGGTGTGTTTCACAGCCGGCTGGAGAACCAGCGCAGGCTCTCACTTCCTAACTGAGTGGCATTTCAGCCCACTCAGGCCAATCTCAGTGCTTCTCTCATGCTGAGTAACAGCATGAGAGAAGCATCTGGATTGGGTGGGGAGGGGAGAAGAACCGAGGCGGCAGGAGCAGAGGAACTTGGAGGGCCGGCAGCAGCAGGTAAGTCTTTTTATTTTGTATTATTACTTCCCTTTCCCTGCTCTGCGCGCTGCGTATCCAAGCCTTCCTGGCAGCAACCGCCACTACACTGCAGCCTTACAGTCTAAGTGACAGTGTGACAGGTCGAGTTTCAGGCGGTCTTGCCGTCAGACCACATCTCCTTATTGCTGTTCTGCTCTGAGAGTGTAAGGCTGCAGCAGCCTAGCGCTGGAGTATACTTGCCATTGCCCGTCTGAGATCCTGACTGACACACTCCACTGAAAGCATTGTATTCAGCAACATCTGCACTGCGCACACATAGCCATCCTTCAGAGCCTGACCTAGGCTTGCCACTAAGAGTACTGGCACCCTTTTGACACAAGGAGAAGTTCCGGTACTCAGTACCAGTGAGTACCGACCCATTTAAAGCACTAACAAGCATTAGCAAAGCCAAAAGGCTTCCCCTGTGCAAGAGCTACAGGCTTTGTCAATATTTCGTACAGTGACAGCTGTGCAGCATGGCTGAAAGTAAGGGAGGAAAAAACGCTATGAGGCAGCCAGCGGTGACCGTATCATAGTACCTTTTTTTATTTACTTTCAGCCATGCTGCACAGCAGCCGCACATCTGTACATCATGGTTAAAACACACTGACAAAGACAGTAGCCCTCGCATAGGCAAGACCTATTGGTTTGCCAATGCTTGTGTTTTGTTCTTGCCATGGCGGAACACCATTGGCAAAAAAGGGGCAAAGCCAAGCAGTTAGATCTCACTACTGAAAAGCGAGAACTGCTGGCCGTGCAAAAGCTTGTAAACAGCGTCTATATGGTTGTCTCACACATACCCACCACCACCTGCCTCACGCCTCAGCGCTCCGAGGAGCAGACATAAACAGCCCTTTACAGCTGCTTGTTCGCCTCGCGGTGCACCCCCGGTGCACTGAGCTCGCCTGTTCCCGTTTGTTTGCTCTGTACTTTTCTGTGTGTGCCTTTTTCATTTCACCTGCTGGCTCGCGAGCGGTGTACGTGGCGCTATCCACGTACTGGTCTTCGGTAGCATTTTCCGGACCTGCTTTGCTATAAGTTAATAATCTAAATTAGTACTGTATGAACCGCTGCTTCCTGTCTAGGAGCTGTACCCTGCAGAAAAGTGTTTCAGAACGGTACGAGCTCCTCAAGCACAAGATAAACATATTTGAGAACTATATGATCCCTGTAAGCACCTGCTGGGGCAGTGCTATGCTATGTTATTCATGTTTACGTAGCGCTAGGCGCCATTTCTGGTCCTGGTAAGGACATCGATCTAGCGTGTCTGGGCTTTGTGTGCTATTAGTCGAGCGCTGCTAGACACACTGTGGTGGCCTTAGAGGGCTTTTCAAAAGGAAAAATAATAACAGTGGTTAAGGGGACAACAGCAGAGACACAGTGCTGAAACCCGGTGAGTTGCCAATCCATCGTACTGCAGAGAGTGCAGGAGGTCGCACACCAACAAACATATCCTGAGAAAGTGTTCGAGCCTTCATCAATCAAGAGTCGAAGAGCCCGGGCGAAAGGGTGAGACAGTCTTGGACCTCTGACCAGCAGGATTCAGAATACAGCTGAGTGGGGTGGGACGAAGATGGGAAGATCATCAAAAAGCCAATGTGAATTAGGAACTTTTAAAGAATTTCAGAATTTGAGGTGATAGGTTTCAAGTCTCAAGAGAAGGAGCAATGAGTTCCAATGGGAGGAACCCTAGAAATTAAAGGATCGACCTCTGAGCCTCCTGTGTTTCAACGGTTGGATCAACAATAAGGCCAGTGTTGGCAGAACTGAGGCTTCGGGACGCTTTCTAGGAAGGTGACAGTTTGCAAGGTAGTTGGGTGCCATGGAGTGCCATATGAACTAGGCGCACTTATGAACTAGGCCACTCTTTCCTATACTGGAAGCCAGTGTAGGGATTTGAGGGCAGGAGAAGTGTGGTCCTTCCGTTTCAGGCCACGCAACAGGCGGCCTGCATCATTTTGACCTCTGGAGTTTCATGAGAGAAGTAAGGACGAGGCAAATGTAAAATCTATTGAGTTAGTGAAAGCATGACATAACCAAATCGAATCTCTGGGAACAATGAAACATCATTAGGACCCCAGCCGTAAATTGGGTAATTCCAGTTTGGATACTGTGTTAACCTGGGGGAGGAAGGAGAGATCGCCAGGCTAGTGTGAGTGTAAATTGTGTTCATCTTGGGAGATCCTTGTGGAATCTTATGTTTATAAATGTGCGTGCAGAATGACTTTCATGTTTTTTACTGGATTGCGTGATTGGTTGTCCATTACTTGCCTAAAGTGTTTTCTGTCGAAGATTTTACCTTTTGACTTTCTCATTTAATCTAAATCCACCACAAGAGTATGTCTAAAGCTCCCTGGGACCTCAGGGGAGGGACTTGGAGACTTACAGGGTACCAGGCAAAAGGCAACAGGAGGGTCCAGATCAGGTCCAGTTGCCACTGGTCAGCTTGGCGGTTGCAGGAAAAAGGCTCTCGTAGCTTGTTGTGTCCCTGTCGCTTGAACATGTCAGCCTTACAGCCCTTGGAGTCAATTTCTTTGTCCTGGGTACAAGAGAGAGCAGGTCCCCTCTTCATTGCTTTTCTCAGGGCACGGAAAGCAGTGTTAGTCCTCTTCTTATCTTTCACAGGTCTGAGAGTGTTATGAAGAGGCTGCCTAGAGATGCCACATTTATGCATTGCACTAATTTGTTGGTGGGTATGACTCCTGGGCATGCCATAGCCAATGGGTTAAAAGTTTCCTGGGCTCATCCTACCCACTCTTGGCATTTTCAAGATATTGAAAGTCAGAGGTGATGTAGTTGGTACCATGCAAGCGAAAAGGGTCATCTACAGAAGTTATGCAGAAAGTGATAAAAAAAAGATGGAGATCCTATGAAAAGCCTGGAGAGACAATGAAGAGGGCTAAAAGCCAACTGTTAGGAAGCAGATGTAAATGATTTATGAGGAGTGCAGAGTGGATCTACTGCACAAAAAGCAGAAGTGGTATGTGTAAAATAGATAAAGCAGATTGGGACTGCAAATGTACAGGGTGAAGTGAGGATGTGGAACTTGGGCAGTTGAGTGAAAGAGCTCTGATTGGAAGGGGAGGCACAGATGTAGAGGACTGATAGAGAGGAAGGACAAATGGATGGTACAAGTGCAGGGTAGAAAGCATACATAGATGGTGGAGTTCCCAAATGAAGGATGAAAAGCTGGTGTGGAGATAATAGCAAAGTGCAGATGTTTTGCGGTGCCTGGTGTCAAAGTAGCTGGTATCAAGTAGATAGTCGGGTGGGGGGATTCAGCAAATATACAGTATAGTGGGGGAAATGGAAAGCAGGTGTGAAAAGAAGACTTGAAACATAATAAGAGCGGATGCGGACTGTGAAATGAGGATGTACATGGTGGAAAGAGGATGTAGAATCTGCACACAAAGAATGCTGAGGTGTGTGAAAAACACATAGAAGGAAGGGTTTGGATGCTGGATTACAGAGTGGAGTGTGCATGCATAGAGTGAAAGACGATGTACAGGATGAATAAGGAAGTATTGGGTGGACACTTGGAGAGCATGTTAGGGCTGGGGTGGAAAATGCACCTAGCGAGAGGTGATTATATTTGGAGGATGGAAACAATATCTGGAGGGTGAGAGCACAAGTACAGAGTGGCAAAGACAAATGGCGGGTTGTAGCCATGGAGAGTGATATGCAGAGTGAGGAGCTCATAAAGTATGGATGTATAGTTTTGATAGCAGATCTGGAGAATGGTTGAGTGTGGGGGGCATATGTAAAGGATGGAGGCAGCATGTCAAGGGTTCAAAGATGTATAGGCTGGAAAGAGAATGTACAGGGTGAAGAATGTGTCCCCCACCCATGCGGAGTGTTTACAGCAGATGTACTTAGTGAAATTAAAAAGTGTACTTAGTGAAGAGTGGATTCATGTGATAGAGAGTACACAGAGGGTGGACAGGACATAGATAGCACCAGTAGCACATGTGGAGAGCTGATGCATATAGTGGAGAGTACACAGAGTATGGACAGCGCATATAGCACGTGTGGAGAGCGGTTGTTTAGGTTGAAGAGCAGACTCGAAGGAGGAGTCAAGTCATAGGAAGCAAATGTTCTGGGCAGAGGGCACATGTTGGAGGGTTGAGAGTGGATGCAGCAGGCAGATGAGTATGTGTAGACCAATGTAGACAAAGATATTGAGAGTGACCAGAGGATGTATAAGACAACTGGAAATGAAAGCACTGAGAAGGGATGCGCACTGATAGAGAACAGAGTGCTACAGGAAGTGGACATAGAAAGCAAATGTAGACCGTGAAAAGTGGAGTCGAGGCTTGGAGAGTGAACAGCAGGTGTACAGTCTGGATAAAGAGAAGAGAAGGTGTAGCTGATGCACAATGGTTGCAGTGCATGGACAGAGGATGTGTTATGCAGAGACAAAGAGCGGATGTAGATGATGGAAAGTGAAGGAGGAACTTAGTGTGGATACAGAGGGTTTTGAATGGATTTATATAGTGGAGTAAAGATGTGGAAGGTGAATGCAAAGGGAGGACAAAGGTATTGCACAGTGGATATTGCAAATAGACTGTGTCATAGCCAAAGTGCCATGGGTCCTAAAGTAGAAACAGAAAGTGGGCCTCCTAACCCCTGTTAAGGTAGTGAAGCACAGCCATATTTAGGATGCAGAGTGCCCTTGATACCTCTGCCTGCAATGCATTGACACTGTCTCTGCTACACTACTCATAGCTACTCCCCTGCACAAGGATAGGCACAAGGAGGATGAGAGAATCTGGAGAATGGAGAGTACGCGTAGGGATCATAAGTGGAGGATGGAGAGGAGATGTACAGGGTAGAGAGCTTGGGTGGACAGTGCATCTAGATGGTGGAGAACAGACACTGAAAAGACGATGAACAGGGCAGAGAATAAATGTACAGTGTGGTGAGAGGCTTGAGTGCAGCTATGGAAAATGGATGCAGAGCACATAGTTTGGATGCGGCATGCAGCACTTACAACAAGGTGTTTATCAGGATGGAAATGGCAATGCAATTCTTTACAAGGCAGGTAAGTACAAGGGACCTTTTTAGGCATTTTATAACACAGCTAAGTATTTTTATTTGTGTCATAATTTTTATGTGACTTAAAAACAAGAATTGTCAACTCCAATCGGTCTCGCCTACACAAGGTATTGGCTTTTTATATGTTTTAGTTATGCAGTACAACAGCGTGGCTGAAAGTTAAGAAAATGGTATATGACATGGCCAGGACTGGTAGAGTGAAAAAATGAGAGCCTACAAAAATGAGCAGTGCAATGAGAATTCATGTGTCACTGCTGCAGGGGAGGGATGAACATGCAAAGACGAAGGAAGCATTCAGCAGCTGACCAATAAGAAGCGAGTAAATAACAGTGACAGTGAAGCTAACTAATGGTAAGGGGCAGTATCTAAGCCCACTGATAGAAAACAAAAGGTCTCAAAGAGACCACCCCAAAAGGGAGCACTAAAGGGTTGAGGGATGGGGTAATAAACGATCAGAGGTGGGTACATGAGGCAAAACGTTTTTTAAGGTTGAGGGGTGAAAGGAGTAAGGAGATTTTAGGGTTCAGGGGAGAGTAGAGGTTAGGGTTTTTTATCGTTCAAGGGTGGGTAGACATTAAAACATTAATGAGGCCCCCTTTTGAATTTTTCACAATTATTCTATTATATTGGCAATGTTTAATATGTCTAGACTTATTAAAACATTGCAGTTAAGTTCTGTTACTGTTTTAAAAATGCAATCAAATACATGATGCCAAACATACTATTCTGGTCAGGCAGGACTTACTAATGTGTAAGAGCATCCACAGTGTGATTATTAGAAGTGGGGGTTTTGAAGCGTATTTGGAGTCCCTTCCCTTCTGACACACTCTCCCAGCTGGATATAAAAGACAAAACATGCTATTGATGGCCTTTACAGAGCGGTTTACTGCTGCTCATATTTTCTGCTTAAAACGAAGCCCTGTTATCAGCATAATTCTTCTATTGGCCGGAGCATGGGAACATTTGAGGCCTCCCTAGGTGGCCAGCCCCCAGGTCTGAAAACCCCTGAGGCCAAGAGAGGTATGATATTTCAGGGTTCCATAGAGGTAAATGGAGGTAAGGGATTTTCTAGGTTTGAGAGGTGGTTAAAGGTAGGATTAAAGAATAAATGTATATGTGTATAAAATGTGTGAATAAATATAAATAAAAATGTAACAAATAAAAATATAAGGCAGGTTTGAGGGGTCTCCCCCAAACAAACAAAATATAGATATAGTAATATATACACTTGCACGCATATGTATAAATATTTATGTGTAACTGCACATATATATAAGATCGAGTATATGTATATGTATATATATATATATATACACATATATATATATGTGTACCAGCCTTCACAACAACAAATTTGCTGCAATAGTACAACAAATGTGTTGTAAAGGTCGAGTTATATTACACGTGTCGTACAGGTACTCCTTGTAAACACATGTGCTGTAAAGTCTGATATCAGTGGTTGTGGACCTTTGAATGTCTATGTACATGGTGAAGAATGGATGTAGTCTGGGCAGCAGATGTAAGTAAGTGGTGTTGAGAACAGAGATAGAGTAAGTGTGGATCATAGTGTGGAGAGCTGGTGTACAGAATAGGATGATGTGGAGGATGGAGAGCATATTTGAGGACGGTCGACCACACACGGAGGGGAAGAGTGCCTCTGAAGCATGGGGAGCAATACACAGGGTAGCTAGCAGAGGTGGAGGGAAAATGCTGAGAGTGGAAAGTGCCCATGCAGGGTGAGAGAAAATGTATTAAGAAAGAGAGGATAGGGTGAAGAATATAAATAGAGGATAAAGAACACAAGGAGAGTGTAGATAACATTCCTGGGGTAGAGTGATAGTCGGGGAGCCTTTATAGAAAGAGTATGTGGATTTTAAAGAGCGGCACATGTCAAGTAAACATGGATTAGAGGGGAATTCATATGGAGGGTTGAGTGCAGATATGGAGAATACAGGTTGTATGTATACAGTGGCAAATGGCTGTCAAGATTTGTAGGGTTGAGAGACCATGTGGTGAGTCTTAACACCAGTGGCATGGATTAACAAACCAGACATCTCCAAAACCTGCTGGCAGAGAAATGTTGTACATGAGGTCACTACTTCAGGCACAACATTACAGAACAGTCCGGTTACTTGCAAATCATGCCACAGAATTAGCAAGACAGAAGAATACAGTCCATAGCATCTGTGCACACAACATGCACAGAGGGAAGCAACAGGTAGCTGCTAGAGTGAGAATATGCACTGAAATGCACTTTAGAAATGATATGTAGTTTCATGCCCTGATGGGGCAGTGAAGCCCTTTGATAAGATTTGTGGAGCCCTTTTCAGAGTGTGATTCGGATACCAGATGTGTTTGCCAGGCTTACCTCACCTAAACGGGTGCCACCAGAATTAGTGTCATAGGAGACAGCCTCACCGCCCAGATTACACACCGGATAAGTGGGAGAGGAAGAAAGAATAAACATTTATTCCCGACCAATTTACCATTGTGCAGTCCCAAGAAACAAAGAACTGGACGAATGCAGGAGGAATATGTATTTTTCCTTTTTTCATCAGAGGAACACACATCTATTGTAGCTGTTCCCTCACCTCAGAAAGCTTCTTTGTAACAAGTATTGGCTGTCTCAACTCAAGAAGAGCAGGAAGAAGAAGAGGAAGTAAAGGCAGAGGAGGAGAGAAAGAAAAGGAAGAGAAGATGAAAAGAGGAGGGGGACAAGAGAAGAGGAGATGAGAAAAAGAGAAGACAAGAAGAGAAAGAGAAGAAGAAAAGAGGAAGAGGAGAAGAGAAAAGAGAAGAGGAAGAGGAGAAGAGGAAGGAGAAGAAGAAGAGAGAAGAGAAGAGGAGAAGAAGAGAAAGAGGAGAGGGAAAGGAGAAGAAGATGAAGAGAAGGAGAGGAAAAGAAGGCGAAGAGGAGAAGAGAAGAAGAGAGAATAGAATAGGAAGAGGAGAAGGGAACCCCACAGCAGTGTCCAGTTTGGTGAATGTTCTGCATGCAAGTTTATCTAACATGTTTGCCCATTCCAGAATATGTTCAGCTAGTACGGACAGCTGTATGGAGTGTGCCCCATTCCTTCCCTAGGTACACTGCAGTTATGTTGTCTGAATCATCACTAACTTCTCTTCAAACTTCTTCTGAAAGGATCCAAAGACTAGGAATATTGTTAACCAAAAAAGGCATCTATGCAACGTTTTCACTTAAATACCAGTTTCCTTAAACTGCCAGGAGCAGTGTGCGGCCCAAACTGTGACCCCATTGCCTTTTGTTTCATTCCACTTTCCAGTGTTCACATGACAAGAAAATACTTTCATTTATATTCAAGTAATGAAAAGATCACAACTCGACCTGAACATGAGGGTGTGAAACTTAGTCACAATATTCACCATAACGGCCAAATTTAATCTTCAATTAGTTACACACGCCTAGACAGGCGAGGGAAATTTTAAGTTCATCGATATCTATGCAAACACTTGAATTTACTTCATGCAGTCGGTCCTATTAATGACCACATTACATCGCCAACTGTACATCAGGAATAAAAAGATGCAAGTTCATGGAAGAGTGGTACCTTTGGAACACTTTGTCAGGTGGCAAAGTGCAGAGGCTTTTAGATGTGTAATTCCTGCAGCATAAAATTAAGCTGTGCATCTTTTTCCTCGTGACACTTTTTTTGATACTTGCTATAATAAAGTAGTTAACTTTTTCATATGGAAAATGGGCAACTCTAGTATAATGCTGTAGATGTTAGGACTGTTCATTTGTACATGTTAGCTAAAATGACAGGAGGGTTTTTCAGTGATCCTGCGGAAGCAAAACAAATGGTAGGCTAGCTCTGTTTACTTACTAATATCAACGCAGTTTTCTTTCAAAACATATGTAGTTTAATGTTTTCCTCCCAATCACAGTGTATTTCGCAATGCCACCACTACAAAATTTTATTGCATATATAGTAAATTATGCGTAAACGTGAAAATAAATACTATGGCTGCCAAACTGCACAGCAAAGGCTGCTTTAATACATTTACGGACTCTTGGTTTTCAGTGTATAAATTGTTCAGATACTGAATTATGTGTTTAGCCCTTCCTCCTCTGCACAAACAGTCTCCCATGGCACTTACAGGTTTTTCACTACTAGTAAACCCATGGAAATATATACACACCCGACTTCAGGGGGTTGTTTCTTGCACTCATTGCCTTACAGTATCAGAAGAATGGGCCGCGCACTGGATCGAGGTCGCTGGAGCTACTCATATGACCAGGGCGGCACCAGTAATTTTGTAAACATGGCTCCTGTGGGCGGCAGCAGAGCGCCGCGGGACTCCGAGTAGGAGAAAGCCTACGACCAGACGGAGGACTGAACAACTGTGTGGAGGTAAGCATATGACGCGGACTTGACAAGGGTACAGCCCGGGAGGCGCAGCAGAAGATCTAGCGCGGTTGAGTTCAATCAAGCCAAAGATCGCCCACGTTAGTGTACTCACCAGCACTGGTTCCATTCGTAGAATTTACAGCTGCCCACTGCTCTGTGTTCCGACTCTCTCGTACAGGCTCACCAAGCCCTAAATACGTTTGCACAACTCTGAATCGCTCAGTAAAAAAAACAAGCATTTGAACTGCAATGGGGCTCAAGTTAGAGCTATTTGCGTTTTCTTGCCACACTAACTGAAAATAAAAAAGTAAAACAGTTGATATAAGCAGCCGGTTCAAAGCGCTGCCGTGAGCTCGCAGTGATAGACAAAAGGAACAAGCATTTGCAATGCAAGAACAGAAAATGCGCAAGGGAGAGTAAGGAATGGAATAAACAAAGTCACACATGACTGCAGGTGAAAGTAAGTAATATACTAGAGCCCTGTTAACAGAAACAGACTGGAGCCACTGACACATCCAGCGCTCTGGTCAAATGCTATTAGCCTTAGAAAAAAGAAATCCCTAAACAGATGCTACATAGGCACAAGTGGAAGGGTACAAGAACTAGGGTCATGCTCCAGGGGAGTGTAAAACTGTGGAAAAGGTGGGACAAAGAGCAAGGATTGACCACTAGCAAGCAAGGATTTTTTTAAGGACACTGAAACAAACCAGTGAAAAAGCAGAGACTCCACAAAGAAATATAGAAGTATATACTAAAGCATATACAAGAGGTCTCAAATGCTCAACCTAGAAAACAAAACTGGTCAAGCTCTAGCTTAAAGGGTGGAGAAGCTCCCTGCCTCACTCACCTTGTTCGTTTCCCTGCTATCTATACACCTTTCCCTCCTGCCATAACACTGCACTCAGTTTAATACCCTGCACCTTCCTTTGGCTTTATTTCAAAAGATGTACATAGAACTCCTGATGCGACACCATCGGTTTTAGCTCCGTGTATGTGCCGCTCTGATTCCTCAGCATTTTCTCTCCAATGCAAGTGTGCAACACAGGGACAAAGAGCTGCATAAGTTGAGGGCAAAGAACTTGATGGCTGGTTTGGACAAAACAGTCCCCTTGCTTATTGGCCAAAACGGTCTGGGGTGGACACAGGTCAACAAAGGGTGGTTGCAGGAAAGCACTTGCCCGGTTTTTTTCAACAATCTTTATTGGAAACACAAGATTAACAAGAAAAAAAACAAAAGCAAGAATGTGCCTATCATTTAAAATATTGTAAGCTTGGTGCGTAGAAAGACGATGAAATCGCCTTCACAAGAATGCATGTTTTTAATATAATATGATGTGTCTATGTTATTTCTAACAATAATATTGTGTTTTTATGCACAGCTGTGTCTGAAGGGCAATACCCGTGAACATGTGTAGTTTGATTAAAATTCACATATTTTCCGAAAATGCATTTTCAAAAGATTTTTGACTTTCAACAGCAAGTTTCATTAGCATTTCATTTCATAGAATTACATAGTACTTTTGGAAGAGGGTGTGACTTATGGCCAGAGCTACCGCGCTTGAAGCTGACTCGAGTCTCGGCGTTTGCTTAGCATCCTGTGATTCTGGGCAAATCACTTAATCTCCCCAAAGTGCCTACCGAAAATGAATGTCACTGCATAAAGTGACTGGTGCTCATGTGGAGGGCTCCCATATCTTCGGTAGAGTTTGCACTATATAAAAATTAAAACTTCATCAAATGCTTTTACAAGAACTCCCATCCCACCCGTTTTTTGGCTGTGACCTGACAGAATACCCAGGATAGGAAGGGCTACCCATTGATTCTCAGGGCATTTGTATACTGCACTCAGTGCTTAATTTGTAAATAATAACGTGCTGGTGCCGAAAGCTCCCCTTTGAAACAAGCGGCTGCTGCAATTAAAATGCGAGCACAGAATACTTCTGGCAGCGTAATCCTGAAGCCATCGCTGGCCTCTTTAATCCATTTATGGCCATTCCCTGCCCCTTCAGCTCACTCTTGCTGCTTTCTCCTTTCTCCCTTTGTGGTGCTTTTTCTCTCCCTACATCTTTCCAGATGAGTCTTTCGCTCGCAGTAAATGCTTGAGGCAGAAAAATAAGTGCCGGCCCTCAAAAATAAATGCCGGTGCTCCGCACCGGAATCAACAAGCACAAATTAAGCACTGACTGCACTGTACAGCGTGGCAGTATCTCTAAGTGACCCGAATTCCAATTACGGTTTGTCTACTTGTCCGCAAGTGGTCTTGGACAAATTGCTTTTTCTTTAACAGTGGAAATTCCATATTAGATAATTATAAATGGCTTCCACTACGTCATATTGCTGACCTTTTTTTTATATCTACTTAAGTGATATAAGGTAGCAATATAGAGGTGAACACCATAGCATCAATATGTGATGTTTAAAAATCAGGAGGTTGCTTGGACACATCGGCTGAGGAAAAATAAAAATTCCTTGGTGACGGTGCTTTATTTTATTGGACCATTGTAAGCAGCGAGTTGAGAAGTTCTAGTCACTATGCCACCACCATCTGTGTTCAGCGCTTTACAATACATACATACAAACACTTTTAATGGACATTGCGGTGTATGGTTGTATAAGAGTGAGAAAACAACGGACAACCCTTTGGGTGACATCACCCCAGGCCTACCGGGCAAATTGGAGCGATTCCAATCACAGAGGGGAGTTACTCATATTCACTCGCTTAACACTCCATCATCCATTTACACACCTAATTACCATCTAATCACCCCATTCGTCCACTTAATTATCAGACTGTCCACCCATCAATGCATCTACCCTCCGCCCATCCAACTACATTTCCATTCTTCCATACGTCTGCATACACATTCGTCCCTCTCTGCAGTGTTTCATGTGCAGCTTGCCGTTCGTTTTGGCTCTTAGCCTGAAAACCAACATGTCCTCAGTGTCAGTGGCGTAGTGTGGGTTGTCAGCACCCGGGGCAATGCAAGTAATTTGCGCCCCCTAACCCGGGGCAAGGCAAGTAATTTGCGCCCCCTAACCCGTGGATTTAGTCTCTTCCAAGATGTTGCGCCCGGTGCAGCCGGCCCCCCATTCACCCCCCATGCTACGCCACTGCTCAGTGTCGAATATTATAATATAGTTTCCTGGTGGAACTGTCTGTATGGTTGCAAAAATGCAGACTTCTTGTCCTAACGCTAATGCAAGAGCTGCTGTCTTTGTAACTAGGGAACCAGGTTCAAGACTCGGTGTCAGCTCAACATCCTGTTATTCTTGGCAAATCGTTTTATCTCCTTGACCCTAAAAAACATGAATGTGACCTTGTATAACATAACTGGCGTTAGAAATACCTTCAGGTCAAGTTCGTGCTGGCTGTATAAAACTGCAAAAAATACATAAAGAGAGATGTAATTATATGTTAAAAGACTATGGCCCTCATTCTGACCCTGGCGGTCCTAAACCAACAGGCTGGCGGTGCGTCATTGCCCATTCTGACCGCGGCGGTAAAGCCGTGGTCGGAAAAGGGGATCCGGCGGTTTCCCGCCAGATTTCCCCTGTCTGGGCTGAATCTCCATGGCGGATTCCGACCCCCTTCCCGCCACCCTGTTTCTGGCGGTTTTTACCCCCAGGAACAGGATGGCGGGAACGGGTGTCGTGCGGCCACTGGCATGGGCAGTGCAGGGGCCCCCTAACAGGGCCCCAGCATGACTTTCACTGTCTGCTTAGCAGACAGTGAAATCGCACCCCTGCAGGGCCTTTCCCGCTGGGCCGGCGGGCGCTCCTTTGGCGGGCACCCGCCGGCCCAGCGGGAAAGCCAGAATGGCCTTCGCGGTCTTTTGACCGCGGAGCGGCCAAATGGCGGTGACCGCCAGGCCGGCGGCGTCCGCCGCGGTCAGAATGACCGCCTATGTGATATAACTCCATATGTATTTATTAAATTTATTTCTATATGTGCCGTCACAAACGTTTAGAGCGGGGATTTGCTGTCCAATTAAACCCATTTAGTACCAGGAAGTTTGCGCTGCAGTCAGAGCTTCACCAGTTGTCCAAACTGCGTGCTTCTGGGCAAAGCACGATCTATCTTTCTATCCACCTCGGTCCTCTTAACAGTGATTGGTGCCCCAACAAAACCAACCATTTAGGGAGACATCTTTGGAGGTAGGGTCGGCATGTAGGAGAGTTGAAGAAGAACGTGAAATGGTGTTGAGTAATTGCCGCCTGTATTAAGAAAAGTCATAAGTCCACGAAACAAGGCTGATGCTTAAGGTATAGCTGGCCATTCAGAAAATGCACCTCCACTGCCTTCGGGCATCATCCTTTCACACCTCCCACTGAACGCTTATTAGCTGCAGAGCAGTGACAACACCTTAAAACAAAGCACATTGACCACCTTGTCCCCAACCACTGTTTCTGTCTCTTTAAAGTCACGATGTTTTAAATTAAACAAACAGCTGCCTTCCCAACCTCAATGCACAGTGCACAAGCGCTGGAATGGGTATTTCCAAGAGAAAAGAGTGTTGAGTCCTTTTTTTGTGATTAGAAGGCACCTAATGTGAAATAGCGCAGCAGTGGCCTGGCCTGGAACAAATGCAGAGACGGGCGAGCTAACAAGTTGATGTGACAGCGAAGTCAGAGATGTGGTTTGGCTCCAAGAGTTTATTAACGAGCAGAGCCATGCATGTGCCATTGCAGAAATGATCCAAAAGTCATGCCACTCTTTTATTCGCTGGCAAAACAGACCTAAATATACTCAGCTTCTCTGGGAGTCAAGCGTTAGCAATACAGATGGCAGACAACCTCAGTAGGTTGGAAATCACAGCATCCTACCCTGTCACTGAACTTTTTAATGGGACTGAGTGTGACTAGCATCTCATTACCTCTCTTCAGGATGTGCATTGATGAACTGAACTATTTTATTAAGACTACAACACTAGCTGGAGTTTACACAGCAAGTTCTGTACTAGGTGCTGAACCAATACATGTATCATTTTAATAATAAAGGAAAGACACCTGCATATTATCAACTGTTTTCTGCAGCAGATCCAGCTATGCTACTCATATTTAAATATGTAGTTCACAGATTAAAAACAGATATCTGTAGCAAATAATGAACTCATGGACATATTGTAACTAGACGGAGATGTACCTGTAACGTACATATCGATCTTTGCATAGAGTGACCCTTTTGATGATGATTTGAAACCTACAACTTGCAGTTTTGACACAGATTTCTAAAGCAGTAATCCAAGTCATTGTGCTATCTTATTGGAACCTGTGCATGACCTAAAGGTAAAGACAGGATAGATCTCTGCAGCAGGTAATGTTTCTGTGGTTGGAACCTATGAATGAAGGATACATAGAAGTGGATGCAACAGGCAATAAGCACACTGAGTTGTCCTGCAAAGAGGAATTTGTAGTTTATATGTTACACAAGTACCCCTGAAGAAACTTAATTCCCTTCTCCCCAGAAAGCTATTTAAAAGGATTGGACATGTGACCTGCAAGTTAACAGAGATTTTAACAGCACTTTTTTCTTTTTGCATACAAATCAAAACAACTCTCATAGTGAATTACTTTGTGAGCATTTCTTAAAACATTCAGCACATGTTCTACTTTACTAAGATAAGCTTAACCTAAATGGTTGATATACCTGTGAAGTAATCAACATTTTTTTCTTTACTTGTTTGGAAAAGGTTTGAATGAATACAAAATGTTAGCTCTCTTGAAGTAATCAACAAATCATTTTTAAATCATCCACAGGTCATCAAGAACATTCTCATCTTGTGACGTAATCAGATACTCATCCTCAAATCATCAGGAACAATGCCATTTTGTGAAGTCATCAAATACTAATTTTCAAGTCATCTTCAGATCATCAGTCTCAGGTTTCTAAGCTTTGCTGATGACTTCAAGAGCTTGATGATGTCTGATGATGAGGAAATGACTTCTAAGGTAGTTCAATGATCATCCGATGACTCTGGGATGGCTTCTAAATTAATCCTCTTTGACCTGGGTTTGCAGCTGCTTGTTCGCCTCGCAGTGCACTCCCTCTGCACTGAGCTCGCCTGTTCCCGTTTGTTTGCTCTGTACTTTTCTGTGTGTGCCCTTTTCATTTCACCTGCTGGCTCACAGGTGGTCTACGTGGCGCTATCCACGTACAAGTTAATAATCTGAATAAGTACTGTATGGACCGCTGCTTCCTGTCTCAGAGCTGTATCCTGCAGAAAAGTGTTTCAAAACTATACAAGCTCCTCAAGCACAAGATAACACTATTTGAGAATATGATCCCTGTAAGCACCTGCTGGGGCAGTGCTATGCTATGTTATTCAAATAAGCGTCGCGCTAGCCGCCATTTCTGCGGCAGTGGAGCACCGGGTACCCTTACAGCTAACTGCGTAACTGGTAAGGACATCGATCTTTTGTGTGCTATTAGTTGAGCACTTGTTCAGTGTTTAGTTTGTGTATTTCTCTACTTCACTTCTTTGGTGCTTTTGTAGTGTGCTGCTAGATACAACTGTGGTGGCCTTAGATGGCTTTTCAAGAGGAAAAATAATAACAGTGGTTAAGGGGGCAACAGCAGAGACACAGTGCTGAAACCCAGTGAGTTGCCAATCCATCGTACTGCAGAGAGTGCAGGAGGTCGCACACAACAAACATATCCTGAGAAAGTGTTCGAGCCTTCATCAATCAAGAGTCGAAGAGCCCGGGCGAAAGGGTGAAACAGTCTTGGACCTCTGACCAGCAGGATTCAGGATACAGCTGAGTGGGGTGGGACGAAGATGAGAAGATCATCAAAAAGCCAATGTGAATTGAGAACTTTTTAAGAATTTCTGAATTTGAGGTGATCAGTTTCAAGTCTCAAGAGAAGGAGCAATGAGTTCTAATGGGAGGAACCCTAGAAATGAAAGGATCGACCTCTGAGCCTCCTGTGTTCCAACGGCTGGATCAACAATAAGCCCCTGTTGGCAGATCTGAGGCTTTGGGACGCTTGCTAGGAAGGTGACAGTTTGCAAGGTAGTTGGGTGCCATGGAGTGCCATATGAACTAGGCGCACTTATGAACAAGGCCACTCTTTCGTATACTGGAAGCCAGTGTAGGGATTTGAGGCAGGAGAAGTGTGATCCTTCCGTTTCAGGCCACGCAACAGGTGGCCTGCATCATTTTGACCTCTGGAGTTTCATGAGAGAAGTAAGGTCGAGGCAAATGTAAATTCTATTGAGCTAGTGAAAGCATGACATAATCAAATCGAATCTCTGGGAGCAAAGAAACATCATTAGGACCTGGAAATAGGGGAATTCCAGTTTGGATACTGTGTTAACCTGGGGGAGGAAGGAGAGATCGCCAGGTTAGTGTGAGTGTAAATTGTGTTCATCTTGGGAGATCCTTGTAGAATCTTATGTATATAAATTGGCGTGCAGAATGACTTTCATGTTTTTTACTGGATTGCGTGATTGGTTGTCCATTACTTGCCTAAAGTGTTTTCAGTCGAAGTATCACAACTATCTCAGAACAAAATGAGCTCCTTTGGGACAAGTGAAAAGTACGACAAAACAAAAAGAACTCCCCGTGGTCCAGAAAAGTCTGTTCCTGTTATGTGCATGCTTCAGACCAGTGGGGACTATCTCAAAACAACAATTCATTAGAGACAATGAAATGTAACTGAAAACAATATGAGCCTGATAAGAACTATGAAAATGATTTCCGACTATTATCAGCCCCTTGAAGACCAATGAATAATAGCTCACACTCCCGTATCAATACGGTCAGATACGAACTCTCACTCAGATATGAGTTCCACAGGTAACAACCATACAAGAACAGTATAAAAATAGAGACCAGTGAGCATGACTTGAGTAAGTAAGTTTAGTGGGTGGAGCACTTGCTGTCTAGATTATTTGCATCAATTGCACGCCGGAAATATGAATCTGTTCAGATGTCTAAATTGCCATCTGTGCACCTTCGATATGTGAAAGACTAGAGTGCACTTTTTTCTTTCCCCTACTAATGCTTTTTCAACGCATTCCAAAGACATATCATGCCCCCCTGGTTCTCAGAACATCAATGGGCCCTTCAGTTTGTGGTGTGCACAACATGATTGGTTAATAATGGTTCATACAACCTGATGTACACTGTAGAAATACTAAAAACATACAAAACGTGTGAAACATATGTCAGAACAACAGATGAGACTGGCAGAGTTTATGTGGAAGGAAGGTCCTACCCTCCTAGGGACATTAGTGCAATAAAGGTCACAAATTTATGTCATGCCCACTGTGGCCGACATAATCACCATGGACAGTCTAAAATGCTGCCACACACAACCATCTCAGAATTCAACAAATGTTTTGATAGGCTAGATTAAGAAACGATCGAAGAAGGCCTGTTGTGCATAAAAGAGGATTCCTTCTCCTGATTACTACTTTTCTCTCCCCTCTTAAGCCTCTACATGTGTTGCTCGATCCCTGCTGATACTAAGGGCCATATGTACGAACCCATTTTCCCATAGACACAGAATGGGTAAAACCCTTTGGTACATCTGGCCCTAAGAGAGGCAGGGTTGGTACCACCATATATGACTGCTTCTTCTGATGTGGCCATAGTGTTTAGGGGAAAATGTTGGCTTCTACAAGGGTTCTTTTCCACCCTCGTTCTCTTGTCCCTTTCCTTCCACTCTTCTGGTCCCTTTTTTATATATTTAAGTGAATATCTCATAAAATGATATCAGTAACATAATATCTAGATGGAACACCTCTTATTGATAAGACCCTCCGCCAAAGGCCAAGAACATTTCTAGTAACTGATGTTCACAACGTAATGTCCAATATACCCATTTTATTATTTCACTGTGGTGATAAAATCAGTTAAATTGCAAAACAGCAGATTACCAAACCATGAAATAAGACAAAAAATATTATTCTACATGTCAAGACTAAAAGCAAACACTATCTAATCTTTCTTCCTGACTAATGAGCAGAAGAGGTACAACTATGTCCTCAGATATGTTCATCAATAAATTCTAAAAATGTTCCAGACCGCAAAAGCCAACAACATCACATCATCTTAATGCCATTAGATGCTTGATTTACCAAATCCTAGTAGCCTGCACCAGTGACACGCTGACTTAAGAAAGCAGACCTGTTCTTCTTTACTCAAGCTTGAGTAGCTGCTTCATATCTCACCAATGATCCATTCCCTTTTCCAATACAGCAAATGCTGACACTCATTCTTGTTGTCTGTGCATACCACTAGCACATTAGGAATTAACCACTAAATAAATATAATCTCCTAGACATAATCCTAAACTCCTTCAGAGCAACTTCGGGGGGAGATTATTTGTTACAAACATTTCAACTTCTAGTGATCTGTGAGGTCCCACCTGGCAGGTCAATAAGGCAGGCCCTTATATATTTTTTTGATGCCTGAGACTGATGAGTCATACAAAAAACAACTGACATCCATCGCTATTGTGCTGTACTGAGAAGGGTGTTTGACAAGACAAACAGTAATTGACTTAATTCATTGAAGAGTATGGGGGGATATTGATTCATGTGGGGCCTCTGAGGCAGACAGCAGATCTGTTGGTGCTGCCTAGTCGGAGGTACACAACTAAGGACCAATCTTGATGGGAAAAAATAAGCCATTTGCGTTCAGGTCATTCTACACCCACCAGAGCAGATTTAATCAAATAGGACCTCATTTTTGAAGACACAGGTTTGTGGTAACCCAGGTAATACCACTCTTTAGATAGGACACTCTTACGTACATTATGAGAGGAAGTCTAGTGGGTTTGTGTCAATGATGCAGGAGTATATCAAGAAATATTTGAAGGAGGAAAGTGTTTCAGTTAAGGCAATGGGCTGAGAGGGTGGTGAGATGGTTCGCGATTACCATGCTTATGGAGGGTGGAGTCATCGGTAGGCTGTGGGTGTTTCAAGTGTTGGGGCAGTTCTTTCAGGACAGGCAGCAACTGCCCTTTTATGAAGCGGTCATAGTTTGTTTTTTGGCTCAGAATGCCTTTGAGGATGGAGAGTCTTATATGCTATTATGACACAATTTTTACTCTTTTTTTTCAAAGCACACGTGCCGTTCAAGGACAGCATGTGTGTAAACGATACAAAAATGTATGAACAGACAGCATCAGATCAGTGGCATGGGCAATATGCATAAACACATAAATGAAGTTCATTACAAATGCAATGACTAAAATGTCTAATACAGGGAGTCCAGACCAAGCACTGCAGAGGATGTCTATGCCACAGATCTCTTGCTGCTCCGTTTATGTCGAAGTGCTTCTAAATGCCTGCTTTGTTTGAGGTCTTATCTTAAAGCTCTTTTGGAACACGTGCATCAATAATCTCGACCTGGCACTTTGACCATTTAGGGTTTTCCACTCAACTACGTGTGTCCTTGAGTCAATTTGCCTTTCCACTGTCAGCCTGCCAAGATAGCTTCGTGTCACTAAGATATGGGTGGAGGATTTGAGGTCAGAGATTATTTTAATTGCTTTGTTTTGGACAGGCTGTGGTTTCAACACCAGCCTGTTTGTGTTTCCCATGTTGTCTCAAGTGCAATATTGTACCCTTAAAATAATCACATGTTGAACCACGACCCCTCTTTCCTTCCACCCCTCGTTTATGGTAATCATTAGGTTCATCAAACTATTTCTGTTTTAGATTGCAAAAGGAGCAGAGTTGTTTCTGGACATGCCCCAAATGTTTTGGGTTTGCTCGGATGGATTTGGGCTCAAAACATATCCCTTAGGAGCCAAAAGTTTGCTTGGACTGGATAAGCTGGGTCGGTGGCTCAATGAGTTGGAGCATCCAATCCTGGAATCTGTGTTTGGCATAATGTTCTCAGGTTCGTATCCTAGCTAGTCCACTCAGTCTTTCATCCTTCTCGGGTCAATAAAATGAGTATAAATAAGTTGGGTAACAATAAGCATGTTATTTCAGCCCCAGGATATCTAAGGTTGAACAAGGGTTTTACAAATACACTTTACCTTGTACATCTTTGTTTGGGTCAAAGGGAAAACTAGCAATCTATGCAGCATGTTTTTGAGCAGTCAGTGTTTGGTACATTATATTGAGACATAACGCTCTGAGAGCCTCAGATGCCCAGATACTTTCCTGAGAAGTTGATTTTTCTTTAGGATTTTAGATGGGCTTCTTTTAATCTCTGTTCCAAAGGTATTCCGTAATTTAGTGGAATGTGTTAAATCGTAAACCCTTATTCTGGTCCATTGAATGAAAGTTCGCTTCAATTATCATATGCTGTATCATAGTCCACTTTCCCTATAAGCTATTTTGGCAACTACAAACATTTCAAAATGTACTATTTCTCTAACGGGCATCTAGCGCTTACTTACCTGTTGTGGATTGTATTACTCAATAACAACATGAAGAATATCAACATACAAGATTATCGAGGACAGGAAATCGAGGGACAAAATATCGAAAGGTAAGATTTACTATTCATAACTCCACATCTATGTACCCTGAAGATATGTGTACCATGTAGGTACATATATGTGAAATTCAGTATAGAAAAACATAGACATACTTACCTTTCAATTTTTTGGGATATTTTGTCCTCGATAATTAGTACCCTTGATATTCTCTCTTCCATATTTAGCATTCACACCCCTGTTGTGCACTTTCTGGAATTTCTCCAACACAGCAGCCCCTAGGTCTATACATATTGATGTCAAGTAACCTGGTCTACAAAACACAAGAACTCTTGTCAAAAGACTGCAGTGTGTTGGAAGGCAATAGGTTAGCCAACCTCAGCAGATAGTTAGGTAACTTCATAAATATCACTACCTTTTTTCTTTATAGGACAGGTCTGTGTTTAAGAACTCTTCCCGTGTTTGGACAATTATTAAGAAATAACGGAGTTGTAAGTGATGAGAAGACAGCTTCATGAGATTGTGAGGATAGTGGGTTTAAAGTTGAAAGTGGAGTCCTGAGGGAACCATTAAGTCAATACCTGAGTCACTTGTTTACTCTCACCACCCACAGAGTTTACCTGGAGACACCACCTGCTTTCAGCAAGTGGAGTCTCCATGCAAACGTCATTATATCTGTGAAGTTATTGTGGTTCTTATACTTCCAGTAGGGCATCTAGCTCTTCTACTGGCTCCATGGAAATTTACAGATCACAGTGGAAGGGAAGTTTGTGGAAGGTGCCCCACCGTGTTTGAGGGAAAGGAGCAAGCTAGAATTGGCTGGGTAGTGGGGACCCAAAATCCACCAAGTGCAAAAATTCAGATAAAACGTGCACAAGTCAGTTACCTAGTTTTATGGAGGTGCAAATCGCTTTTTATATGAATTTTTTATAGTGGTTGAGGAGGTACCGGATTTACCGAAAAGGGGGTAAAGCGTGTTGTGGTTGTCCAGACAGTGGGATATTGCTGGAGGACGAAGCGAAGACACGCTGAGGGACTAAGATATGGGATAGGTGGTTAAGGGGTAGGGAAGACTTGCTGATTGGATGGTGAGAAGGTGCAACAGGGTGTCAGGAAGTCATATCTGTGTTGGGCGCGTAGGGCTTCTGAGGAAATGTTATCAGCATTAACAGGTGTTTATGTGGAAGCAACCATTAGCTTCGAACCACTTGCTCAGACGCTGTTGCATATCACAGTCATGCATTACATAATGTATTAGATAATCCCAGCCTGTACTGACGGCCTTTCCGATCACATAGCTCAGGTGCGGTGAGTTCCACACAGGTAAGTAATTCCAAGAGAGGTATCATTTTGTGGGTTTTTGTCCAGACACAGATGTCTTTTAATATTGTGCTGGTCAGACCTACGCAACAGGTCTATTTTTTTTTTTTTTTTGTTACAGAGCCAGGGCTGTTGAATACGTCTTACAATAATATGTTTGCTTTCCTGGCCTCTGGCGTGGCGTGGCACTTGAGTATAGCTAAAGTTCTTGGAGTGCCTCGCCTTACTGGATTTCTGTTGTTTCCTCACTCCTAGCTAGTGCTAGTTAAAAGCTTCCTTTTAAAAAAATAATATTAATAATACCTATAACCAGCAGTGGCGGCTCGCTTGAGGGAAAAGCGGTGTCACGGCATGAGCAGGGTTGGACACAGAATATAATATATATATATTTTTTAAAGTACCTTTCTTGCAGCGCTGATCCTCAGTCCTCGACTGCAGTGAAGGCACAGGCTCCCAGCCTGCCCTGCGTCCAATCCTAACACTGTTTTCATGCTGCTGGCAGCATGAAAGCAGCATTAGGTAAGGACGGCGCGCCTTGCCAGGATGCTCCAAGGCAGAGTGAAAGTCTCTGCCCGCTGTCTCCAACCCAGAAATGCAGTGCCTCTGTTGCTCAGTTGGAGAGATCCCAGTGCGCATGTGTGTTTGGCCAGCCCAAGACGGGTGGCTAAACATACATGTAGACTGAGCCCTTCCGTGCTCCTCACAGCCTGTGGCTCCATCCCGTTTACAAGAAAACAATAATACACAGTTTAAGTTTTGCTGCCTTTAAGAAAAGATTAATACCTATTACCAGCAGTGGCCGCTCGCGTGAGGGAAAAGGGGTGGTGCGGCATGTGCAGGGACGGGGAGGGGACATAGAATAGATTTTTTTTGTTTTACTTACCATTCTTGCAGCGCCGATCCTCAGTCCTCGACTGCAGTGCAGGCACAGGCTCCCAGCCTGCCCTGCGTCCAATCCTAACACTGTTTTCATGCTGCTGGCAGCATGAAAGCAGCATTAGGTAAGGACGGTGCGCCCTGCCAGGACGCTCCAAGGCAGAGTGAAAGTCTCTGCCCGCTGTATCCAACCCAGAAATGCAGTGCCTCTGTTGCTCAGTTGGAGAGAGCCCAGTGCGCATGTGTGTTTGGCCAGCCCAAGACGGGTGGCTAATCATACATGTGCACTGAGCCCTTCCGAGCTCGTCACAGCCTGTGGCTCCATCCCGTTTACAAGAAAACAAGCCGATGAAACAAGCATGAAAGCTGCGTTAGCAGTGCTTAATTTGTGCTTGTTGTTTCCGGTGCTGAGCACCGGCACTTATTTTTGAGGGCACAGGCTTATTCTTCTGCCTCAAGCATTCGCTGTGAGCA
The DNA here is from genome assembly GCF_031143425.1 of Pleurodeles waltl. NCBI lineage: Eukaryota > Metazoa > Chordata > Amphibia > Caudata > Salamandridae > Pleurodeles > Pleurodeles waltl. Next base: position 427,711,058 of record NC_090445.1, on the reverse strand, counting down.
AAAGACACATATGGGAAAGATGGAGGAAGAGAAAAACGAAAAAGAGTCACAAAGGGAGAAAGTAGAAAGCTGCAAGAGTGAGCTGAAGAGGCAGGGAGAAGCTATGAAAGGATTGAAGACGCCCGAGTGGCTTCAGGATTACGCCACCTCAGTATTCTGTGTTCACACATTTAATTGCAGCAGCTGCGTTTTTAAGAGGAGGGCTTTGGGCACCGGCACCTTTTTATTTACAAATTAAGCAATGAGCGTTAGGATTGGACGGAGCGCCCAGCCTGGATGCTCCGAGGCAGAGTGAAAGTGTCTGCCCGCTGACGTCAACCCAGCAACCCAATACCTGCGTTGCTGGGTTGGAGAGAGCCCAGTGCGCATGTGTGTTTGGCCAGCCGAATATGGCTGGCCAAACATACATGTGCACTGAGCCCCTTGTGCTTCTCACAGCCTGTGGCTCCGCCCCTTTTACAAGAAAACGATAATACACAGTTTATTATCATTTTCTTGTAAAAGTTTTGCAGCTGCTGTGCAGCAGTTGTTGGCATGGGAGAGACGCTCCTCTGCCATAGCGGAGGAAACGCCCCTGATAACCAGTGTTTTAAATGGACAGGTACAGTCCGGTACTGAGTACCTGCAGTTCTTTAATTTGAAGGGGAGCGTACCTGCACTTCTCAGCACTGTGGCAATACATTATAATGGATGAGTACTGGCACTTCTCAGGAGCAAACAGGTACTCTAAATAGAGAATACCTGTGCTTCTATATTTCCAGTTAAAGTGCTGCCTATAACCGGCCCTCCAGTGCACATGTAAGCAAAGTGGGCCATCGAGGCCATTAGTGGAAAGTCTCATAGAAAGTTAAATGAGTTCAAATAATTCAATTCCTGCACACATTTTGCTATATAGTATTTAAAAAAAAAAAAACTACAGATTTTAGTGACAGTTCCAAAAAGGATCTCCGGAAGTATTCTAGTAAATTAGAAACAAGGGCTCTCAAACCAATTGTTTTATACAGAAGCAAACAGTGTTTTGGTAAGAAGGGAAATGTGTCTTGTTCTAAGGCTCCTTTGAAAAGTCCGGCGACTTTTTTTTTGTCGAACAGGAAAGCAAAATTGGGCGCAGCTCTCTTGTTTGTGCAGCGTTTCACATCCGCCATTTTTCCTCGTCATGTGGGCTGTGTACATCATACAAAACGTTGGGATTCGTTCCCTGTTTCATGTGTTTTGCCGGTTCGCGTCTTCCATTTCACACTCCACCGAACTGCAAAACGAATTTTAATTTTACACGAACCATAGAGACAACACACATCGAACAAGAACCACACAGTAAGCCGCTAAAGTTTGCAAGGACCCCGAGATTCCGATCGGCCGTTTTTATCCGCAGAAACGTCGAGGGTGTAATGGGCTGCCATTAAAGCAGCTGCTGTTTCCTCTGCGGTCCTTTAGTTATGTCGTCGGCATTTACTTAGCTCCCTTCTACCATGCATGTGTCCCCATAGCAGTTCTAGAGTCGGGGCGCCGTGTATGCGCTCATGACTAGTCCAACTTTCTTTCTTCATGAGGCTGTACGGCTGCCTCCAAGCCATGATACATGCTTCCGGGCCGCTACTACCAATGCAGGGTCTCTGCTTCTGTCACTGCCCCCGGAGGGCTATGTTGCTTGCCCTTGGCCCCAGCTTGCTGCTGCTGAAGGCTCTCTGGTGACGCAGCACCTCAGTACCACAGCAGCAGAGCTGCATCATTTTAGGGCTCTGCTGCCCCCTGTCGGGGCCTTACTGCTGCTGCACCTCTGTGGGGCTGCTGCACGCTTTCGGTGCTCTGCTGCTACTTTCTGGGGTTTCTTGCTTCCTAATGTCCCCTCCAGATGCCCCGTCGCTGCAGTTGCTCTATCTGCTCCTCTCCGCGTCTTGACCCATGGGCGGATGAATCCCCCCCAGAGTTTGGAGGGTGGGGGACACGGGGGACGAAGGTGGGGGGGACAAGGGGACAAAAAAAAATCCCCTCTCCTATTGTTCAGAGGGCCATTAGCGCACAAAAGCGCTACTTATAATAGCCCTGTACCGACCATCCTCCAATCTGATGGTAACAGAATGAAGGTGAGTCCGGAGGCCCCCTGTGCCCTCTGCCCTTTTGTCCTGTTCACAGGTGTGGGCATTAAGGGTGCTCATAAGAACAAAGGGCACGAGGAGGAGAAAATATTTTTTGATGATTACTTTTCTGCATCACCTGCTGCCGCCTTGAAGAGGAGCACTGCAGGACGCCTCCAAGAGGAGCTGCAAGACAATGAGGAAGATCTAAAGAGGAAACAGAGTCCCACTCAGCCTGATGCCTGCAGGCTAGAAAGGAGACTCTGTGAAACACAATATTTGTATTTGTCTAAGATCACACCAGTTGGTGAAACAGTGAAGTCGAGATTGAGCCCAGATTTTACCTTTTCACACAACAATTTAGCTATTAGAAGGGTAGATTTTTCTAACATTTATGTTTAATGTTTTGTTATCTAGGTAATGAAGGGCTTGATTACAGCGTGGCTAACAGGGAGAAGCCATATTTCATTTTCGGCCCTTATGCCTAACGTTATTATTTATGTTGTTGTTATCGTTACATACTTAAGCATATTGAAGTATATTATCTTTTCTCTATCTTTTCTTCACTCTACTCTGAAACAATCTACCCTATGCCACGGCACCCTACACCACTTTTCTCCACTCTGTGCTCCTCTACGCTACTGCAATCTATGCTGTAGCACTCCACTCTACACCACTGCAATCTATGCTATTCTATTCTAACCATAGTACACTACACCCCTGCACTCTGCCAGTGCACTCTTCACCACTTTACTCAAAACCAATGCACTCTATGCCACCACACTCTATGCCAATCTACTCTGCACCACAGCACTCTATTCCACTGCTTTCAATGCCACTGTACTCTGCGCCACAGCACTCTATGCCACTCTACAATACACCACTGTACTCTGCGACCCTCTAATCTGCAACATTGCGCTCTCTGCCACTGAACTCCATGCCACTCTACTCTGTACCACTGCCATCAATGCCACTGTATTCTGTCCCACTGCACTCTTTTCTGCACCACTGCACTCTAATCTACTCTACACCACTCCACTGTAGGGCACTTCATTCTACTTTGAAATCATCTCCTCTATGCCACTTCAATCTACGCAACTCCACTCAATGCTATGCCAGTCCAATCTACCCTGCACCACTCCAATGTACCCTGTGCCACTGCAATCTGCTCTGCACCACTATATGCTACTGCACTCTACATCACTATGCTCCTCTCTTCAACAATCTACTCTTCACCACTATACTGTACTCTGCAGCAGTCTACTCTATGCCACAGCACTCTATGCAACTCTATTCTACTCTGCACCACTGTACTCTACGCCACTCTCCTCCACTCTGCATCACTCTACATCACTGCACTCTACGCCAATGCATTCTGTGCCACTCTACTCTACACCACTGCCCTTTATGACACTCTACTCTGCAACACTGCACTCTGCCACTGAATTATACTCCTCTCTACTCTGCACCGCTCAACTATATGCCACTCTATTGCACTCTACACCGATGTACTATATGCCACTACACTCTATGCCACTCTACTCTGCATCACTGCACTCCACCACTACACTCTACACCAGTCTACTCTACCTTGCACCACTCCACTCTACGATGCACCGCATCACTCTATGACACAGCACTCTGAAACACTGCAATCTATGATGTGCCACACCACTCTACCATGCACTGCATCATTCTATGACACAGCACTTTGCCCCACTGCACTCCACACCACTGCAATCTATGATGTGCCATTCCACTCTGCTCTCCTCTACTCTTCATCACTCTACACTAATGCACTGTACGCTAAACCAGTGCAGTCTTCGCCAATGCACTCTACACCACTTTACTCAAAACCAATGCACTCTATACCACTACACTCTGCACCAATCTACTTTGCACCACTGTACTTTATGCCACTTCACTCTTGACCACCCAACTCCACTCTGACACTTCACTCTGACATTACACTCCATGATAGTAGACTCTGAAACTCTATTCCATTAAACTCTAACACTTTCTCCACTCTGTAACTCCCTACACAACTCCCTATACGCCAGTCCATTCCACTTTACTCTACTCTATGCCACTCCACACCACTCTATGCCACTTCAATCAATGATACTCTACTCTACGCCACTGCACAACCCTCTATGACACTCTACTATACAACAATGTACTATGCTCAACAACACACTACCCAACTTTCTCTATGCCACTTCACGTTACTTTACTTCACTCTACTCCAGTACACTCTTCTTTATGCCTTTCCACTCTACGACACTCTGCCACTCCACTCTATGACACTCTATTACACTGTGACACTACTCCACTCTACTACAACTTTATGGCATTGGCGCTTCATTAGAGATTCAGATCTCCGTTGATTGCCTTCTCACTCATATGAGACGTGAGTCAGATTTATCTTTGCCGTTTTGGTTACAAGCACTCTGTAACCCTTTTAACTCAAGATTAACTAAGGCTTAGGATGATCCTGATACTTGTCTAGGGGATCGAAATATCGACGGCCAAAGTACCTTGACTTGAATTTGTGATATTGTACATAAGTTGGCATAAGCATAGGTACTATGAGCTAATGACTTCTAGATTCACTATTTGAGTCATTCATGTAAAAGTCAGTGTATAAAAGCTTGTAAATCATTATTGTGGATGCTAACCTTGTAGGAAAGTAGCCTCTTTCTAGCTTGGTTACCCACACTTTTGGCCTGTTTGCCAGTGTGTTTGAGTGTGTCTACTGGGATCCTGCTAATCAGGACCCCAGTAGTTATGCTCTCTACCTTAAATTATGGTTGTTGCATACTGGTAACCCAGTATTTCACCCACAATTGGTATACTGGTGCCCCCTTATAAGTCCCTAGTATATGGTACTTAGGTACCCAGGGCATTGGGATTCCAGGGGATCCCTATGGGCTGCAGCATTTATTTTGACACCCATAGGGAGCCCATGCAAAAGGCTTCTGCAGGACTGCCATTGCAGCCTGCGTGAAAAGGTGCATGCACCTTTTCACAGCAAGTTACACTGCACCGGGTCACTTATAAGTCACCCCTATAGCAGGCCCTCCAGCCCTGAGGGCAGGGTGCAGAGTACCTGTGTGTGAGGGCACCCCTGCACTAGCGGAGGTGCCCCCACGACCTCCAGGACCATTTTCCCAGACTTCGTGAGTGCGGGGATGCCATTTTACACGTGTACTGGAAATAGGTCACTACCTATGTCCAACTATATAATGGTAACTCCGAACATAGGTATGTTTGGTATCAAACATGTTGGAATCATACCCCAAGGCTTTTGCAAGCATTGGTTGTATGATTTCATGCACTCTGGGGGCTCCTTAGAGGACCCCCAGGGTTGCCATTCCAGCCTTCTGAGGATTTCCAGGCAGCCCCAGCTGCTGCCACCTCTCAGACAGGTTTCTGCCCTCCTGTTGCTGGAAAAGCTCAAGCCCAGGAAGGCAGAACAAAGGATTCCCTTTGGGAGAGAAGTGTTACACCCTCTTCCTTTGCAAATAGGTGTTACAAGCTTGGGAGCCCAGGCCACTGGAAATGCTTTGAACGGCACATTTGGTGCCCTTCTTGCATAATCCAGACTACACCGGTTCAAATACCCCCAGTCCCTGCTCTGGCACGAAACTGGACAAAGGAAAGGGGAGTGACCACTCCCCTGTCCATCACCACCCCAGGTGTGGTGCTCAGAGCTCCTACAGAGGGTCCCTGGATTTTGCCATCTTGGATTACAAGTTGGCAGCGACCTCTGGAAGCATCTGAGTGGCCAGTGCCAGCAGGTGGCGTCAGAGCCGTCCCCTGATAGGTTACCTGTTTAGCTGACCAATCCCCCTTTCAGGGCTATTTAGGGTCTCTCCTTTGGGAGGTTCTTCAGATTCGGATTGCAAGACTCCAGCAGGAATCCTCTGCATCCTTTACTTCACCTTCTCACCGAAGAAATGCACCTGGACCTTCCAGTAACTCCACAAACTGCAACAAAGAAGCAAAGACGACTTCTGCAACATTGTATCTTCATCTCTGGCCAGCAAATGCAACTGTTTCCCGGTCGTGCATCCTCAGAGGATAGCCTGTCTTCAGCCTGCACTAAAAGAATGAAGGAATCTCCCTTGGAGTGAAGGAGTCACTCCCCTGCTTCAGCAGGCACCTCTCTGCAATGACAACAATCTGCGTGGGTCCCCTCTCCTGACAAGTTGCATGGATTCTGCATCATGGGTGGTGGACTGAAGTGGTCCCGATGGTCCTGACGTCCTACTGTCCAACTTTGGTGGAGGTAAGAGCTTGCCTTCCCACGCAAGGCTGTACCCCTGTGCACCACGTGTTTTTCAGTAGCCAAGGCTTGTTGGCATCCTTCTACGAAATTCTTTGTGCACAATGTAGCTCAGCCCCCCAGCACTCTTTGCTGCGATGCACAGCTTCCTGAGTGGTTCTTTGGCGGTGTGGGATCCTTTGATTTTGTGCTGCGTGGGCCTCCTTTTGCAACTCCTTTGTCCCCGTGCTGGGGGACTCCTGTATGCGCTGCCTGGTCTTCTGTGGGCTCTCTGAGTTGCTGAGAGCCTTTTCTGACTCCCCCTCCTGGGTAGAGTCCACCAGGTCCCTCCTGGTCCTGGGCAGTGCCATTTTCCGCTAACCGTGAGCTTTGCCTGTGCCAAGGCTTGTTGGTGGAATCCAGCGATGCAAACCAGACTGCAATCATCCATCCGGTGTGGGATATCATCTGAACCAACCAGGGACCCGCATCCATCTTCTTGGGTGCAGTACTGACTGTTGTTCTTCACCAGTGGTTCTTCTTTTGCACCTTGATTCGGGTTAGCGGGGGCTCCTGTCCTCCCTGGACTCCTCTGTGCTTCTTGGACTTAGTCCCATTCTTCCCCAGGTCTTTAGGTCCAGGAATCCACCCTTTGTGTCTTGAAGTCTCTTCTGGTTCTTGCATTATCTTCTTTCTCGTGTTCTTGTGTGTTCTAGGAAAGTTACTGTGATTTACTCCAGCTTTCCTGGGCTCTGAGGTGGGTTCTATTACTTATTTTTGGTGTTTTCTAATACTCCCAGCGCCCGCTACACACCACACTTGCCTAGGTGGGAAACCGACATTCGCATTCCACTTTCTTAGTATATGGTTTGTGTTCCCCCAGGCCCATTTCTAACCATTGTGATTCTCACTAATTGCACTGTTTTCTATCTTTTTTATTGCTATTGCTGCATACTAGTGTGTATAATTGGTGTATTACTTATCTCCTAAGGGAGTATAGTCTCTATGGTATTTTTGACATTTGTGTCACTAAAATAAAGTTCCTTTTTTTTTGTAACACTGAGTATGTTCTTTCATGAGTGTAAGTGCTGTGTGACTACAGTGGTATTGCATGAGCTTTGCATGTCTCCTAGATAAGCCTTGGCTACAGCCACCCCTAGAGAGCCTGGCTTCTAGGCACTGCCTACATTTTACTAATAAGGGATAACTGGACCTGGTATAAGGTGTAAGTACCATAGGTACCCATTACAAACCAGGCCAGCCTCCTCAGAACCACTGTACTATATAGGTTACTTTTTACATTTTTCTTGTAATTGGTGACATTTACAGATAACTTGTGTAATGCCCGAATACCAGTCTTTCTCAATTTCCTCTGTTGATGTTTTCCCACTACATTTGATCTTTTATATTTTGATTGAATAAATGCATGACACATTCCGTTTGCATACTACTTTAATATATTTTTTTATGGGAGTGGTGTTGCATTTTATTTAAGGGACCCCTGTTCCTTTAAAGTTAGCTTACTGCTCCATTCTAGGACACTCTACTTACGCCATGACACTATGCCACACCAGTCGATGACACATCATTCTCCTTTATGCCATTAACTTTGAGCCATGCTGAATAGTAGTCGTACTAGTGTACAGCATGGCAAAAACACATTGTCAAAGGCAATAGAACTTGCATAGGTGAGGCCTATTGGCTTTGCCAATGCTTGTTTATAAGGTATAAACATCAAGGTGACTTGCAATATCCTTATGTACACAGGGGGTATTTTACCCCATATAATACATGGTCACACCACCAACTTTCCCACAAACCACTTAACCTTTGTGCATAGCTTCTGTCATTCCAAGCTATTAAAGTAGAGCAGAAGAAAGAAAAGCAACATTCCATTTTTTGCTTTAAACAGCTGCATTAATTATGCTCTGTGACCTGATCTGCCTTTCACCTTGGCTGCTAGCTCTGGCAGAAGGCATTGTAATGCCAGAACTCGACTGTAATAACACTATCATAGTCATTTTCTGATGTCTTTTCTTTATAATCAGTGACTTGGTGCATCACAAACAGCTGATTCTAAAGAAATTAGTGACTGCAGTTTATACAGAGATTAAAGAATCCATGTTTATATAGCCTGTAACTCCAAGAGCGTCCTCAGTTGAAATGCTTCTAGTTATGACTGATGTGGAGCTGAGCTTCCCAAGATCACACACAGGAGTAAAAGTGTTATTAGAACTATGGTTTACGAGCATAATTTACAGCTGTTGTACCTAATCGCTTTTGATATCTCCAGTGCAGTTCCAATTGGCATGAGGTGAGGGGCATGATGGGTGTGGGGCGTAAAGGGTATGTTCTTCCTTTTTACCCTCCTACCTTTATTTGCTTGGCGCATGAGGATGTAAGGTTAATCAACATGTTATTTTCACATTTGAGCTAATTACTTTGTGAATGTAAATACCAATAAAAGATACTTTCAGACTGTGAAAACATGCTCCCTTTCTCCCTATTTCACTTCCAATATATATGATTGTGTACATTTATCGGAGCCTGCAGTTCGCAAACAACAAGCGATTTGTATAGGGTTGATTGAAAGTCCCCAAGGCTGTCCCTGTCCCCCCCAGAAATGTATTGTCTCCTACGCCCCTGTCTTGACCGTATCTTGATCTAATCCTGCACTGTTGCTTGAAACAGGTTTAATATTGATGCTGCTAGAGGAAATACTCGTGTAAATCTTCACCCTTACAATTCAGATTCACACGGTCAGACTCATTCTCCAAAAACCAAGTCTTATTCAGAGATCGGTCATAAAAATCAGTCTGAGACCAGACCATTCAACCCACACTCACTCAGAGTTTGGCCCCTGAGCTAGGGTGACCAGACGTCCCGGATTTCCCCGGGCAGTCCCGTTTTTTAGAGGACAATCCCGGTGTCCCGACGCTTCTCTTAATTTTAAACAAATGTTCCGCTTTTTGAGACAAAGGTAAAATCATTACATAAATGTCCCGGTTTTTGGGACAAAGGTCAGATTATCTAGAGAAGCATAAATTAAAGGTATGCTCTCTTTTAACAGACGACTATAAAGTATGCAATAATTAAAGTAATTTATCTGCTACTCTCAGGCAACACAGCCCCTGTGTGCGCCCCAGCATGGAGACGAAGGGTGCAGAAATACATGTATGTAAACACACGCATGTACAGGCACGCATTCACAAAGCTACGCAAAAAACGGGACATGCCAGACATAAAATTGAGTGTAAAGTCTTTAGTCCTTCTTTTATGTCTGACGTGTCCCGGTTTTTGCTCCTCAAAATCTGGTCACCCTACCCTGAGCCAGACTTAAACATTAGCCTATAAAACCAGGAGCGAAGCAAGCAACCACATGCCTTGGTGGATACAGGGAAAAAATTCCCCTTTGACTGCTGTTGGTGTAGTAAAATACATGTGTCATGGCTGGGCACCAGTGCAAGTGTACCTGCTGCATCAATGGCAGCTACTCCCCTGCACAAAACCCAAGCTTCCTTAAAGTGCTGTTTGTCTCTGTTTAGGGTAACCAGACGTCCTGGATTTCCCCGGACAGTCCTGATGTTGTCCGAAAGCCTTTGTTTATTTAAAATAAATGCCCCGGTTTTTGGGACAAAGGTCAGGGCAACCTTCGAGTCAGAAGTGAAAGGTATGCTCTCCCTTCACATGCGGCTCTAGGGGCTTAAATAATTGAAGAAGTAATGTATAGGATTCTGCCTGCCTGCTGATGCCCCCTTTTATGTTTGTGTGGCTACACATTTACAGGACAGGTCAGATATGAAAGTGAGACAAAGGCTTTAGTCCTACTCTTATATCTGACCTATCCCTGTTTTTTATTTTCAAAACCTAGACGCCCTTTCTCTGTACCCAGTGTAATAGAAAGCCCTGTCCATGAAACTATGTAATTATGTAATCACTAAAGTCACTCAGAGCCCTGCTCCTAAAACTGAGACTCATTCAGAGCTCTGTTGCTGTAATACCCAGGACTCCATTCCTGAAAGTACCGGGACTCGCTCTCTTGCGTCCCAGGGTGGCTGAGTGAGAGCATGAGAGTATGCCAAGGGCTTCCAGCAGGCTTGTTTTTTGGCTCCCCATTAACTGCCGCTCCCCTTTCCTTCGTCAGCTGAAATCCTGTTTTGGCTGCATCCCGCTTGGATAAACATGCCTTGCGCAATCTGTAATTACTTCTAAAGGTGAAACAGCAAAGACGTCTTTCTTATCCTCCCCAAAAATCTGAGAGATAGCCCATGGGCAGAAGCAGCCAAGAAGAGATTATTCAAGACACGCAGAGGCAGGTTTAGTGAAAGAGGCGCGGCTGCCAGCCCTGCATATTTACAGTAACTCGATTTAAGAGCGAGGGGCAGTGCATGGGGGTTGGGTGCTGGAGCCATTGCCCTACAAAGGCCAGCCCCCACCCTTAGTTGATTATAAACCTCTACAGGACACTTTCGGCAGTAGGCAGCCCACGAAGCATAGAGTGCCAAAGTTTTAAGAACATTACATTGAGGCTAATATTCCTCATTCCTCAGTTGGGGCAGCAGGATCACAACAACCTCTTATAGTATTTAACAATCAAAGTATGGCTTTTGGTTGGCCATGTTCTTCCCTGGACTCTTTTTTTTAAAGTCATTCAGCTTTTTTGGTATCAGCCTTCTAAATATTAACCTTTAATGAAAATGTGAAAGGTTGTGGCACTTCTAACACTTTGCATGTGTAGTGGCTTATATACCTTAAAGTGGGTTATTTTCTGTATCGTGGGTAATATCTGAGGAGGCTTCCTTTAGGTTCGAGTGGATAGGGACCCAGTCATTTTCCTGGGATGTGAAACTTCTTACCAGTTCCCCCTGTAATTAGCCGGGCCCTGCAAAGTACATGGAGGGCCACCCTACCCTCCGGACTCACCCAGGAGTTCTCATGCCAGATGACTGTGCTGAGGGGACCCCAGGGGCCTTTGTTATGCTCCTTTCTGGATGCCTACTTGGCACGCCCCTCTTCTACTCCCCCGTTTTGCTCCCTCTCTCGAGGGGCAGAGGGTTTCAGTGCAATGATGTTCACTTTGTGCGCTCTGGGCCCTGGGTCGGGTCACCATTCTGGCCACCTGCACAGGCCAGGCCTTTGTCAAAAAGTGAGAGCTCACTACCGTGTTTGCAGAAATACTGGATGCTGGGCAGTTCAATGCAGGGCTTTTACAAAGACACAAGGGACGCAGCCACACGATGGGCAGGCCTAACCCTGTGCGAGCTCAGAGCAGCACTGTTGTGTAGTGGGGATTAGATGTAGCCTTTTCTGTATTTTAAAATAGGAGTAGGGCTCCCACTTTTATAGGATTTTTTTTTTACATTTTCATAGGTATTTATCTATATTTATATTTCGCCAATTGTATCTGTATTTATCCATGTTTATTTGAGTTTTGTGGAAAAAATGAAGCTGAAACTTTCCACATTTGCTTAATCAAAATATCTACACTCTTACCTTAATGCCTGACAGGTTTCAATGATATGAATACCTACGAATGATACGTCAATATGCTTATAAGAAAACATTCACATTTTATTATCAATCTTATATACACCTACTGCAGTTTAAGCCTCATAACTAAAATGTCTTTCCTTTTTTAACCCCCTTACTTGTCGATCCGCATAGGTGCTGGCCTGGCAAAAAACCAGTCTCAGTTTTTATTAATATTTAAAAATAAATACAGACAGGAAAATACATGTTTTTTATGGCTTTATTTATCTGTAAAAATCTGTAAAAATTGAAAATACGGAGTGTTAAATATATGTAATGCATGCAGTGTCCGCAGCATAACACAATCCCCTTGCACCCCTGCTGTGCAAGGGATTGTGGGGGGGGGGGGGATTTGCCTTCAAGGGTCCCCGGCCTTTTAGGAGGCCCCCAAATAGTCTAAAGTCAATGAATACCTGTGTTATATGGGAGGCTCATGGGCTCCTTATCACATTCTGCAGGGGGTCCCCTGTTGGTGTCTGTACCAACAGGATGGACCTACTATGAAGCAGAGCTGAGTGCAGAATGCCTGTAAGTGTTGGGGTACTTATGTGTGTAAGTCTCAAGGATAGGTGGCAGCAGGTATTCCTGATGAGGTGAGGAGGAACTGAAAACCCTTGTAGAGTCCTTGTCATTTCTGCTCTGGGAAAGAGGAAATCCCTTTCGAGATCACGGAAGGAGCAGAGGCTAGAGTACCAAGGTATATGGGTCACTGGTTTACTCTCCACCCTACGGTATGGTACCAGAATATAACATAAATATTGTGTCCTAAATGTTGTTTACAAAGAATATCAATCCACTGGTGTCAGTAGTATAAAGAATACACTCAAAGGGACAATATGTTTTATAAATGATATTTAGGACCCAGTGTTTATGGCACAATGTTTCTGACCACGATATTTTGATGTAGAATCCCAAGATACCACCCATATAAAAGGTGCCTCGTGGTCCCCTTTGTAGAATCCACCAACGGGCCTCCCTCGGTTATCCCCCCCAAAGGGCCCTCTGAACTAACATCCCAAGGGTCCCCTTGAGCACCCACTCAAGGACCCCTAGGTACCATCCTGCTACATGACACTCTGACCGTGCACCCAGAGCTTCAATGTGCTATCCATACACTGTTCCAGCTCTGAACCACCCACAGAAGCCCACTCATTACTACCCACCCAAGCATCCCATCTGCATCCTTCATACAGACATGCACAAATAGGCATACACATGACCCCACAACAGTTACTCAGATCTGTGTAATCTGCCCTTGGAAGCTGTGTGAAATGATTCAAGGCCCACAATGCAGAGGGCTACCAAGGTGCACTGTGAGCTGTTTCTGTTATGTTATATGGGATTTGTAAATGCCTTCAGGAAAAGATTCAAAGACATGGCTGTTCGACTGAGCAGTTTACCTCCTAGCAGTGAGTTGCCCCAGCGCCTTCAGACCCTCACGGTCATTCGCTGTGTTTTATAAATCCTCATTCATTCACAACGCCTCTTGCTGAATGAAACTGCTTCACAACTCTCATGCCCTCTTTGCTAATCTTGTAAGACAGGCAGATGACCAAGTTATGGCTAGAGGAAGACAAGTTCTATTGTAGAAAGGCATTTTAAGATGTTACAAAGCAGCATCCTAGAGGCCCTCAAGTGTAGAAGTTGTGAATTTGTCCAGGGAGTGCAGTCTCAGGAGGGCACCGCTGGCTGTCAGAGTTCCTCCATCAAAAACCTGTGTATTGCCAACTCAGCAACCCCTCCTTCATACCTCGCGACTGGGCCCACCAATATTTGATAATCAAAGTGCATAAATGAAGGCAGTGTATGCATAGATAAACCAATACAATTTAAAGCACTTGATTGGCACAACAGTCAGACAAGTGTTGCCAAAGTAAATATCTAAGGTGCACTAAATATTAGTCTGTCCGGTAGTGACTTCCTCGGTTTCCAGGATAGCATTGACATCTTTTGCTGCCCTCTCCAATGTTTCCAGTAGATCTCCTTTCCTTTGGAAGCTTGGCATTTTGTAGAAGAAAGTGCTTCAGGCACACTGTATTAAAATCATGTTTCTTGGCCCGAGGCCAGTGCCAATGTTCCAGATAGCTCTTCATGGTAGGATTAAGTTGTGGAGTGCCAAGGTAAAAAGGTTGGCCCACTAGACCCATGGTCCTCTCCAAATTCTTTGCACTTCTGGTTTTCCTAAACCCCAGCACTTGGTGCACACATTAGAGAGAGCAGTGTTACACAGCTCTGGTTTATTTATTAAGCCAGTCTTTCTGTGCAGACAGGGAATTCTTTCCCGGTGAGTGGATCCAGTGAGGGGTTGATCTGAAGGAAGCGAGAGGCTGAGTTATAAAGGAGTAGGTGGAAGAGTTAACCCAGCTATTGAATCCTGTGAGTGAGTGAGAGCAGTACTCAATTGTGCCAGAAGAGATCAGCTGCATATGCTTTGTTAGACCCGGCCCTTTTTGCAGTCATCCCCAAACCTTTTTGTCTCATCCCTCCCATTTTTTTCTGACCTCTTTTTGTTGGCTTCAGGACTCTGGGCACTTTACCACTGCTGACCAGGGCTAAAGTGCAAGTGCTCTCTGTCTAAATGATATTAGTGATTGGTTTATCCATGACTGGCTTATTTGATTTACTAGTAAGTCCATAGTAAAGTGCACCATGTGTGCCCATGGCCTGTAAATCAAATGCTATTCATGGGCCTGCAGCACTCATTCTGCCACCCACATGAGTAGCCCAGTAAACATGGCTCAGACCTGCCATTGCAGTGACTGTGTTTTAAACTGCCATGTCGACCTGGCAAGTGCACCCATTTGCCAGGCCCAAACCCTCCCTTTTAGTACATGGAAGGCACCCCTAAGGTAGGCCCAAGATAGTCCCATAGGCAGGGTGCAGTGTATTTAAAAGGTTGGACATGTACTGGTGTGTTTCACATGTCCTGATAGTGAAATACTCCCAAATTCAGTTTTCACTATTGCAAGGCCTATCTCTCCCATAGATTAGCATGGGGATTGTGTGGAAATATCTCTTAAGTGCAATTTCCCATTGGGAGCAGATAGAGATTTGGAGTTTGGGGTCTCTGAACCCACAATTTAAAAAACACATCTTTGAACTTATGTGTTTGAAAATGCCACTTTTAGAATTTGGGCATTTTCTTGCATAACCATTCTGTGCCTCTGCCTGGCTGTGGAATATGTCTGAGTCACTCTAGATATGTTGGGAATTCACTGTAAACAGCCACACAAAGGGAGCTGAGGTGTGCCCTGCATATCCTGATGGGTCTTCTTTGGCTAGAGTGGAAGGAGGAGCTGATACTTGCACCTGTCCTTACAGAATGCAGTCCCTAACCCCCAAGGGTGTGTCTGAGACTAGGGCAGGAAAGGCAGGGTCTTGTGCACTACAAATAAGTTGCCTACTTCAAAGGCAGAAATTAGTATAAGTATTAGACCCAAAACCCTAGACTTTTAGAACACTTCAGGATCAAGAGGAGACTCTGCCAAGGAGGAGAGCTAAAGAGCTGTGACGAAGAGTACTGTCCCTTTGCTGTGTGTCCTTTGCAGGGTTGGCCTACATTTGCTGCTTCTGCTTTGGAGACGACAAAGACTGGACTTTGCTGTGTATCCTGCTTGTGAAGTTTCTCCAAGGGCTTAGACTGAGCTTGCTTCCTGTTAAGAAGTCTCGGGGACATCAAAGACTTCACCTGCAAGCCCCCTGGTTCTCTTGCTGAGGACCCTGATTTGCCAAGAGGTGCCCACTCCAGTTCCTGGGCCTGTGGGAGTGAAGTCTGGCAGGAAACCAAGAAGAACTAGGCACGACTCCAGAACCGGCACCACTGCCTACTTTGCGCCACTGCCTGCACCCAAAACCATGGTCCCTGCTGGAGTGCGATGACCGACACCGCAGGCCTGATGCCGCCACAGTGCCTCTGAAGTCCCTCAACATCGTAAGTCCAGAGTGCCATGTCACCGATGTCTATGACACCCCACTTTGCTGTGTTGCCAGTGGCCCCGTGGTGTGACCGCAGCGCTGTGAATTCTCCTCATCGCATATTGACCCACTGGACTCATAGACCCCTCCAGATCGTAAGGAACTGACACCTTACCACTAACTCAGCCTCACCTCTGTTGCCTCCGTAAGGAACCAACGCCTCACTTCCCCTGCCTAGCAGTAAGGATCCAATGCCTCACCTCCTGCATAACAGTATGGAAGCGACGCCTCACCCCCTGACTCTGTGCCACATCTTTGCCTCTGCCTCATTTCTAAGGTACTGTACCTGGGGTCTGTCCGACTCCATGACCGGTGCCACAATCCCTCTCGAGTGGCATCGGACTGTTGGGAATCACTCTGACGCAGTGACAGCACCAGTTGGAGCTATTGAGTTTCTAAGTGCTTTTATTGGGATTTAATCTTTACTTGTGTATGTTTGATTTTTGTCATTTTATCTTGTTTTATTTAGATAAATATTGGCTATTTTTCTAAACTGGTCTGGTGTCCATTTGTAGTGCTTTCATTGTGTTCCTTGTGTGGTAACAGATACTTAACACATTGCCTCTGAGATAAGCCTGACTGCTTGTGCCAAGTGACTCCCTTACCCTGACTAAAGTGAGGGTCCCTACTTGGACAGTGTGCAAACTGACTGCCAACTAGAGACCCCATTTCTAACATTTCTTATTACCTATTCAACCCCTTCCTCGTCCCAGTCCTTACTCTTTGAGGCCACTTTAAATTCAAAATAAGGCTGCTGATGCTCCCTTCTCTTCTCAACCTATCCTCGCAAAAAGGGAGAGGGTGGGGCTATGAAGGAGCCTTCCACCTTGAACCCATCCTATTTCTGTGCCTCTCTCAGATGGGTGGCTCTAGCTTCACTAATAATATGTTGCCAAGTGAAATTCCTTGGGGGGCGGGGTGGTCCGGATAAGCATCCTCTGTCCTGCCAGATGGGGGATTGATTGGCCATGGATGTAAGGAACACTATGGGGCAATGGGGCTCTGAGCCAGTGAGCAAACTGCATGTCCCAGGAAATCACTGGATCCTCTTTAGGATGAGGAAGACCCAAAGAGAGGGAGGTTCTCTAAAGGATTGCCCATCCAGGTGGGTAGCTTGGTCCTTGTGGGGGTGGGGTACAGGTGAGCAGCCCCTCTGGAAATCACAGGGTCTTCTCTGGGCCCAAGGATGTGACCAAGAAACACAATGAGTAGCAGCCACCTCTAAGGTGCAGCCTCACCAGAGGAACACCTCATTATTACATTTTTAAAAAGCAGAAAATGAATCAGCAGCAGTCGATAAACGGCAGATTACACTGAACCTTAAAATAAATGTCACAAACTCAGGTATACAGGCCTCCATGGACAACATAGCTATATATATATATATATGTATATATATATATATATATATATATATATATATATATATATATATATGTATATATATAATAATATAAATTAGCTCAGTATATGTATGTATATATACATATATATACATACATATACTGAGCTAATTTAATAACGACCATACTACCATTGGACCTGCGACCCCTGGCTTGCCCCTTGCAACCCTTGGCACTGATTTGCAACTCCCTGGCCTCGGAGGTGGCAAAATCAGTGCCAGAAACACGTGGGCAGCGTGTCCTTACACACGTCGCCTAGGGCTCCACTCTGTTTTCTCTCATTTTTTGTATTACACTAATAGTGAATAATGTGTCATGGTTCACTATTAGTGTGATTAAAAAAGAATGTACAATTACCTAGAAAGGCACAAAGATTAACTTTAATCTGCCAAACCCACTAGCACTGTACAATTATTGCAAGCCGAAACTCAGAAAAATACAACAAAAAAACACACATCGCATAGTTTCCTTCAGGATTATCTAAATGAAAAATGTGCACACCAGTCACACTGGAAAGTGAATTATACGTGAAGAAAAATGTGTAAGTCGATTTAAACAAAAAAAACAACAAAAAAAAGTTATACACAATATATAATAAACGAAAAATGTATGTGACTGCTGTCCAAATGAAACACTAAATGCGGCTCTGGCAAACACAAATGCAATTTATTTATGTAGGTGACTGATGTTTTCATCCACTGCCACTGGAATATCAAAGAATTACATAAACGTTTGCGATTTCATCGTAATGGCACTGGTTATTACTGCTTACAAAGAATTAATTGTCCGCATATTTTAGGAAGAGCAATTTATACACACACACACGCATGGGTCGAATAGGCCGAAGCCTCTAGCGCCATCTGCTGGGATTTGTCGCTCATGAACCCTTTGAACAAGGGGTTAGTGTCAGTGAGTACTGGAAAAGGGAAGGAAAACAAATGTCCCTTACCAGGGTGCAACGCATTTATTTTGAGATTTTAAATGGCCCGTGGGCATCAGGGCACTTTACAATATGGCCATTATAAAACAGTCACATCGTCAATACCAACTAACAAACGGACCGAAACAGTCAACCACATAGTGCACACCATAGACAGTTTTAAACCGGTTGGAGAGACTTGTGCACTTTATTTTTATTTGTACATTTTATAGGAACCCAATAGCGTGTTGATTCGGAATTTTAAACAATGTAGACCCACTCTCACATGCTTATAACAATTATCATCTATGGCTGGCAGTGCCACATGTGCTAGGATTCTCTGACTCGGACTCAGGGAAATGATGCACAGTGAATCGTAGGATTATCGTAGGATTACGGAATTATCTTTTTACTTATTTTAATAATCTTAACATCTTTTACTGTTCTTGTATATCAATTTTTATATGTGATTCTATGAAGTTTTTTATGCTTTCTCTTTCTTTTCTGACTAAAATCACAGCCTATGAAATACAAGTAAACAAAAAATTATACATCCCATGATGCTCCTCATAGTGTCAAATGGTCCAATCACCAAACATGCCCTTTGTCCATAAGACTCCTGACCCTCGACGTCCTCTTTCTTTGCTTCTTTGCAGCAGATAAGTGCTTCAAATTATTTCTGTTGTTGATTGTACATGTTTCATTCTGAGAGAACGACTCGACAAGTGCTGCGCGCGTGTGCCTTAGCACACGAAAATAGTTAGATTTGTGCTCCCTGACGCCCCGTTTTAATGAAAAAACGTGGGTTGTAAAATTAAATTAGACTTCTGTCTAGAGTGCCATCAGGCAGCTCCCTCCACCTTTTATTTGTGGGCACACATAGTAATTTGCCTGATTTGGGGTTTTTGCACTCCCCCTGCCATATAAAAGTATTTTAAAGAAATACTAAAGATCTTTTACATATTTAGAGGTCATATCTATTCCCTTTGACTACAATTTTTTCCATTCTAATTACAACATGGCTCAGTGGGATAACCAAGACACTGAATACTACACAGAAGAATTGGGGAACCAAATAGAAGTTAACTTAGTGGAAGCCCTTGATACTAGGGTCCAACAATCAGTTAATGATGCTCTTGTGAGAGCTTTGGGTCCCTTCTCAGGACCACTCTTTGATTATGCACGCTTGCAAGGTTGGGTACAAGGCCAGCAACCTCAACCGGAAGGAAAAAAAGCAAAAGCAAAAAATTTAGAAGAATCTAACTCTGATATTAGTGGACTTCACGCAGACGCATTTGATAAACTTCGCAAGAAGCATAGTGGTGAACATAATTATAGTTAAAAAAAGGACATTTCCTTTTCTCCTTCATCCTCGGATAGGAGGCTTCGGACGACTCGGAACCTCCAGTTCCTAGTGAAAAAACAAAGAAGGTCGTTCCGACTTGTCATGTTTTAGATTTCGACCCCACAGAGATTATGCACCCCAGAGCTTCCAATTGGGTTCCTCCTCCCGAAGTGGCACAATATGTGCAGGCTAACATTAGAAAAAGTTTTGATAAGGAAGTTCATTGTCGTTTAAGAGCTGAGTGTCCCAGACCTGATTTAGAGGGTAGAGTTTCTGATACCCCTAAAATAGATCCCACTATGGTGACCTTTATGAAGAAGTTTGCTAAGGATCCCAAAAAAGGATTGGATAGATCTTGGCGTAATTGCCAGGATAAACTATTGGACCTTTCCGGACCACTGACTAAGATTCTTGAGATGGCTTATCTGGCTAAAGAATCATGGTCTCCTGTGGACACAGACATTCTCATCGGTTGGGCTCAAAGAGTTGTTTGTCAGTTAGGAAACACTAATTTTATTACAAGACAGGAGGCTCATATTATGCTTTACTTTTCATGCTTTAATTTAACAGCAGCCAAGAAACTACAAATCCCAGAATCCCTGGGAAAAAACTACAAAACTGCATCACAATGGGGTCCACCAATCACACGACGAGCCCCATAATAACTATCTTGACTGAGAGCAACAAGCCCTCTTTTCTTGCTGCTCGCAGTCAAGATAAGTACACTGCTCGCATTTTTTATGTATTACGTCTATCGTATTTTAGTGTATATGGTGTATATATATTCTTAACCTTTTATTATGTCTCCGTTTCTCTGTGGGTGTTTGTATTGCATTGAAATTGCCCCTTAATGGTTAATTTTTCTTTAAAACGCGCTTGAGCGCTCCGTTGCGCATTTTCGCGCTGTCAGGCCGACTGTCAGAACGTTCGGTAAACGTTCTGACAGCCTCGCCTCAAGCAACGGCATTCTTGGCATTCCTCCCCACACGCGGCAGCTACAGCGTGTGCTGAAGTTTCTTCACGCTCGGTTGGTTTTACGAGCGTCTCCTCCAGATACTTTCAGCTTCATTAAGCGATTACAGCGTGTTCAGTTTACACGCTTCACTGCCTGGCTCAGTTTATTGATTTTCTTTAAGGAATTCCTCTCGGCCTCACACGCTTTGGTATTTCAATGCGTTTTCTCTCGAGGTTAGTGGCACACCTCCTCACACCCCCGGCCAACCTCCCCAAACCATTTAACCCTTTCTCAATTCATTATTTCGTTAGTTTAAACAGGATTTCTCCTGTTTCTTTTCCTTATTATTAATTTTAATTATTGTTTTTTCCCCATTATGTCCGAAGACGACCAAACCCAGTCCATTAAGGACAATTTGAAATCCTTTATTAAGGATTCAGTCCAACACGCTGTTTCTGTGTCTATGTTGGAGGTTTCAAAAAATTTGGAGACCTCTATTTCGAAAATGCTTCACGCACCCAGAGTAAACCCTCTTTTGAGAGGCAAGAAACGTGTGTCCTATTCTAAGGACAGTTCTAAAGGCGTTTCTCATAAATTTGGGCCTCCAACCCAAGAGGCAAAATCTTCGGGTCTCCCCTCCTCCCCCCTTAATATCCTTCACTTACGGGACACGGACAGTGATGGGGATGATGATGATGTCTTACAAGACACTCTAGATAATGATTATTTGGATGGGCCTCCGGAGAAAAGGCGAAAAATTTATCCTCATGAGTACTCCCCTCACTTAGTGCCCGAAGATCTGGTTGACCCGGTTGGCGAACCTTTGTTCGACCCTAATACCATCCATCATCCCAACTCCTCTGAATGGTTCCCCTCTGAGCACGTTTCGGATTACGTTTCTTTCTATCTCAGACACCCCCTGGATAAATCATCCAGAAATAAATTAAAATCTGAATGTCCCAGACCTTCCCTGCCCTGTAAAGACACAGACACCCCTGCCATTGATCCCAATATGCTCCTTTTCTTCACAAAATTTGGGAAAGACCCCAAAAAGGGAGTTGACCGCGCCTGGTCAAATTGTCAAGACAGGCTCCTAGATTTGGTGGGTCCCCTCACCAGGATTTTCGACCTTGCTGAGGACGCCAAGTTGGAGGGCTCACAGGTGGATCCCGACACCCTCTCCAACTTGGCTCAACGTGCAATCTGTATGCTGGGCAACGCCAACTCGTACATTTCCCAGGAACGTCGTAAAAGCCTCCTCCTCAGGATTGACCCAAAACTCAGCACTCTTGCTTCTAAGGAGGAAGGCCTTAATGCTGATGGTCTTCTTTTTGGAGACTCTTTCATAAAAGAGATGGGCAAGTACGTCTCTACCTTTAATTCTCTGGACAAAGCCCATTATTCGATGAAGAGAATATTTTCCAACCAGGTTTTTGGATGGGCCGGCAAAGGAAGGAGCCGTTTTGCCGGCCGCTTCTCAGCAAGAGATCAATCCCTCAACAGAGGCTCCTACACCCAATCCAACCAGCTTGAAGTGTATCAAGGATACAAGCCCCAATTCTACCCCCGCAGATTCCGCGGTGGCCGCAACAGGGGTTATAGAACCAAAGGAGATCAACTTGCAGGTAAGAACTTTGAGTTCTGGCCTTCCTCCAGTAGGAGGCAGACTAGCTTTGTGTTTAAGCGCTTGGTTGTCAATAACTTCCGATCCTTGGGTAATCCAGGCCGTCCAAGGTTGTTGCATAGAACTTTACCAGACTCCCTTTCAACCCTTTCTTCCTCATCCTCTTCGGTTTTCTCACAATCAGTCTCGCCTCATTCAAGTCGAGATACAAGATTTACTGTCAAAACAAGCAATCAAAAAAGAGGCCTTCGACGCTTCGGGGTTTCTCAGCAATATCTTTTTGGTTCAAAAGAAAAACAAAAAACATCGCCCGGTCATAAATTTGAAGGAGTTCAACAATTTTGTAGTGTATCACCACTTCAAGATGGAAACTATTCTCCATCTCAGGGATATCCTTCTTCACAACGACTGGTTAGTTCGCATAGATCTCCAGGATGCCTACCTCTCAGTACCGGTACACCCTTCATTCAGAAAATTCCTCCAGTTCCGGTGGGAACATACTTTCTTTCGTTTCAAAACCCTGCCCTTCGGTCTTTCTTCTGCCCCTTGGTGCTTCACCAAGATACTCAAACCCGTGGTGACCTTTCTCAGGGCTCAAGGGATACGCCTTATTGTCTATCTCGACGACTTCCTATTGATGGCCCAAGACAAGTCTTCCTTGACAGCCCATCTAAAAATTTGTCAGGACCTTCTTTCTCAGTTGGGGTTCCTTATAAATTTCCAAAAGTCGTCCCTTGTTCCTTCTCAAACCCTCGAGTTTTTGGGATTCCTCGTCAACACCGCCGACTCGATTCTCCAGCTTCCCCAGGACAAAGTTTCTTTGATAATGAAAGAAATTCGTCATGCTCTGTCTCTCCCTTGTACTTCCCTCAGGGCACTGGCTCGTCTTGTAGGTCTCCTTTCCTCTTCCATCCAAGCCATTTTTCCGGGCCCTCTACACTACAGGGCCCTTCAGAGGCTCAAGATCCGACACCTTCAACAGGGTCTGTCATATTCGGATCAGGTTGTTCTCGACGCGGACTCCAGGGAAGAACTCACATGGTGGATGAGTCATTTAGACACCTGGAACGGGAGAACGATTTTCTCTGCCGCCCCAGATCTTGTCTTAGAGTCAGATGCAAGTCTGACAGGATGGGGCGCAAGATGTGGTCCACACTCGACTGGCGGACCATGGTCCGTTCAGGAGTCGTCAATGCACATAAACTGTTTAGAGATGCTTGCAGGTTCCTTTGCCATCCAGTCCTTTACCAAAGACAGAATAAAATGTTCCATCCTTCTCAGAATGGACAATCTATCGGCAGTAACTTACATAAACCGTCTGGGCGGGACTCGATCCAAACCTTTAGCTCTCTTGGCCAAGAGCCTTTGGGAATTTTGTCTTCACAAAAATATTTCGGTCAGAGCGGAATACCTCCCAGGCAATCTCAATGTGGTAGCCGATTGGTTCTCAAGGCACTCCCACGACTCAAGCGATTGGCGACTTCACCCTTCCATATTCAAGCGTCTTTCTTCTATCTTCAGTACAATGTCCATAGACCTCTTTGCCTCAAGACTCAATTCCCATCTTCCCAAATTCTTCAGCTGGAGACCAGATCCCTTGGCCTTAGCTACCGACGCTTTTCTCCAACCGTGGCCTCCTTCCCTGCTGTACGCTTTTCCCCCCCTTCCTCTTTATTGCTCGGGTCCTAGCACTTGTCCGTCATCAGGGCTCCTCCCTAGTGTTAATCACCCCATTCTGGCAGTCCCAACCCTGGTTTCCGACCCTTTTAGAACTCTCGTCAGATCTTCCAGTTCTGATCTCCCCTTTTCCAGACCTCCTTCTGAATCCCCGGGGACATCCTCACGACCTCATGATACAAGGTTCCCTATCCGTCATAGCTTGGAGAGTTTCGGGGCTTCCTGGAGAACCCCAGGAATTTCGCAACAGGCTGTCCATTTCATCCAACAATCTTGGGCTCCGGGCACCTCGAAAGTCTATCGAGCGGCTTGGGCAGTATGGTGCAGCTGGTGTGTGGACAGGGATTTCAATCCCGTTTCAGCTGACGTTACCTTAATTGTAACTTTCCTAGCTTCCTTAGCCTCTCAAGGCAAGGCGTATCGTACCGTCAATACATATAGATCGGCAATTTCTTCAGAACACGTCAGAGTGGATGGTAGACCAGTGGGAGAGCATCCCTTAGTTTGCCGCTTACTAAAAGGAATACGTTTTTCCAAACCCCCAACCCCCAAATATAAGTCTATGTGGGATGTGAATTCCGTCCTCCATCTTCTTCTTTCTTGGCCCGATAATTCGGAACTTTCGTTAAAATATTTGTCTGCTAAAATCACTATGCTCCTCTGTTTGGTCTCTATCAAACGAGTTTCTGATGTTAAAGCTCTGGATGTTTCCTCCTTTCAGTTTTCTGCATTTGGTGTGTGTTTCAATGTGGCTAGACGTACCAAGACTAATTTGTCTTCCGTGTTTTATCCCTTTTTTCCCTCCCAACCTAAGTTGTGTGTAGCTAATTGCTTAAAAACGTACGTTTCACGAACTGCAGATCTCAGGACAGCCTCTTCTTCTCAATTGTTGATTTCCTATCAAAAGCCCCATAAACCGGTCTCATCTTCCACTTTAGCCCGTTGGCTCAAGTGGCTGATGAATTTGGCTGGTGTCCCTATTGATATTTATGGTGCCCATTCCGTTAGAGGAGCTACGGCTTCTAAGGCCTTTTTTGCTGGGGCTAGTTTACAGGATATCCTTAGATCTGCAGATTGGTCTAACGTCAATACATTTAGAACGTTCTATTGTAAACTGGTTGATCATCCTATGCAAAATGTTGTTTCATTGCTTTGAACAACCATAATATGAGCCTCCTGTCTTGTAATAAAATTGAGATTTTCATAGCCTTGGTGTCAGAAAGGCTAATTTTATTAAAGACAAGGAGGCGAGTATTATCCCGCCTCTTCTAACCCTCCCTGTTCTTTTGTTCTAGTTGCCTCAACCACAACCAGTAGCAACGCTACCGTCTGACCAGCTTCCTTCACCTCCTCCTTCTGGACCTTCTCTTCAACCAACAGGATCTACACGAGGTTATCCTTTCCTCAAGGCCTTCGGCTTCGACGTACTTTCCGCATTTTTGACTCTTTATGGTCTACTGTTGTTTTTCTCACATCGTTCTATTGACTGACTTTTGCAAGAAAAGAGGGCTTGTTGCTCTCTGTCAAGATAGTTATTATGGGGCTCGTCGTGTGATTGGTGGACCCCATTGTGATGCAGTTTTGTAGTTTTTTCCCAGGGATTCTGGGATTTGTAGTTTCTTGGCTGCTGTTAAATTAAAGCATGAAAAGTAAAGCATAATACTCGCCTCCTTGTCTTTAATAAAATCTAGCCTTTCTGACACCAAGGCTAGGAAAATCTCAATTGCGCCATATCCTCCCAACGCAGGAAATCTATCCTAATGCGCATCGATCCTAAACTATCAGACCTAGCATCTTCTGGAGCGGTCCCATCGGCCGAAGGTCTTCTATTTGGGTCATCATTTATTAAAGATCTAGCCAAGTTCTGTTCCACCTTTTCTTCTCTAGACAAAGCCCAGATGTCTCTTTAAAAAGTGTTTAGGCTGGGCCTTTTTGTCAGGGCCGGTCGTTACGGAGGACGCATGCCTGGCTGAGGATCATTCAACAGTCCTCAGAACTATTACCCCAGAGGTAGAGGAGGTTGGTATGGGGAGCAGGACTCCACCTTCTACCCCACCCGTCCTAGAGGAGGACGCCCTCGCTTCCGCAGAGGCTCACGCAGAGGACAGCAAGGAGCCATACAGGACATTAGTTTTGCAGGTGAGCATTATTCATTTTTCTCAGGTCACACTTGGGGGCAGAGTGGCATTGTTTTTGAGAAATTGGAGAACTATCACCGGAGATCCTTGGATTCTCCAGACAGTCATGTGTTTTCACCTAGAGTTTATAAGTACTCCCAAACAACACAACCCTCCTCTTCAGATGTGTTTTTCCCTAGGAAATCAAGCTTTTATAGACAAAGAAGTCCAGGCATTATTAGAAAAAGGTGCCTGCCGTACAGTTTTCCTCCCCTCAGTCCCATTTTTGTGGTAGACAAAAAAGGGGGAGGACACCGCTTAGTCTTGAACTTAAAGGATTTCAATCATTGGATCCTGTATAGACATTTCAAGATGGAGGGCATCCATATGTTACGGGATATTTTATTAGAAGGAGATTGGATGGTCTGTCTGGACCTAAAAGATGCTTATCTGTCAATTCCAATTTTTCCCCCTCACAGGAGATTCCTTCAATTTCAGTGGAAAGGTCAGTGTCTAGTGCTTCTTGCTCTCCCGTTCGGTCTGTCATCAGCCCCTTGGTGCTTCACGAAGCTACTGAGACCTGTGATGGAATGGTTAAGAACCAAGGGTGTCCGGTTGATAATATATCTGGATGACATTCTACTGATGGCTCAATCTCCCCAAG
The DNA here is from genome assembly GCF_031143425.1 of Pleurodeles waltl. Lineage (NCBI taxonomy): Eukaryota > Metazoa > Chordata > Amphibia > Caudata > Salamandridae > Pleurodeles > Pleurodeles waltl. The sequence continues at coordinate 427,684,508 of NC_090445.1, read as the reverse complement.
TCCTTCTGTCTCATTTGAACTGGACCATCAGTCTTCTGCAAGATTTAGGCTTCCTTATCAATGTGCAGAAGTCATTATTGAAACCGACTCAGATTATAGACTTCCTGGGTTTTTAGATAAACTCAGTCCTATGTCAGCTTCTTCTTCCCTCTCAGAAAATTTGCAACATCGAGAGGGAATTGAGGTCGATTCTGGCCTGCTCGACGGTTTCTTTAAGGAACATAGCCAGGGTAGTGGGATTGTTAGCCTCTTCTATTCAGGCGATCTTCCCTGCTCCTTTACATTACCGAGCTCTTCAGAGACTCAAGATCAGACATCTACAACAGGGTCTGAGTTATTCAGAACAGATCCCATTGACTGTCGAGGTAAGATCAGAGATTCAATGGTGGCTTCAGCATATGGAGGCTTGGAATGGCAGAGCGATCTTCGGATCTCACCCAGAGGTGGTGATCGAACCCGATGCCAGCCGTTGGGGTTGGGGAGCCCGTTGCAACTCTCTAGTGACGGGAGGCAGATGGTCAGAATGTGAACAAACATTGCACATCAATTGCCTGAACCTTCTAGCGGGTTCCTTTGCCATAAAGAGTCTTTCCCCTCAGAAGACAGATTGTTGTATACTCTTGAGGATGGACAATGTCTCAGCAGTGAGATATGCCAACAAACTGGGAGGGACGAAGTCCAGAATTCTGGCAGAGATAGCCAAGGATTTTTGGCATTATTGCCTGACACAATGTTTAGTGGTTATAGCAGAATATCTGCCAGGGGACCAGAACATTGTAGCGGATTGGAATTCCAGATACCTGACAGATTTCAGTGACTGGAAGCTAGATCCAATGATTTTCTCCCAGATAATCAAAGAATGGGGCAGTTGCGATGTAGACCTATTTGCATCTCGCCTCAATTTTCAGATTTCAAAATTTTTCAGTTGGCGCCCAGATCCCTGTGCGATGAAGACGGATGCATTTCTCCAGGACTGGTCTCAGATTCAGGGTTATGCTTTTCCGCCATTTCTGATGATTGCCAGGGTATTGTCTCAGGTTCGGAGACAGAAGACAGAAATTGTTCTGGTGACTCCCTTCTGGAGAGCACAACCTTGGTTCCCTATAGCTCTGCATTTAGCTTGTGCCTCTCCTCTTCTCATCTCTCCTCGTCGGAATCTTCTTCTGAATCCGGAGGGCCTTCGACATCCAATGATCTCGTCAGGGAAGTTGACTCTGTTGGCTTGGTTGATTTCAGGTCAAGATGGAGTTCCCCAGGCATTTCGCAACAAGCTGAGGAATACATTAAACAAGCCTGGGTCGGCAGTACCCATAAAAGATATGAATCAGTCTGGCGCAGATGGAATATTTGGTGTGATGGAAGAGGTGCCAATCCGATGGAAGCACATATTGATTTGATCATTAATTTTCTAGCGGAATTAGCTAGTTCTGGTTTGGCATACCGCACAATCAATAATTTTAGATCAGTTATTTCAGCGGGTCATATACATTTTGAAGGTAAACCTGTTGGAGAACATCCTTTAATTTGTAAATTGCTGAGGGGTATTCGACTCTCTAAGCCACCTCAAGCAAAATATTCAGTTTTATGGGATGTTAATGTTATTTTAAAATTCCTAGATTCTTGGCCTGTCAATAGGTTTTTATCTCGCAATCAACTTTCAGCAAAATTGACTATGCTTTTATGTCTCATTTCTTGTAAGAGAGTGTCTGAATTTCAAGTCTTCATGAAAATGTTCGTATATAATTTTGTTGGGACTGTTTGCCCTTCGAGTCGGATTTCTTCAGGACCTTGTTATCCTGTAGGAGTGGATATTCCCGATTCCTGGTTTAGATGTTTGATGTAAGAAGTTTTGTTTTTAATTTGAACTGGATCTGATTTGACCAAAGAAAGAGGAAGTGACGTCGAGGGTCAGGAGTCTTATGGACAAAGGGCACGTTTGGTGATTGGACCATGTGACACTATGAGGAGCATCATGGGATGTATAGTTTTTTGTTTACTTGTATTTCATTGGCTGCTATTTTAGTCAGTAAAGAAAGAGAAAGCATAATCCTCACCTCCGTGTCCTTAATAGAATTGCAAATTCTTGACGCGTAAGCTAGAAAATGTTTATTCCGATTGGAGTGCAGAATTTTCAGTTTCTCAGTTTCGTATGAATGAGAAAACGAGTGCAATGCTTTGTGAGTAGAGCAAGCAGTTTTGAATTGGGCTCTCGTCTGTTTAGGAAGACAGGAGGGTAAGGAGGACAGGAGTAATGTGGTTGAATATGTTGTGACCGGTCACAAAGTGTGCAGCCACCTGTAGGAATGTTCTGTTTGGGCCTGGGTGGATTTTAGTGATGCCTGAGAGGAGTGGGACCCCGTTGTCCAGTCTTGAGAGAACCAGTGCCTGAATTACTGCTTTTTGGTCCTGTTCTAAGATGAGCTGCTTGATTCCTCATAACCACCTTAACTGGAGCCAGGCACTATCGGTCATGGTTGCAATATGGCTCTGGAGGTTGAAATGGCTGTCAGGGGTAAAGCCGGGTGATTTGGCATTCTCAATGATGATAGGACGGCCTGCCAAGAAAGATAGCCAGCCTGTCTTGAACTGAAGGATTAACTTTTTCCGGAGATACATTAGAAATTTTGTTTTTGCTGGATTTCGTTTTGAGGTAGTGTTTTGATTTAGCACCTTGAGCGACCGCAATCTAAAGACTGGGAAAAATGTGCACAACGGTAGCCGTCTTTTATCTAAAAAATGTTTTTGAAGCAAGGATCAAATTCTAGATACTCTGAATTATGCACAAAGCATATTGGCCAAAGGGCTCGTCTAGCTCCAGAATCTTGTCCAGCAGTTCCTCTATTTCACTTTTTCCTAGTCATCCAGTTATTTTTTTTTTGTAGCTCTCTGAAGTAGCCTAGGCCAGTGGTTCCCAACCTGTGGTTCGGGGACCCCTGGGGGTCCGCAACGCCTTCTCAGGGGGTCCGCGAGAGCCTAGAAAATTAAAAAATATTAACAAATATTGACAAATTAGGTCCCCAGCTTCCAGTAATGACTCAGGCGGGGGTCCCCGGATTCCCATGATGATTCAGTGGGGGTGCATGGGTTCCATTAATGTTAAAGTGGGGGTCCACAGAAATCAAAAGGTTGGGAACCACTGGCCTAGGCAACATATAGAGCCATATGTACTAAAGCATTTTCCCATAGACACAGAATGGGTAAAACCCTTTGCTACATCTGGCCCATAGCTCTTTATAACATTTCTAAGTAAATACACTTTTAAGGCAAATGAAAATCGTGGCGCTTGAAGATTATAAGTTTGATCTTTTTATTTTTAGATCAGAAAATACAAATAGAGTCCTTAACTTAAAAAAAAAAACACTGATGAAGATTGAGACAAGAGACTGAACTTTGACATTTCTAGTGCTGCGTATGTTTTCCAAAATGTGACCCACGAGCTCCTCGCAGATCTTCCCGCCACTATTAATGTCAATGATGACATACCAATACACGCCGCTATCATCCCGGAGCACAATGCCAGACTCAAGAGCGTGCTACAACGAATCAAAAAATCGGGCCTAACCCTTCACCGCCGCAAGTGCGAGTTTCTCGACAATAAGATCCAGTTTTTTGGATATGTGTTCTCGGAAAACGGCGTAGCACCTGATCCAGAGAAGGTGCAAGACATTAAAAAGGCACCCCCACCCACAACTGTAACTGAAGTCCTCAGTTTTCCAGGGATGGTGAACTATTGTGGCCGTTTCATTAAAGACCTCTCCGCACTAACTCTCAGAAACCTAACGAAATTGTCAGAATCCTGGGTTTGGGGACCTGATCAACAAACCGCTTTTGAGGCCACCAAGGATGCCATTTCGAGTGACACAATACTCCGCTATTTTGGCCCGAAGGGAAACAAAAATTGCCGTTGACGCTGGTCCAAAAGGCTTGGAATCAGTGCTGCTTCAGAGGCAAGACAACAATGAGTGGTCACCAGTGGCATTTGCGAGCAGGTCATTCACCAACACTGAGCAACGGTACTTGCAAATTAAGAAAGAAGCAATTGCAGTGCACAGGGGTTGCAAGCACTTCTACCTTTATGTATATGGCCAACCCTTCCTCGTTACAACTCACCACAAACCCCTCATTCCCTTATTTAATGGGACTGCGTCAAAGCCAACTCTGCAGATACAAAAGTGGCTACTCCAGCTACAAGACTACAGGTGTTGCCCGGAATACCGGCCTGGGTCAGATAACCCGGCTGACTACTTGTCTCGCCACCCGTGAGCTGCCACTGAGAGAGAAAGATACACAGGGCTCACAAAACAGAAGAATATGTGAGATATGTGTCTGACAGATCCTGGCTGCTATCTGTCTTGACAGAAACCATAATTCGGGCAACAGCACAAGATGACTGCATCCAGAGAGCTCTGCAAGCCATCTGTTTGAACCTGTGGCACGCTGTGAAGAAGCAACTACTGTCACTCACACCCGACTCCAGACGAGTAATGGAGAGTCTGTATCACGTCTGGGATGAGCTGTCGGTCGATCCTGATGGGTGCCTGCTGAGAGGCCACCGGGTAGTCATTCCATCCTCTCTCACTGACCGGGTAGTGCCACTAGCCAATAATGGACACCAAGGTATGGTGAAGTCTAAGAGTTGGTTACGGACGAAAGTATGATTCTCCCTAATGGACGAGAAGGTGGAAGGCCTTGTAAGGTCTTGTGAATGGTGCTAAGCCTCTGGGGAACCCAGCCAACCTTTCCCTCTAGAAACAGAGTCAGGACCACGACAGCCGTGGGTTTCAGCCAGCCTCGATTTTGGGAGTCTCCATGGTGATGATCGATGATTATTCAAAATATCCTGAGGTAGAGGTCATCCCAGTTCTCATAGCCGAAGTCGTAATAACCAAGATTGAAAATAAAACCTGGCCTCTCATGGCCTCATTTCTGAAATAAAAACTGACAACGGCCCTCCATTCCAGAGTCGTGAGCTTGCCTCTTACTTTGAGGCCACTGGTATCCGACACAAACGAATCACGCCGAGATGGCCCCAGGGAAAAGGGGAGGTCGAAAGATTTATGCCAACCTTAAGCAATGTTGTCCAGATCGCTAACGCCAGTGGACAATCTAGTGAATATGCCATATACGCCTTCCTATGGAACTACAGAGAGACTCCCCATTCCACCACTGGCCATGCTCCCGGGCACATCTCCTTTAGGAGGGCAGTTGTGGACTCTATCCCCCATCATCGTCAGTGGAGACCCGGAACCCTAGATGATCTCCAGGTACACCAGAAGTGGATCACTGTGAATCAGAAAGCCAGCCGAAGGCGGCGTGCAAAAACATCAGATGTGCGTGTAGGGGATGGTTTGCTACTTAAAGAACAATTCTCTGGGAGTAAATTTTGCCTACCATTTGACATAAATCCTTGGACCATGCTGCGCCGGTGTGGATCCATGGTTGTGTCTCAATGAGGTGCATCCACTGTTATAAGGAACATTTCCATGTTTAAGAAGTTCTACCCTCCGTAACCTCCTCAATGTCCGACTCCAATGACTGCATGCCAATTCCTCCTTCCTCCCCCAGTCAAACTCCTAACCCTGCTATAACCGGTTTGACTCCTCTTGATGTTCAAGATATCGATCCTGTCTCTGACTGATCCACTCGAACCCGGTATACCCTACGAGGTAATCCCACCCCACCTCAGAGGCTTCGAGACCATATGGTGTGAGCCTATGCAAGAAATGTTTTGTAACTCCATGGTTGGTGTGTTGTTTAATTTTTGGGAGGAATGTAGTGTTGCACCAGTGACGTAACTGGTCGCGGGCACTACCATTGGCGAGATGTTGCTAGTGGAGGGGAGCCAGCACTCCTCCCCTGTGTAGGTGTGTTTTATGTTGTTGACCACGTGGTCACATGGTGCAAGGCATTATAAAAAATGGTGGGCCAGCAGGCGGGGCACTGGAGCAGAGTCAGCAGTGCAGTGAACTGCAAGCTGGCTCGTCACTGACAAACAATAATTGTCTGTCATTATTTGCGCCGGCACGCGGCCACGCAACACCACACAGTGCGACAACATTACAGCAATGAAGAGCAAGAGGAGAGCAGGCGAGAGCAACAAGACCACAGATAGAGGGAGGAGGCGGGACTGCAAGCAACAATGTGACGCAGTGAGAGAAAGGCGTAAGGGAAACATGGTAACAAACAATACGTGGAGGGGAGGGTGGGGGATGACATGAACACACGTACACTCTTAAGGAGTGCTAGAAGTAAATAAAAAAAGTATCACAGAAAATGCGCACTTAGTGGAAGGACGACAGGCGCTGAATAGGAGCTACTATAGGTCCATGCTCCACGGAGGACAAACACAAAGTGAAACCTGCATGCGCTGACTAATAAGAAGCAAGGAAATTAGAGTGTTAATGAAGCCAACCAAAGGTAGGTAATCTATGGGCTCTAGAATCTTTTACGTTTTTTTTTACCTACCAAAAGATATCTCAGGCCTCAGCATATGCACTCGCCTAACGAGGGGGCGGGATCCCTGTAGTACATGCTTGACCACTCTACAGCTTCATCATAGATATCAGACTTAATGGCTGATTTAAGAGTCACTAGTTGTTTCCTGCGCCACATTAGCGTCATTTTTTGATGCTAATGTGTCCCAATGAGGTCAAAATCGATGCACCAAATTTACAGAGTGGCGCAATGCATGCATTGCGTCAGTTTGTAACCCTTTGTGCTACATTATGCCTGCGCCAGGTATAATGTATGCAAAGGGGGCGTTTCACACGTTAGGGGGGCCGAACCAATGGCTCAAAGAAATCTAAGAGATTTCTTTGCATTACGTTTTTTGGCATTTTTAACTCCTGCTCAGAGTAGGCGTTAAAAGGAGGAACAACATTGTTTTAAATAGGCCCTGAATGGGCTTTGCACGATTAGCGTCAACATTTCTGACACTAGTCCTGCAAAACTCCGAACAAGCATCAAAAATGTTGACGCTAGTTTCCCAAACTACCGCCATTGTGCGCCGTATCTCAGATAAGGCGCACACATGGTGGTGTTATGGGGCAAAAGAAAAGTGGTGCTTCACTGGGTGCAGCACCACTTTCCTTAAATCAGGCCCTTAGTGTACTAATGCATCGACTCCAAGGCTCTGTGTTTGACCTTTGGTTCACTGGTTCAAATCTTAGCAAGTCCACTCAGCCCTTCATCCTTCTGAGGTTGAACAAATGAGTAAGACTGGGTGAGATAACAATAAACATCTGTTATTCAGCTCCAAGAAGCCCACATGGTTAAATGCTATACAAATACAGATTATGTTATTTGACACTGCAAATTGCCCACCCTTGTCTCTTTTGACTGAAACACTGTTCTATTGTTCAGGTTTTTTCTCATCCAGTTGTCACAGCATGGCACTGTGGGAGCACACATCTTGGAAGAGGTGACACCTACATGTGCAGTCCCACAGATTTCCTCACTGTTTCTTATACTTTTCATCGTTTACCAGTTCCACTCTATCACTTCTTTGCTAGCAAGAAAGTGAAGGTACAGGCCCATGAAGACAACACAAACTTGTTAAGTTTACTAATGAATCAACAGCCTTCTTAGGGCAACAGAACACTCTAGGAAGAAATCAAGGTTGGATAAGGTAACAGTTCAAATCGTTTTATGCTGACTAACCAATCACTAAATTCCTCCATACACTTTCCACGTTTTAGTAAAGCTACATTTTTTGGCTTTCATGTTTAATGTATTGGCTTCCCAAAGAGTCCAGATAGGAGGAGCCAGTGCTTCAATAAATTGCGATTTACCCTCCTGCTTGTCTCGACAGAAAACAGAGACTTCGAAGTGCGAGCCATATCCAGCTCCAGACTGGACCACATCAGTGTTGGAGACGAAGTGACGTAACAGCTAAAGCGGCTGAATTTGGAGTTGGAGAACCAGATTTTAGTCTCGGCTTGACTCAACATTCATAAATTACTTAATCTACATGTGCCTACCAAAAATGTGTGTATTCTTGTGTAATGTAACTGGTGCTCATGAAAAGCGCTCCAATACCTTTGGGTCGAGTTTGCGCTACATAAAACTGCAAAAAAAGGTGTTGCTCAGTCTTCCCCCTTCTCTTCGAGATAGGAGCACAGAGTGGGTCATAAAAGGACTTTATTGAAGGATCGTATCACCTCCCACGAGATGAGCGTCAGAGTAGGAAAACATACACCCTAGAGAGACATGCATTATTAGCTTTGGATTTTGAAAGTGAGGCTGTCAAACTGACCTATATTGCTAACATTATCTTTAGGGTAGGCTTTGAGCCCGCCTCCTCTATTTATTGGTTGCCTGTGATCAGCCATTGGCTTGAGACATTGTCAGTCACATCATGGCTCTGCCCTGAGTAGTATCCATCTGCATCTAATTTGACTAGCTGTTTGCGTCTAGCCTTCCACAGCCACTCGAATGCTTGCACTGAATTGCACAAGAGAAATTTTTACAACTATACCACTAGTACAGTCTCAGCACAAGCACACAAGACAGTGTACCCTCCACTAAGCTTGTGCTTCATACTTTGGTGTCTCTACTAATGTTACAGGCTGATCTACAGTGGTTTAGCTTAGTGAGACTCGGAGGTGTTGAAGAGGAGAGGGGGGATCAGAAGTGGTGAATCTCAAATTTCCCAAATAGAGAAGCAGTGGGTTGCAGATTGGAGGGGTGAGATGCTGAAAGATCGGGAGAGACTAGTTCTATGAGGAAGAGGGTCGGTACTGATTTGCTTTAGGTGTGCCTCTGTCTAGGATTGCACCGCTGGGGTAAAGTCCTTGCTTTTAACAAATAATTTTATCAAGTGACGGACAGCCCATTGTACTAAGCCTGAGTCACAAATAGAGGGCACAAAGGCAAATTGATATGGCAAGCCAGAGCTAAGCCATTGGTCTGGCTTTGCTCCAAGAGTCTGTGCACGATCCGAGGCATAAAAACATTAGGCGTGTATTGTGTAACATGTTAAAATCTGATATTTTTTTAGAAACATTCATCACCCACAATGTAATTAGGGAACTAAGAGGCAAGCCAGTAATTATGTGCACTCTAAACATAACCTTGATTACTATTAAAGTTGGAGCAATGATGATTGCACAGCGCACATTCTGAACTCGGTATTTAAAGTGGCCCTCATATGTGAACATGTGAGTAAAAGGGGGGTTGGGAAACAAAATAGTTGCCTAGGATCGCACACTGTGGACAAGCAGGGAATCATATTGATTCCAGGTTATTTGGTTTCACATTTTGAAATATAGCCACCAGATGGCTATCCCTATTTATTTTCTTCCTTTTACATCAAAGTTCACAGTTTTGTCTTTCATTCTATGCTCAAGAAACAGCAGGCCCAAGTCGGGGTCCCCACACCCAGCTAACAAGAAACAAATGCAATTATTTGGGGATATCACACCCCAAACACCACCCTACCCCTCCCAAGCTATGCCTTGCAGACTTACTCATTCTGTTACTCAAAATACTAACAGCGTTTTACAAATGGATCTTGAAGTTATACAAGCTACTCTGAATCCTTTTGAGAGAACAACTGTAAGCAGGTCTCCAGACCGCCTCTCTGCTCCAGCACACAGTGAGTCAGGAGGGCAGAGGATAGGGTTGCCACCTGGCTGGTTTTTTAACGATATGACCAATAGTTTAATGTCCTGCTGGTACAAAAATTAGGATAATCGCCTGGAGGAGGTATTTTGCCCCCTTACCAGAACATACTTTAAACAGTAAATGAAAGAAGAAAACACTTAAAATGTATAAGGACACCTGGTTGGTAATTAAAGGAAACAAAGACAGAAAGGCCATATTAAAAATGAATACAGAACATTTCATATAAAGTTCTACTTAAGAATCATGTCTGGGCCTTTGCAGAATCATTAAAATGTGAACAGGTGGCCAGTATTTTGCTATAGCAAAGATGGCAACTCCAGCAGAGGACTTGCAGTCATCGTGGCTCCAGTACCTCCCGACCCTGGGGTAGGTGGCCCCATTGAGCTGTGCAGAGGGTTAAGTCCCCAAGGAGGCGGGAGTGGGAGTAGTAGTCAATTGTATATTTATTGGTGGAGGAAGCTGATAACACGGAGAAACAACTCTTAGTGCCAGTGCTTACTTTGTGTGAAAATACAGCCAATTTGCTTCGTTTGGGGGGAGTGTAAATAAGAGTATCTTGACAAAGTTAAGGAAGCTAGATGATAATGAAATTACTACCAATACAAGGAGCTGAGGTGCCTTTGGACTCATTGTTAGGCTCGCCAACTTTCGATTATCACTTCACAGGACAAAGTGTGAACGTAAAACAGCTCAAGCAGTTCAGTAAACTGGTTGCCTCCATCTTGGATTGAGAGAAACAACAATCCGTGTGGATAATGTGCTCTATGGGAGTCTCCATCTTTGTGCGGTGTATCGGCTATTTTCTGCATCAGCATGTCCCCATATTTTTCCTCTATGCCTGAAAGTGAAAGATCTTGATGCAGAGTCCCTGAGACACTTAAATTATTAGGCAGTAGTGACCACTGTACCATTAAGTTTCCTCAGACGTGAGCAGCCCAAGCTCATTTCTGTTTAACTTGGCAGAGGTACACAACCTTATTACCTCCCCAGGTCCTTCCTACTCCTTGCACAAGGTAGTTCCGTTGGGGATGCAAAGAAAGAGTGAGGTGTCAAAGGTTAAGAGGATGGCACCTAAATAAGGATCTGGGGGTAAGTGAGGAGGAGATTGGCTCGACTATCAATCCTTTCGAGACATTATTCTGCCAGAGGTGAGAAGCTCAGGGCAAGGATGAAAAGAAGGTTAATTCGGCAATGTGAAAAAGGAATATGGAGCTGGAAGATAGAAGGGAGGCATATAAGGCACCAGGCTCTGATCCCTACCTCTCCCTGTGATGATCTTTTGTGGCCCTTAGTACTAAGACTCCCACCCCTTAAATATGGTGATGACCCACTCAGATCTCACCTTGCTCGGAAAATGCTTTCCCAAATATGGACTCAGTACATTTAAAATCACCTATTCTCCAAATCTCTCAAAATACACAATGAACAACTTTAAACACAAGACTCTGAGGGAATGTCCAGAAAACCTATGTGCATATTAATACCATTGCATTGGAAAGGAACCTTCAAAACCTCCCCCACTTCTTCGTGCACAACACTGACCAGTGGATAAACTCTTTATAACAGAGTCTGCATGTCTCCTCATTGATGAACATTAAATGTGGGGGTAGATTTGAATGTGCATCACCCCACTACACAAAAATGTAAACTTTCAAGGTGCAACTTTAGCATTGTGAAAATAATGTTCCAAACAAATTACATTACTTTTATCCATGGGCAACCAACTCTTTCTTACTATTAGTCCTCTCTCCTGTGACTCATGACCATCCTCCTCCGGACAATACGCCACATATCCTTTCACACCCGCTTCAGTCCCAACTGTAAGCAGTCCACTAACCAAATCACTTCACCTATGACCTTCACTCCCTGGTCTCCCCTTCACTAACAATATCCCCTCCCTTCAGTGCTAATCTACACCATCCCTTGAATAAACGATTGAATGAATACCACTTGTAAAGTGCACCGCTGCTTCCGAAGCGTCTCAGCACTAATCCAATGGATGCATAAGATGGCCTATTCTTAGAGTTACCTGAACAGATGTGTTTTCAATGCAAACCTGAAAGCCTTCTCAGACTCTGAATGTCTGAGCCCTTTTGGTAGAGAATTCACATTTTCTGCTGCCAGGTAGGAGAAATAACAAACTCCTAATCTTTCCTTGTATATGTTTGTTCCTCCATTCAGGGGTTGCTCTATTTTCCAAAGGGCCTTGCATGGGTCATACTTCTTGAAACACATCTGCAGATAAATGCAACCTGTTTGATGCAGAGTTCTATATGAGATTATAAGAGCCTTATATATGACCCTTTGCTTTAATAGAAGCCAATGAAGATGCTTGAGGTTTTCCATAGAAGATTTTCTCCTTGGGCCATTTAGAATTAGGCCAGTTGCTGCATTTTGAACCAACTGTAGCCTTCCCACTGTTAGTCTGAAGTACAGAACTTGAGGTGATCCAGCCTTGCAGTAATCAAGGCATGTACCACTGTTTTACGTGTATGTCCTGGGAGAAACTTCAATGGCTTTTTAAAAGATTTCAGTGGTGCAAAACAGGTGTTTGCCCTTATCTGTGGTTTACAGGGCAGGTGGTAGTCAAATTGTATGCCCAAGTTCCTAGCTTCTTTTAGGGCGAGAGGGGGCCCCAGATCCTTCGGTCACAGCATTCCAACATTGGTAGATGCAGAGCTTCAATAGATTAGAATTTTTGTTTTGTCTGAGCTCATGTTCAGACAACTGTATTTTCTCCAAATTGCTACTGAAGTCAGACATTCTTGCATGTTCTTCACCACACCGGTATCTATTTGCTGAAAGGATAGCATCAGCTGGATATCACCAACCCTCTCACCCCACACTCCCATCAAAAGGCTCTCATCCTATCTTCACCAGAACAACTTGTCCCTCCCTCAGCCACCCTTTATTCCATAACACCCTGCCTTCCTGCCTTTTGTCTACCCACCCCTGCACACTTCCTCTCACCCCACATTGCTGAGTTATGCCTGCCCCCCAACCTCAGCTCTCCAAATTTGTACCAATCTCCCATCTCCTACCCTTTGACCCGATCCTCTTTCCACACATTCCGTCATCTCTTCCCAATATCCCATTATTATTCAGCCAACCTCTACCTCCCATTTTTGCCATAATCCGACATCCCTTGCCCAACTACCTGACATTAACTAGCATACCTCCCACCCTCAGCACTTCCTCTACCTCACCTACCATCACTTACTGGCAGCTACCCACTCCTGATATATCATCACTTTTGCTTCTCTCCTTTCATGCTGGACTCTTCCCCTTTTCCCTACTCATTTTCCCTACCACCGGTGTAATGAATCACTGCCTAACTCAACCTGACTCAAAAGCTCAACACAAGCCCCTATCTTCTCTAAGTGTCAAAGGCACCAGTCTCAGAACTCCTGTCCTCTGAAGAAGAAAATCAACACCCTAACACACATTTTCTCTCTGCTCAGCCATTTGCTTGCAACCCACACATGTTGTCCACAACAGTATCAACATCCTTCTCTGAATAACAACCCACAAAGGCTCAATATCCCAGAGACAACTGCTCACCTGGACCCAATCAAGCGTGCTCTTCTCTCGGGGGCCTACGCGCTGTCATTGAAAGCTACAAAATTCTCAAATCCACCAACAAGCAGCTACATGACCAAGCTGAAGTCTAACTACTGATTCCCACCATCATCACAAACTGCAGATTCTCCAGACCCACCTCACATAATCACCCAAAATCATACAAACCTTATCCAAGGCCCATCGTACCCCCTGGACATCCTCTGCCTAAACACATCAGCTCTTTTCTCAGATGCATGCTTCATAAGTGCGGTCAACAGCTAAGCACTGCCTTAAGATTTTGAAAACAATCATGAGTATGAACCTAGACAACATGTTTCTCAGTGAAATCTGGCTGAATGATTCCGCACACAACATACTAGACCTTCTTTCTCCTCCTCTCTACTCCATTCTTCACTAAGACCGGGGAGAAAGGCACTGTTGGTGCGGGTTCAGCTGCCATTCACCAAAACTAGCTAAGTTGCAGGATCCTTCCCTTGAATCACAAGCACTCCTACAAGTGCATGTCTCTGGAAATCATCTCCCACACTGCTTTTATTCTCATAGTAAAAGTTATTTATCAACCCACAGGTGAAATTGTCATTTTTGTCAAATAATGCATGGATTTCATCACATCCTAATTGATTAGCTCTGACAACATTATCTTTCCGGGAGATGCCAATCTTCACTGGGGTACCAAGGGCAGCAAACCAATGGGCACCTTCTCTCATTTCTCAGCAACAATGAACTGCAACATTGTGTAATGCTTTTCGTATTAAACAACCAGCTTCATCTCGATTTCTGACTCCGTTTTGTGTTTAACTTAGTTTCATACACTGTCACCATCAGGTATTTTTCTGCACACAGCTTGTGCAACATGTTTTTGCTCTCTTTCTCATCAAGGCAGGGACATAACACGGAGGCGTGAGGGAAAGATATGGATGTACCCGAAGAATGTTTATGGTCTGGCAGGGAACAGTTCGGTCTTGGGAGCGCACGTTGGGATGTGGCCAATCTCTAACTTGCTCTTTTAACATGGACTGGTACAGCCAGCGTTTGAACAACAACTTACAATATGGGAGGAGGGAGTTTCTAGAATTTTCCTCTCTAGCTTGTTTAAGGTATTTAAGAGGGAAACATAATGAATGGGGTTAGACAGAACTCATTCCGGTAAAGAGATACCTTTGCCCAGTTCCCATTGAGGGTCGTTTTCTGTCTTTTGGCAGTCTTCTGGGTTCTCGACTTGAAGTTGGCAAAGAGATGATGTCCCTTCCTCGCCCTATGGTGATGCATTTTTAATACTTATTTTTAGTTTTGCGTTGTGAATGGATATATAATCACTTTATATGTAAATATATTATGCACAATTGAAGTAGTGTATTTTCCTCGTTTGTTTCCATGATCATTATTATTCTACTGTTGTGATTATTTTCAGAAGTGTATTTGTGTTGCTGCATTTAACCTGCACGCTTTCCCTTTATGAACCTTGAAAAGTGCTTTAACAAATTTATTACTCAGACTAAGGGGCAGATTTATGGATTTCCTTACGCCATTTTTCCGACTCCCCTAATGGGGGAACGCCCCCTTTGCATACATTTTGCCTGGCGCCTGTAAATAAGGTGCGGGGATTTAGGCCTTGTTGAGCCACATTAACGTCAAAATAAATGACGTTAATGTGGCGCAAGGTGGCACTAGGGGCCTATAAATATTTCCCTAAGAGTGCTGAATTGTTGGCATTCCTTTCATCTGGTCTTGTCTCAGTCTGAAGTAAAGCAAAACACATTGCCAGAAACCTACACACTGTAAGGACTCTACTCTGGTCATATCTAAAGTTCTTCACCTAACAGCTGATGATTCTATCCCAGTAGACTTTTCCGACCACCTTCTAACACCTGCATTAAAACTTCTTGTGAACCAAAGAAGGAGAAAATATGGCGTAGGGATACAAGAAACATTGATATTAAGACCTTTGTGAACATGGAGCGCCCAAATCTTTCTTCTGTAGTTCCCCAATTTGAATCGAGTAGGCATCAGAGGAGTAGTTCTAGACTAGTATACTTCCTATTTGATGAATCGCTCACAAGTAGTGAAAATTGGAAGCTCTGTCTCTAATCAAGTCAACCTGCAATAAGAGGTTCCTCCAGGCTTGATCCTTTCATCAACCGTTTAAAATATATCTTGAGCCCGTTTGTGAGACCCATAGAATTTCTGAAATCCTCTTTTATGTGTTTGCTGACGATTCCCAAATCTACCTGAAAGACTCATCCCCAGACAACACCACCCTTCTCTCCAGCTCCTTGGCAAGAGTTCAAACATGGATGTCAGCTTACCACCTTAGACGTAACCATGAGAAAATACAATTCCTTCTCATATCACCAAAGGAATCCAACCTACCTGTACAAGAATGCACAGAAATCCTTTCTGCCTTGGAGTGTCAACCTACCTTTGTATTGTCTGCGGTAACACCTTAAACCTAGACCTATTGTCATTGTCATTACCATACTATACATGCCAATGCAATAGAACTGTCACCAGTTCTTCTGCTAGTTATCTCAGGAGTGAAGATTCAAGTCTCTTGATAATTCTATCCTTTAAAGATAACTGGCACGGTATTTTCTATCCTTTAAAGATAACTGGCAGGGTATTTTCTATCCAAGGCCCTGAATTCTGGAACCCCTGCTGTTTAAAGTACTTTGTTTCACCTTGCTTATCGTCTTCAGACTTACTTATTTGAAAAAACGTAATTAAGAACGGCAAAAAGAGGCTTTTAATAGTGTGGTAAGTCAGTCTGGGAAACGTACAGTGGGAGCCAAGTTGGGACATACACTGGAATAGGGAATACCCTGACACTGAGGCATGGAACTTGCATTGGAACACCAGCAGCACATCACTATGCTGAAACAAAATCAGACATCACAGATTCTGGGACTAGAATTAACAGACAACCAGACTTTGGGACATGGATCGTGGGCCAGGGGACAGACTGCTGACACTGGGAGAGGAATCCCACCAGTCTCTATGACAATGAGAACCGTGACACCGAGGCTAGAAGACAGGCTATGGGACATTGAATAAATAAACACTGAGTCAGAGAATGTACTCAGATCTCAAGAATGTTAACTCTTTCCTCTACAGGGGAGTATTATCAATAAATCCCTCAGGCAATGGACACGCGGGTATGTGTTCCTGCAGATAGGGGAGGAAGGGACTTATAGACATGTTTTGGCAGGGAGCCCATTACACTGGGACAGGGAACATGTAGGCCGGTACAAGGCACCATTCAGACAGGGAAGGCACAGGTGCTGCTAAGATATGTAACTAGGGGAGCTATAATCAACATATCTGTGTCCTGTAAGAACTGTGGAGATCTTAAAGCATCGACCTTGAGACAGTGAGACAGACCCTGGGACATGGAGTCACACGTACCCGGAGAGTCAAACGGTTACAGTGGGACATGGACACATTACAACAGGGAGACTCGTACAGCAAGCCAGGCAGATGCATGCACTGTACAGGAATACATGGATAGTAGGAACGTAAATGTGCTAACCGTGAGACAGGGAGACATGGTCACACGCAATGGAATCTGTACATTGGTACACACACTCGGACAGGAAGACACGGACTCATGGACTGGGGTAGGGAATCACTGATAATAGGATAAATAATCTTAGAAACACCCAGAAATGGAGACACAGCTATGCAGAGCAGGACTGGGTCACTCTGAACAGGGAGACAGTGAGCGGCTCCTTAGGACAGGATGACACCTGTAGCCACACTGAATCAGAGACTCGGGGGCAAGTAGACATGACCACCAGTAAGAGGTGAAACTGATGCCTCTGCTCTGAAAGGAACATCATCATTCATGTGCCCTGGGGCAGTGAGACACTGACGGGTGCCATTGCACAGAGAGACACTGGGACAAGGGCACAAATATACAGACATTGAGACATAGGGGCGCTCACTCGTTCACCCCAGGACTCTCACCCTTGGCCAGTACCGCTGACATTGGGACAGGAAAGTATGCAAAAGGTCACTGTAACTGAAACACAAGACCCCCTGCTCTCAGTCTAGTTTAGTGGAAGGTTGCAAATCCTGAGCCCATGGCTTTAAGTGGGGTGGGTCCTGCCAGTGCTTAGCAGTCGTAGTAATTCTAAGCAGAAATTGATGGATCTCTGTATTCATGCACTTCACATTACAAGTAAAAACAGTGATCTCCTCCTCAACATTTTTGTGCAAAAACTAATATGGTATTCCAAGTCAGTGATGCAATCCCTGTTACTTCGTGCTGTATAGTGTATAGGTGATGATGAGGCGCACCAACAGATTAGCTCAGTGTGCATAACCAGCCCTAACTCTGCACAAATAGCCAAGTATGAAGCTTCTTTTTCAAAATTGCAATATTACTGTAATCTCGAAGGTCCAATGGGAGCTTATTCAATGGCAGAGCACATTGGTAAGCCAGTGACCTGGCATGGCGAATTTGGAGAATGGTAGCTAATAGTTTGTTTGCCGAGCTCAGAATTTTCTGAGGGGTGTAAAAATTGAACAGGGCTCTGAGGTAGCCAGCTCCAGACTGGTACAAACCATCGTGTATTAGAACTACAGCTGGTCCCTTTTTTCTTGTAGTATTTCAATTTACCAGATGTTTCTGTAGTTTTTTTGTCCATGCGCCACATACTGCAGAGAAACGTGTACTGCTTTCAGCTTCAGCTCCTGAGATCTCAGCCAGTCATGGACATCTGTGCACACCATGGGCCGACCCAGCGTCTGTCACTGGGTCATACAGGTGGCTCACTGTGTTTAAGCAGCAGAATGTTTTCTGTTTTCTACTTTGTCTTATAATTTATTTTGCTTATATTGTTGTGTTTTTGTGTTTTTATTGTGACTGTGCAAATGAGTGAATGCAAAAATAACATCAATGGGTGTATGAATCGATGCAAGGATGAGTGACAGAGTGTACGTCACCTTATTCAGAGCTTAAACCCACTAATGACTAAAGAGGCACTTTCGTTTATAAGCCAGATATATTGTTATTGCCAATGCGTGTTAAATATTTTGGTTGTTTTAATTAAGAACCATGCTAAACCCACTTTGAAAATATCAGATTAGTTGTCTTCATCCTCATTTTAGTGGATGTGGGGTTGGGACCCACAGGTGGGACTTTAGGGAGAGGGATGTGTGGGGAAAAAGGTATGGCCAGTGCTTAATTTGAGCATGTCCTTACAGGTGGGGCCCACTGGCAATCATTTATAGGGACTACAACTCATTTTTGCACATCAGATTTTGACCCAAAGCAAGGCAGTGAAAAACAGACAAGGCGGAACGAGAGAAGTAGAAGAAGACAGAAAAAAACATGTGAAAAGAAGATAGCAGGAACGTGGTAGAGTGATATAAAAAGGCAGGGAGTGTCTTTTGGCATATTAAAGAGGAATTAGGTGGAATCAAGACTACACAGCTTTGGTATTCAACACACCAGCATTCAATAGGGCCGACTGCAGGCTTCTGAGCAAATCTTTGGGCCCGGCGCTTATTCTTTTACAAGTTAAGCACTGGTTGTGACTAACGAAGAGAGACTGCCATGTGAAATGGTGTGAAGGGGTGAACTGGAGTTGTTACTCATTTTCCTGATATTGAATAAAAATCAGTTCTAACAGGAATTGGTAAGGCCAATAAGTGTGAGTTGTTTTCGGTGTGTTTTAATTGTGTGATATATTTGGCTGCACTAACTGGAAACAGAGACGGAAGCACCCAAATTCTAGTTAAGTGGCAAGCTCGGTCAAGCACAGGGTTCTATTTCACATATTTTAGTTCATGCCCAGAATCATATAGGCCACACAGCTTGTAAAGGATTCTTAGATTCCCACCTTCTTCGTCCCTCTTAAACCAGTTCCTGAATCCCACAGAATTTCTGCCACTAGTAAAATACAGAAGCAGAAGGTAACAGTCTGTCTTTGACGCCCTCCAACAGCACCTAGAAACAATGTAAATGCCAATTTTCCATGCCATAAGGGAGCATAGCACAGCATACATGAAATTTCCCCTCTCACATGGACCGATCACTCCAGCATAAGCTTCTCAATTTCTCTTCCTTTCACCCAAAAACAAATTCCAAAAATCTTGAATCCTTCCAAAAAGTCTTTCTCAAACTATTTCTCCCCTCCTGAAATATACACAGCCATTCCCCTTGACAGTTATCAGGAGCAGTTTAACACAGCTATAGCGTCAGCTCTTGACTCCTGTGTTTCCTGGAAAATGAAAATATCCTTCGGGCTCTTCCCATCGGAAAAATGGTACTCCACCGAATTGAGGAATGAGAAAATTAAATGCAAAGCGTCTAAGCGAACCTGGAGACGCTCAGAAATCTGGTAAAGCGGGAATCCTACAAACACTAACTAAATTATTACTATACACAGATTAAAAAAAGCAAAGAAAAAATATTTTATCAACAGATGAAATGAAAACAGACGCTCTTCCAAGGAGCTGTTTAAAATTGTGAAGGAACTGTCCCAGCTAGTTAATTTATTACAAGCTATTACTCCTTCACCTCACCATTGTGAGGCAATACCCAACCACTTCTCAGATATGATGGAGAAATATAGTCTACATTCAACACCCAACCTCCCTTGGAAGACTTTCCATGGGTCCCCACAGGCCCACACCCTGCAGCAAAAGTCCATCTACGTAATTTTACCTGTATCTCTAAGGAACAAGTTGAGCATACTATGATTGAAGTTAATTCAGGTTCCCCATTAGACCCCTGTCCTCTTCTGAGTGAATATTTGACCCACATGTTCAAACTGTCACTACAGACAGCTGTGTATCTGAACATGTGGAAGCAAACTTTAATTCTGCTGCTACCCAAAAAATCAGGACTTGGTATATCAGTTGTATCTATCGTCCTATTTCCTGGCTTCCATACACATCTAAGGTCCTTGAAAGAGTAGTAGTCTTCAATTGACAAACTTTTTGGCGGACAATAACGTACTTGACTCCTTCCAGATGGGATTCAAAGCTAAGAACAGCACTAAATGCACTAACTGGAGGTAGATCAGGACAGGGCAGCTGCCCTGATTCCACTAGAGCTTTCCGCACCATTCAGCACAGTCTCTCACAGGCTTATAATTAACAAACTCCATGAGATAGGGCTTCACACCTCTGCCCTTTAATGGTTTGAATTTTGGTTTGTGTAGAAAAGGAGATATGACTATAGGTAACAGTGCTAGGCATAGTGCAGACTGTGTAGGGAGGGATATCAAACATCTGACATGGACAGCAGTACACATACCTATTAGCCAGGCCCTTTCTCCCTGTAGCTGTAACATCAATGCAAGGACACTGCTATTCCTCAGGATGTAGGAATCATGTACCGAACCAGGGAATTTCGCTGTCACATGTGATATGTACTCGTCTGCAGGATACACCACTTTTTCATTGAGAGAATGTGAACTCTTCCGGTGTCTATATCCTGTTCATTGGCCATCGGAGGTACCAAGGTGATGTGAGTCCCATCAATGCCCCTATTACATGTGGGACATTTGAAATATTGTAAAAGGCTGCCTTAACAGTGTTCAATTCAGGACGTTGTGGGACCCTTATATACTTGTTCACATGCTTGAGTAGGGCATCAAGCACATCCTGTAACACCGTACTGAACTTGGGCTGTGACATCTCTGCAGCCAGTTCCACAGACACCTGAAACGAGCCACTGGCCAGAAAATGCAGGACTGACGACACCTGGACTGTTGGAAGGATGGCATGGGGGGTTCTCAAAGCCGGCACAAGGTCTGGCTCCAACTAGGCGACCAGTTCCCTGATGGACACACGGTTCATTCGATAGGTCATGATGATGTGGCACTCTTCCATGGTTTCAAGATCTGCTAGGGGCCGGTAAACTGGTGCATTCATCACTCTATTTTGGCGATATCTAGGCAGGGAGACAAACAACAATCTGGACACATCTCACAATGTAGCGACCCATGTAAGACATATGACAATCAGGAAGTATTGGTCATGAAAGTTGGCTGTCATGTTGTGGAAAGACACATTACTCCACACTCCATTCCTACCCAGACAATGCCTCATATTGCCATACCTGTGACAAAGGACGTGTACAGGACATGTAGTGATGTACAAACAAAGACCTTCCATATGTTCCACGGTATGGATTGTCAATATGTAGTGACAAGTGTGGTAATGTCACCTGACACCCACTACAAATGTGATTGTTGACAAAATGTAACCTACATTAAGCATTTTGTGACGATATGCAGGTAATGACGCAGTGGGAACCCAGGACAGTCATGTAACAATCTAAAATGGCAGCTGCGGGTCCTGCATGCAGAGGACAGATAGAAGTGACCTCATTCCGCCGGCGGCATTCTTCATGGTAGAAGGCGGTCAGAACCGCCATGCAACTCCTCATTGGTTAATATTGACATCTATGGAAAACTGGGACCAATGACGATCACAGTAAGAAAGACCCCCACTTCATGTGCTGCTGTGTCCTGAATCTTGGAACACAATGGCACGCACTGCAGGGTATAGGGCCCCAGCCTTCACAGCTGAGGAGCTCGATAAACTGGTGGAAGGGGTCCTACCCCTGTATGGGTGATTGTGTGGGGCTGCAGGGCAACGGGTAAGTACACCGTCCTTTGCTTTCCATTTCAGGTGGTGTTTGACGGCGATGGTATGTGCACATTGACATGTGATGACTGGTTTGGGTTATTTCATGCACATGATGTATGTGGTGTTTGGTGTATTGGCAATGTGCATGGGCTGTATATGTTGTGTGTCGAAAAAGGTTGCAGCTGTATAGGTATAATTTACATCATGTCTCAATTTTTTCAATGTTTCCCATGCAGGTCAGCGCCCACCAGAAAAAAGGGTTATGGAGAGCCATCGCCAAGGAAGTGCGGACCCTGGGGGCCCATAGCCGGCAGAGAACCCACTGCAGGAAGCAGTGGGAGGACCTGAGACGCTGGGCCCGGAAGATCGCAGAGGCCCAGCTGGGGACGGCCTCCCAACGTGGAATGGGTGCCCGTTGGACCCTGACCTCCCCCCCAGGGGCCCGCATACTGGCGGTGGCCTACCCAGAGTTGGATGGGCGCTTGAGGGCAGCAGAGCAGCCACAAGGGGGTAAGTGTAGACTGTTAGGTGACTTCTGCATGGTTGTCTACTGTGTCCCTCACTGGACTTGGGATTTAGGAGGTCAAATGGAATTTGGGGAGTGTACATTCCTGGTTGTCACACCAATCATGTTGCAGTGTTGTATGTTAGCTATGTAAAGCCATGCTGGTACTGAAGTGATGGTACTGTACCACACATTCACCTGTACGTGTGAGTTACTCAAAGGTTCAGGCATTTTACTGGTTTCATACTCCATCTTTGAGTATACTGTAGTAGTCCAAAGTGATCTTGTTGGCACTGTATTTGGGTAATGGCAAGTATGTGTAGTTTACATTGTAATTGATATCATTGCAATATCACTGGACATCTGTACAGATTGTAATCCACACATACCTGTCATTTAGTTTGTGTTTACAGTACCTGAGATCAGATTTGTTTCATCCTGTCATGACTGACGTAGTTGGGTATGTTCATGGATTGAATTGTTAGATTGTTCAGTTAGTCAGTTGACAGGCATGTAGGACTTTCAATCAGGTGTCTAGGTTACAGGGATAAGGCAATAGGTGATACGTTTGTATATGGCTTGCAGGACTGCAATATGGGCTCCTGTTTTCCTGACAGGGGCAAATGAGTGTATTATTTGTATGTGTAGTGGATGTGTAGGTATTTACCCTTTCCTCCCTTTGTTTCGCTTCCACCCTCCTTCTCTGTCCACCTCTGTCTATGTGTGCATTAGCATCATCTGGCGAAGGAGGAAGGGCACTGGTGAGTGGGAATGTTGCAGCCCACGGGACCCAGGAGGCAGGCACCAGCGGAACTGAGGGAACCAGTGGGACGAAGGGTGAGGGGAGCACCACGGGGAGACTTGAGCTGCCATGACATCTGATTCAGATTCCTCCTCTGAATGCGGATCCCTGGCAGGCCCATCTGGGACCACCCCAGCACCACCCTTGTCGGCCATCCCCCTTACCAGCACCGCCCTCACTGTAACTCCCCCAGTTGCCTGTGCCCGCTCACCCAGGAGGGTGGACGTCTCATTCACCACAGGCACCTTTTCCCCTGCCTCTGTCAGCCCTGCTGCCCTCAATGACGAGGCTATTGATCTCCTGAGGTCCATCTCTGTGGGGCAGACAACCATTGTGAATGCCATCCAGGGACTGGCATCCCAGATGCTGCAGTCCAATGCTTACCTGGAAGGCATTCACGGTGCCCTGTTTGGCCTTAGAGATCGTTTCAGTCTCTGGCCCCCTTGTTGATGGCAGCCAGTGTCCCTTCATCTTCCGTTCCCCCTCCAGCTACCTGTTCCCAATCCACAGCCCCTCTCCCTTCACCCATCCAGGGCACACCTACAGACCAGCATACACTCACTACAACAGACAAGGTGCACAAGGACAAACACAAGCAACACAAACAAACCTACAGGCATGCACACACACAACACACATCTGCATACACAACAACAGACACTTACCACACTGCCTCCCTTACAGTGCCAGCACTGCATCATCACACACTGATCCTGTCAGTATTCCTGTCATACCCTCAATCACCACAACAGCAGACTTACAGGCAACCACCCCACACACCACATCTGCACTCACCACAACCACCTTCTCCACCACCTGCAGCACATCCACCTCACTTGCACACACCACCCCAACATTCACTCACACATCTTTTATTCCCTCTCCCTGCATCTCTACCCCTTCCTCCCAAGATAGACACATGCACCCACTCACCCACCCAACATACACCCACCACACACATGCACATATTTCACACACCAGCATTCACGTACAACCCACCAACACGACACATGAGCACTCCCTCTACCTCCCCTCCCATCCCTCATTCATGTGACCGCCCCGTGTACCTAAAAATGTCTTCCTTGCCACTCTTGACCTGTTCCCTACTCCTGTCCCATACCGTGTTGCCCCCAAACATCATGTCCCCCTTTCCCTCCCAGGCCCTTCCACCTCCCATTCTGCTAGTGCCCCCTCAGGTGTTGCCCCTGCACCTCCACCCAGCAAGAAGTCCACCCCTCCCAGAGCCAAAGTCCCCCCTCCCAAGCCCAAACAGAGACACCCCCCTTCCCAAACCAAGCCACTCCCTCCGCCGCCCCCCTAAACCCTTTAGGTGCCTGCCTGTCCCATTGATGCCCCTATGACGTGGAGGCCTATTTGCTGTCAGGAGTGAAGTTGGGGCCATGACATGTGGACTATGTGCTGTGTGCACCTCTGCACGTTAGACTTGCCATTTGGCACCTTTTTTATATAGTTAATTTTCTTTATGTTCTGTATACTAATACATCTGCCCACATTGCTGTGGTTGGCAAGATGAGATGCTTGTCCTGATTTTCTTCTACATGGTGGTGTGACATCCGTGTGCAATGGTGTGTGATGTTTGTGTATGGGTTGTGTCTGTGTTGTTGCATGCGCTGGGTAGATGGGTTGTGCCATGTGCATGTTGTAATGTGTCTGACTGCTTGCTTGTGGTATTGTATGGAGTGTTGTGTGCATCTGCATGTATGGTGCTGCATCTGTGGATTCCTTTGTATGTTGGTTGTACATAACGTGTCACCTGTGTCATTGTTTGGATGTGTTCACTATTAATTGTGTGTCATTGCTAATTACAGCTTTTTGTGTGTGGATGTGTGGCATTTCTCACTGTGCCTGTCTATGATTGTATTGACATGTTTGTGGTCTAGTTGTTGTTGTGTGATTATGGGGTGCTGTGTATGGATGTGTATGACTATGCTGGTGGTGTTTGTATTGTGCAGTGTGTTTGGCACGTATCTGATTGGCTGTGTGTGTGTATTGGGTACTTGGCTTTTTCGTATTTTGTGTATGCGTGTGTGTCTGTAGATGTGTTTGCTTGTACGGTATGTTTGTATGCGTGTGTGTGTGGCCCTCACTGTCTGTGCCGGAGTGTGTGTTATGTGTGGGTGTGTATCACTGCCCTTTCCTCCACTATGTGTTAGGCGTACTTACGGTTGTCGTCTTCGTCGTTGTTGCTGGCCCTGAAGGTGTATGGTGAGATACAATGCTGGGAGGACTTGCAGTTCGTTTGCCATGGCGCCCGTGGATGCGTCTGTGTACCTGGAGGTGAGTGCCTCCTTTTGTACTTTCTGTTTCCGCCAAGCTTTTCATCACGGTCGGCCCGCCCTGGAAATCCTGGTGGTCTGGTGACTCATAATATGGTGGGTGGTACATTTTTCCCGCCAGCCTGATGGTGGCTACTGCCGCTGGCTGTGGTTCGTCTGAAGTAACGGTACTGGCGGTAAGTTTGCTGTGTTGTGTTGGGTTCAGCACCTTAGTTGTTATATGGCGGTCTGCACCGCCAGTCTGGCAGCGGTCTCACCGCCACCACCGGCTTGGCAGTCCGGTTACCACAGAACTCGAAATGAGGGCCTAAATGTCTGTGATTCTCGTTGTGTGCTACCAACATTGTGGTTCCTCTGAACTTTCTGTTATTGTATCCATATATATAACAGTACAAATCATGTACACCTATATATAACACTACAAATCACGTACACCAAACACCAGCCAGGACTCCTGGCTTTGTCAGTGACTGTTAGCTGTTTAAGATAAATGAGTAACAACAATGATTTTTTTGTAAATAATTAGTTGCAACTGTTTCAATTCTGAAATGTTGAGGTTGTGAATGAAACTTTACCTAGGCCCATGGAAGGGTAGTGGTCGTAAGAGTGTTCAGTCATTCACGTTATGTTTGCCTTGATGGTGGACACGTACTCCCTTTTTCTCTCCAGATCATCTGTATCTGCACATCTTACACCTCATTTCTTTCTTCTTCCGCACCCTCCTTTCACTATCTCTTGAATGCACTTCCCCACACCCCAAACACACCTTACACACCTTACACCCACTCACAGAATCACAATTACTACTGGAATACGTGACCATTGCTCCGTGCACTCTGCAGAGAGCCCGGTATATGATGACCATGTATTCTGAGCACCTTTCTCATCCACTGACAGGCACTGAGAGAAACTCACTGCCTTCAGCCTCAACTCCAGACCTCTCAAGCGTGGCCCCTTACCAACACCAAGGGGCGTCTCAGTATGCACTGTACGAGAGTAGGATGCAGCACGAAAAACATACAGAAACATAACATCCCGGAAATAGCTAAGACTTTAAGAGAATGCAAGTTTAAGGAAAACATGTGAAATATAAACAGGAACTAAATCGCTGACATCGATTACCTTAACTTGCTGAACATTCTTTGTTCAAAAATAGATCAGTATTTTGCCTGTAAAGTTAAGGGAATCAAGATACAGCCCGATGGGGACACGTTTCAAAGTCCGATTTTAATTAGCGCCGAGTCTGAGACCCGGCTTACTGAAATCTCTGTCATGAGCAAAGATGACTGCACCTCCCAGGAATTGGCCACATTGAGTTCTAAGGTTCCCAGAAGGAAGTGGAAACACACAGGCACTAAGCTATAATTACAGCTGTATTTCTTAGTAATTAAAGTAGGCATAAACAGCACTTAATCTGCAAAATACCAGGCCAGTGTTCCTGTTGGACTGCTGGATGTACACATTCTTCCAGTGGGTTAATCCTTATAATTCAGGGGTGTGCCATGGGAGCAGTTGTGCGTGGCATAGACATAAGTACATATTTACACTAACTGAAGAGCCGATCAGATAGAGAAACCATAGGCTTCGGCGCCTTGTTGCAGCAGTTCCAAATATGTTTGACCTTGTGTATAGGCACTTTCAAATTGTTTTGCAAAATCGCCATTTTCCTTGTCTTAGTAAACAGAAAACTGGACTAGAGCTATGCCATGTATAGCCCCACTGTTTACCTTATCCCGTTCAAAAGCGCGCTTTAGAACATTAACCTCCTCATGGCCCTTTTCAACCATTCTTGGGTGGCCACCACCTTTGATGGCAGATCCTCAGCAGAAGAAATATAGCCCATCCGCTTTTAAGTATGGCAAGCCAAATGTTTCAAGTCGTGCCAGACCTTCACACTATATGAAAGCATGCTTTCATTATTACAAGACGTTAAAGAAAATAGTATGGCACTTCAAATATTTCTTTTAACAAAGCATTAACATTTACATAAATCAAACTATACGGTAAGCTAGCAGGAACGTCAGTTTCCCCAAAGGCGATGAGGAGCTTGATTGGAAATGCAAAAGCTTGAAAATATAATGCATTATGTGCTCAAGTATGCGACATAAGCACTCAGCACGCTCCTGTATGTAAACAGTTTCTATATTTCAAGATCAATTTACTCCTTCTTGCACAGTACCCTCAAACTCCTAGCAGGCTTCACTTTTACTTAATTAAAAATCCTACTTTTCTGTGCTCTCCCGAGCCCGGGCACTGATGTATGGATAACCCACGTCAACCTATACTGGAGAGGGCCAGTACCTTCACCACCGACATAGAGAATTATATCTCCGACCCTCTTCTGCAAAATAAGGACTCCCACTCCGCCAGCTGTGTGTGCCAGGCTCGGGTCTTCAATCCAGCAGTCTATTGGATACTGGGCTATCGGTTAAAGTACCTCAGACTGTCTACCCTATGGAGGACGGATGTTTCACTGCCAGAGTTGTTTTTAGAAGAACAAAATTTTTTTGCTGAGCGGCCTCTCAGCAAAGTTTTAGTCCCTTCAAAGAAGCTGCTGCGACAGCAACTCTGCTGAAGGTGCACAGATCTAAGTACGGCATGTACTGCTCCAGGGCCGAGGAGTACATCCCTCCGCTGACCTGGAGAAACAGTAGTCTCGGTCACACCATTAAAAAGGCATATGTTTTTTTTGGGCTTGCGAAGAAATCCATGCACTTGCCAATCAAGGTGGTATCCGTTTTTTTTTAATTGTTTTACTCCATGCACGCCTTACAATATTTTCTATAAAAATGACATATTCTAAACATGTTAAACAAATCAAAGGGTCTGATTTGCAGTTTGGCATAGGGGTTACTCCATCACAAACGTGACGGATGTCCCGTCCGCCGTATTAGAAGTTCCATAGGCTTTAACAGAATTGTAATATGGCGGATGGAATGTGCATCAAGTTTGTGACCGTGACCTCCTCCGCCAAACTCTAGATCAGGCCCAAAGTCATTCAGTTACACAGAATTTCCCCAAAAAAGGGCCTGAATTAGAGTTACACAGAATTTCTAAAAACAAAGGACCGGATTTAGAGTTTGGCAGAGGAGTTACTCTGTCATAACAGTGACAAATATCCTGTCCGCTGAAATATAAATACCATTGGAAATAACGGGATGCCATTGGATATAATGGGATCAGTGCTTAATTTGTAAAGAAAGAGGTGCAGGTGCTCAAAGCCCTTCTCTTAAACACGAGGCTGTTGTAATTAAATCTGCCAGCACTGAATACTGAGGCAGCGTAATCCTGAAGCCATCTCGGGCCTCTTCAAACCATTTACGGCCACCCCTGCCCCTTCAGCTCATCCTGCAACTTTCTACTTTCTCCCTTTATGACGCTATTTCGTTTTTCCTTCTTCCGTCTTTCCCATATGTGTCTTTTGCTCGCAGCGAAATGCTTGAGGCATAAGAATAAGCCCCGGCCCTCACATTAAGTGCCGGCGCTGAGCACCGTAAACAACAAGCACAAATTAAGCACTGTCCTCATTTCAATTTCTCAGTGTTACCCGTAAGTCTCACACAGGATGGCCAGAGTTACTTTTTTGTTACAGTAATTTAGACGCTAACATTTTTATCAGTAGGATGTCACGGGCATGTAATTACTGCCTGAGTCGGCCTACCCTGCTAATTACCATATTATCTTATGATATCCAAGTAAGGCCACACTTCACTTTATTGAGGTGCCTGTTCTGTATGCTCCTACTTGCCTGATCTCACAGTCAGGCCCTCGCTCCGTGTATTGTTGCGCTCAGTGTTCACAGTCCTTTCCGGGTCAGCAGACTGTAGCCCCCTGTATGTACGGGCCCCACCTGCACTGCACGCTGTGCACCCGTCGGTCCCTACAGCCAGGACGTAGGTCGCTGTGCTGGTCCAGTTTGCACTGCACAGTCTTTATCTGTAGTACCTTACAGCCAGGACCTCAGCCTCTGGTTCTACATGTATGTACCCTGAGGCAGAGCCAGAGAGACAGATGCATGTATGCAGTGCTTTATTTGTAAATAAAAACGTGCCGGTGCCCAAAGCCCTCCTCTTATACGTGCGACTGCTGCAATTAAATGTGGGAACACGGAATACTGAGGCGGCGTAATCCTGAAGCCACCTCGGGCCTCTTCAATCCACATAAAGCCACTTCCCAGCCCCTTCAGCTCACTCTTGTAGATTTCTACTTTCTCCTTCCGTGACGCTTTTTCGTTTTTCCCTTCCTCCGTCTGTCCCATATATGTCTTTTGCTCGCAGCAAATGCTTGAGGCAGAAGAATACGCCCCGGCCCTCACAATTAAGTGTCGGTGCTCAGCACCGGAAACAACAAGAACAAATTAAGCACAGAATGGGATTTATATTTCGGTGGATGAGTTATCCGTCATCGTTGTGACGGAGTAACCCTTCAACCAAGCTCTAAGTCAGACCCAAAGCCTGTTTTTGCGTACTAGTGCCACTTACGTAGTTTACTGACCTACCAATCTCGTATGAGTTTTCTCACATAGGTCACAACAGTGTAACAAGGCTAGCTGGTGTCTTCGTTGTGAAGGACTTTCAGTGGTCAGACAGACTCAAACCCTTCTGACAACTCCTCATATGGCGTTCACATCATTCCCCTACCTAGAGCGCACATTTCATTAGCACATTCCAAACCCTCCACGCAATGGCGAGAACAGGGCCGCTGTCTTCCAGTGGATGTTTCCCACGGGTGTGCTGTTGTGTTTGAACACCACGTGATTTTGTTGATGATACCAGTGGGACCTCGGAGTGCGATTTGTGCACCTTTTTAATTATATCAATGTACAGCCTTGAAATAGATACCCCGCATGCTGTGAATGCACGTCTCGGCCTCTCACACTGGCTGCAACACCAGGCATGGTAAGGCTTCTCTGCAACGGCCCTATTCACTAAGGCATTTTAGTGTGTGCGCAGCAGTACTTCTGTAGTACCCTTTTAAGTACTTCTGCAGGCCTTTTGTTAGTTGGCTCCAAAATGGGAATATTGACAGAATGTTCATATAAGGATTAGTGCAGATAGAAAGGACTGCACCCTCTTTGCACTTGTATTGATAGGGAACTGCATATTTGGAGGTAGGTTCACAAAGTCACACAAGAGTATAATAGAGTACTACTGCTGCACTACTTCACAAAGCCATGTAAGACCCCAAAAAAGAGTACTCCTGTTGCACTACTTCACAAACCATGTAAGAGCGCACAAAAGAGTACTCTTGTGGTACTACTTTCACAACGCCAAGTGAGAGTATATAAAGAGTACTCCTGTGGTACTACTTCACAAAGCCATGTAAACGTAGACAAATTAGTACTCCTGTCGCATTACTTCTCTTATTCATAAATGCTTTTTTGAATCGCCCTCTACGTTTTTAATGCTTGCACAAATCATGAAATAGGTATAGAATCGTAACTGGGAACTGCAACAAACATTGACAAAACCAATAGATCTTGCTAATGCAAGAGCTATTGGCTTTGCCAATGTATTAGAGCCATGTTGTATACCAGCGTGGCTGCTATTCAGCATGGCTAAAAGTTTGTGGCATAGGGGAGAGTGTCATGGAGTAGCATAGTGTTGCAGAATGGAGTGTCATGAGTGGAGTGTCATAGGGTGGAGTGCGCAGCGTTGTAGAATGCAGTGACATAGATCAGAGTGGTGATGAGTAGGCAAGAGTGGCCTAGAGTGCAATGGCATAGAGTTCATTGGGATAGAGTGAGTGGTGCAGATTAGAGTGGCATAGAGTGGGGCGGCATAGAGTACAGTGGCTTAGAGTGGTGTGGTGAAGAGTAGAGTGCAGTGGTGCAGAGTAGAGT
Organism: Pleurodeles waltl; assembly: GCF_031143425.1. NCBI lineage: Eukaryota > Metazoa > Chordata > Amphibia > Caudata > Salamandridae > Pleurodeles > Pleurodeles waltl. Next base: position 427,653,252 of record NC_090445.1, on the reverse strand, counting down.
GGTGTAGAGTAGAGTGCGGTGGTGTAGAGTGGAGTGCTGCAGAATTCAGTGACAGAGTACACTGGCTTAAAGTGATGCAGAGTAGAGTGGCGTAGAGTGCAGTGCCATAGAGTGCAGTAGATTGGTATAGAGTAGAGTGGTGCAGGGTAGAGTGCAGTGGCATAGAGTGCAGTGGAACAGAGTGCAGTGGAACAGATTACAGTGAAGGAGAGTGTAGTAGCAGAGAGTAAAATGTTGCAAAGTACAGTGGTGCAAAGTGAAATGGCGTAGTCTACAGTGGTGCAGAGTAGAGCAGACAGGCATAGAGTACAGGGGGGCAGAGTAGAATAGAGTGGCATAGAGTGCAGTGCTATAAAGTGCAATGGTACTGAGTAGAGTGTTGCAGACTATAGTATAGTGGCATAGAGTGCAATGGTGCAGTGTAGATTGGCGTAGAGTGTGGTGGCATTGAGTGCATTGGTTGTGAGTGGAGTAGCGTACTGTTGATTGGCGTAGAGTGCAGTGGTTTAGAGCAGAATGGCGTAGAGTTCATTGATATAGAGTAAAGTGGTGCAGAGAAGACTGGCGTAGAGTGCAGTGTGTGGAGTGGAATGGCGCAGAGTAGAGTGGAGTGGTGCAGAGTGATTAGAGTGGCGAAGAGTGAAGTAGCATAGAGTGAATTGTTTCAGAGTAGAGTGAAGGAGATTAGCATGGAGTGGTGCAGGATATGGTGGAGTGGTGCAGGGTAGAGTGCAGTGGCATAGAGTGGCATAGATTAGAGTGGCATAGAGCAGACTGGCAGAGAGCAGTGGCATAGAGTGGATTGGCACAAAGTAAAGGGCATTGGCATAGAGTACAATGTTGCAGTGTAGTGTGGTGGGGAGTGGTGTAGAGTAAAGTGGTAGAGTCGAGTGGAGTGGTATGGAGTGAAATGGCATAGTGTGGAGTGGTGCAGAGTGGAGTGGTTTAGGCTAGAGTGGTGTATAGTGCTGTGGCAAAGAGTGAAGTGGGGCAGAGTGATGTAGAGTGCATTGGCATAAAGTAGAGCGGTAGAGAGTAGAGAGGCATAGAGTGAAGGGGCCTTGTAGTGGAATTGAAAGTGTTTTGCTTTATAATACATGAACTACAGGGTCGGTGCAATATGATTAGTAGAGTTTTGTTGGTTTGGTGATCTTATAACTAAAGTTTATACGTTGTTTCAATTATTCTCCTGGTTCTCTTTTCACTAGCAGACCTCTTGGTTCCAGTACCAGTGTCTTCTGGTGGGACTCAGCGTACCTCGGGGAAGAACAAATAAAGAATTCTGGTCTCAGGGAAGTCGATTTTACATAATTGACGGATAGGGTTATTAGGAAAGAGAGTGGGTGGCGTTGTGAGGGAGGGTTCACACTAGTGACACCAGGCTTGTGCATTCATATGTGTCCATGAAATGCATAGGCATCTGTGATAGTGTTTTCACATTTCTTTACAGGTGTGAGCCCCTTTTCCTTCCTCCCTCCATTATTACTCACTCCCTCCCCTCTCCCGTTTTCCCCAATTGGTGAGTTCAACCCAAAAAACAGTCGTACCTTGTGCAGCCACGGTCCCCCTGGAACGTGGCTGGGCTGTTGGCATGTAGAGTTCTGGATTCTCCTTTCTTCTCCCTTCTCGTCCCCTCCTTCTTCTGTCACCTTCTCTCCTCTCTCCTCTCTTTGCTTCTCTCTCTGCTCCGTCTCCTCGCTTTTATCTCTCCCTCTCTCTTTGTTCGGTTTCCTCACTCTACTCCTTCTCCTTGCTCTGCTCCTCCTCCTTGCTCCGCTCCTTCTACTACTCGCTCCGATCCTCCTCCTCGCTCCGCTCCTTCTCCTCGCTCCGCTCCTTCTCCCCGCTCCGCTCCTTCTCCCCGCTCCGCTCTCTCTCCCCGCTCCGCTCTCTCTCCCCTCTCCGCTCTCTCTCCCTGCTCCGCTCTCTCTCCCTGCTCCGCTCCTTCTCCTCGTTCCACTCTCTCTCCCCGCTTCGCTCCTTCTCCTCGGCCCCACGGCTCTCTGCCCCCTTTTCTCTGTCTCCCTTCCGGGGCAGCATCCCCCTACGTCATGGGTGGTTGTCATGGTAACGGGTGATGCGGGAAGTGCTGGGGACGGCATCCCCGTTACAGGCATACGGTGCAGTAGCATATAGTGGAATGGTGCAAAGTAGAGTCCCATGATGCAGAGTGGAGTGGTGTAGAGTAGTGCAGAGTAAAATGCAGTGGCATGGAGTGGTGCAGAGAAGAGTGGAGTGGCGTAAGGTGGATTATGCATGTGTGGTAGCAAACTGCCAATACAGGCAACACATTTTCAATTGAAATGACCAATACATTTTCACAGAAATACATTTTTACTGATAAAAGTATACAGCACACAGACTATAATGTCTGGAACTGTCATCACCTAGTGTATTGATTTGCTTTGATTGTATTTAAATATTTGTTTCCCCACACTTCAGAATTGCTAAAAACATCCTTTATTTATGCTTTCCTAATTCTGACATATATTCTGGAATGTTCGCACAGTTCATTACAGACTATAAACTTTGTTGTGTGCCTGAAAAAAAGCCTTTCAAAGGAAGATTGTCACATAAATCTGCTCAATTTGAAGTCAGAGAAAGAAAAGTAAACACCAGTCTCACTTGGAAGACAGAGCCTGAAATTTGACCTTGTTATACAGTTCCTATTAAGATAATAGGTCTATGTACAAAAGTTCAGAATGTGGGAGACTAAGTCCATCACCATCATCGGGAGCTGTCGGTCCAATTCCTAGCTAGCTCACAGTGCCTCAGCTGTACCCCTAACCCTACCGGGTGAAAAGGTGATTGCAGGAACCTGAACATGACACTCTGACTCCCAAGAAGTTGTGGAAATACATCTTACCCTTTTGTTGTATTACTCATGCATGCCCAGGCAAAACACAAGAGAGAAACAAGATACGTTTTCGATACATTTATCGAAACAGTCATAATCCTGCATAGAGAGAATGAGCTGCGATAATTAGGTAGATTAAATAAAGTAATGTTACCAGCATGATGAACAAGGTAAAGAAATAAACAACCCAACCATGATATATGATTTCTAGATGTTCCTAAATAACCCTAAGCCTATACTGAGAGCATAGTGGGTGTACCCTCTTCCTTTGCTCGATCTAAGAGCTAAGGCCCCATACCTGTCGAGCAGCGTCAGGAGTCAAACTGTAGTGTAAATGGCAAGCCGTTCAGAAAGCTGTTAGATTAGCCCCAGCAGAGCTGCATATCGAACACAGCATTTGTCCTAGGACGGTAACGGATGGAGTGCCCCTCTGACCCCTCCATGTCAGTGCATCATTTATATAATCAAAGCTACACTGCGTTAGAGGCACAGCTCTGATGAAATGATATGTCTAGATATTAGAAGCTGTCTCTGTGTGGGCAATGTGGGAATTAGGATATCTCGTACTGTTCCTAGAAAGCTAACTAGAAGCAAGCATCATGTACAACATATTCCTAGAATAATATTGTGCAAGCCTGTACATGTAAAATATCACTGCTAAAAGCGATGTCAGCTCAAATGTGTAAATGTAAAATATAAAATAAAGCTAAAAATGGGGGAACCAATTTAGGTCTAAGAGGACACCACTACAACTTCTGTCTTTTAATACACACTAAATGTGACAAGATAAAAACAAGAATCACATGCCTGTTTACAGAAAGGGAGCACTGGGAAGGACACAGTATAAAAGGCATGCTCTTTGCAAGAGACAACTCAAGCTGGAGATCCTAAAACAAAGCCAACAAATAGAAAACAAGCAAATGTGAGTTAAAAACCACAAAGCCAATGTTAAGCAATGGGCGGAATGCATTCCCAGGGAAGCTTGGTAGGCTTCAACCTAAATATGGTTGCTCACTGAATGACCTGATAGCAAGTGCTACGCTGCTTGAGAATAGCGATGCAGTGGTCTCCAGCAGGTGTATCACACCTGGAAAGAAAGAACAACAAAGGTGCGAACATGCACAAATATTACTCTTGTCATAGGAGTAAGGGGAGAAGGAAAGATTTTTCATGGAAAAGTATTGCCTTAGAGAAGACAAACGAAACAAAAAAGATATTATTAAATTGTATCTCAGCATTAGTGTACTTACAGTGACTGTAGGAATTTTTAAGTTGTGCTAGTCAGATGTAAAATGCGTAAAATTACAGAAATATGAAATGAGAGAACGATAGAAAACTAGAAGTCTCTACCTACGACCATTTTGAATGTATGATCCCAAACAGGTTGGGGAGACTGTGGATGTCCGTGGCAGGGGTTATTACTCAAACACTGTTATTGCTAGAGGTTTTCATTGTCTTCTGTGATCCTTATTTACTCTGTACCCTGTGCGGTGTGTTACAAAATGCATGGGTTGACTTAGAGCTTGGTTAGGCAAGAGAACTCTCGTAGATCGGGGTTATCCCACCCTAACAAGCTTTTGTTTCCCCAGTCCTATTTAGAGCAAGGGAATAAGCTGATTTTCTGCTGGAGGAGGCACTGCCACTGAACCAACAACTGACACCTTTAACGGTTACCGGTTTTCATGCTTTAGGATTTTCACCCAATTTGGGAGGTTCCCACTGATGCCTAGTTTCCATGCAACCACATTCAAGGCAAGGCAATTCTGGTAGGTAAATGAAACAATGGCCCCCACGTGGAGGGAGAAAACTCTGCTTCGTGTGTCTGTTTTCGAAAAACAAAAAATAAGTGGTAATTGGACAAAAAAACATAGTGACTGCTCCGCATCTGTCACGACTTCACTTTCATCATAGAGATTCTCACCAGGTAGACAGGAATCTCTGAATATGATAGGCCATCATGTGGAGGAGGGTCAGAGGCACAGACCTTCTCTGGCATGATGGGCTTCAAGCTGCCTAGCAAACACTAGATTAGACCAATAGTTCCATTGCTAAGTACATCTCTCTGACCGGCCAGATAGAGGTATTTACTTTGTAGAGGGTCATATCTTCTAGCCCTCTCTCAAATAAAGTCCTATGAAAATAAGGCACACAGAACAAAACCAGTACTGACTACCTACAACCATTTTGAAATAAGACTCTAAACAGATACTATAACGTCAGAAACTGGAGCCTGAGGATGGACTTGATAGGGCCGTAACTGAAAAGTAGTTACAGGCAGGGACTTAAGGATTTCTTTTATGTGTCTTATTTGAAATGTCTATCTTTGTCACTTGGATCTAAAAAAACATGTTGTTTATAATTTAAATAGTGTGTCTCTCACACTTCACCCATTATTTGAATGATTAGAACCAGTATTTGAGGTATGGTGTTGGTGACCTCGTCAGTGGTATCTTCCTCATCGATGTGCTAAATGATTGGTGCGATGTTGTTTCATCGAAGGTACTTTGGAGGAATGCACAGTTTGTCTTAACTGTCTTTGAAAGCAAACTATTTAAAGTGCCTTTACATCTGGGCAGGAGGCATTTGGCAGCAGATCTCCTTGGTGTGAAAAAGTACTAAACAATAAAGATCTGAGCTTGAAAGGCACAACCTTTGACAAAGATGAAACCTGTCTCCGTTACAAAAGACAACAAGCATTTGCAATGCAATGGATCTCGCTTTTGCTCGAGTTAGAGCTGTTAACGTTGTAAATTCCTAACTGGACTTTTCTTGCCACTTAAACTGAAAATAAAAAGTAAAACAGTTGACATATGTGAGCCGATTCAAAGCGCCATGGCAGCCATGAGCATGAGTACAAAGGAAAGACACAAAAGGAAGAAGTTCGCTCTCAGTCAAACGTACGGGCAAAAGTGCAGTTATCCATGTATTAGGGTCGATGTCCAAGGCAGTAACAAAACCTCCCCCAGGAGGTTCAAACATAAAGCATTCACCAATGATAACAAAGGATGTTTAAAAGGCAAGCCCATGAACGACTGATGGTGATGGGCGTGCGGTGGGCATGGATATAAGCCCGCAGATAGATTGCAACAGGTCAGAGCGCTTGCGCACTCGACCTAAACACATTACAGACAGAAAAACTTTGACTAGTTTAGTGTATGGAGGTAAATGCTCCCCTTCATCCCCAAGGGAAGTGAAAGGATTCAGATTTGAGCAGGTTAAAAATACTGGAGTAAATTCTTCAGTTGCAGCTTCAAACAGACATCATTTTGAATTGCAACGGGTTGAGAAGGGATCTGTTGACTTTCCGTCTCCTGAAGAAATCCCCAAAACCTGGATACACAAACACTAACTGGAGGTGTATTGTTTTGCTCTTTCAACCTTGGGAGTTTTGTAGCTACTGGATTCGAAGTGGATGCTGCAGACTCTCATGTTTGCATCAAACCCTTTACTTCATGTTCATTCAGTCAATCAGTATTTGTTAAGCGTGGCTACTCACCCTTGAGAGTCTCAAGGCGCTGTTACGTTTCTAGAAATGAGCAGCTTTGACACTTTGAACTCCCTGTAATGTCGCGCTTGTGACGCAACAAGTGCTGGCACTACCATTAATGTGGGAAAATGAAGGGGTTCTCAGACACACATCCCTGCCCCGTTTCTATTGTATAAGTGACCCTTGGGTCACGTGAGTTAGGATAATAAAAGGGGCATTGACGGTGGGCGCGGTCTCTTGGGACAACGAGTAACACGAATGACAAGCCGACCGTCAAAAGCCAGAAAACTCAGAATTGTTTTGCATCGATTATTATTGTGGGCGCACCACGAAGCACAGCACGACATTACACTCCCTTAGTAACTAAGGGCCAGATGTAGCAAGCCGTTTGCATGGCGCAAACTGCGAACAATGCTCATGCAAACGGCCTCACGCGATGCTCATTCCCAAATTGCGAGTCGGTACCGACTCGCAATTTGGGAATGCGACTTGCAAATAGGAAGGGGTGTCCCCTTCCTATTTGCGACTCGCATTGCAATTCAGAGTTGCCTTGTGACCGCGAATGCGGTCGCAAACCAACTCGCAGTTACCACCAGTGTCACACTGGTGGTAACACATTCGCAAAAGGTAAGGGGTCCCTATGGGACCCCTTCCCCTTTGTGAATGTCGACATAAATATTTTTTCAGAGCAGGCAGTGGTCCTATGGACCACTGCCTACTCTGGAAAAAAGCGAAACCAAATGTTTTTTTTTTTTTTTTCATTTTGCAACTCGTTTTCCTTTAAGGAAAACGGGCTGCAAAATGAAAAAAAAAAACTGTTTTATTTAAAAAGCAGTCACAGACATGGAGGTCTGCTGACTACAGCAGGCCTCCATCCCTGTGAGTGCAGGGACTCGCTATGGGGGTCGCAAAATGCGACCCACCTCAGGAATATTGATGAGGTGGGTCTTTGCGACCACATAGCGAGTCGCAGAAGGTGTCTGAGACACCATTCTGCATCCGTTTTTGCGACTTGCAAATTGCGAGTCGCTCAGACTCGCAATTTGCAAGTCGCAAAAACGGATTTTGCTACATCTGGCCCTAAGACTGCCCATGACTAAGATCAGTGTCACTGCTTGTGACCCTTAATGCATATACTGCCTGGCACTGTTGATGTATGCACAGACAGGGACTACTGGTGATTGTACTAGTAATGCATACACTGCTTGGGACCAATGCCAGTAATGCATGCATTGCCTCGGACCACTGATATGTGTATAAGGCACAGGCCCACTGCTCTATATCAGGGACTAGGAGCATTGATGCGAGTTTCTGCCTGTGCACTGGTTCAGGACCTGTCAGTGACCACTTCTGTAGGCTACTATCTTCAGAAACTGACATATATTACTGCCAAGGGACATTTATATTGATTACCGGCAAGGGCTGCTTATAGATGTAATGTTCGGGGGCCATTAGCAAAAATGTCTGGGGCATTCAGGCCTGCCTCATTGACCAATTATACATACTCATACCTGAGCCATTGATGAATATTATTCCCTGGTGCTGACCGTGCATATTACTGTTGAGGTCTACTGAGCCATTGGTGCACATTACTGTTTGGGGCCCTTGGGCCACATTACAGGTGACAATAATGTTATTACTGTTTAGAGAAATTAATTCACATTCTGCCCTCAAGCACGTACGGCATTACTGCCTAGCCCAATTAATGTTCATTACTGTCTGGGGCCAGTGATGCATACTGCTGTCGGCAGTACTGCGTGTGGGTATTAAGTTACATACTCCCTAAGATCGCCGAGGCACATTATGTGTGGGATACGGTTTCAAGTATGGGGCGACTAACATTCTGTCTGTGCCATTATTCCATGTACTGTTAGAAGATATCAGTTCATGTATTCTGTGACAGCGTTACAGCTTGGACTAACTTACGAAGGTTTCACCTGTTGCCAGTGGCGTGATGCCATCCACTTTTTATCATAATGCTGCCTTTGATTATACTTGTAGTCTGTCGTAGCATGTGGGTGTCAATGGGATGATAGCGTCCACCTGGCACTGCCATAGTGGTATTAATTTTCGGCACAACATGGGCATCAATGGCATGATGATACCCATTACTGACTGAAACTGACCTTGGCTTAACGGTTGCTTATTCATGCAAGCAGACATCCATACACACTCACAGATTCGTCTATCTATAAACTCATGCTTTCTCCCAACAATTGACTCAGTGTTGTGTATGCTCACTAACTATGCACATAACTCGCCAACCACCAAAGCAGTGTGTACGTCTGTCGAATTGACTTTGTCAAACCTTGCCTGCTCAGATTTTACAGGAGAACTTCAGTCAGTTATGATTTTAAATAGTTATTTTTTTATTTATGGTACATTTTATAGTACATTGCTGCCAATGCAAAATGTTGGCTCTAACATCACCACTGTCTAGAGCCTCACTCTAGTGATGCCACTTCGAAGCTATGCGTGTAATTTTAGACAGTCCCCGTTCTCTGTATTAACCTTGGTACTGGTTGTATTTAAATCTGATCTTTCGAGTGGACCATCTTTCATCTGTGTGAATCCCGGCACGGCACATTTTCGATGATATTTAGAAGAGCCTTCCCTCATTGGACTAGATCACATATCTATCGCAGAACACCGCTTTGCCTATCCAATTGAACTGCTGAGCTTTAACATAACTATCAACCACACTCACCTTCGTCGCCATGGTCAAGCCTACACCTCCGCTCCACCAATGAACGAAACTCATAGACAGCGTCCGTAAGAGGACAAACTTCACTTTTTACGGACGTGAGTGTGCAAGATGAGTTGTTGATAATCGTAGGCGCCGTGTTAGAATGGCTGATGAATATAAACATGTACATAACATTATAGCCGGTTGGTTAAACACATACATGATACCAAACTGAAATATAAAAGCTCTTTCTTTTAATAAGTACATCCAGTATTTATTTTTAAATAGGATTACGTAATAAAAATAAATAATATTAGTTATACCACTTTTCTTTTAAGTAAAAGATAGACTTTTTTTGGTACTTCTAATAAGAAAGGATTGCTTTTTCTTTTAAACTATTTCCACTGTAAGTTTGTGGTGAATGAAACCCCTCCACACAGCGCCACTGCCTTGTACTACAGCAGGGCGCCTCTATTTCGTAGCCCTTTCTGCCGAACGCTGTAGTGGATTTCACGTTTGACAATTTGGCTGGTTCAAGCGAGGCTTTAAGTGTGATGGCGAGAGAGGGAGCGTGGTTGAAATACGTAAAGTACATTTTTGTGGTCCATAATGTGTGCCATCCGATCGATATTTTGGTGCAACATTAAATTACAACGTGATACAAGCATTTGCAATGCAACAGGTCTCGCGTTTGCTTATGTTAGAGCTGATAGCGTTGTAAACTCCTAACCCGACTTTTCACCTATCGGCAAAAGTGCATTTATGTACCCTGAAAAAGTGCAATTAACTGTGTACAGCGCTCGACTTCTGCCAAGCGAAATCGCGCTAGTAAAATAGAGAAAAAGTAGTCCACGAACCAGATAGAAAACAGCGAGCCTCGCATGTTTTCTGTACTTGGTCAATGCGTTCGAGGAGGGCTAGCCACTGGAAAAGGCATAACGTATGCATGCCTTTGACTAATGAAAGCAAGCAGATTTTAATAGGCAAGCCCACAAACCAATGAAAAACACTGATGTGACGTAGACAGGGCTCCGAGCCCTTTTCTAATACCTAAAGCGTCTCGCTGCGATACGCATGCGCGAGCGCATGCAACGCATGCTCGACCCTAAAAAAGGAATACAGTCCCAAATTACTTGCATGTGAATAAAAACCAATGAGAATACCATGGTGCAAATCACTAAGGGCCTGATTTAGATCTTGGCAGAATCGTTACCACTGTCGCTTTTCTGTTGGAAAATCTGCCTGTGACTTGGCAGTCTGCCTGCTCTATTTAGATGCTGGCGGGCCCAGAGACAAAAGACCGCCTGAGTCCCGCCGACTCCTACAGAATTTCTCTCCTGCTTCAATGGCACCATAGTGAATAGCGGCTGGCAGCGGGACCACAGCCAGTGTTACCGCTGAGCCAAACACAATGTGCCTTCTAGCCCAGGCAACTGTGGCACGGACACCTCCACACACCTGAAATGGGCAATTGGAACTGATATGAGGTAAAAATCTACCTTTTCCCCTTTTCCTCTCCTGTTTTTGACTGGAACGCGACCGGACAAGCCCTGCCCTTGTTGCTGCCAAGTGACCACGAAGGAAAACGATCCCATCATCGCCGGATTCAAAGGTGAGCGTTCTATATTACTTGTTAACATTAAATTGTCACTTAACCGTTCGTTTACATACATGTCCTTTACACATTTTAAAATACTTGTGTAATGCATATGTGTGTAACCTAGTTGTGCCAGAAAGTTAACAAAACACACCTTTGTCAACATCTATTGATAATAATTTTTTTTGCATATTTATTCATTACCAAAATGAATGCTTACACTAAATTCTAAAGGTCAATCACAATTGGAAGCAACATAAATGTTTTAACTTTTGCAATCAGACATGTCAGTGAAATGTTGTATTTCCAGTTGTGATTGTGAGTCAGAACATGCATCTCACTGTTACATCAATTCCATTTCATTAACACAATAAATTGTACAGGAATAATGAATGTTGGGCAAAGTTTGTGAAACTTGAACTCAAGTTATCAATCATGTAATACTTCTCTCATGTATGTTATTTTGGTAGCGTAACACATATGTGACAGTGAACAACGTTTGGAATATACAATGTCTCCTGGCTTTGGTGCTCTTAACTTGTCTCCTTCCTATAGTTCAGGGGTGACTTCCTCATTAAGCGGCATCTGTTGCGCACATATCAGGCACATCAAGGCTTTTACTTGGGAGCGGTGGGAGTAAGTGTGGTAGGTGTCATTGCAAGGTAGTGCGAAGAAAGTAGTAAGGGATTGCCTGGGTGAGGTAGAGGGAGCTGGAGTGGTTGATGTGTTTGTGTCTGTATGTTTAGCAATTGTACGTCGGTCTGGTGTTTGTTGTGTATGTTTGGTTGTGTGATGTTTTGCTGGTGTGTAATCAGGTGAGTTGTGGTTGTCTTGTTCTGGTCGGTGATGTCATGTGTGTAGGTGCACTTTTGTGTGAGTGTGTTGGTTTAGATAATTGTATTATTGTGGTGGTTGGTGTGGTTGTGGTGTATGTGGGCGTAGTGTCAATGGAGTGTGTATGTTGTGTGTTTGATTCTGTTACTGTGTGTGTTTTTTGCATGGAAATGTTGTGTTATGGTGGAATGGCAAAGGTTCATGGTGTGATTGGTGTGTGTTGTGTAGTGTGGTATGCAGGTGGACACATATAGCCACAGTACATGAGGTGTGTGCTGCTAGCATCCATTCTATATCCACAGGCACAGCACAATGTCTAACGCCTCCCGCAACTGAATCCCTCTGTCAGAAAATTGCCGCCAGTACAACTGTGATTTCTAAATATGGTCAGCAGTAACCCACCAGCCTGAAGGAGACTGAGTAATGTTAGCCAGCATAGGAGCCCACCACCCTGTTGGCGGGTCACCTCTTGCACAATGGAAAACAGTGTAGTCTCACATATCTTGGACTCTCCCGAGATGCCTGCAGCCTCTGCACGCAGGCCCCCTCTCCCTCAGGCTTGTGGAGAGAGAAAATCCAACATCTCCATCAACCACTGCACCCATGACCCCTGATCCCAGCTGAGGTGGGTCATTGGTGCCAACAATGTCCCCTGGCTCCTAAGAGCTCGAGTCCACCCTGGGGACTCCCTGACGACACCTGCAGCCTCAACACACAGGATACCCTGATCATGAGTGCTCTCTGATGAGAAAACCTGACGCCTGAAGATACTCCTGCATCCATCGCCCCTGCATCCAGCGCCCTAACTGGCTTCCTAGCCAGAGCCTGGAGCCTGTCTTCACGAGGACCAAACTCCCATAGGAAATCACTGGGCACGTGACACCCTACTGCACTTCTGCACCTGGCCGCCCATTGCCGCCCAGTGTGACCTGTTGGTGTGGTTCTGATCAGTGCTCAGTATTTACCTTAATTCCCTGAGATTTGCTTTGTAAATTGTTGTTAAGCCTGTGTTTGCTGAACATTGTTTTCCCTCCATGAGATAACATTGAGAGAACTCTGAAAATTGCACCAAGTTAATTTCTGAAACTGCAAAGTATTTATGCTTAAAAGTCTACTTATCTGATTACGAAGTTCTTGGCCTTGAACGCTACTTAAAAAGAATTGCTATTGTTCAAATTGGTCTCAGATTTATTCTTTGAGTGCTTGTCTTGTTTATTGCCTCTGTGAGTACAACAAATGCTTAACATGGCTCTCTGACTGCTGCCCACACTACCACAAATATAGCATTAGTCCTATCTAGTTTTGACTCTGCAATACCAATTGGGGAGCCACTGGGCTCTGCACAGTGTACTTCATTTTAGTGCACTATTTAGAGAGCCAGCTTCCTACAAACATTCAAGTGTTCTGTGATGCCATCAGTGGCTAAGCTATGAACTATCAGCAATCAATGCAGAATGCTTCACAGAAAGCTGCCGCCCTGACATTGCCAGCAGCATTAGGTGGTTTGTTCTCCGCTCGTCCTTGCAGAATGCTGCGCCTGGGCATGCTCTGAGGCTCGAAGGCTAGATGCGGTTCAGCAACTCCAGCTCCAGAGTACAATTATAGGGTGAAACCCAAGCCCTAAGGCAAAGGTCTGTACATCTTAGACTACCTCCCCAGCTTCAAAAACTGTGCACTTGTACGGGAATGCGGCTGTTGTGCAGCATAGTTGAAAATAAGAAAGTTTAAAAACAAACAAAACGCTATGGCACGGTCAGCATTGACCGCGTCGTAGCGCTTTTATTTTCCTTTCAGGAATGACATGGCTAATGCTTGTTTTAAAAATCTTTTCATTCTTTTGCTTGCAGTTTGCTTTACATACTCCAAACACATGACTGTGAAGAATGGCAGAGGCAGAAACCGAGCTAACTGTGCCTCTCAGGCCTCACACTTGACAACTGGAGCTCACTGCATTCTGCTCTGAATACAGAAAACAAAGCAAAGCAAATCATTTTACAAATTCGATTATCTGCTTATAAATTTGAAACCTATCCAAAAACTTGCCAAAAATAACAAAGCTTTTGTTTTTTTAAGTGATTTCTGTAGTGGCCGTCGCTCTCTACCCCGCCCCCACAAGCGGGATGACACAGATCAATGCATGGTCTGGTGTCTTAGTAAACTATGGCTTCAATGCCAGGGATCTGTGTTTCACTTCATGGCTACAAGTACAAATGCTGGTGGGTCAACTTTTCCTTTCATGTTTCCGAGGTTGATCAAAAAGAGCACTATGGAGCTGGGCAACAATAAATATCTACTGTTCAGCGAGATGCCCAAGTGTGAAAGTGCATGTTGCAAATGCACATTATAACTAGTACTTAATTTGAGCTTGTGGTTTTAGGTGGGCTCCACCAGCACTCATTTTTGGGAATTGCCACTTATTTTCCTTCATTAGACACTAATCCGGAGTAAGAGGGAGGAAACCACAAAAGGTGGAAAGAAGGAGGAAGAGAAAGAAGCAAAAACAGTGGCAAAGAGGAAAGCAGGGATGAGAACTAGTAAGCAAGACCGAGAAAGGGTCAGGGAGTGGCTGGTGGTGGATTAAAGAGGAAAGTTGTGGAATCGTGACTAGATAGACTTGGAATTTGACACCCAAGCCCCACGGGCTTCTGAGCAAAGCTTTGGGCCCTGGCACTTATTCTTTTTCAAATTAAGCACTGGTTATCTATGGAAGAGAGAGTCCTCGTGGATTCTGAAAGTGAGTCCTCTGGAGAGGATGGACGGCACTCAACTCACCATGAACAGTCATTCATGCAGCGTGGTCCCATGCTGGCACACAGGCCCTTGTACCAAGGGCCAGCACAGGAATCCCTCCGAGATTCAACCCAGTATGGAAAATGAAGCTAAATTACAACTTGCAAGGAATGGCCTAACATCCACTCTCGAATCTTAACAAGTTCAGGAGTTAGTTAAATTCAGGTGATTCGAGTTCTAGGAGCTTCAGTTCTCCTAGGCCCATTACAGAGATTAATTAATAAACTTACTTTGATTATAGTGATTTATGCAGAAGAGAGATTCCATGCCAGGTGGGGGGAGTACCTTTCCTAAGTCAGTCCTGGCACCAGCCTAGTTACAAGAACCAGTCCAGAAGACACGACTGGTGCCAGGAGCACGTGCTTGTGGGAAGGTAGTGCCAGAACCTGCCCTGGCACCATCCTGACACCATGAGCACTTGACCATGAACAGCAGCCCTGGCACAATGCGAATTCAAAAGCGTTTAAGATGTAAATGCAGCTGCCATGCAAGTTTTCTGTGAATCGGTAACAGCTTTCCTTCAGGGTCGGACTGGCCTAGATGGCACACAGCCAGTGCCCGACAGGCTGGTATGACAGGGCAGTGTGCAGGCCATTTTGTGGTTGTTTGTGGGCCCATTTTATGGTCTGGTGGGCTGGTGTTTGCCTGTTGATTTCTCCAATATTAAAACAAACATTGCCTGCAGCAAGTTCAAATCCAGGCAGTCTACCATACCTTGGAAAGCACTTATTATACCATGTATTTACAAGTTGAAGACTTTCCAAGTTTGCAAACATAGGCCCCTTTTTAGCTATCTAATCTGCTAATGGGGGACACTTTTATTTTGGTCTCAGGCTTAATTTTTGTCCCAGTCCAACACTGCTTTCCTTTGAGGCTTCTGAACTTCACCTATAGAGTGACATGGCCTTTTTAGGGAGGACGAAATTGAGAATAAGGTGAAATACACAGTACTATGTTAGTGCTTAATTTGGAAAAGAAAATGCTCATAGGGCCACAGGGTATTTGTTATAAGCTCACCGCCAGTGCCACCAAATGTCCAATAGCCTGATGACAAATCTGATAGTATAGGTTCCACCTTGTTAGAAATGGGGTTTCTGGTTGGCTACGGAATGCACTGAAGCCAAGCACAACCCACCACTCTATTCAGGGCAAGTAAGTTACACACCAAAGATAACCTGTGCTCACTGCCTGGTAGTTTGGCACAGAGCAGTCAGGCTTATCCCCAGAGGTCATGTATAAAGCATTTGTGCAACACACAACAGTGACCCAATAAATGAGACTCCACAAAAGAAACTCCACACAGGATTATATAAATATGTATATTGTATTCTGTGCATAAAGCATAAACCAAAACAACAATAGTCATAAAAACTGTGCGCACTATGCAACTCCTGAGTCTGTATTTGCTATCTTGTTATTGCAAGAATCCAAACGTCAAGCAATATAA
The DNA here is from genome assembly GCF_031143425.1 of Pleurodeles waltl. Taxonomy (NCBI): domain Eukaryota; kingdom Metazoa; phylum Chordata; class Amphibia; order Caudata; family Salamandridae; genus Pleurodeles; species Pleurodeles waltl. Next base: position 427,637,554 of record NC_090445.1, on the reverse strand, counting down.
CATCAGGGCATAAAATGCAGCATTTTGGCTAGGAAACACATAGGGGCATATTCACAAGAAAGTGGCACATCAGCTATAATTCGCCACATTTCTTGCACCCCGCACCCTTTTACATCACCATGGGAGCACCGTATTTACAATATGGTGCACCATGGCGCATGTTAACATAGTAGCGTCAACATTTTTGATGCTATTGTGGAGTATTGGTCGACTAGCTCCAAAAATGATGGAGCTAGATCAGCAATGCATGGGTAGGCCCATTGAAAGCAATGGGAGCGTCACTTTAACGGCTGCCTTTGGCAGGCATTAAAAATGATGAGAAAATGGTGCAGTGAAATCTTGTAAATTTCACTGCGCCATTCTTCTGGGCTTCCTAATGGGCGAATGCCCCCTAGCAAACATTATGACTGGCTAAGACATAACGTGACCCAAGGGGTTACAAAGTGGCTCAATGCTTGCATTGGCCCACTTTGTAAATCTGGCGCGGGGAAAAGGCCTCATTGACGCCATCTTAGCGTAAATAAAAAATTATGCTAGGGTGTCACAAGGAAGCGCTAGAGCAGGTGTGGCCCATCCTTTAGGGCGGAGGGGCCACCCCCCCCCACCTTTTGCCCCTCATGAAGAGTATCTGTCAGGCTGAACAAAGGTCAGCCTCACAGACACTCTTCATTTTCAGCTCAGACAGCCAGGAGTGAGACATGCGCGATTTGCACAGACTCCTGGCTGCCTGAGCTGAACTTTGCTGGGCTGAGGAGGTCACAGCTCCTATGGGCGTGACCTCCTCGGCTCAGCAAAGGTGCCTCGAGGCCCTCCCCTGGGTGATGAGGAAAGCGTCACCCATTGACTTCGACCTGGGCGCTTCAGGTTTAAGCCCTGAAGCGCCCAGGGCGAGTGTCAATCAGTGACACTTCATCACAGAGTGGGGTAGGGTCAGCAGTCTCACTGACCCCATCCCACTCTGCGACGAGGCTGGGACTGCTGCCTTCCCTAAGGTCCTGACCTAAGATCAGTCAATGAGGGAAGTCAGCAGTCCCAACCCTCCTGGGACCTCGAGGCTGAAGGTAAGTGTGTGTGTGTGATGTTTTAAAATGAATGTTTGGTGCGTGCATGCATGTTTGATTGTTATGAGTGTTGTTAATGGATGTGCTTATGTGCGTGCGTGTGTGTGTATGTGTGAAAGAATGAGTGTGTGATGTTTTAAAATGAATGTTTGGTGCGTGCGTGCATGTTTGAATGTTATGAGTGTTAATTGATGTGCGTGCGTGTGTGAATGAATGAGCGTGTGTGTGTGTGTGTGATGTTTTAAAATGAATGTTTGGTGCGTGCGTGCATGTTTGAATGTTATGAGTGTTAATTGATGTGCGTGCGTGTGTGAATGAATGAGCGTGTGTGTGTGATGTTTTTAAATGAATGTTTGGTGCGTGCGTGTATGTTTGAATGTTATGAGTGTTGTTAATGCATGTGCGTGCGTGTGTGAAAGAATGAGTGTGTGTGAACTTTTAAAATGAATGTTTGGTGCGTGCGTGCATGTTTGAATGGTATGAGTGTTGTTAATGGATGTGCGTGCATGCATGTCTGTGTGTGAAAGAATGAGTGTGTGTGTGTGTCCCGCCCGCCCCCCTCCCTCCTAAAGCTGCCGGCCGCCACTGCGCTAGAGGCTTGTAAATGTGCCCCATAGATCCCCGGGTTTCACCATAAATGCATCCCTTATGGATATTTCCGGCTTTGGGCATGAATCATAGCTCTCCTGCGCATATTGCCAATGGCAGCAGGAACATAAGGTACATCACCCCAATATCAGGAAGACATAAAAAGAACTGGGGCTCCTATTATATGAGTTATGGTAATAATGGGTTTCTAGCCAGATGCAGAGGCGCCTGTTAGGTACACTATGGTAGTTCTCCTCCTTCGGAGAGTGCAGGGAGTTTCCTAATACATGGGGAGCTCTGTTGTGGATTCCCCCAAATATACAAAGATAAGTGCCCCAGGTAGGTCCTGAAAGTGGGGGGAAGACACACGCTCTGGAGGCAGCCGGGAGACCTGCTCGGCTCCCAACTGTAGAAATGCTCAAAGAAAATGGTATCTATTGTGGCCCCTACTTGGCTTCCTGCCTGGAGTTCCAGGAGCGGGGAGCCTAACTGCGGACTGGGCCCTCACTCAGGACCTGGTCTGGGCTATGGCAGCCTTGTCCCGCCCAAGGGGATGAGGCGGCCCTCCAGCAACTCAAGGAATTAGTAGAGTCGTGCCTGCACTGTCCCAGCGGTGAAAGTCAGGATCTGGACAAATGCTGTACCTCCAAGGGGTGAGGTGGCCCTTCATGTCTCTGGTGATTCATAGACTTGTGCTCGCACCATTACAGTGGCACGAGTCAGGGCTCAGAAAAAGGTTGTGTCCAGCACCCTTCCTTCAGAGTGGGGCTGGAAATAGCGCTCTCCATGCACCACCACCAGGACCAGATGACCGTGTTCCACGTGCTATCCGGAAAGGCACAGCAGACAGCCTCTCACAACTCCAGGGGCCACACACTGTGCTCACCAGCGCTACAGGCAAAGAAAGAGAGTGAAGTACTCCACACGTGCTAAAGGCAAATTAGATGCTCCCCACACACCACGGAGAATAACCATGCACATGAGGAGGTGAAAAGGAAGCGCTCACCATGCGCTAGTTTTTGGAAGAGGGCAAGAAACAGGAAATCAGCACTCTCTGCGCTTGGCTCCTTGGGAGGCACTCAAGGGGGCACAACAGGGGCAGGCAGGCCAGCTCAGCTAGATGTGTGGTGTCTCCTTCTGGAAGTCCTGGTAGTGCCTGGGTCATCCAAAGTCAGGGAGCTGCTGGCAGCAGTGCAATAAGCAGAGACAATCCATTGAGTCCTTTATGTCACCCAGCAGACAGCAGGTAGCAATGCAGCAGCAGAAGAGCAGTCCAGATGAGTCCTTTTGCAGCTCAGCAGTCCTTCTGGCTGAAGTTCAGTCCCGGTTCCAAAACTTCTCTTCAATCATGAGGCCAGAGCCCCTGTACTTGTACTCAAAATGCCTTTGTTTAGGGGGTGACTTCAATGGAATCCTTTCAAGTGTAGCACAACCCCTTTCAACCCAGCCCTTGCTCCAGACATCAGTAGGGGGTAATTCAGCCCATTGTGTGAGTGCAGGAGACAGCCTTTTGACATGTAAGCTGTTAACAATCCTCCCTTTCCCCAGCCCTAGATGACTATCAGTATGCAGATGCCTCTTCTCTCAGGCTGCAAAACACTAGAGTTATAAGCACAGAGAAATGCCCACTTTCTAAAAGTGGCATTTCCAAAATAGTAATGTAAAATCCAAGTACACCAGTAAGCAGGATTTCTCACTACCATTCCAAACTATGAGAGGAGCAGCCCTCACAGTAGTGAAAACAAAATAGACAGTTTGTCACTACTAGGACACGTAACACATTAAAGTATATGTCCTACCTTTTACATACACAGGGCCCTGCCCATAGGGCTATCTATGGCCTACCTTAGGGGTGACTAAGGTGTAGTAAAAAGTGAGTATAGGCCTTGACAAGTAGTTTGAATTGCCAAGTCAATGTGGCGGTAAACTGTGCGCGCAGGCTCTTCAGTGGCAGGCCTGTGACAGGTTTGAAAGGCTACTTCTGTGGGTGGCGCAATAAGCGCTGCGGGCCCATTAGTAGTATTTAATTTACAGGCCCTGGGTATATGGTATACCACCTTACAAGGTACCTACAGGTAAATTAAATATACCAAAAAAGTGTAAGCCAATTATACCAAGTTTTAGGGGGGAGAGAGCACATGCGCCTTGGCACTGATTAGCAGTGGTAAAGAGGGGGGAGAGAGCACATGCGCCTTAGCACTGATTAGCAGTGGTAAAGAGGGGGGAGAGAGCACATGCGCCTTGGCACTGATTAGCAGTGGTAAAGAGGGGGGAGAGAGCACATGCGCCTTAGCACTGATTAGCAGTGGTAAAGAGACCAGAGTCCTAGAGCCAACAAAAAGAGAGTCAAAAAAATAGGAGGAGAAAAGCAAAAAGCCTGGGGATAACCCTGCCAAAAGGGCCATTTCCAATACACCTCATACTTTCACCTAGTGAATTACTTCTTCACCCAAGACAAATTGATCACTGTCACAAACTACTGTTTTGTTAAAGCATAGTGATCCTTTGCTGTTTCTTGAGTCACACTTGGATCTTTAGCATCAAGAAACCTATGAAGCAATATGTTGTTCAACTATCAAAATGAAATCAAATCTGTTTCTGTGTCTTCCTTTTACAGGTTATTTTACATCCCTTCATTATTTCTTTGTAGCTAATCTCTGTCTCTTCCTTCTTCATTCTCCCTTTTTTGCCTTTCTGCAGATCGAAGCCTGATGAATAAAAATAAGTTACGATCCCCACAAATGAGTGCCAAGCCCATCACATTCAGCCACCGGCTCAAATGAAGCACTGAGTACATGGAAGGCCACATATAGTTACATCAAAGTGATAATAACCCATTCATTCATGTAAATATTGTGATTTACAGCTGGTGTAAACCAATTGTAAAACACAAGAAATAAAAACGCGACCCCAAGGGTTATAAGATTATATTTGTGGAGACCTTGAAACTTATCAGCAATACTGAGTGTTAATGTTCCTATCTAGAGCACTATATATGGCTACCCAACCAGTGGCAGGGAGCACATTTACCTTGGTATCTATGGGGCCTGCTGGGAGCCGGCCCATTATTACTCACAGCATAGGGATGTGCCCTCACACCTTGCGAGACTGGGTGCTGCCTTCCTGGGTGCACACGTGCACATTGTGGATGGGCATCAGTCGACATGAAAGCAGTTGTGCTGGAGCCTGTCTGACTGGAATGGGCAGAAGCTTAAACACAGCTATTGGCATCCTGGTTTCACCCCACTGTAGAATGGTATTTAAAAACAAGCATTTGCAATGCAGTGGGTCTCGCGTTTGCTCGAGTTAGAGCTATTAGGATTGTAAATTGCTAACGGGACTTTTCTTGCCAGACAAATTTAAAATAAAAAGTAAAACATATAAGCAAGCTGATTCAAAGCGCGGCTGTGAGCATGACAGAGACACACTAAAGGAAAACAAAGTTTGTTCGCAGTCAAAGTTATCGGCAAAAGTGCAATTATCCATGTAACAGGGTCGATGGCCAAGGCAGTAACTAAACCATCCCAAGGAGGGAAAAATGTAAAGCCGTTACCAACTCAAAGAAAGGATTTTTGAATGGCAACCCCACGACGAGTGATAGTGATTGGCATGCGGTGGGCGTGGCTAAAAGCACAGATACATACCAACACGTCAGAAAAGCTCGACCTAATGAGGAATCCTTGGGAATCTTTTCCAATGCCTGGAAACTCTACTGCTCTCAGTAGGACATCCTTCATCTGTTTACAGGCCTGTAGCCCGGGATATTTGATTCCGGGGCATGGTCCCTGCGCAACAGAAATACAATCATTTTGATGTACAGCATTGTCAAGGTTTTGTGTTTTGAAACTATTTGAACTTGGTGCATCATTATACATTATAGATGAAAGAAAGTAAACATAAAAAGAGCACTAGTTACATGATTGCTGATACAAGTTTAGGAGAGCAATCTAAAGCTTCATGTGTGTTGTTCTGTACTGGTTCAATGTCATCACTGAGGACATACATATTAGTAGACAGTCTGTACCTGGACTTTCTAATCTTTCATATTATGTGGTAGCAGGTCATCTCCCTAGCTATTTTCATGACTTTATCATCTTTTCTTTAAAAAGGTATTTATTGGAACCCCTTGAGTGCGCTGCAACATATAGATTATTGGTTTGAGTCCCTGACAGAGGAAACTCAGTCTTTCATCCTTGTGAGGAGGATAATTTGAGTATGGTTAAACTGAGTCATAGTAATACCAGATATTTACACCACTTTGAATCTGAAACTGCAAAATAGGTGCATACCCACAAATTTGTAAACAGAACAAACATCTACAGACATCCAGGCACACAAAGGCCAAAATGCCTACAAACACACAAGATCAAGCACACGTGCACCTCTGTCCACAGACAGCTGCCCATATACACAGTGTAGGAAGCTGGGCCTTTATGTGGTATGTGAATACTGTGTAAAGGGTCCGATGTTCCCCATCGAGTGGACAGGACTTGCTATACAATCCCAAAGTGCTCTATTTAGAGGTAGTGTGGTCAAGCAGCCTTAGGCGTAACACAGAGAAGTGCAAGACAGCTACAAATACACACAATAATCAATAAATTAAACACATGACTTAAAAAGAAGAGCCACACCAATTTATAAAAATAGCAAGTATCTTTGTATATGTTTAGGCATCAGAGAAAAATCGTTCAGGTAAGTACTTTTTTAAGTAGGAATCCTTTTCACTTTAAAAAGTGGACACTGTGCAATTTCTGAGTTCTGCAATGTTATCCTGTGGGAAAATAGATTCTGCAAACAGATAGAGTACAGAGACTTACAAGACCAATCTCCTGGGGTTAAGGTGAGTAGTAGGCAAGGTCCAAGGCAGTACCCACAGTACACCCTGAGTTGCATGGGGGTGGCTGGGTGCAGAGTGCAAAACAGCATTTGGGTGCCCAATGCGTTCCCATGGAGATTGGTCACTGTGAAAAGAGGCTGCAGGCTCTGGCCAGGAGGCCAGTCGAGCTGAACTAGCAGTGGGGCTCAGGCCTCACACTACTTGGGGACAGATAGGCACCTTTGGTTCTCTTCTCCATGGCTCAAGGGCGATGGGTGCAGAGGTGTCCTTATGTGTCAGGTTTTTCTGACTGGAGCAGTAGACGAGGGCTGCGTGCAGAGGCTGCAGGCATCATCGGGGAGGTTGAGAGGGGTGAAACCACGATGGACTCAGACTGTGGAAAGCTGGGGAACCTTGCTGGCACTGGTTGCCCACTTCAACGCAGGTTGGAGATGGCGAGTGCAGTGATGACTTCAACCATTGGGTTTTTGTTGTTCCAGAGGCTTCAGAGTCACTTCTTTGGAGTTTGTTGGAGAACAGATCTGCTGTTCACAGGAGATCTTGAGAATTTATTGAGGGCAGGCAGTCCTCCCGGCTTTCTGGAGTCACAGCTGCAGGATGAGTCAACTTTGGTGCAGATTTCTACGAGGGATTGCAGACAGGCTGGCGGGGTTGGTACCAGGTAAGCTGCTTCTATTCTCCTCTTCTGTATTTGCAGCTCTTCAGGGTCCTTCGTCTTCTTATGTTGTCAGGATCTGCTTCTCTGGTGCCAGGGGCTCCCCTAAATACTGAATTTCACTATGGTCCCTTATATGACCACTTCCTGTGGGAAGTGGGCATTATCCTTTTTGTCCATTTCTGTTGTGTTTTTTGGGGGATCATCTGAAGTATTGTTCCAAGGCCTTTGGCGCAATGAATGGACGTTTAGTGAATATAAATCTTTTGGAATATTCTTGTATAGGAAATGAACGCTGAGTTGTTAGATACTTAATTGTGGGTCATGATTGGACGGATTGTGGACAGCTACTTGGAATGGAATATGGGTCACTGGTAAGATAACATTGCCTCTCAGCACATACTCCTTAATGCACAAGGCTCCCTCTGCTGACTGTGACTGTGTGGATACCACTTTGTTATGATATTTTAATTTGCTTATTGTATCTCCAGGCACTCTGAAGTAACTGCAAGGGAACATGTTAGAGCTATATAAGACAACTAATCAAAAACAAATTGCTGAGCCTTGTGAAGGATCAGAGGACTGTTTAGGGAAGACCTCATGGTACGCAATGGCAAAGGCAGATACGATTGAACTGATGGTGAACTGATGTTGCAGACTTGCTGGAATAGTCCCTTTTTTACTATATCTGTCCGAGTGGACAACACTTTTCACTAAATGAAACATTTGTAGTGGTTTTGTGAAGTTGGATGAGCACAAGTATGATGTGTTTCACACATCGGTTGGACCGATCTCTTGTTCAGGATGGTACGAAGACAGGTATCCCTCTATCACTACCAAGTTTCCCATTTCTATGTGTGACTATTGCTGCAATGTAGGCTTTTCCTTTTCATGCTGGTACTTCCAGTCTTGCTTATCTCATTATAAAACGAGGGCTAGAAGTCCCAGAATGAAAAGAAAAAAAAACTGGTGTGGAGCACGTAGTCAGACACTGACCCAGTAAACCTGGCAGTTGTGCTATGAGCTGAGCTGCTGCCTTTTGCTACCATTTCTGCAAAAGGTGTGGGGGGGTGGGGGGGCCAGGGCGGCAAAAGCTGAGCATGTCAAACATTTGTGTTTTTGCCATTTTAAATAACCCTACTGGAACTTTTTTTTGTTTCATGCTATGTTTACAGAGTGTTTGATTGCTAGTGAAAATGGCTAATTGTGAGCCCACAGCAAGCCAGCCCAAATATGATATGTTTACAGGCAAAGCAGATCCCTGTAGCCCAGGTTCATTTACAATCCCATATGTCTGTGCTGAAATGAGCAATTTTAAATCGGACCACAGCATTTCCATTTCATTTCTACTGTTTGATCACCACAAAAGCAATAGCATTGTCTGTGGAGATTTGTGTTACAGTAGTGCTATGTCAGTGACTCATCTTTGTATTTGTATGCTAACATCTACTGCCTGTCCTGGTTTTAAAAACCTACAGTTAGCAGAAAGTAAATGTGGTTTAAGCCCCACTTGGAGATTCAATACCAAGATTACAACAGGCAAGCTCCCCATATTTATGCAACTTCTCCCTCACCTAGTGCACAGGCATGATTCAGTCACTGCTTAGTTTGAGCCAGTGGCTGCAGGTGGGGGCCACTGACATCATTTGTGGGACCAGCACTTGTTTTTCCTCAAAGATTTGGATCCAGAGAGAGAGAAACACAAAAGGGGAAAAGAAGGTTGAGGAGAAAGATGAAAAAAAGTGACAAAGGGACAAAGAAGCGATCAAAAGAACCGAGGACTGAGACAGAAATGTAGCAAGTGTCTGGTGGTAGAATAAAGAGACATGAGGTAGAATCAAGATTACACAGCTTGGTATTCAGCACCCCAAACTTTAATAGTGCAAGCTGTGGACTTTTTAGCAAAATGTTGGGCCCTGGCACTTATCTTTTTACAAATTAATCACTGGATCCAGCTAATATCAAAGAATGAATTTTGTTATACTTGTATACCTTCACATACCACATAATGGCTTCTAAATGCTTTGAAGATGGCATCAGTTTAAAAAACAGCAGATTAAGTCATAGTGGGAATGGACTTCAGCAACCAATTCAGTGACACTACCTGCCACTTCTGGTTGTAGTGGTGAGAAAATAGATGTGGGTGAACCACTGAAAGTACAAGCCCGATTTCTACTGTGATTATTTTGAGTTCCTCTTGGACCCTTGAGCTGAAAACAAGACAACATTTATTGTGTCTTCGGCCAGCCGTCCTGCCATAAGCCAAGAATGAAAGAGAATTAGCCTTTGCTGTAAAACAGGAAGAGATAAAGAAATTCCTGTCTAGTGGCTAAATTGCACAATGCGAAGCTACAGAATTTAGGATCAATCCCAGCTGCCTCACCACACCAAGTTGTCTGTTCCTATGGAAAGATTTTGTTTCAATGTGCCAAATTGTTCTTTATTTCTGCATATCAGAGTACATTTGTAGGAAGTTGGCTCTGTGTATACTATTTCAAAGTAAGAAATAGTGTGCCCAGAGTCCAAGGGTTCCCCTTAGAGGTAAGATAGTGGCAAAATTAGATAATTCTAATGCTCTATTTTGTGGTAGTGTGGTCGAGCAGTAGGCTTATCAGAGGGTAGTGTTAAGCATTTGTTGTACACACACAGGCAATAAATGAGCAACACACACTCAAAGAGTTACTCCAGGCCAATAGGTTTTTATATAGAAAAATATATTTTCTTAGTTTATTTTAAGAACCACAGGTTCAAGATTTGCAGTAAACATTTTAAATGCAAGGTAATTCACTTACATACTTTAGGAACTTTGAATAAAAGCAAGATCCTATACAGTCTTTGTAAAAATGGCAATAAGCTATTTTCAAAGTGGACACAGTGCAAAAATCAACAGTTCCTGGGGAAGGTAAGTAAAGGTTAGTTTGTGAGGTAAGTAAAACAACTTACAAGTCTCAGTCCTGAAGCATAGGCAGCCCACCGTTGGGGGTTCAAGACAACCTTAAAGTTACCACACCAACAGCTCAGGGCCGGTCCGGTGCAGAGGTCAAAGAGGTGCCCAAAACACACAGGCGCCTATGGAGAACAGGGGTGCTCCGGTTCCAGTCTGCCAGCAGGTAAGTACCTGCGTCCTCAGGGGGCAGACCAGGGGGATTTCTGTAGAGCACTGGGGGGGGGACACAAGTAGGCACACAAAACACACCCTCAGCGGCACAGGGGCGGCCGGGTGCAGTGTGCAAAGCAGGCATCGGGTTTTGTATTGGTTTCAATGGGGGACCTGGGGGTCACTCTAGCGGTACAGGCAGGCACAGGGGGGGGGGGGCTTCTTGGAACAGCCACCACCTGGGCTGGGCAGAGGGTCGCCTGTGGGTCACTTCTGCGCTGAGATTCGGTTCCTTCAGGTCCTGGGGGCTGCGGGTGCAGTGCTGGTTCCAGGCGTCGGGTCCCTGGATACAGGCAATCGCGGTCAGGGGGAGCCTCTGGATTCTCTCTGCAGGCGTCACTGTGGAAGTTCAGGGGGGTCGTCTCTGGCTACTCACAGGCTCGTAGTCGCCGGGGAGTCCTCCCTGTTGTGTTTGTTTTCTGGATCTCGAGCCGGGGGCGTCGGGTGCAGAGTGTGAAGTCTCACGCTTCTGGCGGGAAACGTGCAGTCTTTGGAAGTTGCTTCTTTGTTGCGAAGAAGTAGCTGGTTTTGAGCAGGGCTGCTCCTCGCGGGACTTTCTTGGTCCCTTAGTCCAGGGCAGTCCTCTGAGGCTTCAGAGGTCACTGGTCACTGTCAGATGCGTCTCTGGTTGCAGGTTTTCAAAGTTGGAGACAGGCCAGTAGGGCTGGGGCCAAAGCAGTTGTCGTCGTCCGTCTTCTCTGCAGGCTTGTAGGTCAGCAGTCCTTCTTGTTTCCTCAGGTTGCAGGAATCTAGTTTCCTAGGTTCTGGGGTGCCCCTAAATACTGAATTTAGGGGTGTGTTTATGTCTTGGAGGGCAGTAGCCAATGGCTAATGTCCTTGAGGGTGGCTACACCCACTTTGTGCCTCCTCCTCCATCCTATTGGGGGAATCCTCCAAACTCAAGATGGAGGATTTCTAAAGGCAGGGGTCACCTCAGCTCAGGACACCTTAGGGGCTGTCCTGACTGGTAAGTGACTCCTCCTTGTTTTTCTCATTATCTCCTCCAGCTTTGCCGCCAAAAGTGGGGGCAGTGGCTGGAGGGGCGGGCATCTCCACTAGCTAGTATGCCCTGGGGCACTGTAACAAAAGGGGTGAGCCTTTGAGGCTCACCGCCAGGTGTTACAGTTGCCGCAGGGGGAGGTGAGAAGCACCACCACCCAGTATAGGCTTTGTTCCTGGCCACAGAGTGACAAAGGCACTCTCCCCATGTGGCCAGCAACATGTGTGGTGTGTGGCAGGCTGGCAGAAACTGGTCAGCCTACACTAGAAGTCGGATTGGTATTCAGAAGGCATCTCTACGATGCCCTCTGGGTGTATATTACAATAAATTGCACACTGGCATCAGTGTGCATTTATTGCGCTGAGAAGTTTGATACCAAACTTTCCAGTTTTCAGTGTAGCCATTATGGAACTGTGGAGTTCGTGTTTGACAAACTCCCAGACCATATACTCTTATGGCTATCCTGCACTTACAATGTCTAAGGTTTTGCTTAGGCACTGTAGGGGCATAGTGCTCATGCACATATGCCCTCACCTATGGTATAGTGCACCCTGCCTTAGGGCTGTAAGGCCTGCTAGAGGGGTGACTTACCTATGCCACAGGCAGTGTGAGGTTGGCATGGCACTCTGAGTCTTTTTCTCCCCACCAGCACACACAAGCTGTGAGGCAGTGTACATGTGCTGAGTGAGGGGTCCCCAGGGTGGCATAAGACATGCTGCAGCCCTTAGAGACCTTCCCTGGCATCAGGGCCCTTGGTACCAGGGGTACCATTTACAAGGGACTTATCTGAGTGCCAGGGCTGTGCCAATTGTAGAAGCAAAGGTACAGTTTAGCGAAAGAACACTGGTGCTGGGGCCTGGTTAGCAGGGCCCCAGCACACTTTCAATCAAAACTTAGCATCAGCAAAGGCAAAACGTTAGGGGGTAACCATGCCAAGGAGGAATTTCCTTGCAACATTCAAACGTGAGCTCAGGATGTGCACTGTAGAAGAACCTGCTATGTTTGATTTAGTAGGCTGTAATGTTGCTCCACATATAAAGAGAATGTAGGGCATTCATGACAATTGCTTTGCCTCTTAGTGTTTACTCATGGCATTGACTTCTGGGTGTGGGACAGGAATGTTTTCACATTGAAGTTTAAAAATCAGGTTTAATAAATGCATCTAAATGAAGTAAAATTATCTGATATCTGAAACGGTTGCGCTTTCAACATGTTTAAGAAATGCACGTTTTTGAGTCTTGAAGAGGTTTTGCCATATTTGTTCATCGCTGCGGATATTTTTATGGCTGCCTGCTCGTGCAAGGGCTTGTTAGGCTTCTCCCTGTTACTTTATTGGCTCACCCACCTCTCATGAGAAAGGGACACTCTCTAGTTTTAGGTGTTCATGGCTTACTGGAAGAACAGCAGATGACCCTGGCTCAGGAGTTGTGCAGTCCTCAAGGCTGGGCCACTGATTCCTTGTTCGGCTAGAGTGCACTCGCTGCCTGTAGCTGCCCTGGTCACTGGAGATGCATGCAGGTGTAAAGCGGAGAGCTGCACATACTAGGATGCCAACTGCCATAGCATTTTAGGTGCTCAGGTCCTGAAACGGGCAGCTCTGCTGTAGGAGAAAGCAATATTCGGGTGGCACATGCTATAGGGAGAGCGCCATGGCACTGGCAGCAAGCAAGTTGAAGGTGGTCCGCTGCAAATATGGGCCAGGCCGCAGGTGCATTAAAAGGGAAGCTGAGGAACGCTGTTCCCTGAGCAGTGCAGCACACATGTACAGGGTCTGCACCCATAAAATGACTATTTCATTGCAGGCTGGCAAAGTCCAGCAAGGTTTAGTGAGGGCTCGCCCTCCCCACTTCCAAGCCCCTCCTCTGCGTTTTATGTCAGTTATATTTAGGGGCGAGCGCAAAGCGCTCCATCCCCTGATGTAATCTCTCCTTGGGCTTCTAAGCACGCCCATGTCACTTCAGTCCCTTACATTGGTTCGTGGGCTTGCCTATTAAAACCCTCTTGCTCTCATTTGTAAAAACAGTAAACTTTGCACTTGTATAGCGCACTACTCACCCGTTAGGGTCTCAAGGCACTGTACGCTGTAGAACCCCTCCTGGCTTTTCCCTGTGAGGCGCCCACTCCTGGACAGTCCCTGGGTGAAGCTAGGCATCCAAGCGCTGTGAGGGCCTTTGTGGAGATTAAGCAAGCTATTGCCCAGAGTTACAGAGTGGGACCCATTAATTAGATTAGGCACCGAGGCGAGAATGATCTGGTCCAAGGGAATGGAGCCCAAGACCCACTGAGGTGGGAATTGAACCCTGGTCCCGGGCCAGATCTCTGCATCAAGGTCTGCCACTCCTAACATTTGTAAAAGGCATGCATACGTCATGCCTTTTCTGGTGTTTAGCCCTCCTGGAGCGCACCAACCAACTACAGGAAACATATGAGGCTCCATGTTTCCCGTATGCTTTCTTGTCTACTTTTTCTCTATTTAGACAGCGCGATTGTGCTCTTTTTTTTCTTCTTCTATTTAATGTGGCAAGGAAAGTCCGGTTAGAAGTTTACAACCCTAATAGCTCTAACTCCGCAAGCTTGTTCCTTTCTGGGCCTAAAGAGAAAACTTCCCCACTATTAGAGAACAGTCCCCATACTGCCTCAGCCCCTTTTTCGATAATGTAGAAACAAACCAAAAGCAAGTAAGTACAAAGACTTCAGTTTGTGGGAAGCACAGAAAAATGTAGCCTGGCCTAGCCCCCCTCCCCCCCCCCCACCCCCCGTTTTCTAGCTAGGTCCTGTCTTTATATACAATGCTTCAAAATGTAGAAATCCCCCAAGAATCTAATATCTGTTCAAAAACATCCTTTTTGTAGCATGAGTGGCTGAAAATACAAATGTTAGGCACACTCCTGCCATCTAGTGTTAGATTTGGATGTTTGCAAGTTGTATTTCTTCGAAGAAATCTATCGAGTTGAAACGTGACTCCTCCTTAGCTGTACATTGCACATGGGTACCAACTCTATGTTAGTTTTCCTACCATCAGGTTGGATGTGCAACGAGTGTCCATTCCCCTGTAGTCACACATTCGTCAAGGGGATGTGCCTGCATCTACACCAATGGTTTCCCCGTCTGGCTGCCACCAACGCATCCCTGATCAGGGACCAATGTGACTCTGAACCCACCCCCAGGTTAGGGTGCCTGACTAAAGAGGAGAACAAAAGTTAAGGTATGAGAGCATTGGGCGTCATAATTGGTTCATGATACGAATGTGTAGCAAGGAAGGGAATTTAAGAACCCCGACGAAGGTTGGATACCTGCATGGGCTTTTGTTTCTCTTTGCAGCCGAACCATACTGCCATTAGTTATTGGATAAATGAGCCATTGAGTCTCCTTCGGTATCCTTTACACATGGTTTTAATCTTATCTGAGGTACCGTTTAATAAAGGATATCACCTTGGGTATACCTCAAGATATTTTTACTATATATCTGGATCCCTGCAATAATCCACTTTGCACTTATATAGGAACGCCCAGTAATAGTCGAGTCAACCAAGGTGGTGTTTTTCTAGCGCCATGTGGGAGCCTCCAATGATGAACGTGCCACAATAAGTTGTGGGTGATTTGTTTTCTTCAAAATCTTTAAGATTCCTGTAGGGCCCTGAAAAACCTTTTCCATAAACAACCTCAACATTTTTTGTGGGTTCATGCTCTTATAGGGAGGATATGCCCTGGCTGCTCAACTTCCTCCCACCTTTGTAGATTCATCACACAATGCCAGCAAGCACCCGTCTGCCCATGTCACAGGCAGTGTTTCTCCTCCACATAAGGAGAGAAAGAAAATAGATGCTACGGGCAAGAGTGTGGTGGTAGGAATGGCAACACATTGGCCAATAGCCAGTTCTTTGGCACCATTGTCACTGTATGGCAGGGCACAATATAAGGAGATGAACAACATTCTCAAGCACCTCTCTGAGCAGTACAGGAAGCCAGGGGAGAAGCTAGTGTTTGAGGGCAAGGTCATCTCCAATGCCAGCATCCGCTGTGCTTTGAATACTGCAGACACTGTATTGAGGGGATTTAACACAAACATCATTCTCATGCAGGACTCCTAGCTCTTTATCTCTGGGTTCAAACTTAAGGTACAACATGATCTCCTTAACCTCCGACTTGACAGGGAGGACCTTTTCAGGCCCAAGGTTGATGAGATGCTTGAAAAGTTCAAGAAAGATACAGAGACAGCAAAGTCCATGTGGTCTTTTTAGTCCACTCATGTACAGGAGCTTCTTTTGAAAACACCAGCTGGGGATGGGAGCAAACACCACCTCGCCCGAGCAACCCTACTCCTATCAAATCCGGGGGTATAGTAGAGGTTTCTACAAAGGCAACAACAGTGGTAGCGGCAGTAGGGACTCTAGCAAAGGAGCTACAACCTTCAAGTAGTGAATTGCCCTACCTCACCCCTCATCACACATTGGAGGGAGGTTATGCAATTTCCTTGCGTGTTGGGTGGAAAGCTCATCGCATAAATTACTTCTAGCTGTGGTCCAACATGGCTATTGCCTCAAACTACATATCATCCCACCCAACATATTGAACCATACATATTGCAGACAGAAACAGTTCTCCCCTCCTCAGTAGGAAGTGCGGGCCCCAGTGTAAAGGGGTGCCATAGACGTGGTGCCACAGACAACCAAAGTAGCCAGGTCTACTCCCTCTAATTCCCAATTCCCAAAAAGGCTAGCTCCCTGTGACCCATCCTCAGCCTCAGACCCATGAATAGCCACACCCTATCAGAACACTTCTGCATGACAAACCTGCAGAATATCATCCCACTCCTTGAGCAGGAAGACTTCATGATGGTGCTGGACTCCTATTTCCACATTCCCATCCACTCTGTTCATTTCAGATACATTACCTTCATGGTAAGTGAAGAGCACTGTTAGTTCAAAGTACTTTTTTTCAGCATCACTACAACTCCAAGGTGTTAACAGGTGCTTAGTGGTGGTAGCAGCATATCTAAGAAGGGAGGATTCACGTCTTATCCTGCCTCGACGATTGGTGGATCAAGAGTGGTAGGAAGCTGCAGTGCCTCGCACAAGCTCAAACAGCAGTGTTCTCTGACACAGCTTGGGTTTCACCATAAATGCAGCCAAGTCCCACTTGCAACCACCACAAATGCAGCCCTTTCTAGGGCCAGTGCTGAATGCAGTCACATGCAAAGCTTCCACCAACCAGCAAAGAGTCCTAGCCTTCTGGCACCTGCTTCCTATAGTTCTACCCAATCATCAATGCACCATTCCCATTGTCATTCTCTTTTTTGGAATAATGGCCTCCTGAATGGCCACAGTTACTCATGCCAGACTACACATGCAATCTGGTTTGTCACATAAGGGGAAAAGAGATAAGCGAAAGAGAGGGAGAACATAACCTACAGGGTAAGTCCCTAAAAGGTCTGCTCAAGAGGTACCACGTGTTTTCTTCAAGACCTTTCATGATTTGCTTGATGGGTACACATGCAACTCCTCCAGGAGTGTCTCACAGCTCAATGGTCTTATACAGGGGGTCACTTGGAAGGATCTAGTGTTGACAGAGGCAAAAGTGCACCCCTCTCTTCAATGGAGGAATGCCAACAGCCTGTTGCAAGGCAGGTCTTTTGCAGACCCAATACTGCAGGTGACCATTACAACAGATGCCTCTCTCACAGGATGGGGTGGATGCCTCAACAGGGTCATGGTCCAAGGAAAGTAGGCATTTCAGCAGCAGGGGCACCACATCAATTATCTGGACTGCTTGAACCTAGCCCTCAAATCCTTCCCACAGGTCATTTGGGGAAAGGTACTCCTCATTAGGGTGAACAACATGATCACCATGCATTACATTCAAAAGGAGATCTGCAAACACTCTCCTTAGCTTCCCCAATTAGCCCAGGACCAGATCCTCTGTGCTATCAGCCACAACATTCAGTGAGGGAACTCTATTGTTATGGTATTTCATGTATACTTTTGGCTTAGGGGCACCCTACGGATAATATTTCACAAAGAGTGCGACAACTTATAGTAATAACCACTTTTAGGAATTACCAATGGAAACAGATGTTTCTGGAGAAGGAAACCTCATCCACTTGTTGTGGCAAAGCTTATCATCAATAACCTTTCCCCATCATGGTAGGATAGTACCACCAGGACAAACTCACCCTCTTCTTCGAGGAAGTTCTTTATAAAGAGCTACTGGAAATAGGAAGGTATCCGGGTCACTAAAATTACCTCAAGGTAAACCCAAACATATTTCTTTTTAAGGTTAAAAATGACAAAGGGATATGTAATATGTATTTATGACTCCTACAGCCATAATGAGGTTCAAACGGGTCAAAGGCGTTCACCTGGGTTAATAAAAATCTTTACCTAATTACTACTCATGCATATTCTTTGATCCAAAAGGAAAGGTTTTTTCACACCTTACTAGGTCGAATCCAATGAAGGCGTAGCTAAGGGATATTAGCCCTCATGGCTGTGACAGAGGCATAGACACCCTCTGCAGTCACACATTTGTCAAGAGATTGTGTCCATATCTGACCTATTTGGCCTACCATCTGATGTAATTCTGTGCATTCCACAGATACACCTGTTTGCCACCCCAGACAGTACGAAATACACAAACTTTGCTGCCAGATATATGCCTTCACAGTCCATGGGCAATGCATTATGTATGAACTGGTCAAGCATATTTGTCTATGCTTTTCCACCTCTCCCGCTGCTTCCCTTCATGGTCAAGAAGCACAGGCAAACATCAAGGACACTCATCCCAGTAGCACCAACCGGGCCAGACAGTTATTGGTACTCCACTCCATTGGAAACGTTACTCAGCTACCATGAGAGGCTTCTTCTCAGGCCAGGCCTTCTCATAAAGAGGCATGGTCAGGTGAGGCCTCCAGACCCTGGACAGCACAACCTTACAATCTGGCTTCTGAGGTCCTAGAATTCTGTTACCTTAACCTTTCACAAGAATGTATGGCTAGCTCAAAAGAGGCCCACAGGCCCAGACCCTGGGCCAGTCACATGGAAAAACAGAAGAGGTTTGTTCAATACTGCATCTCTAAAAACCTCGATCCCTTTAAACCCACCATCCAGGAGAACATTGCCTATGTTTTACCTTGTATAAAGCCAGGCCTCGCTTACACCTATATTTGTCTGCAGTTAGCTGCATTCACTGTCTACATGCAGAACAGCAAACACAGGTCACACTTTAGTATTCTTGTAGTCAAGGTGTTTATGGAGGGCTTCAAAAGGGTCAAACCTCCTAGGATACCTCCTTCGCCTGTATTGAATCTCAATGTAGTCCTCACCAGATTCAAGGGTCCAGCCTTTGAGCCTATGCAATTGCGCACCTTTCAGTTCTTATACTGGATGGTGACCTTCTGTGTGCCCATTACTACCCTTAAGCAAAAAGAACAGATGATGGACGGAATGCCGTACAATGCAAACATTCACCTCCAGTCACAAAGATCTCGGTTTAATCTATCATTCTTTTGCCCACCACACCACTCCAGTTTGGACCCAGCCATATGCAAATCAGTCATGGGACCAGTCCAGCCTGAAGTACCAGACCAGGTCCTCCCTGGACCGGAAACAAGCATCCAGGGACTGGTTTTGGGGTATCACCCCTCATCAGCCAGGCTAGCTTGAATCCAGTGGTGCAGTGAGCACAGGACCCATGTCTGGTCATACTTCCCTTCGGCACATTAGCGAGCTGCAAGCCCTCACCCTACAAGGGCCATTCATCCAGGTCCATAGGGACAGGGTTGTTCTTAAACTAATCCTGAATTCCTCTAACGTGGTGTCACCCTTCCACCTTAAAGGAACCATAGAGTTTGCAGTCTTCTTTCCGCAACTAGATTCAATAGCAGAGAGTGCACTATACACTTTAGATATCAAAAAGACTCATGTACTATATTGGCAGGACCACGCTGTTTCATAAATCAGAAAAGTTATTTGTTACCCCTGCACAGCCTCAGAAACATCATCCCATCTCCAAAGCAGACATAGCCAGGTGGATAATCAAATGCATTTAGACATGTTATCACAAAGCATAAAGGCTGCAACTATAGGCTTCCCAGGAACCATTCCACGAGTGGATATCTGCAAGGCAGCCACTTGGTGAATTCCACACCACACACTTTCACTAAGCATTATTGTGTGGACATCTTGGTCTGTCAATAGGGGCTAGTGGGGTGGATGGTGTTAAGGGCATTGTTTCAGACATCTGCATCATTCACATGCTAGCCACCGTTTTCTGGGGATACTGCTAGTCAGTCTATCCTAAGCATGTTTATACAGCTACACATGCTATGAACGGAAAAGGTTATATACTTTGTCACCATTGTATCCGCTCTACTCCCCAAAGACATGTATTTTGTTGCAGATCTCATATAATTTGTTTCCACTACACATTACACTTCATGCACCTTGTTTCTCTTTCACACTCCATATATGCAAACATCTGAGCCCAGCACTAGATACAAGGAGTATGACAAGTGTGTGAATCTGAAGCAATACACACTACAAACAGATGCTTCAGAGTAAGTACAATTTTCCTTCTCTGTTCTCTGCACTGCAAAGAGGCTGCAAGGATATACATATAATTGATTAATAAAACAAATCTAAGCATTAATTTTTATTCCTAGGAGGTTGAAATATTTGGTGTCTGGGCTTTCAGTTTAGGTCTATCCTTCACATTACCATGTATCCAAGGAGAATACACAGTTCCATTAAAAAAAAAAGGTCAGGCTGCCACCCTTTTCATAAATAAGCCTCTCAAAGTGGGCAATGGCTTAGAGGCTCAGCATCATCATTTTCTGGTTAACTCATCTAATTATAACTCTCGCCCTAAGGTAACTATAACTTTTGCCCCCGCCATGCATAGTTTTCTCATCAATAGTTTTATTGCAAATGTTGCAGTAATAATATAAATGATGTCATAGAAGGTGTCGTCAATGATGTAATATGTGGAATAATTAGCTGTACATGGCGAAGGCGCGAGTTATAGTTACCTTAGGGCAAGAGTTATAGTTACCTGAGTTACGCATAACTATAACTGCAGAATTTCTATGGTTTTGTGTGAGTAAATTCAGACCCTAACTATAATGTCCCGGTAACCTTTGTTTTTTTCAGTGAATTTCTATGTTTTTTAGCAGGCACACATATGAATGTAACAAGCACCGCGCACAGTCTTCCGCTGTGTGCAGCAGGGGTTGGCCACGGGGCCTGGCCTATGGCTAGGCCCGGCAGCCAACCCTCCTGCATACACACAAACCCAAGCTGCACACAGCTTTCGGCCATGCGCAGTATGAAGTTGGATGCAGTGGGTATTTTTTTTTCCGTTTTTTCTCCAGATCAGCAGATCCACTGATCAGACAAAAAAAAAAAAGGCAAATTGTTTTCCCCCACAAGGGGTCCCTAAGGGACCCCTCTGTGTCCTATGGGGGTCAGTATAGCTGTATCCTGACCCCTTATGTGTTTTTGCACTCTTCCTTTCCCACCCCTCACTACAACTTTTTGATCAGGTTGCAGCCAGCCAGTCAGGGCCTTGCTTCCCCCACCCCCTGGATCTGCAGGTCCGAGTTCGGATCAGCAGATCCTGATCTGCAAAGGATCTGCGTCCCTATATATCTATATTTTTGAAGTCTAATATCGCAGAAACTACTGATTGTATTTACACCAAATCACAAAAAGGGTGCTTTCCAGACCATGAGCTAGCTTTCTGCCAAATGTAGTGTAATTCCATACAGCTGTTCGGGCTGTAGTTTTGTTCAAAATCTCTGTGGGAAAAAAGCATTTTGGGACTGCCCTTTTTCTTGGCCGCTGCATGACGAATCACCCCGAAACGTTCAAAACACCAGCCGCACAGACTGAAGTATAAGTATAAGTTGAGAAAAGTTTGTGAAGATTCGTCAAGGGGAGCCAAAGTTAATGGCAAACCAAAAAACACTCTTCCTATGCAAACTATGGGCCAGATGTATGAAAATGTTTTGCACTCGCAAATGGTGCGAATCGCAAAATTCGACAGTGGTCTGCAATGCATGAAAGGCATTCGCAGACCACAAAGCAGAAATCGTTAAAATAGCGATTTCTTGCGTTGCGACCTGGGTTTTGCGAATCGCAATTTGCGATTCGCAAAATCCTCATCGCAAGGCAATGCTGCAAAAAATCGCAAATTGCAATTTTTCGCAGAATGGCATTTTGCACATGCAAAATACCATGGACTGCAACCAGGTGGTAACCTGCTGCAAAATTAAAAAATGCATTTAAAATGCATTTTTAAATTGAACATGTAAAGCACACATGCCCTTTTGGCATGTGTGCACCTTACATGTCCCCCAAAACATTTTTGGGGTGCAGCAGCAGGGGCCATAGGCTCCAGCACCCTGGGGATTTGCATTTCCAAAATTGCGATTTCTGGTTCAGAAATCGCAATTTTGGAAATGCAAAAGATTTGCAGCTATGGGCCAACAGGCCCATAGCTGCGAATGGGGCCAGTATCGCAATTTGCGATTCGGTAACAGCATTTGCGATTTTTAAGAAATCGCTATCACCGATTCGCAAATGTGATACATGGCCCTTTGCGAATCGGTAATAGCGATTTCTTAAAAATCGCTATTTACCGAATCGCAAAGGGCCGTGATGATACATCTGGCCCTATGTCCTAACTATAATTACCTACTGACAACCGCCCGTAGGTAATAAATATATACTCACTGAAAAGAAAACAAAGGTTAAAAGGACGTTATACTTAGGTGAAAATTTTAGTTAAAATATACTGTAAACCACTAAAATTCACCACTAAAAAAGTTATAGTTGTCACAAGTTACTACATCTCGGGCCTTACAGTAACTATAACTTGTGTCCCCTCAATGGATAGTGTTGTCATCAATGATGCCATTTCAGATGTTGCAGTGATGCTATCAATGATGTCATAGAACATGTCATGAGTGATATAGCGAGTGATATAAAATGGGAGGTGATTAGCAATGCATGGCAAGGGCAAGGGCGTGAGGCCAACGACCTAGTGGGCCCCCCAAAGCATTTCCTGTAGATTTTGATGGTGCATTCTTGATGGCGAAGAATATGAGGACATCTCCACAAAATAAAAAAGCATTTACTTCCTATAGATGAGAGGAAGGACTCTGGTTTGGTGAAGATTTACGTCTTTGTAGTCTAGTTGGCCTCTCTATTGGAGGATTCATGTGATCACAGAATTCTAGTAAAGCAGGCAAAAGAAGCAATTGTAGTGGATCTACTTAGTTTTAATGGGAATCAAATGTTTAGCTTAGCCTTCTGGTTTGCAGGCCTGTGCCCTCGTCACCTATTGACTTTTAACCTACTTAGCTTGCTCCGTCTTAGCCTATTTCTTTAATTATTTCTTTTAAAATGGCTGCTCTGTTTATAGTTAGTGAAATGTTTTGATTTTACTTTGTCAGTGCCACTTTGTACAGGTGTCACTATCAGCATCAAAGTTAAGTGAGATACGTACGTTTTCACATCATGTCCCTTTCCCACTTACATGTGACAGGAACATAATGTACTTTTGGAGGGCATTGTTTATATAATTACTGCCCCAAGCATGTCTCCTTATCTATTGTTTGGGAACACACCTATGTCAGGGGTCCTATGAGATCTGTATGAATACATCCAACACAGGCGCCTTGTTGCAGACCCAGCCTTCGTGTCACCACAAAGTCTGATCTAGAGACCTCGTTCGAAGTTAACAAGGATTGGGGGGTAATTCTCATGGACATGGTCCTGGCAGATTAGGTTTTATTACAACTAGCTCTCTTTTTCGAGATTAGGGGCCATATGTAGGTAGATTCCAATTTGTGACTTGCAAATTGCGAGTCAGAGCTACTCGCAATTTGCGGGTCGCAAATCGGAATGTAGGATGGTGTCCCTGACACCATCTGCGACTTGCAAGGGGGTTGCAAAGGCCCACCTCATTAATATTAATGAGGTGGGTCATAATTTGCAAACCCCCTTGCGAGTGGCAGCATTCACAGGGATGGTGGCCTGCTTCGGACAGCAGACCACCATGTCTGTGACTGCTTTTTAATAAAGCAGCTTATTA
Organism: Pleurodeles waltl; assembly: GCF_031143425.1. Classification (NCBI taxonomy): domain Eukaryota; kingdom Metazoa; phylum Chordata; class Amphibia; order Caudata; family Salamandridae; genus Pleurodeles; species Pleurodeles waltl. Next base: position 427,614,163 of record NC_090445.1, on the reverse strand, counting down.
TTTTTTTTGTAATGCAGCCCGTTTTCCTTAAAGGAAAACAAGATGCATTACAAAAACGAAAAATGAAACGTTTTTGTTTCATTTTTCAGATGGACCACTGCCTGCCCTAAAAAAATGTTTGCAGTTCCATTCAAATGGGTGCAAACTGCGATTGCTTTGCGACCGCGTTCGCGGTCACAAAGCAATCTGGCATTGCACTGCGAGTCGCAATTAGGAAGGGGACTCCCCTTCCTAATTGCGACTCGCAAACCCATTTTGCGATTCGGTAACCAGGTTACCGAATCGCAAAACGGGTTTTCTGCATTGAAAAGTGCAGTTTGCACGTCGCAAACAGTGAAATTCGCTGTTTGTGACGTGCAAACTGTTTCCTACATCTGGCCCTTAGTTCTCCAAGCTGGGATTTTAGGGATATTTTAAATTTTATGTTATTGCAAGATGGTGGGGGTCTTTCTATTCACGACTCTCGTTTTTACAGCTCATGCATTTAATAGTAGATTGCAGGCTTGCTAATAAAATCTATTTAAAACTTTATTGCATCTCCGTTATTGCCTGTGTGTGACTGAGACTTATTGCTCATGTGAGAAAAGGGTACACTCCGTTTAACCACGACTCCCCTGAGATGTGGCACTCTTGAGATATACTGATTCACGTCTCTCTCGTTCCTTTCAGGATGCATAGGCTAGACGTATTGTGAGAGTGGGCTGGTCAGAGCAACGTCCTGACTACATGAAACAGAAGAAAGACTCACAGCGGTCTTCACACAAGAAAGAAAACAAGTCCCCACAACAAAAGCCACACTTTAAAAAAAAAAAGGTGGCAGCAATTTTGATTAAACATGTCAGCAAACTTGAGAACATTGCTGCAGAACAAGACATGGGCATTGACCCTGCTGGACAGCGTGGCAGAAGTCATGATACGTAGCCAGAGTCTGAAAGATCATTTGGATGCAATAGCAACTAGCAACTTTATTGCAGTTGTGACTGCAGATGGGCGCGTTCTCCTACCCGACAGGGCTTATGATTTAAATATCCAAATTGAGGGAGACATTGAGCGCACCACTAGTTTACTCTTTTGGGATGAACTTAATTGTGATATCCTACTGGCAGAAGGAGACTGGCCTCCTGAACACGTCCGTAAGCTCCCGCATGTGGAACATGTCATTTTGCCATCTTTCCCTGTTCTTGTTCCAGAAGCGGTAAGAAAAGCCTGTTAACTGGGCTTTAGCGCAGGCACCTGCGCTATACCACAACCATGTAGGCTGGGATAAGGATTCTCCTTACCATATAATAACTATTAGATCTACACTCAACCTCAGCCCCAATATCCTGTTAAACTCGAAGCCAAAGCTCCGGTGAGGAATATCCTCACTCAGCTCAAGTAGCAGGGTGTAATTGAGGCCTGTGACTCTACGATGAATAACCCGTTATTCAAAGTTGCTAAACCCGACCATTCATGTAGAATAATCTTGGACTACAGACACTTAAACAATCACACACACACACATACGCAATACAAAATTCACACAGCACAGCACTCATTAACAACATAGTGCGTGAAAAATACAAAACAACCTTGGATATTTCCAATGTTTCTTCTGCCAGAACTTATCACATGGAAGTTATGTCCTGAGTGCATTCTCATTCGGCTCACAAAAACACTTCTGTCATTCGCACCAAGGCTATAGAAAAAGCCCAAGGCTATTCTCAGCCAGTGTAATATCAATATTGCATGATATTGACCCCAAGGCGTTGTCCTATATGGATGACATCTGTCTAACAGATGAAGACCCCAACATTCATCTTACCAAGGCTGATCGGATCGCTCTAGGGTTCACACCCCTTGGCTACAAATTCTATTTCAAGAAAACTAAAATAGGCTTTTTCAGTGTATTGTTCCTGGGATATGAGCTATCAAATGTGGGTAAGAACTTTTGGCCCGTACTTTCTCGAAAAATGTGCTCAACTCCAGCCACCAAATACTATCAAGAAACTGCAGTCTTTTCCCAGTTTCTTCAACTTTGGCAGAACTTACATTCCTGACTATGCCCAATGCACCAAGCCACTCTATGATTTAATACGCCCTGATTTCTCAGGCAGACGCTGGGCAACTGAACACATGCACATCCTTAGAGGATTGCAGCAAGATGTGCTAGAAGTGAAACACTTATAAACATGTGATAACAAAACAAATTTGGTCATCAGGTGCCATTGGGTTTACCTATGTTGCGTTTAACGAAGATGACACAGTGCCCTTAGCATATAAATTACATTTATACTCTAATGCAGAACAAAGCTTTGCACCCACAGAAAAAATCCTGACAGCTGCACAGATGGCTGTCATAAAGGAGAGGCCACTTGCCCAAGGGAAATGCATTACTGTTGTTAGCCAGGTGGCAGCCTTAAAGACTGTCACCAAAGCAAGCGTTCCTAACGGTAAAGCGTTACATCCACATTGGATTCAATGGGCAACCTCCCTGACTGCCACTGATGTTGATTACATCTTTGACCCAAAACTTCAAACACAAGAATTTCTCCAATACGAACAGGAGTACCCTGCACCTCTTAACATACTGCCACTTGACAGATACTACACTGTCATTTACACTGATGGTTCAGCACAACCAGCTGTAGTTAGAAAAGATCAATATTCAGCTTCTTGCACAGCTGTGAGCGGAGTGATGAAGGATGGTGTATTCCACCCTCACAATACCTACTCGCAGACCTTAGGGGACTGCACAGCACAATTGCCTGAACTCAAAGCCCTCATCCTAGCATTGGAACATACGGATCCAAGACACCTTACATTGATAGTGTGTGATTTGTACTACTATGTCCAGTCTTACAATGATTATTTTAATCACTGTCAGTTGATGAGGTTCAGAGACTCAAAGGGGAACACCATAAAACACAGAACTCTGTGGGGGAGGGTGGCAGATCTTAAGGATAAGCTACCTGATGCTTATGTAGCCCATACATTAGGCTACCAACGTGTAGGTGTATACGTTATTGGAAATACCTTGGCTAATGAAGCGGCCAAATCCACAGTAGCTATGGCTTCTGTTGCTGCAGTGACTCATTCTCATACGAGATTGGATAATGACATTTTGGCTGCTGTGAAAGCCTCAGCTAAAGGCAAGCCTCTCCCAAAAGCATACCCTACAAAATATTCATACCACATCAGTGCACAGAATGTTGCCTTTGCAACAATTCCTGGAGTCGGAGATCGATTGATCCACAAACAAGACCAGAGATTAGATCTCATCAAAGCAGCGCATGAGTGTGTCACATCTGCTCATGCTGGTGTTGCGGCCACAATATCAATATTACAGAAACGCTTCAGGTGGCCAGGTCTATAGAAACAGACCAAGCAATATGTCCTTTGTTGTGACATTTGCCAGCAAATTAAGGGCTCAAACATCAAACACCCACCACAGACATCACTCTTAGTGTCCAACAGGGTACTACAATGTGTGTACCTGGACCACTGTGGTCCCTTATAACCTGATGGTGCATACAAATACATCCTAGTCACTGTAGATTCTTGTTCTAGATTCCTGTGGATATGGCCATACCAGTCGGCTGACGATCAAACTGTTATAAAAGACTTGCTGATCTTTATCGGCACATATGCGTTTGCAGCATTCCATTCACACCAGAGTCCTGCCTTAGCCTCTACGGCATTCAGGGACACCATAAGGATGATGGCTGTTGAACTCCATTACTCCTCCCCCTACCATCCTGAGGGTAATTTGGTTGTGGAGAGGAGGAATCGAGATCTAAAGCAGTCCTTAACAGCTAGAGTATTAGGTTCAGGCCGCAGTTAGCTTCATCACCTATAAGGGGTCCAGAGAGCACTGAATAATCTGCCAAGACGGTCCTTGTGAGGACGCACTCCTTACAAGCTCCTCTTTGGGATACCTAAGTATGGCCCAGATCTAGATGGCCCTGGTTTGGTGGCAGCAGACACACTTTTGACATAAATGAACATCTCACTGTCTTACAGGCGCTTCAGCAATTTTCGTGATGATAATTCATCCACCAGTGCAGCCACTTTAGGAATAAGGGAGTTGCCAATAACTTCTACAGGCTGGGATCTGGTTTGTGAGAAGATTGCTGTGAAGAAGAAATTCAGCCCATCTGACAGAGCAGCGGCCCTAGTCCTGGGAATACAAGGCACTAGAACTATCATCTTACCACCGCTGCCAGGTTCCAAAGGCAACAGATTTATCTCCATCGTCAACATCGAATTGCACCATATGGCCGATCCTGCACAGAACACCCAGAAGTCCCTAGGTAGTTCCAGGTTCCCTCTCACTACCCAACAGGACATACCTCTTCAAAGAAGAAATAACAACTCTTTTGACTACATCATCATGTACAACACTGCTACAAATGCCTCCTCAAGCATGGGGAGGTTGGAAAATGAGCTTTTGCAGATTCCTGTTACTACTTCACTGACAACAACTGTCCATCGAAGATGTGGTTATCTTATATTCCAAATCAACACAAACAGATGACATTGTCTACTATGAACCTCCACATGAAATGGTTCCATCCACCAGTAATGCACCAGCTCCTGTGTTTGCTGAGACTGCTTCTGTTTATTTCATCGATCTTGATGACTTTTCTTCAACTTCATCCGCACCTGCAACTGAAACTGTTTCAAAGACATGTAAGCTGTACATATGATTTAAAAATAACTATTTAGTTTATCCATGGATTTATCTGTGAATATCTCTGACACTGCTAGCCTTTCTGTTATGGAATTGTTTTGGGACTGTTTTCTTTCTCCTTATAAATGGTCATTATCTGCCTGATTGCTCTTCTGTGGGGCCAGTGGATGAAGTTCTATCTCAATTCCTTTCCTTATATAAGGTCCAAAGAGACTTGTGCCTTGTGAACATTTCAGCTGTACCAATTCCAAATGGAATTGTTTGGGACAACGTTCTGTTTGATATATACTGGCCTACCGAGGTCATTCAAATTCCATATGTCTTCAAAATTTCAATGACTGATGTGATCACACCTGGTGTTGTTTCTGATGACTGGAATGTTCAAACAGTTGACTCAATGCTTGCTGAGCTGCACGATTACACTGTATTTGAAAGTGATGATGTGTACACTAACACAAATAATTATGGGGAAATGTTCTCTAATAATATCTGGGGACATTACTTTCTGCACCGAGCAACAAGATATAGATCAGTATTTAATTACACACAGTGGGAACACTGTTCAACTCCACCCGTGGGGAGCCCAAGCATTATTGAGATAAATTTGCATATTTTCTGGGTATGACATAACAAATGCAGAATCATACTACTTCAAGTTACCACTTTCTAAAGTTCAGAAGATTTTGCTTACTGAGACTAAATTGATCTATTCCGATTCCTTTGTGTCCCGACTTGCAGTAGATGAATACAAATACTGGAAGAAAACTATTGATGTAAAAAGTGAATGGGGAACTCAAGATTGGCAAATTCAGGGTAGGGAAGCTTTGTTTAGAGCATGCCTTATTCCTGTTCAAATTATCTTCTTAAATGACACAATTCAGCAGACATCCTGTCTTGAGTTAGCAAAAATAAATGAACTCAATGAGCCCAGTATCCCTACACCAGCCAAATTCAGCAATTGGCAATACTTCCTCAATGTCACAGAGGAGGAACTAAATGCAAAGGTTCGGGATGGTACCTATAATTGGTCACTTTCCAGTCAGGGCAGGTGGTTATTGTCGCATATAGTCACAAATGGGTGTCAGGCGCGTTTTGTTAATTCTTCAGGGGGCTTCAAGATTAGCCGGCCGGACCCTCACTTCCTCTCAGGTCAACACTTGGGTATAGTTACCACATACACTGTGGGTAAACTGTGCCAGCAATGGTTACAGACAAACACCTTAGCAGCCGTTAAAGAGCATCTTAATCTCCTTTTGGAGGAAATGGACTTGCAGGATTTCTTGCTAGGTCCCAGAAAGCCCTGCTCTAAGAGATTCTTGTACGCCATATACAATGAGATCTGGAAGCTTTCACAAATTGAAGCGGCTGCACGTTTGAGGCAGATATATAAGGAAAATTTGGAAAAGGCTTTAGCTGTTGTCGGTAATGGCATGAATACTCTGTCCAACAGAATATACACCCATATTAACATAGTGCCATCTGCGATTGACATCATTCAGAATGACGAGTCCCTTCTACATCATGGACAAAATCAGCTATGTTCCATCATGCAGTTAGGTTGGACGTTTCAGTTTCAGAAAAATGGCTGCGTTCCATGGAAATACATTACCAGTAGTAACCTGTTTGCTGCTTTTAACTTATCCAGGGAACAACAGACAATGGCTAAAAGGGAAGCAAGTTTCACCATGTTCCATATAGAAAAGTTAGAAAAGCTGCCTTTCATGGTTGCAGAAAGTCCAACAACAGTATGGCTTGTAAATGGCATTATAAATCTATCCATTTCCACTTTTTGTTTTACAAAATGCTTGAAACATCTTGCTTTGGGCAGATACGCATGGCTGGGAGATAGCTGTATTTAAGAAGAGTGGGAGTTGCCCTTTGAATACAAATGTCTGAACGGCAAAACAGAGGTCTTTCTCAGCGGAAGCGAATGTGAGACTACTGTTAGCCATTCTATAATTTGCAAACAGGTGTCCCTTCAAGGGCTTTGCAAATGGGTGTCACAAACTTGTCCTGTTTTGTAAATGGTACTCCCGTCCCTTTGATTCATCCATCATTTCATATACTTCGAATGGAAGTTATGTAGTCCAGAACGAACAGAGCTGTTGCGTTATGAGACCAAGAATTGCCTATGCAATTTCAGTCTCTCGGATTGTAACTTGTTGTGGACATGTTCTGTTCCCCCCCACACAAGTGATAAGAGTAGCAACAAGCATTTACAATGCATCGGGTCTCGCGTTTGCTCATGTTAGAGCTGATCGCGTTGTAAACTCCAAACCCGACTTTTCACCTATCGGGCAAAAGTGCATGTATGTACATAACCCGAAAAGGGAAATCAAGTACGTAAAGCGCTCGACTTCTGCCAAGCGAGATCGGGCTCGTAAATTAGAGAAAAAAAAAGTCCACGAGCCCGATGGAAAACAGCGAGCCTCGCATGTTTTCTGTACTTGGTCGCTGCGCTGGAGGAGGGCTAGCCACCGGAAAAGGCATGCCATATGCGTGACTTCGACTAATGAAAGCAAGCGGAGTTTATTAGGGAAGCCCAACAACCAATAAAAAACACTGATGTGAAGTTGACAGGGCTCCGAGCCCTTTTATAAATACAAAAGAGTCTCCCTGCAAAATGCATGCGGGAGCGCATGCAACGCAGGCTCGACCCTAAAAATGTGGCCTCACATTGATACTACTATTGTAAATTATGAAAAGCTGAGCAGACTAAAGGTGCTACCGTTCCTGAAACAAGTTGCGTTGACATTGGCTAGAGAGAGGTATGCTCTCCTGAAAGCAAGATTATCAGCCGATACAATGCCTATTAAATAATAACTTCCCCAAGCACTTTAGAGAGCTGATTTCAGGAATATTTAAGGCCTTGAGCACTACAGGGATTGTGCACTTCTTTAAGTCTGTTGGGTCTGGATTTGTTTTCATCTTCCAGACTGTCTTTGGAGTCATTCTATCGGCAACCCATTCACTCTTTTCAAGTGTGTTTGGCGGCTTTCCGGTGACTTTGGCATTGATTGGCAGGATACTCTGCTGCTGTTCCTGATACCCAATGGTTGTGCCTTCTCGGCTACGTGGAGTGATGGAGCTACTACCACCAGCCCAGCTGTGCCGTGATTGCATGGTGCAGGTCTTTGGTGCTCCGATGCTGGAAGAATTGGAGCATGATTAGCCAATGTCATTCCGGCCGATCCTATGGTGCGTGCAACCGGTCTTCCATTGCACCTGGTGCATCTTTGAGTGTCTACCTTCAGTGTGCCTTGCTGTTCTGCTGGTGCCTCCTGTGGACCGAGAACTGCTAGCGTTTCCGATGAGGGTTCATTTACAGTCGTGCCCCATGAGACTGAGGCTGATTCGCGAGGCCACCTATGAGCCATCCCTTGTCAACTATCTGGCTCCCTCAGACACTTTGGATGGTACTGCCTTCGTGGGTGATCCTGTGCTTGAGTCAGCTGGGCACTTCTGCTCGGTAAGCATATCTGCCAATTCGCTCTGACATCTGATGATGTGGAGTCATTCCTGGATGCACTTCCTTTTGATGATTTCGGAGACCTGCTTGAAGATCATGACTACTGTTAACTGATTTGACCACTGGCTTTATTCTAAAATGTCAAAAGTATTATGCCAAATTGCCTTATTTCTTTCAAAATGGCTGCTATGTTTATAGTTAGTGAAATGTTTTGATTTAATGTTATCAGTGCCACTCTGTGAAGGCATCACTATCAGCGTCAAAGTTAAGTGAGATACAAATGTATTCACATCATGTCCCTTTCCCACTTATGTGTGACAGGAACATAATGCATTTTTAGAGGTCATTGTTTATATAATTATCGCCCTAAGCATGCCTCCTTATCTTTTATTTAGATTAGAGATTAAGGTCTCCCCGGTTGGCTTTTAGGGATATATTACATTTCATGCTATTGCAAGAAGGTGGGGGTCTTTGTAATCACGACTCTCGTTTTTACAATTCTACTTCTTGCATTGTTCATCATCCTAATGATTGCAGTTCATGCATTTTACAGTAAAATGCAATCTTGTTAATAAAACCTATTGAAAACTTTACTGCATCTCCTTCATTGCCTGTGTGTAACTGAGACTTATTGCTCTTGTGAGAAAAGGGTACTCTCTGTTTAACCACGGCTCCTCTGAGATGTCGCAGTCTTGAGTCCATGCGTAAAGGCTGCCAGAAATCACCTTTTACTGTTTGTGGTTTTGGTTAGGTACTGCTCGTGAGCCGGGAGGGTTAGGCTGACAGTTGCGACTTGTAGGATTGGCCTAGTCGCCTACAAACAAAAGTGCTGTCATTCCCAAACCAGCAGGCTCGCCTAAGAGCGAGAGTCCAACTATGACACAATCATGTTGGCAAAAACACATAAGGTCACTGGTGACATTTCCTTGTGCTGCATTACACAGCTGTAGTGTCGAATACATACTGGACATTTACCCATGGCAGTAGCACAAATTCCACTTGGGTAGATATTTTGTGCAAAGCTATGGACTCTTGTTGGATAAAAGGGCAGGTGAGGTTCCTCTATGGCAGAGTCACTCACACAGCTACTGACACAACCACACAGACACTCAGTCACCCACTAAGGGACTCACTCAGACACTCACCCAGGCAGTCATGCACCCCCTCACAGACCCACTCAGAGACTCACGCACCCACTCACAGACCCACTCAGCTACTCACGCACCCACTCACAGACCCATTGAAAGACTCACAGACCTACTCAGAGGCTCATGTACCCACTCACAGACCCACTAAGAGACTCACACACCCACTCACAGGCTCACTCAAACACTCATGTACCCACTCACAGATCCACTCAGAGACTCATACACCCACTCACAGATGCACTCAGACACTCACGCACTCACAGACTCACGCACTCACTCACAGACCCACTTAGACACTCATGTGGCCTCTGTAACTATAACTCACGCCCTCGTCATGCACTGCTAATTACTCCAGATGTTACCGCACTCATGACAACTTTTAATATGTCAATACAAATATCAAATACAAATGCCAAATTATTGAAGAAGAGACTGCATGGCGGGGGCGAAAGTTATAGTTACCTTAGGCCCAAGGTATAGTTACTTGAAATAACTCTAACTATAACTTCTGATTTTGTGCAAATAAATTCAGAACCTAACGACTCTGTAACTTTGTTTTTTAAGTGAAATATATATATATATAGATAGATAGATAGATAGATAGATAGATAGATAGATAGATAGATACCTATTCGGGTCACCATTAGGTAGTTATAGTTAAGACCATGTTTCTGTAGGAAAAGCATTTTTGGCTTTCCTATATCTTTGGCACCATTTGACGAATCTTAACAAAAAAAAGAATTTTTTTAAAGTGTCATGGTGATTCTTGTTGCATATGGAAAGTTTCAGGGTGATCCGTAAAGCGAGGGTCACGAAAAAGAGGCTGACAAAAGGTTGCTTTTCCCTTGTTAATTTCCATAGGACTTTTTAGACACGACTACAGGCGGAACCACTGGACGGAATTACACCAAATTTGTCAGAAAGCTAGCTGTCGGTACGCAGATCACACTTTTGGTTATTTGGTGTGAATCTGTTCAGTAGTTTATTAGAAATTTAGAGAAATTCAAATATGTCTATCTCTGGCCGCTGCGACTTCGCAACTATTTCGCAGAGACTGTGAAGTATTTGCGAATACGTACGGCAAAGGGAGTTCTCTGATTGGCTGGCTGCAACCTGACCAGAAAGTTGGGGCCGCCATTTTATATACCGGGACACAGTCCCTGGGGCTAAAAAGTGGTTTTAGAAATTTAAATAATGGGTGAGAGTGGAGTTAGTCTGACCCCTGCGCCATAATATAAAAGTGTTTTAGGTAAAGTTAATATGTAAAAAATATTTTATTAGACGCCACACAATATTTGTGAATATGTCGCAAATGGTCTGCACGGACCCCCAAGTAACGGTGCGATGATTTCGCGAATAACGGCGACAACAACAAAAAACTGGGAAGTGTCAAATACCTAATTTTCTTTAGTGATAGCAGTAGTGAGACACTCATGCTTGCCCCGACAGATGTACTCAGATACTGATTCACAATATGAGAGACACACTGAGACCCTGTACGTTAAAAAAAGAATAGAAATTTACTGAAAAAACAAAGGTTACAGGGACGTTATAGTTAGGTTCTGAATTTACTCGTACAAAACCATAGAAATTCAGCAGTTATAGTTAGAGTTCTTTCAAGTAAGTAAAACTCGCGCCCTAAGGGAACTATAACTCACATCTTTGCCATGAACAGCTAATTACTCTACATATTATATCATTGATGACATATTCTGTGCCATCTTTTGTACTCTTAATGCAACATTTGCCATAAACGTATTGATGAGACAACTGTGCACTGCGAAGACGCGAGTTATAGTTACCTTAGGGCTCGAGTTTTAGTTACTTGAAAGAACTCTTACTATAACTGCTGAATTTCTAGGGTTTTGTACAAGTACATTCAGAACCTAACTATAACGTCCCTGTAACCTTTGTTATATATACATATATATACATTTACACACATATATATATATATATATATATATATTCACTGAAAAAACAAAGATAGGTTATAGTTAGAAAATCTTTATTTATATTTCTTATACAAACCCAACTTGAACTTCACAAACATTAGAAATAATAAAGTTATAGCTTAAATCTATGAAATACACTCCATTTATGCACATGCTTATTTCTTATTTGTGACAAACCCAACTTAAAATAGGCAAACATAAAATTTAAACGTTAGAGTTATGGGTCATTATTAACATTTATGCACCACTTTCACGTTACTATGAGACATACTTATAAGTCACATTTATACTTACACACCACCTTCAGATTAATATAACTTGCTCATCTCCGTACACAGTCTTGTCACCTCACTCGCCACAGTACATGAACTATAACTTGCCCCTTCTCCATGCACCTTCTTTACCCTTACATATTACAGAGGTTAGAGCATGTGAAATCATTGCATTGATAACAACACTTTTGACATCAGAAATGTTATGATTTGCCAGAACATAGTGCATGGTACAGTGGCGAGTTATAGTTACTCAATGCCACTCCACTGTATGTCAGAACACTGTACTCTATTCCACTCTACGCCACTCCAATCTATGCCACTCGATGCTACGTCACTCCATTCTATGCTACGCCATTCCAGGCTACCCCGCTTCATGCCACTCCACTGTACAATGCTCCACTCTACTCTGTTCCACTTGAAATCACTCCAATCTATGCCAACCCACTCTATGCTATTCCATTTTACTCCACTGCACTCTGTGCCACTTCAGTGTATGCCATGACACTGCACTCTAATCCACTCTCCGCCACTGCAATTTATGACCTTCACTCCACTCTACACCACTCCTTTCGACGCCATTCCACTATACAGTATTTGACTTTCTGCTACTCCATTCCGCTCTATGCCACTCCATTTTACTTCACTCCACTCTATGCCACTGCCACTCCACTCTATGCCACTCCAATCTACAATATTCCATGTTGAGACACACCAGTCTATATTACTCCATTCTACGCCAACCCACTCTATACCACTATAGTATATGCTATTGGACTGCACCCACTCCAACATACGCCACTACACTCTGTCACTGCACACTAAGCCATTCCGTTGTATGCCACTCAACCCAACGCTATTCAACTCTTTGCCATTTCACTCTATGCCACTTCACTCTATGCCAATCCATTTAACATTACTCCACTTTATGCGCAGTGCTTTAAATTGAAATGTTGACTTGCAGGTACTCACTCCTCTAAGTACCTGTTTGCTCTTGAGAAGTGCCGGTACTCTCCCATTAAATGTATTGCAGCAGTGCTGAGGAGTGCAGGTACTCTCCCCTCCTAATGAAACAAGGTCAGGTCCTCAGTATTGGATAAGTACCTGCCCATTTGAAGCACTGTGTACACCACTCCACTGTATGCCACTCCACACTGTGCTATTCTACTCTACGACACTGCACTCTACGTTATTCCACCCTATGCCACTCCACTTTATGCCACTTCACTCCACGCTGTCCCACTGTTTGCCCCCTTCTATTATTGCCGCTACACTGTACGCCACTCTTACCTACTCCAGTCAACTCTACGCTATTCAACGCTATGCCACTCCACTTAATGCCACTCTACAGTACACTATTCCACTCAGTGCCACTCCACCCTACACCACTCCACTCCAAGCCATTTCACTCTTTGCCACTACACTTTGTGCCACTATACTCTATGATATTGCACACTAGGCCACCACACTCTGTCCCTGCACTCTACACCATTCCATTGGATGCCATTCCACTCAATGCTATTCCACTCTATGCCACTCCGCGACAATCCATTTAACACTACTCCACTATATGCCACTCCACTGTACCGCATTCCATGCTATGATATTCCATTCTATAACACTCTACTCTGCTCCACTCTACGTTATTCCACTCAATGCCACTCCACTTTTAGCCACTGCACTCTATCAATCAATCAATCAATCAAAGAAATTTATAGAGCGCGCTACTCACCCAGGAGGGTCCCAAGGCGCTGGGGGTGTGGGGTGGGGATAAGGGGCGGTTACTGTTCAAACAGCCATGTCTTGAGGTTTTTTCTGAAAAGCAGGAGGTCTTGGGTTTTGCGAAGATTGGTGGGGAGGGAGTTCCAGGTCTTGGGGGTGGCGAGGTAGGAGAAGGATTGCCTCCAGAGGTGGTGTGTTGGATGCGGGGGATTGTGGCTAGTGCGAGGTTGGCAGATCGGAGGTGGCATGTGGGAGTGTGGAAGTTCACTCTTTCGTTGAGGTAGGTTGGGCCGGTGTTGTGGAGGGATTTGTATGCGTGGATGAGGATCTTGAAGGTGATCCTCTTGTCTATGGGGAGCCAGTGAAGGGATTTGAGGTGTGGTGTGATGTGTTCGTGGCGGGGCACGTCCAGGATGAGGCGTGCAGCAGTGTTCTGGATTCTCTGGAGTTTGCGTTTGAGTTTGAGTGTGGTGCCGGCGTAGAGGGCGTTACCGTAGTCTAGCCTGCTGCTGATGTGTGTGACGGTCTTACTGGTCTCTCTGGGAATCTATGCCACTTGAGTCTATGCTACTTCACTGTTTGCCACACCACTCTTCGTCACTGCAGTCTACACCACTCCTCTCTACTCCACTCAATGCTATGCTATTTAACTGTACACCACTCCTCTCAATGCCACTCTACTTTATGCTATTCCATTCTATGGCACTCCAAGCTATTCCAATTTATGCTAATCCACTCTATTGCACTCCCCACCACAGCACTCTCCTCTATGCCATTCCTCTCCATGCTATTCCACTCTATGCCACTCCACTCTATGCTGCTCCATTCTAAGCCCTCTACTTTATGCCACTACACTCTACTGTTCTCCAGTGCACTCTATGCTAGGACACTCTATGTCACTACCCTGTACACCACTCCACCCCACTCCACTCTACCCTACTTCATTCTAAGCCACTCTACTGTACGTCACTGTATGCTAAACCACTCTACTGTACCACACTTCACTCTACCCCACTTCACTTTAACTAATTTCACCATACGTCAATTTACTGCACAGCACTGTGCTCTACCCCACTATACTCTACTGCACTCTACTGTATGCCACTGTACTCTATGCCACTACAAGCCACTGTAAATCATGGATTTACTTTGTGATATCTAACAAAAAAAACTTACAAATAAAAAACATACACATCAAATAAAAGGTTAAAGCGTAGCTGTAGTTAGAGACATTTTATTCTTTTTATAGAAACAAAACTTAAATAATACAATCACTAAGAATTCTGAAGTTATAATTATACTTTAAATTAATGATTTACCCATCACCTTCAAATTACTGTAACTTTTTTGAATTCTTTCTCTACCAACCAAACTTAAACTACTCAAACATGACAAATTCGAAAATTGTACTTATACCTTCAATTTCTAATTTACGATCCGCCTTCAAATTACTATGGGGGTCATTACGACCCTGGCGGCCAGCGGTGCACTGGCGGTAACACTGCCAACAGGCTGGTGGTGCTCCCGCCAGTGTATTATGACCGTGGCGCATTAGCCACGGCCATACCGCCGGCCCCTCCACTTGACTGCCAGGCGGTCATAATCCCCAACCGCCAGCCTATCCATGGCGGTAAACACCGCCATGGAAAGGCTGGCGGTAAGGGGGACTCAGGGTGCCCCTGGGGGTCCCTCCACTGCCCATGCACTTGGCATGGGCAGTGCAGGGCCCCCCAGACACAGCCCAATTGCGCATTTCACTGCCCAAATTCCGGGCAGTGAAATGCGCGATGGGTGTTGCTGCACCCACTGCACAACAACATTGCCGCCGGTTCTATTATGAGCCGGCTACAATGTTAATGTGACTTTTCCGCTGGCCCAGCGGAAATGTCATAATCGGGAGCCACCAATACCACCTGCACTGGCGGTATAGTGGCACCCACGGCTTCCGCGGTCTTTTTGAAAGACCGCTGAAGTCGTAATGAGGGCCTATGTCTTCAAACTACTAAGTCGTGCACCTCCCTACACAGCGTTGTCAACTCGCTAACCACACAGTAGATGAGTTATAGCCCACGACTTCTTTATAGGCTTTCAAGCACTGCTTATACTACATTCCATCGCATCATTCAAAACAACACTTAACACGTCTCCAATTACTTCTTTTATTAGTAATATGAAAGTTTATAAATTATACACTTAAGCTTTAAGATATAACTGTAACTCTCGAATTATATATATATTTTTCTTTTTTTCTTTTCCGGAACCTATAAAAGCCCATGTGTGTGAATACACCTCCCTCTGGTGGCAGATTGCTGTTGTTTAACTAAAGTAACTTG
Organism: Pleurodeles waltl; assembly: GCF_031143425.1. Lineage (NCBI taxonomy): Eukaryota > Metazoa > Chordata > Amphibia > Caudata > Salamandridae > Pleurodeles > Pleurodeles waltl. The sequence goes on along the minus strand of NC_090445.1, from coordinate 427,598,592 downwards.
GGAATCTCCCTTCCAAAAACGTAGCACGTGGGGTGGAGATGCAGATGTGTTGTTGTAGAGCAGTGGTTCCCAACCTGTGGTCCGGGGACCCCTGGGGGTCCGTGAAGCCTCTTCAGGGGGTCGGCGACTGCTTAGAAAATTAATTAATATATTTGGTCCCCAGCTTTCATTAATGGCTTAGTGGGGGGGGTCCCTGGATTCCAATAATGATTCAGTGGGGTTCCCTGGGTTCCAGTAATGATAAAGTGGGGGTCCACAGAAGTCAAAAGGTTGGGAACCACTGTTGTAGAGGATGGAGGGAAAAGGGGAGAGAAGCATGTCTAAAATGTCATGATTGTATACATTTGTGGCATTTGTGTTAGGATATGTGTGGATGACTTAGTTTGTCTTCGGGCCACATGGAGGGACCCTAGCCTGTTTAGTACGGATGTTATATATGCTAAAGGGATCGACACAGTCCGAGAACAGGAACAAGAGGTTCAATCGGGCGTGGTAAGGTTGGGAAGCCTCCTTCGTGGTGCCAAATTACAAAGAAAGGTGGGAAAATGGATTGGAGCACCGAGCATGATCATTGCACAGTCCTGACTTAGAGTGAAGCTGGGGTTTGCCGCAGCACGGAAACTAGAACAGTAACGTCCACAGGATCCATTCAGTTATAGAATGCCCTTCCTAGAGCTGTGCTCTTCTAATATTTGACCCCTGGCAGGATCGTCCTCGCGTTTGCAGTTGTCTGTTAATTGTATCGTCTTTTATACCTAACTGCAAGACATCCAGGGCACAAGTCCTAAGACAAATAGTGGAGGGAAAAAAACGTATGGAATTCACAATGACGTCACAGAAGGTGACGTCACAAGAGTGTTGTTTTTATAGCAATCCTCACTTGAAAGGTCAATGGCCTATTTTTAAAACACAAAAAAAATTAACATACCTCCAAACGATAGAAAATTTGCTAGCTATTGCGTCAAGAATTTTAGATTCTATTAAGGACAATGGAGGCGAGGATTATGCTTCTTTTTCTTCACTGTTTATTTCCACAGAAGCCAATCAACATAGTTTTAATAACCACTACATTACCCATGAACACGTATGATCACATGACCATTCATAGAACCTCAGCCCTAGCCTCCTTACAGCCCCCAATCTTCCTCTTTCTTTGCTTGAGTCCAATAGAAAACATTCTCATAAACAGAACAGGCCAAGACACTGCAGCAACAGGACCCAAATTCACTGTGAAAAAATCAATAAAGCCCCAATGGGAGTTCAACCCAACATCGTGGGATCGGGGACCAGAAGACCTTCGACTGCACAACTGAAGAGTGACCATCAAAGACGAATGCGAAAACAGCCAAGCACAAACCCAATCTGCTAACTCAGTAATCGTCAGTGAAGAACTCAACACCGGACATCATTCTGGAACCAGAAGACATCTTCATCAGGATCTGTCAACAGATCTCAAGTAACTGGAGCATTTGTCCCTAGAGGATACAAGAAACCTAATAACCAACCTTAAATGGAATAACCATATGTCAGGTATATTAGCATAGTAATTGATCACATATCCGGATTACTGTAAAGAATTTGATAAATTTAACAAACAGATTTTAAAACTTAAAAAAAAAAAATGGAATAATCATATAAACAGTAAGGGCTCAATACTCGTAGCAGAAAGAAACTCCTGTTGGGAGTGAAAATCAGAACCGAAAGATAGGAGTCGTTTAGGTGGAGACGCACTATCCAGTCACCCTGTTGTAAAAGATCTTTGAGTAAGTGTATGCCTTCCATTTTGAAATGGCGATACAGGTAAACATCCTTTTTTACAACTTTTTTATTACGAAAGTCGTGGTTAACGAAAGCGTAACAACGCTTTTTTTAACCACGACTTCGTATTTTTGTGCCTTAACTACGTATGTTCTGAACAACGAACATGCGTGGTTAAGGTACAAAGAAGGGAGTTGGTGAAGGTAAGTGGTGGGTTTAGGTTTTGGGGTGGGATTGGGGGGGTGGGGCGTTTTTGGTTTTGGGGAGGGGGTGGGGGGTTAGGGGGTTTTAGGTTTTGGGGTGGGGTTGGGGGGGTGGGGCGTTTTTGGTTTTGGGGAGGGGGTGGGGGGCTAGGGGGTTTTAGGTTTTGGGGTGGGGTTGGGGGGGTGGGGCGTTTTTAGTTTTGGGGAGGGGGTGGGGGGTTAGGGGGTTTTAGGTTTTGGGGTGGGGTTGGGAGGGTGGGGCGTTTTTGGTTTTGGGGAGGGGGTGGGGGTTAGGGGGTTTTAGGTTTTGGGGTGGGGTTGGGGGGTTGGGTCGTTTTTGGTTTTGGGGAGGGGGTGGGGGGCTAGGGGGTTTTAGGTTTTGGGGTGGGGTTGGGGGGGTGGGGCGTTTTTAGTTTTGGGGAGGGGGTGGGGGGTTAGGGGGTTTTAGGTTTTGGGGTGGGGTTGGGGGGGTGGGGCGTTTTTGGTTTTGGGGAGGGGGTGGGGGGTCAGGGGGTTTTAGGTTTTGGGGTGGGGTTGGGGGGGTGGGGCGTTTTTGGTTTTGGGGAGTGGGTGTGGGGTCAGGGGGTTTTAGGTTTTAGGGTGGGGTTGGGGGGGTGGGGCGTTTTTGGTTTTGGGGAGTGGGTGGGGGGTCAGGGGGTTTTAGGTTTTGGGGTGGGGTTGGGGGGGTGGGGCGTTTTTGGTTTTGGGGAGTGGGTGGGGGGTCAGGGGGTTTTAGGTTTTGGGGTGGGGTTGGGGGAGTGGGGTGAGGGATGTAGGGTGAATGGTGCCTATTGCTAATGATTTTATCAGGAATGCCTTTAAGGAAATATCGTTGTTAAGGCATTCGTGGTAAAATCATTAGTAGTAAGGACGAGGTCGGTGTTCCGACCTCGTTGTTAAGGTTAGTAGTTGTTTTTAATTCAGTGTTCCGTCATATAATCGGCGATACACCATCCATGAACTGAATTACTTGAGATTCAGCACTAAGCAGGACCCTCCGCCTTTCTTTTGCACCAAAACAATTGTGCTGAGGAAACCTCGAGAATTTCTAAGATAGCTCTTTTTTCTAAACAGCAAAAAAATGTCTTCCTCTATGAAGGTGCATTCTAAGAGGGAAAAGTGGAAAGGGGGGACGATTGACCAGGAATTGAATAGAACTCTAGACGAAACCCTTGCACGGTTTGTACCACCTATGGGTCCTGTGTGTTGCTTCCTCCTCGTTAACCTCCTCTGAAGGCGCGTCCGCAGCACCCTCTGAATCAAGATGAGTAGAAGTTAGAATTGCTGTAGGTACCTCCTCTGCCTCTCTGATAGGCCACTCATGCGGCGTGGGAATATCCATGACCTGATGCCCGACCTCTGAAGCGCCGGTCCTGGCAAAAGGGCATTATTAAATACATTTTTAATGGAGATCTGCGCTTTATCAAGTGCCGCAAAAGCAACAACGTATTTACTCAAATTCTTGATGAACGTATCACCAAATAACAGTCCGTTGGCCAGAGTACCTGCCATATTGGAGGCTAATTCCGCCAGCTTAGGATCCAGTTGCATGAGAAATTACTTTCTATGTTCCGTTGACATGGTGCAGTTTCCAAATGGTAACGTTTCCAAATAGGGAAATGGCTCTCTGCGCCTATTCCAAAATGACCTTCGGATTCAGGGGGGAATTGGATTCTTTACCTAGAACAGCCAGGTCAAGAATTTTTGTTAGAGGTCCGGAAAGATCTAAGAGCTTGCCTTGACACCCGCACCAGCCAGGGTCCAGATCCTTCTTTGGATCCTTTGCATACTTTTTTAGGAAAGTAGTTTGGATCTAATTCCGGAGTGTCAGACACTTTTCCCGGGAGGAACGTGGGCATTCGGATCTAAGGGTACTCCGAACTTCTTCTTGGAAGCCTTTGTGCAGTCTATCCTGTACATAATGTACAATCTCCACACAAGGAATCCACTCAGTGTTTTGTCGCGTAGGTTCTCATTATCCTAATGGGACTACTAGATTTGGACGGCAGATTCCCTGTACTGCGGGGGACTGAGTCTGATCCTGCATCATTTGACACCTGTCCGCTTAATCCGGGGTTTGTTCCGGCTAACTAGCAGTGCCTCATCTCCACCCAAGAGCAGGGATGACTGGGCAACCGGGCGCATGGCATTAATGACTCCTCAGAGAAATCGTGGACACTCAGATCTCATCCGTTTCTCTCAGTTATACTAGTCTCACGTATGCAAGGACAATCTGAGCCAGAGTATAATTCAATAAGGTTTTATTGAAGTAACTGCATCTTGGATAACAAGGCATGTATTGCAATAGCTAGGATGATGACGCACAACAAGATTAAAATTGTGACAAGGAGAGTAAAACACAAAAATGAACGCTACCATGTTGTCATTAAGATTGTTAAGGATAGTTCCTACCTAAGCTATGTTAGAGCATAACATGTTAAGCTCTAGTTCTGCCCTTCAGGTTCCCCTGGGAAGACATCATCCCTAATACCTGAGCAAGAGGCCTGTAGTCTACATAAGCAGTTTCAGTGAAGCAATCAGCATACAGTCATGGTCATCTGGCTGGAATCTCTCTCTAACGTACATGGGTCAAAGTAGTGTTTTTATAATAAAACAGCTGCTGTTCCAAGAAAGAATCCCCACGTAAGAGTGTATATGTTTCTGTGCACATTGGAGACAAAGCGGACCACTTTTGCCGGCAACCTATCTTACTGCATCCTTGAGAAAAGCACAGAGTGAAAGAAATGTCTTGTTTGAGAACGCAGTGCTGACCTAGGTGAAGAACAGATAGATAGAGAAAATAAAACAAGACCGCAAATGTGGCTAGTGTTAAAATAATAAAAATGAAGTGTGTATAAGATTATAGTTAAAATGGCTACACAACAGTATCGTGGGTGAATAATATTGTCTGGGTCAAACAAGAGCTTTCGACCACTCAAACCAGGGAGAACTGATGAAAGATAGTGACGTTTTCTCTTTTTCTTTGAAGGGGGGATTATCTTTTTATGACCCCCATTGCGATTTCTCCACAACAGAGGAGGCTCGTAAGAGGCCTCATGTGCGTGAGTCTTCAATGCAAAGGAGTCTGATGTTCCTTGAGGAGCCTAGTCCTCATACTTGTGATCGTGCAGCACCAAGGCTGTCATCCACACCAAAATTTCCATTGATAAATATCTGCCAGCACTCTTTCTTGGGGAGGGAGCTGAGTCACTGGGTGTAATTTGAGGAACTGAGGGTGTTTGGCCATATTCACCCAAACGTTTCCTTTTTACAAAGTTAAGCAGGGATTGAGTAAATGGTTTAAGGGCCTTAATTAGGGCCTGATTCATGGAGTCTTGCATGTTGCAGCTGCTAAGCTGTGATGGGTGGAAGAGGATACGGGAGGGGAAATTAACCCAGGAACAGGTGTATATATATTCAGTGGAAACACTGGCCTAGATTTCGGAGGGCCTAGGGCCTCCTTGCGCCACATTAGTGTCATTTTATTTACACTAATGTTGCCCAACAAGGCCAAAATCGCTGCACCAAATGTACAAAGAGGCACAATGCATGCATTGCACCACTTTGTAACCCCTTGCACAACATTATGTCGGTGCCAGTCATAATGTATGCAAGTAGGGCGTTTCCCCATTGTGGCTACATGTGTGCATGCAGGGCACCACTTTGTAAATATGGCCTGGTGAATTTGGCCTCATTGGGCCAAAAAATGACACTAATGTAGCACAAGGAGGCGCTAGGCATCTTGAATCCGGTCATTATTTTGTAAAATAACCAGCACTGTGGAAGACTTTCAAGACAGGGGAGAGAAAGTGTGTCTGCATTTTTGCCTGTTTATATGTAAAAATTCTAGTTGAAATCCAACAGACACCTTTAACAATACATTTATTAGGGGGGTGTAACACCCCAAACCTCCCACCCCCGAAGCTATGCCCCTGCCTGTGCCACCTCATGTGATAAATTGCCATCTTCATAGACATCTTGTGGCAGCTGTGGTGCTTCTGGATCTCAGTGTGTTCTACTGGGATCCCCCTTGACGACAATATGCTTAGAGTAATCATGGTATCATGAAAGTGAAGGTGAAGGTGTTATGCATGTGGTATATACAGAGCTACCAGTATTATGCAGTAGGGAACAACCAAATTATACTTCAGGGTTTACTAAAGTATGCAGTAAGAAAAGACAAATTATGCAGCATATTTTGTGACAGTATTATTTCATTATTTTATCATTTCTACACTTGTTAACACTGTCTGAGGTTAGGTTACACCGCAGACCCAGTTTAACACCCAAATATAACAATGAACAACATACAGGTGACCATTCAACCTTTGTGAAGGGCTTTCCACTGCGAGGCATCACCTGTTACCACGTTAATAAAAACGTTTGCTCCATTTGAGCTAGGAAAATGTTTCTGTTAAAATCTGCAGATTATGCAGCAGATGATGGATTATGCGGCACACGTGGTAAATCCATAATTATGTGGAAAATGCCATGGCTGAAAAGTCAAATAATTCCAGTGGCTTTGAGTATGTACTATGGGAAATGGCAGTGGTGCAGTCACTGTCACCCAGTGTCAAGTTCGGGTGGGTGCGTTATGCGGTTCTTACTAATTTAGTAGGACTGTGTATTAGGTCAACAAAACGTCATGCTATAGAGACTGTGGTAAATATTTACAAGGTTTTTGCATTGGGTTTGCGTTACTTTTCTAACGCACACCCAATGCAAAACCTTTTGGGGGATTTACAAATGAAATATGTATTTGTGTTGGTTTGCAAGGAAAAGTAAGGAAAACTAGCGCGAAGCGCTGCTTTATGTTACCTATGGCCAAGGCAGTATTACATGGGGGGCACCTGGGTGTTCCCAGGCAACCACCCATACTTTTTGATGCAAAATCCTATCTAGTAACATTAATAGACAGGGATTTATACCCAAAAAATAATGCTGCTGGAAAGTAGGCGTTAAAAGGAGAATTTTTTCATTTCTCCTTTCTTTTCCGACTTTGCTTGTGTGCTGCACTGTACAGCACACATAGAAGGTAGAAAACATTTTAAAACTTGTGTAGTCATGGTATTTTGAACTGGAAAGGTACCTTTCCAGTACAAAACCTATGCTAGACTAACGCACACACCCTTGCACTATGATGCACAGGTGTGTGCAGGGTGCTTAGCAACAACATTCTGGACCAGCGCTCGGGCGAGGGGAGGAAAGTGCCATATCATAGATATGGCACTTTCCTGCTTTCTCCCTGTTATGCAGTGCAGCACAGCAGCTTACAATGCTTGTAAATAAAACATGAGCTGTGATTATTAAGCAGATGAAACACATCATTGTAATAAGCATTGTTAGAATGGTGAAAAATGAAAACAAATAAATGATGGTAATTGTTCCTAATATTATTCCTATTTGTCACTACAACCTATACATTAGAGAGAGCACAGCGGGAATACCCTTCTGCCAGACTTGTTGGAATGATCTAATCTCATACCTTGGCATTAGGAGGTCAGCCTTAGTGCATTAATTAATGCACCTGTCAAAAAGTACAGCCTACACATTTCTCCTGATTCGCTATCCTCCTTCCCTGGATGAAGGTGAGGGTCAGCAGGGCTGCATCTCAGTTACAGCTCACAGTAGTTTTGTGATGACTTCAGCACAAAGTGCCTCTCGCCAAGTTAAGCACGGACACTGTTTATGTAATAAAACACTATCCTTATGGTACTGTGCCAAAGTTGCAGAACAGCATCTTTAGCTAGTCTGGAGTGGAAGGGACATTGCCTATGACCACATGACAAAGTATAACAAGGGCATGGTATTTAAAATGCGTTACCCCAGAACTAATTGTGCATACTACAGGCCTCAGGCCTACCAAGAATAAATATGTGTGTGGCACATTCTCATGTTAGGGGGAAAACATGTATAAACCACCATTTAATAGAAGATGCTAAGTTAAAAGAAAAGCTAAAATGGAGGCTAAACGCAAGGCCTACAACAAGTGACCAGCTTAAAAAAGATCTGCTTGACACTGCTGCCTCTGTAATCATAATGTGTAAGTCACTCAAACCTACCAGGTTAAGATCTAGGTTATGTCAGCCAGCCACTCCTACCACATAGTAGTGCATTCACCACCGATCTTGGCCGTAAGGATCACTTTGTAACCATCAAGTTCTATGTCACAAGAAACAGAACTCTAACACTTCTCAGCTGTCAGACTGCTTGCCAGCTATGCCTAATGCAGTTCATATGCAGTGTGCATACCAACAGTCCAGATGACCTACTGAATAACCTTAATTATATACTTCGTGGCATTGTGCATCTCAAAGGCAGGACAGTAAAGCTGGAGTAAATGACTCCATACAATCAGTGGCATTAATCCTTTGTTAAGTAGCTTTTCACCTATGCCCAAAGATCGAAGCTGAGCTACTCGTACTGTAAGTGACTGACATAATTGAGCTGTCAGAAGAGCCGACTTCATCATGTGAAAATAAAAGCAGTGCGATAAGGTGTGATTCTGCACTGGCATGCACTTCCCAAATCCTTCCATCAAAAGGGAACATCACCTCATATACACAGTGGATGACCAGGTTGCAGGGGAGAATGGGGCCTGCTGGGTCTTCAAGGTTGATCTGAACGCCGGGTACCATCAACTCCTAATAGATTGATAATTCAGATATATTACAACTATCTCACCCCACCTTGGCCTCCACAGGTACAAAAGACTCAGGGGAGATATACTAACATGTTACATTGAGTTTGCATCATAAAAGTCACGCAAACTGCCACAAAAAAATTATTTAGAATTTACTTTTTGCAATAGAAAGTTGTCTGAGAGTAACACAAACAAATGCTTTGCATTAATTTGTGTCCCGGTGTTGCATGGATGGTATATGTGCTATCTCATGCAACCATCCATAGTTTTTGATGAAAAGCCCTATCTACTATCAATAGTAGAAAACGTTTCACACCAAAAAATATCATCTCTTTGAGGCAGGCGTTAAGGGGAGAAATGTTTTTATTTATCTACACTTTTCTGACAATACATGTGTGCTGCACTGTGCAGAACACATCCAAAGTGGTCCAGGAAGCCTGACTGTGTGGCAGCGCCATAGAGAGTGCAAGGAGGTGCCATATTGAGTAAATCTTAGTAGATATGGTGCTTCCCTGCTTTCCCCCTCTAACACAATGCAGCATAGAAACTTGGTTACACTCAGAACAGATAACAAATCGATGGATCTTACCATCAAATCACTGATTTAACATCAAAACCACTACCACAATTAGAAAAATTGATTTTGCTGTTACTGGAATATGCTTTTTCAGTGAGATAACGAGTAGGCTTTTGCAATCCTGGTTGGTAACTGACACAACACCCACTATCAGCCACATACAGAGAGTTGCAGGGTGCCAGTAAAACTGAGGAGTACTTAAATGTGTTTGTCAAGCAATGCTGCTCACTGTTCATGTTTCCGGATAACATCTGTGTTGTCACTGGTAATGATGACTGTCTCCAGCTAACAGCTGGCAGCGGCAAGTGTAAATCTAACTCATCGGCTTGCACACCGGAAGCCCGTCAAGTCCTTGCCTTCCTGTACAATGCTACACATGAATTTACCACTTCTCCAGAAGGCTGCTAGATTGGTGATACCTCAAATCCTCACAGTGCAAGCTGTATGGTAAGTCAGCTCAGGGTATCAAAGGATTGTTAAAACCAAGAAAAGTTTCAATGGCAATGCCTGGTTGACAGGACTCGATGAGCTAGTATAAACCATTGTGAAAATGAGCCCTCACTTTCTAACTCCAGCCTACTATATCCCTGACACCTATTATCACTTATGACATCCCTCATCACCTTTGGTGAGAGTAAGTGCTGACTTTGGGTGGTTTCCAGACAGCTGTTACCTATTTGTGATTATAGTCGTGAACACTGCAGGGGAGATTTGGCAAGAATTTGCATGGCTGCAATAAGACTCAAAATCTTGAAAGGGTATTTACTTCCCAGGACAAAACATTGTTTGCGCTGGAAAAGTGCTCTTTTTTTTAAAGTAATTTAACTGTGTACTGCTTTGTGCCATTTTGAGGCAAGTTACATGGGTAGTACTTAGACATTCCAGCACAAGCACACGTCTACTAAAATTGCCAAACTGGTATGTACATCAAAGAAGTAACGTTTCGATGTAGGCACAGAGTTGGAGAAATATATTTATTTCCCTATATAGTTCACACATTACATGTGTGCTGTAATTTAAAAAATATATCCAGTGTGTGAGATGTTTTAGACAATTGTTTAGGTGTGGATTTTCTACTGGAAGGGTATATTCCCAGTAAAAAACATAAGCTAGACTTCACAGACATACACAGAAACACACACACAATCTGGGCCAGGGGTGTGTGTGGCACTAGGTAGCTTGTTTAGTAAATTTAGCTCTGCAATTCCCAAGCACAATGCAGAAACTTTGGCTGCTGCACTGCGTTGTATTACATTTTAGCAAATCTTCGCCTACATCCACTAAAAAAATGATTTAAAAGTTACAAAAGTTAATGGCCATCTGTTGGATATGGCCCTTTTTGCAGGGTTATGCCCAAACATTTTGCCTCTGACCTCCTATTTTTGACTGTGTGCTACATTTAATTTTTCTGGCTATACTACTCTGGGCACTTAACCACTACTGACCAGTGCTAAAGTGCAAGTGCTCCCTGTCTAAATTGTACTGGTGATTGTTTTATCCATGATTGCATATTTGATGTACTAGTACGTCTCTAGTAAAGTGCACTATGTGTGCCCAGGACCTGTAAATCAAATGCTACTGGTGGGCCTGCAAGATTGATTGTGCCACCCACACAATTAACCCTGTAAATATGTCTCAGACCTGCCACAGCAGTGCACCCACTTGCCAGGCATAACCTTCCCTTTTACTACATGTAAGTGTTAGAAATGGGTTTGTGGTTGGCTGGGGTATGCACTTAAGCCAGGCAGAACCCACCCACTCTTGTCAGGGCAAGGGAGTTATACGTCAATGATAATCCCTGCTAACCCCTTGATAGCTTGGCACGAGCAGTCAGTCCTATCCCAGAGGCAATGTGTAAAGCGTTTGCACAACACATGTGACACACTATCCCCACCACAAAGGAAACAAAACTCCAAGTTATATAAAAATAAACTGTATTGTACACAATGTAATTATTAGACCAAACACAACATGTTAGTAATACCCTGCTACTCAAGCAGTTGTCAGAACGTTACACATTAGTTACTCTGCAGAACCAGCACTAGTCACACATTACACACAGGTTACTTATTATTCTGCAACATAAGCAGTAGTCAGGAGTCACATTACTAAATAAATGCACTTGTCATAGAAATATCATAAACGCCCATATCAGGAACATTATAAAACATATGGCAAGTCATGAAAACATATCAGCAGGCAATGCCCATAAAAGGAACTTTAGCAAACATATATGTCACATCTCTAAAAGAAACAGGTTAACATAATAATATACCATGTCCATACCAGGAACATTATAAATCATGTGTCCTTTAGAAAAAGTACCTGTCTTTGTGAAGATAAGGCACCTCTAGTGCCACAAAGAGAACAAAGGGGACCCCCAACGCTCCACTGCTCAAAATGGTGGCCTCGCTATGATTTGGGGGTAGGAGGTGACATGCACTCCCTCCGATTTTATATCAGGCCCCTCCTGGGACTCACGATCTCTTGGAGCCCCCCCGGGCCGCAATTGGCCATCCAGAGGGAGGCCAAAGCCAGCAACAATGATTGGGGCCCCAAATCGGGACAGGCCTCACCTGACTCTCACGGGGGCCCGACTGGGGAGACCTGGAGGTGCAGGGGGCCTCCGGTGAGTCTTCTGCCCGCAGTCTCAAAATATAATTTTGGGGCTCCGTTGGGGCAGGAGAAGCCTCCGATAAGGCTTCCTCCCCCCCTGCCCATCCACTAAATACTTAGAGGCTCCGGTGGGGCGGGGGAACCTTGTATGAGGCTTCCTTCCCCCCACCCATCTCCCAAATGCAAGAAAAGCACGCAAATGGGTGCCTGCTCGTGCCCCGAGGGCGCCTCCTTCGGCGCGCTTCACCCCGGGGCCACCTCTCAAGACCCACCAGCCTCTGGTCTTCTCTCCTTCGTGACCCAGGGGCACAAGATGTAGCGCATCTCTGAAGCACTCAGATATTCGGAGAGCCTGGGTCAGGGCGGTGGCTCTGGCAGCAGCAAAGCACGTACACTGTGCAAGAGGGGCACTTTCCAACGCCGTCACGCGCTTTCAGAGCGCAGGATCAATCAAAAGAGAAGCGCTCTCCGAGGTGCCTGGAAGTAATCAGCAGAGTGCTTGCAAAGCGCTGGGAGGCATAAGCACAAGCGCTTTCCAGGTGCTTTAACAGCTGATGACAGGGGTCAGGGGCCACAGAACCCAGCCCCTGGGGAATACAGCGAAATGGAACACAGGGCGGTAGGGCCCAGCAGCAGGCCAGCACAAGGTGGATGCAGACAGTTGGCACTTCATCCAAGTGACCAGGAAGGTCACAGGTCAGCACAGCAGCAGCAGTCCAAGGCGGTTCCTGGTGAGTCCCTCCAGTAGCATTCAGTGTTCATTTACAAGCAAGTTCAGAGTGTCTCCACATTGTGGGGAAAACTCCCCTGTACTTATACTCAGTTTTACAGTGTGTTAACAAAGAAGGGAAGAGGAGGTTCTAACCAGTTACAACTGGTTCTGGGAGTGCCTCCTCTCTCTTCTCTCCTCCAGCACAGGCTCCAAACATCATTTGGAGGTAAAAAACCCTTTTGTGTGAGGCCAGTGCACATCCTTTACAGATGTATGTGTGCCCCACCTCCCCCTTCTCTCAGCCCAGAAAGACTATGCAAAATGCAGATGCACCTCTGTTACACCTCCACCCTCCCTGTGTACAGGCTGTCTGAAAAGTATGCACAAAGCCCAGCTGTCACTCTGCCCAGATGTGGATTGGAGTCAAGCTGCAAAACACCAAAGTCATAAGTACAGAGAAATTCTCACTTTCTAGAAGTGGCATTTCTGTAATAGTAATAAAAAATCCACTTACACCAGTAAGCAGCATTTCTCACTACTGTTACAACCATACCAAACATGCCTACGCTACCCCTCATAAATCAGACAATACCCCTTAGACATAAGGCAGGGCATTTCCAAGGCAGTCCTAAGAGAAGGCAGCACTCACAGCAGTGAGAAACCAAATAGGCTGTTTGTCACTACCAGGACAGGCCACGCTACTAGGCATATGTCCTGCCTTCTACATACATAGCACCCTGCCCATTGGGCTAGCTAGGGTCTATTTTAGGGGTGACTTAGATGTAGTAAAACAGGAGTTTTGGGCCTGGCAAGGGAATTTAGATGCCAGGTCCCTGTGGCAGAAAACTGCGCACGCAGGGCCTGCGCTAGCAGGCCTGAGACAGGTTCGAAAGGCTACTTCAGTGGGTGGCGTAAGCCGCACTGCAGGCCCACTAGTAGCATTTAATTTACAGACCCTGGGCGTAGAGATACCACTGTACAAGGGACTTACAGGTAAATTAAATATGCCAATTAGGTATAAGCCAATCATATCATCCTTAGAAGGGAGAGCACCTGCACTTTAGCACTGATCAGCAGTGATAAAGTGCTCAGAGTCCTAGAGCCAACAGCGGGAGGTCACAAAAAATAGGAGGAAGGAGGCAAAAGGTCACTGTTGGACCTGGCCCTTGTGGCAGGTTCATCCCCTAAGTCACCCCTAAGGTAGGTCCAAGTCAGCCCCATTTTTCAAGATGCAGTGTATTTAAAAGGTAGGACATGTGCTGGTATGTTTTACATGTCCTGATAGTGAAATACTGCTACATTTGGGTTTCACTATTGCAAGGCCTATCTCTCCCACAGAGTAACACAGGGATTTACTTGAAATATCTTTTAATTGTAATTTCCCATTGGGAGCAGATAGAGATCTGGAGTTTGGGGTCTCTGATTACTCATTTTAAAAATACATCTTCTGGTGTAGTTGATTTTTAAGTTGTAAGTTTGAAAATGCCACTTTTAGAAAGTGGACATTTTGCTTAACCATTCTGTGCCTCTGCCTGGCTGTGGAATGCACATCTGGATCAGGTGACAGTTGGGCTGTGGATTCACTCTAGACAGGCACACAAAAGAAGCTGAGGTGTGCCCTGCATATCCTGATGGGTCTTCCTGAGCTAGAGTGGTGGGAGGAGCTGACAATTGCACTTGAATAGGGATGTGCCTGTCCTTACACAAAGCAGTATCCAACCCCCTGTCTTGTGCACTTCAAAGACTTTTCTTTGAAGTATGCCTACTTCAAAGGCAGAAATGGGTATAAGTGCTGGATCTCTGACCTCACCAAGTTAGAATCCTTCACGACTGAGGACACTCTGCCAGGAAGAAGAGCTGAATGCTGTTAGAGGGACTACTACTCTGCCTGCTGCTTTGCTTAGCTGACCTCCTGCTTGCTGCTTCTGTCCTGGGAATGAAAGGACTGGATTTTGCTTTCTCCATCCTGCTTCCAGAGGTTCTCCAAGGGCTTGGACTGAACTTGCCTGTGACACCCAGCTCTGCTGCAGCACCTGAGGCCCTGTGGTGTGATTGCGACACCACAAAGTAGACGCCTCGCGTCTTGACCTGCTGGATTAATCGACCCTGCCTTGTCGTAAAGAATTGACACCACCGACGCAGCATCGCCTCCCCTGCAACCGTAAGGAACCAATGCCTCACCTCGCCTGCCTAGCAGTAAGGAACCTACACCTCACCTCCCCAGTAGCAGTAAGGAACCAACGCTGCTCCAGCTCCAACACCTCATCTCCCTGACTCAGTGCAATGTCTTTGTTTCCTTATCAGTTTCCAAGGTTCTGTACCTGGGGTCCGTGTGATTCCGTAACCGGCCCGCACTCCTTCACAAGTGACATTGGACTGTTGGGAACAACCCCGTCAAAATGTTGTGATAGCCTTAGTTGGAGCTATTGTGTTTCTAAGCGCTATACTAAGATTTAATCTTAGAAAATTTGCATCTTTGCTTGTGTATGTGGGATTTTTGTTGTTTTGGTCTTGTCTTATTCAGATACATATTAGCTATTTTCCTAAACTGGTGTGGAGTACTTTTTGGTGTTTCACTGCGTTACTGTGTGTGTGTGTGTGTGTATGTGTGTGTGTGTGTGTGTGTGTGTACAAATACTTTACACATTTCCTCTAAGATAAGCCTCACTGCTCGTGCCAAGCTACTAAAAGGGTGAGCAGAGGTTATCTTACCTGTGTGACTCCTTTACCCTGACTAGAGTGAGGGTTCCTACTTAGCCATGGTGCACACCACTGCCAACTAGAGACCCCATTTCTAACACTGGTGATCAGTGGTAAGGTTGGATACCTATTCGGTGCGTCAGCTCAAAAGGTTCTGCAAGGAGCTTAAATGTCCTATTAAAGTCCTAACTAAAAAGGAGGGGATGCAAAAAGTGCTGAGGGCCTGGTTGGCAGCAAAGGAGACTGATGAGCACTAAGGGGAAGAGGATGCTATTGTGGAGGGAGAGGAGCAAAACCTGCATGATGATTTGAGGGAAAATCAGGATTTGCCTGGGAGGAGGGCACCTTTCAGGGCAAGCAGCAGTGTTTCCTCAAGAGGTCTGACCCCAGAGGAGCTGGAGGACAGGCGGGAGACTAGGAGGCTCAAAATAGAGCTGGAGAAGCTCAAGCTGAAGCATGAGATGGAGCTTCAGTTGGAACTAGCCAGGTTCAAAAAAGAGGCAGGGAAAGAGAAAATCGGCATAGAGGAGAAGAAAATGCTTTTAGCTCAGGAGCTGAGCTTGAAGGAGCTAGATCGAAAGAGCTGGGCCAGCACAGGTGGTGGCAACAGTTCTACAGTGCGTTCAGAGGAGAAGGTGCGTATACCCAAGCATATGAAGAAAAAGTTTGTTGTGGGGGATGTAATAGAGCAGTGGTTCAGGGCTAATGAGGATGCACTGAAGGTGCACAGGGTCCCTGAGAGAGCTTGGGGGCAGGCCTGTGGAAGTGTTTCTCAGTGAAGGGGAGGGACAGCTTGTTGGCTTTAGAAGATAGGATGAGGTACCCTGCCATGAAGGACACTCTGACCAGGGGGTATGGTCTCACCCTAGAGAGTTACAGAGTAAAGTTTAAGGAGAGTACTAAACTTGGTTCTTGGGTGAAGTATGTTGATTCTTTCTGCAGAGCACTGGATGGTTGGGTGATGGGCAGCAAGGCAGGGGCTGTACAATTTGTTTGTATGGGAGCACTTGTCTAGTCGTTGTCTCCCAGGAAGCTTGCCGAGGAGGCAGACAGCTGGCTCTGCACCAGAGTCCAAAAGAAGACTCAGCCAATTGGTGGGCAGGATCCCCAACAGAAGGAGGAGGGGGAAGGCAAGAGAGACACAGATAGGTGCCAGGAAAAGGGGGAAGAAAAAGGTTCCCATGTCCCTTCTGACGTGAAGGAGGGAGGTTCTGGTGTGCGGTGGCCCAGGGCACCCATTTTCAACCCTTTTGCTTTGAGTGTTCTCAGCTAGGACACAAGAAAGGGGGCTCTGTCTGTCCCAAGAAATTCCCACTGGTGGCCCCTCTACAGGGATGGCCATTGTGGCCTTAGGGGGAGATAATCCCCAGGGGCAGGTCATAGACCATGCCGTAATCTCCCTCAGTTGGGAGGTGAACTCAGAGGGTGAGTTGATGATCCCAGAGGGTGTGAGTCATCACTTCTACCATGTAAAAGTGGAGGGGGTCCCAGTCACTGCTCTGAGGGACACCGGGGCTAGCCAGACCATGTTTAACTACTGCCTTGCTGTATATTCTCCAGGGAGGTTAGAGGGTCATCTGGCCTCCACCTTATATGTGTGAGTTATTGTATTGTATTGTCATATTTATACAGTGCTTACTATCCCCATATGGGGTGCTGAAGCTCCTGTCTGCATGGGTAGATGGCTACACCATGTAGCATGTGTGGTTGGGAGTGTATTGTCTTTGTTTTTGATTCTGTATGGGAACTCTATACATGTCATATGTAATGACAACCAAGGTGCTATTGTGTTATAGAATGCAGCGCTTAGCACTGTCATGGATGTATAAGTGTGAGGGATAGGCATGCAGTTTATGGTTTTCAGTAAGATCGCAGCTTTGAGCAGCTTTGCAAGTCCATTTATGGTATTTGTTATGTTCATAGTTCACTTAACTGGTTCCCACACTGGGTTGTCCATTCTAATACATTTTCTTTTAAGTTATGGTCCCGAGCCAGCATGGATGAAAGTGATAAATTTTGAAGAGATCTGCTGGAATTGACTTAGTTAATATAATCCCATATCTGATTGTCACTGTGAAATGTCAAGAAGCAGTCATAGTATGTAGCTAGTTAGGACTTGCAGTATTGGACTAAATTAAAATCAGCACTCTCCCTCAGAGCGCACGTGTGTTTGGCCGGCCATCTTGGGCTGGTCAAACACACGTGCGCAGTAGGCTGTCTCCAGCCCGGCAACTGAGAGCCTGTACAGGCTCCCAGTCTGCCTGGGAGTGCCCTGGGTGGACACTCCCAGGCAATCCTGATGCTGCTTTGAGCAGCGTCTGGATTGGCGCAGGGCAGGCTGGGAGCCTGTGCCTGCAGCAGAAGGCAGCAGAGACGGAGGAGCGGTGTGGCCTGCATTTAGGTAAGTTTTTATTATTATATTTTTTAAATAATTGAATGTGTCCCCCCGCACCCTTCTTCCCCCTTTCGCCCCTTCCCATCACGCTGCACCCACCCCGCCCGCCCCTTTTAAGAGCTGCGACTGGGGAATGGCCAAAGCCTGAATCCACCAGCACAAATGAGACAAATAATAAGGTACAAGCTATCCTCATACTCATTATCTCCATGTTTGACTATGGCGACAGCCTAAACCTTGGTTCATCCAGTTTCATCATGCACAAAATACAACTAATCCAAAGTGCTGCCGCACTACACTTCAGAAGACAGTTGAAAACATGGCTATTTCCAATATTACTACATCATTCCACAACCCTGTGGTAGAATCCAGAATGATAATCCCCCCCCTCAAGTACAATCTATAGTTTACAGCACAATCTGCACAAAGGCTTCTATACCAAGGTAACTTAAGAAGGCCTGAGCTATGACTAGTCTGGTAATTATATGGTAACATCAACTCATATATGACCCTTCTACCCCACACTAATATTAATACCATACCCCTCAATGATCAGCAGCCAATTGTAGTTCATATCGGCTGCATAGTAACTCCCTTATACTCTTTAACCCTTTTATACTCACATAAGACATCTGCGACGGGTCTTGTCCATCACTGCACCAATGCATAAACTAGCCATCACCAACTGAACAGGCAGGGAATAACTGCAGAGATATGCCACATACTGCTGGCCAACTGGAGGACTCTAATCTAGTCCACTACTCCAGGTCCCAACTAGCTAAACACTACGACTGCTTCTTTACATCTCACAATGACAATCAGATAAGTATGATAATAACAAAGCCCATATCAGCACATCTCCCAACCAGTTCTCTCACACACCATGCTCGCTCAGGACCATGAAATGTTAAACAAAATATCCCAGATTGTAAAACACAGTGCAGTAATAAGCTTAGTGGACTAAGCTCCTAAGAACTACTATAAAAGGACCTACAGAGCACCTCAAAGCTGCCAACTTAATGAAAACCATAAACTCACATCTCTCTCACACACACACCTCTCTATCCACCATGCTGCTTAGCACAGCATCCCATAACACGATAACTGCCCCTCGGTAGTCAACATACACAACATGCTATGTTATGTCTATTTCTAAAGCGCATTATCACTTTTAAGGATATTCTGCGGCTGAGCCTATGGTAAGTTGGTTAACTGAAAAGCCAAGTCTTAAGCTTCTTGTGGAATTCAACAAGAGAGGTAGATTGGAGGCCGTTCCACGCCTAAGAGAGATGTAAGAGAATTCCCTTCCTCCTGATCTGGTCTGTGTATGCATTACGCATCAGATGTGTGCGAGTAGGAGTCCTGCAGAGCAGAGGAGTCTGAATAGTTGATGGAAGGACATCCCACTGTTCTGGTAGGTGGGACCTAAGTTGTGTGGTGCCTTGAATGTGTTTGTGAGTATTTTGAGATGAGCACGTTTGTGTATTGAGAGCCAGTGGAGCTCCGTGAGGTGTGGTGTGATGGAAGTTCTATGTGGGAGGTTAAGGATGAGTCTGACTGCCTAGTTCTGAATGGTTTGTAGTCTTCTAGTGAGTTGCTTGTTGATCTCAGCATAGAGTGTGTTCCGTAGTCCGTCTTGCTGTTGACTGGGCATGAGTGGCAGTTTTTCTGTTATTGCTTGGGAGCCATTTGAAGAAGATCTTCCTCAGCATCTTCAGGGTGTGGAAGCAAGATGCAGTGATGGCACTGACCTGTGTGGCTATATCCAGTCTGCTGTCAATCATTATTTTGAGGCTTCTGGCATAGGTGTTGGGTGTGTGTCCGAGTTCAGCCAGCCACCAGTTGGAGTCCCATGGTGAGGTGTTCTTGCTGAAGATCACTACTGTCTTTTCAGTGTTAAACTTGAGACTGTTGACTTTCATTCAGTTAGTGATTTCGGTCATGCAAGCGATGAACTTGTTCTTGTGTTGAGGGTCTTATCTAAGAGGGAAAGTACGAGTTACATGTTGTCAGCATAAGAGTGGATGTTGATGTTGTATGCACAGATGACAATAGCAAGAGAGATCATGTATGTGTTGAAGAGGGTGGGACTGAGTGATGAACCTTGAGGCACTCCACAGATCAGTTTATGGGCTACTGAGGCGTAAAATTCCAGGCTGACAGCTTGTGTTTTTTTTGTTAAGAAGGAGAAGATCCAGTGGAGAGTGGGTCCTTAGATGCCAATCCTATACAGGCTCCTGATGAGGATGGGTTGTGATCCTGTGTCAAATGCTGCATAGAGGTCCTGGAGAATGAGGACAGCCATGTCTGCTTTCTCAGGGATCATGTTGATTGCATCTGTGGTGGCCATGAATGCTGTTTCTGTACTGTGGTTGGGCCTGAATCTGCGCTGCATTGTGTCAAGGAGTAGTGGTTGCTAAGGTGGTCGGTGAGGTGCCAGTAGATTGGTTTCTCTAAGACCTTTGCCATGTATGGTAGGAAGGAGATGGGTCTGTAGTTGGAAAGTGTGGCAAGATCAACATGATGGTGGCATGTTTCCAAGTTTCCAGGAATGTGGCTGGGTCAATGGGGACATTGAGGATGGGTGTTAGTGCTTCTCTGATTGATAGGAGTCTTTTAGTGAAGGTGTGGTGGAGGCAAGGGTCAGATTAGCCCCCCAAGTAGATGTTTTTTATGGTGGCAGCAATATGGACTGTGGTTATGGTGGGCAACAATGTCAGGGTTTGTCCTTTGGCTGTAATGAGAAGCTGAGTTGGGATGGTAACGGGGGCTGAAGATAAAAGATGCTGTTTATGGAGGTGACTTTGTTATAGATTCATTCAGAGAGCTTGTTGCAAAAGTCTTGTGAGGCGCTGATGTTGCTGGAGGTGGCAGGAGGCATGGTTAAATCTTTGATGATGGCAAATATTTCCTTGCTACTGTTAGTAATAGCGCTGACGTGACCTGCAAGAGCTATATGGTTGGTGTTCCGTATCTGCTAATGATAGCGTCTTAGGGCTAGTTTGAAGATATTTATATCTGTGGTGTCTTGACTTGGTCTCCATTTGCTTTCCAGGTGCTTGCAGTGGGGTATCGTCAACCTAACGTGATTACATGATCACAAGCCCTTGTAAATTGAAGTACATTGGCATGACAATGAGGAGAGTGGTGACCCGCATCTGTGAACATAGAAGTAGCATCCGATGCAAACGGGACGCAACAAAACTCACTAGTCACTTCATTAGGAGTAACCACTCCCCAGACGACCCTGAATGTATAGTACTAGACAAGCTACCTCCTTCTACAAATAAGATGAACCAGAAACTTCTGTATTACGAACAGAGATGGGTCTGGAGACTGCACACAGACACCTCTGGATTGAACGATGAAATACCATGGTCATTACTAACCAAGTGAGATGACACATGGACATCATCCAAAACCTCCCCACTTCAACACTAGCTCAATACATTCGTCCTCACGCCCTCTTTGTCTTTTTGCTTTTTGTCACAGATTCTGGGGCAATTTTCCAACTCCTGCGCCCTGCCCCCTTTTGACTTCTGTATTGTGTATTCTTTGTTTTGTGTTTTGTCTTTTGTTCTTTGTTTTTTGTGTTTCTGTTTTTATATATCTTTTGGCTGTTTTACTTTGGTCTTGTGTTTCGTTTCAGTTTTTTGTGTCTTTGTTTAATTTCAATATTCCTTTTCCTCTTTTCCCACCTTTATTTTGTCTTCCTTTCCTTCCCCTTGTCCTCTTCCCCTTCATCCCTCCCCCTTTTTCCCTTCCTCCTTTCCTCCCTTTTCTTTTTCTTCTTTCCGCCCAACCCCCTCCATCCTCCCATCTCCTTTCCCTCTCTCTTCTTGCTCCCCCCCACACTGTGAATTGTGATTCGTGGCACTTCGGGTAATCATGGGACTACATTTCCCATGATTCCCTGTGGCTGCCCAATGTTGCCTTTCAGCAGAGTTGTTGCCCTTTGACTTTCCGCTCCCCAGGCAGTCATGGGACTACTCTTCCCATGCTGCCTGGCACGAGCAGGATGTGCCAGTAATCCTCCTGCTCCGGTGGAGTGTCTCGCTACACGTACCATCCGCACTGACGCCATTACCGCGCCATTTCATTTGGCCATTTACATTTCCGTCCCTCCCCGACTCTAGCAGACAAGCGGTCAGGGAGGGGAACGGATTAGGTGTTCAAGGCGGGCGCCTCCCTTTGGAGTAGTGAGTTCTTCTGGGGCCTACCTCACATTGCATCAACACAGAGGACCTCCGTGCAGATAAGACTTAAGTGGTTACTTGGGTGACGAGTGCTAGCCGTGCCTCACATATTATATTTTGTGTGTGTCTGTGTGTGAGCTTTCTGCATCTTATATATTAAGTGTAAGATTACGCTGCTACTATGTATTTGTATGAGTGTGTATATATACCTTTTTTACGCTTATACTGCATCCTTCTCAGCGACATACATACGATCCCAGTGTGACCGTGGATCCTTGGTTACAACCTTTACTTGAGTGTGTGTGTAATGACAATGATTTGTTCATAATTTTCCCTTGAGCCCTGCCTTTATAACCAGCGCCCTTCAGGGAGTACCTACATTTTGCGCTTATGAACAGTACGCATCTATGGCGTTTCTGTCTCTTATTTAGTAGTTACTAATAGCCTTATTCTTTTTTCTTGCCTTCTATGTCTCCCCTGTTTTTAGTGTGTGACTATAAGGGGACTCCCCCCCTCCCATAGAGCAGGGGCAAATAGTCTACTGGGAATTGGGTAAGAGATTGTCTTTCCCTGTCCCTTTATTTGAGACCTGCTACCACTTTTTAGGGTGTCAGGTCTACACCATGTTAGTGCATGCACTTGTGACTCATCTAAGCATGCTGTGTCACTCACTCGTGTGTTGTGGTTTGCTTTGTCACACCTTGATGAAACGTTATAACAATTATCGTTCTCATTTTAGACTGCTGTGGTTAAGCTGCCCACAGGTAGGCCTCCTCTACTTTCCTTATTAGAGCACCTCTGTAGGAGGCAACCCCCTCTTACTTGAATATTTAATATAGATATTTAGAGATCTTAGGCCCTGACGAATGCCCCCAGACCTCCTTTGGTTCTCCGAAGTGGGCAGAAACATGTTGGACATGAATCAACAATTAGGTGACCCTTCGAGTCATTATTCTCAGTAGGTTTCCTATCACTTCTTTTATCCATACCAGCAGTTACCACGATTAAATGTGTACCATTACACAGGTGACTGATTAGGTATTTTTATATTTTCCCTAGAACAACTGGATCCCTTGTTTACCCAGATAATTCTAATTTCAGCACTTCCCCCAAGTTCTTTAAACTTGGAGGTTGAGTCCGTCCAGGTGGCACTGTCCTACCCAGATGGGGCTAGGTTGTCATATGATGAAGCAAGATACTATAATGTGTGTGAAACCACCTAGTCTGTAAAGGAAACTTTCTTTTCCCCTTCACAGTTACTCTTGACACACTACCAAGTATCAAACTCTGGGATTCTATGACTAAGGGCAATTTCTTTGCCACTGGTCCCCTAACCACACCCCATACTCCTTGTGTATATGGTTCTGTAAGATGGGGAGACAGTATGGGGTACTGGCACTTCCTCTGAGCCAAATTATCCCCCACTCTCTCGTTTGTGTTATGGTACATTTAATCACATGCACTCCCGTCCTCAGTAATCACACTGAACTAAATTGCGCTCAATGCTTACACTGCACCTTTTGCTGCACTTCTCAGCAATTGTGTTATCCACTCTCAGTGAAAGTTCCATTTGGGAGTATCTTGGTGACATCATATTGAGGAAGTAGTTTAATGAATGATCATTTCAACACAGAGGAAGTGAGGGATTAATTCCTGAACTCACCTTGATAGTATGTATAGGGTTCTACTTTGTAATTATTAAGAGTGTCCAGAGATGAAACAGAAAAGGATATTGGTGGTGGGAAAAGAAATGGAAATTTAGAGAAAGGGAGCTGGAGGTGCTGACTGAGGAATTTGTGGCTCACAATGATCTTTTAAGTTCCAAAGTTGAGTCAGAAAAGGATATAATATGGAAGGACGTATTGGACAAAATAAATTCCATAGGAATAAGACAGGGCACCATCCCAGAAATCTGGAAAAGCTTGTATGATTTGCAGTCAAGGAAAAAAGAGGTCAAACAATCATCATGACATTATAGTAACCACAGCAACTCCTTTCGAAACTCTGATCAAGTCCACTCTGCAGCAAGTGTTGTTGGTATAACCAGCATTGATACTTTGAGCCCACTAACAACTTTTCAAGGTAATGATTATTATTACTATACAAGGTAATATCATGATTTACAAAAACTAAAACTGATTTAAAATTGTATCACAATAAAAAAAACACCATGAAATGCTGATGTTTAACTTTCAGATGTGTTAGACCTGTCAGCACTTGCCGTGGTTTCTCCTGGACTTTTTGCTTCTGAACTCCTGTTTTTGATCCTGTGCTGAATTTCGTTTTTGCTGGCTTTAGGACTCCGGTCACTTTACCACTGCTGAGCAGTGCCAAAGTGCAAGTGCTTAATGTCTAAACTGGATTATGATTAGTTATCCATAACTGGTGTATATGATTTACAAATAAGTCCCTAGTATAGTGCACCATGTGTGCCAGGGCCTGTAAATCATATGCTACTAGTGGGCCACCCACATGAGTAGCTTTGTAAACATGTCTCAGACCTGCCACTGAAGTGTCTGTGTGGGCAGGTTTTCCCTGCCAGTTTGACCTGGCAAGTGTGCCCACTTGCCAGGCCCAAACCTTCCCTTTTACTACAAGTAGGTCCTCCTAGGTAGATCAAAGGGAGCCCCATGGGCAGGGTGCAGTGTATTTAAAAGGTAGGACATGCACCAGTGTGTTTTACATGTACTGATAGTGAAATACTGCTAAATTCGCTTTTCACTATTGTAAGGCCTATCTCTCCCATGGGATAACATGGGGATTGCCTTGAAGTATCTTTTAAGTATAGTTTCCCATTGGGAGCAGATAGATATCAGGAGTTTGGGGTCTCTGAACTCACAATTTAAAGATACATCTTTTGGTGAAGGTGTTTTTTAAATTGTAAGTTTGAAAATGCCACTTTTAGAAAGTGGGCATTTTCTTGCTTAACCATTCTGTGCCTTTACTGGGCTGTGGAATACACCTCTTGGTCAGACTGACAGTTGGGCTGTTTGTGAATTCACTCTAGACAGTCACACAAAGGGCGCATAGGTGTGTCCTGCATTAGCTGATGAGTCTTCCTGGGCTAGAGTGGAGGGAGGAGCTGACACTTGCACCTGAATAGGGCTGTGCCTGTCCTTACTTAAAGCAGTCTTCAACCCCCTATAGTGTGTCTGGGGCCAGGGCAGGGAGGGGCAGGGTCTTGTGCACTACAAAGACTTTCCTTGAAGTTTGCCTACTTCAAAGGGAGAAATGAGTATAAGTATTGAAATGCTGACTTCCCAACTTTAGAACACTCCTGGATTGAGGACATTCTGCCAGGGAGAAGAGCTGGATGCTTGAGGAGGACCTGCCACTCTGCCTGTTGCTTTGCTGTGCTGGCCTACTTCTGCTGATTCTGCCCCGGAAGTGACAGGACTGGACTTTGCTTTCTACATCCTGCTTTCCAAGGCTCTTCAAGGGCTTGAACTCAAATTGCCTCCTGTTGTGAAGTCTCAGGGATATCTCTGAGTGCCTGGGCTCTTCTGCTGAGAGTGCTGACTTGCTAATTGGTGCTAAATCCAGCCCTTGGGCCCTTAGAAGTGGAAGGTGGTACCCTCCGTGAAAATCCACGCACCGGAGCCGTTGCAGCAGAGAAATCTATGCTGCGCCTGTACCGCGGCTGAAAAATCGACACAGCTCCTGTCTTGTAGGTGCAAAATCAACGCATCACTTGCTTAAGACTGGATCCATTGTCACTGTGCGTCTGAATTTTCCATGCATCGTCCCGGGGTGTCAAATCTTCATCATCACCGCACAGACCCGAGGCTGCATGTCCGGAAATCGATGCATTGTCCTCCTGTGGGGAAAGAAATGACTAATCGCCTGTCCGGCGGGGAAAGAATCGATGCATGGCCTCCCTTGTGAGTAAGGAATCGACGCATCTCTTGCTTTTCTGATGCATTACCTCCCTTGCTACTTTATTGTTGATGCTTACCAGGTACTTGTGCTAAAACAACGAACCATTGACTTATGGATTAAGACGCTATTAATTTTAAACAGTGATATCTTTACTTGTGTGTTTTGGATTTGTGTTGTTTTGATCTTCTTTGATTTAGATAAATATTGGCTATTTTTCTAAACTGGTGTGGAGTTCTTTTGTGGTGTTTTCACTGTGGTACTGTGTGTGTATAAGTACAAATACTTTACACATTGCCTCTGAGATAAACCTGATTGCTTGTGCCAAGCTACCAAGGTGCTGAGCAGGGGTTATCTTAGGTGTGTGACTCCCTTACCCTGACAAGAGTGACGGTACCTACTTAGACAGGTTGTAAACTGACTACTAACTAGAGACCCCATTTCTAACAAGATGCATTATGGATGTAGTATATACGTTTATGTATAGTATTGACTCAGTTTGTCTCCTAATATTTACATTTCAGTTAAATCTATTACCCAAACTAATAGCCATTAATTGCAGGACTATTCATTTCACAATTTTAAAGTGAAACTCGAAAATTAATTGACATTCCACAACCTAATATACTTACAACTGTACCATCACAGAGAGAGCACAAAACTGAGCAAGACACCACTCGAGAAACTCCCTCCGACATGGAGTAAGTCACAGATATATCAGCCATAACAGTGAACAGTACCATACAGATGCAGAGCAGCAGTTTCTCCACTGCCAGATTTCCCTGATGTTTCAGAGGAGCCTACCACAGCCACTGACACACCACAAACAAGTCTGAGTGGACAACAGATGCACAGGAAGCTTATGAAGTGTTGAGATTCTCCTTTAATGACAAGAAATGCAGGGTTCCTTTCATCTGAAGATGTTGCAGAAACACTTCGTTGGTGGCTTATGTAATGTGCATTTGTAAACCACACTATTATCCTTTAGGCTATCCTGGTGCTGCACACGTGTGTCTGGCTAGCCCTGCCTATCATATGTTGCTTAACTGAGGTCTTCAGTTTCATGTGGAACTCAAGAAGAGAGGAGGAGGCTCTGATCTGGAGTGGGAAGCTTTAGGAACGATGTAAGAGAACATCCGACCTCCTGATCTGGTTCTGTGTATGCTCGGGATATGTGCAAGTAAGACCACAATTATCACTGTGATGCTCCTGCAAAATGAAACCTTTAAAAGTGTAAATAGACAGCTAATTGCAATGGATTGTACTGTGCCACACGTTAGATAGGCAAGAAAAGTTAAGAGCGACTGTAGAGCAGGCACAAAGATTTATTGGACAGAAATTTGCCATGCTTAAAGAGGTTGTAAGTATGCGATACACCACCTTGCAGCACGATAATATGATTCAGAGGCACAGACATCACCAACATATGTCACATTTTGATTCGTTTAGGAGGTCAGTTAACCATCTGGCACAGGCAAACACCACATTATCACAGCTTACTGTGAATATTCAGGCAGAGATGGGACTCTGTAGTAGGGATGTGTCACATGTGCTAGTTCATGTAATAACAGCCTTAGAAAATATATAAACCATCAACATTTCAGGAAAAGGTGCTATAGAGGTAGGGGAAAGTGAAAATACTTCAAGTCTTAATATCCTCTCTATGGCAAATGTAACTAATGCTCAGCTCAGACTGATAAGTCTGGCACTCTTCAAGTTACAGAGAAAACTATTGTGAACAGAAGAAACCACTGTTTTTTGTTTGATTTGTTAATGTAACCTGAAACAAATATGTTGAAATATTTAGAAACGTTTACTTCTTACTATGTGAATAACACAAAACATATACATTGCTCAGAAACCACAGTAAAGGTTTTTTTCAATGGCATAGCAACGCTGTTGTTTTGAGTTTGACTTCATACTTTGGCTCAGATTTACAAGCCGCCTGCACTCCTGATGTGTCACTTTCTTCAATGCATTGGCGACGCCGGCTGCTGACCCATATCTACATAGCCACACAAAGCCACTTTGCGTGGCTTTACATGGCCTTTTAGATATGGAGTTAAGCAATGCAGCGCAAGTGACTGCATTGCCTTACTTTGCGTCAAGGAGGAGTTTCCATGGATTTTGTGTGGGTGTTCCCATGCAAAAAGCATGGATTTTGACACATTCCCAGATTTACAAGGTTTTGTAAACCTGGGAATGTGTCAAACCCTACACTAAGCTAAGGGTGGCGTAGAAGTGATACAACTGGGAGAAATATCTTTATCTTTGCAGCACACATTGAAAGAGGAAAACTCCTCTTGGGATTGTTTTTGTGCAGGAAGGTGCCCCTTCCTGCACAAAAACAATCATCCCCGCAACGCAGGCACCCTTGCACTGTGGGGCAATGGTGCCTGTGTTGGCGCACGGCAGCAATCTGTGCACCAGCGCAGGAGAAAAGGACAGGAATACACCATATCTCATAGATACGGAGCATTCTGCCCTTTTGTTTTGATGTAGGGCAACGCAGCAAGAAGCCTTGCGGCGTTGCCCTGCGCCTTTTTGCCTTACCTTAAAAATAATGTGTTGTTACTTGTGCACAATGTGCTCTCCTGAGAGACATTTTATGGGAACTGGGGAAATGGAATTTCATCCTCTGGATCAGATACAGATGCAGTTTCTACATTGGGTAGACCCCTCCTTATAGCGATGTTATGCTGCCTAGCACATACTTGTATTATTTTGCAGCAGATGTCTAGACAGTTCTGGAGAGCTCCATCCTTTTATGCAAACATCTTAATCTTCTTTTAAGAATCACAAATATGCACTTTATTACTGTGCATGTGCTCTTGTGAGGTTGCTTCTGGTTGTTGGTCTTTCCAGTTGTGGTTCTAAAACCCCAATTAAATCTAAAATTGTTTGACACCGTCAATGCTTGTCATAGATTTCCACCTCTGTCTGTTCAGGAAGGGTTATCCTAACCTTAAGAATCCTCTGCTGCTTCCTCCTCATCTACAGACCAGACAAAATCCTCATCCTCCTCGCCAACACACACAAAGGTGACTTTGCGAAAGGGCTGGATGTATTTTGGGCCTGTTCATATGGGTTTCGCCTGATCAGCAGCTGATTGGAGTTGGAGGTCAATTGCACATGCAAAACCCCATTTTTAGATTAGTCGCAATTTGTGAACGCTTCACACATACAAATATCGAACTGCACTTACGAAATCCCTAAAAACAATTCAGTATGTTGAATCGCTGAAATTGTGATTGGGAATGTTGTTGCGTCGCAAAAAACATACTAACTTAAAGGGCTTTGTGCATAAGGAACCCTATCTTAGTGGCTACTAAATAGTTTGTGACCAGGAAAACTGTCACCCACGCCCTGGTCAGCAGTCGATTGGACTACGGAAATGCTCTATATGCAGGAACAACGGCCAAACTCCAAACGAAGCTGCAACGAGTCCAGAACGCGCCCGCCTCATTCTTGACGTCCCACGCCGCAACCACATCTCCCCCCACCTCAGAGACCTACACTGGCTACCCGTATCGAAGAGGATCACCTTCAAACTCCTCACCCACGCACACAAAGCCCTCCACAACGCAGGGCCAGCCTACCTCAATGACGGACTCAACTTCCACACCCCGACCCGCAATCTTCGCTCCGCCAGCTTCGCCCTCGCCTCCGTCCCCCGCATCCGCCGCACCACCACCGGAGGAAGATCATTTTCCCACTTAGCCACCAAGACCTGGAACTCCCTACTGCTCCACCTTCGCCAGACCCAGAACCTCCTGACATTCAGGAAACGCCTCAAGACATGGCTCTTCGACCAGTACCGTCCCCCTCCCCCAGCACCTTGAGACCCTAACGGATGAGTAGTGCACTTTATAAATCTATTGATTGATTGATTGATTGGTTACTGAATCGCTGATCGTTTGAACATCTGGCCATGTGTCCACAGTTGTGTGAAGTCTACAAATGTTGTTTCTCTAGAGCTCCTCAGCTGGGAAATTCATACAACCCAGATGGTGGAGATTAGATTCTGCACAGCCGAACAGCTCATATTATTTGTCCATTGTTTGTTTGAAATCTGGACTGCGGATGGGGCCCGTTCCACGCTATGAGTTTCAAATTGTTTTAGTCGTGGTTTTAATGACGCCTGTGTACCTAGCACAGAAACGATATCGAGAGAACCTCTTTCTACTCAATTCACCACAAATAAAGTGGGAAAAAGAAAAAGAAAACCCGAAACTGATTGCATGGAGATGGGCGCCATCTTCTGACAAGTGTCAAAATACACTGTGGGGAAAATAAAAAGCAGAGCATCTTTGCAAGTGCTAGCGAACACTTTGTGTGGAAAAACACATAATTATCCCAATGTTTCGGGCGTTTTTTGATTCTCTCTTTTTAGTTTCCCTGCTGATAACTGATTACCACCCTTCTAGCCCCTCCGCTCCGGGGCCTCACTGCCCTTTTACTCCACCGGGCATTTCCCTGGTGGGCGGGCCCCATGGAGGCCGCTTTTGAAAGCCCAGGGCTGTTCCTGATGTCCTCGTCACTTTGCTTAGAAAGTCGAAAGGAAAACTTCAAAAGGGAGGGAAGGGGAGTATAGTGGGAGAACAGAGAGGGCAGATAAGGGGAGAGAGAATGGATTGATGGAAAGAGAGAGATTGCGAGAGGAGGCAAAGGGAGTGGGGCTGGTTTGAGCATTTTTGCCAGGGCTGCTTTGGGTTCCCAGTTCGGCCCTGCTCTGCTCATGAGACTTCGATAATGGCAATTTAAGCAATGGAAACCATCAAAAGTGGGCAGAGTAGTAATTATTTAACCCAAACTAAAAGACAGTGTATATAAGGATCATTTTATTTATTTTCTGGTTTTGTATAACACATACAATCATGGTGGATGGCAGATCACTTTATCAAAACATACAGAAATATGTGGGCATTTACATTCACTGAAAAGTTATCAACAAATTACATTTCTATATAGAAAAATACAAACTAAAATAATGAAAGAAAATAAGAGCAACACCTCCAACAACAGGTCATTATTAAGGTAGTATAAGCAAGTATTTACAGACATCGGCTCTTTGGGCCGGAGAAAGAAATAATGCAGCAGTTCTGGCAGGTGAACGAGAAGCAAGAGGGATGTAAAGGCACTGACGTCAGCCATGATGGTGGAGAAGGTAGGTGGTGTCTGTTAAAGGGAAGGTGCTTTAACAATTTCTTGAAGGTAGAACGGGAGGGGGGAGTATAGAGGGTGTGTGGGGGGAGTTCTACATCTTTGCCACACAGCCAGAGAAGGATTGATTCATGGTACATTGTTTTATAAATCAGGGGGTCTCAAAGAGTTCCAGTGCTTCAAATAGGCTGAGCCACCCTGGAATTGCCAAAGAATATATGCTTTTGTGAACCAGTAAATGCATTTTATTGATACATCTAACTTATACGCGAAACCACTGTAGCCAAATGAGCACAGATGTGATGAGGTCTAAACCATTGCTTCAAGGGATACGTTGTCAAGAGGCGGCCGGTGCTGTCACATTTAGTGGAGAGAGATAATTCTAGGTATCCGCAGTCGAGTCTGGACACACCAAGGATCACAATACTTCTTTGAGATCATTTTTCTAAGTTGAAGCGCTTTATCTGATTTAGGAACATACAGTACATTTGTTACCACATTGCTTATCTGTTTATGGAGACGGAGTTGCTTCTGAAGAATGAAACCAAGGGATTATGGGGCATATTTATACTCTGTTTGCGCTGAATGTGCATCAAAAAGTTTGACGCACATTCGGTGCAAACCGTGCACCATATTTAAACTTTGACGCCCGAGGACGTCATAATTCCTCCGGGTGCGTCATTTTTTGGATGCGGGAAACTGCCTTGCGTTAATGACATGCAAGGCAGGCGTTCCCGCCCAAAAAATGAATTTAAGGCCTGTGCGCCTTATTTATACTCCCACGTCATTTTGACGCACAGGAGGGGGCAGGCCTTAAAAAACGGCACACAGCCTGATGTGCGCCGTTTTTTAACACCTGGGTCAGGGCAGGCGTTAAGGGACCTGTGGGCTCACTTCCATGGTCTCTGACCATGGAAGGAGTCCAGAGGTACCCTTCCCTGCCCCCAGGGACACCCCCTGTCACCCTCGCCAACCCCTGGAGGACACCCATGGATGGGGGGACCCATCCCAGGTAAGAACAGGTAAGTTGAGGTAAGTATTATTTTTTTATTTTTTTAATGTGGCATAGGGGGGGCTATTTTGGGCCCCCCTACATGCCACTGTGTCCAATGGACATGCCCAGGGGACAGAAGTCCCCTGGGCATGGCCATTGGGCAAGGGGGCATGACTCCTGTCTTTGCTAAGACAGGAGTCATTTCAATGGGGGTTGTGCCTCAAAAAATGGCGCAAGTCCGGTTTGAGGCATGATTTTTGCCTCAAACCTGACTTGCACCATTTTTTGACGCACAACCCCCATTTTCCCCTACGCCAGCGCTGCCTGGTTTGAGTCATTTGTTTTGAGTCAGACCAGTCCGCAGCGCTGGCTAACGTCATTCCTTAAGTAAGGCTCCCGCATGGTGCGTGGGAATGACGTTAGCCGGCGGTAAGAATTTTGACGCAAACCAGCGCCTGCGCTGGTTTGCGTCACAAAGTATAAATATGGCCCTTAGTGTGCTCAAATCGAGGATGTTAAGGAGTCAAGCCAGGATTGAATTGGCATGAGCAGGGAGAAGAAAGTGGCAGAAGATCAGCATTGCGGGGATTCAGTTTGGATCTATCTATCTATCTATCTATCTATCTATCTATCTATCTATCTATCTATCTATCTATCTATCTATCTATCTATCTGTCTGTCTGTCTGTCTGTCTGTCTGTCTGTCTGTCTGTCTATCGATCTATCTATCTCTGATAAGACTGAGATATCACCTAGAAAGAAGGATTGCAGGTATATTTGTGTGTAAGCGGTGCGGTGGAGGTGGAAGTCCCAGAAGTACCAAGTAAGGCTTTCAGGAATTTGCGGTACAGGTTACAGAGAAGAGTTAGAATAAAAGCTTGTCGACGCCTTGGTAGAGAGGAGCTGAGTTGAGTGAGTTGCTTGTATTTAACAAAGCATTGCAAATGATAAGTTAAGAGTAAGGGAGACAAAGTAAGTACCTAATTGTCTAATGCCACACACTCCTTTATGGCTTCTCATAAAATGATTAAATTAGGTCTCAAATGCCAGCGACTACTCAAGAATAATAAGCGTGCGGGACAAGAAGATACCATTAAGAATTAGTAGCATGACCACCTTTTTACTGCATCATCAGCTCAATCCTAACTGAAGAACCTCAAGGAGACTTTTTGGAGATTTTTAGCCAGCCTTTAATGTACGTGGCCATCACTTTAAAATATGTCTCTTGACCACTTCTGTGTCTGAGCGAATATTTTCCGGTTTGGAAACTGACAGATTTTGACACCATTTGTGCCCTAACAACTTTCCACCCCTTGTTGCACTTTTTAGAGTACCAAGGGCAGTAATTATTCACTCGTATTTACTACATAGTTAATTACAAACCCTGGTGAATTGCTTCACATTCTTTTAGAGATACACATGAACAATGTTGACAACCTTGGAAGTGGGAGATCTGTTGAATTGTTTTAACCCAGAGGAAAATCCTGATATTTAAAGATTTTTTTCCAAAGAATCATTGATAGATAGATACACGTAGAGCACATTGCTAAGTACTCAGGGAGTAACATGCGTATTCCCCTCGTATTCAGACCTTTCCAATAAGATATGCAGTGAAACTTCCTGCAAACACATTTTTCATTTATATACAAGTGAAGGATAGCTTGCCCACCAAAGATTCATCTGCCTTGTGGTGTAACCTGTAACTCATGGGTTAGTAACAGTACTGCTAAGATACCACTTGTGCACCTTGATAGAAAAAATGTAAGACTCCTATGTAGTGACACATGAGCCAATGGACCTCGGCTAGTAAAGGAATCCATACACTGAAAATGAACAGTCTTCAAAGAACCTGGGTAGCCAAGTGTAACTTCAACTGTCAGAGTATTGTGTGGCACCCTGACTGGAGTTATCTGGAAAGGTGCATTTTTAATGTCATTACAATGTTTGATAATCAGGATAGGGTACTGACAAGGGTCTTAAATTAATTGGTTTTTATATAGTGCGTGTCTGCCAGTTATTGGACTCTTAGCACATCTGTCGTTGCAAGCGTGGGTTTGCAACTGCGAGTTAGGTCACAAAAGCTTCCCCAAGTTCTGCCCTAGGCTGAGTGAGTGAATATACTGTGGTTGGCACATCAACCCATCAAACACACAAAAGGTGATGGGAGAAGCGTTCACAAATTGTTATGGGAGGATGCTTGCATTAAGGCTAACCACTGGCAATCGCTCGGGGTAGTACACCCGTGTTGTTGCATGGTGTGGTTGGGAGATAAAGATTTCCCCCATGGTTGTTTTCCTCTATTGTGGATCCCACAACTTCCACCAAACCCAAGTTATGATTCTGTCCCTGAGGGGACACTGAAGTGTAGTTGAGGTTTTGCCACCTTTTTCCTAACAGGGGTTAGGTCTAGTGCTTTTGACTTTCATTTTTAGGGAACATCAATGAAGGATATGGCTACTTCATTCTCCTATCTTTGGCTAGGTTTGCATTATACAAATACCACATACATATATTTTGTCCTTTCCTATGCTCCCAATGGGTCTGAATTAAAGTAGTCATGCTGCAGTATTGTAGGTGCTCTAATTGCATGTATTCATTAAATGACCCTGCATCAGGGAGGCCAGCACTAAATCAGTGCATGATTGTCTTATCCAGCTTGTTCAGTGCCCCTATATAATAGCAAATGTTATTTGTGTTTTGATCGGCCTACACTAATGTTCGTTGTAGCTTGATTGGTCTACATATCCCAATGTCCCCGGTCATGTCACTCCATGTCCCAGTGTTTCTCAATAAACCCTGGGATGACTCCTACGTCCGTGCAAGCAATACTGACACAGCAGCTTTAGTAGTCCTAGCACTGTCACAGTAAACATTTAAATGTGGAGATGGAGAATGCAAATTATGTAATTTCTTCTTTGGATAATTATGAACACCTAGGTGTGTTGTAGGAGCCCAGGTTGTTACAGAGAGATTGTGGGATATGAACAGAGACTGTGGGTGAAAACAAGAGAGGATGAGGGTGAGTGAAACAGAATGGGGTGACAGTGGTTTGAGAAGGGCCAGCATAGGTGTGATGAGTAGTTAAAGTATACTAGAATTATAAGATCTCGTGAGAATGTAGGGGTGGTGGCTGTGCAGTGCAGTGCATGCTTGTAGCATGGGGAAGGCATGGGATGGTGAGAGCATGTTCTGTAAGGACTAGTGTATGGATTGTGTTGGGTGTGACAGGAAATGATGTGAACAATTAGGGAGCATTCGTTGTGTTGAAAGCTCCAGTTTTTAGGAGTTCTGTCATTGTGGGGATTTATGAAGTGCTATGGGGATGGCCTCTATGGTGGGGCTTTAGATGAATATTGTGTGTTGTAAGATATGATGTTCGGTCACTGCAAACAACTGGAATGCAAATAGAGAATAAACCAGCATAATACAGGAAGGAGCACATTCAAATCCACCCTGAGACACAACCACCAAATTATCTGGAACATTAAACAAGCAGCTCTTGCATACAACATTGATGCCAGCACCAATAGAAGAAAATAAATATTTTCCATTGTGAAGGGTTTCACCTCACCAGTGGCTGCCCTCCCTGTGACAATCTCTTGAGGAAAATTGTGTTAAGTATTTAATACCAAAAAAATAAAATCCCAAAGCCCATCAGACTAAAATAGCCCAATTTTTGAAAGTTAAGAAAACTTTAATACGAATATTGACACAAAATTTACTAAAACCCAATAAGGGGAACTGGTAATTAGAATTTTTAAGGATTTAGACAATAAAGTGCCATGAAAAAGTAAAGTGCCAATCCAAAGTCATTGTTCAGGGTTGAACAGGAACTGGGCATTATTTAATGCCCACTGGGATGAAGCAGTGGTCAAAACACCAAGCAGTTCACCCTGATTACAATTTTTACATTCTGACTTGTTTTTAGAAGTCAAAATCCTCCAGAGGGGCATGATAGAAGGGTATATTCGAAAAGGCATACTCAAAGTTGGATACCTGTTGATTTAGGTCCCTCTGAAGCCATTAGTGTTGATTGCTCAGAGTAGGAAAATTCAAAATTTTCACCCATTAAAGTCCTCTTGTCAGCTGGATATTTTTTGCATGCTAGCCCAGTCAATTTTTCTGTGTTGGGATCAAGAACCTGATTTATACTGTGGCGGGCATCTGTAGGTCTGTCAGGGTGATAGAGTAAAATACTTTGCCGTCCTGTCCTAATGGATATACTATCCACCAAAGTTAGAGCTATCCTCTGGTAACATGGATATCTCTTAACATTGGCAGTAACCGCCATCATGGCTGTCCTTGTCAATGTTAGAAAAATTTGACATATGGCTCTGTCAAACATGAAGGCCAGCCATGAAACTTTGAAAGTTTTAAATTTTTCTCAAACAAACTCCCAAAGTGAGATTATGTTATTGAGAAATGTGTAACTAATGATCCCATGGGTGTTTTATCCCATGATGTGTAGGTGGTCATTATGTTTTTTCTTTCCCTCTCCACCGGCTTTTACCTTGCCGTAATGAACAACTAAAAAAAGACATGCTACCACCAACTCTAAATAGGGCAGGTGGTTGGATGGCTAACCTCTGACAGCCCGTACTATGTCAGGCTGTCCGAGGTCTATGTCAGCGACCGAGCTAGAGTAGGCCTCGTCGTTGACATACTTTCGGTCTGCCCACCTCTTAATGTCGTGACAGATGGTGTGGATTCATGAGTGATTCATGGTGCTGGAAGGCTTTGGAATGCAATGTTGGACACCAAGAATGGTGATATAGGTACAATATGGAATCATGTCGGGAGAAAATATTTTGTAATATGGGGTGTGTTATTTGTTTTTATGTGGTATGGGGATGCATGGTCAATATAGAGATGTGTGGTGCAGGGAGGTTCAGTATGTTGTGGGAGCTTGTAAGCTGTGAAGAAGTCCAAGGCAATAAAAAATAAACCAATGAGACATTATTTCTTTGTTCTTTTTTTCGCTACTATCGTACATTATCATGGCTGCAGCAGCAGTGATCAAGCAGTCTCATTATGCTTCAGTACAGTGATGCCCATGCATCACTGAGGGCCTCATTACTATCCTGGCGGTCTCATGACTGCCAGGGTTGCGGATGGCGGCTGGACTGCTGCCAATGCAGCGGTCTGGGTGCCATATTATTACTGCAGCAGAAGTGCCACGGTCGGACCCCAAGCACAGACAGGAATAGTCGTCCCGGCGGTCTGGCAGCCATAATCTACCAGGACAGTGCTGCAAGCAGCGATGCCCTAGGGATTACGACTTTGTTTTCCACCAGCGAAAAGGCTGGTGGAGAACAGGTGCAGGGGGCCCCCTGCCCAGCACAGTTGCATTGTTCACTGTCTGCTTTTCAGTCAGTGAACATTGCAAGGGTGCTGGTGCACCCTGCATCCTACAGCATTTCAGCTGGCTCGATTATGAGCCAGTGACAATGCTGTAGGGTGTTTCCCGCTATGCCGGCAGGCAAAAACTTTGGTTTCCGACGACGACCTAGCGGTAAACGCGTAAAGGGCCTGGCAGGGAGGCAGCCACAATGGCAGCAACCTCCCCATCGGAAGTTCGGTGGAGGGTGAAAACCATCCGCTGAACTCGTAATCAGGCCCAGAATTTCAGGATTCTACCATCCCGCCACTAGGTGGCGCTCATGATGGGCCTCTGGACTCCTGCCTTTATCACTAAGTATGAGGTTATACACTTCTACACCTTGCCTTGCCGGATACACTTTGTTTTCCAGTCCAGGCTCCCATGCTATTGCCCTGATGCATCATAGTCCTTGTAGTTCCCTCTATCTTCAGACTGTTCCTAGATCACGCCATGGTGGTGGTTTCTTGTTCGCTATATTTCTCCCGTTATTTTGAACCCTTTATATCTGTATTCTAGACCAGTCTCTATGTTTGTGCCGATCCACACTTCCTTTTAGGTTTTCCTGTTCCCTCTTTGTGCCTTCTTGTTTTCTTGGTCTTCCTTCCTACAAACCTCAGTTCAGCCTTCCCTTCATTGGTGGTTCCCTGAATCCATGCACTTGGTTAATTCCTTGCACCTGGCTCTCTCCCTGCACCTGTGCTCCTCCCCAAGCCTTCAGCTAGTTCAGCCCTGTGAGCGGAGTGTGCACCAGCTTGCAACTAAGTCCTGTTCCGTCTCCTTGTGCTCTGTGTTCATAGTTTTCCTGCTTCTCTGTTCCTCTGTTAGTCATAATTCATAGTCTTCTGTTTCTGTTCCTTGTTTTCCTGCATCTGCTTTCCAGTGTCAGCCATAGTTCATAGTCTCCTGTTTGTGTTCCTAGTTTTCCTGCATCTCTGTTCCTGTGTTAGCCATAGTTCATAGTTCATAATCTCCTGTTTCTGTTCCTTGTTTTCCTGCATCTCTGTTACAATGTTAGCCATAGTTCATAGTCTTTTTTTCTGTACTTTTCTTGGTCTGGTGAGTTTAATCTGCTCCTTTCTTTGGTGTAGATCTTTTTACCTCACAGAAAGATAATTTCCGAGGTGCAGGCAAACTATTATTTATGATAGTTTGTCTAGTCTATTGTTTCCCTGCTTTACATTCCTGATGTGTACTTGTGTTTTCCCTGCAGGTTTCCAGTGCCCACTTCACAGTCTGTGCCAATCTGCTTCTGTCCTCGTTTTCTGTCCTGCTTTCCTTCCAGCCTTCTGGTACTCTCTTGTTTGTATTCCCTTCAGAGACCACACACAGACCCAGTATCCACTCTTGTCCCAGTCTCACCCACCCCTGACCAATTATCCTGCTAGTACCCTGGTAAGCCCTAAACATTGAAGGGATACCAATGGAATGACGTGTTCAAAGAATTTCACCCCAATGCCTTGTTTTACCACTGAAAAATATGTTTCAACTCTTTTTGTCGTCCTCCTAAGTGATGAATCTGGGACTTTGCTCAGCTTAGTGGGCAGGACGCCTAAACATTGTGATTGCACCAGGGATGCAACATGGCTTCTACATGGTGATTGGCCAACATACTCTCCGGATATTGTGGCCCTAATTAACACATTTTCCAGAAAAATAATTGAAATTTAGCAGCACAAAAATTAAATGTTAGCAGCATTTTAGTAATTTATTTGACCAGAGTTACTTAATTTATCATACCTTTAACACCAAACACAACAAACATATCTATGTAAGGTCTATGAAAACATGAATGTCCATGCCGAGACATCATTGAAATCATTTGTGCAGTCAGGTCTTCATCTGGGCTGTTTTGATCAAACATCCTGCTGCTGTACTTGTATATAGCTGCCACCCGGGAAATACTTTGCATCATCAATACAATAATGGAATAGAAACTATTCACAGTTGATGAACAGATGACCTAGGATGATGGCTAACCATGAATTATTTATTTCATTTATAAATATTTATTTATTTAATTTATTTATTTGTAGTTGACACACACATTCATTAACCCTTTTCAAATTTTAAAAAAAAACATGTACTAAAACAATCATTATACTCAGACATAAATGAAGATAGAAATGAATGAACTTAAAGGAAATAGGGAGTCCAATACAGAACCAGTAGCATCTATTCTGCCATTTGTGAAACTGTAATACATATTCTTCAACAACTCCTAGTCCTTGTCCTTCAAAGACCTGGCATCAGACATCCCATGTCAAAATAGTGTCAATCACCCCCCTAAAATTGATGCCTGAACTACCTCTGGGCCTACATGTTCAAAATAAAGGCAAAGCTCCTGATCAGAAACCTTGTTCAAGCTAGGGATGACTAAAAAACTACTCTCATCCTTGGACAGGATGTGAAGATATGCAGGACTGAACAGGCGAAACTGCTTTAATAATTCAATACCTGATTGGGCATTACCCATGTTTTTGCTCACCTTTTCAAGTGCATTCGCAAATGTTTCATTGAGCTGTGCCATTATCTTTTTTGTTTTTGTTTTAGAAAGCAACATTGTTGCCTCTGTCAAGGAATGGCCACAACCATTCCAAAACGAGTTCTGCATTGTTTTTAAAGTTCGTACGAATATCCTCAAAATAAGCATACACATTCAGGGTCACTAATATCTGGCTCTGGAGTAGGTCCAACAGACTTAAAAGGTAGAAGATTCACAGCATGAAAGCATCCAGCACCACAAAAGGCAACAGGAACGACTCCTAAACAAGCTTCATGATGTGTGCTTAAAAAGCCAATATTGTAATCTGTGAGGACCTCAACAACTGCTTGCACTGTAGTCCAATGGTTGAAATGCAGGAGGAACATGTGTTTGCTAGGTATGTCTATATTCACTAGCTACATGAGATGAGACTGTTGTACATAAAACATTCAGTACGCAGCGTCCTTCAACAACAAGTGTCTCATCAAATATGAGTCTGATCTTTCAATTTTGCAGTTGCTTTTTAAGTCATCCTTAGCTCCTTAATAATCTTCTGGGAGATAATGTTCATGACGCTAATGGCTTCTTGGGATTGCTCCACTATTTCATACTCACTTATGAAGAATCTTTGCAACATGGGACAGTCACTTTTATTCAGTGGAACGTTCAGTGCTGTACAGATGTTCATCCACCTATTGATTATTTGATGGTTTGCTGCACTGGCAACTGTACTCCTTGTGAAAAGTAAGGTCACAGTCTACTGAAATGTATGTTCCAGGGAAGAGTGGATGTCTGCAGCATCAGAGATCACACGCGCATATCCCCTGTATGCTTTCTGACATGGTCCACGCCCACATTACATAATAGCAAAACATCACTCTGCCATCTCCATGCATTACATCGCTCTACTTTGTGGCCCAGTATGCTGCTGGTATGTGGATAGGCAGATTGGATCAATTCTTTATGATCTTTGCAGACTGCATGAACTTCTCCATCTTGCCTTCAGTGGGGAGACTGACTTCTCCCTGGGAAGCCTGAAGTTATTCAGTGAGGTGGCACAATTGTCAAACTCCTCTCATCAAGTTTGGGTCCAGTTTTGAGGTGTGCTTCACTATCACTCAACTAGCCTTCAAATATATTGAGTGTTACTTCACATACAAAAGTCAATGACAAAAATGAAGTCCAAACATTGAAAGAAAATGCAATTTCAAAACACACAGAAGTCTACTGAAACCCTTGCATATAAATAAATCTGAAATGGCTTGAAAGCAAAACACAGGGAAAATAGAAGTCCCTTTAAAGGGAATTGTGCAAAGTTAGTTTGAAAACAAAAGTCAATGACCATGAAAGGGAAAACCTGAAACCTTTTGAATTATAGTTGTGGCGACAGACTTTAAATACAGGAAAGAAATTGTTTGTAGTTAAATGGCTTACTTGTCAGATCCCTCTAGGTAAATTAGAGTCCTCTGTGGGTGTGTGGTGCACTGTCACTGGATTGCCTTGCAAATATAATATATTTAATGTACCTCAAAGTGAAAAACGCCACTGCAACCACAAAAAAGCAGAGCCCAATTTTTTAAGGATAATACATTTTCTAAAAACACAAAAGTATGTCTAAAGCACTAACAATAATAAAAAAGCCACAAAAACATGGAAATTGAGCAAACATAGCTTCAAATCAAAAGTCAATATCACATAAAAAATGGAAAACCGAAACCTTTTGAACTGAAATTGTGGTCACAAAGTTTAGATATTGGAAAGAAGTCCTTTGCAGTTAGGTGGCATATTGTCAGATCCCTCTATGTAAGTTTAAGGGTGTGATTTAGAATTTGACGGACGTGTTACTCCATCACAAAA
This sequence comes from Pleurodeles waltl, assembly GCF_031143425.1. Lineage (NCBI taxonomy): Eukaryota > Metazoa > Chordata > Amphibia > Caudata > Salamandridae > Pleurodeles > Pleurodeles waltl. Next base: position 427,557,041 of record NC_090445.1, on the reverse strand, counting down.
ATGACCGATATCCGGTCTGCTCTATTACGATGTCCATAGGATATAATGGAATTGAAAATACATCGGACGGGATATCCACCATGTTTATGATGGAGTAACCCCATCCGCCAAACTTTAAATTGACTGGTATTTCTCACAAAAGAGAGAAAAGAAGCAGACAGGAAAAAAAGATTCAAATTGCAGCAAGTATCTCTAAAATACCTGCAACTAAAAGAAAATGAAGACATCATTTCAATAAAATAAAGCCTTTTTAAACAGAGTTGCAAACACAATTTACCAACAGGAACAGTAAACTGCAAAACAGATAAACCTGAAACCTTTAGAAACAAAGCTGCATGAACACAAGCAGAGTTTAACTACAGAAACATGCACAGGTCCTTTTCAAGCAGGTGGCATGCTTGTCAGGCTCTGTATGCAAATGTGAATACTCTATGTAGAGTTGTAACACTGTTGCTGTGCTAGTCTGCAAAAAATATACTCTGTGTTAGGTCACAGAGCCGAAAAGTGGTGGAGGAATAAAACAATTTGGGCAAAAAACAAGATTAGGTAACAATGGGTAAGAGAAACATGATTTCAAAATTTAAAGTATTTAATGAACTGTAAGGGAAACATAATTTAAAAATGTTAAATCTCCCCCAAAGTAACCCCACACAATAGGGGAAAAACCTTTGAGTAAAAATGTTTAAGAACTATCCAAATTAACAGGCACCAAAATATGGTCCAAGGTCCAACCACAACACTAACGAAGAGAAAAACAGAAACAAATAATATAAAACATGGTACTACCTGAAACAGGTTAAAAACAGAGCACTCAACTGAGAAGAAAAACGTAAGAAACCTTAGAATCTAAGCTACAGGAAGGCAGTTTAAGAAAAAAGGAATACTGTCAAAGCCAAAACCAGAATTAGTAAAAGGATGAAAAATGACCAGAATTATTTCTTAAAAAGTGTTGAAAAAGAAACTTTGAGTTAGAACCCAAACAATTAAAAAAAATTGGAAAAGGCCTGAACAAGGAAATACAGAATGCAAACTCATGATGGATTTCTCCTGTGAAAGGGTCCCATTTCACGCTTGCAAGGAAAGTCCAGGATTGCCTGGGGGTACCCATGACCTCTCAAAATTCCAAAGTAACATTTCAAATATCTGGGACAAGACCTTAAAGTTCTGGGTCTTCGTATACCATCTCCCCAAAAGTGCACATGACTGCTGACTGACCTGAATCATTGTCAGTTCAGCACCAAGCACAATAACCCAATAGCTCTTGAACTAGCAGATTATTCACTATGGGAATCTCTAAACTAACAAAGTAGCTGAAAGTTATTAGCCCCTTTTTCTGACACCTACTGTCACCCTTCTCCCAAAATGCTACCACCCGTCCGTGAAACACTGCTCTTTCCATGAAATCACTGCTTTTTACTCTGCCACCCTCCCCCAAGACACTAACATCCACCCTTTGTTCTGCAACCCCACAACGAAAACATTGGTGTGGGGGCAGTGATGTTTGGGGTGGGGAAGGAGTGATCAGAGAACCACCATGTGTCATGTAGGCACAACCTGCTTTGGTTGGTGGAGTGGGCAGTGGTACTTTGGGTGGGGAGGTAACTGGGGGCCCACCAACAATCTCACTTTACTCTTGGGAGGTGTGGACAATGGTACTTTGGGCGAGGTAGGGGTGATTACTAGGGGGCTCACCGGTTGTCCCATTGGAACTTTGCTTGTGGGTGAACCACTGGTGCTTTGGGTGGGCATACACGTCATTCTCTTGACTTAAAAATATGGCTGAGGTAAGGCATGAAAGCGAGTAAGCCCATTAGGATGACTACAGAATGAACAGTTTTTTGGGAGGATGATATAAGTTTGGAAAATGGGTGACACTATTTTAATTTGTGAGGGCATTTTGTTTGTTATGCAAGTGAATGGAGGTAAAAAGGGGGTGACAGCCATCAAATACTAGGGTGTAAGCAGATATGAGTGGGGTAAGGTTGACCTACCACCCTACACCCAAAACATCCCTACACTGCCCACTTCCCCCAAAACCGCTACTCTGCTCCCTGCCACCTTACCCTTCTACCTCCATGCCATGTCCTAGCAATCTACAATCAATGAACTGCCACCAACCCCCCAAAGCACTGTCCCTTATCCTGCCACCCTGCACCCAAAAAACTACCCTACATTGCAGAGTTCCTCCCACCCTACCCTCTGTCTTTACCCCCATGTCCTGATAACGCTATAACCAAAGCATTGCCCCGAGCATATTCCACTCAAAACCCTCCTATCTATCTCAAAGCACTCCAATGCAAAAGGCAACCTTCCCTGCCACTGTACCTCAAAGGCCAATGGGTGCTACCCCTTGCCCTGCGTCTGAAACATCAAAACACTGGGCAGGGGATACTGGTGCTTTGGATGGGGTGACTGTGAACTACATGTAGGTGTGGTAGGGTGGAGGAGGGACTGGTGCCTTGGGTTGGAGAGGAGCTCAGGGACTTTTGGGTGGTCATGGGGTGAAAGGGGTATTGGTGTTTTGGGTGGAGTGACTAGGAACTACTTTTTAGCAAGGATGACTTGGGTAGTGGGCACTCTACTTTGGGTGGGGTGACTGGAGGTTCAACTTCTTTTTGAGTGGAACTGAAGACAAAGTTGATTGCCGATAACACACATCTGACACCATTACATGTGTGAAGAACCTTGGTCGAACTACAACATTGTTCAGAGTATGTGGCCTTCATAGCTCAACAGCACATGGAAGGCACAAGTCTGGCAGACGTCTTGCCAGTTAGCAAACCCTGACAGACAAGGGACTCCCTTGACTGGCATTGGGACCTAAATTACACTTTTCAACAGACCCAGGAAGCTATAAATCGATCATCTTTCTTAGTCCACTAGAAGCAATTATATGACAACCGTGATGGTGTCCTTGGTTCTATAGTAGACAACGTCCTTAGAAACATATGGCTTCCTAGATTGACCTATCAGAAGTTAGAGGAATTCAGACAAACCATTACCCTACAAGATGTGAAGGACACCATCTCTTTGTTACTTTTTTATCTTGGAGCAAAGTTCTTTTACCCAACCTTTGTGAACCAACTGGTGTCCAAGACAGATATGCTTTATAATAAGGCATTTGAGAATGAGATCCTCCCCACTACGACTTGAGAGTCACTGGTTATGGCTCTCTTAAAACCTAGGAAACCCTCGGATGAATGATCAGCATATTGCCCTCTCTCCATCTTAAATGAAGATTACAAAGTATTTGGGAAGATACAACCAGGTTGCTGCCCCACATGCCACACCTCATTCACCCTAATCTGAGAGGCTTTCTCCCAGATCATAGTACCTTACAAAATATCCAACAGTTATTTAGGATGGCAGAGTCAGCTCTCTCGACTTGGCTGGATAGAGTAGTCCTGTCAGTCGATATGGAGAAGGACTTTGACTCCCTCAGTGAGGATATCTACACTGGGTCCTTAAAAAATTCGCCCTTGGGACTGCTTTTTATAGGTGGATTAAACTCCTCTAAAACCTCCCTGCAGTGTGAGTGCACACTGGCTGAGTAATTTCAGAACAATACCAGGTTTGCTGCAGAATCAGACAGGGGTGTCCAATCTTTTCCTTTCTGGTCACCCTTGTAGTCGAAACATTTACACAATGACTTCGATCAATCAGTGGCAACTGAGAAATTGCCAATGGTGATTCCTATGACACTGTCTCTGTATACACCAACGACTTGCTTATAGAAATGAGCACCAATGACTTGCTGATATACATGAGGGTCTCTGAGACAAATGCGTGAGGGAGCATGTGAGGTGTTCGGGTTAAGGGTGAATTGGAACAAAACTGTGATGGCTTGCTGTAGGACTTGATATGGAATGGGGACCACCCAAGAGGGTTATGCCCTTCTTGAATCAGCAGACAGACTGGGGGAGGAGTTTCCTGACTTCCAATTACATTATTGGGCAGCCACGATCCATTTGCTATCACTCTAGCTGGAATGGGGGCCACCCTTCAGAGGCTTTACCCACCTTGAAGTGGCAGGCAGACCTGGGGAGGGGTTCCCTGACTTCAAATTATATTTTTGGGCAGACTCATTGGCTCTCTCGCTGGCTCTCACTAGGTAACTTTGGCGAGTTGCGAAGAGATCCACAGATCGCTCTAATGGCAGGATTGGCCTGCTGAGACAGGATTATTTTGTTACTTAGCGATATACATGGCATGTACAGGAACATGTGGTCTCCTTAATAATTTTCCTAAGTATCACACTTTTTTAATCTCTCTCAAGGTATCCAAGCCCTGTATACTCCTAAAATTATACATTTTATTCTGCCTTATAATGTTTACCATAGCTGGGAAACACATTTGTATTTTTCCCCAAGCTGCTGAACTTTCCCCATTTGTTTAACCAACTTCCACTGCCTCTCATCAGTGGTGTGGCATATGTCCAAGCAGATTATGAAAGAAAAATCTCAAAGTTTGCTTTTCACAGCAATTTTTAATATATGTTCTTTCACTGCCTAAGACTGGAAGCACACTAAGATTTTTGTCTTGGCTTTTGTCTATTGATGAATAACTTAAAATATTTCTATGGATTTCTATGGATTGCCTTTTCAAGGCCTATCTTTGAATCACTTTGTAAAATGATGTCCTGGAGAACGCCTTTTACAGAACTCTTAATATCACTGCCTTCTAGCCTTTCTGGTACTTTTAGTAATCTTAAATTAGTCCTTCTGGAACATGGAATGTGACTGGTTTGAGCAAATGAAGGAAACCAAGACTGGTATTAGAATATTTAAGAAAGTACAATGCACATATGGGGGCTTGTTTTCAACCCCTAGCGCCACCGCTAAGCAGTCCCCTACAGTGCGTCACATTTACAAACTGGTGCAGTGGGGCCATTGTGCCAGTTTGTAAAGCTTTGCACCACATTATACCTGTGCCAGGTATAATGCATGCAAGATAGGCATTACCGTGTAAAAAGCCACACAGAGCTGGCACAGTCAGAATTTTAACACCAGCTCAGGGCAGGCATTAAACTGATGAAAGGCCTTTTAACATGAGTAGAGTCATTTTATTTACGCTAGTCCAGCAATGTGTGACCTTAGCACCACAGATATGTCAGCATTTCTGTGAAAACGTGTACCATGGAGCTCTGTATTGTAAATACAGCACATTCATGGCATCATTGGAGGGGCACAGGGCAGTGCAAGAAATCCGACTCATAGGAGTTGATGTGTCAGATTCTTGTAAATGAGGCCCATAGTGTTGTTACTATAGACACACATATAAGCAGCAGCAAATAAACAACACTGTTTAATGGGAGAGGTTGGGTAAAACAGTTGGTGTGTGTTCAGATCAAGCAGGTGGTACTAAGGTTGTAACAAGAATGGTGAGACAAACCCCTGTTATAGAAAACATAAATTCAAGAACAGACTCAAGTGGCCGATGAGTCATTGCTAAAATAAAATAATAACATTTGTGTGTGCTAGCTATTATTGCCTTGTTCTGATCCTCTAAAACTTTTGGTGTTGAATCCTCACAGGGGGGATTTTAATATCCTCTTTAATATTGCATTAGATAATACACAACCAGGTCGACAACTGATACCCTGAAAACTCTCAGATATATTCTCAATAAAATACAGACCTTGAGGATCCAAGACGTTTGGAGAGAACTCATGGGGAAACAAAGAGGATATACATATTATGTTTAAAAAAATGGGAATTTCTCACAGTTGGACTTTTTTGTGGTTGTCAGTTTAGTATTGAGATATACAGCTAAGATCATAACCTCATTAATTCACAACTCTGATCAAGCAGTGGTTAAACATAAACTAAAAATTGCCATCCAACAGATATCTACTAGATGGCTCCTGGATTGTAAGCTATTACTTGACATCAACATCATAGAGCAAATAAAGAATAGAACTAAAGAGTATTTAGACTTTAACTTAGGTTCATCTTCTCAAGAGGTTTTGAATATGGAGGAAAAAGACGAGCATTCCTGGCCGGCAAAGCTAGAGCAGATGTAACAAGGAACGGTATAATGGAAATCACAAATACAAAGACTGTTGATGTTACAGTTGAGGCCAAAGACATAGAAGAAATCTTCCAGTAGAACTGTTATCAAAATTTGTATTGGGAAGCTCTCTTGCCAATTTCAATAATAGTCATGAAATGGTTACTCAATAGGATTTTGCAGTTTATATCTAGGCAGCAAATGAAATAGTTGAACTTTCCCATTACGGATGAAGAAAGAAGACATGTTATTCCAGGTTCTGTAAATCAGGTTTAACTCAATTCTTTTGGGAAGTCCAAATGCCCTAGTCCTTGAATCATCTTAAAACCAAATCAAAATCAGAGAAGGTGTGAGTCATATGGCCCCATGTAATTACTGAATAGTGATTACGAGGTCTTAACTAGAATCCTGGCAAGTCAGTTAAGAAGAATTGCTAGGGAATGGTACATGAAGATCAAAAAGTTTTTATCACAGGTAGAAAGATATAGGAATTGATGTGGACACTTGTCGAGTCAATAGATCTTGTAGAAAACACTCCAAATCCGCTTGCCATAATCACACTAGATGCTGCAAAAGTATTTGATGACTCTTTCAAAGGCATAATTGTGGTCAGTTTTGAATAAAAAAAAGGAATTAAGCGATTCTTCACCCGAGCAATACAAGCTTTATATAATGGCCCTCTAGCCAGGATAATAATTAATGAGAACCTAACATCGAAATTTTAAATTACAAGGGTTATAAGGCAAGACTGACCCATATCACCATTACAATTTGACCTATAAATCAAACACTTGGGGCAGACCATCAGGTTAGACAAGAATATAGCTCTATTCAATTGTGGTAGCTTTAGTAATAAGGTAGCATTGTATGCAGATTTTTGGTCTTTGCTTCTGATATAGAGAGAGAACAATGCAGAGAATACACAAGATAGTCCAGATCTTTCAGGAAATGCCAGGTTATAAGGTCAACGAGGGTATCCACCTGTGTTCTGCATAAACTAGAGGCTCAGCTGGATGACAGACCACCCTGATGGCTGCCAGTTTAGACTTGGGCATATTGGAAGGGGGTCTCTTTGAACTTATCTGGGTGTTGCACCAGGAGGGAAATTGTGAAGGGTGGAGAATTTGGGCCTGGGGAGTGCCTTCGGGGGGCACACCTAGTGCCTAGGAGTAGAGTGGTGGAGACAAAGAGGATGAGTGTTCTAAAATTGATGGCGATGGACCAAAGAGCCATTGTGAGAGAGGGTGCTGCTGTAAGGACGGGACTCGTACACACTGACAGGATTGTACAGGGCACGGGAGTCAATGGTTTTTTACTGTTTTTATTGGCATAGTGGAAGCTTGTGTTTTGATAATAAGATGCCAGTTGTTGAGGTGATGTTCAACTGTAAAACATGCCACCCCATGAAGGCAATACACACACCATGTGGTATCAAAGGAGTGGAGTACTTACAATACACACACCATGTTGTATCAAAGGAGCAGAGCACTTACAAAATCCACTATGTTACTGTCAGTCAAGTGATATGTAACTGTGTAAAATGATTTCATGGAGTGCATTTTTGTTCAAATCAACACTAATAAAGAACAGTTTGAAAACATCGGTGTTCTGCACCTGCTTCTGCAGGTACATCCACAGCCTGCAACTTCCAAGCCCTTGTATCGCAATGTATGACTCTCTCCGGAGGCTGCAGCCTACATTCTTCCACAGTAGAGAGGCTGGTATAATCACAGGGAAACCTACAGATACTTACCCATGTAAATAAATGGGAGGATACAGAGCAAGTAGGAGAATGTAAGTGAGGCAGCGTGTACTCTTGTTTCATATGTTGAATCTATTGTGTGTGACAAAAACTTGTAGTAATCCTGCCATTTGTTGTGTGCTTGGGGTTTGTGTTGGTGAAGCTTGCACTGCTCATGTTGTGCTGCAACTTTTCTCTGATGGTAGGAAGCTTGCACCGCTCATGCCTTTCTATACTTATTCTTTGAGGAAAAGAAACCTGACCTACTGATGTCTATACTGTACCTCTTCTACAAACGAGGAAAGCATGCACTGCTGATCCCATGGGTGCTTTACCTGTTGTGTAAAGATGTTGCTGGCATGCTAAATGTTTTCTTTTAGGGAGGGAACTGTCACTGCTAATACCCAAGTGGTACCTATTTGTGTGTATGATTGAATTTTGAACTGTTGATGCTCATGCTGTACTTGTTGTATGAGAGAGGGATCCTCACAATGCTGCTAAACGTATTCCAGTGAGAAGGAAGCTTGCACTGCAGATGTCCAGACTGTCACACTTCTGTGACGGACAGCAGGGTGCATTGCTGATGGCCATCTTGTAGCTACTCTGTGACAGACAGACCACAAGCTCCTCAGATGGTTAATGCAGATAAGAGGTGAGAACCCAAAACTGTTGAGGTGGTCTACCTCCCTACAGGGAATGGACTTTACGATTGAACACCGCCCTGGAACAGGACATGCCAATGCTGATGGTCTGTCCAGGTTCTTCCGCCTTAGTGATGAGAACTCCCATGAGGTTGGGTAGTTCTCCCCACTTTCAGCTAGGGTGGACATGTGTTAGATCTGGCATCCTTGGTGTAATCTCCCCTGTCTTTTTCCCTCTGCTTCTCATGTTTTGACTGTGTGCTGGATTCTGTTTTTGCTGTTTTTGTTACTCTGGGCACTTTACCACTGCTTACCAGTGCTAAGGTGCAAGTGTTCCCTGTGTAAGATGTGAGTGTAATTGGCTTTTCCATGATTGGATAAATTTGATTTACTACTAAGTCCCTAGGAAAGTGCACTAGAGGTGCCCATGGCCTGTAAATCAAATGCTACTAGTGGGCCTGCAGCACTGATGGCGCCACCCACATGAGTAGCCCTGTAAACATGGCTCAGACCTGCCACTGCAGTGTCTGTGTGTGCAGTTTTTAAACTGCCAATTTGACCTTGCAAATGTACTCACTTGCCAGGCCCAAACCTTCCCTTTTTATACATGTAAGGCACCCCTAAGGTAGGCCCTAGTTAGCCCCATGGGCAAGGCGCGGTGTATGTCAAAGGTAGGACATGTAGTGATGTATTTTTCGTGTCCTAACAGTGAAATACTGCCAAATTAGTTTTTCACTGTTACAAGGCCTATCTATCTCATAGGTAAACATGGGGGCTGCCTTTCAATATCTTTTTAGTGTAGTTTCCCTTTAGGAGCAGATACAGATGTGGTGTTTGGTGTCTCTGAACTCACAATTAAAAAATACAACTTTTGGTAAAGTTGTTTTTATATTGTCAGTTTGAAAATGCCACTTTTAAAAGGTGAGCGTTTTCCTGCTTAGACCATTCTGTGACTCTGCCTGCTTGTGTGTTCCCTGTCTGGGTCAGACTGACAGTTGGGCTGTTTTTGAATCTCCACTAGACATTGACACAAAGGGAGCTGGGGTGTAGTCTGCATATCGTGATGGCCATGTGGGCTAGAGTGGAGGGAGGAGCTGACACTTACACCTGAATAGGCTGTGCCTGCCCTCACACAATACAGTATCCAACCCCCTGGTGTATGTCTGGGGCCAGGCCTGGGTAAGGCAGGATCTTTTGAACAACAGAGACTTTCCTTTGAGGTGTTCCTACTTCAAATGTAGAAAGGGGTATAAGTAGTGGACCCAAAACCCCAGATTTTCAGATTACTTCTGGATTCAAGAGGAACATCTGCCAAGGATAAGAACTGGAAGAGGAGTACTGCCCCTTTGCCTGTGACTGTGTTTTGCTGGGTTGGCCTGCAGTTGCTGCTTCTGCCTGAAAGAGGACAAAGACTGGATTTTGTGATATATTCCTGCTTGTGAAGTGTCACTAAGGGCTTGGGCTGAACTTGCCTCCTGTTTTGAAGTCTCAGGGCCATCAAAGACTTCCTCTCCCAGCACCTGGACTCTCTCTGGAGACTCCTACCCTGCCAAGTGGTGCCCTATCCAGTTCCTGGGCCCTTGAAAAGTGAAGCTGGTGGAACAAAGACTGAAATCCACACACAGGAGCCATATGGGGAAAATTTTGACGCATCACCTGCATCGCGGCTGAGAAATCAATGCATCACCTGCATCACGGCTGGAGAAACGACGCAACACCTGCTTACGGCTGCTGAAAACTGCGCAAGGCCCATGCAGCACGGTTTTCCACCACAATGTGTCTGGATTCCGCATGCACCATTGCTTAGCGTCAAAATCAACCTGAATCTGCGCGGATCCGAGGTGCCCTGTCCCAAAATCGAGGCATTGCTCTCTTGTGGGAGAGAAAAACAACGCATTGCCTACCCCACCGGAGAAGTAACGACGCACGGCCTCACTTGCGAGTAAGGAATCAAGGCATGTCTGACTTTTCTGACTCATGCTTGTCCATACAGCTTTATTTTATATGCAAACCAGGTAATTTGTGTAATAAATTTTTTTCTATGGAGTAAGATTCTATTATTTTAAAAATTCATAACTTTATTTATGTATGTTGGATTTTTGTTGGATTGGTCTTGTTTGATTTAGGTAAATATTGGCTAATTTTCTAAACTGGTGTGGTCTCCATTTTGTAATGTTTTCACTGTATTACTGTGTGTGTTGGCACAAATAATTTACACATTGCCTGTGAGATAAGCTTGACTGATTGTGAAAAGCTACCAAGATGGTAGGTGTGTATCTCCATTGCCCTGACTAGAGTGAGGGTCCCTGCTTAAACAGAGTGCACACTGACTGCCAAGCAGGGACCCTATTTCTAACATGACATACATGTAATTTGAGGGTATAGAGGTAGGTAGAGATAGAGAGGAGTAATGGTAATTTTAGGGGTTAGAGTTGCATAGAGATAAAGGGGGGTAAGGGTAATTTTGGGTTATGGAATGGCAGAGATAAATGGTGGAAAGGGTGATTTTAGGGGTTGGGGTGGGTAGAGGTAAATAAAGGTAAGGATCGTTTGATATGGGTTATTTTAGGGGTTGGGCTGGGTAGAGGTAAAGAAAGGTAAGGATAGTTTTAGGTTTTAGGGTGGGTAGAGGTAAAGGGAGCTAAGGGTCATGTTAAGGGTTATGGGTGAGTAGGGGTAAAGGGAGGTAAGGGTGATTTTTAGGGTTTAGAGGTCTGACAATTGCTCTGGCCACATACCAGTCCATTGTTTTTTGTCTCCGATGCAACAATTTGGACCCAGCCATATGCAAATCAGTCTTGACCCTGCTCCTCGTGGGAACAGTACAGTCTGAACTGCAAGGCCAGGTCCTCTCTGAACCAGGACATGAGCACCCCAGGTGCGGTTTCACTCTTATTAGGGCTCTTCAGCCAGGTAAAGCTTGGTTCTGGTGGCACAGTGAGCCAGCGACCCACATCTGGGTATATCCAGTGCACTAGGGGCATCAAATGCAAAAACAACAAGGTGATAGATTAAATGCTTGAATTATTCTCAGCCACTGACAATGGCTTGGAGAAACATCCCAATCCATCATTTTTCATCCACCATGCCACCTCAGTTTGGACCCAGCGATATGCAAATTAGTCTTGACCCTGATCCTCATGGAAACAGTCTAGCCCGAATTGCCTGACCAGGACCTCTCTGAACAGGAACACAAGCAACCCAGGACTGGTTTTGAACTTTTCAGCCAGGTACAGCTTAGTTCCAGTGGCACAGTGAGCTCAGGACCCACCCAATAGTGATGGATTGGAATGCGGCCTGTGTCATTACCAGTGGCTGAGATTAATTCAAGCATTCCATCCATCGCTTTTTTGTATATTTTAGTGTGACACCCTACGTAGGATGAGTATGACAGACGTGGGTCCCATAGACATCATCACTGGAACCAAGTTATACTTGGCTACAGAGCCCTAAGTAGAGCAAAATATGTTCTGGGTTGCTTGTGTTGCTGTTCAGGGAGGACCTGGTGTGGCAGTTAAGCAGGACTGTTCCCAGTGGAGCTGGGTTGTTGGAAATGGCCTTTTTGCAGGGTCACCCCCCAAACTTTTTGCCTTCCTCCTTCTCTTTTTCTGACCTCATTTTTGCTGGCTTTTGGTCTCTGCGCACTTTACCACTGCTAATCATTGCTAAAGTGCACATGCTCTCTCCTTAAAACATGGTGACATTGGTTCAGACCCAATTGGCTATTTAATTTACTTGTAAGTCCCTAGTCAAGTGCACTACATGTGCCCAGGGCCTGTAAATTAAATGCTACTAGTGGGCTGCAGGACTGGTTGTGCCACCCACATAAGTAACCCCCTAACCATGTCTGCCTCTTCAGTGCCTTTGTGTGCAGTTTCACTGACACTTCGACTTGGCATTTAAAAGTACTTGCCAAGCCTTAAACTCCCCTTTTTCTACATATAAGTCACCCGTAAAGTAGGTCTTAGGTAGCCCATAAGGGCAGAGTGTTATGTAGGTAAAAGGCAGGACATGAATATGTGTGTTCTATGTCCTGGTAGTGTAGTCACAGACACTTCCTGGAGAAGAACCTGAACCAGAATCTGCAAACTGCCAAGACGAACTACCTGGCTGCCCAAAGGACTCTATCCCACAGCGTTTGTGTTTTGCTTTGCCCAAAGGACTCACCTGACTGCTTTCTGAGAAGGACTGCTGCCTTGCTGCTCTCTGGCTGTGCTGAGAAGTGTTCTCCAAGGGCTTGGATAGAGATTGCCTCCTGTTCCCTGAAGTCTCAGGACCAAAAAGACTTCATTCCTGTGCGGCGGAAATCGACACACAGCCTGCCAGAAACAATGCGCAGCCTGCATTGCGGTGAAAAATTCACTGCACGCTGAACCGGAACGATGCAGCCCGACTTCGCAACGAGAAGATCGATGCAGCGCCAGCGTAGTGACCGGAAATGTGAAGCACAGCCCACTGGATCGATGCACAGCCGAGCTGGAACGATGCAGCCCGACTTCATCCTGTCAGCACCAGAATTCAACGCATCATGCCCGGGGCGTCCAAAAACCCCGCAACCCGAAGAGGATCCAAGACCAAGCACTGGAAATCAACGCAAAGTCTTCCCTGCATGAAAAATAAACTACGCATCGGCGTGTGCGGCCCGGGAAATTGACGCACACCTTCCTGTTTTCCACGCATCTCCTCCTCTGCAGTTCCTTGCGGAGATTTTGAACACAAACCAGGTACTTTGTGCGTGCAAGAGACATTTATTGCTTTTAAGAGACTAAAGACACTTCATATCATTTTTACAGTGATACCTCAACATATACCTATTACATCTTAATCGTTTTGACCTGCATCTTATCAGATAAATATTATACATTTTTTGAAACACTGAGTAGTGTATTTTTGTGGTGCTATACTGTGTTATTGCATGATTTATTGTGCAAATACTTTACAAGTTTCAAGTTGAGCCTGACTGCTCAGTGCCAAGCTACGAGAGGGTGGGCACAGGATAATTTGGACTGTGTGTGACTTACCCTGACTAGAGTGAGGGTCCTTGCTTGGACGGGGGTAACCTGACTGCCAACCAAAGACCCCATTTCTAACAATGGTGATCAGCGGTGAGAATAGGACTTGTATTTGTGTAGTGACATACAATAGCTAATTGTTCACTACCTACCCACAGTTAAAGGTCAACTTGATTTTTTATCTTTTTCTGCAATTTCATTTTCTACCTAACATTTTTTAACTAAATCCTCACTCAACTTGTCTCTGGCTGGGTCTCAAGCAGGAGATTAAAATTTTGACATAGCCAAGCTGGAGACACACACTGTTAACCAGCTGAAAGGGTTCTGCAGGGATATGGGAGTATCTACCCAAAAGGCCTCCAGAAAGGAGGAATTCCAAAAGGCGCTGAGGGCCTGGGCAGAAGCCCATTCTGATGAGAATGTTGAAGAGGAGGGTCAAGAGGATGGCCCCTCAGAGGATTTTTTGCCATTAGTGGAGGATGTTACCACTGTGATTGTGCCCCCTGCCAAACCAGGGAGCAGTATCTCTGACCGTGGCCTGAGTGCAGAGGAAAGGAGGGAGGAGAGAGAGTTCCAATTACAAATGGCAAGGTTAAAAATTGAATCTCAACAGGAGGAGAGGAGGGCAGAGAGAGAAGCCAAAGCAGCTGAGAGAACCTTAGCTGAAAAGAAACATTTGTTAGCTCATGAACTGAGTCTCAAGGAGCTGGATATCAAGGTGAAGCAGTCTGAGTCCAGCAGTAATGGTGGCAGCATACATGCAGGACCTGTTGGGGAGGAAAAGGTTTGTATACCCAAAAGTGTGGTGCCAAGTTATGTGGTGGGAGATGACATTGATAAGTGGTTGGCTGCCTATGAAGTTGCACTAAGGGCTCATGGGGTCCCTGATGAGCAATGGGGGGCGGCCTTGTGGTTTTATGTACCAGTAGTGAGGAAGAACACACTTCTTACACTAGATCCACAAGATCAAAATGTCTATGCACCCATGAAAGCCGCTTTACTTGCCAAGTTTGGGCTGACTCCTGAGAAATACTGCCAGAGGTTCAGGGGCAGCACCAAACTCTCCACACAAACTTGGGTAGACTGTTCGGATTTCTCCAAATAACGCACTGAATGGATGAGTGCGGGCAGCAAAGTAAATGATTACACAGGGTTATTTAATTTAATTTTGAGAGAGCATATGCTCAGTCTTTGTTCTACAGAGTTGCGCCAGCACCTGGTTGACAGTAAGCTGACTAATCCTAAAAAGCTTGCTGAGGAGGCTGACCTCTGGACAAGCACCAGAGTATCCAAAAAGGTACCCGGGAGTGACCCAAAGAAGGGTGGTTCCGGTTTCCCCCAACAGAGTGAGGGGGAGGTTAGAGATGACCCAGACAAGTCCCATAGTAAGGGGGTGGAAAGGGTTCCCATGCCCCATCTGAGAAACAGGGCGGTGGCACAAAGCATCCCATTCCCAACCCCTCTGCTTTGAGTGTTCCCAGCTAGGACACAGGAAAGGGGACTCTGTCTGTCCAAAGAAATCACCCACTGGTGGGACCTCTACAGGGGTGGCCAATGTTGCCCCCAGGGGCAGGTCATGGACCATGCCTTCATTTCCTTCAGTTGGGAGGTGGACTCAGAGGGTAAGCTTGTGATCCCTGAGGGTGGGAGTCATCACTTCCACCAGGTGGGAGTGAATGGCGTCCCAGTCACTGCTCTGAGGGACACAGGGGCTAGTCGTACCATGATGGTGGAGAGTTTAGTTTCACCAGAGCAGTACACCGGCCAGGTGTGTAGGGTGACTCCAACCATTGGGGAGGATTTCTTCCGCCCCATGGCCCTGGTGCCCCTGGAGTGGGGTGGGGAGGTGACCCAGAGGAGGGTGATAGTTTTTCCCCAGCTGGCCATTGACTGCTTTCTGGGGAATGAGTTACCCCTAGTGTCAGGAGAACTGAGAGGGTTGACCCCTAAGGGCGTCCTGACAGTTCATCTGTCTGCCAGTACCACTCCCCAGAGGATGGTACGTGAGCCCAGATATGGAGACAAGGTGAGGGAGGACTCACCCTTGCCCCCTGTTCAGCCTCAGGGTACAGACCCTGGGCTGAGTGACCAGTATCAGGGACCCACCCCTGAACTGGTGAGAATGGAGAGGTGGTGCAAGACCCCTGGGGCTACTGCCCCCCATTCTGAGATCCCTCAGGAGCCCCTTGGGAGCTCCCTGCCAGCCCCCCCGGCTCAAGGAGAAGCTCATCCAAAGGCCCCACTCAGGGCCTTCACTTAGCAGTGGATGGTCTGGGGCCTGGCTCCTGACACTGACAGCTGTCACTGGCATCTGTTGGTTGCTGTCCTTGTGGACAGAGTTTTCCCTGGGTTGGGGACAGAAGTCTGACCCAAGGAATGGAACGGGCCATATCACTTTATTGGCCATGGTGGCACTGTCTGCAAACTGAGATGCATCTGTGAGCAAATTAAAGTTAGGAGCTTCACAGATGAGGTCCTCAGGTGAGGAGAAGGGTTCCCCATGGGTCAGTTGGGTGGCCCCAGAGAATACTTCACTGAGAGTAGCCTCACTGAGACAGAAAGGGGTAGAACTGGCAAGTGCCCCTGCAGTAGTGGGCCATTGTCCATGTTCTATCGCCTTAAACAGGGAAGTCCATCAGAGTCTTGATTAGTTTACCCTGGCTTTATGCTGGAAGGGGGATATGTTGGAAATGGCCTTTCTGCAGGGTCACCTCCAAACTTTTTGCCTTCCTCCTTCTCTTTTTCTAACCTCATTTTTGTTAGCTTTACGTCTCTGCGCACTTCACCACTGCTAATTAAAGCTAAAGTGCATATGCTCTCTCCTTAAAACATGGTGACATTGGCTCATCCCCAAATTGGCTATTTAATTTACTTGTAAGTCCCTAGTCAAGTGCACTACATGTGCCCAGGGCCTGTAAATTAAATGCTACTAGTGGGCTGCAGCACTGGTTGTGCCACCCACATGAGTAACCCCCTAACAATGTCTGAGGCCTGCCTCTGCAGTGCCTGTGTGTGCAGTTTCACTGCCACTTCGACTTGGCATTTAAACGTACTTGCCAAGCCTTAAACTCCCCTTTTTCTACATATGTCACCCCTAAGGTAGGCCCTAGGTAGCCCATAAGGGCTGGGTGCTATGTAGGTAAAAGGCAGAACATAAACATGTGTCTTCTATATGTCCTGGTATTGTAAAACTCCTAAATTTGTTTTTACACTGCGGTGAGGCCTGCTCCTTTCATAGGATAGCATTAGGGCTACCCTCATATACTGTTTGAGTGGTAGATCCTGATCTGAAAGGAGTAGCCGGGTCATATTTAGTATGGCCAGAATGGTGATACAAAATCCTGCTTCATGGTGAAATTGGATTTTATATTACTATTTTAGAAATGCTACTTTTAGAAAGTGAGCATTTCTCTACACTTAAATCCTGCTGTGCCTTCCAATCCACATCTGGCTAGGTTTAGTTGGCAGCTCCCTTGTGCATTCACTCAGACAAACCCCAAACACAGGATTCTCAGTCACACTTGCATACATCAGCATATTGAATGGGTCTTCCTGGGCTGGGAAGGTGGATGCCCTGACAATTACATTTGAAAGGACAGTAGCCTGCCCTCACACAAAGGACTGCCACCCCCCTACTGGGACCCTGGCAGACAGGATGGAACTGAAAGGGGACCTTGTGCACTTCTAAGCCACTCTTTGAAGTCTCCCCCACTTCAAAGGCTCATTTGGGTATTTAACAGGGCCTCTGACCCTACCAACTCAGACACTTCTTGACAAGACACTCTTCTCACAGACACTTCCTGGAGAAGAACCAGAACCGGCAACCTGCCAAGAAGAACTGCCTTGCTGCCCAAAGGACTCACCTGACTGCTTTCTGAGAAGGACTGCTGCTTTGCTGTTGCCCTGCTGCCTTGCTGCTCTCTGGCTGTGCTGAGAAATTCTCTCCAAGGAATTGGATAGAGCTTGCCTTCTGTTCCCTGAAGTCTCAGGACCAAAAAGACTTCATTCCTGCAAGAAGAACTCCCTGTGCGGCGAAAATCGGCACACAGCCAGCCAGAAATTATGCACAGCCTGCATTTCGGTGAAAGGTTCACTGCACGCCAAACCGGAACGACACAGTCCGACTTTGCAAAGTGAAGATTGAAGCAGCGCCAGCGTAGCGACCGGAAATTCGACGCACGGCCCATTAGATCGATGCACAGCTGAGCCGGAACGACACAGCCCGACTTCCAGGGAGGAAACGACGCAGCGCCTACTGTGCGGTAGACATTTTCACGCAACGCCCACTGGATCGACGCAGCCCCTGTGACTTCATCCCGTCAACGCTGGAATTCAACGCATCGTCCCAGGGAGTCTGAAAACCCTGCAACTCGAAGAGAATCCAAGACAGAGCTCGGAAATCAACGCAAAGCCTTCAATGCGTGAAAAATAAATGACGCTTCGGCATGTGCGGCCCGAGAAATCGACGCACACTTCCCTGTTTTCCACCCATCTCCTCCTCTGGGGTTCCTTGCGGAGATTTTGAACACAAACCAGGTACTTTGTACTTGCAAGATACATTTATTGCTTTTAAGAGACTAAATACACTTTATATCATTTTTACAGTGATATCTCAACATATACTTATTGCATCTTAATCGTTTGGACATGCATCTTATCAGATAAGTATTATATATTTTTCTAAACACTGTGTGGTGTATTTTTGTGGTGCTATACTGTGTTATTGCATGATTTATTGCACAAATACTTTACACATTGCCTTCTAAGTTAAGCCTGACTGCTCAGTGCCAAGCTACCAGAGGGTGGGCACAGGATAATTTGGATTGTGTGTAACTTACCCTGACTAGAGTGAGGGTCCTTGCATAGACAGGGGCTAACCTGACTGCCAACCAAAGACCCCATTTCTAACATGGGTCAAGACTGATTTGCATATAGCTGGGTCCAAACTGAGGTAGCATGGTGTGCAAAATAGCGATGGATTGGGATGCAGCCAGAGTAATTGCCAGTGGCTGAGATTAATTCAAACATTCACCCATCACTTTTTTGTATCCTTTAGTGTGTCACCCTAAGTAGGATGGGTATGCCCAGATGTAGGTCCCATGCACACTGTGTCACTGATACCAAGTTATACCTGGCTACTGAGCCCTAAGTGGAGCAAAATATGTCTTGGGTTGCTTGTGTTGCAGTTCAGGGAGAACCTGGCTTGGCAGTTAAGCTGGACTGTTCCCAGTGGAGCTGGGTCAAGACTGATTTGCATGTAATTGGGTCCAAACTGAGGCAGTATGGTGTGCAAAATAGCGATGGATTGGGATGCAGTCAGAGTAATTGCCAGTGGCAGAGTTTAATTCAAGCATTCCATCCATCACTTTTTTTATACTTTAGTGTGTCACCCTAGGTGGGATGGGTATGCCCAGGTGTGGGTCATATGCACACTGTGTGACTGGAATCAAGCTATACCTGTCTGATGAGTCCTAAGAAGAAGGAAATAGGTCCTGGGTTGCTTATGTTCTGGTTCAGGGAGGACCTGGCTTGGCCGTTTAGGCTGGACTGTTCCCATTGGCTCAAGGTCAAGACTGAATTGCATAAAGGTGAGTCCAAACTGAGGTGGCACAGTGTGCAAAATAACAATGGATTGGGATGCGGCCCAAGTAATTACCAGTTGCTGAGATTAATTCAAACATTCCATTCATTACTTTTTGTATATTTTGGAGTAAGCCTGTTTATGGTCAGCGAGCTTAGCTGAGCAAGATAAACGTTTCTTGCTGATATCAGGTGTACCCCATAAATTAAAATCCCTCCAAGACAACTCAGGCCATTTTCCTTCTGATGTTCATAAATTGAACACTATTAAATTAGGAATAATAATAGTTTGTTTTTTAAATGCCGTATAGCACATCTGCCCTTCTTAATCTTTTCAAATAAGAAGTGTTATTATTGAGCACCCCGTTACTTCTCATGCAGGTCCGTTATTACAAATACCACTAAACTCATACACTTTAGCAGATGTTATTGGTACTAAATTTATTGACCTCAGAAGGATGGAAAGCTGCGTCACCTTTTTCTGATTAGAATTTGTCATGTGCAGATCACTCCATTTCTCAGTGGAGAGCGTTTAACTCATTAAGCAACCATATCGGACCCCACAAATTGCAGAAACACTGCAATGAAGCTCTACATTGTTATAAGTAGATAAACAAGTACCGGACATCCCCCTTGCTGTCCACACTTTCCATTTCAATTTAACGCAATCACAGATAGTGCAGAGCCTGTGTCAATTACCCAATATCCCTTGCTTAACTTGTATGTAATACTTTTTTTCGTAAGAACACCTCAGGTATTGCCTAATCCAGGGTTGCCGAATACCAAGGCTGTCTAGTCTTGATTCCACTTTATGTCTCTTTTTTCCACCATCCTATTGTCCTCTGTCTTTATCTCACTCTTGCACCCTTTTTCTAACTTACTTTCTTTCTCAATGTGTTCCTGCCTTTCTTGTTCTCCCCTCCTCTCAGCCCCCTCCCCCCACTTTCTGCTGGTTGCGTGCCACAAAATTATTTACAGAAATATAAGTTTTATATATCATGCCCTAAACATCTTGTACAAAAATATTATCCCACCGGGTGCGGATTTTCTGTTATTAGTTGCATAGGGGCAATATTTTTGTAAATTTTATTTGGGATGCAGTATTCATGCTGGACGATGTTCTGACCACAACAGGCGGGTAGCATACCTTTTCGGTTTTTCTCTCTCTTAAGTCAAAATCTGGTGATGAAAAGTGAATCTCAGACCCCAAAAATGTCTGCATACGCCTGCCACTTGCCCCACCACCACAAGCAATGCACTGTTATATCTTGCAACGTGTCCATCCTTCTGCGAGACCAGAAAGCCCTAAGCAAGAGGAAAACATATGATATATGCCATCAGGTGCAACTCCCGCTTACCTGCTGCTAAATGAGGTACTGCCCATGAGGCCTGATCGCCCCTGGGATAGGAAGACAGACCAGCAGAAAATTCAAATAGGACATCAAAAGTCCATTTTTCTCTGACGAACGAAACTGCTAGACCTTGTTCAGGGTAGTGAATCGATTGCAGTTGTGGAGGCCACATTCTTGTGACTGTGAGGTACGTTGGTCTGGGCTGCACAAGGAACTAAAAATAGCTCTCAAAACGCACATTAGTGGCATATTTCACCATGCGAGCAATTAAAATGAACCTTTCCCTTCTAAAGGGGTATTGGGAATAGTCCGCTCCAAGTATTGTTTAAGCGAAAAATGGCACCAAACAGTGCCTCATTCCCAGCAACTTTACTTAAAAAACATGCTAGCCAAAAAGCAGTGCCTTGGGATGAACTGTGCCTGGAGCTGGCGCTTACGAGCTGCAGCCTACAAGCACTGTGCCTGTGAGGCACTGATTGCCCTTATGTTCAAGGGGAGGCACCGTGGGGATGAGAGAAGTGAGCGTCCCTTAGTACATCAGGGTGGACTACGGGACCTCGGTGGAAGCCATTGATCACTTACCAAGGTGGGTGAACCCACTCCCTGTTGACATACTAGCACGTGGCGGCCTCAGGACCTGCGTACAATACCTCTGGTACCTGCTGGTTGCCTGTAGTAAGTGTCCCAAGTGCCCTGGGCCTCGCGAGGGATGGCTAAGTGCTACATAACTGCAGAGATCTGACCTTTCTCCTGAGGGCCTTTGACTGTGTCTCCTCTTTATCCCCCACAGATATACAGGGGGACTCCCCAGTCTGCTCGTGACACCCCATCCAGACTGATTGGGGAGAAGTGGGACATATCTAGCACTCAGACCATGCGGGGTGTGGGTGGTGAGCGATAAGGAGATCCTTGCATCTGAATGACGGGTACGGTATGCTGCTACGTGACATTCCCTTTGTGATGGCCACTAAGCCAAGCTATTATTTGACACAAGAAAACCAGCACGGGCAGTTGAAGGCAGAAGGGGATGACAACCAACCCCCGGATCAAAAACCAGATGAGACTAGTGATGATATTGACATCAATAGCTTTATCACCAACATGTGCCAAGGCCTGTGCACAAGAGACTTGAAAACTGATACACCAAAGACCAAACTGGATTGGATAAGTGAGAAACTAGACAAGCATGATACATGCTTGGGCCTGCTGGAGCAAAGAGTCTCTAATGCGGAGGATGGTGCAAACACCTCCAAGCAACAGTTATTACACATGGGAAAAGGGCTGGAAAACATCAAGGCCAAAACAAAGATCTGAAGGCACGCACCAGGTAAAATAACATCTGTCTCCCTGGAATACCGGAATCTGCTGCCATGGGCAAAATGGAGACATTTATGGAATCATCTCTGCAATTGCTCTTTGGCGAGCACCTCATAGGCATATTCTCTGTCAAACGGACACATCTATCCCTGTGCCCATGACCTCCTCTAGGGACCCCGACGCGCCTGATCATCACCCACCTCCTGCATTACCAAAACTGAGATGCCATCTCAAAGCTCATGAAGGAGAACAGAGATTTGCAATATCAGGGAAACAGAGTGTCCAGTTATCTGGATTTCACCTCGGCATTGCTGTGGCCCGGCGAGATTTTCTCCCTGCCAAGCGCTTATAGTTGAAGGCCGGCTTGCAATATGCGCTTCTCTACCCTGCCAAATTAAGAGTCACTGTACAAGGCAAAACACATATATTCACCAATTACAAAGCAACATTCAAGTTTTTCCAATGACAAACTGCATGCCATACGGCTGTGGGAAATTCCAGCATGGATGCCTCTGAAAATCCACTTAGTGACAATGACTGAGAGATGGGCTAAGTGTACGGCCCCCACACACCCATGGATTCTCACTTCTGATGCCTGCGTGCCCACTGTGCTGGACTTAGTTTTCATTCCATTGATGCAGCTGTACTGCTGCTGGAGGACTAGTATTCTGGCTTTATATAACTGGCCTGGCATCTCTATCCCTGGTACCTCAACAACTAGAAAGTCCAGCATTAACTTTCTCAGATGGTGGCCTCTGACAGACAGTGATTGAGATAAACATTCATGATTATTGTCTCTGGTTTGCCAGTTCTGATCCCTCTGTTCTGGACCTCTCCTACTAAGACTGGTCACCTGCTCTTGATACTCAACAGGATGACATTGCAGCTCACTGGGCTTCACAGGGTTGATTCCTAGTTTGTGTGTACTTTTAATTTTGTTTTGCGGTTTTGTTTTATTGCTAGGTGGGTGCATGTGGAGGGCTGTTCTTCAAAGGTTTGGGATTGTTGAAGTGGGAGGGCAGAGGGTGATTTCTTGTTTGCTTCACAGGTGTATCTCTGCACAAGCTTTGGATATGCTCCTAAATTTGCCTACACCATAGTTGTTCCTAACTATGCAGGTGCAACAATACATTTATGGGACTATTCTGTTTGCCAATAGTGCTCCTGTGGGATTGTCCCTAGGGTCCCACGATGTCTGAAATCAACCCAATATCTTAGAATGTCTGGGGAAGGAATGACACCCTCCCCAAAGTGCGGCAGGTATTTGCTGCATTTCTCAGGTGACACAGACTGGACATGGGGTTACTTCAGGAACTACACCTCACTGAGCACAAAAAAGTTAAATTGAGGGTGGGCTGGATCGGGGAGGTGCACAAGGCCACCTACTCGGCCTGTGCTAGAGTAGTGGCAGTGGTGCTTCAGAAGGGGACACAGTGGCACACTTTTCAACCCATCTGTGATAAAGAAGGTAGATTTGTTATCCTAAATGGGATCCTGGAATGTAAGAGAGCTACTATTGTGTGTATATAGCCTCAGTTCAGACTGTCCAGAACTGTACCTTAATATATGGTACAAGGTTCCAGGTTTTAGGCCATCGTCTGTTAGATGGGGAGGCGACTTAAATGTCATATTAGACCCAGCTTTAGATAAGTGCCGCTCTTTGAGGGGGCTGTGCCCATGGGAGAAGATTCAGGACATTTTGGAGGAGTATGGCCTGCTAGACATTTGGCATGACTGACACCCCCACGACAGGGAGGGCACCTGTGTCTCCACTTTCAATAGCAGCTGGTCACGAATAGACTTCTGGCTGCTCACCAGAGATGCAGCTGCGTAGATGTGGCGAGTAGAGCATTTGCCCCATACTCTATCAGACCATGCAGCAGTTCTCCTCACAATATGGATGGCAGGAACGGAGGCTCACCTCGCAACACCCTTAGAAACACTGTGTTTCTGTCAGATATCCGAACTAATTGTGTGTTTGTTAGGAGTAAAAAAACTTTACACTGTCTCTTCGCGTGGAGTACTCTGGGAAGCCTTCAAGGCCTACATATGGGGTGAGTGCACTTCTAAATAGTTTGAAGTCTTGTGGACCCTTCGGGCCTGTCTGTCTCATCTAGTGGAGATCCTCCATGGCTTTGTCACTCGGTACACTGCTATCAGCGACAGTTGGGTTGTGGCTCAGATCTAGAAAGCTGACCGGGAGACTCACTTCTGCATAAGGAAGCCCACGCCAGACGATACAGAGAAGGGGACAGATCTGGCAAGACCCTAGCTTCCCTGCTGAAACATAATTGGAGATGCGTCTGTATTGGAGAGTTGGAGGCCGATGATGGAACCACCACTCCCCGGCTGAAATCACCTAGATTGCAGTATATTGTACTGATTCACTGCTGCGGCGACCCAGATGATATTTTGATTCTATACAATTGCTTTGGTTTGACATGGCACACAGGCAATATTTAGATGTTCCTTTTGATGACAAGGTCATCGATCTGGTATTCTGTATTATGCCCCGGGGTAAGGCACCAGGCATAGATGGTCTCATTGTCCCATTCTATAAGGAATACCTCAAGATACTGGCTCTGTGACTGAGAACCATGTATGAGGAGTCTAGTTCTACTCGCCCCTTCCTCACTCTCATACAGAGGCTCTCATTGTCACCCTGCTCAAGTCCTACAAGCTTCCTATTAAATACGATTCCTATCATCCCGTTTCTCTGATAAACATTGACAATAATATACTTGCCAAGTTAATATGGGATAGATTACTCTCTTTGCTCCCTCAGATTGTTCAACCAGACCAGTCCCGGTTCATACTAGGACGCTTCAGAGCTGACAAGTTGCAAACCTTATTTGAGCTCCACACAACAACTATCTTTGATTGTTTGGTATGTGTTCCACTTTCTAGGTAGGATTGGGATTAGTCCCTGTTTCCTTCAGGGGATTCATTCTTTTATACAAATGGCCAATCACAAGGCTATTCGTCAAGAGCATGGTCTCCATTCATTTCTCTATCAACAGAATGCATTCTTTTCTCTATCAACAGTGGCAAACAACAGAGCTATCTCCTATCCCACACCCTGTACACCATTGCTATGAGGCAGCACAATGCAGAAACCGAGCTAAATTATACTACTCGAAGGCTTATTTTCTCCATGTATGTGGACAACGTACTTGTATATGTCTGCAGTCCTGACAAAAATCTTGAGTCTGTGCTGCAAAAGGTCCTCCTATTCGGTGGGCTTAGTGGTATCAATATCAATTGGGCCAAATTGGTCATGTTTTTGCCGACATCAGCCACAAAAACTTTTGAGATTGACTACCCATTGTAGTGGGCTGACTCTACAACCATATTTGGACATATGGGTTGGTAGGGAACTTGATGAGCTCTGGCAGGAAAACTATGGCAGAGCAATGATGTGGTTAGAGGAGCATGGTCCTCTATTGGCTAAACTTCCCCTATCTGTGGCCGATAAGATAGCCATCACCAAAATGGTGGTCCTATCCAAATTCTTCTCTCTTTGTCAACATTCCAATCCCGCTGACTATTGATTTGCATGGTCTTGGCTAGGAAGCCACCTAGATTAGGATCGGAGTTGATCACTCTGGCGTTCGAGGGGGGGATTTTGGAGGGCTTTGTGCACCTGATTTTAAGCTCTATTACTGTTGCGCTCAGACCGAGGGCAGTCCAACCACATGTTGCAATCAAGGAGGATGCCCCAGACCCTGTCCGCTGGTGATGGCAATTTGTTCGCTCCATAAGCACCCTATAAAAGAAATAGACACTGTCAAGTGCATGATATGGGGTTAGAGCTTACCCCTTACCGTGGATGAGCATGTTTGTAGTCAACTCTGCCATATAGGCTTCACCATGCTGTGTGACTTATACTCTGATGGGACATTCATTGTACTGCAAGCCATTGCAAGCAGAGCAGCATGAATACACTTGGATACACTTGCTTATTGTCACTTACGGAGTACTTGAAGGTAGAGTGTGACATATACCAACTACCCACAGGAGCGACCCAGTAATAGTCAGCCATGAAGGACAAGGCCCCCGTTTTCGATGCTAGGTAGACCACTCTGCATGTCGACATACCAGATGATCAGTGGAAACTCTGCTGTGCACAAACAAGCGTCCTTTCTCCTAATTAAAGACTACGTATCATTCATGTCAAATAAATACACCAGATTTACAGTACACCTGTACAGCTACACAGGATGGGCGTATTGAGGAGCTCTTGCAGCACCAGGTGCGGCGCGGAGGGAGCTGACTTCCTACAGCTAGTGTAGCTCTGCCTTGAGATGTCTAAGTTATGAATGGATGCATATTCCTGCATGGTAGATATCTGTGGCTCGCCTGTTCCCAAAACACAATTTGTGGCCATTTTAGGATTCGTCAGAAATGTCCTGCTGGGTGTCTCTAATGTTGTACTGCTGGCTAAATGGAGAGTGGCGATTCATTGGAGTAGAGTGGCATCTCCTGGAGTTCAGTTCTGGCTCGGAGACACATCCTACTTTCAAGAACAATTGGAGATATACTGAACTCTGATGCTGGCCCCTCAAGACCTAGGGATATATGGGCTCCCTTCTGTCTGTACATAACCTCAAGGGAGAAGTGTTGCAGAAGACGACTAGGGCTGAGTCTGTCTAAGACCTGGGGGCCTCACTACCTGCCCTTCGCCACCATGCATCCAAAGGTCACCACTGCCTTCATGCCCTCACCTTAGACCACAAGTCCCACTGAAAAACCTGCCCAATGCCACCATATTATTTGGATCCTTGCTTACTACCCCTGATTGTGACCCTCGTGCTCTTAAGAATGCATGAACATTCTGTCTGGACATACCTGGATTTACCATAGAACAACTGCATTGCGAAACGAGAGAACTGTGTACTAAAATACTGTACTAAGGGAGATTGGCTTTATTCTGTAACAATTGTGTTTGGTTTCTGTAATGCATTGCAATAAAAACCTATTTAAAATGTATATGAAACAGAAGAAGCAGGGCCTAATTAGTAAAATACCCACAGAAAATCCTATGCCAGCAGACATAACACCACTTTTAGATACTGTCTCATGATATAATGTGCATTGCTTTTCCTGACACAGCTATTAATGCATCAACATTTCTATTCTAGAAATGACCCTAAATTGCCATAGAGCAGTTTGCTGTTAATGTTCACGGGTGCTGCTCAGTTCAGCGTGTTTTGCCTGTAGTTCAAGGTACTAAGATTGATGCAGGATTCGCATTACATTCAGGTTACTGCATTAGTCTCACTGGTTTGGACCGCAGGCAGTAGAGTTATTACAGATAATGAGAGTGTCAACAGCCTTTTCCCTCCTTACTTAGTAAATTCAGAGACCTACTGCACCACCTTAATGGGCAATCAGAGGGCCCTGACCATGAATGGGCTCTCTACCCTGCTGCACAGGCCTTCCAAGCAGGGCTTTATCCTCCTGTCAGCACCTCCCAGTCCTGCTCATTCTGTCGGCTACTCCCATCTTGGTCATTCGCTCTACCTTTTTCTCAAGGCTAGGCTGGTGCATGGAAGCCTTGGCCACTCGGCTAGTGGTTCCTCTAGGAGCGGCTGCTGCTTGAATGGAAACCTTCTCGGAACTGGATGGGCAATCCAACCACATCTGAAAGGAGCTCTCTCGGTCAAGGTTCTTGAGGAAATTCCAAATTGAATGGCTGGGCAGCGTGGCCTTGCACACAAGTTGTAGGAACCTCTGGAGATAAAAGGTAGCTGAATGGGGCAACTCATGTATTTTCTGCCTTGTTCTTGCCCACAAGCTTCTTTGAGTTGATCCTATTCATATTAATAGTGATAACACAAGGCTGGAACGCCAACATTGCTAGAAATTAATATTAAGTGAGATTTCTTGGGTTTCTTGCTGCTTTAATCATATGTTCATACTTGCAACCCCCTGGTGCTCACACCACATAAGGGGCACCTTCTTGATCTGAAACCAGATAAGTCTTCTCACTTTCAACGTAAGGGTAGTTCAGTTAATGTGGCTGGACCCACAGTCTTGGTGGATTCGGATAGATCTAGTGTGGGTGAAACACTTGTCCACAGAGAGAGCAAAGTAGAAGCTGTGGACTGTGGTTCAAGCAATGGGCAGAACCCTGTTGTCATCTGGATTGGTCAAAAATCCACAGAGACTTTACGTCTGCAGAGTTTCATGATTGACAAAGCGATGGTCCCATTCTGTTTTTTTGTGATTCTGAATTATCCCTTAACATTAAGAATACAATGGTTAGCATAATCCACACATTGAGTAAATTGGGCAATGGTTAGTAGAGTTGCCTCCTGACTTTACTTATGTGGGGATTCCTTTAAGTGAAGAAAATTGACAAAAGCAAAATGCTAGAAGTGCGGCCTTTTTTACCCATAGTACATGTGCATTAGAGATTTTCCAGTAGATAGTGGGGCATCATCTTAACTGCACTGACAAATGTACCACACATTACCTGCAATGCTTAGTTTGTAAAACAAGTGAGGGGAACCAAGGTTTTGCTCAGAAACCAGTGGCTCAGCATTCTGAATACCAAAGCTGCTATGTAGTCTGGATTCCACCTCATTCGTCTTTCATCCATCACCAGACACTCCATGCCCCTTTATCTCACTCTTGCAGATCCTTGCTTTGTCACAGTTCTTCAGTCTTTCCTGTCCTTCTTCTTTCCCCCTTTTCTGTTTTTTCCCTCTTTTGCTCTGGGTCAATGTCTGATAAGGAACAAATAAGTCCTAGTCCTCAAAATTGAGTACCACGGCTCGATTTAGGCACTAGCTATCTGCAACAATATAAGTAGCTGAGTTAATGACTGAAACTTTCCAATTCTGATAATTCGTCCCTTGCTCCCTCCTAGAGACCCATTTTTGCCAATGCACTTTGATCTTGCTCATGGTGAGATAAAGTGGTGTCCAAATAAAGCCAGCACTGTTCTAGGTGAGAATGTGGACGTCCCCCGATCTTGAATTCTATAAGAAATCCTACCAGAAGTCTCTTCTACATATACTTGAGGATATCCAAACCCCATGGTCTGCACATGTTCGTTCGTGTGGAAATATGGCCACATCCTACATCCACCAACAAGTCACTGTTACTTCAGATAAAAGAGGATTAACTGTGGAGGATGAGAAAGAAGCTGAAATGCAAATATGGAACTAGTTCCTTGTCACTTCCGCTGCCCGGGCTGCTGAGGCCTATTTTGATTGGATAGATCACTTAAGAATTCAATTATTTGTGAAACTTTTAATCAGGAGGTTCCTCCCCTTAACAGCGTTTACTAAGGTTGAACTACTCACTCAGCACTTGCAGATTTTGCCCTGCTGTGGAAGAAACCGTGGGCCTGATTTAGAGATTGGTGGATGGGTAGTCTATTGCAAGTGTGATAGTCCGTCCACCTTACTACAAGTGCATTATACCCTAATTCACTTGTAATAAGATGGACGGGATATCTCCCACATTTGAGATGGGAGTACCCATACGGCAAACTCTAAATTAGGCCCCGAATCTCATTCTCTCCTCCTTTGCTCAAAATGTAAATCAGTAATTACTCTTCCTTCTTTTATAGTTTATGCTTTGTCACAATTTATTTCAAGCTCTTGCTGTGTCAGGACAAAATATCTCAAATTCAGCTCTGCCCCAACTCCAATATCCTAAGTAGTTATGTTATGTATGTTTGACTAAATCAAGGCTACCATGTAAGCAATTTGTAATCGCCAATCTTGTAACGTATATTTATATACATTGTTCCCCCACAAACCTTGGCCACTGTTGATTACTGATTTGTAAAAAATGGTTACAGCATAGAAAGAAAAGTTTGATGCTATGTAGTGTCAATCTGTTTTAGGTACTGAGCCCGAACTAAATCTGTGTTTGGTTGATTGATGAAAGTCCTACCTTCTCCCTTGCTAAACTTAGCATTTTTGAAAGGGGTTACCCTTGGGTGCATGCAAGCAGTGATTGAGTGGTTGTTGTGAGGTATGGGCGTGACACGTTGCGTTTGAGGTAGTGTCTGCATAATATGTCCTGTTGGGCATATTCTATTTGAGCTCGGAATGTCTGCGTGGCCGTGTGTCCTGATAACTCACTTATTCCATTGCACTGGCTAAGCAGGCAGTGAACGGCTCACGGTTGATTTCTGTTATGTGTGAGTTGTTACTGAGGTTGCTTGTATAGTGTGCTATTTCCTTGAGTGCTAATCTTAAGCACTGTGTTGCTTGTGTCAAGTGATGTCAGTGGTGTTTGGCATGACTTAATCTTGCTTATGAGACATGAGTTTAGAATACATGTTTGGAAAGGGGCAGAGGGCTCAGGAAGAGACAAATGTGAGTTAAGTGTTGTGAGTGACACAATACCAGCATGGGGGCCTGTGGTACAGAAGTAGCATCAGCACAGGTGGAGAGCATGTATGCATTGAGCAGGTCAGCATGCAGAGCTTAGAAGAGGCAATGCAGGCCTGAGTTAGGATATTAGTGTTGAAACTGGCATGCTCAGGTGTGGTGCTGGTGATATGGCATTTCCCCCATCAAGTTAGAAGCCATAGTTATTTTTGAGAGATGGTATTGACTAATAGGTCCTCTTTACTAGTAGAATTCCCATTTTCATTTTGAAGAGCCGCCAAGATGGCTACTATCAGTCCTATACAAACAAGGCCTTTTCATCAAGGACTTGGCCATACTGGGCACCACCCCGGAAACCATTCCTAGCAAGCTGACATAGCTAACCACCTCCTGATACTAAGAAGACAGAGATTTAATACATTTGTAGGTCAAGTCTATTGCAATAGTTAATAATGAAGTAGATAAATGTACGATATATGCTATAGGATTCATCAGACAGGAGAGAAGGGAGAGCTTACACGTCTGTGGCAGTGGATCCAGTGGTTGTATTGTCCTTGGTTAAAGTCTGCAAGCTTCTTCTGCATTTGCCAATGGTGAACATTTAGACCCAAACAGGTGGTGGTCAACCTGTTAGTGCAGCGGATGAGTACCAGCCATAACTGTAGTTCCCTGTTACCAGGGATTGTTTTAGAGCAACCGTTCCGGCAGATGTGTCGGGAGCCTTTTCCTCAAATCTGTAATGGCACCTACTTCATGCACCTTTTTCTTTTGCAGAAGAGATCACCCACAAAGAGGATGTATTTCTGCAAACGTAAAAGAGAAATGGCCCCAAAGTTTACAAAGTTTTCTGCTTTTCTCCCTAAATGGGTGGTGCATTGCTCAAACATTATGTGGGAATTGATGTCCTAATAAGGGAGAATTCTGTTGTACAGACACCAGTGGTCCTGTTGCAGATCGGCAGCTAGTCAAAGGTTTCTGATGGAGGAGTCTGCTGAACTTCTACCATCTGAAATCCAGTGCTCTTCCCCGCCGCTAAAGGGTTTAAACCAACACCTATAACTAGCATTTGCATAAGGTGAGTTTGGGCTATGTCAAATGTCTTTAGGATTTGATTACTGTGGCAGGGTGAGCTGACCTTCATCAACTGTGTGCCAATTAGGTGGGACTGGTAGAGGAAGTGAATGAGGCCTTGAGTCGGGACTGCTGAGCTGTGGTTGTACAAAGAATAACAAATGTAAGTAGGTGGCTGAGCTCTCTTTTATTTGCTTCTAATATTGTTGTTAGACACGCAATGATTTATCTTAGGCATGCTCAAAAGTAGTGCTGTGGTCTAATGCATCATATACCGTGTCGCTCGTTTTCAATTCGTAATGTTTCCAGATAAGTACATAGCACGGTTTGTCAGTACAGGGGTTGTCCTTGCGTGTATTGTGGGTGACTAATATGCAGGGGGTGCACGGACAGCATGGATGGGTAGTGTGTGTTTGCAGGGTTCCTTAGAAAGACCCAGGTTCTCAGTGTCTAATGGAAGACAAGGTGCCTTAACTGCTGCCCGCTGTGTCTGTTTTTGGTGTTTTAATCTAGTATTTCGGGGCAGAAAAAAGGTTAACCCCCCTAAGCACCTTTTATGCTGGAAGAACCAATTTTCATGGAAACCAGGAAGAACAAGACAGAAAAATGATCGACAATTAAACTGACGTTGCTTTTTTTCTGCTTATCTGAGAGTTGTACTTATGTATTTGATTAGATATTGAATTTATTTGTATTGAACACAATTAAATGTACAGTTCTTATTTTATTCTGTACTTGTTTGTCATTGCACTGAGGCGGTAATACCTATGCTGATAAAGGATCATGGATCCAGACACCGAGAACACTGACGATTCAGTCACCTGATGATGACCGGTGCCAGCACGGCAAGGGCCTCGCCATACTGCTGCAGGCTGAAGACACCGCTTGTTAGAGTTGTCACAACTCTTGTTTACTTCCTCCCTTCGCTTGGTCAGTGATATTTCTAGTCTGGCTGTGATAATGATGCAACAGTGTAACCAGCCAGCTTCCTGCAGTAGTCCTGAAGCACCGAATTCTCACTGTGGGGATTTTTACAACCAGGCCATAGATGTGACTGATTAGATTTTCAGTTCCAGCGTTCTTCGGTTCTGCTGAATTGTGTCAGCTAGGTTTCTCTAGTTGTTAGGGCCCTTGGGTTATGTGTGTTTTTCCGTCTAGCCTAGTATCACCAGACCCATGTTTAACCAAACAAAAATCATAACTAAAAGTACATAAACACAGAGAGGGGCTTTGGATCAGCGGTCTTCATCCATTGGTCTGTTAAACTGTCTTTCACATTTTGCTTATTTGTTGCTTAATATTTAATGGGTTTTATTTTTCCAGGGTGTGACAGCTCCCGACACACACGCTACTTGCCCCCTTGCTTTCTCCTCTACACATTGGATGTATTGGTGCGAAGCAAAATGGACTCACAAAGTGCAGAAGAACATTTTTGTCGGGTGCAGTGTAGTCCAAGAATGCAAAATCATATTCCCCAAAGTCTACAACCTCACACATGATAAAAAGAAACTTTGCAGCATGTGCCCAGCGGTCACCGCTCTAGTTAGCGAATTATTTTCAATAGCAGCTTCATTAAGTTAATGCTACAGTGCAGTGGTTACTGCTTGCTATCAAATGCCAACTTGCTGTTGTCATGGATAGCAAGTTCCAACCCACTGGCTCTTTATCTCTCTCTGGTAGCCTTAGAGGAGTCTCACTCCCTCCTCTCCTCCCACCGCTTCCATGCCCGAGGTCTCTCTATAGTCATCCCCATTGTAACTCTTTCTCTCTCTCGTCTATGTATCTCTCTCTTACTCTCGTGTCCTAGGTTTTTCAGTGTCTTGTCCCTCCAGGCCTCTGTCTCTCTGTCCCAGGCACCCCAGAACACTTCCTCGATCTCTTTCCCCACTCTGATAGGGGCGCCAAAGCTTCTCCACCCATTAATTGTATGTAACAGCGCCTCAAACTCAGAAACACATCTGTCGGGTAAAGCTGGTGCTGCGTAGTTCAGGAATCCAAAATGTGATCCCCTAAAAGGCACGATTTCACGTTATAAAAACAAGCTTTGCATTCTGCACCCGCAGAGCACAGCACACGATAGTAAGCCATTTTCATGAGTCCATTTATAAACCTGAAGCAACACCTGAGCTTTCAAATTAATATTGCTCCTTGGGAAGACCTGTGTTTTGTGAACAATTCCAGAAGCTGAGCACAGTCTGTATATAACACTCAGGCTTCTCTCTCCCCTTGTCTCTTGCACACTTCTGTGGCCTGTCTCCCTGGACACCAAGTTCCATATTTACAAGTGGCCTGCACTGGTGCGTCACTTCTTGTGACGCACCAGCGGCGCTGGCTGCACACCCATATCTACAAGGCTATGCAAATACACTTTACATGGCATTTCACGTGGCCTTGTAGATATGGAGTAAGGCAATGCAGCGCAAGTCACTGCGTTGCCTTACTTTGCACCAGGGAGGCATTTCAATTGGTGTTGCATGGGTGTTCCCATGTGTTAGACCTGGCATCCTTGGTCGGCTTTCCCCTGTCTTTTTGCCTCTGCTTCCTGTATTTTTGATTGTGTGCTGGATTTTGCTTTTGATGATTTTGGTACTCTGGCCACTTTACCACTGCTGACCAGTGCTAACGTGCAAGTGCCCTCTATCTAAATTGTGATTATGATTGGTTATCCCGTGATTAGCATATTTGATTTACTAGTATGTCCCTAGTAAAGTGCACAAGAGGTGCCCAGGGCCTGTAGATCAAATGCTACTAGCGGGCCTGCAGCCCTGACTGTGCCCTCCACATGGGTAGCCTTGTAAACATGTCTCTGACCTGCCACTGCAGTGTCTGTGTGTGTGGTTTGGAACTGCCAGTTCGACCTGGCAAGTTCACCAACTTGTCAGGCCTAAACCATCTTTTTTACTACATACATATGGTAGGCCCAAGGCAGCCCCACGGGCAGGGTGCAGTGTGCAGTGTATTTAAAAGGTAGGACATGTTTGTGAAGTTTCTCCAAGGGTTTGGGCTGAGCTTGTCTCCTGTTAAGAAGTCTCAAGGATATCAAAGACATTATCTGCTAGCACCTGGGCTCTCTTGCTGAGACCCCTGACTTGCCAAGTGGTGCCACATCAGTCCCTGGTCCCTTGGAAGTAGAAGCTGGTTAAACCTGAGAGAAAATCCATGCACCGAGAATGGCATAAAAACTGACGCAACGCCTGCACCGTGGCTGAAAAATCAATGCAGTGCAGTTGAAATCAGTGCAGATTCACCATTGCTGTGCATCTGAATTTTTAAACGTATTGTCCCTGGGCATCAAATCTTCAACATCACTGCATGGACCCGTGGCTGCTGTCTGAAATTGATGCATCCCTTCCCTGCATTGCTTGCCCAGCGGGGAAAGAATAGCCGCGCAGCCTCACTTGCGAGTAAGGAATCAATGCATTGCTTGATTTTCTGATGCACCCTTGCCCCTGTGGCTTTATTTTTGGTGCATACTATGTACTTTGTGCTAAAACAACATGCCCATTGATTCTTATGGATTAAGGCTCTTCTTTTACTTCAAAATTTGATATCTTTACTTGTGTATGTTGGATTTTTGTCACTTTGATTTACATAATTATTGGCCATTGTTCCAAACTGGTGTGAAGTCCTTTTGTGGTGTTTTCACTATGTTACTGTATGTGTTTGTGCAAATACTTTACACACTGCCTCTGAGGTGAACCTGACTGCTTGTGTCAAGCTACCAAGGGGGTGAGCAGGGGTTATCTAAGCTGTTCATCTCCCTTACCCTGACTAGAGTAAGTGTCCCTACTTGGACGGGGTTTAAACTGACTGCTAACTAGAGACCCCATTTCTAACACTGGTGATCAGCGGTGAGGATAGGACTTGTATTTGTGCTTGACATACAGTGATTGGTGTACACTACTGTTTTATTGCAGACCTTTACACACCACATACTGTTTTCCTCTTAGATTTCTGCTTTTCTTTTGGGATCTCTCTACCTTTTGAAACTTTGCACCTTTGTTAAACCTTATCCACAAACATGTCTCAGTCCGAGGAGCAATCAGCAGTTGCTACAGATGTGTTTGAGCTGGAGGAGTTGGAGTACACAGTAGCCCAGCTCAAGCAGTTTTTCAAGGAGTGCAGGGTGCCCAATAAAAGCTCCACCAAGAAGGAAGAGCTGCAAAAGGTACTGAGGGCCTGGTTGCCAGCAAAAGAGGCTGAGGAGCACACTGTGGAGGAGAATATCGCTGTGGATGAGGAGGTGCAGAGCATACATGATGATTTTATGGATAACCAGGACCTGCCTGGAGGGAGGGCCTCCAGAGCAGGCAGCAGTGTTTCTTCTAAAAGTCTGACCCCAGAAGAACTGAGAGAAAGACAAGCAGCGAGAAGGCACCATGTGGAGCTTGAGAAGCTCAAGCTGGAATTAGCCAAAATTGATAGAGGCAGAAGCAAAGGAAATGGCAATGGCCATGGAGGAGAGAGAAATGTTGTTAGCTCATGAGCTGAGCTTGAAGGAGATGGATCTGAAGGGCAGGTACAGCACAGATGGTGGCAGCAATACCACAGTGAAATCTGAAAGGAAGATGCACATTGACAAAGATCCGGTGAAGGATTATTAGAGGGAGGATGACATATACTTGTGGTCCAAGGGGTATGAGTCAGCTTTCCACATGAACATGGTTCTTGAAGTGCACTGGGGGGCACGGCTGTGGAAGGACTTTGAGATAGAGGGTAGGGGCACCTTGATAGCCTTAAGGGATCCTCAGGGGCTCACCTACTCTGCCATGAAAGACACCGTTCTCACTAGATGTGGTCTCACTCCAGAGCAGCACAACAAAAAGTTTAGGTCTTACAAGAAGGGTGATTCTCAAACTTGGATGGAATGTGTTGATTCTTTATGCAGAGCACTGGATGGGTGGGTGAAGGGCAGCAAGGTAACAACTCACAACTTATGAGGGACTGTACAATTTGATTGCATGGGAGCACTTCTATAGTCTTTGCTTTCCAGAGCTGTACCAGCACCAGACTTACAGCAAGCTGACTGACCCCAGGAAGCTTGTCCAGGAAGCGACCATTGGGAGACTGCCAGGGTCCAAAAGATGTATGGGGGAGACACCCCCAAGGGTGGGCAGGGTCCCCATCAGAGGAAGTGGGGGGCAAGGGTAAACTGGGGAACTTCTCTGAAGGGTTAGGGTTGGCAGATCCCCATGGTGAGAAGAAACCTTGGATCTCTATAGGGAAACCTGCAGAGAAGGGTACCCTGCAAATGTTATGCATGTGATCAGCAGGGTCACATAAGGGGGGATCCCAAGTGTTCCAAATGGACACCGGTACCCACTGGTGCACAGTCACAGGGTTTGGCCAATGTCGCGCTTCGGGAGGGGTTGGTCCCAGAAGAAGGGTGGCAGCCAGCTGAGATCACCCTTGTCTCACTAGTGAACAGTGAGATGGTCCAGAGGACCCTCGTGCCTGAGAACACTAAGAAGTACAGGCAGTGGGTGACCATCAATGGACAGATGGTAGAGGCTCTGAGAGACACTGGAGCCAGTGTGACTACTGTCAGGTGTCAACTGGTGTCTGAACAGCTTGTGGTCCCCAACGTGGTTTACCAAGTAGGTTGCTGTAGACAACTATGAGCACCTGTGCAAGGTGGTGCAGGTTCCCTTTGAATGGAGGGGGGTCTCAAGTTCCTTGAGAGAACCTGAGAGTCCAACCACATCTGTTGATTGTTTGCTAGGTAACGACCTGGAGGGTTCCCCTTGGTGTCAGGTGGAATGCCAGGCGCACATGGAGATGCTGGGTGTGCCTGGGTGCGCATGTGTGACCACCCAGTCTATGGCAGCCACTCAGGGTGATCAGGAGGACCTGAGCCTGAAAGAGTGGCCAAGGTGCCTGCCATGAAGAAGTGAGGCAGGAGGGATGGGAAACTTGCCCCAGAAGTTGCCATGGTCCAGGAGAAGGCTGAACCTGAAGGAGACTCCCCAGAGCCTACAGGGGAACAAGTGGCTGAATTGGGGGATGTGCCTGAGCTGACCCATTGGCAGCAGGAAAGGGGTCCTACAAGGGAGGAGTTCAGCGAGACGAAGAAGCCATGCCCTTCTCTTGTGGGTCTGCAACAGCAGGCTGAAGACCAGGCAGCTGGCGAGGAGTTTTGATCACATTGGATTTACTGGGAGGAGGACCTCCTATATAGTGAGCCTAAGGTTCCTGAGCCTGGGACCGCGCAAGTCCTGGTGGTACCCGAGCACTTCAGAACCTTCCTATAGGGTCTGGCTCATGATGTGCCTTTGGCAGGGCATTTGGGGCAGGACAAAATGTTTGAGAGGATTGTCACCCACTTTTACTGATCCCAAATGTGCAGGCACTCTGATGCATACTGTAGATCTTGCCATACTTTGCCAGGCATGTGGCAAGAGTGGGGGGAGATGCAAGACTCCCCTCCAACCATTCCCTGTTGTGAGCACACCTTTCAAGTGGATGGAAGTTGTCATTGAGGGGCCTCTGGATCCAAGACAGCCGTGGACAACAGGTTTATCTTGGTCTTGATGGAGCATGTCACCTGTTACCCGGAGGCCATCCCACAGATGTCAGTGATGGCCCCATGATGGGCCAGGTACTGATGGGGATTTTGACCCGCATGGGGTTCCCCAAGGAGGTGGTACATGACTGGGGTACCAACTTCATATCTACTTATATGAAGTCTATGTGGAAGGAGTGTGGGGTAACCTAAAAGTTCACCACTCCTTACATCCCACAAGAAAATGATACATACTATTGCTAGAGAATGGTAGAATATTAACAACATTGATTATCTTTCCGATAGGTATTATAGTTTTAATGAGCACATACTATTGCTAGAGAACAGTAGAAAATTATCAACATTGATTTTCTTTCCCGTTTTCCACAGGTCATGTAGAAACTATAACTCATTCCACAGAAGAGTGTGCAGTGACAATGCTTGATGTTGTTGCCTAAAGCACAGGAAGGCTTATTGGTGCATCTGTATATCTGAAATACTTACTGCTTGTATCTTTAGTTTTCAGAAATTATATCTTACATATCAAAATATAGAAAGTTGGTTACACAGAGACAGAGTTCAGTTATATCAATTTACAATTGCAATAACACTTTCTTCTCAGAACAACCATAATCTAAAGATATCTCCTTTGCCTTGTAGAGATTCGCTATATCCATGACCTGGACAGCCAGTTGATGAATCAGAACTTGGTGGAATGATGTGTCTGTTTCCTCTCTTATCCCATTCCTCTACATGTGGTCAAGGTTGGGGTGGCAAGAGTTGGAAAAGAACATTGCTTGTGCTGGATCCTGTGTACAGGATTAAGGGCAAACTGGCAGCTTGGTGTTGCTTGGGACTGGCTCCAGTCAATGGTATGGCAGAGGGATCTAGGAGGCTAGTGAGCCATCCTTGTAGGCTATAAAGTCACCATTTCTATCTGTGATATTGCACTAGGATGTAGGTGGGTATGGAAGCATATCTAAATACACTATGAATAAACAAAATCTGACCTCCCAAGTCAATCTTTATCTGTTATGCGTAGTCTGCATGACTGTCCTTCTCAGCTGATTAACAGAACACCTGGCTTATTCAGAGAGCAGGCAGGCTGGGGCAGATAAAAGGGTGTTATGTAGAGTGTTAATCACACTTAGAACTCATTTGGATAACAGATGAAAGTTTTTTATTCTATGCATTCCATTCTTGAGGTCAGTGTGGATTTTATTTTTTCTTCGTCTGATGGGATCAGGGAAGCACCACGTCCTGCTTACTACACAACCACTCATCCAAGTGTGACAGTGAAATACTCATTAAATGATTCTCTTAGTAAGAATGACTTAAACTGTATGCAACATTAAGGAAAACAGACCTAAATGAGATGCAGACCCACATGCCAGGCTGTCCAAGAGCCTTCTACAGGCCTGACTCTATAATAAATTATATCAAAGCACAGGAAGCTGAGAGGACAAGACCACGATCAGCTGAAGCCCAATGCCGTTTGAGCTGGGGCTACCACAGAAGAAACATCATAGAAGATGTGCCTTTCATTGAACCAGACTAAGAATGAGCCATCCTGTGATGATGTCACTGGAGAGGAATGTAACACAGTAACATCGGCGGGCTGTGTGATGTAGGTGTGTTCCATGCTTCTTCCTGACAGATGTTCTCTGTGCCCATTTTGTACTGGATGTATTAATTGTGTTCTTTAATAAACGTTGTTTTCAGGGTCAACCTGTAAGAAGGATCATTACAAAGTTGACGACGAGGGTGAAAAGACCTTAGTTCCTGAAGTGCTGGGAAAACAACTGGTGACACTCGGCCAAAGTCACAGACAAGGTTCATGTATGGTTTGGGGCACAGAGGCAGTTCATGTGATAGACAGCAGCTGTTGGAGTTGGTGTGACCGTGTCCTTTTGTTCAGCTGTATACATGTTATTGTGGGAATTTGACTTACTTCAATACGACTTGGTCATCGAGGTTTGGGAGGCTCTTCATTGTAGCGGTTTAGCTTGATCATAGTACTTCTCAGCGCACGCATTGTTTTCTTGCCACGTGCATCTGTTGCTACGAGCTCCATTGCCTGTCAAAACACGGTACAGTAGCTGATGGCAGATGACGCAAAGATTTAGAGGTTGTGAATGATAATGGGGAGATTTGATGCAGAAGCTTTGAGGGGTGTTCCTAATTCAATTTTATCGATCAGATATTTGGCATTTTTGACATACCTTGGCCTAAATAGGTACTTCTTTCGCCTATAGTCCAGAAGAGGCCCACAATTAGAAGGGGCTGAAAAGCATCAACCTTTTTACTTAGGGAGAGGTTGTGAGAAATATTAAATAAAACCTATAAGAAATGTCTATGGTACACATCTTTCTCTAAATATAAACAATAGCAGTTGTTGTGTTCAGAACATGATGTAACCATCTCTCATGTGGATTAACATCTAAAGCACTGTTAATAACCACATTTTTTTAAAGCAAAAGGATGACTGAAGTACATTCTTGTTGAATTGAAATGTTACAACAAATGTTTGTGTTGATTTATGTACAATTATGTTTTTGTCTTATATGTTGAGTATGAAATGTAATTTTTGTCTTGAAGTATTGTGACATGTTTAAAATGTTTGATTTAGGCTATTCTGTCATTTGATTAAAATATCATTAATTGAAATGTAGAAATGAATTGTCCTTCCAGTGATTGATTTATAGTTTCAGTGTTGTATTGATGATTACATCTTTTCCTACTATTGCACCACTTTTTTGTATTATGTGGCAGATGACGCAATGGTAT
Source organism: Pleurodeles waltl (assembly GCF_031143425.1). NCBI lineage: Eukaryota > Metazoa > Chordata > Amphibia > Caudata > Salamandridae > Pleurodeles > Pleurodeles waltl. The sequence goes on along the minus strand of NC_090445.1, from coordinate 427,516,675 downwards.
CCATTTTGTGATTTATAGAAAAACAAGGTCTATTTTCCAAGGAAACTGATGTTGAATGACGTAAGGGCGGCAATCTTTCAACTTTATGATGAATTGAATAATGCATTGAAAGAAGCACGAAGTACGACATTACCAAAACGGGAAATTCGAAGTATTACTAAATTTTTGTGCTTACAGTGATAGGCACATCTTTATACCTAAATAGCATCTTTTACAGAGTTCGTTATCTGTAAAAGTAAATGACAGTGATTTGTACAAAATCAAGTGCAAATCAAAATATACAGCGATTTGCATGCTTTATGGAGTTTAAGTGATTTGCAGCCTTTTAACATCAGTGCAGATGAATGTGGTCCAATTCACACAGTGTTAATTCATATTTTTTGACTTATCAATTTACTTACCTGGTTAGCTTACAACATGCAGAATATATCACTCCAGCACCGTTTCTTAAAGACACAAGTGATCCACCTCTTGAATGTAAGTTATGGTTAAGATAATTTAAAGCCTATTTAGTAGTTATTGATGGGCAACAACTTAGACCTGAGAGAAAGAAGAGTTTAATGTATTATTACTTAGGAGTAGAAGGTCAAAACATATTTGATCATCTACCCATATATGGACCTGGAGATGGAGAAGATTTCGATGAGTTTGAGGTGGCAGTTATGTAACTGGTTAAATATTTCATTAAAACAAAAACATTGTAGTGCATAGATATAATTTTTTTACTAGGTCACAAAGCCCCACTGAAAGCATAGACACTTTCATCACAGCTTTAAAAGTACTAGCTGCTAAATGTGATTTTTGAGAATTTTACATCACAACTCATCAAACATCAATTAGTTGCCAGATGTCATTCTAAGAAAATTCAAGAGAAGTTGTTGACATGCAAAAAACCTTCGTTAGACAAAGTCATTGATATAGCAAAGAGTATTGAATGTTCATTTGAAGATGCAAAGCAGTTAGAAGTGTCATTGTCTAATACAACAATTTCAGGGGTTGTTAGTAACAAAATTGCTTCTAATCAAAATAGTGATAGTAGGAAACAAGTATCTACAGGTGTTCAAAATATTGACAACAAAAAGCAGGCATTTGTTAAAGGCAGCAAGTATAACACACAAGTCAAAATGAATAAAACAATTAGCTGTTACAGATGTGGGTCTTTACTTCATGTGTCACCTTTTAAGAACTGTCTAGCCATAAATCAGCAATGTAGGGGTTGTGGAAAAATTGGACTTTTTTAGAGTGTGTAAAGGAGCTAAAAGGAATGGTGTTCGGTGTGTGTTGAATGATAATGATGATAATGATTGTGATGAACAATTTAGCAACAAAGAATATGTGTTTGTAATTAAAGGTGCAGAACCACAGACAAGTAAAGTGATAGTAGATCCTGACACTGAAGTTTTAATTAATGGAGTAGAGATAAAACTCTTAGTTGATACAGGAGCTCCTATTACAGTTGTATCACAAGACAAATTCAATGAATTCTGGAGTAACAAAACACTCTGTGGTAAGCAAGATATAGCTAATTGGATATTTTTGTGCCTCCTTAGAAGTTTTAGATAATGTCAATCAAGGGAAGGTTTACGTAGCAAAAAGAGGAATTCATTTTTTAGGGTTATTGCACCAAGCTGAATTTAATTTAACAATCAAACCTGGGTGGGACAAACCTGTCTTTATTGACAAGAAAGATAGAAGTTCAGTTAAGCACATTTCTAATATTAAGGAAGTTTGGGAGAGGAAATTTGGAAAGATATTTCAAGATCGATTAGGGGAGATTAAAAATTCTACTCACACTATAAAGATCAATCAGGTAGCAGTTCCTGTTAAACACAAGTTAAGGAATATACCTCTGAGTGCGAGGACAGAATTGTCCAAGTTATTGGAAGATTTGTATGACCAAGATATAATTGAAAAAGTTGAGGCAACCTTATGGTTATCCCCCCTAGTTTTAGCAAGGAACAAAACAGGAGATCTAAGAATGTGTGTTGACTTAAGAAGTCTTAATGAAGCAATATGGGTAGATGATTTTCCATTGCCAAGGATTGAAGACTTAATAACACAAATTGGTTCTTCAAGTTAGTTTACCAAATAAGATGTAAAATCCGCATACCTTCAGGTGGAACTAGATATTGATTCCAGACATTTAACTGCCTTTGTAACTCCTGGTAGGATTTTTCAATTTTGTAGGCTGCCTTTTGGCCTGGCATCGGATGCTGCTGTTTTTCAAAGGTTAATGTCAGACTTGTTTCAAGAAAATCCTTATGTTGTAGTATTCCAAGGTGACATTTTGGTCTTTTCAAATAATTAAGTGGAACATGACAACATATTGGGTGATGTTTTAAGTACTTTAGAAAGAACAGGAGTAACTTTAAGAAAAGATAAATGTATTTTCAAATGCAGAGAAATAGAGTATTTAGGGCACACTTTTGCAGAGCAAGGAATCAGACCCAAACCAAGCCTGGTAAAAATCATTTTAGAAGCTCCTGCTCCAAAAACCAGAGACCAATTTTTGTCTTCCCTTGGTATGTGTGAGTTTTATGCACAACTTTTAAAGGATTTTGCAAAGAACACTGAATGTTTCAGGTCATTATTAAAAAGAGGAACTATATTTGTGAAGTCTGATGAATGTGAAAGAATTTATGAGAAAATTAAACAGGAAATTGTCAAGGCTCCTGCTTTACAACCTTTTGTGAAAGGAAAGAAAACTATTGTGACAGTTGATTCATGTGAATATGGTTTAGGGGCTGTGCTGTCATAATGTAATAGTGCACATGAAAGTACAATAGGGTTTGCATTGAGAACATTACGCCAAGTAGAGCTTTAAACTGATTACCGTCATCTAGTGGACATTTTATCAGATAAAAAGGTGAAACATTTGACAGCTCGCATTGCAAGACTCTTTGCCAAACTTTTAGAATTTACATTTATGATTGAGCATATTCCAGAAGGTAAGAATTGTAGGGCAGAATGCTTATCCAGGTTACGGATTGAGGATAATGGAGAACAAGATTGGGAAACAGAGACTGAAAAGTGTTGCTTGGCATGTGTTAAAGACATCGACATGTGCAGAGGAGAGAAATAATGGGTAGACTCTGAAAAGAGAAAACATTGTGTGAAGTGATGACTTTAGATAAATAAGGTTGGTCTAAGGTAAAAAATGTATCTTTGGATTTACACATGTTTTGGAAGGTGTTAGATGAAGTGTCCATTGAAGGGGAAAAAATTAGTGCGAGGAAACAAACTTGTACCTCCAGAATGTTTTCGACAAAGAATAATTTCTGTAGCACACACTGGTCATTTGGGTGCTACTATTACAAAAAGAAAAATAAGAAGGGATTTTTGGTGGCCCAAAATGGACAGAGAGATTGATGAGTTTGTTAAGATGTTCACACAAGATGTAATAGTAGTGATAAAGTCTTAGTTACGGAGAGTACTGTAGATTCACTTGTTCCTTTGCCAACTAATGCATGGCAAAGGTTAGGTCTTCATTTTCTAGGACCTCATCATATTTTAGCACCCAACAAGAGGTATTTCATAGTGGTAGTAGATCATTTGTTTAGATGTGTTGAAATTGAACTGATTAGGGTTCCAACTCCCAGAAGTGTAATTGATTGCTTGTAAAGGATTTTTATCCAAGAAGGTTTTCCGGAAGAAATTTCATCTGACAATGGGGTGTAATTTATTTTGACAGAGATGCTTCAGTTTTTGAATAAACGTGGTATCAAACTTATTAGGACACCCTTGTACCATCCACAAAGTAATGGAAAGTAGAACATTTTAATAAAGTGTTGGTGGATTGTATTCAAGCTGCACATAGAAACAGTATGTGTGTACATCAAGCAATCAACGATTAAGGCCCTCATTATGAACACGGCGGTCCAAACCGCGCCGCCGCCGGTGGCAATAAAATACGCCAACAGAGGAGCGGTCCGGACCACCAAATAATGAACCAACAGAAACACAGGCATCCTGAAAACCACCCACCTTCAGTAGAGGATTGCGGACGACGACGGCACAGTCCGCCCACAGGCTGACAGAAAGGCCGAACACGCCCATCGAATAATGAACCACTAGACCGCCGTTAGTTCCGGGGTGGGAACCACCGCCACGCAAAGCCAGGCAGAAACAAACCCAATATAAGGAAACACTCACCTGAGGCTCACACAATGCGCCGAAGCAGACATAGATAGAGAGGTGCAGATCATGCCAGCCCTTCTCCTTGCCACATACCTCCACGACCGAGACCGCCGACGAAGATGACAACGGTAAGTACCTCAACATACGACACCAGGGAGGAAAGGGCACAGTTACATACCCTACACTCCACCCACCCTGCAACGCTCCCACAACCCTTCACAGCAGCACAACCCATACACTCCACAGCAAGAGGTACTTAACCGACACAAGGCAAATCCAACCTGACCATAGGACATACAAATGCCCCACAACCACAAACAAGGAAACAAGAGATTAGGGTTCAAGAGTGTACCGCTAAAGCACAGGCCACACATAAATATTTATTGCAACTCACAGAGCTAACTATTCACAACAAGGCCAATGGCCAGTTCATAGTGCCAGACGTGTTTGGGCTACAATAGCCCCAAAAGTGCACGGTACTCCACCTAATGGGGCAACAATGAGGCATCCAGGCACCTCAGGGAACAGAGGCAGGGAGTGGTGGGGGTTGGGGATTTGCGACGGGGATGGGGCTTGGACTTGCGTTCGGAAGGTGGAGGGGGTTTGGGTTTGGCCTTGGAAGGTGGGGGTGTGTGCTTCGACCAGGTGGAGCCAGATGGACTTGGCTCTGCACGGGGCTTCTTCCTGTCTTGGGAAGGGGCATGGGAATGTGAAGGACGGACAGGGGTGGGCTGTGAAGTGTAAGGAGTGGAAAGGGCAAGGAGATGCGCACGCTTAGGCACAAGGTGGGGGTGGGCCAGTGGGTTAGAAGAGGTCATCACGGAGAGGAAAAGTTTATTCAGAGCAATTGGGTTGGGCCTGGAGGAGGGTGTGGGAGTGGAGGTAGAGGGTGTGGACGTGAGTGGTCTAGGGGTGCGTGTTGTGGGTGCAGGTGACTGGACAGTATGCTGAGGTGCGGTGGATGTATGATGGGTGGGTGTCTTGGTGCGTTTATGTGTTTTTGGAGGAGGGGGGTGGACGCAGTGGGGGAAGACAGGCTGCCAGTGTGGATGTATGTTGTGTGGGTGTCTGCAAGTCTTGTGAGTGTGCTGCATGTGTCAACTACAGTAGTTGTGGTGAGTGTCTGGGGTGCATGTATGGATGTCTGCTATTGTGGTGAGTGCAGGAATAGGCTCAGCAACAGTGACTGAAGGTGCAGTTCCTGGGAGTGTGCATGTAGAGGGGACCGACAGGGAGGCGGAAGAGGTGGGCACACTAGGGGAAGTGGATGTTGCTGTGTGTGCATGTGTCAGTTGGCTGTGTGAATGCTTGTGGTGGGAGGTGTGGTGCTTGTGTTTAGAAGTGTGCTTTTTGTGTGTTGAGGTGCTTGACTGCATGTCAGATTGTGTGCTTTGGACGGGTGAAGGGAGTGGGATGCTGGAAGGGGTAGAGGAGGTTAGAGGGGGGGCGGAATGATCAGGTAACTGGCTGCCATCAAAGAGGAGGCCAGAGCCTTAAAAGATATCTGTAGGCCAGACATGGCACAGTGAATGCCATCCAGATAGGCATTGGTCTGCTGCATCTCTGATGCTAGCCCCTGGATGGCATTGAGGATGGTTGTCTGCCCTACAGAGATGGTTCTCAGGAGGTCAATAGCCTCCTCTGTGAGGGCAGCAGGGCTGACTGGTGCAGGGGAGGAGGTGCTTGGGGCGAAGGAGACGCACACCCTTCTGGGTGAGCGGGCACGGGCAAGTCGGTGGGGAGCAAATGGGAGGGCGGCAGATGGCAGAAGATGATACTGTAGGGGTGTGCCCACTAGGATCCACCAGGAAGCCCCCATCGGAGGAGGTGTCGGAGTCACTACCTCCAGTGGTAGTTGCCTCCCCGTGGTACTCCCCTCGCCCTCCAACCCACTGGTCCCCTTGGCGTCAGATGACTCTGCCTCCGAGGATCCGTCGGCCACTGCATCCCCACTCGCCGGTGCCTCAGCTCCCTTGCCAGATGATGCTGATGTACACCAACAACACTAGAGAATGGGATGGGGAGACAAAACAGGAGAGACACTTTAAATAGCTGAAAGGAGTGAACATAGTGGCCAGACATACACCCACCCAGAAGACCCCGCCAACAGGCAGCCCCTTCCAGTATGCCCATGGCCATGCCCCTGACTAGTGACCAGAACCCTGCTCTACACCCATCCCCTGAACTACCTAAGGACCCGACGTGTAGGAGACCTGACCCAAACACCCCTACACCCTACGGGGGCCTTCATGTAGATGGACTTCAGTCACAGTCCCTGCAACTAAGCAGCATAAACCCTAATGCACACACAGACATCCATCAAGGGTTAAGATTGTGATATGTGTACTCACCCCCTTGTGACTGCTGTACAGCCTTCAAGTCCCCATCCAGGTCTTGGTACGCCACCGCCAGGATGCGTAGCTTGAGGGGGGTCAGTCGGCTGTCGGCGGTGTTTACTGCCTTGTTCATAATGACCGCCTTGGTGTGGTCTTATCACAGCACATCACATGTAGCCACTAGCAGAAGTCCTTTTGAACTTATGAGGGGAAGGGTTGCATCCACTAAACTGTGTCCATTTTGGTTGGTAAAGTTATTTCATGAAGGAAACAATGTAAAAGAAATTTGGCAAACAGCTGAAAATAATTCCAATGATATGAGTATGAGGAAAATTGGCAAATTTTGTAGTAAATGTGGCAGATTGAAAGTGGGAAATTGGGTGAGGGTAAAAATCCTGTGTTGATATGAAAAGTTTTATTAAAATGTAAAGAATCTCAATAAATCTGTGTATTACACAGGAATGCAATGAAACTGACTGATGGAAGTTGGTGGAGTGAGTCTTGAATACTTTTAGATCCCAGTATACACTTTCAAAATTCCACTAAGGATAAATACAGTAAGAAAACCAACAAAATCAATAATAACAACGATAACAACACTGAAATAAATAGAAGAAGTACAAGGGTTCATTTGAAACCAAAGAAATTACAAGACTACATTGTATCTTAAGTGCAGGATTCAGGATTCATTGATTTTACTGTTCAAATTCAATGAAGACCCTGTATTTTGATTAACATTCACTTATATATGTTGATTTATTTTGCAGTTTAAATAAATCACATCCTAATGTTTTGTTTAAAGTACAATATACTTAATTTAAAGAAGGGGGAGGAGGTATAGGATAGGATTTATTTAAAGGTAATTTAAGGTTTTAAGGTTTTTATTGAAAGGTGTGGATTTAGTTGTAGATGCTAGTGTGTTGTTCAGTACACACAATATTTTATTTTAAAGAAGGGAGAAATGTGGTGATGTCACTGAGAGGAATGGAACACAGTGACATTAGTGGGCTGTGTGATGTAGGTGTGTTCCATGCTTCTTCTTGACAGTTATTCTCTTTTCTACCTTTGTACTGGATGCATTATTTGTGTTCTTCGATAAACATTGTTTTCAACATCAATGTGTAAGAAGGATCATTACACATCCCCAATGCATTGCTTTAAACCTGAGTAGTCCATCCCAGTGAGACTGGAGTGCAGCAGACACCACATTACACATAAATGTATTGAAACTCAGAAGTGCAGTTTGCTCTTAACACATTCCTACCTATGAGTGTGCAGAGATCTGGACTGGTTTAAACAAATAATACACCATACAGCTGAGAGGAAGGATATCACGGCCCCTCCAGAGAGACGACAGACTTCTCTTGCATTGGCCCCTGAGGCACTGTCCTGGACTTTGATGCACACAGTAAGGCATCATGGTTACATTCAGGCAGTGGGCTAGAGGGAGGGGATGACTGGGTTCTTTAACTCGCATATCGTCAACACCACCTTTAAAAAAAAAAGTTTTACCTCAGACACAGGTTTGCAATGACTTTGAATTTAACTTTCCAGAACAAAGGTCCAGAACAAAGGTCTCTGGGCAATCTTCTGTGACCCAGTTGTTACGCTAATCTGTGTCCTCCAGAATTTTTGTTTGCATTTTATTTTTTTTCTGAGAGAATATTAGTTTGGGTTGCACTTTACTCCAAAATTATTATTGTATTTAACCTCTCCTCCCTCAACAGTTTACCTCCAGAAACCTAGAGATTTTCCCTTGGCTACCTTTTCTGTTAGTTGTGCCTCATTTGTTATTAAGAAATTAATGTTGATCCATTTACCTACAGTTGTTTGAGGTTTTTATGTTGTACCTCCAGGTTGTTGCTGGAGTCACTGACTACATTTTACTTGGCTGAAGTGGACAATGGCAATTCTGGGTGAGAAACTAGTTCTTCTTTGCTATGTCCTGTATTCGAGGTGACCTGGAAAGGTTACCGTGGGCTTTGCTCACTGCACCAAATAATACGCACAAGTGCACTGAAAAATAACAGATAGTATTGGAACAGTACCAGTAGCAGGGAGATATATACTGTAGGACAGTGCACAAAATAACACTTCATTACATGGCTGCATCTGACTTAACCAGCACTCCATGTCTGTATTCTACTGCCAGTTAGTGGGGAGGGGGGGCATTTAATCGCCATCACTTTACATTATCTTATAAATTTCTTTCTTCTGGATTTCCACAGGACTCTGACATGAACCCAACTCTGGCTTTGTTCACCAGACCTTTTGGTCTCACTTTTCATCGCAACACCAATGGCACTTTTATGGATAGTGACATTTTCTCTGCCATTAGGAACTTCAAGGACTGTCTCTGTCCCACCGTACATAGGATGCTTCTTTTCTTTCTAAAGCTAAACTCGGACAAAAGTGAACAGAACTTCTGTTCGGTACCACAGCCACTGGTGGCCTTCTGACCTTTCTCCTCTTTACCTCTTTGTTTCTACCTGCAATACGGCTGTCTGTTCATCTCTGGCATACAAAAGTACTTCTGGGCAACATCAACAAGCTAGTCCTCACTTGTCTCAAAATCTTAAGCAAGAGTATTTTCATCCTTTCTTCTACCTTTTTGAAAATTATAGTTCATAGCATAATTTCACCTCATTTGGACACCTGCAAATCTCTCTTTGTAAATCTCCCTAAATGCCCTATTTCCAAATTGCAGGCTGTGCAGAATTTGCATCTGCCATCATTCTGCTGCTCAATAATTGCATCCATATCTTTCCTTCTTTAGATCTGCTTCATTAGTTTACAACTAACAAATATTCATTCTCCCTGCTTATGTCATCTGGCAGTGCTCTATGAAGGTCTGGGTTTTATATCCCGCTGACCCTTTAAATGCATCCATACTAGAGCTTTAACTCTTCTGCAAACTTGCTTATGGTTCCACATTTCTGCAGGTATAGCCTTGTGGTATGCTCTGTTCCGGTTCTTACCACCCAAAACTGGAACACTCTTCCTTCTTCCTGCATACGAGCCAGATTACTGCCAGCATGAGGGCATCCTGCGTCTGGGTAAGAGCATACTCCAAAAGTATCTTATTCATTCAATCAATAGGTCCAAGGATTGTTCTGGAATGCTGGTCTTTCTTTTCCTTAAACATTAACACTGGACACTGAAGGCCTGATTACGAGTTTGACGGACCCAACATGGGACTGCCAAAATCACAGGGATTACGCCACTGCCATGCCCCCCCCTCCCATTACAAGTTTTCCACCAGTCTGACCTGGCTGACTGGCAGAAACCGTGAAATAGAGCGTTCCCGCCAGTCTGACCGGCAGGAAAAGTGCTACAAGAAAACAGTTGGATCCCTTAAAGGAGCTGAGTGCTGTCTTGTGAGTTCAGCGCCGTCCTGGATGATTACAACCAAGACTGCCGTCACCCAGTCGGGATCTTGGACCCTGGCAGAGAAGGTGGTCCGTTGGCAGTCCACCCGCGAAACTTGCTTGTAACGTGGTGGTCAGGCCGTCTATCACCACAAGTCTGACAGTCTTGTGAGCGCCATACTTGTAATCAGGCCCTGAATCTCTTCAGCAGGATGGCCTTTGTTGTCAGTTGACTGTCTGGGCTGCCAAACTACTCTTCTGAACAGGGCCTTTACAGCTGCCTCTCTTGGTAGCATTTAAATGATGGCACATAATGTCACTACACTTTTAACAAAATCAGCACTTTAATGTTGGTGTTGTAGCCACACTAGATGTGCCTAGAGGCTGAGCAGGGGCTTGCCGAGCGCCTAATGGGCTATCCTGCAAGTGCATTACATGTAACCTAAACCTGTTAATTTCTGACTCTATCCTGAAGCGCTCAAAGGATGTAAATAAAGAAGCAGATGATTTGAGTCCATACCGGTTACGGAGTAAAGAGGACTTTGTTTTGACGTGAAACAGCGATGAGTGCAAACTGGCCTCACGAAGGAGTGAATACAGAGGGCCAGGGACAATGGGGAATGGTATAGATGCAATAGGGGTTATGAAGAGAAACCTCACATCATACCTTGACACATAACCTAGTGCCAGGAAGAGTGAAAAGGTAGAAGAACCCAATGTTTCTCCGGTTAAGAATGAGATTCTTTCTACCTTGGCACATCGGAAATAAGCACTCGCCTGTCTTACCTGCAAAAGTCTGTGGTATTGTATTTAAAAACAGACAAACTAAATTGCAGTCCCAGTTGTCAGTGAGCGGGAAGAAGAAAGAGCCATTGGTTGTGTAGTGGTGGTTATTACAAGAGTGGAACGACAGGAGGACAGAACATAAACAAAAATAATGGTGGGGAGGAAAAGGGAAACCTGACGCAAACAAGAGAGGTGAGAACTAATGTGAGAGAAAGAGGTGAAGAGTTGAGATCTGAGGGCATGGTAGAAAAGTGAGACTTAGAAGGCTGGTGACAGTGAACGTGGGTGCCTGGGGGGGGGGCAAAGAGGGTGAGAACTTGGGGGCAGGAGATGAACAAGAGTCTCACCTGGGACCGAGACTTATAGTCGCAGATGAGATAGGGGTACACACATTGGGGAGAAGGAGCAAGAGAGAGAGAGAAATTAGACCTTTGGGATAACAGAGGAAAGAAAGTGAGTCTGAGAGGAGGGAGTAAAGTTGCTTTTTAGATTGTGAGTTTGAAAATGCCACTTTTAGAAAGTGGGCATTTTTTCTTGCTTATCCATTCTGTGCCTCTGCTAGGCTGCTGAATCCACATCTGGGTCAGACTAACAGTTGAGCTGTTTGTGGATTCCTCCTAGACAGTAACACAAAAGGAGCTGAGGTGTATCCAGCATATCTTGATGGGTCTTCCTGGGCTAGAGTGGGAGGGAGGAGCTGACACCTGCACTTGAAAGGGCTATGCCTGACCTCACACATTACAGTCTCCAACCCCCCAGTATTGGACTGCTGACCCCAGAATTTTAGAAACTTCTGGATCAAGAGGAACATCTGCCAAGGAGAAGAGCTGAAAAGCTATGAGTAGGAGTACTGCCTCATTGCTGTATATTCTTTTCTGGGTTGGCCTGCAGTTGCTGCTTCTGCCTTAGAGAGGGCAAAGACTGGACTTTGCTGTTTATTCTGCTTGTGAAGTTTCACCAAGGGCTTGGACTCAGCTTGCCTCCAGTTAAGAAGTCTCATGGACATCAAAGACTTCATCTGCCAGCACCTGGGCTCTTTTGATGAGACCCGTGAATTGCCAAGTGGTGCCACATCAGTTCCTGGGCCCTTGGAAGTAGAAGCTGGTAAAACCTGTGAGAAAATTCACGAAGTGGGAGCTGAGCGGCAGAAAAGTTGACACAGCGCCTGCACCTCAGCTGAAAAATCAACGCAGTGCCAGTGAAATCGACGTATCGTGAGCTCAGCACGGATTCATCGTTGCTGTGCATCTGGATTTTTAAACTCATTGTCCCTGGCCATCAAATCTTCAACATCACTTCACGGACCCGAGGCTGCTGTCTGAAATCGACGCATACCTTCCCTGCGAGGAAAAAATCATCGCATCGCTTACCGAACAGGGAAAGAATCGACACACTGCCTCACTTGCGAATAAGGAATCGACGCATCAAAATTTGATATCTTTACTTGTGTATGTTGGATTTCTGTCATTCTGGTCTTGTTTGATTTAGATACATATTGGCCATTGTTCTAAACTGGTGTGGAGTCCTTTTGTGGTGTTTTCACTGTGTTACTTTATGTGTTTGTACAAATACTTTACACACTGCCTCTGAGATAAACCTGACTGCTTGTGCCAAGCTACCAAGGGGGTGAAGCAGGGGTTATCTGAGCTGTGTATCTCCCTTACCCTGACTAGAGTGAGGGTCTCTACTTGGACTGGGTGTACACTGACTGCTAACCAGGGACCCCATTTCTAACACTGGTGATCAGTGGTGAGGATAGAACTTGTATGTGACCTTGACATACAGTGATTGGTGTACACTACCGTTTTTTTGCAGTCCATTACATACCACATACTGTTTTCCTCTTGGGTGTCTGCTTTTTTGTTGTTGTCCTTTTTGGGATCTCACTACCTTTTGAAACTTTGCACCTTTGTTGAAACTTATCCACAAACATGTCTCAGTCTTGGGAGCCATCAGCAGTTGCTACAAATGCGTTTCAGCTGGAGGAGTTGGATGATTACACAGTAGCCCAGCTCAAGCAGTTTTTCAAGGAGTTCAATTGTACAATCAAAAGCTCCACCAAGAAGGTGTAGCTGCAAAAGGTGCCGAGGGCCTGGCTGGCAGCAAAAGAGGCTGAGGAGCACACAGCAGAGGACAATGTCTCTGTGGATGAGGAGGTGCAGAGTATACATGATGATTTGATAGATAACCAGGACCAGCCTGGAGGGAGGGGCTCCAAAGCGGGCAGCAGTGTTTCTTCTAAAAGTCTGACCCCAGAAGAACTGAGGGACAGACAAGCAGAGAGAAGGCACCATTTGGAGCTTGAGAAACTCAAGCTGGAATTGGCCAAATGGCTAGGGAGGCAGAAGCAAAAGAAATGGTAATGGCCAAGTAGGAGAGAAAAAAGTTGTTATCTCATGAGCTGATCTTGAAGGTGATGGATCTGAAGGGCAGGTGCAACACAGATGGTGGCAGCAATACCACAGTGCAATCTGAAAGGAGGATGCACATTGCCAAAGATCTAGTGAAGGATTATAAGGGAGAGGATGACATATACTTGTGGTTCAAGGGCTATGAGTCAGCTCTCCACATGAGCATGGTCCGTGAAGTACACTGGGGGCAGGTCTGTGGAAGCACTGTGAGATAGAGGGTAGGGACACCTTGACAGCCCTAGAGGATCCTCAGGGGCTCGTCTACTCTGCCATGAAAGACACCCTACTCACTAGGTATGGTCTCGCTTCAGGGTAGTACAATGAAAAGTTCAGGTCTTACTAGAAGGGTGATTCTCAAACTTGGTTGGAATGTGTTTATTCTTTTTGAGGAGCACTGGATGGGTGGGTGAAGGGCAGCAAGGTAACAACTTACAACTTATGAGGGACTGTACAATTTGATTGCATGGGAAAACTTCCATAGTCTTTTTTTTCCAGAGCTGTGCCAGCACCAGACTGAAAGCAAGCTAATTGACCCCAGGAGGCTTGCCCAGGAAGCGCACAGTTGGGAGAGTGCCAGGGTCCAAAAGATGTATGGGAAGACTCCACCAAGGGTGGGCAGGGTCCCCATCGGAGGAAGTTGGAGGCAAAGAAAAACTGGGGGAGTTTCCTGAAGGGCCCCAACCTAGTTTCTAGGGTAAGAATTCCCATCCCCAGGGTGAGAAGAAGCCTTGGCTCTCTACAGGGAAACCTGCAGACAAGGGTCTCCGCAAGTGTTATGCATGGGATCAGGAGGGTCACATGAGGTGGGATCCCAAGTGTCCCAAGTGGACACCGGCACCCACTGGTGCACAGGCAGAGGGTTTGGCCAGTGTTGCGCTTGGAGAGGAGCTGGTTCCAGAAGAAGGTTGGCAGCCAGCTGAGATGACCCTTGTCTTACTAGGGGACAGTGATATGGCCCCAGAGGACCCTTGTGCCTGAGAACACTAAGAAGTACAGGCAGTGGGTAACCATCAATGGACAGAGGGTGGAGGTTCTGAGAGACACTGGAGCCAGTGTGACTACTGTCAGGTGTCAACTGGTGTCTGAAGAGCAGGTGGTCCCAATGTGCTTCACCAAGTAGTTGCTGTAGACAACTCTGAGCACCTGTGCAAGGTGGTGCAGGTTCCCATTGAATGGAGGGGGTCTCAGGTTCCTTGAAGTTAGCTGAGAGTCCAACTATGTCTGTTGATTGTCTGCTAGTTAACAACCTGGAGGATTCCCTTTGGTGTCAGGTGGATTGCCAGGTGTACTTGGAGATGCTGGGTGTGCCTTGGTGGGCAGCCAGTCAGGGTGATCAGGAGGACCTGGGCCTGAAAGGGTGGTCAGGGTGCCTGCCAGGAAGAAGCAGGGCAGTGGGCACAGGAAACTCACCCCAGAAGTTCCCATGGTCCGTGAGAAGGCTGAACCTGAGGGGGACGCCCCAGAGCCTAAAGGGGATTAAGTGGCTGAGCTGGGGGACGTGCCTATGCTTACCCATTGGCAGCAAGGAGGGGTTCCCATCAGGGAGGAAGTCTGTGAGGCGCAAAAGACATGCCCTTCTCTTGAGGGTCTGCAGAGGTAGGCTGAAGACCAGGTAGGTTGCAAGGTGTTTGGATCACATTGGATTTACTTGGAGGATGACCTCCTGTACAGTGAGCCTAAGGTTGCTGAGCCTGGGGCAGCACGAGTGCTGGTGGTACCTGAGTGCTTCAGAACCTTCTTACTGGGTCTGGCTCATGAGGTGCCTTTGGCAGGACAAGCAATCTGATGCATACTGTAGATATTGTCAGACTTGCCAGGCACGTGGCAAGAGTAGGGGGAGATGCAAGGCTCCCCTCCAACCATTCCCTGTTGTGAGCACCCCTTTTGAGCAGGTGGGAGTTGACATTTTGGGGGGCCTCTGGACCCCAAGATAGCCATGGGCAACAGGCTTATCCTGGTTTTTGTGGAGCATGTCACCTGGTGCCCGGAGGCCATCCCTCAGATGTCAGTGATGTCCCCGTGGTGGGCCAGGCATTGATGGGGATTTTGACCCACATGGGCTTCTCCAAGGAGGTGGTATATGACTGGGGTACATATCTACCTATATGAAGTCTCTGTGGAAGGAGTATGGGGTAACCTATAAGTTCACCACTCGTTACCACCCCCAAGAAAATGGGTTGGTTGAAAGGTTCAACCGTACCCTGAAAGGGATGATTATGAGTCATTCAGAACCCATGAGGCTTAAGTGGGATGTCCTTTTGCCATGCCTTCTCTTTGCATACAGGGAGTTACCGCAGAAGGGACTTGGATTTAGCCATTTTGAGTTGCTGTATGGACACCCTGTAAGAAGATCACTGAGTCTGGTGAATTAAGGCTGGGAGAAAGCTCTCAGTAGCACCCGTCCCAGGATGTATTCAGCTACGTGCTGCCCTTTAAAAACAAGACTCCGTGCCTCAGGAAGCTCGCTATGGTGATCCTAGAAGCAAACCAGTAGGATATGAAATGATTGTATAACCAGAATTCAACTCTGGTTTAATTTCAGCCTGGCCAGAAATTGAGGGTCATGGCCCCAGTGGAGCATTGTGCTTTCAAGGACGAGTGGACAGGGCCTTTTGTGGTGGTGGAAGGAAAGAGTGATGCCACCTACTTGGTGAACCTGCAGACTCCCAGGAGCCCTTTGAGGGTCCTACACGTGAACTGCATCAAACCACATTTTGAGAGTTCTGAACTAACTATGGTAGAATGGAGTAGGAGAGTGAACCTCTTCCTGACCTCCTGTCTGTCCAAGAAAAAGATGAGAATATGGAAGGTGTGAACCTCTCCCCAACACTGACCCTGGAACAGCAGAGGGACTGTCACCAGTTGCTGGTACAGTTTGCCTCTCTGTTTTCCTTCACCCCAGGGGTCACCCATTTGTGTACCCATGATATAGACTCTCGAGGCAGTCTACCTGTGAAACATAAGATCTACAGGCGGACTGGCAAGGCCATAGCCAGCAGCAAGGATAAGTTTTCCAAGATGCTAGCCTTAGGGGTGATAGAGTTCTCCAGCAGTCCTTGAGCCAGCTCAGTGGTCTTGGTCCCAAAGGCTACCGTTCCCGGTGCCACTCCTGAAGTTAGATTCTGCGTGTGTTACCGTGGACTCAATGCCATCACTAAGACTGACACGCACCCCATCCCCAGAGCTGATGAGTTTGCATGTAGGCTAGGAGCTACAAAGTTCCTCAGTACGTTTGACTTAACATCTTGGTACTGGCAGATTGCCTTGACCGATGGGGCCAAAGAGAGTTCAGCATTTTCAACACCGGAGTGGCACTACCAGTTCAGGGTCATGCCCTTTGGGTTGAAGAATGCTCCTGCCACCTTTCAGAGGTTGGTCAACCAGGTTTTGTCTGGGCTAGAGAATTTCAGCATGCCTACTTGGATGACATTGCAGTGTTCAGCTCCAGCTGGGAGGATCACCTTTGCAAAGTGTTGAAGGCCCTGCAGAAGGCAGGCCTCACTATTATGCCCAGTAAGTGCGAAATAGGGCGGGGATCTGTGGTTAACCTGGAACCCTACAACCTAAAATTGATGCCATTGTGGCTTGAGAAATCCCCAAGACCCAGACAGAGGTGAGAGCCTTCTTAGGTCTCACCGGTTACTGCAGAAGGTTTGTCAAGGGGCAACAATGGTGCCATAACCCTTGACAAATCTTCTGACCTCCAGAAAGCATCCCAATAAAGTGATCTGGACTGAGGCTTGTCAGACCGCTTTTGATGCCCTGAAGGCAGCCATGTGCACGGCACCCATGCTGAAGGCACCTGACTACTCCAAGGAAGTAGTTGTGCGGACTTACGCCTCAAAGCTTTGTGTGGGGACAGTTCTAGCACAGTTAAATGAAGAGGGCTAGCCTTTAGCCTTCATTAGTCGGAGATTACCCCCAGGGAACAGGAGTGGAGCACAATTGAGAGAGAAACTTTTGTTGTGATCTGGGCACTGAAGAATCTAAGACCCTACTTTTGTGGGACTCACTTCTGGATTCAGACAGACCACAGGCCCCTTGGATGGTTAATGCAGATGAGGGGTGACAACCCAAAACTGTTGAGGTGGTCCATCTCCCTAGAAGGAATGGACTTTATGGTGGAACACCGCCCTGGTACAGAACACGCCAATGCTGATGGTATGTCCAGATTCTTCTGCCTTTGTGATGAGAACTCATATGAGGTTAGGTAGTTCTGCCCACTTTCAGCTGGAGGGGGTGAATGTTAGACCTGGCATCCGTGGCGTGTTTCTGCCTGCCTTTTTGCCTATGCTTCCTGTATTTTTGACTGTGTGCTGGATTTTGTTTTTGCTGGTTTTGGTACTCTGGGCACTTTACCACTACTGACTAGTGCTAAAGTGCAAGTGCTCTCTATCTAAGTTGTGATTATCATTGGTTATCCCTGAGCGGCATATTCGATTTTCTAGTAGGTCCCTATTAAAGTGCACTAGTGATGCCCACAGCCTGTAAATCAAATGCTACTTGTGGGCCTGCAGCACTGACTGTGCCACCCACATGGGTAGCCCTGTAAACGCTGCAGACCTCCCACTGCGGTGTCTGTGTGGGCAGTTTGGAACTGGCAGTTTGACCTGGCAAGCACACCTACTTGCCTACTTGCCAGGCCTAAACCTTTCCTTTCACTACATATAGGTCTCTCCTAAGGTAGACCCAAGGCAGCCCCAAGGGCAGAGCGCAGTGTATTTAAAAGGCAGGACATGTACTGGTGTGTTTTACATGTCCTGGTAGTGAAATACTGCCAAATTATGTTTTCACTATTGCAAGGCCTATATCTCCATAGGTTAACACAGGGACTGCCTTTAAATACCTTTTAAGTGTAATTTCCCATTGGGAGCAGATAGAGATGGAGATTGGGGTCTCTGAACTCACAATTTAAAAATACATCTTTTGGTAAAGTTGGTCTTTAGATAGTGAGTATGAAAATGCCATTTTTAGAAACTGGGCATTGTTTTGCTTAGCCATTCTGTGCCTCTGCTTGGCTGCTAAATCCATGTCTGAGCCAGACTGGCGGTGGGACTGTTTGTGAATTCACTCTAGACAGTAACACAAAGGGAGCTGAGGTATGTCCAGTATATCCTGAAGGGTCTTCTTGGGCTAGAGTAGGAGGGAGGAGCTGACACTTGCACTTGTGCTTGACCTCACACAATACAGTTTCCAACTCCCTAGAGTGTGGCTGGGGCAGAGCAAGGAAGACGCAGGGATTTGTACACTACAATGACTTCCCTTTGAAGTTTGCCTACTTCAAAGGCAGCAGAAATGAGTACAAGTATTGGACTGCTGACACCACAATTTTAGAAACTTATGTATCAAGAGAAACCTCTGCCAAGGAGAAGAGCTGAAGAGCTGTGAGGACGAGTACTGCCCCTTTGCTGTGTGTGATTTTCTGGGTTGGCCTGCAGTTGCTGTTTCTGCCTTAGAGAGGAAAAAGACTAGACGTTGCTGTGCATCCTGCTTGTGATGTTTCCCCAAGGGCTTAGACTGAGCTAGCCTCCTGTTATGAAGTTTCAGAGACATGAAAGACTTCATCTGCCAGCACCTGGGCTTTCTTGCTGAGACCCCTGACTTGCGAAGTGGTGCCACATCTAGTCCCTCGGCCCTTGGAAGGAGAAGCTGGTAAAACCTGAGAAAAAATCCACGCACCAGAGCCGAGCGGCACAAAAATCAACGCAGCGCCTGCACCACGGCTGAAAAATCAATGCAGCACAGCTAAAATCAACGCATCAGCACGAATTCATCATTGCTGTGCATCCAGATTTTCCATGCATCGTCCCTGAGTGTCAAATCTTCACCATCACCACACAGACCCAAGGATGCTGTCCAGAAATCGACACATCCTTTCCTGCGAGGAAAGAATTGAGGCATTGCTTACCCGGCAGAGAAAGAATCGATGCACGTCCTCACTTGCGAGTAAGGAATTGACTCATCACTTGCTTTTCTGATGCACTCTTGCCCCTGCTACTTTTTGTTTTTGATGCAAAATGTTATACCTTTACTCGTGTATATTGGATTTTTGTCATCTTGGTCTTGTTTGATTTAGATAAATGCTGGCTATTTTTCTAAACTGGCGAGGAGTCCTTTTGTGTGTTTTCACCGTGTTACTGCATGTGTTTGTGCAAATACTTCACACCTTGCCTCTGAGATAAAACTAACTGCTTGTGCTAAGCTACCAAGGGGGTGAAGAGGGATTATCTGAGCTGACTAGAGGGTGGGTACCTACTTGGACAGGGTGTAAATTGACTGCCAACTAGAGACCCCATTTCTAACACCATTCAACACCCATGGACTTTGATGCATTCCCATATTTACAAGGCTTCATAAACCAGGGAATGCGTCAAAAGACTAAGCCTCCCAAGGGTGGCCTAAGAGTGGCACAATGGGGAGAAATAACATTATTTCTATCTCTCTCTTGCTCCCTCTCCTCCAGTGTGTGTACCCTTTTCTCATCTGCGACCACAAGCCTTGCTCCCAGGTAATACTCTTCTTCATCTCCTGTACCCAAGTTCTCACCCTCCTATTTTGCCTCCCACTCCTAGGTACCTACGTTCACTGTCCCCAGCCTTCTAAGTCTCACTTTTCTACCATGCCCTCAGATCTCAACTTCTCACCTCTTTCTCTCACATTAGTTCTCACCTCTCTTGTTTGTGTCAGGTTTCCCTCTTCCTCCCCACCAATATTTTTCCAAATGTTCTGTCCTCATAATGTTCCACTCTTGTAATAATCACCACTACACAACCAATGCCTTTTTCTTCTTCCCACTCACTGACAACTGGGACTGCAATTTAGTTTGTCAGTTTTTAAATACAATCCCACAGACGTTTGCAGGTAAGACAAACCTATTGTCTTTGCCAGTGCTTATTTCAGATGTGCCAAGGCAGAATGAATCTCATTTTTAAATGGAGGCACATTGGGTTCTTCTACCTTTTCACTCTTCCTGGCTCCTGGTTATGTGTCAAGGTATGATGTGAGGTTTCTCTTCATGACCCCTATTGCATCTAATACCATTCCCCATTGTCCCAGGTCCTCTGTATTCACTCCTTACTGAGGCCAGTTTGCACTCATCGCTGTTTCACTTAATAACAAAGTCCTCTTTACTCTGTAAACAGTGTGGACTCAAATTATCTGCTTCTTTCTTTACATCCTTTGAGCACTTCAGGATAGAATCAGAAATTCAACAGGTTTAGGTTACAGTAATGCACTTGCAGGATAGCCCATTAGTCGCTCAAAAAGCTCCTGTTCAGCCTCTAGGCACATCTGGTGCGACTGCCAGACCAACACTAAAGTGCTGATATTGTTAAAAGTGTAGTGACATTATGTACCATCATTATAAATGCTGGCCAGAGAGGCAGCGATGAAGGCCTTGTTCAGGAGAGCAATTTGGTAGCACAGACAATCAACTGACAACAAAGGTCATCCTGCTGAAGAGATTCAGGGCCTGATTACAAGTCTGGGGGTCACAAGAGTGCCAGACTCATGGTATTACAAGTTTCGCGGGCAGACCACCAACCTCCTGGCTTCTCCGCCAGGATCCAAGATCTCAACGGGGTGATGGCAGTCTCAGTTGTAATCAGTCAGGGCGGCGCTGAACTGAGCCCTGCCCTGCTGATTACAGTCTTCTTCTCCGCCATTCTTTTCAATGCAGTTTCCCCACCATGGAAGGGCTGGCAGAGAACAAGTGCAGGGGGCCCATGGCATTGGCAGTTGAGGTCCCACCCTGCCCAGGACTTTTGGAATGCGCATTGAGAGGGAGACTGAAAGTTTGTGAGCTGTAAGCCAATAAAGCAGACCTAAAGGAGGAGAGATATGGATGCAATTATTGAGCAGCAGAATGAGGTCAGACACAAATTCTGCACAGCCTGCAATTTGGAAATAGGGCATTTAGGGAGATTTACAAAGAAAGATTTGCAGTTGTCCAGACAAGGTGAAAATATGGTCTGAACTATAATTTTCAAAAAGGTAGAAGAAAGGATGAAAATAATATTGCTTAAGATTTTGAGACAAGTGAGGACTAGCTTGTTGATGTTGCCCAGAAGTATTGTCGTATGTCAGAGACGAACAGACAGCCAGATAGCAGGTAGAAACAAAGAGGTAAAGAGGAGAAAGGTCAGAAGGCCACCAGTGGCCGTGGTGCTGAATAGAAGTTCTGTTCACTTTTGTTGAGTTTAGCTTTAGAAAATTAAGAAGCATCCTATGTACGATGGGATGGAGACAGTCCTTGGAGTTCCTAATGAGAGAGAATATGTCACTATCCATAAAAGTGCATCGGTGTTGCGATGAAAAGTGAGACCAAAAGATCTAATGAATAAAGCCAGAGTGGTGTTCATGGCATAGTCCTGTGGAAATCCAGAAGGAAGGAATTTATAACATAATGTAAAGTGATGGCGAGAAATGTTCCCCCCCCTCCGTAATTGGCAGTAGAATACAGGACATAGAGTACCGAGTTGAGTCAGACGCAGCCATCTAATGAAGTGTTATTTTCTGCACTGTCCTACAGTATATATCTCCCTGCTACTGGTACCATTGTAATACTACCTGTTATTTTTCAGTGCACTCGTGTTGCAATCTTTCCAAGTCACTTCAAATACTGGACATAGCAAAGAAGAACTAGTTTCTCACCCAGAATGTCCATTGTCCATTTTGGGCAAGTACAATGCAGTCAGTGACTCCAGCAACAACCTGGATGAGCAACATAAAAAAACACAAAAAACTGTAGGTAAATGGATCAAAATTAATTTCTTAATAACAAATGAGGCACAACTAGCAGAAAAGGTAACCAAGGGCAAAACTCTAGTTTTCTGGAGGTAAACTGTTGGGGAGGAGAGGTTATAAACAATAATAATCTTTGAGTAATGTGCAGCCCAAACGAATATTCTCTCGGGAAAAATATAAAATGCAAACACAAATTCTGGAGGACACAGATTAACGTAAAAACTGATTTTATGGGCCAAGGGGATGACAGAAGATTTCCCAGAGACCTTTGCTCGAAAGCTTAATTCAAAGTCAGGGAATTTTGCAAACCTGTGTCTGGGGTAAAACTTAGGGGCTGATTTAACAAAAGTGGCACTCCTTGCACCCCTTAACGCCTCACTACCGCCACCATGTGTGTGCCGTATTTCAAATACGGCACACCATGGCGCAGGGTAGAGGGCAATAGGGTCAGAATTCCTGACGCTATTGATGTACTCTGCAGGCGCAGTGCTAAAATGTTGGCACTGCTCCTGCAAAGTACATAGGGGGCCATTGTATTCAATGGCATGCTTTAAAAGTGCCAAACAAAATGACACACGGATATCTCTTGGATCTCCTTGCGCCATTTTTCGGCCTCCCGAACGGGGGAAAGCCCCCTTTGCATACATTATGCCTGGCACAGGCATAATATAGTGCAAAGGGTTACAAAGTGGTGCACAGCATGCAGTACTGTTCAGTATTCAATGCAGTCACTAAATAAGTTACACTCACCAGCTCAAGTGCAGTTGTGAGCCGTCCTCATGATGCTTCAGCTGATCGCGGCCTTGTCCTCCCAGCTCTCTGTGCTTTCATATCATTTATTATAGAGTCAGTCTCTTGTACAGCCTGACATGTGGATCTGCAGCTCATTTAAGTAGTCTATTTTCCTTCATTTTGCTTACAGTTTAAGTCATTCTTACTGAAAGACTCACTAATGAGTTTTTAACTGTCATACTTGGATGAGTGATTGTGTAGTAAGCAGGACGTGGTGCTACCCTGATCTCACAGTGAGAAGACAAAATAAAGCCCGCTCTGACCTCAAGAATGGTAATGCATAGAATAAAAAAGCTACACCTGTTGCTAGTTCTAAGTATGGATCAGCACTCTACATGGCACCTTTTTATCTGCCCCAGCGTG
The DNA here is from genome assembly GCF_031143425.1 of Pleurodeles waltl. Classification (NCBI taxonomy): domain Eukaryota; kingdom Metazoa; phylum Chordata; class Amphibia; order Caudata; family Salamandridae; genus Pleurodeles; species Pleurodeles waltl. The sequence continues at coordinate 427,493,737 of NC_090445.1, read as the reverse complement.
CATGCTCTCCAAATAAGCCAGGTGTTCTGTTAATCAGCTGAGGACAGTGGTGCAGACTACACATAGCAGATAGCGATTGGCTTGGGAGGTCAGACCTTGTTTATTCATAGTTTATTTAGAAATGCTTCCATACCCACCTAAATCCTAGTGCAGTATCACAGATAGAAATGGTGACTACATAGCCCACAAGTGACTGGAGCCATTCCCAAGCAACACCAAGCTGCCAGTTTGCACTTAACCTTGTACGCAGGACCCGGCACAAGCAATGTTCTTTTCCAACTCTTGCCACCCCAACCTTGACCTCATATAGAGGAATGGAATAAGAGAGGAAACAGACACATCATTCCACCAAGTTCTGATTCATCAACTGGCTGTCCAGGTCGTGGGATGTAGCAAATCTCTACAAGGCAAAGGAGATATCTTTAGATTCTGGTTATTCAGAGAAGTAAGTGTTATTGCAATTGTAAATTGATATATCTGAACTCTGTCTCTGTGTAACCAACTTTCTGTACTTTGATATGTAGGATGTAATTTCTGAAAACTAAAGATACAAGCAGTAAGTATTTCAGATATACAGATGACCAATAATCCTTCCTGTGCTTTGGGCAACAACATCAAGCATTGTCACTGCACACTCTGATGTGGAATAAGTTATAGGTATAGATTTAAGAGGGCCAACACCACATTAGCGTCATTCTTTTTATGCTAATGTGGCGTTGGAAGGCCAAAAACGCCACGCCATATTTACAAAGTGGTGCAATGCATGTGTTGTGCCACTTTGTAGCCCTTTGTGCCATATTATGCCTGCACCAGGCATAATGTATGCAAGGGGGTTGTTCCAGCACTAGGGGGGCTGAAAAAATTGCGCAAAGAAATCTAAGAGATTTCTTTGCATCATTTTTTTCAGCATTTTCAATACCTGCTAAGAGCAGGTGTTAAAGAGAGACTCCCTTGTTTTACAGTGGGCCTCTGAGTGCTTTGCAGGATTAGTGTCAACATTTTTTACACTAATTCTGCAAAGCACTGGACTAGTGTAAACAATTATGACACTAGTACCCCGACTACCACCGTGGTGTGCCGGTTTTTAATGGTGGTGTTAGGGGGGAGCTAAGGGGCGCAAGAAAAGTGGCTCTACATGTAGTGCAGCGCCACTTTTCATAAATCTGTCCCTTAGTTTATACTTGACCTGTGTAAAACAGGAAAGATAAGCGATGTTGTTAATATTCTACCGCTCTTCGGCAATAATATGTTCTCATTAAAATTATAATACCTACACATGACATTTGTAAACACATTTGCATTGATCACATTCTCTATTACTTCACATGATACGTTGCAAGCGTATAACCCCATTTAGCTGCTCACATAAATGTTCATAGAATAGTTTAAAGTTTGTTTTGCTGACAACAGAACTACAGAAAATTTCCCTGTAAACCCTTAGTAAAGTGTGCTTGCGTCAACAACACAATTTGTGATTAAATAAACACTTTTTTCATGAGATAACATCTCTTTGATTTAATTTTGTGTTTTAAGAGGTCTACATAAAAAGTGATTCCAATATAGGAAATGTCCACATGGACTCAATTAGAATTGCACCTGGGATCACCCCACTGTTTAATAGAACGCCCAACCATAGCAACATATGTGGTCCAAGCTGAGACAACTTACCAGGTAGCACACACATTTCCTCTACATTTCCATTACATTTGGACCAGAAAGGGAGTGCTAACTCAGAACACACTCAGAACATTGTCCCGTGCTCACAGTGCTTTTGGACTGAAACTGCACATCACTGAGGATGGCAAAAGGGCAGAGACTGGCCAGGGATTGCTTGTGTTTCCACCGGAGAGCACATGGCCTAGCAGTTTAGGCTGCTCTGTTCCCAATGAAGCAGGAAAAAACAAATTAAGATGTATCTGTTCTTGGCGTTGAGTATCATTGTGGGCTAAAAAAATCGATAACCCGAAATGTGGTTCAGAGTAATCACCTCTGGCTGAAATTAATTCAAGAATGCCACCCATCACTTTTTTGTTTTTGAAAGTGGTATAGTCTTTTAAACCTTTCCTCATGCTTGCACGTCTGTTTAGAAGTGGGTTTCATATAGTATCCTATGATGTCACTTCCAGTGAGGTCACGTGTGTCAAAAGTGGATGTCAGGAAATTTGGAAGTTGGTTCCGTTACCACGTTAGGTGCAGTACGGAGCTCGAACATGCTTTGCGTATCTCAGGATACACATATTTAACCCATAAAAAGTAAAAATATAGATTTTAAATTCAGTGAGATCCAAAGCGCAGTTCCACGACATAAAGACCGCTACCACCTATGGTTTCAGGCTGTACCTTTGCCAACTGGACTACACCAGCCCCATGACCAGTGACAGCTGATATCTCACTGTGGGCCTCACAGGTTCACTTTTCCCAGAGAAAGATGCTGCAGGATCTTGTTTATCGTGGTGAGTTTCCACATACAGTAAAACCATGTGATCATGAGACACAACGGGCAGAGGAACTGCTGGGAAACAATCACACGAATGGAGCAATTTCCACTTTTCAAAACAATTTCCCAACTTCCCCCGCATTATCTTGGCACTGCTGCTGGGTGTTGTGCCCTATATAGGGAAGGCTGATGGGCACGAGTGATACAGTGTTGTCAATCCAGGGACTGTGGACCATTACAAACAGGCCCATCCTTCAGCTAGGATTCAGCCACCCAGTCTTTCCCAGCCTTAATGCGAGGGGACTGTCCTAGAAGAGTCATGAGGACGGCGCACAGCTGCACTTGGGCTGGTGAGTGTAACTTATTTAGTGACTGCATTGAATATTGAACAATACTGGGGAAGGGCTGGGTAAAACGTCTTGCAATGTAATGGCTGGAAAAGGCACATCATATTCTACTATATCTTTTACCCTGTGACCCAACAGACCCCTCTCATTTCCAGAAGTTCGAGGCTAATTACATGTCCAACTGCATTTTTGCAGAATTTCGAGATAGGACTAGAAAGCAATTTATATGAATTTCACACATTTCTAAATTATTTATGTATTTGTTTTAATATTTTGCGAGGTGTAAACATGCCGGCTGTTTTCACTTAAGCGTATCACGCCCTCAATGGAGGAAGAAGGTGGCAGAAGCAGGAGGTGGCGCAGGGCGTTTGCTACGTTTTGCCACATTCTGTAGCTACATGCTGCGAGGGTAGTTTATTTAGGGTGAAAACTGGACAATTGTCGATGCAGATTCAACGCTGACAGGGTGGAACCTGAGATCTTATCTCCATGCCTATAATAATGCTACTAACGCCTGTCAGTTCTCACTCTTGGAATCATTTTGTGAAAGAGCCACACACGAGAGGTTATGGAACTGCACATTTGAAGTAGGGCTAAACTTAAAGTGTTTGCATGAGGCAGCTCTGCATTGTGTTTTCGGATTGTGTTGTATAGTATTATAACAGAGCTTAGTATCCCTGTGTAGGGCGCTGGAGCACTTGCCAACATGGGTACCACACGATGCCCTATAGAATCGGTAGCTGAAGGGTGTTGTCCTTATTTTGATCCTATGTGGGAAGAGTTACCATGTCATGCGTGATGACCACCGGGGTGCAGTTATAGAGCCCAGCTCTTAGCGGTGGATGAGGGAATGTGGGAGATAGACATGCAGATTATGCTGACAGCCTAGACTGGCTCTGCAGGTCTGTTATGGTATTCTTGTACGCTGCAGTCCACCTTGATGGTTATGCTTTGTTATCCCAGCAAAGGTTCTTGAACAGATTTGTGATCACTTTAATTAGCATCATAATGGGCCATCCAGTCAGACTCCCAATAGCTAACACTACCTTTAGTTGTTTGCCTTCAGTTTAACAGTGAAAGTGTGGAACAAAGATGTACCAGACAGGGACAGGGGACCTGGTTGTGTGCTGAGTAAAATTGGAGGGCGGGGGTGATGCTATTAATTCTACTGCCAACTTCTTATAAGGTGATAAATGTTGTCAATTGCCCTTCTCTTCATTAGGAACCCTCGCCAAAGACTAGAGTTGTGGGTTGGGTCATCTAAAGCAGTTTACACCCTCCACAGAGGGACTTAAGTCCTTTGCAGAGTTCAACAATGCACCATGCATGGAATGCAGAGATTGGCCCAGCCACACAGATTGCTAATAATGCTGACACTGCATGTTAAGTGCAGTGAAAGTGTGAAGCAGGTACATACAGTGGACATGGACAGTTGGTCAGGTTGTTTGCCTGTATTTGGTGAGACTAGGTGCCACAAGCTAACATTTTTATCACCTGCATGCTGTTAAGTGTTAACAGCTGTTAATTGCGTTCCCCACTGTGGGCCCACTTCTTCAACCTGGGCTGTAATTGTAGGATAAGTGGGTGGATATTTAGCAGTTGTTTAATCCTTTACTACCGTTAATAGTTTAAGCAGAGAACTATAATGCTTACCAAATGCCTCCACTGATTGAGAGCGGAAAAAGAAGAATTACATGTAATTTTGGAATCACCTGTTGAGAGAAAGGAATAAACTGACGAAAGCTAACATGAATTGGTATTACTGATATATGCAAGGACATACATTTTCAGCTAGAAGCATAACATTTCAGAGTTCTACATGAGATCCCCAACAGGAAGCTTAAAAGCTACTGGTAGCTTGCTAGCACCCTTGAGGTAGCCTTCAAAAGTGAGCTCAGCTCAATATATCATTCAGAGGGTTTATGCACTGTAAAGTACATCGTACTACTCATCTCAAGACCCTTATGTTGGAAGCAGTCAAGCCAATGGAAGGTCATTGTGCTGAGATACAAACACAAATTGTGTTTGCTTACGGAACCAGGAATGTGACCATGTATTTCAACAAGGAAATTAAGCAGGTTATAGGCTCCACTGTGTTAGTCACGTTATATGTGTGACCAGAGGGCCAGGAAAGAACAGTGTCAGCACTAGCTAGGGCAGAGCCACCTTAGTGTGGGCCAGCTGGAGCCAGAGGGAAAGTGTATGAGGTGGGTGCATGATCAACCTGAAGTTGAGGGGAACAAGGGATGGGTCCAGAGCTGAGATCCATTTCAAAGCCTCACTGGCATGCATCTTTGTATACGCATTCATATGTGCACTTTTATGAGTGTGCCTCTCAGCGTGTGTGTGGCATTTTGTTTTTCCCTGATAAACAGTGTTACTCCCTGGAAGCTATGCCTGATGTCAAGGAACACCAAAGTATGTATTGCCTTCTGTCATACTGGGTTAATCTCTGGCACAATTGTGTCCATTCCTGGCATAGTAGTAGCCCTGGTAAAATAATGGTCATCCTGGGCAGATTTGGGGCTTTCTTTGTTTAGTTGTCAGACTTGTAGGAATCACTGACATTGTGATGGCATGGTTGACCTAATTTTGTCCACCTGACCTAATGGTGGCCATCCGTGACCTAATAATGGCCATGGGTGATGCTTGTGAGAATCCGGGCCATTATAGTGTGCAGCCTTGGCACAGTGATGCCTCTGACATAACAGCGAGCATAATTGGCACATAATAGGCATCCTTGGCATTACTGTAATCATTCAGGGCATGTGTTTGTAAAGCCTAGATAGTTAAAGCAGATTCTGTCCATGTGAAGCTGTTGTACATGTGGGTACTTCATGAAAATGAGAAGCTGATATTTGGGGATTGCGTGTTTACTAAACATCAAATCAAGTATTTTGAAGGCAAATATTATGCTTCTTTCAGAAAAGAAATTTGGAAACGAGTATGTTTGCCCAAATTGGAAGAGGTATTTGACTGAAAAAATGTTTATTTTCATAAACTGATTTGCTGATAAAGACAAACTGGTTGCATTTCCAAAGCACATTTAAAGCTGATAGGTGGTAAGCTGGGCTGGGAAGGCCTATTGGTGTGGTTACGTCTTTTGTGCCAGAGGGCGCGTACTGCTTTAGGTGTTTTTTCATTAGTTAGCTGGAGGCATTGCTTATTGAGAAATCTTTTCCTGGCATTTCTGGGGGTAACCCCGCCTGAACTGTTTGCATGGTGTTAGTGTATTGTTAGCAGATGCGGTCAACATTTTCCAGTTAGTAGCTCGGGATCAGTTTCTTTGAGATGAAGTCGCTCTCAATGTAGCAGAGGTGGGAGATCCATGGTCTACCCTCAAGTAAAACGTTGTTTTCTAAAGTCTGGGGAAGAATAACTTGAGCACCATCTAGTGACATAAATTAAGAAGACTGATCTTATAAGTGTGATGATTCCTAAAATGAGCCATACAAAAAATAGCAACCATTTTCCAGGATGTAGGATTACGATCAATAGTCATGTTCTAAGGCTGTTTTATGCTCACACCCACACACATGCTCAGCTTTAAACATGCTTACTAACCCTCTCGTGCTCTGTCCCACGCACAGTGTCACGCTCTCCCACGCACTCTCTTTCTCTGTATTTATCTCTCTCTCCTTCTCTGTCGCTTAGACTCGTTTTCTGTTCTTAGCCCCCACTCTCTTGCTGACTGTCATGCTAGTTCTGTCTCGCTTTCTCTGTCTCTTTCCTCCTCTCTATCTTCCTACTCGATCTCTTCTGCCCCCACCCCCGCTCCTCTTTCTTTCTCCTCCCCTCTGCGAATAGTTGCAGATGTCAGCAGGGCAACAGTAGAACACGTATGCCGGCACAGCAGAAGTAAAGCAGGCTCTGTATTGCTTTGTGTAAGACACGGCATATCAGATGCTCCCCATAAACAAATTACAAAGAGCAGATGGCTCGGATCGTTTTTGGCCTGAGGACTCTAGTCTAGAGGACCTCGGGCCGAGCCAGACCAGGCATCTGGCTCAAACCAGAACTGAGCCTTTAGAGGCGCTCCATCTCCATGCAAAACAGAGCAATCAGACATATATTCTGGCACTTGCACCGTTAATCAGGAAAGACGGCCTTTAGCAGCGGGTATGTGGTGAAGAACTTCGGATAGTGGATAAACACAATTCATATCCACCCACCAGCAGCCCAGACATCCGGTGTCATGCTTTGCTATGACTGAGAATATAGGTCCCATTCCAGGTATTATCCTGTGCGCATCTCTGTATTTTGATCTGTGATTGGCAGGTGGTCACTGCGTTGGTTCAATGGGGCCCCTTGTTAAAACATAGTGGGGCTGCCTGTGTACTCATGCACTTTGATGGTGTGTGCAAGGATGCTCTGTGGATGGCAGTCCTGGCTTTAAATGTGCTCATAGCTTCCTTCCTGGAGCCTCTGGAGCGTTTTAAAGTTGATTTTTAGGTGGCTTTCAAGAGGTCTAGATTTGTCCAATTTAGAACCATCCTTGCTGCCTCATTTTCCAGACATTGGAAGCTGTTTTGTGTATGCCCGTCTAGATCACATTGGACTAGAGCAGGTGGCTCATCATTTTATAGGCACCACTCCATGCTTTGTTTGAAGGAGCGGCAGAACCTTGCACAGTACGCCTGGGAGTTGATTGACATTCATTTGGACAGTTGAAGTCAGAGGTCTAAATCAAAACTTTCTCCTGCTTTTCTCAATGATTTGGAGGTTGGAGTTGGAGCTGTTACCGGGGCTTGTAGGCACACGAACAACAACACTGCACTACTTTATGTTCCATGTAATTGTAGAAATTGACCTCTGGCCCACTAAGACATGGAGCGCTTTACCTCAACCAGCAATAGAAGCATTTTAACCCTCTGTGATGCCCACTGGTTTCTGGTTCATTTTCCAAATGGAGGTGGATCTGAGAGGCCGACAGCCTACATTGAGAATTATAGGTGATGTTATTTAAATTTCATAGGGCACAAATAGAGGTAGACCATATCACTAGCATGATTTAAAGCAATAATCCATGTTCATTGCTCATCCACATCACTGGAGGTGATGTTTCAACCTGTTTCTCTGTGTCTAAGCTTTTTCAATATGCTGCCTCGTCGTCTGGACTTTTTCAAGCCTTGTGGTCACTTTAGAGCTATCACTCCCACAAACCAAAGACAGCTTCTGCCCCAATACTATTTGCTGTGTCAAAGTAGTTCATGTATGAGATTCAAGCTTAGTTTTAGCTCACGAGGTACTGGAAAGTCTATGTAAAGAGCAGCATGTCCCAATGATGTAAGTGGTGACACTTTGCACATGCAAGTCATTCTATTCGGTGATGCCTCTATTACTTACCGGTAATTGCATTATTCCTAGTCCTTCTTCCTCACCTTCCTTCAGGACAAATGAGACAAGGAAGACCCATTTGTTCTGAGGAAAGGTGTGGGAGAATGTGGAGGTAACGTTATATTCCATAGTGCACTATTCTATAGCACCACACCTAATGTTTGGCAGTATAGGCCCATGTAGATAGAGCACTGCTCCCCACAGCAAGGTCACCCAAAGCATTGTTCAGCCAACTCTAGGGTCAGTAAACAACTGCAACTAAGGGTGTAAAATGGGGAAATCAACCACGCAACTAAGTAGTATTAAAAATGCATATAATAGAGGCACGCAATGTCAGTTTGGGTGACTTTAACTAAATTAGTGCCCAGTAACGAATTCTAAGATTGTCCCAGCCAATCACAGCGCGTTGGATGCTGGCATCTGTGTTCAAGGTTTCATGGCAAGGGTATAAAACAGATTGCCATCAGGTTCCTTGCCTTTAAAATGTCTCACGGCATACAACAAATATGACTATTTACACATATCCACTTACCCCCACCCAGTAGTCAGTTCATTTTCCTTGCTCTGATTATGCAACTTCACCTCTGGGCCAGAATCTCAAGAGGCAATAAACTGCAGTAAATGGCTTCACCAGAAGACCCCGGCCACCATTAACACCCTTGACAAAGGGCAATAATGCCTAGTAAGTTAACTGAATGAAAAGTTTGATAAACCCTGCCCTATAGCTCAGTCCCCACTGCTGCCAGAGAGCTGTAGCATCACTAAATTGTACAGCTATCTATTGCATTTGTGTCCTAATCATATTCTCTTTTAATCTCTTCTATCTGCAGGACTGGTTCTGCTGCTGTTCCTGAATTGCAGTGAGTATACTTGCTATATGATATGATATGTTATAGTGACTGATAGAAAAGTTATCTTTCACTTTTTCATAGTCCATCTGTTTCAGAGAGCCAAGCACTGTTGAAATGAAATGTCATTCTCCATTCAGTGGGGTGCCACAGCTCCAACCGGGGCTACTGGGCCTCAGCAGTGTGGGTTGGTGTCATTTGCGTCCTCTATTTCAGGGTCCATCCTACAATGCTTTATACATCTGGGCCACCCAGCACTTAACTCTCAGTTGTAGCAATGGCAAACAGCCACAGGCTTCTCAAGGAGGTAGTCTGGGGGTGTTCAAGCTCAGGATTCAATATTCCCCTAGCAGAGCAATGACAGATTGTCCAACACACTGCTTCTCTTTCTTAAAGAAAATGCTTTAATGCACACAAAAAACTCAATACTACACAATGCAGGTCATATATAGAGATGCTTTACTAGAGCAGGGCCACTGTACTTGGGGCTGGTAATCCCTGCATCCCACTTCGCTCACTCTCTCCCAGGTTTAAGTTCTGTCTTGAGAAGGCAACAGGCACAGACACAACTACCCCCTTTATTAAGTGTTTTGTGCTCAGTAACTTTTACAAATCCCAGTTTTCCTTATCTCACCACTGCTGAATTTTGTCTGCTCTTCAGCCATGGCAGGAACTGCTTGCCACTGGATGACCAAGCAGCCTATATTTTATGTATTACGGTGCCCGATGGGAATTTTTGGTCATATTTGTTTTGTGTAAGATTTGTATACAGTATAATTAGATTTTGTGTATTAGTTTTTTAGGTGAACAGGCGATCTGTTGGCACTATGATTGAATTGATTTAATTGTAATAAAGAAATTACGTTTCAGTGGAAAATTGAGGTTTTCGCTTAGATATTTGGTATATATTTATCCCTGTTGGATATTTTGATTTCTGTATTGTTATTGTCCCTAATCCAGTGGGGTTATAGGGACCTCCCTTCCGTCTGTTTTGTATGGCAGGAACCAGCAGCATGCATCTGGCTCACTCTCCTTCTTCTGGGAGGGGACACGCTGGCTGTGAATGCTCCAACACTCAGATCCAGTCCATGGAAGGCAGTGTGGAGGCCGCCACCCAGAGTTTGTGCAGGCTTCCAAGCACCTGCATTATTGCACGTCTCAGTCTGGTTCCAAGCCCTCTTCTGGGTTTTGGGTGAGTTGGGATGGTGAGTTGCGAGGTCAAGGGTCACGAGACCACTATGAAGCACATTTCTTCCAGCAGCAAAACTCTGCCACAGCTCAATTTACTTGGTTGGTGGCACAGTCCGTTCAGATGCAATGCAAAGTCACACTAGCACAGTTGGCTTTGACACAGCTTCATAATATTGCAGTGGCACAGTCTGCTCAAATACAACTTCACAATGTTGCCACAGTGCCATCAGGAGAGACTGTACTCAGATCCCCGGAGCACACAGATCTCCTGTACCTTCCTGGGTAGACAGGCCCTCAAGCTCCAAGGTCAGCTGCTTTGGCTCACCCTGGCCAATCATACTCCTGGGTGGTTGACACTTTCCTTCCTTCTCTTAGTAGGCAGGTTGGTCTCCATGTGTTTTGCTTCAGGGGTACAGCTTCTCCCCCAGCTCAGACACCATGTGATGTCCCCTCAGTTTTCTGAAGTTGGCTGCCAGGCAGACACCAGCCCAGGATACAATGCAGTCCTCTGAGTACTTTGTGGGGCAGTCTCTTTCTTGGTCAAAGGGAACTTGGAACTGTAACAACAAGTGGGCCAGTGGCTCTCTCTTTCATACAGCAAAAGCTGATATGGATGACATGGATGTGGATTCTCTGCACTTTCAGAACCAGTTTGGGGTGATATTACTTTCAAATGTCCTCTCCAAGCTGTTCTTCAGACACAGGCTTTTTGCAGAATGATGCTCTTCACAGAAGGATTGGCTTCAGCCTGAAGTACCCACAATAGAGGCGCAACAAAGTGTGAGATTTCTGCACCTGCCTATCAGCAGCCACACTGAACGGTGACCAGGAAAGACACAAAAGGCTGACCTCAACAAAAGGCACCTTTACATGCTGAATAGAAACTGCGGTCCTACCGTCACCCACACCATCTACCAACTGGCAGTACTCAGCAAGACTAATCAGAAGAAGATGTCAGCAAAAACATTTAAATGAATTTCTAAACTGAGCCCTTTCTCCCCTTTCATTGCTTCAGTGTCCAGATCTCCTCCTTCCAGCTTCAGGAATGTCAGCAGTGCACTTCCACTCTCTGGGAAACCAACCTCACCTCCATCCGAGCACATGAATGGGCATGTGGCCCCCCCCCTTGTTGTTCTGATTCATTCTGACACACAATGTGTATATACCACACACATAACCAGAGACACATATAACATACACTTGGTCTGTTACTGCTAGGGTTTTGGTTAGCAGATAGAAGTGGATCTTTAGAAGGGATGATCAGTAGATCTCTACTCCAGTGACACTTATTAAAAGGTCTGGTCACAACTGATTCGCAAAACATGGCCTGCTGCCACCACCACTCTACATGCTAAACCCATGACAGGTAGGTACACCTCTGATAGTTAAACGAGAACTGTCTTGGTGTACCCTTCCTGGTTACAAGACAGGTCCAGGACCTCAATCATGTCAAGGGACAGACCTAGACCTTCACACACACACATGAGGGTGAGACCAAAACCAAAAACTAGCATTCCAGATACTTGCAGTTGGGTATTCAGGACTAGGGAGACATCCCTGTCCCAACAGGAGGGTTGAATGCAACTAAAACATAACCAAATAGCTGGTTTTAGGCAATTGCTTTAAATTAGCACAAGTTGGCTCATGCTTAAGGGCCAACAATAGGCTATTCTTTGAATGACTGCACTGCACATGGAAATCTCTCTTGGCTATAGGAGCCAGCCTAAATAAGCACGATTCCCAAAAGGCTTGTTCTCAGAGGTGAGAAAAACGACTCAAGACATATTCACATTTCATTGCATTGGTATCTTGGATACACACTTGAAGACATGGTACCACAGTTTCAACCTGATGCGCTTCAGTACAGGCAGATGGTCATGATCCTTCCAGTAGCAGGACATAGGGCCACTACCATTTAACATAAGCCTATAGTAGTAATCAAGCAATGAAGCCAGATGGAACCCACACCTGCCCTCTGGTCTAAAGGTCCCATCGGGAGAGTCCTCAGGTAGTGTTAATGGAACTATATATTTAGAAGGTGGGTTTACAAATAATTGCTTCGCCAACTACACACTCAACATTTATACTTTGTCATTCTTTGTCAGTGTTCACCATGTAGCATCTATTGTGTTCTGACCAAACAAACTTGGTTACAGAGAAAACCAAGTTGGTGTCATTGAACACATGTTGAGATCATCGGGTATTGGTCCAGAAAGCCATTATCCTGAAATGGATCACTGTGTCATTTCCTCTAAGAATGGCATTCTAAAGAACCAGCTAAGACAGTGTGATCAGGGGTGTGAAACAGGTGGTACATAGGACTGGAGACAGAGAAGACCTCTGTGGCATCCACATTTGTGTTTCAGATGAGGAACACTGTTTTCACACCACCACTGCATAGTATTAGCCCGAAAGGGTTGGAACCATAATCCTGTCCCTCAGACATTCATGGCAAATGCTACAGAAAGGTCCAGAAGTACAAGCATGCACAAACACCCCATCAACTAAGGTCAGTATACCATCCCACACTGGAAACAACACTGATTGTGTCCCAGGCATGGGTCAAAACACAGACTTGAGGGAGTAGTAACCCACACACTTCCACAGGGCCTGCATGCGTAGAACCACGACTCTCTCCAGTAGATTAGCCAGTAGAGAAAGAATGGTAATGAGATGATAATATGAAGGATATTTTTTGTGTTAAAGACAGAACTCACCCAAGGGCAAAGATCAGGTCTATAGTGCAAGTCTGCTGCCTCCTTGACCCATCAGTCTCTTACTACAGTATTCTAACTTGGTGAGTGAAATGCCATAAGTAAGACAAAATCCACTGTCTTCAAACAACCAAAATTTAACGATCCCCCGCATTCAGAATAAATTCTCAAACAGGTTCAGTGATCAAAGACTACACTTCAGAAGAGGTGGTGGCATAGACAAATTCTGAAAGCAGAACTAGACCACATCCATCATCAATGTGACGGATGAGTTGTGTAAAACGAGATACACTTCCTCATGTGCTGGCCCACATTTGAGGAAAGATGAAACTACAAATTTGAGGAATCCTCCCACAGGATCATTGATTTCATAAATTTGAAGGATGAGCACTTGAATCACATGTGTCGAGAAAATCCCAGAACTGGTTTAAAAGGCAACAAAGTAGCTTTCGTAACCATAAGTTACATGCACAAAGACACCACCTTAAAAAATAAAAAAGAAAGCGCATTTCGTTGTAAGTCATCCTTAACAATGGACTTACAATTAATCAGGCCAGAAATCCACTTACTGATATGAGAGTTAGAGTGTCACCAATAGGACTGGACTCCCAGTAATTGCAGTACAGGCATTTAAACAAGCTACTTATAACATGAAGAGTATTGACAAAGCCAATAGGTTTGGGTTTTATATATTTCATGTACACAGATGCATACTGGCAAACTAAGAACATAAACACAAACCAACAAACCTACAGGCACCTATTTTCATAAAGTGCAACAAGGATTCTGTCACCTTTGTATCCTGCCCCGACAGCCATACCTAATCACTATATGACCCCTGTTGCAGATGATGGGCATCAGGGGCCGTACTATATATGGCACACTTTACCTGTTTGCTTTATGGCGCACCTTTCAAAAATTGCGCCAAGTGCAAACAAGGACAGGATGCCATATAAGAAAGAATGAGCTACCCCTAGGGCAGCTGCAAACTCGCGCTTCCCACGGGGCAGTGCATTGAAGTGAAATATGAAACGGCTGCTTTAAAGCCAATCTGTGTTTAACAGTGCAGGCTGCATGCATCTGCACTTTTAGGAGGAGAGAGCAAACCCCTTGCAGAAGGTGCAGGGAGTGACTGCAGGGAGATGTATGGGGGTTCATAGGAACCCCTTTTTGCCCTCCAGAGGGCTGACCTTTAGAGGCACACTGGAAGTGTGCCACCTTTTTGTGGCACACTTCCAGTGCGCCTCATAAGGGCATGTTTCTCTCTATACCCGTATCAATAATATGGCGTGGGCGTAGAGGCAAAGTGATTTCCTAATTTACATGGGTCATACCCCCATGTAAATGAGGGAACATCTTCTAAACGATAGCGTTGGAGCTACCTCTGCACCATCGCTATCAGTATTACAGAAGGGATGCACAAGCTTCTGCAGCACCTTCTTTAATACCATTGTGCCCCAGGGGCACACAAAGTGGGCACACATGTCCATTGCGCCCCAGAGTACAATGTATAACACAGACCCTGGGGTGTGTGGGATGATGTCTACCAGGGAAAATTACTTTCTTCAGTGGGACATAGGGTTATGTGCACTGGGAAAACAGACTGTTCTACGTTCAACTAGCATGGGCTTTCTTTCTGTATTAGAGGATAGGTCCAAATAGAATCCGCTTACATAGTCCAGACAGAATTTTAGCGAGGCAGCTACTGCCATTATCTACAATGGTAATATCAGATTGGGCAAGACAATTTTTGAATCCATCATCTCTGAGCTTTGTTGTCAAACCGAGAAATTATGGGCAAAGGATCATTCAGAGTTCTTCTAATTGGTTTGCTGGAGGTTCCTGGATGGGTTGAGAACTCAACATATAATTCGTAAACATTTATGACGCTCCTGAAATGATCCTCATGTCTGTGTTAATAGATTCCAGCTGGACATTTTCGTACATTCAGTTTTCATTTGCCTACTGGCAGGAATTGAAAACTTGCACCCAATATACCTTTTTCCTATCATTAGGAGCTGGGAATTAGCAGCATAGCTTTCAAAATACAACCAAAGTGGAACAGTGGTTGGAGTAAAATAATAAAATATGAGTGAAAAATGGCCCAACCCCGGCAGTGCCACACATATTCGGTCTGACAGAAAGGAGGTATTCTATATTGATCAGTGCAAGGTCTTCATGTCTGCTTCACTTACCCATTAGAGAATGATGGTCTGGTTGACATTGGGGTCCAGATATACTAATACTGTGCACTGGGTTTTAGTTTCTTTTGTAATGCAAACCTCACACAAAATGTAATTTTGAGACTTACAATCCGACGCAAATCAGGATTTGCATTGGATGGTTTCCCAAAGTAACAAAATATTGCGCTATGCGCTGCCTTGCATTACTTTGCATCAATGGGGCATTCCATGAGTGGTGCAATGGTGTTCCCATGCAACAACACTTGGGTTTTGAACCAAATCCCTACCAAAAAACATCTGTAGACAGTAATTTGCACCAAAATCTTATGCCTCCTTGAGGCTGGGGTAACTAAGAGAAATATTTTAATTTCTCCTCGCTTTTCCTACTTTGCAGTGCTCTGTACTGTACAGCACACATATAAAGCAGGAAAAATGTTAAGGGATGATTTTTCCAAGGTGAGTGTCCCCTTCCAGAATGCACACACCTTTGCGCTATGGCACAAGGGTCTGTATTTTGGCACATGGCAGCCTAAAGTGCACCGGTGCAGGGAGAGGGGAAGACAGCACCATATCTTAGTAGATATTGAGCTGTTCTGCTCGCTCCCTTTCATGCAATGCTGCTTTGTGTTGGCAATCAATATGAGAGTAGAGGCCTACACAACCACTCCCTACCTCTGCACTATCAGCTTCTCTGAAAACCCTTTGAGCAGTAATTCTTTGTCTGGAATAGTATTTGGAAAAAACATTCACTAAGACCTGGACATTTCCACCTATGTTCCGGTGCGGTGTGTTTGAAGCCACAGGACATAAATGTGAAATAACCATCAAGGAACAGAGGAGAAACATACAGGCAATGGTGTCCGTCTAGGGGCCAGGCTCACCCTGCAGCAGCCCCTCTTTGGATGTAGTTCGATGGTGGTTCAGCTCATGTGTGCAAGGGACTGAGTGACTGTGATGGCATGTCCAGCCCTGAGATACCTTTTTCTGTTATTCACTTGGCTTTTGTATAGTGCTCTGCTGCCATCTGTGTGGGCTCGTAGCACCCACTGACTTGCCAGTTGCGTCAGTGAAATATTCTAATGACCCTCATGTACACCTGATCACCACCAGATACATATCATTGTGATAATCCCCTTGCACTGTAGGGGAACATGGTCCAGTACAAAGAATGCGCTTATACAGGTGTGATTGTTTTATTAGTAAAATGATTTAATTAAAGTGGCTGCAAAACATGGAGACAGTGGGATTAAAAAATGCCTGTATTATGATATTTCCTGGGAGGAATATTAAGAACAATTAAATATAATTTGATTTTAGGATCTAGACTGGATATGAGGCATGCTTTCTGCTCTCAAGCTCTAAACTGTTTCATGCAATATTTAAAGATTTATAACAGAAATGTGTGTTTGAGTATTGCAAGAGCTAACCATGTGTGCAGGTGCAATTACACATTCATTAAATATCTGCTTTACTGCACAGTGGTACTGATGGTACAGTGTAGCACAAGTATTCCAGCATTGCTAAGATGTGCTGCACTATCCCTCTAACAGTGGGATCTGCATTACGGGCAGCATGTTAGGAAGGGGGAGCCATAGAAGTCAGAGGGCCACCCACAATATTCAATAGGTGGGCCGACACAAAAACTATTCCATCTAATCATATGAGTCCCACAAGCTCACCTCAGTGTCCGTTGCCCTCTAACCCCCAGCTCCCTGCCAATTTATCATCAATTGGCGGGGCAGCACCCATGACAAAGGGCAGTCACAATCTAGCATCAACTCATGCAAGTCTGGCCCCACAAGTACTGTGCAGGGTGCAATGGCAGGGGTCAACCCAATGACGGACTGGGTGGGTGTGGGGACAACCAGCACAGAGTCTGGCGGAGTAAGGAGCCCATTGGGTTG
The DNA here is from genome assembly GCF_031143425.1 of Pleurodeles waltl. Lineage (NCBI taxonomy): Eukaryota > Metazoa > Chordata > Amphibia > Caudata > Salamandridae > Pleurodeles > Pleurodeles waltl. Next base: position 427,476,776 of record NC_090445.1, on the reverse strand, counting down.
TTTTGAGGTCTAGAGCCTCACAAGGGGCAGCACCCAGATGGTAACACCAGAATTTCAATATATGAGAGCATAAATGGGACAGCCATCTATGGTGGCAAAATCCACTGGGCTAGCAAGCCTAATACCCATTTGTAGAAAGGAGTTCTTCAACATTTTCTCACTCCTGAAGATGCAATTATAGGGTTTGGACCTGCTTAACAATGACAAAAAGAGGAAGATAGAAAGGAAGGGGTAGACAAAGGAATATTGAGAATTGGCTGGGCGCATTTAGGGTGTTGACCTGCATGATAGGTGAGAAGTTCCCACAGTACACAGCAGGCCTATGGCTATATTAATACTGAATACACATGGCGCAGAGAATGTATAGGGAAGATCCATGGTTTCCATATGACCAGGGTTTCAGGATGGAAAGCAGAAGTGGCCCAGATTAGATTGGGATCACGAGGATGCTTCGGGCTACATGCACAAAATGGTGACAGTAATGAAGGGGTTACCAAGACAGAGCACCCATTTAGAACCCAATACAAAGGCAGGCTAAAGAGTTTTCTATCTTACATCAAGCAGACCAAGCAGAAGACCCCATGAGAGCAAAAGGGGCAACGCTAAACAAAGGGAAATGCTGGAAATCTGAGAAGAGGAACTGCCCCTGGGGCATATGCATGGTAATTCAGGCACACTTGCAGTGCATGTGGGAATGGCTCCTAGCCACAGAATGCAAAAAAGACAAGGAGGTTTGGAGAAGAAAAACAAAACAGGAAGTGAAAAGAGAGACATCACCATGAGATAGGCCACAAAGGACGATGACACTCCTATAAACCCTAGTGAAGCACCATATTTTCCCTAGCTAAGACACTGTAGAAAAGACCAGGCTCAGACATTACCTTAATGGTTACCACAGGAGGAAAGAGGCCAATGTTATCATGGCAGGCCTCGAGGAAAGATTTAGGATACGATACAGCACCCACAAGGAAACATGGAGTACAGGAACCTCAAGTCGCCCATTGAACATCCATAAGTGGTCATGCAGAAAACTGAGAAAGAACAACACATGGGCAGGATAGCAGATACATTTATGAACCCCCCCCTCTCCCTACCTTCATAGTATCTCCTCTGGGGTGATACCTAAAAAGAAACCAGGGCAATTCAGGCTTAATCATCATTTATCACACACAGAAAGCGACTCTGTGAGTAACTGACTAATCCCAGATAAATGTGAAGTCTTTTACAGCTCATTTGATGAGGAGGTTGGTCTAGTGTGAGCATCCACTAAAGGAGCATTGATGGCCAAGGCACATATCAAGTTAGCATTTAGACCACTTCCCATTCACCCAGACAGCTTCAGCCTATTAGGGTTCAAATTTGAAAGCAAAATACTTTTTGGACAAATGCCTGCTAATAGGCTGCTTCATATCATGTACCTACTTTGCACCATAGCAGGACTCTGTGAGCACTTTTAATCCTTTTCTATTAATAATACATTATTTTAGCTGCCAATTGAATTTCCCTACTGTGTGTTTTTAACTGTTATTGTTGTTTTTCCCCAGTTTTTATAAGGTTATATGTTTTTACCTTCTTTCTTTTGCCGGGGCTACTTTTTTAGAAAGGATAATTTTTTCCTGGAATCAATTTTTATTGGGGGTACATTCATGTTGTTGGGGGCATAGTTTTTGCTTGACTGGAGCATCGGAGCCCATGTTCAGTGGCTACCGGTATCTCCGTCTTTTTAGCTTTTTACTTCCTGATTGGGACTTGCTAGACTGCCATTTTGGTTAGCGTCTAGTTGTTCTGTCCTCTGAGCCTCGATTGGCTTCCCCGGTGTACTTAATGCCGGACGGACGCCAGCCGCGCAGCACCCGCGCGCAGTTGGCGCGCCGCTGGGGCGCCGAAGGCAAGCCCGTCTGCGCCCGTCCGCGCCCCGAAGTGCCCAGAGCCCAGAGATGCTGCTCTTTCTACTATAAATAGGTTAGTTTATTCTTCCTCGCAGCTCCAGGCACTGAGAAGTACAGGGTTTTGTCCATCCCTTTTAGGTACCTCTGGGCCCCACGCCTTTCCTTTTTGTTCTGGCTGTTCTTGGCCTCACATGGTCTCCTTACCCTCTGGCACCCCTTCTCCCCAAATGAGCAAAATGCTGTTGCTTAACTGTCGCTCTCTGCCAGCTCACTCCTTACACATTTATACTCTTTTAGAAGACCTTTCTCCTGATGCCCTGTTTCTTACTGAAACTTGGCTGGGTGATGACTCTGTAGTGGACATCTACAACTCTTTACCCTCTACTTACTCTATGGCACACGTGGATCGACCCCTTGGAAGAGGTGGCAGTATAGCCATTATTTATAAAAACACCTTTAGGTGCGTCACATCCTCCTTCGACATTCCAGACTGTGAAAGTTTAACTTTCCCTCTTTATCTGTCCCACACTTTTACTTTCTCTGGAATGCTTCTCTATCGGCCTCCTGGACCTGGTACTCGCTTTTTAGACACTTTACCTGAGGTTGTAGCCAGTCTCATTTGTAAATCCTCTAATTTTACTATCCTTGGGGATTTCAATATCCATCTTGATAATGAAGACTGTCCTCAAGCTAAATCACTATTAGCTTCTCTCACTGCGCTTGACTTAACTCAACATGTAATTGGATCCACTCACATCAAAGGCCATACTTTAGACCTTATATTCAGCAATTTCCCTGATCTTACTGCCCTGCCTCCTTTGCCTCTAACTTGGACAGATCACTCCCTTCTATCTTTTTCTTTCCCCTATAATGTCATGCGAGATCTGCAATCTAGCTCTTTAACCTCCGGGCGCATCTGGTCAAAGCTGGTTTCCAGTGAGTGGCGCGCTGCTCTCCAAGCCTCCCTTAGGTTCAATAGCTTTCCTGCCTCTGCCTCTCCAGAGTCGTTTGATGAGTGGATTTCCTCCTCTTTGGATGGTATTCTGCCTATTAAATCAAGAGTCAATAAGCTATCCCATAAGGCTAAACCCTGGTTTTCTCCTTTCTTATTAGAATTGAGAAAGAAATGTAAAAAATTAGAAAGAATCTGGAGAAAGAATTACAGCCCCTCCGACAGAGAAGTTTAGAGGCAATCCATCAGACTCTATCACCAAAATATCAAAGCCGCCCAGTCCACCTACTATGGCACTAAAATAGAAAACTCTTCCTGCTCACAGAAGGAAATTTTTCAGATCTTTAAAGAACTCACCATAACCCCTATGCCAGCCCCTCCCACAGAGGCCTCCATTGAATATAGTAACCGTTTGGCATCTTATTTCCATGATAAAGTCATCAAGATATATTCTGGGTTCTCTTCCTCTCTTCCCCAGGAGTCATTAGAAGATCAAGCTATGGACCCCACCTTTTCTGGAATTTCACTAACTGCTTTTGCACCTCTTACGGATGCTGTAACAGCCAACCTCTTCCTCAAAATTAAATTGGGCTCTCCCCTTGATCCCACTCCCCCAGCCATTCTCTCGCGGGTTTCAGATACTGTTGTTCCTCCTCTCACAAAAATACTGAATCACTCCTTATCTTCAGGTTCTCTCCCTTCATCTTTGAAGCACGCCATTATTAAGCCTCTTCTAAAAAAGCCTAAGCTGGATCCTTCTTTATTGGAGAATTATGGACCTATTGCTCTTCTTCCCATCTCAGTAAAAATCCTGGAGAAACATGTCAACTATCAATTAACCAGTTACCTGGAGAGCCACAAACTCCTCCACCCTACTCAAATGGGCTTTAGAGCTCATCATAGCACGGAGTCAGCTCTCCTTACAGTAACGGAGTCAGCCCGTCAACTTTTGGATCAAGGGGCTTACGTGGCCGTCATTTTACTTGATCTTAGCGCAGCTTTTGATACGGTGGACCATAATCTTCTCTGCTGCAGGCTCTCTGAATTAGGGATAGGAGGTTTAGCTCTGTCTTGGTTCTCTGCCTTCCTTAAAGGAAGATCCTTTCAAGTTTTGGATCGAGCCTTTTTCTCTGAGATTTTTCCATTGACTTGTGGAGTCCCTCAGGGCTCCTCCCTGAGTCCGACTCTTTTCAATGTTTATCTATCCCCACTGGCTAAAGTGATTGTTCCTTATAATTTTTCCTTGGTCACCTATGCCTACAATAACCAGCTTGTGGTATCACTATCTAGTTCTGGGGATTCATCCGCGGCCAATCTTTCTTGCTGTATGAAGGATATTGGAGACTGGATGATTCAATCTAAGCTTAAATTTAATGATGGAAAATCAGAAGTTATTGTGTTGGGTAATGGTTCCCCAGCCTCCCCCCTCTCATCGCAGTCAGAGGTTTTTAGCAACCTCCCTCCCACCAAGGCTCAGGTAAAAAGCCTTGGTTTTTGGTTGGATTCTCGCTTGACTATGGATTTTCAAGCTAAAAAAGTCTCTTCTACTTGTTTTGGTATCTTAAGAGTCCTTAGGAAGGTTTTTAACCTTCTACCCTCCACGGCTAGAAGAATCCTTGTTCAAACTCTGATTCTTTCCCGCCTTGACTACGGGAACTCTCTGTTTCTCAGTTCCCCGGCCTATGTGATAAAGAAGTTGCAGACAGTACAGAATGCAGCAGCCAGGCTTCTTACTGATCTTCCCAGACATCTGTCTGCAAAGCCGGCTCTTTCAATACTCCACAGGCTCCATATCAAGCAGCGCACCCACTTTAAAGCCCCGTGCATTGTTCACAGGGCCCTCCATGATAAGGGTCCGATGTTCTTTAGAAAACGGATCCTTATCTATGCCCCCTCCCGAAGTCTGAGATCTTCCTCCTTCCGACATGTTAATATCTTTTGGTTCAAGAGAGCTTGGGGAGCCAATTCCTTCTCCACCAAGGCCGCCCGCCTTTGGAATGCTCTTCCCTCTGAGCTCCGTCATGAACCCTCAGAGCAGCTTTTTAGGAAGAAACTCAAAACCTATCCTTTTTTGTAGCTAATTTTCTGGATCTTCCTTGTCTCTGGCAGTAGTCATGTTATGTTAGCGCTGGGATGCCTTAGGGTAACTATGCGCTTTATAAGTCCATAAACTAAACCAAACTAAACTTTAAAATGTTCAGCACCTTCCTAGAATGCATCCACAAAAAGGAGCATGCTGAAGGCAGAGTGCAACACTATCAAAATGATTTCTTGTTGGTGGGGGAGGTAGGGAAAGAGAAATGTAGCAGCCTCCTAAATGCATTCATGAAGTCAGCAGACACACTGGGAGTCCCATGAGGGGAGGAGAAGACCTAGGGTCCCACAACAAAACTAGTTCTCTTGGGAATAGAGATAGAATCTGAAGCTGATGTATGCAGGCTACTGGAAGAAAACATTAGGGCCCTACAAACCAGTTTGAGACACCCGAGGGAGAAGGAGAAGGCAACATGGGCAGAAATTCAAGAGGTATTGGGCAAATTAAACTTTGCAGCAAGGGTCATTCGAGCAGGCAGGATATTTGCAAGGCAGCTGGCAGGCCTGACCAGAGGTCTATGGAAAAAACACTACCATATGAGGTTGGGGAAAAAGGGTGCAGCAGGACATGCTAGATTGGGTGAAGTTTCTGTAGAGGGTCAATGGGTCAGTGGTGTGGAGACACCCATGGGTGACATCACAACAGTTAGACCTATTCACAGATGTGGTGGGTAGTGAAAGTTTCAGGCATATACTGGGCAAGGACTGGTGCAGAAAGGCGTGGTCTGCCAGTTAGAGAGCAGATGGGCTCACGAACAAAAAAAAACATTACCATGCTCGAATGTTTCCCAATCGTGGCAGCGGTGTACATGTGGCGTGAGAAACTCAGAAACAAGAAAATAATGTTGTGGTCAGACAACCAAACAGTTGTACAGCTGGTAAAAGGGGACTCCACCAGGTGTCCTTGGGTCATGCCCTTCATGAAAAACCTAGAGAAGGCCCAGTTGAGGTCCAGTGTTGATTTGAGGGTGAGACACATTTAAGGAATGACTAACTCAAGAGCTGATGCCCTCTTTTGTTTCCGATGGGAAAGATTTACAGAGCAGTCACCGGAGGCACAACAGCAGATGGCAGATGTCCCTGTACCACAATGGAATGTGGACTTTGGTACCCAAAACAGGGATCATGTATCGCAAAAGCCTGGAGATATTCAAGAAAGTTGCTTTGTTACAGGGCCTCATGTACATGAAGGAAGTACAGGCCGAAGTGGTGCATTTTATCAAATGGGCCTTCAAAGGGGGAAAGACTAGGGGCCAGAAGTATGAAAGCATTTTGCATTCGCAAACGGTGCGAATGCCCGTTTGCGAATGCAAAATGCCATTTCAGAATGTATGAAATACATTCTGAACGCAATTTTAAGGAATCGCTAAAATAGCAATTCCTTAAAATTACAAATTGCAACTCTCTAAATTAGAAATCGCAAATAAGGATTCCTTATTTGCGATTCCTTAGCACATGTATGAAGCAATTCCTAAATGCGATATGGGCATTTAGGAATCGCTAATTACCACCAAGTTGAACTTGGTGGTAATCATGTGCAAAATTTAAAAATGCATTTTAAATGCATTTTTAAATTGTACATGTAAAGCACACATGCCCTTTTGGCATGTGTGCACCATACATGTCCCAAAAAAAAACATTTGGGGTGCAGCAGAGGGGGCCTTAGGCCCCCAGCACCCTGGGGTTTTGCATTTCCAAAATTGCGATTTCTGGTTCAGAAATCGCAATTTTGGAAATGCAAAAAAATTGCAGAGGCCCATAGGTGCGAATGGGGCCGGTATCGCAATTTGCGATTCGGTAATAGCATTTGCGATTTTTAAGAAATCGCTATTACCAATTCTCAAATGTGATACATGGCACTTTGCGAGTCGCCAATAGCGATTTCTAAAATATCGCTCTTTCCGAATCGCAAAAGGCCTTGATGATACATCTGGCCCTTGATCATGGACACAGGCGCAGTAGGCAGTTGTAGCTCATCTTTGCAAGATTAGACAAGGCATGGACCCCGCAAAAAGTTACTATATGAAGTGACACTGAAAGACTGGGAGCACATGAGGGCGCAAAAAAAGGCAACAGGATGCCAGTTGACTTTGAATGACTCACATCGGTGGTAGATGCCTTTGAGATGATATGCAGCAACTACCACGAGACAATCCTCTTCAGAGCAGGCTTTTCTCTTACGTGTTTGGTGCACTGAGGGTAGAAAAGGTGCTGCCCTGTATGCCTCACCAAGGATTTTATTGAAAGGAGGCTGGAGGCAGTTTGCTATTCCTGGTTTTCCAGGGCAGATGATTCCTCAGTAGGTTCCTATTCACCGAGGGCATGCGCCAACGAAGCAGGCAGGCAGGCCTCCCTCATCACACTTCGAGACCCATTCCATCAGAATAGGGGTGGCAACAAATAGCAGGGCCGCTAGGTTTGGAGGAGTCAAGTATCAAGCAGATAGGTAGATGGGATTCAAAGGCAAGTCCTATTACAGAATGGGGATCAAAGGGATTGAACGAGCAGACAACGAAAAAACATCCATTCTCTTGACAGGTAATGTGCGCAACTGGACAAGAACAGTTTGCTTTGTGGGGCACTCTTTCATGACGAGGACGCAAAGATGTGTAGCAAATGGTCGGGAGTGGCAGCACCTACACAACACAGCACTGACATGGATGGGTATACCGGGCATCAAGTGGGCACAGCTAGCAGGGGCCTCAGAAAGGCTACAGGATGAGGTCCGCTGGCCAGGCAAATTGCTCACATAACTTGGGGGAAACATCCTGACCATGTTAAGCAGAGGACTGCTGAGTGACGTCATCAAGAAGGGCCTCACCACAGCATTGAGAACACTGAGGGAGGCAATAACAATGTGGTCTGCAATCATCTGATACCAATGGAGGAGGACAGCATCGCACAGCGCAGTGGAGAGGTCCAGGAGAAAACATAATATTGAGGTGAGTAAATTTTGCGGGAGCCTGAGTTTTAACTTTGTAAGTCAGGGGCTCATCAGTTTGAAGGTGTTATATTTTTATGTGGGGATGGTGTCCACTCTTTAGGATTCAGCAGGCAAATGTTCATGGATAACATGACTGGTGCACTGGACCTGGCGGGTTGCAATTGAAGGATACCACGACAGGGGGAGCCGCAAAGGGACAACAACTCCTTTTGTGGTGAGGAAGTCCACGGAGCAAACTCAAGAACCCGGGGTCCCAAGCGACCTAAAACGGGAAGGAAAGGAACTCCATAGGGCTCTGAGATGCCAATGGGCAAGGGCAGTGGGAGAGATTTGGGTGGGGGGTACCCAACAGGGCAGACATAGCACTTGCAGCCCAAATAGCTTAAGGGCCAGTGTTAGACTTTTCATCCTTGGCGTGGTCTCCCTTAACTTTTTGCCTCTGTTCCCCAGGTTGTTGATGTGTGCTGTACTCTGATTTTGCTGTTTTTGTTACTCTGGACACTTTACCACTGCTAACCAGTGCTAAAGTGCAAGTGCTCCTTTACAAAATGTGTAGGTGATTGGTTTATCCATGATTGGCATATTTGATTTACTAGTAAGTCCCTAGTAAAGTGCACTAGAGGTGCCAGGGCCTGTAAATCAAATGCTATTAGTGGGCCTGCAGCACTGGTTGTGCCACCCACATGAGTAGCTCTGTAATCATGACTCAGACCTGCCATTGCAGTGTCTGTGTGTGCAGTTTTACCTGTAAATTCGACTTGGCAAGTGTACCCACTTGCCAGGCCTAAACCTTCCCTTTCCTCACATGTCAGACACCCCTAAGGTAGGCCCTAGGTAGCCCCAGGGGCAGGGTGCAGTGTATGGTTAAGGTAGGACATATAGTAATGTGTTTTATATGTCCTGACAGTGAAATATTGCTAAATTCGTTTTTTTCACTGTTGCAAGGCCTGTCCCTCTCATAGGTTAACATGGGGGCTACCTTTAAATCTGATTAAAGTGTAGATTCCCTTTGGGAGCGGATGGACATGTGGAGTTTGGGGTCTCTGAGCTCACAATTTAAAAATACATCTTTTAGTAAAGTTGATTTTAAGATTGTACGCTTGAAAATGCCACTTTTAGAAAGTGAGCATTTTCTTGCTTATACCATTTCTGTGACTCTGCCTGTTTGTGGATTCCCTGTCTGGGTCAGTTTGACAGTTGGGCTGGTTGCACCTCACAGTAGACAGTGACACAAAGGGAGCTGGGGTGTAGCCTGCATATCCTGATGAGCCATCTGTTCTAGGAGGGAGGGGAGGAGTGGTCACTCGCACCTGAAAGGGCTGTGCCTGTCCTCACACAATGCAGTCTCCAACCCCCTGGTGAGTGTCTGGGGCCTGGCCTGGGCAAGGCAGGATTTCACATCCCAAAGAGACTTTACTTTGAAGTAGGCCTACTTCAAAGGAGAAAATGGGTATAAGAAGGGCACCCAAAACCACAGACTTTAGAAACACTTCTGGAACCAAGAGGAACCTCTGCCTGGAGAAGATCTGAATAGCTGAGGAAGAAGAGCTGCCCTGCCCGTGACTGTGCTTTGTGGAGCTATCCTGCAGTTGCTGCTTCTGCCAGAGTAAGAGGGCAAAGACTGGACTTTGTGTGCCTTCCATCTTGAGAAGAAATCTCCAAGGGCTTGATCTAGAGCTTGCCTTCTGTTGTTTGAAGTCTCAGGGACAGCAAAGACTTCTCTCTGCCAGCACCTGGTGTCTCTGGAGAGACTCCTACTCTGCCCTGTGGTGCCCATCCAGTTCCTGGGACCCTGAAAGGAGAAGCTGGCAGCCTAAAGACAAGAAAAACCACGCACAGAGCGCCGTGCGGGGAAAAGATTGATGCAAATCCGATCTGCGGCTGAGAAAAACGACGCGCCGCCGGCTCCGCAGCTGAGAAACGACGCTCGCAGGAAACGCAACCGAAGAATCGACACACGGAGCAGGAGAAACGACGCACAGCATCGCTGATGGAGGCTGGGAGATCAAAACCTGCGCTGCTGGATTTTCGGATCATCGTGCGGCTGGATTTTCGACTCGCGTACCGCCGTGCGGAGTTATTTTTGACGCACACCCGCCCGTGCTGGGTTATTTTTGACGCACACCAGGTACATTTTCACTCTAGCAGCGCTAGTGTGTTTTTAAAACTACTTAAAGACTCTTTTTGATTTTTTTATGATAACTTGCCTTGTGTATGGTGGATTTTTGTCGTTTTGGTCTTGTCTTGTTTAGATAAATATTTCCTATTTTTCTAAACTGGTGTTGTGTCATTTTGTAGTGTTTTCATTAAGTTACTGTGTGTGTTTGTACAAATACTTTACACCTAGCATTCTGAAGTTAAGCCTACTGCTCTGCCAAGCTACCAAGGGGGTAAGCAGGGGTTAGCTGAGGGTGATTCTCTTTTACCCTGACTAGAGTGAGGGTCCTTGCTTGAACAGGGGGTAACCTGACTGTCAACCAAAGACCCCATTTCGAACAGCCAGCAACAGAGCTAAAGCACTCAGTAGCAAGTTCTAGCCAGAAATCTGCTACAAGGCACAACCCTCCCCACCACTCACATCCGGACACCATAGCAAAGACCGCCAAATGCAAGGGCTGCCAAACGTGAATAACTGAATAATGCGTGACCATTAATATGACAGTTCTATTGATTATTAATGTGTCAATGATACCGACAGATGTTTCCAGTTTGCGTGCAGTGACTGAACTCTGTTGAAATAAACCAGACAATTCCCATTCAAGCAGGGTGAGATACATCTTGGTGGCAGGGGGGTGTCCTACTTGCAATGTTGGCTGTAGTGGCCCGACTGCAAAGGTCAGAGCCCTGTCCTTGCTCCCTTTGTACATCACAAATATACTCTGCAAAACCTCCCACAGTCAGGCGCCACAAGGGAACGCGCTGGTTGTTCTCACACTGAGTGCAGCTGCAGCCAGGCACCTACTGAAGTTGGCTCAAGGCTCTATGTTATAATGTGTGTTTTATGAATAGAATCTTTGTAGATTGTCATGGGAACCGTGACATTCCGCCTCAGACGGTTACTGGGAGCTGGCTGAGGTGGAGGTCACATCTGTTACTGGAACTGAAAATAAACTATCTACGAAATCATCTTTGTGCCAGTGCCGTCCTTCACAACATAAATTTGGCGACGAATTTGAGCCAGCTTTTACAGTGAAGGAGTGGTGTGATCTCTATCTCGAAGGAAGGAAAAGCACTGTGTAAGGAGCGTCGGAATCTTAATCTGATGTTATCCAGAGACTTCGCCGATCAGCTGGTTTCAGATGTGAGATGGCAGACAGACATCGTGTAAGATTTGTGTGCTGAGTTGTCTGTGGATCAGCAGCTGCTTTCCATCAGACTTTGTGTTTGGGAGCCAAGGAGGTTGTGTAAGCGCAAGGCTAACAATTGCGGTCAGTGTCTTGTTTACAGTTTTGTTAACTGGGCCAGTGTGGAGGTCTGTGGTGCAAGTCATCATATGTTACATATCAACGGTTGATACGGGCACGCGCAGCTTTAACTCAAACATTGGTGGAACACTCGTGCCACAAAAGCAAGCGAAAGCACGTGGAGCTCAAAGTCACCTTGGTGCCATACAGCAAACAAAAGCGCGTGGGAGCGCAGCGTCACCTTGGTGCCATACAACAAACAAAAGCGCGTGGGAGCGCAACGCAACCTTGGTGCCACACGGCAAGCAGAAGCGCGTGGGAGCGAAATCTCACCTGAGTGCCGCACACAGCAAGCGAAAGTGTGTAGGAGCGCAGCGTCATCTTGGTAACCCTGCAGTTCAGAGTGCGCAGGAACACAATTTTGTTTAGCAGTCAGTGTTCTTTCCGGCATCTGTCTAAGGACTACTTCCGGTATGCAAGCACTAGAGGAAAGGCCGTTCTGATGCTCACACCGACACCTAAGACAGTATATACTGAGCTAATACTCAGTCTTTATATTGATTTTGGGATCATTTTCTTTGCTCTTTTGGCAGCACGCTGAACTAATTCCGTACCTGTTGCCATGATGGGGACCCTCTGCGATGGGCACGCATGTTACTGAAACGTTTCTGATCTTTGTGTTTTTTTTTTTTTCTTCATGCTTTCTTGGCACTAACAGTACTTTGCAGAGACAGTGCACTAGTGGGGGGGCAATTGGTGTTGGCGTATTTCATTAAGTTTTAATATATATATTATTGCTATAGATATATGTTTATATGATATTCGTCATTGAACAATAACAACATGGATTTACAAGCCATTGCACCACCACCTCTGTTCTTACCCCAACCGGGTGAGCCGTCACTTGAGTGGGAAGAATGGTTAGATGTTTTTGATAATTATTTAGAGGCAATTGATGGGCGTAATTTTTCCCTGCGGCGAAAAAAAGCGATTTTATTAAATGCTTTGGGTAAGGAAGGACAACACATTTTTAAGTACCTACCTCCGTTACCCATTCAGGAAGATCAACCTGATGTGGATGTTTATGCTGATGCACGTAAGCACTTAGAAATCAGATTTGCAAAGGGTCGCAATATAGTAATTAGGCGACATAAATTTTATACCCAGCCACAACGTCCAGGGGAGTCAATCGATAATTTTGTCACCAGGTTAAGAGAATTGTCGCTAAAATGCCAGTTTGGTCCAATGACTGAAGAGATGATACGTGACCAACTTATAGTACAGTGTAACAGTCGTAAGGTACAAGAGAGATTGTGGGCTGCGAAAAATCCTACGTTGAAAGATGCCATTGAGATAGCTAAAGTAATTGAAGAATCTGAGTACTACATGAGAGTGATGGATAAGAGGGAAGAGAAAATTGGAGTGTCAGTTATTGGTCAGCATACAGACAGTGAAGCTATGGGTAGCAAAGGTGGGGCAAGTGCGTGTAAAAGCAGTAAAGGTGGTCAGAATGTGAGAGTAATTGGTAAGGGATGCAACAACTGTGGCAGCTATAGTCACAGTACCGGGGTGAGAAACTGTTTTGCGAAAGGAAAGGATTGTAGAAAGTGTGGGCAAAAAGGACATTTTGCAAGGATGTGTCAAGGGATTGCAAAGACGAAGGTAGCAGTGTTATCAGAAGAACCAGATGAGGCTTTGAGTATGCGTGCGGACAGAGTATTGATTGTTGGGCATCAAGACAATAGGAGACAAAGACCTACAGCTGAATTTCTTATAAAGGGAGTGAAAATTCATTTAATGGTTGACTCGGGGTCTTTATACACCATCATACCAAAGAAATTGTTCATGTCTAATTGGCCTGATGTCAAGTTGTTGCCGAAAGACATCAACCCTGGTGGGTATCAGGGTGAAGAAATCGATATTGTAGGCTATATGGTAGCTGACATCATCTTTGGTGAAAGGGTGGTTGAGGGAAGAGTATATGTGGCGGAATCAGGTCCACCGATTCTCGGGTGGGCTCATCAATATGACTTACACATTGTCATAAATCCACGTGCGCAGAATCCCGTTATGGTAGTACAGTAAGTGATGTTGAAAGACATTATCAGGGGTGCGGAGAATGTGTTTCGTGAGGAAATGGGTGAACTCAAAGGGTATGTGCACAAAATTAAATTGAAACAAGGGACGATGCCAATCCAGCATAAGGTTAGAAGGGTACCTATTGTGGTTAGGGAGGAAGTTAACAAATTATTGCGAGAAATGTTGAAAAATGGGGTAATTGAGCCAGTGGAGACTTCAGAGTGGATTTCTCCGGTTGTAATTACTCGCAAAGCTGATAACAAGTTGAGATTTTGCGTCGACTTGAGGAGCTTGAACCAATGTGTAGTTGCAGATAATTTTCCCCTTCCCAACATAAATGAACTTTTGACTCTACTGAAGGGTGGTAAATGTTTAACGAAATTAGATCTGAAACATGCTTATCATCAAGTCAAATTGCACAATGATTCTAAACCTCTTACATCTTTCATAACCATGGAAGGCACGTTCCAATTTACCCGAATGCCTTTTGGGTTATGTTCGGCGGCCAGTGTGTTTCAGAGAGTAATGAGTGAGGTACTCCGTGATTTAGAATGTGTCATTTACTTCCAGGATGATATTTTAATCTTTGGAGACACAGTCGAGAATCATAATTTCACCTTAAAACAGGTCCTTGACAGAATTTCTAATGCTGGGTTGACATTGAGGAAAGAGAAATGTGTGTTCTTGGTCAGGGAGATAGAATATCTTGGGCATACCCTCTCGGGTGATGGTATCAAGCCTAAGAGTAACTTATTAGATGCTATTAGGTTGGCTCCACCGCCTCAAGACAAAGATCAATTGAGGTCCTTTTTAGGAATGATAGAGTATTATTCAAAATTTGTGAAGAATTTTGCTTCTAAGACAGAGGTACTGAAAATGTTATTGAGGAAGGGTGTAAGATTTTTGTGGTCTAACTCGCAACAAGGGTGTTTTGAGGCCATAAAGGAGGAGGTGTGTGCTGCTGGCATACTGACCCCTTTTGATACAGGGAAGAGATCAGTAATTACTGTGGATGCGAGTGCATACGGTATAGGAGCAGTGTTTGCGCAGATACATCCAACAGGTGAAAAGACCGTTGCATTTGCTTCGCGTTCCTTAACAAATTCTGAGCGCAATTATTCCGTTATTGAGAGGGAAGCTTTGGCTGCAGCGTGGGGTATGGAGTACTTCAGAGTTTACATATGGGGAACGCGAGTGACATTACGTTCGGACCACAAACCTTTCATGAAGATTTTGTCTTCTGGTGGGGCTGGCAAGGGTTCGGCAAGACTGGCTCGGTTAGCAGCTAGATTACAGTAATACATTTATGTTCTAGAATACGTACCTGGGTGGAAGAATGTGCAGGCAGACTGCCTATCACGTTTACCTTTGGATTGGAAGTCGGTTGACGAAGAAGGCGTGTTGAAGTATGAGAGTGAAGTGGCAGTTGCAAGTGTTTGTGATGTAGTACACTGGACCTTGGGGGCTGTGAGTAAAGAGGAGTGGGAACAAGCGATGACACATGATGAAGTGTTGAAGGGAGTACTCAAGATGATAGTGGAAGGAGGAAGGAGAGAAAGTACGTTACCCACAGCTCTTAGGCCATTTGGGAAAGTTTTGGATGAATTGTCTATTTTAGACAGCAAAGTTTTGGTACGGGGAGAAAGGTTGATACCCCCGTTAGGTGTCAGGAAAAAGTTATTTGATATTGCCCACGAAGGACATTTAGGGCAAACTATGTCAAAAAAGCGTCTCAGAGCTGAGTTTTGGTGGCCAGGATTGGACGATGATGTAGTAAACTGGGTAGAGAGGTGTTCTGAGTGCATTGAAAGTTAGAAAAGGTTGAAGGTGGGTAAGCAATCCATGTGTGGGACCATGCAAGATCCAGGCATAGCGTGGCACACAGTCTGTGGTGATTTTATTGGTCCAATTGCAGGTGTGAATCACAATCAGAGGTTTGCTTTTGTCTTGGTTGATCTGAATACCAAGTGGCTAGTCGTGAAGTTCATGGCGGAAGTGACGACTGCTTCTACAATAAAGATATTATCTGAAATCTTTGGTGAGGAAGGTTACCCAGACTGTCTTGTCACCGATAACGGTACTCAACTTACGTCACATCGTATGAAACAATTTTTAAGTGAGTGCGGCGTGAAACATGCATGCACTTCTCTTTATAATCCTCAAGGTAACGGTTCAGTAGAAAGGGCTAATAGGATGGTTAAGGGAGCCATTCAACTAGCCTTGGTGAATAGACTATGTGTAGGGAAGGTCGTGAGTGATTTAGTGTGGGCATATCGGACTACGGAGAACAACACACTTGTATCTTCGCCTTTTGAGTTAATGCGTGGTCGGAAGCCTAGTACCAAGTTGACACCGTTTTGGTTAAAAGCTTTATTGGAAGGGAATGGAGGTGTGCAGGAATGCCAACAGGGAGCAAGAAAACACAGTAACAAAATTGTCCCTGGCGATTGGGTAAAAATAAAATCTGGACGATGTATTGGAGGATTAAACAAGTTTCGAGGGCCGTTTAAAGTTAAGGATATTGGGAGATGGCACGTTGTGTTGGAAAATGGTGAAAAGTGGAATCTTAGGAGGGTAGCTAGATTTGGTGTGCAGGGCTCAAAGTACGGTACACAGAGGAGTGAATGTGAGGGGTCTATGTTGATGGAGGATGAAGGTGTGCTCTCAGAAAGTCAGAGTTATAGAAAAGAGGGTGAGTCAGGCTCTCTAACATTTGATGATGAGACCGCTAGGTCCATAGTTGGAGCACCGAAGAATTTGGACAAAAGTGGGATGTCAACTTCTCGGAGTTCAGTTATAAGATTATGTAAAGTAGTCATGTTTTAAGTTATGTCTATCATAAGTCAAGTTTCAATCTAACTTTGTTTTGTTTTTGGATAAGTTATAGTAACCTTTAAGTTGAGAACCAAGAGGGGTGGGGGGCTTTTATATAAAGGAGGAGGATATGTTATAATGTGTGTTTTATGAATAGAATCTTTGTAGATTGTCATGGGAACCGTGACATTCCACCTCAGACGGTTACTGGGAGCTGGCTGAGGTGGAGGTCACATCTGTTACTGGAACTGAAAATAAACTATCTACGAAATCATCTCTGTGCCAGTGCCGTCCTTCACAACACTCTACCTGGTTCAAGCCCCCCCTTTACCACTCAACACTTTAACCCCGCTCTTGCAGGCTCTGCTGCCAAGCTGGTGTGCTACTTCACCAACTGGGCCCAGTACCGCCAAGGGGAGGCGAAATTTCTACCTGAGAACATTGATCCGTCGCTGTGCACTCACCTGTTGTACGCCTTCGCCGGGATGAAGGATAACCAGATCAGCACAGTGGAGTGGAACGACGAGACCCTCTACCAGAAGTTCAACGGGCTGAAAAGCAGGTAAGTTGCGGTGGGTGGCAAAGGGCACTGGGGTGGTGGAGGGGAGTGGCTTAAATTTAGGGGACAGTGAATCAGTTACATGCAGTGACCCCATGCAAGATCTCACTCAGTCTGAAGTACTGGGCCTGGTGCTCGGTTGGCATATCTCACCTGGAAAGTGACCGTATAGACATGCCATAATAAACATTTCTCACTCCAAGATGCCTTCCTCTCTCTCTCTCTCTCGACATATGGTTTAGCTCCTTTCTCCTCTTCTGCCATGCAGCTCTTCATTTTCCTCCCAGGTTTCTTCTCTCTGTCTCCCCCCTTTTGCCCATAAGTGGATGTTATGGTAGTGCTCTTTCAGATCTCTTCTTACTCTGTCCCATGTGGACCTACTCACTCTCTGCGGCCAAGTGGCACATCTCTCACTTTGCTCACTGGTACCCTGCCAAGCACTTGCCCCTCCTCTCTTCTTCACTCTTTCTGGCCAAGGCAGCACACATCTCTCTCTCTCTCTCTCTCTCTCTCTCACTCACTCTCTCCTTCTCTCTCTTTTTCACCCTGTGGCTCTGGTAGCACATCTCCCTCTCACTGCAATTCCCCATGCAGAGTCCTTTTTCCAGGTTTCTGCTCTCTGTGGCCAGGCATCATTTCCCCCCCCCCACGTCTTATAACTCTGTGGTGCATATTGCAGCTCTCTTACATAGGTTTCCCTCTATGGCCCAGGCGGCACATCCCTTCTTCCCCTCCCTCACTCTCAGTAGAGCAGGCATCCCATCTCATCTGTCCTTCCTCTCTGCCCTGGAAGCAGCACATCAGCCCTAAGTGTCATTGGTCGGATGGACCTAGCACTCATCTGTATATACTCCACTTTGTTGAGCATCTTTTGCTCTCTCTTGCTTTCGTTGAAAGCTGGTATGGAAGATAGTGAGTCCGAGCAGTTCCCCATTTGGTAAACAATGTCTCATTTAGAACCTGGCTCTCTTAAACATGGCTTGGGGATTTTTTTGGTGCAGTTTGGACAGTGTTTCTCAAGAGACCAATGCCCCAACAAAAAATGCTCCCCCTATCTTGACTTGAGCTAACTCTGCCTGTGGGGTGACTGAGCTCTGCCCTCGCTGGTGTTCCTATGAATATTCTGCTCTACCTTACCATGACTTTCAACCAGGATGTGACCTGGTTTGGTCTCCGTGACTGACTGGGGATTGGCTGCTAGCATGCCTAAGATGCCAGACGCCTAAGCAGATGGGCATCACTCATTAGGATTTTCTACGTTATCCCATTTCTCTGATCATTTTTGTGCATTGCTAATGCTAGGAATAAGCCATAGAAAAGTAATATAGTAGCCCTACTCCAAACCAAGAAGAGAGAACATCTGCATGCTGCTGCCCTCACATAAGACAGTATATTCTTTGGAGATGTTAACTTCTAAACGTCTTGGCATGAGCTGCTGACCATGTGCTGTCTGTCCTAAGAGCACAGGAAGTGAACAGGAGCTGCCAGAACCCAGATAGGGCAATGAGAATACACCTCTGACTACCCACTGAACTGTTCAAAGTTGAAACTGGACTTGAGGGAACAGCAGTCAAACATTATATCAGTGTCTTTGCCTCAACTAGCTCTGTCTTGAAGGTGACTTCTTTACGTTTCCCAGAAATCCTGGCCTGAAGACCCTGCTGAGCATCGGTGGATGGAACTTTGGTACCGAAAGGTGAGACCAACTCACACTCACTTGTTTTATATCTTTAATTTGAAGATTAAATCATATTTTCTGTTTAAATGGCTACAATTGCTGTATCTTGCAAGTCATTGAGGAATACTATGACCATGTGATCCATATGATATTCAGAAAACTAAGAGAAGGTTATACATGCCAAGTCTCTGCCAAATTTCATACCACGGTTATTAATAAATTAAAAATGTTTTGACCCCCCACTCATTTACTCCTACATTTGGATCTGCATGGAACTTGGTAAGCCTGCACTTGGTGTAATGTACTAACCACTTGCCACATTTTATGCAGAGCATAAAAGCAAATGAAAATGGCATTGCTCTCCTTTATCTTTGCCTCACTTGACGGATTGACGCAAAATGTGACAGATTGGAGAAAAACAATTCTTACACGCTTCCACCAACTTCTGTGCTTATTTGTCATATGGTGTCAATGTTATTAGAAACAAACATCACCTTTCCCCGATCTAGTTGCACAAACTTAAAAATACCAAGAGAATAGTAGCTGGGTTAAGTCTCCGCAGATCGATTAAACAGTGCCAAAGTTATTAGCAGTACAAATACAACAGTGTTCTGCCAGCAATTACTAAGAGTATTGTGTTTGTTAGTGGGTCAATCCTATTATATCTGAACAAGAGGAAAACGAGAAAAAAAAACAGAATATCCACATAAATGAATATAGTAGATTCATGTTGCGGACAACAATTACAAAATTGTAAACTGGTCATCACAATGTAATCAAACATAGGTGCGCCAAGTTACAGGGCAGTGCAAGTGCAGTACAGTGAGCCATACAATACACAGAAAGTGAATGGAATGAGTATTTACAATATATACACAGGGTCATTACCCAATGCAAGAATAAATCAATAGGAAAACCAATGATATGGGCATTTGAGTTTTAAAGTCTTTCGATTAAAGATACGGGGAGACCCATTGAATGTCAATGTTTCAACACCTTTTTATGAAGAATCACCTGGGGTCTTCCTCATGACAAAGAACTGGTAGCAACCTACAGAGAAGAGTACGCAGACAACCAGTTGAAGCCTATCCTAAAAAATAAGGGTAGAAATGCTTAGGAGACAAAAATGTCTTACCTAACCAGAGTAATCAGGCTCAAAATATTCCAATGATAGCACATATCAATTACTAGTTAGGGAATAAGTAAAAGAAGAAGACCCATGCAATTAGTAAGTGGGGATGAATCCACATTGGAATAACCAACAGCAAGGCATGTTCTAAAATGTGCCAACAGAAGAAGGTGGACACAAGCGCGAGACAGCTGCATGCTGTAAACAAGACCATGCTCCTACAAATGTTCCAAAACCAGGATAGTGGTACACTGTCACACATGCTCCAGACCATAATGGCAAGGAAAGCGACCCATTTCCTAATGGACTTTGACAAAAAGACGTGCACTGCACACTCCCGAGACATGTCTCATAATTTGCTGAGTCAGGTAACTGTGCACGGCACACTCCCATGAAAAGTGCAATATGTAAAATCAATAAACACTCCAGGCAAAATTAAGTTGTAGGTTCCTCCAGTGATATCTTACATGAAACTTCAATCATGTTGGGTGAAAAGGAATTTAAGTACACCCTAGCAAGCAAAGTAAACAGTGCAACGCACTGTGCTCTGATCATGCTAAGGGTAAGAAGAATCCAAACTCACTGTAAAATAGAAACACAAATAAATGAAAGGGTCATGTCTCTCAATTGACCCCAAACAGACCGTAGAAACCCAAATGAAAGTACTAAAAACAGATACCGATCTCACAATCCGACAATGCATGGCTTCACCAACGCTCTCAGCCAAATCATGAAGAAGACATCCTACACTGTGATGTGAATGTGTCACTCACACAACCAAAAAAGACTAGACCGTCACATAACCTGCTGGATGGCCACACCATCCTCATACGTCGTGTGGAGGAGTGTGCATGACTGCAGCTGGAGAACAACGAGACCATAACTTACAGGAGTGGGGAGAATCCTTAGTGCACATGCTTCATCACAGTACGGCCAGGGGAAACTGAACCAAGACCTTAGTCTAAAGTCCAGAAATACAAAGGATGCGGGGTAATGAAAAGGGGAGACTTAACCTTAGTCCAAGGCAGCAGGAAGGCAAAATATGTCATACAATGAGAGGTGCTAACCAAAGGCTGGAGGGTGGAAAACATACATAAAGGAGCAACCAGCCGCCCCAGAAGCAAAGTGAATTTTCCTGATGTTATATAACTGGGGAAACTGACTATCCATAAAACTGAAGGACATAAGCATAAAATCATAGACCGGACATCCAATTGTGACTTATCTCTTATGTGTCACAAAATGTCCCCACTCTTCCTGATTGTTCAGTACATCACCAATGAACCAATCTTTTCAATTTATCAACACTATAGTTCTAAAAGTTTGTAGATCTGCCCCTCCCCTGCCCACGTGGATCTTGTCTTAGGACCTCCATGACCTGCCAAAGAATGTCATCAGCTGTATGGCCTTGTTCCATGTAGTGATCCACAAAGGGTGCTCCAGTTGTCTTCCAGTTAATCTGCTGCAGTGCTAAAGGACCCAAACTTGAACTATCTGCATGGTCTGACCGATGTATATCTTGGATCAGGGGCAACATATTGCATAAATGACATTTTGTGAATTACAATTTGAGAAAAAATTCAGTTGTTGTGTCACATTACTTTGAGTGAAAGTTTTTGTTTCATTGGAAATTTTAGAAGTTGAACTTTGTCTGCATTTGAAGTGTCCCTTGATGGGTTGCAGACCCCATTGAGATTATATAGTGGGGACCGTTGGAGCGGGTAAAGCTGCCCTCACCAATTTACCCCTTATGTTCGGACCCCTTTTGAAGGAACATGAGGGTAACTCCCTGTGCTTGATAGTGTCCCTTATCAAATGTCCGTATTTATAAACAATGTTCCTTACAGCATTGCTGTTGGTGTGAAATGTACTGACAAAGATTATGCATCCCTCTGTGACAGAGGCTGTCCAGGGAGTAAGGAGATGTTACCTGTGAGTATACCAGACTCCACAAACCAGCCTTCCAAAGTATTGTGGTGGGATATACATTCTCAGCCAAACGGCTGATCAAGAAATCAGATTCCCCAAAGAAATCTTCCTTCTTATAGCAATTTTCTATGTATTCTTAAAAATTGGCCATACACAAGATTTTCATGCAACCTCCTGGAATGATGGCTCAAGTACATCAAAAGAGAATTCCTTTCAGTGGGTTTACTATGCAAGGATGTATTTAGAACACTGCCCTCTGTCATAATCATGAGATCTAGAAATGTAATGTGGGTACTGCTGCATTCCATAGTGAATTGGATGTTGAGGAAGCACGAATTTACAAAGTCATGAAGTTCAGTAAAACTGTTATCTTAACAACAAATCACCTACATATGCACCAAAATGTAATGTTGACTTAAAGGCATTGTCATCATTGAATAAATGTGTTGTCTCATAGTCATCCATGTACAGATTCGCCAGGTCCAGAGCAAACCCTGCTCCCACTGCAACGCCCTTCCTATGATATTAGTATCCAAGAATAAGAAAAGATTCTTGTTGAGGGCAATTTCAATGAGTTGGACTAAAAAGAAGAGGGAACCCAATGGGGCATCTCCCAGTTTTCCAGGTCATTCTCCACTACCTAGAGCCACATGCTGAGGAATGTTGGTGTATTCAGGATTGGTGTCCATAGTCACCAGTACCTGGGCAGAGTTACTAAATGACTACACCTCAATCTGTTTGATAACAGCCATACTGTCCCTAATGAAGGACCATGTGAGGGATACAAAAGTTTTGAGGGAAAAAAACAACAAACTGACAAAGAGGTTCTAGAAGAGACTCACACCCCAAAACAATGGTACATCCTGGAGGTCTGGAAAGATTTTTATGCATCTTGGGCAATGTGCACAATACTTGTTCTCTGGGGTGAGAAATGTTCATAAACTAATGTTCAGATCTAGAGAGGAATCCAGCATCCAGTCCTGAATCTGTCACATCCTTGGTAAGAGATCTCATCAGTTGTGCAAGTTTAGTGTAATGTTCTTTAACAGAAAGCTGCCTCAAGACAGCTACGCAATAAGATTCCCTGTACTGTATAACTGTTCCATCCCACTTGTCCACAGGTTTGATCACAATTTCTTGGTTGCAGGCAAGTGTTCTGAATGCTTTGATCTCATCTGCAGGAACATTGTATTTAATGTAACTCAAGGTGTTATAAAGACTTTGAACCTCTCTGATAACAACCCTTTCCTATGTCACTATTTTAGGTGGAATAGAATGCTGGGGAGGGGGCTTAAAAGTGGAGGGAGGACGTAAGCCTGTGGAACTCACACTGCCTTCATAGCTACTGGTAGGAAAGAAATGCCTCACTCTGTTTCCTGAAGTATTTTTGCAGTTCATATTTAACCAAAAAAAAGGTCCTGTCTATTTGTGGGAACAAAGCCTAACCCTCTCTTGTGTACAGTGCCCTCACTGGTCGTCAACATATGTTGGGACAAATTAAATACCAGATCCAAGGCAGGAGTGATGCTCAATGGTGTGCCTTCCACCACTGGTATTTCTGTCTCCTGGTCTGTCATTCTCAATGTGTGTTGGGTTGGCAGTTTCCTCATCAGCGAGCCCGGCCACATCCTCTGACCCTGCCACATTGACCTCGGTAACCCTGGTTAATGCCTCTCCCTGGCAGCCATTGGTCCCTTGCGTCTGGTCCTAAAAAGTAGACTGCGCTGAGCTCGAGACCCTGCTATTGTGCGGAGCTATACTGGTATTCAGCTTGGAATTTGAATAATCAGGCGCTTAAGTGTCTGAGAAAGTGATGAATCTCCACTTAGCATCCTTCTCAAAATAGGAGACGCCCATATCATTGGGTTTGTTTTATTTGTGTACCCAATGGGTAGTGACTCTGTGTATATATTGTAAATACTCATTCTATTCACTTTCTGTTGTATGGTATAACTCACTGTATTGCACTTGTAGGGCGATGTCACTTTGAGCACGGATGTTTGATCACTTTGTGATTATTAGTTTACAATTTTATATTTGATGTCTGAAATACGAATCTACTAGCTTCAAGTATGTGGATATTTTGTCTTTCTTAATCTTTTCCTTCTTGTTCTTATGTGGTAAGATTGAACCATTACCAAACACAATGCTTTAAGTCATTCCTGGCCAAACACTGTTATATTTGTACTTTATTACCCTGTACTTGGGAATGTAGGGTGCCCCAGCTTTTTGGTGCAAAGTTATTAGCAAAGCAGAAATATTTTTGACCCCATTCACTCTCCCTGCACACTGGACCTTCATGAAACATGAAATATGTGCACTGGAGTAACTTTCTAAGTTGCTGCCACAATGCATGCAGATTCATCAAACAATACAAAGTTATATAAGCACATTAAATATTTTTGACCCAGCATTTAACCATGCCTCTCACCGATTGATTGTAAGAAAATGACCAATAGAAAGCCAATGCTTTAAAATGTTTGCCACATTTTGTGCAGGTTGATCACTGAGTGGCAGTGGCAAACATATTAGCAAACATATTAGCAAATGAACACTTGTTTACCCATGCTTTTTAAACTCCTACCCCCAAATGGATCTGGACAAATTAGAAAAATCATGAGAATTTTAAATGGGCTTAGTCTCTCCCAAATTTCATGCATATTCGTCAAAAGTTGCCAAATATATAAGCAATAAACAAATGGCTTTTCCTCAGCTGCGGCTCCTCCACAATGGCGGAGGATTGTAGCCCCACCGGCTTAGAGCCAGCAGCAGAAATATAAAGCAGTATTTTATTATTGTATTATTTTTCAGCTGTTGGCTGAGCAAGTGTGTGCAGGGAGGGGTGGTGCTGGGCCGTGGGAGGGGTGAGGTGGAGTGGAGTCACTGGAGTTCACTTAAAAGTGCGAATGTCAGTTTGGCTGGCTTTCTTTGGTTTCTCCAACCCAGCTGTGTTGTACTGCCTGCCTGGAGAAACAGCACAGACTCCCATGCACTGTCTGAGTGGCAGACCAAGCCGCTCAGACCAATCCTGGTGCTGCTCTCATGCTAGGCATAGCATGAGAGCAGTGCCAGGATTGTGTGGAGAGCCTGTAGTGGTGTCACAGGGATTGTTGGGCCACCATCAGGAGCAGGAGAGAAGAGGAGGGAGGCTGCCGTCAGCGTTGGTGGCAGGACAGGTAATTTTTTAAAAATTATTATTTCCCTAATCCCCCCGCCCCTCAACTGAGATTTGCGGCCGCTGCCACTGCTTTTCATCCTGACAATTTAGACAAAAGTGTTAACTATTTTAAGCCCACCTGGTACCTTTTTTACACAATTCTATATGTTGGTTTGGTCTCAGTCTGTTCAGCAGGTTTCTGACGTAGTAGTGTTTGACAAATAGCTACATCAAATGATGACTATGCGAAGCGAGTGGCAAATTTGGTGCAGATCCATTGATGGGGGCCAAAGTTGTAGGCAAATAAAAAAATTACTTTTCAATGGAGAGCACGTCTCGAGAATTACCACACAGTGGTGACAGCCACAATGTGTGTATATATACACACACACACACACATATTTGTATATATATTACACAGCAATAATTCCAGTTATGTTTGCATTTTGGATTGCCAATAAAAATGGAGAGGTTTTTTTCACATAGGGCTTGAAAACATTTTCAGTAGTGCTCCTGGAAGCGTGCTACTCCTCCAAAGGCTGTGTGCAATGTTTTTTTTCCGTTTGCAGTGTACGTCCAAAGGCCACTTCCAGTGCCCTGGAACCCTAAGTGAAGGTCTTGACAGAAGGTCTGGTCCTGCACCAAGGATCAGCTTAGCATAGCCAAAGGCCAAGTACAGTTTAGCGTGGGGGCAGAGGTGTTGAGCATTGGACTTGAGTGTATGGCCTGCATCGAGTTGTTGGGGGAGGTGCCTAACATGAGACAAGGTGTTGAGTAGCGGTGTTGAACACAGAAAGTACATTCATAGCCTAATGGCCTAAGGCCTTGCCACTGACCTCTAGAAATTAGGGTGCTGAGGCCTTTTAGCCATGCCCTGTGTCAAAAGAGTCTGTCACTACCAAAACGGGTTTGGCATCTTTTTACCCTGCAATCAGGGGTTGTGTTTAGGCCAGTCCCAGACTCCAATGGCTAACTCGTAGACCAGTGGATCCTCTGGAGTGGGCAGTGTGGGAGTACTGAGCACTTCCACTGCTCTCTTTGATGATGTCAATAGTGATGTAATAAGCGATGTCACCTGTGAAGAGATCAAATGTGCCATTTATGATGTGGTCAGTGACATCATGTGAAAGGTCATTTCAATAAGCAAACATGCATTCTGTAAATAAAGCATATTTTCAGCGAGGAACCCTACACGTTAGGATCTATGAGTCTTAATATATTGAAGACTGAAGATATTTAAGAACTTCTTAAAATGATACGTTCTTTAGATCAAATTGAATAATTTACCTTTACCTGTGGAATGCTTAGTGAAAGTATGGGCTTACTTTTCACCACCAAAACGGGGTCCTGTTGAGATGCAGAAACAATACTGGGGCTTCTGGAATGTAAGGTACCGAGGAAGATTCCCACACGTCGGTGCATCTGTAAAGATGGCCAGGGCGGGACAAAGTCAGTCACATGGTAGAGTCAAGCAGGACAGGCCTCAAGTGTCAGTCTGCCGCAGAATTACTGGCCTTTCAGAGCCGCCAGCCATCCGGGGAATCTCCTGACTCCCCAGCTGTCCAGCCTGCCTCTACAAAGCAGCACAGAGCATCAGTAATCCATGCTACCCACCCTGGTGCTTAATCTCACGTGCGTTCCTCTCGACACTAGGTTTACCAACATGGTTTCCTCGCCTGCAAACCGCCGCACTTTCATCCTCTCCGCGGTATCCTTCCTGCGCAAGTACGGGTTTGACGGCCTGGATGTGGACTGGGAGTACCCGGGGTCAAGGGGAAGTCCCCCCGAAGACAAGACGCGCTTCTCAACCTTGTTGGAGGTATTTAAATGTCTCATGAGATCTTCCCTTCTTGTTCTGCTCGGCTGTGTAGGTCAAAGAGTTAAAAAAAAATCATATCTCTTTTTGCCTTCTCTGTTGTATTTATACCCTTGTAGTTTTTAAATGGCTTCCACAACTTTACTGTCTCTGTTCAACTATATTCACACCGTTGAGGTTTTTAAATATTTCTATCGAATCACCCCCTTCCTTCTGCCCTAAGGATATTTAAGTCCTCAGATCTCTCCTCTCTAGGTTCGTAGTGCAGATAAGACATTGGCCATTTCAGGAGATCTCGGAGAAGCACAACTGACCATTGAATTTGCCCCCTACTATCTGCCTGCATTTTCGCTCCCCTCCCCTGGTTAAACATTGATGTCATTAGACAGGATAACACAGAAACCCCTGAATCACGGGGTAGTCTCCAAGACCACATCCCTCTCTGTCCCACGCTGGTTTTCCTGAAAACATGCACATCTCTCCCTGGCTAGATGAATCGTGGATCAGTCTGTGGGCTTTCATGAACACATTCTGTATATATTTACTTGTCCTGCATTTCAAAGGCTTTGGTGGCACACTGCAGTTTTAGTATTTACAGTACTGATGCCACCTTATGATGTGAATTATATGTCAGACAGAGCTATCTAGTAAGGAATCAGTACATCCGGAGTATCTCAGGTACTGCTGACAGGAATTTCACCAACCCTGCATCAATGATCCATTAAGCCCTTTTGAGCTACTTATGACCAATAGAGTTGTATGAACATCTGAATGGGAGCAACTCAGTTACTTTATTGGAGACCAATTTATTGGAGACCACAAATGTGATTATTTGATTAATAATTATGACAATTAAACATTCACATTTAAATAATGTAAAACAGTGTGTGTGTGTGTGTGTATATATATATATATATATATATATATATGTATATATATATATATATTTATAAAACCTAGTAGTGGTTGCCACTAGGTAGTTATAGGTAGGGCCTAGTTTCTATAGAAAAAGCTGTTTTTTGCATTCCTATATCTTTGGCGCCGCTTGACGAACCTTCACAAAATGTTCCCAAAAAAATCGACAGTCACATGAGTTGCTGTCTGGAAAGTTTTGGGGTGATCCATCAAGTGGGGGCTGAGATAAAGGAGGGGTGAAATTTAGAGTGTTGTCAATGTTAATTCCCATAGGAAAAATTGAACAGCGATAGCGTAAAAACCACTGCAAGGAATTACACAACATATAGCAGAAAAGTAGCTCTTGGTCCAGAAAGAGCCTTTTTTTGTTATTTAGTGTAAATCCATTCAGTAGTTTTTTAAGAAATTGAAGGAAATCTAAATTTGTATATCTAGGGACGCAAAGGATTTGTGACCTCTCCTGATCTTATGCTGAGATCTGATTGACTGCCAACACTTCAACAAGGAAGTGTTGGCAGCCCTCTTGGGACTCGGCTGAAACTGAGTCCCAGCAAAGAACAATAAAAAGTACAAAAGGGGTCAGGGTATGAACACCCTGACTCCCTAGCTCTGGTGCTGAGGCCCCAGAGGGACCCCGCAGGGGTAAAAAGCTTTTTTTTAAAACAAATGTTACTGCAAATTTGCGATGGGGTTGCGAATTTGCAGTAAAAACTTTTTTTTAAATAAGCACGGGCTCCTGTGCTTGTTTTTAAATAAGCCCCTTGGTGGGCCAGGTCCTGGAGGCACTCTTTTCTTTTTAAAGGGGTGGGGTCCTGGCCCCCCCACAACCCTGGAGACCACCACTTCCCATGGGCAAATAATAAAATATGAGCGGGAGCCGCATGGCGCCCAGGGACCACCCATGAATCAAAAATGCTTTTAATATGTGGGGAGGTCTGATGGCCACCCCCACAGCCCTGGGGACCACCTCCAGGAGGGCCGCACAGACCCCTTTGAGGGGCCACTTATGCCCCTGGGGACCCCCAACTCCCCGGCCGGCTCCTGCTTTGTCCAGGGGTGCCCACCCCTGGGACATAGCTGTTTGCTGTGGCTTGGCTGCAGCTCATACTGAAAGGTGATCTTACTCTTTTGAAATGACAAATACATTTTGCTTTTTAATTGGTCCAGAAATATCTCATTCTAAGTATGTCATATATCAAAGCCTAAAACTCTCTATCTCTCTCTCTCGCTCTCCTTCTCACTCTCTCTCTCTTTTTCAATCTGTCCCCCACTCACACACCCACACGGACACTTACTCACCCACTCACAGACCCACTCAGATAATTACGCACTCACTCACAGACCCACTCAGACTGTCACACACCCGTTCACAGACCCACTGACACCCTCATGCACTTACTCACAGATCCACACACACTGATGCACCCACTAAAACACTGATGTACGCACTCCCACACCTGGACAGATCCTCTCACAGCCACTCTCACCTCCAGATACATCCTCTCACACCTATTCTCACACCCAGAGAGGCTGCAGCCAACTCCCATCACTCATGGCCAAAGGGCGGTGCACAGCATGGGTGGTTAGGGGTGTTAGCCTCATGGTCTGGCTGCAGGCCAGGGCTTGCGGGCAACCTTTGCTGCACATGGGTGAAGGCCGTGCACGGTGCTAGGTTGGGTGCTTATAGGGGGTTTATTTAAACATTTGTAATTTACAAAAACAAAAAGGGAAACAAGTCCAGCTGGAATCCAACCCTCAGTGCAAAAGCCCTTGACTTTCAGGCTGAGCTATCTGTTTTTTTTTTATTTTTGAGCACTTTGTTTTTCACTCTTTAATGGCTATCTGGGACTGCGGGGAGCCCACAAGGGCTCCCCTGCAGTACCTATATGTATTTTCATAAAAAAATAAAAAAAATAAAAACAAGCCATTTACAGGCTATCTGAGACCGCAGGGGAAGCCTCAAGGCCTCCCCTGCAGGCCCATTGCTTCAGCAACCAAGGAGCTGCTTTAAGCACCAGCTCTGTGGTTGCTGAAGCATTTCATCTCTGTCCCCTTTACATGAGATGAAAGCTTCAGACTTGCTGTGTTTGCTGTGGCTTGGCTACAGAGCTGCAGCCAAGCCACAGCAAACAGCTATGTCCCAGGGGTGGGCATCCCAGGAAAATACAGGAGCCTGCCCTGCGGTGTGGCGGTCCCCAGGGCCTCCAGAGGCTCCTCGAGGGGGGCCATGTGGCCCCTCTCCAAAGTGAATAGCCCTAGGGGTGGTGGTCCCTGGGGCACGGGGTCCCAAAGCGACCACCTTTCTTTTTTTAAATATTTGCCCCAGGGCCAGTGGTCACCAGGGCTAATGGGGGTCCCAAAGGGACCTCCTTTAAAAAAAAAAAATATTTGTCGGGGGGGTGTGGGGGGGGGGGGGGAGGGGGGTGTTTGGTGTTCCCAGGGGCAGTGGGAGGGCTGCGCAGCCCCTCAAATAAATCAAATTTTGCCCCAAGGGTTGTGATCCCTGGGTTGTGGGGGTCCACAGGCTCCCGCATATTATTTCTTAAACACCCTGGGGAGGTGGTAGTCCCCGCGCATACGATAACAGCTCTGAGGAGGTGGCGGTCCACAGGTAACTGAGGGGGCATGCACCCCCCCACGTATACATTATAAGCCCCAGGTAGGTGGTGGTCCCTGGGAGGGGGCCAGAAGGGCTCCACCCCCACATTTCTAAAAAAAATGCTTACAGGACTTGGCACACCCAGGGGCTTCATGATAACGAAGAGCAGGAGACCGCGCTCTGTATTTTTTTATTTTACGGGTCCAAGCGTAAATGCTTTTTAGCCCTGGCGGGCTCCCTTTGGGACCTTACCACCAGAGCTAAGGAATCAGGGTGTTCGTACCCTGGCCCCCTTTGTATTTTTTATTATTTTTTTCTGGGACTTGGCTGAAGCCAAAATTGCAGACAACACTTCTGTTCTTGAAGTGTTATCAGTAAATCAGGATATATATATATATATATATATATATATATATATATATATCCAAGAAAGAAGTGACTCAAACAGATGATCTCATTAAAGAACAAAACTATACTTCTACTACTACAAATTTAGATTTGCTTAAATTTCTCAAAAACTACTGAATGGATTTACACCAAATAACAACAATTATGTACAATGCAATGGGTCTTGCATGTGCTCGAGTTACAGCTATTAGGGTTGTAAACTCCTAACAGGACTTTTCTTGCCACATAAAATTGAAAATGAAAAGTAAAACCGTTTCACATAAGCGAGCCGATTCAAAGCGCCATGCTATGTGGCTGAAGGAGATACCCAAAAGGAAAAAGAAGTTCAATCACAATCAAAGTTTCGGCAAAAGTGCAATTAGCCATGTAACAGGGTTGATGTCCAAGGATGTAACCAAACTGCCCCATAGAGGGACAAACGTAAAGCATTTACCAATGATTATAAAGGATTTTTGAAGGCCAAGACCATGAACGAGTGATAGTGATAGACGTGAGGTGGGTGTGGTTAAAAGCCCAAATAGATAAAAACGCGTCCGAAAAGTAGTGCTTGCGTGCTGCTATGCTCGACCTAAAAAGGGCTCTTTGTAGACCAAGAGCTACCTTTCTGCCAAATTTGGTGTAATACCGTCTAGTGGTTTTTGTGCTATTGCTGTTCGATTATTCCTATGGGAATTAACATTGTAAATGCTCTAAATTTCACCCCCCCCTTTATCTCACCCCCACTTGATGGATCACCCCGAAATTTTCCAGACAGCAGCTAACATGACTGTCGCTTTTTTTGGGAACATTTTGTGAAGATTCATCAAGCGGCGCCAAAGATATAGGCAAGCAAAAAACTGCTTTTTCTATAGAAATTAGGTCTTAACTAGAACAGCCTACTGGCGACTATAAGTTCAGTGAACAGGTTTTGGCACTATTGGTTCAAACATGTCATCGATTGCTGTCTTTTCTGAAGTAAATCAATTACTTGCTGAATTTCCCAGAGTTCAACACACACATATACACAAATATATGAAGGGGGTCAGTTCATACTCACAAGGGTCTCCAATTCTTTAATCTCTTTTCAGGAATTGATAAAAGCCTTTCAGGATGAGGCACAACAGACTGGTAAGGAGCGGCTTCTGCTGAGCGCAGCAGTGTCTGCTGGGAAAGGGACCATTGATACAGGATATGAAATCAGTCGCATCTCCAGGTAAGTGCTGGAGCCCCAAGAAGGCGGTTATTATTAAGGCTGTTCTGAACCTACTAGAGACAGGGTGGATAGAGGAAAGCCCAAAGATATCTGAACAGCTTAAATCTTATAAAAGGCTTGCTAGGTTGTTATGTAGGCCTACAAGCTATTTACAGTTAACCTGTTGTATTGACCCGCAGGGTCTTGGACTTCATCAATGTTATGACCTATGATCTGCACGGGTCCTGGGAAACCATCACCGGCGCAAACAGCCCCCTGCACAGGGGGTTAAAAGACACTGGTGCAGCTGTGTACCTAAATGTGGTAAGTCGATGTAAGGTAACCAACATAGACCTCAGTGGAATGACATTTATGCCCTATTACGAGTTTAGATCCTATTTATCGCACCTGATAAAAAATGATACCCCATGGTATGTTACTTATCAGGTGTGGTAAATAACACCTATTATGACTTACTGGGGAATAACTTGTGGATAATGGTGTTTAATGCACCAAATGTTTAAGAGTCCAATGCACTCTGGGAGCCTAGTTCACCACATCTGAAACACTTTGACTACTATTCGAGATTACAGTAGAGTTCAAAAGGAAAGACAGGACTGAAATATGATGCGCCTGTTGATGTACATTCATCTGATAACCCTCCAATTTTCCTTTCTCCATCAGAGCCCTCATCCACTTCATTGGAGTCTCACTCATCCATGCCCCACTGGCCTTATTTCCAACCTAAAATGTCTATCCCCTTTTACAGGACTTTGCTATGAAGTACTGGAGAGACAACGGGGCACCTCCAGAGAAGGTCATTATGGGGGTTCCCACATATGGACGGACCTTCACCCTAGCCACTGCAGACACTGGTGTTGGTGCCTCTTCTTCTGGGGCAGGGACTTCAGGCCCTTTTACGGGCTCACCAGGATTCCTGTCTTATTATGAGGTAAGCAGAATCAGACCACGCCCACAAAAAGGTGCTCTTCTTCAACCCATAATCTAGAGCTCTCAATGTGTCCTAGGTGGAGTGTGAGACATTCAGCCAATTCTGGCTTTGTAGTTCACGTCATGTTGGATTTGGGTAGTTGCTTTTCATTATTTATGTATGCAGGACTACAAGAACTAGAATGTATCCTAATGTAAACTTAAACATAGGGCTGGCTGAAAATCTCACAGTTCACACGGAGCATCTTGGTTCCTTTGCAAGTTGTGAGATGTATCTGTTTGGAGGTGACCTTCATAGCTCCCTTATCTTCAATGTTTCCTAGGTCTGCACCTTTATGAAGGGAGCTACAATTGTGTGGAGTGATGAACAGAAAGTACCCTATGCCTACAAAGGGAACCAGTGGGCTGGGTATGACAACATACAGAGCATCACA
Source organism: Pleurodeles waltl (assembly GCF_031143425.1). Lineage (NCBI taxonomy): Eukaryota > Metazoa > Chordata > Amphibia > Caudata > Salamandridae > Pleurodeles > Pleurodeles waltl. Next base: position 427,443,854 of record NC_090445.1, on the reverse strand, counting down.
ACCAAGGTAAGAGTGGGAACAACATCCTATGTGCATCAGAAGAATCATAGGTCCCAGAAACCACAAACTAGGCTTACCTTCACAAGTTGTACGCATCTGTCCCTCTAGGACAACCTAACATTTATCCTGAACAATGTTTATATTTTTTAGGGGTATTTCTATAGCACACACCAGGCCCAAGAGGCCTACACAATGCTGTACATGGTAACAGGAATATGAGTCACAAGAATAGTTGCAGAAGCTTTTCAAGGCATTTCCAAACAGGCACAAATGTTACATTGAGGGAGAGAAGAGGAATGCAAGTCGTGTGGAGGAGTAAGGCAGATTATCACATAGGTGAGAGGAAGACAGCGAAACGTTGATGCTTAAAATCTGAGGTAGTGTAAAGATGAACCTCAATATCCTTACTGATGCACTATAAGGAGGACACAAGTTTTAGGTGCAGAGGAAGGTCATTTCAGAGTCTGAGAGCAATTGATTATATTTTATCTTTGCAATGTGCTCTTTGTGAGATTTTTGGGCTTCAAGTCTGATCATCTCAGTCCAGCTGACCAAATTCCTAACCTTTGAATTTGTAAGTAGATTTGGTAGGCAGCCCTGGTTATTTCAGTGTGGAATCTTGAAAAATTAAACAGCAGGCTTTACAGTAGATGCAGACAGTGAGAGCCAGTGTTGTTGATTTAGAGCAGCAGGGTAATTTGAAACCAAACTGTCTAAGGTTTATTCTTCATATAATCTATGAATGAGAGAGCAAACCCCATGTAAAAGCCCAGAAATGTTGTCCAGGTTAAGAAGAGGGGGTGTAACTGATTAACTGTGTATTGTCTTCATTTTGAAGAAGTGTAATCCCAGGCATACAAATCAGTTCCATAAGCAGAACTGCATACATTTGAAATTGGCTTCAATGTCAGCAGTTTAGTTGACCGGTGTTGTGCTACCCCCAACTTATTGGAGTCAGTGCTAGGCCCCAAAAGGAAACTGCAAGCGTTTTGGAGAAAAGGAAAACTGCCAGGTGACTCTAACCACTCCCCTCTGAGTTATCCTCATATGGACAAGAGTGTCAGGAACCAGACAAACCTTATTAAAGAATTTCTTATCTGCAAGTGATACAGTATAACCCTGTCCCAATCCCCAAACCAGTAGAAAACTTCAGAAATATTGGTATTTTGTATATTGTATGCTTGCTAAATTTGTACTATTTAGGCGTAGTGTGTCCGATGCCCAAATTTGAGTAGGCTGGTGGAATTGCCTTGTGTTATTGTTAATTATTTAACTCTTTCATATCTTAATATGCAGATATCTACTTATTTAGCTATTTGTGAACTCGAGTTTTTGGCCCGGTAAATGGGTAAATATTTGAATCCAGCACTTTTTTGCTATGTACTTCATGACTCACCCAGTTGTTCACCATATGTTTTGCAGGGGGCCTTGAAAATAAATTCCTCGCTATGAAATAGATACTTGTGCATTTTCTCAATATTTGAGCAAGATGTGGGCACCTCCTAGAATGTTACACTACATAAGGCCAAATGCATATGGTGACTGTGCCCATTTCACTGCATTCCAGCAGGTACTTTAGATGGCAAGATGAATTGGAAGATAGGGTGATGCACATGTAAACTCAAGAGTCCCTTCTGAGAGCATGCCTCACACTATGGCAGAAAATCTCAGCCAACACAGCCTTATAACCCCAGAACCTTTAACAGAGCCTCAGATAATGGAGTGCAACAGTTTCTGTTCAAATAGGTTAAGCCTGGCAAATGTTGGCCCTTGATGCTCTAAGATGTTTCATACTTTACAGGCACAGTACCTGAAGACCAATGGGTTTGGTGGTGCTATGGTTTGGGCTCTGGATCTCGATGACTTCACTGGCACCTTCTGTGGGCAGGGAAAGTTCCCTCTGCTCCAAGCGCTCAAGACAGAGCTGAACCGAGGTGAGTTGACATATCTTACAGACAGGAAGGGGATTCCAAGGATTTCAATATGTACTTCCCTCTGACACCTACACAGCCAAGGGTGTTGTGTTATTTGACGGCCCTCGCCCTATTCTTTAAATAGTTTGTATTTAAAGTATTGGAATAGTTCCATTTAGATCTAAACCTTGAAATCTGCACTACCTAACTTGGTGCTTTAGAAAAACATTATCAAACACCCTTAACTTACTCTAGCACACCAAACAGGTCAAACGGCTCACAAAACTGCTCTGATAATGGTAGAAGATATACACTTTTTGTTTTGGCCAAAATCTTTCTGTTTCGGTACCAGCTGGGGACTGCTTTCAATGCTTGATCCTGGACCAAGTGTCGCTGCCTTTTTCCTGAACTCTTTTCAGTTTCTCACTGCGCCTTTACCTTTGCATTTTCTATGCTAGCTTCCAATGTCCTAGAAATACGCTTTTTAGGTTTCGCCTGCACAAGTGCGCTTCGTGCTGTGCTTGCAAAATCTTTTGTGAATAGAAAAAACAATCTGAAAAGGGGCTTGAAACCAGCCCCTTACTTACCTGGACTTACCATTGGCTTAGTCCAATATCGATCTCATTTACTTGCTTCTAATTGGCCAGCACGTCGTTTGCTTTCACTTTCTGCTCTCTGCTGCTTTGCTGTCCTGCCGTCGGGTGGATTCTGGTCCAAGTACTCTTTCCGGTCACTGCCATTGGTTACTGGCCAGTCTCCTTCCACTAACCACATTTCTTCCCAAGGTGCTTTGTTTTCACTTTCACAGTGTATGGGGCACAAATCACAGTATACAGGGCACAAATCACAATATACTGGGCACATATCAAACATTCCGCAACTTCTTTAAAGGACAATTAGGAAGAATTGTAAAGTGCCTCAGTAGAAAATGGATGCTACCAGTCTGGATACAAGAGGATTTACAGAACCTCTAGACTAGAGCACTAGGAGTGTTGGGGGGAGGGGTTTTACAGCACAACCCAGAAACAGTCAAACTGAACAGGATGACACAGTCCTCTTTGTCTCACAAAGATTTTGACTCTGCATACAGCAACTGGATCATATGACCCTACCAGAAAACTAAAAAATTTGAAAAAACATCCTGTAAAACACACACCATAACATTAAGACCAGTGTTAAAAATATTACACTTCCAGTCCTGCTCCAATTACATTCCACACTGCGTTCTGCTGAAGGTGGCGCATACGCTTCCTAAAAAATATATACATATTATAATATGAAAATAATACAAATCGCTAAATGTTATAAACACAAACAAATAGAAATAGGGTGGTGCGAAATCACCAGACCTACCAACTTCACTGAAAACCTCACAGTGGGGGGAGGGGGGAGGCCTTGGAGGGGGTGGGTCATCGTGCAGAGAGGCAGCTAAGAGGCACTTTTACCTCCACCCAGGCCCCAAACCCCCTCCTAAACAAAAACAACAAAAACAAGCTTGCTGAGACTGCTGCCGATGTCCTAGGTGTTTTCACACCCATTAAGGGACATCGACAGTTAAAAGCCTCTGAAAACTATCTGAAAACATCTATTTACTCTGGTTTTCAGCTTGTTTTCCCTGTCACTGTGCGATATTGACTCTTCACCATGTGACCGTGTGAATGGAGTCAATATTGTGAGTTTTCAGTTCTTAATCACTGAAAAATAAAGTAAAATAACCACTCTAATAGGGGCTCTCTGATATAGTTATTTAGTACAATTGTGCTCATCAGACTCCACTTAGCAGATGATCACCTGACTACAGATCTTTTAAGAAACGTGTCACGCAGCGTGTCAAGCCTCTCTCTCGCATTCCTCTTGAGGATAAAGAAATAGAATGTTAGAAATTAAACAACTTAACCATTTTCTCAAGCAAATTTACAGCAATTTTTTACTGGAAAATATTTCATGCTTTCTATTGGAAACTCAGTGTCATATTTGTATATACTGCTTAAGAAAGACGATATTAGATTACATCTACGGCATTAACATTGGCAGCTTAAAACAACTCTTGACTTGAACCGCAACTTTACATATGTTCCTCTACATGCCATTCAAAATAGTAATTTTTCTGTTTTAATAATAGAATCGCTTAATCATTTGTCTTTTGTTTGTTTCCATGACTAAGGGTCATTGGGCTTCGAATCACGTGTATAAAAACACATTCAATATTAACTGCTGTTGCAAACGCTTGTGACACATGGTTGGTACAGAGGAGGAATTTGACCTCATCCATGGAAAATAAATAAAAATGATTAATAGACACATAGAGAAACACCGATCAGTACTATATTTTACAGCTTAACCAGCAGTCACAATTGCAGTTATCTTGCAGGCACTAAAGTCATGATTTGAATGGTGCAGCAGGGGCATTGGCACCAGGACCAAAAGTTGTCAGAACTCCTCTAAACACCAAATATTGTTATATTGTACTTCTAAACTGGCAGTCACAAGTGCAGTTACAGTGCAGGCATTAGGGTCATTATTTGAATGGTGCAGCAAGTGCAGTGGCAATGTGGCCAAAAGCTGTAGGAACCCCACTAAAAACAAATTATTACTAAACGTTGCTACCAAACAGGCAGGCACAAGTGCAGTTACATTGGATGCACTAAGGTCATGATTTTAATGGTGCAGCAGGTGTAGTGGCACCGGGGCCAAAATTTGTCATAAGTCCTCTAAACACCAAGGGGCATATTTAAGAGCCCCTAGCACCACATTAGCCTGCCATAGCATCATTTTTTTATGCTAAGGCAGTGCTAAAGTGGCTTGTTCCAAGGGCCATATTTACAAAGTGGTGCAATGCATGCACTGCGCCACTTTGTAAACCCTTGCCTCACATTAGAGGTCAGAAGAGCAGGTCTTAAAATGACATTCCCATAGAAAGGTATGGGCCTCCTTGCACTTTGCTACACTAGCATCAACATTTTTGATGCTACTGTAGCAAAACTCCACAATAGGGTAAAAAAGTTTGACGCTATTGTGCCAATGACCACCATGGTGTGCCGTATTATAAATACGGTGCAACTATGGTGTCGTTATGTGCCGGTAGGTAGAGTGCAGGAAAAGTGGTGCATCAGCTCGGATGCGCCACTCTTTCTTAAATATGGGCCAAAATATTGCTATATTTTAGTACTAAACAGGCAGTCACAATTACAGTTACCTTGCAGTTAAAAGGGGAATGATTTGAATGGTGAATGAATCAGTGGCACTCTACTAACTACACATTACTTTATTCTAATGCAATGCCATATTAAATAAGGTACCTATTACAATTTTGGAACCTGGGGATATTAATTCCACATACATTACAACATAAACAACTATTAACAGTTCATCAAGTCTAAAACAAACATTATTATAACCTTTTTCTAATATTTATAATCCAGTTCGATAGTAAGATAGAATGCTTTGCCAATGCTTGTTTACCTTGTTTTCAGTTCTATACTGTTTTGCCTATGAATCTGTTCTGTTCTTGTGAACCTTGGTAAATCATGTGAAGTGCTCTCTGTCCACTTTTTTAGTCCTAGTTTCGTTTGTGTTTTCAGGCCCTTATCCACTAAAAGTCTGACTAGTTCCTACATTTTGTCCCCTTTGTTAAGATCCCAGGTTTGGATTATTTCTTAATTGTTGTAAAGACCTATCATATTAAGCCCAGTCTGTGCTATAATTATCTGCGCTTGCCACCCAAATGTCTCCATCCCAGTTTTATGCACGCATTTCTATAGCGCAAACCTGTGTGAGGCTATGGTGTGAACAACAGTTTTGTGTTTTGCTACCTACAAAAAGATGCTCTTTGGTTAGCCCCTAGTTCTGCCTGTTCACTACTATGTGGACATTTTTTAACTATATTGTACATGACCTAATGAGGCATGAAGAGACAGTCATGCAAACCGCCGGTCTTCCTGCTTCAGCAGTTTGTTTGAAATGTCCCAAAATGCAAGCAGTTCCGACACAGGCAACCTATGTCTTATTATAGATAACAAGCCCCAGATTTACTAATGGCTTGCACTGCCCTTGCATCATGGAAGGTGATGCAAGAGCAACGCAACCCCTTAATTGAGATTTTCGATGCCACTCGGAGCCACATTGCGTAAATAGTAATAGTAAATCTGGAGTAATGCAAGACAGTGCAAGTTGCTGCATTGTATTACTGTTCCTGGAATGGCTTTCCATGGGAGGATTGTGGGTGTACTCACACATCCATCCATGGTTTTTGGCGCATTCCCAGATTGACTCATTCCGAAGATTACTATTGTTAGTGAAAGTGCTACGCATTCACACGTGAGGCGTAACGAGGAACAGTATGTTTATTTATCCTTTTTTTTTCCTCTTTCTATGAGTGCTACTTTCAGCCTCAGAGGATTGTTTTTGTGCAGGAAGGTGTCTCTCCTTGTACAATAACAATCCTGGCTGCAACAAAGACACCCTTGCGCTGTGCTGCAAGTGTGCCTGTGTTGGTGCTCAGCAGCCACTAGTGGACCAGCCAGATCCAGCAGAAAGGCACTATGGCCCTCATTACAACATTGGCGGTAAAAAACCCCTACCGCCGCGTGGACGGCCACCAAAAGACTGTCCCCGCGGCTACCAGCCATCCGCCATATTATGACCACAGCTAGATTTCCGCCAGAAGGATGGCAGAAATCCAGCTGTGGCCATGCCGGCAGATGGCGGTAAGGTGGCACTGCTGCCACCAGCAGCGCCACGCCAGTAGACCGCTGCCAGCCGTATTATGACCCATAATACAGCACGGCCCGTCCCATCTCCTGCCGGAGGACCCCCTGAACACAGGTAAGTGGGTGCTTCGACAGGGGAGGGGGGTGTTGTGTGTGTGTGTGTGAATGTTTGTGCGTGTGTGTATGCGGGTGTGTGTTTCATTTTGAATGTGTGTGCATGTATGGAGGCGTGAGTGTGTGTATGTTGTGTTGTGTGAATGTGTGTCTGCGTCTATGTATGAAAGTGTGAGCGGATGTGTGTGTGAATGGATATATGTATGCATGGATGCATGTGTGTATGCGTGTGTGGGTGTCAAGGCGGGACGTGAACATAGGGGGTTTGGAGAGGAAGGGGGTGGGAGGGACTCTGGAGAGGGATTGGGGGGAGAACCCTATCATTGACAGGGAAGGAATTCCTTGTCACTTATAGTGCCTACCGCCATGGTTTTCGTGGGGGTAAGGAAGCCACGAAACCCATGGCAGTAGGTGTGGTCATAATCCTGTGGGCGGAACAGTGACAGCCGCTGGGCTGGAGATAGATATCTCCAGCCCGGCGGTTGTCACTGCCATGGCGTTCAGAGTGGAACATTGGCGGGTTGGCTTCAGCCAAACCACCAATGTCATAATATAGTGGCAAGTACCACAAAGCCTGCTGGCGGTACTTACCACCATATTACCACCGACCGACCGCCGGGGTCATAATGACAATCTATTAATGATAATCTTAGATGATATGGTGCATTCCTGCCCTCTCCGTTTGACACGGCACAGCACAGAATCTGCCCCTATTTGTTTTAAAGGAACACAAGGAAAAGGCCTGATGATTCGTCTAAGGTCATTAGGAGCCTTAAATAGTTGTTAGTGGTGACAGTATCTAGGATCTTTAGATGTTTTGATTTTAAAGGATAAAGTTGGTAAAAAAATAATCAGTAGTATTAACAAGCATTGGCAAACCCAGTAGGCCGCTCCTATGCAAGATCTATTGGCTTTGCCAATGGGTTTTAACCATGTTGTACACCAGCATGGCTGTTGTTCAGCATGGCTAAAAGTTAGTGGTGTAGTTGAGATTGGTGTGGAGTAGAGTGTCATACAGTGGAGTGGCATAGAGTGAAGTAGAATCTCATAGAGTGGAGTGGCAAAATAACTACAAATTAGCATTATACACTGCTTTGCCTCAAGGAGGCATATCATTGGTGGTACAAGGACCTATGTACTAAAAACGTAGAGAGGGCTTTGTGCCAAAGGTTTTCAGCTCCTTGAAGCAGACGTAATGTTGGAGAAAGATTTACATTTTTTCCATGTTTGCTGTTCTGTACGGCACAAACACAAATTTGTAAGAGTGTTAAAGTATGTCTAAGAATAGCATTTTTTACTTAAAGGGTAGCCTTCTAGTACACAACCTATGCTAGACATCACCCTCACCCTTGCACACTGGTGCAAGGGTGTGTAAATGGCACAGGGCTGCCTGAAGTACACCAACACATGGGAAGAGAACACCAGTGCCATATCTTTGTAGATGTGATGCTGTTCTGTTCTCCCCCTTTAAAGGAGCACAGCAGCTTTAGTTGCTACACTATGTTGCTTCAAAAATAAGTACATCTGGCCCTTTATTTCTAACGTACTCAGAACCTCTCATGACTCATAACCTTTTACCACTTCAAAAACTGTTCATCACACCTTATGGAATATTTTCTGCTATTTTGTGCAGAAGCCATCTGTGCAGGTACCTTGTCCATTGTAAAGTATATCTATGGTATGTTCCCTGCTCTAATGTACAGTGAATTGATACCATTTGGTTTTACTGTGCTATGGAAAAACATGGAAAAAATAAAATGTGGTGCCCAGGCTACCCCTAGAATCACGTACATTCAAAAGAGAGAGCTGGGGTAAGATATCTGAAAAATGCCTTACGGCTGAAACACGCAATGGTATGATGTTGGGGCTGGAGGATGGAGGAATGATGGGCAAAGCTAATCTTAAATTGTATATTTTGGGTCTGTCGTGGGTGGTAGGACCAGCCTTCCGAGCCCTTGAAGCTCCATTAAAGCATATATAAAAGAGATGGATGGAATGCTTGAATTAATCTCAGCCATTGGTAATTCCCAAACTGCTCCTGTGGATGAGGATGAGCCCCAAGTCCCCAAATCTACCACTGTGCACGACACACTGCTTGTAGTACCACTAGTATCAAGACTGCCACGAAATTTGTCACATACTGGTTTTTAACAACAGTCCGACTACAACAAGGTAACTCTGCACGCAAGCCAGAATGCTGGTGTGGCTGCAGTACTCATGGCACCCTGCTGCATCTTTTATGGGACTGCCTGCACCAAAATACTTGATGATATACATTTGCACCTCAATATTCACCGCTTCCCTGCATACACAATTCTGGGCTCACCCTTACATTCCCACTTAAGTCACGCAGGGAACACCAGATTGGATTGGCCTTAGGGGTGGCACTGCAAAGCATTTTGTCACACTGTGGCACGGGCCTGGTCCCCACACACCAGGCTGGCTCACTATCTGTGGTACAGCCTGGGGATGGAGAAATTGACCCTAACCCTCTCCGCCTGAGGCACATAATTTTCTGACTTTGGCACCCCTTCCTGGTCCTTCTATCATCTATTCCTAGAGCTTACTTGCTTGAGATATCTCCACATTCTCTGACTGACAGAGGTTATACCTGACTCTGACTAACGGTGTTCCCTTCTGGAACATGGCATAATAGTGATGACCAACATATCCGTACGTTCTCGAACACCGATGTTTCCTGTGGGGAATTGGGGGTTTGTTATGATAATACTTGTTGAGCTTACATTAACATATGAATACGTGCCAAATTATCAACAAGATTTTAAGGTTAAAAATTATTATTATGTTCTAACATGAGCCAGTGTATTAGATACGTAGGTTACATAATGCACAGGGCAACGTACTTGTAAGCTTATTCAATTCTTAAAAGAATAGGGATATTGCCTGCATCTTTTGTTTCTTATCTATTTCAAGTTTTGGTGGTTTAGGCTGCCTGCTTGATTAATGGTTAACAATATCAACCAAGTACATATAATTGACATTAACATTTTGAGAAATACAAAATACATAAAAATGTCATTAGACATGAAGGTCGTGTTGAGAGTTCTCGTTTTTTATTTAACAATAGACTTTCAATTATTGTATGTAAAGCTAACATTTTTGGACAATACATTCACATCACAAATGTCCTTAGCTGTGAAGAAGTGCTTCTTTGATGCTGTTGCTTTTTACTTTCTGTGCAATGGGACTCTGATATTCAGACAACAGTGCAGGTGCTCTGACCTAAAAAACAATTCTACCTTGTCTGATTTATAATTGCCTTAAAAACAATTTCATATAAGTCTATAGAATATTGTCTTCTATAAAACACGCACAGAGTTTGCAAGATAAATCTTACATATGAAGTACTACACTGCTTTGCCATCCACCAGTGTGATAAAACAAACATTGCAGCCCTATTACTGTAGCTTGGCAGCTGGTGTAGTTAATCACCAGACATGTGTACAAATTACCCTTTCTGACATGTAAAAAACGTAATTTAAATAATGATTAAATGGCCACTATGTAGGCCATGCAGCCCACAACCTAGGTTGCAGGATATTTCAAAATAGGAAATGTAGACATTTTACATTACGATGTTCTCATAGTGAGTAGCACCCAAAAATCAGTTTCACTGTCGGAAGGCTGGCTGGTGCATTGATAAACATTGGCAATCTGTATAAAATGTACTTTAGCAATAGCATGGCTGGGACCAACTGAATACAACTACAAAAACACAACTCTCAATGAGTAATCAAAGAACAACGTAATGTTGAACTCAATTTTATTATCGAATTTTATAATATATATGAAAGTACAAGGTTTTACAAAATTACATTTTCAGTGGCTGAAGCTCTTGGGGATAAGTTACATTAGTCTTTCATCAGTCAGCAACCGAGTGAGTATCCTTGATTAGGTGTGTTAATTGCTCAAAAGCAGATAATATGTCCGTGGTCTGGTTTGGTGTTTCAATTTCCCTGACAGGTAGACTAGTTGGCCTGTGTCAAGGCACTTTTTTTGGTACAAAGGGTCCTCCCCTGTCACAAGCAGTGCCAGATGACACCTGAACAGAACCTTTCTTTGACATACCAGTCATGCACTATAACACCAGCGTGTTGAAAGCTGCACACATAATTTGTTTGGACTGACCGCAGGAGGGGCCGGTCATTACCCTACTTACCCCTCTATGTCAGTGCATAGGCTCAGCACAAGGGTTGATTTATTCAATAAGGGCCACTGTGGTATTACAGTAGGGCACACAGGAATTGCTGGCAAAGTGAGTACTGTTACCCTTTGAATTTTTAGGCTATTGGTTATGTATGGCTCAGGAGTTATCCCCACCCACATGCCGAATTCAGCCATACAAGGGGGACACAACACACCTTTTTGTGAAAACTCAGGACCTATGGAACAACAGAAAAACAACTTCACATGCTGTTTCAGACATGTTAGGCTTGAAGTGGGTAAGAATTTCTCTAATGTTGGGGACCTGTTTCTGTAGTGCAAGGGGTTACGTCAGAGGGCCTCAAAGGGACAGTGACCCTACCTCTCCAGTAATGGTAGTCTCTTTATGGGAAAAGGATATCAGGAATGGCTGAAGAGGGGTCCAAACGTTTTTGAATCACAACCCACTTTTTAGAATGACAACCCTTTGCTGCTAGCTTTAACAGACATGAGGCTGGCAATTTTTTAGTAACCAAAGCAGCAAATGGCAACGTCCTGTCTTTTACATATATAACATTTTCCATTTAAATAACCACTAAATTTGCACAGACATACGGTTTTACTGCTAAACATATATTACACACAAGTCATAATGTGTGGAAATCGAGTTTCAGTGATTATCATGTGTGCATCACCGAATAAAGTGTCTTGATTTGGTTTGATCGTCTTAAAATCTTTGGGGAAGGTTTATGAGAAGTGGTGCTGCACCTAGTGCAGTGCCTCTTTTCTTGCGCCCATTAGCGCCCCCCCAACACCACCATGTGTGTGCCATATTTAAAATATGGCACACCATAGTTGTAGTTAGGGGAACTAGCATCATAAGTTTTTACGCTAATCTGGCGCTTTGCCAGATTAGCGTACAAAATTATGACGCTAGTCCTGCAAAGCACCCAGAGGCCCGTTGAACACAATGGGAGCCTCTTTTTAACGCCTGCTCTTAGTAGGCGTTAAAAAATGGCAATAAAAATGACACAAAGAAATCTCTTTGAGCCATTTTCTCGCCCCCCCCTTGCATACACTATGTCTGGTGCAGGCAAAATGTGGTGCAGGGGGTTACAAAGTGGTGCAATGCAAGCATTGTGAGACTTTGTAAATATGGTGCAGCGTTTTTGCGTTCCAGCGCCACAATAGGCTAAAAAACATGACGCTAATGTGGTGTTGGAATGGCGCTAGGCCCACATAAATCTGGGCCTTTGTTCTCACCACACTTCAGAATTACCAAAAATGTACTTCCTATTTACTTTTTCCTTTACAGGTATTTACATTTGTTCTGTGTTACAAAAAAAGGCATCCTACAAGCCTTTCCTTTTACACTCCCTGTACCCCTTAGAGACTGCCACATAATTCACTTTACTTTCTCCAACTGAAAAGTGAAAGGAGTTTGTAAACACCAATCTCCAGGCTAAAACAATAAGCAGCAATTTTTTAGAAGCCATAGCCTGACATTTAACTCCTGTCTTTGAAGTGCAGCAAATGTGGCAAGGGAAATACAGAATTGTTATATACCTTTATTTATTGCTTAGAATATTGTGACCTACCAAAAATTGGCTTGTGAGTCACAGTATAGGAAACACATTTTTTAGCCAGTTAATCAACTGTCCTTTTCTTTTGAAACTTTCTCAGGTTATGGTGGAGCTGTGCTCCCAGTGATCTCTATGCCCAACAGGGACTGAATGCACTGTTGGTGTAGACCGCCTCATAGTGGTGAAAGCTGCATCTTGTCTGGTTATTTACGTTTCTGTTGGGGGCTATACTCTCAGTCAGTCACATCATAGCGCTCACTTGTGCATAATGCCCTTGTGCTCTGTTTGCTGGTGGTCCTACAGGTGCTACTCCATTTCCAGGTGCATTGACAGATGTACCACTGTCGCATAGGTTCTCATTATCCTAATGAGACTACTGGATTTGGGCAGCAGAATCACTTGTACTCTGGGGGTCTGAACCCACTGCAGGTGACACCTGTCAGCCTAACCTGGGTTTTGTTCCGACTAACTAGCAATGCCTCACCTCCACCCTAGAGCAGGGATATGAGCGCATGACACAATTGACTCCTCAGGGAAATCGTGGTCACTCAGATCTCATCTGTTTCTCTCAGTTACATTAGTCTCACATATGCAAGGACAATCAGAGGCAGAGTGTAGTTCAATAACTGCATCTTAGATATTAAAGCATGTATTGCAATAACTAGGACGATGAAGCATGACAGGATTAAAATTGTGACAAGGGGAGTAAAACATAAAAATAACGCTCCCATATTGTCACTACGGTTTTTTAGAATAGTTCCTATCTAGACTATGTTAGAGCACAGCATGTTAAGCTCTAATTCTGCCCTTTAGGTTCCCTTGGGAAGATATCATCCCTCATACCTGAGCAAGAGGCTGTAGTCTAATTAGGCAGCTACAGTGAAGCACTTAGCAATCAGCATACAGGTGTGGTCATCTGGCTGGAATCTCCCTCTAATGTACATGGGTCAAAGTAGTGTTTTTATAATAAAACAGCTGATGTTCCAAGCGTACCACTTTTGCTGGGAATCTATCTTACTGCAGCCTTGAGAAAAGCACAGAGTGAAAGAAATGTCTTGTGTAAGAACGCAGTACTCGTCTAGGCAAAGAACTGCTAGATAGAGAAAATAAGACAAGACCGCAAATGTGGCTATTTGTTAAAATAATAAAAACGAAGCTGAATAAAATATATCTAGGTTAAAGTGCACAGCGGCAGGCTTAGTTTGCTAAAATAACATGTATAAAACTATAGCTTAAATGGGTACACAGCACCACCAGCCCCATCAGCTGGCATGGAGAAACATCCAACAAACCCTCCTCCCAGGGGTCCTTTCTCCTTCTCTCTTTCTCTTGTGCTTCAGTGGTATGGGAATTAAAAAGGAGAAGGCAAAGTAGGTAAAAAACAAGCCATGTGTCTCTAAGAAAGCCTGTTTAGCAGTCCAGATTATTCTAGTTCTGTTTCATACCATGAACTTGGAATTCATGTCTGCGTTTGTTGGCCTCCTCATGCCACTGTTAAATGAGTGGCCACTATTTGGCCTCTATCTTGTTTGTTGCATCCTTTAACGTATTTTGCAAGTTCTCTAATCTCAGGTAAGGACTTCTTCCCATCCTCATTAATTAGTCCCACGCATTGTTTCAGAAATATGCATTTGGCTTCACCATATTGATGGCACAAAGAGTGTGCAGGAGTCTCTTCCAGTGGGGGTTAGCTACATTTAGAGTATTCTGCCCCCATCACTTTTCTTTCATTCACACCTGGTGAACAGGAAGGGGTCTGCCAGCTTTGTGCCTGCAGCTCATCCTGTGGAGGGGATTGAGAAGGAAATTGGAAACAGGGTAAGAGGTTCCTCAGTTATTCCTCTAATTGACCTCAGGGGTGGGAAGGTATTGTACATTCAATGCATTAAGCTGGTCTTCTGTTGTGCACCTGGAGGGGGTAGGGAAGGAGATGGGCAGCTAGAACAGAGGAGCTCTTTCTCACTCACATTCACCCTTGAAGGGCCTGAGCTGCCGGTTCTGGTGTTCCTGCTTATCTTCCTATTTTTCCTAATTTTGCACTATTTCTAGGGCCTGCCCACTCTAAAACCATGGATTTGCACACCTGCAGTCTTCCCTGTTGGACTCATCCCATTCCTACCTACTGGACCAGTCTAAATCCCTAAAATGTCCTGTCTAGATGACACCTTTAGTGCAGTTTAACACATTACAAGCAATAGGAAACAAATCCATACATCAATCTCTCCGTTACCTTTGATGCCTGGGGAAGACGCAGGAACATGTAACAGACAGATACCTGCAGACAGGCGCCAATGAACAAGCTGCGCATTCTTGTTGTTGGAAGAAAGAAAGCCTTGTCAGTCTGCTACGCCATTCTCAAATGAGAGGCTGACTTTACTAATTTGTTGTGCCAACTTCAGAACGAGGCTATGTTTAGTAGAAGGGCGCAGATGAAATTTGCAATCACAGGACAGGAAAAAAGCAGTGTGCAACAATGCAGTGTACACACAAAATTGCAACATATTAAAAGGAACTAAATGATAGCTAGTATTAAGGCAGTTATGTAAAATTCCGTCCTCATCTGTAGGAAACAGATTTTATTTCCACATCTGTATGACCTAGATTTCCATTTTCCATTATGTTTTTAGAGCTCTGCTTACTCTCTGCTCTCTAAGTGTGTGTTTGGAGAGGACAATCAATGCCCACAGCTCCCAAGTACTCTCAGTAACAATGGGCTAATTCATACCAGGGGTTTGCTAATGCAGAGAGCTTTTACACCATGAAAATGTTGCTGCACCTGTTATTTTAACGTGTTTGCCCTAAAAGCTAAAATACAAAACGGGTAATGTTAAGAGATTTAATGTAAAGATGTGGGTGTAGTTTTTGTAAACACCTGGCTCGTTTCATGGGACTGGCCATACCCTTTTGTCCCTTCCGTTGCGGGGATATATTTTTTCTCTCCCCACGCTGACAAACCTTTGATATTTACTCCTACTTTTTTGCAATCGCCACTTCCCAAGGCACACATAAATACATATATATGGCATATATGTCCTTCCTAATGATATATTGTTGTGTCAAAGCTTTGTTGTATTTTGTGTACTGGAGTCTTCAGCCCCCAACCAGGCAGTTGAAGCACCCATTATATTCCTCACAGTCTCTGAGATAGTCATCAGTCAGCCCTTTTGCTAAAATCTTGACCCCAATTGTAAGAAAACGGAGTGTACAATATTTTCCTGATTCTCACTATGACTGTTTATTCTTTATTGTATTTGTCTCCCTCAGGTGATTATCCATTAGGTGGCAGCTCTGCCACTGTGCCTGCCAGCTCCAGCTCTCCCCCCTCTGCTCCTGACAGTCCAAGAGATCCCAAACATGGCACCTCAACACAGCACCTCACTCAGGGGCCATCAACAAAGAGTTGTCTCCAGGACCCCGATGGCGTTCTAAAGGCCGACCCAAAGGATCCCAGCAAATTCTACACATGCGTCCATGGTCAGATGTTTGTCTATGAATGCCCAGCAGGGCTGGTATTCAAAGATGACTGCAAATGCTGCAATTGGGCATGAGTGCTGTGCTACAGC
This sequence comes from Pleurodeles waltl, assembly GCF_031143425.1. Classification (NCBI taxonomy): domain Eukaryota; kingdom Metazoa; phylum Chordata; class Amphibia; order Caudata; family Salamandridae; genus Pleurodeles; species Pleurodeles waltl. The sequence continues at coordinate 427,427,808 of NC_090445.1, read as the reverse complement.
TTTTCGGGTTCTGCTTTGGGGTGCCTGGTGCAGCCCCCTGCACCAATCGTACACTGTAACCTTTAAACTCTGAGGAGGGTCTGGAGCCAAACAAATTAAATCATCATATATTTATTTTCAGAACATAGAAAAAGTCTATAAATCCAAATGTATAATAAAGACTGCTCATTATACTGTCATCTTTCAAATTTATTATTTACAATAATCAAATGGTTAAAATGATGGTGAGCTCGTTATTAGATAATCATCAGAGAGTAAACCGATCCCTATAAGAGTGGTTGGCCTTTTACATTTAAGGGAGAAGAACACTTAGAAACCAACATTGCAGACTGGAGCAAACTAAGCTAGTACTTTCAACGCCTACCGGCGAGAAAGCTTAGCCTTCCAACTAGAGTTAGGCACAGACTAACTTACCGAGATATCCCGTTATATACTGATCTTTTACGCAACAACATCAGGCCTCACATTCATACCCTGAGAACCTGGTGCCAATCATACGTTTCTGGTGCAGCTGTAGGCTAGGAAAAAACATAACATAAAATGCATTGCTAAGAAAGTCCTGGACATGAACTTAGAAAAAGCCTTTGAAAAAAACTGAAATTAAGACCCTTGTCATGACAGTAGTACTCTATTTGAAAGCATGCTTTTTTGGATTGATGTAAATCCGCTCAACAGGGTAGATCATATTACAATTTTAATAAGTTGTCGTGAGGCCTTGAAAAGGTTAACACTTTTCTATTTCTGTCATTCACATTTGAATTATCCCTCATATGAGATTTGCAGAAGAGCCACTTTGTACATACCAGAGCTCCCCCCACACTTTCTGTGTAGAGTCCAGATTCGGACATGACTGATGATTTTATGGTGTTCAGAAACCACCATTCACACAGACGCACACTGATGGACCTGAACATGGTCACCGTCAATGACTCATTGACAAACTAATGAAGTGAATGCACCGTCACATATTCAGTCACACACATGGACTTGTGTTTGCACACTGCCACTGACTCAGACACATTTTCTCCTGAAAATGCTTGCCGTCACGGATTTAGCTGTAAACCACTGGAGAGAAAGGCACAGGGATGAAGTCTGAATCACACACATGGACATGTGTTCACCCTCCGTATCTCACTCAGGCACATTCTGAGGGGACAGGGAGGGGACAGGAACATGCTTACTGACATTGGCTCAGTGATACTCCAATAGAATGACAGGCACTGTGATGTAGTGACACTCAAAACGTGCAGGACATGCTGAATGGCAAGCTTTCCTCACTCAGAACACATCTAACACATGCAGAAGTGCAAGCTTTCCACACTTACACCAGGTTTACACATACAGAGGTACAAGCTTCATTCACACAGACCAGGTCTAGTAGATGCCTAACTGTGAGCTTCCCTCATACCCATGAGATGCAGACCCTCAAGATTCCCTTAATCATAACATGTCACACATGCAAATGTGCAAGCTTCTGCTACTCAGAATTTATCAAGGAATTGTAGAGGAGGATGCTTCACTCACTCAGAACAGGTCCTGCACATAGAAAAGTGGAAGGCTCCCACTCGCAGAGCATGTCCAGCACATACAGAAGTGCAAGCTGTTGTCACTCAAAGCAGATCTGGGAGTTACAGAAGTGCAAACCTTCCACACTGAGGTCAGGTGTACACATGCAGAAGTGCAAGCTTCCCTCACTCAGAACCTCCTTAGTACATGCTGTGGTGGGTGCTTCCCTAAACCAGTATTGGTCCTGCTTATGCGAACATGCAAATTCCCCACACAAGTGCAAGCTTCCGTTACTAACAACAAGCCTAGCACATTCAGAACCTCAGACCAGGTACACATATGGAAAAGTGCCAGCGTCACTCCAACTAGGTTTACCACTTGCAGAGGGTTAAGCTTCCCTCACTCTGAACAGGTGCTGCACTTGCAAAATCACAAGCTCACCTCACTTTTGACAAGTCTATGAGATACAGAGGTTCAAGCTTCTCTCACTCAGAACATGTCCAGGACATGCAGACAGGCAGGATTCTGTCACTGACTGTGTGTGCAAATCTTGCACTTCTGAATGTATCACCGTAGTTCAGGAGTGCAATTGTCCCTCTGAAAAATAAAACCAATGAACTGGTTACACAGTGCCAGTCGCCATTGTCTACTAAGGGCTCAGCTACACTTTGCATAGGAAAGTCATTTTTTGATTTGTCTATAACATTTGACCCCCAGGGACAGATTTGCACAAACTTTACAATCCCTTAGTATATTGAGCTATGGTTTGGCATGCTAGGTTTCAACAAGAATCGTGAAGATAAAAAAAGTTAACGGGTGAAAAAAGAAATGTTTTCAATTGTAGCTATCATATAATATTTTTGGTGCCTACGGCCCAAACTGCTGAATGGATCTGCACTACAATTGGCATGAAAGTAGAGCTTTGCTCAGAAACCGTGATTTTGTTGGTTTGGTTTAGTGCCAAACCTTTTCGTAGTCTTTGAGGTCTAAGCAGTTAAACAAGTTGCTGTGTGGGCTTTAAAACATTAATAGTTTTTCATATCTCTGCGATTGGGAGTTTGCTAATTATCCATAAATCCAGGAATCTAAAAAAAAATAGGAGGGGTGAACGAGGAAACCTTTTCTTCCATTGTCCCTTTCGATAGTATGGTTTAAAAGTGGGAACCTGTAATGTGGGGCCCTAGGCCCTCATGCTAATTAATAAGGGGACGCAGACACGGTGATAGGGTGGTACTGAACTGGCCTCAGGCACGTGCGCACGGCCCCTTTTATTGGCAGGGTCACCTGACTGGTGACGCCTGTGTTGGGTGGGTGGGGGTTACATATGTAAGACCAGCCCTCAGCAGAGTGGCTGTCAGAAAGACTAGAACGAGTCCAGCTGGACTCTACAGGAACCCTACTACCGATTCGCTGTTGCAAATGAAAAATATCTCTTACGCCAGCCATTTCAGGATACAGGGCACTGTCCGCACATCCAAATTAAAGAGAAAAGAAGGTACCTATTGGGGGTTTTAGTGGTGAGCATAACCCTACCCTCGCTCTCCCCACTAGTAGAGTGACCCTCAACACTCTCCCCCTTACTTTAAATTTAAAAAGAAGAAGCCAGAAAGCTTACAGGATTCGGAAGTACGAGTTCCGACCCACAAATTCCCCAGCACTTAAAAACGATGCAGGGAACATCTGTGCTGAGACCGGTACCTTGGTCCCCAGCCACCATTTTAGGTGCCGGGGACACACAAGTCAAAAATCAGAATTGCCAGTCGGAGGGAAGTTTCAAGGCATGACACTTGCATCCGAATCTCAAATTTAAAAGAAAAAAATATGAAAGGCTGGCCAACAGCCAAGCATTATGGGTTAGCCCTAGGGTGCAACAGGCTGCGGGATATAATGTTTAGTAATTGTTGGCCTTAGTTTGTGCAGACAACACTTTCTTATACTTTATACCATCCGCAGTATTTGTCAGAGTGCAAATTGAAAATTCCACAGACGTAGTTGCACTACTGTCACATCTTCATGCTTTAACTTCAGACACCTTTTTTGTAGAGGGAAAGTGTTCTTCAAAATACGTATTTGGTGGGACAATTATCAGCTAAAAATGGGTTTTCCCGGGGGTTATGCCATGTATGTTTAAGCATGTTTGTTTATCCACTGTTTTTTACATTTTGCAAATTCCGTGAGGTTCACAAAGTTAAAAAAATGTAGGGGTAAGAAAAGTAGAGCATAAACCATTAGTAAACATGATTGATCCGAGTAAGATCAAGCAAAATGTCCATTCCTTTGACCCAGAAGACGGCAGTGGCATTCTGCAAACACGTCTGCATAGAAAGAGGTGTGATTAGTAGCCTAGAGCTAGAGGGAAGAGGGTGAGTCCTGAGTCCAATGTGGCAGGAATCCATTATAAACAATTACAAACCCCAGAATGACCTCCACTTACTCATAGCTGCCAAGTTTCCCAGGTTCAGGGTAATCTGCTGGTCCAGTCCTGTTTTTTTCCATTGAATTCTGGGACTTATAGTTCTATTTTACAATTGAATTCTGGAACCTGTGGTCGTGTTAATTCCAAGACAAAACCAGGACTGGATCAGCACGTCACGCGCTGACCTGGGAAACGTGGCAGGGCTGCTCACTATGAAATATTTTAAACAATGCAAGACAATGGAGAGCCACCCATTCTGCTACAGTAGTCTTTATATTGCCTTCAAACGCTCCCTACTGTCATCCATCTGTCCGAAGAACACTTTTCACTCTCAAAGTCGGGTTATTATCAGTAGGGTTTAGCAGTGTTTTCAAAACTAATAAAAACCAATGGCCATAAAAAAATCATGTGGCTATTGTTCCCCTGTGATTATGGTAAAGTGTAATTGTATTAATGTTTGCTTATTGTACTGACAGTGTAGCATGACATAAAGTGTATATGTCACAGTGATACATGTACATTAGAAGCTTGGATTCTATTATCGGAAGAGAGTATGTGGTATATTACTGTACCAGTAGGCAATGCTGTTGGGAGCCCAGTGGTGGGCAATTATATGATATATGTGTTCAGTATTCGGTGTGTGAATAACGTTTTGTCTCTCCTGTGCTGTTGGGTGTTACAAAAGTGATGCAGTGATATCCAACAATATGCTACATTTTTGCTGAGCTCAATGTGAGTGCAATGTTGAGTCAAACCTGCCCTGTGGGATATTTGAATAAAGTTCTATCTGTCAGCCTATGCATTATTTTGTCTCTACCTCTGCCCACACATAAAGTGTTAATAATGAGAAATGTCATAGTAAAGCTGGCCTTCCTTCCTTAATTGATCACAAACAAACTATGATGAGACTAGCTTAGAGGGTCTGAGCACCTGCCACAGGAATCTATGCATATTAACTACGTACTAGGGTTTAAAACTGGTGAGATAACATGGGGGGCTATTGCACTTGCTCGGAAGATCTTTGTGCAATCTCTGGTCACAGTTTTAAAGCATCATAAAAATAACTGAGCTGGTTAATGCGCTTGCTGTGTGGCGGTGCATATAACATATAGGCCGTAGATCGGTATTCTATGCAAGATAGTGCATTGATTAATGCTTATGTTGCAGAGATCCTTGTACAACCTTCTGGTCCCCAGTTACAGTCCACTCTGATATGTGCTGTGCCCACGAGGAGCTGCATGCAACCTGCAATACTTTTGTTTCAATTTCTGCAAGTTCTAATTCAAGCTTTAGCTTTCCTAAGGTCACTAAAATAGACTGCTTTGGGAGCAATAGACACTTATCTCTATTGATGTCCAAGGCGGCGGGTTCCATCCAGGATACAATTCCAACGAAGCACCAGGGGCCTTCTTGATCTTCAAGCAGCCTTAGACCCAGGACTTCAGCACACATACTCAAGTCAGGAGCGTGACCAACCCGACTTGCACTGATTCAAACAAGGGCAAGGATAGTCCTGCTCAAAATGTGGGACCAATAGAACCAGCACCGATCGATTCAAACAAGGGCAACAACGATAGCGCTACTCAAAATGCATGGGTAAAGACAATGCTACTCAAAATGGTTGTGACCAACCGAACCTTCACAGATTCAAACAAGGGCAAGGACAGTGCTGCTCAAAATGTGGGACCAACCGAACCTGCACGGACTCAAACAAGGGTAAAGACAGTGCTGCTCAAAATGTGTGACCAACAGAACCTGCACCAATTCAAACAAGGGCAAAGAGAGTGCTGCTTAAAATGAGTGACCAACTGATTCAAACAAGAACAAAGACAGTGCTACTCAAAATGTGTGACCAACAAAACCTGCACCGTTTCAAACAAGGGCAAAGTCAGTGCTGGTCAAAATGCACAGGCAAAGACAGTGCTACTCAAAATGCGTGACCAACCAATTCAAACAAGGGCAAAGGCAGTAAAATGCGTGACCAACTGATTCAAACAAGCACAAAGACAGTGCTGCTCAAAATGAGTGACCAACTGAACCTGCACCGATTCAAACAGGGGCAAAGACAATGCTACTCAAAATGTGTGACCTACTAATTCAAACAAGCGCAAAGACAGTGCTGCTCAAAATGTGTGACCAACTGATTCAAACAAGCGCAAAGATTGTACTGCTCAAAATGCACGGGCAAAGATAGTGCTACTCAAAATGCATGACCATCCGATTCAAACAAGGGCAAATACAGTGCTACTTAAAATGGATGGGCAAAGATAGTGCTACTCAAAATGCATGACCAACCGATTCAAACAAGGGCAAAGACAGTGTTGCTCAAAATGAGTGACCAACTGAACCTGCACCGATTCGAACAAGGGCAAAGACAGTGCTGCTCATAATGAGTGACCAACTAAACCTGCACTGATTCAAACAAGGGCAAAGACAGTGCTGCTCCAAATGCACAGGTAAAGACAGTGCTACTCAAAATGAGTGACCAACTGAACCTGCACCGATTCGAACAAGGGCAAAGACAGTGCTGCTCATAATGAGTGACCAACTAAACCTGCACTGATTCAAACAAGGGCAAAGACAGTGCTGCTCAGAATGCACAGGTAAAGACAGTGCTACTCAAAATGAGTGACCAACTGAACCCACACCGATTCAAACAATGGCAAAGAAAGTGCCGCTCAAAATGAGTGACCAACTGAACCTGCACCGATTCAAACAAGGGCAAAAACAGTGCTACTCAACATGCTCTTGCTGCTGGAAGTATAACATGCAAGTTTGGAAATGGAGAACGTTCTATGGTGCTGGAGCAGATTATCACTGAGGATCGCCACGGATTAAACAAATATCTCTACAGTGGAAATACTGGTTACGGTAACCACGACACAGGGGCTTGGTTACAAGCCCCTTGCACTGCTGGTGTGTCTCTTTTCCCCATTTATAAAGTGACGCACCACAGGCGCAAGGGTCTTGTAAATTAGCATCACAGTTCTCTTCTTGCATCAGCAGGACGTCTTCAAGGGACACAGTGCTTAATTTGTGCTTGCTTAATTTGTGCTTGTTGTTTCCGGTGCTGAGCATTGGCAGTTATTTATGAGGGCCGGGGCTTATTCTTCTGCCTCAAGCATTTGCTGCGAGCAGAAGACACATTTGGGAAAGACGGAAGAAGAGAAAAAGTAAAAAGCGTCACTATGGTAGAAAGCAGAAAGCTGCCAGAGTCAGCTGAAGGGGCAGGGAGTTGCTTTAAATGGATTGAAGAGGCCCCAGATGGCTTCAGGATTACGCTGCCTCAGTATTCCGTGCTCCACATTTAAATGCAGCAGCCGCGTGTTCAAGAGGAGGGCTTTGGGCACCAGCACGTTTTTATTTACAAATTAAGCACTGAAGGGACACATTCATCCAGGGCTCTGGCTGCAGCGTTGTGGGCTGTTCAAAGGAACAGTGCAATCTAAGGTTAAGCTCTGTGTGTTCATTAGCGAGTAGCATAGCTACAACTGAAGAAGGGCAAAAACAGGGGATGGAAAAATAGGTTAAATTGCTGAACTTCAGTGAAACATCAAGTGACAAGACTGAAGCGTTGAAAACAATATCTTACAAGCACTGGAAAAGCCAATAGCTCTTGCTTCTGAGAGGTGTTAGCTGTGCCATGCCTTTTGGTGATGCTGTATGTAACTGGCTAGATCTTGTGTAGTGTGTCCAAAAGTAAATTTAAAAAAAACACAGAATGACATGGCTGCAGCAACTTTTGTAGGCACACACATGTATGATGTTGTGTACAAGTAAAAGTCAATGGGAGAAATACATTCTCCTGATTATTTTTTTTAATCCCCTCCTTACCTCATCTAAAATGTAGGCATGTATGCATCAGTACCTACAAAATGTCAGGAGCCATATATTTTTTAAAATTTACCAATCCAAGCAGAAATTTGATGCCTGTTCTCTAAAACAAAATAGTAAAATAAGATGTGTTTTTTTAAAGAAGACCGGTGCTGGGGAAACAGAGAAGCAGTTGAGGAAGCAATAGAGAGGGAAAGGAGAAAAGTAGCACATGAGGGAGAGCAACACAGGTGAAAAAGAGAAGCACATGAGTGAGAAAGCAACATAGAACGCAGGGGAAGCAGTGATCTTGGCAAGGGTGAAGCACAGGAAAGAGAGAGATTGCAGCACAGGAGAGATAGCTTGCAGCACACACGTGACAGCAACACAGAACATGGGTGGGTCGGTATTGGATGGGGCTTGGAGAGGCACATGAGGGAAACAGTTGGAGAACATATGCAAGAACAAAGTAGTTTCCTAAAAGTGAGCGGTGGAGAGATAAAGGCCAGCCAGTTAGAAAGATGCTTAAGAGGCTGTGCTTCAGGGGAGAGGCAAATGTAAGATGGACAAGCTGGGACAAGGACAGCCATTGAATAGGAAGCAAGCAAAAGACAGTGACAATAAAGAAACTGATGGTAACCAATGACCGGGCTATAAGTCAATATAAGTTTGTGATAGCCCATAGCAGGTCTTGTCTGGTAGGCTCAACCTCAAAATAAATGTGTCTCCAATGCTCTACATTCAGGTTCACTGTCGCATTTCGCACTGCTAAGCAATGATTCGTACAGTTTCAGTTTCTTTCATGCACACCTTAATTTGAAGCAATGTAGTTAGTAAACCTATAAACAGTCTCCTGCAAAACAAGAAGGGTGTTAGCATTAGATGCTCACAAGCATAGAGGGGACATCTTGTAGCTTTGCATAGCAATATTGAACTGTGCTTGTTCTGCAGCATAAACCTGTGCAGACTTCAATAGGTTTAAGAATGTTTTGCCTCATCTCCAACAAGGTCTTGTACTAAGGCCCTCATTCAAGAGACGCAAAGTGGCAAGAAGGAGTAATGTCTGCGGTTTATTAACAATTAAAAAAAATTGATGCAATATGTCATGTCCATGTGACAATCATTCAGTGTGGATAGTTTAGTGCTTTGCTTTCATAAGGCTGTGTTTTAACTACAGACTCCAGCATGGTTTTTAAACCTAACCTGCCAGGGAGATATGATATGACGTACTATGTAGGATGCTCAGGGCAGATATCTGTTGCATTTGTTTGCGGAATTCGAGATAGGTTATCAGTTCACAGCTGAAATCCCGGTTTGGAAACCTGGAGTTACTGTGCGTTAAGGACACCTCTGAGAGCCCCAAAAAAACAGGGTCTGGGGGTGACCCTTGGGGGCAATTGATAATCAAATTTTAAAAAAAGGTGCACAACCTCAGACTTCGCAACCAAATTACAGGCTATTAGCACTGAGAACAGCAAGCAGAGTTGAGCCATCCAGTAAACCTGTGCCCACTCTATTTACAGCATTGAGCATGGTTTGATACTAATTCCCTTCCTTTCTCTCTGTTTTGAGCCCCCAGTTACACTATTCAAGAGCCACGTTTCTGGACAAACATTGAGCTACCTAACCTAAGACCATAGGAGCAGGCGGTGTCCTGGCGACTGTTGGGTTGCACCTGGCCTATATCCCCTCCAGACCCCAAGGCATCCTGTGATAAACCTTAGAGAACCTGCACCTCAGCCCCCAACAAGAAATTCTTTATGGCCCAAAGAAAACAGGAGGAAAGACGTATCATATGCAACCACAGATTACCTGTCGTCTTCCCCAGGTGTGCTGCCAAATCCTGTTAGCACTTAAGAAGGTCCTGGCAATCCGCTACACCCTGTGCACAAACAAACAGGAAGTCATCCAGATAATGGGTGACCCAACCCTTCTTGCAATGCTTGATGACTGCCCATTCCAAGAATTATTTGGAGGGGGTTAAAATTGGCCACGGTTTATTACACACGTTCAAGAGGCAAACTTCATCGTCCAGCTGTTGCTTGTGGAAGGCCTTGTGCGGCCCGTGCACCCGGATTGGCCGGTTTAAAAGTTGCCCACCAATCCGGGCGCATCATTTTCGCTGGCTTCCTTTGATCCGGTCTCCATCCTGTCCCAAGGGAGGCCTTGCGGACCGGCCCACCCTTTAGTATCAAGAATGGAAGTCAATCAGTGAAAAAAAAAAATAATGCTACAGGGACAACAGACCTTGTGTACCCTCAGGGATAGCTAGTGAAATTCATTTTAAGGGAATGTGGATCCACAGCAGACATTAAAACAAGACCTTGATCAATTAATCTCTGGTCACCTGATACCTGTGGTAACTGAAGTGTAAATCCTGCTCCTGTGATGCCATATTCGACAGACGGTGTTTTATATGTTATAAAACAACATATACATGTGGCGGTCATTGGACCATTTTTTGAAGATTCTAGATTAGGGTGATTGTATGCTTTATAGCCTATTCTTTTTCTTCTCTTTTTTTTTTCTTTTACAAATGTTCTCTGTGCTTTAGCGCCACTGCAAAGCAACAGTACTCGAGGGAGCATATTTGGAAGGAAGTGTCTGGATGCTGAAATCACAACTGCATACTGTGAGAGGCGTGCACGGCTGCCTTCTGGGCGGTTGCTGTTCCCTGTGTGCCAGCATGGACGTCCATTCACCGAAATGCCAGGGGTAGCAGAAGTCACATCACACACCCTTTGACCTCCACTTTCCCTCACACTCTCACCCGCAAGCACGCACACAATATACATTCAAAAGCATTTTTTACTTACCTCAGCTACCTTGGAAGGGCGTATTGTACTCCATTTTTAGTACAATAATAGTGAATAATATGTTATTATTCACTATTTGTGTTATAAAAAATCGACAGGAAACAAAGTGAGTGTAGCTCCAACGGCGTTCATAAGGACGCTGCCACTGTGTTCCTGAATTTTGCACTTGTGACGCCAGAGGTCGCAAAGGCAGTGCCAGGGGACGCAAAGGGCAAGCCAGGGGTCGCAGCTCCAACGCCTGGTGATCCCTAAATTGTGTCTATGTGTACCATGCTGCTACACATGCTGTACCTCACTTTTATGCTTGTAAGGCAGCGCGGACTGCTGCTAAACCTGTTTGTTGTGTGTCTGTGAGGGATCTCTGCACCGCTTCTCCTGAGGCCATCTCCACCGTGGCTGTTGTGTGAGGTAGGGGCCTAAATTGTTGCTTCATATGCTGTACCTGTGTTGGGTGCTAGTGAAGCTTGTTTAAGGTTTTTTCACTACACCAAAGCTTAACGACTGCAAACATGAACATTTCTTTCAGGTAGCAGGCACCTTGGTGAAAAGGCCTATTCCTTTTGTAGCTCTCTGTCCGTCCTTCAGCTTCAGAACCCCCAGCTCCACCGACCTTCTACCCATTCCCCTTCCCTTCACTTTCACCCAGACTGACGCTGTTAGAGTTTGTGCTGTTTTAAAGTTGTTTATAAAGCTATCCATTCCTCTTCTTTGGTCGTGTGTGGTGGCGGCTGGCTGGAGGGAAAAGGGGCGGGTGGCGCATGGCAAGGAGATGACAAAAAATATATATAATCATTTTTAAAAAATCTTACTCTACTCTGATCCGTTCCTCCACTGTAGGTTCAGGCTCCCAGCCTGCCCTGCGTCTAATCCTAAAGCTGCTTTCATGCTGCTTGAAGCATGAAAGCAGCTTTAGGATTGGATAGAGCGCCCAGCCAGGGTGCTCCGAGGCAGAGTGGCAGTCTCTGCCCACTCTCTCTAACCCAGAAACACAGTGCCAAACATATATGCGCACTGAGGGGGAGTGCTGTGCACTTCCCCTACTGTACCTGTTATCACCCATGGCCCTGTCCCTTTGACAAGAAAACGACAATAAACATAGGCTCATATTTATACTTTTTTAGTGCTGCATTTGCACCACTTTTTGCTGCACAAACGGTGCAGTTACAAAATACAATTGTATTTTGCAAGTTTGCACCGCTTTTGCATAAAAAATTACGCAAATGCGGCACAAAAAAGTATAAATATGGGCCATAGTTTATTATCGTTTTCTTGTAAAAGTTTTGCAGCTGCTGCTGGGGGGGGGGGAGGTGCGGGGCGCTTATCCACCATAGCGGATGAGCCGCCTCTGGCCGTCTGATTCAGATTACCAAAGGCTTGTCAATTTTCAAGGCTGTCCTTAATCTTTAGACACACATTTCCAGATCATCCTCTATTTCCAGATCATCCTCTACATGAACACAAGAAACAAAAAGATACATGGAGACCTGGGCCCAGATTTATCACAGGATTACTTTGGCCTTGCATCCCACAGGGTGACCCAAGGGCAATGCAATCCTTTAGTCGGAGTTATCGAGACTCACAAGGCCACCTTGCGTGGCCCTATGTTGCTTGCTAAATCTGGAGTATTGTAAGGCAGCAAAGGTCACTGCCTTGCGCTTCTCTGCATCAGGAACAGGCCCGGCCCGTCCTTTAGGGCGGAGGGGCCACGGCCTCCACCTTTTGCCTCTCATGAAGAGTGTCTGTCAGGCTGAACAATGGTCAGCCTGACAGACACTCTTCATTTTCAGCTCAGACAGCCAGGAGTGAGACATGCACGATTTGCGCAGACTCCTGGCTGTCTGAGCTGAACTTTGCTGGGCTGAGGAGGTCACAGCTCCTATGGGCGTGGCCTCCTCAGCTTTGTTTCTCCTTGGCTTTTTTCCTCCTTCCATGGTGCATTCTGCGGCACCCTCAGAAAGAGGAAAACGTCTATAAGGGTTATTTTTGTGCAGAAAGGTATCCCTTCCTGCACAAAAGTGCAGGCACCCTTGCACTATGATGCAAAGGTGCCTGCGTTGACGGTAGGCTGCACTAGGTATGCCAGTGCAGAGAGAGAGCAGGAATATGTCATATGTTGGTAAATATGGTACATTCCTCTCCATTTTATGAAGCTCAGCTCAGCAACTTGTCTTTCCGCATTACAGTGTGTCAAAAAATGACATTCTGGTGTGTAGCAGACTGGCAGAGTTAAATATACACAATTTTCCTAGATCAAACAGAATTCATATACAAAAACAAACTGTGGGGACCTGCTTCTCATGGGGGATGTACAGAAGGACAAAGACGTTTGCTTCCTTATAGACACAAGCACTGCACAAGGACAGTGGAGCAGCATCCCTGTGTACATGCAGGTGGGCACTGGGCAGCATTCCTTCTGCATGTACATGAATGAGGGCAAAGGAGCAGTGTGGCTCTCCCTGCATAATCAACACTCTTACCAAGGTCACAGAGGTTGGTCACTTGCTGCACAAGAGTAATAATACTTTCAATTTCGGCTTGATAAACACACTAAGCTGCAATTCCAATCATTTTGAAAAGCATCTTTGTGTAAGATAACTAAAGACGGACAATGTAACTGTGACCCAGAGTAGAATGTTCATACCAGTTTATGTGCCATCAAATTTTCTAAGGACATACTGACTAACCCTTGTTTTGGCACACGCTATTATTGAAGATCTCCAGCAAAGTGCCCCCCATGTGGGTCTGTCAGACATTGCAGCACCGGTCTGGCGTGGAGCGGGCCCTATGATGAAGCATGACATCCAATGGATGTGAGAGGGCCTGTACTTCTGAGTATTAGAAGTGTCGGAGCTGAACCTGTGCCTTTATATCTGGTGTCTAGGAACTGTGTACTCTTTTTGATGTGTTTAGTATTTTGGAAGGCCGTGCACTGGACCTTACTTAATCTCCCCGTCCCTCTCTTTTTTTGCTATCACTGAACCCTCAACAGTTCTATCCATAAAAAAATAGCATTCTCTTCCTCCAACGGGACACATTCGTCAGAACGATACATGTAAACCAACTCCGCTCCAGATAGAAACAGCACTCCGCTGTTCACAGACAACACATAACTTCACAACGCAGAACATGATAAGTTGTTGGGGACAGGGCCAATGCTAGGTCTTTTGGGGCCACGGGCAAGATGAGAATCTATGAGGTCCCCTAATTTGCATTCAGTGTCACATGAAATGACATCACAGGTAATGACATCACTCAACATATTACAGAAAGTGCCATCAACTGGCTGTTGTTGAAGTGACTTTTCAAGAAGCAACTTTCCTGGTGTAGATCTATGTCAAACAATAAAACATAAATAATAACACAAATGAATACATAGATTTTAAAGTTCTTTGTAAGAGCTATTACTTTATATGAGTCACACCGGATGAAAGGCTTGGCCTAAGCTTCTCCAAAACGTATACCTTTGATCAAACTTTAACAAATTGGCTCCAGATTAGTGCATTATGTACGTATGTATGGCATTTTAATATAGTGTGAACCTAGCTAAAGGGTTGGAGAGTGCTGTACAGTGTAAAAGCCAAAGAGAAAGTCAACATGTGATAAGAGGAGTAAATGGTGGACTGTTTCTACATCATGATGTAGTGTTTTTAAAGAGTTCAATATTCAGCTGCTTTTTAAACTGCTCCTGGTTTGTGCTGTCCAGATGGACATGGGGATATTGTTTAAATCATTGGTGCATAGATGGAAAAGGCCTTTTAGCATTTTTTTAAAATTATTTTTAACACTTGTTCCATTTAAAGGAGTCCTTGCTGCAGGTGTGCAGAGAGCCACTGGAGATGACAAGCTTCTTGTCCAAGTAGGGAGGGTTGCCAGTCATTTGTAGTTGGTATTTCTATAATGTGAATTTACGCAAAGGACAACATAGTGCTGTACAGGGTAAAAAAAAAGCATAAAATCAAAAAGTAATAGTAAGGGTAGCTGGTTTGCTAACTGTTAATGCATTGTGATGGCTTTATAGATGACACAGCTGTTTTTGAAGATAGTACAGGCTGGCAAGGGGAGCCTGTGAAGTTCCATCAGGGTGCAACTATGTTGTCATATTTCTTCTGCCACTCGGTGTGCTGCAGTGTGTAAAATGCCCCTAAGGGTGAACAGTGTGGATTAACCTTTCAGGATGGTTTTCTAGGTACTCAGAGCAACATAAATATGTGGCATAGAAGATTTTTGAGCAAGAAAATATGAACGCAAATAAAACAGTTGAAATAGCTTGCCTTCTAATAAACACATCACTCACGTCCCTGCAAAATACTAGAAAGTACAATAGTAAAAGCATATGTTGGCTAAAAAGGTTTGGTGTAATGTGCCCTTAGACATGGCTGAAAGACACCCAGCAATGCCTCTGAATCCTTCAAATGCTCTGATACTAATTATTAATATAGACTTACATGGTGCCAGAGTGCATTTCCTTTTGTAAATTAGAATTATGTAAATTAAAATAACAGTTTTGAGATACATCTCCTTTCACTACCACGTGATGATTTCTCACAATTTTGCATAACACATGCAAAGCTCACATCCACAATGCAATTAAATGATGCTGAAAGCCTTCTTCACTAACTGATCCATTTCCTCGGGCCTCCTAGTGCTGGACTATGGCTGCAAGGCCTAGGGAAGGGCATTTAGGGTTGTGTGTGGCCAGTATTTTACCATCATACCCGTTTTATATCATCATGGCTACTACTGTCATGTCTAATACAGAGCAAACATTTCAATTGAACTTCTTGGGATATAACTATGTAGCACAAATAATTCCTGACTCATCAACAAAGTAAAATCTTTCCCATTGGAAGGGTGCAGAATTTAAAATGCAAATGGTGTGCAGAAGAGTTCTTCAAATTGGGGGTAAGACCCTTTGGATAGCCTCAATTGATTTAGGGGACACCAGGCTCTGGCCAGGAGAAGCATTTATTATGTCCAAAGGACCAGAGACAAACCTCATGCATAAACCAGGGCTGTGTTTTTAGTGAAGTACAACAGATTGAAAGTGAGCAGCTCTATAATGGGATATCAGTAATGTGCACAAGTGGAACTGGGATCTGGGGATATTAACACCAGTTTGCAGACAGGAAAGTAACTGGAAAGAATTCTTCCTTGAACTTTGGTAGAGATCAAAGAATCCCCTTCTCTGAGCCTGTCAGTGCTTGACCAAGATTGTGAGGTCCAAGGGAGAAGGGTCCCCTGTGGATCCCACCCATGGTTCAGCACTGTAAAGCTAGAGTATGGCCCTCTTGAGTCATGCAGCACTTGACTATGTCTGTGAGGCCCACAGAAGGGAGGGCCTTTCCCTGATCCTTTCTCGCTATGGTCTGCCACTGCAAAGCACAGGGGAGGGCCCTTCTTCCCCTGGACCTTGCATTATCTGGCCATGGCTGGGATTTCTTGATGGCATGGATCAATCCCTAACTACCAAAAGTGTAGAAAAGGCTCCGCCCAACCTATTCAGAGGCATCCTCCAGGGGCAGAAGTCAACTTTCCATAATTACTTTGCAGGACACTTTGGGGCATATTTATACACTGTTTGTGCCAATTGTGTGTCATTTTTTGGACACAAAAAGGGCGCAAACTTAACTCCATATTTATATTTCGACCCGTCTAGCGTCAAAATATTGGAGTTAATGTCATTTTTTGGATGCATCAACCCACCTTGTGTCAATAAGATGCAAGGTAGGTGTCCCCATCCAAAAAATGACTCTAAGCCTGTAGCGCCATACTTACCCCCCGGGCAAAAAGGGCGCACAGATGGAAGGTGGGACTAAATAATGGCGCTATGCCTGCTTAGCACCATTATTTAACACCTGGGTCAGACAAGGCGTTAGGGCACCTGTGGACCCATTTCCATGGCCACACACCATGGAATGGGCCCACAGGTGCCCACCGCAAGCCCCAGGAAAACCCCCACCCACACCAGAGGGACACCAGAGGATGGAGTACCACATCCCAAGTGAGTAAGGTGAGTATTTTTTTTAAGTGCTGTCAGGGGCCCTTACATTGTCTCCCCTGCATGGCACTGGGTCCAATGGCCATGCCTAGGGGACACTGTTCCCCTGGGCATCACCATTGGGGTGGTGGGCATGACTCCTGTCTTTATATAAGACAGGAGTCATTTTTGGGTGCTAATGCATTAATGTCGCTAGGCTGGTTAACATCATATTTATTGGCGTTCACCACCCTAGCCTCATTTCTAGCACCCTAATACCATTTCCCCCTATCGCCACCCCCACCCTGCAAGAGTCTTTTCTTTTGCCACTACCCGATCCTTAGGGCTGGCTTGCGCCATTCCATAAATATGGCACCCGGCTTGCGCTCAGGAATGGCACAAGCCGGCGGTAAACTTTTTGACACAAAACTGCGTTTGCGTAGTTTTGCGCCAAAAAGTATAAATGTGGGCCGTAGTGTGTTTGTGGCTTCACTATGAATATGTATATATGGAGGTTATCAAAAATCACAGAGTTCATTTTGGGGTTTCTGTTCCATTACACCCTGCCCTAAATCAGGCCTGTATTCTCTTTAACATATAAAGCATACTGGGAAGGTTATGTGTCTTGAAACAAGCAGCCTTGGTTCTCCTACTTGACCGAATTGTTTGATCTTTGACAAATCATGTTCTTCCTGTACCTTTAACTCTTTATCTACCATTATCTCATTGGCTGACTGGCCATTATCTTAAAGTAAAGATTTTAGGGTGAGTGCTACCCGTTCTGGGGTGTTTTATTCTCAGTGTTGGCATTCCTTCATGTTAGCAACTCCAGAGGTAAACATTTTAATAAAGTGACCTGTGTAGACCACTTTCTAGACTGATCGACAGGATGTATGTAAAATACATCCTTACTTTGGGTAAATAGGGTCCAAAGTACCCCTGTGCTCCCGGAGCCATTGTACCTGCTGCACTTATGATATCTGCGTCCCTGGGAGGAGCCTCTTCCCATGGGCCTAGCAGCCATAGTCCTCTAAAAGACACTCATCATTTGGATACACTGGGGACCTAACACCACAGAGTTCCACTTCCACTGCAACTGCTGTGCTATTATTAACCATGCCCCTGCAAGCAGTCCTACAGTCATAGCCCTGTGATGTGAGGCCTTGCAGCGGAGGAACATGGTTGAGAGACTCAGGGGAGGTGAACCTGTGGCATATTAGTTGTGCATTGAGCCCTGGTGCAAACAATGTAAATTGTTCCTCCCTATTGGGTGCATTGGCTCCAGAACCCCACGAGGCAACAGTGGCACTGCACTTGCTATGCTATCGATAGCTATGACCCTCAGATCCATGGTCCAGGCCTGAAAGGCCCAGGACAGAAGGCTCCTTTCCTTGGGCCCCTGAGCACTGGACCATGGCTGGTAATTCTGAGAGGATAGGCGTTTTCTGGTCCTCGCAGCTCTGGGTCATGGCTCTGAGGTGCATGGGAGTAGGGACCAGTAGCATAGTATGGGCTCTGATGCAAGTAAATGATGCTGGACAGTAAAACACAGTAATAAAGTGGGTGCACTAGGCCCCTGCCATCCAGAAACCCTGTTGCCACAGCATCTGCTGCACTATTGATAGCTACACCCATGAGAGAGCCCCCCATGGTTTCACAGCCATTATCAGGTGAGGTGCCTGAAAGCTCACGAGCAGGCACACCCTTTTCTGGCTGAGAGGGCCAGGGGAGAATCTATCTTCAGCCTCTCAGTGCTGAAACATGACTGTTTGGCCCATGAAAGAGAGGCAAGTTGCATGGCAATGGTGCCATGGGTCCTGGTGCAAAGGGAAAGTGTACCCATGAGCCTAGTACCAGTTGAGGGTGAGGGCATCAATCTCCCTTGGGCCTTGCAGCTCTGGACCATGGCTATGAGGCCTAGAATAAGACTCCTTGCCTCATTGCCCTGGGCCTCATAACCATGGTCTAGAGCTGTGAGGTCCAGGAGCGTGCAGCTCAGCGTAATGAAACCCTCTTCCCCGGGTCTTGCAACAATGGTCTGGTGCTGCAAGACCAGTTGATGGTGGTTCCCTCCACTGAACATTTCACCATATGAACCAGAGCTGTGTGGGGCAGGGGAGTGGGTAGAAGCATTCCCCTGGACCTCACATCTATGGTCTTGTGTTGAGAGGCCCAGTGGTTGTGAGCCAACTCCACTGTCTGTGTCCCCAGCCCTGGTCTAGCACTAATAGTCCCAGGGGAGGGTGGTCCCAGCCACTGGGCCTCACTGCTATTGTCTAGTGTGGCAAGGCCCATGAGGGGAGGCCCCATTTACCTGGGTCTCACATCCGTGGTCTAGTGCTTCAAGGTTCAGAAGAGAAGAGCCCCCCTCCCTGGGCCACGCAGATATGATCCAACACTGTGAGTCCCAGGACAGGGCACCACTGTCCCCTGTACTTCTCAGTCATGATCTAGCACTGTGAGGTCATAGTAGGATGGTCAATTTCCCATTTTCATTTCACAGGACACTTTGGGGGTCATTCCGACCCTGGCGGTCCATGACCGCCAGGGCCGGGGACCGCGGAAGCACCGCCAACAGGCTGGCGGTGCTTCCTGGGCCATTCTGACCGCGGCGGTAAAGCCGCGGTCAGAAAAGGTGAACCGGCGGTTTCCCGCCGGTTTACCCCTGGCCGAGGGAATCCTCCATGGCGGCGCTGCTTGCGGGATGGCGGGAACGGGTGTCGCGGGGCCCCTGCACTGCCCATGCCACTGGCATGGGCAGTGCAGGGGCCCCCTAACAGGGCCCCATAAAGATTTTCAGTGTCTGCTTTGCAGACACTGAAAATCGCGACGGGTGCCACTGCACCCGTCGCACCCCTACAACTCCGCCGGCTCCATTCGGAGCCGGCTTCATTGTTGAGGGGGGTTTCCTGCTGGGCCGGCGGGCGGCCTTCTGGCGGTCGCCCGCCGGCCCAGCGGGAAAGCCAGAATGGCCACCGCGGTCTTTTGACCGCGGTGCGGTCATTCGGCGGTTCCCTCCAGGTGGGCGGCTCCCGCCGCCCGCCGGGGTCAGAGTGACCCCCTTTGTGCCTTTGGAGACACATCATGCATGTGGAGACACACTGTGTTTGAAGAGACATAAGAAAATGTTTGTTTGGGAGCAGAACAGCCACAAATCACATAGAAGACTTTTGGAACTTCATTCTAAATCTCCACCTCTGACACAGACCATCATAAAATAATTCGTCTGGAGACTGAGTTTATCTGAGATTGCTAGTCATACTATATTTGAGTTCTGATCCCTTTTCTGCATCCTGGGGTAAGCCTTAACTACTCACTATTGCAAATGTGAGCGACAAGTTCAGAAAATGAACTTTGGTATGCAAATGAAATGAAATTCTTAAGCTTTGAAACACTAGAAGTAAATAGTTTCTAGCAGGCATACTGTCCAATAAGTAACCACCGCCACAGGACTTTGTCCAGTGGGTACGCATTAGCCATTTGCTGGGATTTCTGACATCTAATCTCAGCTCTACCATTTCACCTAAATGTGATGGAAATAAACATTATATGACAAAGATGACACTTCCCTGGGAATAAGAATCACTGACAGGCCAGTTATAGTCTAGTGAACTGGTTCAAAATATGGAAAGAGGAGACAATTTTTTTTAATCCCGGCTTCCCATTCAGACAGATTGTATGCTCATGGGCAAACAGTTTTATTAACTTTTTGCTCTGCTACCTTTTTTTAGAAAGATTGGGGGTATTTTGATTCCATTTAATAACTGCTAGTATGTGTATGATCACAAAATGGACTGAATATTACCTGGGAGGGGAGAAGTGCCCAGTCACATGGTATATTCCCCTAAATGTATAGCTAGCGCAACTGAAATTGTGCAATTAGACGACCATGGTGGTTTTCGCATAATTATGGATTTTTCGCATGTGCCACATAATCCATAATCTGCTACATAATCTACAGATTTCAACCAAAAAGAATGTTTCTAGCACAAATATTCCAAAAGTTACTTAAAATGCAGCAATACAAGTTGCCATGCAGTAAAATGTCCTTTTGAAAGGTTCACTGGTCACCAATTGGTTGCTTATTGCTATATGTGGTTGTTAAATTGTTACTTATGGGGGCAACATATGCACAGTCAGTGTCAACAAGTGTACAAAACAGAAAATAATGAAGTAATACTATCGCAAAATATGCCACACTATGCTGCATAATTTGCCTTTTCTTACCGCATAATTTAGTTAACCGTGATGTAAAATTTGGCTGTCCCCTACTGCACAATTGCAGTGCCCTGTGTATAGCCTTTCTACCAAGTACACGTGCACTGCAATCTTGGTTCTTCTAATTTAATCAACTGTTTGGTCCTGGGCAAATAATAATCTCACTGTGCCTCCTTCACTAATTTTACGAAAAGACCGGAGGCTCCTATTATGCTATTCTTTTCTTGTTTATTTAAATAGCAGCTGCAGTCAAGACAAAACTACAACTCCCATCAGGCAAACGAAAGTGGTCAATGGGAAACAAGTAGTCTGGTATAATGCACCAATCACCATCGGGCTGCCCATATGATACTTATCTTGACTGAGAACAGCTCTCTTTTCTTGCTGCTCACAGTCAAGATAAGTATTTTTATCAATTTCATATATTGGTAACATGCACAATTTATTGTATTAATGCTTTAATTAACATTGTTTGCTCGTGCGCATGCTTATCGCGCTGCTGTTTCTCTGCTCAGTTGGCTTGTAGCTGCACGTCTTCCCCACGGCGCGTGCTCCTACCTTGCTTGTCCGTTTTTCCCTTCATAGCGTGACCACCATTTTCAACCAACGGCTGCAGGGAACAAACGGCAAGTGGTTTATCGCGCTCCACAACTTCAGTCCTCTTTTTTTTTCTTAACTAACATTTCGGCGGACCTTCTGACAGTTTTTCCCCCGAGGCATACCTCAGCCTAAGACCGCTCCCTTTGCTTTTTCCCGCCCATAGGTGGAGCCCACTCAGATTGCATCAGCTCTTGTGAGGAAATTAACCCTTTCCTCACTGTTTTTGCCTGTCATTCCCCAGAGCTTGTACTTTTTCATCAAAATGGACAGATCCACCGTTTCTCATGCTGCTATTGAGGAGGAGGAGGTTATTAAAGAGAATTTTAATGATTTTATACAAAAAATACAGTCACTGCTTCACTGGAAAAATTGTCCAAAAATCTTGAAACTTCTGTGGTAAAATTAGTTTCCAAGACGATTTTGGCACAGTCTGCAGGGGATAGCAGAAAGCGTCCTTGTGCTGCAAAAAATACCAAAGCGACGCTACTGATTGGTGAGGGTTCCTCACGCAGGACAGAGGACGTGGTTCCTCAAAGGCTTCCCTTAAGGGAGGGGATAGCCTCTAACAAATCATCTAAAAAATGTGTATCTAAATCCAAACATATTTCTTCTCCTACTATAAGATTGAAAATTCTGGACACTGATGATAAATTGCATGACCATAACCCTGATTCGGATACTTCCAACATTGATAATGGAGATTCTTTCTCCCCTCCTCCTCCCAAAAAAGCCAAACTGGAGCCCCAGGAGCTTTCCAAGTCCTGCAAAGTCACAGATGCCGATGGGGAACCTATGTTCAACCCTAATGACATTCAGCATCCGCTTTCCACTTGTACAGGTCCGCCATATCTTCTTCACACACTTACATCAATGGTAAACCAGTGGGAGAACATCTGTTAGTTTACCATCTTTTAAAGGGAGTAACATTTTCTAATCTTCCTACACCTAAATGCAGTTCTTTGTGGGATGTAAATTCAATTTTTCATCTTTTTATTTCCTGGCCAGACAATACATTGCTTACTTTGAAAAAATTATCTGCCAATCTTACCATACTTTTATTCCTTGTTTCTTTTAAACGGCTCTCTGATGTTAAAGCTTTGAATGTTACCGCTCATGTTTACTCCAACAGGTGTTCTTTTTAATGTTCATGGACGCACAGTTTTGTCAGTTTTTTATCTCTATTTCCCTAACCTAAGTTATCTGTGGGCCAATGTTTGAAAGTTTATGAACAACAGACAGCCAATTTGAGAGTTTCCTCAGCATCCCAACTCCTCATTTCTTTCAGAAAACCTTTCAAACCTGTTTCCTCCCCTACTTTAGCTCGTTGGGTCAAATAGATTATTTCCTTAGCGGGCATCGATACTTCTGCCTTTGGGCCCATTCAGCCAGAGGAGCTATGGCTTCTAAGGCTTTTTGGGCCGGTTCCCGACTGGAGGACATTCCAAGATTGGCTGACTGGTCTAATGATAATGTATTTGTTAGACCTGACAGCCTTAGGGTGGTCACCCCAACTTTTTGCCTGCCTCCCTCCACTTTTTGGACACTGTTTTTGCTGGCTTTTAGACTCTGCGCACTTTACCACTGCTAACCACTGCTAAAGTGCATATGCTCTCTCCCTTTAAACATGGTAATCTTGGATCATACCTGATTGGACTATTTAATTTACCTATAAGTCCCTAGTAATGTGCACTATATGTGCCTAGGGCCGGTAGATTAAATGCTACTAGTGGGCCTGCAGCACTGGTTGTGCCACCCACTTAAGTAGCCCCTTTTCCTTGTCTCAGGCCTGCCATTGCATGGCCTGTGTGTGCAGTTTCACTGACACCTCGACTTGGCATTTAAAAGTACTTGCCAAGCCTAAACCTCCCCTTTCTCCACATATAAGTCACCTCTAATGTGTGCCTTAGGTAACCCCTTGAGCAGGGTGCTGTGTGGGGTAAAGGCAGGACATGTACCTGTGTAGTTTACATGCCCTGGTAGTGTAAAACTCCTAAATTCATTTTGCACTACTGTGAGGCCTGCTCCCTTCATAGGCTAACATTGGGGCTGCCCTCATACAGTATTGAAGTGGTAGCTGCTGATCTGAAAGGAGTAGGAAGGTCATATTTAGTGTGGCCAGAATGGTAATACCAAATCCTGCTGACTGGTGAAGTTGGATTTAATATTACTATTCTAGAAATGCCACTTTTAGAAAGTGAGCATTTCTTTGCACTTAAATCTTTCTGTGCCTTACAGTCCACGTCTGGCTGGGCTTGGTTGACAGCTCCTTGTGCATTCACTCAGACACACCCCAAACACAGGGTACTCAGCCTCACTTGCATACATCTGCATTTTGAATGGGTCTTCCTGGGCTGTGAGGGTGGAGGGCCTGCTCTCACACAAAGGACTGCCACACCCCCTACTGGTACCCTGGCAGACAGGATTGAACTGAAAGGGGACCTGGTGCACTTCTTAGCCACTCTTTGAAGTCTCCCCCACTTCAAAGGCACATTTGGGTATAAAACAGGGCCTCTGCCCTACCTCATCAGACACTTGCTGGAGAAGAAACCTGAACCAGAACCTGCATCCTGCCAAGAAGAACTTCCTGGCTGCCTAAAGGACTCACCTGACTGCTTTCTACAAAGGACTGCTGCCTTGCTGTTGCCCTGCTTCCTTGCTGTACTCTTGTCTGGCTGTGAAAGTGCTCTCCAAGGGCTTGGATAGAGCTTGCCTCCTGTTCCCTGAAGTGTCAGGACCAAAAAGACTTCTCTTTTTCATTTGGACTCTACGTGCGCCAAACTTTTTGACGCACAGCTTGTTCCGCGGCAAGAAAAACGCCGCACACCGACGCTGATCGACGCGACGCCTTCGGGGCGACCGGAACTGCGACGCACGGCCTCGCAAGGACAACACCACCCGACTTCAGAGGAGAAATCAACGCGACGTCTGCCGTGAGAGCAAAACTTCGACGCACAGCCCCGCGGAACAACGCGCAGCCCGAAAACAAGCAGGAGAATCCACACACAGACCCGGGACATCTGGTAATCCCCACGACCCATAGAAAGAGACTGTCCGCGTGCCGGAAAACGACGCACGACTTCCCCGCATGAAAAATAACGACGCATGTCCATGTGTGCTGGGGAGAAATTGACGCACACACCATTTTTCCATGTATCTCTTTTTCTGCGGCCCTTTGCGGAGATTTTCCACTCCAAACCAGGTACTTTGTGCTTGAAAGAGACTTTGATTGATTTTTAAAGACTTAAGACACTTGATATAACTTTCCAGTGATATCCCTACAATTTCACATTGCATCTTTATTCGTTTTGACCTACAATTATCCTGATAAATATTATATATTTTTCTAATCACTGTGTGGTGTATTTTTGTGGGGCTATATTGTGTTATTGTATCATTTATTGCACAAATACTTTACACATTGCCTTCTAAGTTAAGCCTGACTGCTCGTGCCAAGCTACCAGAGGGTGGGCACAGGATAATCTTGGATTGTGTGTGACTTACCCTGACTAGAGTGAGGGTTCTTGCTTGGACAGAGGGTAACCTGACTGCCAACCAAAAACCCAATTTCTAACATTGGTGATCAGCGGTGAGGATAGGACTTGTATTTGTGCAGTGACATACAGTAGCTAAGTATTTCACTACCTACCCATAGTTGAAGGTCAACTTGATTTTTATCTCTTTTTGCAAATTCGTTTTCCTGACAATTTTCAAAAACTAAGGGGCATATTTATACTCCGTTTGCGCCGAATTTGCGTCGTTTTTTTTTATGTAAATTCGGCGCAAAACTAACGCCATATTTATACTTTGGCGTTAGACGCGTCTAGCGCCAAAGTATGAGGAATGAGCGTCATTTTTTTGCGTGAACGCCTTCCTTGCGTTAATGAGATGCAAGGTAGGCGTTCCCGTCTAAAAAAATGACTGCGATGCAAATGCGTCGTATTTATACTCCCGGGCAAAAATCACGCCCGGGAGTGGGCGGGGCAAAAAACCCTGCATTTGCGCCTCTTTTTAACGCCTGGGTCAGATCAGGCGTTAAGGGACCTGTGGGCTCAAAATGAGCCCACAGCTGCCCTCCCATGCCCCCAGGGACCCCCCCAGCCACCCGTGCCCACCCCAGGAGGACACCCAAGGATGGAGGGACCCATCCCAGGGACATTCAGGTAAGTTCAGGTAAGTATAATTTTGTTTTTTTTAAATAATTGTTTTTGGCATAGGGGGGCCTGATTTGTGCCCCCCCACATGCCACAATGCCCAATGACCATGCCCAGGGGACATACGTCCCCTGGGCATGGCCATTGGGCAAGGGGGCATGACTCCTGTCTTTACTAAGACAGGAGTCATGTAAATGGTGTCTGGGCGTCGTTAAAAATGGCGCAAATCGGGTGGAGGCGATTTTTTTGCCTCAACCTGACTTGCCCCATTTTAAGACGCCCTAACGCCATTTTCCCCAACGCCGGCGCTGCCTGGTGTACGTGTTTTTTTTCCACGCACACCAGGTAGCGCCGGTCTGCTAGCGCCGGCTAACGCCATTCAATAAATACGGCGCTCGCATGGCGCTTCAGAATGGCGTTAGCCGGCGCTACACTTTTTGACGCTAAACTGCGTTAGCGCAGTTTAGCGTCAAAAAGTATAAATACGGGCCTAAATCCTCACTCAACATGTCTCTGACTGGGTCTCAAATGGGAGACTTTGACCTAGTCCTGTTGGATACATATACGGTCAAACAGCTAAAGGGGTTCTGCAGGGCAATGAGGGTACCCACCGAAGGGGCCTCCAAAAAGGAGGACTTTCAAGTGGCGCTGAGGGCCTGGGCAGAAGCCCATTTGGAAGAGGATGATGAGGAAGAGGAGCCAGAAAATGGCCCCTCAGAGGATTTGTTGCTATCTGTGAATGATGGTACCACTGCGATTGTGCCCCCTTCCAGACCAGGGAGCAGTGTATCTGTGCAAAGCCTGACCGCAGAGGAAAGGAGAGAGGAAAGGGAGTTCCAATTACAAATGGCAAAACTGACAATTGAGGCTCAACAGGAGGAAAGAAGGGCAGAGAGAGAAACCAAGCAAGCTGAGGCTGAAAGAGCAGCCAAACAGATTGAAGCTGAAAGAGCAGCCAAACAGATTGAAGCTGAAGCTGAAAGGGCAGCCAAACAAGCTGAAGCTGAAAGAGCAGCAAAATAGGTGGAAGCTGAAAGAGCTTTGGCTGTAAAGAAACTATTGTTGGCTCATGAACTGAGTCTCAAGGAGCTGGAGATCAAGGCGAGACAGTCTGAATCCAGCGATAATGGTGGCAGCATACTGACAGGACCTGCTGGAGAAAAGAAGGTTCGTATACCCAAAAATGTGGTGCTCAGTTTTGTGGTGGGAGATGCCATAGATAAATGGTTAGCTGCTTATGAAGTTGCACTAAGGGCTCATGAGGTTCCTGAAGGGCAATGGGGGGTAGCTATGTGGGGTTATGTGCCGCCATTGGGGAGAGACACACTTCTCACATTGGATCAACCTGATCAAAACACATACCCACTTCAGAAAGCCACTTTACTTGCCAAGTTTGGGCTGACCCCTGAGGGATACCGTCAAAGGTTCAGGGACAGCACCAAACAAACCACACAAACATGGGTAGATTTATTTGACTTTTCCAGTAAGGCACTGAATGGATGGGTGCGGGGCAACAAAGTAGATAATTATAAAGGGCTATATGACTTGATTCTGAGAGAGCATATACTCAATGTTACCTATACAGAGTTGTACCAGCACTTGGTAGATAGTAAGTTGACTGATCCCAGGACGCTTGCTGAGGAGGCGGACCTCTGGGTTAGCACCAGAGTGTCCAAAAAGGTACCTGGGGGGGACACCCACAAAGGTGGTCAGGGTTCCCAACAGAAGAAAGAGGGGGGAGATAAACTTACAGATAAGGAACTCTCAAAAGGCCCCCAAAAGAATTCCCAGGGAGGGGGTGGCAACCATTCCTTTTCCAGATTTGGGAAAAAGCCAGGGACATATGATAGGTCAGGGAAATCCAACCCCAAATGCATGGAGTGTTACCAGTATGGTCAATATAAAGGTGACCCCCAGTGCTCCAAGAGGGCACCGTCCACTACCGGACAGACACCTGGGTTGACAAGTGTAGCGTTTGGAGGGGAGATGGACCCAGATAGCTTTGGGGAGCAGGTAGAGATTTCCCTAGTGTCCCTGGGAGAAGGAGAAATGGTGCCCAAAGCCCACCTGCTCCAAAATACTTCCAAGTACAGGGAGTGGGTCACCATTGATGGGCAGAAGGTGGAGGCTCTGAGTGACACAGGAGCCAGTATGACTACTATCAAGAGTCAGCTGGTGTCAACAGAGCAGATAGTCCCTAATACATTCCACCAGGTCATAGTCGCTGACAATCGTCAGAGTCACCTACCAGTGGCTCTGGTTCACTTTGAGTGTGGGGGGGTCTCTGGTATTCTGAAAGTAGCTGTGAGTCCTGCCATGCCTGTAGATTGTCTGTTAGGCAATGATCTTGAGCATACTGCTTGGAAAGAAGTAGAGCTCAGATCTCACCTGGAGATGTTAGGGTTTCCTGAGTGGGTCTGCATGATCACACGGTCCATGGCTGACCGAGAGGGAAGTCAAGGGCGTCTGGAGCCTGGAAAAATGGCCCAGAGAACTGCCAAGAGGAGGGACACGAGGCGCGGGAAACCGGTCCCAGAAGTTCCCGCAGTGGTTGACGGGGCTCCTGAGGCGGAAGCTCCCGAGCCAACTGGGGAAGACATTGCCACCCTAGGTGACCTACCTGAGCTTGCTGGCTGGCAAGTTGAGGGTGGACCCACCAAGGAGGAATTCTGAAAGGCGCAGAAAGAATGTCCCACTCTAGTGGGTCTGAGGAAACAAGCCTCAGACTAGGCGGCAGGTGAAGCCTCTGGCGATCACCACATATAATGGGAGAATGATCTCCTCTACAGTGAGCCTAAGGTTCCGGCCATTGGGGCAGCGCGTGCGCTGGTGGTCCCCCAGTGTTACCGAACCTTCCTACTGGGTCTGGCTCACGACATTCCCCTGGCAGGACATTTGGGGCAAGGCAAGACCTTTGAGAGGCTTGTCACCCACTTTTATTGGCCCAGAATGAGGACAAACTCAGATAAGTTCTGTAGATCTTGTCCTACCTGCCAGGCCAGTGGTAAAGCAGGAAAAATGGTTAAAACCCCCCTGATTCCACTTCCTGTCATTGGCACCCCCTTTGAAAGGGTGGGCATCGACATTGTTGGTCCATTGGACCACAAAACTGCCCTAGGCAACAGGTTCATCCTGGTTTTGGTGGACCATGCCACCCGTTACCCAGAGGCAATCCCTCTGAGGACCGTAACTGCACCGGTGGTGACCAGAACTCTGATAGGGATATTTACCCTTGTGGAATTCCCAAAGGAGATAGTGTCTGACAGAGGCACTAACTTCATGTCTGCATACATGAAGTCTCTGTGGGATGCGTGTGGTGTAACCTACAAGTTCACCACACCCTATCACCCCCAATCTAATGGTCACGTGGAGAGATTCAACAAGACCTTGAAAGGCATGATTGGTGGCCTCCCTGAGGCCATGAGGCGTAAGTGGGACGTCCTCTTACCATGCCTTCTCTTTGCTTACAGAGAGGTCCCCCAGATGGGGGTGGGGTTCAGTCCCTTTGAGCTTCTCTATGGGTACCCTGTCAGGGGACCCTTAAGCTTTGTCAAGGAGGGGTTGGAGAAAGCTCCAAAGGTGCCCCCTCAGGATGTGGTCAGCTACATGTTGGCCCTCCGCAACCAGATGAACATCTTCTGGAAAGAGGCCCAAAGTAATCTTGAGGCCAGTCAAGAGGTAATGACACGCTGGTATGACCAGAAGGCCACCCTGGTAGAGTTTCAACCTGGAGACAAAGTGCGGGTAATGGAGCCAGTAGAGCCTAGAGCTCTCCAGGACCACTGGTCTGGCCCATTTGAAGTAAAGGAGCGGAAAGGGGAGGCCACTTACCTAGCGGACCTCCAAACCCCTAGGAACCCCCTAAGAGTGCTCTATGTCAACCGACTAAAGGCTCATTTTGAGAGGTCTGAGGTCAACATGCTTCTGGTCACAGATGAAGGAATGGAAGAGGAGAGTGAACCTCTCACCGACCTCCTATCTGCCCAAGAAGGTGATGGGTCAGTGAAAGGGGTCATTCTCTCTGACTCCCTGACTCTAAACCAGAAAGGAGACTGCTATGAGCTGTTGGAGCAGTTCTCCCCCCTGTTCTCCCTTACTCCTGGACTGACCCGCCTCTGTGTTCATGACATTGACACAGGTGACAGTCTCCCTGTGAAGAACAAAATGTACAGGTTATCTGATAAGGTGAAGGCCAGCATCAAGGAGGAGGTCTCCAAGATGTTAGCTTTAGGGGTTATTGAGAAATCCAGTAGTCCCTGGGCCAGCCCGGTGGTGTTGGTCTCTAATGCTACAGCCCTAGGTGCGAAGCCAGAACTCCGGTTCTGTGTAGACTACCAGGGTCTCAACTCAGTCACACGGACTGATGCTCACCCCATCCCCCG
Source organism: Pleurodeles waltl (assembly GCF_031143425.1). Classification (NCBI taxonomy): domain Eukaryota; kingdom Metazoa; phylum Chordata; class Amphibia; order Caudata; family Salamandridae; genus Pleurodeles; species Pleurodeles waltl. Next base: position 427,397,929 of record NC_090445.1, on the reverse strand, counting down.
AGCTGATGAGCTCGTTGACAGACTGGGCGCTGCCAAGTTCCTGAGTACGTTTGATCTTACTTCAGGGTACTGGCAGATCGCCCTGACTGAGGGGGCTAAAGAGAGATCCGCATTTTCAACCCCTGATGGCTATTACCAGTTCCGGGTGATGCCATTTGGGTTGAAAAATGCCCCCGCTACCTTCCAACGGTTGGTTAACGGGGTCCTAGCTGGCAAGGATGCCTTCTGTGCAGCCTACCTGGATGACATAGCTGTCTACAGTTCCAGCTGGGAGGAACACCTGCTCCACCTCAAGGAGGTGCTTCAGGCCCTGCAACAGGCAGGCCTGACCATCAAGGCTAGTAAGTGCCAGATTGGGCAGGGTTCCGTGGTGTACTTGGGACACCTAGTGGGTGGTGGCAAGGTGCAGCCACTCCAGGCCAAGATTGAAACTATCAAGGCCTGGCAACCACCTAGAACACAGACTGAGTTGAGAGCCTTTTTAGGCCTCACAGGATACTACCGCAGATTTGTCAAGGGCTATGGCACCATTGTGTCACCCTTGACAGAACTCACTTCCAAGAAACAACCTAGGTTGGTGAATTGGACAAAGGCTTGTCAGAAAGCCTTTGACTCTCTGAAGGAAGCCATGTGCACGGCCCCGTGCTCAAGGTCCCTGACTACTCCCATGAATTTATTGTGAAGACAGATGCTTCAGAGCATGGCATAGGGGCGGTCCTAGCACAGCTAAATGAGGAGGGCCTAGACCAACCAGTAGTCTTTATTAGCAGAAGGCTATTACCACGGGAACAGAGGTGGAGTGCTATTAAGAGAGAGAAGCTTTTGCTGTGGTCTGGGCACTGAAGAAGCTAAGACCCTACCTGTTTGGGACTCACTTCCGGGTTCAGACAGACCACAGGCCCCTCAGTTGGCTCATGCAGATGAGGGGTGAGAATCCAAAACTCTTGAGGTGGTCCATTTCCCTACAGGGGATGGACTTTACGGTGGAGCATTGCCCAGGGGTTGACCACACCAGTGCTGATGGTCTCTCCAGATACTTCCGCCTTAGCGATGAGAGCTCCCAGGAGGTCGGGTAGCTCTCCCCACTTTCAGCTGGGGCGACACATGTTAGACCTGACAGCCTTAGGGTGGTCACCCCTAACTTTTTGCCTGCCTCCCTCCACTTTTTGGACTCTGTTTTTGCTGGCTTTTAGACTCTGCGCACTTTACCAGTGCTAAAGTGCATATGCTCTCTCACTTTAAACATGGTAATCTTGGATCATACCTGACTGGACTAATTAATTTACTTATAAGTCCCTAGTAATGTGCACTATATGTGCCTAGGGCCGGTAGATTAAATGCTACTAGTGGGCCTGCAGCACTGGTTGTGCCACCCACTTAAGTAGCCCCTTTTCCTTGTCTCAGGCCTGCCATTGCATGGCCTGTGTGTGCAGTTTCACTGACACCTCGACTTGGCATTTAAAAGTACTTGCCAAGCCTAAACCTCCCCTTTCTCCACATATAAGTCACCTCTAATGTGTGCCCTAGGTAACACCTGGAGCAGCGTGATGTGTGGGGGAAAGGCAGGACATGTACCTGTGTAGTTTACATGTCCTGGTAGTGTAAAACTCCTAAATTCATTTTGCACTACTGTGCGGCCTGCTCCCTTCGTAGGCTAACATTGGGGCTGCCCTCATACAGTATTGAAGTGGTAGCTGCTGATCTGAAAGGAGTAGGAAGGTCATAGTTAGTATGGCCAGAATGGTAATACCAAATCCTGCTGACTGGTGATGTTGGATTTAATATTAATATTCTAGAAATGCCACTTTTAGAAAGTGAGCATTTCTTTGCACTTAAATCTTTCTGTGCCTTACAATCCACGTCTGGCTGGGCTTGGTTGACAGCTCCTTGTGCATTCACTCAGACACACCCCAAACACAGGGTACTCAGCCTCACTTGCATACATCTGCATTTTGAATGGGTCTTCCTGGGCTGGGAGGGTGGAGGGCCTGCTCTCACACAAAGGACTGCAACACCCCCTACGGGGACCCTGGCAGACAGGATTGAACTGAAAGGGGACCTGGTGCACTTCTTAGCCACTCTTTGAAGTCTCTCCCACTTCAAAGGCACATTTGGGTATAAAACAGGGCCTCTGCCCTACCTCATCAGACACTTGCGGGAGAAGAAACCTGAACCAGAACCTGCATCCTGCCAAGAAGAACTGCCTGGCTGCCTAAAGGTCTGACCTGACTGCTTTCTACAAAGGACTGCTGCCTTGCTGTTGCCCTGCTGCCTTGCTGTACTCTTGTCTGGCTGTGAAAGTGCTCTCCAAGGGCTTGGATAGAGCTTCCCTCCTGTTCCCTGAAGTCTCAGGACCAAAAAGACTTCTCGTTTTCATATGGACTCTTCGCGCATCGAAATTTTCGACGCACAGCTTGTTCCGCGGCGAGAAAAACGCCGCACACCGATGCTGATCGACGCGATGCCTTCGGGGCGACCGGAACTTCGACGCACGGCCTCGCAAGGACAACGCTGCCCGACTTCAGAGGAGAAATCGACGCGACGCCTGCCGTGAGAGCGAAACTGCAAAGCACAGCCCCGAGGATCGACGCGCAGCCGGAAAACAAGCAGAAGAATCCACGCACAGACCCGGGACATCTGGTAATCCCCGCAACCCATAGAAAGAGACTGTCCACGTGCCGGAAAACGATGCACGACTTCCCCGCGTGAAAAATAACGACGCAAGTCCGTGTGTGCTGGGGAGAAATCGACACACACACCATTTTTCCACGTATCTCTTCTTCTGCGGCCCTTTGCGGAGATTTTCCACTCCAAACCAGGTCCTTTTGCTTGAAAGAGACTTTGATTGATTTTTAAAGACTTAAAACACTTGATATCACTTCCCAGTGATATCCCTACAATTTCACATTGCATCTTCATTCGTTTTGACCTACAATTATCCTGCTAAATATTATATATTTTTCTAATCACTGTGTGGTGTATTTTTGTGGGGCTATATTGTGTTATTGTATGATTTATTGCTCAAATACTTTACACATTGCCTTCTAAGTTAAGCCGGACTGCTCGTGCCAAGCTACCAGAGGGTGGGCACAGGATAATCTTGGATTGTGTGTGACTTACCCTGACTAGAGTGAGGGTTCTTGCTTGGACAGAGGGTAACCTGACTGCCAACCAAAAACCCCATTTTTAACAGTATTCAAAGTGTTTTATTGTAAATCAGTTCAACATGCTTCATTAAATGTGATTGATTTGCTTTAAACTAGCATAATTATAGCCTCCAGTCTTGTCATAAAATGTAGATTTTCCTAGTAGTTTCTGAAGGGAAGTCTTAATTTTATTAAAGACATGGAGGCGAGTATTATCCCACCTCTACATATTCTTATCTTTGTTTATTCCTTCTTTAACAGCATCTTCAACGACTCCACAGGCTTCCTTCTAAGAGCTGCTTCGCTCAACTACATCTTACAGGAGCCTCCTCATCAACTGCGTTTCAAATCAACCATCTTCAGTCAGACGTTTGGACCATTCCAAGTTCTGTTTCTTGACTGCTAATTGTTCTACAGGAACTTTTGTCCATTTTCATGGCAATATACATATGTTGTTCTATTATTCCATTATTTGTTACTTTTTAATCTCGCACAAGAAAAGAGGGCTGTTCTCAGTCAAGATAAGTATTATAGGGGCAGCCCGTTGGTGACTGGTGCATTATACTAGACTACTTGTGGTTTTCCATTGGTCACTTTCGTTTGCCTAATGGGAGTTGTAGTTTTGTCTTGACTGCAGCTGCTATCTAAATAAACAAGAAAAGAATAGCATAATACTCGCCTCTGTGTCTTTAATAAAATTAAGACTTTCCTTCATAAACTACTAGGAAAATCTACATTTAACATTGTTACAGCTCTTTGGAACAGCCGTACAGGGTAAACTCCCAGGACAGGTCCTGAGTATAGATTTTATTCACTCATTTAGTTAAGGCTGGTTGCATCCCAGTAGCTGAAAGGTGCTACTGAAGCTGCTTTGAGCAGGACCCCTTGTGTCCTGTAATGTCTCCCTTCTAGCTGCCCAAAAAACATCCCTTTCACAGCTCATCAGGGGCTTGAAAGAGAGTTGCTTGTTATTTTAAAGGGTTAAAAGTGCGGGACAGTGGGTGTTCTGCAGTGTTTTTGTGTCGGCAGCCCGAAACTGGACCCCGATTATAGGGCGTCTTTAACCAGGGAGAAGCCCTTTGTTCCCTGACCATGCACTTATGGTGTATAAGCTCCAAGGTCCAGGAGATGGAATGTCACTTCCCTGTGTCTCACAGACATGGCACAGTGAGGCGAGGCCCAGGGAAGTGGGCCCCTTCCCTTATGCTTCCAGAACTACACTACTTAGTCCTCGAAGCACTACACCACAGCTGCTGGGCCCAGAGTAGGGGGCCTCTCAGGTGCTGGCCCATTGTTGGTCAGCTGGGTGCGTGGCGCTTGGCAGCTCCCCCAAGCCCAATACCGGCCCTAGTTGGAGAATCAGAGTGATTAACAGACAGATAACTCTATTTGTGAGATATTGAATGCAATTCAATAATGTTGTGGTATTGAAAAACGAAAATCTTCAAATATGGAAAATATAGACAGATTAGGCCATTTGTGTATTTCTTTTGACTACTCTGATGTATTCAGGTTTACATTCCCCATCAAAAAACAAAGGGTGGAGCCGGGCACAGTGTCTGCAGCAGGAGCTTCATTGGACAGGGCCATACTACTGGGATGCGCCAACCAACCCTGATCCCTTCCTCTTCTCTCTCGCTCTCCGCTCTCTTTCTTGAAGTCCCTCTGCCCCTCCTGCCTGCCTGCTGTAGTTTTCTGGGGATGCTGGAAAGGCCAACAGCAGCCCCATGCCTTCATAAACATTGTCAAAGCCAAAAGGCCTTGCCTACGAGAAAAATGTATGCTCATCATGTTGTACAGTAGCCGCTTGACTGAAGGTAAAAAAATGCAGGTATAACACAGCCAGCCCTGGCCACATCATAGCGCTTTTATATTGCTGATGGGGTGAAAGGTAGATCAGGAGGGCACAACGGACAATGGAAGGGTGGGGAAAAATTTCTATGGTGTGGCAGCACTGGCTGTGTTTGTGATCAGAGCACACCTCAAATTTAGTTCCCCACAGAAATTGTTTGAATTTCTTTATAGCCCAAAAAATTGCCAAAGCCTCTTTTTCAATGATAGAATATTTATACTCTGCTCCACGTAAACTCCTTGACGCAAAAGCAATGGTTTTGTTCTATGGTTAAATTGCGCAAGTCCACACACAATATTATGTCTCCATTGGCCTTAGAGGCAACCACAATGGGTGCAATCCATTCCGCAGCCTCTACTTCTTCAATGATACTTTCTGATTCTAATCTCTGAAGTTCCTTTCTAACATTGTCCCTTACACTAAAGCGTATACTTCTAACTTTGCACATTACAGGTATTGCTCCTTTCTTAAGTACAATGCGATGCTTGTAGCCCTTAACACACCCAATTTTGTTGGAAAATACCTCAGGAAATTCATTCTTGAGATCTTCACCCTCCGTACATACCTTCTGCACTTGAACTTGAGGGTTAGCATTAGGATTCAATATAATATTAAGTAATTTTTGATGAGGCCATCCCAAAATCGTGTCACCCACAACAGGAATATATATTTTGTCCTTCAATTACGTTTCCCTTGAACGTGATCTTAGCCTCAAAGTACCCTCTTAAGTCAATAGGTTTCCCACCATAACTAAACGGCATAACATCCGGAGGGAGAAGAGTCACATTGTTGACAAAGTTTTTCAAATAATCTGACCCTCGAAATCAGGGTTAACTTTGCACCTGAATCCATCATCATGGAAACCTTGATCCTATTTACATCAACCTCATCAATGGGATAATCACAATTTACCCTGGCAATACAATTTACATCATTAACAACCTGTAACACAAACGACTTCTCTTCCTCTTCATCACTGCAAGCATACTCAATTTCAATCACTTTCACCACTTTCTTTTCACTAGACTTGCAACATCCAGCAAAATGCCCTCTTTTACCACATTTTTTACACAACATGTTAATTGCTGGACAATCCTTGCTATTGGCTAAGTGTGATGAAGAATTACACCTATAGCATAACAGTTTAGATTTGAGTGATCCAGTCGGTTTCTTTGTTGCCACCTTGGTTTCAACTAACTGGATATCCCTCAAGGCATTTTTTGAGTTTCTAAAGTTTTCCATGCAAAGTTCAGAATGTTCAATTTGTTTTGCCACCATTATAACTTCATCCAAATTTGGATCACCTTTGGACCACAAGGCTTCTCTAATCTTGTCGCTCTTACATTCCAACATAAATTGGTCCCTAATGCGCTCCTTCAAAGTGTCACCAAATTTACATTGGGCAGCCAATTTACGCAAAGCAGTCACAAACTCCTCGAATGTCTCAGTTTCACTTTGCTTACATTTACCAAAGTAGTACCTTTGTAAGATAATGGACACTTTAGGGAGATAATGTCTATCCAACCTGAGCAAAGTTAATTTAAACTCATTCAATTTTGTGTCGCCTTCCGCTCCATCTGGTGAATCAATTACTGGTAAATTCTCCAAAATCTCCTGACCTTCTGCACCCAGACAATGTTGGAGAATGGAAGTTTTCCGGTCTGAAGATAAATTGCTGCCACAAACTCGAATGTATGTAAGAAAAACCTTTTTCCATTTACTCCATGGTATAGGTGGATCACCAGGTAAAGACAAGAAAAAGGGGGGCGGTGTTATATTCTGCATTCTCTCAGATATACTCTTACTTAAATGCAACACTTTGAAATGTAAAACTGCCTTAAATGTTAATAATCATGTGTAACAAAGCAGAGCATATCAAAAGAATACATAGTTGAAAACAAACAGGAAAAAAAAAACAGAGTCTTACAGCACTTGCTAGTGAGGTTGCTAAAGCTTGTGCGTTGCCTAGCAACAGAACCTTAATGCTGAGATAGAAGCATTGGTCCAAAGCCAAGATAAATACCCAACCTTTCTTAAACACAATGAAGCAAGGTAATTATCAAGTTCAGCTGAACACTTCAAGACTCATGTTGGCAGGCATCCAAAGTAAATACCAAGCTCCAAATTGAAATGACAATCTCCTTAGATGCACAGCAGCTCTAATAACTGTGAAATGTAAACATTGGCTGGGAGCCAAAACAACATCACACCCCTTAAATCCTTTCTTCTGATAGTTTCAGTTGAACACTCTTTTGTTGGCAGGCAGCCAAAATCACTACTGATGAGCTAATTCTGCTTGTGTTGACACAGTGTTGACACAGTTTGAAGCAGGGATAGCACAAAGCACTTTAAGCTTCAAAGTAAATATTGGCAGGCGGCCAAGATGAAATGAAACTCATACAAATTCCTTCTCCTGCTCTAGGGCAAAGACCAGTCTGCCTAAAGTGAACACAGATCCTTCAGTTCCAACAGCCTTACAAGAGGAAATCCTTCAGCTTCAGCCGTTGCCTAGGAAACCAGCAATGTCAACTGCATGAATAGCTCTGGGTTTAAAAGCTCAAATGAGAGCAGGTCCTGGGGTCAAAAAGTCCCTCCGCCAAAATGAAGTAAATCCATAAGAAAAATACTAATTCAAAAAGTAAAATACTTGTTTATTTATTCAAGTCTGGAAGAATGAAAGACCCCAGCCGCTCCTGCTCAGCTCCTTCTTTAACTGCCTCCAATCCCCACATTCCAGGCAGTACCGTTCTAAGAGCAGGGAGAGCAGGAAGATACCATTTCACATAACATAAATAAAAGAAGGGTAAAGGGACAAGATATAATTACCTGAACCTTGAATTACAATTTGCATACATAAATTTTTCCCCAACAAACAGAATACCACAGGGTGTTTTAGGCTGGTAGCTGCCTGCTTTGTATTGCAGCATTCCATTCCTTCCACCTCTTCCCATGTCGCTGACATTTGTTTTGGCTTTGTTCCAGTGCTGTCCTTGTTTACCTCTGGCTCCTAAAATAAGCTTATTTTACAAAAGAAACAGCCGGTCGTTTTGCACCACCATGTAAAAGTTGGCAGAGACAGGGCACTGGGGGCCCCATGGGGCCCCTGCACTGCCCATGCACTTGGCAGTGCAGAGGCCCCCATGGACAGCTCAGCGTGACGGGTGCTGCTGCACTCGACGCACCACAACATTGCCACTGGCTCTATTATGAGCTGGCGTCAATGTTGTTGGATGTTTCCCGCTGGGCCGGCAGGTGGAAACTCTGTTTCCGCCCACCAACCCAGCGGGAAACTCATAATAGCCCTCATGGTCAGGTCACTCCACTGGCGGTTTTCTGACCGCACGGCTTCCGCAGACGGAAAAGTCATAATGAGGGCCTTACTTTTTCTTTTAATGTTGTTGGTGGTCTGCTGCACTCCCTGCATCCCGACAACAATATATAAATGTTTGGTGGTGCTCTGCCCCTTTTAGGGACATCTCCAACCTGAAAGAAATGTAAATAGGCCTTGCAGAGCATTATGGGATGCTCCCTTCTAAAACAAAAATATATTGTTGTGGTTGCCCCAGTGTTGTTGGGGAATTGGGGGAAGCCCCAGGCCCGAAGTCCCCAGCCAGCACCCTTTTTGTTGTGTCATATTGATCAGGTGAGAGCCCTGGTGCAAACCTGTAGTACCCACACTGCAGGGTTCATTCAGGGCCACAAGGGAAGGCATAGGGCCCCCATAACCAAAGCCAGCTCCCCTTGTGGGAGCTGGCTTTTTTAACGTTTTGGTGTGTGCCCCGGTGTCCACCAGTGCATTCACGCTGTAAAGGTTGTTGGGAGCTGTGAGAGGAGTCTCAAGGCCCCTGTGGCCCCAGCTAGTACCGTATTAGGTGTGGCGAGAACTGGAACCTTTCCTTTGCTCCCAGCTGGACAGGTGCATCATTTTTTACTGCTCTCACCAGGCGTAAGCAAAGTTGAGGTGCATGCCTGAGAAAGTGCAACCAGGGTATGCCTGCACTCTCCCGGTCAGGGAACCACAGTGTGGGTTCCCCCGGACACTGTACATAATCAGGCCCTGGAAGGATGGGATCCCTGGGGCTGATACCAGCTTGGGGAGGAGGGTGTGCAACCCCACTCCCCTTTAACTAAAAATGAGGCCCAAGGATTGGGGTCCCTGAACATACTGAGGCTCAGGGAGGGGGCTGTGGATACCCCTACCTTAATTTTTGTTATCAGCCCCTGGAGATGGAGTCCCCAGTGCTTCGAGTTCCCGGGGCCTACTGAGGCTCAGGGAGGGGGCTGTGTTCCCTTTCCCCTAGGTATTTAATTGTGCTACCCATGAGACCCTGAGGGTTCTTTATTTTTGTAGCACAGGAGCCTGCCCTTCTTTTTTTTTTAAGTTGTTGCAGATTTGTGGATCCTCCATGCATTTGTGGAAACATTAAAAAAATATATGTTTTTAGCCCAAGGGGGGGTCCCTCTGAGACCCCACCACCAGGTCTAGAGGAGCAGGGTTTCCCTACCCTGCCGTCTTATATCTTTTTTTTCCCCCTTTTTTCAGGACTCGTGTCCTAAGACAGCTGCCACTATATCATTGTGGATGTGGCAGCCAATCAGACATCCTCTGGAGATCTGTCGGCTCTGCGGAGCCTCCTCAGTGTGAAATATACAAAGTTTTTGAGACTTACCTGGTCAAAGACTACTGGACAGATTTACACCAAATCACAAAAAGCATGCTTTCTTGACGAAGATTTAGTTTTCTGACAAATTTGGTGTAAATCTGTTCAGCAGTTGTTGGGAAAACATGTCTTGGCAACCCCCATTTTCTCTGCTCTCACTTGACAGATCACCCCGAAGCTTTCCAGGAAGGTGCTGAGGTGAATGACACAAAATTTAGCAGAAAGATAGCCCTTGGTCCCGAATAGTGCTTGTTATTATTTGATGTAAATCCATTCAGTAGCTTTGGTGATATTAAAAGAAAAAGAAATATAGCTACCGAGAGGCATGAAGGATGTGCGAATAATAACAAGCTTGGGCAGGGAAATGCAGAGCTCTGATTGGCTGCCAACACTTCAGCAAGCAAGTGTAGGCAGCCATCTTGGGACTGGGCTTCAGTCGAGTCCCACAAAACAAAACAAAAGGGGCCACGGTATGGGCACCCTAATCCCTTAGCTCTGGTGCTATTTACAACTGCATTTCCCATTTACAACAATAATTTATTAAAATGTTCTTTATTTGTCTAATTTGCTTTGGGATTTTTATTGTGTTGTGTTTTCACTGTATTGCTGTTTGTGTACTGCATAAATACTTAACACATTGCCTCTAAATTCACCCTGACTGTTTTTTGTGCCAATCTGCCCAAGGTTAAGCGCAGATTAAATTAGTGACTTTTTGTGATTCACCCTGCAAGGGATTGTGGCTGTTGCTTGACCAGGGATCACACCCCAGTCAACCAACACCCTAATTTCCCACAAATGTTAATACCTCCAAGCAATGGCTCAGGTTGTTAATGAGATACAAGAGGATCTTTGCCTGACAAGGAAAAACCTTTTGTTAAGTAAAATAAGAAAATTGGGTGAAGTTAAAGAAGCTCTAGGAACTAGTGCTTCCAGTATAGCTTTGGTTTCAGAAAGTCCCATGCAATCCAGCGATACTTTTGCTACTCAACATAGGAACTGATATACCTAATATATGGACAGGAATGGCTCCTCTTGAGAAGCATGGCAGAGCCAACAACTGTTTCAAGTATGTATAGCTCAATGTCACCAACAACTCTTGAACAAGCCACAGTCAGCCCGATTTTATCCAGCATACGTGGCACACATTCTCTCAAATGTAACTGCAGAAATCTTTATGCAGGCCAAATCTTTGATTAATGGAAATAGTCTCACACTGTCCAATTTACAGAGCTTTTTCAATAAGATTTCGGATAAATGTCAGGCTACACTATCAGCTCATTTAGGCCTGCTCACAATAAGGTAAGGGAAAAGAGACATTCTTAATAATATCATTCATTTCCAACAGTCCCAAGCTGAAGATAACGGAATGAATGGGCATGCAATTACGTCATTTTATAATGGTCTGTTATAACAGTTAAAAGGTGCCTGGCACTGGTGGTGAATCACCCCACTGATTGAGAGCCAAACCAGCATGCCTCTCAATAAAGAGCAATACCCGGACTAAACTCTGCCGTCATAAGCAGCTAAATTTCACATCCAGATTTCCTATACTACACTGCAGGGACTTTAAGGACTACTGCACTGGTGGATTGCCGAGCATCCGTTTGTTTCCTTGATAAAGATTTCTGTAAAAAGCAAGAATTTCTGCTTATAAAAAAGGGCCTAGCCGAAACTATTCTTGTGGGAAACTTGACTCTTGCTTGCAATGGAAAATGGGTATTTAGAATCTTTAACTTTCTACTTTAGAGCCTCTCCAATGTTTCGATTAGTTCTTTGAACCACCTGGCTATGAATGTACCATCTTGACATCAACTGGAAAGAGGAATACATGATTATGGGAACTGAGTGCTGCAGACAGAGTTGTTGGCTAACACCAGAGGTACATTTCAAATAGCCACTGTTATGTTTTGACAATTCATGGTTATGGGAAATAACTTGCTTATAGGTACGTCCGAGACATATTTAGCAAGAAGAGAGTAAATCAATTCCCTCCCCATCTGATATATGAAATTGCTATTGATCTTCAGTCATGTTCTCAAATTCCGCATGGAAGAAGCTACCCATTCACCATTAGGTTTCTCTGGCAGATTGCTGCTGTATTTTTAATACCAAAACCAGATGGTGAATTTCAGTAAGGTATAGATTACAGAGTCAAATGGGATTATCATTCACAATCAACATCCTCTCCGCCTCATTTCAGTCCTTTTAGATCCAGTCAAAAAGGCCAAGGTCTTTTCCAAATTAGATCTCAATGGAGCCTACACCTTGGTCCATGGAAGAGAAGAGGATAAAAGGAAGACTGCTTTCAACAGTAGGTATGGGAATTATGAATATATGTGAATCCGCCACTGTTGTCCAGCATTTTGTAAACAATGTATTTCAAGACATTCTACAGAAATTTGTTGGTAATCTGTTTTGATTTATCTAGATATATTTTGGTATTTTTCACAAACTTAGCAAGACCTTAGAAGATATCTCAAGGAAGTTGTAAATACCAAAATAATTCCTTATATGCTAAGTTGGAAATTTGCATGTTTGAAACCAACAGTGTTCTGTTTCTGTGCTTTCTCATTTTGATAATGGAATTCAGATGAATCCAGACAAAGTACTGGCCAGCTCCGAAGAATCAAAGAACTAAACAGGTATAGAAATTTCCAGGATTTGCTAACTTAGATAACGCAGATGAAAAAAACTAAAATGATGGTACACAAGCGTATTTGTAGGCACAGTTTCACAAAAAATATCCACAATATGCCAGGAATTTACGTTATTATGTCAAAAGTACACCTCATCAAGCCAGAGATGGTTCAAGGTTAACTGTCACCTACCTCAATATTCCATAGGTCATTGATGGAGTGCTAAAGAGACTGGGATAAGGGGAATTATACGGATAAAGAGGATGACAGGGATGCGGGTGTGAGAGGGATGGGTAGGGAAGGGTGGCAGGGATGGGGCTGTGAGATAGACAGAGAGGGTGAAAGTGATTTGGAGTGCGACAGGCAAGGGGTGGGTGATAGGGACTGGAAATATGATAAGAGTGGGGAGGGTGATAAGAACTGGGAGTGAGACAGGCATGCCAGGGTATTACATATGGGAAGAGTCAAATGAATATAAAGGATGATAGAGATAGTTAAGCTGAAACTGCAATGTGATCATGGCATTTATTGGGAGCGTCAGGGAAGATGGGGTAACAGGGAAGAGGAAGGTGCAGGTGACAAGGACGGGAAGGGTGGCGGCGAGAGAGGAAATGACATGGTGAAAAGGAGGGTAAAGTGGCATGTTGGGAGTGTGGCACTGACTGGAATGGTGAAAGGGACTGTGAAGGTCAGAGGGATGGGAACAATTGCAGGGAATGGAAGAGTGATCAGACTGGAAATGAGACATTGATAAGGAGGGTGAGAGTGATAGTGAGGATATCAGCCTGTCACTACCCGGGGTTAAAGGGTGGCTGTGTTAGAGAGGGTGAGAAAGATGAGGAGAGTGACAGGAATGGGAAGGGTGGTAGGAAATAGGAGTGTGGCATTATCTGGACAGTGACACAGAGGGCAAGGGTGACTGGAAGGAACTGGAATTGTGCAGAGATGGGAGTGTGACACTCACTGGCAAGGTGACAGGGACTGGTAAAGTGATAGAGACTCAGATGACAACATGGACGGTATGGGTAACAGGGAATGTGACCGCGGGAGGGACTAAAAGTCTAACATGGATAAGGAAGGTGACAGAGACTAGGAGTGTGAGAGACACAAGAGTGGAGACAGGGATAAGCAGGGTGACAGGGATTGGGAGTGTGTGAGATGGGGAGGGTGTCAGTGATGTGATTGGGATAGGGTTGCTTGGGAGTGTGGTTGGAATTGGGATGACAAAATGTGTCGGTAAAGTTATAAAGTAAAATTAAAAGGGTTACAGGGATTGCAAGAGTGGCAGGGACTGGGGATGTTTCAGACAAATACAGAAGAGGGGGGATGACACAATTTGGGGTAAGGTGGGGCTGGGACTCTGAAAGACAGTGAAGGTGATAACGGTAGGGAGAGTGGTAGGAACTGTGTGTACAGATGGGGAAGAGTGGCAGGGATCGGTGTGAAAGTGATTGGGATTGCAAGGTGACTGGGAGGGTGACAGGGATGTCGAGAGTGACAGGGATGAGGAGGGTAAGAAGACCCTGTAAGGTGATAAGGAGGGTAAGAAGGAATGAGAGCATAGAAATGGGGATGGTGACAGGGATGTGACTGTGATAGGCTTTGGGAGTGTGACAGCTATTGTGATGGTGACAGGGGACTGGGAGTGAGATGGGTCTCAGGGAGATGAGAGGGACTGGGAGGATAACAGGGACTGGGTTAAGAAAGTGACAAGCGAGGCAACAGGGACTGCAAGAGGGGAAGGGACTGTGATTGTCACTAAGACAGGTAAATGGACAGAGAGGGTGACAGGGAGGGTAAAATGGGTTATGGTGAGACTCAGTGTGTGAGAGAGACAGAAAGGTTGATAATCATAGCTCAAGAGATAGGTTTTGAGATTAAATAGGGATGGGAGTGGCAGGGATGTGAAGTGTGGCAGGGTTGGTCAGTATGGCAGTGATCGGAATGGTGTCAGGGATTGAAAAGTGACTGGCACTGGAAGAGGGTAGATTACTGTTACTTTCTGTTGTTCAATGCCAGTTTTCTCCATTTGCTGAAAGTCGCAGCAGCTCTGAGAAGAAAATCTTGAGCGCTGCCTCCGGTGACAGAAAGCCACGCAGAAGCTGCCTGTAGCCCATGAATGCTAAATATGATCACTTTGTCTCTGGGCACTCACCCCACAACTCTTTGCCACCTCATCCACTGCTCACCTCCTATGCACCTCGCCCCGCCTGATGCAGCCAACACCTGCTCCCACTGTAGATTTATCAACCAGGCTAGCCACATGCCCGCTAAGGCCCTCCCCTACTTATTAGCCAAAGCTCATCTTCACCCACCTCCAATCACTACCCAGCTGCCCCCACCTCCGTCATTACCCTCCCCACACACCCCATCCCACCCAGGAGTGCCCTTCTGGCTAATGCACAACTATCCACACTCCAGAAACAACTCACTCTCTGCCCACACCTCATTCACTAACCACCAGATTCTACACCCAAGGCTTTACTTTAGTCACTCACCTACCTCACCCCATAACCCACTTGCTTCCACATCCACTACCAGCCTTACCGCTACACCCTACCTCACCTCAGTCGCAATCCACCGACTCACCTCAGTCACTACTCACCTGTACCAAAATATATTCCTAGCCCCCTCTTTCTAGGTGGCTGGCTGCCACAACTCTATCCCCATATCAGTCACTAGCCTGTTGTCCCCACACCCTTTGCGGCCACCTCAGTCACAACCCGCCTGCTTCAATATTCCTGCCCACACCTCAGACACTGCCCACTCCAAGCCTCTACCCTAAACTCCGACCTCAGCAGCATAACTACCCTACCCCACCTTACCCAGTACACTCCTGCCCCCACCAGGGATACAATATTGCTGCCCCCACAAAGATTACAAAATCAAAGAGAGAAAATCATCCCAGCCCTGCCAGCCCCAGAGACACTATCGTGCAGCACGGGCTATACTTGTCACTGACTGCTTCCCTGTGCCCCCAATATCCCCAGATGTCACCCCTTTTCCACTCTTCTGGAGCCCCTCTACCCTAGAGGCCCCCAGATCACTGAACATCCAGCACTGCCCCATGCACCCTGGCCAGCCTGCTGTAACGTACACCAAAGGATATTTGCCTGACCCGTTTCCTAGGCGTCTCTTTTTGACTGGCAGCAACACCCTAGCCCAGGAGACACTACACCTGCTGCTCTGTCGTCTGCTCCCTGACACTACTTCTCAGTCCGCTGGCAGATCATGACGCCGCGTGCACCCTGCACCTGCTGTGGAATCCCAAAAAGACGAAATAAGGAATTGCTCAGCGTTTCCTTTAATGTACCAGCACTTAGTTTGCAAAATTTAACTCACAAACATAAGAACTGGGTCTACTTTTGGAAGCAAATTGCTTTCCTTTTAATCCAACGTGTAATATATTTTGTTTGAATGTACTCTTCAATGCAAACTTCCCACCAGCCCATAGGCAGCGCGGACCGGGAGACACCAGAACAAAATATAAGCCAGGGATTTGGCGAGAGGGTGGGGTATCTATCATCGCAACAGACGTTATACTAAAAGCAGTACTCGCATTGATATGTAGAGTATGCCTAAAACACGGGGAAGAAGACACAGACAACCTTTCCACGAGCCTGAAGACAGCTGTCCACAGAATTGTTTTTATTTAGAAATGTTGAGTTTGTGCGGAACAACAAAGGCAGCGTGTCAGCAGAAGCACAGCTCACTTCTTCGAAGCGCTTCTCCGTCTTTGGACATCAGCAGGCTTTAGAGCAGAGGTCTCGAATGCGTGCCTCGCGCTGGAAGAGGGAAGAACAGGCGGGTGAAAACGTTTACCACTCGCATCCTTTTGGCTTTTGTATAGTGAAAATATTTTTCTAAGCTTCAAGTCACAGCATAGACAGCAGCAGGACAACGTTCCCTCACATGCATAGACAGTATGGCACAGCACCAGCACTGCAGAGTTCCCCCGCACATACATCAGGTGTACGACAGGTGCCTTCCTCCTGCGCTCTGCATAGTAACAGCACAAGAGCAGCAGGGCACCACCCCTTTACACAGGGGAGAGGCCTGCTACATCCAGGAGTGATGCACACGCGGACGGAGAGGACCTAAATGATGTGCAGTAGCCGTTCAAGCACCCATCACAGTCACAGAAGAGTCACAGTACAAGCAGCAGCTGCAGACAGAAAGAAGAGTGAGAGCGCACGCAACAGTGCTCGCTTCCCTTGTGCACAATAGAACAGTCACAGTAGAAGCAGCAGCTGTAGACAGACAGAAGAGTGAGAGCGCAGGCAACAGTGCTCGCTTCCCTTGCGCACAATAGAACAGTCACAGTAGAAGCAGCAGGTGTAGACAGACAGATGAGTGAGAGTATAGGCAACAGTGCTCACTCATTCTGCTCATACAGAACAGTCACAGTACAAGCAGCAGCTGTGCACGCTTCTGTTAGACAGAATGGTGAGAGCACAGGCTACAATGCTGCCTTCCCTTATGCTCACACAGAACAGTCACAGTACAAGCAGCAGCAGCTGTGCAAGCTTCTATTACACAGACAGAACATTGAGAACACAGGCAACAGTGCTAGCTTCTCATGGGCTCACACAAAACACTCACCGTACACAGTACAAGCAGCAGATGTGCAAGCGTCTGTTGGACAGAAGAGTGGGAGAACAGGCAACAGTGCTCACATCCCCTGCGCACACACAGAGCAGTCACAGCACAAGCAGCAGCTGTACAAGCGTCTGATAGACAGAACAGTGAGAGCACAGGCAACAGTGCTCGCTTCCCTTGCGCACACACAAAACTGATACTGGCGAGTCAGATTTATACGTCTTCATAAGATGCTGTGCGGTGTCTGGAGACAGATTATGGAGCTGACTCAGTAGGTGAGTGGGAGTTAGTTATAGTAGCTAAGCATAAATGTATTAACTTGAAAGGAGGTGAGAATTTGGATAATTTTGATGATATAGTGGTTGACTAAGCTGTGTTGAGTAGAAGGGAACTGTAGAACCAAACTGTAGATGTTTGAGAGTTCTTTAATTATTTAGAATTTGTATTTTTGCCTATTGCTACTAATGGGTAGGCGGTTGGTGTAGTAATCCTTGTGTGCAGTGTCAATGGCGTTCTTTTGTAGAAAAGAGATCTCCTTTTATGGTGTAATTTGAGATCAAGGGAACCGTGTGGATGCAAATTGAGTTCTTTCTGTCTGACCTAAGTTTCAGGTTATGTAGTGGCTGAGTAACCCGTGGTGAGCATTTGTCTTTACCTCTGTCATTGCAATGGTCCAATGGATATGATTGGACTAGCTGAAGTTTGTACAATAAAAGATAGGTGGAGCAGGGAAGGATATTACTAATCTTGTGCCAGCATCGATAGGAGATCCACTGTGTACAGTGTGAGGCACAGTTGGCAAGTTGTGAACAACCCCTGAAGGAATACTTGAAACTCAAACACCCCCAGGGAACCCCCAGGGAACCATGTCGGTAATGAGACAATCTGTGACCGCGTGTGGGACTCACAAGACTAAGGTGTTTCTTTTGAGAAGGATTCATAGCTTCTTCATTTTAGAACTGAACACCAGGGTGTGTATCATATAAATAGTTTTAGGTCTAGGCAAGGGGTGAGGCCGTGCAATGCTCCCTAGATGTGACTGTTTGAAGCATCACTGCCCATAGCATACTCCAGGAAGTCCTTGCCTCAGAAGAACGACAGTGGAAACAACTGTTTAGCTCTTGTGCTCGGGAATTAAGTTGCTTCAGTTTAAAACTAGCAGTTAGCATAAAAGAGGACCCACTGCTCTAACCATAAACGTACGTGCACTTCAACGCAAATACAAAACAAAAGAAATGCTCCTCAACACAGCAAGCATATGTGAAACCTTCCCTAGATTCCTGCCTTGCTGTAATCCCAAATCAATATTTTTACAAACTACCACTGCAGGAAGAGGCGATTACAAACAAAGATTTCCGTACTTTAACAAGATCATTTGGAATCATGTTCCAAATGCAGGGGGAAGCAGAGTATAAATTCAAGGAAGACACAGCATTAGGTTAGTTCAGAGCTGAAAGGTCATGCAAAATGTGAACATTGCTCTATAAATAAAACATAAGGCAACATAACGTATGTTATTAGCACCAGGTGACAATGCTGGAGCACTGATATTATAATACTGAGGTATGAAGAGGTCACACTCCCTGGCTGCCACCAGGTATTACAGTAGTCCCCACACCTTCCCATAAATTACAACGCAACATACACTACTTGTAGTGACTCACTCATGACGCACTTGTTTACTTACAGCAATATAACATGTTGATCTTTGTGATGTCGGTTTCGGTAAACTGGCGAGACTGCCCAATAGGAACATTAGGATCGGGCTTGGGCAGAATGGTGGGACTCCCATTGCGCGAGAAGGCATTCCTGTAATGAAACACAAGTGTGAGCAGATGCAGGGTAATCTTCTGCTATTGTGCATAGTTAGCACACAGACAATGTCCCTCTGTGAAACCTCAAAGTGAGAAGTCAGTGTCGTCCTGCACGAACAGTATTTGACAAAAGGCCGCACGTTGAGGGCAGCCTGTGAGCTACAGTCAAATGTTAGTTTCCATTAACCATTAAAAACAAAGTGTTAAATCTTAGGAGCTAAATACATCTCCATAGCCTAGAGCGAGATCTTCACACTGATTTCAAGACGGGGCACAACCTTCTACATCCAGTAGGAGGGTGTCCACACAACCTGATCGCAAATATGACTATCTTTAGACAAAACTTGGTTTCTCTTCAGCAAAGCATAATATTGGCCACTCTTTTTAGCAGGCTTTATATTGATTTCGTCTTTGATTTACCTGAGATTGTACTTCCCGTGACACTGTCTGTGTCGTTTTTTGTAACAATGCAATGGTTTGTGCCTGAATTGTCAAAAGTCAGAAATTTATGTCGCTATCTATCTGGTGACAACCTGAGGTCAAACAAAGTCAAGGTTTTAAGAAAATGAAAATGTGAAGACAGAATGTGTTTATATCCCTGAGAGAGAGACCGGTTTTCTCAGTGTCCTTAGTCCTCAGGGACTATAAGATTAATGTTTCCAGTGTTCTTTCTTGTCCTCAGGAGCTGTGGGCTACGCTGGGGATGTGGAATGATACATGACACTGGGCTCATTTATTCATTGTTTACTCGTATACAAGCTTAGTATATTGCAGGTGCACCAAAGCAAAAGTGACTTTTTACGGCATAAACCCCAAGCCCTCTTTTTTGTAAAACCCAGTTGTGACATTTAACAAGCCTGCGTTACACTTCATTACCACACTTTATCTGTGCGGCCTGGGAATGTCAGAATGGCAGTGAATAATAGGAGCATTGGTGTAGTTGTACTGGTCAAGCAAGGCGTATGCAAGTGATAACGAGAGTAGCCATCAGATGTCATATCTAACCCAACAGTCCCAAGATCTGATCAATCATTTAGGCAGTATTTCATGAAGCACGAACTGCTGTTCTCTGTTAAGCAAAGGCATCTCAAATTTTGTTTCACAAAACGTACCTTGAGTAGTGCATAATTGAAGCATAGTCATAACGTGTACCAAGGTTATTGGTGTTCACCTTCCGAAAATTATGTTCCATGCCTAGGAAAAATAATTATAAGCAATTATTGTCCATCTTCTTAAAATACAGGACAGGTTGATCAAGTCTCCGGTTCCGTTTCCCATAAAACCATGACAAATAATACATGAAGGTACTAATAAGAACTGATTCCACACTGCATGTACTGAGGAATGGGACAAGGAACGCCGGGTGAGGAGGTCTCTCGTTCTCAAGACAACTGAAGTCTCCTCTGAAACAACTGAAGGTCCTGTGCAAATAGAAGTCACCCGTGGTCCCCTTAATGTGGAAGAACGTGGGAGAAACAGACAGAACAAGGGCTCTCTTTGTATTGTGGGTACCATCTTTCTGTGAACACCTTAATAATCTTTCTGCCAGGTGCTGTTTTATATTTTGGCATCCTGACCAGTGCTTCGTTTCTGTTCATCAAGAAATTCTGGAGAACAATAGTGTGGTGTCTGAAGAGGGTCGCCCTAATCACCCTTCCAGCTTAAAAAGGAATGAACACTCCTGGATCTGGAAGAATTTCTGAAGGAAGGAAGTAAGGAAACTAAGGGGCATATTTCTAAGAAAGTGGTGCATCGCTAGGAAGTGGACCCGATCCGCCACTTTTCTTGCATAGCCCAATATAAAAGAAATTGTATATTTACATATTTACAATACGGCACACCATGGCAGTCGTTAGGACAATAGCATCAACATTTTTTACGCTACTGTAGAGCTTTGCTGCACTAGCATCAAAAGTTTTGATGCATGTGCAGCAAAGCACAGGGAGGCCCATTCGTTAAAATTGGTGTGTCATTTTAACGCCTGCTCTGAGCAGGCATTAAAAATTATGGAAAAAAGGGTGCAGGAAAATGTTGTAAATTTCACTGTGCCATTTTTTTGGGCCTCCCTGCGTGGGAATGCCCACCTTGCATACATTATGCCTGGGGCAAGAATAATATTGTGCAAGGGCTTACAAAGTGGGGCAATGTAAGCATTGCGCCACTTTGTAAATACGATACAAGAAAAAGGCCTCCTTAGCGTAAAAGAAAATTACGCTAGGGAGGCGCAAGGTGGCGCTAGGGGCTTGTAAATATGCCCCAAAGAGTATTCTGACTGAAGCCCAACTCAGCAAGAATAGTGACTGAGACCCTGGTCCTGAAAATGACAGTGTCTCTCCGTAGCAAGTAAAAACCAAAACAAGAAAAAGAAGTTTGCAATACAGATCAATGTTGATAGTCTATCAGCAAGCTTCATAGATTTGAATACAGAAAACCCTGATTTCTTGAGACATCCTACCAATCAGGAACTTTAGACTTCATTGCCCACAAGCCCCAGCTCAGGCGGAGGAGAGGCAGCTGGGCCACACAGCATCATGATGTATAAAGCGCTCTGTTTTCCCCGTGGTGTAGGATGCACCAAACAGGAGCTTTGGACTTCATTGCCCACAAGCCCCAGCCCAGGAGAAGGAGGGGTTGCTGGGCCACACAGCAGCAAGCTAAAAAGCGCTCTGGTTTCCCTTAGCGTGGAATGCAACCGGCCAAGAGTGGGCCCGTCGGCACCCATCTACGCCCGGCCAAGGCCTGGGCTGGTACCAACGCTCCCATCCCGGTGGCCTTAGGATTCCTGACTTACTTCCCCAATAAAAACATTTAAGAACCCCTTCCTTGCATATACAATCAGAGGTCCAGTGGGGTGCTTCTATTTCTTGTTTGACTGATTAGGGACTCATTTTGGTGTTTATTTCCTGCTCTCTTCATTTTTGTCACTCTGCCTAGAGATCTGTTTGACTACAGTAGGTATCATGGGGAAGCAGAATGTCCTCAGCTCAAAGGCGAGTATAGAACCACATGTCAACACTATGGATACTTTTTGGGCCGTGCAGTGGGTTTTTATCAGAAATGGACCTAGTTGAAAGGCGCCATTCCTTGGATAGAGGATACTTGACTCTTTCTCTGATTTCTGACATCTGTTGTATCAATTTCCCAAGACTGGCAGGTAGCTTGGGTGAGTGAGTCTAACGCCATCACCGAGGTAGTGACCACTGCGCCGGCACGATCTAGCTAAAAAAGGGTGCACATTAGCACTCTAGCTGCCAAGCATAAAAGGAAAACGAAGTATGTATCTTCTCATTGTGAGGTTATTCCCTGTAGTAGCAATGTACCTATTTTGGTGGCGCCAACATGATTCTTAGAAAATACAGGTAATCAAAATACAAAAAATTGGCATCCTTTACTTCAGAAACTCAACGCTATTTTCAATAAGTGTCTCAGCCCCTTAGTGGATAGAATTGTGTCTCTGGAATCAGAGATTTGTACGTTTTCCAAACCTGGTCCAACTATGGAGACTCTCAATTCACCTGATGGTTTGTCGTCAGCATCAAGGATTCCGAAAAATAGGCCAATTATGTGCCCTGGCTGTGCTTCAGATTCCCTTGCTTTGCCACCAAATGCCACCCCAATAGTTTCGTTATGGAACCATCCACCATTTTGTAACTCCATCGCAGCATTGTGTGCACCTAACCATCTTAATCATGTTTCCTCTGGCACTACCGGCCAAGACAACTCTGCTAATTTTTCCTGCGTGAACCTTCCCCCTGAAAGCTGTCCATTTGTTGTGGTTCTGACAAATGTTCCGAAATTAGCTGCCACAACAGTTTAATCCAATTTTCAGTTAAAATGCAAAGCATGCCACTGTCTTACCTGGCACACTAATTTTAATGTCCGGGATGATGACAATGTCTTACCTGTGCACAGAGCTGATTGGATTGGGTTATCTACAAAGTCATATTGTGGCAACTGAGTTATTATCAATTTCAGATACCCCAACTTAACTAGATCAGTACTCTCGTCAAATCTGTCTTGGGCTCCTGAGGAAGAGAACATAGCTATTATACCTCTTGGCTTTTTTATAAACATTTAATACCCAAGCAAGCTGCTACTAATCAGTGTCATAAACTACTTGTTCTACTCAAGGAGAGACCAGTATTTCTTGTAACCAATATAAAGCACTAACAGAGTGTAGGAACATGGATTGACATCCAAGGTCATCATGAACCGCATCTAAAGCTTTTTGTCCAGTTTGTCAATTGAGCATTCAAGCTAAAATCCTGCCTCTGAGCAGTGTTTCAACAGATACTCATGCCACCCTGTCTTTACCCCAATGTGAGCTCCAACCAGCCTTTAAAGCATCTGTTGCTCCTGCTCCATCTAGTTTGTCCATGGTTAGTTTTTGGCTTCCTTTAAAGCTGACCAGTTAGAAAATTGCAGGCTTTAAGGCTAAAATGGGATTGGCTTATCTACATGCACAAGTTCAATTTTATTATGCCTCAAGAAACCTGGCTAATGGACATATTTACTTCAGATTGCTTTCAAAGCTTCTTTGTTCCTGCAATTATATCGAAAAGGGCAGAGCTTGGGGTGGCTTATTAACCTTTGTCTGTAAATTTATGGACGATCTAATTATCCCAACTAACCATACTTTTTTTTAACACTTTTGTTTTATTGATATTTCAAAAGTTACTGCATAACATACAGTGTGACCAATCGAGGACATCATATGGGAATAGGCAGTCAGATTTTAAAGCTGGATTCATACTACATGCATTTTGTTACATCGTACTGGGTAGGGTCTCCCTGACCAACACATCGTACTTTTTGATTAACATCACGGAGTAGTCCCATTAACTGAAAAACGGGCACGCTAGGGCCGTCAACAGGGTTGGGGCGTTGGGGCCTCCCATTGCCATTCAATACTGTATACCAAAAGGAGAAATAAACAAGTGTGCTAAAGTTTCTTAACATCAACCATTAACCAGCTGAAAGCCCTGCCCAAATATATGCCTCCTGCGAGTGCAGGGAGGGCCTATGCCCACTGACTGGGCCACGGATCCCCCATAGTGGTGATCCCCTGCCCGGGGGGCGTTGTCAGGAGGGGAGAACTAGGGGGGGGGGGGGACAGAGCGTCATGCCTCTGCAACCGTGCGTGTCACACTTGGATTTACATGTGTCCCTCTAGTGTCACATTATGGAGATGTGGGATCATTCTGTGTATCCCCAATGGACGTTACGACTAGGTCAGCTGCGACCACGTCTAGTGTCTCCCATGTCTCAATCACTTCTGTTCATGGGGGTGCTATGGGTCTAGGTCTGATTCCTCTCAATTCTTCTCTCCGCAGTGCCCTCTCCTCGGCCCGTGTACAATTTGTGACATCTGCCACCCATGATTCCAGCAGAGGTCCGAGTTTGTGCTTCCAGGCCACTGCCACCCTTCCCCGTGCCAGAACCAGGGCTAAATCTATGAACCTGTTGCCCACTTTCTTAGGAGTCCGTCTGTCAAAGATGCCCAGCAGACATAGCGCTAGTGTATTCTCCAGTTGTCTGTTTAGGCTACCATTAATCCTGTAAACTGTCTTGTCACAACAGTGTTGCAGGTTGGGGCACCTCCATGTCATGTGGCAGAAGTTTGCGTCAAGCAACTGGCAGCGGAGGCAGGCCCCGACATCACCCCACCCCCATATATGAGGTTAATTCTATGTGTGGTGAGATAGGTCCTGTGGGTTTAATTGTATTGTATGTATTTCAGGCGGGTGTTGCGCAATATCTTATGTGTGTAGGCGAGGACCCTTGACCATTCAAGGTCTGACAGCCCCCTCTCTAGGTCTAGTTCCCAATTATGTCATAGGTTTCCCAGTGACCAGTCCATCATCTCATTCAGTGCCCGGTATATCCAAGGGACCAAGTGTGATCCCGCACCAACATGGTCTGGAGGACAACAGTCCTGTGGGGTTCCTACACGCCGATGTGTCAGAGTTCCCGTACGGTCCACACCACAGATACATACCTCAAATATTGCCCTGGTGGCAATCCCATCCGGCCCATCAGGTCATCAAATGGTGCCAATACACCTTCCTGGTAACAGTCACCCAGGGTCAGAAAGCCCGCATCTGTCCAGGGTTCCATTTTCCCAGCTGTAAAGCAGGAATAAGGATCCCCATGAGGTAGGCCAATTAACGGTATTGTCGGGGAATATGCTGTGGTTATGTGTGTTTTCTTAAGGGCCACGCGGTGTCACTCCCCATCCCACAGTAGCTCCCGCAGGAGCACATCCAATGCCTTGAACCAGAATCCCGGTAGGACCACTAGCAGATTAGTAGAATAATACAAAAGCTTAGGGAGAATTGCCGTCTTGTATAGGGATATTTGTGCTATAATGGGGATCTTTAGGGAGCACCAGAAAGCCACCGCCATCTTCAGCCAGTGCATGCCGCCCCCAGGTTGCCCGCTTGGAGTTCCTCCAGGCCATGGTATATTTGGATACCTAGGTAACAGAATGTGCGCAAAGCCCAAGACAGGTTGTCAGGACATGAAAGAAAACGGGAAATGCCTTCCACCTTCGGGAAGACACAGGTTTTTTGCTGGTTCACGCAGAGTCAGGAGTATCTCCCAAATTCCTCCAA
Source organism: Pleurodeles waltl (assembly GCF_031143425.1). Lineage (NCBI taxonomy): Eukaryota > Metazoa > Chordata > Amphibia > Caudata > Salamandridae > Pleurodeles > Pleurodeles waltl. The sequence goes on along the minus strand of NC_090445.1, from coordinate 427,372,607 downwards.
TAGTTGGAACACCGGGGGCAACATGGCCTCTCCGTCTCTCAGGTAGACAAGGAGGTCATCTCTATACAGGGAGATGACGTGTGGTGTCCCTCCTTTCAGCACCCCCCATGCTTGACCTTGTGCTTTGAACTTCGCCACCAGTGGTTCTATGGTTATGGTGAACAATAAGGGAGATAGTGGGTAACCCTGTCTACTTCCAGAGTAGATTTCATAGCTGTCCGAGACTGTTCGACCGGTTTTCACTCTAGTCATAGGGTGGGTGTACAGCAGATTGATCCATCTTACCCTCCGGTGACCGAGCCCCATCTGCAGCAATGTGGCCTTCAAATAATCCCAATGGACCGTGTAGAAGGGCTTTTGTAGGTCTACTGACACTGTGCATGTCATCGTATAGCAGGGAGTATAGTCTCTGCAAATTTTGAGATGTGCTGCGGGAGGGTATGAACCCATTCTGGTAGTCATGGATTAGCGTTTGCATGTGCAGCACCAATCTAGTGGCCAGGGTCTTACTGAGCCCTTTAAAGTCAGTGTTCAGCATAGAAAGCGGCCTGAAGTCAGAGACCATCGCATCGAGGCTCTTGCCCTCAAAAAGAGGCACCACCAGGGCCTCCCTGGTCGAAGGAGGCAACACTCCATTCTTAAATGCCTCAGAAATACATTTCTGTAAGCTTGGGTGACAATTCTCCCAGGAACCATTTATAAAATTCTAGTGGAAGTCCATCTGTTCCTGGTGTCTTCCCAGATGCCTGGGACTTGACAGCAGCCTTAACCTCCTGGACAGCTATCGGGTCACCTAGGGTCTCCTGTTCTGTTCCTGCCATTGTCGACCGTGGTAGAGCCTCCAGGAAATCGCCCAGTACTGTCCAGAAGCCCCTTCGGGGGAGGGCTGTACAGGGTCATGTAATAGGATTGAATCTCTTCATTAATTCATGTGGGTGAGAAGAGAGTTACTCCCTCTTGGGTTGTCAGATGGGTGATGGGTGTGCCCCTGCCTTCAGGGCAAATCAGCAGGCCAGGAGTTTACCTGCTCTGCGCTCTTCCTCATGTGCCCTGGATGTATATATCTTATAATAATGGCAGCTGAGGTTTTCCATTGCCTCGTTGTGGAGGTCACAGGTTTCTAACAGATGTTTTTGGGCATCCGTTTCTGTGCCAGGGCAATACCCCATTAATGTAGATCAGCTTCAAGGTGTGCAAGGCCTAACACTAGATCTCTTCTAATCCCTACCGTTTGTCCTAGGCAATGTCCCCTCACCACTACCTTGAGGGATTCCCACTCAATTCCCCTAATTGAGTCCGTTTCTTGGTTGGAGGCGAGATACTCCGTTACCCTAGATGCCAAGATGTCCAGGAAGACCTCGTCCTTCATCATCACAGAGTATAAATGCCATGTTGGGATGGGAGGGTGTTTTTCAGCTGTTTGCAGCATCACGTTTAGCGGGCTGTGGTCGGACACAGTACGTCCCAGATATTCTGAGTGTGTGAGCGAACTGCTGAGGGACACAGAGCATACAACACAATCTATTCTGGTATGCACTTGATAAAGGTGAGAGTAAAAGGAATAATCCGTACTAAGTGGGTGCTGGGTATGCCAGATGTCCTCCATATCCCACTGTGATAGCCATGTTGGTAGTCCTACCTCAACACTAACGGTTGCCGCACCCCACAGAGGTGGGAGCAAGTGGTCCATCTCTGGGTCAAGTACACCATTAAAGGCCCCATCTGGAAAGTGAGCCAGTTGCATTGATAGGGAATGGAGGAATGGGAGTTGTTCCTGGTTCGGGATATAAATGCTCTCCAGCACTACAGTCCTGCCGCTAAGCCACCCCTCCACCAACACATATCGTCCATCCTTGTCCACTTTCACCGCAGAGGCCTCGAAGGGCACTCCCGCTCTCTCCCATACCCGTGTGTAGGCAGAGTATGTTGTAGCATACACTTGTCCTCGCCAGCATCTGCAGACACTATCCTCTTCAGATTTTAAAAGGTGGGATTCCTGCAACATAGAGATTTTAACCCTTGTCTCTTAATGAATTGTAGGATTTTGTTGCGTTTAGATGGTGAGCCCAACCCTCGGACTTTCCAGGTCATCAACGTAAGGGCTCCATATGTGCCTGTCATGGATTCTCAGTGGAACCCCCATCCAGGCGCCCGCCACCACCCCACCCACCCCAGCAGCACAGAAGCATTGCATCATCGTACCAAATACAGACCTGGGCATCAGCAACAATAACACAAGTAATACAAGTAAGCCCCAGCTCCCCTTCCCCAGGACAGCACAGCAATGCCTGGCCACCCAAACCATCAAAAGGAATAGTTGTGAGTTCAGTACTAACACCTCTCCAGCCAGCCCGGTAGATGATTGGTGGGGTAGGTTCTCCGTGTATCTACTGTACACCAATCAGAGTCATCCAGACCGGCCTGGACATGTTGCCAATCAGCATCTTCAAGCACAAAATCAGACTAGTGGCGCAGGAGTGGTGGTAGTTATTTAAGATCACTCGCCATTTGGGGCGTCACATATGGTGCACCCTCCTGGGCGCTAACCACGAAATCTAGGTTGGACATGTTGTCAGATTCAGGGAAATCTGTGGTGTCGCCTTCCTCCTTGCTGGAATGGCTGGATTCTGGGAAGGACACCGCAGCCGGGAGAGCCGCCCTCTTTTCCTGGTTCACTTGTTGAGGTGTGGGTTTTGTCATTCCCTCTTCCCGGTCCCTCGAGCGTCTTCTTTTCCTGCAGCGTTGGGGCGCCTGAGGCCAGTTGAACCTTGGTCTATCAGTCCCGGATGTGTGTGATTCCAGCCAGGTCCAGGCTTCCTCAGGGGTCTGGCAGAAGTGCGTATGACCATCAAGCATGATTTTAAGTTTTGAAGGAAACAATATTGAGTATCGAATCCACTCTGCATGCAACGCCTTCTTCACCTCCATGTAAGATGCCCTCTTAGCCTGCACTGCCACCGTAAAATCAGGGAACATGTTGACCTTCCCGTTTTCCACCATGAAGGGGCCTGCCTCTCTCTCTCTGCAATAACGTGTCCCAGTTGAGGTGGTGCAGGAGCCTGGCCACCACTGGCCTAGGTTGCCTCCCGGGCGCCGGCCCGGGACCCTGTGCGCCCTCTCCAGGGCAAAGAATTGTGTGCAGAGAACACTCAACGCACTGTAAGGGTCCCGAGGGTGGGATGGAGCGCTACCCCACAGGGGTGTTAAAGTCCCAACAACAGTCCAATGTCCACTCTCTCTGATAGGGGGGAGAGGGGTCCCCCACAACTTGCAGGCACAGCACTGAGTAAGGCAGGTCCACAGAGTCAGCAGGCGCAGTGCGGCACGGGGGGACAAGCACAAGGACTTCCAGGCCTGCCCAGTCTCACCCGCACCGTGGCCATTCCTCATCTCATAGCGCAGTCCCTCGTACAGGAGCTCTCGGCCACCAAGCAGCCAGCCAGGGCCCACTCCGCTCCTCTGGCCACTCCGGCCACTGTTTCCACGTCGCGCCTCTTAACCTGCACTGCCATCGTAAAATCAGGGAACATGCTGACCTTTCCGTTTTCCACCACGAAGGGGCCTGCCTCTCACGCTCTCTGCAATACCGTGTAATAAGGTGGCCTCCCAGGTACCAGATTCCGGGCCGGGACCCTGTGCGCCCTCTCCAGGGCAAAGAATTGTGAGAGTCAGCGGGGTCACTCCACGCCGCTCCCAGGGCAGCACCACGCCCTCCGCAATACGAGCTCCCAGCACCTGGTTGTGTCGCTTTGCTCGTTTTGCCCAGGATAAGTGTGGGCCGGTCAGGAGCTGCAGTATCACTCTGCTGCCATTTTCGACGGCTAGCTACAGCCCTCCCCCAACTAACCATACTTAATTAATCATACTAATATTCAAATCTTATCGGTGTTTTGTTCTGCTAAGTTTAACTTTTTATTGTGAATTTCTATAATGCTGTTTCCACAATTGATAAAGGTCTGTAACATTGATAACTTGCTTTCTGTTTACAGTGTCTACAAGATAGGGAGTTTCCTCTGTTAGGGGGCCTAAATGGTATTCTTGGTGGTGACTTAAATGCTAAAATTAGGCCATAGCATAAGATTGCCTTCACCCTTTGATGTATCCCAGGTGGGACCCCTGATTTCCAAAGCTGATCATAGGGATCAGCAACTTATCTTTTCTGAATAAAGTTGACTTAGTCACTGCCATTGAACTCATTGGTGACAACCATAAACAGCTTCCCACCTTAACTGGATGGGGCAGAGGATCAATCATTGATTATTTCTTTGTCTCCCCCTCCATAGGTGAGTTTAAGCATTCTGTTACTGTCTCGCTAAGCTCGTATAGCGTATTGCCAGCCCCCTCCGTAGTACCAGTAAACCTGTTACTGTTGACAACCCGAGACACCTAACTGTGATCAGCAGAGGGCTATGGTTAAGATGGCACAAGGTGAACATTGCTGCACTACTGGTTACGTTTTTTTTTCTTTAATTACCTTCTATCATAACATCAGCCTAGCAAGATGGCAGTGGATGCCTTTGTGCCACTGAACACCACAATTTAAAACTTGTCTCTTGTGTCCAGCAAAAGTGTATACACAATCAAATCCTGGATAGTTCACAGATTATTCTATGGTGGCCCACAAGAGGCTTCAGGATGCACTAAATTGTACCCAAAGTGTTATTGCCTTAACAGCCATGCAAAAGTCAGAATTTAAATCTGTCATTTAATTAAGCAAGCTTGCATCTAAAAATTTGCTATGGCACCGTTTGATAGAGTCACCACAAATTAAAGACACCAAGGCTTTTCGAGACTCATCAATTAGCCATGCCCATTGGAGGAAGGGATCAGGGGTTTAGGAACCAACACCAGTGCTGATAAATGTGTTGCACACTTTAAAACAATTTATACAAATTCGAGTTCCCCCTCCTCCTGTTTCCCTGTATATCAACCTGTGTTCCCCCTGAAAATTAGGTTTAGTCTAGACGATGTTTTACAGGCAATTAATGTCAGCCCTACACAGAAACCCCCTGGAACCGATGGAGTCCATATGGACTCGTATAAGAGGGACCCTGATTTGTGGGCCCAAATTCTTACCAACATTTTAAATTGTTCTGTTGTTAGGAGCCTCCCGAGATCTTGGCATACTGCTGTAATTGTCCCTACTTTTAAAAAGGGGTCTAGGCACAACCCACGGTGTTACTTACCAATTTCCATCTTAGAGTCCACAGTCAAAATCATGGGACGGATTGTGTTGAGCACGAGCGAGGAATAGGTTGAGAAAGGAAGTGTTATTCCGCCCGTCCAATGGGGGGTTAGAGCAGGCACTGGCGCTGCTCAACATTGTCTCAACCTTTATTTAAATATCAACAAATATACGACCGCCAAATGCGAGGTTATATCTCTCATTCATGGATTTGATTAGCGTTCTGACAGAGTGAATCCTAGTGAATTGTGGAGCATTCTGGGAGAGCTGGGACTATATCAGGACCTTGTTGACTTCCAGAAGGCTCCGCACTGGGGGATTGGTGCCTCTGTAAGGTTTAGATCATGTGGGGAACGCACTTACTCTTTTGCTTTAGAACATGGTGTGACATAAGGTTGTGTCTTTGCACCCATTTCATTTTTGCTTTACATTAATGAATTAAATGCCTGTTTGCAAATTGAGGGAAAAGATCTGCCAAAGGTAAACGCTGTGACTGTCCCAGCTCTGCTTTATGCTGACAACGCTGTCTTGCTCTCTCGTACCCCAAATGACCTAAGAGCTTTACTTGATAGTTTTGTAAAATGTATGGATGACCTAGATCTTGAAACAAACATTACAAAAACAAAATCTATGGTGTGCGGGTCACAGACATTGAAAATAGGTACTGACCCCTGAAGTGGCGCTCTATTAAGAGGGTCAACAGTTTCCCTTATCTGGGTTGTTTTGATTCTCAGTCCACATGGTTGGCATGTGCTGCGCATCGACGTCAACGTTATATAAACAAGCAATGGGAGCACTTTTTGAAATTACCAAAAAAGTGGAAAACAAGCCAGTCATGCCCCTCTCAGAAGTTTATGACTGTAAATGGCTGCCTGTTCTAAGGTATGGGGACCGAGTCTGGGGTTGTACTAATATTTCTAATCAGCAAGTCGAAGAAAATTGATTCTGTAGGTAATTGTTAGGCCTCCCCTGACCGAACCCTCTTTTCTTTTTGCATGAGGAACTTGGTATGCTCTATGTGGAAGATATGGTTAAAGTGGCACCCCTACTACTGCGGGTCTCTGTATTGTCTAATAAACATACCCGTCTTAACAGGGCTATTATTTTAGTTTGCCTGGCATGTCATAAAGGTCATTGCGAAAGCAATAGGCAAACCTGATTTCTTTAGTCTCCCCACCTGTTGTCTGAGACAGGTATTGTTCGAGTTAAGAAACAGTTTTTATCATTTTGTACGGCCTCTAGAGAACAAGTGGAACTGATTAAACCGATGCTACAGGACAACGTTATTGTTAAACTTCTCAAAAATGTGAATAATTTTTAACATGGACTAAGAACTCTTGGGAAACTGTTGCTTAAATTTCGGCCGGAGACCGTCAGATCTTACCTATATTTCCCAGTTGGTCAATTTAATACTACTTCTATTTTAATTTGTCAGTGGGCTGAGTCCTCCGCACAAACGTTAGCACATTTAGGGCCAGATTTACAAGGCGTTTTGCACCTCTTTGAGCCACACTAATGTCATTTTTTTCATGCTAATGTGGTGTTAAGGAGGCCATTTCCCCGCGCCATATTTACAAAGTGGCGCAATGCGCCAGGTATAATGTATGCGAGGGGGGGCGTTATCATGTAGGGAGGCTACAAAAATGGTGCAGTGAAATCTACGAGATTTCACTGCAACATTTTTTCCGTCATTCTTAACACCTGCTCGGGGCAGGCATTAAAGTGATGGGCCCATAGTAACCTATGGGTCTTCCTAGTGCCATAATTTATGGCGCTAATCCAGCAAAGCACCACAATAGTGTCATAAATTATTACGCTATTGTGTAAACGAGCGCCATGGTGCATCGTATTGTAAATATGGCGCAATCATGGTGTTGTTAGGTGGGGCAGGGGCTACGTAAGAAAAGTGGTGCATGGGGACTGATGCGCCACTTTCTTGTAGATCTGGCCCTTAGTCTTTTTCTGCTCTTATTACAAGCAACTGACAAGAACATTTGTCTAGCCTGTTCTTAAATTATATGACTTTTGCCAGTATAAAGCAGCCCTGTACTTCCTGCCCAAATCAATTTGTGTGCTTTAATGTAGGATGTTTTTTTAAAGATGGCCATCCGAAAGTGTAATGTGATGACTGTCTGACTTAATTCTCTTCTTAACATTCAATGTTTTGTTCTGTGTTGTAATTTTTAAATCTAATACTCTTTTTAATTATTTATTCTTGTGATGCTTTTAGGAATATTTGTAAATAATATAATAAAGCTTATAGTATTATTTGTATTCTTGTTATTAATATTATTGTTGTTATTATTAAGTGTTTGATTAAATATTGTTTTTGTGAAGGGAGACAAAGTAAACATTCCATTGTTATCAGGTGTGGTATGTAATATGAAAGCAGACACTGGGCCAGTAACGAGCTATGTGATTGGACTGTTATGTTTGCTGTTCCCCAGTAGGAGTAGTGGGATGCGTCATGTTAAACTCTTTTCTCCTTGCAGTAGTGGAAAGTATTATATTAAAACTCTTCCCTAGTAGCAGCAGTGGGACAAGTACTATTATTTTCTCCCTGCCACATGCTTGTGTCATTTTAGGAGCTGGTGGTGTGATATCAAACTCTTCCTTGGCAGCACCACTGCGATAATAAACCTCTCCTTCAAGTGCAAGAGTAAGTGTTTCCTTGTGATATTACAATGACCCCAATGTTGCTGTAGAGAATAAGATCTGCACTGGTATAGGCATCCTTATGCTCAACAATAAACGTTCCCATGGCAGCTGCACTGAGATATTTGATATTAAAACCATTCTTGATATCAGCAGTATGGCACGTGATAATAAAACTCTTCCTTGGTAGCAGCAGAGAGGTGTGTGACGGCAAATCCCTTCCAGGATAACAGCAGTGCAATATGTGATATTAAGGCCCATATTTATACTTTTTTTGCTCCACATTTCCGTCATTTTTTGATGCAAAAGCAACGCAAACTTACAAAATATAGCTGTTTTTTGTAAGTTTGCGCCACTTTTGCGCCAAAAAGTGACACACATGCGGCGCAAAAAATATATAAATATGGGCCTAAATGTTTCCTTTGAGGCAGCATTTTTAAAGCGCAATAAAAAAGGTTTTTATGGAAACAGCCCTGGGAGTTGTCATATAACATGACAGTTTTTGAATGTGTTATATTCTAGCACGCAGGTGGGGGGGGATTTAATAATAATAAAAAAAACTTACCTGTGCTGCCACTGCCGTCACCACCATGTCGCTCCCCTCTCAGCAGACAGGCTGTAGGCATAGGCTCCCAGCCTGCCCTGCGGCCAATCCTGATGCTGCTCAGAGCAGCATCAGGATTGGCTGGGAGCACCCAGCCAGGTTGCTCCCAGGCAGACTGGGAGCCTGTGCCTGCTTTCTCTAGCCCGGAAACACAGTACCGGGCTGGAGAGAGCCTACGAGACAGCCGGCCAAACATGCATGCGCTGTGAGGGGGAGTGCAGTGCACATCACAGCCTGTGGCCCCGCCCATTTTTACCAAAAAACAATAATAAACATTGTTTATTATTGTTTTTAGGTAAAAGGTTTGCAGTTGCCGCTGCTGGCAGGGGAGGGGGAGACACTCCCCGCCGTGACGGAGGAGCCGCACCTGGTACAATTATTTACAAGCGCAACAAAATCACAGAGAGTGGCAAAGCTCCCCATCACATCACAAAATAGTCATTTCTCAGACTCAAATTCACAAGAGTGGGACAGTTGTTCTGGTGCATCACTGCACTTACAGTGATATGGTAGAACATGGAGGACTTTATGATGTGAGCAGCAGCAGCTACAAAACTTTTATAATAAAACTATAATAAACTATGTTTATTATAGTTTTATCATAAAATGGGTGGGGCCACGGGCGTGAAGGGACAGAGTGCATGTATGGTGTTTGGCGGGTGTCTTAGGCCAGCCAAACATACATGCGCACATGGCTCTCTCCAACCCGGCACTGCGTTGCCGGGCTGGAGAGAGCAGGCAAAGGCTCCCACTCTGCCACGGACTGCCCTGGGTGGGCTCTCCATCCAATCCTACTACTGTTTTCATGCTGCCAGCAGTATGAAAGCAGCGGTAGGATTGGATGCAGGGCAGGCTGGGAGCCTGTGCCTGAAGTGGGGACAGCAAAGCGGCGCGGCGCGGCACGGCGAAACAGGTAATTTTTTTTTTATTATTTATTTTATTTTGTCACAACCCCAACCCCCTCCCCCTGCCACGTGTCGGCCGCCCCGCCCCTTTCCCTCCCACGAGCCACCACTGGTGTATCCTATAACCATTTTTGCACACTGTAACAGTCACTTTCACAGTGAAGGGCTTTGCACTTCCTCCAGCTAATTGCTTTGTGATAAGACTATGCAACCTCTTGCCTTCCCCCATTACTCACCTCATTCTCAAAAAGCTGAATTGCAGAATACAGCGATTCACCAAAACCCAGTTAAATAAAATCGGTATCTATTCTATGACATCAATAGGGCACATTGGAATAGATCAAGTTTTAACCCAACTTAGTTACCTCAGAAAATGTGTTTTTCTCCACACCTTATAGCTTACCTGGCATCACATTTTGGAGGAGGATGGTGACAAAGTCATCGCGGTCACTGCGGTTCTGTTCATGGTGGAAGCCCAGGGCATGGAGGAGCTCGTGCTGCACCGTGCCGGTAAAGACACATCCGTTCCTCTGTAAGGACACAACCTGACGACCCCCGGTCCGTCCAATGAAGGACCAGCATCTGCCAAGGGTAACAGTGGACAGTGATGACCCCTCTTACACTGTGTTACAAAGACTGCTCATCTACCCTAGACCAGTGTTTAATTTGTGCTTATTGTTTCCGGTACTGAACACCGGCACTTATTTTTGAGGGCCGGGGCTTATTCTTCTGCCTAAAGCATTTGCTGCGAGCAAAAGACACACATGGGAAAGACGGAGGAAGAGAAAAACGAAAAAGCATCACAAAGGTAGAAAGCAGAAAGCTGCAAGAGTGAGATGAAGGGGCAGGGCGTGGCTGTAAATGGATTGAAGAGGCCCGAGATGGCTTCAGGATTATGCTGCCTCAGTATCCAATGCTCACACATTTAAATGCAGAAGCCCCGTGTTTAAGAGGAAGGCTTTGAGCACTGGCACCTTTTAATTTACAAATTAAGCACTGCCCTAGACCCTCACCGTGGCTACCTGTAGGTGTCTCACTGTCCTTCAACTTCAAATAAGTGGATCTAGAGACAGAAGGTGAAATATGTCCAAGAGCTTCCTATTGGCAAACCCCCATTCACTCAATATTAAAAGCGCAAAGTCAGACCCTCACTTATTGGTCCCGGTATAGGTGAGAGTTCTATCCCATTAGTCTCTCAAGCCCACAGGTTCCAACATTCGATTATCATTTATCATTTTACCAAATCCACACCACTCTTATGCAGCACTTACAACCTTGTATATTGTCTTTATCTTTGAAGGGCTTCCAATGATTGCTATACAGTCACTACATGTTCTTCATTTCTCCAAAGGAGACGTTCGAATCAGATGTGCTGATGTGAAACAGCATCTCTCACATATAACCACTCACTCCACCGTGGATCAGCCACCAGACACTGCCGTCAATGGCAATCAGACAACCTGCCATGAAATTCTCATCTGACCCGTGCCACAAACTGCCTATCAAACACTTTGATGGGTTTTACTCGACAGCCCTTGTGATGGCAAACAGTGCCCTTGAAAATACCCCATGAAGCATACATACTGACCCATTCTGTGGTTCGATGAAGAGATAGTCGCGTTCGTTTGTTCGAGGTCTGAAGGAAACACAGGTACGTGTGGCGAATGATTGTATGGCATTCGTTATCACTGCCCGTTCATTCGGGGCTGAGGGGGGACAAATAATCAGAGAAAAAGGTAAAATGGCTAAATGTGATTTCACAAGATCACTGCAAGAAGAGCCACACCTAAAGAGGCAGTCTACATTATTTATGACTAACCCAATGAAATTATTGGCGTAAGAGCTCCACTGGAAGTTAACCATATATGACTTCAGGCCCATGAGCAGGCTACGAGTCCAAGCTACAGCTGCAATAGCCACACCTTGGTGTGGAATCGGGAATGGATCTCTGATGTGCTAATTCATGCCTATATGATCTCAGAAATGTCCACATCATTGGCATTTCTATGTCACAGTCTCAGTCAGGCTGAGAAGTTACCCACCACTTTATTTCGGAGGGTCTGCATGCAAGTGATGAGACCGAGTGTTTTTCTGATCTGAAAATGTTAATTAATTTTTAGTTACATGACAGTAAACAAAAAGTAAAACATGTAAAACAGGAGTCATATGGTAGCTTGATACATCACGGCAATCGAGCAGGTAACCACATAAGAAGACTTGGTTATGCAAAAGAGACATGTCCCGTTAGGAAAATCAGTACATGGTGAAAATTTGCATAATCAGTGATCATCCTTCATTATCGATGACCTTGTCATTTTAAACATACATACTTGACATTAATGAGGGTAAGTATAACGTAAAGACAACATTATATACAGACAAAAGAGATTATTCAAGAAGCTTTATCTGAGATCTGTGTTGTTAGATTGTGGTGCAGCGGGTGTCGTGCCAGTTGTCTTGGGGTTGGATTTAGGTTATTTTACTATTACTGATTGCGTGGTTCTGGGTGGAAAGTGTGGTTTGTGTATGCCCTGTGCAGGGTCATTTCTGTGCAGGGATCAAAGGTAACAAAGTGGGAAGGGATGGGGTTGACAGGAAAAAGAGTCATGCAATAGATAATGAGGTGGTTGCTGTAATTTCTTATGATGCAATGATTTAGGTGGTCATTCTTACTTCGGCGGTCTTTTCCTTAGACCGCCGAAGCTGCGGGCGCCAGGAGACGGCCAGTGCTGCTGGTCTTCCGATCGCCATATTATGAGTACTGAAGGATTTTTTGCCACTATTTAGGCACCAATCCTCCAGTAGTCGTGCTGGCAGTCGGAGGCACAGAGGCGGTTCCACCGCTGGCCCCGCCGCACCAAATGGACTCCGCCAGCCGTATTACAAGCTGTAATATGACTTGGTGGTGTCCTGATGCTGGGCGCTGCCGGCGGTGGGAGAGCCAGGTCCCATCTCCTCAGGGAGGAGCACCTCGTCGGACCAGAGAAGTGTCCTCCGCAAGGGGAGGGGGACGGGGTGTGTGAATGGATGTGTGTGAATGTATGCATGCATGTCATGAATGAGGGGAGTGTGGGGGAATGTTTGTGCGTGTGTGTCTGTATGTAAATGTGGTGATGGTGATCCATGTGTGGGTGAATGTGAATGCTGGGTCGGGGTGCATGTGTGCATGCATGTAGACAGGGGTGGAGGTTGTGTATGTATGTTGAGGAAAGGAGGGGGTGGGGGATGGAGTGTGTGTATGCATGTCAATGGGGGTGAATGTACTGAGTGCGTGTGTGAGTGAGGTGTTGTGCTCTGTGCGTGTATGTGTGTATGGATTTGTGGGGAGTGTTGTGTGTGTGTGCATGTAAGTGTAAGGGTGTTGTGAGTGTCAGGGTGTGCGTGTCTGTGAGTGCGTGCTTGCGCGTATGTGGGGGTGGGAAATAAGTACATGTATGCGGTGGTGGGGGGATACTGGGGGTTAGGGGAGGTGGGGGGTGGGAATGTTGCAAGGGACAGGGTGGGGGTGTCTTGGGTAACTGGGGGGTGGGGAAGTCGTCTACCGGCGACAGGAATACAAATTCCTGTCACCGGTAGCCTTTCCTCCAGGGATTTCATGGTGGTGCTACCGCCACAAAATCCCTGGTGGAAAAGGGACTCGTGATACCGCTGGCGGTATTGGGTGGACCGCCGGGTCAGAGATGCTTATCTCCAGGCCCGCCGGTCCGACCGCCCTGGCGGTAAGCACAGGAAAGTTGCGGTTTGGCACAGGCCAAACCGCCACACTCGTAATGTGGCGATCTTCACCGCTTGACTGTCAGCTGTGAGACCGCCACCGCGGCCCTGGTGGTCTTCGGACCACTAGGGTCGGAATGACCACCTAAGTCTTGTGGGGGGAATGTTAAGGAGCAGAGGGTTCCCTATTGCATGAGGTAATTATGGCTGTAGAGGTCTAACATGTTCCATACCTGTTGTGAGGCTATGGGATGGCCTTTAATGTGGGATTGTTTTACATGTTTGCTTCTAAGGTAAGTAGCCCAGGCCCACCAGGTATTGAAGGAGATGTTATTGTTCGATTTCCAGTCAATCAGGATCACTTTGATTGGAATGGTGAGCCGGAGGTCAAATAGTGAGAGGTCTAAGGTAGATTGGTTGATAGGAGGATTTGCAATGTATGGTCCCAGGGTGATGATCAGATAATTTAGTGGGATCGGGCTCTTAAAGATTTTGTGTAGTGTACTGGATAAATCAGACCAATAAGCAGCGAGGTTTGGGCAGGAGAAGAACACGTATTCTTCATTTCCAGGTGATAGGTTGCATGACCAGCAGGCACCTGAGTCTTTAAGTGTTTAATCTGAACAGTTTAGCAGGGGTCCAGTACAGGAAGTGAGCAGCGACAAATCTGGTTTGGGTTAATGAGGGGATTAATTTGTCCTGTGTTAGGTGTTAGCCTGTTTTTGACCATGACTCCTCACTACGAGGGGTTAGTTCGTTATATGAGAAAAAGGAGGACCATTTGTGAGGCAATGGGGGCAGCGTGGGGTCATGTTGGAATAAAGGAGTTGTGTATTCTAGAGGCCGCATGTCCTTTTGTGGTAACCATTTGTAAGTTCTGAGTTAGTGACAAGTCATTTAAGGTGCCTAGTTTGGAGATTCTTGCTTGAGTTGAAGGAATTCATAGAAATCAGTATTTGAGAGGTTGTGTTTGCTTTTTAGCTGTGAGAATGAGAGTGGTTCTGAGTTTGCAGAAAAGTCCCCTTCTGTTTTGTATCCCTTTTGAGGCCCATGTCGCGGCAATGGTTGCTGAGTTAGGTATTTGCAGTTTTTTATTGTACCATAGAAATGCAGAGGGGTATTTGTGGATAGCAGTAAACAAGATTGAGTCTATTTTTGTCAGGGCTGCACTAGTGTCTTTAAAATCTTCTCAGAATGATTCTTAAGGGTGGGATGACTTCGTTAGAGATGATAATACTCAAAAAGGGTGGCAGAGGGAGGATTCAATATCAAGCCAGGTAGGTTTTTTTGTGGATCAGGTTCAAACCATCCTGCATCCTGGGCTACTAAGTATAAAGTTTGGTAAATGTGCCAGTTTAGGAAGTTACAGCCTCCCAATTTAGTAGGTGTACTGAGTTTTTTTTTAGTTTCCATAGGAATTTGGAAGAAGAAGTCTTGGGAGAGATGCATGGGGAGCATTCTTTGAGTCAAAGTTTATCAGAGGGGACACCACAAATTTGGTGGTTTCAAGTCTGCCCCAGCATGATATATGTTTGACCGATCATGTTGCCAATAGATCTTTCAGTTTGTCAATGGTTTTGCTTTTGTTTATGGTAATAGATTCAGGCACATCATTGCAGAACCAAATTCCCAGATACTTAATAGAAGATTTCCATTTGAATTTGGAGGAGCCCGCCATGGAGGTGTTGCAATGGACGTTTACGTGAAGTGTTTTGTTTTTCTCTCTGTTCAAGGAGTATCCTGAGAAGTGGGAGAAATGGTCGATGATGTATATGGCTTCGGTTGGATAAGTTGTGACTATCAAAATATCATCCACATATGCGGCTGTTTTGTATGGGGTACCTACAATGTGATGCCATGAATGGCTGTTGAGTTATTGATTATTGTGAGTAGAGGGTCAATGGGTAGTAAAAAAAATGTAAGGGTGAAAGGGGGCAGCCTTGGCGAGTTCCCTATCTCAAGTGGAATGGTTGGGATAGAGAGCCGTTGATCCTTATTCTATCTGAGGGCTTCAAGTAAAGGGTCATGGGCATTGAGATGAATTTCTCTGCTAGATTTTGTCTTTGAAGGATGGTTTCAAGATATGGCCAGGAAACCTTATTAAAGGCCTTCTCAACATCTAAGGCTATGGCGGCCACTGCGGGTAAAGTGGGTTAGTGGCTTATTCAATGACATGTGAAAAGAGACAGATATTGTCACTAGCTAAGTGTCCTTTATTAAAGCCAGATTGGGTGGGGTGGACTAGTTTAGAGATCAGAGGTGCAAGATGGTTGGCAAGGATTTTAGCATAGATCTTCGCTTCCATATTTATGAGGGAATTAGTTCTGAAATTTTTGGGGTTGGAGTGGTCTTTACCCTCTTTTGGTATAACCACAATAGTGGCTTCAGATGCTGAGCCTGACACTGAGCCAGATGTTGAAAAATAGGATAGTGTTGAGTGTAGGGTGTTCATAATAGTGTGCAAGAAGGTTTTGTAAAACTCAGTAGGAATGCCATTCATGAGAAAGAGTTGTTCATGATAACACCCAAACTGTAGGGAAAAACTTAAAATCCATAAAAGTTTGTCAAAAAAAACAATGGGTTATTACTTACAGTAGTTGGGAGAGATCTCAAAGGGCACCATCACCTGCCCGTTGGCAGCGCTGGGCCACCGGCACCTGTCAGAGGCACAGCGGTCTGCATTTCCCAAGGGGTCCACTGCGATGTCACCAAATTCAAGTGGTGGCCAACCAAATGGAGATTTACCTGAGAACAATGGATATGGGAAAAGAGCAAATGAGGTGATATTCTGAATATTTCAGCCAGTGACTGCAAACCTGGCAGGCTTCATACCTGTTGTCAATTCCTTCGCAATTAATATTTGCTCTCTCATCACTACAGCTACAAAGTAAAATAAGGTGTAAGGAGACCTCTTTTTCAGACCCTTCTGTCTATGGTTATCTGTTTATGAACCCTACAGGATCCTCTGTGCCTTGAGAACAGGAATCTATCTGCATGTTACCACACACTTTAAAATACAAAGATTTTGAAAGCAACTCACACTAAAGGTCTTAAACTAAGTGTTTGCTATAAATCTCTAGGTAAAACATCATTACTTTAATTTCCATAAAATAAGGCTATGGGTGTCTGCATTATGACGAATAAAATACACCCTATGATAGGTAAGTAATATATGTATTCTGCCAGAGGTCTTGCAGTTCTGCTGCCCAAAATACATCCAGCCTTGGTCTTCCATAGGGTGACTAAAACCCTGCAGGACTGCAAGGCTGAGCAGAGTTTTCACCCATATGTATGTGCAGCTTGTTGAGACAAACATTAGAATGTCCAAGGAAATGCATGGCATTACATGGTATTGCATGGTCCGTATTACATGTAGCTTCCCTGCAGGATCAATTCCGGACTTTGACTCCGTATATACTTTGTGTTATTTCTTGTTTAAAATAAATTAATATAGCACCTCCCAAAGAGACATCAGAGTTAAAGGTTACAGTCTCATGTTTTCTTTTATTACAATGATGATGGTTGTCTGAGAGAATATTGAGAAAACAAATATTGTATGAACAGAATATCGTGTCAATAATATCTAGAACCACAATATTGAGAAGGTAAGTGCAACGAGGTAAGTAAAGATGTACTATATGCGTATCAACTCGGTACATATATGTGGAGTTAAGTATTGTTAAAGTTTGCTTTCCCATAGAAACGTACCTTCACAAAATGTTTGTCCTCGATATTCTTGATACGATATTTTTTCCACACATTATTTTTTCTACAGTAATTTGTGCAATCACCATCAAAAATTGGTGGGGTAAGGGGTGTTAGGGTGGCATCTTATGAAACCAGTCTGGCACCCTCTACAACCCCAACCATACTAAGCTAGTTCTATTTGCTCAATGTTGGTTGCATCTAAATTTTGGAATCTTCAAAACAGTGCGAAGACATTTTGCAGAATATGGCTCCCTGCACTACAGTGGTACTAGAGAGGTAAGGGAGGGTCACATATTGCTTCCAATAAATAATGTATGCCCCTAAAAATACATTGAGACGGACATGTAAATCTTAGACTTTTCTTTTACGTTTTTTCCTGATTATGACCCAAGGTTTATGTAACACATTTCAGGCATTATGGCCTTTGGTCTATTAGAAGAAACACATTAATATAAAGAGAAAAACGTCTAGGAGGCCAATTAGATATAATCGTAGACATTCATAATTCATGCTGGTGAGAAAGGAAGGGAATACAAAAATGGCTCCGTGTACAGAATAGGGTGCTGTGATAGATCCGAGGGTGAATTGCGCGGCCAGTGCCTACCTCTAGCGATGGAGTGCTCCTGGTTTGTATAGATGAGAATCGCGAAAAAGGCATTACAATAAATGATCATTGCCGGTAAGCCGTTCTGGTGGAGGGAGGTTGGTAAAGAGAAAACAAAGGCGGGAACAATGGTGCAGGGAGCATTTTTTTAATTATTCCCTACTGTGACAAATTTGTTTTTCCCATAACCGATGAAGGTGGAGCGTTTGGTTTGGCCCCATCCTGCTTCGCCCATTCTCCGCCGCCTATTCACATTACTTGATGGGACCTATTCTCAGGTTCCTCCTGCAGCCTCTAGATTTTTGCCTTCCACAATGACTCTGATGTTCTCAGCTCATCGTAGGATGTACTGCCTGAGATAGATCTACGCTTCTAGTTTCAGCCTGTGCCTGTTCTATGGAACAGGAGATCTTTACATGATGTGCCTCACTGTTGTCAAAATCTCAAGATTGATTAACAGTTTTGCATGGCTGCCCCCATCTTCTTGAGGCCCTTCTTTCTCTTCAGAAGAATGGATTTCTCTTTCCCTCAAAGTGTGGATGTGGGAAAAGTGTACCCATTTACCAATCCCTGCATTCTGTTATTCTCTCTGTATTTTGTACTCCATACAACTCAGTGCCTAATTTGAGCCAGTGGTTTCAGGTGCGGGACATCAGCACTAATTTTTGAATGCCGACATTTATTTTACTGCGTGCAAAAGACATATATGGCAAAGACGCAGAAGAGAAAGACGGAAAAGCGTCACAAAGGGAGATAGCAGAAAGCTACAAGAGTGAGCTGAAGGGGCAGGGAGTGGCTGTAAATGGATTAAAGAGGCCCGAGATGGCTTTAGGATTAGACTACCTCGGAAATCAGCGCTCGCACATTTAATTACAGCAGCCGCGTGTTTCTGAGGAGTGCTTTGGGCACTGGCAGGTTTTCATTCACAAATTAAGCACTGCTACAATTACTGCAGCTCGAGGCGCTTTTGATCACAGACTGGACCGGTCTCCGGGCAGCCTTAGTAGTCTCAGAATCAGGGTCCAAGGAAGTTAAAGACCCGCTGGCTGCTATGGCAGCTTAAAATGGAAAAACTCGAAAAGCCTTTGGATGTTTTTGTTTGGTATGAATCGGTGATTTTAGTTTCACCAGGCTGTGATTAAAGGCAGAGTTTTAGGGGCATATTAATGAGCCCCTAGTGCCACTTTCTGTGATGCTCCGGTGGTGCTATGCCCTGCGCCATATTTACAAGGTGGTGTTAAGCCACTTTTCGTGGCTTAATGCCACTTTGTAAATACGACCCCTTCCTATGCAGCACTTTGCTTGGAAGGGGTGTGCAATGGGTATTGCTGTGGTTGTGCCACAGCACCACCCATTGCATTTTGATGCTGCCTAAGATTTATGACTTTTCGTAAACCTGAGACAGTGCCAAAATCTAACGCCACCCCAGGGGTGGCATTAGCAAGGCACAACCAGGAGGAATACTTTTATTTCTCCTCGTTTTTTATTTTTCTGTGTGTGTTGCATTCTGCAGCACACATAAAAAGAGCAAACTGATAGAAATTATTGTTTATGTGTGGGAAGGTGGGAAGGTGCCCCTTCCTGCACATAAACAATAATTAAAAAATTACTTCTGTCATTTTGCAGCACACACAGAAGTGCTAAATCACCATTAGTGATTGTTTATGTGCAGGAAGGGACACCGCACATAAACAATCACACCCCTAAACTTAGACATCCTTGCATGGTGGTGCAAGACGCCTGCATTGGTGCTGGCAGCTAAATTAAGCGCCAGCACAGGGGACAACATAGGGGTGCGCCATATTCAATTAAATACTGTGCATCCTTGCTTTGTGAAAATGACGGAGCACAGCACTACCAATTTTGGTGCAGAGTCGTGATCCACCATTTTCCTATAAATATGGGCCTTAGTTGTGAGTGTTAGTCTGTGGTCCAAGAGGAGATTTCATCACCTTAGGCATTGAAGTATCCTTGCAGGATGCAGGTGAGGCCTTGTCCTGTTCCTTTGCTCTGCTCCCTCTACTTACTGACATCATTTCCAAGACAGGTGATTCTGCAAGCTTTCCTTTAAGTCCACAAAATTGAGGGTAAAACACAGGGCAGTTGAGTTAAAATAGTGTTTATGTGTTAAATTAACATGTCTGACATTATTGTCCCACTCAGTACCTCCCTCTTATTTTCTAAATTTTCTCAGCTAGAATCTGCTATGCGAATGACCCATCCTAGCCACTAAAACTCATGCTGGAGTACTGAGCAACACCTAATGATCTTTTCACCCTTGGCTCGCTTGCTTCACATTTCTCATAAGCTATTCTACAAATGGATCAACCTTTTTCCCCTTCTCTCTCGTGCTTAAAGATTTAACCCTTGCTTCAGTGTGGTTCTTAGCCTCTTTCCTCCTTCAGGCCTGTCCCTTTATCAAACAAGAACTGCAGTGCACCACAGCCATTTCAGTGAACTTAGTGTTACGAGTTGTTTTTGTGATTGTGAAACCAGGTTCAGGTTTCACCATGGTAATGAGAGGTTACTGAGCTCCATGACAACTGGAGTACAGTAACCTCCTTGACTGCTGCTGGCCTTAGGCCATCATACTGTTGGAGCTCAAACTCAATTTCCAAGCACTTCTCTTTAGCAGCTGACTGTCAGGCGAATGAGACCGAGCAGTCCAAGGCTTACTCAAGGATGCGTGTGTACCACAACGAGCAGTCCAAGGCTTACTCAAGGATGTGGTGTGTACCAAAACCTGAGAACACAATAAAGCACAGTTCCCATTGTAACTGAATGTTTGGCGAGTGCTTACTTTTACATTAAAATGTTTATATACACAAAAGGAGTTACTATACGTGAGATGGAGGTAAACAAAGAAAAGCAGAGCTATCTACCCCTTTCCAAGCCAGAGATCTTATTCCAGATAATATAGAAGCTCCCCTGCTCTAGGTGCAAGCCTTCCTGTTTGCATCCCTTTCCAGCCAATGGGACACATATTCTAATGGTGCTCAAGAATAGTTGATCTGTAGTCCTGGAACACAGTTTATGTCCCGAAAAGTCAAAAGCCCAAAGCATCAGCTCAGTTTCTCATGCAAAATAGTTATCACTTCCGCAGGTCGTCACTGTATCAGTGTGATTGAGTTGACTGGGAAATCGTGCACCTCTTCGATGACTTCTAGTTTTTACAGGTTCCTTAAGCAAATCGATGTACAGCACTTCAAATGAGGGCTTGTCTGACCCTCAGTCTAGCCCAGTGGTTCCCAAACTGTGCGCCGCGGCTCCTTGGTGCGCCGTCAAAATTAGCCAGGGGCGCCGCACACAGTCTGGAAACCACTCGGAGGTGCTTTTAATCGGTAGCTTTTCACCGTGGTATTAGAAACAAAAACCCCTGCATTAATTATTGTGACCAGCAGAGGGCGCCAAAGTACCATTAATAATATCCCTATGACAAAAGAACAAAAATAGTTTCCAATAAATGGTTTTCAGGAACCTGAACGAGAGAATAAAGAAGTCAAACTGTAAATAGTGTAGGTACAGGTACAGGCTGGGATTACGTTCTCCCACCCGCCAAAAAAAAGTAACATAATGGGGAGCCGTGGCCAACACGGCCAATAGGTCAAAGGAGCCGGGGATCGAAAAAGTTTGGGAACCACTGGTCTAGCCTCATTCTCCCCTGCTTCTATCCCAGATGTATGCCTTTGATTCACTGAGTCTTGGATAAGGGGCTCAATGTCTATGTGACTGTCGTGAGCTGTAATCTCTGATGCTGGAGTTTGTAGATCCCCATGCCACGTCAACCCACCGTATAGGCACAGCTGTGGGATGAGTCCCATTAACCAGTCCTTTTTTTTTTCGCTTTTACACCCCAACAAGCACTTTTCCGCAAAACATTTTGAGGCACTTGAGCTTATACTAGCATGTCCAAAAGGGACAGCAAGAAAGATTTAATGGTCTGGTTCCCTGACTCACTGGTGCATGGCAATTGGAACTAATTTCTGCTCTGTATATTTCAGCATCTCTGTATGTGCATTCACATCAACAGTTGCAGGTACCACTGCATCCCTACTCCATCGGGTACGTGGTCCATGCTCAGAGTCAACAGCTGAGCGGGCAGGGTCCCAGCTGACAGGCATCCAGGGTACGCAGCACACACTGACTGTTGGTGAGGTGGATTTGTGTTGGTGTCAGCAGCCACTGGGCAACCACAGGAAGAGGCACCACTGAGTAGGCTGGAGACTGAAAGGAGGCAGCCTGGATGAAAATAACAGTGTGTGCACATGTGTTCCTCTGTTTGCACATGAGCCATCCCATCCCACTTCAGCTGTATGGCCAACCCAAAACAGAGGAGTGAAGTGATGGGCTATGCTACCCATATGCCACAGCACGTGGCCAACAAGTTTGTATGTATAGATGGTCTCTGTGGGAATAAGCGACATTACTGACATCACCATCAAGCACTATCACTAGTACAGCATGTGACATCAAAGCCTTGGAGGCCTGTCCTCACAAGGACCAGGCAGGCAGCTGTGGACTTGATTTTTGTTTCTTGGAATGTGGAGCATGTGGGCATCCTCCAGCAGGTCCACCACGGTATCTCTCTTACACTGTCTGTGGATGTGTATGCTTAATGTTGGACCTGGCCCTTTTTGCAGGGTTATCCTCAAACATTTTGCTTTCTTACTCCTGTTGTTTCTGACCTGTTTTTGTTGGCTTTATGACTCTGGGCACTTTACCACTGCTATCCAGTGCTAAAGTGCATATGCTCGCTGTCTAAAATGTATTGGTGATTGGTTGCTCCATGATTAGCCTATTTGATTTACTAGTAGGTCCCTAGTGTAGTGCACCTGGTGTGCCCAGACTCTGTAAATCAAATGCTACTAGTGGGCCTGCAGCACTGATTTGCCACCCACGAGTAGCCCTGAAAACATGTCTCAGGCCTCCTATTGCAGTGTCTGTGTGTGCAGTTTTAAACTGCCATTTAGACCTGACAAGTGCACCCACTTGCCAGGCCCAAACCATCCCTTTTACTACATGTAAGCCACCCCTAAAGTAGGCCCAAAGCAGCCCCCTGGGCAGGGTGAAGTGTATGTAAAAGGTAGGACAAGTACTGGTGTGTCTTAGATGTCCTGATAGTGAAATACTGCTAAATTCAGTTTTCACTATTGCATGGCCAGTTTCTCCCATAGGGTAACATGGGGATTGCCTTGAAATATCTTTTAAGTGAATGTCCCATTGGGAGCACATCTAGATATGGAGTTTGGGGTCTCTGAACTCACAATTTAAAAATACATCTTTTGGTGAATGTGCCTAAAAAGGCTTTGCTGAAAAGTGCTTATTCTGTTGTAAAAGCAAAAAATGACTGGTCCATCTTTTGGTTTTTGAATTGTAAGTTTGAAAATACCAGTATTAGAAAATGGGCATTTTCTTGCATAACCATTCTGTGTCTCTGCCTGTCTGCTGAATACATGTGTTGGTCAGGATAACAGTTGGGCTGTTTGTGCATTCACTCTAGACAGTCACACAAACGGAGCTGAGGTGTGTCGTGCATATCCTGATGGCCAATCACAAGGCTGATGGATCTTCTTGCGCTAAAGTGGTGGGAGGAGCTGACGCTTGTATCTGAATAGGGCTGTGCCTGTCCACACACAAAGCAGTCTCCAACCCCCTGGAGTGTGTCTGGGGCCAGGGCAGGGAAAGGCACTGCACTACAAAGACTTCTCTTTGAACTTTGCTTACTTCAAAGACAGAAATGGGTATAAGTACTGGGCCTCTCACACCACAAAGTTAGAACATTTCTGGACTAAGAACATTCTGCCAGAAGGAAGAGCTGGATGCTGTAGGGGGGACTGCCACTCTGCCTGTTGCTTTGTTGTGCTGGCCTGCTGCTTGCTGCTTCTGTCCTGGGGGTGAAAGGACTGAACTTTGCTGTCTACATCCTGCTTTCCAAAGTTCTCCAAGGGCTTTAACTGAGCTTGCCTCCTGTTAAGAAGTCTCAGGGACATCAAAGACTTCACCTACCAGTGCCTGGGCTCTCTTGCTGGGCCCATGGGAGTGAGTTCTAGTACAACAAGGAAGAAAGTAGTACATTGACTTACAGAATGGAACTGGCACCACTCTACAACCTCGCATCGCTACCTGCACTGGTGCTGTAGTCCAAGCTGAGTGCAACAACTGCAACCTACTACGCAGGCTTCGGTGCTGCTGCAGTACCTCTGAAGTCCCGCCACAGCATGAGTCCAGAGTGCCATGCCACCGACGTCCATGGCACCTGACCTCGACTCTGCTGCAGCACGTGGTCCTGTTGTGTGATCATGAAACTGTGAAGTTGATGCCTCGCGTCGAGACCTTCTGGATTATCGACCCGGCCTTGTCATAAGGAACCAATGCCACACCGCCAACACCGCACCACCTCCTCTGTAACCGTAAGGAGCCAACACCTCACCTCCCCTGCCTAGCAGTAAGGAACTTATGCCTCACCTCCCCGGTGCAGTAAGGAACCGATGCCGCACCAGCTACAGCGACACCTCACCTCTCCCATGCTGTTCAAGTCTTTGTTTTTTCATTGTTTTCCAAGGTACTGTAACCGGGGTCTATGCAACTCCATAGCCAGCCCATGCTCCCTCACAGGTGATGCTGAACTCTTGGAAGCGACTCCGTGAAGCCATTGTGATAGCCCCAGTTGGAGCTATTGTAATTCAAAGTGCTATATTACATTTAATATTTGAAAATGTGTATCTTTGCTTGTGTATGCTGGATTTTTGTCATTGTGGTCTTGTTTTATTCAAATAAATAAAGGCTATTTTTTCTAAACTGGTCTGAGACCTTTTGTGGTGTTTTCTCTGTGTTACTGTGTGTGTGTATATGTGTACAGCTACTTTACACATTGCCTCTGAGATAAGCTAAATTGCTTGTGCCAAGCTACCAATGGGTTTCAGAGGGGTTATCTTAGCTGTGCGACTCCCTTACCCTGACTAGAGTGAGGGTTCCTACTTGGACAGGGTGCAAACCACTGCCAACTAGAGACCCCATTTCTAACACTTAAATTATCCTCTTTGCATCCAAGTTTGTGTGAAAAGGGTTATCATTTGGACTCTCCCCTTGCCATGATATGGTGTGGCGAGGACAGTTGGTATAGCTGATGACGATATGTAATAAGCATTGTGTGTGCTCCTGTTCCAGGCGAGGCTTTATTTAACTTGTACTTTTCCATCTACTACTAGAAGTGTGATCTAATTTTCTCATAAAGAGCCCACCACCAACCTGCTGTCTTCACTGTGTTACCATACTGTGCAGTATCATATTTGGATTACAACAACCATCCTGAACTAGTCCGTGTGACTGGGTCAGGACCAGTAAGTGTTGGTCACGACCACTGGCAAATACCAGTTCAAATCATATACTACACTTAGCAGTAATGGCACCTTGGATATATTCTGTAACATCTAGCCATTGCTCACAGCTGTTACATTCACTCCTAGTCATCCATTAGCAGGACTCACCAGCAGCTTCATTAACTTTCAGGATCTGAGTTGAAGGTTCAGGGTCTTCCTCCCCAGATCCGGATTCCTTCTGCATATTGTACCATCCTACAACAACAAAAAATGATATTTTAAATTGAGACATTGGATCATGTGATTTTGACGAGAAAATAAAATGACAGTAATCTATCCCTCAGGCATTTATTTGGCATTGAAATAATTACCCAGGTGGTGTTTCTTCTCCCACGAACCGCCGTGCCATCCTTTGCCAAGACGCCAACTCTTTGCCTGGTAAATATAACCATATCTGTGAAATACCATAACTCACTATCCTCAACATTAAAACCATTAATCAGTTGATAAGGGAGACATCAGCATCAAATGACAAAGCTCTGGAAATCAATGTGTTCTTACATGCTAGCAAGGAACAAATATACACCAACTGGGTTTCAGATCACAAGCCAGCTAAAGACTTGACAGTGAGAAAATGGACACCAAACCACAGATCAAAGCCCAGAGAGGAGCTTGAAAAAGAACTTCTTGGAAGAGGAAGATGTTGTGTTTGCCAGGTACATGGAAATGCTTACAGTGCTGTTACCTGAACCATAAAGGTTACGCTGTTTCGTTTGTTCAAATGGTCTGCAAATATTCAGCCACCACTGAGGAATTTTGCACACTTACATTAAATCCATTGGGAATGTTTGTTGGAAAATTTGGCATTTATTCAGGTAATCAATGAGTAATGTGGTATGAATGCACTGCTTCTGATAATAAGAGATATTGAGGAACACCTGCATGACATTTGTAAATAATTCAGCAAAGGATTTGAAAGTGTGAATTAGATATGAGTCACTTGCTTCCACATCTGAACCCTAGCAGTCAGATGCTTTTGTGGAGAACTAACATTACATTTTCCCTATACTTTATCATAGTGAGGTCTCTGCCATGGTAGCCCATATCTCTTCATGGAAGAATTTAGGGGAAAGTAGAAAACATTATCTAACTTGAAAAAATAGTTCAAATATTTTTTGTTAAACATTAATGTAAATTAATGTAAATATTTTATTTTAAATGTAGAACAAAATTTAAAATCCTACAGCACTATTAATTTACCTTCGAATTTAATATTTAATTGATTTAAATATATTAAATAGAAAGATGTTTTCTTAAGTTTAAATTTTAAAATTCTCCACCTATAGTAAAAAATATATTTTTGTATTTTGTATTCATTATTGGTAAATATGATGTACAGAATGAATTAAAAGAATTAAAACTAAACAATAATAATATGTTCATGTTTAAATTAAGAAACAGTTATGAATATATATATATTTTTTAATAATATGTTTTACTTTAGGACATTTTAGAATTTTAAATGACATTTGTATATATTTTTAAATAGTTAAAATAATGTAATTTCATTCAACATTGTTTCCAAAGAGCCATTCTTTAAGTCTTTGTCTTTTTTTATGGAATTTGTATTGAGTTTTTACACTGCAACAGTAGTAAGTTTCATACTTTATAAGTCTGTAGCTTTGATCCGAGTATACGCAATCTAATAAACACAGGAGCATAAAGAACAGGGGAAATATCTCATCTTGCCTTACAGACCTGGAAAAGGATACAAATTCCAAGATGATTAATCAACTAATGGTAAACCATGAGAACATAGGAAAATAACCCTTCCAAGTACAGTAGCATTGCAACCTCCCCCAATATGGTAAACTGCCCAATCCATTTATAAGCATATCTGTATACTATTTCTTCGACCCCCCTTTGTCATACAAGCTTAGCAACAAAAGTGTTTTTCAGTGGTAGCACCAAATCCAATATGTTCCCATCCACACAACACTGGCATTTACCTTCATTGATTTCTACTGGAGGGGGTTGAGGTACCAGTGACTGGCCATGTGAGGTATGGTCTTACTCCAGCTCTGAACTAGAGTACATTTACTACTATTTTAGGTCCTTTTGTCGGTAATAACTTTAGAAGATCAGTTTTAAAAAACTAATGTGTTATCTCTTTTTTACATAGGTGCTCATCCCTCCCAAATCCCTCCTCACCCCTCCCTTAACTTGTTCTTACTCATCCCTAAATCCCACTTATTTTGTAATAAAGCCACCCCATTTATCAACCACTTTCCTTGTCCCTCCCACATTTACTACTTAGTAGTAGACTGACATGCCTGTGGACCTCTCCATAAAAAAGAAAGGAGAGTTTGAGGTGGAGATTTACACTTGTGGGATTGTGAACAGTATTTTGCAGTACTTTAGTAGTACTACTAAACGTGCAACAAGAATGAGTCTGTGAACAAGCCCCAAAATGTACCTACTCCCAATGCCTAAAATGTATCTACTCCCAATGCCTGAAACCCAATGCCATCAACAAGGCCACTGTTTCGGCTCCCAGACACAGGGGATTCAGTAAACATTGTTGCCCTTGCCATCTTTGCCACACTCCAGACACCCACAGCTCACCACTTACAACACAAACACATACACATGTAGCAGTCCATCTCTGCTTACTGGTCAATATCTACTTTGTAGCCACAGTGGCCATTGTAATCTTAAGGATTTTTGGGGCCCCTGGTAAGACATATGTTGGGGCCCCGGTTCGAGAACAACATTGAACATTGAACATTGAAATTTATTACACTTTTCCGCTAATTTAAACCAGCGTAATCACAAACTGTGCTGAATTATAGTAACTGGGTCACACGAAAATTATTGAAATACATGTTGCCCTAGACGACAAAAATCCTAAAATGACACTGGGTAGACAGAGACAAACTAAGAGTTGCAGCCAGCAAGAGGGAGAATGGTTGACACAGTGAAATAGACTTAGTAGACAGAGGTGAAATGGACAGCGAGGCCCTTGGGAGGTGGGGGCCAGGGCAATTGCCTGCTTTACCCACTTTACCCATGGTTTTACATTATTACATCTTGCCAAACCTTGATCTGAATGCAGGGTATTTTAAGCTCCAGCTACATCTACACTCTCACCACACCACAATGCTTACTACTCACATTGGCCTGCATCTATAGATGTGCCTCAACTTCAGAGCCTTATCTGCACCTGAGGATTTGAAGAATGAAGTTTTGAGAGTATTGGTGGCCTATCAACTATCATGAAGGTAGTGATAACCCCCAGGATTCCTGGGCAATTCCAATGACAGTATAGACTCATTCTGACACTTCAGAGCCTGTGGCTCAACCTGTCTAAAGGCAAACGCCAGTTCGGGTATGTCTCATCAGCAGCAAGGCCTAATCCAGTCACCAAAATTCACAGCATCCTTAACCTTGCACACATTTGTGCCAGACTGCTGGCTGAATAATCAGACTCAGTCATTAGTCTTTAGCTCCTACATAACAAGCACAGTATTGTCCATCCCCCCGCCACCCCGTATGGCTTAACATTAATTATCTCCAATCACCTCTTTCTACAATTGGTAATATCAAGGGGGGTCTCTTTATGTTCACAGATCAGGCCTGGCTGTTTACCTCCCAGCAGTGACCCACTCCTACCCCCTCGCCTTAATTATCCATGTTGTACTTCAGCTCCTTTCCGTCTGTGTGAAAATGGAGGTAAGTGGCAAGGAGAGAGAGTTTAAAGACTGAAGAAGATAAGGGAACCAGGAAGAGGACCAAGAAAAAAGCAAGAGCCTATGCAAGCCCATGCAAGAGCTATTGGCTTTGCCAATGAGTTTTAGCCATGTTGTACACCAGTGGGGCTGCTGTTCAGCATGGCTAAAAGTTAGAGGCATAGAGGAGAGTTGCGTGGAGTGTTGTAGAATGGAATGGTGAAGAGTGGAATAGAGTGTTGTTGAGTGGAGTGGCTGAGAGTGTTGCTTATTGGAGAGGCACAGAGTAGAGTTGGGGAGAGTGGCATACACTGGAGTGGCATATAGTAGTGTGTACTGGTGTAGAGTGCAGTGGCATAGAGTGTTGCAGAGTATAGTGGTGTAGAGTGCTGTGGTATTGAATTCAGCAGCATACAATGCAGTCATAGAATGCAGTGGTGGAGATTAGAGTGGTGTAAAGCTGAGTGCAGTGGTGCAGACTGGAGTGGCATAGATCAGAGTGCCGCAAAGTAGAGTGGCACAGAGTATAGTGGTGCAGAGTGCAGTGGCATAGAGTGCAGTAGCATAGAGTGGTGCAGAGTAGAGTGGCGTAGATTTGAATGATGCAGAGGATGGTGGCACAGAGCAGAGTCAAATAGCATAGAGTACAGTGATGTAAAATGCAGAGTAGAGTCAAGTGGCATAGGATGCAGAGGTGTACAGTGGTGCAGAATAGAGCAGCATGGAGTGGTGCAGAGTAGAGTATGGTGCCATAGAGTGCAGTGGCATGGAGTAGAGTGGAGTAGTGCAGAGTAAAGTGGCATAGAGTTCATTGGCAGAGAGTACAATGTTGCAGAGTAGAGTGTCAGAGTACAGTGGTGTATAGGTGCTTAGAGAGCAGTGGTGTAGAGTACAGTGATGCAGAGGGGAGTGCACTGGCATAGAGTGCAGTGACAGAGTGCAGTTGTGTAAAGTGCATTGGCATAGAGTGCAGTGGTTAAGAGTGGAGTGGTGTAAAGTGCAGTGGCATAAAGTGGAGTGGCACAGGATGCAGTAGAGTGGCATAGAGTGCAGTTGCATAGAGTAGATTGTTTCAGGGTAGAGTGAAGTGACATGGAGTGGAGAGGTGCAGGGTAGAGTGCAGTTGCGTAGAGATGCATAGAGTGTAATCACATTAAGTGGTGTAGAGTTCAGTGGCATAGAGTGCAGTGATGCAAAGTAGATTAGGATTTCGTACAGTGGATTGGTGTAGAGTGCAGAGGCATAGAGTTGAATATTACAGAGTGAAGTGCATTGGCATAGAGTGCAGTGGCATAGAGTGCAGTGTTGCAGAGTGGCATTGGCATAGAGTGCAGTGGCGTGAAGTGGAGTGGTGCAGAGCAGATTGGTGTGGTCTAGACTGGAGTGGTGTAGAATGGAGTGTCGAAGAGTGCAGTGATGTAGGTGAGAGTGGCGAAGAGTGCATTGGCACAGAGTAGAGTGGTACAAGGTAGAGAGTCATGGGGTGAAGCGGCATAGAGTGCAGTGGCGTACAGTGAAGTGGCGCAGAGTGCAGTTGCGTGGTGTAAAGTGGAGTGGTGCACAGTAGAGTGCAGTGGTGTGGAGTGGTGGAGAGTAGAGTGGAGTGTCGTGGAGTGGAGTATGAATGGTATGGTAGCACACTGCCATTACAGAAAACATACTTTCAATTGAAATGACCATTACATTTGCACAGACATACAGTTTTACTTATAAAACTATACAGTGCAAAAACGAAAATGTTTGGAAATTGCATCACCTAATGTAATGATTTGTTTTGATCATATTAAAGTATTTGTTTCCAACACACTTCAGAAATAACAAAAAGTGTGCTTTATTTGTGTTCCTAAGTCTGATATATTCTGAAATACTTACACAGTTCATTTAAATGTTATGTGCTAGAAAAAAACTATTTTCTACCTCCAGTATCCAGCAAGATTATCACATATATCATCTCACTTTGAAGTCAGAGAAAGAAAAGTAACCAATCAGCCCTCAGAAGGCAGAGCCTGACATTTGTCCTCGGTCTTTGAATACAGCAAATGTGACAAGATGAGAACAAGAGTTAAAGGCCTGTTTACAGAAAGTGAGTTCATGGAAGAATACAGTAAACGTGGTTTACACCACAGGAGGGACGAACTGAACCCGGAGAGCCTAA
Source organism: Pleurodeles waltl (assembly GCF_031143425.1). Lineage (NCBI taxonomy): Eukaryota > Metazoa > Chordata > Amphibia > Caudata > Salamandridae > Pleurodeles > Pleurodeles waltl. The sequence goes on along the minus strand of NC_090445.1, from coordinate 427,342,030 downwards.
AGAGAGTAAAGCCAGGAAATAGAAAGCCAGAAATGTGAATTACAAACCACAAAGCCAATGATAATCAGTTTGTGGAATACATTCCTAAGTCAACTTTCTGAAAGTCCTCAAGATGACTTTAGCTAACCAGACAGCTGTGCTGTTGTGGTAGGCTGCAACTTGAAAAAGAACAAGGACTTAAAGACTTTGAATTTAAAAAAAACAATTAAGAAAAATCTGTTTCTGGGGTAAGCTCCACGAGCATCCCTCTAAATCTAGGCACCCCTAGCCCAGCTCAGCCATGCTTAAGGCCATATAAGGGCCTAAGCACGTGTCAGGTGCATGGGTGTCAATCTCTTTTGAAGATGTATCACACAACATCGTTTCCTGGCTTGATATTCAGATTGTGGATGGCCTCCACAATCCTACAATAGAGGAGTGATCTAGCAGCCAAAGTTGTGCAAGCCAACAAATTAACAGTGAGTCGAAACAGACCCAAGCCTAGAATGTGGCTTGACTCTAAAAGCTGGTGCACGAGCTGAACAATTAAAGCATTTGGCATGTAGATCGTCATGGAACAAACAGAGAGATAGGCAAGCCAATAGATGAATATGGAGAGTCAGAGCCAAGCAAAGGGTTGCTGGCTCTAAGAGCTAGCGCACAAGCCAGTCTTGAAAATATTTGTCATGCAAATAAACCTCGAAACAAACATCGAGCTAAAACATTGTATTGTGTCTTCAACATTCGAAAAAGTGTATTTCTTTCACACATGGAAGCCTTTCACCTTATCACAGCAAATTAGGTCTCTGCAAGAAGACATTATTTGTTAAAAGTGAAAGTTTTTAAACATGAACTGAGAAGCAGTCCTGTCATGCGTATCCTATATGTGGCACAGAGTCTTATTTTATAAGAAGCTACATCATAGGCAATTAAATCAAACACAACAGATTCTTGTACAGACCACGAGGTGCTCTCATATGTGCTGATGAACAAAAAGGAAGCTCAGTGAAACAAAGCATCTGCCTAGGATCACACAATTTGGTCAAAGAGGGAAGCTGGAGTTGACCCCAAATTTCTGTTTCACACTGTGCAATTCAGTCACTAGATCGGTAGTTCTCTTTCTAACATTAAAGGCTAATGTTTTGTCATTAAAGCTTGGAGGATGAGATTGGAGCTCGGGTGACAGACAGAAAACACATTTTATTTTTGGCAGTTCTTCATAGCGGGAACCTTGCAGAAGGTCATAAGCGCATCACAACAGACACAGGTTATCTTACTCATTTTTATTTTTATTTTAGCACATTGTATACTTGCTAGGCTTTAGAGGATGCTGACCACAGCCATGATTCGAACCTGGGTTCCCGTATAACAAGTCTGGCAGCTGCAGACACATTTCCTGTAGTAAAACCTTAGTTTGTTTTGGGCTCGAGGTTTGAAGTGGATTTCGAAGTGAACCACAGCCAGGCATCTGGCTCAAGCTTTTAGTGGTGCACCCCCTCTAAATATTATGTAAGAATATGATAAAGAAATACACTCTTTTGAATTTTTATGAATCTTAACATGCAGAAGCGTTTCACCCTAGCACATCAGATTTTATCACTACGTTGAGACTTTTTTTAAAGTGATAATTTTTAAACCTGAACTGAGCAACATTTCAACCCACCTCCCTTGCCCACAGGACAAAGGCAATGCTGAACTAAGAGGAAAGTCATTTGTCATATGTACTCTACTTTTGGCATAGGTTTTAATTAAAGATAGGGTGAACTTTATAATCTGCTAAAGCAAACACAAGAGGCCTTTGGTGCAGCACTCATCCTGAACTTACTTCAACTTGCTTAAAAATAAGGTTGGGTGAAATAAAATATTTGCTTAGGATCACACAATTTGGTTAAGCAGGGAGCCTATATTAATTCTCAGATTGTCTGGTAACACAGTTTGCAATACAGCCACTAGATATGTCTTTCCCTCTCCTGTTTCGCATCAGAGGTTAATGCTTTGGCTTTAATTCTTAGGGTGTGAGGTGAGAAGCCACATGAAAGCAGGTTGTAGAAGCCACTTGAAGGCCCGTTTCAGGTTCGAGGATCTAAGGGGACCTAGAGCTGAGCCACAGCCAGTCCCCTGGCTCGAGCTTTCAGTGGTTCGTCCACCTCTGCTAGCAGACACTGCCTGACATACACCATCCGCCCACTGCCCTCTTTTTGTACGTGTGATGTGACTATGGAATTCTGACATTGATTTTGTATTTACTTTTGAAGCGATCTGAAGCTATAAAAAGGAGAAATTCAGGCATACTTACATGAGACCCCTAAAATCATACGAGTGCGGCAGATCGGTTCGTGTCAACGTAAGTTAATTAGAGCGCTTAGAAACGGCGAAAGTATAACATGAAGCGCTACATATACTTAAACACAAACTATTAGCATCCATTCAAGTAATACCCACTCACCATTCTGGCGCGAGATGGCACCGGGCCGGCTGACGGCGTAACCGGAAGCACCGCGAGGACAGCGCACAGGAGCAGAAGTTTCATGGTTCCTTGAGGTTTAGCCGGACTTCTGGAGCGCTCTCCTGGACCCCTGCTTTATATCGCTGTACAAGTCTTTGGCAATCATCTGTGGGTTAACGGATTGGCACATCTGTGGGTCCCAACCGACGGTTACCCAGTTGGTCAGAGTCGTCCCAAATGAAGCGCTAAACTCTAAGAAGGATGCGGAGAGAAAAAGTCGACGCGTGAATCAGAGCTATTAGCCAGAGACCATATTTATACTTTTTTAGCACCGCATTTGTGTCATTTTTTGACGCAAAAGCGGCGCAAACTTGCAAAATACAATTGTATTTTGTAAGTTTGTGCCGTTTGTGCGTCAAAACGCGGCGCAAATGCGGCGCTAAAAAAGTATAAATATGGGCCTTGATCTCCAAAAAATAACGCATGCCCTTGCTCCATCATGCCGCTCACAAGTTATATTTAGAAACAATTTGCAAATGTGACGTGTGCTGTATACAATCCAGAGAAATAGATCGATCAGCAATACTTCATACTTCATAGGAGTTGACATTGTTTTGCTGATGAATTTGTGTAGCGCTTCATAACCCCTAAAGAGATCCTAAGCGCTTTCGGTTGAGGTACAATCCCGACGCTGCATGAGTTGGACCAGGAGTGAAGTCACTGGGCCTAATATGGACTCAAGCAAATAGAGTATGTGATGCAGCGACTTCACTTCAGGTGAAGGAGGACTTATGCGGCACGGAGCCGGATGAGCCCTAAAAACATAACAGAGGAATAAAAGGCCACGCTAATTTCCCTTTCCAGCTATCAGAACTATAAACACACTAACTAAGGTTAGGGTTAGTGTATGGCTAAGAATGGGCTAATCTACGATCAACAAAAAGTCATGTATGAGAGTTCGAGATAGTGGTCAAATGTATATGATGTATATAATACTTAGCCTCAAGATCCGATGGTGTATTAGTGATGTTACAGTTGTTGATTAATGTAGTAACATACAACTCTAAAAAGACGTGTCAGTTTTGGTAATCATTGTGGTACCCTTTCTACATATTTCATGTTAAATATTTGCACAGCCCTGAATCCTGCCACCTATATTTATAGAGAGGCCTAGGCAGAGGCTGTCCTGAACTAATGTCGCACCTAATGACTTTATTCGTGCATAAGTCCCTGCCCATGCCGAGCATCTGCTGAAGCGTGGAAGTGTAGGAGCGGCTACTGAGGCAATACTGGATCTTTAGTCAAACTGATATAGTGTAAGTGCATTGTGTCTCTGTTGAGGATGTCAACTCAAGGCTTAGTATGTTAGGTACGAAGCGGAGCGATTACATTCAGCCCTACATTATCAGGGCAGCAGCCCTGCAATCTATGATCCACCTGGCCAACTCAAAAAGTCCATTGACAGATCATTCCAGGGCTGAGCTTTGTTTAGCTTTGCCAAGGAAAGAGCAAGGGTCCAACCTCTCCTTCTTCAGCTGAGCTTCTGAGAGAGTGAATGAGAGCTCAGGCCAGTAATGGATTTTCCCTTAAAGGCCCAAAGCAGGCGGACGATCCATTTCAAGGCTTGGTTATGACATGCGTAGGGTCAGCCAGCCCTGAACAATAGAGAGGAGACTGGTTTAGGGACCCCCATGTTTGTGATGTGCTGGTCCATGCACACTAGGGCCGTTCAGAATGAGCCTGGCAGGAGCCCCAGCAACACTCCTAGTAGAATTAACCCAGACAAAGGATCTCGTTGGTGCCAAGTGACCCTCATGGCACTCATATTGGTGGTCATTTGGACATTGGCGGTGAGTGTTAAAGTGGCAATAATACCGCCAACAGGCTGGCGGTAATTCCCGTCAAATTGACCATGGCAGTGATACCTCCCATAGACAGCCAATGTACCACACCATCCGCCAGGGCGTTAACACCACTCACCACGGCGGTAGCCATCAACTGCCAGGCGGAAGACAAGGTACCACCCTCCATATTATGACACACCAAACCACCACAATTTCCGGGGCAGTACCAACGCCATCAAAAGGCTGGCGGAAACAGAACACAGAAGACCAAAGACTCACCAACAGAGACACAGAGAAGATCAACACCGGCATGGAATTGGAACTTCAAGTCTTCCCGATGCTCTTCTACGCCATGCTCCACCTAGAACACCAACACCGATGAAGACGACAACGGTGAGTACAGCCGCCTAGCACACAAGGGAGGGAGAGAGGAAAAGTAGTGACACACACGCACAGCACACACCATTCACACACACACCATACACACAACCAGCTGCAGACGAAAAACAATGTCACAGGACACACATCATAATAATGCAAGGACAACAGTAATGCAGAATTGGTATTGTATGCCAACAGCCACCATATGTCACAAAGTGATAATAAATATATATGAACAATTGTCCAGAAAGGGCCAATAGCCAGTCCAAAGTATAAAAACCCCACAGGGCACAGTCCAAGCCCCAACTTGATCCTGACAATGTCCGCTCTAAACTGTGCAGGGTCAACATGTTGGAAGTGGACAGGCACCTCAGGGGGGAGATGGGGCTGGGGGTGGCACCTCGGCTAAAGTGGGGAACTTGCCCACTGGTTCTGGAGGGGGCTCCATGCCCATTTCTCTTTGCTGGGGAGTGCAAGGTCACAGTCTCTGAGGTGGGGAATTTGCCCACTGCTTCTGAAGGGGGCTCCATGCCCATTTCTTTTTGCTGGGGAGTGCAAGGTCACAGTTTCTGAGGTGGGGAACTTGGCCACTGGTTCTGGAGGGGGCTCCATGCACATTTCTCTTTGCTGGGCAGTGCAAGGTCACAGTCTCTAAGGTGGGGAACTTGCCCACTGCTTCTGAAGGGGGCTCCATGCCTATTTCTCTTTGCTGGGGAGTGCAACGTCACAGTCTCTGAGGTGGGGAACGTGTCCACTGGTTCTGGAGGGGGCTCCATGCCCATTTCTCTTTGCTGGAGAGTGCAACGTCACAGTCTCAGAGGTGGGGAACTTGGCCACTGGATCTGGAGGGGGCTCCATGCCCATTTCTCTTTGCTGGGGAGTGCAAGGTCACAGTCTCTAAGGTGGGGAACTTGCCCACTGGGTCTGGAGGGGGTCCTTGTACAACAGTCCCTGGAGGGTGGCATACATGCCCTCTGCTGGAGGTGAGGGCTGCTTTGTCTCTGCTGGGGGAGGTGTCTCCTGGGCAGACTCTGCTGGAGGTGTGGTCTGCTGTGTCTCTGCTGGGGGAGGCATCTCCTGGGCAGACTCTGCTGGAGGTGAGGGCTGCTGTGCCTCTGCTGAGGAAGGTGTCTCCAAGGCAGCCTATGCTGGAGGTGAGCGTTGCTTTGTACCTGCTGGGGGAGGTGTCTCCTGGCAGCCTCTGCTGGAGGTGAGGGCTGCTGTGTCTCAGCTGGAGGTGAGGGCTTCCTGCCTTTCATTGAGTGGGAACCTCTCCTTTCATTGGTGGTTGAGTGGGAACCTTTCAATTCATTGGTGGTTGAGTGTGAACTTTTCCATTCGTTGGTGGTTGAGTGGGAACATCTCCTTTCATTAGTGGTTGAGTGAAGACCTTCCCTTTCCTGGCTGGTAGAGTGGGAACCTTCCCTTTCCTGGCTGGTGGAGTGGGAACCTTCCTTTTCCTGGCTGGTGGAGTGGGATCCTTCTCCTTCTTGGCTGGTGGAGTGGGATCCTTTCCCTTCTTGGCTGGCGGAGTGGAATCCTTCCCCTTATTGGCTGGTGGAGTGGGATCCATCCACTTCTTTGCTTGTTGAGTGGGATCCTTCCCCTTCTTGGCTGGTGGAGTGGGATACTTTACTTTCTTGCCTCCACAACTAGGAGGTGCCTCCACTGTCCCTGTGGACTGTTTGGCTGAAGTGCTTGGCTGGGTCGTTGTGACCCTGCTCTTACGGACAGGACGGGTGGGTGGAGGGGAAGGGAAGAGGTCAAGTTGAGCAAAGAAAAGCTTCTTAGGGAGGAGGGAGGGGAGTTGAGGTTGAGGGAGTGGTTGTTGGAGAATTATGTCTGCTGGACTTGGGTGTAGGTGCATGGGCAGTGTGCTGATGTGAGGTGGATGGCTGTTGGGTGTCTGAGTGCATGCCCTTAGGCGTGGGGGCAGACAGGGTGGGAGAGGACACAGGGGACACGTGGATGGATGTTTTGGAGGTGTCGGCTAGTGAGGTGTGTGTGCTGCTTGGTGTTGTGATGGTGGCGGTGGCTGTTGTAGCAGTGCATGCAGGTGTGAGTGCGGATGTGACTGTGAGGGAGGAGGAGGAGGGAGAGACAGTGGAGGCAGTGGATGTTGTTGTGTGTGCATCTGGCTGTTTTTTGTGTGAGTGCTTGTGGCCTGAAGTGTGCTGCCCGTGTTTGTCTGTGCTACTCTTGTGTGATGTTTTGCATGCATGCTCGTCTGTATGTGTGCATGGGATGGGTTGGGGTTGAGGAGACTGGGACTGGTAAGTGGTAGTTGGAGGGGGGACGGTAGGAACAGGGACAATGGCTGCCATCAGAGAGGAAGCCAGAGCCTGAAACGATCTCTGTTGGGCCGCCAATCCACCGTGGATGCCCGTTAGGAATGCATTACATTGCTGCATCTGGGATGCCAACCCCTGGATGGCATTCACAATGGTTGACTGCCCTACAGAGATGGATCTCAGGAGGTCAATAGCCTCCTCATTCAGGGCAGCAGGGCTCACTGGGGCAGGGCCTGAGGTGCCCGGAGCAAAAGAGATGCCCACCCTCGTGGGTGAGCGGGCACGGGCAACTCGATGAGGGGCTATTGGGAGCGCGGTGCTGGTACGGGGTGACGGCTGTACCTGGAGCTGGGGTGGTCCCAGAGGTGTTCGCTATCACCAGGGAGCTTCCATCTGAGGAGGAATCTGGGTCAGTGTTGTCACCTCCTGTCTCTGCCGTGCTGCTCCCCTCGCCCTCCGTCCCACTGGTTCCCTCGGCGTTGGTGGATTCTGTCTCCTGGGTCCTGTGGAATGCAGCTCTCTGTGTCGCCGGTGCCCCTGCTCCTCCGTCAGGGGATGCTAATGCACACATGGACAGGATGGCAGAAGAAATAAAGGGGGGGATAGAGAAAGGGAGCACTGGGTCAATTACAGCACCAACACCACAGTTGGCATACATATTACCATCACACACAGGGATCAGGATTGAGCACTGTGCACCACACTGACATTAAATTGGCTAGGTGCCACAGCAAGATGAGGGCCAATCACCGCCAGCTGAACCCCTTCTGGGACCCACTAAGCCCTGTCTGACATGGAATGCAACGTAGCTAGGTTACTTGATTTTGCTATACACCCATTACCCTTGAGCTGGATCACGCTGCAATGTCTGACCTCGCATTAAGGGGCACCCACTAGCTCACACCAACCACCCAGATCCTATGGCATCTACCAATTATTGTTGTAACACCCACTGTACTCACCACCTTGTGGCTGCTGTGATGCCCTCAAGCGCCCATCCAGGTCTGGGTAGGCCACCGCCAGTATGCAGGCCAACAGGGGGGGTCAGGTTCCGACGTTGGGAGGCCATCCCCAGCTAGGCCACCTCGGTCTTCCCTGCCCAGCGTCTCAGGTCCTCCCACCTTTTCCTACAGTGGGTGCTCCGCGTGCTGTCCACACGTCCTTGGCGATGGCACGCCCTTCTTCTGATGGGCGGTGACCTGCAGAGGTAATACAGACAGGAGGACACCATTACACATACAATCCAGCCTTTCGCACATATGGCCCACAAATCCTGTATCCATCTCCATTGGCACACACATCGCTTGGCGCCTACCATGTAAACTACCACCAGACATACCCCCCCCCCCAAATGACATGATTCTTGCACACACATCTCCATGCAACCTTGCCACATGCATCGTGCCCAAGATGTACTCACTTGTTGATCTGGAGGCCCATACAGCTGTCCATACTGGGGTAGGACCCCATCTGCCAAGCTGAAGTGAAGGCAGGTGCCCTTTCCCTGGTCACACGGGCCATGGTAGGTTCCAGACACAGGTCAAAACAGCACATGCAGTGTAGGTGTTGTCCTGTGGAAAGTCAGGAATCAAGTGAGGATTTAGATAGAAAATGGCGGTCATGTCCGCGGCGGTGTACACCGTCACCGCCGCCGCTGATACCCATTGGCCACTGTACTCCATAGAGCCCCATATTAGCCAATGAGGAATTGCACGGGGTGCAAGACCGCCTTCCGACCATGACGCCCAACGTCGGCAGAGTTACCTCACTTCCACCTGTCCCAAGATACAGGACAGGTGGTCGCCATTTAATGGTGGTTGACAACATTCAGATAATCCATAACTGCATCATTGCTGAAAATTGCACATACATTGCCATTCCCACTGTCCCATCACATTAATGCTCTATGTACACTGAGGTGGTGGTTCCATTGTTGTGACAGCCTACCCTCTCTTGTGTCTCTTAGATACCTACCACTTTGGATGAATAGGAGGAGAGGCAAGCCCCCGTGTACAGACCCCTTGTGGACTTGGCTACGCTGGAGGACAGGCACATAATACTCACCTATAGACTAGACAGGGCCACAATCACAGAGCTGTGTGCCCAATTGGAGCCTGATCTGATATCAGCTATCTGTCATCCCACTGGGGTCCCCCCTCTTTTGCAGGTTCTAGCAGTGCTCCATTTCCTGACAACTGGTTCTATGAAAGTGACAGTGGGCTTGACAGCAGGAATGTCACAGCCAATGTTCTCAATCGTGCTGGCAAGGGCTTGTCTGCCTTGGTCAAACACATGTGCAGCTACATTGCTTTCCACCTGGTGGAATATTTGGCTACTGTGAAGTCAGGATTCTATGTAATGGGACATATACCCAATATTATTGGGGCGATTGAAGGTACACATATTGCGTTTGTCCCCCGCCAGAATGAACAGGTGTTCAGGAATCAGAAGAGTTTCCACTCACTCAATGTGTAAATGGTGTGCCTGGCGGACCAGTACATCTCCCACGTCACTGCCAAGTATCCTGGGTCAGTGCATGATGTCTTTGTTTTGAGGAATAGCAGCATCCCAAATTTTATGGCACAACTACAGAGGCACAGGGTGAGGCTAACAGGTGAGCCTGAGTCCCCACCTAATGTATGTCCTTGTATCCCTTCTGGCGTTAACCATACCATTGTGTAAGACTAATGTTTGTCCCTCAATACTTGCAGGTGACTCTGGCTACCCAAACCTATTGTGGCTCCTGACCCCGGTGAGGAAAGCCAGGACATGGGCTGAGAATCGTTATAATGATGCACATGGGCAAATCAGGAGAGTTATTAAAAGGACCTTTTCCCTCCTGAAGGCCAGGTTCAGATGCCGCCACCTGACAGGTCCCTGTGCTACTCACCCAAGAAGGTCTGCCAGATAGTAGTGGCATGCTGCATGTTGCACAACCTGGCCCTCAGATGACATGTGCCTTATCTGCAGGAGGAGGAGACTGGAAATGCCTCTGTGGCAGCAGTGGACCCTGAGGACAGTCAGGATGAGGAGGCAGAGGATGAGGATGTGGACAACAGAACATCAGTTATATGTCAATACTTCCAATGACACACAAGTGAGACAGAGTAAGTGACCATTCCTCTGACTATTGCTTTTATCTGTGTGTCTGTAGCAGGATGGCATTCACTTCCTTTGCATCTCAACTTACTGTCACCTATGGCTTCTCATTTTGAAGATGTTGGTGATATAACAACAGTGTACTAAGCTACACTACAGGTCATTAATTGTATGCTATCACAGTGTTCAGATTATTTGCACAAGATGTGACTTTTCCATAAATGCACATTTTCATCACATAAAACACTATCAGTCAAGTTGTGTTCAAGGGTGTTTATTGTAGTGCAAATAGTTGACTGAAATGTGCAATGGAATGGGGTGATGGTAGAGGAAAGTCCAGGGTATAGTTCCAGTCTGTTTATAGCACAGGTCCATTGTCCAAGGGGCCATAGGAAGAGGAATAAAAGCAATTCAAAGTGGACAAGGTGACAGGGTGGGACACAAGGGAGACAATCAGGAGAGTCTCATTTCCTGGTGGTGGTCTTGGTCATGGCAAGTGTCTCTGGCTTCTGTCTGGATTGCAGGGAACATTTACGGGGTGGTTTACGTTCTGCAGGGGGAGCGGTGCTGGTGGCCTGTGGGCCCTGTGGCAAGGCCTCCTGCCCACTAGCTGCAGTGGAAGTGGTGGGCTGGTCAGTAGACTGGCTAGTGGTAGGGGCCCTCTGGTGTGCTGTCCATTCCCTCATGATGTTGGGCATATCTGCCAGCACCTCTGCTATGGAGATCATGGTGGTGTTGAGGGCCTGCAAATCCTCCCTGATCTCCTGATGGTGTTCCTCCTGCAGCCGCTTGTTCTCCTGCATGTTGGTTAGGATCTGTCCCATCTTGTTCTGGGATTGTTGATGAGCCCCCGGGACATTGATGAGTGCCTCCTGGAGAGTCGGTCCCCTGGGCCTGTCCTCCCCCTGGCGCACAGCTGTCCTCCCAGTGTCCCTGCTCCCCTGTCTCTCTGTCCCCTGAAAGGTGTGCCCACTGCCACTGACCCCAGGTCCCTGATTGTCTTGGTGGTGAGGTGTGGACTGGGGTCCTTGTAGAGGTGGGCACACTGCTGATTTAAGTGTCCTGGGGACAGAGGGGACTGACCAGTGGTTCCTGATGGGCCAGGTAGTTGATCCAGATCCTGAAGTCCAGAGTTACTTTCATCACTGGGGTCATCTTCTGTTGCGGGACTGGATAGTCGTGGCACCTCTTCGCCCCTGACATTGGCTGGGGCACCTGTGGGGATGTAAGTGATGTATTATGCTTCATGTCTGTGACATATTGTACATCCCTAGCTTCCCCTCTATCGTTGATGTTGCCCTGCCACCTTTGTTTGTGTATAGTGATATATTGTGGGTTTGTTAGTTCTCCATGCTGTGCATGCTTTGGTGATGGGTGTACATGCAGTCCGGGTGGGCTGTCCATGCATTGGTATAGCATGCAGGGCTTGGCATTGGGGTTGGTCAGATGTGTAGGTGCAGTGTGTGGGATGGAGTAGTGATGGGAGTCAGGGTGAGGGGGTGCGATGGCATGGAGGTATGGAGGGTGATAAGTAGTAAATATTGACTCACCAGTGTCCAGTTCTCCGGCAACTCCAGTGAGCCCTCAGGATGCGGGATTGCCAAGACTTGCTCCTCCCATGGTGTGAGCTGTGGGGGAGGAGGTGGAGGTCCACCGCCAGTCCTCTAGATGGCGAGCTGGTGCCTTGCTGCCACGGAACGCACCTTCCCCTGTAGGTCGTTCCACCTCTTCCTGATGTCGTCCCTTGTTCTTGGATGCTGTCCCACGGCATCCACCATGTCCACGATCCTCCGCAATAGCTCCATCTTCCTGTCAATGGCTATTTGCTGTACCTGTGCTCCAAACAGCTGTGGCTCCACCCGACTATTTCCTCAAATATGACTCGCAACTTCTCATCAGTGAAACGGGGGTGTCTTAGTGGGGACATGGGTATTGTGTGGTGTGTGTTGTGCAGAGGGTGTTGAGTAATGTGGTGGGGTGTGGGATGTAGGGTGCGTGACGGATGTATTAGTGGTTGTGGTGTGTATGTATGTGTAGTTCTCTCTGTGATGTCGATGGCTAGCTCTTGCAGTCTTTTTGTGTTGGCAAAGGGTTGTAGATAATGTATGTGTGTGTTTTATGGTGCTGTGGGTGGGTGGGTGTGGTGTGTGTATCAGTGTCAGGTGTGTGATTTTCATTTTGGCCAATGTAGTTGTTTTGTATTTGGGTAGCCATTCTGAGTGCGCTGGTATGTACTGCCAATGGTTGAGCGTCATTGAATCTCCGCCCTGGTGATTCTAGGGTCATAATGTGGTGGGCGTTGTATTGTTGGCGTAACGGTATGGGTGTTGGTACCGACACTTTAACACTGACCTTTGGGCTGGCGGATTTGTGTACGTGGCAATATTCTGTCGGATTGGTGTGTGTGTGTCATAATATGGCAAATGGATATTCGCCACTGTGGAGGTATGTTGGCAGCTGTCACCACGGCAGTAAGCGGGATTTACCGCCAGTGTCATTATGAGGGCCATTGTGTGGTGTTTTACAATAAAAAACACATGCATACATACTTCAAATATATTGAATAGAGGTAAACCTGCTTTCCTGAAGTCAAATGATGGCATACGGGAGGCTGGTATGCAGGTCAAAATATGGGGCTACAGTCGCAGTTTTTGACGAAATTGTTAATAGTCATATGTTTAATTTTTGTCATGATAGTAACATTTTGGATTATATTTTTGTCACCTTCAAACCGTGAGGTTATTCCTTTTGTCCAAAATAAAGGCTGTAGATTGGTTAAGCCTGCAATGGAACATTGGAGGTTTGGCACAGTTTCCTAACAAAACAGAACCACGTAGATCATAAGTTTGTGCAAAAGTGAGCTGGTGTGTTTAGGCTTGTGAGGTCTCATCAGTAGGGTACAGCTTAACTTCTTATGGCACAGCATAGAAGGGACAAATGTGTGGGCATACCCATACCTCTTAAGGTGACTCGCTTTGACAGCAAAAAGCTGATGGATGGCAATGTATGAATGTATCTTGAACCTTTGTTAATTATTCTGTGTCAATTCTATACAATCGACTTTTAGCTTGCATGTACCATTACAGAAGGTGACAACCGGCCATGATTCTGCTCCATTACATTAGGAAAGGGGAAGCCAAGGTGCAAGGCCACATCCCCAATGAACTAGAACACAAGGAACCCCAACTGGTTTTAGCTTTGTTGAGTCTCAAGAATGTGTTGCACCTTGACTGCATATAGCACAGGAAGCAAAGGATCCATTTCAGGACAAACCCACAACACGAATGGCAATTCAAAGAGAACAAAATCACTGAATCCCTAGTAATTACAATGGGTGCATTCCATAACATTTTATATCATCTGAACCATTACAGAATTTCACCAACCATATGTAAATCAGATTTGGTCCATTGCTGATGTGAACACTTCGCCTCTATTAGGCCCTGCCCGCTGAATGGGAACAGAACAACTCTACACTGGTTTCAGCCTTGTCGGGTCTCATCAGATCAGCTTATGACCTTATAGCACAGTGAGCCATAGGGGTTGCTTTCCTCATTTGAAGCACTACAGGTAAAAGGAGAAGGAGAGAGTCAGAGAGTCAGAGTGGCCAGGAGAAACGGATGAGAAAGTGGACATTATGTTGTTTTGTGCTGGTTGCTTGATTGGCCATTGTGATGCCTCTAAAGTGTTGAGGGATAATCTAACAATTAGGGGGTCATTCTGACCTCGGCGGTAAAAGCCGCTTACCGCCGGTCAGAAGGCCGCCACAATACCGCCGCGGCCGCGGCCGCGGTCAGCCGCCACGGACATTCTGACCCACAACTGCAAAACCTCCGAAAATCCGCCCTCCACTGCAGTCCGCCACATCAGCGGCCAGCGGTAAACTGGAGAAGACCAAACCTCCACCGCCACGCCAACAGAAATACGCCCATCCCATTATGACCCGCAAATCGACGCAGCGGTCATTCAACCGCGGTATTCCATTGGCGGTAGACCCCGCCGCGGTCAAAATACACACACCTTTACAAACCCCTACCACATTGGACAATTTGAAAGGCACACACCTGAAACACATACACACACCACTCCCACACATCCAATACCATATAAAACACACACCCACATCACCCACAAACCCCTACCAACAAAAACCAGAGACGAAGGAGAGAGAGAGAGAGAGAGAGAGAGAGACACATCAGAGAATAGATAGCCAGACACACAGAGGCACACCGCAACATCACACACACCACATAGAAGCACAAAGCACCACACACCAACACACACATCATCACATACACCACCCCACACCTCATACAAACCACACCATGGCACCACAAAGGCACCCACGCTTTTCGGACCAAGAACTCCGGGTCATGGTGGAGGAGATCATAAGAGTGGAACCCCAGCTCTTCGGCTCACAGGTCCAGCACACCACCATAGCAAGGAAGGCGGAGCTCTAGCAGTGGATCGTGGACAGGGTCAACGCGGTGGGACAGCATCCCAGAAATAGAGAGGACATCCGCAAATGATGGAACGACCTACGGGGGAAGGTGCGCTCGATGGTCTCGCGACACAACATCGCAGTGCAGAAGACTGGCGGGGGACCCCCACCCACTCCACCCGAATTCACAACATGGGAGCAAGAGGTACTCAACATCCTGCATCCTGATGGCCTCGCTGGAATACACGGAGGAATGGACTCTGGTAAGTACAAGGCCAACCACTTCACCCCCCCCAGCATGCTAACCCCCACCCTCACCCCCAACCCCTCAGCACACATCCTCCCTGAGAATGTCTCCCCAGCACAACCCACCCAACACCAACCCCTGCATGCCACCCCCAAACTATGGACACCCATCACCTAAGCATGACCACTGCACATACTCATCACCCCCCCCACAAAACACCCTCACAACACCTCCCCAAGGGAATGCCAGCACTGGGGGATAAGGGCACCTATAAAACGCAAGCTAATGCACACACAGAAACAATAACCATACCCTCTTACCCCATGCAGGACCCGAACGACAACACACCGGTCAGGAGGGACCAGAATTGTCCATCCCACCCCCGGAACAGGCCACTAGTGATGACAGCAGCTCTGTCGACCTGGAACCTGACGAACAGCCCGGACCATCGGGGACCTCTGGGCAGTCGGTTCCCCTCACCCAGACACAGGCCACTGCAGACCCAACCCCCTCTGGGAACAACCGCACAGCTCCCACCCAGCGGGCCCATGCCTCTGTCTCTAGGACAGGTCAAGCAGCGGTGTGTCTACCACTACAGGGCCCCCAGGGTAACCCACCAACCCAACAACAACAGGGACCTGGGGGCAGAGGGAGTGGGCACACCGTCCAGGGGACAGAGGCCCAGGGAAACAGGGCAACTCGGAGGGCTGCTGTGCGACAGGGGGGGGAGGAGAGGCCCAGGGAACCCACTCTCCAAGAGGCCCTCACCACCATCATGGCTGCCTACCACCACTCACAAGAGACGATGGCGATTGTACTGGCCAGGTTCCAGGAGATCCAGGCACAGCAGGAGCAACGCTACATGGGGTTCAGCGACCAACTCAGCAACATCTCAACCGCTATGGGGAGCATAGTCCAGGCCCTGAACCGCATAGAGGACACGTTTCGGGACCATGTGGCATCACACAGGGCCCCTGTCACTAGCCAGGAACAGGAACAGCCTACCACCTCCGCCGGCGCTAGTGGACAGGAGGCCCCACCACAACGACAGCCCACCAGAACCCCACCTCCTGCTGAAGAACAACCGCCCCGCAAAAGGAGCCTGAGATCAAAAAAACCGACAGAGTAGGATGTCAAGTCCCCCGCCAGCATCACATACCCCCTGAAGTCCTCCCACTGTCCCACATTGCCACCCTGTCAAACCTTGAACTGCCCCTGCTCCATCCTGCCACAGGCATATGGACAATGCACCTGTGAGACTGAGAACTGGACTCCGCCATGGACATTACTCCACCCCCACCCATCACTGTTTCACTATCATGTACCAATATCTATGCACTAATAATAAATCACACATTGCACTGAAATCAATCAGGACTCAGCCTGTCTTATTTACAAATGTATGACACATTACATATCAATTACGTATTGTGAACATTGTGAATTACACATACCGAGGTAACTTAGCATTAGTCCATGGGCCAACCAAGCCGAGGTCACGCAGTGGCTCATACAGCACAGAAAAGGGAAGGGAAAATCAAACATCATGTTCATAGGTCTGGGGGGAAACCGACAAAGTTGAGATGCAGGAGGCTTTCAGGAAATGTAAAATGGCATGGGTGATTATTACCTGTGTGCTACTGGAAATACTGTGCTATTACTCTGTCCCTGTTGTCTGTGTCGTCCTCTGAGTCTTCCTCCTCTTCACTCTCCGCAGGCTCCACAGCTACTTCAACACCACCATCTGCACCATCCTCCTGCAGGAAAGGAACCTGACGTCGCAATGCCAGATTGTGAAGCATACAGCAGGCCACGATGATGTGGCACACCTTCTTTGGTGAGTACATCAGGGATCCCCCAGTCATATGCAGGCACCTAAACCTGGCCTTCAGGAGGCCAAAGGTCCTTTCGATGATCCTCCTAGTTCGCCCATGGGCCTCATTGTACCATTCCTCTGCCCTGGTCCGGGGATTCCTTACTGGGGTCAGTAGCCAAGGCAGGTTGGGGTAACCAGAGTCACCTATTAGCCGCACACGTTGTCTCTGTAGCTGCTCCATCACATAGGGGATGCTGCTATTTCGCATCACATACGCATCATGCACTGACCCTGGGAACTTGGCATTTACATGGGAGATGTACTGGTCAGCCAAACGGACCACCTGGACATTCATCGAATGATAACTTTTCCTGTTTCGGTACACCTGCTCATCGTCTTTTGGGGGTACCAAAGCCACATGGGTCCCATCAATGGCACCGATGATGTTGGGGATATGTCCAAGGGCATAGAAATCACCCTTCACTGTAGGCAAGTCACCCTCCTCTGGGAAAATGATGTAGCTCCACATGAGTTTCATCAGGGCAGACAACACTCTACTCAAAATCTTTGAAAACATAGGCTGAGACATTCCAGATGACATGGCCACTGTGGTCTGGAATGACCCACTTGCCAAAAAATGGAGGACTGACAAAACCTGCACCAGAGGGGGAATCCCTGTGGTTTGGCGGATGGGGGACATCAGGGCTGGCTCCAGCTGGGCACACAGTTCATGGATAGTGGCACGGTCAAGTCTGTATCGAAGTATTATATGGCGTTCTTCCATTGTCGACAGGTCCACCAGCAGTCGGTACACGCGAGGATTCCTCCTTCTCATCCCAAGTCCCAGCGGACGGTGCCTAGGAAGGACAACATGGAGCACAGAGTCAGCCAAACCACAGGTACGTACAGACAGCTTGCACAGTTAAAGAATGGCAATGGGTTGAAAGGCGTGTATGTGTGGCAATGCAAGGCCTAGGCCTGTGTGTCGCAGTCAAAATTAAGCCATGTAGGCCCTTGAAATGGCGGCTGCCTGACCTGTGAAGTGGGACAATGGGATGTGAGGTCAATGCGCTGGCGGGGCACACCGTGGCGGTAGGCGGTCGAAGACCGTGGCGCAAAGCCGCATTGGTTAACATTGAAGCCTATGGGTTTCAGGAGCCAATGACGAAGTGCGCCGGCGGTCGCGGTACGCACCGCCGCGGGCGTGACCGCCATTTTCTATCTGCTTAATCACTCGAGACCTGATCATCCACAGGAGAGGACCTATACTGCAAGTGCTGCTGTGACCTCGGTCTGGAAGATACAATGGCTGCTGCGACTGGGGAAAGGGCCCCTGCCTTCACGTCTGAAGAGTTGGAGAAGCTCGTGGATGCGCTACTCTACGGTCCTCCAGACCAAGAAGTGAGTACACCGGGTGCACATGGAATGGGCTATGCCTGTGTGGATTGGGGTGGATGTAAGTTGGTGGGGTGGGGGCGAATGAGGAGTGCAAAGCCCGACAGATGAGAGCATGTGCCAGTAGTGTACCCCGAATGCGCGGCTTAGTGCATTAGGCTCCTGTGTCTGTCCTCTCCGCCAACGGTGTTGACATTGCATGCACTCAACCTGGTCTTCTTTTTTCTCCCCCCACCCTTTCACTTCATCTTCTTGTGCATGTGTGCATTAGCATCATCAGGCGGAGGAGATTTGGCATCGGAGCACGAGGGAGCTGCAGGACACAAGGCCCCGGTGGGCCCAGGAACAGACACCGAGGGCACCAGTGATCCGGAGGGCGAGGGGAGCACCACGACGGGGACCGCTGGTGAGAGCAGCGAAAGCGACACGTCCTCGGATGGGAGCTCCCTAGCGGTGGCGGCAACATCCGTGCCCCCCGCCTCTACAGGTACAGCCGCCACCCAGCGCACCAGCCCCGCCCTCCCAGCAGCCCCTCAGTCTTTGCTCCGTGCCGGTTCGCCCAGGAAGGCGCGCGTCTCCTTCGCCCCAGGCACCTCAGCCCCTGCCCCTGTTGCCCCTGCTGCCCTCAGTGAGGAGCTCATTGACCTGGTAAGGACGCTCATTGTTGGGCACACGACCCTTTTAAATGCCATCCAGGGTGTGCAAAGGGAGGTGCAACAGAGCAATGCGTACCTGGAGGGCATTCATTCGGGTCAGGCTGCCCATCAACGAGCGTTCACTGCTCTGGCCTCAGCACTGACGGCAGCCATTGTCCCTGTTTCCAGCCTCCCTCTTCTTACTGCCTCCAGCCTTTCTCTGTCTCCTGTTCCTCAGCCTATCCCATCCACACCATCAGACCAGCCTGCACACACCTCAACACCCAAGAGCAGCTCATCCAAACACAAGCACCACAGATCCCACAAACACTCAACCAAGCAACACCCAGATGCAGACATGCCAACAGCCACTGCCACCCCTGTGTCCCCCTCCTCCTCGTCTCCCTCCTCCCTCCCTGTGACGTCTACACTCACACCTGCATGCACCCCAACATCAGCCAGTGCTTCCATCACCAACTCACCCTCCAGTACAGTCCACACTCGTGCAGTCACCACCCCCACTGCCATTTACACGTCCCCTGTGTCCTCTCCCACTGTGTCTGTCACCCCCTCTTCCAAGACACACAAACGCAGGCAGCCACCCACCCCACAGCCATCCACCTCACGACAGCCTACAGCACCTTCACCCAATGACAGCACACCTGACTCTCCTACAACCACCTCCTCTACCTCCACTTCCATCTCCACTTCTCCTACCCTTTACCTTGGCCCTAAAAAACTTCTCCTGGCTAACCTTGACCTCTTTCCCCCCGATGAGCTCCCCCATCCATCTTCAAAGAGTCCCAAGAGCACCGCAGCCACCACCAGCCCAGCTTCGGGTGTCACTGTTGTGCATGGGTTCTGGAGCCCACCCTTTGCCAGCAGTGACACATCGATCAGCAGCAAGGACACGTCCAGCCCCCCCCCCCCGGCAAGAGGACCCGCAAAAACAAGGGCCGCCGTGCGAGGACCGACAGGGCTGCCCCCAAGGAGCAATGTGCGGCCACTTCACCACCCACACCATATAGGGGAGGCAAGGGCCCGAGAGCCCCATCAAAGGAGCGGAAGGGCAGCAGGAGCGCGGAGAAGGTGGACCCCACATGCCACATCCCAGCTGGGAAGGAGGACACTAAGGAGGCCAGGAGTCCGTCCCCGAAGGGTCCAGAAACGTCACGGTCCGAGGGCGACTGAGCCGGGAGTCCAGGCCAGGTCTGGCTCCCTTGACCTGCTGGATGAGCACCGCTGAACAGGGCCCGCGGGGCAGAAGAGCACCGCTGAACAGGGCCCGCGGTGGAGAAGAGCACCGCTGAACAGGGCCCGCGGTGCAGAAGAGCACCGCTGAACAGGGCCCGCCGTGGAGAAGAGCACCGCTGAACAGGGCCCCGCCGTGAAGATAGGCACCGCTGAACAGGGCCCGCGGTGCAGAAGAGCACCGCTGAACAGGGCCCGCCGTGGAGAAGAGCACCGCTGAACAGGGCCCGCCGTGGAGAAGAGCACCGCTGAACAGGGCCCCGCCGTGAAGATAGGCACCGCTGAACAGGGCCCGCAGTGCAGAAGAGCACCGCTGAACAGGGCCCCGCCGTGAAGATAGGCACCGCTGAACAGGGCCCGCGGTGCAGAAGAGCACCGCTGAACAGGGACCGCCGTGGAGAAGAGCACTGCTGAACAGGGCCCCGCCGTGAAGATAGGCACCGCTGAACAGTGCCCGCGGTGCAGAAGAGCACCTCTGAACAGGGCCCGCCGTGGAGAAGAGCACCGCTGAACAGGGCCCCGCCGTGAAGATAGGCACCGCTGAACAGGGCCCGCGGTGCAGAAGAGCACCGCTGAACAGGGCCCGCCGTGGAGAAGAGCACCGCTGAACAGGGCCCCGCCGTGAAGATAGGCACCGCTGAACAGGGCCCGCGGTGCAGAAGAGCACCGCTGAACAGTGCCCCGCCGTGAAGATAGGCACCGCTGAACAGGGCCCGCGGTGCAGAAGAGCACCGCTGAACAGGGCCCGCCGTGGAGAAGAGCAACGCTGAACAGGGCCCGCGGTGCAGAAGAGCACCGCTGAACAGGGCCCGCCGTGGAGAAGAGCACCGCTGAACAGGGCCCGCGGTGCAGAAGAGCACCGCTGAACAGGGCCCACCGTGGAGAAGAGCACCGCTGAACAGGGCCCCGCCGTGAAGATAGGCACCGCTGAACAGGGCCCGCGGTGCAGAAGAGCACCGCTGAACAGGGACCGCCGTCTCAAGCACCGCTCCGCTGGGCCCTTCCTGTCAAGCACCGCTCCGCTGGGCCCTTCATCTCAAACACCGCTCCGCTGGGCCCTTCCTGTCAAGCACCGCTCCGCTGGGCCCTTCATCTCAAGCACCGCTCCGCTGGGCCCTTCCTGTCAAGCACCGCTCCGCTGGGCCCTTCATCTCAAACACCGCTCCGCTGGGCCCTTCATCTCAAGCACCGCTCCGCTGGGCACCGCCGCCTCTGAACTGCTTCGCTGGGCCCTTCATCTCAAGCACCGCTCCGCTGGGCCCTTCCTGTCAAGCACCGCTCCGCTGGGCCCTTCATCTCAAGCACCGCTCCGCTGGGCCCTTCATCTCAAGCACCGCTCCGCTGGGCCCTTCATCTCAAGCACCGCTCCGCTGGGCACCGCTGTCTCTCCACCTCTCCGCTGGGCCCTTCTTCTCAAGCACCGCTTCGCTGGGCCCTTCCTGTCAAGCACCGCTCCGCTGGGCACCGCCGTCTCAAGCACCGCTCCGCTGGGCCCTTCATCTCATGCACCGCTCCGCTGGGCACCGCTGTCTCTCCACCTCTCCGCTGGGCCCTTCTTCTCAAGCACCGCTCCGCTGGGCCCTTCATCTCAAGCACCGCTCCGCTGGGCACTGCTGTCTCTCCACCTCTCCGCTGGGCCCTTCTTCTCAAGCACCGCTCCGCTGGGCCCTTCTTCTCAAGCACCGCTCCTCTGGGCACCGCTGTCTCTCCACCTCTCCGATGGGCCCTTCTTCTCAAGCACCGCTCCGCTGGGCCCTTCATCTCAAGCACCGCTCCGCTGGGCACCGCCGTCTCAAGCACCGCTCCGCTGGGCCCTTCATCTCAAGCACCGCTCCGCTGGGCACCGCTGTCTCTCCACCTCTCCGCTGGGCCCTTCTTCTCAAGCACCGCTCCGCTGGGCCCTTCTTCTCAAGCACCGCTCCGCTGGGCACCGCTGTCTCTCCACCTCTCCGCTGGGCCCTTCTTCTCAAGCACCGCTCCGCTGGGCCCTTCATCTCAAGCACCGCTCCGCTGGGCACCGCCGTCTCAAGCACCGCTCCGCTGGGCCCTTCATCTCAAGCACCGCTCCGCTGGGCACCGCTGTCTCTCCACCTCTCCGCTGGGCCCTTCTTCTCAAGCACCGCTCCGCTGGGCCCTTCTTCTCAAGCACCGCTCCGCTGGGCACCGCTGTCTCTCCACCTCTCCGCTGGGCCCTTCTTCTCAAGCACCGCTCCGCTGGGCCCTTCATCTCAAGCACCGCTCCGCTGGGCACCGCCGTCTCAATCACTGTTTATGGTTCACTGTGCCCACCATGCCTCCTCCTTGACCAGTGGAGACTGTCATCCACCTGATGGACTGTGGCTTTGCACTCCCCAGGATGGTACAGTGGGCAGCCCACCCACTGTAGAGACATTGAGAGACTATGGCTTTGCACTCCCCAGGATGGTACGGTGGGCAGCCCAACCACTGTAGAGACATTGAGAGACTGTGGCTTTGCACTCCCCAGGATGGTACGGTGGGCAGCCCACCCACTGTAGAGACATTGAGAGACTGTGGCTTTGCACTCCCCAGGATGGTACGGTGGGCAGCCCACCCACTGTAGAGACATTGAGAGACTGTGGCTTTGCACTCCCCAGGATGGTACAGTGGGCATGGTGGCTCCTCGTGGATCTGGCGTCGTGGACTCATGTGGCTGTGGTGCCCCCCCTTCCCTTCCCCCTGAGGTGCCTGTAGTTTTTACATCTGATGCCCCTGCAGTGTTCTCTCCAAAGGACTCAGGTCTCCTGTGTGGGCTTTGCCCTTGTTTCTCAAAACTTTGGCCCACGGACATGATGAATTCGTAGGATGTGCAGGACTTGTTACTTCAGTTATACACTGATGTGTATGTCATTAGTTTTGTTGTGAATATCTTTCATGGTTGTACGATAATTTTCAGAAGCTTTTTGGTACATAAATATTTATTCCAAATTTGATTATGTCCTAGCATTTTTCAGGGGTGTTTGGGTGGTGTCACTGTGACTTGTTGCTCTGCATTGGTGTGTACATAGTTGGGGGGGGCGCATATGTGTGTGCCCGTAACCTTTCGTCCTCCCCCCTCCCGTGTGTCGTAGGTGCAGTACTCACCGTTGTCGTCTGCGCCGGACTTCGTACTCGTGGTAGATGAGAAGGTAGACGAGAGCAGGTAGGATGTTTAATTCGGGTTCCATGCTGTCCTCCTTCCTCCTGGAGTGCGTAGTGGTGAGCGTTTTCCCGTCCGTAGTCTGTTTCTGCCGTGTTTTTATCGGCGGTGCTCCCGCCCCGGAAAAGGTGGCGGATTGGTGAGTTGTGATAGTGTGGGCGGTACATTGGCTGCCGCCTGGCTGTTGGCGGTGACCGCCGCGCTGTTTGTTTGTACCGCCGTGGCGGGCGGAGTGTTAAAGTGGCTGTCTGTGTTGGCGGTTCCCGCCAGGGTCAGAATCCCATATTTTTTACCGCCAGCCTGTTGGCGGGTTGGCCGCCGCTTTAACACCGACCGCCAGGGTTAGAATCACCCCCTTAGTATGGAACGCTCCACTGACTGACCCATGTTTTAGAAAGATGAACAGACTGCAAGAACCACCTCAGACAAGAATACCATTACAGAATTGTAAAAAAATGCACTTATCCCCAATAGCGCATATACTCATGACATGGCATCCAATGCTGGTATTTCCCATGATAGATGAGAAATACACACGTCAAACGTAACCAAAGGAAAAAATCTTTCTGTTTGGCTCGGGAGTGTCATTCAAGTTTAGGGGCAACCATTTATTTTTTTTAAAGTGCCGGTCATCTTGATTTTTACATAATTTGGGGTCAATACCTAGATCTGTGAAACTTCTATGCTTATCTGGTTAACCATAATCGCCCTATCTTCTGCCTCCTCAGGTCAGGACTGACCACACGGAAATAAAAAAAGCCCTGGTGGGCTGAGAGAGGAAAGATCTGCTTTCCGGGCTTGACAGGTTGAGGGATATGCACCTTTGAATAAGAGGTGTTTTATATATTTATCTCATGTCAACCTCCTCTCTTAATTTCTCCAGTTTCCCCATGACCGTAGAACATATCTGGCTCTCACACTTGACATTTACAGATGTTCCTGGCTCCCACATTTGCTGACTCAACCTAGTACGCTGTCAGTCTCCTATACAAACTCTCTTCTTGACTTTGGCCTATGCCGCTGACCAATTGATCCAGTCAGTATGACGTCCAATCACCCTCCTTAGATTATTACAATGTACCTATTTCACTGCATATACGCAGAGCCAATGGAATTACTTATTTCCTGCATAATTATGAATTTACTGCAATTATCACATATTCTGTCTGGTGCTGTATAATTTGCAGATTTCAACAAGAAACGTCTTTACTCCCAACAGATGAAAGTTACTTAAAAAATATCGCTTGTGGTTCAGCACAGCGGCAGACTCTTTGTAAGTGCTTACACCTGTTAGATGCAGATTGAGGGGTCAAATTGGTATTAATAAGGTGAAACTATTTCTCAGGCAGTTTTTTGTTAAATTACAAAATAGTGAAATAATTCTGCCACAGAAAGCGCCACAACATTCTACATGATTGGCCTTGTCTGGCTGCGCCATTTAGTCAACCCTGCTGCTTAATTTGGTCCTCCATTGCCACGTAATTCCAGTGGCAGTGCATATGTCACACAAACCAACACCATCCACTCAAACATGTACGCCCCTGCATGCATCCAAAGAACAAGGTAATAGTGCCTTGTGACCAAAGTAGTCACCAGTGTACTACTTTTATGACAATAACAATTTCCTGCTGCAGACAAATAATGTTTGTGGACACTGTGTCGGACTCTGAAGTACTGAAATATTCCATGAATTATTTTTTTTAAACCGCGTGTACTGCCTTAAACTTTGCACCCAACGTATTTGTGGATATTGTTGCAGAAAAACTAATAACTAATAGTGATTTCTAAAAGTAAAAATGCTATGCCACGTGAAGAAGTTGGCTGTACTTGCTTTGTACTATATAAACTGATCATAAACTGTTCTCAATGGAAGGCTGAGGCTCCTCGCTGAACCCTGAATATATTCCGGCCATCACTACAAGCCCCCAAATAAGGAGCAACCATTCTCCTTGCTGTAAACATCCAGCGCGCGCTACTCTCTCATGGAAAAAGCCTACTAACGGCTTCTGATTTCAAACCGTAGGAAACGCGTGGAGGTTGAGAAATGCACAATGGAAGAAGCTTCTGAAGCCAGCGTCCACCACCGGACAGTTTGCAAAATCGCCAGTCACGTCGAGGGAAGTGGATTACTGCCCGCAACGCACGACAGTTGGACAAAACATTTCTCAACACAAACTTCTCAGAAGACCATCTGTAACCTGTTTATCGTTGTGAGAAGGTTACATTTCCTAGAGGCTCATGGTCTGCAGGGGATCAAACGTGCAAACACCTCGAAAAACGCGACCACCACCAACACATTTGTGCAAGTGGATAAAGATTTACGCAGTGCTTAATTTGTCAATAAAAAGGTGCCGGTGCCCATAGCCCTCCTCTTAAACACGTGGCTGCTGCAATTAAATGTGTGAACACGAAATACTGAGGCGGCGTAATCCTGAAGCCATCTCGGGCCTCTTCAATCCATATAAAGCCACTCCCTGCCCCTTCAGCTCACTCTTGCAGCTTTCTACCTTCTCCCTTAGTGACGTTTTTTCGTTTTTTCCTTCCTCCGTCTTTCCCATTTGTGTCTTTTGCTCGCTGCAAACGCGTGAGGCAGAAGAATAAGCCCCGGCCCTCAAAAATAAATGCTGGTGCTCATCACCGGAAACAGCAAGCACAAATTAAGCACTGCCTGGACAGAATTTTTTGGGACCAGGACTTATTTTTGTCATCAGACTTTGACACATAGCAAGAAAAAGAGAGGAGCAAGACAGAAAAAGGCAGCAAGAAAGGAGGAGGAAGAGAAAGAAAGGAACACAACCAGAAAGGGAAAAAGCAAGGGTGCAAATAAGTACTGGCAAAGCTAACAAATGTTAATAAAAGAATAGGTCACAAAATAAAAATAAAAAAATGCAGCCACTCGATGCACGTAATAATTTTTATTAAACTAAACATTCAGTCACTTACTAGTGACGTTTACAAATAACAGTCATTTCAGTTGTGCCATGCATGTGAAAGTGACAACAATAAATCACTATCAAATAAACTCCCAGATTGCAGGCACAATGTTTTCTTGCCACTTAAACTTTACAAAGGCGATAGAAAATAAACCCCCCTCTGCCTGGGCACCAAAAGTGCAGACAATCGAAATAGTCAGTTGTTAACGCTAAAATAAAAAAATAAAAATAAAGTAAAGCACACTTTGAACCAACTTTGTCACTGAAGAGAAAGGAACTATTTTTAGGCAGACGGGAACAATATGCACCGGCTTTGTGCAGTCACTCAAAGTGAAGAGAGCCAAGGGATAAGGTGTGCTAACACATTGCCCCATGCAGTATGCTGCAAGAAGGCGGAAGCAAAATGTGAAAGACAGTTAAATAACAGTTTAACAGACCAAAGGATGAAGCTCCTCTCCCTATGTATATTACACATGTCATCCACGTTATTTATTTTAATTTTATTTATTCATTTATTTTAGAAATTAAACACTGGCAGCTTTTCAAAAACCGACCTGGGCATCATGAGTGTAGTGTGCAAAGGCCCTCTCCTGCTGCTGGGGCACATGTAACACTGGCTCCATGGTCTGGAATGCTTTTTTGCTCCTTCTGACATATCCTATCACATGCTTTTCCTCCAGTGAATTCAACATTCTGCGAGTCCACTGAAGGGGCTTCATATTGTTACCTTGGCAGTTTCAGATACTGGCTGTCTTCCCTATTTTATGCTTACTAGACGGAAGAGGTACTCTGCTTCTAAATGTTTGTATATTCTACATGCACCTGTTCTTTAAGTTTTATGCCGGAGGCACGTCCAGTTTAAATTAATTCAAACCCACATCCAGGGAGACTTAAATTGCTGAATAAGGGGTCTGACAACCAGGTTGGGTTGGGACCCAAAATAGGCCCGGGCCACCCAAAAAAGTGGGCCACATTTGCAAATTGCAACTTGTATGAAGCAACTTTTTTTAGTATGAGGGGGATCATTTTAAGAGACGTTTATGGTAAACAAAGCCTTGCATTGCTTGTTTGGTCAGTAACATTGATTAAAAGTAACATAATCTCTGTATATCCTGATGAAGGTAACAAATAATGAGCCAAAACGTTGTATACAAAGTTGATAATTGTTAAAAATGTGTCTGGAAAGGAAAGAGGGCTACTGGATGACATTCATTTTGCTCGGTGCTTTTGACTCCCCTTGACAGGACCTACTCAGTACATATGCGTGAATGAGAACGGATGCCTGGAATAATATTTTACTTTTTTAAACAAATGGTATTGTGATAGAAAAAGATGATGAAAATGTAAATATCCAGAGACTGTCTTAAATGTGTATGACTTTACTTTGTATATAGAGCAATAGGATAGGATGATATGAGTGATTCTCTTCCTTTTAATAATCAAGTAGATGATAGATATTTATATAGTTGAATTGTGGAGATATAATCATCACTTAAGAGGTAATGAAGAAAGCAGAATCTATTTTGAAATTAGATTTGAAGAAGAGTGACTAGATACTCTCTAGACTCAAAGGCTTACCCAATTTGAATTAAAAAAGGCACAGACTATTAACTTGGCGCAAAAATATAGAGAAGACAAACTCTGCTCATTGACTCTGAAATGCAAGAGAGACACACATTGTGTGTGCTGTGTGGAAGAGACAGATCCCCAGCATGGACAAATGGCTGTAAGTGATAGGCCCTCAACATTGGCTCTGTAGCAGAAGAGGCAAACCACTAACATGATCAAAATTTGTTGATATACACATACATATATACATATACATGTATATTACCTACTGGCAATAGTCAGTAGGTAATTATAGTTAGATCTGACTTTTGCCATAGACAAAGAGGTTTTTCTTACAATGACGTTTGCGTCATTTGACAAATCTTCACAAAATGTTCAAAACTAGTATGCAAGTTAGCTCAGCTTCTGTCTGCAGAGTTTCAGGGTGATTCGTCAAGTGGGGGCAGCGAAAAAGAGGGGTCCCAAAATGCTTTTTCCCAATGCAATGCCTATGGGGATTTTACAGTTTTTAGACACAGCTACAGCCCAATTCGCTGAATGGATGTACACCAAATTTGGCCAAATGCTAGATCTTGGTCTAGAAAGAGCCCTTTTCATAATTTGATGTACATCTGCTCAGTAGTTTCAAAGTCATTAAAGAAAAAAATATAGAAATCTAGGGATGTGGATCCACAGAGGCAGGTGAACATCAAGGTCCTGATTGGCCGGCTGCAACCTGACAGGAAGGTTTCAGCCACCAGTTTGTTTGTCGCTTGGGCTGGAGGAGAGAAAAAAAAGTGTAAAAAAGCATAACTAGTCAGGATACAGATAGTTAGGACCTACTTTGTATAGAAATAGTGTTTTTTGACTTGCCTATATCTTTGACACCGTTTGACGAATCTTCACAAAATGTTTTTTTAAAAGTAACAAGTTGAGTCTTGTTCTGCACGGAATGTTTTGGGTTGATCCATCAAATGGGGGCTGAGAAAAAGGGGGATGGGGGTTAAAAAAGTGTTTTTCCTATGTTAATTCCCATGGGGATTTTAGATACGACTGCAGTCCGAACCACTGAAAGGAATTACACCAAATTTGGCAGAAAGGTAGCTCTTGGACCAGAGAGCACACTTTTTTTAATTTGGTGTAAATTCGTTCAGTAGTTTCGAAGATATTAAAGGAAAACTGAAATTGTATTTTTAGAGGCAAGAAGTGTTTGCGAATCCTACCCATCTCCCGCAGAGATCTGATTGGCTGTCAACACTTCAACCAGGAAGTGTTAGCAGCCATTTGGGGACTCGGCTTCAGCTGAGTTCCAAAAACAAATGAAGAAAAAAAGAAAAGGGGGCAAGGGGGCAAGGTACGTTGGTACACAGGTTTCCCTGGGGCCCTGCCAGGGCAAAAAATCATTTTTCTTTATATTCACGGCAAAATTTGTGAATATTCACAAATTTCAAAATTTCACTGTGAATGGAAAAAAAAACAAGCGCTGTCTCCCGTGCTTGCTTTTCATTTTGCCACCGGGTGGGCCAGGTCCCGGGGGCATGCTTATTTAGTAAATTGAGGAAAGGGGCTTGTGGGCCCCCCACTTAGGGCTTATTAAAGGCCTGAGGACCATCACCTCCCTGGGGCTCAACAACAAAATGTCAGGGGGGTCACGTGGACCCCCCCCCTCGAGGGACAACCAGCTCCCCGGGGCTTCACTTATTAAATTAGGTGGGAGGCACACAGACCTCCCAGGGACCACCACCTCCTCTGGGCTATATTTAAAAAAAGAAAAAAACGGGGGGTGGGAGGGGTGCATGGACCAACCCCCTGGGGGCCACCACCTCCAACTCCCAGAGGCCATAAACATTCTTTAAAATATGAAGGGGGCCGTGCGGCCCCCCCTTTTGGAGCCTTTTATGGCCCTGGAGACCATCACCCCCAGGGCCAACTCCTGCTACCTCCCGAGGTGCCCACCATGAAGATGTAGCTGTTTGCTTTTGTTTGGCAGGATCTATGACAACTCCTGCCATACAAAAGCAAACATCTCTGCTCCCAGCAAGCGGGAGCATTAAAACTGCTCCTGCTTGCTGAGAGCGGAATGATGGAGATGCTTAAGGAACTATGACATTGGCAAAGTTACAGACACACAATGTCAGTGGAGACATTTAGGCAGCTGCAGTAGAGGAGATGCACTATACATTTACTCAATGAGGTAGCACTAACTAATTAGCCAAAAGACAGTACTTCAGTTGGGTAGACATTCTGCACAAAATGCTGGCCTCTTTTTGGATAAGTATGTAGGGCAGGATTTATTCTGGCACAATGCTCATTTCACAGAAATGAAACCTCAAAGGGAAGCATTTACAGATAAAAACAGAGCAAGTGCTCCACATCTGGAGAGTACTAATCATCCAAATTCCTTGTGCATGGTCAAGGCAATTCAAGTATTTTTTTCTCTGCATTTTCACCTTGAAAGGTTATCCGTAAACCTTGATAGAGAAGTTGAGTGGTTATAGGGGGTTGGTCGCAGGGCCTGGCTTGGGGCCAGGCCCAGGAGCCAACCCTCTACAGTGCATGGCCAAGGCGGTGTGTGGCGCTGGGTGGGTGGTTCTAGGGGGTTGGCCTCAACGGGAAGGCATTTGGACAAATTTTAGGTGTGTGGGCTATCACGCCATAACGGGCACCAGCGGCAGTCAGGAATGCCCAATCACAGCTGATTTGAAGGAATATATATATATATATACATATAGTCAATAAAAAAAAAAAAAAGGTTAAAGCTTAGTTATAGTTACGAGAAAACATATTTTCCCTATACAATCCAGGCTTACGCTACACAAACTTTACAAATTTGGATGCTATAATTATACCTTTCATTTACAATTCATCCAGCACCTTCAATTTTTTTTAAGTATCTGAACTCGTTACACACTCATTTCAGCTCCCTAAACAGACAATTTCAATGTTTTAAAAAAAAATATGCTTCAAATTGTAGAGTCCAATGTCACAAGTCGAGAGTTGTTATGTGGAGGTTCATACTGTACAATGGAGGAAAGTATTGTAAAGTCTATTATCATAGAGTAGAGTAGAGTTTAAAAGTGAATCATACAGTGTAGTAAAGTGTTATATAGTGTTGTGGCATAGTATTTCATATAGTGGAATCAAGTATCGTAGACTGGAGCAGTGAGTTGTATTGTGGAATGGCTTGTTGAACAGTAGAGTAGAATGTCATAGATTGTCATAGAGTGGAGTAGAATGTTTTAGAGTGGAGAAGGGTGAAGTAGAGTGTCATAGCGTGGAGTATTGTCAGGTGGAGTGCTGTAGAGTACAGTGGAAGAGAGTGCTGGAGAGCGGAGTGCCATATCATATAGTGGAGTGGTGAATCATAGATAAAAGTTGAGTGGTGTGTCATGGAGTGTCATACAGTGTAGTACCGTGGCATATAGTGGATGGGCATAGAGTGCAGTACCGTTTTGTAGAATGCAGTTGCATACAGTGGAGTAGAGTGTTGGACAGTGGAGGGGCGTAGAGCGGAGTATATTTCAGTGGCGTAGAGTGGGATAAAGTGTAGTAGTGTGGAGTAAAGTGTCATAGAGTGAAGTGTCGTAGACTATAGTGGTGTGGATTGCAGTAGAGTGGAGTGGTGTAGCATTCAGTAAAGTGTCATAAACGTGAGTAGCATGTTGTATAGTAGAGCGTAGTGAGGTGTCGTTCAGTATTGGAAAGTGATGTAGACTACAGTGTAGTATAATGGAATATAGTATAGCTGATTTTTGTAGAGTGGAGTGCTATACAGTACAGTACAGCATTGTAGAGTGTGTGGCATACAGTGTTACAGAGTACAATGCCATAGATTGTCATAGAGTGGAGTGGCGTACAGTGGAGTAGTGGAGTGGAGTACTGTGTCAGAGTAGAGTGGAGTCAAGTGGGGCGCAGTGGCATACAAAGAGTTGCATGTAGGCCCTCATTATGACATTGTCGGTAAATGCCACTTACTGCCACGGTGACGGCCGCCAACATACCACGCAGTGGTGATTATCCGTTCGCCATATTATGACACACACACACACCAATCCGACAGAATACTGCCACATACACAAATCCACCAGCCCAAAAGTCAGTGCTAAAGTGTCGGTACCAACACCTGTACCGTTACGCCAACAAAACAACGCCCACTACATCATGACCCACGAATCACCACGGCGGACATTCAATGGCGGTAAACCATTGGCAGTACACACTGGCGCGCTCAGAATGGACACCCGAATACTAAACTGCACAACATTGGCCAATACCAAAAACACACACCTGACACATACACACCCACCCACCCACAACACTATAAAACACAAACCCATTTCACTCACAACCCATTCCGAATACAAATTATTGCCACCAGACTGACACCAAGACCACTGCGAGAACTAGACACACAAACCACATATACCCATACATCCCTCACGCAGCCCACTACGCACACCCAACCACAGCACCCAACACCCACACACTTACACACACCATACGACACCCATGTCCCGACAAAGGCACTCCCGTTTCACAGATGAGGAGTTGAGGGTCATGGTGGAGGAAATTGTCAGGGTAGAGCCACAGCTGTTTGGAGCACAGGTACAGTAAATATCCATTGCCAGGAAGATGGAGCTATGGAGGAGGATCGTGGACATGGTGAACTCCGTGGGACAGCATCCAAGAACAAGGGACGACATCAGGAAGAGGTGGAATGACCTACGGGGGAAGGTACGTTCCATAGCAGCAAGGCACCAGCTCGCCATCCAAAGGACTGACTATGGACCCCACCTCCTCCCTCATAGCTCACAGTATGGGAGAAGCAAGTCTTGGCAATCCTGCATCCTGAGGGACTCACTAGAGTTGCTGGAGGACTGGACACTGGTGAGTAAACATTTATTACTTATCAACCCCCATACCTGCACGCCATCTCACACCCTCACCCTCACTCCCATCATTTCACTCCATTCCACACACTGCACCTACACATATGACTACACCCAATGCCCAGTTCTTCATGCAATACCAATGCATGGACAGCCCTCCCAGCCCTGCATGGATACCCATCACTAAAGCATGCACAGCATAGGGTAGCTAACAATCCCACAATACATCAACATACACAAACCAAGGTGGCAGGGCAACAGCACGGATAGAGGGTAAGCTAGGGATGTACAATATGTAACAGGCATGAAGCATAATACATCACTTACATCCCTGCAGGTGCCCCAGCCAATGTCAGGGGAGAGGAGGTACCACGAAAAACCAGTCCTCCAACAGAAGATGTCCCCAGTGATGACAGTAACTCTGGACTTCAGGATCTGGATCAACAACCTTGCCCATCAGGGAGCACTGGACAGTCAGTCACCCCAGCCCACTCACAGTCCACCACAGAGCCTCCCTCTAAAGTATCCAACACCACAGTACCCACCCAGCGTCTCCACACCTCTGTCCCCAGGACACGTCAATCAGCAGTGTGCCCACCTGTACAGGGACCCCAGTCCACACCTCACACCAAAGACAATCAGGGTCCTGGGGTCAGTGGCAGTGGGCACGCCGTTCAGGGGACAGAGGCACAAGAGAACAGGGACACTGGGAGGACCGCTGTGTGCCAGGGGGAAGACAGGCCCAGGAACCGACTCTCCAGGAGGCACTCACCAAGATCCTGGGTGCCTACCAACAATCCCAGGACACGATGGGCTAGATCCTT
Source organism: Pleurodeles waltl (assembly GCF_031143425.1). Classification (NCBI taxonomy): domain Eukaryota; kingdom Metazoa; phylum Chordata; class Amphibia; order Caudata; family Salamandridae; genus Pleurodeles; species Pleurodeles waltl. The sequence goes on along the minus strand of NC_090445.1, from coordinate 427,308,854 downwards.
GACAACATGCAGGAGAACAAGTGGCTGCAGGAGGAACACCATCTGGATATCAGGGAGGACTTGCAGGCTCTCAGCACCACCATGATCTCCATAGCAGGGGTGCTGGCAGACATGGCCAACATCATGAGGTAATCAACAGCACACCAGCGGGCCCCTACCACTAGCCAGTCTATTGACCACCCCACCACCACCGCTGCAGTTAGTGGGCAGGAGGCCCCGACACAGGACCCATAGGCACCAGCACCCCTCCCGCTGCAGAAGGTGATCCACCCCGTAAATGTTCCCTGCGACCAAGGCAGAAGCCAGAGACACTTGCCAAGACCAAGACCACCGCCAGGAAATGAGACTGTCCTGTTTGTCCCCCTTGTGTCATCTTGTCCACTTTGAACTGCCTTTGCTCCCCTTTCTATGGCCCCTTGAACACTGCACCTGTGCTACAAACAGACTGGAACAATACCCTGGACTTTCCTCTACCATCACCCCATTACATTGCACTTTACCTTCAATTTGATAGCACTACAATAAACACCCTGGAACACAAGTTGACTGATAGTATTTTATGTGTTGAGAATGGGAATTCAGGGGAACAGTCACATCTGGTGCAAATGATATGAACACTGTGATAGCATACAATTAATGGCCTGTAACTGTCTGTAGTAATCACATCAGGACACTGTTGTCATATTACCAACATCTGTAAAATGACTAGCCATAGGTGACAGTCACAGTTGAGATGCAAAGGAAGCAAATGCCATCATGCCACAGTCACACAGATAAAATCAATAGTCAGAGCAATGATCAGTTCCACTGCCTCACCCGTGTGTCATTGGAAGTATTGACGTATAACTGATGTTCTGTTGTCCATATCCTCATCCTCTGCCTCCTCATCCTCACTGTCCTCAGGGTCCACTGCTGCCACAGGGGCATCTCCAGTCTCCTCCTCCTGCAGAAAAGGCATGTGTAGTCTGAGGGCCAGGTTGTGCAACATGCAGCATGCCACTACTATCTGGCAGACCTTCTCGGGTGAGTAGCACAGGGATCCACCTGTCAGATGGAGGCAACTGAGTGTGGCCTTCAGGAAGCGGAAGGTCCTTTCGATTTTTCTTCTGGTTTGCCGATGTGCCTTATTATCACGGTTCTCAGGCCCTGTCCTGAATTCCTCACTGGGGTCAGGAGCCACAATAGGTTTGGGTAGCCAGAGTCACCTGCAAGTATTGAGGGACAAACGTTAGCCTAACACAATGTTATGGGGATAACACCTGCAGGCATACATTGACATACAGAGGGTGGGGAATCTGGCTCACCTATTAGCCACACCTTGTGCCTCTGTAGTTGGGCTATCACATTTGGGATGTTGCTATTCCTTGGGACAATGGTGTCATGCACCGACCCATGATACTTGGCAGTGACGTGGGAGATGTACTGGTCCACAAGGCACACCATTTGCACATTCATTGAGTGGAAACTCTTCAGATTCCTGAACACCTGTTCATTCTGGTGGGGGGGGGATGAACGCAATATGTGTACAGTCAATCACCCCAATAATATTGGGGATATTCCCCATTGCATAGAATCCTGCCTTAACAGTGGCCAAATCTTCCACCTGGGGGAAAACAATGTAGCTGCATACGTGCTTCACCAGGGCAGATAGAACCCTTGCCAGCACGATTGAGAACATTGGCTGAGACATTCCTGCTGCCAAGCCCACTGTCACTTGGAAAGAACCAGTTGCCAGGAAATGGAGCACTGATAGCACTTGCACAAGAGGGGCGATCCCAGTGGGATGACGGATGGCTGATATCAGGTCAGGCTCCAATTGGGCACACAGCTCTGTGATTGTGGCTCTGTCAAGTCTATAGGTGAGTATGATGTGCCTGTCCTCCAGCGTAGCCAAGTTCACAAGGGATCTGTACACAGGGGTTTGTCTCCTCCTCCTATTCATCCGCAGGGGTAGGTATCCAAGGGACACAAGAGTGAGTAGGCTGTCACAATGTGAACAATGGAACCACCACCTTAGTGTACATACAGCATCAATGTGATGGGACAGTGGGAATGGCAATGTATGTGCAATTTTAGGCAATGACACAGTTATGGGTTATCTGATCGTTGTCCACCACCTTGAAATGGCGACCGCCTGTCCTATATCTTGGGACAGGTGGAAGTGAGGTAACTCCACCGACGTTGGGCGTCGTAGCGGAAGGCGGTCTTGCACCGCCGTGCAATTCCTCATTGGCTAATATGGGGCTCTATGGAGTACAGTGGTCAATGGGGATCAGCGCCGGCGGTGACAGTGTACACCGCCACGGACATGACTTCCATTTTCTATCTAAATCCTCACTTGTTTCCTGACTTTCCACAGGACGACACCTACACTGCGTGTGCTGCTGTGACCTGTGTCTGGAACCTACCATGGCCCGTGTGACCGGAGAAAGGGCCCCTGCCTTCACTTCGGAGGAGTTGGAGTGACTGATGGATGGGGTCCTTCCCCAATATGGACTTCTGTATGGGCCTCCAGACCAACAGGTGAGTACACTCTGGGCACCATGGATGTGGGAAGTATGCATGGAGATGTGTGTGCAGGGATCATGTCATCGGGGGAATGTCTGGTGGTAGTGTACATGGTGGGTGCCGGACGATGTGTGTGCCATTGGTGATGGAAACTGGATTTGTGGGCCATATGTGTGACAGGCTGGATTGTATATGTAAAGGTGTCCTCCTGTCTGCATTCCCTCTGCAGGTCAGCACCCATCAAAAGAAGGGATTGTGGCGTGCCATCGCCAAGGACGTGCGGACCCTGGGGGTCTACAGCAGGCGGAGTACCCACTGCAGAAAACGGTGGGAGGACCTGAGATGCTGGGCATGGAAGACCGCTGAGGCCCAGCTGGGGATGGCCTCCCAACGAGGGAGGGGTGCCCATCGGAACCTGACCCCCCTGATGGCCCGCCTACTGGAGGTGGCCTACCCAGAGCTGGATGGGCGCTTGAGGGCATCACAGCAGCCACAAGGGGGTGAATCTAGTGGGCATTACTACAATAATTGGTAGGTGGCATGGGATCCGGGTGGTGGGTGTGAGTTAGTGGGTGCCCATTAATGCCAGGACAGACATTGCAGCGTGATACAGCTCAAGGGTAATGGGTGTATGGCAAATTCAGGTAACGTAGCTCATTTGCATTCCATGTCAGTCAGGGCTTTATGGGTCCCAGAGGGTGTGCAGTTGGTGGTGTTTGGCCCTCATCCTGCTGTGGCATCTAGCCAAATCAATACCAGTGCAATGCATTGTGCTCTATCCTGATCCCTGTGTGTGATGGTCTGTGAATGCTAACTGTGGTGTTGGTGCTGTAATTGAACCAGTGCTCCCTTTCTCTCCCTCCCTTTTTCTCCTTCTGTCATCCTGTCTATGTGTGCATTAGCATCATCTGGTGGAGGAGCAGGGGCACTGGCGACAGAGGGAGCTGCATCCCCTAGGACCCAGAAGGCAAAGTCCACCGACGCCGAGGGAACCAGTGGGACGGAGAGCGAGGGGAGCACCACGCAGAGACAGGAGGTGACAACACTGACTCAGATACCTCCTTCGATGGAAGCTCCCTGGTGGTAGCGGACACCTCTGTGACCACCCCAACTGCAAATAAAGCCGCCACCTCCGTACTAGCACCGACCTCCCAGTAGCCCCTCAGCGAGTTGCTCGTGGCCGCTCACCCAGGAGGGTGGGCTTCTCCTTCGCCCCAGGCACCTCAGGCCCTGCCCCAGCGAGCCCTGCTGCCCTGAGTGAGGAGACTATTGACCTCCTGGGATCCATCTCTGTAGGGCAGTCAACCAGTGTGAATGCCATCCAGAGGCTGGCATCTCAGATGCAGTAATGCAATGCATTCCTGGAGGGCATCCACAGTGGATTGGCAGCCCAACAGAGATCGATTCAGGCTCTGGCCTCCTCTCTGATGGCAGCCGTTGTCCCTGTTCTTACCGTTCCCCCTTCAACTACCACTTTCCAGTCCCAGTCTCCTCAACCCCAACCCATCCCATGCACACATACAGACGAGCATGCACACAAGACAACACTTAAGAGTGGCAAAGTCAAACACAGGCACCACACTTCAGCCTTCAAGCACTCACGCAAACACCAGACAGTTGCACACACAACCACACCCACTGCCTCCACTGTCTCCCCTCCTCCTCCACCTCCCTCCCACTCACGTCCACACTCACACCTGCATGCACTGCTTCAACAGGAACCACCACCATCACCACACCAAGCAGCACACACACCTCACTAGCCGACACCTCCACAACATCCATCCATGCGTCCCCTGTGTACTCTCCCACCCTGTCAGTCCCCCCCAAAGGACACAAACGTAGGCACTCAGACACCCAACTGCCATCCACTTCACATAAGCACACTACCCATGCACCTGCACCCAAGTCCAGCAGACTGCTCCTCCAAAAACCACCCCCTCAACCTCCACTCCCATCCCACCTCCCTCATCCTGCCCTACTGTCCCTAAGAAGCTTTTCCTTGCTCAAGTTGACCTCTTCCCTCCCCTTCCACTCCCCGTCTTGCCCGTAAGAGCAGGGTCCCAACAACCCAGCCCAGCACCTCAGCCAAACAGTCCATGGGGACAGTGGAGACATCTCCTAGTGGTGGAGGCAAGACAGTGAAGGATCCCACTCCACCAGCGAGGAAGGGGAAGGATCCCACTCCTCGAGCCAGGAAGGGGAAGGATCTCACTCCACCAGCCAGGAAGGGGAAAGATCCCACTCCAACAGCCAGGAAGGAGAAGGATCCCCATCCAACAGCCAGGAAGGGAAAGGAACCCTCACCTCCTGCCAGGAAAGGGAAGAAGCCCCCACCTCCAGCTGAGACACAGCAGCACTCGCCTCCAACGGAGACTGCCCAGGAGGCACCTTCCACAGCTGAGACACAGCAGCCCTCGCCTTCAGAGGAGGCTGCCCAGGAGGCACCTTCCACAGCTGAGACACAGCAGCCCTCACCTCCAATGGAAGTTACCCAGGAGACACCTTCGCCAGCTGAGACACAGCACCCCTCATCTCCAGCAGAGGCTGGCAGGGTACCAACACCACAACCACCACCACCAGTGGTCATGGAGCCCTCACCTCCGGCTGAAATGATGCAGCCTTCACCTTCACCAGCGGACATGTAGGCTGCCCTCCAGGGACTGCTGTACAAGGAGCCCCCTCCAAAAGCAGTGGGAAAGTCCCCCACCTCAGAGACTGTGACCTTGCACTCCCCAGCATTGGGAAATGGGCATGGAGCCTCCTGCAGAAGCAGTGAGCAAGTTACCGACTTCGGCTGAGGTGCCACTCACCCCCACTTCCCCCTGAGGCACCTCCCCACTTCAATAATGATGCCCCTGCACAGTTCTGAGAGGATGTTGTCAGGAAACAAGTTGGGCCTTGAACTGTGCCCTATGGCCATGTGAGCCCTTAGTACTTTGGACTGGGCATTGGCCCTTTGTGGACAATTGTACATATCTCTTTGTTTTCCAATTGGTTCATGTAGTGGCTTTTGCCTTGCTAATACATTTTAAGTACTTCCAAACTCTAGTCCTTGTATTATTATGCTGTGTGTCGTGTGCCATTGGTTTACGTCTGCAGCTGGTTGTGTGTATGGTGTGTGTGTGTCAGGTGTGTGTGTCACTCTCTTTTTCCTCCCTCCCTCCCTTGTGTGCTAGGTTGCTGTAGTCACCATCGTTGTCTTCATCGGCGTTGGTGTTCCAGGTGGAGCATGACGTAGAAGAGCATTGGGAAGACTTGCAGTTCTGGTTCCATGGCAGTGTTGGTCTTCTCTGTGTCTCTGATGGTGAGTCTTTTGTCTTCAGTGCAGTGTTTCCGCCAGGCTTTTGATGGCGTTGGTTCCACCCCAGAAATCATGGCGGATTGCAGTGTCATGATATGGTGGCCGGTACCTTGTTTTCCGCCTGCCTGTTGATGACTACCGCTGTGGTGAGTGTTGTTAACGCCCTGGCGAATGGTGTGGTACATTGGCTGTCTATGAGAGTTCTCACCGCCATGGTCTTAATTTGGTGGTAATTACTGCCAGCCTGTTGGCAGCATTTCTGCCCCTTTATCACTCACCGCCAATGTCATAATGCCCACCATAGTGTTGTATAATGGACTAGAGTATCGTACAGAGTACTGAGTACACTGGAGTGGCGTCCAATCGAATAGGATAGAATGAAGTGGAGTAGAGTGGAGTGTTATACACTGGAGTGGGGCAGAGAGGAGTAGTGTACAGTGGAGTGGCATACAGTGGAATATCGTTTTGTGGAGTGATGTAGAGTGGAGTTGCATACAGTGAAATAAAGTGGAGTGGAGTGGCATACAGTAGAATGGTTTAGAGTGGAAAATCATATAGTAGAGTAGTGTCCAATGGAGTGTTGTACAGTAGAGTGACGTAGAATGGAGTGGTGTAGAGTGGAGGTACATACAGTGTAAGAGCGTAGAGTGTAGTACTGTATAGTGGCATTGCATTACAGTGTAGTGCCATAGAGTGGAGTCTCATACAGTGGAGAGGCGAAGAGTAGAGTGGCATAGGGTGGAAAGGCATATACTGGAGTGGTTGCAGTGGTGTGGCAGACAGATGTATGTAAAATTTAGCAGCAATGTAGATTATGGTATGCATAATAGCACAAAACAGCAAGTTGCACTGGCTTATATTTCTCCAGATTTGCCAATCAACGTAGTGCCACGCATGGTGCCCTTGTTTTGCTTTGTAGATGCAAGGGTGCTGCAATCCAATAATATAGCTCAGCCTTACTTATATCTTCGGCTATAGTATACCATAATAACTTTGAAATATACCATGGTACATGGCGATGACAACTCAGTATGTAGTTGAGTAATGGCTGTTTTTAGAGAATGAAAAGGCAGCCATATGTTCTTTACTACACTTTGGCTGTGTTCAGTGTTAGGGCTTTAGATATAGGTAAGTATTAGCCTTTTTGTTAAAGTGGTAATAGGTAGGGAAATGTATTTATTTATTTTGATTTATTTTTAAATATGTTTAAGGCCATGTACAGTAGTAGTTTCACAAAATGTTGTGAAATTCTGCAAATGTACTGCAGTGAAAGATATCATTGAGTTTAAATGCCTTATAACTTAAAAATACTTACTGTACTTAACTACAGTAGCCAAAAAGCATAATCTCTGCACCATACTGTATAATCCTACCAAATTTCATGTAAATCCATTCAGCCCCTTTTTCGCTACGTCAAATACAATAATGGAGCATTATGTAGTATTGTGGAATGGCATGTCGAAACAGTAGAGTAGGATGCATTGGTGGAAAAACTTGTTTTGGGACCCACTTTTATCTTTGCATCCCTTAACTATTCATCACAAACATTTACATCATCTCAAAATGTAGAAAATGCTCTAGGGTTGGGAAGTTTTGTGGTGATTCGTCAAATGGGTGGAAAGTTATTAGGGAGCTAATATCTGAGGAATTCCTATCCTTGGGAATACTAACTATAAATGCAGAGGGGCAATCACAGGTGATGTGATTTCTTTCTTTTTATCTGTTCTATTTGTTATGTATTTGTTTATTGGTTTACATAATCACGTGACCATATATGAGACTTTTAGTTGTTCGTGTGGTAATTCTGAAACTTCACATATGCAGTCTAGTTTATTTTTTGGGCTTCCTTGCTACTTTTAGAAGGACTGTGCTACATATGAAGGCCAAAGTAAATGAAAAGCAATAGTTGTTATTAAAATTGCGCTTATTATTTTTTCCTCCTGGCCAATTATAATGTCCTCCATGTAGTTGTTATTTTTTATAACCAACTTTATTGTTTTATTTGTGCAATAACATGTCACAGTGCAGATTAAACAACTCGTAGTGTTACAATACTTCATGTGTCTTGTTGTGGTATAATTTATCATGCAAGTGTCAACAGTCAGTAGTGCCCCGGCCTCCCCAAAGCCTGTTACCATGATAAACATTTACATTTCCAGTTCTGATCATGCAGCCCCCAACTATATGGACCAAACCTTATAATGTTTTCTTGGGTAGCCCCTCGCCTGGTACATCGGCCACTCCATTGGGGCACACCAGTCCATCCCCTGCCTCCACTTTGACAGGGAAGGAGGCTCGCTCCTCACCCATTGTGCAGCAATATCTCTTTTGGCTATGAGCAGTGCTGGGCCCAATAACGTTCTTAGTGCCCGTGAACCACCAACTCCCTCCATCACTCCCCAAGAGGACCGTCAACCGAGAGGGCTCCAGGGAAAGTTCCAACACCGTGGAGAGCTCATTCAGGATTTGTGACCAATAGCTTGTGATGACGGGGCAAGACCAGACTACATGGAAAAAGTCAGCAGGTGAGTGGGAACACCTATTACATTGTAGGTTAGGTCGTAGCCCTGCCCGGTAGAGCCTGGTGGGGGGTAGATATGCATTGTGTAGGTAATATGTTTGTACCACGCGTAATTAGGCAGATATAGTATTAGCACAGGGTGCCATCAACGCATTACTCCAGTTCTCGTCATCTATCAGTCTGATCCAAGTTTCCCAACGGGAACGTAAGGGTTGGAGAGATGAAGAGGCATTCAGTACTAAGGAGCGATATATCTGAGATACCCCCCCAGTGCCCAGGACCCCCATCATCGTCTTGGCCTCCATGGGGCTGAATTCAGTAATAGGGGCATCTTTGGGAGCGTGTACCTTCAATGCATGTCTTAACTGTAGGAATGTGTGGAATTGGGTCTTGGCCAGCGCATATGTCTGCTGAAGTTTTTGAAAGGAAATCATATGAGTGCCCTCCCAGATGTCGCCCACCAATGTGAGGCCTATGGCATCCTATTGTGAGAATCCCTCTACGACCGCTACTTCATGCAGTTGTGTAGCCCGCCATAAGAGAGTGTGTTCGGTGATCTGGCTCCACCATCCCGTATGTTTTTGGCCTGAGCGCCACCAGCTAAGGACCTGACACGTTACCTCAGGAATGGCCCTGGGGATAGGACTACCATACAACATATCGATGATGGTGAGAAACCCATCGTTGAGAGCTCCAGGTGGTAGGCCGGGTAGTCCCAACCCCCGTAAGCCAATCATTGATGATCAATAATGCATAGGCAAATGGTAGAAGTACAGATTTGACATGCCTAAACCACCCTCATAGATACCTCGTTAGCATATATCCCAGGAAATGCATCATCTGCTGTTGTGCCAGACGAATGCATGAGCAACTCTGTCCATCTCTTGGAACCACTGACGTGGCAGTTGAAAGGGGAGATTCTGGAGGATGCAAAGGAAGTGAGTAGAATTAACATCTTGTTAAGTGCTATACAGCTCATAATATTCAGAGGTAGCGTTTGCCATCGCCCAAGGTCAGCCCTCACTTTCTTGGTAAGGGGGTGATATTGAGGGCCCAGGTCAGGGTCGGCTCCAGAGCCGCTCTGATGCCTAGGTAGGTGAAGTTAAGGTGCTGGATGGCAATGTTTGATTGCAAGTCTACAGTGTAGTGGGAGCCCGTGAGAGTGACCAGAAGAGATATTTTGTGGTTCACGCAGAGGCCTCTTTGAAGGCCTGGAGCAAGTAAAAGCATCTAGGACTGCTTACCACCGGGTAAGATAAGTAGAGTAACACATCATCAGCGTATAGAGATATGCGATCCCCCCTCACTCACTGCCACTCAGTAAGAAAAGAGTCTTGCCGGATTGTGTGCTAAATGTTCTATTGCAAGGGCAAAGAGGAATGGGGATAGAGGACAGCCCTGCCTTGTCCCCCTAACGATGGGAAAGACCTCCAAAAGTACGCAGTTGACAAGAACACGAGCTGTCGGCGCTTGGTATAGAAGCTATACCATACGACGAAATGCGCCCCAGACCCACTTTTTGAAGAACAAGGTCCAGGTACCCCCAGTCCACTATATTGAACACTTTTTTGAAGTCTATTAGTAGTAAGGCAAGTGGAGAGGGGAGTGTGTGCCAATGTGCCAGTGCAACATGGAGCCTTCGCAGACAATGCCGAGTTCTATGGGTGGGCATAAATCCGCACTGATCGGGATGGATCAGTGTAGGAAAGTTGTCTCTTTCTAGCTTGGTTACCCCCACTTTTGGCCTGTTTGTCAGTGTGTTTGACTGTGTCTACTGGGATACTGCTAACCAGGACCCCAGTAGTTATGCTCTCTCCTATAAATTTGGTTGCTAATAACTTTTTATTCCCACAATTGGCATACTGGTGCCCTCATGTAAGCCCCTAGTATATGGTACCCAGGTACCCAGTGCACTGGGGTTCCAGGGGATCCCTATGGGCTGCAGCAGTTATTCTGCCACCCAGGGGGAGCCCATGCAAAGGGTTCTGCAGGCCTGCCATTGCAGTCTGCATGAACCGGGTGCATGCACCGGTTTTCACTACAGGTCATTACACCAAGTCACTATAAGTCACCCCTATGGTAAGCCCTCTCGGCCCAGAGGGCAGGGTGCATGTACCTGTGTGTGAGGGCACCCTTGAACTAGCAGAGGTACCCCCACAAACTCCAGACCCATTTTCCTGGACATTGTGTGTGCGGGGATGCCATTTTACGCGTGTACTGGACATAGGTCACTACCTATGTCCAGCTACATAATGGTAACTCCGAACCTAGGCATGTTTGGTATCAAACATGTCAGAATCATACCCCAATACTTTTGCAAGTATCGAAAGTATGATTCCATGCACTCTGGGGGCTCCTTAGAGGACACCCAGCATTGCTCCTACAGCCTTCTGAGGTTTTCCAGGCAGCCCAAGCCGCTGCCACCTCATAGACAGGTTTCTGCCGTCCTGTTGCTTGAGAAGCTCAAGCTCAGGAAGGCAGAACAATAGATTTCCTCACCATCGACCAACTCCTGCTATCTTCATCTTGGTGGGTGGGGGCTCCTGCCCCCACTAGACTCTGCTGTGACTTCTGGACTTGGTCCCCTCTTTTCACAGATCATCCTCTTCAGTAATCCACCGTTGGTGTCTTACAGTCGCCTCTGGGTTTTGCATTTCACTTGTTTTCTTCTAAGTGGGTGTTTTGGGAACAGTCTAGTGATTTTCTCTTGCTTTCCTGGTGGGGGGATGTTGTGGTACTTACCTTTGTGCTTTTCTAGTACCCCCAGCTACCTTCTACACATTCCATTTACGTAGGTGGGGGTGCAACTCTTGCATTCCAATTTTTTTTTAGTATATGGTTTGTGCTCCCCCCAGGGGCACTCTTCTCTCTTGTGTTCTAGCTTACTTTACACTGTTTTCTAACTATTCTTATGCCTATTTCTGACAACTAGTGTATATAATTCGTGTATTACTTACCTCCTAAGGGATTATTGCCTCTATAGTAATTTTGGTGTTTTGCTACCAAAATAAAGTACCTTTATTTTCGTAACACTGAGTGTTTTCTTTCATGTGTATAAGTGCAGTGTGACTACAGTGGTACTGCATGAGCTTTGCATGTCTCCTAGATAATCCTTTGCTGTTCTTCCATCACTACCTCTACAGTGCCTGGCTTCTAGACACTGCCTACACTTCACTAATAGGGAAAACCTGGACCTGGTGTAAGGTATAAGTACCTTAGATACCCACCACACACCAGGCCAGCTTCCTACATTCAGATGATGCAAGACTGTCTTCAGGCCAGTAGCCAAGACAGTGGCATATATCTTTACTTCCCCTTGATTAGCAAAATAGGCCGGTAGGCTGCACAGGATACAGAGGGGGGCTGGGATTTTGGGAGTACTACGATTGTGGCCTGGTCCAGGTCATAGGGCAGAGCTCCCCTTTGCAAGGCTTCGTTATAAAGGCTGTGAAGTTGAGGTACCAATATGTCCCGAAACTTAGAGTAGTATTCAACAGGGTAACCATCTGGGCCGGAAGTCTCCCCGACTTCAGGGCTGCAATAACCTCACCAATCTCTTCTGGCATTATGGGTCCTACTAAAGTTCTACCTACAGAGGCTGGGAGGCAAGACATGGGTATCTCGTTCAAGAGCGGTGCATCCCGTTCAGTGGTCGGTCTAGGCACAGCTGTGTACAGGGTGGCATAATATTGAGTGAAAGTAGAGGCTATGCCATGGGGGGTGGTATGAATTGTCCCGTCCGTATCCATCATCTCAGGGAGGCACACCAAATCTGTTTCCCTTCTTCAAGGGAGAGAGTCCTGATTTCCTCTCTCACCAGCTCCAGGGCACGTTTCTGGCCTTCCCACTCCCCTCGTCCAGGTTGCTCTCCAGTAGCAGTGCTTGAGCCTCGAGCTGTGTTGTGCGTGTCTGCCTCTCCTTTTCCTGCTGGCGCAGGAGAGCCTTGGCATGGCCATGGATAGTGGCCTTGCCTGCCGCCCAAACATTAAATTGGACTGGACCGTGCCTGTGTTTTCCTGAAAATAATGCTCAATTTCTCTGAAGAGGCCGGTGGAGTAGGAAGCATCTTGTAAAGCCCACGCATTGAGGCACCACATAGGTCTCCAAGTGGGGTTAGAGGAGCCAATGGTCAGGAGTATTGGGGCGTGGTCAGAAACGCCTTGGGCGAGTATCTAAAGAGCCTGTCAATATGAGCATGTGTGTGATGAGCCGCAGAGGTGTGAGCGTACTGTCGGGAGCGAGGTGCCAAATCCGCCACACGTCACAAAGGCCAAGACTCAATATCCATTTATCAAGAAGGGTGGATCCGCTGCAGCGGGTCAGCAAAGGGGGGACTGCATTCACATTGCCCCCTTTAATAGTAGGACCCAAGGGCATATGAGTTATTGTGTCCGTAGTGTGGTGAAGGGCAATTCAAACACTGTGAGGGGGAGGGGGCATATACATTGAGTAAGTTGATAGGGTTGCCTTCTACCACGCCCGTCAGGGCAATATCTCCCATGAGGGTTGGACCATGTCTGGTGCACCACCATGGGATAACTGCGGTGCAGGAGTATTGCGACTCCCCTGGCTCCACGCGCAAAACCTGTGTGGTATACACGGTCAAATCCATATTGGGCAAGGAACGGACAGGAAGCACCCATTAGGTGTGTTTCTTGTAGGAATAGGATAGAGGGTCAAAGTCACTGCACATGACGCAGCACAGCCGCCATTTTGATTTTATTGAGGAGCCTGTTGACATTCCAGGATATTATGTTGCAGAGGGCCATGAAGTGTGGACGGGAGAAATTTTGTCTGGGGAGGACCACATGCCAGAAAGCATCTGAGGCCTCCTGAAGGGACCTGCAGTGTGGATTTGAGCATGTGTGTGAATCTCATCTATACATGACTTTTTAGTTGTGCATGACATCAACATGTAAAACAGACAATAGTACCAAAACATTAATGAACTATGATTAACATCCCCCAACAACCCCTCTCCCCATACTTCCTGTCCCAACTGAAGAAGCACCTGTGGTCTTTTGATAATTTCCCAACAATAACCAAAAAGGAAAGAAAATTAGACGGTATGGAGTGGTGGACCACTCCAAGAAGCAGGATCTCATGGCTGCCATGTTGAATAGCCTGACCTGCCACCACATCACTCCATTGTGATCAGTTAGAATGCTGGTGTTTGACTCAGTCTCTCCCCCCAGGTGGGGCGTCCAAACACAGTAGACCGGACTGCAAGGGGCATCAGCATGCTGAGAAGTTGGTGGGCCAGGAGACCCAGAGCTAAGCGATCATGAAGCATGTGGGGTCTTTCGCCTCCCGCGGTGATATCGGGGGCGGGAGCGCTTAGGTCAGGCACCCCCTCCCCAGACACCCCGAGTATGTGGGCCGAGGCCTGGTCAGAGGGAGCATGAGCATTGGGGCACGTCCAGAGCCGCCTCTCCTCTGTTGCCCATTCCCATGCAGACTTGGGGGTGTAGAAGAAATGGGCCGTGCCGGCATGCAGGACCTTAAGGCGGGCTGGAAAAAGGAGCATATATTGCAGGTGTAGTGCTCTCAGCTTCTGTTTAATTTGTTCATAGGAGCGTTGCCTGGCCTGAACTTCATGAGAGTAATCTTGGAAGATTAGGATCTTTGAGTTTTGGAAATGCACTCCATCTTGTCGGCGGGCCTCTGTCAGAATACAGTTGCGGTCTCTAAAGTTGAGGAATCAGGCGATCAGCACCCTAGTTGGTACACTAGGAATGGGGTTTGGCAGAGAGCGCTCCGTGGGCTCATTCCACAGTAAACCACAAAGACAGTTTATCAGAAGGTACCCATGACTTGAGCCACGTCTAGACCGATTCTCTGCATCTTCTGCAAGCTGTTGTAGTTCATGAGTGTGAGTGAGTAGACAATTCACCTTGGTCTTTAAGTCTCGCACCTCGTCTTCCACTGAGGAGATGCGTTCCTCTGCTTCGGTGATATGCGTCGTGACATTTTGGAGGTCCTGTCGTATTTTAGCCATGTCTACTCTTACCTCCCCGATCTTATGTTCAGCTTCCACCTGTGTACACTCAATGGCCAAGTAAAATGTTATCAATGTCCCCTGTAGAAGGAATTGAGTTCTCCCTGGTGTCTCCACCCTGGGCCCCGGCCCGGTGAATTTGTCAATGCGGGAGGACGAGGGCCTCACCCGTCTCTCCTTTCGCATCGCTGGAATCTCCCAGATGGTGGGGGCAATTTTCCGTTGAGGGCTTGCCGCTGAATGCGCAGACTTAAGGGGCAGTTAAGGATATGTTTGTGAGTCACCCCGGGAGTATTTGCGGCAATGTTGCAGCAAACGTACTTGGGGTTGTGGAGACCATGCCTCACCGGTCTGACATCTCTGGTCTCACCCCCCTCATGCGCAGGTGTCGTATCCCTCCCACCATGCAGAGAGTGAGGCAGAACGCAGGTGGGGCCCCCGGGGCCCGGTATGGGCCAAGAACAAGTTTTCATGAGCTCCAGCTGGCTGGCCCAAAAAGTCAACAGTCAAACGGGTTCCAAACACGTGAAAGTGCTGTCTGGCAGCGTTGGAGGAAGAGAGGAGGGCCCCCCACCTCAATAACTCTGGCAGTGATTTGCCTTTGGCCCCACGTGTGGCTGAGAGGAAAAGGGGGATGGGCTGCTATTGCTACCACCCCTTGATGGCACTCACTTAACGGTCTCACAGCGCGCCCGTCCCCAAACATGCGGTCTGTTGGTGAAGCATTTTTGTACGCTGAGCCGACGGGGCCGCAGCCAGCCCGGAACAACTTTGCCACAGCTCAGGTCCTCCAGGCCACAGGGGGGCCACACAGGCACCCCGCAGCAGTCTCGGAAGGCCCTCGTCACAGGCCGATGGGGCTGTAGCTTCTCACATGGCCAAATCCAAGAAGCAGCATTAGAGGGTGAGCACTCTTTGCCACACCCCCATTCCGGCCCAAAAGGGGGGGTGGAACACCCACCACCATGTCGCAGTGACTGCCCGGGGAGGCGTGCCCGACCAGGCGGCACACCACTTGGGCCCAAGAGCAGGCAGGCAGCGGGCGGGCCGCACCGCACGCAGGTCCCGTGGCTACAGCCTCTCTTCTGCTGGGGCGCTAGCACCGCCCCCGGAGGCTCCAGGCTAGCCGGCGAAGCGCCCCCGCACCCAGAGGATGATTCAGCACTGGCAGGGGGCAGGGAGCGCAGCGCAGCTCTCCACCGGTAGGCCTCAGAGGCCGCCTCCGCTCAACCACGCCACTTCCTCATCTCAAGTAAACGCCAGCCTCGCAGTGTACACAAGCGGCGCAGGGTCTCATACAGGTCCGCCACATCAGATGGGTGAATCTACATCATTGGTGGAAATCTGGCAGGCAGTCTTGCGGCATGAATGGCGGTGGATGACGGAGGGGTTTGGAGCACTCTTAGGGGGTCATTCTGACCCTGGCGGCCGGTGACCGCCAGGGTCACCGACCACGGGAGCACCGCCAACAGGCTGGCGGTGCTCCCAAGGGCATTCTGACCGTGGCGGTTCAGCCGCGGTCAGAAATGGTAAACCGGCGGTCTCCCGCCGGTTTACCGCTGCCCGATTGAATCCTCCATGGCGGCGGAGCGCGCTCCGCCGCCATGGGGATTCAGACACCCCCTACCGCCATCCTGTTCATGGCGGGAAACCCGCCATGAACAGGATGGCGGTAGGGGGTGCCGCGGGGCCCCTGGTGGCTGCTGGTGGCTTGCGGGGGGCCCCGTAAGAGGGCCCGCAAAGTATTTCAGTGTCTGCTTTGCAGACACTGAAATACGCGACGGGTGCAACTGCACCCGTCGCACCCCTGCAACTACGCCGGCTCAATTCTGAGCCGGCGTCCACGTTGCAGGGGCATTTCCGCTGGGCCGGCGGGCGCTCTTTTGGAGAGCGCCCGCCGGCCCAGCGGAAATGTTTGAATGGCCGCCGCGGTCTTTTGACCGCGGTGCGGTCATTTGTCGGCGGGACCTTGGAGGACGGCCTCCGCCGTCCGCCAAGGTCTGAATCAGGCCCTTAGTGTTGAGACCGGGCCACTCACCTGAAAAGCAGGATGTCTGCAGGGGCGATGGTATGCCCGAACCTCCTGGAACACCTCTCAGCACTTCCTGGTGGACACAGAAACCCCAGCAGGTGTCCCAGAAGGAAAGGGGGAGTGGAAGAGAAAGAGACAAAACACTGCCACGTCTTGCCGGTCCAGCCAGGCACCCTGTATCTTTGGGGGGCAGGTTGTTGTTGACAGAGTGATAGTAGAGTTAGTGTATTCAACTTCCTTGAAATTTAATCTCTCTTTCTGATATGGGCACGGGAGGTGTAGAAGAACACCAGCACTTTTCTTGGATAATAATAACTGTTGGCACAATTACTAACACTACATTACCAAAAACCCAAACTGAGTACCATAACAATAAGTACTGCGACACGAGGGCTGGCTTCACAGAGATTCACTGTTGCACGCTACAATTAGAACTGTGGTTGCACATATAATGCACAAGAAAGACAAACAAGGGCAGTAATTATATCACATATAACTTTCATGCATGCATAGGGTTAAACTAAAAGGAACAAAACAATCCAAGAAATACAAATGTCCACTCTGGGTTTAAACAGTTAGGGTGGCACAGTTTGGTTTGGTTTCTCTGTGTGTGTGAAAAACCCTTCAAAAGCAAATTCCACAAACCTGAAACACAGGCATGAATGACACAATTTAAATCCAAGAGTTATGCTAGTAGAGAAACAAAAGTCACGTAAATGCTCTTTTAAAATTGCACTGTCACTTTTTGTAGTACTTGAGCTCAATCGCACTGTCACTTTTTGTAGTACTGGAGCTCAAGTTCCTGAAGCACATTTAGGCAAGTAATTACAATAATAACGAAGAATGTTCAGAAATGCATTTGTCTCTTCAAGATAAGCAAAATAATAGGTCTGAAATACACCAGCTGTTCTACGAAAGAACAAAGAACAAAGAACAAACTCCCTGGAGAATACTAGTCACTTAGCTGCAGTCTTTTCTGGAGTGCTGGAGGAACACCTGGTGTCAGCTGGTAGAGGAACGAAGAAAATAATTGCCTCAAAAGTCCTGAATACAAGGATGACAGCAGAGGCTGGACTGCCAAATCAGAGGCTGAGATCAGGAAGCAAAACTAACCCAAGCAGGGACGTATGCTTCACTCTGCTATTTATAGCCAATCAGGAAAGCAGTTGAGTTTCCACATGTGGATGAGTCACCACACACAATTAGAAGCACATGTTTACGCCACACCCAATTAGAAGCACGTGTCTACACCTGCTCACATTAGCAAAGAAGCATTGGTAAAACAAGCATTGATAAAACCAATTGTGTAACACAGCACACTATGGCCCTCATTACAACCCTGGCGGTCGGTGTTAAAGCGGCGGTAATACCGCCAACAGGCTGGCAGTAAAAAAAAATGGATTTGGACCCTCGTGGTTACCGCCATCCAACACTGCCACTTTAACACACCGACCGCCAGGGTGGTAACGGCCGCTGGGCTGGAGACTTTGGTCACCAACCCAGCGGCCATCACAATCCCATCCTCTGGATTATGACCCTGCCTACCGCCATGGTTTTTGTTCCAAACTTACTGCCACGAAAACCATGGCGGTAGGCACTATCAGTGCAAGGGAATCCCTTCCCTGGCACTGATAGGGGTCTCTGCCGCCCCCTCCCCAGTGTCCTCCCCCTCCCGCTTCTGCCCCCGCACATATACACACCCACATGCACACCCATATACACACATGAACACACGCATACCCACCACCACCCACGCATGCACACATTAATACCCACACACCACTACACACACCAACATAGCTTGTCACAAACATGCATCCAAAACACACAACACTCACAATCACTCATTCATGCTTACATCCAACGCGACTCACACCCGCATGCACGCATCCCAAAACATACACCCACACCCGCACATACACACAACACCCCCCACCCACTCTCCGGCCGGAGAACCCGACTTACCTGCTTGCAGGGAAACCTCCGGCTGGAGATGGTCCGCGGCGCTGCTCATGATATGGTTGCGGTGTTTTGCTGGTGTGGCGGTGCTGCAGTCAGCAGCGTTGCCTTGCTGCTGTCCACCACCATGACCGTCGGCAGTGTTCCGCCAGATTACTGGCAGAATACCATCAGCTGTCATAATACGCGTTGCCAGCTGGTAGCCATGGCGGCGGTATGTTGGCGGCCGTCGCCGTGGCGTTAGGCGGTCAATACCGCCAATGTTGTAATGAGGACCTATGTTCACTTAGAAACATTAAGGTTTAACCAAGAACAGAGATATGATTTAACCCTAATCCCTGGGGATGCTGACAGATAACGCAGGAGGCACCTTGGGGATTCCTAACACTTAGAGTGTGACCGCCATCCTGATGTCCCAAACCACGTCCCCCTCCATATAGTTGTTTACGTTGTTCACTGCTAGATCAATTCTCCATTTTATTTTAAAGGGATGCATTAGAAAGATGGTTTTTGTTCGGCTTGTTTGGCCAGTTTTATTTTGAGAGCCAGAAGGCATGCAAAGAAAGCTTATGTAGATTAAGATGTATTAAATTCACTATGTATTTGTTTATAGATTTGCATTAGCATGTGACCATAAAAGGGTCTTCGGTTGTTCATGTAGTAAATCTAAAAGCTTACGTATGCAGGCTAGTTTATTTTTTTAGGTTCCATGCTACTTGTAGTAGTATTGTGCTTCAAGATATCACTAAGTTGTTGGCCCTTATAACTTCATAACCATTTCATAACATCACTGGTAATAGCAAAAAAAATCATATACATCGTCAAATGTTTGTTTCTGTGCAATTTCATTACGATCCATTCAGCCAGTTTGTCGCCATGGGAAATACAAATGTTTATGGAAAATGCACAGGATTTCAAGCGTGTTTTGGAACCCCCCTTTTTTCTTTGGACCCTCTTGACCAAACACTGTGAAACGTTCAATGCTACAACAATGTAATGGGTGCAACAAGTCTGCGAAGTTTTGCAGCGATTCATCAGACGGGTGCAAAGTTAATAAGGGACACAAATCTAAGCAATCTCTAGCTCAGGTAACCCTAACTATAACTACCGCCACTCTTTAATGTGATGTAATTCCCTTCAACAGGAAAGTGCAGTGTGCCATAAGAATGGACGATGCGTTTCAATGATTTTACCTTCGACTGGACCATAGGGTCCACCTCTCTAAACACCCCATTTAAGTGACATGTGCAAATAGTCCTTGTACGATTTCCAAAGCAGAGTGTTAAAAATTAGGTTGAACAACCCATGTTGCCCACCGTTTTCATGTTTTGACATTTTTGCCTTTTTCATCTTTTCTATCTTTTTCGAGGGAGACTTTCTTCTGCATAGATCTTTTCTCTTTCTTTGTTCTTTTTCTTCTTTCAACATTCCACAGTATTCCCCTTTTCACACTTAACTGAGAAACCCAATACAAACAATTTCCACACCTTCAATGGTTATACATTATTCAAATTTCCGGTTGTCTTCAAAGTCCACATGTGTGGCATATTGAACCAATCTCACTTAAAAGGTTTCTCATTTATAATATTGATCATCATGAGAAACAGTTACTGTAAAGTACATCAATGAGATTTTTTTCAATCTGAAAACAATAGTTGCTTCTCTAGTGTCCCACATTTCCATCTACGCATTATAATTTGAGTTCCACAATGTAGAGGAAATCAATTTATTCAAAAGCAAGCATGACACTATGGGGGTCATTACAACCTCGGCGGTCTTTTTTGAAGACCGCCGAGGTACCGCCGTGTGGAAGACCGCCAGTGGTGGCGGTTTTCCGCTCGGCCTATTCTGACCGTTGGCAGCTCTCCGTCCTTTTACCGACTATGAGCCGCCAACAGCCATACTGGCGGGAGGCGGGGAAGTGGAGGTTGCTCCACCTCCACGCCACGCCAACAGAACATCGCCCAGCGAATCACGTCCTGTGATTCACCGTGGCGGTGTTCTGTTGGCGGTGTGGTGTCGGCGGAGCTGCCCCCATGGCTCCCGTCCCCTCACGGAGGATCGACGGAACAGGTAAGCCGATCGTCCGTTAGGGGAGGGGGGTGGGGGAGGGGTGTTGTGTGGGTGCATGGGGGTGTGCGTGTGTGTATGTAGAGGGGGTGTGTGAGTGCGTATATGCTTGCGGGGGTGTTGTGTGTATGGGAATGAGTGCATGCATGGCTGTGGGTATGTCTGTATGGATGTGTGCGTGTATGTCTGAATGTGGGTGTGCATGTCTGTGTGTGTGGATGTTGGCATGTATATCGGTGTGTGTGCGTGTAAGGGTGTAGGTGGTGCCTGCGTGCGTGTCGTGTGGGTATGGGTGATGTGATGTTGGGGGTCGGGGTGGGGAGGGGGGCCCTGCCACCTTTGGGCGGTGGCAGGGGTGGTCGGTGGTGTAGGGGAGGGAGTTGGGCGGGGGTGGGGGTGGGGGAGACCCCTATCAGTGCCAGGGAAGGAATTCCCTGGCACTGATAGTGCTTACCGCCGTGGATTTCATGGCAGTTCAAACCACTGGAAATCCACGGTGGTAAGCCGGGTCGAAATACCGCCGGCGGTATAGTGACGGCCGCCGGGCTGGAGACCCAGGTCTCCAGCCCAGCGGTCGTCTCCGCCCTGGCGGACGGAACGGAAAACCGGCAGATGACCATGGCGGTAACCGCCATGGTCATAATTCCCCAAAGTAAGACCGCCAGCCTGTTGGCGGTCTTACCGCCGGTTTAACACCGACAGCCAGGGTTGTAATGACCCCCTTTATCTTATGATGCCATAACATGGGCAAAG
The DNA here is from genome assembly GCF_031143425.1 of Pleurodeles waltl. Taxonomy (NCBI): domain Eukaryota; kingdom Metazoa; phylum Chordata; class Amphibia; order Caudata; family Salamandridae; genus Pleurodeles; species Pleurodeles waltl. The sequence continues at coordinate 427,287,709 of NC_090445.1, read as the reverse complement.
ATAGAGACATGGCTATAAATTGACATAAAGCAAATTCCTCTTCCTTCAATCCCATTGAAAATAAATTAATCAAAACGTTCTCTTAATGTGGCTAATACTAATCGTAGAGTAATGAATCCACTTGCAAAAGGTTAATTAAATCATGGCTACCCTCCATACAGAAAAGGAGGGACATATATCAATTGGTGGGTCTTTAATGAACACTATACTATAAAGCACAGACCAATAAAAACGTTCCACTGTGTAAAACTGTATACCAAGTGAAATTTCTCCCAAATATTTTAACTAAGTACAATTGCAGGTGACCTAATCATCACCTATAAAAGTGCCAATGCTAAAGTGCAATTGCCAAAGTCTCATAGAGATAATAGGCAACCTAATCATTGCCGATTAGAGTACCAGTAATAAGGTGATTGTACTGACATTACTTATATGTAGACTCCCTACTTTCACAGCACACTCTCCAGAGTATTTCAGCCATGTCCTAAAGTACCTAATCGTAAGGTGCATTACCTTGAAGTGCTGATTTTTAAGCTATCTCATCTTAACGTGACTAATCCTAAAATACTTAACCACAATCCTGAACTATCTAAGCTTAAAGTTCTTGTTCTTAAAGTGCTTTATCTTAAAATACAAACCCTACAAACCTAAAGTACATGTTCCTAAAGTGCTTCAATATTACCTTTCCACATTCCACTCAAGTACTTTGAATTAAATAAATAAATATATAAAAACCTATAACAATTAAGTACCTCCATCTATCAAATAATCTTCTATAAATATAACCTTTGATGATCTATGCTTCAAAATTGCTACATAAACCAAAGAGTTATGCATGTGACAAAAATGCTAAAGTCCAGCAATCTTCCCAATGGAAATTTCCTTCCTTGAGTCCCCACTAACTGGGGGCATACATAGCCAAGCCCCTACAGGTGGACATTCAGGTGGGCATCCAAATTATGTACTAGAGGGCTCTCTGTTCCTGTTACTATAATCAGTTTAGATTCAGCTGTCCTCAATTTAAGTTCACAGTTGCCTTCCATTTGTTTTTTTAATATACTGAACTCCATAATATTTCAATTCGTTTATGTTCCCCTTTATGCTTCTCCCAAAAATGTTCAACTATAGGATGTAGAAATTCCTTGTTTTTGATTGCAAGCAAATGTTGAAGAATCATAAGCATAACTTTGATGGTTGTGCTCCTAAGACAGATTGTCTCGCAAGTACACTGTAGTACATAAACTATATGATATTTTTTTCAAATGGGATGCACTACTTGATTTTCCATTTTTGATTACAGTATAAAAAGATTTGCTCATCCTACATGCACAAGCTTGACATTTCAAGCATTTCCAAAAACCATTTCTTTGTTAAGCCATACTGATTTTATCACTTTAAGGGGAGACATGTGACTGTTTGTCAATACATTTCCAATGGAGGAAGCATTTCTGTATGTGATTTGGAAAATAATAACTCCTTGCAGGTGCTCATCTGTTTACAAAAATTATCCAGTTATTTCTAGTTATTCTTTTGATTTTGGCATGTGAGGTAATAAAATCCATGATGAACTGAATCTCATTTTATCATCCTTCAATGCCTTATCCCTATTTAACAACAACTCTCCCCTTGTCTTGGCACAAGCTGTACACAGGGCATTCTTAGGACACTTGAGGGATAGCCTCTTCGTTCAAAGCGGATAATCACCTCTGTTGCTTATACCTCAAAATAATCCATCTCTTAACAATGTTGCCTAGCACACAAAATGTTTCCAAATGGTACACTTCACTTTAAAGCTTTGGGATGTCCGCTATTTGCTTGCAATATACTATTAGAGGCTGTGGCTTTCCAATTAATCTTACTGCAGATTATTTTATTCTTGATAAAGATTTAAATATACTGGTAATTAATCTTATCTGCACTGATGTTGTGAGTGAATTTCAAATTACATTAAAGGCAAAAGCAATGCCAAGCTTTCTCTACTACCCTCCCAAATGATGAACAAGTCATCAATAAAGCAAATCCATTATTTTACATGCCCCAACATAGTTTGATTCTCCTCTGTCCACACTACCTTTACCTCCCCCATCCCATCATCAGGTTGGCATATGTGGGTGCAAATGATATGCCCATGCCTATACCTTGCTGTTGTCAATAATAGATGCCATTAAAGATAAATATATTGTGGTGCATACCAAATGCTCAACAGTTTTAGAAGCATTTCTAAGTGTTGCTTAAAACTCACAGATCTTGATCTGAGAAAGTGCTTGCATGGACCAATTCCTTGTTGATGTTTAATTGGCATGTAAAGAGATACCACATTAATGGTTGTGATCAAAACATTATCCTTCTAAGGTATATCATCAATTTTACTAAGCAAATCAGTAACGTCCCTCAAGTAGGAAAGAAGTGACATAACATATTAGAAAAGAAAAATGTCAATAAATCTAGAGGTATTTTCCAGGAGCGAACTAATTGAGCTCATGATCGGATGACTGGTGGGATTCTTTATGCTTTTATGTTCTTTTGGCAAGAAACAGATTATGGTATAATCACATAATCTGTTTTCAGGTATGTATATTCCTCCTCAACTGTTTAGCCGTTTTCCATTCAATTGAACAAATTGTGATAGTATTCCATAGCAATTTATTTAATCAGATTATTATCCAATCTTGCATAGTGTGCTTTAACATGCACTTGTCTCTCGGTTTCCTGTACATATGCTGTACAGCCCTGGATAACTATATAACCTCCTTTATCAGAGGCTTCATTAGTGATATTCTGATTTGTAAATCCTTTACTGCTTACCACTCTTTCAGTGACATATTCTCTCTCTTAGGAATTGACTCTCTCCGGGCCAACCGGTTGACACCTTCAGCTATTATCTTTTGAAATAGATCTATCTTGTGTCCTGTAGGTAACTGAGGGCAAATAGATGAGCATGGCTTACATCGACTCTGGCTGGCTTTGTCTATGGCAGGACCCAATGTCTCACAAATCTGCTCCTCTGACATTGTCTGTAAAATTCCATCATTTGAATTCCCCATTGAGGCTTCTTCCAAAGATTATACCGCTCTTAGGTATGACAAATCTTTAGATGTGAAAACAAATGTTGATGTTATATCCTTGATTATTGTACTTTTTGCATTGGTAGCAAAGTATTTCTATAGTTTGAATTTCATTCTAAATGTGTTCAAATCAATCCTAATATTGGGCAAATCTAAATCTCCTGATGGGCAGAAGGATAAACCCTTATTGAGCATTTTATAATGCTCAATTCTTCAGTAAGTATTGTTGACGACAGATTGATGACTAAGTTTCCCATTTTACCATCACTCATCCTTATTGAGTTTCTTATTTTTTCGTTCCTATCCCTTGCTTTGTTTTTCCGACTTCTCTTACTCTTCGTAAATGTGTTGCTTCTCTCCCTCTTTTGGGCAGACCTCCCTATGCCAGGAATGATACACATGAGGGCTTCAATTGTCTGAAAAAATGTAGAGTCCTCGTTTACACATCTGCGGCAGTGCCAGCCTGAGTTCAGGAGGCGGAAGTATGCCCCCCTCCTTCTCCGCCCCCTCTGAGACATCAAATGCAACATTCAACCAGGCCCTAGACCCAAGACTCACTTACTATTTGCCGTTCTCCATTCAAGTTCTTACTCAGGCAGAGGCCCTGGCTTTTACTTCCCTCTTTGGGTTATTTTAAGCTACAAAAATAGCTGTTTGTCCTCACTTCTGGGGGCACCCCAATTGCGGCGCAGTTGCTGCATGCAGTATTCTCCATTTCACTGGCGTAATCCTCCATCTCAAGACACAAGGAAGAGGTGGCACAATGAATTGATTGATCCACAGGTCAGTTGTGCAAGAAGAATGGCCGACGTGTTTCGGCAACATTACCTTCGAGTCAGCCATAGAGTCCACCTCTCTAAACATCCCATTTAAAGTGACATATAGAAACAGTCCATCTACCATTTCCAAATCAAACTAGAATGTTAGAAATTAAGTTAAATAATTTCTTGTGCCGTCATCTTAACATTATCAAATTGTTCCTTTTTCATCTTTCCTATCTTTTTGAAGAGAGACCTTCTTCTGCATAGATGTTTTCTATTTCTTTTTTCTTGATCACATGAGTCCCCAGTATTCCCACCTTCACAATTAATTGAAGAATTCAACCCAATACAAACAACTGCCAACCCTTCAATGGTTTTACATTATTCACATCTTTAGTCATCCTCAAAGTCCACATGGGTAGTATATTGTCCGAACCGCAATAAAAAAAGTTACAATTTATAATATTGATCACAGATCCTCACATGGAAGAAGACTTAAGTGATAGGCCCTCAACATTGGCTCTACTGTGGAAGAGGCAAGTCATTAATACAAAGAAAAAAAGCGGGGGCTCAGATTTTCTTTAAGGAGCTCCTTATCAGAGTTGCTGAATTTCACCTTGTCCCACTTTCTTCCACCATCCTACTCTTCCTGTCTCTTTATTTCATTTTTTCGGGTTCATTTTCCTCTCAGCTTTCTCCCTGTCGTTGATTTCCAATGACTCTGTTCTCCCTTCCTTTCTGCCTTTCTCTCTCTTGATGTGGTCTAATTCTCATGATAAAAAATAGCCTTGGTGTATAGAAATTAGTGCTGGTGCCAACCACAACCAAAAAAACGTAAAACTTAAGCATTGTGTGTTGCTGTTGTAATAAAAGTACAGGGATGTGTTTTGTGAGGGCCAATGAAGTGAGCTGCAGACATTGGAACAACAGAGTAAAAGGGCAGAGCACTGGTGAAAGAGGCAGAAAAAGAAAGGCATACAATTTGAGTTGTTACACAGTGTATTCCACTGAGTTGCCTGCGATTTTGTAGCACCGCTCCTGCCAAGTGTTTTTAATACTTTGATCCCTTTTTCTATCTCAGAAAAGGGAATAGTTGTTCGGTATTGTCCAGAATGAAGACTGCTTATATCCAGGGCCAGTGGCATTATGCAGCGGCTGCAGCGTTTTTTACATGTGGATTTGCTGCATTTGCCACATAATCATCATCTGCTGCATAACCCACAGATTTGAGCAAAAACACGTTTCTAGCTTAAATGGTTCCAAGGTTACCTAAAACACAGCAACACGTTGCCAGGCAGTAGAAGGCCCTTTGCAATGCTTGAGAGGTCATCTTTTAATTGCTTATTACTATATTTTAGTGTTAAACTAGCACTAGTGGGGTGCAATCAATGCCCAGGCAGTGTTCACTAGTTTAAAAGGACAAAATAATGAAGTAATACTCTCATAAAATCTGCTGCATTATGCCACATAATTTGCCTTTTCTTGCTGCATATTTTCTTAACTCTGCTGCATAATTTGGCCCCACCCTGCAGCATAAGTCCACAGGCGCTGGTTATATTAATACACTCCAGCCAGCAGCACATTAAACACTGTGCAACCTTGATGATAAAACTACAGCCCTAAACATTTTAAGTTTCTTTGGTTTTGTTTGAAAGGGCTTTATTATTTTTTCAAGAAAGAAGTACATTATCAAACATTTGATCCCTCTGAAAAATAGTAACACTTTCTGTGGAGTCCTCTTTTGACTAAGGTAACTTAAAGGCTGTACTGCAGTGGCACTAAGACCCAGGAAACACGCTGTCGAAGTAATCTGTTGACAAAGCCCTCCATTAGGTAACAAACCTGCAAGAGACAGGTAAAGCAGAGGTTTGCTTTCCGGGTAAACTCTGGGTTTTGGATCCGAGATTGGTAGAGTAGCAAGGATTAATGGGAGTGTAAGGGTGGCCATCCACTGTGGGGACAAAAGCAAAACTTGTTCATTGCCCCCACAACTCCTCCTTTCAAGGGGAGTGAAAACTCTGGCACTCAGAAGCAGCATCTCCCATGGTGAGGCCTCACTGTCATACCCAAAGATCACGGGCGAGCACACACCACATGCTGTGCCTGCTGGGGCCTCTCCTTGGTCATGCTATGTAAGAAAATGAGCCATGTTAATCTGTGTTGTACAGGAGAGGGGTTGCTGCAGCCTCTCAATTTCAGAGCAGGCCCGAACATTGATGGAAAGAAATAGCTCACCCTGGGCCTCGGACAATGCACCACCTTGGGCACCGGATGAATGCGCGCCTTCCCAAGCTGACCCTAACTTCCAATTGAAATTGAGGGCCTAGGGTGGTGTTCAGGAAGGTGTGAGGCTCTTCATTAACAATGAACATTCATTTTTTCAACTTTTCTGTTTTTTAAGCCATATCGTTTTCAGTTTTGCATTTTGTTTACCCAGAGTACCCAGAGAAAAAGAAAAGAAATGTTGGTACAGATCATTTGACATTACAAATCTACATTACATTAAACGTCATGTATGTATATGCCTGGGGCACAACTAAGTACGGAAGGTTGTGGTGGCTAACACATCAAACAAAGGGGCATGGCTAACATGTCAATCAATAGGGGTGGGACTAACATGGAAGACAATGAATATCGAATAATGCTCGAACCAAGCTGAGAAAAAGAAGTGACAAACTCTGCATTTCAAACCGGACAGCAATTAGAGCACCCATGTTTGTTAAGTTGATCCATTTATATTCTACTGTTCTATGAAAAAGGGACAGAAAATACTGAAAATTGAATTAAATGGCCACTTCCATATATTTCCTACGAAGCACTTTAGAAACGCAATAGAACCCATTTTCACAATGCTGTTTCAAGGCAGCGACCCCTTTTCACCAGTTCATAAACAATTGCTTTTATAGGACGACAATGTGGTCATAAAATGTTTATCATAGCAAGTCTAGAGAGTCGTTCTGGCCCATTGTTGACCAAAGAAAGATTTTCAGTCTGCAAAGACAACTGAAGAACCGTTCTGGGGTTGTAGTTGTCACTGGCATGGTGGCAAATATTTTTAGCAGTCAGTATATGTTGGGATAGAAGTCACTGTGAGCATGACCTAAGATATCCATTATTCCCTGCCTTTCTTCAATAGGTACCTTCACCCATCTATATATACCCATATGTCATACTCATTTTTGAGATCCTCACGTGTTCCAGATACATCATCTGGCCTGGCCTGGCAGTTCGGCTGGACTGTTCCCATGGGGAACAGGGTGAAGACTGATTTTCATATGGTTGGGTCCAAACTAGGGTGGCATGGTGATGGATTAAACCCAAATCTGTGACTGGGGGTGAGTGTTTGAAAAGTTTCAGCACCCGTCTATCATCCTTTTGTGTTGCTAAAGTCACCCTAAATGGCCAGGGTATGCCCAGACGTGGGTCCCTTCCTCACTGTGACACTGAATTCAAGCTAGCCTGACTGATGAAGGGTGATACCCCGAAACCGGTCACAGGATGCTTGTTTTCAGTCCAGGGAGGACTTGGCCTTGAAGTTCGGAGTAGACTATTCCCATGGGAAACACGGTCAAGACTGATTTGCATATGGCTGGGTCCAAACTGGGGTGGAATGGTGAGCAAAAGAATAATGAATTAAACCCAGATCTGTGACTCGGGGTGAGTGTTTGAAAAGTTTCAGCACTCCATCCATCAACCTTTTGTGTTGCCAGATACATCGTCCTCATATAAGTCGAGACTATCCTTCAAGTAGACTCCTGGTTCACATACCTTGGTACAAGATACTGCATTGCACATGCCTTTTTAACAGGTTGGCTGAATCTCTTTGACAATTCATTCAATTAATTGTCTATAAGTGGTAAAAATATTGAAATCCTGTAGTAAGTCTCAGGAACGCTGGTCTTGTAATTGGCCCTTTGTGTCTGCCTGCCAGTAAGGCGTTGCATAGTCAGAGTTCCCCTGCTGTGGTTTAAGCTTTCACAAAAATTTAATGAAATGCTTCTTGAGCTTTGTCTGTACTTTCTTAAATCACCTGTTTGACTTTTTCAATCTGTCCTATACACACCAACATATCTGAATTAGGATTTTGGAGTGTAGCTGAAACGGAAAGCAGAAGCTAAGAAAATCATGCCAGGATGTGTAAAGCAACAATGAAATTATGGAACTGAACAGCTGCAAGAAACTGCTTAGCCTTTGAAGAGGCATTGTGATCTTGTCAGTCTGAGATCTCAAGCAAGCAGTCAACCACAGCTGGGTACATATCAACAAAACGAACAACAGATGCATTCCTATCAACCTACTGAGTTGTACATAAACTACTTAGCAGTTTATTTTTTATATTCAACACTTCTTTAAGTGTTGAAAGAATAAAACAGATTTCGCGTGTATCATGTGAATGTCCAATCACAAGGTTTAATGAATGACTTCCATGTATAGAAAATGCCTTTGACACATGCTCTGAAAACTAGTGTCTGAGCACCTTTAACAGCACTTTTCATTGCAGCACATTGTATTTTTGCCTACACATACAATCAACATTCAGGTCATATGTTGCGAAAGAAGCAAGAATTTTCTTTTCAATTTCAAACCCTGTTCCATCCTGAAGCTATTTGAAGCCAAGGAGTTCTTCATAGGCAGATATACCTTCAATAAAACAAATTACTAGAACACGTTGCTCTATAATGGCTCTGTCAGTTGTTCCATCTCTTAAAATGGCAAAATATCTGGCATTGTTTGTGCATTGCACCACTCTATGGGGGTTATTCTAACTTTGGAGGAGTGTTAATCCGTCCCAAAAGTGACGGTAAAGTGACGGATATACCACCAGCCGTATTACGAGTTCCATAGGATATAATGGACTCGTAATACGGCTGGTGGTAAATCCGTCACTTTTCCGTCACTTTTGGGACGGATTAACACCTCCTCCAAAGTTAGAATAACCCCCTATTTCTCATAAGAATGTTGCAAGCAGAGATAATCTCATTCTGAATTTCCTAACGTTTGTAGGTTGCATTGGAAGAACATGTTGGCAATGCCATGCCAGAATTTCATCACCAGCATGAAGCCATAGGTGCAGAGCAGCATAGACAGTGCCATCATTCTCTTCAGGTTCTTTTGATACAATAGGTTGTCCACTGTCTCTGTTTCCTGAAAGAGATATACCTGTTTGGTACAATGCAGCATTGATTCCACTGTTGGCACAAGTCATATTCTTTTTTCCAAAATAGTTTTCTTCCAGTTGCTCTTGGTCACAGTTGTAACAGTACACAAACTTTCCTCAAAAAGAGATGAGAAATTAGCTGCTGCTGCCATACTCTGCAACACGTGGAGGAACCATGGGAACAAAAATCACTTAGGGCCATATTTATACTTTTTGACGGAAAACTACACCAACACAGTTTTGCATCAAAAAGTTTAACGCTGGCTAACGCCATTTCTTTGCGCCACCCAGTCGTCAAATTTATACTTTGACGCTCAGTGGCGCAAACCACAGGTTGGAGTCTTTTTTTTCTTACTCTAACCATTGCGCTACGTCGCAAAGCAAAACGACGTTAATGTCGAGAAAATGACTTTAATCCAGTTTACGACATCTCAAACTGGATACGCGCCATTTATCCCCGCAATATCGTGAAAAAGCGGCGCAAACACAACAAAATGTGCAAAGGAGTCCCAAAATGGATCCCAGAAGCCAGGAGAGACCCCAGGATGACCCCAGTCGACCAGGAAACAGTCAGGAGGACCCAGGCAAGACCCAGGAGAGGGAGAAGAAGAAAGGGAAGTGTCATTTCTGTGCAGAGGAGTAGGAAATACTGGTGAAAGAGATGACGGAACACCAGCATCAACTTTTTGTCACCTCAAAATTGCCAATTGGGAGGAGAGAGGTAATTTGGCAACAAATTGTCGACAAGATCAAATGTGTGGCAGAAGTACAGAGAACAGTCACTGAGTGCAAGAAACACTGGCATGACTGCAAGCGCAGGACCAAGGAAAAAATGACAAGGAACAGGAAGGCAGCACTGCAGACTGGAGGTGGAGTCCAGCACCGCAGGAGGCCCTGGTCCAGATGGTGGCAGCCGTCATCCCAGAGGAGATCGTCACAGGGATTCAAGGACAGGACAGCACAGACTACCAGGAAACAACACAGATGCAGGGTAAGTTGCATGGGGGCCAAAAATGCCTAAATGTTAACTGCAAGAAGGGGGGGGGGATACCTACTAAACAATGCATGTCAGTCCTGAAAATCAGGCAGTGGAAAGGGCAGAGGGGCACGGCACGGGTGCATGGGCTGTGCAGGTGAAACCAGGGGCACAGCACACCACTACACCAACAACCTTTGCATGGGGGTACTCCGCCATGCCAAGGATGTTGGAAAGGCAAAGCCAGTCCAGGAGGGTAGGGTACAACGTAAAACTGGCCTGGTGTCACACGACACCTGGTATTGTCACAACATGAACTAGGGCCAAATTTTCAGTCTCAGGCCATATCCGCAAGTGCTCATTGACGCAAGGCGGTTTCACAGATCCAGAAAATGGTGCCCACTGAGATGTTTTGACGTTAGACGGGTTCTAGCGTCAAAGTATAAATATGGTGTTAAGTTTGCGCCAAATTGGGGGCGTGGCCTGACCGCCGGGCAAGATGTCCGCCACTTAGTGAGGCTCTGCCTGGCCTGGGGCCGTTTATCCGATTATTTCCACATCCGACGGTGCTGGTGGGAGTGAGCCTGGCGCGCCCTGTTCAGAGAACCCCTGGGCTGCCTTCGGCGGCTCAGGAGCAGCAGAGAGGTCAGAGCAGCGGTAAAAGGACACGGGCGGGCCTGCTGACGGCCGCGCTCACGTGGACAGACCGCGGTGCGGGTGAACGAGAGTGGAAGCCTCGGCGGCTTCTGGGGAGTGTGACCGTGCATGGAGCTGCGCAGGGCGCAGAGCGGGCGGGCGGACTTGAGGCCCGCGGCTGCTCCCGGAGGTAGGAGATCGGGCGCGGGACCGCGCCAGGGAGCCATTCGGCGACGTTGTAGCATCGCGGCCCCACAACGAGCTTGGCCCTGGTGACGCTGGTGCAGGGGAGGCTCCGACGGGCCCCGAGGCAGTCTCTGGGCCCGGCGGCTTAGACGGGCGAGGAGGAGGCCCGTAAGGAGACTAGCCGTCGAGGTAATACCTCGAAGGGGCCCCCTGGGCTCGTAACTGCACTTGCTTGGTTCTGGAAAGTTGTCTGAACATTCAGGTGGGCCCCTCGGGCCGCCAATTCAGCGATGTGAAGTGAGGCTTGGCGGAGAGCGGTGAAGGCTGTGACCGCGGGGGCCCGAGGAGGGTGTACGAGTGGCGACTACCCGGATGGACAGTGCGGGCTGACTGGGCCTGTGAGGATAGGCTGATGCTCTGGGACCCCGTTGCTTGACGATCCCCGCTGCTGGAGCGGGAGCCCACGGTGAGCTCCACGCTAACTTGAGAGGTCTCTGAGGTCCGGATCTTCCTTCGCTTGGCTTTACTCACCTGGACCTGGTCGGAGGTGTTGGAGTAGGGTGGAACTATGGGCAAGGCAGATCAACGTCAGGCCAAACTTACCTTTGAAGGGGGGAAAAAAAGAACGCTGCTGCCAGCTCCCAGCCCTGTGAGGAGCTGAATGGAGGGGATAGCCCTGAGGCATCGGTGAAGTTCATGTTTTTAGAAATTAAGGCCAGCCTGGCGGGCATTGACACCAAACTGGATCATGTCACCAAACAACTTGATCGCATTAGGGCGCGCGTAGACGATCACAACACCAGGCTTGAGGCCTTGGAGTCACGTACGTCTGAGATAGAGGATGCACGCCAGGGTGACAGGGATCGGATCGCACGTATGGATCGAATCCTTGAGGTCATACGTATCAAGAATGAGGACTTGGAATCAAGATCACGCCGCAATAATATTCGAATTGTGGGACTGCCGGAGGCGACCGATATGGGGCGAGTGGAAGACTTTATTGAGCAGATGCTATCTGAGCTCTTCGCCGGTGAGCTCTCTCGGATGCTGGTGGTTGAGAGAGCTCACAGATCTTTGGGACCCCGACCCCCCCCGGGGACTCCCCCACGTCCAATTATTGCACGTCTGTTAAATTACTGTGACCGTGACGCTGTACTCCGCCTGGCAAGGGAGAGACGTCCGTTGCTCTATAAGAACTCCGAAATAAATTTCTTTCCAGACTATACACTCGGTGTGCAGTCCAAGAGACGTGCTTTTCTGCCGGTTAAGCGACTGCTATCTCAGGCGGGAGTGAGCTTTGCCCTGTTGTATCCTGCCAGGCTGAGGGTGCGCCATGAGGGTAAGATGCACTACTTCACGGACTTAAAACAAGCGACCAAGTTTGCTCGACAACTGCCGAGGGAGCGGGAACCTGCAGAGCTCCGCGGCCGTGGCAATGACGGTGCTGCCTTAAGTGACAATGACTAACATGCTCCGATCGACCTGACACCCATTGTTGGAATCGCGGGGGTGTGCCGGCTGCTCCTTACCTGGCCCCGTTTGGCTTAGTGACTGGCGACTTGCCCACGGGCCCTCTCTCCCAATGCCACCTGGGTGGAGCGACAATAGGCCGGTCATAGCCCCTGGGATGCGTCCTGTTATTCACTGTTCTTGCTTTCGAAGTGGGTTTTGGGGTCAAGTTGGGTGGGTAATTGGGTGGGTCCGATTGGGGGGCCTGAGTGGGCGGGGGGTGGGGGGCTTCTCACATGTTAGTGGGGTACTGTTTCTTCATTTATGTATGAATGTTCTATTTGTTTCCTTGCGAACTTTATGGCAGGTGGGGATTGGCCTTTGCGTGCAATACTGGCTGACTGTGGATGGGGCCGAGAGGTGAGGAGGTATCTGGGATCAGATGTTTGACTTGGAATGTGCGGGGGCTTAACGACAGTAGGAAAGCTCGAATTGTGGCTGCATATGTTAAGAGACATGCAATTGATGTATGTGTGCTTCAGGAGACACACCTAGTGAAGTCCACAACACACAGGCTAAAATCCGGGTGGGTAGGTGAGATGCATTGCTCAACATACTCAGGTTACTCCCGCGGAGTCGCAGTCCTTGTACGCAAGGGTCTGCAGTGGCGAACGAAAAAAGTACTGGTGGATCCAAATGGCAGATACGTACTGATGAGTGGTGTGTTACTGGACAAGGCGTGTCGCCTAGTCGCTGTGTATGGGCCGAATGTTGATGATCCAGGTTTTTTCCTGGAGTTGTGGCGCCTGGTTGAGTCGTTGGGGCCGGGTGCGATACTTTGGGGGGGAGATTTTAATGTCGTACTTGATGCCAAGTTGGATAGGGAGAGTAAGGCCAGGATGCAACATGTTGCGGCGGCTAAGGCCTTGGAGCCCGTGATGCGTGATGGTGCACTGGTTGACTTATGGCGGCAGGGCATGGAGTGGCGAGAGAGGGTACATGTCTGAATTATGTGCATGGTAGCCGGTCTCGTATAGACCGCTGGTTGGGCTCCAGGGATATGTTGGCCTGGACTAGAGCGGTTGAACATCTTCCTCGTACGCTGTCAGATCACTCGCCGGTGTGTCTGGAATTGGAGATACCGACTGAACTTGGTAGATCTATTATGTGGCGGCTGCCTAGGGGGGCGCTTCGCGATCCGGCCTTCCGTGAGGAACTGCGGGAGGCGATTAAAATGTACTTTGCAGAGAATCAGGGATCAGTGGAGTCCCCAGGAACCCTTTGGGAGGCATTTCAAGTTGTTATCAGAGGGGTTTGTATCTCGAAACAACACGGTATAGTTAAAACCCTGAGACGAGAGATGGCTGAAATTGAGTCACGGCTTGCTGAGCTGGAAAGACGATTAGAATCTAACTGGTCTAATGAAGTTGATGCGGAGATTCGGCAAGCGATATCGCTGTATGAGGAGGTTTCTCTCAGGGAAATTTGCTTCCTCTGGAGGGAGGCTCGCGCACGTCAGTACGGGGAGGGCGAAAGGGCTGGACGTACATTGGCAGCTTTACTTCGTAAACCTTGGGCCAATGACTACGTCTCTGAGGTCATGGATGGAGGGGGTGAGAGTGTATCGGGATCGGGAGGAATTATGCAGGTGTTTACTGAATTCTACGCTGGGCTCTATACGGCTCCGACGGAAATTGGTGTGACTGACGCACAGATGCCCTTTGAGGATATTGCGTTAATATGGTTTGACGAGGTGCACAGGAAATACTTAGATGAACCATTTTCAGTGGAGGAGGTGACTGCGGCCATTCGCGGCCTACCTGGAGAGAAGTCTCCTGGACTGGATGGCCTAACCTCTGCGTTCTATAAAGAGTATGTGGATATATTAGCTCCTCGACTATTGGAGGTCTATGCAGAAGCCCTGGAGACGGGGTCGCTCCCGACCTCGCTCCGGGAGGCACTGATAGTGACAATCCTGAAGCCTGGAAAGGATCCGACTCGGTGCGACTCGTATCGCCCACTTTCCATGATAAATATTGACAACAAAATCCTAGCGAAGATGATTGCGGCGAGGCTACAGCCTCTTCTCCCTAGTTTGGTGCTCCCAGATCAGTCGGGTTTTGTCCCGGGAAGGTCTACGGGCCACAATTTGCGCACCTTCTTCGCGGTGGCGGGAACACTAGAAAAAGATGACAATGCGGCGGCTGTTTTTCTGGACGCAGCTAAAGCGTTTGACTCCTTAACATGGGACTATGGGGGTCATTCTGACCCTGGCGGTCTGAGACCGCCAGGGCCAGGGTCGGCGGGAGCACCGCCGACAGACCGGCGGTGCCCCGCAGGGCATTCTGACCGCGGCGGTTCGGCCGCGGTCAGATGCGGGAAACCGGCGGTCTCCCGCCGGTTTCCCGCCGCCCTGCAGAATCCCCCATGGCGGCGGAGCGCGCTCCTCTGCCATGGGGATTCTGACACCCCCTACCGCCATCCTGTTCCTGGCGGGTCTCCCGCCAGGAACAGGATGGCGGTAGGGGGTGCCGTGGGGCCCCTGGGGGCCCCTGCAGTGCCCATTCCCATGGCATGGGCACTGCAGGGGCCCCCATAAGAGGGCCCCACAAAGTATTTCAGTGTCTGCCATGCAGACACTGAAATACGCGACGGGTGCCACTGCACCCGTCGCACCCCTGCAACTCCGCCGGCTCCATTCGGAGCCGGCATCCTTGTTGCAGGGGCATTTCCGCTGGGCCGGCGGGCGCTCTTTTGGAGAGCGCCCGCTGGCCCAGCGGAAATGTAAGAATGGCCGCCGCGGTCTTTTGACCGCGGTGCGGTCATTTGTCGGCGGGAGGCCGCCCGCCATAGTCAGAATCAGGGCCTATATGTTTGCCCTGTTGGGTCGGGTGGGAATTAGTGCGCGCTTCCTCCGCTGGATTAAATTGCTGTATACATTGCCCACTGCTAGATTGCGCCTCAATGGGAATGTATCTGCTCCGTTCCCAGTTGCGCGCGGCACTCGCCAGGGTTGCCCGCTGTCTCCTCTTCTTTTTGCTGCGGCAATGGAGCCCCTGGCGGCCCGGCTCCGACAGAATTATAACGACAGAGGATTGCAATTCCGGCAGCGACCAATTTTGATATCTCTGTATGCAGATGATATTGCATTATATATACGGAATCCCGACCAGAATCTGGATATACTACTTGACGAGATCGTGCATTTTGGTACCTTTTCAGGTATTAATATTAATTGGTCTAAGTCAGTGGTGCTGCCTTTGACCCCCAGGGTGCCGCGATATGACTCCCGATATCCTCTGATGTGGGCGGATGGGCCGGTGAGGTACTTGGGTATACAGCTGTGCTGTGACGTGGAGGAGCTGTGGCTGGCTAACTACGGCGCCGCTCTGACGTGGCTGGAGGGGAAGGTAGAGATCTGGCGTACCCTCCCGCTGTCATTGATAGGACGTATTGCTATTGCAAAGATGGTAGTCCTTCCGAAATTTTTGTACTTATTTGTGAATCTCCCTCTCCGGCTTCCGAGAAGTTATCTGAGGCGTATGCGCTCAGCACTGATCTGTCTGTGTGGGCGGGCCGACGCGCGCGTATTTCATGGGAGAGGCTAGGGGGGCTCGCTGCGCCGGATATGGAGCTGTATTATCTATGTGCTCAGGCGCACTTTGCGTATTACTGGCTGAATCCTATTCGTTATCTGCCGCACCTGGAGCCTGAGAGTGACTCTGTGTGGCCGGACGACCTGGCGAGAGCATTTGGTGGACGTGTTCCGTCCCGGGTGCGGGGGATTGACACGGTGGCATGTACGATGCGGGCGTGGGGTGTGCTGATGCGGCGATCCGGGGTTTCGGCCCCGTTCGCTCCTTCCCTACCGGTAATGGCGATAGCTGACGAGCAGCTGTGCCGTGATGGTGGAGTACGTGGATTTCTCCGAGATGCTGGCCTAACCGAGTTGAGAGATTGGATGATGGATGATCGCTTGCTTGATGTATCTGAGATACTGGCCGGTCGCGAGTGCACGGCGCTTCAGCGTATGTATGTGATCCAAGTTCGCTCTTTCTCGCGGAACCGCTTATGGAGTTTGGATGAGGCCCTGGTGGAGTTCCGCGCGCTGGAGATTCTCTGCTGTGCGCGGTCGCCTAATAGGCTGGTCACAAAATTATATAACTGCATGCAGGAACAGAGGAATAATCTCCGAGAGCCGTCCAGACTAGCGTGGGAGGCGGATCTGGGAGAACCCATCTCGGAGGCTCTGTGGCGCACCTGCTGTGCGCATATGAGAGCGTTGACGCCAAATTACAGGTTCAGATTACTGCATTTTAAATTTTTGCACAGACTATATTATACCCCAGTGTGGATGTACTCCTTGGGGCTGCGCCAAGATGCGAGATGCGCGCGCTGCCGGGCGCCGGAGGCTAGTTTTTTACACTTGGCGTGGGAATGTGCAGATGTTTACGCTTTCTGGGTGGCAGTTTTCAATGCAATCTCTGAAATGGTCGAAATAGAAATTCCGGCCACTCCTAGAATCGAGCTGCTTGGGTGTGTGGAGGACATCAGGGCAACACACAGACGTTTAGTGGGCATACTATTGCTGTTAGCCAAGCGCAGAGTGGCCATGTGCTGGGGCGGGACGAGAGTGCGGCGCCATTCTGAATGGCTAAGAGATGCTGCTTTCTGTCTTGATCAGCTTATAGTCTTCTGGAGCCTGATGCCTGAAGGGTCTAGACCCAAAGATATTTGGACCCCGCTGAAAAATTTCTTAGCGGCCCAAGGCGAGTGAGTGATATAACCAAAGAAGCACGGACAAAACACTGACCCCTCTGTACGCTGGCATCTACGTCAGAAAAGGTGAATGGCTGTTGTGGACTGGTTGTATTCCCCACCTGCTCCTTTTTGTTTATATTTGTTGATGTCCCTTATTCAACTGCATGTTATATCTACTGCATCTCTGGCCGAAAACTGCCCGTGGTAATTCCGTACAGATCATGTCTTCAATTAATAGATGGGAAATTTAGCAGAACAAACTGAACTGTAATAATCAATGCGTACCTGTCTGATTTCTCCTGTACGGAATATATGTTAATATCGCAGTGGGGAGCTTTTGCTCTTTAGAATATGGTGCTCTGTAGGGACTGTTGTTTTATTTTTATATGTTTGATGTGATAAAATCAATAAAATAAAAAAAAAATACGTTTGCGCCAAATTAGTGTTAAAAAAATGACGCTAATCCGGCGCAAAGGGAGTATAAATATGGGCCTTAGTGTTTCAATCATTAACGAAATGGAAGGATGCACAAATTTCTCACAGCTTGATGAGAACCTCTTTGAACTTTTTCACGGGAAAAGAGTCTTAACATCTTGCATAAGGCACCTTCAAGTATAGCCCTGTAGGCAAGCCATGGATGACAGATTTTCAACCATTCACGTTGAAAGCAACGTTTTTGATTTCCCTGCTGAATGCAAGAAACTTGTATGATATCTCTGGTGTCCAGGAAGAGTGCAAAAATTGGTAGCATAACTCATCTGATTTTGACGATGAAACTGTGCTGAGTCTTGGGACATCCATGTGTTCTCTTATAACTAAGATGTATGAAATCGAATCTACCATAACACATGCTGTCAAAGGGTCTCATGTGGCTAACCGATGAGTGAAAAAGTCCTCTATCTTTCGCTGTTTAACGTTTTGTGGTCCAAAGCCTCTGCTGTCCGCCGTCCTGCCGTGTGTGAATAGCGATTCCTAGTGAAATATACAAAAATATAAAGATCCTCAGGTAAATTAATTTATCATTACAAAAAATTGGGGCAAAAATAGAATACTGTAATTTTCTCCAATAAAGCAAAAAAAAAGCCAAGAAATGCAAGTTAAAAAATCCAGTACCTCCATAAATTATCCCAAACTCTTTAAAGAAGTAGGCTAGACATAGCCTGATTTTCTGTTCTATTAACATGCAACACACTTCCAGAATGTCTAAACTTCAAATAAATGGCAGGATTTTCTTTTACTATGAAAATGTCCAATGCAAATCTGTCCCAAACATTTGTGCAAAACCACATAGATATATCATTAATAAGAATACAATTTTCAAAGTTCGACACAAAGGCTACTTCTCTCTTGGCATTCAATAGATGTATATCTATGAGCACATGAGCGAGCAGGCCTCAACAATACTTATGCCCAGATTCACTAAACTTTCATGCACTGCAGCATAGGAAGGGAAAATGCTGTTCTGTGTTGCTTGAAAGGGCGAGAGCAGAAATGTGCCATTTTTACAAAAATATAACACATTTCTGCTGTCTCTCAGAACTGGCATACTATGTGCTGCCTAGCACCAATGCAGACACCATAGTGCAAGGGTGCCTGTGTTACAAATAAGATTCCTTTTGTGAAGGAAGGAATGCCTTACTTCTCATAAACAATCTGTAAAGGCATATTCCTATTTCTATGTGTGATGAAGAATGCAGCACACATGGAAAGAGTAAGTAATGAGGTGAAAGAAAGATATTTCTCCTCAGTATGCCTGGGTCTGGGAGGCGCACCATTTGGACACAATACCAGGTTTATTGACCTTATAAATCTAGTACCGCATCAAAATCCATGGGTATATGCATTGGAATGCCCTAGCTCCATCCAATGAACACCTTCCCAAAGCAAGGTAATGCAAGGCAGCACTATGCGCTGCCTTATGTTACTTTGGATTTACTGAACCATGCAAAACCACACCAGGTGGTTCTGTGTGGCTTAGTAAATACCAGTTAAGATTTGTATTGCCTTGTGCTGAATTGCATCACACAGGACAATGCAAGCCCTTAGTAAATCTGGCACTCATTGGTTTAACACACCTGATGTTGGGCTGCAGGAATGGCAAGTCACAGGTTTGAATGCTGATGCAGCTCTTTCTTCCTCCCAAGATAAAATGAGGACCAAATAGTTGGGCAAAATTACCACCAATCTTTAACTTTGTAAATAATAAAATATTAGTTGTTTCATCCAACATCGAGCAGTCCCTGTAAAAATGGCAATTGAACCAGGCCGATGAGGGAGGGCATCAAGCTATTACTAAGAAGCTGACACAAAAACAGTATGGACTTTGAAATGACTGTGTGTCCTACCATTATAATATACTTTCAAATATTATTTGATACACTACAATGCGTTGAATGTTGAGTATGTGGGATGATGTGCAATGTTCTGCAAAGAAGTCACTCTTACACAGTCCATCTCTATAGCAGGCTTTAAAACCACACTGTCTAGGCTTTCTCTTCTGCTCTAAAACCCACAGCATATCGAGTGTCAAATCCACTATAAAATGTAAGGACTGTTGTTGAATTTTACCTGGCTAACATGCTTTATAAGATACATAATTTGTTACTTATTTCCATTAAATTTTTTGGGGAATATACAAATGGATCTATATCACTCCTGCATTCTTCAACATCTAGGAATATCTAAGCAAATTGACGTATCCAGACAACATTTATGCTGTTAGCCCTCAAGAAATTATATACTACATACTAAATGAAAGACCGAGAATGATTGACAGTAAAAATGAGTGTTTGTGAGTGTGCAAGTCCGTGTAAGCAAGTTACTGCAAGGAAATTACAGAATGAGTAACAATCAGTGGGAAGAGTGAATGAGAATGAGTGTTAGTGAGTGGATGTAAGTGAGCATGAGGGATTGAAATGTGTTGTGCTCAAGAGTCTGCCATTTTGCCAGGAATACAGAAGGAAATTCTTAGTATAACACATTATCAAAGTACTTGGCTTTAGCATATTATATCCAATGCTTGGCACTGGCTTACTAGAGGTGTAAATCCTGGCATATGGGACACCCATGGCAAAATACTGACACAGGAATAGTAGATATAATCTGTGGCATAGCGTGGCATAACTGGTACAATACTGAAACCCAGGGCAAAATATTAACACTGGCAAACCAGAGGTAATTCTTGGCGTGTGTTTCACCTGTGGAAAAATAAAGGTGCTGACCTACTGGAGGCAAATCTTGTTATAAAGAGCACATGTGGGAAAATGCGTGTTATGGCACATTGGAGGTAGCTCTTGGCATATGGGAGGATGGGATATACATATCAGACAGAGGCAAACATCACAAAATTATCATCCTGATATACTAGAGGTATACTGTTATTCTGTTATTCTGTTTTGTGCGCTGACAGTTCTGTAGTTTGCTGTAAGTTAGTAAAGTGTCTGTAAACTGCAATGAAATCAAGCTACCAGTTGGCAGATAAGTGGTGTCAGGAGTTCTGTTTCTGTCTACCTCAAGCTAATTATTCATTTTGCCCAGAGTTATATAACCACTGACTGGAGCCACTGCCTCAGCTCGAGGTCTTCCTCTTGGGACCTAGAGCCCAAGTGAGGCAAACTTTCACATGAGGAGATGTGGCCTAGTTGCTAGAGCTACTAACCCCTCACATCATGGAAACCAGTTTCAAAACCCAGCCCTGGCCCCACACCCTTTGAATCCATGGCAAATCACTTAGGCCCTAAATTTGACAATGGCGGTAAATGCTGCCTACTGCCGCTGCAATGGCCGCCAAAAGACCGGTGCGGCGGCTAACATCCGTCCGCCATAATATGACCACAGCTGGATTTCCACCACAAGAAGGGTGAAAATCCAGCAGTGGCCATGGTGGCGGATGGTGTTAAGATGGCACTTCTACCACGAGCAGCGCCACGCCAGTAGACTGCCGCCAGCCGTATTATGTCAAATAATACAGCCTGGCGAAGTTCTGCTGGCAGGCACTGCTGGCGGTAGCATCGCCCGTTCGTTCCCTGCCGGAAGACCCCCTGGATGCAGGTAAGTCGGGTTTCTGACAGTGGTGGGAGTGGGGGGTGTTGTGTGTGTGTGTGTTGGGGTGTGTGCATGAATGTGTGAGTGTGTGCGTGGATGTGAATGAGTCTGTAGTGTTGTTTGCGTGTGCATGTGTGAGAATGCATGTATGAATGGAAATGTGAATGCGTGTGAGTTTGAATGTTTGTATGGATGTGTGCATGAATGAATAGATATATGCCTGTGTGAGTGAGTGTGTGAATGTGTGGTGTGTGCCTGCGAATGTGCGTGTATGGGGGGGAGGATTGGAAGGAGGAGCGTGGATGGCGGGGGTGGAGGTTGTCTGGGGAGTGTTAGGGGGGTGGGTGGGCCTTCTACCAGTGACAGGGAAGGAGTTCCCTGTCACTGGTAGGGCCTACTGCCATGGTTTTCATGGCATTACGCACGCCACAAAAACCGTGGCGGTAGGCAGGGTCATAATGCCACCGGCGATACAGTAGCGGCCGCCGGGTTGGAGATTGTTATCTCGGGCTGCTATTGCCATGGTGGTCTGTGTGGTACATTGGCGGGTTGGCTTCAGCCAACCCGCCAATGTCATAATGTGGCGGTATGTACCACCAGCCTGTTGGCCGGTACTACAGCCACATTTACACCGATTGCCAGGGTCATAATGACCCCCTCAATGTCCTCTGAAAAACAAATGTACAACTACTCTGAGTTTGTTGTGAGGTGGTCTTATCACCTTGGGTCAAGTTTGTGCTATGGAAAACTGCAAAAAACTGTGGCGCTATAAGGTCATGCACAGAAATTTAAAAACAAAGCATTCATGTTTAATATGAGAAAGAGATACCCATCTACTGGCTGAATTGCACAGGATGGAACTAGAAAACTTTAGATCAACCACAGCTTCTCTTCTTCACCAAATTGTGTGAACCTAGGTAAGTAATTCATTTCAGCAAGCCTAGTTCTACTTTATTACAGAGGGGAGCACTTTCAAATATGTGAATTCAGGATGTGCCCTGTACAAAACCCTCTTTTGAGTTTGATTTCACAGACTTTACAATTTTGCTTTATCTATAAGAAGAAACTAGGCCACATAAAGTGTACACATGACAACTGACGTGCGCAGATTATTTCATTGAAAAATGCTTGAACTAGTCCACTGCAGGAATATGACACACTGGTGAATTATGGGCATGGTTGGGTTAATTTCCTTCACTTGACCTAAGGCAGTGGTGTGGAACAAATTTCAGAGTGGGGAACTGCCATCAGTGTTATGTCACTGAAGTCATAGCAACTGTGAAAACCTTAAACTGTATGTTAAGAGAACAAGTGTAGCAAATGAGCTGGTTTCATTCATTCAGCAGAAGAGCAGTAAGGATGTGTTTTGTAGCTGTGGTACATTTTGCAGCACACTGCTGCACATATATTACTAAAGCATGCTGTGGTTGCACACTTTCATGTACCAACAGTTAATTTTCTATTGAAATAACCACTAAATTAGAAGAGTCATGCAGTTTTACTGATTGAACTATACATTACTCAAACAATAATGTTGGAAATAGGGTTTCACAATATTTATCATTTGCGCACCACCAAGTGCTTTGATTGGTTTGATCGATTTAAAATCTTTCTTTCCATCATATTTCATAATTAGAAAAAATGCACTTTATTTGTGCTTTTCTGACAGCTAAAATATATGAAATATTACGTACAGTTCGTTGACACTTCTTTCAGTGTAGCTGAGAGTTCTACATT
Source organism: Pleurodeles waltl (assembly GCF_031143425.1). NCBI lineage: Eukaryota > Metazoa > Chordata > Amphibia > Caudata > Salamandridae > Pleurodeles > Pleurodeles waltl. The sequence goes on along the minus strand of NC_090445.1, from coordinate 427,264,936 downwards.
CTACAGACCACTTTCACGTTACCTGTATCCCTGCAAGATTGTGACACAGTTCACTTTGAAAAATCCTCCTACTTTGTTTACAGCCAGAGAAAGAAAAGTAAACACCAATCTCCATGTTAGAAGAACACGCACCAGTTTGACAGAAGACATAGCCTGACATTTGATCTCTGTCTTTGAACGCACAACAAATGGTACATGATGTAACCATAGTGTAAAGGCATCTTTAATTCTCTTTCACTTTCTGGATTTTAGCATGGTTATTTTGGGGCTGCTGCAACACCCCAAGCGCCTACTTCCAACGCCTATGCATTGTCTTTACTGAAAAAAAATAATGGTTGTTAGTGGTAGAGTCTAAAGCAACACTGCAAAAGGGCACATTGCAAAATATGAAATTCCTTCTCTGTCTGTAAGAGCGGACAAGTCCATGACATGAGTCGTGTCCCCTCTTTTTGTGTGAACAATACTTGGTTTTTGAGAGGCTAGCATTGGCTAATTTTTGACAGTGAGCATTAAATTGGACATTAAATTGGTCAAAAGGGATTTTTTAACCATTTTTAAAATACCATGGACATACATGCTTTGTTCATCTTGAAATTAAGTGTCACTCAAATGCATTATAATATTACACCACGTTATGACCCTCTATTTTCCAAAGTTTAGATTTCAACACTAATTTAACACTTTATCCAAAAAACTTCAAGGCTCGTAATTGAACTGGACAAGCCGTCAGTGGTAATCACTGTGACAGATATTTCAAAAGAGGCCCCCAGAAATCCTTGTATACATTAGTAAAAGCATTTTAGAGGCGTTCAATGGCGAGAATACTCCAAATTTTTCATGAAACAAGGTGCCAGTAGGGGAGAGAAGTTCTTTTTTCTATTACACTTTTTATTGCTTTTATATTGGATCAACATAAACATTACAATAAAAACCTCGAGCTCAAGCCACGGGACCGCCTCATGGGCATAAAAAAACAGAAGAAATCTGCATGGTGGCATATATAACATTGGTAGGAGGCAGTCAGTATTGTTCCACACATTCAAATAGTCATGGCCACTACATGCTTGTACATTCATCATGAATCTGATTTTTCCAACCACACTTCCCAGATTTTGTGAAATTTTGGTGGGACCCCCCCCCCTCGCCTTATAGACCAGTTTCTCCAACGCTGCGCATAGGTCTATTCCATGTATCCATTCTCGCCGGGTGAGGACCTTCCTTCTTACTCCAGTGGCTAGCAAGATCTCTCTTTGCCACAATGTATCCTGTTGCTAGGGGTGTGCGAGTTGCCCCTGAGTCCCCCACTTAATTTATTATTCCCAGTAGCATAATTTTAAGGTCAAGGTCTAATGGGATACCCATCCCCCAATCCCACATGACTGTTGATCAAGGCTCAATATGTCTGCACCCTGGACCCATCATATTACATATAAAAAGGTGCCCGGAGAGAAGCCACAGCGCAGGCACCTCGGTCTCCGGTCCTACCCATACGCCAAAGCTGTTCCAGGAAATAGAAGATCCTATGGAAATATTTGAATTGTATCAGGCGTAGTCTCCTTGATATTGTAAGCGCCCTTCAGGCCATCTGTACCTCCACCCAGTCCACATCGTCCAAGTCACCAACGTCCTCCTCCCACCTCAATCTCAGAGCACCTACAGCATCAGGCATATTTGTAACTAGCGATTTGTAGAAGGGGATATCCCCCCACCCACCCAGGGCGTCAGTCACCAGCTTACACTACAGTGAGTTGAATTCGGGGAGGGCAGCCAACCTGTCTGTGTGGTGCTCTGAGGCATGCCGCATATGTAGGTAGCAATAGAACTGGGAGTGATGGAGACATAATTCCTCTGGCAGTTCCTTGAAGGAGCACTTATGGCCATCCCTCCAGACATCTCCCAGGGTGGAGATGCTGATCAAGTCCCAAAGTTGGAATCCAGTCAGCCGTGCCGTCTTGGACAGCCACATACCATGTCACAAAGGAGTGGCCATTGGGAGTGTACCCTGGCATTATATATGTCGGAGCACCGAATACCAACAACCAACTGAGACCCCAGTTATAGGCGGTAAAGAGTGCGGGGGCCCCCGGCAATATAACAGTGGGGCTGTAGAACTGCGATTTCTAGTCTGTGAGCAGGGTCCCCTCTGTCTGTGTGGAACAAATCATCTATCGATACTAGCTGTTAGGCCCAGTAGTGTAAACGGACATCTGCCCCTCCCAGCCCCCCTTCATACGGTGGGCGGTGGCATTTTACAAACAAGGCTCTCTGGATCTTCCAGACAAAAAGAAATGTGGTCAAATGCGAGTGGAGTTCACTAAAAAATTATGGCAGTATCTCTTAGGGGTAGTGCTGGAGCACATATAGGAAGTGGGGAAGAGCTACCAATTTAAACAGACCTCCTCGGCCCGCAATCAACAGTGGGAGCTTGGACCATTCTGCCATGTCACGCCTCGTCCGTGAGAACAATGGGAGAATATTAAGGTCCCAGTATTGTGACAGGGACAATGCAACAGTCATGCCCAGGTATTGGAAGCTATCACCCACTATCCATAGCCTGGGATCTACCCAATCATGTGATGCTAGCCCCCGAATAGGTACTAGCGTAGATTTGGTCCAATTGGCTCGTAAACCTGAGGCTGAACTATATATGTCTAGAATTGCAATAAGTCTTGAAAGAGTATAGGGAGGGTCGTAGATAAAGAGAAGCCTATCGTCAACATAGATCGAGAACCTGTCCTCCTTCCCCTCCCCAGTCAAAGCCTCTGAACCTAGCATCAATACAGATAAGTTCTGCAAGGGGCTCCATGACTAACACAAATAAAGGCGAAAGGGGACAACCCTGGTGGGTGCTCCTCTCGATCAGAAAGCAGGACGAGAGGGCCCCTCTGACCTAGACCTGGGCCATAGCCCTGAATAAAGGACCAATACCCATTTGCAAAAGTGGGGCACACACCCCATCTTATGGAGGGCTGCAAATAGGTAGGGCCAGTGCACCATATCCAATACTCACTCTATATCAATGAGGAGCAGCATCGCCTCTTCCCTCAGCTCTCCTGCTTGGGGCAGGGCCACGTGCAATGACTGAAGACAGTGGTGGGTGCCTCGGTGGGGCATAAAGCCATTTTGGTCTGCATGCACTATGGAGTGGACCACCATCGCCAAGCAACCATCGAGAACCTTTGCCAGGACCTTTATCTCTACTTTAATGAGGGGTATGGGCCGATAAGATCTGAGGGGTCCGGCAGCTTGTCGGGCTTCAATATAACTGTGACCCTAGCCCCCCTCAGGTCCTGAGGGAGAGAGCCTTTGTGAAACGCTCCATTGTACATCGCTAATAGGTGAGGTATTAACAGGGTTGCATACTGTTTATACAGCTCCAGTGGGAATCCATTATGGCCTGGGGCCTTTCCTGACACCATGGCTGAAATCGCTCACTGGATTTCCTCCACTGTGAGTGGTTCGTCCAAGTCCTCAGACCCTGCTTGCGATAGTTGCCTATTTGGGGTATCAGAAATGAGGGGAAGCTCCATTTCAACTGCTGGGGGTACTCTGGCCACATAGGGATTCTGAAAGTGAGAGGCAAAGCATTGCACCCGGGCCACCGCACCAGTTATTGTTTCACGTGTCGCAGATCACAGGTCTCTGAGCATAGTAGAATGACGGTCTGCAGTCACCAGCCAATATTGCAGCTTGCCCTCCTTGTCACCTATCTCGAATATCCTGCCTGTAGAATGGAGTCTGCTAAGTCTGGGTGTGCCCAGAAATTTATGCCAGAGTTCCAAGTGCACCCACATCCATTCTCACTGCTTTGCCTGGGTGTGGGAGGGTCAGGTGGCAGCCTCTAGGACCCTGATCTCACCTTCTAGGTATAGTATATCTGCCTCACGGCAGCGCGTTCAACCACCGATTGGGGAGAAGGCCTGGCCTCTAAGGACTGTCTTAAACGCTTCCCAGAGCATTACTGGGAAGGCTGCTGAGCCTTTGTTGAGATTGAAGTATTCTGTTATAATGTTTCTAACTTCCTCCATGCATTTAGTCTCCCCAATGCCCTCTCTCCTTGGTTGTCCCTAGCCACTGTCAAGAGCACTGGCGAGTGCTCCAAGAGAACTTAGAGGAGCATACAGGACCCAGTTGTCAGTCCAAGGTCTGTGGCTGGGAGAAAGAAATAGTCTAGGCATGAGGATGTGCCATGTGGGGGGAGAATAGTAGGTATAGTGGCATTCATGGCGGTGGTGGAATCTCCAAACATCCACCAATCCTAAAGCCTCTGCCCAGGACCTAAGCCTAATCGTTCAGGGCCCCCGTTCTGGATGTCGTGTCTGCGTCGGGGTCCATCAAGGCACTGAAGCCACTTCCCATTATTGTGAACCCAGAGGTGGCCATTGTCAGGTGACCTGCCACTGCCTCATGGGGTACCCCCAGTAGCTGTGGTGGCACACATGTGCTACCCATGGTCCATGCCTGTTCATCCATCATGCCATTTAGTATAATGTACCTCTCTGACTGGTCGTGCTATACTGCACTAACCAGCAGTAGGAAGGCGTGGGGTAATAAAATTGCCACTTCCCTGGAAATCCATGTGTAACCCAAGTGAAAAACGCAGGAGAATCCGTAGCATCCCAAGAAGGAGCAACGGGTCCCCAGTAGGTGGGTCTCCTGTAGAAGAACCACCATGGGGGCCTACCTCCTCACATATGCCAACACCACCCCTTTTATCATTGAGGTTATTGCCATTCCATGTAATGATCTTGTGTTCCCCTATGTGACCTGCCATTGTTGGTATTAGTAAGAGGTTAAGTAGTGTGTGTATGTCCACATCAGAAATGTGACAAAGTCAATCCTACCCAGGAGCTCGTGTAACTGGAAATAAAACATATGAACTCTCCAATGTGGTATGGATGGTGGTGCAACAGACAACCACCAGTCCCTACGTCCTCTCCCCTCCTTACACTTCCCCTTTGAAGCATCTGTAACCCTAGAAATGAAAACATAAAAACCGTAACAATCAAAATTAACTTAAGGTGGGATCCCCAATCATTAAGAAAAGGATATGGCAGTCTGTCATGACCCAGGAGGGAGAAGTTCGATATGGAGCTAGGAATATAATCACTTTTCTCTTCCATGGTCTTTTTTCAGGTCCGGTGAGCCCTCCGCCAAGGTCAAGCGCTGCCTGTGAGGGTGGAAAGGCATAGTGTTGTCAGATCTGTTGAGGTGTCTGCCCCTTTTTTTGTCTCTTGAGCAGCAGCTTCCAAGTCATCGATGCTTGATCTCTGCCTGGTCCCTAAAGTGGGCGCTCCTTGGCCCAGGAACTCTCCAGTGTGTCAAAGAATAAAGCCTTAATGTTGTGGATGACGTTGAGTCTGTCCGGGTGATCTGCATTGCGCAGAGTTTCTCCTTAAATGCCTGAAAAGTGTGCAGCTGCTGCTGTACCTTCAAGGTGTAGTTGGGGAACAGCATGATTAGTTGTCCCTGGCAGAGTAGGTCTCCCCTCTTGCGGGCCTCTCATGAGATCATGTCCCAGTCAGTAAAGTTGAAAAGCTGGGAGATGATTGACCCGCAGCGAGTGGGGAGGCAGAAGCTGCTATGGCACCAGGGACCTGTGTGCTCTCTCCACCACAAAGCAAGCTGACAGGAAGTTCTGTGGGACCAGCTGACAGGTAGTTCAGCGAGACCCCCAGGCGAAAAGCCAGTAGGAGAAGAAGGCCATGGGGCGAGGGCCCTCAGAACCCTCTAAGGCTCCCACTATGCAGATGTTGTTGTGCCTGGACCTGCTCTCAGCGTCTTCTGCCCTTGATTCCAGGAATCCCACCCTCTGTCGGAGTAACGTCAGTTCTATTCAAAGAGATCTGGTAGTATTATTCACCACCAGCAACCATCCCTCGGTTTCCATGACCCTCTCCACCGTCTTTCGAAGAAGTAGCGAGAGGCCTATGTTCAGTTTCCCTATCTTAGTTTCAATAGATGAATGGAAGTCCTACATAGGCTCTGATAAGGGTGGGCCCAGCTTCAGGGCTCATTGCCGCCCTCTTTCCAGTCCAAGTCAGGCTTGGTGTACTTATTGATCTTCCCCTGGAACCGGGACTGTGGCCTTATCTTTGCCCATGGCTCAGCTTTTCTCCCTCAGTTTAGGAGCCAACAGTGAGCCATTGGTTTCCTGGGATAGGCCCCTCTGGGGTTGCCAATGTCAATCCCGAAGATCCAAGTCACTACTCCACTTCAGGATCTTACTAGTCGCTCTGAATCCCCAGCCAGATGGGCAGGAGCTATGCGTCTGCTGTGAGCCCACAACAGGTGGCCAGGGGCAAACGTTTGTGACACAAATCGTTATGCGTGGCCCTTCCCAGTGAGTCCACAGCACCTCTCAACCAGCTCGGTAGGTCACGGCCATCTGTCAGCCAATCCCAGTCTTGGTGGAGGGGAAGGGAAGGCCCCATGACCAACCCGGATAGTACTCCAGCAGGTGGGGCCCATCCAGGGTACAGATGGTCTCCACTTGTCCTCTCAATAAGGTGAAGGGCTGATGAGGCTGGACATGAGGTGCCTCTAAGGGGCTGTGCCACTCTTAGTCTCTGCCCCAGCGTCCCAGGGTCCACTGGCACCCCAGGCAGGGTACTGGCTTCCGCCAGCCTTTTCTGCAGCACCGGGTGCCCTTGCAGAGAGCACTGTGTATCAGGAATGCTCAGGAAGCAGTGCAGCAGATTGGCTCCGGCCAGATGTCTCTGAGGAGCTGCAGGGTTGCGGCAAACTCTGGGCTCAGTAAGGTGGCCGCACTGCTATATGGGCTTCTGTTGCCCTCCTGTGAGGCTGCTGCAACCACTTGGTCCACCCTCAACAGAACTCTACTCTCGGCTCTGAGCAGTTCAGGGATGGCCACCAGGTGGCATGGATCAGGTCGCCCCAGCCTCTCGAGTCAAAGAGGCAGTTCTCCCCGGGCAGAGCAGGCCCAGGCTGCACAGGAGTCACTGCAGCCACTGTAGTCTGGGCCTCCTGTCATCTGGATTTTGAGTCCACAGGGGCGAGGAGGCAGCAGCGATCCCTGCCACACCTCCTCCAGAGACTCCCTACAGCTCCGCTTCCCATCTGGGCAAAAGTGCCAACCCACCAGCGGCCTTCCTCACAGGCCTAGCATGTTTTTCAGCTGCCCGGGCAGCTCATTTGCTGTTAGGGGTGACAACCCTTGAAGATCTCGCCATGTGGGTAGACAGTGTCTTAGCAGGGCAAACCCCCCCCCCTCCGGATGCCTCCTGGTCCAGTTGGCCCTGTGCAGGTCCCCGGGCTGGGAGGCCTCCCTCGCTCTGAGGCTCGTGATGCAGAAACCACCAGCAATAATACAGACAGGGCAGGCCGAAGACCCCTCCTTAGAAGCCCCCCACTCATCTGCTACACTGGGGGTTGGGGGTACCATATACATGCTCCGGAGGGGTCAAACAGGTACAGATTGTGTCAGATTGTCAGGGACAGGCGTGAAGCTCTCAGATTAAGCAGCCACCATCTTGACCACTGGCCACACCTTCCTGGAACCCCTTTTTCAACTGGCTGCTATGGTAGTTTTAGCCCCTCCCAAATAGATCCTCCTTAGTAATCTATCTGCCTTTGTTTGGAATTTGTACTTGAGATGACGAAGCCCTAATAATAGTTTGTCAATACAGATCAGGGCAGGGTATCCCAAGATTGTTTTCACTGCTTCTAAAATTTCACACCAAAACAATTTAAGAACTGGGGAGTCCCACCAGATGTGCTAAAAGTCCCTTAGCATTCTTCAAGAACTCCCGTGAAGTTTTGAGGGTAACATTTCTTCACTGTAGTTGGCTACAGATACAATCGTAAGCTCCCGCTCCAGTGTACTATGTGTGTGCTTCAAAATATCTATCCAGAGGACAGACACTCTGTCTCCTTTATTGGTTTCTTAAGGACCACTGACTAATGGGTTCAATGAGGGTGCTGGGAACTGTTAGATGTTTGTAGCAATGGAATAAAGCAATGTGATATGGACTTTTGTGGTCCTAGCCTCTTTAACACTAGTTTCTGCCTCTGGTCCCTATTGCCTTTAATTCCGGATGCACTACTCACTGGCACAGTTGTAGGCACTGATGGCATTCTGTTAGGTCTAAGTGAAACTTCTGTTTGCATTCAGAGTAGGAAAGCATCTCAGGTGTTTGCTGAAACGATTGGTCCAGGTACTGGCGTGACTTGCGTTCCTGGACTGGGTTACCCATACTGTCTCCCTGAGCTCCCTCATCATCGTCCTCAATACAACTGATAGCGCACAACAGACCCTTACTAGAGTCTGCATCAGAAGCCTGTGCTGAGACTGATAGAAGAGACAGTGACAACAGTACAATTGATCCAGGTGTCCCTGTGGGTTATACCACAAAAGACCACAGCTCAAGGTCTGTAGACAATCATTAACTGTGCTGTCTGCCAGTAAGAGCTTAGGAAGAGTTGGTAGGAGCTCAGCAGGGTTCACCCAAAACAAAGAACTGTGGGAGCACACTTGATAACTATGACCCCCACTGCCACTGACACAGTGGTAGACATTTAAACCGCTGAGGTGATCTGTAGCAATTGGGAGGTGGGTCTAGAAGTAATCAAGCACTGGGAAGAGTATACCTGCGGGCATTAGGAAAACTCAAGGGACCACAAGGGAGCAGATCTTACGGACAAAGGACAATCAAATAACAAACTTCTCCACAAGTGCAAGAAGTGGCAAACTAGAGCACAAACAAGGCTCCTAAGGGCAGGGAGCTCATCCACTAGGCCTACTGGCACCAAAGCCCCACTGAAAAACTACTGAAATAGCACTGCTACTATATCATCTAGAGTAAACAGGAATGCAAAGGCATATACGCAAGCAAGAAAACTGTGCTACAGCGATGAGGATGCCACAGAAGCCTGCAGTGTCTGCCAGTTTGATACACTTTGATGAATGACCAGAGAAAATTTAAGAATTTTTGGATGCAATGACGGAACACTTCACTTTCCGCCCAACCCAGCTTACTCTAGGTAAGACCAAGGTAGGTTGCCTGATTAATTGCCTTTCTACAGATGCTCTCTCCTGTTCAAAGCCCTTGGTCACTTCCTCTGACCCATGTCTGGACAATTATTCACTTTTTCTGGAAACATTTCAAACAATGGTGGTCATTACAACCCTGGTGGACGGTGTTAAAGCGGCAGTAAGACCGCCAACACGCCGGCGGTAAAAAATTAGCAATCATGACCGTGGCAGAAACCGCCAACAAAGACAGCCACTTTAACACTCCGTCCGCCACGGCGGTAGAAACAAACAGCGCGGCGGTCACCACCAACAGACAGACGGGAGACAATGTACCGCCCACAGTATCACAACCTACCAATCCACCACCTTTTCCGGGGCGGATTCACCGCGGATAAAAACACGGCGGAAACACCCATTTCGAAGGGAAAACGCTCACCTCTACACACTCAACGAGGAACGACAACACCATGGAGCCGGAACTCCATATTCTTCCTGCACTAGTCTTCCTGCTCTTCTACGAGGAGCATCAACGCCGGCGGCGAAGACCACGGTGAGTACTGCACTTACGACATAGGGGAGGGGGGAGGCAAAAACACAGTGACACACACCCCGACCCTCACCCCGACCCTCACCCACTACAACACACACACCAATGCTTATCTATACATTACAGTAACACCCCCCCGGAAGAATGCAAAGGCAAAAGGAAATGAGTGTAACCATTGTAATATATCAAAATTCAGTAAGCAAATATATACATATATGTATATACACAATAAACAAAATATACACCACGATTAGTAGTGCAGGTATAGCACCATTCATAGTCCGTGGACCACTGGGCCCAAAATGCATGGGCGAGGCCCACACAAGATACCCGATCCAAGCGGAGAGAACACTGCAGGGGCATCAGATCAAAATAACACAGGCACCTCAGGAGGAAGGGAAGGGGGGGCACCTCAGCCGGATGAGTGCACCACGCCAAATCCACGAGGGGGCTCCATGCCCATTGATGAGAGACTGTGGCTTTGCACTCCCCAGGATACAAGTCTCTACAGTGGGTGGCTTGCCCACTGTTACATCCTGGGGAGTGCAAAGCCACAGTCTCTTAAGTCTCTACAGTGGGTGGCTTGCCCACTGTTACATCCTGGGAGCGCAAAGCCACAGTCTCTCAAGTCTCTACAGTGGGTGGTTGCCCACTGTTACATCCTGGGGAGTGCAAAGCCACAGTCTCTCAAGTCTCTACAGTGGGTGGTTTTCCCACTGTTCCATCCTGGGGAGTGCAAAGCCACAGTCACACAAGTGGATGCATGTCTCCACTGGTTCTGGAGGGGGACTGGTGCCCAGAGTGCTTCATCCTGTGCAGGACAGACGGAGTGGATGCAAGTCTCCACTGGTTCTGGAGGGGGACTGGTGCCCAGAGTGCTTCATCCTGTGCAGGACAGACAGAGTGGATGCAAGTCTCCACTGGTTCTGGAGGGGGACTGGTGCCCAGAGTGCAGCACTCACACCGTGACGTTCCCTGTTGCGTCACTGCCCGTGCCACAAAGGGGCTAGCGGTGCTTTCCATGGCGGTCTTTGCCCTGTTCAGCGGTGCTTGGCCTGTTCAACGGTGCTTGAGTTGCCAGTGTCTGACCTGTTCAGCGGTGCTTTCCATGGCGGTCTTTGCCCTGTTCAGCGGTGCTTGACCTGTTCAGCGGTGCTTGAGTTGCGAGTGTCTGATCTGTTCAGCGGTGCTTCCCATGGCGGTCTTTGCCCTGTTCAGCGGTGCTTGAGTTGCCAGTGTCTGACCTGTTCAGCAGTGCTTTCCATGGCGGTCTTTGCCCTGTTCAACGGTCCTTGCCAAGGTGGTCCGTCATTGCCCAACAGGGCTGTGGCTGGCGGTCCTTCATGGGTCAGCTGGGCTGTGGCTTGCGGGGGAATCCTGGGCAGTGACGATTGGGCTGGCGGTGGCCTCCTGGCCTGTGACTCTGGCGGTGGCCTCCTGGCCAGTGACGACAGTGCTGGCGGTGGCCTCCTGGGCAGTGACTCTGGCGGTGGCCTCCTGGCCAGTGACGACGGTGCTGGCGGTGGCCTCCTGGGCAGTGACGATTGGGCTGGCGGTGGCCTCCTGGGCAGTGACGATTGGGCTGGCGGTGGCCTCCTGGGCAGCGGGGATGATGGCGGTCTTCTCCAGCGTGCTGCTCCTCCCAGACTTTGGAGATTTCCTATGCCCCTTCCCCACCTTGAGAGGAGTCACAGCTGAGTCGACACTCCCCCCGAGCCCCCTGTGAGCGGCTTGGCTGGCTGGAGTCTTCCCCCTCTCCCGCTGGGTACTGTCCAACTTCTGGTGCTCCGTGCCATACTGGCTGGCCTGGTGGCCAGTGCACTCCACATGCCTGTAACAACAGGCACAACTGGTCCCGGAGATTTTTTGGCTGAGGTGCTAGTATGGGACCTATGAGTTGGACGAGGGCTGGTGGTGGGAAATAGGTTAAGGGTGGACAGGAAAAGTTTTTGGGAGACACTGGGATGGGTAGCTGGAGGGGGTTTGGGAGTGGAGGAGGTGGTGGTTGTAGGAGGTGTAAGTTTTGTGGTTTTGGGTGCAGGTGCATGGGCTGGAGGCTGTCGTGAGGTGGATGGCTGTTGGGTGGGTGTGTGCCTGCATTTGTGTATCTTGGGAGGGGGCGTCACAGACACACTGGGAGAGGACACAGGGGACGTGTGAATGGTAGTGGGGGTGGTGACTGCACGTGAGCGGGGTGTGCTGCTGGGTGTGCTGGTGTGGGACGTAGTGGCTGAAGTGGTAGTGCATGCAGGTGTGAGTGTAGACGAGACTGGGAGGGAGGAGGGAGACGACGAGGAGGGGGACACATTGGAGACAGTGGATGTTGGTGTGTCTGCATGTGTGTGATGCTTGCGTGAGTGCCTGTGGGATGTGTGGTGCTTATGTTTTCCTGAGCTTCCCTTGTGGGTGAGGTGTGTGCAGGCTGGTCTGGTGGTGTGCTTGGGATAGGCAGAGGTACAGGGGATTGGGTTTGGGAGGAGGTAGTTGGAGTGAGGAGGCTAGACACAGGGACAATGGCTGCCATCAGTGCTGAGGCCAGAGTCTGAAGGGTTCGATGAAGGGCAGCCTGACCAGAATGAATGCCCTCCAGGAATGCATTTGTGTGTTGCAACTCCCTTTCTACACCCTGGGTGGCATTCAAAATGGTAGACTACCCAACAGTGAGTGACCTGAGGAGGTCAATGGCCCCCTCACTGAGGGCAGCAGAGGTGACAGGGGCAGGGGCTGAGGTGCCTGGGGCGAAGGTGATACCCACCCTCCTGGGTGAGCGGGCACAGGGCGAAGGCTGAGGGGTTGCTGGGAGGGTGGTGCTGGTGGGGGGGGTGGCAGCTGTACCTGTAGAAGTGGGGGGCACAGATGGTGCCGCCACCACAAGGGAGCTCCCATCAGAGGATGAGTCTGTGTCGCTGGTTGCAGATCCTGTGACTGCCGTGGTGTTCCCCTCGCCCTCTGTCCCACTGGTGTATTCTGAGTCCATAGTGTGGGCCTCCATGCCCATGTGGGATGCAGCTCCCTCGTGCTCCGGTGCCACTGTACCTCCGCCTGATGATGCTAATGCACACAAGAACAGGGAGACGACAAAAAGGGGGGGGGTGACAGAAGAAAGACAGGTTGAGTGCATGGCTTACCGCTAGCTTTGGCGGACAATACAGACACAGCAGCCCCCTGCACTACGTCGCGCTGTTGGGCTCTACAGATGCATTTCCTGGGAAATGGCCTACAAGGCTATGGACAACATCTGCACACATGGATGACACAGGGGCATGAATAGCTGTACTTGGCACTCTACAGAGGTGGGGTGGGGGGCCACATGGCCTGCCTTACGGAGGGGCCTTGCTTACGGAACTCGCCCTGGCCTAGGGAAACCCACAGCCCTCCTCCCCCACCCAGACACATTCACTGCGCGCAAAGTCCGCTGAATGATAGTATACTCACCCCGTTGTGTCTGCTGTGATGCCCTCAAGCGCCCATCCAACTCAGGGTAGGCCACCGCCAGGATCTTGAACATCAGGGGGGTCATGATTCGACGGGCACCCCTCCCACGTTGGGAGGCCATCCCCAGCTGAGCCTCAGCCGTCTTCTTGCTCCAGCGGCGAATGTCCTCCCATCTTTTACGGCAGTGGGTGCTCCATCTGTGATGGATCCCCAGGGTCCGGACGTCTTTGGCGATGGAACACCAAATATCCTTCTTCTGGTGGGCGCTGACCTACAGGAATAGTACAGGGGAAGAAGAGAAGTCATTACCAACTGCACCGTCAAAGTGAGTGGCCCACATCCCTACCCTTGCCATGTGGCACATGCATTCACAGTCCTTCACACACGCAGAACTGTGTCCCCTTCCTTCTTCCAACCAGCCCTCTCCACACAGGCATAGCCCATACAGCATGCTCCCTGTGTACTTACCTGTTTGTCTGGAGGACCTTAGAGTAGCGTGTACTGGGGAAGGACCCCGTCGACGAGCTTCTCCAACTCCTCTGCAGTGAAGGCAGGGGCCCTTTCCACAGACGCTCGAGCCATTGTCTCTTCCAGACCGAGGTCACAGCAGCACTTGCAGTGTAGGTCCTCTCCTGTTGAAGATCAGGTATTGAGTGATTGAACAGATAGAAAATGGCGGTCACGTCCGCGGCGGTCACGTCTGCGGCGGTGAATACTGTCACCGTCGGCGTACATCGTCATTGGCTCCTGGGACCCATAGGGTCCTATGTTAACCAATGCAGCATTGCGCCGCGGTCTTCGACCGCCTACCGCAACGGTGTACAACGCCAGCGCAGTTACCTCACATCCCGTTGTCCCACTTTACAGGTCAGGCAGCTGCCATTTCAGGGGCCCACATGGCCAAATTACCAACTGCGTCACACATACCTAGGCCTTGTCTCACAACACAAATACAGGCCACATTTTGTGTATGAATGGTGTTCTGTGTAGACTGTGGGTAAATATCTCTGAGTTGTTTGACTCTGTGGTCGCTGTTGTCCTTCATAGGCACTGTCCGCTGGGACATGTGAGGAGATGGCGGAATCCTCAGGTGTACCGACCGCTGGTGGACCTGTCGACAATGGAGGAAAGAAGTTTGATCATCACCTACAGGTTTGACCGTGCCACAATCCAGGAACTGTGTACCCAGCTGGAGCCTGACCTGATGTCAGCAATCCGCCATCCCACAGGAATCCCCCCTCAAGTGCAGGTGCTATCAGTGCTCCATTTCCTTGCAAGTGGGTCATTTCAATCAACAGTGCCCATGGCATCAGGGATGTCCCAGCCTATGTTTTCCAACGTGTTGTCCAGAGTGTTGTCTGCCCTGCTGAAACACATGCGGAGCTACATCGTTTTCCCTCAGGTGGAGGACTTGCCTACAGTGAAAGGTGACTTCTATGCCATGGGACATATCCCCAACATCATAGGTGCCATTGATGGGACCCATGTAGCTTTGGTCCCCCCCCACAGGAGTGAACAGGTGTACAGGAACCGGAAGAGTTATCATTCCATGAATGTACAGATGGTATGTTTGGCAGACCAGTACATCTCCCAGGTAAATGCTATGTTCCCTCGCTCTGTGCATGACGCCTACATCCTGCGGAATAGCAGCATCCCTTATGTGATGGGTCAACTCCAGAGGCACCGGGTGTGGCTATTAGGGGACTCTGGTTACCACAACCTGTCATGGCTACTGACCCCATTGAGGAATCCCAGGACCAGGGCAGAGGAACGCTACAATGAGGCCCATGGGCGGACTAGGAGGGTGATCGAATGCACCTTTGGCCTCCTGAAGGCCAGGTTCAGGTGCCTCCATATAACAGGTGGATCCCTATTCTACTCAGCAAAGAAGGTGTGCCAGATCATCGTGGCCTGCTGTATGCTTCACCACTTGGCTTTGCGACGACAGGTGCCTTTTCTGCAGGAGGATGGTCCAGATGGCGGTGTTGTGGCAGCTGTGGATCCTGTGGACAGTGATGAGGAGGAAGCAGAGGAAAGAAGATATTGACAACAGGGACTCAGTCATCCAGCAATATTTCCAGTGAGACACAGGTAAGAAAACATTCCTGCCTTCTACAAGTACTTTAACACTTTCACCTCTATCCTGTCTGTCGATTTCACCCAGTGTATGGTCACTGAGTTGTAATTTTCCCTTACTGTTTCACAGGTGTGGTTTCCAACGTGTGTCATCTGCTTAGATTCCTCATGGTCTTGAGCTGTGTGACATAGGTATGTTGACATTACATTTGAAAAAGCATTTTGTCACTGTAATTGCTAATACACAAATTCTAAATCACAGACTGACTCCAGATTGTTTTGTGGTTCAAGGGTGTTTATTGAAGTGCTTACTATTGGAGGGGGTTGCAAAATGGTGAGGGGGGATGGTGGAGTTCCTCCCTGAACCCCAAATACTGTTCCTTCTGCATGCGCTGGGTCTCCTGAAACTTGGCCAGGACAGTTGCCATCGTCTCCTGGGAGTGGTGGTATGCTCCCATGATGGAGGAGAGGGCCTTGTGGAGAGTGGGTTCCCTTGGCCTGTCCGCCCCCTGTCGCACGGCAGCCCTCCCAGTTCCCCTGTGTTCCTGGGCCTCCGTCCCCTGGACCATGTGCCCAGTGCCACTGCCCTGTTGTTGTTGGGGTGGTGGGTTATCCTGGGTTCCCTGTAGTGGTGGACACACAGCTGATTGACGTGTCCTGGGGACGGAGGTATGGGCCCGCTGGGTGGGTGCTGTGCTGGTGTTACCAGAGGGTGGAAGGTCTGTGGTGGGCTGTGCCTGTGTGAGGGGAACCGACTGTCCCGAGGCCCACGATGGTCCGGGCTGGTCATCTGGATCCAGTTGGACAGAGCTGCTGTCATCACTGTTGGCCTCTTCTGTGGGTGGGGTGGAGATGTTTGGACCCTCCTGTCTGGTGACTTTGGGTAGTGGTCCTGCAGGGGTGAAAAAGCATGATTATTGCATCTGTGTGTGTCATGGTGTGCAATGGGTGGGTGAGCGTGTACCCCAGTGCTAGCATTCCTGTGTGGGGGCTTGTGTGATGATGGTTGAGGGGGGTGTTATGGGTATGTGCAGTGGGCATGCTTTAGTGATGGGTGTCCATGCTTTGTTGTTACATGCAGGGCTTGGTGTTGGGGTGTGTGGTTTGTGTTATTAGTACATTAGTGAGGAGTTGGAGTGATAGGGGAGGGGGCGAGGGTGGGGGTCTGTGATAGCATGCAGGTAGGGTGGGGAATGTGGTAGTTAAAGGTTTGACTTACCAGAGTCCATTCCTCCACCGACTCCTGCGAGGCCCTCAGGATGCAGAATCACCAAGACCTGCTCCTCCTATGTTATTAGTTGTGGGTGAGGAGGTGGGGGTCCGCCGCCAGTCCACTGTACCGCCAGGTGGTGTCTGGAGATCACGGAACGCACCTTCCCCCGTAGGCCGTTCCACCTCTTCCTGATGTCGTCCCGATTTCTTGGGTGCTGTCCCACTGCCTTGACCCTGTCGACTATTCTTCGCCATAGCTCCATCTTCCTTGCTATTGAGGTGTGCTGTACCTGTGCTCCAAATAGCTGTGGCTCTACCCGTACGATTTCCTCCACCATGACCCTGAGCTCCTCCTCTGAGAACCTGGGGTGTCTTTGCCATGCCATGGGGTGGTGTGGGTGATGTGTGGGGTCGTGTGTGTGGTGATAAGTGTGGTGATATGTAGTGGTTTGTGGTGTTTTGTGCATGGAAGTTGTGTGGGTGATGGTGTTGAGTGCCTGTGGATTCTGTTGTTCTTGCTGGTGATGTCTCTCTCTGGCCTTCTTTTTGAATTTTTGGTCGTAGGGGTTTCTGGGTGATGTGGGTGTGTGTTTTATATTGTAATGGGTGTGTGGGAGTGGTGTGTGTATGTGTATCAGGTGTGTGTATTTCAAATTGTCCAATGTGGGGATGTTTTGTATATGTGTGTGTATTTGTGGGTCGTGATAGCGTGACCGTATTTCTGTTGGCGTGACGGTGGAGGTTTTGTTTTTGCCAGTTTATCACTGACCTTTGGTGTGCCGGAATTGTGTGGGTATCTGATTTTTGTCGGATTTCGGGATGTGGGTCATAGTAGCTGTGGCGGAATTCCGCGGCCGCGACGGTGTGTTGGCGGTCTTCTGCACGGCGGTAAGCGGCTTTTACCGCCAATGTTGTATTGACCGCCAATGTTCTGTAGGCCTAATCAACAATATACTGCTGATGAAGCTCTGTGTGATGCATAGCAGGGGTCTCAAGTAGTAATTGTCTTCTTGATCTCTTTCAGGCGATTTGGCCATAGAAACTCAATGGGCAGAACAAATTCTCTGACTCTGTTTCGACACAGGTTAAATGAAGAAATTAAAGACAAATGAGTGCATGTTCCTTGTCCTGTCACGTTAATACATAGGGCAGTTTCTATTGTTTCATTTGAGCTTTGCTTAAAGAGAGATGTGGCAAACTGAGCAATTTCCCATGTTCTTCCAGGCCCCTATCTGTTCCAAGATCCGAGCAGGCCAAAAGGGTGGAACCTTCTGAGGAGCCTATGCATATAGGCTCAATTTGAGGGCCTTCATCAGAGAATGAGAAACAGTGACTTTGTAGTAAGGGCCTATGTTTATATTTTGGAGAACAGCGTAATTTGATTACGGATCATCCAATCTGTCTCTCTAGGCTGACAGGAAACACCTGAGTCAAACTCTACAGAGGAAGAAAAGTGGCATACAAATAGGTTTCCTCAAATATCAGTGTCAAGATTTATCCTCGAAGTAGAGAATCAGTTATTCCTACTGTCTGTCACTTTACATCTTGGGGACATGAGTAAGGTCTCCACTATGGTACTATCGGATTCTGGAGCAACTAGAAAAGTTTTGGACTCCACCTGGGCTTTAAGTCATCAAATTTCAAGAAGCTAGAACAAGAATTTGGAAGTGATTCACCTAGTGGATGGAACTCTTCTAGTGTCAGGTCAGGTTCTACAATGTCCCTCCAACTTAACCATAGCAGCATTCAATCATCAAGAAAGACTGAGTTTTAACTTAATGCTTCATCTAATCATCCGGTCATTCTGGGCCTTCTGTGGCTGTGCTTACACAATCTCTATCTCAACTGAGCTACTTGGCTGATCTTTTTAAGTTTCATATATTGCAATGAAAACTTTTTGGGGAAATCTGAAGAATCTACTGAAAAATGTGAAGATGGAAAGCATAGGCGGTAGATCAATTGTGGGACTATATCTGCAGTACCTAAACTGTATCATGAATTCCTGGATGTTTTTAGCCCTTCCTCTTTGAACTCTATACTTTTTTAAAGCTGAGTATAAATTCTTAGATCTAGCTCTAATCAAAGAACATAAGCCATAATAATATCAAAGAAAGTTTCTGACCTAACCAACTCACTGCCAAAGGCACCAGCCTACACTACAAAGAGTAGCAGAAGAAAGTACCATACTACATTGAGAAGATAAAAAGGGGAAGACAAAAAAGTCCAATGGAACGAAATACAAGGGATGGCAAAGGTGATAACTTGCTACCATGATGGCAATACAAATAACCCAAATAAGGCAAAAGTGACAAATTAACTATGAAGATCTAATTAACAATCCCTTAGGAGCATTCATAATACTGTTTATTTAGCAGACTCAAATCCCTGCAAAATATTATAGTGTACAGTGTGAGTATGCTGCCTCCACCCTACCCCTTCTCTACTGTGTCCCACCTCCTTACGGCTGATTATCTTAGCCCCTTGAGGGTCCGTGCTAGCTCACACTCCTTTATTCAAGGCTTTGCCTCCCGGCTCAGGTAAAACTGTACTTTTCTAATGTTTATTAAAAGGTCATCTATCACAATAATATATTGTGATAGGTGGTAATTTGCTTTCTAGTTAGACCACTTTTGTTGTGGCATATTGTCATATATAACATGATGATTTATGACCTTTCAAGAAAACCAACATAGATTATTAAAGTATATATATATCTATAAATATTAAAGTATATATATATCTATAAATAGAGTGCTTAGCTCACTGAGCTACCTGAACAGCAGCATGTCTGTGCTGGTTTCTGTTACTGTACTGTGTGAATTGAATACAACTTAAAACAAGCATTGGCAAAGCCAGTTGCCAATGTTTTGTGATAACTACTGTTGGCATTGCCAGCAATGGAAAAACCAATAGCAGTGACTGTCGGCTTGAAATGATTTATTATGCTTTAAAGGTGGCCACCACATTGCAGGCTTCAGCACAGTGGCCATTTCAATGCAATACGAAATAAGGTTTTCATACTTTCAAGATATTCACCACATGGTGTGGCCCAACATAATGTGACCCAGTGTGATAGCCATCTTGAAAACATAGAAATTAATGTTTTCATACTTTTAAGATAGCCAATGCATTGTGTCACATCACATTGCATCATGTAACATGTTGACCATCTTGAAAGCATGAATACTTTATTTTTCCAAGATGACAATAGAGTTGCTTCACACAAAATGGTGTCCATCTTGAAAGTATAAGAAATAGGTTTTCAAAACAACTCAGTTTGGTAATGGCTTTGACAATGCCAGCACATTATAAAAGCATTCTGCATTGGCAAAGTAAAAAAGAGCAGCCAGCAAGGAGATGGAAAGGAAGGGTAGAGTAGGGACTGAATACTTTGGAAATGCTGTGTCACAAGGCTCAGGAAAGTGTTGTGAGAAAGCATCCAGTGCATCAACAAGCCTGCATTATAGCGACTGACACCACACAGAAGAGTCAAACATGCTTCCATGCTGACCTATGGAAAGACCATGGTGTGCTCAAGGTCTTCCTCCAGCTGGGGGATGAGGGAAAAGAGACAGAGAGACAAGTTCAGCAAGAGCAGTATACTCAGAGCGATGAAGGGAGAGAAGAGAGAGACGGTTGGCAGGACACAACTCGGCCAAACAAAAAGGAGTTTAGACAAGAAATGTTTAACCTGTCCAACACCAAAATAATCTTCCATGATGTCATCAATGGCAGGATACAACTCAGCTGTACTGATGACTTTACACACTTAGAAGTATCTTCTCTTAGTTTATTCATTCTCCAACACACTTGTCAAGATAATGTTGATGATAATTTGTATCCTAATGGGACACCGTACTCGGTGTCACCACAGGTATGTCTTGTTAACATTCCAGAACATGCAGCTGTCACAACATGACATACCTGTGGTAACACTGAGTATGGTTTCACATTAGGATAATATTATCATGACATTACAACATTATTATATCACTACACACTTCCCCCTTTATTAATACATGTATAATGTGCCCACAACTTTCTACAATTATACCTCTAACATTAACACAGGAATACTATATCATTTAAGTCCCTGAATACGAATAATTAAAATTCCATTTACTCTCACCTTATATATATTTTTTTAAACTAGAAATAAACATTTAATAATATTATAAACATTTAACTAGTCACACTCTAGTGCCTCTAAGGATCTCAAAAGTAGTCTTGTAATCTCTTTGGTTTTAGTAAAAAATGAAACACTCTGCTCATTTTATTACTTGTAACAACTCCATCATTGTCTGGTAAGTTGGTCTCATTTAACTTTTGTTGATTTGATGTGTTCTGATGATCAGAATTATAGGATTGTTCATTATCATCTTCATCTAACCACGAGTTACTCTTCTGTCTAGTATCCTCTTCCCTCCCCGTTATCTGTGGACTGAAATTCATATTTCTTTTTTTACACTTGGAAAGGGAAGACATATGTCATACCTTTCCATCACTTAGTTGTGCTGAGTTTGTCGTAGTTCGGACTCTTGCTCTGAGCAAGACTGCTGGTCTCAGGATTACAGTACTTTCATTCGTAGGTGACTAAGGGGGTCATTCTGACCCTGGCGGTAAATACCGCCAGGGCCGGGGTCGGCGGTAGCACCGCCAACAGGCTGGCGGTGCTCCGCCGGGCATTCTGACCGCAGCGGTACAGCCGCGGCCAGAAGCGGAAAGCCGGCGGTGTACCGCCGACTTTCCGCTGCCCATGGGAATCCGCCATGGCGGCGCAGCTTGCTGCGCCGCCATGGGGATTCTGACACCCCATACCGCCATCCTGTTCCTGGCGGGTCGCCCGCCAGGAACAGGATGGCGGTATGGGGTGTCGTGGGGCCCCTGGGGGCCCCTGCAGTGCCCATGCCAATTGATGGGCACTGCAGGGGCCCCCGTAAGAGGGTCCCACAAAGAATTTCAGTGTCTGCTTTGCAGACACTGAAATTCGCGACGGGTGCAACTGCACCCGTCGCACCTTCCCACTCCGCCGGCTCCATTCGGAGCCGGCTCCCTCGTGGGAAAGGTGTTTCCCACTGGGCTGGCGGGCGGACTTTTGGCGGTCGCCCGCCAGCCCAGTGGGAAACCCAGAATGACCGCCGCGGCCTTTTGACCGCGGAACGGTCTTCTGGCGGTTCCCGCTTGGCGGGCGGCTCCCGCCGCCCGCCAAGCTTAGAATCAGGCCCTAAGTCTCTTCCTACAACTATTTGTAACTGTTGTCCAAACCTTACCGGCTTACTAGCAGTACCTCACCGAAAACATAATAGTAAAAGGTGATGTTAAACGGAAATTACCCTTTTCTCACAGATCTATAATGTCTCATACAAACAAAGGCAATAACACAGATGCAGTAAAGTTATAATAGTTTTTATTCAACATAACTGCAATTTGTGATAAGTTGCATGAACTGCAATGATTAGAATAATGAATATACCAAGCAACAGTATTGTAAAGAGGAGAGTCATTGTTATAAAGACCCCCACCATTATGCAATATAGGATAAAAATATATGTATATGTAAAAGATGGAATAAGCCCTAATACCCTAAGGAGAGTAGGTCTAACCTCCTACCTAAAAAGGAAGAGCTGGGTTCGTTAAACCTAATCTGCCAAAACCGTGTCCATGAGAGGAGCCCCCAACCCTCGTTACCTTGGAATGAGGTCTCTATCTCAGACTCCGCAGGGACACGAAGACTGGATCAGTGTCAAGATGACTGCAGCATCGGTATCAGCGATGGTGGCGATGCCCTCTGGTCGGAATCCCTCTGATTATCTGTCTAAAAGTGTGTTGTATTTATACAGATCTACAAGGTCCCCTGACATAAGTGTTATTCATAACAATAGATAACAGGCATGCTTGGGACGGCAATTAATATCAACAATCCCTCGAAAGTATAGAGAGGGAAAATCCCTAAGTGTGAATGCCTACTGTATGTTTGTCTTTCGTGCTTGATCTTGACGCCTTGGCGCAGTGACACTGATAATAGAACCCATAACAAGTGGCCTAACTATAAACAAGGCCGCCATTTTAAAGGAAATAAATAATTAAATGGACTAAGCCAAAGCAAGCTAAGTAGGTTAAAAGTCACTGGGTGACGGGGGCACGAGTTTACAAGCCTACGGCTAAGCTAACTCCTGTTAACCCGTTAAAATAAACTAGGATTCACTACACCCTCCCCATTGCCGTAACAGGTATGATGAAGGTAAAGAAAACCCAATCGCTAAAAAGCTGCTACTGAACTAAAAAGCCAAAAAACTTAACGAAAAAAAATAAATGCTGTGTTATAAAATTCAATTTTTTAAAAAACATTTCAGAGACTGTAATATCAACCATGACAAGTATAGCAAACTTTTAGTATAATTGCTTCTTTTATTAGAATCGGGAACTGGCAAGCTAATTCATCAAAATATGTGCTATATGCAGGATCTTGAAGAATGTCATCGAAGTCACCATTCAAGGATCTCAAAAATGAGTCAACATCGTCTGAAGTGAAATTGAGAGCTGGGCGGACAAACGGATCCACAGAGCAGAAGTGAGCCATATTCATCGGTGCATCGACACTCGCTGCAGCGTCCTCATCCATGTTAGTTTGTATAACAGAAGGCTCATAGGTGGCCTCGCGGAGCAACCTCAGTCTCAAGGGGCATGACCGTGTATGAACCCTCATCGGGGACATCAGCATTTCGTGGTCCACAGGAGATGTCGGTGCAACAGCAAGACAGACCATAGGCAGATGTTCAAAGAGACACCATATGCAGCGGAACACCGGTTGTACACACCAAAGTAGAGGCCGGAATGACAACGACCAGTCAAACTCTAGTTCCACCAGCAAAGGTGTACCAAAGATCCGAACCATGCGTTCACGGCACAGCGGGGTTGACGGGAGCGGCTCCATTGCTCTGTGTCGCTGGAAAGAAACAACCACCGCGAATCAGAAAATATAGCAGTAGTAGTCCGCCAATTAAAGCCAAAATAATTGGAAAGCCACCAAACACACTGGAAAAGAGTGAATGGATGGCTGATGGGATGACTCCAAAGACAGTCTGGAAGATGGACACGAAAACAGACCCGACAGCCTTAAAGAAATGAACAATCCCAGTGGTGCTTGAAGCATTGAATATTCTCGATACCAACTCTCCAAAGTGTAAGGGGAAATCGGTATTTAAAAGGGATTGTATCTCGGCTGATGATCTCGCAACCTGGAGAGCATACGTCTCTTTTGCGGATGTCAAGGCGACCTGTTTTTGAAACAATAGCGCCTTCAGTCTACTCAACTTGTCATAGTTCACATTAATAGTATCAATGTGGGGCCACATTTCAGATACTTGTATCTCTTGTGTGGGGGGAAACAAATCATGGCCACAACACGTAACGACCTTCGTGACTGATATTGCGTAGGCAATTCCAGGTCGCAAGCCGCAACAGCTGTCATCGCTCAGAAGAACATAACTCCCATTAGAAAGAACATGAAACACTGAACGAATCAAGGGGACGGGAGTACCCTTCAGAAAACAGGCCAAGTTTGCGACCCCCGCATTGCAAAGACCGTGAAGAGACACCTGTTTGCATATCATGGAATGACGAACATTAGTCTCACATTCACTTCCGCTAAGAAAGACCTTTTGTTCGCCGTTCAGACATCGATACTCAAAGGGCAACTCCCACTCTTCCTTAATAAAGCTATCTCCTAGCCGTTCATATCGTCCCACTGCAAGATGTTTCAGGCAGCTCGAGAAACAAAACGTTGAAAACGGTAAATTAATAATGCTGTGTAAGAGACAGATAGTTGAAGGACTCTCTGCTACCGTGAAGGGCAACTTATCTAATTTTTCTACTTGAAGCAAGATGAAACGAGCCTCTCTTTTAGCCATTGTCACTTGTTCCCCGGAAAAATTAAAAGCAGTGAATAATTCACTCCCATTAAGGTATTTCCATGGAATGTGGCCACTTTTCAGCGTCTGCAATGCCCAACTCAGCTGCATGATGGAACGCAGCTGTGTTTGCCCATGATATAACCGAGACAAATCAGTCTGAGTGATATCAATAGCAGATGACACTATATTCGACAGGAAATAAATCCTGTTGGAAAGCGTGTTCATGCCATTGTCGACAACAGCCAATGTATTTTCCAAATTCTCTTTATCAAGTTGCCGTAAACGTGCAGCAGCCTCAATTTGAGAAAGTTTCCAAATTTCATTATACATGGCATATAAAAAACGTTTCGAGCGTTGCTTTCTAGGACCTAATAGGAAATCTTGTAGGTCTATACTGTCAGAAAGAGTATGCAGGTGTTGTTTCACCGCTGTTAAGGTGTTCGTTTGTACCCATTGTTGGCACAGCTTGCCCACACTGTAAGTTGTAATTATACCAGCATGCTGACCTGACAAAAAGCGAGGGTCTGGTCTATGAATGGAAAAACCCCCTGAAGAGTTCAAAAAACGCCGTTGACACTCATCAATATCGGTGGACCATACCAACCATCCCCCGGGACTGGAAAGTGAAGAATTATAGTCACCACCCTTAACCAATGCATCTAGCTTATCTTCAGAAACATTTAGAAAGTGTTGCCAATCTTTAAATTTTGTCGGTGTAGGGATACTGGGCGTGTTGAGATCCTTTATTTTAGCTAATCCCAGACATGATGTCTGCTCAACAGTGTCATTTAATAAAATCATTTGCACAGGAATTAAGCAAGCTCGAAACAAAGCCTCCCTACCCTGTATCTGCCAATCTTGCGTTCCCCATACACTCTTCAAATCGACAGTGTTCTTCCAATATTCATAACCCTCAATCGAAAGTCGGGAAACAAAGGGATCTGAATAAATCAGTTTTGTATCTGTTAACAACAATTTTCTAATGTGTGTCTTAGGCAATTTAAAATAATAAGATTCAGCTTTTGTTGCATCATGCCCAGAAAAATATGTGAATTTGTCACTGTAATACCTCGGACTCCCCACTCGTGGTGTTGAACAATGTTCCCATTGTGTGTAGTTAAAAAGAGGCCTATATCTAGTTGCACGGTGCAGGTAGTGATGTCCCCAATTATTATAGCAGAACATTTCACCATAATTCATTGTAAAATCATATACATCATCACTTCCCAAAGCGGAGTAGTCCTTCATTTCAGTTAGCATGGAATCCACTGTTTGGACATCCCAATCATCAGAGACAACATTAGGTGTAATAACATCAGACATAGAAATTTTGAACACGTATGGTATTTGAATTATCTCTGTAGGCCCGTATATATCGAACGGAACTTTGTCCCAAACAATCCCATCAGAAATTGGAATAGCTGTAATATTGACAGGGGACAAATCACGTCGGACCTTATGTGATGAATGATGCGGTGTTAAAATTACATCAACAGGCTCCACTGAGGAGCGATCAGCAATATAGTGACCATTAATTAGTAAAAAGAAAACAGTCACAAAACCAATCCATAAAAACAATGCAATAAATGTCAAACAGAACCAGAGATAGTTCCATGGATATATCAAATAGTTCTTATTAAGCCATTGATAGAACTTTCTACCTCTGGAAAGTTTGTCAGTCTTAGTTGAGGATGAATCTGAAGAAAAATCATCTATGTCCACAAAATAGCCAGATGAAGTCTCCGCAAACACAGGACTCATCAAATTCCCATCCATTGTTCTTGGAGGTTCATGATAGATGACGTCACCAGTCATGGAAGTGTTCGTGTAAAATACAGCCAAATCCTGTAGCGGTGTGTTCTCCGAAGTTGTTACAGGAGCCAACAAAAGTTCATTTTCTGCCCTCCCCATGGTCGAGGAAGTGTCTGGAACAGCAGCTGACATAGTTGTATAGTCAGTAGTAGCGATGGTCATCCTACTATGTAGAGGGATGTCCTGTTGGGTAGTGAGAGGGGATCGGGAACTACCCAAGGGACCTCCTGGTCTACTGTGAAGAATCGGCCACATGGTGTAATTTGATGTCATCAATGGAGATGAATCTGTTTGATTTGGAACCAGACAATGGCGGAAGGATGACAGTCCTGGTGCCTTTTATCCCCAAGACCGGTACAGGTGCTCTGTATGCGGGACCAAACTCTTCTCTCACAGCGATCTTCTCACGAACCAGATCCCCAACGTTAGGAATCCAGCCAGTCGAAGTTTTCGCCAATCCCTTATTCCCAAGGTGGCAGTGCTTGCAGATGATTTATCATCACGGAATTGTTGAAGCTCCTGTAAAACAGCGAGACGTTCTTTTATGTCAAATGGTGTTTCTGCTGCCACCATACCAGGGGCATCAAGATCGGGAACATACATAGTTGTCCCAAAGAGAACCTCATATGGAGACTTGCCCCTCAAGGACCGTCTTGGCAGACTATTCAGTGCTCTCTGGACCCCATATAGGTGATGTAACCAACTACGGCCTGATACTCGAGCTGTTAAGGACTGCTTTAGATCACGATTCCGCCTCTCCACGACCGAATTTCCCTCGGGATGGTATGGTGAGGAGTAATGGAGTTCAACACCCATCGTCCTCATGGTGTCCCTGAAAGCCTTAGAGGCAAATGCAGGGCCCTGGTTCGAATGGAATGCTGCAACCGCATATGTACCGATAAAGATCAGCAAATCTTTTATAACAGTCCGGGCGTCAGCCGACCGCTGTGGCCATACCCACAGGAATCTAGAACAGGAATCTACAGCCACTAAAATGTATTTGTATGCACCATCAGGTTGCAAAGGACCACAATGGTCCAGGTACACACAATGGAGTGGTTTGTCTGACACTAAGAGAGATGTCTGCGGAGGCCGATTGATAGTCGAGCCCTTAATCTGCTGACAAATGTCACAGCAAAGGACATACTGTTTAGTCCGTCTGCATAGACCAGGCCACCAGTACCGTTGTTGTAGAATGGTGATAGTGGCCTGTATACCAGCATGTGCAGAAGCGACACCCTCATGTGCAGCTGTAATCAATTCCAATCTCTGATCTTCATTTGGGATCACTCGATCACCAACATCTGGAATTGTTGCAAAAGCAACATTCTGTGCACTGATTTGATATGTATAGTTCGTAGGGTATCCTTTCGGAAGGGGCTTGCCTGCAGCCGAGGCTTTAACGGCAAGCAGTATTTCATTATCCAACCTCGTCCGAGAACGAGTCACTGCAGCCACAGAAGCCGTAGCTACTGAAGCTTTGGCTGCTTCGTCAGCCAATGTATTACCGGCAACATGTATTCCTACACGTTGGTGCCCCAATGTATGAACTACATGGACACATGGCAGCTTATCCTTAAGATCAGCCACCCTTCCCCACAATATTTTGTGTTTAATGGTGTTCCCTTTAGAATCTCTAAACCCGTTCAGTATCCAATGATTGAGGTATTCATTGTATGACTGGACGCAGTAATACGAATCACAGACGATCAAAGTCTGCGTTCCTGGCTCTGAATGTTCGAGTGCTAGAAGAAGAGCCTTAAGCTCGGCCAACTGGGCTGTGCAGTCCCCTAAGGTCTGAGTGTACGTGTTATGAGGATGAAAAACTCCGTCTCCCATTACCCCGCACACGGCTGCGCAAGCTGCCGAGTATTGATGTTTAGTACCCACAGCCGGTTGTGCCGATCCGTCAGTATAAATGATGGTATCATAACTGTCTATTGGCAATATGTGTAAGGGAGCGGGGTACTCCTGTTCATACTGGAGAAATTCTTGTGTCTGAAGTCTGGGTCAAACACATAATCAACATCAGTGGCGGTCAGAGACGTTGCCCATTGAATCCAGCGTGGATGCAATGCCTTAGCGTTAGGAACGCTCGCTTTAGTGACAGCCTCTAAGGCCGGAACCGGGGAGACAACAACAATGCGTTTCCCCTGGGCAAGCGGTCTCTCCTTTATGACGGCAATCTGAACTGCCGTCAGAATTTTTTCAGTAGGAGCAAAACGTTTTTCTGCATTGGAGTATAAATGTGATTTGTATGCTATTGGCACAGTGTCACCCTCATTAAAGGTGACATAGGTAAATCCTAGGGCACCAGCTATTATTCTGATGACCAAATTTGTTTTATTGTCCCGTGTGTACAAGTGTCTAGCTTCTAGCATGTCTCGTTGTATGTCCCTTAGGATGTGTGTGTGTTCAATTGTCCATTGCTTGCCCGAATAATGGGGCTGAATTAAGTCATATAGTGGTTTGACACGTTCAGCATAATCTGGAATATAGGTTCTGCCAAAATTAAAGAAACCCAGTAATGACTGTAATTTCTTAAGCGTGTTCGGAGGCTGTAGCTGAGCACACTTCTCTAGGAAGTGCGGGGCCAGGCTCTTCCCCTCGTTTGATAGTTCATATCCTAGGAACAATACACTAAGAAATGCTATCTTGCTTTTCTTAAAATTAAATTTATATCCGAAGGTGGCAAATCCCAAAATTATCCGATCGACCCTGGCAAGATGAATGTCAAGGGTGTCATCAGTGAGATAGATATCATCCACATATGATAATGCCTCGGAATCAAGCTCCTGTAAGATTGATGTGACACGGGCCGAAAACAGTCCTGGGCTGTTTTTATAGCCTTGGGGTAAACGACAAAAGCGTTTCTGAGAACCATAGGAAAATGCACTTAGGTCTCTACTTTCATGTGCTAAATTCTGGTAGAAAAACCCATTAGATATATCCAATGTAGTTTTGTATTTTTTACGCACTATATTATTAATTAGCGCTGTGCTGTGTGAATTTTGTATAGCATAAGTGCGTGCATGACTATTCAAGTGCCTATAATCAACCACTATTCTATATGAATGATCAGGTTTCGCAACGGGAAATAGCGGATTATTCATTGCCGATGTACAGGGCTCAATTACTCCCTGGTATTCAAGTTGTGACAGTATCTCCGTCACTGGAGCTTTTGCTTCATGTTTAACAGGGTATTGTGGCTGCGGGTGTGGTGTAGACCGAACGGGAATAACATGGCAAGGAGAGTCCTTGTCCCATCCTACATGATTACGGTATAATGCAGGTGCCTGCGCCAAAGCCCATTCAGCAGCTAATGCTCGTTTGTCTGTCTCCGGAACAAGATCGGAGAAAGAAGGCAAAATTACATCTTCCCCATGTGGGAGCATGCAGACATGTTCAGGTGGCCAGTCTCTCTCGGCCAACAGGATATCACTAGTAAGTTCATCCCAGAATATTACACTAATAATGCGTTCCACGTCTCCCTCTATCTGAATTGTTAAATCAAAAACCTGATCGGGTGGAAGTACGCGGCCATCCGCCGTTTCAACTGCGATGTAATCGCTAGTTGCTGTCGCATCCAGATGATCTCTCAGACTCTGGCGACATATCGTGACCTCTGCCGCGCTGTCCAACAGAGTCACTGCCCACTTCTTGTTCCTCAACAGTGTTCTCAATACTACTGGCATTTTTAATGGTCAGTGCAGCCACTTTTTTCTTTTTAAATTGTGGCTTTTGTTGAGGAGTCTTTTCTTCTTTTTTAACAGTAGACTGTGGCGAGTCTTTCTTTTCTTTCACGTATTCCGGACGTCGATCTTGACGGCCCCCTCTCTCGCTACGTCTATCCGGTGCGTCCTGAAAGGAACGAGAAGGACGTGAATCAGTATATCTGTCCGGAGTTCTAATGTTATCCCTATTTCTGAGATTATATCTCCTTTCGGAGTACTCCGGATGAGGAGAATCAGCTCTTTTGTTTCTCTTATCCCTGAAATCTTTTTGTTTGTCCCAGCGCTTCTTAGAGCCCTCCTTTGCCTGCTTCGTACCTTCTTTATGGGTGGTACTTGGTATGTCCAATTTTTTGGGTTTGGCTCCCAGCCCATCCCGTCCTATACTAGTATAGGTATCAGAGATTAATTTGGGTAGCTGTCTCTCTTGTTCCTGGTGTGGAGTTTCCCGGAGACGCTGGCGTATCGCCAGTGCTACTGCTTCCCCTTTAATATTACTCAATATTATCGAGGAGACGGCGTCAAAATTACGCATCAATTTCATCCCCAGATCTAGGGCTGGTGCAGCCCCATGCTCATTTTGTATTTGTTTCAATACTTCCGGCAAATTGGCCAGTGTAGGGGTACCATGCGTGGTAGTATAAACGGCAGCGAAGACTGTACCCCAAGTGGCACATTCATCAACCGAGGGAACCATCCCGAATGGCAAGCACATAGTGAGCAATCTATGTTTCTCCTGTGGCCCCGTATGGGAGAACACAGCTTCCAGCTGATTTGTTTTCTGAGCAATCCAGAACGGTATTTTTTCTCGATCCGAGGGCACTTTACCCATAATGGTATGCACCGTTTGTGGATTAATCCCAGTAGCCAATTGATAACCACCAGCTACTGGCGGTGCTGGACGCGCTGGTGAAGTGTTCAATGTTCGCATCACGAACTGGACTAATCGTCTATATAATGCCACTAATTCATTATACAATATACTTCAATCTACAAGCGGCATAGTCTGAATGCCTGGATGAGGTGTATATGTGGCAAACATGGGCCACGTCGGCCCTTCATTACTTAAAGGACCTAGCCTCACCCGCCGCAGTATATGTGGTAGGGCGCCTTCAAACCTGTTTTGATGCTCCTGATATGTGAGCGATATTTCATGATACTGGTATGCTTCGTACCTCACGGGTACGTCCGCAATGTCATAAGTGTGAAACGTGTGCGTTCGTTGGTCAGCCCCAGGAAAGGCAACCCAACAGTAAAATGTTTCCGTTTGGTAAGCTTCTGTTGCTTCTATAATCAAAGTAACCTCCCCGCCCTCTTCTGTAAGGCCATGCGCTAATAAATGTTGTGTAAGTGCATGTCTAGCATTTGCAGGAATGTCTATGGTATTAGCCATAGTTGTTTAGAGAAACGGAACACCAAAATAGGGGAAGTTTTTCCTTTTGTGAGTTCGAGCTCGAACAACCTACAGCCTAAGCAGGTGTTACCTGTTTGGCTGAGGAGGATTCTCCCAAAGACCACGGACGTCTCCGTATAATGGTACTGAGGGTACCTGTTGTCTGTGAGACAGTGATAGTCAGGGTATCCGTAAATTAGTGCCTAAACACCATCGTTGGTGGCGCCATGTCGTAGTTCGGACTCTTGCTCTGAGCAAGACTGCTGGTCTCAGGATTACAGTACTTTCGTTCGTAGGTGACTAAGGGGGTCATTCCGACCGCCGGGGCCGGGGATGCGGGAGCACCGCCAACAGGCTGGCGGTGCCCTGCAGGGCATTCTGACCGCGGCGGTTTGGCCGCGGTCAGAAGAGGAAAACCGGGGGTCTCCCGCCAGTTTTCCGCTGCCCGACGGAATCCTCCATGGCAGCGCAGCTTGCTGCGCCGCCATGGGGATTCCGACACCCCATACCGCCATCCTGTTCCTGGCGGGTCGCCCGCCAGGAACAGGATGGCGGTATGGGGTGTCGTGGGGCCCCTGGGGGCCCCTGCAGTGCTCATGCCAATGGCATGGGCACTGCAGGGGCCCCCGTAAGAGGGCCCCACAAGGAATTTCAGTGTCTGCTTCACAGACACTGAAATTCGCGACGGGTGCAACTGCACCCGTCGCACCTTCCCACTCCGCCGGCTCCATTCGGAGCCGGCTTCCTCGTGGGAAGGGGTTTCCCGCTGGGCTGGCGGGCGGCCTTCTGGCGGCCGCCCGCCAGCCCAGCGGGAAAGCCAGAATGGCCTCCGCGGTCTTTTGACCGCGGAGCGGCCATATGGCGGTTCCCGCCAGGCGGGCGGCGCCTGCCGCCCGCCGGGCTCAGAATGAGCCCCTAAGTCTCTTCCTACAACTATTTGTAACTGTTGTCCAAACCTTACCGGCTTACTAGCAGTACCTCACCGAAAACATAATAGTAAAAGGTGATTTGTAGCAGTCGCTTATGCATGGACTCAAAATACAATATCTCAGGGTTGTCGTGGTTAAACGGAAATTACCCTTTTCTCACAGATCTATAATGTCTCATACAAACAAAGGCAATAACACAGATGCAGTAAAGTTATAATAGTTTTTATTCAACATAACTGCAATTTGTGATAAGTTGCATGAACTGCAATGATTAGAATAATGAATATACCAAGCAACAGTATTGTAAAGAGGAGAGTCATTGTTATAAAGACCCCCACCATTATGCAATATAAGATAAAAATATATGTATATGTAAAAGATGGAATAAGCCCTAATACCCTAAGGAGCGTAGGTCTAACCTCCTACCTAAAAAGGAAGAGCTGGGTTCGTTAAACCTAATCTGCCAAAACCGTGTCCATGAGAGGAGCCACCAACCCTCGTTACCTTGGAATGAGGTCTCTATCTCAGACTCCGCAGGGACACGAAGACTGGATCACTGTCAAGATGACTGCAGCATCGGTATCAGCGATGGTGGCGATGCCCTCTGGTCGGAATCCCTCTGATTATCTGTCTAAAAGTGTGTTGTATTTATACAGATCTACAAGGTCCCCTGACATAAGTGTTATTCATAACAATAGATAACAGGCATGCTTGGGACGGCAATTAATATCAACAATCCCTCGAAAGTATAGAGGGGGAAAATCCCTAAGTGTGAATGCCTACTGTATGTTTGTCTTTCGTGCTTGATCTTGACGCCTTGGCGCAGTGACACTGATAATAGAACCCATAACAAGTGGCCTAACTATAAACAAGGCCGCCATTTTAAAGGAAATAAATAATTAAATGGACTAAGCCAGAGCAAGCTAAGTAGGTTAAAAGTCACTCGGTGACGGGAGCATGAGTTTACAAGCCTACGTCTAAGCTAACTCCTGTTAACCCGTTAAAATAAACTAGGATTCACTACAAGTTGCTAAATAATTTCTCTGTTATCACAGGTTGTGAAAATCTACTTTGAGAATTCTCTGCATGTCCATTTCTTTTCACTCTTACCATGTCACCTATGTTTATTTGTACAGCCTTGCTGTTATGCTTTAAGTAATGTTTATATACTCTGGGGGTTATTCTAACTTTGGAGGAGGTGTTAATCCGTCCCAAAAGTGACGGAAAAGTGACGGATTTACCACCAGCCGTATTACGAGTCCATTATATCCTATGGAACTCGTAATACGGCTGGTGGTATATCCGTCAATTTACCGTCACTTTTGGGACGGATTAACACTCCTCCAAAGTTAGAATAACCCCCTCTGTCTTTTTTCTGTATTATATGTAACCACTTTTGGTGTCCATGCCACTCTTCATGCTGTTTTTACCCAGCCAATATTGTCTTTGGACATAGGAGTCCACCCTCTTATGAGTTCAAATGGACTTGATTCTGTGCTCATGCATGAGGTGATTCTGAACGCCCACAGAGTTTTATGTAACTCTCTTTCCCACACTAAGCTGTTACTGTTAGACCATTCCACAGCTCCATTCCCTGCTGGATGGTCAGCTGAGGTAGTCTTGTATTTTATACTGTTCCTTTTTAGGTACTCCTGAAAGCCTTCAGATGTAAATTTAGGGCCATTGTCACTCAAGATAGTTTTGGGCAAACCTTCTGTCATGAAGATTCTGTCCAAATATTCTATAATACAGATGGTGTTAGCTTTTTGCACTATTCGTCTTCTGGCCTCTTTGTGAAGTGATCCATTAAAACCACCACATATGCTTGTTTCTCCAGTTCACAAATGGACCCCATTAAACCTGTTCCTACATTTCCCCAAGCCAGACTTGGACTTGGAATAGGATGTAGGAGTGGTTTAAGTGTAACTTGGGATTTGTCAGAGTTCTCACATTACATAGGTTCTCTGACCTTCTTCTCCACCTCTTTATCTACTCCTGGACACCAATACCAACTCTTCACTCTGCTTTTAGTCTTTCCTCTTCCCAAATGTCCTTCGTGACTTATTTCTAAAACTTTAGTTCTAAGACTCATGGGAGGAACTACTTTACCATTTCTTAGGATTAACCCTCCTTCTAAATATAAGTGATTTTTTACCTCCCAGAAGGGCAACAATTTATTTCTCTACTTGCTTCTTAGCGGGTCAGCTGTTTGAAATGACATTACACACCTTATAAAGTATCTTGTCCTGTTCTTGTTCATATTTCCACTCTTCACTGAAAATGCCTTGACATTTCTCTGAGATTTTTGCTACACAAAATTCTTCCATCACATCATCCTTCTCTTCCTTAACTGGTAATGGCATACTACAAAAAAAATCAACCACCACATTCTTCACTCCTGGAACGTATTGCGCATTGTAATTGTAATCAAACAAATGAACTAGCTAGTTTTGGGGAAGCTTTATGTAACACTCTCATCATCAGTTTTTTGGTAAGATGTTTGTGGTCCCTGCACAGCATGATTTTATTACCCAAATGTACTGTCTGAAGTGTTCTAATTCCCAGACATGCAAGTACTTTTCATTCAATAACAGAATACTTTTCTTCCATGTGAGTTAAAGGATGGGACGCAAATGGTATACTCTTTACCAGAATAATTTTTTTGGGTTTGAACTGCTCCAATACCTCTACTACTAGTGTCTGTGGTGACTATTCCTGTATAAAACAGGGTCAAAAGCTTGCAAAGGTGGTGATTTGTAAATGTTTTCTTTAAGAGACAGAAATGCTTCCTAACATTTATTCAATCAGTCAAATGTGTTCCTTATATTAGGTAGTTCCCTGATTTCATAAGTGTTAGTTGACAATTTTTAGACAAAGTTAGAACAGAATTCTACCAACCTTAAGTACGCACAAACGTCATCTGTAATCTGTGTTCTAGGTGCCTTGCTTGTTGCATCAAGTAGCTTTGTTTTAGCCCTAAGTAGATGACTTGGTTGCTTGCAAATTTACATTTATTGTAGTCTGCCGTTAGACCCTTTTTCTCTAGAATACTAAGGCCCTCATTATGATCTCGGCAATAAAAACCGCTGAGATCAGCTCCGGCGGTCAACAGAAGACCGCCAGCGCAACGACCCCCGCCGCCCGTATAATGTTTTCCCTGTTGGGCCAGCGGGGAAAAGGGGCGTAACATTGACAGCGGCTCCAAAAGGAGCCGCCCCCAATGTTGGTGTGCGGCGGGTGCAGCAGCACCTGTCGTGCAGATCACTGCCTGTAAATCGGGCAGTGACCTGCGCGACGGGACACTGCACGGGGCCCTTGCACTGCCCATGACAAGTGCATGGGCAGTGCAGGGGCCCTCAGGGGGGCCACCGAGCACCCCTTCCACCAGCCTTTCTCCGGCGGGGGAACCCGCCAGGGACAGGCTGGAGGAAAAGGGATCATTATCCAAAGGGCAGCGCTGCTTGCAGCGCTGCCCTTTGGATAATGATTTCGTCCATTGTCAGGCTGCCTGTCGGCGGTAGCCTAGCGGTGGAGGAGGGGTGCCACAGGCGGCCCTCCCTGTGATCATTATATGGCGGTTCAGACCAGAGTGCCGGTGGTGGTCTTTGCCACCACCGCCGGCATGGCGGTCTGAACCACCAGGGTTCATAATGAGCCCCTAAGAACTTGAAATAATGTGTGATCATATTCTTCTCTAGATTTGCCCATGGCAAGGATATCGTCTTGGAAAAATCAACATGTTCTTAACTTCTTTAAAATAATCAAGCATCAGTCTCTGAAACATGCTGAGGCTTATCCAAAAGGTACTCTTTTGGATCTGTAGCACCCAAAATGTGTCACAAATGTAGTCAAACTTCTGCTTTCAGATTGTAATGAAACTGGATGGTAAGCAGCTTTAAGATCTCTAGTAGAAAACCATCTAATCCCTTTGGCGAGGGCCAACATTTCACTGATGCGTAGTAAGGGAAATTGATCAATCAGGATATTATTATTGAGATTGCAGAAATCTATGCATAACCTCAAATTTCCATTAGCTTTCTAGGCTACAATTAATGGTGCGACCCATTCTGAGGACTCTGCTTTTTTAATAATACCATTTCTATTTAATTTGTTCAATTGTATTTTTACATTTTTTTTTAAAGAAATAGGAATATTCCTCACTTTGTGTATTTGTGGTTTAGCATCACATTTCAACTGTATCTTCTCTCTGAAACCTTTTAATTTTTCAATATTTCCTGTGAATACCTTAATGAATTTGTTTCAAACAAATTTCCCAATTTCTGATTCAGACCGGACTATTAACACAGGTTCTAGGATAACTGGGTCCAATGTCATAACTAGCTTACCTTGGTCTAACCAGCCTAAAACAGATGGACCAGTGACTGAAACATATAGTTTTCATATAGTCTCTTTAGTTTTCAATTGAAATTAAAATTTGCTATACCGAACAATGTCAATATGTTCACCAGTGAACGTTTTGATAGAAATGTCCGGTTTGTCTAATTCATTTCCTAGAACTTGCCTACATTTCTTCCCTCACACATCTTTATTAACTATTGTGTAAGGAGAACCTGAGTCTGTAACTATGGAAATGTTTACCCCACCAATTAACATTTCACACATTGTTTTTTTTTTTTCTTCCCTCTTTTCTTTTCTTCATCAGTTTGTAAAACTTGATTAT
Organism: Pleurodeles waltl; assembly: GCF_031143425.1. NCBI lineage: Eukaryota > Metazoa > Chordata > Amphibia > Caudata > Salamandridae > Pleurodeles > Pleurodeles waltl. The sequence goes on along the minus strand of NC_090445.1, from coordinate 427,228,212 downwards.
CATCAATGCTAAGCACACACATATTTAATTCTTCTTCAGATGCGTTAGCATGACAATCCTTGTCTTGGTTCAATATTTTAACCATACCACCTGACTTTTTCTGGCAAGCTTTCTGGAAGTGCCCTAAAACGCCACATTTTGAGCACTTTTGTTTGCGTGCTGGGCATTTCTTATCATTTTCCAAGTGATTTTCCCTACCACACCTGTAGCATCTTTTCTTCACAAACCCCTTATTAGTTTTTCCTTCCAAATCTATCTTCTCAGGAATTTTCTTCTTGTAACTTATTGAAGTTTTAGTTTCACTCAGTTCTGCTATCACTGCCTCCTCACTTCTTTCTTTATTTTCTGATAGCATTGCTTTGGCACACCTGCCAGTTAATTCTCCCTTCTTAACAATATCTAGAAATTCTTGAAGGGGACTTTCATTGTTAGCCCATAGATTGTCCTGTATGCTGGAGTTGGATGCTTACAAGACAATTCGATTTATAATGAGTTTGCCGTGAAGATTTCCAAAACGACATATACGTTTTTTAAAGCTGATATAAAATCCTCTATTGATTAATCTTTCCCTTGCTTTCTGTGGAAAAATATACATCTATCAACTGCCACACGCACTGTTGGTTCATAATAATTGTGTAAATCTTTGCGCGCATTAGAAAAAACATCTCCTTGACCTGTCAGCCTTTGTTTTTTGTTTATTCCATTAAACACCTTTAACTCTCCTGGCCCCAAGCAATGTAATAGTATTTTCGTTTTCTTTTCCGCCGTGAAATCCTCATCATTATGAAAACTTGAAATGTAGTTGGTAAAATACTCTGGCCATTCTTCACATTTTGAGGTTGGTTCACCTGAAGCTGGTAGAAAAACTTGATAGGGCAATAGATTCCAGACATTTTCTGATGCCATTTTTCAAAATTAAACGTTTCTGTTAGAAATGGGGTCTTTGGTTGGCAGTCAGGTTACCCCCTATCTAAGCAAGGACCCTCACTCTAGTCAGGGTAAGTCACACACAATCCAAATTATCCTGTGCCCACCCTCTGGTAGCTTGGCACTGAGCAGTCAGGCGTAACTTAGAAGGCAATGTGTAAAGTATTTGTGCAATAAATCATACAATAACACAGTAGAACACCACAAAAATACATCACACGGTGTTTAGAAAAATATATAATATTTATCTGATAAGATGCAGGTCAAAACGATTAAAATGCAATAAGTATATTTTGAGATATCACTGTAAAAGTAATATAAAGTATCTTTTAAAAGCAATAAATGTCTCTTTCAAGCACAAAGTACCTGGTTTGCGTGCAAAATCTCCGCAAAGAAACACAGAGGAGGAGATGTGTGGAAACAAAGGGGTGTGAGTCGATTTCTCGGGCCGCACACATTTAGTTTTCACACAGGGACAGCAGTGCGTCGATTTCCGGCGATCGGCTGTGGATCCTCTTCAGGTTGCGGGGCTTTCGGACGCCCCGGGGATGATGAGTGGATTTCCTGCGCTAGCAGGACGAAGTCACAGGAGCTGTGTCGATTCGGTGGGCGTTGCATCTGAATTTCTACCGCACGGTAGGAGCTGCGTAGTTTCCTCTCTGGAAGTCGGGCTGCATTGTTCCGGCTCGGCTGTGCGTCGATCCAGTGGGCCGTGCTTTGAATTTTCAGTCGCTACGCTGGGGCTGCATTGATCTTCTCGATGCGAAGTCAGGCTGCGTCATTCTGGTTCGGCGTGCAGTGAATTTTTCACTGTGGTGCAGGCTGTGCGTCATTACTGGCAGGCTGTGCATCGATGTTTGCCGCACAAGGAGTCCTTCTTATAGAGATTTAGGAGGTCATTCTGACCCTGGCGGTAAAATCCGCCAGGGCCAAAGACCGCGGGAGCACCGCCAACAGGCTGGCGGTGCTCCCTTGGGCATTCTGACCGCGGCGGTGCAGCCGCGGTCAGAAACGGAAAACCAGCGGTGTACCGCCGGTTTCCCGCTGCCCTGGGGAATCCTCCATGGCCGCGCAGCTTGCTGCGCGGCCATGGGGATTCCGACCCCCATACCGCCGTCCTGTTCCTGGCGGTTTTGGCCGCCGGGAACAGAATGGCGGTATGGGGTGTCGTGGGGCCCCTGGGGGCCCCTGCAGTGCCCATGCCAATGGCATGGGCACTGCAGGGGCCCCCGTAACAGGGCCCCACAAAGATTTTCAGTGTCTGCCATGCAGACACTGAAAATCACGACGGGTGCAACTGCACCCGTCGCACCCCTTCCACTCCGCCGGCTCCATTCGGAGCCGGCATCCTCATGGAAGGGTGTTTCCCGCTGGGCTGGCGGGCGGCCTTCTGGCGGTCACCCGCCAGCCCAGCAGGAAACCCAGAATAGCCGCGGTGGTCTTTTGACCGCGCAGCGGTATTCTGGCGGTCCCCGCCAGGCCGGCAGCTTCCGCCGCCGGCCGGGGTCAGAATGACCCCCTAAGTCTTTTTGGTCCTGAAACTTCAGGGAACAGGAGGCAAGCTCTATCCAAGCCCTTGGAGAGCACTTCTCACCACAGCCAGAGAGCAGCAAGACAGCAGGGCAACGGCAAGGCAGCAGTCCTTCACAGAAAGCAGACAGGTGAGTCCTTTGGGCAGCCAGTCAGTTCTTCTTGGCAGGATGCAAGTTCTGGTTCAGGTTCTCTTATCCAGGAAGTGTCTTGATGAAGTAGAATGTCTACCTCAGAAGTGTCTGAGTTGGTAGGGGCAGAGGCCCTGTTTAAATACCCAAATGTGCCTTTGATGTGGGGCAGACTTCAAAGAGTGGCTTAGAAGTCCACGAGGTCCCTTTTCAGTTCAATCCTGTCTGGCAGGGTCCCAGTAGGGGGTGTGGCAGTCCTTTGTGTGAGAGCAGGCTATTGTCCTTTGTCATGTACTTGTCAGGCCCTCCACCCTCCCAGCCCAGAAAGACCCATTCAAAATGTAGCTGTATGCAAGTGAGGCTGAGTATCCGGTGTTTGGGGTATGTCTGAGTGATTGCACAATGGAGCTGTCAACTAAACCCAGCATGACGTGGATTGTAAGTCACAGAAGGATTTAAGTGCAGAGAAATGCTCACTTTCTGAAATAGTAATATTAAATCCAACTTCACCAGTCAGCAGGATTTTGGATCACCATTCTGGCCATACTAAATATGACCTTCCTACTTTCAGATCAGCAGCTACCACTCAAACAATATATGAGGGCAGCCCCAATGTTAGCCTATGAAGGAAGCAGGCCTCACAGCAGTGTAAAAACGAATTTAGGAGTCTTACACTACCAGGACATGTAAACTACACAGGTACATGTCCTGCCTTTTGCTTAAACAGCACCCTGCCCTATGGGTTACCTAGGGCATACCTTAGGGGAGACTTATATGTAGATAAAGGCGAGTTTTAGGCTTGGCAATTATTTTTAAATGGCAAGTCGAATTGGCAGTGAAACTGCACACACAGGCCTTGCAATGGCAGGCCTGAGAAAGTGTTAAGGAGCTACTTAGGTGGGTGGCACAATCAGTGCTGCAGGCCCACTAGTAGCATTTAATCTACAGGCCCTGGGCACATATAGTGCACTTTACTAGGGACTTATAAGTAGATTAAATGATCCAATCGGGTATGATCCAATGTTACCATGTTTAAAGGGAGAGAGCATATGCACTTAGCACTGGTTAGCAGAGGTAAAGTGTGCAGAGTTTTAAAACCAGCAAAAACAGTATCTAAAAAGTGGAGGGAGGCAGGCAAAAAGTTAGGGGTAAACCCCCAAAGGCTGTCAGGTCTAACAGTTTCTATATGTGGTGCACAAGTCAAATGGAAATGTGTACAGAAAGTCAATTGTGTACAGAAGGTCTATTGTGCAAGGGTATATGCCCTCGCAGTATTACCATGCGATGTGCACAGAAAAACATAGCCTCCTAAACAGCGCAAAGTCGCATTTTTGACTCACCAAGATCTGTCAGTTTGCATTGCTGAATGTTCTCTGTACCGCCAAGCTGTGGGGTACTAACAGTGGTGTATAAATCATGCCAAAGACAGCAGGGTGGAAATACTGCCAAAGATGTCTTGTTTCTATTGATGCTGTTTCCAATGCCGATGCAATGTCAATACGGGCTAGCATAGGTAACGTATGGGTTTAGCATACTATGCCTATCTACAAAAAACAGACAAGATGACGGCAACCTATGACATGCACTACTTGCAATGTGTTCCAGTGATGATGCAGGTAATGTTTGTGCATTCCAGTGACGATGCCGGAACCATTGTAGAAGTTGAGCGTACCGTTGATCCTTTGAACAGTCTATGAGGTTCTCAACGTTAACTTTGAATACTTTTATTGAAAGATTATAAAACAGGTACTAAAATTCAGCATGCACCTTAAGTTTCCATTTGTGTCAAGTGACACCAGCAGTTCCCATTCGTTAATTATCAGTGATCTTCTGAAATATTACCTGGAGTATAAATATTGCATGTTGGTGGGTCTGGTGTGCTGGAGCTCCTCACCAATTCTGTACTGATGACTGCACACACGTAGAAGTATCTTCTTATAGTTTATTCATTCTCCAACACACTGGTTAAGAAGGCGTCAGGTACAAACACCTCCGACGTCTTCTTGTGTCAGCTTCTAGTGCTGTTCTGTCAACATTCCAGAATGTGCTGTCACAGCATGTCACACCTGTGGTGACACAGAGTACAGTGTCCCATTAGGATAATATCATCATGACATTACAACATTATAATGTCACTACACAAACTCAATATTGCATTGCAGGGTTGCGTATCCTAGTATTGCAGGTTGTGTACTCTAGTGTTGCATTGCAGGGTTGTGTACCCTAGTGTTGCATTGCAGGATTGAGTACCCTAATGTTGCATTGCAGGCTTGTGTACCCCAATGTTGCGTTGCGGGGCTGTGTACCCTAGTATTGCATTGAAGGGTTAAGTATCCTAGTGTTGCATTGCAGGGTTGTGTGCTCTGTTAATGTGTGGTGTTGTGTTAATGAGTAGTTGCACCCTTTGTCATAGTGTATTGCAGAAGGGATGAGAGAAAAGAGAGGGACAGACAAGCACAGCAAGAGCAGTGTACTCGGAGTGACGAAGAGAGGGAAGAGAAATACGGCTGGCAGGATATAACTTGGCCAATCAAAAACAAGGTTAGACAAGAAATGTTTAACCCATCCAACACCAAAATACTCTTCCATGATGTCATTATTAGCAGGATACAACTCAGCCAATCAAAAACGAGGGTGGACAAGAAATGCTGCATGGGCAGGACAAAAACAAAAATGGGCAGGACAACTATCAGCAGCGAAGTTGTGAAGTGGGGCTGTCAAGAAAGCCATCCAGTAAGGAGCAAGGGGTGGTACAGAGCCCTCCCCTTTTAGTATGGAATACTGTGTATAGCAGATGGCTGAAGCTGTCTGTAGCAAGACCGCAATAAATACAAATGTGTCTATTATCATGCAGTTCTCTCATTGGCCAGGTAGTGGTAGGAGAGGTCTACAAAAAGTATGAACACGTGCATGTCAGTTATTTGGCACACTTGTACTCGTCAGAGAGGAAAGACACAGTGGTAACAGAATGAGGCTGAAGTTAGCTTCTTATTCAGCCAGCATCTTATTCGCAGGCTGAAGTTAGATTCTTATTGGGCCAGCATTTTACTTGCTGGTGAAAATTAGCATCTTATTTGGCCAGCAGTTTATTAGGACAGCATTTTATTTGCAAGCAACATTTTATATAAAATACAACCTTAAATAATTAATCTAACCCCATTTTATCGGACTCTGCATTCCCATACTATAATTCAATCACAACACATGCCACTATTACATCTATTAGGATTTAGTGTGACACAAGCAAAATTTCAACAAAATATGGGACAACTTTACTACAGTTAAAATTCATATTTATCTTAAGAAACTGAGCACCCTTTTACAATACCTGCATGTAAGTTGTCTGAACTAGTCATAATTTGAGGCACCATATGGGTTGCCCTTAAGCCGTTCTTAGGAGGTATCTCCAAAGAAGTAATCATGCTTTTTCTATTGGAAATTCACATTGGTTCAGAAATATTTTAAACACACTTCATCACCTAGAAACTTCATAAAGTTTTGAGCTGAGTCAAGCAATGTTTCCAACTGTGCCCCCTGTGCCATCTTCAAGCCAATTCCTTCCTATGGAGTTAAAGACGAATAAATAAGTAACCATCTTTTCTCTCATCAAGATCAACTTGGACCTCTAATTTTCATATTCATTCTAATAAAGGGAGAATCCCTCTATAGTACTTGTTTGTAAATTGTCTGAGCCAAGCAGAATTTATCACAACAGGTGGCACCAAAAAGGGTGCCCTTACCTCAGTGAATTCCTAAGTAATTATGTTTGAATATGTAATTGCAACTGTCTTATTGGAAAGTCACATCAGAAACCAATATACATATTTGTGAACCAAACACACGACATCTGCCTACAAGGTCCACAAGTATTTAGACTGAGCCAAGCAACATTTCCACCAAAGCATGGGCTCACTGTGCCGCCCAACAGTGAAAACATTCCTATGGAGCTGTAGGTGCAATAGATCAACTTGGATCACCAATTTTCATGCTGATCCTAATATAGGGAGCTCCCCTCTACAATACCTGTAAGTAAAGTGCCTGAGACAATTAAAATTTGTGACAAAAGACAGCACCAAACTGGTTGCCATCACCTCAATGCATTCCTATGCAATTATGTCTGATTAAGTAATTGTCGTTCTCTTATGTGAAAAAACACATTGGCTACAAATATGTTTGATGTTTTTCAAATGCACCACATCCCCCCACAAGCACCTTAGGGATTTAGCCTGAGGCAAGCAATGTTTCCACCTGTGCCCACTGTGCCACCCTCAAGCCAATGCATTACTATATAGTTATAGATGAATAAGTAGCCATCCTTTCTCCCATCAAGATCACCTTGGCTCACCAGCTTTCAATATTGATACTAACAAAGGAAACATCACTGTACACTACCTATATGTAAATTGCCTGACCCAGGCAAAATTGGTCACAACAGGTGGCACCAAATGGATTGCCCTGACCTCCTTCCATTCCTATGGAGTTACATCTGAATAAGTAATTGTGGTTCTCTTACAGAAAAAACACAATGGCTCACAAATGTGTATTTTGTTTTTCAAACACACCACACTCCCCTACAAGGTCCATAAGGATTTAGCCTGAGCGAAGCAATGTTTCCACCAAAACATGGGCCCACTGTACCACCCAACAGCCAATACATTTCTATGGAGCTAGAGCAAATAAGAGACCATGCTTCCGCTCATGAAGATCAGCTTAGTTCACCAATTTTCATATTGATCCTAATAAAGGGAGCATCTCCCTAAACTACCTGTACGTAAATTGTCTGAGCCAAACAAAACTTGTCACAACAGGTGTCACTAAACTGGTTGCCCTTGCCTCAATTTTTTCCTGAGGAGTTACGTCGAAATAAGTAATTGTGGTTCTCTTAAACGAAAAACACATTGGCTCACAAATATGTATTTTGTTTTTCAAATGCACCACATCCCCCTATAACATTTAGTCTGAGCCAAGTAACGTTTTTACCAACACATGGGCCCACTGTGCCATCCACCAGCCAATTATTCACATGAAGTTCTTGGCAAATAAGAAACCATCCTTTCTCCCATGAAGATCAATGTGGTTCACCAATTTTCATATTGATTCTAATAAAGGGAGAATCCCTGTATGGTACATGTATGTAAATTTTCAGAGCCGAACAGAATTTGTCACAAGAGGTGGCACTAAACAGGGTGTCCTCACCTCAATGTATTCCTTTGCAATTATGCCTGAATAGGTAATGACAGTGGTCTTACATGAAAATCACATTGGCTCATAAATATGTATTTTGTTTTTCAAACACACCACATTCCCCTACAAGATCCATAAGGGTTTAGCCTGAGCAAAGCAACGTTTCCACCAAACAATGGGTCCTCTTTGCCACCTAATGGCCAATTCATTCTTATGAGCTTTAGCGAAGAAGAAACCATCCTTTCTCCCATGAAGATCAACTTGACTCACAAATGTTGACACTGATCCTAATAAAGGGAGCTCCCCTCTATACTACCTTTATGTAAATTGCCTAACCAGGGCAACATTTGTCACAACAGGTGGCTCAAAACCGTTTGCCATCACCTCAATGGATTTCTGTTCAGGTATGTCTGAATAGGTAATTGCAGTTCCCTTATAGGAAACCATTGGCTACAAACATGTAGGCATTTTTGGGTATATATTCCATGTGACACCGAGCAGAGAGAGTAGTTGATTGTGAGAGGAATTTCTGTGCTCCATGCATCTATTAGGCCTAGGTCTGCAGCCATGCTTGTCCCTCAGTAGATAATGTGGGGTCCCACCTTGACGCTGCTGTAATTTATCTTGTGTTGCAGTAAGAACTGCATTAAAGTCCCCACCCACTTATCAAGGGGCCTACTGTAAGGGCCGTAATGATCCGTGATATATCCCTTAAGAATGGTTTTTGGCTGTAGTTTGGGACATAAACTGAAGCCTTTCAGATCAGTTAGGTGTCTGAAAAGCCATTAGCCATCAGCCACCTGCTATTTTAATCCACTTTCTGTCTGTGCTCAGTGAAAGACATGGGTATAGAAATAAGAATCGCCACTCCCATTTTCTGGAGCACAAAGATGTATGGTATTGGAGTGGGAACTTGTGTAAATGGTGTCGATGTGTATCTGCCCTCAGGAGAATGGTCTCCTGAAATATGCAGATGTCAGCACACAGCAAGTGAATTTCCCCCAGAGATACCCAGTCACTTGGAGCAGTTATTGAGATTTCAAACATTACGACCCTCATTCCAGCATTGGGGTATTGACTGCCTACGGCCACGGCGACGGCCACCAACAGACCGCTGCCGTGGCTACCAGCTGTCTACCGGTATCATGACCGCCGACGGTATTCCGCCAGAATGCTGGCGAAACACCGCCGACAGTCATGGCAGCGGACGGTGATAAGGCGGCGCTGCTGACAGCAGCACCGCCACAACAGCAAAACACCGCCAACCGTATCAGGAGCAATGATATGGCCTGGCTGTGTTTTGCTGGCGGACGCTGCTGCTGACAGCAGCGCCGTGGACCGTCTCCAGCCAGAGGACCCCCTGCAACAGGTAAGTTGAGTTCTCCGACCGGAGAGGGGGTGGGGGTGTTGTGTGTATGTGGGGGGGGGTGTATGTATTGGTATGCGTGCATGCGGGTGTGAGTCACGTAGGATGCATTCGTGAATGAGTGATTGTGAGTGTTGTGTGTTGTGAATGCATGTTCCTTACAAGGTAAGTAAAATACACAAAATATACACACAAACCAAAATCAGGTAAGTAAACAGTTAGAAAAATAGCGCAAACACTGTAGAAAACAATAGGATGCAATATGACACAATAGACCTAGGGGCAACACAAACTATATACTCCAAAAGTGGAATGCAAACCACGAATGGACCCCAGGCCTAGTGTAATGTGTAGAGGGTCGCTTGGAGTGTAAGAAAACACTAAGGGTGTCCAAAATATCCCAACCCAAGACCCTGAAAAGTAGGAGTAAAGTTACCCTATTACCCCAGAAAGACAGTAAATTCAAGATATGGGATTCTGCAAAGGCAACAACTGACTGCAAAAGCACTGAAGACGGATTCCTGGACCTGAGGACCTGCAAAGGAAGGGGACCAAGTCCAACAGTCACAGAAGTGTCTGGGGGGGGGGGCAGGAGCAACAACAAAAGAGGGTCCCACGAAGCCGGTGATCAAATCAACGAGTTGAGCAATGCAGGACGGAGTGCTGGGGACCTGGGCTGTGCTGTGCACGAAGGAATCCTTGCAAAAGTGCACAGAAGCCCTAGCAGCTGCAGATCATGCAGTACACAGGATTACTGTCTGGCGTGGGGAGGCAAGGACTTACCTCCACCAAATTTGGACAGAAGGACTACTGAACTGTCAGGGTCACTTGGATCCAGCTCCTGTGTTCCAGGGACCACGGTCGTCAAGAAAAGAGGGGACCCAGAGGACCGGTGATGCAGAAGTTTGGTGCCTGCGTTTGCAGGGGGAACATTCCGTCGACCCAAAGGAGATTTCTTCTTGGCTTCCAGTGCAGGGTGAAGGCAGACAGCCCTCAGAGCATGCACCACCAGGAAATAGTCGAGAAAGCCGGCATGATTAGGCACTACAATGTTGCTGATAGTGGTCTTGCTACTTTTTTGCGGTTCTGCAGGCATCCTGGAGCAGAAGTTGAAGAGAGAGATGCAGATGAACTCTGGTGAGCTCTTGCATTCGTTATCTGATGAGAAACCCACAGGAGAGACCTTAAATAGCCCTCAGAGGAGGATTGGCCACCTAACCAGGTAAGCACCTATCAGGAGGGGTCTCTAACGTCACCGGCCGGCACTGGCCACTCAGAGGCCTCCACTGTGCCCTCACACCTCTGCATTCAAGATGGCAGAGGTCTGGGACACACTGGAGGAGCTCTGGGCACCAATTCTGGGGTGGTGATGGACAGGGTAGTGGTCACTCCCCTTTCCTTTGTCCGGTTACGAGCCAGAGCAGGGGCTAGGGGATGCCTGAACTGGTGTAGACTTGCTTATGCACGGTGGGCCCTTCAAAGCATTTCCATAGGCTGGGGGAGGCTACTCCTCCCCAGCCCTTAACACCTATTTCCAAAGGGAGAGGGTGTAACACCCTCTCTCAGAGGAAATTCTTTGTTCTGCCTTCCTGGGACTGGGCTGCCCAGAACCCAGGAGGGCAGAAGCCTGTCTGTGGGTTGGAAGCAGCGGTAGCTGCAGTGAAAACCCCAGAGAGCTAGTTTGGCAATACCCGGGGTCCATGCTGGAGCCCCCGGGATGTATGGGATTGGCACCCCAATACCAGATTTGGCATGGGGGGACAATTCCATGATCTTAGACATGTTACTTGGCCATGTTCGGAGTTACCATTGTGAAGCTACATAAAGGTATTGACCTATATGTAATGAACGCGTGTAATGGTATCCCCGCACTCACTAAGTCTGGGGAAATTGCCCTGAACAATGTGGGGGCACCTTGGCTAGTGTCAGGGTGCCCTCACACTTAGTAACTTTGCACCCAACCTTCACTAAGTGAGGGTGAGACATATAGGTGACTTATAAGTTACTTAAATGCAGTGTAAAATGGCTGTGAAATAACGTGAACGTTATTTCACTCAGGCTGCAGTGGCAGTCCTGTGTAAGAATTGTCTGAGCTCCCTAGGGGTGGCAAAAGAAATGCTGCAGCCCATAGGGATCTCCTGGAACCCTATGAATTGGTAAAAATGGTCACTAGCCTGCAGTGACAATTTTAAAGACAGAGAGAGCATAAGCACTGAGGTTCTGGTTAGCAGAGTCTCAGTGACACAGTTAGGCACCACAAAGGGAACACATTTAGGCCACAAACTATGAGCACTGGGGCTCTGGCTAGCAGAGTCCCAGTGAGACATATAAAACACACTGACAAATAGGGTTCCCACTATGAGCACTGGAGTCCTGGCTAGCAGGATCCTAGTGAGACAGTAAAAACACCCTGACATATACTCACAAACAGGCCAAAAGTGGGGGTAACAATGCTAGAAAGAGGCTACCTTCCTACAGGTGTGTGTTGCAGTGTATGGGTATGTATGTGTGCATGCATGGGTGGTGGGTATGCGTGTGTGCATATGTGTATATGAGTGCATGTGTGGGGGTGTATATGTGCGGGGGCAGGAGAGGGAGGGGGAGGGTGGGTGAGGACTCTGGGGAGCGTGCCGGGGGAGACCCCTATCAGTGCCAGGGAAGGGATTCCCAGGAACTGATTTTGCCTACGCCATGGTTTTCGTGACAGTAAGTTTGGCACGAAAACCATGGCAGTAGGCCGGGTCGTAATCCCGAGTGTGGGATTGTGGCAGCCGCCGGGCTGGAGACCGAAGTCTCCAGCCAGCAGCAGTTACCACCCTGGAAGTCGGTGTGTTAAAGTGGCGGTTTTGGATGGTGGTAACCGCCATGGTCCAAATCCCATTTTTTTTGGCCGCTTTAACACCGACCGCCAGGGTTGTAATGAGGGCCTATATGTCACAACCTTGCTATTTAATGGAGGATTAGTGATCATTTAAGACTGACTGTGTGGTAAAAATTCACTATTCTTTCCCAAGACCTGTCATTTAGCTGCTGTGGAGGATGGTGACTGGTGCTTACCAAGTGTGCCACCGAGAGGTCCTGGAAGAGAAGAAGCTATCCATTATTAAAAGAGGTGGGGCTTCCCTTTCTCAGATTGGTTATGGTTGCCTCCTTCTCTGTAAAATAATGGATAGGGATGAAAAATCTGGCATACAAGTCCAAGCTTATTGGAGAAGGATAACCCCAATGGCCCTATCCGTTTTTATACAGTCACTCTCGCATCTCTCGAGGATACTATTGAAGAAGTCTGAGAGGTATTTTAAGAGTTCAGCAAAAGAGATGGTAAGCAGTATTTGTTAGACCTTGCATCCTTGGTGTGTTTCCCCCTGATTTTCTGCCTTCTGACCTCCTATTTTGCTGACTTTATTTTTGCTGGCTTTAGGATTCTGAGCACTTTACCAATGCCAACGAGTGCTAAAGTGCAGGTCCTGTGTCCTCTGAACATGGTGACATTGGTTTATTCACAATTAGCATATTTAATTTACTTGTAAGTCCCTAGTAAAGTGCAGTATATGTGCCCAGGGCCTGCATGCTACTAGTGGGCTTACAACCCTGATTGTGCCGCCCACTTCAGTAGCCATTGAAACATGTTTCAGGCCTGCCACTGCGTAACCTGTGTGTGCAGTTTTAAACTGCCATTACGACCTGACAAGTTCACCTACTTTTTCAGGCCTAAAAGTAACTCATAGGTCTCACCAGGGGACTGTTTGACAAACTTAACTGCCCCCTCTTGGATTACCAATTGTGCAGAAGCCCATTGCAGTTTTGGTTTGTTTAAGTCAGGTAATTAGAGATTACAAGGAGAAGGAAAAGCAAATGTGATTCAAATTGTGGTGATTGTGTTACTCCTCCATACCCCTGTCTGACCAAGCCTCTAATCTAGTCTAAGATGATTAAAAGATAAACAACATTTTACACATCATCTTTTTTAATCGTTGAGCTGCCGAACTGTCAGGGAAATTCAAAGGACTCATTATGGCTGCCTCACTCAGCATGTCTTCATCCTTCTCCAAAATTCCTAACTTCACCATTCAGGCAGGACTCCTTTCTGTCTGAGTCTAACATGTAAACTATGACAGTCCCAGACAGAAAAGTTCCTTAATTGTCCCCCCATGGGCTGAGAAAAACTCCAGCAACGGGTCCCTCCACAGGGCAGGAGAAGTATTGGAGTGCATTGATCTCTTTCCACTGCACATGGCAGGCTCCCTAGTTCCTGTCTGCTCAGCCTCAGGTGGTGGAAAGTAATCCAGAGTTCATGATGCTGCAGCATCCACAGCATAGGTGGCATGCCCAGAATCTGTGGTATGATCACAGTCCAGCGCCCTGAGTGAGATGCAGTTCACAGATCCCACAGTTAAGTCATGTCACTTTATGGGCTCCTTCATAGGATGTCACCTTTCACCGGGACACCGACGTCTAAACATCAATACCAAGTCAGCCATTGTTTGTGAGTATCAAACTTTACTAAGGTAACATTTTCAAAGTTGCCCTAAGTGATTTTCAAAGCAAATATTTCTTTCATAGAGCCTACTTTCAGAATAACACCAAAGTGAAAAGTGGAGTAATTCTATCCAAAATAGCACTTCGTATTGCCTTCAAGGCAGTATTCTGCACTAAAAAGAACTCCCAAATAAAAACTAGGTTTATGTATGGCACATTCAAGCTATAATGGATTGTGCTTATAAAAAATATCATGCCATGCAAATTGTGTAATAATGTTAATTTCAAATCAGAAGTGCTGTCCTACTTTATCCTTAGAGTTTTTGTTATTCTACTGTTCTAGGTATTGATAGTTTGCTTTCTGATACAAAATGGCCTTTTGAGGCTACCATGCTAATGCATTAGCTTGTAAGCCTGCAGAGGGCACCAAAGGAATTGAGTGCTGATTTGGTTGCAGCACATTTCTTTGCCTGCAGTTCCTGAGGATGTTGTTTACTAAAGACTTCGGGATTTCCCTTAAACACCAGAAGGAGATGTGCTATGAAGATAAGTCTCGCAGTTTATAGAAACATGGCAGAAGTGTTTCCTTATCACATAGCAAAGTTCACTTATTGTTCATTTGTAACATTACTAAAAGCAAAAGGACATTTTCACAGCAAACATTTAATGCTTGGAATCCTTTTTTTATTTTACAAAGTTGCTTCCTTGTTGTCAGTTTTCCTGACTCTTCTTGCTATCTTTGTCAAGAAAGCACCTCACATCTTAATCTCAACTGTAAACAGTGCTGTGATATAGGACTGCAATGTAATTAAAACGTTTGGTGGTAACTTTCATATCATATACTATTTTCAATCAGAAATTCAATTTCTGTAATATATTTGTAGTTTTTGAAACTGAACTGACAAGAGACATTTATGCGAAAACTGTACATAGTCAAAAATGTCCTGGAAACGTGTTTCTGATAAAAGCTCAGAAAGTAAACTCATAAGGTTGTTTGACGAAAACGTCTCATCTCTAATGAATGAGGTTGACCCTAAGTCTAACTCTGTTTGGTGGAAAATTTGGATTGGCACTTGGACAGAACAAGCTATGGACAAGGTTATGGCTTTACCATGTTTGGAGAGAAGACAGAAGGGTAATTAAGACAAAAACACTGGCCTATCAAAAGAGTAAAAAAAGACATCTATATTGTGTATACAGGCAAAAAAATGATCCCCAGCAACCATATGCCCAGAGTGATTTATGTAAAGAATGGTTTCATCCAACTTTTACTAGCTATAAAAGCATTATGGATAGAGCATCTATTTCACATTGCCCTTAATGTAAATCAAAAAAAGAGCAGTGCCAGAAAAATAAAATTCACAGACTTTAATGTTTAATTTGCATCTCCTAAATGATTATTCACATCACAACTTAAGTCTTGTACGAATTCAAAAGCATTAAGTCAAGCTTTGCCTATTGTAAGTGGGAATGATAAAGATGTCTCTCAGCCAACTGTGCAAAAGATTGTTATGGCTTCTAAGTACCAAAAAGAATATGCAACAGTAACAAAAAAATAAAGGGTTCTTCTGAAAAAGCAATAAATGCAAAAAAATCAAAAGTTTACAAATACAACATTATAAAAAATTATGCTAACAGATACATCTATCCCTAGTACAAAACAAGACGACAGTTTAACATCAAGATTTAAATAAAATAGACCAAAGAAGAATGGAAACATATAAAACTAGAAACACGCAGGAGTATCGACTGTTAACAAATGGTTGGTATGACTTAATTTGCAGAAAGGTTAATGAAAGAAACACATTTGTATTATTTATTTCAAAGGCAAAATAGCCAGGTGCAAAGGGTCATGGAAACAAGTATTTGTTTACTAGTGTTGGAAAGGGCATTGTAAATGTAATGGTTGCATCAAATATGATTTCAAAATTGCCAAGAAACCCAGGAAGAGTAATAATGTCATTATTCAAATGGAGATGACTGGTGCAATTAACCATACCATTCAACATTTTTAGAGACATACTTGTGGGCTAGAAAAAGAGAAATTGAAATCCCGGTTAGGACAGACACAACCCTCTCATCTGTATATAAAATCTGTAGCTAATGCAGATCCAGAACAAATTTTAGCTGCTAACCTGAATACCATCACAACAACTACAGCTCTACAAAAAACTTCCAGTGAAAAGAAGCTTAACAACCAAATGAATACAAACATCTTTTTAGACTGCCTTGAACTACAACAAAGGCAATATCAGAAAGAACCTAATACAGATGTGACTGCTTATGCTTTCATTAAATATACCTGCATGAGCCCTCTTGTTATTCAAGTGTACAACGATGTTCAGCTACACATGCTAAGGGACTTGCAAACATTTGATAATTGTTATCTGCATCTTGATGCAACAGGATCAGTCATTGCAAGCCCCAAGGAGACCCACCACTGAGTCTTGTATTATGCTTTGTGTCTTCAAACAAAGACACCTAGAAATCATGCAGTCCCAGTTGCAGAAATTTTATCTTCTGACCAAAGCACACCAACCATTTTCCAATGGTTAAATTGTGTATGTTGTGATTTCCTCAAGCTGTCCAATTGTAGACTCATCCCACAAAAAGTTGAGGTAGACTTTGGTTGGGCAATGATCCATGCAATCAAGCAAGCTTTCAATCTGATTACCCGTGTTCAGTACCTAAAACATTGTTCTAACATGTATATTGGTTGAGAGAAGAACACGTTGACTGTTGTCCATATCTGTGCAGCTCATATGATTAGGCTTGTGGCTATAAAAGTGAGGAAAGCAGAGGCCAGAAAATAAGTCAAATATTTGTTTATAAATTAATTTTCCCTTTTGCAAAATGGAAGTAAATTGACAGAGATTAAAGTACATGTTAAGAGAGTACTCTATGTTCTAACAGTGAAAACTGAGACAGATACCTATTTGGAATACATGTCAGAAATTAGAGCATCAATCAACAAACAAAAAATTAGGCTTTGTATTGATGAATTTGAAGACACATGTTCCACTGACACTACTGACAACCTTTTAAAAGAATCCACCTTTAAAGAGTCTTCTCCATTTTCAAAAATATTTCAAGCTATTTTATTTGAAAATTAGAAAAACACTGAATGCCTAAAATTAAAATTAAAATCTGAGGCAAAACATGAATAACTGTCCCCACTTTCTTACCTTGCTTGACAAATATGTCACAACCTTACCACTTTGGAGTGGAATAACCTTAGGTGAAGGACAACATAGAGACACAAATGCAACAGTGGAAAAATGGTTCAGGACTGTAAAAATAGATGTGTTAATTGACAGGTTACATCGAAGATTAGGAGATTTTTTACAACTAATGAAAGAATTAGTTGAGGGGAAAATGTGTGAGATTGCACTTGTAAACATAAAATGTACCACAGTTGAGAAGTCCAAAAGAAAGCAACAACACAACATAACCTACAATTATGCGAGTGAATGTATTGAGGATACTTCCTATGGAGATGAGATATGTGTAAGTAAAACTCATGGTTTAGAAGATGAAGGCCACATGTTAACTCCTAAATCAGTGTTGAAGAAAGTTACAAGCAACTGCCCACCATGGTCAGGCACAGGAAAGTTGGGAAGAAGACGTATTTAACTATGTGACACTTGTACAATTGAAAACTTGCTTTTTGTTATACAATTAGAAATACAGAAATACCATCAGGTTTCTCATGACTTGATGTCTATATCACAAAAAGAGCCATGGCTTCAAGCACTCATGTCAGTTCATGCACATTTTACTAAAGGTAAGTGGGTGAAAGGAAAAAATCTGTGGTTAATACAATTTGCCTGCTTTCAAGGCAAAAATGTTATGATACATATGACACTGAAAACGACATAATCGTCTGCCATATTGACTATCTTCTGATCACTACTCTTAAAACAAGATGCAATTCCCCCTTTTGCCCAGAACCATTAATCATGAGACAAACTTGATTGAAATCTGGTAAGAAATGATTCATTAACCATAGTCTCATATTGTGTTATTTTATGTTAATGGGACGTTGTTAGAAATGGGGTCTTTGGTTGACAGTCTGGTTACCCCCTGTTCAAGCAAGGACCCTCACTCTAGTTAGGATAAAAGAGAATCACCCTCAGCTAACCCCTGCTTACCCCCTTGGTAGCTTGGCAGAGCAGTAGGCTTAACCTCAGAGTGCTGGGCGTAAAGTATTTGTACCAACACACACAGTAACTTAATGAGAACACTACAAAATGACACAACACCAGTTTAGAAAAATAGGAAATATTTATCTAGACAAAACAAGACCAAAACGACAAAAATCCAACATACACAAGTCAAGTTATGATTTTTTTAAAGGTTTAAAATAAAAAGAGTCTTTAGGTAGTTGTAACAACACACTAGCGCTGCTAGCGTGAAAATGTACCTGGTTTGCGTCAAAAATAACCCCGCACGGGCGGTGTGCGTCGAAAATAACCCTGCACGGTTATATGCGTCGAAAACAACTCGGCACGGCGATGCGCGTCGAAAAAGCCAGCCACGCGACGGTCCGAAAGTCCCGCGGCGCAGGTTGCGATCTCTCAGCCTTCGTCAGCGATGCTGCGCGTCGTTACTCCTGCTCCGGGCGTCGATTCTCCGGTCGCGTTTCCTGCGGCGTCGTTTCTCAGCTGCGGAGCCGGCGTCGCGTCGTTTTCTCAGCCGCGATCGGATTCGCGTCGATCTTTTCTCCGCACGGCGCTCGGTGCGTGTATTTTTGTCCTTAGGCTGCCAGCCTCTCCTTTCAGGGTCCCAGGAACTGGAAGGGCACCACAGAGCAGAGTAGGGGTCTCTCCAGAGACTCCAGGTGCTGGCAGGAAGAAGTCTTTGCTATCCCTGAGACTTCAACAACAGGAGGCAAGCTCTACATCAAGCCCTTGGAGATTTCTTCTTCAAGGTGGAAGGCACACAAAGTCCAGTCTTTGCCCTCTTACTCTGGCAGAAGCAGCACTGCAGGAAAGCTCCACAAAGCACAGTCACAGGCAGGGCAGCACGTTTTCCTCAGCTATCAGCTCTTCTCCAGGCAGAGGTTCCCCTTGGTTCCAGAAGTGTTTCCTCAAGTTTGTAAGTTTGGGTGCCCTTCTTATACCCATTTTAGTCTTTGAAGTCACCTTTCTTCAAAGGGGACTCACACCTTCTTGTGAAATCCTGCCTTGCCCAGGCAAGGCCTCAGACACACACCAGGGGGTTGGAGCCGGCATTGTTAGAGGCAGGCACAGTCCTTTCAGATGAGAGTGACCACTCCACCCCTCCCTCCTAGCAGAGATGGCTAATCAGGAAATGCAGATCACACCCCAGCTCCCTTTGTGTCACTGTCTGGTGTGAGGTGAAAAACAACCCAACTGTCAAACTGACCCAGACAGGGAATCCACAAACAAGGCAGAGTCATAGAATGGTTTAAGCAAGAAACTGCTCACTTTCTAAAAGTGGCATTTCCACACGCACAATCTCAAAATCAACTTTACTAAAAGATGTATTTTTAAATTGTGAGTTCAGGGATCCCAAACTCCACATGTCCATCTACTCTCTAGGGGAATCTACACTTTAATCATATTTAAAGGTAGCCCCCATATTATCCTATGAGAGAGACAGACCTTGCAACAGTGAAAACGAAATTGGCAGTATTTCACTGTCAGGACATATAAACCACATTACTATATGTCCTACCTTATCCATACACTGCACCCTGCCCTTGGGGCTACCTAGGGCCTACCTTAGGGGTGCCTTACATGTAAGGAAAGGGAAGGTTTAGGCCTGGCAGGTGGGTACACTTGCCAAGTCGAATTTACAGTGTAAAAATACACATACAGACTCTGCAGTGGCAGGTCTGAGACATGATTACAGAGCTACTTATGAGGGTGGCACAACCAGTGCTGCAGGCCCACTAGTAGCATTTGATTTACAGGCCCTGGCACCTCTAGTGCACCTTACTAGGGACTTACTAGTAAATCAAATATGCCAATCATGGATAAACCACTTACATACAATTTAAACAGGAGAGCATATGCACTTTAGCACTGGTTAGCAGTGGTAAAGTGCTCAGAGTTGAAAAGCCAACAGCAACATGTCAGAAAAAAATAGGAGGCAGGAGGCGAAAAAGACTGGGGATGACCCTGCATAAGCAAAAGTCCAACACGACCCCCTACCAGCCTAAAGCCAGGGGAGAACAATCAATACCTTGATGTACTTCCCTGATTGGGGCGATAGAACAGGGACCCAGGCCCACAACAGCAGGGGCATGTTCCAGTTCTACGCCTTCCTGACTCCAGTTGGATCCCTCTGTCCATACTCTCAGGGCCCACTAAGCTAACCCATGGGGAACCCTTCTCCACATCTACAGACACCATCTGTGCAACACCTAACTTTACTTTGCTCACAGATGTATTGCAATGGGCAGATAGTACCACCAGGGCCAACACAGTGGTGTTGCCCACTCCACCCCCGGGGTGTGACTCTCGTCCTCCCCCCCCCAGGGGCAACTCTGTCCACCAGGACAGCAAGCCACAGTGGCCCCAGACAACTGTCAGGGATGAGAGCCCGACCTCAGGCCTCTCTAACCACTGTGACTGTGGAGAGTGGGGGGTGGTAGCCCCAGGTGCCTGGCACCCTTTGACCACTCTCTCTTCCACCAGGTCAGGGATGACAACCTGACCCTGGTCCTCCCCTCTGGGGCTCTGTAACCTCCCTGCAGAAGCGGCACCCCCAGAGTCAAAAACTGTCAGGGTGCTTGTAGACGCAGTCCTGCACAATTCTTCCACCAGTGCAGGGATGTTAACCTGCAACTGATCCTCCAACCTGGGGTCTGTACCTTCAGGTTGGACCAGGGCCAGGGGTGAGGCTTCCCTCCCCCTGCCCTTGCCTCTGGGGTCCTGAACCACCCAACTAGGAGTGGCCCCCCCAGAAGACAACATGGTAGGGGCACTGTTAGCAGTAGCCCCTTCCTCCAGGTCAGGGGGGACACCCTTAACCTGGCCTCCCAATCCAGGGTCTGTACCCACAGACTGGATCACTGCCTGGCAAACCAGGACTTCCTGGGGGGCATACCTACCCCCTACCAGGTCAGAGTTTACCCTCTGAACCTGGTCATCCAACCCAGGGTCACCACCCTGCGGTTGAACCACTGCCTGGCACACCAGGAGTTCCTTGGGAGCACACTTACCCCCCATCAGGTCAGAGTTTACCCCCTGAACCTGATCATTCAACCCAGAGTCACCACCCTGCGGTTGAACCATTGCCTGGCACACCAGGACTTCCAGGGGGGCACACTTACCCCCCTCAAGGGACACACTGTCCCGAAGGGCCACACAAGAGTCTGGCTGGCGCAGGTCTCCTGACCTCTGCCCATCTGACAGAGTCTGGATTCCCCCCAACCCAGAAATGGTCTTACCAAGGTCATTCATGGGGGGCTCTGCTCTCAGAGCTGACCCCTGACCCTCCAGGTTCTCCACTGGGGTCCGCAACCCCCTCTCAACTCTCTGTCTGGACTTCTGCACCCCCTCACTAGGAGTGGTACTGCCAGACACTAGAACTGGTGGGACGCTGGCTACAGCCGCCCCCCCAAGTTCTCCTGACACTGTGGGGTCTTCCTCAACAGATGGCCCTATGGTACAGGCTAGGCTCCCCTCCTGGTGTTCCCGCAGGGAACCCTCCAGGACCTGGGACCGGATCTCGGGCACCTTGGGCCTCAACCCATCCCCATTCCCTCTCCTCTGAGACTGGACATGGGGTCCCTCACCCATCCCACTACACTGGGACCTACCTGGGACACTACAATCCTTCCCTACCTCACCTGGTTGGGAACTACCTAGACCACTCCTCTCAGGAGCACCCCCAAATGCCTCTTCAGACTCTCTGGTACTCACCCAGAAGTCTGCCTCCATTGTAAGCTCCCTGGGGTCAGAGAACTCACACTCCACCTGGTGTTGGCATAGCTCTGGAAAATAAGGACTAGACATATGCTCTCCAGCAATTACATCACTCAGCCCCTCGCATGAATTAACCAAAGTACCCTTCACCCAACCATCCAGTGACTCTGCTTTGAAAAAGCACCCCACATCACCCTCCTGAGACTGGTGAGACAGTACCTGACTGCCCCTGACACTCAACCCACACTCTTCTGGGATGTTTTCACACTCCATAACCAGGACTTCTACCTGGGGGGAACCCCTCTCCCTGTCACTCTCACCTAGAGTCAGTAGAGTGTCCCTCCCACCAGTAGGAATATGACTCCCCATGCCAGTTCCCCAATCCACCTCAGGGACCCTGTGCATCACTGGAGCTACCTCAGACCCCTGAACCTCCTGGCGTGTGTTAACTCCCTCCTTCAAGTAGGGCACCACCTCTCTGGGCATGTGCACTTCTGCAGCATCACTGGATATACAATTGTTGCTGCCACCATTCCAGCTGGACTCAGCCCTCATGACTTCCAGCTCTTTCAATTTAAGCTCGTAAGCATAAATCATTTTTTTAATCTCTAAGTTCCTCCTCCTTTCTTCCAACTCCCAATCGAGCTTTTTCAGCTCCCATTGGTACTCCCTCTCTGCCTGTCTGTCCTGTAACTCTTCAGGAGTCAGACCCTTGGGTGACACCCTGCCACCCCTCCTGGGGACCCTCCCCCCAGGCGTAACAGGTTCCTCCACTACACTACTGTGTATCCTCTGCACTTCCCCACCCATATTCTCCTCCTCTGTGTGCCCTCCAGCCTTCTTGATTGTCACCCAAGCCCTCTGTGCCTGTTGCAGCTCCCCCTCCCTGGTGGAGCTCTCAGTGGGACAGTCAAGATCTTTAAGGAACTGTTTCAATTGAGCAACTGAGTACTCCTTCAGTTTCTCCATTTCAAACACAGCTCCAGCTGTTGCATCTCCAGATTGAGACATGATGGTCACAAGTGCAAAGTTCCAAAGGCAGAAAATAATTTCCCAATGAAGAAAAAAGAATCAGTCAAGGGATCAGCAAAATCATGGAAGTAGAATAAAAAGAGTCCTTAAGAGAAAAATCAAAAGATCATCAAACAAGTAGTATGTGGTCACGTAGTGGTCTGAGATCAAAACAGTAGTGTACACTCAATTACTGTATGTCAAGTACAAATACAAGTCCAAATCCCGACCGCTGGTCACCAATGTTAGAAATGGGGTCTTTGGTTGACAGTCTGGTTACCCCCTGTTCAAGCAAGGACCCTCACTCTAGTTAGGATAAAAGAGAATCACCCTCAGCTAACCCCTGCTTACCCCCTTGGTAGCTTGGCAGAGCAGTAGGCTTAACCTCAGAGTGCTGGGCGTAAAGTATTTGTACCAACACACACAGTAACTTAATGAGAACACTACAAAATGACACAACACCAGTTTAGAAAAATAGGAAATATTTATCTAGACAAAACAAGACCAAAACGACAAAAATCCAACATACACAAGTCAAGTTATGATTTTTTTAAAGGTTTAAAATAAAAAGAGTCTTTAGGTAGTTGTAACAACACACTAGCGCTGCTAGCGTGAAAATGTACCTGGTTTGCGTCAAAAATAACCCCGCACGGGCGGTGTGCGTCGAAAATAACCCTGCACGGTTATATGCGTCGAAAACAACTCGGCACGGCGATGCGCGTCGAAAAAGCCAGCCACGCGACGGTCCGAAAGTCCCGCGGCGCAGGTTGCGATCTCTCAGCCTTCGTCAGCGATGCTGCGCGTCGTTACTCCTGCTCCGGGCGTCGATTCTCCGGTCGCGTTTCCTGCGGTGTCGTTTCTCAGCTGCGGAGCCGGCGTCGCGTCGTTTTCTCAGCCGCGATCGGATTCGCGTCGATCTTTTCTCCGCACGGCGCTCGGTGCGTGTATTTTTGTCCTTAGGCTGCCAGCCTCTCCTTTCAGGGTCCCAGGAACTGGAAGGGCACCACAGAGCAGAGTAGGGGTCTCTCCAGAGACTCCAGGTGCTGGCAGGAAGAAGTCTTTGCTATCCCTGAGACTTCAACAACAGGAGGCAAGCTCTACATCAAGCCCTTGGAGATTTCTTCTTCAAGGTGGAAGGCACACAAAGTCCAGTCTTTGCCCTCTTACTCTGGCAGAAGCAGCACTGCAGGAAAGCTCCACAAAGCACAGTCACAGGCAGGGCAGCACGTTTTCCTCAGCTATCAGCTCTTCTCCAGGCAGAGGTTCCCCTTGGTTCCAGAAGTGTTTCCTCAAGTTTGTAAGTTTGGGTGCCCTTCTTATACCCATTTTAGTCTTTGAAGTCACCTTTCTTCAAAGGGGACTCACACCTTCTTGTGAAATCCTGCCTTGCCCAGGCAAGGCCTCAGACACACACCAGGGGGTTGGAGCCGGCATTGTTAGAGGCAGGCACAGTCCTTTCAGATGAGAGTGACCACTCCACCCCTCCCTCCTAGCAGAGATGGCTAATCAGGAAATGCAGATCACACCCCAGCTCCCTTTGTGTCACTGTCTGGTGTGAGGTGAAAAACAACCCAACTGTCAAACTGACCCAGACAGGGAATCCACAAACAAGGCAGAGTCATAGAATGGTTTAAGCAAGAAACTGCTCACTTTCTAAAAGTGGCATTTCCACACGCACAATCTCAAAATCAACTTTACTAAAAGATGTATTTTTAAATTGTGAGTTCAGGGATCCCAAACTCCACATGTCCATCTACTCTCTAGGGGAATCTACACTTTAATCATATTTAAAGGTAGCCCCCATATTATCCTATGAGAGAGACATACCTTGCAACAGTGAAAACGAAATTGGCAGTATTTCACTGTCAGGACATATAAACCACATTACTATATGTCCTACCTTATCCATACACTGCACCCTGCCCTTGGGGCTACCTAGGGCCTACCTTAGGGGTGCCTTACATGTAAGGAAAGGGAAGGTTTAGGCCTGGCAGGTGGGTACACTTGCCAAGTCGAATTTACAGTGTAAAAATACACATACAGACTCTGCAGTGGCAGGTCTGAGACATGATTACAGAGCTACTTATGAGGGTGGCACAACCAGTGCTGCAGGCCCACTAGTAGCATTTGATTTACAGGCCCTGGCACCTCTAGTGCACCTTACTAGGGACTTACTAGTAAATCAAATATGCCAATCATGGATAAACCACTTACATACAATTTAAACAGGAGAGCATATGCACTTTAGCACTGGTTAGCAGTGGTAAAGTGCTCAGAGTTGAAAAGCCAACAGCAACATGTCAGAAAAAAATAGGAGGCAGGAGGCGAAAAAGACTGGGGATGACCCTGCATAAGCAAAAGTCCAACAGACGTACATGCCTTTTTTTACAGGTTCCTACCACAGACTGTGGTGGTGCATTAGTTATAGTTAGGGCATCCCCAATGTCTATTTTACATAGTTAAGGATATATAAGAATAATCATAGGGATAGCTTTTCTGAAACATATTGTCTGGCCATTGATGTGTGCTTAGTTGGTCTTCCTGACCACATATTTCTTTGTATTTGCAGTAACACTTTTAAGGAAATAACTTTTCAGATGTAGTATGAGTATAGATTTAAACAATGCTAAATTGTCATGAATAACTTATAGATCGGACAATAAATAAGTATGAAAAAGAAGTCTTCATGTCACCTAATCTCGTACTGTCAATTGTAGTGAGTGGGTAAACAGCTCGAATCACTAACCAGTTCCACCAAATATAACTTTGAAAAGTGTATCACCAGCTATCCAAAATTTGCCCAAGAAAAGATCCTGGTCAAGCAATAAAGGCCCTCATTACAACATTGGCGGTAAAAGCCGCTTACCGCCGTACAGAAGACTGCCAACACACCGCCGCGCCCGCAGAAATCCGCCACAGCTATTATGACCCACAGCACGGAATCCGCCAAAATTCAGACACCCACACAAGTCCGCCACACCAAAGGTCAGTGATAAACTGGCGATAACAAAACCTCCACCGTCACGCCAACAGAAATACGCCCACACTATCACAACACACTAATCCACGCGGCGGTCTTTCAACCGCGGTATTCCATTGGCGGTACACACCACCAAGCTCAAAATACATACACACATACAAAACACAGCCACATTGGACAATTCAAAATACACACACCTGATACACATACACACACCACTCCCACACACCCAATACTATATAAAACACACACCCACATCACCCACAAACCCCTGCGACCACAATTGAGAAAGAAGCACAGAGAGAGACACCACCATCAACAATACTAGCATCCACAGGCACACCAGACCATCACCCACATAACTTCCACGCACCTCACACAACACCCCACTACATATCAGCACACTTATCACCACACACACCACCACACACATCACCCACACCACCCCATGGCACGGCAAAGACACCCCAGGTTCTAGGAGGATGAGCTCAGGGTCATGGTGGAGGAAATCGTCCGGGTAGAGCCACAGCTATTCGGATCACAAGTGCAGCACACCTCCATTGCAAGGAAGATGGAGTTATGGCGAAGAATAGTGGACAGAGTCAACGTAGTGGGACAACACCCAAGAAATCGGGATGACATCAGGAAGAGGTGGAACGACCTACGGGGAAGGTGCTTTCCGTGGTCTCAAGACACTACCTTGCGGTTCGGCAGACTGGCGGCGGACCCCTACCTCCTCCCCCACAACTAACAACATGGGAGGATCAGGTCTTGGCGATTCTGCATCCTGAGGGCCTCGCAGGAGTAGATGGAGGAATGGACTCTGGTAAGTAAAATCTTAACTATTTCATCCCCCACCCTACCTGCATGCCATCACATACCCCCACCCTCACCCTCACCCCCATCACTCCAACTCCTCACAAATGTCCCAACATCACAAACCACACATCCCAACACCAAGCCCTGCATGCAACACCAAAGCATGGACGCCCATCACCAAAGCATGCCCACTGTACAAACCCATACACCCCCCTAAACCATCATCACACAAGGTCCCACACAGGAATGCAAGCACTGGGGTACACGGTCACCCACCCATTGCACACCATGGCACACACAGATGTAATAAATATCCTTTTATACCCCTGCAGGACCCCTACCCAACGTCACTGGACAGGAGGGTCCACACATGTACACACCACCAACAGAAGAGGCCCACAGTGATGACAGCAGCTCTGTCCAACTGGATCTAGATGACCAGCCCGGCCCATCGGGGACCTCAGGACAGTCGGTTTGCATCACACAGTCACAGGCCACTACAGAGCTTCCCCCCTCTGGAAACACCAGCACAGCACCCACCCAGCGGGCCCATACCTCTGTCCCTAGGACACGTCAATCAGCAGTGTGTCCATCACTACAGGGAACCCAGGCTAACCCACCACCCCAACAACAACAGGGACCTGGGGGCAGTGGCAGTGGGCACACGGTCCAGGGGATGGAGGCCCAGGAACACAGGGGAACGGGAGGGCTGCTGTGCGACAGGGGGAGGATAGGCCAAGGGAACCCACACTCCACGAGGCCCTCTCTAACATCATGGGAGCCTACCACCACTCCCAGGAGATGATGGCAAGGTACTGGCCAAGTTTCAGGAGACCCAGCGCCTGAAGGAGGAACATTATTTGGGCTTCAGGGAGGAACTCAGAGCCATCAATTCCACCCTGGGCACCATTGTAGGGGTGCTGAAGGAAGTACTCAACACCAGGAGGGACACTGTGGCACAACAAGGGGCCCCTGACACTAGCCTGGACGATGAACTGCCCACCACCTCCGCCGGCGCTAGTGGACAGGTGACACCGCCACAGGACCACCACACCAGCACCCCACCCCCTGCAGAGGGACAATCACCCCACAAACGATCCCTGAGACAGAGAACAATGCCAAGACCCCCGCCAAGAAATGAGACCACCCTGAATGTCATCCTTCTGTCCCACTTTGTCACCCTGTCCATCCTTAAACTGCCCCAGCTCCACTTCCTATGCCCATTTGGGCAATGCACCTGTGAGACTAATAGACTGGACTCTGCCATGGACATTCCTCCACCATTTTGCAACCCCCTCCAATATTGAGCACTTAACTAAACACCCTTGAAGCACAAAACAATCTGGAGTCAGTCTGTGATTTCGGAATAGTGTATTAGCAATTACTGTTGCAAAAAGCTCTTTCAATTATAATGTCAACATACCTATGTCACACAGCTCTAGTCCATGAGGAATCATAGCAGATGTCACACAGTGGGACCCACGTCTGTGAAATCGAAAGGGAAAGTGGCAACTCAGTGACCATACACTGGGTGAAAACGACAGACAGTAGAGAGGTAGTAGTGTTACAGTACATGTAGTAGGCAGGTTTGTATTCTTACCTTTGTCTCATTGGAAATATTGCAGGATCACTGAGTCCCTGTTGTCCATGTCCTCTTCTTCTGCTTCCTCGTCTTCACTGTCCACAGGCTCCACAGCTGCAACAACACCGCCATCTGGACTATCCTCCTGCAGAAAAGGCATCTGTCGTCGCAAAGCTAAGTTGTGAAGCATACAGCAGGCCACGATGATCTGGCACACATTTTTTGGTGAGTAGAATAGGGATCCACCTGTCATATGGAGGCACCTGAACCTGGCCTTCAGGAGGCCGAAGGCCCGCTCGATTATCTGCCGTGTTCGCCCATGGGCCTCATTGTAGCGTTCCTCTGCCCTTGTCCTGGGATTCCTCACTGGGGTCAGTAGCCATGACAGGTTGGGGTAACCAGAGTCACTTGCAAATGGCGAGGGACAACAGTTAGACACACACTAACTTGTAGGGATAACTCCAGACCCAGACAACCATTCCCACTGTCTTGCTTCCAGGTGCTCACCTAATAGCCACACACGGTGCCTATGGAGTTTCACCCATCACATAAGGGATGCTGCTATTCCGCAGGATGTAGGCGTCATGCACTGAGCCAGGGAACGTGGCATTAACATGGGAGATGTACTGGTCTGCCAAACATACCATCTGTAAATTCATCGAATGATAACTCTTCCGGTTTCTGTACACCTGTTTACTCCTGCGGGGGTGACCAAAGCCACATGTGTCCCATCAATGGCACCTATGATGTTGGGGATATGTCCCAGGGCATAGAAATCACCTTTCACTGAAGGCAATTCCTCAACCTGAGGGAAAACGATGTAGCTCTGCATGTGTTTCAGCAGGGCAGACAACACGTTGGAAAACATAGGCTGGGACATCCCTTATGCTATGGCCACTGTTGTTTGAAATGACCCACTTGCAAGGAAATGGAGCACTGACAGCACCTGCACTTGAGGGGGGATTCCTGTGGGATGGCGGCTAGCTGACATCAGGTCTAGCTCCAGCTGGGTGCACAGTTCCTGGATTGTGGCACGGTCAAGCCTGTATGTGATGCTCACATGTCTTTCCTCCATTGTCGACAGGTCCACCAGCGGTCTGTACACCATCGCGGTAGGCGGTCGAAGACCGCGGCGCAGTGCTCCATTGGTTAACATTGGACCCTATGGGTCCCAGAAGCCAATGACGATGTACGCCGGCAGTGACGGTACGCACCGCCACGGACGTGACCGCCATTTTCTATCTGTTCAATCACGCGATACCTGATCTTCGACAGGAGAGGACCTACACTGCAAGTGCTGCTGTGACCTCGGTCTGGAAGAGACAATGTCGCTCGAGTGTCTGGGGAAAGGGCCCGTGCCTTCACATTGGAGGAGTTGGAGAAACTAGTGGACGGGGTCCTCCCCCAGTACACGCTACTCTACGGTCCTCTAGACAAACAGGTAAGTACACTGGGAGCATGCTGTATGGGCTATGCCTGTTTGGAGTGGGGTGGATGTAAGAAGGGGGGGAGATTGCGGCGTGCATGAAACGATGGTGAGTGCATGTGCCACATGGCAAGGGTAGGGATGGGGGGCAATGACTGTGACGGTGCAGTTGGTAATAAGTTTCTCTTCCCCCGTACAATTCATGTAGGTCAGCGCCCACCAGAAAAATGATATTTGGCGTGCCATCGCCAAGGACGTCTGGACCCTGGGGGTCTACCACAGACGGAGCACCCACTGCCGGAAAAAATGGGAGGACATTCGCCGCTGGAGCAAGAAGACGGCAGAGGCTCAGCTGGGGATGGCCTCTCAACGTGGGAGGGGTGCCCGTCGCACCATCACCCCCCTGATGTTCAGGATCTTGGCGGTAGAGTACCCGGAGTTGGATGGGTGCTTGAGGGCATCACAGCAGCCACAAGGGGGTGAGTACACTCTCATCCTGCTGATTTTGCTCGCAGTGGAGGGGTCTGGGTGGGGGAGGTGGGCTGTGGGTTTCCCTAGGCCTGGGCGAGTTTAGTAGGCCAGGTCCCTCCGTAAGGTAGGCTATGTGGCACCCCACCCCACCTCTGTAGAGTGGCAAGTACACCTAGTCATGCCCCTGTGTCATCCATGTGTGCAGATGTCGTCCATAGCCTAGTAGGCCATTTCCCAGGGATTGAACAGTGGAGCCCAAGAGCATGGCGTAGTGCAGGGGGCTTCTGTGTCTGTCGTGTCCGCCAACGGTAGCGGTAATGCATGCACTGACCATGTCTTTCTTCTGTCGTTCCCCCCCTTTTTGTTGTGTCCCTGTTCTTGTGTGCACTAGCATCATCAGGCGGAGGAGCAGTGGCACCGGAACACGAGGGAGCTGCATCCCGCATGGCCATGGAGGGCGACACTACGGACTCGGAGTTAACCAGTGGGACGGAGGGCGAGGGGAGCTCCACGGTGGGGACAGGAGCTGACACCAGCAACACAGACTCGTCCTCTGATGGGAGCTCCCTTGTGGTGGCGGCAACATCTGTGCCCCTGCATCTACAGGTACAGCCGCCACACCCCCTACCAGCACCGCCCTCCCGGCAGCCCCTCAGCCTTTGCCCCGTGCCCGCTCACCCAGGAGGGTGGGCATCACCTTCGCCCCAGGCACCTCAGCCCCTGCCCCTGTCACCCCTGCTGCCCTCAGTGAGGAGGCCATTGACCTCCTCAGGTCCCTCACTGTTGGGCAGTGTACCATTTTGAATGTCATCCGGGGTGTCAAAAGGCAGTTGCAACAAACAAATGCATTCCTGGAGGGCATTCATTCTTGTCAGGTGGCCCTTCAGCGAGCTTTTCAGACTCTGGCCTCAGCACTGATGGCAGCCATTGTCCCTGTCTCTAGCCTACCCCCTCCAACTTCCTCCACCCAGACCCAATCCCCTGTACCCCAGCCTATCCCAAGCACACCTTCAGACCAGCATGCACACACCTCAACACACAAGGGAAGCTCTGGCAAACATAAGCACCACACATCCCACAGGCACTCACGCAAGCATCACACACACATGCAGACACACCAACATCCACTGCCTCCACTGTGTCCCCCTCCTCCTCGTCTCCCTCCTCCCTCCCAGTCTCGTCTACACTCACACCTGCATGTACTACATCTACAGCCATTACTGCCATCACCAGCACACCCACCACCACACCCCACTCACGTGCAGTCATGTCAGGATACTTCAATTCGATTTCCTCAGAAGCAGAAAATAACTCCTCAGTCCCGACCCGAGCTAATCACAACAAATTTTAATCCTTCCTGCTGAGTACTCTGGCAGGAGAAAGGGGAATGGGATTGTAGAGAGACTGCCACAGAGATGATGAACGTCAGTAATCAGTCTGCCTCTTCACATCTAAGATTGGATGCAGCACCCTGAGTTCTCTGTAGCCTTGCTTCTCTCTATGAATGATAAGCTCTTCTTAAAAATGCTTATTACTGATTACTTATTATTACTGATTCTGGAAGAATTTCTCAACCTTTGTTAGAGATTGGTTTTATGTTGCTATATATATATATATATATATTTGGTGATAATGCGTTCTCCAAATCAGCTGATGTTAGTTGGTTTCTACTTTACATTAGAGAGTTCAATTACGTTTATTGCATTGGTAATTCTTGCTTGTGAAAGTTTGTTTCTCATGTCTTATTTTGACTTCTGTCAATACTTGTATTTGTAAATGCTTGTTTATTAAAGTTTTTTTTCTTCTTTCATACTTCGACATCTGTTGATAACTTGTATTTGTAAATGCTTGTTTATTAAAGTTAGTTTCTCCTTTCTTACTTCGACATCTGTCGATAACTTGTATTTGTAAATACTTGTTTATTAAAGTTTGTTTCTCTTTTAAACTCTACTTTGGTTTATTACTGTTGCATTTGTAAATGCTTACTTGTTAACATTAATTTCTCCGTTAAACTCCGCCTTCGTTTATAACCTTGGTATTAGTAAATACTTGCTTGTTAAAGTTCGCTTTTCTTTTGACTTTGGTATCTTAAACAGGAACCATGTAAACATAAGGTTTATTCATACTTTAAACTCTGTAGCCTTGCCAAACCTCCACTGGAACAGTCTACTATCAAACTCCTCGAATAAACCTTGACAATATTTATCACGTTTTCTGTAAAATAGTCTTCAAGGGTAATTTTACCTCACAGGAATTTCTGCTCAGAAGCGCGCTCTCTCTCCACACAGCTGATTCCTGTCATACCTCAGTTGAAGTGCAAAGCTTCCAGCTGGTGAGCTCGTAACCTAGCAACCAACCGATTGCAAGACTAGAACTGTAACTAACCTTCAGTACTCACGACGGCCATCTTGAATCTTCTCTTCTTGATTCTTCCTTTGAAATAAGCGCAAGATTACTCTGCAAACCTTCTTCCAGTTTGGGCTTTGCTGTCTCCACTGAGGATGTCTCTTTGCTTTTCTCAAGCATTTCTTTGATTTGATTTGGCAAGTTTGTGTGGTCCTGACAAGTCACCACCCCCACTACCATTCACGCGTCCCCTGTGTCCTCTCCCAGTGTGTCTGTGACGCCACCTCCCAAGATACACAAACGCAGGCACACACCCACCCAACAGCCATCCACGTCACGACAGCCTCCAGCGCATACACCTTCACCCAAAGTCACCAAACAAACACCTCCTACAACCACAACCTCTTCCTCCACTCCCAAACCCCCTCCAGCTACCCGTCCCAGTGTCTCCAAAAAATATTTCCTGTCGAACCTTAACCTCTTTCCCACACCTCCCCCACCCCGTCCGTCCTTAATACCTCCTTCAGGACTCCTTGTTTTACAAAGTCTGCAATTATCTGTGATACCTGAATGAGGACATCTTGTGCCATGTGGTACTACGGCACCTGGGGAAACACTGCATTGGGTTTTACCTGTACTTTAACCGGTTCTACTCCTTTTATCAGTCCCACTTCTTTTCCTGTCAGGTCCCACACTTTCTTTGTCACTGTTCCCTGCAACTCGGCTGGCAAGTCAGTTACTGTAAGCATTTGGGAATAAGGTTATCAAAGGGTATTCCTCATTTACGGTCTCTGTCTCCAACTCTGAAAACTGCCCATCATCCCCCTCATCATCACTGTTTGTCTGCACCTCAATCCCTTCATTAGAACAGGTAATCAAACATTTTGTCTTGCACAGTAGGTCTCTTCCCAGTAGGGACACAGGACTAGAATCGCAGACTACAAACTTATGCAGTCCCTGAAAGTTTCCAATCTCAACTTGAACTGGGTCTGTGATCGGGTTTGTCAAATATTGATTTGCTACTCCTACCACTCTTATGGTATGCCCTGAAAGTGGCAATTGCGGAACCTCTGCACTCCTGACTGTAGAGCATGTAGCTCCTGTGTCAACCAAGAACGAAACCTTGTGACCCATCACCTTTCCCTCTACATAGGGTCCCCTCTGATCTACTTCTAGGGACGCTGCAAGCCTGCACTCCTCACTGTCAGAATTGTCATCCGACCATTCATCATTCAATCCATCCTCACCACGCAATGGAAATTGCTGCACTGTATTGTTTTGATTCATCATTGCTTGGCCTGTGACCTGCTGAGGAAGCATCACCTGTTGCTGTCCCATTGGAGCTAATGGTAGTTGCATTTGCTGTCTAGGTACCATTGGAACCTGCTGTTGTACCTGCTGCATTTGTGCTGGTTGAACACGCGGAATTTGTATTTGCTGCATGGACTTTAACCCCTGCATCTGAACCATGTTATTCTGGAAGTTCTGATTTTGACCTCTCAATTTTGGACCCCTCATATTTTGAAATGTACCAACATCAATGCTTTGTTGAATGACACCATCATGCACCACATTTGGGCATTCCCGCTTCCAATACCCCATGCCCCGCACGCGTGACATGGTGACATCTTTTTCATCCCCTGGGCATCATTTTGAACCACCACAGTATTCAAATCTGGACCGTGATTCACAAAACCCCGACCTCGGCCTCTTGGCTGTGCCTGAAACATGCCATTCCCTTGCGGTTGCTGCTGTACCATCTGCTGGATTCCATTTCCCTGCATACCTGCTTGCGCTGCCTCAATCTGCATCACCATCACTTTCTCCTTCAACTTCCTCTGCTTCAATTCAATCTCGTCACTGCAGTATTTCACATACTGCAACACCTCATCAATCGGTTTTGCTTGCCAACAAATCAAATGATTCTTAATCATCTGACTAATCTCGGGTCTCAGTCCTTCAACAAATCTGAACACAAGGTGATTCATGTCTTTCGGCTCAATAGTCTCAGTGCCACTGTAATGTTTAAACGCTTTTAACAACCTCTCATAATAAGCAAGGATTGACTCTTTGATCTCCTGCGAGGTCCGGTCGATTTTCTGCCAATCAGTCACTTTCGGCGACACCTTCTGCTTCAAGAACTCAATTACTTTATGATAGTACTTCATAACCTCCTCACATGGTGCTCCAGTCACCTTATCCCTTGCTGGGTCTTGCGTCAGCCAGTCCACACCCCTTTTACATTCAAGCCATAAGTCAGGTGGAACAATGATGTCAGAGTATTCAAGACCTCCCAGAGACACTTCGCAAGCTTCACAAACCTGTCTGTCTGCTGGTACCACTCTATCGGTTTCTCCCTCAACCTGGGATAATCATTTGTAAATGACAAAATGTCTCCCCTAGACCACGGTACATGGACTAAAACCCCTCCAGCTGTTTCTCTCATCTGTAAAATTTTTACTGATCCCGTATCTGGTGAAGCTTTAGCTTGACTTGATTCCGGACTGTCACCTTTCTCCTTATCTCTTTTTTTTGCCCATCTGCCTTCCCATTTTTCTAGTGCACCCCAGATCTGCGCACTGTGCAGTATCTCTTTAAGATGCGCTTTCATTCCGGTAAATCTCATGTGCTCAAAATCTTTAGAATCAAAGTCTAATCTGTAGCTTCTTTTCAAATGTTTAGTATTCTCAATGTCTATATTGTATTTATCTGCCAGGTTCACCAACCTCTGATGTATCTTGCCCACTTCTTTAGTGATTTTGGGGAACAGGTACCTCAATTCTGCTTCTGTGTATGACTCTAATCGGTTTACCCCCATGTCCCTTCTACTAGTTCTGCAGCTTCTAGTCCCAGTCTCACAAAATGTAGGTATTCTTCCCTTTCTGGCTTTTCTGCAGTTACCGCAGTATTTTGTGAAGCATAGGTCTTATCTAACCACTCATTCAATTGTTGCACAGAAAAACCTTGCAGTGAAATATTCCCTGCATGCATCAATGGTGACTGTGATTAGTTTGTACTTATTGTCTGTGGAGTCAGCACACCTAACCAAGCTTGCCTCATTTCCTCTAAAGGTGCTTCGATCGGACTAAGGTCTATCAAGGACCTGGGTCCTTCAGCTGATTGCTCTCTTGGTGCCATTAATTGGGGAGTGCTTATGGACCCTCCTCTTATTGCCTCTTGGGTCATCACTCCCTGATCACACATACCAGGCTTACCCTGTGCATACAATCGTACCGGGGGACCAACTGTAATTGGTAGTGATATGGCAGCTGGTGTCTGTCCTGGTCCCAAACCCCGTGGAGCAGTGACTCCCAGAGCTTGACTCACTGTAGCTGGTGCAGGTACAAACAGAGGTCCTGCCGCTGGACTATAACCCGGAATCAGCGGTTGCTGCGGCTGGGGCAGCAACTGCGGAGTTGGCTCAATCTGCACTAACCTTGATTTTGTATATATCGGGTCAGGCGGCACGATCAGACTCGTAGTAGTCTCTAGTACTGGGACGTCTGGATAAATCCTCTCTATCTGTGGCGGAGGTTGCAACTGTATCTGCATGTCTGGCGCAGTGGATACACTGACACCATTCTGTATCAATCCTGTATCACTAGTCTGCACTGTATTTATAACTTCCTTATACTGCGTCGGGTTCCCAGGACCCGCACTAGTGCTCGGAGCATTGTCATTTATTGCATAAGGTGGCGGGCGATCATGCAGTAACTGGTTAAGAAACTCTTTGTCGTCTGAGTCATCATCATCTATCCAAGACCTCTTAGTCTCTTTTGGCTTACTAGAGCCCTTGTCTGTTTTACAAGTGGCTTTCTTTCCCTGCGTCTCATCTTCCTGTGTTATTGCTGGAAACAATTTGAGTCCGTTAGTTATTCCCCTTCTCCACATTTTGCTCTCATTGTCCCATCTAGCCTCAGCTAAAGTCTTCTCTGCCTTTTTCATCCTCCTCTCAAATTTTTGCTGTCTTTGTCGTATGGCCATTAAATCCCAGACTGCTAATGCCTCATACTGGGCTGGTCTCGGAGGTAGTTTCTGCACACTTAACATCCACCTCAAGTTTTCTAAAATTCCTGTATTGAACGTTCCATGCTCCGGAAACGCCAAACATCCCTCCTTCTCTGTTAATTTGCACCACTGCTTCATCCATAGGCAAGGCGCGACTCCCTTTTCCTCCATTACTATATAAGCTGGAGTACCCTCAGGCGGTGTAGGCTCCCCCTCACTCGCCATAATGTATGCGTCTCCTTTCAGAGCGCTCCTCAAAGCTTTAAGAAAATTCATTTTTGTGTTTTTTTTGTTTTGAACCTAATCAGGAAGTGACTTTAATTCCCAGAACACTCTTCACCTGCCTTTCTCCACCTATTGCCTCTCACGGATGGCTGACAATCCATGCGCGACCCCTCTCAGTAACTGACCTATCCCAGCGCGGCACCACTGACGTCACACTCACACACTGCAGCTGACAAAGTCTTGCCGCTTGTCCTCCTTACACTGGATTCACACCAAACTAATGCAAAATAAATGCGAGCACCTTTAACAACAACAACAACTCCAATTTGCCGGTTGACTACAGGAAGGGTATACAATCGCTTCAGAACTTTACAGAGATTTCACTTGAAGCCTTGGCCGCTACTCTCTCTCAGTTCCCGCATACGCAAGCAGAATTCGACCCGCAAATCCTACTCTCGACTTGTCAATGGGTTGTTCCAGTGCACTATAGAACTTGCCAAATCTCCATCGAAGGTTTCATACACACAGTTTGACTCAAACTTGACTTGTCAACTACGCCCGATTGACCTATTACACCGCACAAATTACATCATAAACCCAAGTGTCTCCTACACTTGTCAATATACTCCGGAGTCTTAGACCACGACGGGTCCATACATTACCAACCACCCATGTGTATAATTTTTTTGGAACAAAGCGCCACACTCATACGAAGTACGCCGACTTCCCTACTCTCATACTGCGTAGTACGCCCACTCCTCCTAAAACAATATTTCCTGGCCTAATCACACACAACTTCAGAAGTCACCTGCAAATGCATAAGCTGAGCAAGCACAAATTCTATACCACACATGCTAAAACACTGAGAACATTCCCAACTCACTTAGGCAGGCTCCGAGATCCCAGGAAAGTCATGAGGAATTTAGAAACGCATCATACCTCTAATTTGCATTATCTCAGAAAAACAATTTAAACAATAATTCTCCATCCTAGGGCCCCAAAGGGCCTAAACCGTTGCTCTGCTACCAGAACTGTTAACGCAGCCCTCTAGGATAAATTTTACACATTGGGACTCGTTTTAGGCCAATGAATCTTTTGACCCTGTTGAGAGACACCTTAGGACGAGATAGCTAATCAACATGTCAATCAATTCATCAATAATGTCATCAATATTTATCACAATAATGCATTTCACTTTAGTCAAAAACATTAATCAGACTCGAGACAACACCATGTCCTTGCAGTCATGAATAACCACACCAGTTTAGTATGAATTTAGTGATATTTATTCCCTATTGTTTACAATACTACTAGCAAATTTATTAGTCTCAAAACCAAGAAACATAATAGCATAGTCACAATATGGCAACTCTGATAAGATTTCATCAAGGCACGAATCACAAACATTAGAATATAGCACGACGTGAACATAAACTAACATTAGCAGAGTATATCAGCTCATTGTTCAACAAAGCATAGATTCAGTCATTTGTCAGTTTGCGTCAGTTTTAGTGAACCCCTCACCTAACCTCTAATTAGCATTGGCATGTTGGGCTTCATGCAAAACAATTTTGTAACACCAATTTGGAAAACATCTAACTATGGCTCCTGTCAAAGAAAAGTAGTTGGTACCTAGAAAGGAAAAGCAAACAGACAATCACAATTTCATTGTCATATAGTTACCCTCCAGGTTTGGTTAGCAATCAAGTTCTGTCTTCGTCTTCAGGACATCAGTTGAATCACCATCAGTAATTCAGCACCGGTTAAAGGGCACTTCCCTCATAAGGAGGTAAAGTGTAAAGGGTAGACTAAGGACAAGGATGGTTCTAAGTAAAATCAGGAAAGTCACTAGGCAAAGTGACAAAGGGGGTGATTATGACCTTGGCGGACGGCGGAGGCCGTCCGCCAAGGTACTGCCGCCAAATGACCGCACCGCAGTCAAAAGACCGCGGCGGCCATTCAGACATTTCCTCTGGGCCGGCGGGCGCTCTCCAAAAGAGCGCCTGCCGGCCCAGAGGAAATGCCCCTGCAACGAGGACGCCGGCTCAGAATTGAGCCGGCGTAGTTGCAGGGGTGCGACGGGTGCAGTTTGCACCCGTCGCGTATTTCAGTGTCTGCATTGCAGACACTGAAATACACAGTGGGGCCCTCTTACGGGGGCCCCTGCAGTGCCCATGCCTTTGGCATGGGCACTGCAGGGGCCCCCAGGGGCCCCGCGGCACCCCCTACCGCCA
The DNA here is from genome assembly GCF_031143425.1 of Pleurodeles waltl. NCBI lineage: Eukaryota > Metazoa > Chordata > Amphibia > Caudata > Salamandridae > Pleurodeles > Pleurodeles waltl. The sequence continues at coordinate 427,189,595 of NC_090445.1, read as the reverse complement.
TCCTGTTCCTGGCGGGAGACCCGCCAGGAACAGGATGGCGGTAGGGGGTGTCAGAATCCCCATGGCGGCGGAGCGCGCTCCGCCGCCATGGAGGATTCCCCCGAGCAGCGGGAAGTCGGCAGGAGACCGCCGACTTTCCGCTTCTGACCGCGGCTGAACCGCCGCGGTCAGAATGCTCGTGGGAGCACCGCCAGCCTGTTGGCGGTGCTCCCGTGGTCGGTGGCCCTGGCGGCCACCGGCCGCCAGGGTCAGAATGACCCCCAAAGTCTCTGGATCATATCAAATCGCATCAGCATCTCCCTAACTAACTAACTAATTTCCGTGTGACAAGAGGTTTTATCCCTTTTTCTTTGTACATTCCCCTAAAATCTGATTGGACAAAGGATTGCACCCCACTATCTATAACCAATTAAAAAATACATTAAGTCATCAATTTTGTCACCCTACAACAGTTCCCACGTATTTTATTGGTGCTTATGATTGATGTCTTTAGCGGGTGGTGTGTCCGGTATGATTTCATCGTCTTGTGGTCCTTTGCACATCTCCGGTCAGTGGCTCCATTGTCCGTACCGGTTTAGGCGACCTTGTTAATCTACACTGTTGCATTTAGCTAAGAAAATGTTACTATAGGCAGGGTGAATTTCATGAGAATGGATCCACTACTGTTACATTCAGCTTCTAACTTTTGGAAAAAATAAGAGTTCATGACCTTGAGCAAGTCAGCACACTGCACGTTTACAAAAATACATTTCATATGAGAGCCAGGCAGCTAGGCCTCGACTCATGCTAACTAAGGCCTACTGCTTTATTATCAAAATCTAATATATTTATCCTTTCAACATTAATGTAAAACACAATTTTAATAACCATTTCACCATTATTAGTTAGTTTCATTAGTCCCTGTATACATTGGCGGCCACTCCCCGTGGTCACATTTCAAGTGCACGATTTAGCAAAACATGTTAATACAGTTTCTATGCAGCATTATTATACATTAGTTCATAAACATTTCATGTTAATATAACTATGCTCTCTTAACGACTTCAATTTTGGATGAAGACATTACTTCCAGATGTAAAGCGCCCCTTAGCACAACGAGCAAAGCGTTTTCAGTTTCCAGCGGTCTAGGCGCGATGATCAAAGGCGTTTCAGTCCACAGATGTAAAGCGCTCTAGGCACGGCAATTCAAGCGCTTCAGTCCACAGGTGTAAAGCGCTCTTGGCACGACAATTCAAGTGTTTCAGTCCACAGGTGTAAAGCGCTCTTGGCACGACAATTCAGGCCCTTCAGTCCACAGATGTAAAGTGCTCTTGGCACGGCAGTTCAGGCGCTTCAGTCCACAGGTATAAAGCACTCTTGGCACGGCAATTCAAGAGCTTCAGTCCACAGATGTAAAGCACTCTTGGCATGACAATTCAGGTGCTCCAGACCACAGATGTAAACGCTCTTGGCACGGCAGTTGAGGCACTTCAGTCCACAGATGTAAAGCGCTCTTGGCACGGCAATTCAAGCGCTTCATTCCACAGATGTAAAACGCTCTTGGCACGGCAATTCAAGCGCTTCAGTCCATAGGTGTAAAGCGCTCTTGGCACGGCAATTCAAGCACTTCAGTCCATAGGTGTAAAGCGCTCTTGGCACAGCAATCAAAGCGCTTCAATCCACAGGAGTAAAAGGCTCTCGGTACAACAATCAAAGTGATTCAGGCCATATGAGTAAAGCGCCCCCTTAGCATAACAAGTGTAGTGCTTCCGGCAAGACAAGTAAAAGCGCTTTCTGGTGTTATAAGTAAGGCGCTTCAAGTTCAATGAGTAAAAACTTTTCGGCCTTTATAGTTGTGAATGTAAGCAAGGATAGAACAACGCACACAATCAAATTCTAGAATAACACAAGTCTGTTACAATATGTAATGTCTAGTTTCCATTAAATAGATGAAACAAAAGTGTACGTCGATGTTCACATCAGTTTTCTTGACAGATGATGTCTTTATTGTCGAGAGCGTTGTATTAAGGTAAACAAAGTATTTCACTGCGGGCACAGCCAACAAGTGTTTCGTCACACTGGTGACTTTTTCAAGGCTATTTAGGCGTGATGCTGGCACGACAAAGTCAATGAGTCAATCATAAAAGTAATGTAAGTCTTTGCGTCTGAAATTGGGCTATTCCAACTCCAGGAGTTCTAGCATGCGAAAAGGTCCAAGGTAGAGACAGGTTAGTCAGTATGGTGGACCATGATAAATCCAAGAACAAGTTCGTAGCGGAAAAGTATCTGTGGTTCCAAGTGCTGCGGTCGTGCCGACAAAAGTTGTGAATGTGAAAGTATTTCTGGAGATAAGCAAATCATTGTTTTGTGGAACGTATAATATGTGAAAAGCATATTTAATTCTTTGAGATTTTCTAGGTCATGATCAAATATTTATGTTATGAATGCATAGATGTTACATGATTGATATTCTGAGTATAATCATAGTTCAAAGCTCTTTGCATCTCTTGGTTCTGAGGTCGTAGTTTATTCTTGTTCCATGATTCAAAGAAGGGGCTTTGCCCATTTCAAAAGGGGTCTACATCAGATATCGGAGACGCATTTGAGTCAAGAGTCTATTGATGAGTTATATTTCTATGAATGAGTAAATGCATATTTGTTCTAACCTTTTCTTTTCAGATCTCTCTCCCTGCTGTTTCCCACCCTAATTCCCTTCCCCCGACTGGCTTCATCATAACTCTGTGCTTTAATAGCTTTCTGAGTTGGTGACACCGAAAGGTGGGTCTTTTGTTTAGCAACGTGCAGATCCTGAGGAAAGGACACTCTGACAGGTGGTCACTGCAGACTGTTGATGCTGTAGCACAAAGGCCAGATCTCACGTCGACAGTCATTGCTATTGGGTGCTGACGCTCGAAGGGTCGGTTGCCTCAGATCTTTGCATCAGCAATCAGCAATCAGCGCCAGCAGTGAGGTCTTGGCATGAATGGGCCCATGCATGCTCGTAAAGTGCCCAAAACTTGAGGATTATTCTCTTTTCTTCTACGAGGAACTCAGGTGATGTTGGCCAAGGGTCCAAGAGCAGGGGAGGCACCTGTTGAGGATCAGGTACTCACTCCAGCAGAGGCCAGAAGAGCTCAGGCAGGTCCAGCTGCAGGACCAAGCACGGCCAGAGGAGCAGGTCAGCTGGGTAGTTGCAGGGAGGCCTCTGGAGTTTGTTATGTCCCTGTAGTTCTAAACTGGAGGTCAGTCATCTGACTTCAGGGAGCATGGAATGAAGGGACCAGGTCCCACCTTCCTTCTCTGCAAGCAGGGCAGGCATCAAGCAGCAAAGCAGCAGGATGCCCTTCTTCTATAGCATCCACAGGTTCAGTAGTGTATTGAAGAGTCAGGTCTGATTGTCAAACCTTGATTCCTTGTGCCCACTTTGATGTGGAAGAAACTTCTAGAGTTTTCCTGGGAGTTTCATTTCTCCCTTCCCTGGCCCCAGATTGTCTAGAGTCACAAAAGACTAATGTGAAACCCTTTGTGAGTATACTCAGGCAGTCCCTTTGAAAAGCTGGTGTGACAGGTGATAGCTCTGCCCCCGCAATCTTCTAGAGCTGGCCCATTCTGCCAACACCTAGTTCCCCTTTGTGATCCTGTCTGAGAGGACTACACAAAGGGCAACTGCCAACTACACCTAGTGATGTGAACCAGACAGCAAGCTACATGTGTCAGAGTGCAAACCTGTATCTCATTTACTTGTCCAATGTGCTCCAACAGCTTGGACCGGGAGCATTGAAGTACCTTAACAGACCCCCGATGGACCTGTCTGTACTGAATTAAATCAGTACATTTACAGTACATAAGGCTGTAAACATTCTCAATAAGAATGACAGGCAAAAACTAAAGTTTAAGCATTTACTCAAAGAATATAAGACTATAAGTACAGGAATACATAAGCTGGACCATCAATCAGTGATCAGCGATACATGGAGAACTCAGTAAAGTTCCATAGAAAATCCAGCATAGATTCACACAATACCAAAGCGAAATAGTGAGTCATACAACAAAGGAAAATCGGGTCCTTTTACAGGACTTTAGACAAAGGATTTCATACATTTAATACACAAATGCATGGTTTACAGGATATACGTCAATGGGGAACAAGCAAGAAGAAACAGTTTACTGCAGAATACGTTTAAAGATTCTTTGACAACTCTATTACATTAGTGTTAGAAATTGGGTTTCTAGTTGGCAGAAGGATGCACCCTGTCCAAGTAGGGACCACAGTCCTAGTCAGGATAAGTCACTACACAACCTAAATTGCCCTGTGCTCACCCTCTGGTAGCTTGACACAGAGCAGGCAGGCTGAACTTAGAAAGCAGTGTGTAAAGTATTTGTGTAGTAACCCATACAATAACACAGTGAAGACACCACAAAAAGACTCCACACCAGGAATAGAAAAATAAATTCTGATTTTATCAATAAAATAAGACCAAAATGGCAAAAAGCAAATGGGTAGAAGTTGAGATATTAATTTTAGAAGCAAATAGCACTTCAGGGCTTACTTTAGGTCAAGTTGGACTGGAGCAAAGTCAAAGTTTTGGGCTGATTGTGTTGGAGCCCATTTCCAAATTTTAAAATACAATGTGCCCTGTCCTATTGGCTGTTTAGGCCCTACCATGGGGCTGACGTATCTGTATTAAAAAAGAAGGTTTAGGCCTGGCAAAAGGTTTATTTTTCCAGGTCAAAATAGCAGGACTGGGACATGTTTTTTAAAGGCTACTTAAGTGGGCTGCACAACCTGTGCTGCAGGCCCACTAATAGCATTTAATTTACAGGCCAGAGTACCTGTAGTGTGCGAATTGGATTTAAGTAAATTTTACCATACGTAGAGGAGAGAGCATAAACACTTTAGAAGTGGTTAGCAGTTGTAACAAGTGCAGAGTCTTATGGCCAACAAAATGAATTCAACAAAACAGGAAGAGTGAAGGCAAAAAGTTTGGGGAAGACCATCCTAAGGCTGACAGGTCTAACATCTTAGAGTTCTTAATATCCATAACAAAACAATAAACAATGATGCAGTATAAAGTAATCATGGATGTTTGTTAGATTAAAAAATGAAACATTATCTCGACTGGATCCTAAAGGTTATAATACAGTAACTAGGCGATCAGGGATCTTCTACATAATCAAATAAGAGAATGGCTTCAAAAATCGAGAGACAGTTCACAGCCTCTGCAGCTCGTTAATTTAAACATTTTCCTCAGAGTTTGGACCTGGCACACTGGGTCTTTCCAATCATGAGTAGGCAAGTAAATAATGACCCTCTGGAAGAGAGGACAGGCTTAGGTATGTACTTCTGCTCTGCATTGTGGATGGTGTTCCTCATATATTGTTGAGTCCAGAGGCTCCAGAGGGAAGTCCCAACTGACCATAATTTTATCTAGTCTTGCTCTGAGCCTCGCACATTTCATTGTGGCGACCTCAGCCTGCACCTACTTCTAAAGTTCTGTTTTCCAACTCGCGAGAGTGGAAAGCTGTGCTACCTTCCAGTTTTGTGATATTGCTCATTTGCAAAACAACAGGGCAATCTCAACAAACTTACAGTAGGACTGCTTCATTTTAGGCCTGAACATCAGTGCCAGCAAACATACTTTCGGATTACACAGATTCTCTTTGCGTGCCCATTTGCTTACCTATTTTGTTACCTCCACCCAGAACATCTGCAGCACTTGGCACTCCAACACCATATGACAAAAAGATGTATATGCCTTGTGGCAGCTGGGGCATTAGTGTGGAGCCAGGGCGTACGTCATAGTAAGGCAAGAAGGTGTAAGATGAGTGTGATGAATACAATTCAGTTGCAAAATGTAGAATCTTGCATTTCTAGAAACCATGGATGTTTGTTGAAGTGGCAGTTGCCACTCTCTGTCTGTCAATTCAATTTCTAGGTCACTTTCTCATTTCTGTCACAAACCCTCAAGCTTCCTGCTTTCTGCTTCATGTCATCCTCCCCACCTTATACGGGACTGTTGCCACATTTCTTTGCCTTCCCTGGGTTAGTATGGAATGTAAAGCATGACTTGTTTCGGGTTTTACTGATTGCAGTCCCCATGTTGTCTTGACCACTAATGCAACACAGCAAAAGTAAATAATTGGCCAGTGGGTAGCCCATATTCAACCATAAGCTCCTCCAATGTGTTGAGTATGCTGGAGTAGTACAACTGACTTCTATGTATAAGCTCAACTAATTACAAAGAAGTTTATTTACAAGCCACCTGCGCCACCAGAGCATCCCTTTTTTTACCACCTGGTGGCACACAGTGCAGACCCATATCTACAAGGCCTTGCAAAGCCACCTTGCGTGGCTTTACATGGCGTTGTAAATATGGTGTAAAAAAACACAGCGCAAGTCTCTGTGTTGACTCACACTGCTTTCTCCTCATTTTTCCCTCTTTTCATGTGTGGTGCATTCTGCAGCACACACAGAATGAGGAAAATGCCTCTTGTGATGGTGCCCCTTCCTGCACAAAAACAATCGTGCCAACAACACAGACACCCTTGCACCAGGGTGCCTGTGTTGGTGCTCGGCTGCAATTTCTGCACCAGCACTGGCTGAAAATTGAGGAATGCACCGTACCTTATAGATACGGTGCATTCCTTCCCTTTCATTTGACGTAGGGCAGCGCAGCTAAAAGGCTTGCAGTGCTGCCCTACGCCAAATGTTCGTAAATAAGGCCCAAAGAGCTTTTTTTATAATTGTATTGCTGTTTGAGTGATCGCAGCACATACCAAATTGGGAGCTGTGGGAAGTATGGCACCGTACCACCCAATCTTTGCCTATGTCTATGCCTGCTGGACTTGTCTGTCCTCAAAAACCTACTTCTCTATTCCATTAAATTTTAATGCCCATAAATAAAATCAACTCTCGAAGTCCCTTGTATTTCAGTTTGCAGATATTTCAGGGAAGGCCTCTTGACTATCCATGCTGCCACCCACTGTAGTTATGGCTCTGAATACTAGGATTCAAAATCAGGCATTCCCATGTCCCCCTTATCAGCAGGCAGGTAAAGTGTTTCTATGGATATCCTTTGTCTGCCAGACCCTCATATCAAATCAATCAATAGAAATTTCCAATTGACCACAACATCTGTCCCAGTGACACTGATGGCTTGACAAACAGTTAAAGCAGGCACAAAAGAGGATCATTTCAGACTTTGTAAAAAATGCAGAGTCTGCATTAGCTTTTCCCCAAGTTTAATGGGTTTGTAAGTGACTTGTTAATTCTTGCTCAAGATACAGATGTTATTGGGTAGGCACAATTAGATGTGGCAATAAACAGTGCGTAACACAGCTGTGACTATTTGTGTGGAGATTCCATTGCCATACATTTAGATCAGGTTTAAGGTGTGACAGGCATAATACAATGTTGATTAAAGATGCTGGCTAATTGTAAATGCTGAGAACTCCTTTCATTTTGCAGAACAGTGTGACCATGAGAGCCACACAATTATGGAGGTAACTATGAATTTTGATGAGAACGCAGTACACAGTGATAACTGAGGAAGATGGCACGTTTGGATTCTAAAGCCAGCAGCTTAGAAATTGGAACAGGGAGAAATGGGATGTCAATCATCAACCAAGGATTCCAATCACCAGAATGAGAGATTTGTTGTCTACACTCTTCTTTTGTGATCTATTTGTATTAGGACATAATTTTGCCCAAACCACAGAAATGAAAAGGATTTGCAGGTTTCACTATCCAATGCAATCTCATAAGAAAAACAAAGTGTAAACTTTTCCCACATATTTCACCATGGTCCATGCCTTTAAGTGTTTTACTAAGGTGGAGAGCCAGTTTTTAGCTTTTTTGAAAATGTTTCACTGACTTATGAAAATGTATGAAAATTACCATTGATCACTGATAGTATGAATTGATTGGTGTTATAGCATGTGGATTAAATTTGATATAGCATGATAACTTTTTGATTAATTATGGAAACCTGTGAGTTAAAATCATATAATGAATCTATGCATTTTCAAAATGCACAAAACAATGCACATGGCACGTATAGACAGCTGAACAGTTCCTCCCAATTGGCATTCCCCTGCCATTCCCACATGGACCCCTCCTCTCCAACCATTTAGCTAACCCATGCTTCACTCCCCAGAGGTTTTCCCCTTTTGATCCCTCAGGGGAGCTCTTTGTAGAAGCTTCGCTGTTGGGGAGTTACTTGGCACTTCATCAAGTCCATAGTATGTTCTCCATTTCCACCAGACCTTTTGAATCAATGCATTTTGTCTATTTAAGTATATTTGGATAATGTGATCTAAATCCACACCATGTAACTGTGTATTATCCTTGTTTTCACTAAGATTATGAAATTTGTTTTCAAAGGACATCAAATTCTCAAGATCCTAACACTCAGACATGTAACGAGTTGCCCACAGCAGCATTGCAAGAGGAGATACCAATCAGGCAAATGCCTAATGACCTAATGTTCCTGCATCAGGGATTACCATGTGCTGGAGCACCGGGCTCTGTTTTAGCATGTGTAGAAATGCGTCTGGTGAGACTATTGAGGCTGAGTCAGGGACCAGAGGCTTAGCGCTGTCCCTAGCCAATGCCCTTACAAGGCATTGAGAAGCTTTCAATACTCCCTCCGGTACCCCAGAATCTGCCCTTCACCTGACACCCTGGCCAAACCCCTCCCCATTCATTGTTATCTACTATGGTACCTAATCACATTTACCATCTGATCAGAACAAGTGGTAAATATGAGTGGAAGGTTCCACAAACTAGGAAAAACATATATTCTTTATCACAGCATTTAATGGTCAAGCAAGTTATTACTTATTCTGGGAAATTCAACTCATAATGGTGAGATCTTGGTTGGAGACACCATCTGGATTGGTAATTCCAGCCCATGCATCCCCCCCTTACCTTCGGGAAATTTGCAATGGGACCCTCAGGATGTAAGGCATTGAAATCTTTTTTTTAATCAACTCCTCACACATCAATTACAACATAGATTTGACCTCAACCCTTGTCCTCTTGTGTCCTGTTATATGTCATTTATATTGTTGTTTCAAGTGCAGTGATCTGTTCACAATGAAATAACAATTTATTAATTGATAATGAATGAGGGTTTATTACCCGTTTGTTCTGTTAAACAATTGGTCATGCTGTCCTAAAAAATACCAAAATAAAGGGTAAAAGTATATTTTACTATCATGTCAAAATCTTTGTTACTAATGGTCATATTTTAATTTTTAAAAACTGCATATCAGGTGCCTAAGATTGATGAAACATTTGAAAGCATTGTCTTCTTCTCAGAAAAGAGATAGGGCCTCATTCCAAGTTTGGCTGGCGGCGGGCGCCGCCAGCCAAACGGGAACCCCCACTTGGCCGCTCCGCGGTCAAAAGACCGCAGAGGCCATTCTGGCTTTCCCGCTGGGCCTGGGGGCGCCCGCCAAAGGAGCGCCCGCCGGCCCAGCGGGAAAGGCCCTGCAACAATGAAGCCGGCTCCGAATGGAGCCGGCGGAGTTGCAGGGGTGCGACGGGTGCAGTTGCACCCGTCGCGATTTTCACTGTCTGCTAAGCAGACAGTGAAAATCATGGTGGGGGCCTGTTTGGGGGCACCTGCACTGCCCATGCCAGTGGCATGGGCAGTGCAGGGGCCCCCTAGGCCCCACGACACCCGTTCCCGCCATCCTGTTTCTGGCGGTGAAAACCGCCAGAAACAGGCTGGCGGGAAGGGGGTCGGAATCCCCATGGCGGTGCTGCTCCCAGCCTGGGGAAATCCGGGGGGAAACCGCCGGACCCGGCTGGGCGACCGCGGCTTTACAGCTGTGGTCGGAATAGCAAAGGAAGCACCGCCAGCCTGTTGGCGGTGCTTCCGTGGTCGGTAAGAGGAAGTATTCGGACAGAAAGTTTAAGCATGGTCTGCCATTCATATTAATTATTGCAGCTTCAGCAACAAGAAAAAATGCCATATATCGCAGCCCTATCTTCAAGTTATTAGTATTCAAGACTGTATTCAAGTCAGCCTTATTTTTCTTTTGTCTCTTCTACTATATAAAGGTTGTAAACAAATTTATTTTGTTTTGCATTTAATCATGTTTTGACAGGGAAATATGTCTTCCTGTGTTCACACATTTATTTAATTAAAATGTTTAATCTCAATTTAATTTTTTACATGATGAAGGAGACTCTCTTGCAGCAGAGAAGCACTCATGTTTTTCACTACAATTTAGAAATTAGTACTTTAATTAACCTGGGGGGAGGCAGCAATTATATATTGTTGAGCATTTCTGGGATGGTATAGGTGATTATGGTCAACAATATCAAACAACACTCAAGTTTGACTACAGGCCAAATGTATTGCTATATTTGAGGGGAAATATGCAATGACAATGGACATACTAGTAAGGGTATATTGGTCACAGTAGTCAAATAATATGATTGGAAATCATCCGAAGGGTAATATGGAGAAGCCAAGATGCACCAAAGCTATAGATATGTTGCATCCCAGAAGACTGTTTGGAAATCACAGAGACCCAAATCATGGGGGTCTACTCTTCCTGCCGCAGCGGATCACTGACATATCAGTACATACAGTATTGAAATACAAAAATATCGGACAATAAATTTTGTTAACAAAAACATTGCCTTCCTATACTTGACTAATAAAACAACAAAAACTGAGAACACAAATATCATTGTTCAAAAAATATCTATTTTTATTTTTATCTAAAACACAAATTTCGGGAAGAAAAATATTGTCACCCTTAAATAAACAAACATGGTCACTGGAATTATGCAATTGTGCAGCCACAGCAATTTTCACATAATTATAAATTTGCCACATAATCCATCATCTGCTGTATAATCTACAGATTTTAACAAAAACATATTTTGTTTTTAACTCAAAGGGTTTAAAAGTTGTTGCTGCACAGTGGATGGCCCTTCGCAAAGCTGGATTAATCACTTTTCTGTTTCTTATTGCTATACCTGAATGTTAAACTGCTACAAATGAGGAGGGGACCTTCAAAATGTGCCACACGTCTTTCACTTAGATATACAATATACATGGTGAATATCGAAACACAAATATCCTTTTTTTGTATGTCTTACAACAAAATAAAAAAGCAGCACTTATTACAAACACTTAAACCACATTAAACATAAAACAAATAACTAGTACCCATACAAAATAATCATATAATTTGAACAAGCCATGATTCAAACCATTTTAAAAATGTACCCCCACACAGCCATACAAGGCTGACACTACAATTTCAATCAATCAAAGCGTATAGAGACACCCTTAACAATCTACACTATGGGCCTGATTACAACCTTGGTGAAAGGGTTTACTCCGTCACAAACATGACAGGAATCCCGTCCACCGTATTACAAGTCCCATTATATCCTATGGAACTTGTAAAATGGCAGGAGATCTGTTTCATTTGTGATGGCGTAATCCCCTCCGCCAAGGTCGTAATCAGGACCTAAGTGTAGAACATGCTACAAACAGGCAATTTGCTTTTGAAATAAAACAATATGATCACATTAGCCTATGTCCCTGTCACAGAGGTAGCTAACTACTAAACTTTACTAATAAAAAGCCATGCTTACCAACTAAACGAAGTCAAAGTAAGTGCTCCTAATTGATTATTTTGAAGAAACTTGGGTTGGCAGAATCCATTGCTCTGGATACAGATGCCAACCAAAATTCCAGATAGCATTGTGGACTGTCTATGACAACACCTTAGCATAGAAAGCCAGAACAAACAACACAGTGCAAGGATGGCTCAATGCCTTCCTTTCCACACTAGGCAGAACCCAAACTACACTCTGCAAATTTATAGAGGCATTACATCAACTATGAATGGAGCAATCTGTAACCCAAATTTCACCTAAATTTAGCAAATAAACCAAAATAATGAACAGCATGCGAGAATTTAAAGTAAAACTCTTCATAAACAACAAAGGAGTAGATTACTTAGAAATAATAGATAAATGCATGTTATAAAATATTTACTAAACTAAAAAACTCCCAAAAACATATAGCATAATATTAACCAACATTACAATTTTTTTGAAGGATAATAAACCTAATATTTTATTATCATTTTGAACATTAAATAAAAATCCAATGTCAAATAAGACTGAAAATAAAAAATATAGCGTATAAATGATTTACAAAAAAAATCTAAACAAACTCAATCCATCATCTAAAATAAACTCAACACATAAACCACACATTTCCAACTAACAATCACATAATATTTACACAAAGAATATAATATGACATTTCCCACCAAAAACAAATAATTTAAATATGACTTACTGTTCGGTAACTTCAGATCTTCCACTGTATCCATGCAATCGAAAATTATAATTCACCAAAAATGGGAAAAACATTCCCAAAAGGCCCTAAAAACGTTAAAAATAAAATGGCTCCAATGTAGATCCCTTGAAGCAATCCAAAGTATCGAGGTACGATAAAACCCCCAAAAACATGTTTGAAAAAGAAACTTCTGGAACTCCAGCAAAAAGGAAATCAAAAATTCTAATATTAGTTTATTAGAAACCAAAAGTGGTTTTCTTAAAGAAAAGTAGCTCCCTATGTACATACAACACATTCGTAGACAAAAACCTGTAAACAAGAAAACCCACTTGTGAAACACATTACATTCCCAAAAATACATACACATTACACTTAGGGCATGATTTGGTGGAGTGGTTACTCCGTCACAACGGTGATGGATATCCCAGCCGCCAAAATCGAAATCCCATTATATCCTATGGGATTTAGATTTCGATGGATGGGATATCCGTCCCCTTTGCATCCCCCTCTGCAAAACTCCAAATCAGGCCCTTAATCACCAAAAATAAGTAACGTCTATTCCGCGACCTGAATCCTAGAAAATAGACTAAAAATTATACAAATAGACTACATGATAAAAGGTGTCGTTAACAAAAATGGCAGCTGAATGAAACTAAAGAGAAGACTACCTTCCCATTGAAATAAATGGGAAACAATTTACAAATGTTCAATAAATAAATTAAAACATATAGTAAATTATTAGACATGTAAAACATGTCAAAGATGCTCTAAAATGTTAAATATTGTAAAGTATAAATTAATTAATCGTATAGAATATATACAATTATTTAATATGTACTGGAAAAAAAACCTTTGTTAAAAGGATGTTGAAAATATGTATATAAAACAATTTTAGAAATGTTAAAAAATGTTAAATAATGGAACAAAAAGTGAAAAATGCACGACATACAACACTATTTAAATGTGATTTCCTTTTTTATGTAATAATAAAAAAGTATTAAAATATTGTATTTATCGATACATAAAAGTTTATTTTTAAGTTGAAATACGTATGTTTAACAATGCAAAAATATACATTAAATAAACTTTAAAAACATAACTAAAATTAGAAAAGTGGATTAAATGTTTTCATTCTATAAAAATATGTAATTAATAATATTATCAATTACAAATATACAACTGTTTTTAATATATTTCTAAATGCCAACAATACTTATTAAATAAACTATTTCTACCATGTGTAAATATAATAAAAACAAAGGATTTCACTCTAAAATTAAATTATCACACTCCATCGTAAACCATTTTAAGAAAGTGGTGGACACTAAATGGGTGATATTTATTATTGTCACTCAAATCTAAACCAATTTGGGGAAGTATTTGGTCACTAGAGTCAGCTACCCTCTCCAGCCATGCCCACAATCTCGGAATCATCCTGGACCCCGGCCTCAGCATGAACCATCAGATCAACGCCCTTCAAATGGATCCCCTCAAGCATAGAAAGACCGTCACACACGCCCTCATCACCAGCATACTGGACTACCGCAATGCACTCTATGCCGGAATCAACAAAAAACTCACCCGCAAATTACAAAACACCCAGAATGCCACCGCCAGATTGATCCTCGACCTACCCGACACTGCCACATCTCACAACACCTACGCACACTGCACTGGCTCCCTATTGAGAAAAGAATCACTTTCAAAATCCTCACCTACGCACACAAAACCCTCCACAACACCGGACCTGCCTACTTTAACCAGCAACTCAACTTCCACGTACCCCACAGGACCCTATGCTTAGCCCTGCTCTCTCTCGCAGAAGTACCCCGCATCAGGAAAACCAGAACAGGAGGATGCTCCTTCTCCTACCTCGCCGCCACCACCTGGAACACCCTTCCCATCCACATCAGACAAGCCACCTCCCTCCCCAGCTTCACGAAGGAACTGAAGACATAGCTTTTTTAATCCACCTCCAGTACACACTAAACCCCCCACCCAAGCGCCTTGAGACCCTAATAGGTGAGTAGCTGCGCTGTATAAACTCTGATTGATTGATTGATTGATTGACTAGAGGGGTAGCATTTACTATTCCCACTCCAATTTAAACCAATTTGGGGAGGATGTTGGGCACTAAATGGGTGACATTTACTATTCCCACTCCAATCTAAACCAATCTGGGGAAGATGTTGGACACTAAAGAGGTGATATTTACTATTTCCACTTGTCACACTGGACATCTTAGAGAGGAAAAGAAAGAAAGTGAACCCTTACCTGAAGTTCCACTCGACTCCCTGGCAGCTGCGACACCTGTCATAGAAACATAAAGCAGATTATTATTTTCATAGGGTACAGAAGAGGAGCAAGAAATAGAGAATGGACAAAGGAAACTACAAAAAGAGACAGAAAGGATGGAAGAGGAGAGAACAGAAGACAAGGGTGCTGACACGGAGAGCAACTGAGCAGCCATTAAAACACTTTGACGACTTTTGGCATAACACGAGGAGGAATTCACGAGTCAGGACTACTCCACCTTCATAACAACTATGCCTCAGCCAGGGGAACCAATGATGCAGATCCTGGTGGCCTTTCGAAGTAAGGCTGAAGCACACCCAGGGCAGGGCAGTGACAACAGAAGTGCAGCAGACCACAAAGAGCCCACCGGTTTCGTGCAATTTCATGCATGGAAGAATACGCTCATGGCAAGGGAAGTGAGACCCAAAAGGAGGAAGAGCATTGCGGATGGGAAAGTGGTTAAATACCATAACTAAAGCCATATACTCCAATATTGAGGGGGCACATTAGGAAACTTGTGGATAGCACTCTTTGGGAGAGCAAAGCCAGCCTCTAGAATTGTTACAAAAGAGAGATTTAAGTTGTTATAAGGTACTCAGGGTATTTTGATTTATAAACCTTTAATTTTTTTAATGCACTGAACTAGAAGAGATATCTCAAAAGGGAGATATATGTATATCAAGAGCTCTAGGCGAGCGAGACTGACCAGGCAAAGTAGAGAGTTGGCAGAAAAGACAGAAAAAGCTGTAAAAGAAAGAAATATCTAACCAGGATACAACTTATAAAATAGAAGACTAGAAAAGAAAGGAAATAAGATTTCTTGTTGTTAGAACTAGAAACATACTTGTACTTCCTTTTCTCCAAGGCTGCCAGCTGGGAAGAGTTGCGACCAGTCCTAAAGGAAGGAGAGATGAAACCCACTGAGTAATATAACAAACTTACAGTACGAGAGATTGTAATTTATAAAGTAGAAGGGGGACACATTTCACAGAGATTTGTCTAAAATCTTAACTATAAATAAAAGAAATACTGTTAAACAAGAAAGTGGACTGGACCCATATTTTGTGAAGTGACACCACTTCAATCTAAACTAATTTAAGGAAGGTGTTGGACACTAAGGTCCTCATTATAAGGCTGGCGGTCTCGAGACAGCCAGCCTCGCGGTAGGACTGCCACACTCCAGGAGCTCCAATTGCCACATTACAAACCTGGTGGTTGGATCGCCAGGGGACCACCATCCCCGCCAGGAACATTGTTCCCAGTGAGCTGACAGCTGTCATACTCGTGGTCAGCGACGGTGGTGCTGAGTTCAGCACCGCTGTGGTCAACATGAGTCCCCTTTCTGTCAGCCTTTTTATGGCAGTTTAACCACCATGAAAAGGCTGTCGGAAAAGAAGTGCTGGGGGCCACAGTTGGGCCCTTGCACTGCCCATGACCTTGTTGTGGTCAATGCAGAGGCCCCCTGATCAGCCACCTTGGAATGTGCACTGTCTGCAAAGCAGATAGTGAGCATTCTGAGAGTGCTGTTGGGCTTAAGGGAGCCTAGACCAATACCGTAGCACTGTTCCCGCCGGTCTCACCGATGGGAACGTCGTAATACGATGTTCCCGCCAGTCAGCCCAGTGGGAACATGGTAATACGACTGGGGGTCAGGCTGCCGTGTTGACGGTGGTCTCATCCCCGCGAGTTTGGTCAGCTCATCTGATCCTTAAACTCATAATGAGGGCCTAAAGAGGTGACATTTACTATTCCCACTCCAATGTATACCAATTTGGGAAAGGCACTGTACACTATAAGAGTTACATTTACTATTCCAACTCCAATCTAAACCAATTTGGGGAAGGTGTTGGACACCTAAGGGGTGACATACTATTTCCAAACCAACCTATACCAATTTGGAAAAGGTTTTGGACACCAAAAGGGTGACATTTGCTATTCCCAATCTAACCTAAACCATTTTGGGGAGGCGGTGAACACTAAAATGGGAACATTTACTGTTCCCACTACTATGTAAACTATTATGAAGAAAGTGTTGGACACTAAAGAGGTGACATCTACTATTCGCACTAAAATCTAAAAGATTTTATCCAAAACACTACACAATAACAGTTTAATACTCTCAATCGATATATCATAATCATGGATAATTATTTAATTATAAAATAAAATAAAAATTACTTCAAAAACACACATTAATCAAAAATACAAGCATATATACATAAACATTTAAATATAATAGATTATTCACTGTTAATAATTACTATGGGCCTCATTACGAGTCTGGTGGTCTTAAGACCACAAGACTTGCAGTGGCGGTAGGTCTGCTACGGCTCTGGTGGTCGGACCACCAGGTGATTGCCGCCACCACCCGGAAACATGGTTCCCAACAAGGAGGCAGTGGTCAAAGTCGTGATCAGCCACGGCAGCACTGAGTTCAGTACCGCCGTGCTCATCACAAGTGCCCTTTCCGCCAGCCTTTACAAGGTGGGGTCCCCGCCATGAAAAGGCGGATAGAAAGGCAGTACTGGGAGCCACTGGGGGGGTGGCCTGCACTGCCCATGACCATCTCATGGGCAGTGCAGGGGGCCCCCCTGCCCACCACCTTCAGAATGTGCATCATCTGCTACGACAGACAGTGAGAATTCCGAGGGTGCTGGGGGCACCCTCTGTGCGACGACATTAGCCTTGGCTCCATGATGTGCATATATGTAGAGTTATATATAGTAAAACGTGACTTATATATAGAAACTTACCTTCGCAATATTTTTGGCCTAGATAGTCTATTGACACTATATTTTGTCCCACAATATTTTTATTCCCAAAATTCTGTCTAAGCACCTTGTTTTGTCTAGCTTTCTTTAAGGTGTTGAAACCAATTTATATATGTTTGAAATTAGGAAACCAATGTGTACTTCTAAACTAGAGGGACCAGGTGTTCCTACCATTGATTTCAAATGACCCTACATTGCAATGATGAGCTTGGGTTCACAACTTGTCTGAAAGGGCCTCGGCATCGGAAGAACAATGCCCATGCCACGCTTGGTTGTCCCCTACCTTACATTGCAGAGCTCTGGTGACTTACAGGATTGTGGATGAGATGAATTCAAAGAGCTGGAAAGGAGCTGTATGGTTCTAGCATGGACAGTCATGCCTTTCTACTTACACACCATCTACTCTTGTCAGTCCAACAACCATCTGGCGCTGTCAATATTGTGCAGATGTTGTTCTGGAGTCAAACAGACCTCAGGTCTAGAGAGCAACATTGTCCAAACAACTGCCAAATATTAACGTCCAAATGGGACATAAGCATTGCTTTGTGATTCCATAACTCTCAACAAAGTATTTGAAACGTGATTTTACTGCTGTAGGATTGCGTTCCCTTGCTTTACAGGTTTCCCCAATTGTACTATATATATTTGTTACTTTTCCAGTATTTGGGATTGGGTAGCAACTTCAAACAATGTTTGGACACTTGGCATGATTGGGAGGGAGATCACAATCTTGTGTACTATCTTTGTTCAAGGCAGTCTTCAGATTCATAGGTCGCAAATAGATCACAGTGGGCCTGATTCACAAAGGTGAACTTACACTTTTGTGTGAGTTTACTCTTTTTCGATATTCACAAATTGCAATTTAATAGTAAGTTTACGACTGCGAAGACTCCAAACATAAAAAGATAGGCCTGTACTTTCTTTGTAAGTGTGGCATTCTCTGCCCCAAGTGTGGAGCCTCTGTAGTAGTAAACATACTATTGACGTCTTGTTTGTGAATACCGAAAAAAAAGTCAACTTACACAATCATGTAAGTTTACTGTTGTGAATCAGTCCCTCAGTGTGTAAGTTAGTTGTCCAGTGTTGCAACTGAATTTGTATTGTGTTAAGTTGTTCATTAATTATATTTGGATCCTTCTCATCTGTGAAGCACAATTTTACTGTATTTTGGCTCGACATTTCATCCTTATTATAGCTACAATCAATGTGCTGTCCTCTATCTTATGTCAACCTTCATACTACCTCCTTTGAGCTAGGCATTGACTGCTCAACCAAGCTACCTGGAGAGTCAAGGATGCTTGGCTTTTCCTACCTAACATCTTAGACCAAGTACCAAGTCTCGTAGTTAGTGAGGACACCAGCAATGTCACATTTGATATTGTAAGATTGTTCCTAGAACTGCTAAGATCTGGAAATAAGGTTCACAGGGGAAATTCAGAAATATTCCGAAGCTGCTAGAAAATTCTTTACAAAAATCACAAACCTATTTTATTTATAGTACAGAGCCCAAATATCTGAATTCTTCTAAAAAAATCTGGTAATCTCCCTCACTAACAGTGGTGATAGGGTCCGGTTCACATTTCATTTCAAATCTGCTGATAGGATGCACGATGTGGAGATTGGCTTGAGATAGTTCCTAAAAACGCAAGCGCTATAAAAAGGCACAGAAGCAAAACATTAAGGCCCATATTTATACTTTTGTAGCACCGCATTTGTGTCATTTTTTGACTCAAAAACGGCGCAAACTTGCAATATACAATTGTATTTTGTAAGTTTGGCCCTTTGCGTCAAAAAGCGGCGCAAATGCGGTGCTAAAAAGTATTAAATATGGGCCTAAATGTTACACACATACACTTTTGCATACAATTCTTCATTTTACAGGGAAAGAGAATGTTTCAGGATACTAAGGCGGCAAACGAGTGGCTTGAAGACATGTATAAAATGAATCGAGACATATGTAAACCGAAGATACTCAGCATAGAAAAATTTATGAAGACAATATAGGCTCTGTTGACGATTATGTTGATAGCAACAATCATGCACAACTATTTGTTTTTACTTTTTATAATATTTCGGATATCAATTTTTTTGAATCAGAGAATAGAGACAAACAGCAACCACATGTGCATACAATATATGAGGAGAAATGATAAAGTATCACATTTGTTTGTATGTATAAACAACACTTCTGGAGTAGTAAACTGATTGTTTTTAAAGTAACTATTTTGCATATACTCATTTCTTACCCTGTTCGTTTCACATGTATATTAACTAGACACATCAACTCCACAGACAACAGACACATCAAATGACAGACTACAAATATTACTTCAGCTATGTGTCAGTTGGATCTCATCTACAAATGTCTCTAAATTCCTGCTAATGCAGCATCAATAAGTCACATCAATGAGAACATGTGTATAATCAATATCTGTAAAACCTGGGCAACTGAATCCTCATATATGAAATATATTCTAATGAAGTTTCTGTGGGCCATCTTTTAGTTTGATATTAAATAGTCTGCAAACGTGATAATGAGTATTATACTATTTGTATACAAATTGCAGGCAGTAGCAACATACATATTTGAATGTACTTTTTGGTGTTGCCTCCTAAGACAATAAAGGTGTTAGTCCAGAAGCAGTTGCTGCATCTTAATTGCTGGGAGCCTGCAACTGAAATATAATTTGCATATGTATTCTAGATAAACTGTCAAAAAGGCATTTATTTCATGGATACAGCAGTACAGAGAGAAACATTTTCCAATCAACATCTTCTTGCCTAGAACGTCTCCAAGCCTTTTTGATAAGAACTTGTGCCTCCAGTTATAAAAACATTTTTAGCATGGGGTCTAAGCAGTAGCTGTGACTGTCAAGTTTCTTTTCAGGTTTCAAACACACAAGCTATGATCCAACTATTTTTTATGTTTTGAGCTTATGTCCTGCTACTGCTAGATAAAGGCTTCCCATTATTTTGGCTTTATGAGTATCTTATTGACAGGTGACAGGAGATAATGAATGCCACAACGCACCACATCCTTAGTCTTTTGAACATAGCTGTATAAAAATGCATTAAAGTGTGAGTGAACCATTTGCAATGCTCCATTTATCAGAATGAATAAAAATATTTGTTAAGGTGGTGTGGCCAGCCATCATGGCCGAGTGGACGTAATCCACAGCGGCTCCGCCAACTACCTTGGAGAAATCAGCAAATCCAATGTCATTGGCCCTTTTGTACATCTTGTCGGGTGGGTGCGAAATGGCAGGAAAGGAGTGACTCATTACATCTTTTGATTTTGCCCCTATACTGGCAAGCATCACCTGGGAAATCAGAGCAATACCAATGCGGCCTATAACAACAGCAAAGCAAAGAATACTGAGATGCGCTGCTAACACTGTGTTGCATAGGTTATCATTATCCTAATGAGGCTACTGAATTTGGGTGGCAGAATCACCTGAATTGTATGGTAATCCCACACCATGGGCCATATGTACGAACACATTTTCCCATTGACACAGAATGGGAAAAACCCTTTGCTACATCTGGCCCCATGTGACACCTGCCGGTGTAATCCAGGTTTTCTGGCTAACAAGAAGGGCCTCATCTCTGCCCAAGAGCAGGGATGATTGTGCCAACCGGGGCCATGACAAGAAAGACTCCTCAGGGGAATCGTGGTTGATCAGATCTCACCTTTTTCTCTTGGTTTCATTAGTCTCAAACAGAGGCAGAATATAGTTCAATAAGGGTTTATTGAAGTAACTGCATCTTAGATAAAATGGTATGTATTGCAATAACTAGGATGATAACACACAATAGAAGCAAAATTGAGACAAGGAGAGTGCAAAACAAAAACAGTCCCACCATACTGTCACTAGGAGTGAGATAGATATGTCCTACTTAAGCTATGTTAGAGAACAGCGTGATAAGCCCTAAGACATTCTTCAGGTTTCCCCCTGGGGAAGACATCATCCCCCATACTTGAGAAAGGCAGCCTGTTGTCTAAACAGACACCGTCCTCCTGTAGGCCAGGGATTCGGCAGTCTAAGCAATCAGCATGCAGTGATGGTCATCTGGCTGGAATCTCCCTCTAATGTGTATAGGACAGAGAAGTGTTTTATAATAAAACAACTGATGTTCTAAGAAAAGGTCCCCACATAAGGGTACGTATGTTTCTGTGATAGTTGGAGACACAGCGTACTACTTTTGCCGGCAACCCTATTTGACTGCAGCCTTGGGGAAAGCACAAAGTGCAATGCTGGGAACATGATGCTTTCCTAGGCAAAGGAACAAATAGACAGAGGAAATAAAACAACACCACAAATGTGGCTAATGCTAGAAAAATAAAGAAATGCTGAATAAAAGGTAACTGGACGAAAGTGCACAGCGGCAGGCCTAGCTTGCTAAAATAACATGTCTAAAACATGGCTAAAATAGCTATATAACAGCTGAGACGACCCAGGGTTGAACCAGTATAAAGCAAGTCACTAGGGAGGAACAATAATAGTAGCCGGGAACCAGCTTATGGGGAGAAAAACAGAATACAGTTTCTGAGGCACAGAGTGTGGCTCCATCCTAACTGAGCGCAGCGGCTGTGGGTGCTGATCAGGGGCCCAGAGAGAATGCTTTGGTAATGGATCACACAGGAGGAGTGAATGGGGTAGGTGTAGGGTGCTTGCAGCTGGAGCAGTTTTGGCACCAAAAAGGGCCGGAACGGAGTACCGGATAGCCATTCCCGACTTGCCTGACGTACCTTACCTCAATAAGGTGCACACCGCAACTTGGCATGGTCTGTCCTGGTTCCCGGGTCGGGCCAAAGAACTCTAAATTTCCCACAGTACCAATTGGATTTTGGCAGCACCACTACGTGGCTGCAAGATCCAGAGGGTGAAGCCTACGCATAGGATAAAAGCCAGCGAACGCAGTAAGTGTTATGAGCCCTATGAAAAGACTCTAGATAGCCTACTTTACTTAGACTCTTGCTACAGGAGATGGTGGATGAAGGAGGAACCTTGAGAGGATAGTGCCCACCCTCCTTCATACTAGAGGCTGCACATCCACAACGCATTGGTCCTAATGGGTAGTAAACATTTATCATACACTTTCTTGTGAACTTTTCCGAAACGGGGACATAGCAACCTATATGCTGCCAAAGAAAGCCCATGGTAATCAAGTATCTAATTTTTTCACAACAGCAAAGTCGACCAGTGGAGACTCCCGTACAGAAGCAGTTATGGCCTTCACCAAAGAGGACCTCCTCTCCTCAGTACATGACTTTAAGTCCGAACTAAGGGAGGAACTCAAATATGACATAGCTGCCACTTTTGACCCATTTAAGATCGAGATCAACTCTCATTTGAGCTCCCTCCCGACCGATGCCGACTCCTTTGGCCTACGCACATTTGACCTGGAAATGAAACACCAGGACATGGAACGCCAACTTCAGCCGATAGAACAGGTCTCGGACCACCATCACTCACAACTACAAATGGCTCTAATTAAATACGAAGACTTGGAAAATAGGTCTAGGATGGTGGAGAACATTTGAGTGAGAGGCTTAGAGGAAGAAGTGGGGGGCCCTGATCTGGAGGCATTTAGGCCCTCATTATGACCCTGGCGGTAAATCCCACTTACCTCCACGCTGACTGCCACCAACTTACCGCCGCGGTGGCAGATATCCGTTCACCATATTATGACACACACACACCAGTCTGACAGAATTCAGCCACATACACAAATCTGCCAGACCAAAGGTCAGCGATAAACTGGCGGTATCAAAACCCACCCCGTTATGCCAATAGAACAACGCCCACCACATTATGACCCACGAATCTCCATGGCGGACATTCAATGGCGGTAAACCATTAGTGGTACATACCGCTGCGCTCACAATGGACACACACAGCAAAACAACACCACATTGAACAATTCAAACAATACACACCTGACACCCATACACACACCACACTCACACACCCATACCACTATAAAACACACACATCATCCACAACCATTTGAGAATACAAATCATTGGCACAAGACTGACACCAAGAACACTGACACAACTACTTACACACACCACATACACCCATACCTCCCTCACACACCCCACTTCACACACCCCATTACCCAACACACCCTCACCAACACACATCACATAACACCCATGGCACCACAAAGTCACCCCCGTTTCACTGAGGAGTAGGTAAGGGTCATCATGGAGGAAATTGTCAGGGTAGAGCCACAGCTGTTTGGAGCACAGGTGCAGCAGATATCAATAGCAAGGAAGATGGAGCTATGGTGGAGAATCCTGGACAGGGTCAATGCTGTGGGACAGCACCCAAGAACAAGGGACGATATCAGGAAGAGGTGGAACGACCTACGGGGCAAGGTGCAGCAAGACACCAGCTCACTATAGAGAGGGCTGGCGGTGGACCCCCACCAGCTCCCCCCAACTCACAGCATGGGAGGAGCAAGTCTTGGCAATACTGCATCCTGAGGTCCTGGCCGGAGTCAGAGGAGGACTGGACTCTGGTAAGTCAGCTTCCAACAATTATCACCCCTACCTGCATACCATCACATACCCTCACCCTCACTCCCATCACTCCACTCCATCCCACACACTCCACCATCACATCTCACTAATTCCTATGCCAAGCCCTGCATGCTGTACCAATGCATGGACGCCCCTCACAGCCCTGCATGGACACTCATCACTAAAGCATGCACAGCATAGAGAACTAACAATCCCATCATCCACCAACATACACAAGTAAAAGCTGGCAGGGCAACACCAACCATAGAGGGGAAGCCAGGGATGTACAATATGTCATACACATTAACCATAACACATCATTTACATCCCCACAGGTGCCCCAGCCAATGTCACCGGGAGGAGGTGCCAGCACTATCCAGTCCCCTAACAGTGATGACAGTAACTCTGGTCTTCAGGATCTGGACGATCTACCTGGCCCATCAGGGACCACTGGATAGCCTGTTCCCCAAGCCCAGTCACAGACCACCACAGAGCCTCTCCCATCAGAATCCAACACCACAGCACCCACTCAGTGTCCCCAAACCTCTGTCCCCAGGACATGTAAATCAACAGTGTGCCCACCTGTACAAGGACCCTAGGCCACACCTCACACACAAGATAACCAGGGTCCTGGGGTCAGTGGAAGTGGGCACATGGTTCAAGGGACAGAGGCACAAGGGACACTGGGAGGACTGCTGTGCACCAGGGGGAGGACAAGACCAGGGAACCAACTCTCCAGGAGGCACTCTCTGAGATCCTGAGAGCCTATCAACTTTCCCAGGACACAATGGGCCAGATCCTAGACAACGTGCAGGAGAACAGGCGGCTGCAGGAGGGACAATACCAGAGGATCAGGGAGGACCTCCAGGCCATCAACAACACCTTGATTTCCATAGCAGGGGTGCTGGCAGACATGGCCAACAGTTTGAGGGAGGTAGAGTCACACCAGCGGACCCCTGCCACTAGCCAATCATCGGAACAGCCTTCCACTTCCGCTGCCGCTAGTGGCCAGGAGGCCCCGCCACAGGACTCACAGTCCACAAGCACCCCTCCCCCTGCAGAAGGTGAACCATCCCGCAAACGTTTCCTGCGATCCAGGCATAAGCCAGAAACACTTGCCAAAACCCACGCCAGGAAATGAGACTCTCCTGATTGTCACCCTTGTGTCCCACTCAGTCATCCTGTCCACATTGAACTGCGATTGCTCATCTTCCTATGTCCCCTTGGACACTGCACCTGTGCTACAAACAGACTGGAACAATACCCTAGACTTTCCTCCATCATCACCCCATCCCATTGCACTTTCCCCTCTATATATCAGCCGTTCAATAAACACCCTTTGATGAAAATCGATTTCAAGTATGTCATGTAATTAAAAAATTGATTGATTGAAACAGGTACAACCATTTCAAATGAACTGTACATAGAATGAGAATAGAATTAATGGCCTATAGCTGGCTGTTGTGATCACACCAGGAGTATTCGTCAAATCACCAACATCTGCAAAATGAATAGCCAGAGGAAACAGTAAGTGGGCATAGACGTGAGAAATACCAGCATGTCAATGCCACACAGAATACAACCAAAGTCATTGAAATGTAAAGTTGCACTGTCTCATCTGTGTGTAATTGTAAGTAATGACGTATTACAGATGTTCTGTTGTCCTCATCCTCATCCTCTGCCTCCTCATCCTCACTGTATCAGTGTCCACTGCTGCTACAGGGGGATCTCCAGTCTCCTCCTCTTGCAGAAAAGGGACATGGCGTCTGAGGGCCAGGTTGTGCAACATGACATGCAGCATGCCACCACTATCTGGCAGACATTCTTGGGTGAGTAGCACAGGGATCTACCTGTTAGATGGAGGCAGTGAAACCCGGCCTTCAGGAGCCCAAGGATCCTTCTTGTTTGGCCATGTGCCTCATTGTAACACTCTTCTGCCCTTGTCCTGGCATTCCTCACAGGGGTCAGCAGCCATGATAGGTTTGGGTAACCAGAGTCACCTACAAATATTGAGGTACAACATTTAGCCACACACTATCCTATATGGCCAACACCATAGCTGTAGTTGGGCCATCACATTGGGATGCTGCTATTCCTCAGGACAAGGGCATCATGCACTGACTCAGAATACTTAGCATTGACGTGGGAGATGTGCTGGTCCGCCAAGCACACTATCTGAACATTCATGGAGTGGAAACTCTTAGGGTTCCTGAACACCTGTTCATTCTGACGGTGGGTGGACAAAATGCAATATGTGTACCATCAATCGCCCCAATTATGTTGGGGATATGTCCCATTGCATGACAAGCATGCACACAGGACAACACCCAAGAGTGTCACAGGCAAACACAAGCACCACACTTCAACCCACAGGCACTCACACAAGCCCCATTCAGTTGCAGACACAACAACTTTTCCTATCCACCATTGACCTCTTCCCTACCCCTCCCCCCGTCCTGCATGCATGGCCAGGCTATCACAAACCCAGCCAAGCACCTCAGCCACACCGTCCACGGGCCCAGTTCCATCTCCACCTTCCGTGGTTGAAAGGATTCCAGGCCACATATACTGAAGGGGAAGGAGCCTGCACCAGCCAGCCGAAAGGGCAAGGAGCCTGCACCAGCAGGCAAGAAGGGCAAGGAGCCTGTACCTGCCACCCGATAGGGCAAGGAGTCTGCACTAGCAGTCAAGAAGGGCGAGGAGCCTGCACCAGCAACTATCACGGAGCCCTTACCACCAACCATGGTTGTGAATCCATCCGAGGGTGCAGGGGATGTGCAGGAGCCTCCCACCACCACCAGCACCATCACAGTGCATCCATCTGAGGGTGCAGGGGATGTGCAGGAGCCTGCCACCACCACCACCAGCACCACCACAGTGCAGCTGTCACCTCCGGCGGACGCAACGTGATCCTGCCTCCATGGGCTGCTGTGCGGCCTGTCCACTCCCGAACCAGTGAGCAAGACACCCATTCGAGAGACTGTGGCCTTGCACTCCCCAGGACAAAGCACAGGGCATGTTACCCCTCCAGAAGCAGTGGGGGCAAGACACCCACTCGAGAGACTGTTGCCTTGCACTCGCCAGGACAAAGCACAGGGCATATTGCCCCCTCCAGAAGCAGTGGTCAGGACACCCACTAGAGAGACTATTGCTTTGCATTCGCCAGGACAAAGCACAGGGCATGTTGCCCCCTCTAGAACCAGTGGTCTTGTTTCCGCTCACAGCTGAGGTGCCCCCCGAGGTGCCTGCCTATTTACCAACTGATGCCCCTGCAGTGTTCTCTCCGTATTGATGCAGGTGACAAGTGGGGCCATGGACTTTGCCCTGTGGCCCACGCGAACTGAGGAGTGGGCAGTGTCCCTTTTTCTGTACATTTGTAGATATCTGTAACATTGGCTAGGTTATTTTTATACTGTGTTGATATTATTACACTCACTTTAGTACATTCCTGTTGTCCTTGCATTATTCAGCCGATTTAGGGGAATTAACTTGTTTTCTTGTGCATCTGGTTATATGTATGGGGTGGGTGTGTATGGGGTGTGTGTGGTGTGTGTGTGTGTGTCGCTGTCATTTTCCTCCCTGCCTCCCTTGTGTGCTAGGCGGCTGTACTCACTGTCCTTGTCTTCGCCGGCGTTGGTGTTCGCGGTGGAGCAGAACGTAGAATATCATCAGAAATACGTGCAATTCTGGTTCCATGGCAGCGTGGTTCTTCCCTGTGTCTCCAATGGTGAGTCCTTTCACTTCTGAGCTCTGTTTCCACCAGGAACAGTTGATGTCCTTAGTACCGCCCCGGAAAAGGTGGAGATTTGCAGGGTCTTATTATGGTAGGCGGAACTTTGACTTCCACCTGGCTGCAGGCGACTACCGCCGTGGTGGCTGTTGTTTCCGCCCTGGCGCTCGGTGTGGTACATTGGCTGACTTTTGGAGATCTTTCCGCCATGGTCATAATTTGGCGGTAATTACCGCCGGCCTGGTGGCGGTATTACCGCCACTTTATCACCGACCGCCAGGGTTGTAATGAGGGCCTATCTCTTCATTAGTCAACTCTTACAATATTTTATTTTG
Organism: Pleurodeles waltl; assembly: GCF_031143425.1. Lineage (NCBI taxonomy): Eukaryota > Metazoa > Chordata > Amphibia > Caudata > Salamandridae > Pleurodeles > Pleurodeles waltl. The sequence continues at coordinate 427,161,612 of NC_090445.1, read as the reverse complement.
CAGGCTAATCTTCACCCCATAGCTCTTTCAGATCATGCCCCGATGGAAGTGGTACTGGATTGGCACCCTTCGACCCCAAAATCTCGCAGGTGGTATTTCACAAATATACTGATGTGAGACCGCCTCTTTCGAAATCTTTGATTTTCTACTCTGACCCAACAAAGGACCAAAGAATGCTTAGCATTAGAAGCGGAACTGCTCCAAGCAAAAGGGTAGCATAAGGCTACACACTCTCTTACTCTCCAGAGGAAGGTTACAGCATTGAGAGGTAAATTTAGAGCCATATACAGCAATAGAATAGAATTAACACTCCTTTGTCTAAAGAAAACTACCTATGAACAAGTTAACAAAGTAGGTACTCTTCTATCAAGACAACGGAGGATTGAACAGAAGAAAGCGTGTATAAGCCATATCAGATAGAAATCTGGGACAGTGCACTATACTGAGGAGAAGAAGGCTGAGGCATTTAAAAATGTTTACAAACAATTCTGACCCCATAAACCTAGATGCACAATTAGCCTATCTGGAAGACACAATCCTACCTCAGTTTCCCCCAGCCTTTCACAACAATTGAAATGGCCCCATAACTAGAGAGAAGGTACAAATTGCAGTAAACGCTCTCAAACTCCAAAACCCCCCAGGTCTGGATGGACTTAATACACATCTTTAGAAGACTTTCAGTACTTTCAGTCCCTCATACTGCTGACTCCCATGCAGTGACTCCTACAATGGGAGAAGCTCTAATTTCAATTCTCCCAAAACCTGGGAAAAACCCTGAACTCTGTGCCTCCTATCAGCCTATTACTTTACTTAATAGCGATGCCAAATTATATACGAAAATATTGGCCAACAGATTAGAAGATATTATGCTGGAATTGATACATCCAGATCAATCTGGATTTATTAAAGGAAGGCAGACCCATGATAATCTGAGACGGGTGATACATTTAGTTGAGAAGGGTACCAAAAACATCCTGCCGCTGGATGCCGAAAAGGCCTTTGATCGAGTGAATTGGAACTTTCTTTTCCACACATTATGCCGGTTTGGATTTGGAGACCGTGTTATAAATATGATACGAGCAAACTATATCACCCCCAGTTCCTGAGTACTAGTAAATGGGGTAGCCTCGGAATATTACAAACTCTACCGCAGTACCAGACAGGGTTGCCCCCTGTCCACATTAATTTTCGCTCTGAGCATAGAGCCACTTCCAGCAAAGATACAGGGTCACTCTTCTGTTCGCGGTCTCCCCTTTAGCTCCATCGAGCACGAGATATCCTTATTTGCTGATGACATCCTGCTGTCCCTCACTGTCCCCAAAACATCAATACAGGCCTTGCAAACAGAACTCCAGCTCTTTGAGTCAGTGGCGGGGTTCCAGATTAATCTTAGTAAAGCCTTCCTACTGAATCGTACGGTCCCACAAGTGAAAATAGAAATCATTTATCTTGGTATAAAGATCATTCCTAAAATCTATAAAAAGAAAATTATCATCCCTTATTATGACAATTAAAAGCAGACCTTAAGTGTTGGGCCCCACTATACTTGACGCATGGATTGGACGCATCCATGCTGTCAAAATTAATGTACTACCTCGCATTCTGCACCTCTTTCAAGGGCTCCCTATTGAATTGCAGACAGGTTTTTTCTCAACCATTAACAATGGTAACGAAATTCATATGGCAAGGCCGTATGGTTCCCCCTCTCACACCAATCATTGACACATACCCGAGAGGCCGGCGGGATGGCTTTGCCTGACTTTGCAAATTATTCTAGAGCAACTCAACTAAGAATCATAGCAGAATGATCTCTTAAAGCCTCAGATAAACACTGGCTTCACATGACTAGAACAGTTGTGGGAAGGACAATTGGGGATGTCCTGTGGAAGCCCAAAAGTAGTCGCCCCAAAAAACACTTACTTGAGCATCCTGACAGCTACCACGCTGAAAGTTTGGGACAATGTAACCAGCATAAAGGGATTAACAACTTTCCCCTCTCCCTACACACCTATCCACTATAATGAGGCCTTTCAACCAGCACTGCATCTGGGCCCCTTTAACAGATGGCGTGAGGGAGGATGTATTACTATCTATGACTTCTTTCATGTTGAGGATATCCTGACTTTTGAGTATTGGTGCTGGGCTGCAATGAGGGCCATCGTGGAGAGGGGTAAAGACTTACCCCGGGCCCGAGTTTGCTCAGCTCACACTGTGGGCAGCAGTGCGAGGCAGCGGTGCGAAGTTGGCGCAGCCGGGTGGCTGGACCTGTGCTGGATTACACTTGATTGTTGAGGGCACTGTTGGGACCTCAGCTTGAGTTGCGAGAGGAGTTGTGAGAGGAGTGCAAAGGGTGCAGAGGCACAAGAGAGGGGAGTCCAAGGTGAGACTGAAAGGTGCACCATGGCGTCTTACCTCCCGTCCTTGTTCAGTTTGATAGGGAGTTGCAGAGTGGTGGCTGATTGGGCTACCGTGCAGTGCCTGGCGCGTTGTTTGAGAGTGGAGGGTACCGCTCCCAACCCCTCTACATCACGAGCCCGTGATTGAAGGGCTATCTGTACCTTGAAAGAACCCAGAGGAAGACACCAGGAAAGTACCAGGAGGAGGCGAAAAGGAAGACTCCAGGGGCATAATTACCTAAGTGCCTACTTGGAGTAAGTGACTTCTATCTGAGTTAATTTATCAGTAGTATACTTGAGTGGCTGGCTCTTCAAGTAGGAAAGGATACCCTCACTTGCTGCTAACGTGCCTGCCACCTGTGTGTTGCGTATTGCTGCGTACTGCAAGCCCCTGTGTGATTGTGCCACAACCTTAAGAAAAACGGAGTAGGAGCCGGAAATGTTGTATTGTTAATCAGCATCGAACCCGGTTGTGTAGGGTACTAGAGACTGAAACCTGCCAGAGGTTATGCTACACGGTGTATGGAGGCGGCGGTAGTGGCATTAGAAAGTAGGAGCCAGAGGAAAAGATCCCAAAAAAATGTTCAGAGTCCACCTTTTTCCAGGGGAGTAAGAATTAAGCATGCCCTTAAACAAAGAGTGGACACTTGTACCATGTGGCCCGAAGAAGGGTCTGAAAGGCACCTCTAAAATAAATGGGATCCTGAAGGAGTGTAATTTTTTGGGAGATAACGTTGACAGTCTGGCAGGAGGAAATATGCTTCCGTCACCACAGCAGGAGGACGCCTCGAAAGACAGCAGGGAAGGGGCTGCTGTAACACCACTGGGTGTGTCAATTAAAGAATTTGTGGGAAAATATTTTAAAAAGACTCCCACTGTAGCTCAGGGGGGCAGAAAGAAAAAAAAAGCCCCTAGTAACTGATCAGAGTGAAGTTGAATGGATTTTAACAAGTGACACTTTTTCGGAGTCCCTTCAGAATGAGGATTTATTCCTCGGGTGAGGGATGGACAGGAATATCGGCGGGTGCTCCTACTGGAGCCTCGGTTATCCACGTCGCCTTGTGTTTCCCCAGAGTAAAGGATAGCTTTAAGCTGAAAAAAGGACTTTCGTTTTATACCGCATAAGAGAAGGAGGGATTTGGCAGGGGAGACAGAAACATAAGTAAAATGGATTTTTCCTCCCCCACGGATAGGCAGTCCGCTCTTGCCTTAGAGACCACCGCAGTTCCTGCAGCATCCTTATTAGAAGTAATGTTCTTAATGCAGAAAACCTTACAGGCCATTTTAGAAGTACTGATGGTGAATAACAATTTAGGTAAGGCACATAAAAATTAGTTACAAGGGATAACAGAAGAGTTAAAACAAATTAACAGTTGTATGTCGATACCGGTGCAGCCAGTGCCAGAGAAAAGGGATCAGGAGATGGGTACATCAGTAGTAAGTAGTGAAGGAGAGTTAAGAGATACAGTTAAGACAACGGAGCTCCCGTCAGAATACATCTCTAAACAACCAATGCTGGTGATAAAAAGGAGTTGAGGTTGGGGAGGGAGAGGTTATATACCCTACCTTGATATTTTAAGTAGCAAACAGAAATATTAAAAGGAAAAGTCCCACAAAAAGAGGGGGGAGGATAGTTTGGCATAGGAATTCAAGAACAGCCCTATGCCAGAGGCAAGAAGTGGTTATCCCTAAAAGAGGGTGTTAATCTCAAAGGGGACCCAGAGGTGTTAATATAGAAGATATCCAGTTAGTAATAGAGAAGTGTCATTCCCAAAGGATTGTATTGAAGGAAAGCAAGGAAAATAAGAAAGTAATTAACATTAATAGGAAGGTAATAAGTGAGAAAAATAGAGGGGAAGAAAGCTTAGAACGACAGGAGAAGGGTAGCACCTTATTACCACCAAAAGGTTCCGGAATTGTGAGGGAGATGGAAGGTGTCAACCGAAATGAGATTATGTGGGTATATTTAGAACCCTGGGAAAGGGAGATTGGGAGGAAGAGGCAGAGGAAGCTTAAGCCTTTGAATCGTTCACACCTCTTGGAAGTTAAGGGCAAGTGCCCTAGTCAATGTGAGATTAGGTCAGAGGATATAAAGCAAATAGCATTTACCATAAATTCTGAAGGGAGTGAGGTGACAAAGGTCCTTTTCTATTCAGGATGTGTTAGAAAACCGGCAAACAGTTAAGCAGTGGTTATCACGGTCAGTCTCTATTTTTATATTGTGACGCCTTTTATGTTGTTTTAAATTTTGAAAATCTCATTTTACCTATCAGGATTCCCGTGTTCAGTGGCATCCGATAGGCGAACCTTTTTAAAATTTCTCAGCTGACGTTAACTTGGTGTCCTCTCTCCTCCTTTCTGCCATTTATCACTGCCATTTTTATTCCCCTTCTGGTGCCATTATAGAGACGCCATTTTGGGAGGTGCTCTAGTTGTCTTAGTTGCTCTTTCTTGCCTAATTAGTTCCCTATTTAAAGTCAATGAGTCGGGCACACAACGGACCGGCAAACAGTTAAGCAGTGGTTATCACGGCCAGTCTCTATTTTTATATTGTGCGGCCTTATATGTTGTTTTAAATTTTGAAAATCGCATTTTACCTATCAGGATGCCTGTGCTCAGTGGCATCCGTTAGGCATACCTTTTTTAAATTCCTCAGCTGACGTTAAGTTAGTGGCCTCTCTCCTCCTTGCTGCATTTTCGGACCACCATTTTTATTCCCCTTCTGGTGCCATTAAAGAGACGCCATTTTGGGAGGAGCTCCAGTTGTTTTAGTTGCTCTTTCTTGGCTAATCAGTTCCCTATTTAAAAGCGATGAGTCGGGTGCGCAGCGGACCGTCAAACAGTTAAGCAGTGGTTATCACGGTCAGTCTCTATTTTTATATTGTGACGCCTTTTATGTTGTTTTAAATTTCGAAAATTGCATTTTACCTATCAGGATGCCCCTGTTCAGTGGTATCCGATAGGCATATCTTTTCTAAATTGCTCAGCTGATGTTAAGTTAGTGGCCTCTCTCCTCCTTGCTGCCTTTTAGGACCGCAATTTTTATTCCCCTTCTGGTGCCATTATACAGACGCCATTTTGGAAGGCGCTCTACTTGTTTTAGTTGCTCTTTCCTGCCTAATTAGTTCCCTATTTAAAAGCCAATGAGTCGGGCGTGCAGCGGGCGCGCGCAACGGGTGCGCCTAAGGCAAGCCCGTCTGCACCCGTCCGCGCCCAAACTGGCCCAGGGGACAGAAACTCTACCCTAACTAATTCAGGTAAATTGACTTACTACTCAAAGGAATTGTTAGGCATTAGGAGTCACTCCAATCATTTTAGTAAAGTTTGTCAGCACTCTATTCATCCTGATTCGCCTAATATAAGATGTGATTCCTGTCAATGGCTTCCTCAGCTTAAATTGTCTCCTGCTCTCATGAAAGATTCAGAGCTTATGGGCAATTTTCTTCTAGTCAATTGTAGTTTTCTTCCCGCACACAAATTAGATATCTACTCACTACTGAGCAAAGGTGCCCCAGAAGCTCTTTTTTTAACTGAAACGTGGCTTTCTGAGGAATCCTCACCAGATGTGGTTTTGACTCTACCCACAAGATTATCTAATAGATTACCTGGATAGACCTCTCCTTAAAAGTGGAGGAGTCACAATCATTTGTAAAAATCCTATCAGTTGCACTTCCCAGCCCATTTCTTTACCTGAGAGTGAGAGTTTATTCTTCTCTTTTGCAATCAGCGCTACGTGCACCTTCTCTGGAATTCTAATATACCGTTCCCCTGGTCCATATGGGAGGTTTCTACAGGCTCTTCCAGAATTGGTTGCGGACTTGGCCTGCAAACACTCCAACTTTACTATCCTGGTTGATTTTAACATTCATATGGATGAGATGCACAATACACCTAGCAAAACTCTTTTGATGGATATGGCATTGTGAGACCTTGGACAGTTGATCACTGCCCCACTCATGCCAAAGGTCACACCATTGATTTAACTTTTAGCAACCTCCAAACATTTTTTTTACAACCCCCCCTTCCTTTGGTATGGTCTGATCATTTCTTAATTCCCTTTAATATTACACTCACATACTCTACATCAACATACCACCCTTTTAGGAAGCTGACTTTGCGGCAGTGGTCTAAACTTAACTGTAGAGATTGGTCAGACGCCCTAAAATATACTGCACTTTTCCAATAGAATCATGTTCAGCAGAAAGATTTAATGAATGTATTTCTAGTTCCCTAGATATAATTTTACCAACCAAGACAATGGTTAAAAACAAGGGCCATAAAAAGCCACTTTGGTTCTCCCCTCTATTGCGTCTTTTAAACAAGGAGTGTAAAAGACTTGAAAGGAAATGGAGATAAACCTACAATGATGTTACCAAATTGGAATACAGAAAATCGGTCAGATTATATCATATGGAAATCAAATCTGTGCAGGCAGTTTATTATGCTTCTAGAATAGAACAATCCTCCAATTCTCCGAAGGAGATCTTCTCTATATTTAAGGAAATGACTAGGGAACCTGTTGCCTCCAGTCTTATAGAAGCTTCCAAAGAACACAGCAATAATTTAGCTTGCTTTTTTCGTAATAACATTTCTGAGATCCAGTCAACCTTTTCTAATGACTAATTTAAAGTGCCTAAAAAATTTATCTCAGACTGAACACCATCACTCCAGACCCTCTCTCTCAGTCATCCAACCGATGACAGGCGATCTACTTGGAAATTATTTGTTAAGAATAAAATCAGGATCTCCTTTGGATCCTGCTCCTCCAGCCATTTTAGTTCAAGGTTTGGATGTTATAGCGCCGATTTTAACTAATATTTTCAATGATTCTTTTATAGGTGGGAGTCTACCCCAAATCTGGAAACACGCTAATATTAAACCTCTACTGAAAAAACCTAAGCTGGATGCATCTCTACTAAGCAATTATAGACCTATTGCTCTTCTTCCTATAGCATCCAAAATAGCGGAGAGCAAATTTCTGGCTTCTTAGAAAAACATAAACTCCTACATCCCACTCAGATGGATTTCAGGCCTCAACATAGTACGGAAACCGTCCTTTTGGCAGTGACAGAAGAAATTTGACAACGACTAGACAAAGAATTACTCAAGTGGGATTCAAAAGTACTATTTTTAACTGGCTTTCTTCCTTCTTAGAAGGTAAGTTGTTTCAGGTTTTGGATAGGTCTTTTTTTTCTGATATCCATTCCTTTAGCTGTGGGGTTCCTCCGGGCTCCTCTCTAAGCCCCACTCTTTTTAACATATATATGTCTCCCTTGGCTAAAATTGTGGAACCCATGGTCTCTCTCTGATATTTTATGCTGATGATACCCAGCTGGTCTATTCTTTTAGCACCAATGTAAAATATGACCAAGAAGCGCAATCCTCCTGCCTTTCAGACATTGCTAACTGGATGTCAGATAGTAAGCTCAGGCTAAATGCTGAAAAAACAGAAGTATTGAAAAGACTATCTCCCCCAAAGGAAACCATAAAAAGCCTAGGAGTATGGCTAGACTCCATTCTATCGATGGAACAGCATGCAAAATAAATGGCAGCTTCTTGCTTCAATCTTCTAAGAATGCTTAGAAACATTTTCAAATCTCTCCCCTTTCTTGCCAAAAGACCTATTATTCAATCCCTCATAATATCTTGCCTAGACTATGGGAACATGCTGTTCCTGAGTTCTTCCATCTGTGTTTTAAGGAGACTGCAGATAGTGCAGAATGCGGCAGCCTGGCTACTCATGGCGATCCCCAGAACTGCATCGGCCAAACCAGCCGTAGCCTCCCTCCATTGGCTTCCTATCCAGCAAAGGATTAATTTTAAAGCTTTGTGTATGGTACATCGAGCTCTTCATGATAGGGAACCTTCTTTTATCAAGCGCATGATCACACCCCACACCCCCCAGAGATCCCTGAGATACTCATCTGCTGCTCTAATTAACAGCTGCCGTGTTAAAAAAAAAGGTTGGGGAAGTAGATCTTTCACATTCAAAGCAGCGAATCTATGGAATTCCCTCCCCTTATCACTTCGAATGGACAATTACGAACTCTCTTTTTGAGGTAAATTGAAGACTCTACTCTTTGCAGCATAAATTCTCATTGTGATGCCTTTGTCCTCTTTCAGCGCTAAGAGGCCTTCGGGTAGCCATGCTCTTTATAAATCTATTAAAATAAACTAAACTAAACAGATGGAATTGAGTGCAGAAAAGGAATTAGAGAAGGGGGGAATAAGATTGGTCCAAATGAGGCAACTTGAGAATGGAGAAAGAAATGGTAGGGCACTCAACCCCCATGAAGGGCTCCTCCCAGATCAAGTGCAGTACCTTCTAGTAGCTGCTAAAAAACCAAGAATGTGTGTGGATGGAAATAAGGGCAAATGAAGTGTAACTATAGTTGCCAATCCCAAAGGTCCTATGTTGAGGAATCGCTTTGAGACCCTTCTAAACCCCTTTGATAATTATAATGGAGGGGAGTTGAGTGTGTTGGACTAGGAATCGGCCTTTTCGCATAGTCATCTGTTTTTTTCCTGGAACTTAGGAGGCTATAAAAAACATTTAAAACAAGATTTATTTAAAGAGAGGTTGTAAAAGTATGAAATAGTGTTTCCAGGAAACGTGGCTGTGCGAAGAACCCAAACCGGTAGATGATTTTCTGAGGCTATTTAAGGATGCCACTTGGTTAGGCCCAGATCGTCCCTCGGTGGTCTGGTTAGTTTGATCTCAACCAGAATAGCCAACAGACTTACAGAGATAAAAACTAAAAGTCACTGGCTACTCACTGGTCTGGTAAACCTTTATAATGATATTGGAGGGTCAAGACAGCTCATTATAATCAATGTATACATTCGCCGGGGATGGTAGTAGACTAAAAAGCCAGTTGGGCCTACTTGAGGAAGGCTTGGAAGCAGTATCCATAGGTAAAGCAGAGCAGTTGGTACTAATCTTGGAAGATTTTAATCATAAATTAGTCTTTGGGCACTGGACAAAAAGGCAATAGAGATACAAGGGTGCCTATTTTGTTTCTTTGTTGATTTCTGAGCTGCTTTTGATTTGGTGGATCGGAACTTGTTATGGGAGATATTGAAGCGGCACAGAGTTGATTCTGATCTACTTTTTCTCCTTCAAGGACTATGGCCCTCATTCCAACCCTGGCGGTCTGTGACCACCAGGGCGGAGGGCAGCGCCGCGGTCAGAAAAGGGGAACTGGCGGTTTCCCGCCGGTTTTCCCCTGGCCCAGGGAATCCTCCCATGGGGATTCCGACCCCCTTCCCGCCAGCCTGTTTCTGGCGGTTTTCACAGCCAGAACCAGGATGGCGGGAACGGGTGTCGTGGGGCCCCTGGGGGCCCCTGCACTGCCCATGCCACTGGCATGGGCAGTGCAGGGGCCCCCTAACAGGGCCCCATTAGGATTTTCACTGTCTGCTTTGCAGACAGTGAAAATCGCGACGGGTGCCACTGCACCCGTCGCACCCGTGCAACTCCGCCGGCTCCATTCGGAGCCGGCTTCATTGTTGCAGGGTCTTTCCCGCTGGGCCGGCGGGCGCCCTTTTGGCGGTCACCGCCGGCCCAGCGGGAAAGTCGAAATGACCCCCGCGGTCTTTCGACGGGGAACTTTGGCGGGCGGCGTGACCCCCTATATTTGCAAAATTGGGCCGAAGTGAGCTTGGATACTGGTGAATCTCTCTCTGAGAAGATCCCTATAAAGAATGGGTTGCAAAAAGAATGTGTCTTGGCCCCACTATTGTTTGTCATATTTTTGTCTGACCTGCTATGCGTATTAAAGGAGACTATGGGTCTTAGTCCAAAAATGGATGGCATCCACATCTCTTAATTATTATATTCCTATGACCTGGTTATAGTTGGTATGATGGAGCTGAGGTTGCAAAGAAAACTGGATGCTTTTTATACTTACTGTCAAAGGGAAAAACAGTAAATTTGGACAAAACAAAAATAATGGTGTTAGGAAAAAGGAAGAAGGCATTCTCTTGGTACCTGGGAGGAAATAAAGTAGAATTAGTTGAAAAATATAAATACTTAGGCATGTGAATTGACTCTGAATTAAGATGGAAAGAGCACACTGAGTCCCTAAAAACTAGGGCATTGACTTTGGTTTGCAGATTAAAGCAGTTTATTCGGAAGTATGGAGGGCCGTCTCTTCGTCCAGTACTTTCCGCCTTTATTGCTATGGTAGGTCCTCAATTTCAATATGGGGTGGAAGTTTTAACTCTCGCTGGGAAGTTGAATTGGGATACGGATGAAGCTAAATGTGTGAAACGTTTGCTCTTACTAACCCCATCAAATATGATTCAGGCTGTACGAGCAAAATGACGGCGTGGAGTTATCAGGGAATGCAAGCTGCATTGAAATTTTGGTTGAGCCTGTCTGAAGAGGGGATCTCGAAAATTGCAAGGTTTTGTAAAAGGAAAATAAAGACAGGCAAATTGACCTGGGCTTCTCAAGTGAGTGTACTGCTAGAAAAGATATGTGTCATTTTAGGCTTATTTAGTAATCAGTAACATAGTGAACAAATTTCAAAGCAGGAGTTGCGCCCCGTAGTAAATAAAAGTGCTAGAGAAGCAGACCTAGGCTGATTGGAAGGGAACATTCCCATCCAGTTTATGGTGTGTGGGTGCAAAAATGAGTAAAATTTCCCCTATATAGAGGCCTTACCAAAGCCTAAGTTAAGAGATGCAGTGTTACAATTCAGGGTTCGGCTAAATCCTTGTTATGTGGCCCCTAAAATAAAAGCCATAATCAGTGATGATTTGGGCTTATGCACATGTGGCTTAAAACAAAAATGTAGTGCCCAACACATTTTATTGGATTGTTTGTGGTTTTTAGAAGAACGTAAGACGTTTTTAAAGCCAGTTTTTGGAGACTATAATGTTAATAAACGGGAACTAGCCCTCAACTTACTGGTAGATATGAGACTTTTAAATTTGACTTTTGCGTTAGGCTGATTCTTAATTGAAATATGAGGTGTCCTAAAGGGGCTTTCCACTGTCTTGTAAGGTGCAAGAGTGCAGTATGTAAGGCATAATAATGTAATGGCACTGTATGAGAGATAAACCATTTTTAGAAAATGGTTATATGATAAGGTTCTCTTATATGTAAACAAAATTACAATTATGGACACCTTAGGGAAGGGTAGAATGTTTGGTATATGATATAGAGAAGCTTTGTAAGTTCTAGGAGGTTGGGAAACGATGACCCTCTTATATGGTGATTGCATTGCAGTTCAAATAATGATGGAAAGATGTAATTAGAGTTATAATTTTAAGTGATTTTATTTACTTCTAAGTGATTTTATTTACGTTGTTGGATTGTAATTTCCTATATGTTATAGCTGCTCTCCTCCCGAGACATATGGGAAAAAACATTTTATAAACATATCTCTTGAATCATCTCTTAAAGTAATGCACTGTCACTTTATTTAGATTTGCATCTCATATTTAAATTGTATTTAGGAATCTTATTGGACTAGGATGGGTTGATTTAAGTAAAATTGTAATAAAGTCCATACAGCTATTATGAAAAGGTATATGTCAAGCAATGCAAGATTTGACTAGAAATGGAATTATAATCATGAATTGTCTTGGATTAAGTGCAACTAGGAGGCTGTAACCTAGATTAATTTTATGATATAAAATATTATGTATTATGCTTTTATAGTTCTATGCTGAGTAAAGAAAGAATTTATCTAAAATCCTTCCTCTACTCACTTTTGCAATCAACCACACACACTCCCATGCCTCACTATGGCCCTCATTACAACCCTGGCGGTCAGTGTTAAAGCGGCGTTAATACCGCCAACAGGCCAGTGGTAAAACAAAATGATTTTGTCCCTGGCGGTAACCACCATCATAGACTGCCACTTTAACACACCGTCTGCCAGGGTGGTAACGGGCGCTGGGCAGGAGACTTCGGTCTCCAGGCTGGCAGCCGTCACAATCCCATCCTCAGGATTACGACACAGCCTACCGCCATGGTTTTTGTGCCAAACTTACCGCCACGAAAACCATGGCGGTAGGCACTATCAGTGCCAGGGAATCCCTTCCCTGGCGCTGATAGGGTCTCCCCCACCTTTCTCCCCCTGCCCGGAGTCCTCACCCACTCTCCCCCTCCCTCTCCTTCCCCTGCACATATACATACCCACACACGCACCCATATACACACATGCATATCCATCACCACCCATGCATGCACACATACATACCCACACACCGCAACACACACCAACATACTTTGTCACACACATGCATTCACAACATACAACACTCACAATCACTCATTCACGCACGCATTCAAAGCGACTCATACCCGCATGCCTGTATTCCAAAACATACAGACCCCCCCCACATACACTCAACACCCCTGCCCCCTCTCCTGTCGGAGAACCTGACTTACCTGCTTGCAGGGGGTCCTACGGCTGGAGACAGTCCACGGCACTGCAATCAGCAGCAGCGTCCGCCAGCAAAACACCCCCAGGCCATATCATTGCTCATGATACGGTCGGCGGTGTTTTGCTGGCGTGGCGGTGCTGCTGTCAGCAGCGCCGCCTTACTGCCGTCCGCCGCCATGACCGTTGGTGGTTTTCTGCCAGCATTCTGGTGGAATACCGTTGGCGGTCATGATACGCGAAGACGGCTGGTAGCCACGGCGGCGGCATGTTGGCGGCCGTCGCCGTGTCGGTAGGCGGTTGTTACCGCCAATGTTGTAATGAGGGCCTATGTCACCTTTTGGGAACACACCGTAGGGACTCCAATCACTGATAAGCTATGGCAACGCTGTGGAAAGACATACCAAAATTTAATCGCTCAGTAGGCCTACTTGAGGCACATTACAAAGTGCTCTATGATTGGTACCTACAACCCACAAAACTTCAGTACATATTCCCGAATGCCTCAGACTGCTGCTGGAGGGGTTGTGGCCTTCTTGGGGACTTCCAACATATCTGGTGGGACTGCCCAACTTTAGGACCCAACTGAAAGAAATCGTGACCCAAATCAAGGAAATCTTAGGATAACCAGTCCCATGCACTCCAGAATTCGTACTTTTAGGACTCCGAACACCATCCCTTAAATATCCAACAACAGGCGACCGTTCTATTCTGTGGCTGTTCTTAGGAGCGGCCAAAATGTTATTAGCTTCGGCTTGGAAGAAACTTGAAGCTCCTTTTATATGCCAATGGCATGCCCGCCACTGTCAAGCTCTCATGATGGAAAGTATGGCGGATGTAATGGAGGGGTCAGGAAAGACTTTGACTTTATTTGGGGCCCGCTTGTCCACTTTCTTTCACAAGGCCTGCCACTTTTCTTTTGCCCCACCCGCACACTAGCATTCCATCTTTTCCTAACGTGATAATTGCACCCTTCCCTCATTCTATACTGCGCAACAACGACAGGCCCCAACTATCTCCTATAGCAGACCAATCCCCAGTTCACCCATTCCTGCTCAACTTGAAGACCATCCATTCATGTTTTGAAGATTACACATTTTGTTTATTCGAGTCACTCCTGATCTATGAAAAAATATGAATGAGACTATGCAAGTGATAACGCGTCCCTCTCTGTTAATTTATTACACATTAGGACTCGTTTTAGGCCAATGAATCTTTTGACCCAGTTGAGAGACACTGGAGGACGAGATAACTAATCAATATGTCAATCAATACATCAATAATGTCATCAATTTTTATCACAATACATTTCATCTTAGTCAAAGTCATTAATCAATTCAAGACACTATCATGACCTTTCTGTCATGAATAACCACACCGGTTTAGTAGAATTTTATTAATTTTATTCCCTAATAATTACAATCTAAGATTAAGTGCGTTAATCTCAAAACCAAGAAACATAGCAACATAGTCACAATATGACAACTTTGATAAGATTTCATTAAGGCAAGAATCGCAAACATTAGAACATAGCACGGCGTAAACATGGATCGAAGTATAGCAGAGAGATTGATATCGCGTCAGTTCAACAAAGCATAGTCTCAGACATTTGTCTATTTGCGTCAATTTTAGTGAACACCTGTCCTAACCACTGATTAGCATTCCCATGTTGGGCTTCATGCAAAACAATTTAGAACATCAATTTGGAAAACATCTAGCTATGGTCTCTATCAAAACAAGCATTTGGTACCTAGAAAGGAAAAGCAAACAGACAAATTACAATTACATTGTCATAATTACCCTCCAAAGATTAGGTCAGCGCACAGGTTCAGTCTTCGTCTTCAGGACATCAGTCAAATCGCCATAAGTCAGGACTTAACTAAAGGGCAAAAGGGCACTTCCCTCATAAGGAGGAAAAGTGTAAATGGGCATTCTAAGGACAAGGAGAGTTTTAATGAAGTCTCAAGTCACCAAACAGAGTGACAGAGTTTCTGGATAAAATCAATGGCATTCCCTACCTAATGGTCCCGACCACCCTGTGACATGGGTTTTTATCCCTTTTTCGTAGTACATTCCCCCAAAATTCTATTGGACATTTACTATACCCCACTATCTTTAACCTATCAAATTTAACATTTGGTAATCCCAATTGTCACCCCACGTTATTTTAGAGATTTTTGATTGGTTTTCATAATTGACGTCTTCAGAGGTGGCATATCTGGCTTTACTTCATACTTTGGCATCTCTTGGCACGTCCTTTGGGTCAGCAGTTTTCATTGTTCACCGGTCTAAGTGACCTTGTACATAACATTAATCTACACTTGTTTCAATATTTTAAAACATTCTTTTCAGAACACCGAAGATGCGCCTGGGAACGGTTTTAATGTAGATACATTTGTCTTCCGAGTTTGAAGAAAATAACATTTAAAGGGTCATGGCCCCTTGTGAGTCAGCACACTGGAAAACAGGAAAAATGCATTTAATATGAGAGCCGAGCAGCTAAACTGCAGCTCACGCTAAGTTAGGGCCTATGAAGAATTTCAATACAGTTTCCTCAATACGAACGTTAAATGAAAGCTGAATTGACCATAACATAAACATTTTATTCATCATTATTAATTGCTTCTACATTGGTGGCCATTCATCGTGGTCACAATTCCAGCACATGTTTAAGCAAAATCGCTATTATTATAGTTTTCTATGCAGTATCGTCACATATTAATATAGATATTTCGCTCTAATATAGGTTATATAAACTACACTCTCTCAGTCCCTCCTCTGATGACGCTCGTCATCACACAAACCTCTCTCTTTCACCTTTCACTTCAATTTTTCACTTTACGCATAATGCGCATTTCAACATCTTGTCCCTTGTGTGAGCTCTCCCAAATTTCATTGAACATTTTCTCTCTTTCACTTTCTTCATTTCTCCTGGTTCTTTTTGTCCAATTTCTTTCAATTTTCTCATTAATTTTGCATGCTCCCCACAATCCTAATAGACAGGCCAGAACAATTAATAGACCCCCTAGTATTTTTGCAAGAACTCCATTCCAAATATTGGTAAACCAACTTCCCACTCTAGCAACTCCTTTTCTAAATTTCTCCCATACTCCAAGTTCCTTCAAATCCTTCAAATCTACACTATCTCTAGTTAGGTTAGTAAGCATACCTCTAATCTTCTTACTATTATCTGGAATGAAAGAACAGCAATGACGCTCATTGAGCATCTTGCAGACCCCTCCACTCTTTGCTAAAAGAATGTCTAAAGCAAGCCGATTCTGAAGAGTCATAGCTCTTTCTGCAGCAAGTTCAGTATCCATCAGGAGTATAGCCCCTGTAAAGTTCGTCAACATGTTATCCACAATAGTAGACAACTTTTGAATTTTCATGGAATTCAGGATAACCCCTACCAAAGGGATTATGGCTCCAAATATATCACCAAAGACAGCCGCAACTGATTCTCGTTTCTGTCTGGCATGTTGTAATTCAGAAGTTTTAGGTATTTGCTTCAAGTCATCAATCTGGTAAATTTTGGGGAAAACTATCCCCAAGTAACACGTCCCATACCATCCCTTAGGGAGACGGTAATAAGCATTAAGCACAGAAATGTAATAGATCCCAGGGATCCATCCATTCAATATAAATGTTCATTTAATCTGAAACAAAAACACATGTCTACATTCACTCATTCCCACAAACAAATTGTCCTGTTCAGATTTTGGCCTATATATACAAAGCCTACCTACATGCAATGCATCTATAGCTAATTTGCCTTGCGTTTTGATTGCTGTGTATGCATAATCTTTGCAAATGTGCGTTTTTAAAACACTTTTTCTAATCTTTCTTTTAATGCTTTGCGTCTGTCATCAGTATGATCTAAAAAGCTTTTCTTTACAGGAGACAATAAGCAGGTCAGATTGTTGCGATGTGCATAGGCAGTCCCAAATGTAAGCGTTGGTTCAAAGAAACCTCTAACTATTTTTATATCATGCTATTTAGCTAACTTGTTCAATAATTCAATCACAGGCACAAAGGAAAACACAACATCCAAATTTGAATAAAAGTATTGCACATGCTCTTGATTATAGAACCTGGTTAGTAACAAGCTACAGCTAATCCCGTAGGTTAAAGGAAGGCTATGATAGGTAACCCCTTCTGGCACAGATGAAGGAATCTTAGTACACACATAACAGTCTTTCGCATCCATGGTTTCGACATACTCATTCAGTAGGCGATAGAAGACATTAGTAGAAAGTTCCCCTTTTGAATTAGTCCCCTCATGCAAGTGTCTTGCATCCTGCTCGAACCTCTCCCATGGTGTTAGTGTGGTAGTATCAGATTTTGAAGTGGCTTTAATAGTTTTCTTATCTAACCACGGCATTCCCACAATCACTCCCACAATTATTACTGCGCACATGATACCTATTATAAGACTTAACCAACCACACATCTTACTCTTCTTGTTACTACCTCTATCATAAGCCATGTCTATATAGAATCAAACAGCAGAATAACAATCGACTCGAAGATGATATAAACTTTCCTCCTTTCACTCTCCTTTGCGTGTATTTACAGCGTTTTCATTCACTCCAGGATCCCTTTGTCAATTCAGGTTAGCAGTTTGTCATAATCAAGTTTCTCAAAGTCAAATCAGGTTATCAGTGTCTCATCCGGTAATTTCTAAGTCTCTTTCTTCAGTTTTAACAAACGTTTTATCCTTGAATTAGTTCAGGTGCCGTAGTATTGGCCTGGTACTTCTCGATCAAAACAGTATGCTAGGAATTCCTGTTGCCATTCAGATGTTGTAGCATACGCCCATTCAGGACCTGTATACCTTCTATTTGCGACTCTTTTTCTTTTCAGTCTATGTTCACCCTGCTGTTCTCCTTCACTTAAATCTTCCACTCGGGATGTATCGATTTGTTCTGTTAGTGTTTCATCAGGTATGCTTCTTATCCTCAGAACTGGTTTCTCTGGCCAATTATCACCCTTATGCGTCTTCTTCCGATTTCCCTTTTCAGGACTCTGAACAACACCCTCCTCTTGTAATATGGTGTTTTCGCTTGATGGACCTGCAACTGGCTCAGGGGATGCTGGAATACTTTGATCTCTTTCTTTTATTTCTCCCTCTTCTTCTTCTTCTTGATCTGTAACGGGCTCAAGTTCTAACCCGTATTCGTCTACTTCTGGGAGAACCTCTCCTTGACTTAGTTCTCCTGCTGCCTCTACTGAGATAGGCACTCCGTCACCTCTCTCGAACTCATTCACTGTTTGAGGGAGAAGGCTGTACTCAGTGGGCTCTCTTGCAGTGTCAGTTCCCTCTTGGCTGTTTTCTAGCCCTGAGACTTCTCTTTCTGGAACTGTTGTGCCGGAAACTTCAAGTTCCTCGTCAGTTGGACACGTTACTTTTTTGTGTGACTGGCATGTATCCAATTTGGAACGCCTGCACATTTTACAGCAGTGGTTGTTGTCAAGATCACTTGATACGGCCCCTTCCAACGTGGCTCCAAACACGGCTTTCTCACCTGCTTCTTGACCACCACCCAGTCAAAGGCTGTAGGGTGTGACCCGGATCTCCGATCGGTGGCAATGTGTTAGCTTCCATCTGGTGAGAAAAAGAGCGAATCACATCAGCCAAACCTTTGCAGTAGTCCAACACCATATCATCCATGACATTCACTAGAGCATTTGCAGGTACTGCAGGTAACCTCATAGCTCTACCCCTGAGGATCTCATGAGGTGAAAGTCCTGTCTTCTTATCGGGGGTGTTTCTCATTGACATCAGCACTAAGGGTAATGCATCTGGCCACTTCATATTGGTAGCTGTGCACATCTTTGCCATTCTTGATTTCAAGGTACCATTCATTTGCTCTACTAATCCTGATGCTTCAGGGCGGTAGCTACAGTGCAACTTTTGTTCGATGTCTAGTGCTGCACACAGAAGTTTAATCACCTCATTGTCGAAGTGTCTGCCCCTATCCGATTCTATAGAGACCGGAAACCCGAACCTGGGTATTAGCTCCCTGAGTAGCAGCTTTGCAACTGTGAGACTGTCATTTCTACGTGTGGGGTAGGCTTCAATCCAGTGACTAAAGACACACACAGTCACCAACCCTCCACAAACAGGCATCTCAATAAATTCCATTTGCATTTTGCTAAATGGACCACCAGCTCTCCCAATGTGGCTCAAAGTCACCACAGTCCCTTTTCCGGCATTCATCTGTTAACAGATGATGCACCTGTGACAGGTAACTTCTGCGGCATGTCTGAACTTCGGGTTAAACCAATCGATTTTAAATGAACTGATCATTGCATCTCTCCCAAGAAGAGCCTGTCCATGATACAACCTTGCGAATTGGGACAGACAACTGTTTGGTAAAACTAATTTCCCCTTCTCTGATACCCACAAGTCATCAGCCCTCTGAACACATTGCATTCTTTGCCAGGAGCGTTTCTCCTCTTTGCTAGCACAACCTTGTAGTGTCTTAAGTTCATCTAGCGTAATGCAAGGTTCAAGCATGTGTCATTTTCAGTTTGCGGTAACAATTCCCACTGGTCCTTGAACGATATACAGTTCAATACGCAAAATCTTGAGACTTGATCTGCATAGCTGTTTCCCATGGACACAAAGGGGGTCATTACAACCCTGGCGGATGGCGGAGAACCGGCGGTAAGACCGCCAACAGGCTGGCGGTCTTACCTAGGGGAATTATAACCATGGTGGTTACCGCCATGGTCATCCGCCGGTTCTCCGTCCCGCACGCCAGGGCGGAAACGACCACCGGGCTGGAGACCTGGGTCTCCAGCCCCGCGGCCGTCATTATACCGCCGGCGGTATTTGGACCCAGCTTACCGCCGTGGATTTCCTGCGGTTTGAACAGCCATGAAATCCATGGTGGTAAGCACTATCAGTGCCAGGGAATTCCTTCCCTGGCACTGATAGGGGTCTCCCCCATCCCCCACCCCCACCGACTCCCTCACCTACACCCCCCACCACCCCTGCCACCCCCCAAAGGTGGCAGGGACCCCCTCCCCACCCCGATTCCCACCCTGACCCCCAACATAACATTACTCACACACACCCGACACGCATGCAGGCACCACCAACACACACACGCACACACCCCGACATACATGCCTACATCCACACACACAGTCAGACACGCACACCCACATTCAAACATACACGCACACATCCATACACACATACCCAAAGACATACACACACTCATTCCCATACACACAACCCCCCGCAAGCATACACGCACTCACACACCCCCCTACATACACACACGTACATCCCCATGCACGCACACAACACACAACACCTCCCCACCCCCCTCCCCTAACGGACGATCGACTTACCTGGTCCGTCGATCCTCCGGGAGGGGACGGGAGCCATGGGGGCAGCTCCGCCCACACCGCCACGCCAACAGAACACCGCCACAGCGAATCACAGGACATGATTAGCTGAGCGGTGTTCTGTTGGCATGGCGGTGGAGGTGGAGCAACCTCCACTTCCCCGCCGCCCGCAAGTATGGCTGTTGGCGGCTCTCCGTCGGAATAACGACGGAGAGCAGCCAACAGTCATAATACGCCGTCCGGCAAACCGCCTGCACAGGCGGTCTTCCGCACGGCGGTCCCTCGGTGGTCTTGCAAAAAGACCGCTGAGGTCGTAATAACCCCCAAAGTCTTGTGACTTAACGTGAGCATTGCATTTCACCACGGCAATTTCAAGAGGTAACTGAATTGCATGTAACAAGTCTTTAATTTGTTCACCATTTTTCACCGGAGAACCAGAAGAGGTCATGAAACCTCTCTGTGACCACAGTTGGCCAAAATCATGTACAATTCCGAATCCATATCTGCTGTCAGTATAGATAGTGACTTTCAGATTCACAGCCGCGTGGCATGCCTTGGTAAGGGCAATTAGTTCTGCAAATTGTGTGGAAAACACTTTTTCAAGCAAGGAAGCTTTGATAATACCAGCTATGGTACATACAGCATAACCAGCTCTCAGTGTTCCGACTGAATCTCTCAAACAGGACCCATCAACAAACATGATGCAGTCATTTTCTTTCAATTGTGTATCTTGAATATCAGGTCGTGGCTTGGCACATAACTTCGTTACCTCAAGACAATCGTGCTCAACTTCCTCTTCATTATTAACTTCAGTATTTTCAGCAGGAAGTAGAGTTGCCGGGTTCAATACAGTACATCAGAGAAACATTTGGTGACCCTAGTATAATTGTCTCATATTTGGTGAGTCGAGCATTTGTCATGTGCTGAGTTTTGGTTCGAGTTAACAAAATTTCAACTGAATGTGGAACCATTACTGTTAGGGGGTATCCCATCACTATGCCTTCGCATTGCATAAGGCTCTGACCAACTGCTGCAACTGCACGCAAGCAACCCGGTAAGGCTGCTGCAACGGGGTCCAAAGTAGAAGAAAAATATGCTACAGGGCGATTTGCACCTCCATGGACCTGTGTTAAGACAGACAAAGAACAAGCATCACATTCATGAAAAAACAGTAGGAAAGGCTTCGTGTAATCAGGCATACCCAAAGCTGGTGCCCTGCACATGCACTCTCTTAACTCCATGAATGACTCAAGCTCTTCTTTGGACAAAGCTATGGTATACGGCTCATTCTTGATCTTTTTACCTGTCAGCTTTATCAAAGGTTTTGAAATAATCGAGAAGTTGCGTATCCACTGGCGACAGTAACCCACCATTCCCCAAAACATTCTGACATCTCTCTTTGTCGTTGGAGGGTTCATTTGCAAAATGGCTGTTATTCTTTCCTTCGATATTCTTCGAGACCCCCTTTCAATCAGATGCCCTAAGTATTTCACCTCTTTCTGACAGTATTGCAGTTTCTTGGGTGACACCTTATGTCCGTTCTTTCCCAAATGATTCAGTAAGGCAATTGTGTCATATTTACAGTTATCCCTTGTTTTGGATGCAATCAGCAAGTCATCGATGTACTGCACTAGGGTCGAGTTAAAAGGCAGTACTAAGGATTCCAAATCCTTTTTCAATATCTGATTAAAATTGGAAGGTGACCCAAGGGTAGGTCGCTCCCCCTGCAGCTCCTCCAGCTCCTCCAGGTTCCTGAGACCCACCTCGCAGTAAGTACCCCCCACCTCCCAGCCCCTCGCCCTGCCCCACGCTACTCACCCTCTCTCCTGCTCCTGCTTCTTTTCTTCCTCTCTGCTCTTCCTCCTCGCTCCTCTTCTGTAATCTTCTTCTGTACTCTTCTTTTCCCCGTCTTCTCTCTTCTTCTGTGTGCTTCTCAGCCTCTCCTGTCGCCTCTCTTCTTCTTCATCTTCTTCTGTGATCTTCTGCCTTCTGTTCTTCGTCTTCTGTATCTTCTTCTGTGATCTTCTGTCTTCTGCCCCTTCGTCTTCTGTTCTTCTGTTCTTCTGTTCTTCTGTTCTTCTGTCTTCTGTTCTTCTGTCTTCTGTCTTCTGTTCTTCTGCTTTCTCCGTCCTCCGTCTTCTGTTTCTTCCCGCGCCTGCCCTCCTGCTCCTGCCTCATCCCCCTCCCTCACTCGCCTCCCCCTCTCTATCACCCCTATCTACCCCGTTCGCTATCTGCCTCCCTCACTCCTCCTATCTACCAATCTACCTATCTCTCTATCTCACTATCTAACTCCCTCACTCACCACCTCCTTCTATCTACCTATTTTTCTATCTCTCCACCTATTTCTCCATCTATCTATTTCTCTATCTCTCCCCCCCATCCCGCCACCCCCTCTGTTACCTATCTTCCTATCCTCTCATTCTACCTCTCACCCTCACCCACCTCTACAACCCCCACTCCCCTATCTTCCCAACCCTACTCCTATCTTTCTCCCTAATCTCCTAAACCTCCTAACACTCACCCTCCTCCACCCTTAAACCCCCCTCCCCCAGCTCTTCTCACTCTACCTGTCCCCCCCCTCGCGCTTTCCCGCCGCGACCTCCTGCACGCCCCGCCCCCCAGCTCCCATTCGCCCCCAGCTGACCCCTCCCTCCCTCTTATGGCGGCCGCTGCGTGACAGTGGTAGCTACCCTTGACCCAAGGGTAGGTCGCTCCCCCTGCCGCTGCAACTCCTCCAGCTCTTCCAGGTCCCTGAGACCCACCTCGCAGTAAGTACCCCCCACCTCCCAGCCCCTCGCCCTGCCCCACGCTACTCACCCTCTCTCCTGCTCCTGCTTCTTTTCTTCCTCTCTGCTCTTCCTCCTCGCTCCTCTTCTGTAATCTTCTTCTGTACTCTTCTTTTCCCTGTCTTCTCTCTTCTTCTGTGTGCTTCTCAGCCTCTCCTGTCGCCTCTCTTCTTCTTCATCTTCTTCTGTGATCTTCTGCCTTCTGTTCTTCGTCTTCTGTATCTTCTTCTGTGATATTCTGTCTTCTGCCCCTTCGTACTCCGTTCTTCTGTTCTTCTGTTCTTCTGTTCTTCTGTCTTCTGTTCTTCTGTCTTCTGTCTTCTGTTCTTCTGCTTTCTCCGTCCTCCGTCTTCTGTTTCTTCCCGCGCCTGCCCTCCTGCTCCTGCCTCATCCCCCTCCCTCACTCGCCTCCCCCTCTCTATCACCCCTATCTACCCCGTTCGCTATCTGCCTGTTAGGGTTTATGCATAGCAAAGAGCATGTCCCCTCTCACTGCACTAGTGGGTTCTGTAATAGCTCCCTTTTAAACTTACTATTGAAAGCCTTTCTTGTTATCTCACCTTCCCCCCCCCCTAGGCTTCTGTGTATGTTGTTTAACGTGCTGTTTTGTTTACACATTGGGCCTTGCTTTTACCAAGGCTTCTTTAAAACACTCCTCTCTAGGCCATGTGTTAATTTAACTCATTTGCATAATAACTGAAACTCTGCACACCTTTCAAGAACATGTGCAGCATGTGAGGACCACACCCAGCTCTTCAAACCACACCCAGCTCTGCACACCTTTCAAGAACATGTGCAGCATGTGAGGACCACACCCAGCCCTGTCTATAAAAGGCAGCCCTCGAGCCTCGCCCAGTGCTTGTGCTCGTCTACCTCCCGCTTACCTGAGGACAGATTCCTCGGCGCTGGCACTCCTGCTCTCTACAGACTTTCATTGGCTTCAATGGGCGCAGCTGCTGGCTCTTCCTTCTTCCGGTTTCCGGTTCCTCCTTGCCTAAGCCTCTCTCCTACAAGCAACCTGCAAAAGAGAAAGAAGACAAGGTTAGACTGATCAGTATCTCTTGCCAGCAACAAGTAAGTGCAAAACTTTTATTACCTGAAAGAACTTTGACAACAATTTCTGGATTCGTGTATAGACAATTTGAAACAAGATACCTTCCACGAACATTGTGATTCAAACTCTTTGTTACAACAATACTTTGCGGAACTTTGTGAAGCAAACATTTTTTTATGGAACTTTTAAGAATCGAACCGTGGAAACCATTAACAGCAAGGCAAACAGTAAATCAAGGACTTGCACAAATTACATGCTGTATTTTGACGTAAAAGTACAGTATTTGTTTTATAAAAGATTCTGGAAATATGGGAAAAGTGAGTCTGCTATTGGCAATTTAGGCTTTAGTTATATTAAGATGAATGTTTGATATTGATAATTCTGATAACGGTATTTGTTTAATGTTTTAGAAGCTTTAGAGTAATAGAAAGCACATCCCAGAGCAGTAACACATTCCAAACATGGAAACTAGAGACCAGGATCCAAGAGGTGCTTTTAGAAGAAAATTTCTAATAAATAAAGGGATAGTCAGGAACCCAGTTAGGAATAGGATGTACTTATCTGTTCTTTGTTTATGTTTCATTAGGCACCAGTTTCTACCGAAGTCAGAGAGGGCCGCAGATTTGTGCAGCACTTCAACAGTGGAAACGCAAGAACGCTGTTGTCTCTTTATTTTATTTTATCCACTTCCCCCCTTCCCTTGAGCTTCTGTTCTTAGTGCACTGTTTTAAAAACTAGTGTGCTGGAACAAGCAGTTTCAGGGTGGGGTCGGATTGTCTTCAACCTCCATCAGAACTGAACAAGGACTCAGGTGAGCTGGGCTTTGACAGAAGCACAAGCCTTAAATAAAAAAATAAAAATTCAGTTCTGGTGGACGATGAATATTGGGGAAGAAATAGAGGGCATTGACGTCACGGATATGGCGCAGGCCCTAAATGAGGACTTGGCTCATAATGAATCAGTGTCTGGCATCTTGCAACATATGCAAGAGGAAATAGAGAGATTAAAGATGGAGAATACCTCTTTAAAACAGGATTTAAGCAGGTATAAATTTAGGGTATCTCAGTGGAACACAGCTTTTACGCCTTTGTTTAAAACCTCCTCAGAGACAGGGGCGCCATCAAAACATACAACTTTGCCTCCCCCAGTTGAGGTCACTGTTAATGTTCCTAATGCTGTGCCCTTAGCAGCACCTGAACGTTTTCATGGCGATAGTAACAAATTCCATGTTTTTATCAATCAATGTCAATTACACTTCGTTTGTAAGCCACAACAGTTCCCTACTGATGCTACGAAAGTGGCATTCGTCTTGTCTTATTTGGGTGGCACAGCAGCCAATTGGTCAATTCCTTTCGTGGAGAGAGATGATCCCATCCTCCATAATTGGAATCAATTTAAACGTACCATGACCAGCCTTTTTGCAAAACACACTTTCATGCAGCGCCACAACCCCTGGTCCCCAGCTCTCCCAAGCCCCGCTGATCCACTACGACCCCACCACCCTCCACGCCCTCAACCCAGGGCGCTCCAACACCTGCTTCCAAGCTCACCCCAAACGCACCCATGGACCCTTCGCCTGCAACTCCTGCAAACGCATCTTCCACCACGCAACTACCACGACCACCAGCCCACGCGCCATCAACCACCTCAAGTGCATCCTGGTCAATGCTCGTTCTGTCCACAAGCACGCCGTTGAACTCTGGGACCTCCTGGACTCCACAGCACCGGACGTCGCCTTCATCACGGAGAACTGGATGAACGCCTCTTCGGCCCCAGACATCGCCACCGCCATCCCCGAAGGCTACAAGATCTCCAGAAAAGACCGCACCAACCAAGTAGGAGGAGGTATCGCCATTGTCTTCAAAGACTCCATCAGCGTCACCACCTCCACTGAAGACACCCCTCTCGCCGCTGAACATTTGCATTTTCAGATTCGCACCGACCCCAGGACCACCCTCAGAGGATCCCTTGTCTACCGTCCCCCCAGACCGCGCGCCCCTTTCAGCGACTCCATCGCCGACTTCATCTCCCCGCACGCCATCGCCTCGCCGGACTACATCCTCCTAGGCGACCTCAACTACCATCTGGAACAAAACAACGACCCCAACACCACCGCCCTGCTCGACAACCTCGCCAACCTCGGCCTCAAGCAACTGGTGAACACCGCCACCCACATCGCCGGACACACGCTTGACCCTATCTTCTCCGCCAGCAAACACGTCTTCTTTAGCCACACCTCCGCTCTACACTGGACCGACTACAGCTGTGTCCATTTCACATTCCGACGCGAGACCCGCCACCTCCGCACTCAACCTATCCCTCGTCGACAGTGGAACAAAATCCCCGAAGAGCAACTCTTCTCCGCACTCGCCGTCAACCAACCCACCCTCACCACCGACCCCAACGACGCAGCCCTCAGACTCTCGAACTGGACCTCCAACTGCGCAGACAACCTTGCTCCCCTCAGACGCACGCATCAACAGGCCATCACCAAAAAACCTCTCTGGTTCTCTGACACCCTCAAAGAATCGAAGAAAACTTGTCGCGCCCTCGAGAAGGCCTGGCGCAAGGACCACACCGCCGACAACATGACCGCCCTCAAAAACGCAACCCGCGAACACCACCACCTGATCCGCGCTGCCAAAAGGAACTTTTTCACAGACAGACTGGACAAAAACAGCCACAACAGCAGAGAACTTTTTAGCATCGTCAAAGAGTTCTCCAACCCCAACGCCAACGCCAACGCCGTCACGTCCTCACAAGACTTGTGCAACTCCCTCGCCACCTTCTTCCATCGCAAGATCAGCGACCTCCACGACAGCTTCGGACACCAGACCCAACCAAGCACCACCGAACCCACACCCCCGACCATCACCCTCAACGTCTGGACCCACATCAACACTGAAGAAACCAAAACCACCATGAACTCTATCCACTCCGGCGCCCCATCGGACCCCTGCCCTCACTTCATCTTCAATAAAGCCGACGAGATCATCGCCCCGCACCTACAGGCCGTCATCAACTCTTCGTTTTCTTCTGCTACCTTCCCCGAATGCTGGAAACACGCCGAAGTCAACACCCTACTAAAGAAACCTACGGCTGACCCGAGCGACCTGAAAAACTTCCACCCCATCTCGCTCCTCCCCTTCCCCGCCAAGGTAATAGAAAAGACCGTCAACAAACAGCTGACCACCTTCCTGGAAGACAACAACCTGCTCGACCCTTCACAAACCGGATTCCGAACCAACAACAGCACTGAAACCGCCCTCATCTCAGTCACAGACGACATCAGAACCCTGATGGACAATGGTGAAACAGTCGCCCTCATCCTCCTCGACCTCTCGGCTGCCTTCGACACCGTCTGTCACCGCACCCTAATTACCCGCCTCCACTCCACCGGGATCCAAGGCCAGGCCCTGGACTGGATCGTCTCCTTCCTCTCAAACCGATCTCAAAGAGTTTACCTCCCTCCGTTTCGCTCAGACCCCACCGAGATCATCTGTGGCGTACCTCAAGGCTCATCGCTCAGCCCGACACTCTTCAATGTCCACATGAGCCCCCTCGCCTACATCGTACGCAAGCACGACATCATCATCACCTCCTACGCCGACGACACCCAACTTATACTCTCCTCCTCCAAGGACTTCGCCAGCGCCAAGACCAACCTACAATGAAGGATGTCGCAGATTGGATGAGGCTCAGCCGCCTAAAGCTGAACTCTGACAAAACGGAAATCCTCATCCTCGGCAACACCCCGTCCGCTTGGGACGACTCCTGGTGGCCCACGGCCCTCGGCACCGCACCGACCCCCATAGACCACGGCCGCAACCTCGGCTTCATCTTGGACCCTCTTCTCACCATGACCAAGCAAGTCAACGCCGTGTCCTCCGTCTGCTTCCTCACCCTCCGCATGCTCCGCAAGATCTTCCGCAAGATCTTCCGCTGGATCCCCACCGACACTAGAAAAACCGTGACCCACGCCCTCGTCACGAGCCGCCTGGACTACGGCAACACCCTCTATGCTGGGACCACCGCCAAACTCCAAAAACGTCTGCAACGTATTCAAAACGCCTCGGCCCGCCTCATCCTCGACGTACCCCGCAACAGCCACATCTCCGCACACCTGAGACACCTGCATTGGCTCCCAGTCAGCAAAAGGATCACCTTCCGACTTCTCACCCACGCACACAAAGCCCTCCACAACAAGGGACCGGAATACCTCAACCGCCGCCTCAGCTTCTACGCCCCCACCCGTCTCCTCCGTTCCTCTGGCCTCGCGCTCGCTGCCGTCCCTCGCATCCGCCGCTCCACGGCGGGTGGGAGGTCCTTCTCCTTCCTGGCAGCCAAGACCTGGAACACCCTCCACGCCAGTCTCAGGACCACCCAGGACCACTCCGCATTCCAGAGACTCCTCAAAACCTGGCTTTTCGAGCAGCAGTAACCCCCCCCCCCCTTCCCCCTCGCGCCTTGAGACCCGCACGGGTGAGTAGCGCGCTTTATAAATGTTAATGATTTGATTTGATTTGAAAACCCTTGGGGAATTCTGCACCAACTGTACACCTTTTCCAGGAATTTGAAACTGAACAAAAATTGGCTGTCCTCGTGAAGAGGTATTGAGAAGAAAGCTTGTGACAAGTCTATAACAGTGAACCATTCAGCATCACACAGAACCTGAAACATGATCACTGCTGGGTTAGGCACTATGGGGCAACATTTTACCACAATCTCGTTTTTTTTTTTCAAATCTTGCACAATTCGAACTTTCCCACAAGGCTTTTTCAGATCCATTATCGGTGAATTGCACGGGCTACTCAACACCTCTTTCAGAACTCCCTGTTCCACAAAGTCTGCGATTATTTGTGACACTTCAATGAGAACGTCTTGTGCCATATGATATTGCGGCACCTGTGGAAACACTGCATTCGGCTTCACTTGTACTTTAACTGGTTCTACACCTTTTATCAATCCCACTTCCTTTCCTGTCAGATCCCACACTTTCTCTGTCACTGTTCCCTGTAATTCGGCAGGTAAGTCAATCACTGTAAGCACCAGGAATAATGTAATCAAAGGGTAATCTTCATTTGTAAGTCCTGTCTCTGATTCTGAGAACTGACCTTCGTCTCCTTCATCATCACTGTTTGTTTGCACTTCAATTCCATCACTGGTACATGTAATCGAGCATTTTGTTTTGCATACCAAGTTCCTTCCCAGTAAGGATACCAGACTTGAATCAAAGACTACAAACCTATGTAGTCCCTGGAAGTTGCCGATCTCAACTTGCACTGGATCTGTAATCGGGTTTGTCAGATACTGATTCGCCACTCTGACCACTCTTATGGTACGCCCCGAAAGTGGTAGCTTCGGAACTTCTGCATTCTAACTGTAGAGCGTGTTGCTCCGGAATCGACTAGGAATTAAACTTTGTAACCCATAACCTTCCCTTCCACATAGGGACCCCTCTTGTCTACTTCTAAGGATGCTGCAAGCCTGCACTCTTCACTGTCTGAACTGTCCTCCGACCACTCCTCATTCATTCTGTCTTCATCTCGCAATGGGAATTGCTGTACATTGTTATTTTGACTCATTACCTGACCTGTGACCTGTTGAGGAAACATCGCCTGTTGCTGTCCCATCGGAGCCATTGGTAATTGCATTTGCTGTCTAGGTACCATGGGATCCTGCTGTTGTACTGACTGCATTTGTATTGGCTGAATACGCGGCATTTGCATCTGCTGCATGGGCTGTACCCCTTGCATCTGTACCAAGTTATTTTGAAAATCCGAATTCTGATTTCTCAATTTTGGACCTCGTACATTTTGTAATGTACCGACATTAGTGCTTTGTTGAACGACACCATCCTGTATCACATTTGGGCACTCCCATTTCCAGTGCCCCACACCCCCGCACGCGTGACATGGTGACATCTTTTTCATCCCTTGCACGTCATTTTGAACCACAACAGTCTTCAAGTCTGGACCGCGATTCACAAAACCTCGACCTCGACCTCGACCTCGACCTCTTGGTTGCGGCTGAAACACACCATTAATTTGCGGTTGCTGTTGTATCATCTGTTGAACTCCATTTCCCTGTATTCCTGCCTGTGCAGCTCTTATCTGCATCACCATCACCTTTTCTTTCAACTTTTTCTGCTTTAGTTCAATCTCATCGCTACAGTATTTCGCATACCTTAATACCTCATCAATTGGCTTTGCTTGCCAACAGATCAAATGATTCTTAATCATCTGGCTGACCTCCGGTCTCAGCCCTTCAACAAATCTGAACACAAGATGGTTCATATCTTTCGGCTCGATAGTTTCAGTACCACTGTAATGCTTAAATGCCTTCAACAACCTCTCATAGTAAGCATGTATTGATTCCTTAACCTCCTGTGAGGTCCGGTCGATTTTCTGCCAATCATTCACCTTCGGCGACACCTTCTGCTTCAAAAACTCAATCACCTTATGGTAATACTTCATCACCTCTTCAGAGGGAGCTCCGGTCACCTTATCCCTTGCTGGCTCCTTTGTCGGACAGTCTACCCCTCTCTTACACTCGAACCACAAATCAGGCGAAACAATGATCTCAAACAAAGTATTCAAGTCTTCCCACAGACACTTTGCAAGTTTCACAAACCTATCTGTTTGTTGGTACCACTCGATCGGCTTCTCTCTCAGCCTAGGGTAATCATTAGTAAACAATAGGATGTCTCCTCTGGACCACGGCACATGAACTAAAACACCACCAGCTGTCTCTCTCATAGGTAATATTTTTACTGAATCTGTATCAGGTGAAACTTTAGCTTTACTAGCTCCCGGGCTGTCATCTTTCTCTTTGTCTCTTTTCTTAGCCCATCTGCCTTCCTACTTTTCTAATGCTCCCCAGATTTGCGCACTTTGCAACATTTCGCTCAGATGCGCTTTCATTCCGGCAGACCTCATATGTTCGAAGTCTTTTGAATCAAAGTCTAATCTGTAACTTCTTTTCAAATGTTTAGTGTTCTCAATATCAATTTTGTACTTATCTGCCAGGTTCGCTAATCTCTGGTGTACCTTGCCCACTTCCTTAGTAATCTTAGGACACAGATACCTCAGTTCTGCTTCTGTGTATGATTCTAATCTGTTCACTCCCATAGTTCCGTCCACTAGTTCAGCAGCTTCCACTCCCAGTCTCACAAAATTCAGGTAATCATCCTGCCCTGTCTTTTCCGATTCTATGGTAGTCACTGTAGTCTTTTGTGAAGCATAGGTTTTTTCCAACCATTCGTTTAGGTGTTGTACTGTAAAACCTTGCAGCAAAATGTTTCCTGCATGCATCATTGGTGACTGTGAAGCATTCGTACTTATTGTCTGAGGGGTCAAAACCCCTAGTCCTGCCTGATGCATTGCTTCCAAGGGTGCTTCCACTGGGCTAAGGTCTATTAAGGACCTCGGTTTTTCAACGGCTTGTTCTCCTGGGGCCATTATCTGAGGAGTTCCTATGGACCCTCCTCTTATTGGATCTTGGGTCATTAATCCCTGATCACATACGCCAGTTTTACCCTGTGCATATAATGGCACGGGTGGACCGACAGTAATTGGTAACGATATTGCAGCAGGTGTCTGACCCAGTCCCAAACTTCGCGGAGCAGTAACCCCATAGGTCTGTTCCAAAGTACCTGTGACAGGTACTAACGGAGGACCAGCTACTGGATTGTACCCTGGTATCAGTTGCGGTTGTGGCTGAGACTGTAATTTCGGAGTTGACTCAATCTGCACTAACCTTGATTTTGTAAATATCGGGTCTGGCGGTACAATCAGATTTGTAGTAGTCTCAAGTACTGGAACGTCTGGGTAGATGCTCTGTATCTGCGGTGGAGGGTGCAACTGTATCTGCATGCCTGGCGCAGTGGGTACACTGACACCATTCTGTATCGAGGCCGTATCTCTAGTCTGAACCGTATCAGTAACTCCCTTCTCCTGTGTCTGGTTCCCAGGACCCACGCTAGTGCTTGGAACAATGTCGCTCACCGAATAAGGTGCCGTGCGATCATGTAATAAACGGTCCATGAATTCTTCATCATCTGAATCATCTTCCTCTTCCCAAGGTCTCTTATTTTCTTTAGGCTTACTAGAACCCTTATCTGTTTTACAGGTGGCTTTCTTTCCCTGTGTCTCATCTCCCTGTGTTATTGCTGGGAACAGTTTCAGCCCGTCAACAATTCCCCGTCTCCACATTTTGTTCTCATTATCCCACCTAGCTTCCCCATAAGACTTTTCTGCCCTTTTTAGTCTTCTCTGGAATCTTTATTGTCTATGCTTAAGAGCCATTAAGTCCCAAATCGCCAAAGCCTGATACTGAGCTGGCCTCGGAGGTGGATTTTGTGTACTTAACATCCACCTTAAATTTTCTGGCACCTTTGGATTGAATGTCCCGTGTTCTGGAAACGCTAAACATCCCTATTTCTCTGTTAATTTACGCCACTGTTTTATCCATAAACAAGGCGCAACACCTTTCTCCTCCATAACTATGTAAGCTGGAGTACCCTCAGGCGGTGTAGGCTCTCCATCAGTGGCCATAATGTAGGCGTCTCCTTTCAGGGCGCTCTTGAATGCTTTAACAAAATTCATTTCTACGTTTTCTCTTTATTTGTATTTGATCAGAAAGTGACTTAGTTCCCAGGACACTCTTCACCTACCTTTCTCAACCTATTGCCTCTTCACGGATGGCAGCCAATCCGTGCGCGACCCCTCTCGGCAACTGACCTATCTCAGCGCGGCACCACTGACGTCACACTCACACACTGCAGCTGACAAAGTCTTGCGGCTCGTCTGCCCCTCACTGGATTCACACAAACTAGTGCAAATTACTGCGAGCACCTTTAATAATGACACAAATCCGCCGGTTTACTACAGGAAGGGTAACACATTTGCTTCAGAACTTTACAAAGATTTCACTTGAAGCCTCGGCTGCTACTCTCTCCTCCTCAGTTCCCGCATACGCAAGCAGAATTCGACCCGCAAATCTTACTCTCGACTTGTCAATGGTTCGTTCTAGTGCACTTTAGAACTTGCCAAATCTCCATTGAAGGTTTCACACATACGTTTTGACTCAAACTCGACTTGTCAACCACGCCTGATTGCCCTATTAAACCACACGGACTACAACATAAACCCAAGTGTCTCCTACACTAGCCAATATACTCCGGAATCTTAGACCACGTCGGGTCCGTACATAACAACCAACCACGTGGATAATTTTGAGCACAAAGCGCCACACTCATATGAAGTACGCCGACTTCCCTACTCTCATACTGGGGAGTACACCCACTCCTACTAAAACAATATTTACCTGGCCTAAATACTCACAAACTTCACCGATCACCTGCCAAAAGGCAAAAGCTGAGCAAGCGCAAAAACCCTATACCACACACATTATGACGCCGAGAACATTCCCAACTCACTTAGGCAGGCTCCGAGATCCCGGGAAAGTCATGGTGAAATTAGAAACACATCATACCTCCACTTTGCATTATCACAGAAAAACTATTTAAACAATGATTCTCCGTCCTAGGGCCCCAAAGATCCAAACCGTCGCTCTGCTACCAGAACTGATAACGCGTCCCTCTATGTTAATTTATTACACATTAGGACTCGTTTTAGGCCAATGAATCTTTTGACCCAATTGAGAGACATTGTAGGACGAGATAACTAATCAATATGTCAATCAATACATCAATAATGTCATCAATTTGTATCACAACAATACATTTCACCTTAGTCAAAGTCATTAATCAATTCAAGACGCTATCATGACCTTTCAGTCATGAATAACTACACCAGTTTAGTAGAATTTTATGAATTTTATTCCCTATTAATTGCAATCTAAGATTAAGGGGGTCATTCTAACCCTGGCGGTCGGCGACCGCCAGGGCTAAAATGACGGAAGCACCGCCAACAGGCTGGCGGTGCTTCCTTGGCCATTCTGACTGCGGCGGTAAAGCCGCAGTCAGAAAAGGGCAACCGGCGGTTTCCCGCCGGTTTACCCCTGGCCCAGGGAATCCTCCATGGCGGCGCTGCTTGCAGCGCCGCCATGGGGATTCCGACCCCCTTACCGCCATCCTGTTCCTGGCGGTTTTCACCGCCAGGAACAGGATGGCGGTAATTGGTATTGTGGGGCCCCTGGGGGCCCCTGCAGTGCCCATGCCAGTGGCATGGGCACTGCAGGGGCCCCCTAACAGGGCCCCACTAAGATTTTCAGTGTCTGCAAAGCAGACACTGAAAATCGCGACGTGTGCCACTGCACCCGTCGCACCCCTTCGACTCCGCCGGCTCCATTCGGAGCCGGCATCCTCGTAGAAGGGGGTTTCCCGCTGGGCCGGCGTGCGGCCTCCTGGCGGTCGCCCGCCAGACCAGCGGGAAAGCCAGAATGGCCGCCGCGGTCTTTTGACCGCGGTGCGGTCATTCGGCGGTTCCCGCTTGGCGGGCGGCGACTGCCGCCCGCCAATGTAGGAATGACCCCCTAAGTGCGTTAATCTCAAAACCAAGAAACATAGCAACATAGTCACAATATGACAACTTTGATAAGATTTCATTAAGGCAAGAATCACAAACATTAGAACATAGCACGCCGTAAACATAGATCGAAGTATAGCAGAGTGTTTGATATCGCGTCAGTTCAACAAAGCAAAGTCTCAGTCATTTGTCTATTTGCGTCAATTTTAGTGAACACCTGTCCTAACCACTGATTAGCATTCGCATGTTGGGCTTTATGCAAAACAATTTAGAACATCAATTTGGAAAACATCTAGCTATGGTCTCTATCAAAACAAGCAGTTGGTACCTAGAAAGGAAAAGCAAACAGACAAATTACAATTACATTGTCATAATTACCCTCCAAAGATTAGGTCAGCGCACAGGTTCAGTCTTCGTCTTCAGGACATCAGTCAAATCGACATAAGTCAGGACTTAACTGAAGGGCAAAAGGGCACTTCCCTCATAAGGAGGAAAAGTGTAAATGGGCAGTCTAAGGACAAGGATGGTTTTAATGAAGTCTCAAGTCACCAAACAGAGTGACAGAGTTTCTGGATAAAATCAATGGCATTCCCTACCTAATGGTCCCGACCTCCCTGTGACATGGGTTTTTATCCCTTTTTCGTAGTACATTCCCCCAAAATTCTATTGGACATTTACTATACCCCACTATCTTTAACCTATCAAATTTAACATTCGGTAATCCCAATTGTCGCCCCATGTTATTTTAGAGATTTTTGATTGTTTTTCATAATTGACGTCTTCAGAGGTGGCATATCCGGCTTTACTTCATACTTTGGCATCTCTTGGCACGTCCTTTGGGTCAACAGTTTTCATTGTTCACCGGTCTAACTGACCTTGTACATAACATTAATCTACACCTGTTTCAATACTTTAAAACATTCTTTTCAGAACACCGAAGATGCGCCTGGGAACGGTTTTAATGTAGATACATCCGTCTTCCGAGTTTGAAGAAAAGAACATTAACAAGGTCATGGCCCTTTGTGAGTCAGCACACTGGAAAACAGGAAAAATGCATTTAATATGAGAGCTGAGCAGCTAAACTGCAGCTCACGCTAAGTTAGGGCCTATGAAGAATTTCAATACAGTTTCATCAATACGAACGTTAAATGTAAGCTGAATTGACCATAACATAAACATTTTATTCATCATTATTAATTGCGTCTACATTGGTGGCCATTCATTGTGGTCACAATTCCAGCACATGTTTAAGCAAAATCGCTATTATTATAGTTTTCTATTCAGTATTGTCACATATTAATATAGATATTTCGCTCTAATATAGGTTATATAAACTACACTCTCTCACAAAGTATTATCTCTTACCAGAAGACACAATATTCTCTTTATCCTTGCCAATTTGTTGTTTGTGATATATACAAATGTTTGTGTCTGATTTTAGATTTTTTGAAACTATACTGACTAATTGCCATTCATATTGATTAATGACCTATCTGTTTTGACAAAGTTACAATTAAAGGTGTACCTCTTACAAAATAAAAAAAATAAAAATTTGACAAAAAAGAAGTATTTGTGAGCGAAATTTAGCTTTGTGGGAGAAAGGATGGTTTCTTATTTGGCTATAGATTCATAGGAATGCAGTGGCTGGTGGCTGGCACAGTGGGCCCATGTTTTGGTGAAAATGTTGTTTGGCTCAGGCTAAATACTTATGGATCTTGTAGGGGGATGTCGTGTGTTTGAAAAACAACATACATATTTGTGAGCCAATGAGATTCACCTTTAAGATAACTGCAATTAAATATTCAGACGTAATTGCATAGGAATAAATTGAAGTGGGGCACCCTGTTTTGTACTACTGATTGTCACAAATTCTGCATTGCTCAGAAAATTAACATACAAGTACTATAGAGGTATTCTACCTTTATTAGAATCAGTATGAAAATTGCTGGGCAAAATTGATCTTGTTGGGAGAAACATTAGTTACTTATTCATCTATAACTCTGTTGAAATGCATTGGTTTGAGGGTCACACAGTGGGCACAGGTGGTGACAATGATTGGCTCAGGCTAAATTCTTATAGCTCCTGTTGGGGGATGTGGTATATGTCAAAAACAGGATACATATTTGTGAGCCAATGTGCTTTTCATATAAGAGAACCACAATTACTTATTTGGATATACCTCCATAGGAATGGGTTGTGGTGAGGGTAACCAGTTTGGTGCCACCTGTTGTGACACATTTTGCCTTGCTCAGGCAATTTACTTACAGGTAGTGAAGAGGGGTGTGCTTTGTATTAGGATCAATAAGAAAATTGGTGAGCCAAGCTGATCTTGATAGGAGTAAGCATAGTTACTTATCTGTCTATAACTCCATAGGAATGGATTGAACGCAAGGCAACCAGTTTGGTGCCACCTGTTGTGACAATGTTTGCTTGGCTAGGGCAATTTATATACAGTTAGGTTAGAGGGGAGCTCCTTTTATTAGGATCAATATGAAAATTGGTGAGTCAAGTTGATATTCATCGGAGAAAAGATTGTTTCTTATCCGTCTACAGCTCCATAGAAATTTATTGGATGTTGGGTGGCGGAGTGGGCCCATGTTTTGGTGGAAACATTGCTTGGCCCAAGCTAAATCCTTATGGACCTTGTAGGGAGTTGTGGTGTGTTTGAAAAGCAATATACATATGTGTTTTTCCTGTATGGGAACCACAATTACTTATTCAGATGTAACTCTATGGGAATACATTGAGGTGAGGGCAACCTATTTGGTGCCACCTTTTGTGAGAAATTTTGCTTGGCTCAGGAAATTTACATACAAATACTATAGATAGACTCTACCTTTACTGGAATCAATATGAAAATTGGCGAGCCAAGTTAATCTTGATGGGAGAAAGGATGGTTCCGTATTCATCTATAACTCCACAGAAATGAATTGGCTTGAGGGTGGCACTATGGGAACAGGGGAAATGTTGCTTGGCTCAGACTGAATCATTATGGATCTTGTAGGGGAATGTGTTGTTTGTAAAACAAAGTACATATTCATGAGCAAATGTGATTTTCTTATAAGAGAACTGCAATTACTTTTGAAACATAACTGCCTAGGAATACATGGAGCTGAGGGCAACCAATTTGGACCACCTGTTGTGACAAATTGTGCTTGGCTCAGGCAATTTACAAACAGGTAATGTAGACCGGAGCTCACTTTGTTAGGATTTACATTAAAATTGGCGAGCCAAGTTGATCTTCATGGGAGAAAGGATGGTTTCTTATTCGTTTACAACTCTATAGGAATGCATTTGCTTGAGGGTGACACAGTGGGCACGGGTGATAACGTTGCTTCCCTAAAGCTAAATTATTATGGATCTCGTAGGGGGATGTGGTGTGTTTGAAAATGAAACTACATATTTGTGAGCCAATGTGATTTTCCTTTAAGCAGACTGTAATTACATAATCAGACTTAAAAGCCTAGGAATGAATTGAGGTTGAGTGCAACCAGTTTGGTGCCACCTGTTGTGACAAAGTATGCTCGGTTCAGTCAATTTCTATACTGGTAGTACAGAGGGGAGCTCCCTTTATTAGGATCAGTATGAAAATTGGTGAGCCAAGTTGATCGTTATAGGAGATAGGATGATTTCTTATTCACATATAGCTCCATAGGAATGTATTGGCTGCTGGGTGGCATAGTGGGCACATGTTTTAGTGGAAATGTTGCTTGGCTCAGGCTAACTTCTTATGATCCTTGTAGGGAAATGTGGTGCTTGTGAAACAGAGAATACATATTTGTGGGCCAATGTGTTTTTCCTATAGGAGAACAACAATGACTTATTTGGTTGTAACTCCTTAGAAATGCATTGAGGCAAGGGCACCTAGTTTGGTGCCACCTGTTTGATCAAATTGTGCTTGGCTAAGGTAATTTACATATAGGTAGTGTGGAAGGGCGATCTGTTTGTTAGGATCAAGATGTACATTGTTGAGCCAAGATGATCTTGATGGGAGAAAGAATGATTAATCATTCTTCTATAACTTCTTCGGAATGCATTGGCTTGAGGGTGGCACAGTGGGCAAAGTTAGAAACATTGCTTTGTTCAATGTAAGCCCTTGTGGAGCTTCAATCAATCCATCAATCAATTATTTGTTAAGCGCGCTACTCACCCGGTATGGTCTCAAGGCACTGGGTTCGAAAAGCCAGGTCTTGAGACGCTTCCTGTCAGAAGGTCCTTGGTCAGACGTAGATTGATGGGGAGGGAGTTCCAGGTCTTGGTGGCGAGGTGGGAGAAGGATCTGCCGCCGGCTGTGGAACGGTGGACATGGGGAACGGTGGTGAGGGCGAGGTTGGCGGAGCGGAGCTGGCGGGTCGGGACGTGGAAGTTTAGATGCTCGTTGAGATAGGCAGGTCCAACGTCGTGGAGAGCCTTGTGAGAGTGGATCAGGAGTTTGAAGATGATCCTTTTGTTGGCGGGGAGCCAGTGGAGGTCTCTGAGGTGGGCTGAGATGTGTTCGTGGTGAGGGAGGTTAAGGATGAGTCGTGGTGAGGTGTTCTGAATGCGCTTAAGTTTTCTCTGGAGCTTGGCTGTTGTTCCAGTGTAGAGTGTGTTGCCATAGTCCAGACTACTGCTAACGAGGACCTTGTTGACCGTTCTTCTGGTTTCAATGGGGATCCATCTGAAGGTCTTGCGAAGCATGCGGAGGGTGTTAAAGCAGGAGGATGAGATTGCGTTGACTTGCTGGGTCATAGAGAGTGATGAGTCCAGTATGAAGCCGAGGTTGCGTGCGTGGGTGGTGGGCGTTGGGGTGGCTCCTAGAATGGCAGGCCCCCAGGAGTCGTCCCATGCTGATTTGTTGGAGCCGAAGATGATGATCTCTGTCTTCTCCGAGTTCAGTTTGAGGCGGCTTGCCTCCATCCAGTTGGCGATGGCGTGAAGTCCGGTGTGGAGGTTGGTCTTGGCGGTGGCGGGGTCCTTTGTGAGTGAGAGGATCAGTTGTGTGTCATACGCGTAGGAGATGATGTTCAGGCCGTGGGATCGGACGATGCTGGCGAGCGGCGCCATGTAGACATTGAAAAGGGTGGGGCTGAGGGAGGATCCCTGGGGAAATCCGCAGATGGTCTTGGTGGCTTTTGACCGGAACGAAGGGAGAAGGACTCTCTGAGTCCTGCCGGAGAGGAAGGATGTGATCCAGTCCAGGGCCTTTTGGCGGATTCCAGCATCATGGAGGTATGTGCGAAATGTATGGTGGCAGATGGTGTCGAAGGCTGCAGAAAGGTCAAGGAGGATGAGGGCCACGGTTTCCCCTTTGTCGAGCTTTCTCCTGATGTCATCGGTAGCAGCGATGAGAGCGGTCTCGGTGCTGTGGTTCTTGTGGAAGCCAGACTGGGAGATGTCGAGTAGGCTGTTGTCCTTCAGGAAGCGAGACAATTGGGTGTTGACTATCTTCTCGATGACCTTTGCTGAGAAGGGGAGCAGGAAGATGGGTCGGTAGTTCTGGAGGTCTTCGGGGTCAGACTTGTTTTTTTTTAGCAGGGCGTTGACTTCGGCGTGTTTCCAGCTCTCCGAGAAGGTGGCGGTCTCGAAGGAGCTGTTGATGATGGTACGGAGCTGGGGAGCGATGATTTGGCTGGCTTTATTAAAGACATGGTGAGGGCAGGGGTCAGCTGGTGAACCGGAGTGGATGGTGCTCATGGTCTTGGTGGTTTCCTCGTCATTGGTGTGGGTCCAGGCACTCAGGAGGTTGGTGTGGATGGGTGCGTTGGGTCTGCGTTGGCAGTGGTGGTCGGTGGTGCGAAACTGCCATGGATGTCCATGATCTTGCAGTGAAAAAAGGTGGCGAGGGAGTCACAGAGGTCTTGCGAGTGGGGGGGGTCGGCTGAGCAGGACTTGGAGTTTGTGAGTTCCTTGATAATGCTGAAGAGCTCCTTGCTGTTGTGTGCGTTGTTTTCAATTCGTTCTTTGTAGCTTGTAAGGAGATGTAGCATGCTTTGCTGGCCGAGTAATATATTTACCAGCGAATACGATGATGGCCCAATAAGTAGCTAACTTCAACCTGCAAATAAAATGCTGGCTGAATAAGAAGCTATGGTAAATGAGGACTTCCTTCATGGGTATTCCTGTGGATATGTTGGTAATAAGTACCATCGCTGATCCTTGGGCACCACCCCACAGAAATTCTCTTTGGTAAACCAAACTGTACGGAGTATGCAAAGGTGTGGAATTTCAGGTGTAACCAAGGCATCACAGGACGTAGTGCATGGGGCACCCCTATCCTAGTTTGGTTGTAAATATCTGCAATAATTGGGGTAGAATGGCCCCCTCACCCTCCTGTATCCTGGTACCATTGCACCTGTTTCACAATTTAGAGCTAACCCCTCTGTGTGGATTATGTCTGTGTTTTGCAACATGTCAACTCTGTGGCCTTCGAAACATAGTACATCACTGGAAAGAATAATACTATCAGCAAATTACATAACACACACCACAGATTGAACAGAAGACCCAGGTTACTCATACCTGTTCCTGTAAATTACAAGCGGATCCTGACATCCTGTGAAACAAGGTGTACCTGAAGTACTCCTCAAGATTGCCTAATATGTGTTGGTACTCATCATATAAAACAACATGCCTACTTACAAATTGTTTCCGTCTTTTGAGCATTAGCTGAAGCAGCAGGATGGCGGCACTTTTTGAGACTGGGGCACACTTTACAAGTGGCTGAAAAAAATAAATAATATTTATCTGACCCTGAAGTTACCACCCTGCCCTCCACCCCCCATGGGTTCTGTAAGGAAATGCCTCTTTTGTACATTCACCCCCACATTTGTGGACTGATGCTTCTGGTTTGTCAACTCTGAGAGTGCACTGAGGCCTGTTAACCAGACCTCAGTGCAGTGTTCCAACCTTTTACCACGTGTATGTCGAATTGCCTATCCCCAAATCACAAGTACTGACTTACTTTTAAGTCTCTAGCATATGGTACCCAGGGTACCCCGGCATATAAGGCAGACTGTCCAACTAGGGCTGCAGCACTGATTGTTCCACCCTGCGTGTGACAAAACGCAAAATGGCACCCAGCCTGCCACTGCATAATGCAAAAGCAGTGGTCACACTGCTAGTTCAATTTTGCCATTCAAACCAATGGCAAAGCCACCCCTTCCCTTAACAATATATGTAATGCACCCCTAAGGAAGGCCTCCTACAGAGCCCTATGGCTGTAAGCTGTTTATTATTAATTAGAACACATAGGCCCTCATTACAACATTGGCGGTAAATCCCGCTTACCGCCGTGCAGAAGACCGCCAACACACCGCCGCGGAATTCCGCCACAGCTATTACTACCCACAGCTCGGAATCCGCCAAAATCTAGACACCCACACAAGTCCGCCACACCAAAGGTCAGTGATAAACTGGCGATAACAAAACCTCCACAGCCACGCCAACAGGAATACGCCCACACTATCACGACCCACTAATCCACGCAGTGGTTTTTTAATCGCGGTATTCCATTGGCGGTACACACCGCTGCGCTCAAAATACACACACATTTACAAAACACTACCACATTGGACAAATCGAAATACACACACCTGATACACATACACACACCACTCTCACACACCCAATACAATATAATACACCCACCCACATTACCCACAAACCCTTACAATGAAACATTTGGACGAAGCAGAGAGACAGAAAAGCAACGATCACACCAGCATACAGAGGCACACAACACCATCACTCATACACATCCACGCACAAAACACCACACACCCCTAAACATCACCACATACATCAGAACATACACCACCTCACACATCACCCACACCAGCCCATGGCACCGCAAAGACACCCCAGGTTTTCTGAGGAGGAGCTCAGGGTCATGGTGGAGGAAATCATCCGGGTAGAGCCACAGCTATTCGGATCACAGTTGCAGCACACCTCTATAGCTAGGAAGATGGAGCTATGGCGCAGAATCGTGGACAGGGTGAACACAGTGGGACAGCACCCAAGAACTAGGGATGACATCAGGAAGAGGTGGAACGACCTACGGGGGAATGTGCGTTCCGTGGTCTCAAGACACCACATTGCGGTTCAGAGGACTGGCGGTGGACCCCCACCTCCTCCCCCACAACTAAC
Source organism: Pleurodeles waltl (assembly GCF_031143425.1). Lineage (NCBI taxonomy): Eukaryota > Metazoa > Chordata > Amphibia > Caudata > Salamandridae > Pleurodeles > Pleurodeles waltl. The sequence continues at coordinate 427,118,997 of NC_090445.1, read as the reverse complement.
AACATGGGAGGAGCAGGTCTTGGCTATACTGCATCCTGTGGGCCTCGCAGGAGTAGCTGGAGGAATGGACTCTGTAAGTCAAATGTTTAACTACCATATACCCCACCCTACCTGCATGCTATCACATACCCCCACCCTCACCCCATCACTCCAACTCCTCACATATGTCCCACTATCACAAACCACACATCCCAACACCAAGCCCTGCATGCAACAACAGAGCATGGACACCCATCACCAATGCATGTCCACCACACAGATCCCCAAACCAAATATCACACAAGGTCCTACACAAGAATGTAAGCACTGGGGTACAGGGTCACCCACCCATTTCACACCATGGCACACACAGATGCAATAATCATGCCTTTACACCCCTGCAGGATCCCTACCCAACGTCACCGGACAGGAGGTTCCAGACATGTCCACTCCCCCCACAGAAGAGGCCCACAGTGATGACAGCAGCTCTGTCCAACTGGATCTAGATGACCAGCCCGGCCCATCTGGGACCTCTGGACAGTCGGTTCCCCTTACACAGTCACAGGCCACCACAGAGCCTCCCCCCTCAGGAAACACCAGCACAGCACCCACCCAGCGGGCCCATACCTCGGTCCCCAGGACACGTCAAGCAGCAGTGTGTCCACCACTACAGGGACCCCAAGCAAACTCACCACCCCAAGAACAGAAGGGACCTGGGGGCAGTGGCAGTGGGCACACGGTTCAGGGGACAGAGGCCCAGGAAAACCAGGGAACTGGGAGGTCTGCTGTGTGACAGGGGGAGGACAGGTCCAGGGAACCCACTCTCCACGAGGCCCTCTCTAACATCATGGGAGCGTACCATCATTCCCAGGAGACGATGGCAATGGTACTGGCCAAGTTTCAGGAGACCCAGCGGCTGCCGGAGAAACCATATTTGGGGTTCAGGGAGGAACTCAAGTCCATCAACACCACCCTGGGCACCATTGTAGGGGTGCTGAAGGACCTTGTGAACACCAGGAGGGACACTGTGGCACAACAAGGGGCCCCTGACACTAGCCCGGACGATGAACTTCCCACCACCTCTGCCGGCGCCAGTGGACAGGAGGCACCGCCACAGGACCACGACACCAGCACCCCACCCCCTGCAGATGGAGAACCACTCCGCAAGCGGTGCCTGAGATCCAGGACAAAGACAGAGAACAATGCCAAGACCCCCGCCAAGAAATGAGACCACCCTGAATGTCATCCTTCTGTCCCACTTTGTCACCCTGTCCATCCTTAAACTCCCCTAGCTCCACTTCCTATGCCCCTTTGGACAATGCACCTGTGAGACAAATAGACTGGACTCTGCCATGGACATTCCTCCACCATCACCCCTGACCATTTTACAACCCCCTCCACGTTTTTGAACTTAAATAAACACCCTTGAATCACAAAACAAGCTGGAGTCAGTCTGTGCTTTCACAATTGTGTATTTGCAATAACTGAGGAAAAACCCAATGCCCAATCTAATGTCTACATACCTATGTAACACAGCTCTAGTCCATGAGGTAACATAGCAGAGTTCACACAGTGGGACCCACATCTGTGAAATTGAAAGGCAAAGTGACAAATCAGGGTCCATACACTGGGTGAAAGTGACAGACAGATGATAGGTCTAACAATTGTATCAGATGTAGGAGGCAGTGATGTCTTCTTACCTGTGTCTCACTGGAAGTATTGCTGGATCACGGTGTTTCTGTTGTCTATGTCCTCTTAGTCAGCCTCCTCTTCTTCACTGTCCACAGGCTCCACAGCTGCCACAAGACCTCCTCCTGGACCATCCTCCTGCAGAAAAGGCACCTGTCGTCGCAAAGCCAAGTTGTGCAGCATACTGCAGGCCACGATGATCTGGCACACCTTCTTTGGTGAGTAGTATAGGGAACCACCTGTCATATGGAGGCACCTGAACCTGGCCTTCAGGAGGCCAAAGGTTCTTTCAGTAATCCTCCTAGTTCACCCATGTGCCTCATTGTAGCGTTCCTCTGCCCTTGTCCTGGGATTTCTCACTGGTGTCAGTAGCCATGACAGGTTGGGGTACCCAGAGTCACCTGCAAATGTTGAGGGACAACTGTTAGACACACACTAACTCTTAGTGACAACCCCAGACCCACACAACTATTCACACGGTATAGGGCCCTTGTCCTCACCTAATAGCCACACACAGTGCATCTGGAGTTGCCCCATCACATAAGGGATGCTGCTATTCCGCAGAATGTAAACATCATGCACTGAGCCAGGAAACTTGGCGTTCACATGGGAGATGTACTGGTCAGCCAAACACACCATCTGCACATTCATAGAATGGTTGCTCTTCCGGTTTCTGTACACCTGTTCCATCCTGCGGGGGGTTCCAATGCCACATGTGTCCCATCAATGGCACCTATGATGTTGGAGATATGTCCCAGGGCATAGAAGTCACCTTTCACTGTAGGCAAATCCTCCACCTGAGGGAACACAATGTAGCTGCGCATGTGTTTCAGCAGGGCAGACAACACTCTGGACAACTTGTTGGAGAAAATAGGCTGGGACATCCCTGATGCAATGGCCACTGTTGTTTGAAAAGACCCACTTGCCAGGAAATGGAGTACTGACAGGACCTGCACTAGAGGGGGGATTCCTGTGGGATGGCAGATTGCTGACATCAGGTCTGGCTCCAACTGAGCACACAGTTCCTGCATTGTGGCATGATCTAGTCTGTAGGTGACTATTACATGTCGCTCTTCCATTGTCGACAGGTCCACCAGCGGTCTGTACTCCGGAGGATGCTGCCATCTCCTCACCTGCCCCAGCGGACGTGCCCTATGGATGAGAAGAGCGAGCACAGAGACAGCCAAGACTGAGGTAGGAAAAAAACAATAGTCTTGCACACATTTGTCAATACGGCATGTGCCTGTCTCTGTGTATATGCAAGGCCTATATATGTGTGATGCATTAAAAAATAATGCCAAGTGGCCACCTGAAATGGCGGCTGCCTGACCTGTAATGTGGGACAAGGGGATATGAGGAACCTGCGCTGGCGTTGTACACCGTCGCGGTAGGCGGTCAAAGACCGCAGCACAATCCTGCATTGGTTAACATTGGGCCCTATGGGTCCCAGGAGCCAATGACGATGCACGCTGGCGGTGACGGTACGCACCGCCGTGGACGTGACCGCCATTTTCTCTCTGTTCATTCACTTGATACCTGATCTTTGACAGGAGAGGACCTACACTGCAAGTGCTGCTGTGAGCTCAGTCTGGAAGCGAGGATGGCTCATGTGTCTGGTGAAAGGGCCCCTGACTTCACGCCAGAGGAGTTGGAAAAACTAGTGGATGGGGTCCTCCCCCAGTACATGCTACTCTACGGTCCTCCAGACAAACAGGTGAGTACACTGTGAGCATGCTGTATGGGCAATGCCTGTTTGGAGTGGTGTGGATGGAAGATATGGGGGGAAGATGAGGCCTGCATGATCGGACGGTGAGTGTAGTGCATCAGGGCAAGGGTGGGAACATGGGACAATGACTGTGACGGTCCGGACGGTAAAAGTGTTAAATTTTCCCCTGTACTATTCCTCTAGGTCAGCGCCCACCAGAAGAAGGATATTTGGCGTGCCATCGCCAAGGACATCCGGACCCTGGGGGTCCACCACAGACGGAGCAACCACTGCCGTAAAAGATGGGAGGACCTTCGCCGCTGGAGCAAGAAGACGGCTGAGGCCCAGCTGGGGATGGCCTCCCAACGTGGGAGGGGTACCCGTCGCACCATGACCCCACTGATGTTCAGGATCCTGGCGGTGGCGTATCTGGAGTTGGATGGGCGCTTGAGGGCATCACAGCAGCCACAAGGGGGTGAGTACACTCACATTCAGCTGACTCTGGGTAGGGGAGGTGGGCACTGCGTTCCCCTAGGCTAGGGCGAGCTTTGTAGGCAAAGACCCTTTATGAGGCAGGCTAAGTGGCACCCCATCCCCACCAGTGGTAAGAGCCATCTCACCTAGTCAGGATCCTGTGACCTCCATGTGTGCAGCAATCGGGCATGGGCCATGTGCCCAATGTCCCTGTGATTAATTAGGGAACTCCAAGTGCATGGCGTAGTGCAGAGGGCTGCTGTGTCTGTAGTGTCTGCCAACGGTAGTGGTATTGCATGCACTGAACATGTCTTTCTTCTTTCTCCCCCCCTTTTTGTGGTCTCCCATTAGCATCATCAGGCGGAGGAGCTGTGCCACCAGAGCAGGAGGGAGCTGCATCCCACATGGCCCTGGAGTGCCAGAAAACAGAGTCTGAATTCACCAGTGGGATGGAGTGCGAGGGGAGCTCCACGGCAGGGACAGGAGCTGAAATCAGCAACACAGACTCTTCATCTGATGGGAGCTCCCTTGCGGTGGCAGGCCCCTCTGTGCCCACCGCATCTACAGGTACGGCCGCCACCCCCTACCAGCACCGCCCTCCCAGCAGCCCCTCAGCGTGTGTCCCGTGGCCGCTCACCCAGGAGGGTGGGCATCTCCTTTGCCCCAAGCACCTCAGGCCCTGCCCCAGTCAGCCCTGCTGCCCTCAGTGAGGAGGCTATTGACCTCCTGAGATCCCTCACTGTTGGGCAGTCTACCATTCTGAATGCCATCCAGGGTGTAGAGAGGCAGTTACAACAAACAAATGCATACCTGGAGGGCATTCATTCTGGCCAGGCAGCCCAACAGAGAGCATTTCAGGCTCTGGCCTCTGCACTGATGGCAGCCATTGTCCCTGTGTCCAGACTCCCCCCTCCAACTTCCTCCACCCAGACCTAATCCCCAGTACCTCAGCCTATCCCAAGCACACCATCAGACCAGCATGCACACAGCTCAACACACAAGGGTGGCTCTGGCAAACATAAGCACAACACATCCCACAAGCACTCACACAAGCATCATACCCATGCACCCATACCAACATCCACTGCCTCCACTGTGTCCCCCTCCTCCACGTCTCCCTCCTCCCTCCCTGTCACGTTTCCACTCACACCTGCATGCACTACATCTTCAGCCACTACCTTCATCACCAGCACGCCCATCACCACACACTGCTCACGTGCACTCACCACCCCACTACCATTCACACATCCCCAGTGTCCTCTCCCAGTGTGTCTGTGAGACCTCCTCCCAAACTACACAAACGCAGTCACACACCCACCCAAGAGCCATCCACCTCACGACAGCCTCCAGCCCATGCACCTTCACCCAAAGTCAGCAAACGAACACCTCCTACAACCACTACCTCTTCCTCCACTCCCAAATCCCCTCCATCTACCCGTCCCAGTGTGTCAAAAAAACATTTCCTCTTAAATGTTCCCCTACATCTCTCCCCCCCTCGTCCGTCCCCTAGGGCCCGCCTTTCCAGGTCCCAACCCAGCACCTCAGCCACCACATCACCGGCCACAGTGGTTCCAGCAATACCCGGTTTTTGGAGTGCGCCAAGCAACAGGGCTGCCAGTGTCCCAAGGAGCGAGGCCAAGGACATTCCCCCACCTCCAAAACAGAAGAAGTTGCCCACATCCCAGAGGGAGAAGGCCAAAACAACATCCACCAAGGGCTCAGCCAAGACAAGTGTGGGGAGTGGCAAGACAGCTGCGCTAGCATCCAAGGTGGGGAAGGGCCTGAAGCAGAAAGGCAAGTCAACATCGCCGCCAACCTGCACGGCGGACAAGACCGCCACCGGCACTGCCACATGCACCGCTGCCAAGGACACCGCCGCCAGCAGCCCAGATACAGAGCCCTTCAGCAGCACTGCGGTCAGTGAGCCAGCCACCAGCACTGCCATTACAGACACCGCCACCAGCACCGTGGTCAGTGAGCCAGCCACCAGCACTGCCATTACAGAAAACCACTGCCAGCACCGCGGTCTGTGAGCCAGCCGCCAGCCACCAGCACCGCCATTACAGACACCGCCGCCAGCTCCGCGGTCAGTGAGCCAGCCACCAGCACCGCCATTACAGACACCGCCGCCAGCACTGCGGTCAGTGAGCCAGCCACCAGCACCACCATTACAGACACCGCCGCCTGCACCGTGGTCAGTGAGCCATCCATCAGCACCCCCATTACAGACACCGCCGCCAGCACTGCGGTCAGTGAGCCAGCCACCAGCACCGCTGCCACTATGACTGCCACAAGCACCGCAGCCATAATGACCGGCGCAAGTGACACCCTGAGCCGGTGGCACCACTGCATACATAGCGGCCATCCACAGTGGTCATCCGTACGTGGCTGGTGGTCAGTTCCAGGGGCCTGGGCAGCTTCCATGTTGCCCCACCGTCAGTGGAGTATCACATCCACTACCTCTGTCCTTGGCAGGATGAAGCACTCTGGGCACAAAGCCCCCTCTAGAACCAGTGGAGACTGTTATCCACTTGAGAGACTGTGACTTTGCACTCCCCAGGATAAAGCAGTGGGCAAACCACCCAATGGAGAGACTTGAGAGACTGTGGCTTTGCACTCCCCAGGATAAAGCAGTGGGCAAACCACCCACTGGAGAGACTCGAGAGACTGTGGCTTTGCACTCCCCATGATAAAGCAGTGGGCAAACCACCCCTTGGAGAGACTTGAGAGACTGTGGCTTTGCACTCCCCAGGATAAAGCAGTGGGCAAACCACCCACTGGAGAGACTTGAGAGACTGTGGCTTTGCACTCCCCAGGATGCAGCAGTGGGCAAACCACCTACTGGAGAGACTTGAGACTATGGCTTTGCACTCCCCAGGATACATCAATGGGCATGGAGCCCCCTTGTGAAGCTGGCGTCATGCACTCATCCGGCTGAGGTGCCCCCACTTCCCTTCACCCTGAGGTGCCTGTTTTATTTCGATCTGATGCCCCTGCAGTCTTCTCTCCGTTTCGATCTGGTATCTTGTGTGGGCCTTGCCCATGCATTTTGGGCCCAGTGGTCCACGGACTATATAGGGGCAGTACCTGGTCTTGAATTCTTGGTGTACATATTTGTTTATAGTGTATATACATTTTTGACTAATGGATGTTTATTGATTACAATGGTTACATCATTTACTTTTGTCATTGCGTTCTTCCAGGGGGACTGGGGGAGTAAATGTAATGTTTCAGCATGTATTGGTGTGTGTGTTGTTGTAGGTGGGGGTGGGGGTGTTGCGAGTTGCGTGTATGTGTCACTCTCTTTTCCCTTCCCCCTCCCCTGTGTCGTAGGTGCTGTACTTACCGTGGTCGCCGCCGCCGTTGGTCGTGCTCCTGGTAGAGGAGCAGAAAGACAATTGCAGGGAGTATTTGGAGTTCAGGCTCCATGGTGTCCTGGTTCCTCGTGGAATGTGTAGAGGTGAGTGATTTTCCTTCCAAGTCCTGTTTCTGCCGTGTTTTCCGCCCCGGAAAAGGTGGCGGATTGGCCTGCCATAATAGTGTGGGCGGTACATTGTCTTCCGCCTGTCTGTTGGCGGTGACCGCCATGCTGTTTGTTTTTACCGCCGTGGCGGTTGGAGTGTTAAAGTGGCTTTCTATGTTGGCGGTTTCCACCATGGTCATAATTCCATTTTTTTTACCACCGGTCTGTTGCCGGTATTACCGCCTCTTTACCACCGACCGCCAGGGTTGTAATGAGGGCCATCATTTTTATATAGGTCATAGCAGCAACACCTCAAAAGTGTTGTTTTACTGTAGAAAAGTTATTAACCCCATTGGCTAGTACAGGGTTACCGGCTGGCACCCCAGGCTGGCTAACTTGAACTCAATGGAACTACCTAACTGGATACTATAAGGTATCAAATTAATTGCAGCATCAAACTCAACCTGATGCCCATGTTTAATTTATTGTTACTATAAAAGTAATGAAAATGTTAGAAAGTTGCCACTCTGTGACCCAGCTGGACCAGTAGCCTCACACTGGCACTGGCCAACAGGTTGACAGGCCTGGGGAGTTGTGTTAATGACTCCCAGGTATATGAACAAAAGCAGTCTGAAGCAGGGTGGGGGTGTTACCGCCCCTTTGCAGGAAGCCACTGAGGATGTTAGCCCAAAAGCTGAACTTCAAAGGGGAAGTCGCCTTTGGTGGGCAAATGGAGATCACACTCGGGTAGATAGGCTGGTGACAGGGACAGAGAGGGGAAACCAGTTTCCAAACCAGTTTTCCTTTGGGAGTGTAGCCCACAGGTATCCACACCTCTAGATTGAGTTACCAAGCTCCTAACAGCCAAGGAAGGGAGTGGGAGTGGGCAAAATAGTGTACTTTGGGATTGTTAGGCTACACATGTTGCCTGAAAGTCATCACCAGAAGGGAGGGGACCTGATAGCTCATTGGCAGTGACACAGTGGCCACCTCATGGCACTTTCCTGGGATAAATATGGCACCCCTGACACCTTGAACCTTAGATCACATCAGAAATGGAACAAGGATGACCAAAGGATGTAGCCAAATCAAAGAAGGACTGCCCTGCTGACTCCTGGACTGCACAAAGAGGCTGCACCATCTGCTGGACTGCACCTGCTGCATCTTGGGCTAGCGAAGTTGGGACTGTGCCTCCTGGCTCACGAAAAAGTTGTGCCCCAGATCAAAGGAATAACTCCAAGAATCATGCAGATGATCCCCTGGAATCAGTTCCAGGGACAAAAAAGCTCAAGAAGCAGAAACCAGCAAATTGGTAGCCAATTCAGAAACTTGCAGCTGGCTGCCACTGGGCTCCCCAAGAGACCAATCCTGAATGGCTAAAGTTGCACTAGAGACAGCTGGACCCAGGAGAGTGTCATCAGAGTCCAAATTAGTTGCCTCCACTAAGGGATTTCACTCTGGCATTCTACTGTCTCAAAGAGGACTTTGTGGGACCCGACCTCTTTTACAAAGTTGCCCACATCACTCGTGGATTGAGGAATCACTACAAAGGTACCCCCTTTGACTGCACATCAACTGGGGCATCTTTGATCATATTTTCCTACTGTATCACCAGCATCAGCACCACTCCATTGTAGTCTATGACGGTTGTGCTGTAAAGTTTGAACCTGGACTGGAAAATGCTCTGGTGGCCAGATAACTTTCTAAATCTACCACATTGGGTCCCCCCATACTTTCATCTTATTGGATTTGGTCACACAAGCTGGGCCGGAGTAGCCAAATCAAATATTACAAACTTTTGAAAAGTTTACAAACTTTTGACTGAGGAATGCTTGTTTGAGGTTGAATTGAAAAGTGATAAACCCTTTAAGAAGTCATATCTCCAGATCCCTCTAGCACATTTTGCTCATCCTGGACTCTAAAAAATCCTAAATATATTCCTTATTTTTATAAATTGGTGTTGTGCTTCTTTCGTGTTGTGTGGCTTTCTTATTTTCTTGTTCGGTACTGTTAAATGCTTGGTACTAAGTTCCTTTGTGCAAGTCTTTCTAATCGAAAGCCATAGCTAGACAGGGTTGAGCTTAAGGTTGTTCAAATGAGCCTCACTGGACCCAAGACAGTTTTCACACGGTAAAGCTGCACAGCCCTAACATATAATACACCCAAATCCTCACAGATACTCAGTATCAGTGGAAGAGGGGGAAATTGAGTCCATTAAGAATTAGACCCTAATGGGGAAGTTGGTAATGGTGGGTCTGATGCCCCTGATAATTTTTCATTTTGACTCAAACTTTCACCCAGAGATTTCAGCTGCATTCCGCAGCATAAATCTCCTGGTAAAAGCAAACAGATCTTTAGTTTTCCAGTGTATATCCTAATTACGACTGGGCTGGAAATGAGGAGCCACTTGTAATTAGATCCTAAGTGAAATAAAGAGGCTAGGGGAAGAAGCACATGCAGAATATGGTTCAGAGGCCATACGCAAAGGAAAATACCTCAAGTTATGTACACATTGTCGCACCAGGGCAAGGAGAACTAGGTCAACGGTCCCAGTATATTTTACTCTCTTACCCATCAGAAAGTCTCCCTATATTTAGGGGGTTGTTATAATAAGATTGGACTGACCAGGGCCCATCTCATAATAATTTGATGTCCCAAACCCAGGCATTCTGGTCATCGCAGAACCCCCAAATGTGAATGGAAATGGTGGGCTGCACGCATCAGAAAGGAGGAGAGTTTAATTCCTAAAGAACACACCCTAATGGATTCAGAGGGTCATGCGGAGAGGACAGGGCCAAGGAGAGTTTCCCATAGCACCAATATCCTATAGCCCCACCATTCAAGTCCCACATTGTACATTGCCTTCGCAGATGTGCATGCAAACCATGACTGTGAACCACAGAAATAAAACCAGGACACATCAGATTTTTGTTTGAGAAAACTTGGCTCCAGGTTTATCATTGCATATGTATGCAAGAAAAAATTGGGTTAACATATGGGCGATCCAGGACGGCAGACTGACGAACCCACCTATGCTGGCTGCCCACCTGATTGGCCAAGAAGAACTGGGACTACACACTTTTGTGCGCTCTACCTTTTTGGAGTCTTCCACCCTGTGGACTGCTTAGAGTTAAACTCACGCCAGCGGTGAAGCAGTGCAGGGCAAGCCCCCAGTTGCTCAGGTTTACAATTGCCCATGGGACTAACAGGGCACAGTCTTTTTTTGGGAGGGGTCCTGCCACAAGTGCTCCCGAGGAGTTAGCCTGCAGCGCCCTTCTGTGCTCTCTACTTTGTTGATTTCTGTGCCAAAGTCCTTTGGATCGCACTATAACTCCTCCGGCAACACAAAATAGTAGAATCTCTATGCCCATTTACAATCATAAATAACTTTGTGAAGATCTTGGGAGTAGGAGGGAGGATGTTACTGAAAGGGACCAAGTTATACAAATGCAATTACAATGCAAAGCTGTAGAGTAAGTAGAAGAGGAAATGTTGGGACATTTGACAAAGTTAATCGCTAGAAAGATTGTCCTAAAGTGCAGTCCAAAGAAGGGAAAAGCATATGGGAATGGCAGCAGGGTGTTCAGAAAATGTTGTCTCTGAGCATGCATTCCATACAGCCAGTTTAATGCCAGCTACCTTATTGTCTGCTAAGATTGGAGCAATAAAAGATATACTTTCCCATTGTTTGAGAAGACCATCGTATGGTTACATTGAATATCTCTGCAATAGAAATGTTTCTTAAAGCAGTACAAGCAGCTTTTCCTCTAGTGAACCAAGATTTGGTTTTCCATGTTGGGACTTTTTTGATGTCTTGTGAAATTGGATAATTGAAGATACTATTAGTCTTGAAATGGACTACTTCATCATTGCTAAATCTCTTGAAGCCACCACATAATTGACAGCATGTTTTACAGGTAATTCCCTCTGCTTACTTAATTTGCAACAGTGATTCCCTACATTAATGTTACTGGCAAATTGCCCATCATTCTCACGAAGGGAAAGATGCTTAGCTTTTCCCAAAGTATGCCAACTTATAGTGAATTACTGATACCTTTGTTATAGCTTTGTGATCACTATTTTATGTGAACAGGACCGCTTTTTATCAGAAACAAAATAACCAAATACATCCAACAAAGAAACCTCCGCTCAAGATTGGCACCCCGCCTTAGAACACCACCATACAAGAAAAAGACAATAGGTGGTACATCCTTCTCTGTTCAAGCAGCCAAACTATGGAATTCATTACCCCCAACTATAAGAGCTACAGATAACATTCTTGTCTTCAGAAAACTACTCAAGAGTTGGCTCTTTCCTTCACAACCACCATATTCAAACAACTATGGACTGCATATGCCTATGTTGATAAATATTTTTTTCTGATTATGTGTATATTTCTAGTTATGTATAGTTGTGATGCTATTAATTGTGTTTGACCAATGACTTTGTGTTTCACCACTGCGCATATTAGTTGCTCAATGTTCACCAGTAGCACATTATTCAGTTTAGCTGCCTATTGGCTTTAACATGGCATTAGCCATTACATGTTGTATTCAGTTTAGCTTCCTATTGGCTCTAACATGGCATTAGACATTACATTTGGTATTTAGGTTAGCTGCCTATTGGCTTTAACGTGGAGTTAGACATTGCAGTTGAGACATTGCAGATGAGCTGTGTTTTTCCAAGCTGTGTTTTTCCACATGATAGACCATGCTGTGTTTTTCACACCAAACCCTAGCTGATAAGAGAGCGTACATTTGGTGTTTTCCTTTCTGCTCACCCTTGGGAAGAGGAGGGGTCTAGGAGATCTGGCCAGTCTCCAAAGGCTTGCTTTCCTTTCCCGCGTCTGAGAGGAGGGGGCACGTTTTTGGAACGATGGCCCTGGGCAACAGCGAGGGGGGAGAAAGATCTTGACTTCAGACAGGAACGGATGTCAGTTGCCTGTCTCCCGTTTGGGTAGAAAATATCTTTCTCGCAGTTGAATCGGAATCATCAACTTGCAGACCTCAGAAAGATGAAGCGGACTGATAGGCCCTACGGTGATGCAATTTTGACGTTTATGCTTTGCTTTGAAGTTATGCTATAATATAATCACACGTATTTGCTGTGTACATTGCAACTGAGAAGTACTTTGATATATTTAGCTTTAATTGCTGCGACTACTTTTAAACGTGTGCTTCTAACCTACTAATTTAGTTTTTCAGGAACGTCGTGGTGAAGTAATAATAACAATAAATGTCTTCTTTAAACTAAGAAGTGCATTCCAGAGAAGTTTTGTAAGCTTGGTCATAAGATAAGAGAAGGAAAGCAAAGCATTTTGGCGTTAATCGGCAGTCTGGGAGTCGGAGTTAGAGATTGGAAGAGCACTATTTAAAAGTGTAATTGTTTTTTGTTGTTTAGAGAATTAAAGAAGCACGGCAGACCATGTTTGAAAATGCATGTGAAGTTAAACTGCCTTATGGTGCTGAGAAACATGTTTTCTTGTTTATCAGGACTTTGTGAGTCTTGGGATGAGTGCTTTGATAAAGCATATTTAGAAAATGTGCCTTTTGAAAGAAATGATGTTCCTTTTGTTCTTGACAGAAGGGTTTGGATACTTTTTTCTGCTTACAGAAAAATGTAGGAGAGATGTAGGCAGTTAGAACATGAAAATAAGAATTTACGGGAGCAAATTAGCCAGAACACATTAATGCAAGATAATGCTGAAATCTATAAAACTGCTGTTTTAGAATAATCTGGCTATTCCCATTCCAGTAATGAGAAGGTTAAAAAAAGTGAGCCTCTTGAGAAGAGCGTCGATCTGCAGAGCAGCCCACAGTTTTTGGCAGTTGAAGTGCATTGCTTAACAGATTACACTGAGAAGAGAGTTGAGAATGTTATTTTCAGACCGCTTTTGCAAAGTACGATGTTTAAAATGAATTCAGACAAGGCAGCAGTACTGTCGCAAAATGTGCAGTTACTGGGAATTCAGTGGAATCCAGAAAATAGACAGATGTTGTCACAAGAAAAACAAAAGATTTTAGAGTTTCTTACTATTTGCACTAAGCAAGAGACACTAAGTTTCACAAGCTTGTTTGATTTTTGGAAACAGTATAGCCCTCATCTGGGTGAAATCTTAACACTTTGGTACAAAGTAACTAGGAAAAAACATGAGCAGCTGCGCGCTTTTGATTTGGCAAATGAAATAATTCAGACTTGAGGTTTCTGCGCAGTGCAAGAGGGAAAAACTGATTTACATGTAAGTCAGGAACAGGGGAAGACAAAAGTGCCCCTGGAACTTTAGATTAAGCTTTCGACTTGTTATTGGGCTATAGTGAATACTGCGCAAATGACATTAAATGATAATGTAATTCGGAAACCTGAAATATCAAGCATGCAGTGGGTGAGGAGTTCACCTAAATCTCACAGTATAGGACAGGCACAGGAGGATAGTATCATACACTGGATCTGGTACATGCAAGAGAGGGCTAGAGTCACTGCAGCCCGACATGAACAGGTGTCACAAGCCCCTTTTTAGGATGAGGAAAGGGTGCAGGGAGCACCACAGGTAAAAGAGTCACCAGTGAAATTGAGTGCACCATTTGAATTTGTGTCCCCTGAGGATAAAAAGCATGTTTGTTTGACTAATGATTCATTGACTGAAAAGTTGTTGTCTACCACAGGAGAAGGAACAGAGTTGTACAATGTGTGTCAGACTTTAAAGCAAGAGCTGCTTGAGATGTGTTATTTTTACACTGATTCTTGGTTCACTGCCAATGGTTTAGCCGTTTGGTTTTCCACATGGCTTGTACATAACTGGTTCAATTCCCTTGCAGATGTTAAAGAGAAAAATTCAGAGAGAGAAGTGTCCACCCAGAATTCTGACTTAGTGGGGATGGCTAAGTGGGTGCACCAGAAATGTGGACCTCTGGGAGAAAAAGCCACTTACAGGTGGGCAGAGATTAGAGAGATGCACATTCCCCTAGATTTGATAAAAACTGTGATTTTGCAATGTCCTATTTGTCAGCACACACAACAGCAATCTGTCCCACAAACAGTCAAAGATCAGTTGGGGAGAGGAAAGTTACCACAACAGATATGGCAAATTGATCAGGTTTTAGGGGGAGTAATTGCTGAAGATTACCAAGGAGAAATGAAAATGATGCTGATAACTAGAAGAGAATCTGATTTATTCATATAGATCGGAGACAGAATTGCCCAACTTGTCAAAAGTGCAGTGAATGGAGGTTTGCTAAAGAAGGAGTCTGCCCCAGCCCTTCTGACAGTGCAAGGAAAGGGAAGCTGTGGTGCAGCAGATAAAAACTTCAGAGCTAAGGTGTAGGTTGAATCCCCAAATGACCCTCCAGAACCTGCAGAAATCATACTAAAGGGCCCCAAAAACATCCTGCTTATTATAAAACAAGGAAAGGAAGAAGGAGGGCACATTTCAGATGGCAAATGTTATTTGCAAGAAAAGTCGTACTTTTTTCTTTTGCAGATCCTACACGACTCGCCACTGACCATCAGTGTGCTATGTGGTCTCCCTTCAGGTGTGTGCGTGTGGGGTCGGGAAGGGACCGAACCCCCAACCTGAACCTGATTGATTAAAGTACAAACCCCATGGATCCATTTTGCGCAACTGGCGCCTTCAGTTCAAGTTCTACATGGGATCAATATAAAGTTTGTCAACTTGTTTGATTACATTCTTCCACTGGAACTAAGCAACCTTACCAGTTAACTGTCTGTGTTTTTTCGTGTAGAACTCTGACTTTCACTTACATTCCAGCAAACCTTTCAGGTAGACTGTGTACCTTTACATGAGTAGAACTCATGCTACATCAACTTGCTGTTTTAGAGACACTATTATCCCAACCAGAGTATATAGGTTTCAGTCTTTTCATTGTAGATGTATCTGATTTGAAAGGTTATGATATCAATATGTTAATCCACTTCCATTGCTTTACAGTGATTGCTTTTATCATTCAAATCTGATTTGCTTATAACGTTTTTTTTTTTTTTATGTTTTTGTTTTTTGTTTTTGTTTGAAATAAGAGGTATGTAAACAAAAATTCATTGGTCATAGGGTGGAGTGTGATGCTATTAATTGTGTTTGACCAATGACTTTGTGTTTCACCACTGCGCATATTAGTTGCTCAATGTTCACCAGTAGCACATTATTCAGTTTAGCTGCCTATTGGCTTTAACATGGCATTAGCCATTACATGTTGTATTCAGTTTAGCTGCCTATTGGCTTTACCATGGCATTAAACATTATATTTGGTATTTACGTTAGCTGCCTATTGGCTTTAACGTGGAGTTAGACATTGCAGTTGAGACATTGCAGATGAGCTGTGTTTTTTCAAGCTGTGTTTTTCCACATGATAGACCAAACTGTGTTTTTCACACCAAACCCTAGCTGATAAGAGAGCGTACATTTGGTGTTTTCCTTTCTGCTCAGCCTTGGTAAGAGGAGGGGTCTAGGAGATCTGGCCAGTCTCCAAAGGCTTGCTTTCCTTTCACGCGTCTGAGAGGAGGGGGCACGTTTTTGGAACAATGGCCCTGGGCAACAGCGAGGGGAGAAAGATCTTGACTTCAGGCAGGAACGGACGTCAGTTGCCTGTCTCCCGTTTGGGTAGAAAATCTCTTTATCGCAGTTGAACCGGAGTCATCAACTTGCAGACCTCAAGTCAAATCAAATCAAATCAAAAACATTTATAAAGCGCGCTACTCACCCGTGAGGGTCTCAAGGCGCTAGGGGGAGGGGGTTACTGCTGCTCGAAGAGCCAGGCCTTGAGCTGCCTCCGGAATGCAAGGTGGTCCTGGGTGGTCCTGAGGTTGGCGGGGAGGGAATTCCATGTCTTGTCCGCCAGGTAGGAGAAGGATTTCCCACCTGCCGTGGTGCTGCGGATGCGAGGGACGGCGGCGAGTGCGAGGTTGGCGGAGCGAAGTTGACGGGTGGGCGTGTAGAAACTGAGGCGACGGTTGAGGTATTCGGGTCCCTTGTTGTGGAGGGCTTTGTGTGCGTGGGTGAGGAGCCGGAAGGTGATCCTTTTGTTGACGGGAAGCCAGTGCAGGTGTCTTCAGTGGGCGGAGATGTGACTGTTGCCGGGTATGTCGAGGCGTTTTGTATTCGCTGCAGACGTTTCTGGAGTTTAGCGGTGGTTCCTGCGTATAGGGTGTTTCCGTATTCCAGGCAGCTCGTGACGAGGGCGTGGGTCACAGTCTTTCTGGTGTCGGCGGGGATCCAGCGGAAGATCTTTCAGAGCATGCGGAGGGTGAGGAAGCAGGAAGATGATACCACGTTGACTTATTTGGTCATGGTGAGAAGCGGGTCCAGGATGAATCCGAGGTTGCGTGTGTGGTCTGAGGGGGTTGGTGCGGTGCCTAGGGCGTGGGCCACCAAGAGTCGTCCCAGGCGGACGGGGTGTTTCCGAGGATGAGGACTTCCGTTTTTTCTGAGTTCAGTTTCAGATGGCTGAGTTTCATCCATTCTGCGACGTCTTTCATTCCATCTTGTAGGTTGGTCTTGGCACCAGTGGGGTCCTTGGTGAGGGAAAGTATCAGCTGAGTGTCGTCGGCGTAGGAGGTGATGTTGATGTTGTGTTTCCGTACGATGTCGGCGAGGGGGCTCATGTAGACCTCAGAAAGATGAAGCAGAGTGATAGGCCCTACGGTGATGCAATTTTGATTTTTATGCTTTGCTTTGAAGTTACGCCATAATATAATCACATGTACTTGCTGTGTACATTGCAACTGAGAAGTACTTTGATATATTTTGCTTTCATTGCTGCGAATACTTTTAAACGTGTGCTTCCAACCTACTAATTTCATCTTTCAGGAACCTCGTGGTGAAGTAATAATAACAATAAATGTCTTCTTTAAACTAAGAAGTGCATTCCAGAGAAGTTTTGTAAGCTCGGTCATAAGATAAGAGAAGGAAAGCAAAACAATAGTTCTTTAGAAAATATGTATCGCTACTATGTCATAACAATAAAATACACACACACTCTTTAAACCTGTTTGACTAAGTATATTTTACCCATGGTTCTAATTATGTATTGTATGTGCATATGTGTGTGTATTCATGTGTGTTTGTATGTATGTATGTATGTGTATATGTTCTTTCTGTGCTTGGCATGTTTGTGGGTCATTGCATGGCTCTTGGGTGGGTTGTTATACTAGATATCTATAAATTCCTGCTCTCATCTTATCACACTTATCTACCCATCATCATATGTCATGTCTCTATCAAACTATCCTCCATTCCCACTCTGACTCATCCCAAATCCTTTCTACTACTTTCATCTCCTAAATAACTCTGCCTAAGCTCTTCCCTCCGCTTCCACATCTAAGTCACCAAACCTCACTCTACTACCATGACCTCCCACACAACCCTACTAAATTCTCCTGCATTTATCTCACCCTGCTACTATGCTCTCCCTAACCCTTCCACATACTCTTCCCTCCTCCATCCCCCTTTACTCATCCCAAGCCTTTGGGTTGAGTAAATGAAGGATATACTCCCAATTAACACTTCTGGATTTCTTTCCTCCTCCACCCCTCCATTACTCTAGTCAATCTAACTAACAAACTCTCATATCCGCGGATCAAATTAACTCATAATAATACTAAAACTGTACTCATTATTTCCCGATACTAATCCATCACTAATTCTTGTTGCGTTCCAGAGTAGCATGCTACTCACCGAAAAGCGCTTTGACGCCTTGTCAGGGGTAGTGAGCGCTATATAAATACGATTACAATACAATACAATACAAAAAGAGGAATCGGGCTGCTGGCACCAGGTACGTATTGTCCGGTGCAGCCCCCTACCCCCAGGTGTGTGGCCATGCCCCTGAAGTGACCACTGCCTCCCTGGTGGTGAGTTGCCCACTCGCTAGCCAGGTGGATCCCCCCAGACCAGATGGCCTGTGGGTTGTGGGGGAAAGGGAATGAGGCGCTAAGTCCCTGCCTGCCAAAAGGGGGTCACGCTGCATGCGACGCAAGCAGTCACATAGCTAGTCTGGGCGTCAGTTTGCAAGGGGGGGAGGTTGGGCATTCCTAACCTCCTCTTTTCCTGGTTATAGCTGAGTGTGTATTTTTTAACCAATCAAGAACTGTCAAGATTCCCAGGCCCAAGTGTTAGTAGCACAGCTAGGCCAGGTTTTTGATTTGCATTCTGGGAAGGGTAGTCCTGTTTATACCACTGTAAAATCAGGACAAATCTCAGCATGCAAAGTAAAATACCTGGCTGAGCTAGAAATACTTAGTTACTCACGCATGGAGTGAGAGTATTGCAAATTCTCTTTAAATAGGACCCCACATCCTCCAATTTCGCAAGGTCACCGTTTTGAAACTTCCCAAAATGTGTTTCATGTTAAATGTTTTGCCTCTATGAAGCACTTGGACCTTCTCTAAGCATTCTCTTACAGTTTAGATCTTTTGGCTCGACCTATACCGCTGTTTATTTTTCTGTGGACTGCTAAACTGTCTCATATGTTAAAATTCTGCTAATTCTCTTGCTACTTTCTTCTACATGTTAATCCCAAACCCTTACCCGGCATATTTCTATTAGCTCTCTTTTCTGGATACTGGCCTTTTTCTGCTTGCTTGATTTCACATGCATAGATCGGATGCGTATTGTGCATGGATGGAAAATGCTTCAAGAAAATAAACAAACGCCTGAACCAATTGAACCAAACTTGGTAGCTGAGCTACCAGGTCCCCAACAGGGAAAAAAACACCCTTTGGGAAGTATTTGCAATACTCATTAAATGGGCTTCTGTACAATTTCCATTTACCTTATACGAGAAGAGGAGGAGCACCAGTTAAATTACACGTTACCTGCATTGTTTATAGGCAGAGAGAGATAAGTGACTTGCCCAGGAGCACAGGATGTTGCGCCAACGCCAAAACGTAATCTTAGCTCCACAATCGGCAGTTCTGACCGCAGCGCTACATCCTAAGTAGAGGGTGGTAGGCAGAAGCCAAATGAAAGCTCGGCTCGTTATGGGCCTAAAGTTTCAACAGGATTTCGAAATGAGCTCGAGACAGGCTTCAGGCTCGAGTCTGGTTCGAGCTTTCAGTGGCTCACCCACCTCTAAAGAAAACAGTGAAAATGGGCCCCTCAGTCACTAATAAAAGTCCTAAATAGATAACACTGGGCCCTCTTACACCCTTGGCACCGGTCCCTTGTACTTCTTGCGTTAATGATACCCACATGTTTGCTTACAGGCCTCTGAGTTCCTCGTTCTGACGGTCTTTGCTCTTTTTTCCCCCAAAATCATGATTATTTCCTCCCAGCTTCTTCTTATTTTTTTATTATTTTCCTTTTCTACTTTCACTCACTCTTTCCTCCCTTGCTCACTGATCCTTATAGCCTTCATAAGTTTCCTTCTCATCGTTTACATCTACCCTTTCCCTTAACTTCTCTAATTTCTTTTCTAGACCCTACACTTTTCTCCCCTCAACCTGTTCTTTCCATATCCTTCATCCAGTTCTCTTTCATGTCTAGGTCATTTTTCATTCACTACCTCCTTTCACTTCTCTCATCTCCTTCCTCCCTTTATCTACAAATTCTTTTCACCCCTTTCTTTTCTTGTTTACTCATTCGTACATCTTTTTTTCTGGCCTTTATTTCATACTACCCTTCTCTCGCTTTTCCTCTCGTTGCTATCCTTAGCCCTCTACTTTGCTCCATGTCTTCTCATCCTCATTTCTCCAATATCCTCTCCTCCAATTTTCTTTTTCACCCGTCATCTTTAAATCTTGTAATCTTTTCTCTTTCCCTGGCCCCTCCCTTGCATTTTCACCTTTATATCTCCTTCCTTCCTCTCCATTGTCATCACTTGCATTCATTGTTTTGTTCTTCCTATCTCTTTTCCTTTCCTCTATTACAGCTTTTCTTTCTTTACGTTCTGTATTTTCGATATCCTTGCTTAAGCTCTTCTTGGTCTTTCTTTATATTGCCTTTTTCGCACATGCTTTGCTCATTATCTCATCAAATCTCTACCACTCGCCTACTTCTTTGCTGTCCTTTATACCTCCTGTCTTATTTCTCACATCCCTTGCTGCCCTCTACCTATAAGTGGGGAGGGAGGGCAGTAGGCATTTGAGGGCCGGGCCAGACAATGTTCATCTTTGACCCCCCAAATGACACAGGCGCAGCTGGCAAAGTATTTCTTGAAAACTCAATTTAAACTCCGTTTAAAAAAAAACTGCATTCACATTTTAATACAAACCGCCTAATTGGAATAAAACCATATTGGAGTTCAGAAGACGATTCAGCAATAAAAATGTCTTCTTTTAATCTAGATACATTTGCTGTAAGTTAAATGTCAGGCTATTTCTTCTGACAAATTGCCCCTTATCTTCTATTGTGGAGATGTTTAATTTTCATTTCCTCTCTGCAAAGTCAGGGGATTTTTTAAAAGTGAACTGTGTCACAATCTAGTGGGGTTCAGACAGGGACATTGGAATTATGGGGCAGGGGAGGCCCAGATTATGCAGTAAGGTTGTCTACATTAAGTAGCCAGAAAACACTAATTATGCGGCTTAGTGTGCCACATTTTGTGCTAGAATTACTTTCTTATTTTGTCATTGTGATGCATGTTAGCACTGTCTGAGCAAAGGTTTCATATCAATATCAGTACCACGTCCAAATACAGCTATAAACAACTGCAGATTAACCTTTACAAAGGACCTTTCACTGTGCAGCAGCACGTGTTGTAGCATTTTTAGTTGATGTTTTAAATGAAAAATGCAGCACATTCCTAATTATGTGGCAAACGGAGTGTCCACAGAATCACACAATTCAGTGGTCGTGCATACAGGGAGTGCGAAAAGAAAGGCTGCAGGATGTCAATTTGTTTCTACTACAGAAAAACTTGTAAACACCTATAAATGAACTGTACAAGTATTTCCACGTCAGCAGTTGTGAAAGCACAAATAAAGCACATATGTTTTGTAATTCTGAAATGTGATTTTAATAGGATCAAAACAAATCTTGCTGATGCACAAACTTTAAATATTGTATTGCAGCATTTGTATTGTGCTTACTACTCCTCTGTGTGGCACTGATGTGCTTATGCAAATCTGCAGCAAAATACACTAAGTAGGGTGGCGTGCAGTTATCTTTTTTTTATAATCCTATGGTGGAAGTGTTTTCATGTCATGTGTGTCTGCCATTGGAGCTGCTGCATTTGCCACAGAATTACAAAACATACGTGCTTCATTTTCACAACTGCTGATATGTGGTTGGATTATCATGCTATGGGGCAAAACACGTAGCAGTGCGGTGGATGATGAGGTGTGAAAGACACAGACGTACAGTTTATGGGCTTCAGTAAGCTGACAGCATTGAACAGCTCTGCAGATACGTTAATGGTATTTCTTATGATTGTGGTCTACTTAGGTTGTTACTGCACTGCGTTGTCCAATCATACATTTTGTGTATAGTTGTGAGCCTGAGCCTGCATGGGTGGAGGGAGAGAGAAGTGGTAACTGTCTTCTAAAGTGTATATGTTCCTGGATGCTTCAAATGCTGGCTGAGTGTGAGTTCCAGATCTTGGCAGCTTGCAATGCGAAAGCAGAGCCTTCGATGATTCCTAATGGTAAGGTGGCATGACGATAAGAGGTGCAAGCCTGGAGCGCAGTGTACTGTTTTGTAGGTATAGCTGTCCTTTTTCTTGGAGGCTCTATTGTTAACGCAAAGTGCCTTGAACATTGTCCTTCTTGCTGTAAGTAGCCAGTGGAGTGATTATAAGTCTAGAGTCATGTGTTCTCTTAGGTAAAGGTGGAGAAGAATTAATGGAGCAGCATTTTAGATGAGTTGTATTTTGTGTGATATTTGTGGGTGCATTAAGGTGCTGGTGGCAAAGTCAAGCTGAGGGATTACAAGTATGAGGATGGCTTGCAGTTTCTGTGGGAATCCAAGGTAAAGGAGGATGTTTTCATTGTGTAAAAGGTGCTCTGTTTGGCATAATTAAAATGTGGTATCAAACATTGGTCGAAATCCATGGTTACCCCTAGGTTTCTGATTCCTCTTGGTATTGTTATAGGGGCCTCATTTTGCTTAAGCCATGTGGTGGCAGGCTGGTATTTTTGCAGTTGGTCGCAGGTCATAATCTCTGTCTTTGCAGTATTTTGCTTTAGATGATTATCCATGTGTCCTGACTCAGGCAGTCATCAAGTTTTAAAGAGTAAAGGTCTCTCAGGTCATCCATATTCAAAATGATTTGGGTCTCAACTGCATAGGTGTAACAGGTGAGGTTGAATGATTTAATTGATTTTGGTAAGGGGGTAGGTATCTATTGAATAATAAGTAGGATATGATGGACCTCTAATGGGTGCCACAGTGCTGAGTGTGAAGAGCTAATGTGAAAGGTGGTACCAACACTAGTTCACAGACAGAGCCAAGAGGCTAAGAAAGCCCTGGACATTATCAGAATTCCCTTTCCACCTTTTACATATCATGTGCAAATAAGAATTTACTGTGAGAAAAGGTTGCACAACTATCCAGGAGATTGAGTCATGCTGTTCTTCCGCCTGCAACTTTCATGAACTTGTCCATTCCAGCTATAGAAGTGGTTGCCACTACCCAAACTTACTGGCAATTCAGAAGTAATGTCCAGTCAGGAAACTCCAGGTTCCAATATGGCATGGCACTTCGATTAGCATATTTTGCTAGGGCAAAGTCAACACAAGGAAGGTACAACTAACATCTGACTGACACTGCTCCATCCTACCTTGGCCTGCTATGAAATATCGCCCAGTGAAAGAATGCATCTTCTCTAGAGATCTTTATTTTGTTTGCAGGAGGAAGAACGTTTTCTAGGTTAATGCGCCTGCTGCAGACTGCTGCAAATACCTTATGAGCCAGTGTCACTTGCAATGTCACAAACAGCTGCTCTAATGGACTATCTGACTTTAAAAAATTGTTTAATATCTAGATAACCCTACCAGGGTCAACATGCTGATGATCATCTCCTTGAACTAAATAATGTGGAAACCATAATAAGGGTCTCTGCAGCTGGCCATTCTAGACAGCTCTGCATACCCTCAACTAACATTTTCTGATTTTTATATTTTGCAATTTAAGATTTGTGTAGTACGATTCTGCTTTTTTTAAATGTATGGACACCTTTTTATGTTCAAAGCTAATGAATGTCTAATTAATGTACTGGATGCATAATATGTGGTGAACATTTGGGGTAGTGTTTTAAGTGGGAGAGCTGTGGGAACACTGGGTAGAAGGAATTTTATGGATCCTCACAGATTCTGGAATTTTCCTTCAGAGAAATATGAGAAAAATCTGTAATTTAGCCAAAGTTTAGTATTTGCAGGGCATTCTGGGTAAAAAAGATATTACGATCCACGCAAGCCATGTCGTCCCAGACTACCCTAGGAACCTTGTTTTCAGAAATGACGAATGACAGAACCTGCCAGATTACTGGGTGCCAAAATATCTCTGGCCTAAATATCGCAGCTTGCCATGCTGCCAGAATGGGCCAATTTGCATGACAAAATCTTGATGTTTCCTTGTTCCTTATTGGCTTAGGTAGGCTTTCCTTTTACAGGCGATTAACAAATCACATAAAGGAAGGTATTATTCTTATTGGGATTAGTATAGAAATGCTGTGTGGTAGGACATTTCTGAATCACTGCAGATTCCATTAGCAAGGTCTGCTTTCACTTTTGTTTCACTGTGTAACGTCAGCGCACACAGGGTGCTGTGCAATACAACAAAACAAAAAATCAAACTCAGGACTCATAGAAAGCATTTCCCTTGCATTCCAACTTTAATTTCAGAACAAAAAGGTTTCTGGTAAATGTTTTAAAAGAAACTTTTTTTTCCCGTACTGTGGATGATGCGTTGAAGTCCACCTCACCTTGAAGGAAATGTGATGGACATCAATGGATCATCGTCTGCCGTAAAGCAGTTAAAACCTGCCAAATCCATGCAGCTCAATATCTGGTCCAACAAGAATTGACAACAAGCTGCAGGAATATGAGGGTACATTGCACTAACCTAGGTATTCTTCATTCCCTGGAGGCTCCTCATTCATTCATTCCTAGGACGCTCCAAAGGATGGCAGGCTTCTGGGACTGAGGAACAGCGAAAAGCACAGTGGCCAAAGAAAGGTGGCAGGTGCTTCTAATGGCCATGCACAGTCAAGAGAATGTTTCAGTTCCCAAACATGGTCTAAGGAGAAGAAAGCTAGAGAGAGAATAGAAATGATTGAGAAGCAAAGAGGAGATAGAAGAGAAAATAGAGAGAAGAGGTTCTAGGAAAGGAGAGAAGATTGAGGGAAAGAAAGGAAAGAAAACAGAAAAAAAGCATGAGAGAGGCCAAAAGACAGGAATGGGGAGATAGATGGAGCAGTAAACAGAAATTGGTAGTGGGGAAAAGATTGAGAGAGGCAGTAGAGACAGAGCTTGGCAAACTGGGAGAGAGTAGAGAAAGTAATAGAGAGCCCAAGGGATCAAAATAATAGCTAGATACACACGGAGAAAAGGTGACTGGAGATTTTTAGAGGAATTAATGCGTTACACTGGGCCCAATATGATTTCAATGCACAATTTTGCACTTTATTTTCTGAAAGGGATCTTAGTGTAAGACCCCCAAATCACTCTGCATAGTGGTCTTTAAAGTCCCAATAGGGTCTAACCATTATTACTTGATCCACATTGTCTTTTGGAAATTGCTTAACAATGGCACCCTCTAGTTATTATATGTCCCTGTTGAAAAATGATGATGGTAACTCTTTTAATACATATCAACCATATCTCCATTTGCTGGTATAGTCACTGTAAAGTGCAACCCACTTGCTGAGATGTTTATTTAGGAAGTGATTTGGCTTTCTAGTGTACATTCAAATATGGCAGTCTCTTAACTGTTCTATAACATAAACCTTGACTTTTATCTGTACCTGTAGTAATGCCGAACAATCCCTTTGCAAGTAAATATTTTCCATTGCTAGTACATGACCGACTTCCACACTTTCTATATTCACCACTCAGAAAAATTAGTTCTTGTCCAAGCAAAGTTAGCCACATCAAGGATGCCACCTTGAAAATTTGATTTAATGCAAGGAGACTACTGCATGTGAAAGAGCAGAGAATGTCCATAATTCTGGAGGTGGAGGATCTGTACCATCCAAATGGGAGGTACTATGCAGTACTATCAAACAGAGATGTTATCACAGAGCAAGATCCTATATGCTAGAAGCAAACCATGAAATCACCACTCAATCAATCAATCATGAGCGTATAAAGCGCACTACTCACCCATAGGGTCTCAAGGCGCTGAGGGTTTACCTCAGGAATCAGTCAAAGAGCCGGGTCCTGAGGTCCTTCCTGTACTGAGGCAGCAATGCTGACTGTCTGAGGTGCTGTGGCAAGGAGTTCCATCCCTTTGCTGCCAGGTAAAAAAACAATTTTCCATTTGCTGATGACTTTCCTTATGCGGGGTACGTTAGCGAGTGATTGTTGGGACATGCGGAACGGTCTGGAAGGGGCATACCAGTTTGTGCGATTGTTGAGGTAGTTGGGTCTGTTGTAGTTGAGGGCTCTTTAGGCGTGTACAAGGAGCTTGAAGTTGATCCTTTTCTCGATGGTGAGTCAGTGGAGGTTTCTTAGGTGTTCTGTGATGAGTTCTCGGCAGGGGATGTCTAGGATGAGTAGGGGGGCGGCGTTCTGGATCTTTTGCAGTTTGTTCAGGTTCTTCTTGGAGGTTCCAGCGTAGAGGGCATTGGCGTAGTCAAGTCTGCTTGTGACAAGGGCATGTATCACGGTTTTCTTGCAGTCTGTTGGTACCCATTTGATGATCTTTTGAAGGAGTCAAAGGATGTGGAAGCATGAGGAGGCAACGGAGTTCACCTGTCTGGTCATGGTGAGCGTTGAGTTGAGGATGACACCGAGGTTGCATATGTGGTCAGTTGGGCAGGGGGTCTTGCAAAGTGGAGAGGGCTACCAGGAGTCGGCCCAGCCTGACGGTGAGGTCACATGACGAAAATCTCAGTTTTATCGGTGTTCAGTTTGAGACAGCTTTTCCTAATTCAAGTGGCCACTGCTTCCATCTTGTATCTGAAATTTGTCCCGTCTGTTGATGGATTCTCGGTCAGGGAGATGCTCAGTTGGGTGTCATCAGCGTAGGAGACGATATTCATCCCATGGTTCCTGAATATGGTTGCGAGTGGGATCATGTATATGTTGAACAGCGTGGGGCTCAGCGATGATCCACAGCTGATGTAGATGGGCTTAGATTGGTGATGTGGGAGACTGACTCTGTGTTCTGTTAGACAGGAAGGAATGGATCCACTGAAGTGATTTGCCTCGTATACCTACTGCGTGTAAACTGAAGCATAGTATACAATGAGATACTGTATCAAAGGCAGCTAAGAGATTGAGGAGGATGAAGGCTGCTGTTTGTGCTTGGTCGAGAAGGGAGCGTACTACATCTGTGGCTGCGAACAGGGCAGTTTCGGTACTGTGGTTGGTTCTGAATCCTGATTGGGAGACGTCGAGGATGTTGTTCTCCTTGAAGTGTTGGCGTAGCTGAGAGTTGATTGTTTTCACAGCAACTTTAGCTGGAAAAGGTATCAGTGAGATGGGGCTGTAGTTCTTGAGGTCAGTTAGGTCAGTTGTGGGTTTCCTTAAAAGTGGGCGAATCTCTGCGTGCTTCCAGTCTTTGGGGTAGGTTGCTGTTTTAACTGAGCTGTTGATGGTCTTGCAGAGTTCTGCCGCAATCACGGCGCTGGCCTTGTTGAAGACATAGGCCCTCATTCTGACCTTGGCGGGCGGCGGAGGCCGCCCGCCAAAGTCCCGCCGTCAGGTTACCGTTCCGCGGTCGAAAGACCGCGGCGGTAATTCTGACTTTCCCGCCAGCCCAGCGGGAAAGAGGCTTCCACGATGAAGCCGGCTCGGAATCGAGCCGGCGGAGTGGAAGCTGTGCGACGGGTGCAGTTGCACCCGTCGCGTATTTCACTGTCTGCGCAGCAGACAGTGAAATACATGTAGGGGCCCTCTTACGGGGGCCCCTGCAATGCCCATGCCAGTGGCATGGGCACTGCAGGGGCCCCCAGGGGCCCCGCGACCCCCCCTACCGCCATCCGGATCCCAGCGGTCGGACCGCCGGGATCTGGATGGCGGTAGGGGGGGTCGGAATGCCCGCGGCGGTGCAGCAAGCTGCGCCGCCGTGGAGGATTCAATGGGGCGGCGGTACACTGGCGGGAGCCCGCCAGTGGTGCCGGTCCGACCGCGGCTTTACCGCCGCGGTCGGAATCCCCATTGGAGCACCGCCGGCCTGTCGGCGGTGCTCCCGCGGTCCTCCGCCCTGGCGGTCTTTGACCGCCAGGGTCAGAATGAGGGCCATAGTGTTGGCAGGGGTCAGTCGGGGCTCCTGAGTGGATGCTTCTCCTGAAAGAGAGGGTGTCATCTGTAGTGAGGGGGGTCCAGGTGTGCAGAAGTCGAGTGGGTACGGCTGATCCTGGCTGGGAGTATTAGGTAGGTACAAGGCGTCTTGGAGTCGGAAACTGTTGTAAATGTCCTTGGTCTTCCTGTGGGAGAAGGTGGCAGTCTGTTGCAGAGTTCCTGAGATAGATGTATGCTGGTGGTCTCGGCCTGTGGTTTGGCAAATTCTTTGATGATGTTGAAGAGTTCTTTAGTGTTGTGACAGGTGGAGTTGATGCAGTCTTGTAGGGCATCCTTCCTGGTGGTCCTGATCAGGTTGTGGTGGGATCTTGTGGCGGTCTTGAAAGCTGCCAGGTCTTGTGAACACTTCGGTTTCTCCACTTCTTCTCCAGCCTCTTGCATGCACGCTTAGATTGCTGGAGCGGGGGGGTGAACCAACTGCCTTTTTTGGAGTGTTTCTCTGTGTTGTTAGGAAAGGAGCTAGGGTGTCGGCACAGTTGGTGATCCATTCGTAGAGGTTCCGGGCTGATGTGTTGGTGTCTGTTGTGTCAGGAGGAGGAGAGTTGGTTAGGAAACTGGTGAGTTGCTGCTCTAGGGCTTGATTCCATCTTCTGTAGGGGAGTCGGGATGCTTGATTGTGTGCCGTGGGAGTGGAGATGGAAAAATGGATGCAGTGGTGGTCGGTCCAGTGTAGCAGGGTCACGACGCTGATGCTGATGTTGCTGCTAGCGGAAAGGATGGGGTTGTGGGTGTGTCCGGTGGTGTGTGTTGATGAAGTAACCAGTTGCTTGAGTCCGATTGTGTCCAGGTTTTTGAGTAGGGTTGTGGTGTTGAGGTCGCTGTGATCGTTGAAATAGAAGTTGAGATCTCCTAGGAGCAGGTAGTTGTTGGAGGCGAGTGCATGGGGGGGCTATGTGGTAGATGATGGTGTCGCTGAACGCTGGTCACTGGTGTGGCTGCGCAGTGGCCACCCTTAAGAAGGGGAGGGAGAAGGGGGGATTGGTCAGCTGGGTGGGCGGGAAGTCATACGAGGGCGGGGGTGGGGCCACGGGGGCAGCAGCCGCAGGGAAAGCGCAAGAGAGAACGAGAGGAAAAGTGGCAAAGTGCAGCGTAAGGAAAAAAATAAAGTGAAAAAGGCAGAAAGAGGAAAAGTAAAGCAAAAAGGAAGGAATAAAGGAGAAAGGTAGTCAGACCTGACAGATGCCTCGAACACAGAGTCAGAAAGCTCTGTGTGGAGACTGGCAGCAGCAGTGGCCATGCTGGGGGAGTGACAGAAGCTGGTCAAAAGGTCAGTTCAGTTGCCTCTTAGCTTCAGAAGGGGATGGAAGGGGGGGGGATTGGTAAGCTGGGAGGCGGAAGGGTGGGAAGCGCTATGAGGCCGGGGCAGGGTCGCGAGTGCAGCAGTGGCATGGAAAATGTGAGGAGCGAAGCAGAGAGGGAACGAGAGGAAAAGTGGCAAAGTACAGCAGTAAAAAAAGAAATAAAGTGAAAAAAGGCAGAAAGAGGCAAAGTAGAGCACAAAGAAAGGAAGAAAGGAGAAAGGTGGACAGACCTGACAGACGCCTCAAACACAGAGGCGACAGGTTCTGTGAGGAAACCGGCAGCAGTGGCCATGCAGGAGGAGCGACGGACGCTGGCCAAAAGGTCAGTTCACTCAGGCCTTAAGAGGCAGTGCTGCCAGCCCATCTATGGCTCCTATAATTGGAGATGGAACTCATGTCCTCAGCCAAGACCACAGGCCTGAAATAGATTCATCCTGGGCTCACACAATTACCCATGCCTATCTGTTGCAGTCGATGTCTAACAAAGGTCTCCTTCTGTACAGCACCTTTCACACAACCTGTAACTGTGAGGGGTATATGCTAAAGCTGATGCCTTCTTCAAGTCCATGCTGTTTACTGGTGTGTTTGATCAAATGTAATATAACTGTCCATCTTCTTTTCACAACCTTATAGTCAAATTCATTGTGGTACCTTCCAAACTTCCCCTGCAAAACGACATCAAACTTTTATTTTGTTTTCAATATTATTGCAGCCTAGAATGTTTAAAACACTGTTTTCCACTAATTTCCCAAAATAGTCTTGATGAATATGCTCTAAGCTTTCTGTAAAGTCATTTTAAATTAATGGCGAGTCAAATTAAAACTTCCCTTAAGAAGTTGGGTGGAGTTAGGAAACTCAACACTTTACGAAGCAGATATAGGGGGTCATTCCGACCCCGGCGGGCGGCGCTCGCCGCCCGCCTGGCTGGAACCGCCAATTGCCCGCTCCGCGGTCAAAAGACAGCGGGGGCCATTCTGACTTTGCCGCTGGGCCGGCGGGCGCCCGCCAAGGGAGCACCCGCCGGCGCAGCGGGAAAGGGCCTGCAACACTGAAGCCGGCTCCGAATGGAGCCGGCGGTGTTGCAGGTGTGCGACGGGTGCAGTTGCACCCGTCGCGCTTTTCACTGTCTGCTAAGCAGACAGTGAAAAGCATACTGGGGCCCTGGGCATACAGTAGCATGGGCAGTGCAGGGGGCCCCAGGGGCCCCAGGACACCCGTTCCCGCCATCCTGTTTCTGGCAGTGAAAACCGCCAGAAACAGGCTGGCGGGAAGGGGGTCGGAATCCCCATGGCAGCGCTGCAAGCAGCGCCGCCATGGAGGATTCGCCCAGCTGGGGCTAATCCGGCGGGAAATCGCCGGACCCGGTTTTCCGACCGCGGCTTTACAGCCGCGGTCGGAATGGGCAATGAAGCACCGCCAGCCTGTTGGCGGTGCTTCCGTTGCCCGCGGCCCTGGGTCAAAATGAGGGCCTAAGTTTCCTAATTGATCCTTTTGACCCTTCCAAGTGTGATGGTTCCTGATGCATTGTGTCCCAGGTAGGTCATTCTCCAGCAAAAAAGAAATCTTGACTGTGGAGGCTGGACATCCAATTCCTGAGTTAAGAGGTATGGAACAGTGGGGATCTGAGTTGATGCCAGCTTTTTTTTTTTTTTAAAAGGAACTTCATAGGCTTTGCATTTCACAAAACTGTTTAGGAAATATACAAAGTTGTGAGTTACTCTACTTTACACTCCTCTACCTTAAATCCCATCTAAGTGATAGGATTTAAAGTCGGATTGAGGAAAATTGATTGAGTGTGCTTAAATATTGACTTTTAAAAAGTCCCCATATTCCTTCACATAGAATCATACAGTGTGCATGCTGATTAACAAAAGTAGAATATTGATGGAACAGAATACTGAGGCCAGGATATCAAATCCCAAACATTTACAGGAAAGTAAGTATAGATTTTCTATGCTTTACTCCACAGATATATGTACCTATGTGGTATATATCTTCAATGTATCTAAATGTGGAGTTAAAAATAGTAAATGTATACTTCCCTATATGCAATTACCTTTTAATAGAATGCTGTCAATATTCTTGCACCTTGATATTCCTGGGGTTAATATTTAGTAGTATAGCCAGTATTTGGGGAAGAATGCACCTAAATGGCACAGCTTAAATGTTTGATCATAGCCAAAGGCCATGCCCCACTTAAAATATACTTCTGGCTACGGGCCTGCCTTGCAATCTTTCTTCCTTCTACAGCTTACCTCTTTTATTTTTTGTCATTTGGTTTTGCCTCAGTCTGCTGCTTCTCTTTCCTTTCCTCTGTTTTTCTCTGCTTCCTTTTGTCCTCCTCATGAAGAGTTCTGTGTATAGGGTCATTGGCCGTCCTTTCTAGCTTTGCCACTGCCTAACAGTTTTCATCTCCATGGCATTGATTTTTTCCCAGCCACTCCAGGCAGAGTCAACACAGAGAGGTGCCCAGGAAGGTACTCTTAACAAAACATTCTGAGGGGCAGCCAGTTAACTAAGCTGATGCGGATTCAGAGGTCACT
Organism: Pleurodeles waltl; assembly: GCF_031143425.1. NCBI lineage: Eukaryota > Metazoa > Chordata > Amphibia > Caudata > Salamandridae > Pleurodeles > Pleurodeles waltl. The sequence goes on along the minus strand of NC_090445.1, from coordinate 427,087,431 downwards.
GAGAAGCACATCTGGTAGCTAGGCCCTTCAAAAAGTCCAGGAAGCACCCCCCTTCCCTGCAGCTAAATGTACCAGCTGGTGAAAAAGAACACCAAGGCTTACCTGTACCTGCATTTACTGTTAGGAACGCAACTCTCATATTCTTTTCTGTCCCCGTGTCTTCTCAGAGCTCTGCCTAACGCCATGGCCGATCGATAACCTAGAACCCACACAGAGAAGTCCTGTTGCCAATAAATACATATAGTTTGCTCACTGTACCCTTATAACAATTACCCCTGGCCGTCGCTTTTCTACTGGGAACAAAAGCGTTCCTGACAGTCATCCAAGTGATTAACCTGAGATGTATGCAAAGTAAGTTAAATACAGGTGCTTTATGACTCCCTAAAACCCAGGGAACGGGACTCAAGGCTAGCACATCCACACACAAAGGAGATCCCTTCAGTGAGAGGGACTTCTATGGTAATTTGTGTTGTTTTGAGAAACAAAATATATTTTTTGCTTTAGCCAATGAGGGCCTACCCGCATCCCCACAATAATGTTTTGCAAAACCCTGAGATAACAAATACGATATGGCAAAAATGTGTGTGGAGTCCAACAATATGTGTGTGTGTTTATGTTAGTAAAATACTGCCCACAACTTCAAGAAACACATGACCTGGTGTATGATGGTACTAACATCAAGTAGTGAACAGTTTACTGCCAGCAGAGTCCAATAATACTGCTATAATACGGTTTACTTGCTTTGGCCCAAGCTTTTCGCTAAGGTGGCCACTGTCCATTTATGCCAAAGGCAATCACGGCAGAAAGTTAGCTAAAACCTTAACTGTGCACAGCTCTTCCGGATGTTGTACAAAAGAGCATTTCTTTTCAATTTACCCTACCGCCTTTCTGCATACTTTATTACATAGAAGGATTTGCGTTCCTTGTTTTTTTTTTCACACACAACTTTAATAACTGAAGCCTAAGTGAGACTTCAAGTGCTTTCCCTGGGTTTCCTGTAAAATCTGCTGTCTGACGGACACATTACTTCGGGCTTTAAATACATCTTAAAAACATTATAACACATTTCTATAGTGAGAAACGGGCTACAAAAAACTGTAAGGGTTCAAGCTAACGGTCTGATTCCTGCTCCTAGCTCACAGACAATGACAATAGCAACGCAAGATAACATCAATCAATCAATCAGGGATTTGTAAAGCACACTACTTACTCGTGAGGGTCTCAAGGCGCTGAGGAGGGGAGGGGAGAGAATGTGGGGTGGGAGGGGTGCTGCTACTGCCCGAACAGCCAGGTCTTGAGAAGTTTCCTGAAGGTAAGGAGGTCCTTGGTCTGGCGCAGGTGGGTGGGAAGAGTGTTCCATGTTTTGGCACCAGTTGTAGTTCTACGGACACGTGGGACCGTTGCGAGGGCAAGGTCGGCGGAGCGGAGATGCCAGGTCGGGGTGTAGAAGGAAAGTCTCTGTTGAGGTATTGTGGTCCGGTGTTGTGCAGTGCTTTGTGAGTGTAGGTGAGGAGTTTGAAGGTGATTCTCTTCTTGACTGTGCAGGTTTTTCAGGTGGTCTGAGATGTTGCAGTGGCGGGGGAAGTCCAGGATGAGGCGTGTGGAGGTGTTCTGGATGCATTGCAGCCTCTTCTGGAGTTTGGCCGTGGTTCCTGCTTAGAGGGCATTGCCGTAGTCCAGTTTGCTGCTTACGAGGGTTTGGGTGACTGTTCTGGTTTCGGTGGGTATCCATTTGTAGATCTTTCGGAGCATGTGGAGGGTGTTGAAGCAGGAGGAGGAGATGGCATTGACTTGCTGGGTCATGGATAGTGAAGGGTCCAGGATGAATCCTAGGTTGCATGCGTGGTTGGTGGGAGTCGGAGCGGTTCAGAGAGTGGCAGGCCACCAGGAGTCATCCCATGCAGAGGGGGTGGAGCCGAAGATGATGACTTCTGTTTTGTCAGAATTGAGTTTGAGGCAGCTGCTCTTCATCCATTTGGTGGTGGCCGTCATTCTTTTGTGGAGGTAGGTCTTGACAGAGTCCTTGGTGCGGGAGAGGATCAGCTGGGCGTCATCAGCGTATGAGATGATGTTGAGGTTGTGGGATCAGGCGATGTTTGCGAGCGGGGTCATATAGAAGTTGAAGAGGGTCGGGCTGAGGGACGAACCCTGGGGTACGCCGCAGATGATTTTGGTGACCTCTGAGCGGAATAGGGGGAGGCGGACTCTCTGGATTCTGCCGGTGAGAAATGAGGTGACCCAGTCCAGGGCTCTGTCGCAGATTCCAGCATTGGTGAGGCATGACTGTAGGGTGTGGTGGCAGACGGTGTCGACCGCAGCTGAGAGGTCCAGGAGGATGAGGGGTGGGATTGGGAAGGGTCCAGTGTTCGGTTCTCCTCTAGGAAGCGGGTTAGTTGTCTGTTGACAGCCTTCTCAATGACTTTTGCCGGGAAGGGGAGCATGGAGATAGGCCAGAAGTTCTTGAGGTCCTTTGGATCCGCCTTGGGTTTTTTGAGGAATGCGTTGATCTTGGCATGTTTCCAGCTCTGGAAGGTGGCAGACTCGAAGGAGCTGTTGATGATCTCCTGTAGTTGGGATGCGATGATGGAGCTTGCTTTGGTGAGGATGTGGTGAGGCTAGGGGTCAGATGGAGAGCCAGAGTGGATGGTGCTCATGATTTCAATGGTGTCATTGTCGTTGACGGGGGTCCAGGAGAGCAGGAGGTTGGTCGGAGGTGAATCTGTGGTGTTGGTGGTTGCAGGGGGGGGTCTGGGTGATAAAGCTGTTGTGGATGTCTGCAATCTTGCGGTGGAAGTATGAGGCTAGGGAGTCACAGAGGTCTTGGGATGGCTGGATCTCGTTGGCGTTGGAGCTGGGGTTGGAGAGTTCCTTCATGACATTGATTGCTCTTTGTGGCTGTGTGCGTTGTTGTTTCGGTCTTTCAAGGCAGTTCTTTTGGTGACTCGGATGAGTTGGTGGTGTCTTCGGATGGCGTTTTTGAAGGCTGTGTGGTTGTCCAGAGTCTGATCTTGGAGCCACTTTGTTTCAAGTCTTCGCCAGCTTTGCTTAGATTTGTGGAGGACAGCGGTAAACAAGAAAGGCCTTTCTATCGGTGCATCTATTGGAGGGATTCTTGATTGGGGCAAGAGTATTGGCACAGGTGTTGACCCATTGCCTGAAGTTGCGGGCAGCTGCATCAGTGTTGGTGGTGTTGATGGGTGGGTTCTGGGAGAGGGTTGCAATAAGCTGTTCTTTGGTGACCTTGTTCTAACTGAGGTGGGGGATCCGTTGGGGGCGGTGGTGTGTTGTGGGTTTCTTGAAGAAGAAGTGGATGCAGCGGTGGTCTGTCCAGTGGAGTTCGGTGGTGTGCCTGAAAGAGATGTGATTGCCGGGGGAGAAAATAGGGTTGAGTGTGTGTCCTGTGGAGTAGGTTGGTGTCGTGACAAGGCTGAGGTTGGAAAGGTTGTCAAGCAGGGTGGAGGTGTTGTTATTGGTGTTGAAATTAATACAGCTTCTGCACTGGAAGCCAACATTCTGGGGTGGTAAAGAAATCACAGTAGGGAAATGACCACAGACACCTGTAGTAGATCCCTCAATTATCAGTGTGTGAGACTCAGACCTTAACCATTAGGCCATAGGTGAAGTAGTGTGATGGTCATTAAACAAAATTATGGCTGTCTACACTGCATCCAGCGTGACCCCTTTGGCTGGCAGGGGTTCAGCACCGCATTCCCTTGCGCCGTCGATCCCCCCTTCACTCAGAGCCATTACCTAAGGACACCTGTGCAAAAAGAACGATTCTGCTTTTAGGCACAGAGAGATTCAGTGATTTGCCCAGCATCCTCAGTTGTTGAGCAGACTCCAAACCTAGTTCCACAGTTCCAAACTCGGCAGTGTAAACGCCCCACCCTGTCACTGAGTACACACCACCCCACACAAGGACACCTGTGCAAGCCCCGCATGCCAGAAGCACAGAGCAGAGGGGTCCCAGTTCAGCTCAGTAGTTTTGTTAATGTTACCATATTAGACGCGCCACTGCATCAATGATGTTGATAATTCATAAATAAATACAATGCTAGTGACTTTAGTGTGTGGTCGATTGGTAATCCAGTAGCAGCAGGAGTGCAGTACAATAGTGGAAGGGTTATTGTAACCATGAATGAGATACAGTAGTAATACAGTAGCCATGGCAGAACACCTCCACTGCAGCCTACACACTGCGACCTCCACCCGTAGGCACTGGAGCACCCACATACCCAACAGTCCACACCCCTTGCCGATCGCATGGCGCAACACCAACCCAAATGATCCAGCCCACTTTCACGCAGCCACGGAGTTCAATCCATGGCAGGCTCGCACCCGCAGTCCCACTCCCAACAACACACCCCGTCACGCAGTGATACCGCTAACGGATGCCCACACAACACGGAAACAAAGCCATAAAGGCAGAAAAAAAGCCCTAAAACCAGCCTCTGAGTTTGACTCCATAGGGCACAGGACACGGACCCATTAAGCCTCAGTGCAGGCCAGGCATCAAACACTCATCCATCAGGCCGCCACAGACCCTCAAACACCTCTCTCCGGTGGGACTGGCAACACCAGCTGTTCCACCCAGAAATCGAGGATGCTGAGTTGATGCTGTGACACGAACCCACTCCAGAGTTGGCAGCCCCAACTCACCAGGCCACCCCCTCCCCACTTGACACTAAGGAGAAGCCACAGCTGCAGTTCCCTCCCCACCACCACCGCCGAGCAACCATTGACCAAAAACTAGGCACCTGAACCACTGGTCCTGTAGTGTTCCCCCATGTCATAGGCAAGTCCACTGTTGTACTTTGTTGAGGGGTAAGAGCGGCTGTTCCCCTCCTTTGCGAGGAGCCGTGGTAGGGCCACAGTGACGCTATTCAGAAAAGGTTAAATATGAGTGGGGAGCGGCCTGAAAGTTTAGTGCTAGTGTTGAAGTAGCAAACCTTGGTATTGCATTTAAAATTAAACCACTGTAGCCAACATCGGGACCCATATCATTTATGCGCAGGGCCCCACACGACATTGGCGACGAGGGCAGGCCACCCTGTGCCTCCTACCTGTGCCCGTGCCTGCTGCCATCCTCTGTGTCGCTGCCGTGCGATGTGGTGCTTCGCTCCCCTGCCGGAGACACGGAACAGGTGGGCCCCATTCCTCATCAGGAGTTGCTGGCATGCATGAGGTTGCCATTGACACGGCAAGGCCCGCCCCTGGGCTCACTGCTGCCACTCCAGACGCTCGTGGGTGCTGACTGCAACCGCGGCTGCCCCTCTGGGCCTCTGCATGAGGTTGCCGTCATTACGGCAAGGCCCGCCCTGGACTCGCTGCTGCTGCTCCAGACGCTCGCGGGCGCTGTCTGCTACCGCAGCTGCTCCCCTAGGTCTCACAGTGCACCACCTAACGGCTTGTTAAGCCCATCTGCAGTAACGCTTGGAGAGCGTTCTCTTGACAACATGAGGCCGCGTTTGTCGCAAGCCTGGTGAAGGAGCTGCCTGACAACATTTTGAGACTGGCTAAGGTACTGTTAACCCCTCGCGCAGCCTGTGAGGGCACTCCAAAACAGTGCCTGAAGGTGTGGAGCATCTAAATGAAGCCCTAACCACCACTCACCTGGCACTCATCAGCCCTGCACCAAGGCCCACACCAAACAGGCCCAAGACATCACCTGTAGGGGAGAAAGAGGCAGACAACTACACTGGCAACCCTACACAGCCAAAGGGATCCCCCCAAGGTAGCCCACAACAGCCTGCAGCTCCCAGCGACATGGCCAGCCTACCAGCTCTTGCACCTTTCATGATTACGGGGGCCACTCTCACACAAGCTGCAAGATGGAAACCAGGATCGAACGCCTTGTAACCTACTTTGAGGCACTAGAAGTCAAAGATGAACGAAAAAGGCCTTTGCTCTTGCACCTGGGTGGGGCTGACCTACATAAAGTATCCAAATCAGTGGTTAAAGCAACCCCCACACGTACGCCACACTGAAAGACGCCATTTCTGTGTATTTTGAACCAAATGCGAACCCCCGACTATGAACGTTTCCTGGTGTGACAAGCGTGCCAAATGTGCCAGAAGTTAGAGGAGTCCGTGGATGTCTTTTATTCACACCTCAGAGAATTAGCCAGTCTGTGCACCCTACCAGATGAGCAGGGCAAGATCAGAGCCCAGTTTATCCAGGGGTATGCATCCTCAAAGCTCCGCATGCCCACTCTGCAGGAACCTAATATGAAGATGAGAGATATCCTCACACTGGAGTGCTCCCAGGAACTGTCAAAAGCAAGGGCTGCCCACATGGAACAAACGACAACGGTCCAAGTGAAGTCTGAGTCTGTCAATGCAGTGGTCACCGGCAACCCCAAGAGCAAGGCAGCGCACAGCGGGGCGAGACTGAAAGATAGACTTTACAGATGGTGCGGTGCCTCTCTGCCCCACCCTAGTGGCTGCCCTGCCCGAGGAAAAATCTGTAGCGCACGTGGCAAGCTTAATCACTTTGGGAAAGTGTGCTGGTCGGTTCCCTAGACATAGCTTACTACCACCTTGTCAAACAGCGACATGGATGAGGACCAGCAGATTGTCCATGTGGTAAGGGCAGTAGACAGAGGCGCGGCCAGCAGTCAACAGTTACCCACTTGTCAGATCACCCTGTAGAGCCAGCCCATCCCAGCTCTGATTGACACAGGAGCCTCCATTAACCTCATGGCCGCCGAGGTGTATCACAGGCTAACAACACAACTCCCACTTAAACTGACCAAAATACTAGTGTGCGCTTTCGGGAACACTGGCCCCTAAAGATAGTGGGTGCCTTCACAGCAGATGTCAAGCATAAGGCTCGCCACAAAGATCTATGTGTCGCAGGAAGGGTCTGGCTTCCTGCTCAGATGCCAGACCGCCAAGAACCTGGGCCTAGTTCACTTCTCATTCAGCATACGTGCTAGCTGTTTGGAAGACCTTACCAAGGAGTTTTACGCCCTCTTCAGCGGCATTGGCTGCCTCAAAGGACCACTCCTCTGACTACACATCGACGACTCTGTGGCACCCGTTGCCCTCTGACACCAGTGAGTAGCTTTCCACCTACGCTCGAAAGTGGAGCAGGAACTACTACTTCTAGAAAGGGCCGGGATCATCAAAAAGGTGTCAGGGCCCACCACCTTGGTCTCCTCAATTGTCATTGCAAAAAAAACAAAGCAACCAGATGGGGTCCGCATCTGTGTGGACATGCGCCTGCCCAATCAGGCCATCAAGCGGGAGAGGCGCCTTACTCCGAAAATTCAAGAAATTATAGGGAAACTCTCAGGATCCAAATGGTTCTCCAAAATGGACCACCAATCAGGGTATCACCAGATGGTGTTTCACCCGGACTTCCAACCAATCACGACATTCTCCACCCACATGGGCCTGTGGAGGTACACACGCCTGAATTTTGGCATATCTAGTGACGCAGAGATATTCCAACACACTATTAAAGGAGTGTTAGAAGGGCTTGCAGGAGTTTCTGAATTGGCTCACATGCGGGCAGTGTTCATCTGGCTGCAAGAGCATGAACTAACGCTACATCGCGAGAAGTGTGAGTTCTTAGAAGACAACATCAGCTTCTTTGGATATCGATTTTCGAAGCAAGGGATTGGCCCCGACCCAGCCAAGGTAAGAGACATCCATTAGGCCCCAGCTCCCACCTCCGTATCTGGGGTCAGGAGGTTTCTGGGAATGGTCACGTATTGTGGCAGCTTCATGAGAAATCTATCAGATCTCAAAAGGCCATTGTAAGACCTCACCAAGGCCGATCATCCCTGGGTGTGGGACGAGGAGCAAGAAGGTGCTTTCAAGAACACCAAGAGAGCCCTTTTTGCTGACACCATGTTGGATTTCTTCGAGCCCAGGCATGAGTCCCAGTTGTCCGTCAATGCCAGTCTCACTGGGTTGGGAGCTGGCCTGGCCCAGAGACAAGACTGTGCAGAGTGGGCTCCCATAGCCTTTGCCAGCAGAACTTTGACACCAACGGAGCAGCTCTAATCCTGAATAGAACGGGAGGCTGTTGCCATCCACTGGGGGTGCAAGCACTGTCATATCTATCTCTACGGCAAAGCCTTCACTGTAGTTACTGACCACAAGACGCTGCTTCCCCTCTTCAAGGGCTCATCGTCGAAACCGCCACCGCGGATTGAAAAATGGATACTTCTCCTGCAGGGATTCGATTTCCAAGTGGAATACCAACCAGGTGCTAAGAACCAGGCGTATTTCCTGTTGCGTCATGCATGCCCAGCCACCCCTCAAGAAGCCGAGGAGGCCCTCGAAACTGAGGAATGTTAGGCTGGTGATTGACCGAGCCAGGCCACTGCCCATACCCCTTGCCGAGGTAGTAGAAGCCACAAGCCAAGATGACTGCCTGCTGCTGGCCATGGAAACCGTGCGATCTGGTGATTGGCGCCTGTTACAAAACCCTGCTAGTTTCAGCATGGAGGAAGCCAAGACGGCGCTCCAGGCATTTTTCCATGTCTGGCACGAACTCTCAGTGAGCAACGATGGCTGCTCACTACGCGAACACCATCTGGTGCTGCCTGCCTGTCTAGGACTAAGAGCTGTGTTGTTAGCACACACTGCCTACCAAGGCATCGTCAAGTCAAAATACAGGCTTTGAAGCAAAGTTTGGTTTCCAGGACTTGACCAACAGGTGGAGGACGTTGTCAGAGGTTGCCTAGTATGCCAGACCAGGCCTAGTCTGCCAGGCCAGCGGTGCTCCTGATTCCCGTGCTCCGTTATCATCAAAGAAGGCCCCACAGGCCCCTGGCAGAGGGTGACTTTGGGAGTCTTCCTGATGGGACCCACGTGCTGGTGGTAATAGCTGACTATTCTCGGTACTCCGTGGTCGAACCGGTGCCGTCTACAGCAGCTCATGTAGTCATCCCGGAAATGGAGAAAATGATGGCCACTCGTGGCCTTTTTTGGGAGCTGTGCACAGACAATGGGCCCCCATTCAACAGCTGCGAGTGGGCTGATTTTTTTAGATCAAGGAACACTGCCCACCGCTGGATCACGCCAAGGTGGCCCCAGGCCAACGGTGAAGTGGAAAGATTTGTAAAGACACTGTCGCCATGCCAGATTTGCAGAACGTCGAGAGCGCTAGCTACATTTTCCTACAGGAATATAGGTTTACACCTCACGCCACGACAGGTGTCACCCCAAGCCAACTCTTCTTCGGAAGAGCCGTGACTGATGCCATACCTAACCACCCCATCTGGGCTACTCAACCCGATCGTCAGAGCCAGTCGATGAGAAGGAGACCTTGCAACAACAACTACGCATTAAGGAGGCGAAGAGCTTGTTGAGTCCCTATCCATGTCAGAGACATGGTGCTAGTGAAGGACCGCTACCCTGGTGGCAAGTTCCGTCTACCTTTCAAGGCAGATCTGTGACTGTGACCGTCGCCAAAGGGACCACGATCGTTGCAACAAAAGACAGTGAGAGTGTTACAAGGAATGTATCTCACTTCAAACGGTTTCCTACCTCACCATCTGCAGACCACCGGTGGGATGGTTCCACGGACAACCTCACTGTGAGTGATCAGGAGGGTGCTGCTTTCTCACCCGCAATTCCCCGGCAGTCTGAGCCCACGATCGGGGATGGGGCCGTCTCCGGACAACCTGCCCAAATACACCGGTTTTCCCCGACAGCGGAAGATGCGTCAACCCTTGCCGGAAGTTCGAGAACTCCCAGTGGCACACCAAGGGCACTGTCTGGGAGGTCAGGAAGCGGGAAATATCATCTTTGGTCCAATCCAGGCCCATCCCGGTGCTATGCTGACTTTGTGTTCAACTGAATACTGCTTTTAATTTGCTAATGTTATAGTTGCGTACACGTGGCTGCACCTGTACTTTTCCTTTCCTCCAGGATTTTTCTGTTGTGTTTTTTGTCTGGTTGGGGAGGAATGTAGTGTTCGTCCATGTCATGGGCAAGTCCACTGTTGTACTTTGTTCAGGGGTCCGAGCGGCCACTCCCATCCTCTGCAAGGAGTCGTGGTATGGCCACGATTACGCTATACGGAAAGGGTTAAATATGAGCGGGGAGCATCAGGAAAGTTTAGTGTTAGTGTTACAGTAGCAAACCGTGGTATTGCGTATTAAAATTAAACCACTATAACCAACATCGGGCCCAGTATAATTTATGCGTAGGGCTCCATACGACAAGTCCTATGCAAGGTCAGGGCAGATGAAAATTAGTGGCAAACTGCCACCAACTGCTCACCTTCGAGAAACCGACGAGATGCTGCCCTTTTGCCAACAATACAGGGATGACCAAATTGGTGGGGGGCAGATTAAACAATGCTTCTTCTATGAAAAAGCCCACGCCGGCCTTCCAAAGCCACCTCCCTGAAAGGGACTGTAAAAAGAGGAAGTGGGGCTGCAGGGACCAGGTGTGTATTATATGGTGCAGCTCCCTCAACCCCAGGTGTGAGCCCATGCCCCTGAAATGACCACTGCCTTCCTGGCAGTGGGTTGCCCACTCGCTAGCCAGCTGGATACCCCCAAACATTGATTGCCCAATGTGGGGCATGATGGCAAAGGAATGAGGCACTAAGCCCCTGCCCGCCAAAAGGGGTTGCACTGCACACGATGCGGGTAGTCACAAAGCTACTTTGGGTATCAGTGTGCAAAGGGGGGAGCATTCCTAACCTCCTCTTTCTAGGTTATAGCTAGGTGATTGTATTGTCAACTAATAAATTCCCCTGACAATCAAGAACTGTCAAGTTTCCCAGGCCCAAGTGTGAGTAGCACAGCTAGGCCAGGTTTTTGATTTGCATTCTGGGATGGGTAGTCCTGTTTATACCACTTTAAAATCAGTACAAATCCCTGCACGAAAAGTAAAATACCTGGCTGGCCTAGGAAAACTGAAATGCTCATGCATTGAGTCAGAGCATTGCAAATTCTCTTTAAACAGGACCCCACACCAATTTCGCAACGTTCACCCTTTTGAAACTTCCCAAAAAGTGTTTTATGGTAAATGTTTTGCCTCTACGAAGCACCTATCCGCACCTTGACCTGCTCTAAGAATTCTCTTACCGTTTAGATCTCTTGGCTCCACAAATACGGCTGTTTATTCATGGACGTAGGAACTGTGGCGGGCGCGAGGGATTTATCCCCCCAGATTTTGGAGGTGAGGGGACATGGGAGACAGAAGTGGAGACATGGGAACAAACGACCTTGACCTTCAGAACGAGGGAGTGATGCCGTCCCCATTTAAACTTCATTTATTTGTCAGTGCAAAGCAGGAGAACTGAAGAGGAATGAAGTTTAAACCTGGCTGCTGATTTGTTTCTGAATCACAGCTCGCAACCCCCATTGCCCTGACTGCTGCAGCTTCCCTGACACTGAGGATTCTTATCTGATCTGTGAGCTGAACTCCAGAACTTCGCAGGTCATTCAAAGGCCTTTCAAATGTAGAGGAGGCTTTGCTTTTTTTTATTGCTTCTTGTGCCACCTGTGTGCTGCCTGCAGTATCATCCTCTCTTCAGCCCACTTGTAAAGTGTCATTTAAGGACTTGGTGGGGACAGATAAACAAGGATGAAAGGCCCCATTAGCATATCTCTCCCCATTGATAAATACACTGCAGCAGTACCTTGTCACACTCTAAACTACTATAAAGGATAGGTTATGCAAGTTTATTTTAAAATATAAATGAGAAACACAATTACATTGTATTATTATATTAGTATTTCTATAGACCTTTCCTAATTTTTGTGTGCCCCAAGGTGCTGTAACAAATATTTGACAGAATATACATTTCAGTCTTTTTTTATTTGCTTACAGCCTTAAAACCATTAATAATGTAAGACACTATTTAATCAGAATCCTTAATGAAAGAAGTTATATTATGTCATCAGGTTCAATAACTGATTTTATTTAATGGCCCAGCCCTCCATGTCCATCCATTCTTCTCCTTCCAGGTAATTGTTGCATTTAGCAAAGTATGTTTTGAGTGCTATAGACCTTGTTGCATTGTAAAGTACATGTCATATTTTCCTTCTAGGGAAGATGCTTTGAGGGGGATCGGATGACCGTAAGGGCCTTTTAACTACATGAAACACTAGTTTTGCATCTCTGAAGGTTGGCACCCTTTAACTCATACCAAAATAGTCCAAACAGGCTACAAGGCACTCACACACTTCCAGCCATGTATTAGAATCAGTCAAGAGCAACCTATTCTTTTCACCTCAAATTCATGCAAAGGAGCAGCAAAACCATAAGGTAGTATCAAAACTCTGATCACCACATATAACATGTGTGCATCCTTCGGGTGCTAGGCCTGTACTAATGAGGTGAAACCTTTGCCCATACAGTATTAGGACTGTAAAAATGGCAACATAATGAAGTAATACAATCACAAAAATTGTCACATAAAGCAGCACATTTGGCCTTTTATTGCTGCATAATTTAGTCAACGTGGTCACATAATTTGGTCCTCCCTGATCTCTGGGCAATCCATTGTTCTGAGAGTAAACCTCAGTTGGTTAATATGGAGGTTGGCGAGCCAACAAATTAACAGGGAGAGCCAAGCCAAGGGTCTGGCTCCCATCTTAGAGCCCAAGCATGAGCCAAGCCCTGAAAATCTTTGCTATGTAAATCATACATCACATAAAATATGACAATGTCTCTTCAAATTTTTTTATTTCTTAAAGATGAAGCTTTGACAATAACTGGAGCATTTTAGCACCCCACCAGGTAGTACCTGTTAAAAGTGATAGTTTGCTACCAATGGTTATCTGGACTCACATATTTGAATGTGCTCTCATTGGTGACAATGAAGCAAAAATAGTTTTGGTGAAATAAAATATTTGCCTAAGATAACACAGTTTAACTAGAGAAGCTGCGATTAATTCAACTTTTCTGGTTTCACTTTGTACAAATCAGGCACTAAATGGGTATTTATTTGTTCATCCTTATGTTAAAGCTTTATTTTGACCTCTTAGTGCATTTTTCTGCAGTTTTTAAAACATAGTGCAAACTCAACCCAAAGCTATTGGAGTGCTTTATATGAGCACCAGTTACATTATAGAAGATCACATGCATTGTTTACTGGTATGGGGAATTTAAGTGATTGGCCCAGAATCACAGGATGTTGAGCCAATGCGAGACTTGATCCTAGTTCCTCAGTTCCACATTCTGCGGCTTTGACTGTAACACCACATCCTGGGTAGAGGAAGGGGACAGGCAAAAGCCAATGCTCAGCTTGTTATGGGCTCAAGGTCCCTACAGGACCTTGAGCAGAGCCAGGCTTCGAGCTCAAGGCTGGCCTGAGCTCTCAGTGGCTCGCCCACCTCTAATTTCCATACAACCATCCATGGTTTTTGATGCAAAGCCTTATTAACTTTTAAAAAAAAGTAGTTAGGACTTTGTGCCAAACATTTACACCTCCTGAAGGCAGACACAAAGGATGAGTAAAGTTTTATTTTCCCAAACTGTAGGAAAATACCATCTTTCTTGGCATCTTACCCACAATCTTACATATAGGTCAGTATGTTCTTGCCTGTCTTACTGGGATCCTGCTAGCCAGGACCCCAGTGCTCATAGTTTGTGGCCTAAATGTGTATGCCTGTGTAGTGCCTAACTGTGTCACTGAGGCTCTGCTAATCAGAACCTCAGTGCTCATGCTCTCTCTGCCTTTAATTTGTCACTATAGGCTAGTGACTACATTTACCAATTTCAATTGGCATACTGGAACACCCTTATAATTACCTAGTATATGGTACCTAGGTACCCAGAGTATTGGTGTTCCAGGAGATCCATATGGGCTGCAGCATGTTTTTGTGCCACCCATAGGGAGCTCAGACAAACCTTTACACAGGACTGCTGTTGCAGCCTGAGTGAAATAACGCACACATTATTTCACAGCCATTTTCACTTTACTTAAGTAACTTATAATCACCTATATATCTAACCCTCACTTGCTGAAGGTTAGTAGCAAAGTTACTAAGTGTGAAGGCACCCTTGCACTAGCAAAGGTGCCCCCACATAGTTCAGGGCCATTTCCCTGGACATTGTGAGTGCAGGAACACCATTACACGCGCGCATTGTATATAGGTCAATACCTATATGTAGCTTCACAATGGTAACTCCGAATATGGCCATGTAACATGTCTAAGATCATGGAATTGTCCCCCCATTCCAAATCTGATATTGGGGAGCCATTTCTATGCATCCTGGGGGCTCGACTATGGACCCCCAGTACTGGAAAACCAGTTCTCTGGGGTTTTCTCTGCAACTACAGTTGCTGCCACCCCACAGACAGGGTTCTGCCCTCCTGGGGTCTGGGCAGCCCAGTCGCAGGAAGGCAGAATAAAGCATTTCCTCTGAGAGCAGGGTGTTACACCTTCTCTCTTTGGAAATAGGTGTTAAAGGCTGGGGATGGGTAGCCTCTCCCAGCCTCTGGAAATCCTTTGAAGGGCACAGATGGTGCCCTTCTTGCATGAGCCAGACTACACCGGTTTAGGGAACCCCAGTCCCTGCTCTGGCACGAAACTGGACAAAGGAAAGGGAGTGAACACTCCCCTGTCCATCACCACCCCAGGGGTGGTGCCCAGAGCTCCTCCAGTGTGTCTCAGACCTCTGCCATCTTGTTTCCAGAGGTATGGGGGTACTCTGGAGGCCTCTGAGTGGCCAGTGCCAACAGGTGATGTCAGAGACCCCTCCTGATAGGTACATACCTGACAAGGTGGCCAATCCTCCTCTGAGGGCTACTTAGGGTCTCTCCAGTGGGCTTTTTCTCAGATTATGACTTGCAAGAATTCATCAAGGTTCCTCTGCACTTCTCTCTTCGACTTCTGCCAATGATCAACCGCTGACTGCTCCAGGATGCTTGCAAACCTGCAAAAAAGTAGCCAGAAGACTACCAGCCACATTGTAGAGCCTAATCCTGCTGGCTTTCTCAACTGTTTCCTGGGGGTGCACGCTCTGGGGGCTGCCTGCCTTCAACCTACACTGGAAGCCACAAAGAAATCTCCAGTGGGTCGATGGAATCTCCTGTCTGCTCCAGCAGGCACCAAACTTCAGCTTCACTGGTACTTTGGGTCCCCTTCTCATCCTGACGAGCGTGGCCCCTGGAACACAGGTAGTAGACCCAAGTGACCCAGACTGCCCAGTGGTCCAACTGTCCGAATTTGGAGGAGGTAAGTCCTTGCTTCCCCTCCCCAGACAGCAATCCTGTGCACCATGTGATCTGCAGCTACAAGGACTTCTGTGCACATTTCCAAAAACTCCTGAATGCACAGCTGAGCCCAGGTCCCCAGCACTCCGTCCTGCGATGCTCAGCTCCCCGAGTTGATCTCCGGTGTCGTGGGACCTCTCTTTGCAGTGTTGAGATGACTGCTGTGTTCAGTCTTCTTGAACCCGTGTTCAAGGACTTCTGCAGGTGCTTCCTTCCTGTCCATGGTCTCTCTACGTTGCTGAGTGCCCCCTCTGTCTCCTCTCCCAAGTGGCGACATCCTGGTCCTTCCTGGGCCCGGGCAGCACCCTTTTTCTCCAACTGCTACTCTTGCAGGTAGCAAGGCTTGTTTGCGGTATTTTGCCAAGAAAACAACTCTGCCTACTCCAGCACGCCGTAGGACATCTTCTGCATGAAGAAGAACTTCCTGCCTTCTTTCGTTGTTGCAAAACCTGCAGCTTCTTCCAACCAGAGGCAGCCATTTTGCACCTTCATCTGGGTTTAGTGGGTTCCTGCCCGCCCCTGTACACTTTAGCGACTCTTGGGCTTGGTCCCCTTCCTTTGCAGGTCTTCAGGTCCAGAAATCCATCTTCAGAGCATTGCCCTCTGTTGTGGTCCTTGCAAAATCCTTTATCACGTCTTTAGTGTGTTTTTGGGGAAATAGTAGTACTTTACTCCTACTTTCCAGGTTCCTGGGGTAGGGTCTCCTTTACACCCTTAGGCCCTCATTCTGACCCTGGCGGTCGGCGGAGAGACGGCGGTCGGACCGCGAACAGACCGGCGGTATTAAAAATGGCATTCTGACCGCGGCGGTCCCCGCCGCGACCGACCGCTACTTCTCCACTCCGACCGCCGCGGCGGTCATGACCGCGGGGCTGGAGTTTGCGCACTCCGGCCCGGCGGTCGTCCCAAGACCGCCAAGGGTATTATGACCCTGCCTACCGCCGCGGTTTCTTGCGGGCGGGAACCGCCGTGCGAACCATGGCGGTAAGCACTATCGGGGCCAGGGAATTCCTTCCCTGGCACTGATAGGGGTCTCCCCCACCCCCCACTACCCACCCGAGTCCTCCCCCCACACCCTCCACCCCCCTGCCACCCCCCAGAGGTGGTACGAACCCCCTCCCCACCCCCACCCCGACATGCACATACATGTACCCCGACATGCACACACCCCCAACATGCACATATACACACCCCCTACACACACATACACAACGGGGACACATACCCGCACACATACATGCCGACATGCGCACCTGCCGAACAGCACACATTACCCATAGACACAGCAGCACCCCCCGCCCGCATACACGCACTCACACACCCCCTCTACACACTCACACGCACACCCCCATGCACGCCCACATCACACAACACCCCCCCACCCCCTCCCCTCACGGACGATCAACTTACCTTGTGCGTTGGTCCTCCGGGAGGCGACGGGAGCCATAGGGACGTGACCGCCAACAGAAGACCGCCAACAGAAGACCGCCACACAGAAATGTGGGTCGTAATTCTGTGGGCGGTGTTCTGCTGGCGTGGCGGTGGAGGTTGACCAGTCTCCACTTTCCCGCCGACCGCCAGTGTGGCTGCTGGCGGTTTTCCGGCGGAACGCTCCCAGCGGTCAGAATGCGCACAGCGGCACACCGCCGCGGTCGGCGGTCTTCACCGCGGCGGTAACTCAGCGGTCTTGCGAAAAGACCGCCAAGGTCAGAATGAGGGCCTTAGTGTTTTCTCACACTCCCAGTGACCCTCTACACACTACACTTGCCTAGGGGTGCATTTGTGGTTCACATTCCACTAACTTAGTATATGGTTTGAGTTGCCCCTAGGCCTATTGCATCCTTTTGTGTTTTACAGTGTTTGCACTACTTTCTGAATGTTTTACTTACCTGATTTGGTTAGTTGTGTATATTTTGTGAATGTTACTTACCTCATAAGGGAGTATATCCTCTGAGATATTTTTGGCACATTGTCACTAAAATAAAGTACCTTTATTTTAAGTAATTTTGGGTATTGTCTTTTCTTATGATATAATACCTAAATAATATAAGTGGTATTGCATGAGCTTTGCATGTCTCCTAGTTCAGCCTTGGCTGCTCTGCTATAGCTACCTCTATCAGCCTAAGCTGCTAGAACACTACTACACTCTACTAATAAGGGATAAGTGGTCCTGGCATAAGGTGTGCGTACCATTGGTACCCACTACAAGCCAGGCCAGCCTCCTACACAAACTTTTGAAACGTTATATTTGTACAGCACTTTGCAGAATACATAGAATAGTCAAAACAGTAAACTAGGTTAAAGCATAATATTTGTACAGAAGGGTATGCTTATACTACAAAAACCTATGCTTAACATCAAAAACACACTCTTGTACAGTGACGTGCATGGCTGTGTGCATTGGCGTAAGGCAGACAAAAGTGCGGCAGCGCAGGGAGAGATAAAACTGGCATCCTATCTTAGTGGATATGGTGCTGTTCTACTCTCTCCTATTGATGCAGGAAAGCAACTTTGGTTAATGTGCTATGTCACATCAAAAGTTACACATTTTCCCCTTAATGTTTGATTGCTTACAATGCTTTCAAAAATATTTTTTTAGCACAACGCATTCAGATTTTACCTAGTGCAAACCTTTCCTGTACCAGCAATAATCTTAGAGTGTCTTTTAAAAAAGAATAACTCTCTGACACAATGAAGCTTCAAATGATTCTATGAATTAAAGCCTGTACTGGCTCCGAAGAAGATCTTAGATTTGCTTATTAACCAAGCATCACCCACACTCATCTCATTTGGCATATTTTACTGTACTGAATTTCTGTGAGCATCTCACAAGCCAGTGCCACATTTCTCGTTGATTCGAGCATGTCACGATATATGGTACACTGTGTCTCATACAGCAAGCATTATGTGTTTGTATGACCCGTCTCTGACACACACTACATTTCTTTTTTGTGAACATATTACACACAAACACACACACGCTCACTCTACATCTGTTTTTTGAAGGCATCTCACATACCAGGCTTTATGTATCTCTTTCGTTCACATCAGGTTTTTCACATTTGTAAAGCATCTATCTCCAATACACACACACTGAGCATCTCATTTTGCAAGCATCTGATACCTAAGGCATATTTCATATCATTTTTATCTACATCTGCAACTTCAGCTTTTCAGTTTGTGACCACTCTACACTCATGGCATCCATCTGCACTAACTCTTTGACAGCAAATGTTTAAACATTTTTTGTTGTGTTTTGTCTTTTGTGCTGGATTGAGTGCATACAGTGCCACGATCCCCCCCTTGCATCCACAGGAGAGCAAGCAATACACTTCAGCTGTCTGTGGTTGTATCCTCACTCACCCTCCTGTATAATGATAAAGCAAATGGCAGCAAAGTTATATGTTGGAAATATAATTGACCATGAACACACCATTGTTTAGTGGGGAGGCTGGGAATAATAATTCATTTTCCTGGTTCTACGTTCCACACAGCACTGCAGTTATGGTGAGGTAGGTCCTGAGGAAAATTCCCAGAGATTGCCCTTGTGGGCAAATGCCACTGGAGGAAGTCTTATGCAGATTTTAATGTAGTGCTTATTACATAATACTTTTATAAAAAAATTCAAATCTGGGATTAGAAATATTATACTTCTTTGGCTATAACATACACACATGACCACATTTAATGGAGTAGTGCTGTCTGCTAATGCTAGTGAATTGCCAACTGGAGGTCTGATCAAGGATAATTTAATAGCATTGTTTCTAAGTGCTTTTATTCTCTGACATGCCTCTTCTAGAGACCTGAGGTAGAAAGTGGTTATTGAATGATGGATACTGTAAGAAATTAGATTTTTGATTGAGTGGGGTGAACCCCCTTCTCAAGCAACAACCTCAATCTTGGTCAGGGTGAACCACAGAAGTCACTAAATTAAGCTATGCTTAACCCACTAGTAGCTTGGCTTTAAAGCAGCCAGGCTTAACTTAGAGGCACTGGGCTAGGTATTTGTGTAGCACTCAAACTGTAGTAAAGTGAAAACACAACACAAGACAAACCCCATACCAATGTAGAAAAAAAATGCAATAAATAAAGTGAGACAAAAATGACAAAATCCTACCAGTAGGGCTGGGGATATGCAATTATAAAGATTTAAGTAAACATAGCACCAAGAAGCAGAAAGCTCTAACTATGGCTATCTGCTTGGTAGACTGGGACAAAGTCATACATTCAGACTGAACAAGATGGTGGGTGGGACAGATTCAGGGACAATGTTAGTCCCGCTGAAAAGGTTACCTCCTCAAAGTCATGCAAAATGAGTTCAAAGAATCAGGATTTCACAGGAGCAGCCCAACTAATGGCAGCCAATGGTCCAGGACCTGGGGAGGGCACCTCTTGGGGATCACAAACTCCTTCCAGCAGAGACCAGCAGGGCATCAGCAGGTTCAGGAAGAGCCAGTTGCAGCAGGTATGTTTGGCAGGTGCAATGAGGCTCCTAGAGCTTGTTATGTCCCTGTAACCCATAAAAGGAGGTCAGCCACCTGACCATTAGAGCAACTGTGGTAGCCCTGTGTTCAAAGAGATGGTCCTCTCTCACTCAAGCAACAATGCAGGCCTCAAGAAGCAGGGCAGTCTTCTCAAGAACAACACAGTCCTCAACCAACAGGGCAGTCCTCTGAAAAACAAGGCAAGCCTTAATCAGCAGGGCAGTCATCTGAGAAACAAGGCAGGTCTCAAGAAGAAGGGCAGTCTTCTGAGAAACAAGGCAGGCCTCAAGCAGCAAGGCAGGACCATGGAGTACGAGGCAGTCCTTCTGTAGTTGTCCACAGTATAGGGAGTGTATTGAAGAGTTGACCTGAGGGTCCAGTATCTATGGCTGGTGCCAGATGTTGCAGTGGGAGAACCTTCTAGGCTTCTCTCATCTGGTTCTGGAATTTCCTTCCTTCCCCTGCCAGACTACAAGGGATTTGGGGTGACAACAGACTGGTGTCAAGTTATTTGTGAGTGTGCTGAGGCACCCCCCTTGAAATGTAATTGGGACAAGGAACAACTCCATCCCTCCAATTCTGCCAACACCTAACCCCCCTCAGTCTTACTGTCTGGGAGGAATACACAAAGGCCAACTGCCAACTACATCATCAGGTGACCCAGGACACAGGCTGCAGGCACCAAATGGTTAGGATAAGAAAATGCCGACCTTCTAAAAGAGGTATGTTCAGAATTGAGGCTTAAATCGAACTTTAACATTTAAAAAAAGGTTTTAAATTACAATTCTTTAGACACCAAACTTGATCTTCCTACCTGTTCCCGTTCAAAGTTATCACTTAAGTAACCCAATGTTATCTTACTGGAGAGGCAAGCCTTGCAGTAGTGAAACATGAATTTAAGAGTTTTTCACTACCAGGACATACAAAACTTAAAACCACATGGCCAACATTTTAAATACATTCCACCCCACCCTATGGGCTATTTGAGGTCTACCCCTGGGGTGACATATGATTTAAAAATGAAGGTTGGACCTGTCAAAAGGTTTACTTTGCCAGCTTGAAATGTCAGCTTAAAACTACACATCTTAGAAAGGACTACTTCTGTGGGTGGCACAATAAGTGCTGCAGGCCCACTAGTGGCATTTCATTTACAAGCCCTGGGGACATGTAGTGCCACTTTACATTATAAGTAAATAAAATGTGTCAATTGGGTGTAATCCAGTTTTACCATGTGCAAAGAAGAAAAGCAAAAGTACTTTATCACTGGGTAACTTTGGTAAAGTGCACAAAGTCCTAAAGGCCAACAAAAACAGGTTCGGAAAACAGGAGGGGCAAGGCAAAATATTTTTTAAATGATCCTGCATTGAGGGATAAGTACAACAGATATTTATTGGTGTCCCATTGCCTAAGATGCTCCTAAATTCCAACTCACTAAGCCTTTACACAGCTCACTCTTAAAGAGATGCAACTGTGGGCAGTCAAGGTTTAGTTGAGGTAATAGAGGGATGGTGACTTCCTCACAGCATGACAGATTAATCATCCACTTTAAAATTCAATGAGTGAGAACAGATTTTTAAAAGACTTGAGGCTTATTGTAGAGAATGATGGCATGGACTGATACCTCAAAAATGGGCAGGGAGACACACACAAGACACCTTTGCTCGCTACCAAGAAATTGAACATTTGCTACCCTCACTTCAGTTACCTGTATTATCAAGTATGTTTATGTACTCTCCAAGGCCAGAACTGGCAGTCATACTCTCAAAAAAATGCTCCCCAGAGAGAGAGCTTTTAAACATAGGTTGTGGGCCTACAACAGGTCGTCTTAATTATTCCACTATCTTCTTTGAGGCTGAGAGAAACTTCACTGGACTCCACCAATGGAAAACTTTGTTAAGGTCAATTATGTCACAGAAAAGACTGGATAATGCCATATTCAACATATATAAAGAGATGATGGAATCATTTGACATACAGATGATAACAAAATAATTTGTCCTCCACACTGAATGGCAGTAGAAAATATTTGTTTTTTTAAACATAAGTAAATTTTTTTAATATAACTGCCTGCAGCAGAAAGAATGGTTTCTGTCCATAAAGAAGCAAGGATCATATTTTTTCGCATATTTTCTAATTGCTTTCCAGAATGTAATTAACAATAAAGCATACTTACTGACTGTGATGACGTGCTCCCCTAACACCACCCCATCATGTGGGCGCCACATTTAAAAGACGCACCATGGCGGTAGTTTGGCGACTAGCGTCAGAACGTTTGATGCTAGTCCGGCATTTTGCAGGACTTGTGTAAAAAAATCTGATGCTAAGCCTAGAGAGGCCCATTATAACCAATGGAAGCCTCCTTTTAACACCTGCTGTGAGCAGATGTTAAAAGTGCTAAAAAAATTGTGAAATCTTAGATTTCCTTTTGCCATTCTTTTGGCACCCCTAATGGAGAACCCCCCCTTTACATATATTATGCATGGCGCAGGCATAACGTAGCGCAAAGGGTTACAAAGTGGTGCAATGCATGCATTGCGCCACTTTGTAAATATGGTGCAGTGTTTTTTGTGCCTCCTCACGCCACACTAGCATAAAACAAATGACGCTAATGTTGCTTTGGAATGGCGCTAGGGTGTCTTAAATATGATTTGTTCAGGATCACAGGATGTTGCACAAATGCCAAAACGTCATCTTAGTTCCACACTCGGCAGTTGTAAGGAAATGCCTCCTTGGCATAGTTACCCCCTAACTTTTTGCCTTTGCTGATGCTAAGTTATGATTTGAAAGTGTGCTGGGACCCTGCTAACCAGGCCCCAGCACCAGTGTTCTTTCCCTAAACTGTACCTTTGTCTCCACAATTGGCACAACCCTGGCACTAAGGTAAGTTCCTTTTAACTGGTACCCCTGGTACCAAGGGCCCTGATGCCAGGGAAGGTCTCTAAGGGCTGCTGCATGTCTTATGCCACCCTGGGGACCCCTCACTCAGCACATGCACACTGCCTCTCAGCTTGTGTGTGCTGGTGGGGAGAAAATGACTAAGTCGACATGGCACTTCCCTCAGAGTGCCATGCCCACCTCACTCTGCTTGTGGCATAGGTAGGTCACCCCTCTAGCAGGTCTTACAGCCCTAAGGCAGGGTGCACTATACCACAGATGAGGGCATATGTGCATGAGCATTATTCCCCTACAGTATCTAAGCAACACCTTAGACATTGTAAGTACAGGGTAGCCATAAGAGTATATGGTCTGGGAGTTTATCAAACACAAACTCCACAGTACCATAATAGCTACATACTTTGGTATCAAACCTATCATCACAATAAATGCACACTGATGCCAGTGTGCAATGTATTGTAACACACACCCAGAGGGCATCTTAGAGATGCCCCCTGAATACCTATCCGACTTCTAGTGTAGGCTGACCAGTTTCTGCCAGCCTGCCACACACCAGACATGTTGCTGACCACATGGGGAGAGGGCCTTTGTCACTCTGTGGCCAGAAACAAAGCCTGTACTGGGTGGAGGTGCTTCTCACCTTCCCCTGCAGGAACTGTAACACCTGGCGGTGAGCCTCAAAGGCTCACCTCTTTTGTTACAGCACCCCAGGCCATCCCAGCTAGTGGAGATGCCCGCCCCCTCCGGCCACTGCCCCCACTTTTGGCAGCAAGGCCAGAGGAGATAATGAGAAAAACAAGGAGGAGTCACCCACCAGTCAGGACAGCCCCTAAGGTGTCCTGAGCTGAGGTGACCCCTGTCTTGAGATATCCTCCATCTTGAGTTTGAAGGATTCCCCCAATAGGATTAGGGATGTGTCCCCCTCCCCACAGGGAGGAGGCACAAAGAGGGTCTAGCCACCCTCAAGGACAGTAGCCATTGGCTACTGCCCTCCCAGACCTAAACACACCCCTAAATTCGGTATTTAGGGGCTCCCCAGATCCCTTGAAATCAGATTCCTGCAACCTGAAGAAACAAGAAGGACTGCTGACCTACAAGCCTGCAGAGAAGGAGGAAGACGACAACAGCTTTGGCCCCAGACCTACCGGCCTGTCTCCAACTTTGAAAACCTGCTCCAGCGATGCATCCGACAGGGACCAGCAACCTCTGAGCCTCAGAGGACTGCCCTGAACTAAAGGACCAAGAAACTCCAGTGAACAGCGGCCCTGTTCAAAACCAGCTACTTCTTTGCAACAAAGAAGCAACTTTTAAAGACTGCATGTTTCCTGCCGGAAGCGTGAGACTTCACACTTTGCACCCGAAGCCCCTGGCTCGAGATCCAGAGAACAAACACCTCAGGGAGGACTCCCCAGCGACTGCGAGCCCGTGAGTAACCAGAGACAACCCCCCTAAGCCCCCACAGCGATGCCTGCGGAGAGAATCCAGAGGCTCCCCCTGAACGTTACTGCCTGTAACAAGGGACCAGACGCCTGGAACCAACACTGCACCCGCAGCCCCCAGGACCTGAAGGAACCGAACCTCAATGCAGGAGTGACCCCCCAGGTGACCCTCTGCCTAGCCCAGGTGGTGGCTGCCCCAAGGAGCCCCCCCTGTGCCTGCCTGCACCTCTAGCGTGACCCGCGGGTCCCTCCATTGTTTCCTACCTGAAACCCGACGCCTGCTTTGAACACTGCACCCGGCCGCCCGTGCCGCTGAGGGTGTGTTTTGTGTGCCTACTTGTGGCGCCCCCCCCCCAGTGCTCTACAAAACCCCCCTGGTCTGCCCCCCGAGGATGCAGGTACTTACCTGCTGGCAGACTGGAACTGGAGCACCCCTGTTCTCCTTAGACGCGTATGTGTTTTGGGCACCTCTTTCACCTCTGCACCTGACCGGCCCTGAGCTGCTGGTGTGGTAACTTTGGGTTTGCCTTGAACCCCCAACGGTGGGCTACCTATGCCCCAGAACTGAGACATGTACGTTTTTTACTTACCTCCTAATCTAACCTTCACTTACCTCCCCCAGGAACTGTTGATTTTTGCAGTGTTCACTTAAAAATAGCTTATTGTCATTTTTACAAAGACTGTATATGTTACTGCTTTTATTCAAAGTTCCTAAAGTATCTACGTGAAGTACCTTGCATTTAAAGTGTTTACTGCAAATCTTGAACCTGTGATTCTTAAAATAAACGAAGAAAATATATTTTTCTATATAAAAACCTATTGGCCTGGAGTAAGTCTTTGAGTGTGTCTTCCTCATGTATTGCCTGTGTGTGTACAACAAATGCTTAACACTACCCTCTGATAAGCCTACTGCTCGACCACACTACCGCGAAATACTTATCTAATTTTGCCACTATCTTACCTCTAAGGGGAACCCTTGGACTCTGTGCACACTATTTCTTACTTTGAAATAATATATACAGAGCCAACTTCCTACAGCAGTTCTGACCGTAATGCTACATTATAGGTAGAGGGAGGGGCAAGCAGAAGACACTTGAAAGTTCAGCTCGTTATGGGCTCAAAGTTCCAACAGGACTTCGAGATGAGCTAGAGCCAGGCTTCAGGCTCGAGTCTTGATCGAGCTTTCAGTGGCTCACCCACCTCTAAAGAAAACAGTGAAAATGGGCCCTCAGTCGCGAATAAAGGTCTTTATTACACCCTTGGCACCGGTCCCCGTCCTTTCCTTAAAGGTCTTTGAGTCCCTCATTCCAACATACTTTCCTCTCTTTTCCCTAAAATCTTGATTATTTCCTCCCAGCTTCTTATTTTTAATTATTTTCCTTATCTACTTCCATTCACTCTTTCCTCCCTTGCTCAATCATCCTTTAGACTTTCTTAGGTTTCACTCTCATCGTTTACATCTATCCTATTCCTTACTGTCTCTCATTTATTATCTCTTTCTTTAAGTTCTGTATTTTCCATATCATTGCTTAACCTCTTCCTGGTCTAACTTCAAACTGCCCTTTTCGCACATGCTTCACTCATTATCTCATCAAATCTCTACCACTCACCTACTTTTTTGCTGTCCTTTATATCTCCTCTCTTATTTTTCACATCCCTTGCTGCCCTCTTCTCAATTACTCATCTATCCATTCTCATTGTTCACGACTCTTGCAATCTTTCTTAATTCTACAGCTTTCCTCTTTTCTTTTTTTTCTAATTGCCTGTCTCAGTCTGCGGCTTCTCTTTTATTTCCTCTGTTTTTCTCTGCTTGTTTTTGTCCTCCTCATGGATAGTTCTGCGTATACAGCAATTGGCCCTTCTTTCTAGCTTTGCCAGTGCCTGCCAGTTTCCATCTCCATGACTGCTTTTTTTTTTACCATCCACTCGAGGCAGAGTAAACACAGAGGGGTGCTCAGGAAGGCACTCTTAACAATAAATTCTGAGGGGCAGCCGGTGAACTAAGCTGCAGGTGATGCACAGGTCACTGAGATGCACTTCTGGTAGGTAGGCCCTTCAAGAAGGTCCAGGAAGCCCTCAGCCTTCCTGCAGCTAAATGTGCCAGTTAGTGAATAGGAACGCCCAGGCCTACCTGTACCTGCATTTCCTCTTAGGCAGCGCTCTGAGAAGAAGCAGAGACAGGAAACAGCATAAGAACTAGGACACATAGGCCCTCATTACAACTCTGGCGGTCGGTGATAAAGTGGCGATAACACCGCCAACAGGCCGGCGGTAAGAAATATGAAATTAGGACCACAGTGGAAATCGCTCAGACAGACATACACTTTAACACACCGACCGCCAGGGAGAAACCAACAGGCACCACGGCGGTAACCGCCAACAACCAGGCGGAAGACAAAGTACCGCCCACAGTAATATGACTCACCTATCCACCACCTTTTTCCAGGGCAGTACCAACGACATCAAAAGCCTGGTGGAAACACTGCACAGAAGGGTAACGACTCACCTCTGGACACTCAAGGAAGAACCATGCCGCCATAGAGCCCGAGTTGAATGTCTTCCTTATGCTCTTCTACCTTCTGCTCCACTATGAACACCAATGCTGGCGAAGACGACCACGGTGAGTACTGGCACCTACCACACAGGGGAGGAGGGAGGAAAAAGATAGTGACACACACACGCAACATGCAACACCCCCACCCCCAACACCACACACACACAACCAGATGCAATAACATTACATATTCACCACGTACTCCTCAGGACTAATGCAAGGACAACCAAAATAGAGTAAAAAAGAGTGTAATAAGATAAATATTTTAGTAATACATGCATCCAAATAAAAGAGTACACACATATTACAATGCAAGGGACACTGCCCAGTCCTCTATGTCCGTGGGCCACAGGGTCACATCACAAAGTCCAAGGCCCATCCTCACTTCTGCAACAACACGGAGAGAACACTGCAGGGGCATCAGGTCGAAAATAGACAGGCACCTCAGGGGGACGGGGAATGGTGGTACAACGCCACTGGTCCTGGAGGGGGCAACATGCCCATCACTCTGTCCTGGGGAGTGCAAGGCCACAGTCTCTCAAGTGGGTGATTTGCCCACTGCTTGGTCCTGGGGAGTGCAAGGCCACAGTCTCTCAAGTGGGTTACTTGCCCACTGCCTGCTCCTGGGGAGTGCAAGGCCACAGTCTCTCAAGTGGGTGATTTGCCCACTACTTGGTCCTGAGGTGTGCAAGGCCACAGTCTCTCAAGTGGGAGATTTGCCCACTGCTTGGTCCTGGGGAGTTCAAGGCCACAGTCTTTCTAGTAGATGGCTTGTCCACTGGTTCTGGAGGGGGCATTGTGCCCAATCATCTTCACCCTGGGGAGGATGCGGTGAGTGGATGGCTTCTCCACTGGTTCTGGAAGGGGCATTGTGCCCAGTGTGCTTCATCCTGGGAAGGATGCGGTGAGTGGATGGCTTCTCCACTGGTTCTGGAGGGGGCATCATGCCCAGTATGCTTCATCCTGGGAAGGATGCGGCGAGTGGATGGCTTCTCCACTGGTTCTGGAGGGGGCATCGTGCCCAGTGTGCTTCATCTTGGGAAAGAAGTGGTGAGTGGATGGCTTCGCCACTGGTTCTGGAGAGGGCATTGTGCCCTGTGATGCAGATCTCGGGGAGTGCCAGGTCACAGTCTCTCACCTGGGTGTCAGACCCACAGGATTTGCAGGGGCCAGGCTGCAGAACATCCCATGGATGCAGGACTACACTCTGTCCGCCGGCGGTGACGGCTGCTCAGTGGTGGCAGTGGTGGTGCTGGTGTCAGTGCTGGCAGTGGTGGGGGGAGGCTCCAGCCCTTCCCCTGCAGCCGCGGACGGCTGCCCACTCGGGCTGCTGCTGGTGGCAGTGGTGCTGGTGGCGGTGCTGGCAGTGGTGGTGGGATGCTCCAGCCCTTCCCCTGCAGCCACAGACGGCTGCCCACTGGGGCTGCTTCTGCTGGCAGTGGTGTTGGTGGCAGTGCTGGCAGTGGTGGGAGGAGGCTTCAGCCCTTCCCCTGCAGCCTCGGACAGCTGCTCACTTGGGCTGCTGCTGCTGGCAGTGGTGCTGGTGGCAGTGCTGGTGGCGCTGCTGGCAGTGGTAGGGGAGGCTCCAGCCCTTCCCCTGCAGCCTCGGATGGCTGCCCCCTGGGGCTGCTGTTGCTGGCAGTGGGGCTGGTGGCAGTGCAGGCAGTGGTGGGGGAGGCTCCAACCCTTCCCCTGCATCCTCGGACGCCGGCCCACTTGGGCTGCTGCTGCTGGCAGTGGTGCTGGTGGCGGTGCTGGCAGTGGTGGGGGGCTCCAGCCCTTCCCCTGCAGCCTTGGACGGCTGACCCACCATAGTTGGTGGTAGGGGCTGAGACTGAGTCGCAGCACCAGGCCTCTTGTCCTTTTTGCCTGCTGGTGCAGGCCCCTTGCCTTTCCTGCCAGCAGCTTGGGGCGGCTCTTTGCTCCTTTTGGCAGCAGCTGTGGACTACTCCTTGCCCTTCCTTTTACCAGCTGGGGGTGCCTCCTTGCCCTACTTTGCAGCAGCTGTGGACTACTCCTTGCCCTTCTTTGCAGCAGCTGGGGGTGCCTCTTGCTCTTCCTTGCAACACTTGGTGCGGGCACCCTATCAGTGTGGCTGCCTGGTGCCCTGGATCCGCTCCCACCTGGTGTACCTGTGGACACTACTGTGCCCCTGGACTGGGTGGCTGAGGTGCTTGCCTGGGTTCTGACCACCCTAGCCTGATGTGAAGGATGGGGTCGGGGAGGGGTAGGGAAGAGGTCAAAGGTGGAGAGGAAAAGCTTCTTAGGAACATTGGTGGGGGAAGATGGAGATGGTCTGGGAGTGGAGGTTGAGGGAGTGGTTGTAGGAGGTGTCTGCTGTGTTTGGGTGCAGGTTCATGGGCCGGATACTGTTGTGAGGTGGATGGCTGTTGGGTGTCTGAGTGCTTGAGTTTGTGTACTTTGGGAGGAGGGGGCACAGACACAGTGAGAGAGGACGCAGGGGACGTGTGCTTGGATGTGGGGGTGGTGACTGTCAATGAGGGGCGTGTGCTGATAGGTGTGCTGGTGATGGGGGTAGTGGATGAGGATGTAGTGCATGCAGGTGTGAGTGTAGACGCAACTGGGAGGGAGGTGGACAACGAGGAGGAGGAGGGCCACAGTGGAGGCAGTGGATGTTGGTATATCTGCATCTGGATGGTGTTAGTGTGAGTGCCTGTGGGATGAAGTGTGGTGCTTGTGTTTACCATGTCCACTCTTGTGTGTTGTCCTGGGAGCATGCTCATCTGACTGTGTGCTTGAGATAGGTTGGGGTTGAGGGGAATGGGATTGGGTAGAGGAAGTTGGAGGGCGGAGGCTAGAAACAGGGACAATGGCTGCAATCAAAGAGGAGGCCAGAGCCTGGATTGATCTCTGTTGGGCCACCATGCCAGTGTGAATGCCCTCCATGAATGCATTTGTCTGTTGCTAGAAAGAGGCTACCTTCTCACAGTGTGTCACTGTCGTTTTCCTCTTTCCCTCCCTTGTCCGCTAGGTGGCTGTGTTTGTGGTGGAGCAGCACGTAGAAAATCATGGGGAAGACATGCAGCTCGGGCCCGGTGCAGAGCAGCAGCAACTTCCTGAGCTCCTGTTCCTGAGGCCTACCTTGATTTTCCAGGCCTGCCCCACATTATATTGGTGATCCTTGAGCAGGGTGGTAAGGCGGAGGTCGGGCTGGGCCTCTGACCCCGTTCTCAAAGACTCTTGAGTTTTGGGCCTACTTGTGAAACTTTCAGAGTAAGCAATTTATTGCTCTCATGTAAAACTTGGTGTTCAGATCGACAACAGCTTGTGCGATCATTTCATGGCATTTGCATATTCTTGTTCGAATCAGCAGTGTGAGCGATTCATTTCCCGCATGTAAAACTTGGTGTTCAGATCGGCAACAGCTTGTGCAATCATTTCATGGCATTTGCATATTCTTGTTAGAATTGGCAGTGTGCGCGATTCATTTCCCGCATGTAAAACTTGGTGTTCAGATCGGCAACAGCTTGCGTGATCATTTCATGGCATTTGCATATTCTTGTTCGAATCGGCAGTGTGCGCGATTCGTTTTCACTTCTTAGGTTTTCCATGGTTACAGTATGAGAACGCTTAGAACCATAGTCTAGTAAAAGTCAATGTGATTATATCTTGATATTGTGTTGTTTAACCTTTTGCTTCCTACAGGTCTCCTTCCCAACTGTTCCCTACCTAATCCCCCTTTCCCCCACTTGGACTCTCTCAGGCTCTGTGATATTTCTATCAGAGTTTTGGAGCTGTCTAGTGGTGGACATGTTGGGAACGTGCGCAGGCCCCGAGGATCTGGTCTCCCTGACACATCTTTATAAAAAAAATGTAAACAATTCTGAGAGGGGAGCCCAATGATTTTTATTTTTCAACTTGAGGGGCGCGGCATTAAGAAGTTTGGAGACCACTGCCGTAGAGTGTGTCTGGGGCCAGGACAGGGAGGGGCAG
Source organism: Pleurodeles waltl (assembly GCF_031143425.1). Taxonomy (NCBI): domain Eukaryota; kingdom Metazoa; phylum Chordata; class Amphibia; order Caudata; family Salamandridae; genus Pleurodeles; species Pleurodeles waltl. Next base: position 427,056,907 of record NC_090445.1, on the reverse strand, counting down.
GTTCTTGTGCACTACAAAGACTTTCCTTTGAAGTTTGCCTACTTCAAAGGCAGAAATGAGTATAAGCATTGGAATGCTGACTACACAACTTTAGAACACTCCTGGATTGAGGACATTCTGTTAGGGACAGAAGCTGGATGTTTGAGGAGGACCTGCCACTCTGCCTGTTGCTTTGCTGTGCTAGCCTGCTTCTGCTGCTTCTGCCCTGGAAGTGAAAGGACTGGACTTTGCTTTCTACATCCTGCTTTCCAAGGTTCTCCAAGGGCTTGAACTCAGATTGCCTCCTGTTGTGAAGTCTCATGGACATCAAAGACTTTATCTGCGAGTGCCTGGGCTCTTCTACTGAGGGTGCTGACTTAGTAAGTGGTGCTAAATCTAGTACATCGGCCCTTTGAAGTGGAAGTTGGTACCCTCAGTGAATATCCATGCACCAGAGCTGTTGTGGCAGAGAAATCTATGCAGCGCCTGTACCGGCGCTGAAAAGTCGACGCAGCTCCTGTCTTGCAGCTGCAAAATCAATGCATCACTTGCTTAAGACTGGATCCATTGTCGTTGTTGTTGGACTTTTTTCCTTATGCAGGGTCATCCCCAATCTTTTTGCCTCCTGCCTCCTATTTTTTCTGACCTGTTGCTGTTGGCTTTTGAACTCTGAGCACTTTAGCACTGCTAACCAGTGCTAAGTGCATATGCTGTCTGTGTAAGTTGTATGTAATTGGTTCATCCATGATTGGCATAGTTGATTTACTGGAAGTCCCTAGTAAAGTGCACTAGAGGTGCCCAGGGCCTGTAAATCAAATGCTACTAGTGGGCCTGCAGCACTGGTTGTGCCACCCACATTAATAGCTCTGTAATCATGTCTCAGACCTGCCACTGCAGTGTCTGTGTGTGCAGTTTTAAACTGTGAATTCGACTTGGCAAGTGTATCCACTTGCCAGGCCTAAACCTTCCCTTTTCTTACATGTAAGACACCCCTAATGTAGGCCCTAGGTAGCCCCAAGGGCAGGATGCAGTGTATGATTAAGGTAGGACATATAGGGGCTCATTCTGAAAACCGCCGAAAGACCGCACCGCGGTCAATAGACCGTGGGGGTCATTTTTTACTTTCCCGCTGGGCCGGCCGGCGATCGCCAGAAGATCGCCCACCGGCGCAGCGGGAAAGCCCCTGCAATGAGGAAGCAGGCTCCGAATGGAGCCGGCGGAGTTGCAGGGGTGCGACGGGTGCAGTAGCACCCGTCGCGATTTTCACTGTTCACTTCATAGCAGACAGTGAAAATGTTTGTGGGGCCCTGCTAAGTGGGGTCCAGTGGCATGGGCAGTGCAGGGGCCCCCAGGCGCCCCACGACACCCGTTCCCGCCATGCAGGATGGCGGGAAGGGGGTCGGAATCCCCATGGCGGCGCATGGAGGATTCTCAGGCCCAGAGGAAATCCAGCGGGAAACCGCCGGATCCCCTTTTCTGACCGCGGCTTTACCGCCGCGGTCAGAATGGGCACTGAAGCACCGCCAGCCTGTTGGCGGTGCTTCCGTTGCCCGAGGCCCTGGTGGTTTAGGACCGCCAGGGTCAGAATGAGGGCCATAGTAATGTGTTTTATATGTCCTGGCAGTGAAATACTGCTAAATTCGTTTTTCACTGTTGCAAGGCCTGTGCCTCTCATAGATTAACATGCGGACTACCTTTAAATATGATTAAAGTGTAGATTCCCTTTGGGAGCAGATAGATATATGGAGTTTGGGGTCTCTGAGCTCAAAATGTAAAAATACATCTTTTAGTAAGGTTGATTTTAAGATTGTGTGTTTAAAAATGCCACTTTTAGAAAGTGAGCATTTTCTTGCTTAAACCATTTGTGTGACTCTGCCTGTTTGTGGATTCCCTGTCTGGGTCAGTTTGCAAGTTGGGCTGGTTGCACCTCTCCCTAGACAGTGAAACAAAGGGAGCTGGGGTGTAGTCTGCATTTCCTGATGAACCATCTGTGCTGGGGGGGGGGAGGGGAGTGGTCACTCACACCTGAAAGGGCTGTGCCTGCCCTCACACAATGCAGTCTCCAACCCCCTGGTGTGTGTCTGGGGCCTGGTCTGGGCAAGGCAGGATTTCACAAACAAGAGGAACCTCTGCCTTAAGAAGAGCTGAGGAACAAAAGTTGCCCTGCCTGTGACTGGGCTTTGTGGAGCTATCCTGCATTTGCTGCTTCTGCCTGTGCTAGAGAACTAAGACTGGAATTTGTGTGCCTTACATCTTGTGAAGAACTCTCCAACGGCTTGATTTAGAGCTTGCCTCCTGTTGTTTGAAGTCTCAGGGACAACACAGACTTCTCTCTGTCATCACCTGGAGTCTCTGGAGAGACTCCTACTCTGTCAAGTAGTACCCATCCAGTTCCTGGACCCTGAAAAGAGAAGCTGACAGCCCAAGAGTGAGAAATCCACACACAGACCGCAGTGCGGTTAAAAGATCGATGCAACTCGGATCTGCGGCTGAAAAATCGATGTGCTGCTGGCTTTTCGGCTGAAAATCGACACTCACCTGCAATGCGACCAGAAGATCGATGCCCGCGGCTGGAGAAACGACGCGCAGCTTCGCTGACGGAGACTGGTGAGATCGCAGTCCGCGCTGTGTGGTTTTCAGACCATTGTGCTGCTGAATTTCTGACGCAAACACCGCTGGGTGAGTAAAAACAACGCAAGGCCTGGACCCGAGAGTGCTGACCAGATTGACGCATCGCTCTCCTGCGGAGAGAAGAAATGACGCACGCCGACCCGACTAAAGGAGAAACAACGCAAGGTCTCGCTTGTGAGTGAAATCGACACATCGCAAGCCCTTTTTGATGCACACTTTCCCGTGCAGGGTTATTTTTGACGCACCCAAGGTACATTTTCAGACTAACAGCGTTAGTGTTGTGTTTAAAATTACATGAAGACTCTTTTTGGTTTTTAATTGATAACTTGACTTGTGTATTGTGGATTTTTGTCGTTTTGGTCTTGTTTTGTTTAGATAAATATTTTCTATTTGTCTAAACCTGTGTTGTGTCATTTTGTAATGTTTTCATTAAGTTACTGTGTGTGTTGGTACAAATACTTTACACCTAGTACTCTGAAGTTAAGCCTACTGCTCGTGCCAAGCTACCAAGGGGGTGAGCGGGGGATAGCTGAGGGTGATTCTCTTTTACCCTGACTAGAGTAAAGGTCCTTGCTTGGACAGGGGGTAACCTGATTGCCAACCAAAGAACCCATTTCTAACATTGGTGATCAGCGGTTGGGATTGGACTTGTATTTGTACTTGACATACAGTAATTAAGTGTACACTACTGTTTTGAGTTCAGACCACTATTTGACCACATACTACTTGTCTTGTGATTCTGCTTTTTGTTCTCTAATGTCCTCCTGGATATATTGTTGATATCTTGGGACTCTGGTTTTTGGTTGTGAAGCCTTTGCAGAATGGAAGTCAACTTCTGGCACCTATTTATCTATAAAAAGTGCACCTTAAAGCATTCCGCATGGAAAGGGGACTGACTGTGAATAAGAAATCCAGAAGGGAGGATCTTGAGTCAGCCCTGTTTCAGTATGAGTTGAAACGTTGTGAGGCAACACCACCAGATGAGTCTGAGGAGGAGGACTACTCTGAGGAGGAGGGCAGTGGCCCTGAGGAGGGAACAGAAAGAGATGAATGGCTCCTAGCTCGAATCCAGAGCCTGGAAGAGCTAGATGCAGAGCTTGAGAGGGCTGAGGAGAAGAGAGCCTTAGCCCTGGAAAAAGAAAGGTTGGCAGCTCAAGAGCTAAGCTGTGAAGAGCTGAAGCTGGAAGCCATGAGGGCTGAGTCCAGTTCAGATGGTGGCAGCAAAAATCTTGTATCCAGTACTGCTGAAGAAGTGCACATGCCCAGAGATGTGGTGCCTTGCTTGAAGGAGGGAGTTAACACACACCAGAAGGATCAGGGGTATGAGGTAGCTCCACTGGTGCACAGGATCCCTGAGGTGGACTGGGGAACTGGCATGGGGAGTCATATTCTTATTGGTGGGATGGACACTCTACTGACTCTAGGTGAGAGTAACAGGGAGATGGGTTCCCCCCAGGTAGAAGTCCTGGTTATGGAGTGTGAAAACATCCCAGAAGAGTGCGGGTTGAGTATCAGGGACAGTCAGGTACTGTGTCACCAGTCTCAGGAGGGTGATGTGGGGTGCTTTTTCAAGGCTGAGTCACTGGATGGTTGGGTGAAGGGTAGTTTGGTTAGTTCATATGAGGGGATGTGTGATGTAATTGCTGGAAAGCATATGTCTAGTCCTTATTTTCCAGATCTACGCCAACACCAGGTGGAGTGTGAGTTCTCTGACCCCAGGGAACTTACACTGGAGGCAGACCTTTGGGTGAGTACCAGAGAGTCTGAAGAGGCTTTTGGGGGTGCTCCTGAGGGGAGTGGTCTAGGTATTTCCCAACCAGGTGAAGTAGGGAAGGATTACAGTATCCTAGTGTAGTGGGAAGGGAGAGGGACCCCATGTCCAGTCTCAGAGGAGAGGGAATGGGGATGGGCTGAGGCCCAGGGTGCCCGAGAACCAGTCCCAGGTCCTGGAGGGTTCCATGAGGGAACACAAGGAGGGGAGCCTAGCCTGTACCATAGGGCCATCTGGTGACGGAGACCCCACAGTGTCAGGAGAACTTGGGGGGGCGGCTGTAGCCAGCGTCCCACCAGTTCTGGTGTCTGGCAGTACCACTCCTAGTGAAGGGGTGCAGAAGTCCAGACAGAGGGTTGAGAGGGGGTTGCGGACCCCAGTGGAGAACCTGGAAGGCCAGGGGTCAGCTCTGAGAGCAAAGCCCCCCAGGAATGACCTTGGTGAGACCATTTCTGGGTTGGAGGGAATCCAGACTCTGCCAAATGGGCAGGGGTTAGGAGACCTGTGCCAGCCAGACTCTTGTGTGGCCCTTGAGGATGGTGTTTCCCTTGTGGGGGTAAGTGTGCCCCCCCAGGTAGTCCTGGTGTGCCAGGCAATGGTTCAACTGAAGGGTGGTGACTCTGGGTTGAATGATCAGGTTGAGGGGGTAAATTTTGACCTGATGGGGAGTAGGTGTGCTCCCAAGGAAGTCCTGGTGTTCCAGGCAGTGGTTCAACCGCAGGGTGGTGACTCTGGTTTGGATGACCAGGTTCAGAGGGTAAACTCTGACCTGGTGGGGGGTAGGTGTGCCCCCCATGAAGTCCTGGGTTGCCAGGCAGTGGTCCAGCCTGAGGGTACAGACCCTGGACTGGAGGATCAGGTGCAGGGGGTAAACCCTGACCTGAAGGGGGTGGCGGTTTGCCCAATCACCCTCCCTGGTGTGATTTCAAGGGGTACTCTCCCAGAGGGGGGAGGGGGTGCAGAACCCTGAGAGTAGGGGCAGGGGAGGGAGAGACTCAACCCTGACCCCAGTGCAATCTAACGGTACAGACCCTGGATTGGAAGGCCAGGTTTAGGGTGTCCCCCCTGACCTGGAGGGAACGGCTACTGCTAACAGTGCCCCTACCATGTTGTCTTCTGGGGGGGCACTCATAGCTGGGGGGCGCAGGACCCCAGAAGGGAGGGTAGGGGGAGGGAAGCCTCACCCCTGGTCCAACCTGAAGGTACAGACCCCAGTTTGGAGGACCAGTTGCAGGTTAACACCCCTGCACTGGTGGAAGAATTGTGCAGGACTGCTTCTACAGGCACCCTGACAATTCTGAACTCTGGGGGTGCCGCTCCTACAGGGAGGGTACAGGGCCCCAGAGGGGAGGACCAGGGTCAGGTTGTCATCCCTGATGTGGTGGAAGAGAGAGTGGTCAAAGGGTGCCAGGCACCAGGGGCTACCGCCCCCCACTCTCCATAGTAACAGTGGTTGGAGAGGCCTAAGGTTGGGCTCTCATCCCTGACAGTTGTCAGGGGTAACTTTGGCTTGCTGTCCTGATGGACAGAGTTGCCCCTGGGTGGGTGAGAGTCACACCCCGGGGGTGGAGTGGGCATTTCCTGATGAGCCATCTGTGCTAGGAGCGAGGGGAGGAGTGGTCACTCACACCTGTAAGGGCTGTGTCTGGCCTCACACAATGCAGTCTCCAACCCCCTGGTGTGTATCTGGGCCTAGCCTGGGCAAGGCAGGATCTCACAAACAAGAGAAGCTTTTCTTTGAAGTCAGCCTACTTCAAAGGGCAAAATGGGTATAAGAAGGGCACCCAAAACCACAGACTTTAGAACACTTCTGGAAACCAAGAGGAACCTCTGCCTGGAGAAGAGCTAAAGAGCTGAGGAAGAAGAGCTGCCCTGCCTGTGACTGTGGTTTGTGGAGCTATCCTGCAGTTGCTGCTTCTGCCTGTGCTAGAGGACAAAGACTGGACTTTGTGTACCTTCAATCTTGTGAAGAACTCTCCAAGGGCTTGATTTAGAGCTTGCCTCCTGTTTTTTGAAGTCTCAGGGACAGCAAAGACTTCTCTCTGCCAGCACTTGGAGTCTCTGGAAAGACTCCTACTCTGCCAAGTGGTGCCCATCCAGTTCCTGGGACCCTGAAAGAAGAAGCTGGCAGACCAAGAGTGAGAAATCCACGTACAGACCGCCGTGCGGGGAAAAGATAGACGCAACTCCGATCTGCAGCTGAAAAATCAACGCACCGCCAGCTTTGCGGCTGAAAATCAACACTCGCCTGCAACGCGACCGTAAGATCGATGCACATGGCTGGAGAAACGACGTGCAGCATCGCTGACAGAGACTGGTGAGATGTGTGGTTTTCGGACCATCGTGCAGCTGAATTTCTGATGCAAACACCGCTGGGCATGTAAAAACAACGCAATGCCTGCCCGGACCCGAGAGTGCTGACCGGATCAACCCATCGCTCTCCTGCGGAGAGAAGAAACTACGCACGCTGACCCGACTAAAGGAGAAATGACGCAAGGTCTCGTGAGTGAGTGAAATCGACTCATCGCAAGCCCTTTTTGACGCACACTCACCCGGGTTATGGGCAGGGTTATGTTTGACACACCCAAGGTACATTTTCACGCTAACAGAGTTAGTGTTGTCTTTAAAATTACATAAAGACTCTTTTTGGTTTTTAATTGATAACTTGACTTGTGTATTGTGGATTTTTGACATTTTGGTCTTGTTTTGTTTAGATAAATATTTTCTATTTGTCTAAACCTGTGTTGTGTCATTTCGTAGTATTTTCATTAAGTTACTGTGTGTGTTGGTACAAATACTTTACACGTAGCACTCTGATGTTAAGCCTACTGCTCGTGCCAAGCCTACCAAGGGGGTGAGCAGGAGTTAGCTGAGGGTGATACTCTTTTACCCTGACTAGAGTGAGGGTCCTTGCTTGGACAGGGAGTAACCTGACTGTCAAACAAAGACCCCATTTCTAACAGTTGTGCGTCTCGATTTTCCATGCATCGTCCTTGGGTGTCAAATCTTCATCATCACCGCACAGACCCGAGGCTGCGTGTCCGGAAATTGATGCATTGTCCTTCTGTGGGGGAAGAAATGGCGCATTGCCTGCCCTGCGGGAAAGGAATCGACGCATGGCCTCACTTGCGACTAAGGAATCAACACATCTCTTTCCTTTCTGATGCATCACCTCCCTTGCTGCTTTATTGTTGACACTTACCAGGTACTTTGTGCTAAAAAAACACACCATTGACTTTTATGGATTAAGACTCTATTAATTTTAAACAGTGATATCTTTATTTGCGTGTGTTGGATTTATGTTGTTTTGGTCTTCTTTGACTTAGATAAATATTGGCTATTTATCTAAACTGGTGTGGAGTTCTTTTGTGGTGTTTTCACTGTGGTACTGTGTGTGTATAAGTACAAATACTTTACACATTGCCTCTGAGAAAATCCTGATTGCTTGTGCCAAGCTACCAAGGTGGTGAGCAGGGGTTATCTTAGGTGTGTGACTCCCTTACCCTGACAAGAGTGACGGTACCTACTTAGACAGGTTGTAAACTGACTGCTAACTAGAGACCCCATTTCTAACAAGATGCATTATGGATATAGTATATACATTTATATATAGTATTGACTCAGTTTGTCTCCTAATATTTACATTTCAGTTAAATCCATTAAGCAAACCAATAGCCATTAAATGCAGGACTGTTCATTTCAAAATTTTAAAGTGAAACTTGAAAATTAATTGACATTCCACAACCTAATATATGTACAACTGTACCATCCCAGAGAGAGCACAAAACTGAGCAAGAAACCACTCGAGAAACTCCCTCCGACATGGAGTAAGTCACAGATATATCAGTCATACACAGTGAACAGTACCATACAGATGCAGAGCAGCAGTTTCTCCACTGCCAGATTTCCCTGATGTTTCAGAGGAGCCTACCACAGCCACTGACACACCACAAACACGTCTGAGTGGATAACAGATGCACAGGAAGCTTATGAAGTGTTGAGATTCTCCTTTAATGACAAGAAATGCAGGGCTCCTTAAATCTGAAGATGTTACAGAAAACTGACACTTTGTTGGTGGCTTATGTTATGTGCATTTGTAAACCACTCTATTATCCGTGAGGCTATCCTGGTGCTGCACATGTGTGTGTGTGGCTAGCCCTGCCTATCATATATTGCTTAATTGAGTTCTTCAGTTTGTTGTGGAACTCAAGAAGAGAGGAGGAGGCTCTGATCTGGAGTGGGAAGCTTTAGGAATGATGTAAGAGAACATCCAACCTCCTGATCTGGTTCTGTGTATGCTCGGGATATGTGCAAGTGAGACCTCAATTATCACTGTGATGCTCATGCAAAATGAAACATTTAACAGTGTAAATAGGCAATTAATTGCAAGGACTGTACTATGCCACACATGTTAGATAGGCAAGAAAAGTTAAGAGTGACTGTAGAGCAGGCACAAAGATTTATTGGACAGAAATTTTCCATGCTTAAAGAGGTTGTAAGTATGCGATACACCACCTTGCAGCACGACCATATGATTCAGAGGCACAGACATCACCAACATATGTCACATTTAGATTTGTTTAGGAGGTCAGTTAACCATCTGGCACAGGCAAACACCACATTATCACAGCTTACTGTGAATATTCAGGCAGAGATGGGACTCTGTAGTAGGGATGTGTCACATGTGCTAGTTCATGTAATAACAGCCTTGGAAAATATATAAACCATCAACATTTCAGGAAAAGGTGCTATAGAGGTAGGGGAAAGTGAAAATACTTCAAGTCTTAGTATCCTCTCTATGGCAAATGTAACTAATGCTCAGCTCAGACTGATAAGACTTGCACTCCTCAAGTTACAGAGAAAACTATTGTGAACAGAAGAAACCACAGTTTTTTGTTTGATTTGTTAATGTAACCTGAAACAAATATGTTGAAATATTTAGAAACGTTTACTTCTTACTATGTGAATAACACAAAATATATACATTGCTCAGAATCCACAGTAAAGTTTTTTTTCCAACGTCATAGCAACGCTCTTGTCTTGAGCTTCACTTCATACTTTGGCTCAGATTTACAAGCTGCCTGTGCTGCTGATGTGTCACTTTCTTCAATGCATTGGCGACGCCGGCGGCTGACCCATATCTACACGGCCACACAAAGCCACTTTGCGTTGCTTTACATGACCTTTTGGATATGGAGTTAAGCAACACAGCGCAAGTCACTGCATTGCCTTACTTTGCGTCAGGGAGGAGTTTCCATGGATTTTGTATGGGCGTTCCCATGCAAAACACATGGATTTTGACACATTCCCAGATTTACAAGGTTTTGTAAACCTGGGAATGTGTCAAACCCTACGCTAAGCTAAGGGTGGCGTAGAAGTGATGCAACTGGGAGAAATATCTTTATTTCTCCCTGATTTTTCCTCTTTCTAAGTGTGCTGCACTTTGCAGCACACATAGAAAGAGGAAAACTCCTCTTGGGATTGTTTTTGTGCAGGAAGGTGCGCATGCAGGCAGCCTTGCACTGTGGCGCAAGGGTGCCTGTGTTGGGGCTCACCAGCAATTTGTGCACCAGCGCAGGAGAAAAGGACAGGAATGCACCATATCTCATAGATACGGCGCATTCCTGCCCTTTTGTTTTGATGTAGGGCAACGCAGCAAGAAGCCTTGCGGCGTTGCCCTGCGCCTTTTTGCCTTACCTTAAAAATAATGTGTTGTTACTTGTGCACAATGTGCTCTCCTGAGAGACATCTTATGGGAACTGGGGAAATGGAATTTCATCCTCTGGATCAGATGCAGATTCAGTTTCTACATTGGGTAGGCCCCTCCTTATAGCAATGTTATGCTGCCTAGCACATGCTTGTATTATTTTGCAGCAGATGTCTGGCCGGTTCTGGAGAACTCCATCCTTTTATGCAGACATCTTAATCTTCTTTTAAGAATCACAAATATGCGCTTTATTACTGAGCATGTGCTCTTGTGAGCTTGCTTCTGGTTGTTGATCTTTCCAGTTGTGGTTCTAAAACACCAATTAAATCTAAAGAGATTTGACATTGTCAATGCTTGTCATAGATTTCCATCTCTGTCTGTTCTGAAAGGGTTATCCTAACCTTAAGAATCCTCTGCTGCTTCGTCTTCATCTACAGACCAGGCAAAATCCTCATCCTCCTCACCAACACACACAAAGGTGACTTTGTGAAAGGGCTGAATGCATTTTGGGCCTGTTCATATGGGTTTCACCTGATTAGCAGCTGATTGGAGTTGGAGTAAATTGACCATGCAAAACCCAATTTTTCGACTAGTCGCAATTTGTGAACGCTTCATACATACAAATATCGAACAACACTTAAGAAATCCCTAATAGCAATTCAGTATGTTGAATCGCTGAAATTGTGATTCGGAATGTTGTTGCGTCGCAAAAAACATACTAACTTAAAGGGCTTTGTGCATAAGGAACCCTATCTTAGTGGCTACTAGTTTGTGACCAGGAAAACTGTCACCCATGCCCTGGTCAACAGCCGATTGGACTACGGAAATGCTCTATATGTAGGAACAACAAGCAAACTCCAAACGAAGCTGCAACCAGTCCAGAACACTTCCGCCCACCTCATTCTTGACGTCCCACGCCGTAACCACAACTCCCCCCACCTCAAAGACCTACACTGGCTACCCCTATCGAAGCGGATCTCCTTCAAACTCCTCACCCACGCACACAAAGCCCTCCACAACACAGGTCCAGCCTACCTCAACGTCAGACTCACCTTCCACACCCCGACCCGCAATCCTCGCTCCGCCAGCTTCGCCCTCGCCTCTGTCCCCCGCATCCGCGGCACCACCACCGGAGGAAGATCATTTTCCCACTTAGTCACCAAGACCTGGAACTCCCTACCGCTCCACCTTGGCCAGACCCAGGACCTCCTGACATTCAGGAAATGCCTTAAGACATGGCTCTTTGACCAGTAGCGTCCCCCTCCCCAGCGCCTTGAGACCCTAACTGGTGAGTAGTGCGCTTTATAAACCTATTGATTGATTGATTGATTGGTTACTGAATCGCTGATTGTTTGAACATCTGGCCATGTGTCCACAGTGTTAACTCTACAAATGTTGTTTCTATAGAGCTCCTCAGCTGGGAAATTCATACAACCCAGCTGGTGGTGATTAGATTCTGCACAGCCGAACAGCTCATATTATTTGTCCATTGTTTGTTTGAAATATGGACTGCGGATGGGGCCTGTTCCACGCTATGAGTTTCAAATTGTTTTAGTCGTGGTTTTAATGACGCCTGTGTACGTGGCACAGAAACGATATCGAGAGAACGTCTTTCTACTCAATTCACCACAAATTAAGTGGGAAAAAGAAAAAGGGAACCCGAAATTGATTGCATGGAGATGGGCGCCATCTTCTGACAAGTGTCAGAATACACTGTGAGGAAAATAAAAAGCAGAGCATCCTTGCAAGTGCTAGCGAACACTTTGGCGGTCATTCTGACCCTGGCGGTAAAAACCGCCAGGGCCGTGGTCCGCGGGAGCACCGCCAACAGGCTGGCGGTGCTCCTTTGGGCATTCTGACCGCGGCGGTACAGCCGCGGCCAGAAACGGAAAGTCGGCGGTGTACCGCCGGCTTTCCGCTGCCCAGGGGAATCCTCCATGGTGGCGCAAATCCTCCATGGCTGCGCAGCTTGCTGCGCCGCCATGGGGATTCCGACCCCCATACCGCCATCCTGTTCCTGGTGGTTTCGGCCGCCAGGAACAGGATGGCGGTATGGGGTGTCGTGGGGCCCCTGGGGGCCCCTGCAGTGCCCATGCCAATGGCATGGGCACTGCTGGGGCCCCCGTAAGAGGGCCCCACTTAGAATTTCAGTGTCTGCTTAGCAGACACTGAAATTTGCGACAGGTGCTACTGCACCCGTCGCACCCCTTCCACTCCGCCGGCTCCATTCGGAGCCGGCTTCCTCGTGGAAGGGTTTTTCCCGCTGGGCTGGCGGGCGGCCTTTTGGCGGTCGCCCGCCAGCCCAGTGGGAAACCCAGAATGACCGCCGCGGTCTTTTGACCGCGGGACGGTCTTCTGGCGCTTCCCGCTTGGCGGCCGGCTCCCGCCGCCCACCAAGCTTGGAATCACCCCCTTTGTGTGGAAAAACACATCAGAAAATATAATTATCCCAATGTTTCAGGCGTTTTTTAATTCTCTTTTTTTAGTTTCCCTACTGATAACTGACCTAGTATGATGGCTAACCATGAATTATTTATTTCATTTATAAATATTTATTTATAGTTGACACACATATGGACCATTCATTAACCCTTTTCAAATAAAAAAAAAACATGTACTAAAACAATCATTATTCTCAGATATAAATGAAGATAGAAATTATTGAACTTAAAGGAAATAGGGAGTCCAATACAGAACCAGTAGCATCTATTCAGCCATTTGTGAAACTGTAATACATATTCTTCAACAACTCCTAGTCCTTGTCCTTCAAAGACTTGGCATCAGACATCCCATGTCAAAATAGTGTCAATCACCCCCCTAAAATTGATGCCTGAACTATCTCTGGGCCTACATGTTCAAAATAAAGGCAAAGCTCCTGATCAGAAACCTTGTTCAAGCTAGGGATGGCTAAATAACTACTGTCATCCTTGGACAGGATGTGAAGATATGCAGGACTGAACAGGCGAAACTGCTTTAATAATTCAATACCTGGTTGGGCATTACACATGTTCTTGCTCACCCTTTCAAGTGCATTGTCAAATGTTTCATTGAGCTGTGCCATTATATTTTTTGTTTTTGTTTTAGAAAGCACCATTGTTGCCTCTGACAAGGAATGGCTACAACCATTCCAAAACGAGTTCTGAATTGTTTGTAAAGTTCGTACGGATATCCTCAAAATGAGCATACACATTCAGGGTCACTAATATCCGACTCTGGAGTAGGTCCAACAGACTTAAAAGGTAGAACATTCACATGAACTACAGCATGAAAGCATCGAGCACCACAAAAGGCAACTGAAACGACTCTCTAAACAAGCTTAATGATGTGTGCAAAGCAGGTGATGTATGTTGTGTTAGTATGTAGATTTTTCATCATGCCTTGACCATATATGTGGCACTGTCTGTTTTAAAGAAAATTATGGGGGTTATTCCAACTTTGGAGGAAGTGGTAATCCGTCCCAAAAGTGACAGTAAAGTGACGGATATACCAACAGCCGTATTACGAGTCCATTATATCCTATGGAACTCGTAATACGGCTGGTGGTAAATCCGTCACATTTGGGACGGATTACCACCTCCTCCAAAGTTGGAATAACCCCCTATGTCTTAAAAAGCCGATATTGTAATCTGTGAGGACCTCAACAACTACTTGCACTGTAGTCCAATGGTTGAAAAAAAGGAGGAAGATTTGATTGCTAGGTGGGTCTCTATTCACTAGCTATATGAGATGAGACTCTTGCAAATATAACATTCAGTACGCAGCGTCCTTCAACAATAAGTGTCTCATCAAATATGACTCTGATCTTTCAATTTTGCAGTTGCTTTTTAAGTCATCCTTTGCTCCTTAATAATCTTCTGGGAGATAATGTTCATGACGCTAATGGCTTCTTGGGATTGCTCCACTATTTCATACTCACTTATGAAGAATCTTTGCAACATGGGACAGTCACTTTTATTCAGTGGAACGTTCAGTGCTGTACAGATGTTCATCCACCTATTGATTATTTGATGGTTTGCTGCACTGTACTCCTTGTGAAAAGTAAGGTCACAGTCTACTGAAATGTATGTTTCAGGGAAGAGTGGCTGTCTGCAGCATCAGAGATCACACACGCATATCCGCTGTATGCTTTCTGACATGGTCCACGCCCACATTACATAATAGCAAAACATCACTCTGCCATCTCCATGCATTACATCGCTCTACTTTGTGGCCGAGTATGCTGCTGTTATGTAGATAGGCAAATTGGATCAATTCTTTATGATCTTTGCAGACTGCATGAACTTCTCCATCTTGCCTTCAGTGGGGAGTCTGACTTCTCCCTGGGAAGCCTGAAGTTATTCAGTGAGGTGGCATACTTGTCAAACTCCTCTCATCAAGTTTGGGTCCAGTTTCGTGGTGTGCTTCACTATCACTCAGCTATCATTCAAATATATTGAGTGTTACTTCACATAAAAAAGCCAATGACAAAAATGAAGTCCAAACATTGAAAGAAAATGCAATTTCACACAGAAGTCTACTGAAAGCCCTTGCATATAAAACAATCTGAAATGTCTTGAAACCAAAACACAGGGGAAATAGAAGTCCCTTTAAAGGGAATTGTGCAAATTTAGTTTGAAAAGGCTTGAAACCAAAACACAGGGAAAATAGAAGTCCCCTTAAAGGGAATTATGCAAATTTAGTTTGAAAACAAAAGTCAATGACCATGAAAGGGAAAACCTGAAACCTTTTGAATTGTAGGTGTGGCGGCAGACTTTAAATACAGGAAAGAAGTTGTTTGTAGTTAAATGGCTCACTTGGCAGATCCCTCTAGGTAAATTAGAGTCCTCTGTCTGTGTGTGGTGCACTGTCACTGGATTGCCTTTCAAATATAATATATTTCATGTACTTCCAGGTGAAAAACGCCACTGCAACCACAAAAAAGCAGAGTCCAATTTGTTAAGGATAATACATTTTCTAAAAACACAAAAGTATGTCTAAAGCACTGACAATAATAAAAAAAAGCCAAAAAACATGGAAATTGAGCAAACATAGCTTAAAATCAAAAGTCAATAGCACATAAAAAAATGGAAAACCGAAACCTTTTGAAGTGAAATTGTGGTAAAAAAGTTTAGATATTGGAAAGAAGTCCTTTGCAGTAAGGTGGCATATTGTCAGATCCCTCTATGTAAGTTTAAGGGTGTGATTTAGAATTTGACGGACGTGTTACTCCATCACAAAAATGACCGATATCCCGTCTGTTCTATTGCTATGTCCATAGGATATAATGGAATTGTAAATACATCGGACGGGATATCCACCATGTTTATGATGGAGTAACGCCATCCGCCAAACTTTAAATTGACTGGTATTTCTCACAAAAGAGAGAAAAGAAGCAGACAGGAAAAAAGATCCAAATTGCAGCAAGTATCTCTAAAATACCTGCAACTAAAAGAAAATGAAGACATCATTTCAATAAAAAAAAGCCTTTTCAAACAGAGTTGCAAACACAATTTACCAACAGGAACAGTAAACTGCAAAAAAGATAAACTTGAAACCTTTAGAAACAAAGTTGCATGAACACAAGCAGAGTTTAACTACCGAAACATGCGCAGGTCCTTTTTCAAGCAGATGTCTTACTTGTCCAGCCCTGTATGCAAATGTGAATACTCTATGTAGAGTTGTAACACTGTTGCTGCGCTTGTCTGCAAAAAATATACTCTGTGTTAGGTCACAGAGCCAAAAAGTGGTGGAGGAATAAAACAATTTGGGCAAAAAATAAGATTAGGTAACAATGGGTAAGAGAAACATGATTTCAAAATTTAAAGTTTTAATGAACTGTAATGGAAACATAATTTAAAAATGTTAAATCTCCCCCAAAGTAACCCCACGCAATATGGGAAAAACCTTTGAGTAAAATTTTTAAAGAAATATCCAAATTAACAGCCACCAAAATATGGTCCAAGGTCCAACCGCAACACTAACGAAGAGAAAAACAGAAACAAATAATGTAAAACATGGTACTACCTGAAACAGGTTAAAAACAGAGCAGTCAACTGAGAAGAAAAAAGAAACCTTAGAATCTAAGCTACAGGAAGGCAGTTTAAGAAAAAAGGAATACTGTCAAAGCCAAAACCAGAATTAGTAAAAGGATGAAAAATGAATGTCTGTACCTTACTGGTCCAGAATTTTTTCTTAAAAAGTGTTGAAAAATAAACTTTGAGTTAGAGCCCAAACAATTTAAAGAATTTGGAAAAGGACTGATCAAGGAAATACAGAATGCAAACTCATGATGGATTTCTCCTGTGAAAGGGTCCCATTTCACTCTTGCAAGGAAAGTCCAGGATTGCAAAATAAAAGCTTTGTGTGGGGGTACCCATGACCTCTCAAAATTCCAAAGTAACATTTCAAATATCTAGGACGAGACCTTAATGTTCTGGCTCTTCGGATACCATCTCCCCAAAAGTGCACATGACTGCTGACTGACCTGAATCATTGTCAGTTCAGCACCAAGCACAATAAGCCAAAAGCTCTTGAACTAGCAGATTATTCACTATGGGAATCTCTAAACTAACAAAGTAGCTGAAAGTTATTAGCCCCTTTTTCTGACACCTACTCTCACCCTTCTCCCAAAATGCTACCACCCATCCGTGAAACACTGCTCTTTCCATGAAATCACTGCTTCTTACTCTGCCACCCTCCCCCAAAACACTAACATCCACCCTTTGTTCTGCAACCCCACAACAAAAACATTGGTGGGGGCAATAATGTTTGGGGTGGGGAAGGAGTGATCGGAGAACCACCATGTGTCATGTAGACACAACCTGCTTTGGTTGGTGGAGTGGGCAGTAGTACTTTGGGTGGGGAGGTAACTTTACTCCTGGGAGGTGTGGACAATGGTACTTTTGGGTGAGGTAGGGGTGATTACTAGGGGGGTCACCGGTTGTCCCATTGGAACTTAGCTCAACAGCACATGGAAGGCACAAGTCTGGCAGACTTCTTGCCAGTTAGCAAACCCTGACAGACAAGAGACTCCCTTGACTGGCATTGGGACCTAAATTACACATTTCAACAGACTCAGGAAGCTATAAATCGATCATCTTTCTTAGTCTACTAGAAGCAATTATATGACAACCGTGATAGTGTCCTTGGTTCTATAGAAACATACGGCTTCCTAGATTGACCTATCAGAAGTTATAGGAATTCAGACAAACCATTACCCTACAAGATGTGAAGGACACCATCTCTTTGTTACTTTTTTATCTTGGAGTAAAGTTCTTTTACCCAACCTTTGTGAACCAACTAGTGTCCAAGCCAGATATGCTTTATAATGAGGCATTTGAGAATGAGATCCTCCCAACTACGACTTGAGAGTTACTGGTTTTGGCTCTCTTAAAACCTAGAAAACCCTTGAATGAATAATCAGCGTATTGCCCTCTCTCCATCTTAAATGGAGATTACAAAGTACTTGGGAAGATACAAACAGGTTGCTGTCTCACATGCCACACCTCATTCACTCTAATCTGAGAGGCTTTATCCCAGATCATAGTACCTTACAAAACATCCAACAGTTATTTAGGATGGCAGAGTCAGCTCTCTCGACTTGGCCGGATAGAGTAGTCCTGTCGGTCGATATGGAGAAGGACTTTGACTCCCTCAGCTGGGGATATCTACACTGGGTCCTTAAAAAATTCGCCCTTGGGACTGCTTTTTCTAGGTGGATTAAACTCCTCTAAACCCTCCCTTCAGTGTGAGTGCACACTGGCTGAGTAATTTCAGAACAATACCAGGTTTGCTGCAGAACCAGACAAGGGTGTCCAATCTTTTCCTTTCTGGTCACCCTTGTAGTCAAAACATTTACACAATGACTTCGATCAATCAGTGTCAACTGAGAAATTCCCAATGGCGATTCCTATGACACTGTCTCTGTATACACCAACAACTTGCTTATAGAAATGAGCACCAATGACTTGCTGATATACATGAGGGCCTCTGAGACAAATGCGTGAGGGAGCATGAGTGAACTGGAAAGCTTCGGTGAGGTGTTCAGGTTAAGGGTGAATTGGAACAAAATGGTGATGGCTTGCTGTAGGATTTGATATGGAATGGGGACCACCCAAGAGGGCTATGCCCTTCTTGAATCAGCAGACAGACTGGGGGAGGAGTTTCCTGACTTCAAATTATATTATTGGGCAGCCACTATCCATTTGCTATCACTCTGGCTGGGATGGGGGCCACCCTAGAGAGGCTTTACCCACCTTGAAGTGGCAGGCAGACCTGGGGAGGGGTTCCCTCACTTAAAATTATATTTTTGGGCAGACTCATTGGCTCTCTCGCTGGCTCTCACTAGGTAACTTCGGCAAGTTGGGAAGAGATCCACAGATAGCTCTAATGGCAGGATTGGCCTGCTGAGACAGGATTATTGTGTTACTTAGCGATATACATGGCATGTACAGGATTGGTCTCCTTAATCATTTTCCTAACTATCACACTTTTTAAATCTCTCTCAAGGTATCCAAGCCCTGTAAACATAATGTTTACCATAGCTGGAAAACGCATTTGTATTTTTCCCCAAGCTACTGAACTTTCCCGACTTGTTTACCCAACTTCCACTGCCTCTCATCAGTGGTGTGACATATGTCCAAGCGGATTATGAAAGAAAAATCTAAAAGTTTGCTTTTCACAGCAATTTTTAATATATGTTCTTTCACTGCCCAAGACTGGAAGCACACTAAGATTTTTGTCTTGGCTTTTGTCTATTGATGAATAACTTAAAGGATTTCTAGATTTCTATGGATTGCCTTTTCAAGGCCTATATTTTAATCACTTTGTAAAATGATGTCCTGGAGAACACCTTTTACAGAACTCTTAATATTACTGCCTTCTAGCCTTTCTGGTACTTTTAGTAATCTTAAATTAGTCCTTCTGGAACGTAGAATGTGACTGGTTTGAGCATATGGAGGAAACCAAGACTGGTATTACAATATTTAAGAAAGAACAATGCACATACGGGGGCTTGTTTTCAACCCCCAGCGCCACCGCTAAGCAGTCCCCTACAGTGCGTCACATTTACAAACTGGTGCAGTGGGCCCATTGTGCCAGTTTTTAAAGCTTTGCCCCACATTATACCTGCGCCAGGTATAATGCATGCAAGATAGGCATTACCGCGTAAAAAGCCACACAGAGCTGGCACAGTCAGAATTTTAACACCAGCTCAGGGCAGGCATTAAACTGATGAAGGGCTTTTTAACATGAGTAGAGTCATTTTTTTACGCTAGTCCAGCAATGTGTGACTTTAGCACCACAGATATGTCAGCATTTCTGACACATCTCTGAAAACGTGTACCATGGAGCTCTGTATTTTAAATACAGCACATTCATGGCATCATTGGGGGGGCACAGGGCAGTGCAAGAAATCCGACTCATAGGAGTTGATGTGTCAGATTCTTGTAAATGAGGCCCATAGTGTTGTTACTATAAACACATATAAGCAGCAGCAAATAAACAACACTGTTTAATGGGAGAGGTTGGGTAAAACAGGTGGTGTGTGTGTTCAGATCAAGCAGGTGGTACTAAGGTTGTAACAAGAATGGTGAGACAAACCTCTGTTATAGAAAAGATAAATTCAAGAGCAGACTCAAGTGGCCGATGAGTCATTGCTGAAATAAAATAATAACATTTGTGTGTGCTAGCTATTATTGCCTTGTTCTGATCCTCCAAAACGTTTGGTGTTGAATCCTCACAGGGGGGATTTTGATATCCTCTTTAATATTGTATTAAATAATACACAACCAGGTCGACAGCTGATACCCTGAAAACTCTCAGATATATTCTCAATAAAATACAGACCTTGAGGATCCAAGATGTTTGGAGAGAACGTATGGGGACACAAAGAAGATATACATATTATGTTTTTTAAAAATGGGAATTTCTCGCAGTTGGACTTTTTTGTGGTTGTCAGTTTAATATTGAGATATACAGCTAAGATCATAAACTCATTAATTCACAACTCTGATCAAGCAGTGGTTAGACATAAACTAAAAATTGCCATCCAACAGATATCTACTAGATGGCTCCTGGGTTGTAAGCTATTACTTGACATCAACATCATATAGCAAATAAAGAATAGAACTAAAGAGTATTTAGACTTTAACTTAGGTTCATCTTCTCAAGAGGTTTTGAATATGGAGAAAAAAGACGAGCATTCCTGGGCGGCAAAGCTAGAGCAGATGTAACAAGGAACTGTATAATGGAAATCATAAATCCAAAGACTGTTGATGTTACAGTTGAGGCCAAAGACATAGAAGAAACCTTCTAGTAGAACTGTTATCAAAATTTGTATTAGGAAGATCTCTTGCCAATTTCAATAATAGTCATGAAATGGTTACTCAATAGGATGTTGCAGTTTATATCTAGGCAGCAAATGAAATAGTTGAACTTTCCCATTACGGATGAAGAAAGAAGACATGTTATTCCAGGTTCTGTAAATCAGGTTTAACTCAATTCTTTTGGGAAGTCCAAATGCCCTAGTCCTTGAATCATCTTAAAACCAAATAAAAATCAGAGAAGGTGTGAGTCACATGGCCCCATGTAATTACTGAATAGTGATTACGAGGTCTTAACTAGAATCCTGGCAAGTCAGTTAAGAAGAATTGCTGGGGAATGATACATGAAGATCAAAAAAGTTTTTATCACAGGTAGCAAGATATAGGAATTGATGTGGACACTTGTCGATCTTGTAGAAAACACTCAGAATCTGCTTGCCATAATCACACTAGATGCTGCAAAAGTATTTGATGACTCTATCAAAGGCATACTTGTGGGCAGTTTTGAATAAAAAAAGGAATTAAGCGATTCTTCACCCGAGCAATACAAGCTTTATATAATGACCCTCTAACCGGGATAATAATGAATGAGAACCTAACATCAAAATTTTAAATTACAAGGGGTATAACGCAAGACTGACCCATATCACCATTACTATTTGACCTATACATCAAACACTTGGGGCAGGCCATCAGGTTAGACATGAATATAGCGCTATTCAATTGTGGCAGCTTTAGTAATAAGGTAGCATTGTATGCAGATTTTTGGTCTATGCTTCTGATATAGAGAGAGAACAATGCAGAGAATACACAAGATAATCCAGATCTTTCAGGAAATGCCAGGTTATAAGGTCAACAACGGTATCCACCTGTGTTCTGCATAAACTAGAGGCTCAGCTGGATGACAGACCACTCTGATGGCTGCCAGTTTAGACCGGGGCATATTGGAAGGGGGTATCTTTGAACTTATCTGGGTGGTGCACCAGAAGAGAAATTGTGAAGGGTGGAGAATTTGGGCCTGCGGAGTGCCTTTGGGGGGCACACCTAGTGCCTAGGAGTAGAGTGGTGGAGACAAAGAGGATGAGTGTTCTTAAATTTATGGCGATGGACCACAGAGACATTGTGAGAGAGGGTGCTGCTGTAAGAAAGATGGGACTCCTACACACTGACAGGATTGTACAGGGCACGGGAGTCAATGGTTTTTTACTGTTTTTATTGGCATAGTGGAAGCTTGTGTTTTGATAATAAGATGCCAGTTGTTGAGGTGATGTCCAACTGTAAAACATGCCACACTATGAAAGCAATACACACACCATGGTGTATCAAAGGAGTGGAGTACTTACAATACACACACCATGTTGTATCAAAGGAGCAGAGTACTTACAATGGACACACCATGTTGTATCAAAGGAGCAGAGCACTTACAAAATCCACTACGTTACAGTCAGTCAAGTGATATGTAACTGTACAAAATGATTGCATGAAGTGCATTTTTGTACAAATAAACACTAATAAAGAACAGTTTGAAAAAATCGGTGTTCTGCACCTGCTTCTGCAGGTACATCCACAGCCTGCCACCTCCAAGCCCTTGTATCGCAATGTATGACTCTCTCCGGAGGCTGCAGCCTACATTCTTCCACAGTAGAGAGGCTGGTATAGTCACAGGGAAACCTACAGATACTGACCAATGTAAATAAATGGGAGGATACGGAGCAAGTAGGAGAATGTAAGTGAGGCAGTGTGCACTCTTGTTTCATATGTTGAATCTATTGTGTGTGACAAAAACTTGTAGTAATCCTGCCATTTGTTGTGTACTTGGGGTTTGTGTTGGTGAAGCTTGCACTGCTTATGTCGTGCTGTAACTTTTCTCTGATGGTAGGAAGCTTGCACCGCTCATGCCTTTCTATACTTATTCTTTGAGGAAAAGAAACCTGACCTACTGATGTCTATACTGTACCTCTTCTAAAAGCGAGGAAAGCATGCACTGCTGATCCCAGGGGTGCTTTACCTGTTGTGTAAAGATGTTGCTGGCATGCTAAATGTGTTCTTTTAAGGAGGGAACTGTCATTGCTAATACCCATGTGTAGGAAAGTACCATCTTGCCTGGTATGTTACCCCCATATTTCACTGTATATATGTTGTTTTAGTCTTTGTGTCACTGTGACCCTGCCAGGCAGGGCCCCAGTGCTCAGAAATATGTGCCCTGTATGTGTTCCGTGTGATGCCTAACTGTCTCACTGAGGCTCTGCTAACCAAAACCTCAGTGGTTATGCTCTCTCTGCTTTCCAAATTTGTCACTAACAGGCTAGTGACTAAATTTACCAATTCACATTGGCACACTGGTACACCCATATAATTCTCTAGTATAGAGAGACCCCTGACCTTTTGTCCGGAGCTCGCTCCCCTGCGCCGACAGCACCACCTTGCTGTGCCGTTTTTCCCAGACCCCCGCCCATGCGACCGATCGCGTGTTCGAGGCCCTCCTCCACATCCCTGGTGTCTAGTCGACGCTGGTAAGTGTTACTAGTCTGTGCATTGTTTTTGTTATTGTGCCTTTCCATTGTTTCTCCTAACCGTATCTATTTCCCTTCTGTCTTCCGCTTTTCTTTACCAGTCTGTGCATTGTTTTTGTGCCTTCCACTGTTTCTCCTAACCGTAGCTATTTTCCTTCTGTCTGCCGCTTGTTCGTTACTAGTCTGTGCATTGTTTTTGTTTTTGTGCCTTCCACTGTTTCTCCTAACCGTATCTATTTTCCTTCTGTCTGCCACTTGTTCGTTACTAGTCTGTGCATTGTTTTTGTTTTTGTGCCTCTTCCACTGTTTTCCACACCATATCTTCCCTTCTGCTTGCCTTTTCTGGGCCATCTCGACACTTGTGCACTCCCCCGGCTTCTGCTTATTCCCCGCCTCTGCGTCCCTGCGGCCCTGCCCCCTCCCGCCCCCATTCGCTCTCCCGTTCCCGCTCGCCTCCCGCCTCCCAGCTGCCCCTCCCTCCCACCTCCCCCTCTTAATGGCGGTAGCTGCGCGACGCAGGTGAGAGACCCCTGACCTTTTGGCCAGAGCTCGCTCCCCTGCGCCGGCAGCACCACCTTGCTGTGCCGCTTTTCCCCGACCCCCGCCCACGCGACCGATCGCATGTTCGAGGCCCTCCTCCACATCCCTGGTGTCTAGTGAACGCTGGTAAGTGTTACTAGTCTGTCAATTGTTTTTGTTTTCCATCACCAACTCATACGCACCAACAAAAGAGCACACTACAAGGAACGTACTGACAACAACTCCCAAAGCAGCAAAGAGCTCTTTACCATCATCAAAGAGCTCTCCAAACCCAAAGCCAGCAACCGAGACCCCACGCACACACAAACCCTCTACAAATCCCTCTCAAATCATTTCCACCGCAAAATCATGGACATACACAACAGCTTCATACCACGCACACCCTCCACACGCAACCTCCACCCACCCAACACAAACCCACCACACACACCCCCCAACCTACTCACCACCTGGGCCCCCACCAACGAATAAGAAACTGAAAAGACAATGAACTCCATTCACTCTGGCTCCCCCTCCAACCCATGCCCCCACTGAATATACGAGGCCAGCCCCACCATCGTCCCCAAACTCTGAGCCATAATCAACAGCTCATTCGAAACCGCCACCTTCCCAGACCCCTGGAAACACACGGAAGTCACTGCTCTCCTAAAAAAAAACAAAGCCGATCCAGACGACCTCTCCAACTACCACCCCATCTCCCTCCTCCCTTTCCCAGCCAAGATTACGGAAAAACTAGTCAACTTCCACCTATCCCACTTCCTTGAGGCAAACCACACATTCGACCCCTCCCAATCTGGGTTCCGCAACAACCACAGCACAGAAACCGCTCTGATCACATGCACCGACAAAATCAGATCCAGAGTCGACATGGGCGAGACCGTAGCACTCATACTCCTGGACCTCTCCGCAGCCTTTGACACTGTCTACCACCACACACGACTTCACGACGCCGGGATCCGCCACAAAGCCCTGGACTGGCTCACCTCCTTCCTTACCGACAGAACCCAAAAAGTCCGTCTCCCACCCTTCCAATCCTTTGCCACCAAAATCACCTGCGGAGTCCCACAAGGCTCCTCCCTCAGCCCCACACTCTTTAACATCTACATGGCCCCACTAGCCAACATCCTCAAACCCCACGACATCACCATCCTCTCATACGCTGATGACACACAACTCATCTCCTCCCTCACCCGCAACCCCACCACTGCCAAAACCAACCTACACGCTGCACTCCTTGACACCGCTGCCTGGATGACAGCCAACCACCTTAAACTCAACTCCAACAAAATCGAAATTATCATTTTTGGCCCACACAAAAACACTTGGGACCCCTCTTGGTGGCCCACCACTTTAGGCCCCGCACCCACCCCCGCAAACCACGCACGCAACCTCAGCATAATCCTGGACCCCTCCCTCTCTATGGCCCAACAAATCAACGCCCTCACCTCCTCATGTTTTAACACACTCCGCACACTGAAAAAAACATTCAAATGGATCCCCACAGAGACCAGAAAGACTGTCACCCATGCACTCATCAGCAGCAGGCTTGACTATGGCAACACCCTCTACGCCGGCACCGCACTAAAACTCAAGCGCAAACTACAGCGAATCCAGAACTCAGCAGCACGACTCATCCTTGACCTCCCCCGCCGTGAACACATCTCACCACACCTAAAATCCCTCCACTGGCTCCCCATAGACAAAAGGATCTCCTTTAAGATCCTCATCCACGCACACAAATCCCTCCACAACACCGGCCCAATCTACCTTAACGAAAGAGTGACCTTCCACACTCCCACACGCCACCTCCGCTCCGCCGACCTCTCTCTCGCCACAGTTCCTCGCATC
Source organism: Pleurodeles waltl (assembly GCF_031143425.1). Lineage (NCBI taxonomy): Eukaryota > Metazoa > Chordata > Amphibia > Caudata > Salamandridae > Pleurodeles > Pleurodeles waltl. The sequence continues at coordinate 427,031,617 of NC_090445.1, read as the reverse complement.
AAACACACCACCACTGGAGGCAGATCTTTCTCCTATCTGGCCCCTACAGCCCGGAACTTCCTCCCCACCCACCTCCACAAGACCCAGGACCTACTACTCTTCAGGAAGAGCCTTAAAACCTGGCTTTTCGAACAGTGATCTCCCCTCCCCCCACCACCCCCTGTCAAAGCCCAGCTCACCTGAGTTCTTGTTCAGTTCTGATGGAGGTTGAAGACAATCCGACCCCACCCTGAAACTGCTTGTTCCAGCACACTAGTTTTTAAAACAGTGCACTAAGAACAGAAGCTCAAGTGAAGGGGGGAAGTGGATAAAATAAAAAAAAGAGAGACAACACCGTTCTTGCGTTTCCACTGTTGAAGTGCTGCACAAATCTGCGGCCCTTTCTGACTTCTGTAGAAACTGGTGCCTAATGAAACATAAACAAAGAACAGATAAGTGCAACCTATTCCTAAATGGGTTCCTGACTATCCCTTTATTTATTAGAAATTCTCTTCTAAAAGTACCTCTTGGATCCTGGTCTCTAGTTTCCAGGTTTGGAATGTGTTACTGCTCTGGGATGTGTTTTCTATTACTGTAAAACTTTTTTCCCATATTTCCAGAATCTTTTATAAAACAAATACTGTACTTTTACATCAAAATACAGCATGTAATTTGTGCAAGTCCTTGATTTACTGTTTGCCTTGCTGTTAATGGTTTCCACTGTTCGATTCTTAAAAGTTCCATGAGAAAAAACAATGTTTGCTTCACAAAGTTCTGCAAAATATTCTTGTAACAAAGAGTTTGAATCACAATGTTCGTGGAAGGTATTTTGTTTCAAATTGTCTATACACGAATCCAGAAATTTTGTCAAAGTTCTTTCAGGTAATGAAAGGTTTTGCACTTACTTGTTGCTGGCAAGAGATACTGATCAGTCTAACCTTGTCTTCTTTCTCTTTTGCAGGTTACTCATAGGAGAGAGGCTGAAGCAAGGAGGAACCGGAAACCGGAAGAAGGAAGAGCCAGAAGCTGCGCCCATTGAAGTCAATGAAAGTCTGTAAAGAACAGGAGTGCCAGCGCCGAGGGATCTGTTCTCAGGTAAGTGGGAGGTATACGAGCACAAGCACTGGGTGAGGCTCGGGGGATGCCTTTTATAGACAGGGCTGGGTGTGGTTTGAAGGGCTGGGTGTGGTCCTCACATGCTGCACATGTTCTTGGAAGGTGTGCAGAGCTGGGTGTGGTTTGAAGAGCTGGGTGTGGTCCTCACATGCTGCACATGTTCTTGAAAGGTGTGCAGAGAGTCAGTTATTATACAAATGAGTTGGATTAACACATGGCCTAAGGAGGAGTGTTTTAAAGAAGCCTTGGTAAAAGCAAGGCCCAATGTGTAAACAAAACAGCACATTAAACAACATACACAGAAGCCTAGGGGGGGGAGGGAAGGTGAGATAACAAGAAAGGCTTTCAATAGTAAGTTTAAAAGGGAGCTATTACAGAACCCACTAGTGCAGTGAGAGGGGACATGCTCTTTGCTGTGTACAAACCCTAACACCCCCGCGCCTTGAGACCCTCACAGGTGAGTAGCACGCTCTATAAGTCTCTTTTGGTTGATTGATTGATTGATTGATAGTATATGGTACTGAGGTACCTAGGGTATTGGGGTCCCAGGAGATCCCTATGGGCTGCAGCATTTCCTTTGCCACCCATAGGGAGCTCTGACAATTCTTACACAGGCCTGCCAGTGCAGCCTGAGTGAAATAACGTCCACGTTATTTCACAGCCATTTACCACTGCACTTAAGTAACTAATAAGTCACCTATATGCCTAACCTTCACCTGGTGAAGGTTCGGTGCAAAGTTACTTAGTGTGTGGGCACCCTGGCACTAGCCAAGTTGCCCCCACATTGTTCAGGGCAAATTCCCCGGACTTTGTGATTGAGAGGACACCATTACACGCGTGCACTGTACATAGGTCACTACCTATGGACAGCGTCACAATGGTAACTCCGAACATGGCCTTGCAACATGTCTAGGATCATGGAATTGTCACCCCAATGCCATTCTGGCATTGGGGGGAACAATTCCATGATCCCCCGGGTCTCTAGCACAGAACCCGGGTACTGCCAAACTGCCTTTCCGGGGTCTCCACTGCAGCTGCTGCTGCTGCCAACCCCTCAGACAGGTTTCTGCCCTCCTGGGGTCCAGGCAGCCCTGGCCCAGGCCAGGCAGAACAAAGGATTTCCTCTGAGAGAGGGTGTAACACCCTCTCCCTTTGAAAATAGGTGTGAAGGCAAGGGGGAGTAGCCTCCACCAGCCTCTGGAAATGCTTTGATGGGCACAGATGGTGCCCATCTCTGCATAAGCCAGTCTACACCGGTTCAGGGATCCCCCAGCCCTGCTCTGGCGTGAAACTGGAGAAAGGAAAGGGGAGTGACCACTCCCCTGACCTGCACCTCCCAGAGGAGGTGCCCAGAGCTCCTCCAGTGTGTCCCAGACCTCTGCCATCTTGGAAACAGAGGTGTCTGTGGCACACTGGACTGCTCTGAGTGGCCAGTGCCAGCAGGTGATGTCAGAGGCTCCTTCTGATAGGCTCTTACCTCTCTTGGTAGCCAATACTCCTTCCTAGGTAGCCAAACCTCCTTTTCTGGCTATTTAGGGTCTCTGCTTTGGGGATCTCACCAGATAACGAATGCAAGAGCTCATCAGAGTTCCTCTGCATCTCCCTCTTCACCTTCAGCCAAAGGATCGACCGCTGACTGCTCAGGACGCCTGCAAAACCGCAACAAAGTAGCAAGACGACTACTAGCAACCTTGTATCGCTTCATCCTCACGGCTTTCTCGACTGTTTCCAGGTGGTGCATGCTCTGGGGGTAGCCTGCTTCCTCTCTGCACCAGGAGCTCTGAAGAAATCTCCAGTGGGTCGACGGAATCTTCCTCCTGCAACCGCAGGCAACAAAAGACTGCATCATCGATCCTCTGGGTCCCCTCTCAGCACGACGAGCGTGGTCCCTGGAACTCAGCAACTCTGTCCAAGTGACTCCCACAGTCCAGTGACTCTTCAGTCCAAGGTTGGTGGAGGTAAGTCCTTGCCTTCCCACGCTAGACTGCATTGCTGGGTACCGCGTGATTTGCAGCTGCTCCGCCTCCTGTGCACTCTTCCAGGATTTCCTTCGTGCACAGCCAAGTCTGGGTCCCCGACACTCTAACCTGCAGTGCACAACCTTCTGAGTAGTCCTCCGGCGTCGTGGGACTCTCTTTTGTGACTTCGGGTGGACTCCGGTTCACTTTTCTTCTAAGTGCCTGTTCGGGTACTTCTGCGGGTGCTGACTGCTTCTGTGAGGGCTCCCTACGTTGCTGGGTGCCCCCTCTGTCTCCTCATCCAAGTGGCGTCATCCTGGTCCCTCCTGAGCCACAACAGCACCCAAAAACACTAACCGCGACCCTTGCAGCAAGCAAGGCTTGTTTGCAGTCTCTCTGCAAGATTCTTAACGACGTGGAACATCCATCCTCCAAAGGGGAAGTTCCTAGTCCTCTTCTTTCTTGCAGATCTCCAAGCTTCTTCCAACAGGTGGCAGCTTCCTTGCACCCTCAGCTGGCATTTCCTGGGCTCCTGCCCACTCTCGACACTATCGCGACTATTGGACTTGGTCCCCTTGTCTTACAGGTACTCAGGTCCAGAAATCCTCTGTTGTTGCATTGCTGGTGTTTGTTCTTCCTGCAGAATCCCCCTATCACAACTTCTGTGCTCTTTGGGAGTAGTAGGTGCACTTTACACCTACCTTTCAGGGTCTTGAGGTGGGCTATTTTTCTAACCCTCACTGTTTTCTTACAGTCCCAGCCACCCTCTACAAGCTCACATAGGTTTGGGGTCCATTCGTGGTTCGCATTCCACTTTTGGAGTATATGGTTGATGCTGCCCCTATACCTATGTGCACCTATTGCAATCTACTGTAATTTTACATTGCTTGCATTACTTCCTTTTGCTATTATCTGCATCATTTTGGTTTGTGTACATATATCTTGTGTATATATCTTATCCTCATACTGAGGGTACTCACTGAGATACTTTTGGCATATTGTCATAAAAATAAAGTACCTTTATTTTTAGTACTTCAGTGTATTGTGTTTTCTTATGATATTGTGCATATGACACCAGTGGTATAGTAGGAGCTTTACATGTCTCCTAGTTCAGCCTAAGCTGCTTTGCCATAGCTACCTTCTATCAGCTTAAGCTGCTAGAAACACCTCTTCTACACTAATAAGGGATAATTGGACCTGACACAAGGTGTAAGTACCTCTGGTACCCACTACAAGCCAGGCCAGCCTCCTACATTAGTGGTACTTATTTGTGTGTATGATTGAAGTTTGAACTGTTGATGCTCATGCTGTACTTGTTGTATGAGAGAGGGATCCTTAGAACGCTGCTAAACGTATTCCAGTGAGAGGGAAGCTTGCACTGCTGATGTCCAGGCTGTCACACTTCTGTGACGGACAGTAGGGTGCATTGCTGATGGCCATCCTGTAGCTGCTCTGTGACAGACAGACCACAGGCTCCTCAGATGGTTAATGCAGATGAGAGGTGAGAACCCCAAACTGTTGGGGTGGTCTATATACCTACAGGGATTGGATTTTACGGTGGAACACCGCCCTGGAACAGGACATGCCAATGCTGATGGTCTGTCCAGATTCTTCCGCCTTAGTGATGAGAACTCCCATTAGGTTGGGTAGTTCTCCCCACTTACAGCTAGGGTGGACATGTGTTAGATCTGGTATCCTTGGCATAGTCTCCCCTGTCTTTTTCCCTCTGCTTCTCATGTTTTGACTGTGTGCTGGACTCTGTTTTTGCTGTTTTTGTTACTCTGGGCACTTTACCACTGCTAACCAGTGCTAAGGTGCAAGTGTTCCCTGTGTAAAATGTGAGTGTAATTGGCGTTTTTACATGATTGGATAAATTTGATTTACTAGTAAGTCCCTAGGAAAGTGCACTAGAGGTGCCCATGGCCTGTAAATCAAATGTTACTAGTGGGCCTGCAGCACTGATGGCGCCACCCACATGAGTAGCCCTGTAAACATGGCTCAGACCTGCCACTGCAGTGTCTGTGTGTGCGGTTTTTAAACTGCCAATTTGACCTAGCAAAAGTACTCACTTGCCAGGCCCAAACCTTCCCGTTTTATACATGTAAGGCACCCCTAAGGTAGGCCCTAGATAGCCCCATGGGCAAGGTGCAGTGTATGTCAAAGGTAGGACATGTAGTGATGTATTTTTCGTGTCCTAACAGTGAAATACTGCCAAATTTGTTTTTTACTGTTACAAGGCCTACCTATCTCATAGGTAAACATGGGGGCTGCCTTTCAATATCATTTAAGTGTATTTTCCCTTTAGGAGCAGATAAAGAGTGGAGTTTGGTGCCTCTGAACTCACAATTTAAAAATACAACTTTTGGTAAAGTTGATTTTAAATTGGCAGTTTGAAAATGCCACTTTTAAAACGTGAGCATTTTCCTGCTTAGACCATTCTGTGACTCTGTCTGCTTGGGAATTCCCTGTCTGGGTCAGACTGACAGTTGGGGTGTTTTTGAAACTCCACTAGACATTGACACAAAGGGATCTGGGGTGTAGTCTGCATATCCTGATGGGCTATGTGGGCTAGAGTGGAGGGAGGATCTGACACTTACACCTGCATGGGATGTGCCTGCCCTCACACAATACAGTATCCAACCCCCTGGTGTATGTCTGGGGCCAGCCCTGGGCAAGGCAGGATCATTTGAACAACAGAGACTTTCCTTTGAAGTTTTCCTACTTCAAATGTAGAAAGGGGTATAAGTAGTGGACCCAAAACCTCAGATTTTCAGATTACTTCTGGATTCAAGAGGAACTTCTGCCAAGGAAAAGAACTGGAAGAGGAGCACTGCCCCTTTGCCTGTGACTGTGCTTTGCTGGGTTGGCCTGCAGTTGCTGCTTCTGCCTGAAAGAGGACAAAGACTGGATTTTGTGATATATTCCTGATTGTGTAGTGTCACCAAGGGCTTGGACTGAACTTGCCTCCTGTTTTGAAGTCTCAGGGCCATCAAAGACTTCCTCTCCCAGCACCTGGACTCTCTACTGAGACTCCTACCCTGCCAAGTGGTGCCCTATCCAGTTCCTGGGCCCTTGAAAGGTGAAGCTGGTGGAACAAAGACTGAAATTCACACACAGGAGCCGTATGGGGAAAATTTAAACGCACCACTTGCATCGCGGCTGAGAAATCAATGCATCACCTGCATCACGGCTGGAGAAACGACACAACACATGTTTATGGCTGCTGGAAAATAAGCAAGCCCCTGGCGTCACGGTTTTCCACCACAATGCGGCCGGACTCCGCATGCACCATTGCTTAGCGTCAAAATCAACCTGAATCTGCGCGGATCCGATGTGCCCCGTCCCGAAATCGAGGCATTGCTCTCTTGTGGGAGAGAAAAACAATGCATTGCCTACCCCACCGGAGAAGTAACGATGCACTGCCTCACTTGCGAGTAAGGAATCAACGCATGTCTGATTTTTCTGGTGCACGCTTGCCCATGCAGCTTTATTTTTTATGCAAACCAGGTAATTTGTGTAATAACAATTTTTCCATTGTTTTCTATGAAGTAAGATTCTATTATTTTAAAAATTCCTAACTTTATTTATGTATGTTGAATTTTTGTTGAATTGGTCTTGTTTGATTTAGGTAAATATTGGCTAATTTTCTAAACTGGTGTGGTCTCCATTTTGTAATGTTTTCACTGTATTACTGTGTGTGTTGGCACAAATACTTTACACATTGCCTGTGAGATAAGCTTGACTGCTTGTGCCAAACTACCAAGAGGGTAGGTGTGCATCTCCATTGCCCTGACTAGAGTGAGGGTCCCTGCTTTAACAGAGTGCACACCGACTGCCAAGCAGGGACCCTATTTCTAACATGACATACATGTAATTTGAGGGCATAGAGGTAGGTAGAGACAGAGAGGAGTAATGGTAATTTTAGGGGGTAGGGTTGCATAGAGATAAAGGGGGTAAGGGTAATTTTGGGTTATGGAATGGCAGAAATAAACAGTGATAAGGGTGATTTTAGGGGTTGGGGTGGGTAGAGGTAAAGAAAGGTAAGGATCATTTGATATGGGTGATTTCAGGGGTTGGGGTGGGTAGAGGTAAAGAAAGGTAAGGATCATTTTAGGTTTTAGAGTGGGTAGAGGTAAAGGGAGCTAAGGGTCATGTTAAGGGTTAGGGGTGAGTAGGGGTAAAGGGAGGTAAGGGTGATTTTTAGGGTTTAGGGGTCTGGCAATTGCTCTGGCCACATACCAGTTCATTGTTTTTTGTCTACGATGCAACAATTTGGACCCAGCCATATGCAAATCAGTCTTGACCCTGCTCCTCATTGTAACAGTACAGTCTGAACTGCAAGGCCAGGTCCTCCCTGAACCAGGACACGAGCACCCCAGGTGCGGTTTCACTCTTATTAGGGCTCTTCAGCCAGGTAAAGCTTGGTTCTGGTGGCACAGTGAGCCAGCGACCCACATCTGGGTATATCCGGCGCACTAAGGGCATCAAATGCAAAAGCAACAAGGTGATGGATGAAATGCTTGAATTATTCTCAGCCACTGACAATGGCTTGGAGAAACATCCCAATCCATCATTTTTCATCCACCATGACACCTCAGTTTGGACCCAGCGATATGCAAATTAGCCTTGACCCTGATCCTCATGGAAACAGTCTAGCCCGAACTGCCTGACCAGGACCTCTCTGAACAGGAACACAAGAAACCCAGGACCGGTTTTGAACTTTTCAGCCAGGTACAGCTTAGTTCCAGTGGCACAGTGAGCTCAGGACCCACCCAATAGTGATGGATTGGAATGCAGCCTGTGTCATTACCAGTGGCTGAGATTAATTCAAGCATTCTATCCATCGCTTTTTTGTATATTTTAGTGTGACACCCTATGTAGGATGGGTATGAACACGTGGGTCCCATGCACACTGTCACTGGAACCAAGTTTTACCTTGAGCCCTAAGTAGAGCAAAATATGTCCTGGGCTGCTTGTGTTGCTTTGACTTGGCATTTAAACGTACTTGCCAAGCCATTAAACTCCCCCTTTTCTACATATGTCACCCCTAAGGTAGGCCCTAGGTAGCCCATAAGGGCTGGGTGCTATGTAGTTAAAAGGCAGAACATGAACATGTGTCTTCTATATGTCCTGGTAGTGTAAAACTCCTAAATGTGTTTTTACACTGCGGTGAGGCCTGCTCCTTTAATAGGATAGCATTAGGGCTACCCTCATATACTGTTTGAGTGGTAGATCCTGATCTGAAAGGAGTAGCCAGGTCATATTTAATATGGCCAGAATGGTGATACAAAATCCTGCTTCATGGTGAAATTGGATTTTATATTACTATTTTAGAAATGCTACTTTTAGAAAGTGAGCATTTCTCTACACTTAAATCCTTCTGTGCCTTCCAATCCACGTATGGCTAGGTTTAGTTGGCAGCTCCCTTGTGCATTCACTCAGACAAACCCCAGACACAGGATGCTCAGTCACACTTGCATACATCTGCTTATTGAATGGGTCTTCCTGGACTGGGAGGGTGGAGGGCCTGACACTTACATATGAAAGGACAGTAGCCTGCCCTCAAACAAAGGACTGCCACCCCCCTACTGGGACCTTGGCAGACAGGATGGAACTAAAAGGGGACCTTGTGCACTTCTAAGCCACTCTTTGAAGGCTCCCCCACTTCAAAAGCACATTTGGGTATTTAACAGGACCTCTGACCCTACCAACTCAGACACTTCTTGACAAGACACTCTTGTCACAGACACTTCCTGGAGTAGAACCTGAACCAGAACCTGCAACCTGCCAAGAAGAACTGCCTGGCTGCTCAAGGGACTCACCTGACTGCTTTCTGTGAAGGACTGCTGCCTTGCTGTTGCCCTGCTGCCTTGCTGCTCTCTGGCTGTGCTGAGAAATGCTCGCCAAGGGATTGGATGGAGCTTGCCTCCTGTTCCCTTGAAGTCTCAGGACCAAACGTACTTCATTCCTGCAAGAAGAACTCCCTGTGCGGAGAAAATTGGCACACAGCCAGCCAGAAACGATGCACAGCCTGCTCTTCGGTGAAAAATTCACTGCACACCAAACCGGAACGACACAGCCCGACTTCCAGAGAGGAATCGATGCAGCGCCTACTGTGTGGTAGAAATTTCCATGCAACGCCCACCGGATCGACGCAGCCCCTGTGACTTTGTCCTGTCAATGCTGGAATTCAATGCATCGTCCCCAGGGAGTCCGAAAATCCTGCAACTCGAAGAGGATCCAAGACCGAGCTCGGAAATCAACACAAAGCCTTTCCTGCGTGAAAAATAAATGACGCATTGACGTGTGCGGCCCGAGAAATCGACGCACACTTCCCTGTTTTCCACGCATCTCCTCCTCTGGGGTTCCTTGTGGAGATTTTGAACACAAACCAGGTACTTTGTACTTGCAAGAGACATTTATTGCTTTTAAGAGACTAAATACACTTTATATCATTTTTACAGTGATATCTCAACATATACTTATTGCATCTTAATCGTTTTGACCTGCATCATATCAGATAAAAATGATATATTTTTCTAAACACTGTGGTGTATTTTTGTGGTGCTATACTGTGTTATTGCATGATTTATTGCACAAATACTTTACACATTGCCTTCTAAGTTAAGCCTGACTGCTCAGTGCCAAGCTACCAGAGGGTACACAGGATAATTTGGATTGTGTGTAACTTACCCTGACTAGAGTGAAGGTCCTTGCTTAGACAGGGGGTAACCTGACTGCCCACCAAAGACCTAATTTCTAACATGGGTCAAGACTGATTTGTATATAGCTGGGTCCAAACTGAGGTAGCATGGTGTGCGAAATAGCGATGGATTGGGATGCAGCCAGCGTAATTGCCAGTGGCTGAGATTAATTCAAACATTCACCCATCACTTTTTTGTATCCTTTAGTGTGTCACCCTATGTAGGATGGGTATGCCCAGATGTGGATCTCATGCACACTGTGTCACTGGAACCAAGTTATACCTGGCTACTGAGCCCTAAGTGGAGCGAAATATGTCTTGGGTTGCTTGTGTTGCAGTTCAGGGAGAACCTGGCTTGGCAGTTAAGCTGGACTGTTCCCAGTGGAGCTGGGTCAAGACTGCTTTGCATGTAATTGAGTCCAAACTGAGGTAGTATGCTGTGCAAAATAGCGATGGATTGGGATGCAGTCAGAGTAATTGCCAGTGGCTGAGATTAATTCAAGCATTCCATCCATCACTTTTTTTTATACTTGTGTGTCACCCTAGGTGGGATGGGTATGCCCAGGTGTGGGTCACATGCACACTGTGTGACTGGAATCAAGCTTTACCTGGCTGATGAGCCCTAGGAAGAGGGAAATAGGTCCTGAGTTGCTTATGTTCTGGTTCAGGGAGGACCTGGCTTGGCAGTTTAGGCTGGACTGTTCCCATTGGCTCAAGGTCAAGACTGAATTGCATAAAGGTGAGTCCAAACTGAGGTGGCATAGTGTGCAAAATAACAATGGATTTGGATGCGGCCCAAGTAATTACCAGTTGCTGAGATTAATTCATATTTTAGAGTAAGCCTGTTTATGGTCAGCAAGCTTAGCCGAGCAAGATAAACGTTTCTTGCTGATATCAGGTGTGCCCCATAAATTAAAATCCTTCCAAGACAACTCAGGACGTCATCCTTCTGATGTTCATAAATTGAACACCATTAAACTAGGAATAATAATAGTTTGTTTTTTAAATGCCATATAGCACATCTGCCCTTCTTAATCTGTTCAAATAAGAAGTGTTATTATTGAGCACCCCGTTACTTCTCATCCAGGTCCGTTATTACAAATACCACTAAACTCATACACTTTAGCAGATGTTATTGATACTAAGTTTATTGACCTCAGAAGGATGGAAAGCTGCGTCACCTTTTTCTGATTAGAATTTGTCATGTGCAGCTCACTCCATTTCTCAATGAAGAGCGTTTAACTCATTAAGCAACCATATCGGACCCCACAAATTGCAGAAACACTGCAATGAAGCTCTACATTGTTATAAATAGATAAACACGTACCGGACATCCCGCTTGCTGTCCACACTTTCTATCTCAATTTAACCCAATCACAGATAGTGCAGAGCCTCTGTCAATTACCCAATATCCCTTGCTTAACTTGTATGTAATACTTTTTTTTGTAAGAACACCTCAGGTATTGCCTAATCCAGGGTTGCCGAATACCAAGGCTGCCTAGTCTTGATTCCACTTCATGTCTCTTTTTTCCACCATCCTATAGTCCTCTCTCTTTATCTCACTCTTGCACCCTTTTTCTAACTTACTCTCTTTCTCAATGTGTTCCTGTCTTTCTTGTTCTCCCCTCCTCTCCGCCCCCCACTTTCTGCTGGTTGCGTGCCACAAACTTACAGAAATATAAGTTTGACATATCATGCCCTAAACATCTTGTACAAAAATATTAATCCACTGGGTGTGGATTTTCTGTTATTAACTGCATAGGGGCAATATTTTTGTAAATTTTATTTGGGATGCAGTATTCATGCTGGATGATGTTCTGACCACAACAGGCGGGTAGCATACCTTTTTGTTTTTTCTCTCTCTTGAGTCAAAATATGGTGATGAAAAGTGAATCCCAGACCCCAAAAATGTCTGCATAGGCCTGCCACTTGCCCCACCACCACAAGCAATGCACTGTTATATCTTGCAACGTGTCCATCCTTGTGTGAGACCAGAAAACCCTAAGCAAGAGGAAAACATATGATATGCCATCAAGTGCAACTCCCGATGACCCGCTGCTAAATGAGGTACTGCCCATGAGGCCTGATCGCCCCTCGGATAGGAAAACAGACCAGCAGAAAATTCAAATAGGTCATCAAAAGCCCATTTTTCTCTGACGAACGAAACTGCTAGACCTTGTTCAGGGTAGTGAATCGATCGCAGTTGTGGAGGCCACATTCTTGTGACTGTGAGGCACGTTGGTCTGAGCTGCACAAGGAACTAAAAATAGCTCTCAAAATGCACATTAGTGGCATATTTCACCATGCAAGCAATTAAAATGAACCTTTCCCTTCTAAAGGGGTATTGGGAGTAGTCCACTCCAAGAATTGTTTAAGCGAAATATGGCACCAAACAGTGCCTCATTCCCAGCAACTTTACTTAAAAAGCATGCTAGCCAAAAAGCAGAGTCTTGGGATAAACTGTGCCTGGAGCTGGCGCTTACCAGCTGAAACCTACAAACACTGTGCCTGTGAGGCACTGATTGCCCTTATGTTCAAGGTGAGGCACCGTGGGGATGAGGGAAGTGGGCGTCCCTAAGTACATCAGGGTGGACTACGGGACCTCGGTGGAAGCCATTGATCGCTTACCAAGGTGGGTGAACCCACTCCCTGTTGACATACTAGCACATGGCGACCTCAGGACCTGCGTACAATACCTTTGGTACCTGCTGGTTGCCTGTGGGCAAGTGTCCCAAGTGCCCTGGGCCTCGTGAGGGATGGCTAAGTGCTACATAACTGCAGAGATCTGACCTTTCTCCTGAGGGCCTGTGACTGTGTCTCCTCTATATCCCCCACAGATATACAGGGGGACTCTCCAGTCCGCTTGTGACACCCCATCCAGACTGATTGGGGAGAAGTGGGACATATCTAGCACTCAGACCCTGCGGACGTGGGTGGTGAGCGACAAGGAGATCCTTGCATCTGAATGACGGGTACGGTATGCTGCTACGTGACTTGCCCTTTGTGATGGGGAAGAGTGAAAGACACTAAGCCAAGCTATTCTTTGCCACAAGAAAACCAGCATGGGCAGTTGAAGGCAGAAGGGGATGACAACCAACCCCCGGATCAAAAACCAGATGAGACTAGTGATGATATTGACATCAATAGCTTTATCACCAACATGTGCCAAAGCCTGTGCACAAGAGACTTGAAAACTGATACACCAATGACCAAACTGGATTGGATAAGTGAGAAACTAGACAAGCATGATACATGCTTGGGCCAGCTGGAGCAAAGAGTCTCCCATGCGGAGGATGGTGCAAACACCTCCAAAAAAACAGTTATTACACATAGGAAGGGGGCTGGAAAACATCAAGGCCAAAACAAAGATCTGAAGGCACGCACCAGGTAAAATAACATCTGTCTCCCTGGAATACCGGAATCTGCTGCCATGGGCAAAATGGAGACATTTATGGAATCATCTCTGCAATTGCTCTTTAGCGAGCACTTCACAAGCATGTTATCTGTCAAATGGACACATCTATCCCTGTGCACATGACCCCGGCGTCCCTGATCATCACCCACCTCCTGCATTACCAAAACTGAGATGCCATCTCAAAGCTCAGGAAGGAGAACAGAGATTTGCAATATCAGGGAAACAGAGCGTCCAGTTATCTAAATTTCACCTCAGCAGTGCTGTGGCCCGGCGAGATTTTCTCCCTGCCAAGTGCTTATAGTTGAAGGCCAGCTTGCAATATGCGCTTCTCTACCTTGCCAAATTAAGAGTCACTGTACAAGGCAAAACACATATATTTACCAATTACAAAGCAACATTCAAGTTTTTCCAATGACAAACTGCATGCCATACGGCTGTGGGAGATTCCAGCATGAGTGTGACATATACCAACTACCCACAGGAGCGACCAAGTAATAGTCAGCCATGCAGGACAAGGCCCCCGTTTCGATGCTAGGTAGACCACTTTTGAATGTCGACATACCAGATGATCAGTGGAAACTCTGTTGTGCACAAACAAGTGTCCTGTCTTCTAATTAAAGACTACGCATCATTCATGTCAAAAAAATACTCCAGGTTTACAGTACACTTGTACAGCTACACAGGATGGGTGTATTGAGGAGCTCTTGCAGCACCAGGTGCGGCGCAGAGGGATCTGACTTCCTACAGCTAGTGTAGCTCTGCTTTGAGATGTCTAAGTTATGAATGGATGCATATTCCTGCATGGTAGATATCTGTGGCTCGCCTGCTCCCAAATCACCATTTGTGGCCATTTTAGGATTTGTCAGAAATGTCCTGCTTGGTGTCTCTAATGTTGTACTGCTGGCTAAATGGAGAGTGGCGATGCATTGGAGTAGAGTGGCATCTCCTGGAGTTCAGTTCTGGCTCGGAGAAACATCCTACTTTCAAGAACAATTGGAGATATACTGAACTCTGATGCTGGCTCCTCAAGACCTAGGGATATATGGGCTCCCTTCTGTCTGTACATAACCTCAAGGGAGAAGTGTTGCAGAAGACGACGAGGGCTGAGTCTGTCTAAGACCTGGGGGCCTCACTACCTGCCCTTCACCACCATGCATCCAAAGGTCACCACTGCCTTCATGACCTCACCTTAGACCACAGGTCCCACTGCAAAACCTACCCAATGCCACCATATTATTTGAATCCTTGCTTACTACCCCTGATTGTGACCCTCGTGCTCTTAGGAATGCATGAACATTCTGTCTGAACCCGCCTGGATTTACCATAGAACAACCGCATTGTGAAACGGGAGCACTGTGTACTAAAATACTGTACTAAGGGAGATGCGCTATATTCTGTAACAATTGTGTTTGGTTTCTGTAATGCATTGCAATAAAAACCTATTTAAAATGTATATGAAACAGGAGAAGCAGGGCCTAACTAGTAAAATATCCACAGAAAATCCCATGCCAGCAGACAAAACATACATTTTAGATACTGTCTCATGATGTAATGTGCATTGCTTTTCCTGACACAGCTATTAATGCATCAACATTTGTATTCTAGAAATGACATTAAATTGCCATATAGCAGTTTGCTGTCAATGTTCACGGGTGCTGCTCAGTTCAGCGTGTTTTGCCTGTAGTTCAAGGTACTAAGATTGATGCAGGATTCGCATTACATTCAGGTTACTGCATTAGTCTCACTGGTTTGGACCGCAGGCAGTAGAGTTATTACAGATAATGAGAGTGTCAACAGCCTTTTCCCTCCTTACTTAGTAAATTCAGAGACCTACTGCACCACCTTAATGGGCAATCAGAGGGCCCTGACCATGAATGGGCTCTCTACCCTGCTGCACAGGCCTTCCAAGCAGGGCTGCATCCTCCTGTCAGCACCTCCCAGTCCTGCTCATTCTCTCAGCTACTCCCATCTTGGTCATTCGCTCTACCTTTTTCTCAAGGCTAGGCTGGTGCATGGAAGCCTTGGCCACTCGGCTAGTGGTTCCTCTAGGAGCGGCTGTTGCTGGAATGGAAACCTTCTCGGAACTGGATGGGCAATCCAACCACATCTGAAAGGAGCTCTCTCGGTCACGGTTCTTGAGGAAATTCCAAATTGAATGGCTGGGCAGCGTGGCCTTGCACACAAGTTGTAGGAACCTCTAGAGATAAAAGGTAGCTGAATGGGGCAACTCATGTATTTTCTGCCTTGTTCTTGCCCACAAGCTTCTTTGAGTTGATCCTATTCATATTAATAGTGATAACACAAGGCTGAAACGCCAACATTGCTAGAAATTAATATTAAGTGAGATTGCTTGGGTTCCTCGCTGCTTTAATCATATGTTCATACTTGCAACCCCCTGGTGCTCACACCACATAAGGGGCACATTCTTGATCTGAAACCAGATAAGTCTTCTCACTTTCAACGTAAGGGTAGTTCCGTTAATGTGGCTGGACCCACAGTCTTGTTATTGCTGAATTAGATTCTGATCGTACTTTGCTATTTCATGTCTTGGTGGATTCGGATAGATCTAGTGTGGGTGAAACACTTGTCCACAGAGAGAGCAAGTAGAAGCTGTTGACTGTGGTTCAAGCAATGGGCAGAACCCTGTTGTCATCTGGATTGGTCAAAAATCCACAGAGACTTTACGTCTGCAGAGTTTCACGATTGACAAAGCAATGGTCCCATTCTGTTTTTTTGTGATTCTGAATTATCCCTTAACATTAAGAATACAATGGTTAGCATAATCCACACATTGAGTAAATTGGGCAATGGTTAGTAGAGTTGCCTCTTGAATTTACTTATGTGGGGATTCCTTTAAGTGAAGAAAATTGACAAAAGCAAAATGCTAGAAGTGCGGCCTTTTTTACCCATAGTACAGGTGCATTAGAGATTTTCCAGTAGATAGTGGGGCATCATCTTAACTGCACTGACACATGTATCACACAGACACATTACCTGCAATGCTTAGTTTGTAAAACAAGTGAGGGGCACCAAGGTTTTGCTCAGAAACCAGTGGCTCAGCATGCTGAATACCAAAGCTGCTGTGTAGTCTGGATTCCACCTCATTCGTCTTTCATCCACCACCAGACACTCCATGCCCCTTTATCTCACTCTTGCAGATCCTTGCTTTGTCACAGTTCTTCAGTCTTTCCCGTCCTTCTTCTTTCCCCCCTTTCTGTTTTTTTCCCTCTTTTGCTCTGGTTCAATGTCTGATAAGGAAAAAAATAAGTCCTAGTCCTCAAAATTGAGTACCACGGGCCCCACCTGCAATCACCGGCTCGATTTAGGCACTAGCTATCTGCAACAAGTAGCTGAGTTAATGACTGAAACTTTCTAATGCTGATAATTCGTCCCTTGCTCCCTCCTAGAGCCCCATTTTTGCCAATGCACTTTGATCTTGCTCATGGTGAGATAAAGTGGTGTCCAAATAAAGCCAGCACTGTTCTAGGTGAGAATGTGGACGTCCCCCGATCTTGAATTCTATAAGAAATCCTACCAGAAGTCTCTTCTACATATACTCGAGGATATCCAAATCAAATATGTCCCATGGTCGACACATGCTCGTTCGTGTGGAAATATGGCCACATCCTACATCCACCAACAAGTCACTGTTGCTTCAGTTAAAAGAGGATTAACTGTGGAGGATGAGAAAGAAGCTGAAATGCAAATATGGAACTAGTTTCTCGTCATTTCAGCTGCCCGGGCTGCTGAGGTCTATTTTGATTGGATAGATCACTCAAGAATTCAATTATTTGTGAAACATTTAATCAGGAGGTTCCTCCCCTTAACAGCGTTTACTAAGGTTTAACAACTCACTCAGCACTTGCAGTTTTTGCCCTGCTGTGGAAGAAACCGTGGGCCTGATTTAGAGATTGGTGGATGGGTACTCCATTGCAAGTGTGATAGTCCGTCCACCTTACTACAAGTGCATTATACCCTAATTCACTTGTAATAAGATGGACGGGATATCTCCCACATTTGAGATGGAAGTACCAATACGGAAAACTCTAAATTAGGCCCAGAATCTCATTCTCTCCTCCTTTGCTCAAAATGTAAATCAGTAATTACTCTTCCTTCTTTTATAGTTTATGCTTTGTCACAATTTATTTCAAACTCTTGCTGTGTCAGGACAAAATATCTCAAATTCAGCTCTGCCCCAACTCCAGTATCCTAAGTAGTTATGTTATGTATGTTGGACTAACTCAAGGCTACCATGTAAGGAAGTTGTAGGCGCCAATCTTGTAACGTATATTTATATACATTGTTCCCCCACAAACCTTGGCCACTGTTGATTACTGATTTGTAAAAAATGGTTACAGCATAGAAAGAAAAGTTCGATGCTATGTAGTGTCAATCTGTTTTAGGTAATGAGCCCGAACTAAATCTGTGTTTGGTTGATTGATGAAAGTCCTATCTTCTCTCTTGCTAAACTTAGCATTTTTGAAAGGGGTTACCCTTGGATGCATGCAGGCAGTGATTGAGTGGTTGTTGTGAGGTATGGGCGTGACACGTTGCGTTTGAGGTAGTGGCTGCATAAAATGTCCTGTTGGGCATATTCTATTTGAGCTCGGAATGTCTGCGTGGCCGTGTGTCCTGATAACTCACTTATTCCATTGCACTGGCTAAGCAGGCAGTGAACGGCTCACGGTTGATTTCTGTTATGTGTGAGTTGTTACTGAGGTTCCTTGTATAGTGTGCTATTTCCTTGAGTGCTAATCTTAAGCACTGTGTTGCTTGTGTCAAGTGATGTCAGTGGTGTTTGGCATGACTTAATCTTGCTCATGAGACATGAGTTTAGAATACATGTTTGGAAAGGGGCAGAGGGCTCAGGAAGAGACAAATGTGAGTCAAGTGTTGTGAGTGACACAATACCAGCATGGGGACCTGTGGTACAGAAGTAGCATCAGCACAGGTGGAGAGCATGTATGCATTGAGCAGGTCAGCATGCAGAGCTTAGAAGAGGCAATGCAGGCCTGAGTTAGGATATGAGTGTTGAAACTGTCATGCTCAGGTGTGGTGCTGGTGATATGGCATTTCCCCCATCAAGTTAGAAGCCATAGTTATTTAGAGAGATGGTATTGACTAATTGGTCCTCTTTACTAGTAGAAGTCCCATTTTAATTTTGAAGAGCCGCCAAGATGGCTACTATCAGTCCTATACAAACAAGGCCTTTTCATCAAGGACTTGGCCATTCTGGGCACCACCCCGGAAACCATTCCCACCAAGCTGACATAGCTAACCACCCCCTGATACTAAGAAGACAGAGGTTTAATACATTCTTAGGTCAAGTCTATCTACTGCAGTAGTTTATTAATGAAGTAGATAAATGTATGATATATGCTATAGGATTCATCAGACAGGAGAGAAGGGAGTGCTTACACATCTGTGGCAGTGGATCCAGTGGTTGTATTGTTCTTGGTTAAAGTTTGCAAGCTTCTTCTGCATTTGCCAATGGGGAACATTTAGACCCAAACAGGTGGTGGTCAACCTGTTAGTGCAGCGGACGAGTACCAGCCATAACTGGAGTTCCCTGTTACCAGGGATTGTTTTAGAGCAACCGTTCCGGCAGATGTGTCAGGAGCCTTTTCCTCAAATCTGTAATGGCACCTACATCATACACCTTTTTCTTTTGCAGAAGAGATCACCCACAAAGAGGATTTATTTCTGCAAACGTTAAAGAGAAATGGCCCCAAAGTTTACAAAGTTTTCTGCTTTTCTCCCTATATGGGTGGTGCAATGCTCAAAAATTATGTGGGAAATGATGTCCTAATAAGGGGGAATTCTGTTGTACAGACACCAGTGGTCCTGTTGCAGATCGGCAGCTAGTCAAATTCTGATGGAGGAGTCTGCTGAACTTCTACCATCTGAAATCTAGTGCTCTCCCCCACCGCTAAAGGGTTTAAACCAACACCTATGACTAGCATTTGCATAAGGTGAGTTTGGGCTATGTCAAATGTCTCGAGGATTTGATTACTGTGGCAGGGTGAGCTGACCTTCATCATCCGTGTGCCTATTAGGTGGGACTGGTAGAGGAAGTGGATGAGGCCTTGAGTCGGGGCTGCTGAGCTGTGGTTGTACAAAGAATAACAAATGTAAGTAGGTGGCTGAGCTCTCTTTTATTTGCTTCTAATATTGATGTTAGATACGCAATGATTTAGCTTAGGCATGCTCAAAAGTAGTGCTGTGGACTAATGCATCATATACCGTGTAGCTCGTTTTCAATTCATAATGTTTCCAGATAAGTACATAGCACAGTCTGTCAGTACAGGGGTTGTCCTTGCGTGTATTGTGGGTGACTAATATGCAGGGGGTGCACGCACAGCATGGATGGGTAGTGTGTGTTTGCAGGGTTCCTTAGAAAGACCCAGGTTCTCAGTGTCTAATGGAAGACAAGGTGCCTTAACTGCTGCCCGCTGTGTCTGTTTTTGGTGTTTTAGGCTAGTTTTTCGGGGCAGAAAAAAAGGTGAACCCACCTAAGCACCTTTTATACTGGAAGAACCAATTTTCATGGAAACCAGGAAGAATAAGACAGAAAAATTATCGACAATTAAACTGACGTTGCTTTTTTTTTGCTTATCTGAGAGTTGTACTTATGTATTTGATTAGATATTGAATTTATTTTTATTGAACACAATTAAATGTAAAGTTCTTATTTTATTCTGTACTTGTTTGTCATTGCACTGAGGCGGTAATACCTATGCTGATAAAGGATCATGGATCCAGACACCGAGAACACTGACGATTCAGTCACTTGATGACCGGTGCCAGCAGGGCGAGGGCCTCGCCATACTGCTGCAGGCTGAAGACACCGCTTGTCAGAGTTGTCACAACTCTTGTTTACTTCCTCCCTTCGCTTGGTCAGTGATATTTCTAGTCTGGCTGTGATAATGATGCAACAGTGTAACCAACCAGCTTCCTGCAGTAGTCCTGACGCACCGAATTCTCACTGTGGGGATTTTTACAACCAGGCCATAGATGTGACTGATTAGATTTTCAGTTCCAGCGTTCTTCGGTTCTGCTGAATTGTGTCAGCTAGGTTTCTCTAGTTGTTAGGGTCCTTGGGTTATGTGTGTTTTTCCGTCTAGCCTAGTATCACCAGACCCATGTTTAACCAAACAAAAATCATAACTAAAAGTACATAAACACAGAGAGGGGCTTTGGATCAGCGGTCTTCATCCATTGGTCTGTTAAACTGTCTTTCACATTTTGCTTGTTTGTTGTGTAATATTTAAAGGGTTTTATTTTTCCAGGGTGTGACAGCTCCCGACACACACGCTACTTGCTCCCTTGCTTTCTCCTCTACACATTGGATGTATTGATGAGAAGCAAAATGGACTCACAAAGTGCAGAAGAACATTTTTGTCGGGTGCAGTGTAGTTCAAGAATGCAAAATCATATTCCCCAAAGTCTGCAACGTCACAAATGATAAAAATAAACTTTGCAGCATGTGCCCAGCGGTCACCGCTCTAGTTAGCGAATCATTTTCAAGAGCCGCTTCATTAAGTTAATGCTACAGTGCAGTGGTTACTGCTTGCTATCAAATGCCAACTTGCTGTTGTCATGGGTAGCAAGTTCCAACCCACTGAAGGACATGTTTGAATTATTAACTTGCCCATTCACCTTATGTGAAAAAAGCTTTTTTATTTTAAGCTAATATCAGTCCTTGGGGAGATGTGTGTGTGAATAATTTGTGTGTTTGCAACATGGGTCCAGAGGCTGAGCACAGACCAGACTGTATACAACACTCAGACCCCGCCCCCTCCTTGTCTCACATGCCTTCTGTTGTATGTTTCTCTTGACACCAGGCCTCTAACACTCGCTCCCCACCTCCAAACCTCCGAATAGGCATCCTGTCATGCCTCGATGTTTCATGGCTCTTTATCTCTCTCTGGTAGTCTTAGAGGAGTCTCACTCTCTCCTTCTCTCCTCCCACCGCTTCCATGCCCCGAGGTCTCTCTGTAGGCATCCCCAAGGTAACTCTTTCTCTCTCTCGTCTATGTATCTCTCTCTTACTCTCCCTGTCCCAGGTTTTTCAGTGTCTTGTACCTCCAGGCCTCTGTCTCTCTGTCCCAGGCACCCCAGACGGCTTCCTCGATCTCTTTCCCCACTCTGACAGGGGCGCCAAAGCTTCTCCGCTCATTAATTGTATGTAACAGCGCCTCAAACTCAGAAACACATCTGTCGGGTGAAGCTGGTGCTGCGTAGTTCAGGAATCCAAAATGTGATCCCCTAAAAGGCACGATTTCACGTTATAAAAACAAGCTTTGCATTCTGCACCCGCAGAGCACAGCACACGATAGTAAGCCATTTTCATGAGTCCATTTATAAACCTGAAGCAACACCTGAGCTTTCAAATTAATATTGCTCCTTGGGAAGACCTGTGTTTTGTGAACAATTCCAGAAGCTGAGCACAGTCTGTATAAAACACTCGGGCTTCTCTCTCCCCTTGTCTCTTGCACACTTCTGTGGCCTGTCTCCCTGGACACCAAGGGGGTGATTCTGACCGCGGCGGACGGCGGTCGCCACCCGCCAAGCGGTTCCCGCCGAAAGACCACGGCGGTCATTCTGGCTTTCCCACTGGGCCGGCGGGCGACCGCCGAAAGTCCGCCCGCCAGCCCAGCGGGAAACACCCTTCCCACGAGGACGCCGGCTCAGAATGGAGCCGGCGGAGTGGGAAGGTGCGACGGGTGCAGTTGCACCCGTCGCGAATTTCAGTGTCTGCCAAGCAGACACTGAAATTCTTCGTGGGGCCCTCTTACGGGGGCCCCTGCAGTCCCCATGCCATTGGCATGGGCACTGCAGGGGCCCCCAGGGGCCCCGCGGCACCCCCTACCGCCATCCTGTTCCTGGCGGGAGAACCGCCAGGAACCGGATGGCGGTAGGGGGTGTCAGAATCCCCATGGCGGCGGAGCGCGCTCCGCCGCCATGGAGGATTCTCAAGGGCAGCGGGAAGTCGGCGGTACACCGCCGACTTTCCGTTTCTGGCCGCGGCTGAACCGCCGCGGTCAGAATGCTCAGCGGTGCACCGCCAGCCTGTTGGCGGTGCTACCGCCGACCTCCGCCATGGCGGTAATTACCGCCAGGGTCAGAATGACCCCCCAAGTTCCATATTTACAAGTGGCCTGCACTGGTGCGTCACTTCTTGTGACGCACCAGCGGCGCCGGCTGCACACCCATATCTACAAGGCTATGCAAATCCACTTTACATGGCATTTCACGTGGCCTTGTAGATATGGAGTAAGGCAATGCAGCGCAAGTCACTGCGTTGCCTTACTTTGCACCAGGGAGGCATTTCAATTGGTGTTGCATGGGTGTTCCCATGTGTTAGACCTGGCATCCTTGGTCGGCTTTCCCCTGTCTTTTTGCCTCTGCTTCCTATATTTTTGATTGTGTGCTGGATTTTGCTTTTGATGATTTTGGTACTCTGGGCACTTTACCACTGCTGACCAGTGCTTACGTGCAAGTGCTCTCTATCTAAATTGTGATTATGATTGGTTATCCCTGATTGGCATATTTGATTTACTAGTATGTCCCTAGTAAAGTGCACAAGAGGTGCCCAGGGCCTGTAGATCAAATGCTACTAGTGGGCCTGCAGCACTGACTGTGCCCCCCACATGGGTAGCCTTGTAAACATGTCTCTGACCTGCCACTGCAGTGTCTGTGTGTGCGGTTTGGAACTGCCAGTTCGACCTGGCAAGTTCACCAACTTGTCAGGCCTAAACCATCTTTTTTACTACATACAAGTCACCCATATGGTAGGCCCAAGGCAGCCCCACGGGCAGGGAGCAGTGTGCCGTGTATTTAAAAGATAGGACATGCTTGTGAAGTTTCTCCAAGGGCTTGGGCTGAGCTTGTCTCCTGTTAAGAAGTCTCAAGGATATCAAAGACATTATCTGCCAGCACCTGGACTCTCTTGCTGAGACCCCTGACTTGCCAAGTGGTGCCACATCAGTCCCTGGCACCTGGGAAGTAGAAGCTGGTTAAACCTGAGAGAAAATCCACGCACAGGGAATGGCAGAAAAACTGACGCAACACCTGCACAGTGGCTGAAAAATCAATGCAGTGCAGTTGAAATCAGTGCGAATTCATCATTGCTGGGCATCTGAATTTTCAAACGTATTGTCCCTGGGCATCAAATCTTCAACATCACTGCATGGACCCGTGGCTGCTGTCCGAAACTGATGCATCTCTTCCCTGCATTGCTTACCCAGCGGGGAAAGAATAGTCGCGCAGCCTCACTTGCGAGTAAGGAATCAATGCATTGCTTGATTTTCTAATGCACCCTTGCCCCTGTGGCTTTATTTTTGATGCATACTAGGTACTTTGTGCGAAAACAACACGCCCATTGATTCTTATGGATTAAAGCTCTTCTTTTACTTCAAAATTTGATATCTTTACTTGTGTATGTTGGATTTTTGTAACTTTGATTTAGAAAAATATTGGCCATTGTTCTAAACTGGTGTGAAGTCCTTTTGTAGTGTTTTCACTGTGTTACTGTATGTGTTTGTGCAAATACTTTACACACTGCCTCTGAGGTGAACCTGACTGCTTGTGTCAAGCTACCAAGGGGGTGAGCAGGGGTTATCTAAGCTGTTTATCTCCCTTACCCTGACTAGAGTAAGTGTCCCTACTTGGACGGGGTTAAAACTGACTGCTAACTAGAGACCCCATTTCGATGAGCGGTGAGGATAGGACTTGTATTTGTGCTTGACATACAGTGATTGGTGTACAGTACTGTTTTATTGCAGACCTTTACACACCACATACTGTTTTCCTCTTAGATTTCTGCTTTTCTTTTTTTATCCTTTTTGGGATCTGTCTACCTTTTGAAACTTTGCACCTTTGTTAAACCTTATCCACAAACATGTCTCAGTCTGAGGAGCAATCAGCAGTGGCTACAAATGTGTTTGAGCTGGAGGAGTTGGAGTACACAGTAGCCCAGCTCAAGCAGTTTTTCAAGGAGTTCAAGGTGTCCAATGAAAAGCTCCACCAAGAAGGAGGAGCTGCAAAAGGTACTGAGGGCCTGGTTGGCAGCAAAAGAGGCTGAGGAACACACTGTGGAGGAGAATATCGCTGTGGATGAGGAGGTGCAGAGCATACATGATGATATGATGGATAACCAGGACCTGCCTGGAGGGAGGGCCTCCAGAGCAGGCAGCAGTGTTTCTTCTAAAAGTCTGACCCCAGAAGAACTGAGAGAAAGACAAGCAGCGGGAAGGCACCATGTGGAGCTTGAGAAGCTCAAGCTGGAATTAGCCAAAATTGATAGAGGCAGAAGCAAAGGAAATGGCAATGGCCATGGAGGAGAGAAAAATGTTGTTAGCTCATGAGCTGAGCCTGAAGGAGATGGATCTGAAGGGCAGGTACAGCACAGATGGTGGCAGCAATACCACAGTGAAATCTGAAAGGAAGATGCACATTGACAAAGATCCGGTGAAGGATGACATATACTTGTGGTCCAAGGGGTATGAGTCAGCTTTCCACATGAACATGGTTCTTGAAGTACACTGGGGGGCACGGCTGTGGAAGGACTTTGAGATAGAGGGTAGGGGCACTTTGATAGCCTTAAGGGATCCTCAGGGGCTCACCTACTCTGCCATGAAAGACACCGTTCTCACTAGATGTGGTCTCACTCCAGAGCAGTACAACAAAAAGTTTAGGTCTTACAAGAAGGGTGATTCTCAAACTTGGATGGAATGTGTTGATTCTTTATGCAGAGCACTGGATGGGTGGGTGAAGGGCAGCAAGGTAACAACTCACAATTTATGAGGGACTGTACAATTTGATTGCATGGGAGCACTTCTATAGTCTTTGCTTTCCAGAGCTGTGCCAGCACCAGACTGACAGCAAGCTGACTGACCCCAGGAAGCTTGTCCAGGAAGCTGACTATTGGGAGAGTGCCAGGGTCCAAAAGATGTATGGGGGAGACACCCCCAAGGGTGGGCAGGGTCCCCATCAGAGGAAGTTGGGGGCAAGGGTAAACTGGGGAAGTTCTCTGAAGGGCCCCAACCTAGTTTTGAGGGTTAGGATTGGCAGATCCCCATGGTGAGAAGAAGCCTTGGATCTCTATAGGGAAACCTGCAGAGAAGGGTACCCTGCAAATGTTATGCATGTGATCAGCAGGGTCACATAAGGGGGGATCCCAAGTGTTCCAAATGGACACCGGTACCCACTGGTGCACAGTCACAGGGTTTGGCCAGTGTCGCGCTTCGGGAGGGGTTGGTCCCAGAAGAAGGGTGGCAGCCAGCTGAGATCACCCTTGTCTCACTAGTGAACAGTGAGATGGTCCAGAGGACCCTCGTGCCTGAGAACACTAAGAAGTACAGGCAGTGGGTGACCATCAATGGACAGATGGTGGAGGCTCTCAGAGACACTGGAGCCAGTGTGACTACTGTCAGGTGTCAACTGGTGTCTGAACAGCTTGTGGTCCCCAATGTGGTTTACCAAGTAGGTTGCTGTAGACAACTGTGAGCACCTGTGCAAGGTGGTGCAGGTTCCCATTGAATGGAGGGGGGTCTCAGGTTCCTTGAAAGAACCTGAGCGTCCAACCACATCTGTTGATTGCTTGCTAGGTAACGACCTGGAGGGTTCCCCTTGGTGTCAGGTGGAACGCCAGGCGCACATGGAGATGCTGGGTGTGCCTGGGTGCGCATGCGTGACCACCCAGTCTATGGCAGCCACTCAGAGTGATCAGGAGGACCTGAGCCTGAAAGAGTGGCCAAGGTGTCTG
This sequence comes from Pleurodeles waltl, assembly GCF_031143425.1. NCBI lineage: Eukaryota > Metazoa > Chordata > Amphibia > Caudata > Salamandridae > Pleurodeles > Pleurodeles waltl. The sequence continues at coordinate 427,005,677 of NC_090445.1, read as the reverse complement.
CATGAAGAAGTGAGGCAGGAGGCATGGGAAACTTGCACCAGAAGTTGCCATGATCCAGGAGAAGGCTGAACCTGAAGGAGACTCCCCGGAGCCTACAGGGGAACAAGTGGCTGAATTGGGGGATGTGCCTGAGCTGACCCATTGGCAGCAGGAAAGGGGTCCTAAAAGGGAGGAGTTCTGAGAGACGCAGAAGCCATGCCCTTCTCTTGAGGGTCTGCAACAGCAGGCTGTAGACCAGGCAGCTGGCGAGGAGTTTTGATCACATTGGATTTACTGGGAGGAGGACCTCCTATATAGTGAGCCTAAGGTTCCTGAGCCTGGGACCGCGCAAGTGCTGGTGGTAACCGAGCGCTTCAGAACCTTCCTACAGGGTCTGGCTCATGATGTGCCTTTGGCAGGGCATTTTGGGCAAGACAAAATGTTTGAGAGGATTGTCACCCACTTTTACTGATCCCAAATGTGCAGGGACTCTGATGCATACTGTAGATCTTGCCATACTTTGCCAGACAAGTGACAAGAGTTGGGGGAGATGCAATGCTCCCCTCCAACCATTCCCTGTTGTGAGCACACCTTTCAAGTGGATGGAAGTTGTCATTGAGGGGCCTCTGGATCCAAGACAGCCATGGGCAACAGGTTTATCCTGGTCTTGATGGAGCATGTCACCTGGTACCTGGAGGCCATCCCGCAGATGTCAGTGATGGCCCCATGGTGGGCCAGGTATTGATGGGGATTTTGACCCGCATGGGGTTCCCCAAGGAGGTGGTACATGACTGGGGTACCAACTTCATATCTACCTATATGAAGTCTCTGCGGAAGGAGTGTGGGGTAACCTAAAAGTTCACCACTCCTTACCACCCACAAGAAAATGACACATACTATTTCTAGAGAATGGTAGAATATTAACAACATTGATTATCTTTCCGATAGATATTATAGTTTTAATGAGCACATACTATTGCTAGAGAACAGTAGAATATTAACAATATTGATTTTCTTTCCTGTTTTCTTCAGGTCATGTAGAAACTATAACTCATTCCACAGAAGAGTGTGCAGTGACAATGCTTGATGTTGTTGCCTAAAGCACAGGAAAGATTATTGGTGCATCTGTATATCTGAAATACTTACTGCTTGTATCTTTAGTTTTCAGAAATTATATCTTACATATCAAAATATAGAAAGTTGGTTACACAGAGACAGAGTTCAGTTATATCAATTTACAATTGCAATAACACTTCCTTCTCAGAACAACCATAATCTAAAGATATCTCCTTTGCCTTGTATAGATTCGCTACATCCCACGACCTGGACAGCCAGTTGATGAATCAGAACTTGGTGGAATGATGTGTCTGTTTCCTCTCTTATCCCATTCCTCTATAAGTGGTCAAGGTTGGGGTGGCAAGAGTTGGAAAAGAACATTGCTTGATTAAGGGCAAACTGGCAGCTTGGTGTTGCTTGGGACTGGCTCCAGTCAATGGTATGGCAGAGGGATCTGAGAGGCTAGTGAGCCATCCTTGTAGGCTATGAAGTCACCATTTCTATCTGTGATATTGCACTAGGATGTAGATGGGTATGGAAGCATATCTAAATATACTATGAAAAAACAAGATCTGACCTCCCAAGACAATCTTTATCTGTTATGCGTAGTCTGCACAACTGTCCTTCTCAGCTGATTAACAGAACACCTGGCTTATTCAGAGAGCAGGCAGGCTGGGGCAGATAAAAGGGTGTTATGTAGAGTGTTGATCACACTTAGAACTCATTTGGATAACAGATGAACGTTTTTTATTCTATGCATTCCATTCTTGAGGTCTGCTTGGATTTTATTTTTTCTTTGTCCGATGGGATCAGGGAAGCACCACGTCCTGCTTACTACACAACTACTCATCCAAGTGTGACAGTGAAATACTCATTAAATGAGTCTCTTAGTAAGAATGACTTAAACTGTATGCAACATTAAGGAAAACAGACCTAAATGAGATGCAAACCCACATGCCAGGCTGTACAAGAGCCTTCTACAGGCCTGACTCTATAATAAATTATATCAAAGCACAGGAAGCTGAGAGGACAAGACCACGATCAGCCGAAGCCCAAGGCCGTTTGAGCTGGGGGTACCACAGAAGAAACATAAAAGATGTGCCCTTCATTGAACAAGACTAAGAATGAGCCATCCTGTGATGATGTCACTGGAGAGGAATGTAACACAGTAACATCGGCGGGCTGTGTGATGTAGGTGTGTTCCATGCTTCTTCCTGACAGATGTTCTCTGTGCCCATTTTGTACTGGATGTATTAATTGTGTTCTTCACTAAACGTTGTTTTCAAGATCAACATGTAAGAAGGATCATTACAAAGTTGACGACGAGGGTGAAAAGACTTTAATTCCTGAAGTGCTGTGAGTACAACTGGTGACACTCGGCCAAAGTCACAGACAAGGTTCATGTATGGTTTGGGGCACAGAGGCAGTTCATGTGATAGACAGCAGCTGTTGGAGTTGGTGTGACCGTGTCCTTTTGTTCAGCTGTATACATGTTATTGTGGGAATTTACTTCAATACAACTTGGTCATCGAGGTTTGGGAGGCTCTTCATTGTAGCGGTTTAGCTTGATCATAGTACATCTCAGCGCACGCGTTGTTTTCTTGCCACGTGCGTCTGTTGCTGCAAGCTCCATTGCCTGTCAAAACACGGTACAGTAGCTGATGGCAGATGACGCAAAGGTTTAGCGGTTGTGAATGATAATGGGGAGATTTGATGCGGAAGGTTTGAGAGGTGTTCCTAATTAACTTTTATCAATCAGATATTTAGCATTTTTGACATACCTTGGCCTAAATAGGTACTTCTTTCTCCTATAGTCCTGAAGAGGCCCACAATTAGAAAGGGCCGAAACGCATCAACATTTTTACTTAGGGAGAGGTTGTGAGAAATATTAAATATAAGAAATGTGTATGGTACACATCTTTCTCTAAATATAAACAATAGCAGTTGTTGTGTTGAGAACATGATGTAACCATCTCTCATGTGGATTAACATCTAAAGCACTGTTAATAACCAAATTTTTTTAAAGCAAAAGGATGACTGAAGTACATTCTTGTTGAACTGAAACGTTACAACAAATGTTTGTGTTGATTTATGTACAATTATGTTTTTGTCTTATATGTTGAGTATGAAATGTAATTTTTGTCTTGAAGTATTGTGACATGTTTAAAATGTTTGAATTAGGCTATTCTGTCATTTGATTAAAATATCATTAATTGAAATGTAGAAATGAATTGTCTTTCCAGTGATTGATTTATAGTTTCAGTGTTGTATTGATGATTACATCTTTTCCTACTATTGCACCACTTTTTTGTATTATGTGGCAGACGAAGCAATGGTATCCATTTTGTGATTTATAGAAAAACAAGGTCTATTTTCCAATGAAACTGATGTTGAATGACGTAAGGGTGGCCATCTTGCAACTTTATGATGAATTGAATACTGCATTGAAAGAAGCACGAAGTACGTCATTACCAAAATGGGAAATTCGAAGTATTACTACATTTTTGTGCTTACGGTGATAGGCACATCTTTATACTTAAATTGCATCTTTTACAGAGTTCGTTATCTGTAAAAGTAACTGACAGTGATTTGTACAAAATCAAGTGCAAATAAAAATATACAGTGATTTGCATGCTTTATGGATTTTAAGTGATTTGCAGCCTTTTAACATCAGTGCAGATGAATGTGGTGTAATTACCCACAGTGTTTATTAATATTTTTTGACTTATCAATTTACTTCCCTGGTTAGCTTACAACATGCAGAATATATCACCCCCAGCACCGTTTCTTCAAGACACAGGTGATCCACCTCTTGAATGTAAGTTATGGTTAAGATCATTTAAAGCCCATTTAGCAGTTATTGATGGGCAACAACTTAGACTTGAGAGAAAGAAGAGTTTAATGTATTATTACTTAGGAGTAGAAGGTCAAAACATATTTGATCATCTACCCATATATGGACCTGGAGATGGAGAAGATTTCGATGAGTTTGAGGTGGCAGTTATGTAACTGGTTAAATATTTCATTAAAACAAAAACATTGTAGTGCATAGATATATTTTTTTACTAAGTCACAAAGCCCCACTGAAAGCATAGACACTTTGATCACAGCTTTAAAAGTACTAGCTGCTAAATTTGATTTTTGAGAATTTTACATCACAACTCATCAAAGATCAATTAGTTGCCAGATGTCATTCCAAGAAAATTCAAGAGAAGTTGTTGACATGCAAAAAACCTTCGTTAGACAAAGTCATTGATATAGCAAAGAGTATTGAATGTTCAGTTGAAGATGCAAAGCAGTTAAAAGTGTCATTGTCTAATACAACAATTTCATGGGTTGTTAGTAACAAAATTGTTTCTAGTCAAAATAGTGATAGTAGGAAACAAGTATCTACAGGTGTTCAAAATATTGACAACAAAAAGCAGGCATTTGTTAAAGGCAGCAGGAATAACACACAAGTCAAAATGAATCAAACAATTACCTGTTACAGATGTGGGTCTTTACTTCATGTGTCACCTTTTAAGAACTGTCTAGCCATAAATCAGCAATGTAGGGGTTGTGGAAAAAATTTACTTTTTTAGAGTGTGTAAAGGAGCTAAAAGGAATGGTGTTCGGTGTGTGTTGAATGAGAATGATGATAATGATTGTGATGAACAATTTAGCAACAAAGAATATGTGTTTGTAATTAAAGGTGCAGAACCACAGACAAGTAAAGTGATAGTAGATCCTGACACTGAAGTTTTAATTAATGGAGTAGAGATAAAACTCTTAGTTGATACAGGAGCTCCTATTACAGTTGTATCACAAGACAAATTCAATGAATTCTGGAGTAACAAAACACTCTGTGGGAAGCAAGATAGATCTAATTGGATATTTTTGTGCCTCCTTAGAAGTTTTAGATAATGTCATTCAAGGGAAGGTTTACGTAGCAAAAAGAGGAATTCATTTTTTAGGGTTATTGCACCAAGCTGAATTTAATTTAACAATCAAACCGGGGTGGGACAAACCTGTCTTTATTGACATGAAAGATAGAAGTTCAGTTAAGCACATTTCTAATATTAAAGAAGTTTGGGAGAGGAAATTTGGAAAGATATTTCAAGATCTATTAAGGGAGATTAGAAATTCTACTCACACTATAAAGATCAAGCAGGTAGCAGTTCCTGTTAAACACAAGTTAAGGAATATACCTCTGAGTGCGAGGACAGAATTGTCCAAGTTATTGGAAGATTTGTATGACCAAGATTTAATTGAAAAAGTTGAGGCAACCTTATGGTTATCCCCCATAGTTTTAGCAAGGAACAAAATAGGAGATCTAAGAATGTGTGTTGACTTAAGAAGTCTTAATGAAGTAATATGGGTAGATGATTTTCCATTGCCAAGGATTGAAGACTTAATAACAAAAATTGGTTCTTCAAGTTGGTTTACCAAATAAGATTTAAAATCTGCATACCTTCAGGTGGAACTAGATATTGATTCCAGACATTTAACTGCCTTTGTAACTCCTGGTAGGATTTTTAAATTTTGTAGGCTGCCTTTTGGCCTGGCATCGGATGCTGCTGTTCTTCAAAGGTTAATGTCAGACTTGTTTCAAGAAAATCCTTATGTTAGAGTATTCCAAGGTGACATTTTGGTCTATTCAAATAATTAAGTGGAACATGACAACATATTGGGCGATGTTTTAAGTACTTTAGAAAGAAAAGGAGTAACTTTAAGAAAAGATAAATGTATTTTCAAATGCAGAGAAATAGAGTATTTAGGGCACACTTTTGCAGAGCAAAGAATCAGACCCAAACCAAGCCTGGTAAAAATCATTTTAGAAGCTCCTGCTCCAAAAACCAGAGACCAATTATTGTCTTCCCTTGGTATGTGTGAGTTTTATGCAAAACTTTTAAAGGATTTTGCCAAGAACACTGAATGTTTCAGGTCATTATTAAAAAGAGGAACTATATTTGTGAAGTCTGATGAATGTGAAAGAATTTATGAGAAAATTAAACAGGAAATTGTCAAGGCTCCTGCTTTACAACCTTTTGTGAAAGGAAAGAAAACCATTGTGACAGTTGATTCATGTGAATATGGTTTGGGGGCTGTGCTGTCATAATGTAATAGTGCACATGAAGTACAATAGGGTTTGCATTGAGAACATTACGCCAAGTAGAGCGTTAAACTGATCACCGCCATCTAGTGGACATTTTATCAGATAAAAAGGTGAAACATTTGACAGCTCGCATTGCAAGACTCTTTGCCAAACTTTTAGAGTTTACATTTACGATTGAGTATATTCCAGAAGGTAAGAATTGTAGGGCAGGATGCTTATCCAGGTTACGGATTGTGGATAATGAAGAACAAGATTGGGAAACAGAGACTGAAAAGTGTTTCTTGGCATGTGTTAAAGACATCGACATGTGCAGAGAAGAGAAATAATGGGTAGACTATGAAAAGAGACAAAACATTGTGTGAAGTGATGACTTTAGATAAATAAGGTTGGTCTATGGAGAAAAATTTATCTTTGGACTTACACATGTTTGGAAGGTGTTAGATGAAGTGTCCATTGAAGGGAAAAAAATTAGTGCGAGGAAACAAACTTGTACCTCCAGAATGTTTTTGACAAAGAATAATTTCTGTAGCACACACTGGTCATTTGGGTGCTACTACTACAAAAAGAAAAATAAGAAGGGATTTTTGGTGGCCCAAAATGGACAGAGAGATTGATGAGTTTGTTAAGATGTGCACACAAGATGTAATAGTAGTGATAAAGTCTTAGTTACGGAGAGTACTGTAGATTCACTTGTTCCTTTGCCAACTGGAGCATGGCAAAGGTTAGGTCTTCATTTTCTAGGACCTCATCATATTTTAGCACCCAACAAGAGGTATTTCATAGTGGTAGTAGATCATTTGTTTAGATGGGTTGAAATTGAACCGATTAGGGCTCCAACTCCCAGAAGTGTAATTGATTGCTTGTAAAGGATTTTTATCCAAGAAGGTTTTCCGGAAGAAATTTCATCTGACAATGGGGTGTAATTTATTTCGACAGAGATGCTTCAGTTTTTTAATAAACGTGGTGTCAAGCTTATTAAGACACCCTTGTACCATCCACAAAGTAATGGAAAGTAGAACATTTTAATAAAGTGTTGGTGGATTGTATTCAAGCTGCACATACATCAAGAAATCAAAGATTAAGGCCCTCATCATAAACACGGCGGTCCAAACCGCGCCTCCGTCGGTGGCAGTAAAAACCGCCAACAGAGGAGCGGTCCGGACCACCAAATAATGAACCAACAGAAACATAGGCATCCTGAAAACCACCCACCGTCAGTAGAGGATTGCCGCCGACGACGGCAGAGTCCGCCCACAGACCGACAGAAAGGCCCAACCCGCCCATTGAATAATGAACCACTAGACCGTCGTCAGTTCCGGGGTGGGAACCACCGCCACACAAAGCCAGGCAGAAACAAACCCAATATAAGGAAACACTCACCGGAGGCTCACACAATGTGCCGAAGCAAACATAGATAGAGAGCTGCAGATCATGCCAGCCCTGCTCCTTGCCAGATACCTCCACGACTGAGACCGCCGACGAAGACGACAACGGTTAGTACCGCAACATACGACACAAGGGAGGAAAGGGCACAGTTACATACCCACCCACTCCACCCACCCTGCAACGCTCCCACAACCCTTCACAGCAGCACAACCCATACACCCCACAGCAAGAGGTACTTACCCGACACAAGGCAAATCCTACCTGACCATAGTACATACAAATGCCCCACAACCACAAACAAGGAAACAAGAGATTAGGGTTCAAGAGTGTACCGCTAAAACACAGGCCACACATAAATATTTATTGCAGCTCACAGAGCTAACTATTCACAACAAGGCCAATGGCCAGTACATAGTGCCAGACGTGTTTGGGCTACAATAGCCCCAAAAGTGCACGGTACTCCACCTAATGGGGCAACAATGGGGCATCCAGGCACCTCAGGGAACAGAGGCAGGGAGTGGTGGGGATTTGCGACGGGGGTGGGGCTTGGACTTGCGTTTGGAAGGTGGAGGGGGTTTGGGTTTGGCCTTGGAAGGTGGGTGTGTGTGCTTCGACCAGGTGGAGCCAGATGGACTTGGCTCTGCATGGAGATTCTTCCTCTCTTGGTAAGGGGGATGGGAATGTGAAGGACGGACAGGGATGGGCTGTGAAGTGGAAGGAGTGGAAAGGGCAAGGAGGTGCGCACGCTTAGGCACAAGGCGGGGTGGGCCAGTGGGTTAGAAGAGGTCATCACAGGAGAGGAAAAGTTTTTTCGGAGCAATTGGGTTGGGCCTGGAGGAGGGTGTGGGAATGGAGGTAGAGGGTGTGGACGTATGTGGTGTAGGGGTGCGTGTTGTGGGTGCAGGTGACTGGACAGTATGCTGAGGTGTGGTGGATGTATGATGGGTGGGTGTCTTGGTGCGTTTGTGTGTTTTTGGAGGAGGGGGGTGGACGCAGTGGGGGAAGACAGGCTGCCAATGTGGATGTATGTTGTGTGGGTGTCTGCAAGTCTGGTGAGTATGCTGCATGTGTCAACTACAGTAGTTGTGGTGAGTGTCTGGGGTGTGTCAGAGTCACCAGATCCTCGGGGTCTGTGCACGTTCCCAACACATCCACCACTGAACAGCTCCAAGACTCTGATAGATAAATCACAGAGACTGAGAGAGTTCAAGAGGGGAAGAGGGGATTAGGAAGAGAACAGCTGGGAAGGAGACCTGTAGTAAGAAAAAGGTTAGAACACACAATATGAAAATTATATCTCCTGAAATCAATACTAGACTATGATTCTAAGCCTAGTCACTCTGAAAACATGAACAATCTAAGAGTTAAGTTTAAAATGACTAAGTTTCAAGAAGGCCGGATACCTGTAGGGGAATCAAGATGAATTCAATGAAAACTTTCTTATTCAAGTACTTTCCTTTACATGAGAATCAGAAAAACATTGTGACAAAATTTTAATCCAGTCATATAAATCCTGTTTTGAGAATGTATACTAGGACCATACAATATTGCATCTAGAAACTCTGGCCTTCTGTGTTCTCTTAAAATGTTTCAACACAAATTGCGCATATTGCAGATATATATATATATATATATATAGTAAACACCATAAAAGGATTGTGCACCATGAATAACACAATATGGATTAAGGAAACAAATCACATAATTTGTCAACTCGAATATTACATAATAAATATCTTAGAATAGTGGCATACAATAAACAACATGAAATAAACTTGAGGAGAGAATTGTGCGTCTTGCTGATTCGAGTGTTACCATGTAAATTACCAAGAAATGGTAGCACGCAATGAATATCAAAGTCAAATCATCATTAATCGAATTGCGCGTCTTGCCGATTTGTAAAATACGATGTAAGTGTCAAGAAATAACAGCTCACAATAAATAACAAGATCAAAGCACAATGAAACGAATCGCGCTTCTTTTGCCGATTCTTAAGCCATCATGTAAATGTCAAGAAACGGTAGCGCGCAATGAACAACAAAGTTAAATCCTCATGAAACGAGTTGCGCGTCTTGCCAATTCGTAAAACATCATGTAAATGTCAAGAAATAGTAGCGCGCAATGGACAACAATGTTTAAACACCATAAAACGAATCACGCATCTTGCCGATTCTTAAGCCACCATGCCAATGTCAAGAAATGGTAGCATGCAATGAATAACAAAGTCAAACCTTTATGAAACAAATCGCGCGTCTTGCCTATTTGTAAACTACCATATAAATGTCAAGAAATGGTAGCGCGCAATTAATCTGTTACTCATTTAAGAATTAAACCAAGAATATGAAAATTCTCAATAACGGTGTTGGGACAGTCCAACCACCGTCTTACCGCCTGGAACAATGATCACCAATGAAGGATGAAGGGCAGAAGACTGGAAGATCCAAATAGGCCGCCGGGACAGGAGCTCAGGAAGAAGCTGCTGCTCTGCACCGGGACCTCTGAATAGTGAGCACTGGGAGTTGGGCTGGCTCTCTTTTATAGAGTCTTGGCCCAGCCCAGAACAACGCCCAGTCATGGTGCAGGGAAAGTCTCTGGAAGGCCCTGGAAAGGGGCCACACCCTAACACACTCTGAAAACCTGCAGCAATACATTGCAAAGGAACAGTATTTGTAAGTATATTAAAAATACGTTTTCAGGATTGAACTCTGCAATGCAAAAGGTTAAACCACAACATATCAGCATCAACAATTGTTTTGAGAGTGCTGGGTTTTTGCAATTTTGTCGCCAATAGAGTGCGTACTGCTCTGGTGTTGACAGTACTCCCCTCTCCCAGAAGCGCTCTAGGGCCTGGTTTGCTTGGATTAAGACGATGAAAGCGTCTCACAAGTACTGGAGCATGAACATCAGATGCGGAAACCCATGAGTTACTTTCAGGACCATAACCTTTCCATGAGATTAAGTACCATAGATTATGCCCTCTCAGTTTAGAATCCATCACTTTCTTGACTTCGTATTCTTCTTCTCCTTGTACTAGAACAGGAGCTGGATGAGGGTGGACCTTTTGGACTGCCTTTTTCAAGAGGGAAGTGTGGAACACTGGATGAATCTGTAAGGATCTGGGCAATTGTAGTTTATAGGTCACTGGATTGATTTTCTAAAGGACAGTATAAGGACCTATGAATTTGGGGTTAAACATGTGCTTCTTCTTGAAGTTTATATGTTTTGTGGAAAGCCACACTCTGTCACCTGGTTGATATTGCGGTCCCTCACAATGTTTTTTGTCATAATGCCTTTTATATTTTTGTTTGGCTTTTTCTAAATGCTGTTGAATCAGTTTCTGGGTTTGATGTAAATGCTGAATGGTTTCTGACACAGCTGGAGTAAGAGAACTTTCTTGAGGAATTGTGATGGGCAAGGTGTCAGGATGATAGCCAAATAAACCAAAAAAGGGTGGAACGCCAATAGAAGTGTGGAATGAGTTATTGTAAGCTAACTCAGCTAACCAGAGCATAGATGTCCAAGAATGAAGTGCCTTTTCAGCGTAGGCACGTAGGTATTGTTTCAAAGTCTGATTTAGTCTCTCCATTTGACCATCTGTTTGAGGATGGTGACTAGTAGATAGCGTTGATGTCACTTGGAGTGTTTTACGCCATGTCTTCCAGAAATTGGAGGAAAATTGTGACCCCCGATCGGAGAGGCTAACCTTTGACAGTCCATGATAACGAACCACTCTGTTTAGTAAAATAGTTGCCAATTCACTAGAAGTGGGCAATTTTTTACAGGCGATGAAATGTCCATATTTCGTGAGACTATCTACTACCACCAGAATGACTGAATGCTGTTGAACCACTGGCAGACCGGTAATAAAGTCTAAAGAAATGTGCTCCCATGGACGACTTGGGGTTGGAAGTGGATGTAACAACCCTTTTGGTTTTGAATGACTTGTTTTAATGCAAGCACAAACTTCACAGTTGTTTACCATTGCTTTTACATCTTTTGTTAGGGTAGGCCACCAAAAATAGCGTTGGATCAGTTCAAGAGTTTTAGGAGTACCTGGGTGACCTGCCATAGGTATAACATGCAACCAATGAAATACTATCTTGCGAAGTTTGGTAGTGGGTACGAACAAACGAGCGTCATGAAAGGGTAAACCTTGCTTGATTGACCTTTTGGGATCTGCTTGGGCCCATGTTTGCCATTTTTCAACAGTGAAAGAGTTGCGGATTTCTTCAAAGAAATCTTCAGTTTTTATGATACATATAACCTTGTCAGGAGCAATGATAGCTCTGGAGGCTTGAAATGCAGGCAACGTGGTAGACTCTTGATGGGACAAGGCGTCAGCCTTGCGATTATCTTTACCAGGCCAGAAGGTTACTACAAAATCAAATTCGGCAAAAAAAAGCATCTGGCGTAATTGCCGAGGGGTCAAAAGTCTGGCGGAACTCATGAATTGAAGATTACGATGATCAGTATATACTGTGACAGTGTATTTGGCATCCAACAAATTATGTCTCCATTCTTTAAAGGCGTCACAAATCGCCAGAAGCTCTTTTTCAGCAATGACATAGTTCTGTTCGGCTTCGTTCAACTTCCGAGACATATAAGCTACAGGATGAAGTTGATCAGTGTCTTTATTTCGTTGTGATAAGACGGCTCCTATTGCTACATCTGAAGCATCAGCTTCCACTATGAAAGGTTGATTCGCATCAGGATGAGTCAAGACTGGGGCAGTGGAGAAAGCTTCCTTCAAAGTCGAGAAGGCTTGATCAGCTTCTGGGGACCATACAAACTTTTTTTTCTTTCTTAGTAGCTTAGTGATTGGAGCCACTGTCTGGGAGAAATGATTTATGAACCTCCGGTAAAAATGTGCAAACCCCAGGAAACATTGTACATCAGGATCAGTCTTTGTGGTGGGCCAATCAGATACGGGTTTTACTTTCTTTTCTGCCATCACCATACCTTGATGGGTAAGAATAACCCCTAAAAACTCAACTGTGGTAACATGAAACTCACACTTGGTTAGTTTGCAATATAAATGGTGTTTTCGAAGGGCTGCAAGAATTTTCTTGACATGTTGGACATGTTCGTTTTCATTGTCTGAGTAGATCAAAATGTCATCGATGTAGACTATGGCAAATATGTTGAGGTACTCTCTAAGAACATCATTCAAGAAAAATTGAAATGCTGCTGGAGCATTACACAGACCAAAAGGCATGACGGTGTATTCAAAAAAGCCATATCTTGTCTTGAACACTGTTTTCCATTCGTCACCCTCTCTCATTCTGCCCAAATGATAAGCACCTCGAAGGTCAAGCTTCGTGTAGATTTTTGCTCTCTTTACTTGTTCCAATAAGACTGGAATTAGGGGTAAAGGATATTTATTCTTGATGGTGACTTTGTTCAAACCCCTATAGTCGATGCAAGTTCGAAGTTCTCCATTAGCTTTTGAAACAAAAAACAAAGGCGAAGCTTCAGGAGACTTAGAGGGGCGAATGAAGCCATTCTCCAAAAATGGATCTAGGTATTTTCGTAAATGTTGATTTTTATGTTCGGACAGGGCATATACACGGCAGTTGGGAAGTATCGCACCTGGGGCTAGATCAATTTGACAGTCATAAGATCTATGAGGAGGTAGATTCTCTGATCCTTTCTCATCAAATACATCTTTGTAAGATGAATACTGTTTGGGCAGCTGAATCTCTTTCTCCGCGGCAGTAGCTATGTAAGAGTTGCAAACTTTTGGTACTTGAATCTTTTGGAGACATTGTTCGTTACATAGCGCAGATGAGAACACGATTTTTCGTTCTGCCCAATTGATCTCCGGATTGTGATGAGTTAACCATGGCAAGCCGAGGATAATCCCATACTGGGGAGCGTGGATCACGCCAAGGATGATTTTCTCTTTATGTTTCTTTCTTTGATTCTTATCTTCACAAATCATCGACAAGGGGATAGTCTGAAGAGTTACCGGACCTCCAGTCAAGAGTTTTCCATCGACTGCCTGGATGATTTCTGGGGTCTTCTTTTCAATACATGGGATCCCCCATGCACGAACCAATTGGACATCAACAAAGTTCCCAGTAGCCCCAGAATCGACTAGAGCTTTTTTGAAATAGATCATTTCTTGATCTGAACTCTTATTTTCAGTTTAAGATGTCTAGATTGTGAAGGGTCCATGGTGACACCCAAGAGCAACCCTTCTATGCATCTTGGGTGTTTTAGTTTTCCAACTCGACTGGTGCTTTGGCTGCGACCTTCTGAACTGAACCTTGCTTGTTCTTTGGTTTGATTGGACAATCTTTGGCAAAATGACCTTTTCGCCCACAATGAAGACATTGTCCATTTTTTCTGCCTTTTCATCTTTGGTCAAAGGCCTTCTGATGGTTCCAATTTCCATCGGTTCCGGCATTCTTTCTTTCGGAGTTCTTGAGTCTCTGTTATCATGAACGCGCCATGAATATTTTTCAATCTTTTTGCACGTTCCTTTACGTTCTGCTAAACGATGATCAAGTCTCAAGACAAGATGGTTCTCAGGAGGTCAATAGCCTCCTCTGTGAGGGCTGCAGGGCTGACTGGTGCAGGGGAAGAGGTGCTTGGGACGAAGGAGATGCACACCCTTCTGGGTGAGCGGGCACGGGCAACTCGGTGGGGAGCAAATGGGAGGGCGGCAGATGGCGGAAGATGATACCGTAGGGGTGTGCCCACTAGGATCCACCAGGAAGCCCCCATCGGAGGAGGTATCGGAGTCACTACCTCCAGTGGTAGTTGCCTCCCCGTGGTACTCCCCTCGCCCTCCAAGCCACTGGTCCCCTTGGCGTCAGATGACTCTGCCTCCGAGGATCTGTGGGCCGCTGCATCCCCACTCGCCGGTGCCTCAGCTCCCTTGCCAGATGATGCTGATGTACACCAACAACACAAGAGAATGGGATGGGGAGACAAAACAGGAGAGACACTTGTAAATAGCTGAAAGGAGTGAACATAGTGGCCATACATACACCCACCCAGAAGACCCCCCCAACAGGCAGCCTCTTCCAGTATGCCCATGGCCATGCCCCTGACTAGTGACCAGAACCCTGCTCTACACCCATCCCCTGAACTACCTAAGGACCCGACGTGTAGGAGACCTGACCCAAACACCCCTACACCCTATGGGGGCCATCATGTAGATGGACTTCAGCCAGAGTCCCTGCAACTAAGCAGCATAAACCCTAATGCACACACAGACATCCATCAAGGGTTAAGATTGTGATATGTGTACTCACCCCCTGGTGACTGCTGTGCAGCCTTCAAGCCCCCATCCAGGTCTGGGTACGCCACCGCCAGGATGCGTAGCATGAGGGGGGTCAGTGCCCAACGGGCACCCCTTCCACGTTGGGAGGACTTCCCCAGTTGGGCCTCACAGATTTTTCGTGCCCAGCGCCGCAGGTCCACCCACCTCTTCCTGCAGTGGGTGCCCCGCCGGTTGTAGACCACCAGGGTCTGCACCTCCTTGGTGATGGCATGCCAAAGTACCCTCTTCTGGTACGCTGACCTAAAAGGGAGACACAGAAATGTAACACAGAGGTCAGGCACTTGGAAATTATGTGCAGCTGGCTATACGTCCACTAAGGGACAGACAGTACTAACAGACTTACAGGACATACGCACGCAACATGGCATGAACCGTGGCCCATGCAGGGTCAGAGGTGCACACATATGTACTTCCAACACCATCCATTACACACAACCATTGCCCCCAAAACCCCGACTCACCTGTACCTCTAGCCGTCCGTAGAGCTTGGCGTACAGGGGCAGGACCCTGTCCACTAGCCTCTCCAATTCCTTCTGGGTGAAGGCCCGGGCCCTTTCCCCTGCAACAAGAGCCATGACCAGAGGTAGGACACAGCAGTACACTCAGTGGAGTTCCTGTTCGCACGAGATCAGGGAGTCAAGTGAAGTTGTGGTGACGAAGTCGCGTACGTACCGCGGCGGTGTGCACCGTCACCGCCGGCAGCGATCATGAAACACCAAGGTTCCCCATTGGCATCCATGTTAAACAATTACTGTGCGAATGGTGGTAAACACCGCCTTACGCTGTTACGTCAACCGCTAGCGGTATGAGGTCATTCTACAACAACAGTTCTGGATTACAGGGGGCAGAAATATTGGCCTTAACTACGCATTAATAAAAATGATATCTGCACAATGCAGGCCCTATAGTTCACCTAACACACCTATGGATGTGACCATACCACACATAACAAACCCTGTTCACTCATTATGGTCTAGATGAGATTCTGTCAAACTGATTTTAATTTGGAGTCCCTACAATCAAGTCAGCAGTGCACAATGAATGACAATGTGAGCCTTTGTATGTAGGTTCCTACACGGGTTTCAAATCCCTCCTAGGTACCGAGCCTTGTGGCGAGGAAGGGCCCCATCGGTGTACAGACCACTTGTTGATTTGCGGACCATGGTGGAGCGACACATCATAATCAATTAGAGACTCACCGTGCAACTATTCTTGAACTTTGTGCATTACTGGATGCTGCACTGACTCCAGCAAATCGTAATTAGCATGCCATCCCTACTGAAGTGCAGGTGCTCTATGCACTCCATTTCCTGGCCACGGGCTCCTTTCAAGTGACAGTGGGCATGGGTGCAGGATTTTCACAGCCAATGTTCAGCACGATACTGACAAGATTTCTAAATGCATTTGTACGACACCTGCAGTTCTATGTGAGGTTTCCCCAAAGTACTGACCTCCCTGCCATCAAATCTGGCTTCTATGCGTTTGCAAACTTACCCCATGTGATAGGTGCCATCAATAGCACCCACATCCCTATAATACCCCCAAGAGTCAGTGAACAGGTGTACAGAAACAGAAAGAACTTTCACTCCATGAACATCCAGTTGGTATGTACTGCAGACCAGTACATCTCACATGTGAATGCCATGTTCCCAGGTTCAGTCCATGATTCCTTTGTGCTGAGGAACAGTACTGTGCCACACAAGATGGAACAACTACAAGAGGACAGAGGGTGGATCATAGGTAGGTGTTTCTGTCAGTAATTGCCACCTAGCAGACAGCCAGGCTGTCTGACTCAGAGACTTGACAATGACTGCTGTGTTTTGCACATTTTTCTAGGTGATTCTGGCTCTCCCAACTTGCGTTGGCTCCTGACACCAGTGAGGAATCCTGGGACAGATGCAGAGAGGAATTACAATGAGGCCCATGGATGTAATAGGAGGGTGATAGAGCGTACAATAGGTCTCCTGAAGGCTAGATTTCATTGTCTACATATCTCTGGGGGTTCCCTGGCCTACGGGCCTGAAAAGGAAGGTGTGTAGAATAGTGGTGGCCTACTGCATGCTGCACAATGTGGCAGTGAGAAATTCTATCCCCCTCTTGGAGGTGGATGGTGCTGTATATCCTGACCAGCTTCCTCAGAGAGGGGACGAAAGTGATGGTGATGATGAGGAAGTGGAAGATGTCAATTCCATCTGATACAACTCTACTTCCAGTAACTATGTGGGGCTAAGGCCTGACATTGGTGTTTGTGAAACATACTGTCGGTGTGGCTTGTCATCTAGGGGGGGTTTGAATCTACTATTTGCAACTGGGTCCAGGTCTGCATGATACCAAATACTAATTTAGTGGTTCTTTTTTTTTACAACATTTAGGGACACAGGTGTACTTTCATGCTACGCATTACAAATAAAGTCATAATCAGCCAGTTGCATGCATACTTCACTTTGTTCACACATTAGGGGACAGTGTTACAGGTATGATATGTGTTTTATTTGGGGCAGGGATTGAATAGTGCAAAATACAGTGATGGCAGTTGGTCATGGGTGGTTGTCCTTAATGCCAACATGGTGGCAGCCTTGTTGTAAGTATTGATGGGTCCATCAATGCTTACATGAATTCTTATTGATTATTAGCACTGTTTGGTGGTTGATTGTGTGGGATGGTTGGTGGGCAGATTGTTGCAGAGCCACTTCTTTGAGGGGGCCTTGTTTTTGGCAGGGGTTCCAGTCCCATATCTTGGCCTGAGGGTCAGTTTGGGTGCCTGCTGTTGACCTAGAGGGGATGACATGCTTGTTCCTTGTGTTTCCTCTGAGGGTAGTTTGTGGAATGTTGCTGCATGTGCTGTCATTGTCCGGTCTGTCTCCTGTGCTGTAGTGGGGGCCTACTGTCCTGTGTGGGTATCAGACTGGGTTTGTACCAGCTGCAGAAGTGCTCCTGCTATGCTGGCCATTGTGGCGTTGTGCAGTTTCCACTGCTCCATGGCCTCTTGGTGGTGTTCCTGCTGCATCCTCTGACTATGCTCCAGGGTGGATACTATCTGGGCCAATCTGTCATGGGTATGCTGGTAGGCCCCCAGGACCTCAGTGATCATGTCCTGGGCTGCAGCATCCATCCTGTGGCCTCCCGCTTGGGCGAGTGATGCCCTCCCACTGGGCCTAGACCCTGTGCCTGTGTCCCCTGCACAGGTTTGGCAGTCCCACTTGTACTGGGGCTTTCGTCTTCCTGTCTGTTGGTAGGGGGTGACTGTGGCCTCTGTACCTGTGTTCCACCAGTCTGTGGCCTGGATACACTGGTGTGGGGACGGTTGCCCTGAGCTGATGTTCTTGCCTGGGGGGTAGGGGTGTCAGTGGTATCCTGGGTGGGGCTGCTGGATGGTGACAGTCCAGGACTGTGTGAGGGGCCAGCCTGCTCATCAGTGTCCAGGGATCCATCCCCTGTGTCCTGTGAGGTGCCTCTGTCTCCCTGGGGGGCACTGCCACTCCTTGTCCTGTCCGTCAGGGTGGCATGGGTGGTGGTGCCTGTTGGGGGAAATGGACATGTCTGTTACAAATGCATGATCAGATGGGGTGCACAGGGCTGGGCTGTTTTGTGCAGGTGTTACATTTTGGGGCCATGCAGGGTGCATTTGTGAGGTTTACACTCCATTGTGCTTAGGATGTGGAGTTACATTGTGGGTGGTGTAGTGCCATTGTGAATCCTTGCAGGGGTAGGTGCCTGTGCGCAGGGGGAGGGATGTGGCACTGTTGGTGGGTTTGTGGGCATGCATGGGGACTGGATGTGGTGATTGTGGCCTGGCTGGGGTAGTGGTCCTTGTGGGTGTTGGAGGGGTGGGGTGGTGCATGCATTCCAGGTGTGATGTATATGGGGTAAATGTAGACGACTTACCGAGTCCATTCCTCCAGTGAGTCCAGTGAGTTCCTCAGGGTGCGGGATGGCCAGTACCTTTCCTCCCAGTCTCTGTATTCGGGTGGTGTTGATGGTGGTCCTCCCCCAGTCTTCTGGATTGCAATGTGGTGCCTGGATGCCATGTCCCTGACCTTCCCCCGCAGGTCGGTCCATCTCTTGCGGATGTCGTCCCTGGTGCGTGGATGGTTTCCCACTGCATTGACCCTGTTGACAATGGTCTGCCATAGCTCCATCTTCCTGGAGATGGGTGTGTGCTGCACTTGAGCCCCGAATATTTGTCGCTCCACCTTCAGGATCTCGTCCACCATGGTCCTTAGCTCCCTTTCTGTGAAGCGTGGATGTTTGGGGGGTGACATGGTGGGTGTGGTGAATGGTGTAGGGGCTGGAATCGCGGTGAGGGTGCTCTTCTGTGGGTCGGTGTGAGTCTTGTGTATAGTGGCATTCGGTGTCTGCTTCTGGTGCTCTCAGTCTTCGTTGGCCTAGTTTCATTGCAAAGGATTGTGGGGTGTGTCTGTGGGTGTTTTATGGTGTTGTGGATGTGTGTCAAGTGTGTGGGTTTCTAGCTTATCCAATGTGTGCACTTCTTACTGTTGGGTCCACTTGCTGCCTGTGGTGGTCGGCACCGCCAATGGCCGTTCGACTTCCACTGACAGCCAAGGTGATTTGTGCATCTTAATTTGGAGGGCGGGATGTGGGTGTGCTCGGCGGTGGCAGGTGGTAGGTCCAGCATTTCCGCCGACAGGGTCCTGGCGGTGACTGGTGATTTTTGGCGGGTTCGGAATTTTGGTTTATTATATGGCGGGTTTCTATTTACCGCCAACAGCGGTCTTCTGTTCACCACCGCCACGGCGGTCGGCGGTGTTTACCGCCTTGTTCATAATGACCGCCTTAGTGTGGTCTTATCACAGCACATCACATGTAGCCACTAGCAGAAGTCCTTTTGAACTTATGAGGGGAAGGATTGCATCCACTGATCTGTGTCCATTTTGGTTGGTAAAGTTATTTCATGAAGGAAGCAATGTAAAAGAAATTTTGCAAACAGCTGAAAATAATTCCAATGATATGAGTAAGAGGAAAATTGGCAAACTTTGTAGTAAATGTGGCAGATTGAAAGTGGGAAATTGGGTGAGGGTAAAAATCATGTGTTGATATGAAAAGGTTTATAAAAATGTAAAGAATCTCAATAAATCTGTGAATTACACAGGAATGCAATGAAACTGACTGATGGAAGTTGGTGGAGTGAGTCTTGGATACTTTTAGATCCCAGTATACACTTTCAAAATTCCACTAAGGATCAATACAGTAAGAAAACCAACAAAATCAATAATAACAACGATAACAACACTGAAATAAATAGAAGAAGTACAAGGGTTCATTGTAAACCAAATAAATTACAAGACTACATTGTATCTTAAGTGCAGGATTCAGGATTCATTGATTTTACTGTTCAAACTCAATGAAGACCCTGTATTTTGATTAACATTCACTTATATATGCGTTGATTTATTTTGCAGTTTAAAAAAATCACATCTTAATGTTTTGTTTAAAGTACAATATACTTAATTTGAAAGAAGGGAGAGGAGGTATAGGATAGGATTTATTTAAAGGTAATGTAAGGTTTTAAGGTTTTTATTTAAAGGTGTGGATTTAGTTGTAGATGCTATTGTGTTGTTCAGTACACACACTGTTTTATTTTAAAGAAGGGAGAAATGTGGTGATGTCCCTGAGAGGAATGGAACACAGTGACATTAGTGGGCTGTGTGATGTAGGTGTGTCCCATGCTTCTTCCTGACAGTTATTCTCTTTGCTAACTTTGTACTGGATGCATTATTTGTGTTCTTCGATAAACATTGTTTTCAACTTCAATGTGTAAGAAGGATCATTACACATCCCCAATGCATTGCTTTAAACCTGAGTAGTCCATCCCAGTGAGACTGGAGTCCAGCAGACACCACATTACACATAAATGTATTGAAAATCAGAAGTGCAGTTTGCTCTTAACACATTCCTACCTATGAGTGTTCAGAGATCTGGACTGGTTTAAACAAATAATACACCATACAGCTGAGAGGAAGGATATCACGGCCCCTCCAGAGAGACGACAGACGTCTCTTGCATTGGGGCACTGTCCTGGACTTTGATGCACACAGTAAGGCATCTTGGTTACCTTCAGGCAGTGGGCTAGAGGGAGGGGATGACTGGGTTCTTTAACTCGCATATCGTCAACACCACCTTTAAAAAATATGTTTTACCCCAGACATAGGTTTGCAATGACTTTGAATTTAACTTTCCAGAACAAAGGTCCAGAACAAAGGTCTCTGGGCAATCTTCTGTGACCCCCTTGGTCCATAAAATCAGTTGTTACGCTAACCTGTGTCCTCCAGAATTTGTGTTTGCATTTTATTTTTTCCCCGAGAGAATATTAGTTTGGGTTGCACTTTACTCCAAAATTATTATTGTTTACAACCTCTCCTCCCCCAACAGTTTACCTCCAGAAACCTAGAGATTTGCCCTTGGCTACCTTTTCTGTTAGTTGTGCCTCATTTGTTATTAAGAACTTAATGTTGATCCATTTACCTACAGTTGTTTGTGGTTTTTATGTTGTACCTCCAGGTTGTTGCTGGAGTCACTGACTGCATTTTACTTGGCTGAAATGGACAATGGCAATTCTGGGTGAGAATCTAGTTCTTCTTTGCTATGTCCTGTATTTGAGATGACCTGGAAAGGTTACTGTGGGCTTTGCTCACTGCACCAAATAATACGCACGAGTGCACTGAAAAATAACAGATAGTATTGGAACAGTACCAGTAGCAGGGAGATATATACTGTAGGACAGTGCACAAAATAACACTTCATTACATGGCTGCATCTGACTTAACCAGCACTCCAAGTCTGTATTCTACTGCCAGTTAGTGGGGGTGGGGGGCATTTCTCGCCATCACTTTACATTATCTTATAAATTCCTTCCTTCTGGATTTCCACAGGACTCTGCCATGAACCCAACTCTGGCTTTGTTCACCAGACCTTTTGGTCTCACTTTTCATCGCAACACCAATGGCACTTTTATGGATAGTGACATTTTCTCTCCCATTAGGAACTTCAAGGACTGTCTCTGTCCCACCGTACATAGGATGCTTCTTAATTTTCTAAAGCTAAACTCAGACAAAAGTGAACAGAACTTCTGTTCGGTACCATGGCCACTGGTGGCCTTCTGACCTTTCCCCTCTTTACCTCTTTGTTTCTACGTGCAATATGGCTGTCTGTTCATCTCTGGCATACAAAAATACTTCTGGGCAACATCAACAAGCTAGTCCTCACTTTTCTCAAAATCTTAAGCAAGAGTATTTTCATCCTTTCTTCTACCTTTTTGAAAATTATAGTTCAGACCATAATTTAACCTCATTTGGACAACTGCAAATCTCTCATTGTAAATCCAAATTGCAGGCTGTGCAGAATCTGCGTCTGGCCTCATTCTGCTGCTCAATAATTGCATCCATATCTTTCCTTCTTTAGATCTGCTTCATTAGTTTACAACTAACAAATATTCATTCTCCCTGCTTATGTCATCTGGCAGTGCTCTATGAAGGTCTGGGGTTTATACCCCGCTGACCCTTTAAATACATCCCTACTCGAGCTTTAACTCTTCGGCAAACTTGCTTATGGTTCCACATTTCTGCAGGTATATGACGGGTACATAGCGCGCTTTATAAATACTATGATTGATTGATTGATTGATTGATTATAGCGTTGTGGTATGCTCTGTTCCGGTTCTTACCACCCAACACTGGAACACTCTTCCTTCTTCCTGCATACGAGCTAGATCACTGCCAGCATGAGGGCATCCTGCCTCTGGGTAAGAGCACACTGCACAAGTATCTTATTCATTCAATCAATAGGTCCAAGGATTGCTCTGGGATGCTGGTCTTTCTTTTCCTTAAACATTAACTCTGGACACTGAAGGCCTAATTACGAGTTTGACGGACCCAACATGGGACTGCCAAAATCACAGGGATGACTCCACTGCCATACCCCCCCCCACCTATTACAAGTTTTCCACCAGTCTGACCTGGCTGACTGGCAGAAACCGTGAAATAGAGGGTTCCCGCCAGTCTGACCGGCAGGAAAAGTGCTACAAGAAAACAGTTGGCTCCCTTAAAGGAGCTGAGTGCTATCTCGTAACACAGAGCATGGGCCGATCAGCACCCTCGCAATGCACATTCCAACGGTACTGAGCAGGGGCGCCCCTGTACTGCCCATGCCATGTGCCCCCTGCACTTGTTCTCCACCAGCCTTTTCATGGTGGGGAAACACCGATGAAAAGGCTGGTGGAGAACAAGGTTGTAATCAGCAGGGCGGCGCTGAGTTCAGCGCCGTCCTGGATGATTACAACCAAGACTGCCGTCACCCAGTAGGGATCTTGGACCCTGGCAGAGAAGGTGGTCCGTTGGCAGTCCGCCCGCGAAACTTGCTTGTAACGTGGTGGTCAGGTCGCCACAGTCACTGTAGTACGACCACCACCACGAGTCTGACAGTCTTGTGAGCGCCAGACTTGTAATCAGGCCCTGAATCTCTTCAGCAGGATGGCCTTTGTTGTCAGTTGACTGTCTGGGCTGCCAAACTACTCTCCTGAACAGGGCCTTTACAGCTGCCTCTCTTGCTAGCATTTAAATGATGGCACATAATGTCACTACACTTTTAACAAAATCAGCACTTTAATGTTGGTGTGGTAGTCACACTAGATGTGCCTAGAGGCTGAGCAGGGGCTTGCCGAACGCCTAATGGGCTAACCTGCAAGTGCATTACATGTAACCTAAACCTGTTAATTTCTGACTCTATCCTGAAGCGCTCAAAGGATGTAAATAAAGAAGCAGATGATTTGAGTCCATACAGGTTACGGAGTAAAGAGGACTTTGTTATGACGTGAAACAGCGATGAGTGCAAACTGGCCTCACGAAGGAGTGAATACAGAGGGCCAGGGACAATGGGGAATGGTATAGATGCAATAGGGGTTATGAAGAGAAACCTCACATCATACCTTGATACATAACCAGGTGCCAGGAAGAGTGAAAAGGTAGAAGAACCCAATGTTTCTCCGGTTAAGAATGAGATTCTTTCTGCCTTGGCACATCTGAAATAAGCACTGGCCTGTCTTACCTGCAAAAGTCTGTGGTATTGTATTTAAAAACGGACAAACTAAATTGCAGTCCCAGTTGTCAGTGAGCGGGAAGAAGAAAGAGCCGTTGGTTGTGTAGTGGTGGTTATTACAAGAGTGGAACGACAGGAGGACAGAACATAAACAAAAATAATGGTGGGGAGGAAGAGGGAAACCTGACGCAAACAAGAGAGGTGAGAACTAATGTGAGAGAAAGAGGTGAAGAGTTGAGATCTGAGGGCATGGTAGAAAAGTGAGACTTAAAAGGCTTGTGTGAGTGAACGTGGGTACCTGGCAGTGGGGGGGGGGGAGGGGGTTAGAACTTGGGGGCAGGAGATGAACAAGATTGTCACCTGGGACCAAGACTTGTAGTTGCAGATGAGATAGGGGTACACACATTGGGGAGAAAGAGCAAGAGAGAGAGAGAAATGAGACCTTTGGGATAACAGAGGAAAGCAAGTTAGTCTGAGAGGAGGGAGTAAAGTTGGTTTTTAGATTGTGAGTTTGAAAATGCCACTTTTAGAAAGTGGGCATTTTTTCTTGCTTATCCATTCTGTGCCTCTGCTAGGCTTCTGAATCCACGTCTGGGTCAGACTAACAGTTGAGCTGTCTGTGGATTCCTCCTAGACAGTAACACAAAAGGAGCTGAGGTGTATCCAGCATATCTTGATGGGTCTTCCTGGGCTAGAGTGGGAGGGAGGAGCTGACACCTGCACTTGAAAGGGCTATGCCTGACCTCACACATTACAGTCTCCAACCCCCTAGAGTGTGGCAGGGGCAGGGCAAGGAAGAGGCAGGGTCTTGTGCACTACAATGACTTTCCTTTGAAATTTGCCTATGTCAAAAGCAGAAATTAGTGTAAGTATTGGACTGCTGACCCCACAATTTTAGAAACTTCTGGATCAAGAGAAACATCTGCCAAGGAGAAGAGCTGAAAAGCTGCGAGTAGGAGTACTGCCTCATTGCTGTATGTTCCTTGCTGGGTTGGCCTGCAGTTGCTGCTTCTGCCTTAGAGAATTCTGCTTGTGAAGTTTCTCCAAGGGCTTAGTCTCAGCTTGCCTCCAGTTAAGAAGTCTCATGGACATCAAAGCCACATCAGTTCCTGGGCCCTTGGAAGTAGAAGCTGGTAAAACCTGTGAGAAAATTCACAAAGTGGGAGCTGAGCGGCAGAATAGTTGACACAGCACCTGCACCTCAGCTGAAAAATCAACGCAGTGCCAGTGAAATCGACGTATTGTGAGCTCAGCGCGGATTCATCGTTGCTGTGCATCTGGATTTTTAAACTCATTGTCCCTGGCCATCAAATCTTCAACATCACTTCACGGACCTAAGGTTGCTGTCTGAAATCGACGCATCCCTTCCCTGCGAGGAAAAAATCATCGCATTGCTTACCGAGCAGGGAAAGAATTGACACACTGCCTCACTTGTGAATAAGGAATTGACGCATCAAAATTTGATATCTTTACTTGTGTATGTTGGATTTTTGTCATTCTGGTCTTGTTTGATTTAGATAAATATTGGCCATTGTCCTAAACTGGAGTCCTTTTGTGGTGTTTTCACTGTGTTACTTTATGTGTTTGTACAAATACTTTACACACTGCCTCTGAGATAAACCTGACTGCTTGTGCCAAGCTACCAAGGGGGTGAAGCAGGGGTTATCTGAGCTGTGTATCTCCCTTACCCTGACTAGAGTGAGGGTCTCTACTCGGACAGGGTGTACACTGACTGCTAACCAGGGACCCCATTTCTAACACTGGTGATCAGTGGTGAGGATAGAACTTGTATGTGTACTTGACATACAGTGATTGGTGTACACTACTGTTTTATTGCAGTCCATTTCATACCACATACTGTTTTCCTCTTGGATGTCTGCTTTTTTGTTGTTGTCCTTTTTGGGATCTCGCTACCTTTTGAAACTTTGCACATTTGTTGAAACTTATCCACAAACATGTCTCAGTCTGGGGAGCCATCAGCAGTTGCTACAAATGCGTTTCAGCTGGAGGAGTTGGATGATTACACAGTAGCCCAGCTCAAGCAGTTTTTCAAGGAGTTCAATTGTCCAATCAAAAGCTCCACCAAGAAGGTGGAGCTGCAAAAGGTGCTGAGTGCCTGGTTGGCAGCAAAAGAGGCTGAGGAGCACACAGCAGAGGACAATGTCTCTGTGGACGAGGAGGTGCAGAGTATACATGATGATTTGATGGATAACCAGGACCAGCCTGGAGGGTGGGCCTCCAAAGCGGGCAGCAGTGTTTCTTCTAAAGGTCTGACCCCAGAAGAACTGAGGGACAGACAAGCAGAGAGAAGGCACCATTTGGAGCTTGAGAAGCTCAAGCTGGAATTGGCCAAATGGCTAGAGAGGCAGAAGCAAAAGAAATGGTAATGGCCATGTAGGAGAGAAAAAAGTTGTTAGCTCATGATCTGATCTTGAAGGAGATGGATCTGAAGGGCAGGTGCAACACAGATGGTGGCAGCAATACCACAGTGCAATCTGAAAGGAGGATGCACATTGCCAAAGATCTAGTGAAGGATTATAAGGGAGAGAATGACATATACTTGTGGTTCAAGGGCTATGAGTCAGCTCTTCACATGAGCATGGTCCGTGAAGTACACTGGGGGCAGGTCTGTGGAAGCACTGTGAGATAGAGGGTAGGGACATCTTGACAGCCCTAGAGGATCCTCAGGGGCTCGCCTACTCTGCCATGAAAGACACCCTACTCACTAGGTGTGGTCTCACTTCAGAGTAGTACAATGAAAAGTTCAGGTCTTACAAGAAGGGTGATTCTCAAACTTGGTTGGAATGTGTTTATTCTTTTTGAGGAGCACTGGATGGGTGGGTGAAGGGCAGCAAGGTAACAACTTACAACTTATGAGGGACTGTACAATTTGATTGCATGGGAGAACTTCCATAGTCTTTGTTTTCCAGAGCTGTGCCAGCACCAGACTGACAGCAAGCTAATTGACCCCAGGAGGCTTGCCCAGGAAGCGGACCGTTGGGAGAGTGCCTGGGTCCAAAAGATGTATGGGGAGACTCCATCAGGGGTGGGCAGAGTCCCCATCGGAGTAAGTTGGAGGCAAGGAAAAACTGGGGGAGTTTCCTGAAGGGCCCCAACCTAGCTTCTAGGGTAAGAATTCCCATCCCCAGGGTGAGAAGAAGCCTTGGCTCTCTACAGGGAAGCCTGCAGACAAGGGTCTCTGCAAGTGTTATGCATGGGATCAGGAGGGTCACATGAGGTGGGATCCCAAGTGTCCCAAGTGGACACCGGCACCCACTGGTGTACAGCCAGAGGGTTTGGCCAGTGTCGCGCTTGGAGAGGAGCTGGTTCCAGAAGAAGGGTGGCAGCCAGCTGATATGACCCTTGTCTTACTAGGGGACAGTGATGTGGCCCAGATGACCCTTGTACCTGAGAACACTAAGAAGTACAGACAGGGGGTGACCATCAATGGACAGAGGGTGGAGGCTCTGAGAGACACTGGAGCCAGTGTGACTACTGTCAGGTGTCAACTGGTGTCTGAAGAGCAGGTGGTCCCCAATGTGCTTCACCAAGTAGTTGCTGTAGACAACTCTGAGCACCTGTGCAAGGTGGTGCAAGTTCCCATTGAATGGAGGGGGTCTCAGGTTCCTTGAGGGTAGCTGAGAGTCCAACTATGTCTGTTGATTGTCTGCTAGGTAACAACCTGGAGGATTCCCCTTGGTGTCAGGTGGACTGCCAGGTGCACTTGGAGATGCTGGGTGTGCCTTGGTGGGCAGCCAGTCAGGGTGATCAGGAGGACCTGGGCCTAAAAGGGTGGTCAAGGTGCCTGCCAGGAAGAAGCGGGGCAGGGGGCACAGGAAACTCAACCCAGAAGTTCCCATGGTCCGTGAGAAGGCTGAACCTGAGGGGGACGCCCCAGAGCCTAAAGGGGATTAAGTGGCTGAGCTGGGGGACGTGCCTGAGCTTACCCATTGGCAGCAGGGAGGGGGGCCCATCAGGGAGGAATTCTGCGAGGCGCAGAAGACATGCCCTTCTCTTGAGGGTCTGCGGAGGTAGGCTGAAGACCAGGTAGGTTGCAAGGAGTTTGGATCACATTGGATTTACTTGGAGGATGACCTCCTGTACAGTGAGCCTAAGGTTGCTGAGCCTGGGGCAGCACGAGTGCTGGTGGTACCTGAGTGCTTCAGAACCTTCTTGCTGGGTCTGGCTCATGAGGTGCCTTTGGCAGGACAAGCAATCTGATGCATACTGTAGATATTGTCAGACTTGCCAGGCAAGTGGCAAGAGTAGGGGAGATGCAAGGCTCCCCTCCAACTATTCCCTGTTGTGAGCACCCCTTTTGAGCATGTGAGAGTTGACATTTTGGGGGGCCTCTGGACCCCAAGATAGCCATGGGCAATAGGCTTATCCTGGTTTTTGTGGAGCATGTCACCTGGTGCCTTGAGGCCATCACTCAGATCTCAGTGATGTCCCCGTGGTGGGCCAGGCATTAATGGGGATTTTGACCCACATGGGGTTCTCCAAGGAGGTGGTATATGACTGGGGTACCAACTTCATATCTACCTATATGAAGTCTCTGTGGAAGGAGTATGGGGTAACCTACAAGTTCACCACACGTTACCACCCCCAAGAAAATGGGTTGGTTGAAAGGTTCAACCGTACCCTGAAAGGGATGATTATGAGTCATTCAGAACCCATGAGGCTTAAATGGGATGTCCTTTTGCCATGCCTTCTCTTTGCATACAGAGAGTTACCGCAGAAGGGACTTGGATTTAGCCCTTTTGAGTTGCTGTATAGACACCCTGTAAGAGGATCTCCGAGTTTGGTGGATTAAGGCCGGGAGAAAGCTCTCAGTAGCACCCGTCCCAGGATGTATTCAGCTACATGCTGCCCTTTAAAAACAAGACTCCATGCCTCAGGAAGCTCGCTATGGTGATCCTGGAAGCAAACCAGGAGGATATGAAATGATGGTATAACCAGAATTCAACTCTGGTTTAGTTTCAGCCTGGCCAGAAATTGTGGGTCATGGCCCCAGTGGAGCCTTGTGCTCTCAAGGACGAGTGGACAGGGCCTTTTGTGGTGGTGGATGGCAAGAGTGATGCCACCTACATGGTGAACCTGCAGACTCCCAGGACCCCTTTGAGGGTCCTACACGTGAACTGCATCAAACCACATTTTGAGAGTTCTGAACTAACTATGATAGAATGGAGTAGGAGAGTGAGCCTCTACCTGACCTCCTGTCTGTCCAAGAAAAAGATGAGTATATGGAAGGTGTGAACCTCTCCCCAACACTGACCCTGGAACAGCAGAGGGACTGTCACCAGTTGCTGGGACAGTTTGCCTCTCTGTTTTCCTACACCCCAGGGGTCACCCATTTGTGTACCCATGATATAGACTCTCGAGACAGTCTACCTCTGAAACATAAGATCTACAGGGTGACTGGCAAGGCCATAGCCAGCAGCAAGGATAAGGTTTCCAAGATGCTAGCCTTAGGGGTGATAGAGTTCTCCAGCAGTCCTTGAGCCAGCTCAGTGGTCTTGGTCCCAAAGGCTACTGTTCCCGGTGCCATTCCTGAAGTTAGATTCTGAGTGTGTTACCGTGGACTCAATGCCATCACTAAGACTGACACGCACCCCATCCCCAGAGCTGATGAGCTCATATGTCGGCTAGGAGCTACCAAGTTCCTCAGTATGTTTGACTTCACATCTGGGTACTGGCAGATTGTCTTGACCGATGGGGCCAAAGAGAGGTCAGCATTTTCCAGAGTGGCACTACCAGTTCCGGGTCATGCCCTTTGGGTTGAAGAATGCTCCTGCCACCTTTCAGAGGTTGGTCAACCAGGTTTTGTCTGGGCTTGAGAATTTCAGCATGCCTACCTGGATGACATTGCAGTGTTCAGCTCCAGCTGGGAGGATCACCTCTGCAAAGTGTTGAAGGCCCTGCAGAAGGCAGGCCTCACTATTAAGCCCAGTAAGTGCAAAATAGGGTGGGGATCTGTGGTTAACCTGGAATCCTACAACCTAAAATTGATGCCATTGTGGCTTGGGAAATCCCCAAGACCCAGACAGAGCTGAGAGCCTTCTTAGGTATCACCGGTTACTGCAGAAGATTTGTCAAGGGGCAACAATGGTGCCATACCCCTTGACAAATCTTCTGACCTCCAGAAAGCATCCCAATAAAGTGATCTGGACTGAGGCTTGTCAGACCGCTTTTGATGCCCTGAAGGCAGCCATGTGCACGGCACCCATGCTGAAGGTACCTGACTACTCCAAGGAAGTAGTTGTGCAGACTGACGCCTCAAAGAATTGTGTGGGGGCAGTTCTAGCACAGTTAAATGAAGAGGGCTAGCCTGTAGCCTTCATTAGTCGGAGATTACCCCCCAGGGAACAGGAGTGGAGCACAATTGAGAGAGAGAAACATTTGTTGTGATCTAGGCACTGAAGAATCTAAGACCCTACTTGTGTGGGACTCACTTCTGGATTCAGACAGACCACAGGCCCCTTGGATGGTTAATGCAGATGATGGGTGACAACCCAAAACTGTTGAGGTGGTCCATCTCCCTAGAAGGAATGGACTTTATGGTGGAACACCGCCCAGGTACAGAACACGCCAATGCTGATGGTATGGCCAGATTCTTCTGCCTTTGTGATGAGAACTCATATGAGGTTAGGTAGTTCTGCCCACTTTCAGCTGGGGAGGGGCGCATGTTAGACCTGGCATCCTTGGCGTGTTTTTGCCTGCCTTTTTGCCTATGCTTCCTGTATTTTTGATTGTGTGCTGGATTTTGTTTTTGCTGGTTTTGGTACTCTGGGCACTTTACCACTACTGACTAGTGCTAAAGTGCAAGTGCTCGCTATCTAAGTTGTGATTATCATTGGTTATCCCTGAGCGGCATATTCGATTTTCTAGTAGGTCCCTATTAAAGTGCACTAGTGATGCCCACAGCCTGTAAATCAAATGCTACTTGTGGGCCTGCAGCACTAACTGTGCCACCCACATGGGTAGCCCTGTAAACGTCTCAGACCTGCCACTGCGGTGTCTGTGTGGGCAGTTTGGAACTGGCAGTTTGACCTGGCAAGCACACCTACTTGCCTACCTGACAGGCCTAAACCTTTCCTTTCACTACATATAGGTCTCCCCTAAGGTAGACCCAAGGCAGCCCCAAGGGCAGAGCGCAGTGTATTTAAAAGGTAGGACATGTACTGGTGTGTTTTACATGTCCTGGTAGTGAAATACTGCCAAATTATGTTTTCACTATTGCAAGGCCTATCTCTCCACAGGTTAACACGGGGACTGCCTTTAAATACCTTTTAAGTGTAATTTCCCATTGGGAGCAGATAGAGATGTGGAGATTGGGGTCTCTGAACTCACAATTTAAAAATACATCTTTTGGTAAAGGTGGTCTTTAGATAGTGAGTATGAAAATGCCATTTTTAGAAAATGGTCATTTTTTTGCTTAGCCTTTCTGTGCCTCTGCTTGGCTGCTGAATCCATGTCTGAGCCAGACTGACGGTGGGACTGTTTGTGAATTCACTCTAGACAGTAACACAAAGGGAGCTGAGGTATGTCCAGTATATCCTGAAGGGTCTTCTTGGGCTAGAGTAGGAGGGGAGCTGACACTTGCACTTGTGCTTGACCTCACACAATACAGTTTCCAACTCCCTAGAGTGTGGCTGGGGCAGGGCAAGGAAGAGGCAGGGATTTGTACACTACAATGACTTTCCTTTGAAGTTTGCCTAATTCAAAGGCGGCAGAAATGAGTACAAGTATTGGACTGCTGACCCCACAATTTTAGAAACTTCTGTATCAAGAGAAACCTCTGCCAAGGAGAAGAGCTGAAGAGCTGTGAGGACGAGTACTGCCCCTTTGCTGTGTGTGCTTTGCTGGGTTGGCCTGCAGTTGCTGTTTCTGCCTTAGAGAGGAAAAAGACTAGACTTTGCTGTGCATCCTGCTTGTGATGTTTCCCCAAGGGCTTGGACTGAGCTAGCCTCCTGTTATGAAGTTTCAGAGACATTAAAGACTTCGGCCCTCATTCTAACCCTGGCGGTGTAACACCGCCAGGGCAGAGGGCAGAGGAAGCACCGCCAACAGGCTGGCGGTGCTTCCAGGGCCATTCTGACCGCGGCGGTAACGCCGCGGTCAGAAAAGGGGAACCGGCGGTTTCCCGCCGGTTTTCCCCTGGCCCAGGGAATCCCCATGGCGGCGCTGCAAGCAGCGCCGCCATCGGGATTCCGACCCCCTTACCGCCAGCCTGTTCCTGGCGGTTTTCACCGCCAGGAATAGGCTGGCGGTAACGGGTGTCGTGGGGCCCCTGGGGGCCCCTGCACTGCCCATGCCACAGGCATGGGCAGTGCAGGGGCCCCCTAACAGGGCCCCACCATGATTTTCACTGTCTGCTGAGCAGACAGTGAAAATCGCGACGGGTGCCACTGCACCCGTCGCACCCCTGCAACTCCGCCGGCTCCATTCGGAGCCGGCATCCTCGTTGCAGGGGCATTTCCGCTGGGCCGGCGGGCGCTCTTTTGGAGAGCGCCCGCCGGCCCAGCGGAAATGTATGAATGGCCGCCGCGGTCTTTTGACCGCGGTGCGGTCATTTGTCGGCGGGACCTTGGCGGGCGGCCTCGGCCGCCCGCCAAGGTCTGAATCAGGCCCTTCATCTGCCAGCACCTGGGCTTTCTTGCTGAGACCCCTGACTTGCGAAGTGGTACCACATCCAGTCCCTGGGCCCTTGGAAGGAGAAGCTGGTAAAACCTGAGAAAAAACCCATGCACCAGAGCCGAGCGGCACAAAAATCAACGCAGCGCCTGCACCATGGCTGAAAAATCAATGCAGCACTAGTGAAATCAAAGCATCAGCACGGATTCATCATTGCTGTGCATCCAGATTTTCCATGCATCGTCCCTGAGTGTCAAATCTTCACCATCACCACACAGACCCAAGGCTGCTGTCCAGAAATCGATACATCCTTTCCCTGCAAGGAAAGAATTGAGGCATTGCTTACCCAGTAGAGAAAAAATTGATGCACGTCCTCACTTGCGAGTAAGTAATTGACTCATCACTTGCTTTTCTGATGCACCCTTGCCCCTGCTACTTTATTTTTGATGCAAAATGTAATACCTTTACTCATGTATATTGGATTTTTGTCATTTTGGTCTTGTTTGATTTAGATAAATGCTGGCTATTTTTCTAAACTGGTGTGGCGTCCTTTTGTGGTGTTTTCACTGTGTTACTGCATGTGTTTGTGCAAATACTTCACACCTTGCCTCTGAGATAAAACTAACTGCTTGTGCTAAGCTACCAAGGGGGTGAACAGGGATTATCTGAGCTGACTAGAGGGTGGGTACCTACTTGGACAGGGTGTAAATTGACTGCCAACTAAAGACCCCATTTCTAACACCATTCAACACCCATAGACTTTGATGCATTCCCATACTTACAAGGTTTCGTAAACCTGGGAATGCGTCAAAAGACTAAGCCTTCCAAGGGTGGCCTAAGAGTGGCACAATGGGGAGGAATAACATTATTTCTATCTCTCTCTTGCTCCCTCTACTCCAGTGTGTGTACCCTTTTTTCATCTGCGACCACAAGCCTTGCTCCCAGGTGACACTCTTCTTCATCTCTTGCACCCAAGTTCTCACTGTCCTATTTTGCCTCCCACTCCCAGGTACCTACGTTCACTGTTCCCAGCCTTCTAAGTCTCACTTTTCTACCATGCCCTCAGATCTCAACTTCTCACCTCTTTCTCTCACATTAGTTCTCACCTCTCTTGTTTGCGTCAGGTTTCCCTCTTCCTCCCCACCAATATTTTTCCTAATGTTCTGTCCTCCTAACGTTCCACTCTTGTAATAATCACCACTACACAACCAACGGCTTTTTCTTCTTCCCACTCACTGACAACTGGGACTGCAATTTAGTTTGTCAGTTTTTAAATACAATCCCACAGACTTTTGCTGGTAAGGCAGACCTATTGGCTTTGCCAGTGCTTATTTCAGATGTGCCAAGGCAGAATGAATCTCATTTTTACCTGGAGTCACATTGGGTTCTTCTACCTTTTCACTCTTCCTGGCACCTGGTTATGTGTCAAGGTATGATGTGAGGTTTCTCTTCGTGACCTCTATTGCATCTAATACCAATCCCCATTGTCCCAGGTCCTCTGTATTCACTCCTTACTGAGGCCAGTTTGCACTCATCGCTGTTTCACGTCATAACAAAGTCCTCTTTACTCTGTAAACAGTGTGGACTCAAATCATCTGCTTCTTTCTTTATATCCTTTGAGCACTTCAAGATAGAATCAGAAATTCAACAGGTTTAGGTTACAGTAATGCACTTGCAGGATAGACCATTAGGTGCTCGAAAAGCCCCTGCTCAGCCTCTAGGCACATCTGGTGCGACTGCCAGACCAACACTAAAGTGCTGATATTATTAAAAGTGTAGTGACATTATGTACCATCATTTAAATGCTGGCCAGAGAGGCAGCGATGAAGGCCCTGTTCAGGAGAGAAATTTGGTAGCACAGACAATCAACTGACAACAAAGGTCATCCTGCTGAAGAGATTCAGGGCCTGATTACAAGTCTGGGGGACACAAGAGTGCCAGACTCCTGGTATTACAAGTTTCGTGGGCAGACCACCAACCTACTGGCTTCTCCGCCCGAATCCAAGATCTCAACGGGGTGATGGCAGTTTCAATTGTAATAAGCCAGGGCGGCGCTGAACTCAGCCCTGCCCTGCTGATTACAACCTTCTTCTCCTCCATTCTTTTCAATGCAGTTTCCCCTCCATGAAAGGGCTGGCAGAGAACAAGGGCTGGCAGAGAACAAGGACTGTTGGAATGTGCACTGAGAGGGAGACTGAAAGTTTGTGAGTTGTAAGCCAATAAAGCAGACCTAAAGGAGGAGAGATATGCAATTATGTACCATCATTTAAATGCTGGCCAGAGAGGCAGCGATGAAGGCCCTGTTCAGGAGAGAAATTTGGTAGCACAGACAATCAACTGACAACAAAGGTCATCCTGCTGAAGAGATTCAGGGCCTGATTACAAGTCTGGGGGACACAAGAGTGCCAGACTCCTGGTATTACAAGTTTCGTGGGCAGACCACCAACCTACTGGCTTCTCCGCCCGAATCCAAGATCTCAACGGGGTGATGGCAGTTTCAATTGTAATAAGCCAGGGCGGCGCTGAACTCAGCCCTGCCCTGCTGATTACAACCTTCTTCTCCTCCATTCTTTTCAATGCAGTTTCCCCTCCATGAAAGGGCTGGCAGAGAACAAGGGCTGGCAGAGAACAAGGACTGTTGGAATGTGCACTGAGAGGGAGACTGAAAGTTTGTGAGTTGTAAGCCAATAAAGCAGACCTAAAGGAGGAGAGATATGGATGCAATTATTGAGCAGCAGAATGAGGTCAGACACAAATTCTGCACAGCCTGCAATTTGGAAATAGGGCATTTAGGGAGATTTACAAAGAGAGATTTGCAGTTGTCCAGACGAGGGGAAATGATGGTCTAAACTATAATTTTCAAAAAGGTAGAAGAAAGGATGAAAATAATATTGCTTAAGATTTTGAGACAAGTGAGGACTAACTTGTTGATGTTGCCCAGAAGTATTGTCGTATGTCAGAGACAAACAGACAGCCAGATTGCAGGTAGAAACAAAGAGGTAAAGAGGAGAAAGGTCAGAAGGCCACCAGTGGCCGTGGTGCTGAATAGAAGTTCTGTTCACTTTTGTTGAGTTTAGCTTTAGAAAATTAAGAAGCATCCTATGTACGGTGGGACGGAGACAGTCCTTGAAGTTCCTAATGAGAGAGAATATGTCACTATCCATAAAAGTGCATCGGTGTTGCGATGAAAAGTGAGACCAAAAGATCTAATGAACAAAGCCAGAGTGGTGTTCATGGCATAGTCCTGTGGAAATCCTGAAGGAAGGAATTTATAACATAATGTAAAGTGATGGCAAGAAATGTTCCCCGCCTCTGTAATTGGCAGTAGAATACAGGACATGGAGTACCGAGTTGAGTCAGACGCAGCCATCTAATGAAGTGTTATTTTGTGCACTGTCCTACAGTATATATCTCCCTGCTACTGGTACCATTGTAATATTATCTGTTATGTTTCAGTGCACTCGTGTGTATTATTAGGTGGAGTGAGCAAAGCCCGCTGCAATCTTTCCAGGTCACTTCAAATATTGGACATAGCAAAGAAGAACTAGTTTCTCACCCAGAATGGCCATTGTCCATTTCGGCCAAGTACAATGCAGTCAGTGACTCCAGCAACAGCCTGGAGGAACAACATAAAAAAAACACAAAACAATGTAGGTAAATGGATCAACATTAATTTCTTAATAACAAATTAGGAACAACTAGCAGAAAAGGTAACCAAAGGCAAATCTCTAGTTTTCTGGAGGTAAACTGTTGGGGGAGGAGAGGTTATAAACAATAATAATTTTTGACTAATGTGCAGCCCAAACGAATATTCTCTCGGGAAAAAAATAAAATGCAAACACAAATTCTGGAGGACACAAATTAACGTATAAACTGATTTTATGGACCAAGGGGATGACAGAAGAT
The DNA here is from genome assembly GCF_031143425.1 of Pleurodeles waltl. NCBI lineage: Eukaryota > Metazoa > Chordata > Amphibia > Caudata > Salamandridae > Pleurodeles > Pleurodeles waltl. The sequence goes on along the minus strand of NC_090445.1, from coordinate 426,969,279 downwards.
TTCTCAGAGACCTTTGCTCGAAAGCTGAATTCAAAGTCAGGGAATTTTGCAAACCTGTGTCTGGGGTAAATCTTAGGGGCTGATTTAACCAAAGTGGCACTCCTTGCACCCCTTAATGTCCCACTACCGCCACCATATGTGTGCCGTATTTCAAATATGGCACACCATGGCGCAGGGTAGGGGGCAATAGGGTCAGAATTCCTGACACTATTGATGTACTCTGCAGGCGCAGTGCCAAAAAGTACATAGGGGCCCATTGTATTCAATGGCATGCTTTAAAAGTGCCAAAAAAATGACACACTGATATCTCTTGGATTTCCTTGTCCCATTTTTTCGGCTTCCTGAATGGGGGAAAGCCCCTTTGCATACATTATGCCTGGCACAGGCATAATATAGTGCAGCGGGTTACAAAGTGGTGCACAGCATGCAGTACTGTTCAATTTTCAATGCAGTCACTAAATAAATTACACGCACCAGCCCAAGTGCAGTTGTGCGCCATCCTCATGACGCTTCGGCTGATCGTGGCCTTGTCCTCCCAGCTCTCTGTGCTTTAATATAATTTATTATAGAGTCAGTCTCTTGTACAGCCTGGCATGTGGGTCTGCAGCTCACATAAGTCTATTTTGCATACAGTTTAAGTCATTCTCACTGAGAGACTCACTTAGTGAGTTCTTAACTGTCATACTTGGATGAGTGATTGTGTAGTAAGCAGGACGTGGTGCTACCCTGATCACACAGTGAGAAGACAAAATAAAGCCCGCTCTGACCTCAAGAATGGAATGCATAGAATGGAATGCATAGAATAAAAAAGCTACATCTGTTACAAGTTCTAAGTATGGATCAGCACTCTACATGGCACCTTTTTATCTGCCCCTGCCTGCTTGCTCTCTGAATAAGCCAGGTGTTCTGTTAATCAGCTGAGAAGGACAGTGGTGCAGACTACACATAGCAGATAGCGATTGGCTTGAGAGGTCAGACCTTGTTTATTCATAGTTTATTTAGATATGCTTCCATACCCACCTAAATCCTAGTGCAGTATCACAGACAGAAATGGTGACTTCATAGCCAACAAGGATGGCTCACTAGCCTCCCAGATCCCTCTGCCATACCAGTGACTGGAGCCATTCCCAAGAAACACCAGGCTGCCGGTTTGCACTTAACCTTGTATGCAGGATCCAGCACAAGCAGTGTTCTTTTCCAACTTTCGCCACCCCACCCTTAACCTCATATAGAGGAATGGAATGAGCAAGGAATCAGACACATCACTCCACCAAGTTCTGCCTCATCAACTGGCTGTCCAGGTCATGGGATGTAGCGAATCTCTACAAGGCAAAGGAGATATCTTTAGATTCTGGTTATTCAGAGAAGTAAGTGTTATTGCAATTGTAAATTGATTTATCTGAACTCTATCTCTGTGTAACCAACTTTCTGTACTTTGATATGTAAGATGTAATTTCTGAAAACTAAAGATACAAGCAGTAACTATTTCAGATATATAGATGACCAATAATCCTTCCTGTGCTTTGGGAAACAACATCAAGCATTGTCACTGCACACTCTGATGTGGAATGAGTTATAGGTCCAGATTTATGAGGGCCTAGCGCCATTCCAACACCACATTAGCGTCATTTTTTTAATGCTATTATGGCGTTGGAAGGCCAAAAACGCCACGCCATATTTACAAAGTGGTGCAATGCATGCGTTGTGCCACTTTGTAGCCCTTTGCGCCTCATTATGCCTGCACCAGGCATAATGTATGCAAGGGGGTTGTTCCAGCGCTAGGGGGGGGGCGAAAAAATGGCGCAAAGAAATCTAAGAGATTTCTTTGCATCATTTTAATCATCATTTTCAATACTTGCTAAGAGCTCCCTTGTTTTCAGTGGGCCTCTGGGTGCTTTGCAGGATTGGTGTCAACATTTTTTACGCTAATTCTGCAAAGCGCCGGACTAGTGTAAAAAATTATGACACTAGTACCCCGACTACCACCGTGGTGTGCCGGTTTTTAATGGTGGCGTTAGGGGGGAGCTAAGGGGTGCAAGAAAAGTGGCTCTACATGTAGTGCAGCGCCACTTTTCATAAATCTGTCCCTTAGTTTATACTTGACCTGTGTAAAACAGGAAAGATAAGCGATGTTGTTAATATTCTACCGTTCTCCAGCAATAGTATGTTCTCATTAAAATTTTAATACCTACACATGACATTTGTAAACACATATGCATTGATCACATTCTCTGTTACTTCACATGATACGTTGCAAACGTATAACCTCATTTAGCTGCTCACATAAATGTTCATAGAATCGTTCAAAGTTTGTTTCGCTGACAACAGAACTACAGAAAATTTCCCTGTAAACCCTTAGTAAAGTGTGCTTGCGTCAACAACACAATTTGTGATTGAATAAACACTTTTTTCATGAGATAACATCTCCTTGATTTAATTTTGTGTTTTAAGAGGTCTACATAAAAAGTGATTCCAATATAGGAAAGGTCCACATGGACTCAATTAGGATTGCACCTGGGATCACCCCACTGTTTAATAGAACGCCCAACCATAGCAACATATGTGGTCCAAGCTGAGACAACTTACCAGGTAGCACACACATTTCCTCTACATTTCCATTACCTTTGGACCAGAAAGGGAGTGCTAACTCAGAACACACTCAGAACATTGTCCCGTGCTCAATGTGCTTTTGGACTGAAGCTGCACATCACTGAGGATGGCAAAAGGGCAGAGACTGGTCAGGGATTGCTTGTGTTTCCACCGGAGAGAACCTGGCCTAGCAGTTTAGGCTGGTCTGTTCCCAATGAAGCAGGAAAAAACGAATTTGGATGTATCTGTTCTTGGCCTAGAGTATCATTGTGAGCAAAAAAATCGATAACCCAAAATGTGGTTCAGAGTAATCACCTGTGGCTGAAATTAATTCAAGAATGCCACCCATCACTTTTTTGTTTTTGTAAGTGATATAGGGGGTCATTACAACATTGGCGGTATAAGGTGCTTATCACCGTGCAGAAGACCGCCAATACACCGCCGCGGCCGCGGTAGACCGCCACAGCTATTATGACACACATCACGGAATCCGCTGAAATTCAGACACCCACACAATACCCCCACACCAAAGGTCAGCGATAAACATGCAGAAACAAATCCTCCACCTCCACGCCAACAGAAACACGCCCATGCTATTACGACCCACGAATCCACGTGGCGGTTTTTCAACCGCGGTATTCCATTGGCGGTACACACCGCCGCGCTCAAAATACACACACATATACAAAACACCGCCACATTGGACAATTACAAATACACACACCTGATACACATACACACACCACTCCCACACACCCAACACAATATAAAACACACACCCACATCACCCACAAACCCCTACGACCACAATTCACGAACGAAGGCCAGAGAGATAGAACAGAACAGACAACCCCATCACACAGAGGCACACAACACCATCACCCACGCAACATCCAAGCACAAAACACCACATACCACTACACTCACCACACTCATCAACACATACACCACCCCACACATCACACACACCACCCCATGTCACGCCAAAGACACCCCCGCTTCTCCGAGGAGGAGCTCAGGGTCATGGTGGAGGAAATCATCCGGGTACAGCCACAGCTATTTGGCTCACAGGTACAGCACACATCAATAGCCAGGAAGATGGAGCTATGGCAAAGAATAGTCAACAGGGTCAACGCTGTGGGGCAGCACCCAAGAAATAGGGAGGACATCAGGAAGAGGTGGAACGACCTACGGGGGAAGGTGCGTTCAACGGTATCCAGGCACAACATCGCGGTACAGCGGACTGGCGGCGGACCACCACCTCCTCCCCCTCAACTAACAACATGGGAGGAGCAAGTCTTGTCCATCTTGCATCCTGAGGGCCTCGGAGGAGTCGTTGGAGGAACGGACACTGGTAAGTCAAATCTTAACTATCATAACCCCCACCCTACCTGCATGATATCACACACCCCCACCATCACACCCTCCCCTATCGCCCCAAATCCTCACCTATCTACCCATGACACCAACCACCCATCCCTACCCCAAGCCCTGCATGACATAACTAAGCATGGACACCCATCACCAAAGCATGCCCACTACACAGACCCAGAACACCCCCCAACCATCAGCACACAAGCCCCCCCACAGGAATGCCTGCCCTGGGGTTCACGCACACCCAACCATTGCACACCATGAAACACACACATGCAATAATCATGTACTTATACCCCCGCAGGAACCCGAAGGAACGTCACCACACCAGAGGGTCCAGACAACACCACTCCACCCCCAGAAGAGGCCAGCAGCTCTGCCCCACTGGATCTTGATGACCAGCCTGGACCATCGTGGGCCTCGGGACAGTCGGTTCCCCTTGCCCAGCCACAGCCCAACACCGAGCTTCCACCCTCTGGTAACACCAGCACAGCACCCACCCAGCGGGCCCAAACCTCCCTACCCAGGACAGGTCAATCAGCGGTGTGTCCACCACTACAGGGCACCCAGGCTAACCCACCACCCCAACAACAACAGGGACCTGGGGGCAGTGGTAGTGGGCATACGGTCCAGGGGACGGAGGCCCAGGAACACAGGGGAACTGGGAGGGCTGCTGTGCGACAGAGGAAGGACAGGCCAAGGGAACCCACTCTCAACGAGGCCCTCTCCTCCATCATGGGAGCATACCACCACTCTCAGGAGACGATGGCCACGGTCCTGGACAAGTTGCAGGAGACCCTGCGTCTGCAGGAGGAACAATATTTGGGGTTCAGGGAGGAGCTCAGGACCATCGGCTCTGCCCTGGGCACCATCGTAGGGGTGCTGACAGACATTCAAAAGACCTTGAGGGACACCGTGGCACTCCAAGGGGCCCCTGACACTAGCCAGGACGACGAACTGCCCACCACATCCGCCGGCGCTAGTGGACAGGAGGCACCGCCACAGGACCACCACACTAGCACCCCACCCCCTGCAGATGGAGAACCACCCCGCAATCGGTCCCTGAGATCCAGGAACAGGACAGAGCAAGATGGCAAGACCCCCGCCGGGAAGTAAGACCACCCTGATTGTCCTCCCACTGTCCCACTTTGTTACCCTGCCCAATTCGGAACTGCCCCAGCTCCACTTCCAATGCCCAGATGTGCAATGTACCTGTGAGACTAATAGACTGGACTCTGCCATGGACATTCCTCCACCATCACCCATCACCATTTTACAACCCCCCTTAATTTTTTTGCACTTAAATAAACACCCTTGAAACACCAAAAAAAAATGGAGTCAGTCTATGATTTGTAAATCTGTATTATCAATTACAGTTTCATAATGGGTTACCCATTGGAAGGCTAACATACCTATGTCACACATCACAAGCCCTTCAAGGATGCAAACAGTTGACACGTAGGTTACCACATTTGTGAAACTGAAATGGAAGGGGACAACTCAGTTAACAAATAGTGAGTGAAATGGAGGTACAGGATAGAGGTAGATGTGTGAAAGTCAATGTAATGGTAAAAAAGAAAAAGTTCTCACCTGTGTGTCACTGGAAATATTGCTGTATGACTGACTCCCTGTTGTCGTTTTCGTCTTCCTCAGCTTCATCCTCATCACTGTCCACAGGCTCCACAGGCTCCACAGCTGCTACAACACTGTCATCTGGATCATCCTCCTGCAGAAAAGGCACCTGGCGTCGCAATGCCAAGTTATGGAGCATGGAGCAGGCGATGATGATGTCGCACACCTTCTTCAGTGAGTAGAATAGGGATCCACCTGTCATATGGAGGCACCTGAACCTGGCCTTAAGAAGGCCGAAGGTGCGCTCGATAACCCTCCTAGTCCGCCCATGGGCCTCATTGTAGCGTTCCTCTGCCCTGGTCCTGGGATTCCTCACAGGGGTCAATAGCCAGGAAAGGTTGGGGTAACCAGAGTCCCCCAATAGCCATACACGGTGCCTCTGGAGTTGACCCATCATATCAGGGATGCTGCTATTGCGCAGGATGTAGGCGTCATGCACTGAGCCAGGGAACATAGCATTTACCTGCGAGATGTACTGATCTGCCAAACAGACCATCTGGACATTCATCGAATGATAACTCTTCCTGTTCCTGTACACCTGTTCACTCCTGCGGGGGGGACCAGAGCTACATGGGTCCCATCAATGGCACCTATGATGCTGGGGATATGTCCAAGGGCATAGAAGTCACCTTTCACTGTAGCCAAATCCTCCACCTCAGGGAAAATGATGTGTCTCCTTACGTGTTTCAGCAGGGCAGACAACACTCTGGACAACACGTTGGAAAACATAGGCTGGGACATCCCTGATGCCATGGGCACTGTTGTCTGAAATGACCCACTTGCAAGGAAATGGAGCACTGACAGCACCTACACGTCAGGGGGGATTCCAGTCGGATGGCGGATTGGTGACATCAGCTCTGGCTCCAACTGGGTACACAGTTCCTGGATTGTGGCACGGTCAAACCTGTAGGTCACGATTAAATGTCGCTCCTCCATTGTCAACAGGTCCACCAGCAGTTGGTACACCGGCGGATTCCGCCATCTTCTCATATGTCCCAGCTGAGGGTGCCTACGAAGGACAACAGCGAAGAAACAGTCACTATTCCTCCAGGTATGTACCCACAGTCACACACAAGACTACACCAGACAATAAACCCTTCCTGTATGTGTGTTGAGTGTAGGCCTCAGTATGTGTGACGCAGCTGAAAATGAATCCATGTGGGCACCTGAAATGGCGGCTGCCTGACCTCTAAAGTGGGACAATGGGATTGTGGGGTAACAGCGCTGGCGTTGCACACCGTCGCGGTAGGCGGTCGTAGACCACGGCGCAATGCTGCATTGGTTAACATTGGACCCTATGGGTCCCAGGAGCCAATGAACAGGTGCGCCGGCGGTGATGATGCGCCCCGCCGCGGACGTCACCGCCGTGGACGTCACCACCATTTTCTATCTCTTCAATCACTAGATACCTGACCTTTGACAGGAGAGGACCTACACTGCTAGTGCTGCTGTGACCTCGGTCTGGAAGCGACGATGGCTGCTGCGTCTGGGGGAAGGGCCCCTGCCTTCACTGCACAGGAGTTGGAGAAACTTGTGGATGGGGTCCTCCCCCAGTACACGCTACTCTACGGTCCTCCAGACCAACAGGTTAGTACACAGAGAGCACGTTGTAGGGGCTAGGCATGGGTGGACAGGGCTGGGTGGAAGAGGGAAGGGGGCAGAAGTCATACTACATTAAAGCATGGGAATAAATGGGCCACATGGTCAGAGATTGGAGGGAGCCACACACATTGATGGTGCAATTGGTAATGACTGTTCCTCTTCCCTTGTGCATGTCATGTAGGTCAGCGCCCACCAGAAGAGGGACATTTGGCATGCCATCGCCAAGGAGGTCCGGACCCTGGGGTCCCACCAGAGTCGGGGCACCCACTGCCGGAAGAGATGGGAGGACATTCGCCGCTGCAGCAAGAAGACGGCAGAGGCTCAGCTGGGGATGGCCTCCCAACGTGGGAGGGGTGCCTGTCGTACCATGACCCCCCTGATGTTCCGGATCCTGGCGGTGGCCTACCCGGAGTTGGATGGGCGCTTAAGGACATCACAGCAGACACAAGGGGGTGAGTACAACCTCATTCTGCTGACTTTGAGTGCAGTGGAGGTGTCTGGGTGGGGGAGGTGGGCTGTGGGTGTCCCTAGGCCAGGGCGAGTTAGTTAGGCAAGGCCCCTCCGTAATGTAGGCCATGTGGCACTCTACCCCACCTCAGAAAATTAGCAAGTTGAGGTATAGTTGCCCCTGTGGCACCCAGGTGCGCAGATTTCCAACATTGCCATGTAGGCCATATCCATGAAATTGCATGTGCAGAGGGCAGGAGCGCGGTGTTGTGCATGGGGCTGCTGCGTCTGTCTTGTCCGCCAACGGTAGCGGTATGCCATGCACTAATACTCTCTTTCTTCTGTCTCCCCCCCCTTTTCCTGCTCTCCCTGTCCTTTTGTACATCAGCATCAACAGGCGGAGGTACAGTGGCACCGGAGCACGAGGGAGCTGCATCCCACATGGCCATGGAGGGCCACACCACAGACTCTGAATACACCAGTGGGACGGAGGACAAAGGGAGCTTCACGTCGGCCACCGGATCACCAACCAGCGACACAGACTCGTCCGCCGATGTGAGCTCCCCTGTGGTGGCGGCACCATCTGTGCGCCCCACTTCTACAGGTACAGCCGCCACCCCCCCTACCAGCACCGCCCTCCCAGCAGCCCCTCAGCGTTCGCCCCGTGCCCGCTCACCCAGGAGGGTGGGCATCACCTTCGCCCCAGGCACCTCAGGCCCTGCCCCAGTCACCCCTGCTGCCCTCAGTGAGGAGGCCATTGACCTCCTCAGGTCAATCACTGTTGGGCAGTCCACCATTGTGAACGCCATCCAGAGTGTAGAAAGGGCGTTGCAACACGGTAATGCATTCCTGGAGGCCATTCATTCTAGTCAGGCTGCCCTTCAGCGAACCCTGCAAACTCTGGCCTCAGCACTGATGGCAGCAATTGTCCCTGTGTCCAGCCTCCCCCCTCCAACTTCCTCCACTGAGACCCAATCCCCTGTATCCCAGCCCATCCCAAGCACACCTACAGACCAGCATGCAGACAAGTCAACACACACAAGTAGCTCAAGCAAACATAGGCACCACACACACCACAGGCACTCACACAAGCATCACACCCATACAGACACAGCAACATCCACTGTCTCCACTGTGTCCCCCTCCTCCTCTTCTCCCTCCTCCCTCCCAGTCCCGTCTACACACACACCTGCATGCACCACATCTACAGGCACTAGGACTCGCACCAGGACACCCAGCACCACACGCCGCTCACCTGCACTCACCACCTCCACTGCCATTTACACGTCCCCTGTGTCCTCTCCCAGTGTGTCTGTGACGCCCCCTCCCAAAGTACCCAAACGCCGGCAATCACTCACCCAACATCCATCCACCTCACGACAGCCTCCAGTACCTGCACCTGCACCCAAAACAGCTAAAATGACACCTCCTACAACCACCTCCTCTTCCTCCACTCCCAGACCCCCTCCAGCTACCCATCCCAGTGTTCGTCAGAAACTGTCCCTCGGTCAAATTGACCTTTTTGCCCCCACCCCCCCTGTCCAATTCATCAGTCCCGTTGTAGCACCTCAGCCAAAAATCCTCCAGTACCAGTGGTGCCTGTTCAAGGTTTTTGGAGTGCGCCGTCCACCAGGGCAGTAGGACCCGGAGCCAAGGCACTGGCAGCCCACCCCCTGTAAAGTCTCCGAAATTGGAGAGTGGACGACGGGACCGTGTCAAGATTCCTGGTGGGACAACAAGTGAAATGGGATCGAAGGCGATTGGTGAGTCAGCTGTAACTCCAAAACAGGTGGGGAAGGTCCAGAGGAAGTCTGCCCAGCCTGTTGTGAGTGTCACGGAAGAGAAGTGCGCCATCATTTCCGGTGGTCCAGACACAACCGCCAGCACCGTTGCCACTGGTCCAGAGAGCACCGCTAGAGTCACAGCCCAGGAGGGCCCAAGTATCGTCACTGGTCCTGAGAGCAACGCCAGAGTCACAGCCCAGGAGGGCTCAAGTATCGTCACTGGTCCAGAGAGCACCGCCAGAGCCACAGCCCAGGAGGGCTCAAGTATTGTCACTGGTCCAGAGAGCACCGCCAGGGTCACAGCCTAGGAGGGCTCAAGTATCGTCACTGGTCCAGAGACCACCGCCGGAGTCACAGCCCAAGCGGGGCCAGGATGCCACAGCCCCGCTGGGCAATGATGGAACGTCATGCCACACACCAATGTCCAGTGTGGAAATCGTCATGCCACACACCAATGTCCAGTATGGAGTTCGTCATGCCACACACCAATGTCCAATGTGGAAATCGTCATGCCACACACCAATGTCCGTACCAGAACCGCCATGTCATAGCACCGCTGAAGAGGGCAAAGACCGCCATGTCAAAGCACCGCTGAAGAGGGCAAAGACCGCCATGTCAAAGCACCGCTTAACAGGGCAAAGACCGCCATGTCATAGCACCGCTGAAGAGGGCAAAGACCGCCATGTCAGAGCACCGCTGAACAGGGCAAAGACCGCCATGTCAAAGCACCGCTGAAGAGGGCAAAGACCGCAATGTCAAAGCACCGCTGAACAGGGCAAAGACCGCCATGTCATAGCACCGCTGAAGAAGGCAAAGACCTCCATGTCATAGCACCGCTGAACAGGGCAAAGACCGGCATGACAAAGCACTGCTGAAGAGGGCAAAGACCGCCATGTCATAGCACCGCTGAACAGGGCAAAGACCGCCATGTCAAAGCACCGCTGAACAGGGCAAAGACCGCCATATCATAGCACCGCTGAAGAGGGCAAAGACCGCCATGTCATAGCACTGCTGAAGAGGGCAAAGACCGCCATGTCATAGCACCGCTGAAGAGGGCAAAGACCGCCATGTCATAGCACCGCTGAACAGGGCAAAGACCGCCATGTCAAAGCACTGCTGAACAGGGCAAAGACCGCCATGTCATAGCACCGCTAAACAGGGCAAAGACCGCCATGTCAAAGCACCGCTGAACAGGGCAAAGACCGCCATGTCATAGCACCACTGAACAGGGCAATGCACCGGGTAGGAATGAATGGCCCACCACATCAGGCATCCTTATCCCATGTGCAGCTGGGACAGTGACAGGACACTACCTTTCACGGGGAGTCTCATCCAGTCTGGGCACCAGTCACCCCCCAGTACCAGTATGGACCTGCATCAACTTGAGAGACTGTGGCTTTGCACTCCCCAGGATGTGACAGTGGGCAACCCACCCACTGTAGAGACTTGAGAGAATGTGGCTTTGCACTCCCCAGGATGTGACAGTGGGAAACCCACCCACTGTAGAGACTTGAGAGACTGTGGCTTTGCACTCCCCAGGATTGAAAAGTGACCTACCCACCCACTGTAGAGACTTGAGAGACTGTGGCTTTGCACTCCCCACGATACATCAATGGGCATGGAGCCCCGTCGTGGATCCGGCTTTGCATTCATGTGGCTGAGGTGCCCCCATTCCCTTCCCCCTGAGGTGCCTGTAGTGTTTCTATCTGATGCCCTGGCAGTGTTCTCTCCGATTTTGGTCAGGTATCTATTGTGGGCCTCGCCCATGCATTTTTGGACTGTTTGTGCACGGACATTGTTGTGTACATATCTGCACTACTTCTCGGATTGTATATATGTAAATAAGAGTGATTTTATAATACATATATTTGTATATTTTTGTATGACATGTATATTGGCACATTACAAAGTTTGACCGAAATTCGCATTGTCTTTGCATTCTTCCGGGGGAATTGTGGGTTGTTACTGTGATTTTTGTGACTGCATTGGTGTGTATGTTGTAATATGCGAGGGTGGGGGTGTTTGGTGGGTGTCCCCCTAACTTTTGCCTCCCCCCAACCCCCGTGTCGTAGGTGCTGTACTCACCGGTATCTTCTGCGCCTACGTCGCTGTTGGTCGTGAAGGAGCAGAAAGACAAGGGCAGGTAGTATTTGGAGTTCCGGGTCCATGGAGTCGTCGTTCCTCGTGGGATGTGTAGAAGGTGAGCGTTTTCCCATAGCAATAGCTGTTTCCGCCATGTTTTTATCCACGGTGAATCCGCCCCGGAAAAGGTGGTGGATTGGCCTGTTGTGATACTGTGGGCGGTACATTGTCTTCCGCATGTCTGTTGGCGGTGACCGCCACGCTGCTTGTCTGTACCGCCGTGGCGGGCGAAGTGTTAAAGTGGCTGTCTTTGTTGGCGGTTTCCGCCAGGGTCATAATTCCCTTTTTTTGTCCATCTGACTGTTTGCAGTATTACCGCATCTTTAACACCGTCCGCCAGGGTTGTAATGACCCCCATAGTCTTTTAAACCTTTCCTCATGCTTGCACGTCTGTTTAGAAGTGGGTTTCATATAGTATCCTATGATGTCACTTCCAGTGAGGTCACGTGCGGCAAAAGTGGATGTCAGGAAATTTGGAAGTTGGTTCCATTACCACGTTAGGGGCAGTACGGAGCTCGAACATGCTTTGCGTATCTCAGGATACACATATTTAACCCACAAAAAGTAAAAATATAGATTTTAAATTCAGTGAGATCCAAAGCGCAGTTCCACGACATAAAGACCGCTAGCACCTATGGTTTCAGGCTGTACCTTTGCCAACTGGACTACACCAGCCCCATGACCAGTGACAGCTGATATCTCACTGTGGTCCTCACAGGTTCACTTTTTCCAGAGAAAGATGCTGCAGGATCTTGTTTATCGTGGTGAGTTTCCACATACAGTAAAACCATGTGACCATGAGACACACCGGGCAGAGGAACTGCTGGGAAACAATCACACGAATGGAGCAATTTCCACTTTTCAAAACAATTTCCCAACTTCCCCCGCATTATCTTGGCACTGCTGCTGGGTGTTGTGCACTATATAGGGAAGGCTGATGGGCACGAGTGATACAGTGTTGTCAATCCAGGGACTGTGGACCATTACAGACAGGCCCATCCGTCAGCTAGGATTTCAGCCACCCAGTGTTTCCCAGCCTTAATGCGAGGGGACTGTCCTAGAAGAGTCATGAGGACGGCGCACAGCTGCACTTGGGCTGGTGAGTGTAACTTATTTAGTGACTGCATTGAATATTGAACAATACTGGGAAAGGGCTCGGTAAAATGTTTTGCAATGTAATGGCTGGAAAAGGCACATCATATTCTACTATATCCTTTACCCTGTGACCCAACAGACCCCTCTCATTTCCTCCAGAAGTTTGAGGCCAATTACATGTCCAACTGCATTTTTGCAGAATTTCGAGATAGGACCAGAAAGCAATTCACATGAATGTCACACATTCCTAAATTATGTATTTGTTTTAATATTTTGCGAGGTGTAAACATGCCGGCTGTTCTCACTTAAGCGTATCACGCCTTCAATGGAGAAAGATGGTGGCAGAAGCAGGGGGTAGCGCGGGGCGTTTGCTACGTTTTGCTACATTCTGTAGCTACATGCTGCGAGGTTAGTTTATTTAGGGTGAAAACTGGACAAATGTTGATGCAGATTCAACGCTGTCAGGGTGGAACCTGAGATCTTATCTCCATGCCTATAATAATGCTACTAACGCCTGTCAGTTCTCACTCTTGGAATCATTTTGTGAAAGAGCCACACACTAGAAGTTATGGAACTGCACATTTGAAGTAGGGCTAAACTTAAAGTGTTTGCATGAGGCAGCTCTGCATTGTGTTGTATAGTATTATAACAGAGCCTAGCATCCCTGTGTAGGGCGCTGGAGCACTTGCCAACACGGGTACCACATGATGCCCTATAGAGTCTGTAGCCGAAGGGTGTTGTCCTTATTTTGATCCTATGTGGGAAGAGTTACCATGTCATGCGTGATGACCACTGGGGTGCAGTTACAGTGTTATAGAGCCCAGCTCTTAGCGGTGGATGAGGGAATGTGGGAGATAGACATGCAGATTATGCTGACAGTCTGGACTGGCTCTGCAGGTCTGTTATGGTATTCTTGTACGCTGCAGTCCACCTTGATGGTTATGCTTTGTTATCCCAACAAAGGTTCTTGAACAGAGTTGTGATCACTTTAATTAGCACCCTAATGGGCCATCCAGTCAGACTCCCAATAGCTAACACTACCTTTAGTTGTTTGCCTTCAGTTTAACAGTGAAAGTGTGGATCAAAGATGTACCAGTCAGGGGCAGGGGGCCTGGTTGTGTGCTGAGTAAAATTGGGGGGCGGGGTGATGCTATTAATTCTACTGCCAACTTCTTATATGGTGATAAATGTTGTCAATTGCCCTTCTCTTCATTAGGAACCCTTGCATAAGACCAGAGTTGTGGGTTGGGTCATCTAAAGCAGTTTACACCCTCCACGGAGGGACTTAAGTCCTGTTAATGGCCGGTGCAGAGTTCAACAATGCACCATGCATGGAATGCAGAGATTGGCCCAGCCACACAGATTGCTAATAATGCTGACACTGCATGTTAAGTGCAGTGAAAGTGTGAAGCAGGTACATACAGTGGACATGGACAGTTGGTCAGGTTGTTTGCCTGTATTTGGTGAGACTAGGTGCCACAAGCTAACATTTTTATCACCTGCGTGCTGTTAAGTGTTAACAGTTGTTGATTGCGTTCCCCCACTGTGTGCCCACTTCTTCAACCTGGGCTGTAATTGTGGGATAAGTGGGTGGATACTTAGTAGTTGCTTAATCCTTTACTACCCTTAATAGTTTTAGCAGAGAACTGTAATGCTTACCAAATGCCTCCACAGATTGACAGCGGAAAAAGAAGAATTACATGTAATTTTGGAATGGCTTGTTGAGAGAAAGGAATAAACTGACGAAAGCTAACATGAATTAGTATTACTGATATATGCAAGGACATACATTTTCAGCTAGAAGCATAACATTTCAGAGTTCTACATGAGATCCCCAACAGGAAGCTTAAAAGCTACTGGTAGCTTGCTAGCACCCTTGAGGTAGCCTTCAAAAGTGAGCTCAGCTCAATATATCATTCAGAGGGTTTATGCACTGTAAAGTACATCGTACTACTCATCTCAAGACCCTTATGTTGGAAGCAGTCAAGCCAATGGAAGGTCATCGTGCTGAGGCACAAACACAAATTGTGTTGGCCTACGGAACCAGGAATGTGATCATGTGTTTCAACAAGGAGATTAAGCAGGTTATAGGCTCCACTGTGTTAGTCACGTTATATGTGTGACCAGAGGGCCAGGAAAGAACAGTGTCTGCACTAGCTAGGGCAGAGCCACCTTAGAGTGTGCCAGCTGGAGCCAGTGGAAAAGTGTATGAGGTGGGTGCATGATCAACCTGAAGTTGAGGGGAACAAGGGATGGGTCCAGAGCTGAGATCCATTTCAAAACCTCACTGGCATGCATCTTTGTATACGCATTCATATGTGCACTTTTATGAGTGTGCCTCTCAGCGTGTGTGTGGCATTTTGTTTTTCCCTGATAAACAGTGTTACTCCCTGGAAGCTATGCCTGATGTCAAGGAACACCAAAGTATGTATTGCCTTCTGTCATACTGGGTTAATCTCTGGCACAATTGTGTCCATTCCTGGCATAGTAGTAGCCCTGGTAAAATAATGGTCATCCTGGGCAGATTTTGGTCTTTCTTTGTTTAGTTGTCAGACTTGTAGGAATCACTGACATTGTGATGGCATGGTTGACCTAATTTTGTCCACCTGACCTAATGGTGGCCATCCGTGACCTAGTAATGGCCATGAGTGATGCTTGTGAGAATCTGGGCCATTATAGTGTGCAGCCTTGGCACAGTGATGCCTCTGACATAACAGCGAGCCTAATTGGCACATAATAGGCAACCTTGGCATTACGGTAAGCATTCAGGGCATGTGTGTGTAAAGCCTAGATAGTTCAATCAGATTCTGTCCATGTGAAGCTTTTGTACGTGTGGGTAATTCATGAAAATGAGAAGCTGATATTTGGGGATTGCGTGTTTACTAAAAATCAAATCAAGTATTTTGAAGGCAAATATTATGCTTCTTTCAGAAAAGAAATTTTGAAACTTGAGTATGTTTGCCCAAATTGGAAGAGGTATTTGACTGAAAAAATGTTTATTTTCATAAACTGATTTGCTGATAAAGACAAACTGGTTGCATTTCCAAAGCACATTTAAAGCTGATAGGTGGTAATTCAGGCTGAGCTCAGAGCTGGAAAGGCCTATTGGTGTGGTTTCTTCTTTTGTACCAGAGGGCGCGTACTAATGTTTTTTCATTAGTTATCTGGAGGCATTGCATATTGAGAAATCTTTTCCTGGCATTTCTGGGGGTAACCCCGCCTGAAATGTTTGCATGGTGTTAGTGTATTGTCAACAGATGCGGTCAACATTTTCCAGTTAGTAGCTCGGGATCAGTTTCTTTGAGATTAAGTCGCTCTCAATGTAGCAGAGGTGGGAGATCCATGGTCTACCCTCAAGTAAAACGTTGTTTTCTAGAGTCTCGGGAAGAATAACTTCAGCACCATCAAGTGGCATAAATTAAGAAGACTGATTATATAAGTGTGACGATTCCTAAAATCAGCCATACAAAAAATAGCAACCATTTTCCAGGATGTAGGATAACGATCGATAGTCATGTTATAAGGATGTCTTATGCTCACACCCACACACATGCTCAGCTTTAAACATGCTTTCTAACCCTCTCGTGCTCTCACGCACACTGTCCCACGCACGATGTGTCACGCTCTCTCACGCACTCTCTTTCTCTGAATTTATCTCTCTCTCTCTTTCTCTGTCGCTTAGACTCGTTTTCTGTTCTCAGCCCCCCACTCTCTTTCTGACTGCCATGCTAGTTCTGTCTCGCTTTCTTTGTCTCTCTTTCCTTCTCTCTATCTTCCTACTGGATCTCTTCTGCCCCCCCCCCCCCCCACTCCTCTTTCTTTCTCTTCTCCTCTGCGAATAGTTGCAGATATCAGCAGGGCAACAAAAGAACACCTGTGCCTGCACAGCAGAAGTAAAGCAGGCTCTGTATTGCTCTTTTTTGTGTAAGACACGGCATATCAAGTGCTCCCATAAACAAAATACAAGAGCAAGTGGCTCGGATCGTTGTTGGCCCCAGGATTCTAGAGGACCTCGGGCCGAGCCAAACCAGGCATCTGGCTCAAACCAGGACTGAGCCTTTAGTGGCGCTCCATCTCCATGTAAAACAGAGCAATCAGACATGTATTCTGGCACTTGCACCGTTAATCAGGAAAGACGGCCTTTAGCAGCGCATATGTGGTGAAGAACTTCGGATAGTGGATAAACACAATTCATATCCACCCACCAGCAGCCCAGACATCCGGTGTCATGCTTTGCTATGACTGAGAATATAAATCCCATTCCAGGTATTATCCTGTGCGCATCTCTGTCTTTTGATCTGTGATTGGCAGGTGGTCACTGCGTTGGTTCAATGGGGCCCCTTGTTAAAACATAGTGGGCTGCCTGTGTACTCATGCACTTTGATGGTGTGTGCAAGGATGCTCTGTGGATGGCAGTCCTGGCTTTAAATGTGCTCATAGCTTCTTTCCTGGAGCCTCTGGGGCGTTTTAAAGTTGTGTTTTTAGGTGGCTTTAAAGAGGTCTAGATTTGTCCAATTTAAAACCATCCTTGCTGCCTCATTTTCTAGACATTGGAAGCTGTTTTGTGTATGCCCGTCTAGATCACATTGGACTAGAGCAGGTGGCTCATCATTTTATAGGCACCACTCCATGCTTTGTTTGAAGGAGCGGCAGAACCTTGCACAGTACGTCTGGGAGTTGATTGACATTTATTTGGACAGTTGAAGTCAGAGGTCTAAATCAAAACTTTCGCCTGCTTTTCTCAATGATTTGGAGGTTGGAGTTGGAGCTGTTACCGGGGCTTGTAGGCACATGAACAACAACACTGCACTACTTTATGTTCCATGTAATTGTAGAATTTGACCTCTGGCCCACTAAGACATGGAGCGCTTTCCCTCAACCAGCAATAGAAGCATTTTAACCCTCTGTGATGCCCGCTGGTTTCTGGTTCATTTTCCAAATGGAGGTGGATCTGAGGGGCCGTCACCTACATCGAGAATTATAGGTGATGTTATTCAAATTTCATAGGGCACAAATAGAGGTAGACCATATCACTAGCATGATTTAAAGCAATAATCCATGTTCATTGCTCATCCACATCACTGGAGGTGATGTTTCAACCTGTTTCTCTGTGTCTAAGCTTTTTCAATATGCTGCCTCGTCGTCTGGACTTTTTCAAGCCTTGTGGTCACTTTAGAGTTATCACTCCCACAAACCAAAGACAGCTTCTGCCCCAATACTATTTGCTGTGTCAAAGTAGTTCATGTATGTGATTCAAGCTTAGTTTTAGCTCATGAGGTACTGGCAAGTCTATGTAAAGAGCAGCATGTCCCAATGAGGTAAGTGGTGGCACTTTGCACATGCAAGTCATTCTATTCGGTGATGCCTCTATTACTTACCGGTAATTGCATTATTCCTAGTCCTTCTTCCTCACCTTCCTTCGGAACAAATGAGACAAGGAAGACCCATTTGTTCTGAGGCAAGGTGTGGGAGAATGTGGAGGTAACATTCTATTCCATAGTGCACTATTCTATAGCACCACACCTAATGTTTGGCAGTATAGGCCATATGTAGATAGAGCACTGCTCCCCACAGCAAGGTCACCCAAACCATTGTTCAGCCAACTCCAGGGTCAGTAAACAACTGCAACTAAGGGTGTCAAATGGGGAAATCAACCACACAACTAAGTAGTATTGAAAATGCATATAATAGAGGCACGCAATGTCAGTTTGGGTGACTTAACCTAAATTAGCCCCCAGTAACGAATTCTAAGATTGTCCCAGCCAATCACAGCGCTTTGGATGCTGGCATCTGTGTTCAAGGTTTCATGGCAAGGGTATGAAACAGATTCCCATCAGGTTTCTTGCCTTTAAAATGTCACATGGCATACAAAAAATATGACTATTTACACATATCCACTTACCCCCACCCAGTAGTCAGTTCATTTTCCTTGCTCTGATTATGCAACTTCACCTCTGGGCCTGAATCTCAAGAGGCAATAAGCTGCAGTAAATGGCTTCACCAGAAGACTCCGGCCACCATTAACACCCTTGACAAAGGACAATAATGCCTAATAAGTTAACTGAATGAAAAGTTTGATAAAACCCTGCCCTATAGCTCAGTCCCCACTGCTGCCAGAGAGCTGTAGCATCACTAAATTGTACAGCTATCTATTGCATTTGTGTCCTAATCATATTCTCTTTTGATCTCTTCTATCTGCAGGACTGGCTCTGCTACTCTTCCTGAATTGCAGTGAGTATACTTGCTATATGATATGTTATGTTATAGTGACTGATAGAACAGTACCTTTCACTTTTTCATGGTCCATCTGTTTCAGAGAGTCAAGCACTGTTGAAAGGAGATGTCATTCTCCATTCAGTGGGGTGCCACAGCTCCAACCGGGGCTACTGGGCCTCAGCAGTGTAGGCTGGTGTCATTTGCGTCCTCTATTCCAGGGTCCATCCTACAATGCTTTGTACATCTGGACCACCCAGCACTTAACTCTCAGTGGTAGCAATGGCAAACAGCCACAGGCTTCTCAAGGAGGTAGTCTGGGGGTGCTTCAAGCTCAGGATTCAATAATCCCCTAGCAGAGCAATGACAGATTGTCCAACACACTGCTTCTCTTTCTTAAAGAAAATGCTTTAATGCACACAAAAAACTCAATACTACACAATGCAGGTCATATATAGAGATGCTTTACTAGAGCAGGGCCACTGTACTTGGGGCTGGTAATCCCTGCTTCCCACTCTGTTCACTCTCTCCCAGGTTTAAGTTCTGTCTTGAGCAGGCAACAGGCAAAGACACAACTACCTCCTTTATTAAGTGTTTTGTGCTCAGTAACTTTTACTAATCCCAGTTCTCCTTATCTCACCACTGCTGAATTTTGTATGCTCTTCAGCCATGGCAGGGACCAGCAGCATGCATCTGGCTCACTCTCCTTCTTCTGGGAGGGGACACGCTGGCTGTGAATGCTCCAACACTCAGATCCAGTCCATGGAAGGCAGTGTGGAGGCCGCCACCCAGAGTCTGTGCAGGCTTCCAAGCATCTGCATCATTGCACGTCTCAGTCTGGTTCCAAGCCCTCTTCTGGGTTTCGGGTGAGTTGGGATGGTGAGTTGCGAGGTCAAGGGTCATAAGACCACTATGAGGTACTTTTCTTCCAGCAGAAAAACTCTACCACAGCTCAATTTACTTGGTTGGTGGCACAGTCCGTTCAGATGCAATGCAAAGTCACACTAGCACAATTGGCTTAGACACAGCTTCATAATGTTGCAGTGGCACAGTCTGCTCAAACACAACTTCACAATGTTGCCACAGTGCCACCAGGAGAGACTGTACTCAGATCCCTGGAGCACACAGATCTCCTGTACTTTCCTGGGTAGACAGGCCCTCAAGCTCCAAGGTCAACTGCTTTGGCTCACCCTGGCCAATCATACTCCTGGGTGGTTGACACTTTCCTTTCTTCTCTCAGCAGGCAGGTTGGCCTCCAGGTGTTTTGCTTTAGGGGTACAGCTTCTCCCCCTAGCTCAGACCCCATGTGATGACCCCTCAGTTTTCTGAAGTTGGCTGCCAGGCAGACACCAGCCCTGGTTACAATGCAGTCCTCTGAGTACTCTGTGGGCAGTCTCTTGCTTGGTCAAAGGGAACTTGGAACTGTAACAACAAGTGGGCCAGTGGCTCTCTCTTTCATACAGCAAAAGCTGATATGGATGACATGGATGTGGATTCTCTGCACTTTCAGAACCAGTTTGGGGTGATATTACTTTCAAATGTCCTCTCCAAGCTGTTCTTCAGACACAGACTTTGTGCAGAATGATGCTCTTCACAGAAGGGTTGGCTTCAACCTGGAGCACCCACAATAGAGGCGCAACAAAGTGTGAGATTTCTGCACCTGCCTATCAGCAGCCACACTGAACGGTGACCAGACACAAAGGGCTGACCTCACTAAAAGGCACTTTTACATTCTAAACAACAGAAACTGTGGTCCTACCGTCACCCCCACCATCTACCAACTGGCAATACTCAGCAAGACTAATCAGAAGCACATGTCAGCAAAAACATTTAAATGAATTTCTAAATGGAGCCCTTTCTCCCCTTTCACTGCTTCAGTGTCCAGATCTCCTCCTTCCAGCTTCAGGAATGTCAGCAGTGCACTTCCACTCTCTGGGAAACCAACCTCACCTCCATCCGAGCACATGAATGGGCATGTGGACCCCCTTGTTGCTCTGATTCATTCTGACACACAATGTGTATATACCACACACATAACCAGAGACACATATAACATACACTTGGTCTGTTACTGCTAGGGGTTGGGTTAGCAGATAGAAGTGGATCTTTAGAAGGGATGATGAGTAGACCTCTACTCCAGTTATTAAAAGGTCTGGTCACAACTGATTCGCAAAACATGGCATGCTGCCACCACCACTCTAAATGCTAAACCCATGACAGGGAGGTACACCTCTGATAGTTAAACGAGAACTGTCTTGGTGTACCCTTCCTGGTTACAAGACAGGTCCAGGACCTCATTCATGTCAAGGGGCAGACCTAAACCTTCACACACACACATGAGGGTAAGACCAAAACCAAAAACTAGCATTCCAGATACTTGCAGTTGGGTATTCAGGAATAGGGAGCTATACTGTACACCATGAAGGAGACATCACTGTCCCAACAGGAGGGTTGAATGCAAACTAAAACATAACCAAATAACTGGTTGTAGGCAATTGCTTTAAATTAGCACAAGTTGTCTCATGCTTAAGGGCCAACAATAGGCTATTCTTTGAATGACTGCACTGCACAAGAAAATCTCTCTTGGCTACAGGAGCCAGCCTAAATAATCACAATTCCCAAAAGGCTTGCTCTCAGAGGTGAGAAAAACGACTCAAGACATATATTCACATTTCATTGCATAGGTATCTTGGATACACACTTGAAGACATGGTACCACAGTTTCAACCTGATGCGCTTTAGTACAGGCAGATGGCTGTGATCTTTCTAGTAGCAGGACATAGGGCCACTACCATATAACATAAGCCTATAGTAGTAATCAAGCAATGAAGCCAGATGGAACCCACACCTGCCCTCTGGTTTAAAGGTCCCATTGGGAGAGTCCTCAGGTAGTGTTTATGGAACTATATATTTATAAGGAGGGTTTACAAATAATTGCTTCGCCAACTACACACTCAACATTTATACTTTGTCATTCTTTGTCAGTGTTCACCATGTAGCATCTATTGTGTTCTGACAACAACAAACTTGGTTACAGAGAAAACCAAGTTGGTGTCATTGAACACATGTTGAGATCATCTGGTATTGGTCCAGAAAGCCATTACCCTGAAATGGATCACTGTGTCATTTCCTCTAAGAATGGCATTCTAAAGAACTGGCCAAGAGAGTGTGATCAGGGGTGTGAAACAGGTGGTACATAGGACTGGAGACAGGGAAGACCTCTGAGGCATCCGCATTTGAGTTTCAGATGAGGAACACTGTTTTCACACCACCACTGCATAGTATTAGCCCGAAAGGGTTGGAACCATCCTCTTGTCCCTCAGACATTCATGTCAAATGCTACAGAAAGGTCCAGAAGTACAAGCATGCACAAACACCCCATCGACAAAGGTCAGAATACCATCCCACACTGGAAACAACACTGATTGTGTCCCAGGCATGGGTCAGAACACAGACTTGAGGGAGTAGTAACCCACACACTTCCACAGGGCCTGCATGTGCAGAACCACAACTCTCTCCAGTAGATTAGCCAGTAGAGAAAGAATGGTAATGAGATGATAATATGAAGGATTTTTTTGTGTTAAAGACAGAACTCACCCAAGGGCAAAGATCAGCTCTATAGTGCAAGTCCGCTGCCTCCTTGACCCATCAGTCTCTTACTACAGTATTCTAACTTGGTGAGTGAAATGCCATAAGTAAGACAAAATCCACTGTCTTCAAACAACCAAAATGTAACGATCCCCAGTATTCAGAATAAATTCTCAAACAGGTTCAGTGATCAAAGACTACACTTCAGAAGAGTTGGTGGCATAGACAAATTCTGAAAGCAGAACTAGACCGCATCCATCATCAGTGTGACGGATGAGTTGTGTAAAATGAGATACACTTCCTCATGTGCTGGCCCACATCTGAGGAAAGATGAAACTACAAATTTGAGGAATTCACCCACAGGATCACTGATTTCATAAATTTGAAGGATGAGCACTTGAATCACATGTGTCGAGAAAATCCCAGAACTGGTTTAAAAGGCAACAAAGTAGCTTTCGTAACCATAAGATACATGTACATGCACAAAGACACCACCTTAAAAAATAAAAAATAAAGCGTATTTCGTTGTAAGTCATCCTTAACAATGGACTTACCATTAAGCAGGCCAGAAACCCACTTACTGATATGAGGGTTAGAGTGTCACCAATAGGACTGTACTCCCAATAATTGCAGTACAGGCATTTAAACAAGCTACTGATAACATGAAGAGTATTGACAAAGCCAATAGGTTTGGGTTTTTATATATTTCATGTACACAGATGCATACTGGCAAACTAAGAACATAAACACAAACCAACAAACCTACAGGCACCTATTTTCATAAAGGGCAACAAGGATGCTGTCACCTTTGTATCCTGCCCCGTCAGCCATACCTAATCACTCAATGACCCCTGTTGCAGATGATGTGCATCAGGGGCCGTACTATATATGGCACACTTTACCTGTTTGCCTTATTCCGCACCTTTCAAAAATTGTGCCGAGTGCAAACAAGGACAGTATGCCATATAATAAAGAATGAGCTACCCCTAGGGCAGCTGCAAACTCGCGCTGCCCTCGGTACAGTGCATTGAAGTGAAATATGAAACGGCTGCTTTAAAGCCAATCTGTGTTTAACAGTGCAGGCTGCATGCATCTGCGCTTTGAGGAGGAGAGAGCAAACCCCTTGCAGAAGGTGCAGGGACTGACTGCAGGGGGATATATGGGGGTCCATAGGAACCCCTTTTTGCCCTCCAGAGGGCTGACTTTTACAGGCACACTGAAAGTGTGCCACCTTTTTGTGGCACACTTCCAGTGCGCCTCATAAGGGCATGTTTCTCTCTATACCCGTATCAATAATATGGCGTGGGCGTAGAGGCAAAGTGCTTTCCTCATTTACATGGGTCATACCCCCATGTAAATGAGGGAACATCTTCTAAACGATAGCGTTGGAGCTACCTCTGCGCCATCGCTATCAGTATTACAGAAGGGATGCACAAGCTTCTGCGGCACCTTCTTTAATAACATTGTGCCCCAGGGGCACACAAAGTGGGCACACATGTCCATTGCGCCCCAGAGTACAATGTATAACACAGCCCCTGGTGTGTGTAGGATGATGTCTACCAGGGAAAATTACTTTCTTCAGTGGGACATAGGGTTATGTGCAGTAGGAAAACAGACTGCTCTACGTTCAGCTAGCATGGGCTTTCTTTCTGTATTAGAGGATAGGTCCAAATAGAATCCACTTACATAGTCCAGACAGAATTTTAGCGAGGCAGCTACTGCCATTATCTACAAAGGTAATATCAGATTGGGCAAGACAATTTTTGAATCCATCATCTCTGAGCTTGGTTGTCAAGCCGAGAAATTATGGACAAAGGATCATTCAGAGTTCTTCTAATTGGTTTGCTGGAGGTTCCTGGATGGGTTGAGAACTCAACATATAATACGTAAACATTTATGACGCTCCTGAAATGATCCCCATGTCTGTGTTAATAGATTCCAGCTGGACATTTTCGTACATTCAGTTTTCATTTGCCTACTGGCAGGAATTGAAAACTTGCCCCCAACATACCTTTTTCCTCTCATTAGGAGCTGGGAATTAGCAGCATAGCTTTCAAAATACAACCAAAGCGGAACAGTGGTTGGAGTAAAATAATAAAATATGAGTGAAGAATGGCCCAACCCCGGCAGTGCCACATATATTCTGTCTGACAGAAAGGAGGTATTCTATATTGATCAGTGCAAGGTCTTCATGCCTGCTTTACTTACCCATTAGAGAATGATGGTCTGGTTGACATTGGGGTCCAGATATACTAACACTGTGCACTGGGTTTTAGTTTCTTTTGTAATGCAAACCACACGCAAAATGTTATTTTGAGACTTACCATCCAACGCAAATCAGGATTTGCATTGGGTGGTTTCCCAAAGTAACAAAATGTTGCGCTATGCGCTGCCTTGCATCACTTTGCATCAATGGGGCATTCCATGAGTGGTGCAATGGTGTTCCCATGCAACAACGCTTGGGTTTTGAACCAAATCCCTACCAACAAACATCTGTAGACAGTAATTTGCACCAAAATCTTATGCCTCCTTGAGGCTGGGGTAACTAAGAGAAATATTTTAATTTCTCCTCGCTTTTCCTACTTTGCAGTGCTCTGTACTGTACAGCACACATATAAAGCAGGAAAAGTGTTAAGGGATGATTTTTCCAAGGTCAGGGTCCCCTTCCAGAATGCACACACCTTTGCACTATGGCACAACGGTCTGTATTTTGGCAAATGGCAGCCTAAAGTGCACCGGTGCAGGGAGAGGGGAAGACAGCACCATATCTTAGTAGATATTGAGCTGTTCTGCTCGCTCCCTTTCATGCAATGCTGCTTTGTGTTGGCAATCAATATTAGAGTAGAGGCCTACACAACCACTCCCTACCTCTGCACTACCAGCTTCTCTGAAAACCCTTTGAGCAGTAATTCTTTGTCTGGAATAGTATTTGGAAAAAACATTCACTAAGACCTGGACAGTTCCACCTATGTTCCGGTGCGGTGTGTTTGAAGCCACAGGACATACATGTGAAATAACCATCAAGGAACAGAAGAGAAACATACAGGCAATGGTGTCCGTCTAGGGGCCAGGCTCACCCTGCAGCAGCGCCTCTTTGGATGTAGTTCGATGGTGGTTCAGCTCATGTGTGCAAGGGACTGAGTGACTGTGATGGCATGTCCAGCCCTGAGATACCTTTTTCTGTTATTCACTTGGCTTTTGTATAGTGCTCTGCTGCCATCTGTGTGGTCTCGTAGCACCCACTGACTTGCCAGTTGCGTCAGTGAGATATTCTATTGACCCTCATGTACACCTAATCACCACCAGTTACATATCATTGTGATAATCCCCTTGCACTGTAGGGGAACATGGTCCATTACAAAGAATGCGCTTATACAGGTGTGATTGTTTAATTATTAAACTGATTTAATTAAAGTGGCTGCAAAACATGGAGAGAGTGGGATTAAAAAATGCCTGTATTGTGATATTTCGTGGGAGGAATATTAAGAACAATTAAATATAATTTGATTTTAGGATCTAGACTGGATATGAGGCATGCTTTCTGCTCTCTAGCTCTAAACTGTTTCATGCAATATTTAAAGATTTATAACAGAAATGTGTGTTTGAGTATTGCAAGAGCTAACCATGTGTGCAGGTGCAATTACACATTCATTAAATATCTGCTTTACTGCACAGTGGTACTGATGGTACAGTGTAGCACAAGTATTCCAGCATTGCTAAGATGTGCTGCACTATCCTTCTAACAGTGGGATCTGCATGACGGGCAGCATGTTAGGAAGGGGGAGCCATAGAAGTCAGAGGGCCACCCACAATATTCAATAGGTGGGCAGACACAATAACTTTTCCATCTAATCAGATGAGTCCCACGAGCTCACTTCAGTGTCCGTTGCCCTCTAACCCCCAGCTCCCTGCCAACTTATCATCAATTGGCGGGGCAGCACCCATGACAAAGGGCAGCCACAATCTAGCATCAACTCATGCAAGTCTGGCACCACAAGTACTGTGCATGGTGCAATGGCAGGGGTCAACCCAATGATGGACTGGGTGGGTGTGGGGACAACCAGCACAGAGTCTGGCGGAGTAAAGAGCCCATTGGGTTGTTTTGAGGTCTAGAGCCTCACAAGGGGCAGCACCCAGATGGTAACACCAGAATTTCAATGTATGTTAGCATAAATGGGACAGCCATCTATGGTGGCAACATCCACTGGGCTAGCAAGCCTAATACCCATTTGTAGAAAGGAGTTCTTAAACATTTTCTCACTCCTGAAGATGCAATTATGGGGTTTGGACCTGCTTAACAATGACAAAAAGAGGAAGATAGAAAGGAAGGGGGAGAGAAAGGAATATTGAGAATTGGCTGGGCGCATTTCGGGTGTTGACCTGCATGATAGGTGAGAAGTTCTCACAGTACACAGCAGGCCTATGGCTATTTTAATACTGAATACACATGGCGCAGAGAATGTATAGGGAAGATCCATGGTTTCCATATGACCAGGGTTTCAGGATGGAAAGCAGAAGTGGCCCAGATTAGATTGGGATCACGAGGATGCTTCGGGCTACATGCACAAAATGGTGACAGTAATGAAGGGGTTACCAAGACAGAGCACCCATTTAGAACCCAATACAAAGGCAGGCTAGAGAGTTTTTTATCTTACATCAAGCAGACCAAGCAGAAGACCCCATGAGAGCAAAAGGGGCAATGCTAAACAAAGGGTCCGTACGCTGGAAATCTGAGAAGAGGAACTGCCCCTGGGGCATATGCATGGAAATTCATACACACTTGCAGTGCATGTGGGAATGGCGCCTAGCCACAGAATGCAAAAAAGACAAGGAGGTTTGGAGAAGAAAAAACAAAACAGGAAGTGAAAAGAGAGACATCACCATGGGATAGGTCACAAAGAATGATGACACTCCAATAACCCCTAATGAAGCACCATATTTTCCCTAGCTAAGACACCGTAGAAAAGACCAGGCTCAGACATTACCTTAATGGTTACCACAGGAGGAAGGAGGCCAATGTTATCATGGCAGGCCTCGAGGAAAGATTTAGGATACGATACAGCACCCACAAGGAAACATGGAGTACAGGAACCTCAAGTCAGCCATTGAACATCCAGAAGTGGTTATGCAGAAAACTGAGAAAGAACAGCACAAGGGCAGGATAGCAGATACATTTATGAACCCCCCCCCCTCTCCCTACCTTCATAATATCTCCTCTGGGGTGATATCTAAAAAGAAACCAGGACAATTCAGGCTTAATCATCATTTATCACACACAGAAAGCGACTCTGTGAGTAACTGACTAATCCCAGATAAATGTGCAGTCTTTTACAGCTCATTTTATGAGGAGGTTGGTCTAGTGTGAGCATCCACTAAAGGAGCATTGATGGCCAAGGCAGATATCAAGTTAGTGTTTAGACCACTTCCCATTCACCCAGACAGCTTCAGCCTATTAGGGTTCAAATTTGAAAGCAAAATACTTCTTCGACAAATGCCTGCTAATAGGCTGCTTCATATCATGTACCTACTTTAAAATGTTCAGCACCTTCCTAGAATGCATCCACATAAAGGAGCATGCTGAAGTCAGAGTGCAACACTATCTAAATGATTTCTTGTTGGTGGGGGAGGTAGGGAAAGAGAAATGTAGCAGCCTCCTAAAAGCATTCATGAAGTCAGCAGACACACTGGGACTCCCATGAGGGGAGGAGAAGACCTAGGGCCCCACAACAAAACTAGTTCTCTTGGGAATAGAGATAGAATCTGAAGCTGATGTATGCAGGCTACTGGAAGAAAACATTAGGGCCCTACAAACCAGTTTGAGACACCTGAGGGAGAAGGAGAAGGCAACATGGGCAGAAATTCAAGAGGTACTGGGCAAATTAAACTTTGCAGCAAGGGTCATTCGAGCAGGCAGGATATTTGCAAGGCAGCTGGCAAGCCTGACCAGAGGTCTATGGAAAAAACACTACCATATGAGGCTGGGGAAAAAGGGTGCAGCAGGACATGCTAGATTGGGTGAAGTTTCTGTAGAGGGTCAATGGGTCAGTGGTGTGGAGACAGCCATGGGTGACATCACAACAGTTAGACCTATTCACAGATGTGGTGGGTAGTGAAAATTTCAGGCATATACTGGGCAAGGCCTGGTGCAGAAAGGCATGGTCTGCCAGTTAGAGAGCAGATGGGCTCACGAAAAAAAAACCATTACCATGCTCGAATGTTTCCCAATCGTGGCAGCGGTGTACATGTGGCGTGAGAAACTCAGAAACAAGAAAATAATGTTGTGGTCAGACAACCAAACAGTTGTACAGCTGGTAAAAGGGGACTCCACCAGGTGCCTTTGGGTCATGCGCTTCATGAAAAACCTAGTGAAGGCCCATTTGAGGTCCAGTGTTGAATTGAGGGTGAGACACATTTAAGGAATGACTAACTCAAGAGCTGATGCCCTATTTTGTTTCCGATGGGAAAGATTTACGGAGCAGTCACCGGAGGCAGAACAGCAGATGGCAGATGTCCCCGTTCCACAATGCAATGTGGACTTTGGTACCCAAAACAAGGACCATGTATCGCAAAAGCCTGGAGATATTCAAGAAAGTTGCTTTGTTACAGGGCCTCATGTACATGAAGGAAGTACAGGCCGAAGTGGTGCATTTTATCAAATGGGCCGTCAAAGGGGGAAAGACTAGGGGCCAGATGTATGAAAGCATTTTGCATTCGCAAACGGTGCGAATGCCCGTTTGCAAATGCAAAATGCCATTTCAGAATGTATGAAAAACATTCTGAACGCAATTTTAAGGAATCGCTAAAATAGCGATTCCTTAAAATTGCGACCCTGTTTAGAGAGTCGCAAATTGCGACTCTCTAAATTAGAAATCGCAAATAAGAATTCCTTATTTGCGATTCCTTAGCACATGTATGAAGCAATTCCTAAATGCGATTTGGGCATTTAGGAATCGCTAATTACCACCAAGTTGAACTTGGTGGTAACCATGTGCAAAATTTAAAAATGCATTTAAAATTGTACATGTAAAGCACACATGCCCTTTTGGCATGTGTGCACCTTACATGTCCCCCAAAGAAATGTTGGGGTGCAGCAGAGGGGGCCTTAGGCCCTCAGCACCCCGGGGTATTGCATTTCCACAATTGCGATTTCTGGTTCAGAAATCGCAATTTTGGAAATGTAAAAAATTCGCAGATATGGGCCAAGAGGCCCATAGGTGCGAAATGGGGCCGGTATCGCAATTTGTGATTCGGTAATAGCATTTGCGATTTTTAAGAAATCGCTATTAACGATTCGCAAATGTGATACATGGCTCTTTGCGAGTCTGAAATAGCGATTTCTTAAAAATTGCTATTTCCGAATCGCAAAAGGCCTTGATGACACATCTGGCCCTTGATCATGGACACAGGCGCAGTAGGCAGTTGCAGCTCATCTTTGCAAGATTAGACAAGGCATGGACCCCGCAAAAAAGTTACTATATGAAGTGACACTGAAAGACTGGGAGCACATGAGGGTGCAAACAAAGGCAACAGGATGCCAGCTGACTTTGAATGACTCACAGCGGTGGTAGATGCCTTTGAGATGATATGCCGCAACCTCTACGAGACAACCCTCTTCAGAGCAGCCTTTTCTCTTACGTGTTTGGTGCACTGAGGGTATAAAAGGTGCTGCCCTGTATGCCTCACCAAGGATTATATGCAAAGGAGGCTGGAGGCAGTTTGCTATTCCTGGTTTTCCAGGGCAGATGATTCCTCAGTAGGTTCCTATTCACCGAGGGCATGCGCCAACGAAGCAGGCAGGCCTCCCTCATCACACTCAGAGACCCATTCAATCAGAATAGGGGCGGCAACAAATAGCAGAGCCGCTAGGTTTGGAAGAATCAAGTAACAAGCAGATAGGTAGATGGGATTCAAAGGCAAGTGCTATAAAAGAATGGGGACCAAAGGGATTGAACGAGCAGACAACGAAAAAACGTCCATTCTCTTGACAGGTAATGTGCGCAACTGGACAAGAACAGTTTGCTTTGTGGGGCACTCTTTCATAACGAGGACGCAAAGATGTGTAGCAAATGGTCGGGAGTGGCAGCACCTACACAACACAGCACTGACATGGATGGGTATACCGGGCATCAAGTGGGCACAGCTAGCAGGGGCCTCAGAAAGGCTACAGGATGAGGTCCGCTGGCCAGGCAAATTGCTCACATACCTTGGGGGAAACATCCTGACCATGTTAAGCAGAGGACTGCTGAGTGACGTCATCAAGAAGGGCCTCACCACAGCATTGAGAACACTGAGGGAGGCAATAACAATGTGGTCTGCAATCATCTGATACCAATGGAGGAGGACAGCATCGCACAGCGCAGTGGAGAGGTCCAGGAGAAAACATAATATTGAGGTGAGTAAATTTTGCTGGAGCCTGAGTTTTAACTTTGTAAGACAGGGGCTCATCAGTTTGAAGGTGTTATATTTTTATGTGGGGATGGTGTCCACTCTTTAGGATTCAGCAGGCAAATGTTCATGGATAACATGACTGGTGCACTGGAGCTGGCAGGTTGCAATTGAAGGATACCACGACAGGGGGAGCCGCAAAGGGACAACAACTCCTTTTGTGGTGAGGAAGTCCATGGAGCAAACTCAAGGAACCCGGGGTCCCAAGCGACCTAAAACGAGAAGGAAAGGAACTCCATAGGGCTCTGAGATACAAATGGGCAAGGCCAATGGGAGAGATTTGGGTGGGGGGTACCCAACAGGGCAGACATAGCACTTGCAGCCCAAATGGCATAAGGGCCAGCAACAGAGCTAAAGCACTCAGTAGCAAGTTCTAGCCAGGAATCTGCTACAAGGCACAACTCTCCCCACCACTCACATCCGGACACCATAGCAAAGACCGCCAAATGCAAGGGGTGCCAAATGTGAATAACTGAATAATGCGTGACCATTAATATGACAGTGCTATTGATTATTAATGTGTCAATGATACCGACAAATGTTTCCAGTTTGCGTGCAGTGACTGAACTCTGTTGAAATAAACAAGACAATTGCCATTCAAGCAGGGTGAGATACATCTTGTTGGCAGGGGGGTGTCCTACTTGCAATGTTGGCTGTAGTGGCCCGACTGCAAAGGTTATAGCCCTGTCCTTGCTCCCTTTGTACATCACAAATATACTCTGCAAAACCTCCCACAGTCAGGTGCCACCAGGGAACGCGCTGGTTGTTCTCACACTGAGTGCAGCTGCAGCCAGGCACCTACTGAAGTTGGCTCAAGGCTCTACCTGGTTCAAGCCCCCCCTTTACCACTCAACACTTTAACCCCGCTCTTGCAGGCTCTGCTGCCAAGCTGGTGTGCTATTTCACCAACTGGGCCCAGTACCGCCAAGGGGAGGCAAAATTTCTACCTGAGAACATTGATCCGTCGCTGTGCACTCACCTGTTGTACGCCTTCGCCGGGATGAAGGATAACCAGATCAGCACAGTGGAGTGGAACGACGAGACCCTCTACCAGGAGTTCAACGGGCTGAAAAGCAGGTATTTGTGGTGGGTGGCAAAGGGCACTGGGGTGGTGGAGGGGAGTGGCTTAAATTTAGGGGACAGTAAATCAGTTATATGCAGTGAGCCCATGCAAGATCTCACTCAGTCTGAAGTACTGGGCCTGGTGTTCGGTTGGCATATCTCACCTGGACAGTGACCGTATAGACATGCCATAATAAATATTTCTCACTCCAAGATGCCATCCTCTCTCTCTCTCTCTCTCTCTCGACATATGGTTTAGCTCCTTTCTCCTCTTCTGCCATGCAGCTCTTCATTTTCCTCCCAGGTTTCTTCTCTCTGTCTCCCCCCTTTTGCTCATAAGTGGATGTTATGGTAGTGCTCTTTCAGATCTCTTCTCACTCTGTCCCATGCGGACCTCCTCACTCTCTGCGGCCAAGTGGCACATCTCTCACTTTGCTCACTGGTACCCTGACAAGCACTTGCCTCTCCTCTCTTTTTCACTCTTTCTGGCCAAGGCAGCACACATCTCTCTCTCTCTCTCTCTCTCTCTCACTCTCTCCTTCTCTCTCTTTTTCACCCTATGGCTCTGGTAGCACATCTCCCTCTCATTGCAAACCCCCATGCAGAGTCCTTTTTCCAGGATTCTGCTCTCTATGGCCAGGCATCATTTCCCCTTGTCTACTAACTCTGTGGTGCATATTGCAGCTCTCTTACATAGGTTTCCCTCTATGGCCCAGGCAGCACATCTCTTCTTTCCCTCCCTCACACTCAGTAGAGCAGGCATCCCATCTCATCTGTCCTTCCTCTCTGCCCTGGAAGCAGCACATCAGCCCTAACTGTCATTGGTTGGATAGACCTAACACTCATCTGTATATACTCCACTTTGTTGAGCATCTTTTGCTCTCTCTTGCTTTCATTGAAAGCTGGTATGGAAGATAGTGAGTCCAAGCAGTTCCCCATTTGATAAACACTGTCTCATTTAGAACCTGGCTCTTTTAAACATGGCTTGGGGATTTCTTTGGTGCAGTTTGGACAGTGTTTCTCAAGAGACCAATGCCCTAACAAACATTTTCCCCCCTATCTTGACTTGAGCTAACTCTGCCTGTGGGGTGATTGAGCTCTGCCCTCGCTGGTGTTCCCATGAATATTCTGCTCTACCTTACCATGACTTTCAACCAGGATGTGACCTGGTTTGGTCTCCGTGACTGACTGGGGATTGGCTGCTAGCATGCCTAAGATGCCAGATGCCTAAGCAGATAGGCATCACTCATTAGGATTTTCTACGTTATCCCATTTCTCTGATAATGTTTGTGCATTGCTAATGCTAGGAATAAGCCCTAGAAAAGTAATAAAGTAGCCCTACTCCAAACCAAGAAGAGAGAACATCTGCATGCTGCTGCCCTCACATTTTTTGGAGATGTTAACTTCTAAACGTCTTGGCATGAGCTGCTGACCATGTGCTGTCTGTCCTAAGAGCACAGGAAGTGAACAGGAGCTGCCAGAACCCAGATAGGACAATGAGAATACACCTCTGACTACCCACTGAACTGGCCTTCTAGTCAAAGTTGAAATTGAACTTGGGGAACAGCAGTCAAACATTATATCAGTGTCTTTGCCTCAACTAGCTCTGTCTTGAAGGTGACTTCTTTATGTTTCTCAGGAATCCTGGCCTGAAGACCCTGCTGAGCATCGGTGGATGGAACTTTGGAACCGAAAGGTGAGACCAAATCACACTCAGCTGTTTTATATCTCTAATTTGAAGATGAAATCATATTTTCTGTTTAAATGGCTACAATTGCTGTATCTTGCAAGTCATTGAGGAATACTATGACCATGTGATCCATATGATATTCAGAAAACATAGTGTAGGTTATACATGCCAGGTCTCTGCCAAATTTCATACCATGGTTATTAATAAATTAAAAATGTTTTGACCCCCCACTCATTTACTCCTACATTTGGATCTGCATGGAACTTGGTAAGCCTGCACTTGGTGTAATGTACTAACCACTTGCCACATTTTATGCAGAGCATAAAAGCAAATGAAAATGGTATTGCCCTCCTTTATCTTTGCCTCACTTGACGGATTGACGCAAAATCTGACAGATTGGAGAAAAACAATCCTTACACGCTTCCACCAACTTCTGTGCTTATTTGTCATATAGGCCCTCATTCTAAGTTTGGCTGGCGGTGCCAGCCAAACGGGAACCGCCAAATGGCCGCTCCGCGGTCAGAAGACCGCGGATGCCATTCTGGCTTTCCTGCTGGGCCGGCGGGCGACCGCCAAAAGGGCGCCCGCCGGCCCAGCGGGAAAGACCCTGCAACAAGGAAGCCGGCTCCGAATGGAGCCGGCAGAGTTGCAGGGGTGCGACGGGTGCAGTGGCACCCGTCGCGATTTTCACTGTCTGCAAAGCAGACAGTGAAAATATTTATGGGGCCCCCAGGTGCCCCACGACACCCGTTCCCGCCATCCTGTTTCTGGCGTTGAAAACCGCCAGAAACAGGCTGGCGGGAAGGGGGTCGGAATCCCCATGGCATGGAGGATTCCCTGGGCCAGGGGAAAACCGGCGGGAAACCGCTGGTACCCCTTTTCTGACCGTGGCTTTACCGCCGCGGTCAGAATGGCCCTGGAAGCACCGCCAGCCTGTTGGCGGTGCTTCCGTGGTCCCCGGCCCTGGCAGTCATGGACCGCCAGGGTCGGAATGACCCCCATGGTGTCAATGTTATTAGAAACAAACATCACCTTCCCCCGATATAGTTGCACAAACTTAAAAATACCAAGAGAATAGTAGCTGGGTTAAGTCTCCGCAGATCGATTAAACAGTGCCAAAGTTATTAGCAGTACAAATACAACAGTGTTCTGCCAGGAATTACTAACAGTATTGTGTTTGTTAGTGGGTCAATCCTATTATATAAGAACAAGAGGAAAACGAGAAAAAAAAGAATATCCACATAAATGAATATAGTAGATTCATGTTGCGGACAACAATTACAAAATTGTAAACTGGTCATCACAATGTAATCAAACATAGGTGCGCCAAGTTACAGGGCAGTGCAAGTGCAGTACAGTGAGCCATACAATACAACAGAAAGTGAATGGAATGAGTATTTACAATATACACACAGGGTCATTACCCAATGCAAGAATAAATCAATAGCAAAACCAATGATATGGGCATTTGAGTTTTAAAGTCTTTCGATTAAAGATACGGGGAGACCCATTGAATGTCAACGTTTCAACACCTTTTTATGAAGAATCACCTGGGGTCTTCCTCATGACAAAGAACTGGTAGCAACCTACAGAGGAGAGTACGCAGACAGCCAGTTGAAGCCTATCCTAAAAAATAAGGGTAGAAATGCTTAGGAGACAAAAATGTCTTACCTAACCAGAGTAATCAGGCTCAAAATATTCCAATGATAGCACATATCAATTACTAGTTAGGGAACAAGTAAAAGAAGAAGACCCATGCAATTAGTAAGTGGGGATGAATCCACATTGGAATAACCAACAGCAAGGCATGTTCTAAAATGTGCCAACAGAAGACGGTGGACGCAAGCGCGAGACAGCTGCATGCTGTAAACAAGACCATGCTCCTACAAATGTTCCAAAACCAGGATAGTGGAACACTGTCACACATGCTCCAGACCATAATGGCAAGGAAAGCAACCCATTTCCTAATGGACTTTGACAAAAAGACGTGCACTGCACACTCCGGGACATGTCTCATAATTTGCTGAGTCAGGTAACTGTGCACTGCACACTCCCATGAAAAGTGCAATATGTAAAATCAATAAACACTCCAGGCAAAATTAAGTTGTAGGTTCCTCCAGTAATATCTTACATGAAATTTCAATCATGTTGGGTGAAAAGCAATTTAAGTACACCCTAGCAAGCAAAGTAAACAGTGCAACGCACTGTGCTCTGATCATGCTAAGGGTAAGAAGAATCCAAACTCACTGTAAAATAGAAACACAAATAAATGAAAGGGTCATGTCTCTCAATTGACCCCAAACAGACCGTAGAAACCCAAATGAAAGTACTTAAAAGAGATACCGATCTCACAATCCGACAATGCATGGCTTCACCAACGCTCTCAGCCAAATCACGAAGAAGACATCCTACACTGTGATGTGAACGTGTCACTCACACAACCAAAAAAGACTAGACCGTCACATAACCTGCTGGATGGCCACACCATCCTCATACGTCGTGTGGAGGAGTGTGCATGACTGCAGCTGGAGAACAACGAGACCATAACTTACAGGAGTGGGGAGAATCCTTAGTGCACATGCTTCATCACAGTACGGCCAGGGGAAACTGAACTAAGACCTTAGTCTAAAGTCCAGAAATACAAAGGGTGCGGGGTAATGAAAAGGGGAGACTTAACCTTAGTCCAAGGCAGCAGGAAGGCAAAATATGTCATACAAACAATGAGAGGTGCTAACCAAAGGCTGGAGGGTGGAAAACATACATAAAGGAGCAACCAGCCACCCCAGAAGCAAAGTGAATTTTCCTGATGTTATATAACTGGGGAAACTGACTATCCATAAAACTGAAGGACATAAGCATAAAATCATAGAGCGGACATCCAATCGTGACTTATCTCTTATGTGTCACAAAATGTCCCCACTCTTCCTGAGTGTTCAGTACATCACCATTGAACCAATCTTTTCAATTTATCAACACTATAGTTCTAATAGTTTGTAGATCTGCCCTTCCCCCGCCCTCGTGGATCTTGTCTTAGGACCTCCATGACCTGCAAAAGAATGTCATCAGCTGTATGGCCTTGTTCCATGTAGTGATCCACAAAGGGTGCTCCAGTTGTCTTCCAGTTAATCTGCTGCAGTGCTAAAGGACCCAAACTTGAACTATCTGCGTGGTCTGACCGATGTATATCTTGGATCAGGGGCAACATATTGCATAAATGACATTTTGTGAATTACAATTTGAGAAAAAATTCAGTTGTTGTGTCACATTACTTTGAGTGAAAGTTTTTGTTTCATTGGAAATTTTAGAAGTTGAACTTTGTCTGCATTTGAAGTGTCCCTTGATGGGTTGCAGACCCCATTGAGATTATATAGTGGGGACCGTTGGAGCGGGTAAAGCTGCCCTCACCAATTTACCCCTTATGTTCGGACCCCTTTTGAAGGAACATGAGGGTAACTCCCTGTGCTTGATAGTGTCCCTTATCAAATGTCCGTATTTATAAACAATGTTCCTTACAGCATTGCTGTTGGTGTGAAATGTACTGACAAAGATTATGCATCCCTCTGTGACAGAGGCTGTCCAGGGAGTAAGGAGATGTTACCTGTGAGTATACCAGACTCCACAAACCAGCCTTCCAAAGTATTGTGGTGGGATATACATTCTCAGCCAAACGGCTGATCAAGAAATCAGATTCCCCAAAGAAATCTTCCTTCTTATAGCAATTTTCTATGTATTCTTAAAAATTGGCCATACACAAGATTTTCATGCAACCCCCTGGAATGATGGCTCAAGTACATCAAAAGAGAATTCCTTTCAGTGGGTTTACTATGCAAGGATGTATTTAGAACACTGCCCTCTGTCATAATCATGAGATCTAGAAATGTAATGTGGGTACTGCTGCATTCCATAGTGAATTGGTTGTTGAGGAAGCATGAATTTACAAAGTCATGAAATTCAGTAAAACTGTTATCTTAACAACAAATCACCCACATATGCACCAAAATTTAATGTTGACTTAAAGGCATTGCCATCACTGAATAAATGTGTTGTCTCATAGTCATCCATGTACAGATTCGCCAGGTCCAGAGCAAACCCTGCTCCCACTGCAACGCCCTTCCTATGATATTAGTATCCAAGAATAAGAAAAGATTCTTGTTGAGGGCAATTTCAATGAGTTGGACTAAAACGAAGAGGGAACCCAATGGGGCATCTCCCAGTTTTCCAGGTCATTCTCCACTACCTAGAGCCACATGCTGAGGAATGTTGGTGTATTCAGGATTGGTGTCCATAGTCACCAGTACCTGGGCAGAGTTACTAAATGACTACACCTCAATCTGTTTGATAAAAGCCATACTGTCCCTAATGAAGGACCATGTGAGGGATACAAAAGTTTTGAGGGAAAAAAACAACAAACTGACAAAGAGGTTCTAGAAGAGACTCACACCCCAAAACAATGGCACGTTCTGGAGGTCTGGAAAGATTTTTATGCATCTTGGGCAATGTGTACAATACTTGTTCTCTGGGGTGAGGAATGTTCATAAACTAATATTCAGATCTAGAGAGGAATCCAGCATCCAGTCCTGAATCTGTCACATCCTTGGTAAGAGATCTCATCAGTTGTGCATGTTTAGTGTAATGTTCTTTAACAGAAAGCTGCCTCAAGACAGCTACGCAATAAGATTCCCTTTACTGTATAACTATTCCATCCCACTTGTCCACAGGTTTGATCACAATTTCTTGGTTGCAGGCAAGTGTTCTGAATGCTTTGGCCTCATCTGCAGGAACATTGTATTTAATGTAACTCAAGGTGTTATAAAGACTTTAAACCTCTCTGATAACCACCCTTTCCTATGTCACTATTGTAGGTGGAATAGAATCCTGGGGAGGGGGGTTAAAAGTGGAGGGAGGACGTAAGCCTGTGGAACTCACACTGCCTTCATAGCTACTGGTAGGAAAGAAATGCCTCACTCTGTGTTTCCTGAAGTATTTTTGCAGTTCATATTTAACCAAAAAAAAGGTCCTGTCTATTTGTGGGAACAAAGCCTAACCCTCTCTTGTGTACAGTGCCCTCACTGGTCGTCAACATATGTTGGGACAAATTAAATACCAGAGCCAAGGCAGGAGTGGTGCTCGATGGTGTGCCTTCCACCACTTGTATTTCTGTCTCCTGGTCTGTCATTCTCCATGTGTGTTCGGTTGGCAGTTACCTCATCAGCGAGCCCGGCCACATCCTCTGACCCTGCCACATTGACCTCGGTAACCCTGGTTAATGCCTCTCTCTGGCAGCCATTGGTCCCTTGCGTCTGGTCCTAAAAAGTAGACTGCTCTGAGTTCGAGACCCTGCTATTGTGTGGAGCTATACTGGTATTCAGCTTGGAACTTGAATAATCAGGCGCTTAAGTGTCTGAGAAAGTGACAGACTTGTGGGAGTGCTGGTCCCCGGCTGATGAATCTCCACTTAGCGTCCTTCTCAAAATAGGAGAAGCCCATATCATTGGGTTTGTTTTATTTGTGTACCCTATGGGTAGTGACTCTGTGTATATACTGTAAATACTCATTCTATTCACTTTCTGTTGTATGGTATAACTCACTGTATTGCTCTTGTAGGGCGATGTCACTTTGAGCACGTATGTTTGATCACTTTGTGATTATTAGTTTACAATTTTATATTTGATGTCTGAAAAACGTATCTACTAGCTTCAAGTATGTGGATATTTCGTCTTTCTTCATCTTTCCTTCTTGTTCTTATGTGGTAAGATTGAACCATTACTAAACACAATACTTTAAGTAATTCCTGGCCAAACACTGTTATATTTGTACTTTATTACCCTGTACTTGGGAATGCAGGGTGCCCCAGCTTTTTGGTGCAAAGTTATTAGCAAAGCAGAAATATTTTTGACCCCATTCACTCTCCCCGCACACTGGACCTTCATGAAACATGAAATATGTGTATTGGAGTAACTTTCTAAGTTGCTGCCACACTTCATGTAGATTCATCAAACAATACAGAGTTATATAAGCACATTAAATATTTTTGACCCAGCATTTAACCATGCCTCTCACCGATGGATTGTAACAAAACGAACAATAGAAAGCCAATGCTTTAAAATGTTTGCCAAATTTTGTGCAGGTTGATCACTGAGTGGCAGTGGCAAACATATTAGCAAACATATTAGCAAATGAACACTTGTTTACCCAGGCTTTTTAAACTCCTACCCCCAAATGGATCTGGACAAATTAGAAAAATCATGAGAATTTTAAATGGGCTTAGTCTCTCCCAAATTTCATGCATATTCGTCAAAAGGTGCCAAATATATAAGCAATAAACAAATGGCTTTTCCTCAGCTGCGGCTCCGCCACAATGGCGGAGGATTGTAGCCCCACCGGCTTAGAGCCAGCAGCAGAAAAATAAAGCAGTATTTTATTATTGTGTTATTTTTCAGCTGTTGGCTGAGCAAGCGTGTGCAGGGAGGGGTGGTGCTGGGCCGTGGGAGGGGTGAGGTGGAGTGGAGTCACTGGAGTTCACTTAAAAGTGCGAATGTCAGTTTGGCTGTCTGTCTTTGGTTTCTCCAACCCAGCTGTGTTGTACTGCCTGCCTGGAGAAACAGCACAGACTCCCATGCACTGTCTAAGTGGCAGACCAAGCCGCTCAGACCAATCCTGGTGCTGCTCTCATGCTAGGCATAGCATGAGAGCAGTGCCAGGAGTGTGTGGAGAGCCTGTAGTGGTGTCCCAGGGATTGTTGGGACACCATCAGCAGCAGGAGAGAAGAGGAGGGAGGCTGCCGTTAGCGTTGGTGGCAGGACAGGTAATTTTTTTTTTTTTATTATTTCCCTAATCCCCCGCCCCCCAACTGAGATTTGCGGCCGCTGGCACTGCTTTTCATCCTGACAACTTAAACAAAAGTGTTAACTATTTCAAGCCCACCTGGTACCTTTTTTTACACAATTCTATATGTTGGTTTGGTCTAAGTCTGTTCAGCAGGTTTCTGACGTAGTAGGGTTTGAAAAATAGCTACATCAAATGATGACTATGCTAAGCGAGTGCAAATTTGGTACAGATCCATTGATGGGGACCAAAGTTGTAGGCAAATAAAAAAATTACTTTTCAATGGAGAGCACGTCTCGAGAATGACCACACAGTGGTGACAGCCACAATGTGTGTGTGTGTGTATATGTACACACACACACACACATATTTGTATATATATTACACAGCAATAATTCTAGTTATGGTTGCATTGTGGATTGCCAATAAAAATGGAGAGGTTTTTTTTCACATAGGGCTTGAAAACATTTTCAGTAGTGCTCCTGGAAGCGTGCTACTCCTCCAAAGGCTGTGTGCAATGGTTTTTTTCCGTTTGCAGTGTACGTCCAAAGGCCACTTCCAGTGCCCCGGATCCACTTAGCATGGCACTGCAATTTCTTACTGTGGGCAGGAAGCAAAGTATAGTATTACCAAAAAACAAAAAATACACTGACAGAACTTTGTTAAAAGATATTCTGATTGTTTACTCAGATCAGAAAATAACGTTTGTTGTGAAAAAGATTGACATTTCCCTAAAACAATTTAACGAGTCATATGGTTACCATCCAAAACCCCAAAATACAAAATGTATCAGCTTTGGTAAGATCCACAACCCTTACAACCCCAATTAATTTCTTATGAACATAAACATGATGTCACAGGTTTCATCACAAATAACATTAATTACTGGCATCACTGTTGGCATCAATGGTAAGATCAAATATTACCTTACAGTTGATAAGTTCAATACATCACTGAAGTCGCCATGGCAGCTGGAACCCTAAGTGAAGGTCTTGACAGAAGGTCTGGGCCTGCACCAAGGATCAGCTTAGCATAGCCAAAGGCCAAGTACAGTTTAGCGTGGGGGCAGAGGTGTTGAGCATTGGACTTGAGTGTATGGCCTGCATCGAGTTGTTGGGGGAGGTGCCTAACATGAGACAAGGTGTTGAGTAGCGGTGTTGAACACAGAAAGTACATTCATAGCCTAATGGCCTAAGGCCTTGCCACTGACCTCTAGAATTAGGGTGCTGAGGACTTTTAGACACTCCCTGTGTCAAAAGACACTGTCACTACCAAAACGGGTTTGGCATCTTTTTACACTGCAATCAGGGGTTGTGTGAGGCCAGTCCCAGACTCCAATGGCTAACTCGTAGACCAGTGGATCCTCTGGAGTGGGCAGTGTGGGAGTACTGAGCACTTCCACTGCTCTCTTTGATGATGTCAATAGTGATGTAATAAATGATGTCACCTGTGAAGAGATCAAATGTGCCATTTTCGATGTGGTCAGTGACATCATGTGAAAGGTCATTTCAATAAGCAAACATGCATTCTGTAAATAAAGCATATTTTCAGCGGGGAACCCTACACGTTAGGATCTATGAGTCTTAATATATTGAAGACTGAAGATATTTAAGAACTTCTTAAAATGATACGTTCTTTAGATCAAATTGAATAATTTACCTTTACCCGTGGAATGCTTAGTGAAAGTATGGGCTTACTTTTCACCACCAAAACGGGGTCCTGTTGAGATGCAGAAACAATACTGGGGCTTCTGGAATGTAAGGTACCGAGGAAGATTCCCACACGTCGGTGCATCTGTAAAGATGGCCAGGGCGGGACAAAGTCAGACACATGGTAGAGTCAAGCAGGACAGGCCTCAAGTGTCAGTCTGCCGCAGAATTACTGGCCTTTCAGAGCCGCCAGCCATCCGGGAAATCTCCTGACTCCCCAGCTGTCCAGCCTGCCTCTACAAAGCAGCACAGAGCATCAGTAATCCATGCTACCCACCCTGGTGCTTAATCTCACGTGCGTTCCTCTCGACACTAGGTTTACCAACATGGTTTCCTCGCCTGCAAACCGCCGCACTTTTATCCTCTCTGCGGTATCCTTCCTGCGCAAGTACGGATTTGACGGCCTGGATGTGGACTGGGAGTACCCGGGGTCAAGGGGAAGTCCCCCCGAAGACAAGACGCGCTTCTCAACCTTGTTGGAGGTATTTAAATGTTTAAATGTCTCATGAGATCTTCCCTTCTTGTTCTGCTCGGCTGTGTAGGTCAAGGAGTTAACATTTTTTCATATCTCTTTTTGCCTTCTCTGTTGTTTTTATACCCTTGTAGTTTTTAAATGGCTTCCACAACTTTACTGTCTCTGTTCAACTATATTCCCACCGTTGAGGTTTTTAAATATTTCTATCGAATCACTCCCTTCCTTCTGCCCTAAGGATATGTAAGTCCTCAGATCTCTCCTCTTAAGATTCGTAGTGCAGATAAGACATTGGCCATTTCAGGAGATCTCGGAGAAGCACGCTGCTAACTGACCATCGAATTTGCCCCCTACAATCTGCCTGCATTTTCGCTCCCCTCCCCTGGTTAAACGTTGATGTCATTAGACAGGATAACACAGAAACCCCTGAAGCACGGGGTAGTCTCCAAGACCACATCCCTCTCGGCCCCACGCTGGGTTTCCAGAACACATGCACATCTCTCCCTGGCTAGATGAATCGTGGATCAGTCTGTGGGCTTTCATGAACACATTCTGTATATATTTACTTGTCCTGCATTTCAAAGGCTTTGGTGGCACACTCCAGTTTTAGTATTTACAGTACTGATGCCACCTTATGATCTGAATTAAACATACACATTTAAATAATGTAAAACAATGTGTGTGTGTGTGTGTATATATATATATATATATATATATATATATATATATATATATATATATAGTTATAAAACCTAGTAGTGGTTGTCACTAGGTAGTTATAGGTAGGACCTAGTTTCTATAGAAAAAGCTGTTTTTTGCTTGCCTATATCTTTGGCGCCGCTTGACGAACCTTCACAAAATGTTCCCCAAAAAATGTCACATGAGTTGCTGTCTGGAAAGTTTTGGGGGATCAATCAAGTGGGGGCTGAGATAAAGGAGGGGTGAAATTTAGAGCGTTGTCAACGTTAATTTGCATAGGAAAAATTGAACAGCAATAGCGTAAAAACCACTGGAAGGAATTACACAACATTTAGCAGAAAGGTAGCTCTTGGTCCAGAAAGAGCCTTTTTTTGTTATTTGGTGTAAATCCGTTCAGTAGTTTTTTATGAAATTTAAGGAAATCTAAATTTGAATATCTAGGGACGCAAAGGATTCATGACCCCTCCTGATCTTATGCTGAGATCTGATTGGCTGCCAACACTTCAACAAGGAAGTATTGGCAGCCATCTTGGGACTCGGCTGAAACTGAGTCCCAGCAAAACAGAATAGAAAGCACAAAAGGGGTCAGGGTATGAACACCCTGACTCCCTAGCTCTGGTGCTGAGGGCCCAGAGGGAGCCCCGCAGGGCTAAAAAGCTTTTTTTTTTTTTAAATGTTACCGCAAATTTGCAATGGGGTTGCAAATTTGCAGTAAAAAAAAATTAAAAAATAAGCAC
Source organism: Pleurodeles waltl (assembly GCF_031143425.1). NCBI lineage: Eukaryota > Metazoa > Chordata > Amphibia > Caudata > Salamandridae > Pleurodeles > Pleurodeles waltl. Next base: position 426,925,174 of record NC_090445.1, on the reverse strand, counting down.
GGGCTTGTTTTTAAATACGCCCCTGGGTGGGCCAGGTCCTGGAGGCACTTTTTTCTTTTTAAAGGCCCCACAACCCTGGAAACCACCACTTCCCATGGGCAAATAATAAAATATGAGCCACCCCTGGGTCAAAAATGCTTTTAATATGTGCAGCCCTGGTGACCACCTCCCTGGGGCTATGCCTACATTGGAGGAGGGCGGCACAGACCCCTTTGAGGGGCCACTGATGCCCCTGGGGACCCCCAAATTCCCGGCCGGCTCCTGCTATGTCTGGGGGTGCCCACCCCTGGGACATAGCCTTTTTGCTGTGGCTTGGCTGCAGCTCATACTGAAAGGTGATCTTACTCTTTTTAAATGACAAATACATTTTTCTTTTTCATTGGTCCAGAAATATTTCATTCTAAGTTTGTCATATATCAAAGCCTAAAAAACTCTCTATCTCTATCTCTCTCCCTCGCTCTCCTTCTCACTCTCTCTCTCTTTTTCAATCTGTCTCCCACTCACACACCCACACAGACACTTACTCACCCACTCACAGACCCACTCAGATAATTATGCACGCACTCACTGACCCACTCAGACTGTCACACACCCGTTCACAGACCCACTGACACCCTCATGCACTCACTCACAGATCCACGAACACTGATACACCCACTAAAACACTGATGTATGCACTCCCACACCTGGACAGATACTCTCACAGCCACTCTCACCTCCAGATACATCCTCTCACACCTATTCTCACACCCAGAGAGGCTGCAGCCAACTCCCATCACACATGGCCAAAGGGCGGTGCAGAGCATGGGTGGTTAGGGGTGTTAGCCTCATGGTCTGGCTGCAGGCCAGGTCTTGCGGGCAACCTTTGCTGCACATGGTTAAAGGCCGTGCACGGTGCTAGGTTGGGTGCTAATAGGGGGCTTATTTAAACATTTGTAATTTACAAAAACAAAAAGGGAAACGAGTCCAGCTGGACTCCAACCCTCAGTGCGAAAGCCCTTGACATTCAGGCTGAGCAATCTGTTTTTTTACTTTTGAGCACTTTGCTTTTCACTCTTTAATGGCTATCTGGGACTGCGGGGGAGCCCACAAGGGCTCCCCTGCAGTACCTATATGTAATTTCATTAAAACAAATATTTCAAAACAAGCCATTTACAGGCTATCTGAGACCGCAGGGGAAGCCTCAAGGCCTCCCCCGCGTGCCCATTGCTTCAGCAACCAAGGAGCTAGTTTAAGCACCAGCTCTGTGGTTGCTGAAGCATTTCATCTCTGTCCCCTTTACTTGTGCAGGGGACAGCGATGAAAGCTTCGGATTTGCTGTGTTTGCTGTGGCTTGGCTGCAGAGCTGCAGCCAAGCCACAGCAAACAGCTATGTCCCAGGGATGGGCATCCCAGGAAAATACAGGAGCCGGCCCTGCGGTGTGGCGGTCCCCAGGGCCTCCAGAGGCTCCTCGAGGGGGGCCACGTGGCCCCCCTCCAAAGTGAATAGCCCTAGGGGTCGTGGTCCCTGGGGCACGGGGTCCCAAAGCGACCCCCTTTCTTTTTTAAATATTTGCCCCAGGGCAAGTGGTCACCAGGGCTAATAGGGGTCCCAAAGGGCCCTCCTTTAAAAAAAAAAATATTTGCCTGGGGGGGGGGGGGGAGGGGGGGGGGTTGTTCCCAGGGGCAGTGGGAGGGCTGCGCAGCCCGCACATAAATCACATTTTGCCTCGAGGGTTGTGATCCTTGGGGTTTGGGGGGGGGGGCGCAGGCCCCCGCATATTATTTCTTAAACACCCTGGGGAGGTGGTAGTCCCCGCACGTACGATAACAGTTCTGAGGAGGTGGCGGTCCACAGGTAAGTGAGGGGGCATGCACCCCCGCATATACATTATAAGCCCCAGGTAGGTGGTGGTACCTGGGAGTGGACCAGAAGGGCTCTACCCCCACATTTAAAAAAAAATGCCCCCAGGACTTGGCACACCCAGGGGCTTCATGATAACGAAGAGCAGGAGACCGCGCTTTTTTTTCTTATTTTACGGGTCCAAGCGTAAATGCTTTTTAGCCCTGGCGGGCTCCCTTTGGGACCCTACTACCAGAGCTAAGGAATCAGGGTGTTCGTACCCTGGCCCCCTTTGTATTATTTTTTTTTTTTTCTGGGACTTGGCTGAAGCCAAAATTGCAGATGACACTTCTGTTCTTGAAGTGTTATCAGTAAATCAGGTCTCTGCATGAGATCGGGAGGGGTTGTGAATCCTTTGTGTCCCTATATATATATATATACATATATATATATATATATACAAATTTAGATTTACTTAGATTTCTCAAAAACTACTGAATGGATTTATACCAAATAACAACAAGCATTTGCAATGCAATGGGTCTTGCATTTGCTCGAGTTACAGCTATTAGGGTTGTAAACTCCTAACATGACTTTTCTTGCCACATAAAATAGAAAATAAAAAGTAAAACCATTTCACATAAGCGAGCCGATTCCAAGCGCCATGCTATGTGGCTGAAGGAGATACCCAAAAGGAAAAAGAAGTTCACTCGCAGTCAAAGTTTCGGCAAAAGTGCAATTAGCCATGTAACAGGGTTGATGTCCAAGGATGTAAACAAACTGATCCAAAGAGGGACAAATGTAAAGCATTTACCAATGATAACAAAAGATTTTTGAAGGGCAAGACCATGAACGAGTGATAGTGATGGACGTGAGGTGGGCGTGGTTAAAAGCCCAAATAGATAACAATGCGTCTGAAAAGTAGTGCTTGCGTGCTGCTATGCTCGACCTAAAAAGGGCTCTTTGTAGACCAAGGGCTACCTTTCTGCCAAATTTGGTGTAATACAGTCCAGTGGTTTTTGTGCTGTTCGATTATTCCTATGGGAATTAACATTGGAAATGCTCTAAATTTCATCCCCCCTTTATCTCACCCCCACTTGATGGATCACCCCGAAATTTTACAGACAGCAGCTAACATGACTGTCGCTTTTTTTGGGAAAATTTTGTGAAGATTCATCAAACAGCGCCAAAGATATAGGCACGCAAAAAACTGCTTTTTCTATAGAAACTAGGGACCATATTTATACTTTTTTAGCGCCGCATTTGCGCCGCTTTTTGACGCAAAAATGGCGCAAACTTACAAAATACAATGGTATTTTGCAAGTTTGCATCATTTTTGCGTTACAAAATGACGCAAATGCAGCGCTAAAAAGTATAAATATGGGCCTAGGTCTAAACTAGAACAGCCTACTGGCGACTATAATTTCAGTGAACAGGTTTTGGCACTATTGGTTCAAGCATGTCATCGATTGCTGTCTTTTGTGAAGTATATCAATTACTTGCTGAATTTCCCAGAGTTCAAGACACACATATACACAAATATATGAAGGGGGTCAGTTCACACTCACAAGGGTCTCCAATTCTTTTATCTCTTTTCAGGAAATGATAAAAGCCTTTCAGGATGAGGCACAACAGACTGGTAAGGAGCGGCTTCTGCTGAGCGCAGCAGTGTCTGCTGGGAAAGGGACCATTGATACAGGATATGAAATCAGTCGCATCTCCAGGTAAGTGCTGGAGGCCCAAGAAGGCGGTCATTATTAAGGCTGTTCCGAACCTACTAGAGACAGGGTGAATAAAGGGAAGCCCAAAGATATCTGAACAGCTTAAATCTTATAAAAGGCATGCTAGGTTGTTATGTATGCATACAAGCTATTTACAGTTAACCTGTTGTATTGACCCCCAGGGTCTTGGACTTCATCAATGTTATGACCTATGATCTTCACGGGTCATGGGAAACCATCACTGGCGAAAACAGCCCCCTGTACAAGGGGTTAAAAGACACTGGGGCAGCTGTGTACCTAAATGTGGTAAGTCGATGTAAGGTAACCAGCATAGACCTCAGTGGAATGACATTTAGGCCCTATTACGAGTTTAGATCCTATTTATTGCACCTGATAAATAATGATACCCCATGGTATGTTACTTATTAGGTGTGGTAAACAACACCTATTATGACTTACTGGGGAATAACTTGTGGATTATGGTGTTTAATGCACCAAAATCTGCATCGTATCACACATACTGTATTCTTTCTCCCTGTTAAATTTTGGTAGGTTTGACCTTCGAAATTTAATGAAGGTTAAGTTACTTAACACATTCAATAATTTTCAGACGAGTTCAAAACCTTTGAACTTGTTTTTCTGAGCCATACGTAATGAGGGGTTTATGCACGGGTCGGAACAAGCAGACACACTCATAATCAGGCCCTATCTTTTCACAATCAGGGACCTCAGGCATGTCAATGGAGACTCACTCATGCCCTACTGGTGGCCTCATGATATCAACGGAGTTCCACTTATCCCTCCCAACACTGATCTTTTGTACTTAAATGAAATATGGGGCCATGGTTGTAGAGAATGAGATAGACTTCATTAAAAAGTACAAGGCCAGTGAAGAGGCATGTATGAAACCCATTGAAATCTCACACATTCTTTAAATCTTAAGTTTCATACACTTCAATAGAGTCTCACTGACTACCCCAGTCACTGTCTCATACATTTTAATAGAGTCACTCCTATTCCCAACATCTCTGGCCTCGTACTTGACTGTGAAGTCTCTTTGTTTTCCCCATCACTGCCTCATGCACTTCTTGTTCGTACTCATTCCTCATACTGCCAGCCTAATTTATTGCAACAGGGTCTGAGCCATTCGTTACTCCAAAGCCCTCTTGCATTTCAATTAAATTTCTCTTATTCTGAACATTACTAGATGAATGTCTGCCATCAGAGTCACACTCTTTCTATTTATGGTCTTTTGTTTAAGAGTCCAATTCACTCTGGGAGCCTAGTTTACCACAGCTGAAACACTTTGACTACTATTCGAGATTACAGTGGAGTTCAAAAGGAAAGACAGGACTGAAATATGATGCCCCTGTTGATGTGAATTCATCTGGTAACCCTCCAATTTTCCTTTCTCCATCACAGCCCTCATCCACTTCATTGGAGTCTCACTCATCCATGCCCCACTGGCCTTATTTCCAACCTTAAATGTCTATCCCCTTTTACAGGACTTTGCTATGAAGTACTGGAGAGACAACGGGGCACCTCCAGAGAAGGTCATTATGGGGGTTCCCACATATGGACGGACCTTCACCCTAGCCACTGCAGACACTGGTGTTGGTGCCCCTTCTTCTGGGGCAGGGACTTCAGGCCCTTTTACGGGCTCACCAGGATTCCTGTCTTATTATGAGGTAAGCGGGATCAGACCATGCCCACCAAAAGGGGCTCTTCTTCAACCCAAAAATCTAGAGCTCTCAATTTGTCCTAGGTGAAGTGTGAGACATTCAGCCAATTCTGGCTTTGTAGTTCATGTCATGTTGGATTTGGGTAGTTGCTTATCTTTATTTATGTATGCGGGACTACAAGAACTAGAATGTATCCTAATGTAAACTTAAACATAGGGCTGGCTGAAAATCTCACAGTTCACATGGAGCATCTTGGTGCCTTTACAAGTTGAGATGTATCTGTTTGGAGGCGACCTTCATTGCTCTCTTATCTTCAATGTTTCCTAGATCTGCACCTTTATGAAGGGAGCTACAATTGTGTGGACTGATGACCAGAAAGTGCCCTATGCCTACAAAGGGAACCAGTGGGCTGGGTATGACAACATACAGAGCATCACAACCAAGGTAAGACAAAGTGGCGACAACATCCTATGTGCATCAGAAGAATCATAGATCCCAGAAACCACAAACTAGGCTTACCTTCACAAGTTCTATGCATCTGTCCCTCTAGGGGAACCTAACATTTATCCTGAACAATGTTTATATTTTTTAGGGGTATTTCTATAGCACACAACAGGCCCAAGAGGCCTGCACAATGCTGTACATGGTAACAGGAATATGAGTCACAAGAATGGTTGCAGAAGCTTTTCAAGGCATTTCCAAACAGGCACAAATGTTACATTGAGGGAGAGAAGAGGAATGCAAGTTGTGTGGAGGAGTAAGGCAGATTATCACGTAGGTGAGAGGAAGACAGCGAAAGATTGATGCTTAAAATCTGAGATAGTGTAAAGATGAACCTCAATATCCTCAATGATGCACTGTAAGGAAGACACAAGTCTTAGGTGCAGAGGAAGTTCATTTCAGAGTGAGAGCAGTTGATTATATTTAATTTTTGTAATGTGCTCTTTGTGAGATTTTTGGGCTTCAAGTCTGATCATCTCAGTCCAGCTGACCAAATTCCTAACCTTTGAAATTGTAAGTAAATTTGGTAGGCAGCCCTGGTTATTTGAGCGTGGAATCTTGAAAAGTTAAACAGCAGGCTTTACAGTAGATGCAGACAGTGAGAGCCAGTGTTGTTGATTTAGAGCAGCAGGGTAATTTGAAACCAAGCTCTCTAAGGTTTATTCTTCATATAATCTATGAATGAAATAGCAAACCCCATGTAAAAGCCCAGAAATGTTGTCCAGGTTAAGAAGGAGGGGTGTAGCCCCCTCCACAATATTTGTGCTGATTAACTGTGTATTGTCTTCATTTTGAAGAAGTGTAATCCCAGGCATACGAATCAATTCCATCAGCAGAACTGCATACATTTGAAATTGGTTTCAATGTCAGTAGTTTAGTTGACTGGTGTTGTGCTACCCCCAACTTATTGGAGTCAGTGCTAGGCCCCAAAAGGAAACTGCTAGCGTTTTGGAGAAAAGGAAAACTGCCAGGTGACTCTAACCACTCCCCTCTGAGTTATCCTCATATGGACAAGAGTGTCAGGAACCAGACAAACCTTATTAAAGAATTTCTTATCTGCAAGTGATACAGTATAACCCTGTCCCAATCCCCAAACCAGTAGAAAACGTCAGAAATATTGGTATTTTGTATATTGGATGCTTGCTAAATTTGTACTATTTAGTCATAGTGTGTCCCATGCCCAAATTTGAGTAGGTTGGTGGAATTGCCTTGTGTTATTGTTAATTATTTAACTCTTTCATATCTTAATATGCAGATATCTACTTATTTAGCTATTTGTGAGCTCAAGTTTTTGGCACTGTAAATGGCTAAATATTTGAATCCAGCACTTTTTGCTATGTACTTCATGACTCACCCAGTTGTTCACCATATGTTTTGCAGGGGGCCTTGAAAATAAATTCCTCGCTATGAAGTAGATACTTTGTGCAATGTGGGCTCCTCCTAGAATGTTACACTACATAAGGCCAACTGCATATGGTGACTGTGCCCATTTCACAGCATTCCAGCAGGTACTTTAGATGGCTAGATGAACTTGAAGATAGAGTGATGCACATGTAAACTCAAGAGTCCCTTCTGAGAGCATGCCTCACACTATGGAAGAAAATCTCAGCCAACACAGCCTTATAACCCCAGAACCTTTAACAGAGCCTCAGATAATGGAGTGCAACAGTTTCTGTTCAAACAGGTTAAGCCTGCAAATGATGGCCCTTGATGCTCTAAGATGTTTCATACTTTACAGGCACAGTACCTGAAGACCAATGGGTTTGGTGGTGCCATGGTTTGGGCTCTGGATCTCGATGACTTCACTGGCACCTTCTGTGGGCAGGGAAAGTTCCCTCTGCTCCAAGCACTCAAGACAGAGCTGAACCGAGGTGAGTTGACATATCTTACAGACAGGAAGGGGATTCCAAGGATTTTAATATGTACTTCCCTCTGACACCTACACAGCCAAGGGTGTCATGTTATTTGACGGCCCCCTCCCTATTCTTTATATAGTTTGTATTTAAAGTATTGAAATAGTTCCATTTAGATCTAAACCTTGAAATCTGCACTACCTAACTTGGTGCTTTACAAAAACATTATCAAAGACCCTTAACTTACTCCAGCACACCAAACAGGTCAGACGGCTCACAAAACTGCTCTGATAATGGTAGAAGAAATACACTTTTTGTTTAGACCAAAATCTTTCTGTTTCCGTACTAGCTGGGGACTGCTTTCAATGCTTGATCCTGGACCAAGTGTAGCTGCCTTTTTCCTGAACTCTTTTCAGTTTCTCACTGTGCCTTTACCTTTGCATTTTCTATGCTAGCCTCCAATTTCCTAGAAATACCCTTTTTAGGTTTCGTCTGCACAAGTGCGCTTCGTGCTGTGTTTGCAAAATCTTTTGTGAATAGAAAAAACATTCTGAAAAGGAGCTTGAAACCAGCCCCTTACTTACCTGGACTTACCATTGGCTTAGTCCAATATCGATCTCTTTTACGTGCTTCTAATTGGCCAGCACGTCGTTTGCTTTCACTTTCTGCTCTCTGCTGCTTTGCTGTCCTGCCTTCGGGTGGATTCTGGTCCAAGTACTCCTTCCGGTCACTGCCATTGGTTACTGGCCAGTCTCCTTCCACTAACCACATTGCTTCCCAAGGTGCTTTGTTTTCACTTTCACAGTGTACGGGGCACAAATCACAGTGTACAGGGCACAAATCACAATATACGGGGCACATGTCAAACATTTAGCAACTTCTTTAAAGGGCAATTAAGAAGAATTGTAAAGTGCTGTGATAGAAAATGGATGCTACCAGTCTGGATACAAGAGGATTTACAGAACGTCTAGACTAGAGCACTAGGAGTGTTGGGGGGAGGGGTTTTACAGGACAACCCAGAAACAGTAAAACTGAACAGGATGACACAGTCCTCTTTGTCTCACAAAGATTTTGACTGCGCATACAGCAACTGGATCATATGACCCTACCAGAAAACAAAAAAATTACCATAACATTAAGACCAGTGTTAAAAATATTACACTTCCAGTCCTGCTCCAATTACATTCCACACTGCGTTCTGCTGAAGGTGGCGCATACGCTTCCTAAAAAATATATACATATTATAATATGAAAATAATACAAATCGTTAAATGTTATAACACAAACAAATAGAAATAGGATGCCGCAAAATCACCAGACCTACCAAATTCACTGAAAACCTGACAGTGGGGGGAGGGGTGAGGCCTGGGAGGGGGTGGGTCCTCGTGCCGAGAGGCACCTAAGAGACACTTTTACCTCCACCCAGGCCCCAAACCCCCTCCTAAAAAAAAACAAAAAAAGCAAGCTTGCTGAGACTGCTGCCGATGTCCTGGGTGTTTTCACACCCATTAAGGGACATCAACAGTTAAAAACCTCCGAAAACTACCTGAAAACCACTATTTACAGTGGTTTTCAGCTTGTTTTCCCTGTCACTGTGTGATATTGACTCTTCACCGTGTGACCGTGTGAATGGAGTCAATATTGTGAGTTGACAGGTCTTAGTCACTGAAAAACAAAGTAAAATAACCACTCTAATCGGGGATCTCTGATATAGTTATTTAGTACAATTGTGCTCATCAAACTCCACTTAGCAGATGATCAACTGACTACAGTACTTTTAAGAAACGTGTCACGCAGCGTGTCAAGCCTCTCTCTCGCATTCCTCTGAGCCGGATCATTTAATTGAAACAAAACAACCTTATTGAAATGGTAAGGCATTGAGGATAAAGAAATAAAATGTTAGAAATTAAACTTAACCATTTTCTCAAGTAAATTTACAGCAAATTGTTACTGGAAAATATGTCATGCTTTCTACTGGAAACTCACTGTCATTTTTGTATATACTGCTTAAGAAAGATGATGTTAGATTACATCTACGGCTTAAAATAACTCTTGACTTGAGCCGCAACTTTACATATGTTCCTCTACATGCCATTCAAAATAGTAATTTTTCAGTTTCAATAATAGAATCGCTTAATCATTTGTCTTTTGTTTGTTTCCACGACTAAGGGTCATAGGCCTTCGAATCACGTGTATAAAAACACATTTAATAATAACTGCGGTTGTGAACGCTTGTGACGCATGGTTGGTATAGAGACTATTAGGAGGAATTTGACATCATCCATGGAAAAGAAATACAAATGATTAATAGACACATAGAGAAACACCGATCAATGCTATATTTTACAGCTTAACCGGCAGTCACAAGTGCAGTTATCTTGCAGGCACTAGAGTCATGATTTGAATGGTGCAGCAGGGGCTTTGGAACCAGGACCAAAAGTTGTCAGAACTCCTCTAAACACCAAATATTGTTATATTGTACTTCTAAACTGGCAGTCATAAGTGCAGTTGCCATGAAGGCAGTTGGGTCATTATTTGAATGGTGCAGCAAGTGCAGTGGCAATGTGGCCAAAAGCTCTAGGAACCCCACTAAAAACAAATTATTACTAAATGTTACTACCAAACAGGCAGGCACGAGCGCAGTTATCTTGGAGACACTAAGGTCATGATTTTAATGGTGCAGCAGGTGTAGTGGCACCGGGCCATAATTTGTCAGAAGTCCTCTAAACACCAGGGGCATATTTAAGAGCCCCCAGCGCCACATTAGCCTGCCATACCATCACTTTTTTTATGGTAAGGCGGCGCTAAAGTGTCTTGTTCCAAGGGCCATATTTACAAAGTGGTGCACTGCATGCATTGCGCCACTTTGTAAACCCTCGCATCACATTAGAGCTCAGAGCAGGTTTTAAAATGAGATTCCCATAGAAAGGTATAGGCCTCCTTGCACTTTGCTACACTAGCATCAACATTTTTGATGCTACTGTGGCAAAGCTCCACAATAGTGTCAAAAAGTTTGACGCTATTGTGCCAATGACCACCATGGTGTGCCGTATTATAAATACGGTGCAACTTTGGTGTCGTTATGTGCCGATAGGTAGAGAGCAGGAAAAGTGGCGCATCAGCTCAGATGCGCCACTCTTTCTTAAATATGGGCCCAAATATTGCTATATTTTAGTACTAAACAGGCAGTCACAATTACAGTTACCTTGCATTTAAAAGGGGCATGATTTGAATGGCGAATGAATCAGTGGCACTCCCCTAACTACACATAACTTTATTCTAATGCAATGCCATATTAAATAAGGTACCTATTACAAGTTTGGAACCCGGGGATATTAATTCAACATACATCACAACATAAACAACTATTAACAGTTCATCAAATCTAAAACAAACATTATTATAACCTTTTTCTAATTTTTATAATCCAGTTTGATAGTAGGATAGAATGCTTTTCCAATGCTTGTTTAGCTTGCTTTCAGTTCTATACTGTTTTGTCTATGAATCTGTTCTGTTCTTGTGAACCTTGGTAAATCATGTGAAGTGCTCTCTGTCCACTTTTTTAGTCCTAGTTTCGTTTGTGTTTTCAGGCCCTTATCCACTAAAGGTCTGACTAGTTCCTATATTTTTTCCCCTTTGTGGAGATCCCAGGTTTGGATTCTTTCTTAATTGTTGTAAAGTCTTTCATCTTAAGCCCAGTCTGTGCTATAATTATCTGCGCTTGCCACCCAAATGTCTCCATCCCAGTTTTATGCACGCATTTCTATAGCGCAAACCTGTGTGAGGCTATGGTGTGAACAACAGATTTGTGTTTTGCTACCTACAAAAAGATGCTCTTTGGTTAGCCCCTAGTTCTGCCTGTTCACTACTTTGTGGACATTTTTAAACTATATTGTACATGACCTAATGAGGCATGAATAGACAGTCGTGCAAACCGCCGATCTTCCTGCCTCAGCAGTTTGTTTGAAATGTCCCAAAATGCAAGCAGTTCCGACACAGTCAACCTATGTCTTATTATATTTAACAAGCCCCAGATTTACTAATGGCTTGCACTGCCCTTGCATCATGGAAGGTGATGCAAAAGCAATGCAACCCCAAGTGAGATTTTCTATGCCACTCAGAGCCACATTGCGTAAATAGTAATAGTAAATCTGGAGTAATGCAAGACAGTGCAAGTTGCTGCCTTGTGTTACTGTTCCTGGAATGGCTTTCCATGGGAAGAGTGTGGGTGTGCTCACACATCCACACATGGTTTTTGGCACATTCCCAGATTGACTCATTCCGAAGATTACTATTGTTAGTAAAAGTGCTACGCCTTCACATGTGAGGCGTAACGAGGAACAGTATGTTTATTTGTCCCTTTTTTTCCTCTTTCTATGAGTGCTACATTCAGCCTCAGAGGATTCTTTTTGTGCAGGAAGGTGTCTCTCCTTGTACAATAACAATCCTGCCTGCAACAAAGACACCCTTGCGCTGTGCTGCAAGGGTGCCTGTGTTGGTACTCAGCAGCCACTAGTGGACCGGCCAGATCCAGCAGAAAGGCACTATGGCCCTCATTACAACATTGGCGTTAAAAACCGCCTACGGCCGCGTGGACGGCCGCCAAAAGACTGTCGCCACGGCTACCAGCCTTCAGCCATATTATGACCACAGCTGGATTCCCGCCAGAAGGATGGCAGAAATCCAGCTGTGGCCATGCCACCAGCAGCGCCATGCCAGTAGACCGATGCCAGCCCATAACACAGCCCAGTGGTGTTCTACTGGCTGACTCTGCTGCTGGCAGCAGCGCCCCGTCCCACCTCCTGCCGGAGGACCCCCTGAACACAGGTAAGTGGGTGCTTCGACAGGGGAGGGGGCGTTTTGTGTGTGTGTATGGGTGTGTGTGTGAATGTTTGTGCATGCGTGTATGCGGGTGTGTGTTTCATTTTGAATGTGTGTGCATGTATGGAGGCGTGAGTGCGTGTATGTTGTGTTGTGTGAATGCGTGTCTGCGTGTATGTATGAAAGTGTGTGCAGATGTGTGTGTGAATGGATGTATGCATGTGTGGATGCATGTGTGTATGGGTGTGTGTATGCGTGTGTGGGTGTCAAGGCGGGATGTGAACATAGGGGGTTTGGAGAGGTAGGGGGGGTGGGAGGGAGTCTGGAGAGGGAGTGGGGGGAGAACCCTATCAGTGACAGGGAAGGAATTCCCTGTCACTTATAGTGCCTACCACCATGGTTTTCGTGGGGGGTAAGGAAGCCACGAAAACCATGGCGGTAGGCGGGGTCATAATCCCGTGGGCGGAACAGTGACGGCCGCTGGGCTGGAGATAGATATCTCCAGTCCGGCGACTGTCACCGCCATGGCGGTCAGAGTGGTACATTGGCGGGTTGGCTTCAGCCAACCCATAGTCATAATATAGTGGCAAGTACCACAAAGCCTGCTGGCGGTACTTACCACCGACCACCGGGGTCATAGTGACCCCCTATATCTTAGATGATATTGTGCATTCCTGCCCTCTCCGTTTGACACGGCACAGCGCAGAATCTGCCCTTATTTGTTTTAAATGGAACACAAGGAAAAGGCCGGATGATTCGTCTCAGGTAATTAGGAGCCTTAAATAGTTGTTAGTGGTGACATTGTCTAGGATCTTTAGATGTTTTGATTTTAAAGGATAAGGTTGGTCAAAAAATAATCAGTAGTATTAACAAGCATTGGCAAAACCAGTAGGCCGCTCCTATGCAAGATCTATTGGCTTTGCCAATGGGTTTTAACCATGTTGTACACCAGCATGGCTGTTGTTCAGCATGGCTGAAAGTTAGTGGTGTAGATGAGATTGGCGTGGAGTAGAGTGTCATACAGTGGAGTGGCATGGAGTGAAGTAGAGTCTCATAGAGTGGAGTGGCAAAATAACTACAAATAAGCACTATACACTGCTTTGCCTCATGGAGGCATATCATTGGTGGTACAAGGACCTATTTACTAAAAAAGTAGAGAGGGCTTTGTGCCAAAAGTTTTCAGCTCCTTGAAGCAGACGTAATGTTGGAGAAAGATTAACATTTTTTCCATGTTTTGCTGTTCTGTACGGCACAAATACAAACTTGTAAGAAGTATGTCTAAGAATAGCATTTTTTACTTAAAGGGTAGCCTTCCAGTACACAACCTATGCTAGACATCATCCTCACCCTTGCACACTGGTGCAAGGGTGTGTACATGGCACAAGGCTGCCTGAAGTACACCAACACCTGGGAAGAGAAAACCAGTGCCATATCTCTGTAGATGTGATGCTGCTCCGTTCTCCTCATTTAAAGGAGCACAGCAGCATTAGTTGCTACACTATGTTGCATCAAAAATAAGTACATCTTGCCCTTTATTTCGAACGTACTCATAACCTCTCATTACTTATGACCTTTTACCACTTCAAAAGCTGTTCATCACACCTTATGGATTTTTTTCTGTTATTTTGTGCAGAAGCCATCTATGCAGGTACCTCGTCCATTGTAAAGTATATCTATGGTATGTTCCTTGCTCTAATGTATAGTGAATTGATACCATTTGGTTCGACTGTGCTATGGAAAAACATGTAAATAATTAAATGTGGTGCCCAGGCTTCCCCTAGAATCACTAGGCTGAAACATGCAATGGTATGATGTTGGGGTTGGAGGATGGAGGAATGATGGGCAAAGCTAATCTTAAAATGCGTATATTGGGTCTGTCATGGGTGGTAGGACTAGCCTTCCGAGCCCTTGAAGCCCCATTAAAGCATATATAAAAGAGATGGATGGAATGCTTGAATTAATCTTTGCTACTGGTAATCACTCAGGGCACATCCAGTCCATCATTATTTTGCACACCACATTTTGCACCTCACCTTGGACGCAGCCATATGCAAATAAGTCTTAATCCTGCCCCAGTCGGAACAGTGCAGTTCAAATTGCCAGGCCAAATTCTTTCTGAACCAGAATACAAGCAACACAACATCTGCTTTGCCTTAGTTAGGGCTCATCAGACAGGTAAAACTTGGTTCCTGTGACACAGTGTGTACAGCACCCACATCTGGGCCTACCCGTTCCACTTAAGGTGACATACTAAAGTATATAAAAAAGTAATGAATGGATTGCTTGAATTAATTTCGTCCACTGGTGATTTCTGATGACTGCATTCCAGTCCGTCATTATTTTGCATACCATGCCACCTCAGTGTGGACCTAACCATATGCAAATCAGTCTTGACCCTGCTTCAATGCGAACAGTCCATGCTAGGAAATGTCAAGCCAGGTTCTTCTTGAACCAGAACACAAGTAACCCAGGAGCAGTTTCATGCTAGTTAGGGCTTATCAGCCGGTAAAGCTTGGTTCCAGTGACATAGTGTGCACAGGTCCCACATCTGGGTATACCCATCCCCGATAGGTTGACACACTAAAGTATATACAAAACTGATGAATGGAATGCTTGAATTAATCTCAGCCATTGGTAATTCCCAAACTGCTCCTGTGGATGAGGATGATCCCCAAGTCACCAAATCTACCACTGTGCACAACAAACTGCTTGAAGTACCACTAGTATCAAGACTGCCACAAAATTTGTCACATACTGGTTTTTAATACCAGTCCGACTACACCAAGGTAACTCTGCACGCAAGCCAGAATGCTGGTGTGGCTGCAGCTCTCATGGCACTCTGCTGCATCTTTTATGGGACTGCCTGCACCAAAACACTTGATGATATACATTCGCACCTCAATATTCTCCGCTTCCCTGCATACACAATTCTGGGCTCACCCTTACATTCCCACTTAAGTCACGCAGGGAACACCAGATTGGATTAGCCTTAAGGGTGGCACTGCAAAGCATTTTGTCACACTGGGTCACGGGCCTGGTCCCCACACACCAGGCTGGCTCACTATCTGTGGTACAGCCTGGGGATGGAGAAATTGACCCTAACCCTCTCCGCCCGAGGCACATAATTTTCTGACTTTGGCACCCCTTCCTGGTCCTTCTATCATCTATTCCTAGAGCTTACTCCACATTCTCTGACTGACAGAGGTTATACCTGACTCTGACTAACGGTGTTCCCTTCTGGAACATGGCATAATAGTGATGACCAACATATCCGTACGTTCTCGAACACCGCTGTTTCCAGTAGGGAATTGGGGGTTTGTTATGATAATACTTGTTGAGCTTACATTAACATATGAATACGTGCCAAATTATCAACAAGATTTTAAGGTTAAAAATTATTATTATGTTCTAACATGAGCCAGTGTATTAGATACGTAGGTTACATAATGCACAGGGCAACGTACTTGTAAGCTTATTCAGTTCTTAAAAGAATAAGGATATTGCCTGCATCTTTTGTTTCTTATCTATTTCAAGTTTTGGTGGTTTAGGCTGCCTGCTTGATTAATGGTTAACAATATCAACCAAATACATATAATTGACATTAACATTTTGAGAAATACAAAATACATAAAAATGTCAGTAGACATGAAGGTCGTGTTGAGAGTTCTCGTTTTTAATTTAACAATAGACTTTCAATTATTGTATGTAAAGCTAACATTTTTGGACAAAACATTCACATCACAAATGTCCTTAGCTGTGAAGAAGTGCTTCTTTGATGCTGTTGCTTTTTACTTTCTGTGCAATGGGACTCTGATATTCAGACAACAGTGCAGGTGCTCTGACCTAAAAAACAATTCAACCTTGTCTGATTTATAATTGCGTTAAAACAATTTCATATAAGGCTATAGAATATTGTCTTCTATAAAACACGCACAGAGTTGCAAGATAAATCTCACATATGAAGTACTACACTGCTTTGCCATCCACCAGTGTGATAAAACAAACATTGCAGCCCTATTACTGTAGCTTGGCAGCTGGTGTAGTTAATCACCAGACATGTGTACAAATTACCCTTTCTGACATGTAAAAAACGTAATTTAAATAATGATTAAATGGCCACTATGTAGGCCATGCAGCCCACAACCTAGGTTGCAGGATATTTCAAAATAGGACATGTAGACATTTTACATTACGATGTTCTCATAGTGAGTAGAACCCAAAAATCAGTTTCACTGTCGGAAGGCTGGCTGGTGCATTGATAAACATTGGCAATCTGTATAAAATGTACTTTAGCAATAGCATGGCTGGGACCAACTGAATACAACTACAAAAACACAACTCTCAATGTGTACTCAAAGAACAACGTAATGTTGAACTCAATTTTATTATCACATTTTATAATATATATGAAAGTACAAGGTTTTACAAAATTACATTTTCAGTGGCTGAAGCTCTTGGGGATAAGTTACATTAGTCTTTCATCAGTCAGCCACCTAGTGAGTATTCTTGATTAGGTGTGTTAATTGCTCAAAAGCAGATAATATGTCCGTGGTCTGGTTTGGTGTTTCAATTTCCCTGACAGGTAGACTAGTTGGCCTGTGTCAAGTCACTTATTTTGGTACAAAGGGTCCTCCCCTGTCACATGCAGTGCCAGATGACACCTGAACAGAACCTTTCTTTGAAATACCAGTCATGCACTATAACACCAGTGTGTTGAAAGCTGCACACATAATTTGTTTGGACTGACCGCAGGAGGGGCCGGTCATTACCCTACTTACCCCTATATGTCAGTGCATAGGCTCAGCACAAGGGTTGATTTATTTAATAAGGGCCACTGTGGTATTACAGTAGGGCACACAGGAATTGCTGGCAAAGTGAGTACTGTTACCCTTTGAATTTTTAGGCTATTGGTTATGTATGGCTCAGGAGTTATCCCCACCCACATGCTGACTTCAGCCATACAAGGGGGACACAACACACCTTTTTGTGAAAACTCAGGACCTATGGAACAACAGAAAAACAACTTCACATGCTTTTTCAGACATGTTAGGCTTGAAGTGGGTAAGAATTTCTCTAATGTTGGGGAGCTGTTTCTGTGGCGCCTCACAGTGGTGAAAGCTGCATCTTGTCTGGTTATTCACGTTTCTGTTGGGGGCTATACTCTCAGTCAGTCACATCATAGCGCTCACTTGTGCATTATGCCCTTGTGCTCTGTTTGCTGGTGGTCCTGCAGGTGCTACTCCATTTCCAGGTGCATTGGCAGATGTACCACTGTTGCGTAGGTTCTCATTATCCTAATGAAACAACTGGATTTGGGCGGCAGAATCACGTGTACTCTGGGGGACTAAGTCTGAACCCACTACAGGTGAAACCTGTCGGCCTAACCTGGGTTTTGTTCCGACTAACTAGCAGTGCCTCATCTCCACCCTAGAGCAGGGATGATTGGGCAACTGAGCGCATGACACAATTGACTCCTCAGGGAAATCGTGGTCACTCAGATCTCATCTGTTTCTCTCAGTTACATTAGTCTCACATATGCAAGGACAATCAGAGGCAGAGTATAGTTCACTAAGGTTTTATTGAAATAACTGCATCTTAGATAGTAAAGCATTTATTGCAATAACTAGGACGATGAAGCATGACAGGATTAAAATTGTGACAAGGGGAGTAAAACATAAAAATAACGCTCCCATATTGTTACTACGGTTTTTTAGAATAGTTCCTACCTAGTCTATGTTGGAGCACAGCATGTTAAGCTCTAATTCTGCCCTTCAGGTTCCCTTGGGAAGACATAATCCCTCATACCTGAGCAAGAGGCCTGTAGTCTACATAAGCAGCAAAGCACTTAGCAATCAGCATACAGGCATGGTCATCTGGCTGGAATCTCCCTCTAATGTACATGGGTCAAAGTAGTGTTTTTATAATAAAACAGCTGATGTTCCAAGAGAGGATCCCCATGTAAGAGTGTGTATGTTTCTGTGAACATTAGAGACAAAGCGTACCACTTTTGCCAGCAATCTATCTTACTGCAGCCTTGCGAAAAGCACAGAAAGAAATGTCTTGTTTAAGAAAGCAGTTCTCACCTACGCAAAGAACAGCTAGATTGAGAAAATAAAACAAGACCGCAAATGTGGCTATTTGTTAAAATAATAAAAACGAAGCTGAATAAAATATATCTAGGTTAAAGTGCACAGCGGCAGGCTTAGTTCGGTAAAATAACATGTATAGAACTATAGCTTAAATGGGTACACAGCACCACCAGCCCCATCGGCCGTCATGGAGAAAAATCCAACAAACCCTCCTCCCAGGGGTCCTCTTACTCCTTCTCTCTTTCTCTTGTGCTTCAGTGATATGGGAATAAAACAGGAGAAGGCGGAGCAGGTGAAAAAACAAGCCCTATCTGTGTCTCTAAGAAAGCCTGTTCAGCAGTCCAGATTATTCTAGTTGTGTTTCATACCATGAACTTGGAATTCATGTATGCGTTTGTTGGCCTTCTCATGCCACTGTTAAATGAGTGGCCACTATTAGGTACTAAAGGAGACGGGCAGCTAGAATAGAGCTCTAATTCTTTCTCACACACATTCACCCTTCAAGAGTCTGAGCTGCCGGTTCTGGTGTTCCTGCTTATCTTCCTATTTTTCCTAATTTTGCACTATTTCTAGGGCCTGCCCCCTCTAAAACCATGGATTTGCACACCTGCAGTCTTCCCTGTTGGACTCATCCCATTCCTACCTACTGGACCAGTCTAAATCCCTAAAATGTCCTGTCTAGATGACACCTTTAGTGCAGTTTAACACATTACAAGCAATAGGAAACAAATCCATACATCAATCTCTCCGTTACCTTTGATGCCTGGGGAAGACGCAGGAACATGTAACAGACAGATACCTGCAGACAGGCGCCAATGAACAAGCTGCGCATTCTTGTTGTTGGAAGAAAGAAAGCCTTGTCAGTCTGCTACGCCATTCTCAAATGAGAGGCTGACTTTACTAATTTGTTGTGCCAACTTCAGAACGAGGCTATGTTTAGTAGAAGGGCGCAGATGAAATTTGCAATCACAGGACAGGAAAAAAGCAGTGTGCAACAATGCAGTGTACACACAAAATTGCAACATATTAAAAGGAACTAAATGATAGCTAGTATTAAGGCAGTTATGTAAAATTCCGTCCTCATCTGTAGGAAACAGATTTTATTTCCACATCTGTATGACCTAGATTTCCATTTTCCATTATGTTTTTAGAGCTCTGCTTACTCTCTGCTCTCTAAGTGTGTGTTTGGAGAGGACAATCAATGCCCACAGCTCCCAAGTACTCTCAGTAACAATGGGCTAATTCATACCAGGGGTTTGCTAATGCAGAGAGCTTTTACACCATGAAAATGTTGCTGCACCTGTTATTTTAACGTGTTTGCCCCAACAGCTAAAATAACAAAACGGGTAATGTTAAGAGATTTAATGTAAAGATGTGGGTGTAGTTTTTGTAAACACCTGGCTCGTTTCATGGGACTGGCCATACCCTTTTGTCCCTTCCGTTGCGGGGATATATTTTTTCTCTCCCCACGCTGACAAACTTTTGATATTTACTCCTACTTTTTTGCAATCGCCACTTCCCAAGGCACACATAAATAAATATATATGGCATATATGTCCTTCCTAAAGATATATTGTTGTGTCAAAGCTTTGTTGTATTTTGTGTACTGGAGTCTTCAGCCCCCAACCAGGCAGTTGAAGCACCCATTATATTCCTCACAGTCTCTGAGATAGTCATCAGTCAGCCCTTTTGCTAAAATCTTGACCCCAATTGTAAGAAAACGGAGTGTACAATATTTTCCTGATTCTCACTATGACTGTTTATTCTTTATTGTATTTGTCTCCCTCAGGTGATTATCCATTAGGTGGCAGCTCTGCCACTGTGCCTGCCAGCTCCAGCTCTCCCCCCTCTGCTCCTGACAGTCCAAGAGATCCCAAAGATGGCACCTCAACACAGCACCTCACTCAGGGGCCATCAACAAAGAGTTGTCTCCAGGACCCCGATGGCGTTCTAAAGGCCGACCCAAAGGATCCCAGCAAATTCTACACATGCGTCCATGGTCAGATGTTTGTCTATGAATGCCCAGCAGGGCTGGTATTCAAAGATGACTGCAAATGCTGCAATTGGGCATGAGTGCTGTGCTACAGCTTTTCGGGTTCTGCTTTGGGGTGCCTGGTGCAGCCCCCTGCACCAATCGTACACTGTAACCTTTTAAACTCTGAGGAGGGTCTGGAGCCAAACAAATTAAATCATCATATATTTATTTTCAAAACAGAGAAAAAGTCTATAAATCCAAATGTATAATAAAGAATGCTCAATATACTGTCATCTTACAAATTTATTATTTACAATAATCAAATGGTTAAAATAATGGAGAGCTCGTTATTAGATAATCAGCAGAGAGTAAACAGATCCCTATAAGAGTGAGAAACCAACATTGCAGACTGTAGCGAACTTAGTTAGTTCTTTTAACTCCTACTGGCGAGAAAGCTTAGCCTTCCAACTGGAGTTACACACAAACCAACCTACTGAGATATCCCGTTATACACTGATCTTTTACGCAACAACATCAGGCCTCACATTCATACGCTGAGAACCTGGTGCCAATCATACGTTTCTGGTGCAGCTGTAGGCTAGGAAAAAACATAACATAAAATGTATTGCCAAAAAAGTCTTAGAAATACCCTTTGAAAAACCACAAATAAAAACCCTTGTCATGACAGTAGTACTCTATTTGAAAGCATGCATTTTTAGATTGATGTAAATCCTCTCAGCAGGGTAAGTAATATTACCATTTTAATAAGTTGTCGTGAGGCCTTGAAAAGATTAACACTTTTCTATTTCTGTCATTCACATTTGAAATATTTCTCACAGGAGATTTGCAGAAGAGCCACCATCTAAGTAGTAGAACTCCCCCCACACTTTCTGTTCAGAGTCTAGATTCGGACATGACATGATTTTATGGTGTTCAGGCACCACCATTCACACAGACACACACTGACGGATCCGAACATGCTCACCGTCAATGACTCATTGACAAACTAATGGAGTAAATGCACCGTCACATATTCAGTCACAGACATGGACTTGTGTTCGCCGCCACTCACTCAGACACATTTTCTCCTGTATATACTTACCGCACCTGATTTAGCTGTAAACCACTGGAGAGAAAGGCACAGGGATGAAGTCTGAATCACAGACAGCGACATGTGTTCACCCCCCGTATCTCACTCAGGCACATTCTGAGGGGACAGGGAGGGGACAGGAACATGCTTACTGATATTGACTCAGTGATACACCAATAGAATGACAGGCACTGTGATGTAGTGACACTCAAAACGTGCGGGACATGCTGAAGGGCAAGCTTTCCTCACTCAGAACACATCTAACACATGCAGAAGTGCAAGCTTTCCACACTTACACCAGGTTTACACATACAGAGGTACAAGCTTCATTCACACAGACCAGGTCTAGTATATGCCTAAGTGCGAGCTTCCCTCATACCCATGAGATGCAGACCCTCAAGATTCCCTGAATCATAACATGTCACACATGCAAATGTGCAAGCTTCTGCTACTCAGAATTTATCAAGGAATTGTGGGGGAGGATGCTTCACTCACTCAGAACAGGTCCTGCACATGTAAAAGTGGAAATCTCCCACTCGCAGAGCATGTCCAGCACATGCAGAAGTGCAAGCTGTTGTCACTCAAAGCAGATCTAGGAGTTACAGAAGTGCAAACCTTCCACACTGAGATCAGGTGTACACATGCAGAAGTGCAAGCTTAACTCACTCAGAATATCTAACACATGCAGGACTGCAAGCTTCCCTCACTCAGAACCTGCCTAATACATGCTATGGTGGGTGCTTCCCTAAACCAGAATTGGTCCTGCTTATGCGAGCATGCAAGTTTCCCACACTCACAACATGCCTTCACGATGTAGAAGTGCAAGCTTCCGTCACTGAGAACAAGTCTAACACATTCGGAACCTCAGACCAGGTACTCAAATGGAAAAGTGCCAGCGTCACTCCAACTAGGTCTACCACTTGCAGAGGGTTAAGCTTCCCTTACTCACAACAGGTGCTGCACTTGCAAAATCACAAGCTCACCTCACTCTTAACATGTCTATGAAATGCAGGGGTTCAAGCTTGTCTCTCTCAGAACATGTCCAGGACAAGCAGACAGGCAGGATTCTGTCACTGACTGTGTGTGGAAATCTTGCACTTCTGAATGTATTACAGTAGTTCAGGAGTGAACTCGTCCCTCTATAAATAGAAACCAATGAACTGGTTAGTGGCAGTCTACTAATGGTTCAGCCACACTTTACACATAGGAAAGTCATTTTTTGATTTGCCTATAACATTTGACCCCAGGGACAGATTTGCACAAACTTTACAATCCCTTAGTATATTCAGCTGTAGTTTGGCATGCCAGGTTTGAACAAGATATGTGACGGTAAAAAAGTTAAGGGGGTGAAAAAAGAAGTGTTTTAAATTGTAGCTATCATATATCATATAACATTTTCTGTGCCTCCGGCCCAAACTGCTGAATGGATCTGCACTAAAATTGGCATGTGATAACGCGTCCACCCCTTATAAATTACCTGTACCTGGACACGTTGGAGGTCGGTGAACCTTTTAGCCGAGTTGGGCTCTCCTCATCCTTGAATAGTCGGGTCACTTAAATCAATAATCAATAACTGTTGTGCGCGATAGCCAATACTCAATTAGTAGATCAAAATAACACATTAGGAATCAATAACAGTTGATATTTCGACGCACCATGACCTTTCAGTCATGAATAACCACACCGGTTTATTAAAAGTTAGTGAATTTATTTCCCTATATTAACAAAGCTAGCACAATGTATATAAGTCTCAAAACCAAATGATATATGTATACGAACATTACTAGTTGTCCATAGCGGCGCAAGAAACGCAATCTACAAAATATCTGAATGATAGTACATTCATTTATGGCAACACAAATCACTAATATAAGCAACTGAATTTGACTAATTTCGTACATCGGTCAGCATGACAAGATTTCAATTCAACATGGTGCATCAAGTTCATACCTCGACTAACCTCTAATTAGCATTGGCATGTGGGGCTTCATGCAAAACGAATTTAGTCAACACAAATTTGGAAAACTCCTAGCTTGGGCCCTATCAAAATAGCAGTTGGTACCTAAAAGGAAAAACACAATGCATAATACAATTATCCTTTCATATTTACCAATTACATTCAGCATTCAAGAAAGTCTTCGTCCTTCAGGTACCGGTTCAATCAGCGTGGGGCAAAGTTAAGGACAAGTTTCCTTGCAGCAGCAAGGAGAATGGGACAAAGTTACTGCATGGGTAAGACGGGGTAAATTAAAGTTAAAGTCTCTAGGGTGAGAATTCTCAAAGTCTCTTTCTCAGTAATAGAGAAAAGGGCATCAAGATGTCGTCTAAGATGGCGTCTGGCGTTTGGCTTCAAAGATGGCATCAAGGAAAAAAAATGGCTGACTTCTCTTTGTCCAGTGGGTTTAAGTAAGAAACATTCCAAATTCTACAGGGTCTTCCATTGGAGGGTTCATAGGGTAGCTTCAAATTGACAATGAAAAACGTCTTTCTACTAGCACTCTTTTATGCATACATTGTCCTTGGAGCCTTGGAACACAAGTTGTAACAAGGTTTGCCAATTATTTTGATATCTATACCCTCATTGTACGCACCTGAGGACTGACCTTGGATCAGAGGGGATGAAACCGGCCTAGTACGAAACCTTGGAGATACGTGTATTAGTCATCTTCTACTGGAAAAATACAACTTCAAGCAAGAATATATGTTACATTAGTTCAAGGAAAAGCCACGCAATTAGAATTTGAGACCAGGCAACTAGGCCAAAGCCTCTACTAAATTTAAGCTAAGCACAAACAGTTTCAATAAGAAATCATGGTACACATTTGCAATTATGACGGATTTCTACAATTTTCAATTCTTCATGATTAATAAAGCACGTTTATAACATTGGCGAACTACCCCAAGGGCACAATTTCCCCCGTACATTATTTTCTTTTCTAAAATCACACTACATTATACGATTTTGGTTACATGATGCGTGAATATATGTAGGACCCTCTTTATCTGCGCCATCACATGGAAGTAGAACTTTGCTTAGAAAGCGTGATTTTTGTTGGTTTGGGTTTAGTGTCAAAACTTTCAGTTGTCTTTGAGGTCTAAGCAGTTAAACAACTTGCTGTGTGGTCTTTAAAACATTAATAGTGTTTTATATCTCTGCAAATGGGAGTTTGCTAATTATCCATAAGTCCAGGAATCTACAAAAAAATAGGAGGGGTGAACAAGGAAACCTTTTTTCCCATAGTCCCTTTCGATAGTATGGTTTAAAAGTGGGAACCCTAGTACCGAAAGACCTGATTGGCTACTGCAAATCAAAAAATTATCTTACGCCAGCCAATTCAGGATACAGGGCACTGTCCCCATATCCAAATCAAAGAGAAAAGAAAGTACCTATTGGTGGGGGTTAGGGGTGAGCATAACCCTGCCCTCGCTCCCCCCAGTAGTAGAGTGACCCTCAACACGATGTGCATTACTTTACATTCGAAAAGAAAAAGCCAGAAAGCTTAAAGGATTGCAAAGTACAAGTTCTGATCCACAAATTCCCCAGCACCTAAAACCGATGCAGGGAACATCTGTACTGAGACCGGTACCTTGGTCCCCAGCCACCATTTTAGGTGTCGGGGACACAAGTCAGAAATCAGAATTGTGTGTCTGAGGCAAGTTTCAGGGCATGACTCTTGTATCGGAATCTCAAACTTCACACACTTTTTTGTAGAGGGAAAGTCAAATCACGTATTTGGTGGGAGTCAGCTAAAAATGGGTTTTCCCAGGGTGTTCGGCCATATATGTTTAAGCATGTTTGTTTATCCACTGTTTTTTTTACATTTTGCAAATTCCATGAGGTTCACAACGTTAAAAAAAGGCAATGTAAGGGTAAGAAAAGTAGAGCATAATTCGTTAGTAAACATGATTGATCCGAGTGAGATCAAGCAAAATATCCATTCCTTTGACCCAGAAGACGGCAGTGCCATTCTGCAAACACGTCTGCATTGAAAGAGGTGTGATTAGTAGCCTAGAGCTAGAGGGAAGAGGGTGAGTCCTGAGTCCAATGTGGCAGGAATCCATTATAAACAATTACAAACCCCAGAATGACCTCCACTTACTCATAGCTGCCAAGTTTCCCAGGTTCAGGGTAATCTGCTGGTCCAGTCCTGTTTTTTTCCTTTGAATTCTGGGACCTACAGTCCTATTTTATAATTGAATTCTGGAGCCTGTGGTCGCGTTAATTCCAAGAAAAAAACAGGACTGGATCAGCACGTCACGCGCTGACCTGGGAAACGTGGCAGGGCTGCTCACTATGAAATATTTTAAACAATGCAAGACAATGGAGAGCCACCCATTCTGCTACAGTAGTCTTTATATTGCCTTCAACTGCCCCCACTGCCTTCCATCTGTCCGAAGAACACAATACAAAGAGGGCGCACAGCAACTCCACTTAAGCCTATGTAGGGTTTTCTGTTTCCACTTTCTATGTTGCGTTATTTTCAATAGGGTTTAGCAGTGTTTTCAAAATTATTAAAAGCCAGCGTTAATCAGTGTTTACTATATACAAAATCATGTGGCTATTGTTCTCCTGTGATTATGGTAAAGTGTAATTTTATTACTGTTTGCTTGTTGTACTGACATTGTAGCATGACATAAAGGCCCATATTTATACTTTTTTAGCGCCGCATTTGCGCCACTTTTTGACGCAAAAGCGGCATAAACTTACAGAATACAATTGTATTTTGTACGTTTGCGCCGTTTTTGCGTCAAAAAGCGGCGCATAAACGGCGCTAAAAAAGTATAAATATGGGCCAAAGTGTATATGTCACAGTGATACATGTACATTAGAAGCTTGGATTCTATTATCGGAAGAGAGTATGTGGTAAATTACTGTACCAGTAGGCAATGCTGTTGGGAGCCCAGTGGTGGGCAATTATATGATAGATGTGTTCAGTATTCGGTGTGTGAATAATGTTTTGTCACTCCTGTGCTGTTGGGTGTTACGAAAGTGATGCAGTGATATCCAACAATATGCCACATTTTTGTTGAGCTGAATGTGAGTGCAATGTTGAGTCAAACCTGCCCTGTAGGATATTTGAATAAAGTTCTATCTGTCAGCCTATGCATTATTTTGTCTATACCTCTTCCCACACAGAAAGTGTTAATAATTAAAAATATCATAGTAAAGACGGCCTACCTTACTTAATTGATCACAAACAAACTATGACGAGACTAGCATAGAGGGTTTGAGCACCTGCATATTAACGTTCTAGGGTTTAAAACCGGTGAGATAACATGGGGGGCTATTGCACTTGCTCAGAAGATCTTTGTGAAATCTCTGGTCACAGTTTTAAAGCATCATAAAAATAACTGAGCTGGTTAATGCGCTTGCTGTGTGGCGGTGCATATAACATATAGGCCGTAGATCGGTATTCTATGCAAGATAGTGCATTGATTAATGCTTATGTTGCAGAGATCCTTGTACAACCTTCTGGTCCCCAGTTACAGTCCACTCTGATATGTGCTGTGCCCACGAGGAGCTGCATGCAACCTGCAATACTTTTGTTTCAATTTCTGCAAGTTCTAATTCAAGCTTTAGCTTTCCTAAGGTCGCTAAAATAGACTGCTTTGGGAGCAATAGACACTTATCTCTATTGATGTCCAAAGTGGCAGGTTCCATACAGGATACAATTCCAAAGAAGCACCAGGGGCCTTCTTATTCTTCAAGCAGCCTTAGACCTAGGACTTCAGCACACATACTCAAGTCAGGAGCGTGCCCAACCCGACTTGCACTGATTCAAACAAGGGCAAAGACAGTGCTGCTCAAAATGTGGGACCAACCGAACCTGCACGGACTCAAACAAGGGCAAAGACAGTGCTGCTTAAAATGTGTGACCAATAGAACCAGCACCGATCGATTCAAACAAGGACAACAACGATAGCGCTACTCAAAATGCATGGGTAAAGACAGTGCTGCTCAAAATGGTTGTGACCAACCGAACCTTCACAGATTCTAACAAGGGCAAAGAAAGTGCTGCATCATCAGGAAGTCTTCAGGGGACACATTCATCCAGCACTCCGGCAGCGTTGTGGGCTGTTCAAAGGAACAGTGCAATCTAAGGTCAAGCTCTGTGTGTTCCTTAGCGAGTAGCATAGCTACACCCGTAGAAGAGCAAAAGCAGGCGATGGAAAAATAAGTTAAATTGCTAAACTTCAGGGAAAAATCAAGTGACAAGACTGAAGCGTTTAAAATAATATCTTACAAGCAATGGAAAAGCCAATAGCTCTTGCTTCTGGGAGGCGTTAGCTTTGCCCTGCCTTTTGGTGATGCTGTATATAATTGGCTAGAACGTGTGTAGTGTGCCCAAAAGTAAATAAAAAAAATAAAAAAAAAACACAGAATGACATGGCTGCAGCAACTGGGTCATTTTGTAGGCACACACATGTATGATGTGTATTTGTGCATGCGTCATTCATTGCACATCAGCATACATGCCAAAAGATTCGAGTCAGATGGGAGCCCCCCGAGTTTTGAAGCAAAAAATGGCTTTATTTTGGCTGTCTCCCACCTGAATTTGCCTCTGCTTCAGTAAAAGTCAATGGGAGAAGTACATTCTCCTGATACATTTTTTTAAATCCCCCCCTTACCTCATCTAAAATTTAGGCATGTGTGCATCAGTACCTACAAAATGTCGGGAGACATATATATTTTTTAATTTACCAATCCAAGCAGCAATTTGATGCCTGTTCTCTAAAACAAAATAGTAAAATAAGATGTGTTTTTTTAAAGAAGACCGGTGCTGGGGAAACAGAGAAGCAGTTGAGGAAGCAATAGAGAGGGAAAGGAGAAAAGTAGCACATGAGGGAGAGCAACACAGGTGAAAAAGAGAAGCACATGAGTGAGAAAGCAACATAGAACGCAGGGGAAGCAGTGATCTTGGCAAGGGTGAAGCACAGGAAAGAGAGAGATTGCAGCACAGGAGAGATAGCTTGCAGCACACACGTGACAGCAACACAGAACATGGGTGGGTCGGTATTGGATGGGGCTTGGAGAGGCACATGAGGGAAACAGTTGGAGAACATATGCAAGAACAAAGTAGTTTCCTAAAAGTGAGCGGTGGAGAGATAAAGGCCAGCCAGTTAGAAAGATGCTTAAGAGGCTGTGCTTCAGGGGAGAGGCAAATGTAAGATGGACAAGCTGGGACAAGGACAGCCATTGAATAGGAAGCAAGCAAAAGACAGTGACAATAAAGAAACTGATGGTAACCAATGACCGGGCTATAAGTCAATATAAGTTTGTGATAGCCCATAGCAGGTCTTGTCTGGTAGGCTCAACCTCAAAATAAATGTGTCTCCAATGCTCTACATTCAGGTTCACTGTCGCATTTGACACTGCTAAGCAATGATTCATACAGTTTTAGTTTCTTTCATGCACACCTTCATTTGAAGCGATGTAGTTAGTAAACCTATAAACAGTCCTGCAAAACAAGGAGGGTGTTAGCATTAGATGCTCACAATCATAGAGGGGACATTTTGTAGCTTTGCATAACAATATTGCACTGTGCTTGTTCTGCAGCATAAACCTGTGCAGACTTCAATAGGTTTAAGAATGTTTTGCCTCATCTCCAACAAGGTCTTGTACTAAGGCCCTCATTCAAGAGATGCAAAGTGGCAAGAAGGAGTAATGTCTGCGGTTTATTAACAATTTAAAAAAATTGATGTGTGAAGCTGCTGAAAATGTAACTCATGAGTTGGTGATTGTGCATTACATGACGCCTGGAATCAAATAAAGCCGCATATAAAGGCGATGTGAAAAGTTTACAAACATATTTTACGTAGTTTAAGCTAATATTTACTTTTGGAAAAAATGATATTCCTTAGTCACAACATGGGCATGTCTTTAATACCTGAGTTTGCAATGCTTTGGCTCTCTCATGCGTTAAAGTAGTGCTATGCAGGCATTCAAGAGTATTGGTGGGAAAAGGTTTCAACTGAAATAGCTCATTTTCAGTTGAAATAGATAACTTGAAACCCTAAGCATAAATATTTTTTTATTGTTTTATTTTTTATTTTTACAACGTACACATTTCTATACACAGGATAGGTACTGTCACGGCTTATAGCTTGATCAATATAATTGTGGTCTATTGATACAGACAGAAATGTGTGAATCTTACACATTTCACATTAGGGGTTCTAGGCAATGTCTTGCATAGACCCCACTTGAAGCAACCCGCTACAGTAAGGATTGCGCTGACGCATTGTCATCCACTGAATTTCCTTCTTGTGATTGCTGTGGGGCTTGCTCCATACTATGGGGAAATTGATTCGGGGTCTACTGTGTCTCCAGTTGTGGGTAATTGCTCTCCATCCACTTCCCTGGTTTCCTTACCAATCAAATATGTCTGATATGGCCCCAGTAGTTTTTTTTGGTAATTCTTTGGAGGGTGGAGGGGGCAATGCATTGTATGCATCTGTCTGTGTGTTGCAATATGTCATGTCCATGTGCCAATCATTCAGTGTGCGTAGATTAGTGCTTTGCTTTCATAAGGCTGTGTTTTAACTATAGACTCCAGCATGGTTTTTAAACCTAACCTGCCAAGGAGATATGATATGACGTATTATGTAGGATGCTTGGGGCAGATATCTGTTGCATTTGTTTGCGGAACTCGAGATAGGTTATCAGTTCACAGCTGAAATCCCGGTTTGGAAACCTGGAGTTACTGTGCGTTAAGGACACCTCTGAGAGCCCAAAAAAAACAGGGTCTGGGGGTGACCCTTGGAAGAAATTCTTTATGGCCCAAAGAAAACAGGAGGAAAGACGTATCATATGCAACCACAGATTACCTGTCGTCTTCCCCAGGTGTGCTGCCAAATCCTGGCAGAAGGTCCTGGCAATCCTCTACACCCCTGTGCATCAACAAACAGGAAGTCGTCCAGATAATGGGTGACTCAACCCTTCTTGCAATGCTTGATGACTGCCCATTTCAAGATTTTTTTGGGGGGGTTAAAATTGACCACGGTTTATTACACACGTTGAAGAGGTAAACTTCCTTGTCCAGCTGTTGATTGTGGAAGGCCTTGTGCGGCCCGTGCACCCGGATTGGCCGGTTTAAAAGTTGCCCACCAATCAGGGAGCATCATTTTCACTGGCTTCCTTTGCCCGATCCGGGCTCCATCCTGTCCCTGATACACATACACACATTTTCACACTTACATACGCTCTCACATAAGCACACTCTCACCAGCAAGCACTCACACAACATACATTTAAAGGCATTTTTTACTTACCTCAGCTGGCATGGAAGGGCGTATTGTACTAAATTTTTAGTACAATAATAGTGAATAATATGTTATTATTCACTATTTGTGTTATAAAAAATTGACAGAAAACATAGTGAGTGGAGCCCAATCTGACGTCCATAAGGACGCTGCCACTGTGTTCCTGGCACTGAATTTGCCACTTCTGACGCCAGAGGTCGCAAAGGCAGTGCCAGGGGACGCAAAGGGCAAGCCAGGGGTAGCAGCTCCAACGCCTGGTGACCCCTAAATTTTGTCCATGTGTACCATGCTGCTACACATGCTGTACCTCACTTTTATACTTGTAAGGCAGCGCGGACTGCTGCTAAACCTGTTGTGTGTCTGTGAGGGATCTCTGCACCGCTTCTCCTGAGGCCATCTCCACCGTGGCTGTTATGTGAGGTAGGGGCCTAAATTGTTGCTGGACATGCTGTAGCTGTGTTGGGTGCTAGCGAAGCTTGTTTAAGGTTTTTCCACTACACCAAAGCTTAACGACTGCAAACATGAACATTTCTTTCAGTTAGCAGGCACCTTGGTGAGAAGGCCTATTCCTTTTTTAGCTCTCTGTCCCTCCTTCAGCTTCAGACCACCCAGCTCCACTGAACTTCTACCCATTCCCCTTCCCTTCACTTTCACCCAGACTGACGCTGTTAGTGTTTGTGCTGTTTTAAAGTTGTTTATAAAGCAATCCATTCCTCTTCTTTGGTCGTGTGTGGTGGTGGCTCGCTGGAGGGAAAAGGGGCGGGTGGCGCATGGCAAGGGGAGGACAAAAAAAGATATACTAATAAAAAAAAAATCTTACTCTGCTCTGATCCGTTCCTCCATTATAGGTACAGGCTCCCAGCCTGCCCTGCGTCCAATCCTAAAGCTGAACAGCATGAAAGCAGCTTTAGGATTGGATGGAGCGCCCAGCCAGGGTGCTCCGAGGCAGAGTGGAAGTCTCTGCCCACTGTCTCTATCCCAGAAACACAGTGCCAAACATACATGCGCACTGAGGGGGAGTGCTGTGCACTTCCCCTTCCGTCCCTGTCATCACCCATGGCCCTGTCCCTTTGACAAAAAAAAGATATTGAACATAGGCTCATATTTATACTTTTTTAGCGCTGCATTTGTGCCACTTTTTGCTGCAAAAACGTCTCAAACTTACAAAATACAATTGTATTTTGCAAGTTTGCACCGCTTTTGCACCAAACAATTACGCAAATGCGGCACAAAAAAAGTATAAATATGGGCCATAGTTTATTATCGTTTTCTTGTAAAAGTTTTGCAGCTGCTGCTGGTGAGGGCGGGTGGGGTGTGCTCATCCACCATAGCGGAGGAGCCGCCTCTGGTCGTGTGATTCAGATTACCAAAGACTTGTCAATTTTCTCGACTGTCCTTAATCTTTAGACACACATTTCCAGATCATCCTCTATTTCCAGATCATCCTCTACATGAACATGAGAAACAAAAAGATACATGGAGACCTGGGCCCAGATTTATCACAGGATTAATTTGCCCTTGCATCCCACAGGGTGACGCAAGGGCAATGCAATCCTTTAGTCGGAGTTATCAAGACACACAAGGCCACCTTGCGTGGCCCTACGTAGCTTGATAAATCTGCAAAATAAAAATTGCAGCGCCGGTCTGGTGTGGAAGCATGACATCCAATGGATGTGTGGGGGCCTGTACTTCTGAGTATTAGAAGTGTCAGAGCTGAACCTGTGCTTTTATATCTGGTGTCTAGGAACTGTGTACTCTTTTTGATGTGTTTAGTATTTTGGAAGGCCGTGCACTTGACCTTACTTAATCTCCCCGTCCCTCTCTTTTTTTGCTATCACTAAACCCCCAACAGTTCTAACCATAAAAAATAGCATTCTCTTCCTCCAAAAGGACACATTCGTCAGAACGCTGCATGTAAACCAACTCCTCTCCAGATAGAAACAGCACTCCGCTGTTCACAGACAACACATAACTTCACAACACAGAACAGGATAAGTTGTTGGGGACAGGGCCAATGCTAGGTCTTTTGGGGCCCCGGGCAAGATGAGAATCTATGGGGTCCCCTAATTTGCATTCAATGTCACATGAAATGACATCACAGGTAATGACATCACACAACATATTACAGAAAGTGCCATCAACTGGCTGTTGTTGAAGTGACTTTTCAAGAAGCAACTTTCCTGGTGTAGATCTCAGCCAAACAATAAAACATAAACAATAACACAAATGAATACATAGATTTTAAAGTTCTTTTTAAGAGGAATTACTTTATATGAGTCTCACCGGATGAAAGGCTTGGCCTAAGTTTCTCCAAAACGTATACCTTTGATCAAACTTTAACAAATTGGCTCCAGATTAGTGCATTATGTATGTATGGCATTTTAATATAGTGGGAACCTAGCTAAAGGGTTGGAGAGTGCTGTACAGTGTGAAAGCCAAAGAGAAAGTCAACATGTGATAAGAGGAGTAAATGGTGGACTGTTTCTACATCATGATGTAGTGTGTTTAAAGAGTTCAGTATTCAGCTGCTTTTTAAACTGCTCCTGGTTTGTGCTGTCCAGATGGACATGGGGATATTGTTTAAATCATTGGTGCATAGATGGAAAAGGCCTTTTAGCATTTTTTTTTTATTCTTTTGAACACTTCTTCCATTTAAAGGAGTCCTTGCTGCAGGTGTGCAGAGAGCCACTGGAGATGACAACCTTCTTGTCCAAGTAGGCAGGGTTGCCAGTCATTTGCAGTTGGTATTTCTATAATGTGAATCTACACAAAGGGCAGCATAGTGCTGTACAGGGTAAAATAAAAGCATACAATCAAAAAGTAACAGTAAGGGTAGCTGGTTTGCTAACTGTTAATGCATTGTGATGGCTTTGTAGATGACACAGCTGTTTTTGAAGATAGTACAGGCTGGCAAGGGGAGCCTGTGAAGTTCCATCAGGGTGCAACTATATTGTCATATTTCTTCTGCCACTCGTTGGTGTGCTGCAGTGTGTAGAATGCCGCTAGGGGTGAAGCGTGTGGACTAACATTCCAAGATGGTTTTCTAGGTACTCAAAGCAACATAAATATGTGGCATAGAAGATTTTTGAGCAAGAAAATATGAACGCAAATAAAACAGTTGAAATAGCTTGCCTTCTAATAAACACATCACTCACGTCCCTGCAAAATACTAGAAAGTACCATAGTAAAAGCATATGTTGGCTAAAAAGGTTTGGTGTAATGTGCCCTGAGACATGGCTGAAAGTCACCCAGCAATGCCTCTGAATCCTTCAAATGCTCTGATACTAATTATTAATATACACTTACATGGTGCCAGAGTGCATTTCCTTTTGTAAATTAGAATTATGTAAATTCAAATAACAGTTTTGAGATACATCTCCTTTCACTACCACATGATGATTTCTCACAATTTTGTATAACACATGCAAAGCTCACGTCCAAAATGCAATTAAATGATGGTGCAAGCCTTCTTCACTAACTGATCCATTTCCTTGGGCCTCACAGTGCTGGACTATGGCTGCAAGGCCTAGGGAAGGGCATTTTGTGTGTGGCCAGTATTTTACCATCATGCCCGTTTTTTATCATCATGGCTACTACTGTCATGTCTAATAAAGAGCAAACATTTAAATTGAACTTCCTGGGATATAACTATGTAGCATAAACAATTCCTGACTCATCAGCAAAGTAAAATCTTTCCCATTGGAAGGGTGCAGAATTAAAAATGCAAATGGTGTGCAGAAGAGTTCTTCAAATTGGGGGTAGGACCCTTTGGATAGCCTCAATTGATTTAGGGGAGAAGCATTTATTATGTCCAAAGGACCAGAGACAAACCTCATGCATAAACCAGGGCTGCGTTTTTAGTGAAGTACAACAGATTGAAAGTGAGCAGCTCTATAAGGGGATATCAGTTATGTGCACAAGTGGAACTGGGATCTGGGGATATTAACACCAGTTTGCAGACAGGAAAGTAACTGGAAAGAATTATTCCTTGAACTTTGGTAGAGATCAAAGAACCCCCTTCTCTGAGCCTTTCAGTGCTTGACCAAGATTGTGAGGTCCAAGGGAGAAGGGTCCCCTGTGGATCCCACCCATGGGTCAGCACTGTAAAGCTAGAGTATGGCCCTCTTGAGTCATGCAGCACTTGACTATATCTGTGAGGCCCACAGAAGGGAGGGCCTTTCCCTGATCCTTTCTCGCTATGGTCTACCACTGCAAAGCACAGGGGAGGGCCCTTCCTCCCCTGGACCTTGCAGCATCTGGCCATGGCTGGGATTTCTTGATGGCATGGATCAATCCCTAACTACCAAAAGTGTAGAACAGGCTCCGCCCAACCTATTCCTAGGCATCCTCTCGGGGCAGAAGTCAACTTTCCGTAATTGCTTTGCAGGACACTTTGGGGCATATTTATACTCGGTTTGCACCAATTGTGTGTCATTTTTTGGACACAAAAATGGCGCAAACTTAACTCCATATTTATATTTCTACGCTAGACCCGTCTAGCATCAAAATATTGGAGTTAACATCATTTTTGGGATGCGTCAACCCACCTTGTGTCAATAAGATGCAAGGTAGGTATCCCCGTCCAAAAAATGACTCTAAGCCCGTAGCGCCATACTTATCCCCCGGGCAAAAAGGGCGCACAGATGGAAGGCGGGCCTAAATAATGGCGCTAAGCCTGCTTAGCACCATTATTTAACACCTGGGTCAGACCAGGCGTTAGGGCACCTGTGGACCCATTTCCATGGCCAAACACCATGGAATGAGCCCACAGGTGCCCACCGCAAGCCCCAGGAACAACCCCACACACACCAGAGGGACACCAGAGGATGGGGTACCACATCCCAAGTGAGTAAGGTGAGTATTTTTTTTTTAAATGCCGTTAGGGCCCCTTACGTTGTCTCCCCTGCATGGCACTGGGTCCAATGGCCATGCCTAGGGGACACTGGTGTCCTGGGCATCGCCATTGGGGTGGTGGGCATGACTCCTGTCTTTATTAAGACAGGAGTCATTTTTGGGTGCTAATGTATTAAGAAATGTCGCTAGGCTGGTTAACATCATTTTTATTGGCGTTCACCACCCTAGCCTCATTTCTAGCACCCTAACGCCATTTCCCCCTATCGCCACCCCCACCCTGCTAGAGTCTTTTCTTTTGCCACTACCCAATCCTTGGGGCCGGCTTGCGCCGTTCCATAAATATGGCACCCGGTGTGTGCTCTGGAATGGCACAAGCCGGCGGTAAACTTTTTGACGCAAAACTGCGTTTGCGTAGTTTTGCGTCAAAAAGTATAAATATGGCCAATAGTGTGTTTGTGGCTTCACTATGAATATGTATATATGGAGGTTACCAAAAATCACAGAGTTCATTTTGGGGTTTCCGTTCCATTACTCCATGCCCTAAATCAGGCCTGTATTCTCTTTAACATATAAAGCATACTGGGAAGGTTATGTGTCTTGAAACAAGCAGCCTTGGTTCTCCTACTTGACCGAATTGTTTGATCTTTGGCAAATCATGTTCTTCCTGTACCTTTAACTCTTTATCTACCATTATCTCATTGGCTGACTGGCCATTATCTTAAAGTAAAGATTTAAGGGTAAGTGCTGCCCGTTCTGGGGTATTTCATTCTCAGTGTTGGCATTCCTTCCTGTTAGCAACTCCAGAGGTAAACATTTTAATAAAGTGACCTGTGTAGATCACTTTCTTTGGTACAAGTCCTCCATACCCGTTACCATGTTCGCCAATGCTAGCCTTCTGCACCTCTGTATAGGAGAGCCTGTGTTAAGAAATGCCACTGAGCTGGGCTGCTCCAGACTTCCCAACTAAACTGTTTGTTTTATATCCCGTATTGATTAGACCGCTTGGATTAATCAGTACCTTGACAAGCAAAAAACAGTTAGACATTTGGGCCCGTATTTATACTCCGTTTGCGCCGAATTAGCGTCGTTTTTTTCGACGCAAATTCGGCGCAAAAGGAACGCCATATTTATACTTTGGCGTTAGACGCGTCTAGCGCCAAAGTATGGGCAAATAGCGTCATTTTTTTGCGTGAACGCCTTCCTTGCATTAATGAGATGCAAGGAAGGCGTTCCCGTCTAAAAAAATGACGGCGACGCAAATGCGTCGTATTTATACTCCCGGGCAAAAATCACACCCGGGAGTTGGCGGGTCAAAAAACCCCGCATTTGCGCCACTATTTAACGCCTGGGTCAGGGTAGGCGTTAAGGGGCCTGTGGGCTCAAAATGAGCCCACAGGTGCCCTCCCCTGCCCCCAGGGACCCCCCCTGCTACCCCTGCCCACCCCAGGAGGACACCCAAGGATGGAGGGACCCACCCCAGGGACATTCAGGTAAGTTCAGGTAAGTATAATTTTTTATATTTTTAAAAAAATTTTTGTGGCATAGGGGGGCCTTATTTGTGCCCCCCTACATGCCACTATGCCCAATGACCATGCCCAGGGGACATAAGTCCCCTGGGCATGGCCATTGGGCAAGGGGGCATGACTCCTGTCTTTACTAAGACAGGAGTCATTTAAATGGCGTCTGGGCGTCGAAAAAAATGGCGCAAATCGGATTGAGGCGATTTTTCTGCCTCAACCTGACTTGCCCCATTTTAAGACGCCCTAACGCCATTTTCCCCCTACGCCGGCGCTGCCTGGTCTACGTGGTTTTTTTCCACGCACACCAGGCAGCGCCGGTCTGCTAGCGCCGGCTAACGCCATTCCATAAATACGGCGCCCGCATGGCGCTTCAGAATGGCGTTAGACGGCGCAAAATTTTTTGACGCTAAACTGCGTTAGCGCAGTTTAGCGTCAAAAAGTATAAATATGGGCCTTGGCATCCTGCAGTAGCTCACTACAGTATGTTGTACAAACATCTAAAAGGAACAGCAATCCAGCACACTGCTTTCCTACTTTGGTGAGCCTCACTAGACTGGACCATGGCTGTTATGTCCAGGGGAGTAAAGACTTCTCCTGCTCGCAGCACTGGATTGTGAGGTCCAGGAGAGGGGGCCAGTAGTATACCAATGATGCTTTGGGTCCTGTTTAAGGCAAGGTAAATGGACCACTCTTCCTACACTGATCCACAAGATGTATGTAAAATACATCCTTACTTTGGGTAAATAGGGTCCAAAATACCCCTGTGCTCCCCCAGCCATTGTACCTGCTGTACCAATGATATCTACGTCCCTGGGAGGAGCCTCTTCCCATGGGCCTAGCAGCCCTAGTCCTGTAAAATACACTCATCATTTAGATAGACTGGGGACCTAACACCACAGAGTTCCACTTCCACTGTAACTGCTGTGCTATTATTAACCATGCCCCTGCAAGCGGTCTTACAGTCAAAGCCCTGTGATGTGAGGCCTTGCAGCGGGGGAACATGGTTGAGAGACTTAGGGGAGGTGAACCTGTGGCGTATCAGTTGTGCAAACAAGGTAAATTGTTCCTCCCTATTCCCTCTGGCCACTAAAAGGACAGTAAAATACAACTATCATTTGGGTGCTTTGGCCCCTATCCCCACAAGGCAACAGTGGCACTGCACTTGCTATGCTATGGATAGCTATGACCCTCAGATCCATGGTCCAGGCCTGAAAGGCCCAGGGCAGAAGGCTCCTTTCCTTGGGCCCCTGAGCACTGGACCACGGCTGGTAAGTCTGAGAGGATAGGCTTTTTCTGGTCCTCACAGCTCTGGGTCATGGCTCTGAGGTGCATAAGAGAAGGGACCAGTGGCATAGTATGGGCTCTGATGCAAGTAAATGATGCTGGACAGTAAAACACAGTAATAAAGTGGGTGCACTGTGCCCCTGCCATCCAGAAACCCTGGTGCCACAGCATCTGCTGCACCACTGATAGCTACATCCATGAGAGAGCCCCCCATGGTTTCACTGCCATGACCAGGTGAGGTGCCTCAAAGCTCACGAGCAGGCACACCCTTTCCTGGGCATTCAACCATGGCTGAGAGGGCCAGGGGAGAATCTGTCTTCAACCTCTCAGTGCTGAAACATGACTGTTTGGCCCATGAAAGAGAGGCAAGTTGCATGGCAATGGTGCCATGGGTCCTGGTGCAAGGGAAAAGTGTCCCCTCGACCTTGTGCACTGCCTGCACAATAAAATACAGTCATAATGTGGGCACATTGGGTACCTAATACCCATGAGCCTACTGCCAGTTGTAGGTGAGGGCATTAATCTCCCTTGAGCCTTGCAGCACTGGACCATGGCTATGAGGCCTAGAATAAGACTCCTTACCTCATTGCCCTGGGCCTCATAACCATGGTCTAGAGCTGTGAGGTCCAGGAGCGTGGAGCCCATCGTAATGAAACTCTCCTTCCAGGGTCTTGCAACAATGGTCTGGTGCTGCAAGACCAGTTGATGGGGGTTCCCTCCACTGAACATTTCACCATATGAAGCAGAGCTGTGGGGGCCAGGGGAGTGGGTAGAAGCTTTCCCCTGGGCCTCACATCTATGGTCTTGTGCTGAGAGGCCCGGTGGGTGTGAGGCAACTCCACTGTCTGTGTTCCCAGCCCTGGTCTAGCACTGCTAGTCCCAGGGGAGGGTGGTCCCAGCAACTGGGCCTCACTGCTATTGTCTAGTGTGGCAAGGCCCAGAGGGGAGGCCCCATTTACCTGGGTCTCACATCCATGGTCTAGTGCTTCAAGGTTCAGAAGGGAAGAGCCTCCCTCCCTGGGCCACGGAGATATGATCCAACACTGTGAGTCCCAGGACAGGGGGCCATTGTTCCCTGTACTTCTCAGTCATGATCTAGCACTGTGAGGTCATAGTAGGATGGTCAATTTACCATTTTCATTTCACAGGAGACTTTGTGCCTTTGGAGACACATAGGCGGTCATTCTGACCGTGGCGGTCGGCGGTCGCCGCCCGCCAAGCGGTTCCCGCCGAAAGACCGCGGCGGCCATTCCGGCTTTCCCGCTGGGCCGGCGGGTGACCGCCATAAGACCGCCGGCCGGCCCAGCGGGAAAGCCCCTTCAACAATGAAGCCGGCTCCGAATGGAGCCGGTGGAGTTGAAGGTGTGCGACGGGTGCAGTGGCACCCGTCGCGATTTTCACTGTCTGCAAAGCAGACAGTGAAAATCTTTGTGGGGCCCTGTTAGGGGGCCCCTGCACTGCCCATGCCAGTGGCATGGGCAGTGCAGGGGCCCCCAGGGGCCCCATGGCACCCGTTCCCGCCATCCTGGTTCTGGCGGTGGACACCGCCAGAAACAGGCTGGCGGGAAGGGGGTCGGAATCCCCATGGCGGTGCTGCAAGCAGCGCCGCCATGGCGGATTCCCTGGGCCAGCGGGAAACCGCCAGGAAACCGCCGCTCCCCTTTTCTGACTGCGGCTTTACCACCGCGGTCAGAATCGCCCAGGAAGCACCGCCAGCCTGTTGGCGTTGCTTCCGCTGCCCTCCGCCCTGGCGGTCATGGACCGCCAGGGTCGGAATGACCCCCATAATGCATGTGGAGACACACTGTGTTTGAAGAGACATCAGAAAATGTTTGTTTGGGAGCAGAACAGCCACAAATCACATAGATGACTTTTGGAACTTCATTCTAAATCTCCACCTCTGACACAGACCATCATAAAATATTTCGGCTGGAGACTGAGTTTATCTGAGATTGCTATTCATACTATATTTGAGTTCTGATCCCTTTTCTGCATCCTGGGGTAAGCCTTAACTACTCAATGTTGCAAATGTGAGCGACAAGTTTAGAAAATGAACTTTGGTACGCAAATGGAATGAAATTCTTAAGCTTTGAAACAATAGTAGTAAATAGTTTCTAGCAGGCATACTGTCCAATAAGTAACCACTGCCACAGGACTTTGTCCAGTGGGTATGCATTAGCCATTTGCTGGGATTTTTTTCATCTAATCTCAGTTCTACCATTTCACCTAAATGTGATGGAAATAAACATTTTATGACAAAAATTACACTTCCCTGGGAATAAGAATCATTGACACACCAGTTATGGTCTAGCGAACTGGTTCAAAATATGGAAAGAGGAGACACATTTTTTTAAATCCCTGTTTCCCATTCAGACAGATTGTATGCTCATGGGCAAACAGTTTTAAGAGCTTTTTGCTCTGCTCCCTTTTTTTAGAAAGATTGGGAGTATTTTGATTCCATTTAATAACTGTTAGTAGGTGTATGATCACAAAATGGACTGAATATTACCTTGGAGGGGAAAAGTGCCCAGTCACATGATATATTCCCCTAAATGTAATACAGTGGTAAATGTATAGCTAGGGCAACTGAAATTGTGCAATTAGACGACCATGGTGGTTTTCGCATAATTATGGATTTTTCACATGTGCCACATAATCCATCATCTGCTACATAATCTACAGATTTCAACCAAAAAGAATGTTTCTAGCACAAATATTCCAAACGTTACTTAAAATACAGCAATACATGTTGCCATGCAGTAAAATGTCCTTTTGAAAGGTTCACTGGTCACCAATTGGTTGCTTATTGCTATATGTGGTTGTTAAACTGTTACTTATGGGGGCAACATATGCACAGTCAGTGTTAACAAGTGTACAAATCAGAAAATAATGAAGTAATACTATCACAAAATATGCCACACTATACTGCATAATTTGCCTTTTCTTACTGCATAATTTAGTTAACCTTGATGTAAAATTTGGCTGTCCCCTACTGCACAATTGCAGTGGCCCTGTGTATAGCCTTTCTACCAAGTACACGTGCACTGCAATCTTGGTTCTTCTGATTTAATCAACTGTTTGGTCCTGGGCAAATAATAATCTCACTGTGCCTCCTTCACAAATTTTATGCTATTCTTTTCTTGTTTATTTAAATAGCAGCTGCAGTCAAGACAAAACTACATCTCCCAGCAGGCAAACGAAAGTGGCCAATGGGAAACAAGTAGTGTAGTATAATGCACTAATCACCATCGGGCTGCCCCTAAAATACTTATCTTGACTGAGAACAGCCCTCTTTTCTTGCTGCTCACAGTCAAGATAAGTATTTTTATCAATATATATATTGGTAACATGCACAGTTTATTGTATTAATACTTTAATTAACATTGTTTGCTCACGCGCATGCTTATCGCGCTGCAGTTTCTCTGCTCAGTTGGCTTGTAGCCGCACGTCTTCCCCGCGGCGCGTGGTCCTACCTTGCATTGTCCGTTTTTCCCTGCGTAGCGCGACCACCATTTTCAACCGAAGGCTGCAGGGAACAAACAACAAGTGGTTTATGGCGCTCCACAACTTTGGTCCTTTTTTTTTCTTAACTAGCATTTCGTCGGACCTTCCGACAGTTTTTCCCCCGAGGCATACCTCAGCCTACGACCGCTCCCTTTGCTTTTTCCTGCCCATAAGTGGAGCCCACTCAGATTGCATCAGCTCTTGTGAGGAAATGAACCCTTTCCTCACCGTTTTTGCCTGTCATTCCCCAGAGCTTGTACTTTTTCATCAAAATGGACAGATCCCCCATTTCTCATGCTGCTATTGAGGAGGAGGAGGTTATTAAAGAGAATTTAAATGATTTTATCCAACTGTCAGTTGAACAAGCAGTCAATGGAAAAATTGTCAAAAAATCTTGAAACTTTTGTGGTAAAATTAGTTTCCAAGACGATTTTGGCCCAGTCTGCAGGGGATAGCAGAAAGCGTCCTTGTGCTGCAAAAAATACCAAAGCTTTCATATTGCTGATGGGGTGAAAGGTAGATCAGGAGAGCACAATGGACAATGGAAGGGTGGGGAAAAAGTTCTATGGTGTGGCAGCACTGGCTGTGTTAAAGCACTTTTTAGGTCGAGCGTAAGCGTTCAACCTCTTGTATACTTTTAGTATACTTCTTATGGCTTAAAGCGATTTCATTTGTTTTTTCACAGTGGCCTTTTAAAAATACTTGGTCACGAGTGGTCAGTTCTGCCTTTTTCTCTCTCCTTTTTCTGTTTCAGAGCAATGACCAACTACTGTATTATTCCACTTTGGTTCCTTCATCTGTTGCTGTGACGGACTACTTTTGTCATTTCTTTGGTGCTCCCTTTTCACTGTGGGTGTTTTAGGCTGGTAGCTGCCTGCGTTGTATTGCAGCATTCCATTCTTCCCACCTCCTTCCATGTCGCTGACATTTGTTTTGGCTTTGTTCCAGTGCTGTCCTCATTTACCTCTGGCTCCTAAAATAAGCTTATTTTACAAAAGAAACAGCTGGTCGTTTTGCACCACCATGTAAAAGTTGGCAGAGACAGGGTGCCGGGGGCCCCATGGGGGCCCCTGCACTGCCCATGCACTTGGCAGTGCAGAGGCCCCCATGGACAGCTCAGCGTGACGGGTGCTGCTGCACACATTACACCACAACATTGCCGCCGGCTCCATGTAGAGCTGGCGTAAATGCTGTGGGATGTTTCCCGCTGGGCCGGCAGGTGGAAACTCTGTTTCCGCCCACCAACCCAGCGGGAAACTCGTAATAGCCCTCATGGTCAGCTCACTCCACTGGCAGTTTTCTGACCGCACAGCTTCGGCAGACAGAAAAGTCGTAATGAGGGCCTTACTTTTTCTTTTAATGTTGTTGGTGGTCTGCCGCACTCCCTGCAACCCCGACAACATTAAATAAATGTTTGGTGGTGCTCTGCCCTTTTTAGAGACATCTCCAAGCTAAAATAAATGTAAATAGGTCTTGCAGAGCATTATGGGTTGCTCCATTTTAAAAACAAATATATTGTTGTGGGTGTCCCAGTGCTGTTGGGGAATTGCGGAGAACCCCAGGCCCGAAGTCCCCAGCCAGCACACTTTTAGTTGTGTCATATTGATCAGGTGAGAGCCCTGGTGCAACCCTGGGGTACCCACATTGCAGGGATCATTCAGAGCCACAAGGGAAGGCCCAGGGCCCCCATGGCCACAGCCAGCTCCCCTTGTGGGAGCTGGCTTTTTTAATGTTTTGGTGTGTGCCCCGGTGTCCAACAGGGCATTCACACTGTAAAGGTTGTTGGGAGCTGTGCGAGGAGTCCCAAGGCCCCTGTGGCCCCAGCCAGTACCGTACTAGGTGTGGCGAGAACTGGAACCTTTCCTTTGCTCCCAGCTGGACAGGTGCATCATTTTTTACTGCTCTCACCAGGCGGAAGCAAAGTTGAGGTGCATGCCCGAGAAAGTGCAAGCAGGGTATGCCTGCACTCTCCAGGTCAGGGAACCACAGTGTGGGTTCCCCGGGACACTGTACAGTATCGGGCCCTGGAAGGATGGGATCCCTGGGGCTGATACCAGCTTGGGGAGGAGGGTGTGCAACCCCACTCCCCTTTAAATAAAAATGAGGCCCAAGGGATGGGGTCCCTGAACATACTGAGGCTCAGGGAGGGGGCTGTGGATACCCCACCTTAATTTTTGTTATCAGCCCCTGGAGATGGAGTACCCAGTGCTTGGAGTTCCCGGGGCATACTGAGGCTCAGGGAGGGGGTTGTGTTCCCTTTCCCCTAGGTATTTAATTGTGCAGCCATCTTGGGACTGGGCTTCAGTCGAGTCCCACAAAACAAAACAAAAGAAAAGGGGCCACGGTATAAGCACCCTAATCCCTTAGCTCTGGTGCTATTGATAACTGCATT
Source organism: Pleurodeles waltl (assembly GCF_031143425.1). NCBI lineage: Eukaryota > Metazoa > Chordata > Amphibia > Caudata > Salamandridae > Pleurodeles > Pleurodeles waltl. The sequence continues at coordinate 426,880,802 of NC_090445.1, read as the reverse complement.
TCCCATTTACAACAATAATTTATTAAAATGTTCTTTATTTGTCTAATTTGCTTTGGGATATTTATTGTGTTGTGTTTTCACTGTATTGCTGTTTGTGCACTGCATAAATACTTAACACATTGCCTCTAAGTTCACCCTGACTGTTTTTTTGTGCCAAGCTGCCCAAGGTTAAGCACAGATTAAATTAGTGACTTTTTGTGGTTCACCCTGCAAGGGATTGTGGCTGTTGCTTAACCAGGGATCACACCCCAGTCAACCAACACCCTAAGTTCCCACAAATGTTAATACCCTCCAAGCAATGGCTCAGGTTGTTAATGAGATACAAGAGGATCTTTGCCTGACAAGGAGAAACCTTTTGTTAACTAAAATAAGAAAATTGGGTGAAGTTAAAGAAGCTCTAGGAACTAGTGTTTTCAGTATAGCTTTGGTTTCAGAAAGTCCCATTAAATCCAACGATACTTTTGCAACTCAACATAGGAACTGATATACCTAATTTATGGACAGGAATGGCTCCTCTTGAGAAGTATTGCAGAGCCAACAACTGTTTCAAGCAATTATGGCTCAATGTCACCAACAACTCTTGAACAAGCCACAGTCAGCCCTATTGATACTGCAAACGTGGCACACATTCTCTCAAATGTAACTGAAGAAATCTTTATGTAGGCCAAATCTTTGATTAATGGAAATAGTCTCACACTGTCCAATTTACAGAGCTTTTTCAATAAGATTTCAGATAAATGTCAGGCTACCCTATCAGCTCATGTAGGCCTGCTCACAATAAGGGAAGGGAACAGAGACATTCTTAATAATATCATTCATTTCCAGCAGCCCCAAGCTGAAGATAACGGAATGAATGGGCATTCAATTACGTCATTTTATAATGGGCTGTTATAACAGTTAAAAGGTGCCTGGCACTGGTGGTGAATCACCCCACTGATTGAGAGCCAAACCAGCAGGCCTGTCAATAAAGAGCAATACGCGGACTTAACTCTGCCGTCATAAGCAGCTAAATTTCACGTCCAGATTTCCTATACTACACTGCAGGGACTTTAAGAACTACTGCACTGATGGATTGCTGAGCATCGGTTTGTTTCCTTGATAACGATTTCTGTAAAAAGCAAGAATTTCTGCTTATAAAAAAGGGCCTAGTGGAAACTATTCTTGTGGGAAACATGACTCTTGCTTGCAATGGAAAATGGGTATTTAGAATCTTTAACGTTTAACTTTAGCGCCTCTCCAATGTTTCTATCAGTTCTCTGAACCACCTGGCTATGAATGTACCATCTTGACATCAACTGGAAAGAGGAATACATGATTATGGGAACTGAATGCTGCAGACAGAGTTGTTGGCTAACATCAGAGGTACATTTCAAATAGCCACTGTTATGTTTTGACAATTCATGGTTATGGGAAATAACTTGCTTATAGGTACGTCCAAGACATATTTAGCAAGAAGAGAGTAAATCTATTCCCTCCCCATCTGATATATGAAATTGCTATTGATCTTCAGTCATGTTCTCAGATTTCACATGGAAGAAGCTACCCATTCACCATTAGGTTTCTCTGGCAGGTGCTGCTGTATTTTTAATACCAAAACCAGATGGTGAATTTCAGTAAGGTATAGATTACAAAGTCAAATGGGATTATCATTCACAATCAACATCCTCTCTGCCTCATTTCCGTCCTTCTAGATCCAGTCAAAAAGGCCAGGGTCTTTTCCAAATCAGATCTCAATGGACCCTAAACCATGGTCCATAGAAGAGAAGAGGATAAAAGGAAGACTGTTTTTTAGCAGCAGGCATGGGCATTATGAATATATGTGATGCCACCACTGTTGTCCAGCATTTTGTAAACAATGTATTTCAAGACATTCTACATAAATTTGTTGGTAATCTGTTTTAATTGATCTAGATATATTTTTGGTATTTTTCACAAACTTTGCAAGACCTTAGAAGATATCTCAAGGAAGTTGTAAATACCAAAATAATTCCTTATTTGCTAAATTGAAAATTTGCATGTTTGAAACCAACAGTGTTCTGTTTCTGTGCTTTCTCATTTTGATAATGGAATTCAGATGAATCCAGACAAAGTACTGGCCAGCTCCGAAGAATCAAAGAACTAAACAGGTATAGAAATTTCCAGGATTTGCTAACTTAGATAACGCAGATTAAAAAAAACTAAAATGATGGTACAACAACGGATTTGTAGGCACAGTTTCACAAACAAATATCCACAATATGCCAGGAATTTACGTTATTATGTCAAAAGTACACCTCATCAAGCCAGAGATGGTTCAAGGTTAACTGGCACCCACCTCAATATTCCATAGGTCATTGATGGAGTGCTAAAGAAACTGGGATAAGGAGAATGACACAGATAAAGAGGATGACAGGGATGCGAGTGTGAGAGGGATGGGTAGGGAAGGGTGGCAGGGATGGGGCTGTGAGATAGACAGAGAGGGTGAAAGTGATTTGGAGTGTGACAGGCAAGGGGTGGGTGATAGGGACTGGAAATATGATAAGAGTGGGGAGGGTGATAAGAACTGGGAGTGGGACAGGCGTGCCAGGGTATTACATATGGGAAGAGTCAAATGAATCTAAAAGATGATAGAGATAGTTAAACTGAAACTGCAATGTGATCATGACAGTTATTGGGAGCATCAGGGAAGATGGGGTAACAGGGAAGAGGAAGGTGCAGGTGACAAGGACGGGAAGGGTGGCGGCGAGAGAGGAAATGACATGGTGAAAAGGATGGTAAAGTGGCATGTTGGGAGTGTGGCACTGACTGGAATGGTGAAAGGGACTGTGAAGGTCAGAGGGATGGGAACAATTGCAGGGAATGGAAGAGTGATCAGACTGGAAATGAGACATTGATAAGGAGGGTGAGAGCGATAGTGAGGATATCAGCCTGTCACTACCCGGGGTTAAAGGGTGGCTGTGTTAGAGAGGGTGAGAGAGATGAGGAGAGTGACAGGAATGAGAAGGGTGGTAGGAAATAGGAGTGTGGCATTATCTGGACAGTGACACAGAGGGCAAGGGTGACTGGAAGGAACTGGAATTGTGCAGAGATGGGAGTGTGACACTCACTGGCAAGGTGACAGGGACTGGTAAAGTGATAGAGACTCAGATGATAACATGGACGGTATGGGTAACAGGGATTGTGAATGCGGGAGGGACTAAAAGTCTAACATGGATAAGGAAGGTGACAGAGACTAGGAGTGTGAGAGACACAAGAGTGGAGACAGGGATAAGCAGGGTGACAGGAATTGGGTGTTAGTGATGTGATTGTGATAGGGTTTCTTGGGAGTGTGGTTGAAATTGGGATGACAAAATGTGTCGGTAAAGTTATAAAGTAAAATTAAAAGGGTTACAAAGATTGCAAGAGTGGCAGGGACTGGGGATGTTTCAGACAAATACAGAAGAGGGGGGATGACACAATTTCGGGTGAGGCTGGGGCTGGGCTGTGAAAGACAGTGAAGGTGATAATGGTAGGTAGAGTGGTAGGGACTGTGTGTACAGATGGGGAAGAGTGGCAGGGATCGGGTGTGAAAGTGATTGGGATTGCAAGGTGACTGGGAGGGTGACAGGGATGTGGAGAGTGACAGGGATGAGGAGGGTAAGAAGACCCTGTAAGGTGATAAGGAGGGTAAGAAGGAATGAGAGCATAGAAATGGGGATGGTGACAGGGATGTGACTGTGATAGGCTTTGGGAGTGTGACAGGTATTGTGATGGTGACAGGGGACTGGGAGTGAGATGGGTCTCAGGGAGATGAGAGGGACTGGGAGGATAACAGGGACTGGGTCAATAAAGCGCAAAGCGAGGCAACAGGGACTGCAAGAGTGGCAGAGACTGTGATTGTCACTTAGACAGGTAAAGGGACGGAGAGGGTGACAGGGAGGGTAACATTGGTTAGGGTGAGACTGGAACTGGACATGTGAGAGAGACAGGGAGGTTGATTATCATAGGTCAAGAGATTAAATAGGGATGGGAGTGGCAGGGATGTGAAGTGTGGCAGGGTTGGTCAGTATGGCAGTGATCGGAATGGTGTCAGGGATTGAAAAGTGACTGGAACTGGAAGAGGGTAGATTACTGTTACTTTCTGTTGTTCAATGTCAGTTTTCTCCATTTGCTGAAAGTCGCAGCAGCTCTGAGAAGAAAATCTTGAACGCTGCCTCCGGTGACAGAAAGCCATGCAGAAGCTGCCTGTAGCCCATGAATGCTAAATATGATCACTTTGTCTCTGGGCACTCACCCCACAACTCTTTGCCACCTCATCCACTGCTCACCTCCTATGCACCTCGCCCCGCCTGATGCAGCCAACACCCGCTCCCACTGTAGATTTATCAACCAGGCTAGCCACATGCCCCCTAAGGCCCTCCCCTACTTATTAGCCAAAGCTCATCTTCACCCACCTCCAATCACTACCCAGCTGCCCCCACCTCCGTCATTACCCTCCCCACACACCCCATCCCACCCAGGAGTGCCCTTCTGGCTAATGCACAACTATCCACACTCCAGAAACAACTCACTCTCTGCCCACACCTCATTCACTAACCACCAGATTCTACACCCAAGGCTTTACTTTAGTCACTCACCTACCTCACCCCATAACCCACTTGCTTCCACATCCACTACCAGCCTTACCGCTACACCCTACCTCACCTCAGTCGCAATCCACCGACTCACCTCAGTCCCTACCCACCTGCTTCAACATTCCTGCCCACACCTCAGACACTGCCCACTCCAAGCCTCTACCCTAAACTCCGACCTCAGCAGCATAACTACCCCACCCCACCTTACCCAGTACACTCCTGCCCCCACCAAGGCTACAATATTGCTGCCCCCACAAAGATTACAAAATCAAAGAGAGAAAATTATCCCAGCCCTGCCGGCCCCAGAGACCCCATCGAGCAGCACGTGCTATACTTGTCACTGACTGCTTCCCTGTGCCCCCAATATCCCCAGATGTCACCCCTTTTCCACTCTTCTGGAGCCCCCCTACCCTAGAGGCCCCCAGATCACTGAACATCCAGCACTGCCCCATGCACCCTGGCCAGCCTGCTGTAACGTACACCAAAGGATATTTGCCTGACCCGTTTCCTAGGCGTCTCTTTTTGCCTGGCAGCAACACCCTAGCCCAGGAGACACTACACCTGCTGCTCTGTCGTCTGCTCCCTGACACTACTTCTCAGTCCGCTGGCAGATCATGACGCCGCGTGCACCCTGCACCTGCTGTGGAATCCCAAGAAGACGAAATAATGAATTGCACAGCGTTTCCTTTAATGTACCAGCACTTAGTTTGCAAAATTTAACTCACAAACATAAGAACTGGGTCTACTTTTGGAAGCAAATTGCTTTCCTTTTAATCTAACATGTAATATATTTTTGTTTGAATGTACTCTTCAATGCAAACTTCCCACCAGCCCATAGGCAGCGCGGACCGGGAGACACCAGAACAAAATATAAGCCAGGGATTTGGCGAGAGGGTGGGGTATCTTTCATCGGAACAGACGTTATACTAAAATCAGTACTCGCATTGATATGTAGAGTATGCTTAAAACACGGGGAAGAAGCAGTGCTTAATTTGTGCTTATTGTTTCCGGTGCTGAGCACGGCACTTATTTTTGAGGGCCGGCGCTTATTCTTCTGCCTCAAGCAGTTGCTGCGAGCAAAAGACACATTTGGGAAAGACGGAGGAAGAGAAAAAACGAAAAGGTGTCACAATAGGAGAAAGAAGAAAGCTGCTAGAGTGAGCTGAAGGGGCAGGGAGTGGCTTCAAATGTATTGAAGAGGCTCGAGATGGCTTCAGGATTTCGCTGCCTCAATATTCCGTGTTCGCACATTTAATTGCAGCAGACGCGTATTTCAGAGGAGAGCTCTGAGCACTGGCACGTTTTTATTTACAAATTAAGCACTGGGAAGAAGACACAGACAACCTTTCCACGAGCCTGAAGACAGCTGTCCACAGAGTTTTTTTTATTTAGAAATGTTAAGTTTGTGCGGAACAACAAAGGCAGCGTGTCAGCAGAAGCACAGCTCACTTCTTCGAAGCGCTTCTCCGTCTTTGGACATCAGCAGGCTTTAGAGCAGAGGTCTCGAATGCGTGCCTCGCGCTGCAAGAGAGAAGAACAGGCGGGTGAAAACGTTTACCACTCGCATCCTTTTGGCTTTTGTATAGTGAAAATATTTTTCTAAGCTTAAAGTCACAGCATAGACAGCAGCAGGACAACCTTCCCTCACATGCATAGACAGTATAGCACAGCACCAGCACTGCAGAGTTCCCCTGTGTTGGACCTGGCTTTTTGACGGGGTCATCCCCAAACTTTTTGCCTCCTTCCTCCTATTTTTTCTGACCTGTTGTTGGTGGCTTTTTACCTCTGGGCACTTTACCACTGCTAACCAGTGCTAAAGTGCATATGCTCTCTGTGTAAATTGTACTATTGATTGGTTTATCCATGATTGGCTATTTGATTTACTTGTAAGACCCTAGTAGAATGCACTATATGTGCCTAGGGCCTGTAGATTAAATGCTAATAGGGGCCTGCAGCACTGGTTGTGCCACCCACTTCAGTAGCCCCTTAACCTTGTCTCAGGCCTGCCATTGCAAGGCCTGTGTGTGCAGTTTCACTGCCACTTCGACTTGGCATTTAAAAATACTTGTCAAGCTTAAAACTCCCCTTTTTCTACACATAAGTCACCCCTAATGTGTGCCCTAGGTAACCCCTAGAGCAGGGTGCTGTGTGGGTAAAAGGCAGGACATGTACCTGTGTAGTTTATATGTCCTGGTAGTGTAAAACTCCTAAATTCGTTTTTACACTACTGTGAAGCCTGCTCCTTTCATAGGCTAACATTGGGGCTGCCCTCATACATTGTTGAAGTGGCAGCTGCTGATCTGAAAGGAGCAGGAAGGTCATATTTAGTATGGCTAGAATGGTAATACAAAATTCTGCTAACTGGTGAAGTCGGATTTAATATTACTATTCTAGAAATGCCACTTTTAGAAAGTGAGCATTTTGTTGCACTTAAATCTTTCTGGCCTTACAATCCACGTCTGGCTAGGTTTAGTTGACAGCTCCTTGTGCATTCACTCAGACACAAACCAAACACAGGGTACCCAGCCTCACTTGCATACTTCTGCATTTTGAATCGGTCTTCCTGGGCTGGGAGGGTGGAGGGCCTGCCCTCACACAAAGGACTGCCACACCCCCTACTGCGACCCTGGCAGACAGGATTGAACTGAAAGAGGACCTGGTGCATTTCTTAGACACTCTTTGAAGTCACCCCCACTTCAAAGGCACAATTTAGTACAAAACAGGGCCTCTGCCCTACCTCATCAGACACTTGCTGGAGAAGAAACCTGAACTAGAACCTACATCCTGCCAAGAAGAACTGCCTGGCTGCCTAAAGGACTCACCTGACTGCTTTCTCTAAAGGACTGCTGCCTTGCTGTTGCCCTGCTGCCTTGTTGAACTCTTGTCTGGCTGTAAAAGTGCTCTCCAAGGGCTTGGATAGAGCTTGCCTCCTGTTCCCTGAGGTCTCAGGACCAAAAAGATTTCTCTTTTTCATTTGGACTCCTTGTGCGCCTAAAATTTCGACACATAGCTTGCTCCGCGGCGAGAAAAACGCCGCACACCGACGCTGATCGACGCAACACCTTCGGGGCAACCGGAACTTCGACGCACGGCCTCGCAAGGACAACGCCACCCGACTTCCAGAGCGGAAATCGACGCGACGCCTGCTGTGAGAGCGAAACTTCGACGCACAGCCCCGCGGAACGACACGCACCTGGAAAACAAGCAGGAGAATCCAAGCACAGACCCCGGGACATCTGGTAATCCCGCGACCCACAGAAAGAGACTGTCCACGCGCCGGAAAACGACACACGACTTCCCCGCGTGAAAAATAACGATGCAAGTCCGTGTGTGCTGGGGAGAAATCGACACCCGCACCATTTTTCCACGTATCTCTTCTGCGGCCCTTTGCGGAGATTTTCCACTACAAACCAGGTACTTTGTGCTTGAAAGAGACTTTGTTTGCTTTTTAAGGACTTAAGACACTTTATATCACTTTTTTGTGATATCTTTACAAATTCATATTGCATCTGTGATCGTTTTGACCTACAATTATCCTGATATATATTTTTCTAAACACTGTGTGGTGTATTTTTGTGGTGCTATATTGTGTTACTGTATGATTTATTGCACAAATACTTTACACATTGCCTTCTAAGTTAAGCCTGACTGCTCGTGCCAAGCTACCAGAGGGTGGGCACAGGCTGATTTTGGATTGTGTGTGACTTACCCTGACTAGAGTGAGGGTTCTTGCTTGGACAGAGGGTAACCTGACTGCCAACCAAAAACCCAATTTCTAACACCCCGCACATACATCAGGTGTACGACAGGTGCCTTCCCCAAGTGCTCTGCATAGTAACAGCACAAGAGCAGCAGGGCACCATCCCTTTACACAGGGGAGAGGCCTGCTACATCCAGGAGTGATGCACACGCGGACTGAGAGGATCTAAATGATGTGCAGCAGCCATTCAAGCACCCATCACAGTCACAGAACAGTCACAGTACAAGCAGCAGCTGTAGACAGACAGAAGAGTGAGAGCACAGGCAACAGTGCTCGCTTCCCTTGTGCACAACAGAACAGTCACAGTAGAAGCAGCAGCTCTGAAAGCTTCTATTACACAGACAGAACATTGAGATCACAGGCAACAGTGCTCGCTTCCCTTGCGCACAGCAGAACAGTCACAGTACAAGCAGCAGCTGTAGACAGACAGATGAGTGAGAGTATAGGCAACAGTGCTCACTCATTCTGCTCATACAGAACAGTCACAGTACAAGCAGCAGCTGTGCACGCTTCTGTTAGACAGAATGGTGAGAGCACAGGCTACAATGCTGCCTTCCCTTGTGCTCACACAGAACAGTCACAGTACAAGCAGCAGCTGTGCAAGCTTCTATTACACAGACAGAACATTGAGAGCACAGGCAACAGTGCTAGCTTCTCATGGGCTCACACAGAACACTCACCGTACACAGTACAAGCAGCAGATGTGCAAGCGTCTGTTGGACAGAAGAGTGGGAGAACAGGCAACAGTGCTCACATCCCCTGCGCACACACAGAGCAGTCACAGCACAAGCAGCAGCTGTGCAAGCGTCTGATAGACAGAACAGTGAGAGCACAGGCAACAGTGCTCGCTTCCCTTGCGCACACACAAAACTGATACTGGCGAGTCAGATTTATACGTCTTAATAAGATGCTGTGCGGTGTCTGGAGACAGATTATGGAGCTGACTCAGTAGGTGAGTGGGAGTTAGTTATAGTAGCTAAGCATAAATGTATTAACTTGAAAGGAGGTGAGAATTTGGATAATTTTGATGATATAGTGGTTGACTAAACTGTGTTGAGTAGAAGGGAACTGTAGAACCAAACTGTAGATGTTTGAGAGTTCTTTAATTATTTTGAATTTGTATTTTTGCCTATTGCTAGTAATGGGTAGGCGGTTGGTGTAGTAATCCTTGTGTGCAGTGTCAATGGCGTTCTTTTGTAGAAAAGAGATCTCCTTTTATGGTGTAATTTGAGATCAAGGGAACCGTGTGGATGCAAATTGAGTTCTTTCTGTCTGACCTAAGTTTCAGGTTATGTAGTGGCTGAGTAACCCGTGGTGAGCATTTGTCTTTACCTCTGTCATTGCAATGGTCCAATGGATATGATTGGACTAGCTGAAGTTTGTACAATAAAAGATAGGTGGAGCAGGGAAGGATATTACTAATCTTGTGCCAGCATCGATAGGAGATCCACTGTGTACAGTGTGAGGCACAGTTGGCAAGTTGTCAACAACCCCTGAAGGAATACTAGAAGCTCAAACACCCTCCTGGAACCATGTAGGTAATGGGACAATCTGAGACCGCGTGTGGGACTGACAAGACTAAGGTGTTTCTTTTGAGAAGGATTCATAGCTTCTTCATTTTAGAACTTAACACCAGGGTGTGTATCATATAAATAGTTTTAGGTCTAGGCAAGGGGTGAGGCCGTGCAATGCTCCCTAGATGTGACTGTTTGAAGCATCACTGCCCATAGCATACTCCAGGAAGTCCTTGCCTCAGAAGAACGACAGTGGAAACAACTGTTTAGCTCTTGTGCTCGGGAATTAAGTTGCTTCAGTTTAAAACTAGCAGTTAGCATACAAGAGGACCGTCTGCTCTAACCATAAACGTACGTGCACTTCAACGCAAATACAAAACAAAAGAAATGCTCCTCAACACAGAAAGCATGGGTGTAGGAAGTGTGGGGGACGCGGGGGATGTATCCCCCCCAGATTTTGGAGGGTGGGGGACACGGGGGACGAAGGTGGGGGGGACAAGGGGACACAATAATTTACCCTCTCACATCTGTCATTCAGAGGGCCATTAGCGCACAAAAGCGCTACTTACGATAGCCCTGTACAGACAAATCCTCCAAGCTGATGGTAACCAAATGAAGGTGAGTCAGGGGGCCTCCTGCGCCCTCTGCCCTTTTGTCCTTTTCTAAGGGTGCTCATAAGAACAAAGGGCACAGGAGGAGAAAAGAGTTTTGGATGATTACTGTCACCTGCTGCCTTGAAGAGGAGCACTGCAGGATGCCTTCAAGAGGAGCTGCAAAACAATGAGGAAGATCTAAAGAGAGAACAGAGTCCCACTCACCCTGATGCCTGCAGGCTAGAAAGGAGACTCTGTGAAACACAATATTTGTATTTGCCTAAGATCACACCAGTTGGTGAAACAGTGAAGTCGAGACTGAGCCCAGATTTTACATTTTTACACAACAATTTAGCTATTAGAAGGGTATATTTTTCTAACATTTACAGTATGTTTAATGTTTTGTTTTCTAGGTAATGAAGTGCTTGATTACAGCGTGGCTAACAGGGAGAAGCCATATTTCATTTTGGGCCGTTATGCCTAGCGTTATTATTTAGGTTGTTGATATCGTTACATACTTCAGCATATTGAAGTATATTATCTTTTCTCTATCTTTTCTTCACTCTACTCTGAAACAATTTACCCTATGCCACTGCACCCTACACCACTTTTCTCCACTCTGTGCCACTCTACGCCACTGCAATCTATGCTGTACCTCTCCACTCTACGCCACTGCAATCTATGCTGTACCTCTCCACTCTACACCACTGCAATCTATGCTATTCTACTCTAACCACTGTACACTACACCCCTGCACTCTGCCAGTGCACTATTCACCACTTTACTCAAAACCAATGCACTCTATCCCACTGTCAATCTACTCTGCACCACAGCACTCTATTCCACTGCTTTCAATGCCACTGTACTCTGCACCACAGCACTCTATGCAACTGCACTCTATGTCACTCTACAATACATAACTGTACTCTGCGACCCTCTAATCTGCAACATTGCACTTTCTGCCACTGAACTCCACGCCACTCTACTCTGCACCACTGCACTCAATGCCACTGTGCTCTGTCCCACTGCACTCTTTTCTGCACCACTGCACTGTAATCTACTCTACACCACTCCACTGTAGGGCACTTCACTCTACTTTGAAATCCTCTCCTCTATGACACTGCAATCTACGCAACTCTACTCTATGCTATGCCAGTCTAATCTATCTTGCACCACGCCAATGTACCCTGCACCACTCCAATCTGCTCTGCACCACTCTATGCTACTGCACTCTACATCACTATTCTCCACTCTGCAACAATCTACTCTTCACCACTGTACTGTACTCTGCAGCAATCTACTCTATGCCACGGCACTCTATGCAACTCTAATCTACTCTGCACCTCTGTACTCTAAGCCACTCTTCTCTACTCTGCATCACTGCAGTCTACACCAATGCATTCTATGCCACTCTACTCTACACCACTGCCCTTTATGACACTCTACTCTGCAACACTGCACTCTGCCACTGAACTATACTCCTCTCTACTCTGCACCACGGCACTCTACTCTGCACCGCTCAACTATATGCCACTCTACTGCACGCTACACCAGCGTACTATATGCCACTACACTCTATGCCACTCTACTCTGCATCACTGCACTCCACCACTGCACTCTACACTAGTCTACTCTACCTTGCACCACTCCACTCTACCATGCATCGCATCACTCTATGACACAGTACTCTGAACCACTGCAATCTATGCTGTGCCACTCCACTCTGTGCCCCTCTACTCTTCACCACTCTACGCTACTGCACTGTACGCTAAACCAGTGCAGTATTCGCCAATGCACTCTACACCACTTTACTCAAAACCAATGCACTCTATACCACTACACTCTACATCAATCTAGTTTGCACCACTGTACTCTATGCCACTTCACTCTAGACCCCCCAACTCCACTCTATGACACTTCACTATGACATTACACTCCATGATATTAGACTCTGACACTCTATTCCATTAAACTCTAACACTTTCTCCACTCTGTAACTCCCTACACAACTCCCTATATGCCACTCCATTCCACTTTACTCCACTGTATGCCACTCCACACCACTCTATGCCACTTCAATCTACGATACTCTGCTCAATGCCACTGCACAACCCTCTACGCCACTCCAATATACAACAATGTACTGTGCTCAACAACACTCTACCCAACTTTCTCTATGCTAGTTCACGTTACTTTACTTCACTCTACTCCAGTTCACTCTTCTTTATGCCTTTCCACTCTACGACACTCTGCCACTCCACTCTATGACACTCTATTACACTGTGACACTACTCCACTCTAATACTACTTTATGGCATTGGCGCTTGATTAGAGATTCAGATCTCCATTGATTGCCTTCTCACTCATATGAGACGTGAGACCGATTTATCTTCGCCGTTATGGTTACAAGCACTCTGTAACCCTTTTAACTCAAGCTTAACGAAGGCTTAGGATGATCCTGATACTTGCCTAGGGGATCAAAATATTGTCGGCCAAAGTACCTTGACTTGAATTTGTGATATTGTACATAAGTTGGCATTAGCATAGGTACTATGAGCTAATGACTTCTTGATTCACTATTTGAGTCATTCATGTAAAAGTCGGTGTATAAAAGCTTGTAAATCATTGTTGTGGATGCTAACCTTGTAGGAAAGTAGCCTCTTTCTAGCTTGGTTACCCCCACATTTGGCCTGCTTGCCAGTGTGTTTGTGTGTGTCTACTGGGATCCTGCTAATCAGGACCCCAGTAGTTATGCTCTCTCCCTTAAATTATGGTTTTTGCATACTGGTAACCCAGTATTTCTCCCAAAATTGGCATATTGGGGCCCCCTTATAAGTCCCTAGTATATGGTACTTAGGTACCCAGGGCATTTGGGGTTCCAGGAGATCCATATGGGCTGCAGCATTTCTTTTGCCACCCATAGGGAGCCCATGCAAAGGCTTCTGCAGGACTGCTATTGCAGCCTGCGTGAAAAGGTGCATGCACCCTTTCACTGCCAGTTGCACTGCACCAGGTCACTTATAAGTCACCCCTATAGCAGGCCCTCCAGCCCTGAGGGCAGGGTGCAGAGTAACTGTGTGTGAGGGCACCCCTGCACTAGCAGAGGTGCCCCCACGACCTCCGGGACCATTTTCCCAGACTTCCTGAGTGCGGGATGCCATTTTACACATGTACTTGAAATAGGTCACTACCTATTCCCAGCTACATAATGGTAACTCGGAACATAGGTATGTTTAGTATCAAACATGTTGGAATCATAACCCAAGGCTTTTGCAAGCATTGGTTGTATGATTTTATGCACTCTGGGGGCTCCTTAGAGGACCCCCAGTATTGCCATTCCAGCCTTCTGAGGTTTTCCAGGCAGGCCCAGCTGCTGCCACCTCTCGGACAGGTTTCTGCCCTCCTGTTGCTTGAGAAGCTCAAGCCCACGAAGGCAGAACAAAGGATTTCCTTTGGGGGAGGGGTGTTACACCCTCTCCCTTTGGAAATAGGAGTTACAGGCTTGGGAGGGGTAGCTTCCTTCCCCAGGCCACTGGAAATGCTTTGATGGGCACATTTGGTGCCCTCCTTGCATAATCCAGTCTACACCGGTTCAGGTACCCCCTGTCCCTGCTCTGGCACGAAACTGGACAAAGGAAAGGGGAGTGACCACTCCCCTGTCCATCACCACCCCAGGTGTGGTGCTCAGAGCTCCTCCAGAGGGTCCCTGTGTTTTGCCATCTTGGATTCCAAGTTGGCAGCAAACACTGGGAGCATCTGAGTGGGCAGTGCCAGCAGGTGGTGTCTGAGCCGTCCCCTGATAGGTGCTTATGTGTTTAGCTGACCAATCCCCCTTTCATGGCTATTTAGGGTCTCTCCTTTGGGAGGTTCTTCAGATTTGGATTGCAAGACTCCAGCAGGAATCCTCTGCATCCTTTACTTCACCTTCTCACTGAAGAAACTGCATCTGGACCCTCCAGGAACTCCACAAACTGCAACAACGAAGCAAAGACGACTTCTGCAACATTGTATCTTCAGCTCTTGCCAGCATATGCAACTGTTTCCCGGTCGTGCATCCTCAGAGGACAGCCTGTCTTCAGCCTGCACCAGAAGAATGAACGAATCTCCCTTGGAGTGAAGGAGTCACTCCCCTGCTTCAGCAGGCACCTCTCTTCAACGACGACCATCTGCTTGGGTCCCCTCTCCTGTTGAGTTGCATGGATCCTACATCACGGGTGGTGGACTGAAGTGGTCCCAATGGTCCTGACGTCCTACTGTCCAACTTTGGTGGAGGTAAGAGCTTGCCTTCCCACGCAAGACAGTAACCCTGTTCACCACGTGTTTTTCAGTTGCCAAGGCTTGTTGGCATCCTTCTATGAAATTCTTTGTGCACAATGTAACTCTGGCCCCCAGCACTCCTTCTGGCAATGCACAGCTTCCTGAGCGGTTCTCTGGCGGTGTGGGATCCTTTGTTTTTGTGCTGCGTGGGCCTCCTTTTGCAACTTCTTTGTCCCTGTGCTGGAGGACTCCTGTGTGCACTGGCTGGTCTTCTGTGGGCTCTCTGAGTTGCTGAGAGGCCCATCTGACTCCTCCGCCTGGGTAGAGTCCACCAGGTCCCTCCTGGTCCCAGGCAGTGCCATTTTCCGCTAACCGTGAGCTTTGCGTGTGCCAAGGTTTGTTGGCAGAATCCAGCGACGCAACCAGACTGCAATCATCCATCCGGTGTGGGATATCATCTGCACCAACCAGGAACCCGCATCCATCTTCTTGGGTGCAGTACTGACTGTTGTTCTTCACCAGTGGTTCTTCTTTTGCACCTTGATTCGGGTTAGCAGGGGCTCCTGTCCTCCCTGGACTCTTCTGTGCTTCTTGGACCTAGTCCCATTCTTCCACAGGTCTTTAGGTCCAGGAATCCACCCTTTGTGTCTTGAAGTATCTTCTGGTTCTTGCATTATCTTCTTTCTCGTGTTCTTGTGTGTTCTAGGAAAGTTACTGTCATTTACTCCTGCTTTCCTGGGCTCTGAGGTGGGTTCTATTACTTACCTTTGGTGTTTTCTAATACTCCCAGCGTCCCTCTACACACCACACTTGTCTAGGTGGGAAACCGACATTCGCATTCTACTTTCTTAGTATATGGTTTGTGTTTACCCTAGGCCCATTTCTAACCATTGTGATTTTCACTAATTGCACTTTTCTAACTTTTTATTGCTATTGCTGCATACTAGTGTATATAATTGGTGTATTACTTACCTCCTAAGGGAGTATAGTCTCTATGGTATTTTTGGCATTTGTGTCACTAAAATAAAGTACCTTTATTTTTGTAACACTGAGTATTTTCTTTCATGTGTGTGAGTGCTGTGTGACTACAGTGGTATTGCATGAGCTTTGCACGTCTCCTAGATAAGCCTTGGCTACAGCTACCCCTAGAGAGCCTGGCTTCTAGACACTGCCTACATTTCGCTAATAAGGGATAACTGGACCTGGTATAAGGTGTAAGTACCAAATACAAACCAGGCCAGCCTCCTCTAAACCACTGTACTATATAGGTTACTTTTTACATTTTTCTTGTAATTGGTGACATTGGGTCATCCAGATAACTTGTGTAATGCCCAAATACCAGTCTTTCTCGATTTCCCCTGTTGATGTTTTCCCACTACATTTGATCTTTTATATTGTGATTGAATAAATGTATGAAACAATCCATTTGCATACTACTTTAATATCATTGTTTATGGGAGTGGTGTTGCATTTTATTCAAGGGACCCCTGTTCCTTTAAAGTTAGTTTACTGCTCCATTTTAGGACACTCTACTTACTCCATGACACTACACCACACCAGTCGATGACACATCATTCTCCTTTATGCCATTAACTTTGAGCCATGCTGAATAGTAGTCTCACTAGTGTACAGCATGGCTAAAACACATTGGCAAAGGCAATAGAACTTGCATAGGCGAGACCTATTGGCTTTGCCAATGCTTGTTTATAAGGTATGAACTTCAAGGTGACTTGCAATATCCTTATGTACGCAGGGGGTATTTTACCCCATATAATACATGGTCACACCACCAACTTTCCCACAAACCACTTAAAACCTTAGTGCATAGCTTCTGACATTCAAAGCTATGAAAGTAGAGCAGAAGAAAGAAAAGCAACATTCAATTTTTTGCTTTAAACAGCTGCATTAATTATGCTCTGTGACCTGATCTGCCTTTTACCTTGGCTGCTAGCTCTGGCAAAAGGCATTGTAATGTCAGAACTCGACTGTAATAACCCTATCATAGTCATTTTCCGATGTCTTTTCTTTATAATCAGTGAATGTCTTTTCTTTACACGCAGTGACTTGGTGCATCACAAACAGCCGTTTCTAGAGAAATGAATGACTGCAGTTTATACAGAGATTAGAGAATCCATGTTTATATAGCCTGTAACTGCAAGAGCTTCTTCAGTTGAAATGCTTCTAGTTATGACTGATGTGGAGCTGAGCTGCCCAAGATCACACACAGGAGTAGAAGTGTTATTAGAACTATGGTTTCCAAGCACAGTTTACAACTCTTGTACGTAATCGCTTTTGATATCTCCAGTGCGGTTCCAATTG
This sequence comes from Pleurodeles waltl, assembly GCF_031143425.1. Taxonomy (NCBI): domain Eukaryota; kingdom Metazoa; phylum Chordata; class Amphibia; order Caudata; family Salamandridae; genus Pleurodeles; species Pleurodeles waltl. Next base: position 426,863,767 of record NC_090445.1, on the reverse strand, counting down.
GCATGAGGCGAAGAGCATGGTGGGTGTGGGGCGCAAAGGGTATGTTCTTCTTTTTTACCCTCCTACCTTCATTTGCTTGGTGCATGAAGATGCAAGGTTAATCAACATGTTATTTTCACATTTTAGCTAATTACTTTGTGAATGTAAATAACAATTAAAGATACTTTCAGACTGTGAAAACATGCCTTCCTTTCTCCCTATTTCACTTCCAATATATATGATTGTGTATATTTATCGGAGCCTGCAGTTCGTTAACAACGAGCGATTTGTATAGGGTTAATTGAAAGTCCCCAAGGCTGTCCCTGTCCCCCCCCAGAAATGTATTGTCTCCTACGCCCCTGACAGAAAGGATATGTGAAACCTTCCCTAGACTCCTGCCTTGCTGTAATCCCAAATCAATATTTTTACAAACTACCACTGTAGGAAGAGGCGATTACAAAGATTTCCATACTTTAACGAGAACATTTGGAATCATGGACACAGCATTAGGTTAGTTCAGAGCTGAAAGGTCATGCAAAATGTGAACATTGCTCTATAAATAAAACATAAGGCAACATCATGTATGTTATTAGCACCAGGTGACAATGCGGGGGCACTGATATTATAATACTGAGGTATGAAGAGGTCACACTCCCTGGCTGCCACCAGGTATTACAGTAGTCCCCACACCTTCCCATAAATTACAACGCAACATACACTACTTGCAGTGGCTCACTCATGACGCACTTGTTTACTTACAGCAATATAACATGTTGATCTTTGTGATGTCGGTTTCGGTAAACTGGCGAGACTGCCCAATAGGAACATTAGGATCGGGCTTGGGCATAATGGTGGGACTCCCATTGCGCGAGAAGGCATTCCTGTAATGAAACACAAGTGTGAGCAGATGCAGGGTAATCTTCTGCTATTGTGCATAGTTAGCACACAGACAATGTCCCTCTGTGAAACCTCAAAGTGAGAAGTCAGTGTCGTCCTGCAAGTACATATGAACAGTATTTGACAAAAGGCCGCACGTTGAGGGCAGCCTGTGAGCTACAGTCAAATGTTAGTTTCCATTAACCATTAAAAACAAAGGTGTTAAACCTTAGGAGCTAAATACATCTCCATAGCCTAGAGCAAGATCTTCAGACTCATTTCAAGACGGGGCACAACCTTCTACATCCAGTAGGAGGGTGTCCACACAACCTGATCGCAAATATGACTATCTTTAGACAAAACTTGGTTTCTCTTCAGCAAAGCATAATATTGGCCACTCTTTTTAGCAGGCTTTAAATTGATTTCGTCTTTGATTTACCTGAGATTGTACTTCCCGTGACACTGTCTGTGTCGTTTTTTGTAACAATGCAATGGTTTGTGCCTGAATTGTCAAAAGTCAGAAATGTATCACTAGCTATCTCGTGACAACCTGAGGTCAAACAAAGTCAAGGTTTTAAGAAAATGAAAATGTGAAGACAGAATGTGTTTATATCCCTGAGAGAGAGACCGGTTTTCTCAGTGTCCTTAGTCCTCAGGGACTATAAGATTAATGTTTCCAGTGTTCTTTCTTGTCCTCAGGAGCTGTGGGCTACGCTGGGGATGTGGAATGATACATGACACTGAGCTCATTTATTCATTGTTTACTCTTATACAAGCTTAGTATATTGCAGGTGCACCAAAGCAAAAGTGACTTTTTACGGCATAAACCCCAAGCCCTCTTTTTTGTAAAACCCAGTTGTGACATTTAACAAGCCTGCTTTACACTTCATTACCCTACTTTATCTGTGCAGCCTGGGAATGTCAGAAGGACAGTGAATAATAGGAGCATTGGTGTAGTTGTACTGGTCAAGCAAGGCATATGCAAGTGATAACGAGAGTAGCCATCAGATGTCATATCTAACCCAACAGTCCCAAGATCTGATCAATCATTTAGGCAGTATTTCATGAAGCACGAACTTCTGTTCTCTGTTAAGCAAAGGCATCTCAAATTTTGTTTCACAAAACGTACCTTGAGTAGTGCATAATTGAAGCATAGTCATAACGTGTGCCAAGGTTATTGGTGTCCACCTTCGCAAAATTATGTTCCATGCCTAGGAAAAATAATTATAAGCAATTATTGTCCATCTTCTTAAAATACAGGACAGGTTGATCAAGTCTCCGGTTCCGTTTCCCATAAAACCATGACAAATAATACATGAAGGTACTAATAAGAACTGATTCCACACTGCATGTACTGAGGAATGGGACAAGGAACGCCGGGTGAGGAGGTCTCTCGTTCTCAAGACAACTGAAGTCTCCTCTGAAACAACTGAAGGTCCTGTGCAAATAGAAGTCACCCGTGGTCCCCTTAATTTGGAAAAACGTGGGAGAAACAGACAGAACAAGGGCTCTCTTTGTATTGTGGGTACCATCTTTCTGTGAACATCTTAATAATCTTTCTGCCAGGTGCTGTTTTATATTTTGGCATCCTGACCAGTGCTTCGTTTCTGTTCATCAAGAAATTCTGGAGAACAATAGTGTGGTGTCTGAAGAGGGTCGCCCTAATCACCCTTCCAGCTTAAAAAGGAATGAACACTCCTGGATCTGGAAGAATTTCTGAAGGAAGGAAGGAAACTAAGGGGCATATGTCTAAGAAAGTGGTGCATCGCTAGGAAGTGGACCCGATCCGCCACTTTTCTTGCATAGCCCCTGCCCCACTTAATGACACCATGGTTGCACCATATTTACAATACGGCACACCATGGCAGTCGTTAGGACAATAGCATCAACATTTTTTACGCTACTGTAGAGCTTTGCTGCACTAGCATAAAAAATATTGATGCTTGTGCAGCAAAGCACAGGGAGGCCCATTCATTAAAATTGGTGTGTCATTTTAACGCCTGCTCTGAGCAGGCATTTAAAATTATGGAAAAAATGGTGCAGGAAAATGTAAATTTCACTGCACCATTTTTTCGGGCCTCCCTGCGTGGGAATGCCCCCCTTGCATACATTATGCCTAGGGCAGGAATAATATTGTGCAAGGGTTTACAAAGTGGTGCAATGTAAGCATTGCGCCACTTGTAAATATGGCGCAGGGAAAAAGGCCTCCTTAGCGTAAAAACAAATGGCGCTAGGGAGGCGCAAGGTGGTGCTAGGGGCTTGTAAATATGCCCCAAAGAGTATTCTGACTGAAGCCCAACTCAGCAAGAATAGTGACTGAGACCCTTGTCCTGAAAATGACAGTGTCTCTCCGTAGCAGAGTAAAAACCAAAACAAGAAAAAGAAGTTAGCAATACAGATCAATGTTGATAGTTTATCAGCAAGCTTCATAGATCTGAATACAGAAAACCCTAATTTCTTGAGACATCCTACCAATCAGGAACTTTAGACTTCATTACCCACAGGCCCCAGCTCAGGCGGAGGAGAGGCCGCTGGGCCACACAGGATCATGCTGTATAAGCGCTCTGTTTTCCCCGTGGCGCAGGACGCACCAAACAAGAGCTTTGGACTTCATTGTCCACAAGCCCCAGCCCAGGAAAAGGAGGGGCCGCTGGGTCACAGAGCATCGAGCTATAAATACGCTCTGGTTTGATGCAACCGGCCAAGAGTGGGCCCGTCTGCACCCATCTACGCCCGGCCAAGGCCTGGAATGGTACTAACCCCCCACCCCGGTGGTCTTCGGATTCCTGACTTACTTCCCCTATAAAAACATTTAGAACCCCTTCCTTGCATATACAATCAGAGGTCCAGTGGGGTGCTTCTATTTCTTGTTTGACTGATTAGGGACTCATTTTGGTGTTTATTTCCTGCTCTCTTCATTTTTGTCACTCTGCCTAGAGATCTGTTTGACTACGGTAGGTATCATGGGGAAGCAGAAAGTCCTCAGCTCAAAGGCGAGTATAGAACCACATGTCAACACTATGGATACTTTTTGGGCCGGGCAGTGGGTTTTATCAGAAATGGACCTAGTTGAAAGGCGCCATTCCTTGGATAGAGGATACTTGACTCTTTCTCCGATTTCTGACATCTGTTGTATCAATTTCCCAAGACTGGCAGGTAGTTTGGGTGAGTGAGTCTAACGCCATCACTGAGGTAGTGACCACTGCGCCGGCACAATCCGGCTAAAAAAGGGTGCACATTAGCACTCTAGTTGCCAAGCATAAAAGGAAAACGAAGTATGTATCTTCTCATTGTGAGGTTATTCCCTGTAGTAGCAATGTACCTATTTCGGTGGCGCCAACATGATTCTTAGATAATACAGGTAATCAGAATACTAAAAATTGGCATCCTTTACTTCAGAAACTCAATGCTATTTTTAATAAGTGTCTCAGCCCCTTAGTGGATAGAATTGTGTCTCTGGAATCAGAGATTTGTGCGTTTTCCAAACCTGGTCCAACTTTAGAGACTCTCAATTCACCTTATGGTTTGTCGTCAGCATCAAGGATTCCGAAAAATAGACCAATTATGTGCCCTGGCTGTGCTTCAGATTCCCTTGCTTTGCCACCAAATGCCACCCCATTAGTTTCATAATGGAACCATCCACCATTTTGTAACTCCACCGCAGCATTGTGTGCACCTAACCATCTTAATCATGTTTCCTCTGGCACTACCGGCCAAGACAACTCTGCTAATTTTTCCTCCGTGAACCTTCCCCCTGGAAGCTGCCCATTTGTTGTGGTTCTGACAAATGTTCCGAAATTAGTTGCCACAACAGTTTAATCCACTTTTCAGTTAAAAAGCAAAACATACCACTGTCTTACCTGGCACACTAATTTTAATGTCCGGGATGATGACAATGTCTTACCTGTTCACAGAGCTGATTGGATTGGGTTATCTACAAAGTCATTTTGTGGCAACTGAGTTATTATCGATTTCAGATACCCCAATTTAACTAGATCAGTACTCTCGTCAAATCTGTCTTGGGCTGCTGAGGAAGAGACCAGAGCTATTATGCCTCTTGGCTTTTTTATAAACATTTAATACCCAAGCAGGCTGCTACTAATCAGTGTCGTAAACTACTTGTTCTACTCAAGGAGAGACCAGTGTTTCTTGTAACCAATATAAAGCACTAACAGAGTGTAGGGACATGGATTGAAATCCAAGGTCATCATGAACCGCAATTGAGCATTCAAGCTAAAATCCTGCCTCTGAGGAGTGCTTCAGCAGATACTCATTCCACCCTGTCTTTACTCCAATGTGAGCTCTAACCAGCCTTTAAAGCATCTATTGCTCCTGCTCCATCTAATCTGTCCATGGTTAGTTTTTGGCTCCCTTTAAAGCTGATCAGTTAGAAAATTGCAGGCTTTAAGGCTAAAATGGGATTGGCTTATCTACATGCACAAGTTCAATTTTATTATGCTGCAAGAAACCTGGCTAATGGACATATTTACTTCAGATTGCTTTCAAAGCTTCTTTGTTCCTGCAATTATATCGAAAAGGGCAGAGCTTGGGGTGGCTTATTGTGTCTGTAAATTTATGGACGATCTAATTATCCCAACTAACCATACTTTTTTTTAACACTTTTGTTTTATTGATATTTCAAAAGTTATTGCATAACATACAGTGTGACCAATCGAGGATATCATATGGGAATAGGCAGTCAGATTTTAAAGCTAGATTCATACTACATGCATTTTGTTACATCGTACTGGGTAGGGTCTCCCTGACCAACACATCGTACTTTTTGATTAACATCACGGAGTAGTCCCATTAACTGAAAAACAGGAACCCTAGGGCCGTCAACAGGGTTGGGGCGTCGGGGCCTCCCATTGCCATTCAATACTGTATGCCAAAAGGAGAAATTAACAAGTGTGCTAAAGTTTCTTAACATCAGCGATTAACCAGCTGAAAGCCCTGCCCAAATATATGCCTCCTGCGAGTGCAGGGAGGGCCTATACCTACTGACTGGGCCACGGATCCCCCATAGTGGTGAACCCCTGCTAGGGTGGCGTCGTCAGGAGGGGAGAACTAGGGAGGGGACAGGGCCTCATGCCTCTGCACCCGTGCGTGTCACACTCAGATTTACATGTGTCCCTCTAGTGTCACATTATGGAGATGTGGGATTATTCTGTGTATCCCCAATGGACGTTCCGACTAGGTCAGCTGCGACCACGTCTAGTGTCTCCCATGTCTCAATCACTTCTGTTCCTAGGGGTGCTATGGGTCTAGGTCTGATTCTTCTCAATTCTTCTCTCCGCAGTGCACTCTCCTCGGCCTGTGTACAATTTGTGACATCTGCCACCCATGATTCCAGCAGAGGTCCGAGTTTGTGCTTCCAGGCCACTGCCATCCTTCCCCGTACCAGAACCAGGGCTAAATCTATGAACCTGTTGCCCACTTTCTTAGGAGTCGGTCTGTCAAAGATGCCCAGCAGACATAGCACTAGTGTATTCTCCAGTTGTCTGTTTAGGCTGCCATTAATCCTGGAAACTGTCTTGTCACAACAGTGTTGCAGGTTGGGGCACCTCCATGTCATGTGGCAGAAGTTTGCGTCAAGCAACTGGCAGCGGGGGCAGGCCCTGACCCACCCCCATATATGAGGTTAATTCTATGTGGGGTGAGATAGGTCCTGTGGGTTTAATTGTATTGTATGTATTTCACACGGGTGTTGTGCAATATCTTATGTGTGTAGGCGAGGACCCTTGACCATTCAAGGTCTGACAGCCCCCTCTCTAGGTCTAGTTCCCAATTATGTCGTAGGTTTCCCAGTGACCAGTCCATCATCTCATTCAGTGCCCGGTGTATCCAAGGGACTAAGTGTGATCCCGCACTAACATGGTCTGGAGGACAACAGTCCTGGGGGGTTCCTATACGCCGATGTGTCAGAGTTCCCGTATGGTCCACGCCACAGCTACGTACCTCAAATATTGCCCTGGTGGCAATCCCATCTGGCCCATCAGGTCATCAAATGGTGCCAATACACCTTCCTGGTAACAGTCACCCAGGGTCAGAAAGCCCGCATCTGTCCAGGGTTCCATTTTCCCAGCTGTAAAGCAGGAATAAGGATCCCCATGTGGTAGGCCAATTAACGGTATTGTCGGGGAATATGCTGTGGTTATGTGTATTTTCTTAAGGGCCACGCAGTGTCACTCCCCATCCCACAGTAGCTCCCGCAGGAGCACATATAATGCCCTGAACCAGAACCCCAGTAGGACCACTAGCAGATTAGTAGAATAATACAAAAGCTTAGGGAGAATTGCCATCTTGTATAGGGATATTTGTGCCATAATGGGGATCTTTAGGGAGCACCAGAAAGCCACCGCCATCTTCAGCCAGTGCATTCCGCCCCCAGGTTGCCCAATTGGAGATCCTCCAGGCCATGGTATATTTGGATACCTAAGTAACGGAATGTGCGCAGAGCCCAAGACAGGTTGTCAGGACAGGAAAGAAGATGGGAAATGCCTTCCACCTTCGGGAAGACACAGGTTTTTTGCTGGTTCAGGCAGAGTCCCGAGTATCTCCCAAATTCCTCCAATAGTTGGAACACCGGGGGCAACACAGCCTCTCCGTCTCTCAGGTAGACAAGGAGGTCATCTCTATACAGGGAGATGACATGTGGTGTCCCTCCTTTCAACACCCCCCATGCTTGACCTTGTGCTTTGAACTTCGCCACCAGTGGTTCTATGGTTATGGTGAACAATAAGGGAGATAGTGGGTAACCCTGTCTACTTCCAGAGTAGATTTCATAGCTGTCCGAGACTGTACGACCGGTTTTCATTCTAGTCATAGGGTGGGTGTATAGCAGATTGATCCGTCTCACCCTCCGGTGACCGAGCTCCATCTGCAGCAATGTGGCATTCAAATAATCCCAATGGACCGTGTCAAAGGGCTTTTCTAGGTCTACTGAAACTGTGCACATCATCGTATAGCAGGGAGTATAGTCTCTGCAAATTTTGAGATATACTACGGGAGGGTATGAACCCATTCTGGTAGTCATGGATGAGCGTTTGCATGTGCAGCACCAATCTAGTGGCCAGGGTCTTACTGAGCCCTTTAAAGTCAGTGTTCAGCATAGAAAGCGGCCTGAAGTCGGAGACCATCGCACCGAGGCTCTTGCCCTCAAAAAGAGGCACCACCAGGGCCTCCCTGTTCGAAGGAGGCAACACTCCATTCTTAAATGCCTCAGCATACATTTCTGTAAACTTGGGTGACAATTCTCCCAGGAACCATTTATAAAATTCTAGTGGAAGTCCATCTGTTCCTGGCGTCTTCCCAGATGCCTGGGACTTGACAGCAGCCTTAACCTCCTCACAGCTATTGCTGCACCTAGGGCCTCCTGTTCTGTTCCTGCCAATGTCGACCATGGTAGAGCCTCCAGGAAATCGCCCAGTACTGTCCAGATGCCCCTTCGGGGGAGGGCTGTACAGGGTCATCTAATAGGATCTAATCTCTTCATTAATTCATGTGGGTGAGAACAGAGTTACTCCCTCTTGGGTCGGGTGATGGGTGTGCCCCTGCCTTCAGGGCAAATCAGCCAGGCCAGGAGTTTACATGCTCTGTCCTCTTCCTCATGTGCCCTGGACGTATATATCTTAAAATCATGGCAGCGGAGGTTTTCCATCGCCTCGTTGTGAAGGTCACAGGTTTCTAACAGATGTTTTTGGGCATCCGGTTCTGTGCCAGGGCAATACCCCATTTATGTAGATCAGCTTCAAAGTGTGCAAGGCCTAACACTAGATATCTTCTAATCCCTACCATTTGTCCTAGACAATGTACCCTCACCAGTACCTTGAGGGCTTCCCACTCAATTCCTCTAATTGAGTCCGTTTCTTGGTTGGAGACGAGATAATCCGTGACCCTAGATGCCAAGATGTCCAGGAAGACCTCATCCTTCATCATCACAGAGTATAAACGCCATGTTGGGGTGGGAGGGTGTTTTTCAGCTGTTTGCAGCATCACGTTTAGTGGGCTGTGGTCGGACAATGTACGGCCCAGATATTCTGAGTGTGTGAGCGAACTGCTGAGGGACACGGAGCATACAACACAATCTATTCTGGTATGCACTTGATAAAGGTGAGAGTAAAAGGAATAATCCTTACTAAGTGGGTGCTGGGTAAGCCAGATGTCCTCCATATTCCACTGTGATATCCATGTTGGTAGTCCTACTGCAACACTAATGGTTGCCGCAGCCCACAGCGGTGAAAGCAAGTGGTCCATCTCTGGGTCAAGTACACCATTAAAGGCCCCATCTGGAAAGTGAGCCAGTTGCATTGATAGGGGATGGAGGAATGGGAGTTGTTCCTGGTTCGGGGTATAAATGCTCTCCAACACTACAGTCCTGCCGCTAAGTCACCCCTCCACCAACACATATCGTCCATCCTTGTCCACTTTCACCGCAGAGGCCTCAAAGGGCACTCCCGCTCTCTCCCATACCTGTGCCCCCCTTCTGTAGGCAGAGTATGTTGTAGCATACACTTGTCTTCGCCAGCATCTGCAGAGACTATCCTCTATAGATTTTAAAAGCTGGGATTCCTGCAACATAGTGCTTTTAACCCCTTGACTCTTAATGAATTGTAGGATTTTGTTGCGTTTACATGGTGAGCTCAACCCTCGGACTTTCCAGGTCATCAACGTAAGGGCTCTATATGTGCCTGTCATGGATTCTCAGTGGAACCCCCATCCAGGCACCCGCCACCACTCTGCCCACCCCAGCAGCACAGAAGCATTGCATCATCGTACCAAATACAGACCTGGGCATCAGCAACAATAACAAAAAGTAAACCCCAACTCCCCTTCCCCAGGACAGCACAGCAATGCCTGGCCACCCAAACCATCAAAAGGAATAGTTGTGAGTTCAGTCTTAAAATCTCTCCGGCCAGCCCGGTAGATGATTGGTGGGGTAGGCTCTCTGTGTATCTACTGTACACCAATCAGAGTCATCCAGCCTGGACATGTGGCCAATGAGCATCTTCAAGCACAAGATCAGTCTAGTGGCACAGGAGTGGTGGCAGTTCTATAAGATCACTCGCCATTTGGGGCGTCACATATGGTGCACCCTCCTGGACGCTAACCACGAAATCTAGGTCGGACATGTTGTCAGATTCAGGGAAATCTGTGGTGTCGCCTTCCTCCTTGCTGGAATGGCTGGATTCCGGGAAGGACACTGCAGCCGGGAAAGCCGCCCTCTTTTCCTGATTCACTTGTTGAGGTGTGGGTTTTGTCATTCCCTCTTTCCGGTCCCTCGAGCGTCTTCTTTTCTTGCAGCGTTGGGGCGCCTGAGGCCCGTTGAACCTTGGTCTATCAGTCTCGGATGTGTGTGATTCCAGCCAGGTCCAGGCTTCCTCAGGGGTCTGGCAGAAGTGCATATGACCATCAAGCATGATTTTAAGTTTTGAAGGAAACAATAGGGAGTATCGAATCCACTCTGCATGCAATGCTTTCTTCACCTCCATGTAAGATGCCCTCATAGCCTGCACTGCCACTGTGAAATCAGGAAACATGTTGACCTTCCCGTTTTCCACCATGAAGGGGCCTGCCTCTCTCTCTCTCTGCAATAACGTGTCCCAGTTGAGGTGGTGCAGGAGCCTGGCCACCACTGGCCTAGGTGGCCTCCCGGGCGCCGGGCCGGGACCCTGTGCGCCCTCTCCAGGGCAAAGAATTGTGTGCAGAGAACACTCAACGCACTCTAAGGGTCCGAGGGTGGGAGGAAGCGCTACCCCACAGGGGTGTTAAAGTCCCAACAACAGTCCAATGTTCACTCTCTCTGATAGGGGGGAGAGGGGTCCCCCACAACTTGCAGGCACAGCACTGAGTAAGGCAGGTCCACAGAGTCAGCAGGCGCGGCGCGGCACGGGGGACAAGCACAAGGACTTCCAGGCCTGCCCAGTCTCACCCGCACCGTGGCTATTCCTCATCTCATAGCGCAGTCCCTCGTACGAGAGCAATCCTCTGTGCTCTCGGCCACCAAGCAGCCAGCCAGGGCCCACTCCGCTCCTCTGGCCACTCCAGCCACTGTTTCCACGTCGCGCCTCTTAGCCTGCACTGCCATTGTAAAATCAGGGAACATGCTGACCTTTCTGTTTTCCACCAGGAAGGGGCCTGCCTCTCACGCTCTCTGCAATAACGTGTAATAAGGTGGCCTACCAGGTACCAGAGGCCGGGCCGAGACCCTGTGCGCCCTCTCCAGGGCAAAGAATTGTGAGAGTCCGCAGGATGACTCCACGCCGCTCCCAGGGCAGCACCACGCCCTCCGCAATACGAGCTCCCAGCACCTGGTTGTGTCGCTTTGCTCGTTTTGCCCAGGATAAGTGTGGGCCGGTCAGGAGCTGCAGTATCACTCTGCTGCCATTTTCGACGGCTAGCTACAGCCCTCCCTCAACTAACCATACTAAATTAATCATACTAATATTCAAATCTTATCGGTGTTTTGTTCTGCTAAGTTTAACTTTTTATTGTGAATTTCTATAATGCTGTTTCCACAATTGATAAAGGTCTGTAACATTGATAACTTGTTTTCTGTTTACAGTGTCTACAAGATAGGGAGTTTCCTCTGTTAGGGGGCCTAAATGGTATTCTTGGTGGTGACTTAAATGCTAAAATTAGGCCATAGCATAACATTGCCTTCACCCTTTGATGTATCCCAGGTGGGACCCCTGATTTCCAAAGCTGATCATAGGGATCAGCAACTTATCTTTTCTGATTAAAGTTGACTTAGTCAGTGCCATTGAACTCATTGGTGACAACCATAAACAGCTTCCCACCTTTACTGGATGGGGCAGAGGATCAATCATTGATTATTTCTTTGTCTCCCCCTCCATAGGTGAGTTTATGCATTCTGTTACTGTCTCGTTAAGCTCGTATAGCGTATTGCCAGCCCCCTCCCTAGTACCAGTAAACCTGTTACTGTTGACAACCCGAGACACCTAACTGTGTTCAGCAGAGGTCAATGGTTAAGGTGGCACAAGGCGAACATTGCTGCACTACTGGTTAAGTTTTTTTAGTTTAATTACCTTCTATCATAACATCAGCCTAGCAAGATGGCAGTGGATGCCTTTGTGCCACTGAACACCAACATTTAAAACTTGTCTCTTGTGTCCAGCAAAAGTGTATACAAAATCAAATCCTGGATGGTTCACAGATAATTCTATGGTGGCCCACAAGAGGCTTCAGGATGCACTAAATTGTACCCAAAGTGTTATTACCTTAACAGCCAAGCAAAAGTCAGAATTTAAATCTGTCATTTAATTAAGCAAGCTTGCATCTAAACATTTGCTATGGCACCGTTTGATAGAGTCACCACAAATTAAAGACTTTTCGAGACTCATCAATCAGCCATGCACATTGGAGGAAGGGATCAGCGGTTTAGGAACCAACATCAGTGCTGATAAATGTGTTGCACACTTTAAAACAATTTATACAAATTCGAGTTCCCCCTCCTCCTGTTTCCCTGTATATCAACCTGTATTCCCCCTGAAAATTAGGTTTAGTCTAGACGATGTTTTACAGGCAATTAATGTCAGCCCTACACAAAAAAAACTGGAACCGATGGAGTCCATATGGACTCGGATAAGAGGGACCCTGGTTTGTGGGCCCATATTCTTACCAACATTTTAAATTATTCTGTTGTTAGGAGCCTCCCTAGATCTTGGCATACTGCTGTAATTGTCCCTACTTTTAAAAAGGGGTCTAGGCACAACCCACGGTGTTATTTACCAATTTCTATCTTGGATTCCGCAGTCAAAATCATACGGCGGATTGTGTTGAGCACGAGTGAGGAATAGGTTGAGAAAGGAAGTGTTATTCCGCCCGTCCAATGGGGGTTAGAGCAGGCACTGGCGCTGCTCAACAGTGTCTCAACCTATATTTAATTATCAACAAATATACGGACGCCAAATGGGATTTTATATCTCTCATTCATGGATTTGATTAGCGCCCTTGACAGCGTGAATCCTAGTAAATTGTGGAGCATTTTGCGAGAGCTGGGACTATATCAGGACCTTGTTGACTTCCAGAAGGTCCCCACTGGGGGATTAGTGCCTCTGTAAGGTTTAGGTCATGTGGGGAACGCACTTATTCTTTTGCTTTGGAACATGGTGTGGGATAAGGTTGTGTCTTTGCACCCATTTCGCTTTTGCTTTACATTAATTAATTAAATGCCTGTTTGCAAATTGAGGGAAAAGATCTGCCAAAGGTAAACGCTGTGACTGTCCCAGCTCTGCCTTTTGCTGAAAACACTTTCTTGCTCTCTCGTACCCCAAATGGCCTAAGAGCTTTACTTGATAGTTTTGTAAAATGTATGGATGACCTAAATCTTGAAACGAACATTACAAAAACAAAATCTATGGTGTGCGGGTCACAGACATTGAAAATAGGTACTGGCTCCTGAAGTGGCGCTCTATTAAGAGGGTCAACAGTTTCCCTTATCTGGGTTGTTTTGATTCTCAGTCCACATGGTTGGCATGTGCTGCGCATCGACGTCAACGTTATATAAACAAGCAGTGGGAGCACTTTTTGAAATTACCAAAAAGTGGAAAACAAACCAGTCATGCCCCTCTTAGAAGTTTATGACTGTAAATGGCTGCCTGTTCTAAGGTATGGGGACCGAGTCTGGGGTTGTACTAATATTTCTAATCAGCAAGTCGAAGAAAATTGATTCAGTAGGTAATTGTTAGGCCTCCCCTGACCGAACCATCTTTTCTTTTTGCATGAGGAACTTGGTATGCTCTATGTGGAAGATATGGTTAAAGTGGCACCCCTACTACTGCGGGTCTCTGTATTGTCCAATAAACATACCAGTCTTAACAGGGCCATTATTTTAGTTTGCCTGGCATGTCATAAAGGTCATTGCGAAAGCAATAGGCAAACCTGATTTCTTTAGTCTCCCCACCTGTTGTCTGAGACAGGTATTGTTCGAGTTAAGAAACAGTTTTTATCATTTTGTACGGCCTCTAGAGAACAAGTGGAACTGATTAAACCGATGCTACAGGACAACGTTATTGTTAAACTTCTCAAAAATGTGAATCATTTTTAACATGGACTAAGAACTCTTGGGAAAGTAACTGTTGCTTAAATTTCGGCCGGAGACCGTCAGATCTTACCTATATTTCCCAGTTGGTCAATTTAATACTACTTCTATTTTAATTTGTCAGTGGGCTGAGTCCTCCGCACAAACGTTAGCACATTTAGGGCCAGATTTACAAGGCACTTGCACATCTTTGCGCCACACTAATGTAATTTTTTTCATGCTAATGTGGTGTTAAGGAGGCCATTTCCCCGCGCCATATTTACAAAGTGGCGCAATGCGCCAGGTATAATTTATGCGAGGGGGGGCGTTATCATGTAGAGAGGCCACAAAAATGGTGCAGTGAAATCTACAAGATTTCACTGCAACATTTTTTCCGTCATTCTTAACACCTGCTCGGGCAGGCATTAAAGTGATGGGCCCATAGTAACCTATGGGTGTTCCTAGTGCCATAATTTATGGCGCTAATCCAGCAAAGCACCACAATAGTGTCATAAATTATGACGCTATTGTGTAAACGAGCGCCATGGTGCATCGTATTGTAAATATGGCGCAATCATGGTGTTGTTAGGTGGGGTACGGGCTACGTAAGAAAAGTGGTGCATGGGGACTGACGCACCACTTTCTTGTAGATCTGGCCCTTAGTCTTTTTCTGCTCTTATTACAAGCAACTGACAAGAACATTTGTCTAGCCTGTTCTTAAATTATATGACTTTTGCCAGTATAAAGCAGCCCTGTACTTCCTGCCCATGAACTCAAATCAATTTGTGTGCTTTAATGTAGGATGTTTTTTTAAAGATGGCCATCCGAAAGTGTAATGTGATGACTGTCTGACTTAATTCTCTTCTTAACATTCAATGTTTTGTTCTGTGTTGTAATTTTTAAATCTAATGCTCTTTTTAATTATTTATTCTTGTGATGCTTTTAGGAATATTTGTAAATAATATAATAAAGCTTATAGTATTATTCGTCTTCTTATTATTAATATTATTATTGTTATTATTAAGTGTTTGATTAAATATAGTTTTTGTGAAGGGAGACAAAGTAAACATTCGATTGTTATCAGGTGTGGTATGTAATATGAAAGCAGACACTGGGCCAGTAACGAGCTATGTGATTGGACTGGGATGTTTGCTGTTCCCCAGTAGGAATAGTGGGATGCGTCATGTTAAACTCTTTTCTCCTTGCAGTAGTGGAAAGTATTATATTAAAACTCTTCCCTAGTAGCAGCTGTGGGACAAGTACTATTATTTTCTCCCTGCCACATGCTTGTGTCATTTTAGGAGCTGGTGGTGTGATATCAAACTCTTCCCTGGCAGCACCACTGCGATAATAAACCTCTCCTTCAAGTGCAAGGGTAAGTGTTTCCTTGTGATATTACAATGACCCCAATGTTGCTGTAGAGAATAAGATATCAAACTCTGCACTGGTATAGGCATCCTTATGCTCAACAATAAACGTTCCCATGGCAGCAGCACTGAGATATTTGATATTAAAACCATTCTTGATATCAGCAGTATGGCACGTGATAATAAAACTCTTCCTTGGTAGCAGCAGAGAGGTGTGTGACGGCAAATCCCTTCCAGGATAACAGCAGTGCAATATGTGATATTAAGGCCCATATTTATACTTTTTTTGCTCCACATTTGTGTCATTTTTGGACGCAAAAGTGACGCAAACTTACAAAATATAGCTGTATTTTATACATTTGTGCCACTTTTGCGCCAAAAAGTGACACACATGCGGCGCAAAAAATATATAAATATGGGCCTAAATGTTTCCTTTGTGGCAGCATTCTGAAAGTGCAATAAGAAAGGTTTCTATGGAAACAGCCCTGGGAGTTGTCATATAACATGACAGTTTTTGAATGTGTTATGTTCAAGCACAAAGGTGGGGGGGGTATTTAATAATTAAAAAAAAAAAAAACGTACCTGTGCTTCCACCGCCTTCACCACCACTTCGCTCCTCTCTCACCAGACAGGCTGTAGGCATAGGCTCCCAGCCTGCCCTATGGCCAATCCTGATGCTGCTCAGAGCAGCATCAGGATTGGCTGGGAGCACCCAGCCAGGTTGCTCCCAGGCAGACTGGGAGCCTGTGCCTGCTTTCTCTAGCCCGGAAACACAGTGCCGGGCTGGAGCGAGCCTACGAGACAGCCGGCCAAACATGCATGCGCAGTGAGGGGGAGTGCAGTGCACATCACAGCCTGTAGCCCCGCTCATTTGACCAAAAAACAATAATAAACATTGTTTATTATTGCTTTTAGGTAAAAGGTTTGCAGTTGCCGCTGCTGGCAGGGGAGGGGGAGACACTCCCCGCCGTGACGGAGGAGCCGCACCTGGTACAATTATTTACAAGCGCAACAAAATCAAGGGGCTAACAGAGAGTGTCACAGCTCCCCATCACATCACAAAATAGTCATTTCTCAGACTCAAATTCACAAGAGTGGGACAGTTGTTCTGGTGCATCACTGCACTTACAGTGATATGGTAGAACATGGAGGATTTTATGATGTGAGCAGCAGCAGCTGCAAAACTTTTATAATAAAACTATAATAAACTATGTTTATTATAGTTTTATCGTAAAAGGGGTGGGGCCACGGGCGTGAAGGGACAGAGCGCATGTATGGTGTTTGGCGGGTGTCTTAGGCCAGCCAAACATACATGCGCACATGGCTCTCTCCAACCCGGCACTGCGTTGCCGGGCTGGAGAGAGCAGGCAAAGGCTCCCACTCTGCCACGGAGTGCCCTGGCTGGGCGCTCCGTCCAATCCTACCACTGCTTTCATGCTGCCAGCAGTATGAAAGCAGTGGTAGGATTGGATGCAGGGCAGGCTGGGAGCCTGTGCCTGAAGTGAGGACAGCAGAGCGGCGCAGTGCGGCACGGCGAAACAGGTAATTTATTTTTGAATTATTTATTTTATTTTGTCACAACCCCAGCCCCCTCCCCCTGCCACGTTTCGCCCAACCCGCCCCTTTTCCCTCCGAAGAGCCACCACTGGTCTATCCTATAACCATTTTTGCACACTGTAACAGTCACTTTCACAGTGAAGGGCTTTGCACTTCCTCCAGCTAATTGCTTTGTGATGAGACTATGCAACCTCTTGCCTTCCCCCACTACTCACAGCATTCTCAAAAAGCTGAATTGCAGAATACAGCGATTCACCAAAACCCAGTTAAATAAAATCAGTATCTATTCTAAGACATCAATAGGGGACATTGGAATAGATCAAGTTTTAACCCAACTTAGTTACCTCAGAAAATGTGTTTTTCTCCACACCTTATAGCTTACCTGGAATCACATTCTGGAGGAGGATGGTGACAAAGTCATCGCGGTCACTGCGGTTCTGTTCATGGTGGAAGCCCAGGGCATGGAGGAGCTCGTGCTGCACCGTGCCGGTAAAGACACATCCGTTCCTCTGTAAGGACACAACCTGACGACCCCCGGTCCGTCCAATGAAGGACCAGCATCTGCCGAGGGTAGCGGTGAACAGTGATGACCCCTCTTACACTGTGTTACAAAGACTGCTCATCTACCCTAGACCAGTGCTTAATTTGTGATTATTTTTTCCGGTGCTGAGCACCAGCACTTATTTTTGAGGGCCGGGACTTATTCTTCTGCCTCAAGCATTTGCTGCTATTGGCAAACCCCCATTCACCCAATATTAAAAGCGCAAAGTGAGACCCTCACTTATTGGTCCCGGTATAGGTGAGAGTTGTATCCCATTAGTCTCTCAAGCCCACATGTTCCAACATTCGATTATCATTTATCATTTTACCAAATCCACACCACTCTTATGCAGCACTTACAATCTTGTATATTGTCTTTATCTTTGAAGGACTTCCAATGATTGCTATACAGTCACTACATGTTCTTTATTTCTCCAAAGGAGACGTTCAAATCAGATGTGCTGATGTGAAACAGCATCACTCACATATAACCACTCACTCCACCGTGGATCAGCCACCAGACACTGCCGTCAATGGCAATCAGACAACCTGCCATGAAATTCTCATCTGACCCGTGCCACAAACACTTTGATGGGTATTTCTCGACAGCCCTTGTGATGGCAAACAGTGCCCTTGAAAATACCCTATAAAGCATACATACTGACCCATTCTGTGGTTCGATGAAGAGATAGTCATTTTCATTTGCTCGAGGTCTGAAGGAAACACAGGTACGTGTGGCGAATGATCGTATGGCATCCATTATCACTGCCTGTTCATTCGGGGCTGAGGGGGGACAAATAATCAGAGAAAAAGGTAAAATGGCTAAATGTGATTTCACAAGATCACTGCAAGAAGAGCCACACCTAAAGAGGCAGTCTACATTATTTATGACTAACCCAATGAAATTATTGGCGTAAGAGCTCCACTGGAAGTTAACCATATATGACTTCAGGCCCATGAGCAGGCTACGAGTCCATGCTACAGCTGCAATAGCCACACCTTGGTGTGGAATCGGGAATGGATCTCTGATGTGCTAATTCATGCCTATATGATCTCAGAAATGTCCACATCATTGGCATTTCTATGTCACAGGACATGAGTCAGGCTGAAAAGTTACCCACCACTTTATTTCAGAGGGTCTGCATGCAAGTGATGAGACCGAGTGTTTTTCTGTTCTGAAAATGTTAATGAATTTTTAGTTACATGACAGTTAACAAAAAGTAAAACAGGTAAAACAGGAGTCATATGGTAGCTTGATACATCACGGCAATCGAGCAGGTAACCACATAAGAAGACTTGGTTATGCAAAAGAGACATGTCCCGTTAGGAAAATCAGTACATGGTGAAAATTTGCATAATCAGTGATCATCCATCATTATCGATGACCTTGTAATTTTAGACATACATACTTGATATCAATGAGGGTAAGTATAACGTAAAGACAACATTATATACAGGCAAAAGAGATTATTCAAGAAGCTTTATCTGAGATCTGTGTTGTTAGATTGTGTTGCAGCGGGTGTCGTGCCAGTTGTCTTGGGGTTGGATTTAGGTTATTTTACTATTACTGATTGCGCGGTTCTGGGTGGAAAGTGTGGTTTGTGTATGCAGTGTGCAGGGTCATTTCTGTGCAGGGATCAAAGGTAACAAAGTGGGAAGGGATGGTGTTGACAGGAAAAAGAGTCATGCAATAGATAATGAGGTGGTTGCTGTAATTTCTTATGATGCAATGATTTAGGTGGTCATTCTGACTTTGGTGGTCTTTTCCTAAGACCGCCGAAGCTGCGGGCGCCAGGAGACGGCCAGTGCTGCTGGTCTTCCGATCGCCATATTATGAGTACTGAAGGATTTTTTGCCACAATTTAGGCACCAATCCTCCAGTAGTCGTGTTGGCAGTTGGAGGTGCAGAGGTGGTTCCACCGCTCGCCCCCCCGCACCAAATGGACTCCGCCAGCCTTATTACAAGCTGTAATATGACTTGGTGGTGTCCTGATTGCTGGGCGCTGCCGGCAGTGGGAGAGCCAGGTCCCATCTCCTCAGGGAGGAGCACCTCGTCGGACCAGGTAAGTGTCTTCCGCAAGGGGAGGGGGGTGGGGTGTGTGAATGGATGTGTGCGAGTGTGTGCATGCATGTCATGAATGGGGGGGAGGGTGGGGGAATGTTTGTGTGTGTGTGTCTGTATGTAAATGTGGTGATGCATGTGTGGCTAAATGTGAATGCTGGGTCGGGGTGCGTGTGTGCATGCATGTAGACAGGGGTGGAGGTTGTGTATGTATGTTGAGGAAAGGAGGGGTGGGGGATGGAGTGTGTGTATGCATGTCAATTGGGGTGAATGTACTGAGTGCGTGTATTAGTGAGGTGTTGTGCTCTGTGTGTGTATGTGTGTGTGGATTTGTGGGGAGTGTTGTGTGTGTGTGCATGTAAGTGTAAGGGTGTTGTGAGTGTCAGGGTGTGCGTGTCTGTGAGTGCGTGCGCGCGCGTATGCGGGGGGTGGGAATTAAGTACATGTATGCAGGGGTGGGGGGTTACTGGGGGTTTGGGGAGGTGGGAATGTTGCAAGGGACAGGGTGGGGGTGTCTTGGGTAACTGGGGGGTGGGGAAGTCGTCTACCGGTGACAGGAATACAAATTCCTGTCACCTGTAGCCTTTCCTCCAGGGATTTCATGGTGGTGCTACCGCCACAAAATCCCTGGTGGAAAGGGGACTCGTGATGCCGCTGGCGGTATTGAGTGGACCGCCGGGTCAGAGATGCTTACCTCCAGGCCCGCCGGTCCGAACACCCTGGCGGTAAGCACGGGAAAGTAGTGGTTTGGCACAGGCCAAACCGCCACACTCGTAATGTGGCGATCTCCACCGCTTGCCTGTCAGCGGTGAGACTGCCACCGCGGCCATGGTAGTCTTCGGACCACCAGGGTCGGAATGACCACCTAAGTCTTGTGGGGGGAATGTTAAGGAGCAGAGGGTTCCCTATTGCATGAGGTGATTATGGATGTAGAGGTCTAGCATGTTCCAAATCCGTTGTGAGGCTATGGGATGGCCTTTAATGTGGGATTGTTTTACATGTGTGCCTCTAAGGTAGGTAGCCCAGGCCCACCAGGTATGGAAGGAGATGTTATTGTTCGCTTTCCAGTCAATCAGGATCACTTTGATTGCAATGGTAAGCCGGAAGTCAAATAGTGAGAGGTCTAAAGTAGATTGGTTGATAGGATGATTTGCAATGTATGGTCCCAGGGTGATGATCAGATAATTTAGTGGGATCGGTCTCTTAAAGATTTTGTGTAGTGTATTGGAGAAATCAAACCAATAAGCAGAGAGGTTTGGGCAGGAGAAGAACACGTATTCTTCATTTCCAGGTGATAGGTTGCATGACCAGCAGGCATCTGAGTCTTTAAGTTTTAATCTGAACAGCTTAGCAGGGGTCCAATACAGGAAGTGAGCAGCAAAAAATCTAGTTTGGGTTAATGAGGGAATTAATTTGTCCTGTGTTAGGTGTTAGCCTGTTTTTGACCATGACTCCTCACTACAAGGGGTTAGTTCGTTATATGAGAAAAAGGAGGACCATTTGTGAGGCAATGGGGGGCAGCATGGGGTGAGGGTGGAATAAAGGAGTTGTGTATTCTAGAGGCCGCATGTCCTTTTGTGGTAACCATTTGTAAGTTCTGAGTTAGTGACAAGTCATTTATGGTGCCTGGTTTGGAGATCCTTGCTTGAGTTGAAGGAATTCATAGAAATCAGTATTTGAGAGGTTGTGTTTGCTTTTTAGCTGTGAGAATGAGAGTGGTTCTGAGTTTGCATAAAAGTCCCCTTCTATTTTGGATCCCTTTTGAGGCCCATGTCGCGGCAATGGTCGCTGAGTTTGGTATTTGCAGTTTTTTATTGTACCATAGAAATGCAGAGGGGGATTTGTGGATAGCAGTAAACAAGATTGAGTCTATTTTTGTCAGGGCTGCACTAGTGTCTTTAAAATCTTCTCGGAATGATTCTTAAGGGTGGGATGGCATCATTAGAGATGACAATACTCAAAAAGGGTGGCAGATAGAGGATTCAATATCATGCCAGGTAGGTTTTTTTGTGGATCAGGTCCAAACCATCGTGCACCCTGGGCTACTAAGTATAAAGTTTGGTAAATGTACCAGTTTGGGAAGTTACAGCCTCCCAATTTAGTAGGTGTACTGAGGTTTTTTTTGTTTCCATAGGAATTTTGAAGAAGAAGTCTTGGGAGAGATGCATGGGGAGCATTCTTTGAGTCAAAGTTTATCAGAGGGGACACCATAATTTTGGTGGTTTCAAGTCTGCCCCAGCATGATATATGTTTGACCAACCATGTTGCCAATAGATCTTTCAGTTTGTCAATGGTTTTGCTTTTGTTTATGGTAATAGATTCAGGCACATCATTGCAGAACCAAATTTCCAGGTACTTAATAGAAGATTTCCATTTGAATTTGGAGGAGCCCACCATGGAGGTGTTTCAATGGACGTTTACGTGAAGTATTTTGTTTTTCTCTCTGTTCAAGGAGTAGCCTGAGAAGTGGGAGAAATGGTAGATGATGTTTAAGATTTCCATTATGGCTTCGGTTTAGTAAGTTGTGACTATCAAAATATCATCCACATATGCTGCTGTTTTGTATGGGGTACCCCCAAATGTGATGCCATGAATGGCTGTTGAGTTATTGATTATTGTGAGTAGAGGGTCAATGGCTAGTAAAAACAAATGTAAGGGTGAAAGGGGGCAGCCTTGGCGAGTTCCCTATCTCAAGTGGAAGGATTGGGATAGAGAGCCGTTGATCCTTATACTAGCTGAGGGCTTCAAGTAAAGGGTCATGGGCATTGAGATGAATTTATCTGCTAGATTTTGTCTTTGAAGGATGGTTTCAAGATATGGCCAGTGTTAGAAATTGGGTTTTTGGTTGGCAGTCAGGTTACCCTTTGTCCAAGCAAGAACCCTCACTCTAGTCAGGGTTAAGTCACACACAATCCAAAATTATCCTGTGCGCACCCTCTGGTAGCTTGACACGAGCAGTCAGGCTTAACTTAGAAGGCAATGTGTAAAGGATTTGTGCAATAAATCATACAATAACACCATATAGCACCACAAAAATACACCACACAGTGTTTGGAAAAATATAGAATATTTATCTGGATAATTGTAGGTCAAAACGAATGAAGATGCAATGTGAAATTGTAGAGATATCACTGAAAAGTGATATTAAGGCCCTGATTCTAAGCTTGGCGGGGGGCGGTAGCCGCCCGCCAAGCGGGAACCGCCAGAAGACCGTACTGCGGTCAAAAGACCGCGGCGGTCATTCTGGGTTTCCCACTGGGCTGGCGGGCGACCGCCGAAAGTCCGCCCGCCAGCCCAGCGGGAAACACCCTTCCCACGAGGAAGCCGGCTCAGAATGGAGCCGGCGGAGTGGGAAGGTGCGACGGGTGCAGTTGCACCCGTCGCGAATTTCAGTGTCTGCAAAGCAGACACTGAAATTCTTTGTGGGGCCCTCTTACGGGGGCCCCTGCAGTGCCCATGCCATTGGCCCCACGACACGCCATACCGCCATCCTGTACCTGGCGGGCGAACCGCCAGGAACAGGATGGCGGTATGGGGTGTCAGAATCCCCATGGCGGATTCCCATGGGCAGCGGAAAGTCGGCGGTACACCGCCGGCTTTCCGCTTCTGGCCGCGGCTGTACCGCCGCGGTCAGAATGCCCGGCGGAGCACCGCCAGCCTGTTGGCGGTGCTACCGCCAACCTCCGCCCTGGCGGTATTTACCGCCAGGGTCAGAATGACCCCCTAAGTGTCTTAAGTCTTTAAAAAGCAAAAAAAGGCCCTGATTCTAAGCTTGGCGGGCGGCGTTAGCCGCCCGCCAAGCGGGAACCGCCAGAAGACCGTACCGCGGTCAAAAGACCGCGGCGGTCATTCTGGGTTTCCCACTGGGCTGGCGGACGACCGCCGAAAGTCCGCCCGCCAGCCCAGCGGGAAACACCCTTCCCACGAGGAAGCCGGCTCAGAATGGAGCCGGCGGAGTGGGAAGGTGCGACGGGTGCAGTTGCACCCGTCGCAAATTTCAGTGTCTGCAAAGCAGACACTGAAATTCTTTGTGGGGCCCTCTTACATGTCCCCACGACACCCCATACCGCCATACTGTTCCTGGCGGGCGAACCGCCAGGAACAGGATGGCGGTATGGGGTGTCAGAATCCCCATGGCGGCGCAGCAAGCTGCGCCGCCATGGCGGATTCCCATGGGCAGCGGAAAGTCGGCGGTACACCGCCGGCTTTCCGCTTCTGGCCGCGGCTGTACCGCCGCGGCCAGAATGCCCAGCGGAGCACCGCCAGCCTGTTGGCGGTGCTACTGCCAACCTCCGCCCTGGCGGTATTTACCGCCAGGGTCAGAATGACCCCCAAAGTCTCCTTCAAGCACAAAGTACCTGGTTTACAGTGGAAAATCTCCGCAAAGGGCCGCAGAAGAAGAGATACGTGGAAAACTGGTGTGTGCGTCGATTTCTCCCCTGCACACACAGACTTGCGTCGTTATTTTTCACGCGGGGAAGTCGTGCGTCATTTTCTGATGCGCGGACAGTCTCTTTCTGTGGTTCACGGGATTACCAGATGTCCCAGGGTCTGTGCGTGGATTCTTCGGCTTGTTTTCCGGCTGCGCGTCGTTCGGGAGGCTATGCGTGGAATGTTCGTTCTCACGGCAGGAGTCGTGTCGATTTCCCCTCTGGAAGTTGTGCGGCGTTGTCCTTGTAAGGCCATGCGTCGAAGTTCCGGTCGCCCCGAAGGCGCCACGTCGATCAGCGTCGGTGTGCGGGGATTTTCTCGCCGCGCAGCAAGCTGTGCGTCGAAATGTTCGGCGCACGAAGAGTTCAAATGAAAAAGAGAAGTCTTTTTGGTCCTGAGACTTCAGGGAACAGGAGGCAAGCTCTATCCAAGCCCTTGGAGAGCACTTTTACAGCCAGACAAGAGTTCAGCAAAGCAGCAGGCCAACAACAAGGCAGCAGTCCTTTGTAGAAAGCAGACAGGTGAGTCCTTTGAGCAGCCAGGCAGTTCTTCTTGGCAGGATGCAGGTTTCTTTTTCAGCAAGTGTCTCAGGTGGTAGGGCAGAGGCCTTGTTTTATACCCAAATATGCCTTTGAAGTGGGGGAGACTTCAAAGAGTGGCTTAGAAGTGCACCAGGTCCCCTTTCAGTTCAATCCTGTCTGCCAGGGTCCCAGTAGGGGGTGTGGCAGTGCTTTGTGTCAGAGCAGGCCCTCCACCCTCCCAGCCCAGGAAGACCCATTCAAAATGCAGATATATGCAAGTGAGACTGAGTAACCTGTGTTTGGGGTGTGTCTGAGTGAATGCACAAGGAGCTGTCAACTAAACCTAGCCAGACATGGATTGTAAGACACGGAAAGATTTAAGTGCAGCGAAACGCTCACTTTCTAAAAGTGGCATTTCTAAAATAGAAATATTAAATCCAACTTCACCAGTCAGCAGGATTTTGTATTACCATTGTGACCATACTAAATATGACCTTCCTACTCCCTTCAGATCAGCAGCTGCAACTTCAAGAAGGTGTGAGGGCAGCCCCAATGTTAGCCTATGAAGGGAGCATTCCTTGCAGTAGTGTAAAAACGAATTTAGGAGTTTTACACTACCAGGACATGTAACTACACAGGTACATGTCCTGCCTTTTACCCACACAGCACCTTGCACTAGGGGTAACCTAGGGCACACATTAGAGGTGACATGTGTAGAAAAAGGGGATCTTGAGGCTTGGCAAGTACTTTTAAATGCCTAGTCGAAGTGGCAGTGAAACTGCACACACAGGCCTTGCAATGGCAGGCCTGGGACAAGGTAAAGGGGCTACTTGAGTGGGTGGCACAACCAGTGCTGCAGGCCCACTAGTAGCATTTAATCTACAAGCCCTAGGCACATACAGTGCACATTACTAGGGACTGGATAGATATTAAATATCTATAGGGACTGGATTGGATATTAAATAGTCCAATTGGGTATGATCCAAAGTTACTGTGTTTAAAGGGAGAGAGAGCATATGCACTTTAGCACTGATTAGCAGTGGTAAAGTGCGCAGAGTCTAAGAGCCAGCAAAAACAGAGTCCAAAAAGTAGAGGGAGGCAGGCAAAAAGTTAGGGGTGACCAACCTAAAGCATGTCAGGTCTAACATGTGTCCATCCCCAGCTGAAAGTGGGAGAGCTACCCGACCTCCTGGGAGCTCTCATCGCTAAGGCGTAAGTATCTGGAGAGACCATCAGCGTTGGCGTGGTCAGCCCATGGGCGATGTTCCACCGTAAAGTCCATCCCCTGTAGGGAAATGGACCACCTCAAGAGTTTTGTATTCTCACCCCTCATCTGCATGAGCCACCTAAGGGGCCTGTGGTCTGTCTGAACCCGGAAGAGAGTCCCAAACAGGTAGGGTCTTAGCTTCTTCAGTGCCCAGACCACAGCAAATGCTTCTCTCTCAATAGCACTCCACCTTTGTTCCCGTGGTAATAGTCTTCTGCTAATAAAGACTACTGGTTGGTCTGAGCCCTCCTCATTTAGCTGTGCTAGAACAGCCCCTATGCCATGCTCTGAAGCGTCTGTCTGCACAATAAATTCCTGGGAGTAGTCCGGGGCCTTGAGCACGGAGGCCGTGCACATGGCTTCCTTCAGAGAATCAAAGGCTTTCTGGCAAGCCTCTGTCCAATTCACCAACCTAGGTTGTTTCTTGGAAGTGAGTTCTGTCAAGGGGGATACAATGGTACCATAACCCTTGACGAATCTGCGGTAGCATCCAGTGAGGCCCAAAAAGGCTCTCACCTCGGTCTGTGTTCTAGGTGGTTGCCAGGCCTTGATAGTCTCAATCTTGGCCTGGAGTGGCTGCACCTTGCCACCACCTACTAGGTGTCCCAAGTACACCACGGAACCCTGCCCAATCTGGCACTTACTAGCCTTGATAGTCAGGCCTGCCTGTTGCAGAGCCTGAAGCACCTCCTTGAGGTGGAGCAGGTGTTCCTCCCAGCTGGAACTGTAGACAGCTATGTCATCCAGGTAAGCTGCACAGAAGGCATCTTTACCAGCTAGGACCCCGTTAACCAACTGTTGGAAGGTAGCAGGGCATTTTTCAGCCCAAATGGCATCACCCGGAATTGGTAATGGCCATCGGGGTGGAAAATGCTGATCTTTCTTTAGCCCCCTCAGTCAGGCTGATCTGCCAGTCCCCTGAAGTAAGATCAAACGTACTCAGGAACTTGGCAGTGCCTAGCCTGTCAACAAGCTCTTCAGCTCGGGGTGAGCATCTGTCCGGGTGACTGAGTTGAGACCCCGGTAGTCCACACAGAACCGGAGTTCTGGCTTCGCACCTGGGGCAGTAGCCTTAGGAACCAATACCACAGGGCTGGCCCAGGGACTACTGGATTTCTCAATAACCCCTAAAGACAACATCTTGGAGACCTCCTCCTTGATGCTGGCCTTCACCTTATCCGACAACCTGTAAATTTTGTCTTCACAGGGGGACTATCACCTGTGTCAATGTCATGAACACAGAGGTGGGTTAGTCCAGGAGTAAGGGAGAACAGGGGAGAGAACTGCTCTAACAGCTCATAGCAGTCCCCTCTCTGGGTTACAGTCAGGGAGTCAGACAGAATGACACCCCCCCACTGACCCATCCCCTTCTTTGACAGCGAGGAGGTCGGGGAGAGGTTCACTCTCCTCTTCCATGCCCTTATCTGTGACCAGGAGCATACTGACCTCAGACCTCTCAAAGTGAGGTTTGAGCCGGCTGTGATGGAGGACCCTCAGGGGGTGCCTAGGGGTCTTGAGGTCCACTAGGTAAGTGGCCTCCCCTTTACGCTCCTTTATCTCAAAGGGGCCAGTCCAGTGGTCCTGGAGAGCCCTGGGCTCTACTGGCTCCATCACCCAAACTTTGTCTCCAGGTGAGAACTCAACTAGAGTGGCCTTCTGGTCATACCACTCCTTCATCACCTCTTGACTGGCCTCGAGGTTACTCTGGGCCTGCTTTCAGAAGCGTTGGGTTTGGTTGCGGAGGGCCAGCATGTAGCTGACCACATTCTGGGGAGGTGACTTGGGAGCTTTCTCCCAGCCCTCCTTAACAATGCTTAGGGGTCCCCTGACAGGGTGACCATAGAGAAGCTCAAAGGGGCTGGACCCCACCCCTTTCTGGGGCACCTCTCTGTAAGCAAACAACAGGCAGGGTAATAGGACATCCCACTTACGCCTCATGGCATCAGTCAGGCCACCAATCATGCCTTTCAGGGTCTGGTTGAATCTCTCAACAAGCTCATTGGATTGAGTATGATAAGGGGTGGTAAACCGGTAGGTCACCCCACACTCATCCCACACGGACTTCATGTATGCAGACATGAAGTTTGTGCCCCTGTCGGACACGACCTCCTTAGGGAATCCCACACGGGTAAATATTCCCAACAGGGCTCTGGTCACCACCGGTGCAGTCACTGTTCTCAGAGGGATTGCCTCTGGATAGCGGGTGGCATGGTGCACCAAAACCAGGATAAATCTGTTGCCCAAGGCAGTTTTGGGGTCCAAGGGACTAACAATGTTGATGCCCACCCTTTCAAAGGGGGTGCCAACAACTGGGAGTGGGAGCAGGGGAGCTTTAAGTAGTTTCCCTGTCTTCCCACTAGCCTGGCAGGTGGGGCAAGCTCTGCAGAAGTTATCTGAGGCTGTCCTCATTCTGGGCCAATAGAATAGGGTGTCAAGCCTGTTAAAGGTCTTGTCTTGGCCCAGGTGTCCTGCCAGGGAGATGTCGTGAGCCAGGCCCAGTAGGAAGTTCCTGTAACACTGGGGGACCACCAGCACATGGGGTACCCCAGGACCTGGAACCTTACGCTCACTGTAAAGGAGATCATTCTCCCAGTAAATATGGTGAGCGCCAGAGGCGTCACCTGCTGCTTGGGCTGTGGCCTGTTGCCTCAGACCCTCAAGGGCGGGGCATTCCTTCTGCGCCTTGCAGAATGCTGCCTTGGTTGGCCCCTCCTCTACTTGCCAGCCAGCAAGTTCAGGCAGGTTACCCAGGTCAGCTATGTCCTCCCCAGTTGGCTCAGGGGCCTCCTCCTCCTCAGGGGCCTCGTCCACCACCATGGGAACATTTGAGGAGGGTTTCCCGCGCCTCTTGCCCTTCCTCTTTGCAGCTGTCTGGGCCATCTTTCCAGGCTCCAGACGCCCTTGACTCCCTTCCTGGGCAGCCATGGATGGTGTGGTCATGCAGACTCACTCAGGTAACCCTAACATCTCCAGGTGAGATCTGAGCTCTACTTCTTTCCAAGCAGTATGCTCAAGATCATAGCCTAACAGACAATCTACAGGCATGGCAGGACTCACAGCTACTTTCAGAGTACCAGAGCCCCCCACCCCCACTCAAAGGGAACTAGAGCCACCGGTAGGTGAGTCTCACGATTGTCAGCGACTATGACCTGGTGGAATGTATTAGGGACTATCTGCTCTGTTGACACCAGCTGACTCTTGATAGTAGTCATACTGGCTCCTGTGTCACGCAGAGCCTCCACCTTTTGCCCATCAATGGTGACCCACTGCCTGTACTTGGAAGTATTTTGGGGCATGTGGGCTTTGGGCACCATTTCTCTTTCTCCCAGTGACACTGGGGAAATCTCTACCTGCTCCCCAAAGCTATCTGGGTCCATCTCCCCCCTGAGCGCTACACTAGTCAACCCATGTGTCTGTCCAGTAGTGGACGGTGCCCTCTTGGAGCACTGGGGGTCACCTTTATAGTGACCATACTGGTAGCACTCTAAGCATTTGGGGTTGGATCTCCCTGATTTATTATAAGTCCCTGGCTTTTTCCCAAATCTGGAAAAGGAATGGTTGCCACGCCCTCCCTGGGAATTCTTTTGGGGGCCTTTGGAGAGTTCCTTATCTGTAAGTTTATCTCCCCCCTCTTTCTTTTGTTGGGAACCCTGACCACCTTTGTGGGTGTCCCCCCCAGGTACCTTTTTGGACACTCTGGTGCTAACCCAGAGTTCCGCCTTCTCAGCAAGCTTCCTGGGATCAGTCAGCTTACTATCTACCAAGTGCTGGCACAACTCTGTAAAAGTAGTATTGAGCATATGCTCTCTCAGAATCAAGTCATATAACCCTTTATAATTATATACTTTGTTGCCCCGCACCCATCCATTCAGTGCCTTACTGGAAAAGTCAAAGAAATCTACCCATGTTTGTGTGGTTTGTTTGGTGCTGTCCCTTAATCTCTGACGGTATCCCTCAGGGGTCAGCCCAAACTTGGCAAGTAAAGTGGCTTTCTGAAGTGGGTAAGTGTTTTGATCAGGTTGATCCAATGTGAGAAGTGTGTCCCTCCCCAATGGTGGCACATAACCCCACATAGCTACCCCCCATTGTCCTTCAGGAACCTCATGAGCCCTTAGAGCAACTTCATAAGCAGCTAACCATTTATCTATGTCATCTCCCACCACAAAACTGGGCACCACATTTTTGGGTATACAAACCTTCTTTTCTCCAGCAGGTCCTGTCTGTATGCTGCCACCATTACTGCTAGATTCAGACTGTCTCGCCTTGATCTCCAGCTCCTTGAGACTCAGTTCATGAGCCAATAATAGTTTCTTTTCAGCCAAAGCTCTTTCAGCTTCATTGGTTTCTCTCTCTGCCCTTCTTTCCTCCTGTTGAGCCTCAATTTTCAGTTTTGCCATTTGCAATTGGAACTCCCTTTCTTCTCTCCTTTCCTCTGCAGTCAGGCTTTGCACAGAGACACTGCTCCCTGGTCTGAAAGGGGGCACAATTGCAGTGGTAACATCATCCACTGATAGCAACAAATCCTCTTAGGGGCCATTTTCTGGCTCCTCTTCCTCATCATCCTCCTCTAAATTGGCTTCTGCCCAGGCCCTCAGCGCAACTTGAAAGTCCTCCTTTTTGGAGGCCCCTTGGGTGGGTACTCTCATCACCCTGCAGAACCCTCTTAGCTGTTTGACCGTATATGTATCCAACAGGGCTAGGTCAAAGTCTCCTACTTGAGACCCAGCCAGAGACATGTTGAGTGAGGATTTCGTTTTTGAAAATTGTCAGGAAAAACAAATTTGCAAAAAAAGAGATAGAAATCAAGTTGACCTTCAACTGTGGGTAGGTAGTGAAATACTTAGCTACAGTATGTCACTGCACAAATACAGGTCCTATCCTCACCGCTGATCACCAATGTTAGAAATGGGGTTTTTGGTTGGCAGTCAGGTTACCCTCTGTCCAAGCAAGAACCCTCACTCTAGTCAGGGTAAGTCACACACAATCCAAAATTATCCTGTGCCCACCCTCTGGTAGCTTGCCACGAGCAGTCAGGCTTAACTTAGAAGGCAATGTGTAAAGTATTTGTGCAATAAATCATACAATAACACCATATAGCACCACAAAAATACACCACACAGTGTTTGGAAAAATATAGGATATTTATATGGATAATTGTAGGTCAAAACGAATGAAGATGCAATGTGAAATTGTAGAGATATCACTGAAAAGTGATATTAAGTGTCTTAAGTCTTTAAAAAGCAAACAAAGTCTCTTTCAAGCACAAAGTACCTGGTTTACAGTGGAAAATCTCTGCAAAGGGCCACAGAAGAAGAGATACGTGGAAAACGGGTGTGTGCGTCAATTTCTCCCCTGCACACACGGACTTGCGTCGTTATTTTTCACGCGGGGAAGTCGTGCGTCATTTTCCGGCGCGCGGACAGTCTCTTTCTGTGGTTCGCGGTATTACCAGATGTCCCGGGGTCTGTGCGTGGATTCTTCGCCTTGTTTTCCGTCTGTGCGTCGTTCCGGGAGGCTGTGTGTGAAATTTTCGTTCTCACGGCAGGCGTCGCGTTGATTTCCCCTCTGGAAGTCGGACGGCGTTGTCCTTGCGAGACCGTGTGTAAAAGTTCAGGTTGCCCCGAAGTCGTCGCGTCGATCAGCGTCGGTGTGCGGTGATTTTCTCGCCGCGGAGCAAGCTGTGTGTCAAAATTTTTGGCACACGAAGAGTCCAAATGAAAAAGAGAAGTCTTTTTGGTCCTGAGACTTCAGGGAACAGGAGGCAAGCTCTATCCAAGCCCTTGGAGAGCACTTTTACAGCCAGACAAGAGTTCAGCAAGGCAGCAGGCCAACAACAAGGCAGCAGTCCTTTGTAGAAAGCAGACAGGTGAGTCCTTTGAGCAGCCAGGCAGTTCTTCTTGGCAGGATGCAGTTTCTGGTTCAGGTTTCTTCTCCAGCAAGTGTCTCAGGTGGTAGGGCAGAGGCCCTGTTTTATACCCAAATGTGCCTTTGAAGTGGGGGAGACTTCAAAGAGTGGCTTAGAAGTGCACCAGGTCCCCTTTCAGTTCAATCCTGTCTGCCAGGGTCCCAGTAGAGGGTGTGGCAGTGCTTTGTGTCAGAGCAGACCCTCCACCCTCCCAGCCCAGGAAGACCCATTCAAAATGCAGATGTATGCAAGTGAGACTGAGTACCCTGTGTTTGGGGTGTGTCTGAGTGAATGCACAAGGAGCTGTCAACTAAACCTAGCCAGACGTGGATTGTAAGGCACAGAAAGATTTAAGTGCAGAGAAATGCTCACTTTCTAAAGGTGGCATTTCTAAAATAGTAATATTAAATCCAACTTCACCAGTCAGCAGGATTTTGTATTACCATTCTGACCATACTAAATATGACCTTCCCATGCTAAATATGACCTTCCTACTCCCCTCAGATCAGCAGCTGCCACTTCAACAAGGTGTGAGGGCAGCCCCAATGTTAGCCTATGAAGGGAGCAGGCCTCACAGTAGTGTAAAAACGAAGTTAGGAGTTTTACACTACCAGGACATGTAACTACACAGGTACATGTCCTGCCTTTTACCCACACAGCACCCTGCACTAGGGGTTACCTAGGACACACATTAGAGGTGACTTATGTGTAGAAAAAGGGTAGCTTGAGGCTTGGCAAGTACTTTTAAATTCCAAGTCGAAGTGGCAGTGAAACTGCACACACAGGCCTTGCAATGGCAGGCCTGGGACAAGGTAAAGGGGCTACTTGAGTGGGTGGCACAACCAGCGCTGCAGGCTCACTAGTAGCATTTAATCTACAGGCCCGAGGCACATACAGTACACATTACTAGGGACTTATAAGTATATTAAATAGTCCAATTGGGTATGATCCAAAGTTACTGTGTTTAAAGGGAGAGAGCATATGCACTTTAGCACTGGTTAGTAGTGGTAAATTGCGCAGAGTCTAAGAGCCAGCAAAAACAGAGTCCAAAAAGTGGAGGAAGGCAGGCAAAAAGTTAGGGGTGACCACCCTAAAGAATGTCAGGTCTAACAGCCAGGAAACCTTATTGAAGGCTTTCTCAACATCTAAGGCTATGGCGGCCACTGCGGGGGAGAGTGGGTTAGAGGCTTTTTCAATGACATGTGAAAAGAGACAGATATTGTCACTAACTAAGCGTCCTTTATTAAAGCCAGATTGGGTGGGGTGGACTAGTTTAGGGATCAGAGGTGCAATATGGTTGGCAAGGATTTTAGCATAGATCTTCGCTTCCATATTTATGAGGGAATTAGTTCTGAAATGTTTGGGGTCTTTACCCTCTTTTGGTATAACCACAATAGTGGCTACAGATGCTGAGCCTGACACTGAGCCAGATGTTGAAAAATAGGATAGTGTTGAGTGTAGGGTGTTCATAATAGTGTTCAAGAAGGTTTTGTAAAACTCAGTAGGTATGCCATCCATGAGAAAGAGTTGTTCATGATAACACCCAAACTGTAGGGAAAAACTTAAAATCCATAAAAGTTTGTGAAAAAAACAATGGGTTATTACTTACAGTAGTTGGGAGAGATCTCAAAGGGCACCATCACCTGCCCGTTGGCAGCGCTGGGCCACCGGCACCTGTCAGAGGCACAGCGGTCTGCATTTCCCAAGGGGTGCACTGCGATGTCACCAAATTCAAGTGGTGGCCAACCAAATGGAGATTTACCTGAGAATAATGGATATGGGAAAAGAGCAAATGATGTGATATTCTGAATATTTCAGCCAGTGACTGCAATCCTGTCAGGCTTCATACCTGTTGTCAATTCCTTCGCAGTTAATATTTGCTCTCTCATCACTACAGCCACAAAGTAAAAGAAGGTGTAAGGAGACCTCTTTTTCAGACCCTTCTTTCTATGGTTATCTGTTTATGAACCCTACAGGATCCTCTGTGCCTTGAGAACAGGAATCTATCTGCATGTTAACACACACTTTAAAATAAAAAGACTTTGAAAGCACCTCACACTAAAGGTCTTAAACTAAGTGTTTGCTATAAATCTCTAGGTAACAATTCATTTCTTTAATTTCCATAAAATAAGGCTGTGGGTGTCTGCATTATGAGGAATAAAATACACCCTATGATATGCAAGTAATATATGTATTATGCCAGAGGTCTTGCAGTTCTGCTGCCCAAAATACATCCAGCCTTGGTCTTCCATAGGGTGACTAAAACCCTGCAGGACTGCAAGGCTGAGCTGAGTTATCACCCATATGTATGTGCAGCTTGTTGAGACAAACATTAGAATGTCCAAGGAAATGCATGGCATTACATGGTATTGCATGGTCCGTATTACATGTAGCTTCCCTGCAGGATCAGTTCCGGACTTTGACTCAGTACATACATTGTGTTATTTCTTGTTTAAAATAAATTAATATAGCACCTCCCAAAGAGACATCAGAGTTAAAGGTTATAGTCTCATGTTTTCTTTTATTACAATGATGATGGTTGTCTGAGAGAAAATTGAGAAAACAAATATTGTATGTACAGAATATCGTGTCAATAATATCTAGAACCACAGTATT
Source organism: Pleurodeles waltl (assembly GCF_031143425.1). Lineage (NCBI taxonomy): Eukaryota > Metazoa > Chordata > Amphibia > Caudata > Salamandridae > Pleurodeles > Pleurodeles waltl. The sequence continues at coordinate 426,829,604 of NC_090445.1, read as the reverse complement.
GAGAAGGTAAGTGCAAAGAGGTAAGTAAAGATGTACTATTCTTAACTCCACATCTACGTACCTTGAAGATATGTGTATCAACAAGGTATATATATGTGGAGTTAAGTATTGTTAAAGTTTGCTTTCCCATAGAAACTTACCTTTACAAAATGTTTGTCCTCGATATTCTTGATACAATATTTTTTCCATACAATATTTTTTATCCAGTAATTTGTGCAATCCCCATCAAAAATTGGTGAGGTAGGGGATGTTAGGGTGGCATCTTATGAAACCAGTCTGCAACCCTCTCCAACCCCCAAAATACTAAGCTAGCTCTATTTGCTCAATGTTGGTTGCATCAAAATTTTGGAATCTTCAAAACAGTGCGAAGACATTTTGCAGAATATGGCTCTCTGCACTACAGTGGTACTAGAGAGGTAAGGGAGGGTCACATATTGCTTCCAATAAATAATGTATGCCCCTAAAAATACATTGAGACGGACATGTAAATCTTAGACTTTTCTTTTACGTTTTTTCCTGATTATGACCCAAGGTTTATGTAACACATTTCAGGCATTATGCCCTTTGGTCTATTGGAAGAAACACATTAATATAAAGAGAAAAACGTCTAGGAGGCCAATTAGATATAATCGTAGACATTCATAATTCATGCTGGTGAGAAAGGAAGGGAATACAAAAATGGCTCCGTGTACACAATAGGGTGCTGTGATAGATCCGAGGGTGAATTGTGCGGCCAGTGCCTACCTCTGGCGATGCAGTGGTCCTGGTTTGTATAGATGAGAATCGCGAAAAAGGCATTACAATAAATGATCATTGCCGGTAAGCCGTTCTGGTGGAGGGAGGTTGGTAAAGAGAAAACAAAGGCGGGAACAATGGTGCAGGGAGCATTTTTTTAATTATTCCCTACTGTGACAAATTTGTTTTTCCCATAACCGATGAAGGTGGAGCGTTTGGTTTGGCCCCATCCTGCTTCGCCCATTCTCCGCCGCCTATTCACGTTACTTGATGGGACCTATTCTCAGGTTCCTCTTGCAGCCTCTAGATTTTTGCCTTCCACAATGACTCTGATGTTCTCAGCTCATCGTAGGATGTACTGCCTGAGATAGATCTACGCTTCTAGTTTCAGCCTGTGCCTGTTCTATGGAACAGGAGATCTTTACATGATGTGCCTCATTGTTGTCAAAATCTCAAGATTGATTAACAGTATTGCATGGCTGCCCCCATTTTCTTGAGGCCCTTCTTTCTCTTCAGAAGAATGGATTTCTCTTTCCCTCAAAGTGTGGATGTGGGAAACGTGTACCCATTTCCCAATCCCTGCATTCTGTTATTCTCTCTGTATTTTGTACTCCATACAACTCAGTGCCTAATTTGAGCCAGTGGTTTCAGGTGCGGGACATCAGCACTAATTTTTGAATGCCGGCACTTATTTTACTGCGTGCAAAAGACATATATGGCAAAGACGAGGAAGAGAAAGACGGAAAAGCGTCACAAAGGGAGATATCAGAAAGCTACAAGAGTGAGCTGAAGGGCAGGGAGTGGCTGTAAATGGATTAAAGAGGCCCGAGATGGCTTTAGGATTACACTACCTCGGTATTCAGTGCTCGCACATTTAATTACAACAGCCGCGTGTTTCAGAGTGCTTTGGGCACTGGCAGGTTTTCATTCACAAATTAAGCACTGCTACAATTACTGCAGCTCGAGGCACTTTTGATCACAGACTGAACCGGTCTCAGGGCAGCCTTAGTAGTCTCAGAATCAGGGTCCAAGGAAGTTAAAGACCCGCTGGCTGCTATGGCAGCTTAAAATGGAAAAACTCAAAAAGCCTTTGGTTTTTGTTTGGTATGAACTGGTGATTTTAGTTTCACCAGGCTGGGATTAAAGGCGGGGTTTTAGGGGCATATTTATGAGCCCCTAGCGCCACTTTCTGTGATGCTCCGGTGGTGCTTTGGCCTGCGCCGTATTTACAAGGTGGTGTTAAGCCACTTTTCATGGCTTAATGCCACTTTGTAAATACGACCCCTTCCCATGCAGCACTTTGCGTGGAAGGGGTGTGCAATGGGTGTTGCTGTGGGTGTGCCACAGCAACACCCATTGCATTTTGACACTGCCTCAGATTTATGAGTTTTCGTAAACCTTAGGCAGTGCCAAAATCTAACGCCACCCCAGGGGTGGCATTAGCAAGGCACAACAAGGAGGAATACTTTTATTCCTCCTCGTTTTTTGATTTTTCTGTGTGTGTTGCATTCTGCAGCACACATAAAAAGAGCAAACTGCCAGAAATTATTGTTTATGTGTGGGAAGGTGGGAAGGTGCCCCTTCCTTCACATAAACAATAATTTAAAAATTACTTCTGTCATTTTGCAGCACACACAGAAGTGCTAAATCACCATTAGTGAATGTTTATGTGCAGGAAGGGACACCGCACATAAACAATCACACCCCTAAACTCAGACATCCTTGCATGGTGGTGCAAGACGCCTGCATTGGTGCTGTCAGCTAAATTAAGCGCCAGCACAGGGGACAACACAGGGGTGCGTCATATTCAATTAAATATTGCGCATCCTTGCTTTGTGAAAATGACGGAGCACAGCACTGCCAATTTTGGTGCAGAGTCGTGATCCACCATTTTCCTATAAATATGGGCCTTAGTTGTGAGATTTTTACTTCCCCCTCGTCTGTGGTCCAAGAGGAGATTTCATCACCTTAGGCATTGAAGTATCTTTGCAGGATGCAGGTGAGGCCTTGTCCTATTCCTTTGCTCTGCTCCCTCTACTTACTGACATCATTTCCAAGACAGGTGATTCTGCAAACTTTCCTTTAAGTCCACAAAATGGAGGGTAAAACACAGGGCAGTTGAGTTAAAATAGTGTTTATGTGTTAAATTAGCATGTCTGACATTATTGTCCCACTCAGTACCTCCCTCTTATTTTCTAATATTTCTCAGCTAGAATCTGCTATGCGAATGACCCATCCTAGCCACTAAAACTCATGCTGGAGTACTGAGCAACACCTAATTATCTTTTCACCCTTGGCTAGCTTGCTTCACATTTCTCATAAGCTATTCTGCAAATGGATCAACCTTTTTCCCCTTCTCTCTTGTGCTTAAAGATTTAACCCTTGCATCCGTGTGGTTCTTAGCCTCTTGCCTCCTTCAGGTCTGTCCCTTTATCAAACAAGAACTGCAGTGCACCACAGCCATTTCAGTGAACTTGGTGTTACGAGTTGTTTTTGTGATTGTGAAACCTGGTTCAGGTTTCACCATGGTAATCAGAGGATACTGGGCTCCATGACAACTGGAGTACAGTAACCTCCTTGACTGCTGCTGGCCTTAGGCCATCATACTGTTGGAGCTCAAACTCAATTTCCAAGCACTTCTCTTTAGCAGCTGACTGTCAGGAGAGTGAGACCGAACAGTCCAAGGCTTACTCAAGGATGTGTGTGTACCAAAACCTCAGAACACAATAAACACAGTTCCCATTGTAACTGAATGTTTGGCGAGTACTTACTTTTACATTAAAATGTTTATACACACAAAAGGAGTTACTATACGTGAGATGGAGGTAAACAAAGAAAAGCAGAGCTATCTACCCCTTTCCAAGCCAGAGATCTTATTCGAGATATTATAGAAGCTCCTCTGCTCTAGGTGCAAGCCTTCCTGTTTGCATCCCTTTCCAGCCAATGGGACACATATTCTAATGGTGCTCAAGAATACTTGATCTGTAGTCCTGGAACACAGTTTATGTCCCGAAAAGTCAAAAGCACAAAGCATCAGCTCAGTTTCTCATGCAAAATAGTTATCACTTCCGCAGGTCGTCACTGTATCAGTGTGATTGAGTTGACTGGGAAATTGTGCACCTCTTCGATGTGTTCTAGTTTTTACAGGTTCCTTCAGCTAATCGATGTACAGCACTTCAAATGATGGCTTGTCTGGGCCTCAGTCTAGCCTCATTCTCCCCTGCTTCTATCCCAGATGTATGCCTTTGATTCACCAAATCTTGGATAAGGGGCTCAATGTCTATGTGACTGTCATGAGCTGTAATCTCTGATGCTGGAGTTTGTAGATCCCCATGCCACGTCAACCCACCGTATAGGCACAGCTGTGGGATGAGTCCCATTAACCAGTCATTTTTATTTGCTTTTACACCCCAACAAGCACTTTTCCGCAAAACATTTTGAGGCACTTGAGCTTATACTAGGATGTCCAAAAGGGACAGCAAGAAAGATTTAATGGTCTGGTTCCCTGACTCACTGGTGCATGGCATTTGGACCTAATTTCTGCTCTGTATATTTCAGCCTCTCTGTATGTGCATTCACATCAACAGTTGCAGGTACCACTGCATCCCTACTCCATCGGGTACGTGGTCCAGGCTCAGAGTCAACAGCTGAGCGGGCAGGGTCCCAGCTGACAGGCATCCAGGGTAGGCAGCACACACTGACTGTTGGTGAGGTGGATTCAGGTTGGTGTCAGCAGCCATTGGGCAACCACAGAAAGAGGCACCACTGAGTAGGCTGGAGACTGAAAGGAGGCAGCCTGGATGAAAATAACAGTGTGTGCACATGTGTTCCTCTGTTTGCACATGAGCCATCCCATCCCACTTCAGCTGTATGGCCCACCCAAAACAGAGGAGTGTAGTGATGGGCTATGCTACCCATATGCCACAGCACGTGGCCAACAAGTTTGTATGTATAGATGGTCTCTGTGGGAATAAGCGACATTACTGACATCACCATCAAGCACTATCACTAGTACAGCATGTGACATCAAAGCCTTGGAGGCCTGTCCTCACAAGGACCAGGCAGGCAGCTGTGGACTTGATTTTTGTTTCTTGGAATGTGGAGCATTTGGGCATCCTCCAGCAGGTCCACCACGGTATCTCTCTTACACTATCTGTGGATGTGTATGCTTAGTGTTGGACCTGGCCCTTTTTGCAGGGTTATCCCCAAACTTTTTGCTTTCTTACTCCTGTTGTTTCTGAACTGTTTTTACAGCTTTATGACTCTGGGCACTTTACCACTGCTATCCAGTGCTACAGTGCATATGCTCGCTGTCTAAAATGTATTGGTGATTGGTTGCTCCATGATTAGCCTATTTGATTTACTAGTAGGTCCCTAGTGTAGTGCACCTGGTGTGCCCAGATTCTGTAAATCAAATGCTACTAGTCGGCCAGCAGCACTGATTTGCCACCCACGAGTAGCCCTGAAAACATGTCTCAGGCCTCCTATTGCAGTGTCTGTGTGTGCAGTTTTAAACTGCCATTTCAACCTGGCAAGTGCACCCACTTGCGAGGCCCAAACCTTCCATTTTACTACATGTAAGTCACCCCTAAAGTAGGCCCACAGCACCCCCATGGGCAGGGTGCAGTGTATGTAAAAGGTAGGACAAGTACTGGTGTGTCTTAGATGTCCTGATAGTGAAATACTGCTAAATTCAGTTTTCATTATTGCATGGCCAGTTTCTCCCATAGGGTAACATGGGGATTGCCTTGAAATATCTTTTAAGTGAATTTCCCATTGGGAGCACATGTAGATGTGGAGTTTGGTGTCTCTGAACTCACAATTTAAAAATACATCTTTTGGTGAAAGTGCCTAAAAAGGTTTTGCTGAAAAGTGCTTATTCTGGTGTAAAAGCAAAAAATGACTGGTCCATCTTTTGGTTTTTGAATTGTAAGTTTGAAAATACCAGTATTAGAAAATGGGCATTCTCTTGTATAACCATTCTGTGCCTCTGCCTGTCTGCTGTCTGCTGAATACACGTGTTGGTCAGCTGTTTGTGCATTCACTCTAGACAGTCACACAAAGGGAGCTGAGGTGTGTCGTGCATATCCTGATGGCCAATCACAAGGCTGATGGATCTTCTTGCGCTAAAGTGGTGGGAGGAGCTGACGCTTGTATCTGAATAGGGCTGTGCCTGTCCACACACAAAGCAGTCTCCAACCTCCTGGAGTGTGTCTGGGGCCAGGGCAGGGAAAGGCAGGGTCTTGTGCACTACAAAGACTTCTCTTTGAACTTTGCTTACTTCAAATAAAGAAATGGGTATAAGTACTGGGCCTCTGACACCACAAAGTTAGAACATTTCTGGACTAAGAACATTCTGCCAGAAAGAAGAGCTGGATGCTGTAGGGGGGACTGCCACTCTGCCTGTTGCTTTGTTGTGCTTGCCTGCTGCTTGCTGCTTCTGTCCTGGGGGTGAAAGGACTGAACTTTGCTGTCTACATCCTGCTTTCCAAAGTTCTCCAAGGGCTTTAACTGAGCTTGCCTCCTGTTAAGAAGTCTCAGGGACATCAAAGACTTCACCTACCAGTGCCTGGGCTCTCTTGCTGGGCCCATGGGAGTGAGTTCTAGTACAACAAGGAAGAAAGTAGTACATTGACTTACAGAATGGAACTGACACCACTCTACAACCTCGCATCGCTACCTGCACTGGTGCTGTAGTCCAAGCTGAGTGCAACAACTGCAACCTACTACGCAGGCTTCAGTGCTGCTGCAGTACCTCTGAAGTCCCGCCACAGCATGAGTCCAGAGTGCCATGTCACCGACGTCCATGGCACCTGACCTCGACTCTGCTGCAGCACGTGGTCCTGTGGTGTGATCATGACACTGTGAAGTTGACGCCTCGCGGCGAGACCTTCTGGATTATCGACCCGGCCTTGTCATAAGGAACCAATGCCACACCGCCAACACCGCACCACCTCCTCTGTAACCGTAAGGAACCAACACCTCTCCTCCCCTGCCTAGCAGTAAGGAGCTTATGCCACACCTCCCTGGTGCAGTAAGGAACCGATGCCGCACCAGCTCCAGCGACACCTCACCTCTCCAGTGCTGTTCACGTCTTTGTTTTTTCATTGTTTTCCAAGGTACTGTAACCGGGGTCTATGCAACTCCATAGCCAGCCCGAGCTCCCCCACGGGTGATGCTGAACTCTTGGAAGCGACTCCGTGAAGCCATTGTGATAGCCCCAGTTGGAGCTATTGTAATTCAAAGTGCTATATTACATTTAATCTTTGAAAATGTGTATCTTTGCTTGTGTAAACTGGATTTTTGTCATTGTGGTCATGTTTTATTCAAATAAATAAAGGCTGTTTTTTCTAAACTGGTCTGGAGACCTTTTGTGGTGTTTTCCCTGTGTTACTGTGTGTGTGTATATGTGTACAGATACTTTACACATTGCCTCTGAGATAAGCTGGATTGCTTGTGCCAAGCTACCAATGGGTAGCAGAGGGGTTATCTTAGCTTTGCGACTCCCTTACCCTGACTAGAGTGAGGGTTCCTACTTGGACAGGGTGCTAACCACTGCCAACTAGAGACCCCATTTCTAACACTTAAATTAGCCTCTAAGTTTGTGTGAAAATGGTTATCATTTGGACTCTCCCCCTGCCATGATATGGTGTGGCGATGACAGTTGGTATAGCTGATGACGATATGTAATAAGTATTGTGTGTGCTCCTGTTCCAGGCAAGGCTTTATTTAACTTGTACTTTTCCATCTACTACTAGAAGTGTGACCTACTTTTCTCATAAAGAGCCCACCACCAACCTGCTGTCTTCACTGTGTTACCATACTGTGCAGTATCATATTTGGATTACAACAGCCATCCTGAACTAGTCTGTGTGACTGGGTCAGGACCAGTAAGTGTTGGTCACGACCACTGGCAAATACCAGTTCAAATCATATACTACACTTAGCAGTAATGGCACCTTGCATATATTCTGTAACATCTAGCCATTGCTCACAGCTGTTACATTCACTCCTAGTCATCCATTAGCAGGACTCACCAGCAGCTTCATTAACTTTCAGGATCTGAGTTGAAGGTTCAGGGTCTTCCTCCCCAGATCCGGATTCCTTCTGCATATTGTACCATCCTACAACAACAAAAAATGATATTTTAAATTGAGACATTGGATCATGTGATTTTGACATGAGAAAATAAAATGACAGTAATCTATCCCTCAGGCATTTATATAGCACTGAAATAATTACCCAGGTGGTGTTTCTTCTCCCACGAACCGCCGTGCCATCCTTTGCCAAGACGCCAACTCTTTGCCTGGTAAATATAACCATATCTGTGAAATACCATAACTCACTATCCTCAACATTAAAACCATTAATCAGTTGATAAGGGAGACATCAACATCAAATGACAAAGCTCTGGAAATCAATGTGTTCTTACGTGCTAGCAAGGTACAAATATGCACCAATTGGGTTTCAGATCACAAGCCAGCTAAAGACTAGACAATAAGAAAAGGGACACCAAACCCCAGATCAAAGCCCAGAGAGGAGCTTGAAAAAGAACTTCTTGGAAGAGGAAGATGTTGTGTTTGCCAGGTACATGGAAATGCTTACAGTGCTGTTACCTGAACCGTAAAGGTAACGCTGTTTCGTTTGTTCAAATGGTCTGCAAATATTCAGCCACCACTGAGGAATTTTGCACATTTTTACATTAAATCCATTGGGAATGTTTGTTGGAAAATTTGGCATTTATTCAGGTAATCAATGAGTAATGTGGTATGAATGCACTGCTTCTGATAATAAGAGATATTGAGGAACACCTGCATGACATTTGTAAATAATTCAGCAAAGGATTTGAAAGTGTGAATTAGATATGAGTCACTTGCTTCCACATCTGAACCCTAGCAGTCAGATGCTTTTGTGGAGAACTAACATTACATTTTCCCTATACTTTATCATAGGGAGGTCTCTGCCATGGTAGCCCATATCTCTTCATGGAAGAATTTAGGGGAAAGTAGAAAACATTATCTAACTTGAAAAAATTGTTCAAATATTTTTTGTTAAACATTAATGTAAATTAATGTAAATATTTTATTTTAAATGTAGAACAAAATGTAAAATCCTACAGCACTATTAATTTGCCTTCGAATTTAATATTTAATTGATTTAAATATATTAAATAGAAAGATGTTTTCTTAAGTTTAAATTTTAAAATTCTCCACCTATAGTAAAAAAAATATTTTTGTATTTTGTTTTCATTATTAGTAAATATGATGTACAGAATTAATTTAAAGAAATAAAACTAAACAATAATAATATGTTCATATTTAAATTAAGAAACATTTATGAATATATTTTAAAAAATAAATAAATAATGTGTTTTATTTTGGGACATTTAAAATTTTTAAATGACATTTGTATATATTTGTACGCAGTTAAAATAATTTAATTTCATTCAACATTGTTTTCAATGAGTCATTCTTTAAGTCTTTGTCTTTTTTTATGGAATTTGTATTGAGTTTTTACACTGCAACAGTAGTAAGTTTCACACTTTATAAGTCTGTAGCTCTGATCCAAGAATACGCAATCTAATAAACACAGGAGCATAAAGAACAGGGGAAATATCTCATCTTGCCTTACAAAGCTGGAAAAGGATACAAATTCCAAGATGATTAATCAACTAATGGTAAACCATGAGAACATAGGAAATAACCCTTCCAAGTACAGTAGCATTGCACCCTCCCCCAATATGGTAAACTGCCCAGTCCATTTATAAGCATATCTGTATACTATTTCTTCGACCCCTTCTGTCATACAAGCTTAGCAACAAAAGTGTTTTTCAGTGGTAGCACCAAATCCAATATGTTTCCATCCACACAACATTGGTATTTACCAGTGACTGGCCATGTGAGGTATGGTCTTACTCCAGCTCTGAACTAGAGTACATTTACTACTATTTTAGGTCCTTTTGTCGGTAGTAACTTTAGAAGTGCAGTTTTAAAAAACGAATGTGTTATCTCTTTTTTACATAGGTGCTCATCCCTCCCAAATCCCTCCACACCCCTCCCTTAACTTGTTCTTATTCATCCCTAAATCCCACTTATTTTGTAATAAAGCCGCCCCATTTATCAACCACTTTCCTTGTCCCTCCCACATTTACTACTTAGAAAGGAGAGTTTGAGGTGGAGATTTACACTTGTAGGATTGTGAAAAGTATTTTTAGTACTTTAGTAGTACTACTAAACGTGCAACAAGAATGAGTCTGTGAACAAGCCCCAAAATGTATCTACTTCCAATGCCTAAAATGAATCTACTCCCAATGCCTAAAACCCAATGCCATCAACAATACCACTGTTTCGGCTCCCAGACACAGGGGCTTCAGTAAACATTGTTGCCCTTGCCATCTTTGCCACACTCCAGACACCCACAGCTCACCACTTACAACAGAAACACATACACATGTAGCAGTCCATCTCTGCTTACTGGTCAATATCTACTTTGTAGCCACGGTGGCCATTGTAATCTTAAGGATTTTTGGGGCCCCTGGTAAGACATATGTTGGGGGCCCCGGTTCGAGAACAACATTGAACATTGAAATTTATTACACATTTTCTGCTAATTTAAGACAGCGTAATCACAAACTGTGCTGAATTATATGTTAAACTTTCAGTAACTGGGTCACACAAAATAATTGAAATACATGTTGCCCTAGACGACAAAAATCCTAAAATGACACTGGGTAGACAGAGACATACTAAGAGGTGCAGCCAGCAAGAGGGAGAATGGTTGACACAGTGAAATAGACTTAGTAGACAGAGGTGAAATGGACAGCAAGGCCCTTGGGAGGTGGGGGCCAGGGCAATTGCCTACTTTACCCACTGTACCCATGGCTTTACATTATTACATCTTGCCAAACTTTGATCTGAATGCAGGGTATTTTAAGCTCCAGCTACATCTACACTCTCACCACACCACAATGCTTACTACTCACATTGGCCCGCATATATAGATGTGCCTCAACTTCAGAGCCTTATCTGCACCTGAGGATTTCAAGAATGAAGTTTTGAGAGTATTGGTGGCCTATCAACTATCATGAAGGTAGTGATAACCCCCAGGATTCCTGGGCAATTCCAATGACAGTGTAGACTCATTCGGACACTTCAGAGCCTGTGGCTCAACCTGTCTAAAGGCAAACGCCAGTTCGGGTATGTCTCATCAGCAGCAAGGCCTAATCCAGTCACCAAAATTCACTGCATCCTTAACCTTGCACACATTTGTGCCAGACTGCTGGCTGACTAATCGGACTCAGTCATTAGTCATTAGCTCCTACATAACAAGCTCGGTATTGTACATCCCCCTACCCCCGCCACCCCGTATGGCTTAATATTAATTATCTCTAATCACCTCTTTCTACAATTGGTAATATCAAGGGGGGGCTCTTTATGTTCACAGATCGGGACTGGTTGTTTACCTCCCAGCAGTGACCCACTCCTACCCCCTCGCCCTAATTATCCATGTTGTACTTCAGTTCCTTTCAGTCTGTGTGAAAATGGAGGTAAGCAGCAAGGAGAGAGAGTTTAAAGACGGAAGAAGATAAGGGAACCAGGAAGAGGACCAAGAAAAAAGCAGGAGCCTATGCAAGCCTATGCAAGAGCTATTGGCTTTGCCAATGAGTTTTATCCATGTTGTACACCAGTGTGGCTGCTGTTCAGCATGGCTAAAAGTTAGAGACATAGAGGAGAGTCGTGTGGAGTGTTGTAGAATGGAATGGCGAAGAGTGGAATAGAGTGCTGTTGAGTGGAGTGGCTGAGAGTGTTGCTTATTGGAGAGGCACAGAGTAGAGTTGGGGAGAGTGGCATACACTAGAGTAGAGTGTACTGGTGTAGAGTGCAGTGGCATAGAGTGTTGCAGAGTATAGTGGTGTAGAGTGCAGTGGCATTGAATTCAGTGGCATACAATGCAGTCATAAAATGCAGTGGTGGTGATTAGAGTGGTGTACAGCTGAGTGCAGTGGTGCAGACTGGAGTGGCACAGATCAGAGTGCCGCAAAGTAGAGTGGCACAGAGTATAGTGGCGCAGAGTGCAGTGGCAAAGAGTGCAGTAGCATAGAGTGGTGCAAAGTAGAGTGGTGTAGAGTTGAATGATGCAGAGGATGGTGGCACAGAGCAGAGTCAAGTAGCATAGAGTACAGTGGTGTAAAATGCAGAGTAGAGTCAAGTGGCATAGGATGCAGAGGTGTAGAGTGGTGCAGAATAGAGCAGCATAGAGTGGTGCAGAGTAGAGTACGGTGCCAGAGAGTGCAGTGGCATGGAGTAGAGTGGAGTAGTGCAGAGTAAAGTGGCGTAGAGTTCATTGGCAGAGAGTACAATGTTGCAGAGTAGAGTGTCAGAGTACAGTGGTGTATAGGTGCTTAGAGAGCAGTGGTGGAGAGTACAGTGATGCAGAGGGGAGTGCACTGGCATACAGTGCAGTGACAGAGTGCAGTTGTGTAAAGTGCATTGGCATAGAGTGCAGTGGTTAAGAGTGGAGTGGTGTAAAGTGCAGTGGCATAAAGTGGAGTGGCACAGGATGCAGCAGAGTGGCATAGAGTACAGTTGCATAGAGTAGATTGTTTCAGGGTAGAGTGAAGTGACATGGAGTGGAGAGGTGCAGGGTAGAGTGCAGTTGCGTAGAGTTGCATAGAGTGTAATCGCATTAAGTGGTGTAGAGTTCAGTGGCATAGAGTGCAGTGATGCAAAGTAGATTAGGATTTCGTACAGTGGATTGGTGTAGAGTGCAGGGGAATAGAGTTGAATATTACAGAGTAAAGTGCATTGGCACAGAGTGCAGTGGCGTGAAGTGGAGTGGTGGCAGAGCAGATTGGTGTGGTCTAGACTGGAGTGGTGTAGAATGGAGTGACGAAGAGTGCAGTGATGTAGAGTAGAGTGGCGAAGAGTGCATTGGCACAGAGTAGAGTGGTACAAGGTAGAGAGGCATGGGGTGAAGTGGCATAGAGTGCAGTAGCGTGGTGTAAAGTGGAGTGGTGCACAGTAGAGTGCAGTGGCGTGGAGTGGTGGAGAGTAGAGTGGAGTGTCGTAGCGTGGAGTATGAATGGTATGGTAGCACACTGCCATTACAGAAAACATATTTTCAATTGAAATGACCATTACATTTGCACAGACATACAGTTTTACTTATAAAACTATACAGTGCAAAAACGAAAATGTTTGGAAATTGCATCACCTAATGTAATGATTTGTTTTGATCATATTAAAGTATTTGTACCCAACACACTTCAGAAATAACAAAAAGTGTGCTTCATTTGTGTTCCTAAGTCTGATATATTCTGAAATACTTACACAGTTCATTTAAATGTTATGTGCTAGAAAAAAACTATTTTCTACCTCCAGTATCCAGCAAGATTATCACATATATCCTCTCACTTTGAAGTCAGAGAAAGAAAAGTAACCAATCTGCCCTCAGAAGGCAGTGCTTGACATTTGTCCTCGGTCTTTGAATACAGCAAATGTGACAAGATGAGAACAAGATTTAAAGGCCTGTTTACAGAAAGTGAGTTCATGGAAGAATACAGTAAACGTGGTTTACACCACAGGAGGGACTAACTGAACCCGGAGAGCCTAAAGAGAGTAAAGCCAGGAAATAGAAAGCCAGAAAAGTGAATTACAAACCACAAAGCCAATGATAATCAGTGTGTGGAATGCATTCCTAAGTCAACTTTCTGAAAGTCCTCAAGATGACTTTAGCTAACCAGACAGCTGTCCTGTTGTGGTAGGCTGCAACTTGAAAAAGAACAAGGACTTAAAGACTTTGAATAAAAAAAAATGATTAAGAAAAAACTGTTTCTGGGGTAAGCTCCACGAGCATTCCTCTAAATCTAGGCACCCCTGGCCCAGCTCGCCAATGCTTAAGGCCCTATAAGGGCCTAAGCAGGTGTCAGGTGCCTGGATGTCAATCTCTTTTGAAGATGTATCACACAACATCGTTTCCTGGCTTGATATTCAGATTGTGGATGGCCTCCACAATCCTACAAGAGAGGAGTGATCTAGCAGCTAAAGGTGTACAAGCCAACAAATTAACAGGGAGTCGAAACAGACCCAAGCCTAGAATGTGGCTTGATTCTAAAAGCTGGTGCACGAGCTGAACAATTAAAATATTTGGCATGTAGATCGTCATGGAACAAACAGAGAGATAGGCAAGCCAATAGATTAATATGGAGAGTCAGAGCCGAGCCAAGGGTTGCTGGCTCTAAGAGCTAGCGCACAAGCCAGTCTTTAAAAATATTTGTCATGCAAATAAATCACGAAACAAACATCGAGCTAAAACATGGTATGGTGTCTTCAACATTCAAAAAAAGTGTATTTCTTTCACACATGGAAGCGTTTCACCTTATCACAGCAAATTAGGTCTCTGCAAGAAGACATTATTTGCTAAAAGTGAAAGATTTTAAACATGAACTGAGAAGCAGTCCTGTCATGCGTATCCTATATGTGGCCCAGAGTCTTATTTTATAAGAAGCAACACCATAGGCAATTAAATCAAACACAACAGGTTCTTGTACAGCCCACGAGGTGCTCTCATATGTGATGATGAACAAAAGGGAAGCTCAGTGAAACAAAGCATCTGCCTAGGATCACACAATTTGGTCAAAGAGGGAAGCTGGAGTTGACCCTAAATTTCTGTTTCACACTGTGCAATTCAGTCACTAGATCGGTAGTTCTCTTTCTAACATTAAAGGTTAATGTTTTGTCATTAAAGCTTGGAGGATGAGATTGGAGCTCGGGTGACAGACAGAAAACACATTTTATTTTTGGCAGTTCTTCATAGAGGGAACCTTGCAGAAGGTCATAAGCGCATCACAACAGACACAGGTTATCTTACTCATTTTTATTTTTATTTTAGCACATTGTATACTTGCTAGGCTTTAGAGGATGCTGACCACAGCCATGATTCGAACCTGGGTTCCCGTATAACAAGTCTGGCACCTGCATACACATTTCCTGTAGTAAAACCTTAGTTTGTTTTGGGCTCGAGGTTTGAAGTGGATTTCGAAGTGAACCACAGCCAGGCATCTGGCTCAAGCTTTTAGTGGTGCACCCCCTCTAAATATTATGTAAGAATATGATAAAGAAATACACTCTTTCGAATTTTAATGAATCTTAACATGCAGAAGCGTTTCACCTTAGCACATCAGATTTTATCACTACGTTGAGACTTTTTTTAAAGTGATAATTTTTAAACCTGAACTGAGCAACATTTCAACCCACCTCCCTTGCCCACAGGACAAAGGCAATGCTGAACTAAGAGGAAAGTCATTTGTCATATGTACTCTACTTTTGGCATAGGTTTTAATTAAAGATAGGGTGAACTTTATAATCTGCTAAAGCAAACACAAAAGGCCTTTGGAGCTGCACTCATCCTGAACTTACTTCAACTTGCTTAAAAATAAGGTTGGGTGAAATAAAATATTTGCCTAGGATCACACAATTTGGTTAAGCAGAGAGTCTATATTAATCCTCAGATTTTATAGTAACACATTTTGCAATACAGCCACTAGATATGTCTTTCCCTCTCCTGTTTCGCATCAGAGGTTAATGCTTTGGCTTTAATTCTTGGGGTGTGAGGTGAGAAGCTACATGAAAGCAGGTTGTAGAAGCCACTTGAAGGCCCGTTTCAGGTTCGAGGATCTAAGGGGACCTAGAGCTGAGCCACAGCCAGTCCCCTGGCTCCAGCTTTCAGTGGTTCGTCCACCTCTGCTAGCAGACACTGCCTGACATACACCATCCGCCCACTGCCCTCTTTTTGTACGTGTGATGTGACTATGGAATTCTGACATTGATTTTGTATTTACTTTTTAAGCGATCTGAAGCTATAAAAAGGAGAAATTCAGGCATACTTCCATGATACCCCTAAAATCATACGAGTGCGGCAGATCGGTTCGTGCCAACGTAAGTTAATTAGAGCGCTTAGAAACGGCGGAAGTATAACATAAAGCGCTACATATACTTAAACACAAACTAATATTAGCATCCATTCAAGTAATACCCACTCACCATTCTGGCGCGAGATGGCACCGGGCCGGCTGACGGCGTAACCGGAAGCACCGCGAGGACAGCGCACAGGAGCAGAAGTTTCATGGTTCCTTGAGGTTTAGCCGGACTTCTGGAGCGCTCTCCTGGACCCCTGCTTTATATCGCTGTACAAGTCTTTGGCAATCATCTGTGGGTTAACGGATTGGCACATCTGTGGGTCCCAACCGACGGTTACTCAGTTGGTCAGAGTCGTCCCAAATTAAGCGCTAAACTCCAAGAAGGATGCGGAGAGAAAAGGTCGACGCGTGAATCAGAGCTATTAGCCCTGATCTCCAAAAAATAACGCATGCCCTTGCTCCATCATGCCGCTCACAAGTTATATTTAGAAACAATTTGCAAATGTGACGTGTGCTGTATACAATCCAGAGAAATAGATCGATCAGCAATACTTCATACTTCATAGGAGTTGACATTGTTTTGCTGATGAATTTGTGTAGCGCTTCATTACCCCTAAAGAGATCCGAAGCGCTTTCGGTTGAGGTACAATCCCGACGCTGCATGAGTTGGACCAGGAGTGAAGTCACTGGGCCTAATATGGACTCAAGCAAATAGAGTATGTGATGCAGCGACTTCACTTCAGGTGAAGGAGGACTTATGCGGCACGGAGCCGGATGAGCCCTAAAAACATAACAGAGGAATAAAAGGCCACGCTATTTCCCTTTCCAGCTATCAGAACTATAAATACACTAACTAAGGTTAGGGTTAGTGTATGGCCAAGAATGGGCTAATCTACGATCAACAAAAAGTCATGTATGAGAGTTCGAGATAGTGGTAAAATGTATATGATGTATATAATACTTAGCCTCAAGATCCGATGGTGTATTAGTGATGTTACAGTTGTTGATTAATGTAGTAACATACAACTCTAAAAAGACGTGTCAGTTTTGGTAATCATTGTGGTACCCTTTCTACATATTTCATGTTAAATATTTGCACAGCCCTGAATCCTGCCACCTATATTTATAGAGAGGCCTAGGCAGAGACTG
Source organism: Pleurodeles waltl (assembly GCF_031143425.1). Classification (NCBI taxonomy): domain Eukaryota; kingdom Metazoa; phylum Chordata; class Amphibia; order Caudata; family Salamandridae; genus Pleurodeles; species Pleurodeles waltl. Next base: position 426,812,803 of record NC_090445.1, on the reverse strand, counting down.
TCCTGAACTAATGTCGCACGTAATGACTTAATTCGTGCATAAGTCCCTGCCCATGCCGAGCATCTGCTGAAGCGTGGAAGTGTAGGAGCGGCTACTCTGGCAATACTGGATCTTTAGTCAAACTGATATAGTGTAAGTGCATTGTGTCTCTGTTGAGGATGTCAACTCAAGGCTTAGTATGTTAGGTAAGAAGCGGAGCGATTACATTCAACCCTACATTATCAGGGCAGCAGCCCTTCAATCTATGATCCACCTGGCCAACTCAAAAAGTCCATTGACAGATCATTCCAGGGCTGAGCTTTGTTTAGCTTTGCCAAGGAAAGAGCAAGGGTCCAACCTCTCCTTCTTCAGCTGAGTTTCTGAGAGAGTGAATGAGAGCTCAGGCCATTAATGGATTTTCCCTTAAAGGCCCAAAGCAGGTGGACGATCCATTTCAAGGCTTGGTTATGGCATGCGTAGGGTCAGCCAGAACTGAATAATAGAGAGGAGACTGGTTTAAGGACCCCCACGTTTGTAATGTGCTGGTCCATGCACACTAGGGCCGTTCAGAATGAGCCTGGCAGGAGCCCCAGCAACACTCCTAGTAGAATTAACCCAGACAAAGGATCTCGTTGGAGCCAAGTGACCCTCATGGCACTCATATTGGTGGTCATTTGGACATTGGCGGTGAGTGTTAAAGTGGCAATAATACCGCCAACAGGCTGGCGGTAATTGCCGTCAAATTGACCATGGCAGTGATACCTCCCATAGACAGCCAATGTACCACACCATCCGCCAGGGCGTTAACACCACTCACCACGGCGGTAGCCATCAACAGCCAGGTGAAAGACAAGGTACCACCCTCCATATTATGACACAGCAAACCACCCCAATTTCCGGGGCAGCACCAACGAAATCAAAAGGATGGCGGAAACAGAACACAGAAGACCAAAGACTCACCAACAGAGACACAGAGAAGATCAACACCGGCATGGAATTGGAACTTCAAGTCTTCCCGATGTTCTTCTACGCCATGATCCACCTAGAACACCAACACCGATGAAGACGACAACAGTGAGTACAGCCGCCTAGCACACAAGGGAGGGAGAGAGGAAAAGGAGAGTGACACACACACACACAGCACACACCATTCACACACACACCATACACACAACCAGCTGCAGACGAAAAACAATGTCACAGGACACACATCATAATAATGCAAGGACAACAGTAATGCAGAATTGGTATTGTATGCCAACAGCCGCCATATGTCACAAAGTGATAATAAATATATATGAACAATTGTCCAGAAAGGGCCAATAGCCAGTCCAAAGTACAAAAGCCCCACAGGGCACAGTCCAAGCTCCAACTTGATCCTGGCAATGTCCGCTCTAAACTGTGCAGGGTCAACATGTTGGAAGTGGGCAGGCACCTCAGGGGGAAGATGGGGCTGGGGGTGGCACCTCGGCTGAAGTGGGGAACTTGCCCACTGGTTCTGGAGGGGGCTCCATGCCCATTTCTCTTTGCTGGGGACTGCAAGGTCACACTCTCTGAGGTGGGGAATTTGCCCACTGCTTCTGAAGGGGGCTCCATGCCCATTTCTTTTAGCTGGGGAGTGCAAGGTCACAGTCTCTGAGGTGGGGAACGTGTCCACTGGTTCTGGAGGGGGCTCCATGCACATTTCTCTTTGCTGGGCAGTGCAAGGTCACAGTCTCTAAGGTGGGGAACTTGCCCACTGCTTCTGAAGGGGGCTCCATGCCTATTTCTCTTTGCTGGTGAGTGCAACGTCACAGTCTCTGAGGTGGGGAATGTGTCCACTGGTTCTGGAGCGGGCTCCATGCCCATTTCTCTTTGCTGGGGAGTGCAACGTCACAGTCTCAGAGGTGGGGAACTTGGCCACTGGTTCTGGAGGGGGCTCCATGCCCATTTCTCTTTGCTGGGGAGTGCAAGGTCACAGTCTCTAAGGTGGGGAACTTGCCCACTGGGTCTGGAGGGGGTCCTTGTACAACAGTCCCTGGAGTGTGGCCTACATTCCCTCTGCTGGAGGTGAGGGCTGCTTTGTCTCTGCTGGGGGAGGTGTCTCCTGGGCAGCCTCTGCTGGAGGTGTGGGCTGCTGTGTCTCTGCTGGGGGAGGCATCTCCTGGGCAGACTCTGCTGGAGGTGAGGGCTGCTGTGCCTCTGCTGAGGGAGGTGTCTCCAAGGCAGCCTATGCTGGAGGTGAGTGTTGCTTTGTACCTGCTGGGGGAGGTGTCTCCTGGCAGCCTCTGCTGGAGGAGAGGGCTGCTGTGTCTCAGCTGGAGGTGAGGGCTTCCTGCCTTTCATTGAGTGGGAACCTCTCCTTTCATTTGTGGTTGAGTGGGAACCTTTCCATTCATTGGTGGTTGAGTGGGAACCTTTCCGTTCATTGGTGGTTGAGTGGGAACATCTCCTTTCATTGGTGGTTGAGTGAAGACCTTCCCTTTCCTAGCTGGTAGAGTGGGAACCTTCCCTTTCCTGGCTGGTGGAGTGGGACCCTTCCCCTTCTTGGCTGGTGGAGTGGGATCCTTTCCCTTCTTGGCTGGCGGAGTGGAATTCTTCCCCTTATTGGCTGGTGGAGTGGGATCCTTCCACTTCTTGGCTTGTTGAGTGGGATCCTTCCCCTTCTTGGCTGGTGGAGTGGGATACTTCACTTTCTTGCCTCCACAACTAAGAGGTGCCTCCACTGTCCCTGTGGACTGTTTGGCTGAGGTGCTGGGCTGGGTCGTTGTGACCCTGCTCTTACGGGCAGGACGGGTGGGTGTATGGGAAGGGAAGAGGTCAAGTTGAGCAAGGAAAAGCTTTTTAGGGAGGAGGGATGGGAGTTGAGGTTGAGGGAGTGGTTGTTGGAGAAGTACGTCTGCTGGACTTGGGTGCAGGTGCATGCGCAGTGTGCTGATGTGAGGTGGATGGCTGTTGGGTGTCTGAGTGCATGCCCTTAGGAGGGGGGGCAGACAGGGTGGGAGAGGACACAGGGGACGCGTGGATGGATGTTGTGGGGGTGTCAGCTAGTGAGGTGTGTGTGCTGCTTGGTGTTGTGATGGTGGCGGTGGCTTTTGTAGCAGTGTATGCAGTTGTGAGTGTGGATGTGACTGTGAGGGAGAAGGAGGAGGGAGAGACAGTGGAGGCAGTGGATGTTGTTTTGTGTGCATCTGTCTGTTGTTTGTGTGAGTGCTTGTGGCCTGAAGTGTGCTGCCCGTGTTTGTCTGTGCTACTCTTGTGTGATGTTTTGTATGCATGCTCGTCTGTATGTGTGCATGGGATGGGTTGGGGTTGAGGAGACTGGGACTGGTAAGTGGTAGTTGGAGGGGGGACGGTAGGAACAGGGACAATGGCTGCCATCAGAGAGGAGGCCAGAGCCTGAAACGATCTTTGTTGGGCCGCCAATCCACCGTGGATGCCCGCTAGGAATGCATTACATTGCTGCATCTGGGATGCCAGCCCCTGGATGGCATTCACAATGGTTGACTGCCCTACAGAGATGGATCTCAGGAGGTCAATAGCCTCCTCACTCAGGGCAGCAGGGCTCACTGGGGCAGGGCCTGAGGTGCCCGGAGCAAAAGAGATTCCCACCCTCGTGGGTGAGCGGGCACGGGCAACTCAGTGAGGGGCTATTGGGAGTGCGGTGCTGGTACGGGGGTGGCGGCTGTACCTGGAGCTGGGGTGGTCCCACAGGTGTTCGCTATCACCAGGGAGCTTCCATCTGAGGAGAAATCTGAGTCAGTGTTGTCACCTCCTGTCTCTGCCGTGCTGCTCCCCTCGCCCTCCGTCCCACTGGTTCCCTCGGCATCTGTGGATTCTGTCTCCTGGGTCCTGTGGAATGCAGCTCTCTGTGTCGCCGGTGCCCCTGCTCCTCCGTCAGAGGATGCTAATGCACACATGGACAGCATGGCAGAAGAAATAAAGGGGGGGATAGAGAAAGGGAGCACTGGGTCAATTACAGCACCAACACCACAGTTGGCATACATATTACCATCACACACAGGGATCAGGATTGAGCACTGTGCACCACACTGACATTCAATTGGCTAGGTGCCACAGCAAGATAAGGGCCAATCACCGCCAGCTGAACCCCTTCTGGGACCCACTAAGCCCTGTCTGACATGGAATGCAACTTAGCTAGGTTACTTGATTTTGCTATACACCCATTACCCTTGAGCTGGATCACGCTGCAATGTCTGACCTTGCATTAAGGAGCACCCACTAGCTCACACCAACCACCCAGATCCTATGGCATCTACCAATTATTGTTGTAACACCCACTGTACACACACCTTGTGGCTGCTGTGATGCCCTCAAGCGCCCATCCAGGTCTCGGTAGGCCACCGCCAGTATGCAGGCCAACAGGGGGGGTCAGGTTCCGACGTTGCGGGGCCATCCCCAGCTAGGCCACCTTGGTCTTCCCTGCCCAGCGTCTCAGGTCCTCCCACCTTTTCCTACAGTGGGTGCTCCACCTGCTGTAGACCCCCACGGTCCACACGTCCTTGGCGATGGCACGCCCTTCTTCTGATGGGCGGTGACCTGCAGAGGTAATACAGACAGGAGGACACCATTATACATACAATCCAGCCTTTCACACATATGGCCCACAAATCCTGTATCCATCTCCATTAGCACACACATCGCTTGGCGCCTGCCATGTACACTACCACCAGACATACCACCCCCCCCAAATTACATGATTCTTGCACACACATCTCCATGCAACCTTGCCACATGCATCGTGCCCAAGGTGTACTCACTTGTTGGTCTGGAGGCCCAAACAGCTGTCCATACTGGGGTAGTACCCCATCTGCCAAGCTGAAGTGAAGGCAGGGGCCCTTTCCCTGGTCACACGGGCCATGGTACGTTCCAGACACAGGTCAAAGCAGCACACGCAGTGTAGGTGTTGTCCTCTGGAAAGTCAGGAATCAAGTGAGGATTTAGATAGAAAAAGGCGGTCACGTCCGCGGCGGTGTACACCTTCACCGCCCGTGTTTGTCTGTGCTACTCTTGTGTGATGTTTTGTATGCATGCTCGTCTGTATGTGTGCATGGGATGGGTTGGGGTTGAGGAGACTGGGACTGGTAAGTGGTAGTTGGAGGGGGGACGGTAGGAACAGGGACAATGGCTGCCATCAGAGAGGAGGCCAGAGCCTGAAACGATCTTTGTTGGGCCGCCAATCCACCGTGGATGCCCGCTAGGAATGCATTACATTGCTGCATCTGGGATGCCAGCCCCTGGATGGCATTCACAATGGTTGACTGCCCTACAAAGATGGATCTCAGGAGGTCAATAACCTCCTCACTCAGGGCAGCAGGGCTCACTGGGGCAGGGCCTGAGGTGCCCGGAGCAAAAGAGATGCCCACCCTCGTGGGTGAGCGGGCACGGACAACTCAGTGAGGGGTTATTGGGAGAGCGGTGCTGGTACGGGGTTGGCGGCTGGAGCTGGGGTGGTCCCAGAGGTGTTCGCTATCACCAGGGAGCTTCCATCTGAGGAGGAATCTGAGTCAGTGTTGTCACCTCCTGTCTCTGCCGTGCTGCTCCCCTCGCCCTCCGTCCCACTGGTTCCCTCGGCGTCTGTGGATTCTGTCTCCTGGGTCCTGTGGAATGCAGCTCTCTGTGTCGCCGGTGCCCCTGCTCCTCCGTCAGGGGATGCTAATGCACACATGGACAGCATGGCAGAAGAAATAAAGGGGGGGATAGAGAAAGGGAGCACTGGGTCAATTACAGCACCAACACAACAGTTGGCATACATATTACCATCACACACAGGGATCAGGATTGAGCACTGTGCACCACACTGACATTCAATTGGCTAGGTGCCACAGCAAGATAAGGGCCAATCACCGCCAGCTGAACCCCTTCTGGGATCCACTAAGCCCTGTCTGACATGGAATGCAACTTAGCTAGGTTACTTGATTTTGCTATACACCCATTACCCTTGAGCTGGATCACGCTGCAATGTCTGACCTTGCATTAAGGGGCATCTACTAGCTCACACCAACCATCCAGATCCTATGGCATCTACCGATTATTGTTGTAACACCCACTGTACACACACCTTGTGGCTGCTGTGATGCCCTCAAGCGCCCATCCAGGTCTGGGTAGGCCACCGCCAGTATGCAGGCCAACAGGGGGGGTCAGGTTCCGACGTTGGGGGGCCATCCCCAGCTAGGCCACCTTGGTCTTCCCTGCCCAGCGTCTCAGGTCCTCCCACCTTTTCCTACAGTGGGTGCTCCACCTGCTGTAGACCCCCACGGTCCACACGTCCTTGGCGATGGCACGCCCTTCTTCTGATAGGCGGTGACCTGCAGAGGTAATACAGACAGGAGGACACCATTATACATACAATCCAGCCTTTCACACATATGGCCCACAAATCCTGTATCCATCTCCATTGGCACACACATCGCTTGGTGCCTGCCATGTACACTACCACCAGACATACCACCCCCCCCAAATTACATGATTCTTGCACACACATCTCCATGCAACCTTGCCACATGCATCGTGCCCAAGGTGTACTCACTTGTTGGTCTGGAGGCCCAAACAGCTGTCCATACTGGGGTAGTACCCCATCTGCCAAGCTGAAGTGAAGGCAGGGGCCCTTTCCCTGGTCACACGGGCCATGGTACGTTCCAGACACAGGTCAAAGCAGCACACGCAGTGTAGGTGTTGTCCTGTGGAAAGTCAGGAATCAAGTGAGGATTTAGATAGAAAATGGCGGTCACGTCCGCGGCGGTGTACACCTTCACCGCCGCCGCTGATACCCATTGGCCACTGTACTCCATAGAGCCCCATATTAGCCAATGAGGAATTGCACGGGGTTGCAAGACCGCCTTCCGACCATGACGCCCAACGTCGGCGGAATTACCTCACTTCCACCTGTCCCAAGATACAGGACAGGCGGTCGCCATTTAATGGTGGTGGACAACATTCAGATAATCCATAACTGCATCATTGCTGAAAATTGCACATACATTGGCATTCCCACTGTCCCATCACATTAATGCTCTATGTACACTGAGGTGGTGGTTCCATTGTTGTGACAGCCTACCCTCTCTTGTGTCTCTTAGATACCTAACACTTTGGATGAATAGGAGGAGGAGGCAAGCCCCCGTGTACAGACCCCTTGTGGACTTGGCTACGCTGGAGGACAGGCACATAATACTCACCTATAGACTGGACAGGGCCACAATCACAGAGCTGTGTGCCCAATTGGAGCCTGATCTGATATCAGCTATCTGTCATTCCACTGGGGTCCCCCCTCTTTTGCAGGTTCTAGCAGCGCTCCATTTCCTGACAACTGGTTCTTTCCAAGTGACAGTGGGCTTGACAGAAGGAATGTCACAGCAAATGTTCTCAATCGTGCTGGCAAGGGTTTTGTCTGCCTTGGTCAAACACATGTGCAGCTACATTGCTTTCCACCTGGTGGAATATTTGGCTACTGTGAAGTCAGGATTCTATGTAATGGGACATATACCCAATATTATTGGGGCGATTGAAGGTACACATATTGCGTTTGTCCCCCCGCCAGAATGAACAGGTGTTCAGGAATCAGAAGAGTTTCCACTCACTCAATGTGCAAATGGTGTGCCTGGCGGACCAGTACATCTCCCACGTCACTGCCAAGTATCCAGGGTCAGTGCATGATGTCTTTGTTTTGAGGAATAGCAGCATCCCAAATGTGATGGCACAACTACAGAGGCACAGGGTGAGGCTAACAGGTGAGCCTGAGTCCCCACCTAATGTATGTCCTTGTATCCCTTCTGGCGTTAACACATACCATTGTGTAAGACTAATGTTTGTCCCTCAATACTTGCAAGTGACTCTGGCTACCCAAACCTATTGTGGCTCCTGACCCCTGTGAGGAAAGCCAGGACATGGGCTGAGAATCGTTATAATGATGCACATGGGCAAATCAGGAGAGTTATTAAAAGGACCTTTTCCCTCCTGAAGGCCAGGTTCAGATGCTGCCACCTGACAGGTCCCTGTGCTACTCACCCAAGAAGGTCTGCCAGATAGTAGTGGCATGCTGCATGTTGCACAACCTGGCCCTCAGATGACATGTGCCTTATCTGCAGGAGGAGGAGACTGGAAATGCCTCTGTGGCAGCAGTGGACCCCGAGGACAGTCAGGATGAGGAGGCAGAGGATGAGGATGTGGACAACAGAACATCAGTTATATGTCAATACTTCCAATGACACACAAGTGAGACAGAGTAAGTGACCATTCCTCTGACTATTGCTTTTATCTGTGTGGCTGTAGCAGGATGGCATTCACTTCCTTTGCATCTCAACTTACTGTCACCTATGGCTTCTCATTTTGCAGATGTTGGTGATATAACAACAGTGTACTAATGTGATGACTACAGACAGCTACAGGTCATTACTTGTATGCTATCACAGTGTTCAGATTATTTTCACAAGATGTGACTTTTCCATAAATGCACATTTTCATCACATAAAACACTATCAGTCAAGTTGTGTTAAAGGGTGTTTATTGTAGTGCAAATAATTGACTGAAATGTGCAATGGAATGGGGTGATGGTAGAGGAAAGTCCAGGGTATAGGTCCAGTCTGTTTATAGCACAGGTCCAGTGTCCAAGGGGCCATAGGAAGAGGAATAAAAGCAATTCAAAGTGGACAAGGTGACAGGGTGGACACAAGGGAGACAATCAGGAGAGTCTTATTTCCTGGTGGTGGTCTTGGTCATGGCAAGTGTCTCTGGCTTCTGTCTGGATTGCAGGGAACGTTTACGGGGTGGTTTACGTTCTGCAGGCGGAGCGGTGCTGGTGGCCTGTGGGCCCTGTGGCAAGGCCTCCTGCCCACTAACTGCAGCGGAAGTGGAGGGCTGGTCAGTAGACTGGCTAGTGGTAGGGGCCCTCTGGTGTGCTGTCCATTCCCTCATGATGTTGGCCATATCTGCCAGCACCTCTGCTATGGAGATCATGGTGGTGTTGAGGGCCTGCAAATCCTCCCTGATCTGATGGTGTTCCTCCTGCAGCCGCTAGTTCTCCTGCATGTTGTTTAGGAACTGTCCCATCTTGTTCTGGGATTGTTGATAAGCCCCTGGGACATTGGTGAGTGCCTCCTGGAGAGTCGGTCCCCTGGGCCTGTCCTCCCCCTGGCGCACATCTGTCCTCCCAGTGTCCCTGTTCCCCTGTGTCTCTGTCCCCTGAAAGGTGTGCCCACTGCCACTGACCCCAGGTCCCTGATTGTCTTGGTGGTGAGGTGTGGACTGGGGTCCTTGTACAGGTGGCACACTGCTGATTGAAGTGTCCTGGGGACAGAGGTGTGGGGATGTTGGGTGGGTGCTTTGGTGTTGGATACTGATGGGGGAGGCTCTGTGGTGGACTTTGAGTAGGCTCGAGTGGCCGACTGACCAGTGGTTCCTGATGGGCCAGGTAGTTGATCCAGATCCTGAAGTCCAGAGTTACTGTCATCACTGGGGTCATCTTCTGTTGGGGGACTGGATAGTCGTGGCACCTCTTTGCCGCTGACATTGGCTGAGGCACCTGTGGGGATGTAAGTGATGTATTATGCTTCATGTCTGTGACATATTGTATATCCCTAGCTTCCCCTCTATCGTTGATGTTGCCCTGCCACCTTTGTTTGTGTATAGTGATATATTGTGGGATTGTTAGTTCTCCATGCTGTGCATGCTTTGGTGATGGGTGTACATGCAGTCCTGGGTGGGCTGTCAATGCATTGGTATAGCATGCAGGGCTTGGCATTGGGGTTGGTCAGATGTGTAAGTGCAGTGTGTGGGATGGAGTAGAATGATGGGAGTCAGGGTGAGGAGGTGAGATGGCATGCAAGTATGGAGGGTGATAAGTAGTAAATACTGACTCACCAGTGTCCAGTCCTCTGGCAACTCCAGTGAGTCCCTCAGGATGCGGGATTGCCAAGACTTGCTCCTCCCATGGTGTGAGCTGTGGGAGAGGAAGTGGGGGTCCACCGCCAGTCCTCTAGATGGCAAGCTGGTGCCTTGCTGCCACAGAACGCACCTTCCCCCGTAGGTCGTTCCACCTCCTCCTGATGTCATCCCTTGTTCTTGGATGCTGTCCCACGGCATCCACCATGTCCACGATCCTCTGCAATAGCTCCATCTTCCGTTCAATGGCTATTTGCTGTACCTATGCTCCAAACAGCTGTGGCTCCACCCCGACTATTTCCTCCACCATGACTCGCAGCTTCTCATCAGTGAAACGGGGGTGTCTTAGTGGGGACATGGGTATTGTGTGGTGTGTGTTGTGCAGAGGGTGTTGAGTAATGTAGTGGGGTGTGGGATGTGGGGTGCGTGACGGATGTATTAGTGGTTGTGGTGTGTATGTGTGTGTAGTTCTCTCTGTGATGTCGATGGCTAGCTCTTGCAGTCTTTTTGTGTTGGCAAAGGGTTGTGGATAATGTGGGTGTGTGTTTTATAGTGCTGTGAGTGGGTGGGTGTGCTGTGTGTATCAGTGTCAGGTGTGTGATTTTCGTTTTGGCCAATGTAGTTGTTTTGTATTTGGGTAGCCATGTACTGCCAATGGTTGAGCGTCATTGAATCTCCGCCCTGGTGATTCTTGGGTCATAATGTGGTGGGCGTTGTATTGTTGGCGTAACAGTATGGGTGTTGGTACCGACACTTTAACACTGACCTTTCCGCTGGCAGATTTGTGTACGTGGCAATATTCTGTCGGATTGGTGTGTGTGTGTCATAATATGGGAAATGGATATTCGCACTATGGCGGTATGTTGGCAGCTGTCACCACGGCAGTAAGCGGGATTTACCGCCAGTGTCATTATGAGGGCCATTGTGTGGTGTTTTACAATAAAAAACACATGCATACATACTTCAAATACATTGAAGAGAGGTAAACCTGCTTTCCTGAAGTCAAATGATGGCATACGGGAGGCTGGTATGAGGTCAAAATATGGGGCTACAGTCGCAGTTTTTGACGAAGTTGTTAATAGTCATATGTTTAATTTTTGTCATGATAGTAACATTTTGGATTATGTTTTTGTCACCTTCAAACCGTAAGGTTATTAATTTTGTCCAAAATAAAGGCTGTAGATTGGTTTAGCCTGCAATGGAACATTGGAGGTTTGGCACAGTTTCCTAACAAAACAGAAGCACGTGGATCATATGTTTGTGCAAAAGTGAGCTGGTGTGTTTAGGCTTGTGAGGTCTCATCAGTAAGGTACAGCTTAAGTTCTTATGGCACAGCATAGAAGGGACAAATGTCTGGACATACCCATGCCTCTTAAGTTGACTCGCTTTGACAGCAAAAAGCTGATGGGTGGCAATGTAGGAATTTATCTGAACCTTTGTTAATGATTCTGTGTTAATTCTATACAATCGACTTTTAGCTTGCATGTACCAATACAGAAGGTGACAACCGGCCATGATTCTGCTCCATTACATTAGGAAAGGGCAAGCCAAGGTGCAAGGCCACATCCCCAATGAACTAGAACACAAGGAGCCCCAACTGGTTTTAGCTTTTTTGAGTCTCAAGAATGTGTTGCACCTTGACTGCATATAGCACAGGAAGCAAAGGATCCATATCAGGACAAACCCACAACACGTATGGCAATTCAAAGAGAACAAAATCACTGAATCCCTAGTAATTACACTGGGTGCATTCCATAACATTTTATATCATCTGAGCCATTACAGAATTTCACCAACCATATGTAAATCAGATTTGGTCCATTGCTGATGTGAACACCGCCTCTATTAGGCCCTGCCCGCTGGATGGGAACAGAACAACTCTAGACTGGTTTCAGCCTTGTTGGGTCTCATCAGATCATCTTATGATCTTATAGCACAGTGAGCCATAGGGGTTGCTTTCCTCATTTGAAGCACTACAGGTAAAAGGAGAAGGAGAGAGTCAGGGTGGCCAGGAGAAACGGATGAGAAAGTGGACATTATGTTGTTTTGTGCTGTTTGCTTGATTGGCCATTGTGATGCCTCTAAAGTGTTGAGGGGTAATCTAACAATTAGTATGGAACGCTCCACTGACTGACCCATGTTTTAGAAAGATGAACAGACTGCAAGAACCACCTCAGACAAGAATACCATTACAGAATTGTAAAAAAATGCGCTTATCCCCAATAGCGCAGATACTCATGACATGGCATCCAATGCTGGTATTTCCCATGATAGATGAGAAATACACACGTCAAATGTAACCAAAGGAAAACATCTTTCTCTTTGGCTGGGGAGTGTCATTCAAGTTTAGGGGCAACCATTTATGTTTTTCAAATTGCCGGTCATCTTGATTTTTACATAATTTGGGGTCCATACCTAGATCTGTGAAACTTCTATGCTTATCTGGTTAACCATATTCTCACTACCTTCTGCCTCCTCAGGTCAGGGCTGACCACACGGGAATAAAAAAAAGCCCTTGTGGGCTGAGAGAGGAAAGATCTGCTTTCAGGGCTTGACAGGTTGAGGGATAAGTACCTCTGAATAAGAGGTGTTTAATATATTTATGTCATGTCAACCTCCTGTCTTAATTTCTCCAGTTTCCCCATGACCGTAGAACATATCTGGCCCTCACACTTGACATTTACAGATGTTCCTGGCTCCCACATTTGCTGACTCACACTAGTACGCTGTCAGTCTCCTACACAAACTCTATCCTTGACTTTGGCCTATGCCGCTGACCCATTGAGCCACTAAGTATGACGTCCAATCACCCTCCTTAGATTATTACAATGTACCTATTTCACTACATATACGCAGAGCCAATGGAATTACTTATTCCCTGCATAATTATGAATTTACTGCAATTGTCATATATTCTGTCTGGTGGTGTATAATTTGCAGATTTCAACAAGAAACGTCTTTACTCCCAACAGATGAAAGTTACTTAAAAAAATATCGCTTGTGGTTCAGCACAGCGGCAGACTCTTTTTAAGTGCTTACACCTTTTTGATGCTGATTGAGTGGTCAAATTGGTATTAATTAGGTGAAACTATTTCTCAGGCAGTTTTTTGTTAAAATACAAAATAGTGAAATAATTTTGCCACAGAAAGCGCCACAACATTCTACATGATTGGCCTTGTCTGGCTGCGCCACTTAGTCAACCCTGCTGCTTAATTTGGTCCTCCATTGCCACGTAATTCCAGTGGCAGTGCATATGTCACACAAACCAACACCATCCACTCAAACATGTACGCCCCTGCATCCATCCAAAGAACAAGGTAATAGTGCCTTGTGACCAAAGTAGTCATCAGTGTGCTACTTTTATGACAATAACAATTTCCTGCTGCAGACAAATAATGTTTCTGGACACTGTGTCGGACTCTGAAGTACTGAAATATTCCATAATTTTTTTTTTTAAATCCGCGTGTACTGCCTTAAACTTTGCACCCAACGTATTTGTGGATATTGTTGCAGAAAAACTAATAACTAATAGTGATTTCTAAAAGTAAAAATGCTATGCCACGTGAAGAAGTTGGCTGTACTTGCTTTGTACTATATAGAACTGATCATAAACTGTTCTCAATGGAAGGCTGAGGCTCCTCGCTGAACCCTGAATATATTCCGGCCATCACTACAAACCCCCAAATAAGGAGCAACCATTCTCCTTGCTGTAAACATCCAGCGCGCGCTACTCTCTCTCATGGAAAAAGCCTACTAACGGCTTCTGATTTCAAACCGTAGGAAACGCGTGGAGGTTGAGAAATGCACAATGGAAGAAGCTTCTGAAGCCAGCGTCCACCACCGGACAGTTTGCAAAATCGCCAGTCACCTCGAGGGAAGTGGATTACTGCCCGCAACGCACGACAGTTGGACAAAACATTTCTCAACACAAACTTACAAGAAGACCATCTGTAACCTCTTTATCGTTGTGAGAAGGTTACATTTCCTAGACCTAGAGGCTCATGGCCTGCAGGGGATCAAACGTGCAAACACCTCGAAAAACGCGACCACCACCAACACATTTGTGCAAGTGGATACAGATTTACGCAGTGCTTAATTTGTCAATAAAAAGGTGCCGCTGCCCATAGCCCTCCTCTTAAACACGCGGCTGCTGCAATTAAATGTGTGAACACGAAATACTGATGAGGCGTAATCCTGAAGCCATCTGGGGCCTCTTCAATCCATATAAAGCCACTCCCTGCCCCTTCAGCTCACTCTTGCAGCTTTCTACTTTTTTGCCTTTGTGACGCTTTTTCGTTTTTCCCTTCCTCCGTCTTTCCCATTTGTGTCTTTTGCTCGCTGTAAACGCTTGAGGCAAAAGAATAAGCCCCGGCCCTCAAAAATAAGTGCTGGTGCTCAGCACCAGAAACAACAAGCACAAATTAAGCACTGCCTGGACAGATTTTTTTGGGAGCAGGACTTATTTTTCGTCATCAGACTTTGACACTTAGCAAGAGAGAGGAGCAAGACAGAAAAAGGCAGCAAGAAAGGAGGAGGAAGAGAAATAAAGGAACACAGCCAGAAAGGGAAAAAGCAAGGGTGCAAATAAGTACTGGCAAAGCTAACAAATGTTAATAAAAGAATAGGCCACAAAATAAAAATAAAAAAATGCAGCCACTCTATGCACGTAATAATTTTTATTAAACTAAACATTCAGTCACTTACTAGTGACATTTACAAATAACTGTCATTTCAGTTGTGCCATGCATGTGAAGGTGACAAGAATAAATCACCATCAAATAAACTCTCAGACTGCAGGCACAATGTTTTCTTGCCACTTAAACTTTACAAAGGCGATAGAAAATAAATCCCCCTCTGCCTGGGCACCAAAAGTGCAGGCAATCGAAATAGTCAGTTGTTAACGCTAAAATTAAAAAATAAAATTAAAATAAAGCACACTTTGAACCAACTTTGTCACTGAAGAGAAAGGAACTATTTTTAGACAGACGGGAACAATATGCACAGGCTTTGTGCAGTCGCTCAAAGTGAAGAGAGCCAAGGGATAAAGTGTGCTAACACATTGCCCCATGCAGTATGCTGCAAGAAGGTGGAAGCAAAATGTGAAAGACAGTTAAATAACAGTTTAACAGACCAAAGGATGAAGCTCCTCTCCCTATGTATATTACATATGTCATCCACGTTATTTATTTTTATTTTATTTATTTATTTTAGAAATCATACACTGGCAGCTTTTCAAAAACCGACCTGGGCATCATGAGGGTAGTGCGCAAACACCCTCTCCTGCTGCTGGGGCGCATGTAACACTGGCTCCATGGTCTGGAATGTTTTTTTGCTCCTTCTGACATATCCTATCACATGCTTTTCCTCCAGTGAATTCAACATTCTGCGAGTCCACTGAAGGGGCTTCATATTGTTACCTTGGCAGTTTCAGATACTGGCTTTCTTATTAAGAAAAATGGTCGCTGTCTGCCATATTTTATGCTTACTAGACGGAAGAGGTACTCTGCTTCTAATTGTTTGTATATTCTACATGCATCTGTTCTTTAAGTTTTATGCCTCAGGCACGTCCAGTTTAAATTAATTCAAACCCACATCCAGGGAGACTTAAATTGCTGAATAAGGGGTCTGACAACCAGGTTGGGATGGGACCCAAAATAGGCCCGGGCCTCCCAAAAAAGTGGGCCACATTTGCAAATTGCATCTTGTATAAAGCAACTTTTTTTTAGTATGAGAGGGGTCATTTTAAGTGACTTTTATGGTAAAGAAAGCCTTGCATTGCTTGTTTGGTCAATAACATTGATTAACAGTAACATAATCTCTGTATATCCTGATGAGGGAAACAAATAATGAGCCAAAACTTTGTATACAAAGTTGTTAATTGTTGAAAATGTGTCTGGAAAGGAAAGAGGGCTACTGGATGACATTCATTTTGCTTGGTGCTTTTGACTCCCCTTGACAGGACCTACTCAGTAGATATGCGTGAATGAGAACGGATGCCTAGAATAATATTTTACTTTTTTAAACAAATGGTATTTTGATAGAAAAAGATGATGAAAATGTAAATATCCAGAGACTGTCTTAAATGTGTATGACTTGACTTTGTATATAGAGCAATAGGATAGGATGATATGAGTGATTCTCTTCCTTTTAATAATCAAGGAGATGATAGATATTTATATAGTTGAATTGTGGAGATATAATCATCACTTAAGAGGTAATGAAGAAAGCGGAATACATTTTGAAATTAGATTTGAAGAAGAGTGACTAGATATTCTCTAGATTCAAAGACTTACCAAATTTTAATTAAAAAAGGCACAGGCTATTAACTTGGCGCAAAAAGATAGAGAAGACAAACTGCTCATGGCCTCTGAAATGCAAGAGAGACACACATTGTGTGTGCTGTGTGGAAGAGACAGATCCCCAGCATGGACAAAGGGCTGTAAGTGATAGGCCCTCAACATTGGCTCTGTAGCAGAAGAGGCAAACCACTAACATGATCAAAATTTGTTGATATACTCATACATATATACATATACATGTATATTACCTACTGGCAATAGTCAGTAGGTAATTATAGTTAGAACTGACTTTTGCCATAGACAAAGAGGTTTTTCTTACAATAACTTTTGTGTCATTTGACAAATCTTCACAAAAGTTTCAAAACTAGTATGCAAGTTAGCTCAGCTTCTGTCTGTAAAGTTTCAGGGTGATTTGTCAAGTGGGGGCAGCGAAAAAGAGGGGTCCCAAAATGGTTTTTACCAATGCAATGCCTATGGGGATTTTACAGTTTTTAGACACAGAGCTACAGCTCAATTCGCTGAATGGATAAACACCAAATTTGGCAAAATGCTAGATCTTGGTCTAGAAAGAGCCCTTTTCATAATTTGATGTAAATCTGCTCAGTAGTCTCAAAGTCATTAAAGAAAAAAAATAAGAAATCTAGGGATGTGGATCCACAGAGGCAGGTGAACATCAAGGTCCTGATTGGCCGGCTGCAACCTGACAGGAAGGTTGCAGCCACCATTTTGTTTGTCGCTTGGGCTGGAGGAGAGAAAAATAAAGTGTAAAAAAGCATAAGTAGTCAGGATACAGATAGTTAGGACCTACTTTGTACAGAAATAGTGTTTTTTGACTTGCCTATATCTTTGACACCGTTTGACGAATCTTCACAAAATGTTTTTTTTAAATTGACAAGTTGAGTCTTTTTCTGCACGGAAAGTTTTGGGTTGATCCATCAAATGGGGGCTGAGAAAAAGGGGGATGGGGTTAAAAAAGTGTTTTTCCTATGTTAATTCCCATAGGGATTTTAGACACAACTGCAGTCCAAACCACTGAAACGAATTACACCAAATTTGGCAGAAAGGTAGCTCTTGGTCCAGAGAGCACACTTTTTTGAATTTGGTGTAAATTCGTTCAGTAGTTTTGAAGATATTAAAGGAAAACTGAATTTGTATATTTAGAGGCAAGAAGTGATTGCAAATTCTACCCATCTCCTGCAGAGATCTGATTGGCTGTCAACACTTCAACCAGGAAGAGTTAGCAGCCATTTTGGGACTCAGCTTCAGCTGAGTCCAAAAAACAAATTAAGAAAAAAAGAAAAGGGGTCAAGGTACGTTGGTACACGGGTTCCCCTGGGGCCCTGCCAGGGCAAAAAAATAATTTTTCTTTAAATTCATGGCAAAATTTGTGAATATTCACAAATTTCAAAATTTCACTGTGAATGAAAAAAAAAAAGCGCTGTCTCCCGTGCTTGCTTTTCATTTTGTCCCCGGGTGGGCCAGGTCCCGGGGGCATGCTTATTTAGTACATTGAGGAAAGGGGCTCGTGGGCCCCCCTCTTAGGGCTTATTAAAGGCCTGGGGACCATCATCTCCCTGGGGCTCAACAACGAAATATCACGGGGATCGCGTGGACCCCCCCTTCAGGGACAACCAGCTCCCCGGGGCTTCACTTATTAAATTAGGTGGGAGGCACACAGACCTCCCAGGGACCACCACCTCCTCTGGGCTATATTTAAAAAAAAAAAAACATGCATGGACCAACCCCCTGGGGGCCACCACCTCCACCTCCCAGGGGCCATAAACATTCTTTAAAATATGGAGGGGGCCTTTTATGGCCCTGGAGACCATCAACCTCAGGGCCAACTCCTGCTACCACCCGAGGTGCCCACCCTCAAGATGTAGCTGTTTGCTTTTGTTTAGCAGGATCTATGACAGCTCCTGCCATACAAAAGCAAACATCTCCGCTCCCAGCAAGCGGGTTCATTCAAACTGCTCCTGCTTGCTGAGAGCGGAATGATGGAGATGCTTAAGGAACTATGACATTGGCAAAGTTACAGACACACAACGTCAGTGGAGACATTTAGGCAGCTGCAGTAGAGGAGATGCACTATACATTTACTCAATGAGGTAGCACTAACTAACTAGCCAAAAGAAAGTACTTCAGTTGGGTAGACATTCTGCACAAAATGCTGGCCTCTTTTTGGATAAATATGTAGGGCAGGATTTATTCTGGCACAATGCTCATTTCACAGAAATGAAACCTCAAAGGGAAGCATTTACAGATAAAAACAGAGCAGGTGCTCCACTTCTGGAGAGTACTAATCATCCAAATTTCTTGTGCATGGTCAATGCACTGTAAGTATTTTTTTCTCTGCATTTTCACCTTGAAAGGTTATCCATAAACCTTGATAGAGAAGTTGAGTGGTTATAGGGGGTTGGCCGTAGGGCCTGGCTTGTGACCAGGCCCAGGAGCCAACCCTCTACAGTGCATGGCCAAGGCGGTGTGTGGCGCTGGGTGGGTGGTTCTAGGGGGTTCGCCTTAACAGGAAGGCATTTTGGACTAATTTTAGGTGTGTGGGATATCACGCCATAACGGGCACCAGCGGCAGTCAGGAGTGCCCTATCACAGCTGATTTGAAGGAATGTATATATATATATATATATATATATATATATACATATAGTCAATAAAAAAACAAAGGTTAAAGCTTAGTTATAGTTATGAAAAAACATATTTTCCCTATACAATCCAGGCTTACGCTACACAAACTTTACAAATTCTGATGTTATAATTATACCTTTCATTTACAATTTATCCAGCACCTTCAATTTATTTTAAGTATCTGAACTCGTTACACACTCATTTCAGCTCCCTAAACAGACAATTTCAATGTTTTTTTTACATTTTCAAAACAATGTGCTTCAAATTGTAGAGTCCAATGTCACAAGTCCAGAGTTGTTATGTGGAGGTTTATACGGTACAATGGAGGAGAGTATTGTAAAGTCTATTGTCATAGAGTGGAGTATTGAAGATTGAAATAGAGTATAGTAGAGTGTAAAAGTGAATCCTACGGTGTAGTAAAGTGTTATATAGTGTGGTGGCATAGTGTCTCATATAGTGGAATCAAGTATCGTAGACTGGAGCAGTGAGTTGTATTGTGGAATGGCTTGTTGAACAGTAGAGTAGAATGTCATAGATTGTCATAGAGTGGAGTAGAATGTTTTAGAGTGGAGAAGGGTGAAGTAGAGTGTCATAGCGTGGAGTATCGTCAGGTGGAGTGCTGTAGAATACAGTGGAAGAGAGTGCTGGAGAGTGGAGTGCCATGTCATATAGTGGAGTGGCGAATCATAGACAAAAGTTGAGTGGGGTGTCATGGAGTGTCATACAGTGCAGTACGGTGGTATATAGTCGATGGGCATAGAGTGCAGTACAGTTTTGTAGAATGGAGTTGCATACAGTGGAGTAGAGTGTTGGCCAGTGGAGGGGCGTAGAGCGGAGTATATTTTAGTGGCGTAGAGTGGGATAAAGTGTAGTAGTGTGGAGTAAAGTGTCATAGAGTGAATTGTCGCAGACTAAAGTGGTGTGGATTGCAGTAGAGTGGAGTGATGTAGCATTCAGTAAAGTGTCATAAACGTGAGTAGCATGTTGTATAGTAGAGTGTAGTGAGGTGTCGTACAGTATTGGAAAGTGATGTAGACTACAGTATAGAAGAATGGAATATAGTATAGCTGATTTTTGTAGATTGGAGTGCTATACAGTACAGTACAGCGTTGTAGAGTGTGTGGCATACAGTGTTACAGAGTACAATGCCATGGATTGGCATAGAGTGGAGTGGCGTACAGTGGAGTAGTGGAGTAGTGGAGTGGAGTACTGTGTCAGAGTAGAGTGGAGTCAAGTGGGGTGCAGTGGCATACAAAGAGTTGCATGTAGGCCCTCATTATGACATTGGCAGTAAATGCCACTTACTGCCACGGTGACAGCGGCCAACATACCACCGCAGTGGCAATTATCCGTTTGCCATATTATGACACACACCAATCCAATAGAATACTGCCACATACACAAATCCACCAGCCCGAAGGTCAGTGCTAAAGTGTTGGTACCAACACCCGTACCGTTACGCCTACAAAACAACGCCCACCAAATCATGACCCATGAATCACCACGGCGTACATTCAATGGCGGTAAACCATTGGCAGTACACACCGGCGCACTCAGAATGGACACCCAAATACTAAACTGCACAACATTGGCCAAAGCCAAAAACACACACCTGACACTCATACACACCCACTCACCCACAGCACTATAAAACACAAACCCACATCACTCACAACCCTTTACGAATACAAATTATTGCCACCAGACTGACACCAAGACCACTACGAGAACTAGACACACACACCACATATACCCATACATCCCTCACGCAGCCCACTACGCACACCCAACCACAGTACCCAACACCCACACACTTACACAAACCACACAATACCCATGTCCCCACAAAGGCACTCCCGTTTCACAGATGAGGAGTTGAGGGTCATGGTGGAGGAAATTGTCAGGGTAGAGCCACAGCTGTTTGGAGCACAGGTACAGCAAATATCCATTGCCAGGAAGATGGAGCTATGGAGGAGGATCATGGACATGGTGAACGCCGTGGGACAGCATCCAATAACAAGGGACGACATCAGGAAGAGGTGGAATGACCTACGGGGAAGGTACGTTCCATAGCAGCAAGGCACCAGCTCGTCATCCAGAGGACTGACGATGGACCCCCAGCTCCTCCCTCACAGCTCACAGCATGGGAGGAGCAAGTCTTGGCAATCCTGCATCCTGAGGGACTCACTAGAGTTGCCGGAGGACTGGACACTGGTGAGTAAACATTTATTACTTATCAACCCCCATACCTGCATGCCATCTCACACCCTCACCCTCACTCCCAGCATTTCACTCCATTCCACACACTGCACCTACACATATGACTAAACCCAATGGCCAGTTCTTCATGCAATACCAATGCATGGACAGCCCTCCCAGCCCTGCATGGACACCCATCACTAAAGCATGCACAGCATATGGGAACTAACAATCCCACAATACATCAACATACACACACCAAGCTGGCAGGGCAACAGCACGGATAGAGGGGAAGGTAGGGATGTACAATATGTAACAGGCATGAAGCATAATACATCACTTACATCCCTGCAGGTGCCCCAGTCAATGTCAGGGGAGAGGAGGTACCACGACAAACCAGTCCCCTAACAGATGATGTCCCCAGTAATGACAGTAACTCTGGACTTCAGGGTCTGGATCAACAACCTGGCCCATCAGGGACCACTGGACAGTCAGTCACCCCAGCCTACTCACAGTTCACCACAGAGCCTCCCTCTTTAGTATCCAACACCACAGCACCCACCCAGCATCCCCACACCTCTGTCCCCAGGACACGTCAATCAGCAGTGTGCCCACCTGTACAGGGACCCCAGTCCACACCTCACACCCAAGACAATCAGGGTCCTGGGGTCAGTGGCAGTGGGCACGCCGTTCAGGGGACAGAGGCACAAGAGAACAGGGACACTGGGAGGACCGCTGTGTGCCAGGGGGAAGACAGGCCCAGGAACCAACTCTCCAGGAGGCACTCACCAAGATCCTGGGTGCCTACCAACAATCCCAGGACACAATGGTCCAGATCCTTGACAACATGCAGGAGAACAAGTGGCTGCAGAAGGAATACCATCTGGATATCAGGGATGACTTGCAGGCTCTCAACACCACCATGATCTCCATAGCAGGGGTGCTGGCAGACGTGGCCAACATCATGAGGTAATCAACAGCACACCAGCGGGCCCCTACCACAAAAAAAACAGAACAGTGGAGCACACCAGAACAGTCAATGTCTATACTTTAGAAGACGAGTAATGTCTGATACAACTAATTGAGAAAACAAAATAAATTTCACTAAAGTGCTTTTTTCTTTTTTTAAAAGGTGTTGGTGACCGTATACTAACCAAAAAAGAAATGTACATAAAACAATACTATCCACAAATAGGCTTTATCCATACAAAGTAGAATTTTAATACAAGAAAAATATATCTTTTTATAAACATAAATATATACATAGAAACGGAAAACATATCAATACAAAATAGAAAGCCATCAGCAACACGTGTTTCGTCCTCACTGGACTTCTTCAAGGATGAGAAAATCACAACAGACAACATCCCATTACGACAAACATATATATAAAAAAAAAATGTATTACACAAAGATAGTATTTTTATATATATACCATTTTTCATTTTCTAAACTGGATATGCAAAAGATTTTTTTGGTCAGTAAGATACACACACCATCACACCAACACCGTGCTTATATTGTAACAATTTACTAGAGAATAACAAAGAACAACAACAAAACAACCACCACCACGTATCCTTTGTGGCAAAGTGTTGTTTAATGTCCGAAGGTATTACATGCAATGCGCCCCATATCTCCAAATAGCAGATATATGAAAGCCACAGTAATGATTTTACATGCCACATGCGAACCCAAGTGTAAAAAAATTCTGGGCCTGATTCAGGTCCCGCCGACAAATGACCGCACCGCGGTCAAAAGACCGCGGCGGCCATTCAAACATTTCCGCTGGGCCGGCGGGCGCTCTCCAAAAGAGCGCCCGCCGGCCCAGCGGAAATGCCCCTGCAACGTGGATGCCGGCTCAGAATTGAGCCGGCGTAGTTGCAGGGGTGCGACGTGTGCAGTTGCACCCGTCGCGTATTTCAGCGTCTGCAAAGCAGACACTGAAATACTTTGTGGGGCCCCTGCAGTGCCCATGCCAATGGCGGGAGACCGCCGGTTTACCCTTTCTGACCGCGGCTGAACCGCCGCGGTCAGAATGCCCTTGGGAGCACCGCCAGCCTGTTGGCGGTGCTCCCGTGGTCGGTGACCCTGGCGGTCACCGGCCGCCAGGGTCAGAATGACCCCCTATATTCTTACAGACATTAGATTAATGTCCAAAACAACCCCACACCCTACCAGGGTGAGGGAAACATTTCTGGTAAATATATACCTTTGGTCACTTATTCGTCCGTTAGGATCATATCCCACTTATGTCTATCGTGCACTGCAAAAGGGAGAGGACAACCCCTTTAGTCTCCTTTTGTTAGCCGAGTATATTCCTTAAGTATGGGGATAAAAGTTATAGTTTCACCCATACTAACCTGTTTCTAACCACAGTCAACCACCTCTTTCTTCTCTTCGAGTTCGATCTCAATGCAGAGCGTCTAAACTTTCTTTCATATATCGTGGAACAAGCTAAGAAAAACAAACAATTGGAATATTTCTCTTCAAAAGCCTCAATTTATATAATGAATGCAGAATCACAGTCTGCCCATATACCTAAATTTGCAATAATATCCACATGGTTTCCAGTAGTAAAGCAATTGCCCCAACAGGGCTCTGTTTATTCATTGCTAAAAACTAAGCACGCTTCCCAGACCTCCACTCTTATCTTACCTACTTATCCATTTTTATATTTTTCTGGTTGACCCACGTTGCGTTAGCCGGTATGTCCAGGCATAGAATTCGAAAGATTCAGTCCCTCCTGTGTGTCTTAAGGCTTCCTGGCAGCAAATGCGAGCCTCAATCGAGCATTCCTAAATGCCGCGTTCATGTTCGGAAACTAATTGACATAGAAAACGGACTTCCGCCTATCACGTTTGACTGCGGCGGCCATTTTGAAGTGGTGGCTATAATATTGCAGTACCTTCAACTAGCACACAAGTCTCATTCTTCCTTTCGATGTAACATTGTTTTGAAGTTGGAGCGTGACAAATTACAAATGTCCACGGGAGTGCTGTTTTCACTATGTTTTTAAGATTAAGTGGGTCTCTTCTTATCACTAGTTTCTAAATGGTTCTTGACTGAAAAATGGGACTTGTGCGCTAGTTGAAGGTACTGAATCATTACTGTGGCTTTCATATATCTGATATTTGGAGATATGGGGAGCGTTGCATGTAATACCTTCGGACATTAAACAACACTTTGCCACAAAGGATACGTGGTGGTGGTTCTTTTGTTTTTGTTCTTTCTTATTCTCTAGTAAATTGTTACACTATAAGCACACTGTCGGTGTGATGGTGTGTGTATCTTACTGACCAAAAAAATCTTTTGCGTATCCAGTTTAGAAAATGAAAAATGTTATATATATAAAAATACTATCTTTGTGTAATAATTTTTTTTTTTTATATATATGTTTGTCGTAATGGGATGTTGTCTGTTGTGATTTTCTCAGCCTTGAAGAAGTCCAGTGAGGACGAAACACGTGTCGGCTGATGGCTTTCTATTTTGTATTGATATGTTTTCCGTTTCTATGTATATATTTATGTTTATAAAAAGATATATTTTTCTTGTATTAAAATTCTACTTTGTATGGTTAAAGCCTATTTGTGGATAGTATTGTTTTATGTACATTTCTTTTTTGGTTAGTATATGGTCACCAACACCTTTTTAAAAAAGAAAAAAACACTTTAGTGAAATTTATTTTGTTTTCTCAATTAGTTGTATCAGACATTACTCGTCTTCTAAAGTAAGACATTGACTGTTCTGGTGTGCTCCACTGTTCTGTTTTTTGTGTCTAGAACGGGTTTAGTGTGCAGTAAACCCAGATTTACACATCAAGGCAACAATGTGTTTCAGTGTATGAGCACCCTTAATTCTTGTTTTGGAATACATAATCAGAATGTGCATTTATTTCAATTAATGAGTTGCCATTTGTTGTCGATTGTATATGTTCATTTTGATTATTTGCACTTCTAAAGGTACTAGATCAATACTGTAGGGGTTGTTGAATAGACACTCCAAATAATGGCGATGTTTGAGGATGAGAGAGATAAGATTTTTCATGAAATGTTCTCACATACTCCAAATACTAGAAATGCTTCCCCAAGTATAGGTAATCATTCAGAAGGCATGAAATCTAAATATCTACGTCTGGAAAAACTCAGGAAACAGGAACTATCCCGTTGGTGGGATGCTACGGTTCTAAAAAAATATATCACAGAAAAAAAGGTCCCTCGGGGCCTTAGAGTAGTTATATTTCCAACTTTTGACGATTTGTCAGTTAAGCATATGCTGGATTGGGAACAACTACTCTTCGAGACTTCGAATGGTATGATGACAATTCCAATACAACACGCGGAGGAAAAAAGGGAAAAACTACTAAAAGATATACAGGAATTAGAGAATGAAATTAGGGCTTTGAATCTGCCAGATGTTAAAATAAAAAATGACAAGATCTTGAAAGAAATGCTTGACAAACATCAAATGTATATCAAAAATTTAAAAATGTCAAAACTACGAAGAGATGATAGAGATTATGAAAATGGTAGGGTGTACACGTTCGCCAGGAGATTTGATAATCTCATTCATAAGGGACAGGCCAAGAATGTGAAAGGCACTATGGGAATCATGAGGAGTGAGGACGAAACACGTGTCGGCTGATGGCTTTCTATTTTGTATTGATATGTTTTCCGTTTCTATGTATATATTTATGTTTATAAAAAAGATATATTTCTATTTGTGGATAGTATTGTTTTATGTACATTTCTTTTTTGGTTAGTATATGGTCACCAACACCTTTTAAAAAAAGAAAAAAGCACTTTGGTGAAATTTATTTTGTTTTCTCAATTAGTTGTATCAGACATTACTCGTCTTCTAAAGTATAGACATTGACTGTTCTGGTGTGCTCCACTGTTCTGTTTTTTGTGTCTAGAACAGGTTTAGTTTGCAGTAAACCCAGATTTACACATCAAGGCAACGGAATACATAATCAGAATGTGCATTTATTTCAATTAATGAGTTGCAATTTGTTGTCGGCCCCTACCACTAGCCAGTCTATTGACCACCTCTGCTGCAGCTGGTGGGCAGGAGGCCCCGCCACAGGACCCACAGGCCACCAGCACCCCTCCCCCTGCAGAAGGTGATCCACACCGCAAATGTTCCCTGCGACCCAGGCAGAAGCCAGAGACACTTGCCAAGACCAAGACCACCGCCAGGAAATGAGACTGTCCTGTTTGTTCCCCTTGTGTCCCACCCTGTCACCTTGTCCACTTTCAACTGCCTTTGCTCCCCTTCCTATGGCCCTTTGAACACTGCACCTGTGCTACAAACAGACTGGAACAATACCCTGGACTTTCCTCTACCATCACCCCATTCGATTGCACTTTACCCTCAATTTGATAGCACTACAATAAACACCCTGGAACACAAGTTGACTGATAGTATTTTATGTGTTGAGAATGGGCATTCAGGGGAACAGTCACATCTGGTGCAAATGATATGAACGCTGTGATAGCATACAATTAATGACCTGTAACTGTCTGTAGTAATCACATCAGGACACTGTTGTCATATCACCAACATCTGTAAAATGACAAGCCATAGGTGACAGTCACAGTTGAGATGCAAAGGAAGAGAATGCCATCATGCCACAGTCACACAGATAAAATCAATAGTCAGGGCAATGATCAGTTCCACTGTCTCACCCGTGTCTCATTGGAAATATTTACATATAACTGATGTTCTGTTCTCCACATCCTCATCCTCTGCCTCCTTATCCTCACTGTCCTCAGGGTCCACTGCTGCCACATGGGCATCTCCAATCTCCTCCTCCAGCAGAAAAGGCACATGTCGTCTGAGGGCCAGGTTGTGCAACATGCAGCATGCCACTACTATCTGGCATACCTTCTCAGGTGAGTAGCACAGGGATCCACCTGTAAGATGGAGGCACATGAACGTGGCCTTCAGGAAGCAGAAGGTCCTTTCGATTATTCTTCTGGTTTGCCCATGTGCTTCATTATAACGGTTCTCAGGCCCTGTCCTGGCATTCCTCACAGGGGTCAGGTGCCACAATAGGTTTGGGTAGCCAGAGTCACCTGCAAGTATTGAGGGACAAACGTTAGCCTAACACAATGTTAAGGGGATAACATCTGCAGGCATACATTGGCATACAGAGGGTGGGGACTCTGGCTCACCTATTAGTCACACCCTGTGCCTCTGTAGTTGGGCCATCACATTTTGGATGCTGCTATTCCTCGGGACAAAGGTGTCATGCACCGACCCAGGATACTTGGCAGTGACGTGGGAGATGTACTTGTCCACCAGGCACACCATTTGCACATTCATTGAGTGGAAACTCTTCAGATTCCTGAACACCTGTTCATTCTGGTGGGGGTGGGGATGAACGCAATATGTGTACAGTCAATCGCCCCAGTAATATTGGGGCTATTCCCCATTACATAGAATCCTGCCTTAACAGTGGCCAAATCTTCCACCTGGGTGAAAACAATGTAGCTGCACATGTGCTTCTCCAGGGCAGATAGAACCCTTGTCAGCACGATTGAGAACATTGGCTGAGACATTCCTGCTGCCAAGCCCACTGTCACTTGGAAAGAACCAGTTGCCAGGAAATGGAGCACTGATAGCACTTGCACAAGAGGGGCAATCCCAGTGGGATGACGGATGGCTGATATCAGGTCAGGCTCCAGTTGGGCACACAGCTCTGTGATTGTGGCCCTGTCCAGTTTATAGGTGAGTATAATGTGCCTGTCCTCCAGCGTAGCCAAGTCCACAAAGGGTCTGTACACGGGGTTTGTCTCCTCCTCCTCTTCATCCACAGCAGTAGGTATCCAAGGAACACAAGAGTGAGTAGGCTGTCACAATCTGAACAATGGAACCACCACCTTAGTGTACATACAGCATCAATGTGATGGGACAGTGGGAATGTATGCGCAATTATAGGCAATGACACAGTTATGGGTTATCTGATCATTGTCCACCACCTTGAAATGGCGACCGCCTGTGCTATATCTTGGGACAGGTGAAAGTGAGGTAAATCCACCGACGTTGGGCGTCGTAGCGGAAGGCGGTCTTGCACTGCCGTGCAATTCCTCATTGTCTAATATGGGGCTCTATGGAGTACAGTGGCCAATGGGGATCAGCGCCGGCGGTGACGGTGTACACCGCCGCGGACGTGACTGCCATTTTCTATCTAAATCCTCACTTGTTTCCTGACTTTCCACAGGACGACACCTACACTGCGTGTGCTGTAATGACCTGTGTCTGGAACCTACCATGGCACGTATGACCGGAGAAAGGGCCCTTGCCTTCACTTCGGAGGAATTGGAGCGACTGGTGGATGGGGTCCTTCCCCAATATGGACTTCTGTATGGGCCTCCAGACCAACAGGTGAGTACACTCTGGGCACCATGGATGTGGGAAGTATGCATGGAGATGTGTGTGCAAGCATCATGTCATCGGGGGGCGAATGTCTGGTGGTAGTGTACTTGGTGGGTGCCGGACGATGTACGTGCCATTGGTGATGGAAACTGGATTTGTGGGCCATATGTGTTACAGGCTGGATTGTATGTGTAAAGGTGTCCTCCTGTCTGCATTCCCTCTGCAGGTCAGCACCCATCAAAAGAAGGGATTGTGGCATGCCATCGCCAAGGACGTGCGGTCCCTGGGGGTCTACAGCAGGTGGAGCACCCACTGCAGGAAACGGTGGGAGGACCTGAGACGCTGGGCATGGAAGACCGCTGAGGCCCAGCTGGGGATGGCCTCCCAACGAGGAAGGGGTGCCCATCGGAACCTGACCCCCCTGATGGCCCGCATACTGGCGGTGGCCTACCCAGAGCTGGATGGGCACGTGAGGGCATCACAGCAGCCACAAGGGGCTGAGTGTAGTGGGCATTACTACAATAATTGGTAGGTGGCATGGGATCCGGGTGGTGGGTGTGAGTTAGTGGGTGCCCATTAATGCCAGGACAGACATTGCAGCGTGATCCAGCTCAAGGGTAATGGGTGTATGTCAAATGCAGGTAACCTAGCTCATTTGCATTCCATGTCAGTCAGGGCTTTATTGGTCCCAGAGGGTGTGCAGTTGGTGGTGTTTGGCCCTCATCCTGCTGTGGCATCTAGCCAAATCAATACCAGTGCAATGCATTGTGCTCTATCCTGATCCCTGTGTGTGATGGTGCTGTGAATGCTAACTGTGGTGTTGGTGCTGTAATTGACCCAGTGCTCCCTTTCTCTCCCTCCCCCCCTTTCTCCTTCTGTCATTCTGTCTATGTGTGCATTAGCATCATCTGGTGGAGGAGCAGGGGCACTGGCGACAGAGGGATCTGAATCCCCCTGGATCCAGAAGTCAGAATCCACCGACGCCGAGGGAACCAGTGGGACGGAGAGCGAGGGGAGCACCACGCAGAGACAGGAGGTGACAACACTGACTCAGATACCTCCTTTGATGGAAGCTCCCTGGTGGTAGCGGACACCTCTGTGACCACCCCAGCTGCAAATATAGCCGCCACCCCCGTACTAGCACCGACCTCCCAGTAATCCCTCATCGAGTTGCCCGTGGCCGCTCACCCTGGAGGGTGGGCATCTCCTTCGACCCAGGCACCTCAGGCCCTGCCCCAGTGAGCCCTGCTGCCCTGAGTGAGGAGGCTATTGACCTCCTGGGATCCATCTCCGTAGGGCAGTCAACCATTGTGAATGCCATCCAGAGGCTGGCATCTCAGATGCAGTAATGCAATGTATTCCTGGAGGGCATCAACAGTGGATTGGCAGCCCAACAGAGATCGATTCAGGCTCTGGTCTCCTCTCTGATGGCAGCCATTGTCCCTGTTCTTACCGTTCCCCCTTTAACTACCACTTCCCGTTCCCAGTCTCCTCAACCCCAACCCATGCACACATACAGACGAGCATGCACACAAGACAGCACATCAGAGTGGCACAGTCAAACACAGGCACCACACTTCAGCCTTCAAGCACTCACGCAAACACCAGACAGTTGCACACACAACCACATCCACTGACTCCACTGTCTCCCCTCCTCCTCCACTTCCCTCCCACTCACGTCCACACTCACACCTGCATGCACAGCTTCAACAGGAACCACCACCATCACCACACCAAGCAGCACACACACCTCACTAGCCGACACCTCCACAACATCCATCCATGCGTCCCCTGTGTCCTCTCCCACCCTGTCAGTCCGCCCCCAAAGGACACAAACGCAGGCACTCAGACACCCAACAGTCATCCACCACAAATCAGCACACTACCTATGCACCTGCACCCAAGTCCAGCAGACTGCTCCTCCAACAACCACTCCCTCAACCTCCACTCCCATCCCACCTCCCTCATCCTGCCCCACTGTCCCTACGAAGCTTTTACTTGCCCAAGATGACCTCTTCCCTCCCCCTCCACTCCCCTTCTGGCCCGTAAGAGCAGGGTCCCAAGAACCCAGCCCAGCACCTCAGCCAAACAGTCCATGGGGACAGTGGAGACATCTCCTAGTGGTGGAGGCAAGACAGTGAAGGATCCCTCTCCACCAGCCAGGAAGGGTAAAGGATCCTACTCCACCAGCCGGTAAGGGGAAATATCCCACTCCTCAAGCCAGGAAGGGGAAGGATCTCACTCCACCAGCCAGGAAGGGGAAGGATCCCACTCCAACAGCCAGGAAGGGGAAGGATCCCCATCCAACAGCCAGGAAGGGGAAGGAACCCTCACCTCCTGCCAGGAAAGGGAAGAAGCCCCCACCTCCAGCTGAGATACAGCAGCACTCACCTCTAACGGAGACTGCCCAGGAGGCACCTTCCACAGCTGAGACACAGCAGCCCTCGCCTCCAAAGGAGGCTGCCCAGGAGGCACCTTCCACAGCTGACACACAGCATCCCTCACCTCCAACGGAAGTTACCCAGGAGGCACCTTCCCCAGCTGAGACACAGCACCCCTCATCTCCAGCAGAGGCTGGCAGGGTACCAACACCACAACCACCATCACCAGTGGTCATGGAGCCCTCACCTCCGACTGAAATGGTGCAGCTTTCACCTTCAGCAGCGGACATGTAGGCTGCTCTCCAGGGACTGCAATACAAGGAGCACCCTCCAGAAGCAGTGGGCAAGTCCCCCACCTCATAGACTGTGACCTTGCACTCCCCAGCATTGGGAAATGGGCATGGAGCCCCCTCCAGAAGCAGTGGACAAGTGACCGACTTCGGCTGAGGTGCCACTCACCCCCTCTTCCCCCTGAGGCACCTCCCCACTTCAATAATGATGCCCCTGCACAGTTCTGTGAGGATGTTGTCAGGAAACAAGTTGGGCCTTGGACTGTGCCCTATGGCCATGTGAGCCCTTAGTACTTTGGACTGGGCATTGGCCCTTTGTGGACAATTGTACATATCTCTTTGTTTTCCAATTGGTTCATGTGGTGGCTTTTGCCTTGCTAATACATTTTAAGTACTTCCGAACTCTAATCCTTGTATTATTATGCTGGGTGTCCTGTGCCATTGGTTTACGTCTGCAGCTGGTTGTGTGTATGGTGTGTGTGTGTCTGGTGTGTGTCGTGCGTGTGTGTGTCACTCTTCTTTTCCTCCCTCCCTCCCTTGTGTTCTAGGCGGCTGTACTCACCGTCGTTGTCTTCATCGGCATTAGTGTTCCAGGTGGAGCATGGCGTAGAAGAGCATTGGGAAGGCCTGCAGTTCCGGTTCCATGGCAGTGTTGGTCTTCTCTGTGTCTCTGATGGTGAGTCTTTTGTCTTCTGTGCAGTGTTTCCGCCAGGCTTTTGATGGCGTTGATTCTGCCCCAGAAAACATGGCGGATTGCAGTGTCATGATATGGTGGCCGGTACCTTGTCTTCCGCCTGCCTGTTGATGTGGTGAGTGTTGTTAACGTCCTGGCGAATGGTGTGGTACATTGGCTGTCTATGAGAGTTCTCACCGCCATGGTCTTAATTTGGCGGTAATTACCTCCAGCCTGTTGGCAGTATTTCCGCCACTTTATCACTCACCTCCAATGTCATAATGCCCATCATAGTGTTGTATAGTGGACTAGAGTATCGTACAGAGTACACTGGAGTGGTGTCCAATCGAATAGGGTAGAATGAAGTGGAGTAGAGTGGAGTGTTATACACTGGAGTGGGGCAGAGTGGAGTAGTGTACAGTGGGGTGGCATACAGTGGAATATCGTTTAGTGGAGTGATGTAGAGTGGAGTTGCATACAGTGAAATAAAGTGGAGTGGAGTGGCATACAGTAGAATGGTGTAGAGTGGAAAATCATATAGTAGAGTAGTGTCCAATGAAGTGTTGTACAGTGGAGTGACGTAGAATGGAGTGGTGTAGAGGGAAGGTACATACAGTGTAAGAGCATACAGTGTAGTACTGTATAGTGGCATTGTATTACAGTGTAGTAGCATAGAGTGGAATCTCATACAGTGGAGAGGCGAAGAGGAGAGTGGCATAGGGTGGAAAGGCATATACTGGGGTGGTTGCAGTGGTGTGGCAGACAGATGTATGTAAAATTTAGCAGCAATGTAGATTATGGTATGCATAATAGCACAAAACAGCAAGTTGCACTGGCTCATATTTCTCCAGATTTGCCAATCAACGCAGTGCCACGCATGGTGCCCTTGTTTTGCTTTGTAGATCTGACTTACATACTGAGTTGCCCATGCGACACCATGCATGATGCAAGGGTGCTGCAATCCAATAATACAGCTCAGCCTTACTTATATCTTCGGCTATAGTATACCATAATAACTTTGCAATATACCATGGTACATGGCGATGACAACCCAGTATGTAGTTGAGAAATGGCTGTTTTTAGAGAATGAAAAAGCAGCCATATGTTCTTTACTACACTTTGGCTGTGTTCAGTGTTAGGGCTTTAGATATAGGTAAGTAGTAGTCCCTTTGTTAAAGTGGTAATATGTAGGGAAATGTATTTATTTATTTTTATATATTTTTAAATACGTTTAAGGCCATGTACCGCAGTAGTTTCACAAAATGTGAAATTCTGCAAATGCACTGCAGTGACAGATATCATTGATTTTAAATGCCTTATAACTTAAAAATACTTACTGTACTTAACTATAGTAGCCAAAAAACATAGGCCCTCATTCTGACCTTGGCGGGCGGCGGAGGCCGCCCGCCAAAGTCCCGCCGTCAGGTTACCGTTCCGCGGTCGAAAGACCGCGGCGGTAATTCTGACTTTCCCGCTGGGCTGGCGGGCGGTCTCGTTCAGACCGCCAGCCAGCCCAGCGGGAAAGAGGCTTCCACGATGAAGCCGGCTCGGAATCGAGCCGGCGGAGTGGAAGCTGTGCGACGGGTGCAGTTGCACCCGTCGCGTATTTCACTGTCTGCGCAGCAGACAGTGAAATACATGTAGGGGCCCTCTTACGGGGGCCCCTGCAATGCCCATGCCAGTGGCATGGGCACTGCAGGGGCCCCCAGGGGCCCCGCGACCCCCCCTACCGCCATCCGGATCTCGGCGGTCCGACCGCCGGGATCTGGATGGCGGTAGGGGGGGTCAGAATCCCCGCGGCGGTGCAGCAAGCTGCGCCGCCGCGGAGGATTCAATGGGGCCGCGGTACACTGGCGGGACCCCGCCAGTGGTGCCGGTCCGACCGCGGCTTTACCGCCGCGGTCGGAATCCCCAATGAAGCACCGCCGGCTTGTCGGCGGTGCTCCCGCGGTCCTCCGCCCTGGCGGTCAAAGACCGCCAGGGTCAGAATGAGGGCCATAATCTCTGCACCATACTGTATAATCCTGCCAAATTTCATGTAAATCCATTCAGCCCGTTTTGCGCTACGTCAAATACAATAATGGAGCATTTCGTAGTATTGTGGAATGGCATGTCGAACAGTAGAGTAGGGTGCATTGGTGAAAAAACTTGTTTTGGGACCCACTTTTATCTTTGCACCCCTTAACTATTCATCACAAACATTTACATAATCTCAAAATATAGAAAATGCTCTAGGGCTGGAAAGTTTTGTGGTGATTCGTCAAATGGGTGGAAAGTTATTAGGGAGCTAATATCTGAGGAATTCCTAATCTTGGGAATACTAACTATAAATGCAGAGGGGCAACCAGAAGTGATGTGATTTCTTTCTTTTTATCTGTTCTATTTGTTATGTATTTGTTTATTGGTTTACATAATCATGTGACCATATATGAGACTTTTAGTTGTTCGTGTGGTAATTCTGAAACTTCACATATGCAGTCTAGTTTATTTTTTGGGCTTCCTTGCTACTTTTAGAAGGACTGTGCTACATATGAAGGCCAAAGTAAATGAAAAGCAACCGTTGTTATTAAAATTGCGCTTATTATTTTTTCCTCCTGGCCAATTATAATATCCTCTAAACAGTTTTTTTTTTTTTATAACCAACTTTATTGTTTTACTTGTGCAATAACATGTCACAGTGCAGATTAAACAACTCGTAGTGTTACAATACTTCATGTGTCTTGTTGTGGTATAATTTATCATGCAAGCGTCAACAGTCAGTAGTGCCCCGGCCTCCCCAAAGCCCATTACCATGATAAACATTTACATTTCCAGTTCTGATCATGCAGCCCCCAACCATATCGACCAAACCTTATAATGTTTTCTTGGGTAGCCCCTCGCCTGGTACATCGGCCACTCCATTGGGGCACACCAGTCCATCCCCTGCCTCCACTTTGACAGGGAAGGAGGCTCGCTCATCACCCATTGTGCAGCAATATCTCTTTTGGCTATGAGCAGTGCTGTGCCCAATAATGTTCTTAGTGCCTGTGAACTACCAACTCCCTCCATCACTCCCCAAGAGGACCGTCAACCGAAAGGGCTCCAGGGAAAGTTCCAACACCGTGGAGAGCTCATTCAGGATTTGTGACCAATAGCTTGTGATGACGGGGCAAGACCAGACTACATGAAAAAAGTCACCAGGTGAGTGGGAACACCTATTACATTGTAGGTTAGGTCATAGCCCTGCCCGGTAGAGCCTGGTGGGGGTAGATATGCATTGTGTAGGTAATATATTTGTACCACGCGTGCTTTGGCAGATATAGTATCAGCACAGGGTGCCATCAACGCATTCATCCAGTCCTCCTCATCTATCAGTCCGATCCAAGTTTCCCAACGGGAACGTAAGGGTTGGAGAGATGAAGAGGCATTCAGTACTAAGGAGTGATATATCTGAGATACCCCCCAGTGCCCAGGACCCTCATCATCGTCTTGGCCTCCATGGGGCTGAATTCAGTCATAGGGGCATCTTTGGGAGCGTGTACCTTCAATGCATGTCTTAACTGTAGAAATTTTTGGAATTGGGTCTTGGCCAGTGCATATGTCTGCTGAAGCTTTTGAAAGAAAATCATATGAGTGCCCTCCCAGATGTCTCCCACCAACATGAGGCCTGTGGCATCCCATTGTGAGAATCCCTCTACAACCGCTAATTCATGCAGTTGTGTACCCCGCCATAAGAGAGTGTGTTGGGTGATCTGGCTCCACCATCCCGTATGTTTTTGGGCTGAGGGCCACCGGCTAAGGACCTGGCACGTTACCTCAGGAATGGCCTTGGGGATAGGACTACCATACAACATATCCATGATGGTGAGAACCCCATCGTTGAGAGCTCCAGGTGGTAGGCCGGGTAGTCTCAACCCCGTAAGCCAATCATTGATGATCAATACTTGCACAGGCAAATGGAAGAAGTACAGGTTTGACTTGCCTAAGCCACCCTCATAGATACCTCGTTGGCAAATATCCCAGGAAATGCATCATCTGCCGTTGTGCCAGACGAAAGCGCGAGCAACTCCGTCCATCTCTTGAAACCACTGATGTGGCAGTGGAAAGGGGAGATTCTGGAGGATGTAAAGGAAGTGAGTAGAATTAACATCTTTTTAAGTGCTATACAGCTCATAATATTCAGAGGTAGCGCTTGCCATCGCCCAAGGTCAGCCCTTACTTTCTGGGTAAGGGGGTGATATTGAGGGCCCAGGTCAGGGACGGCTCCAGAGCTGCTCTGATGCCTAGGTAGGTGAAGTTAAGGCGCTGGATGGCGATGTTTGATTGCCAGTCTACTGTGTAGTGAGAGCCAGTGAAAGGGACCAGAAGAGATATTTTGTGGTTCACCCGGAGGCCTCTTTGAACACCTGGAGCAAGTAAAGGCATCTAGGACTACTTACCAGCGGGTAGGATAAGTAGAGTAACACATCATCAGCGTATAGAGCGATTCGATCCCCCCTCACTCACTGCCACTCAGTAAGAAAAGAGTCCTGCCGGATTGTGTGCTAAATGTTCTATTGCAAGGGCAAAGAGGAATGGGGATAGAGGACAGCCCTGCCTTGTCCCCCTAACGATGGGAAAGACCTCCAAAAGTACCCAGTTGACAAGAACACGAGCTGTCGGCGCTTGGTATGGAAGTTATACCATACGACGAAATGCGCCCCAGACCCGCTTTTTGAAGAACAAGGTCCAGGTACCCCCAGTCCACTGTATTGAACACTTTTTTGAAGTCTATTAGTAGTAAGGCAAGTGGAGAGGGGAGTGTGTGCCAATGTGCCAGTGCAACATGTAGCCTTTGCAGACAATGCCGAGTGCTATGGGTGGGCATAAATGTGCACTGGTCGGGATGGATCAGTGTAGGAAAGTTGCCTCTTTCTAGCTTGGTTACCCTCACTTTTGGCCTGTTTGTCAGTGTGTTTGACTGTGTCAACTGGGATACTGCTAACCAGGCCCCCAGTAGTTATGCTCTCTCCTATAAATTTGGTTGCTAATAACTTTTTATTCCCACAATTGGCATACTGGTGCCCTCATGTAAGCCCCTAGTATATGGTACCCGGGTACCCAGGGCACTGGGGCTCCAGGGGATCCCTATGGGCTGCAGCAGTTTTTCTGCCACCCAGAGGGAGCCCATGCAAAGGGTTCTGCAGGCCTGCCATTGCAGTCTGCATGAACTGGGTGCATGCACCGGTTTTCACTACAGGTCACTACACCAAGTCACTATAAGTCACCCCTATGGTAAACCCTCTCAGCCCGGAGGGCAGGCTGCATGTACCTGTGTGTGAGGGCACCCTTCAACTAGCAGAGGTACCCCCACAAGCTCCAGACCCATTTTCCTGGACTTTGTGAGTGCGGGGATACCATTTTACACGTGTACTGGACATAGGTAATTACCTATGTCCAGCTACATAATGGTAACTCCGAACCTAGGCATGTTTGGTATCAAACATGTCAGAATCATACCCCAATACTTTTGCAAGTATCGGA
Organism: Pleurodeles waltl; assembly: GCF_031143425.1. Taxonomy (NCBI): domain Eukaryota; kingdom Metazoa; phylum Chordata; class Amphibia; order Caudata; family Salamandridae; genus Pleurodeles; species Pleurodeles waltl. The sequence continues at coordinate 426,775,581 of NC_090445.1, read as the reverse complement.
AGTATGATTCCACGCACTCTGGGGGCTCCTTAGAGGACCCCCAGCATTGCTCCTACAGCCTTCTGAGGTTTTCCAGGCAGCCCAAGCCGCTGCCACCTCACAGACAGGTTTCTGCCGTCCTGTTGCTTGAGAAGCTCAAGCTCAGGAAGGCAGAACAATAGATTTCCTCAACGTCAACCAACTCCTGCTATCTTCATCTTGGTGGGTGGGGGCTCCTGCCCCCACTAGACTCTGCTGTGACTTCTGGGCTAGGTCCCCTCTTTTCACAGATCATCCTCTTCAGTAATCCACCGTTGATGTCTTGCAGTCAACTCTGGGTTTTGCATTTCTCTTGTTTTCCTCTAAGTGGGTGTTTTGGGAACAGTCTAGTGATTTTCTCTTGCTTTCCTGGTCAGGGGGTGTTGTGGTACTTACCTTTGTGCTTTTCTAGTACCCCCAGCTACCCTCTACACATTCCATTTACGAAGGTAGGGGTGCAACTCTCACATTCCAATTTTTTAAATATATTACTTTACACTGTTTTCTAACTATTCTTATGCCTATTTCTGACAACTAGTGTATATAATTTGTGTATTACTTACCTCCTAAGGGAGTATTGCCTCTATAGTAATTTTAGTATTTTGCTACCAAAATAAAGTACCTTTATTTTCTTAACACTGAGTGTTTTCTTTCATGTGTATAAGTGCAGTGTGACTACAGTGGTACTGCATGAGCTTTGCATGTCTCCTAGATAAGCCTTGGCTGCTCATCCACCGCTACCTCTACAGTGCCTGGCTTGTAGACACTGCCTACACTTCACTAATAGGGAAAACCTGGACCTGGTGTAAGGTGTAAGTACCTTAGGTACCCACCACACACTAGGCCAGCTTCCTACATTCAGATGATGCAAGACTGTCTTCAGGCCAGTAGCCAGGACAGTGGCATATATCTTTACTTTCCCTTGATTAGCAAAATAGTCCGGTAGGCTGCACAGGATACAGAGGGGGGGGCTGGGATTTTGGGAGTACTACGATTGTGGCCTGGTCCAGGTCATAGGACAGAGCTCCCCTTTGCAAGGCTTCATTATAAAGGCTGTGAAGTTGAGGTACCAATATGTCCCTAAGTTTAGAGTATTATTCAACAGGGTAACCATCTGGGCTGGAAGTCTTCCCGACTTCAGGGCTGCAATAACCTCACCAATCTCTTCTGGCATTATGGGTCCTACTAAAGTTCCACCGACAGAGGCCGGGAGGTGAGACATGGATATCTTGTTCAAGAGCGGTGCATCCCGTTCAATGGTTGATCAACACACAGCTGTGTACAGGGTGGCATAATATTGAGAGAAAGTAGAGGCTATGCCATGGGGGGTGGTATGAATTGTCCCGTCCGTATCCATCATCTCAGGAATCACCCTCCCCACCAATGATCTGCTGGCTAGCCAATATAGCAGTTTGCTATTTGTGTCCCCCAGCCATAAATGTGCGCTTGGGAGGCACACCAAATCTGTTTCGCTTCTTCAAGGGAGAGAGTCCTAATTTCCTCTCTCACCAGCTCCAGGGCACATTTCCGGCCTTCCCACTCCCCTCGTCCAGGTTGCTCTCCAGTAGCAGCCCTTGAACATCGAGCTGTGTTGTGCGTGTCTTCCTCTCCTTTTCCTGCTGGCGCAGGATAGCCTTGGCATGGCCATGGATAGTGGCCTTGCCTGCTGCCCAAACATTATATTGGACTGGACCGTGCCTGTGTTTTCCTGAAAATAATGCTCAATTTCTCTGAAGATGCCGGTGGAGTAGGTAGCATCTTGTAAAGACCACGCATTGAGGCACCACATAGGTCTCCAAGTGGGGTCAGAGGAGCCAATGGTCAGGAGTATTAGGGCATGGTCAGAAACACCTTGGGCGAGTATCTAAAGAGCATGTCAATATGAGCATGTGTGTGATGAGCCACAGAGGTGTGAGTGTACTGTCGGGAGCGAGGGTGCCAAATCCGCCATACGTCACAAAGGCCAAGACTCAATATCCATTTATCAAGAAGGGTGGATCCGCTGCACCGGGTCAGCAAAGGGGGGGCTGCATTTACATCGCCCCCTTTAATAGTAGGACCCAAGGGCATATGAGTTATTGTGTCCGTAGTGTGGTGAAGGGTGATTCAAACACTGTGGGGGGGCATATACACTGAGTAATAAGCACAGAATTTCACAATTTTAAAAAGGAGCATGCGGCCAAATGCCGAATTCAAGGGATAATGTCAATTTAGAATAAGTCCAATTTAAGCAGTGGTCACGGAAAGCAGGAGATTCTCCACTTCGGCAGATGACAAAACTGGAAAATCCACGCCGAAGACTAGCAGGGAGCAGGTGTGTTCCAAAGCCTAAGTAGCTACCAAGGCACCATCCCGTGCAGTGCCTATAAACGAGTGAACATCAACTTCCTCCAGGAAGGGTATCTCGTATTGAGTTTCTCTAAGCAAACGCAGCCGCAGCGCGCATGTCTGGTAATGAGCCCTCATCGGGAACACCAACAGATCAGCATCAACCACTGGGGGGCGTTGCCGGGAGAGACAGCCGTCTAGTGCATGTTCAAAAGTGCACCAACGGCACCGAAACATGGGCTGCACACAATCCAAAACCAGTCTGAATGACAGATACCAGTCACACCCCAAATGTTCCAGGAGTGTTGCACCAAAATACTGTATCATGCGTTCACGACACAGCTGCGCTGCAGCGCCCACATTCGTCCTCGAAGCGGCACAGCCACTGCGTAAAAACAACTGCAACAGTAAAATGCCGGCCAATATAGCCAAAGTTATCAGAAACCCTCCAAAAATGCTTACGAAAATTGAATGAATAGCCGAAGGTATCAAACGAATATGGAAGAGAAGGTATGAATGAAACCAACACCAACGGCTTTGAAAAAATGTGCTAGTCCAGCTGTGCTGGACGCATTAAATAAAAGTCCTACGAGTTCACCAAAGTGGCTCGGAAAGTTGGTATTTAACAGGGACTGTATTTCCGCCGATGACCTTGCCACTTTAAGTGCGTAGGTCTAGCATGCAGATGTAAGGGCCACATGCTTCTGAAACAACAAAGCTTTCAGTCTGCTTAACTTGTCAAAATTCACCTTGGAAGTAGCAATGTGAAGCCAAATATCTGATACGTCCCTAATTCTAGTGGGGGGAAACAACACGTTCCGCAGCAAGTAACGACCTTAGAGACCAAAACAACGTAAACTATTCCGGCTCGCATACTACAACAGTCTTCACTATTGAGGAGGACGTAGCTGCCGTTTGAAAGCACCTGGAACGTGCGTTTAATCAAGGGGACTGGAACTCCCTTCAGATAGCAAGCTAAATTTGCAACCGAGGCATTACATGCCCCATGCAAGGACAGCTGCTTACAAATCATCGAATGGCTGACTGAAGTCTCACATTCACTACTGCTAAGAAAGACCTCTTTCATGCCATTGAGGCATTTGTACAAGAAGGGAAGCTCCCACACCTCATGGATGTAACTATCTCCTAGCTTCTTATATCTGCCTACCATAACATGTTTCAAACAAGAAGTGAATTGTAATGTAGAAATAGGCAGATTAATAACCCCGTGTATCAACCATTCCGCAGAGGGAATCTCGGCCACGGTAAAAGTCAATCTTTCTAACTTTTCAATGTGAAGCATGACATAAGTCGCCTCTTCCTTAGCCATTAGTTGTTGTTGTTGCGTCAAATTAAAGGAAAAACATATTTCCCTGGCACTGATGTGCTGCCACGGAACGAGACCCGCCTTCAATGTCTGAAGCGTCCAACCCAACTTCATGATGGACCTGGTGTGACTCTGTCCATGATAAAAGAAGACATATCAGATTGTATAATGTCTATAGCAGAAGAAACAATGTTGTTAATTGTATAAATCCGGTCGGGCAAGGTGTGCATACCATTATCCACAACAGCTAATGCTTTTTTCAGATTATCCTGATCTATCGGCCGTAACCGGGCTGCCGCTTCTTGTTGTGAAAGTTTCCAAATTTCATTGTATACTTCAGACAAGAAACGCTTCCTACGTGGCACCTTCAGGCCTGACAAAAAATCTTGTAGGTCAGTGTCATTAGATAGGAGAGTGAGATGTGTCTTAACTGCATCTAGCGAGGATGTTTTCAGCCATTGCTAGTATAATTTTCCCACACTATATGTCGTAACTATTTCAGCATGTTCTGGTGATATATAGCGAGGGTCTGACCTACTCGTTCGGAAACCCCCCTAGGAAGTGACAAAACGTTGATGACACCCGTTGGTATCTATTGGCCACAATAACCACCCACCTGGACATGCCAGTGAAGTGTTAAATGTACCATTTCGGACCCATTCACTAAGCTCATTAAAAGCTGCATTAATGTACTTTTGCCAGTGACTAAATTTCGCAGGGACTGGTATACTGGGCAAGTTTAATTCTCTGATTGTAGCTAAACCCAAGCAGCTGGTCTGCTGTACAGTTTCATTTAAAATAATCATTTGAACGGGAATGAGACATGCTCTAAACAGTGTTTCTCTACCCTTAGTTTGCCAATTCTTTGTTCCCCAAACACTTTTCAAATCAAAATTTTCTGACCAATATTCATAACCTTCAATTGACAACCGGGAAATTAGGAATCCGAATATATCAATTTTGTGTCGGTCAATAACATTGGTTTATCTTTAGTCGGAGTTAATTTAAAATAATACAACTCAGCATTCTTTTGATGGTGCCCAGAAAAATACGTAAATTTGTCAAAATAAGTTCTGGAACTCCCATACGGGGGAGTTGGGCAATGTTCCCACTGCGTATAGTCAAATATCGTCGTGGGAATACTCGCTCTATGTATGAAATGGTGCCCATAATAATTATAGCAAAGCATGTCACCATAATTGTCTCTAAACTGGTAAACATCTTCATTTTCATAGACAGTGTAATATTGCAATTCTGTCATCATTGAGTCAACTGTTTTCACATCCCAATCATCAGATACAATGCCTGGTATGACTATATCATTCATAGATAACTTTAGCACATATGGTATTTGAATTATTTCAGTGGGACCGTATATATCAAACATTACTTTATCCCACACAATCCCATCTGGAATTGGCACCGCAGAAATGTTCACAAAGGACAAGTCTCTTCGAACCTTATGTGATGAGAAATGTGGTTTCAACACCTCCTCCACCTGTTCAACAGCCGATCTCTCAGGAAGAAAATTACCATGTATCAACAGAAAAAAGGTAATGACAAACCCAATCCAAAGAAAAAACGCCAACACAGTCAATAAAAGCCATGGATAGTTTCATGGAAAAACAAAATACGTATCTTTAAGCCAACGCATCAGCTTACGTGGACCTGACAGGTCAGAAGTTGAAGAGGCAAACGAGTCTGATAGACCATCGTTGTAGTCGGCAAAATAGCCAGAGGCATTTCGTGCAAAAGGCGATGCCACAGTCAATGGAGGAGTTGGTGTTTCTCGTATTCGGTATCATGTAGACAGCACCATCCGTCACGTCCGTATTCATGGTGACTCGATCAAATGTTTCTAAATTGGTTGTTGTTAATGGAACTAATGCGAGATCATCATCCACCCTCCCCAAGCTCGGAGAGGCAACAGTGTTGGTATAAACAACTTGAAGGGGAACATCTTCTCCAGTCATGAGAGGGATTCGGGAACTACTGTAAGTTCCTCTTGGTCGGCTGTGTAGAATCGGCCACATGTTGTAACTTGACATTATCAATGGAAACAAAGCGATTTTCTTTGGCACCTGGCAACGGTGGCAGAATCACAGTTCTCGTACCGTGTATCCCCAACACAGGGACTGGTGCACGATAAGAAGGGCCAAATTCTTTTTTTACTGCAACCTTTTCATGCACAAGATCCCCAACCCTGGGAATCCAGCCGGTAGGTGTTACTGGCACATCCTTAATTCCTGTGGAGGCAGCACTTTCAGAAGAGTTCTCTTCACGGAACTGCTGTAATTCCTGTAAAACAGTGACACGATCATTTCTGTCAAAAGGTGTCTCCGCCTCCTCCACACCAGGACCATCAAGATCCGGAACAAACATTTGTGTTCCGAACAGGCACTAATATGAAGTACGACCTCCCAGGGACCTTCTAGGCAGGTTATTTAGTGCTCTCTGAACTCCATACAGGTGGGCTGGCCAACTACGACCCGTACCTAAGACTCTGGCTGTTAAGGATTGCTTTAAATTGCGGTTTAATCACTCCATGACAGAATTTCCCTCCGGATGAAATGGAGACGAGTACTGGAGATGGACCCCCAACGAAGCCATAGTGTCCCTGAATGCCCTTAAGGTGAAAGCAGGGCCCTGGTCCGAATGGAATGCTGCAACTGCATATATACCGACAAAGACTCACAACTCTTTAATAACAGTCCGAGCGTCAGCAGAGCGTTGTGGCCACACCCACACAAATCTGGAGCAAGAATCAACAGCGACTAGTATATATTTGTATGCACTATCCGGTGTTAATGGACCACAATGATCCAAGTACACACATTGTAATGGTCTGTTTAAGATCAAGAGGGGTGTCTGCGGCGGGCGCTTAGCCGTTGAAACTTTAATTTGTTGACAGATGTCACAACAAAGGACATTCTGCTTGGCCCCTTTATAGAGACCAGGCCACCAGTAGTGGGCCTGTAATAGTGAAATTGTAGCTGCCACGCCTGCATGTGCAGATGCTACCCCCTCATGCGCTGCTTTAATCAATCGTGGTCTTACATTTTTATTGGGTATGTCACGTACGCCTACGCTAGGAATGTTAACTTCAGCGTTCAGCATACTTCCCATAAAATATTGATATTTATTCGGAAATCCTTTCGGATAAGGCTTATCATCAACCGTAGCTCTTATGGCAGCCAAGATCTCTGTGTCTGGTTTGGTACTAGAACGAGTCACTGCAGCTACAGTGGCAACTGCCACTGTTGACTTTGCGGCTTCATCAGCCAAAGTATTACCAGCAACGTGTATTCCAATGCGCTGGTGTCCAAGTGTATGCACAACATGGTCTTTGGGTAGCGTCTCTTTCAGGTCTGCTACCTTCCCCCATAGTAGCCTGTGTTTAATGGTGTTGTCTTTCGAGTCCCTGAACCCATTCAAACGCCAGTAATGTAAGTATTTGTTAAAAGACCGGACACAATAATACGAATCACAAACAATCAGTGTGTATTGAGTCAGATCCGTATGTTCCAGTGCCATCAGTAGAGCTTTTAGCTCAGCCAAATGTGCCGTACAATCCCCTAAGGTCTGGGTATAAGTATGTTGGGGGCAGAATTTCTCCTCCTCTATCTATCCACTCACTACTGCACATGCAGCAGAATATTAATGTTTTGTTCCTATCGCTGGTTGTGCAGAGCCATCAGTGTACATGACAACCTGATATTGGGCAATAGGCAATGTGTCAGCGGGAACTGGATATTCAACTTCATATTGTAGAAACTCCTGAGTCTGTAACTTTGGGTCAAAAACATAGTCTACATCAGTGGCTGTCAAGGACGTGGCCCATTGTATCCATCGTGGGTGGAGTGCTTTTGCATTCGGGACGCTAGCTTTTGTAACAGCCTCAAGGGCTGGAATAGGAGAAACAACAATAATGCATTTTCCCTGGGTCAGAGGTCTTTCTTTAAGAACAGCCATCTGTACAACAGTGAGAATTTTCTCTGTGGGTGCAAATCTTTGCTCGGCAGCTGAACACAAGTGTGACTTGTATGATATGGGTAATGTCTCACCTTCATTAAATGTGACATAAGTAAACCCAATGGCCCCAGCTATCACCCTGATGACCAAATGTGTCCTATTGTCCTGTGTCTGTAGATGTTTCGCTGCTAGCATATCTGCTTGTAACTCTCAAGGAGTATGTGTATGTTCAAATGTCCAGAATTTACTCGAAAAATCAGGACGTATTAATTCATATAAAGGTTTTATGCGTGTAGCATAATCAGGAATGTATGTTCTGCCAAAATTTTGAAAGAACCAACAACGATTGGAGTTTCTTAATCGGATTTGGTGGTTGCAATTGTGCACATTTTTCTAAAAATTGTGGCGCTAGGCTCTTACCCTCACTCGACAGCTCATATCCCAGGAATATGACGCTGAGGAAGGCAATTTTTGATTTTTTAAAGTTAAATTTGTAGCCGATTTCGGCAAATCCTACAACAATGTGGGCTACCCGTCTTAAATGTTGTAGCAACTCGTCATCCGTGAGATATATATTATCCACATATGACAATGCTTCAGAGTCGAGCTCGTGCAAAATTTCAGTCACACGAGCTGTAAACAGTCCTGGGCTGTTCTTATACCCCTGAGGCAAACTACATAATTTTCTGGGAGTCTAGTGCGCTAAAGCTGGTTAAATCCCTGCTTTCAGGGGATATATTCTGGCAGAAGAATCCATTCGAGATATCCAAGGTTGTTTTATATTTCTTCCGCACAATGTTGCTCATTAGTGCAGTGCTATGTGAATTTTGTATAGCATATGTGCGTGTATAACCCACCCAACGTGATTTCTATATAACGCAGATTCCTGTGCAAGAGCCCATTTCATAGAATAGGACTCAGCGAGTTCTTTCGGAACAAGAGGCGAGAAGGAAGGTCTAATAACCCCCTCCCCATTAGGGCAGGTGCCGACAAAATCTGGCGGCCAATCCTGTTCTGCCAACAAAATGTCATATATCTTAACTACACGATCCCAAAAGATTGCGTGTATAGTGCGTTCAATGTCTCCCTTCAACTGTAAAGTCACTGTATACACCCTATCGGGTTTGGAGACACGCATGTCCGCTGTTTCCACCTGGATGAAGTCATCAGTTGCTTTCACCTCCAGATGCTCTAGAAGATTCTGGTGAACTATTGTGACCTCTGCCGCGTTGTCTAGCAGAGCTAGAGCCCATGTCTTGTTCTTCAAGAGAACCCTCTCCCTGAGTGGCATGTCTAACTGAGACAGCTGCCAGCTTCTTTTTTTTAAACTGTTGTTTTTGTTCTACAGGTTTCTCTTCCTTCTTGACAGAAACATCAGAAGAGCCTTGTGAGTCCTGTCTCGGTTTCACGTACTCTTGTCTCTGCTCTGACTGCCCACCTCTCTCATTTCTCTTTTCCGATGAGTCCTGAAAGGAATGAGATTGGCGCGTATCAGTATATTGATATCTATCAGGTGTCTTAATATTATCCCTATTTCTGAGATTATATCTATTCTGCGGGGTCTCCGTATGTGGAGATCCTCCCCTCTCCTTTTTAGGTGTTTGTTGTTTTTTCTCCCAGCACTTCTTAGTACCCTTAGGTTGCTGTTTCGTACTATCTTTAGTAATTTTCCCCTGAATCTGCTTGTGATCTAGCTCCCAGGCTATCTCGACCAATACTGGAATATGTTTCCGCTATTATTTTAGGCAGTTCCCGCTCCAGATCTTGTTGCGTAATGTCACGAAGACGCATACGCACTGCAAGCGCAATTGCTTCCCCTTTAAGGTTGCTTAGGATCATTGAAGAAACCGTAGCAAAATTGCCAATCAGTTGCATTCCTAAGTCCAAGGCCAGGGCAGCCCCGTATTCATCTTGAATCTGTTTAAGCACTTCTGGTAGGTTAGCCAGTGTAGGTGTACCGTGTGCTGTGGTATAAAGCGCGGCAAACACGAGCCCCATGTATTACAAAGTTCCACTGTGGGAACCATCCCAAAGGGTAAACACATAGTTAAAATCCTATGTTTGTCCTGAGGTCTCGTATGGGGAAATACCGCCTCCAGCGTATTAATTTTCTGTGCCAGCCAAAACGGAGTCTCCTCTCGTTTGGCTGGGACCTGACCCATAATGGAATGTACAGTCACCGGATTAATACCTGGTGTCACTGCATGTGGTTGGGCTGGAACAGCATGGGCTGGGTGTGTATTAAGTGTCTGCATCACAAATTGTACTAAGCGTCTATCTATTGCCATTAAGTCTGTATATAAGCGTTGAACCTCAACCACTGCCATTTTCGCAGCTGCAGGATGCAGTGTATAGGTGGCCAATAAAGGCCAGGTCGGACCGTCATTGCTCAGGGCACCTAACCTTACTGGTAACATTGTATGGGGTAGGGCGCCATCAAGCCAATTATTATGGTCTTGATAAGATAGAGGTGTCTCTAAATATGCGTACGCCCTGTATTGTCTAGGCGCGTTCGCTACTGTATATGTATGGAATGCATGTGTGTTCCCATCAACAGCTGGAAATGTGACCCAAGAGTAGAAAGGTTCTGTTCTATAGGCTGCGTGGGCGTCCACCACAAACGTGACTGGACCACCCTGGGCCGTAAGGCCATGTGCTTGCAAATGTGCCGTGACCGGCTGTCTCATGTTAAGAGCAATTTGTATTACCTGGGGATTCGCCATCAGCAAAGCACCATGAACTCAGAGAAGGCACACCAAAAGGGGAATTGTTATTTCCTTTCTAAGGTTCAAGCTTGAACAACCATCTGCTGAAAATAGGGTTACCTATGCAACGGTGGCGGAATTCCTCAGTACCACGGACGTCTCCGTAAACGGAACTGAGGGATCATCATATCATATGAGACCGAGATAGACCGGTGAACCCGAATATCAGAGCCTGACCAATCGATGGCGGCGCCATGTCGCATAGGCTCTCATTATCCTAATGAAACTACTGGATTTTTGGGCGGCAAGATCGTTTCACAGTGTGAGGGACTAAGTCTGACCCACGGTGAAGGACCCTTGTCACCCCAAATCCAGGTTGTGCTCCGGCTAACTAGCAGTGCCTTATCTCTCCCGAAGGGAAGGGACAATTGGGCAGCCGAGCGCATGACATCTTATTACTTTCCAGGGAAGCCGTGGTCACTCAGGTCACAACCGGTGCTCTCATACATAGTATGGTCTCATATAAAAATGACAAAGGCAGTTTAAGTTTTAAAGATTGGTTTAATAAAAAGACTGCATTTTATATAGTAAGGCATGAGCTGCGATAACCAGAACAAAACAACACAATAGGATTAAAATAGTGACATTGAGAGTGAAGCACAAGAATAAGGCTATCATAGTGCAACTATATTCAGTTCTCTCTAAGTTATATTATGAGCACAGCATGGGAAGCTCTAAGCCTGCCTTTCAGGTTTCCCCGGGAGGACATCAACCTTCATACCTGAGCAAAGGCCTGTAAGCTGCATCAGCATCTGCAACGGGGCAGTCAGCATCTAGTTGTAGGTTCCTGGTCGGAATCTCCCTCTGCCTGTACTAGGACCAGAAAGTGATTTTATAACTAACACGCAGATGTTCTAAGAAGAGGTCCCTACGTAAGGATGTGTATCGTCTACGAACACCAGAGACTAAACTTCTACCACGTGTACCGGCAATGTACCAGACTGTAGCCTTGACTGAAGCACAGAGTGAGAAAGAATGCAGTGTTAGCGAACATAGAGCTGAGCTAGGCTAAACAGTGTGATAGAAAGAATAAAACAAGACCGTAAAACTGGTTATTATAAAATAACAGTGCGAGGCGAAATAAAAACGTTTCTAGGGTAAAGTGCACAGAGGCCTAATATGAAAACCTAACGTGCATAACGCTACACTAAAATGGCACTAAAAATGGCTACACTACACATGCATCCACAACACACAACACTCACAATCACTCATTCATGCTTACATCCAACGCGACTCACACCCGCATGCACGCATTCCAAAACATACACCCCCACCCCCACATACACACAATACCCCCACCCCCTCTCTGGTCGGAGAACCCGAATTACCTGCTTGCAGGGGATCCTCCGGCTGGAGACAGTCCGCGGTGCTGCTCATGATACGGTCGGCGGTGTTTTGCTGGCGTGGCGGTGCTGCAGTCAGCAGTGTTGCCTTGCTGCTGTCTGCCACCATGACTGTCGGCGGTGTTCCGCCAGATTTCTGGCAGAATACCGTCAGCTGTCATAATTCGCGTTGCCGGCTGGTAGCCACGGCGGTGGTATGTTGGAGGCCGTCGCCGTGGCGGTAGGCGGTCAATACCGCCAATGTTGGAATGAGGGCCTATGTTTACTTAGAAACATGAAGGTCTAACCAAGAACAGAGATACGATTTAACCCTAATCCCTGGGGATGCTGACAGATAACGCAGGAGGCACCTTGGGGATTCCTGACACTTAGGGGCTCATTCTGAGCCCGCCTGGAGGGAGCCGCCAAATGACCGCACCGCGGTCAAAAGACCGCGGCGGCCGTTCAGACATTTCCTCTGGGCCGGCGGGCGCTCTCCAAAAGAGCGCCCGCCGGCCCAGAGGAAATGCCCCTGCAACGAGGACGCCGGCTCAGAATTGAGCCGGCGTAGTTGCAGGGGTGCGACGGGTGCAGTTGCACCCGTCGCGTATTTCAGTGTCTGCAAAGCAGACACTGAAATACTTTGCGGGGCCCTCTTACGGGAGCCCCTGCAGTGCCCATGCCAGTGGCATGGGCACTGCAGGGGCCCCCAGGGGCCCCGCGGCACCCCCTACCGCCATCCTGTTCATGGCGGGTTTCCCGCCATGAACAGGATGGCGGTAGGGGGTGTCAGAATCCCCATGGCTGCGGAGCGCGCTCCGCAGCCATGGAGGATTCCCCCGAGCAGCGGGAAGTCGGCGGGAGACCGCCGACTTTCCGCTTCTGACCGCGGCTGAACCGCCGCGGTCAGAATGCTCGTGGGAGCACCGCCAGCCTGTTGGCGGTGCTCCCGTGGTCGGTGGCCCTGGCGGCCACCGGCCGCCAGGGTCAGAATGACCCCCTAAGAGTGCGACCGCCATCCTGATGTCCCAAACCACGTCCCCCTCCATGTAGTTGTTTACGTTGTTCACTGCTAGATTGTTAGAAATGGGGTTTTTGGTTTGTAGTCAGGTTACCACCTGTCCAAGCAAAAGCCCTCACTCTAGTCAGGGTAAGTCACACACAATCCAAGATCATCCTGTGCCCACCCTCTGGTAGCTTGGCACGAGCAGTCAGGCTTAACTTAGAAGGCAATTTGTAAAGTATTTGTGCAATAAATCATGCAATACCACCATATAGCACCACAAAAATACACCACACAGTGTTTAGAAAAATATATAATATTTATCAGGATAATTGTAGGTCAAAACGAATAAAGTTGCAATGTGAATTTGTAGAGATATCACTGAAAAGTGATATGAAGTGTCTTAAGTCTTTAAAAAGCAAACAAAGTCTCTTTCAAGCACAAAGTACCTGGTTTGGAGTGGAAAATCTCCTCAGAGGGCCACAGAAGAAGAGATACGTGGAAAAATGGTGTGTGCGTCGATTTCTCCCCAGCACACACGGACTTGCGTCGTTATTTTCCACGCGGGGAAGTCGTGCGTCGTTTTCCGGCGCGCGGACAGTCTCTTTCTGTGGATCGCGGGGATTACCAGATATCCCAGGTCTGTGCGTGGATTTTCCTGCTTGTTTTCCGGCTGCGCGTCGTTCTGCGGGGCTGCGTGTCGAAATGTCGATCTCACGGCAAGCGTTGCGTCGATTTCTCCTCTGGAGGTCGGGCGGCGTTGTCCTTGCGAAGCCAGGCGTCGCATCGATCAGCGTCGGTGTGCGGCGTTTTTCTTGCCGCGGAACATGCTGTGCATCGAAAATTTCGGCACACGGAGCATCCAAGTGAAAGAGAAGTCTTTTTGGTCCTGAGACTTCAGGGAACAGGAGGCAAGCTCTATCCAAGCCCTTGGAGAGCACTTTCACAGCAGACAAGAGTTCAGCAAAGCAGCAGGCCAACAGCAAGGCAGCAGACCTTTGTAGAAAACAGACAGGTCAGTCCTTTGAGCAGCCAGGCAGTTCTTCTTGGCAGGATGTAGTTTCTGGTTCAGGTTTCTTCTCCAGCAAGTGTCTGATGAGGTAGGGCAGAGGCCCTGTTTCATACCCAAATGTGCCTTTGAAGTGGGGGAGACTTCAAAGTGTGGCTAAGAAGTGCACCAGGTCCCCTTTCAGTTCAATCCCGTCTGCCAGGGTCCCAGTAGGGGGTGTGGCAGTCCTTTGTGTGAGAGCAGGCCCTCCACCCTCCCAGCCCAGGAAGACCCATTTAAAATGCAGATGTATTAAAGTGAGGCTGAGTACCCTGTGTTTGGGGTGTGTCTGAGTGAATGCACAAGGAGCTGTCAACTAAGCCCAGCCAGACGTGGATTGTAAGGCACAGAAGATTTAAGTGCAAAGAAATGCTCACTTTCTAAAAGTGGCATTTCTAGAATAGTAATATTAAATCCAACTTCATCAGTCAGCAGGATTTTATATTACCATTCTGGCCATATTAAATATGACCTTCCTACTTCTTTCAGATCAGCAGCTACCACTTCAATACTGTATGAGGGCAGCCCCAATGTTAGCCTACGAAGGGAGCAGGCCTCACATTAGTGCAAAAACGAATTTAGGAGTTTTACACTACCAGGACATGTAAACTACACAGGTACATGTTCTGCCTTTCACCCACGCAGCACCCTGCTCTAGGGGTTTCCTAGGGCACATCTTAGAGGTGACTTATATGTGGAGAAAGGGGAGGTTTAGGCTTGGCAAGTACTTTTAAATGCCAAGTCGAGGTGACAGTGAAACTGCACACACAGGCCTTGCAGTGGCAGGCCAGAGACAAGGAAAAGGGGCTACTTAAGGGGTTGGCACAACCAGTGCTGCAGGCCCACTAGTAGCATTTAATCTACAGGCCCTAGGCATATAGAGTGCACATTACTAGGGACTTATAAGTAAATTAAATAGTCCAATCAGGTATGATTCAAGGTTACCATGTTTTAAGGGAGAGAGCATATGCACTTTAGCACTGGTCAGCAGTGGTAAAGTGCGCAGAGTCTAAAAGCCAGCAAAAACAGTGTCCAAAAAGTAGAGGGAGGCAGGCAAAAAGTTAGGGGTGACCACCCTAAGGCTGTCAGGTCTAACATAGATCAATTCTCCATTTTATTGGACAGGGATGCATTAGAAGGATGTTTTTTGTTCGGCTTGTTTGGCCAGTTTTATTTTGAGAGCCAGAAAGCATGCAAAGAAAGCTTATGTAGATTAAGATGTATTCTATTGACTATGTATTTGTTTATAGATTTCCATAAGCATGTGACCATAAAAGGGTCTTCGGTTGTTCATGTAGTAAATCTAAAAGTTTACGCATGAAGGCTAGTTTATTTTTTTAGGTTCCATGCTACTTGTAGTAGTATTGTGCTACAAGATATCACTAAGTTGTTGGCCTTTATAACTTCATAACCATTTCATAACATCACTGGTAATAGCAAAAAAAATCATATACATCGTCAAATGTTCGTTTCTGTGCAATTTCATTACAATCCATTCAGCCAATTTGCCGCCATGTGAAACTCAAAAGTTTATGGAAAATGCACAGGATTTCAAGCGTGTTTTGGAACCCCCCCTTTTTCTTTGAACCCTCTTGACCAAAAACTGTGAAACTTTCAATGCTACAACAATATAATGGGTGCAACAAGTCTGCAAAGTTTCTCAGAGATTCATCAGACGGGTGCAAAGTTAACAAGGGACAAAAATCCAAGCAATCTCTAGCTCAGGTAACCCTAACTATAACTACCGCCACTCTTTAATGGGATGTAATTCCCTTCCTCAGGAAAGTGCAGTGTGCCATAAGAATGGACGATGCGTTTCAATGATTTTACCTTTGACTGGACCATAGGTTCCACCTCTCTAAACACCCCATTTAAGTGGCATGTGCAAATAGTCCTTGTACGATTTCCAAAGCAGAGTGTTAAAAATTAGGTTGGACAACCCATGTTGCCCACCATTTTCATGTTTTGAAATTTTTGCCTTTTTCATCTTTTCTATCTTTTTCGAGGGAGACTTTCTTCTCCATAGATCTTTTCTCTTTGTTTGTTCTTTTTCTCCGTTCAACACTGAGAAACCCAATACAAACAATTTCCACACCTTCAATGGTTTTACATTATTCAAATATACGGTCGTCTTCATAGTCCACATGTGTGACATATTGACCCAACCTCAATTAAAAAGTTTCTCATTTATAATATTGATCATCAAGAGAAACAGTTACTGTAAAGTACATCAATGAGATTTTTTTCAATCTGAAAACAATAGTTGCTTCTCTAGTGACCCACATTTCCATCTACGCATCATAATTTGAGTTCCACAATGTAGAGGAAATCAATTTATTCAAAAGCAAGCATAACACTTTGGGGGTCATTTCGTCCTCGGCGGTCTTTTGACAAGACCGCCGAGGGACCTCCGTGCTGAAGACCGCCAGTGGTGGCAGTTTTCCGCTCGGCGTATTATGACTGCTGGCAGCCCTCCGTCCTTTTCCAAGCAGAGAGCCACCAGCAGCCATACTGGCGGTTGGCGGGGAAGTGGAGGTTGCTCCACCTCCACCGCCACGTCAACAGAACACCCCCCACCGAATCACGTTCTGTGATTCGGCGTGGCGGTGTTCTGTTGACGGTGTGGTGGCGGCGGAGCAGCCCCCATGGATCCCGTCCCCTCCCGGAGGATCAACGGACCAGGTAAGTTGATCGTCCGTTAGGGGAGGGGGGTGGGGGTGTGTTGTGTGCTGTGTGCGTGCATGGGGGTGTGCGTGTGTGTATGTAGAGGGGGTGTGTGAGTGCGTGTATGCATGCGGGGTGTTGTTTGTTTGGAAATGAGTGCGTGTCTGTCTGTATGTATGTCTGTATGGATGTTTGCGTGTATGTCTGAATGTGGGTGTGTGCATATGACTGTGTGTGTGGCTGTTGGCATGTATGTTGGTGTGTGTGCAGGTATGTGTGTTGGTGGTGCCTGCGTGCGTGTCAGGTGTGAATGTGTAATGTAATGTTGGAGGTAGGGGTGGGGAGGGGGGTCCTGCCACCTTTGGTAGGGGTAGGGGAAGGACTCGGGGTGGGGGTGGGGGGTGGGGGAGACCCCTATCAGTGCCAGGGAAGGAATTCCCTGGCACTGATAGTGCTCACCGCCATGGATTTCATGGCAGTTCCAAACCCCATGAAATCCATGGCGGTCAGCCCAGTCATGATACCGCCGGCAGTATTGTGTCGACCGCCGGGCTGGAGACCCAGGTCTCCCGCCCAGCGGTCGCCTCTGCCTTGGCGGTCGGATCGGAGAAGTGGCGGATGACCATGGCGGTAACCGCCATGGTCATAATTCCTAAATGTTTACTGCAAGCCTGTTGGCGGTAAGACCGCCGCTTCTCCGCCGACCGCCAGGGTTGTAATGAGGGCCTTTATCTTATGATGGCATAACATGGGCAAAGATAGAGACATGGCTATAATTTGACATATAGCAAATTTCTCTTCCTTCAATCCCATTGAAAATAAATTCATCAAAACGTCCTCTTAATGTGGCTAATACTAATCGTAGAGTAATGAATCCACTTGCAAAAGGTTAATTCAATCATGGCTACCCTCCATCTAGAAAAGGAGGGACCCATATCACTTGGCGGGTCTTTAATGAACACTATACTATAAAGCACAGACCAATAAAAACGTTCCACTGTGTAAAACTGTATAACAAGTGAAATTTCTCCCAAATATTTTAACTTAGTACAATTGCAGGTGACCTAATTATCACCTATAAAAGTGCCAATGCTAACGTGCAAATGCTAAAGTCTCATAGAGATAATAGTTAACCTAATCATTGCCGATTAGAGTGCCAGTAATAAAGTGATTGTACTGACATCACTTATATGTAGTCTCCCTACTTTCACAGCACACTCTCCAGAGTATTTCAGCCATGTCCTAAAGTACCTAATCGTTAGGTGCATTACCTTGAAGTGCTGATTTTTAAGCTATCTCATCTTAACGTGACTAATCCTAAAATACTTAACCACAATCCTGAACTATCTAAGCTTAAAGTGCTTGTTCTTAAAGTGCTTTATCTTAAATACCAATCCTACAATCCTAAAGTACATGTTCCTAAAGTGCTTTAATATTACCTTTCCACATTTCACTCAAATACTTTGAATTAAATAAATAAATATATAAAAACCTATAACAATTAAGTACATCCATATATCAAATAATCTTCTATAAATATAATATTTGATGATCTATGCTTCAAAATTGCTACATAAACCAAAGAGTTATGCATGTGACAAAAATGCTAAAGTCCAGCAATCTTCCCAATGGAAATTTCCTTCCTTGAGTCCCGACTAACTGGAGGCATACATAGCCAAGCCCCTACAGGTGGACATTCAGCTAGGCATCCAACTTATGTACTAGAGGGCTCTCTGTTCCTGTTACTATAATCAGTTTAGATTCAGCTCTCCTCAATTTAAGTTCACAGTTGCCTTCCCTTTGTTTTTTTTAATATACTGAACTCCATAATATTTCAATTAGTTTATATTCCCCTTTATGCTTCTCCCAAAAATGTTCAACTATAGGATGTAGAAAATCCTTGTTTTTGATTGCAAGCAAATGTTTAAGAATCCTAAGCATAACTTTGATGGTTGTGCTCCTAAGACAGATTGTCTCGCAAGTGCACTGTAGTACATAAACTATATGATCTTTTTTTCAAATGTGATGCACTACTCGATTTTCCATTTTTGATTACTGTATAAAAAGATTTGCTCATCCTACATGCACAAGCTTGGCATTTCAAGCATTTCCCAAAAACATTTCTTTGTTAAGCCATCCTGATTTTAACACTTTAAGGGGAGACATGTGACTGTTTGTCAATACATTTCCAAGGGAATGAGCATTTCTATATGTGATTTGGGAAATAATAACTCCTTGCAGGTGTTCATCTGTTTGCAAAATTATACAGTTCTTTCTAGTTATTCTTTTGGTTTTGGCACGTGAGGTAATAAAATCAATGATGAATCTAATTTTATCATCCTTCAATGCCTTGTCCCTAATCAACAACAACTCTCCCCTTGTCTTGGCACAAGCCGTACACAGGGCATTCTTAGGACACTTGAGGGATAGTCTCTTCGTTCAAAGCGGATAATCACCTCTGTTGCTTATACCTCAAAATAATCCATCTCTTAACAATTTTGCCTAGCACACAAAATGTTTCCAAATGGTACACTTCACTTTAAAGCTTTGGGATGTCCGCTATTTGCTTGCAATATACTATTAGAAGCTGTGGCTTTCCAATTAATCTTACTACAGATTATTTTATTCTTGATAAAGATTTAAATACACAGGTAATTAATCTTATCTGCACTGATGTTGTGAGTGTATTTCAAATTACATTAAAGGAAAAAACAATGCCAAGCTTTCTCTACTACCATCCCAAATGATGAACAAGCCATCAATAAAGCAAATCCATTATTTTACATGCCCCAACATAGTTTGATTCTCCTCTGTCCACACTACCTCTACCTCCCCCCATCCCATCATCAGGTTGGCATATGTGGGTGCAAATGATATGCCCATGCCTGTACCTTGCTGTTGTCAATAATATGTGCCATTAAAGATAAATATATTGTGGTGCATACCAAATGCTGAACATTTCTAGAAGCATTTCTAAGTGTTGCTTAAAACTCACAGATCTTGAGCTGAGAAAGTGCTTGCATGGACCAATTCCTTGTTGATGTTTAATTGGCATGTAAAGAGATACCACATTAATGGTTGCGATCAAAAAATCATCCTTCTAAGGTATATCATCAATTTTACTAAGCAAATCTGTAACGTCCCTCAAGTAGGAAAGAAGTGACATAACATAGTAGAAAATAAAAATGTCAATAAATCTAGAGGTATTTTCCAGGAGGGAACTAATTGAGCTCATGATCGGATGACTGGTGGGATTCTTTATGCTTTTATGGTCTTTTGACAAGAAATAGATTATGGTATAATCACATAATCTGTTTTCAGGTATGTATATTCCTCCTCATCTGTTTAGCCCTTTTCCATTCAATTGAACAATTTGTGATAGTATTCCATAGCAACTTCTTTAATCAGATTACTATCCAATCTGGCATAGTGTGCTTTAACATGCACTTGTCTCTCAGTTTCCTGTACATATGCTGTACAGCCCTGGATAACTATATTACCGCCTTCATCAGAGGCTTCATTAGTGATATTCAGATTTGTAAATCCTTTATTGCTTACCACTCTTTCATTGACATATTCTCTCTCTTAGGAATTGACTCTCTCCTGGCCAACCGGTTGACACCTTCAGCTATTATCTCTTGAAATAGATCTATCTTGTTTCCTGTAGGTAATTGAGGGCAAATAGATGAGCATGGCTTACATCGACTCTGGCTGGCTTTGTCTATGGCAGGACCCAATGTCTCATAAATCTGCTCCTCTGACATTGTCTGTAAAATTCCATCATTTGAATTCCCCATTGAGTCTTCTTCCAAAGATTATAACGCTCTTAGGTATGGCAAATCTTTAGATGTGAAAACAAATGTTGGTGTTACATTCTTGATTATTGTACTTTTTGCATAGGTAGCAAAGTATTTCTATAGTTTGAATTTCCTTCTAAATGTGTACAAATCAATCCTATTATTGGGCAAATCTAAATCTCCTGATGGGCAGAAGGATAAACCCTTATTGAGCATTTTATAATGCTCAGTTCTTCAGTAAGTATTGTTGACGACAGATTGATGACTATGTTTCCCATATTACCATCACTCATCCTTATTGAGTTTCTTATTTTTTTGTTCCTATCCCTTGCTTTGTTTTTCCGTCTTCTCTTACTCTTCGGAAATGTGTTGCTTCTCTCCCTCTTTTGGGCAGACCTCCCTATGCCAGGAATGATACACATGAGGGCTTCAATTGTCTGAAAAAATGTAGAGTCCTCGTTTACACAACTGCGGCAGTGCCAGCCTGAGTTCAGGAGATGGAAGTATGCCCCCCTCCTACTCCGCCCCCTCTGAGAAATCAAATGCAACGTTCAACCAGGCCCTAGACCCAAGACTCACTTACTATTTGCCGTTCTCCATTCAAGTTCTTACTCAGGCAGAGGCCCTAGCTTTTACTTCCCTCTTTGGGTTACTTTAAGCTGCAAAAATAGCTGTTTGTCCTCACTTCTGGGGGCACCCCAATTGCGGCGCAGTTGCCGCATGCAGTATTCTCCATTATACTGGCGTAATACCCCATCTCAAGATACAAGGAAGAGGCGACACAATGAATCGATTGATCCTCAGGTCAGTTATTTATCATTTCTATCCACAAGAAAGTGCAGTGTGCAAGAAGAATGGCCGACGTGTCTCGGCAACATTACCTTCGAGTCAGTCATAGAGTCCACCTCTCTAAACATCCCATTTAAAGTGACATATACAAAGAGTCCATCTACCATTTCCAAAACAAACTAGAATGTTAGAAATTAAGTTAAATAATTTCTTGGGCCGTCATTTTAATGTTATCACATTTTTCCTTTTTCATCTTTCCTATCTTTTTGAAGAGAGATCTTCTTCTGCATGGATGTTTTCTATTTCTTTTTTCTTGATCAAATAAGTCCCCAGTATTCCCACCTTCACAATTAATTGAAGAATTCAACCCACTACAAACAACTGCCAACCCTTCAATGGTTTTACATTATTCACATCTTTAGTCATCCTCAAAGTCCACATGGGAAGCATATTGTCAAAACCGCAATAAAAAGTTACAATTTATAATATTGATCACAGATCCTCACGGGAAAAAGACTTAAGTGATAGGCCCTCAACATTGGCTCTACTGTGGAAGAGGCAAGCCGTTAATACAAATAAAAAAAGCGGGGGCTCAGATTTTCTTTAAGGAACTCTTTATCAGAGTTGCTGAATTTCACCTTATCCCACTTTCTTCCACCATCCTACTCTTCCTGTCTCTTTATTTCACTTTTGCGGGTTCAATTTCATCTCTGCTTTCTCCCTGTCATTGCTTTCCAATGACTCTTTTCTCCCTTCATTTCTGCCTTTCTCTCTCTTGATGTGGTCTAATTCTCATGATAAAAAATAGCCTTTGTGTATAGAAATGAGTGCTGGTGCCAACCACAACCAACAAACCGCAAACATTAAGCATTGTGTGTTGCTGTTGTGATAAAAGGACAGGGATGTGCTTTGTGAGGACCAATGAAGTGAGCTGCAGACATTGGAACAACAGAGTAAAAGGGCAGAGCACTGCTGAAAGAGGCAGAAAAAGAAAGGAAAAGTGAATACAATTTGAGTTGTTACACAGTGTATTCCACTGAGTTGCCTGCGATTCTGTAGCACCGCTCCTGACAAGTGTTTTTAATACCTTGGGGCCAGATGTAGGAAGCACTTTGCGAGTCGCAAACGGCAAAATTTGCCGTTTGCGACTCGCAAATGCGTGTTTCCTATGCAGAAATGCATTTTGCGAGTCGTTACCGACTCGCAAAATGCATTTCCGAATCGCAAATAGGAAGGGGTGTTCCCTTCCTATTTGCGATTCGCAATGGTATGCAATTCCATTTGTGACCGCTTATGCGGTCGCAAATGGAGTCGCAGTTACCATCCACTTGAAGTGGATGGTAACCCATTCGCAAACGGGAAGGGGTCCCCATGGGACCCCTTCCCCTTTGTGAATGGACCCTAAAATATTTTTTCAGGGCAGGGAGTAGTCCAAGGGACCACTCCCTGCCCTGAAAAAACCGAAACAAAAGGTTTCGGATTTTTTGAAATGCAGCTCGTTTTCCCTTAGGGAAAACGTGCTACATTTAAAAAAAAAAAAAAACTGCTTTATTGAAAAGCAGGTCGCTAACATGGAGGCCTGCTGACTACAGCAGGCCTCCATGTTAGCGAGTGCCTATACTCGCTATGGGGCCGCAATTTGCGACCCACCTCATGAATATTCATGAGGTGGGTCATTGCGACCCCATAGCGAGTTGCAGTCGGTGTCTGAGACACCGTACTGCATAGCAATTTGCGAGTTGCAAATTGCGAGTCGGAAGGACTCGCAATTTGCAACTCGCAAATTGCTTCCTTCCTACATCTGGCCCTTGATCCCTTTTTCTATCTCAGAAAAAGGAATAGTTGTTCGGTATTGTCCAGAATGAAGACTGCTTATATCCAGGGCCAGTGGCATTATGCGAAAGTGCGGCTGCAGCGTTTTTTACATGTGGATTTGCTGCATTTGCCACATAATCATCATCTGCTGCATAACCCACAGATTTTAGCAAAAACACGTTTCTAGCTTAAATGGTTCCAAGGTTACCTAAAACACAGCAACACATGTTGCCAGGCAGTAGAAGGCCCTTTGCAATGCTTGAGAGGTCATCGTCTAATTGCTTATTTCTATATTTTAGTGTTGAACTAGCACTAGTGGGGTGCAATCAATGCCCAGGCAGTGTTAACAAGTTTAAAACGACAAAATAATGAAGTAATACTCTCATAAAATCTGCTGCATTATGCCACATAATTTGCCTTTTCTTGAAGCATATTTTCTTAACTCTGCTGCATAATTTGGCCCCACCCTGCAGCATAAGTCCACAGGCGCTGGTTATATTAATACACTCCAGCCAGCAGCACATTAAACACTGTGCAACCTTGATGATAAAACTACAGCCCTAAACATTTTAAGTTTCTTTGGTTTTATTTGAAAGGGCTTTATTATTTTTTCAAGAAAGAAGTACATTATCAAACATTTGATCCCTCTGAAAAATAGTAACACTTTCTGTGGAGTCCTCTTTTGACTAAGGTAACTTGAAGGCTGTACTGCAGTGGCACTAAGACCCAGGAAACACGCTGTCGAAGTAATCTGTTGACAAAGCCCTCCATTAGGTAACAAACCTGCAAGAGACAGGTAAAGCAGAGGTTTGCTTTCCCGGTAAACTCTGGGTTTTGGATCCGAGATTGGTAGAGTAGCAAGGATTAATGGGAGTGTAAGGGTGGCCATCCACTGTGGGGACAAAAGCAAAACTTGTTCATTGCCCCCACAACTCCTCCTTTCAAGGGGAGTGAAAACTCTGGCACTCAGAAGCAGCATCTCCCATGGTGAGGCCTCACTGTCATACCCAAAGATCAGGGCGAGCACACACCACATGCTGTGCCTGCTGGGGCCTCTCCTTGGTCATGCTATGTAAGACAATGAGCCATGTTAATCTGTGTTGTACAGGAGAGGGGTTGCTGCAGCCTCTCAATTTCAGAGCAGGCCCGAACATTGATGGAAAGAAATAGCTCACCCTGGGCCTCGGACAATGCACCACCTTGGGCACCGGATGAATGCGCGCCTTCCCAAGCTGACCCTAACTTCCAATTGAAATTGAGGGCCTAGGGTGGTGTTCAGGAAGGTGTGAGGCTCTTCATTAACAATGAACATTCATTTTTTCAACTTTTCTGTTTTTTAAGCCATATCGTTTTCAGTTTTGCATTTTGTTTACCCAGAGAATACCCAGAGAAAAAGAAAAGAAATGTTGGAACAGATCATTTGACATTACAAATCTACATTAAACGTCATGTATGTATATGCCTTGGGCACAACTAAGTGCGGAAGGTTGTGGTGGCTAACACATCAAACAAAGGGGCATGGCTAACATGTCAATCAATAGGGGTGGGACTAACATGGAAGACAATGAATATCGAATAATGCTCGAACCAAGCTGAGAAAAATAAGTCACAAACTCTGCATTTCAAACTGGACAGCAATTAGAGCACCCATGTTTGTTAATTTGATCCATTTATATTCTACTGTTCTATGAAAAAGGGACAGAATATACTGAAAATTGAATTAAATGGCCACTTCCATATATTTCCTACAAAGCTCTTTAGAAACGCAATAGAACCCATTTTCACAATGCTGTTTCAAGGCAGCGACCCCTTTTCACCAGTTCATAAACAATTGCTTTTATAGGACGACAATGTGGTCATAAAATGTTTATCATAGCAAGTCTAGAGAGTCGTTCTGGCCCATTGTTGACCAAAGATAGATTTTCAGTCTCCAAAGACAACTGAAGCACCGTTCTGGGGATGTAGTTGTCACTGGCAACGTGGCAAATATTTTTTGCAGTTAGTATATGTTGGGATAGAAGTCACTGTGAGCATGACCTAAGATATCCATTATTCCCTGCCTTTCTTCAATAGGTACCTTCACCCATGTATATATACCCATATGTCATACTCATTTTTGAGATCCTCACGTGTTCCAGATACATCATCTGGCCTGGCCTGGCAGTTCGGCTGGACTGTTCCCATGGGGAACAGGGTAAAGACTGATTTGCATATGGTTGGGTCCAAACTAGGGTGGCATGGTGATGGATTAAACCCAGATCTGTGACTGTTGGTGAGTGTTTGAAAAGTTACAGCACCCGTCCATCATCCTTTTGTGTTGCTAAAGTCACCCTAAATGGCCAGGGTATGCCCAGACGTGGGTCCCTTCCTCACTGTGACACTGAATTCAAGCTAGCCTGGCTGATGAAGGGTGATACCCCGAAATCGGTCATAGGATGCTTGTTTTTAGTCCAGGGAGGACCTGGCCTTGAAGTTCGGAGTGGACTATTCCCATGGGAAACACGGTCAAGACTGATTTGCATATGGCTGGGTCCAAACTGGGGTGGAATAGTGAGCAAAAGAATAATGGATTAAACCCAGATCTGTGACTTGGGGTGAGTGTTTGAAAAGTTTCAGCACTCCATCAAAAATATTGAAATCCTGTAGTAAGTCTCAGGTACGCTGGTCTTGTAATTGGCCCTTTGTATCTGCCTGCCAGTAAGGCTTTGCATAGTCAGAGTTCCCCTGCTGTGGTTTAAGCTTTCACAAAAATGTTATGAAATGCTTCTTGAGCTTTGTCTGTGCTTTCTTGAACCACCTGTTTGAATTTTTTAATCTGTCCTATACACACCAACATATCTGAATTAGGATTTTGGAGTGTAGCTGAAACAGAAAGCAGAAGCTGAGAAAATCGTGCCAGGGTGTGTAAAGCAACAATGAAGTTATGGGACTGAACAGCTGCAAGAAACTGCTTAGCCTTTGAAGAGGCATTGTTATCTTGTCAGTCTGAGATCTCAAGCAAGTAGTCAACCACAGAACAACAGATGCATTCCTTTCAACCTACTGAGTTGTACATAAACTACTTAGCAGTTTCTTTTTTATATTCAACACTTCTTTAAGTGTTGAAAGACAATTACAGATTTCACGTGTATCATGTGAATGTCCAATCACAAGGTTTAATGAATGACTTCCATGTATAGAAAATGCCTTTGACACATGCTCTGAAAACTAGTGTCTGAGCACCTTTAACAGCACTTTTCATTGCAGCACATTGTATTTTTGCCAACACATACAATCAACATTCAGGTCATATGTTTCTAAAGAAGCAAGAATTTTCTTTTAAATTTCAAATCCTGTTCCATCCTGAAGCTATTTGAAGCCAGGGAATTCTTCATAGGCAGATATACCTTCTATAAAACAAATTACTAGAACACGTTGCTCTATAATGGCTCTGTCAGTTGTTCCATCTCTTAAAATGGCAAAATATCTGCCATTGTTTGTGCATTCTACCACTCTATTTCTCATAAGAATGTTGCAAGCAGAGATAATCTCATTCTGAATTTCCCAACTTTTGTAGGTTGTATTGGAAGAACATGTTGGCAGATGCCATGCCAGAATTTCATCACCAGCGTGAAGCAATAGGTCCAGAGCAGCATAGACATTGCCATCATTCTCTTCAGGTTCCTTTGATACAATAGGTTGTCCACTGTCTCTGTTTCCTGAAAGAGATATACCTGTTTGGCACAATGCAGCATTGATTCCACTAATGGCACAACACATATTCTGTTTTCCAAAATTGTTTTCTTCCAGTTTCTCTTGGTCACAGTTGTAACAGTACACAAACTTTCCTCAAAAAGATGAGAAATTAGCTGGAGGAACCATGGGAACAGAAATCACTTAGGGCCATATTTATACTTTTTGACGCAACACAGTTTTGCAACAAAAAGTTTAACGCTGGCTAATGCAGTTTCTTTGTGCCACCCAGGCGTCAAATTTATACTTTGACGCTTTGTGGCGCAAACCACAGGTTAGAGTCTTTTTTTTTAACTCTAACCATGGCGCTACATTGTAAAGCAAAACAACGTTGATGCAGAGAAAATTACTTTAATCCAGTTTATGACATCGCAAACCGGATACGCGTCATTTATCCCCACGTCAAAAAGCGGCGCGAACACAGCAAAATGTGCAAGGGAGTCCCAAAATGGATCCCAGAAGCCAGGAGAGACCCCAGGAAGACCCCAATTGACCAGAAACCAGTCAGAAGGACCCAGACAAAACCCAGGAGAGGGAGAAGAAGAAAGGGAAGTGTCATTTCAGTGCAGAGGAGCAGGAAATACTGGTGAAAGAGGTGACAGAACACCAGCATCAACTTTTTGTCACCTTAAAGTTGCCAATTGGGAGGAGAGAGGTAATTTGGCAACAAATTGTCAACAAGATCAAAAGTGTGGCAGAAGTACGGAGAACAGTCACTGAGTGCAAGAAACACTGGCATGACTGCAAGCACAGGACCACGGAAAAAATGACAAGGAACAGGAAGGCAGCACTGCAGACTGGAGGTGGAGTCCAGCACCGCAGGAGGCCCTGGACCAGATTGTGGCAGCCGTCATCCCAGAGGAGATCGTCACAGGGATTCAAGGACAGGACAGCACAGACTACCAGGAAACAACACAGATGCAGGGTAAGTTGCATGGGGGCCAAAAATGCCTAAATGTTAACTGCAAGAAGGGGGGGGACATACCTACTACACAATGCATGTCAGCCCTGAAAATCAGGCAGTGGACAGGGCAGAGGGGCACGGCACGGGTGCATGGGCTGTGCAGGGGAAACCAGGGGCACAGCACAACACTACACCAACAACCTTTGCATGGGGGTAGTCCGCCATGCCAAGGATGTTGGAAAGGCAAAGCCAGTCCAGGAGGGTAGGGTACAACGTAAAACTGGCCTGGTGTCACACAACACCTGGTATTGTCATAACATGAACTATGGCCCAATTTTCAGTCTCAGGCCATATCCACAAGTGGCATGTACCTTTGACAATAGTTGCCACTACCACCTGTGCTGTGTGTGCTGGTCAAGTAGCAAATGGCAGTTAGGTGCCCATGGATCAAACACACCCAAAATAGAGGGTTCAGGATGATGACATTATCAATCCCCTGTAATTCCTAACAAAGCGTAAATCCTGTCAAATGCTCATGTCTATAGTTGCAATAAACATCAGGTATTGTTACATACATTATGAAGTACACAGCAGTAATGTCATACCCATGCTGCACATTCCAGGGCCTACCCTGTGCCTGTGTTACAATAGCTGCAATACCACCTTGCAACATCCCAAATGTCATACTGCTAAGACAACATCATTGAGGGGGTGGACATATGTGTCTAGCTAGTGAAACACACCTGCACAGTCATAAGAGGAAATGGAACACTGCCAGGCCCATCAGTGCAATCCAATGTAGCACACATTCCCCAGCATCAACATGACACACTACCAATGCTGACACCTGTACCGTGCCATGCCAATGCTATACATAGTATGTGCTTGGTCTCAGCAACATATAGGTGTATGTCAAATATCTGAGACTGGGTCAGTCCCATATTGTTTAGTGAGGGGCAAGTGGCATCAGAACACCCACAGCCATTGCAAGGCATCACCATGCTAATGGAAGTAGACAGAGGGTTGAGTAGGCCAAGAATGTGCCAACACACAATTTGGACAGAACCTACACCTAGAGGAGGTGACGCAGACAATTCCCCAAACTGCCCACACTACATGTGACATGCAAGTGGGGCATAGGCCTGGGAGAATGCTAATATTAATGACAGGAACAATGAACAGGAACCAAGATTACAATGTCTCACTAATAGGAAGTCAGTGATGTCACATTACAACAGCCACAATCAGTTCTAAGCAGCATTATACTGTTTGTTCTCATTTAACTTCAGAAATAAGCCTAAGGAAGCACAGATGATGATAACATCCAGACCCCAGTGCATAGTTATCAGCCCACATTCTTTCTACACTGTTGTATTGACATTATATGGCCATTGACATGTTACATACATCACAAATCTCCTACACAGTTGACGTATCACATTACACAGAGAGACAGTGGTTGTGTAAGTGCTATTTATTTTAAAGTGCTATAGTGCAATATTTACACAGTCCAGGATTGTAAGTCCATTAGTGTGATGCCTTCTATTGTGATGCAACGCAAGTGCAATGGTGAGGGACATGTCATTGGACATGCTGGGGTGAAGTGTCATTCAGTGCAGAGGAACATGAATTGCTAATGAGGTAGTGAGAGACAATTGCAGTGCATAGCAGTAAGGTAAACACTGTGCTGGAGAACAGTGCATGTTACCAACTGTAGCAAGACTGGCATGTTAACAAGCACAGGACCTAGGAAATCAGTGCCCATGTGGCAAGGACTTGTGCTACCGGGTACTCCTACAGGTGAAGGTGATCTGTTCCACGTCTTCTTCTTCTGATGTGTGTGTCGTCTCCTTTGCCCTTGGTGGTGGTGGGTTTGAAGGGGCAAAACACACTTCAGTGTTTGAAGACGTGGAGTCAGAATTCTCAGTAGCTGCCAACTGTGCGGCTATTAAGGGCATTTCTGCAGCAAGAAGGAACTGCTGGTCCTTGAGTATAGCAGCAACATCACTGTGGTAGGCAGCCAGGTCGGCCCTGAGAGGGTCATGATTGCATTCATGCACGCAGTGAAAGGTTTGGGATGCCAGGTGTTGTGGCAACTCCCTAACTGCTGTGGTGAAATCCCTCACACATTGTTGTAGTACTTGTAGGAGGGATGGTAGTGCTTGCATGGCTGCTGCCTGTTCTGCAGATGACATCATGCATGTGCGCATCCCCTTAAGGCTGGCTGCCATATATTGCATCCCCACCTGCACCTCCTTGGTCAGCTCCTGCTGTACTCCCACTAGTGTCCTCTCAAAGGTGGTACCAGTGTCCTCAGAGTCCTCAGCTGGGTTGGAGCTGGCAGTTCATACTATTGGGGTGGTGGGTGGATCTTCTGTGATGGCTGCTGCATCTGTACTCCTCCTTGCAACTGAAGGTAAGGTATAGAGGGTTCCAAGGACATCTTGGAGGGTCTGCTGTCCAATGTTTGTCATCTCGTCATCCATGTCATCAGCAAAGTCCAGGACAGGCATATCCACAGGAGAGCCATCGTCATCTGCAATGAGATATTGTACAATGAAACTCAATGTGGCCAACATTCCCTTCAAGACAATCTTTATGTATGTGGCATCTGACTATAAACTTTAATCACACACACACACCATACAGCAGGAATGGATGTGTACGAGTGTATGGACAATTCTGTAACCTGAGAGTACAATGTAAGAAATGATAGGTGTGAGTTATGTATACAGAACTTCATAAGATTATAACATCACCCAGAATATCAGGGTTCACATGAACATCAGGCTGCAGGCAGACCTCCCACAGTGCCCAAGATTCCAATACAGGACTCAAACGATGACAGATTTAAAAACACACAAACCTTTACAACACATTGGGAACCATAGTAACCTTGAGTGGTGGGTGCAATGGATGTCAGATGCAAAGAGAAGTAGCTTTGTTGTAGCTGACAATGTGACAGCTCCTTTGGAATTGGGAATAACCATGTCAATAATGGGATTCTGATGCTGGATGGAACACAAATGCAAATGCTAAATTGACACTGTACACCCATGCTGAGGCCCTGATCCCCAAGCATATGACACATACTGTAAAGGAGTACCTGGAACTTTATTTTACAGTAATAAAGGAAACTTAAACTAGGGGAAGCTCCTTAACTAACCTTAACTAACCTATCCTAACTATACATTACCCACAACTGGCCCTAACTACCCTAAGCTAAACCTACTTACCACATTTAACTAAACACTCTAACCATCAACCCCCACCCCCCTTATATGACGGGACACATGTAGGGCAACATATAGTAACCTAAACACATACTAACTTATCCTAAACAAATATATATATATACGGAACTCAGCCTCCACATCGAGTATGTGGCGGTAACGCACTGCCCGCCTCTGGAATTCCACTATCTTCTGGGCATTCATATTGGCAGCTGTAAAAATAGAGAAAGCCAAACATTAGTGACATCATTGTGTGATACATCTAAAGATGATATTCTAACACTTAATCAAAAATAGCACATATTGTCCAAATCACAGTACAGATGATTGAATGTCCCTGAGGAATGACATGCCAATGCAGCCTACACATCAACTATCTAACATCACAGCAATGCACAAGGTGTGTACTTAATTAAATGATCTGTGTATCTTTGTACTGCTATTAGTCAGTTAGAAACTGCTGCAAGTACTCCACATGTGCCAGGCCAACTAATAACTATCTTCTGGCTGACAATCAAGGCATACAAGACCTGTGATTTGTGAATGAAACTGCCTGGATGGTATGAAGTTGGTAATCATGAGGGGGCATTGTAGTTTGGAACACATGAATGTTTGATTTACATGTCTGTCATCTACACTGGGATCATCACACCCAGGTACACATATTTTCTAGCCCTACCCCTGTGCCTCAGGGGGGGATGGACATGCAACACATACTTTCAAACATCAAGGACAGCCACAAAGCTTTGGACAGTTGTCCATGGGTTTAGTCAGTCCACCACAGGTAAGGAGGCCTGCCAACTAGGATTGACTCAAACATTGGACAATCACATCAACACTACTTTTTCTAATTGTGGATAATTGCCAACATCATTACATCTGACAACGGACAACTTTCCAAAATCACTGGTCTGTGTGAATCAGGGTATGGCTTGCTGACTAAATCATGACACTGGCCACCTCCAAATTAATTATTGGCAACAAATCACCCAGTTCACCTGCCCATGCCTATAGAGCAGCATTCGATTCCCAATATATGACTCTCCGCCACAGAATGTCCAACTCGAACATGGAACAAAATCTCAACCTCCAGTCAAGTGACATATCAGATCATGTGCCAGCACATCATACCTTGCAATGAGTCCAACACACAGGAGTCAATCACAGAACAGCTGCAAACACAACACAGGACAAACCTATTAACACTTACTGGATACGTCTGGGTCTGCAAATTGAGCCACTTCACCAATTGTATAGGGGCGGGTCCACCTGTAAAACATGGAAGGGTGATATGTGCTCAATGTCTGCACACTCTACAAAACTTGGAAAAACAAATTACTATGTGTGACATTTTATATGATAGAGCTGCACATCAGGCAGGTAGACACACCAACAGACATAGTCATGCAAACATGCATTGACACTGTCACTCCAGTCAGTGATAGATATACATATGCACACATGCACTGGCCCTAACAATCATGTGGTGCCAAACATGATTACTCAATTTTATGCTAAATTAATTCTAGAGGGTACTCCATTTGATCATTTGTTATTATGAGAGACATGCAATGTCACATTCCTGGTGCACTGTAATACCAGTGACTCAGATATTGTGGCTTGTGCATCAAGGGACAATGAGTTACTGTGGGATTCTCATGTGGGTTGAGTTTCGTTCAGGAATTATTGTGCTTTCAATGGTCCATTATATCTGTGCCAGTGTTGTATGTAGGTTACATATGCCACATTGGCAGTATATCCAGAGCCTGATATGCCCCCTATGACAAGATGATGGCAGAGATCCTGTGTGTTACTTGATGACAATGTTACGCTAAACATGGATTGGCCATTTATCTGATTCAAAACAACAAAAAGATGTATGCTGACATTGTCTAATTTGATCATCCGTGACAGAATGCATGGGCACAGGTGTAGTCATTGCACTGGAAATGTTTTACTCTGGGCCCTGTGTACCTATATCAGGTATTGTAAATCACACTTTGCTACATTCCTTAACTTAGAATTGCCAAGTTGGGTGATCTGTGGTAATACAAGCGAACTGACACTGTCTGCTAATTAAAACATGGGTTAGCAAATGTCCTACTTCTGCAATCTTGATGAGGTAGGTCTCTATTTGAAAGCACCTTGTGAATGGCAGCACTCACAGGAATGCTGGCCTGCTGATCTTAGCATACCACCATGTCTGTGATAGCCTTCATACTGAGAAGTTAATAATTGTACATATGCTGCCCTTTATCAGCAGGGGTGTGCCAAAAGTAAAATAACAAACCATTTTGTCACTTAAAATGTTTAATGGAAGCAGTCAGTTGTCCCTTGCACAACATCATGCAAATAACTAGTTTGTGACCATGCATTCACAAAGAGCAGGGATCCCATGATGACCCATTCACTTTACAAAATTGTTTGGCTATATAGTGACACAGATGGTAACTGCACCAGCTCTGTACCAGCAAATGTGCCCAGAGCAAAATTGTTGTTCGGCCAACCTACTCAATGATAGGATTTCAACGCCTACGCCGAAAAGCCACAAGAGGAACCTGTTTTGTGCTACTGCAATCTGGTAGCATCTGGGCATAATTAGGTTTGGCCATGTGAAATAATTTCTGTCCACACGTAAACACACAGAAACAATGAATTTAGGGCCAGATGTGTCTTTTTTTTGTGTAGCATTTGCTTCATTTGTTTACGCTACAGCTATGGAAAGTAGCACAAATCAATTTAATTGTAGCAAGTGTGGTATACTTTGGCATCCAGATATAATGCAAATGCTGCACAAACAAAGTAGATATATTGGCCTAGGATATTAGCACAGGTTAGGAAGAGCTTTGTACGTATGGCCATGAATACTGTTCAGACAAGGTTTAATAAAAATGGGGACTACATTGGTTCCTTGTATTAGCATGTGAAATACATCCCATTCCTGGTACACTCACAGGACCTGAATCATAAATTGGTTTGTGGCGCATTACCATCTTTTCTTGACGCCAAAGCGTCACTATATTCTTTTATTTCAGCTAAAAACCATAAAAGCATTCGTATAAGAATAATATGATATATTCACACAATGGTCGTTAAAAATCAGATAGAAAAAAGTGCCATACGATACAATAAATATCCCTGCCCGACTCTAAAAAGTTAGACTAATATAAACATATATACATTGAATAAAAGCCCATTAAAACACTCAATAGAATTACACAATTGTAGCCGTTCTGCTTAGGTCCCTTAAGTTAATCTACATTTGACCAGGTGTTTTTGCTTATTTGCAGTTCAGTCAGAGAGGTATTCTCTTGATCTTATCACCCATGCACATTGGAGATACCTCACGACTGCAAAGACTACCTTATCACTTGTGTCACTTGTCAATATGTGAAGAGATGCCTTATAATTTCTTATCCCAAGAGATCTACATAAAGGGATAATCCACTTTTTCCTGGGGACTAAGTATCTAGGGCAAAAAAATACAAAATGTGCAAGGGTCTCAGAATGCATGGGGCAAAAATGGCAGGAACTTGAATTGCTGTCGTCCTTGCTCCAACTCGTGGTAAACGTCTTTAGCGGCAAAGTCCCTAATCTAAATTTAATAAAAAGGCTTTTAATGTAAGGAGGTTTTACGTTTTCCATTTAGGTTTTGAACTTTGGGGAACATTTGTGGTCTACAAACTGTATTGTCCTACTGCCTTGCCCCTGTTATGACCAAATCTGCATCAGAACCATCTCCCAATAGCATTGCTTTATACGTGGTTTCACTTCCTTGGTTAAGGTGCGGGGATCTCTCCACACCTCCTCCATTTTGATACTTTGGCACATATCTCTAACACATTTAAACCAAGGAATTAACATTGCACCCTCAAGAGTTAGTAACTCTGCAGCGGATACTTGGAAGGACACCAAATGATCAGATGACCAGAGGCGCACCCAATACAAAAGTGGTTTCAAAGCGATTTTGTTATGGATCTTATTTAGCACTAGATCAAATCTAAGGGGGATAAGAGGTGTGCTCATCGGGAAGCGCAACAAATTACGTATGAATCGGTTTTCAACCAATGTCAGATTCCTGGAGTTACAGTGACCCCAAAGCTCGACACCATAGGTTGAGGCTGCCACTGCTGCAGCCTTATATACAGTGATAGCCGGCGATATTTCCCCCTCTAAAGAGTTTTTAATTTTCTTCCCAATCACTGCTGACCTCTGCCGAAGGACAGAGGTGCACTTTCCAATTTGTGCTGACCATTGTTGGTCGTCAGCTAATCTGATCCCCAAGTAATTGAACTGGCTGGCTCGTTCCATCAGTTGGCCGCCTATGGTCATTTTCCCCCAGAATTTCTTATGCGAGTTGAAAACCATAAATTTGGACTTATCTGGGTTTATTTCAAGGCCCCTCTTCTCACAGAACATAGAGAAAGTATCCGATTCGTTTTGGAGACCCATTGGGGTTCTTGGGATCAGTAGAGTGTCGTCCGCAAACATTAAAATAGGGACCGGGGCTCCTGCTAACTTAGGTGCATCGTGATTACATCTCATCAGCTGATCTACTGCACCGTTGATAAAGAGGCTGAACAGGGTAGGGGCTAGTACACAACCTTGCCTGACCCCTTTTGCAATGGGTATAGCTTCTGTCAAGTTACCACCCTGTGACCATCGGACCTGGACATAAGTTCCCTTGTGAAGGTGTTTTATCAATCTCAGTAATTCGCTGTTAATATTGTAAGACTCCAGGACATTCCACAGCAAGTCGCGTGGGACTAGATCAAAGGCAGTCTTTAAATCAATAAAAGCTACGTACAGGTGGTCTTTTTTTAGGTTCAGGTATTTCCAACAAAGGAGATTAAATCTAAATACCTGGTCTATTGTACTAACTCCTCTCCTGAATCCTGTTTGAAAATCAGAGAGGACCTGGATATCCTCCATCCATGTCTGCAGTCTGGTCAATACCTGCCTACAGAATACCTTTTGGCTCACATCAATTAAACTTATTGGTCTAAAATTAGCTGGTGATTCCCTGTCTCCCATTTTGTAAATGGGGACTATTATTGCTCATTGCCATGTAGAGGGGAGCTCGCCACCCCTCGGGATTGCATTGCTAAGTGTGTTTAGATACAAAGACCAGATTCTAGGTCGAGATAAGTACAAGTCGCCTGGGATACCATCGGGGCCAGTGGCCTTTCCTTTACGTAGTGTTTGAAGTGCCAAAGTAGTTTCTTTCAAAGAGAAAAAACCCCTATCAAAACTTGATGGGTTAACTTTCCCAAGAGGTAGAGTTTGGGGGATACAGAGCCCCGTCAGGTGTAAGTAGGTGTTCATTGGTACAGTTGTTCGAGTTTGCCCTATAAAGATTTTCAAAATGTGACACCCAAATTGCTTGCAAAATTGTTGGATAACTCTCTGCTTTTTGAAGATGTTCCTTTCCTACCACCAATTTCCAGAACAATTTTGTATCCCTCTCTTGAAGGGCGCCTACCAGGACTTTCCATTCTTTAATTTCCCACTCTTTTTTGGCATTTTTCAACACTATTTTATAGGAATACTTTGCTGCTCTTATCTCCCGACTATTTCCTTTCTGTAATGCTCCCAACAGCTGTACTGCTGTTGAATGCAGAGGATGAAAAAGCTGTGCAGAGAGCTTGGTGGTCACTATCGACCCTAGGAGTGACAGTCATATCAATAAGGGAATGCCAAAGGATATCATCAATTAAGATATAATCTAGGTGACTCGTATATGATACTTTTTTGTACCATCGGCATTGCCGGAGTGTCCGACTTCGTATTCCCATTTACTACTCTTAATCCTGTGGTGTTTATTCAATTCTCAATTATGGTTACCGCTCCCTCAGGTTTCTTTGCTATGTCTTGTACCGGGCCTGACTTGTCCCAAAGGTCTGCAAACTGAATTCCCTCTCGTAGATAATCATCCTTGCAGTTTAACTACATATTACAGTCCCCCTGCAATAATTATGCCCAGTCCCCCTGACCACTGGTTGAGGAGGTCCGTAAGATGGTTCAACATAGCAATCTGAGTTTTTCGTGAACCAGGTCTAATATAAATTTTTATGATCACTATACGGGTGTGTCCCTTTGAATTACTTGATTCGATCTCCACTGCTAGTATGTCTCTAGTGGGGCACGTTAGTTCCTTCACCTTGGGAAACAGATCTTGTTTCAGACAGATTATTAGCCCTCCTGAGGCCCTCCCAGACGATGATGGAAGGACCAATATCCTGGTCTGTGGGTCATCGAGGTTGCCCACGTCTCCTGATATGATGTTGATCTATAAAACTACTCCACTCCGGGTTAGTTGTTTTAGATTGCACACCTGCCACATTGCAGGATAATAATTTAATTAGGGAATCATTACAATCTCCTGTATTCGGCCACCCCTCCTTTGCCCTTACCGGAGGTACGGCTGCTTCCCAGTCCCGTCCGCCTTCATGGCCACTAGAGATTTTGCAGAACACTACTTCCTCTGTTTCCTCTGTTCCCAGACCGCCCTCAGGTGAGCTGTCTGAGACACATGGTTCCAGAGCTGTTTTTATTGGCTGACCATTTCTCACTTCTCTGGTGTTGGGGGCTTTGAGTCAATCCACAGTAGAAGTTGCACTCCTTGGACCCTGACCAGGAGTGCATGTATTTAAGCGAGGTGTGTTGCTTAGACTTCCTCTGGAAAACAGATTATTCATTGTGGGGGGAAGTGTTTGGGTCAGAATAATTTGGGACTGAATGCCAGGTCTCAATCTTTGCTGAAGCGCTAATAATCCCTTCACTCGAGACTGGCTAATCAATTTCAGCCCTATAAAGTCCAATTTTAGACCTTCATTTGAATATCTCTGAACATCAACTATATCTTCACGTATAACTGACCTACATTTCTTTACTCCCCTTATCCAGTGTATCACTTTATTTTTAAGTGAGTCCCTTTGTTCTTTGTGACCATTATTTAAATTTGGAATATTCGACATGTATATATCATTCTGACTGGGCGTGATCAGGGTCTGCAAAGTTTCCCATGTGGTATCCCTATTCCTAAATTCGG
Organism: Pleurodeles waltl; assembly: GCF_031143425.1. NCBI lineage: Eukaryota > Metazoa > Chordata > Amphibia > Caudata > Salamandridae > Pleurodeles > Pleurodeles waltl. The sequence continues at coordinate 426,737,810 of NC_090445.1, read as the reverse complement.
GGTTCTCTTTCCTATACATCCCTCGATTTGCCCCTCTCATTGAATACATTTCACACGGTCTTAAATTGGTCTCTTCAGATACCACACAAACTTTCTCAAGACAATTCTGTGAGGCCATTCCATCCCTCTTTCCATTACATTCCCTTGCGGTGAGAGTTTCACTTGTCTGGATTTGCTCGGGCTCAAGGGTGGATTTCCTTATGTTCCCAATTACAGTAGTTATGCCATCCAGTTTCTCGTGTATCATACGACTCAAGGATGTCATATATTCTCTCAAATTCACTATTTCATCTCTCAACTTTGTTCGCTGGACCTCAACAGGGCATTCCCCCTGGACAGCTGGCTGTGCTAATACCCCTCAGGTCCTTTGGATGCACTCTCTTCATTACTAGTAGCTGTCAGAGATACTAGTGGTGTAAAACGGTTAAAACATTCAAGAAGAGGAGAGGTAATCTCCTGTGGGATGAGTGCTCTCACTAATTTACAAGATAAAGTTGTCTCTTGTAAGTTTGTGTAGCTTTCACGTCAACAATTGAAGGTAATGCGTTGCAAATATTGTATAAATCAGGGCCACAGTTTGTTCAACTTGCATTTCACATGTCCACAAGCATTGCATTCAGCATGTCACAAAATCTGCTACTGTCACTCCAGAGCATTGTACTGTACAGATTAGTCAAATTTGTACTCACCAACAGGGCCACCAATCACCACACCCTGGTTGTCCAGCAGGTCCTGCTCTCGGGCAACCAGGTCAGCCCAGCGATCTTTCAATGGGTGGTTGTTGAGCTGGCTGTTAAAGATTCTTCTCAGGTGGAACAGCACCTTTGCCCACCAGAGCCTTCTTGCCTCCGTGTGGTACCCCTGTATCACCCGGCCCCTGCCTCCAACATCAGGGGGAGGAAGTGGCACATTAGCCACACAAAAGCCCCTAGCTCCTCCTCACCCTCCTTCCCAGATGTGGCCTACCCAACATCTCCCAAAAAATAGGTTAGGAAAGGGTAAAGAGGGAAAAACAGGGAACGGAGGTATAAAAAGGAAACTTAACTAACCCACAGACAGCCCAACAATACCCCAAATAACAATACCCACTAACACACTCCCAACAGTAGAAAGACAAATATAATCACAATAAGTGACAATAAAACACTTACACAGATTAACACACACACTTACAAAACAACAGAATACAATAGCAATAGCACACAGGGGACAAAAACAGAATATTCACAGCAACAACTCAAGACACAGCCACACAGTGTAGAATAATCACAGACTGCAAAGTGAAAGTGAAAGTACACACACTGTACCATTTCTGTAAATAGGATATCCTATAACATCACTTCCTGTCTAAATTTTGGTGTGTTTTTTTCTATTGCATGTAATTTTGTGACGATTCCGGGGTTTGAGTAAAAATGTTTTGATGCATATGCATGAAAATTCACCCACATTCAAGGAGCAATGCATTTTTAATGGATAACCGATTTCCTGGGATGCAGTGTTGGGCTTAACGCTACGATGTATTATGAGTGTGAGCGTCATTTTTTAATGCATATGTGTTATATTTTGACGCATGTGTGCCATTTTTTTACGCTTTTGCGTCAAAAAATCTGTCTTAAAGTGTGTTTGTGTTATTTTTCATTTTTTTTACATGCATACAGCCTATAACTATACAAAGAGAGGATGGTATGACCTGCAGTGTGTGTTGTAGTGTTTGGGCACATGTGGCAGACCATACCACTGCTGTCATGACCACACAAACTTGCCAAGTCAAATCAAAGAAGTGCATGAGAAAAGCAAAGAGATATCCTCAGTGGAGACAGCAAAGCCCTAACTGGAAGAAGGTTTGCAGAGTAATCTTACGCTTATTTCAAAGGAAGAATCAAGAAGAGAAGATCCAAGATGGCTGCTGTGAGTCCTGAAGGTTAGTTACAGTTCTAGTCTTACAATCGGTTGGTTGCTAGGTTACGAGATCTCCAGCTGGAAGCCTTGCACTTCAACTGAGGTCTGACAGGAATCAGCTGTGTGGAGAGAGAGCGCGCTTCAGAACAGAAACTCCTGTGAGGTAAAATTACATTTGAAGATTATATTACAGAAAACGGATAACTATTGTCAAGGTTTATTCGAAGAGTTTGATAGTAGACCGTTCCCGTGGAAGTCGGCAAGGCTACAGAGTTAATGTATGAATTAACCTTATGTTTACAAGGTTCTTGTTTAAGATATTAAAGTCAAAGAAAAAACGAACTTTAAAAGAGCAAGTATCTACAAATGTCAAGGTTATAAACAAAGGCCAAGTTTAAAGGAGAAACGAACTGTTAACAAATAAGCATTTACAAATTCAATGGTAATAAACCAAAATAGAGTTTAAAAGAGAAACGAACTTAAATAAACAAGCATTTACAACTACAAGTTATCGACAGATGTCGAAGTAAGGAAGGAGAAACTAACTGTAATAAACAAGCATTTACAAATACAAGTTATCAACAAATGTCGAAATAAGAAAGGAGAAATGAACTTTAATAAACAAGCATTTACAAATACAAGTATTGACAGAAGTCACAATAAGACAGGAGAAATTAAATAACATCAGCTGATTTGAAGAACGCATTATCACCAACTATATATATATATATAGCAACATAAAACCAATCTCTAACAAAGGTTGAGAAGTTCTTCCAGAATCAGTAATAAGCATTTTTTTTAGAAGAGCTATTATTTATAGAGAGAAGCAAGGCTACAGAGAACTCAGGGTGAGTGAAGAAATAATAGAATTAAAGAGAATTAAGTGTTGAGAGTAGAAAGTGAAAAACTGATGTTGTATGTCCCTAGTAATTGCGACTGTGACTCTTGCAGGTGCTGTATCCAATCTTAGATGTGAAGAGGCAGACTGAGTACTGGCGTTCATCATCTCTGTGGCAGTCTCTCTACCATCCCATTCCCCTTTCCCCCTCTGGGGTACTCAGCACAAAGGATTAATATTCGTTGTGAGTAGCTCGGGTCGGAACTGAGGAGTTATCTTCTGCTTCTGAGGAAATCGAATTGAAGTATCCTGACAGATTGAAGTGCCATCACCCTAATTTTAGGGAAAAAACAGATTTCCTCCTGAGCAGAATGGCAGAAGGAATTGATATAAAAGCATTAGCCACCGTTTTGGAAGGGTTACGGAAACAATTAAATAACACCATAGAAGAAACAGTCCAAATAAAACAGCGAATAAATGAGTTAGGGAACACCACTAAATCAAATGAATCTGTGTTTTCACAAATCCCTAGCCCTTCACAGTCTGCAGGTATATCCACTCAAGTAATTCATGCGGTTTCCCCTATTATTCCTTTGGCTCAACCCGAGCGCTTCGGTGGGGATCCAAATAAGGCGCAGATTTTTCTGACCCAATGCTCATTGCATTTTTTATGTAGACCAGTAATTTTTTCCGAAGACCAGTCCAAAGTGGCATTTATATTGTCTTATCTGACAGGAGATGCGGCCGCATGGTCCATGCCAATAATTTCCAGAAATGATCCTGTTTTATATAATTTCCAAAATTTCAAGGAAGAGTTTTTAAGAATATTTGATCGGCGAACTGCAGCTCAAGCCACTGACAATGAACTATTGGAAATCAGGCAAGGTAATAAAGATCTAGTAGCCTATCTGGCTCATTTCAATAAACTCATTGTAGAGACTGCCTGGCCGGAGTCAAAAAGAGCCGCCATATTTTATCATGGACTGAGAGATGAATTGAAAGATGCCTTAGCACAAGTTCCAAATAGACCCACCGAAATTTCGGAGTTAATTGATCTTGTGTTACGGATTGACCACCGGTTAACTGAACGAAGAGCAGAAAAGAGAAGAGAGTATCGACCATTTCCCCTGAGAATTGATCGTGTAAGAAATGATCATACGAGAGCCGGAGAAGGGATAACAATAGAAGAACCAATGCAAATTGGTTCCATCCGAGGTCCTTTAGCTAAGGAAGAAAAAGAGAAAAGAAGATTGAATCAACTATGTTTATATTGCGGTGCATCTGGGCATTTTGTTAAAAACTGTCCCAAGAAACCCAAAGCTCTTCAGTCGGGAAAAGGCCAGCTTCATCAGTAGAGGGAGTTGCCCTGATGAAAGCAGAACCCAAGACAACTCCTTTAGATCAACGAGTGGCGAATACCTTACAAACTGCAGCGCCACATTTGGTACAAACAGTATCAGTTAAGACCCTTGAGAAGGAAATTCAAGGGATCTCAGTTATGATAGACTCTGGAGCTACGGGCAACTTCTGTGATATCAAATACGCTCGTAAAATGGGTATTCGATTTATAAAGAAATCTACTTTGGAAGTAGTAAGAGCTGTGGATGGAACCAATCTTTCTTCAGGACCCATTTCCCATGAGACCGAACCAATTCAGATGCAAGGTTTTGGTGGACATCAGGAGCAGATAATCTTTAATTTGATAGATGCTCCACAATTTCAACTCATTTTGGGTCTGCCCTGGTTTACAGAACATAATCCACAAATTGATTGGAGCAAAAGAACGATCAAGATGAATTCCTCTTACTGCAAAGAGAATTGCTTTCATGATGGAGTGGAAGTGTCCCAAGCGGCCTGTTTATCATCACACTCTTCAATGATCTGTGCACTAAAGACAGCAGAAATCCCAAAAGAATATGAGGATTTAGTCGCCGTTTTTGATGAAAAGGAGGCTGAGAAATTGCCACCACATCGACCCTACGACTGCAAAATTGAACTGGAGCCAGGTGCGATATTGCCATGTAGCAGAATATACGCATTGACCGAAGCAGAGAATCAACATTTAAAGGAGTATTTGGATCAATATCTTGCTAATGGTTTTATTCGTCCTTCTGAATCTCCAGTGTCATCCACACTATTTTTCATACCAAAGAAGGATGGGAGTCTTCGAACTTGCATTGATTATCGAGCCCTCAATCAGGTTACCATCAAAAATCGATACCCACTGCCTTTAGTGTCAGTTTTATTAGATCAAGTAAAGAATGCTGGAATCTACACCAAATTGGACCTGCGAGGAGCATATCATTTGATTCGAGTGGCTTCAGGGGATGAATGGAAAACCGCTTTTCGGACTCGATACGGATTATTTGAATATCAAGTGATGCCTTATGGGTTATGCAATGCTCCCGCTGCCTTCCAGCATTTCGTTAATTATATATTACGAGAATTCCTCGACCGGATTGCCGTGGTTTATATAGATGACATTTTAATCTTTTCCGACAATCTACAGGAGCACATTTCCCATGTTCGATCCATCCTCACAAGGTTGCAAGAAAACCATCTCTATGTAAAATTGGAGAAGCGTGCATTTCATGTGGAATGAGTTGAGTTCTTAGGATTCATTTTGTCACCAGAAGGAGTTAGTATGGATCCTGCCAACATAAAGACAGTGCAACATTGGCCTTCTCCTTGCAATGTCAAAGAGATCCAGAGTTTCTTGGGGTTCGCTAATTTTTATCGAAGATTCATATCCAATTTTTCTCAAACAGTTACACCCATTACTCGATTGTTGAAGAAAGGAGTGAAGTTTGAGTGGACAAAAGAAGCTGAAAATGCTTTAAATTTTTTGAAGAATTCCTTCGTCTCAGCTCCAATCTTGCTCCACCCCAATCCAGATGAGCCATATTATGTGGAGGCAGATGCTTCAGATGTTGCCATAGGAGGTATCATTTCCCAGCGTCATAAAGATACAGGTCAATTACATCCAGTGGCCTATTTCTCTCGAAAATTAACACCACCAGAGATAAATTATTCAATTGCGGATAAGGAGCTATTGGCAGTCAAATAAACTTTTCGTGAGTGGAGGCATTACATTTTGGGAGCTAAGCATAAAGTGACCGTTTACACGGACCACCGAAATTTACAGTTTTTAAAATCAGCTCGAACTCTAACAGCTAGACAACTGCGTTGGTCCCTATATTTTGCAGACTTTGATTTTGTTATCACTTTCAGACCAGGAAAAGTAAATGGGAAGGCAGATGCTCTATCTCGAATTGATACCGGTGCAGTTAGAGAGCCTCCAGAAAAAGAATTGATTATTCCACAAGAGAAGTTCATATCTGCCCTATTGTATGAAAATTTAACCAAAGAAATTCAAGAAAACTTAACATTCGAAGGAATGCTGAAGTGGTCCAAAGAAGGCCAAGGAAGAGAAATCAAAAAAGGTTTGCCATACTTTAAAGGTGCACTGTATGTTCCGACTGTGGAGCTGCAAGAAAAAATTCTTCAGGCTTATCATGACGGTCAATTGGCTGGACACAAAGGAATTCAAAAGACTCAAAATCTAATACACCGAGAATTTTGGTGGCCAAAAATGAAAACTCAGATAAGACAATATGTGTCAACTTGTGACAAATGTCAAAGAGGGAAATCAAATAGAACAGCTTCACAAGGTCTGTTAAGACCTTTTCCCACTGCACCCCATGCCTGGCATACTGTTACTATGGATCTTATAGTGGACCTCCCTAGTAGCCAAGGTTTTAACACTATCCTAGTTTTTGTAGACACTTTCACTAAAATGGCGCATTTCATTCCTTTGAAAGAAATCCCTCGAGCCTCACAGGTTGCACAGTTGTTTACGCAACACATAGTACGCGCCCATGGTATCCCAAAAATTCTAGTTTCAGACAGGGGGTCCCAATTTGTTTCTCGCTTTTGGAAGGCCTTTAGTAAAAGATTAGGAATTGATTCTCGTTACTCTACCAGTTACCATCCTGAAACTGATGGGCAAACAGAGAGAGTGAATCAAGAGTTAGAACAGTATTTAAGACTCAATTTATTCGATAAAGAGATGGAATGGCCCGAGTTGATGTGGGCAGCTGAATTTGCTTACAATAATACTGTTCATTCCACCACTGGGTTCACCCCCTTTTATCTGAACCATGGTAGACATCCTAATGTAATGTTGGGTAAAGAAGATGATTCAGTGCCTGCAGTAGAAGAGATGGTGAGGGATTTGCAGACCACGTTAGTTAGGGCTAGAAAAAACATCATTCAAGCAAAAGACTCATATAAGACTCAGGCTGATAGAAAAAGAAGAGAGAGCCCCATTTATTCGAAAGGAGACAAAGTTTGGTTATCCACTGGTCATTTACGTCTCAAAGGAAATCGCAAATTTCAGCCACGATTTATAGGCCCATTCAAAGTTGACAAGATGATCAATCCAGTGGCAGTTAAATTGCAGTTGCCAGCTCATCTAAAGATACATCCTGTTTTCCATGTCTCCTTGTTAAAGAACAATCCTCCAAATTTACGTCAAAACTCCCCTCCAATTCCTATCCAGATTAGCTCTGCAGAAGAGTATGAGGTCAATCAAATCATAGATTCCAAAATCCGTAATGGCCAGCTTTGTTATCTAATTGATTGGAAAGGTTATGGTCCAGAGGAACGATCCTGGGAGCCGCACGAGTATGTACATGCTTCAAGATTAGTGAGAAACTCTCATAGAACCTACCCAAGCAAACCTAAATTGGAGAACTGTTCCTTGAGGGGGAGTACTGTCATGACCACACAAACTTGCCAAGTCAAATCAAAGAAGTGCATGAGAAAAGCAAAGAGATATCCTCAGTGGAGACAGCAAAGCCCAAACTGGAAGAAGGTTTGCAGAGTAATCTTGCGCTTATTTCAAAGGAAGAATCAAGAAGAGAAGATCCAAGATGGCCGCTGTGAGTCCTGAAGGTTAGTTACAGTTCTAGTCTTGCAATCGGTTGGTTGCTAGGTTACGAGCTCTCCAGCTGGAAGCCTTGCACTTCAACTGAGGTCTGACAGGAATCAGCTGTGTGGAGAGAGAGCGCGCTTCAGAACAGAAACTCCTGTGAGGTAAAATTACATTTGAAGATTATATTACAGAAATCGGATAAATATTGTCAAGGTTTATTCGAAGAGTTTGATAGTAGACCGTTCCCGTGGAAGTCGGCAAGGCTACAGAGTTAATGTATGAATTAACCTTATGTTTACAAGGTTCTTGTTTAAGATATTAAAGTCAAAGAAAAAACGAACTTTAAAAGAGCAAGTATCTACAAATGTCAAGGTTATAAACAAAGGCCAAGTTTAAAGGAGAAACGAACTGTTAACAAATAAGCATTTACAAATTCAATGGTAATAAACCAAAATAGAGTTTAAAAGAGAAACAAACTTAAATAAACAAGCATTTACAACTACAAGTTATCGACAGATGTCGAAGTAAGGAAGGAGAAACTAACTGTAATTAAACAAGCATTTACAAATACAAGTATTGACAGAAGTCACAATAAGACAGGAGAAATTACATAAGCTGATTTGAAGAACGCATTATCACCAACTATATATATATATATAGCAACATAAAACCAATCTCTAACAAAGGTTGAGAAGTTCTTCCAAAATCAGTAATAAGCATTTTTTTAAGAAGAGCTATCATTTATAGAGAGAAGCAAGGCTACAGAGAACTCAGGGTGAATGAAGAAATAATAGAATTAAAGAGAATTAAGTGTTGAGAGTAGAAAGTGAAAAACTGATGTTGTATGTCCCTAGTAATTGCGACTGTGACTCTTGCAGGTGCTGTATCCAATCTTAGATGTGAAGAGGCAGACTGAGTACTGGCGTTCATCATCTCTGTGGCAGTCTCTCTACCATCCCATTCCCCTTTCCCCCTCCGGGGTACTGAGCACGAAGGATTAATATTCGTTGTGAGTAGCTCGGGTCGGGACTGAGGAGTTATCTTCTGCTTCTGAGGAAATCGAATTGAAGTATCCTGACAACTGCAGACCATAATACTCATGTTGTTGTGTGGGATTTTCTCTCTGAACTGACGGCAACACAAACCTTTGGAATAAAATTGGTATTACCTAGTTTGCGCAGGTGTTGCATCAATAGAGGTTAGCAAGGCTATGCAACTAAACAAATAGACTCATGGCCTGTGGGTTTATGTCTGTGAATTGGCTCTTTAAATTGTTGTTTTGCCTCTGTGTGAATGTCACAAGAAAATTCTGGCATAATGTGCATGTAGGAATGTGTTATAATAGTGCATAACCATCCGATGCCATTCATTGAGGTACATCAGTCATGATATGTGTTTGTTATATCTGTTGCGTCTTATGCTGTGTGTACTTCCTTGACTTTGGGGACAAAACATTTCCCATGACAAACTATACACATGATAGATAGAGGACAGTTGATAATGGCTATGCCAGATATGTAACCCATCACATTTAAAGAAATGTTGAATACCACCTCATGGTCACGTGTGTGTACTACACATAAGTCAGGCATTTGAACATGCAAGGTAGGTACAGTGTTTGTGAAACAGGGTCTCAAACCCAATACTAAAATTGTTATGTACAACACAGTTTGAGTCATGTAAATGACCTATGTTTCTCCTGTGGCTGTGGAGGACCAGCAGACCATGCTGCATGTGTTCACATATTTCTAGTGGTTCATTACACAAAGGTGTCCAGTTCAAGTGTGTGTGGCCACGTGTACCCTGTGTCAGTATTAGCCTCCATGTTGTCACAGTTACGTGCAGGTCTAGTCATGAGTCAGAGTATCCTTCAAAGCAGAATTGACCTAAAGCCAAATATAAATTAACGACACACATGGGGATAATCCAGCTATGGCACTGCAGAACTTTTATAAGGCTGACAACAGGGCAACCTTGGTGTGCTCAAAAATGTTATGGATCAGTAATAGGAAACAGGCAGCTTTCATCACAACATTTGTACAGAGGGTGGGCTCTAAAATTCCCACTGCAACAGGGAACATCAGTGCCTCTGTGCTGATTAATCTCACAGCAAGTCACCACACAAGCCCCATCAAAAAGTGGCGGCAGAAGTGAATCTGTGTGTGGACCGTCATGGCACAAACATGTTTTGTCCTTACATACACATTAGTAACCCTTGTTTGTTGTGCTGGAGGCACCGTACGAATCCATGCATACAGCCATAGCACACTGTCACTGTTTGGCACTCATGAATACATGCAAAACCAGACAAGGGATGGGGGCTGGATTAGGCCATTTGAATACATGTCCCAGAACACAATACGATAAGTAAACTGATTAAACTATACTATGCATTTGAGGATTCATCGTAGACCTACCAGACACAATACCCCAGGAGGAAAGAGAGGGCATGGAAAGCAACTATGAGACAAATGCAGCCACAGGGAACGTCTATGGTTAACGCAAAGACTGGAACCAGTCAGGCTAACGGGATGCAGGCTCTGTCAGGAACAAACATGAACAAGGCAAATACACAGTGAGCAGACTCTGACTGGGAAAAGCAGGAACAACACTGTGGGAACTAAGAACAGTTTGTGCTGTGGTCTGCAATGTTACACAATCCCCCAAGGGCTCTGGTACACAAGTGATTTGTACGCCAATGCACAACAAGGAGATTCAGAAAATGGCAGCTTCTAAGCAGTTCCAGCCAGCAGCAAGGGCAGGGCAGATTCAAATGGCTGGTCTGCATGGAAGGGCTCACAGGTGTGTGCACCTCCAATCTCTCACAAGTCCTGGAGTTGAGAATCAATTTCAAAGGGCCAACTGGACCTTTCACATGGGAAGCAATAGACAGCTGATTACAGGTCCTACCGACTACCAGGCAGTGCATTATCGGACCTGAAGTCCATGCAGACTGATGAACTATGACTATGGCATGCCATACTGAAGAGGGAAGCATACAGGAATCAGAATGGGAGTCTGGGTGTGTGTAGACGAAGATTCTCAAGGTACAGATAGTCCATTTACAAGGCCCTCTAGAGAAGGGTGGGCAGAGACTGAAAACATGGCAGTGGCAGGACTTATTACCTGGGATGGACTGCGCAGGGCATGTTTTGTGAACAATGCTTGTCATACCTGGGGCACTCGTGCTATCCATTTTCCGCTTAGATGGACTACTTGTCACACATGCTCCTTGCAGACATAGCGGATGTCACACTTACTGCTGTCAAGGGTCTGGTCATACATTCCTGTCACCAATGCAATAGCACATCCACTGCCTCATGTATGAAGCACTTTATTACCTTATGATTGATGGTGGCTTAGTTGTGTGTCATTTGCTGCAATGGACCATGTTTTCAACATGGATGTGTCTCATAGCTGTGGTCCTCTGATATTGCCCTTCAAATGTGAAAGAGACAGGATATATGTCATCAACACTGTGTCTGATGTTTGCTGTACATTCATACCCATCAAATGTGATGTGGCTTTTCAGTATCCTAATCTATATTTTGGCAATGCTCCATGAGGCTAAACTCTGATTATGATTCCTAGGGATCATGTGATGCATAAATAATTACCCAGAGCATGATTGAGTGATGACGTGAGGTGTTTAATTACATATGATAACAAAGTGGTGATGGTGAATATAGTTAGAATTTTTTGTACGATCTGTTGTCTCCTACGCAATCCTGCAGCTGTGTTTGGATGTTCCCCCTCATTTTCACAGACAGCATCCTCCTCTTCCTCCTCTTCAGGCATTTGTGGATCTTGTTCATAGAGGGGAATGTTCCTCCTCACACAAATGTTGTGCAGGATGGCACAGGTCAAAATTATCTTGCAGACCATTTCAGGAGAATATAGGAGGCTGCCTCCGGTGATGTCCAGGCACCTGAATCTGGACTTCAGGATGCCAAAAGTCCTCTCAACTATGGTGCATGTCCTACGTTGTGCCTCATTATAGGCACACTCTGCTGTTGTGCTTGGGTTGGCATTTGGGGTCATGATACATGGCTGGATCCCGTAACCCTGATCAGCTGAAAGAGAAAATGAAGGTAAGTATTTGGTTGTTGGTTGCACCGTGACTGTCACTTTGCATGGCAGTTGTTATCTTGTGTCGTCTGTGACTTATCTGTGTTTGTGGTATTGTGTGGGATCCTAGCCTTCTGTGATGTTCTTTCTGCATTGGCTTGTTTAACCATCAAAACTGGTGTTTGGCTGATTGACATGATATCAGTAGTATATTTAGAAACTTGCAGTTCAGTGTGTATCTCCCATGCGTTATGTAATGTGAAAGAAGTGTAAGTGTGCCTTCACTGGAGGTGACATGACACTTCCACACACACAATCAAATCCACTGTGGTGGTCACACGGTTGCACTATATGGCCTGAACATCCGATACAATTTTACATATATGATTGCAGGTGAAATGCAACAGTGAGGCCCTTTGAGTTGGCTAGGTGACAATGTACAACACATCTCCATAGGTTGGCAGCACTGAAGTGTTCACAGTTGACAATGCACAATTATCCCATGGGTGACAACTTCTATGCAAACCTATTTTTGTGCCCTCACCGAGTTGGCTCGTGTGCAAACGTGTACCTACAGTACTGAACTTGCTCTAGGTAAGCTGGCTAACTTGGTTGTGGGGCTGAAGGTTTTAGTGTCGGAAGGTCCATCTGCCTGTACATCTGTTGTGTATATGGGGAATTGTCTCAATCTGTATGTGTAGCAGTGTGTACTTTGCATTAGTGTCAAATCCACATGTCATCATAGCACAGTACACTTCCTTGTTGCTAGCTGGCAATGTCACCCCAGGAGTGATGTAAGATGTTGGTACTGCCTCAATGATTCCATGTCACCTTCATTAGAGTCAGCATCATCATGCTATGTGTCTCATGGTGTTTGACCTGCAGCAAAACACATTACACACCCCTTACACAGGACGTATTGCTTGGAAGGGTGTGGGATTGAGTGTTATTGATGTGATATTGAAAGGTTCATCTTCCAAGTTGTGCTGCCAGTTAAGGCCATGTCATTGTCACTGTGTGGTTTTAAATTGGTCCCATGTGGCACTAGAGTGGCATCTCTTGTTATTTGCATCTGTCATTTGTCCATAGGTGTGTATCCCACTGGGTCAGGCTATCAAACATGACTACCATTGTCACACCTCAGTGTCTTCCTGGCCACGTGTCAATGTAGTGGTGTATGTGTTGTGTGTCCTACAGGGTTGCTGTGCTGGGTGTAAATGACTAGGTTTCTGTACTTACCAACAAGTAGGCCATTGCCATATCGTCCATGCTGGAAGTACTGATTGATGGTGCTGTGGCGGAAGATGAATGAATCATGTACACTCCCAGGATACTTTGCCATGATGTTGGTGAACAATCCACGGTGAACCTGCACATTGATGGAGTGTGTGCGCTTCCTGTTGCGGTATAGATGCTCTGTTGCAGCAGGTGGCACAATCCTTACATGTGTACAGTCAATGGCACCAAGCACGTGCAGGAAGCCATTAATTTGATGAAACTCCTGTTTGGTCTTCTGCTGCTTCTGCTGTGTGTTGGGGAAGCTGATGTGGTGGGGTGTGAGGGAGATGATGGCATCCAGTACCTTGGGAAGGAAGGTAGAGAATGAGGGCTGTGAGATCCCGGCAACCAAGGCACCAGTGGTTTGAAAAGAGCCACTTGCCAACATGTGCAGGACAGCTAGCAGCTTGGTCTCTGGTGGAATGATGTGGGGTGTCTGCAAGCTGGGTGCCAACTCTGTCTTAATGGGTCTCAGCAGCTGCTGTATGGCTTGCCAGTTTAGTCTGTACCTCTGGATGATGTAATGTTCCCTGAGGCCCTGAAGGGTTGTCCTGGTCCTGAATATCCTCTCCTGCCTTCTGCGTTGCCTTTGGGGTCCCATTTGGTGTGGTGGTAGCTGCTGCTGTTGCTCCTGTGCTCTGCGTCTTCGTGCATGCTGGATGAATAGCACCTCCATGTTTTCCTTTTGGAGCTATGATGTTGCTTCTGTGAGTTTTCCTTAAGTAGTGGTGTGTTTGCCCCATTTTAACACCTGCCTTGACCCAGGCATTAATTTTTGGTGTAAACCGGGATTTGCGCCTTTTTCTGGCTCCACCTACCAGATGTGCGCCTTTTTTTTGTGGTTGAATAAATATGGCGCACGGTTGTTTAACTCATTTTGTAGATGCGAATGCCTACCTTGCATCTCATTGACGCAAGGCGGTTCCACACATCCAGAAAATGGTGCCCACTGGGATATTTTGACGTTAGACGGGTTCTAGCGTCAAAGTATCAATATGGTGCTAAGTTTGCGCCGAATTAGTGCTAAAAAACATGACACTAATCCGGCGCAAAGGGAGTATAAATGTGGGCCTTGGTGTTCCAATCATTAACGAAATGGAAGGATGCACAAATTTTCCCACTGCTTGATGAGAACCTCTTTGAACTTTTTCACGGGAAAAGAGTCTAAACATCTTGCATAAGGCACCTTCAAGTATAGCCCTGTAGGCAAGCCATGGATGATAGATTTTCAACCATTCACGTTGAAAGCAACGTTTTTGATTTCCCTGCTGAATGCAAGAAACTTGTATGATATCTCTGGTGTCCAGGAAGAGTGCAAAATTGGTAGCATAACTCATCTGATTTTGATGATGAAACTGTGCTGAGTCTTGGGACATCCATGTGTTCTCTTATAACTAAGATGTATGAAATCTTTCATTGTTTCAAACATGCAATAGAAGCCTTTGGGGTGCCAGTGGTTGTATACAGTATGCACAAAACCCAGAATCAAGCAATGCTAAATGTTCTTCTGTGGTATAGTTGAATCTACCACAACACATGCTGTCAAAGGGTCTCATGTGGCTAACCGATGAGTGAAAAAGTCCTCTATCTTTCGCTGTTTAACGTTTTGAGGTCCAAAGCCTCTGGTGTCCGCCGTCCTGCTGTGTGTGAATAGTGATCCTAGTGAAATATACAAAAATATAAAGATCCTCAGGTAAATTACTTTATCATTACAAAAAATTGGGGCAAAAAAAGAATACTGTAATTTTCTCCAATAAAGCAAAAAAAAGTCAAGAAATGCAAGTTAAGAAATCCAGTACCTCCATAAATTATCCCAAACTCTTTGAAGAAGTAGGCTAGACATAGCCTGATGTTCTGTACTATTAACATGCAACACACTTCCAGAACGTCTAAACTCCAAATAAATGGCAGGATTTTCTTTTACTATGAACATGTCCTATGCAAATCTGTTCCAAACATTTGTGCAAAATCACATAGATATATCATTAATAAGAATACAATTTTCAAAGTTCAACACAAAGGCTACTTCTCTCTTGGCATTCAATAGATGTATGTCTATGAGCACAGGAGCGAGCAGGCCTCAACAATACTTATGCCCAGATTTACTGAACTTTCATGCACTGCAACATAGGAAGGGAAAATGCTGTTCTGTGTTGCTTGAAAGGGCGAGAGCAGAAATGTGCCATATTTACAAAAATATAACACATTTCTGCTGTCTCTCAGAACTGGCTACTATGTGCTGCCTAGCACCAATGCAGACACCATAGTTCAAGGGTGCCTGTGTTACGAATAAGATTCCTTTTGTGAAGGAAGGAATGCCTTACTTCTCATAAACAATCTGTAAAGGCATATTCCTATTTCTATGTGTGATGAATAATGCAGCAAACATGGAAAGAGTAAGTAATGAGGTGAAATAAAGATATTTCTCCTCAATATGCCTGGGTCCGGGAGGCACACCATTTGGACACAATCCCAGGATTATTGACCTTAGTAAATCTAGTACTGCATCAAAATCCATGGGTATATGCATTGGAATACCCTGGCTCCATCCAATGAATACCTTCCCAATGCAAGGTAATCGAAGGCAGCACTATTCGCTGCCTTATGTTACTTTGGATTTACTGAACCATGCAAAACCACACCAGGTGGTTCTGTGTGGCTTAGTAAATAACAGTTAAGATTTGAATTGCCTTGTGCTGAATTGTATCACACAGGACAATGCAAGCCCTTAGTAAATCTGGCACTCATTGGGTTAACACACCTGATGTTGGGCTGCTGGAACGGCAGGTCACGGGTTTGAATGCTGATGCAGCTCTTTCTTCCTCCCAAGATAAAATGAGGACCAAATAGTTGGGCAAAATTACCACCAATCTTTAACTTTGTAAATAATAAAATATTAGTTGTTTCATCCAACATCAAGCAGTCCCTGTAAAAATGGCAATTGAACCAGGCCGATGCGGGAGGGCATCAAGCTATTACTAAGAAGCTGACACAAAAACAGTATGGACTTTGAAATGACTGTGTGTCCTACCATTATAATATACTTTCAAATATTATTTGATACACTACAATGCGTTGAATGTTGAATATGTGGGATGATGTGCAATGTCCTGCAAAGAAGTCACTCTTACACAGTCCATCTTTATAGCAGGCTTTAAAACCAAACCTTCTAGGCTTTCTCTTCTGCTCTAAAACCCCCAGCATATCAAGTGTTAAATCCACTATAAAATGTAAGGACTGTTGTTGAATTTTACCTGGCTAACATGCTTTATAAGATACATAATTTGTTACTTATTTCCATTACATTTTTTGGGGAAGATACAAATGGATCTATATCACTCCTGTATTCTTCAACATCTAGGAATATCTAAGCAAATTGACGTATCCAGACAACATTTTTGCTGTTAGCCCTCAGGAAATTATATACTACATACTAAATGAAAGACCGAGAATGATTGACAGTAAAAATGAGTGTTTGTGAGTGTGCAAGTCAGTGTAAGCAAGTTACTGCAAGGAAATTACAGAATGAGTAACAATCAGTGAGAAGAGTGACTGAGAATGAGAATGAGTGTTAGTAAGTGGATGTAAGTGAGCATGAGGGATTGAAATGTGTTGTGTTCAAGAGTCTGCCATTTTTTCAGGAATACAGAAGGAAATTCTTAGTATAACACATTATCAAAGTACTTGGCTTTAGTATATTAGATCCAATGCTTGGCACTGGCTTACTAGAGGTGTAAATCCTGGCATATGGGACACCCATGGCAAAATACTGACACAGGAATAGTAGATATAATTTGTGGCATAGCGTGCATAACTGGTACAATACTGAAACCCAGGGCAAAATATGAACACTGGCAAACCAGAGGTAATTCTTGGCGTGTGTTTCACCTGTGGAAAAATAATGGTGCTGACCTACTGGAGGCAAATCTTGTTATAAAGAGCACATGTGGGAAAATGCGTGTTATGGCACATTGGAGGTAGCTCTTGGCATATGGGAGGATGGTATATACATATCAGACAGAGGCAAACATGACAAAATTCTCATCCTGATATACTAGAGGTATACTGTTATTCTGTTTTGTGCGCTGACAGTTCTGTAGTTTGCTGTAAGTTAGTAAAGTGTCTGTAAACTGCAATGAAATCAAGCTACCAGTTGGCAGATAAGTGGTGTCAGGAGTTCTGTTTCTATCTACCTCAAGCTAATTATTCATTTTGCCCAAGTGAGGCAAACTTTCACATGAGGAGATGTGACCTAGTTGCTAGAGCTACCAACCCCTCACATCATGGAAACCAGTTTCAAAACCCAGCCCTGACCCCACACCCTTTGAATCCATGGCAAATCACTTAGGCCCTAAATTTGACAATGGCGGTAAATGCCGCCTACCGCCGCCTACCGCCGCTGCAATGGCTGCCAAAAGACCATTGCGACGGCTAACATCCGTCCGCCATGATATGACCACAGCTGGATTTTCACCACAAGAAGGGCAAAAATCCAGCAGTGGCCACAGTGGCGGATGGTGTTAAGATGGCACTGCTACCACCAGCAGCGCCACGCAAGTAGACTGCCGCCAGCCGTATTATGGCAAATAATACGGCCTGGCAGTGTTCTGCTGGCGGGCACTGCTGGAGGTAGCAGCGCCTGTCCCGTTCCCTGCCAGAAGACCCCCTTGATGCAGGTATGTCGGGTTTCTGACAGGAGAGGGGGTGGGAGTGGGGGGTGTTATGTGTGTGTGTTGCGGTGTGTGCATGAATGTGTGAGTGTGTGTGTGGATGTGAATGAGTCTGTAGTGTTGTTTGCGTGTTCACGTGTGAGAATGCATGTATGAATGGAAATGTGAAAGCGTGTCTGCGTGTCAGTTTGAATGTTTGTATGGATGTGTGCGTGAATGAATGGATGAATGCGTGTATGCCTGTGTGAGTGATTGTGTGAATGTGTGGTGTGTGCCTGCAAGTGTGCGTGTATGGGGGAGGAGGATTGGAAGGAGGAGCGTGGATGGCGGGGTGGGGGTTGTCTGGGGAGTGTTAGGGGGGTGGGTAGGCCTTCTACCAGTGACAGGGAAGGAATTCCCTGTCACTGGTAGGGCCTACTGCCATGGTTTTCGTGGCATTACAAATGCCACGAAAACCATGGCGGTAGGCAGGGTCATAATTCCACCGGCGATACAGTGGCAGCCGCCGGGTTGGAGATTGTTATCTCGGGCCTGGCAGCTGCTACTGCCATGGTGGTCGGTGTGGTACATTGGCGGGTTGGCTTCAGCCAACCCGCCAATGTCATAATGTGGCGGTATGTACCACCAGCCTGTTGGTGGTACTACAGCCACATTTACACCGACTGCCGGGGTCATAATGACCCCTCAATGTCCTCTGAAAAACAAATGTACAACTACTCTGAGTTTGTAGTGAGGTAGTCTTATCACCTTGGGTCAAGTTTGTGCTATGGAAAACTGCAAAAAACAGTGGCGCTATAAGGTCATACACCGAAATTTAAAAACAAAGCATTCATGTTTAATATGAGAAAGAAATACCCATCTACTGGCTGAATTAAAGAAGGATGAAACTAGAAAACTTTAGATCAACCACAGCTTTCCTGCTTCACCAAATTGTGTGAACCCAGGTAAGTAATTCATTTCATAAAGCCTAGTTCTACTTTATTACAGAGGGGAGCACTTTCAAATATGTGAATTCAGGATGTGTCCTGTACAAAACCCTCTTTTGAGTTTGATTTCACAGACTTTACAATTTTGCTTTATCTATAAGAAGAAACTAGGCCCCATAAAGTGTACACATGACAACTGACGTGCGCAGATTATTTCATTGAAAAATGCTTGAACTAGTCCACTGCAGGAATTTGACACACTGGTGAATTATGGGCATGGTTGGGTTAATTTCCTTCACTTGACCTAAGGCAGTGGTGTGGAACAAATTTCAGAGTGGGGAACTGCCATCAGTGTTATGTCACTGAAGTCATAGCAACTGTGAAAACCTTAAACTGTATGTTAAGAGAACAAGTGTAGCAAATGAGCTGGTTTCATTCATTCAGCAGAAGAGCAGTAAGGATGTGTTTTGTAGCTGTGGTACATTTTGCAGCACACTACTGCACATATATTACTGAAGCATGCTGTGGTTGCACACTTTCATGTACCAACAGTTAATTTTCTATTGAATTAACCACTAAATTAGAAGAGACATGCCGTTTTACTGATTGAACTATACATTACTTAAACAATAATGTTGGAAATAGGGTTTCACAATATTTATCATTTGCGCATCACCAAGTGCTTTGATTGGTTTTGACCGATTTAAAATCTTTCTTTCCATCATATTTCATAATTAGAAAAAATGCACTTTATTTGTGCTTTCCTGACAGCTAAAATATATGACATATTTCGTGCAGTTCATTGACACTTCTTTCAGTGTAGCTGAGAGTTCTACATTCTACAGACCCCTTTCACGTTGCCTGTATCCCTGCAAGATTGTGACATAGTTCACTTTGCAAAATCCTCCTACTTTGTTTACAGCCAGAGAAAGAAAAGTAAACACCAATCTCCATGTTAGAAGAACGCGCACCAGTTTGACAGAAGACATAGCCTGACATTTGATCTCTATCTTTGAACGCTCAACAAATGGTACATGATGTAACCATAGTGTAAAGGCATCTTTAATTCTCTTTCACTTTCTGGATTTTAGCATGGTTATTTTGGGGCTCCTGCAACATCCCAAGCGCCTACTTTCAACGCCTACGCATTGTCTTTACTGAAAAAAAATAATGTTTGTTAGTGGTAGAGTTTAAAGCAACACTGCAAAAGGGCACATTGCAAAATATGAAATTCCTTCTCTGTCTGTAAGAGCGGACAAGTCCGTGACATGAGTCAGGTCCCCTTTTTTTTTGTGTGAACAATACTTTTGGCCAGTCTTGCTTTTTGAGAGACTAGCATTGGCTAATTTATGACAGTGAGCATTAAATTGGACATTAAATTGGTCAAAAGGGATTTTTTTTAACCATTTTTAAAATACCATGGACATACATGCTTTGTTCATTTTGAAATTAAGTGTCACTCAAATGCATTATAATATTACATCACTTTATGACCCTTTTTTTCCAAAGTTCAGATTTCAACACTAATTTAACACTTTGGGGGTCATTCTGACCCTGGCGGTCCATGACCGCCAGGGCCGGGGAACCGCGGAAGCACCGCCAACAGGCTGGCGGTGCTTCCAGGGACATTCTGACCGCAGCAGTAAAGCCGCGGTCAGAAAAGGGCAACCGGCGGTTTCCCGCCGGTTTACCCCTGGCCCAAGGAATCCGCCATGGCGGCGCTGCTTGCAGCACCGCCATGGGGATTCCGACCCCCTTCCCGCCATCCTGGTCCTGGCGGTAAATACCGCCAGGAACAGGATGGCGGGAACGGGTGTCGTGGGGCCCCTGGGGGCCCCTGCACTGCCCATGCCACAGGCATGGGCAGTGCAGGGGCCCCCTAACAGGGCCCCATTAAGATTTTCAGTGTCTCCTGTGCAGACACTGAAAATCGCGACGGGTGCCACTGCACCCGTCGCACCCCTTCAACTCCGCCGGCTCCATTCGGAGCCGGCTTAATTGTTGAAGGGGCTTTCCCGCTGGGCCGGCGGGCGGCCTTCTGGCGGTCGCCCGCCGGCCCAGCGGGAAAGTCAGAATGACCGCAGCGGTCATTTGACCGCGGTACGGTCTTTTGGCGGTTCCCGCCAGGCGGGCGGCTTCTGCCGCCCGCCGGGGTCGGAATGACCCCCTTTATCCAAAAAACTTCAAGGCTCGTAATAGAACTGGACAAGCCGCCACTGGTAATCACTGTGACAGATATTTCAAAAGAGGGCCCCAGAAATCCTTGTATAAATTAGTAAAAGCATTTGAGAGGCGTTCAATGGCGAGAATCCTCCACATTTTTCATGAACCAAGGTGCCAGTAGGGGAGGGAAGTTCCTTTTTCTTTTTTCTATTACACTTTTTATTGCTTTTATATTGGACCAACATAAACATTACAATAACAACCTGGAGCTCAAGCCACGGGACCGCCTCATGGGCATAAAAAAACAGAAGAAATCTGCTTGGTGGCATATCTAACATTGGTAGGAGGCAGTCAGTATTGTTACACACATTCAAATAGTCATGGCCACTACATGCTTGTACATTCATTATGAATCTGATTTTTCCAAACACACTTCCCAGATTTTGCGAACTTTTGGTGGGACCCCCTTCGCCTTATAGACCAGTTTCTCCAACGCTGCGCATAGGTCTATTCCATGTATCCATTCTCGCCGGGTGAGGACCTTCCTTCTTACTCCAGTGCCTAGCAAGATCTCTCTTTGCCACAATGTATTCTGCTGCTAGGGGTATGCGAGTTGCCCCTGAGTCCCCCACTTAAAAGTGTGCTACTGGGAATAATAAATTAAGGTCAAGGTCTAATGGGATTCCCATCCCACATGACTGTTGATCAAGGCTCAATATGTCTGCACCCTGGACCCATCTATATTACATATAAAAAGGTGCCCGGAGAGAAGCCACAGCGCAGGCACCTCGGTGTCCGGTCCTACCCATATGCCAAAAGCTGTTCCAGGAAATAGAAGATCCTATGGAAATATTTGAATTGTATCAGGCGTAGTCTCCTTGATATTGTAAGCGCCCTTCGGGCCATCTGTACCTCCACCCAGTCCACATTGTCCAAGTCACCAACGTCTCCTCCCACCTCAATCTCAGAGCACCTACAGCATCAGGCATATTTGTAACTAGCGATTTGTAGAACGTGGATATACCCCCACCCACCCAGGGCGTCAGTCACTAGCTTACAATACAGTGAGTTGAATTCGGGGAGGGCAGCCACCCTGTCTGTGTGGTGCTCTGAGGCATGCCGCATCTGTAGGTAGCAATAGAACTGGGAGTGATGGAGACATAATTCCTCTGGCAGTTCCTTGAAGGTGCACTTATGGCCATCCCTCCAGACATCTCCCAGGGTGGAGATGCTGATCAAGTCCCAAAGTTGGAATCCAGTCAGCCGTGCCGTCTTGGACAGCCACATCCCATGTCACAAAGGAGTGGCCATTGGGAGTGTACCCTGGCATTATATATGTCGGAGCATTGAATACCAACAACCAACTGAGACCCGAGTTATAGGCGGGAAAGAGTGCGGGGACCCCTGGCAATATAATAGAGAAAGTAATCGTGGGGCTGTAGAACTGCGATTTCTAGTCTGTGTGCAGGGTCCCCTCTGTCTGTGTGGAACAAATCATGTATTGATATTAGCTGTTAGGCCCAGTAGTGTAAACGGACATCTGCCTCTCCCAGCCCCCCTTCATATGGTGGGCGGCGGCATTTTACAAACAAGGCTCTCTGGATCTTCCCGACAAAAAGAAATGTGGTCAAATGCGAGTGGAGTTCACTAAAAAATTATGGCAGTATCTCTGAGGGGCAGTGCTGGAGCACATATAGGAGGTGGGGAAGAGCTACCATTTTAAACAGACCTCCTCGGCCCGCAATCAACAGTGGGAGCTTGGACCATTCTGCCATCTCACGCCTCGTCCATGCCACCAATGGGAGAATATTAAGGTCCCAGTATTGTGACGGGGACAATGCAACAGTCATGCCCAGGTATCGGAAGCTATCACCCACTATTCGTAGCCTGGGATCTACCCAATCATGTGATGCTAGCCCCCGAATAGGTACTAGCGTAGATTTGGTCCAATTGACTCGTAAACCTGAGGCTGAACTATATATGTCCAGAATCGCAATAAGTCTTGAAAGGGTATAGGGAGGGCCATAGATAAAGAGAAGCCTATCGTCAACATAGATCAAGAACCTGTCCTCCTCCCCCTCCCCCAGTCTGAACCTAGCATCAATGCAGATAAGTTCTGCAAGGGGCTCCATGACTAGCACAAATAAAGGCGAGGGGGGACGACCCTGGTGGGTGCTCCGATCGATCAGAAAGCAGGACGAGAGTGCCCCTCTGACCTAGACCTGGGCCATAGCCCAGAATAAAGGACCAATACCCATTTGCAAAAGTGGGGCACAAACCTCATCTTATGGAGTGCTATGAATAGGTAGGGCCAGTGCACCATATCCAATACTCACTCTATATCAATGAGGAGCAGCATCACCTCTTCCCTCAGCTCTCCTGCTTGGGGCAGGACCACGTGCAATGACTGAAGACAGTGGTGGGTGCCTCGGTGGGGCATAAAGCCATTTTGGTCTGCATGCACTATGGAGTGGACCACCATCACCAAGCAACCATCCAGAACCTTTGCCAGGACCTTTATCTCTACTTTAATGAGGGGTATGGGCCGATAAGATCTGAGGGGTCCGGCAGCTTGTCGGGCTTCAATATAACTGTGACCGTAGCCCCCCTCAGGTCCGGAGGGAGAGAGCCTTTGTGGAACGCTCTATTGTACATCGCTAATAAGGAGGTATTAACAGGGTTGCATACTGTTTATACAGCTCCAGTGGGAATCCATTAGGGCCTGGGGCCTTTCCTGACACCATGGCTGAAATCGCTCACTGGATTTCCTCCACTGTGAGTGGTTCGTCCAAGTCCTCAGACCCTGAGTGCGATAGTTGCCTTGTTGGGGTATCAGAAATGAGGGGAAGCTCCATTTCAACTGCTGGGTGTACTCTGGCCACATAGAGATTCTGAAAGTGAGAGGCAAAGCATTGCACCCGGGCCACCGCACCAGTTATTGTTTCACCTGTCGCAGATCGCAGGTCTCTGAGCATAGTAGAATGACGGTCTGCAGTCGCCAGCCAATATTGCAGCTTGCCCTCCTTGTCACCTATCTCGTATATCCTGCCTGTAGAATGGAGTCTGCTAAGTCTGGGTGTGCCCAGAAAATTATGCCGGAGTTCCAAGTGCACCCACATCAATTCTCACTGCTTTGCCTGGGTGTGGGAGGATCAGATGGCAGCCTCTAGGACCCTGATCTCACCTTCTAGGTATAGTATATCTGCCTCACGCAGCACGTTCAAACCACCGATTGGGGAGAAGGCCCGGCCTCTAAGGACTGTCTTAAATGCTTCCCAGAGCATTACTGGGGAGGCTGCTGAGCCTTTGTTGAGATTGAAGTATTCTGTTATAATGTTTCTAACTTCCTCCATGCATTTAGTCTCCCCAATCCCCTCTCTCCTTGGTTGTCCCTAGCCACTGTCAAGAGCACTGGCGAGTGGTCCAAGAGAACTTAGAGGAGCATTCAGGACCCAGATGTCAGTCCAAGGTCTGTGGCTGGGAGAAAGAAATAGTCTAGGCATGAGGATGTGCCATGTGGGGGGAGAATAGTAGGTATAGTGGCATTCATGGCAGTGGTGGAATCTCCAAACGTCCACCAATCCTAAAGCCTCTGCCCAGGACCTAAGCCTAATCGTTCAGGGCCCCCGTTCTGGGTGTCGTGTCTGCCTCGGGGTCCATCAAGGCACTGAAGCCACCTCCCATTATTGTGAACCCAGAGGTGGCCACTGTCAGGTGACCTGCCACTGCCTCATGGGATACCCCTAGCAGCTGTGGTGGCACACATATGCTCCCCAGTGTCCATGCCTGTCCATCCATCATGCCATGTAGTATAATGTACCTCTCTGACTGGTCATGCTATACTGCACTAACCAGCAGTGGGAAGGTGTGGTATAATAAAATTGCCACTTCCCTGGAAATCCATGTGTAACCCAAGTGAAAAACGCAGGAGCATCCGTAGAAGCCAAAGAAGGAGCAACGGGTCCCCAGTAGGTGGGTCTCCTGTAGAAGAACCACCATGGGGGCCTAGCTCCTCACATATGCCAACACCACCCCTTTTATCATTGAGGTTATTGGCAATCCATGTAATGATGTTGTGTTCCCCTATGTGACCTGCCATTGTTGGTATTAGTAAGAGGTTAAGTAGTGTGCGTATGTCCACATCAGAAATGTGACAAAGTCAATCCTACCCAGGAGCTCGTGTTACTGGAAATAAAACATATGAACTCTCCAATGTGGTATGGATGGTGGTGCACAGACAACCACCAGTCCCTACGTCCTCTCCCCTCCTTACACTTGCCCCTTGAAGCATCTGTCACCCTAGAAATGAAAACATAAAAAAACGTAACAATCAAAATTAACTGAGGGTGGGATTCCTAATAATTAAGAAAAGGATATGGCAGTCTGTCATGACCCAGGAGGGAGAAGTTCAATATGGAGCTAGGAATATAATCACTTTTCTCTTCCATGGTCTTTTTTCATGTCCGGGGAGCCCTCCGCCAAGGTCAATCGCTGCCTGTGAGAGTGGAAAGGCATAGTGTTGTCAGATCTGTTGAGGTGTCTACCCCTTTTTTTGTCTCTTGAGCAGCAGCTTCCAAGTCATCGATGCTTGATCTCTGCCTGGTCCCAAAAGTGGACGCTCCTTGGCCCAGGAACTCTCCAGTGTGTCAAAGAATAAAGCCTTATTGTTGTGGGTGACCTTTTGTCTGGCCGGGAACCACAACATGCATGTGATCTGCATTGCGCAGAGTTTCTCCTTAACTGCCTGAAAAGTGTGCTGCTGCTGCTGTACCTTCAAGGTGTAGTTGGGGAACAGCATGATTAGTTGTCCCTGGCAGAGTAGGTCTCCCCTCTTGTGGGCCTCTCGTGAGATCATGTCCCAGTCAGTAAAGTTGAAAAGCTGGGAGATGATTGACCCACGGCGAGTGGGGAAGGGGGAGGCAGCAGCTGCTATGGCACCAGGGACCTGTGTGCTCTCTCCACCACAAAGCAAGCCGACAGGAAGTTCTGTGGGACCAGCCGACAAGTAGTTCAGTGAGACCCAGGAGCAAAGCCAGTAGGAGAAGAAGGCCATGGGGCGAAGGCCCTCAGAACCCTCTAGGACTTCCACTATGCAGATGTTGTTGTGCCTGGACCTGCCCTCAGCATCCTCTGCCCTTGATTCCAGGAATCCCACCCTCTGTCGGAGTAACGTCAGTTCTGTTAAAAGAGATCTGGTAGTATACTCCACCACCAACAGCCATCCCTCGGTTTCCATGACCCTCTCCACCGTCTTTCGAAGAAGTAGCGAGAGGCCTATGTTCAGTTTCCCTATCTTAGTTTCAATAGATAACAAAGGCAATAATAACCAGGAAGATAGTCATAGGATTAGGGCGCTCACAGTAAGTCCATACAGTAACATTACAACTTATTCATGGCACGGTGCTCCTGGCAAGAGGATCTTCCTTAATCCTCCAATGTTTCAAGGGAAACTCACAGTGAAAAAAAAAAATGTCAGGGCACTCATGAATCCAAAGTAGTGTATCCAATCTTCATTGAGAATGACAATAGTTTCTTGTAGACATCGAGTCCATTTAATTGTACAGTATGCAGTTCAGCATATCAAAAAAAGGCAGTCCTTGAAGACAAAATTACTGTAGAGATCACGGCCAATAATCTTGTAGCAACCACAGCCAACACGTGTTTTATCCTATGAGAAAATGTTCTCGTAAGGACTTCATCAGGGCTGAAAGTAAATGATAGCAGTGACTATATATGTAACATGTATATCAGAAATGGTCAGAGCAGAGCACGACCAATTCAAAACGTGACAATGGTGAGCATACGCAAACATGCCTATTGTGACTTTTGTGACATTAATCAAAATTAAAGTTAATGATTAAATTTAATTTCAATAGATGAATGGGAGTCCTAGATAGGCTCTGATAAGGGTGGGCCCAGCGTCAGGGCTCATTGCCGCCCTCTTTCCAGTCCAAGGCAGGCTTGGTGTACTTATTGGTCTTCCCCTGGAACCGGGACTGTGGCCTTATCTTTGCCCATGGCTCAGCTTTTCCCCCTCAATTTAGGAGCCACCAGTGAGCCATTGGTTTCCTGGGATAGGCTCCTCCGGAGTTGCCAATGTCAGTCACGAAGATCCAAGTCGCTACTCCGCTTCAGGATCTTTCTAGCTCTGAATCCCCAGCCAGATGGGCAGGAGCTATGCGTCTGCTGTGAGCCCACAACTGGTGGCCAGGGGCAAACGTTTGTGACACAAATTGTTATACGTGGCCCTTTCCGGTGAGTGCACAGCACCTCTCAACCAGCTCTCTAGGGCACGGCCATCTATCAGCCAATCCCAGTCTCGGTGGAGGGGAAGGGAAGGCCCCTTGACCAACCCGGATAGTACTCCAGCACGGTGGGGCCCATCCAGGGTACAGATGGTCTCCCCTTGTCCTCTCAGTAAGGCGAAGGGCTGATGAGGCTGGACATGAGGTGCCTCTAAGGGGCTGCACCACTCTCAGTGTCTGCCCCAGCTGCCCAGGGTCCACTGGCACCCCAGGCAGGGTACTGGCTTCCGTCTGCCTCCTCCGCAGCACCGAGTGCCCTTGCCCAGAGCACTGTGTATTAGGAATGCTTAGGAGGCAGTGCAGCAGATTGGTTCCAGCCAGATGTCTCTGAGGAGCTGCAGGGTTGCGGCAAACTCTGGGCTCAGTAAGGTGGCCGCACTGCTATATGGGCCTCTGTTGCCCTCCTGTGCGGCTGCTGCAACCACTTGGTCCACCCTCAGCAGAACTCTACTCTCGGCTCTGAGCAGTTCAGGGATGGCCACCAGGTTGCATGGATCAGGACTCCCCAGCCTCTCGAGTCAAAGAGGCAGTTCTCCCCGGGCAGAGCAGGCCCAGGCTGCACAGGAGTCACTGCAGCCACTGGAGTCTGGGCCTCCTGTCAGCTGGATTTTGAGTCCACAGGGGCGAAGAAGCAGCAGCGATCCCTGCCACACCTCCCCCAGAGACTCCCAACAGCTTTGCTTCCCATCTGGGCAAAAGTGCCAACCCACCAGCGGCCTTCCTCACAGGCCCAGCATGTTTCTCAGCTCATTTGCTGTTAGGGGTGACAACCCTTGAAGATCTCGCCATGTGGGTAGACAGTGTCTTAGCAGGGCAAACCCCCCCCCCTCCGGATGCCTCCTGGTCCAGTTGGCCCTGTGCAGGTCCCCGGGCTGGGAGGCCTCCCTCGCTCTGAGGCTTGTGATGCAGAAACCACTGGCAATGCTACAGGCAGGGCAGGCAGAAGACCCCTCCCTAGAAGCCCCCCACTCATCTGCTACACTGGGGTTGGGGGTGCCATATAAATGCTCCGGAGGGGTCAAACAGGTACAGATTGTGTCCGATTGTCAGGGTCAGACGTGAAGCTCTCAGATTAAGCACCCACCATCTTGACCACTGGCCACACCTTCCTGGAACTCCTTTTTCAACTGGCTGCTATGGTAGTTTTAGCCCCTCCCAAATAGATCCACCTTAGTAATCTGTCTGCCTTTGTTTGGAATTTGTACTTGAGATGACGAAGCCCTAATAATAGTTTGTCAATACAGATCAGGGCAGGGTATCCCATGAGTGTTTTCATTGCTTCTAAAATTTCACACCAAAACAATCTAAGAACTGGGGAGTCCCACCAGATGTGCTTAAAGTCCCTTAGCATTCTTCAAGCACTCCCATGAAGTTTTGAGGGTAACATTTCTTCACTGTAGTTGGCTACAGATACAATCGTAAGCTATTTTGTAGTGAAGCTCCCGCTCCAGTGTACTATGTGTGTGCTTCATAATATCTATCCAGCGGACAGACACTCTCTCTCCTTTATTGGTTTCTTAAGGACCACTGACTAATGGGTTCAATGAGGGTGCTGGGAACTGTTGGATGTTTGTAGCAATGAAATAAAGCAATGTGATATGGACTTTTGTGGTCCTAGCCTCTTTAACACTAGTTTCTGCCTCTGGTCCCTATTGCCTTTAATTCCGGATGCACTACTCACTGGCACAGCTGTAGGCACTGATGGCATTCTGTTAGGTCTAAGTGAAACTTCTGTTTGCATTCAGAGTAGGAAAGCATCTCAGGTGTTTGCTGAAACGATTGGTCCAGGTACTAGTGTGACTTGCGTTCCTGGACTGGGTTACCCATACTGTCTCCCTGAGCTCCCTCATCATCGTCCTCAATACAACTGCTAGCGCACAGCAGACCCTTACTAGAGTCTGCATCAGAAGCCTGTGCTGAGACTGATACAAGAGACAGTGACAACAGTACAATTGATCCAGGTGTCCCTGTGGGTTATACCACAAAAGACCACAGCTCAAGGTCTGTAGACAATCATTAACTGTGCTGTCTGCCATTAAGAGCTTAGGAAGAGTTTGGTAGGAGCTCAGCAGGGTTCACCCAAAACAAAGAACTGTGGGGGCACACTTGATACTATGACCCCCACTGCCGCTGACACAGTGTTAGACATTTAAACCGCTGAGGTGATCTGTAGCAATTGGGAGGTGGATCTAGAAGTAATCAAGCACTGGGAAGAGTATACCTGCGGGCATTAGGAAAACTCAAGGGACCACAAGGGAGCAGATCTTACGGACAAAGGACAATCAAATAACAAACTTCTCCACAAGTGCAAGAAGTGGCAAACTAGAGCACAAACAAGGCTCCTAAGGGCAGGGAGCTCATCCACTAGGCCTACTGGAACCAAAGCCTCACTGAAAAACTACTGAAAAAGCACTGCTACTATAGCATCTAGAGTAAACAGGAATGCAAAGGCATATACGCAAGTAAGAAAACTGTGCTACAGCGATGAGGATGCCACAGAAGCCTGCAGTGTCTGCCAGTTTGATACACTTTGATGAATGACCAGAGAAAGTTTGAGAATTTCTGAAGGCAATGACGGAACACTTCACTTTCCGCCCAACACAGTTTACTCTAGGTAAGACCAAGGTAGGTTGCCTGATTAATTGCCTTTCTACAGATGCTCTCTCCTGTGCAAAGCCCTTGGTCACTTCCTCTGACCCATGTCTGGACAATTATTCACTTTTTATGGAAACATTTCAAACAAGCTTCTGTAGGCCTAATCAACAATATACTGCTGATGAAGCTCTGTGTGATGCCTAGCAGGGGTCTCAAGTAGTAATTGCCTACTTGATCTATTTCAGGCGATTTGGCCATAGAAACTCAATGGGCAGAACAAATTCTCTGACTCTGTTTCGACACAGGTTAAAGGAAGAAATTAAAGACAAATGAGTGCATGTTCCTTGTCCTGTCACGTTACTATATAGGGCAGTTTCTATTGTTTCATTTGAGCTTCGCTTAAAGAGAGATGGGGCAAACTGAGCAATTTCCCATGTACTTCCAGGCCCCTACCTGTTCCAAGATCCGAGCCGCCCAAGAGGGTGGAACCTTCTGAGGAACCTATGCATATAGGCTCAATTTGAGGGCCTTCATCAGAAAATGAGAAACAGAGACTTTGTAGTAAGGGCCTATGTTTATATTTTGGAGAACAGCGTAATTTGATTAAGGATCATCCAATCTGTCTCTCTAGGCTGACAGGAAACACCTGAGAGAAACTCTACAGAGGAAGAGAAATGGCATACAAATAGGTTTCCTCAAATATCAGTGTCAAGATTTATCCCCGAAGTAGAGAATCAGTTATTCCTACTGTCTGTCACTTTACATCTTGGGGAAATGAGTAAGGTCTCCACTATGGTACTATCGGATTCTGGAGCAACTAGAAAAGTTTTGGACTCCACCTGGGCTTTAAGTCATCAAATTTCAAGAAGCTAGAACAAGAATTTGGAAGTGATTCAGCTTGTGGATGGAACTCTTCTAGTGTCAGGTCAGGTGCTACAATGTCCCTCCAACTTAACCATAGCAGCATTCAATCATCAAGAAAGACTGAGTTTTACCTTAATGCTTCACCTAATCATCCGGTCATTCTGGGCCTTCTGTGGTTGTGCTTACACAATCTCTACCTCAACTGAAATAGTTGGCCGATCTTTTTAAGTTTCATATATTGCAATGAAAACTTTTTGGGGAAATCTGAAGAATCTACTGAAAATTTTGAAGATGGAAAGCAGAGGCGGTAGATCAATTGTGGGACTATAACTGCAGTTCCTAAACTGTATCATGAATTCCTGGATGTTTTTAGCCCTTCCTCTTTGAACTCTGTACTTTTTTAAAGCTGAGTATAAATTCTTAGATCTAGCTCTAATCAAAGAACATAAGCCATAATAATATCAAAGAAAGTTTCGGACCTAACCAACTCAGAAAAGGCACCAGCCTACACTACAAAGAGTAGCAGAAGAAAGTACCATACTACATTGAGAAGATAAAAAGGGGAAGACAAAAACGTCCAATGAAACGAAATACAAGGGATGGCAAAGGTGATAACTTGCTACCATGATGGCAATACCAATAACCCAAATAAGGCTAAAGTGACAAATCAACTATGAAGATCTAATTAACAATCCCTTAGGAGCATTCATAATACTGTTTATTTAGCAGTCTCAAATCCCTGCAAAATATTATAGTGTACAGTGCGAGTATGCTGCATCCACCCTACCCCTTCTCTACTGTGTCCCACCTCCTTACGGCTAATTATCTTAGCCCCTTTAGGGTCCGTGCTAGCTCACACTCCTTTATTCAAGGCGTTGCCTCCCGGCTCAGGTAAAACTGTACATTTCTAATGTTTATTAAAAGGTCATCTATCACAATAATATATTGTTATAGGTGGTAAATTACTTTCTAGTTATACCACTTTTGTTGTGGCATATTGTCATATATAACATGATGATTTATGACCTTTCAAGAAAACCAACACAGATTATTAAAGTATATCTATATCTATAAATAGTGAGTGCTTAGCTCACTGAGCTACCTGAACAGCAGCATGTTTGTGCTGGTTTCTGTTACTGTACTGTGTGAATTGAATACAACTTAAAACAAGCATTGGCAAAGCCAGTCGCCAATGTTTTGTGGTAACCACTGTTGGCATTGCCAGCACTGGAAAAACCAATAGCAGTGACTGTCGGCTTGAAATGATTTATTATGCTTTAAAGGTGGCCACCACATTGCAGGCTGCAACACAGTGGCCATTTCAATGCAATACGAAATAAGGTTTTCATACTTTCAAGATGTTCACCACATGGTGTGGCTCAACATAATGTGACCCAGTGTGATAGCCATCTTGAAAACATAGAAATTAATGTTTTCATACTTTTAAGATAGCCAATGCATTGTGTCACATCACATTGCATCATGTAACATGTTGACCATCTTGAAAGTATGAATACTTTATTTTTCCAAGATGACAATAGAGTTGCTTCACACAAAATGGTGTCCATCTTGAAAGAATAAGAAATAGGTTTTCAAAACTACTCAGTTTGGTAATGGCTTTGCAAATGCCAGCACATTATAAAAGCATTCTGCATTGGCAAAGTAAAAAAGAGCAGCCAGCAAGGAGATGGAAAGGGAGGGTAGAGTAGGGACTGAATACTTTGGAAATGCTGTGTCACAAGGCACAGGAAAGAGTTGTGAGAAAGCATCCAGTGCAGCAACAAGCCTGCATTATAGCGACTGACACCACACAGAAGAGTCAAACATGCTTCCATGCTGACCTATGGAAAGACCATGGTGTGCTCAAGGTCTTCCTCCAGCTGGGGGATGAGGGAAAAGAGAGAGACAGACAAGTGCAGCAAGAGCAGTATACTCGGGAGAGGAGAGATGGGTGACAGGACACAACTCGGCCAATCAAAAAAGAGTTTAGACAAGAAATGTTTAACCTGTCCAACACCAAAATAATCTTCCATGATGTCATCAATGGCAGGATACAACTCAGCTGTACTGATGACTTTACACACTTAGAAGTATCTTCTCTTAGTTTATTCATTCTCCAACACACTTGTCAAGATAATGTTGATGATAATTTGTATCCTAATGGGACACCATACTCGGTGTCACCACAGGTATGTCTTGTTAACATTCCAGAACATGCAGCTGTCACAACATGACATACCTGAGGTAACACTGAGTATGGTGTCCCATTAGGATAATATTATCATGACATTAAAACATTATTATATCACTACACACTTCCCCCTTTATTAATACATGTATAATATGCCCACAACTTTCTACAATTATACCTCTAACATTAACACAGGAATGCTATACTATTTAAGTCCCTGAATACGAATAATTAAAATTGCATTTACTCTCACCTTATATATATTTGTTTAAACTAGAAATAAACATTGAATAATATTATTAACATTTAACTAGTCACACTCTAGTGCCTCTAAGGATCTCAGTGGAATACAAATTCTAGCATAGGCACAATATTACTAACAAAAGTAGTCTTGTAATCTCTTTGGTTTTAGTACAAAACGAAACACTCTGCTCATTTTATTACTTGTAACAATTCCACCATTGTCTGGTAAGTTGGTCTCATTTAACTTTTGTTGATTTGATGTGTTCTGATGATCAGAATTATAGGATTGTTCAATATCATCTTCATCTAACCACGAGTTACTCTTCTGTCTAGTATCCTCTTCCCTCCCCGTTAAATATGGACTGAAATTCATATTTCTTTTTTTACACTTGGAAAGGGAAGACATATGTCATACCTTTCCATCACTTAGTTGTGCTGAGTTGCAAAATATTTTCTCTGTTATCACAGGTTGTGAAAATCTACTTTGAGATTTCTCTGCATGTCCATTTCTTTTCGCTCTTACCATGTCACCTATGTTTATTTGTACAGCCTTGCTGTTATGCTTTAAGTAATTTTTATATACTCTGGGGGTCATTACAACATTGGCGCTAAAAGCCGCTTACCGCCGTGCAGAAGACCGCCAATACACCGCCGCGGCCGCGGAATTCCGCCACAGCTATTATGACACACATCTCGGAATCCGCCGAAATGCAGACACCCACACAAGTCCGCCACACCAAAGGTCAGTGATAAACTGGCGAAAACAAATCCTCCACCGTCACGCCAACAGAAACACGCCCATGCTATCACGACCCACGAATCCATGCGGCGGTCTTTCAACCGCGGTATTCCATTGGCGGTACACACCGCCGCGCTCAAAATACACACACATCTCCAAAACACCGCCACATTGGACAATTCAAAATACACACACCTGTACAAACACCACTCCCACACACCCAACACAATATAAAACACACACCCACATCACCCACAAACCCCTACAACCAGAAACTTTGAGGAAGCCGAGAGACAGAGAGCACAGCAATTGAGAACCCCACCACACAGAGGCAGACAACACCATCACCCATACAACAGTCCACGCACAAAACACCACACACCACTACATATCACCACACACATCAACACATACACCACCCCACACCTCACCCACATCACCCCATGTCACGCCAAAGACACCCCAGGTTTTCCGAGGAGGAGCTCAGGGTCATGGTGGAGGAAATCCTCCGGGTAGAGCCACAGCTATTTGGCTCACAGGTGCAGCACACCTGCATAGCCAGGAAGATGGAGCTATGGCGCAGAATCGTGGACAGGGTCAACGCTGTGGGACAGCATCCAAGAAATCGGGAATACATCAGGAAGAGGTGGAATGACCTACGGGGGAAGGTGCGTTCTGTGGTCTCCAGGCACAACATCGCGGTACAGCGGACTGGCGGTGGACCCCCACCTCCTCCCCCACAACTAACAACATGGGAGGAGCAAGTCTTGACCATCATGCATCCAGAGGGCCTCGGAGGAGTCGGTGGAGGAATGGACACTGGTAAGTCAAATCTTAACTATCACATCCCCCACCCTACCTGCATGCTATCACACCCCCCCACCCTCACCCCCTCCCCTATCACTCCAACTCCTCCCTAATGTACTAATAACATAAACCACCCATCCCAACACCAAGCCCTGCATGACACAACTAAGCATGGTCACCCATCACTAAAGCATGCTCACTGCACATACCCATAACAACCCCCTAACCATCATGACACAAACCCCCACACAGGAATGCTTGCACTGGGGTACACGCACACCTACCCATTGCACACCATGACACACACACGTGCAATAATCATGCTCTTATACCCCTGCAGGACCACTACGGAACGTCACCACACAGGAGGGTCCAGACATCTCCACTCCACCCACAGAAGAGGCCCACAGTGACGACAGCAGCTCTGGCCAACTGGATCCAGATGACCAGCCTGGACCATCGTGGGCCTCGGGACAGTCGGTTCCCCTCGCACAGGCACAGCACAACACTGACCTTCCACCCTCTGGTAACACCAGCACAGCACCCACCAGCGGGTCGATACCTCCGTACCCAGGACACATCAATCAGCTGTGTGTCCACCACTACAGGGAACCCAGGATAACCCACCACCCCAACAACAACAGGGACCTGGGGGCAGTGGTAGTGGGCACACGGTCCAGGGGACGGAGGCACAGGAACACAGGGGAACTGGGAGGGCTGCTGTGCGACAGGGGGCGGACAGGCCAAGGGAACCCACCCTCCACGAGGCCCTCTCCTCCATCATGGGAGCATACCACCACTCCCAGGAGACGATGGTGATGGTCCTGGCCAAGTTTCAGGAGACCCAGCGCATGCAGGAGGAGCAGTATTTGGGGTTCAGGGAGGAGCTCAGAACCATCAGCTCCGCCCTGGGCACCATCGCAGGGGTGCTGAAGGACATACAAAAGACCATGAGGGACACCGTGGCACTCCAAGGGGCCTCTGACACTAGCATGGACGATGAACTGCCCACCACCTCCGCCGGCGCCAGTGGACAGGACGCCCCGCCACAGGACCTCCACACCAGCACCCCACCCCCTGCAGACGGAGAACCACCCCGCAAGCGGTCCCTGAGATCCAGGAACAGGACAGATCAAGATGGCAAGACCCCCGCCAGGAAAGGAGACCACCCTGATTGTCCTCCCACTGTCCCACTTTGTTACCCTGTCCAGATTGGAACTGCCCCAGCTCCACTTCCAATGCCCATATGGGCAAAGCACCTGCGAGACGAATAGACTGGACTCTGCCATGGACATTCCTCCACCATCCCCCATCACCATTTTACAACCCCCCTCCATTTTTGAGCACTTAAATAAACACCCTTGAAGCACAAAACAATCTGGAGTCAGTCTGTGATTTGGTAAATTTGTATTATCAATGACAGTGTCAAAATGCGTTTTCTATTGTAATGCCAACATACCTATGTCACACATCACAAGTCCATGAAGGATGCAAGCAGATGACACACGTTGGTAACCACACATGTGAAACCGTAATGGAAAGGTACAACTCAGTTACCAAATACTGCTACTAAATGACAGACAGGATAGAGGTAGAAGTGTGAAAGTGAATGTAATAGTGAAAACAAATGTTCTCACCTGTGTGCCACTGGAAATATTGCTGTATGACTGAATCCCTGTTGTTTATGTCTTCTTCCTCAGCTTCCTCCTCATCACTGTCCACAGGCTCCACAGCTGCCACAACACCGCCATCTGGACCATCCTCCCGCAGAAAAGGCACCTGGCGTCGCAAAGCAAGATTGTGAAGCACCGAGCAGGCGATGATGATCTGGCACACCTTTGGTGAGTAGAAGAGTGAACCACCTGTCATATGGAGGCACCTGAACCTGGCCTTCAGGAGGCCGAAGGTGCGTTCGATCACCCTCCTAGTTTGCCCATGGGCCTCATTGTAGCGTTCCTCTGCCCTGGTCCTGGGATTCCTCACTGGGGTCAATAGCCAGGACAGGTTGGGGTAACCAGAGTCCCCTAATAGCCACACCCGGTGCCTCTGGAGTTGACCCATCACATACGGGATACTGCTATTCCGCAGGATGTAAGTGTCATGCACTGAGCCAGGGAACATAGCATTTACCTGGGAGATGTACTGGTCTGCCAAACATACCATCTGTACATTCATGGAATGATAACTCTTCCGGTTCCTGTACACCTGTTCACTCCTGTGGGGGGGACCAGAGCTACATGGGTGCCATCAATAGCACCTATGATGTTAGGGATATGTCCCAGGGCATAGAAGTCACCTTTAACTGTAGCCAAATCCTCCACCTGAGGGAAAACGATGTAGCACCTTACGTGTTTCTGCAGGGCAGACAACACTCTGGACAATACGTTGGAAAACATGGGCTGGGACATCCCTGATGCCATGGCCACTGTTGTCTGAAAAGACCCACTTGCAAGGAAATGGAGCACTGGTAGCACCTGCACTTGAGGGGGGATTCCTGTGGGATGGCGGATTGGTGAGATCAGGTCTGGCTCCAACTGGGTACACAGTTCCTGGATTGTGGCACGGTCAAACCTGTAGGTGATGATTAAATGTCGCTCCTCCATTGTCAACAGGTCCACCAGCGGTCGGTACACCGGAGGATTCCACCATCTCCTCACATGTCCCAGCTGACGGTGCCTAGGAAGGACAACAGCGACCACAGAGTCAACAAATTCCCAGGTTTGTACCCACAGCTACACAGAACACGACACCAAATACAAAACTCTTCCTGTATGTGTGTTGAGTGTAGGCCTAGGTATGTGTGATGCAGTAGTAAATGAAGCCATGTGGGCCCCTGAAATGGCGGCTGCCTGACCTCTAAAGTGGGACAATGGGATGTGAGGTATCTGCGCTGGCGTTGTCCACCGTCGCCGTAGGCGGTCGTAGACCGTGGCGCAATGCTGCATTGGTTAACATTGGACTATATGGGTCCCAGGAGCCAATGATGAAGTGCGCCGGCGGTGATGAGACACACCGCCGCGGACGTCACCGCCGCGGACGTGACCGCCATTTTCTATCTGTTAAATCACTCGATATCTGATCTACGACAGGAGAGGACCTACACTGCAAGTGCTGCTGTGACCTCGGTCTGGAAGAGACAATGGCTGCTGCGTCTGGGGAAAGGGCCCCTGCCTTCACTGCTCAGAAGTTGGAGAAGCTCGTGGACGGGGTCCTCCCCCAGTACACGCTACTCTACGGTCCTCCAGACCAACAGGTAAGTACACAGGGGGCACGTTGTATGGGCTATGCCTGGGTGGAGAGGGCTGGATATCAGTTGGAAGGGGGCAGAGGTCAGGGAACATGAAGGACTGTGAATGCATGTGCCACATGGCAAGGGTAGGGATGGGGGCCACCCACTTCGACGGTGCTGTTGTTAATGACTTCTCTTCTTCCCCTGTACATGGCATGTAGGTCAGCGCCCACCAGAAGAAGGACATTTGGCGTGCCATCGCCAAGGACGTCCAGACCCTGGGGGTCCACCAGAGACGGGGCACCCACTGCCGGAAAAGATGGGAGGACATTCGCAGCTGGAGCAAGAAGATGGCGGAGGCTCAGCTGGGGATGGCCTCCCAACGTGGGAGGGGTGCCCGTCGAACCATGACCCCCCTGATGTTCCGGATCCTGGCAGTGGCCTACCCTGAGTTGGATGGGCGCTTGAGGGCATCACAGCAGACACAAGGGGGGTGAGTACACTCTCATTCTGCGGACTTTGCGTGCAGTGGAGGGGTCTGGGTGGAGGAGGAGGGCTGTGGGTTTCCCTAGGCCAGGGCGAGTTCCGTAGGCTAGGCCCCTCCGTAATGCAGGCCATGTGGCACTCCACCCCACCTTTGTAGAGTGCCAAGTACAGGTATACATGCCCCTGTGTCATCTATGTGTGCAGGTGACCACCATAGCCATTTAGGGCAGATCCCAGGAATTGCATCTGTAGAGGCCAAGAGCACGGCGTAGTGCAGGGGGCTGCTGTGTCTGTAGTGTCCGCCAACGGTAGCGGTAAGCCATGCACTCAACCTGTTTTTCTTCTGTCGTCCCCCCCCCTTTTTGTGCTCTCCCTGTTCTTGTGTGCATCAGCATAATCAGGCGGAGGTACAGTGGCACCGGACCACGAGGGAGCTGCATCCCACATGGCCATGGAGGGCCACACCACAGACTCTGAATACACCAGTGGGACGGAGGGCGAGGGGAGCTTCACGTCGGTCACCGGATCACCAAACAGCGACACGGACTCGTCCGCCGATGGGAGCTCCCTTGTGGTGGTGGCACCATCTGTGCCCCCCACGTCTACAGTTACAGCCGCCACCCCCCCTACCAGCACCGCCCTCCCAGCAGCCCCTCAGCCTTCGCTCCGTGCCCGCTCACCCAGGAGGGTGGGCATCACCTTCGCCCCAGGCACCTCAGCCCCTGTCACCCCTGCTGCCCTCAGTGAGGAGGCCATTGACCTCCTCAGGTCACTCACTGTTGGGCAGTCTACCATTGTGAATGCCATCCAGGGTGTAGAAAGGGAGTTGCAACACGGTAATGCATTCCTGGAGGGCATTCATTCTGGTGAGGCTGCCCTTCATCGAACCCTGCAATCTCTGGCCTCAGCACTGATGGCAGCCATTGTCCCTGTGTCTAGCCTCCCCCCTCCAACTCCCTCCACCCAGACCCAGTCCCCTGTACCCCAGCCTATCCCAAGCACACCATCAAACAAGCATGCATACACCTCAACACACAAAAGTAGCTCAGGCAAACATAAGCACCACACAACCCACAGGCACTCAAACAAGCATCACCCACATACAGACACAACAACATCCACTGTCCCCACTGTGTCCCCCTCCTCGTCGTCTCCCTCCTCCCTCCTAGTGTCGTCTACACTCTCACCTGCATGCACTACATCTACAAGCACTAGGACTCGCACCAGAACACCCAGCACCACACCCCGCTCACCTGCACTCACCACTCCCACTACCATTTACACGTCCCCTGTGTCCACTCCCAGTGTGTCTGTGACGCCCCTTCCCAAAGTACACAAACGCAGGCACCCACACACCCAACATCCATCCACCTCACGACAGCCTCCAGTACCTGCACCTGCACCCAAATCACCTAAAGTTACACCTCCTACAACCACCTCCTCTTCCTCCACTCCCAGACCCCCTCCACCTACCCATCCCAGTCTTCGTCAGCAACTCTTCCTCAGCAACGTTGACCTCTTTGCCACCACCCCCACCCCTCCAATTCATAGGTCCCGTAGTAGCACCTCAGCCAAAAAAAGTCCAGTACCAGTGGTGCGTGTTCAAGGTGTGTGGAGTGCACCGGCCACCAGGGCAGCCAGTGTGACACGGAGCCAAAGCACTACCAGTCCACCCCCTGTAAAGCACCTAAAGTTGGAAAGTGGCCGACGGAACAGGGTGAAGACTCCTGGTGGCAAAACTGCTCACAAGGGTCCCAGGGGGAGTGCCGAGTCAGCTGTGACTCCTCCAAAGGTGGTGAAGGGCCAGAAGAAGTCTGCACAGTCTGGGAAGAGCAGCACGGCGGAGAAGGGCGCCATCCTCCCCGGCGGCCGGGACGCCACCGCCAGCACTGTGATCGTCACTGGTCCGGAGACCACCGCCAGAGTCAGTGCCCAGGAGGGCAGCACAATCATCACTGGTCCGGAGACCACCGCCAGAGTCAGTGCCCAGGAGGGCAGCACAATCGTCACTGGTCTGGAGAGCACCGCCAGCGTCAGTGCCCTGGAGGGCCCCGGCAGCCACAGCCCGCTGGGCAATTAGGGACAGTCATGCCACACACCAATGCACAGGTCAGAAACTGCAAAGGCAAGCACCGCTGAACAGGTCAGAGACCGCCATGGTGAAGACCGCTGAACAGGGCAAAGCACCGCTGAACAGGTCAGAAACTGCAAAGTCACGCACCGCTGAACAGGGCACAGACCGCCATGGCAAAGCACCGCTGAACAGGGAAAAGACCGCCATGGTGAAGACCGCTGAACAGGGCAGAGCACCGCTGAACAGGTCTGAAACTGCAAAGTCAAGCACCGCTGAACAGGGCACAGACCGCCATGGCAAAGCACAGCTGAACAGGGAAAAGACCGCCATGGTGAAGACCGCTGAACAGGGCAAAGCACAGCTGAACAGGTCTGAAACTGCAAAGTCAAGCACCGCTGAACAGGGCACAGACCGACATGGCAAAGCACCGCTGAACAGGGAAAAGACCGGCAAATCAAGCATCGTTAGCCCATGTGCAGCTGGGACAGTGACGGAACAGGAACTGTCACGGGGAGCCTGATGCAGTCTGGGCACCAGTCCCCCTCCAGAACCAGTGGAGACTGTTATCCACTTGAGAGACTGTGGCTTTGCACTCACCAGGATGGAACAGTGGGCAACCCACCCACTGTAGAGACTTGAGAGACTGTGGCTTTGCACTCCCCAGGATGGTACAGTGGGCAACCCACCCACTGTAGAGACTTGAGAGACTGTGGCTTTGCACTCCCCAGGATGGTACCGTGGGCAACTCACCCACTGTAGAGACTTGAGAGACTGTGGCTTTGCACTCCCCAGGATCATGCAGTGGGCAACCCACCCACTGTAGAGACTTGAGAGACTGTGGCTTTGCACTCCCCAGGATGGTACAGTGGGCAACCCACCCACTGTAGAGACTTGAAAGACTGTGGCTTTGCACTCCCCAGGATGCATCAATGGGCATGGATCCCCGTCGTGGATCTGGCGTGGTGCTGTAATCCGGCTGAGGTGCCCCCCCCTTCCCTTCCCCCTGAGGTGCCTGTTGTATTTCTATCTGATGCCCCTGCAGTGTTCTCTCCGTTTGTGGACAGGTATCTAGTGTGGGCCTCGCCCATGCATTTTGGGCCCAGTGGTGCACGGACATTGATATGTGCATACCTGCACTACTAATCGTAATGTAGCAATTCTGGAATGTGTATATATATCTGTATATATTAGCTTACTGTATTTTGATACATTACAAAGTATGAACTGATTTCCTTTTGTCTTTGCATTCTTCCGGGGGGATTGGGGGTTGTTACTGTGCTGTTTGGAACTGCATTGGTGTGTGTGTTGTAGTGGGTGAGGGTGGGGTTGGGGGTGGGGGTGTTGCGTGTGTGTCCCCCTGACTTTTGTCTCCCCCCTCCCCTATGTCATAGGTGCAGTACTCACCGTTGTCTTCGGCGCCTACGTAGATGGTGATCGTAGAGGAGCAGAAAGACAAGCGCAGGGAGTATTTGTAATTCGGGCTCCATCGTGGCCTCCTTCCTCGTGGAGTGTGTTCAGGTGAGCGTTTTCCCATTGCAAAAGCTGTTTCCGCCGTGTTTTTATCCACGGTGAGTCCGCCCCGGAAAAGGTGGCGGATTGGCGGGTTGTGATACTGTGGGCGGTACATTGTCTTCCGCCTGTCTGTTGGCGGTGACCGTCGCGCTGCTTGTCTGTACCGCCGTGGCGGGTGGAGTGTTAAAGTGGCTGTCTATGTTGGCGGTTTCCGCCACGGTCATAATTCCCTTTTTTTTCCCGCCGGCCTGTTTGCGGTATTACTGCAGCTTTAACACCGTCCGCCAGGGTTGTAATGACCCCCTCTGTCTTTTTCTATATTATGTTTAACCACTTTTCGTGCCCACTCCACTCTTCATGCTGTTTTTACCCAGCCAATATTGTCTTTGGACATAGGAGTCCTCCCTCTTATGAGTTCAAATGGACTTGATTCTGTGCTCATGCACGGGGTTATTCTGAACGCCAACAGAGTTTTATGTAACTCTCTTTCCCACACTAAGCTGTTACTGTTAGACCATTCCACAGCTCCATTCCCTGCTGGATGGTATACTGAGGTAATCTTGTGTTCTATACTGTTCCTTTTTAGGTACTCCTGAAAGCCTTCAGATGTAAATTTAGGGCCATTGTCACTCAAGATAGTTTTGGGCAAACCTTCTGTCATGAAGATTGTGTCCAAATATTCTATAATACAGATGGTGTTAGCTTTTTGCACTATTTCGT
The DNA here is from genome assembly GCF_031143425.1 of Pleurodeles waltl. Lineage (NCBI taxonomy): Eukaryota > Metazoa > Chordata > Amphibia > Caudata > Salamandridae > Pleurodeles > Pleurodeles waltl. The sequence goes on along the minus strand of NC_090445.1, from coordinate 426,695,267 downwards.
CTTCTGGCCTCTTTGTAAAGTGATCCATTCAAACCACCACATATGCTTGTTTCTCCAATTCACAAATGGACCCCATTAAGCCTGCTCCTACATTTCCCCAAGCCAGACTTGGACTTGGAATGGGATGTAGGAGTGGTTTAAGTGTAACTTGGGATTTGTCAGAGTTCTCACATTACATAGGTTCTCTGACCTTCCTCTCCACTTCTTTATCTACTCCTGGACACCAATACCAACTCTTCACTCTGCTTTTAGTCTTTCCTCTTCCCAAATGTCCTTCATGACTTATTTCTAAAACTTTAGTTCTAAGACTCATGGGAGGAACTACTTTCTCTACTTGCTTCTTAGTGGCCAGCTGTTTGAAATGACATTATACACCTTATCAAGTACCTTGTCCTGTTCTTGTTCATATTTCCACTCTTCACTGAAAATGCCTTGACATTTCTCTGAGATGTTTGCTGCACAAAATTCTTCCATCACATCATCATTCTCTTCCTTAACTGGTAATGGCATACTACAAAAAAAATCAACCACCACATTCTTCACTCCTGGAACGTATTGCACATTGTAATTGTAATCAAACAAATGAACTGGCTAGTTTTGGGGAAGCTTTATGTAACACTCTCATCATCAGTTTTTTGGTAAGATGTTTGTGGTCCCTGCACAGCGTGATTTTATTACCCAAATGTACTGTCTGAAAGTGTTCTAATTCCCAGACATGCAAGTACTTTTCACTCAATAACAGAATACTTTTCTTCCATCTGAGTTAAAGAATGGGACGCAAATGGTATACTCTTTACCAGTATAATACCTCTACTACTAGTGTCTGTGGTGACTATGCTGTATAAAACAGGGTCAAAACCTTGCAAAGGTGGTGATTTGTAATTGTTTTCTTTAATAGACAGAAATGCTTCCTAACATTTACTTGATCAGTCAAATGTGTTCCTTATATTAGGTATTTCCCTGATTTCATAAGTTTTAGTTGACAATTTTTAGACAAAGTTAGAATAGAATTCTACCAACCTTAAGTACGCACAAAAGTCATCTGTAATCTGTGTTCTAGGTGCCTTGCTTGTTGCATCAAGTATCTTTGTTTTAGCCCTAAGTAGGTGACTTGGTTGCATGCAAATTTACATTTATTGTACTCTGCCGTTAGACCCTTATTCTCTAGAATACTAAGGCCCTCATTATGATCTTGGTAGTAAAAACCACCGAGATCAGTGCTGGCGGTCAACAGAAGACCGCCAGCTAAACGACCCCCCCCTGCCGCCCGTATAATCTTTTCCCTGTTGGGCCAGCGGGGAAAAGGGGCGTAACATTGACAGCAGCTCCAAATGGAGCCGCCGCCAATGTTGGTGACCGGCGGGTGCAGCAGTACCAGTCGTGCAGATCACTGCCTGTAAATCGGGCAGTGACCTGCGCGACGGGGCACTGCACGGGGCCCCTGCACTGCCCATGACGAGTACATGGGCAGTACAGGGGCCCCTAGGGGGGCCACCGAGCACCCCTTCCACCAGCCTTTGTCTGGCGGAGGAACCCGCCAGGGAAAGGCTGGAGGAAAAGGGATACTTATCCAAAGGGCAGCGCTGCTTGCAGCGCTGCCCTTAGGATAATGATTTCCTTCATCGTCAGGCTGCCTGTAGCCTGGCGGTGGGGGAGGGGTGCCACAGGCGGCCCTCCCTGTGATCATTATATGGCGGTTCAGACCGGAGTGCCGGTGGCGGTCTTTGCCGCCAGCGCCGGCATGGCGGTCTGAACCGCCAGGGTTCATAATGAGCCCCTAAGAACTTGAAATAATGTGTGATCATATTCTTCTCTAGATTTGCCCATGACAAGGATATCGTCTTGGAAAAATCGACATGTTCTTAACTTCTTTATAAAAATCAAGCATCAGTCTCTGAAACATGCTGAGGCTTATATAAAAGGTACTCTTTTGAATCTGTAGCACCCAAAATGTGTCACAAATGTAGTCAAACTTCTGCTTTCAGAATGTAATAAAACTGGATGGTAAGCAGCTTTAAGATCTCTAGTAGAAAACCCTCTAATCCCTTTGGCGAGGGCCAACATTTCACTGATGCGTAGTAAGGGAAATTGATCAATCAGGATATTATTATTGAGATTGCAGAGATCTATTCATAACCTCAAATTTCCATTAGCTTTCTTGGGTACAACTAATGGTGCGACCCATTCTGAGGACTCTGCTTTTTCAATAATACCATCTCTATTTAATTTGTCCAATTGTATTTTTACATTGTTTTTTCAAAGAAATAGGAATATTCCTAACTTTGTGTATTTGTGGTTTAGCATCCCATTTCAACTGTATCTTCTCTCTGAAACCTTTTAATTTTTCCTGTGAATACCTTAATGAATTTGTTTAAAACAAATTTCCCAATTTCTGATTCAGACCGGACTATTAACACAGGTTCTAGGATATTTGGGTCCAATGTCATACCTAGCTTACCTTGGTCTAACCAGCCTAAAACAGATGGACCAGTGACTGAAACATATAGTTTTCATATAGTCTCTTTAGTTTTCAATTGAAATTGAAATTTGCTATACCCAACAATGTCAATATGTTCACCAGTGAACGTTTTGATAGAAATGTCCGGTTTGTCTAATTAATTTCCTAGAATTTACCTACATTTCTTCCCCCACACATCTTTGTTAACTATTGTGTAAGGGGGACCTGAGTCTGTAACTATGGAAATGTTTACCCCACCAATTAACATTTCACACATTGTTTTTTTTTCTTCCCTCTTTTCTTTTCTTCATCAATTTGTAAAACATGATTATAATCAAATCAAATCAAATCAAATCATTAACATTTATAAAGCGCGCTACTCACCCGTGCGGGTCTCAAGGCGCTAGGGGGAAGGGGTTACTGCTGCTCGAAGAGCCAGGTCTTGAGGAGTCTCCGGGATATGGAGTGGTCCTGGGTGGTCCTGAGGATGGTGGGGAGGGTGTTCCAAGTCTTGGCCGCCAGGTAGGAGAAGGACCTCCCACCCGCTGTGGAGCGGCGGATGCGGGGGACGGCGGCGAGAGCGAGGCTGGTGGAGCGGAGAAGACGGGTGGGGGCGTAGAAGCTGAGGCGGTGGTTGAGGTATTCTGGTCCCTTGTTGTGGAGGGCTTTGTGTGCGTGGGTGAGAAGTCGGAAGGTGATCCTTTTGCTGACGGGAAGCCATTGCAGGTGTCTCAGGTGGGCGGAGATGTGGCTGTTGCGGGGTACATTGAGGATGAGGCGGGCGGAGGTGTTTTGAATTCGTTGCAGACGTTTCTGGAGTTTTGCGGTGGTCCCAGCATAAAGGGTGTTGCCGTAGTCCAGGCGGCTAGTGACGAGGGCGTGGGTCACGGTCTTTCTGGTGTCGGCGGGGATCCAGCGGAAGATCTTACGGAGCATGCGGAGGGTGAGGAAGCAAGAGGAGGGCACGGCGTTGACTTGTTTGGTCATGGTCAAGAGAGGGCCCAAGATGAAGCCGAGGTTGCGAGCGTGGTCTGATGGGGTAGGTGCGGTGCCAAGGGCAGTGGGCCACCAGGAGTCGTCCCAGGCGGTCGGGGTGTTGCCGAGGATGAGGACTTCCGTTTTGTCTGAGTTCAGTTTCAGACGGCTGAGTCTCATCCAATCTGCGACGTCCTTCATACCATCTTGCAGGTTGGTCTTTGCGCTGGTGGGGTCCTTGGTGAGGGAGAGTATAAGTTGAGTGTCGTCGGCGTAAGAGGTGATGATGATGCTGTGCTTGCGTACGATGTCGGCGAGGGGGCTCTTGTAGACATTGAAGAGTGTCGGGCTGAGCGAGGAGCCTTGAGGGACGCCGCAGATGATCTCGGTGGGGTCTGAGCGAAAAGGTGGGAGGTAGACTCTTTGAGAGCGGTTGGAGAGAAAGGAGGCGATCCAGTCCAGGGCCTGGCCTTGGATCCCGGTGGAGCGGAGGCGGGTTAATAGGGTGCGGTGACAGACGGTGTCGAAGGCAGCCGAGAGGTCGAGGAGGATGAGGGCGACTGTTTCACCGTTGTCCATCAGGGTTCTGATGTCGTCTGTGACTGAGATGAGGGCGGTTTCAGTGCTGTGGTTGGCTCAGAATCCGGATTGTGAGGGGTCGAGAAGGTTGTTGTCTTCAAGGAAGTTGGTAAGCTGCTTGTTGACGGTCTTCTCTATGACTTTGGCAGGGAAGGGGAGGAGCGAGATGGGGCGGAAGTTCTTCAGGTCGCTTGGGTCAGCCGTAGGTTTCTTCAGTAGGGCGTTGACTTCAGCGTGTTTCCAGCTTTCGGGGAAGGTAGCAGACTAAAACGAGGAGTTGATGATGGTCTGGAGGTGCGGGCGATGATGTCGTCGGCTTTATTGAAGATGAAGTGTGGGCAGGGATCCGAGGGGGCACCGGAGTGGATTGAGTTCATGGTGGTTTTGGTTTCTTCTGTGTTGATGTGGGTCCAGGCGTTGAGGGTGATGGCTGGGGGTGTGGGTTCAGTGTTGGTCGGCTGGGTCTGGTGTCCGAAGCTGTTGTGTAGGTCGGTAATCTTACGATGGAAGAAGGCGGCGAGGGAGTTGCACAGGTCTTGTGAGTGCGTGATGGCGTTGGCGTTGGGGTTGGAGAACTCTTTTACGATGCTGAAGAGTTCTCTGCTGTTGTGGCTGGTTTTGTCCAGTCTGTCTGTGAAGAAATTCCTTTTGGCTGCTCGGATCAGGTGGTGGTGTTCGCGGGTAGCGTTCTTGAGGGCGGTCATGTTGTCAGCGGTGTGGTCCTTACGCCAGGCTTTCTCGAGGGCGCGACAGGTTTTCTTTGATTTCTTAAGGGTGTCAGAGAACCAGAGAGGTTTTTTGGTGTTGGCCTGACTTGGAAGGCGTCTGAGGGGAGCGAGGTTGTCTGCGCAGTTGGTGATCCAGTTCGTGAGGCTGAGGGCTGCGTCGTTGGGGTCGGCGGTGAAGGTAGGTTGGTTGTCGATGAGCGTGGAGAAAAGCTGTTCTTCGGGGATTTTGTTCCACTGTCGACGATTTTGTTCCACTGTCGACGAGGGATGGGTTGAGTGCGGAGGTGGCGGGTCTCGCGTCGGAAGGTGAAGTGGACACAACTGTGGTCGGTCCAGTGTAGAGCGGAGGCGTGGCTGAAGGAGACGTGTTTGCTGGCGGAGAAGATGGGGTCAAGGGTGTGTCCGGCGATGTGGGTGGGGGTGTTCACCAGTTGCTTGAGGCCGAGGAAGAGTTTAGGAAGAGAGTTAGGAGGAAGGTTAGGAAGGTAGGGGAGGGGGGTTGTAGAGGTGGAGGTGGGTGAGGGGGAGAGGTAGAGTGAAAGGATAGGAAGATGGGGGGTTACAGAGGAGGAGGCGAGTGAGGGGGGAGATAGAGAGATAGGTAGATAGGTAGATAGGGGTGTTAGAGAGGGGGAGGTGAGTGAGAGAGAGAGATGAGACAGGAGCAGGAGGACAGGCTTGGGAAGAACCCAGAAGCAGGTAAAAGAAGAAGAGGAGCAGAAGAGGAGCCGAAGACTGAAGACAGAGGAACACAGAAGAAGGTAAAGAAGAAGAGGAGCCGAAGAACAGAAGACAGAAGAACACAGAAGAAGGTAAAGAAGAAGAGGAGTGCAGAAGACAGAAGAATACAGAAGAAGGTGAAGAAGAAGAGGAGCGACGAGCAGCAGAGGGAAGAACCAAGCAGAGGGACAGAGAAGAAGAGGCACACGCAGGTCGCGGTGCAAAGGAGAGAGAGAAAAGCACACAGATGAAGCAAGAAGACGGGGAGCAGGAGAGAAAGAAGAGTACAGACGAAGACTACAGAAGAAGAGCACAGAGGAAGAACAGAGAAGAAGAAAAGAAGCAGGAGAGGAGGTGAGTAGCGCGGGCAGGGTGAGGGGCTGGGCGGTGGGGGGGTACTTACTGTGAGGTAGCTGGGCTTGCTAGGAGGTCTCAGGAACCTGGGCTGGTGGAGCTGCAGCGGCAGGGGGAGCGACCTACCCTTGGGTAAAGGGTCACTGGCTCTGTCGCGCAGTGGCCGCCATAAGAGGGAGGAGGGGGGGGGGGTCAGCTGGGGGTGGGGGACGGGAGTGGGGCGACGAATGGGAGCTGGGGGGGGCGGGGCGTCCAGGAGGTGGTGGCGGGAAAGTGGAGGGAGGGGGGACAGGTAGAGGGGAGAAGAGATGAGGGAGGGGGGTTTAAGGGTGGTGGGGGGTGAGATTAGGAAGAGTTTTGGAAGAGAGTTAGGAGGAAGGTTAGGAAGATAGGGGGGGGTTGTAGAGGTGGAGGTGGGTGAGGGGGAGAGGTAGAGTGAAAGGATAGGAAGATGGGGGGGTTACAGAGGAGGAGGCGAGTGAGGGGGAAAGATAGAGAGATAGGTATATAGGTAGATAGGGGTGTTAGAGAGGGGGAGGCGAGTGAGGGAGAGAGATGAGACAGGAGCAGGAGGACAGGCGCGGGAAGAACCCAGAAGCAGGTAAAAGAAGAAGTGTAGCAGAAGAGGAGCCGAAGACTGAAGACAGAGGAACACAGAAGAAGGTAAAGAAGAAGAGGAGCCGAAGAACAGAAGACAGAAGAACACAGAAGAAGGTAAAGAAGAAGAGGAGCGCAGAAGACAGAAGAATACAGAAGAAGGTGAAGAAGAAGAGGAGCGACGAGCAGCAGAGGGAAGAGCCAAGCAGAGGGACAGAGAAGAAGAGGCACACGCAGGTCGCGGTGCAAAGGAGAGAGAGAGAAGCACACAGATGAAGACAGAAGACGGGGAGCAGGAGAGAAAGAAGAGTACAGATGAAGACTAAAGAAGAAGAGCACAGAGGAAGAACAGAGAAGAAGAAAAGAAGCAGGAGAGGAGGTGAGTAGCGCAGGGCAGGGCGAGGGGCTGGGCGGTGGGGGGGGGTACTTACTGTGAGGTAGCTGGGCTTGCTAGGAGGTCTCAGGAACCTGGGCTGGTGGAGCTGCAGCGGCAGGGGGAGCACACACATATTTAATTCTTCTTCCGATGTGTTAGCAGGACAATCCTTATCTTGGTTCAATATTTTAACCATAACACCTAACTTTTTCTGGCAAGCTTTCTGGAAGTGCCCTAAAACAACACATTTTGAGCACTTTTGTTTGCGTGCTGGGCATTTCTTATCATTTTCCAAGTGATTTGCCCTACCACACCTGTAGCATCTTTTCTTCACAAACCCCTTATTAGTTTTTCCTTCCTAATCTGTCTTCTCAGGAATTTTCTTCTTGTAACTTATTGAAGTTTTAGTTTCACTCAGTTCTGATATCACTGCCTCCTCACTTCTTTCTTTATTTTCTGATAGCACTGCTTTGGCACACCTGCCAGTTAATTCTCCCTTCTTAACAATATCTAGAAATTCTTGAAGGGGACTTTCATTGTTAGCCCATAGATTGTTCTGTATGCTGGAGTTGGATGCTTACAAGACAATTTGATTTATAATGAGTTTGCCGTGAAGATTTCCAAAACGACATGTACGTTTTTTAAAGCTGATATAAAATCCTCTATTGATTCATCTTTCCCTTGCTTTCTGTGGAAAAATATACATCTATCAACTGCCACACGCACTGTTGGTTCATAATAATTGTTTAAATCTTTGCGCGCATTAGAAAAAACATCTCCTTGACCTGTCAGCCTTTGTTTTTTGTTTATTACATTAAACACCTTTAACTCTCCTGGCCCCAAGCAATGTAATAGTATTTTAATTTTCTTTTCCGCCGTGAAATCCTCTTCATTATGAAAAGTTGAAATGTAGTTGGTAAAATACTCTGGCCATTCTTCCCATTTTGAGGTTGGTTCACCTGAAGCTGGTAGAAAAACTTGACAGTTAGATAGATTCCAGACATTTTCTGATGCCATTTTTCAAAATTAAAGATTTCTGTTAGAAATGGGGTCTTTGGTTGGCAGTCAGGTTACCCCCTATCTAAGCAAGGACCCTCACTCTAGTCAGGGTAAGTCACACACAATCCAAATTATCCTGTGCCCACCTACTGGTAGCTTGGCACTGAGCAGTCAGGCGTAACTTAGAAGGCAATGTGTAAAGTATTTGTGAAATAAGTCGTACAATAACACAGTAGAACGCCACAAAAATACATCACACAGTGTTTAGAAAAATATATAATATTTATCTGATAAGATGCAGGTCAAAACGATTAAAATGCAATAAGTATATTTTGAGATATCACTGTAAAAGTGATATAAAGTGTCTTTTAAAAGCAATAAATGTCTCTTTCAAACACAAAGTACCTGGTTGGCGTGCAAAATCTCTGCAAAGAACCGCAGAGGAGGAGATGCGTGGAAACAAAGGGGTGTGAGTCGATTTCTCAGGCCGCACACAGCAATGCGTCATTTAGTTTTCACACAGGGACGTCAGTGCGTCGATTCCCGGCGCTTGGCTGTGGATCCTCTTCAGGTTGCGGGGCTTTCGGCCGTCCAGGGGATGATGAGTGGATTTCCTGCGCTGGTAGGACGAAGTCACAGGAGCTGTGTTGAATCGGTGGGTGTTGCATCTGAATTTCTACTGCACGGTAGGCGCTGCGTCGATTCCTCTCTGGAAGTCGGGCTGCATTGTTCCGGCTCGGCTGTGCGTCGATCCAGTAGGCCGTTACGCTGGGGCTGCATTGATCTTCTCGATGCGAAGTCAGGTTGCGTCATTCCGGTTCGGCGTGCGGTGAATTGTTCACTGTGGTGCAGGCTGTGCGTCGTTTCTGGCAGGCTGTGCGTTGATTTTTGCCGCACAAGGAGTCCTTCTTATAGAGATGAAGTCTTTTTGGTCCTGAGGCTTCAGGGAACAGGAGGCAAGCTCTATCCAAGCCCTTGGAGAGCACTTCTCACCACAGCCAGAGAGCAGCAAGGCAGCAGGGCAACAGCAAGGCAGCAGTCCTTCACAGAAAGCAAACAGGTGAGTCCTTTGGGCAGCCAGTCAGTTCTTCTTGGCAGGATGTAAGTTCTAGTTCAGGTTCTCTTCTCCAGGAAGTGTCTTGATGAAGTAGAATGTCTACCTCAGAAGTGTCTGAGTTGGTAGGGGCAGAGGCCCTGTTTAAATACCCAAATGTGCCTTTGAAGTGGAGCAGACTTCAAAGAGTGGCTTATAAGTGCACCAAGTCCCTTTTCAGTTCAATCCTCTCTGCCAGGGTCCCAGTAGGGGGTGTGGCAGTCCTTTGTGTGAGAGCAGGCTATTGTCCTTTGTCATGTACTTGTCAGGCCCTCCACCCTCCCAGCCCAGGAAGACCCATTCACAATGCAGAGGTATGCAAGTGAGGCTGAGTATCCTGTGTTTGGGGTGTGTCTGAGTGATTGCACAAGGGAGCTGTCAACTAAACCCAGCAAGACATGGATTGTAAGCCACAGAAGGATTTAAGTGCAGGGAAATGCTCACTTTCTAAAAGTGGCATTTCTAAATAGTAATATTAAATCCAACTTCACCAGTCAGAAGGATTTTGGATCACCATTCTGGCCATACTAAATATGACCTTCCTACTTTCAGATCAGCAGCTACCACTCAAACAATATATGAGGGCAGCCCCAATGTTAGCCTATGAAGGAAGCAGGCCTCACAGCAGTGTAAAAACGAATTTAGGAGTCTTACACTACCAGGACATGTAAACTACACAGGTACATGTCCTGCCTTTTGCTTAAACAGCACCCTGCCCTATGGGTTACCTAGGGCATACCTTAAGGGAGACTTATATGTAGATAAAGGGGAGTTTTAGGCTTGGCAAGTATTTTTAAATGCCAAGTCGAATTGGCAGTGAAACTGTACACACAGGCCTTGCAATGGCAGGCCTGAGACAGGGTTAAGGAGCTACTTAGGTGGGTGGCACAATCAGTGCTGCAGGCCCACTCGTAGCATTTAATCTACAGGCCCTAGGCACATATAGTGCACTTTAATAGGGACTTATAAGTAAATTAAATGATCCAATTGGGTATGATCCAAAGTTACCATGTTTAAAGGGAGAGAGCATATGCACTTTAACACTGGTTAGCAGAGGTAAAGTGTGCAGAGTCTTAAAACCAGCAAAAACAGTATCTAAAAAGTGGAGGGAGGCAGGCAAAAAGTTAGGGGTAACCCCCCTAAGGCTGTCAGGTCTAACAGTTTCTATATGTGGTGCACAAGCAAAATGGAAATGTGTACACTATGTGTACTGTACAGAAATTCAATTGTGTACAGAAGGTCTATTGTGCAAGGGTATATGCCCTCGCAGTATTACCATGCGATGTGCACAGAAAAACATAACCTCCTAAACAGTGCTAAGTCGCATTTTTGACTCACCAAGATCTGTCAGTTTGCATTGCTGAATGTTCTCTGTACCGCCAAGCTGTGGGGTACTAACAGTGGTGCATAAATCATGCCAAAGACAGCAGGGTGGAAATACTGCCAAAGATGTCTTGTTTCTATTGATGCTGTTTCCAAAGCCGATGCAATGTCAATACGGGCTAGCATAAGTAGCGGATGGAGTTAGCATACTATGCCTATCTACAAAAAACAGACAAGATGGCGGCACCCTATGACATGCACTACTTGCAATGTGTTCCAGTGATGATGCGGGTAATGTTTGTGCTTTCCAGTGACGATGCGGGAACCATTGTAGAAGTTGAGCGTACCGTTGATCCTTTGAACAGTCTATGAGGTTCTCAACGTTAACTTTGAATACTTTCATTGAAAGATTGCAAAACAGGTACGAAAATTCAGTATGCACCTCAAGCTTCCATTTGTGTCAAGTGACACCAGCAGTTCCCCTTCATTAATTATCAGTGATCTTCTGAAATATTACCTGGAGTATGAATATTGCATGTTGGTGGGTCTAGTGTGCTGGAGCTCCTCACCAATTCTGTACTGATGACTGCACACACGTAGAAGTATCTTCTTATAGTTTATTCATTCTCCAACACACTGGTTAAGAAGGCGTCAGGTACAAACACCTCCGACGTCTTCTTGTGTCAGCTTCTAGTGCTGTTCTGTCAACATTCCAGAATGTGCTGTCACAGCATGTCATACCTGTCGTGACACAGAGTACAGTGTACCATTAGGATAATATTATCATGACATTACAACATTATTATGTCACTACACAAACTCAATATTGCATTGCAGGGCTGCGTATCCTAGTATTGCATTGCAGGTTGTGTTATCTAGTGTTGCATTGCAGGGTTGTGTACGCTAGTGTTGCATTGCAGGATTGAGTACCCTAATGTTGCATTGCAGGCTTGTGTACCCCAATGTTGCGTTGCGGGGCTGTGTACCCTAGTATTGCATTGAAGGGTTAAGTACCCTAGTGTTGCATTGCAGGGTTGTGTGCTCTGTTAATGTGTGGTGTTGTGTTAATGAGTAGTTGCACCCTTTGTCATAGTGTATTGCAGAAGGGATGAGAGAAAAGAGAGGGACAGACAAGCGCAGCAAGAGCAGTGTACTCGGAGTGACGAAGAAAGGGAAGAGAAAGACGGCTGGCAGGATATAACTTGGCCAATCAAAAACAAGGTTAGACAAGAAATGTTTAACCCATCCAACACCAAAATAATGTTCCATGATGTCATTATTAGCAGGATACAACTCAGCCAATCAAAAACGAGGGTGGACAAGAAATGCTGCATGGGCAGGACAAAACAAGAATGTGGAGGACAACTATCAGCAGCGAAGTTGTGAAGTGGGGCTGTCAAGAAAGCCATCCAGTAATGAGCAAGGGGCTGTTACAGAGCCCTTCCCTTTTAGTATGGAATACTGTGTATAGCAGATGGCTGAAGCTGTCTGTGGCAAGACCGCAATAAATACAACTGTGTCTATTATCATGCAGTTCTCTCATTGGCCAGGCCGTGGTAGGAGAGGTCTACAAAAAGTAGGAACACGTGCAAGTCAGTTAGTTGGCACACTTGTACTCGTCAGAGAGGAGAGAAACAGTGGTAACAGAATGAGGCTGAAGTTAGCTTCTTATTCGGCCAGCGTCTTATTCGCAGGCGGAAGTTAGCTTCTTATTGGGCCAGCATTTTACTTGCTGGTGAAAATTAGCATTTTATTTGGCCAGCATTTTATTAGGACAGCATTTTATTTGCAAGCAACATTTTATATAAAATACAACCTTAAATAATTAATCTAACTCCATTTTATGGGACTCCGCATTCCCATACTATGAATATGTTGGTTTTCAATCACAACACATGCCACTATTACATCTGTTAGGATTTAGTCTGACACAAGCAAAATTTCCACCAAAATATGGGACAACTTTACCACCGTGAAAATTCATAGTTATCTTAAGAAACTGAGCACGCTTTTACAATACCTGCATGTAAATTGTCTGAACTAGTCATAATTTGAGGCACCGTATGGGTTGCCCTTAAGGCGTTCTTAGCAGGTATCTCCAAAGAAGTAATCATGCTTTTTCTATAGGAAATTCACATTGGTTCAGAAATATTTTAAACACACTACATCACCTAGAAACTTCATAAAGTTTTGAGCTGAGTCAAGCAATGTTTCCAACTGTGCCCCCTGTGCCATCTTCAAGCCAATTCCTTCCTATGGAGTTAAAGACGAATAAATAAGTAACCATCTTTTCTCTCATCAAGATCAACTTGGACCTCTAATTTTCATATTCATTCTAATAAAGGGAGAATCCCTCTATAGTACCTGTATGTAAATTGTCTGAGCCAAGCAGAATTTATCACAACAGGTGGCACCAGAAAGGGTGCCCTTACCTCAGTGAATTCCTAGGTAATTATGTTTGAATATGTAATTGCAACTGTCTTATTGGAAAGTCACATCAAAAAACAATATACATATTTGTGAACCAAACACACGACATCTGCCTACAAGGTCCACAAGTATTTAGACTGAGTCAAGCAACATTTCCACCCAAGCATGGGCTCACTGTGCCGCCCAACAGTGAAAACATTCCTATGGAGCTGTAGGTGCAATAGATCAAATTGGCTCACCAATTTCCATGCTGATCCTAATATAGGGAGCTCCCCTCTACAATACCTGTAAGTAAAGTGCCTGAGACAATTAAAATTTGTTACAAAATACAGCACCAAACTGGTTGCCATCACCTCAATGCATTCCTATGCAATTATGTCTGATTAAGTAATTGTGGTTCTCTTATGTGAAAGAACACATTGGCTATAAATATGTATGATGTTTTTCAAGTGCACCACATCCCCCCACAAGCACCTTAGGGATTTAGCCTGAGGCAAGCAATGTTTCCACCTGTGCCCACTGTGCCACCCTCAAGCCAATGCATTCCTATATAGTTATAGATGAATAAGTAGCCATCCTTTCTCCCATCAAGATCACCTTGGCTCACCAGCTTTCAATATTGATACTAACAAAGGAAACACCACTGTACACTACCTATATGTAAATTGCCTGACCCAGGCAAAATTGGTCACAACAGGTGGCCCCAAATGGATTGCCCTGACCTCCTTCCATTCCTATGGAGTTACATCTGAATAAGTAATTGTGGTTCTCTTACAGAAAAAACACAATGGTTCACAAATTTGTATTTTGTTTTTCAAACACACCACACTCCCCTACAAGGTCCATAAGGATTTAGCCTGAGCGAAGCAATGTTTCCACCAAAACATGGGCCCACTGTGCCACCCAACAGCCAATGCATTTCTATGGAGCTAGAGCAAATAAGAGACCATGCTTCTGCTCATGAAGATCAGCTTACTTCACCAATTTTCATATTGATCCTAATAAAGGGAGCTCCTCCCTAAACTACCTGTTTGTAAATTGACTGAGCCAAACAAAACTTGTCACAACATGTGTCACCAAACCGGTTGCCCTTGTCTCAATCTTTTCCTGAGGAGTTACATCAAAATAAGTAATTGTGGTTCTCTTAAATGAAAAACACATTGGCTCACAAATATGTATTTTGTTTTTCAAATGCACCACATCCCCCTATAACATTTAGTCTGAGCCAAGCAACGTTTTTACCAACACATGGGCCCACTGTGCCATCCACCAGCCAATTATTCACATGAAGTTCTTGGCGAATAAGAAACCATCCTTTCTCCCATGAAGATCAATGTGGCTCACCAATTTTCATATTGATTCTAATAAAGGAAGAATCCCTGTATAGTACGTGTATGTAAATTTTCGGAGCCGAGCAGAATTTGTCACAAGAGGTGGCACTAAACAGGGTGTCCTCACCTCAATGTATTCCTTTGCAATTATGTCTGAATAGGTAATGACAGTGGTCTTACATGAAAATCACATTGGCTCATAAATATGTATTTTGTTTTTCAAACACACCACATTCCCCTACAAGATCCATAAGGGTTTAGCCTGAGCCAAGCTTCGTTTCCACCAAACAATGGGTCATCTTTGCCACCCAATGGCCAATTTATTCTTATGAGCTTTAGCGAAGAAGAAACCATCCTTTCTCCCATGAAGATCAACTTGACTCACAAATGTTGATACTGATCCTAATAAAGGGAGCTCCCCTCTATACTACCTTTATGTAAATTGCCTAACCAGGGCAACATTTGTCACAACAGGTGGCTCCAAACTGTTTGCCATCACCTCAATGGTTTTCTGTTCAGGTATGTCTGAATAGGTAATTGCAGTTCTCTTATAGGAAAACATTGGCTACAAACATGTAGGCATTGTTTGGGTATATATTCCATGTGACACCGAGCAGAGAGAGTAGTTGATTGTAAGAGGAATTTCTGTGCTCCATGCATCTATTAGGCCTAGGTCTGCAGCCATGCTTGTCCCTCAGTAGATAATGTGGGGTCCCACCTTGACGCTGCTGTAATTTATCTTGTGTTGCAGTAAGAACTGCATTAAAGTCCCCTCCCACTTATCAAGGGGCCTACTGTAAGGGCAGTAATGATCCGTGATATATCCCTTTAGAATGGTTTTTGGCTGTAGTTTGGGACATAAAATGAAGCTATTCAGATCAGTTAGGTGTCTGAAAAGCCATTGGCCATCAGCCACCTGCTATTTTAATCCACTTTCTGTCTGTGTTCAGTGAAAGACATGGGTATAGAAATAAGAATCGCCACTCCCATTTTTTGGAGCACAAAGATGTATGGTATTGGGGTGGGAACTTGTGTAAATGGTGTTGATATGTATCTGCCCTCAGGAGAATGGTCTCCTAAAATATGCAGATGTCAGCACAGAGCAATTGAATTTCCCCCAGAGATACCCAGTCACTTGGAGCAATTATTGAGATTTCAAACATTACGACCCTCATTCCAACATTGGTGGTATTGACCGCCTATGGCCACGGCGACAGCCACCAATATACCGCCGCCGTGGCTACCAGCTGTCTACCTGTATCATGACCGCCGACGGTATTGCGCCAGATTGCTGGCAGAACACCGCCGACAGTCATGGCAGCGGACGGAGATAAGGCGGCGCTGCTGACAGCAGCACCGCCACACCAGCAAAACACCGCCGACCGTATCAGGAGCAATGATACGCCTGGCTGTGTTTTGCTGGCGGGCGCTGCTGCTGACAGCAGCGCCGTGGACCGTCTCCAGCTGGAGGACCCCCTGCAAGCAGGTAATGGAGTTCTCCGACCGGAGAGGGGGTGGGGTGTGTTGTGTGTATGTGGGTGGGGTGTATTTATCGGTATGCGTGCATGCGGGTGTGAGTCACGTAGGATGCATTTGTGAATGAGTGATTGTGAGTGTTGTGTGTTGTGAATGCATGTTCCTTAGGAGGTAAGTAAAATACACAAAATATACACACAAACCAAAATCAGGTAAGTAAACAGTTAGAAAAGTAGTGCAAACACTGTAAAAAACGTTAGGATGCAAGATGACACAATAGACCTAGGGGCAACACAAACTAAACTATATACTGCAAAAGTGGAATGCAAACCACGAATGGACCCCAGGCCTAGTGTAATGTGTAGACGGTCGCTTGGAGTGTAAGAAAATGCTAAGGGTGTCCAAAATACCCCACGCCAAGACCCTGAAAAGTAGGAGTAAAGTTACCCTACTACCCCAGAAAGACAGTAAAGTCAAGATAGGGGATTCTGCAAAGGCAACAACTGACTGCAAAAGCACTGAAGACGGATTCCTGGACCTGAGGACCTGCAAAGGAAGGGGACCAAGTCCAACAGTCACGCAAGTGTCCCGGGGGGGGCAGGAGCCCACTAAACCCCGGATGAAGGTGCAAAAGGGCTGCCTCCGGGTGGAAGAAGCTGAAGATTCTGCAACAACGGAAGGGGCCAAGAACTTCTCCTTTAGTCAGAAGATGTCCCGAGGTGTGCTGGAGGATGCAGAGTTATTTCCGCACAGAAAGACCACAAACAAGCCTTGCTAGCTGTAAGAGTCACGGTTGAAGATAATGGGTGCTGCCCGGGCCCAGGAAGAACCAGGAGGTCGCCCCTTGGAGGAGGAGACAAAGGGGGTGCTCAGCAACAGAGGGAGCCCATGCAGAAGCAGGAAGCACAGGCGTTCAAGAAATCTGATTACAGCGGTCGTCTCAACACAACAAAAGAGGGTCCCACGAAGCCGGTGGTCAACTCAGCGAGTTGAGCAATGCAGGACAGAGTGCTGGGGACCTGGGCTGTTCTGTGCATGAAAGAATCCTTACAAAAGTGCACAGAAGCCCTAGCAGCTGCAGATCATGCAGTACACAGGATTACTGTCTGGCGTGGGGAGGCAAGGACTTACCTCCACCAAATTTGGACAGAAGGACCACTGGACTGTCAGGGTCACTTGGATCCAGCTCCTGTGTTCCAGGGACCACGCTCGTCAAGATAAGAGGGGACCCAGAGGACCGGTGATGCAGAAGTTTGGTGCCTGCGTTTGCAGGGGGAACATTCCGTCGACCCAAGGGAGATTTCTTCTTGGCTTCCAGTGCAGGGTGAAGGCAGACAGCCCTCAGAGCATGCACCACTAGGAAACAGTCGAGAAAGCCGGCATGATTAGGCGCTACAATGTTGCTGATAGTCGTCTTGCTACTTTGTTGCGGTTTTGCAGGCATCCTGGAGCAGTCAGCAGTCGATCCGTGGCAGAAGTTGAAGATAGAGATGCAGATGAACTCTGGTGAGCTCTTGCATTCGTTATCTGACGAGAAAGCCACAGGAGAGACCTTAAATAGCCCTCAGAGGAGGATTGGCCACCTAACCAGGTAAGCACCTATCAGGAGGGGTTTCTGATGTCACCTGCTGGCACTGGCCACTCAGAGACCTCCACTGTGCCCTCACACCTATGCATTCAAGATGGCAGCGGTCTGGGACACACTGGAGGAGCTCTGGGCACCAACTCTGGGGTGGTGATGGACAGGGGAGTGGTCACTCCCCTTTCCTTTGTCCGGTTTCGAGCCAGAGCAGGGGCTGGGGGATCCCTGAACTGGTGTAGACTGGCTTATGCACGGAGGGCCCTTCAAAGCATTTCCAGAGGCTGGGGGAGGCTACTCCTCCCCAGCCCTTAACACCTATTTCCAAAGAGAGAGGGTGTAACACCCTCTCTCAGAGGAAATTCTTTGTTCTGCCTTCCTGGGACTGGGCTGCCCAGACCCCAGGAGGGCAGAAGCCTGTCTGTGGGTTGGCAGCAGCGGTAGCTGCAGTGAAAACCCCAGAGAGCTAGTTTGGCACTACCCGGGGTCCATGCTGGAGCCCCCGGGATGCATGGGATTGGCACCCCAATACCAGATTTGGCATGGGGAGACAATTCCATGATCTTAGACATGTTACTTGGCCATGTTCGGAGTTACCATTGTGAAACTACATAAAGTCATTGACCTATATGTAATGAACGCGTTAGCAATGGTGTCCCGGCATTCACTAAGTCCGGGGAAATTGCCCTGAACAATGTGGGTGCACCTTGGCTAGTGCCAGGGTGCCCTCACACTTAGTAACTTTGCACCTAACCTTCACTAAGTGAGGGTTAGACATATAGGTGACTTATAAGTTACTTAAGTGCAGTGTAAAATGGCTGTGAAATAACTTGGACGTTATTTCACTCAGGCTGCAGTGTCAGTCCTGTGTAAGAAGTGACTGAGCTCCCTAGGGGTGGCAAAAGAAATGTTGCAGCCCATAGGGATCTCCTGGAACCCCAATACCCTGGGTACCTAGGTACCATATACTATGGAATTATGGGGTTCCAGTGTGGCAATCAGAATTTTAAAAAATGGTCACTAGCCTGCAGTGACAATTTTAAAGACAGAGAGAGCATAAGCACTGAGGTTCTGGTTAGCAGAGCCTCAGTGACACAGTTAGGCACCACACAGGGAACACATTTAGGCCACAAACTATAAGCACTGGAGCCCTGGCTAGCAGGGTCTCAGTGAGACATATAAAATACACTGACAAATAGGGTTTCCACTATGAGCACTGGGGTCCTGGCTAGCAGGATCCCAGTGAGACAGTAAAAACAACCTGACATATCCTCACACACAGGCCAAAAGTGGGGGTAACAAGGCTACCTTCCTACACAACCCCCCCCCCCCCCAACGAAGTACAATAAGGCTAACCTTGGCCAGTTGAGTCTTTCTTGTCTAAGTGGTGATAAGTGGAGAGTAGCTCTGCAATAGATTGGTTACTCCCTTTATCATCCACTGTATGGTTACTTCCCTGTGGGGATGTAAACTACCCTGTTTGGAGTTTTTTAGCTAG
Source organism: Pleurodeles waltl (assembly GCF_031143425.1). Classification (NCBI taxonomy): domain Eukaryota; kingdom Metazoa; phylum Chordata; class Amphibia; order Caudata; family Salamandridae; genus Pleurodeles; species Pleurodeles waltl. The sequence continues at coordinate 426,676,751 of NC_090445.1, read as the reverse complement.
TCAACAATGTGAAGTTATATTCTCAGAGTTCCTATTAGTATGTTTTAGTTTAGAGTAGTGGGAATTGTGCACTGGGCCTATAACAAGTGATGAGAATGCCAGACAGGGATGCTGTCTTAATAAAGCCATAGCTGGGCAAAACCTTTGTCCATATGGCTGTAAGAGAGAACAGGGTTGCTGTTTCTCTTGAGTTGGAGCAGGGCAGGGCTGCTGTCCCATAAGCTCCACACTAAGGCAGGGCTGCTGTCCTAAGTGTTGTGAGGCAATGCAGGGTTGCTGCACTAAAGTTTCTCTGGGAAGGTTGGAGGGATGCTCCATGTTAACTAAAACAGTGCCCTTTTTCTCACCACTATTAGTTATCCCACATAGAGGTACTTTCATCTCAGGGAGAACAGCTGTGCTAGCTGATGGTTCCCTTGGTACAGGTTCCACCCCAGGAGAGGTTTCTCCCACCACAGGAATGGTGTCCTTAATGGCAGGGTGGGTAGGGGATACTTTGATGCCCTTTTTACCTGTTGGTGGAGAGGGATCCTGAGATTTCAGGCCTTTTTCTCTCCTTTGCTTTTTCATTTCAGCTGAAATAAGGAAGCAATTCCTCAAGGATACCCAGCATGGATGCATGGGTATTAAACTCTACCTCAGCCCAACCCGAGGTCTCTAGGTCATTACCTAAGAGACAGTCTACAGGTAAGCTAGGTGATACTACCACCTGCTTAGGGCTAGTAACTCCACCCCAACTAAACTGAACTATAGCCAAGGGAAGGAACTGAGTGGAGTTATGGACATCAATAATCTTGTACTGTTGTCCAATGATGTGTTGTGCAGGAGACACTAGGTTTTCAGTCACCAAAGTGATACTGGCACCTGTGTCCCTGTAGGCCTGAGCCTCAACACCATTTATTGAAACTGACTGCCTGTACTTATCCATTGTAAGGGGACAAGCAGCCAGTGTGGCAAGGCCAATGCCACCAGGTGTGACAGAAACTGTCTTGGGACTGACTACCCCAGTTTCTATGATGGACCCAAAAGTGAACCCAACTACACCCTTATTTTGACTGTTGCCAGCAGTCCCACCACTATTACCACTACTGTTACAGGCACTAGAGTTTGATGTATTAGTGGTGGTAGGCTCAGGGGGTTTACCTGGGCAGGACTTATCCCCTGGCCTATGGCCTTCATTTTTACACACATAGCACCAAGGCTTTTTAGTGTGTGTGTGTTGTGAAAAAGAGGAAGAAGATGATTTATCCCCACCCCCTGAAGAGTGTTTAGGATGTGAAGAAGGATCTTTAGTTTTACCTTTATCCCCATGCTTATCCTGAGATTTATCGACATCTTTCTTCTTGCCATCCTTGTCACCACCTGTATGAACTTTTCTGTTCACTCTTGTTCTGACCCATTTGTCTGCCTTCTTTCCCAATTCTTGGGGAGAGGTCAGATTTGAGTCTACCAAGTACTGGTGCAACAAATCAGACACACAATTGTTCAAAATATGCTCTCTCAGGATTAGATTATACAGGCTTTCTTAGTCAGTCATCTTACTGCCATGTAACCAACCCTCCAAGGCCTTCAATGAACAGTCTACAAAGTCTGTCCGGTTTTGAGAGGACTCTTTTCTAGTGTCTCTGAACTTAATCCTGTATTGTTCAGTGGTTAAGCCAAATCCATCCAAGAGTGCATCTTTCAAAACTTTGTAGTTATTAGCATCCCTTTCTCGGATAGTAAGGAGCCTATCCCTACCCTTACCAGTGAAAGATAGCCACAAGATAGCAGCCCACTGTCTTTGAGCAACCAATTGTACCATGCAGGCCCTCTCAAGTGCAGCAAACCACTTGTTAATGTCACCATCCTCCTTGTAAGGAGGGGCTATCTTATGCAGGTTTCTGGAATCTTGTTCTCTCACAGGATTGCTATTAAAAGCACTACTGCTGCCACCATGGGAAACTAACTCCAACCTCTTCCTTTCCCTCGCTACATCCAGGGATTCCCTGTCTAAGGCCAGCTGCTGCTGTTTTAGCTTCAGCCTGGCCTCTTCCAACCTCAGATTTCTGAGTTCCCTTTCCATCAGGTTATCCTCAGGGTGGGAGGCTTGGGAATTGTGAGACACAGAAGAAATGTGGGAATAGGCAGAGTGAGACCTGTCCCTAACTGGCTGGACTCTAGTAACCTGGCCTTTAGGAATGAAAGGTGCCCTACTAGTGTGTGACCCCCTCCCACTACCAGTGTCACTAGATGGCCTGTTATCTGGCAGGTCCTTGGAAGAATCCTCCTGAGCATCCTCAGGGGACTCCTCTGAGTCTGGCTGGGTACCCCCCTCCTCTACCTCCTGATCCTGGGATGGGCCAGACTGGTTCTGGTCACGTTCTAGGAGAAGGCTAAGGAGAAGTTCTTTAGTGGGACTCTTACCAATACTTAAACCCCTTTCAATGCAGAGACCCCTCAAACTTTCAAAGTTTAAACTACCATATGTTGCCTGGGCGACTGTGGGAGTGAGTTCTACTGCAGACATGATTGTTAGAAAGAATTTAAGATAGAGAGAAAAACGCTTAGAAACTTTTTAGAGAAAAGAGAAAAACTTTTTTAAACTTTTCAAAACTTTTCTACAACTTTTTAGAAAGTTTAAAGAAGGAAAGTTAAACTGTTCAGGTTAACTGTGTATATTCTGAAGTATTTGTTTTATGTTTTCCCTATGAAAAGCACCAATGACAAAGTGGTAAAGCAGTTACAAGTACTTATCCCACCGCTGCACCACCAATGTAGGAGGCTGGCCTGGTTTATAGTGGGTACCTGATGGTATTTACACATTGTGCCAGGTCCATTTATCCCTTATTAGTAGATTAGTAGTGTTCTAGCAGCTTAGGCGGGTAGAGGTAATTATAGCAGAGCAGCTTAGGCTGAACTAGTAGACATGCACAGTTCCTACTATACCACTCATATCACATAGCACTATATCATAAGAAACACAATACTCAGAGTTGCTAAAAATAAAGGTACTTTATTTTACTGACAATGTTCCAAAAATATCTCAGAGGATATACTCCCTTAGGAGGTAAGTAAAACACAAATAATATACACACAAACCAAAATCAGGTAAGTAAACAGTTAGAAAAGTAGTGCAAACACTATAGAAAACAATAGGATGCAATAGGACACAATAGACCTAGGGGCAACACAAACCATATACTCCAAAAGTGGAATGCGAACCACGAATGGACCCCAGGCCTAGTGTAGTGTGTAGAGGGTCACTGGGAGTGTAAGAAAACGCTAAGTGTGTCCAAGATACCCCACCCCAAGATGCTGAAAAGTAGGAGTAAAGTTACCCTACTACCCCAGAAAGACAGTAAAGTCAAGATAGGGGATTCTGCAAAGGCAACAACTGACTGCAAAAGCACAGAAGATGGATCCCTGGACCTGAGGACCTGCAAAGGAAGGGGACCAAGTCCAAGAGTCACGCAAGTGTCCAGGGGGGGCAGGAGCCCACTAAACCCCGGATGAAGGTACAAAAGGGCTGCCTTTAGGTGGAGGAAGCTGAAGATTCTGCAACAACGGAAGGTGCCAGGAACTTCTCCTTTGGTCAGAAGATGTCCCACGGCGTTCTGGAGGATGCAGAGTTCTTTCCATGCAGAAAGACTGCAAACAAGCCTTGCTAGCTGCAAGAGTTGCGGTTGATTATAATGGGTGCTGCCCGGGCCCAGGAAGGACCAGGAGATTGGCCCTTGGAGGAGGAGACAAAGGGGGCGCCCAGCAACAGAGAAGGCCCATGCAGAAGCAGACAGCCCCCACAGAAGCACTTGAACAGGCATTCAAGAAATCTGAGCATGGCGGTCATCTCAACACAACAAAAGAGGGTCCCACGAAGCCGGTGGTCAACTCAGAGAGTTGAGCAATGCAGGACAGAGTTGTGGGGACCTGGGATGAGCTGTGCATGAAGGAATCCTTGCAAAAGTGCACAGAAGCCCTAGCGGCTGCAAATCACACAGTACACAGGATTACTGTCTGGCGTGGAGAGGCAAGGACATACCTCCACCAAATTTGGACAGAAGGACCACTGGACTGTCGGGGTCACTTGGATCCAGCTCCTGTGTTCCAGGGACCATGCTCGTCAAGATAAGAGGGGACCCAGAGGACCAATAATGCACAAGTTTGATGCCTGCGTTAGCAGGGGGAAGAGTTCGTCGACCCAAGGGAGATTTCTTCTTAGCTTCCAGTGCAGGGTGAAGGCAGACAGCCCTTAGAGCAAGCACCACCAGGAAACAGTCGAGAAAGCCGGCAGGATTAGGTGCTACAATGTTGCTGGTAGTCGTCTTGCTACTTTGTTGCGGGATTTGCAGGCATCCTGGAGCAGTCAGCAGTCGATCCTTGGCAGAAGTTGAAGAGAGAGATCCGGAGGAACTCTGGTGAGCTCTTGCATTTGTTATCTGACGAAAAAACCCACAGGAGAGACCCTAAATAGCCCTCAGAGGAGGATTGGCCACCTAACCAGGGTCTCTGATGTCACCTGCTGGCACTGGCCACTCAGAGGCCTCCACTGTGCCCTCACACCTCTGCATTCAAGATGACAGACGTCTGGGACACACTGGAGGAGCTCTGGGCACCATCCCTGGGGTGGTGATTGACAGGGGAGTGGTCACTCCCCTTTCCTTTATCGGTTTCGAGCCAGAGCAGAGGCTGGGGGATCCCTGAACTGGTGTAGACTGGCTTATGCAGGGAGGGCACCATCTGTGCCCTTCAAAGCATTTCCAGAGGCTGGGGGAGGATACTCCTCCCCATCCCTTAACACCTATTTCCAAAGGGAGAGGGTGTAACACCCTCTCTCAGAGGAAATCCTTTGTTCTGCCTTCCTGGGACTGGGCTGCCCAGACCCCAGGAGGGCAGAAGCCTGTCTGTGGGTTGGCAGCAGCAGTAGCTGCAGTGAAAACCCCAGAGAGCTAGTTTGGCATTACCCGGGGTCCATGCTGAAGCCCCGGGGAGCTATGGAATTGGCACCCCAATACCAGATTTGGCATGGGGGACAATTCCATGATCTTAGACATGTTACATGGCCATGCTCGGAGTTACCATTGTGAAGCTACATATAGGTATTGACCTATATGCAGTGCATGCATGTAATGGTGTCCCTGCACTCACAAAGTCCGGGGAAATTGCCCTGAACAATTTGGGGGCACCTTGGCTAGTGCCAGGGTGACCTCACACTTAGTAACTTTGCACCTAACCTTCACTAATTGAGGGTTAGACATATAGGTGACTTATAAGTTACTTAAGTGCAGTGTAAAATGGCTGTGAAATAACATGGACGTTATTTCACGCAGGCTGCAGTGGCAGTCTTGTGTAAAAATAGTCTGAGCTCCCTATGGGTGGCAAAAGAAATGCTGCAGCCCATATGGATCTACTGGAACTCCAATACCCTGGGTACCTAGGTATTATATACTAGGGAATTATAAGGGTGTTCCAGTGTGCCAATCAGAATTGGTAAAAATGGTCACTAGCCTGCAGTGACAATTTTAAAGACAGAGAGAGCATAAGCACTGAGGTTCTGGTTAGCAGAGTCTCAGTGACACAGTTAGGCACCACAAAGGGAACACATTTAGGCCACAAACTATGAGCACTGGGGCCCTGGCTAGCAGGGTCCCAGTGAGACATATAAAATACACTGACAAATAGGGTTCCCACTATGAGCACTGGAGTCTTGGCTAGCAGGATCCCAGTGAGACAGTAAAAACACCCTGACATATACTCACAAACAGGCCAAAAGTGGGGGTAACAATGCTAGAAAGAGGCTACCTTCCTACAGGTGTGTGTTGCAGTGTGTGGGCATGTATGTGTGCATGCATGGGTGGTGGTGGGTATGCATGTGTGAATGTGTGTATATGGGTGCACGTGTGGGTGTGTATATGTGCGGGGGGCAGGAGAGGGAGGGGTAGGGTGGGTGAGGACTCTGGGGAGGGGGCCGGGGGAGACCCCTATCAGTGCCAGGGAAGGGATTCCCAGGCACTGATTTTGCCTACCGCCATGGTTTTCGTGACAGTAAGTTTGGCACGAAAACCATGGCGGTAGGCCGGGTCGTAATCCCGAGGGTGGGATTGTGGCAGCCGCCGGGCTGGAGACCGAAGTCTCCAGCCAGCGGCCATTACCACCCTGGAGGTCGGTGTGTTAAAGTGGCGGTTTTGGATGGCAGTAACCGCCATGGTCCAAATCCCTTTTTTTTTTACCGCCGGCCTGTTGGCCGCTTTAACACCGACCACCAGGGTTGTAATGAGGGCCTATATGTCACAACCTTGCTATGTAATGGAGGATTAGTGATCATTTAAGACTGACTGTGTGGTAAAAATTCACTATTCTTTCCCAAGACCTGTCATTTAGCTGCTGTGGAGGATGGTGACTTGTGCTTACCAAGTGTGCCACCGAGAGGTCCTGGAAGAGAAGAAGCTATCCATCATTAAAAGAGGTTGGGCTTCCCTTTCTCAGATTGGTTATGGTTGCCTCCTTCTCTGTAAAATAATGGATAGGGATGAAAAATCTGGTGTACAAGTCCAAGCTTATTGGAGAGGGATTACCCCAATGGCCCTATCCGTTTTTATACAATCGCACTCGCATCTCTTGAGGATACTATTGAAGAAGTCTGAGAGGTATTTTAAGAGGTCAGCAACAGAGATGGTAAGTAGTATGTGTTAGACCTTGCATCCTTGGTGTGTTTTCCCCTGATTTTCTGCCTTCTGACCTCCTATTTTGCTGACTTAATTTTTGCTGGCTTTAGGATTCTGAGCACTTTACCAATGCCAACGAGTGCTAAAGTGCAGGTCCTGTGTCCTCTAAACATGGTAACATTGGTTTATTCACAATTAGCATATTTTAATTACTTGTAAGTCCCTAGTAAAGTGCAGTATATGTGCCCAGGGCCTGCACGCTACTAGTGGGCCTACAACCCTGATTGTACCACCCACTTCAGTAGCCATTCAAACATGTTTCAGGCCTGCCACTGCGTAACCTGTGTGTGCAGTTTTAAACTGCCATTATGACCTGACAAGTTCACCTACTTTTTCAGGCCTAAAAGTAACTTATAGGTCTCACCAGGGGACTGTTTGACAAACTTAACTGCCCCTTCATGGACTACCAATTGTGCAGAAGCCCATTGCAGTTTTGTCTTCTTTAGGCCAGGTAATTAGAGATTACAAGGAGAAGAAAAAGCAAATGTGATTCAAATTGTGGGGATTGTGTTACTCCTCCATACCCCTGTCTGACCAAGCCTCTAATCTAGTCTAAGATGATTAAAAGATAAACAACATTTTACACATCATCTTTTTTAATCGTTGAGCTGCCGAACTGTCAGGGAAATTCAAAGGACTCATTATGGCTGCCTCACTCAGCATGTATTCATCCTTCTCCAGAATTCCTTCCTTCACCATTCAGGTAGGACTCCTTTCTGTTTGAGTCTAACATGTAAACTATGACAGTCCCAGACAGAAAGTTTCCTTAAATGTCCCCCACGGGCTGAACTCCAGCAAAGGGTCCCTCCACAGGACAGGAGAAGTATTGGAGTGCATTGATCTCTCTCCACTGCACATGGCAGGCTCCCTAGTTCCTGTCTGCCCAGCCTCAGGTGGTGGAAAGTAATCCAGAGTTCATGATGATGCAGCACCTACAGCATAGGTGGCATGCCCAGAATCAGTGGTATGATCACAGTCCAGCGCCCTGATTGAGATGCAGTTCACAGATCCCACAGTTAAGTCATGCCACTTTATGGGCTCCTTCATAAGATGTCACCTTTCACCAGGACACCGACTTCTAAACATCAATACCAGGTTAGCCATTGTTTCTGAGTATCAAACTTTACTAAGGTAACATTTTCAAAGTTGCCCTCAGTGATTTTCAAAGCAAATATTTCTGTCATAGAGCCTACTTTCAGGATAACACCAAAGTGAAAAGTGGAGTAATTCTATCCAAAATAGCACTTTGTATTGCCTTATGAATTGCGCACATTGCAGATTTTTACAAAGGTTGTAAATACCATAGAATGATTGTGCACCATGAATAACATAAGTTAGACTCAAGAAATAAATCACGCGTCTTGCCAACTCGAAAGCCACCAAGTAAATGCCATGAAGTGGTAGCGCATAATGAACACCGTGATTTTAAACACAAGAAATGAATTGCGCGTATTGCTGATTCGAGCACCCACAAGTAAATGCCATGAAATGATAACGCTCGCTGAATAGCATGAGTTATCGCGTGTTCTGCCGATTCGAATGTCAGCCAATAAATGTCATGAAATGGTAACACACAATGAATATCATGAATTAGACACAAGAAATTAATTGCGCGTCTTGCCGATTCGAAGCCCACCATGCGAATGCCAAGGAAGGGTGGCGCACACTGAATATCATGAATTAAACACAAGAAAAGGAATCGCGCGACTTGACGATTTGAAGACTACCTCACGAATGACAAGAAATGGCAGCGTTTAAGGAATAACATGAATCTAGACACCAGAAAAGAATCGCGCCTCTTGCCGATTCGAATGTCACCATATGAATGTCAGGAAATGGTAGCGTACAATGAATAACATGAATTACACACAAGAAATGAATTGCGCGTCTTGCGCGATTCGAATGCCACCATATAACTGCCAAGAAATGGTAGCGCACAATAAATATCCAGGGTTAAAGCACGAGGAACGAATCGCGTGTCTTGCTGATTCGAATGCCACCATGTAACTGCCAAGAAATGGTAGCGCACAATGAATATCAAGGGTTAAAGCACGAGGAATGAATAGCGCATCTTGCCGATTCGAATGCCACCATGTAACTGCCAAGAAATGGTAGCGCACAAGGAATATCAAGGGTTAAAGCACGAGTAATGAATCGTGCGTCTTGCCGATTCAAATATTAACATGTAAATGCCAGAAAAACCCAGAGCACATTCACGCACACAAGGTAAAATCTCTCAACATGAAAATTAGGCCCAAGAACTCGGATGCCTTCGAAAACGGGATTGGGGGCCCAGCCCGACCTCCGTCTTACAGCCCTGATCAAGGATCACCAACGTAAATGAAGGGCAAAGGCCTGGAAGCTCAAAGTAGGCCCCCGGAACAGGAGCTGAGGAAGTTGCTGCTGCTCTGCACCAGGACCTCTAAATAGTGAGCACGTGGAGCTGGGCTTGCTCCCTTTTATAGAGTCTTAGCCCAGCCCACCAACCACACCCAGACATGCTGCAGGGAAAGCTTCTAGAAGGCCCTGGAAGGGGACCACACCCTGACACAGTCTGAAAGCCTGCAGCAGTACATTGCATGTGAACAGTATTTATATGCATGCTGAACATAAGTCTTCAGGATTAAACTCTGCAATGCAAAAGGTTAAACATCATTATATCAGCACAATGCATAAATTATGTTAGCTTGAAATTGTTAGGTTTTTGCACTCTAGTCGCCCGTAGAGCGCGCACTGCCCTCTTGTTGACAATTGCATCCTATTGTGTTTCACAGTGTGTGCACTACTTTCTGACTATTTTACTTACCTGATTTGGTTAGTTGTGTATATTTTGTGTATGCTACTTACCTCCTAAGGGAGTATAACCTCTGAGATATTTTTGGCACATTGTCACTAAAATATAGTACCTTTATTTTTAGTAATTATGAGTATTGTCTTTTCTTATGATATAATACCTATATAATATAAGTGGTATTGCATGAGCTTTGCATGTCTCCTAGTTCAGCCTTGGCTGCTCTGCTATAGCTACCTCTATCAGCGTAAGCTGCTAGAACACTACTACACTCTACTAATAAGGGATAAGTGGACCTGGCATAAGGTGTACGTACCCTTGGTAACCACTACAAGCCAGGCCAGCCTCCTACACAAACTTTTGAAACTTTACATATGTACAGCACTTTGCAGAATGCATAGAATAGTCAAAACAGTAAACTAGGTTAAAGCATAGTATTTGTACAGAAGGGTATGCTTATACTACAAAAACCTATACTTGATATCAAAAACACACTCCTGTACAGTGACGTGCATGGCTGTGTGCATTGGTTTAAGGCAGACAAACGTGCGGCAGCGCTGGGAGAGATAAAACTGGCGTCCTATCTTAGTGGATATAGTGCTGTTCTACTCTCTCCTATTGATGCAGGAAAGCAACTTTGGTTACTGTGCTATGTCACATCAAAAGTTACACATTTTCCCTTTAATGTTTGATGCTTTTAGCACAACGCATTCAGATTTTACCTAGTGCAAACCTTTCCTGTACCAGCAATAATATTAGAGTGTCTTTTAAAAAAGAATAACTCTCTGACACCATGAAGCTTCAAATGATTCTATGAATTAAAGCCTGTACTGGCTCCGAAGGAGATCTTAGATTTGCTTATTAACCAAGCATCACCCACACTCATCTCATTTGGCATATTTTACTGTACTGAATTTCTGTGAGCATCTCATAAGCCAGTGCCACATTTCTCATTGTTTCGAGCATGTCACGATATATGGTACACTGTGTCTCATACAGCAAGCATTATGTGTTTGTATAACCCGTCTCTGACACACACTAAATTTATTTTTTGTGAACATATTACACACAAACACACACACTCTCACTCTGCATCTGTTTTTTGAAGGCATCTCACATACCAGGCTTTATGTATCTCTTTCGTTCACATCAGGTTTTTCACATTTGTAAAGCATCTATCTCCAATACACACATACTGAGCATCTCATTTTGCGAGCATCTGATACCTAAGGCATATTTCATGTCATTTTTATCTGCATCTTCAGCTTTTCAGTTTGTGACCACTCTACACTCATGGCATCCATCTGCACTAAGTCATTGACAGCAAATGTTGAAAACATTTTTGTTGTGTTTTGTCTTTTGTGCTGCATTGAGTGCATACAGTGCCTTAACCCCACCTCCCCCTTTGCATCCACAGGAGAGCAAGCAATACACTTCAGCTGTCTGTGGTTGTATCCTCACTCACCCTCCTGTGTAATGATAAAGCAAATAGCAGCAAAGTTATATGTTGGAAATATAATTGACCATGAACACACCATTGTTTAGTGGGGAGGCTGGGAATAATAATACATTTTCCTGGTTCCACATTCCCCACAGCAATGCAGTTATGGTGAGGTAGGTCCTGAGGAAAATTCCCAGAGATTGCCCTTGTGGACAAATGCCACTGGTGGAAGTCGTATGCAGATTTTAATGTAGTGCTTATTATATAATACTTTTATTAAAAAATGAGAATCTGGGATTAGAAATATTATAGTTCTTCGGCTATAACATACACACATGACCACATTTAATGGAGTAGTGCTGTCTGCTAATGCTAGTGAATTGCCAACTGGAGGTCTGATCAAGGATAATTTAATAGCATTGTTTCTAGGTGCTTTTATTCTCTGACATGCCTCTTCTAGAGACCTGAGGTAGAAAGTGGCTATTGAATGATGGATACTGTAAGAAATTTGATTTTTGATTGAGTGGGGTGAACCCCCTTCTCAAGCAACAACCTCAAACTTGGTCAGGGTGAACCACAGAAGTCACTAAATTAAGCTATGCTTAACCCAGTAGTAGCTTGGCTTAAAAGCAGCCAGGCTAACTTAGAGGCACTGCGCTAGGTATTTGTGTAGCACTCAAACTGTAGTAAAGTGAAAACACAACACAAGACAAACTCCATACCAATGTAGAAAACAAAGTAAAATGCAATAAATAAAGTGAGACAAAAATGACAAAATCCTATCAGTAGGGCTGGGGATATGCAATTATAAAGATTTCAGTAAACATAGCACCAATAAGCAGAAAGCTCTAACTATGGCTATCTGCTTGGTAGACTGGTACAAAGTTATACATTCAGACTGAACAAGATGGTGGGTGGGACAGATTCAGGGACAAGGTTAGTCCAGCTGAAAAGGTTACCTCATCAAAGTCATGGAAAATGAGTTCAAAGAATCAGGATTTCACAGGAGGAGCCCAACTAATTGCAGCCAATGGTCCAGGACCTGGGGAGGGCACCTCTTGGGGATCACAAACTCATTCCATCAGAGACCAGCAGGGCATCAGCAGGTTCAGGAAGAGCCAGTTGCAGCAGGTACGTTTGGCAGGTGCAATGAGGCTCCTAGAGCTTGTTGTGTCCCTGTAACCCATAAAAGGAGGTCAGCCACGGGACCATTAGAGCGACTGTGGTAGCCCTGTGTTCAAAGAGATGGTGCACTCTCTCACTCAAGCAACAAGGCAGGCCTCAAGAAACAGGGCAGTCTTCTCAAGAACAACACAGTCCTCAACCAACAGGGCAGTCCTCTGGAGAACAAGGCAGGCCTCAAGCAGCAAGGCAGGCCTCAAGCAGCAAGGCAGGCCTCAAGCAGCAGGGAAGTCCTCTGAAAAACAAGGCAAGCCTCAATCAGCAGGGCAGTCATCTGAGAAACAAGGCAGGTCTCAAGAAGGAGGGCAGTCTTCTGAGAAACAAGGCAGGCCTCAAGCAGCAAGGGAGAACCATGGAGTACGAGACAGTCCTTCTGTAGTTTTCCACAGTACCAGGAGAGTATTGAAGAGTCGACCTGAGGGTCCAGTATCTATAGCTGGTGCCAGATGTTGCAGTGGGAGAACCTTCTAGGCTTCTCTCATCTGGTTCTGGAATTTCCTTCCTTCCCCTGCCAGACTACAAGGGATCTGGGGTGACAATAGACTGGTGTCAAGTTATTTGTGAGTGTGCTGAGGCACCCCCCTTGAAATGTAATTGGGCCAGGGAACAACTCCATCCCTCCAATTCTGCCAACACCTACCCCCCTCTGTCTTACTGTCTGGAAGGAATACACAAAGGCCAACTGCCAACTACATCGTCTGGTGACCCAGGACACAGGCTGCAGGCACCAAATGGTTAGGACAAGAAAATGCTGACCTTCTAAAAGAGGTATGTTCAGAATTGAGGCTTAAATCAAACTTTAACATTTATAAAAAGGGTTTAAATTACAATTCTTTAGACACCAAACTTGAACTTCCTACCTGTTCCCAATCAAAGTTATCACTTAAGTAATCCAATGTTATCCTACTGGAGAGGCAAGCCTTGCAGTAGTAAAACATGAATTTAAGAGTTTTTCACTACCAGGACATACAAAACTTAAAATCACATGGCCAACATTTTAAATACATTTCACCCCACCCTGTGGGCTGTTTAAGGTCTACCCCTGGGGTGACATATGAATTAAAAATGAAGGTTGGACCTGTCAAAAGGTTTACTTTGCCAGCTTGAAATGTCAGCTTAAAACTACACATCTTAGAAAGGACTACTTCTGTGGGTGGCACGATAAGTGCTGCAGGCCCACTAGTGGCATTTCATTTACAAGCCCTGGGGACATGTAGTACCACTTTACATTATAGAAAATAAAATGTGCCAATTGGGTGTAATCCAGTTTTACCATGTGCAAAGAAGAAAAGCAAAAGTACTTTACCACTGGGTAACTTTGGTAAAGTGCACAAAGTCCTAATGGCCAACAAAAACAGGTTCGGAAAACAGGAGGGGCAAGGCAAAATGTTTTTGAAATGATCCTGCATTGAGGGATAAGTACAACAGATATTTATTGGTGTCCCATTGCCTAAAATGCTCCTAAATTCCAATTCACTAAGCCTTTATACAGCTCACTCTTAAAGAGAAGCAACTGTGGGCAGTCAAGCTTTAGTTGAGGTAATAGAGGGATGGTGACTTCCTCACAGCATGACAGATTAGTCATACCACTTTAAAAAGCAATGAGTGAGAGCAGATTTTTAAAAGACTGAGGTCTTATTGTAGAGAATGACGGCATGGACTGAAACCTCAAAAATGGGCAAGGAGACACACACAAGACACCTTTGCTCGCTACCAAGAAATTGACCATTTACTACCCTCACTTCAGTTAACTGTATTATCAAGTATGTTTATGTACTCTCCAAGGCCAGAACTTGCAGTCATACTCTGAAAAAATGCTTCCCAGAGAGAGAGCTTTTAAACATAGGTTGAGGGCCTACAACAGGTCATCTTAGTTTTTCCACTATCTTCTTTGAGGCTGAGAGAAACTTCACTGGACTCCCCCAATGGAAATCTTTGTTAAGGTCAATTATGTCACAGAAAAGACTGGATAATGCCATTTTCAACATATATAAAGAGATGATGGAATCATTTGACATACAGATGCTAAAAAAATAATTTGTCCTCCACACTGAATGGCAGTAGAAAATATTTGTTTTTTTAAACATAAGTTCATTATTTTAATATAACTGCCTGCAGCAGAAAGAATGGTTTCTGTCCATAAAGAAGCAAGGATCATATTTTTTTGCATATTTTCTAATTGCTTTCCAGAATGTAATTAACAATAAAGCATACTTACTGACTGTGATGACGTACTCCCCTAACACCACCCCACCATGTGGGCGCCGCATTTAAAATACGCACCATGGCGGTAGTTTGGCGACTAGCGTCAGAACTTTTGACGCTAGTCCGGCATTTTGCAGTATTTGCGTAAAAAAATCTGATGCTAATCCTGCAAAGCACCGAGCGGCCCATTATAACCAATGGGAGCCTCCTTTTAACACCTGCTATGAGCAGATGTTAAAAGTGCTGAAAAAATTGTGAAAGGAAATCTCTTAGATTTCCTTGTGCCATTCTTTTGGCCCCCCTAATGGAGAACCCGCCCTTTACATATATTATGCATGGCGCAGGCATAATATGGCGCAAAGGGTTACAAAGTGGCACAATGCATGCATTGCACCACTTTCTAAATATGGTGCAGCGTTTTTTTTTGCCTTCTCACGCCACATTAGCATAAAACAAATGACGTTAGTGTGGCTTTGGAAAGGCGCTAGGGTCTCTTAAATATTATTTGTCCAGGATCACATGATGTTGCACCATTGCCAAAACTTCATCTTAGTTCCACAATCGGCAGTTGTAAGGAAATGCCTCCTTGGCATAGTTACCCCCTACATTTTTGCCTTTGCTGATGCTAAGTTATGATTTGAAAGTGTGCTGGGACCCTGCTAACCAGGCCCCAGCACCAGTGTTCTTTCCCTAAACTGTACCTTTGTCTCCACAATTGGCACAACCCTGACACTCAGGTAAGTCCCTTGTAACTGGTACCCCTGGTACCAAGGGCCCTGATGCCAGGGAAGGTCTCTAAGGGCTGCCGCATGTCTTATGCCACCCTAGGGACCCCTCACTCAGCACAAGCACACTGCCTCTCAGCTTGTGTGTGCTGGTGGGGAGAAAATGACTACGTTGACATGGCACTCCCCTCAGAGTGCCATGCCCTCCTCACACTGCCTGTGGCATAGGTAGGTCACCCCTCTAGCAGGCCTTACAGCCCTAAAGCAGGGTGCACTATACCACAGGTGAGGGCATATGTGCATGGGCACTATGCCCCTACAGTGTCTGAGCAAAACCTTAGACATTGTAAGTGCAGGGTAGCCATAAGAGTACATGGTCTGGGAGTTTGTCAAACACAAACTCCACAGTTCCATAATGGCTACACTGAAAATTGGGAAGTTTGGTATCAAACTTCTCAGCACAATAAATGCACACTGATGCCAGTGTGCAATTTATTGTAACATACACCCAGAGGGCATCTTAGAGATGCCCCCTGAATACCTACCCGACTTCTAGTGTAGGCTGACCAGTTTCTGCCAGCCTGCCACACACCAGACATGTTGCTGGCCACACGGGGAGAGTGCCTTTGTCACTCTGTGGCCAGAAACAAGGCCTGTACTGGGTGGAGGTGCTTCTCACCCCCCCCTGCAGGAACTGTAACACCTGGCGGTGAGCCTCAAAGGCTTACCTCTTTTGTTACAGCGCCCCAGGGCATACCAGCTAGTGGAGATGCCCGGCCCTCTGGCCACTGCCCCCACTTTTGGCGGCAAGGCCGGAGGAGATAATGAGAAAAACAAGGAGGAGTCACCCACCAGTCAGGACAGCCCCTAAGGTGTCCTGAGCTGAGGTGACCCCTGTCTTGAGAAATCCTCAATCTTGAGTTTGGAGGATTCCCCCAATAGGATTAGGGATGTGCCCCCTCCCCACAGGGAGGAGGCATAAAGAGGGTGTAGCCACCCTCAAAGACAGTAGCCATTGGCTACTGCCCTCCCAGACCTAAACACACCCCTAAATTCAGTATTTAGGGGCTCCCCAGATCCCTGGAAATCAGATTCCTGCAACCTGAAGAAACAAGAAGGACTGCTGACCTACAAGCCTGCAGAGAAGGTGGAAGACGACAACTGCTTTGGCCCCAGCCCTACCGGCCTGTCTCCAACTTCGAAAACATGCTCCAGCGACGCATCCAACAGGGACCAACAACCTCTGAAGCCTCAGAGGATTGCCCTGAAATAAAGGACGAAGAAACTCCTGTGAACAGCGGCCCTGTCCAAAACCAGCTACTTCTTTGCAACAAAGAAGCAACTTTTAAAGACTGCACGTTTCCCGCCGGAAGCGTGAGACTTCACACTCTGCACCCGACGCACCCAGCTCGGGATCCAGAGAACAAACACCTCAGGGAGGACTCCCCGGCGACTGCAAGCCTGTGAGTAACCAGAGACGACCCCCCTAGGCCCCCACAGCGACGCCTGCAGAGAGAATCCAGAGGCTCGCCCTGACCGCGACTGCCTGTAACAAGGGACCCGACGCCTGGAACCAACACTGCACCGGCAGCCCCCAGGACCTGAAGGAACAAACTTCGATGCAGGAGTGACCCCCAAGGCAACCCTCTGCCTAGTCCAGTTGGTGGCTGCTCCAAGGAGCCCCCCTGTGCCTGCCTGCACCTCTAGAGTGACCCGGGGGTCCCTCCATTGTTTCCTACCTGAAACCTGACGCCTGCATTGCACACTGCACCTGGCCGCCCCTGTGCTGCTGAGGGCGTGTTTTGTGTGCCTACTTGTGTCCCCCCCCAGTGCTCTACAAAACCCCCCTGGTCTGCCCCCCGAGGACGCAGGTACTTACCTGCTGGCAGACTGGAAACAGAGCACCCCTGTTCTCCATAGACCCCTATGTGTTTTGGGCACCTCTTTCACCTCTGCACCTGACCAGCCCTGAGCTGCTGGTGTAGTAACTTTAGGTTTGCCTTGAACCCCCAACGGTGGGCTGCCTATGCCCCAGAACTGAGACTTGCAAGTTTTTTACTTACAAGCTAATCTAACCTTTACTGGCCTCCCCCAGGAACTGTTGATTTTTGCAGTGTTCACTTTGAAAATAGCTTATTGCCATTTTTACAAAGACTGTATATGTTATTGCTTTTATTCAAAGTTCCTAAAGTATCTATGTGAAGTACCTTGCATTTAAGGTGTTTACTGAAAATGTTGAACCTGTGATTCTTAAAATAAACTAAGAAAATATATTTTTTATATAAAAACCTATTGGCCTGGAGTAAGTCTTTGAGTGTGTGTTCCTCATTTATTGCCTGTGTGTGTACTAACAAATGCTTAACACTACCCTCTGACAAGCCTACTGCTCGACCACACTACCGCAAAATAGAGCATTAGAATTAGCTAATTTTACCACTATCTTACCTCTAAGGGGAACCCTTGGACTCTGTGTACACTATTTCTTACTTTGAAATAGTATATACAGAGCCAACTTCCTACAGCAGTTCTGACCGTAACGCTACATTATAGGTAGAGGGAGGGGCAAGCAGAAGACACTTGAAAGTTCGGTTTGTTATGGGCTCAAAGTTCCAACAGGACTTCGAGATGAGCTAGAGCCAGGCTTAAGGCTCGAGTCTTGATCGAGCTTTCAGTGGCTCACCCACCTCTAAAGAAAACAGTGAAAATGGGCCCTCAGTCGCTATTAAAGGTCCTTATTACACCCTTGGCACCGGTCCCCCGTCCTTTCCTTAAAGTTCTCTGAGTCCCTCATTCCAACATACTTTCCTCTCTTTTCCCTAAAATCTTGATTATTTCCTCCCAGCTTCTAATTTTTAATTATTTTCTTATCTACTTCCATTCACTCTTTCCTCCCTTGCTCAATCATCCTTTATCCTTTCTTAGGTTTCACTCTCATTGTTTACATCTATCCTATTCCTTACCGTCTCTCATTTATTATCTCTTTCTTTACGTTCTGTATTTTCCATATCATTGCTTAACCTCTTCCTGGTCTAACTTCAAACTGCCTTTTTCGCAAATGCTTCGCTCATTATCTCATCAAATCTCTACCACTCACCTGCTTTTTTGCTGTCCTTTATATCTCCTCTCTTATTTTTCACATCCCTTGCTGCCCTCTCAGTCTGCGGCTTCTCTTTTGTTTCCTCTGTTTTTCTCTGCTTGGTTTTGTCCTCCTCATGGATAGTTCTGCGTATACAGCAATTGGCCCTTCTTTCTAGCTTTGCCAGTGCCTGCCAGTTTCCATCGCCATGACTTCTTTTTTTTTTACCATCCACTCGAGGCAGAGTCAACACAGAGGGGTGCCCAGGAAGGCACTCTTAACAATAAATTCTGAGGAGCAGCCGGTGAACTAAGCTGCAGGTGATGCATAGGTCACTGAGATGCACTTCTGGTAGCTAGGCCCTTCAAGAAGGCCCAGGAAGCCCTCAGCCTTCCTGCAGCTAAACATGCCAGTTAGTGAAAAGGAACGCCCAGGCCTACCTGTACCTGCATTTCCTCTTAGGCAGAGCTCTGAGAAGAAGCGGAGACAGGAAACAGCATAAGAACTAGGACACATAGGCCCTCATTCCAACCCTGGTGGTCGGTGATAAAGCAGCGATAACACCGCCAACAGGCCGGCGGTAAGAAATATGAAATTAGGACCACGGCGGAAATCTCTCAGACAGACAGCCACTTTAACACACTGGCCGCCAGGGCAAAACCAAAAGGCACCACGGCGGTAACCGCCAACAACCAGGCGGAAGACAAAGTACCGCCCACAATAATATGACTCACCTATCCACCACCTTTTCCCAGGGCAGTATCAACGACATCAAAAGCCTGGTGGAAACACTGCACAGAAGGGAAACGACTCACCTCTGGACACTCAAGGAAGAACCATGCCGCCATGGAGCCTGAGTTGCATTTCTTCCGCATGCTCTTCTACCTTCTGCTCCACTATGAACACCAACGCCGGCGAAGACGACCATGGTGAGTACTGCCACCTAGTACACGGGGGAGGAAAAAGAGAGTGACACACACATGCAACACGCAACACCCCCACCCCCACCCCCAACACCACACACATAACCAGATGCAATAACATTACATATTCACCACGTACCCCTCAGTAATAATGCAAAGACAACCAAAATAGAGTAAAAAAGAGTGTAATAAGATAAATATATTAGTAATACGTGCATCCAAATAAAAAAGTACATACATATTACAATGCAAGGGACACTGCCCAGTCCTCAATGTCCGTGGGCCACAGGGTCACATCACAAAATCCAAGGCCCAACCTCACTTCTGCAACATCACGGAGAGAACACTGCAGGGGCATCAGGTCAAAAATAGACAGGCACCTCCGGGGGACGGGGAATGGTGGTACAACGCCACTTGTCCTGGACGGGGCAACATGCCCATCACTCTGTCCTGGAGAGTGCAAGGCCACAGTCTCTCAAGTGGGTTACTTGCCCACTGCCTGCTCCTGGGGAGTGCAAGGCCACAGTCTCTCAAGTGGGTGATTTGCCCACTACTTGGTCCTGGGGAGTGCAAGGCCACAGTCTCTCAAGTGGGAGATTTGCCCACTGCTTGGTCCTGGGGAGTGCAAGGCCACAGTCTCTCTAGTAGATGGCTTCTCCACTGGTTCTGGAGGGGGCATTGTGCCCAGTCATCTTCACCCTGGGGAGAATGTGGTGAGTGGATGGCTTCTCCACTGGTTCTGGAAGGGGCATTGTGCCCAGTGTGCTTCATCCTGGGAAGGATGCGGTGAGTGGATGGCTTCTCCACTGGTTCTGGAGGGGGCATTGTGCCCAGTGTGCTTCATCCTGGGAAGGATGCAGTGAGTGGATGGCTTCTCCACTGGTTCTGCAGGGGGCATCGGGCCCAGAGTGCTTCATCCTGGGAAGGAAGCGGTGAGTGGATAGCTTCTCCACTGGTTCTGGAGAGGGCATTGTGCCCTGTGATGCAGATCCTGGGGAGTGCAAGGTCACAGTCTCTCACCTGGGTGTCAGACCCACAGGATTTGCAGGGGTCAGGCTGCAGAACATCCCTTGGATGCAGGACTATACACTGTCCACGAGCGGGGACGACTGCTCGGTGGTGGCAGTGGTGGTGCTGGTGTCAGTGCTGGCAGTGGTGGGGGGAGGCTCCAGCCCTTCCCCTGCAGCCTCGGACGGCTGCCCACTCGGGCTGCTGCTGGTGGCAGTGGTGCTGGTGGCGGTGCTGGCAGTGGTGGTGGGAGGCTCCAGCCATTCCCCTGCAGCCTCGGACGGCTGCCCACTGGGGCTGCTGCTGCTGGCAGTGGTGCTGGTGTCAGTGCTGGCAGTGGTGGGAGGAGGCTCCAGCCCTTCCCCAGCAGCCTTGGATGGCTTCTCACTCGGGCTGCTGCTGCTGGCAGTGGTGCTGGTGGCAGTGCTGGTGGCGGTGCTGGCAGTGGTAGGGGGAGGCTCCAGCCCTTCCCCTGCAGCCTCGGATGGCTGCCCACTGGGGCTGCTGCTGCTGGCAGTGGTGCTGGTGGCAGTGCAGGCAGTGGTGGGGGAGGCTCCAACCCTTCCCCTGCAGCCTCGGACGGCTGCCCACTCGGGCTGCTGCTGCTGGCAGTGGTGCTGGTGGTGGTGCTGGCAGTGGTGGGGGGCTCCAGCCCTTCCCCTGCAGCCTCGGACGGCTGACCCACCATGGTTGGTGGTGGGTGCTGAGACTGAGTCCCAGCACCAGGCCTCTTGTCCTTTTTGCCTGCTGGTGCAGGCCCCTTGGCTTTCCTGCCAGCAGCTTGGGGTGGCTATTTGCTCCTTTTGGCAGCAGCTGGGGACTGGTCCTTGCCCTTCCCTTTACCAGCTGGGGGTGTCTCCATTCCCTAATTTGCAGCAGCTGTGAGTGCCTCCTTGCCCTTCTTTGCAGCAGCTGGGGTGCCTCCTTGCTCTTCCTTGCAACACTTGGTGCGGGCACCCTATCAGTGTGGCTGCCTGGTGCCCTGGATCTGCTCCCACCTGGTGTAGCTGTGAACACTACTGTGCCCCTGGACTGGGTGGCTGAGGTGCTTGCCTGGGTTCTGACCACCCTAGCCTTATGTGAAGGATGGGGTGGGGGAGGGCTAGGGAAGAGGTTAAAGGTGGAGAGGAAAAGCTTCTTAGGGACATTGGCCGGGGAAGAGGGAGATGGTCTGGGAGTGGAGGTAGAGGGAGTGGTTGTAGGAGGTGTCTGCTGTGTTTGGGTGCAGGTGCATGCGCTGGATACTGTTGTGAGGTGGATGGCTGTTGGGTGTCTGAGTGCTTGCGTTTGTGTACTATGGGATGAGGGGGCTCAGACACAGTGAGAGAGGACGCAGGGGACATGTGCATGGATGTGGGGGTGGTGACTGTCAGTGAGGGGCGTGTGCTGATAGGTGTGCTGGTGATGGGGGTAGTGGATGAGGATGTAGGGCATGCAGGTGTGAGTGTAGACGCAACTGGGAGGGAGGTGGACAACGAGGAGGAGGAGGGCCACAGTGGAGGCAGTGGATGTTGGTATATCTGCATCTGGATGGTGTTTGTGTCGGTGCCTGTGGGATGAAGTGTGGTGCTTGTGTTTACCATGTCCACTCTTGTGTGTTGTCCTGGGTGCATACTCATCGGACTGTGTGCTTGAGATAGGTTGGGGTTGAGGGGAATGGGATTGGGTAGAGGAAGTTGGAGGGGGAGGCTAGAAACAGGGACAATGGCTGCCATCAGAGAGGAGGCCAGAGTCTGGATTGATCTCTGTTGGGCCACCATGCCAGTGTGAATGCCCTCTAGGAATGCATGTGTCTGTTGCAATTGGGCTGCCAGCCCCTGGATGGCATACACAATGGTTGACTACCCAACAGAGATGGATCGCAGGTCAATAGCCTCCTCACTCAGGGCAGCAGGGCTAACTGGGGCAGGGACTGAGGTGCCTAGGGTGAAGGAGATGCCCACCCTCCTGGGTGGGCGGGCACAGGAAACACGCTGAGGGGCTGCTGGAAGCGCGGTGCTGGTACGAGGAGTGGCGGCTGTACCTGTAGTTGGGGTGGGCACAGAGGTATCTGCCACCACCGGGGAGCTCACATTGGAGGAAGAATCCGTGTCAGTACTGTCCCCTCCTGTCTCTGCCGTTGTGCTCCCCTCGCCCTCCGTCCCACTGGTGCCCTCACAGTCGGTGGATTCGGCCTCCGGGGCCCTGTGGGATGCAGCTCCCCCCGTCGCCGGTGCCTCAGCTCCTCCGCCAGATGATGCTAATGCACATAAGGATAGGATGACAAAACAAGAAAGGGGGGAAGAGAGATAAAGGATACACTGGGTCAATGGCTGCACCAACACCACCGTTGGCATACACAGCACCCAGTATGCTGGGCATCAGAGGTGTCAGGGTTCGACGGGCACCCCTTCCTCGTTGGGAGGCCATCCCCAGCTGGGCATCCGCCGTATTCCGTATCCAGTGTCTCAGGTCCTCCAACTGTTTGCAACAGTGGGTGCTCCCCCTGCGGTAGACCCCCAGGGTCCGCACGTCCTTGGTGATGGCACGCCATATACCCTTTTTCTAATGGGTGCTGACCTGCAGGGAAATGGACACAGGGAAAGATATTAGTCTGACTGTCCTGCCTGTTACACTCATGGCCCACCATGCCACTTCCCATCCCCATTAGCACAGACATGGCCCACCATACATGCAACACACTGCCCAGGGCCCATCCACCAACTCCCCCCTCATGAGGCCTTCACAGACAGCACTCCATGCATTCATGCCACATGCTTCATACTCATGGCATACTCACCTGTTGGTCTGGAGGCCCATACAGCATTCGGTACTGGGGTAGGACCCCATCCACCAGTCTCTCCAACTCCGCCGAGGTGAAGGCAGGGGTCTTTTCTCCAGTAACATGAGCCATGGTCAGTTCCAGACACAAGTTAAAGCAGCACTTACAGTGTAGGTCCTCTCCTGTTGAAGGTCAGGTAGCAAGTGAGTGAACACATAGAAAATGGCGGTCACGTCCACGGTGGTGCATACCTTCACCGCCGGCGTACATCAACATTGGCCACTGTAACCCATTGGGGCCAATGTAAACCAATGAAGAGTTGCACAGCGGTTTTCGACCGCCTCCCGTAATGGCGCACAACATTAGCGGAATTACCTAATTTCCATCTGTCCATCCAAACAGGACAGGCAGACGCAATTTCAAGGTGGGGGGGACAAGCCATGGCTCCTAATTGCATCACAGTACACATATGCACCATTTGGACCTCTCCAACAAAATACTGTTACAATCACGACATGCATTGAAGTGTAGTGGTTGGAAATAAGAGATACTAACCAGCTCCTCACCATTTTTCCCCATAGATTGCAACCGCTGCGGATGAATAGGAGATGGAGACATACCCCTGTGTACAGACCCCTGGTGGACTTGGCAACAATGGAGGACAGGCACATTATCCTCACCTAAAGACTGGACAGGGCCATAATCACAGAGTTGTGTGCCCAATTGGTGCCTGACCTGATATCTGCTATCTGTCACCCCACTGGGATCCCCCCAGCTACATCGTTTTCCCCCAGGTACAGGATTTGGCCACAGTGAAAGCTGACTTCTATGCAATGGGACACATCCCCAACATTATTGGGGCAATTGATGGTACACATATAGCATTTGTCCCCCCCGGGCAAAATTAACAGGTGTTCAGAAATCGAAAGAGCTTGCACTCCATGAATGTGCAGATGTTGTGCCTGACAGACTAGTACATCTCCCACGTCAATGCGAAATATCCTGGGTCTGTGCATGATGCCTTTATCCTGAGGAATAGCAGCATCTGTGGATGGCTCAACTCCAGAGGCACAGGGAGTAATAGGTGAGCCCTGGTTCCCACCCAGTGGGTGTTGGTGTATGGGTATGGTGTGGGCCCTAAGGGTTGGTGTGTGGCTAACAGTTGTTCCTCGATATTTGCAGGTGAATCTGGTTACCCCAACCTCTCATGGCTACTGACCCCTGTGAGAAATCCCAGGACAAGGGCAGAGGAACGTTACAATGAGGCACATGGGCTAACAAGAAGAAATATAGAGAGGACCTTCGGCCTCCTGAAGGCCAGGTTTCGTTGCCTCCATCTAACAGGTGGATCCCTGTACTACACACCCAAGAAAGTGTGCCAGATCATCGTGGCATGCTGTATGTTGGCCAACTTTGCCTTAGGTCACCAGGTGCCTTTTCTGCAGGAGGATGAGGCTGGAGATGGCTATGTGGCAGTAGTGGACCCTGTGGACAGTGAAGATGAGGAGGCAAAGGATGAGGACAACAGAAGTGCAATAATTCATCAATACTTCCAATGACACACAGGTAAGAAAGGCTGTTTTTCACACTTGTATGGCCACTCACTGTAGCCTTTGGCATCTCTATTTGCAGATATTTGTGCCCCACTATCGCTCCTGGTGTGTTGACTGCAGCCAACTACAGATCATTCCTATGTTGAAATTTCTGTACAGTTGATTTTCAAAGTTTAAACCTTGTTGAACTAATACATACTTAAATCATTTGAGATACTCCATACTTGTATTTATTCAAAGGGTGTTTATTTAAGTGCTAAGAGGTAGAAGGGGATGTGCAATGGGCTGGGGGGGTGATGGAGGAAAGTCCAGGTTGGAGTCCAGTCTATTTGGATCACAGGTGCATTTTCCAAGGGGGCATAGGAAGGGGACCAATGGCAGTTCAAGGTGGACAGGGTGACAGAGTGGGACACAAGGGTGACAATCAGGAGAGTTTTAGTTCCGGGCGGGGGTCTTGGCAATAGTCTCTGGCTTCTGCCTGGATCTCAGGGAACGTTTGCGGGTTGGTTATCCTTCTGCAGGGGGAGGGGTGCTGGTGGCCTGTTGGTCCTGTAGCGGGGCCTCCAGTCCACTAGCGGCAGTGGAGGTGGAGGGCTGTTCATCAGTTTGGCTAGTGGCAGAGACCCGGTGGGGTGACACTGCCTCCCTTATCATGTTGGCCATGTCTGCCAGCACCTCTGCAATGGAGACCATGGTGGTGTTAATGTTCTTCAAGTCCTCCCTGATCCCCAGGTACTGTCCATCCTGCAGCCGCATTTTCTCCTACAACTTGTCCAGTATCTGGCCCATCGTCTCCTGGAATGGTGGTATGCTCCCAGGATCGCGGTGAGTGCCTCCTGGAGAGTCGGTTCCCTGGGCCTGTCCTCCTCCTGGCGCACAGCAGTCCGCCCAACTTCCCTGTTGTCCTGCGCCTCTGTCCCCTGAACCGTGTGCCCACCGCCACTGACCCAAGGTCCCTGATCGTCCTGTGTTTGTGGGGTGGCCTGGGGTCCTTGTAGTGGTGGACACACTGCTGATTGACGTGTCCTGGGACAGAGGTATGGGCCCGCTGGGTGGGTGCTGTGGTGGTGTTTCCTGAGGAGGGAGGCTCTGTGGTGGTGTGAGAGTGTGCCTAGGTAACCGACTGTCCAGAGATCCCTGATGGGCCAGGTTAGTCATCCAGATCCAGGCGAGCAGAGCTACTGCCATCACTGTGGGCCTCTTCTGAGGGGGGACTGGATGTTGCTGGAACCTCTTCTCCGGTGACATTGGCTGGGGGACCTGTGGGGATGTAAATGCAGTGTTATTGTTTCTGCGTGTGATATCACATGCATGGGTATGTTGCTCTCCATGGTTGTGGTTGCCCTGGCAGATTTGCCTTTGAGTGAGTAGCTATTTGTTGGTCTAGGTGATTCTCGCCAGTGTGCATGCAGCGGTGATAGGTGTTCATGCAGGTCTGTGAGGGGTGTCCATGTATTGGTGTTACATGCAGGTCTTGGCATTGGGAGGAGTGGGTTGTGATGGTGGGGTATGTGGGAGGTGGTGCAGTGATGGGAGTGAGGGTAGTGGTGGGGTTTGTGATGGCATGCAGGTAGGGGGGTGGTAGTAGTAAAGAGTTGACTTACCAGAGTCCAGCCCTCCTCCTACTCCTGCCAGGCCCTCAGGATGCATGATTACCAAGACTTTCTCCTCCCATGTTGTTAGTTGTGGGGGAGAAGGTAGGGGTCCACCGTCAGTCCTCTGTACAGCTAGTTGGTGTCTTGCTATCGCGGAATGCACCTTCCCCCGTAGGTCGTTCACCTCTTCCTGATGTCATCCCTTGTTCTGGGGTGCTGTCCCACGGCGTTGACCCTGTCCACGATTCTCCGCCATAGCTCCATCTTCCTAGCAATGGATATCTGCTGCACCTGTGCTCCATATGGCTGTGGCTCTACCCGGATGATTTCCTCCACCATGACCCTCAGCTCCTCCTCAGAGAATCTGGGATGTTGTTGTGGTGCCATGGGTGTAGTGTGAGTGGCGAGGGTGAGGGTGTGTGGGGTGATGTGTTGGGGTGTGCCATGTAAAGTGCATGGAAGGTGTATAGGTGATGATGTTATGTGGCTCTGGTTGTGTGGGTGCTCTTGCTGTCTCTCTCTGATATCAGTTCTTTCTAGTCGTAAAGGGTTGTGGGTAGTGTGGGTATGTGTTTTATAGTGGTGTGGGTGTGGTGTGTGTATGTGTGTCAGGTGTGTGTAGATTGAATTGTCTAATGTGGTGCTGTTTTGTTAGTGTGTGTGTATTTTGAGCTGGGCAATACGTACCACCAATGGTTTACCGCCATTGAATGTCCGCTGTGGTGATTCGTGGGTCATAATGCTGTGGGCGTAGTTCTTTTGGCATAACGGTGTGGGTTTGGATACCGCCAGTTAATCACTGACCTTTGGGCTGGCGGACTTGTGTGTGTGGCTGTATAGTGAAGGATTGGTATGTGTGTGTCATATTATGCTTGGCGGTTATCTGCCGCAGCGGCGTTATGTTGGCGGCAGCCAGCATGGCGGTAAGCGGGATTTACTGCCAATGTCATAATGAGAGCCATATTTACTTGGCATTGACAACAGAGCTATCCTTTGTTCAGCTGAATAACTCCTTACGCAGAACTATTGTTTGCCTATGTCAAAAGAGAGATCTATGTTGAAAGAGAGATCTACCCTGCAAAAACAGAGCTATCCTCTACTGGTTACAAATAACAGAGCCCTGCATTGCTCTGTATAACTCTCTGGACAGCTACTTACCTGCCTATCTCTTAGTCGACCTGTCTGTTCTGTCTACATCAGTTTATCTAACCCAAAACTACATCAGTGAGCCCCTACTACACAACAAGGCCATTAGGTGGAGTGCTTTTGGAGTTTTCATTCCTAACAGAATCTAAGTTAGGTCTGGTGCAGGAATCCGCGACAGAACCCTAGACTGGGTCACCTCCTATCTCACTGGCAGAACCCAGAGAGTCCGCCTCCCCATTCCGCTCGGAGGCCACCAAAATCATCTGCGGCGTACCCCAGGGTTTGTTTCTCAGCCAGACCCTCTTCAACGTCTACATGGCCCGCTCGCTAACATCGCCCAATAATACAACCTCAACATCATCTCATACGCCGACGACACCCAGCTGATCCTCTCCCTCACCAAGGACTCCGCCAAGACCTACCTCCACGAAGGAATGAAGACCATCGGCAAATCGATGAAGAGCAGCTGCCTGAAACTTAATTCCAACAAGACGGAAGTCCTCATCTTCGGCTCCACCCCCTCTGCATGGGATCTTGAACTCCTCATTATCCATGACCCAGCAAGTCAACGCCATCTCCTCCTCCTGCTTCAACACCCTCCGCATGCTCTGAAAGATCTACAAATGGATACCCACTGAATCCAGAAGAACAGTCACCCAAGCCCTCTTAAGCAGCAAAGTGGACTACGGCAATGCCCTCTACGCAGGAACCACAGCCAAACTCCAGAAGAGGCTGCAACGCATCCAGAACGCCTCTGCATGCCTCACCCTGGACTTCCCCCGCCACTGCCACATCACAGACCACCTGAGAAACCTGCACTGGCTCCCAGTCAACAACAGAACCACATTCAAACTCCTCACCCACACTCACAAAGCACTGCACAACACCGGACCAGAATACCTCAACAGACTCCTTCTATACCCCGACCCGACATCTCAGCTCCACCGACCTCACCCTCACAACCGTCCCATGCATCCGCAGAACTACAACTGGCGGTAGATCATTCTCGCACCTCGCCACCAAAGCGTGGAACACTCTTCCCACCCACCTGCACCAGACCAAAGATCTACTTACCTTCAGGAAACTTCTCAAGACCTGGCTGTTCGAGCAGTAGCAACCCCACCCTCCTCCTCAGTGCTTTGAGACCCTCATGGGTGAGTAGTGCGCGCTTTACAAATTCCTGATTGATTGATTGATTAAAGATCTTTATTAGAGTTGTTTTCCTACTCAGTTGTTTCTCTACTCCCGGAGGAGCTAATTACTAGTTAATTCTCACAGAATGGGTAATAACTGTGCAGTTTTGGAATGTACGGATGAAATTCCACATGGTTTTCCTTTTCCCGGGGAGATTAATGCTCTTAACACCAACTCAGAGCAAGTGGTAAATGAGAAGGGGGCAGGAGCGGCAGAGAGTGTGACAGATGGAAAGGGAGCTATATCCTGAACGCTTGCACATAACGCAGTTCCAGTGTAAGAATGGCTGCCAGAGCCAGAACACCAAAGGTTCCTACTTCACGCCGGCTGTCTTAATCACAGATGTCACTCTGTCTCATGCACGCATTTTATAAATGTTGAAAGAATTAGAGGCCAAGTACCACACCTGGAATAACTTGCATGTTACAGTTCTCTGTAAAAAATGTATTACTCACTGTGCTGTCTCTCCAAGACTAACTTGGGGCCTTGCAGATTATGTAAACGTATGTATGTGGTGATTACATTAACCCAGCAAGCTAGCTCGTTAATATTCAACTATGTGACCAAACGATATCACAGATCCCTGCAACACATGCATAAGCACACTAGGGCTCAAATTTATACTTTTTTTGCACAGCATTTGTGTCATTTTTTTAGGTAAAAGCGGCGCAAACATACAAAATCCAATTATGGGGCATATTTCTACTCGGTTTGCGCCGAATTAGCGTAATTTTGTTTTCCGCTAATTCAGTGCAAACCTAACTCCATCTTTATACTTTGGTGCCAGACACACCTAGCGCCAAAGTTATGGAACTAACGTCATTTTCTGGACATGGAAACCTACTTT
Organism: Pleurodeles waltl; assembly: GCF_031143425.1. Lineage (NCBI taxonomy): Eukaryota > Metazoa > Chordata > Amphibia > Caudata > Salamandridae > Pleurodeles > Pleurodeles waltl. The sequence continues at coordinate 426,647,600 of NC_090445.1, read as the reverse complement.
GCATCAATGAGATGCAAGGTAGGCGTTCCCATGCAGAAAACGACTCTATGGCCCTTGCGCCATATTTATCCCTGTGCTAAAATCATGGACGGGAATGGGGGTCTTAAATAATGGTGCCCAGCTTGCTTAGCACCATTATTTAAAGCCCCGGTATGGGCAGGCGTTAGGGGACCTGTGGGCCTATTTCTATGGTCAGGGACCATGGAGAGAGCCCACAGGTGCCCTTCCCTGGCCCCACGGACACCCCCACACACTCCCACCCACACCAGAAAGACACCTAAGGATGGGGGGACCCCAACTCAGGTAAGTAGAGGTGAGTATATATATATATATAGGTATACATATATATATATATATATATATATATATATATATATATATATATATATATATATATATATATTTTGTTTTTCTTTTACCTAACTTGGGCCCCCCTACATGGCACAGTGCCCAATGGCCATGCCCAGGGGACATAATTCCTCTGGCCATGGCCATTGGGGTGGTGGGCATGACTCCAGTCTTAACTAAGACCATGTCTGTTGGACTTTTGGCCATACGCATGGTCATCCCTAGTCTTTTTGCCTCCTTCCTCCTGTTTTTTCTGACCTCTCGCTGTTGGCTCTAGGACTCTGAGCACTTTATCACTGCTGACCAGTGCTAAAGTGCAGGTGCTCTCCCATCTGAAGTTGGTATGATTGGCTTATACCTAATTGGCATATTTAATTTACCTATAAGTCCCTTGTACAGTGGTATATCTATACCCAGGGCCTGTAAATTAAATACTACTAGTGGGCCTGCAGCGCTGCTTGCGCCACCCACTGAAGTAGACTTTCAAACCTGTCTCAGGCCTGCTAGCGCAGGGCCTGTGTGCGCAGTTTTCTGCCACAGGGACCTGGCATCTAAATTTACTTGCCAGGCCCAGAACTCCCCTTTTACTACATGTAAGTCACCCCTAAAGTACGCCGTAGCTAGCCCTATGGGCAGGGTGCCATGTATGTAGAAAGGCAGGACATGTGCCATATTGCATGGCCTGTCCTGGTAGTGACAAACAGCCTAACTTGGTGTCTCACTGCTGTGAGTGCTGCCTTCTCATAGGAAGACTAGAGTGGGTAAGTTCTGCCTGGCTGAGGTGCATACCCTAGCCAACCAGAAACCCCATTTCTAACAATGTCCATGGGGTTTTAACATCAGAAAATGACGCTATTCTGGTTAGAGGCATTATTTATGCCTCTCCCCATACTAGCATCATCCTTTGACGCTAAACACCCTGCTACCCCTACACCTCCCCGACCCGGCTAGGGTCCTTTTTTCATGACACTAGCCAGGCCTCACCACTGGCTACCATCATCCCATAAATATGACGTGCCCGGCGTCGTGGGATGGCTCTAGCCGTCGGTATACTTTTTGACGCTAAACTGTGTTAGCACAGTTCAGCGTCAAAAAGTATAAATATCCCCCTATATTTTGTAAATTTGCACCGCTTTTGCGTCAATAAATTACACAAATGCGGCGCAAAAATGTATAAATATGGGCCTAGGTGTCTTACAGAAACTGAGAAGTGCTGGTGGCAATAGCGATCTCGGCACAGAAGGCACTTTAATCCAGTGAGCTGTCTTGAAAATTAAACCTATGCTCCGGATGTCGCCAATGGATGTCCGCAGCAGGTGGTCGAACAATGTTTGATCTGGAGCTGATGATCTCCATTGAGACGCGCGTGGTAGGCACACTGGTGATCTTCTAGAAGTGTGGCACGTGCCCGCATGGATTGCTGACCAGTACTGGAGAGCAGGCTGCAAGCCCCTAAACAACCAGACTTTGTAGCACGTTATAGAGAAGGCCACTTCCCTAATTCAAACTTCCGTAGTGTTTATTGACGATAGCAGCAGTGTTATCTTGGTTTGTGGTGAGTAATGGTTGCAGCCAAAGGATGTGACACTACTGGGTGGGACCTCGGAAGCCCTCAGAGAGGAAGAAGGTAGAGATTTAAAGCACAATACCGGGACGCAGGACCAGCTTAACAGTGAAGAATCATACCGCAGGAAATAGCGCCTCGACTTCATACCGCGGGGCCTACCGCCTCGACTGCAGACCACCCTTAACATGGGGACCGCATTTGTGTGGGCAGGTGAGTTTCAATAGGAAACTTATGAGTGTTTAAATGTAAGTTCTATGTGTAAAATAGGGACATCTAGTGGGCGCTTGGAGGAATTCGTGGCTTGGGCTTACTCACAATGCGGCTTCGGGTTGAGGAGAGAGATCTGCCATCTGTTCCAGGGTGTTTGAGGAAGTGTTGACAGCAACACACTGGCATGTGACACAGCATTGTTATGGCTGGCACGTCTGCACAGGGTGTCAGGTGCATGCGCAGGAGCAGATGCAACCTTAATTCTCTCAGTGCTGCGGGGAAAAGGATGGCCATTCAAAGAGCAGACATAGCTGAGGGCATGCAAGTACTGACAGCAGCAAGGAGATAGCCACAGAAAGTTGACTTTCATGGCAGGCCAAGAACAGTGGCTGTGTAAGAGGGTGGGTGGGGGGGGGGCAATGAAGCTAGTGTGGGACTCCTTAACCTGGTGGGGGAAGGTGCGTGAGATAGTCCATCTCATGGACAAAAGTTGCTGGACAAAACGGGCTCAGGACAGGCCACCACAGAAAAGGTCCATGTGCCTGTATCCCCTGGCTCTACCATGACCAAGGAGTGGGCCATTAAGACTGCCTCTCCTTGCCTAGAACAAATAGGGGCCCTAATGGAGTACCACATGTTGGATCAAAAAAACGGATAGATGGGAGGTTAGGGAGCAGGGAACCTGCTAGCATAGAATATAAGGGCACCTTAGGGAGACAGTGACTCAATTTTCCCTCCATAGGTGCAAGATCCCCAGACCAGATCCCCCCACTCCCAGCGCTTTGGAGCAAGACAGGTGTCGGAAAGTAGCTGCCGGACATAAGGGAGAGAGGGTGGAGAGGTTACCCCCAACTCTGAAACTTCAGGACAGACCCCAAAGACTAGGGGGGGTGAAGGGATTCATGGGTGTCAGGTTGAGGGCTCTGCATAGGCCGTTGCAATACCAGAGGTACATCAGAGGGGTGTAACAGCCATGCAGTGGGTGATAGGGCTGCACCAATGATAAGGACAGTAAGCAGCAGTGTGGAAATGTAGTGACCAGTGATGACATCACTTTGGCGTCTGATAAAGATATTCATGGTGGGGAGAGTACGAAAGTTACAGGTGGTAGCATTTGCGAGACTGGCAGCTGGACTGCTAACGTGGGTAGCCCAACATACCCAAAGCAGGGGTGAGAAGTGTAGTTATGCCCAAGAGGTCAAAAGTTGGAGGGAGTGAGGATGACTATAGAAAAAGGTTTTGGGACAGGGGATGGAGGAATGGCTGAGCTGCAGCCCAGGATGGGGCGAGGTATTTGGCATGAAGGATTACATAGGGAAGTCGCTGTAAAAATGAATGATAGGCGAGAAGCAGTGGATAAGAGGCACAGGTGTTTGGGTGGCCAAGGACAGATTGACCGAGGAAAGAACTTGAGAATATGAAGGATTGGTGGGAAACGTAGTGCCATGCAGTTACGAACATGGAAATGTGGGCGAGAAGGAGGATGGAGAGGAGCACTGAAGAAAGAGATGAAGTTTATGCTTTGAAGACTTTCAGAGGGCCTGGTTGAAATTGTGGGACAAATGTCAGGAAAATAAAGTGCAGAATGAAACGGGGACACAGGAACAGATGCAACAGAGATTGGACCTTGGAATAGGATGTCGTCAGCAATGCTAACAGCCAAAGATAGGGAAAGCGTGCGATACAGGAGAAAGGGACAATGGGAGAGGTGATAGCACAAGTAATAGACGAGGAAGGCTCAAGTTTAGGTGGGAGGGACTAGTGTAAGTGAGCCATCCAAAAAAAGGTGCAACAGGGACAGAGAAGAGAATGACCTTCATGGGCTGTTCAGTGGTTCTTTATGGACCAGTAAAAAAACAATAACATTTGGACAAATGAATACATAGATATGTTTAATCTATTACACGTGGAATCACTGAAAGCCGTTACAGGAACGTGTTATAGCTGGAAACACGGTTCCAAGTGTGGAGGAAAGCACCTCATTGTGCGGGGGTTTAGAGGATAAAGTAGAGGACTGAGTGCCAGGAGCAGTGGGGACGGTCAACGAGTGGTGGGCAAGTACAGCAACTAAATTGAAGTCACTGGAGCAGTGGCTGAAAAAAATAACCCGAAAAACAAGCTGGGAAAGTGGTTAGAAAAGAATGTGTTCATGATTTTCAGGATCCATACGAGGACCCGGGATTGCTCGTTAGGCGGAGAGAACTTGGTTAAGGGCAAAATGGACATTCTACAAAAAAAACAAATGAAGGAGGTGAGAATGCAAAGAATGGCAGGTTCCTTTTACGGCACCCCATGCTCAGGTCTTATTTTCCTTTTAGGTATAGAACCAAATAAAGCAAAATGGGAATTTAGACTAACCCATCACGTTTTTGGCTCAAAGGCAGTTCAGTCAATGATTTTATTGACCATCCAAATGTTCATTAACATATTCAAATATTGACATGGCAGTAGGACTGGTGTCGGCATGTGGAATAAGTGCATAAATGGCGAAAAATGACATTTAATTGGCTTTCTCACTACTGCAACTTCACTCAGTTTTTGGGCATATAGTTTAGGGACAATTGTATGGACAAGGCAATTCCCACTGACTGTTCCATGGACTGAATTGCATTTGAGACTTTCAGTACATTTTTGAAGGGGTGACGAAAGAAGGAACAGGGCCAGATCATGTGCTGCATTATCTTGATGATTTTTTGATGGTTGGAAGGGAATGTGATAGAGGCAAATGCTGCCAGCTGATGAGTGCTTCGGAGAGGATACCAGCATGCTTTGGAGTGTCCCTGGCACCGGAAAAGACTGAAGAACTGTCATATTCTTTAGCAAAGAGCTGGACTTGGGATGCTTATTGAGGCTGGTGGTTGTTCAAAAGAAGTGTGACTTGAAGATATTACAACAGGTACTACCTCATCTGAATTTTGCATGCAATATGTGGCACCTGGCAGAGCCTTTTTGTAGTCACATGGCATTTTAAAAGAAAGGCGTGTCTAGACCTCATCACAAGCCTAAGATTACAAGTCAGATCAGGCAGGCTTTGTTGCTTTGGATTCGTTTTTAAAGGTCTACAACAGAGTGACACTTTTGCTGCAGTCTGACTCAATGATTTGCTCAGTGGGGCTTTTCTTCAATGTATAAGGTTTAGGTGGTTTTGGCCTAATGTGGAAGGGGCGATGGTGCATGAAACAGTGGCCAGAGTCTTGGGCAAAGGAGCAGATTTACTGTAACTTCACTCAGCGCAGCGCAGTAACCAATGTTGTAGCATTTTGTGAAGGGAGAAATGAAGACATTTACATACCTATTAAGATATGGTGTTGTGAGGTCAGTGCCAGAGCTACTGAGCTATGTCCTGCTCTCACCCTAGTGCTGGGGCACAATCAGGCTGCCTAGCACCAGGCAACACCTTTGCACCATAGTGCCAAGATGTCTGCATCATGTCTAGCATAGGTTTTGAACTTACAGGGGATCCTTACAGTATGCAATATTATGCAATATTATGTCTAGACAAAACTTTAAAACTTTTCTTGCTTTGCATGTGGGTAGCACTGTAGAACAAACATCAAAAGTGAGAAAAGTTTTGAGAAATAAAAATGGTTCCCCTTTTTAACACCTTCCTCAAATATATGGTATGTTTTGTTGGTGTCCTGCCTATTTTTTGTGTGATAAGGCTTTATATGAACAAGTTTTGCGCCCGATAGTAAATTCCAGCTAAACATTTATAGCCAGTTTGCGTCAATTTTGTGACACAAACTCAGCACAAAACATTAGTAATGTTAGTTAGTAGACTCCAAAGAATTGAGATCATTAAATTGTTCTTAGTATTGGCAGTTAGATTATGGGGGTGAGTGTACAAAAAGCAAAGTGACCTTTGAAACTGACAAAGAAGCAGCTGTGAAAGTGATTAAGAGAAGGTCAGAAAATGTGTGGGTTGTGCAGCTTTTGAGAGAATTGTTTGTATAATGTTTAGAAGGAATTTCCACTTTCAAGTATGACATAGCAGGAATGGACAGTTCGTCTTGGCTGATTCAATGTCTTGTTCATAGTGAGTATAATTACATGGGTTGGTGCCAAGTCTGAACACCATAGGACTATAATGCCAGAAGGTTTGAGAGAGTGATTAGAATGGGAGACGATTCCTTGACTGTTTCCACAAAAACAGAATACCAGCACGCACGGGAAGAATTATTGAGAAGTAGAGTTAGTCGAAGGCATGCCAACATAAATCAATTAGTGGCCCCACAGTAAAATGAGGTTACCTTCACGATCAACTTGCTTGAATTGTTTTTTTAGCAACAGTGGTAGATGAGAAGTATTTTATATAAATATACGGAATATCAAAATAGAAAAAGGGAGTTAGTTGCACAGGTGACAACAAGACTGTCACGTTGTAGGGCGATATGTCTGGTATAGCATTTCATTGACATATGGGACCCAGGGCTTCCGGAGCTAAAAGGATTTGCTAACATGAAGATGGAGGGGTGGTATCAGACAGAGAGGTGCGGGGAGTTGTTCAGAAGTGTTCGAGGAGTGGACAATGGGAAGCTGACCAGTTTGGGACTCAATCTTTCAGGACTGGAGAGGTCATGTCATGTTTTGTGTTTGGATGAGCGAGGACAGTTCGAAGTGCACTGGCAGGTGGATGTCACAGAGCATGTGGGGTTATGTTCGCCCTGGTTTGCAGTGGAACGAAGCATAAGGGCAAACCTGCAGGATTGTGATTGTTGGGAAGCAAAAATAAGGAAAGTGGGTTTGTAGCCACTCATAGTGGAGAGTGCCACTTGTAACTGCTTCTCTTTAGGCTTTCTGGTCATCCAGATGTTGCGCCAATCCCGTCGTCATCAGCGGGAGAAAGCCACCACGGGTAGAGTGTATGGCTTACCCTGAGTCCTGGGGGCATTGGGGAGAGTGAGTGAGTCGGCAGGCCACGGCCTTCCTTCATGACACTCACCACATGGCAGCTGGCCTCCCCGTTTTGCCTTTAACCCTACATTCCTCTCCCTTGGGCCATGATCCGGGGCAGAGTTCCCTGCTCAGTGATTCTCTTTCTCCCAGAGCTTCACTCATGCCTCTGGGAAGGTTTAAAACGTCCCAATCCAAGATGGCCACTCTCCATAGGGTTATGAAGGGAGCTGCACAGCTTAAAATGGCATGTTAAGCACCTGGTTTTCCTCCTATTTAAGGAGACGAACGCTGGTTACTCGTTGTATTGCAATGCTTTGAGTACTCCACTCGTACTGTTCTTGCTCCTGCCTTCTCAGGCAAAGATTCAATCCTGTTGTCTTTCTGCACTTCAGAACTCCTATTTCCACCTTTTCAATTCCAGCAGCTTTCTTCTCCAGCAGTTGGCCACTCACCATCCAGTGCCATGTCCTTGCCATCAAAGAGGTTTTTTACCCTGAGGCTTTTGCCTCCTATTTTTTCGGGCCTTTTCTATAAGGCACTTTCTGCTTCTCGCTACCCGTGTTGACAGTAAGGTGGCTACTGGAAGGGGTCGCCCTCATCTACCACAGACAAGGACTGTGAAGACCTCGAGGTCCGGATCCAGAAATACACAGAGTGGTTCACAGAGAGTTCACAATGCAGGCATCAAATCAATAATTGGAACTGGGTAAAAAGTGCCTGTTTCACGTGCAAGATGTTATCTCGACTGGCTCTCTGCACATTACAGAATGCACATTAAACATGCCTGCTGGATGTACATTTGTAAGGACAATCACACTCCCATGTATCTGACCAGGCGCATTTCTGCCTTTCTACTCCCACTCTCAGGGCCAGTTGTAAGTAGAAAGCAAATTGCGAGTTGCAATTTGCGAGTCCTTCCGACTCGCAAATTGCAACTCGCAATTTGCTATGCAGAAAGGTGTCTCAGACACCTTCTGCGACTCGCTATGGGGTGGCAAAGACCCACCTCATTAATATTAATGAGGTGGGTCACAGTTTGCGACCCCATAGCGAGTCTAGGTACTCACGGGGATGGTGGCCTGCTGGAGACAGCAGACCACCATGTCCGTGACTGCTTTTAAATAAAGCAGGTTTTTTTTTCTATCTGCAGCCCGTTTTCCTTAAAGGAAAACGAGCTGCACTTAGAAAAAAATACCGAAACCTTTTGTTTCGGTTTTTTTCAGAGTAGGCAGTGGTCCATAGAAAGGAGTGGTCGTCAATCAACACAAATTCAACCTCTAGGAGACTTTTATCAGTGTGGTCATGACACTGTACACAGAACCAGTCACGAGAGTCAGGATAAATGGTTGCTTATCTGACACATTCAAACTAGCCCAGGGGACTAGGCAGGGGTGCCCTCTCTCTACGCTTCTATTTCCATAGGACCACTGCCTGCTCTAAAAAAATACTTTTGTGATCATTCACAAACACTTCAAGTGGATGGTAACTGCGAGTTGATTTGCGACCGCTTTCGCGGTCGCAAATCAACTTACATCGCGGTGCGAGTCACAAATAGGAAGGGAACACCCCTTCCTATTTGCGAGTCGGAAACACATTTTGCGAGTCGGTTCCGACTCGCAAAATGTGTTTCTGCATCGCGCGCAGGCATTAGCGCCTCGCAAATGCCGTTTTTAGCTGTTTGCGAGGCTCTAATGCCTTGCTACATCTGGCCCTCACTTTGCTGTCAGTCACAAAACTGGTTATAGCTTGCCTGAGGTAGACTAAAAGTGAGTGAGCATTCACAGTTCAGGGCCTGGACTCTCAGAACTAACCTTCTGAATTTTCTCAGGAGGTCTACCAACTTTTCTATATTCTGTACAGCTCTAAAAACACCTGTTTTAAGGAAGCCCAATGCTTCGGGTAGTGTGTGCCACATAAGTGTAATGTAGATGCAGACAGACAGCTTGACAGATAGACAGGTCTGATATCTTCTGAAGTCCCTGAATTAAATCAGCTGGTAGACCCAAATACAAACAATTAGGATAATCCAGTTTGGATGTCAGCAAGGCATCAACAATCATTTTACGTGTGGCATCCGGCACTAAATGGAGCATCCTTTTTAGCAAGAATACCAAATTATATTTTTGCCCATGTGGCATAAAACTCTCCATTTGCGTGGTCGTCATCATTTTGGAGAACGTTCCTGTGGAGGGTTTTTGGGTTGAAAATCATAGCTGACTGTCATTCTCATGTGGTATTCATGAGCTTCAGAGTGCCTTGTGGGGTGAGGAGGGTCCAGTGCTCCACGATCAGTTGGTGATTGGCATCTGTGGTGGTGCTGGTGGGTGGGGGGGGGCAGACATTTGCTTGCAAATCCTTCGTATTGTCCTGAATTTTCCAGTGGAAGTAGGTGGCGAGGCTGTCGCAGAGGTCTTGAGAAGGTGGTATGTCTGGTGTCTGTGTCGAGTTTTGTCAATTCCTTGAATATGGTGAAAAAGTTCCTTGCTGTTGTGCGCGTTGGTGTAGATTCTCTCCTGAATGGCTGATTTTCTAGTTGACCTGATGAGACAGTGGTGTGAGGTGACGGCGTCTTTGAAGGCTTTGTGGTCTGTTGAGCTCTTACTGCTTCTCCACTTTCTCTCGAGTCGTCTGCATGCGCTGTTGGATTCTCGGAGGTTGGGGGAGAACCAGCTGGGTCTCCTGTGGAGTTGATTGCTGGGGGGTTTCCCTAGTGGACTAGGGTGTTGCTGCGCTCATGATCCATTGGTGGAGGTTGTGGGCTAAGGCATTGGTGTCCGCGGTGTCTGGTGGTGGGGAGTAGTGGAGCGTGGTTGTGAGCTGGGCTTCGGTGACCTTGGTCCAGTTCCGTCGAGGGGGGCAGTGGGCATGGCACTGTTCGACCATCTTGGTGAAGGAGAAATGGACGCAGTGGTGGTCGGTCCAGTGGAGTTCCGAGGTGTGAGAGAAGGAGATGTGGAGGAGAAGACTGGGTCGAGGGTGTGTCCTGCTGCGTGAGGAGGTTGACCGGTTGCTTGAGTCCGAGGGTGGCAAGGTTCTCCATGAGGGTAGAGGTGTTCAGGTCACTGTGGTTGTTGAGGTGAAAGTTGAGGTCTTCGAGGAGTATGTAGTCCGTTGAGGTGAGGGCATAGGGAGCAATTAAGTTGGCCAGTGCTTCACTGAAGGGTGGTTGGGGTCCATGCGTCTGTAGATAAGGATTCTGCGGAGGGTGGTGTTTGGATTAGTCTGAATCTGAAAGTGCAGGTGTTCGGCGACAGGGGTCTTGACATCGATGCTGGCTGTGAGGCGGAGTGAGTTTTTGTGAACAATGGTGACACCTTCTCCTGGTCGGTTGACACGACCTTGATGTATGATCTTGTAGCCTGTCAGGGATGGCAATGGTGATGTCCGGTGCTGAGGAGGTGGTAATCCAGGTCTCTGTGAAGTAGGCGACATCAGGGGCAATGGAGTCAAGGGGGTCCCAAACTTCTATTGCATGCTTGATGAGGGATCTGGTGTTGAGCAGTACATAATGTGCAAGATCAGGATAGAGACACCAGAGCTATCTCACAGGTTCAGCCTTTGAGATTGACCGTTCTGCTGTCTGCTGACTGAGGTTACACAGACTGAACAGTCACAGGCTGAAGACAACATGACTATACCTCAGATGAATCTGACTGACAGGCTTTATATTTAGTCAGCAGGTCTATCCATCAGAAGATACAGAACTGAACCTCACACAGCAGAACTACTCATTAAGTTGCATAGAATATGCACATGTTTTTGTTAACCCTGGTCCACCGGTGGCTCTTGGCTCGAGGTCTGGTGATGGGGATTTTTTATGTACCTGGTCACCTCTGAACTGCTGTCTCCCTGAGGACATCAATGTGGCATGCCATGGATTCTCCCAGGTTGAACCTTTGGGCAGCTATCACTACAGCAGCTGTTTCCACCATTGCCACCCGGGTGCTATGCAATCACCACACATAACTCCTGACACCTAAGATCTGTTGTTCCCTTTGACTGCAAGGACTCTCTCTGCCACTCCTTTCTCAAACCAGTACCTGGATGCCAGACATGATAAGGCAAAGGAATAGTGCGTCATGATTACAATGTCCCCAACCCCCGCCCTGGTGTGCGTGTGCCGCTGCCTGAATGTGCTACATAAGCATAAGGAAATAAATCATGCAATGCCACTTAACATTCTCAGCTTTCAGACCATACATCACAGTGGCTGCCCAGAACCAGCTGCTACGCAAGTGGCCTTTCTTATGCAATTTGGTGGGGAACCTGATAAGGAAAACCAGTGACCCACTATACACATCAACATTGTAATTTAACAGTCAACCGTCTAGCATTTACTGAGCTATTGAATTTTAAGTGATTACATTATTTACTAAAATAATTAGAGCTGGTTGGACAATCAAATGTGTTGTGTATTATTTATGTGTTTACAGTACCTGAGTCTTCGAATGGTATGACTAACTTTCAAGAGTATTAGTCACTCTCTAAATCAATCCCTACAAAAAGGCACTTGACAATTCAGTCAGCTTAAGGGAAGTACCTGGCTCCTGTCTTTGCAAGGACGAAAAGCAAAACCTGTTACAAGAATTGCCAAGCTGACCTTGAGTACCAAATTCCTCAGAGAAATGCCCTGAAAGGTTTTGCACTTTTTTGCATGCAATTTGACAACTTGTTCACTGAGTTTCACTGCCAACTATTACAAGGTAAAACCCATTTATAAGAAAGCATGCTAATACCAGTGGAAATTAGATTTGTAGTCAGTTCCAAGTGGGTGCAACTGGTAAAATGAGCACAAATTCCATTTGCACACAATTGGTTTGCTCATACATGGGTCTTCATGCCATCAACAGCTTTTATGCATAATCCTTGCTTTTCCTTGCTCCTTTTTCTAACCTATTTGCTCGGATCTCACTACTTTCACTTTCTTCTCCTTTCACTTTTACTCCCTCACATTATCGATAATGCCAATACAGGATTGTCTTTTGCAACACAAACTCTTGTGAATCTTCTCAGAATCTCCATTGAATTTGTGTAGCAGTTTCAGCCCAGTGATTGAACGCACACCAGTGCTTAATTTGTAAATAAAAACGTGCCGTTGCTTAAAGCTCTCCTCTTAAACATGCGGCTGCGGCAATTAAACGTGCGAGAACAGAATGCTGGGGTAGCGCAATCCTGAAGCCATTTCGGGCCTCTTTAATTCATTTACAGCCACTTTCTGCCCCTTCAGCTCAGTCCTTCAGCTTTCTGCTTTCTCTCTTTGTGACGCTTTTTTCGTTTTTCGCCGTATTTCCCACGTGTCTTTTGCTTGCAGTAAATGCTTGAGACAGAAAAATAAGTGCCGCCCTCAAAAACAAGTGCCGGTGCTGATGACGCAGAAACCAAGGTTTTACATTTATTAGCGCATAAACGTAGTGCCGCAATAATCAAGTGTGACTTTAACCGAATTAATAAAGATTGTACGGGGACAAAAGTGCCCTCAGAGTAGTTCGCCAACATTTATAAGCGTGCTTTATATAACGTGATGTATTAGAATTGTACTAATCTGACATAACCGTAAACGTGTGCCATGATTTGCTTGTTTGAAATGTTTTAACTTAGCATAACTTTAGTGGAGGCTTCGGCCTAGTTGCCTTGTCTCACGGTTTAGATGCTCGTGTTTTTCTAATGTGCTAATAAAACGTGTATTCTTGCTTGAAGCTGTACTTTTCCAGTGAGATCGGTTCACATGCTTATCTTTAAGGTTTCGTGCCAGCCTGGCATCTTCTTCTTTGCTCCAAGGTCAATCTGCAGGTGCAGACAATGGAAGCTCTGGAAGTGAGTTAATTGGTAAAATATGTTGCAACTTACGTTCCCGACTCCAAGGATAATGTATGCCTAGGTAGAAGCTTGTGAATTGTTGTTTTTGATTGGACAATTTGAAGCCAACCTATGAACCCTCCAATGGAAGACCCTACTGGATTTGAACTGTTGATTATTTAAACCTGGTGCACAAGAAGAAAGCGGACATTACCCACTGCACCCATTGAGGACATTATTGCCCATTGCAGCCATTATGGCCCATCTTGCCGACCTCGTCATTTTGCCATCTTCTACGATGCCAATTGATGTTCGACGCCATTTTGAATGAGACTTTGATGCTTTCTCTAATCAAGAGAAACAGACTCTAAGTAATTCTCGCTCTAGAGACTTTAACTTTGATCTGCCCCTTTGCATAAAGTAGTAGTTTTGTCCTTTTATCTTGCCACTGTGAGGCAATTGCCCCGTCCACCCTGCCCCCTTTGCCCCGTCCCATGCTGATCGAAACCGGTACCTGTGAGACGAAGACTTCCTTGAATGCTGATTGAATTTGGTAAATATGAAAGGAAAATGTACAATTGCATTGTGTTTCTTTTTAGGTAACCAACTGCTGATTTTTGATAAGAGCCCTAGTTAGGAGTTTTCCAAATCAATGTTGCTAAATTGTTTTTTGCATGAAGTCCCACATGCAGATGCTAATTTGAGGTTAGATGAGGATTCATTTGTTGCACGATGCAATTTGAGACCTTGTTATGCTGACTAATGTAAGCAAATTAGCCCATTACAGATTATAGTTTTAGTGGTTTGCGTTGCTATTATCGAATGCATTGTTATTCAAATGCTGCATAGATTGCATCTTTTTCGCCGTTATGGACAGCTATTAATGTTCATTTACATATATCATTTGGTGTTGAGACACATTTATATCGTGCTAGCTTTGTTAATATAGGGAAATAAATTCATTAACTTTGAATGAACCGGTGTGGTTATTCATGGCCGAAAGGTCATGGTTCGCCGAAATGTTTTCTGGATTAATTGTGAAGTGTTATGTTGATCAGGGCATTGCTTATGTTCGTTATTGATTATTGATTTGATTAAATTGACTAATCTCGGGTGAAGAGAGCCCCACTTGGTCAAAAGATTCATCGACCCAAGAGCGTCCAAATACAGGTAATTTATTAGGACGGAACGCTCTATCAGTAGATGGTAGCAGAGGATGGTTTCGCCCTTTGGGACCCCACTCGAGAGGTAATGGTTTCGCCCTTTGGGACCCCACTCGAGAGGTAACGGTTTCGCCCTTTGGGACCCCACTCGAGAGGTAACGGTTGCGCCCTTTGGGACCCCGCTCGAGAGGTAACGGTTGCGCTCTTTGAGACCCCACTCGAGAGGTATATGGTGTTGAATTAGATTTTTCTTGGGTAAAACAGATTGAGAGAATGATGATGCCCTAAGTCCCCCACGACTTTCCCGGGATCTCGGAGCTTGCGAATGGAGAGAATGGAGGTGTGAAATCGGCGTTGGCGGTACTAGTGACGGTATGAGTGAAGTCAGGGTTTTGCGCTTGCACAGCTTATTGCCGCAGATTGTTTGAAAAGGTTGCGAGGATTTTAGAGAATAGCGGAGGTGCGACTCCGAGTGTGAGAGTAGGGAAGTCGTCGAACTTCATGTGCATGTAGCGCTTTGTGCAGAAAAAGGTCCACGTGGTTGTTGTTGTTGAGACGGGCCCTGCGAGGTCAAGAGACTCCGGAGTATGTTGAAAAGTGTATGAGACACTTGTTTTATGTTGTGGTCTGGTCGGTTTAATAGGTTGACCGAGCGTGGTCAACGAGTCGGTACGTGTGTTAAGGGAGTGAAAGAAAACTTCGACTTCGGGCTTTGACAAATTCTAAGTGCACTAGAATAGATCATTGACAAGTTGAGAGCAGAGTCTGCGGGTCAGGATTTGCTTGCGAAAGTGGGGACCGAGAAAGATGGAATAACTGCCGAGGCTAGTGAAAAATCCCTAAGGTCCTGAAGCGATTGTGTTACCCTTCCTGTAGTAAACCGACAGATCTGTTTTATTATTATTTGGTTGCTCGCGATACATGCCAGAAGTTGTTACGAGAGGAGCGGAGTGAAGGAGGACAAGCCGCGAGGCTTTGTCAGCCGCAGTGTGTGTGAGTGTGACGTCACTAGGAGCCGCGCTGGGATAGGTTGGTTGCAAAGAAGGGCCGCGCACGGATTGGACGCAGTCCGTGGGGCTCGATTGGAAGGGGAAAGGCAAGCGAAGAGTATTCCGGGAATTAAAGTCACTTATTGATTACAAACTTTGTGAAATAAAAGATGAGAAAATGAAATTTTTTAAAGCATTAAAGAGTGCGATGAAGGGGGAGTCTTACATTAAAGCGAGCGTAGGAGAGGAGACGCCACCCGAAGGTACACCAGCTTACATTGTAATGGAGGAAAGGGGGGTAGCTCCGTGCCTTTGGATAAAGCAATGGCACAAGCTGACAGAGAGACATGGGAGCGTAGCGTTCCCGATCCATGGGACATTCAATATAAGGATCCTAGAGAATTTGAGATTCACGATGTACGACATGAAGGTACCTCCAAGGCCAGCACAGTTTGAGGCTCTAGCGATTTGGGAACTAATGGCTAGACAGCAACAGCAAAAGAAGTTCGAGACCAGGATAAGAAAGGTTGAAAAGGCACTAGCGGACGCTAGGTGGGATAATGCACAGAAGGTGTGGAGGTCAGATATATTGCAGGGGATAAAATTGTTTCCCGCAATTGCTAAGGAAGAAGAGGCGACAGGCAAGAAAGCTACCTGTAAGACAAACAGGAGGTGTTCCAAAGACAGAGAGGACGAGGAAAAGTTAAGGAGAGAAGACGAGTCAGAGGATGAGGAGTTCATCATGCAATTGCTGAACGACCGTCCACCACCTTATGCAGAGAGTGAACAAGGTCCAAGTACCAGTTCTGCCCCTCCGGCACCGGTACAAAATAATGAAACTCCGAGTTCAGAAACGCCATCGGGATCTAAGGACCCGAGTTTACTGTTCACCCCGCAGATACCGCAGGTCAGGAGAATATATCCAGATGTGCCTATATTGAAAACAGCAGAAAATTATCAGCCGCAGGTCCCAAGGTACTACAGCAGTGACAACAGTACGGGAATGATTCTAGATCCAACCGTAATGGGAGTACAGAATGGTCGCAACCCAACATTGGCACAAGCTGAATCAACCCAGTTTTTGATGCCTCAAAAGCAGATGCAGGGGGGAACCGCACATGCTCAGATGACGGGGAGTCAGACGGGCATGCCGGCAATGATGACCCATAGTGTGGGAATGAACATGCCTCAGAACCTGGGGAATGGACAGAACCCAGATGCGATATCCCTACCCATTACTGTAGGTCCACCGGTACCTTTGTACATTCAGCCTAACTCAGGTATGAGCGGTCAAGGATCAATGGTGCAGAGTGGGACGGAAAGGAGGTGCATAGAAAACACTCCAGAGACAACTCCGATAGCGGCTCTGCCAACTGGATCTGGGTCCTTGATGGAGTTTAGTCCCATATGTGCTCAGTCAACAGTGGTGAGGTCGAGTCCCCCACTGATGATACCGCTATCATCGAACACTGAAAAGTTGCCGCAACCATCAATGGCAGTCGATGTGAATGCTACACTGATGGGGTTGAATGCGCAACAGCTGACACAGTGGTTCAACAGTCTGAATTCCACACAAAGCTCAACCAGTGGGAAGGGAGAAGACTATCTGAATAAGGTCAGGTTGAACATGAAAGCAGAAGAATTGGTGGAAGGGACTATGGGTTTGAATAGGTTAGAGTCCTACTCGGAAGAAGAGCTGAGGTATCTATGTCCTAGGATTACGAGAGAATTGAACAAGGTACATAGAAGGTTGCAAGAAATAGCTGACAAAAACGGGGTTGAGATAGACAAGACAAAACACTTGAGCAGGAGCTATAGATTGGATTTCGGGACCACAGACTTTGAACACATGAGGTCAGCAGGCATGAAAACGCACCTTAGAGAATTGCTGCAGAGTGCACAAGTGTGGAGGTGCTTAGACAAATGGGAAAGCAGATGGGCAAAGAAAAAGGAAAAGAGGAAAGACAGTGTCCCAGAGCACAACGAGAAAAGATCACAGAGTAGTGATGCAATAACCATGTTACCAATGAGGGAGACAGCAGGGGGAAAATTAATACATGTACCGTGGCACAGAAGCGACATTCAGTCTTTTACGGATGATTTTCCCAAACTGAGAGAGAAACCGATTGAATGGTATCAACAGACTGATAGGTTTGTGAAGCTTGCAAAATGTCTTTGGGAAGACCTGAACACCATCTTTGAGATTGTGGTTCCGGCAGATTTGTGGGAAGACTGCAAAAGGGCTGTAGGTTGGCCGACAAGTGAACCAGAGAGACACAGGGATACGGGTGCACCATCAACTATGGTAATGAGCTTGTACTATAAGGTGATTGAGCATTTGAAGACGAAGGTTGCCGCGAAAAATGTGGATTGGCAGAAGATTGATCGAACTGCCCAAGAGGCTAAAGATTCGATTCATGGTTACTATGAGAGGTTGTTGAAGGCGTTCAAGAACTACAGTGGCACGGAAACAATAGAGGCGAAGGACATGCTTCATTTTGTGTTTAGATTTGTGGAAGGGCTGAGACCAGAGATAAGTCAGATGATAAAGACGCATTTGATTTGTTGGCAGTCGAAACCTATTGATGAGGTGTTGAATTATGCGAAATACTGTAGCGACGAAATTGAAGTGAAACAGAAAAGGTTGAAAGAGAAAGTGATGGTGATGCAACTTAAAGCAGCTCAGACAGGTCTGCAAGGGTTGCAAGGGTTCCAACAGCAGATACCGCAGCCGCAGGGAAACATGGTGTTTCAGCCACAGGCGAGAGGCAGAGGCAGAGGAGGCTTTGGGAGTAATGGTCCGGATTTGAACACTGTTGCGATTCCGAATGGTGTGCAGGCAATGAAAAGGGTGATGCCGTGTCACGTGTGCGGAATCGTCGGGCATTGGAAACGCGAGTGCCCGATGGTGGTGCAGGAAGGTGCAGGTGTTGGTCAGCAAAACAATGATGTCAATGCATTCCAGACATGGAGGGGACCGAAAATGAGAGGTCCAAACCCAAATTTTCAGACCATAAATCAGCTGCAGGGATTGCAGCCCATGCAGCCGCAGCAGATGCAGATGCCCCGTATTCAGATGACGCAAATGCAGCCAATGCAACAGCAGTTTCCCATGGTACCTAATCAGCAAATGCAAATACCTTTGGCACCAGTGAGTCAGCAGCAAGTGATGGTTCCTCCACAGGTCTCGGGTCAGGTGATGAATACAAATGGCACCGTACAACAGTTCCCATTACACAGTGAGAATGGAATAAACAATGTATGGGAGAGTGAAAGTTCAGATGAGGAGGGAAATTGTGTGCTTGCAGCATCCTTGGAAGTTGATCAAAAGGGTCCATATGTGGAGGGAAGAGTTATGGGTCATCGTGTTTCATTCTTGGTTGACACAGGAGCCACACGTTCAACTGTTAGGAGCACTGAAGTACCAAATTTGCCACTCTCAGGGAGAACAGTTCAAGTAGTGGGAGTAGCAAACAGGCACCTGACGAACCCAATCACAGATCCAGTACAAGTCAGAATTGGTAACTATCAAGGGTCACATAATTTTGTGGTATGTGACTCAAGCCCGATAGCACTGTTAGGGAGAGACCTATTGTGCAAATTGGGATGTTCGATTATGTGTTCGAACGATGGAATTAGAATTCAGACGAGCAGTGATGGGGAAGAAGAGGACAGTGTAGAAGGGGATGAGATGGAAACTGTCGATGAAGAATATCCTCTGATTAACCTTTTTCCGATGATAACTGAAGAAGATATTCCAGCTGAATTACAGGAAACAGTCGGAAAGGAAGTGTGGGATATGACAGGAAAAGAGGTGGGATTGGTGAAAGGAGTGGAACCAGTGAAAGTGACCGTAAAACCCAATGTAACCTTTCCCCAGACCCCACAATACCACATGGCACAAGACACCCTCATGAAAGTCGCCCAACTCATTGACGAGTTTGTAAAACAGGGAGTACTGAAAGAAGTGTTAAGCAGTCCATGTAATTCACCAATCATGGGACTAATAAAGCCGAGTGGAAAGGTCCGAATCGTGCAGGACTTGAGGAAAATAAATGACATCATAATTAAATGCTGCTCTGTAGTACCGAATCCAGCTGTGATAATGTTTCAAGTCCCTTGCGATGCCGAGTGGTTCTCAGTCATTGACTTGTCACAAGCATTCTTTTCGGTGCCTCTTCATGAGGACAGCCAATTTCTCTTTTGTTTCAAATTCTTAGACAGAGTTTACAGTCGGTGTCGAATTCCTCAAGGGTTTTCGGAGTCACCGTCAATTTTCAATCAGATTCTAAAGAAAGACTTGGAAGCGTTAGAATTGCCATTCGAGTCAACACTAGTACAGTACATCGATGACTTACTGATTGCATCTAAGACAGAAAGTGGCTGCACAGCCGACACCATTGCTCTACTGAACCATTTGGGAAGGAATGGACACAAGGTGTCTCCTTCAAAGTTGCAGTTCTGTCAGAAGAAAGTAAAATACTTGGGTCATCAAATAGAGAAAGGGTCACGGAGAATAATGAAGGAAAGAATAACAAGTGTACTTCAAATGAGTCCACCAAAGACGAGGAGGGAGGTGAGGAAGTTTTTGGGGATGGTGAGCTACTGTCGCCAGTGGATTCCCAACTTTTCAACTCTAGCAAAGCCTTTACTGAAACTGACCCAGAAGGATGCCTTGGATGAAATTGAGCTGAAAGGAGATGAGATGGATGCTTTTATTGAATTGAAAGAATGCATGTGCAGGGCTCCAGCTTTAGGTATGCCTGATTACGCAAAGCCTTTCACATTGTTTTGTCATGAACGTGATGCATGTTCTTTGTCTGTCTTGACCCAAGCCCATGGTGGCATAAACAGACCAGTAGCGTATTTTTCAGCTACTTTGGATCCGGTCGCAGCAGCACTGCCAGGGTGTTTGCGCGCCGTAGCAGCAGTTGGTATCAGCCTCACTCAGAGTGAAGGAATAGTGATGGGACACCCATTAACAGTCATGGTCCCTCACTCAGTTGAGATACTTTTGACCCGCTCCCGAACGCAACACATGACTGGAGCAAGACTCACAAGGTATGAAACAATAATTCTGGGCTCACCGAATGTGCAGCTGAAAAGGTGCACTACGTTGAATCCAGCAACCTTGCTTCCCGATGAAAATGCTGAAATTGAGAACGCTGAAGACGTCGAGCACGACTGCCTTCAGGTGACTGAATTTTGCACAAAACCCCGACCTGATATTAGGGATACTAAGCTTGATGAAAATGACCATATTATTTTTGTTGATGGTTCATGTCTAAGAGATGGGTTGGGAATTTTGAAAGCAGGATATGCTGTATGTACTGTAACAGGTGTCTTGGAAGCATCCTGGCTTCAAGGAGTCTATTCCGCACAAGTAGCAGAGCTTGTAGCCCTTACAAGAGCATGCCAACTGTCTACATTGATGAAGGTTACCATTTACACTGACAGTCAGTACGGGTTTGGAATTGTGCACGACTTTGGGCAACTATGGTCACAGAGAGGTTTCCTGACCTCTTCAGGGTCCCCAGTGAAAAACGGGGAGAGAATAAGGGAATTGTTACACGCCATTCAGATGCCAGCCGAAATTGCAGTGGTAAAGTGTAGTGCTCATACAAAAGGACAGGACTATGTTTCCCTGGGAAATGCATATGCGGATCAAGTCGCAAGATTTTGTGCCTTGAACTGTATATTGCTCAGGGATGAATGGAATTTGATAAGTGAACCAGAACTCGAACCAGCTGAAGCATTTGCCTTGAAGGTCGTGGATACAATGGATGAACTAAAAGCATTACAGAATAGCGTCAGGGAGGATGAAAGAGTTTCCTGGATTAAGTCACAATGTACAAGGAGACCAGATGAGTTATGGGTTTCAAATGAAGGAAAATTTGTTTTACCAAATAGTCTCTTATCGCAGCTAGCGCGGTTCTATCATTGGCAGGCTCACCTAGGGAGAGATGCCATGAGAAGATTGTTCAAAACTGATTGGTTTAACCCCAGATTCCGTCAAGTTGCAGAAGCAGTTTGCCATCGTTGTGTCATTTGTCAGCAGATGAACCCAGGAAAGGGAACGGTTGTGAACGTGAGCCACATTGGCAGGGCGGGTGGCCCGTTCAGCAGAATGCAGATGGACTTTATTGAGATGCCTGTGCATGGAGGTCTGAAGTATGTGTTGGTGATTGTGTGCATTTTTAGTCACTGGATTGAAGCATACCCCACACGTAGAAATGACAGCCTTACAGTTGCAAAACTATTGTTGAGGGAGTTGATACCACGTTTCGGATTCCCGATCTCTTTAGAATCAGATAGAGGAAGTCACTTCAATAACGAGGTGATAAAAATCCTTTGCGCAGCGCTGAACATTGAGCAAAAACTGCATTGTAGCTATCGCCCTGAAGCCTCAGGACTGGTGGAACAGATGAATGGTACACTGAAATCAAGAATGGCGAAAATATGTGCATCGACAAATTTGAAATGGCCTGACGCATTGCCTTTGGTGTTAATGTCAATGAGAAACACCCCTGACAGAAAGACTGGATTGTCCCCGCACGAAATTCTCATGGGCAGGGCCATGAGACTTCCTGCAGTTCCCGCAAACGCGCTTTTGAATATTACAGATGATATGGTGTTAGACTACTGCAAAGGTCTGGCTGACGTGGTTCGCTCTTTCTCTCACCAGGTGGAAGCAACCACCTTGTCACCGATCCAAGGTCCAGGACACACACTGAAAGCAGGTGACTGGGTCGTGATAAAGAAGCACGTGAGGAAGTCGTGTCTGGAACCCCGTTGGAAAGGCCCTTTCCAAGTGATCCTGACGACCACTACCGCTGTGAAGTGTGCGGGAGTTCCCAACTGGATTCACGCCAGTCATACAAAAAAGGTGTTGTGTCCCACAGATGAGGAAGTTGAAGCGCTGAAACTGCCAGTACCTGATAACAAAGTGCCGAGCGCTGAGACAGAGCAAAACAGAACTAGAAGCGAACAGGCAGAAATAGAAGAGAGAGAAATATTCTCTGAGGACGAAACAACCGATTCACTTGGGGAAGACCAAGGAGAAACCTCAGACAGCGACGAAGCAGCTGAAGGTAACAAAGAGCCTGAAGCAGCTGAAGGTAACAAAGAGCCTGAAGAAAGTAACGATGACAAAGGGCTCGAAAGAGGTGAAGAAGCAGGAGAGCCTGATCAGAGGAGGGCTTTCCCAGAAGCAGACGGTACAGAAAAAGAAAAGAAAAACCTGATTGACTCCCCAGAAGGAGGGGACAAGGCAGAACAGAACGAAACTGTTCAAACTTCCTCAGAAGAGATCGCAGGTCCATCAAGTGGACACAGTGCAAAGAGAAGACCAAGTATATCACAAGTAAAACTAAGAACTAGAGAAACGTTGAACGACAGTGAAGGGCCAAGAGTGAAAGAGAAAAGAAAGGAAGTGTCTGTCGTGGTACCAACATCAAGTGAAGAAAAAGACTTGGCCAAAGAGGAAAGTACCAGTGAGGCAGAATCGAAGAGAGATGCAAAATTGAAAAGGAAAAGGATACCAAACAGGAGATATTCCGGTCCAGAATGGGCATATGTAGTCAATGACAATTGGACCGACGAATTTGTATCTCTTAGCCTCGAGAACGAAGAAGAAGAGATACCAATGGAAAAGAAAAGTTTTATGGACACTATTGATTGAAAGGGTGATAAATGACATTGCTTGCTATAATCTAACGTGATACAACCAGCTGAGACATTGCTAAACCGGATGAGACATTTGCTAACTTGATAAGACTTTGATAACCTGATTGACTCTTAAACCCGATTTGAGACAACGTTGCTAACTGATAAAAGACTGAGTTATTGCCGAATTGAGACAAATGCTGCTAACCGATAAGTGACTGGGCTCCTGAAGAAAACTGTGTGAACATTGCGCTCGTTCAGCTTTGATACTAATTGCTAAATCGTTTCTTTATAAGTGCTTCTAGCTCTCTGATTCTATACAGATCATGACTAAGTACGCTACACAAAACAGTAGAGTGAAATATTGTAAATATGCGTGTATAGGCTTGATAACTGCATGTGTACTAATAATAATGGCAATAGTGCTTGCAACGCATGGTAAGGGTGAGAATGAGAAAATTGATGCTTCTACTTCTGCTCCTGTTACTGTCACTGAACTAACCGCATTGAAAAGACTAGAATTAGATGAGAGACACTTGCATGATAAGAAGGAACTTTCGTATAATGTTTTCTATCGCCTACTAACAGAATATGTTGAGACTATGGATGCGAAAGATTGTTATGTGTGTACACAGATACCGACATCGGTAACGGAAGGGGTGACTTATCACCACATGCCTCTTACATATGGGATTACATGTAGTTTAGTAACTTCTAGATTTTATGGTCAAACTAACATACAGTATTTTTATTCAAATTATGATGTTATCTTTGCATATGTTCCTATAATAACGCAACTAAGCCAGATTGCTAAAGATTGGGATGCTAAAATAATGAGGGAATTTTTCGAGCCAATGCAACCTTTTGAAACAGCTCACGCTCATAGGGAAAACCTTACCTGCTCGCTCTCTGCAGTAGAAATAAGCTTTTTAGATCGCACAGATGATAGAAGGGCACAAATGAATGCGAAATTAGAAAAAGAGCTAAGTAAGAGGACTTCAGTAGATAATTATGCTTTTGCCGCAATAAAAACACAAGGAAAAATAGCTTTAGACGCTTGGCATGTAGGGAAATTTTGTATATATCGTGGTGAATCTTATTATGATAACATTTTCGTGGGAGCGAGTGAATGTAAACATACGTTTATCTTTAAGGCCAAATGGACATTCATGCTGAACGGACTTTGTGTATATTACATTTGTGGGCATAATGCCTATTATCGTCTTCCAAAGGGATGGTGGGGGAGATGTTATTTGGGTATAGTGTTCCCAAAGGTTTATCAACTGGATGACCTATCGGTGATTCCAAAGACGTCTGAATCTCATCGTATCCAGAAAAGAGAGACTGCAGCTGCTGTGGTAGGAGATATATTTGGAGCCATGATTCCTTCATTGGGAGTTGTGTTGAATTCCATCAAAATAAGAAAGTTGTCTACTATAGTGGATAACATGTTGACAAAGTTTTCAGGTGCTATAATCCTGATGGATGCTGAACTTGCAGCAGAAAGAGCTATGACTCTTCAAAACAGGCTTGCCCTAGACATTCTTTTAGCAAAGGATGGCGGCGTTTGCAAAATGCTTGGTGCGCGTCACTGTTGCACGTATATACCAGACAACAGTGTGAAGATTAAAACAATGCTTGCAAATCTAACAAAAGAGAGTGCAGACTTGAAGGAATTGAAAGAACCAGGAGTTTGGGAGAAGGTTGGAAAGGGAGTTGCTTCAGTGGGAAATTGGCTTGGTGGCATTTGGAATGGAATATTACTAAAAATAATACAGGGAATACTAATAGTACTAATTTGCATCTTTGGGATTTGGGGAATAAAGAGGGGAATACTAATGATCATGGCAAGAATTAAGAGAAGGAAGGAAGAGAAAATGATGAAAAGAATGGCAGAAGAATACAAGGCAAGAACAAGGGGAACTAAAAGGCAAAGAGAACTGACAGAATTTTAATGGAATAAAATTTGTGGGAATAGTTTTGTGTGATGACAAATAGTCATCAGAGGAGGGATTGATGACGCAGAAACGAAGGTTTTACATTTATTAGCGCATAAACGTAGTGCCGCAATAATCAAGTGTGACTTTAACCGAATTAATAAAGATTGTACGGGGACAAATGTGCCCTCAGAGTAGTTCGCCAACATTTATAAGCGTGCTTTATATAACGTGATGTATTAGAATTGTACTAATCTGACATAACCGTAAACGTGTGCCATGATTTGCTTGTTTGAAATGTTTTAACTTAGCATAACTTTAGTGGAGGCTTCGGCCTAGTTGCCTTGTCTCACGGTTTAGATGCTCGTGTTTTTCTAATGTGCTAATAAAACGTGTATTCTTGCTTGAAGCTGTACTTTTCCAGTGAGATCGGTTCACATGCTTATCTTTAAGGTTTCGTGCCAGCCTGGCATCTTCTTCTTTGCTCCAAGGTCAATCTGCAGGTGCAGACAATGGAAGCTCTGAAAGTGAGTTAATTGGTAAAATATGTTGCAACTTACGTTCCCGACTCCAAGGATAATGTATGCCTAGGTAGAAGCTTGTGAATTGTTGTTTTTGATTGGACAATTTGAAGCCAACCTATGAACCCTCCAATGGAAGACCCTACTGGATTTGAACTGTTGATTATTTAAACCTGGTGCACAAGAAGAAAGCGGCCATTACCCACTGCACCCATTGAGGACATTATTGCCCATTGCAGCCATTATGGCCCATCTTGCCGACCTCGTCATTTTGCCATCTTCTACGATGCCAATTGATGTTCGACTCCATTTTGAATGAGACTTTGATGCTTTCTCTAATCGAGAGAAACAGACTCTAAGTAATTCTCGCTCTAGAGACTTTAACTTTGATCTGCCCCTTTGCATAAAGTAGTAGTTTTGTCCTTTTATCTTGCCGCTGTGAGGCAATTGCCCCGTCCACCCTGCCCCCTTTGCCCCGTCCCATGCTGATCGAAACCGGTACCTGTGAGACGAAGACTTCCTTGAATGCTGATTGAATTTGGAAATTATGAAAGGAAAATGTACAATTGCATTGTGTTTCTTTTTAGGTAACCAACTGCTGATTTTTGATAAGAGCCCTAGTTAGGAGTTTTCCAAATCAATGTTGCTAAATTGTTTTTTGCATGAAGTCCCACATGCAGATGCTAATTTGAGGTTAGATGAGGATTCATTTGTTGCACGATGCAATTTGAGACCTTGTTATGCTGACTAATGTATGCAATTAGCCCATTACAGATTATAGTTTTAGTGGTTTGCGTTGCTATTATCGAATGCATTGTTATTCAAATGCTGCATAGATTGCATCTTTTTCGCCGTTATGGACAGCTATTAATGTTCATTTACATATATCATTTGGTGTTGAGACACATTTATATCGTGCTAGCTTTGTTAATATAGGGAAATAAATTCATTAACTTTGAATGAACCGGTGTGGTTATTCATGGCCGAAAGGTCATGGTTCGCCGAAATGTTTTCTGGATTAATTGTGAAGTGTTATGTTGATCAGGGCATTGCTTATGTTCGTTATTGATTATTGATTTGATTAAATTGACTAATCTCGGGTGAAGAGAGCCCCACTTGGTCAAAAGATTCATCGACCCAAGAGCGTCCAAATACAGGTAATTTATTAGGACGGAACGCTCTATCAGTGCTCTGCACCAAAAACAACAAGCACAAATGAAGCGCTGACGCACACACTATAACTCCTGAGCAATAAGGGGAACTCACTCTACCTTGTGGATTCAACACATCCTGTGATCTCAAACCAAAGACATCTATTTCAACATATAGTTGAAGACGTGAAGGAGGCATTGGATGTTTGCAACTCTCACGATTCTTTTAAGGCTCTGACCCACCACATATCAATCACTTTGTGAGAGATTTGTGTTCACGAGTTTGAGAGAAACAAATGGACATTTTCAATTTCAATCTAAGCCTAAGGGTGTCCATTTTCTCAGGCTGTAGATTTAGTTCGAAAACAGTTTAAATAATTTCTCACTTTTTAGGTGCACGTAGACTTTTTTTTTCCCAAACAGTTTTATTGAAGAAGGAAAGATAATCATATAAAGATCAGGTGGTAAGTGTACACAAGAGGGTACAGCGTACATCACCTACTAGGTCAAAGTATAGAACCCCAATCAAACACGCAAGATAGAGTACAACTGTGGTAGCAATGTCTAAAGGTGCAATTGTGATATATGTTGGGTGGACTGTACTCCTATGGTGAAAAGACAAGCATGGGGCGCCATGTGGTCTGAGGTCTGAAGACCCTGTGTGTGCCCGAGGTATATGAGCAAAGAGGAGGTAGGAAAGAGGGGAAAGTGGAATACTAGATAAAAAAAAGAATAGAGAGAAAGGGAAGGAGGAGGAAGGGGATGAGGGGGACTAATTGCAAAGGTCAGCATGGTCTGTTGAAATAGGGCGTGTCTGCTAGGAACATATTGAAAAAGTATGTTGATCCGGTGGGCGGAAGGGATTGTTGTATTACAATTGCAGGTGTAATTTTGACAAGAAAGGGGGAGTGCCAGATTCTGTTCCAGGTGGCATCCAAGAAATGAGAAGAGAGTTCTTCCATTGTATATGGAGACGATTTCGTTTTCAGGTTTTTGAGAAGATGTAGTCTGGGAGGGTCAAGCAATTTATGGATACATGACACTGAGTGCCCCAGCCTTTTACAATTACTCAAAAGGCTGGGAAGATCGGGGGTATGAGTTTTTTGTAATTTCCTAATGGTGCATTTGATTTTTAGAAAGTTATAGAATTTGATCGTAGTAAGGTCGTAATGACTTCCTAGGCAAGTGAAAGAGATGGAGTTCAACGTTGTTCCCAGGTCTCGAATGGAGTTAATTGCCCTTTTGGCTCATTCATCACAGAACACAGTTCTTTCTTTCAGCTTAATTTTATTGGTTGTACCATAGGTAGGCTAGGGATGATTTAGTGAGGTGATTGCTTAGAAGACTGTGTCTGCAATTATGATGTATGAATGAGCTAGGGGTAGTTTCTGAAGGCCACAAATGGTAAGGGTTGATCTGAGTTTCAGCAGTGATAAGAGTTGTTCTCCAATTATAAGCCATAGAAAGGAGTGGTCGTCAATCAACACAAATTCAACCTCTACGAGACTTTTATCAGTGTGGTCATGACACTCTACACAGAACCAGTCGCGAGAGTCAGGATAAATGGTTACTTATCTGACACATTCAAACTAGCCCAGGGGACTAGGCAGGGGTGCCCTCTCTCTACGCTTCTATTTCTTCTAGTTATTGAACGCCTCCTGAACTCCTTAAAACAGTAGGTCAACATCAAAGATATTCCATTCCAATCAGGCAGGCAACTTGTTGCGGCCTACACTAATGACATCCTAATCTTGACTGAGGACGCAGATATGGCTATTCCCCACATTATTTCCGAAATTGAAAGATACTTCTGAATCACCGGCTATATACTCAACCACACGAAAACAGAAAAATTCCCAATTAATATTCACTGCTCATCCTCAATTGTGGGTAATTACGGCTTGAAATGGCAACCTGCTACTCTCAAATATCTTGCCATATGGTTTGGCAAAGATCTAAAATCTTTCCTCACCAGTAACAAGAACAAAACACTGTCCAAAATGAAGGACCTACTCAACTCTTGGCCGCCTAAACACATGATGTGGTGGGGTAGGTAGGACACAGCCAAGATGATGATCGATCCCCTGATCAACTTGTTCTCGAATATTCTTCCCATGAATCTGCCCTCCTTCTTTTTTAATAAACCATTCTCAATATACAATGGGGATACATGGATGCATTAACAAATTACCATTGAAAACATCAATTAATCATTGTGGACAATTATTGTCCTAAATTTATTTTTAGTAATTCTTAGTGTTTTTGTGTCTCTCTCTTCTACTCATATCAACAAGTGTAGTTGCGTGAATACTATAATACATATGGTACATATAATTCTTGAACTAAAAACACATAACAAAGAATACAAAAGAGAAAGAAAAAATCTCCATCAATAAAAACAAACAGTTCAAAGCACTGAAATCAGTCTTTTCTTAGCAATAAAGCCGCTAAACCATCCTGTGGCAAGCAGTCTGGTATCATGAGGTAATGATGCTTGGTGTCGTTTTTCTTTCAGGGTTGATAACTTCCAATAATTGTTGATGATACCATTCTATTTTGACTATTCCATTGCTCCAAAATTTATCAAAACATTCCTCCAAAACATGGTCGATGCGTTTCGGTCTTATAGTTTTTGGCCTCCTCAGGACATCAGACACAGTGCCTTATTTTTTATTTAATTGTGCATTAATCTTTGCAGAGATCATTTTTTTTGTATAAAGGAGTGAGCCGTTCGTATCGAATTGATCCTCCGTGATGAAATAGCGTTCTATCCTCACTTGTTTCTGAGTGACTGGCGCGTTAGGACCCACTGTTCTCGTTTCGGGAAACAAAAAGCTTTTTTAAAGCAGTCAATAAACAAATCTCTTTGGAAGGAGAAAAGAGCCAGAATCTCTGGTCCTGTCCTCACACTGAACAAGACCTGGGGTGGCCTCAACATGCCAGACTTACAAAGATACCAACAAGCATTCCTTGTGGTCCAAGGCAATTGGTGCACTTGGACTTTAAGAGTAAATCTGTGGGTCTCATGAGGGCCCAAAAACACAGAATATTTGAACTGGTATCAGCCATTCACAAGATGGGGAACCATGAAAATTGCTTGCTTCATGTATTTTAACTTTGGTGATAGTTCATTCCCAGCATGAGTAGCCCCTCTAATACCTCTATTGTAATATTGTACTTAAAATGATACTGAACTGTTTTTTAAATTTCATTTTATATGGGTCAGAATCCTGGATTGCTTTTGGGTGAAGAGTTGCTTACTATATGCTTATTATATACTTGTGCTTTGTGATTATTTTTGCCAAATTCTTAGCATCTTGGGTCAATCCTACTGAGATATTAGCTCTGCAAATAGGAAGTCTAAGAAAAGGAGATACAATATAGACACATACTACAATGATTATTGTAATCAGGGCCGGCTCTAGGGTGGTGCGACCGGTGCCACTGCACTGGGCGTAGACTTCGAGTGGGGGCACCGTGTTCGCAAGTATATTATGTTTTTAAAAGCAATTGCTGAGTTCCTTGCTTCCAGCAATTTACAAAAATTAAAATGTCAAGCTAACTCTGGTGATTTCTGGAGAGAGATTGAGTTTCGTCTAGTGGAAGTTTTACCTCACCATAAGGTCGTGAAGAGGGTTAATATGCCTGCTGCAAAAAACGTGTACCATGGAGATCACACAGTGCAAATAATGTAAATAGGTCAATGGGCTACTGCTTTTGTTTGTGATATCCTTTAGTTTCTTGAAGTTTATAAGTTACAACCATAACATAAAAAGGGAGCTAGAAACTGCCATCAAAGAACTGCATGGAAACTGCAATGTATAGGTTAGAGCGTTATGATTTTGTCCCCAGTTTTTCATTTCCTAATGTTGCAGAAAGGGTCAATTTGGGTAGAAATCAATTCTTATTAGTAAAGACAACCCCCAACGATGATGATATTTTAAAATTCTGAGTTTGTGTTTCTCCGTATCAAGCATTCTTAATAATTGATAACATGACTCCTACACCTTGGAGTCCTCTCTCTTATGTAACTTTTCCAATACACTGATTTGCACACATAGGGGCTTATTTACAAGCCCCTCGCACCGCCGTAGCATCACTTTTTTTATGCTGCAGTGGCACCAGCAGTCCCCTACACTGTATTACATTTACAAACTGGCACAATGGGATATTGCGCCAGTTTGTAAAGCCCTACGCCACATTATACCTGTGCCAGGTATAATGTTTGCAGGGTAGGCGCTCCCACATTAAAAGTCACACCAAACATTGTTCTGTGATTTCACTGCGTCAAAATTGTAATGCCTGCTCAGAGCAGGCAGTAAACTGATGCAGGACTTTTTAACATGGGAGTTTTCTACTCATTGCTGGAGTAGTGTCATTTTTTTAATGTAAGTCTAGCAAAGCGTCAGTGGAGCACCGCAGATGTGTCAGAATTTCGGATGTATATGTGGAAACATGCACCATGGAGCGCGGTATCATAAATGCAGCACTACCATGGCGTTATTAAGGGCTGCAGGGCTGGCGCAAGAAACCTGCTGCATTTATTTCGATGCACCAGTTTAAGTGAACTAGTGAACATGTATTAAATGCATCTGAGAGAGAGAGTGGTTATGGAGACTTGAGGGAACTGTTAAAGTGAGGGAATCTGTGGTGAAGGTGGCAATTTGGGGCTCCAACAAATATTGTCGCACTGGGCGTTACTAGGGCTAAAGCTGGCCCTGATTGTAATGTTCTGCCTGATACCTTTGTTCCATTGTAGAGGGCCTGTAAACAAAGACATTGTATGAGAAATGGGACCACAATTTTCTGACGATAAACCCAAACTCATAAATCTGATTCTTAGCATAATAGTTATACACCTATGTCTATATGATGCAAATTGTGATGTCTTGCTGCATTCGTGTTATAAGGCTGTTTTGAATCATACTTTAACCCTGGAAGAATACAGAACCTTCTA
The DNA here is from genome assembly GCF_031143425.1 of Pleurodeles waltl. Taxonomy (NCBI): domain Eukaryota; kingdom Metazoa; phylum Chordata; class Amphibia; order Caudata; family Salamandridae; genus Pleurodeles; species Pleurodeles waltl. The sequence continues at coordinate 426,616,400 of NC_090445.1, read as the reverse complement.
GTTTGCTTTATTGTGGAACATGTTGTGTGCCCTACATTTCGTTTTTTGTGCAATATGGTCTAATTTGTTGCTGTCTTTTTAAGAAATCACAGTGCCATACTGTATCTCATTTCTGGAGTATGCCTTAACTAGTCGACTTGTCAATCCTTGGAGAGTCGAGTGTACAAGGGAAGTAACGCAATCGGAGTGCAACACTACTGTTGTAACTTGGTTTGTATGGTTTTAGTGAGCCATGTTGTACTCATTGATTTGCTGAAGGTGTGTTGTATTATCATTGTTCTATGTGTGAAGTGAAGTGTGAGGTATTTGTTAGTAGCTGGGAAAGTCATTTTCTTTAGGAAGTTGCAGGAGAGTGGGACTTGGCCTGCTGTAGAGTTAGAGATTTTATAACCTCCATGTGTTTCCTGTCTGTGTTTTTCATGTTCAATGGTGCATTGCACTTCTAAATCCAGAGAGCTTTTTAGAAGGGTAAGATGAGTGCAGTAGGAGGTTTGGCTTTTTGGTTCGCATCATTGGTTGTTGTGTTGTATGTTTTTGGAGTGTGTCTTGTTTGTTACAAAATGGATAGTGTTGTCTTGGTGGCGTACCGTCATTCATGAAGAATGTGTTCCTCTGGTGTTTAAGTATTTTAGTGGAACCGATAAGCTAATAAGACATGTTACTGCTATAGGGGAAAAAAATCTTCTCACAAAAGTACCAAAGTGTTTACTTTTGGGTGGGCCTACCGGATGCAACACTTTACTTTCATAAAAAATCTTCTCCTCTAGATGAAAGGCCTCGTCTTCTACCCCCTTTTATTGACTAACTTAAGAAAAGTCCAGTGCAACTTGCAAATCGCTAAGAAACATGTAACCCTTTTTCTTTACCTCCCCAGGTTTCTTCGCCATGATGATTGTTTCGTCTTGTAAGTACTCCGTTTTTATTTATTTTTCACTTCAAAGAATAAGTCTGAAACTTGTTGTTTTTTAAATGTCCAAACGTTTATTAATGCATTGAAAATCACTTCTGCTACTGTGGCTCATTGAAAGCAACTGAACATTCGTATGTTTTATGCTGTGTTAGTGCACTGTTTATAGCTAACCAATGGCAGAGTGAGAGCCTCACACTCTACTTGTAAGACATGGTAGCTCTACTACTGGTCTGGGTGCCTTCCAAAGTTATATTTGAGGATTCCATCACAGACCAGAGAGGGATTCAGCTAGTGAAGATGGTGAGGTCAGTTTTGTGTAGAAGTCATTTTCTCTGAAAGGTGATCATGCTATGTTCATTGATTTGAGGGATTATGATTTTGATTGCTGGTTGAATGGGACTGAAGGACCTTACCAGGTTGAACACTACCCAGCAGTTGGGTAAGCGGAACTCGCATTTGTTGATGACGGGCAAAGCTGGGTATCACAATACCAAGCTACTGGCATTTTCTAGACTGTGTTCCATGAGTTCTGTTTTAAGTTAGAGTTTGGTATGACTTAGTAGAAAATGTATACACTTAATAAGAATTCCCCATTTCAGAAAAAGACACCATTTCAAAGCAATCTATATTTTCCATCAAAAGCTGTCGAGCCTGCATTTAACAGACTGACAAAGTGCCAATCAACTTAATTAAGAAAAGGCTAAAGCCCATTTTTGGACTTCCCTGGAGCACTTCATCTCATTCGGCAATCTGTCTATAGTTGAAGACAAAATTCCAAGCAGAGCTGCACAGTCTGTTTTTTTACAATAATTGTATAAGGGATCCTACACTCATGGCTCTCTCAAAATGGCTTATGACTTAGGCAGCCTGATTGGCCATAACAACAGTGTTGCATATTGCCACATCACTACCATGCTTGTGTTTAGTCTATCAAATGGCAGAGGAAAATAGAAACATGCTTTGCATTACTAATTCTGCATAATAGTTAGATATTTATCATGCACAATTATTGAGATTTTTCCTGTATAGTATTTATAAAGGATTATTGTAGTTTTTAGGAAAAATGTGCCTTATTGTGCGTTTGAGATATCACTACACCTGCATGATTTTTAAAGATTTGTTATGTACAGTGCCTATTATTCTATATGTTACTTATGCTGCTTTTAGAGAGTTAAAAAGTGTCTGAAGACCGAAACAGGTTGTATAGCTGTGGGTAATTTAAGGGGAACGTATGGTAGGCAGACTGCATCTGAGCTTTTTACACATTAATTACTGCAAGTATGAAAATTGGATTTTTAAAAATGTTTTCTTTATGTTCACATAGAAATATGAAGTTATTTGTTAACTGTACTTGCTGGTTTCATGTTTATTTTTCTTTTGTATTGATTTGTGTGCTGTTTTATGATCTTGTGTTTTAAATACGTGTTATATTGTAAAACATGTTGCAATACCACTAATAAAGCAAACAACGAAAAGTCATAAAATGTTAATGTTAAAATACAACAGAATCTTTATTAGGCATCCTGGCTTTTATGGTTGATATCATACATGAATAATGGAAGCATCATCGTGAGCTACCTTCGAATGAACTGTACATTTTAATAGGAAATCACAGCAGGTGTCACCACTTCCATAATACTAACTCTTTCTCAACCTTAGCTACTTTTGATTGTACGGTATAATGTACTACAATGTCACAGCCATTGGTGTTACTCTCATACTCCTATCTCTAACCCTACCTCACCCTGAGCTACCTTTAAATGTACCATATGTTGTACTAGGAGGCCACAGCGAGCAACAGCACTCCTATACTCTTAATCCTAATCCACATGCCAGTGGTTCTTAACCTTAACTTCTGAGGACCCCCCCAAATAATCATTACTGGAACTCGTGGAACTCAGAGAATCATTATTGGAATCCAGGGACCTCCAACTGAGTCATTACTGGGAGCCAAGTACTCCGCCCTGGGCAAAATGACACACAAAAGATAAAGAAACAAGTATTTATCAAACAAATGCACAAATAGTGAAATATGGTATTTAATTAACAAACCAATATAAAAAAATCAACTATTTTAATAGGAAGGGTGAAACATTTCTCAGTTCATTTGAGGGCACTTATTGTCCATACTGTATTCTGTTTGATGCACTTGCAAGACTCCTACAAATCAATCAATCTGAGGATACTAACTTAATTTTCAGCCTCCAACTTTGAATTCCTTCACATTTATTGAACATTTCAAAATTCTGAATTGTACATTTGGCTTGTTTACTTACATACACTTTAATAATCAGTTATGGTCACCATGAGTAGGCTTCACGTACTACCTGTGTAGGCTTCACAGACCCCAGTGATCTCTGGATCACAGCTACTTTTGAATATACCTTAAACTAGGATGTCACAGCAAATGGTGGCACTCCCATGCTCTTAATGTTATGTTATTTGAATTTGTAGAGTGCATGGCTACCCGAAGGCCTCCCAGCGCAGAAAGCGAGACACTTGGAATCAACAGAATAGGTATGCTTTGAACAGCCAAGTTTTAAGAGCCTTCAGGAAGAATAGTTCATGGCTGATCAGGCGAAGACTAAGTGGTAATGAGTTCTATAACTTGGCCCCATGATAGGCCAGAGAACTTCCACCCCATCTAGACTTCTTTACTCTGGGAATCATGGCGAGGGAGGCCGTAGAAGACCTAAGCTGTCTAGAAGGTGTATAAAAGGAAGCCAATGTCCTAAGCAAGGATGACCTCTATTATGCAGGGCTCTGTGAATATAGCACAGGGTCTTAAATTCTATCCGGTGTTCCACAGGAAGCCAATGAAGAGAGGAAATTGCTGCTTTTACAGATTCATGCCTTGGTTATTAATTAGAAGCAGATGGGCGGAGGTATTCTGAACCACCTGCAGATTTTTAATCACAAATCTCAAAGATCCAATATACAGAGCATTGCCATAGTCCAGACAGGAACTAATCATGCCATGTATGATGAGTCTTTTGATAACAAAAGGGAGGATTCTAAAAACCTTCCTCAAAAGCCTAAGCAAACCAAAAGAGGTTGCGGAGACTTTATTGATCTGTTGAGCCATAGTAAGTTGAGGATCAAGCCAGACACCCAAGCTCTTGATGAGTACTTTAGGGGGTGGAAGATTTCTCAAGCCTTCCAAGATAGAGGGATTAGATATAGGCTGTGAGTGATGTCCAAGTATCATCACCTCAGTCTTATTATCGTTGAGTTTCAGCCTACTTAGAGACATCCATGCCACTAAGGCTTGAATGCATGGGACAAGTAGTAGGCCGTTAACACTGGAGTTTGTGGATAGTGATCCTACCAGCTGTGTATCATAGGCATATGACACTAGAGACAGCCCAGATGGCTTGACAACTTCTGCAAGAGGTAACATATACATGCTAAATAAGGTGGGGCTAAGAGAGGACCCCTGTGGCACTCTACAGCTATTCTTGACAGGAGATAAAAAATAGGACCTGTCCAAGACCTGATACGATCTACCCTTAATGAAGGATTTGATCCAGTCTAGGGCGGACCCTGATATTCCGATCTCTCGTACTCTACCAAGTAATAAATCGGGGTCCACCATGTCAAATGCAGCACTAAGATCCAGAAGAATGATAGCTGTCACAAAGCCCTGATCCAGACGCCTTCTTGTCTCTTCTGTGATTGCAATCAGGGCTGACTCAGTACTGTGTAGGGGTCTAAAACCCATCTGTGTAGAATGGAGGATATTGTTATCCTCTAAAAAGCGGGACAGTTTAGTGTTGACATGCCTTTCAATTATTTTGGAAAAAGGAGGCAACAATGATATAGGTCTATAATTACTAGGCAGTACAGCATCTAAGTTAGTATTTTTCAGAAGAGGTTTGACAATGGCATGTTTCCATTGTTCCGGTACTGTGCTCAAGGACAGTGAGGAGTTCAAAAGATTAGTAATAACGGGTACCGTAACTGAGGCACCTAATGCCAACACATGAGGAGGAGCTGGATCGAGGGGGGAGCCTGACTCAAGAGTGGTGAGAGATTTCAACACCGAATCTTCAGATATAGGAAGAAATTACAAAAAGGTGGCAGGGCACAGGGAATGCTGTCCCATCCTCTCCAAGGGCTGAGCAGTAGCTGTAGGAAGAGTCGAACAGATGTCTAGAACTTTTTTTTGAAAGAACATTGCAAGGTTATTACTATGTTCTTGGGATGCATCCATAAGCGCCGAGTTCTGCTATGGCTGGGTCATTTCATTAAATATCCAAAAAATCTCCTTAGGGGAGTTTGACGCTAGCTCAATTTTGGACGCATAGTAAGTTGATTGTGCTATTTTAATTTCTACATGATAGGACCTAATGGCCCTTCTGTATCCTAGTTTTAAAGAATCATCATAGGACTTTCGCCATCTTCTTTCCAGTTTCCTACATTCTCTTTTGAGATGTAGAAGATGTGGGGAAAACCAAGGAGTGCCATTTCTGCGTCATCCTCTGGCTTTAGTAGAACAGGACAGAAGCACATCTAGGCTACTGGTAATCCAGCTATTAAACGTTTATAGCAAGTCCATATTATTGTCCTTGATGGAGGGCTTCAACCTCTCCAAGGTATTAATCCAGGCGCTTGCTTTAAGATTATGCCAGTGTTGGAAAGGCAGAGGTAAGTTGTGAGAGAGCCTTCTAGGAATGGGAATGGCTATTTCGAGGGTTATCAAGAAATGATCAGACCAGGCCAGAGGAAGGGGAGGCATTGCAATCAACTCCACAGTATTTGTAAAAACTAAGTCAATGGTGTGCCCCTTCACATGCGTAGGGCCCTTGATCAATTGCACAAGATTTAGAGCATCCATATCCAGAAATAATGATCTGGTGGAGGAACTATCTGTATCCTCCACATGAATATTAAAACCACCCAGCAGCATGAAGTTGGATTTAGAGCATATTAGCTCAGCAATGTGGTCTGAGAGGGAATGTAGGAAGTTTTCAGGTGGGCCCGGGGGACAATAAATCAGAGCACCTGAAAAAGTTAACTGAGGGTTCAAAGTAATAGAGAAGTACATGCTTTCACAGCCTACTAACTGTATAGTGTGAATTAACTATTAGATTGTCCCTGTAGATAATCGCAATGCCCCCATCTCTGGCGGACACTCTATCAAGCCTATTTATCAAATAGCCATGAGGTAACGCCAAAGCAATATCAGGGGCAGAGCCCTCTTGAAGCCAGGACTTGGTAAGAAAAAGGACCGTAGGGGAATGCTGATCCAGGAGCAGTTGTATATCCAGCAAAGGTACATTTTTTTTTCTCCTGGATCAAAGGATCATCATTTTCCAATGTTGGCTGAGGGGACCAGCGACATTCGGGGCAATGGTCCACAATGGTCATGGGGTCAAAACTATGAGTGCAAGTGCTCAGGGAGACCAGCCTCAGGGCATGGAGAAGGTCGTAAGAGTATGAAATTCCTTTCTTCTTTAAAAGAACAGCGGGCCCAGTCCCCAGGGCCGACCCGGCACGAACAGCTGCACGTGGCCTGCATTTGGCTAAATATAGGCTGGCAAGTCGGGAGAGCGACAACTAGAGCACTAAATAAAACAAAATGGTGGCTAGCGGAGTGCTATTGGGAAGGAGAAAAATGGCACTCTCCAAGAGCAAAGACCCCAAGGTATTCCAGAAGATGCCAATAGCTACCAAAAAGGAAAAGAGCAGGCAGAAAAAAGCTGAGACATGTAAACCCTACCCCTGAGGCCACTGAACACGGACCGGGGGTGGGAGAACAGAGAAGAAATATAGCCTAGAGGAAATGTCAGTGTGCCGACTAGCGCTAAGCTAGTCTCTAGATGTATATGCTAGCAAGCACACCCAAAGCTAAAAACAGTACAGATAATATAAAGTTTAAAAGTTAAAAAATGTAAGCAATTTCAAAACTGTTTAAAACGCTGGCCGAGTGGCCAACTATCAACTCACTCAGTGTCGTCCGCTGTGCGTTGCCTGCATCGGGCTAAATATAGTCCCACCCCTACCACATCCTGATCTATCTTGAATGTGCTATATGTTGGAGTAGGATATCAAAGTGGTGGCAGCATTCCCATACTCGTAACCCTACCCTTGGAAAATAGATCAAACCTTTCGCAAACAGATAAGAACCCTCATTATGAGTGGCCAATAATTCAGTGGCAGCCAGTAACAGAAGTTAGTGGCCCCATCAGAAGTATACAGTTTGCTGGAATACTGCAGTTCTGTAAACTTCCACTTGGAGGTTTCAAATGCAGCAAGCAATTGAAGTCGGTGTGTGAAAAACTACGGACAACCATGCAAAAATCAGCAGGGTTAAGCCAATTCTGGCATTTTATTTTCCATAACATGTTCAAAATGACCAGGATTGTCAATACCAATGGGTGGGCAATAACGGGGATTAATTTGAGTCACTCTTAATGAGGGCCAAAACTGTAAAGAGACACTAAAGCAAACCAAACATAATGGGTTTTACAAAATTTCTATTAGCTCTCCCACAATCTTTAGAAATATGTAGCTGTGAATTGGTGAAAGGGGGATTTCACCCACTGAAAGATATCTGTCTAACTGTAAGTTGCACTCCCTTCTGCCCTCACCACACCACTGTTATAGTGACTGGAAGTCTGCATTCTCTTGGTTGCTACTGGGAGGAATTGTGTAATTCTGTTTGTTAATTGATTTCTTAAGAACATATCATCATAACCTCTTTGTTATTAGGTGTTCAAAGCCATGGTATAGCTTTACAACAAACTCACATGTACAGCTTAGTTGCATAGAATGAAAATGTCTCATCAGTAATAATTAATCAATAAACGCAAGCCAAAAAAAACTTAAAGTAGCGAAAAACACTTAAAATGAGCAATAAACAGCATTTTATCAAACCTATAAAAAATAGTGCCATATATGGTACTTTTAGACCTGGCAGCTTTAGGGTATTCTTCCCCCAAACGTTTTCCCTGTTTGTCTTACATTTTTGCTGATTTCCTATTGCTGGCCTTAGGACTCTGAACACTTTACCACTGCTGACCAACACTAACGTGCATGTGTTCTCTGTCCCCTAAACATGGTCTGATTAGTACATCCACAATTGGCATATTTCATTTACTTAGTAATCCCTAGTAAAGAGCACTACATGTTCCCAGGGCCTGTGAATAAAATTCTGCTAGAAGGACTGAAGCACTGTGTGTGCCACCCACTCAAGTAGCCCTTAAACATGTTTCAGGCCTGCCATTGCAGAGACTCTATGTCCAGTTACACTGCCATTTTGACTGAGCAGTTAAAACCTCTTGCCAAGTCTTAGACTTCTCCTTTATTACATATTCTTTACCCCTAAGGTAGGCCCAAGGTAGCCCATAGGGCAGGGTGCTATCTATTAAAAGGTAGAACATGTACCTTTAAGTTTTACATGTCCTGGTAGTGCAACACTCCCAAATTCGTTTTTCACTACATTGAGGCCTACCCCTCTCATAAGTTAACATTGGGAATTCTGTATTACGTTTAATATGCTGTAATTCCTAGTTGAGAAGGAGTAGATATGATATGTTTAGTACCTAGAGAAAATTAATAAGAAATCTTCTTTAACGGTAAAGTCAGATTTTGTATTATAATTTAGAAAAATGCCACTTTTAGAAAGTTGCAATTTTTCTGCTCTTAGCCCTGTGTACGTGCAGCCTGTCTCCAATACACGTCTGGGCAGGGTGAGTACATTACTGCTAGACAGCCACACACAAAGGGAGCTTAGGTGTAACTGCTGAGCCATCAACATCATGATGGGCCATCCTGGGCAGGATTGGGTGGGGGAGATGACACATCTGAATGGGCAGTGTCCTGCTCCAACACAAAGGGCTGCATACCCTCTGTAGTAAGTCTGGGGCCAGGACAGGAATAAAAGCCCTTTGTGCACTTCAAACACACTTTATTGAAGTCACCCCCACTTCAAAGGCACACCTCGGAATAAGTACTGGACCTCTCACCCTACCAACTCAGTACACTGCTGGACTCTGTGAAGAACTCTGCCAGGAAGGACTGCTGTGCTGCTACAATGACTGCAACTCTGCTGCTCTGGAAGATCTGCTTTTCTTCTGTCCTGCTCTGCTGCCGGCTGTCCTCTGTCCTGCTAAGGAAGGACTGGTTCTATCTTACTTGAGCCGATAGTGACACCAAGGGCTTGCTGGCTTGCCTCCTGTTTTCTCAAGTCTCAGGAACACAAGATACTTCCAACACAGCTGCTACAGCTCCTGGACCCACATTTAGCCAGCTCCTGACCCCCAAGAGGTGCATTCCAGTTCTGGACCCTTGAAAGCATTTTTTGGCTCTTGAAATCAAACAATTGGGCTCTTCCTGACCACAAACTGGCCTGCACACATGGGAACCATGTCACTCACCCAAAGAATCAGCGCAAGCCACCACAATTTCATCTTTGTACAGCAAGCAACGACTGCGAGGCTCCAGTCTACCTGTCCACAACGCCCGGCCAACTCTTCGCTACCATGGACCACATCCAGCAACACTCTCTTTGCTCCTGGTAAACTTTTTCCCCCTGAACAACACTCTTGGCTCAACTTTTGAGAAGGTAAAACTTCAGCAGGAATTGTCTGGGAGTATATCCAACCTGCGCTCTATCATGGTTAGCCTGAACTTTTGGATTTTATACAGTCTAGTGCAACCAGATAGCTCCGGTTGGCACTACATGCTTTTAAGCACTACATTTCAGTTTATTCTTTAAAAATGTGTATCTCGACTTCTACTTTTTGGATTTTTGTCATTTTGGTCTTGTTTTGCTCATACAAATCTAATCTATTTTCTACCTAGTGTGGAGTATTTTGTGGTGTTTTCACTGTGTTACTGATTGAAGTGTTGCAAAAATACTTTATACATTGCCTCTTAAGTTACGCCTGCCTGCTCTATGCCAAGCTACTAGAAGGTGAGCACAGGTTAATTTATGGTGTGTATCTGACTTACTTTGACTAGGATTGTGGTTCTTGCTTGGACAGGGTGTATACCTCTATCAACCAAAAACCCAATTTATGTTCACGTTTTGGGAGTTAGAAGTTGGGGCACGTCTGATGAAAACTCTGCATCCAGAGATCATCATGAGAGCTGACAGCAGTTTAAATGAGCTTGGCGGGTCAGTAACAATCTATCAAATGAATCACATTTTTATGGAAAATAAGGTGCCAAAACCTAATACTAAATAGGACTGAGGCAATGCTGGATGAGTCACTTTCAAACAACAGGAAACTGAACAAACATCAATCTGAGACAATATCAATGACCCCCTAAACAAGCATAATGACTAAATTAGTCTGATCAAACTGCAGATGTATATATAGCCACCATTTGAAATCTCCATGTTAGACCTGAAAATGCTGGATTTGCAACATAGCATCATGGCCGTCTCTAGAACTCTAGTCAGTGCTTTTATAAGTGTGTACTCCAGTGCTATATAAATATATATGTACAGATATTTATAAATATATATATTCCGTATGTGGAACATTTGTTACATGGGCGTATGACATTATTAGTCGGAGGATATTATATTAGCCTTTTTATTATATTTATCAAAGTGTTTTGTAAATGTGCTTTTATGGTATTTGTTTACCGCATTAAAGCTAAACATGACTTGACTTGACTATTTATAAATAAATACAATGATAGGGTCCATTATTAAACAAGAACTGGCAAAGCCAATAGGTCTCGTCTTTATAATGTGAATGGAGGCTTTGCCAATGTCTGTCCGTAAAGTATGTTTTTTAAAAACTTAAATGAAACCAAATCCAAATACAGGAGGAAGAGCAAACATATACCTTATGATATCTCAAAACTGTACATTGAATTCAATATTTTCAATCTTCATAAATAGCATGGTTTACTTTTCAAATTATTTCCAATATCTCTGTCTCTACTGTCACTACTCGTGGGACATGAGGCAATAAAGACAATATTCTTCCACAATATTTTGAACCTGAGCAAATAGTAGCTCGCTAAATGTTCTGCGCCACAGACTCACTGCAATTGAAGCCATCTGCACAGCTATCCATTACAGTTGAAGAAGACTTTGTACACTGGTTCTTCGTGTGTGAAGCTGCACTGCTATAGAATTTCTAAATGTAGTTCCATTAGTTCCACCTATACAATAAATGTACAGAATGTATCTTAAAAACATGTTCCTGAATAAAGCTTTTACAAAAAATAAAATGATAAATGAAAAAATATTAAACATTAGCATCGCTTTACGTCTAGTAAACAAAAACGATTATCCATTAGTTAAAATACACACTTTTGACAACTTTCACACGTACTGAAACGCCTTTAGTTATACTCCCATAGCTGGACTGCTTGGCATCACTCACAACTTCGTGTGAGTTTGGAAGCTGACTTTCAAATGTAAGTCTGATACTGCACAATGGCTAATGTTGGTGAAGGTGTACAGAACAGGTAACTGAAAGAAGATGACACTGGAAAAGTAGTACATTTAGTACCTGATCAACAGAACAATGAACAACTGATTCAAGTAACCAGATCTGGTTTGTCGTACTGTTAGACCTGGCAGCTTTTTAGCGTGGCTCCCCTGTTTTTTTGCCTTCTCACCTCCTGGTTTCGGACTCTGTTTTTGCTGGTTTATTGTCTCTGCGCACTTTACCACTGCTAATCAGTGCTAAAGTGCAAGTGCTCCCCATATAAATTGTACTGTGGATTGGTTTATCCATAATTGGCATATTTGATTTACTAATAAGTCCCTAGTAACGTGCCCGAGAGATGCCCAGTGCCTGTGAATAAAATGCTACTAGTGGGCCTCCAGCACTGGTTGTGCCACCCACATTAGTAGCCCTGTAAACATGACTCAGACCTGCCATTGCAGTGTCTGTGTGTACAGTTTTTAAAACTGCAAATTCGACTTGGCGTACCCACTTGCCAGGCCTCAACCTTCCCTTTTGCTACATGTAAGGCACCCCTAAGTTAGGCCCTAGGTAGCACCACGGGCAGGGTGTAGTGTATGTTTAAGGTAGCACATATACTAGTGTGTTTTATATGTCCTAACAGTGAAATACTGCCAAAATTTTTTTCACTGTACAAGGCCAATCTCTCTCATGGGTTAACATGGGGCTGCCTTTAAATATCCTTAAAGCACAGATTCTCTTTGAGAGCAGATAAAAATTTGGAGTTTAGGGTCTCTGCGCTCACAATTTAAAAATACATCTTTTAGTGAAGTTGGTTTTTAGATTGTTAGTTTGAAAATGCCACTTTTAGAAAGTAGGCATGTTCTTGCCTAATCCATTCTGTGACTCTGCCTGTTTATATATTCCCCATCTGGGTCAGTTTGACAGTTGGGCTGTTCACACCTCTCCTCTAGACAGTGACACAGAGGGGGCTGGGGTGTACCCTGCATATCTTGATTAGCCATCTGTGCTGGAGGGGAGGGGAGGAGTGGCCACTCACACCTGAAAGGGCTGTGCCTCCCCTCACACAATGCCGTCTCGACGCCCTGGTGAGTGTCTGGGGCCTGGCCTGGACAAGGAAGGATCTTGCAAACACTTGAGACTTTGCTTTGAAGTTTGCCAACTTCAAAGGCAGACCTAGGTATAAGAAGAAGACCCAAAACCCCAGACTTTTAGAATCTTTCTGGAATCAAGAGGAACCTCTGGAAGGAGAAGAGCTGAAGAACTGAAGGAGGAAACTGTCCCTTTGCTGTGCTGCTTTGCTGGACTGGCCTGCAGTTGCTGCTTCTGCCTGAAAAGAGTGCAAAGGGTGAACTTTGCTGTGTGTCCTGCTTGAGAAAATTCTCCAAGGGCTTGGAGTAGAGCTTGCTTCCTGTTGGAAGTCTCAGGGACACCAAAGACTTCAGTTTCCTCGACCTGCAGCACTGGGAACGGTGTGTTTTGTGCTGGTCAAGAGGAGAAACCACTGCGACGCCACCAACGACACCGCTGGCATGCACCATTACCTGCCGACGCCACAAGGAGTTGCATTGCCCCGCTTCACACCGTGACCCTGGTCTCCCTGACGCCGTCATCAGATGACTTCACTGAGCCGCTGCTCGCACCATGACCTGTGGGCCCCACACTCCAGCATCGCCTGCTCACACCGCAGCCTGGGCATCCCCGACGACACCTCTCCTGCTGACACCGGTGCCGCTGCCTGCACCTTGGCCTGTGGACACCGCTCGTGAGGTACACGAAGCACCGTACCATCCCGCACCGCAGCCCCGGTCCACCGACGCCAGCACCATCGACTCCTGTGTCGTCACCAGGCATCCTGCCTGCACCGTGGCCTGTGGACACCGCTCGTGAGGGTCACGAAGCACCGTCCCACCCCGCACCGCTGGCCTAGGCCTACCAACAACAGCACTTCAGCAACAACGACGCCGCTGCCTGCACCGTGACCTGTGGACACCGCACATCGCACCTCCCTGCTCCACACCGCAGCCCTAGTCTCACCGACGCCGCTGGGTGCCATCACCGAGCTGTTGCCTGCACCGTGACCTGTGGGCACCACACGTTGCATTGTCCCGCTTCGCACCGTAGCCCCGACGCCATCCATGCTGGCGCACCTGACTTCATCAGCCTGGAGTTCGATCTACAACAGGTGTGACCTCAACGGCCTGATGACTCCTGCACTGACTCCGGAACCGACACTGCGACATCAGCGACGTTGCTCTCCAGAGCTCACCGCGAGGATCACGATGCCCTGCAAATCCAAGGTACTGTTTGTGGGACTTCCCGACACCGTAGCTGGCCCGCAACACTGCGGCCGGCCTGAACTGATGGTTTTGATGATCACAACGCCGTGATAGCCCCAGGTGGAGCTATTGACTTCAAAGAACTGCATTCTTGAGTAAATCTTGCAGACTTCATATTTTTATTACTGTATGTTGGATTTTTATCATATTTGGTCTTGTTTTATATAGGTAAATATTGGTTATTTTTCTGATACGGGTGTGGTTCCTTTTGTAGTGTTTTCACTCATTAATGTATGCTATGTGCAAATGCTTTACACATTGCTTCTGAGATAAGCCTGACTGCTTGTGCCAAGCTACTAAGGGGGTGAGCAGAGGTTATATGAGCGGGTATCTCCCTAATCCTGACTAGATTGAGGGTCCCTACTTGGACAGCGGGCAAACCGACTGCCAACTAGAGACCCCCATTTCTAACACGTACCTCACACAATCATGGTAAATATTTCAAAACTGGTAACCTGCAAAATGTGCAGTAATGGCATGATTGTCATTGCAACATTCACACTTCAGCTTTGGGTTGGAGTCAGTAGTTAAGTGCCACTTTTGACACTAGGCAACACATTTAAAAATACATTGTTTTCGGATATGTAACATGCAAAGAGGCAACATTTTCTCTCATTACAAACCAAAGTTGTAAACTTGGAATGTGTGAAGGCTTATTAACAGCTCATGTAGTACAATTATATTATACTACATATACTATACTACTATATTATAATTATATAAGCTTGGTGTAACTTGAACATATCCTGTAACGTAGAAAGCATTGTTCTCCATCTTATACCACAAAATCCAAACCATTTCACCATACATTCTTCACATTGCAATCCCGTGTCTCCATATGCTCTTCCTAGGACTTTCAGACATCTCACAGAATTCCAGCTTCAAGAGAACTGTGGAAATCCACGTTCACAATTCCAGAAAGAAATGGAAATGTATTAAAAGGCATGGTCACCAAAGATGTCAGACACACTCAAAGAGATACATTAACCACTGAATAAGGGAATACAATGTCACTAATTACAGGAACACTAATTTTGCAAGTAAACATTTTTTCCTATAGTTACTCATAACCGTGAGTCGTGGGACCTCACTGAAATATTCACACAACACAACTATTTGAAAACCTTTATTTACATTTCAAATGAGGTATAAATAATCAAATCGGATGTATCTACTGGCACTTTTGTCCCCAGGCACAGTACAAGAACAGCATATATTGGTATAGCAGCGCATAGTTTTGAAATAAAATGATTGATATGCATGCACAGTCTATGCATCTACCATGAATTGTCCTGTTGGAGAAAGTATTTTGCTCCTATGAGCTAATAAGCGATAAGTCCCCTATGGATTGTGTTTATTATCAACTAAACCCGTCACCCACCAGTCTGGATTGCACCACACAGACACACACACTGCGATCCATAATAGAGTGTCTACAGAGCAGAAATAGCCAATAGGCATCTGCCTCCTAGAGCAGTGTAACTTGATGAAGATAGCACCCCACTTCAGACTTCCCATCATGACCAAACTCACTATCTCCCATCAACGATATGTGACATCTCAGAGAGTGCCATATATCTTTAGGTTGGGGTGTGCCTAGAAGAAGCATTACCTACATGTCACAGGTGTTATTGCAATAAATTCTGCCTAAGAGCCACTGCTCCAACTTGGGCTTTGAACCTCTGCCCCAACACATCTCCATTCTTCTCTTTGCAAGCAAGAGTACCATGGCACCTAATGTTGGGTGGAATATCTTTCACTCGGGCCAGTAAGACCACCAAGAGAAACAGGGCTATCAGACTGTCATCCTGCGAAAAAAACAGGATACTGGGACAGGCCAAAGTAAGATGCGTAAAGTCAGCAGCTGGGTGATGACAGCATTTTCAGCTAGGCTCCTCCACTAACCTGTACTTGTGCAATCCGCTGGTTTGTAGTACATTTGCTGAACAATTCTGTATTATAAGAGGTGATACAACTAATCAGTGATGCCTCTCCCGTCTGCGAACAACAACATCTTTGCTGCTTGTGCATAAGTAGGAAGCCAAGCTCCCGCTGCCAGGTGCACCTAGCTGTATCTGGTATAGATGCTCTCGAGTGGGATAAAGCAGTGTAGAGGCTAGATCTGAGATGCCTGGGCTAGGGGGAGGGATGATTAGTTGAGAGAGAGCAACTCATGCAGTCGAATCCGTGGAATAAATATGGTCATATGCCTGCAGGATGAACCTTCGTTTTAAGTACAGAAACAGATTCAGAGTGCAAACACACACCAGCATCTGGGATTGTGACAATATAAGGAGTGACAAACACACAAAAGATGAGAGAAAGAATAATTGCAATAAATCTAATCAGTGGCAATTACTTGGGGTAGTATTCCAAACCATCATTGTTTTGTCAACCATGCCACCTCAGTTTGGACCCATGCACAGTAGAGAAATGCATATCCTTTTATTTCCGTGCCTCCTGGTTTCTTTGTCGTCAGACATAAGTAAGCTCGTAGTGTCTAATGCACCTGGATAGTGCTTTGGATGTGGGTAAATGCAATGGCACTTGGAATAGATTTATCAAGTGTTGGGTCGAGCACCACATCAAAATCACCTTCCGAAAACAGTAATATCACTGTGCTACTCTGTAAACCATGTCGACAGAGTTACTATACAGACCCCACTTAACAAAACCAATAACAGTACTGGCAAAAAGAAAAAAGACACACACCGGCAAAGCCAGTAGGTGTGACGTTTGCATGGCACGCAGATCAGGTTTTTCACTCGCTGTACAAATGGTAAACCCACTATACGAAAGCACAGACAAAAGCAGTTGTAAAATGGATGATTCCTTGGAACGGTAAAACAATAATAGTGTATGTGCATATCATTCCAAGCTGGCTGCCATCTTTATAATCATTTAGTTAGCAGCACGGCAGCCCTGGGGAGCGAGTGCTACAAAATCATATGAAGAACGGATGCTATAGAAAATAAAGCAACTCTTTTTCTGTAACATCTTTTTTCATATGCTTTTGTTAGTCATTTCCCAGTGAAACAGGCTACTTGCTGACTTATTTTAGAGTTCGAATAGGCCCATATGCATTTCAACAAAAATGGAACAGACACTGAACCAACTAATGGAAAAACACGGTGAGACTAAACTACTCTTTTGGACTGAACAACCATGTGATTGACAATATCTGAAGCCAATGGTCGGAAGTTTCCAGAACAAAATAAATCAATAGCTGAAGGAAACTGACCAAAAAAATACCATATGTTCACCTTGGATGGTGTGAGAAGAGCATAAGGCATTAACAAAATAAAAGGCCCAGTGTGGAAGGTGACGCTATGGTGGCCCCAGCCGTGACCTATATACGCATGCATGCATGTGCCAATATGGACAACCATCTTGATTCCGTTTATTTTCCAGAAATTAGTGGTCCAGCAGCAGATTGCAGCTTTCGCTGTTTCTTCTAAATAAATTTAAAAAACGTGACGGGCGAGGATAGTGGAGCAATGGTGGATCATGCAGAGAGTGTGAGGGATTTAAAAAGTAAATGCAGCTGGGCAGTGAAAGCAAGAGTGGGTGGGTGAGCAATGAAAGAGCTGGGTGGGTGGGGAAGTAAAGACATTTTTAAAAACACACACCAACTTAGAGCAGGGAGAGGCAGTGGGTCAACGGTAGCCCGTGTCAGGAATCAGTGGTAATTTGGGGTTAAAAAGTTAGCACCCCAGGCAGAATGAAGGACCGGGAAGAGTAACGGAGGGGATTGTTGAAGGTGGGTGTTAAAAAAACCCAACATAAGCCGAGCAGGAGGGAGTCAGTGGGGAAGCAATGGATGAGCTTCGGATATGAGCAACCCAGAAGGTGGGGCAAGGATGTGAGGGAGAAGCAGCACACGTAAGAAGAGAACACAGGGGCTTCCATTGAGTGCTAAAAGAAAAATATAGTTTACCTATGGGGGGCAGTGGAAGGATACAAGTCATCCAATCAAAAGGATGACAATGAAGCTACGCTCCAGGATAGGTCCAAACACAAGAAGAGGAATGAAAGTCACTGAGTAAAACGCAAGCAGATGAGTTTGAAAAGAAAGCCAACCTTTAGTATGTAATCGACTGACCCAAGTGTATTTTAAGTACTGATATAGTCCATTAAAGGTACCCAACAACAGGTAGCTAAAAGCTATAGGCAAGACCCAAAAAGGATTCACAACAAAACATATCAACAGCAACACTTTATAGTATTTTAACAAGGTTCTACGTTACCTTTATTACAATACACATGTCATTTCCAGCTTTCTCAAGTAACAGCGGGAGTTATGTTGGACATGGTATGGTAGGATAGGGACATGAGGTGAGCGCAGTATCTTAGGTTAATAGTGCTTTTCCCACAAAAAAGTTTAGAACTTCTCACACTATTAGTCAACAATAACTCTTTCAAGTTTAGTTTTTCAAGGAATTACTGTATGCATACAAGTTTCTCCGCAGGTACAAGTCAACCTCACACCTTTGACACTTCTGCCGCTCTTTCTCTTAAATGTCCATAAAGTGCACCTTTGGAAAATGTTTTACATTATCTGACAAACTCCAAAAAGTTTTGTGCCCTTCTTTTAAAAATGTAGGGAGACTTTAAACTTCAGATGCCATCCACCTTTGCATAAACACTAGTACAAATAAAGAACCTGAACATTTTCACAAACATAAACACGACACACATTTGCACACACACACAAACACTTCCACACACAATTTTATGAATATTTACGTGCTTTCACAAGCACCTGGGCAAATAACCAGACACGAAGATGTCTTCTCAGATACAGACTTTAGCACACAATACACATACTTGAAAAGCCCACATAAACATGCATACAAACATTTTCATGGACAGCTGAACATCTGAAAACAAAAACATCCACAAATAAATGCATAAACACAAGCAGGGTTGCTGTGTTTGATTAACAGAGATTTGATCTAGGGGTAAGCTTCACGTGGTACAAGATGTAAAACACACTGTGGCTAGCCTAACCAAAGGCCTGTGGTCATCTATAAAGTATAAACTTGTACAAATTGCCTATTTGAGTGGCTTTCAGTGGGGTTCACAGCATGCATAGGATGTCTTAGGATATGGCGTACATTTTATAGGTTTGCAGTGTTTTGAGATTATGATAGTATCTGGTATATCTCAACCAGAACGTTGAAGTTGAGAAATTTGAGAATTGGTGCTGAGCTCGAACACCTGCTGGCCCACCTGCCTTCAAGATCACTGCAGACTGAGAAAATGGCTGCCTTACTCCACTATCAAGTGGCTCTGTCGATAGATTCATTCATCTTGCCAGAGATTCTTTAATTCTCAATTTCCTTACAGCACCATGGTTCTTCCTGTGTTTCGTGACAGGCATACCAGCAATTTTAACAGGCATAATACAGGTCGTAAGGCACCTCCATATGAAATAAGTGCCTTTGTACTCTGACACTACAGAGGGCGTGCAACAACCTCAGTGTTTGCACCTCTTGGGTTTTGGTGGTTATATATTGAAAGATATAGCCATGTATAAAAGTGTGCAAGAATGGTGTTTCAGATATGTCTAAACATAGCCTGTTGCAGCCCTGGTACAGGGTCATGTCGATACCGCCACAGAAATTGATTCAGAGTCCGATACCCAAATGCCAGTTGTGGAGATATACAGGCCCTTCCACCTTGTTCTTTGGCTACTTTCAACAAAGTTGCTGTTTAAGGATCCTCTCTATGCTTACGATTTCTGCAAGCTAGGTCCACACGTTCACGCAGCTGAAGGCTTCCCAACCATGGATCTAGGAATCAAAACAGTCTGGCTTACTACAATCTTTCAGGTTGCATATACAGCGAGTGCATCAATTTACTGTCAGAACAATTGTTATGCAATCTCAATGTTAATGATATGTGATGTTATGTTTATTTGCAAACATACCATTAACATATCAGGAGGGTATCCTGGCGCTGATGGCGCCTAAAGGAACCAATGCTTCTTTAAAAATAATGTTTTCAGTTTGGGAATATACAGATGGGAGTCTGCACCATTCCCCTTCCAGCTCCCGTACACAATTCGCAAAGGAGACACCGTTCCCTTCCCCAATCAGTTACCAACTCAATGTCCGTAAATGATCAATGGTTTGGACTGCAATTGCAGTCACAAATCATTGATACATCTCATCTGTATTAGGAAAGGACGAACCTTTCATGCCCCTTAATTGAGATTGGGAATGGGTTACCCATTCAGAGTTTTCTGACTCACAAAATGGGTTTACTACATTGCACACAACAATTTTATGTTTGCAACACTGTGATTTTGCGAATTGCAGGGTTTGCAAATGCACCAATAGATGTATCAAACGTACTATATGCGCTTGCGAATACATATGTCCACACATAGGGAATGTTCAAGCTCAAGGTTAGTCTATGCTCATTTTGGCTTTGTTCACAGTAGTCTTGAACAGGTGTGCCATGATGCTACCCGATTAATTGCGATGCACATTTAAAGACACACTATGTTTATAGTAAGGGCTACTGTAAGGAAACAGGCTTTTGCAAGTCTACTCACCCCACTTTTTTGCCCCCATTTGGACTATTAGCTGCTGGTTTTCAACTCAGAGTGCCCTGAAGCCTGCTAACCAGACCTCAGTGCCCCGTTAGCAGTGTTTTAACCACATATAATTTGCATGTCGAATTGGATACATGCGATTGGCAAGGCCTGGCTTATTTATAAGTCCCTAGTATATGGTGCCCAGGACATTTAAGACAGATGGCCTCATTATGAGTTTGGCAGTCCCTCCACGGGACTGCCAAACTCGTGGGGAGGACTCCACCGCCAAACTCGTGAGAAGGACGCCACTGTCATGGTGGTGACGTCCCACCCGAGCATATTACAAGCCCAGCGGGAACACTGTAATACGCGGTTCCAGACGGGCTGCCTGCCGGGAACAGTGCTATGATATTGGTCTCGTATCAGTGGGTCTAATCATATTGGTCTGATATCGTAGCACTCCAGCACTCTCGGAATGCGCACTGTCTGCAAAGCAGGCAGTGTGCATTTCTTTGGGCCCCCGGTGGCCCCTCACCCTGGCTGTCCGCCAGCCTTCTCATAGTGGGCACCCCGCCATAAGAAGGCTGGTGGAAAGCTGAGTTGTACTCAGTCGGGCGGTGCCGAGTTCAGCACTGCCCTGGCTGAGTACAACCCAGGCTGCCGTCACCACTTCGGGAACCATGTTCCTGGTGGGGACTGTGGTCTTATATAAGTCTCCCCTAAGGAAGGCCTGTAGAGTCCTATGGACGGGAGCTGTATTTTGTTAAGTAAGACATATGTTTTATGATATGTCTTTGCAGCAACACTTCCAAATTGTTGTTTTGCTAGACCCATTGGCTAATACAGAGTTAACGAGTTGAACCCAGGCCATCTAACTTTTGACTGAGACTACCAAAGTGGGTCACTTAGGGTATCAACTCAATCGTGGCATTAAATGTGACTTGATAGCCAAGTCGAAATTAATGTCACTTTTTAAGGTAAGCAACTTTTAATAAGTTGCCACTCTGTGCCTCAGCTAGTCCAGTGGCCTCACAAAGGGACTAGCACACAGACAGCTTTCTGCCCACCTCAGGAGAATTGTGAATGGCTCCTAGGCCAAGAACAAAGGCTGTTGCTGCACTGGAAGATGTGACCTCCTCCCACAGGATGGATGCCCAGGATGTTAGCTCAAAAGACGAGCTTCAAAGGTGAAGCTGCCTTTGAAGGGCTGCTGTGACAACACTCTCGGGCAGTATAGCCAGGGACAGAGGAGGGAAAACGGTTCACAAACTGGTTTTCCAAGGGCATGCAGCCCTATGGTAGCCATACCTTTAGGGGTGGGCTACCAAGGTCCTTACAGTCAAGGAAGGATTCTGCCTTGTTGGTTGGGGCAAGTGTGGTGCGCTCTGGGATAGCCAGATTCCACACATCACCGGGACTGTGTCACCAGAGAGAAGACGACCTACTAGCCCATCGGCTAAAGACCGCGTTGTCCTCTCAAATTACTTTGCTGGGTTACAATGGACACCCCTGTCATCAGAGACTTCAGTGCTCACTGGACTTGGAAGGAGGATGAGAAGAAGACCACTTTGCACCTGTTGGAAGCGCACAAAGAGAGGCTGCAATGCTGGAGTAACTGAACTTGCTGCACTTTGGGCTAGCTGTGTTTGGACCCTGTTCTGCATGCCTGGCTCGGGGAAAAGTTGATCCCCAACACCAGTCTGAAGCAGAGTCTCCAAAGGTCACTTGGCTGGCTCCCCAGAATGGCACTGGGATATTAAAGCTGGACGAGTCCAAGTCACACCTCTGGTAGCCACAGCAGCCATTTTGCCGCTACCGGATTCCGGGCACCCCAAAGGACACTTCAAGATAAAGAAAAGGTGCACCTGTGTCTGCTGGACCCATGAGTGTTGGTTGTGATCAGATTCATCATCCAAGGTGGAAACCAGCCTCCACCAAAATTTGCACTGTGACCTCTATGTTGCAAAAGCGCAAGGGTCTGCATCAGCAGCCCTTGGAACCCTGCAAAGAGGACTGTGTGGGACCTCTAGCATGGATAGAGTCACCCCCACTCACCTGGGGACCAAGGACTCGACTGGACTGCAACCCTGTGGACCGCACAGCATCAGGAGCATCCTTGAGCATCATTAAGCCTGTATCCCTCAGCATCAGGACCACTTCATTGATGTCTATGGCAGGCATCCTGTAAAGTTTGTATCTTGCTTTAAAATGTTCTGGCGGTCAGGTAACTGCCCAAAGTATCCTTTCTGGACAACTCAGCCTCTGACCTTTTGGACTTGGTCACCCAACTCGGGCTGAAGTTGTCGAACTAACTGTTTCAAACTTTCCAAAAGTTTCCAAACGGTTTGTTGGCCAATGCTTGTTTGCGGTTGATTTAAAAGTTATTTACTGCTTCTAAAACATGTATCTTTGGAATCCTGTTGTGGATTTTGCTGATTAAGGTTCTTAAAAAAATCATAAAAGTAAGCTATATTTTTATAAATTGATGTCTTGTTTCTTTCATGTCGTGTGACTTTCTTATTTCATTGTTTGGTGCTCTTAAATGCTTTACATATTGAGGTTGAGTAAACGTACCTGATTGGACCCAAGAAGGTATTTGTGAGTGTACTGCAGGATAAGACCGCCCAGCCATATCATATAGTATACCCAAATCCTCACAACTACACCATCTTATTACAAGGAGAAGGCCTAAACATGAACCCCAAGGATTTCACATATTGCACTGATTGATTTATGAAAGACCACGTTTGTGGAGCTTGCAGTTATTATGTAAAACTTTGTAAACATCTCTAGTCCTCAAACGAGGCCCAAGAACTACTGGCTCTTTGAATCATGACATCCTTTATGTAACTGAGCGCTGTGCTTCCACCTTTAAAATAGGGAAGCAGCTTATTCCTGCAGTTAACGTGGCTTTTATCCACCCAAATATCGCGGTGAATTGTTGTCTTTTTAGAGGTTTTTCTCGCGCTGCAGCCTTGGATGACTGGAAGGTAATTACAGATTGAGCAGTTGCATCATAGCACACATTTCTCAATCCCCAAATTTCTATCCTATATCCGTTAGCTAAACGCTAAAACTAAAAACTAAGACTAAAACAAAGGGATACATCATTTACCTAGACACGGACGCCCCTAAACATCAGTGTGGACTCAAAAAACAGCGGCCTGAGGGTGGGCACGCCGACTCCTCAAAATGGAGGGTCCCTGGGGAAGGAACAGATTCCAGATGACGTGTAGGTTGTGGGAGTTCTAGCATCTTGTGCAAGGCTGTGTACCAATGGAGGAGCACTTTCCAGAAAGGGCATACAAAGTAAATGGGACATCTGTCAAAAGGATAGAACTAATATGAGGAACGATTATTGTCACCTATCATTTTAAGTGGAATAATAATACTGTTACTCCCTACCTACCAACCAGTTATTCAAGCACCAAAATGTCACTTCTTTTGTGGTGTGGGCTGTGCCCAATTGACTAATCTTAATTTTATCTGCCTGTCTAAATGCTGTTAGTCCTGTTAGAATTCAAATTTGTGACCTGCAGGTTACACTCAGATCACTGCAGCAGATAATTAACCTCCCCAACTATCTCACTTGCTACCTGAGGTGTATTAGTACTGAAGGAATTGTATCTCACTAAATTATTGTTTCTTTGTGACTATCTTATCGTCTTTATGTGGGAACAATGTGAATACAGCGGTATAGTTTACTGTTTTTACCGACTCCATAAGTCTTCCTAGGGTTCACTGTCCGCCTCATTTTTGTTTCACACAGGTTCAGCAATTAAGCTAATTTGTTTCTATACCAACTGGGCTCAGTATCGGCCAGGGGTGGCTAGCTTCACACCTAAAAACATTGAAGCTAACCTGTGCACCCACCTGATCTACAGCTTTGCGACCATCAGCAGCAGCCACCAACTCAACTTCTCTCAGTGGAATGATGATTCATTCTATGAAGATTTTAACAGGCTAAAGATGAAGTAAGGATGTAGAGGACATGGAAGCAGGCGATATTTTGTCACAGAACACATGTATATGGCTAGGAGTTCAGCACAGGTGCTGCAATATGTAATATGCCCATTTTGTTTAAAGCTGTACTAGCGATGTGGCACCCATTCTGGTTCAAGAGTGTAGTAGATCTATTTTTACTGATTGTATAACAAGGCATGAGACAATCAAGTTATGTACTGCCTGGTTCTTTATGCTAATGCTGCTTTTGTAGATCCCTACCAGCTTCCAGAAATATTCTCCAGCGTTAAACCTTCTTTGCTTCCAGCCTGATCTTGGACACTCTGCAGCCTCCTCTTTTGGTTTGCTTCTGCATCTCCCAGTGTCTCATTGAAGTGCTGTTCCTGGCTTTTCCTAAGCTCTGTATAGCTTGCTTTTATTACATGCTGGGTTGCTTCATTTGTGAACCTCATGCTTTCTAGATCATTCACACACTGTGCCCTCACCATGTCTGTGTTGTCTACCATCAACTTCTTCTTGGTTAGCCGGGAAATTCATTTTCTGTTCATTCCTGTGCCAACTAAGCACCATATTTCATATACCTCGTAGGCATTCACTCCTTTATTTCATGCTTCACGTTCAGTCTTCTTCCTTCTTATCTGTAACATGAAAGTTTGCTATACACTGCACAATTTCCTTCTGCACGCAAGCATGTGAAATGCCTTAAGGCAATTAGCCTTTGGCCAAATACAGTTTTGAATCTTTAAATCTAAGACTATAAGAAATAAGCTATTATCCCGTCATTTGTCAATGTCCTCTGCTGGTGTCAGGTTCACCTTTCTCTCTGTATGTCTTATGACCAGGTACTGGATGGTGACTATACTTTCCAGTGGCGCCACCTTTAATGTCTTCTTTTTTGTGTTATAGAAACCCCGGACTGAAGACGCTCCTGTCTGTTGGCGGGTGGATCTTAGGAACAGAACCGTAAGCTGACTCCTAAGGTTGTGTGAGGCAAAGGGCTGGTCAAGTGCCTTTAACTCCAGGAAGCCCCAGTGTTCTAGTGCTTGTTTAGCAATGACAATATGTGCAAGTTGTGGCTTCTACTGTTTCCTCGAGCAAAGCTACTTCTTGATAAGGCAACCTACTTGAGCAAACAAGGCTCCTGTTCCGCATAGTTCCAAATATTCTACTGAGCATCTTTCTCACTATAGGGCAATTATATATCATTCAGACTAAAAACTACTTTATTAAAGATTTCTACATTAACTCTCATTCCACTCTAAAGACATTATATAAGTTACCAAAATACAGAGTAAGGAAATTAAATGATGAAAAACAAAATGTATTTTCTGTACTACTATTAAAATCAGTTTGGCACAGGAAGTCCAGTACATGGTATTGGATTAATGGAGTTTTTGTTAATACTGGATTTAAAAGAATTTGCCTCCATGCAACACACCTAAAGCATCGTTAGCATTCATGTTAATAAGGTTCCACTTTCTCTCACATTGCAGGTACAGAGAACAGGTGCTACCTCTCAGAAAATGTGGTGCGGTTGATTCAACTTACAACACATTTCTTAAACATTATTCACCAAATGTATTTTTTCTACTCTTGACAATAGCTCTGGTATGCAGCCAACTAAATTCTGGATTATAGCGATTTTGGAGCCCTATAGACATTACACGTTTTGGAGTGCACTGTGTAACTCAGAATAGTTCTTATCACTTCAATCTGGATGAGTTGAATTTTCTTAGTGCTTGCCTAACCCCACACATCACACCAGTATATAAAGCACTTGCTGGACAGTAGCACATGACTTGCACTCACGTCCAGTGCGAAGAAGGCAGTGTGTGTGGTCTTTGCACTCTGTGTTTGAAAAGGTAGTGCATCTTTGTTCTTCCCACACCGCTCGATCAGTGTCAGTGGTACTAATGCTGCAGTCACCTCCGGGTGTGTTCAGTAGAGCAACTGCTACAGAACGGGCGATCAGGGCATGGAGGCTTGGAGGTTGCCAATCATTAGGCTTTTCCTATTAAACCTTAAAGACACCATAACCTTGAAGATGTCAGCGTGGCAAGCCTTAAGTAGAAGTCCATTCAAGATGGTTGTTTTTCTATGTCTATTGCTTGAAGTTCTAATTTCAAGATGGTACTTGTCTATTTTCCTAAAATAACATTGCCTGCTTGCATCATATTTAAGGATGCATTTTCTTGAAATGGATGTATTACAATGCATTCATTCCCCACTTAGCAGATTACGTGTCCACGATTTCTGCTCTACTTTTTATGTAGCAGGATATCTTCTGGATTTCATTATTTCTGGGTCAAATCTGTTGGGCTCTTTTTTTCGCCCTGATTCAGGGTGGAATTTGTGTCTTGCTTATCAACTCCAGCATCTTCATCATTGTTAGAAATGGGGTCTTTGGTTTGCAGTCAGGTTACCCCCTGTCCAAGCAAGGATCCTCACTCTAGTCAGGGCAAAGGAGAAACACAGCAGGTTAACCCCGATTCACCCTCCTGGTAGCTTGGTAGCTTGGTACGAGCAGGCAGGCTTAACACAGAAGCAATGTGTAAAGTATTTGTACCAGTACTGTACAGTAATACAGTGAAAACACTACAAAATGGACACCGCACCAGTTTAGAAAAATAGGCAATATTTATATAAATCAAACAAGACCAAAACAACAAAATCCAACATACACAAGTTAAAATATGAATTTTCAAAAGAATAAGAAAATAATGGAAACAATGATTTTGCAAAAAGCACCTGGTTAGCATAAAAAAACAAAGCCGCATGGGCGAGCGTACATCTGAAAAGGCAGCGATGCGTTGATTCCTTCCTCACAAGGGAGGCCGTGCGTCATTTCTTCTCTAGTCGGGTCGGTGACGTGTCGTTTTTCTCCCTCGCAAGAGAGCGATGCATCGATTTCCATATGGAGCACCTTGCATCTACGCAGAGTTGGGTTGATTTTGACGCCCAGGGACGATGCTTGGAAAATCCTGTTGCATGGTGTTAGAAAACCGCGCTGTGTGGGGTTTGCGTCGTTACCAGCAGCCGCAAGCGGGTGTTGCACGTCATTTCTCCAGCCACAATGCGTCGATCTCCCAGCCGCGATGCAGGTGGAGCGTCGATATTAGCCACAAAGCCAGCAGCGTGTCGTTTATCAGCCGCGTTGCAGATGGTGTGTCAAAATGTCCCCGCACAGCATTCTGTGCGTGGATTTTCAGCTCTTGTCTACCAACTTCACCCTTCAAGGGCCCAGGGACTGGATAGAACACCACTTGGCAGGGCAGGAGTCTCAGCAGAGAGTCCAGATGATAGCAGAGGATGTCTTTGATGGCCCTGAGTCTTCAACACAGGAGACAAGCTCAGTTCAAGGCCTTGGAGATTCTTCACAAGCAGGAATATACCACAAAGTCCAGTCTTTGTCCCCTTTCGCAGGCAGAAGAAGCAACTTAAGGATAGCCAAACAAAGCACTGTCACAGGCAGGGGCAGCACTCCTCCTCAGTTCTTCAGCTCTTCTCCTTGGCAGAGGTTCCTCTTGGTTCCTGAAGTGATCTTGAAGAAATCTAAAGTCTGGAGTTTTGTGTCCACTACCTATACCCCTTTCTGCCTTTGAAGTATGCAAACTTCAAAGGAAAGTCTCTGTTGTTTACAAGATCCTGCCTTGCCCAGGCCAGACCCCAGACACACACCAGGGGGTTGGAGACTGCATTGTCAGAGGGCAGGCACAGCCCATTCAGGTGTAAGTGACCACTCCTCCCTCCACTCTAGCGCAGATGGCTCATCAGGATACTCAGGCTACAACCCAGCTCCATTTGTCTCACTGTCTAGAGGGGATTCACAAACAGTCCAGGTGTCAAACTGACCCAGACAGGCAATCCACAAACTTGCAGAGTCACAGAATGGTTTAAGCAAGAAAATGCCTTCTTTCTAAAAGTGGCGTTGTCAAACTAACAATACAAAAACCACCTTTACTGCAAGATGTATTTTTAAACTGTGAGTTCAGAGACCCCAAACTCCACATTTCTATCTGCTCTCAAAGGGAATCTGCACTTTAATAATATTTAAAGGGAGCCCCATGTTAATCTATGAGAGAGATAGGCCTTCCAACAGCGAAGACTAAATTTAGCAGTATTTCACTGTTAGGACATATAACACACATCAGTACACGTCCCACCTTTAACACACACTGCAACCTGCCCATTGGGCTACCTAGGGCCTACCTTATAGGTGTCTTACATGTAAGAAAAGGGAAGGGTTAGGCCTGGCTAGTGGGTACATTTGCCAAGTTGAATCGACAGTGCAAGAGTGCACACACAGACACTGCAGTGGCAGGTCTGTGCCATGTTTACAGGTCTACTAATGTGGGTGGCACAATCCGTGCTGCAGGCCCACTAGTAGCATTTGATTTGCAGGCCCTAGGCACCTCTAGTGCATTTTACTAGGGAATTACTAGGAAACCAAATTTGCTAATCATGGAAAAGCCAATTACCAATACAATTTACAAAGAGAGCATATGCACTTTAGCACTGGTTAGCAGTACCCAGGGTCCTAAAGCTAATAAAAACTGGTCATAAAAAATAGGAGGTAGGAGGCAAAAAGATTGGGTATGACCCTGCAAAAAGGGCGAGGCCCAACACAACCTCCCACCAGTCTAAAGCCAGGGGAGACCAATCAATACCTTGATGGACTTTCCTGATTGGGGCGATAGAACAGGGACCGAGACCCACAACAGCAGGGGCATGCTCCAGTTCTATGCTTCCCTGACTCCAGTTGGATCCTTCTGTCCATACTCTTAGGGCCCACCAAGCTAATCCATGGGGAAACTTTCTCCTCATCTGCAGATACCATCTGTGCAGCACCTAACTTCACTTTGCTCACAGATATATCCCAGGGGTAGATGGTATCACCATGGCCAGCACAGTAGTGTGGCCCACTCTACCCCGGGGTGTGACTTCTGTCCCCCCACCAGGGGCAACTCTGTCCACCAGGACTGCAAACCACAGTGGCCACTGGCAGTTGTCAGGAATGAGAGCCAGGCCCCAGGCCTTTCAAGGCTCTCCAACCACTGTGACTGTGGAGAGTGGGGGGCAGTAGCCCCAGGTGCTTGGGACCCTTTGTCCACCTTCCCTTCCACCAGGTCAGGGATGACATTCTGACACTGGTCCTCCCCTCTGGGGCCCTCTACCCTCCGTCTAGGAGCAGTACCCCCAGAGTCCAGAATTGTCAGGCCGCTTGTGGGAGCAGTCCTGCACAATTATTCCATCAATGCAGGAGTGTTAACCTGCAACTGGTCTTCCAACCTGGAGTCTGTACCCTCAGGTTGGACCAGGGGTGAGGCTTCCCTCCCCCTACCCTTCCTTCTGGTGTCCTGCATCCCCCAGAATCCAACCATGGCAGGGGGACCATTAGCAGTAGCCCCTCCCTCCAGGTCAGGGAGGACACCTTGAACCTGGTTCTTCAATCCAGGGTCTGAACCTTTGGATTGAACTGGGGTCAGGGGTAAGTCTCTGTCTCTCTCTCCTCTGCCCTACTCCCAGGGTTCTGCACCCCCACCTTGGAGAGTACCCCTAAAAGTCACACCGGGGAGTGCAAATCACACTCCACCCCCCCAATCAGTCAAAGTCTACCCCCCTGCACCTGACCCTCCAGCCTAGGGTATGTAGCCTCAGACTGGACCATTGTCTGGCAATCCAGGACTTCCTGGGGAGCACACCCACCACCCACAAGGGAAACACCTTCCCTAAGGGCCACAAGAGAGTCTGGCTGGCACTGATCCCCTTACCTCTGCCCACTTGGCAGAGCCTGGTTCCCCCCCATCCCAGAAATGATATCACCAAGGTCATTCCTGGGGGGCTCTAACCTTAGAGCTGACCCCTGACCCTCCAGGTTTTCCACTGGGGTCTGCAACACCCTCTCAACCCTTTGTCTGGACTTCTGCACCCACTCACTGGGAGTGGTACTGCCAGTCACCAGAACTGGTGGGACGCTGACTACAGCTGCCCGAGTTCTCCTGACACTATGGGGTCTCCCTCAGCAGATGGCCCTACAGTACAGGCTAGGCTCCCCTCCTGGCGTTCACTCATAGAACCCTCAAGTACCTAGGACTGGATCTCGGGCACTCTGGGACTTAGCCCACCCCAGTCCCTCTCTTCTGAGACTGGACATGGGATCCCACACCCCTCCCACTACACTGGGACCTACCTGGGACACTGCAAGCCTTTCTAACCTCACCTGATTGGGAAACACCTAGACCACTCCCCTCAGGAGCACCCCCAAATACCTCTTCAGACCCTCTGGAACTCACCCAGAGGTCTGCCTCTAGTACAATTTTCCTGGGGTCAGAGAACTCACAATCCACCTGGTGTTGGCGTAGCTCTGGAAAATAAGGACTGGACATATGCTCTCCAGCAATCACAACACACAGCCCCTCACATGAGTTAACCAAACTACCCTTCACCCAACCATCCAGTGATTCCACCTGGAAAAAGTACCCCACATCACCCTCCTGAGACTGGTGAGACAGCACCTGACTATCCCTGACACTCAACCCACACTCTTCTGGGGTGTCTCCAGACTCCACAGGCAGGACCTCTACCTTGAGGAAGAGAATATCTTTCCTGTCACTCTCACCTAGAGCCAGTAGAGTGTCCCTCCCACTACAAGGAACTTGACTCCCCATGCTAGTTCCCCAGTCCAGCTCAGGGACCCTGCACATCACTGGAGCTACCTCATACCCCTGAACCTCATGGTGTACGTTAACCCCCTCAAGTAGCGCACCAAGTCTCTGGGCATGTGCACGTCTTCATTAGCACTGAACATAAGATTTTTGCTGCCAACATTTAATTTGGACTCAGCCCTCATGACTTCCAGCTTCCTCAATCTTAAGCCAAGAGTATCCTTTTCTCCTCTAAGGTCATCCTCCTCTCTTCCATTTACCTCCTTAACTTCTCTAACTCCAGCTGTTGAGCCCTCTCCACCTGTCTGTCCTGCAACTCTTCAGGAGTCAGAACTCCGGATGACGCACTGTTACCTGCCCTGGAGACCAACCCCCCAGCCATAACAGGTACATCCACCACACCATTGTATAGAGTCTGCACTTCCCCATCCTCATCCTCCTCCTCTGTGTGCCCCCCAGCCTCCTTGGCTGTCACCCAGGCCCTCAGTGGCTTTTGCAACTCCTCCTTCCTGGTGGAGCTCTTAATGGGACAGGCAAGATGCTTACAGAACTGTTTAAATTGAGCGACTGTGTAACTTTCCAATTTCCCTAACTCAAAAACAGCTTCAGCTGGTGCATCTCCAGATTGAGACATGATAACAAATCAAAAGTACAAAGTTCCAAGTCAGAAAAAGAGTTCCCAATGAGAAGTTCAAGAATCAAATGAAAAGATCACCAAAAATATGGAAGCAGGAGAAAGTCCAAAAAGAGCAAAAGCAAAAACAAGTAATATGTGGTTTACGCAATGGTCCGCACTGAAAACAGTAGTGTACACTTAATCACTGTATGTCAAGTTCAAATACAAGTCCAATCCTCACCGCTGGTCATCAATGTTAGAAATGGGGTCTTTGGTTGGCAGTCAGGTTACCCCCTGTCCAAGCAAGAACCCTCACTCTAATCAGGGCAAATGAGAAACACAGCTGGTTAACTCCCATCTCACCCCCTTGGTAGCTTGGCACGAACAGGCAGGCTTAACTCAGAAGCGATGAGTAAAGTATTTGTACCAACACACACAGTAATATAGTGAAAACACTACAAAATGGACTCCACACCAGTTTAGAAAAATAGGAAATATTTATCTTAATCAAGCAAGACCAAAATGACAAGAATCCAACATACACAAGTTAAAATATGAATTTTAAAAAAGAATAAGAGTCTTACTCCATGGAAAACAACGGAAACAATGACTTTGCACAAAGTACCTGGTTAGCGTAAAAAATAAAGCTGCACGGACGAGCGTGCATCGGAAAAGGCAGCAATGCATCGATTCCTCCCACACATGGGAGGCGGTGAGTCGTTTCTTCTCCGTTCGGGTTGGTGATGAATCGTTTTGCTCCCTCGCAAGAGCCAATGCGTTGATTTCCAGATGGGGCACCTCGGATCCTCGCAGAGCCGGGTTGACTTTGACGCCCAGGAACGATGCATGAAAAATCCTGTCGCACAGTATTAGAAAACCGCGCTGCATGGGGTTTGCGTTGTTATCTGCAACCGCAAGTGGGTGTTGCGTGTGGTTTCTCCAGCCACGATGCATTGATCACCCTGCACGATGCAGGTGAAGCGTCGAATCTAGTCGCGAAACCGGCGGCACGTCGTTTATCTGCCACGTTGGAGATGGTGCATTGAAAATTTCCCCGCACAGCGCTTTGTGCATGGATCTTCAGCTCTTGTCTGCCAACTTTACCTTTCAAGGGCCAGGGGACTGGCTAGGACACCATTTGGCAGGGTATGAGTCTCAGCAGGGAGTCCAGATGTTAGCAGAGGAAGTCTTTGATGGCACTGAGACTTCAAAACAGGAGGCAAGCTTAGTTCAATTCTTAACAAGCAGGAATATACCACAAAGTTCAATCTTTGGGACTTACTAGCAAATCAAATTTGCAAGTCATGGGAAAGCCAATTACCAATACAATTTACACAGAGAGCATATGCATTTAAGCACTGGTTAGCACTGGTAAAGTGTCCAGAGTGCTAAACCAACAAAAACTGGTCAGAAAAAATATGAGGAAGGAGGCAAAGAATTACCAATATTGCCAAGGAAGTATTTTCTTCCCCACATAGAGTTCTCCTCCTAAATGTGACCCTCTTAAACCCTTACGAGCAGAAGACATCAACGGTTCGTCCTCTACTCATAAAGAAAACGTTTCTGGTGAAAACACCTTAATTATATTCTTTTAAAAATCTAAGTGTTTTTTTCCAGCTTTGCTGTAAAGTAGTGATGACATCACAGCAAAACAAAATTTAAGCAAGCAGCGCTAATGGCACAGTCTGCTTTCCTGTTGATCGGTGTCAGAGGGAATAATTATGTACCCTGAGTAGCAATCAACATAGGAAAGCCAGTGATAGAAAGGATACAGTGTCCCCTCTCCAGCACTGTTTCTCCCTAGAAGATGCTGGCTTGGGGATAGCACTGGACACACAATCCCTAAAAAGAGTGAACTACCACACTTCACCAGGGATGTTTCCTTGTTGGGTTGTGGGTGACCCATCCAGGCATTGGCCTGTGTTTCACCTCACCTGGGCACAATAGTCTTTCTGCTCTCCCGTGTAGGCTGGACAGGGGGCATGTTTATCTCCAATATGGCCACCAGGGAGCCAGAAAGCTGACTATATAACCAGGGGATTGTTCAGTTTACTGTTGATTGAAAGTGAAGAGCCCCCACCTAGGCATGGGTCTGTTCTTCCCCATCCTAGACAAATATGCTCCCCTGAGGGCAGAGAGCACTATAGAAAAGCAGGGGGCACAAAGCTTCCCCATCATGGCAAGAGTGAGGAAATGTGGATTGTTTTAGGCATAGTTTTGAAATATGAACTGGCAGAGTGGGGATGGATACAAATTTCCTCTTACTTGCCATTCTGAAAGGTTGAAATATTTGGGCTCAGCTCCCACTCAGCCTTGATCCCCAGGGGATCGAGAGTAGGGGGACTTGCATAGATCTAACTATAATTTCATATCCACAATGCCCTGCAAACTTCAATCTTTAGCTAAAAGCAAGCATTTTCCTTACATGTCTTAGAGTAAAAGTTCCAGAATCTGCAGGGATCCACCAAATTCCTACCACCCACTGTTTTGTGAGTTCTTCCAATAAAAACTGTACCCTAATGGGCCTTTCGTCAGAAATTCAATAGGCCCCAAAACGCAGCATGGAGACAACACATTTACCCCAATCAAAATCAACCTACTTTGGCAATGTGGGTAGCTGTAGTATTTGGGCCTAACCTCGACCATCACCTCCAGGGAAACCTACCATACTCAGATATTTCTGAAAACTGGACTCTCAGAGAAATCCAGGGTGGTGTGACCTGCATGAATATCACTGCATTGTCATACCCACATTAACCTGGAGACCTCAAACTTTGGCTAACATAATACATTTTCCTCACATTTCTGAGGGAAACTTCAGGAAACTCTGCAGGTTTATGGAATTCCTACCACCCATTGTTCCCATACTTCTACCCGTACAAAATGGTACCCCACTTTTATGCATGGGATTAGCACACATGACAAGAACGGCTCAAATCCTGGTTAGCTGATAATAACAGCAGTTTATACCACTGGCTCTTAAGTGACATCACAAACAACAACATTGAGGCTTGTGTGTGTTTTAGTTACCTACTAACTATGTAGACCAACTTAAAATAGTAGTAATACTGCTCACCTGCCCCCGATGCAGCTAAGCATTTACAAAACTGTGTACTACTAACTGGGCAAACAAATGCATATGAAGTCAAACCGAAGCTTATAGATTACCATGTCTCACCCTAGTGTACTTTAGAAACAACGTATTATGTCTGAAACAGGCTGAATCCACAATATGTTTTAATCATTATATAGATAACATCTACCTTAGAAGCCCGGAAGGGCCACTGGTATGCATAAGGTAGGTTCCTTCTGTAAGACTTTTTATTATTTAGAAGTGCTGCTTCAATCAAGCACCTAGGCCATTTTCCAAAGTTTATTATGATTTCAATTTTCTGTCAGTATCTATGCTTACCATTTCGGACTTAACATTCATATGTCTAATTTAGGCCTTGAAGGCTTGCTGCGTTTTTTGCTTCAGTGACCTAAGAGAGATTTCAGTTTCTATTGCCAAGCTTCGTTGCATTCAGGTGTAAATAAAATAGCATTTCTTCATGTGCCTAATATGATAAATTACATTTAAAAGTAGACAATCCATTTTTTGTGCTACCCTGCATTATGACAGAGTTCCCAAACACTTCTGAGGCTAGTATCAGATGAGTACTAACATTTTACGCATCTTGTGTTTTTTAGGTGATTGTTTGCTACATGAGTTGCTCTCTGGCCAACAGGTTCATTGGGAGGGAGCCTCTGCTTAGGTTCAGCTCCCGGCAGCACAGGGTAAAGCAAGTAAACAGAAACACAGAGCTGCTTTTTGGGTCCATGCAGTATCTGACACCTTCAGACTATAGTAGCATTTATAGAAAACAACACTTTGTTGTCTATTTTTATATCCCATCAGAACTGTAGGTGTACAAGCCATGGTGTACAAACCAAACATTGGCTGAATTTACTGTACTTAACATGGAACCACTGGCCATTAAAACCCTGCAGGACTGGCAGTGGAGAATGGGACTACCCCTTGGTGTAAACCATTTTACTAAGCCTAGCACTTTTTCTCAATTCTAATATTTAAGATACGTTTTTCCATCTTTCCACCTTTAGATTCACTAACATGGTTTCGCCAGGCAGCAATCGTAAAGCATTCATTGACTCAGTATCCCCTTTCCTGCGGAATCATGGCTTCGATGGCCTGGATTTAAGCTGGCAGTTCCCAGGCTCCAGAGGGAGCCCTCCAGAGGACAAAAGCCGTTTCACAGTACTCATTCAGGTATGTGAAATTCAATTAAGGAAGTTCATACACAGCCAGTTCTTCGGGTCTATGAAGCTAAAGAGCAACTAGGCAATCCTTGTGGCGAGTGTCTCCCGTTGGTTCTTCCTGCAACCATATACGTCAGGTACAACTGCAGTCTGAGTGAATTGTCTAGTATCCTTAGTGTCAGAACAGTACCTAGGGGCATAGCTTCCGGGAGTGTGTTTAGAGTGTTACAACTCCCTAATAAATGTATTTTCTGATAAGTAGTTGGATACAGGTACATTCGGGTATTGTGAGGTGTCTGTTGTATTTCACCTGGGATTTCTGCATTCACAAAGACAAAAACATGCACAGACATACACACCCACTCTCTGTCTCTGTTTTGACAGCCCTAAAAAATGTTGGTTATTTTTTCCAAAATATTGTGTTTTGTCTCACTTAGTACACCTACCAATCTTCATTCCTCTCCCTTTCCACTGCCTCTTAAGTCTCTCTCATGCAGCCTGCTTATTGTACAATGTACTTTAGCATTAAATGCCACTGTGATTGTTGAAAAATGTAAAGCTCACCCCTCCACCACCAATCTTACTGACCAAGCTACGCCCCTGAGGGTACCAATATCCAACAGACAAGGCTTACACAGTGTTGGTGAGGGGAACTTTTTAAAATGTATGTAGCACTTGTCACAGTCAATTAAATGATGCTTCCAACTTTGTATAAAGATCTAAGGGACATATGTACGAACACATTTTCCCATAGACACAGAATGGGCAAAACTGCTTGCTACATCTGGCCCTAAGAATTTATTTACTAAGGAACTGAACTTGAAACAAATAGAGTTTAAATAGCATTACCTTGTTCTTTAGTTCAAGTTCACTATGAGGAACAGGAGTACACTCAAACGGTTGTATGTGATCTAACAGAAAAGCTATTTAATGCAATACAATTACTAAGAAACCATTTCACCAAAACTGTTTATTGGAAATTTTCAGACAAAATGGAATTGACCATTTCATGGAAACCAACTCATAGAATGGTTTTTTTTTTCGAACTTTGCTTTTGCATGCTTATTTTATGAGGAGTAAATGTAATGGTTGCTGATCTTGTTTTCAGAAACAGTTTTGTCTGAGGTATTTATTTCAGTACCGGACTTCAGGGGACATTAGCCCTCATTACGAGTCTGGCAGTCTTAAGACCGCCAGACTTGCGGGGGCGGTCCGACCGCCACATTACGACCGTGGCAGAGCTGCCACGGTCTGACCGCAGACACCGCCAGGTTGCCGCCATTTGACAGCCTGGCGCTCACGCCGGTTGTAACCCGCCATGGAAAGGCTGGCAGAATGGGGGCATCGGGGACCCAGGCACTTGGAATGGGCAGTGCAGGGGCCCCCATGGTCAGCCCCGTCGCGCTTTCCGCAGCCCGAATTACAGGCAGTGGAAAGTGTAGCGGGTGCTGCTGCTTGCGATTATGAGCCGGCGTCAATGTTAAGGCCCTGTTTCCCACTGGGCTGGCCCAGCAGGAAACTTGTAATAGGGCTGGCGGTGTTCTGGCCGTACTGGCGGCCAGATAGTGGTACGCATTTGGCGGGCGCCCTCTGCCGCCCGCCAAACTCATAATGAGGGCCATTGTTAGAAATTGGATCTCTAGTTGGCAGTGGTATGCACCATGGCAAAATAAGGACCAGAATCCTAGTCAGGGTAAGTCGAATGCACAACCTAAATTAACCTGTGCTCACCATCTGGTAGCTTGGCACACAGCAAACAGGCTTAACTTAGAAGGCAATGGGTAAAGTATTTGTGTAACACACCTGTAGTAATCACAATGAGGACATCATAAAAAGAGTCCACACAGTGTTAGGAAAATAGACAATATTGATCTATTCAAAATAAGACTAAAGCAACAAAAATCCAATTAAGATATTCCACTTGTCATAGTTATCAAAACAGTGTCTATAGCAAGGTATGTGGTTTAAAATGATGCAGGGAATTCTGTGATGTGAATGCACTTTGTTTAAGTAAATTATGGTAATACTGTGGTCACATTCTTTCCCAGACAGTGGCAGGGTGATGTGTTCTCGAATAACTCTCTCCTCTGGTGGAAAGAAAAGCTGTGAAAGCTGCGGGGGAGCTGTTTAGTGGACCAGCACCATCAGGGAAATCAGTGGCGCGACTGCAGATTGAAAAGTAAGGAGAGTGTGTGGCGGCCAGTCGAGCTGAAACTGCTTTGCGATCCTTGACAAAGCAAGCAGCAGACTGTAGGGAAGCCGCTCTACGATCCTTGACAAAAGCAGGCGGAAGACTGCAGGAAAGCTGCTCTGTGATCCTTGACAAAAGCAGATGGCAGGCCACAGGGAAGCCGCTCTGCAATCATTGATAAAAGTGGGCTGCGAGTTGCGGGGAAGTCACTCTGCGTGATCCTTGGCAATAGTGAACTTCAAGCTTCAGGGATGCCGCTCTGCGATCCTTGTCAAAAGCAGGTGGCAAGCTGCAGGGAAGCCCCTCCGTGATCCATGGCAAAAGCGAGTGGCAAGCTGCAGGAAAGCCACCCTGAGGTCTTTGATGTTCCAGAGACTCTTAGTAGAACCAGGGGGCAAGTCAGCAAGCCCTTAGAGTCACTCTGGGGATAGTTGTGGTTCTTGGTTTGCAGGACAGAAATTAGCAGGCAGCAGGGCAACAAAAAAAGGCAGAGAAGCACTTCCTTGGAACTGTCAGTCTAGGCAGAGTTGAAATCCTTACAGCACAGCAGTCTTTACTCCAGCAGAGTTCTTTCCAAGTCCAGTAGTGATCTGATTTCAGGGGGTCAAAGACCCAGTACTTATGCCCTAAAGTCCCCTTGATCTGGGGGATGACTTCAAAGGATCTATCTGAAGTGCACATGCCCCCTTTCAGCCGAGCCCTGGCTCCAGACTAATGGGGGGGGGGGTAAACAGCCTCTTTGTGTGGGCTCAGTCCACTACCTTTGAAGTGTTAGTGTGAGCCCTTCCCAGACTCCTCCCCAGGAAGACCCATCAGTATGCAGATGAATGCAGATGCAGTTGAGTATCTTGTGTTGTGGGTGTCTGGGGGGAATGCACAAGTGTAGCTGTCATCTAGCCCAGGTCAGATGTGTATTGGAGACAGGCTGTAGGTACACAGGGCAGTGAGAGCAGAGACATGCCCACTTTCTAAAAGTGGTATTTCTAAAATAGGAAAGATAAATCATACTTTACCAGTAAAGAGGATTTATCACTACCATTCCAATGATACTAAACATGATGCAGCTACTCCTCTATGATCAGGAATTACAGCTTAAAAGCATTTTTATGGAATTGCCGATGCTGACATATAAGGGAACAGGCCTCACAGAAATAAAAAACAACTTTGAGAGTTTTCCATTACCAGGACATGTAAAGCTCAAACATACATGTCCTGCCTTTTACTTACATAGCACTTACCCCTTTGGGCAACCTAGGGCCTACTTTAGGGGTGACCTAAATGTAAGAAGAGGGGGCTTTAAGTCTTGGCAAGACCACGTCTAGGTGGCAGTGAAACTGCACACACAGGCTCTTCAATGGCAGGCCTGAGATATGCTTACAGGGTGGGTGGCACAATCAGTTCTGCAGGTCCACTAGTAGCATTTCATTTCCAGGCCCTGGGTCTATAGTATACCCCTTTACAAGGGACTTCCAGGTAAATTAAAAATGCCAATTGGGGATACACTGATGTTACCATGTTTAAGGAGAAGCACATGCACTTTAGCACTGGTTAGCAGTGGTAAAGTGCTCAGAGTCCTAAGGCCAACAAAAAAATAAAGCAACAAAACAGGAGGTAGAAGGCAAAATGTCTAGGGTAAGACCACCCGAAGGATGCCAAGTCTAACAGACAGTATTTCAGATGTATGTCTTTTACACTGTCAAGCAATTACTTCATTTTGCTTCTAATTCGCTGACCTCTCACCATCCATCCCTGATCCTTCACCACCCCTAACCACCATCAATCCCCACGCCCTAGAAAATCTCACCACACCTAAGCTACATCCATCCCTGAACCTTAAAAGCCTTTTTTTACCCCTAAACTCCATCTATCCAAGAAACCAAAAAAACTTCTCACTACACCTAAATGACACCCACCCTTGATCCCTCAACTACACCTATCCTGAACCCTAAAAGAACTTCTGCCCCTACATTAAGCCCATTTCAGAATGGTAAAACCCCTCACTACCCATAAACTTCACCCATTCCTTAACACTATAAAACCCTTTCTAGGCCTAAACCCCTCCATCCCAGCTCCCTACAAAAACTCATCAGACCAAAACTTCACCCACCCAAGACCTCTGAATGACCCTTACCACCCCTAAACTCCACCCATCACTGAACCATAAAAACCACTCACCACCCTAAACTTCACCCAACACAAAACCCTCAAAACTGTTTACCAACCCTAATCTCTACCCATCACTGAATCTTGAAAACCCTCATCAGTCCTAAGCTCAACCCATCCATGAACCCTAAAACCTCTCAAAACAGCTAAGCTCCACCCATTCCTGATACCTAAAAAAAACCCTCACCACCCTTAAACTACATCCCTCCCTGAACTCCACCCATTCTTGACTCCTAAAAACCTCTGATCACCCCTAAACTTTAACCATCCCTTAACCCAAAACTCCCCTAGTCATATACTCCACAGACGTTTAATGTAATTGTAGAGTTTATCTTTCCTTTAAAATGTTTCCTTTAATTTTCAGTTTATTTGTATTTCATTTAAATCATCTTTCCGTAACAGTGGTTTTACATGATTTGGTTTCTTCCAATGTGGTTTCTCAGTTTAAGTTTTTTCAATTAATTCACATACAACACTCTCAAATTTCTCTCTCTATTTTCTCAAACTAAATGCATCAAAGGCATTTTAGTCACAACAGGGTTGATGTGGGAAGATACATATGTGTGGTGTGCAGTTCAGGCAGGAGCATTCGCACGCCAGGCGAAAGGTATGGACCGCTAAGCTCCAGTGCTTAAGTCCTGTGTGGGGAGCAACAATAAGGCTGTCAGTGCAGTTGGAACTTCTGCAGCCTCCAGGAACAGTCCGAGAGTCTCTGCCATTTCACCGACCTAGGAGCACAATCTGAGCATGGACCACATGAGCAACACAGTCAGTAACTTTTTCCTCTCAAAGGAAATGCAGTGGAGTCATATGTGCCATGTGTTGACTAAAAATGGGAGCAGTCAAGGAACTGTTAAGTCAACAAATTCCCAGGGGAACTACCATGGCTAAGCCGCATGCTTGTGCACACCAAAGGGCATATTTACAAGCCCCTTGAGCCTCCTTGCGAAACACTAGCATAATTTATTTTATGCTAATGTGGCATTAAGGAGGCCATTTCCCTGTGCCTTATTTACAAAGTGGCGCAATGCATACATTGCGCCACTTTGTAACCCCTCACACCACATTATGCCTTCACCAGGCATAATGTATGCAAGGAGATGTCCCCCCACACGGAGGCCTGAAAAATGGCACAATGAAATTTACAGCATTTCAGTGTGCCACTTTTTCCATTATTTTTAACGCCTGCTCAAAGCAGGCATTAAATGACGCACCCATAGTAACCTATGGGCCTTCCTGTCCTTTGATGCACTTGCATCAAAAGTTTTGACACACAAGGACTCTGCTCATTCTACTGTGACTCAACACCGTATCGAAGGGTACAGGTCTTGGGATTAGGACACACACAGAAAGGATGGACATTAAAGCATGGGATCAAGCAAAAGTCGAGGAGATGGACACCTACCTCATTTTAGCTAGTGTTGTTATGTGGAGTCCATATAAAAGCATGTGTGTTAACCTCAATCTAGAGCTTTATTGTATTTTATGCTATGACTGGAGGTCCACGTGCAGAATGAACACCATGAGCTATAGAAGTGCAATGACAAATTTTCCTTAAATCTGGCTCCTTTCAGGAATTGTCAAAAGAGTTTTTCAATGAAGCTCTGCAGACGGGGCGAGAAAGGCTGCTGCTCAGCGCAACTGTGCCTTCAGAGAGAGGAACCATTATCACGGGTTACGAGATCAGTGCTATTTCCAGGTGAGTTCTGGCCAAGATTCTGTTTGACAATGCGGAAAATCTTGACACCTCCCATATCCAGGTCAAATACCTGAGTTGAGTACAGTCTGCTTAAACCTGATGCTGTGTGGTGCGAGTTTGGGAAAGGGAGTCAGAAAAAGAGAGTTGGATGTGGATCAGCCACACATCTAGTACATTATA
Organism: Pleurodeles waltl; assembly: GCF_031143425.1. Taxonomy (NCBI): domain Eukaryota; kingdom Metazoa; phylum Chordata; class Amphibia; order Caudata; family Salamandridae; genus Pleurodeles; species Pleurodeles waltl. The sequence goes on along the minus strand of NC_090445.1, from coordinate 426,574,473 downwards.
TCCAGAAGATTTCATCCATCTGCAGTGCAAAAAATGACCACATAGCCAAAATAGCCCACTACGACAGAGACTTCCCGGTATCCTTGCCCGAATCTTGAGATAAAGCAGCGCCCAGAAAGATGGAAAAAAACCTGTGTGGTTCTTACAACTCTTGGCTTTTTGGGGAGTTTGAACGGAGTGAGATTTGTAAATGTGTGAAACTGAGAGCATAAAACAATATCACAATGCATGACTGCACTACTGTACGCTACACCATATGTGAATTTAAAAATAAAAGCAGTAAAGTTTTTAGCCAACTATTCAACCTCATTTCAAGCAAGACATAAGGATTCAAAAAGAAAGCCACATCCAGTAATCTGACAATTTTCCTGATTGAAAAAATCCAGCCATTTCCTGCAAAATCAGGGAACCGATGGACAGAATTTATTTGTCCATGGCTGTATTTGTTGCCAGGGAGTTTTGCCGAAACACAGTTTCTGCTCGCCATACCCAGTGTAGTAATAGTTAAAAAGGCATGCTGTAAAGTGTCTGGCAGTGAGTAAGTCAATACTCGGCAAGCTGATCTTGGCATTTTTCCAGAATGGCTTATAGTAGTCAAGGTCTCTGTAGTGCTCAGGCAAAGAGTGGTGTTAGACCTGACAGCCTTAGGGTAGTCACCCCTAACTTTTTGCCTGCCTCCCTCCTCGTTTTTGGATACTGTTTTTGCTGGTTTTTAGACTCTGCGCACTTTACCACTGCTAACCAGTGATAAAGTGTATATGCTCTCTCTCTGTAAACATGGTAACTTTGGATCATACCTGATTGAACTATTTAATCTACTTATAAGTCCCCAGTCATGTGCACTCCAGGTGCCTAGGGCATATAGATTAAATGCTACTAGTGGACCCGCAGCACGGATTGTGCCACCCACTTAAGTAGCTCCTTTTCCTTGTCCCAGGCCTACCCTTGCTAGGCCTGTGTGTGCAGTTTCACTGCCACCTCGACTTGGCATTTAAAAGTACTTGCCAAGCCTAGAACTCCCCTTTTTCTGCATATAAGTCACCCTTAATGTGTGCCCTGGGTATCCCCTAGAGCAGGGTGCTGTGTAGGTAAAAGACAGGACATGTACCTGTGTAGTTATATGTCCTGGTAGTGTAAAACTCCTAAATTCGTTTTTGCACTACTGGGAGACCTGCTCCCTTCATAGGCTAACATTGGGGCTGCCCTCATACACTGTTGAAGTGGCAGCTGCTGATCTGAAAGGAGCAGGGAGGTCATATTTAGTATGGCCAGAATGGTAATACAAAATCCTACTGACTGGTGAAGTCGGATTTAATATTACTATTCTAGAAATGCCACTTTTAGAAAGTGAGCATTTCTTTGCACTTAAATCCTTCTGTGCCTTACAATCCACGTCTGGCTAGGTTTAGTTGACAGCTCCTTGTGCATTCACTCAGACACACCCCAAACACAGGGTACTCAGCCTCACTTGCATACATCTGCATTTTGAATGGGTCTTCCTGGGCTGGGAGGGTGGAGGGCCTGCCCTCACACAAAGGACTGCCACACCCCCTACTGGGACCCTGGCAGACAGGATTGAACTGAAAGGGGACCTGGTGCACTTCTTAGCCACTCTTTGAAGTCTCCCCCACTTCAAAGGCACATTTGGGTATAAAACAGGGCCTCTGCCCTACCTCATCAGACACTTGCTGGAGAAGAAACCGGAACCAGAAACTACATCCTGCCAAGAAGAACTGCCTGGCTGCTCAAAGGACTCACCTGTCTGCTTTCTACAAAGGACTGCTGTCTTGCTGTTGCCCTACTGCCTTGCTGAACTCTTGTCTGGCTGTGAAAGTGCTCTCCAAGGGCTTGGATAGAGCTTGCCTCCTGTTCCTTGAAGTCTCAGGACCAAAAAGACTTCTTCCTTTCACTTGGACGCTCCGTGCGCCGAAACTTTCGACGCACAGCTTGTTTCGCGGCGAGAAAAACGCCGCACACCGACGCTGATCGACGCGACGCCCTCGGGGCGATCGAGACTTCGACGCACAACCTCGCAAGGACAAAGCCGCTCGACTTTCCAGGAGAAATCGACGCGACACCCACCGTGAGTGCGAAACTTTGACGCACGGCCTCGCAAGGACAACGCCGCCCGACTTCCAAGGAGAAATCGACGCGACGCCTGCCGTGAGACCAAACTTTCGACGCACGGCCTCGCAAGGACAACGCCGCCCGACTTCCAAGGAGAAATCGACGCGACGCCTACCGTGAGATCGAAACTTCGACGCGCAGCCCCGCAGAACGACGCGCAGCCGGAAAACAAGCAGGAGAATCCACGCACAGACCCGGGACATCTGGTAATCCCCGCGATCCACAAAAAGAGACTGTCTGCGCGCCGGAAAACGACGCCCGACTTCCCCGCGTGGAAAAGACCGACGCAAGTCTGTGTGTGCTGAGGAGAAATCAACGCACACACCCCTTTTTCCACGCATCTCTTCTCCTGTGGCCCTCTGAGGAGATTTTCCACCAGAAACCAGGTACTTTGTGCTTGAAAGACACTGTATTGCATTCTAAAGACTTAAGACACTCTATATCACTTCCCTGTGATATTTCTACAATTTTCCATTGCAACTTTATTCTTTTTGACCTACAATTATCCTGATAAATATTATATATTTTTCTAAACACTGTGTGGTGTATTTTTGTGGTGCTATATGGTGGTATTGTATGATTTATTGCACAAATACTTTACACATTGCCTTCTAAGTTAAGCCTGACTGCTCGTGCCAAGCTACCAGAGGGTGGGCACAGGATAATCTTGGATAGTGTGTGACTTACCCTGACTAGAGTGAGGGCTTTTGCTTGGACAGGAAGTAACCTGACTGCCAACCAAAAACCCCATTTCTAACATTGGTGATCAGCGGTGAGGATAGGACTTGTATTTGTGCAGTGACATACAGTAGCTAAGTATTTCACTACATACCCACAGTTGAAGGTCAACTTGGTGTTTATCTCTTTTTGAAAATCCGTTTTTTCCTGACAATTTTCAAAAACTAAATCCTCACTCAACATGTCTCTGACTGGGTCTCAGACAGGGGACTTTGACCTAGTCCAGTTGGATACATACACGGTCAAACAACTAAGAGGATTCTGCAGGGCATTAAGGGTACCCACCCAAGGGGCCTCCAGAAAGGAGGACTTTCAAGTGGCGCTGAGGGCCTGGGCAGAAGCCCATTTAGAGGATGATGAGGAAGAGGAGCCAGAAAATGGCCCCTCAGAAGGATTTCCACTATCTATGGATGGTGGTACCACTGCAATTGTGCACCCTTCCAGACCAGGGAGCAGTGTCTCCATGCAAAGCCTGACCGCAGAGGAAAGGAGAGAAGAAAGGGAGTTCCAATTGCAAATGGCGAAACTGAAAATTGAGGCACAACAGGAGGAGAAGAGGGCAGAAAGAGAAGCCAAACAAGCTGAGGCTGAAAGAGCAGCCAAACAGATTGAAGCTGAAAGAACAGCCAAACAAGTGGAAGCTGAAAGAGCGTTGGCTGAAAAGAAACTATTGTTGGCTCATGAACTGAGTCTCAAGGAGCTGGAGATCAAGGCAAGACAGTCTGAATCCAGCAATAATGGTGGCAGCATACAGACAGGACCTGCTGGAGAAAAGAAGGTTCGTATACCCAAAAATGTGGTGCCCAGTTTTGTGGTGGGAGATGACATAGATAAATGGTTAGCTGCTTATGAAGTTGCACTAAGGGCTCATGAGGTTCCTGAAGGGCAATGGGGGGTAGCTATGTGGGGTTATGTGCCGCCATTGGGGAGGGACACACTTCTCACATTGGATCCACCGGATCAAAACACATACCCACTCCAGAAAGCCACTTTACTTGCCAAGTTTGGGCTGACCCCTGAGGGATACCGTCAGAGGTTCAGGGACAGCACCAAACAAACCACACAAACATGGGTAGATTTCTTTGATTTCTCTAGTAAGGCACTGAATGGATGGGTGCGGGGCAACAAAGTAGCAGATTATAAAGGTTTATATGACTTGATCCTGAGAGAGCATATGCTTAATGTTACTTATACCGATTTGCGCCAGCACCTAGTGGATAGTAAGCTGACTGATCCCAGGAAGCTTGCTGAGGAGGCGGACCTCTGGGTTAGCACCAGAGTGTCCAAAAAGGTACCTGGGGGGGACTCCCACAAAGGTGGTCAGGGTTCCCAACAGAAGAAAGAGGGGGGAGATAAACTTACAGATAAGGAACTCTCTAAAGGCCCCCAAAAGAATTCCCAGGGAGGGGGTGGCAACCCTTCCTTTTCCAAATTTGGGAAGAAACCAGGGACATTTGACAGGTCGGGAAAATCTAGCCCCAAATGCATGGAGTGTTACCAATATGGTCACTACAAAGGCGATCCACAGTGCCCCAAGAGGGCACCGTCCACTACTGGACAGGCGCCTGGGTTGACTAGTGTAGCACTCGGGGGGGAGATGGACCCCACTAGCTTTGGGGAGCAGGTAGAGATTTCCCTAGTGTCCCTGGGAGAAGGAGAAATGATGTCCAAGGTCCACATGCCTAAAAATACTTCCAAGTACCGGCAGTGGGTCCTCATTGATGGGCAGAAGGTGGAGGCTCTGCGTGACACAGGAGCCAGTATGACTACTATCAAGAGTCAGCTGGTGTCCACAGAGCAGATAATCCCGAATACATTCCACCAGGTCATAGTCGCTGACAACCGCGAGAGTCACCTACCGGTGGCTCGGGTTCCCTTTGAGTGGGGGGGGGGTCTCTGGTACTCTGAAAGTAGCTGTGAGTCCTGCCATGCCTGTAGATTGTCTGTTAGGCAATGATCTAGAGCATACTGCTTGGAAAGAAGTAGAGCTCAGATCTCACCTGGAGATGTTAGGGTTACCTGAGTGGGTCTGCATGACCACCCGGTCCATGGCTGACCAAGAGGGAAGTCAAGGGCATCTGGAGCCTGGAACGATGGCCCAGGGAGCTGCCAAGAGGAGGGACGAGGGGCGCGGGAAACCGGCCCCAGAAGTTCCCACAGTGGCTGACGGGGCTCCTGAGGAGGAGACTCCCGAGCCAACTGGGGAAGACATTGCCACCCTAGGTGACTTACCGGAGCTTGCTGGCTGGCAAGTGGAGGGTGGACCCACCAGGGAGGAATTCTGCCAGGCGCAGAAAGAGTGTCCCACTCTAGAAGGGTTGAGGAAACAAGCCTTAAACCAGGCAGCAGGTGACGCCTCTGGCAATCACCACCTATATTGGGAGAATGATCTCCTCTACAGTGAGCCTAGGGTTCCGGTCTTTGGGGCAGCACGTGTGCTGGTGGTCCCCCAATGTTACCGAGCCTTCCTACTGGGTCTGGCTCACGACATTCCCCTGGCAGGACATTTGGGACAAGACAAGACCTTCAACAGGCTTGTCAACCACTTTCACTGGCCCAAAATGAGGACACACTCAGACAAATTCTGCAGGGCTTGTCCTACCTGCCAGGCTAGTGGTAAAGCAGGAAAGAGGGTTAAAATCCCCCTGATTCCACTTCCTGTCGTTGGCACCCCCTTTGAAAGGGTGGGCGTCGACATTGTTGGCCCCTTGGACCCCAAAACTGCCTTAGGCAACAGGTTTATCCTGGTTTTGGTGGACCATGCCACCCGGTACCCAGAGGCAATCCCTCTGAGGACCGTAACTGCATCGGTGGTAGCCAGAACCCTGATGGGGATATTTACCCGTGTGGGATTCCCCAAGGAGATAGTGTCTGACAGAGGCACTAACTTCATGTCCGCGTACATGAAGCATCTGTGGGATGCGTGTGGTGTAACCTACAAGTTCACCACACCCTATCACCCCCAGTCTAATGGGCTTGTGGAGAGATTCAACAAGACCCTGAAAGGCATGATTGGTGGCCTCCCTGAGGCCATGAGGCGTAAATGGGACGTCCTCTTACCATGCCTTCTCTTTGCTTACAGAGAGGTCCCCCAGAGGGGGGTAGGGTTCAGTCCCTTTGAGCTTCTCTATGGGTACCCCGTCAGGGGACCCTTAAGCATTGTCAAGGAGGGATTGGAGAACGCTCCAAAGACACCCCCTCAGGACGTGGTCAGCTACATGTTGGCCCTCCGCAATCAGATGACCCGCTTCTGGAAAGAGGCCCAAAGTAACCTGGAGGCCAGTCAAGAGGTGATGAAACAATGGTATGACCAGAAGGCCACTCTGGTAGAGTTTCAACCTGGAGACAAAGTGTGGGTAATGGAGCCAGTAGAGCCCAGAGCTCTCCAGGACCGCTGGTCTGGCCCATTTGAAATAAAGGAGCGGAAAGGGGAGGCCACTTACCTAGTGGACCTCCAAACCCCTAGGAACCCCCTAAGGGTGCTCCACGTGAACCGACTAAAAGCTCATTTTGAGAGGTCGGAGATCAACATGCTTCTGGTCACAGATGAAGGAATGGAAGAGGAGAGTGAACCTCTCCCTGACCTCCTCTCTGCCCAAGAAGGTGATGGGTCCGTAAGCGGGGTCATTCTGTCTGACTCCCTGACTCTAAACCAGAAAGGAGACTGCTATGAGCTGTTGGAGCAGTTCTCCCCCCTCTTCTCCCTTACTCCGGGACTGACCCACCTCTGTGTTCATGATATTGACACCGGTGACAGTCTCCCTGTGAAAAACAAAATTTACAGGTTGTCAGATAAGGTGAAGGCCAGCATCAAGGAGGAGGTCTCCAAGATGTTGACGCTAGGGGTTATTGAGAAGTCCAGTAGTCCCTGGGCCAGCCCAGTGGTGTTGGTCCCCAAGGCTACTGCCCCAGGCGCGAAGCCAGAACTCCGGTTCTGCGTGGACTACCGGGGTCTCAACTCAGTCACACGGACTGATGCTCACCCCATCCCCCGAGCTGATGAGCTCGTGGACAGGCTAGGCGCTGCCCAGTTCCTGAGTACGTTTGATCTTACTTCAGGGTACTGGCAGATCGCCCTGACTGAGGGGGCTAAGGAAAGGTCCGCCTTTTCCACCCCTGACGGCCATTACCAGTTCCGGGTGATGCCGTTTGGATTGAAAAATGCCCCCGCTACCTTCCAACGGTTGGTTAACGGGGTCCTGGCTGGCAAGGATGCCTTCTGTGCAGCCTACCTGGATGACATAGCTGTCTACAGTTCCAGCTGGGAGGAACACCTGCTCCACCTCAAGGAGGTGCTTCAGGCCCTGCAACAGGCAGGCCTGACCATCAAGGCTAGTAAGTGCCAGATTGGGCAGGGTTCCGTGGTGTACTTGGGACACCTAGTAGGTGGTGGCAAGGTGCAGCCACTCCAGGCCAAGATCGAAACTATCAAGGCCTGGCAACCACCTCGAACCCAGACTGAGGTGAGGGCCTTTTTAGGCCTCACCGGCTACTACCGCAGGTTTGTCAAGGGCTATGGTACCATTGTGTCCCCCTTGACACAACTCACGTCCAAGAAGCAACCTAGGTTGGTGAATTGGACAGAGGCTTGTCAGAAAGCCTTTGACGCCCTAAAGGAAGCCATGTGCACGGCCCCCGTGCTCAAGGCCCCTGACTACTCCCAGGAATTTATCGTGCAGACAGACGCTTCAGAGCATGGCATAGGGGCAGTCCTAGCACAGCTAAATGAGGAGGGCCAAGATCAACCAGTAGTCTTTATTAGCAGAAGGCTATTACCACGGGAACAGAGGTGGAGTGCTATTGAAAGAGAAGCTTTTGCTGTGGTCTGGGCACTGAAGAAGCTGGGGCCCTACCTGTTTGGGACTCACTTCCTAGTTCAGACAGACCACAGGCCCCTCAGATGGCTCATGCAGATGAGGGGTGAGAATCCAAAACTTCTGAGGTGGTCCATTTCCCTACAGGGGATGGACTTTACGGTGGAACATCGCCCAGGGGTTGACCACGCCAATGCTGATGGTCTCTCCAGGTACTTCCGCCTTAGCGATGAGAGCTCCCAGGAGGTCGGGTAGCTCTCCCCACTTTCAGCTGGGGGGGACACATGTTAGACCTGACAGCCTTAGGGTAGTCACCCCTAACTTTTTGCCTGCCTCCCTCCTCGTTTTTGGATACTGTTTTTGCTGGTTTTTAGACTCTGCGCACTTTACCACTGCTAACCAGTATTAAAGTGTATATGCTCTCTCTCTGTAAACATGGTAACTTTGGATCATACCTGATTGAACTATTTAATCTACTTATAAGTCCCCAGTCATGTGCACTCCAGGTGCCTAGGGCATATAGATTAAATGCTACTAGTGGACCCGCAGCACGGATTGTGCCACCCACTTAAGTAGCTCCTTTTCCTTGTCCCAGGCCTACCATTGCTAGGCCTGTGTGTGCAGTTTCACTGCCACCTCGACTTGGCATTTAAAAGTACTTGCCAAGCCTAGAACTCCCCTTTTTCTGCATATAAGTCACCCTTAATGTGTGCCCTGGGTATCCCCTAGAGCAGGGTGCTGTGTAGGTAAAAGACAGGACATGTACCTGTGTAGTTATATGTCCTGGTAGTGTAAAACTCCTAAATTCGTTTTTGCACTACTGGGAGACCTGCTCCCTTCATAGGCTAACATTGGGGCTGCCCTCATACACTGTTGAAGTGGCAGCTGCTGATCTGAAAGGAGCAGGGAGGTCATATTTAGTATGGCCAGAATGGTAATACAAAATCCTACTGACTGGTGAAGTCGGATTTAATATTACTATTCTAGAAATGCCACTTTTAGAAAGTGAGCATTTCTTTGCACTTAAATCCTTCTGTGCCTTACAATCCACGTCTGGCTAGGTTTAGTTGACAGCTCCTTGTGCATTCACTCAGACACACCCCAAACACAGGGTACTCAGCCTCACTTGCATACATCTGCATTTTGAATGGGTCTTCCTGGGCTGGGAGGGTGGAGGGCCTGCCCTCACACAAAGGACTGCCACACCCCCTACTGGGACCCTGGCAGACAGGATTGAACTGAAAGGGGACCTGGTGCACTTCTTAGCCACTCTTTGAAGTCTCCCCCACTTCAAAGGCACATTTGGGTATAAAACAGGGCCTCTGCCCTACCTCATCAGACACTTGCTGGAGAAGAAACCGGAACCAGAAACTACATCCTGCCAAGAAGAACTGCCTGGCTGCTCAAAGGACTCACCTGTCTGCTTTCTACAAAGGACTGCTGTCTTGCTGTTGCCCTACTGCCTTGCTGAACTCTTGTCTGGCTGTGAAAGTGCTCTCCAAGGGCTTGGATAGAGCTTGCCTCCTGTTCCTTGAAGTCTCAGGACCAAAAAGACTTCTTCCTTTCACTTGGACGCTCCGTGCGCCGAAACTTTCGACGCACAGCTTTTTTCGCGGCGAGAAAAACGCCGCACACCGACGCTGATCGACGCGACGCCCTCGGGGCGATCGAGACTTCGACGCACAACCTCGCAAGGACAAAGCCGCTCGACTTTCCAGGAGAAATCGACGCGACACCCACCGTGAGTGCGAAACTTTGACGCACGGCCTCGCAAGGACAACGCCGCCCGACTTCCAAGGAGAAATCGACGCGACACCTGCCGTGAGACCAAACTTTCGACGCACGGCCTCGCAAGGACAACGCCGCCCGACTTCCAAGGAGAAATCGACGCGACGCCTACCGTGAGATCGAAACTTCGACGCGCAGCCCCGCAGAACGACGCGCAGCCGGAAAACAAGCAGGAGAATCCACGCACAGACCCGGGACATCTGGTAATCTCCGCGATCCACAAAAAGAGACTGTCTGCGCGCCGGAAAACGACGCCCGACTTCCCCGCGTGGAAAAGACCGACGCAAGTCTGTGTGTGCTGAGGAGAAATCAACGCACACACCCCTTTTTCCACGCATCTCTTCTCCTGTGGCCCTCTGAGGAGATTTTCCACCAGGAACCAGGTACTTTGTGCTTGAAAGACACTGTATTGCATTCTAAAGACTTAAGACACTCTATATCACTTCCCTGTGATATTTCTACAATTTTCCATTGCAACTTTATTCTTTTTGACCTACAATTATCCTGATAAATATTATATATTTTTCTAAACACTGTGTGGTGTATTTTTGTGGTGCTATATGGTGGTATTGTATGATTTATTGCACAAATACTTTACACATTGCCTTCTAAGTTAAGCCTGACTGCTCGTGCCAAGCTACCAGAGGGTGGGCACAGGATAATCTTGGATAGTGTGTGACTTACCCTGACTAGAGTGAGGGCTTTTGCTTGGACAGGAAGTAACCTGACTGCCAACCAAAAACCCCATTTCTAACAAGTGGTAATTAAATTAATTTGAAAACTACTCCGAATCTTCGTCAAAAAATAAAATTTGTCCTCAGATAGCATGATCGTAGCAATCTTACGTGAGCTATTTCTAATCTAATGTTTCTGGCACGAACTTATTACACACAATGTTGTGCACCTCTGTAATAATGTATCCTACCTGGACTTACCTGCATGCTACACAGCGGCTCCTCTATACTTTAAAGAATACCATGTCCCTAATAGATAGTAAAACCCATATAAATATACACTGCTGGAATATTGGTCTACAAAAAAGAGATCCCAGGATAAGGAGGTCAAGACATCCATTGCCTGCGTTTCTAGTAACACCCAATGAAAGATCAGATGGTGCAGGTTATGTTCTGTGCCATTCTCAACCAATAGCAGATGTTGCCTCAGCTGAAGGAGTGTTTCTTCAGATGAAAAGCATGAGTGCTCAACTGATTATGCCACTTGACACTCTACAGCGCTCAACCCTGCATCTCACTACCCTGATATCAGGCTGCTATAATCGTTTACCCAACTTTGGTATTGTACTAATATCCAGCTACTAGCACTATTGAGCACTTAAATTCAACTCCCATCTCTTACCACCGTTTTCTGACTCTTCCTGTACTTTGGTCTTACAAGAACTCTATTCACTTGATATTCCAACATAGATTTCTCTGTATCCTATGCAAAAACATTTTATTGTCTTCTGCCTCTCAGTGAAGCAGTTTCTAACCTAGTTTCTGTATGCACCACATAGATGAGTTGTTGTACTTTTGTCTACAGTCTTTGCCTTCTTTACCAACCCTGCAATCATTACCAATAGCTGCCCTTTAATTCTAGTTTGAACATTGCTCTGATGATCCCTTTGAGCAAGTCTAAAAGTTATAAAACCCTATCAATAATTAAAGTAAGGCTCTGTAATGTGGTTTTATGGCCAGACCTGCAGACTGTGGAACTGAGGAATCAGGGTAGAGTCTTGGAGTTGGCTCAACATGCTGTGATTCTGGGCAAATCACTTAGGCCCTCATTACGATATTGGCAGTCCAGCACTGCCACTCTGGCAAAGCAAAGCAGCCAGTTCACCGCCTGTACCCCCAGGGCAGTCAGACTGCTGGGGCGGACCACATTCGCCCCGGCGGTCCACCATAGACTACCAATGGTATTTGGAGCCTCCTTTCCACCAGGGATTTCCAGGCGGCAACAGCGGCAGAAAGGATACTGGCATCAGGAATCCTCATTCCTGTTGCCAGTATGCGACTCCCCCCAGTCTGTCCCACACAGCCACCGTCCCACCTCAGCCCCTAGGGATCCCCCACTACATCCAAACATGCACGCAGCACACACACACATGCATTCACGCATTCACGCACTAATACAGACACACACATACACTCGCACACCCCCACCACCCCTGCATCCATTAACGCACTCACAATCACACACATAAACGCCGACAAACCCCACCCAACTCCAATCACACAAACGCACACCCCCATGCACGCACACACCACTCATCACCCCCCTCCCCTATCGGACGGGCACTTACCTTTTCACTGTGGTCATCTGGGAGGGGATGGGATCCTTGGGGCCTGCTCTGCCGCCAGCGCTCTGTCGCCACAACACCGCCACATCTATTACCAACTTGTAATAGGTGTGGCGGTGTTGTGATGACGTGGCGGTGCAAGCAGGGCAGCTTCCACTGGACCGCCGACCGCCAGTATGGCTGCTGGCGGCTCTCCACCCAAATTCTAGCAAAGAGCCGCCAGCAGTCATAATATGGCGGTCGGAAGGTCTAGTGGCTGGCAGAACTTTGGCGGTCTAGGTTTTAGACCACCGAAGTCATTATGAGGGCCTTACTCTTCTCATGCCTAAAAAAAAAAAAAAAAAAAGAATGTGTCCTTGTGTAATGTAACTGGTGCTCATGTAAAGCTCTACTACCCATTTGGGTCAAGTATGTGCTTTATAAAACTAGAAAAACAAATATGAGGAGTTTGTGGTCTTCTGCTCGTAAATACTGCTTAGGAGTGACACCATCAAGTGTGAGTCAGTGCCGTGTACCTAAGGCATTACTGTGAGCAGTGACAAAGAGAGCGGCTACAGTAGGACAAACAAACAGATGAAAGTAATGCAGGTGTGCGGACCCCTCATCAAAATTACATTGAACAGGCTGATGTGCAGAGTCTTTAGTTGATCCTGACCATTGTATGTCATCTTGCTGACACTCAAGTGATCCAAACAGCCAATCACACAACAGCATCATCATCATCATATCTATTGTTAATTTGTGGATGTATTTTTATTTTGTGATTCAGTGGATTCAGTAATATCCGTGATCTCTTTTTCATGTCTCAACAGAGATTTAGACTTCTTTAATGTCCAGACCTTTGACTTCCATGGTTTTTGGCAAAACATGACTGGACATGTCAGTCCTTTGTACAGGGATCGGCAAAGAACAGCAGCACTGCCACACAGCAGTGTGGTGAGTATCTGCCTTTTGCATATGGTTACTTAGTGCGAGCAAGCAAGAACAAGGGCATCAATTCTAGAACAAATGTGTTAACCTCATATTTTCAGGAAGATAAGTAATGAATTCTGATAGCTGAAGTCCGTCCTAGTGAGCAAGGGCACTAGATACTAACAGGTCTTTCTTGATTCAAGTCAACTGGCCAATGACGGCCGTCAGAGGGAAAGGGCAGGGATGGGATGTATCCATGCAATATGGTGCAATCCTGCCCTTTCCCACTGCACTGGTGCTGTTTTGGCTGCCTAGCTCCAACACAGGGGCCTTTGCACCACAGTGTAAGGGTGTCTGTGTTGCATGCAGGATTGTTATTGTGCAGGAAGGCACACCTTCCTGCACAAAAAAACAATTCTGGAATGTTTTTTCCTCTTTCTATGTGTCGTGCAGAAGACAGCACACATAGAAAGAGGAAAAAAAATGAAGAGAAATAAAGATGTTTGTCCTTGCTGCGCCTCCCCTGATCAGGCTTAAGGTTTGAATGCAGCCCCGGGGTTACATGGCCTTGTAAATCTGGGGACGCGTCAAAATCTGTCACTGTTGTGGAGGAACACCCACTGCGACGCCCATGTAATGCCTCCCTAACCCGAGTAAGGCAACTCAAGGATTTGCGCTGCCTTGCCTTACTCCCTATCTATGATGCCATACAAAATGACGCAAATTGGCTTTGCATGGCCTCATAGATATGGTTGAAAGGTTTGAGCCACCGTTGTATAACTAAAAGTGATGCAACGGCGGTGCAAGCCTCTCATAAATACACCCCCTAATGTAAATCTGACAGGACCACACGTGTGGACAGGATGACATCACAATGTGAGGGCGAGTGATAATCTGTAGAAGACCCATGTTCTGTACCTTCCCTCTCTTACACCTGCGCAGCCAATGCTCTACTCCAGTGGTTCCCAACCTGTGGTCCGGGGACCTCTGGGGATCCGTGAACTCTCCTCAGGGGAGTCTGCGACTGCTTAGAAAATGAAATAATATTAACAGATTAGGTCCCCAGCTTTCAGTAATGACTCAGTAGGGGGTCCCCGGATTTCAATAATGATTCAGTGGGGATCCCCGGGTTCCAATATTGATGAAGTGGGGGTCCACAGAAGTCAAAACGTTGGGAATCACTGCCCAACTCCTCTGCTAAAGATGTACTTATCATTAACCTGAACTATGTTTCACACACCCCGCCAGGCTGATGAGCTCGAGTGCAGTCAGACCTCTAGACAGACATGGCAATGTAGGGCCTTCTCAAGTACAAAGCATCATGAGCTGCAGCAAAATGAAAGCTGGGAATATGGTACCTTTTTAACATATTTCATTTGTAGAGCTAAGCTGTACTCTTAAAAAAAGTGCCAGTAAATGCCTCCATTTTGTGAGCCTCTGTGCATCTCCCCTGTGTCCTGATACAGCCCAGTGTTCAAGGATTGCAAAAAGACCTAGGTAAGGAGCCCTGAGATGTTTCTGGGTACATAGTATTATTTGTTCAAAAGTGTTTGTTTCAGCTACCTGTGCCTGTTTTACTGTGGACTCTCTGTGTTTGAGGCAGCCTGGGCTCTTTTAAAGTGGTATTTTTTTTTTTTTTGTTTTTTGCCATGACTGTGTGAATTGCCTTGCTAGTTTGTGGCACCCCCCATCTCCCTCCCTTTTTTTCTCTCTTCTAAGTAAAAAGGCTACATACATCTTGCAGAGTGTGTTTTTAGGAAACTGTTTTAATCTGTTTGTGTGATTTAAGTTGTGCTTAAAAACTGTCTGCCCCCCTGTATTTTTGCCTTTAAAAAAAGCCTGATTTTAGAGTGCACGCCCAGCACTATTGCAGTGTTTGTTTCTTAAACAATCTCTCCTTTACCTGGAAAGTAGACTCTGCTAGCTTAGAAGTGTGGATTCAGCCTGTCTGTATCCACAGAGATTCTGAATAGAGCAGCAGTTGCCTTTCCCCCTGACCACAGGGACTGGACTTCAGTTAACTTGCTCCTTGTATAAGCTCCTATTGGTTGTTGCATATGTTGTTGTGATAGGTTGTTGGGAGATGGTCTTTCATTGGTTGCTGGCTACAGGGCTGCAGTTATGATTGGTGGATAGGGCTGGGAATCTGATTGGCTGTTGGCTCTAGGGCTGATATTCTGATTGGCTGTTGGTTCTAGGGCTGTGATTGGTGGATAGGACTGAGATTCTGATTGGCTGTTGGTTCTAGGGCTGTGATTGGTGGATAGGACTGGGAATTCTGATTGGCTGTTGGTTCTGGTTTTAGGGCTGGGGCTGTGATTGGTGGTCAGGAATAGGGCTATGATTGGTGATTAGGGCTGGGTCTCCCATTAGTTGTTTGAATCAGGGCTTGAAATTGGATTGGCTAGGGTTAGGACCAGCTCCTTATTGGCCAGTAGGGCTATAAAAGCCTAGGACTCAGGGCGTCTCAGCCCGGGCGTTGAGGCAAAGGGCGGAGAGGACAAGGGCAGCTGCCTGTTTGGGCCTGTTCAAGGCAGGTAGGGACTAGGGACTAGAGCCAGAAATGCTACCCAATTCACATTTGACCATGAATGGTTTCAGCCCCTACACATCCCTCAACATGCAAACACATATTCTAAAAAGACATCCAACACATGCATCACAAACTGACCACAGACAGATTGCCCCATCACCCAACAGAATACCCTATATACAACACATATACACATATCCCCCACAACTACTACAGTCAAACACCTGCATTCTCACCACACACACTACCCTGTGCACTCCCACTAACACAACCTGCCATCACCCACACAATACAAAACTACAGCATACATTTCTCTCAGTCTCAGCCTCCCAGATACACACTCTCTGCTCATACTAACCAACAACACTATCCGCTGTTTGCTCCACACAGACCACCTGTCATCATAACAATGCCCAAACCCTGCCTTCAAACACATCATCTACAAACACTCTTCACCTCTCTTCACCAATTACACACAACCATACAATCCCCACATTTCACTACACCACACATATTACCTCTTCCAATCATCGCAACTAATACTAACTCCCCTGACACACACCCATCACCTCTTACACACCTCGTACATGCATCTCCAAAACACATCAACACCCCATCTAACACTCAAATTCCACTTACCAGCACTAACTCACATACAAATCCCTCACCAAAAACAACTACACCAATATCCCCTCTCACTATTCCACAAAAACAATACCGACCACAAACATCATCACATCAAAGCAACACAAACTTACATTACACTTATCGTCATACCCACGCCCACCCCCAGGACTACACAAAGAACACAAATTCCATCCTATCTCCACCCCTACTTTCTCACTCTTCACAAACACCTACCACAAGCACCCCAATCCAGCAACTTTCATTCACTCGCCTCTCCTCCATTGCACAATTTAGAGCCTTACATCATGATCCACATGCTCCTCCACCACCCCTAACCCATACTCCATCCACACTAAACAAACGCAAACAAAATAAAAAACATGCCACTCATAGCAACCTCGCATCCCCTAGTCTGTTACATAATAAAACTACCCTACAAAAAACAGTACACTCCTCATGGCTCTCTCAGCCACCAAGTCCACCACCCACACACACAGACCCAACAAAATGCCTCCTTAACCTGCTGGAAGAGGAACACTATATTGAAAAGCAAGACTATTGTGAGCCTCAAACAGTTATCACAACTAGCAACACTCCTGCTTCAAGCTCACATTACACTACTTACCCTTCTCCTAAACAAAACAACACTACCACTAACACACTTTTTCTAAACTGCCAGCTCATAAATGCTCGATCACTCTCAAAAAACAAGCACCACATCTACGACCTGCTCACAGACACACAACCTGACTTACTATTCATAAATGAATCCTGGTTGGAAGACGACATGGCACCAGTGTTGCACAAATCCGTTCCTCTGGGCCTTCAAACCATCACTCAAAACCGTATAGGCAAGAGAGGAGGTGGACTAGCTATTATATTCAAACAGGCAATGAACCTCAGTAAAACAGACAACATCTCCATACAAGGTTGTGAAGCCCTCCTCACCAGATGCCACCCTACTCCAACTTCCTCCTGTAACTTTCTCCTCCTTTACAGACCTCCACCTAACAACTCCACATTCCCAGATGCTTTTCTAGACACAGTCTCAAACCTTATTACACTATACTCCAATGTATGCATTCTTGGGGATCTAAACACTTGGTTTGACAAACCCAATATGCCCCATCCAAAAGTTATCACCACTGGCCTAGTCGCATTGAACCTACATCAGATTGTACACAATCCCACACACATCGCTAGTCACATCCTAGATGTCATTTTTGCTAAGCCTGAACTAGTTACTATTCATAGCATCACGCCAATCACCTGGTCAGACCACCATATGATAACTTTCCGACATACAACTCCACAAATCAACACACCCCACAACTACTTACATACATACACCTATCGACCATGGAGAAAACTCAATTTGGATCACTTAGAAACACAACTAACAGCAAACACAGATCTAGATACAATTAATTCTGTGCCAAAACTTTATGAGTGGCTACAGGAAGCTTTTGATGTCCTAATACCACTCAGAAAAACTAAACACGACAAAAGAAAACCAACACCTTGGAGAAACACAGAACTTAAAAAGACAAAGCAACAAATCAGAAAGTTGCAGCGGACCTGGCTCAAAACAAACAACAGTCAAGACAAACTGCAGCTACACAAACTTAACAGGATATACAAATCCTCAATCAAAAAAGCTAAAAAGGTACTACTTAGAAAGAATTCAAAATGCTTAATCTACAACCAAGGAATTTTCAATGAATTTCGAAAACCTACATGCATGGAAGGAAGTCCTCCCAGTACTCAAGATTTCACAAACAAATTGGCAACTCACTACACAACCAAGGCAGGCACATTGGACTCCTATTTAAAACAGAAGAAAACCATCAGCACCAAACCCTTTCCTAAAATACCCTTTAAGAATAAACCAACCCAACCTATACAGTCCATCAAACAAATATCCCAGGATGAATTTATGGATTTGGTCAAAGCAAGCAGACCTTCTGGTTGCCCTTCTGACCCTTGCCCACCACAAATTTTCAAGAACATTCTTCTATCTACTTCTGCTGCCACACCTGTAAGAAGAATCATCAACAACTCTTTAACTTCAGGAACTTTTCCTGTAGACCTGAAAAAGGCATACATACGACCTTTATTAAAGAAAACAAACCTAGACCTGCAAGACCCCAACAACTACAGACCAATAACAAATGGACCTTTCCTAGGCAAATTGATAGAAAGACCAGCATTCGCCCAGATGTCACAATTCATTGAAGACAATTCTATACTTTCAGACTTCCAAACTGGATTCCGCCCAGGAAGAAGCACTGAATCGGCACTCATGGCAATCTGGGACGATCTTAAAAACACAGTCGACCGAAATGGAGTTGCTGCACTACTTCTCTTGGACCTCTCAGCTGCCTTCGATACAGTTGACGATGACACCCTAACTCAAAGACTCCACAAAGCCGGCATACAAGGGATTGCTCTCGACTGGATTACTTCCTATCTTCAAAAAAGATCGAATATCATCCGCTCGCCCCCCTTTTCGTCCGAACCCTACCTCACAAAAGCAGGGGTCCCCAAGGGTCAATCATCTCACCTTTGCTTTTCAACTTCTACATGATATCTTTACCAGAACTGATCAATGATTTCCATCTCACATGCTACAACTATGCAGATGACACACAAATACTACTTAAATTAGAATGCCCCAAAAACATTGAAAACTCACAAATCTTCAGTTGCCTCAGAGCCGTTGATCAGTGGATGACCTGGAGCCATCTCAAACTAAATACCTCCAAAACAGAAATACTCATATGTGGTGACTGGAAAAATTATGACCCTCTGTGCGTCTGCCCTGACGATCTCGGACTACCTCCTCAATTATCCAAGGAAATTAAAAACCTAGGAATCACCATGGATTCCAAGTTAACTATGAATGCCCAAGTAGACAAATTAGCACGAACAAGCTTCATCACCTTGAAGACTTTACGACGCATCTTCCCCCACCTCGGATTTCCACACAAGGTGCAAGCTACTATCTCGCTTGTACTATCCAAACTGGATTATGCCAATGGCCTCTACCATGGATCATTTCTATCTGTTATGAAAAAACTACAACGTATCCAGAATTCCGCAGCCAGGCTACTATTACATGTAAAGCCGCAAGCCCACATCTCCCCTGCCTTGAGAGCACTACACTGGTTACCCGTTGCCAGAATATGCACTTTCAAGCTGCTTTGTATAACCCACAAAGCTATACATGGAATGGGACCGCTTTTTATCAGAAAGAAAATTACCAAATACATCCAACAAAGAACCCTCCGCTCAAGATTGGCACCACGCCTTAGAACACCACCGTAAAAGAAAAAGACTATAGGTGGTACATCCTTCTCCGTCCAAGCAGCCAAACTATGGAATTCATTACCTCCTACTATAAGAGCCACAGATAACTTTCTTGTCTTCAGAAAACTACTCAAGAGTTGGCTCTTTCCTTAATAACCACCATATTCAAACAACTATGAACTGCATGTGCCTATGTTGAGAATTTTTTTTTCAGATTATGTGTATATTTCTATTTACAGTATTTATAGTTTCTTTAGAAAATATGTATCGCTACTATGTCATAACAATAAAATACACACACACTCTTTAAACCTAATTGACTAAGTATTTTTTACCCATGGTTCTAATTATGTATTGTATGTGCATATGTGTGTGTATGTGTTGTTTCTGTGCTTGGCATGCTTGTGGATCAATGCATGACTCCTGGGTGGGTTGTTATACTAGATATCTATGAATTCCTGCTCTCATCTTATCACACTTATCTACTCATCATCATATGTCATGTCTCTATCAAACTATCCTACATTCTCACTCTGACTCATCCCAAATCCCTTCTACTACTTTCATCTCCTAAAGAACTCTGCCTAAGCTCTTCCCTCCGCTTCCACATCTAACTAACCAAACCTCACTCTACTACTGTAACCTCCCACACAACCCTACTAAATTCTACCGCATTTATCTCACCCTGCAACTATGCTCTCCCTAACCCTTCCACATACTCTTCCCTCCTCCGCCCCCCTTTACTCATCCCAATCCTTTGGGTTGAGTAAACGAGGGATATACTCCCAATTAACACTTCTGGATTTCTTTCCTCCTCCACCCCTCCATTACTCCAGTCAATCTAACTAACAAACTCTCATATCTGCAGCTCAAATTAACTCATAATAATACTAAAACTGTACTCATTATTTCCCGATACTAATCCATCACTAATTCTTGTTGGGTTCCAGAGTAGCGTGCTACTCATCGAAAAGCACTTCGGGGTAGTAAGCGCTATATAACTATGATTACAATACAATTACAATACAATACAATAAAATGATGTTGGCATTGTAAGAGGGGAACTTAAAGACCAGTATTTTTGCTGTATCGTTAAGAAAACGTATGTACACTCAACATAGATGTAAATCCAACAATATGTCATTATTACCGCAATGTAAAACAAATGAACGGCCAAGGATCAATAGTGAATGGCACTGTGTCTTTATTACAGACTAAGGCTTTCAAAAATGCCATAGCAATTAAAATGGCTTTAGGTCAGCAAAGGAATACATCAGAGAATACAGTTGGCTGTAGTCTAACAAAAGCTTATCTTTGCACCCATCAACAAAAACTATGCTTTTTATTGATCCTGGCATAGAGGGTGTTCCTGTAGGTCTGCTTGCTTGTGACAGGGGTTGTGCATGATTATTTTCCGGGTGCTCATTGGACGCTATTTGAAAATCTTCCCCAGCATCTTCAAGATACGGAAGCATGAGGCGGTGAGGTGTTGACTTGGGCGGTCATGTTGAGTTTGCTGTCGATGACGATTCTGAGGTTCTTGGCCTTGGCTGTGGGTGTCGGTCCTAGCTGTGTTGGCCACCAGGTGGAGTCCCACTGTGAAGTGCTCTTCCCAAAGATTATGATTTCGGTTTTGTTGGTGTTCAGCTTCAAACTGTTGGTCTTCATCCAGTGGGTGATTTCAAACGGGCCTCTGAGTGGATGGACTTAATGGCGGCAGCGGTTTCTTCTCGGGTGAGTATGGGCCATGTGGTTAGCACTGGTTCTTTGTATTAGATCAAGAGGCGTTTGGCAAGATCTGTCAGGCCTGGTTGCAGTTTGAAGCTGCTGCAAATACCAGTGATTTTGGTGTGATAACGCATCCCAATCTAGATAATTTATTCACTCTGGGACTCGTTTTAGGCTGATGAATCTTTTGACCGTGATTGAAGTCTCCTTAAGACGAGATAACTATTCAACATGTCAATCAATAGATCAATAACATCATCAATAATTACAATGGCAAGTCAATCAAATTAATCAGTGACATTAAGAAGAATTAAAACACACCATGACCCTTCAATCATGACTAACCACACAGAATTTAGTAAGATTTATAATATTTATTCCTGATTGGTTACAATTCTATCAGTAAGTTTATTAGTCTCAATACCAGAAAACACATCAGCAGCGTCACAATATGGCAACTCGAATAAGATTTCATCAAAGCAAAGATCATAAACATTAGAACAAAGCACAACGTCAACATGGATTAATCTTAGCAGAGTATCATTAGCGAATTATTGAACAAAGCATAGACTCAGTCATTTGTCTATTTGCGTCTGTTCAGTGAGCTCCTCAACTAACCTCGAATTAGCATTAGCATGTTGGGCTTCATGCAAAACAATTTAGCAACACAAATTTAGAAAATAACTAACTATGGTCTCTATCAAAAGAAACAGTTGGTACCTAGAAAGAAAAGGCAAACAGACAATTACAATTTCATTATCATATAGTTACCCTCCGTAATGAGTCAGCATACACAGTCAGTCTTCGTCCTCAGGACATTTGTTGATTTGCCATCAGACAGGAAACACAGCAAAGTTCAGCAAGACAGGTAATAAGGGACACTTCCCTCATAAAGAGGAAAAGTATGAATCAGCAAGTCGAAGAAAAGTGAGGATGGTTTGGAAAATCAAACAGCAAAGTCTTTAAGACAGAGTGACAAAGTGGCTAGGTAACCACGAAGGATATCAGGTAATGGCTACATCAAATGGCAGTATAGAATGCCTAGGATAATGGCAAAGAATGGCAAGGAATGGCTTATTTCTCTTTGTCTCAAAGGATTATATCAATCCCGTTGTACAGTCCCCTAATTTCCAATTGGGCAAGTTTTGGTGCATCATTATCTTCATCCAATGATTTGCTTGTCGCCTCACTAAGATCGTTACCTTAGAACAGTTCTCACGTAGTTTATTGGCTCCTGTAATTGACGTCTCCAACAGGTAGAATGTCAGGTACAACCTTTGGTTCTCACAGTCCCAGTCAGTAGTTCCATTGTCTAGACCAGTTCAGGCGACCTTGTACCTGTTGCAAGTTTACACTGTTGCATTTGGCAAAAATGTCTCCTTGAGCAAGTCGAGTCTCATGAGAAAGAATTTACTACGGTTACACACATCTTCTAGCTTATGGAAAAGTATGGCTACATGCCCTTCAGCAAGTCAGCACAGTGCCCGTTAGGAAAACACATTTAATATGAGACTGAGCAGCTAGGCCCGACTCATGCTAACTAAGGCCTAGTGATTAATTCAGAAAAACCTTATCATAGTATTCTTAATGCTAATACAAAATCATACATTAGTACATTAATAATTCATTATTAATCTATTTCATTAACCATCGTATACATTGGTGGCGTCTCCCCATGGGCACATTTCGAACATACGTTTAGTAAAAGCATATTAATACATTTTCTATGTGGTATCAATACACATTAATTCGCAAGCATTTCATGTTAATTTTGATTATAAAACTACACTCCAAAAGTTGCTGAAGAATTGAGAGAGATTTTTGCAGAGGTCAGGCTGTAGTGTGGTCAGTTTTACGTATATTTTGCGCATTAGCTTCAGGCCTTAGGCCTCTGTGCACTTTGCCCTAAATATATTTTATTCATTTGCTAACAGCTTAGAGCCTCTGTGCACTTTACTCTAAATGCTTTCTATTAGGCTTCGTACTGTTATTTTACAGAATAGCCAGTTCTACGGTGTTGTTTTTTATTCATATCACACTGTTTTGCCTACTTCAGCACTGGAGTTCTTCATAACATATTCACTCTGTGCTTTAGTCAAGAATACAGTCTGGTACATTGCCGATAGACGTGGTAGGAGTCTAGACTTGCCATTCCTGCGCAGGAACATTTTGTGATCACGATGACATGTTAGTTATAAAATCACTTCCTTGTCCCAATACATGCAAGAGGGAGATTCCGACCAGGGAACCACAACTAGACGCTGACTGCCTCGTTGCCGATGCTGAACCAGATCACAGGCCTTTGCTCAGGTATGAGTGTGTCCGTCTCCCTAGTGATACAGAAAGGCAAGCTAGAAGCTTAACATGCTGTGCTCTAAATAGAACAAGCAGAGGGAGAGTAGAAACGGTTAGGAATTATGATAGCTTTATTTCTATGTTTTACTCTCCTGGTTACTATATCAATCCTACTATGTTGTATTGTTCTGGTTATTGCGGCTCACGCCTTAATATCTAAAATACAGTCGTTTTATTAAAACATTATATAAAACTTATACTGTCTTTGTCATTTGTATATGAGACCATATTGTGAATGAGAGAGTTGGTTTGGATCTGAGTGACCACGACTTCCCTGAGAAGTTCCAAAGATGTCATGCGCTCGGCTGCCCAATCATTTCTTCCCCGTGGGAGAAATGAGGCACTGCTAGTTAGCCGGAGCAACAACCGGATTTAGGGTGACAGAGTTCCTTACACGTGGGTCAGACTCAGTCCCCCACACCGTTATCGATCCTGCTGCCTAGAAATCCAGTAGTCTCATTTAGGATAATGAGAGCCCACGCGACAAGGCGAGAGGGTGATTGAGTTGGAGGCAGCCACTGGTGAAGTGATTTCCTTTGCAATGGCAAAGATGTCTTTGCTTCTGTTGGTGCTGGCATCAATGCAGTCTGCCAGTGTGGTTCAACTGGTGGGCCCGATTATTTGGTGGTAGCATCTATTACAAGGAGGCTGGGGTGGGCTCTTCAACTTGGATGTTCCTGAAGGAGGTAAAAATAGGGTCCAGAATTGTCCAACCAACGATGTGGGTAGTTCCCTTTACTCCATGGGTAAGGCCCAGGCTTCCATGGTCTTTAAGAAGTGCTTTTGAGTTGGGATCAGCTTGGTCTTCCAGGTGGAAATTCAGTTTTTCAGGGTGCTATGAAATACGCAATGGGCACTATGTTCACTATGAAATACACGTTTTTATCCTATTGAATATTGTACGATAAAAACACCCAAACATAATGAAAGCATATACTATATATCCCACTAGAAGACCCCTAACCAGGACAATACGCTGGCCCAGTATAAAATACTGAAATGAGAACAGCAGAAGAGAGGTGTTGCTCCAAAAACTTTCAACCCTAGAAGCCACAACTAGAGCAGCAATCTCAGGTCAGAAATTCTGCAAGTATTACACTAACACCAGCCAATGGCCCACACACAAAGGCAAAATACAACAGGGCACAGCCCTGTTGTCATCCAGGGAATGCATGACATTTTCTGCCGTCCAGTTTCACTGTTGGCACCAGTACCTACTGGATTTCTCACAATAAGTAAGGCATCAGCTCAGGAGTGGAAGCATAAGTTAGGAAAACATTTCAGATAAAGCTCATGACTGGAATTTGTGTGAATGTGTACAATTCTCAAGGGCGTTTGGATCACAAGATGAAGGATGCAGCCTTAATTAGGGAAGGATTTTGTTAATTTGCAAAGTGATAGTTTGCAAATTATGTGGCAAATATAAATTCATTATTATGGGGTAACACTGCCACCACAAAATCAAAGAAATCCACCGGTCAATACAATTTCCATTGTTTGTGTAACAACAATTTATTCATGACAGTTAAACAAAACCTAAACATTCTAAATTCTATCAGTGTTCATTGTCAGCTGCACTTTGAATGAAACAGCTTTTTCAAGCTAACTACCCCAATTTACAAGGAAGGATTCTGCAAATCTTTCAACAAAGGACCCTTGAAATCTGAGCCCAACTGAAATGAGACACGTGGGGAATGGTATCCCTGTATCACGGTCAATAACTCTAGCTGACTAAGTTTAGAAATTCGGTGACCAGATATTGATTTAGAACAAACCTTAAAGAAATTCCTAGACCTGGTTTCTTGAATGAAACACATTTTGATTGGAATATTTTTTAGTCTAATGAGTAGTGGATGTAGTGGCAAGAATATTTTTGTTTCTAACGTATATTGGAAGCAACTTTAAAAAAAAATCAATCATAACTTGTAAATACATACGGTTAAGATGGCTTAGTATCATTACAAGCACCGCGTGGATTAGACTGAACTACCTTTCTATGAACCTTGGACTATCCAATAATATGAGACGGTGCTGTTCTTATGGTTTCAATTAATTTTTGTGTATGGCAGTCTAGAAACATTCATAAACAGGGTATGCCTCAAGCGTATCATCGAGCCTGGGCATAACCAAACAGCTGTTCAAGCATATGTTAGCAAGATAATTAAATGCTCCTCTGTGCACCAGAGACAATGAAGTATAATATAGACTGAAGCAATACAGTGGCCACTTGCAGGGGCTAATGTATTTTCAAGATAAACAGATACAGCTACATATTATCTGCTGAACCTGCAGAGAGGAGAACCTACCTGTCTGCCTGAGGAGCTTAACTGAGCATTCCAGGAGGAAGAGACTTGTTCTGAGGAAAGACAGCCAAGACTGAAAACGTCACAAATTCAAGTTGGTAATTGGATATAATGAAACATCAGCCAAACAGGAGGCATAGCAATATCTCTTACTTCAAGTGCAATGGACGAATGATGACCACTGTCTGACAGCATGCCACTAAAGTGAATGATGGGTGGAATAATGCAGCATTTAGTCCAGCCACTGTAGAGGCTGGGATATCTCCCTTCAGCCCTGCTGACCCACAAAAGCCTGTAGCACGATGGTGCAGCCCCCCTGGGAACTCTGCTGCTCTCCTTTCCCATCACACACATGCTCTTTATTTGGCAGCCTTAATCTTGCGATCAGAACAAATGAATATTCGTTCTCATACTTGACTGCAAAGAACTGGAACACTCTGTCTCCATTCTTTCGCCAAGTTTCTAGGTGTCCTCAATTTAAGAAGCAACTGAAAACATGGGGGCATATTTACAAGCCCCTAGTGGCACCTTGCACCGCCCTAATGTCTTTTATTTTTTTTTACGCTAAGGCAGCGTTAAGGAGGCCTTTCTCCCGCACTGTATTTACAAAGTGGTGCAATGCTTGCCAGGGCAGTGTTCCACCGTAAAGTCCATCCCCTGTAGGGAGATGGACCACCTCAACAATTTGGGATTTTCACCCCTCATCTGCATTAACCATATGAGGGGCCGTTGGTTTGTCTGAACCCGGAAGTGAGTCCCAAAAAAAGTAGGGTCTTAGCTTGTTCAGTGCCCAGACCACAGCAAAAGCTTCACGCTCAATTGCACTCCACCTACGTTCCCTGGGAAGTAACCTCCTACTGATGAAGGCTACAGGTTGATCTAAGCCCTCTTCATTTAGCTGTGACAACACTGCTCCTATACCATGCTCTTATTCATCAGTTTGCACAACAAACTCCTTGGAGAAATCCGGTGCCTTAAACACAGGTGCTGTGCACATGGCTGCCTGGCAAGACTCAGTCCAGATCACATTTCTGGGCTGCTTTTTGGAAGTCAACTCAGTCAAGAGAGCAACAATAGTGCCACACCCCTTGACAAACCTCCTATAGTGTCCAGGGAGACCTAAAAAGGCTGTCGCTTCAGTCTGGGTCTTGGGAGGCTCCCAAGCCAGAATGGTGTCAATTATTGGCTTTAGGGGTGCCACCTGGCCAGTCCCACCTGGTATCCCACGTACACCACAGAACCCTGCCCTATTTGGCACTTGCTTGGCTTCATTGTGAGGCCTGCTTTCTGCAGGGCCTCCAACACTCTGTAGAGGTGCTGCAAGTGTTCCTCCCAAGTGGAACTGAATACAGCAATGTCATCCAGGTAGGCTGCACTGAAACCATCCAGTCCCGCCAACACATGGTTGACCAACCTCTGAAAGGTGGCAGGGGCATTTTTTATCCCAAAGGGCATCACTTTAAACTGGTAGTGCCCGTCTGGGGTGGAAAATGCTGACTTCGCCTTGGCCCCCTCAGTTAAGGCAATCTGCCAATACCCAGAGGTAAGATCAAATGTACTTAGGTATTTAGCAGCCCCCAACGGGTCGATGAGCTTATCAGCTTGGGGGATGAGGTGCGCGTCAGTCTTGGTGACCGCATTAAGTCCCCAGTAATCCACACAGAACTGAAGTTCTAGAGAGGCACCAGGAGCAGAAGCCTCTGGGACCAAGACCACAGGGCCTGCCCAAGGGCTACTGGAAAACTCAATAACCCCTAATGCTAACGTCTTAGAAACTTCCTCTTTGAATTTAGCCCTAACCTTGTCAGTCACTTTGTAAACTTTATGTTTATCAGGAGGACTGTCCCCAGTGTCCATATCATGTGTATACAAGTGTGTGACCCCTGGGATCACGGAGAACAGGGAGGCAAACTGACCCAACATCTGGCGACAGTCCCTCTGTTGTTCTGGGGTCAGGGAGGAGGAGAGGTTCACACCCTCCACAAATCCATCCTTTTCCTTAGCAAACAGGAGGTCAGGAAGAGGCTCACTCTCTTTCTCCACCCCCATCATCTGTTGTTAGGAGCATTGTTAACTCAGTTTGCTCAAAGTGCTACTTGAGGCGGTTCACATGCAGGACCCTCAAGGGGTTCCTGGGACTCCGTAAGTCCAACAGAAAGGTGACTTCACTCTTGCACTCCACCACCTCAAATGGCCCAGTCCACTTGTCCTGGAGCTCCCTAGGCTTCACTGGCGCCATCAACAATACTTTCTGGCCAGGCTGAAATTCGACCAGAGTGGCATTCTGGCCATACCAGCGTTTCATGTCCTCCTCTGTTGCCTCTAGGTTCTCCTATGCAGGACCCCTGAAGCGGGCAGTCTGGTTTCTAAGAGCCAGCATGTTACTGAATACATCCTGCAGGTGTTTACTGGGGGCTTTCTCCAAAGCCTTCTTTACCAGACTCAAAGGTCCCCTCACAGGGTGACCAGACAATAGCTCAAAAGGACCAAATCCAAGCCCTTTTTGAGGCACCTCCCTGTAGGCAAACAGAAGGCATGGCAAGAGGACGTCCCACTTATGCTTCAAGGGCTCTGATAGGCCCATAATCATGCCCTTCAAGGTGCAGTTGAACCTCTCAACCACACCATTGCTTTGAGGGTGGTAAGCAGTGGTGAACTTATACATCACTCCACACTCCCTCCACAGAGACTTCATATATGTTGATACGAATTTGGTACCCCTATCAGATACCACTTCCTTGGGGAACTCCATGCTGGTAAAAACACCCATCAATGCACCTCCCACCAGGGTAGGTGATTGACCTCAGTGGAATGGCTTCTGGGTACCGGGTGGCATGGTCCACCAAGACCAGGATAAACCTGTTGTCCATGGCTGTCTTGCGATCCAGAGGCCCCACAATGTCAATACCAACCCTTTCAAAGGGGGTACTAACTATAGGAAAAGATTGGAGGGGAGCCTTGCATTTTCCCCCACTCTTGCCACTTGCCTGACAAGTTTGGCAAGACCTACAGTGAGCATCTGAGTGCCAGCGCAATTGGGGCCAGTAAAAGTGGGTGACAAGCCGTTCAAAGATCTTGTCCTGCCCAAAATGACCAGCTAAAGGCACATCATGATCCAGACCCAGTAGGAAGGCTCTGAAGCACTGGGGTACCACTTGCACACAGGTTGACCCAGACTCAGAAACCTTAGGCTCACTATATAGGAGGCCATCCTCCCAGTAAATCAAATGTGATCTAGGCTCCTTGACAGACACCTGGTCTGCAGCCTGCTGCTGCAAACTCTCCAGAGTAGGGCATACTTTCTGTGCCTCACAGAATGCCTCCCTGGTGGGCCCCCCTTCCTGCTGCCACTGTATCAGCTCAGGGACCACCCACAGCTCAGCCACCTGTTCTTCTGTAGGCTCCAGGGCTTCGCTCTCAGGTTTAGCCTCCTCCTGGACCATGGGAACTTTTAGAGCCGGCTTCCCATGCCTCTTCCCCTTCCTCCTTCTAGCAGACACCTGGGACACTCTTTCAGGCTCCAGGGTCTCCTGATCACCCTGACGGGCAGCCGTGGACCAGGTGGACACACCCACCCACCCAGGCATACCCAACATCTCCAAGTGTGACCTGCATTCCAGCTCCTCCCAAGGGGAATTATCCAGGTCATTGCCAAGAAAACAATCCACAGGCATGGTTGGACTCACAGCTACTTTCAAGGAACCTGAGACCCCCCCCATTCAAAGGGAACCTGTGCCACTCTGCACAGGTGCTCTGAGTTGTCCACTTCAACTACTTGGTGAAGTACACTGGGATCTATCTCCTCTTCAGACACCAGGTGACTCCTCACTGAGTCACACTGGCTCCTGTGTCTCTCAGAACCTCCACCCTCTGTCCATTGAAGGTCACCCACTGCCTGTACCTCTTAGTGTTCTCAGGCACTAGGGTTCTCTGGACCATCTCATTGTCCCCTAGTGAGACAAGGGTAATCTCAGGTGGCTCCCACCCACCTGGAACCAACTCCTCCCCAAGCACTACACTGGTCAAACCCTGTGACTAAGCACCAGTGGGTGCTGGTGTCCACTTGTCCTCCCTCATGTGACCCTCCTGATCACGTGTAAAGCACTTGGAGGGAACCTTCTCTGCAGGTTTCCCTGTAGAGACCTATGGTTTCTTTTCTACTGGGGGTTGGGATTCCTTACCCTGGGAAATAGGTTGGGGCCCTTTAGAAAACACCCCCTGTTTACCCTTATCCCCCACTTCTTCGGATGGGGACCCTGCCCACCCTTGGCATGGTCTCCCCCATACCTCTTTTTGACCCTGGTGCTCTCCCAATGGTCTGCTTCCTGTGCAAGCTTCCTGGGATCAGTCAACTTGCTGTCAATCAGGTGCTGGCGCAGCTCTAGAAAACAAAGACTATACAAATGCTCCCAATCAATCAAATTGTACAGCCCCTCAAATGTTTTTTCCTTACTGCCCTTCACTTAACCATCCAGTGACCTGCAAAAGGAATCTACACACTCCAACCAAGTTAGGGACTCTTTCTTTTTGTAGGATCTAAACGTGTCCTTATACTGCTCAGGGGCCAGACCATGTCTTGTGAGTAGGGCGTCCTTCAATATGGTGTAGGTGAGTCCCTAAGAATCTCCTAAGGATGTCAGAGTGTCCATCCCCACTACTTCAAAGTGCTTCCACAGAACCACCCCCAATATGCCTCAGGGACCAGGTTCGTATGGAGAGCAGACTCATACCCCTTAAACCACAAGTATATGTCATCCTCCTTCTTATAGTCCTTCACTAAGTCTTTAGGAATGCGGGCCCTTCTCTCAGGCTGCACTGAGGTACTGCTGCCACCATGCCTACTGGACTGGCTCCTCTGACCCAGCTGCCTCAAGCTGACCTCATGAGCCAGCAGTAACCTTTTCTAATCAATGGCCAGTCTTCTCTTTTCTATCTCCCTTTGCATCCTAAACTTCTCTAATTATAACTGGTGAGCCCCCTCTGCCTGTCTGTCCTGTAACTCTTCAGGAGTCATACCCTTGGATGACACACTGCTGCCTGCCCTGGAGACCCTTCCCTCAGGCATAACAGGTCCACCCACTACACCACTGTGTATACTCTGCACCCCCTCATCCCCATCCTCCTCCTCTGTGTGCCCCTCGGCCTCCTTGGCTGTCACCCAGGCCCTCAGTGCCTTTTTGAGCTCCTCCTTCCTGGTGGAGCTCTTAATGGGTCAGGCAAGATCCTTACAGAACTGTTTCAACTGAGTAACTGTGTAACTTTCGAGTTCCCCTAACTCAAAAACAGCTCCAGATTGAGACCTGATGGCAACTCAAAGGTGCAAATTTCCAAGGCAGAAAAAAGAGTTTCCAATTGTTAGACCTGACAGCCTTTGGGTAGTCACCCCTAACTTTTTTCACCCCAGTGTTAAGGTGCATAGGCTCTGTCCATTTAAACATGGTAACACTGGATCTTACCCAATTAGACTATTTAATTTACTTATAAGTCCCTAGTAGAGTGCTCTATGTGTGCCTAGGGCATGTAGATTAAATGCTACCAGTGGGCCTGCAGCACTGATTGTGCCTCCAACTTAAGTAGCCCCTTTGCCTTGTCTTAGGCCTGTCATTGCAAGGCCTGTGTGTGCAATTTCACTACCAATTCGACTTGGCATTTAAAAGTACTTGCCAAGCCTAAAACTCCCCATTTTCTACACATAAGACACCCCTAAGGTATGCCCTATGTAACCCATAGGGCAGGGTGCTGTATAGGCAAAAGGCAGGACATGTACTTAGGTAGTTTACATGTCCTGGTAGTGTAAAACTCATAAGTTTGTTTTTACACTGCTGTGAGGCCTGCTCCCTTCATAGGCTAACATTGGGGCTTCCCTCATACATTGTTTGAGTGGTAGTTGCTGATCTGAAAGGAGTAGGAAGGTCATATTCAGTATGACCAGAATGGTGATATAAAACCCTGCTGACTGGTGAAGTTGGATTTAATATTACTATTTTAGAAATGCCACTTTTAGAAAGTGAGCATTTCTCTGCAATTAAATCTTTCTGTGCCTTACAATCCACGTCTGGCTGGGTTTAGTTGACAGCTCCTTGTGCATTCACTCAGACACACCCCAATCACAGGATACTCACCCTCACTTGCATACATCTGCATTGTGAATGGGTCTTCCTGGGCTGGGAGGGTGGAGGGCCTGCTCTCACACAAAGGACTGCCACATCCCCTACTGGAACCCTGACAGACAGGATTGAACTGAAAGGGGACCTGGTGCACTTCTAAGCCACTCTTTGAAGTCTCCCCCACTTCAAAGGAACATTTTGGTATATAAACAGGCCTCTGCCCCTACCAACTCAGAAACTTCCTAGATAAGAAACTTGTAACCAGAACCTGAATACTGCCAAGAAGAACTGCCTAGCTGCCAAAAGGACTCACCTGACTACTTTCTGTGAGGGACTGCTGCCTTGTTGTTGCCCTTCTGCCTTGCTTCTCTCTGGCTGTGGTGAAGAAGTGCTCTCCAAGGGAGGGCTTGGATAGAGCTTGCCTCCTGTTCCCTGAAGTCTCAGGACCAAAAAGACTTCATGTCTACAAGAAGGACTCCTTGTGCGGTGAAATTCGATGCACAGCCTGCCAGAAATGATGCAGAGACTGCACCGCAGTGAAAATGTTACCGCATGCCGATCCGGAATGGTGGAGCCCGACTTTGCCATGAGAATATCGACGCAGCACCAGCGTAGAGACTGGAAATTTAGTTTTTCCTGTCAATTTTGTGACCAAAATCCTCACTCAACATGTCTCAGGCTGGGTCTCGAGCAGGAGATTTTGACCTGGCCCTGGTGGAGACATATACTGTCAAACAGCTGAAAGGGTTCTGCAGGGATATGGGAGTACCCACCCAAGGTGCCTCCAGAAAGGAGGAATTTCAAATGGCGCTGAGGGCCTGGGCAGAAGCCCATTCAGAGGAGGATGCTGAGGAGGAGGAGCCAGAAGATGGCTCTCCAGAGGATTCTTTGCCATCAGTGGATGATGTTACCACTGCAATTGTGCCCCTGCCAAACCAGGGATCAGTGTCTCTGATCAAGGCCTGACCGCAGAGGAAAGGAGAGAGGAGAGAGAGTTTCAATTGCAAATGGCGAGGCTAACAATTGAGGCTCAACAGGAGGAAAGGAGAGAAGAGAAAGAAGCCAAGCAAGCTGAGGCTGAAAGAGCAGCCAAACAGATTGAAGCTGAAAGAGCTGAAGCTGCAGCTGAGAGAGCCTGAACTGAGTCTTAAGGAGCTGGAGATCAAGGCAAGACAGTCTAAGTCCTGCAGTGATGGTGGCAGCATACATGCAGGACCTGTTGGGGAGAAAAAGTTTGTATACCCAAGAATGTGGTGCCAAGTTATGTGGTGGGAGATGACATTGGCAAGTGGTTGGCTGCCTATGAAGTTGCACTTAGGGCCCACTGGACCTCTGAGGAGCAATGGGGGCGGCATTGTGGTTTTATGTACCAGCAGTGGGGAGAGACACACTTCTTACACTAGCTCCACATGATCAGAATGTCTATGCACTCATGAAAGCCACTTTACTGGCCAAGTTTGGGCTGACCCCTGAGAAATACCGTCGGAGGTTTAGGTACAGCACCAGACTTTCCACACAAACTTGGGTAGATTGTTTTGATTTCTCCAATAAGGCACTGAATGGATGGGTGCAAGGCAGCCAAGTAGATGATTACAAAGGGTTATATGACTTGATTCTGAGAGAGCATATGCTCAGTATTTATTTTACAGAGTTGCGCCACACTTAGTAGATGGTAAGCTGACTGATCCCAGGAAGCTTGCTGAGGAGGCGGACCTCTGGTTTAGCACCAGGGTGTCCAAGAAAGCATCTGGGGGACACCCACAAAGGTGGTCAGGGTTCCAAACAGAAGGAAGAGAGGGAGAAAAACTTAAAGATAAGGAG
This sequence comes from Pleurodeles waltl, assembly GCF_031143425.1. Classification (NCBI taxonomy): domain Eukaryota; kingdom Metazoa; phylum Chordata; class Amphibia; order Caudata; family Salamandridae; genus Pleurodeles; species Pleurodeles waltl. Next base: position 426,541,012 of record NC_090445.1, on the reverse strand, counting down.
TGCTCAAAAGACCCCCAAAAGAATTCCCAAGGGGGGTGGGGTGGTAACCATTCCACTTTGAAAGAACATTAGGGAAATTAATCCCCAAATCCTTAGAGTGCTACCAGCCTGGACACTCTAAGGGCGACTCTCAGTGTTCCAAGAGAGCACAGACCACTACTGGACAGACACCTGGGTTGGCTAGTGTAGCGCTCGGAGGGGAGACAGTCCCAGTTAGCTTTGGGGGGCAGGCAGAGGTTTCCCTAGTGTCCCTGGGAGAAAGAGAGATGGTTCCTAAAGCCTACATTGCAGAAAATACTTCAAAGTATAGGCAGTGGGTAGCCATTGATGGGCAAAGGGTGGAGGCTCTGCATGACACAGGAGCCAGTATGACTTCTGTCAAGAGACAGCTGGTGTCATCAGAGCAGATAGTCCCTAATACATTCCACCAGGTCATAGTCGCTGACAATCGTGAGAGTCACCTACCGGTGGCTCTGATTCCCTTTGAGTGGGGGGGGTCTCTGGTACTCTGAAAGTAGCTGTGAGTCCTGCCATGCCTGTAGATTGTCTGTTAGGCAATGATCTTGAGCATACTGCCTGGAAGGAGGTAGAGCTCAGATACCACCTGGAGATGTCAGGTTTGCCTGAGTGGGTCTGCATGACCACACGGTCCATGGCTGTCTGGGAAGGGAGTCAAGGGCGTCTGGAGCCTGGAACAATGGCCCAGACAGCTGCAAAGAGGAAGGGCAAGAGGCACTGGAAACCCACCTCAGATGTTCCCATGGTGGTGGACGGGGCCCCTGAGGAAGAGGAGGCCCTTGAGCCAACTGGGGAGGACAGAGCTGACCTGGGCAACCTGCCTGAACTTGCTGTCTGGCAAGTAGAGGGTGGGCCCACCAGGGCAGAATTCTGCAAGGCACAGAAGGAATGCCCCACCCTTGAGGGTCTGCGGCAACAGGCCACAGCCCAAGCAGCAGGTGACGCCTCTGGCACTCACCATATCTACTGGGAGAATGATCTCCTTTACAGTGAGCCTGAGGTTCCGGACCCGAGGGCAGCACGTGTGCTGGTGGTACCCCAGTGTTATCGGGCGTTCCTACTGGTCTGGCTCTCGACATTCCCCTGGTAGCACATCTGGGCCAAGACAAGACCTTTAACAGGCTTGTCACCCACTTCCATTGGCCCAGAATGAGGTTAGCCTCAGATAATTTCTGCATAGGTTGCCCCACCTGCCAGGCTAGTGGGAAGACAGAGAAAATGCTTAAAGCTCCCCTGATCCCACTCCCCGTCATTGGCACCCCCTTTGAAAGGGTGGGCATCGACATTGTTGCTCCTTTGGACCCCAAAACTGCCTTGGGCAACAGGTTTATCCTGGTTTTGGTGGACCACGCCATCCGCTATCCAGAGGCAATCCCTCTGAGAACAGTGACTGAACCAGTGGTGACAAGAGCCCTGCTGGGGATATTTACCTGTGTGGGATTCCCTAAGGAAGTTGTGTCTGACAGGGGCACAAACTTCATGACTGCGTACATGAAGTCCATGTGGGATGAGCGTGGAGTGACCTACCGGTTTACCACCCCTTATCATCCTCAATCCAAAGTGCTTGTTGAGAGATTCAATGAGACCCTTAAAGGCATGATTAGTGGCCTGATTGAATCCATGAGGCGTAAGTGGGACGTCCTCTTACCATGCCTGCTGTTTGCTTAAAGGGAGGTGCCCCAGAAAGGGGTGGGGTTCAGCCCCTTTGAACTTCTCTATGATCACCCTGTCAGGGGACCTCTGAGCATAATTAAAGAGGGCTGGGAGAAAGCTCCCAAGACGCCTCCACAGGATGTGGTCAGCTACATGCTGGCCCTCCGCAACAAAACCCAATGCTTCTGGAAGCAGGCCAAGAGTAACCTCGAGGCCAGCCAAGAGGTGATGAAGAAGTGGTATGACTGGAAGACCACTCTGGTTGAGTTCTCACCTGGAGACAAGGTTTGGGTGATGGAGCCAGTAGAGCCCAGGGCTCTCCAGGACCGCTGGTCTGGCCCATTTGAGATTAAGGAGCGTAAAGGAGAGGCCACTTACCTAGTGGACCTCAAGACCCCTCGGCACCCCCAAGGGTCCTCCATCATAACAGACTCAAACCTCACTTTGAGAGGTCTGAGGTCAGTATGCTCCTAGTCACAGATGAGGGCATGGAAGACGAGGGTGAACCTCTACCCGACCTCCTCATTGCAAAAAGAAGGTGATGGGTCAGTGGAGGGTGTCATTCTCTCTGACTCCCTGACTCTAAACCAGAGAGGAGACTGCTATGAGATGTTAGAGCAGTTCTCTTCCCAGTTTTCCCTTACTCCTGGACTTACCTATCTATGTGTCCATGACATTGACACAGGCGACAGTCCCCCTGTGAAGAACAAAATCTACAGATTGTCGGATAAGGTGAAGGCCAGCATCAAGGAGGAGGTCTCAAGATGTTGACCTTAGAGGTTATTGAGAAATCCAGTAGTCCCTGGGCCAGCCCTGTGGTGCTGGTACCTAAGGCTGCTGTCTCTGGTGGAAGCCAGAACTCCGGTTCCTTGTGGACTACGGGGTCTCAACTCAGTCACACGGACTGACGCTCACCCCATCCCCCGACCTGATGAGCTTGTTGGCAGGCTAGATGCTGCCAAGTTCCTGAGTACGTTTGATCTTACATCAGGGTACTGGCAGATCGCCCTGACTGAGGGAGCTAAAGAGAAATCTGCATTTTCCACACCTGATGGTCATTACCAGTTCTGGGTGATGCCCTTTGGTTGAAAAATGCCCCCGCTACCTTCAAACGGTTGGTTAACGGGGTCCTAGATGGCAAGGATGCCTACTGCGCAGCCTACCTAGATGACATAGCTGTCTATAGTTCCAGCTGGGAGGAACACCTGCTCCACCCCAAGGAGGTGCTTCAGGCTCTGCAAAAGGCAGGCCTGACCATCAAGACTAGTAAGTGCCAGATTGGGCAGGGTTCTGTGGTGTACTTGGGACACCTAGTAGGTGGTAGCAAGGTGCAGCCACTCCAGGCCAAGATTGAAACTATCAAGGCCTGGCAACCACCTAGAACACAAACTGAAGTGAGAACCTTTTTAGGCCTCACTGGAGACTACCGTAGGTTTGTCAAAGGTTATGGTACCATTGTGTCACCCTTGACAGAGCTTACATCCAAAAAGCAACCTAGGTTGGTGAATTGGACATAGGCTTGCCAGAAAGCCTTCGATTCTCTGAAGGAAGCCATGTGCACAGCCCCCGTGCTCAAGGCCCCTGACTACTCCCAGGAATTTATTGTGCAGACAGACGCTTCAGAGCATGGCATAGGGGCTGTTCTAGCACAGCTAAATGAGGAGGGCTCAGACCAACCAGTAGTCTTTATTAGCAGAAGACTATTACCACGGGAACAGAGGTGGAGTGCTATTGAGAGAGAAGCATTTGCTGTGGTATGGGCACTGAAGAAGCTAAGACCCTACCTGTTTGGGTCTGACTTCCTGGTTCAGACAGACCACAGCCCCCTCAGATGGCTCATGCAGATGAGCGGTGAGAATCCTAAACTGTTGAGGTGGTCCATTTCCCTACAGGGGATGGGCTTTACGGTGGAGCATCGCCTGGGGATTGACCACGCCAACACTGATGGCCTCTCCAGATACTTCCGCCTTAGCAATGAGAGCTCCCAGGAGGTTGGGCAGCTCTCCCCACTTTCAGCTGGGGGGGCACATGTTAGATCTGACAGCCTTAGAGTGGTCACCCCTAACTTTTTGCCTGCCTCCCTCCACTTTTTGAATACTGCTTTTTCTGGTTTTTAGACTCTGCGACTTTACCACTGCTAACCAGTGCTAAAGTGCATATGCTCTCTCCCTTTAAACATGGTAACACTGGATCTTACCCAATTGAACTATTTAATTTACTTATAAGTCCCTAGTAGAGTGCACTATGTGTGCCCAGGGCCTGTAGATTAAATGCTACTAGTTGGCCTGCTGCACTGATTGTGCCATCCAGTTAAGTAGCCCCTTAACCTTGTCTCAGGCCTGCCATTGCAAGGCCTGTGTGTGCGGTTTCACTGCCAATTCGACTTGGCATTTACAAGTACTTGCCAAGCCTAAAACCCCCCTTTTTCTACACATAAGACACCCCTAAGGTATGCCCTATGTAACCCATAGGGCAGGGTGCTGTGTAAGCAAAAGGCAGGGCATGTACCTATGTAGTTTACATGTCCTGGTAGTGTAAAACTCCTAAATTTGTTTTACACTGCTGTGAGGCCTGCTCCCTTCATAGGCTAACATTGGGGCTGCCCTCATACATTGTTTGAGTGGTAGTTGCTAATCTGAAAGGAGTAGGAATGTCATATTCAGTATGGCCAGAATGGTGATATAACATCCTGCTGACTGGTGAAGTTAAATTTAATATTACTATTTTAGAAATGCCACTTTTAGAAAGTGAGCATTTCTCTGCACTTAAATCTTTCTGTGCCTTACAATCCACGTCTGGCTGGGTTTCGTTGACAGCTCCTTGTGCATTCACTCAGACGCACCCCAAACACAGGATACTTAGCCTCACTTGCATACATCTGCATTTTGAATGGGTCTTCCTGGGCTGCGAGGGTGGAGGGCCTGCTCTCACACAAAGGACTGCCACACCCCCTACTGGGACCCTGGCAGACAGGATTGAACTAAAAGGGGACCTGGTGCACTTCTAAGCCACTCTTTGTATTCTCCCCCACTTCAAAGGCACATTTGGGTATATAAACAGGGCCTGTGCCCCTACCAACTCAGACACTTCCTGGAGAAGAAACTTGTAACCAGAACCTGCATCCTGCCAAGAAGAACTGCCTGGCTGCCCAAAGGACTCACCTGACTGCTTTCTGGGAAGGACTGCTGCCTTGCTGTTGCCCTGCTGCCTTGCTGCTCTCTGGCAGTGGTGAAGAAGTGCTCTCCAAGGGCTTGGATAGAGCTTGCATCCTGTTCCCTGAAGTCTCAGGACCAAAAATACTTCATCTCTACAAGAAGGACTCCTTGTCCGCCAAAATTCGACGCACAGCCTGCCAGAAACGACTCACAGCTTGCACCTCGGTGAAAATTTCACTGCACGCTGATCCGGAATGACGCAGCCCGACTTCGCAATGAGAAGATCGATGTAGCACCAGTGTAGCGACCGGAAATACAACGCACGGCCCACTGGAATGACACACAGCCGAACCGGAACGACGCAGCCCGACTTCCAGAGAGGAATTGACGCAGCGCCTGCCGTGCGGTAGGAAATTCGACTCAATGCCCACCGAATCGACTCAGCTCCTGTGACTTCATCCTGCTAGTGCAGGAAATCCACGCATTGTCCCCGGGGCGTCTGAAAACCCCGCAACCCGAAGAGGATCCACGATGACGAGCACCGGAAATCATCGCGCAGCCATCCCTGCGTGAAAACTAAATGACGCATCGCCGTGTGCGGCCAGAGAAATCGACGCACACCCCTTTGTTTCCACGCATCTTGTCCTCTGTGGCTCTTTGCGGAGATTTTTCACGTGAACCAGGTACTTTGTGCTTGAAAAAGACTTTGCTTGCCTTTAAAAGACGTAAGACACTTTATATCACTTTTTCAGTGATACCTCTACATTTACATATTGCATCTTTGATCGTTTTGACCTGCATTTATCCAGAGAAATATTATATATTTTTCTAAACACTGTGTGGTGTATTTTTGTGGTGCTATATTGTGTTACTGTAAGATTTATTGCACAAATAATTTACACATTGCCTTCTAAGTTAAGCCTGACTGTTTAGTGCCAAGCTACCAGAGGGTGGGCACAGGATAATTTAGATTGTGTGTGACTTACCCTGACTAGAGTGAGGGTCCTTGCTTGGACAGTGGGTAACCTGACTGCCAACCAAAGACTCCATTTCTAACACCAACGAAAGTTCAGAATTAATAAAAAGATCACCAAAAATATGGAAGTAGAAAAAAGTCCAAAAAGAGAAAGAGCAAAATCACAAAGACAAGAAGTATGTGGTCACGTAATGGTCTGCCCTGAAAACGGTAGTATACACTTAATCACTGTATGTCAAAAACAAATATAGGTCCACTCCCAACCGCTGATCACCAATGTTAGAAATGGGGTCTCTGATTGGCAGTTAGTTTGCACTCTGTCCAAGCAGGGACCCTCACTCTAATCAGGGTAAAGGAGAAACAAAACTGGTTAACCCCTGCTCACCCCCTTGGTAGCTTGGCACGAGCAGAAAGGCTTAACCCTAGAAGCAATGTGTAAAGTATTTGTACCAACACACAAAGGAATACAGTGAAAACAATCCAAAATGGATACCACACCAGTTTAAAAAAATAGGTAATATTTATCTAAATCAAACAAGACCAAAATGACAAAAATCCAACATACACAAGTCACAATATGAATTTTAAAAAGAATAAGAGTCTTAATCCATATAAAACAGTGAGAACGCTGTTGTCACACAAAGTACCTGGTTAGCATCAAAAATAAAGCCACACAGGGGAGCGAGTGTCGAAAAAGGCCAGCGATGTGACGATTTCTCACTCACAAGCGAGACCGTGCGTCATACCTTCTGCGGTCAGGTTGGCGTGCGTTGTTTTCTCTCTCCCACAAGAGAGCGATCCATCAATTCCCAGATGGGCACCTCGAGACCAGGCAGGCTTTGCGTTGATTTTTCACGCCCAATGATGTTGCTTTTGAAATCCGGTCACACGGTGTCAGGAAACCGCACTGCGTGGGGCTTGCTTTGGAATCAGCAGCCGCAAGCGAGTGTTGGCCGTCGTTCCTCCATCCGCGATTCGCCGATCTCCCAGCCACGATGTAGGTGGAGTGTCGATTTTAGCCACAAGGCCAGCAGCACATTATTTATCAGTTGTGGATGGTGTGTCAAAAATGTCCCCGAACATCGGTCTTTGCGTGTATTTCTGTCCTTTTCCACCAGCTTTACCTTTCAAGGGCCCAGACACAAGCTAGGGCACCACTTGGCAGGGCAGTAGTCTCAGCAGGGAGTCCAGGTGCTGGCAGAGAGAAGTCTTTGATGTTCCTGAGACTTCAACAACAGAAGGCAAGCTCAGTTCAAGCCCTTGGAGGTTCTTCATCAGTTGGAAGTCACACAAAAGTCAGTTCTTTGTCCTCTCTCAGGCAGAAGCAGCTACTGCAGGCGAACCCAGCAAAACACAGCCACAGGCAAAGGGGCAGTACTCCTCCTCCAGCTCTCCAGCTCTTCTCCTTGTCTGAGGTTCCTCTTGAATCCAGAAGTAATCTGCTTTTCGGGGAGCTTGGGTCCAATACTTATACCCTCTTCTGCTTTGAAGTTGGCAAACTTCAAAGGGAAGTCTCTCTTGTTTGCAAGATCCTGCCTTGTCCATGCCAGGCTCCAGACTCACACCAGGGGATTGGAGACAGCATTGTGTGAGGGGAGGCACAGCCCATTCAGGTGTAAGTGACCACTCCTCCCTTCCCATCCAGCCCAGATGGCTCATCAGGATATGCAGGCTACACCCCAGCTCCCTTTGTGTCACTGTCTAGAGGAGATTTACAAACAGCCCAACTGTCAGTCTGACCCAGACAGGGAATACACAACCAAGCAGAGTCACAGAATGGTTTAAGCAAGAAAATAAATGCCTACTTTCTAAAGGTGGCATTTTCAAACTAACATCCTGAAAAACAACTTTACTAAAAAGAAGTATTTTTAAATTGTGAGTTCAGAGTCCCCAAACTCCATATTTCTATCTGCTCCCAAAGGGAATATGCATTTAATAATATTTAAAGACAGCCCCTATGTTAACCTATGAGAGAGATAGGCCTTGCAACAGTGAAAAGTGAATTTAGCAGTATTTCACTGTTCAGACATGTAAAACACATCAGTACACATTCCACCTTTAACATACATTGCACCCTCCCATGGGGCTACCTAGGGTCTACCTTAGGGGTGCCTTACATGTAGAAAAAGGGAAGGTTTAGGCCTGGCAAGTGGGTACACTTGCCAGGTCGAATTGGCAGTTTAAAACTGCACACACAGGCACTGCAGTGGCAGGTCTAAGCCAGGTTTACAGGGCTACTCATGTGGGTGGCACAACCAGTGCTGCAAGCCCACTATTAGCGTTTGATTTACAGGCCCTAGGCACCCCCAGTGCACTTTACTAGGGACTTACTAGTAAATCAAATATACAAATCATGGAAAGCCAATTACACATATAATTTACACAGGGAACACTTACACTTTAGCACTGGTCAGCAGTGTTAAGTGTGCAGAGCAAACAAAACAGCAAAAACAGAGTCCAGCACCCAGAAACAACCGGGGAAGCAGAGGCAAAAAGTTAGGAGAGACCACGCCAAGGATGCCAAGTCTAACAGTGGCGCATTAGGGCAATAAATGGGAGGCTGTTGGGCAAAAAAGACAAGAGCCAAAAAGCTTTGAAGTTGAAGGTCTTTATTCCTCTACTGTGCCCAACTCATTCCCATCCCTGGCACATCCCTCGTGGCTTCCCAGAGGCCCAGCACTAGGATGAGGAATGCAGACTGTCCTCCCAACACAGCAATGCCACTGAGCTTATTACAGGAGAAGCCACTCACCCTAGCGGAAGCTTGGGACATCACTGCTAGTTGAGCTACAGCAACATGAACTTGTTCCATCGGCCACACAATAGGTATTCCTTATAAAGATCATTTTGAATACTTCATATTTACTAACAGCAAGTGTTAACCATAAACAGAGCCTGATGCCAGTCGGCCTCCTCTAAAAACATTTTAAAAGGGTGCATCACCAGAAAAGTGGCCTGCATGTTAGTGATGAGTTGCAGCAGACAGCCAGGTTTGTAGATGTGATGCTCACATCGAGGTCTACTCAGGTGGCAGGTAACTGATGCCCTTCCGAAGCACTTTCCAACAGTTGATAAATGACCCTAGTGGACAATGCACCTCTGACAGACTAACTATGGCGAAAACCATTTATTCCAACAGGACTCTGCTATGAGATACTGGAGGGACAATGGCGCCCCTGCAGAGAAGCTCATTCTCGGGGTCCCGTTTTATGGACAAACCTTCAAACTCTCATCCTCAGACACCGGAGTTGGGGCCCCAATCTCAGGGCATGGAGCTGTAAGCCCTTACATAACGGAAGGCAGCATGTGGCCCTATTATGAGGTAAGTCCATGCTGTGTGAAACACCCAAATGCATGGGGTGATCCTACAGTGTGGCTGATAGCGGGAAATGTGTTGTACCATGAGGGGGGGAGGGTTGTGTCAAGTCTCTCAGCTCCTGGTTGTAGCTGGACAGCCTGTAGTGATCCTGTAACACAGGGGATTCACCGTCCAATCATCACACACAACCAACAATGTTTACGAAGGAATTCCACCAGCCAAACATGCACATGAGAAATCATCATTGGTGAAACTTTAATTGTACTTGGTTTATTCTGGGTCCCTGCACCAGTTACGTGAAAGGGAAAGGGCTGGATAAACATTATCTTGTGCCTCAGCTATAATATGCCTCTTGTTCCCGCTCGTGCCCTTCTGCTGCTCCATTACTTTACCAGCTCAGGACTAAAACTAATTTGTCTTCTTTCTTTGGTTGAGTGCCTTTCTTAGTTCTTGTAAGAATATCATTCTGTCCCTATTCTTCTCATTTTGTTAAGAACCAGTGTCGCTATTTTTTAAGATATTCGGGGCCATATTTATACTTTTCGACGCAAAATTGCGCTAACGCAGTTTTGCGTAAAAAAAATTAGCGCCGGCTAACGCCATTCTGAAGCGCGATGCGGGCGCCGTATTTAATCAATGACGTTAGCCGGCGTTAGCCGCCGGCGCTGCCTGGTGTGCGTGGAAAAAAACGACGTACTCCAGGCAGCGCCGGCGTAGGGGGATATGGAGCTTGGGCGCCAAAAAATGGGGCAAGTCAGGCTGAGGCAAAGTTTTCGCCTCAACCCGATTTGCGCCATTGTTTTCGACTCCCAACCCCCAAAGAAATGACTCCTGTCTTAGCAAAGACAGGAGTCATGCCCCCTTGCCCAATGGCCATGCCCAGGGGACTTCTGTCCCCTGGGCATGGTCATTGGGCATAGTGGCATGTAGGGGGGCACAAATCAGGCCCCCCTATGCCACAAAAAAAAAATAATAATAATACTTACCGGAACTTACCTTAATGTCCCTGGGATGGGTCCCTCCAGCCTTGGGTGTCCTCCTGGGGTGGGCAAGGGTGAAGGGGGTGTCCCTGGGGGCATGGGAGGGCACCTCTGGGCTCCTTCCGAGCCCACAGGTCCCTTAACGCCTGCCTTTTCCAGGCGCTAAAAAACGGCGCAAAAGCAGCCATACGTCATTTTTTTTGACCCGCCCACTCCCGGGCGTGAATTTTGCCCGGGAGTGTAAATACGGCGCACATGCCTCGGAGTCAATTTTTTCGACGGGAACGCCTACCTTGCATATCATTAACGCAAAGTAGGTGTCCATGCTAAAAAATGACGCAAACTCCATGGACTTTGGCGCTAGACGCGTCTAACGCCAAAGTATAAATATGGAGTTCGTTTTGCATCGGAATTGCGTCAAAAAAAACGACACAATTCCGGTGCAAACAGAGTATAAATATGCCCCTCAATGATTTCACCTAAGAATACAGAGCGAACTTTGGATAAACTTCCATTCACCAAAGTCATAAATTCAAATATTTATTCACAAGCTTTGGCCCTAAATACATGTTTCTTCTGGACACTTCCACTGTCATTAAATCTTTGCTGACATATTAGCAAAGTCCTGCTCTGCAGGTATTGATAGTATATCACAGAAAAAAACATGGTGACATCAGATTTGGTCGCACTATGGACATTAACATCCACTGCTACGTGTCATTGCCAGCCACCTGTTCGTCACAGGGAACGAATTGAGAGGATCTTAGCTGAAAGGTGGGTGAAATATATGAATCCTATAGTATGCCTATGGATTTGGGGAATAATGTTTAAAGGCACCTTGTACAGCCAACATCCAAATAAGTATCTGTTGCAGACTAAGTTCACAGTCAGTGTTGTTTTGGCCCCACTGGGGCACTTCTGTTTTGAGGCATTATGCTCATGCCTGCCCCTCATTGCCTCCCTCTTCTTCACCAGATCTGCCAATTTCGAAAAGGGGCTACAACAGTTTGGATCGAAGAGCAGAAAGTGCCTTATTCCTATAAGGGGGCTGAGTGGGTCGGATATGACAACATTGAGAGCATAAAGTTAAAGGTAAGACCCTCAGAGATGCCTGACTCACAAAAGGTTTGCCCAGGGTATGGGGTTGGACTTTCTCATATGATGCATCTTGTGTTCTTGTAACACATGTACAATCTTTGGGAATATTAGAGCAAATAAGAGTCGATATTTTTGCAGCAATAACTAAGATGTTGGATTATTTGTGGTGGGTGACTGCACACTTCAAAGACTATTCGCAACTCATCCCAGGGTGAGCCTTCAAAGTCACTAAATTAATCTGAGCATGATCCCCTGGTAGGTCTAGCACACCACAGACAGCCTCAACATAGGCCAAAGTGTAAAGTGTTTATGCAGTACCAAAGCAATAAAAAAGTCAAAACAGCAAGCAATAAAAATCCCAAACCAACTTAGAAGAATATAGTAATATTTAATATATAAAATGACACCCCAGTGACAAAAAGCAAATAAGAAGAACATGAGAAATGTGTAGGAAACTGACCCCCCCACTTTTTGCCTGATATTTGATGCTAACCTGACTGAGTGTGTGTTGGGACCCTGCTAACCAGGCCCCAGCACCGGTATAATTTCCCTAAAATGGTACCATGGTTTCCACAATTAGCACACCTCTGGTGCACAGATCAGTCCCTTGTAAAAGGTACCAGGGGCCCTGTGGCCAGAGAGGGTCCCTAAAGGCTGCAGCAAATAATATGCCATCCTAGGGGACCCCTCACCAAACACATGCACACTGCCATTGCAGTTGTGTGTGTAGGTGAGGAGAAAAAGGTAAAGTCGACATGGCATCCCTTGCTGGGTGCCACGCCCCAAACCACTACCTGTGGCATAGGTAAGTCACACCTCTAGCAGACCTTACAGCCCTACGGCAGGGTGCACTATACCACAGGTGAGGGCATAGCTGCAAGAGCAATATGCCCCTACAGTGTCTGAGTCCATTCTTAGACCCTGTAAATGCAGTGTGGCCATATTGAGTACATGGGCTGGGAGTTTGTCATCAAGAACGCCACAGCTCCATGATGGCTTTACTGAAGACTGGGAAGTTTGGTATTAACCTTCCCAGCTCAATAAACCCATACTGATGCCAGTGTTGGATTTAAAGAAAAATACACACAATTTCACCCAACCCTCTAGTGTAAGGCTGATGGTAAAGTGCCAGCCTGCAACTAACAGACAATCGTCTGACCCCATGGGGTGAGAGCCTTTGTGCTCTCTGGGGTCAGGGACAAAGCCTGCTCTGGGTGGAAGTAATTCACACCTACCCCCTACAGGAACTGCAACACTTGGTAGTGAGCCTCAAAGACTCCTGCCTTTTGTTACACTGCCCTAGGGCACTCCAGCTAGTGGCGATGCCCACCACCCCTGACCAAGCCCCACTTTTGGTGGCAGGTCAGGTGGGAAAATTAATAAACACAAGGAGGAGTAACCACCTCAGCTGGGACCACCCCCAGGGTGCCCAGAGCTGTGGTGACCCCCTCCTTGCAGAATCCTCCATCTTGTTTTAGAGGAGGGTAGCCAATAGGATAAAAAATGTGCCTTCCTCCCCAAAGGTAATGGGCACAGAAAGGGTCTAGCCACCCTCATGGACAGTAGCCATTGGCTACTGCCCACTGACCACTGTAACACCCTTGAACCTTGTTCTTCAGATTCCTGGCGGCCTGAAAAGAAGAAGGACTGAAGAGCCACACCAGCAGCGAATACTCCAGACGAAAACTGACTTATCCCCAGCCCTACTGGCCTGTCTGCAGCTTCAAGACTCCTGCTACAAAAAGGCGATACATCCTGCAAGACCAGCAACCTCTACAAACCTCCAGAGGACTTCCTGCCTACCAAAGGACCAAGATCTCATGAGGACAGTGGCCTTGTCCACAAACCTCCAAGAAGGACTCCAGAACCTCCCAGGATCCGCAAGTCCTGCCCACTCTGCACCCGATGCCCACGGCCCATGTCCAGGTGGCCCACCAGTCCAGAGAAGGTCCCCATGCATTTCCAACCTCAAGTTCACACTATGTTAACCCCTCATGACCAACACGATGATGCCTGCAGCCTACATCCAGAGGACCCCCCTGACTATAACCTAAACCTGTGAAGATTTCTCGATGCCTAAAGGTACCCCTGCAACCGCAGGTCCCTGGCCATGGGGAACCCAACAACCTCCAGTGGGCTCTCTACTTACCTGTCCAGCCATTGGTTTTCTTCAACCGATTCCTGCGACCAAGCCTGCAGCCTCTTTGTGACCCCTGGGGTTCCTCCATTGAAAAACATTGGGCACCTGGTCGCCCTCGTGCAGCTGAGGGTGTGTGTTTGGTGCTGACCTGTGGCCCCCCAGTGCTGATCTAAATGCTCCACGTCTGTGCCCTGAAGTGCAGGTACTTGCAAGCTGTTTCTTTCTAAGTGCCCCCAGTCTCCATAGGATTCGATTGGGTGCCTGACACTAACTTTGACCTCTCCACTCAGCCGGGCCCGTGTTGCTGTAGGTGCACCCTTGGTGTCTTCCTAAAGTTTGCCCTTTGCCCTGTGGACACCTTAACCCCTGAAAACTGGGATCGTAATTTCAGTACTTACCTGCAAATTGTGTTGTTACCTTTCCTCCCATATGACTGCATTGCTTTCTATGAGAAATTGCAGTGTCTACTTTTGAAATTGAAGAGTATTACTTACGTGAAAACTGTTTTATCTGTGAATTCTAAACAAAGTGCATTTGATACTTGAAAGTGATGCATTCTTGAAACTGTACTTACCTGTAACAACACTCCTTTTGATTCTAGAAATACAGTAACAAAGTATACTTTTTATACATAAACATTGGCCTGGAGTTAGTCAGTGATGCACCAATCAGGATCGTTCTGAAGACTTTATCTTTTGACTTAGTTGTTTACGTTTCAACCAACCACAGCAGTTCACTTGTAAGGCCCCAGGACTTCAGGGGAGGCACTTAGAGACTCACAGGTTAATAGGCAGAGGGCAATAGCAGGGTCTAGTCTAGTTCGAGTTGCCTGTGATCAGCTAAGTACTTCCAGGAAAAAGCCTCTTGTAGCTCGTTGCCTCACTGTAGGCCCACAAGAGGTCAGGCAACTGACTATTGGAGTACACCTCCTTGTCTTGGGCGCAAGAGGGAGCATATGCCGCTCTCTTGTGATCCTATGCAGGTCCGGAAGGTGTTCTGAGGAGGGTACTTTTACATGCCACATTTTTGCCTGGCAAAGCTGGTGGGGGTAACTCCTACGCATTCCTGTCCAATGAGGTAAAAGATTCTGGGGGCAACCTTACCCACTTTTCTAGTAGCTCCTGTTTGCCTTACTGCAAGCAGGCTCAAAATGCAATGTGTCAGGGCACTTTCAAATGGTTAAAGTCTTCAGCCACACTAAACTTTGGCTGTCAGGACTGGTGTTGTGGGAGCGAAGTGTATTAAGGACCTACTGGTGTCTTCTCACATCTAGCACTAAATTCCAGTTTGCAGCAGGCACTGTGCTCACAACAAAACTATAACAGAAGTCTGGTTGGACAAAGGAAGGGTCCTTTAGCAACAAGACAGTGGATACACAAAAATTGTCCTGACATCCTATTCTCTTCCTTCCAAGTGTTGCCCAAATGTAATTTGCGGTTAAATAGACATGTCAAGCAGGATTTAACAGGGTGGCTTCCAAAGATGCCCACAGTCCCCACTCTGAATATTCGGTTGAATTTAGAGGAGTAATTTCTCCACTTTCTGGTCAGCCTAATGTTTGCTCCTAGGAGGCATTTTACACCACATTCACACCTATTTAAGGCTGATAATAGAGAGAGAAGCTGGAGAGCGTATGCAAACTAGCCTCCAGGACCATCATGGAGGTAAAAGGTGACTTTTTAAAAAAAGTTATGTTTTGGTAATATGTACTAAAAATCCGACTTTACCATTGATTTGGATTTTTAATAATTATTTAAAATAGTAGTTTCATTATTTTTCAAGCAGTCTTGTTCCTGCGATATATACAATATTGGTATTTTAATCTGTACTCTGGTTTTCTTCATAAGACAGCTAGGCCTGCAACAGTGAAAATAGCATTTTGGGCCTTTGTCACTGTGGAAACATGATAATATTTGTTTTCCAAATCTACCAGTTCTAAACACCATGCAATTTTGTGGTCTACAGGGGTTACAGAGGGGTGACTTACTAATATTTAAAAGGGAGGTTTTTACCAGTTAAAATGGGTTATTTTGACAGCTTGTACCAGGGGTTTTACAGTGCAGTAGTCAGTAGGCCTGAGGCCATGCTTACACTGCCAATGTAGTGGGTGGCACAATAGGTGCTGCAGTCCATAAGAGGGCAATTAAAGTCCATTTCCAGGGTGCACTTTCTGAACCCCATACTAGTGACACACAGGCATGTTAAAGATACCAAACAGGACTCAGCCAATTGAATCATTTTTGAAGGGGTGAGCACACATACGTTAGTTAGTAGTGGTTTGTGGGTTGAAGTGCAGATAGCTGTGCAACCAGCAAAAATAGGGTCCAGCATAAGACAGAAAATGTGATGTGACCAACGAGAAAAGGCAGATTTCCTACGAAACAATCAATTAAAAAACATAAAAATATAACAAAACACCAAAAAATAACTAAAGGATGTCTGTGACCAGGACCGATCTGACTAACATGGTGGTTATTCCAATCTTGGCTTTCCTTTAACAGACCATGCATATCCAGTGACTGAAGGGAGTCAAGAATGTCACTTCAAGAATACATTTTTGTAAAAGGAAAGCCAAGGACTGAAACATGGAGATATCTAGGAACCCTACTCTGTGAGCTCAGCAGGGCTCGGTGCCAAAATAATATTGACTTGAAAGTGGGTTATCGATAGCAGAGCTTCCGATGCCACATGCCACTAATGTTCCTTTTCCGTTTGGTAGGTAGAGTATCTGAAGGCGAAAGGATTTGGGGGGGCCATGGTGTGGGCCTTGGACATGGATGACTTCACAGGGACCTTCTGCAACGAGGGAAAGTACCCACTTCTGCAGGCCCTCCATGCTGAGCTGAACCCCGGTAATGACAGATGTTTTGATACTTTGATCACTTAAAGCTGTGACAGAAATACTGCTTTCAAAGTGTGTGTATTTATGTATTATTTTGACATCTCAACGGGTTCAATGCAATAAGACAAAATTCAGGGTTTTAGTGCTAGATCTAATTCCTAAATTTGTGACCAGCACAGTCGTCCATTTACATCCGTACAGATGAATGGCCCTAATTGTCATGCAACAGACTGAGCCGGGCCTCTGGGCTTTTTCTATCCAGTTACTTGTTCAGGGTTCAGAATTTTCTACAGGACAGCTTGTCCCTGTTTTTATCTGTCGTCAGCCGTCACGATATGGCCCCCAGAACTGGAAGTTCTACTCCATATGGCACCCGTGTGGCTGGTACACTGGAAATAATCTTAGTTGTGTTGGCAAGACATAACTGAGACACCACATCACCGTCACCAGGAATACTGTGTTGTGCGGCTGTTTTAAGGTAACTCTGAGGGAGATAGCATGTCAAATAAACATCTGCTAATTCTACTCTCCTGCCACGCGTGATATTCTAGGTGCCTGCTTGATGTTTTAAATCTATTCATTCGGTATTCGCTGTACAAAAACCTTATAGGCAGGATATGTGGCATATTGGACCCAGAAGGTGAGAATCGGAGGGCCCGTTTCCCCAGCTGACTACGTTGTACGATTTTGGCTAAACCACGTGACCCAGTATTCTAAGCGAACACTTGGAGGATTTATAAACAGGCCGAGTGTCTGTAGTTAGTGCTATTCAAACCATTTACATTCAGTTTATTCAGATCTCTCCCCAGCAGCATGAGTTGCGCAAGATGTTTTCAACATCACATGCTGTTTCTTGTGGTCGCCAACATTTCCCATTGAGAAATTTCCTGTTAGATGAGGAGAGTTCTACATTACTACATGCAGCGCAAACTGGAGGGGAGAAAAACCTCAAACAAACAGGAGTTCGGGCGGGGGCAGAACACTTTAGACTTTGACAAGTAAATGCTAAAATTTTCTTGTTCGGGGCTAGACATAGATGGCAAAGGTAGACATTTAGGGGAAAAAGAGAAAAACAACAGAACAGTAAGAACAGGCTCAGAATAACTGAAAACTGGCTTAAAATAAGGAATATATCACTTCAGACTTCAAGGTGTCTTTCTTCTAAATGTATGATTACTTTCCAGTGTCTGTCAGAGCCTTTTTCGAATTTTATTCTACACGTGGACACAACACATCTCTCCTTTGTTGAGCTCAAAACTTGGCAGGGCAAACCGACAAATCCGTCTTACAGGAAACTGTTAGATGTGCTCAGTCTCTTTCTTACACCCATTATTTCTCCATCATTTCCTATCCTGCACGCGGTTAGCCTGGGCGTTTTCAAGCGCAAACACAGCTAGCATGTCTTTTAGGGAAGCAGTGCTGTTCACAGCCGCCATTCTTGCAGTGTTGGCATGTTCCACAGATCGGTATTGTTTGGGCATTCTAGAACTTTTCTGTTACCCCAAGTTTTCTCTTCTGTCAAGTTGTCTGATAGCAGGTTCAAGAGGTTTTAGGCCCTCCTGGCGTTTTAGCTCACTGCTCTTTGCATTACGCTTTCTGTAATTCTGTATTTGTACCAGGAAACGTAAAATTACAATTCCCAGTATGAAAGGTGGGTGGATCTAAGAAGACAGAACCGTCTGAAACTAAATTGCTCCCACGCTACCAAATCACGGCCACAACTCGCTCATAGATTGTATCATACAAATGCTCCCCACCGTGAACAGCGGTATTGTGACAACCTCAAAATGCAGTTTATTCCTTTCAGAGAAACACTGAAGAACATTCACTAGAGTTCATGAGTCTGCCACCCACAGGATGAAGTGGGCTCAGAAGTCAAGTACAACCTGGGCGCTTATCAAAATGTATTTTTAAACTGCAACCCTCTTAACACTTACAATGCTGCATTTGACATAAGTAAATGCAAGGTCATAAATAATGCTTGAATTTTCATTATCTCATTAAATGTCCAACATGAGTCCCTCAAATGCCTCAAAGATGTATTCTGGTCTTCGGACATAAAACCTAGGTGAAGTTCCCTCATGTTCCACTATGCTTGTGATAAAGCCTGTGCTTCTGCTGCCCTCCCTCAAAAGCTGGGACCCTTTAAATAAAGCAAACTGAGAGGCACAGGTGCATGAGATCCTATGACAGAGGGGAAGGTAGGTGGTGGCCTGTTAGGGGAGGGCACTCCTGAAGAAAACTGCTTGGACTGCCTCATCTGTGGCAACATGTTGGTGAGAAGAGAGGGAGAGTGTGTGTATTTGTTAGACCTGGATGCATGAGCAGGATGATCTACACAGTGCTTAATTTGTAAATAAAAACGTGCTGGTGTCCAAAGCCCTCCTCTTAAACATGTGGCTGCTGCAATTGAATGTGCGAACACGGAATACTGAGGCAGCATAATCCTGAAGACATCTCGGGCCTCTTCGATCCATTTACATTCAATCTTCAATCCATTTACAGACACTTGCTGCTCCTTCAGAGCACACTTGCAGCTTTCTGCTTTCTCCCTTTGTGATGCTTTTTCGTTTTTCTCTTCCTCCGTTTTTCCCTTTTGCTCGCAGTAAATGCTTGAGGCAGAAAAATAAGTTCTGGCCCTCAAAAATAAGTGCTGGTGCTCTGCACCGGAAACAACAAGCACAAATTAAGCACTGGATGTACATCAATCAAAGATTAAAGCTGTACCTCAAATCATCCTACATAGTGAAGCATCTTGTGCCAAAGCACAACTGCCACAAGCACATACTGGCTGTTAGGTCCTACTAAATCTTTCATTCTGACATGTGTGGTGCACTGCCAGACAGGAGTCCAATGGGAAGGAAGATAGAGCTACAGTGGCAATTGATCCCAAATCTGGTGTACAAGTATACATAACCACACTAGAGGTATGTTCTTGTCTATATGGCTCCCTTTAGAAGGCAAAGGAAATCCCAAAACCCCACAGGTGCTGTGGAAGGAACAATCAAATGAATTTCAAATTGTATGAGCTTAAGCTATGAAGACTAGGGCGTCAATAATTACCGCCACCGGCATGGCCGTCCGGACCGCCATATGATGTTCATGGCGAGACTGCCACAGGCGGAACTCAACCACTGCCTGGCTACCTCCGCCAGGCAGCCTGGCGATGGCAGAGTTCCTTATCCGACAGGGCAGCGCTGCAAGCAGCGCTGGCCACCGGATAATGAACCTGTGTTCCCCCAGCCTTTCCCTGGTGGTTTAGCCCTCCAGGGAAAGGCTGGCGAATGGGTGCCCCGGGGCCCCTGCACTGCCCATGCACTTGGCAGGGGCCTCCGTGCACAGTCCCGTTGTGCATGTCACTGCTGCACCTGCTGCACTGCTACATTGCCTACGGCTCCATGTGGAGCCTTCGGCAATGTACAGGCCCAGCATTCTGCTGGGCCATCTGGCGGAAACACTGATTACCTCCGCCGGCCCAGCGGAATGTTGTTTATTGGGTCGGCGGGGTCTTCAACGTGCTGGCGGTCGTTGTTTCGACCGCCAGCACCGAACTCGGAGGGATTTCCCGCTGAGATCGTAATGCGGGCATAGATGCCGAGAGATTAGTTACATTTATGAATGTGTACAACAGACACAGAAAGAACAATGTAGTTCACTATAACTCTACATCCCATCACAGTATTGCAATACATATTTGTCAGTAAGTCAAAGGTAGTCTCCAGTGGAAGAAATGGATGCAGTCAGGTCACCAATCCATGAAAATATAAATGAGAGTACCAACTTGCATTGACACAAAACAATTATGTTAATTATTGTGATGTTGCATACCTACCACACCCTTTATTTTAATTGGAAAAGGACTATTTTACAATAATAAATGGAAGATACGAAGGAGACTGGGAAAAATGGTACTCACAGTGAAATAATCAATCATTGGACTTACTAATTAGATAGGCTCTATATAGTACGAAATTCAAAATGACAGTTAAATCTAGGCCAGATGTGACCCTGGGACCTATGAGGTGAGAGGATACAACATCAAGATAAGTTTGTATCAAAATAACTCACTTTTAGGAGCATAGGGCACTGAACATATTCAAGAAGTCATGTTCTGCGGTACAAAAGCGTGATAAGGTGGTTGTGAAAACAACACGTTTATGGAGGGCTACTTATTAGAACAGTTTTGCAAAGTGTTTGATACTTTTTAGTTCATTGATTAATTTTTCAGTTTCTGGATCATATTAGACCAGAAAGAGCTACCCATGAAACAGAGTGTCCAGTGCCAATAAGGAAGGAAGTGAAAAATGCATGCAGGTTTCTATGCAATGAAAATAACTGGAGAAATTAAGGCGGTCAATATGAAAACTGGCGCTCCGGAACGCCATATAATGTTCATGGCAAGACAGCAACAGGCGGAACTCCACCACCGCCAGGCTACTGCCGCCAGGCGGTCTGGCGATGGCGGAGTTCCTTATCCGACAGGGGAGTGCTGCTAGCAGTGCTGCCCGCCGGATAATGAACCTGTGTTCCCCCAGCCTATCCTTGGCGATTTAGCCCACCAGCGAAAGGCTGGCGGAATGGGTGCCCTGGGGCCCCCATCCTCCCTCGCGCATGTCACTGCCCGATTGACGGGCCGTGATCTGCGCGATGGGTGCTGCTGCCCCCACCGCACTGCTACATTGACGACAGCTCAATGTGGAGCCGTCGGCAGTGTACAGCCCCAGCATTCCGCTGGGCCATCTGGTGGAAATGCTGTTTCCGCCCACCAGCCCAGCGGAATGTTGTTTATTGGTCCGGTGGGGTCTTCAACGTGCTGGCGGTCGTTGTTTTGACCGCCTGCACCGGGCCGAGTTCATAATGAGGGCCTTAGTCATTGTCAAGAAAGGGTGGGACATAAGATTGTGCACTGCCTTAAGATGTTTGGATCAAACGTTTGGCCATCCTATAGTGAACTGGAATGTTACGTCATAGACCAGAGAGGCTAATGTTGTGTTGTGAGTTCCCACAAACAAGCAGCAAGGCCAGCCTCACAGGAGACACAAGCTTATCTGTGGGTAACAACTAGCAAAACTAAACAGTCAGCTAAAATAAATGTTGACAAGGTCCAAAACTAGTTAATTAGATAAACACAAATAACAAGAAAATATCACAGAAATGAAAACATTAGACCAATAGATCAAAAGTAAAAGAATGAGAAAACATCCTGTAGGTAAGCATTGGAAAAAAAGGTGTTCAATGCTGTGAGTGATTAAAAAAAGTTTTTAAAAAATGTCAAAATGTCCTCCATTCCATTGTATGGGACCTAAGTGAATGACACAACAACAAACCAATGGATGAAGAAGGCGGGTTGAAAGCTAGGTATAGTATGTATGTAACATTATCAAAATCAAAGGGTCTTGGCTAATGCTGGATCTAAAACTGTTTCCTGATGGTAGGCTTTGATATAGAGAACAAACTGTGCTTGGTTGATATTGCCTGTGGATTTTATCAGCCTTATTTGCATTACTAATGGTTAAAAGGTTTTTAGGGGTAGTGACAGATTAGGAACTAAGGGTGGCCTTTGTTAAGTTTGAACATCGCACAGTATTACAGCAGTGATTTTTTTCGCACTTATGTTTACAAGGAAAGAGTAATTTGTGACACTGGGGTCGTTTGCCCAAATGCACATGAGTAGATGACAAGGAACTTGGTGAAGCATGTGTCTACTTCTTGTATTTCCCACACTTCAACAGCCATGTAGAACATTTAGTTAGTACCAAAAGAATGCATTTAACTGCCTTCCGCTGTGGGTTGAACATAAAGAACATGGTTCTGGAAACAACTCGAGGCTGTAGAACTACACCTGGCAGTTCACTATGGATGTAATTTTTCAAAACAAAGTCATGGAAGGTGAACTAAATCCTTCTTGAATTTGGCACAGTATGTGTAAAGCCTTCATAACTTTCCCCCTCTCAAATGATATAAAGATCACGTTTTCTTCCTTTCTCCTACATATTGGGGATTGTAAAGAGATCCAGGGTAGGAGATTTAGGGGGTCATTCTGACCCTGGCGGTAAAATCCGCCAGGGCCAACGACCGCGGGAGCACCGCCAACAGGCTGGTGGTGCTCCCATGGGCATTCTGACCGCGGCGGTACAGCCGCGGTCAGAAACGGAAAACCGGCGGTGTACCGCCGGTTTCCCGCTGCCCTGGGGAATCCGCCGCCATGGGGATTCCGACCCCCATACCGCCATCCTGTTCCTGGCGGTTTTGGCCGCCAGGAACAGAATGGCGGTATGGGGTGTCGTGGGGCCCCTGCAGTGCCCATGCCAGTGGCATGGGCACTGCAGGGGCCCCCGTAACAGGGCCCCACAAAGATTTTCAGTGTCTGCCATGCAGACACTGAAAATCGCGACGGGTGCAACTGCACCCGTCGCACCCCTTCCACTCCGCCGGCTCCATTCGGAGCCGGCATCCTCATGGAAGGGTGTTTCCCGCTGGGCTGGCGGGCGGCCTTCTGGCGGTCGCCCGCCAGCCCAGCGGGAAACCCAGTATACCCGCGGCGGTCTTTTGACCGCGCAGCGGTATTCTGGTGGTTCCAGCCAGGCCGGCGGCTTCTGCCGCCGGCCGGGGTCAGAATGACCCCCTTAATCTGTGCAGGAGAACCTGTTCTTGATTTCCTAAAAATGGCACCAAACGCTTTGTTGTGCTAAGTCCGCTCTCCTCCCAGCTATTTAAACTATATTTTGTCCACCATTACATGTGTATTCCTGTAAATGATGCTCAATAGTTTCTATTTTTGTGGTTCAACTTGCTTACAGTTTGTGGAGGAAATACGTGTGAACCGAGAAAGATGCACATTTCTCAAAACCATAGCAAATCCTGAATTTAACAAAATGCAATCTAGATATAGTGACAGGTTTTTGTAATGAAAATAATTGTTGAATTCACAAAATGCAAATGTAAATGGGGAAAATTGATAATTTGGTTCTACACGTCCTTAATGAAGGAAGATCTATGAAAACTAAGTACTATACTGTTTCAAACGCTTCAGGTTGAAGAGATACATTGTTTTTATAGTTTATCCAAAATTCTGTGCAACACAAAGACAACGGCGCTGTAGCTTACAATGAATTTTCACCAAGTACCAAAAAGGTATCACTTAAAATAATAAATAAATATGAATAGAAGTTGGGTATAAAGGACAGTAAAGCAGTTTTGGGTTGTACCCAAAAATCTGAGTTTAGGGATAGGTGTCAGTTATACCACTCAAAATGGTGGTACACCCATAGTGCCATGCTATTTTGAAAGGGTTTTGTGGGCGTTCACTTACAATAGGAAGATATACATGTTGCAAAAAATCAGTTGATATTACTTCTTTTGCTACGATGTTCTGCTCCCACATTTCTCCTGATACAAATGCTACTATTCAAATGTGAGTCAGCTTATCACATGGGGCAGGAAAGGCACTAAACTGCTCGATGCAGGGCATTTGCAAAAGGTGAATAATGTTAGGACTTCTGCAGTGGTGGATGGCTATAGTATTCGGACCTGTGGTTTGGCTATTCTCATTAAACACAATTTATCTGACATTTGTCAACACCAGAGACCAAGTGGAAATTCAGGCTTGTGTGTTTGAGTGAATTCAACCATCTTTCCTTAACCAGAACACCCTCGAAACATAAAAGTGCGGGTACAAAAATAATGTACATTTTGGAATTTGTGGCCAAAGTCACTTGTTCCACTATCCAGCAAAAACCGAGGTTGGTGGTAGACGTAACCAGTAAAGTGTACCTCTGTACAAGGGTAGTGCACGGAGAAACAGTGAGAATGCAACATTTGCGGTTAATGCGGTGGAGCTGAGTTCGATTTGAGGAGCAGTAGCAACTCTTACAGGTCAGATTGCACCCACAAGGTCTGTCCTTATGACATCTTATTTGATTGGATAAAAGAATATTATCTAATCAAATAAGCAGGGTAGGTAAATCTGCAAAATCTGAGAGGTATATTTTTAATTTTTTCATTTACTACCTTTTATGTGTTGCTTCTTGATGCACTCAACCTCCTGATATTCCCTTATTCTTCTTTCAGGCTGGTGCTCCAATAAGGCAGATGACCTCTATCAAGATCCTCAGAACCCAGCCAGATTCTACATCTGTAATAGCCAAAAGGGCGACAGCTTCTTCTGCCCTAAAGGGATGCTCTTCTTCGAAGCCTGCAAATGTTGCAACTGGCCTGTTCAGGGTGCATAAGACCACCACCTCCAAAACCTGTGATCAGCCAGTTCTCACTCAAAACTAATGATTAAATGGTGTCCAAAGGTCAGTGTCGTATTCCCACACCTTTTAAAAGGTACGGGCTCCATTTTTTGGTCATACAATATAGGACAACTGGTCATTTGTCTTAAATCAATTTTTGCTGCTGTCATTGAGAGAATGACTCATGGGCACAGCCTGCTGAAGGAGAGTCTGACATGTGATGGACTCTGCCTATTTCCTACGAAATTTTCAGTAACCTCGGTACACAGAGGCATCAGCATCCTGTCTCCGGCTCCTGTACTTTTTTACCTGTGTTTTAGATCAGTGTTGCTAAATCTGCATTGGAATTACATGTGATGAATACATTTGCAGTGGCTCTCCAATTACACGTTATGCATCATACATTAAGTACAGTATGAGGTGACTTTTCGCTTTTTAAGCATTATGGTACGTTTACAGTTGATGAAACAGCTTAGATTTGTTTTCGGGATGTGAACAATGCCATGGTGAACCAATAATAAAATGTCACTAATACTGCAGCAAAAAGTCAAAATACATTGATATGTCATTTTTGCAATTCTGAAATAACTAATGTTCATTACAGAACCAAACACATTTCTACCAATTATGATGTGAGAATTAACTATATGAAGTTCCAGATCGCTGTGAAATCTGTTTAATAAACTTTATACCAGACCAGTTCTTTTTACTAAGGGCACTGCTGCATAAGCTGTATAATTGTACCTAGTATCTGAGGTCAATTGCTTCCCATACCATGAAGTCAGGTCAATTACTGCAAGTGGTGGCACGCAGTGAAACTCGGCTGCACATTCCCGACAGTGCCATGTTAATGGCCTATTGTGTATTACAAAAGTGGCAAAATTAGGAGATAATTTATTAAAGATGCTATTTAATGAAATAACGTGCCCTCCAGAAGATGAAATTCAAGGAAAAACTATAATAAAAAAATAAAATATTTTTAACATGACTGTGGCTGGTGTTGTATGTCCTGTTTTTGCAAACATTAAGCAAGGCCTAAAGTGCCTGTTTCCAAAATTGTTATAAAAGTCCTTTGTCAGTAACAAAGTCCTCGAAATCAAACATTCATTAAGTATGTGATGCTGGAGTTATTCATTTTATGGATTGTGCAAACAGGTCACACTCAAGCATTCATGCTGGAAAGAAATTATGCCTGAAGCTCTGCACTTTGTGGCTACTCGATGCTCAAACAAACGCTAACACGTTTTCTCAGTTTTCTCAGTTTTTAGTACTTATCATTTTTTCTAAGGAGCTCCACAAGAAAAAAAATGGGAGACTGTAAACAATAGGTTTCAAAAAATAAACAGGACGAGGATAGTGCACACTGCCAGGAACATGCGAACCACATGCCCAAATCAGTAGACATGGTAAGGCATGAGTGGTGGGTTGATGAGGCATATGTATCAAAATATAAGAGCGGTGGAGATGCACAATTTCATCATTTAAACCATTTCCACTTACCCCTATAACCACATTACAAATGCTAAAACAGTGTCTATAATTGTGATTGACTGCTTAAATTCCTTTCCATACATAGATAAGATGTGTATGTATGGGCAAGATTTATATGTCAGGGCCCTTTCTACAAAGCAATGGAGCACCTTACAAAGGAGAGGATGCAAGGGAGAAAGCGAAACAGGGGATGAAGCATTGACATGCAGTATTGCCATCAGGATGACTGTATTAATATTACGGTGGGCCTTGGGCTTTTTCCTGGAGAGCAGGAGTAAGGGAAGGTGGCCCTTGATCAATCGTGCAGCAGCTCATTCATGTGATTCTGGGATTTCCACAAGCACTGTACTGCCTCCAAAGAGGACCAGGATGTCACCTTTATATGACATGGGTTTCAGTGAGTCGGGTGGTGGAGAAGCAGTTAAAGTACACTGACTTCAGTCTGTTGAGAGGTGGTACTATGGGAGGGATGACTTCAGTGATATTTAATTTTTGAAACATTTTTGATGGCATTGAATTTCTTTTTCAAATGGTTGGCTGGTGAGTTTCAGGTGTGATTCACAACACTATTCTCCTGTCTTCTGAATCCATATTTGCTGTTCCGGAGCTCTTGAGTGTTGCAAATTACAGATGACCGGTGGTGGCTGCCACTGAACGGGAGTGGCGGGGTGGGACAGGGTTAGGGGACGGGGTGGGGGAAAAAAAAAATCACTTACCTTCTTTGGAAGACACGTTCGTCTCCCCTCCGTCGTCGTCCTCTTCCCGGCTGCACTGCATACAGGCTTCCAGCCAATCACAACGCTACTGTCACCAACATAACATCAGCGTCATTATTGGTCTAAGCGGTCTGCTTCGCCGCTCAGATTGGGAGTGGGAGTCTGTGTATGTTCTCCACTCGGCTGTGCAACACAGCTCGGTAAAGAACATGCAAAGTGCGCATGTCTGTTTGGCCGGCCCAACACAGCCATCCAAACAGACATGTGCACTTTGTGGTGCACATACCTCTCCTCCAGCCCTCCTCCGGGCCCCTCCCTCCAGCTCAGTCCTGCCTGCTCTCCCAGGAAAAATTAAATGATAATACAGTAGCGTAATTATCATTTTATTTTTATTTTTCTAAAATCCAGTGGGGCAACCTTAGTGGAGGAGCCACCCTTGCAGATGACTTGGCTATAGATGAGTAGATTTTGGCCGTGACATGGGTGTCTTATAGGATTAGTTGAGTTTAGGGGCAGAGAGCAACAGGTTTACATGTATTAGCCAGTTCTTTGGTGGTACCTTCGCCTCATTGTTATGCTAGAAATCCTCTTTACTGTTTTTTGTTCATTTCCAGTCCATTATGCTGCTGCCCAAGTTATGAAACCCGTTGCTTTCAGCTTCCGCCAGGAGCGTGCTGCTTGGAAAAAGTCTCCCACTTGAAAGTTCATAATGCCAAACACCCTTATGGTTTCTGTCAGTTTCTCCTTTCTCTTATGCCACGTACAGAAATTGAGGATATGCTGTAAATTCACAGAGTGTAATTTTATTTGCACATATTCGCTGCCATGCATCAATTTACCGCTGGGCAAAAGTGTGCTAAGCTTAGCACTAGTGCGAATACAGACTTTTCGGAGTTCTAAGCTCGTGAACAATGACAGCAACAACTGGGGTGTTTCTGCAGTTCGTATTTTCATTCCCACTGAATATGTTTTTACAATTCTTAGCTCAGCCTTAAAGTATACATTATTGAAAAAACCATAATAGTTGTATTGACCGTCATAATGTCTCGCAGCAAGAACCTTCACAGACACATTACATCACAATTAAGAATTGTTAAATACCGATATTTCAGACGTGGCCCTTCATTGAGAGACACACCTGTAAAACCTTTGTACCGAAATCAGAATTTCAGTGGCTCTCGGCCACCTTATTGTCAACGTAACGAAAGAGAAAACCTCTAGCTCCCACACTCCTCCGACCTTCCCTAGCACCGCCCAATGGCTTTTCCTCTGACGCTCTACCAATCTCCTCCTAAATCAGGAACTACTATGGAGTATATGTAACTCTCACCTGCATCTCTACTCTACACGAGCTCCACCTCTTTTATAAGGTTCCAATTTCCTAGCACCTCTCAACATCTCCCTTTCCAGACCATCACGTTTTTAATCAATAAACTGGTCATAAGTAAGCTCGACTAATATAATACCTTACCAGTAGAACTCGCATGATAAGCTTTTTAACCAGTAACACAAAAAATCGTCAATGTTGCCACCCCAACACTATTTAAAGTACCCAGGCACTTACCAACCACACTACACTGGCACTGGTCTATGGCAAACTGTTAAAGTGCCAGTTCCAGATACTAGTTCTAAGGTACCCACCTATTTTGCGTGTTCTCCCGAGGTTTGCTTGAATTTTTAGATATACATTGTTTGTATTTTAGACCTTTGGGCACTGAGCAGCTGGTAACAAGCAGAGTCCTGAAAGATACTACAGGCCTTACTGACTTTCACGTAACTCCAGTATACAAGCAACCTAAGGTGCACACCGGGAATGAAAAAGGTTGGCGCCTCCTGCACTTAAGCCAAAAAGACACTGGACTTTAGTCCCTTAACAGAGGTGATGCTGTTTATATGTTCCAAATACTTTTAATTGCTTCTCAATAAAGATGTATGGGAAAAGAGGGGGAATGGCTTAGGGTGTCAAGATGGCGGTCTCACTCTGAGTGCTCCATACTCCTCTGTCATCTACCACCATCCGCTGCCATATAATGAGGTTCCCTACACCCTAACAAGCTCCTGAGGCATTGTTGCTCCTGCAAATGCTACCCGTGAGCCTGCGGGCACTCAGCTGGGCCTGCTGGGGAAGGGAGCGAACATGGGGAGCGAGCCCCACGATAAAATGGTCATCTCATAGTGATTACCGGCCTCTCATCTGGATCCGATCGGATGAGGGGGCAGTCTGGGGCTGAGAATTGCCTCAGCGGGCCATTAAAAGGTCTTGCACGCTGCCTTATCCTGTGGAGATCTACAGTGATCTACAGTGGGGGTGCGTGCAGGAGGCCCAGAGGATCTGCTCCGGATGGCACTGCGGCCTATAATTCTTACGAGCAGCGATGCTTTGTTTTGGCAGGTGCCAGCGGATCTTCTGCACGCCTCATCGTTTGATCGCATTGCGTCTACCCTGCTGCAGAACTCCTTACCTGATTTTCCTGCCATTTGGGGCCTATTATTTGCAGGGGGGGCCTGCTTACACTACAGGATGGCCAGAGGGCTGTGCTCTCATAGCAGGCGGGGCCCCCACGTGCTCGTAATAGATTGCTGGCAGCGGTGGGTATGGGGTGGTGAGACCCCCTGCAGTGCCCAGGATTGCCACAGCTTCCTACAATATCTGTGAGGAATGGCTCGTGCTGCCGCCCCCTGCCCTGATGCTCATCCCGGCCACTGAGGAGCATCTGGGCATATCGTCCCACGTATGTAAACATTTGCCCCTAATGCACATGGACTACATGATTTCCTGCCTGCTTATGTAGGATGGTTGAAGGCAGGCTACCGGAGACTGTAACCAGAGGCGGGGTTACCCTACTGTGAGGAGTAGGGCTGTCGGCCATCTGCCTTCCCCAGTATAAAACTGTGTAGTTTGTCTAAAAGTGGAGACCTCCACCTGTCTCTTCAATGAGGGAATCTTGGTGGACCTGTGTCATCTTATCCCTGCACTCAATGTGACTCTCCCTCCTGCTGCTCGACCCCCCCCCCAAAGATTGGAAACTCCTCACCAGTGCCTACCTGCTCGTGCTGCTGAATGCCATGTGGCAAGTGGAATGGGCCCAGGTGCAACCTCTCCTGCTGTCCCCTTCAACGTAATCATGGGAAAAGACAAGACCACTAGTTCCCGTTTTCCCAAGCCCAAATCCAAACTGATCAATATACCATGGGCCCTGGGGTGACTGGAGGGGTCACAACATATAAGGTGTCGCCTAATGAAGGAGATCTGTCTACACTCCTGCAGGCCATTCATGCCTCCCAAAGCACAGTTAAAACCAAAATTGGTGAGGTTTATGTGGCTGTAGTGCTCCTCCGCCAGGACTTGCGGAATGCCACTGGTAGAATCACTGAGGCTGAGAGGTGTATTTCCACAATGGAGAATGATGTGTCCGACTTGAAGGTGAAGGTCTCTCGCCTCCTCTCCCAAAAAGCTGAATTACAACATTATGCAGAGAATGCAGAAAATCGTTTGAGGTTCAACAATCTCAGATTTGTGGGGTTCCCAGGCGGCATGGAGTCGACACAGCCTGGAGAGTTCCTGGAGCAATGGATTAAATCCTGGATGCCGTCGGACAAACTCTCTTCATGGTTCACTGTTCAATGCACACACAGGGTCCTCACACCAAGGTCACCACCTGGGGCACCACACAGGCTCATGATTGCTTGCATCCTTACGTTTAAAGACAGAGACTCTATCCTGCTGGAGGCTCGGTTCCTCTTGGACCTGAGGTGTCAGGAGTCAAGGATCATAATTTTCTCAGACTATACCAGGGAAGTGCAGGCAAAACTGTGCTCCCATGTGGCGTTAAACAAAAGCTCAAGGCCCTTAACTTATCCTGCGTGCTCCTGTTCCCTGCACACCTTGAAATGATCGACGCCTAGAAGGCGTACCTCCTTGAAACTCCAGAGACCACTTGGGACTGGCTCACCAAGGAGAAACAGCTTTGCCGACTGGGGCATTCACCTCATCGCTCTGGTGCGACCCCCGCAGCGGCCGACTCAGGTGCTATCCAAAGGCAACTGAGGGTCCCGACCCGTTCCCATCGGGGATGTCGCAACACAAGGATGGGCTCGTCCTCTCTGAGGTCTGACACTTCAGTGCCGTTAATGAGCCGCTCAGATACGCCAATTGGCAATGGAGTGGCCTCCCAGGTTTCGGCCCTGAATGAGGGGATACTGCAGCAGGTGAATTCCACACTTGATGATGCAACGAGTTGTCCTCAAATCCTACACTGTCACGATGCTGGTGGATGATTTTTACAAGGGTAATCTTTGTCATGTTTGTATTACTATTGAATGCTGGCTGTTACAGATTCTATACTACGGAAGGGTGCACCACTCCACGTTTGACTCAGTAATGGTTCTTGGTTCTATGGAAGTTTCATGGGTGACAGATGATTCCGGGGCTGAAGTATGGGGTAGAGGGTTGTTGAGGGGAGGAGGTTATTAATATCTTGTGTGCCTATGTTTCATTGACTGTTATTTTTTTTTCTGTACTCACTTACGCTTTCACATCATACCAATCCGCTTGCAACTGATGTTACACCAATACACCTCTACAATATCACACAGCGTCCACTGCTGGACACCGGAGGCTTCTCTGGCAGGGCCCGCTTGACCGGCTTTGCCTTATTTATCTGCCCTCCTATGATGGCTCTTCACATTCTGTCATGTAATGTTAAAGGTCTGTTGGACCATGTAAAGCGTTGCACGGTATTGCGCTATGTCCACCGGTTCCTCCTTTCGGTTATAATGCTTTAGGAGAAGCACCAGATGGGCACGCATTGTCCATTCCTATTTCGACAGGATTACGATAGGGTCTACCATGCTGGACATGCCAAGGGATCTTGCAGTGAGGGGCGATCCTTCTGCACTGATCCTTTCACATGACAGTTGCTCGGATAGCTTGATTCACAGGGCGGATACCTCACCTTTGCGGGTAGCATGGAGAGTCTGGTGATTAATTTAAATTTAATGTGCATACCCACCCACTGTCCCTGACTCCTTCTTAACCACGCTAGCGGAGGTAATACTGGCGCTCCCTGGTGGTCTTATGGTAGTGACTTTAATGCTGTCCCTGACCCAGAGATAGACTCAACTGGGACCCCTTGTGTGTACCGCTGTGTTGACACTTGACACCCCTTGAACTGGGCAACTGCTCTTGGCTTATATGACACCTGGAGGCTGTGGAACCTCAGGCAAAGACAGTATACTCACAAACCAGCTGCACATCACTCTCATGTGTGTATTGATCTTATTTTTATGGCTGCCACTGACTGTCTGCTGTTGTCCCAGTTACAGATCCTCCTGCAGGGGATTTCCAATCATGCCCTTGTCCTCCTGCATTTATGTATGGCGAGCGATGTCCCATGTGGAGGCTTAACGCCTGGAATCTACAGGATGAGGCGTACACCCAAGCTCTAGAAGATATTTCCAAACTAAACAGTGGAGCTGTGAGCTCTGCTGACACCCTGTGAGCAGCCTGTAAGGCCACCATTGGAGGCCATGCCAAGAGCATAATTAGGTAGAAGGAGAAAGCTAAACACCAACACACAACTCAGTCGAAGGCTCGTGCCCTCCGGCTGGAAGCACAACTTTCTGCTGATCCCCAGGGCAAGACACTATGACAGCTTGAGATGACCTATACAGAGATCTGCCTCCTGTCTCTTGAGACAGAGAGACAGATCTGGCATGCCTTAACTGCAAGGGTATATGGCTGGGGAGATAACAATGCTAAATTGCAGTACTGGCT
This sequence comes from Pleurodeles waltl, assembly GCF_031143425.1. Taxonomy (NCBI): domain Eukaryota; kingdom Metazoa; phylum Chordata; class Amphibia; order Caudata; family Salamandridae; genus Pleurodeles; species Pleurodeles waltl. The sequence continues at coordinate 426,508,611 of NC_090445.1, read as the reverse complement.
GGCAACACATCTGCAGGCTGGTCGGGAGACACCAGAGATACTGGACAGCAACTGTCACTACCCACACCATTGCCCAGATATTAGCTGTGTACAATAGCTGCCTCTGTACTGCAGTTCCCCGGCTGAAGTTCACTCCCCCTTCCAAGATGATGTACCCCTTCCTTAGCTGTCGTGAGCTGAGATACAAGCCCTTGACCAACACCTAATGCTTAAGGAGACTGGAACTGCTATCTCAGCCTTGGCGGCTAGGAAGACTCCCGGCCCGATGGGTACCCTACTGAGTTGTATGCCAAATACAACGAGGCTCTCACTCCCTACTTGCTTGACCTCTACAAGGAGGCAGTTGAGACGGGTTCCTTCCTGTGAGAAATCTCCATGGCCACTATTGTCGTCATACCGAAAACGCATCCCCCCCACCTCTTGTGCAGCATATTAACCAGTCTCCTTAATCTTTGGGGAGATCAAGGTTTTTGTGACAATTCTGGCCTCACGCCTATAAGGAGTTCTCCCAACTGTTATACACCTGAAACAATGCAGGTTTATGCCTGCCAAAGGCATAAGACATTGTCTTAGACGACTTCATGTAGCCGTCGCCAGTAGCCACTTGTTTTCGCACCAGCTAGCCCGCCTCCTCATAGACGTTGAGAAAGCATTTAATACGGTGGACTTGGGTTACTCTCCCAGGTCTTGCAAAGGGTGGGAATTGGTCCCTACTTCCGTAGCTTTGCTCGGTTGCTTTAATTTAATCCAAATGCACTGGTACAGATTAATGGGGTGATCTCTGATGAGTTCCCCATATGCCATGGGACTTGGCAGGGCTGTCCCTTGTCCCCTCTCCTATTTTCCCTGGCCATTGAGTCCCTTGCAAGACTCCTTCATTGTGATGTGCAAGTGAGGGGTTGGAAGTGGGATACCAGACACGAGGACCGCATTGAGCTATACGCAGATGATGTCCTCTTGTTCCTTTCCAATCCTGAAAAAATAAGCCCTCGCTTTCTCCAGCTCCTCCAGCTCTTTGCTGAAGCATCTGGACTACACATTAACCCAACCAAGTTGATACTGGTGCCACTGTCACCATTGCGGAGCTGTGTTGACTGGCAGACCAACATACCTGTACGTTGGCTGATCTTCCGCTACCTATGTTTACAAGTGGCACTTCATCTCGTGCTGACTTTGTACTTTAAGCTTACCCCACTGACTCGTAGAGTTAGGGCGGATTTGAAGAAGTGGCCATGCCTCCCGTTTAACATTATGGGCAAGATAGCCCTCTACAAAATGTTGGTGTTGCAAAGATGTTTATATCTCTTCCCAAACTTTCCACAAGTGATACCCCACCATTTGTTTCATGAGATGGATTCAGTGGCGATTGCCAACATGCTCCATAAGATGGCGGCTTTGGTATGGCCAACTTTTATCTTTATTACCTGTCATCACAGCATTTGGTGATAAATGACTGGTTTAATGGGGGATGGTCCGACCCAGCATACAGGGTGGAATTGACCTTGTCGGGGTTTCACCAGAACATGGTCATGCTATACGGTGCCAGTTTTTCCACTGCCATTCTGGAGGTGACCCTGGCGATCTTTCGCGGGTGGCGGGCTTACTTTGTCACATTGGGTAGAATTTCAAACTCACCCAAAAGACTCCCCTGTGGTAGGGTACATGGTTGGGTGAAATGTCTGCGCTGGAGGGCTTCGCTCATTGGGATAACATAGGCATCTTGCAACTGGGTGACGTCTGATCTAGTATGCAACTGTACTGTTTCAGGAACTCCAATCCACCTATGTATTATCCTCAAAACAATTCCACAAAAATCTGCAACTGTGACACGCTCTAAATACCCACATTCCATATGGCACGCTTCTCACTTAATTTATCCCCTGGGGGCTAAGATCTTGACTGGTGCATTGGGGAAGGGAGGTGCCTCACAGACATACCACACACTGATTGTCAATGCTCCTGCTACATTGGAACACCTTTGGGCCTGGCAGGAGGGCTAGCTGGGATCACTGGAGAACGAGGATTGGTGTAATGCAGTGATATCCTGCCAGGTCATCACAATCTCCCCCAGGCTTCACTTGGTGCAAAAGTACTACCTGTACTGTGCTTATCTCACTCCTGACTGTTGTGTAAGGTAGGGCTCCTTTCCAGTCCTGCATGTTTTCGTTGCTCACAAACTCCTACAGACTTCCACAACATGGTTTGGACCTGCCCTGTTATAAGACATTACTGGACTGCTGTGGCTGCAGAATTATCAGCGGTACTGAGATGGGAGGTGGAACTTTCACCACAGCTGCTGCTTTTGGGCATTTTTGAGAACGCTGGAGGCAAGAGGGCCAAGCAAGCTCTTCTGGAGATGGCTACCATGGAAGCCAAAAGAGGTATAGCTGCCCATTGGAGAGCTCCTGAACCCCCCACACTGCCTAAGTGACATTCTAGAGTGGACTGGTTCACCTAGCAGGAAAGAGCGGTGTATGAAGCCATGGGATGCCCTTCCATACATGCTCAAGTTTTGGGTAAATGGAACCATTTCAGGCTGGGTCCACCATGGTAACTGTACTTGCATGATGACTGTTCATTTTCTCTGCTGGTTCCACTGTGGCTCTGTGGTCTTTGCTACACTCCAAATGTAATGTATTGCTGTTGCACTATTAATACTGAAAATGATGTGACCGCTTTTGTGTTGAAACCAATAAAAAGTGTTTCCAAAAAGAAAACGACGTATGAATATAGAGCGGAGATCCTATATTCAAGACACTGGGCCTGATTCTAACTTTGGAGGACGGTGTTAAACCGTCCCAAAAGTGGCGGATATACCACCTACCGTATTACGAGTCCATTATATCCTATGGAACTCGTAATACGGTAGGTGGTATATCCGCCACTTTTGGGACGGTTTAACACTGTCCTCCAAAGTTAGAATCAGGCCCACTGTACTGCTCTAGGCCCCTAATGGTAATCTGATTCTACAAACCCAGTTTGCCCAACATTTACTTGGCACTACCTGAGCTAGGAAATTGAATGCAGCCACTTAACCCTAGTACCCATAATAAGCACGTGTATCTGCCCACGCTTAGCCACCTGAGATGAAATTACGATTGAGTCTACCTACTGATGAGGTTTAATGCAGGTGCTTTGACTTTGTTCTGTATGAGGACTACTGAACAATTATAGGAAGTATAAGAAAAGTAGATTGTCATAGTGGCATTCAACAAGCACCCCCAATGTGGTGAGCACCTAAACCATTTTACACAGATTTTAATTCTATAGCACTATAAATGGGGCGAATGCAATATACTTGAACCAGGAGCGATTGATTTTTAACAAAGGGCAAATACTTTGAAAAGCATATAGAAATAAATATTATGTGCTACTAAGTACACCACGAATGGAGATCTTGATTTGTAAACTGACTACAAGATCAAAAAACACTGGTAAAGCCAATAGGTCTCATCTATGTGAGAGCTACTAGCTTTGCCAATGTCTTTTAACCATGCTGCTGCTGTTCAGCATGATTAAAAGTTAGTGGAGTGGCACAGAGTAGCACACCATAGAGTAGATTGGCACAGACTAGAGTGGCATTTTGTAGAGTGGCATAGACTGGAGTGAAATGACTTAGATTAGGGTGGGGTAGAGTGGTGTGGAGTAGAGTGGTGTGGTGTAGAGTAGAGTTGAGTGGTGTAGGATGGAGTGTCTTTGAGTACAGTGGCATAGGACGGAGTAAAGTGGGGTGGAGTAGAGCAGCATGCAGGCATTATCAGAGAGTAGAGTGTTGTGGCATAGTGTGGAGTGCCATACAGATGAATGGAGTAGAGTAGAGTGTCGTAGAGTGGCATTGTGTGGCGTGGAGTGATATAGGGTGACATAGAGTAGAGTGGTGTGGCATAGAGTGGCGTGGAGTAGAGTGTAACAAGGGCATAGCCACAATTGATACAGCCAGTGCAATGTGCCGGGACCAGTCTGCCTTGCGCCAGCTGCAGTAACACTAAACTCTGCCATGTCCGATTTTTTTGCGAGTGCCTGGCTGGGCCTGGACTGCAGCTGCTGATGATTATTATGCTTAGGCAAGATATGCTTTGAAATTCGATAACTCCAGAATCACTCGTCCAATTACAAAGCACCTTTTCTTCCAGCTCAGTCCTACAAAAGCTGGGCAGAGGCACAGGGGCAGCGTAAACAACACAACCCTTGGTACGTGCAGCTAAGTGCTGCAAAGTGTGCAACAAAGAGAGAGGGAGACCTGTAGCACCTGCGCTTGGCTGTGTACTGCCTTCAGCAACCATTAGGGTCTTTTGATTAGTGAAGCAGTGTGTTTGCAAAGAGGAGATGGTGGCGTTAGGGAGAGAGCTGCTGCCTTTGAACTGGGTAATCAGGTTCAAGTCTCGGCAGTGTCCGCTCATTATCATCTGATTCTGGGAAAATCAATTGATTCTCCCCTTGCAGAGAGAAGTGATACTTAGTTTGAGTAACTTAACTGACGCGCATGTAAAGCGCTCCAATGCCCTTGGGTCGAGTTTACCCTGCTATGCAAGACTCTAAAAAAATCTAATCTACTTGCCATGGAAGTGATGTCTTGGGCAACAGTAAATAAAAACAAACATTACCCTGGGCTCTGTATTTCTGACCTGAACTTAGGTATAACTGATCTCCTCAACATTCTGTGCAAGAACACTTAAGCTCCTTTGTCATACGAGTATTTTATTTCCCCACTTTTCTGTGGTTTTGCTTTTCATGCAATACAGGAATATTGTACACCGCGTGCAGCAATCTAAGTCACCTCTAGGTGTCTGTGATGTGCATAACAGGGCATCATGGTCAGACAGGGACAGAAAATAGGCCTGGGCATCATAATAAAAGTAACTTCGTTAGTATTTCAGAGAGCTAAAAAAGTGACCCACATTTTTATTTAACTCAGGGCAGATGTGAACTTGCACAGATACACCGTTTAACTGTTTTATAAGGTACACTCAGACTACATGTATTTGTGCTTGCTGCAGGCAATGGTTGTGGTAATGTCAGGGAAATCTCCAGTAAGAACTGTCTCATCAGACCCAGTGCTAGGCCTTTCTGCATAAAGCGCAGAGCAATTGTAACATATGTGCCACTTGCAACATTGATTCTAAGGCCAAATATGTGAAGGAGATACACAGCTGTCAAAATATTGATACCTTCAAGGGAAACGAAAATGTAATGTTTGTGAGTGAGTATGGATGGTAAACTAGAGGAGAGAAAAAGAAGTACACGGAGAAGGAAAAAATAAAAAGACAGGGACGAAGGGACTTAAGGAAGTAATATGTGGAGATAAACAATATAAGTGAATAACACATAGATTGCAAAGTGATGGGTTGGGAAGAATGGAAATTGTGACTCATGAATCTAATATTGAATGTGTCAGTGCTAACAAGGATTAGCAAAACCAATAGGTTGTGTTAGGTGTATGTGTACATCGTTGTCTAAACATACACACTCTTACGTAGGGATCCTTTCTTGGAACATCAGCTGTGTTATTATAAAAACACTACTTTGACCCATGTATGTCAGCAGGAGATTTCAGCCAGATGACCACAACTGTATGCTGATTACTGAGTGCTTCGCTACAGATGCTTATGTAGACTACAGCTCAGGTATTAGGGATGATGGCTTCCCAGGGGAACCTGAAGGGCAGAACTGGAGCTTAACATGCTGTGCTCTAACATAGCCTAGGTAGGAATTATTTTAATGATTCTAGTGACAATATGGTAGCGTTATTTTTATGCTTTACTCTCCTCCTCACAATTTTAATCGTGTAATGCTTCATCGTCCTAGTTATTGCAGTAAATGCTTTATTATCTAAGATGCAGTTGCTTCATTAAAACCTTATTGAAATATATACTGCCTCTGGTTGTCCTTCTATATGTGGGACTAATGTAACTGAGAGAAACGGATGCGATCTCAGTGACCATGATTTCCCTGAGGAATCAATTGTGTCATGCGCTCAGCTGCCGAATCATCCCTGCTCTTGGGTGGAGATGAGGCACTGCTAGTTAGCCGGAGCAAAACCCGGATTAGGCTGACAGGTGTCACCTGTAGTGGGTTCAGACTCAGTCCTCCATAGTGCAAGTGATTCTGCCGCCCAAATCCAGTAGTCTCATTAGAATAATGAGAGCCTACGTGACATATCCACCCATGCAAAAATGATGCACGAGTGGGAGGCGGACCCAAAAAATGACATTAACTCCGATTTGCATCAAAATGTAACCCCTGGGTCAGGACAGGCGTTCAAATGAGGCAAACTCATCACTACTTAAGGAGAACACACAGAAGCAACATTACCAACCCACAGGAGAAGATGGAGGTGATACTGATCCAGCTTGCGAAACGACGCAGAGGACAACAACAACTACAGCAATCAACATGCCCCATCTGAGATACAGGGTAGTGGTTCTAGTGGGCGGTGGCCCAAAGCATCCCATTCCCAACTCCGCTGCTTTGAGTGTTCCAAGCTAGGACACAGGAAAGGGGACTCTGGGGGTTATTACAACTTTGGAGGAGGTGTTAATCCGTCCCAAAAGTGACGGTAAAGTGACGGATATACCATCAGCCGTATTACGAGTCCATTATATCCTATGGAACTCGTAATACGGCTGGTGGTATATCCGTCACTTTACCGTCACTTTTGGGATGGATTAACACCTCCTCCAAAGTTGTAATAACCCCCTCTTCTGTCTGTCCAAAGAAATCACCCACTGGTGGGACCTCTACAGGGGTGGCCAATGTGGCCTTAGGGGAAAGCAGTCCCCAGGGGCAGGTCGTATACCATGCCTTCATCTCCTTCAGTTAGGAGGTGGACTCGGAGGGTAAGCTGGTGATCCCTGAGGGTGGGAGTCGTCACTTCCACCAGGTGGGAGTGAATGGGGTCCCAGTCACCGCTCTGAGAGACACAGGGACTAGTCTTACCTTGATGGTGGAGAGACTAGTTTCACCAGAGCAGTTCACCGGCTAGGTGTGTGGAGTGACTCCAGTCATTGGGGAGGATTTATTTCACCCCATGGCCCTGGTGTCCCTGGAGTGTGGTGGGGAGGTGACCCAGAGGCAGGTCATAGTTAGTCCCCAGCTGCCCATTGACTGCATTCTGGAGAATGCGTTACCCTAGTGTCAGAAGAACTGAGAGGATTGACCCCTAAGGGCGTCCTGACAGTTCAGCTGTCTGGCAGTACCACTCCCCAGAGGAGGGTACGTGAGCCCATATATGGAGGCAAGGTGAGGGAGGACTAACCCTTGTCCCCTGTTCAGCCTCAGGGTACAGACAGTGGGCTGAGTGACCAGTATCAGGGTCCCTGAACTGGTGAGAATGGCGAAGGGGTGCAGGACCCCTGGGACTACTGCCCCCCATTCTGAGATGCCTCAGGAGGCCCTTGGGAGCTCCCTGCCAGCCCCCCGGCTGGAGGAGAAGCTCATCCAAAGGCCCAACTCAGGGCCTTCACTTAGCTCTTAGTGTCAGGAGCCAGACCCCAGACCATCCACTGCTGTCAGTGGCATCTTTTGGTTACTGTCCTTGTGGACAGAGATTTCCCTGGGTTGGGGACAGAAGTCAGACTCAAGCGTTTGAATGGGCCACATCACTTTATTGGCCATGGTGGTACTGTCTGCATCTGTGAGCAAATTAAAGTTAGGAGCTTCACAGATGCGGTCCTCAGATGAGGAGAAGGGTTCACCACGCGTCAGTTCAGTGGCCCCAGAGAGTATAAACAGAGGAGCCTCACTGAGTTCAGAAAGGCGTAGAACTGGCAAGTGCCCCTGCAATAGTGGGCCTTTGTCCATGTTCTATCGCCTTAAGCAGGGAAGTCCATCAGAGTGTTGATTAGCCTACCCAGCTTTAGGCTGGAAGGAGGATATGTTGGAAATGGCCTTTCTGCAGGGTCACCCCCAAACTTTTTGCCTTCCTCCTTCTCTTTTTCTGACCTCATGTTTGCTGGCTTTAGGACTCTGCATACTTTACCACTGCTAATCAGTGATAAAGTGCATATGCTCTCTCCTTAAAACATGGTGACATTGGCTCATACCTAATTAGTTTATTTAATTTACTTGTAAGTCCCTAGTCAAGTGAACTACATGTGCCCAGGGCCTGTAAATTAAATGATACTAGTGGGCTGCAGCACTGGTTGTGCCACCCACATAAGTAGCCCCCTAACCATGTCTCAGGCCTGTCTCTGCAGTACCTGTGTGTGCAGTTTCACTGCCTCTTCGACTTGGCATTTAAAAGTACTTGCCAAGCCTTAAACTCCCTCTTTTCAACATATGTCACCCCTAAGGTAGGCCCTAGGTAGCCCAGACGGCAGGGTGCTATGTAGGTAAAAGGCAGGACATGAACATGTGTGTTCTATATGTCCTGGTAGCGTAAAACTCCCAAATGTGTTGTTACACTGCTGTGAGGCCTGCTGTTTTTATAGGATAGCATTAGGTCTACCCTCATATACTGTTTGAGTGGTAGATCCTGATCTGAAAGGAGTAGCCAGGCCACATTTAGTATGGCTAGAATGGTGATACAAAGTCCTGCTTAATGGTGAAGTTGGATTTTATATTACTATTTTAGAAATGCTACTTTTAGAAAGTGAGAATTTCTCTACACTTAAATCCTTCTGTGCCTTCCAATCCACGTCTAGCTAGGTTTAGTTGACAGCTCCATTGTGCATTCACTCAGACAAACCCCAAATACAGGATGCTTAGTCACACTTGCATACATCTGCATATTGAATGGGTCTTCCTGGGCTGGGAGGGTGGAGGGCCTAACACTTACATGTCAAAGGACAGTAGCCTTCCCTCACACAAAGGACTGCCACACCCCCTACTGGATCCTGGCAGACAGGATGGAACTGAAAGGGGACCTTGTGCACTTCTAAGCCACTCTTTGAAGTCTCCCCCACTTCAAAAGCACATTTGGGTATTTAAGCAGGGTCCCGGACCCTACCAACTCAGACACTTCTGAGGTAGACACTCTACTTCATCAAGACACTTCCTGGAGAAGAGAACCTGAACCAGAACCTGCAACCTGCCAAGAAGAGCTGCCTGGCTGCCCAAAGGACTCACCTGACTGCTTTCTGTGAAGGACTGCTGCCTTGCTGTTGCCCTGCTGCCTTGCTGCTCTCTGGGTGTGCTGAGAAGTGCTCTCCAAGGGCTTGGATGGAGCTTGCCTCCTATTCCTTGAGTCTGAGGACCAAAAAGACTTCATTCCTGCAAGAAGAACTCCCTGTGCAGCGGAAATCGACACACAGTTGTCAGAAAACGATGCACAGCCTGCATCGTGGTGAAAAATTCACCGCACGCCGAACCGGAACGGCGCAGCCTGATTTCGATAGGAGAAGATTGACGCAGCGCCAACATAGCGACCAGAAATTCAATGCACGGCCCACTGGATCCACGCAAAGCTGAGCCAGAACGATGCAGCCAAACTTCCTGAGAGGAATCAACACAGCGCCTGCCGTGTGATAGAAATTTCCACGCAACGCCCACCGGATCAATGCAGACCGTGTGACTTTGTCCTGCCAGCGCTGGATTTCAACGCATCATCCCCGGGGTGTATGAAAACCCAGCAACCCGAAGAGGATCCAAGACCGAGTGCCAGAAATCGACGCAAAACCTTCCCTGCGTGAAAAATAGACAACGCATTGCCGTGTGCGGCCCAAGAAATCGATGCACACCTCCCTGTTTTCCACGCATCTCCTCCTCTGCGATTCTTTGCGGAGATTTTGAACGCAAACCAGGTACTTTGTGCTTGCAAGAGACATTTGTTGCTTTTAAGAGACTAATAGACACTTTATATCATTTTTAAAGTGATATTTCAAAATATACTTATTGCATTTTAATCGTTTTGACCTGCATTTATCCAGATAAATATTATATATTTTTCTAAACACTGTGTGGTGTATTTTTGTGGTGTTCTACTGTGTTATTGCATGATTTATTGCACAAATACATTACACATTGCCTTCTAAGTTAAGCCTGACTGCTCAGTGCCAAGCTACCAGAGGGTGGGCACAGGATAATTTTGATTGTGTGTGACTTACCCTGACTAGAGTGAGGGTCAGGGGTAACCTGACTGCCAACCAAAGACCCCATTTATAACACACATGCATTCCATTAATGTGCAGGGCATAGTGGACCACCTGGGACTATTAATAGACATTTTGGCCAAGTATCCTGAGAGTGTCCATGAGGCCTTCATATTCTGGCAAAGCAGGATCAATGAACAATTCCAGGATGGACAATATAGAAATAGCCTACTTGTGGGTACGTCAACAAACCTAGCAATATACACACAACACACCAACCCTGTAGGACACACAAGACATACACCACTACAGTAACACATGGCCAGGGTAACACAGATGTGCATGTAACAACACATATGCACCATGCTGGAGTACAGCACAATCAGTGCATACCACAAACACACACACCCACATGTATGTAACACACCCAATACTTGACAGGTACACCACGTGAAGGACAGGTACAGACATGTACCCTTTGCTAGGAGAAGAACTACACAGACCACTATAAGTGCCCACAGCTTGCCTACAACGTACACTTCACACACAGTACACCAAACAAAGAATAGCACAGCCATGTCAATGGCATACACCATTCTCATGTTATGTAAGTTCCATATAGGCACATATCCCTCAAATCATGCCGTGCAAGTCCCTGCCAGAACAAACATCAAATGCCAGACAACTGCTGCCTATACCAACTACATCTCATCAACATATACCTGACTTACCTGTAGTGTGCAGAGACATCTGCCTGACGCATTCGCTCACACATATAAAGAATACAAGATCAATGCCCAACATGTACCATGTGCCAGATGTGTGATAAGTGTTACCACACCTACTGTAGTACCACGTCACATGCACCACTTACTGACCTACAACATTATCATGTCTGTACCAGATACAATAAATGGCCCGCCATTGGGCAGAGTCACTATGCAGAGCATGGATGCCATAGTGGGACCATGTGGGAGAATATAGGGCATCACCGACCTCACATGCACTATGCCAAGGGACACATTTGCTAAGTAGCTGAGCTCCATCCCATAGCCTGCACTGTGCATGTGTTGACAGTATAAATGCTGAATCATGTGTTGGAAGAGAGGAAATGCACTGGTAGTTATGTTGATCATCCTGTAACAACAGGATACACACCCTTGGACACCTCATTGCTGCCACAAACATTAGCTGCCACTCTGGATCTCCAAGGGACCTATGTAAAAGCCCACAGTGCCATTGTCATGGCCTGCACTGTATGTACAACTTGGCAGATGACCATTTTTTATGACTTGAAGTCACATTATAAATCGTCCACCCTCCCATACAGTATGTAGCGTGGAAGGTGTGTGCAATGTGTGTTGCTGCAGGTCTGTCACCACAAGATAGATAGCATGATGATGCTGACTCAGATGTAGGTCTTGAGCAAAACACAAAATTGTCATGTCCAACAACCCAGTGCTGAGAAGACCTTGCACAAGGCCAGGAACTCACACCATACCACAAACACAAATGAGTCACAACCAACTCAAAATATCAACTGCCATGCTACATGACAAACCTGTTGCAAGTCTCAACAACAACTTACTCCTTTAATCATTTTCAGTGGATCAGGGTTATGGCATATAGCCATGGATAATGACTCCATTTCCCAAGCACAGCAGCAGAACGTGCATATAATGAGGGACATTGGAGGACACAGACTATTGTGGAGAGGACATTTGGCATCCTGAAGTCATGATTCAGGTCCCTGGACATCACAGGAGGTAACGTCCTATATGCCCCACACATGGTCTGCAAGATCATAATGACATATGCTATCCTGCACAACATATGTGTGCAGATGAATGTCCCCTTTTATGAGCAGGTTGATGACCTGCCGGAGGAGGAGGAGGAGGATGGTGGTGAAGAAAATGAGGGGGAACAGCACAACACAGCTGCTGGGATACGCCGCAGACTGCACATAGTTGAGAGCTTCTTCACATTAAAAAATCACTTAACTCAACTTGTATATTTTGTCAATAAACACCTCACTTATTTACACAATCCGGCTTTGGTCTCTTCAATTTCCACAACATATACATATATATACATTGTAAATCTAACCTCAGGGAGCATGTTACAAACACTAATCTGGAAAGTACTGTTTCTACATCACATGTGATGCGTGTGATTGTACTGGTACCATCACACACATCACAAATAGCCTCATCGCTTGAATGTGACAACTGAAGGACACGATCTATGGACAACAACATATGAATTACATCCATGTTGCCAACTTGTACAACAATAGCTCATCACACACAACTACAACATGTCCAAATAGGAGGTAAACAAGGTCCCTACATGAGACAGTGGATGCCAAAATTTGGAAAGACAGTAATGTTTGAACAGACCACTGTCACAACTCAGTGTGAGAGTTGCAATGGCGGCATGGAGCATGTGTGACAAGGGAAGACATCATTGTTAACAATGGTCATCATGGTTAGCCCATGTATGACAAGCATTGGAATTATTTGGGCCTGCACAGTACATCCATGGTAATCAATCCTGCCACTGCCATGGGGCCCAACCCTGACACAGGGTACACATGACCTCACACTTTGCACGGACATGTCTGTGAAATGCACACCAGAATGGATGAGAACATATGCAGCTAGGGCTGCAGGTCCACCACACAAAAACAACAACCACTGCTAAATGTAATGAGTTTATCAAACATTTGTGGACAAAAAATAACCTGGCTAAATTCAAGTATCTTCAGACTACTAGCTGGGTGAGGAATTTAAAAGTGGAGCTGGGAGGCACAAATGAGCTGGAAGACCATTGGCATTTGGATATCCCGCTGAAGAAGGAGGTGGCTAGATGGTACTGGCTAATTATCGTGGACGGCGAATTTACCCTACCAGAGGAGTTATGGGAAGATTGCTTGCTGGAGCTCCAGCAAAAAGATTTATGGCAAGTATCTACTACACTTTTATATAATACTCTCCTGCTGCGTTAAGGAGGAATCATTTGTTTTCAATCCACAGAGTTTTTGGACACCAGCAAAGCTTTCTAGAATGGATCAGGGTAATACGGTCAGATGCATAAAGTGTGGGACTCTGGCGGCAGATGAAATTCATATGTTTCTGGAATGGCCCATGCTTAGTAAATTCTGGGCAGAGGTTGGTGATGCTATCAGTTAAATACTCTCCATAAGACTCAAGGTAAGCACCTCGCTTGTGATTTTTGGATGTTTGACAGGATCACAGCTGATTAGCAGGGATAGCTCTAAACTGCTATTTTATATGATGCTTGTGGCAAGAAGACAGATCTGTAAAAAATGGATTGATGTTTTCCCTCCAACTCTTACGGATTGGAAAGATGCTTTAATGTATACCTTGAAGCTGGATACGAGTAAGAACAGTAAAAAAAAACAGATTTTGGAATCAATTGAAGCAATGGTGGTGTTTGGGAGAGGATAGGGGAGCATATTTGGTCTGACACGGTCCAATGATTATATATGCCTCTAATATATCACCATCTGCCGTTACTGGCAATTGGAGTGGGTATAGTGAGGTCATATTTCCGGGCAGGTAAGGTCTGGCAGAGTTGGGCAGCGGTTAATATAGTAAACTTTGCATTGAAAGACCTTCCCACCTATATCCTCTCGCAGGGAGAAAGGATGGTATGCAAATGAGGACCAAAATAAAAAAAAGAAAAAAAAACATAACATGGGTGGAAGGTAGGCACAGTGTGTCAACCACAGTATGTACCAAAAATGTACACATGTCAGACATATGTGTAGTCCACACACAAGTCACCATAAACTCAAAATCTACATATGGAGACAGTTGTCGGGTAACATTTCCTAGGTAGCATTAATCAGCCATCATCAACAATGCCTGAGCTGTGTATGTCGTCTTAAATGTTATGCTCTGTAAGGCAACTACACTCATCACATAAGTAAACACAATTCACAATCACAAATCAGAACAGTTGCACAGAACTGACTGCATTACATACTGTTGGCTCTGTAACACAAACATTGGTGTAGCACACCAATCACACCCAAATCACATTGTTGCATGGACTACAACATGTGGCAATACACAATATGCCACACTGCAGCACAGCCCATTTAATTTGTATGTCGATACAGGGCGCATCTATAGATAATGGAACAAAATCACACATTCAGGAATAGAGTCAAAAAAATTGACGCAATTGCATTGAAAACATCCACAAACGCAAAGTATATGACCCATGTGCCCTTATCGTGAATTCCACCTTCGCACTCATCTGAATGCTGATTTACTGTTAATTTGACGAATAAAGGTAATGCATAAAAAAAATGACGCATGTATTATCACATGCGTCAAATAAATACATGCATAACAGAAAATGTGACGCACGGGGGACAGGGAGTGATGTAATAGGAAATCCTGTTTACAGGCACGGTACTGTGGGTTTACTTTCACTTTCTCTTTACAGTCTGTGCCTCTTTTAACTGTGTGGTTGTGTCCTGGAGTTGGTGGTGTGTTTTTCCTGAGTATTGTATCTTCTGGTGCCCCTCCTGTTGTGTTTTTTGTATTTTTGACTGTACTTTGTCCCAGTGCCGGTAAATTTGTGTGCTTTATTGTCTATAATTGTACTTGTACTGTGGGGTGTCTGTTCGGAATAGTTGATAAATTGGGTTAGTTGGGATTAAGTTTTGGGCCTTAAGTTTCCTTTATATTCATTTGTTTTTGTCATCAACCTGTTCCTGGTAAATATGTCTGGTAGGGGGAGGTTGACAAGGATGGGAGAGGACTACCTGCCATTGATGTTGGAGATGGGGGACCGTGTAATCTAAGGTTACTGTACGGAGGCGAGGCGGCTGCGGAGGGGGCAAGGTGCCCCACCACCTGAAGAGGGGGTTTCACAGCACCAGGAACGAGCACCAGCTCAAGAATCGCTGGGCAGATCTTGTAGCCAGGGAGCAGGATCAGCTTGACCATCTTGGTGTGGTGATAGGTGGCCCTGTTGGTGAGTCTCCCATTGGCTATTTACTGTTCACCACTCTTAAATGACAGTAGATGTGTTGGAGTGCCGCATGCAATGCTTGTGAACAGGTTGCATGCAACCAGAATGAAGTGTAACTGCTCCAGTCTAGACATGGAGTTCACATGTTCTACCATTTTATCAATGCAGGTCAGATGTCTGGTGAGTCATGCACAACCATCACTAAGTCACACATTTCAGGGGCCATGTCAACACCTGTGCCCTGGCATAGTGTCATGTATGATATGCCAAGACACCGCCAGCCTACCATATTTAACTGGATTGTGTCAACAAAGTAGGATAATGCATGTATAGCGCTACATTGTCATCAATTCACACACATGATCCCTGCCATCATGTTTGCAAAGGGGGCTTAACCGCCTTAGGGGGCACTGTAAATGGGGCATTTGATACCATCAGACAACTTTGCTACATCAGTAATGGATTACTCAATGCATGATCAGTGCAGAGTAATACTTAAGCTGCATGTCCATCACAAAGTGCCTCTGGGTGCCTTGCATGACACCTGAGCCTGAACTCCTGAGTCAGTTGTCTTGCAGAGCACCAGGGTAGTGTCATGTATTTTTCACCCAACTCCCCCTCGTACCATGGAGTTCCATCTTCTATAGAATGGCCACATATGGTTGTTGCAGGGTGTAGCACTACATGATTCTCAGGCCCAGTGTAAGTGTGCAGATGTGTGGCTCTCACTCACCTGAGTATCAGTGTCATTGTGAGTTTGCAGTGGTTTGACTGTTGCACTGTTTTACACCAGGATAACTTGCTCACTCCTCTAAAATAGTACACACTGTAATATGTTGTCCACTAGTATTGACAGTGATATGACACTAACCATGGTTTTCCATCCATATCTTACAGGTGGATCTGCTCTCCGCAAAATTGGCGAAGTGGCAAGATTTGAGGACCCAGATGTATGTGTAAGTGTGATAATGTCTGTCCTGTGTAGTAATTGAGGGTTTGGTGTGAGTGAGTCATGTGTGTTGCACACAATGCTAGAAGTGATAAGCTGTCAAATGATCAGATATCAAAGTAGGCTGGATGGTGACATTGTGTCCCACTTAAAAGTTCCTCATGCACGAGCAGAGAGTCATATCTTGTGAGGCTTGTGGTGTTCCATGGGTAGCATCGTGTACACAAGGTGATGACAAGCCACATGAAGGCCCATATGTGACTAAGAAGTGCACAGCTCTGAGAATATTGGCACTGGAACACACCGTCATTCTCACAACACAGTGATGCACTATTTTGAACACAATTTGGTGCATCCCTTTATTGTAATGTATATGTAGGACTGGGTGGGCAATTGTCCCCCAGCATGGTGCTCCATATTTTGTACTCCATCTACGTAACACTTATGGGGAATGTAATAGGCGTGCATGCAGGTCAAGGCCAGACGCATGCCAGCAGGGATATGGGTGTGTAAGGAATAGTATTGGCAGATCAGGTATTGATGGGTGTCTACACCTGGACACATGAATGTAGATGTGATAGACCTATGGATACCAGCTTTCTAGTTGGCAGACCTCCTAACATATGGTCCTCTCCCTGACTCCCTGTGTGAGTGGGCATGCCTTGGTTGATGACCAGGACAGTTGAGATGATGGATTGCATGGCCATCCTCCCTGAGGCACAGGTGGAGAGGAACAACAAATTTGTAGGTAGTTGTGATGCTCACAGTGTAGGTAACAATCATATTGATCAGGCTTGCATGTATACCTATCAACACTGACCCCTTATGGTTACCAACTGCATCCCATACTCCCAATAACATATTCAAGTTACTGTTGATGTATTGTTGAAAATTGACACAGATGATGAGGAAATTTTGGCCCTGATCTATGTGAAGTTGACTCTGCCTTTACATTGTTACACATAGCGCAAAATCAATGCACACCTAATTTGATCTGGTTCCTAATCTTGTTGTGCGTCGCTTCGGTGACAATGAAATGATGCTAAGGCAGAATTGTCATTGTATTTATTAGGGCCATTGTTTTTTCTGGAATGTGAGTTGGAGTGCATGTGCAATTAGATGTAGAGTGTAAGGTAATAATCTGTACATACTACAGACAATGCTGACACTGATGGTTGCCTGTCTCAATTTAACAGCTGCCAACATGAACAATGAGGAACTGCAGGCATTTCAGAAGAGGGCAGTCTGCTATAGGCACATCCTGGCACTGGAATCTGGGTTCCGGAGGATGGCGCACCGCTATCGCAGGGAGAGATCCACTGGGGAATGGTGGGCATTCACCCAAGGGGGACCCACACTGGCCACACAGAGAGGACCAAGCTCCACAGCTGTGCAGGGGGGCACAGCTGCCACCACCACTACAGCCCCAGCTGCTACACCGTCCACATCTGTACCACAGCCCACACCACCTGCTGCCATGGACATGAATATGATCAAGGAGCTACGGAGGGATTTCACACTGGTCCTTAAAAAGTTGAGCAGTCTGGAGAAGGAAGTAAAAAAAACATAAAGAGACTTAAGTTCATTAAAGAAACCCTCAAGAGGGCAAAGCTGTAATTTGCTTTGTGTCTGTGACCTCCAGTTCTGTCTCCTCCCTCCTCATTTGTTTTAATGTTTTATAGTGTGTTTTAGGGGGTTAGTGTCAGGTTAGGTTACGTTAGTAGTTTAGTTATGATAAGTGGGTTTGGGGGTGGGTTTTCTTGAAGTAAAAAAATAATAATATATATATATATATATATATATATATATACATATATATATATATATATATATATGTATATATTAAATACCGGAAAAACAATATTTGTTTAGATATAGGTAGTATATGTGTAGTTTAGTATATGTTGTCCTGCATGTGTCTCGTAATATAAGGGGGGAAAGGGCCAATGTCAAGAGCGTGTTGTTAAATGTGTCAGGTAAGTTTGGCATAGGGTCAGTTGTTGGTTAAGTATAGTTAGGATACGTTAGGTTAGGTTAGGATAGGTGTTCATTCTTTTTAGTTTAGTTTCATTCTTATTAAAAGTCTTTGGGTACCACCTTACTTTATGTGTCGTATGGTTGGGTCTCAGGGTCTTCCCATGAATGTACAGTGAAAATTGTGTGCTGCTCTCGGGATTCCGTCCTGCGTTCAAATCCCTTTCTTGACATGTTCATCACCTTCTTACAACTGAGCTGTCACATTGGTGGCTACAACACATCTACTTGTCTAAGCATCTGCCATCTACAACATCTGACAACAGCCCACATTTCATATCTATAATGCTAAACTGACCAGTGCCAATTACAGATGAGGTTAAGTACCTCTGTTTCACACCAATGTGTTCTACTGGGACTCCCAGCTGACAAAATTGCCCGACAACTGTTTCACAGCCATTTCTACCATATGTAGTGGGTGAAGCATACATGTGTTCAACATTTTTGACATACTTAGTGAATTTCTTGTAGGGGGTGAGACCAGCATCGACATTCATCATACAGGTATCTTGACCGTAGATATGTGCCATCATGTTCCTGCACTCTTGTACTGACACTCTGTGAATAAAGATGTTATACACATCACAATTCCTAAGCATAGTAGATGTGTCACAAAACACAAAGACACTGTGGTTATGTAGGTGGTGTTTATTTGCAACTGTCATAGTGCAATATTTACAATGTCCAGGTCCGTGACCCCATTAGTGAAATCCATACAATTGTGACACAACACAAGTCCAGGGTCGAGGGACATGGCATGGGACATGCTTGCGTAAAGTGTAATTCAGTGCAGGGGAACATGAATTGCCAATTAAAATGAGAGAGACAACTCCAGTCCATTGCAGAAAGGTCAACAGTGTATTGGTGAAGAGTGCATATCTCCACTGTGCTAACACTGGCATGATGTCAAGCACAGGACAAAGGAAAACACTGCCCATGTGGCATGGATTGGTGCTATTGGGAACTCCTACGGGTGAAGGTGATCTGTTCCACATCTTCATCCTCCAATGTGTGTGGTGTCTCCTCTGCCCTTGATGGTGGTAGTGGGGAGGTAGAGAGAGCCACACACACCTCAGTGGTTGGAGATGTGGACTCCCAATTACCAGCAGCTGCCATTTGTGGAACAACAAATGGCATCACTGCAGCAAGGAGGAACTGCTGATTTTTCAGCATAGAAGCAACATCCCTGTGGTAGGCAGATATGTCTGCCCTGTGGCAGGCCATTTCCCGGTGCATGGAGTTCATCTTGTTCTCAAGCATGCTGATGCCAGTTTGGGAAGGCAGTTGTTGCGGCCTCTGCCTCATGGCAGCAGCTATGTCCCTCAGACACTTCTGGACTCCATGCATTGGGGAGTGTGTGCCTCAGTTGGCTGCAGTCTGTTCAGTAGCTGTAACGATGCATGTACCAATACGGCTGGCTGCCATACTTTGCACACCTCCTTGGCCAGCTCCCGCTGGACTCCTACCACTGTCCTCTCAAAGCTGTGTCGGTGCTGGCAGGTCATACTAGTGGGGTGTTAGGTGGGGCCTGTGGGATGGCTGCTACATTAATACTCCTCCTTGAGACTGGAGGTGGTGTCTGGAAGGTTACAAGGACTTCTTGGAGGGTCTCTTGGCTGATGGTTGTCAGCTGGTTATCCAGGTCATCGGGGCACTCCAGGACAGGCAGATCCGCAGAGAGCCATCATCCTCTGCAATAAGATGGTGTAAAATCAGTCTATCTGTGTTGTGGCAGTTAATATGTCACATCACTGACTTGCCATTTGAGGCTCATTGTCATCTTAGTTCCAAAACATTGTTCCTGTACATCATGGCTGCAGTCTATCAGCCCTATGGCCCACCTGCGTGTCACATGAAGGGAAGCCCAGTTGGCACAATTGGCTGTGTCATATCCTCTAGGTGTGATGTATCTCCTTTTTGTGGCTTGACACCACCTCGTCTTTGTCAATTCTCCCTATGCACCCATTTGCATGGTGAGGCCTTGCAATGGGTGTTGCTGTGCTCAGCACCACACATGGCAATTTCCCCCTGTCCCAGTCTTACATGTTTCACATACACCCATGTGCTGCTGAGACCTTGCACCACACTAGGGATGGCATTGCCAGGACACTATGCTCTTGTTACCATTGATGGCTCCTCATGTTGATGTTTGTGTATGTGAGCTTCATTGCATAACACTCATGGACCTAGCAGAGTCCAATTTCATCTTCTGTCTGTGCACGTGTGTTTGCCTTTCTACACACCTATGTCCTCCCCCTCAATGCAGCCCTCCTTGCACTATGATAAATGAGTGCAGCATGGTGGTAGTGCAGCTAATTTGACACACGAACAGGGTTAGACCTAGGGATGGACAGCATGGGTATGGCATTTCTGCTGTGTACATCATTATGTATGTGACAGTGTCTGATGGTAAATGAGTCTATGGAAATAGCCAGTTAACAGGAGTTGTACTTAGGTCAGGGCCTGAAGCTAGTTTGAGGTGGTTCTGCAGGTAGTCATATTGGTCCCTCATTTCAAGTGCGTCAGTCCTATCGCCACCTGACTGCCATTTTCTATTTGATATCCCCCAACAGCACAGGTGGTAGTTGCAACTGGTGACAATGTGTAATGCCCCATGGGGTAATGGCCTGGCACTGGCAGGTTTCCAGCAGCTTACAGACTCTCAATGCCGGCTGTCCTGTGACACCAGACCAGTATTACGTTCAACGCTACTGTCAGGAAAACTATTGCCATCATTGTTAAGTTCTTCCCTCAGCAAAAACGATTCCACTTTTCCTTGTACCCACGCTGGTTGCAGCGGCGCCCTCACTCCCCGTGGCTCTTGCGGAGGCTGTTCTTTGAACCATCTTCTTCAGGTTTAACTGCCACTAAAGATGGTGGCCGCAAATCCTTGTGAGGTCAGCGCTCTAGTGTTTTTACCTTAGTCCCGTGCTGAAGCTTCCCTCCAGCTGTTTCTCTCTGGGAGCCCTGCACTTCAACTGTCATCCTGAGGAGAGTGAGCAGTGTTCCTGAGGCGCTTCATTTCATAGAGAATTTGTCTAGTTTTTAGTAATTGTTTTTCTTGTTACAGTGTGCACACCAGCTACTTTTTCCCTTTTGAAGAAGCTGAATTTCTTCCTTCTTCCAGTAACTGGCTATGGGCTTTCTGAGGAGAATCTGTTTTGGCTTAACAGAACTTCAAGCAACTGCAGTAAGGAATCCTTTTGTATGATTTCCAGACTTGCCAACATATATATATGTACATATATATTCAAGAACTCTTTGCTTTGCAGACTTGTCAGTCTTAGTGACAAACCTCAGTGTTCAGACTAACTCCTAGAGACTGTGATTGAGAAAACTGAACCTTGAGAAGGAGTTTTTGTTTCCTTTAAAAGACATTAGTTGTTTTGTATATGGGTGAACTTTTGAACTGATCTCCAGAGAACCTTGGAAACCTTTGACTTCTGGAGAAAAGAAGATACTAAGTTAACATAGTTCTCTTAGAGAGAGGCTAGTCTCTCAAAAGATCCACAGTAGGAGAACAATAGAATTGGGTGAATGTGAATGGCTGAACAGTTGAATGCACAGTAGGAATGTACTTATATATGCTCTTATCACCCGACTGCAGGTCCTTCCGTTAAAGAAATCCCAATAAGAAGAAAGGTGCAGGTTTTCAGAGACACACACTGAAGATCCTATCTTCAAGTGGGAAACACAGGCTGGAACTGGATCTGGAGGCGGTCTCTCTTTTTCTATTCCCATTCCCCTTTCTCCTAGCGGATGCAGGGTTCAGATAATCAGTTAAAGTCTGAGCATGCATCTGTTGGCGGGAGTTGTGTAAAAGGCATCTGTTCCTGTGGAAGTTTGATTTAATGGGTAATCTTCTGACAACTACCCTCCAGGTCTGTTTCCGCATTTCCACCAGCCTGTGCATTGCGGTGGAACCCCCATGCAAAGGTTGTTGGTGATGGCATGGGCAGTGCAGGGGCCCTTTTCTCTTTCCACTGCTTGATTTGCAGGGTTGAGTGCACTGTGTCCTGTCACACCCAATGCACTTCAAAACTGGCACTGAGTCTATTTGATCCATCAACAATGTTGTACGAAGTGCCCCACAGAGCTACCATGACCAGACAGATTTCCAGCCAACATCCTAACGTGTGACTCATACTGCCAACCGCCAAGGGTACACTGCACTGGCAGTCTTACCAACACCGGACTTGCCCATGCATCATCCCCCGCCCGCGGATGTGGAATTATACACTGTTATGTTCACAGTCATACCCCTTGTGTTGTATGTGTGTATTTATTTCCCCATTCATATGTGTCCCACATAGTTGTGTCAGAGTAGTTGTGGATCAGCCTGTGACTGTTGATATCTACTGTTTGCTATCTGTGGTACATATTTTCTGTAGTAGTACATTTCAGTTCAGCATCAAGATGTGTGGTTCAACGCTACTACAGTTTAGTTGGTCTGTGTAGTGGCATGTTACCAATGATACATGACCAGCCTGCTGTTCCCCCAGTGCCTGTTCTGTTCATTGTTCCCTGCACCATGGGGGCACCCTGACTGCATGATGGAGTGGTGGCTGCCTTAAGTTGGTGTGTTGTCAATGTGCTGGGTGGCGGTACTACCAGCACATTTCTGGGTACTGTTGGCAAAGTTGAAATGACTTGGGTGCTGTGAGATGCAGCACACATGAGTTTGGGCAATGACGCAAGGCAGTTGCAAGGTGTTACTGCAAGGAACACCACCATGACGTTACCCCTAGAATGGTATTGACTGACTACCTAGTCTCTGAAGTCTTAGTCGTGTTGGTAGGGTTGATATGACTATATGCAAGGGATGCTGTGATGACACAACCAGAGGACAGTGATTATACATGCCATCCATCCCATGTGCTGCATATGTACATGTAGGTATTTAGGCCTGGTGATCAACATATGTCCATCTTGTGTATGGGTTATGGTGCATGGCACCACCAAAGCATAGGTACATGTGTAGCTTACGTCAGCATGGTACCAATTGCTTCATATGCATTGAGTCCCTCTGCTCTCCTTTGACATGCATTGTGTGAGTCCTATGTGCCTCCCCTTCTTGCACTTGACATTTTAGCATAAATTTCTCCCATGCAACTTTACCCTGCATTTGTGGTGTTTCCGGGTAGTCTGCGCTGTTCTGCAATTCCTGTGACGACTTCCTCTGGGATGACCACTGCAACTATCTCTTCCATCTCGTCCAAGTCCTCTTGTGGTGCTGGAGACCCACCTCCAGTTTGCAGTGCTGCCTTCCTGTTACTTGCCATTTTTTCCTTTGTCCTTCGCTTGCAGTCATGCCAGCGTTTCTTGCACTCTGTTACGGTTCTCCTGACCTCTGCCACACTGTTAATTTTGTCTACCATCTGCAGCCAAATTGCATCTCCCCTTCCAATTGGCAATTTTGAGGTGTCGAAGAGTTGATTTTGATGCTCTGTTACCTCTCTCATCAGTATTTTATGCTCCTTCGCACTGAAACAACACTATCTCTTTTTCTTCTCCCTCTACTGGATCTTGTCAGTGTCCTCATGGCTGGTCCCTTGGGTCTCTCCTGGCTTCTTGGGTCAATTTTGCCTCTCCTTTGCACTCTTTTCTCTTTTAGCGTCTGTATTTGACGCTATAGCGGGCAAAAATGATGCATATCCGTTTTGCGACATGTTTACATGTCGTAAAACGGATTAGAGTAATTTTTCCTGCGTTAACGTCATTTTGCCTTATGATAAGATGCAATGGTTAACATCAAGAAAAATGACTCTAGACTATTTTTAGCACCACCCAGCGTCATAGTATAAATATGACGCCCGGTTGACGTTAAATAATGGCACTAGTCAGCGCTGAACTCTTTGATGCAAAACTGGGTTAGCGCAGTTTTGCATCAAAAAGTATAAAGCAGGGCCTAAGTGCCAACCTGGGTCCCCATCTGTCCGCAAAGCAAGAGACTGGGCCCAGACCAGGTAGTGGAGACAGGTGTATTTGTACTAGTCACAGTTTTGACTGATCATAACGTAGCATATAGGGTTAATGTACCTGCTGCAAAGCACAACGTGGAACATGCAGATCACAGATTTGTTTTTTATGAAGTTAGCTCAGTGGGTTACTGATTTTGTCATAGAGATCCTTTTGTTACTTGCAGTTTGTTAGAAACGGGGTCTTTGGTTGGCAGTCAGGTTACCCCCTGTCCAGGCAAGGACCTTCACTCTAGTCAGGGTATAGGAGAATCACACTCAGTTAACCCCTGTTCACCCTCTTGGTAGCTTGCCACGAGCAGGCAGGCTTAACTTTAGAAGCAATGTGTAAAGTATTTGTACCAACACACACAGTAATACAGTAAAAACATTACAAAATGACTCAACACAGGTCTAGAAAAATAGACAATATTTATCTAAACAAAACAAACCCAAAATGACAAAAATCCAACATAAACAATTCAAGTTATGAATCTTTAAAGATTAAACGCAAAAATAGCGCTTAGAAACATAAATGCTTCGATGAGGTGATATCACGGCATCGTAACGGAGTCGTTCCCAACAATCCGACGCCAATGGTGCCGATCACAGAGTCATGCAGACCCCCTGGTACAGTACCTTAGAGAAATGTGAAAACAAGCCGGTGCACGGAGTCTAGGATCGTGGCGTTGCTGGATCCGAGGCAGCGTTGGTTCCTGTGCTGCAGGAAGAAAGAGCGGAGGCATCATGAAGAGGATTGGGTCCTTGCTGCGGAGCGGTGGAGGTGAGGCCGCGTCAGTAAGAAGCGTTGAATCTGCGCACTTTGGATGGAGTCGATATCCGGTGGTAACGACATGGTGTGGCGACTTTTAGTGAGTTGTGGACTTCGGACGGGCTGCAGCGACATCATGCCTGCAAGGTTGCCGCACTCCAGTGAGGACTACGGCTTCGGTTGCAGGCGGCTTCATGGTATTCGGCAGTGGCGTCGGTCCAGAGTAGTTCAAAGTCGGTTTTCTTTGGTTTTTCACCAGCTTCTCCTTTTAAGGGCCCAGGGTCTCGATAGGGCGCCACCTGGCAAGATAAGAGTCTCAGCAGAGAGTCCAGGTGCTGGCAGAGGAAGCCGTTGATGGCCCTGAGACTCCAGAACAGGGAGCAAGCTCAGTCCAAGCCCTTGGAGATTCTTCTCAAGCAGGAATATACTTTAAAGTCCAGGCTCTGTCCCCTTCACAGGCAGAAGGAGCAACATCAGGATAGTCCAACAAAGCACAGTCACAGGTAGGGGCAGCACTTCTCCTCAGCTCTTCAGCTCTTCTCCTTGGCAGAGTTTTCTCTTGAATACAGAAGTGATCTAATTGTCAGGGGGTTGGGTCCAATACTTATACCCCCTTTTCCCTTTGAAGTTGGCAAACTTCAAAGCAAAGTCTCAAGTGTTTGTAAGATCCTTCCTTGACCAGGCCAGGCCCCAGCCACACACCAGGGGTTGGAGACTGCATTGTGTGAGGGCAGGCACAGTCTTTCAGGTGTGAGTAACCACTCCTCCCCTCTCTCCCAGCACAAATGGCTCTTCAGGTTATGCAGGCTACACCCCAGCCCCAATTGTGTCACTGTCTAGAGCAGAGGTCTTCAAACTGGGGGGCGGGCCCCCCTTGGGGGGCCTCAAGTGATCCCAGGGGGGGGCGCCAAACTCTGTCCAAAAGAAATATTATGCAATTTGTTTTAAGCAGAAGCATGTTATTGCAGTTTTAAAAAGATAACAGTACTTAACTGCAATGTTTAAATAGGTTTAGACCTATTTAAACATTGCCATCTTTCTAAAATAATTGTGAAAAATTCTGAGGGGGGGGGGGCCAATGTTTTTTTTTTCCAACTGGGGGGGCGCAGCATTAAAAAGTTTGAAGACCACTGGTCTAGAGAGAGGTGCAAACAGTCCAACTGTCAAACTGACCCAGACAGGCAATCCACAAACGGACAGAGTCACACAATGGTTTAAGCAAGAAAATGCCTACTTTCAAAAAGTGGCATTTTCAATCTAACAATCTAAAAACCAACTTCACTAAAAGATGTTTTTTTAAATTGTGAGCTCAAAGACCGTAAACTCCATATATCTATCTGCTCTCAAAGGGAATCTGCACTTTAATAATATTTAAAGGCAGCCCCTATTTAATCTATGACAGAGATAAGCATTGCACAGTGAAAACCAAATTTAGCAGTATTTCAGTGTTAGGACATGTGAAACACATAAGTACATGCCCAGCCTTTAACATACACTGCACCATGCCCATGGGGCTACCTAGGGCCTACTTTAGGGGTGCATTACATGTAAAAGAAGGGAAGGTTTAGGTCTGGCAAGTGGGTACACTTGCCAAGTCTAACTGGCAGTTTAAAACTGCACACACAGACACTGCAATGGTAGGTCTGAGCCATGTTTACAAGGCTACTAATGGGGGTGGCACAACCAGTACTGCGGGCCCACTAGTAGCATTTGATTTATAGCCCCTAGGCACCTCTAGTGCACTGTACTAGGGACTTATTAGTAACTCAAATATGGCAATCATGGAAAGCCAATTACACATACTTTTTGCATAGGAGCATTTGCACTTCAGCACTGGACGGCAGTGGTAAATTGCCCAGATTATCAAAAACAGCAAAAACAGAGTCCAGCACACATCAACAACCTGGAAAACAGAGGCAAAAAGTTTGGGGAGACCACACCAAGGATGCCAAGTCTAACACATGTACCCCCCAGCTGAAAGTGGGGAGCAACTACCCAACTTCATGGGAGTTCTCATCGCTAAGGCAGAAGAATCTGGACAGACCATCAGAATTGGCGTGTTCTGTGCCAATGCGGTGTTCCACCGTAAAGTCCATCCCCTGTAGAGAAATGGACCACCTCAACAATTTTGGATTCTCACCCCTCAACTGCATTACCCATCTGAGGGGCCTGTGGTCAGTCTGAACCCGGAAGTGAGTCCCAAACAAGTAGGGTCTTAGCATCATCAGCGCCCAGACCACAGCAAAAGCCTCACGCTCTATTGCACTCCACCTACGTTCCCTGGGAAAAAACCTCCTGTTAATGAAGGCTAAAGGTTGATTTAGGCCCTCTTCATTAAGCTGTGATAGCACTGATCCTATACCATGCTCTGAGGTGTCTGTTTGCACAACAAACTCCTTGGAGTAGTCAGGTGCATTCAGCACAGGTGCTGTGCACATGGTAGTCTTCAGGGCATCAAAAGCGGTCTGGCAAGCCTCAGTCCAGATCACATTCCTTTGTTGCTTCATGGAAGTCAACTCGTTCAAGGGGGCAACAATGGTGCCATACCCCTTGACAAACCTCCTGTAATAGCCAGTGAGGCCTAAAAAGGACCTCACCTCAGTCTGGGTCTTGGGAGGCTCCCAAGCCAGAATGGTGTCAATTTTTGGCTGTAGGGGTGCCACTCCCCACCTGTTGTCCCAAATACACAACTGAACCCGGCCCAATTTGGCACTTGCTGGCCTTAATAGTGAGGCCTGCCTTTTGCAGGGCCTCCAACACTCTGCGGAGGTGCTGCAAGTGTTCCTCCCAAGTGGAACTGAACACTGCAATGTCCAGGTAGGCTATGCTGAAATAATCCAGCCCAGTCAACACCTGATTGATCAAACTCTGAAAGGTGTCAGGGGCTTTTTTCATCCCAAGTGGCATCACATCAAACTGGAAGTACCCATCTGGGATAGAAAATGCTGACCTCTCCTTGGCCTCCTCAGTTAAGGCAATCTGCCAACACCCAGATGTCAAATCAAATATCCTGAGGTATTTGGCAGCTCCCAACCGACCGATGAGCTCATCAGCTGGGGGGATGGGGTGTGCGTCAGTTTTAGTGACCACATTGAGAACCCGGTAGTCCACACAGAACCTGGGGTGGCACCAGAAACAGAAGTCTTTGGGACCAAGACCACAGGGCTGGCCTAAGGACTGCTAGAAAATTAAATTACCCCTAGGGTTAACATCTTAGACACCTCATCTTTGATGCTAGCCCTGACCTTATCAGTCACCCTGTAAACATTCTGTTTAATAGTTGGACTGTCCCCAGTGTCCACATCATGTGTACACAAGTGTGTGACCCCTGGGATCAAGGAGAAATGGAGGCAAACTGACCCAGTACCTGGTGACAGTCCCTCTGTTGCTCTGAGGTCAGGGAGGGGGAGAGGTTCACTCCCTCCACAGACCCATCCTTCTCTGCAGCTGACAGGAGGTCAGGAAGAGGCTCACTCTCTTCCTCCATCCCATCATCTGTCGCTAGGAGCATGGATAATTCAGTCCACTGACTGAAGATAGTTCAGTGTGACTTGAGAATGTTCACATGCAGGACCCTTAAAGGGTTTCTGGGAGTCCGCAAGTCCACCAGGTAGATGACTTCGCTCTTGCGCTCCACCACCTCAAATGGCCCAGTCAACTTGTCCTGGAGCGCCCTAGGCTCCACTGGCGCCATTACCCACACTTTTTGCCCAGGCTGAAACTCGACCAGAATGGAATTCGGGTCATACCACCGTTTCACGTCTTCATGTCTTGCTTTTAGTTTCTCTTGTTCAAGAGCTCTGAAGTGGGCAGTCTAGTTACATGCTGGTCTTCAGAAACCAAATACATCCCAGTGAGGTTTACTGGGGACTTTCTCCAAGCCCTCCATCCCCAGACTCAAAGGTCTCCTGACATGGTGGCTATACAGTAACTCAAAAGAACGAAATCCAAGCCCTTTTTGAGGCACCTCCCTGTAGGCGAACAGAAGGCATGGCAAGAGGACGTCCCACTTCTGCCTCAAGGGCTCTGACAGGCCCATGATCATGCGTTTTAAGGTGCGGTTGAATCTCTGCTTTGGGGGTGGTAAAGAGTGGTGAACCTATACGATACCCCACACTCCTGCCACAGAAACTTCATATAAGTTGATACGAAGTTGGTACCCCTATCAGATACCACTTCCTTGGGGAGCCCCATGCGGGTAAAACCCCCAATCAAAGCACCACAGGGGAGGTGACTGAACTCAGAGGAATGGCTTCTGGGTACCGGGTGGCATGGTCCACCAAGACCAGGATAAACCTGTTACCCATGGCTGTCTTGGGCCCAGAGGCCCCACAATGTCAATACCTAACCTTTCAAAGGAGGTACTAACCATTGGAAAAGGTTGGAGGGGAGCCTTGCATTTCCCCCTACTCTTGCCACTTTCCTGACAAGTCTGGCAAGACCTGCAAGGAGCATCTGAGTGCCTGCACATCTGGGGCCAGTAAAAGTGGGTGACAAGCTTGTCAAAGGACTTGTCTTGCCCCAACTGTCCAGCTAAAGGCACATCATGAGCCAGACCCAGTAGGAAGGCTCTGAAGCACTGGGATACCACCAGCATATGGGCTGACCCAGGTTCAGCAGCCTTAGGCTCACTATACAGGAGGCCGTCCTCCCACTAAATCAGGGGAGATCCTGGCTCCTTGCCAGTGTCTTGTTTGCAGCCTGCTGCCACAAACCCTCAAAAGTAGGGCATACCTTCTGTGCCTCACAGAACGCCTCCCTGGTAGTGTTGTATAGCTATTTTAAGCCATATTTTAGAACTTTTTGTTTTAAGCTCACTAGGCCTGCCCCTGTGCACTTTAACCCTGTTCTTTATCTCATTGTACTTTTGCCTAGGAAAGCATCACGTTCTTAGTAGGATATTTATTTCATTTTGTGCTTTCTCCAAGGCTACAGTCAGATAGGGTTGCTGACAAACGTGGTATGTTGTGCCTCCAACATTCACAGGAACACATACACTCATACATGGGGACCATTTCTTAAAATGTCAGCTGTTTTATTATAAAAACACCCCTTTGTCCCAGACAGGTTAGAGATAGATTCCAGCCAGATGACCACGACTGTATGCTGATTGCTGATTCTTCGCTGCAGCCACTTGTTTAGACAGTCAGACCCCTGATCCTCATGGGGATGGTGTCTCTCTTGACTACAAGCTTCTTCCTCCAGGTATGAGGGATGATGTACCCCCGGGGGTAAACCCAAACAGCAGATTAGGCTTATTACGCTGTGCTCAAACATAGTGTAGGTAGGAGAAATATATATATCACTCTCTCTTAGTGACAGTATGGTAGGACTATTCTTGTGTTTTACTCTGTTAGTCACCTGCTTGTTTTTATTGTGTTTTATTATCCTAGTTATTGCAATACATGCCTTTTTATCTAAGAAGCAGTTATTTCAATAAATCCTTATTGAACTATATTCTGCCTCTTTTGTCTTTGCCTGTATGGGAACCTTTGGTAACTGAGAGAAAGGGATGGGATCTGATTGACCACGATTCCCCTGAGGACTCATTCTTGTCATGCGCCCGGTTGCCACAATCATCTCGGCCAGAGATGAGGCGCTGCTAGTTGGCCAAAGAACCCGGATTAGGCCAACAGACGTCATGTGGTGTGGAAACATACTTAGTACCCACAATCCTTGTGATCCTGTCTCACAAATCCAGTAACCTCATTACCATAATGAGAACCTACACAACAGTAGGTCCCCCTTCCTGCTGCTACTGTCACAGTTAAGGGATCCCCCCCCCATCTCGGCCACCTTTTTGCCTGTAGGCTCCGGGGCGTCACCCTCAGGCTCTGCTTCCTCCCGGACCGTGGGAACTTCTGGGGCCAGTTTGCTGCGCCCCTTGCCCTTCCTCTTTTTGGCAGTCCCCTGAACCACTGTTTCAGGCTCCAGGGGCTTCTGACCACACTGACAGGCTGCCATTGACCAGGTAGGTACACATACCCACCCAGGCAGACCCAACATATCCAAATGTGACCTGAGTTCCACCTCCTTCCAAGGAGAATCCTCCAGGTCATTGCCAAGCAAAAAATCTACAAGCATGGTTAGATTCACAGCTACATTCAAGGAACCTGAAACCCCACCACCATTCAAAGGGAACCTGCACCACTCTGTACAGGTGCTCTGAGTTGTCCACTGCAACTACATGGTGAGGTACACGGGAATCTATCTGCTCTTCAGACACCAGGTGACTCCTCACTGTAGGCACGCTGGCTCCTGTGTCTCTCAGAGCCTCCACCTTCTGTCCATTGATGGTCACCCACTGCCTGTATTTCTTAGTGTTCTCAGGCACTAGGATTCTCTGGACCATCTCACTGTCCCCTAGTGAGATAAGGGCCATCTCAGCTGGCTCCCACGCACCTGGAACCAACTCCTCCCCAAGCGCTACAATGGCCAAACCTTGTGACTGAGCACCTGTGACTGAGCACCAGTGGGTGCCGGTGTACCCTTGGGGCATTTGGAGCCCCTCTGCACATGGCCTACCTGGTCACATGCAAAGCACTTGCAGGGCCCCCCACACCCCAACAGATTTCCCTTTGGAGAACCTTAGTGTTAGAAATGGGGTTTCGGGTTGGCTAGGGTATGCACCTCAGCCAGGCAGAACTTACCCACTCTAGTCAGGGCAAGGGAGTTACACGTTCAAGATAACCCCTGCTCACCCCCTTGGTAGCTTGGCACGAGCAGTCAGGCTTAACCCGGAGGCAATGTGTAAAGCATTTGCACAACACACACAACACATGTGACGCAATATCCCCACCACAAAGGAAACACAACACCAGATTAGGGGCCTCATTCCAAGGATGCCGGAAGCACCGCCAACAGGCTGGCGGTGCTTCATATGGCATTCTGACCGCGGCTGTAAAGCTGCGGTCTCCCAGCCGGGTCCGGCGGTTTCCCGACGGATTTCCCCCGGCTGGGGGAATCCTCCATGGCGGCGCTGCTTGCAGCGCCGCCATGGGGATTCCGACCCCCTTCCCGCCAGCCTGTTTCTGGCGGTTTTCACCGCCAGAAACAGGATGGCGGCAACGGGTGTCGTGGGGCCCCCTAACAGGGCCCCAGCAGGATTTTCACTGTCTGCTTTGCAGACAGTGAAAATCGCGACGGGTGCCACTGCACCCGTCGCACCCCTGCAACTCCGCCGGCTCCATTCGGAGCCGGCTTCCTTGTTGCAGGGTCTTTCCCGCTGGGCAGGCGGGCGCCCTTTTGGCGGTCGCCCGCCGGCCCAGCGGGAAAGTCGGAATGACCCCCGCGGTCTCTTGATCGCAGAGCGGTCTTCCGACGGGGTTACTTTGGCGGGCGGCTTCCGCCGCCCGCCAAAGTCGGAATGACCCCCTATATCTGAAAATATACTGTATTGTACACAAGGCAATTATCAGACCAAACATCACATAACAGTACTATCCTGCTACCTTAGCAGTTGTCAGAACGTTACACATTACTTACTCTGCAAACTAGCAGTAGTCACACATAACACACAGGTTACTCAGTATTCTGCAACATAAGCAGTAGTCAGGAAACACGTTATTACATTAGAACACTTGTCATAAGAATATCATAAAACGCCCATATTAGGAACATTAGAAAATCTATGGCAAGTTAGGGAAACATATTAGCTTAAAAGGAAAATGTGCACATATATGTAAAAGCATCATAGAACAGTTAGGCAATATACCACAATTAGCAAAGTCTGTAGAAAGAACTTCAATTATAATTATATTGGTCCTTTTAAAAGTACCTGTCTTGATGAAGGCACCTCCAGGCAATTCTGGGTTCTCTGTATTCCTTTACGGGCCCCTCCTGGGGCCCGCGATCACTGGGGGCCCCCCTGGACCTCCACTGATCCTCACGAGGGGGGCCAAGGTCGCCCAATACTTTTAGGAATGAGGGGGGCGCCACGCACCCCCTCTGATTCAAGTGCGGGCCGCTCCTGGGACCCACAAACTTTGTGGGGCCCCCCTGGGCCTTGACTGGCCCTCCACAAAGGGGGGGGAACCCAAAAGATTCAAGCTGGCCCCCACAAGGGCCACGCTAAGGACCGGCGGCACAGGGGGGCCTCTGGTAAGGCTCCCGCCTCACCAGTGGCCCAAGAAACGGCAGGACGGCCTCGTTGGGGCCGGAGGAAACCTCCGATGAGGTTTCCTTCCCCCCGCCCTGCGTCCCGTTGCAGATGCGGCCCGTCCGGCCGTCGAGAAAGAGGCAGGCACCAAAGTCGGTGCCTGCCAGTGCCTCGGGGGCGTTCCATGGAGCACACTTCTCCCCGGGGGCACGACAGGAGCACTTGTGCTCCGATAAACAGAAACAAAGGTACTTCGGTTGCCCCGGGGGCACGAGGAGGAGCGCGCCAGCTCCTCTGTCCAGGGGCAAGCCCTGAGGCTGACGGTGCAGCACGTTCCAACGCGCTTCAGGGATTCACGGGGCCCGGCTGTGGCGGTGATTTCCTTTTGGCAAACAATAAAGAAATTAACTAGCAACACGAAGCCCCAGCAAGGGGAAAGCGCGTTCCAGCGCTAAGGGAATCCCCTGAGGAGCGCTTTCCAAAGCGCTTAGTTTTCTATCAAGACAAAGCACCTCTCGTGCTTTAGAGTCACTGCAGGGGTCAGAGGCCACAGCACCCTGCCCCTGGGGAGTCCAGGTTCTGGAAAAGGCCCACAGGTGGTGGGGCCCTAGCAACAGGCCAGCACAAGGGAACGGCAGCAAGTGGCAAGTCCTTTATAGTGACCAAGCAGGTCACAGGTCAGCACATCAGCAGCAGTCCATGGCGGTCCCTGGTAAGTCCTTCTTAGCATTTCTGTGTCCAGTTCCATGATGTTCAAAGAGTCTCCAAATTGTGTGGAAAATTCCCCTGTACTTATAGTCAGTTCTTACAGTGTTTTACAATGGTAGGGAGAGGAGGTTCCAGCCAGTTACAACTGGTTCTGGGAGTGCCCCCTCTCTCCTTTCACCACAGGCTCCAAACATCAGTGGGGGGTTAACGACCCTATTGTGTGAGGCCAGGGCACAGTCTTTACAAATGCAGGTGTGCCCCGCCTCTCCCTTCTCTCAGCCCAGGAAGTCTATTCAGTATGCAGATGCACCTCTGTGACACCTCCACCCTCCCTGTGTACAGGCTGTCTGAAAAGTATGCACAAACCCCAACTGTCACTCTGCCCAGACGTGGATTGGAGTCAAGCTGCAAAACACCAGTCATAAGCACAGATAAATGCGCACTTTCTAGAAGTGGCATTTCTGTGATAGTAATAAAAAATAGACCCACACCAGAAAGCAGCATTTATTATCACCATCACAACCATACCAAACACGCCTACGCTACCCCTCATAAATCCGACAATACCCCTTACACATAAGGCAGGGCATTTCTAATGCAATCCTATGAGAAGGCAGCACTCACAGCAGTGAGACACCAAGTTAGGCTGTTTGTCACTACTAGGACAGGCCATGCAATATGGCACATGTCCTGACTTTCTACATACATGGCACCCTGCCCATAGGGCTAGCTACGGCGTACCTTAGGGGTGACTTACATGTAGTAAAAGGGGAGTTCTGGGCCTGGCAAGTAAATTTAGATGCCAGGTCCCTGTGGCAGAAAACTGCACACACAGGCCCTGCGCTAGCAGGCCTGAGACAGGTTTGAAAGTCTATTTCAGTGGGTGGCGCAAGCAGCGCTGCATGCCCACTAGTAGTATTTCATTTACAAGCCCTGGGTATAGAGATACCACTGTACAAGAGACTTATAGGTAAATTAAATATGTCAATCGTACCAACTTTAGATGGGAGAGAACGTGCACTTTAGCACTGGTCAGCAGTGATGAAGTGCTCAGAGTCCTAGAGCCAACAGCGAGAGGTCAGAAAAACCAGGAGGAAGGAGGCAAAAAGACTGGGGATGACCCTGCGTAAGGCAAAAAGTCCAACACTTAGGGGGTCATTACGACCTCAGCGGTCTTTTCAAAAGACCGCTGAGGCCGCGGGAGACAGAATACCGCCATTGCCGGTGGTATTTCTGTCTCCCTATTATGACATTTCCGCTGGGCCAGCGGAAATGTCACATCAACATTGCAGCCGGCTCGTAATAGAGCCGGCGGCAATGCTGATGTGCAGCGGGTGCAGTGGCACCCGTTGCACACTTCACTGCCCAAAATTCGGGCAGTGAAATGCACGACGGGGCTACGCCTGGGAGCCTCTGCACTGCCCATGCCAAGCGCATGGGCAGTGCAGGGGCCCCCAGGGGCACCCCCAGTCCCCTTACCGCCGGCCTTTCCATGGCGGTGTGTACCGCCATGGACAGGCCGGCGGTCGGGGACTCATAATCCCCAGGGCAGCGGTGCTTGCACCGCTGCCCTGGGGATTATGACCGCCAGGCGGAATCCTGGCGGGAAAGTGGAGGGGCCGGCCGAATGGCCGTGGCAATTCCACCACGGTCATAATTGCTGGCGGAACCCCGCCAGCCTGTTGGCGGTGTTACCGCCAACATACCACCGGCCGCCAGGGTCGTAATGACCCCCTTAGTTTCTTCTCACTGGGGTGTTGGGAATCCGTACCCTCCCCCTGTTTTCCCTTACCTCCCCTTTCTTCTGAGAGGGCCACTGCCCATTCTTGGCGTGGTCTCCCTATACCTCTTCTGGACCCTGGTGCTCTCCCAACAGTCCACTTCCTGCGAAAACTTGCTTGTGTCAGTCAGCTTGCTGTCAATCAGATGCTGGCGCTGCTCTGGAAAACAGACTATAGAAATGCTTCCAAGCGATCAAATTGTACAGCACCTCACAAGTTGTTACCTTACTGCCCTTCACCCAACCATCCAGTGACCTGCAAAAAGAATCAACACATTCCAACTATGGTTGGGATTCCTTCTTCTTATAGGACCTAAACTTGTCCTTGTACTGCTCAGGGGTGAGACTATAACTTGTGAGTAGGGCGTCCTTCATGATAGAGTACGTGAGCCCCTGAGGATCCCCTAAAGATGTCAGAGTATCCCACCTCTACCTCAAAGTGCTTCCACAGACCCGCCCCCGAATGTGCTTCAGGGACCATATTCATTTGGAGAGCAGACTCATACCCCTTGAACCACAAGAATATGTCATCCTCCCTCTTCTAATCCTTCACTAGGTATTTAGGAATGTGCACCCTCCTCTCAGGCTGCATTGTGGTACTGCTGCCACCATCCCTACTGGACTGGCTCTTCTGATCCAGCTCCCTCAAGCTGAGCTCATGAGCCAGCAGTAACTTTTTCTCATCTTTTCCAACTCCAACTGGTGAGCCCTCTCTGCCTGTCTGTCCTGCAACTCTTCAGGAGTCAGACCCTTTGATGACACAATGCTACCTGCCCTGGAGACCCTCCCCCCAGGCATAACAGGTCCACCCACTATACCACTGTGCATGTTCCGCACCTCCTCATCTCCATCCTCATCTTCATCCCCTGTGTGCCCCCAGCTTCCTTGGTTGTCACAAAGGCCCTCAGTGCCTTTTGCAGCTCTTCCTTCCTGGTGGTGCTGCAAATGGGACAGGCAAGATCCTTACAGAACTGTTTCAGTTTGGCAACTGTGTAACTCTCCAGTTTCCCTAGTTCAAAAACAGCTCCAGGTAGTGCATTTCCATTTTGGGACATGATGGTGAATCAAAAAAGTGCACAGTTCAGGCAGAAAGAGAGTTCCCAAAGAGAGTACAAACGATCACAAGAGATTACCAAAAATATGGAAGTAGGGAAAAATCCAAAAAGAGAAAAAGCAAAAACAAGTAGTATGTGTTCAAGTAATGGTCTGCACTGAAATCAGTAGTGTACACTTAATCACTGTTAGTCAAGTACACATAAAAGTCAAATCCTCACCGCTGCCACCAATGTTAGAAATGGGGTCTTTTGTTGGCAGTCAGGTTAACCCCTGTCCAAGCAAGGACCCTCACTCAAGTCAGTTTAAAGGACAATCACACTCAGTTAACCCCCGCTCACCCCCGTGGTACCTTGGGACGAGCAGGCAGGCTTAACTTCAGAAGCAATGTGTAAAGTATTTGTACCAACACACACAGTAATACAGTAAAAACACTACAAAATGACTTGACACAAGCGACAAAAATCCAACATACACAAGTAAAGTTATGAATTTTTAAAGATTAGACTCAAAAATAGCACTTAGAAACATAAATGCTTCGATGAGGTGATATCACAGCATCGTGACGGAGTTGTTCCCAACAATCCAACGCCAATGGCGCCGGTGACGGAGTCCCGCAGCCCCCCAGGTACAGTACCTTAGTGAAATGTGAAAACAAGCCGGTATACGGAGTCGGGGATTGTGGCGACGCTGGATCCAAGGCGGCATCAGTTGCGGTGTAAAGGAGTGGGGGCATCACGAAGAGGCGTTGGGTCCTTGCTGTGGAGCGGTGGAGGTGAGGCGGCATCGGTGTGAAGCATTGAATCCACGCACTTCAGGTGGAGTCGATATCCGGGGTTCACAACGTGGTGCAGCGACTTCTACGGAGTTGCGGACTTCGGCGGGGCTGTAGTGGTGTCGGGCCTGCAAGGGTCGTCACACTCCAGCGAGGACCACGGCTTTGGTTGCAGGCGGTGTCATGGGATTCGGCAGCGGCATCGGTCTGGAATTGTCCAAAGTCTGCTTCTCTGGTTTTTCCACCAGCTTCTCCTTTCAAGGACCCAGGGACTGGATAGGGCACTACTTGGCAGCGGAGGAGTCTCAGCAGAGAGTCCAGGTGCTGGCAGAGGAAGTCTTTGATTGCCCTGAGACTCCAGAACGGGAGCAAGCTCAGTCCAAGCTCTTGGAGATTCTTCTCAAGCAGGAATATACCACAAAGTCCAGTCTTTGTCCCCCTTTCACAGGCAGAAGCAGCAACTGCAGGACAGCCCAACAAAGCATAGTCACAGGCAGGGGCAGCACTTCTCCTCAGCTCTTCTCCTTGGCAGAGGTTCTCTTGAATCCAGAAGTGATCTAATTTTCAGGGGTTTGGGGTCCAATACTTATACCCCCTTCTGCCTTTGAAGTTGGCAAAATTCAAAGCAAAGTCTCAAGTGTTTGTAAGATCCTTCCTTGTCCAGGCCAGGCCCCAGCCACACACCAAGGGGTTGGAGACTGCATTGTATGAGGGCAGGCACTGCCCCTTCAGGTGTGAGTGACCACTCCTCCCCTCCATCCATCACACCATCAGTATACGCAAGCTACACCCCAGCACCCTTTGAGTCACTGTCTAGAGAGAGATGCAAGCAGCCCAACTATCAAACTGACCCAAACAGGCAATCTACAAACTGGCAGAGTCACAGAATGGTTTAAGCAAGAAAATGCCAAGTTTCTAAAAGTGGCATTTCAAACTAACAATCTAAAAACCAACTTCACTAAAAGTTGTATGTTTAAATTGTGGGCTCAGAGACCTTTGACTCCATATCTCTATCTGCTCTCAAAGGGAATCTGCACTTTAATAATATTTCAAGGCAGCCCCCATGTTAACCTATAAGAGAGATAGGCATTGCACAGTGAAAAGCGAATTTAGCAGTATTTTACTGTTAGGGCATTTAAAACACATCAGTACATGTCTCACCTTTAACATACACTGCACCCTGCCCATGGGGCTACCCAGGGCCTACCTTAGGGGTGCATTACATGTGTGGGAAGGGAAGGTTTAGGCCAAGTCGAATTGGCAGTTTAAAACTGCACTCACAGACACTGCAGTGGCAGGTCTGAGCCACGATTACAGGGCTACTAATGTGGGTGGCAGAAGTGCTGCATGCCCACTAGTATCATTTGATTTAAAGGCCCTGCACACCTCTAGTGCACTTTACTATGGACTTACTAGTAAATCAAATATGCCAATCATGGATAACCAATTACATACACATTTTTACAGGAGCACTTGCACTTTAGCACTGGATAGCAGTGGTAAAGTCCCCAGAGTAACAAAAACAGCAAAAACAGAGTCCAGCACACATCAAAAACCTGGGAAACAGAGGCAAAAAGTTAGGGGAAACCACGCCAAGGATGAAAAGTCCAACAGTAACAAACTTGCCCCCCAGTCTGCCTGCCATCGTAGAGCAGATCCTGCTTGTTTGTTCCTCCTGTCTGCTTCCCTCCAAACTCCTGCATCTCCTTTCTTCAGGTGCACCTTCCTCTGGTGTCGCCTTTCAGCGCTGTAGAGCTTTATCCTGCTGCACCTCTATTCAGCCGTCGAACGTCTTAACGGTTGCAACTGCATCGGACGAACCTCCTGTCACGCGTGCTGCTCCAGTGAAGTCGTTGGCAACTCTTGGCATATCTTCTTGCTGCAATCCACCTGGCGGTTACATTTCTCATGCACCACCGTTTTGTTCTCGGCTTACCTAACGTCACGTGCAGCCCCTGGTGCACGTCCTCACCGACCGCCACCCGGTGGTGTTAAACCTGGGTAGTAACACACCCTGTGTGTCACCACCCTTATTTGTTTAATAGTTAACAGTACACTCTTGCATGTCCCTCAGTAGCCTGTCCGGTGTTTGCCACAGATGCGCATTACTGCATTGTGGAGATCGCATCCGGACATCTGCTCTTCATCAAAATTACAGGTATTTAAGACTTGTTGTTCTAGCTTCACTGTGCAGTAGTGTTGTAACCCACCTCCCCCAGTGCTCCAAAACCCAGGAGATCAGCCTATGAAATGTTGTAAGTGGGTAGGGTTATTTTCTAATTTTATGATGGCCATAGATGCCAATGCATCTACAGCTGCAAGGAAGAAAGAACTGTTACTGAGACACAAGAGATTTTTGATCATTTGCCTGAACTGAGCTCCTAATGGTATCGACAAGTGTGCTGAATTTTGTGAAGTATTAGACAGTTAAGTTACATTTCAGTGTGGAGCCAAATGTGGTGATGGAGCATGTTCTAGGCATCAGTTAACTAAGAACCTATTGAATGTTATGTCGCCGTACTTCGCGTTTTAGCAGCAACATGTGAGGTTAGCACTATAACTGATCAATACATTCCTGATCAGGTGATTATGCACTGCATAACAAAAAAATATAAATCAAGCAGTTACTCGGGCAAAAAAAACCTACACTCTCTTAAGTGTTCGAAGTGGCTAAAGGTATCGAGAGGTCAATAAGATCATGCAAAGTCCTTAATGGTGATAAAGAGAGCCATTTTGACGCTGCTTTTGAATGCAACAGCACCAGAAATAATTTAAACAGAGTGAGTGCTGGCAAGTTAAATACTAATAAAGCAAAATGTGCAAGATGTGATTTGGGTGTACATTTTAGTAATCTTCATGCCCTGCCTTATCTAAAGTTTGCTTCAAGTGTGGGAAGATAGTGCATTTGTCGAATGTTTGCAAATCACAATGCAATGTCAACACCATTATGGAGAATGAAGCAGACACAATGCATGATACCGAGGAAAAGGAAACCATGATTTTGACATTAAATTCTGTTGACACGGATCTATTTAAACCCATGATGTTAGTGGATTCAGGGTCACCTTTTTTGTTTGTGTCTGAGGCTTTTTTCGAAGAACAATGGAAAAACAGAGAGTTGGAAGCTAATGATATAAAAGTCTTGGGTTACGGAAAATCAATTGTTACATTTCTAGGTTACTTTGTGGTGTCTATTTCCTTTCTGTCTCACACCATTCTGGGAAAAATATATGTAGTTAAGAGCCAATCATCAAGGTATTGATTGTGTTTTTTTCTGAACACATCCTTGTATTGGGAAATGTCTTCGTGATGGTTAGTGACTCACCCATGAGATTAAACTTAAATTTGGTGCATCTCCTGTTGAACGTGAATTTAGGCATGTACCTCTTAGTGTCAGGAAAGATCTTAGCCTTGTAATACAACACCTACAAGCTAATAATGTAAGTAAGTGGATTCCTCTCTGTAGGTTTCTCCCAATGTTTTGGTAAAAACAAATCTGGTTCTTTGAGGTTATGCGCTGATTTGAGGTCTCTTGATAAACAAATTGTTGATTGACATCCCCTTTCTAAAATTCAGGAATAGTTGGCACACCGGGAGGGTGCCAAATTTGTTACTTCTTTAGACCTCAAATCTGCATATCACCAGCTTGAACTAGAAGGAAGTTGCAGGCATCTAACTATATTTATCACTCCTAATGGAACCTTCCAGAAACTCATGTTCACAGTTTTAAAGCATATGCATTGGGTTATGGCTTTTCAAAGCAACATCTTGGTTTATGCTGATTCTATTGAGTCACATAACACACGACTGTCAGAGGCTTTACATACTCTGCAAAAAAGGGGTAGGACTTTATGACTGGAAATGGAGAAGTGTGAGTTTCTCACTCAAAAGGTTGAGTATCTTGATCATACTATCTCTGGTAAGGGGATTTTTAGCTAAAGTGAGTCTAATTCAAGGTATTAAAAAGTTACCCATACCTACTGACAAGGACCAACTAAGATTTTATTTGGGGAATATATGAGTTTTACTACAGCTTCTTGAGCAGGGATTTTTTACTTAGCTTTACCCTTGAAAGGGTTGCTTAAAAAAGGAGAGAAGTTCATTTGCCATTAAGATGCATTTGATAAGCTGAAGTGTTCTATATTCAATGCACTGCAACTATTTCCTTTCGATCAAAAATTGAGGTGTCATCTAAATGCTGATGCTAGTGCTGAATGTCTTGAGGCTATGCTTAATCAAAGGTGCCAAAATGTGGAAAGGACTTTTGCCTTTGCTTCACAACCTCTCCTGCTCTGAAGCCAGATATTCAACTATCTAGATGGAGGCTTTGGCCTGCACATGTGAAACATTTAAAAACGTCACCGGCAAAAGGAATTTACCATTAAAACTGACCATAAACCTCTACTAGCGCTACTCATTAGTAATTGCACTGACAGGGCCACTGCCTGTTTGCTTAGCATCCTTTTGTCAGGGAGACCAGATCCTAGGGGTCTGTGCACGTTCCCAACATGTCCACCACAAGACAGCTTCAAAACTGTGATAGAAATATCACAGAGCCTAAGACAGTCCAAGTGGGGAAAAGGGGATTAGGTAGGGAATAGCTGGGAAGGAGACCTGTAGGAAGCAAAAGGTTAAACAACACAATATCAGAATATAAACAAATTGACTTTCAGTAGACTATGGTTCTAAGCATTGTCTTACTGTAACCATGGATTATCCACAAAGTGACTTTAACTAGATCTCAAGAGCTCTAGGTACCTGGAACAAATCAAGAATGAGTAATGCCATGTTTTCATTTTAGCTATTAATAAAATGTCACATAACGTCTAGAAATACAAGAACTTTCTAGAATACTGTTTTAGAACTAAGGCCCTCATTCTGACCTTGGCGGGCGGCGGAGGCCGCCTGCCAAAGTCCCGCCGTCAGATTACCGTTCCGCGGTCGAAAGACCGCGGCGGTAATTCTGACTTTCCCACTGGGCTGGTGGGCGGTCGCCTTCAGACCGCCCGCCAGCCCAGCGGGAAAGAGGCTTTCACGATGAAGCCGGCTCGGAATCGAGCCGGCGGAGTGGAAGCTGTGCGACGGGTGCAGTTGCACCCGTCGCGTATTTCACTGTCTGCGCAGCAGACAGTGAAATACATGTAGGGGCCCTCTTACGGGGGCCCCTGCAATGCCCATGCCAGTGGCATGGGCACTGCAGGGGCCCCCAGGGGCCCCGCGACCCCCCCTACCGCCATCCGGATCTCGGCGGTCCGACCGCCGGGATCTGGATGGCGGTAGGGGGGGTCGGAATCCCCGCGGCGGTGCAGCAAGCTGCGCCGCCGCGGAGGATTCAATGGGGCCGCGGTACACTGGCGGGACCCCGCCAGTGGTGCCGGTCCGACCGCGGCTTTACAGCCGCGGTCGGAATCCCCATTGGAGCACCGCCGGCCTGTCGGCGGTGCTCCCGCGGTCCTCCGCCCTGGCGGTCAAAGACCGCCAGGGTCAGAATGACCCCCTAAGGCTGCTTTTTAAACATGAGGACAAAACAATCTGAAACATTCCCTGGAAAACAATTGGAATTGTACTAGGGACTTAATGTGCACAAAGACCGTCACATTCTGAATTTATCATCTTCACAGGAAACCCATAGGCTCAGGATAAATGTGTGTACTTCAACAGACGTTACACATCAAAGTTTTTACATCTCATGAAATGATCGAGCACACTGTTGCCGATCTAAACACCAAGTTTTACTTGCGGGAAATGAATCTCGCACACTGCAGATTCTAACAAGAATATGTAAATGCCATGAAATGATCGTGCAAGCCTTTGTCGATCTGAACACCAAGTTTTACTTGCAGGAAATGAATCGCGCACACTGCCGATTCGAACAAGAATATGTAAATGCCATGAAATGATCGCACAAGCCTTTGCCGATCTGAACCCCAAGTTTTACTTGCAGGAAATGAATCTCGCACACTGCCGATTCTAACAAGAATATGTAAATGCCATGAAATGATCGCGCAAGCCTTTGCCGATCTGAACACCAAGTTTTACTTGCAGGAAATGAATCGCGCACACTGCCGATTCTAACAAGAATATGTAAATGCCATGAAATGATCGCGCAAGCCTTTGCCGATCTGAACACCAAGTTTTACTTGCGGGAAATGAATCGCGCACACTGCCGATTCTAACAAGAATATGTAAATGCCTTGAAATGATCCCGCAAGCCTTTGCCGATCTGAACACCAAGATTTACATGCGGTAAATGAATCGCACTCACTGCCGATTCTAACAAGAATATGCAAATGCCAAGAAATTATCGTGCAAGCCTTTGCCGATCTAAACACCAAGATTTATATGCGGTAAAGGAATCGCGCTCACTGCCGATTCTAACAAGAATATGCAAATGGCAAGAAATGATCGCGCAAACCTTTGCCGATCTAAACAACATGATTTACATGCAGTAAATGAATCGCGCTCACTGCCGATTCTAACAAGTATATGCAAATGCCAAGAAATGATCGCGTAAGCCTTTGCCAATCTAAACATCAAGATTTACATCAGAGCAATGATTCGCGTACTCTGAAAGTTTCACGAGTAGGCCCAAAACTCAAGAGTCTTTCAGAACGGGGTCGGGGCCCAGCCCGACTTTTGTCTTACCAGCCTGCTCAAGGATCACCAAGATAATGCGGGCAGGCCTGGAACGTCAAGGTAGGCCTCCGGAACAGGAGCTCAGGAAATTGCTGCTGCTCTGCACCAGGACCTCTGAATAGTGAGCACGTGGAGCTGGGCTGGCTCCCTTATATAGAGTCTGGCCCAGCCCACGAACCACACCCAGTCATGCTGCAGAGAAAGATTCTAGAAGGTCCTAGAAAGGGACCACACCCTAACACACTCAGTCAGTCTGCAGCAATACCTTACAAAAGAACAGTTATTGCAAACACCATAAATAGTGTTTTTCAAGGTTAAGGTCTGCAATGCAAAAGGTTAGTATACTGCATATAAGCACAATGCATGAATTATGCTCTTGCATAAAGGCTAGGTTTTTGCATTTTTGTCACCCGTAGATCGTGCACTGTCCTGATGTTGACAGTACTCCCCTCTCCCAAATGCGCTCTAGGTCCTGGTTTGCCTGGGTTAAGACAATTAAAACGTCTCACTAGTCATGAAGCATGGACATCAGATGCGGAGACCCATGAGTTACTTTCAGGACCGTAACCTTTCCAAGAAATCAGATACCACAGATTACGACCTCTAAGTATGGAATCCAACACCTGTTAAACTTTGTATTCCACTTCCCCCTGTACTAGAACTGGAGCTGGTTGGGAGCGTACCTTCTGGACCGCTTTTTTCAGGAGGGAGGTATGGAACACCGGATGAATACGCAGTGACCAGGGCAACTGCAGTTTATAGGTCACTGGATTAATTTGCTGGAGGACAGTGTAAGGACCTATGAATTTGGGATTAAACATGTGCTTTTTCTTGAAGTCTATATGTCTTGTAGAAAGCCATACTTTTTCACTTGGTTGATACTGAGGTCCTTCACAATGTTTTTTGTCGTAGTGCTTTTTGTATTTTTGTTTAGCTTTTTCTAAATGCTGTTGAATCAATTTCTGGATTTGGTGGAGGTGTTGAATCGTTTCCGACACAGCTGGTTTAAGAGAACCTTCTTGAGGAATCGTGATGGGCAAAGTGTCAGGATGATAGCCAAA
This sequence comes from Pleurodeles waltl, assembly GCF_031143425.1. Taxonomy (NCBI): domain Eukaryota; kingdom Metazoa; phylum Chordata; class Amphibia; order Caudata; family Salamandridae; genus Pleurodeles; species Pleurodeles waltl. The sequence goes on along the minus strand of NC_090445.1, from coordinate 426,463,750 downwards.
CAAGCCAAAAAAAGGTGTGACACCAGTGGAGGTGTGAAACGAGTTATTGTAGGCTAGCTCCGCAGAGCGTTGAAGTCCAGGAATGAAGTGCTTTCGCAGCGTAAGCACACAGATATTGCTTCAATGTCTGATTCAGTCTCTCAGTTTGGCCATCTGTTTGAGGATGATGGCTAGTAGATAGTGTGGATGTGACTTGAAGCGTTTTGCACCACGTTTTCCAGAAGTTGGAGGCAAATTGCGATCCTCGATCGGAGAGAATCACTTTCGGCAGCCCATGATAACGGACCACTCTATTCAGTAGGATGGTTGCCAGTTCACTGGAGGTGGGCAATTTCTTACAGGCAATGAAATGTCCATATTTCGTGAGACTATCTACCGCCACAAGGATTACTGAGCGCTGTTGAACCACTGGTAGTCCTGTAATGAAGTCTAAAGAGATGTGTTCCCAAGGTCGACATGGAGTTGGGAGCGGATGCAACAGACCTTTCGGTTTTGAATGACTAGTCTTGATGCGAGCACAGACTTCGCAGTTATTTACCATTGTTTTGACGTCTTTCGTCAGAGTAGGCCACCAAAAGTAGAATTGGATTAATTCAAGAGTTTTAGGAGTACCTGGGTGACCTGCTGTAGGTATTACATTCAACCAATGAAATGCTATCTTGCTACGCTTGGTAGTGGGCACGAACAAACGAGCCTCATGAAAAGGTAGTACTTGCTTGATTGATCTTTTGGGATCTGCTCGAGCCCATGCCTGCCACTTCTCAATGGTGAAGGTATTATGGATGTTTTCAAAGAAGTCTTTGGTTTTTATGATGCATAGGTCTTTGTCTGGAGCAATGATATCCTCTTTCTAAAATTCAGGAATAGTTGGCACACCGGGAGGGTGCCAAATTTGTTACTTCTTTAGGCCTCAAATCTGCAAATCACCAGCTTGAACTAGAAGGAAGTTGCAGGCATCTAACTATATTTATCAGTCCTAATGGAACCTTCCAGAAACTCATGTTCACACTTTTAAAGCATATGCATGGGGTTATGGCTTTTCAAAGCAATATCTTGGTTTATGCTGATTCTATTGAGTCACATAACACACGACTGTCAGAGGTTTTACATACTCTGCAAAAAAGGGGTAGGACTTTATGACTGGAAATGGAGAAGTGTGAGTTTTTCACTCAAAAGGTTGAGTATCTTGATCATACTATCTCTGGTAAAGGGATTTTTAGCTAAAGTGAGTCTAATTCAAGGTATTAAAAAGTTACCCATACCTACTGACAAGGACCAACTAAGATTTTATTTGGGGAATATATGAGTTTTACTACAGCTTCTTGAGCAGGGATTTTTTACTTAGCTTTACCCTTGAAAGGGATGCTTAAAAAAGGAGAGAAGTTCATTTGCCATTAAGATGCATTCGATAAGCTGAAGTGTTCTATATTCAATGCACTGCAACTATTTCCTTTCGATCAAAAATTGAGGTGTCATCTAAATGCTGATGCTAGTGCTGAATGTCTTGAGGCTATGCTTAATCAAAGGTGCCAAAATGTGGAAAGGACTTTTGCCTTTGCTTCACAACCTCTCCTGCTCTGAAGCCAGATATTCAACTATCTAGATGGAGGCTTTGGCCTGCACATGGGCTGTGAAACATTTCAAAACGTTACCGGCAAAAGGAATTTACCATTAAAACTGACCATAAACCTCTACTAGCGCTACTCATTAGTAATTGCACTGACAGGGCCTCTGCCTGTTTGCTTAGCATCCTTTTGTCAGGGAGACCAGATCCTAGGGGTCTGTTCACGTTCCCAACCTGTCCACCACAAGACAGCTCCAAAACTGTGATAGAAATATCACAGAGCCTAAGACAGTCCAAGTGGGGAAAAGGGGATTAGGTAGGGAATAGCTGGGAAGGAGACCTGTAGGAAGCAAAAGGTTAAACAACACAATATCAGAATATAAACACATTGACTTTCAGTAGACTATGGTTCTAAGCATTGTCTTACTGTAACCATGGATTATCCACGAAGTGACTTTAACTAGATCTCAAGAGCTCTAGGTACCTGGAACAAATCAAGAATGAGTAATGCCATGTTTTCATTTTAGCTATTAATAAAATGTCACATAATGTCTAGAAATACAAGAACTTTCTAGAATGCTGTTTTAGAACTAACGCTGCTTTTTAAACATGAGGACAAAACAATCTGAAACATTCCCTGGAAAACAATTGGAATTGTACTAGGGACTTAATGTGCACAAAGACCGTCACATTCTGAATTTATCATCTTCACAGGAAACCCATAGGCTCAGGATAAATGTGTGTACTTCAACAGACGTTACACATCAAAGTTTTTACATCTCATGAAATGATCGCGCACACTGTTGCTGATCTAAACACCAAGTTTTACTTGCGGGAAATGAATCTCGCACACTTCCGATTCTAACAAGAATATGTAAATGCCATGAAATGATCGCGCAAGCCTTTGCCGATCTGAACACCAAGTTTTACTTGCAGGAAATGATTCGCGCACACTGCCGATTCTAACAAGAATATGTAAATGCCATGAAATGATCGCGCAAGCCTTTGCCGATCTGAACACCAAGTTTTACTTGCGGGAAATGAATCGCGCACACTGCCGATTCTAACAAGAATATGTAAATGCCTTGAAATGATCCCGCAAGCCTTTGCCGATCTAAACACCAAGATTTACATGCAGTAAATGAATTGCGCTCACTGCCGATTCTAACAAGAATATGCAAATGCCAAGAAATTATCGTGCAAGCCTTTGCCGATCTAAACACCAAGATTTACAGGCGGTAAATGAATCACGCTCACTGCCGATTCTAACAAGAATATGCAAATGGCAAGAAATGATCGCGCAATCCTTTGCCGATCTAACCAACATGATTTACATGCGGTAAATGAATCGCACTCACTGCCGATTCTAACAAGTATATGCAAATGCCAAGAAATGATCGCGTAAGCCTTTGCCAATCTGAACATCAAGATTTACATCAGAGCAATGATTCGCGTACTCTGAAAGTTTCACGAGTAGGCCCAAAACTCAAGAGTCTTTCAGAACGGGGTCGGGGGCCCAGCCCGACTTCTGTCTTACCAGCCTGCTCAAGGATCACCAAGATAATACGGGCAGGCCTGGAACGTCAAGGTAGGCCTCCGGAACAGGAGCTCAGGAAATTGCTGCTGCTCTGCACCAGGACCTCTGAATAGTGAGCACGTGGAGCTGGGCTGGCTCCCTTCTATAGAGTCTGGCCCAGCCCACGAACCACACCCAGTCATGCTGCAGAGAAAGATTCTAGAAGGTCCTAGAAAGGGACCACACCCTAACACACTCAGTCAGTCTGCAGCAATACCTTACAAATGAACAGTTATTGCAAACACCATAAATAGTGTTTTTCAAGGTTAAGGTCTGCAATGCAAAAGGTTAGTATACTGCATATAAACACAATGCATGAACTATGCTCTTGCATAAAGGCTAGGTTTTTGCATTTTTGTCACCCGTAGAGCGTGCACTGTCCTGATGTTGACAGTACTCCCCTCTCCCAAATGCGCTCTAGGTCCTGGTTTGCCTGGGTTAAGACAATTAAAACGTCTCACTAGTCATGGAGCATGGACATCAGATGCGGAGACCCATGAGTTACTTTCAGGACCGTAACCTTTCCAAGAAATCAGATACCACAGGTTACGACCTCTAAGTATGGAATCCAACACCTGTTAAACTTCATATTCCACTTCCCCCTGTATTAGAACTGGAGCTGGTTGGGAGCGTACCTTCTGGACCGCTTTTTTCAGGAGGGAGGTATGGAACACCGGATGAATACGCAGTGACCAGGGCAACTGCAGTTTATAGGTCACTGGATTAATTTGCTGGAGGACAGTGTAAGGACCTATGAATTTGGGATTTAACATGTGCTTTTTCTTGAAGTCTATGGGGGTTATTCTAACTTTGGAGGAGGTGTTAATCCGTCCCAAAAGTGACGGAAAAGTGACGGATTTACCACCAGCCGTATTACAAGTCCATTATATCCTATGGAACTCGTAATACGGCTGGTGGTATATCCGTCACTTTACCGTCACTTTTGGGACGGATTAACACTCCTCCAAAGTTAGAATAACCCCCTATATGTCTTGTAGAAAGCCATACTTTTTCACTTGGTTGATACTGAGGTCCTTCACAATGTTTCTTGTCGTAGTGCTTTTTGTATTTTTGTTTAGCTTTTTCTAAATGCTGTTGAATCAGTTTCTGGATTTGGTTGAGGTGTTGAATCGTTTCCGACACAGCTGGTGTAAGAGAACCTTCTTGAGGAATCGTGATGGGCAAAGTGTCAGGATGATAGCCAAACAAGCCAAAAAAAGGTGTGACACCAGTGGAGGTGTGAAAAGAGTTATTGTAGGCTAGCTCCGCAGAGCGTTGAAGTCCAGGAATGAAGTGCTTTCGCAGCGTAAGCACACAGATATTGCTTCAATGTCTGATTCAGTCTCTCAGTTTGGCCATCTGTTTGAGGATGATGGCTAGTAGATAGTGTGGATGTGACTTGAAGCGTTTTGCACCACGTTTTCCAGAAGTTGGAGGCAAATTGCGATCCTCGATCGGAGAGAATCACTTTCGGCAGCCCATGATAACGGACCACTCTATTCAGTAGGATGGTTGCCAGTTCACTGGAGGTGGGCAATTTCTCACAGGCAATGAAATGTCCATATTTCGTGAGACTATCTACAGCCACAAGGATTACTGAGCGCTGTTGAACCACTGGTAGTCCTGTAATGAAGTCTAAAGAGATGTGTTCCCAAGGTCGACATGGAGTTGGGAGCGGATGCAACAGACCTTTCGGTTTTGAATGACTAGTCTTGATGCGAGCACAGACTTCGCAGTTATTTACCATTGTTTTGACGTCTTTTGCCAGAGTAGGCCACCAAAAGTAGCGTTGGATTAATTCAAGAGTTTTAGGAGTACCTGGGTGACCTGCTGTAGGTATTACATTCAACCAATGAAATGCTATCTTGCTATGCTTGGTAGTGGGCACGAATAAACGAGCCTCATGAAAAGGTAGTACTTGCTTGATTGATCTTTTGGGATCTGCTCGAGCCCATGCCTGCCACTTCTCAATGGTGAAGGTATTACGGATGTTTTCAAAGAAGTCTTCAGTTTTTATGATGCATAGGTCTTTGTCTGGAGCAATGATATCCTCTTTCTAAAATTCAGGAATAGTTGGCACACCGGGAGGGTGCCAAATTTGTTACTTCTTTAGGCCTCAAATCTGCAAATCACCAGCTTGAACTAGAAGGAAGTTGCAGGCATCTAACTATATTTATCAGTCCTAATGGAACCTTCCAGAAACTCATGTTCACACTTTTAAAGCATATGCATGGGGTTATGGCTTTTCAAAGCAATATCTTGGTTTATGCTGATTCTATTGAGTCACATAACACACGACTGTCAGAGGTTTTACATACTCTGCAAAAAAGGGGTAGGACTTTATGACTGGAAATGGAGAAGTGTGAGTTTTTCACTCAAAAGGTTGAGTATCTTGATCATACTATCTCTGGTAAAGGGATTTTTAGCTAAAGTGAGTCTAATTCAAGGTATTAAAAAGTTACCCATACCTACTGACAAGGACCAACTAAGATTTTATTTGGGGAATATATGAGTTTTACTACAGCTTCTTTAGCAGGGATTTTTTACTTAGCTTTACCCTTGAAAGGGATGCTTAAAAAAGGAGAGAAGTTCATTTGCCATTAAGATGCATTCGATAAGCTGAAGTGTTCTATATTCAATGCACTGCAACTATTTCCTTTCGATCAAAAATTGAGGTGTCATCTAAATGCTGATGCTAGTGCTGAATGTCTTGAGGCTATGCTTAATCAAAGGTGCCAAAATGTGGAAAGGACTTTTGCCTTTGCTTCTGATGACGCAGAAACAAAGGTTTTACATTTATTAGCGCATAAACGTAGTGCCGCAATAATCAAGTGTGACTTTAACCGAACTAATAAAGATTGTACGGGGACAAATGTGCCCTCAGAGTAGTTCGCCAACATTTATAAGCGTGCTTTATATAACGTGATGTATTAGAATTGTACTAATCTGACATAACCGTAAACGTGTGCCATGATTTGCTTGTTTGAAATGTTTTAACTTAGCATAACTTTAGTGGAGGCTTCGGCCTAGTTGCCTTGTCTCACGGTTTAGATGCTCGTGTTTTTCTAATGTGCTAATAAAATGTGTATTCCTGCTTGAAGCTGTACTTTTCCAGTGAGATCGGTTCACATGCTTATCTTTAAGGTTTTGTGCCAGCCTGGCATCTTCTTCTTTGCTCCAAGGTCAATCTGCAGGCGCAGACAATGGAAGCTCTGAAAGTGAGTTAATTGGTAAAATATGTTGCAACTTACGTTCCCGACTCCAAGGATAATGTATGCCTAGGTAGAAGCTTGTAAATTGTTGTTTTTGATTGGACAATTTGAAGCCAACCTATGAACCCTCCAATGGAAGACCCTACTGGATTTGAACTGTTGTTTATTTAAACCTGGTGCACAAGAAGAAAGCAGGCATTAGCCATTAGCCATTGGCCATTACCCACTGCACCCATTGAGGACATTATTGCCCATTGCAGCCATTATGACCCATCTTGCCGACCTCGTCATTTTGCCATCTTCTACAATGCCAATTGATGTTCGACGCCATTTTGAATGAGACTTTGATGCTTTCTCTAATCGAGAGAAAGAGACTTTAAGTAATTCTCGCTCTAGAGACTTTAACTTTGATCTGCCCCTTTGCATAAAGTAGTAGTTTTGTCCTTTTATCTTGCCGCTGTGAGGCAATTGCTCTGTCCACCCTGCCCCCTTTGCCCCGTCCCATGCTGATCGAAAACGGTACCTGTGAGACGAAGACTTCCTTGAATGCTGATTGAATTTGGTAAATATGAAAGGAAAATGTACAATTGCATTGTTTTTCTTTTTAGGTAACCAACTGAGCCCTAGTTAGGAGTTTTCCAAATCAATGTTGCTAAATTGTTTTTGCATGAAGTCCCACATGCAGATGCTAATTTGAGGTTAGATGAGGATTCATTTGTTGCACGATGCAATTTGAGACCTTGTTATGCTGACTAATGTATGTAATTAGCCCATTACAGATTATAGTTTTAGTGGTTTGCGTAGCTATTATCGAATGCATTGTTATTCAAATGCTGCATAGATTGCATCTTTTTCGCCGTTATGGACATCTATTAATGTTCATTTACATATATCATTTGGTGTTGAGACACATTTATATCGTGCTAGCTTTGTTAATATAGGGAAATAAATTCATTAACTTTGAATGAACTGGTGTGGTTATTCATGGCCGAAAGGTCATGGTTCGCCGAAATGTTTTCTGGATTAATTGTGAAGTGTTATGTTGATCAGGGCATTGCTTATGTTCGTTATTGATTATTGATTAGATTAAATTGACTAATCTCGGGTGAAGAGAGCCCCACTTGGTCAAAAGATTCATCGACCCAAGAGCGTCCAAAGACAGGTAATTTATTAGTACGGAACGCTCTATCAGTAGATGGTAGCAGAGGACGGTTACGCCCTTTGGGACCCCACTCGAGAGGTATAGGGTGTTGAATTAGATTTTTCTTGGGTAAAACAGATTGTGAGAATGATGATGCCCTAAGTCCCCCGCGACTTTCCCGGGATCTCGGAGCTTGCGAATGGAGTGAATGGAGGTGTGAAATCGGCGTTGGCGGTACTAGTGACGGTATGAGTGAAGTCAGGGTTTTGCGCTTGCACAGCTTATTGCCGCAGATTGTTTGAAAAGGTTGCGAGGATTTTAGAGAATAGCGGAGGTGCAACTCCGAGTGTGAGAGTAGGGAAGTCGTCGAACTTCATGTGCATGTGGCGCTTTGTGCAGAAAAAGGTCCACGTGGTTGTTGTTGTTGAGACGGGCCCTGCGAGGTCAAGAGACTCCGGAGTATGTTGAAAACTGTATGAGACACTTGTTTTATGTTGTGGTCTGGTCGGTTTAATAGGTTGACCGGGCGTGGTCAACGAGTCGGTACGTGTGTTAAGGGAGTGAAAGAAAACTTCGACTTCGGGCTTTGACAAATTCTAAGTGCACTAGAATAGATCATTGACAAGTTGAGAGCAGAGTCTGCGGGTCAGGATTTGCTTGCGAAAGTGGGGACCGAGAAAGATGGAATAACTGCCGAGGCTAGTGAAAAAATCCCTAAGGTCCTGAAGCAATTGTGTTACCCTTACTGTAGTAAACCGACAGATCTGTTTAATTATTATTTGGTTGCTCGCGATACATGCCAGAAGTTGTTATGAGAGGAGCGGAGTGAAGGAGGACAAGCCGCGAGGCTTTGTCAGCCGCAGTGTGTGTGAGTGTGACGTCACTAGGAGCCGCGCTGGGATAGGTTGGTTGCAAAGAAGGGCTGCGCACGGATTGGACGCAGTCCGTGGGGCTCGATTGGAAGGGGAAAGGCAAGCGAAGAGTATTCCGGGAATTAAAGTCACTTATTGATTACAAACTTTGTGAAATAAAAGACGAGAAAATGAAATTTTTTAAAGCATTAAAGAGTGCGATGAAGGGGGAGTCTTACATTAAAGCGAGCGTAGGAGAGGAGACGCCACCCGAAGGTACACCAGCTTACATTGTAATGGAGGAAAGGGGGGTAGCTCCGTGCCTTTGGCTAAAGCAATGGCACAAGCTGACAGAGAGACATGGGAGCGTAGCGTTCCCGATCCATGGGACATTCAATATAAGGATCCTAGAGAATTTGAGATTCGCGATGTACGACATGAAGGTACCTCCAAGGCCAGCACAGTTTGAGGCTCTAGCGATTTGGGAACTAATGGCTAGACAGCAACAGCAAAAGAAGTTCGAGACCAGGATAAGAAAGGTAGAAAAGACACTAGCGGACGCTAGGTGGGATAATGCACAGAAGGTGTGGAGGTCAGATATATTGCAGGGGATAAAATTGTTTCCCGCAATTGCTAAGGAAGAAGAGGCGACAGGCAAGAAAGCTACCTGTAAGACAAACAGGAGGTGTTCCAAAGATAGAGAGGACGAGGAAAAGTTAAGGAGAGAAGACGAGTCAGAGGATGAGGAGTTCATCATGCAATTGCTGAACGACCGTCCACCACCTTATGCAGAGAGTGAACAAGGTCCAAGTACCAGTTCTGCCCCTCCGGCACCGGTACAGAATAATGAAACTCCGAGTTCAGAAACGCCATCGGGATCTAAGGACCCGAGTTTACTGTTCACCCCGCAGATACCGCAGGTTAGGAGAATATATCCAGATGTGCCTATATTGAAAACAGCAGAAAATTATCAGCCGCAGGTCCCAAGGTACTACAGCAGTGACAACAGTACGGGAATGATTCTAGATCCAACCGTAATGGGAGTACAGAATGGTCGCAACCCAACATTGGCACAAGCTGAATCAACCCAGTTTTTGATGCCTCAAAAGCAGATGCAGGGGGGAACCGCACATGCTCAGATGACGGGGAGTCAGACGGGCATGCCGGCAATGATGACCCATAGTGTGGGAATGAACATGCCTCAGAACCTGGGGAATGGACAGAACCCAGATGCGATATCCCTACCCATTACTGTAGGTCCACCGGTACCTTTGTACATTCAGCCTAACTCAGGTATGAGCGGTCAAGGATCAATGGTGCAGAGTGGGACGGAAAGGAGGTGCATACAAAACACTCCAGAGACAACTCCGATAGCGGCTCTGCCAACTGGATCTGGGTCCTTGATGGAGTTTAGTCCCATATGTGCTCAGTCAACAGTGGTGAGGTCGAGTCCCCCACTGATGATACCGCTATCATCGAACACTAAAAAGTTGCCGCAACCATCAATGGCAGTCGATGTGAATGCTACACTGATGGGGTTGAATGCGCAACAGCTGACACAGTGGTTCAACAGTCTGAATTCCACACAAAGCTCAGCCAGTGGGAAGGGAGAAGACTATCTGAATAAGGTCAGGTTGAACATGGAAGCAGAAGAATTGGTGGAAGGGACTATGGGTTTGAATAGGTTAGAGTCCTACTCGGAAGAAGAGCTGAGGTATCTATGTCCTAGGATTACGAGAGAAGTGAACAAGGTACATAGAAGGTTGCAAGAAATAGCTGACAAAAACGGGGTTGAGATAGACAAGACAAAACACTTGAGCAGGAGCTATAGATTGGATTTCGGGACCACAGACTTTGAACACATGAGGTCAGCAGGCATGAAAACGCACCTTAGAGAATTGCTGCAGAGTGCACAAGTGTGGAGGTGCTTAGACAAATGGGAAAGCAGATGGGCAAAGAAAAAAGAAAAGAGGAAAGACAGTGTCCCAGAGCACAACGAGAAAAGATCATAGAGTAGTGATGCAATAACCATGTTACCAATGAGGGAGACAGCAGGGGGAAAATTAATACATGTACCGTGGCACAGAAGCGACATTCAGTCTTTTACGGATGATTTTCCCAAACTGAGAGAAAAACCGATTGAATGGTATCAACAGACTGATAGGTTTGTGAAGCTTGCAAAATGTCTTTGGGAAGACCTGAACACCCTCTTTGAGATTGTGGTTCCGGCAGATTTGTGGGAAGACTGCAAAAGGACTGTAGGTTGGCCGACAAGTGAACCAGAGAGAGACAGGGATACGGGTGCACCATCACCTATGGTAATGAGCTTGTACTATAAGGTGATTGAGCATTTGAAGACGAAGGTTGCCGCGAAAAATGTGGATTGGCAGAAGATTGATCGAACTGCCCAAGAGGCTAAAGAGTCGATTCATGGTTACTATGAGAGGTTGTTGAAGGCGTTCAAGAACTACAGTGGCACGGAAACAATAGAGGCGAAGGACATGCTTCATTTTGTGTTTAGATTTGTGGAAGGGCTGAGACCAGAGATAAGTCAGATGATAAAGACGCATTTGATTTGTTGGCAGTCGAAACCTATTGATGAGGTGTTGAATTATGCGAAATACTGTAGCGACGAATTTGAAGTGAAACAGAAAAGGTTGAAAGAGAAAGTGATGGTGATGCAACTTAAAGCAGCTCAGACAGGTCTGCAAGGGTTGCAAGGGTTCCAACAGCAGATACCGCAGCCGCAGCCGCAGGGAAATATGGTGTTTCAGCCACAGGCGAGAGGCAGAGGCAGAGGAGGCTTTGGGAGTAATGGTCCGGATTTGAACACTGTTGCAATTCCGAATGGTGTGCAGGCAATGAAAAGGGTGATGCCGTGTCACGTGTGCGGAATCGTCGGGCATTGGAAACGCGAGTGCCCAATGGTGATGCAGGAAGGTGCAGGTGTTGGTCAGCAAAACAATGATGTCAATGCATTCCAGACAATGAGGGGACCGAAAATGAGAGGTCCTAACCCAAATTTTCAGACCATAAATCAGCTGCAGGGATTACAGCCCATGCAGCCGCAGCAGATGCAGATGCCCTGTATGCAGATGACACAAATGCAGCCAATGCAACAGCAGTTTCCCATGGTACCTAATCAGCAAATGCAAATACCTTTGGCACCAGTGAGTCAGCAGCAAGTGATGGTTCCTCCACAGGTCTCGGGTCAGGTGATGAATACAAATGGCACCGTACAACAGTTCCCATTACACAGTGAGAATGGAATAAACAATGTATGGGAGAGTGAAAGTTCAGATGAGGAGGGAAATTGTGTGCTTGCAGCATCCTTGGAAGTTGATCAAAAGGGTCCATATGTGGAGGGAAGAGTTATGGGTCATCGTGTTTCATTCTTGGTTGACACAGGAGCCACACGTTCAACTGTTAGGAGCATTGAAGTACCAAATTTGCCACTCTCAGGGAGAACAGTTCAAGTAGTGGGAGTAGCAAACAGGCACCTGACGAACCCAATCACAGATCCAGTACAAGTCAGAATTGGTAACTATCAAGGGTCACATAATTTTGTGGTATGTGACTAAAGCCCGATAGCACTGTTAGGGAGAGACCTATTGTGCAAATTGGGATGTTCGATTATGTGTTCGAACGATGGAATTAGAATTCAGACGAGCAGTGATGGGGAAGAAGAGGACAGTGTAGAAGGGGATGAGATGGAAACTGTCGATGAAGAATATCCTCTGATTAACCTTTTTCCGATGATAACTGAAGAAGATATTCCAGCTGAATTACGGGAAACAGTCGGAAAGGAAGTGTGGGATATGACAGGAAAAGAGGTGGGATTGGTGAAAGGAGTGGAACCAGTGAAAGTGACCGTAAAACCCAATGTAACCTTTCCCCAGACCCCACAATACCACATGGCACAAGACACCCTCATGAAAGTCGCCCAACTCATTGACGAGTTTGTAAAACAGGGAGTACTGAAAGAAGTGTTAAGCAGTCCATGTAATTCACCAATCATGGGACTAATAAAGCCGAGTGGAAAGGTCCGAATCGTGCAGGACTTGAGGAAAATAAATGACATCATAATTAAATGCTGCCCTGTAGTACCGAATCCAGCTGTGATAATGTTTCAAGTCCCTTGCGAGGCCGAGTGGTTCTCAGTCATTGACTTGTCACAAGCATTCTTTTCGGTGCCTCTTCATGAGGACAGCCAATTTCTCTTTTGTTTCAAATTCTTAGACAGAGTTTACAGTTGGTGTCGAATTCCTCAAGGGTTTTCGGAGTCACCGTCAATTTTCAATCAGATTCTAAAGAAAGACTTGGAAGCATTAGAATTGCCATTCGAGTCAACCCTAGTACAGTACATCGATGACTTACTGATTGCATCTAAGACAGAAAGTGGCTGCACAGCCGACACCATTGCTCTACTGAACCATTTGGGAAGGAATGGACACAAGGTGTCTCCTTCAAAGTTGCAGTTCTGTCAGAAGAAAGTAAAATACTTGGGTCATCAAATAGAGAAAGGGTCACGGAGAATAATGAAGGAAAGAATAACAAGTGTACTTCAAATGAGTCCACCAAAGACGAGGAGGGAGGTGAGGAAGTTTTTGGGGATGGTGAGCTACTGTCGCCAGTGGATTCCCAACTTTTCAACTCTAGCAAAGCCTTTACTGAAACTGACCCAGAAGGATGCCTTGGATGAAATTGAGCTGAAAGGAGATGAGATGGATGCTTTTATTGAATTGAAAGAATGCATGTGCAGGGCTCCAGCTTTAGGTATGCCTGATTACACAAAGCCTTTCACATTGTTTTGTCATGAACGTGATGCATGTTCTTTGTCTGTCTTGACCCAAGCCCATGGTGGCATAAACAGACCAGTAGCGTATTTTTCAGCTACTTTGGATCCGGTCGCAGCAGCACTGCCAGGGTGTTTGCGCGCCGTAGCAGCAGTTGGTATCAGCCTCACTCAGAGTGAAGGAATAGTGATGGGACACCCATTAACAGTCATGGTCCCTCACTCAGTTGAGATACTTTTGACCCGCTCCCGAACGCAACACATGACTGGAGCAAGACTCACAAGGTATGAAACAATAATTCTGGGCTCACCGAATGTGCAGCTGAAAAGGTGCACTACGTTGAATCCAGCAACCTTGCTTCCCGGTGAAAATGCTGAAATTGAGAACGCTGAAGACGTCGAGCACGACTGCCTTCAGGTGACTGAATTTTGCACAAAACCCCGACCTGATATTAGGGATACTAAGCTTGATGAAAATGACCATATTATTTTTGTTGATGGTTCATGTCTAAGAGATGGGTTGGGAATTTTGAAAGCAGGATATGCTGTATGTACTGTAACAGGTGTCTTGGAAGCATCCTGGCTTCAGGGAGTCTATTCCGCACAAGTAGCAGAGCTGGTAGCCCTTACAAGAGCATGCCAACTGTCTACATTGATGAAGGTTACTATTACTTGTACTTACACTGACAGTCAGTACGGGTTTGGAATTGTGCACGACTTTGGGCAACTATGGTCACAGAGAGGTTTCCTGACCTCTTCAGGGTCCCCAGTGAAAAACGGGGAGAGAATAAGGGAATTGTTACACGCCATTCAGATGCCAGCCGAAATTGCAGTGGTAAAGTGTAGTGCTCATACAAAAGGACAGGACTATGTTTCCCTGGGAAATGCATATGCGGATCAAGTCGCAAGATTTTGTGCCTTGAACTGTATATTGCTCAGGGATGAATGGAATTTGATAAGTGAACCAGAACTCGAACCAGCTGAAGCATTTGCCTTGAAGGTTGTGGATACAATGGATGAACTAAAAGCATTACAGAATAGCGTCAGGGAGGATGAAAGAGTTTCCTGGATTAAGTCACAATATACTAGGAGACCAGATGAGTTATGGGTTTCAAATGAGGGAAAATTTGTTTTACCAAATAGTCTCTTATCGCAGCTAGCGCGGTTCTATCATGGGCAGGCTCACCTAGGGAGAGATGCCATGATAAGATTGTTCAAAACTGATTGGTTTAACCCCAGATTCCGTCAAGTTGCAGAAGCAGTTTGCCATCGTTGTGTCATTTGTCAGCAGATGAACCCAGGAAAGGGAACGGTTGTGAACGTGAGCCACATTGGTAGGGCGGGTGGCCCGTTCAGCTGAATGCAGATGGACTTTATTGAGATGCCTGTGCATGGAGGTCTGAAGTATGTGTTGGTGATTGTGTGCATTTTTAGTCACTGGATTGAAGCATACCCCACACGTAGAAATGACAGCCTTACAGTTGCAAAACTATTGTTGAGGGAGTTGATACCACGTTTCGGATTCCCGATTTCTTTAGAATCAGATAGAGGAAGTCACTTCAATAACGAGGTGATAAAGTTACTTTGCGCAGCGCTGAACATTGAGCAAAAACTGCATTGTAGCTATCGCCCTGAAGCCTCAGGACTGGTGGAACAGATGAATGGTACACTGAAATCAAGAATGGCGAAAATATGTGCATCGACAAATTTGAAATGGCCTGACGCATTGCCTTTGGTGTTAATGTCAATGAGAAACACCCCTGACAGAAAGACTGGATTGTCCCCGCACGAAATTCTCATGGGCAGGGCCATGAGACTTCCTGCAGTTCCCGCAAACGCGCTTTTGAATATTACAGATGATATGGTGTTAGACTACTGCAAAGATCTGGCTGACGTGGTTCGCTCTTTCTCTCACCAGGTGGAAGCAACCACCTTGTCACCGATCCAAGGTCCAGGACACACACTGAAAGCAGGTGACTGGGTCGTGATAAAGAAGCACGTGAGGAAGTCGTGTCTTGAACTCCGTTGGAAAGGCCCTTTCCAAGTGATCCTGACGACCACTACCGCTGTGAAGTGTGCGGGAGTTCCCAACTGGATTCACGCCAGTCATACAAAGAAGGTGTTGTGTCCCACAGATGAGGAAGTTGAAGCGCTGAAACTGCCAGTACCTGATAACAAAGTGCCGAGCGCTGAGACAGAGCAAAACAGAACTAGAAGCGAACAGGCAGAAATAGAAGAGAGAGAAATATTCTCTGAGGACGAAACAACCGATTCACTTGGGGAAGACCAAGGAGAAACTTCAGACAGCGACGAAGCAGCTGAAGGTAACAAAGAGCCTGAAGCAGCTGAAGGTAACAAAGAGCCTGAAGAAAGTAACGGTGACAAAGGGCTCGAAAGAGGTGAAGAAGCAGGAGAACCTGATCAGAGGAGGGCTTTCCCAGAAGCAGACGGTACAGAAAAAGAAAAGAAAAACCTGATTGACTCCCCAGAAGGAGGGGACAAGGCAGAACAGAACGAAACTGTTCAAACTTCCTCAGAAGAGATCGCAGGTCCATCAAGTGGACACAGTGCAAAGAGAAGACCAAGTATATCACCAGTAAAACTAAGAACTAGAGAAACGTTGAACGACAGTGAAGGGCCAAGAGTGAAAGAGAAAAGAAAGGAAGTGTCTGTCGTGGTACCAACATCAAGTGAAGAAAAAGACTTGGCCAAAGAGGAAAGTACCAGTGAGGCAGAATCGAAGAGAGATGCAAAATTGAAAAGGAAAAGGATACCAAACAGGAGATATTCCGGTCCAGAATGGGCATATGTAGTCAATGACGATTGGACCGACGAATTTGTATCTCTTAGCCTCGAGAACGAAGAAGAAGAGATACCAATAGAAAAGAAAAGTTTTATGGACACTATTGATTGAAAGGGTGATAAATGACATTGCTTGCTATAATCTAACGTGATACAACCAGCTGAGACATTGCTAAACCGGATGAGACATTTGCTAACTTGATAAGACTTTGATAACCTGATTGACTCTTAAACCCGATTTGAGACAACGTTGCTAACTGATAAAAGACTGAGTTATTGCCGAATTGAGACAAATGCTGCTAACCGATAAGTGACTGGGCTCCTGAAGAAAACTGTGTGAACATTGCGCTCGTTCAGCTTTGTAACTAATTGCTAAATCGTTTCTTTATAAGCGCTTCTAGCTCTCTGATTCTATACAGATCATGACTAAGTACGCTACACAAAACAGTAGAGTGAAATATTGTAAATATGCGTGTATAGGCTCGATAACTGCATGTGTACTAATAATAATGGCAATAGTGTTTGCAACGCGTGGTAAGGGTGAGAATGAGAAAATTGATGCTTCTACTTCTGCTCCTGTTACTGTCACTGAACTAACCGCATTGAAAAGACTAGAATTAGATGAGAGACACTTGCATGATAAGAAGGAACTTTCGTATAATGTTTTCTATTGCCTACTAACAGAATACGTTGAGACTATGGATGCGAAAGATTGTTATGTGTGTACACAGATACCGACATCGGTAACGGAAGGGGTGACTTATCACCACATGCCTCTTACATATGGGATTACATGTAGTTTAGTAACTTCTAGATTTTATGGTCAAACTAACATACAGTATTTTTATTCAAATTATGATGTTACCTTTGCATATGTTCCTATAATAACGCAACTAAGCCAGATTGCTAAAGATTGGGATGCTACAATAATGAGGGAATTTTTCGAGCCAATGCAACCTTTTGAAACAGCTCACGCTCATAGGGAAAACCTTACCTGCTCGCTCTCTGCAGTAGAAATAAGCTTTTTAGATCGCACAGATGATAGAAGGGCACAAATGAATGCGAAATTAGAAAAAGAGCTAAGTAAGAGGACTTCAGTAGATAATTATGCTTTTGCCGCAATAAAAACACAAGGGAAAATAGCTTTAGACGCTTGGCATGTAGGGAAATTTTGTATATATATCGTGGTGAATCTTATTATGATAACATTTTCGTGGGAGCGAGTGAATGTAAACATACGTTTATCTTTAAGGCCAAATGGACATTCATGCTGAACGGACTTGACCCTGTCATACCTGGTGTATATTACATTTGTGGGCATAATGCCTATTATCGTCTTCCAAAGGGATGGTGGGGGAGATGTTATTTGGGTATAGTGTTCCCAAAGGTTTATCAACTGGATGACCTATCGGTGATTCCAAAGACGTCTGGATCTCATCGTATCCAGAAAAGAGAGACTGCAGCTGCTGTGGTAGGAGATATATTTGGAGCCATGATTCCTTCATTGGGAGTTGTGTTGAATTCCATCAAAATAAGAAAGTTGTCTACTATAGTGGATAACATGTTGACAAAGTTTTCAGGTGCTATAATCCTGATGGATGCTGAACTTGCAGCAGAAAGAGCTATGACTCTTCAAAACAGGCTTGCCCTAGACATTCTTTTAGCAAAGGATGGCGGCGTTTGCAAAATGCTTGGTGCGCGTCACTGTTGCACGTATATACCAGACAACAGTGTGAAGATTAAAACAATGCTTGCAAATCTAACAAAAGAGAGTGCAGACTTGAAGGAATTGAAAGAACCAGGAGTTTGGGAGAAGGTTGGAAAGGGAGTTGCTTCAGTGGGAAATTGGCTTGGTGGCATTTGGAATGGAATATTACAAAAAATAATACAGGGAATACTAATAGTACTAATTTGCATCTTTGGGATTTGGGGAATAAAGAGGGGAATACTAATGATCATGGCAAGAATTAAGAGAAGGAAGGAAGAGAAAATGATGAAAAGAATGGCAGAAGAATACAAGGCAAGAACAAGGGGAACTAAAAGGCAAAGAGAACTGACAGAATTTTAATGGAATAAAATTTGTGGGAATAGTTTTGTGTGATGACAAATAGTCATCAGAGGAGGGATTGATGACGCAGAAACGAAGGTTTTACATTTATTAGCGCATAAACGTAGTGCCGCAATAATCAAGTGTGACTTTAACCGAACTAATAAAGATTGTACGGGGACAAATGTGCCCTCAGAGTAGTTCGCCAACATTTATAAGCGTGCTTTATATAACGTGATGTATTAGAATTGTACTAATCTGACATAACCGTAAACGTGTGCCATGATTTGCTTGTTTGAAATGTTTTAACTTAGCATAACTTTAGTGGAGGCTTCGGCCTAGTTGCCTTGTCTCACGGTTTAGATGCTCGTGTTTTTCTAATGTGCTAATAAAACGTGTATTCCTGCTTGAAGCTGTACTTTTCCAGTGAGATCGGTTCACATGCTTATCTTTAAGGTTTCGTGCCAGCCTGGCATCTTCTTCTTTGCTCCAAGGTCAATCTGCAGGTGCAGACAATGGAAGCTCTGAAAGTGAGTTAATTGGTAAAATATGTCGCAACTTACGTTCCCGACTCCAAGGATAATGTATGCCTAGGTAGAAGCTTGTAAATTGTTGTTTTTGATTGGACAATTTGAAGCCAACCTATGAACCCTCCAATGGAAGACCCTACTGGATTTGAACTGTTGTTTATTTAAACCTGGTGCACAAGAAGAAAGCAGGCATTAGCCATTAGCCATTGGCCATTACCCACTGCACCCATTGAGGACATTATTGCCCATTGCAGCCATTATGGCCCATCTTGCCGACCTCATCATTTTGCCATCTTCTACGATGCCAATTGATGTTCGACGCCATTTTGAATGAGACTTTGATGCTTTCTCTAATCGAGAGAAAGAGACTTTAAGTAATTCTCGCTCTAGAGACTTTAACTTTGATCTGCCCCTTTGCATAAAGTAGTAGTTTTGTCCTTTTATCTTGCCGCTGTGAGGCAATTGCCCTGTCCACCCTGCCCCCTTTGCCCCGTCCCATGCTGATCGAAAACGGTACCTGTGAGACGAAGACTTCCTTGAATGCTGATTGAATTTGGTAAATATGAAAGGAAAATGTACAATTGCATTGTGTTTCTTTTTAGGTAACCAACTGCTGATTTTTGATAAGAGCCCTAGTTAGGAGTTTTCCAAATCAATGTTGCTAAATTGTTTTTGCATGAAGTCCCACATGCAGATGCTAATTTGAGGTTAGATGAGGATTCATTTGTTGCACGATGCAATTTGAGACCTTGTTATGCTGACTAATGTATGTAATTAGCCCATTACAGATTATAGTTTTAGTGGTTTGCGTAGCTATTATCGAATGCATTGTTATTCAAATGCTGCATAGATTGCATCTTTTTCGCCGTTATGGACAGCTATTAATGTTCATTTACATATATCATTTGGTGTTGAGACACATTTATATCATGCTAGCTTTGTTAATATAGGGAAATAAATTCATTAACTTTGAATGAACTGGTGTGGTTATTCATGGCCGAAAGGTCATGGTTCGCCGAAATGTTTTCTGGATTAATTGTGAAGTGTTATGTTGATCAGGGCATTGCTTAT
The DNA here is from genome assembly GCF_031143425.1 of Pleurodeles waltl. Taxonomy (NCBI): domain Eukaryota; kingdom Metazoa; phylum Chordata; class Amphibia; order Caudata; family Salamandridae; genus Pleurodeles; species Pleurodeles waltl. Next base: position 426,444,161 of record NC_090445.1, on the reverse strand, counting down.
GTTCGTTATTGATTATTGATTAGATTAAATTGACTAATCTCGGGTGAAGAGAGCCCCACTTGGTCAAAAGATTCATCGACCCAAGAGCGTCCAAAGACAGGTAATTTATTAGTACGGAACGCTCTATCACTTCACAACCTCTCCTGCTCTGAAGCCAGATATTCAACTATCTAGATGGAGGCTTTGGCCTGCACATGGGCTGTGAAACATTTCAAAACGTCACCGGCAAAAGGAATTTACCATTAAAACTGACCATAAACCTCTACTAGCGCTACTCATTAGTAATTGCACTGACAGGGCCTCTGCCTGTTTGCTTAGCATCCTTTTGTCAGGGAGACCAGATCCTAGGGGTCTGTTCACGTTCCCAACCTGTCCACCACAAGACAGCTCCAAAACTGTGATAGAAATATCACAGAGCCTAAGACAGTCCAAGTGGGGAAAAGGGGATTAGGTAGGGAATAGCTGGGAAGGAGACCTGTAGGAAGCAAAAGGTTAAACAACACAATATCAGAATATAAACACATTGACTTTCAGTAGACTATGGTTCTAAGCATTGTCTTCCTGTAACCATGGATTATCTACGAAGTGACTTTAACTAGATCTCAAGAGCTCTAGGTACCTGGAACAAATCAAGAATGATTAATGCCATGTTTTCATTTTAGCTATTAATAAAATGTCACATAACGTCTAGAAATACAAGAACTTTCTAGAATACTGTTTTAGAACTAACACTGCTTTTTAAACAGAAGGACAAAACAATCTGAAACATTCCCTGGAAAACAATTGGAATTGTACTAGGGACTTAATGTGCACAAAGACCGTCACATTCTGAATTTATCATCTTCACAGGAAACCTATAGGCTCAGGATAAATGTGTGTACTTCAACAAACATTCCACATCAAAGTTTTTACTTGTCATGAAATGATCGCGCACACTGTTGCCGATCTAAACACCAAGTTTTACTTGCAGGAAATGAATCGTGCACATTGCAGATTCTAACAAGAATATGTAAATGCCATGAAATGATCGTGCAAGCCTTTGTCGATCTGAACACCAAGTTTTACTTGCAGGAAATGAATCTCGCACACTGCCGATTCTAACAAGAATATGTAAATGCCATGAAATGATCGCGCAAGCCTTTGCCGATCTGAACACCAAGTTTTACTTGTGGGAAATGAATCGCGCACACTGCCGATTCTAACAAGAATATGTAAATGCCAAGAAATGATCGCGCAAGCCTTTGCCGATCTGAACACCAAGTTTTACTTGCGGGAAATTAATTGCGCTCACTGCCGATTCTAACAAGAATATGCAATGCCAAGAAATGATCGCGCAAGCCTTTGCCGATCTAAACAACAAGGTTTACATGCAGTGAATAAATCGCGCTCACTGCCGATTCTAACAAGAATATGCAAATGCCAAGAAATGATTGCGCAAGCCTTTGCCGATCTGAACATCAAGATTTACATCAGAGCAATGATTTGCGTACTCTGAAAGTTTCACGAGTAGGCCCAAAACTCAAGAGTCTTTTAGAACGGGGTCGAGGGCCCAGCTCGACTTCCGTCTTACCACCCTGATCAAGGATCACCAAGATAATGCGTGGCAGGCCTGGAACATCAAGGTAGGCCTCTGGAACAGGAGCTCAGGAAATTGCTGCTGCTCTGCACCGGGACCTCTGAATAGTGAGCATGTGGAGCTGGGCTGGCTCCCTTATATAGAGTCTGGCCCAGCCCACGAACCACACCCAGTCATGCTGCAGAGAAAGATTCTAGAAGGTCCTAGAAAGGGACCACACCCTAACACACTCAGTCAGTCTGCAGCAATACCTTACAAATGAACAGTTATTGCAAACACCATAAATAGTGTTTTTCAAGGTTAAGGTCTGCAATGCAAAAGGTTAGTATACTGCACATAAACACAATCCATGAATTATGCTCTTGCATAAAGGCTGGGTTTTTGCATTTATGTCGCTCCTGGAGCGCGCACTGTCCTGATGTTGACACCTTTCTAAAATGTATGAGTATAATTTTGTGCTGATTATATTAAAGGGATCTGCAATGTCATTGCTGACTGTTTATCTAGATTGTCTAATTTGTCTGCTGAATGCTATTCTGAAATCATTGAAGATTGCATGGTTGCTTCTGTTGAAGATGTGTGAACTGTGTGGTTGTGAGTTATCTAAAGATGTGTGATGGAGGGAAAGTTTTCAGGCAGATGAAGAATGGAAAAAAGTAATAGAATTTCCAAATAAGGTGCGGGCTTGTGAGAAACTCTTGACACAGTCTTGACATCAGATTTTGTAGAAAGTTAGAAACTACACCACTGGGGACATGGTATTGAAGGAGGAATGTGTTATTCCTTCCAGGGATGTTTCCTCCACTATTATATACAATAGCTCACCAGAACATTTGGGTGAGACTTACAAAAAAACATGTTAGAGAAGTATTTTGGTGGTGTTATATGGTTTCACAAATTTCTGGGTTTCTGAAGTAATGCTCAAGCTGCGTTCATTTCGACAAATCCTTAGTTGCAAATGAAGTTGATTTAATTTGCTCAGATTTTCCCAGCAGGCCATGGGACAAGTTAGCGATGGACATTTTAGGGCACTATGATAGTTTTTCACAATGAAAAGTCTGTGTGTTTGTTCTCATTGATTATTTTTCCAGGTGGGCAGAGATAAAATGGGTATCCTAGCCCATCACTGATACCGCCATTCAGTTTTTAGGGGAGTATCTTCACAAAGAAGGCTTGCCATCTAGTATCATGGATAACGGTAAACAATTTACTTCTCTGAAATGTTTAAACTTTGTAAAAAAAAATATATTTTGCATTTGAAGACATCACTTTATTCATCTAACATGAATGGTCTCGTAAAAAGGTCTAACAGAGTCATTGTAGAAGCTGTGCAAGCCAATAAGATGGAAGTTAAATAACATGTTGCAGAAAAATATGGGCTTATTAGTCTTCTCCCAACTTGTACACAGGATTTGCCCAATTTTCTATGGTTAATGGTCTGGTACTACAGACTTCACTAATTCCTTTTTGGATTTAGTCAGATTTACTCATTTTGGATCTCAAAGAGATTCATGGCATAGCTTAAAGTAATGTCTGTGTCAGAAGAAAGTCAGAAACAGTGTACTTTGAACTGAGAGATTTGCTTATCACAAAGGCTAGGTTTGAAGTGGGGGATTATGTGAAAATTAAACTACTTTATGTCAAAAAGGGTGATTCTCAATTTTCAAGAGCTTTCACAATTGTTAGGGTGGGGACATTTTCTGTCAAACTTAACAATGGTTCTTGTTGGAGTATGATCAGACTAGCCAAGGCTGATGATTGTTTGCTGAGTAGATATAAAAGAAAGCAAGAGATGTTTTGATACTGATCCTGATTCACAGTTTCCTCTCTGACAGATTCCTTGAAACCTTGTCTCTTGGGGCATGTGAGTTACCTCCTGGTGCATGTGAGTTATCTCAAGGGTTGGGTAATGAAGGGAGTATGTACAATTGTAATGCTAGTAATGAAATGGAGGAACGTAATACTTTTAATAAAATGAAGGAAGAGTCTACCACTTCGTCAAGCCTAGGGAACGATACATTACAAGTTAAGGAGTCAACTATTATGGACTGCCGTCCCAAGAGAGAAATTGTAATCCCCCCAAAATTAAATGGTTTTATTTTAGGCTAACTTGACAGTTTAAGGCAATGCTGTGTTGTTCGTTTTTTTTTTTTCTTCTTTTTTTTTTTTTTTTGGGATAGATAAGTCCTCAATGTCGTGCTATAAAAGGAAGAAATGAGTTGTAGTTTTGGCTATGTTCACCTGTTGGTCATATGTATAAAAATGCTTATGTTTTTGTTTACACAAGCTTCTCTTATTACATGCTGCCACCTAATGCAAACTCTTGTGTTCTGCTCTCTAATTGTTTGGTTCTTTTTTGGGTCCAGCTGTTGAGTTTCGGTCACCTTGCCTTGTGGTCTCCTACCTCCGCTGCTGGGAACTTTTTTATTACAATAAATCATCTTAATTTGCTTCCTGCTCACTTTACTTTAGATGTTGTCAAACTTTATGTGTTTGCAAAAGTAGACTTTTGCTGCCATGTCCCATTTATCAATTTTGTTGTATTTGTTCTATAACAAATTATTTTTCTCATGTTGTTTGTAAAATATTAGGATACACATTGTCTAATACACATTTGTTTAATGTTTGTTCTTCAACAAAATAACATTTAACATTATTTTCATCCAGGATATGCATCTGGTAATGACATACAGTCAAGGGAAGGTTTCAACTATATGTGTGAATGTAATAACAAACGAAACAAAAATCAGTTGAACAAAGTGTTCAAAGTATATGGCCAGGGAGTGCATCTGTATACCACATACTGTCACATGGAGAGTGTAAAGTATACGTGTGAATCTGGTCGGTGCTTAGTTTGGGCCGGTGGGGGCCAACAGCACTTATTTTGGGGGGCAGGCTTATTTCACTGCATTCAATGCATACCCAGTGCAAGAGAGGGAAAAACATACAGCTTGGAAAAACTGAGAAAAACAAAGATGGCAAACCCGTCACAAAGGAAGAAACCTGAAAGAGCAAGAAAAAGGTCGTGGAAGTAAATTAAAGTCTACAGGCCCTGGTATTCAGCCTGCCAGCTTCTGAGCAGAGCTTCAGGCACAGCACTCTTTCTTTCACACATTAAGCACCCAATCTGGTAGAGGGACGGCTGATATTTAAGGGTGAAAGCGGCGTTGCCCTACCAGCATAGAAGGAGAAAAAACACAATCAGCGGTGTAAGCAGCTCAAATGAACGAGCAGGCTGCTAAGTCATGAAATAGCTTGGGACATTATTTTAGGTTGGGCACGCAAGTGCTCTGTCGTGTTGTAATCTATCTGTGGGCTTTTAACCACGCCCACCGCACGCCTATCACTATCACTTGTTCATGGGCTTTGCCTTTCAAAAATCCTTTGTTATTATAGGTAAATGCTTTACGTTTGCGCCTCCTTGGGGCAGTTTTGCTACCTCCTTGGCCGTCAACCCTGTACATAGATAATTGCACGTTTACAGATACGTTTGACTGCGAGCGAACTTCTTTTTTCGTTTATGTCTTTCCTTCGCGCTCATGCTCATGGGGGCCATGGCAATTTGCATCGGCTCGCTTATGCCAACTGTTTTACTTTTCATTTTTAATTTATGTGGCAAAAAAATCCAGTAGGAATTTACAATGCTAATAGCTGTAACTCGAGCAAACGCGAGACCCTTTGCATTTCAAATTTGTTTGTTTTTTAGGGTGGAGGGCGGTACTGCACATGGGCCGGGCAACGAAGTACTCGCACTAAAGGCACAAGGCAAAGGTGTGACATCAGACTGGTGGAAGTGACATACGAGTGCCACAGGATATGTTGGGTTTGTGCACTGTCAGCGATGGCCCTGGGCAGGGTCAGCAGGCTGCAAGAGCGCCATTCAGTTAAAGAGCTTTGGCACGGCTGGCCTATGGGGACAATGCATGAATAGGTGGACTGGTCAACAGCAACCAAAGTGCAGGCTCCTCCCATACCAACTGGTAATTTGTTTTTGGTCGGAGAAATGAAGTTAGGGACCAATGTTTCCAGCCTCCATTTCCGGATTATTAGTGCACATGTTGGAAACTTTGCATGCATATGTTCTGTTTTATCCATAGTATGGGAAACTGGAGTGGAGAGTAGCACAACGTACTTGGAGTAGCGTTTAACACCAGCTACCAGCCTCTTGAATCACTTATTACCAGCCAGGTGTCACACGCAGAAGCAGAAATGCACTTCCATGTCTGTACACTGCTCACTCGCCCAGCGTCGGGTTACACCCTGAGATACCGAGTTCAATCTTACTGGAAGTGACTAGGGTGACCACCTGTCCGTAAATTCATGGACTGCCTGTAATTTTGCCCTGCTGTCCGTTGTCCATGATGAAAGGCTTAACGGACGGCATTTGTCCGTAGTTTTAGCCTTTCACTTAAAAGACAACGGAGGCAGAGTGAAATTACGGGAAGATGAGTTTCCTCAGCTGGATTGAAAGGCAAGGGGTCTCCTGTGCTCTGAGGGAGGGAGGGGCAGACAGATAAGAAAGATACCTTCTTGCCAGGGGATCTCCTTCCCTAAAGAAATGCAAATGTGGGCAACTGGTGACTCTGTAAATGCAAAGGGTCATGAAAACCTGCATTGACTTTATTCAAAGGAGTCACTTGAAGCTGTCTGATGGCAAAGATATTTTCTTTTAGAGTAGGTACTGTAACGGTGTTCCAAGGTGCACTGTGGAGTGTGTGGTTTTAATAGACTGTTATAAGAAAAATGTTAGTGCTAGGTATAAACTGTATATTATTCAAATCTGTATTTTAGAAGGACTTTTTTTTATTTAACCAAAATGTATTTGCGCATTTTGTAGCAGCCTATATTATGATGTAATTGTATTTATATAGTGCTTACTACCCCTAACGAGGCGTCAAATTCATGTTTATAATAAGGACTTACACATTCACAGTTCTTTCAGGGACCTTGGTACCTCACAGTACTAACAAGCATTGGCAAAGCCAATAGGTCTCGTCTAACCAAGAGTTATTGGCTTTGCCAATGCGTTTTAGCCATGTTATACACCAGAATGGCTGTTGTTCAGCATGGCTAAAGTTAGTGGCATAGAGGTGTGGAGTGGAGTAGAGTGGCATAGGAGCAGTGGCGTAGAGCCCAGTGGTGCAGAGTACAGTGCAGTGGGTACAGTGCAGTTGTTTAGAGTGCATTGGCGTACAGTGCAGTGGTTTAGAGTGCAGGGGCATCGAGTGGCGTTGGGCAGAGTAGAGTGGCATAGAGTGGCAGAGTGCAGTAGTGTAGAGTGATGCAGTAGCATTGAGTGCAGAGTAGGGCCGTATGTCATGGAGTGCAGTGGCATAGAGGAATGTATGTCGCAACAACGCATGCTGGAACCACGCATGCCTAAACAACGCGGTCGGAAAAACTACTGTGTTGTTACCACTAATGCCTTTACCACGAATGCCTTAACAACAATTTTTCGTTGTAAAGGCATTCCTGGTAAAGGCATTAGTGAACGGCATTCATGGTTCCTGCATGCGACTCCCCTGGTCCCCCCACCCCTAAACATTACCCAGACCCCCCACACCTCAAACCTAAAACCACCCCAACCCCCACCCCTGCCCCTGAAACCTAAGACCACCCCAACCCCCCCACCCTGTCACTTAAACCTAAAACCACCCCAACCCCCACCCCGCCCCTAAAACCTAAAACCACCCCAACCCCCACACCGCCCCTAAAATTACCACGACCCCGCCCCTAAAACCTAAACTACCCCAACCCCCAAAAGTAAAAATACCCCAGACCCCCCACCCCCTAAAACTAAAAATACACTAACCGTCCCACCCCAGCCCCTAAAACTAAAAATATCCGACCCCTCCTCCCTGCCCCTAAACCTAAACCACCCCAACCCCCACCCCCTAAAACTAAAAATACCCCAACCCTCCACCCCTGCCCCTAAAACAGCCCCAGTCCCGCCCCACTTACCTGATCATATCGTCCTCTTCAGCCGACTCCCTTCTTCTGTGCCTTAACCACGCATGTGCATGGTTAAGCACATGCGTGATTAAGGCACTGAACAAGGAAGTCGTGGTTAATGAAAGCGCTGTTCCGCTTTCGTTGTCCACGACTTCGTTGTTCATGAGTCATGGTTAAGGGTGCTTTCCGGCATAGAGTGGTTCAGAGTTGAGAAGTGTAAAGTGGTGCAGTGCAGAGTAGAGTATAGTGGTGTAGAGTGCATTGGCATAGAGCGCAGTGGCATGGAGTGGCGTTGGGCAGAGTAGAGTGGCATAGAGTGCAGTGGAGTAAAGTGGCATACAATAGAGTGCAGTAGTGTAGAGTGGTGCAGTGGCATAGAGTGCAGAGTAGACTTGCATGGCAGAGAGTGCAGTGGTGTAGAGTGGAGTAGTGTAGAGTGGTGCAAAGTAGAGTATAATGCTGTAGAGTGCAGTTGCAGAGAGTGGAGTGATGCACAGTGCAGTGGCATAGAATGCAGTGGCATAGAATGCCCCTGGTGGAAGTCGTCAAGTGAATACTCTGAGTGGAGCCTGGGGGATACACAATATCAACAGAACTGGTGGAGGTTGTGTGGTAAATTCTTCACCTCAGTGTCCCAGGTCTAGGGAAATGTGCATGTTAGACCTATCAGACTTAGAGTGATCTTCCCCCAAACCTTTTGCCTTACTCATCCATATGTTTCTGATCTCGCTTTGCTGGCCTTAGGACTCTGTGCACTTTACCACTACTATCCAGTGCTAAGCTGCATGTGCTCACTCCCGAAGATCATGGTAAAATTTGCTTACACCCAACTGGCATATTTAATTTACCTGTAAGTCCCTAGTAAAGTGGTGCTACATATACTGAAGTCCTGTAAGTTATATACTACTAGTGTACCTGCAGCACTTATTGTGCTACCCACTGATGATAAATGGTGGCCTTCGGAGTTGGGTGTGACTCCCCTCCCAGCGGCAGAGATAAAAAACTTGGGGGTATGGTTTGATTCTTCTCTGAGTTTCATCTGTCATACCAAGAAGGTGGCGGCTTCTTGCTATGGCATCATCAGAGGACTTCGACCTATCCTCAAATTCTTTGATGCACCTACAAGACAGCTGGTGGTTCAAGCATCAGTGCTGTCTAGGTTGGACTATGCCAACTCCCTACTGGCGGGGATAAACCAGTCAGAATTTCGGCGGCTCCAGCGGGTTCAAAACGCTGCGGTCCGACTGGTGACTGGTCTCCCCAGGCGATGTTCGGTGTCCAATACTCTGCGCTCTCTCCACTGGCTCCCTGTGCAGCAGAGGATTAGATTTAAGGTTCTCTGTTTTGCATTTAAAATCTTAAAGGGTACTTCCCCGCAAATCATGGAGAAATTGCTGATTCCTTATGTTCCCTCTCGCACTCTTAGATCGTTAGGCCAGAACTTAGCAGTGGTTCAGCGCTTTAAGCTGAGCAGAATTGGGGGCCGCTCCTTTCGAGTCCTGGCAGCGAGTTGGTGGAATTCTCTTCCTCCACAAATCCGGGCCATTGATGAGCTCCTTCAGTTTAGGCGGGCTATTAAGACCTTTTTATTTGTCTAAGCTTATCTGTTGTGTTTTGTCTTCTTTTGCCCGCTTTTAGTGCTGTGTTGTGTTTACCTTCTCAAAGCGCCGGGACGCCCCTTTGCTGGTGGCAGCTGTGCGCGGTACAAATAAAAATAACATAACATAACATAACATAACACTTATGTAGCCTCATCGACCAGTCTAAGGCCTGCCAGTGCAGCCTGTGTGTGCAGTCTTAAACTGCCATTTCGAACTGGCATAGTAAACCTCTTTCCAGTATTAAACCTTCCTCTTTAATACATATACGTCACCCAATAGGGTAAGCCTTACACAGCCCATTAGGCAGGGTGCAATGCATTTAAAAGGCAGGACATATTCTTGTAAGTGTTACATGCCATGGTTGTGAAAAACTCTCCAATTCGTTTTTCGCTACTGCAAAGCCTGCCTCTGCCATAGGATAACATTGAAGTCACTGTATCACATTTCTTAAGCTATAACCTCCAACTGGGAGCAAGTTGACAGTTTATGTTTGGTGTCTCAGAATTGTAATTAAAAGCCCTCTTTAATGGTAACGTTGGATTTTAAATTACAATTTTGAAATTACCACTTTTAGAAAGTTGGCACTATCCTGCCTTAGAGTTTTGGTGCCTGCAGCCTGTTCCTGGGTCACATGACTAGATACAGCTGGCAGTTGGTCTTTGTGTATTGCTCCCAGACAGTCAGATGAAGGAAAGATAACGTGACCCATCCTGCCAACACCTTAGTTAACAGGGGGAAGAGCTGTCACCAAGCACACTTGCACATGACAAAACAAAAGCCTGAGCACTCTCACGAAGGGTTTGCCACTAGTCTTTTGTGACCCTAGGCAAGCTGGAGTCATGGCAGGGAGGAAAGAGGTGCCTGACAGAGAGTGGAACCCACCAGAACCTTCTCCCACTTCAAAGGAGGCAGCAGGCATACATAGATAGATACTAACTCTTTAGTACAATTCTGGACCTGTAGCAGACTGCCAGAAAGAAGGATTGCTGTGGTGCTGGAAGTTCTGCCATTCTGCTGGACTGCTGCCCTGTTGGACTTCTGCCCTGGTGGATTGCTGTTCTCCTACCTGGTTGAGGACTGGACCTGCAACTTGTACCCAGGAACACCAGAGTGACTCCAAGAGCTAGTTTTTTGTAACCTGCACCTGGACTTTTCCAACTGTGAGTCCTGCCCTGCCAAGTGGTGCCATCCCAGTCCGGGAACTTAAGAAGGGGAACTAAAGGTGTTTTGTCAGCCCATTTGTGGACCCAGCAGAGTCAACGCATCTCCCCTGCTGCGTGTCACAACCCCCAGCAGAACCAACATATGGCTGCTGCTGAGTGGACTTCCAATGAAAGGACTCTACAATGCCCTTTGCAGCTCATTGGAACTGCTGCTGCATGATGCATATCCACCCAAGGACATCGCTGCCTCGCAACACATCCTCACCCACACCTCAAATCTTGTCTGCTGCGTGACTCATCCTCTATGTGGGACTTTGCATTTCTTTGCAACTAGGATTAAGATACTGTGTTCAGCAGACTTGAGTGAGTCCCTGTAGCCAACTGACACTCCATTGAGTCAGCCTGAACTTGTGGCTTTGTCCCGGTCTATCGTGAACAGATAGCCACAGTTGGCACTATGCGCTTTTTGGCGCTATATTCACTGAAATCTTTAAAGCTGCATTACTTAGCACATTTTGGTCATTGTGGTTGATGTTAGGGTCGAGCGCAAAGCGCTCTGTCCATGGTGTAATCTCTCTGTGGACTTTTAACCACACCCATGTCACGCCCATCAATTTGGTTGATTCATGGACTTGCCTTTAAAAATTCACTTGATTTAATTAGTGAAAGGCATGCATACGTCATGCCTTTTCCGGTGTTTAGCCCTCCTTGAGAGCACCGGGCAACTACTGAAAACAAACGAGGATCCATGTTTTCGGTATGGTTTCTGGACTACTTTTTCTCTTTATTTTGTAGGCAGCGCGATCTTGCTGGGCACTATTCAAGCGCTTTGCATGACATCGACCTGTTTCATGGATAGTTGCACTTTTGCCGGTTACATAGATAATTGCACTTTTGCAGGTTACATGGATAATTGCACTTTTTCTGTTACGTTTCACTGCGAGCAAACGTCTGTTTCCTTTTGTGTGTCTACTTTGCACTCATGGCAGCTGTCTGCTCGCTTATGTGAAACTGTTTTACTTTTCATTTTCAGTTTATGTGGCAAGAAAAGTCCAGTTAGGAGTTTACAATGCTAATAGCTTTAACTCAAGCACACGCAAGACCCATTGAATTGCAAATGCTTGTATTCTGGGAAGCCTCCAGAAATTTCTCCCACTTCAACATGGGCACCAGATATAAAAAGGGAGCCCTCTGACCCACTCTTCAGATCACTTCTGGATCTATGGAAAACTGAGAAGAAGGACTGCTTTGCTGTCCTGCTGCTTTGCTGCAAGAAGTACTGTCCAGCTGCTCTGCTGCCGTGCCTGAAAGAGGGACTACTCTGCTGCCCTGCTACCTGAGGCAGAAAGACTGGACCTGCACCTTGAACCCAGGACCACCAGAGTGACTCCAAGGGCTAGTTGGCTGGCCTTCTGATCAGAGACTCTGGGACAGAAAAGGGTCCAACCATCTTGAATCTGTACCTGGACTCTACCTTCTGTGATTCTTAACCGCCAAGGCGGTGCCTCCCCAGTTTTGGACCTTTGGAAGTGGGGGTAAAGGTGGTTTGCCAGCCCAGCTGTGGTCCCTTCAGAACAGATGCTTCATGACCCAACCCAATGCAGCTCCTCTTTGGAACCAATGAAGGGGGACCCAACTCAACGTGGACCTCGTATCGCAGCCCTCGCAGCTCTTCATCAAAAATGACACAGCGTGGCATCTCCATGCAGGACCTTGCATTACTCCTTGGATTGGCTGTTGCGTGCTGCAACACCTCGCATCAAGGGCATGAGATACAATTCTCAGCAGGCCTAACCTGGTCCCAGTAACTAGCTTGCATTGTCAGCCTGAACGTATGTCTTTGTCCCATTCGGTGCAACCAGATTATCACAGTTGGCGCTTTGTGCTTTTAAGCCCTATTTTAAACTAAATCATGAAAATTTAATAACTCAGGTTTGACTGATTGGATAGTTGTCATTTTGGTGTCAAATAATTTATTATATTGTGCTCTATTTTTCTAAATTGGTTTGTGATTTTTCTCCTTTTGTGGTTTTACCTCTAAGTTAAGTTGACTGCTTTTGTGCCAGACTACCGAAGGGTTAAGCACAGGTTAATTTGGTGACTGGTTTCAGTTCACCCCAACAGGAATTGTGGCTGTTGCTTAAGAAAGGCTCCCCAACCAACAACTTAATTTCCCACTAATACCTTATGAGGAACACAGCAACAGTTCTATTACCACACACGGGGTAAACAATACAGTAAATGTTCTTAGCAGTACAGGTAAACCTTCAGTATTAAATTGTGAAAAATAATCCTTTTTGACATCAAGTCATACATCTAACATTAAGTAAATCAACTCTAATTGTACCTTGAAGCTGCAAGAAGAAGTGACATTTAAATAGAGGCTGCACCAAACAAAAGGTTACAATGACAAAGGTTCTCCCACTGTGTAGGAATTGTGGCAATACATGTCCAGTGTGTTAAAAGACCAACTATGGCTAACAACATGCTAAAAATGTCTCTCTAATACTTTGGAATGCTACGCTATTTTAGTAAAAATGTTTCAGTAATGTATTGTTAAACTTTATTTTTCTTCCAACTGATCGAGAAATTGATTGCCCAAAAAGCTGGCCTGGGAGGCTCCTGCAAAGACGTAAAGCCTGATTTGGAGTTTGGCGGACAGGTTACTCAGAAACAAACATGACAGATATCCTTTCCACAATATTATGGTCTCCAAAGGCTATAATGGGACCGTAATATAGCAGGCTGGATATCCGTCACATTTGTGACAGGGTAACCCCTTTCACCAAACTCTAAACCAGGCCCTTAGTTACATTTCTCTCCAACAGCAGTGGAGGGCATTTGTACTAACCTTTTTGTGGTCTCAAAGGCTCTCTATCACAAAGTTTGAGCACTTGAGACAGCAAAACAAGTTTTTCCTGTGTATGAATCCCATTTTTGGTTTAAGATTTTACTGACTCTTAAAATGGGATTGCAAATGGATACTGATTCAGTATTTGGAATGGTCTTGCTGTGGATGTTCCTTTCAAATTCCTAAATAGTATCCCATGTATCACTTTTTTGCGACTGCAATTATGGTTACAAACCATTGAAAAGTTACCAGTGCCCATGTTGGGGCGGTAACCCATTCTCAAAGAGGAAGAGGCCTGCTTTAGACTCCTTCTCTTTTGTGAATTTTGTTTTTAAAAGTTTCATGTCGAGTAGGCAGTGATCCTGGGAACCACTGTCTGTTCTATGTGAAATTTTAAAAAGAAAACGTATTTGTAAGAAGGAGGAATTTTTGCAGGTTTACCCCAACTTTTTGCCCCATTTTAGACTGCTGGTTTTCAACGCTGAGAATGCACTGAGGCTTGCTGTCCAGACCTCAGTGACAGTGCTCTTTCCCCTTTTCAAATGGTATGTAATTGGATACCCCCAATTGACATGTGCTGGCCTACTTATAAGTCCTTAGTATATAGCACCCAGGTTCCAAGGGCATGCAAGGCTAGCTGTCCACACAAGAGCTGCAGCACTAGTTGTGTCACTCTGTGTGAAACAAAGTGAAAACATGACTATGCACTGCACACACAACTTTGCCATTGCCACTAATGTCAAAGTCCCTTTAGGTCCATTAACTATATATGTAAGTGTCCTCTAAGGTAGGGCTACATAGCCCTATGGCAAGGAGCTGTATCCTTAAGATAGACATATATTTTCGATATGTCTACATAGCAAAGCCCTAAAGTGTTGGTGTTTGCTGAAGACAGTTAGGTAGCCTCATAAGTAAATTGCAGAGTTAACGGCTTGTACTCCAATGCTTCTAACTACTGACAGTGGCTACCTAACCCTGTCATGTAAGGTATCAAATTAAAGAGGACATCAAATGCGACGCAACAGTGCAGTTGACATTTATGTCCACTTTAATGCTGGGCACTTTTACGAAAGTTGCCATACTTTGAACCAGCTATTCCAGTAGCTTCAGAGAGGCCCAGGGGCTGAGAGGGGTTTCTACCCACCTCGGTGAGACATCAAAGGCTGTTTCTGCACTGAAGGTGCGACCCCCACCCATAGGATGGGCTGCAAAGGGTGTTAGCCCAGAAGGCAGGCATCAAAGAATAATACCACCTTTGAAGGCCGCTGTGACAACATTCCTGTGCCCTATGATTCCCTTAGACAGGTAGACCAAGGTCCAAAGGAAGGAAAACTGGTTTTAGAACCAGTTTTCCATGTGTGTGCTATCCATAGTAGCCACGCCACCAGAATTGGGCTACCCAGGTCCTCATACTCAAGGAAGACCTCAGCCATGTAGGTTGTGGCATTCAAAGTGCACTCAGAGATAGCCCGATGCCACCCATCACCCGACTATGTCACCAGGTAGTAGGGGAGCCACTAGTCCATTGACCATGTTGCCCCTTGGGGCACCTTACTGGGATATAATGGGCACCCATGGCACCTAAGAAGTTAGTACTCACTGGATTTGGACCAAGGACATGAAGAAGGCCACTCTGCACCATTTTGAAGCACACAAAGAGAGGCTGTGGTGCTGGAGTGAACACAGCTGCTGCACTCTCAGCTAGTGGAGTTTGGACCCTGTTCTGCACGCCTAGCCCGGGAAAAAGTTGATTCCTGACCCAAATCCATAGCAAAGGCTCCAAGGATCAGGTGGCTGATCCCCTGGAACCTGCTTCTGGGATACAGGAGTGGAAAGTATCCAAACCGACAAAGTGGTAGCCCTCGCTGAAGATTTGCTGCTACCAGTCATCGGGTGCACCAATCAAAGGAATCCAAGGTAGCCAAAGTCTGCACCCAAGTGTGCTGGATGTGGGAGAGCTGTCAGAGACTGAATTTGTTGGACTACAAGGACACTAGCTTCCACCAAAGGTGTGCTCTGGAACCGCTGTGTTGCACAAGTGAAAGGTCTGAATCAGCAGCCCTTTGACCCAACAAAGAGGACTTCGTGGGACCCTAAGATCCATGGCCGTAGTTGCCCCCACCAACCTGTGGACTGAGGGCTTGATCGGACTTTACCCCAGTGGACTGCACAGTATCCGGAGCTTTCATTGAGGATCCTTAAGCCTGCAGCCTTCAGCATCGGGACCACTCCTTAGAAGTCAATGGCGGTTGTTCCATAAAGTTTAAAACTTGCTTCTAAGATGCTCTGGTGGGCAGGTAACTGGCCAAAGTTTACTTACTAGACTCCTAGACCTCAGTCCTGGTGGATTTGGTTGCCCAACCTGGGTCGTAGTCGCCGAACTCAGTGCTACAAACAGTTAGAAAGTTTTTGAACGTTTTCAGAGTTTTGACTTGCCAGTGCTTGTTTGGGCTTGATGATAATATTTTTAAACGTATTAAAATTTCCTACCTCCAGAACCATCCGGTGGATTTTAGTCATCAAGGATTCTATAAAAACAGAGCATATTTTTATGAATGTTTAAATTGGTGTTGTTTGGTGACTTTGCTATTTTGATGTCTGGTGCTGTTAAATGCTTTATACATTGTGCCTTTGCTAAGCCTTGCTGCTCTGTGCCATAGCTACCAAAGCAAATAACTCTGAGGGTTGAGCAAATAACTCTGACTGGACCCAAGGAGACAAATGTGAGTGTACTGCACTATAGGCCCCAACCTTTCCATATAGTACACCCATTTTCTTACAGTATCTTTTTTTTATAGCAGCCCCATGTTCCTTACGGAAAATGAGTTACTTTCAAAAAAATAAAAAACTTCATCAAAAAGCAATCCCAGACATACTTCCCTGCTAAATTGTAAAAGGCACACTTCCTATGATTGTGGGTAATCAGAGTGAGTTGCAAATTGTGACCTGTCTCATGAATAATAACTAGGTAGGTAAGATTAAGAGCCATTCTGATTCTTAATTTTACAGACTGGCCTATTAGTAGATAGGACGGTTGGAAAATTCTACACTTGTTCGCAAAAATTGCAAATTGTGACCAGTTTTTGGAACCAGTGTAATTGTACACCAGGCCCAAGATTAAGTGCAAATTTTTTACATAATTATTCCACTGTTAGAGACAACAGATCATCTAACCTACTTGAGCCTACTGTGTGCAGGCTATCAGAAAAACAAAGGCCCATATTTATACTCTGCTTGCGCCAAATTCGGTGCAAAACTAACACCATATTTATACTTTGACGCTAGACCCGTCCAACGTCAAAATATCTCAGTGTGCGTCATTTTCTGGATGCGTGAAACCGCCTCGCGTTAATGAGATGCAAGGTAGGCGTTCCCGGACAAAAATTGACTTTAACCACCGTGCGCCATATTTATCCTACCCCACAAAAAATGCTGCACGGCTGGGAGGCGGAGGAGGAAAATGGCACACATCCCGATTTGCGCCAAAAATTAACGCCTGGGTCAGGGCAGATGTTAAAATGGGGCAAACACACCAGTACTTAAGGAAAACCCACAAAAGCAACATCAGAGCTCCAAAAGGAAGACATTGAGGTGCTATTAATCCAGCATGCATGAAGACGCAGAGCACAGGAGCAAAAGCAGTTTCCACTACACCAACAGGGACCCCAAAGGCAACGCCGAAGGCAGGAGAGGATATTCTGGACCAGGACAACCCTTCAGGGCCTCAGGGAACATGACATCATCCAGTGGTACAGACTAAACTGGCAAGCCATACAGCAGCTGCTGCACCACATTGAGCCATAGTTGGCACCCAGCTTGCAGACACCCCACATCATTCCACCAGAGACCAAGCTGCTAGCTGTCCTGCACATGTTGGCAAGTGGCTCTTTTCAAACCACTGGTGCCGGGGTTGGCGGGATCTCACAGCCTTCATTCTCTGCCTTCCTTCCCAATGTACTGGATGCCATCATCTCCCTCACACCCAGGCACATCAGCTTCCCCAACACATAGCAGAAGCAGCAGGAGACCAAACAGGGTTTCTATCAAATCAATGGCTTCCCACGCATGCTTGGTGCCATTGACTGCCCACATGTACGGATTGTGCCACCTGCTGCAACGGAGCATCTATACCGCAACAGGAAGCACACACACTCTATCAATGTGCAGGCCATTGTGGATCACCGGGGATTGATCACCAACATCGTGGCAAAGTATCCTAGGAATGTACATGATCCATTCATCTTCCGCCACAGCACCATCAATCAACACTTCCAGGATGGACGAAATGGAAATGGCCTACTTGTTGGTAAGTACAGAAACCTAGTTATATACACACTGCACAGCAACCCTGTAGGACACACAACACATACACCACTACATTGACACAAGGCCAGGAAGACACTGAGGTTGTGACACTGCTAGTCATGTTTGATATCCCGACCCAATGGGTTACACACCAATGGACAAATGACAGATACAAAAAACAACAGATGCCACTCCAGAGCCACAAGGGACCAATTTAAAACCACACAGTGACAATGACATGGTCTTAACTGGCACTACAACGTGGAAGATGAATCTTCCAAAATCACATCAATAACACTCAATCACACACCCTTCAAAGCAATATGTACTGTGTAGGGGGTGTGTAATGTGTTTTGCTGCAGGTCAAACACCATGAGACACATAGCATGATGATGCTGGCTCTAATGAAGGTAACATGGAATCATTGAGGCAGTACAAACATCTCACATCACTCCTGGGGTGATATTGCCCGCTAGCAATAAGGAAGTGGACTGTGCTATGGACACATATTGATGTGACAATAATGCAAAGTGCACACTGCTACACATACGGATTGAGACAATTACACATATACATAACAGATGTACAGGCACATGGACCTTCTGACACTTAAACCTTCACCCCCAAAAAAAGTTAGCCAGGTTACCTGGAGCAGGTTCAGTAGTGTAGGTACACGTTTGCACATGAGCCAACTCGGTGAGGGCACAAAAATAGGTTTGCCTAGAACTTGTCACACATGGGATATTTGTGCATTGTCAATTGTGAACACTTCAGTGCTGCCAACATATGGAGATGTGTTGTACATTGTCACCTAGCCAAATCAAAGGGCCTCACTGGTGTTTTTCACATGCTATCACATATGTTGAATTGGATGGGAGGTTCAGGTCATATAGTGCAAACGTGTTACCACCACAGTGGAATCAATTGTGTGTGTGGAAGTATCATGTCACCTCCAGTGAAGGCACATGGACACTTCTTTCACATGACATAATGCATGGAAGATACACAATGAACTGCAAGTTTACAGTACAAATGTACCGCTGATATCAGGTCAACCAGCCAAACAACAGTTTTGATAATTAAACAACCCAATGCAGAAAGAACATCCTAGAAGCCTAGGATCCCACACAATAACACAAACACAGATGAGTCACAGATGACACAAGATAACAACTGCTATGCAAAGTGATAATCAAGGTGCAAGCAACATCCAAATATTTACACTCATTTTCTCTTTCAGCTGATCAGGGTTACGGGATCCAGCCATGGATCATGACGCCATTTGCCAACCCAAGCACAGCATCAGAGCATGCCTATAATGAGGCACATCGGAGGACACGCACCATAGTAGAGAGGACTTTTGGCATCCTGAAGTCCAGATTCCGGTGCCTCGACATCACCGGAAGCAGCCTCCTATATTCATCTGAAATGGTCTGCAAGATAATTTCGACCTGTGCCTCCTGCACAACATTTGTGTAAGGAGGAACATTCCCCTCTATGAACCATACCCACAAATGCCTAAAGAGGAGGAAGAGGAGGATGCTGTTCGTGAAAATGAGTGGGACCATCCAAAAACTGCAGCAGGATTGGGTTGGAGACAACACATTGTACAAAACGTCTTCTAACTATAGTCACCATCACCACTTTGTTTTCAAATGTCATTAAACACCTACCTTCATCACCCAATAATGCTCTGGGTAATTTTTATGCATCGCATGATCCCTAGAAATCATATTCGGAGTTTATCCTCATGGAGCATTGCAGAAATACAGATTAGGATACTGAAAAAGCCACATCACATTTTATGGGTATGAATGTACACCCAACATCACACACAGTGCAAATGACATATATTCGGTCTATTTCACATGTAAAGGGCAATTTCAGAGGACCACAGCTATGACACACATCCATGTTGCCAACATGGTCCATTGCAGCACATGACACACAACTAAGACACCATCAATCATAAGGTAAAAAAGTGTTTCATACATGAGGCAGTGGATGTGCTATTGCATTGGTAACAGGAATGTATGACCAGACCCTTGACAGCAGTGAGTGTGACATCAGCTATCTTCGCAAGGAGCATGTGTGACAAGGAGTCCGTCTAAGCAGAAAATGGAGAGCACGAGTGCCCCAGGTTTGACAAGCATTGCTCACAAGACATTCCCTGCGCAGTCCATCCCAGGTAATAAGTCCTGCCACTGCCATGTTTTCAGTCTCTGCCCACCCTTCTCTAGGGGGCCCTGTAAATGGACTATCTGTACCCTGAGAATCTTCATCTACACACACCCAGACTCCCATTCTGACTCCTGTGTGCTTCCTTCTTCAGTATGGCATGCCTTAGTCATAGTTCATCAGTCTGCATCAACTTCAGGTCCAATAATGCACTGCCTGGTAGTCGGTAGGACCTGTAATCAGCTGTCTATTGCTTCCCATGTGAAAGGTCCAGTTGGCCCTTTGAACTTTATTCTCAACTCCAGGACTTGTGAGAGACTGAAGCTGCACACACCTGTGAGCACTTCCATGCCAGCCATTTGAATCTGCCCTGCCATTGCTGCTGCCTGGAACTGCTTAGAAGCTGCCATTTTCTGAATCTCCTTGTTGTGCATAGGTGTACAAATCACTTGTGTAACAGAGCCCTTGGGGGATTGTGTAACATTGCAGACAACAGCACAAAAACTGTTTTTAGTTCCTACAGTGTTGTTCCAGCTTTTCCCAGTCAGAGTCTGCTCACTGTGTATTTGCCATGTTCATGTTAGTTCCTGACAGAGCCTGCATCCTGTTAGCCTGATTGGTTCCTGTCTTTGCATTAACCATAGAGGTTCCCTGTGGCTACATTTGTCTCATAGTTGCTTTCCATGCCCTCTCATTCCTCCTGGGGTATTGTGTCTGGTAGGTCTACGATGAATCATCAAATATATAGTATAGTTTAATCAGTATTCTGTTCTGGGACATGTATTCAAATTGCCTAATCCAGCCCCCATCCCTTGTCTGGTTTTGCATGTATCAATTAGTGCTAAACAGTGACAGTGTGCTATGGCTGTATGCATGGATTCGGTACGGTGCCTCCAGCACAACAAACAAGGGTTGCCAATGTGTATGTAAAGACAAAACATGTTTGTGCCCTGACGGTCCACACACAGATTCACTTCTGCCGCCACCTTTTGATGGTGCTTGCATGGTGACTAGCTGTGAGGTTAATCAGCACAGAGGCACTGATGTTCCCTGTTGATGTGGGAATTTTAGAGGCCACCCTGTGTACAAATGTTGTGATGAAAGCTGCCTGTTTCCTATTACTGATCCATAAAGCTTTTAAGCACACCAAGGTTGCCCTGTCATCAGCCTTATTAAAGTTCTACAGTCCCATAGCTGGACTATCCTCATGTGTGTCGTTAGTTGTTCTTTGGCTTTAGTTCAAATCTGCTTTGAAGGATACTCTTTTAATTCAGGGAATGGCTCCACAGACTCATGACTAGACCTGCACGTAACTGTGACTACATGGAGGCCAATACTGCAGCAGGGTACACATGGCCACACACTTGAACTGGACACCTTTGTGCACTGAACCACTGAAAATATGTGAACACATGCAGCAAGGTCTGCTGATCCTGCACAGCCACAGGAGAAACATAGGTCCTTTACATGACTCAAACTGTGGTGTACCATAACTTTTTTGGATTGGAGTTCAGACTCTGTGTCACAAACACTGTACCTATCTAGCATGTTCAAATGCCTGACTCATGGGTAGTATACACATAAGTGACCATGAAGTGGTATCCAACATTCCATTACATGTGATGGCTCACATTTGTAACATTGCCATTATCAACCGTCCTCTATCTATCCTGTGTCTAATTTGTCATGGGAGATGTTTTGTCCCCAAAGTCAGGGAAGTTCACACAGCATAAGACGCAACAGATAACACAAACACATATCATGACTGATGTACCTCAATGAATGGCACCTGATGGTTATCCACAATTACAACACATGCATACAAGCACATTATGCAAAACACGTCTTGTGACGTTCACACAGAGGCCCAACAACAATTGAAATATCCAATTCATAGACATAAACACACAGTCCATGAGTGAATTTTTAAGTTGTGTAGTCTTGCTATCCTCTATTGGTGCACCACCCGCTCAAACTAGGGAATACCAATTTTAATTCCAAATGTTTGGGTTGCTGTTGCGTCAGTTAAGAGTGCTAATCCGACACAACAACATAAGTATTACAGTCCGCAGTAGTGTGGTCTGCCACATGTGCCCAAACACTAGAACACACACAGCAGGCCCTAACAGCCTATCTTTGTATAGTTACAGCCTTCATGTTTGTAAAAAATTAGAAAAATTACACAAACACAGTTAAAGACACATATTTTGACGCAAAATCGTAAAAAAGACGCATATGAGTCAAAATATATTGCATATGCATTAAAAAATGACGCTCACAGTCATTATACATCGATTGGTCCCTAGCGTTAATTCCAACACTGCACCTCATGAAATTGCTTATCCATGAAAAATATATGAATCCTTGAAAGCGGGGGAATTTTTAAGCATATGCGTAAAAAAATATTGACGCAAAGCCCGTAAGCGTCAGAAAATTTCACGCATCATAATAAAAACGCACTGCATTTGAGACAGGATGTGATGTAATAGGATATCCTGTTTACAGAAATGGTACAGTGGGTGTACTTTCACTTTGCAGTCTGTGATTCTTCTAGACTGTGTGGCTGTGTAGAGAGTTGTGTCTGTCAAAATTGTGCTTTTGTCTCCTGTGTGTCATTTCAATTGTCATCTGTTGTTTTTGTAATTGTCTCTGTAAATCAGTATGTGTGTGTTTTTGTCATTTTTTGTGTCTAATTTTGTCTTTGTACTGTTGGGAGTGTGTAGTGGGTATTGTTAGTTGGGGTATTGTTGGGCTGTTTGTAGGTTCTTTAAGTTTCATTTTCATACCTCCTTTCCTTGTATTTCCCTGTTTTCCCTTTCCTATTCCTATTACATTTGTGAAGTTGGGAAGGCCACGTCTGGGTAGAATGGGTTAGGAGGAGCTGTGGGCTTTCATTTGGCTGGTGTGCAACTTCCTTGCCCTGATGTTAGAGGCTGGTGGCAAGGTGATACAGGGGTATCACACCGAGGCAAGGAGGCTCAGGTGGTCCAAGGTGCTGTTCCACCTAAAGAGAGTGCAACGACCACCAACTTAAACATCACTGGGCTGACCTTGTGGCCAGAGAACAAGACCTGCTGCATATTGGTTATTCACAATTCCTAATGTGCAGTCACATTGGCAGCTACACCAAAGCTACTTCTCAATGCATCTTCCATCCATTGCACACACCACTCAAGGTGACTATGGTTCCCAATGTGTTGTGAAGTTTGGATGTGTTTTTAAATCTGTCATCGTTTGAGACCTGAATTGGAATCTTGGGTACTGTGGTTCGTCTGCCTGCAGCCTGATGTTCATGTGAACCCTGATAAGCTGAATGATGTTATACTTTTATGTAGTATTGTATACATAACTCACACCTATAATTTCTTACATTGTACTCCTAGGTTACATAATTGTCCACACACTCGTACACACCCATTCCTGCTGTATGGTGTGTGTGTGTGGGATGAAAGTTTATAGTCAGATGTCACATACATAAAGATTGTCTTGAAGGGAACCTTGGACACGTTGATTTTCAGCTTATACATACCTTGAAGCTGACTTTTTCAGTCCAATACAGCATTGTACTGTTAGTTTTCAATTTACTTCAGAAATAACCCTCAGGAAGCGCAGATGATGATACTATCCAGACCCCAGTGCATAGTTATCAGCCCATAATCTTTCTACGCAGTTGTATTGACATTCTATGGCCATTGACATGTGACATACATCACTAATCTCCTACACAGTTGATGTGTCACATTACACAGAGACAAAGTGGTTGTGTAAGTGCTATTTATTTGAAAGTGCTGTAGTGCAATAATTATATAGTCCAGGATTGTGAGTCCATTAGTGTGACGCCTTCTATTGTGATGCTACACAAGTGCAATGGGAAATGTCATTGGACATGCTGAGGTGAAGTGTCATACAGTGCAGAGGAACATGAATTGCCAATGAGGTAGTGAGAGACAATCACAGAGCATAATGTCAAGGTAAACAGTGTGCTGGAGAACAGTGCATGTGACCAACTGTTGCAAGTCGGGCATGTTAACAAGCACAGGACCTAGGATATCAGTGCCCATGTGGCATGGACTTGTGCTACCAGGTACTCCCACGGGTGAAGGTGATCTGTTCCACGTCTTCATCTTCTGATGTGTGTGTCGTCTCCTCTGCCCTTGGTGGAAGTGGGTTTGAAGGGGCAACACACACTTCAGTGTTTGAAGACGTGGAGTCAGAAATCCCGGTAGCTGCCAACTGTGGGGCTATTAAGGGCATTACTGCAGCAAGGAGGAGCTGCTGGTTCTTGAGTATAGCAGCTACATCACTGTGGTAGGCAGCCTGGTCGGCCCTGAGGGGTTCATGATTGCATTTGTGCACACAGTGAAAGGTTTGGGGTGCCAGGTGTTGTGGCAACTCACTTACTACAGTGGTGAATTCCCTTACACTTTGTTGTATTCCTTGCAGGATGGATGTTAGCGCTTGCATGGCTGCTGCCTGTTCTGCAGATGACATCATGCACGAACGCATCCCCTCAAGGCTGTCTGCCATATTTTGCATCCCCACCTGCACCTCCTTGGCCAGCTCCCGCTGTACTCCAACTAGAGTCCTCTCAAACGTGGTACCAGTGTCCTCAGAGTCCTCAGCTGGGTTGGAGCTGGCAGGTCATACTATTGGGGTGGTGGGTGGGTCCTCTGTGATGGCTGCTACTTCTGCGCTCCTCCTTGCGACTGAAGGTGGGGTCTGGAGGGTTCCAAGGACATCCTGGAGGGTCTGCTGGCTAATGTTTGTCAGCTTGTCATCCATGTCATCAGGGAAGTCCAGGACAGGCATATCCCCAGGAGAGCCTTCGTCCTCTGCAACGAGATATTGTACAATTAGTGTGTCTGTGTTGTGGCATTTGTAATGTGATGTTCCTGACTTCCTATTAGTTGAACATTGTGATCTCGGTTCCTGTTCATTGTTCCTGTCATTAAGATTAGCACTCTCCCAGGCCTATGCCCCACCTGCATGTCACATGCAGTGTGGGCAGTTTGGGGAATTGTCTGCGTCACATCCTCTAGGTGTAGGTTCTGTCCAAATTGTATGTTGATACTTTATTGTACTACTCAACCCTCCGTCTACTTCCATTATCATGGTGTGGCCGTGCACTGGCTGTGGGTGTTCTGATGGCACTTGCACCACACTTAACAATCTGGAACTGACCCAGTCTCTGATATTTCACATCCACCTATATGTTGTTGAGACCTAGCATATACTATGTATAGCATTGGCATGGCACGATACAGGTGTCAGCATTGGTAATGTGTACTGCCGATGTTGGGGAATGTGTTCTACAGTGGATTGCACTGATGGTCCCAACAGTGTTCCATTTCTTCTTATGACTGTGCGGGTGTGTTTCACTAGCTAGATACATATGTCCTCCCCCTCAATGCTGTTGTCTTAGCACTATGACACTTGAGATGTTGCATGGTGGCATTGCAGCTATTGCAACACAGGCACAGGGTAGACCCTGAAATGTGCAGCATGGGTATGACATTACTGCTGTGTACCTCATAATGTTAATAACAACACCTGATGTTTATAGCGCCTATAGGCATTTGACAGGATTTGCACATTGTTAGTAATTACAGGGGATTGATAACGTCGTCATCCTGAACCCTCTATTTTGGGTGTGTTTGATCCATGGGCACATAAGTTCCATTGGCTACTTGACCTGCACACACAGCACAGGTGGTAGTGGCAACTGTTGTCAATGGTAAATACCACTTGCGGATATGGCTTGAGACTGGAAATTGAGCCCTAGTTCATGTAGCGACAATACCAGCTGTCGTGTGACAGCAGGCCAGTTTTACTTTATACCCTACCATCCTGGACTGCCTTTGCCTTTCCAACAGCCTTGGCATGGCAGAGTACCCCCATGCAAAGGTTGTTGGTGTAGTGTTGTGCTGTGCCCCAGGTTTCCCCTGACAGCCCATGCACCCGTGCCGTGTCCCATTGCCCTTTCCACTACCTGATTATCATGGCTGACATACATTGTGTAGTAGGTATGCCCCCCCGCTTGCAGTTAACAATTAGGCATTTTTGTCCCCATGCCACTTACCCTGCATCTGTGTTGTATCCTGGTAGTCTGCGCTGTCCTGTCCTTGAATCCCTGTGATGATCTCCTTAGGGATGACGGCTGCCACCATTTCCTCCATGTGGTCCAGGGCCTCCTGTGGTGCTGGACTCCCACCTCCAGTCTGCAGTGCTGCCTTCCTGTTCCTTGCCATCTTTTCCTTGGTCCTGCGCTTTCAGTCATGCCAGTGTTTCTTGCACTCAGTGACTGTTCTCCGTACTTCTGCCACACTGTTGATCTTATCGACAATTTGTTGCCAAATTGCCTCTCTCCTCCCAATTGGCAATTTTCAGGTGACAAAAACTTGATGCTGGTGTTCCGTCACCTCTTTCACCAGTATTTCCTGCTCCTCTGCCCTGAACCGGCACTTCCCTTTCTTCTTCTCCCTCTCCTGGGTCTTGTCTGGGTCCTCCTGGCTGGTTTCTGGTCGATTGTAGTCTTCCTGGGATCTCTCATGGCTTCTGGGATCCATTTTGCGGCTCCTTTACACATTTTGCTGTGTTTGTGCTGCTTTTTGACGCAATTGCTGCAAAGAAAGGCGCATATCCAGTTTGTGACGTCATAAACCGGATAAAAGTCATTTTCGTTGCGTTAACGTCATTTTTCTTTACGATGTGGAGCAATGTCTTGAGTATAAAAACATGACTCTAATCCGTGGTTTGCGCCACGGAGCATCAAAGTATAAATTTGATTCCCGGGTGGCGCTAAGAAATGGTCAGCGCAGTTTTGCGTCAAAATGTATACATATGGCCCAAAGGACTTTAATTAAAAGGCAAAGGATTCTCAGCTCAACAAAAGCATCTGTTTAGTAGGCAAAGGAAAAACACTGCAAGAAAGCACTTTAAAAAAGGCATTCCCAAAGACATGCTGTCATCTCGCTCCAAGAGAGGATTAACATAGGATACAGGAGGGGTTCGTTTGGCTTGCATCAGGAGAGGGCTGTCCTTGATCAGATAGGGAGGAGTTTGATATGGGTTTAAGGACTCAATCTGTTACTCTACAAAGCCATCTTGAAAAGTCAAAGGATACATTTACCCATAAAGCAAAACAGGTAGGCAAAAGCAAAATGAGGTTTAAATAGGACTTCTACTTTGAGGTTTAGTGAAAAGCACCAATCACTAGTGTACTAAAGCTATTAAGTAAAGCTCCCAACTACATTGAAAACAGGATGCTAATCAGAACTGAGAAGAACAGAAGGCACCTGCATCAGAGACTTCTTGACTGCCTTGAAGAGGCATTGAGACCTTTATCACTCTCTTGAATCTCTGAAGGGCTTTTTTCAGGACTCCAACTGCTTGTCAGTTCATACCACACAGTAAGGGCTGCAGGACTTATTCAGATGAGGGGCTGCTCTTGATGTTCTCGCCTGTGGGTGTTATAGGGAAGAAGGCCTCTAGATAAAACTAGCAGAGGAGGCAACGATCTTTGCAGTGGTTCAGACGAGAAGGCTGGGAAGTTTGACTCCCACCAAGTAGCCTAGTGCCCAGGGACGCAGTTTAATACAAGGGTATTTGGAGCACCAGAACTAAGGAGACATAACTATTTCGTTTCTTAGGGGAACATTGCTTGGTTACAGTACTAAAAATAAATACTTCACTGCCACTTTGCAGAGGTTTTTCGCAAAGCACAACCGGGATCACTCCTTTTGAAAGTTTTACATTTGAAATTACTTTTAATGAGAAAAAACACCGAAAATCAGTTGTACATTTGGCTTTTATGCTGTAGTGTTTGAATAGGACAGGATAATTATGGATGAGATTTGTTCTGTTGTGTAGGTAGTATATGATCGAAGGAGAGCTGTACCCTCTATGCAGGCAGCAGCAACTAGTCTACTGTATTTTTAACATTGTCCCAGATGGCGATTACAGCCAATTCAGTGCCTTTTCCAGTTTGAACGTTGGAAAGTAAGGATTTAACTTCAATGAACTGACATGTCTGGGCGAAAGCTGCTCTTTCTAAAGATTTTTTTTTTTACAGATTTTATTCGCAATTTCAGCATAACAACAGACAAACACAGAGTTCTTCTGAACATTTTGCACTTACTCCACGCCCCTCCCCCTTACCCCTGCACTATAGCTTATCGTGTGCAATCTGTATAAGTGTGCGTATTCGTCCACAGGTGTTCTAGGTGATTGCTAGGTCGATAGCCTTGCTGACCCAGTTTTCCGAATGGCCAATTCCTTAATTTCTTCGAGGAAGTATCTATTCCTGGTGGGTGGTTGTTGATAAGATCTCTATGGGTTCATTGAGGGATAGCCGATTTTTATCTTTCAGGGCTTCCACCAGTTGTTCCCAAATTCGTGTTAGTTCAGGTGAACCCCTTCCCTTCCTGGTCTCTCGTTGTAAAACTAAACTCTCATACTCACCCATCGTTCCAATTCCCTGTTCCAGGTAATCAGCCCATGGCCAGTGGAACGTTTCCAGTTCCTTGTTATTTCCCTCTTTGCCAGTATATACACAAGGTCCTGTAGTCTGCTAGTGGCCTTATTCGCCAGAGTGTGGGGAACCAGTGAAGGAGACAAAGTCCAGGTGTGCAAGGGCTATCTTGTTCTAGGACTTCTGCCATGTGAGTTGGTACCCCACGCCAATAGGCGGTTAAGTTAGTACAGGTCCATATCATGTGTATGAATTCTGCGGCTGCTTCTCTGCAACGTGGACACTCAGCATCTATTACCTGAAAGTGTTTGTGGAGCTGTCTAGGGGTGAGATAAGCCCTATGTACTACGTAAAGTGTATTAGTTTAAATCAGGCGTTTCTAAGCACCTTAGTTGCTCTCTCTAATATCTGGCCCCAGGATTTCTCCGGTATCGGGATCCCCCATTCTGTCTCCCACTTTATTCACCGATCCTCCAGGGGGCGTAATGCTCCTGCACGGATTGCCCTGTATAGGCAGGTTACAGCCTTGTATATACCTTCCGAGGTTATTATATAGTTGCTGACTCCATGGAGCCGTGGTTCTATTCACCCCGAATGCCATTGATTTTGGATAGCGTGGGTAACAGCACGATGTAGCAAAAAGTGACCTTGTGGGAGATCATATTCCTGCCGGAATACCTCAAAGAGGAGCAGCCCCCCCCTCTCTGTACAAGTTCCCCAGCCGTGAAGCCCCCGCGTCCACCAGGGATGTGATGCCCCCCCAATCTCCACGGAGGGCCACCCATATTAGCCAAGTCATTGGTATGTCAGATGTCAGTTTTTTGGAGACATCTCTTCCTGCATTTGCGTAAGACGCGGACCTCTGGGGTATCGAATTGAGTGGGTCCGGTGAATTTTAATAGCGTTCCCACCAATTGAGGGAGATGGGGGACCATTGAAGCCAACCCACCAGTTAGGAGTCGACACCCCGCTATCCATTGGATAGCCATTTGTAGTTGGGCCACCAGATAGTATGATTCGTAGTCCTGGACCGCCAGATCCCCCCTCTGCCCTTTGTCTTTTCATTGTGGTGAGGGCCACTCAGCGCCTTCCAGTCCCCCAATTGAATGCAGTGATCAGGGAATCTAACTCCCTAAAGACCGCAGCAGGTATCCATAGCGGCAGGACCACAAAATAGTATAACAGTCTCGGCAGAGCCACCATTTGGAGGAGTGCTATTCTCCCCACCACCTACAAAGGGAGTGTCTTCCAAAATTCCAGACTAGTTTTCAACGCTCTAATGGCACTGCTTATGTTGTTTTCTATTAGATTAGCCCTAGTGTGATAGACTTTGACTTCCAGGTAGGTCATGCACCTAGGTTCCCAGGGAACATGTCCTAAGTCCTCCGATGGGTCACGTTCTGCTGATAGTGGATAGAGATGTGATTTTTACCAATTTAACTGTAGCCCTGATATCATGCCAAATTGTTCTAGGAGCGTCTGGGACCCCTTGAGTTCCGATGCTGTATCTCGTAGAAACATAAACAGATAATCTGCATACAGCGCTATATGGGGAGAAGTGTCAGCATGCTGTAATCCCTGATACTAAAGATCTGTCCGTGTTTGGATGGGCAATGGTTCCATTGCCAGCGCAAATAGCAAGGGCGAGAGGGGACACACTTGTCATGTGCCCCTCTACACGCTATATAATTTGGATACTGTAGTTCCTGTTTGTACGTGGGCTTTGGGATCTGCATACACCAACTTTGTCCATCTAATAAATCCTGCCACTAGCCCCAAATTTTCTAGGACTGCAAATAAATAGTTCTATTCCAGGATGTCAAATGCCTTCTCTATGTCATCGGCAAATACAGATGCAGTTCTTTTTTCTGGAATATCAATGTCCAAGAGGTTGATAACCCGGTGGATACTTTGGGCTGTGTTACGTGTGGGGATAAAGCCTGCTTGGTCCGTATGAACCAGGCGAGTCATAAGTGGTAGCAGTCTTGTCGCAAGGAATCGACTGAGAATTTTATAGTCTGTGTTGAGTATGGATAGTGGCCTGTAGGCCCTACTGTCATGTGCCGGCTTGCCAGATTTCAATAATGGGACTATCAGCACATCCCTGGTAGTGTTTGGAAGGCAACCCTGATCTCTCGCCGCTTTATACAACGTCACAAGTTTAGAGGCCAGATCATCAACGTTCGTGGCATAAAAGTCTATGGGGAGCCCGTCTGTGCCCGGGGTTTTCCCTCTTGCAAGGCCTTTTATTACCTCTCGGATATCCGTCTCCTCAATGTCCCCTTCTAATATTTCATTTTTTTCCCCAGTAAGGTTCCGGTGTGGTAAAGGTTCCACGAAAGCCCGTTTGTCAGCCTCTCTACTTTGCGTAATGCTGTTGTAAAGAGAGGGGTAGTTGTTAAGAAAATGTTGCTTGATCTCTTCCTGCCGGAATAATCTCTGCCCTGTTGAGGTATTAATTTTTATAATGGGTGTCCCCCTCTTTAAGGGATTAACCAGCCACACCAGAAGTGTGCCTGTTCTGTCCCTTTCGGCATGTGCTCTTACCATATAGCTTTTATAGTCAAAGCAACAAAGCCTTTCAGTGTACGCTGCCATTTTCTCCCTAGCCCCGCTTACCTCCCTTTGCAGCACAGGGGGACCTGCCTTTGTTTTTCTAGTGTTCGTGACTCACTCTCCGCAGCTATGACTTTCCCTGGTAGTTTCTTCCGGATTCCTATCGTTTTGGCCATACAATACCCTCATATCACTACTTTAAAAGCATCCCACGAGACCTTGGGAGAAGAAGTAGTAGCCTAATTTTCCACAAAATATCGTCTAATGTGTCCCCTCGCCTGTTCCTGGAAGACTGGGTCTTCTAGTGATTCTGACTTGAGGCACCAAGTCGGTATTCGTGACTTGGTTCTCTCCCAGGAAAGCTGAAGAAGGACAGGACTGTGGTCAGATATCGTCCTCTCCAGGTACTCCACTTCTCGGACCTGGTGATGGACCTCTGGTGGGCGGAGAACTGTGTCTAGATGGATGTGTAAGTCATGCATATTGGAAAAGAAGGAGAAGTCTCTGGTGTGTGGGTAAAGGTATCTCCACGAGTCTACTAATCCCCACTCGGTCTACCATGCTCAAAAACATCAGCTACTGTACACACCGGAGAAATCCCAAGCGGGGGATGCGATCTGTCTATGTCAGGATTTGCTACCCAATCGAAATCCACTCCCATTAATGCTGCGTGTATTAAGTGAGGGGTTAATGCCCCCGAGAGGTACACCAAATATGCTCCCATTTCAGTATTCGGTGCGTATATGCTAATGAGTGCTATGTCCCTTCCCTCTAGGCGGCATGTGACCACCACATAGCAGCCGTGTCAATGGGTGTCCATGTTTTTTGGAAGAGGACTCCCGCCCTAATCCATATGAGAGTTCCCCGGGCATAAGAAGGGTAGGATGTATAGAACACTCGGCCCCTCCACCTCTTCTGCAGAGCCACTCCCTCAAAAACAGTCAGGTGTGTTTCCTTCAGGATCGCTATGTGAGTCCCTCTTCTCTGTAAATAGGAGAACACTTTGTACCCCTTAGCCATATTGTGCATGCCCCTAAAATTCCAGAATACAATCTTATAGTTCTGTAGTGCCTCATTAGGTTAATTTGTTATACAATTCTTACTATGCATTCCCTTGCCACAGGCAGTTCGTGGCAGCCAAGCTTCGCTCGACAGGTTTACACCTCTAGGGGTGCAGCTGCAGCATTCCCTTAACACATCAACCCAACAACTTCCCAACTCCCATGCCCCAGGACAGGTGAAAAAACAAGCCTCCATCCAAACTAGTGTTTAGTTAAAAAACTCTCTTATGAGGTGTGCTTAAAGAGGCCAAAGTGGTGCAGGGCTCTCAGCACCATGTTTCACCCCATCCAGTCTAAGGTATTCTCGGAACCGCTTGTCTTGTCCTCCCTTAAGCACCATATGGCAGTCTTCTCAGTCCTCATCTCAGTTTCTTTTAGGGGCTTCATATGATGTCCTCTGTGGTCCCGGGTGTTAATATCAGTAGTTCCACACTATGGGGGTCATTCCTACCCTGGCGGTCCGAGACCGCCAGGGTAGGGGACGGAGGAAGCACCGCCAACAGGCTGGCGGTGCTTCTGGGGCTATTCTGACCGCGGCGGTAAAGCCACGGTCAGAAAAGGGAAGCCGGCGGTTTCCCGACGGTTTCCCGCTGCCCCAGGGAATCCTCTACGGCGGTGCTGCAAGCAGCGCCGCCATGGGGATTCCGACCCCCTTCCCGCCAGCCTGGTTTTGGCAGTTTTCACCGCCAGAACCAGGCTGGCGGGAACGGGTGTCGTGGGGCCCCTGGGGGCCCCTGCAGTGCCCATGCCACTGGCATGGGCACTGCAGGGGCCCCCCAACAGGGCCCCACATTGAAGCAGACACTGAAAATCGTGACGGGTGCAACTGCACCCGTTGCACACCAGCAACTCCGCCGGCTTCCTCGTTGCTGGTGCTTTCCCGCTGGGCGGGCGGGCGGCCTTTTGGCGGTCGCCCGCCAGCCCAGCGGGAAAGTCTGAATGACCGCCGCGGTCTTTTGACCGCGGTACGGTCTTCTGGCGGTTCCCGCCAGACGGGCGGCGACCGCCGCCGGCGGGGGTCAGAATGACCCCCTATGTGTCATTGAGTCTCCAGATTCCCCATCTGACTCCAAATGTTACACACCTTCCTCTGTCGCTGCAGACCAGGGGCTTGTCTCGCCTCAACTCAATGATGCCATGGTCGCAGTAGCTCTCAGCCTCTCTCTCCTCATCTCCTCCAAGGATGGCGCCTCCTCACTACAACGGAGTCCCCTAGACTGTCTGCGCCTACTCCAGGGTCGGTTCCCCCGGTGTGTCTGGTTATTGTCTGCACCTGGTTGTCCATACAGCCATTCTCGCACCTCCTGCGGGGTCCAGAAGAAGTTTGCTCCCCACCCTTCCGCCACTCTCAGCGTGGCTGGGAAGAGCATAGCATAAGGGATGTTCAGTGATCGCAGTTGCTTCCTTATCTCCAAGAAAGTGGCCCACTGTTTTTGCACATCTCATGAAAAATCCGGGAAGATGCAGACCACTATTCTCCACGTTCATCTCTCCCTGCGTCTTCAGGCCTGCCTGAGAATATGGTCTCGATCTTTGTAGTGTAGCAGTCTGGGAACTACTGGTTGCGGGAGGGCCCCAGAGGGGCGCTCTGCTCTGTACTCTATGAGCTCTCTAGAAGGCATAGAAAGGGGATAGGCCCTCCGACGCCACCTCTGTGCGGATCCAATTCTCCAGATAGGAAGTCATGTCAATGCGCTCAACTTTTTCAGGCAATCCCACTATCTGGATATTGTTCTGGCGAGCTCTATTTTCAGCATCTTCAGCATGGACCGCGAGGGCCTTCATCTGCTTTTCCAAGTTAGTTAGTCGGTCTCCCGCCGAAGAGAGCGCAGGCTTAATGTCCACAACATCTCGCTCCCCCATCATGATTCTCTCCGCCAGTCGTCTTTGGTCTTCACGCAACAGGCCCAGATCCATTGTCAGGGTGTCTAGCTTGAACTCTAGGGCCTCTCTGGAGTCCGTGAGTGCCTGCAGTATGTCTCCCAGTGACGGGTTTGTAATCGGTCCCTCTGTGGGTGCCATGATTTCCATCCCTGTGTTGGGTGTCTCGGGGCATCCCGCCTGAGGCATTTTATCCCCAGCCATTTCCTTTTTCTCACTTGGTTTCCCCATGTTCATCAGCAGGTGCAATAAATATTCCTGTGCAGAGTACTCCTGGAGGCAGCAAGGAGGGGCTACTCTCACAGTAGCTCTTCTCCTTTGCGTCCCACTCCTCCTGCCCCCTCCAGTTTGGATCAGCGATCTATGTGTCTATGCTGGCCACTTGCGCCTGTCAACCGTGAGGTAGCTCTGAAGTCCCCTTTCGGCACTTGATAAGAGCACAAACATTAGAGGCCCTTGCTCATTCTGCTGCAGTGCTGTCTCATGTGCCAGTGCTTCTCAGTCTAAGTTCAAGGCAGAGGTCTCTCCATATCCCCTCTGGGGTTTCCCACCTAATGGGCCTCAGAACATCTAGGGAGGGCCAGCTGCTCATCGTTCAGCAGTACTTTCTGGGCCCCTCCCACCACTTTTCACCCATTCCGCAGGCCGACTCGCCTCCGCTATTACTGTAGAAGTTGATCAGCGCTTCAGGTGTTAAGCACCGCAATTCTCGTTGTTGGCTTCCATCATCTCGTTTAGGGCAAGTCAAGCCTGGGAGAGGAGTTGCCACTGACTATCCGCCCCCCCCCCCCTCCACTCGGACTCCCCATTTTGATGCTGCCACCAGAAGGGGGGGTGAGGGCCGTCGCCTCAGCCCAAGGCCATCCTCAGTGCCTCTCAAGGCGGGGCCCGCTCTCCGTCTCCCACTTGGGCCCAGCGTCCTTCTTCCTCCGCTCACCTGGCTCCCTGATGGGGCCGCCCGTCACCTCCGCCTGCACTCCGCACCGCTCCTTTGCCTTTTCTAGCAGGGCAGGCCCCCCGCCCTGTTGCCGCCATCCGATTCAGGCCGCGCCCTCCATTTTGTCTACGGCGGCTTCTGGCCCTTCTCCCCTGGTTGGGCCGGCTTTAGTCAGATTTGCGCCCTCCAGCTCTCCCGTTTCAAGTCACGGTGCCCCCTCGCTCTATTGAGGGGGTCAAAACTGCTCCAACTCCGGTTCTACAACATCAGGATGGGAACGGATGGGGGATTCCGGTGCCGGAGCTCTCTGCTTCTGCTCCCTTCTCCATTGGCACAAAGCCAAACCCCCCTGCCCTTTCTGAAGTTTACCCAGGAATCATCCATTTGCTAAAGGTCTGTAATTGTTGGGACCTTGAGAGTCCAGATCTTCTTTAATAATGGGAGTATGTATGCCTTTTTGAAGTCTTCAGGAAAAACTACTATTGTTAAGGAGTTTTCTTACTGGGATGGTAGCTGGAGTTGTTTAAAGCATGTTTTTTGAAGATTTGTGGTCGCCAAAGGTCAGAGGGGCAACCGATTGTTTCTTTTGAGACATGGCGCATTGAAACTTAGCATTTTTTTGTTTTGTCTTATCATTCTGCAGTGATACAAAGGGCACATTTTCTTTTGTCATATATAAATGCTCTTGGTGGGATTAAGTTATCAAAAGCTTCATGGAGCCATTTGTAAGGTTTATCAACTGAATTTATTCTGTCCAAATCTCTGTTGGAGTTAAGATGGTATTTTAGGTCCTCCAAATTCAGTTTGTTTCAAAGATGATATGTAGTTGCCAGTAAGGTGAGTTTAGCTAGGTTGAGTTGTGGTGTCTTGTGTTGGAAGGTCTCCAAGTGGTAGTCTGACCAGGTCATTGGAGTAATTATTTTAAATGTGACTAAGTCTGGGTTGGCAAGAATAACATCTAAAGCATATGGGTTACTATTAGATTTAGGGCTTAGGGTTTGGGTTTTGATTAGCTAATAGGGCTAGGACTGTTTCCTCCAGACAATGCACACTATTCACTTACCACAAACTGTATCCACATTACAATACCTCAACAACCACTACAAAACCCCACAGACCACACTTATACCTCCTTCTACCCCATCTGCCACACTATGGTACCTTCATCCTCACACAAAGCACCACTCTGTCCTGTACCACCAACAAATTCACACATCACCAACACAACACAAAGCCACATTACACTTAACTTTAATGCACCCAGACACACACTACCTACTCATACAAAACACCAGCTCTATCCTCTACTTCCTCCCAACAGACCCCTTTCTGTCACCACCAAACCTATACTCAGCCTTCCATCATATCATCCACCAACACCCTCCTCCTCTTTTTACCAAAAACACACAACCAAACAATACTTACACTACACTCCACCACACATATTTCCTCATCCAGTGATCAAATCTAACACAAACACTCATAAATCTTGTCCATCACCTTTTACACACACCAAATACACTCTTTTTCAGAACACATCACCACCCCCTTTACCATTCAAATTCCACTTACTAACAGAACTTTACATACAGATCCTTCTTAGAAAACCACTCCATCAATATCCCCTCTCAGTACTACACAAAAACAACAGACACACAACAGCCCATCAAAATCTCACACACACATTTTCATAATACTTTCCGTCACAAATTAGAAACATACATCCACTCCCACCCTGATGACTGCACAACTAACACACATCCAAAACCACCTTTATTCCAAAATGTTAAAGCTTCACCAACACCAACCACAAATACACTAGCACAACAAGTCTCATTCACCCGCTTTTCATTCATAGTACAATTCAGAGCCTTAGAATATGACTCACGTGGCTCCACCACCACCCCAACCCATACATCGCCCACCCCAAACAGACGCAATCAAAATAAACAACATGCCACTCTTCACAGCCTCTCACCTCCATGTCTATTACACAATAAGGCACTCTATAAAAAACACCACATCTCACCATCTCACTCTCAACCACCATCTCCTCGATAGACACAACCAGACCTAATAAAATGCCTTTTAAGCCATCCTGGACAAGAAATGCAATATAGAAAAACAACACTGTTGCTACCATCATACAGATAATACCAGTACTAATGAAACACCTGCTACAAGTTCAAAGTATACTGCTCACTCTTCTAGAAAACAAACTCACACCACCATCAAAACACAATCTCTAATCTGCCTTAGAATAAATGCTCAATCACGCTCTAAAAACAAGCACCACATCTACAACCTATTCACTGACACACAGCCTGACTTACTCTTCATAACTGAATCATGGTTGGGATGTGGCATGGCTCCAGTGTTGCATGAAGCAATACCCTCCAGGCTATCAAACTATCACACAAAAAATCGTATAGGCAAAAGAGGAGGTGGACTAGCTGTGTTCAAGCAAACAATAAATCTCACCAAAACTGACTACATTTCATACCAGGTTGTGAGGCTCTCATCATCAGATGCAACTCTACACTGACTTCCTCCTGTAACCTCCTCCTCCCTTACAGATTACCTTCTAGCAATGCCACATTCTCAGAGATTCTTCTAGGCACAGTTTCAAACTGTATAACACCACACTCTAAGCTATGCATTCTTGGGGACCTAAACATTGGGTTTGACAAACCCATTATGCCCTATCCAAAAACTATCATCACTGGCCTAGTCATACTGAACCTACATCAGATCATACACAAACCCACACACATGGCTGGCCACATCCTAGATGTCATTTTTGCAAATCCAGAACTAGGTTCTTTGGAAAGGATTACTCCAGTCACATGGTCAGACCACCCTTTTTGTAGCTTTCCAGCATAAAACTCCATAAATCAACACACCCAAGACCACCTTACATGCATCCATCTATCGACTATGAAACAAACTCAATTTTGAATACTTATAAACACAACTAACAGCCTCACAGATCTAGGCAGAATACATTTTCTTTCAAAAGCTTTATGAGCGGCTATAGGACGTTTTCGATATCCTAATGCCACTAAGAACTACAAAACAGGACAAAAGAAAAAATGCACCTTGAAGAAATAAAAAACTAAAAAAGATTTTAAAAAACAAAAATCAGAAGGCTGCAGCAAACCTGGCTCAAAACAAACAGCAATCAAGGCAAACTTCACCTACGCAAATTTAACAGAATATACAAATCAACAGTCAAAAAAGCTAAAAAAATGTACTATTCAGACAGAATTCAAAAAGCTAAATGTTCAAATAAAATGTTTTATAAAATCCTTACCGAATTTTGTAAACCTAAATGAACAGAGGGAACTCATCCCATAACTCAAGAAATTACAGGCAAACTTGCAAATCATGATACAACCAAAACTGACGTCGGTCTCAAATTTAAAACAAAGGAAAACCACCAGCACCAACCCATTTCCAAAAATCCCCTCCAAGAGTAAGCATTCCTTCAAACAAAAATCACAAAGTGAATTTATGGATCTGATCAAAGCAAGCAGGCCTTGCGGCTGCCATTCTGACCCTTGTCTACCACAAATTTTCAAGAACATTCTTTTATCTACTCTGCTGCCACACCAGTAACACGAATCGTAAATAATTCTTTAACCACAGGAATCTTTCCTCAACACCTAAAAACGACATACATACGCCCATTGTTGAAGAGAACAAACCTAGACATGCATAATCCCACCAATTACAGACAAATTACAATTGGACCTTTCTAGGACTGATAGAAAAAGCAGCATTCACCCAGATCTCACAGTTCATTGAAGATAACTCCATACTTTCAGACTACCAAACTGGATTCCACCCAGGAAGACGCACAGAACCTGCCCTGATCACCATCTGGGTTGTCCTTAAAAATACAGTAGACCACAACAGGGTTACTACACTACTTCTCTTGGACCTCTCAGGTGCCTTTGACATAGTGAATCATGACACCCTAATACAAGGACTCTATGAAGCCGGCACAGAGGGGACTACTATTGACTGGATCACATCCTACCTTCAAAATAGAAAACATTTAATCCATACTCCCCCTTTTTCATACAAGCCATACCTCACAAAAGGAGGGGTCCCCTAAGGTACAATCATCTCACCCATGCTTTTCAACATCTAAATGAAGTAATTACTGGCAATCGTCAAAGAATTTCATCTCACATGCTACAACTTTGCAGATGACACACAAATACTCCTTAAACTGGAAGACCCTAAAGACTTTGAAAACTCAAAAATCTTTAGTTGCATCAGAGCCATTGATGAGTGGATGACACGGAGCCATCTCAAATTGAATGCTTCCAAAATGGAAATACTTAACTTCGTGATGCATTTCCCCCCATCTGGGATTTCCACAAAAGGTCCAGGCTACCATCTTTCTTTCATTGTCTAAACTGGATTACAACAATGGCCTCTACCATAGATCATCTCTATCAACTATGAAAAGACTACAATGGATTGAGAACTCTGCTGTCAGACTAGTCCTACATATAAAGCTACAAACCCACATGTCCCCTGCCTTAAGGCCCCTAGATTGGTTATGGGTTGCCAGATGATCCACCTTCAAGCTGCTTTATATCACCTGCAAAGGCAAAAAGAACAGATGGCAGTTTGGGCTGGACTGTGCCATGGGCAACATGGGCAACACTGATTTACTATGGCTGGGACCAAACTTGGGTGGCACGGTGAGCAAAAGAATTGATGGATTAAACCCAGATCTGTGACTGGGGGTGAATGTTTGATTGTTTCGGCATTCTGTCCATCATTTGTGTTTTGTTTGCTTTTGTTGCCCTAAGTGCACCGGGTATGCCCAGAAGTGGGTCCTGGGCTCACTATGCCACTGGATTCAAGCTAGCTTGGCTGATGAAGGGTGATACTTTGTTCTCTGTTCAAGCATCCAAACTATGGACTTTATGACTCCCAAATATGAGATCCATGGATAACTATCTTATCTTCAAAAGACTACTCAAGAGTTGGCTCTTGCCTACATAATCCTCCATACTATACAGCATATCCCTGTGTATGTAAACATTTATAATTTGATTAAATGTATCTACCTAGATATGTGTATTTCTTTGTTCAAATATGTATAATAACTATGGTTTTTAAAATACATAGATACTCTTTAGGCCCTACTTAACAAATATATAGATTATTTATGGTTGAATATATCTATATATATAAATCTTAAATTATGCTTTACACAGAGTACGGAATAAAAGCAGAGATGAGTTACTTTTTAATAACTCAGTAACTAGTAATGATTTCCAACATTCAGCACCTAGAATATTTCTCCAGTACAATCAACAACATGAGTCACTCAGAACTATACTCCAAAAAAATTGGCATGTTTTACAGAACGATCCCATTATTAATGATCACATAGAAACCCATCCGTCCATAACATTTCGTAAAGCACGTTCTTTGGGAGACTATCTAACTAGAAGTTATTTTTCAGTAAAAACCAATACATCTTGGTTGAGCCAAAAAAGTTTGGGATTTTGGAAATGTGGCCACTGCAAGGCCTGCAAGTATGCTAAAAACACATACAAATACCAAACTTTTGATGGTCGACAGTGCGAGATCAAAGATCGGATTACATGTGACACTGAATTTGTGATTTATGTCATCGAATGTGGATGCCAGAAAAAATACATTGGAAGTACCATTCGTAAATTAAAAGTTAGGTTCTTACAGCATTTTAGAGCCATTAAAAATCAGGACAAGACCTATCCTCTGGCTAAACATTTTTGGGAAGTACATAAAGGAGAATGTGGCACTTTAGCTTACTATGGCATCAAACACATTAAAAACAACTCCAGAGGTGGCAATAGAATACTCAAGCTCAGACAAATGGAATCCAAGATGATTTTATTATTGGGATCTGAGTCCCCATTGGGGCACAATCTTGATGCTGAGCTCTATGTCCATCTTAGATGAAAACACACTGTTCATTGCTTTTTAGATGGAGACTCCCCCTGTGTTTCAATTCCTAAAAATAGTAGTGCTAATTTGGCAGTATGTTATCTATATTTCCTTTTTAGGAAGATGGGTGATAAGATCTTATCTACTTAAATGATCGTGCCATGATGTAATCTGTAAAATAGACATGACTTAATAACTTTCCCTAGTTTGAATTCATATCACAAACTGATGAAACATAGATGGAATTAGTTCGTATACAGATTTGTACTGTACCATTGATGATGATGTTTGATTCCATTTTATTCTTCTATAACTTGGCGACTGAAGAATATTAAATATCATATATAGAGTTATATATGTACATCTAGATTATAATATGGACCAAAAGATCAACAGATCTGACTGTTTTTAATTGGAGTTTTTGTAACACTTCTATGCACTTTATATGCTCTTTTGCACTTATTATTAGTTTAGTTTTTCAGCACATTGCACTTTACGCCAAGGCCTCATTTTAATACAACATATTTATATGCATGTGTATGGAATTACCTAGTATACAGATAAGGACAGTGAGGAACTAGATTTGATTATACGGGCATCCGTTAAAAACTATGGTATTAAAACATAACTATTGTCACTACCTAAACATGATTTTAATACAAGACACTAATTAATTATAAATAATTATATGTATATATAACGAATGATAATTTAAACATTGTAAAATTGAAAAAATTGATATTACCGTTTCTTCGTTTATATTTATACTATTATTGTTCTTGTTATTTAATTAATGTTTTTATATGATCAAACATTATGAATTATTGGAAGCAATTGTCTTTTTTCCTAATATATTTATTATTCAATATTTATTCCTTATGACTGTCCAATTTTAACTTTGATGTTATCTGTAAATATTGGCATCAATGTAGGTTTATTCCTCTATTAATTGTTGTATCTATAATAATTATAATTACACACTTCAAAATGGCCGCCGCGTTTGTAGTACATCACAGTGTTATAGAAATAAATGTAGGACGTAATAGCTATATGTAAATGATGCCGGCTGATTAGCCAAACTGTCCAGTAGAAGGCGTTTTGCCGAAACGCGTTGACAGACATCTCATTCGGGACTCTGAATTACCTATATAAGCTAAATAAATAAATTTATCAACTAAATACGAGCGCTTTGGACTCAATTGACCTCGACACTTGGGAGATACGTGATGGGATCGGTGCAGCCGTCAGATGGCTATCAGTCCATCTGTTGAAGAAATAATATATATATATATATACACATATTACCTAGCGGCGGTCACCACTAGGTAATTATAGTTAGGACCAAGTTATACAGAAAAAGCGTATTTTGTTTTGCTAATAACTTTGACGTTGCTTGACGAATCTTCAAACAATTTTCCAGGAAAATATGGTGCTCACTTCAGTTGCTGTCAGGAAAGTTTTGGGGTGATCCCTCAAGCGGGAGCCAAGAAAAAGGTGGGGGCCCAAAACACATTTTCCCCATTCATTTTTCCATATGGATTTTGAACAGCGATAGCGCCAAAACCACTGGACAGAAATATATACCAAATTTGGCAGAAACTTAGCTCTTGGGCCAGAAAGAGCCATTTTTGTTATTGGTGTAAATGTGTTCACTATTTTTTGAGGAATTAAAGGAAATCCAAGGATTCACAACCCCTCCCGATCTCATGCTGCGATCTAATTGGCTGACAACACTTCAACAAGGAAGTATTGTCAGCCATTTTGGGACTCTGCTTTAGCCGATTCCCAGAAAAAAAAGAATAAAAAATACAAAAGGGGCCAGGATACAAACACCCTGACCCCTTAGCTCTAGTGCTGGGGTCCCCAGGACTAAAAAGCATTTTTTTAAACAATTTTACCACGATTAGCAGCAGATCGGGTGAAAATACAGAAAACAAATGAAGCTCCGCCTCCTGTGCTTCATCTTTATCAAGCTCCCAGGTGGGCCAAGTCCGGGGGCAATGTTTATTTGTAACGGAGTGATTGTATTCATCTAAGTTCTAGGGAAATTATCCCATCAGGTACTTTAGGGATCTGATATAGCACTGGTCCTGTGAAAGATGTCAACCTTAGGGTGCAATTAAGCTGAAACATGTCAACCTTTTTTATGAGCACTTAGTAGGATGTGAAGGACTGGTTAAGGTGTCTCTAACATATCTCACACATTTTTTATCTTTCCCCGGGCCCTGTTTGTAATAATAAAGGAAGTATTTTTAAGGGCTGGAGGCAATTTTAACTTGCACTTACTGCACAGATCGCACCATGTCTCTTAAGAAGGAGACTCTGCCACCTTGGGGAGGCGAGACCCTTTGATGATGCTACTGGTTACAAGTACTCTAGTGGATAAAACATACCATCAAAGGAAAGCAGTCATTGAGGGTCTCATTGCTATCTTAAGAAGAGACTCACATTTTGTGCTCATGGTGAGGGTGCACTCCCATTGATTTTTCTTGGTGTTAACTTAGGAAGCAGAGTGTATCTCATGTGCAAGCTTCTTTCTCCCTCCGTTTTGATTTTTTTAAAGTCCTACAGCAAGGTGCAGCTGTGAGAGTCTCTATTTGTACAGTGGACTATTTAGACGCAGAAGGGACCTTATTTCTACCTTCTCATGCATGTTTTTTTAAACCGTTGAGATCTTCATTGTTGGGTTTAAATAAAACTAAAGACTTGGGACTTACCTATACAGATAAGGAGATTGACTCCATACTGATGGTATTGAAGGATCTGACTATCTCTCAAACAATGGCACAAGCAGATGATTGAGATTCTTTGTCAGAACTGAGGAAGGTACAGAATAAAACAGTCATTCATGGAGTGATGATGACAGAATACTTATGTGCCAATGCAATTCCAAGGGGACTCTGGATATGGGAAGTTCCACACATATTTTTGGATGACACTGTTTTTAGAAAGGACTGGGCATCGATTTCTTGGTGCTGCACCTCCCATTGGCTAGTCCTCATAATAAAGACCATGAAAAGATTCTCAGAAGCCCTCACTATAAAGGTCCAGATAAGTGAAAATAAATTAAAAACAGTTTATATCAATGTCTTCAAGAAACAACTGGAAGAGATAAATAGTGAAATGAAGGACTATCTCACGCAGAGCAAGATTAAAAAAATGGGAAAGGACCTCAAATGTTTTTCACAAGAGTAGGACTACCCTGTATAAGGGAATATTACAACGAGAAAAAGGATCAAGAAAATGATGATGATGATTCATCAAGAGGTAATTCCTCAGATTCCTCCAGATGGAGTATATCTGAGAGCAACAGAGGACTAAGTAATAGAAGGCAGATGCCTCATAAAATTAGTCAAAGTTCCACTCTACCAGGAGGTGTCTACAGAAACCCAGGGGTGGCGGGAGAGGAGGTGCCGGTCCCTTGAGGAATGTGTGACTACAGGGACCGACTACTCCCAATGGGACTCCAGTTTTAGAAACAGGACAATGAAACTCTGTAATTGCTTTGTGTGTCTACTGGTAAGGGACCATTGAGTCCACCAGATTCTTTTATTAAATAATCTAGTAAATAAGATACTGGGTTTTTGGAGGGATCTAATGTCCTGATGAAGGCCATCAGACCTATAAGGGCACAGTGAAATGGCCGAAACATGTTGACACAAAAACAGATGGCGGGTGAGTAGGTGATAATTCCCCAATGGCACCACCACAGCACAAAGATTTTTAATCCTATCCAGGGAACCCACAAATAAAAGAAATGAGGGTACTCATGAGATAGTTTTAGTATATGTTCTGTGAGTAAGATCCCGAGGTTTATGTTTAGGTATTTTCTATTCCCCTCCCTTGTTTGCTCCTTCCCCAATGCTAGCTATCATGGAGATGTAGAAGCAATAGCCCAATGATGAAACATGCTACAATAAGTGG
This sequence comes from Pleurodeles waltl, assembly GCF_031143425.1. Taxonomy (NCBI): domain Eukaryota; kingdom Metazoa; phylum Chordata; class Amphibia; order Caudata; family Salamandridae; genus Pleurodeles; species Pleurodeles waltl. Next base: position 426,399,748 of record NC_090445.1, on the reverse strand, counting down.
GTAAGGGCATTTTTAAGAAACTAATGTATTTTCCTGGTAGGGTGGAACTTTGACGAATTTTATGAGGCGTCCGCCTTCCTCCGTGGTTCCTCTCTCCCCTTATATGTATGTGATAAGCTCCACACTATGACAATCAGCCGATTCTATTCTTTCAATCACCACATCCACCCTGTGAAGGTTGGGGCAACCCCTACATGGCAGGATCTCCACTAGGCTATCCACCAGTATTTAGGCACCCCGTTTAGGGAGGTGCCAAAACCAACAAAGACGAAGGAGAGGAAAAGAGGTCCAATGGGAGGACAACAAGTTGGGGATGCAGACCAGGAGCAAGCAAAATACCATATCCCAGGAACGAGCAATAGCAGTTGCTCATATTTAATCTTACGAGCTCCATTCTGTCAGAAGACTAGATATCCATTCTTAATAAATGGTTGGGTTTTGTGCCCATCCCATGTTTCTACAAGTTCTACCTCCACATGGAACTGGCTGAGTTTTGTAGAAAATTGACACAAAAAGTATTTTTTACTGGAAAGAAATGAATACAGAAGAGGGAGATACGAATCTGAGGAAAGACATCTACCTTTTGTCCTCCCAATGCAGTGGTTCCAGTTGAGGTACTGGCCTTTGACCAAGCCATTTTTAAAGAAATTTAATAATTAGATGCCTCAACATGGAGAACATTCAATACCACTACTACAAAGGAACAAAGGGCCCTCCAAGAATTGACTTCCAATAAAAAGTTTGTCATAAAACCAGCAGACAAGGGAGGTGGTATTGTCCTAAAGACATCTGATTATGATAAACAATGTCTGATGTTGTTGAACGATGAGAGATATTATAAGGTCATCACTCAAGACCCCACAAAAGGGTCACAAGTCTGTCTGAAACAGCAGAGTAATCTTCAGCTCTCGGCCAGATGTCATTCTAGAATCGGACGCCAGGCAGGTGCGGCACCATTTCCACAGACAGCCGCTCGTCTCGCGATGAAACTCACTTCACATAAACTGCTTGGAACTGTTAGCAGGCCCCTTCGCAATAAAGACCCTAGCGGCATGCTTGAATTGTTGCATACTTCTGCAGATGGACAGTATTTCTGAGGACCGTTACGTCAACAACTGGGGGGACAAAGTCACGAGTTCTAGCAGAGAGCAAAGACCTTCTGACAATACTGCCTCCAGAATCAGATTTCACTGTCGGCAGAATATTTCCCGGGGCAACTCAATGCGGCAGCATATTGGAATTCCAAGTATCTCAGGGATCCCAGTGAATGGAAACTCCATCAGTCAATATTCCAGGCACTTCAAATGAGATGGGCCAGTGTCACATAGACCTGTTCGCATCTCGTCTCTCACATGAACTGGATCGCTTCTTCTGGAGACCAGATCCCATGGCTATGGCCACGGATGCCTTTTTACAACACTGGACATGGCCACTTCTTTATACCTTTTCCACTGTTCATAATGATCCCGGGAGTAGCATCGCAAGCCCTGCATCAGAGAACAGAACTGATCCTGGTCACTCCAATATGGAAAGCTCATCCCTGGTTCCCAGTTCTGTTGGAGATGTCTCAGTTCAGATTCCCTCAACCCCTGACCTCTTTGTTAGATCCAGTAGGTCTTCCCTATCCCCTTCTCATTCAGAACATACTGCAATTCATGGCCTGGCACATTTATGCTAATGTTGGTTTGTGCCAGACCTTTTGAAGCAATCACTCTCTTTAATATCCGCTTCCTGGTCAGATTCCACTCAGCAATGCTATGCCTTCTTAATAATGGGATGTTAACATCATCCTAAGCTTCCTGTGGTGCTGCCCCTGCAACTCTGATTTGTCTAAGAAACAATTGTCAGCAAAATTGACCATACTGCTATATCTGGTATCTTGTAGGAGAGTTTCCGATGTTCAGGCCCTACATATTTTGGGTAGAGTCTATTCTCTAGACTGTGTTACTTTCTCCATCTCAAGAAGACCAAAAACACTTTCTTGGCAGGTTACTTGCCCTAGTTTTCCTGAAGATCCTAAGATATGCATTGTACACTGCTTAAGAGAGTACAAAGATTGAACCAGAGAATTACGCCAGTATACCAGGGATCAACTCCTGGTTGCCTTTTTAAAAGCCTTTTCATCGAGTGTCTTCTGCTACTCTAGCCCGCTGGGTGAAGTGGCTTCTGTCAGAAGCAGGAATTGATACTTCAAAATTTGGAGCTCATTCTGTGCAAGGTGCCATGTCCTCGAAAACATTTACCCTAGGGTCGCAACTACAGGACATAATGAGAGTAGCTGATTGGTCATTAGATTCTACATTTAACACCTTTTACTATAAACCAATGTTAGATGTAGCTTCTTTTGCATTACAACAGCTTTGAACAAATAAATCCGAAGCCTCTGGTCCTGACATAGAATAAAAATAATTCTAGCATCTGTGTCAAGAATTTTCAATTCTATTAAGGACACGGAGACGAGGATTATCCCACCCTATTACTCTGTTATCCCACCCAACTACTCTTTTATGATGCACACCTTCATTGATATGCAATGGTATGAGCTACACTTTCATTGATATGATTGTGATTTGTATAAGATATCTCTTTGTATAATGAATACTGTCATTGATATACTTGTGATCTGTATAAAAAAACATTATAATTGTATATATGACCTTCACTGATCACAACAGAGTGTTACAATGAAGTTATTTCTGTTATTTTTTTTTCAGTTTCTGATCAGAAGACCAGGTAATTGAGACGAGTATGGCTTTGCCTTTTTACTTCGGGCCTGCAAGCCCTTGAGTTCTGTAAGACAGCGCTAAAATCCACACTTTTGGAGGTGGTTATGAAAAAGTTATTGTTGGGACACTTTCTGGATATTAAGATTTACTCACCTGAGGGCAAAGAAAGAGGCCGGTTCATGGTTCCTCCTGGTTATATACCGTATGGTGTACCATGATTGGCACTGATATTATGATGTCACATATAAGAAATTTTGGGCAATGTAGTTTATAAAAAGTTTGTTTTTATTGGCTACTGTGTTTGAAAGTTAATAAACAGTAAAGAAGGAGAAGCATAATCCTTGACTCCGTGTCCCTAATAGAATTAAAATTTATTGACGCGTATGCCAGAAAATTCCTTATTCTGGCATTCTCAGTAAAGCATGTACTTCTAACAGAAACAGCCTGTCAGTTGATTTCCTTGTGTTCTACTGCAGTTTCCCCGAGTGTTCTAAAGAATAACTACAGTGCTAACAGTCTTACTTATGATAAAAGTGTGGCACACCTGAAGCCATCTTGATTGAATCAAACTGGTAAAACTTAAAACATTTAATTTAGAAAAGAACAAAATGAAGGGGTTGATTTTGTTAGAGAAATTATGGTTAGTGCTGTAGAAAGCAAAATTAGGGCGTTTTAACTGAGTTCTCAAATATCTTCCTGTTGCACTTCAACAGGAGCAGCCTGCCAGTTGATTTTCTTGTGTTCTACTTCAGCCTTACAGAGTGTAACTGGTAAAACTTAAAACATTTAATTTAGAAAGTAATAAAAATTATGGTTAGTGCTAAAGAAAATAAAATTAGGACACATTTTAAGTGAGTTCTCAAATATCCTCCTCTTCTATTTCATTAAAACATTCTGACATGTAGACTGAAACATGCACATTCTGCATTTATGCCAAAAGTGTGGCACATCTAACCCCCATCTTGATGGCATCAAAGTGGAAAACTGAAAGCATTTTCTACTGAAGATACTGCAGGAAATGAGGAGATTAGGGAGCTTCATAACCAAGGAGTCTCTCAAGATGGCCACCAAAGAAAAAAGATTCCAAATGTAGCACAAATATCACACAAATGTAGCCAAAGTATAGCCCAAAGACAGAAGTGTGCAAAACACTTAGGCCCTCATTATGACCCTGGCGGTAAATCCCGCTTACCGCCACACTGACGGCTGCCAACTTACCGTGGCGGCGGCGGACATCCATTCACCAAATTATGAAACACACACACACCAATCCAACAGAATTCAGCCACATACACAAATCCGCCAGCCCAAAGGTCAGTGATAAACTGGCGGTATCAAAATCCACACCGTTACGCCAATAGAACAACGCCCACCACATTATGAACCACGAATCACCACGGCGGACATACAACGGGAGTAAACCATTGGCGGTACATACCGCCGCGCTCACAATGGACACCCACAGACAAAACAACAACACATTGGACAATTAAAAAAACACGCACCAGACACCCGTACACACACCACACCCACATGACTATAAAACACCCACCGACATTACCCACAACCCTTTATGATTACAAATCATTGGCACGAGACCATCACCAAGACCACTGACACAACTACATTCACACACCACATACACCCATACATCCCTCACGCACCCCACTTCACACACCCCAACACATTACCCAACACGTCCTCACCAACACGCATCTCATAACACCCATGGCACCACAAAGGCACCCCCGTTTCACCGAGCAGGAGTTAAGGGTCATGGTGGAGGAAATTGTCAGGGTAGAGCCACAGCTATTTGGAGCACGGGTACAGCAGATATCAATAGCCAGAAAGGTGGGGCTATGGCGAAGAATCATGGACAGGGTCAACGCCGTCGGACAGCACCCCAGAACAAGGGACGACATCAGGAAGAGGTGGAACGGCCTACGGGGGAAGGTATATTCCATAGCAGCAAGACACCAGCTCCCCAATACAGGAGACTGGCGGTGGACCCCCACCTCCTCCCCCACAACTCACAGCATGGGAGGAGCAAGTCTTAGCAATAGTGCATCCTGAGGGTTGGCCAGAGTTGTAGGAGGTCTGGATTCTGGTAAGTCAACTCTCTACTATTATCACCCCCCAACTGTATGCCATCACATACCCTCACCCTCACTCCCATCACTCCACTACATCCCACACACTCCACCATCACATCTCTTCCATCCCAATGCCAAGTCCTGCATGCTGTACCAATGTATGGACACCCCTCACAGCCATGCATGGACACTCCTCACTAAAGCATGCACCGCATAGAGAACTAACAATCCCACCATACACCAACATACACAAGTAAAAGCTGGCAGGGCAACACCAACCATAGAGGGGAAGCCAGGGATGTACAATATGTCATACACATTAACCATAACACATCATTTACATCCCCACAGGTACCCCAGCCAATGTCAGCGGAGAGGAGGTGCCAGAACTATCCAGTCCCCCAACAGAAGAGGGCCACAGTGATGACAGTAAGTCTGGTCTTCAGGATCTAGACGATCTACCTGGCCCATCAGGGACCACTGGACAGCTGGTTACCCAAGCCCAGTCACAGACCGCCACCGAGCCTCCCCCATAAGGAAACAACACCACAGCACCCACCCAGCGTACCCACACCCCTGTCCCCAGGACACGCCAATCAGCAGTGTGCCCATCTGTACAGGGACCACATCGCCCCCAAGACAATCTGAGACCTGCTGTGCACCTTGGGGAAGACAGGACAAGGGAACCGACTCTCCAGGAGGCATTCACAGAGATCCTGTGAGCCTATCAACATTCCCAGGACACGATGGGCCAGATCCTAGACAACGTGCAGGAGAACAGGCGGCTGCAGGACGGACAGTATCAGGGGATCAGGGAGGACTTGCAGGCCATCAACAACACCCTGATCTCCATAGCAGGGGTGCTGGCAGACATGGCCAACATTATGAGGGAGGAAGTGTCACACCAGCGGGCCCCTGCCACTAGCCAGTCATCTAAACAGCCTTCCACTTCTGCTGCCGCTAGTGGCCAGGAGGCCCTGCCACAGGACTCACAGACCACCAGTACCCCTCCACCTGCAGAAGGTGTACCACCCCGCAAACGTTCTCTGCAATCCAGACAGAAGCCAGAGACACTTGCCAGAAAATGAGACTCTCCTGAATGTCCCACTCAGTCACCCTGTCCACCTTGAAATGCCATTGCTCCTCTTCCTTTGTCCCCATGGACAATGCACTTTTGCTATAAACAGGCTGGAACAATACCCTGGACATTCCTCCATCATCACCCCATTCCATTGCACTTTCCCCTCTATATATTATCACTATAATAAACACCCTTTGATAACATTTTGAGTATGTCATGTGTTTCAAATATGTATTGATTGAAACAGGTACAACCATTGCAAATTATCTGTACATAGAATGAGCATAGAATTGATGACCTGTAGCTGGCTGTTGTGATCACAGCAGGAGTATTTTCCAAATCACCAACATCTGCAAAAAGAATATTCAGAGGTAACAGTAAGTGGGCATAGAAGTGGGAAATACCAGCATGCCAATGCCACACAGAATACAACCAAAGTCATTGAAATGTAAAGTTGCGCTGTCTCACCTGTGTGTCATTGGAAGTACTGATGTTCTGTTGTCTACATCCTCATCCTCTTCTTCCTCAGCCTCACTGTCCACAGAGTCCACTGCTGCCACAGGGGCATCTCCAGTCTCCTCCTCCTGCAGAAAAGGGACATGCCGTCTGAGGGCCAGGTTGTGCAACATGCAGCATGCCACCACTATCTGGCAGACCTTCTTGGGTGAGTAGCACAGGGATCCACCTGTTAGATGGAGGCACCAGAACCTGGTCTTCATGAGGCCAAAGGTCCTTTCAATGATCCTTCTGGTTCGCCCATGTGCCTCGTTATAACGTTCTTCTGCCCTTGTCCTGGCATTCCTCACAGGGGTCAGCAGCCATGATAGGTTTGGGTAACCAGAGTCACCTGCAAATATTGAGGGACAACATTTAGCCACACACTATCCCATATGGCCAACACCATAGCCATACACCAACATATACTGGGTGGGAACCAGGGCTCAACCAGGGCTCACCTATTAGCCACACCCTGTGCCTTTGTAGTTGGGCCATCACATTTGGGATGCTGCTATTCCTTAGGACAAGGGCATTATGCACCGACCTAGGATACTTAGCATTGACGTGTGAGATATACTGGTCCACCAAGCATACCATCTGCACATTCATAGAGTGGAAACTCTTATGATTCCTGAACATCTGTTCATTCTGGCGGGTGGGTGGCAAATGCAATACGTGTTCCATCAATCGCCCCAATTATATTGGGGATACGATCCATTGCATAAAACTCAGCCTTCACAGTGGCCAAATCCTCAACCTGGGGAAATGCAATTTAGCTGCACATGTATTTTATCAGGGCAGACAACACTCTTGTCAGCACTATTGGGAACATTGGCTGTGACATTCCTGCTGTCAAGCCCACTGTCACTTGCAAAGAACCAGTTACCGGGAAATGGAGAACTGGTAGCACTTGCACAAGAGGGGGGAATCCAGATATTTGGTCAGGCTCCAATTGGGCACACAGCTCTGTGATTGTGGCCCTGTTATGTTATGTTATGTTATCTGACTTGTAGAGCGCATAGCTATCCGAAGGCCTCCCAGCGCTTTAGCAGAACCTCCCAGTGATTTTCACAGAGATCAGTATAGCCATGTTTTCAGCAGCCTCCTAAAAATTGGTTCCTCTCCTGTCCAGTCTATAGGTGAGGAAAATGTGCCTGTCCTCCAGTGTAGCCAAGTCCACCAGGGGTCTGTACATGGGGGTATGTCTCCATCTCCTATTCATCCGCAGCGGTATGAATCTAAGGGACAAAAGAGTGAGGAGGCTGTCACAAACTGAACAATGGAGCCACAAAAGTAGTCTGCAATCTGTAAACATGTTATGGGACAGTGTGATTTGTCAAGTATGTGCCTACTCATCCTGTGACGCAGCATTATTCCATAGAGCTGCCCCCCACCCTCCTGAAATGGTGTCAGCCTGTCCTGTGTGGAGGGACAGGTGGAAGTGAGGTAATGCACTGAAGTTGTGCGCCATGGTGGGAGGCGGTCGGGAACCGCCCTGCAATTCCTCATTGGTTAATATTGGGCCCTATGGGGTACAGTGGCCAATGGTGATCTACGCCGGCATTGACGGTATGCACCGCCAGGGTCGTGACCGCCCTTTTCAGATTCCTCACTTGTCTCCTGACCTTCCATAGGAGAGGACCTACACTGCATGTGCTGCTGAGACCTTGTCTGGAACCTACCATGGCCCGTGTGACCGGGGGAAGGGCCCCAGCCTTCACATCAGAGGAATTGAAGAGACTGGTGGATGGGGTTCTACCCCGGTACGGACTGCTGTATGGGCCACCAGACCAACAGGTGAGTATACTGTGGGCCCGATGCATGTGGCATGAATGTATGGAGGTGTGTTTAAAGGCATCGTGTAAGGGGGGAGGGATGTCCCCTTGGCTGGGTACACGTTGAGTGCTGGGCTATGTGTGTGCCAATAGTGATGGAAATGGGTATGGTTGATCATTCGTTCTACAGGCTTGACTGTTTGGCTAATGGTGTTCCCCTGTCTGTATTGCCTCTGCAGGTCAGCGCCCATCAAAAGAAGGGTATAAGGAAGTGCGGACCCTCTGGGTCTATGGCAGGCAGAGCACCCACTGTCGGAAACGGTGGGAGGACCAGAGACGCTGGGAACGGAAGACCGCGGAGGCCTAGCTGGGGATGGCCTCCCAACAAGGAAGGGGTGCCTGTCGAACTCTGACCCCCTTATGGCCCGCATACAGGCGGTGGCCTATCCAGAGCTGGATGGGCACTTGAGAGCATCACCACAGCCACAAGGGGGTGAGTACAGTGGCCATCATTGAAGCTCACGGCTGGAGGGGTGGTATCCGGGTGGTGGGGGTGTGACCTTGGGTGCCCCTAGGCCAGACCAGACATAGCAGCATAGGTCCTCTGGTGGGTAAGGGTCTGAAGGGGAAATACTGCCTACCTAGCTTGTTAGCATCCACTACTGGTCAGGGCTGCGTGGGTCCCAGGTTTGCTGCAGTTGGCGGGGTGTGCTCCTCCTCATGTCTTGGTAGCTAGCAATGTCACTGGTAGTGCAAAGCATAGTGTGTAGGCCTGTTCCCTGTGTGTGTGGGTGTCCTGTGTGGTGATGGTGCAGTCATTGACCCAATGTATCCTTTGTCTCTCCCCCCCTTTCTTGTTCTGTCATCCTGTCCTTATGTGCACTAGCATCATCTGGCAGAGGAGCAGAGGCACCGGGCGACGGAGGGAGCTGCATCCCACAGGACCCTGGAGGTAGAGTTCACCGACGACAGAGGGCACCAGTGGGATGGAGGGCGAGGGGAGCACCACGGCAGAGACTGGAGGGGACAATACAGACTCTGATACCTCTTCCAATGGGAGCTCCTTGGTGGTGGACACCTCTGTGACCACCTCAGCTACAGGTACAGCCACCACCACCCGTACCAGCACTGCCCTACCAGCAGCCCCTCAGCGAGTTGCCCGTGCTCGCTCACTCAGAAAGGTGGGCATCTCCTTCGCCCCAGGCACCTCAGGTCCTGCCACAGTGAGCCCTGCTGCCCTGACTGAGGAGGCTATTGACCTCCTGAGATCCATCTCTGTAAGGCAATCAACCATTGTGAATGCCTTCCAGGGGCTGGCAGCCCAGATGCAGCAATGTAAAGCATTTCTAAAGGGCATTCCCAGTAGATTGGCGGCCCAACGGAGATCGATCCAGGCTCTGGCCTCCTCTCTGATGGCAGCCATTGTCCCTGTTTTAACCGTCCCCCCTCCAACTACCACTTCCCAGTCCCATTCTCCTCAAACCCAACCCATCCCAGGCACACAGCCAGATCAGCATGCACACAAGACAACACCCAAGAGTGTCATAGGCAAACACAAGCACTACATTTCATCCCACAGGCACTCACACAAACACCATCCAGTGCAGACACAACAACATCCACTAGTTCCACTGTCTCTCCCTCCTCCGCCTCCTCCACCTCCCACCCAGTTATGCCTACACTCACACCTGCAAGCACTACATCATCATCCACTACCTGCATCATCACCACATCAAGCAGAACGCACAGCTCACTGGCAGACACCACCACAGCATCCATGCACATGTCCCCTATGTCCTCTCACCACTGTGTCTTTCCCCCCTCCTTAAGTACACAAACGCAAGCACTCAGACACCCAACAGCCATCCACCTCACAATAGCATACAACCCATGCACCTGCACCCAAATCCAGCAGACATACACCTCGAACAACCACTCTCTCATCCTCCACTCCCATTACCTCTCCCTCTTCCCACCCCAATGTCCCTAAAAAGATTTTCCTTTCCACCATTGACCTCTTCCCTACCCCTCCCCCGTCATGCAAGTATGGCCAGGGTATCAAGGACCCAGCCAAGCACCTCACCCAAACAGTCCACAGGCCCAGTTTCATCAGCACCTACTCTTGGTGGAAAGGATTCCAGGCCACAAATACTGAAGGGGAAGAAGCATGTACCAGCCAGCAAAAAGCGAAAGGGGCCTGCACCAGCCAGCAAAAAGGGAAAGGAGTCTGCACCAGCCAGCAAAAAGGAGAAGGAGCCTGCACCAGCCAGCAAGAAGGGGAAGGAGCCTGCACCAGCCAGCAGAAAATGGGAAGGAGTCTGTACGAGCCAGCAAAAAGGGGAAGGAGCCTGCACCAGCCAGCAAGAAGGGTGAGGAGCCTGCACCAGCAGTTGCCACAGAGCCCACACTGCCAGCCGTGGTTGTGCAGGCATCAGTGAGTACAGGGGCTGAGTAGGAGCCTCCCACAACCTCCACCACCACAGTGCAGCCATCGGAGGGTGCAGGGGCTGAGTAGGAGCCTCCCACAACCACCACCACAGTGCAGCCATCATAGGGTGCAGGGGCTGAGCAGGAGCCTCCCACTACCAGCACCACCACAGTGCAGCCATCGGAGGATGCAGGGGCTGACCAGGAGCCTCCCACTACCACCATCACAGTGCAGCCATCACCACCGGCGGACACCATATGATCCAGCCTCCATGGGCTGCTGTGCGGCCTGCCCCCACCAGAACCAGTGGGAAGTCACCCACTCCAGAAACTGTGGCCTTGCACTCCCCAGGACCAAGCACAGGGCATGTTGCCCCCTCCAGAACCAGTGTGCAAGTCACCCACTTCAGAAACTGTGGCGCATCTCTCCCCAGGACCAAGCACAGGGCATGTTACCCCCCTCCAGAACCAGTGGTCTTGTTTCCGCATTCGGCTGAGGTGCCCACCCATCCCCTTGAGGTGCCTGTCTATTTGCCAACTGATGCCCCTGGAGTGTTCTCTCCGTATTGGTGCAGGGATCGCGTGGGGCCTTGGACTTTGCCCTGTGGGCATGTAGCCCCTGTGAACTGTGGACTGGGCAGTGTCCCTTTTTTTTTTACATATGTGTTGCATTGCCGCATCAACTTATTATTTTTGATGTTGATTTTATTACAATCACTTTAGTCAATTTCTGTTGGCCTTGCATTATTCAGCCGATTTACAGGGATCAATTGTTTTTTTGGTGCAGCTGGTTGTGTGTATGGTGTGTGTGTACGGGGTGTGTGTGGTGCGTGTGTATGTCACTGCTGTTTTCCTCCCCCTTCCCTTCTGTGTTAGGTGGCTGTACTCACTGTTGTCATCTTTGCCGGCATTGGTGTTTGTAGTGTAGCATAACGTAGAAGATCATTGGAAAGACTTGCAGTTCTGGTTCCATGGCGGCGTGGTTCTTCCCTGTGTCTCCAATGGTGAGTCCTTTCACTTCTAAGCTCTGTTTCTGCCAGGCTTTTTTATCGCGTTGGTACCACCCTGGAAAAGGTGGCGGTTTGGCACGTCATAATATGGTGGGCAGAACTTTTTCTTCTGCCTAGCTGTAGGCAGCTACCACCGTGGTGACTGTTGTTTCCACCCTGGCAGTCAGTGTGTTACGTTGGCTGTCTATCGGAGAAATCACCACCATGGTCATACTTTGGCAGTAGTTACCGCCAGCCTGTTGGCAGTATTACCGCCACTTTATCACCGACCGCCACGGTCATAATGAAGGCCTCAATTTATTTTGCTTTTTTGCAGTTTTATACAGTATAGCGCAGACTTGACCCGAGATATTGGAGTGCTGTATATTGGCATCAGTACATTACACAAGAACACATTCCTTTTGTGCTTTAGGCATGAGGAGCTTAAGTGATTTGCCTAGAATGACAGGATGTCAAGCTGATGCTGAAACTTGAACCTGGCTCTGTAGTTGCAAAGTCTGCAGCTCTGGCCATAACACCATATTCTCTTCCCTAAGTGCAACATACAATCAAATGATCAACTGGATAAAAAACATCAAGATAGCAAATAATTTACAAGAGCTTTGTCGCTATTTGAGAACTTGGAAAATATGTCCTCATTTTAGTTTTTCAGAGCATTAACCATAATTTCTATGGGAAGAAGACCATTTAATTTTTATAATTTCTAAAGGAAATGTTTTAGGAATTGCAGTTTTGATTACATCACGATGGCCTCAGCCGTACCACACTTTTAAAATAAATGTAGGATGTTAGCAATCTAGTTGTTTAGTTGAATACTGTGAGGAGGCAGATGTCAGAGGCATGGACTTGGATAATTGAGGGCAGGGACAAGTTGACCATGCTGGGCCGGTGGGAGGGTCAGTGGCAGTACAAGGGACCATGGAGGGCAGGGTAAAGGAGGGCAGGGTAAAAGGGGGGGCGTGGGCAACAAACCAACCATGCAGGACAGGCAAGAGAGGCTGTGGCAATATAACAGGCCATTGAAGACATAAGGAAGAGGCAGTGGAAGTGCAACGTCACATATCAACAGACCCAATTCTGGCAGGAAACTTCAGATATTTTTAAGCCCAAAAGGGCTTCATTTTATCCATCTCCTGCCTAAAATCCCCTCTTTTCCAATGTGAATCAATGGGGAAAATCAATTTCCCAGGTTTTGTTTCAAAATCTTTCACTAAGTTCAAAATGTAGGCAAGTATAGAACATTGGATCACTGAGGGCAGGAGGAATGGGGTTGGGACATGGACTCAGATAGCAGAGGTCATAAGGGAGATGGGCAAGGGTACCAAACTGACCTTACAAGGCAGGCGTCAGGGGTTGCAGCAGCACAATACACCACACAAGGCAAGCAGGATGGCAGTACAGAACAATGGACCCTGGAAAGCAAGAGGGAGGGGAGAAGGCCATGCACATGGACAACAGAGAGCAGAAAGGAAAGAGGCAAGGGCAGCAAGCTGACCATACCGGACAGACAGGAGGGACAGTTGGAGCATAATAGACCATAAAGGGCAAGAGGGAGTAGGCAGGGAGATGACAACGGCCCAGACAAGGGTGGGAGGGAAGAGGGGCCTGCACATGGAAAAAGAAGGGCAGGCGGCAGGGCTGGAGCAGCAAGTTGACATGGGGGCAAACAGGATGGGCACTGGAAGCACAACACACCATGGAGGGTAACAGTGAGACTATAATGGCATACACAAAGACATAAGAGGGTCAGAGGCAGCAAACTGACCACGAAGAGGCAGTAAACTGAGCACACAGGGCAGGCTGGAGGTGCTATGGCAAGTGGGAGGGTTAGTGGCAGCACAACGGCCATGATGGACAGGAGGGACGGAGCAGGAGCATGCACAAAGGACCGTGGAGGACAGAAGGGTTGGGTAGGGGCTGGGCACAAGCAAGAGAGTGCAGGAAAGGAGCTTCACAACAGACCACGTGGGGCAGGTAGGTGGAGCACTTGCAGCGCAACAAGCATGAAGGGCAGAAGGGAGTAGCAGCAGGGAGTAGCAGCATGGACCATGGAGGACAGGAGGGAGGAGATAGGGGCATGGAACTCAGACAGGCAGGGTGGAGGTGGCAGGGACAGGCAGCAGTCATCTGGCCATGCTAGGCAGGTGGAGGAGGCAGTGGCAGCTCAACAGAAAACTCAGAGTAGTTAGGAGGGGCAGTGGCAGCTCCATGGAACATGGAGAGCAAAAAGGATGAAACGGGGCAAACACACAAACATCCGAGGGCAGGAGGAAGGAGGGTAGGGGAAGCAAGCTAAGCACAGAGGCTAAGCAGGGGATCAATGATGGGGCATAGAATTGGGTAACAGATGGGCAGAAGGAATGGGCAGGGACATCAAGCTAAATGGAGGGCAGTGGCAGCACATCGAACCATGCAGGGCAGGAGGGAGGGGGCTTGTGCATGGACTTGGACAACAGAGTGTAGAGAGGTAGATGGGGCAACAAGCTAACTGTTCAGGGCAGATGGTAAGAGCAGTGGCAGAACAATAGCTACATAGGGATGTAATGAGGGAGCAGGGGCATGGACTTTGACAATGGATGGCAAGGAGGAGGAGGGCATGAGCAGCAAGCTTGGGTGGGGGCAGCACAATGCCAGGCCCTGCGTCCACCTCCTACCCAACGTGCATGGCAATGGGCATTTTACTTAACATTTAAAAAAACATAGAAATTCACTGAAAAAAACAAAGGTTACAGGGACGTTCTAATCCGTTTCACATTTCAAACGTACAAAACCATAGAAATTCAGTAGTTATAGTTAAGAGTTATTTCAAGTAACTATAACTTGTGCCCTAAGGTAACTATAATTTGCGCCCTCGCCATGCACTGCTAGTTACTCCAGATATTACAGCACTCATTACATTTATTATAACTTCATTGATAATATCAATGTAACATTCGTATTAACATTATTGATGAGAAAAATGTGCATGGCGGGGGCGCGAGTTATGTTATAGTTACCTTAGGGCACGTTTTGTAAGTGTAACTTGCATATATGAAACAGACTGTGCACCAAATGCTTTTTATTATAATGCTGACATATATATATATATATATATATATATATATATATATATATATATATTTACGAATTACTCCCCCGAAATTGTTAAATCTTGGGGATTCCAGACATCCTGTTTGCAGATGACACATAATTTCTAAGAATGCTATGAGCTTTCTGGCCCTATTACATTGTTTTGGGAATTTCTGGAAACAGTGAGGGCTTGGGTTTTAACCCACATAAGAATTGTTGGGTCCCATTGAAAATGGATTGGTTAGCACTAGATAGAGTTCGGTCATTTGAATATTTAGGTGTGAAATTGTCTGACAAGATAATATGGGACATGCAGCTGGATTAAAGTGTATGAAACTTCAAGCAATATAGATCTGGGATGTTAAGACAGCATGAGCAAAATTGAAAATCAGTTATTTAGGTGTTTGATCAAGCTACCACAGAGTACATTGCTATTGCCATTACAGATGGATATATGTATTAAACCTATTATGCAGAGAGTAAAAGTTACATCTTTATTATATTGGTGGCATATCTGGCAGACTAAGGAACTCACCTCTTATATAATGGCTTATATAATGACCGACCAAGAAGCACTGAGTCTTGACTACTATTGTAGTATACATTGGTTAAGGTTTGTTATATCTTTATTTCATGCATTGAGGTTGGAAACGCTGTTGCCTAATCAGAGGGAGGCCAGACAGTTCAATAAAGATCATATCAAAGAGAAGCTGTTGCTCTATGCCACAGGAAATACATTTTCTGCCCCCTGGTCAAAGGAGCCTTACAAAGGCATTTCAAGATATCAAGTCAGCATTTAATTAGAGCCTTTTTTGGATTCAGTTACACCCCCACTTGACAAGAAGCTTCATGTAAAATTCAGGTTTGGGATTCTCCTAGTTAATACTTTCTGCAGCAAATTGTCATCTGCTAAGCCTACAAAATAAATGTTCAACTTGCATATTTGAAGCTGAGGCTGTGCAACACATGTTTTTTTATTATAATGCTGATTCCAATCATCAATGGAAATGGTTCGCCCCGATTTGTTGGCAAATCAAAGCATCCTGGTACAAAAATGCTATGAGAATTTTAAGATCTGACACCAGTGAAAAATTGTGTATATCAGACTAAGTACCTTTTATTTATGTAGCACACAAGAATTAAATATTGAAACAAACTAGTACCTGATTTTATGGTACATACAGAATTAAGCTTGGCAACCACCAAGGTTGCCCTCTCTCCCTATTATATAATTTGTTCATCACACTGGAACCCTTGGCTACAGTAATACACTCCACAACTGAGATAAAAGGTGTCCCCACTTGTGCAGGGCACCTGAAGTTAATGCTATATGTGGACGAGATCCTTTTGACTTTATCATCACCTGTGCCTTGTATTCCTGCCCTCATGTCTACACTTGCCACACTTGCCTCCTTCACTATCTTTTCGGGGTACAAAAAAAACCGAAGCAAGAGTGAGGCACTACCTATGTGCAGCTACACTACACCCACTTATGTGGCTGTTCAACTCTTTTAATGGAAAACATAAAAACTGAACTACTTGAGAATACTGGTTAGCTGCAACATATTAACAATTGTAAAGGACAAACGAAATATCATGATGTATCAAATGCAGAGGGACTTTCAGAGATAGAACAAGGTCCTGCTCTCACTGTTGGTTCGTATATAAACCATTACAATGGTGGTAACTCTGAGATAGAACTATGGTGTTCATGCTGGCGGTCAAAACACTGACCGGCAGTGACCCTGCAACCCCACCTGCCAAATAATGAACATTTCTGTGGGCTGGCGGGCGGAAATGTTGTTTCTGCCCGCTGACTCACAGAAAGGCCCGGCCGGGACATTGACGGCAGCTTCAATGACTCTGTGCGGCAGGTGCAGCTGCACCCGTTGCGCAGATCACTGCCCAAAAATCGGGCAGTGACCTGCGCGACTGGGCACTGCACCAGGGCCCCTGCACTGCCCATGCAGAGGGTTTCAAAAATACACAAGAAACACAGGCGGAACACATGAAATGAACCAACTATGTCAAGTGCTGTAGGTACAAAATGCAAAACAAGAGCAAACCAGGGCACTCCAAAAATAAGTCCAAGATGAGTACAGTTACGGGAGAATATTTTTAATCCTTTGTATTGAGAGAAACGAAATGATACTCAAAGATCATCATGTCCATATACAAGAAAAAGGCATATAAGAAATCAGAAAAAACAGCCAACACGTGTTTCGTCCTCTCAGACTTTTTCAAGGCTTAGAGAATAAGGTTACTCAGTTCTAAGGGCCTTATTTAGAGTTTGGCAGATGGGATATTCTTTCTGTCACAATGTGCCAATGGCCACATTACCATGTTTGTTTACATGTTTTAGCCAATAGGCTTATTTTCTTGAATTTTAAATGTGATAAGAAATGCAGTAGGCCCTTTATGCTCTGAATGACTTGCTGATCATGAAAAGCTTTACATGTTGCAATAGGGCCTGTATAGGGGCATTGCTGGTTTTTAGGGTTAGAGCCTGCTGGTGCACAAATTGTCATACAGCACCTCATTGGTAATGGGGACAGATGACATTTACAGGATTGCTTGCCTTATGTGATATTTCTTTGGAGAACATGATTAACACCTTGCAATTCTGTGAGGCCCCTTAGTGAGGTAATGGCACTTGAAATCATGAAAATATTTGTAGTTAGGTGCATAATATTTAGTTAACTGTTGATCACAGTAATTTTCCTTTATAAAGACATATTGGTGGACAGTGATTTAATATTATATTTGTGCACTGCAGAATTTTGATTTTCTAACCCACATCACCTTTCTAAGTCAACTCGGAACTGCTTTGACTCATCACCCAGAGATTCAAGTGCTCAAAACGGTACATGCTCCCCTGTTTGAGGGACCAAAGTACACAGATATAAGGACACCAAATAAGAAAGTCACCCATTGACACAATTGGGGCACTTGAACTACTAACTGTCCTATGGCATCCCAAACCATATTTCAGTATGAAGAGGTGTTGCTTTGTGAACTCATTGATCAATGCAATAGAAAGGGATTTTATAATGTGATATCCTTGCTTAACACCTTATAAAGGAGGTCTTTATTGTGAACTCTGTGACAACTACAATAAGAACAGGTTTCACATTGTGAATTCTGATAACTACAAAGAAAATGTTTTTACAGAGTGAACTCACTGACAAATACAATAGGAAGAGGGTTTTATATTGTGAACGCCGGTATTAGTCACAGGAATCAGCTTTACATTTTTAAAAACAGGTAGGGGATTTACACTTTGAACTCTTGAACAAATGCAATAGGGATGGGTATAATACATGTGCTCCCTTTTTGTTCTAACAACGGAGATATCAAATATTTTCTAGAGTGAGATTTAAGATTCAAGTTAATGTGTACTTTTAGCCCTCCTAAAAAGTTTAACGGGTAGCTATAGGCAAATCCTCATGTCATGTTCATTTATTTTTCATTGTACAGTCAACAAGCTTTCTTTATTGATTATTAAATGTAGTGAAACAGGCAATTACCCCATCATTTTACCTTGTGAACAACTTGACATAGCCTGTAAAGAAAAAAAAAAAACTAAAGTTTTCCAATAGGCCCCATATTGGAGCACTGATGATATTTCGGATCCAAACCTGATGGTGAACAGATTCCCACAGAGTATCTCATAGATAAGGGGAGCAGCCTAATCTCACAAGTTTAGTTGCCTACTTTGATATTTCTTAGTTGCACCTTGGTTAATAATCAAGGCCCTAAAAAGAGGAGTTCAGATTGTTAATTCCACCTAAAATATTATGAATGTTTGTCATTTTGAGTATAATACTTTGTTGTGAGTGCATTGGAGCCATTTTCCTTTCTACAGAAGAAAACATCCATTTGGCATTGTTTAATTTGCGTTATATTTATGTTGCTCAGTTCTCAGGGCCTTATTTAGAGTTTGGCTGATGGGATATTCTACCTGTCACAATGTGGCCAATGTTCTGTCCCCCATATTACAAATGTCATAGGTGATAATGCACTTATAATATGGCATACAGGACATTCACCACATTTGTGGCAAAGAATCCCATCTGCCAAATTCTAACTTAGGGCCTGATTTAGATTCAGCAGAGGGAAATACCCTGTCACGAATGTGATGGATATTCCTTCTGCTGTATTACGATCCCATAGTATCCTATGGAGATCGTAATTCGGTGGACTGGATATCCATCACATTGGTGACAGAGTATTCCCTCTGCCGACATCTTGATCAGGCTCCAGGTTTCTACAGCTCAATACCTCCATGAGTCACCCTTGAGCTGTTCTGCCCCAGTGCCCAGATAGTCAGGTTTTACAATATTAACTCTCACACAAATATACCAGGAAGGGAGTTTCATGGTGGACTTTCACAAGTGCAAGAGGAAAGGGTTTTACTATGAGAATTCTGAAGCAACTATAATAGGAAAATCTTTTCACAATGAACTTTTCAAAAACACCATACAGAGTGACAAGATATTGTTTAACAATAAAAGATCTTCTGACACACATCGCTAGTTTTAGTGCTAAAGAGATTTTGTTTTCATTGAGTATATTTGGAATTTTATGTTTAGTATTAAGTTGTGTATGAATGAAAGTACTGTGATTTAATAAGAATTGTTTTGCATTTGTGCTTTAATTTACTCTTTTGGGCATACTACGCTGATGATACTTTATCATGGGTAGAACAGAGTGACAGTAACTCTGACTTTCCCCTTAAACGTATGGAATGTCTTACTTTGGTGACTTGTTTGATTACCAATAATCTCTAGAAGCTCAATACAGATAACATTGAGGTGTTGGTTCTAGGAATCATCCTTGGACTTAGACTCTTGTTTGGTAGTCTCTGGTTTTTGATCCAGGCCAGACCCTGCTACTATGACCAAAAATGTTGGCAATACCATGAACAATGATCTTACTTTCTGCCTACATTTCAAAAAGACCAGTCTTTAAGAGCTTAAGAAAAATTCTGACTTGTGTCTAAGGAGAAGTTTGGTGATCTGGATAGCTATCTAATCGTGCTTGGATTGTAGGAGTGCAGTCTTGCTTGGCTTACCTAAATATCGCAAAATTATTATACCTCAACCATATGTCCCAGTACGTCTGTCTTAATATTTGGGGAACATCAAGGGTGTCAATATGTATCCCAGAATGCATGTTCTAGTCTCAAAACTAAGCATTGCCCCCAAGTAGCAGCACTCTAGACCTGGCACCCCTAGGGTTTGTGCAGTTTGCTTTCTCACTCACCATCCATGTGACACCATTCTCATTGTGTCCTTGAGACAGAAAATGTGATTTCAATTTTGTGGTCACATCTGATATGGTGTTCTGTAATTCTAGGTCTGGTCTTGCATGTCATCATGACATATTATCAGGCAGATCACGCCTGTACTGTTACAATTAGTATAACTGCCTAACTCGCAAGGTGTATGTAATCCCAATTCCAATTAATTTCTGCTCTTTGTGAACCTGCAGAAACGAAGGGTACCACACAGGTGATGCCCTTTTATAGGTGGCAGATTCTAAACCTGTGCTTGAGCAAATGTTATTAATTTTGTGGTCTAGTTCGTACCAGCAAATCTTTCAAAATGTTCCCCCTATTGAAGGGTAAGAGCATATGTGTTCAGTATATGCTCATTTATATTGATGTCTTTGGTTAGATAACCCTGAGTGAGTACACACACTCTAACAAATATTCTGTTGTGGCAGTCATGTGAGTGTCCGGCAAGAAGGACTCCAGTGAATTCTAGAAACTAAAGTAGACTCCCCTGACTGGTGGAACCAATCGCCTGCAACCTGCAGAGGAATTGTTGTGCTGTGTCACAAGAAGTGCAACCCATCGGGCCCATCCTGAGTGAGCCCAAGAAAATCAGTGACATGCACCCTGAGAGTTGTAGTGAGGCTCACACCACGTTAGGAGCCACTACACCATTGCTGTTGACCTCCAGCCAACAAAGTACCCGTAGATTACTTGTGCCACTGCCAAGGCTTGTCGGTCACTAGCCTGGTAATCGATCCTTTCCTGGACATCACCGACTCCAGAGCAACTCCCAACAATAGTGACCGACATCGGCAACGACCCCACTGCTGAGATCCTGCATCCTGAAGGAGGTGACTTTGACCAAGTGGCAGAACATCTTTGGTGCAACCCTCCCGTGATTGACAGCTGCAAGGCTACCTCTGCACCCAGAACCGCCGAATTTGGTAGCAAATTTCCAGATGTGGAATCTAGGTCTTGGGACATCAAAGGCCTCTACTCTCTGAGGATAGAGTGGAGATCCACCTCCAAATGTGTTTTTGTCAAGTGCTGCAATATCGTCCATGTTGGTGTTGTGAAATACTTAACATGTTCCTCTAAGTAGCCTGTCTGCTCTTTGCCACTCTCCTAGGGCTGAGCTTTGGTTTACTGGTCTGAATCATAGGTCCACTTCTGGGTAACAAGCTAGTATTTTATGGTAAAGCCCCCAGTCATACCACATAATACTGCCACCTTGCAACACACTGTTTTGGTTGTGGGACCACTTTTTTGTTTTTAGGGAAACACTCTGTGAAAATGCTTGTTTTTTTTGCCTTTTCAAATTCTTATTTAATCTTTCCATCACTTTGTTTTCAACATGTACTGTGTGACTCAGGGCAACTCTTTTTCACAGGGCTTCTTCTCACTCATTTATGTATTTTTCCCCTATTGCACTCAGTGCCACATACAAAAGAGAAAGGATGTTGTGTTATGGTAATAATCTGTTCATGTGGCATTAAGGGCTATTCCTGCAGAAGCACTGTTTTCCACAAAGGTGTAATGGATTGCTTTCCGCACACAAAGCACTTTAACAATATTTACACCCATGAAACATTAAAAGAAGAGACATACTTCCAGTTTATTGCACCTTTCAAGGTTCCAAGTTAAATGGATAACAAATACACATTATTTTCGATGTTAGCAGTTTTAGGAGCATATGATGTCTCCCGAAAGCAAGACTCACACCAAACCATAGTTGCATTCTCCTTTCTTCTACTTCAAACTGGGCATCACAAAAACGGGAAAAGATTATGAGTTGCCAACTTTGCAACTGGGGAACCACATTCAAGTGTTGGTGTCAGCTTACAATTTTGCGATTCTGGGCAAGTATCTGGGCAAAAAATATGACACTGTGTAATGTAACTGCTGCTCATGTAAATCTGTACAATATCTTTGGGCCTAATTTGCGCAACATAAAAATGCAAGAAAAAATAATATGTAGCACCTTCCCCCTAAGTGAAGTTTGCTGCCATTTGCTCAGAGCTGTGGAGCAGTGGGGGATGGTATGCCACACTGTTAAACAAATATAGGTCACACTCCTTTATACCCCCACACTCTGATGTGCACACCGCTCCGATGCTGTAATAGACAGCACGTTTGAGTTACTGAGGGAGTCATTTATGAGTCCCTAGCATCACTGGAGCATCACTTTTTGCAACGCTCTGGTGGCACTGTGTAGTACCCCATATCTATAAGGTGGAGTTTACCCACTTTTCATGGCTTAACACGCCCTTGTAGATATGGGCCGCCCAAAGCAGTTTTCTGCAGTTAAGGGGCATGCACTGGGAGTTGCTGTGTGCGTACCTGTGCAACACCCATTGCTTTTTGACACTGCCTCAGATTTATGAGAAATCGTAAACCTGAGGCAGTGCTAAAAACTAATCCCTCTCCAGTGGAGTCGTTAGAGTAGTGCAACGAGGAGAAATACTTTTAGTTCTCCTTATTTTTAGCTCTTTCTAAGTGTGCTGCATTTTGCAGCGCACATAGAAGGAGCAAATCACCATTAAAGATTGTTTTTGTGCAGGAAGGTGTCAATTCCTACACAAACACAATTTCCCACACAACGCAGCCATCCTTGCACCATGGCGGAAGGGTGGCTGAGTTGGCACTAGGTAGCTAATATAGCACCAGCACAGGGGTAAACACAGACATGCACCATATTCTTATACATACGGAGCACCCCTGTGTTTTGGAAATGACACAACTGTGCACAGCAAGATTGCTTGTGGCACTGCGCTGCACCATTTCCTTGTAGATGAGACCCTATATTTCTCCTTGCCAACTGCTTACTCAAAAAGTGGTTAACGCTAATCACATTTCAACCAAAATGCTCAAAGTAACATTCATTAGATCTCTGTGATCATTAGCCAGTATGGCTAAATTCACTTTACATCATGTGTCACTTTTATGCACCAGTCATTCATGCAGCTTTCTTCATCCTTTTACTTTACGAACATGTTTTTGTTGTTTCCTATTTACAAATTATTTTCTTTGCAACATCTTTACTACTATTATTGTTATTTTTTCTTTTTGTTTTTTCTTTTGTATTCTGTAAACGGGCTTGATTGTCTTGCTAAATAATTTTTAGTCCCTTTTAAAAAAATATGGAAACCCATTCCATTTGCCTGTAGAATGCATTACATTCTAAAAAAAACTTAAATTCAATGTTTTTACAGGTAGAGTTACACTCTTATAGGTCCAGTCACTGAGGCGACTCCAATAACATTAAGCACTTGATAACATCTTTTCACACCAAAGGACAAACCTGACATTAACACTGTCAAGGAGGGACAATGTTTACCTACTCACATTTGTGCTTTAATGTGGAAAGAACACGCTACGAGCTTCACACAAATGTGCCAACTATTATCATTGGTATTGTTGCTTTAATAGCATACCGGGTGCCACTGTGCTTATTACTTTGATCTTTTCTTAAATCGCCCACATTCAACAGTCACGTATTTGTCCATGTGCTCACTTATATTCAGGAGCTTCTTTATTTTCTAAATGAATACTTTTTTGTACCAGGTTACTTTTTATTTATTTTTATCCTTGCTGTTTACACTATTTTATGACAGAGTAAAAAATGAGGTTTGAGCACCTGGACTTCTGTTTTCACAGAATTCATGCTTAGATTATTTACATTCATACATTTCTTTTGGAGTTTATTCCTCCTGGGGTCTGTTAATAATCCCTGAAAGTGCTCCTTATTGATTTGATCCATTTCAGCCATGCTTCCACAGACTCCCGTAGTGTTTTCTCACACAGTCCCACAAATTACAAAAAATTAAGAACAAAAACACATTTCTGTAACAAACACACATTATTGTATATTAAATAAATCTTAGCGATTATAACATATTTTCCCAAAGAAGACTCACCCAAAAACATAGCTGGATTCGCCTTTCTCTCCTGCACCCTGTGCATCATACAATGGAGAGCGATGTGGCATTAAAACCACAGCTGCCCACTTTGGAAATGGGAACCATGTTCAAGTCTCAGCATCAGCTAAATATCCACGATTTCTCAGAAAAATATTTAATTTTCTTGCCCCTCACAGCAAATCAAAACTATATATAATGTAATGTGCTATTCAGGAACTATACTTTAATGTCTTTCTTTTTCTTTTAGCTTTCACAAAATAATATTTAGGTCCTTTCTTTAAGAAATATAGATTACGTTTCTTTTTAGTATAGCATTACATCAACAATAGCAACAGATGTCTGACTTAACTGTGAGTACTTTTTTTTCTTTCAGGTCGATCATGCAGCCACAGACTTATTGAATGTTGGAAAGCATTTTGTTAGCACACGAAATGCATTTCATGTGACTGCATGTTTTATCTATGCCTTTTCTATGAGCTAACATGGTTTAAGTTGTTTTTTTCCAGGCCAATACCATAGCTACGGACCTATTTACTCTTTATAATTTGTTTGTTTTTGCAGTCTCTGCGTCTGCATGTTTACCGATGGAATTATTAAATGTTTCAAATCACGTTCTTAATTCTCTAATTGTAATAAAGGCAAGCACTTCTATGACATACTTCAGGATGGGCCGGCCAACCAGTAAGCAACATTATTTTTTTCCTTATCTCTGCCGTTTTAAACCTAAATCATGCACCTCTTTGGAGCACCTCAACTTCGTGGAGAGTGAACATTAATTTTCTTCTTCTCTTAAGCTGTACCCCACTTCGAATTTTTCTCTCCATTCTATAGAAGGTGCTTTGAATCACACTTTTTATACAACAGCTACCAAAATGCAACAAAACTAATTTTTTACACCCCAGGCTTTATAAAATGGCCCCATTCTACTTCAGCTGCTCCTGCATCATCAGATTTTTTTTGCCACAAGGCGCTAGAGAAAAGCATCCAGCATAAGGGCTATTTGTGCAGCAGAATTCTTTTTTCCAATAATGGTGTAATGCATTGGTTCCTGCATGCACAATGCACTTCAACAATGTTAACATGTAGACCTGCTAAAATCAAAATACTCAAGAGACAGTTTCAGTTGAATGCACCACCAAATGTCTAAAACGTTTTTTAAAACTTTGCGTTAACAAATGCATCTTTTTTTGGATGCATATAACATGTCTCTAGAAACCAGATTTACCACAAAACATAGCTGCATTCTGCTTTCCCCTACTGCACCCCGTGGCTCATACAATGGAGAAAAGATGTGGTGTTACAGGCGTACAGGTGTACAGAAATGGGAAATCATGTTTGAGTCTTGGCATAGGCTTAACATTTATTAGTTTTGGGCAAATAACTTAGGGCCACATGAACAAAGATTCCGTTTTGCGACTCGCAATTTGCGAGTCGCAAAACCGAATGTACAACAGTGTGCTTTACACTGTGTGCGATTCCCAATGGGGTCGCAAATGACCTACCTCATGAATATTTATGAGGTAGGTCGCAATTTGCGACCCCATTGGGAATGGCTGACCTCACAGGGATGATGGCCTGCTGGAGCCAGCAGACCACCATGTCTGTGACTGCTTTTAAATAAAGCAGTTTTTCGAGGTCGAGCCTGCGTCGCATACGCTTGCGCATGCGTTTCGCTAAGCAAGACGCTTTAGGAATTAAAAAGGGCTCGGAGCCCTCTCCACGTCACGTCAGTGTCTTTCATTGGCTCGTGGGCTTGCCTGTTAGAATCTGCTTGATTTCATTAGTCCAAGACATGCATACGTCATGCCTTTTCCCGTGGCTGGCCCTCCTCTAGCACATCGACCAAGTACAGAAAACATGCGAGGCTCGCTGTTTTCCATCTGGCTCGTGGACTACTTTTTACTCTGTTGTTTGTTGTTGTCACGAGTAGTCTCGTGCCACACTGCATCGCCGTGCCATCCCCTTTAAAATCGCCCCCTTTAATGTTGAATGTGCCTTTCTCACAACAATCTGAGGCTGCAAGGCCAGCGCTGCCCACACAACGTATTTCGTATTTAAAAAGAATTGTTGCTGGTGGGCGCTGTTGTTAGAAGATGACAATTAACTTGTTTTATTAAATGGCAAAACTTGAAAAGGTTGTACTGCCTCTGATTAATAACACAAACAGTACGATGGAGTGTAAATTCAACCAGGTAGACTTTAGTCACTTCCTTCCCAGTGGATAAATATATTCGTTTTTTTTCATTTACGTCACGTCGCCAGGGGTTCTGTTACGGCCATGGATAAAATATGTTGGATCCCATTTTAAGAAAATAAAGACGTTCTCTTGAAGCAAAACGCAAGCCCAACATTTGCCTGTTGAAAAAAAACAAACACTATTTTGCACAATTGAAGGAACCAAGAGAGCGGGTTGTGTTCGAGGATCTTCTTCAAAGAAGTGTGTTTTCTGCCTCTTCTGCCATTTTCCCCGTTTTCTAACTGAAAATGGACATGAGTTCAGCTGCTTAGGGACACAGCCGAAGCTGTGGTTTTTTAGTGAGATATTTCATATTCACATGGTGCCGGTGGACGCCCATCAGGGATGGGACGAGACCGACCGACAATGTGACCATATCCAAATCATCTACCGTGAGGTAGAATTATTTATTTTGCGAGTATAAATGCTCCAGGTGCAACTATGCAAACATTGAACGCTCTTATTTTTAAAGCATCAATGTTTTTTTTTTTTTTAAAGAGGTTTTTTATTGAGTCAAATACAAGAACATTAACTTAACATTGCCAGGACAGAGATATGCAGTTGTGAATGTATATGCATAAGGAATATTGTACTTGTAAATGCATATTTAAACATGTACATGAATTAGGCATATACAGCAATATAGTATCAAAGACTCCAAGTTTGAATAAAGAAAGAAGAAAGAGAGGGAGACGGAGAAGAGGTTTAGGGATAGAAAAGGGAATCAAGTGATAGCCATGTGGAGAGAGAGGCAATAGGCATTAGTTACAGCGAATGTAAGATGAAATAAGTATATATAAGAAGAAAAACAGGAAATATATTGAAATTTTTTAAAAAGGAGGAGAAAAATCCATTTCCTTCGCAGTGCGTGAGAGATAGTTACTTAATGGCAACCATAGCTGATGACGTTTGAAGAAAGTTCCTGTTGAATCAAGCTTGTAGCTGTCAAGTCTATGATGATAACATACAGAATTCCACCACTGTCTGAGAGTAATGTTCTCTGAAGATTTCCAGTTAGAAGTAATAATAGAGATTGCAATAGAAAGCAAAAGGTCCACCAATTTTCCAAGAGGCCTGAATGAACTCCAGATATCGTGTACGCCTCCCAAAAACAGTAATTCATATGACATTGGTAAGGAGATCTGCGCTATTGCTGAAATGCGAGACCATATTGAGGACCAAAAAGTAGATAGGGATGGACAGGAAAAAAACATGTGAAAGTCAGTACCCTGCTGAGTGTGGCAGCGCCAACAATTGTCATTTTGTGCAAGTTTGAATTTGTAAAGGCGTACAGGAGTGTAGAAAAGTCTATTATAAAAAAATATATAGGGTCTGTGTGAGGCTTGCAGTGCGTGCAGTGGAATGTATCTTATACCATATTCTATCCCATAAAGAAGTTGGCCAAACAACACCAAGATCTGATTCCCACAATGTCTCAATAGGTGATTTGAGTCTAGGTGAAACAGACGTTCTTAAAAGTTTATAAATTCCAGCTGCCCTAGGATAATTAGAAGTTACAGTCGGGTGTGGAGATGATGCAAGAGAAGAATGATTATGATGTATAAGTTTATTGAGGGCCTCTTGGACTAGAGTAGAAAGAATGATATATTGGGATTTCATGCGAATAGGGAGATTATAAATTGCTGAGAGAGTAGTAAAAGGGATGATAGAGTCTTTATGATATAATTGGGAAATGAGAAGAATACCTTTAGTCATCCAAGCCTTCCAACACAAGGTTTTACCTTGTTTCCTAAGCGAACTATTGTGCCAAATAGGACTGTTAAAGAATTGATTAATGGGGGTAAGATGCGAAATAAAAAAAGGTTTCAGTAAGTTGACTGAATGGGAGATAGTGCTGGGCAACCAGAATTTTGGGGGGTTAGATATAAATATAATGGGGGTGATTCTGACCGCGGCGGACGGCGGTCGCCGCCCGCCAAGCGGTTCCCGCCGAAACACCGCTCCGCGGTCAAAAGACCGCGGCGGTCATTCTGGCTTTCCCACTGGGCTGGCGGGCGACCGCCGAAAGTCCGCCCGCCAGCCCAGCGGGAAACACTCTTCCCACGAGGAAGCCGGCTCAGAATGGAGCCGGCGGAGTGGGAAGGTGCGACGGGTGCAGTTGCACCCGTCGCGAATTTCAGTGTCTGCAAAGCAGACACTGAAATTCTTTGTGGGACCCTCTTACGGGGGCCCCTGCAGTGCCCATGCCATTGGCATGGTCACTGCAGGGGCCCCCAGGGGCCCCACGACACCCCATACCGCCATCCTGTTCACGGCGGGCGAACCGCCAGGATCAGGATGGCGGTATGGGCTGTCAGAATCCCCATGGCGGCGCAGCAAGCTGCGCCGCCATAGCTGATTCCCATGGGCAGCGGAAAGTCGGCGGTACACCGCCGGCTTTCCGCTTCTGGCCGCGGCTGTTCCGCCGCGGTCAGAATGCCCGGCGGAGCACCGCCAGCCTGTTGGCGGTGCTACCGCCAACCTCCGCCATGGCGGTAATTACCGCCAGGGTCAGAATGACCCCCAATGTGTTTATGGGAAAAGGGAGAAATAAATGTTTCTTCCAAAAAGAACCATAGCTTTTTAGGGGCATCATTGAGTGTAGATAAATGGGGATGTATTTGATAATGCCAAAAGATTTGTGATAAGTTATAAAGTCAGGGAAATTAACTCCACCTTGTACTTTAGAAAGTTTTAATTTCGAGAGAGAGATTCTGGATTGTTTACCGTTCCACAGGAACTTGGATAGAATTTTATCAATTGAACTAAAAAATAATTTAGGTATCTTAATAGGAAGCATCATAAGGAAGAAGTTAATGATAGGGAGAAGCATCATCTTAATGGTTCAAGATGGCCACAGCACACAGAATAAATAGTCCAACAGTGTGGCAAGGATAGAAGATCCCTGATAGTGTGTTGTCAGTTGAAGGAAGTAAGAGGTTGAAAAAAGCCTTAAGGCTTGGTTGTAGATGGTGTCTTTATTTGTAGGTGCTAGAAATCATAGTGCCATCATCAAGATACAGCCAACACGTGTTTCGTCACACAGGTGACTTCATCAAGGCTGCAAAACAGTAATAAAGGCAAAAATTGGCATATGTACGTGTTCAGAATCGATTTTGGACATGTTGGTGACATATGTGAGAGGTTACAAGACCAGAAAACAGTAAACAGTGATCAGTGTACGAGCTTGAGTATGTGGGTATAGAGTGAACATGGCAAGTCAAATTGGTGATTGGGACCCAGACTATAAAGTATAAAAGACAAAGTAAGCCACTGTGACCATGTGAATCATGTGTGAGAACCAAAATTCAGTAAAAAATGTTTTTATTTTTTATTTTTAAAGTTCAACCAGAGTGTTTAGTAGATAGAAGAAGCGTTTATTTGGAAATAAGTGTACAGAAACTGTACAGAGAGGTGTAGTGAGTAGGAGAGTAGAGCAGGACTGAGAGAGACCAGACAGATGGGAGAGTAGTGAAGCATCAAGGGAGATACAAAATCGCACAAGGTAAAATAGCGGATAGACAACGAGGGGGGGGGGCCTTAGAGGGCCACATTAGTAACTCATACCTATGCCGTCCGGCCAGAATGGTCAGTAAAGTGGGTGCCCGGTGATCAGCTAAGTGGGCTATAGGAAATGAAATGGATCTGGGAAGAGAAAACAACCGGATGTTATTGGCTGTGAGTGGTCAATAGTCAAAATAAAACGTGAGTAATCTTAGAAACATAGAAGACCAAGTGGTCTGTTCCCTAATAGATGAAAGAAATGGGTCACTGTGTACATAACTATTCAGATAAGTAGACCTGTAGGTAATATGGTTGCCCATGCAGAAACAGGTGAGTAAGGTAATGGGCACGTATGGTGTGACAGGTGTAGGAGACCCTGATAAGTCTGGAATCAA
Source organism: Pleurodeles waltl (assembly GCF_031143425.1). Lineage (NCBI taxonomy): Eukaryota > Metazoa > Chordata > Amphibia > Caudata > Salamandridae > Pleurodeles > Pleurodeles waltl. The sequence goes on along the minus strand of NC_090445.1, from coordinate 426,369,736 downwards.
AACCTGCAAAAATGTCAGACAAAAATGCGAAAAGAAAAGACATGAGTAGATAAAACCTGGATAGAGGGAACAAAGGATGTAGTTAAGGTAACGTGTCACCACAAAAAGTAGTGGTAACATTGGAGGAAGTAAAATAAAATAAAACATAACGCTAGCGTAGATGCCCATGAAAATTCGAGGGTGATAGAATTAGCAAACAAAAGCTATCGAGTTTGCAAAGTCAGTAATAGCCTTAACCAAGCGGCAAAGAAAATCTATTATGTGTCGACAGAAATCATAGTGAAGCGCCTCTGATTATAGTTAAGAACCAAGAGTTTAAACAACCTGGACGCGAGCGTAGGGAAAGGTCTAAACAAATACAAATAGTAAAACTTAAAACTGAAAGTACTGAGTAATCTAGTTCGTTGATAGCCAGAAACAGTTAGAAGGCAACAAGTTGTCAATCGAAAGCTAAAGCGGTCGCAGCGTGAGAGAGAACACTTGCATGTGGCCAAAACTGATGAAGTCCTACCTTGTAGTAAGGTGAGTCGGCTTCTATTGCTTCGAAGTATGTTAAAGTAATAAGATAAGACAGACCAGTCGCGTGGGGCTAGTGTATAGAGCAGTAAGCGTCTCGGCTACAAAGTTTAAACCAGAGTAAAAGAGCGCGAGCGCGAGGGAAGATTCCAGTACGCGTCTCGGCTACAAAGTTTAAACCAGAATAAGAAAGCGAACGCGAGCGCGAGGGAAGATTCCAGTAGGTGCTAGTCGTAAAGCTAAAAGTAGAACGAACTGAGTGAATTCAGTCGTTTCCGGCAAGAGAGAAAACATACCTGTGAGAACCGGGTAGAGAAGTGTAGCGCGCGGTGTCAGGAGCGTGTTATGATCAGGCGAGGTCAAACGCTCGCGTGATAAAGTAGAAATAGGGAGATAAAAATGTGGGAGATAAAAGAAGGACTATGAGGAATAGGTATAATGGGCATAGCGGCGGCCATCTAAGGTGTGTGAAGCGAAAGTAAGTAAATAAGGAATTAGACTAGATCAAGAACAGACGGTGAGTCGTAAAGGAAGCGGACATCTTGTAGCAGAGCAGGGCACAGGGTAAAAGCCTAGAGTTAGGCAATCCGAAAGACCTGTGTGTAAAGGAAATGAGCGGAAAAGGTAAGAGAGGAAAGAACAAAGAGATACTTAGGAAACGCGGCCGGTTGATGGACAGTGGACAATGTCCAGGGAGAGGAAAACTCACCCCAGCTGCAAGTAGGCTAGAGTAATCGCCAGTAGTTTTATGCAATCAGGGGACCGGTACATCAAGATGTTAGATGGCAGGGATAGATGTGTAGTGAAAAAGGCGATTGGTAACGTGAAAGTAGAGCCGGAGGAAGGTGATAATATAGACAATTTAGGGGATGCGATGATAAATCAATAGGTGGGTACAACAGTGGAATTGTTGAGTTTTGTATAACGGACGCAATGGAGCATATCAAAAAACGAGAAAACGGAATACAGTAATCAAGTGCAGCGGTAAGATCATTACATGGGTGCATGAGTACAGAAGTGAAACACTAAGTTGACCACAATATTGACAAAAATAAACTTGTACTGCTGTGTATACTATACGGCATATGCCCCGAATTGTCCATGAGTGTATAGGGTGAAATGTTATATATATAAAAAGGGGACAAAGGAACCGATTGACAAGTACATCAGTAGAAACGTTAAGTTTAACATAACAAAAGCAATGGAACAAATCAAAACCAAGACCACGTAATACAATATTCAAGTGCAGCGGTAAGGTCGTTGTATAAGTGCATGAGTGCAGTAGTGGAACACTCAATTAACCATGACATTGTAAAAATAAAATCATAATAATAGTAAGATAATGATGCCAAGTACACTGTAGAGCTTACACACAGAATTTTCCATGAGTATATAGGGTGCAGTATTAAGTAGACAGAAACAGTACAAAGGAACAGAGCATTCATGTAAGTAAAAAGTGTAATTCACAATCAGTGTTGAGGCCTAGCTCAACTGAGCGAAGTTTAATGATCCATTTGGCCTCACATCTACGCAGGTCCCTAGTTCTGTCTCCCCATCTTGGTGAGTTGGAGACCTGAGTGATACCATGGAATCTGATATCCAGGAGATCTTTTTCCCCGTGTGTGGTATTAAAATGAACAGCAAGGGGATAGTTAATATTGACATTTCTGATGGCTCTGACATGCTCCTGGATACGTTCCTTCAGTGGGCGTATAGAGCTTCCAATGTAAATCAAACCACATACACAAATCAGGCAGTAGACAGTGTACTTCGTGTTGCAATTCATAAAGGTCCTGATGTGGTACGTAGTCCCGGTGTTGTAGGAAAAGGATAAGGTCTTGTTAAGGGCTAGTCGGCAGGATATGCAGCAGCCACATATGTAGAACCCATTTGGTTTCTCTGGGATCCATCCTGGAGTGCGTGTCTGGGGGGAGGGACAAAGAAAGCTGGGGCACAAAATGTTCCTAAGAGTACGACCCCTGCTGTGTACAATGATGGGAGACCCGCCTACTGAGTCTTTGAGACATGTGTCCAACATTAGCAAATGCCTGTGTTTCTTAAGAATGCGTAGTACCGCCTTGCTCGCAGGACTATACTGGGTAATGAAAGAGACCGGTCTTTTGTTGGAAGAGCCCTTGGCACCCGTTCTTTAGGGCTTTTGATCAGTAAGTCGTGTTGGACCTTACTGGAGATGCGTTTGCTGGCTACCGAGATGAGTTTGTTGGTGTAACCCCTAGCTCGGAAGCGGTGAGTCAGGTTCTTGAGTTCCTGCTTGAAAACATCATTATCAGTACAGTTTTGTCTGATCCTGACCATTTCTCCGTATGGGATGGCCCTGATTTGTGTGAGGGGATGAGCGCTCTGTGCATGCAGAATATAATTGCAGGCAGTGGGTTTCCTGTAAAGTCTCGACATGATCTTATTGTTGGTGGTGTACAGAAGTAAATCCAAGAACTCAATGCGAGTGGCGTCCACCTTGTGAGTGAACACTAAATTGAACTCATTTGAGCTGAGGTGTTCTAAAAGTATATTGAGGTCAGGTATGTTCCCAGTCCAAATAGCAAGAATATCATCAATATACCTCGCCCAGTATAGGATATGTTGGGTGAGATGTGTCGGACATTTGGACCATAAGTGAATTTTCTCAAACTGGCCCATGTATAGATTGGCGTACGATTGGGAGAATTTGGCTCCCATGGCTATGCCCTGACACTGCCGAAACCACTTGCCATTATGTAGAAATACATTGTTCTCTAGCACTAGTCGTGTGAGGTCAAGAAGCATATGTGTGTGTTCATAAAGTGTGGCATCTCGGGCACTGAGCGTGAGCTGGAGCATTTCGAGACCCCTTTCCAGGGGTATGGACGTGTAAAGAGAGCTAACGTCAAGGCAAACAAACACACAATCATCCGTCCATTCATTGTCTTCAAGTTGACACAGCAAGTCTCTAGTGTCCTGTATGTACGAGGGTAAGTTATGTACCAAGGGTTGCAGGAAAGAGTCAATGTACTCAGAAATATGTTCCGTAGGAGAACCAATCCCTGAGATGATGGGTCTGCCCGGAGGGAATCCCCCTGGTTTATGGACTTTGGGTAGAATGTATATGCAGGGAGCCCGAGGCGCCTCAATGTACAGAAATCTGTATTCCAAATCGGTTATGAGACAAAGATGATGTCAGGAAGAGGGTTGGTCTGAAGAACAGAATAAGCCTGTGTGTCTTCGAGCTGTCTGTTGATTTCTGCAATGTAGTCAGTCTTGTTCATGATGACAACGTTACCCCCTTTATCAGCCTCCCTAATGACTATGGGCCGCCCGCCTCGCGGGAACCGCCATATGGCCGCTCCGCGGTCGAAAGACCGCGGAGGCCATTCAGGCTTTCCCGCTGGGCTGGCGGGCGACCGCCAGAAGGCCGCCCGCCAGCCCAGCGGGAAACCCCTCCCCACGAGGAAGCCGGCTCCGAATGGAGCCGGCGGAGTGGGTATGTGCGACGGGTGCAGTTGCACCCGTCGCGTATTTCAGTGTCTGCTTTGCAGACACTGAAATACTATGTGGGGCCCTCTTACGGGGGCCCCTGCAGTGCCCATGCCATTGGCATGGGCACTGCAGGGGCCCCCAGGGGCCCCGCGGCACCCCCTACCGCCATCCTGTTCCTGGCGGGAGACCCGGCAGGAACAGGATGGCGGTAGAGGGTGTCAGAATCCCCATGGCGGCGGAGCGCGCTCCGCCGCCATGGAGGATTCTGTAGGGCAGCGGAAAACCGGCGGAAGACCGCCGGTTTTCCCTTTCTGGCCGCGGCTGAACCGCCGCAGTCAGAATGCCCTTGGGAGCACCGCCAGCCTGTTGGCGGTGCTCCCGTGGTCGTTGACCCTGGCGGTCAACGACCGCCAGGGTCAGAATGACCCCATATGTCTGTACAAGTTGAGAGTTTATGCAATGCTCGTAGTTCATTGGGGTTGAGATTAGTGTGCGGTCTGTGTGTACAGTTGCTAGTCTTGTCCTCTAAGTTGTAGGGTTCCATACTAACGGCTTTGTAGAAAATGTCTATGTGATTGTCCGGAGGTAAAGTGGGGACAAACATGGAGCTGGGTTTAAGCCCACTGTTAACTTCTAAGTTTGGTATGATGTTAAGTTCAGTCAATAGTTCGTCAAAGCTGGGTGGTGGCGAAGATGTGTTATCAAGGGAGAGGACCCTATGAATGTCCTGCAAGTCCCTAATGGACTGATTGCAAGTTGGTAATGAAATGCGAGTAGTCCTGTAAATGTCTGGTTTGTTATGGAAGAACTTTTTTAATTTGAGATTGCGTATAAACTTAAAGAGATCTATGTGTATGTTAGTGTAGTCAGGTTTAGAAGTAGGACAAAAACCCAGCCCTTTTTTCAAGACATTTATTTCATGTATAGACAATTTCACATCAGAAAGATTCATGACTTGTACTGTTTCCTCCGGAGCGTTGGGGGTTTGTTGCACGGATGGATATCCTAGGACCTCTGAGTTTTTGTGGTGGAGCGAGTAGTCATACCCTCCCTGGTGTTTGCTGTGGTGTTTCCTACCCCCCCTGCGGGTGGATTTGTGTTTGTGTCTGACCTGTTGAAGTTCTGTCGTAGTCCCTTCCTGTATCGACCAAGTTCCTCTAAAAAAGAACTCGACTGTTGGGTGAGTCTAAGCTGTCACTGGATAAATTGGAGATGTCAGATAAGCTACCCGCTATTGACCCAGCAGGCGTGTTAGATTTAGTGGGTCTGTTGCTCAAGTCCTTGTTGACCTGATCAAACCTCCGTGCAAAAGTGTAAATCCTGCCATTGTTGTAATCATTGTCATCTCTGACAAGTTTACGCATTTTCTTGTCCTTTATATATAGTTGATATCCATTGAGTATCTCCCTCATAATCGTGAAATTCTTGTCAGTTGCTTCAGGGAGGTTGAGATTTTTAATCTCCTCCTCTAGGGATGTAATGTCCTGGGGTAGTTTGTTACGTTTTCTGTCTGCATGTTTAATTAGTATGTTAATCATGCTAAAGGAGGTGGAGGAGATAAGGTGTTCCCATTCCCCAAGTAAGTCAGGGTCAAGGTCTTCAAAGGATGGGAATATTATCACTCGTAAACCTCTTGGGACTTGTTTGAGTTCCAAGTAGCGTTTCAGAGTAGTGATGTCCCACCAGCGGGCTAACTCTTGTTTCCTTAATCTCTCTAGTTTGATGAATTTCTGTCTCAGTCCTTCCTTTGAAGGTGTAGTGTCTGTGGTGCGTGGAGCTAGGGGTTTTCTGGAGAATAGCTCTGCAGCTAAGGTGTCCCGGTTATCGTCAAATTAGGCCATGTTGTAGAACCTAAGGATAGAATATCCCTTCTGATCAGAAGAAATACAATTAGTACAATACAGCAGTAGAAGTTACTAGAGAGCTGCTCACCCTATTCAGACAGAACATAACCTGGAAAAAGGAAAACACAAGGGAAGCAACGTCTGGTGCAACCTGGCTGAGTGCCTTACTACCCAGTAGGCACCACAACGGGTACCGGAGTACCCAAGGACAAAATGGGTCAAGATGGCCACAGCACACAGAATAAATAGTCCAACAGTGTGGCAAGGATAGAAGATCCCTGATAGTGTGTTGTCGGTTGAAGGAAGTAAGAGGTTGAAAAAAGTCTTAAGGCTTGGTTGTAGATGGTGTCTTTATTTGTAGGTGCTAGAAATCATAGTGCCATCATCAAGATACAGCCAACACGTGTTTCGTCACACAGGTGACTTCATCAAGGCTGCAAAACAGTAATAAAGGCAACCCTCGGCCAGGTTGCACCAGACGTTGCTTTATTTTATATACCTACTCAAGAAAAAATATTGTTTTACTACCTAGAGGTGCGGCACCTCTTACCCTTACTACCCTTGTGTTTTCCTTTTTCCAGGTTATCATCTTAATGGTGTCCAAGCGGCCCCACCACGTGAGATATAACGGAGACCATTTCTGTGTGAGATCTACAAGCTTTGCAGATAGGATTTCTAAATTAGTCCTTAATGTATCCTTGAGAGTAGTGCAGTACCATTCCCCCAGGCATTTAATCTTAGAAGAATTCCAAGATAATCCTGCATCAAGGAATACAGAGCCAGTGCAATGAGCATTAAGTGGTAAGACCACTGTTTTGTCTATATTAACTTTATAGCCAGATACATCAGAATATAAGTTGAGCTCATGCAGGAATGCAGGAAGAGAAGTGTCAGGGTGAGACATGAACAAAAGAATATCATCATCATATGCCATAAATTTGATGTGTGCATTATTAATTTGAAACCCCGTAAATTGTTCAGACGTTTTTAATTGGTATAGAAAAGGTTCGAGAGCCAAAATAAATAGTAAAGGAGATAATGGGCATCCCTGACGAGTACCCCTTTTAAGAGGGAAAAAAGGAGATCGGATACCGTTTGTTATAACCGAGGAACATGGTGAGGAATAAAGAATGGATATAAAATGTCGGAATTTAGTACCTAGTCCATGCCATTCCAATGCTTTCAACAAGAAACCCCAGTAGACCCTATCAAAGGCCTTTTCTGCATCCAATGATAAAGCTGCCAGAGGAATCTTAACTTTAGATGCCTTGTTAATAATATTTAGAAAAGTACGGGAATTATCTGCTACATTTCTATTAGGGATAAAACCAGATTGATGAGAATCAATAAGGTCAGGTATATATGGGAGTAAACGGAGAGCTAAAACTTTGGCACAGAGTTTACAATCAGTATTAATTAAAGATATGGGTCTATAATTTTTACAGTCAGTCGCATCCCAATCTTTTTGGGGAATAAGACAAATCATGGCCTCCGTAAATGAGCCAGATGCAGAACCTGACATTATAAAATGATTAAGTAATTGAAAGAGTTTGGGGAAGAGAGACTTAGCAAACTGAATAAAGAATTCTACTGTGAAGCCATCTGGGCCTGGAGCCTTACCCTTGGGGAGAGATTGTAAAGCTGTATATAGTTCGGTAAGTTGTAGGGGTTGGTCTAAAGATGAGAGGTCAATCTGCAATGGGCCCCTTGGTTTGAGATTAGAGAAATATTGGTTGAGAGATTCAACTGTTGGTATGTGTTCTGGAGTGTACAGGTCCTTATAGTAAGAAGCGAAACACAGTGCTATATCTTTATCTCTAAAGTGTTTAACACCATTGTTATCTGTGATAGATTTAATAGTTGTTTTTTCTTTTCTTTGTTTCAAATATCGAGCTAGAAGAGAACCAGCTTTATTGTTACCACCATAATATCTGGCATTTATTTTCAGGAGGGTGCCGCATGCTTGTTCAGTGGTATATTGGTTAAACTCCATTTTAGCTGAGACTAGTGCTTCAAGATGTGATTTACTAGTTTTGTGAGTATAGTATTCATGTTCTAGGGACTTTATATTTTCAAGGATGGAAGTCGATTTTTGTTGAGCAGACTTTTTTTTTGAGTGAGCGTAACTTATGATGAAACCCCTAGAGGCTGCTTTGAATGCATCCCACACAAAATTAAATGATAGTTGATCACTTTCGTTGATGTGAAAGTATTCTTCTATAAACTTACTGTAGGAAGCGATAAAAGTAGCATCTGAAAGTAGAGAGTTATTAAACCTCCATGAAGATGTTTTAGAACCATTAAGAAAAAGATCAAGGTCAGTAATCACAGGTGCGTGATCTGAGATCAAAATAGCACCGATTTCAGAGTTGACCATATGTTGCAATAAACCTTTACTCAGAAAGATATAATCAAGCCTGGAATGGGAATGGTGGGTAGGAGAATAAAAAGAGTATTCCAAGAGGTCGGGATTGCATACTCTCCAGGAATCAGAGAGAGAATGGTGTAAAATAAAGTTTTTTAAAGCTTTGTGGGAGGCATGTGGAATGAAACGTGACGTGGAACGTCTGTCCAAAAATGGATCGAGAATTTGGTTGTAGTCACCACCTATTAGTAAATTGTTTGAGGAATGTTCAGAGACAATATGTGAAAGATTCTTCCAAAAATTTGGATCTGGATGTGTGGGGCCGTATATATTAAGGATAGTAAGATAAATATTGTCAATTGTAAAGGTAACAAGTACCCAGCGACCTTCTGTATCTTGATGCTGTGAAATTATGGTAGGTTTGAGAGATTTATGACAGAGTATAATTACCCCATTTTTGTTTGTGATGGAAGGGGAGTAGAAAATGTCCCCCACCCATTGTTTTTTAAGTTTAAGTGCCTCAGAGTTGTTGAGGTGAGTCTCTTGCAACAAAGCAATGTGGCATTTCAAACGAGCTAGGTGAGATAAGACATGCTGACGTTTAATGGGGTGTTTAAGCCCCTTAACATTCCAAGTAACAGTTCTAAGTTGCATAACAAGAAGTATTAATAAACAACTGCTGTAACAATGAAAAAACTAGGCATATCAATTTTGCAAAAGCAAAGAAATGAGGAAGAAACAAGATAGTAAAGAAAAAGAAAAGGAGGAAGATGACCTCCAGAAGTTGTATATACATGGATGTGGCAATACAGGGACTAAAGTCCACGAAAGCTAAAAAAAACAAGATAGAAAGTGAATACCCCGAAAGGTAGAGGGACAGCGGAGAACCTGAAAAGACAGGCAAGAGTGGCTTCAGCACAAGAAAAGTGATATTAGATATTAAAACATATGAAGGCGAGTTTCCTGGAAAAAAAGAAAACATACAAACGAAAAATGTACCATTCAGGAGACCAAATAACGTAATAACTATAGTAAAGGACTGTGACATGAAAAACAATAAAAATCAAAGCTTAACAGTGGAACGTGTAGGAGAACAGTTTGGATGGTGAGAAAGGGGTACGGTTGGGAAAGGAACATGAGGATTGCACAAAGAACACTATCTAAAAAAAAAAAAAATATATATATATATATATATATATATATATATATACACATACACATATACACACATATATACACATATACATACATACATACATAAGAAAATAAGAAGATGCAGAGATGGAAAACCATGGATATAAATATTAAACATAACCATTACTATTAAACTGTCCAGAAAAAAAAGGACATTAAAGACAAATTAAATGATATCTTCAAGTAATTGCAGATGCTCCTAGTTCCATTGCTTCTGTTTTGTGTTGGTTAATAAACGTTTGTAGTGCTGAAGGTTCCTCAAACGAGTAAGATTTGTCCTTGAATGTAATTTTGAAAAGGCATGGGTGAAGAAGACCATATTGAATATTCAAGGATTTGAGTTGTGGACGCAAGTCCAAAAACTGTTTGCGACGTGCAACTGTAGCAGGAGAGAAGTCTTGTGTGAAAAATACTTTATGCCCTGACCATTCCAAAGAGCCCATCTTTTTGGCTTCCGAGAGTATTTGCATCAAGTCAGTAAATTGGAGAAAGAGAATAAAAATTCCTCTAGGATGTGCACGAGGGCCAGTTGAAGTCTGTGGACCTAAACAATGTGCCCGTTGGATAGAGAGGGGAGAGGTAGGAGGCAAGCGAAGAATTGAAGGTATTGCTTTTTGAAGGAATGCAATCATGTTGGAGCCTTCAGAACCTTCTGGAATGCCATAAAGGCGAAGATTATTTCTCCTATTTCTGTTTTCTAAGCTTTCAGTAAGCCTTTTAAGTTGAGCTATGTCTTTAGAGATCTGAGGATTGACAGTGTTACAATCTTCAAGGCTACTGACTCTCTGTTGCAGAGTACAAATTCGTTGTTCGTGTTGGGACCATTGCTCCTCAATACGCTGCAAAGAGGCATTAGTGTCCATCATAAAGGGCTTTAGTGCATGCAATTCCTCCATGACATCATCTAGAGTAAGATGTGTAGGTGATTTTGAGGGAGAATCAAGGTCTTTTTTTGGGCGCTTGACGGAGGAGGTGTTAGATGTTTTTTTCGCAACTGCGCCAGCAGCATGAGATGAAGAGGCATCATCCTTTAAAAAGACTGCAGCACTATCCATTGTTAAAGTTGATGGTAGAGAAGATTTAGTTATATGTGTGCGCACCACTCCAAGAGGATTATTAGACTTGGAGAAAGATGATGACTGGCAACTCTGAGAATTATGTGGTCTCCCCATAAAAGCAAGCAGCAATTTGGTAATAGGAAGCCAGCAATGTGAGGTGTTGATGAAATTATATTACAATGAGAAGCTGCTGCCAGAAGTTTCCAACAACATAGCAAAATATAATAAAAAATATATATAAATAGAAAATCCTAAATTATTCTCTCATAACAGGCATGACAGAATACCACAAGAGCAAAGCACTTTACTGCACATAGTCAAACAATTGGTGACTAGTTTTAAGGGAACCTTCTGAAAAGGAAAAAAATATATATAATCTCCTCCGTCAAAGGAAAGTATTTACCATGTTATGAAGAGCAATTTGAAACAGCTCCTTGACAAGAGCTGCCACTGAATACTGAAAGTTGAAAACCTCAGCTAAATGTGTTTGAAGAGAGAGAGGTCAAAAGTTCAGCTGGCTGTCAGAAGGTAATAAATATTCCATTGCAGAGGAAACCAGATTTGTAGAATCACATCCAGGCAAGCAGTTAAAAGTTAAATAGAAACATTTCTGTGAAAGTTTAGGTTTGTTCAGAGGCTTACAGAGAGAAACGCAAATGATGCAGATAAATAATTACCTCAGGCCCTCACATGAAGTCTCTGAAATGACTTCAAAACTCATGTCTCTGTAAGATAAAGGCATATTTATGCAGTGGCAGTGCTCCGGTGCTCAAAAATGCTGAAGAAATTAATAATTTTGATGTGAAAACATCTCCTTCTTTCCAGGAAGTGCTGAAGCCTCACGGAGCTCTAAAGAGCAGGCCATCTTGCGTGACCTCCAGCCACACCCCCCAAAGCATCAATGTTAAAACATGGGCTTTACCCTCGATGTTGCATTCCTAGGCTGGTTTGAGCATCCAGTCTTGCAGAGGAAAAAAAGTGAACAATGTTATTGATTACAAAATATGCGAAATGTTTTCAGTGAGCTCGCCTCGTGCCAGACATATAATTAATCGCAGGGGTATTGGTGTCATTTTCAAGACTCATTTATAACGTGATAGGATTCTCCTATATCCCTGTTTTTTTCCATTCGGCCATCAGTAGCAGATGTGGATACTGTACAATGCTCCTGGGGGCCTCAATGAAACCGTCACCTCGGTGCAAATATTTCTGTCTAGGGAAAATGCTGAAAAATTATTGGAAAAATAAGCAAAAGTTGAGTGGAATGTCACTACAAGAGACGTTAACTAACTTTTTTATTTATTTTTGTCATGTGTTAAGAAAGCTCCACTTCATCATGTGTAGCAAATCCACCTTCTCCTCAGGCGTCGGGTATCTGGCAGCTGGATTGCACACTCTGTCGTGCAGACGTGCAAATGGCACTGCGGTATCTTCCTGCCCACGGTGACCCAGGCTCCCAGGGGTGACAGGTTGCCGTTCTGCTGATTTATTAAAAAATCTTATTTGTTTACTGCTTTCTCGCGTGGCTGTACTCTCCGGGACCTACTTAGGTGACCAGCATAATGGCAATCTGTCTCTCTGTTAACCTTTCTCTAGTTTGCTTTTTTGTTTGATAAAGGGAGGACGGTCTCCTTTGTTGGTATCAACATACTTTATGAATAATTTAATTTCACTCCATTTTTTATGGTTCTTTCGCCTCATTTCATGCAGAGTTTATTAGCCAGTGCTGCCGGTATCTATACTCTGTCGTATGTTCCTGAGGTACAGTAATTGCGAGATAAATACAGCCATCACTCCCTTTTTGTGTGAAAAAGGCCGCATTATTGGAAACAGGTGCACTCACAAAATTTCGCCCTTGGCCTGATGCCTTACAAAACTAAAGCTTCACTATACATAATCTCTTCTATCAACACTCCCCCTCCCCTACCCCCCTCCCTTTCCCCATTTGCACTTGCCGCTCATTAGTCCAGTCCTCCTTAATTCCTGCTCCTGTCTAATCTGTCTAGTACCTTAATAGTCAGTTGCTAGTGTCTTGAGCGTGCAAGTCTCCAGCCCTACATCTCCATATTATTTACGTAGCACTGCTACTGTCCACCCTCCTTCAATCTGCCTTTGTCTTGTCTTATTTTCTTCCCATCCGTTCTCGTCTGTCATGTGCCCGTTCTCTGCCTCCGCCTGCACCTGCTCCAAGCGACAATACAGAAAACGCCCTCCCCGTGCACCTATTTCCAAAGTGCCAAAATAATGTGACAAGCCAATTAAAAAACTATAGACCCAAATATCGTCATAATGCCCGGGTGGGCGGGTGGGAAAAAAACCTGCCAACTGGCAAATGATCACCAACAAAATGGTGACAAGTACAAAATGTGGACCCTATTTATATGGTAGCCTCAGGCTACCAAATATACGCACACTCGTAGCCCAAACAGGGCCCAAAAACGGCGCGAATGGGCTGTGCCATCTTGCAAATTTCCCGGGGGGAAGACTGCCATCACCGGCGCTTCCCCCCAAGACCCACTTGCAAGATAAATACAGCCATCACTCCCTTTTTGTGAGAAAAAGGCCGCTTTATTGGAAACAGGTGCACTCACAAAATTTCGCCTTTGGCCTGATGCCTTACAAAACTAAAGCTTCACTATACATAATCTCTTCTATCAACACTCCCCCTCCCCTATACCCCTCCCTTTCCCCCTTTGCACTTGCCGCTCATTAGTCCAGTCCTCCTTAATTCCTGCTCCTGTCTAATCTGTCTAGTACCTTAATAGTCAGTTGCTAGTGTCTTGAGCGTGCAAGTCTCCAGCCCTACATCTCCATATTATTTACGTAGCCCTGCTACTGTCCACCCTCCTTCAATCTGCCTTTGTCTTGTCTTATTTTCTTCCCATCCGTTCTCGTCTGTCATGTGCCCGTTCTTTGCCTCCGCCACCATAAAAGAGGGGGATCCGGCCCCATAGGCCATCCCCCTCTTTTCTGCCCCCAATACAGTCCCATTATTATCTAACGTCTCTACCCTTCTTTAAATGTTGTGCGTAGCACTTCTTTTAACTGGAGCAGGTACAATTCCATGCCCACAAAGGACAGGTGTACTCCATCGCCCGAAAAAACTCCTTGTCCTCAAACTTTATGTCAGAATGTTCCAAATATGAAAATCCCTGTTCAAGGCAGAAGGTCCTCATCTCTTTATTAATTTTTCTCCTAGCTTTCTCTATTGCTCCTGGCTTCCGTGCCCCCCTCCAAACTAGCCTGGGAACAAATGCTGTCCAAATGACATGGCAACCATGCCACTGTTGTTTCACTACTGTCAAATCACCCTTCATACCCCGCAATACGTCCAACCCCGTCCTTTTCACTAAATCATTCTCGCCTAAATGAATTAATAGTACATCCGGGCAACAACCCCGCCCCTTTAGTCTCTCTAATGTCCCCAACAAGTCGCCCCAGCACATACCCCCTCTGCCTTCCCACCGGACCCAATAACGCGTACTATCTAATCCCAAATTGGCCCCCAATGCAGTCGACTGCGCCTGTCTTGCTGCCCACTTCACAAACGAATGTCCAACGACCCAAATGGATAGGATCTGCACTGCTGGCCCCGAAACCGAACCTGCAGCAAGAAAAGAAAATCACATGTTACCATCCTATTGTCACCAACTTTATCACAAATATCTCCTATATGCGTTGGACCTCCATCTCCCCAATTCTAAAACTGCGCCCTTCTGCCAACCCCGCCAACCTGCCTCTGTCGCATGCCAATTCTAAAGGAATGTGTTCCATATAAAGAATCATCCATACCCAAATACCGCAAGCAAGACCGCAAAACCGCCAATAGCTGATACGCGGACACCGCCTCCCCTCGCAAATGACAAAAAACCCAACCCTCATTTCTGCGCCAGATCTCCCGCATACGCCGCACAAGGCGCACCGGGCACATTTTCCGCACTGGGTATGCCCGCATAAAAACCTGTCTTCCCCCTGCTCTGCTGGTCCGTCTTTGATCGCCGCAAGTGTACCCCCACCCCGCGGTCCAAAATGCATACATCTTCCCATTGAACACCATCCCACGCCCCCGATCCTAATAATTCCGACACCCGAAAAGCCCCAAAAAACATCCAGGCCATCAAAGTCCGAAACAGGACAACTTCTGCTGTACCACTACAAATGATTTCCGTTGTTGTCAACAACTGCTTCATCAGTCCCAGCGTAATCGGGTGACGTACCCCCACCCGTCTGCCCCGTTCCCTGGCCCATCCTTCTAAAATGCGTTGCCCCAACTCCCCCGCCGACGGTGGATATCCCCACAATTGGTTACCCATAAACGCAATACCTGCCAACTTTCCGGCCATGGACACCTTTGACAACCCCTTATCCACCATATCCATGATGAAATTGACTACATCCTGAACCCGCTCCTGCCCCGGCCGCCGCTGGCGGGCACCAGATTCCAAGAACTCCTGCCAAGCCCATACATACGTGCGTTGCGTAGAAGGGGCCAATGAATTCACAACCAATCGCAGAATCCTCTGCTGCCTACGTTCCAAAGCGCAGCCGGCATCGCCGTCCTGTTCAACTGGTCGTCCGCAACCAACCCACGGAACCTCTCCCACTGAGAACGAGATAACGCATCCGCAATATCATTATTCACCCCCGGCACATGTCTCGCCCTGAAATAAATGTCACGCCGCAAACATTCCAACACAAAGACTCGAAGAAGCTGCAGCACTTGTAGCAGATCCCTGGCTGATTGTCGATTGATGACCTGCACCACTGTCATGTTATCCACCAGGAACAGCACTCGTTTGTGTTCTAAGCATTGCCCCCAGGCGCACACTGCCACCACCAAGGGGAACAACTCCAGAAACGCAATACTCCTGCCCCCCGCACGCCATGTCTCCGGCCACTGCTCCGCGCAAAACTTGCCCTGCCAATAAATTCCAAACCCCGTCGCTCCCGCCACGTCAGAAAAAATTTGCACGTCCCACTCACACAAAGGCCATGCTTGAATCAGAATTCCATTGAATGACTCCAAGAAAACACACCACATTCTCAGGTCCTCTTTTACCCCGGCGCTAAAGCGCACATGATGATGTGGCAGCGTGCCACCCGAAAGTGCCATACCGAGCCTCCTGCAAAATGTCCTTCTGGCGCAGACCACCCTGCAAGCGAAATTCAAGTGCCCCAACAGCACCTGGATCTCTTTCACCGTCACCTTCTGTCTCGAAACCATGTAGCGGACCGTCTCCAACATATTCCGCTTTTTGTCTATGGGCAAACGCGCCACCATGGCCACTGTATCCAACTCAATGCCCAAAAAGGACAATGCTGTACAGGGTCCAACCGTTTTCTCGGGGGCCAGGGGCACACCCAGATCCCCCATAATAGCCTGGAATGACTGCAAAGCAACTTTACAGGACTCAGAATCTTTCGGCCCTGCAATGAAAAAATCATCTAAGTAGTGGGTAATAGACGCATGACCCGTCACCGTCACAAAAACCCACTGCAAAAAGGTGCTAAAACTTTCAAATAATGAGCAAGAGATCGAGCAACCCATGGGCAGTGCCTTGTCAACATACCAACTGCCCTGAAATTGAATCCCCAGCAATTCAAAATCTCGGGGGTGCACCGGTAAGAGCCTGAATGCAGATTTAATGTCTGTTTTTGCCATAAGGGTGCCCGGCCCCAATGCGTCAACCATTGCCATTGCCACGTCCACAGAGGCATATGACACTTTAGTAAGCTCTTCCGGTATGAAATCATTCACCGATGCACCTTCCGGCCAGGACAAATGGTGTATCAACCGATACTGTCCCGGCTCCTTTTTGGGTACCACTCCGATGGGGGAGACGATTAAGTTCTCCAAAGGCCAATCCGTAAAAGGGCCTTCCATTCTCCCCTCGGCCACTTCTTTCTCAAGTTTGAGCCGCACCAGCTCCTCTTTGCCCTGAACAGAACGCAAATTCTCCGCCCAGCGACGTTGTCGCAGTCCATTGTAACCCAATTCAAATCCTTCTGAAAATCTCTGTAACAACAATTGACCTTGACGCTTCTGACCATAGGAACGCAACCAAAAGCTAAGCCTGTACAACTTAATTGGCGTAATAGCTTTTTCCCAAAGTGTTCTGCCCCCTTGTCTTAGGCTGTCCCTGATTCCCCATGGTACTAATTCCTGTCGCCGCTGACTGTTGACCAACGCTGGCTCCCCCTGCGCAATTGGTGAGGGGATGTTTCCCCCCGCACTTGGAGCATTCATGTCTAAACTTACAATACTCCCTAGTGCACAATCCTTTATTAAAATCCCAGCAGGCTCCGGTTTTCTTTCCGGCTGAACCTGCCACATTTCCTTTTTCTCCCACACTGTTCCCAAAGTTGGCCCCACCCTGGGTGGGGCGATCCCGAAAGGGGCGATAAATGATTGGTAAACCGCTGGCCGTAAATACGGTCTTACCAAATTTAGCTGGTCCCATCGTGTGCTGCCAAAGATCTATGTCAATTTCGCCCCATTGAGCCTCCTCGTCCGCCGCCATGCGCGGCCGAAACTCCTCATCATATTGTGCCCACGCATAACCCCTGTAATTTAGGTAAGCCTTTCGTATGACGTCCATATACTTGAACAACGCCACTGACCGCTCTGGGAAGTGTTCACAATAAACGCTGGCGAAAATCAAAAAAGCCGCCGTCCAATTTTCAATGGTCACCGGGACCCTACGCCGCTTAGCCAACTCATACTCTTCCTCCTTTGAGCCTTCCTTTGCACGCCCTTCCCTATGCAGCAACTTCAACATTTCAACATACTCCCCCTTCCATATTTTCTCTTTCGTGGCCTGCATGAGATGCGTGCCTAAGGGTTTTGCTTTCCCCATATACGGTAACCGTTTGTGCTTCCCGCTGACCTTGCCAACCCCGAACTCCTCCTCCCTCTTACTAGATTCCCCTTCCTTCGCTGCACTCACCTGCTCCTTCACTTCCTCCGTAACTACACCCACATCTGCCACATACACGCCTTTATGTCGCCGCTCGCCTGCGCCCCCAATATCACCCTCCGTTCCTACTGCCACCCCAATGTGCTTCGAAACTCCCAGCCCATTACCTTTTTGTAACAACGGGGGCCGCTCCGTAACCTTCCGTCTTGCTTCTCTCTTCTCTCCCGTTTTCGCTGGCACCTGTAACGACTGATGGACAGCATTAGATTCCCCCCGCTGCCCACCATCCGTCTTCCTCCCTTATCTCGCCTTCCTCCACACTGTCCTTGTCAAAATCCAACCGCTCATCCTCTCCGGCATCCTCCCAGTCAGTGTCACCCCAGCCCTCTCCCAAACGCGCCCTCTTGATCAAGTCCTCCACGCGCGCCGCCGGAGTGCCTGGTCGCCGTGGAACCGCCAGAAGCCCTTCTCCACCTGATGCATGGCCAGGCCGTTTCGCTCTACTCACCCTACCACTGGTGGGCGCAAAACCCGATCCAGTGTGGCGACGCCTTGCGCTTGCCTTGACCCGCACCGTCCCTTCGTCACGTCGAGGTGCCATCCAGCTAGCCGCACTGGGCCCCGCCTTCTCTTCCTCCCAGGGTGCCGAGCCCGTCAAGAGCTCGCCTGGGTCCCAGTCCTCGCTCCCTCTCCGCTCTCCCTGCAACAATCCCAAGGGGTCATTGAACAAAAATCCTTTGCTGTGGTCTTCCACACCTACGCTATATCCACCCTCCCTATCTCTCTCAACTTCTTCAATATCAGAACTGCCTGAACTATAAACACCCTGGACTCCCCTACCTTCCATCCCTCCACCATAAGTACGGGTGGGGGGGCGCACCTTCAGGGTAATCCCGTCATCCTCCACTTCCTGTTCCTCCTCGTCACTCCATTCCAGGATGTGACTTAATTCATGTATCCTATGCGATGCTCTCTCCGCCCCTTCTGCACTGCTCCCCCAGTTCCTTGCCTGTAAAGGCCCTTTCTCACCCCCCTTGGACCCCCACACAGCCTCCTCCTGACCTCCTTGCCGTTCCTCCATGTCCCTCAGTATCTCCTCATCACATCCTTTTTTCCCTCCCTCTTCCCTCAACCTGCCCTCCCGCCTACCCTTTCCTGCTCTCATTGCCTTCTCGGCTGCCGTTGTCCCAGGCAGCTCTAGGGCCTGGCCAGAAATTTTCTTCGTCGCCTTCCTATAGCCCGCTGCACCCGGCCCGTCGCTCTTCCCCGGCCGCGCCCCCGAGGGCCGCTGAACTCCTGCTCCGTCCACCATCGGGGCTGAGGCCGCCCCCAGCCCTCCCCCAGCACCAGCACCAATTGGGGATTGCGACCGCGCACCAAAAGGGCGCGGCCGCCGAAACACGCCTCCTACTCCTCCGGAGCCCCTACCCCTGCCCCTCCCGCCGCCCACTCTCCTCACCTGCGGCATAGCCCGGACTCGACTCCTACGCGGCTGGGAGCATGCCCCCACGCAGCCGCCACACCGCTCGCCACACTCCGCACGGGACGTTCCCTGCAGGCGGTGCCTTCCACTAACATTCGAGGCGCCCAGCTTCTTTCAG
This sequence comes from Pleurodeles waltl, assembly GCF_031143425.1. Lineage (NCBI taxonomy): Eukaryota > Metazoa > Chordata > Amphibia > Caudata > Salamandridae > Pleurodeles > Pleurodeles waltl. Next base: position 426,350,767 of record NC_090445.1, on the reverse strand, counting down.
CAACTTCATGGCCTGGATAACGCGCCTATCCATGCCTTCGGCCATTCCCCGACGATCACCACCTACTAACGAAGTCCTATGGAAAATAGGTAAGAAATTGACCTGCACCTACTCTACGTCGCCCTGTCTTCCTCTGACTTGCTGTCCAACCCTCTTTTATCTCGATTGATACTGTTTATATGTATATATATATATATATATATATATATTTTTTTTTTTTTATAATCCTCCCTCGCCACTAACTCCGATCTGCCTCACTGGAAAAACCTGCCAACTGGCAAATGATCACCAACAAAATGGTGACAAGTACAAAATGTCGACCCTATTTACGCACACTCGTAGCCCAAACAGCGCCCAAAAATGGCGCGAATGGGCTGTGCCATCTCGCAAATTTCCCGGGGGGAAGACTGCCGTCACCGGCGCTTCCCCCCAAGACCCACATATCACTTGTGTTGTAATTAATATGCACACCCTCTGCAATAATGAAAGCACAGACCCCTTCAACCAGCCGAGCTCCCCCACTAACTCCACCTTACCTTCAGAATGAACTTACTGTAATCAGAAGCCACCACTGAATATTGTTCAGCTAGGCAAGAAGGAGAGAAATCTAATAAGGCGCAATTATGTATATGAGCAGGTTAAAAAATGAATTGAATTAGTCCACGTCAAATTACATTTTGCGTTTGGTTAAAGTCACACCCCCTGTCTAGTTTGCAGATTAATATGAAGAATGCCCCATTCTGCATTTGGAGACAGGTTGAAAGATTTCTTATGGCCCGCCAGAAAAAAAATGTAGAAAAAAAAGAAAGTTGTGCGCTGTTTTGTAACACACCACACTTTCGTGTTTTTGATAAATCCACCCTATTTTCTGCTTCAAGGATTACAACATTTCAAATTACTTATAAAAGATATATGCTTTAGAGCTCTTTATAACATTTGATTATAAGTAAACCAGACCCCATTTTCAGAAATTATCTATTTTTGCATAGTGTTTTAAAAATTAAGATGTGGGTCTTGCAAAAATGGTGCTAAAATCAAACCTGCCGAGAAGAGCTTCCTGTTTTGAGGTTCCAGTAATAGTGTTTTTCTGCCTTGGTTCTTTCCACATGGCAGACAGATGAGTCTGCCACGTGCTGTGGCAGGGTTGAGTAAATTATGCAGCAAATAAACGCAAATTATGAACATAATACGGCTCATTTTGTAATAGTGTTACTTCATTATTTCATAATTTTTAAACTTTGTAACACTGTCTGGACATTGGTTGCACCTGATTAGTACCATTTTGGTACCCACATATAGCAAAAAGAAACAACAAGGTGACAAGTCCAGCTTCACAAACGGCCTTTCACTTGCTGCGTTTTTAGTAACTTTTGAACAGTTTAAACTAAAAACACTTTTTTGTGTGAAAAATCTGCATATTATGCGGCACATGATGGACTATGTGGCAAATATGGCAAATCTATGATTATGCGACAATCACCGCAGCCGCACAATCACATAATTCAAGCACCCCTGCCAGTAATACAGGATCACACCCATTCATTAAGAGCATTTCATAGTCTGAAGGTCCAGCACTCTCTCTACAAAGTGCGTTTGGTGAGTGAGTGGAGGGGAGGCGTCAAAGGCATTACTAAAAAATCAAATTAATCTGTAGATTTTTTCAGTCTACCACTTTCAGTACATATAAAATAATACACCACTTAACTGCAAAATAAAGGCAAGTTATTAATCAGTGGGAAATGCACTATTGTACATTATGAACTATTCATTAGTTAATGCGCTACGGAGGTCTGTGTCTATACCCAAAGAACCACTGACTCTGGTTGGTGCAGTGGAAAATAGTTATTTGAAAATGTTTAGGTCCCATTCTGTGACACAAAGCACTGGGAATATGTAAGTCATTATTTAAACTTGTATCAGAACAGTATAAGATAGGCTCTACAAAATGCGCAAAAAGGGTTCAAATTAGAAAAAAGTGTTCCAAACTATAGATTTTAATAATTCCCATGGGCGCCCGCGGAGCAGTGAAGCTGCTGCATATGAGGTCTGCACACCAAGCCGGCACCTGCAAGAAATACGCGAAAGATGCACAGAGTACACAACATTGTCAGTCAAGAGCAGAAAGAGATGACCACTGCTAAATTTAGTGACCAACAAAACAAGATAATAATAATAACAACAATTGTGTCCTGTGTTAATCACAGCAGCCAGGTGAAGCGCACTTCTACTCATCAAAATAACGTAACGGTGGGCAAGATATTAGCAGAATTGCGCAAGAAGAGTGATTCTGCATTTAGATTTATTTCCTTAGGGCAAAATACCCTCTAACATTTAAAATGGACTCAAGAATGTATTCTACGCTAAGAAAAAGTGCTAAATTCAACAGAACATGAACATCAGTTGCTCACACTTGCTAAATGTGCATTTACGGCAGCATTTTTTTCCTTCAAATTACCGCAAGGCCATAACTTTCACTCGTTCATGGGCTTGCCTTTAAAAAATCCTGCATTATCATTGGTAAATGCTTTATGTTTGTCCTTCCTTGAGGCAGTTTAGTTACCGCATTGCATACTGCCCCTGGTACATGGATAATTGCTCGACTGCTGATACGTTTGACTGCAAGCGAACTTCTTTTTCTTTTTGTGTCTCTCCTTTGCGCTCATGCTCATGGCAGCCATGGCGCTTTGAATCGGCTCGCTTATGTCAACTGTTTTACTTTTCATTTTAAATTTAAGTGGTAAGAAAAGTCCAGTTAGAAATTTACAATGCTAATAGCTCTAACTCGAGCAAATGCGAGACCCATTGCATTGCAAATGCTTGTTTTTAAATGCAGCCCGTTTTCTTTAAAGGAAAACGAGATGCATTTCAAAAACAAAAAATTGAAACATTTCTTTTCATTTTTTCAGAGCAGGCAGTGGTCCGTGGGACCACTGCCTGCTCTGGAAAAATATTTTCGCTGCCATTCACAAAGGGGAAGGGGTCCCATGGGGACCCCTTCCTGCTTGTGAATGGGTTAGCACTAGTTTGAAACTGGTGCTAACTGCGATTGTTTTGTGACCGCATTCACAGTCACAAAACAATCGTACATTGGTCTGCGACCCCTTCCTAATTGCGACTCGTAAACCCTTTTTGCGATTCGGAAAACAGATTACCGAATTGCAAAAATGGGTCTGTACATACCAAAAAGCATTTTTCTTGTCGCGAGCGCCCCGATTTGGAGAATCGGGCAGTTTGCGACAAGAAAAAATGTACGTTCATGTGGCCCTTAATCACACAAAAAAGTGTTACATTGTGTAATGGAACTGCCTCTCATGAAAAGTGGCACAATATCTTTAGGTTGAGTTTGCACTGTTTAAAATTGTAAAAAAACTACAAAGATGTATAGTGACTACCACCGAGGTCAAGTCTGCAACCATTTGCACAGCTCAGTAGGGTAGTGGGAGGTAGTAGGTTAAACTATTAAACAAAAACATATCTCATACTTCTTCATACTCCCACATGCGCACACTCTAATGCTCCAATCCATGGTGCGCAGCAGTTACTACTCCAATTCTCCTTGCCAACTGCTCTTCAACTAAAATTAAATGCTCAAGGTATCATACGATATTCTTAGATTTCGTTGCTCATTAGGCCTGTATGTCCAATTTCATTTTACATCATAAATCAGTTTAATGCTCCCATCTTTCATGTCGCTTTCTTCATCCCTGCTCTCTATGAACACTATTTTGGTGCTCCCTGATTATCAATTCTTTTCTTTGCAACATTGTGGCTACTGTTCTTTTTCCTTTCCTTTTTATTTCTTTTGTATTCTGTCAATAGGCATGTTTCTCTTGCTCCCTCTACATATTATTTAGGCACTTTCTTAAAAAAAAAAACATTCTGTTTGCCTATAATACACAGCGTTACATTACAAAAACAAGACTTCAAATTCAATTGGGAGAATTTTTTTTTTTTATGGTTGTAATTACACTGTTAAAGGCCCAGTCACTGTGGTGACTCCAACAACATTAAAGTACTTGATAACATATTTTCTCATTAAAGGACGAGCCAGACATTAACACTTTGTCAAGGAAGGCTGATGCTTACTTACTGCATTTGTGCTTTGATTTGGAAGCTAAATGCAACAAACTTTACACATGTGCCAAATACTCTCACCAATAAACTTGCCTAAATAGCATACTGGGTACCATTGTGTCTATTGCTTTTTGCTTTTAATGTCGATTTTTATGTCACCTACAATTGTGACATATTTCTCGACAGGCTCACTTACATTAATCTGCTTCTTTAATTTTATTTTATTTTTCAAAACGATCACTTTTTTCGCCGTTACATTTTTTATTTACATCATTGACATCCAAACCAATATGAAATTAAAATAAACAGCTGCTAACACGTTTCACTTTCATTCAAGTTTGTCAAACAAATGTAGCTTTCTCAGAACATAAGAGAGCATCCAGTATCCCTGAAATCCATACCCATTCAGGCTTACATTGCCTTGTAAATCACCAAAAAACGGAGGGATACCCATTGTAGTTACCAGGCTTTCGGTGGAGGGTGGATCGTTTTTTATGGAACACTCCAACAACATTCTAAAACCGTTCCCCTCAAATGTTTGGCTTTCTAGGAGAGTTTTTAGGCATTGAATTAGCATAACACTATCAATGTCAAGCTTTAATTGCGACAAGGTCGTTTGCCATTTTTGCAACAACAATAAATAGCATTCCAAGCACAACTCTCAAAATAAAAACATATAGATACAGTCATAAAAAATCACTAGAAATATTTTACCAGTATCCATTTCCATGTATTAACATTAAACACATAGGGGGAACCGCCAGAAGACCGTACTGCGATCAAAAGACCGCGGCGGTCATTTTGACTTTCCCGCTGGGCTGGCGGGCGACCGCCAAAAGGCCGCCCGCCAGCCCAGCGGGAAAGCCCCAGCAACGATGAAGCCGGCTCCGAATGGAGCCGGCGGAGTTGCTGGTGTGCGACGGGTGCAGTTGCACCCGTCGCGATTTTCAGTGTCTGCTTTGCAGACACAGAAAATCTCAATGGGGCCCTGTTAGGGGGCCCCTGCAGTGCCCATGCCAGTAAGGGGCCCCTGCAGTGCCCATGCCAGTGGCATGGGCACTGCAGGGGCCCCCAGGGGCCCCACGACACCCGTTCCCGCCATCCTGTTTCTGGCGGTGAAAACCGCCAGAAACAGGATGGCGGGAAGGGGGTCGGAATCCCCATGGCGGCGCTGCTTGCAGCGCCGCCGTGGAGGATTCCCTGGGGCAGGGGAAAACCAGCGGGAAACCACCGGTTTCCCTTTTCTGACCGCTGCTTTACCGCCGCGGTCAGAATGGCCCCTGAAGCACCGCCAGTCTGTTGGCGGTGCTTCCTCCGTCCCCTGCCCTGGCGGTCCATGACCGCCAGGGTAGGAATGACCCCCATATTTTTGCTATGAAAAAAATCTTTGATTATAAGTCATAAACTACACACCTGTTTCTTTTTCTTTTCTTTTTTAGGAATGACAAAAAACACAAAGGCAAGCAAAATAATGTATTGTTTTTAGGCAATATCATCGAGAACATGAAAAATTTACAAATATCTCGAAATGCAAACAGAACCACCCAAACTACACTTTACTTATCTTATACAAATACTAAAAAAATGCTAATGCTAACGTCTGTACTTTGGAGGGGGGAAAGGAAAGCTCTGGATGGTCAGCTGGCTCACCCCTCCCCCCCTCGGCAAAGCCTACTTCCATTGATAGAATGTTGCAAAGAGCTATTGGAGTCAATAGCACCAAGATTACGCCCACTGAACGATGTCTGTCATTACAGTCTGAGGACTCTACTGAGTCTTGGATTAAGCATGCCATTTCTCCCACACCAGATGCTGTGTCTACGACATACTGTCCCTTAGGTGTTAGTAAACCTGATTCTATATGTGCAAGTGACCTTTGCCCAATCAGTGCCAACCGACCCAAAAAGAGAGCCAAGAAGAATAGGCAGCCAGCTGCTAGTAAGGAAAGCTTTAATTCAGGTGCATTGAAGGGATAAGCTGCCAGACCCACCACAGTCTTTGCCCAGAGAGGTGAATGAACCTGACTTTTATAAGGCTATTTCTAGGTGATCACATATGTAAGGATAAGGATCTTTTGGAAGAGCATTTATCTTCAATGTGTTCCTGCTTAGTGACAATAGAGAACCAACTGAGCGATGGCAGGAGGGCCCAGCCCGTAGTATCTAAAACCTATGGTCACTATGGTAAATAGTGGTCCAGTAGTTCAGAGGGTCAAGAAGTCATGCTCAAGGGCCGCTCCTCAATCCATTATATTCAGAAAGGGGAACATTAGTTGAGCCCTCCTCTTGTAGTCATGGAAGGGATGGCTCAGAAAATATCAACTCCTCCTCCCCTGTTGACTCTGGTAGTTTTGGTCCCAATAAGACTGACCTCACTGCTAATTTTGGTCATCATCCTCCCAACTCCATTAACCCTAGGAGGAGCCTTAAGTTGCTAGTTATCAATCTCCCATCGGCTTCGTGCCCTTACGTAGTAGCACTAACAGGAGTTCCACACTTGAGTGATGACCATAGTGAATCATACAATGCTCTGTTCAATAAAACTCTGGTGTGGTTAGCACGGTTCAGAGGTTTTCCCCACAAACAATCTAGCGACCTGTTATATATGAGAAGAGTGGCATGGATTGACCCATGGAGGGTGGACAGTGATGGTGACTGTGTCATCATTAACTTTAGATCACTGTTCCTGGCTCAAGGTGTCCTATATGGCAAGCCTTTGGTGGGTCTGGTATAGAGACCCTTCCCTTAGGCTACTTTTATCACTCTCTTGCTTGCCTGAACCCTAAATCCTTTTGTTCAGTACCATGGAAGAGAAGAGAGGCATTTCCCCTGTTTTTCACCCCATTCGGAGGTCGTGGGATGATCTTTACTTAATTCCAACACAGAATTACTTTGATAGTTTGGCTGGGGTTGTTTGACTGCCATTTGTTGGGCAATGTAAGTCTTTGGGCTTGAAAGGCATGGGGTAGTAGTGAGTAACCATAACTTGCCTGTCCCTGAGAAAGATGGCAGTAGCCTTTCCGTTTATAATAATATTATTAATAGGGAAGATTTAAGAATGTTCAGGGGGCCTACATGGCTTTGGACGATTTTGCAGGCATAGGCCAGTGTTCCAGTAGAGGGAGCAGGGGCAGCTTCTCTGTTAGGGCGGAGCAGGGTCCCCCCCCGAAAGCTGCAACAAAAGCTGTAAACCTTTGGAAACAAAACATCAATAAAAGCTATTTATTGTCATTTTATTTCTAAAGGGGCAGGACCATGGGGGTGATGAGCAGTGAAGGGACTGCACAGAGCACTCCCCTCAGTGCGCATGCATGTTTGGCCGGCCGTCTCGGGCTGGCAAAACACACATATGCACAAGGGCTCCTCCAACCCGGCACTGTTAGCCGAGTTGAAGAGAGCCTGCCAAGGGAACCAGTCTGCGTTGGAGCGCCCAGCCAGAGTGCTCCAGCCAATCATAACGCTGCTCTGAGCAGCATCATGATTGGCGTGGGGCAGGCTGGGATCCTGTGCTTGGAGTGCAGTGGCGGTAATATGGCAGCAGCACCTTCACCAGGTAAGCTGAATTATATATATATATATATATTTTTTTTTTTATTTATATTTTTTTATTTATTTCTGTTTTGCTTCCCACTGCCCCGCCACTTTGCCGTGTCGCCAGACATGATTGACAGGGAGTGAATGTGTTTCTGTCCATACTGTAGGGGTTGAGCAGCATCCCGACTACAATGCGAGCCACACCACCTTTTGTGCAGGTTCAAATAAAAGTTTGGATAGTCCACCTACTGAGGGGAGCATGGATTGCATGGATCCTTCAACCTGTAATACTGTCAGATGGAAGCTCCTATTCCTCCGGATCTATACAAGATGACAAGTTAGGCCCATCTCCAGGCACCTCCAACTCTGAAAACCTTTGTAGCACAAAGCATTAGAGTGGCCAGGTGAGGGGAAGGGAATTAGGAAGGAGACTTCTGAGATGGAGAATTGTGAAAAGAAATAGCCATACACACAGCAATGTAATTTTATAGCTAATAATAACACTATTATAATCTCTCAGCCATGAGTTTGCTTTTTCTCCCAAACTCACCAAAGTTTACCGGATATCACACTAAGACTATGATGACAAAAAAAAAAAAAATGAAACAAAAAATACCCCCCAAGCTAAATGTTCTAAAGATATTGTTAAAGGTGATATTTATTAGACAATTCAGTAATATCCTGCATTTCTAAAATACCCTGTCTTAAATAAAGAATAATCTTCCAAAAACATTTAAGTTAGTATCGTCTTTGCAAAAGAAAAATATTCTTTCACACAGAAGTAATAATTTCCTCTGAATTTTCCTTGCAATGCAGATAAACAGATAAAGGAAAACACTTTGTTCTATTCATGATGTTCCTTTGCTTATGTAACTTCATAGCTTTAGTAACAGGAAAAGAGCAACCAATATCTTTGCATCTGGCAGACTACCAGCAAACTCCAGCAAATGCCATTGTTTATCTAATTAACATAAGATCTCACCACTAAGAGCAAGAGTGCTCTTCAGAAATCAACCTCTGCAGAGCACTCTCTCAAGAGAGATAAGACCTGCCACAGCAAAGGGAAGGACCAAACTTGGAAAGCTCTAGAGAAATAGTGAGGACCTGGGTACTGGGTGTGGCAGGCTTTATAGTCTGGGCACACCCAACCTGGCTGCTATGGAAACCTCTACAGAGAACATAAAAAACAAACGCAAGTCTATGTAACAATAATGTCAAAGAAAATCAACAAGCATAGACTCATGCAAAAGATAATGTTATGCATACAGCTCAGATTATTTGTAGACAACAAGCATACGCTCATGCAAAAGGTAATGTTGTGCATACAGCTCAGATTATTTGCATAATACTAGATATACTTAACTGATTCTCCAGTCTCTCTAACACATGCCGTGACAATGCCACTACCAACGTGCTGTGGGCGCAGCCTCATGTGCCTTACTGAACCAATGTCTCAAACATGTACTCTAAAGAACTTGTAATGCATTGGTTGGGGCGGGCCCTAGCAGCGCACCTCCCTAGTTCTGACAGTACTCCCCTCTCCCAAACGCAGTCTAGGGCCTGCACTCTGAGCTTTTCATTTTGCCATTCTGATCTTTCTGGTCTTTTATGATCTCCTTTACGCTCAGCTAAACGATGATCAAGGCTTAAAGTCAGATTAATTAGTTCTGGACATGAGGTTGGCTGAGGATCAATTTGAGCCAGAATATCTTTTAGCTCATCCTTTAGCCCTTGATAAAATAAGGCTGACCTCTTCTCTTCCGGCCAAGATGTTCCTGCAATCAAATGATTGAAGTGAGCCAAATAGGTGATTAGGTCCTTATTCCCTTGATTTAACTGTAATAGCTCTCAATCAGCCGATAGAGTTACAGAACGTCTATCGAACACCTTTTTGAATTCTTCCACAAATCCCCGCCAGCTATATAACAAGGGGCTATCTTGACATACCAGGGTGAACAGACCACACTGCTGCGTCTCCAGAAAGGTACAAGATCAAGAAAGCAATTCTTGATTGACGGTCTGGAAAGACTACAAGTAAAATGCAACTCTACTTGAGTAAGAAAGATTTGTACCTTGGTAGGATCCCCTGAAAACCTCTGTGGGGCTTCCAGAGGTATTTGAGTAGGAATGTTGACTGATATGCTGGTGGAAGATGTTGGTTGTTGGGCCCCTCTCGGCAGAGACTTGAACTCCAGTGGGATTTGGTATCCTGCCTTGTTGCTGTTGCAACTGCTCGACTTCATCTGCTAGGGCAGCGGTTGGGTTTTTAGCATCTACTAAATCGAGCTGCATTTGTGTGATAGCCTTTGACAGATCATCCAAAGTGGCCATGGTTGAATATATTGTACAGACTGGGCGGAAAATAAATTTGTGGGCTCACTACAAGCTTAGGCTCATCCAAAAGGTAATGTTATGCATACATCGCAGATTATACGCAGAATACTAGATATACTTGACTGATTCTTCAGTCTCTCTTACATATGTAATGACAATGCCACCACCAACGTGCTGTGGGCGCAGCCTCATGTGCCCTACCGCACCAATGTCTCAAACATGTACTCTAAAGAACTCGAAATGCATTGGTTGGGGCGGGCCCTAGACAGCGCACCGCCCTAGGTCTGACAAATACAGGTATTGGGGGGATCCCTTGTATGCATGTCCCTGTCTGTTTGGCTAGTGCTGAGGAACGGAGTAGTGGTGAATCTTCAGAGCGTCGAACTAAGCTCAGATCATGGAACGTTGCAGGCCTGGCTCCTAAATCAGTTTGCTCAGAATGGTGTGTGTTTGTTAATCAGTTTGACTTCTGTCTATTCCAAGAGACATGGGCCCTCATTCCGAGTTTGGCTGGCGGCGGTAGCCGCCAGCCAAACGGGAACTGCCACTTGGCCGCTCTGCAGTCAAAAGACCGCGGAGGCCATTCTGGCTTTCCCGCTGGGCCGGCGGGCGCCTGCCAAAGGAGCGCCCGCCGGCCCAGCGGGAAAGGCCCTGCAACAATGAAGCCGGCTCCGAATGGAGCCGGCGGAGTTGCAGGGGTGCGACGGGTGCAGTTGCACTCGTCGCGATTTTCACTGTCTGCAATGCAGACAGTGAAAATCTTTCTGGGGCCCTGTTAGGGGGCCCCTGCACTGCCCATGCCAGTGGCATGGGCAGTGCAGGGGCCCCCAGTGGCCCCACGACACCCGTTCCCGCCATCCTGGTTCTGGCAGTGAAAACCGCCAGAAACAGGCTGGCGGGAAGGAGGTCGGAATCCCCATGGCGGCGCTGCAAGCAGCGCCGCCATGGAGGATTCTCCCAGCCGGGGGTAATCCGGCGGGAAACCGCCGGACCCGGCTGGGCGACCGCGGCTTCACAGCCGCGGTCGGAATACAAAAGGAAGCACCGCCAGCCTGTTGGCGGTGCTTCCGTGGTCGTCGACCCTGGCGGTCGATGACCGCCAGGGTCAGAATGACCCCCATGGTCTCTCCAGCTCCTCTACCTTTTTGGCTATGTCAACTTTTCTAAGGCATCTGTCTCTTCAAGGATGGGGAGGCGTTTGGGTGGTCTTACAACCTAGATAAGCACAACTGTGCTAGGAGGTTCTTAAAGAGATCCAGGGAGACACACCTGACATATTGTGTGTTTGTTTAGAAACTCCTTGGGGTGAAAGCTAATATTTCTATATTGTTTACTGCTGGTCTGTTGGGTGCAATAAGGAGTCAGCGGTGCTTGAATATTTAAATGCTCATATAGCCACATTACCTTCCAAAGCCAGGAAGATTGTGGGGGGAGACTTAAATTGTCAATTTGATCCATTGAGTTTAGGGCTCCAAACCCTATTGACAGATGAGGATATTCTATGGCGAATACCACCTTAAGAGATTGCTCCCAGTAAGAAATGGTCAGCATCTGCAGTCAAAATTAATGCATTTATTTTAAGCCAAGCTCTCTGAGCATTCAATGGCAGAACCAGGTCCAATAAGGAGGGTCTCCATACTTTCAACTGTATTAATGCCACTAGCCTTATTGATGACATTTTGTTAGATATTCAATTATGGGCGAAGCTTGATGACATGGCAGTGATTCAACAAGTGGATAGCGACCACAATGTCCTAGCACTCACACTTCATTTAATTCTTATAGGGCATGTTGATAATTGAGGGTCTCATTTTTATTGTAGTTTAAGGGTGTCCAGCAATAGATGTAGAATTAAATGGAGTAATCTGGAGACTTCAGTGGTGACTATTAGACAGATCTATAGGCTGGTAGCAGATGAAATTGAAATGGAGGGGATGGTGTCTGTTTTCTCTGAGGGTGATTCTGCTGGATAGTTGAGGCAAATCATAGAGATCCACTAAGGGATGTTTGATAAATTGAGAAACCTTTTATGGGTTGAGGTGGTTGCAAAATGCTAAAAGGAAGTGTCCAGAGGCTTGGTATAATAACCTCTGCAAAGAAGCCAAGTCCTCCATGTTTGTAGCCATAAAGTCTAAAGATGGAGCACTAATGTTAGCTGCAAGGAGTGCCGATAAAAGGGCCCTTTATACAGCCAAAAAGAATTGGCGGAGGGAGAGGTGGGTGAAGTTGTTAACAGCCACCAAACAGAAAGATCACCAACCGTTGTGGAACTTAGATTCGTTTGAAGATAGTTGCAGGCTCCAACCGACTGATAGTTATATATATCACATTTTTCAAGTCTACATGTGTATCGGAACTACTGATAACCCCCAATGGTGACTTGGCCAGACAGGGGGTATAGGGACATTCTGTTTCCTAGATTGCTAGGAGGTCAGGAGATGGTCCCGATGCAACCAGATTGACATCCTTGCACCAGGGCCTCACTGGTCTGGTTTGGAAATCTCAGCCCAAGAAGTATCTGTAGCTATCAATGGCACTGTGTAGTGAATCCTAGTTTGTTTTAATAGGAGTTAGCTTAGCCTTTGGCTTGCAGACTTGTGGCCCCGTCACATAGTGACTTTTAGCCTACTTAGCTTGCTCTGTTTTAGCCCATTTAATCATTTAATTCATCTAAGATGGCTGCCTTGTTTATAGTTAGGCCACTTGTTATGCTTTGCATTATCAGTGCCACCGCGCCAAGGCGTCAAGATCAAGTGACAAAGACAAACAAACAGTAGGTGTTCACACTTAGGGACTTTCCCTCTCTATACTTTCGAGGGATTTGTTTATAATAATGGCTGTCCCAAGCATGTCTGTTATATACTGTTTGAGAACACACCTACGTCAGGGGTCCTGGTAGATCTGTATAAATACATCACACTTTAGACAGATAATCAGAGGGATTCCGACCAGAGGGCATCGCCACCATCGCTGATATCGATGCTGCACGTCGTCTTGACGCTGACCCAGTCTTCGTGTCCCTGTGTCTGAGATAGAGACCTCATTCCAAGGTAACGAGGTTTGGGGGCTCCTCTCATGGACATGGCATTGGCAGATTAGGGTTAACAAACTCAGATCTCCTTTAGGTAGGAGGTTAGGCCTATCATATTAGGGTATTAGGGCATATTACACCTCTTATGTCTCTACATGCTATTGCAAGATGGTGGGGGTCTTTGTAATAATGACTCTCGTCTTCACAATTTTGTTTCTTGCACTGTTCATTATCCTAATCATTGCTGCCCATGAAACATATCACAAATTGCAGTTGTGTTAAATAAAAACTATTGAAACTTTACTGCATCTTTGTTCTTGCCTGTGTTTGAATGAGACATAATGTATCTGTGAGAAAGGGGTAATCTCTGTTTAACCACAACACTCCCTGAGATGTCTTACTCTCGAAATCATGTGTAAAGGCTGCCACAAATCAACTTTTACTATTGTGTTTTTGGTGAGGTGCTGCTAGTGAGCTGGTAAGGTTGGGACGACAGTTGTGACTTGTTGTAGGATAGGCATAGTCACCAACAAACAAAAGTACTGTCATCCTTAAACCAGCAGTCCAAACTACGACAACTGTTTCCAATCAAGCACCAGGTTTGGACAAAGTCCCTGTGGATCTGTTCAAGAATGAAATTGAAGTATGGAGTTCTTATTTTGCTTTCTTGTTTACAGCTTTATTGAAAGGGACTTCACTTCCCCCGACCTGGGCTGGGCCAGAAATCATTCTTATCCACAAGAAGAGTCCTCATGAACATTCAGCCAATTGGAGACCCATGAGCCTCCTCGATAGTTCACAAAAGCTCTTTTGTAGAGTTAATCTTGGTAGATTGCAGGAATTCATGGTAGAAAAAGACATTCTGGGCCTGATTCCAACCGCCGCCCGCCAGGAGGGAACCGGCATTTGGCCGCCATGCGGCCAAAATACCGCTTCCCTCATTCCGACATTCCCGCTGGGCCGGCGGGAGCTAACCAAGTTAGCGCCGGCCGGCCCAGCGGGAATGGGGGCCGCAACACAGGAGCCGGCTCCGAACGGAGCCGGCGGTGTTGCAGCGGTGCGACGGGTGCAGTTGCACCTGTCGCGCTTTTCACTGTCTGCTAGGCAGACAGTGAGAAGCTTCATGGGGCCCTGATAGGGGGCCCCTGCACTGCCCATGCCAGTGGCATGGGCAGTGCAGGGGCCCCCAGGGGCCCCAGGAAACCCCTTACCGCCAGAAACAGGCTGGCGGTAAGGGGGTCAGAATCCCCAGGGCAGCGCTGCTTGCAGCGCTGCCCTGGCGGATTCGTCCAGCCGGGTCAAAAATGGCGGGAAACCGCCGGCCCCGGTTTTCTGAGCGCGGCTTTACCGCCGCACTCAGAATGGGCATGGAAGCACCGCCAGCCTGTTGGCGGTGCTTCCGTCATTCGTGGCCCTGGCGGTCTTGGACCGCCAGGGTCAGAATGACCCCCTCTGTCTCCATTGCATGTGTGTTTTCAGGAAGCCATTAGCAGGATTGACCAGAGTTTTAGTCTCCAGTTATTATAATGGAACGCAATTACCATACGGGGGTGGATGCCTGTATGTTGTGTTTGTACACCTCCATTCCGCCTTTGATTTGGTTTCCAGGCCATCTTTATGGCTGGTTTTGCAAGAACTTGGGGTACCTTGCTATCATCGAGATATTGTGAGTCTGCATAATAACAACTATGCTCATGTCAGGTCTGGGCAGGCTCGTGAGTTGACTGCCCCGTTCCCAGTAAGTAGAGGGATAAGGCAGGGGTGCATCCTTGCCTGTACACTTTTTTCACTTTATATTAATGGTCTTATTGATTATCTGTATCAGTGTGAAAATGATGCCCCTATGTTAGTAAATATGAGGATTCTGGCCCGCATGTTTGGTGATGATACCCTTGGTTAGACTTTTCATCCTTGGCGTGGCCTCCCTTAACTTTTTGCCTCTGTTTCCCAGGTTGTTGATGTGTGCTGGACTCTGTTTTTGCTGTTTTTGTTACTCTGGGCACTTTACCACTGCTAACCACTGCTAAAGTGCAAGTTCTCCTATGCAAAATGTGTATGTAATTGGTTCATACATGATTGGCATATTTGATTTACTAGTAAGTCACTTGTACAGTGCACTAGAGGTGCCCAGGGCCTGTAAATCAAATGCTACTAGTGGGCCTGCAGCACTGGTTATGCCGCCCACATTAGTAGCTCTGTAAACATGGCTCAGACCTGCCACTGCAGTGCCTGTGTGTGAAGTTTTAAACTGTAAATTCGACTTGGCAAGTGTACCCACTTGCCAGGCCTAAACCTTCCCTTTTCTTACATGTAAGGTACCTTAAGGTAGGCCCTAGGCAGGGTGCAGTGTATAGTTAAGGTAGGACATATAGGCCCTCATTCCAACCCTGGTGGTAAATGCCGCCTACCGCCGTGCCGACGGCCGCCAACATACCGTGACCGCAGCGGTATTCGGCTAAGGGTATTACGACCCACACTAAGAAATCCGCCTCTATACAGACACCCACACAAGTCCGCCAGACCAAAGGTCAGTGATAAACTGGCGGTACCAAAACCCACACTGTTATACCAACAGGAATACGCCCACAGTATCATGACCCACGAATCACCGCAGCAGTCTTTCAATCGCAGTAAACCATCGGCGATACACACTGCCGCGCTCAAAATATACACACACTTAAAAGACACCACCACATTGGACAATTCAAACTACACACACCTGACACATACACACACCACACCCCCACACCACTATAAAACACACACACACATTATCCACAACCCCTTACAATGAAAAAAACGATAGCAAGCAGAGAGAGACAAGCCAGGAGCACCCACTCAGTCAGAGGCACAATACATCATCACCCATACACCATCTACGCACCTCACAACACAACACCCCACACATCACCCCACACATCCTCACACATACCACTTACACCACATCCATGGCACCCCAAAGATACCCCAGGTTTTCAGAGGAGGAGCTAAGGGTCATGGTGGAGGAAATCATCTGGGTAGAGCCACAGCTATTCGGATCACAGGTGCAGCAGACGTCCATTGCAAGGAAGATGGAGCTATGGCGGAGGATCGTGGACAGGGCCAATGCCGTGGGACAGCACCCCAGAACTAAGGATGACATCAGGAAGAGGTGGAACAACCTACAGGGGAAGTTACGTTCTGTGGTTGCAAGACACCAGGTAGCCGTACAGAGGACTGCCGATGGACCTCCACCTCCTCCCTCACAACTTACAACATGGGAGGAGCAAGTCTTGGCAATAATGCATCCTGAGGGCCTTGCAGGAGTAGCAGGGGGACTGTACTCTGGTAAGTCAAATCTTTACTACTATATCCCCCCACCCTACCTGCATGCCATCACAAACTCCTACCCATACCCTCACCCCCATCACTCCACCACCTCACACATACCCCACTATCACATCCCACCCATCCCAAGCCCTGCATGTAACACCAGTGCATGGACCTCCATCACAGGCCTGCATGGACACCCATCATCACAGCATGCCCAGTAGAGAGACTCACTCAGCCCACAAAATCACCACGCACACAAGGCAAAGCTGACAGGGAAATCACAATCATACACGGAAACACACCCATGCACAAGATGGCACATGCAGATACAATAACACTGCTGTTGCATCCCCACAGGACCCCTACTCAATGTCACCAGAGAGGAGGTGCCAGCTACATCCAGTCTCCCCCCAGAACCCCAGAAGAGGCCCACAGTGACGACAGCAGCTCTGCACACCTTGATCAGGATGACCAACCTGGCCCATCAGGGACCCCTGGACAGTTGGTTACCCTGCCACAGTCCCAACCCACCACAGAGCCTCCCCCATCAGGAAACACCAGCACAGCACCCACCCAGTGGGCCCATGCCACTGTCCCCAGTACACGTCAATCAGCAGTGTGTCCACCACTACAGGGACCCCAGGCAACCCCACAAACCCAGGACAATCAGGGACCTGGGGTCAGTGGCAGTGGGCACACAGTTCAGGGGACAGAGGCACAGGACAACAGGGAAGCTGGGAGGATTGCTGTGCGACAGGGGAAGGACAGGCCCAGGGAACCAACTCTCCAGGAGTCACTCTCCAACATCCTGGGAGCATACCACCATTCCCAGGAGACCATGGGCCAGATACTGTACAAGTTGCAGGAGACCCAGCGGCTGCAGGAGGGACAGTACCAGGGGATCAGGGAGGACCTCAAAAACATCTACACCATCCTGGTCACCATTGCAGGGGTGCTGGCTGACATGGGCAAGACCGAAGAACAGCCCTCCACCTCCGCCGGCGCTAGTGGACAGGAGGCCCAGCCACAGGACCAACAGGCCACCAGCACCCCACCCCCTGCAGAAGGAGAACCACCCCGCAAACGGTCCCTGCAATCCAGGCAAAAGCCAGAGAACATTGGCAAGACCCCCACCAGGAAATAAGACTCTCCTGATTGTCACCTTTCTGTCCCACTCTGTCACCCTGTCCACCTTGAACTGCCATTACTCCCCTTCCTATACCCCATTGGACAATGCACCTGTGATACCAAGAGACTGGACTCTACCCTGGACTTTCCTCCACCATCACCCCAGCCCATTGCACATCCCTCTCTACTTATGAGCAATTAAATAAAGCACTTGGAATCTGTCAAATGGTTTAAATATTTATTAGTTCAACATTATCAAAGCATTGCAAGTCATATGTACAGTTAAATATACTTTGGAATGACCTTTGGTGGGCAGCAGTGCACATAGCAGGAGCCAGAGTGGGCCACAGAGATCTGAAAATAGAGATGCCAAAGGGTACAGTAAGTGGCAATAGACATAGGGAAATCAGGCTGCCATGTACAATGTCCAACCGAAAACTGAAAAGTTAAGTGAAGTTACAGTGTCTTACCTGTGTGTCACTGGAAGTACTGCTGTATTATATTACTTCTGTTGTCAACATCTTCTTCCTCTGCCTCCTCTTCCTCACTGTCCACAAGCTCCACCGCTGCCACAAGACCATCTCCAGGCTCATCTTCCTGCAGAAAAGGCACCTGGCGTCTCAGGGCCAGGTTGTGCAACATGCAACGATGATCTGGCACACCTTTTTGGGTGAGTAGTACAGAGATCCACTTGTCAGATGGATGCACCGGAACTTGGCCTTCAGGAGGCCGAAGGTCTTTTCAATAATCCTCCTTGTACGCCCATGTGCCTCATTGTAACGTTCCTCTGCCCTTGTCCTGGCATTCCTCACTGGGGTCAGTAGCCATGAGAGGTTGGGGTAAAAACAGTCACCTGCAAATATTGAGGGATACCTGTTAGACACACACACTAACCCTTAGGGACAACCCCATACCCAAACATCTACTTATACTGTGTGGGGGCTTTGAGCTCACCTATTAGCCACACCCAGTGCCTCTGGAGTTGGCCCATCACATGTGGGATGCTGCTATTCCTCAAGATGAAGGCGTCATGCACAGAGCCAGGATATTTGGCATTCACATGGGAGATGTACTGCTCCACCAAACACACCATCTGCACATTCATAGAGTGATAGCTTTTTCTATACTTGTTCATTTCTTGGGGATATGCCCCTGGGCATAAAAGTCAGCTTTCACTGTGGCCAAATCATCCACCTGGGGGAATATGATGTAGCTGCGCATGTGTTTCAGCAGGGCTGACAACACTCTGGTCAACATGTTGAAGAACATTGGCTGAGAAATCCCTAATGCAAGGCCACTGTTGTTTGGAAGGAACCACTTGCCAGGAAATGGAGCACTGACAGGACCTGCACTAGAGGGGGGATACCTGTGTGCTGGCGGATAGCTGACATCAGGTCTGGCTCCAATTGGGCACACAGTTCTTGGATTGTGGCCCGATCAAGTCTGTAGGTTAGGATAATATGTCTGTCCTCCATTGTCGCAAGGTCCACCAGGGGTCTGTACACCGGAGGATGTCGCCATCTCATATTCAGCCTCAGCGGTTGAAGCCTATGGAAGAAAACGGTGAGCAGAGGGTCATATTCACACATCTATTGCACTAATGATGATTTTTTTCCTTTACAGAACCAGTATGTGAATCTGGCAGCCAGTTGCTGTGCCAGTGTCTGCTGTGACGCAGTTAGGTGCCATGCCTTGTGCCCCCCTGAAATGCCGGCTGCCTGACCTGTGAGGAGGGACAAGTGGAAATTAGGTAATTCCGCTAGCGTTGTTTCCGTCGAAGACCACCGCACAACTTTGCATTGGTTATCATAGGGCCCTATGGGTTCAAGGAGCCAATGGCGATGTACGTCGGCGGTAACGGTGCGCACCGCCGCGGACGTGACCGCCATTTCCTATCTGTTCACTCACTTGCTACCTGACCTTCAACAGGAGAGGACCTACACTTCAAGTGCTGCTGTGACCTGTGTCTGGAAGCGAAAATGGCTCATGTGTCTGGGGAAAGGGCCCCTGCCTTCACTGCGGAGGAGTTGGAGAAACTGGTGGTTGGGGTGCTACCCCAGTACACGTTACTCTACGGTCCTCCACACAAACAGGTGAGTACACTGTGAGTATGATGCGTGGGCCATGAATGTATTGGGTGCTGTGTGTGTAAGCCACATGTAGGGGGGTCTGGGGGCTCCTGGGCAGAGTGCTGCATGTATAGTGGTCAATCTATGTGGTATGGGGATGGGAGGGATATGGTGGGCCATGAGGATGACAGTCGGGCGGTATGATTAATACCTTTTCTGCTGTCTTTTCCCTGCAGGTCAGCGCCCCCCAGAAAAAGGGTATTTGGCGTGCCATCGCCAAGGAGGTGTGGACCCTGGGGGTCTTTGACAGGCAGAGCACCCATTGCCGCAAAAGGTGGGAGGACCTGCGCTGCTGGGCAAAGAAGACGGCGGAGGCCCAGTTGGGGCTGGCCTCCCAACGAGGAAGGGGTGCTGTTAGAAATGGGGTCTTTGGTTGACAGTCAGGTTACCCCCAGTTCAAGCAAGGATCCTCACTCTAGTCAGGGTAAAAGAGAATCACCCTCAGCTAACCCCTGCATGCCTCCTTGGTAGTTTGGCAGAGCAGTAGGCTTAACTTCAGAGTGCTAGGTATAAAGTATTTGTACCAACACACACAGTAACTTAAGGAAAACACTACAAAATGACACAACACAGGTTTAGAAAAATTGGAAATAGTTATCTAACCAAAACAAGACCAAAACGACAAAAATACACAATACACAAGTCAAGTTATCAATTAAAAATCAAAAAGAGTCTTTAAGTAGTTTTAAACACATGCTAGCGCTGCTAGAGTGAAAATTTACCTGGTGCGGTCAAAAACAACCCCGTACGGGCGGGTGGGTGTCAAAAAGGGCTTGCGATGCATCGATATCACTCACGAGCGAGACCTTGAGTTGTTTCCCCCTTCTGCCGAGTCGGCGTACGTCAGTTCTTCTCTCCGCAGGAGAGCGATGCATCGATTCAGTCCACACATGCATCCAGGCAGGCCTTGCGTTGTTTTTGCACGCAAAACAATGGTTCGCATCAGAAATCCAGCTGCACGATGATCCGAAAACCACATAGCGCGGGTTGCGATCTCCCAGCCTCCGTCAGCGATGCTGCGCTTTGTTTCTCCAGCTTTGTGCGCCGATTCTTTGGTCACGTTGCCAGCGAGCGTCGATTCTCAGCCGCGGAGCCGGTGGCGTGTCGTTTCTTCAGCCGCAGATCGGAGTTGTGTCAATTTTTTCCCCGCACAGTGCTCTGTCCGTGGATTTCTTCCTTTTAGGCTGCCAGCTTCTCCTTTTAGGGTCCCAGGAACTGGATGGGCACCACAGGGCAGAGTAGGAGTCTCTCCAGAGACTCCAGGTGCTGGCAGAGAGAAGTCTTTGCTGTCCCTGAGACTTCAAATAACAGGAGGCAAGCTCTAAATCAAACCCTTGGAGATTTATTCTCAAGATAGAAGGCATACAAAGTCCAGTCTTTGCCCTCTTACTCTGGCAGAAGCAGCAACTGCAGGATAGCTCCACAAAGCACAGTCACAGGCAGGGCAGCTCTTCTTCCTTAGCTCTTCTCCAGGCAGAGGTTCCTCTTGTTTCCAGAAGTGTTTCTAAAGTCTGTGGTTTTGGGTGCCCTTCTTAGACCCAATTTCTCCTTTGAAGTAGGACTACTTCAAAGTAAAGTCTCTTTTGAATGTGAAATCCTGCCTTGCCCTGGCCAGGCCCCAGACACTCACCAGGGGGTTGGAGACTGCATTGTGTGAGGGCAGTCACAGCCCTTTCAGGTGTGAGTGACCACTCCTCCCCTCCCTTCTAGTACAGATGGCTCATCAGGATATGCAGGTTACACCCCAGCTCCCTTTGTGTCACTGTCTAGTGTGAGGTGCAACCAGCCCAACTGTCAAACTGACCCAGACAGGGAATCCACAAACAGGCAGAGTCACTGAGATGGTATAAGCAAGAAAATGCTCACTTTCTAAAAGTGGCATTTTCAAACACCGAATCTCAAAATCAACTTTACTAAACAATGTATTTTTAAATTGTGAGCTCAGAGACCCCAAACTCCACATGTCCATCCACTCTCAAAGGGAATCTACACTTTAATCAGATTTAAAAGTAGCCCCCATGTTAACCTTTGAGAAGGACCGGCCTTGTAACAGTGAAAAACAAATTTAGCAATATTTCACTGTAAGGACATGTAAACCACATTCCTGTATGTCCTACCTGAACCATACACTGCACCCTGCCCTTGTGGCTACCTAGGACATACCGTAGAGGTGTCTGACATGTAAGAAAAGGGAAGGTTCAGGCCTGGAAAGTGGGTACACTTGCAAAGTCGAATTTACAGTTAAAACTGCACACACAGACACTGCAGTGGCAGGTCTGAGACATGATTACAGAGCTACTTATGTGGGTGGCACAACCAGTGCTGCAGGCCCACTAGTAGCATTTGATTTACGGGCCCTCGGCACCTCTAGTGTACTGTACTAGGGACTTACTAATAAATCAAATATGCCAATCATATAAGCCAATTACATACACATTTTGTGAAGGAGCACTTGCACTTCAGCACTGGTTAGCAGTGGTAAAGTACCCAGAGTAAGAAAAACAGTAAAATCAGAGTCCAGCACACATCAACAACCTGGGGAACAGAGGCAAAAAGTTAAGGGAGACCACGCCAAGGATGAAAAGTCTAACAGGTGCCCGTCGCACCATGACCCCCCTGATTTTCCGCATCCTGGCAGTGGCCTATCCGGAGTTGGATGAGCGCATGAAGGCATCACAGCAGCCACAAGGGGGTGAGTACAGATTCTGAATCATGACTTTGCGCACGTTAAGAGTTACCAGGGTGGAGGATGTGGGCTATGTGTGCCCCTAGGCCAGGGCGAAGATGGCAGGGTAGGTCCCTTGTTGGACAGGCTCTGAAGCACTCCTACCCCAATAGTGTTAGTGGGCATCTACTACTGGGCAGGGTCCTGTGGGTTTCAGTTGTGCAGCTAATGGCGGTAGGCATTGTACCGCATGGGCTGGTGACTATCTGAGTAACTGGTAGTGCAGGGTCTAGTGCATAGGGCTGCTCCTTGTGTGTTGTGTACGCCAACGGTAGTGGTGTTGCTGGCATTGACCAAGTGTTTCCACTGTCTCTCCCCCCCTTTTTGTTTTGTCACCCTGTCCTTGTCTGCATTAGCATCATCTGGCAGAGGAGCAGAGGCACCAGCGAAGGAGGGAGCTGCATCCCACATGGGCCTGGAGGCCGAATCCATCGAGGGTGAGGGCACCAATGGGACAGAGGGCGAGGAGAGCACCACAATGGGGACAGGAGGGGAGACCACAGACAGCGACTCCTCCTCCGATGGAAGCTCCCTGGTGGTGGCGGACACCTCTGTGCCCACCCCCCATTGTGTTTCCCATGCCCGCTCACCCAGGAGGGTGGGCGACATCTCCTTGGCCCCAGGCACCTCAGGCCCTGCCCCAGTCAGCCCTGCTACCCTCAGTGAGGAGGCTATTGACCTCTTGAGATCCCTCACTGTTGGGCAGCCAACCAAACTGAATGCCATCCAGGGTGTCGAGAGGCATTTGCAACAAACAAATGCATACCTGGAGGGCATTCACTCTGGCGTTGCAGCCCAACAGAGAGCATTTCAGGTTCTGGCCTCAGCACTGATGGCAGCCCATGTACCTGTCTCTAGCCTCCTCCCTCCAACTTCCTCTACCCAGACCCAATCCCCTCAACCCCAGCCTATCCCAAGCGCACCTTCAGACCAGCATTCACCCAAATCAACACACAGAAGTGGCTCAGGCAAACACAAGCACCACACTTCATCTCACAGGCACTCACACAAGCACCATCCCCATGCAGACACACCAACATCCACTGCCTCCACTGTGTCCCCCTCCTCCTCATCGTCCACCTCCCTCCCAGTAGCATCATCACCCACACCTCATGCACTACATCCTCATCCACTACCTCCATCACCAGCATGCCCATCACAACACAACCCTCACGGGCAGTCACCACCCCCACATCCATGCACACGTCCCCCTTGACACCTCTCAGTGTGTCTGTGACCCCTCGTCCCAAAGTACACAAACGCAAGCACCCACCCACCCAACAGCCATCCACCTCACAACAGCATCCAGCCCAGGCACCTGCACCCAAACTCAGCAAACAGACACCTCCTACAACCACTCCCTCTTCCTCCACTCCCAAACCCTCTCGCTCTTCCCACCCCAGTGTCTCTAAGAAGCTTTTCCTGGCAAACATTGACCTCTTCCCTACCCCTCCGCCCCCGTCCTTCCCCTCATGCCAGGGTGTCCAGAACCCAGGCCAGCACCTCAGCCACCAAGTCGACGTCCGCTGTGGTACCTGCAACTCACAGAAGCTGAAAGGGGGCACCCATCAGCCCAGCCAGTGTGCCACCAACCCCTGCAAAGGACAAAACCATTCCGCCACCTGCCAAAGTGAAGAGGGGGACAGCATGCAGCAAGGGCAAGGAGCACGAACCACCCAGCAGTGCCTCCTCAAAAACTCCTGCTGCCAGACCCAAGGTCACACCACCATCTGCCAAGGTGAGGAAGGGGCAGAAAACACCAGGCAAGGCACTTCAGCCGGCGGAGGCTGTAGGTGAAGGCCTGGTGGCTACCATTACAACCGCCAGCCCCGCCACCTGCACTTCGGCCAGCCCCGCCGCTAGCACAGCCACCTGCACTGCCACCTGCACCGCCGCTAGCACCACTACTGTCAGCAGCAGCAGCCCCAGTGGGAAGCCGTCCGAGGCTGAGGGAGAAGGGCTGGAGCCTCCCTCCACCACTGGCAGCACCTGCAACACGGCCAGCACCGCCACCTGCACCGCCGATTGCACCGCCGCAGGCCCCGCCACCTGCACCACTGACAGTAGGACCACTACCAGCAGCAGCAGCCCCAGTGGGCAGCCATCCAAGGCTCCAGGAGAAGGGCTGGAGCCTCCCACCACCACTACAGCACCCCCACCAGCACAGCACTACCACCAGTTTGCAGCCTTAGCCGCCGCAGAATGGAGTATAGCCCTGCCTCCATGGACTATCATGCAACCTGTTCCCTGCAAATCGCGTGCCTCAGACACCCAGGTGAGAGACTGTGACCTTGCACCATCCAGGATGAAGCACACTGGGCACAAAGCCCCCACCAGAACCAGTGGAAGAAGGCATCCACTCACCCCCTGCTTGGCAGGATGAAGCACACTGGGCACAAAGCCCCCTCCAGAACCAGTGGAGATATGCATCCACTCACCCTATCCTTGGCAGGATGAAGCACACTGGGCACAAGGCCCACTCCAGGACCAGTGGAAGAAGCCATCCACTTGGAAAACTATGGCCTTGCACTCCCCAGGATCAAGCAGTTGGCAAACCACCCACTTGAGAGACTTGTGAGACTGTGGCCTTGCTCTCCCCAGGACCAAGCAGTGGGCAAACCACCTACTAGAGAGACTGTGGCCTTGCACTCCCCAGGACCAAGCAGTGGGCATGGAGCCCCCTCGAGGAGCAGTGGTGTTATTCCATCTTCCGGCTGAGGTGCCCCTCTTCCCCATCCCCCTGAGGTGCCTGTGTGTTTTCGACCTGATGCCCCTGCAGTGTGCTCTCCGTATTGATTTTTGGCCCAATGGCCCACGGACATTTTGAATGGACAATGTACAGTCTTATGTACATATTGTATATTTTTGTAACTACTGTTTTTCTATTTATTCCGTATATCTGCCTATTTCTAAAATATCACAGTTTAACTCAATTCCTTTTGTTCTCGCGTTCTTCCAGGCGGTTACGGGTTGTTGATGCATGTGTTTGTGCGTATGGTGTTGTGGGTGAGGGTAGGGTGGGGGTGTTGTGTGTTGCGTGTGTGTGTCACTCTCTTTTTCCTCCCCATCCCCTGTGTCCTAGGTGCAGTACTCACTGTGGTCATTGCCACCGCCTTTCGTATTCCTAGTAGATGAGGAGGTAGACCAGTATGGGCAGGACCTGCAGCTCGCGCTCCATGGCGTCCTGGTTCTTCGTGAGTGTCAAGAGGTGAGTGATTTCCCTTCCAAGTCCTGTTTCCACTGTGCTTTTGATGGCATTGGTACCGCCCCGGAAAAGCTGTCAGATTGGCAGGTTGTGATGGGGTGGGTGGTACATTGTCTTCCACCTGGCTGTTGGCGTTTACCGCCACGGTGTTTGTTGCTACCTCTGTGGATGTCGGAGTGTTAAAGTGGCTGGCTGTGCTGGTGGTTGCCACCGTGGTCGTGATCCCATTTTTTTTACTGCCGGCCTGTTGGCGGTATTATCGCCACTTTAACACCGACCACCAGGGTTGTAATGAGGGCCAAACGGGTATAAGAAAGGCACCCAAAATCAAAGACTTTAGAACACTTCTGGAAACCAAGAGGAACCTCTACCTGGAGAAGAGCTGAACAGCTGAGGAAGAAGAGCTGCCCTGCCTGTGACTGTGCTTTGTGGCGCTATCCTGTAGTTGCTGCTTCTGCCTGTGCAAAAGGACAAAGTCCAGTCTTAGGCATCCACTCTAGATCCAGTGGGGAATCGCTTTTTCTGACTATTGATTAACGTCCCTATTAGTCACCCTTTAATCCCCCTTAGATTATATCTTGGGGTAAGGACCCCGTCGGATAGATTATGGCTTCGTCCAATCCAATACTGAGGAGGATCTAGGTTTCCCCAGAACTCCAGCAATACTGTGAAGGACTTCAAGAAATCCTTCTCCTTGCGGGCTCTAGTAGTTTACCCTGGATCAAGTTTGTGAAAGCCACTCTGGGGGAGATTGGGTTGGAATGTGTGTGCCCAGACAGAGGCAAACTCATTTTCTAAGTCTATTATTAAAAAGCCTTTTGGCATTTTAAAGACTCCTTTATACCATCCCGGTTCAGTCGAGGTACAATGAGAAATGCCTTTCTCTCAGTTACGGATTCTTTCTATAGAGAAGTTTTTTTTAGATGAGATTGAGCCACCTCCCCCAGCTAGGTGTTTATTTTTGTTATTTCGTTATGGGACCATACCCCTTTATTCTTTCGCAGCAAAATGGACTAAAAACCTGAATACGGCTGACCGGCAATGTCCAGCCTTTGTTGCCCTTGAATAAACCATTGAGCATGTTTTGTTTCTTTGCCTGGCCTATATGGCTAGTAGACATTGTTGGATTCTTCTGGTGTATTAGAGAGCACAAAGTTGCCAATAGGATGCTCAAGACAAAGTTGAACAAGCCTGTGATCTATGCCTTTACTCGCTTTTTGTTGGCCATGTGGAAAGCTAGAGCAAAGATTTGTGCTGCTCATGAGATTTAAGCTAATGTAGTTGCCTAGCATGTGTGATATGATGGACACTCCCGCAACTTATTACAATCTAGTTTATGTGTTCTGGAATTTTTATAATTTGCTGTATTTGTTTTTTGTATTCATTTAATGTAATCCTATAGTTCTAGTTTTGGATGAATTAGGCCCTCATTATGACATTGGCGGTACTGTCAGAATACCGCTGATGCCAAGGGTGCCAGAAGACTGCCGGCGGCCTTCTGGCCGCCACATTATGGACACTGCAAGATTGCCACCACAATAAGGACGGAACTCCTGCAGTAGCCATGCTGGCGGACGGTGGCGCCCTGGTGCTGCTATCTCCAGCACTGCCCCACCAGTGGAACGCCGCCATCCGTATTAGGCCATTACTATGGCCTGGCGGTGTCCTGCTGGTGGGGAGCTGCTGGCAGTGGTAGCGCCCCTTCCCGTTCCCTGCCAGACGATCTTCTCGCCGGACAAGTGAGTGCGTGTTGCATGTCAGTGTGTATGTGTATGTCTCTATGAATGCGTGCCTGAATGCGTGATGGTATGTATGAGTAAATGCGTGCATGGAAGTGTAGGTAAATGGGTGTATGCGTGCTGCGTGTGGGTGTCTGTGTGCGTTTATGGGGAAGGGAGGGTGTGGGTTGATGGGAGCTGTGACTGTAGGAGGGTGGGGGCGATGTGAGTGTGTGTGGCTGTTTGCGTGTATGGCTGGGGGGCAGTTGTGTGGTGGGTGCATGTCTGCGTGTGCATGAATAGGTGTCATGTCTGCAGGTGTGTGAGTGTATGGTGGTGTGTGTGAATGAATCAGGGGTGGGAGGTGTGTGTTTGAATGGGTGGGTGAGGGGGGTGATTAAATGGGGGCGGGACGCTGAGTTTGGATGGGGTGGGTGGAGGGGTTAGGTGCTTTCTGGTGGAGGGGAGCTGGCTACCGGTGACAGGGAAGGAATTCCCTGTCACCGGTAGGCCCTACCGCCATGGTTTTTGTGGCGTTGCCAATGCCACGGAAACCATGGCGGTAGGCTGGCTCATAATGCCGCTGCCGGTACTCTGTGGGCCTCAAGGTCGGAGATGAATATCTCTGGCCCGGCAGTTCATGGCGGAATGAGTGATGATGTGGCGGGTTGGCAGTGGTATATACCGTCAGCCTGTTGGCGGTGATACCACCACATTAACCCCGGTGGTCAAAAGACCGCCAGGGTCATAATGACCTCCTTAGTGTTTAATGATTGCTCTATTTTTGTGTGCAAAGTGTTTATATTTATGTGTACATAGTCCTTGCTTTAACTTATTTATTTATTTATTACGTATGTTTTATTTCTCTGTTTTTTTGTACTTTTATGACTAATAACCAAAATAAAGTTTTGCTTGCTTGCTAATGCTTCAAAAGAAAAAATTAATAACTCCGCCTACCCTCCCAAACTCTGCCATGTTGTTCATTCCCTATCACACTCTCCTATCCCTCTCCATGTTTTACTTACCTCCTCTCACCATCCCATCCTACTGTGTTGTTGATGCACCTCAAAGCATTCTTGCGTTATCTCTCACACTTCATTGCTAACCACCTCCCATCCTTCCATGTGCTTACTGTCCCACACCAAACACTCCATGTATATACTTACCCACTCCCACCCTCACTAATTCTTGCTTGCAACCTCCCGCCCTATCATGTGTTATTCACCCCAAACCTTTCTGTCCCACATAGAAATACCCAAAACTGTCAGACTGCTTGCTTTTTCTAACTGGAAAATAAGCTACAGAAAACATACTATTGTAAACTATAAATCATATGCTTAATAAATAACACATTTTTATGCTTTGCAGTGACACAGAAAAAGTAAGAATATTACATCATTAACTTATTAAAATGAGGAAAACATGATTAGATCTATAAAAGCACAATATAATCTAAAAGATAAATAAATTCAAGCCCTTTCAGGAGCCAATAGAGCCTCCCAAGTTGTACTTTAGTTGTTTTACTTAGCTATTGTAAACTAGTTAATAGTTGGGAAAAAAACAATTTACACTACATCATGGATCTAGGTGATGCATTATGTAAACATATACATTATCTTAATAAAAAAATGTATAGGCATCCTGATTTATATTACCTCATACAATATAATACCATCTACTCAATCAAACTAGGAAACCTATATTATGGTGACACCCTACATTCTATTGACCCTTTATACCTAGATATTACAACTGCTTTAAACACAACAATTAATTTATCTTGAATTCTGGACTAATGCAATGTATTATTGCATATCCTACTTCAATATTTAAAAATACTCAAATCTCCGATATCTTCAATCCACATAACAGAGAAAAACAAGGAATTCCACACACCAATGGAACATGCATTACACTTGAAATAAATATTTTTTAGACATGTGCTATTTTGAAAAACTACCCAAGAGTAATACAAATTCCAAATGAAAATTATGTTGCTGCTGCACTTACTTCTTTTTACATTAATACAATTACAAAAACACTCCAAGTTTCTATGCTAATAAACAAATGAAAAAACTGGAATAGCACTGTAACAAAAATCTACCGCTGTTAAGCTAACACAAATCTAAATACTAACACACAGTTACACCAATACAACAAATAGTAACGGTTTACACTTCAACAACATTACACATACCTAATAGTATAACAACTTCATCACAAACAGCAAGTACAACATACTCCAATAAAAAAAGAAAAAACATTCAACACATCCACATATAGTTTCTACTCCTCTTAAAAGAAATGAAAACATCTAGCATAAGGTTCAATTTCTAAAAAATATCATTATAATAAAACAATTATAAGCATTGACAACAGAACTAACTATGAGCATAGCACTACAAGTACTAATATAAAACAAAAATTGGTGAACACTTTCACAAACAAATACTACTACACTAGAATACATTTGCATAATTTGAAATCAAGTATGGTATAGACATTCCTTAAACATATTACAAACATTAAGGTCCTCATTATGTGTCTGGTGCTCCATGGACCCATGTGTCCCTGCACTGCCCATGCCAAATGCATGGGCAGTGCAGGGGCCTCCCTGGGGCCCACTGCACACCATCTCTGCCAACCATTACATGGCGGTGACACAGCCATGTAATCTCTGGTGGAGAAGAAACTTGTAATCCCCAGGGCAGCGCTGCTTGCAGGGCTTCCCTGGTGGATTAGGACCATCAGCACCGCCAGACTGACGAAAACTCGTAATCTGGCAGTGCTGGCAGTCTGACCGTGGCGCTACTGCCTAGGTCCTACTGTGGCAGTCGGATTGCCACATTGGTGGAAGTCCAACTGCCACTGCGGCCCTGGCGATCTTAAGACTGCCAGAGTCATAATGACCCCCTTAATGATTCTAAAAGTTTCTCTAAAGTCTCTGTCACCAAAGTTTTAGCAAAGTGGTGCAATTCATGTATTTCGTATGCCACAATAACTAGGACAGAAGAACCAAACATGTTCAATTGTTTCAGGCCAGGTTACACAGAGTGGACAATGATCATCTCTAGAATTTGCCACTTGCCCCCAACTAGCTGTAAACGAGGCAAGCAGTAAAGTCCCCTATCTGAATTGAAGATAGAGCTTCCTGGCAATAGGGGGCACTATTTCTTCCAGGAACTGCTCTTTCTGAAAGTTATCTTTTCATATTAGGAAGGCGGAAGTCAGAGGACCTATTTGGCACTGCCCAAAGGCCTTCTTTACCTGCCCTTTAGAGATCGCACTTGCCTCTTCCGGAGAGGTCCACAAGTGGTCAAGCCCAATGTACACTAATGTTGTTCTCACATGCCAAATCCATGGAAGATCACTTGCACCTGAAAGGGACAAGATTTCGTCCACCACCTTCAGGTAGAGGCTGAGTTCTGGATTTGCCCACAGCCTCTGGCAAAACAAGAGGGGTCAAAGCCTGGCTACTTCTGTAATACATTTTACCCCATGTCTGTTCGCAGGAGAAGCAATGATGTACTAATTGGGAGACCAATCAGCTGCCTCATGAAAGGATTTTCAACAAATATTACATAGACTAGAACACATTTGTATAATTTGAAATCAATTATGGAATGGACACTCCTTAAACATATTACAAACATTCAATGTTGGAAGAATGCAATATAACTCCAAATAACACAACTAGATATGTAATGCTTGCTAAGCATACATTATCAAAGACAAAATGCCACTTTGTTCTTTGAAAAATGGAATGACCTTCCCATACATCCCACCACAATTACTTTTACAAGATTTAGAAGTGATATTGGAATGTTACCAAGCGAGTCACTGTTATCATTAACTGGTGCAATAGTCAATGTACCCGCTGATGTAACAATAACTGCTGCAATTTTACCAAGACAAATAAATGATGAAATGACAATTCAAATCAATTTTTTTTAAAATTCATTAGCATACCAAACGTTTACACACTTTTAAAATGTTAGACAAAGTAAAGTGAAGGATACTGCACTATGGCTTGCAACAAACAGCACAAAGTTGCAAGAATATGGAGTAATAGTTAAGCCAAATTGGATCTTTATTCTGCAAGAATTAGCAGATACTACTTACATAACATAAGCAACAGATTCTTTAGACAATTCTGACAACATGAAAGCAGAAAATCTAGAAATCTTATTAACTAATGTGAAATATTACCACTGCCAGCCTCAATATATTATGCTTAGCACCTGCAGGACATAGTACTCCAAGACGTTTATATGAAGAGAAAGAGTCATAATTTCTACATTTTCCTACAATTTCCTGTGAAGAACACAGACATAAGGTGCGACCACCACATTACAACCCGGTGGTCAGGGTTGTAACCAGCCATGGCGGTGTTGAACTCAGCACCGCCTGGCTGATTGCAACCCCACTTTCCGCCAGCCTTTCTGCTGGAAAGCCAGTGCTGGTGGCCATAGGTAGGCCCATGCACTGCCCATGCATTACCCAGCACCGTTGGAATGCGCACTGTCTGCTTTGCAAACAGTACACATTCAGAGGGTGCTGGAGCACAACTATATTGGCCTTGACTTCTTAAGTGAGTTGAGACCAATATTGTAGCACTGTTCCCACCGGGCAGCCCAGAGGGAACCGTGTCCTACAATGTTCCCACTGGTCAGCCGGATGGGAATTTTGTAATATGCTCGGGGGCATCACCGCCATGGCGGTGGCGTTCTCCTCAGGAGTTTGTCGGAACATCCAGTTTGGCAGTCCCAAACTGACAGTAATGCCCATAGTAATCAACAAAGAAAGTTTCCTGTACATTATTGTACCATGTCAACAGGAATTAAGGAACTGACTGAAGAGTTGCAGGGTGAGCTACTAATATTTTCTTTAAGCTGCAAAAATGCATAGTAAACAAATCCAATGTAAGACTTACACTCCTGTACGTAAATATTTCACATATGTTCTCCTAATTACTGCTAAAGATATTAAACAAACACAACTTAGAAAATATTATACATTATAATGAAGGATAAAAAATAAGAAAAACAAACTTGTTCCCTCTTTATCAGCAGCCAAAACTAAATAGCATAATTTAATAAGCATACTAGTAAGAATACAACAACAACAAGAATATACAGAACTATTTCAAAATATGACTTGTAAAAACAAATGCAAGTTAATTCAAGAAGATCCTATTAGACTTTGAAGACATTTTAATATTCAAGTGCAACAATTTTTAATTGCATTTCACTGAAAGACAGTAATACCATGGGAAAAGTTGATGACTTAAGAAAACATGTGGAAACATCCGTCCACCAAACTCCCAACAAGGAGACTGTCACAGTGCTGGCCGTCTCCTCACCAGCCCCGTTACAACTTCCCACTGGGTTGACCAGCAGAAATCAAGGTTTTCTGCTGGTCAGCCCAGTGGGAAAGGTGCAACAGCATTGTTCCCGGCTCATAATTAAGCCGGCGGCAATGCTGCCACACGCAGGGTGCATGAGTGGGTGCATTTCAAGGGTGCTGGGCAGGCGTGTCCCCGCACTGCCCATGCCATAGGCATGGACAATGCAGGTGCCTCCCTGTGGTCCCCTGCATTTGTTCTCCACCAGCATTTTCATGGTGGTGAAACCACCATGAAAATGCTGGTGGAGAACAAGGTTGTAATCAGCAGGGTGGCACTGAGTTCAGCACTGCCCTGGCTGATTACAACCAGGACCGCCATCAGCCCGTTGGGATCTTGGATCCTGGCGGGGACGGCGGTAGGTTGGCGCTGCGACGATCCAACTGACACTGGGAGTCTGCGGTCTTGTGACCGCCAGACTCGTAATGCCCCTATATTTTTAAAAAGAGAACCATCAGAATGCTATACCAACTACAATTACATTTACAAGCTTGGAAAGCAAACATGTATTTACAATGTATATTAGATGCCTATGTTTGTGAAGTATTTATCATATTGTATATCGGTACATCACAAAGAAGCATTAGTAAACTATTATCTTAAGCTGCAAAATAGGTCCACTATAGTTCAAATATTAAAGAACTAAAACACATAGGAACAACATTTACAGTACAGAAATAAGTGTACAGGAAGCTATTTACCACCTTCTGCAAATACCATTAACAAAAGTTCAAGATCAATTATATTTGCAACTACTAACCCACCAGAGAAAGCACATTTAATGGATGACTTGGAAACCATACATTCTTTACCAGATTAATCAACTGACATCAAATGACAATATTATAGTCAAATACAGCAGGGAACCAAAAACATTATAACAATGTATATTAGCAGATTATGCATCCTGTGTCAACCACATTCCAAAAAAGAGGAAAAAATGACAACAGAAATGTACTTCACAAAACTAATTTTAGTTCAGGTGCAGAAGAATTAGAAATAATACCCTACAACACAGATCCTAACAATGCACCCATACAAACAACACACAATTCACAATCAAGACAACATAACAACATTATACCCTTCTGCAGATTTAACAAAGAAAATGAGAGTGAAAGTAATTATCAAAATGTATGAATGCTTTACTCCCCCACTAAGGGAGCAACACAAAATTATTGGCAATAACACATATTATGAATGATATATGCAAGTTAATATCCTCCTTTGTCACTGGTAATAAGCAAAATTAAACTTAATTAGCAGATTTAAAACAACAAAAACAAATTAATGATGAACAAAATGCTTATGATATCAGATATCAGGTATCAGAAGTGATAGTACAGAAACAAACATCACAAACTCTTTTTTACCCCATGAACACTACTTTGACGTAATGCGTAAATTGACCATAGAACAAAGAAGCTTTATATACCATCATTCACCATTGTTCAAAATAAAAGACATTCCGTGCTATGCATTCTGTTTTGGTGACGCAGGAGTTGGGAAACGTTTTCCAATTATTCCTCTTTATCAAACTCTATTACACTATTATAATACAGAAACTGGGGAAAACCCCAACAATATGTATATTACTTACTGCTCCAACTGGAAAAGCAGCACATATTAATAAAGAAACACTACATAGCACACTCAAAATTCCAGCATGACACGGTTTCATATATAAACCACTATCACGTGAACAAAGAACTATTCTTCAAAAGTAACTAATGCATCAAAAAGTGGTAAAAATTCATGAAATGTCAATGGAAGGTGAAAATATGTTCAATTTTATATAATTTTTAAATAACAGACTACAAGAGATAATAACATCAAATCTGCCTTGTGTTGAGAATTAAATTTAATGAATTAAATTCCTTATCTGATTCAAACATTTTTGAAGACTTAAAATACTCTCACGGACCTCTTAGTACCAACTTATAGACAACACACTTCAAACTGTTTCACCTAACGAAAACTATGAGAACAAAATTCCCTTCCTTTTGAACAATTACAAAAAGATTGTGAGAAGGAAAACTTACAAGTAAAAAAAGTACAATGAATCATGTTAAATAATAGTAAATACAATTAATAATGAAGTTATAATGCAACATATCAAACAATGGTCACTTTCAACTATTACAACAAATAACACCGTGGCTTCTAATCTCACAGAACGAGTGAAACAAAAAATATTAGAAAAATTAGAAAATGATCCAAGTAAAACTATGTTATGATCTAACTTGTAATATAGCAATCAATGGTGGAGTTATTATTGGAGCATCAAAAATAGTTGCATTTGAAAATAAACATTAACAATACACCAACAATTTAGTTCAATGTGATAATCAAATGTTTGGTAAAATTAGAAGGCAACATAGTCAACACTTCTATCATCCTTCAGTTCGACACCAATACAACCAATTTTTAGACAATTCCCCCCCAAATTTTTTTACTGCTTTTATACATTAAAATTCCCCTTGTGACAATCATCAGCCAAAACAATACATAGAACCAAAGGCAACAGACCTGTGGGGAACAGGGAGGAACAAACCCCTGCAACACTTGGTATTTCATTCACTGTTTACACTTGGCACGGCAAGAGGGCAAATGACCTGGATATATAAGACACTGACCGACATGGGACACCCTTAAACATGCTTAAAGCCCAATGGGAGAGGTTATTGGGCACAAAATAGTAGACGCAGACTGGGTAAACATGCTTGCCTATCCCCAGAAGGTGCCCTGTAACACACGTTTAAAATATATCCAATTCAATTATCTACATATGATGTACCTCAGCCCCCACAGGCTTGAGGTGATCTATGGAGGAGATGCTAAATGTTGCCCAAAATGCCAGACACAATATGCTGACTTCAAACACATGGTTTGGGATTGCTCCACATTCCAACCCTTCTGGGATGCAGTCTTAAAACGTTTGGTGGAAAAGATTGGAAGAGCACCGCCATGAACGTTGAAAGAGTGTTTGTTGGGATGCTTTCCCAGGCCGGTGAGACACAAGGTGGGCACAAGGTTCATAGACTTGACCCTTAATCCAGCCAAATGCATGATTTCAATGGCTTGGAAATCCCACTAAGTGCTGGCGGCCACTACCTAGGTGAGAGATGTTTCTGCCTGGTCTGGGGCTGAGGAGAGAGCCCTCCAAAGGGAGGACACTAAAGGCCTCAGGAAACAACCGCTGGCAGAGCTATGGCAGGACATATTGAATAACTGGGACACCCCAACTGACCTACTGGTAAATAGTGAACCAACCACAACAGACGATGAAGACACCAGTAGTAGGCATACCCTAGATTAGACTTAATTTAGCAACCAGACTGCCCTGACCAAGAGCAGAAATTGGGGACAAATGAAGGTAGTATTACACACAACCACGCCCCTCTTTTACCCTATATTTGGAGATACTGTAGTCCTAAGAGACAAAAGCGGGCCCACCTTAGTGCTCAGCCTATATTGCCCTCCAGTCACAATAGCTAATGCAGGTCTGGCCTGGCAGTTCGGGCTGGACTGTTCCCATGAGGAACAGGGTCAAGACTGATTTGCATACGGCTGGGTCCGAACTGGGGTGGCATGGTGAGCAAAAGAACGATGGATTAAACCCAGATCTGTGACTGGGGGTGAGTGTTTGCATTGTCAGCACTCCGTCCATCATCCTTTTGTGTTACTAATGTTGCCCTAAGTGGGAAGGGTATGCCCAGACGTGGGTCCCTTGCTCACTGTGCCACTGGAATCAAGCTAGCCTGGCTGAAGAAGGGTGATACCCTGAAACCGGTCCCAGGATGCTTGTTCCCGGTCCAGGGAGGACCTGGCCTGGCAGTTCGGGCTGGACTGTTCCCATGAGGAACAGGGTCAAGACTGATTTGCATACGGCTGGGTCCGAACTGGGGTGGCATGGTGAGCGAAAGAACGATGGATTAAACCCAGATCTGTGACTGGGGGTGAGTGTTTGCAATGTCAGCACTCCGTCCATCATCCTTTTGTGTTACTAATGTTGCCCTAAGTGGGAAGGGTATGCCCAGACGTGGGTACCTTGCTCACTGTGCCACTGGAATCAAGCTAGCCTGGCTGAAGAAGGGTGATACCCTGAAACCGGTCCCAGGATGCTTGTTCCCGGTCCAGGGAGGACCTGGCCTGGCAGTTCGGGCTGGACTGTTCCCATGAGGAACAGGGTCAAGACTGATTTGCATACGGCTGGGAACGATGGATTAAACCCAGATCTGTGACTGGGGGTGAGTGTTTGCAATGTCAGCACTCCGTCCATCATCCTTTTGTGTTACTAATGTTGCCCTAAGTGGGAAGGGTATGCCCAGACGTGGGTCCCTTGCTCACTGTGCCACTGGAATCAAGCTAGCCTGGCTGAAGAAGGGTGATACCCTGAAACCGGTCCCAGGATGCTTGTTTCCGGTCCACGGAGGACCTGCCCTGGCAGTTCGGGCTGGACTGTTCCCATGAGGAACAGGGTCAAGACTGATTTGCATACGGCTGGGTCCGAACTGGGGTGGCATGGTGAGCAAAAGAACGATGGATTAAACCCAGATCTGTGACTGGGGGTGAGTGTTTGCATTGTCAGCACTCCGTCCATCATCCTTTTGTGTTACTAATGTTGCCCTAAGTGGGAAGGGTATGCCCAGACGTGGGTCCCTTGCTCACTGTGCCACTGGAATCAAGCTAGCCTGGCTGAAGAAGGGTGATACCCTGAAACCGGTCCCAGGATGCTTGTTTCCGGTCCAGGGAGGACCTGGCCTGGCAGTTCGGGCTGGACTGTTCCCATGAGGAACAGGGTCAAGACTGATTTGCATACGGCTGGGTCCGAACTGGGGTGGCATGGTGAGCAAAAGAATGATGGATTAAACCCAGATCTGTGACTGGTTGTGAGTGTTTGCATTGTCAGCACTCCGTCCATCATCCTTTTGTTTTACTAATGTTGCCCTAAGTGGGAAGGGTATGCCCAGACGTGGGTCCCTTGCTCACTGTGCCACTGGAATCAAGCTAGCCTGGCTGAAGAAGGGTGATACCCTGAAACCGGTCCCAGGATGCTTGTTTCCGGTCCAGGGAGGACCTGGCCTGGCAGTTCGGGCTGGACTGTTCCCATGAGGAACAGGGTCAAGACTGATTTGCATACGGCTGGGTCCGAACTGGGGTGGCATGGTGAGCAAAAGAACGATGGATTAAACCCAGATCTGTGACTGGGGGTGAGTGTTTGCATTGTCAGCACTCCATCCATCATCCTTTTGTGTTACTAATGTTGCCCTAAGTGGGAAGGGTATGCCCAGACGTGGGTCCCTTGCTCACTGTGCCACTGGAATCAAGCTAGCCTGGCTGAAGAAGGGTGATACCCTGAAACCGGTCCCAGGATGCTTGTTTCCGGTCCAGGGAGGACCTGGCCTGGCAGTTCGGGCTGGACTGTTCCCATGAGGAACAGGGTCAAGACTGATTTGCATACGGCTGGGTCCGAACTGGGGTGACATGGTGAGCAAAAGAACGATGGATTAAACCCAGATCTGTGACTGGGAGTGAGTGTTTGCATTGTCAGCACTCTGTCCATCATCCTTTTGTGTTACTAATGTTGCCCTAAGTGGGAAGGGTATGCCCAGACGTGGGTCCCTTGCTCACTGTGCCACTGGAATCAAGCTAGCCTGGCTGAAGAAGGGTGATACCCTGAAACCGGTCCCATGATGCTTGTTTCCGGTCCAGGGAGGACCTGGCCTGGCAGTTCGGGCTGGACTGTTCCCATGAGGAACAGGGTCAAGACTGATTTGCATACGGCTGGGTCCGAACTGGGGTGGCATGGTGAGCAAAAGAACGATGGATTAAACCCAGATCTGTGACTGGGGGTGAGTGTTTGCATTGTCAGCACTCCATCCAACATCCTTTTGTGTTACTAATGTTGCCCTAAGTGGGAAGGGTATGCCCAGACGTGGGTCTCTTGCTCACTGTGCCACTGGAATCAAGCTAGCCTGGCTGAAGAAGGGTGATACCCTGAAACCGGTCCCAGGATGCTTGTTTCCGGTCCAGGGAGGACCTGGCCTGGCAGTTCGGGCTGGACTGTTCCCATGAGGAACAGGGTCAAGACTGATTTGCATACGGCTGGGTCCGAACTGGGGTGGCATGGTGAGCAAAAGAACGATGGATTAAACCCAGATCTGTGACTGGGGGTGAGTGTTTGCATTGTCTGCACTCCGTCCATCATCCTTTTGTGTTACTAATGTTGCCCTAAGTGGGAAGGGTATGCCCAGACGTGGGTCCCTTGCTCACTGTGCCACTGGAATCAAGCTAGCCTGGCTGAAGAAGGGTGATACCCTGAAACCGGTCCCAGGATGCTTGTTTCCGGTCCAGGGAGGACCTGGCCTGGCAGTTCGGGCTGGACTGTTCCCATGAGGAACAGGGTCAAGACTGATTTGCATACGGCTGGGTCCGAACTGGGGTGGCATGGTGAGCAAAAGAACGATGGATTAAACCCAGATCTGTGACTGGGGGTGAGTGTTTGCATTGTCAGCACTCCGTCCATCATCCTTTTGTGTTACCAATGTTGCCCTAAGTGGGAATGGTATGCCCAGACGTGGGTCCCTTTGTTCACTGTGCCACTGGAATCAAGCTAGCCTGGCTGAAGAAGGGTGATACCCTGAAACCGGTCCCAGGATGCTTGTTTCCGGTCCAGGGAGGACCTGGCCTGGCAGTTCGGGCTGGACTGTTCCCATGAGGAACAGGGTCAAGACTGATTTGCATACGGCTGGGTCCGAACTGGGGTGGCATGGTGAGCAAAAGAACGATGGATTAAACCCAGATCTGTGACTGGGGGTGAGTGTTTGCATTGTCAGCACTCCATCCATCATCCTTTTGTGTTACTAATGTTGCCCTAAGTGGGAAGGGTATGCCCAGACGTGGGTCCCTTGCTCACTGTGCCACTGGAATCAAGCTAGCCTGGCTGAAGAAGGGTGATACCCTGAAACCGGTCCCAGGATGCTTGTTTCCGGTCCAGGGAGGACCTGGCCTGGCAGTTCGGGCTGGACTGTTCCCATGAGGAACAGGGTCAAGACTGATTTGCATACGGCTGGGTCCGAACTGGGGTGGCATGGTGAGCAAAAGAACGATGGATTAAACCCAGATCTGTGACTGGGGGTGAGTGTTTGCATTGTCAGCACTCCGTCCATCATCCTTTTGTGTTACTAATGTTGCCCTAAGTGGGAAGGGTATGCCCAGACGTGGGTCCCTTGCTCACTGTGCCACTGGAATCAAGCTAGCCTGGCAGAAGAAGGGTGATACCCTGAAACCGGTCCCAGGATGCTTGTTTCCGGTCCAGGGAGGACCTGGCCTGGCAGTTCGGGCTGGACTGTTCCCATGAGGAACAGGGTCAAGACTGATTTGCATACGGCTGGGTCCGAACTGGGGTGGCATGGTGAGCAAAAGAACGATGGATTAAACCCAGATCTGTGACTGGGGGTGAGTGTTTGCATTGTCAGCACTCCGTCCATCATCCTTTTGTGTTACTAATGTTGCCCTAAGTGGGAAGGGTATGCCCAGACGTGGGTCCCTTGCTCACTGTGCCACTGGAATCAAGCTAGCCTGGCTGAAGAAGGGTGATACCCTGAAACCGGTCCCAGGATGCTTGTTTCCGGTCCAGGGAGGACCTGGCCTGGCAGTTCGGGCTGGACTGTTCCCATGAGGAACAGGGTCAAGACTGATTTGCATACGGCTGGGTCCGAACTGGGGTGGCATGGTGAGCAAAAGAATGATGGATTAAACCCAGATCTGTGACTTGGGGTGAGTGTTTGCATTGTCAGCACTCCGTCCATCATCCTTTTGTGTTACAATAGCAAATGCCACACACACAAACATAAAATAAATGCCCACCTCCTGGCCATATCATGATGTTGAATATACTATTCCCAGGGATGCACAGTTCAGTTTATAGTTTAAGTTTCAGAAAAGAAAACACAAGAATGTAAGATTCTCCCCCGATAGCAGGTACTCCCCCACAGCAGCCGCTGGACAAGAAGCATACCAACCTTTACGGAACAAAAGGGCAGGGAACGGACGGAACCCAGCACATGACGAATCCTGCTCTGGGAATCCATACTGAGTCCTTGATAACTAGGCAGTATTCCACCTGACAACCTTTGAGGTGCTGTCTGAGGGGATTGAATCCCTAGTGGGAGAAGATTAGATGGGGGCAAGGTCAATGCTTGTTCCATAAAATGTAAAATTAGTAGTCAATAACAAATTGAGAATGTATCCAAAAGTGAAAATGACAATAAAGATATTGAAAAAAAGAACCCAAGGTGACACCATAGAACCAATTTACATATGCTTGAACAATAATAAAATACATAATTTGCACAACATTGTCTTAAGCAGAGCAAAATCAATGAATAGCATATTGTTAGAAATTGGGTATTTGGTTAGCAGTCAGGTTAACCCCTGTCCAAGCAGGGACCCTCACTCTAGTCAGGGTAAGTCACACACAATCCAAATTATCCTGTGCCCACCCTCTGGTAGCTTAGCAATGAGCAGTCAGGCTTAACTTAGAAGGCAATGTGTAAAGTATTTGTGCAATAAGTCATGTAATAACTTATAGAACCACAAAAATACACCACACACTGTTTAGAAAATTATATAATATCTATCTGATAAGATGCAGGTCAAAACGATTAAAATGCAATAAGTATATGTTGAGATATCACTGTAAAAGTGATATAATGTGTCTTTAGTCTTTTAAAAGCAATAAATGTCTCTTTCAAGCACAAAGTACCTGGTATGCGTTCATAATCTCCGCAAAGAACCACAGAGGAGGAGATGCGTCGAAAACAAGGGGAGTTGCGTTGATTTCTCAGGGCGTACACGGCGATTCGTTGTTTAGTTTTCATGCAGGGCTGCTGTGCTTCAATTTCCGGTGCTCGGTGGTGGATCCTCTTCAGGTTGCGTGGTTTTCGGACGCTCCGGGGATGATGCATGGATTTCCCGTGCTGACAGGATGAAATCACAGGGGCTGCATCGATCCGGTGGGCGTTGCGTGGAAATTTCTACTGCACAGCAGGCGCTGCGTTGATTCATCTCTGGAAGTCGGCTGCGTCTTTCCGGCTTGGCTATGCATTAATCCAGTGGGCCGTGCATCGAGTTTCTGGTCGCTAAGCTGGTGCTGCGTCGATCATATCGTTGCGAAGTCAGGCTGCATCATTCCGATTTGGCGTGCGGTGAATTTTTCACCACGGTGCAGGCTGTGCACCATTTCTGGCAGGCTGTGCGTCGATTTTCGCAGCACAAAGACTCCTTCTTGTAGAGATGAAGTCTTTTTGGTCCTGAGACTTCAGGGAACAGGAGGCAAGCTCTACTCAAGCCCTTGGAGTGCACTCTCCACCACAGCCAGAGAGCAGCAAGGCAGCAGGGCAACAGCAAGGCGGCAGCCCTTCACATAAAGTAGACAGGTGAGTCCTTTGGGCAGCCAGGCAGTTCTTCTTGGCAGGATGCAAGTTCTGGTTCAGGTTCTATTCTCCAGGAAGTGTCTGAGTTGGTGGGGGCAGAGGCCCTGTTTAAATACCCAAATGTGCCTTTGAAGTGGGGGAGACTTAAACAAATGGCTTAAAAGTGCACAAGGTCCCCTTTCAGTTCAATCCTCTCTGCCAGGTTTCTAGTAGGAGGTGTGGCAGTCCTTTGTGTGAGGGCAGGCTGCTGTCCTTTGACATGCAAGTTTAAGGTCCTCT
Source organism: Pleurodeles waltl (assembly GCF_031143425.1). Classification (NCBI taxonomy): domain Eukaryota; kingdom Metazoa; phylum Chordata; class Amphibia; order Caudata; family Salamandridae; genus Pleurodeles; species Pleurodeles waltl. Next base: position 426,308,455 of record NC_090445.1, on the reverse strand, counting down.
ACTCTCCCAGCCCCGGAAGACCCATTCAAAATTCAGATGTATACAAGTGAGGCTGAGTATCCTGTGTTTGGGGTGTGTCTGAGTGAATGTACAAGGGAGCTGTCAACTAAACCCAGCCAGACGTGGATTGTAAGGCACAGAAGGATTTAAGTGCAGAGAAATGCATGTTCTGCCTTTTGCCTACACAGCACTCTGCCCTATGGGTTACCTAGGGCATACCTTAGGGGTGACTTATATGTAGAAAAAGGGGAGTTTTAGGCTTGGCAAGTACTTCCAAATGTCAAGTCGAATTGGCAGTGAAACTGCACACACAGTCCTTGCAATGGCAGGCCTGAGACAAGGTTAAGGAGCTACTTAAGTGTGTGGCACAACCAGTGCTGCAGGCCCACTAGTAGCATGTAATCTACAGGCCCTAGTGCACTCTACTAGGGACTTATAAGTAAATTAAATAGTCCAATTGAGTATGATCCAATGTTACCATGTTTAAAATGGAGAAAGCATATGCACTTTAGCACTGTTTAGCAGTGGTAAAGTGTGCAGAGTCTTAAAACCAGCAAAAGCAGTATCTATAAAGTGGAGGGAGGCTGGCGCAATGTTGGGGGTGACCACCCTAAGACTGTCAGGTCTAACACATGTATCTTCAAAATGTCAATGAAAAACACATTATTGTACATCCAAAAGAAAGGTTTAAGAAATAACATGCACCTAACAATTTCAGTTACACAGTTAAACCCATACAACACACACAGTAAAATTATATTTTGCAATTTAGGATCCATTCAAAAACATTATAAATCCATAACACTGGTACTAATATTATGAATGATGACACTATTTGTGTAGCAGAAATGAACACTAAAAAACATGCAGATAATGCTTTTTTAAACTGACAAATACTATCATATCATATATGACAAATACCATGATCAACATTCTGAGCATGGTATTGCTATTTACTACAAAAACAATGCATTCATACTACCAGTTTATGATTTGTTTGCATTTGACATGGTCTGAATACTGCACTTTGTTATACAGACAGTTCCCAATACAAATAATGTAAAAAATATTACCAATTTGTGAATATTATTAAGAAATAGACATATTGCTGGTAGAGAGGAGTGGACTGCAGCACTTAGCAGGAGCAACCAATATACCATGCCAGAGGATGCCTACAGAAGCATACCAAAATGTGTGACAAATGGGGGTTCTATTACTGACTTGAGAACACCGTCTGACAGATATGAGATGAAAGGGGTTGATTGGACGTGCGTCATTGCAACAGAAATGTTATATTTGAAACGCTATGTACCAATTGAAAACAATAAAATTGGTTTATCAAAAGAAAGAAATAGACATATTACATTTTACTTTAGAAATACATGAAAACTTACTTAAATCGTATCATACAAACCACCACAAATACCAATATAAACACTTTTACAATTAATAACAAATAATAATAAATTCTAGCCCAATTACAAATATATTATTGTTGGCAACTTTAACACTGAAACTGATATATTGCAAGATTATTTGTTACACACATTTCAATTCTTATAATTAATTAATAATTACACGAATACACATTTAACCACATGACAACTTACAAAATGATAGGAGATTAGAATCATACTACAGTTACCACAAAGCATTAGCGGCTAGTTATTCAAAAATAAAATAAATGATCCTATGCCATTTCTCAAACTAACAATTTTATTTATTTGCAGATGCTTATCATCTAAGAGATTGTCAACAACAATGCACGTTTGGAAAAAGAAAAGATTGTCAACAAAATAACTTCTGATAGCAACAAAGCATATGACATACCAATCAATACAAATATAATCAAATGCTAAGACAAAACATGCTATAAAAATGTGAAACAAGAAAACAACATATGATATCATTAAAGTCAATAAAAGCAACATGCTATAACAAAAACTATAACATCCAACCAAAAGAGATTTACAGGACACTAATTTGCAATTATCCCTTGAAAAACAATGTAGTTCTCATTACAAAACAAACAAGAATCATAAAAATACCACCAATTCCACCTACCAAATCAATTAAACAAGAAGCAGAATATCTATTACAAACAGCTGCTCCACCATCACCGATTAAAACCATCATACAGCAAATCTCAAAACTCCTATGAAAGCATTAGAAAGTGAAACTCAAGTAAGTAAATTCACCACTAAAAAAATAATACCCTCATTTAAATACACAAAAACACTAATAATCATTATAAAGAACTAAAATGTAATCCTAACATATGACAAAATTAACATAAATAAAAATTTACATTACAACCTCATTATCTGCATAACACCTCATGGTTAGATAATCTCAATTCAATTAAGTCATGCTAACAAGTAATGCATGTTTCTTCCATTCCATTAATAAATATTTTATGGAAATAACTAACACTACATTATAATATTAAAACATACACAATTTAAAGGTTAGGTTAAATGCTAGAAAAAGCTGACAAACCACCAGTGGCAACAAAGGAATGCACAGTACTTCCTAAAAAGTCAAACTGGCCACCATAATTCAGAAATCTTCATTTACCTACCAAGCTGGAACATTTAGTACTATTTTAGTAAGAATATCACACACCATCACAATCCTCCACAGTGCTTGCAACAATATCAGCAGAAATAACTTCACTGCATCAAGCAGGGCAACATAAAATATGTTATCCTGTGCAAAAGCTCAAATGCCTAAATAGATTTCAATTTATTTTATTTTTTATTTTTAATAACAACTGAAAACAGCGTTTATGAATGGGCAAGAAACACTTAAATAATCAATTACAATAGAGGACTAATCAGACTTAATTAAAAAACACTATGTATAGAAGCAACTCTATTTCAATAGGGAGATTATATAAAAATTACTCAAGCCTCTGTACATGTGTACAACGGAGAAAAAATATTAGACACAACAAACCAGAACAATCTACGAGTAAGAATAACATTTTATACAAATAAAGAAAAAGATCAACAAACACAAGAAATACTTCACAGATCAAATAAACAGCATCAAAAGTAAAAACAAACAAAACATAATAATGAAAACACTACCGAGGATTAAATCGCCAACTCCACCAGTGATCAATACTGCCAACCTTCAACTAATGTATATTAGATATGGCTTATTCATTGATTAATTTATCATCGATCCACATATTACAAATGTAGCAGGTGCATTAATTAAACATCTGCCAATTACATGTCATTGGTTTTACAAATATATTAGATGGTGAGCCAATGTAAATAAAAATATTTAACTAACAAGTCAACAAAAAGTATTTTTGTAATTGTGCATAAACAAAAAATAAAACTGTACTGTATACTTATCTGACAATAAGAACACTTTACACTACTATAAGGATGCATCATAACCTTTTAATTAAAAAACAAGTAATTCAATATCTTACAAATAGCCAAACTAAATATAACTTTACTATATTTACAAAAAAGAAAACACATCTTTTTAAAATAACACACAATAGAAAACACATACACATTCAAATACACCACACTGCATTACAATAACCACACAAAAAAGTAATAACGCTTTTTTCATCTATTGCTACAACTAGTTGTTAAAACAAAAAAACTGATGATGCCCTCATAAAATCAGAGTAATACTGTAACTTGAGATGGCACTCAAGTTAAGCTTTAGATTGTCCATGCAAACAAGTTAAAAATGAAACAAACATTTGTTGGAGACAACCGGACATTGAACTGGATGTTCTTTGTGGCAGAGATGCCCCCTCATACTATACCACTGTTACTTTAACTGGTCCTTTGCGTCATCCACATATGATGTGCAGGGGAACACCCTGCCTGGTAGAGGAACCTGCCCAGAATTAGTGTAAATGTAACTCAGTGAGGGCAATCATTTTAGTCAACTGTGCTTGCATTTTGGGATTTTGGAGTTTATGCAGCTAATGTTTGAAGCAAAACTAGAATTCAAGATGCTGGCTACCGCTGTCACACAAGACACAGAGACACCAGCGCACACAACATCTACATACTCTTCTACACCGATGTCACACAAGTAGATTTTTCCCTCTCAGACAAAACACCCAACACAGAAAAGAACTTCAATTCATGCATGACAGAAGTGGAAACCTGGATGAAATCCAATTGCTTCAAACTCAGCACGGATAACATTGAAGTGATTATTTTCAGAAACGATAACTCACCGTGGGTCTCCACCAGGTGGCCTACTGAGCTGGTACCCAACCCCACCCCAGCAAACAAGTAAGAAGCGTCAGTATCATCATGGACAGCACGCTTGATGTGTTCGCCCAAGTCAAAGCCATTCCCTCAGCCTGCTTCCACGCCATGAGGATGCTGAAAATGATATTCAAGTGGCTACCTAACAACACCAGCAAAAGTGACATTCAGGCACTCATCTCTAGCAAACTAGACTACGGGAATACTCTACGCAGAAATCACTAACTAACTCACAAAGACTCCAGAACATCCAAAACTAAGAAGCAACATGCAGTTGCACCAACCCTCCTTTCACTTGTGCATCTATGGCTCACTTACCACGCATACTGTAAAGTAGGCCAGGAAAGCTGTGTCTTCTCATACATTTCCCTAAAGCATTGAACAACCTCCGGCTCCACATTAGGGCCTCCTCTTCACTTGCTGAATTCCGCAAGAAGCTGATGACCCCCTGGAGTGAGGTGGTGGTATAAAAATCAACCTGAAATAACATTGCAGCTATAGTTAAGGTGTAGTGATTGGTGGGGAGCAGGCAGCAAAATGGTCTTTCAGTGACCTCAGTTAGTGACCAGAGAATGCAACCAAAAAAAAGGGGGCTTCGAAGGAAGCCAAGAAATGCAGCCTTTCTCATGACATTTTGGGTGCATAGTTGGATCCATGCTGCTCCAACATAGCGTCACTTCAGGAAGTGGGGACACAAAGGAACATCCATTTTGGGTCACTCCTTGTCATTGTTTGGGTGTTCTCCTGTCTGGTGTTGGCGCTGACCCTTGGAGAGAATGCCAGTGTGAGGAGGTTAGATTACGAGCCTTTTCTGTAACAGCAGCAGGGAGAATGTATTATTGGCAGGGGTTGAAGTGGGTGGGATCTGGAGGGAACTACATTACCATACTTTTATTGACAATAGTCCATTCCCATATTTTCAGCTAAAAATTAGTTCCAGGCTGGCCTTTGAAAATTAGGCTAACTGCCCACCTCCTCAGACTGTACCTGGGATGCTCAAATCTACCCAGCAGCACTGCAGGCCCACATGGGTAGTGCACACAAAAAGAGACATTTAGGAGAACCCTGAAGTAAGCCACCAGAACCTATCATCCTACCAGCCTGCCCCAACTATTACCCTGACTAATGCAGTGGTTATGTCAAGATGTAATGATGAAGTGGGGCAGATCCCTGCAGCTCCGCTCTAACTGGCTTTTCATTCAGTTTCACCTCAAACCTAATCCATTTTTTCTAGACTAGTCCCAGGACGGTTTCTCCCTCGAATAAGCCACCATCACGCAGAAGAGGAAAGGAGGAGGACTCAGCATTGACTGCCTGGCCGATTTCTGTGCCTGGCCACTCTCCTGACCTATGAGACAAGGGAAGAAAAGAGGCAGCAGAAGAAGAGACCCTTAGCTCTGTCTCAGTACCCTGGTGCAGGCCAAGTCCCAAAGGCCATAATGCAAATCGTCATTACTCCCTATTTCAGAGTACCCCAAGGCCTTCTTCAAGTTCTGCTCCATTCTCAACCCCAAGACTTGCCCCTCCATAACCACCCTTGACTCCCAGTGACTGACTGTGGTGCCAGCATATAACAAACACTAAAAAGTTGGTGGGAGGGAAAGGTAGCCTAGCAAACTTAGCATGTGATAGGTACCTGATTTCTGGCAATTTATCATGCCCAAGCTTTGGGGTTCACTTTTTGTTTTCCCTATGCTGCAATCCTGCATACGTTCCATGCAACCATTTTTTTTGTTGAGAAATAACCAAGTTGCGTTAAGCATAGAAATAGTTGTACTGCAAGTGCTGTACTCTAATTATCAAGGAGCAGATTTTGCACACCTGCCAGGATTCAAATGCCCCTAGATGCATAGGGATAAGCAATAATAAGAAATGTAGCTGTTTGTAAAAACCTTTAAGATGTATTATTCCTTCCTCGATGCATGGCATCTGAATAAAATGCTGATTCGTGCAATAGAAGAAAACCTTACTTGCAATTCTGGTTTTGCTGATCAATGTCTGTTAACCTTTATATAAGGGTAGAAGACGATATGAAAGTTGAGCAGAACTCTTGTTTTGTGTTGTAAGTGCTGTATAAGTGGAAATACAATATGAGGGCAGTGTGAGAAGTGTTGTTGTGATATGAAGTGAGCATACAAGCTGACCTTGTGGAGGAACATGTCACATGTGGTGTGAATGTGAGATGTTTTTGGGGACAGAGTGCATTAAATAATGATGGGAGGGGAAACTTTGAGCATGAGAAGTTTTTAGGGAACCCTATTGTGTAAAGTAAACATTCAGGTGCTCATTCTGAGTTTGGTGGGCAGCGGAGGCCGCCCGCCAAACTTAACCTGCCACCTGACTGCTGGTGCCGCCAGGACACTGCCAGCCGTATTCTGACTTCACAGCAGGGATTTCAGCCCGTCGGCCCTGCAGTGAAGAGGGCCTTAACATTGACGTGTGGCAGTGCAGCAGGTGCAGCAGCACCCGTCACACATTTCACTACCTATAATTCAGGCAGTGAAATGCGCAACGGGCTGTGCATGGGGGCCCCTGCACTGCCCATGCCAAGTGCAAGGGCAGTGCAGGGGCCCCCAGGGCGCCCCTGGCACCCCCATTCCACCAGCTTTTCCACAGCGGTGTGAACCGCCATGGAAAGGCTGGCGGAATGGAACTCGTAATCCAGCAGCCAGCGTTGCTTGCAGCGCTGCCATGGCGGATTACAACCACCGGGACTGCCAGGCTAGAGGCCGTCTCCGGCGTTGCGGTGTCAGCGGTATTACCATGGTGTGTTGGCCGCGGTCGCGGTGTTCTATAAGTGGACTGTGTGACTGCAGCACTAACACATGTGATGTTCGGCTGGGACCAGTCCTGAAAACTAAAGTGACCAGAGAAGTACCCTGTAGGGGTGCCTTGTGAAGATTCAAGTTAGCCGCCTCGAGGCACTATGTGCTGAAGAAAGCAGCGGGTGCGCCTCCATGCCAAAAGATCATTTTCTGTCCGCTCTATCTCCAGTATGGTCTATACTCTACAATTAGGTGGCATTTTTACTAATCTTTTCTCTCTCACCATTTGTGAAGCCCTTCACTGGGAATGATGTGTTGTTATTCCCAATGGCTTAATTTGCATGGTCTTTTGGTGCTGGTATTATGCAGTTTTTATCACTTCACTTCTTAGTTGGTTTTGATTTAGGTTATACTTTCCCGGTTCGGGTAGTGTAATACATTTTTGTTGGAAACAATAATGGCATATAATGATTGGCATTTTTTTACTTAAGAACTGGATCTTGATTTTTAGGACAGATTTCCCTGAGAAACTTTGTAGATGGTTGCATGTTTTGCTTAGAATCCAGCAAGGTAGGTATTCGGCCTTAGCTTTCCTGCCTTATTCTTTTCTCATCTTTTATTCAGTGGCATTTATTTCTGTAAAGGGCCTTTCACTTTTTTATTAAATGTTTTCAGATTTTTGTGCTTTCACTCCAAATATTGTTTGTCCTGATGATGACCCAGTAAATTGCAAGGGTTGCAATGCCATTGACACATCATTGGAAAATTGGGAATTGTTAGAAATTGAGTCACTAGTTGGCAGTGGTATGCACCCTCTCCAGGTAAGGACCACAATCCTACTCAGGGTAAATCTCATACACACCCTAACCTGTGCTCACCCTCTGGTAGCTTGGTAGAGAGCAGTCAGGCTTAATTTAAGATTCAATGTGTAAGGTATTAGTGCAACACCTAATTACAGTAACACAGTGAAAGACACCACAAAAGGACACCACACCATTTAAAAAAATAGAGAATATTTATCTGAGAAAAGTGTGACCAAAACAACCAAAATCCAATGAGTAGTTCTCAAGTTATGAATATTTAAAGTATGGAGGAAAATGCAGTGCTCAGAGAGCACTTGCATCTAGTAGCCAGTTGCGATCATGCTAGACCGGAGTAAACTGGCAAAGATCCCAGTAGGGGGATCAGCAGTTATGCGTTTTCAAAGTTTCAGACTAACACTGTGTTCATCAGTCGCCAAAATGAAAGATCTCAACAGGTCCCCCCCGAGACTGGTAGAGTAAGGCTATTCCCACTGCTTGCAAGTGCACGCGGGTTGGTTACATAGACTTCACGGGCCTTGTTACTCACAGTACCTTCTTTGTGGGAGACGCTGCGAGGTTGACAGCCTCAATGTCAGGGCTCACAATGCTGCGGTCTCCTCCCTTGGGGTGTAGGCAGTGCTTGGTGCCAGGAATGCGGTGATCACATGGACCATGCTGCTCCTGATCAAAGCTGGGCTGCAGTTCGTAAATACAGTCACAATAATTCTTGGTCGGCGCACATCGCTGACAGGAGTGTATGGGAGAAACAGCTGCAAACAAGGCAAGCTCTGCTGGCAGCCAGCACAGACGTGTGTTTGTAGGCAGACAGCTGCAGAAACAGAAAGCTCGGTCAGCACCCAGCAGAGATGTGTGCATTTGAAGACAGTTAGCTGTAGCCACTGCAAAATCAATTAGCCCGCAGACGTGAAACACCAATCGGTGTAGGCTTTAACTGTAGGACCCTATTTAGAGGTCCAGGAATGGATATGCCAACTCAGACGTGGGGAGAACTCACAGATTTCAGAGTACCACAGTTATTGTAAAAACAAAGGCCCTCATTACAACCTCAGAAGACCGCAGAGGCAGCGGGTGCCAGAATACCGCCAGTGCTGGCGGTACTTCTGGCTCCCTATTTTGACTTTTCCGATGGGCCAGCGGAAAAGTCACATCAACATTGCTGCCGGCTTGTAATAGAGCCGGCGGCAATGCTGATGTGCAGCGGGTGCAGTAGCTGCCCTGGGGATTATTGTGCCACGGTCATAATAGTTGGCGGAACACCGCCAGCCTGTTGGCGGTGTTACCGCCAGCTTACCGCCAGCTGCCAGGGTTGTAATGAGGCCCAAAGTCTTTGATGGTCCTGATACTTCAAGAACAGGGGGCAAGCCAGCTTATGTCTAAGGATGGGGAGAGCAGGTCCAACCCTTCTCACATCCAGGCAAGAAACAGCAGGCAGCAGGCCAACACAGCAGAGCAGGTAGCAAAGTGGCAGTCCCTTCTACCTACAGCACAGCAATCAGCATGCAGCAGGCCAACATAGCAATGCAGTTAGCAAAGTAGCAGTCCCTCATGGCAGCACAACAGATCTTTTTTTCATGGTCCTGGTAGAATGCCCTTGGTTCCAGTAGAGTTCTGATTTGGGGGTATTTGGGGTCCAGTACTTATACCCAAATATGCCTTTGAAGTGGGGGGAGACTTAAAAGAGGCCTTTGAAGATCACAACGTCCCTGCCCTTCCTTCCTTGGCTCCAAACACTATACAGGGGATTATGTAGCCCTTTGTGTGACAGAGTCATCAGCTCCTCCCACCCATCTTGCCCAGGAAGAACCATCAGCCTGGTGACGGGCCATCTGAATGCAAATGCCACACCCAAGCTCCCTTTGTACGTGAATGTCTAGAGGGAAAGCACAAAGCTTAGTTTACAATTTAAAATCTGACTTCACCTTAAGTTGTGAATTTAAACTGTGCATCCACAGACACTAAACTCTAATTTTCTATATTTTCCCAATTGGAAGTTACACCTAAATGATGCTTCAGGTAACCCCAATGTCAACTTATGGAAGAGCAAGGCCTTGCAGTAGTGAAAAACAAATTTAGCAGTTTTTCATACCTGGACATGTTAATCCTAAAAGTACATATCCATCTTTTTAAATACACTGCACCCTGCATTGGGGATAACCACGGCCTACCATGGGAGTGACTTACATGTAATAAGAAGGAAGTTTTTGGCCTGAGCACATATAGTGCACTTTACTAGGGAGTTACAAAAAAATATGCATGCCAATTGTGGATAAGCCAATGTCACCATGTTTTAGAGCACCTGGATTTAGGCACTGGTCAGCAGTGGTAAAGTCCACAGAATCCTAGAGCCAGCAAAAATGAGTCTGAAAAAAGGTGGTCAGAGGCCAAAAAGTTAGGGGAAACCACACAAAGGATGCCAGGTCTAACAGGGATGAATCGTTGACTGTGATAGGTTTCATCCTTTGTGGACTATTTATTTGAATTCAAGACCCTTTACCTTTGTTTTCTGTTTACACTGTACACTATCCTTTTATGTTTGTTTAGTGTACGATATGGAGCATACATTTTATTTACTTGTATATTGTACTGTGGAAAAAATTATTACTTAAAAAGAATTTCAACTGCTTTGAATTTTTCATTGGGAGCCATTTTATTCATTTCCTTTTTCGATATATAGATTCTGGAACCATTGTGGTTTTTGTATGGTATGTATGCTTGGCCAATCAGTGATAATAATTCATCAGTTGCATTTGGAAGGGAAAAATGTAGAGAAAAACAAGGGGCAATAACACTTGTTTTTACTATTCTGTGTTCCCCCAAGTCTACCGATAAAAATGGTACCTCACTTGCGTGGGTAGGCCTAATGCTTGCGACAGGAAACACAAAATGGACACATCACATTTTTACATTGAAATCTGACATGTTCTTTGCAAAGTGCCTAGCTGTAGATTTTGGCCTCTAGCTCAGCTGGCACCTAGGGAAACCTAGCAAACCTGTGCAGTTTTGAACACTAGACACCTAGGGGAATGTAGGATGGGGTGACTTGTGGTGCTCTGACTAGGTTCTGTTACCCATAATCCTTTGCAAACCTGGTAAAAAAAAACACTTGTTCCTCTCATTTCGGTGATAAAAAGTTCTGGAATATGAGAGGAGCCACAAATTTCCTTTCACCTAGCGTTCCCCCAAGTATCCTGATAAAAATGGTACCTCACTTGTGGGGGTAGGCCTAGCGCCCGCGACAGGGAATGCCCCAAAACACAATGTGGACACATCACATTTTCACAAAGCAAACAGAGCTGTTTTTTGCTAAGTGCCTAGCTGTGGATTTTGGCCTCTAGCTCAGTTAGCACCTAGGGAAACCTAGCAAACCTGCTCAGTTTTGAAAACTATACACCTAGGGGAATCCACAATAGGGTGACTTGTGGGGCTCTGACTAGGTTATGTTACCCAGAATCCTTTGCAAACCTAAAGATTTTGCCAAAAAGCACTTTTTCCTCCCTTTCCGGTGACAGAAAGTTCTGGAATCTGAGAGGAGCCACACATTTCCTTCCACCCAGCGTTCCCCTAAGTCTTCGATAAAAATGGTACCTCACTTGTGGGGGTAGGCCTTGCGCCCGTGACAGGAAATGCCCCAAAACACAACATGGACACATCACATTTTCACAAAGAAAACAGAGCTGTTTTTTGCAATGTGCCTAGCTGTGGCTTTTTGGCCTCTAGCTCAGCCGGCACCTAGGGAAACCTAGCAAACCTGTGCAGTTTTGAAAGCTAGACACCTAGGGGAATCCAAGATGAGGTGACTTGTGGGGCTCTGACCAGGTTCTGTTACCCAGAATCCTTTGCAAACCTCAAAATTAGGCCAAAAAAACACTTTTTCGTCCAATTTCGGTGACAGAAATTTCTGGAATCTGAGAGGAGCCACAAATTTCCTTCCACCCAGCGTTCCCCCAAGTCTTTGATAAAAATGGTACCTCACTTGTGGGGGTAGGCCTTGCGCTCACGACAGGAAATGCCCCAAAACACAATGTGGACACATCACATTTTCACAAAGAAAACAGAGCTGTTTTTTGCAAAGTGCATAGCTGTGGATTTTGTCCTCTAGCTCAGCCGGCACCTAGGGAATCCTAGCAAACCTGCGCAGTTTTGAAAACGAGATACCTAGGGAAATCCAGGATGGGGTGACTTGTGGGGATCTGACCAGGTTCTCTTACCCAGAATCTTTTGCAAACCTCAACATTTGGCCAAAAAAACACTTTTTCTTCAATTTCCGGTGACATAAAGTTCTGGAATCTGAGAGGAGCCACACATTTCCTTCTACCCAGCGTTCCCCTAAGCCTTCCGATAAAAATGGTACCTCACTTGTGGGGGTAGGCCTAGCGCCCGTGACAAGAAATGCCCCCAAACACAACATGGACACATCACATTTTCACAAAGAAAACAGAGCTGTTTTTTGCAAAGTGCCTAGCTGTGGCTTTTTGGCCTCTAGCTCAGCCGGCACCTAGGGAAACCTAGCAAACCTGTACAGTTTTGAAAGCTAGACACCTAAGGGAATCCAAGATGAGGTGACTTGTGGGACTCTGACCAGGTTCTGTTACCCAGAATCTTTTGCAAACCTAAACATTTGGCCAAAAAAACACTTTTCCCTCTCATTTTGGTTACAGAAAGTCCTGGAATATGAGAGGAGCCACAAATTTCCTTCCACTAAGCGTTCCCCCAAGTCTCCCGATAAAAATGGTACCTCACTTGTGGGGGTAGGTCTAGCGCCCGCGACAGGGAATGCCCCAAAACACAACGTGGACACATCACATTTTCACAAAGAAAACAGAGCTGTTTTTTTGCTAAGTGCCTATCTGGGGATTTTTGTCCTCTAGCTCAGCCGGCACCTAGGGAAACCTAGCAAACATGCACAGTATTGAAAACTAGATACCTAGGGGAATCTAAGATGGGGTGACTTGTGGGGCTCTGACTAGGTTCTGTTACCCAGAATCCTTTGCAAACCTCAAAGATTGGACAAAAAACACTATTTCCTCCCATTTCGGTGACAGAAAGTTCTGCAATGTGAGAGGAGCCACAAATGTGCTTCCACCCAGCGTTCCCCTAAGTCTCCCAATAAAAATGGTACCTCAGTTGTGGGGGTAGGCCTAGCGCCCGCAACAGGAAATGCCCCAAAATACAATATGGACACATCACATTTTCACAAAGCAACCAGAGCTGTTTTTTACAAAGTGCCTAGCTGTGGATTTTGGCCTCTAGATCAGCCGGCACGTAGGGAAACCTAGCAAACCTGCGCAGTTTTGAAAACTAGACACCTAGGGGAATCCAGGATGGGGTGACTTGTGGGGCTCTGACCAGGTTCTGTTACCCAGAATCTTTTGCAAACCTCAACATTTGGCCAAAATCCACTTTTTCGTCCAATTTCGGTGACAGAAAGTTCTGGAATCTGAGAGGAGCCACACATTTCCTACCACCCAGCGTTCCCCCAAGTCTTTGATAAAAATGGTACCTCACTTGTGGGGGTAGGCCTAGTGCTCGCGACAGGAAATGCCCAAAAACACAATGTGGACACATCACATTTTCACAAAGAAAACAGAGCTGTTTTTTGCAAAGTGCTTAGCTGTGGATTTTGTCCTCTAGCTCAGCTGGCACCTAGGGAATCCTAGCAAACCTGCACAGTTTTGAAAACTAGACACCTAGGGAAATCCAGGATGGGGTGACTTGTGGGGATCTGACCAGGTTCTGTTACCCAGAATCTTTTGCAAACCTCAACATTTGGCCAAAAAAACACTTTTTCCTCACTTTCCGGTGACAGAAAGTTCTGGAATCTGAGAGGAGCCACATATTTCCTTCTACCCAGCGTTACCCTAAGTCTTCCGATAAAAATGGTACCTCACTTGTGGGGGTAGGCCTAGCGCCCGTGACAAGAAATGCCCCCAAACACAACGTGGACACATCACATTTTCACAAAGAAAACAGAGCTGTTTTTTGCAAAGTGCCTAGCTGTGGATTTTGGCCTCTAGCTCAGCTGGCACCTAGGGAAACCTAGCAAACCTGCGCAGTTCTGAAAACTAGACACCTAGGGAAATCCAGGATGGGGTGACTTGTGGGGCTCTGACCAGGTTCTGTTACCCAGAATCTTTTGCAAACCTCAACATTTGGCCAAAAAGCACTTTCTCCTCCCTTTCCGGTGACAGAAAGTTCTGGAATCTGAGAGGAGCCACAAATTTCCTTCCACCCAGCGTTCCCCCACGACTCCCGATAAAAATGGTACCTCACTTGTGGGGAAGTGGTGGTCCCCTGGGCTGCGGGGGAGGCCGTACAGCGCCCCCCCCATTAAAAATAAATGTTTTGCCCCTGGGAGGTGGTGGTCTGAAGGGCTGCGGGAGGGCAGCGTTCCCCCCGCATACTTATTTTACAGTACCCTGGGAAGGTGGCAATCTGCAGGACTTTGAAAACCCTAGGAGAAAGGGCTTGTGCCCCCCTCCTTTTTTTCACCTCCAAAGCCCCCAGGACGTGGCCTACCCAGGGGCAAAAATAAAAGCAAGCGCGAAAGACTGCACTTGCTTTTTATTTAAATCACAGCTAAATTTGTGCATCACCATGGTTTTCATTGTGATTTCAAAAAATATACTTTTAAGCCTTGGGGGGTCTCTGAGGGACCCCTGCACCAAGGCTAGAGGGGCATGGTAAACATACCTGGCCCTCTTTTCTTTTTGCTAGTTTTTTTTTTTTAGACTCTGCTGAAGCCAAGGCTCAAAATGGCTGCCAACACTTCCTGGTTACCGTGTTGGCAGCCAATCAGATCTCTGCACAAAATCGGGAGTAGCCGTGAAGACTTCACTCCTCCAGATATATATATTTCATATTCTTTTAATATTTCAAAAACTACTGAACACATCTACATCAAAGAACAAAAAGGCTTCTTTCTGGACCAAAAGATACCTTTCTGCCAAATTTAGTGTAATTCGATCCAGCCATTCAGGCTGTAGTAATGTTCAAAATCCTCCTTTAAATTATAATGGAAAAGGCACTTTGCCCCTCCCCACTTTTTTTTCCTGCCCCTGCTTGATGTGTCACCCCGAAACTTCACATGTACAACAAGATTTTCAGGAACTCTTTTTCTGTAAAATTTCGTGAAGATTCGTCAAATGGCGCAAAAGATATAAGCAAGTCAAAGCACATTCTATGGAAACTGGGTCCCAACTATAACTCCCTACTGGCAACTGCCAGTAGGTAATATATATTTTCCCGGAAATATGCCTTTTGTGCCCTTAAGGCTTTTGGTGGATTTTGTGGCACATCTGGTTGAAAATGACAGTTGTGTTATATTTTTGTGCCTATCTGCGCTTTCCCTCTCACGATCCAAACTAGCCCTCCCCCCCCCCAAAGACAAGTACACTGGCGTAGCGGCTTAGAACAAAATTCCCCAGTCACTCGGGGTGTTGTACACAGAAATCCCCGCACACGCCCGCTGGTGCTTCCGGCTTTAATGTTTAAAGTTAATTTTTTAGGTGGAAGTTAAGCACACAGAGGAAATGGAGGCGGGGGACCGGGTTCTGCCAAAAATCATTATCAGAACCAAAATGCTATTTTAGGAGGAGGAGGAGAAGAGACAATAGGGCAGAGAAGAGACAGGAGCGCTGAATATAATGGATTAATGAGTAAGTTTTGGGCCAAGAAAAATGTAACTTTGATTAAATCTCATGATTGATTTATTTAAATTTACAGGAAAACCTAAATTATCTTTGGAAGTTTTATGGTTTGAAAAATAAATATTCAAGGAAGACAATCCAAATCTGCAATGATTTCAAGTGCACCTAGTGATTTTGCAGTCAATGATATAGAGGAAATAGCATTATTAACTTCATTGTCTCATGATATGTGCTCCGGTGAGCGAGTGGTACAAGACCTTGAAATTGCAGCTGATTTAAATCGTGGCACAAAATTTAAGGTGAAATCAAAATTAGTGCCTAATGCTAGTGACTGCAATTTAATCAAGAATTTTAAAAATAGAGAGATTTTGAATTGTGAGAAAAAAATAATTGGAATCAAAATAATTGTATAAATAATTTAACAAAGTAACCAATTACATATCTTAAAACACAGCTAAATCGATGAAAATATGTTGATAAAAAGAGCAGCTAAAGAAAAGCTTTTTAAAATTAGGAACACCATGGTTTATTCCATGGAATTAAAAACAGTGAAGATGATAACACATATGCACTGTTGACTTGTGACCCTAAAAATGTATTTCAACAAGAGGTTTTTGCCTTTTAAAATATATCTTGATGAAACCTTATTAGAAACGAAGGAAACGGATTTTGTTTCTTGCTAGAAACCCAGAGTAGCCACTTATTATATCTTAACTAAAATTCCCAAAACAGGCCACTGGCAAGAAGACAAATAGTGGGAAATATAGTTAATGTCAGGGACAATTTATCAGCTTAGACTGATCACTTTCTTTTACCCATAGTGAAGAATCTCACATCCTAAGTAGATAGACTTTTTACAAGCGATACCTGGAGTGAATTGAAAACCAGATAGGTCGTTAGTTACTTTCCTCCTAACCGATTTTTCTACTTGCATTAATCACAAATATGGCTTGACATTTGTTGAATATTTTTTTTAAACTACATCACTGACTTATTTACACCATTACTGAATGTTACTATGAATGATCAAGTTTGTGTTTATTCATAACTACTTTATCTGTGATGATCATTTTTATCTGTTAAATGCAAAACTGTAATGGATTGTAGATTCACGCCATCGTACTCTAGTATCATAATGGAATGGTGCCTTGCACGTAACTGAGTATGAATTTTCACAGCATTAATATATATGGCTAAAATTAATTGACAACATTTTCATTATAAAGAGAGGTGACAAAAAGCAATTACTTGATTAAGTTAAGTATCTAAAAAATTAATTTCTTGATGTATTGATTACTGTGGATGAACTTAGGAACAGTAATCAGAAAAATACTGCTAAAAGACTAAATTTATTCAAAAAGGAGGAAGCAAACAATAACGTCAGATTAATCACACAGTTTAATTCTGACCATTAGTAGATGAGGAAAATCATGTCTAAATACTGATACCGTTTGACACGTTTGGTATTTTGAAGTCCCAATGTTGCAATTAATTAATTTTAGCAAACTGCCAAACATAGGCAGTTTTTAGACACATTCACACTATTCTTGTATTTCTTGGCTACCACCTTTGAGATGCAGTTTTTGCACGAGAACATTTTGTAAATATGGCCATAAAGCTAAACAATGTGTTTTAATAATGATTAAAGACTAAAGAAAACAATGTATAAATTGCTTACATTTTGTAATTTAAGTAAATATTTTCTATTTCTGTAAAGTTTATATTGGTAGTATTATTCCCCGGATTAAAAACTAAGGCCCATATTTATACTTTTTGACGCTAAACTGCGCTAACGCAGTTTAGCGTCAAAAAATGTTGCGCCGTCTAACGCCATTCTGAAGCGCCATGCGGGCGCCGTATTTATGGAATGGCGTTAGCCGGCGCTAGCAGACCAGCGCTGCCTGGTGTGCGTGGAAAAAAACCACGTAGACCAGGCAGCGCCGGCGTAGGGGGAAAATGGCGTTAGGGCGTCTTAAAATGGGGCAAGTCAGGTTGAGGCAAAAAAATCGCCTCAACCCGATTTGCGCCATTTTTTTCGACGCCCAGACGCCATTTAAATGACTCCTG
Organism: Pleurodeles waltl; assembly: GCF_031143425.1. Taxonomy (NCBI): domain Eukaryota; kingdom Metazoa; phylum Chordata; class Amphibia; order Caudata; family Salamandridae; genus Pleurodeles; species Pleurodeles waltl. The sequence goes on along the minus strand of NC_090445.1, from coordinate 426,290,897 downwards.
TCTTAGTAAAGACAGGAGTCATGCCCCCTTGCCCAATGGCCATGCCCAGGGGACTTATGTCCCCTGGGCATGGTCATTGGGCATAGTGGCATGTAGGGGGGCACAAATAAGGCCCCCCTATGCCACCAATAAAATTTAAAAATATAAAAAATAATACTTACCTGAACTTACCTGAATGTCCCTGGGGTGGGTCCCTCCATCCTTGGGTGTCCTCCTGGGGTGGGCACGGGTGGCAGGGGGGGTCCCTGGGGGCAGGGGAGGGCACCTGTGGGCTCATTTTGAGCCCACAGGCCCCTTAACGCCTACCCTGACCCAGGCGTTAAATAGTGGCGCAAATGCGGGGTTTTTTGACCCGCCAACTCCCGGGCGTGATTTTTGCCCGGGAGTATAAATACGACGCATTTGCGTCGCCGTCATTTTTTTAGACGGGAACGCCTTCCTTGCATCTCATTAACGCAAGGAAGGCGTTCACGCCAAAAAATGACGCTATTTGCCCATACTTTGGCGCTAGACGCGTCTAACGCCAAAGTATAAATATGGCGTTAGTTTTGCGCCGAATTTGCGTCGAAAAAAACGACGCTAATTCGGCGCAAACGGAGTATAAATACGGGCCTAAATTGCTGCTTATTTGAGAGCAACTGAAAATAATGATTTTAAAAGTGCAGTGCTGAAGCAGGCTCTCTCGAAATAATGGTGAATTACGACTTCTATGACTTGAACATGTACTATCTGAAATGTGCAAATATGTTATAGAATTAATAGTCTGCATCCATATGGAATAAATAAAGAATTAGGATTATCAGCATTTTTATAATGTTTTATAATGTTATGTAATGAACTGAAATTACGGCAGGTTGGATTTTGCGGGTGACAGTGAAAGTTAAACCTGCAAGATTACAAATATAGCTCAACGTGGTGTTCGTGAAAAGTTAAAACACTTTTAAATATGCCCAGTAGATGGGGCCATTGTACTATATGTGAATAGTGTTATTCCCTGCACGAAATTTCTCGAGGGTATGATTGTGATGTGTAATGGATTGTTTCTTTAAAATGATTAAAGAATAGTATAGAATGAGCAAAGATTGGTCATTGACTAACGACGTACATTAGGACATGGGACCTCTGAATTCACTATTGAAACTTAATACATTGATGGAGTTAATTTTCTAACAGGTATACTAATATACAAGTATAAAAGGATTGATTTTGTTTGTTAAGGTTAGGAATATTTGCTCCAGTGAGAACCTGATAAAGCCAGTTTGCTCTTTCCTCAGAGCCTAATATATTGGTTTGGAGTGATAGATTTAACTTTTGTAATATTAAATGCTTGGATTGCTGAATTTAAACCTTTGATAAAGCCTACACATTTTAAGAAACTCAAGATCTATTCTGACAAGTTGAATTGACTCCTTAAATACGTGCGGTGAGAGGTCCTCAGCCACCAGAGATGCTAAGGTGTGAATGATATGTATGCCTAGTTTAGCATTATTTCATCCTTTGCCTGCACAGCACTTCAGTGTGATGATCGGCAGTGCAAATATTGGGAACTGTTAAAAATACCCAATTTGTATCAGGTTATTGTCAAACTGTAGGGTTGCTACCATGTATCCAATCTTCAGTTGTCATGGACTAAACGTACTTCATTGGATAATATCCGTTATAAGTATGGCATTCAAAAGAAACAGGGACATTTTCTTCCAATGGATCTTTGCATATTCCTACACTTCTCCACAATCAGAATTAGAAGTAACTTGTGAGTTTTATTATGCTGACTGGTTAAAACGTATATATTTACAATACAGCAATTCCCACCGGCTACAAGATGAAATACCACAACCGCACCAACGCACAGGGAGGTGACATCACCATCATACACAAGGAATCGATCTCCTGCACCAACAACCAGACTGTGCCATTCATAGAACACATGAACGTCCAGCTCCACACCGACAACACCACCACCATCAAAGGCACCCATGCCTACAGACCACCAGGCCCACGGATCGGAATCACCAATGCTATAGTTGAATTCATCATTCTGCTTGCCATAGAATCTGAACACTTCATCTTCCTGGGAGACCTCAACTCGCACCTTGATGACACCATGGACACCAACTCACTCCACCCACCTCCTGGAAAGACTAAACCCCATTGGCATCAAGCAGCTAGTCATGGATCCCACGCACATAACAGGAGACATGGTGAGCCACATTTCCTCTTCTAGCAACAGAATCAAGTACACCCACAACTCGTACTTCACCTGGTCGGACCACTCCATCGTACACTTCACCATCTCAGAACATACCTGCGCCATCCCCAACCTCCACAGAGCACCCTCCCACAGCTGGAACAAGGTCTCTCAGTAAAAATAGGCTAACGCCTTCACCTCCACTCAGCCCATCTACCCTCCCAACTTGCACCTCACAGTACAGAACTACGACTGGATCACCAAAGCCTCCCACCAAGTCACCCCCACCAAACCAGCTAAAGCTCTCAGACCAGCCAGGTAAGCCACTTGGTACACCACCACACGCAGATGCAAACATCTTGAGAGAAGATGGTGCACTAGCAAGAACGAAATCGACAGAGCCGCTTTCAAATACCACCGACAGATCAGAGCAGCAAAGAAGGAGGCCCTGACATTTCAGATCAACACTAGTGCCAACCGAGGAACCCTTCACCATTTTCAGATAATTTGCCTGCCCCACAGCAACCAAAAATTCAATCCCCGCATCACAGAAGTTCTGCGATGCCCTCGCCGACTACTTCCACAACAAAATAAAAAGCATCTACAAGAAATTTAACCCCCAGTCCTCCAACACCCTCAACCAACTACCACTACTGACCACCTGCAAACAACTCAGTGACGTGGACACAACTGCCCCTTTGAGCTCCATCCACTCCAGAGCACCCACCGACCCATGCCCCACTGACTCATCAACCTCAGAAGGAATGAGATCAGCTGCCAACTCACCACAATCGTCAACGCCTGACTGGCCACGGACACCAATCCTGATGCCTGGAAACAAGCTGAGGTAAGACCCCTGCCCCTCCTCAAGAAGCCCTCCGCTGACCCCAAAAAACTACAAAACTACTGACCCATCTCATTGCTACCTTTCCCTGCCAAAGTCCTGGAAAAGGCTATCAACCTCCAACTCACCGAACACCAGTAGAGAAACAACCTACTAGACCCATCTCAATCAGGTTTCAGGAGCAACGACAGCACTGAGACAGCTCTCATCGCTGCTTCAGAAAATATCCGAGCCATACTCAACAGAGGAGAATCTACTACCCTCATCCTACCCGACCTATTAGGCCCCTCCAACAGACTCCCACCATATATTCATCCACCGCCTACGCCAGATGGAAATCACTGACGACGTGCTCAGTTGGATGGCATCCTTCCTCACAGAATGCACCCAGAAATTCTGCCTCCCCCTCTTCATATTGCAAGCCAAGCATAAAATCTGCAGAGTTCCCCAGGGCTTGTCCCTCAGCCCCACACTCTGCCACATCTACATGACTCCTCTCAGGGACATAGTCCGATTACACAACATCAACATCATCTCCTACACTGATGACCCTCAGATCATCCTCTCACTCTCTGCCAACCCCAACACTGCCAAACCAAATTTCCACAACTGCATGAAGAACATCAAAGCATGGATGAAGGACAACTGTTTAAAGCTGAACACGGACAAGACGGAAGTTATCATATTTGGCAAAAACACCACCCTCTGGAATGACTCCTGGTGGCCATCAGAGCTCTGGCCCTAACCCCACACCCACAACCTCTGCATCATTCTAGAAAGTGAGCTCTTCATGAGACATCTGGTCAACTCTGTCGCCTCAGCCTGCTTCCACACAGTACACATTCTCTGGAAAATGTTCAAGTGGTTTCCCATCAAAACAAGAAAGACAGCCACTCATGCCCTCATCACCAGTCGTCTTGACTATGCCAATGCACTCCATGCAGGCACCACCACCAAACTAATGCAAAGGCTCCCATCAATACAGAGTGTGGCCGCCAGACTGATTCTCGACCTGCCCAACAGAGCTCACATCTCCCAGTACCTGAAAGACCTCCACTGGCTCCCGGTCCGGAAAAGATGCCACTTCAAGCTCCTCACTCACGCCTACAAATCCCTCCATGACCAGGGACCTGCCTAACTGAACCAACGTTTGAGTGGCCCTTGCACAGATGCCCTACACTCGCCACTAACACACCAGAGGGGGCTCCTTCTCCCACCCTGCCTTCAAGGCCTGGAACACCCTCCACCTCCACTGACTGATTTCAGGAAAGGGCACAAGACCTTGCTTTTCGAGTAGAGACCTGCTCCTAAAGTCTGGACACCTGCACGAGTGACAAGCCATGCTTTACAAATACTTGATTGATTGATTGATATTATTCATGTTGATGCTTCAGTGGCTACAGAAGTAAAACACTCCAGCCATGACTGCCAAAACAGCACATAAGACTCCATGCTTCATATCAGAAAGCCCAATGGCAAATGTAAACTAAGGTTTCACAAGACAAACAAGTGAAACTGGCAGGGTACCCAAGAAGAGGAGAAGAGTTGGTTGTGAAGAAGAAATGTTGTTAGAGGTGGAAGAAAAGACAATGCCCTACTTCTTAGAAGTAACAGTGGATCATAGCACCCATGCTGCTTTCTTGGGAACAATTTAAAATGAGTTGTTAAGAGTACTTATGCGTCTCAGTTTGTAATGGAGCAGTTTAGATATAGGGGGTCATGACAACATGGACGGTAAAAGCCGCTTACCGCCGTGCAGAAGACCGCCAATACACCGCCGCAGAATTCCGCCACAGCTATTATGACCCACATCTCGGAATCCGCCGTAATTCAGACACCCACACAAGTCCGCCACACCAAAGGTCAGTGATAAACTGTCGAAAACAAAACCTCCACCGTCACGCCAACAGAAACACGCCCTTGCTATTACGACCCACGAATCCACGCAGCGGTCTTTCAACCGCGGTATTCCATTGACGGTACACACCGCTGCGCTCAAAATACACACACATCTCCAAAACACCGCCACATTGGACAATTCGAAATGCACACACCTGATACACATACAAACAACACTCCCACACACACAACACAATATAAAACACACACCCACATCACCCACAAACCCCTACGACCCAAAATCAGAGACGAAGGCGACAGAGAGAGAGCACAGCAATAGAGAACCCCACCACAGAGAGGCACAAAACACCATCACCCACACAACATCCACGCACAAAATTCCACACACCACTACACATCACCACAATCATCACAAACATACACCACCCCACACATCACCTACACCACCCCATGGCATGCCAAAGACACCCCAGGTTTTCCGAGGAGGAGCTCAGGGTCATGGTGGAGGAAATCGTATGGGTAGAGCCACAGCTATTTGGATCACAGATGCAGCACACCTCTATAGCCAGGAAGATGGAGCTATGGCGAAGAATCGTCGACAGGGTAAACGCAGTGGGACAGCACCCAAGAAATCGGGAGGACATCAGGAAGCGGTGGAACGACCTACGTGGGAAGGTGCGTTCAGTGGTCTCCAGGCACAACATCGCGATTCAGCGGACTGGCGGCGGACCCCCACCTCCTCCCCCACAACTAACAATATGGGAGGAGCAGGTCTTGACCATTATGCATCCAGAGGGACTCGGAGGAGTCGGTGGAGGAATGGACACTGGTAAGTCAAATCTTAACTATCATATCCCCACCCTACCTGCATGCTATCACACCCCCCCACCCTCACCCCCTCCCCTATCACTCCAACTCCTCACTAATGTACTTATAACACAAACCACCCATCCCAACACTAAGCCCTGCATGGCACAACTAAGCATGGACACCCTTCACTAAAGCATGTCCACTGCACATACCCATAACACCCCCAAACCATCATCACACAAGCCCCCACACAGGAATGCTTGCACTGGGGTACATGCACACCCACCCATTACACACCATGACACACACAGATGCAATAACCATGCTTTTATACCCCTGCAGGACCACTACCTAACGTCACCAGACAGGAGGGTCCAGATATCTCCACTCCACCCACAGAAGAGGCCCACAGTGATTACAGCAGCTCTGGCCAACTGGATCCAGATGACCAGCCCGGACCATCGTGGGCCTCGGGACAGTCAGTTCCCCTCGCTGAGGCACAGCCCAACACTGACCTTCCACCCTCTGGTAACACCAGCACAGCACCCACCCAGCGGGCCCATACCTCCGTACCCAGGACACGTCAGTCAGCTGTGTGTCCACCACTACAGGGAACCTAGGATAACCCACCACCCCAACAACAACAGGGACCTGGAGGCAGTGGTAGTGGGCACACGGTCCAGGGGACGGAGGCACAGGAACACAGGGGAACTGGGAGGGCTGCCATGCGATAGGGGGCGGACAGGCCAAGGAAACCCACTCACGAGGCCCTCTCCTCCATCATGGGAGCATACCACCACTCCCAGGAGACGATGGCAACAGTCCTGGCCAAGTTTCAGGAGACCCAGCGCATGCAGGACGAACAGTATTTGGGGTTCAGGGAGGAGCTCAGAACCATCAGCTCCGCCCTGGGCACCATCGTAGGGGTGCTGAAGGACATACAAAAGACCATGAAGGACACTGTGGCACTCCAAGGGGCCCCTGACACTAGCATGGATGATGAACTGCCCACCACCTCCGCCAGTGCTAGTGGACAGGACGCCCCACCACAGGACCACCACACCAGCACCCCACCCCCTGCTGACGGAGAACCACCCTGCAAGCGGTCCCTGAGATCCAGGAACAGGACAGAGCAAGATGGCAAGACCCCCGCCAGGAAATGAGACCACCCTGATTGTCCTCCCACTGTCCCACTTTGTTACCCTGTCCAGATTGGAACTGCCTCAGCTCCACTTCCTATGCCCATATGGGCAATGCACCTGTGAGACTAATAAACTGGACTCTGCCATGGACATTCCTCCACCATCACCCATCATCATTTTGCCACCCCCTCCAATAATTAGCACTTCAATAAACACCCTTGAACCACAAAACAATCTGGAGTCAGCCTGTGATTTTGAAAATGTGTATTAGCTATGACAGTGACAAAATCCGTTCTCAATAGTAATTTCAACATACCTATGTCACACATCACAAGTCCATGAAGGATGCAAGCAGATGACACACATTGGTAACCACACCTGTGAAACCATAATGGAAATGTATCACTCAGTTAGCAGATACTACTTCAAATTGACAGACAGGATAGAGGTAGAAGTGTGAAAGTGAATGTAATAGTAAAAAAAATGTTCTCACCTGTGTGTCACTGGAAATATTGCTGTATGAGAGAGTCCCTGTTATCAATGTCTTCTTCCTCTGCTTCCTCCTCATCACTGTCCACAGGCTCCACAGCTGCCACAACACCGTCATCTGGACCATCCTCCTGCAGAAAAGGCACCTGGCATCACAAAGCAAGATTGTGAAGCATCGAGCAGGCGATGATGATCTGGCACACCTTCCTTGGTGAGTAGAATAGGGAACCACCTGTCATATGGAAGCACCTGAACCTGGCCTTAAGGAGGCCGAAGGTGCATTCAATCACCCTCCTAGTCCGCCCATGGGCCTCATTGTAGCGTTCCTCTGCCCTGGTCCTGGGATTCCTCACTGGGGTCAATAGCCATGACAGGTTGGGGTAACCAGAGTCCCCTAATAGCCACACACGGTGCCTCTGGAGTTGACCCATCACATACGGGATGCTGCTATTCCGCAGGATGTAGGCGTCATGCACTGAGCCAGGGAACATAGCATTTACCTGCAAGATGTACAGGTCTGCCAAACATACCATCTGTACATTCATCGAATGATAACTCTTCCCGTTCCTGTACACCTGTTCACTCCTGTGGGGGGGGGACCAAAGCCACATGGGTCCCATCAATGGCACCTATGATGTTAGGGATATGTCCCAGGGCATAGAAGTCACCTTTCACTGTAGCCAAATCCTCCACCTGAGGGAAAACGATGTAGCTCCTCACGTGTTTCAGCAGGGCAGACAACACTCTGGACAACACGTTGGAAAACATAGGCTGGGACATTCCTGATGCCATGGCCACTGTTGTCTGAAATGACCCACTTGCTAGGAAATGGAGCACTGATAGCACCTGCACTTGAGGGGGGATTCCTGTGGGATGGCGGATTGGTGACATCAGGTCAGGCTCCAACTGGGTACACAGTTCCTGGATTGTGGCACGGTCAAACCTGTAGGTGATGATTAAATGTCGCTCCTCCATTGTTAACAGGTCCACCAGCGGTCGGTACACCGGAGGATTCCGCCATCTCCTCACATGTCCCAGCTGATGGTGCCTAGGAAGGACAACAGCGACCACAGAGTCAACAAATTCTGAGGTATGTACCCACAGCTACACTGAACACGATACTAAATACAATATCCTTCCTGTATGTGTGTTGAGTGTAGGCCTAGGTATGTGTGACGCAGTTGTAAATGAAGCCATGTGGTCCCCTGAAATGGCGGCTGCCTGACCACTAAAGTGGGAATATGGGATGAGAGGTAACTGCGCTGGCGTTGTACACCGTAACGGTAGGCGGTCAAAGACCGCGGCGCAATGCTGCATTGGTTAACATTGGACCCTATGGGTCCCAGGAGCCAATGACGAAGTGTGCCGGCGGTGATGATACGCACCGCCGCGGACGTCACGGCTGCGGATGTGATCGCCATTTTCCATCTGTTCAATCACTCGATACCTGATCTTCGACAGGAGAGGACCTACACTGCAAGTGCTGCTGTGACCTTGGTCTGGAAGAGACAATGGCTGGTGCGTCTGGGGAAAGGGCCCCTGCCTTCACTGCACAGGAGTTGGAGAGGCTCGTGGACGGGGTCCTCCCCCAGTACACGCTACTCTACGGTCCTCCAGACCAACAGGTAAGTACACAGGGAGCACGTTGTATGGGCTATGCCTGGGTGGAGAGGGCTGGATGTCAGTAGGAAGGGGGCAGAGTCCTGCGAGCATGTAGAAGTGTGATTGCATGTGCCACATGGCAAGGGCAGGGATGTGGGCCACTCACTTCGACGATGCTGTTGCTAATGACTTCTCTTCTTCCCCTGTACATGTCATGTAGGTCAGCGCCCACCAGAAGAAGGATATTTGGCGTGCCATCGCCAAGGACGTCCGGACCCTGGGGGTCCACCAGAGACGGAGCACCCACTGCCGTAAAAGATGGGAGGATAGTCGCCGCTGGAGCAAGAGGACGGTGGAGGCTCAGCTGGGGATGGCCTCCCAACATGGGAGGGGTGCTCGTCGAACCATGACCCCCTGATGTTACGGATCCTGGCGGTGGCCTACCCTGAGTTGGATGGGTGCTTGAGGGCATCACAGCAGACACAAGGGGGTGAGTACACTCACATTCTCATGACTTTGCACGCAGTGGAGGGGTCTGGGTGGGGGAGGAGGGCTGTGGGTTTCCCTAGGCCAGGGCGAGTTCCGTAGGCTAGGCCCCTCCGGAATCCAGGTCATGTGCCACTCCAGCCCACCTCTGTAGAGTGCCAAGTACAGGTATACATGCCCCTGTGTCATCTATGTGGGTAGATGACACTCATAGCCATGTAGGCCATATCCCATGAACTGCATCTGTAGAGGCCGAGAGCACGGCGTAGTGCAGTGGGCTGCTGTGTCTGTATTGTCCGCCAACGGTAGCGGTAAGCCATGCACTCAACATGTCTTTCTTCTGTTTCCCCACCCCTTTTTTGTGCTCTCCCTGTTCTTTTGTGCATCAGCATCATCAGGCGGAGGTACAGTGGCACCGGAGCACGAGGGGGCTGCATCCAACATGGCCATGGAGGGCCACACCACGGACACAGAATACACTAGTGGGACGGAGGGCGAGGGGAGCTTCACGGCGGTCACCGGATCAGCAAACAGCGACACGGACTCGTCCTCCGAGGGGAGCTCCCTTGTGGTGGCGGCACCATCTGTGCCCCCCACTTCTACAGGTACAGCCGCCCCCCCCCCACCAGCACCGCCCTCCCAGCAGCCCCTCAGCCATCGCTCCGTGCCCGCTCATCCAGCAGGGTGGGCATCACCTTCGCCCCAGGCACCTCAGCCCCTGCCCCTTTCACCCCTGCTGCCCTCAGTGAGGAGGCCATTGACCTCCTCAGGTCACTCACTGTTGGGCAGTCTACCATTGTGAATGCCATCCAGGGTGTAGAAAGGGAGTTGCAACACACTAATGCATTCCTGGAGGGCATTCATTCTGGTCAGGCTGCCCATCATCGAACCCTGCAATCTCTGGCCTCAGCACTGATGGCAGCCATTGTCCCTGTGTCTAGCCTCCCCCCTCCAACTTCCTCCACCCAGACCCAATCCCCTGTATCCCAGCCTATCCCAAGCACACCATCAGACCAGCCTGCACACATGTCAACACACAAGGGCAGCTCAGGAAAACATAGGCACCACACATCCCACAGGCACTCACACAAGCATCACCCACATACAGACACAGCAACATCCACTGCCTCCACTGTGTCCCCCTCCTCGTCATCTCCCTCCTCCCTCCCAGTCTCGTCTACACTCTCACCTGCATGCACTACCACTGCAGCCACTATGACTCGCACCAGAACACCCAACACCACACCCGCTCACCTGCACTCACCACCCCCACTACCATTTACACGTCCCCTATGTCCTCTCCCAGTGTGTCTGTGACGCCGCCTCCCAAAGTACACAAACAACGCGGACACCCACACACCCAAAATCCATCCACCTCACGACAGCCTCCAGAACCTGCACCTGCATCCAAATCATCTAAAGTTACACCTCCTACAATCGCAGTAGCTCTTGTCACTTGAAGGCCCTGGTTATCGCAGGACTGAGGGATTGTGTAACCAAAGCACAATAGAATGCAAACATTCATATAAAATGAGAGATGCCTTGTATTCAGTAATCTCTATAAAAAATAGGTAAGCGCAAGTGCCCTTTTACTGATACACCTTTGAACGTAAATGTTCAAAGGATAAATTGCGCAGACCCGGGCAGAACCTTATTTTCCTGTCACAGCTTTAGTGACATAATCGGACCACAATTAAGTCAAGACTGAGTCACTGTAGCTCTCAAAATGAATCAAAATTAAATCTTATGATAGATTAATCTACTACTTTTAGTAAAGTGGCCCCACTATTTGTTTGATGAAAGAACTCATATTGATAGACATGACGATTCACCGATCCATTTCCAAGATGTTGTTGATCTAACACACAATGCAGCAGAAATAATGTTATATGTTTTACTGGCATGCTTAAAGTGATACAGTTTTACAGAGGAATATTTAAAAATGCATTTCATTAAGATTGTACCAGATGGAACTTCTAATGTAATAGATATTAAATCTGGTGTGGCAACTCTTTCAAAAAGTAAAATCTGGGCACTTGAGTGTATGCCACACTGTCTAACACAAGCTGAAATTTGAAGGTGTGTAAAGAAGCTGCAGCATTAATCAAACATTTTTACATACACTTTTATGTAACTTGACATGCCTCTGCCAAAAATTGGAGAAATCTTTGGATATGTCCTTAGAAGGTTTTAGAGGTCGCAATAGGATTTTCTGGCATTGGGAAGGTATTTGGGGAGATGTTCTTGAGGGTGAAATGCTGTGTAGGCATTGATAATGTGGATTAGAATGGGATTAGAAAGGAATTTTCTACAAAAAACTGTTGGTACGATTAGATAGCTGGAGGTTACCATTGTAACAGATGAAGTTCCTGAAATTGAAGAAAAGAAGATACAATCTTAAATGTGCATTATTACCACAAATGTTGGTGCTGAGTGGCTCTGGGCAGGGGGGGAAGTGATCAAAGAAGTAACATCCACCCCTGGAAAAACACTGTTTACATGTCTGTCAAACAGTGCTAACAGAATGGTGTTTGTGTTCAACAAAAAAAAATCTGTAGTAGCTGTTGAAAGCAGTGAGCTCGAGTGCCATATTTGCTTTGCAGCCTGTGAGAGGTATAGAGCCTCAGCCTAACTGCTCGCGACCACATCTTCAGTTTCTTTTATTGCTACCCAGCACATCATGTCTGCATTTATGCCCGCTTGATCGGCCCGCATTTGATACTTACAGTGATATCTAGAAGCGATCTATGACTAGGAGTGGTGTCGAACAGAAGGCAGCTACTGAAAATAGCAGAAGGACTTGCAGCCTGTAGAAGAAGCTGGAACACTAGTGTGCTGAAGGAAGGAAGCAATAAAGTCTAAGTATTAAAGAAAATACTTTTAAAGCAGTGCTAATGGAAGATTAGGACTTTGTGGTCCTATATTATTATTTTAAATAATTATTTTAGGTAATTATTTTAGTTTGTTATTCCAATAGATTATATTAATCTGTTATTTTAGTATTATTTTAGTATTTTTTGGTAGTTTGTTGTATTTAATTCATTTGCAGGTATGGCAGAACAGTGTATGGCAGCACCACATAGTTTCTTTCTGATATCTGGGGAGCATACTATTTCTTAAAAAAGGTGGATAAACATTTTTGCACATAAATGTTGGCCATATAAGCCCTATAAGAAAACAATCCATACTACTGCACCATTTAGGGATTGAAGGAAGAGGGATTTATGATGATCTTCAAGAGATTTCACTGGGTATGAGAAATGGGCAGCCCATACATCTATATGAGATGTCACTGCGAATGTTGGAGAAACACTTCACACCCAAAGTAAGCACAGTTTTTGAGAGACACAAATTATTGTGCCGTGTGTAAGGACATGATGAGGACAAAATTACTTAAGTTGCTGCATTAAGAGGGCTAGCAGTGACTTGTGATTTCCAGAATTTGAATGGTTCCTTAATCTGTGATCAAATTGTTAGGTACATGAATAATAGGAAGATAAAAGAAAATGGACTATTAATTAATCCTTCTCTAGGACAATTCAAACAAATCGCAAGAATGGAACACACAAATGTGTGGATGAAGGGGATCGAAATGGGTAAACACTATATAAAAAGTTCAGAGAAAGTAGTAGCTAGAGATAAAAGAGATCAAGTTACAGAAACCCATCAAGCTTGTCAGACATGATAATGTAAAGTCTGAAGAAAAAAGGAGCATAACGTGCCTCATTTGTGGGTGTCCAGGACACATTGCATAGAGTTCTGCATGTGGAGCACGAACTGTGACACGGTATGTCTTGTGGAAAGAAAGGACATTTGGTGAAAGTTTGTAGGTCAAAGGGGAAAATTCAAAATACTAGTGAGAAAACAGTGGAAGGGATGAGTGAAGTTCAGGAGGAAATAATTTTAACTGTAAGTGAGATAGAGGGTTCTATTCAACAAGGTAGTGACAGCATTAGTGACAAGAGTCTAAAGAAAGGAAGTTCAGGGAAATTGGAGACACTTCATTGTGATATAACATTGGGGAGTGTGCTGGTCAAGGTATTGGTGGATTATGGAAATCTGTTTACTTTGATATCCAAGGAGACCTATGAAAATGTCCTGAAGGCACAGATCAGAAGACTACAACAAGCTGATGTAAAAGCAGTAGGATATGGCGGCAAAAGAATCAATATTATAGAATGGAATGGATGGATATTTTCTTTAAACAGAATGGTGTGCATGGGTAAGTATACGTGAATGATGAGGGGTCGAATCTTTTAGGGTGGCATCACCCAAAGAATTTCAACATTGTGCTTGATCCTAATGCGAAAGAACCGGTCATGACAGTTGAAATAGCAAATGAGAATAGTGTGGAAAAACAAGATATGGATACAAAATGGGGTAAAAAGTTAATGGAAAAATTCCCACAAGTATTTACTGACAAGTTAGGTGTGTTGAAGAAATGTACGCATCGACTAATTCTGAAGAATGATACACCCACTGTGCCTAAAGTGAGACCTCTACCATTCTTGAGGAGGGAGCCACTTCAGCAAGAACAGAATAAATTGTGAGAAGGAAATATTGTAGAGCCAATTGAGTCTTCTGAATTACTAGCACCTATTGTTGTGGCCCCAAAAGAAGGAAACAAGATCCACCTTTATATAGACTTAAGAGCTCTCAATAGAAATATATATCGGTGGCCAGGCAGCCCCTGCCCAATATTGCTGAAATGTTGAGTATGATGGGGGTGGCAAGGTGTTTAGTGTGTTGGGTATGTCGGCAGCATACCATCAGGTTAAACTACACCCGTAATCTAAACTTTTGACTTTGTTTGTCACACCTCTGTGGATCATGCAGAATATTTTCCAGGGAATGCATAAAGTAGTATGCCCCCAAGATGACATTATGTGGTGGAAAAGTCTATGGCAGAGCATGGTAAGTTGTTGTTGGAAGATGTGCTGCAGAGGATTGGAGATAATGGGTTGACCATAAAGGAAGAGAAATGTCAGTTAAGGAGAGAGCACGTAAACTATTTGGGAAATGAGATAGCTGCAGGAGGAATGAGACCAAAGAAGAGCATTGTAAAATAATTATTGGATTTGCATTTTGATGGGTAAAAGGGGCAGAGCAATCATACTCTGCTATTGAGAAAGAGGCATTAGCTTGTTGCTGGGGAGTGAACCATTTCAGATACTACTTGTGGGGATTGCCTTTTGTGCTTAACACTGACCATAAACCTTAGCTGCATATCTTCAAATGTGGTTGAGGTTTAGAATGTAGCTTGACACCTCGGATTTCTAGGTGGTTGATGTCTATGACGGATTTTAACTTTGTGATAGAATATTTGAGAGTAAAGAGGAATGTAGTAGTTGATTGGTTATCACACATGCCTGTGAAGGAAGAAGAGGATGTTTCAATCTCTATTGATGGACAACTGGCTGCCAAGAAGAGTAGAGGGACACAATAGTTACAGATAAGGAATATGGGGAATTGAAGGAACTTATAAGCAGTGGTTGGTAGCAGACAGCTGTCTTAAAGGAAAGTTTGAGACAGTATTTGGAGGTAAAGGATGACTTGAGCATCCAGGGAGAGAAGATTTTGAGACGCAATAGGATTGTTCCACCTTAGGTGTTGAGGACAAAACTAGTGAGCATTTACATGAGGGACATCTAGGTAGGAACCTGATGAAGAGGAGATTGAGACAGTCTTTTTGGTGGCCAGGAATAGACAAAAAAGTGGAGATGGCAGTTAATGATTGTCAGGCCTGTAGCAATAGTGACAAGTTCAACGTAGTAAAACAGCCACTCTGAGGATGCATGGAACTTCGAATTAGACCATGGGAATAATTGGCTGTGGATTTTTTAGGTCTAGTGGAGACACTAGGTAGAAAAGATTGTCTTTTTGTAGTTCTGGTGGATTATTACAGTAAATAGTTTATGGTCAGGTCCATTGAACAGATAACGACCGGCAATTTTAGGGAATTTTTAAGAGTGGTATTTTTGGAGGAAGGAATACCAAAAGTCTTAGTTACGGATAACAGCGCGCAATTGGTGTCCACAGCAATGACAGATTTTCTTGCTAATTTAGGAATCAGACATGACAGAGTAGCATTTTTTTGGCTGCAGGCCAATGGATTGGTGGAGATAGTGAATCACATCATTGTGGACATTATTCAACTGTCCTTGGTGAATGGACTGGTGTGGACAGATGAGATGAATTAGATGATTTCGGCTCATAGAGTGACACCTCATTCAATAACAGGTATGTCCCAATGTATTGCTCTTAAAAGCACTGAACCAGCAATAAAAGAATCTCACATGTGGTTCAATGGAAAAGATCAAGTATTGGTAGATAGTGAATGCATGAAGGCAAGAGAGGCAGATTTACAGAAGCATAACAAAATGAGTTACAATAACAGAAAAGGAGTGAAGGATCTGTGCATAAACTGTGGTGACTGGGTACTGCTGAGAAAAATGGGCGATGTAATGAAAGGAGAGAGCAAATATTTCCAATCACATAAGGTACTCAAAGTGACGAAGTCTGTTGTCAGGTTGGATGATGGTAGAGAATGGAGTATGGGAAATCTGTGTAAAGTTAAAACTCGGGGTAGTGGGGGATGAATATTGTGTTCCTCTCTGATTAGTTTAAACTAATGTTCAATTTGAGATGATGTATTTTCACACATTCTAAGTTATATTGATTTTATTTTCAGTAACAATCTATTCACAAGATAAAATAGTTATGTATTTTAAGATTTGGCCATTCACATAGGATATTTTATGCAATGTTTTTATTTTAGAGGTATTGCTTATTCTTTCGTTAATTTTGTTGTTTAGTTGGGAATGAGAAAAGGGGGAGATATGTGAAGATGTACTTGAGGGTGGAATGATTTGTAGGCATTAATGATGCAGATCTGAATGGAGTGGCAAGAAATGTTCTAGGAAAATATGTTGGTAGGATTAAATAGCTGGAGGTTACCATAGTAACAGGTTAAGTTTATGCAATTCAAGAAAAGATACAACCTTTGATGTGTGTGATTACTACAGATTTTATGTATACGGGGTGCACTCAAGTGAAAAGTAAGGATGAGATGTGTGGATAACACCCATAAAAAAAGAATAGAAAACCTAGGGAAACTTTAAAAGAAACTGATACCTACTGAACTTTATGATCATCTTATGACTTGATATTTGTATATTATTCAATTGAGACTTCAGGTCCGAAATGAGCCTGCAATATTTGTAGATGACACCTAAATTCAAAGAAACTTCAGTGTCATAGGCAACAATTGCTCAAGACACTGGATGATCTTGGCACTGTTACAGCAAGTGAAAGAAATAACTCATTTCGTAGAAGAAATATTGGAGGACCAATCCTTGAAGAAGGCTAAAGAAGCTCTAATGGCGCAAGAGAAAACAGTCTCTGAATTTAGATTTGTCACACAACAGAAGAAATGAGTCAAAAAGGAAATCACAAATTACGATAAATACGCTACTTATCCATATCTCCCAGAAAGGTACTACAAACAGGATTGCAAAGAGAGATTCACTAACAGTGGATGCCAGTAGTCATGAAGATTTGTTACTTTCTCTGATACTTGCATATCAGATATTTCGGATCCTGAACCGAGCACCAGTACAGCACCTCACACATCCAGAAACACAAACTCAGACAATTTGACTTTTTTCAAGACAGCAGGTTGAGACCAATGACCATCAGGGAGAGGTTCCATCTAAGTTTACCAGAGACAGAGAGGGAGACATTGAGGAAGGGGCTGCAGACGGGGTCATTATCAACAGAACTCCCATGGCGAGAGACAAACAAGGAGACAAATACAATGGTAAATAATACCCAAAATAGTGACAGCAACTTTGAGGCAGCCATTGTGAATTTGCCAGGACACACACTCAGACCAGATGGATTAACTGTTTTAAGCAGAGGGCTGAGTTTTGTTCCTGCCAATAGATCATACCCTTTTTGCATCAAAGTAGAACTACATAACGTTTTTACTTGCACAAGTAATGTTAGGGCCACAGGGCGTTGCCCTTTGTATACTTTGAATTCTCCTGTAAGCACCATCTCCCCTGAAATTAGGGCCTATGCGAAAGTCGTTCCAAGGGTTATAGAAAGACTCCAAAGCACTCGGATGTTTATCAAGTACGATAATACAGATGGAGAAAGAAAGGCTATACAGACATTAGCCTCTAACCACCAAATTGTGATCAAACCTGCTGTCAAAAGGGGTGGCACTGTTATTCAGGACAGAGAGTCATACTGCACAGCAATTTAGAGAAATACCTGTAGAGGAGCAATATATGAGGCTAAAAGGAGATCCCAACTCTGAGGTCAAATCCCTGATCAAAATAATGACACAAAAAGGGATCGAGAAAGTTTTTTATCAATGCATGCATAAAAATGTTCTTAATATCAAGAATCCTAGAATGCCTGTAATATTGGCTCTTCTTAAAATGCATAAAAATATGCCATGCTGCCTGGGCGTCCCATTGTTTTAGGTTGCGGTTCACTACTTGAACCCCTTTGTCAGTATGTGGATCATTTTTCCAAGCCATTTGTCCCCTTCACATGGTCATATGCCAGGAACAGCATGGACCTTATTCAACTGATCAAGGGTTTTGTGTTTGATTGTTCTTATCAATTTAGGTGGCCATGGATATCCAAGGCCTATACACCAATATTACCCAAGGCGAGGCACTTAGGGGCATATTTATAATTCCCTACTGCCACGTTTTGGCACATTAACGTCATTATTTTTTACGTTAATGTGGCCCAACAAGGCCGAAATACCCACGCCATATTTACAGGGTGGCGCAATGCATGCATTGTGCCGTTCTGTAACCCTTTGCAATACATTATGCCTGCACCAGACATAATGTATGCAAAGGGGGCGTTCCCCCGCTAGG
Source organism: Pleurodeles waltl (assembly GCF_031143425.1). Classification (NCBI taxonomy): domain Eukaryota; kingdom Metazoa; phylum Chordata; class Amphibia; order Caudata; family Salamandridae; genus Pleurodeles; species Pleurodeles waltl. The sequence goes on along the minus strand of NC_090445.1, from coordinate 426,272,576 downwards.
GGAGCTGGAAAAATGCTGTTTTTTATGGTACTTTTAACGCCTGCTCAATTTATATGATGTCTTCCTTATTTTGGAAAGAAATGATACATCACTTAAGCGATTTCATAACTGGATAAATTACTGCTTCTCCGATTTCCAGTTTACTATGGAGTATGATAATGAAACCATTTCATTCCTCAACCTCACTATCAAGACAGATGAAGAGAAACTATACACTATGGGCCAGATGTAGCAAAGGGTTTGCGCCTCGCAAACGGCGAAAATCGCCGTTTGCGAGGCGCAAAAGCCTCTTTGCTATTCAGAAATGCATATTGCGAGTCGGGACCGACTCGCAATATGCATTTCAGAATCGCAAAAAGGAAGGGGTGTTCCCTTCCTATTTGCGATTCAGAGTGGAATGCAATTCCATTTGCGATCGCATATGCGGTCGCAAATGGAGTCGCAGTTACCATCCACTTGAAGTGGGTGGTAACCCACTCGCAAATTGGAAGGGGTCCCCATGGGACCCCTTCCACTTTGTGAATGGACCCACAAATATTTTTTCAGGGCAGGGAGTGGTCCAAGGGACCACTCCCTGCCCTGAAAAAATACCGAAACTAAAGGTTTCGTTTTTTTTTTTAAGTGCAGCTCGTTTTCCTTTAAGGAAAACGGGCTACACTTAAAAAAATAAAAACTGCTTTATTTAAAGCAGTCACGAACATGGAGGTCTGCTGACGACAGCAGGCCTCCATGTTTGCAAGTGCCTAGACTCGCTATGGGGCCGCAATTAGCGACCCACCTCATGAATATTAATGAGGTGGGTCATTGCGACCCCATAGCGAGTCGCAGTCGGTGTCTGAGACACCGTACTGCATACCAATTTGCGAGTTGCAAATTGCGAGTCGCAGGGACTCGCAATTTGCAAGTCGCAAATTGGCGTTTTGCTACATCTGGCCCTAAATTATTTCGAAAACTACAGAAAATATTTCCCTCCTCTTCAACACCAGTCGCCACCCAAGAGGACTATTGTCAGTTTTTTTAGGATACACAAGAAGTGTTTCAAAAAAGATTATTTTTGGGAGTCAGACACATTAATTACACGTCTAGCTGAGAGGGATTACACCCCACAGAACATTTTAAACAAGCTAGGAAAAGGGCATGGTACACACACAGATAACAGCTACTGACAACCAAAGTTCACTTAAGCGCTGAACAACGCATGATTTTTGTAAGCACATTACATATTGATGCCAATGCCATTAAGAACATTGTCAACAAGCATTAGCATCTTGTCAAAGATACTCTCGAATACAATAATAACCTAAGTTTTCATTCAAAAGAGGACCCACTAATAGGATGAGGGTAGTGTGGGCTGCCCTTCTGGCCCCGGTTGCTTTTCTTTCACAATCACAGTCGTGATTGATACGGATCAGAGGACATTTTAAATGTTGAAAATATTTGGCATGCACATACTATCTTGAAAGGAAATTCTCTGAATATAAGGATGTCGGATCTGAACTAAGCTCGTTCACGAACTTTAACTCAAATAATGTAATATATGCAATATAGTGCCCCTGCTTGAAAATCTACATTAGACAAACAATGCAGAAAGTCAAGACACAAACACTGCAGCATCAGAGCAGAATCAGCTATGGAACATCTAGAGCTCCATTAGTAGAACATTTTTCAGAACAAGACCACACAATGGAGGACATTAAGGCCCTCATTACAACTTCAGCGGTCTTACAAAAAGACCGCCTAAGCTGCGGGTGCCACTATACCGCTAGTGCTGGCAGTATTTGTGGCTTCCTATTATGACTTTTCTGCTGGGCCAGTGGACAGAAACAGCGTTTCCGTCTGCTGGTCCAGTGGAGAAGTCACATCAACATTGCAGCCGGCTCATAATAGAGCCGGCGGCAATGTTGATGTGTAGCGGGTGCAGCAGCACCCGTCGGGCATTTAACTGCCCGAAATTCGAGCAGTGAAATGCGCGATGGGGCTGTGTCTGGGGGCCCCTGCACTGCCCATGCCAAGTGCATCCCCGAGTCCCCCTTACCGCCAGCCTTTCCATGGCGGTGTTTACTGCCATGGAAAGGCTGGCGGTTGGGGACTCATAATCCCCAGGGCAGCGGTGGGACTGCTGGGCTGACAATCGAGTTGTTGCACTGCATGTGCACTCAATAAACACATGGAGTTTCCTTATTTTAGGACAGGCTGATGATTTAGTTGTTTCAATTTTTGGGGGCATGCACACTCAAGACATGGAGTTTCCCACTTCTAGGTCAGTCTATAGGTCTAGTCATTTTATGCTTCCTCATGTGCATGCCTCTCATGTGGTCCCTATTCTCTGTTTATCTTTGAATGCCGCAATGTTTTTTCTGGGCTGCACGGTGTGTGAGAGGACTTCCAACACTCCAAAGGTAAAAACTGCTATCAATTAAGATGCTTGCCATTTAGATTATCAATACATAGATGATGCAATAGGACACACTAAGGGCCAGATGTAGCAAAACGCCAATTTGCGACTTGCAAATTGCGAGTCCCTGCGACTCGCAATTTGCAACTCGCAAATTGGTATGCAGTACGGTGTCTCAGACACCGACTGCGACTCGCTATGGGGTCGCAATGACACACCTCATTAATATTCATGAGGTGGGTCGCTAATTGCGGCCCCATAGCGAGTCTAGGCACTTGCAAACATGGAGGCCTGCTGTCGTCAGCAGACCTCCATGTTCGTGACTGCTTTAAATAAAGCAGTTTTTTTTTTTTTAAGTGTAGCCCGTTTTCCTTAAAGGAAAACGAGCTGCACTTAAAAAAAAAAACGAAACCTTTAGTTTCGGTATTTTGTCAGGGCAGGGAGTGGTCCCTTGGACCACTCCCTGCCCTGAAAAAATATTTGTGGGTCCATTCACAAAGTGGAAGGGGTCCCATGGGGACCCCTTCCAATTTGCGAGTGGGTTACCATCCACTTCAAGTGGATGGTAACTGCGACTCCATTGCGGTCGCAAATGGAATTTCATTCCACTCCGAATCGCAAATAGGAAGGGAACACCCCTTCCTATTTGCGATTCTGAAATGCATAATGCGAGTCGGTCCCGACTCGCAATATGCATTTCTGAATAGCAAAGAGGCTTTTGCGCCTCGCAAACGGCGATTTTCGCCTTTTGCGAGGCGCAAACCCTTTGCTACATCTGGCCCTAAGTTCATTCATGAGTAATTATACGTGGCTGTGGTGTTCTCATTGCACATTCAAGCTTACAGTGTTTATCCCAGTGAATTTATATAACCTTCTATTAGAGACTGGTTTTCTGGTTGTTAGACATATGCATTCTGATCAAGCAGGAACCACAGTCCTAGTCAGGGTGCCACGCAAACACTAAAATAACCTATGCTCACCCTCTTGTAGCCTGGCACAGAGCAGTTAGCCTTAACATAGAGGCAATGTGTAAACATCTGTGAAACACTACAAACCGCAAAACAGTGACCACACAAAAAGATACTACAGACATGGTTTGAAAAATAGAACTGATTTTGAAGGTGAATTAAATCTTTATTGCCAATTAATACAAATCATTTTAATGTAAACAAGTCTTAATAGAGTTGTATTAAATTAAAGCACGATATAAGAGTGGGAGACCGAGAACTCAATTTGATAAATAAAACAAGACCAAAATGACAAAAATCCAATAAGTAAATTTGAATAATGAAGCTTTAAAGAATAAAGTGAAAATCAGCGCTGAGAAGCAAGAAGCACCAACTGGGGTTATCTAGCCACCTTGGATCGGGACAAAGTCAAAAGTTCAGGTCAACTGCAATTAAGCACTTGCCGGATACAGGGACTCAGAGAGGCCCACTGAACAAAAGCACCTTAGTCCTGGTTGCATTGATGACAAAGCTGGAGGTGCTGCTGAAGCGATGAGCCAGTGTTGATCCCCACAGCAGAGGTGATGCATTGATTTTCCCCATGAAGTAGAGGGTATGAACCATTTTTCTCCATTCAATAGCGGCGATCCATCAGTTCTGAGATGTGGAGGGTTTGAAAGGGATACACCAGTTCTCTTCCTGCAACATCGGCAATGATTGGGGGCCAAGCCATGCAGCAGTGCCAAGGCTCCGGTTCCCATCCACCCAGGGATTACAATGCATTGGGTTGACAGACGATGTGTCAGTTTTGCTGAAACATGCACCTTAGGCCCACTTTCAAAGGTCCAGGACTGGGGTGGCACCACTCTGTAAGCAAAGAGCAGGCATTGCAAGAGGACATCCCACTTATGCCTCCTGGGCTCAGGTAAGCTCTTGATCATGCCCATGAGGGTCTTGTTGAATCTCTCAACAAGTCCAATGGTTTGTGGATGGTAAAGTGTAGAAAACTTGTAAGTAACCCCACAATTCTTCCTAAGCAGGCAACGTTGGTCCACCTGTGAGACACCACTTCTTTGGGGGAACCCACTCTGGTAAAATTCCCCATAAGGGCCCTAGCCACTGCAGGTGCAGTCCTCAGAGGTATGGCCTCTGGATAGCTTGTGGCATGGTCCACTTAGGATTTTTATCAGAGAAGCTTCTGGTGGCTAGAATGGGACTGGGATCCTTTCCCTTGAGATTTTGTGAGCCTAAAGAGAACTCCTCCTCTTCATCTCCCCACTCCTTCTTCTGTTGGAAACCCTGACCACCTTTTTGGGAGCTCCCAACCCCACCAGATGTCTTCTTTGACACTCTGGTGCTGACCCAGAGGTCGGCTTCCTCAGCGAGCTAGGGCCAGTCAACCAGGTGCTATCAACCAGGTTTTAGTGCAGCTCTGTAAAGCAAATAGCAGCTCACTTCTGCTGAGGGTATCAAAATTGCAAGCATTAGTGGTGCAAAAAGGAAGTTAGCTGACTTAAATTTAGAAAAGGGGGAAAATAGGCAATTGAAAAAAATTAAGGAAGAATTTAAAATTCGAAAAGGTCATAGATGTGGAATAGTAACGTATACAAGACAATGGCAAAGGAGCGTTGCCCCACTGGCTAAGAGCCAGAAGCTGAAAAATAAAACAATATTATACTATTGTTTTATTTTCAGCTGCTGGCCCAGCCAGCAGTTGCAGGGAGGGGCAGGGCTGGTCCATGGGAGGGGGAGCAGGAGGAATGGAGTCAGTGCACTAAATGTGCATGTCAGTTTGGCCAAACTGACATGCGCACTTAGATTTCTCCAACTCTGCTGTGTTGCACAGCCGGGTTGGGTTGGAGAAACTGCTAGGTATAGCATGAGAGCAGCACCAAGTTTGCGTGGGGAGCCTGTGCTGCTGTCTCAAGGAATGCTGGGACACTATTAGAAGAGGAGCACAAGGTGGCTGGCGGTGTTGGGAAAGGTATGTTTATTTTTTTTTTAGTTGTTTTTTTTAATGTCCCTTTGTTCCCCCACTCCCTCCCTCACCCGCCCCTCCCAAACCCCCTTGAGATTTGCAGCGGCCGCAGCTGATGTACACCCAGTCAATGTATGGCATTACAAAAACACTAGCCCAATTCCACCACTGCCACCAATGTTAGAACTTGGGTTTCTGGTCGACAGAGGTATGCACCCTGATCAAGCAGCAACCACAATCCTAGTCAGGGTAAGTGTCAGGCAAAATCTAAATTCTCACCCTCTGGTAGTTTGGCACAGAGTAGCAAGGCTTAACTTAGAGGCAATATATAAAGCATTTGTGCAGGACTTCAAATAGTAAAACAGTGAAAACACTGCGCAAAATCATACCACGCCTGGTTGGAAAAATAGAACTCAATTTGATAAATAAAAAGAGACCAGAATAAACTGAAAAATATCACTTAAAAGCAAGAAGCCAACCGGGGATATCTGGTCGTGCCGGACCGGGACAAAATCAAAAGTTTAGGCTGACTGTGATTAAGAGTGGGCTGGCAACAGGAACCCAGTGAGGCCCACTGAACAAAAAAATCTTAATCCTGGTTGCGTCAATGACAAACATGTGGAGTGCATCTTAAGCAATGCCCCAGTGTCAATTTCCACAGCAGAGATGATGCATTGATTTTCTGCCCGCAGTAGAGGGGATGCAACAATTTTTTCCATGCAATGGCGGTGATGTGTCCATTCCAAGATGCCACACACAATGTAAGCTTAGGTGTGTCTTGATAGTCCTTGATAGCCCATCGTTGGTAGAATGGGAGGGAGGACCGGGCCACAGCCTCACCTACACCTGAATAGACTGTATCCTGTCCCTACACAAGTGCTGCATAACACCCTGTACTGCGTCTGGAGCCAAGGCAGGAAGGGCAGGACCTCTGTCCTTCAACAGCCTGTCTTTGAAGACTCCCCCACTTCAAAGGCACATCTGGGTGCAGGTATTGGACCTCTGACATCACCAACTCAGTACACTTCTGGAACAGTGGATACCCTGCAGTGCTGCTATAAGGACTGCCACTCTGCTGGATTCCTGCGTTGCTGTGCTAACCTGCTGCCTCTCGTTTTGGGAGTGAGAAGGACTGAACCTGCATCTATCCACCCAGAACCCTGAGTGATTCCAAGGGCTAGCTGGCTGGCCTCCTGGTCTCAAGACTCAGGGACATAAGAGACTTCCAACCAACCTACTTCTGCACCTGTATTCTGCCATCTATGTGTCTGTCCTACCAAGCAGTGCCACTCCAGTCCTGGACCCTTGAAAGTGGGCCTAAGGTGCTTGCTTAAGCAGGACAGATGCATCCTCTGTCAACCTGATGCATCTCTTTGCTGCGTGGACCTGAACTGGCGCATCACCCGTGATGTATGGATCGGAACCAGCACATTGCCTCTCCTGTGAGGCTAGAACACGACGCATCACCGCTATTGCAGGAACAGAACTGATGTATCACCTTCTGACTAATTCGAAGAAAAAAAAAGGGGACTGGTAGTTTAACTGGTCCAGTGTACATACTCCCTACTCATAATGAATCAATCAACAGAGTGCACTGTTCCAAAAACTAAAGGTGTCTCAGGTATGGGTAAGATCAGAAGCAAAGGCCCTCATGTATCATCATTGGGCTTGCTCCATGTCAGACTGGCACTGCAGTGTCTGACAGGACCCTTGTGGGGGCCTCTTTGCCAGAATTTTGAGATAGAATCAAGGGTAGAACAATGCTGGAGAGAAAGAGAAGAATGTTAAAATTGGCTCTGATGCTCTCCTAACCACCTATTGTATTAGCATGAGGAAGCGCTGGTCAAGATTAAAAACACAATTAGAATTATGGAGACAATGATCCGATACTCTAAGGTAAGGGTGGCATAAAGGCCAATACTTTCGCCACCCTAGAAAGTCAACATGTTTTGCGCCTTCTAACATCCAGGTAGATCACTTGGCACTTCATCAGGACTAAATGAAATCTTCTCCAGAGACTGAGGGAAAAGTCAATCAAACACTGCGTTCAAAACTTATGAAAACACACAATGGTGAGACTATACTCACAACAGTTCACACTGATTTAGAGGAACTGGGACATACCTGTAGAAAAATGAAAAAACTGAAAGAAAACAAAATCATATAACACATTCCCCATCTCTCTTCGGGGGAATTATATAATTAGTGGTGATCAAGTATTCATGGCCATACTCACAAGGTTACATAAGGAAGATATGGAAACAAGTAAAGGTATGCTTACCATCCTTGACTTAGGAAAGGTTTAATCATATGAAGCACCAACTTCCAATCACTCGTTGTTTTTATTATAATATGTAGGAAACAGAACTTGCATAATATACTCATCAAAATGACAAATATGATCAAACGTTATATGGTGAAAAATTCAACAGACACAATTATCAGATTTCGGAAACCAATGTATTCAGAAGAGGTAAACACAAATTATACTGCCACACAGCAGCAAGCAGTTTATCCAGGCCAGCAAAAATGCAGGAAGGGAGCGTGGTCCCTTCCTAGGGCAGTATTTACTCCTTATGCACATTAGATTCTTCCAGCAGTGTGCACCACGTTCCTGCAATTGTATGTCTATTTTGCTGGAGTGGGGCACCAGCAGTTATACTATAGTGTGCCTTTGAAGTTGGGGGAGGTTCAGAGGGTTCCCCGTTGAACCACAGATGTCTCCCCTAAATTTCAGTACTCTCTGCCATGGGGCTGTGGAATATAGATCTTAATCTTTAGTGGGGCCATGATCTGACACCGAGAGACCAAGGCCCATATTTATACTTTTTAATTGTATTTTGTAAGTTTGTGCCGTTTTTGCGTCAAAAAATGACGCAAATGCGGCGCTAAAAAACTATAAATATGGGCCCAAGTGTCACAACCTCTGCCCCTCCAATCTATCCAGCCAGGCCCACAAATGCCAGCAGTCTTCATTCCAATTGTATGCCCAAGTTTTATAGTTGTGACTGGGTAATGCACAGATGTGCTCCTCCATCGCCCAGTGTGTAGTTGAGTTGAATTAAAAGGCACACAAAGTTTTTTAGGCCAGAGAAATGTCCACTTTCTAGAAGTGGCATTTCTCCATGATTATTGACAAGACCACCTCTGATAATCCATGAGATAGTAAACAACATGAGACTGCTCTGCTGCAATCCACTGTTGCAGGTAGGTGTAATTGTAACACTTTTCCCACGTTAATCTATGGTCAGAGCAGTTGTCCTATGCAGTGAAAACACACATGGGTATTCTTCTATCTCGGGGCATACGTGCCCTTGTGCATATACAAGCCTGCATTGGCAGGCTGGACACATGTTTAAAAGCACCAAAGGTGCAAGTGCGCATACAGGCCTGCTATGTCAGGCAAATTACAGGTTTAGTGCACCATAACTGCTAGTGTGCACACCTAGGCCAGCATCACTTTCTAAGATAGGTGGTAAAGTGTGCGTGCACTTTCACACTGTACTTACAGTGGGAAAGTGCCCAGGGGCCTAAGGCCACTAGGGGGGGATCAATAAAACCTACCAGAAAAGGCAAAAATGTTTGAGGTCTAACAATTAACATCTTGGAGATGGAGACTCTTCCTGCCGGTATTAGTGGCAAGAATGTCCAAAACAGAGCAAGGACCCCGCATTGGCTAGGGTCTTGCCTATATTGCCCTTAATGAAATCTCTGTTGGTGTGATACACGTGTACTCCCCGGTATTTAATGGAGTTGCTGGACCAAGGGAGGGATGTGAGGGGAGCTCCCTCTGCTGAATCCCAGATAGGGCCATCAGCAGGAACAGATGGTCCCAATTAACTTTCAGGTCGGACCCTTCTCCGAATCTCCGTAGCAGTTCCGTAAGTCCAGGAAGGATTGTGGCATCAGCCCTCAGGTAAACTAGAGAGTTCTCTGCATATAATGTTATGTGCCAGCAACCATCAGCCTGGATACACAACTCTGGGGCATGTACTCAAAGTGCACATGCAAGGGGTTCCATCTTCATTGGGAAAGTTATAGGGGTCAGGGGCAGCTGTGACAGGTACCGTGCTCAATTGTAAATGGGGCCCAAATAATGCGCCCGGTTTTCACCCGGGCTTCTGGTTTATTGCAGAGCAGGAGTATCTACTCCTATCCCTGCAAGGACCCTCTACAGATAATCCCACCTCAGGATGTCGAATGCCTTCTCTATGTACCCAGGGATTTGCCGCCGATGACCGCGCCCAATCCATCAGTATGAACAGGTGGCAGAGGTTTAGGAAAGTATTCCTCCAGGGGTTAAACCTGTGCTGATCAGGTTGTATGAGGGATTGAGCTTTGGGGATCAGCTAGTTAGCCATCACCATTACTAGGATATTGTAGTCCGTGTTAATAAGGAGAGTGGTCCATATAACTCTGGTTTTGGCAGGACAACCAAGAGTGCCTCGCAGAGGGAGTATGCTTATTTGTCCCACAGGAGCGCCGTGGACAACCATTCCTTGAGGTATAGTTGGATGCTGGGGCACTCTACGTCTTTCGGGAGGCCCACGATCCATACATTGTTGCGCTAAGACCTACCTTCCTGGTCGTCAGCACATTTTCTGAGGTAATCTACCTCATCCTGCATAGTTTTGATATGTGCGCAAGCGTCGGATACCATTGGCCCAAGTGATGCAAGGGAAGATTCTGTGGTCTCAAAGCACTCCTTAAAGGAGTCTTCCCACAGAAGTCCCATATCTATCCTTAGAGCACTTATCTTCGGTTTCAGTGTGCTCTTAACTTCCAGTACGGCTGCCAGGATATCATTAAATGTGCCAATTGGGCAACCAATGTATTCTCAAGTATTCCTCTAGCAGCGCATTGTAGGTCCCCCTCCAAGGAACCAGGAGCTGCAGTTGGGGTTCTGTCTTGTTTGGTGTGGACCATTTGACGGAGCTTTGTGCCAGAGAGAAGTGTAGAAGGGTAGTGCCACATGGGCACCGGCCGTACAAAATTGGTTGTCAGCGCAGGGTTCTTGCTTGTGGGGGCGAGACAAAATTCAGAGTTGACAATGGGGGAGCGAGGTGATAGGTTCCGTGCAGTGTCCCCCTCCTGTGGAGTTGTGTGCAGTGAGCAAGACCCCTTTGCGTGAATATGCTACATTGCTTCAGGCCCTCAGATCAGTGTGTGGTCCCACTAGATCATGGGGCCAATACTAGAAGAGATTTGGGGGGATCACCACGTGGGCGCAGCAGAACACTGGCAGTAATGCACAAACGAGCAAGAGATTGAGGGGGGGAAGGCACAGTACCTTATAGTAGTGGAAAAGTGACATCACAGGATGCCAGGTGTCTGCGTGTGGTTCCACTGTAGACCTTCCAGGACAGCAGGCATTACTCTGAGGCCTCATGTGCCCAGGACAGGGCCTTTCGACACATTGGGCCTTGCCCAATTCACTCTGGCTCGCTGGGCGGGGGGGTAGGAGGTACCTCAGCAACGACCCCTGGGTGAGCTGCTTTGCGGGCAGGGGGTATAGAATGAATGCTGCACCCTGGACCACTGTGTGGGCCTCCTAGGACGTACCTCGGTGTGCTGCTTCTTTTCCCTACGTGGCATCATCACTCTGCAGCTGCTACATCGAGCCGCGCTAGTGGGCTTTCATCATCTGTCAGGAAGTGCAAATCAGCGGTGAGTAGATGCCCCTAGGTTTTTGCCCCCCTTGGGGCAAGCGGGGACACCTCTCAGTGCCCCAAAAGAGTCCAGTTAAGCTGGTTCGCCTGCCACAGTGAAGCTGCACTTAAAGCCAGCACGCACACTCGCCGGCAGTTGTCTCACAGCAGCACCGCAGGCCTCAGTAAGGAGGAGGGAGAGCCCCCGCTTTGTGTCCCCAGTTGTCTAGGGGGATTGCCAGTCTTTGGCTGGAGACTTGCACGGTTGCCATCTTCGTCATGCCCCCAATTTCTAAACTTGTTAACACTGTCTGGGCATTAGTAGTTCCTCATTAGTACCAGTTTAACACCCAAATATAGCAATAAGCAACAATTATTAGTCAACTTTTGCAAAGGGCAGTGCAGGGGCCCCACTGGAGCTCCCTGCACCTGTTCTCCACCAGTATTTTCATACCAGTGGTACTGCCATGAAACCGCTGGTGAAGAAGGGGAGGCGTAATCCCCATGGCAGCGCTGTTTGCAGCACTGCCCTAGGGGATTAGGACCGCCACCACCTCCAGGACGCCGAGATCTCTGATACCGGCAGAGCTGGCGGTCTGACCGCCAGGGTTGAAATATGCACTCGGACCGCAGCATTGGTGGTGGTCCGACCGCCATCCGCAAACCTGGTGGTCATGTGAATGGCAGGTTCGTAATGAGGCCCAAAGTTTGGTGCCCACATTGCCTATACTTACATTGCCAATAAAATAGATATATTATACAATTTACTGTTCTTTAGTTACAATGATGAAGCAAACAAAAATAACTTGGCTGTGATGTAAACGGCTACAAACAGTAGGGAGAGTATATTTGCTTTGTGACTTGTTGATTGTCTCTAGTATTAACTTTGTTGGACTTTTGGAATAAAACTGGCACATTGGCTTTATTTATACTGCTATTAGAACATATATATTATATATTTAAAAAAAAATTAACTTATGAAATTGTGCTTTAAAATGGTGTGTAGGCTTTTTTGTAGTATATTCTTATTTAGGGTGACTTTCGTGAAGGTATGTTACATAAGAGAAGTGCTCCTATGCTGTCTGTTAGTTTCACTTTAATGCATCGGTTTAGGATACTCCAATCCATCCACCCCACCCGACTCCAATCTACCCTACCTCAATGGAAACCACCCCACTCTAGTCCACCTTATACCAATATACCCTGCTCCAACCCAACCCAATCCAACACACCCCACTCCAATCCAATCCACACCATTGCAATCCAATCCATCCCACTGCAGACCACCCCACCCCAATCCAAACCCACTTTAATATAACCCCCTCCAATCCAATCCATCCCACTCTAACCCACTGACTCCAATCCATCCCACTCTATCCTAATCCACTCCACTCTATCCCAATCTACCCCACTCTGTCCCAATCAACCTACCCACCCGATCCCACTTTAATCCATCCCATTCCAGTCCAAACTATCCAGCCCACCCCACTCCAACAATTCACCCCACTCAACCCAGTCCACCCCACTCCAGTCCAACCTAAATTATCCTGTGCTCATCAAAACAGTCTTCTTTACTTCAATCCAACACTACAAAAAACAATCCAATCTGCCCACTCAAATCCAAAAACAATCAACACCACTACAATACAAAACAATCTACTCTACTTCGGTCTGCCCCACTCCAATACAAAACAATCTGCTCTACTCCAATCTACCCAACTCCAATACAAGATTACGATAATAAGCAGTTATCTGTCAGTTTTTTGCTCTTTTATACTTCTTGTTAGAAATGGGGTCCTTGGTTGACAGTCAGGTTACCCCCTGTTCAAGCAAAGACCCTCACTCTAGTCAGGGTAAAAGAGAATCACCCTCAGCTAACCCCTGCTTACCCCCTTGGTAGCTTGGCAGAGCAGTAGGCTTAACCTCAGAGTGCTAGGCTTAAAGCATTTGTACCAACACACACAGTAACTTAATGAAAACACTACAAAATGACACAACACCAGTTTAGAAAAATAGGAAATATTTATCTAAACAAAACAAGACCAAAAATCCACCATACACAAGTCAAGTTATTAATTAAAAATCAAAAAGAGTCTTTCAGTAGTTTTAAAAACACACTAGCGCTGCTAGAGTGAAAATGTACCTGGTGTGCGTCAAAAATAACCCCGCACGGGCGGGTGTGCGTCGAAAATAACTCCGCACGGCGGTACTCGAGTCAAAAATCCAGCCACACAATGAGTTGAAGATCCCGCCGCGCAGGTTGCGATCTCCTAGCCTCCGTCAGCGATGCTGCGCGTCGTTTCTCCTGCTCCGTGCGTCGATTCTTCGGTCGCGTTTCCGGCGAGCGTCGTTTCTCAGCTGCGGAGCTGGCGGCGCGTCGTTTTTCAGCCGCATATCAGATTTGCGTCGATCTTTTCCCCGCACGGCGCTCTGTGCGTGGATTTTCTTGTCCTTAGGCTGCCAGCTTCTCCTTTCAGGGTCCCAGGAACTGGATGGGCACCACAGGGCAGAGTAGGAGTCTCTCCAGAGACTCCAGGTGCTGGCAGAGAGAAGTCTTTGCTGTCCCTGAGACTTCAAACAACAGGAGGCAAGTTCTAGATCAAGCCCTTGGAGATTTCTTCCCAAGATGGAAGGCACACAAAGTCCAGTCTTTGCCCTCTTACTCTGGCAGAAGCAGCACTGCAGGAAAGCTCCACAAAGCACAGTCACAGGCAGGGCAGCACTCCTTCCTCATCTAACAGCTCTTCTCCAGGCAGAGGTTCCTCTTGGTTCCAGAAGTGTTTCTCCAGTCTGTAGATTTGGGTGCCCTTCTTATACCCATTTTAGTCTTTGAAGTCACCTTTCTTCAAAGGGGACTCACACCTACTTGTGCAATCCTGCCTTGCCCAGGCAAGGCCTCAGACACACACCAGGGGGTTGGAGCCGGCATTGTTAGAGGCAGGCACAGTCCTTTCAGATGAGAGTGACCACTCCACCCCTCCCTCCTAGCAGAGATGGCTAATCAGGAAATGCAGGTTACACCCCAGCTCCCTTTGTGTCACTGTCTGGGGTGAGGTGAAAAACAACCCAACTGTCAAACTGACCCAGACAGGGAATCCACAAACAAGTCAGAGTCACAGAATGGTTTAAGCAAGAAAATGCTCACTTTCTAAAAGTGGCATTTTCAAACGCACAATCTTAAAATCAACTTTACTAAAAGATGTATTTTTAAATTGTGAGTTCAGGGACCCCAAACTCCACATGTCCATCTACTCTCTAGGGGAATCTACGCTTTAATCATTTTTAAAGGTAGCCCCCATATTATCCTATGAGAGAGACAGTCCTTGCAACAGTGAAAAACGAATTTAGCAGTATTTCACTGTCAGGACATATAAACCACATTACTATATGTCCTACCTTATCCATACACTGCACCCTGCCCTTGGGGCTACCTAGGGCCTACCTTAGGGGTGCCTTACATGTAAGAAAAGGGAAGGTTTAGGCCTGGCAAGTGGGTACACTTGCCAAGTCGAATTTACAGTGTAAAAATACACACACAGACACTGCCGTGGCAGGTCTGAGACATGATTACAGAGCTACTTATGTGGGTGGCACAACCAGTGCTGCAGGCCCACTAGTAGTATTTGATTTACAGGCCCTGGGCACCTCTAGTGCACTTTACTAGGGACTTAACAGTAAAACAAATATGCCAATCATGGAGAACCAATTACGTACACATTTTAAACAGGAGCACTTGCACTTTAGCACTGGTTAGCAGTGGTAAAGTGCCCAGAGTAACAAACACAATAAAATCAGAGTCCAGCACACATCAACAACCTGGGGAACAGAGGCAAAAAGTTAAGGGAGACCACGCCAAGGATGAAAAGTCTAACACGTGTCCCCCCCAGCTAAAAGTGGGGAGCAACTACCCAACCTCATGGGAGTTCTCATCACTAAGGCGGAAGAACCTGGACAAACCATCAGCATTGGCGTGCTCTGTACCAGGACGATGTTCCACCGTAAAGTCCATCCCCTGTAGGGAAATGGACCACCTCAACAGTTTTGGATTCTCACCCCTCATCTGCATTAACCATCTGAGGGGCCTGTGGTCGGTCTGAACTCGGAAGTGAGTCCCAAACAAGTAGGGTCTTAGCTTCTTCAGTGCCCAGACCACAGCAAACGCTTCACGTTCTATGGCACTCCACCTACGTTCCCTGGGTAGTAACCTCCTGCTAATGAAGGCTACGGGTTGATCTAGGCCCTCTTCATTAAGCTGTGAGAGTACTGCTCCAATACCATGCTCTGAGGCGTCTGTTTGCACAACAAACTCCTTGGAGTAATCAGGTGCCTGCAGCACAGGTGCTGTGCACATGGCAGCCTTCAGGGCATCAAAAGCGTTCTGGCAAGCCTCTGTCCAGATCACTTTCTTGGGTTGCTTCTTAGAAGTCAACTCAGTTAAGGGGGTAACAATGGTACCATATCCCTTAACAAACCTCCGGTAATATCCTGTGAGACCTAAAAAGGCTCTCACTTCAGTCTGGGTCTTGGGAGGCTCCCAAGCCAGAATCGTATCAATCTTAGGCTGTAGGGGTGCCACCTGGCCACTCCCCACCTGGTGTCCTAAGTACACCACAGAACCCTGCCCTATTTGGCACTTGCTCGCCTTAATAGTGAGGCCTGCCTTCTGCAGGGCCTCTAACACTCTCCAGAGGTGTTGCAGGTGTTCCTCCCATGTGGAACTAAACACAGCAATGTCATCCAGGTAGGCGGCACTGAACTCATCCAGTCCTGCCAACACCTGGTTGACCAACCTCTGAAAGGTGGCAGGGGCGTTCTTCATCCCAAAGGGCATCACATTGAAGTGGAAGTGCCCATCTGGGGTAGAGCATGCTGACCTCTCCTTTGTCCCCTCAGTTAAGGCAATCTGCCAGTACCCAGATGTTAAATCAAACGTACTGAGGTACTTGGCAGCTCCTAACCGATCAATGAGCTCATCAGCTCGGGGGATGGGGTGTGCGTCAGTCTTGCTGACCGCATTGAGACCCCGGTAGTCCACACAGAACCTAAGTTCTGGAGTGGCACCAGGAGCAGCAGCCTTTGGGACCAAGACCACTGGGCTGGCCCAAGGACTGCTGGAGTGCTCAATAACCCCAAGGGTTAACATTTTGGAGACTTCCTCCTTAATGCAAGCCCTGACCCTGTCAGTCACCCTGTAAACCTTATGTTTAACAGGTGTACTGTCCCCAGTGTCCACATCATGTGTGCACAGGTATGTGACTCCTGGGATCAGGGAAAACAGCGAGGCGAACTGTCCCAGCACGTGGCGACAGTCCCTCTGCTGTTCCTCAGTCAGGGAGGGGGAGAGGATCACTCCCTCCACAGACCCATCTTTCTCTCCTGCAGACAGGAGGTCAGGAAGAGGCTCACTCTCTTCCTCCACCCCGTCATCTGTCGCTAGGAGCATGGATAGCTCAGTTCGCTCAAAGTGTGGTTTGAGGCGGTTAACATGTAGGACCCTCAAAGGGTTCCTGGGGGATTGCAAGTCTACCAGATAGGTGACCTCGCTCTTTCTTTCCACCACCTCAAAAGGCCCAGTCCACTTATCTTGGAGAGCCCTAGGCTCCACTGGTGCCATGACCCACACTTTTTGTCCAGGCTGAAACTCAACCAGAGTGGCGTTCTGGTCGTACCACCGTTTCATATCCTCCTGGCTTGCTTCCAGGTTCTCCTGAGCGAGACTCCTGAAGCGGGCAGTCTGGTTTCTTAGTGCCAGCATGTAGCTAAATACATCCTGGGGTGGTTTACTAGGAGCTTTCTCCAAAGCCTCCTTCACCAGACTGAGCGGTCCTCTCACAGGGTGCCCATAGATGAGCTCAAAGGGGCTAAAGCCAAGTCCCTTTTGAGGCACCTCCCTGTAAGCGAACAGAAGGCATGGCAAGAGAACGTCCCACTTACGCCTCAAGGGCTCTGACAGACCCTGAATCATACCTTTCAAGGTGCGGTTGAATCTCTCAACCAGACCATTACTTTGGGGGTGGTAAGGGGTGGTGAACTTGTAGGTTACCCCACACACCTTCCACAGAGACTTCATATAAGTGGATATGAAGTTTGTACCTCTATCAGATACCACCTCCTTGGGGAACCCCATGTGGGGAAAAACCCCCATCAAGGCACGTCCCACCACGGGGGCAGTGACCGTCCTTAGAGGAATGGCTTCTGGGTACCGCGTGGCATGGTCCACCAAGACCAGGATGAACCTGTTGCCCATGGCTGTCTTGGGATCCAGAGGCCCCACAATGTCAATTCCTACCCTTTCAAAGGGAGTACTGACTACAGGTAAAGGTTGGAGGGGAGCTTTGCATTTCCCCCCACTCTTGCCACTTGCCTGACAAGTCTGACAAGACCTACAATAAGCAGCTGACTGCTTGTGCATCAAGGGCCAGTAAAAGTGGGAGACAAGCCTCTTATAGGTCTTGTCCTGCCCTAGATGTCCTGCCAAAGGCACATCATGAGCCAAACCCAGTAGGAAGGCCCTGAAGCACTGGGGTACCACCAGCATACGAGCTGACCCAGGCTCAGGAACCTTAGGCTCACTGTACAGGAGGCCATCCTCCCAATAAATCAGGTGAGTACCTGGTGCCTCGCCAGCCGCCTGGGCTGCAGCCTGCTGCCGCAGCCCCTCAAGAGTAGGGCACTCCTTCTGCGCTGTGCAGAATGCTTCCCTGGTGGGTCCCCCTTCCTGCTGCCACTGTGACAGCTCAGGGACCTCCCCCAGTTCAGCCACCTGTTCCCCTGTAGGCTCCGGGGCATCACCCTCAGGCTCTGCCTCCTCCCGGACCGTGGGAACTTCTGGGGCCAGTTTCCCGCACCCCCGGCCCTTCCTCTTCTTGGCGGTCCCCTGGGCCACTGTTTCAGGCTCCAGGGGCTCTTGACTACCCTGATTGGCTGCCATAGACCGGGTGGATACGCATACCCACCCAGGCAGACCCAACATCTCCAAGTGAGACCTGTGTTCCACCTCCTTCCAAGGGGAATCCTCCAGGTCGTTACCTAGCAAACAATCAACAGGCATGGTTGGACTCACAGCTACTTTCCAGGAACCTGAGACCCCCCCCCCATTCAAAGGCAACCTGCGCCACTCTGCAGAGGCGCTCAGAGTTGTCTACCGCAACTACTTGGTGAAGTACCCGGGGATCAATCTGCTCTTCAGACACCAGGTGACTCCTCACTGTAGTCACACTGGCTCCTGTGTCTCTCAGAGCCTCTACCCTCTGTCCATTGATGGTCACCCATTGCCTGTACTTCTTAGTGTTATCAAGCACTAGGTTTCTCTGGACCATCTCACTGTCCCCTAGTGAGACAAGGGTCATTTCTGCTGGTTCCCACCCACCTGAAACCAACTCCTCCCCAAGCGCTACACTGGCCAAACCCTGGGACGGTGCACCAGTGGGTGCCGGTGTACTTCTGGGGCATTTGGGGTCCCCCCTCACATGCATAGCACTTACGTGGGGGACCACCTGCCACTGGCTTCCCTTCTTTTCACTGGGGGGTTGGGAATCCTTACCCTGGGAATCAGTTTGGGGCCCTTTAGAGAACTCCCCCTGTTTGCCCTTACCCCCCCCTTTCTTCTGAGAGGGACCCTGCCCACCCTTGGCGTGGTCTCCCCCATACCTCTTTTGGACCCTGGTGCTCTCCCAGCGGTCCGCTTCCTGTGCAAGCTTCCTGGGGTCAGTCAGCTTGCTGTCAATGAGGTGCTGGCGCAGCTCTGGAAAACATAAACTGTACAAGTGCTCCCAAGCAATTAAATTGTAAAGCCCCTCATACGTGTTTACCTTACTGCCCTTCACCCAACCATCCAGTGACCTGCAAAAAGAATCAACACATTCCAACCATGTTTGGGATTCCTTTCTCTTGTAGGATCTAAACTTCTCCTTGTACTGCTCAGGGGTGAGACCATACCTGGTAAGTAAGGCCTCCTTCATGACAGGGTAGGTGAGATCCTGAACATCCCCTAAGGCCGTCAGTGTGTCCCTCTCCTCTGCCTCAAAATGCTTCCACAGGGCTGCCCCCCAATGAGCTTCAGGGACCAGGTTCATGTGGAGAGCTGACTCATAACCCTTGAACCACAAGTAGATATCATCCTCCCTCTTATAATCCCTCACAAGGTCTTTTGGGATGTGTACCCTTCTCTCAGGCTGCACTGTAGGATTGCTGCCACCATCTCTACTGGACTGGCTTCTATGATCCATCTCTTTCAAGCTAAGCTCATGAGCCATTGTTATCTTCTTCTCCTCAAGGGCTAGCCTTCTCTGCTCCAATTGGTACTCCCTTTCTGCCTGTCTGTCCTGTAACTCTTCAGGTGTCAGACCCTTGGAGGATACTCTGCTACTTGCCCTAGAGACTCTTTCCCTGGAAATAACAGGCCCCCCACTATACCATTATGTACTGATTGCTCTCGCTCCTCATCCTCATCCTCCTCCTCATCCTCAGTGTGCCCTCCAGTGCTTCTGGTTGTCACCCAGGCCCTCAGCGCCTTTTTCAGCTCATCCTTCTTGGAAGAGCTCTTAATGGGACAACCAAAATTTTTACAAAACTGCTTTAGCTGAGCCTTGTTATAACTATCCAATTGCTTCAGGTCAAAAACAGCTTCAACTGGTGCATCTCCAAGTAGAGACATGATAAAAGGTTAAAGGAGTGCAAAGTTCCAAATGCAGAAAAGCAAGTTCTCAAATGAAGTTCCAGAAAAGTCAATCACCGGATCAGCGAAAAAGGAAACTGAATGCAGAGCAAAAACAGTCCAAATAGAGAAAAACAAAAATCACAAGACTAGTAGTATGTGGTCACGTAGTGGTCTGAACTCAAAACAGTAGTGTACACTTAATCACTGTATGTCAAGTACAAATACAAGTACAAATCCCAACCGCTGATCACCAATGTTAGAAATGGGGTCCTTGGTTGACAGTCAGGTTACCCCCTGTTCAACCAAAGACCCTCACTCTAGTCAGGGTAAAAGAGAATCACCCTCAGCTAACCCCTGCTTACCTCCTTGGTAGCTTGGCAGAGCAGTAGGCTTAACCTCAGAGTGCTAGGCGTAAAGCATTTGTACCAACACACACAGTAACTTAATGAAAACACTACAAAATGACACAACACCAGTTTAGAAAAATAGGAAATATTTATCTAAACAAAACAAGACCAAAACGACAAAAATCCACCATACACAAGTCAAGTTATTAATTAAAAATCAAAAAGAGTCTTTAAGTAGTTTTAAAAACACACTAGCGCTGCTAGAGTGAAAATGTACCTGGTGTGCGTCAAAAATAACCCCGCACGGGCGGGTGTGCGTCGAAAATAACTCCGCACGGCGGTACTCGAGTCAAAAATCCAGCCGCACGATGAGTTGAAGATCCCGCCGCGCAGGTTGCGATCTCCTAGCCTCCGTCAGCGATGCTGCGCGTTGTTTCTCCTGCTCCGTGCGTCGATTCTTCGGTCGCGTTTCCGGCGAGCGTCGTTTCTCAGCTGCGGAGCTGGCGGCGTGTCGTTTTTCAGCCGCAGATCGGATTTGCGTCGATCTTTTCCCCGCACGGCGCTCTGTGCGTGGATTTTCTTGTCCTTAGGCTGCCAGCTTCTCCTTTCAGGGTCCCAGGAACTGGATGGGCACCACAGGGCAGAGTAGGAGTCTCTCCAGAGACTCCAGGTGCTGGCAGAGAGAAGTCTTTGCTGTCCCTGAGACTTCAAACAACAGGAGGCAAGCTCTAGATCAAGCCCTTGGAGATTTCTTCCCAAGATGGAAGGCACACAAAGTCCAGTCTTTGCCCTCTTACTCTGGCAGAAGCAGCACTGCAGGAAAGCTCCACAAAGCACAGTCACAGGCAGGGCAGCACTCCTTCCTCATCTAACAGCTCTTCTCCAGGCAGAGGTTCCTCTTGGTTCCAGAAGTGTTTCTCCAGTCTGTAGATTTGGGTGCCCTTCTTATACCCATTTTAGTCTTTGAAGTCACCTTTCTTCAAAGGGGACTCACACCTACTTGTGCAATCCTGCCTTGCCCAGGCAAGGCCTCAGACACACACCAGGGGGTTGGAGCCGGCATTGTTAGAGGCAGGCACAGTCCTTTCAGATGAGAGTGACCACTCCACCCCTCCCTCCTAGCAGAGATGGCTAACCAGGAAATGCAGGTTACACCCCAGCTCCCTTTGTGTCACTGTCTGGGGTGAGGTGAAAAACAACCCAACTGTCAAACTGACCCAGACAGGGAATCCACAAACAAGGCAGAGTCACAGAATGGTTTAAGCAAGAAAATGCTCACTTTCTAAAAGTGGCATTTTCAAACGCACAATCTTAAAATCAACTTTACTAAAAGATGTATTTTTAAATTGTGAGTTCAGGGACCCCAAACTCCACATGTCCATCTACTCTCTAGGGGAATCTACGCTTTAATCATATTTAAAGGTAGCCCCCATATTATCCTATGAGAGAGACAGTCCTTGCAACAGTGAAAAACAAATTTAGCAGTATTTCACTGTCAGGACATATAAACCACATTACTATATGTCCTACCTTATCCATACACTGCACCCTGCCCTTGGGGCTACCTAGGGCCTACCTTAGGGGTGCCTTACATGTAAGAAAAGGGAAGGTTTAGGCCTGGCAAGTGGGTACACTTGCCAAGTCGAATTTACAGTGTAAAAATACACACACAGACACTGCCGTGGCAGGTCTGAGACATGATTACAGAGCTACTTATGTGGGTGGCACAACCAGTGCTGCAGGCCCACTAGTAGTATTTGATTTACAGGCCCTGGACACCTCTAGTGCACTTTACTAGGGACTTAACAGTAAAACAAATATGCCAATCATGGAGAACCAATTACGTACACATTTTAAACAGGAGCACTTGCACTTTAGCACTGGTTAGCAGTGGTAAAGTGCCCAGAGTAACAAACACAATAAAATCAGAGTCCAGCACACATCAACAACCTGGGGAACAGAGGCAAAAAGTTAAGGGAGACCACGCCAAGGATGAAAAGTCTAACACTTCTTGAGAAAATATTTCTAAAATAAGTTATTAAACACATTGGCCTTCTATAAAAATCTTAAGCTTTTATTTACTATTCATAAAATTTTTAAGTTCCAATAGAAACCACAGTATTCTTTAAAAACACTCTACAAGGCGGTGCACCGCACTCTGTGAAGAAGATTTTTATCATAAAAAAGAAAGAAAGAGTCCAGTGTTCTAACAGTGCAGATAAGTAGTCTTTCCTTTTTAATACTTCATTACAAGTCCAAGATATTGGTTCCAAACGATTCCATAGGTAAAATAAGTTAGAATCAAAAGAAATGAAGTAAAGAAGCCATGTGTTCTTGCAATTCCATGAACAATTTGAGAAGTGCAGATGAACAGCCAACCCGTTTTGCCCAACAGAAGGGCTTTTTCAGGGCTGTACCGTAACCAGAAAAAACATACATATACTGTGCTATCCATTGCACACAGAAATTGTAACTATAAAGGTAAGTATAAGGATATAGATCATGAAAATAAGTCAAAAGAGAACCGAACCGAGTACCAACACATTGATAGGAGTGATAAGTACGTGCAGAGCATATGCAGGAACATGCAGGCACAAACATGTATTGTGAGTAATATAAAACAAGTGATCAGACGATAAGTTGGATATTAATAAAGTTGAGACATAATTGTGAAAAGATATGTATACCAAATGTTTATAATAGAAGTAAAAGTGAAATCCCTAAAGGGGGGAAGCAGGAGGCATCCAAGTGTCGAGTTGCATTAATAAAACAAACTACTGGGAAACTAATATAAAACATACCATGGATGGTATCCAGTCAGAGATAGAAGTAACAAGTGTATCGATAAAACGGATTCCTAAAGAAAAGCAAGACCAAGAAGTAAACAAGTAATTGAAATTGTAAAACAGAAAACAGAAAAAATGTGTCCCATATGAAAAATTAAGATAAAACTCACATATGAGATGAGCGCTTCGAGGTATCAAAATGTACAACATACGTGTGAATTAACTGAAATAAGGAGCCAAAAACCGTGAGTTAATCACAAGCTTAGTCATAAGCTTACCGCTCATCAATTGATGCGTATCAGCGTTTGAGAAGGCTTCCAAACCGCGGTCAAAACAACTGCGACATATCACAACCTTTGCCAGCCCAGTTACGAGGCCGACCGCCACAGGGGAAGCCCTGGGGAGAAAGCTCCGGTCCAGGTATGTTCGTAGTGAACGCCCAGAGCCCGGAAGCTAGAAAATAAAACCTCCCACAACCAAGAAATGAAAGAAGGACACAGGCAGCTGCCATATTGGGGCTGGTTATGTAAAGGAACAAATGCCAAAAGGTAATAGAAATAAAGGCAGGAGCAATGACGGCCGCCATATTGGAATAAATATTAAGGAAAACTGTAAGAGAAACTGAGTGAGCATAATAGTAGAAATGTAAAATGGACAAATAGCGACCACTACAGTATATTAGGAGTAAATCCCCAAAAATAAAAAAACTATATACAACTGACTGGGTACCCCATGAAAATTTTAAATAAACCAAGGTGTACAATAAAAAGAAATGGACCAAAAGATATTAGCCATAAACAATAAAAGTAATTAGTATACCGTAGGAGAGTAGGGATCAAGAAATATATAAGAAAAAGAGAGTGGGGAAAATGAAAAAAGAGAAGACAAGCCCAAGAGAGTAATGTGATCATAACCACTCTATTGAACGTGGGAAAAGACGTATACATGTTAATGAGAGAGATATAAACATTCAAGAAAATAGATATGGAGACAAATCAAACCAATTGACACATATTATTTGGGTAACATAATCTGCACCATACATTAAGATAAAACACAATTCAAGAAAGAACGAGCAAATATAGATCTCGAGACAAACAATGAACTTAGGGCCAGATGCAGGAAACACTTTGCGAGTCGCAAACGGCAAAATCTGCCGTTTGCGACTCGCAAATGCGTGTTTCCAATGCAGAAATGCATTTTGCGAGTCGGGACCGACTCGCAATATGCATTTCAGAATCGCAAATAGGAAGGGGTGTTCCCTTCCTATTTGCGATTCGTAGTGGTATGCAATACCATTTGCGACCGCATATGCGGTCGCAAATGGTGTCGCAGTTACCATCCACTTGAAGTGGATGGTAACCCACTCGCAAATTGGAAGGGGTCCCCATGGGACCCCTTCCCCTTTGTGAATGGACCCAAAACTATTTTTTCAGGGCAGGTAGTGGTCCAAGGGACCGCTACCTGCCCTGAAAAAATACCGAAACTAAAGGTTTCGGTTTGTTTTTTAAGTGCAGCTCGTTTTCCTTTAAGGACAACGGGCTACACTTAAAAAAAAAAACTGCTTTATTTAAAAGCAGTCACGAACATGAAGGTCTGCTGACTACAGCAGGCCTCCATGTTTGCGAGTGCCTATAGTCGCAATGGGGCCGCAATTTGCGACCCACCTCATTAATATTAATGAGGTGGGTCTCTGCGACCCCATACCGACTCGCAGACGGTGTCTGAGACACCGTTCTGCATTGCAAATTGCGACTTGCAATTTGCGAGTCGGAAGGACTCGCAAATTGCAAGTCGCAATTTGCAATTTTCCTACATCTGGCCCATAATGTAAGTGTATTACAATCAAGTTACAAAATATTACCCACCACTTAACAAGTTAACAGACATAGCAGAAGGCACGTAGCAATACAGGTCGTACGGACATATTAAAGAAAATAATGAAACTCATGATCCGTATTGTGGCCTAGATCTACTGCTTGAAGGCGGCAAATCCAGGCCGCCTCTTTCTGGCGCAGAATCCTTTCTCTATCCCCTCCTCTGGAGTGAATGGGAACGTGTTCAATGCCATGAAACCAAATAGTTTGATCATTAGGATGAACAGATATCATGTGTGTCGCAAGTGGATATATAAAGTCATGTTTTCTTATGGCTCGTAGATGTTCCTGTATTCTGAGTTTTAATGGGCGTATTGTAATGCCCACACAGACCTTATTACATCTGAAGCCCAAAATGTAAACAACAAATTTGGTGTTACAATTAATAAAATGATGAATGATAAATCTCTTCTTATTCTGATAACAGAAGTCTTTGATTTTATCACGACCGTAAATGCAGGTATTACAATCATGGCACGTGTTGAAACCCTTAGGTTTCACCGAAAGCCACGTAGTGGGACTGGGAGAAGAAATGTAGCTGGGACATAAATAGTCTCTAAGAGTTACTCCTCTACGGTAAGTGACCCTAGGTTTTGTTGGATATAGTCCCTTTAAGACCAGGGACATCAGTCAATAAGGGCCAATGGCGTTTAAGAATTTTGAAGATGCCCTGACTATGGGCCGTATATTGAGTCACAAAAGGTAACGAGTCCTTCCGAGTCTTATCCTTCCCGTGTGCTTTAACAATCAAAGTATCCCTTCTAGGAGTCTTCATGATACGATGAACTGACTGTGTCAAGCATTTGGCATCATAGCCTCTATTGCTAAAACGATGTCGTATGTGCTGAATCTGTGTGCAGAAAATATCATTAGTACTACAATTCCGTCTAACGCGTACCATCTCTCCATATGGGATGTTTTGAATAACCGAAGGTGGGTGGGCACTGGAAGCGTGAAGGACACTATTGCATGCAGTGGATTTCCTAAATAGTGCACTTTGTATACTGTTATGTTCTATAAAGAATCTAATGTCCAAAAAGTCTATAGTATGTTTATTGTGCTGTAAACTAAGTTGTACGTTGTAAGGATTGTTGTTGAGAAAAGCATGATACTGAGTAAGTTGATCAATGGTCCCATTCCAGATAATAATAATATCGTCAATGTATCGCCCCCAAAAGACAATATAGTCAGTCCAGGACGAGGCAAGTTTGCCCCAGGCGTGTATTTTTTCGTACCAGCCCATGAACAAACAGGCCTATGATGGGGCAAATTTGAACCCATCGCCGTCCCCTGTGTCTCTTGGTATCACTCATTGTGCAAGAAAAAGTTTTTAGATAAGATAATATCAATCATCTGAAGAAGCATTTGATTATGTGCAAAGCAGTCAGCAGTCCTAGAATTAGGAAACATGGAGACTGCTTGAATCCCAAAAGATTTACGTATACATGTGCACAGAATGTGCACATCCATAGTGACAAAAATAAGATCCTCAGACCAAGTGAAATCATCAAATGTATTCAGGATATCTTTGCTATCCTGTATGAAAGAAGGCAAATTGCTGACAAATTTCTGTAAGTAAAAATCAACGTATTCAGATATTTTGTCGGTTGGGGAGTCTATCCCTGAAATGATAGGTCTTCCAGGGGGAAAGTCGCCACCCTTATGTATCTTAGGAAGTGGTTAGATACAGGGAAATTTCGGATTGTTGACAGATAAATATTTAAATTTGTCCTCAGAAAGTAAACCTTGTTCGTGCCAACCCAACAACTTGTTGTTGATATATTCAATCAGGCCACCAATGGGGTTGAATGTAAGATGTTTGTAACAAGTGGTATCAGATAGTTGTCTATTAATTTCCTCCATGTAGTCCTTGTGGTTCATAACCACCACATTACCTCCCTTGTCGGCCTCCGTATAACAATCGATTGATCATTTTTGAGGCTCCAAAGTGCCTCCCTTTCTGTGACCGACAAATTGTCAAGATGATGCCAATTGTATATACGGGTATTCAAAGTATGATATAGGTCCGAGGAGACTCTTTTGGCAAATAACTCAATGTTGCTGTGGGTGCAAGCAGGTGTGAATTTTGATCGAGGTTTAAATCTAGTAGTACTTTCAATTTTCTCTGATATCCCAAGGTCTGCCGGATATCTTCTATTGCCATGCAATCATCTTCCAGGGACATAAGTAACTGCACATCATGCAGGTCAGAAACCGACTGTATACCAGAATAAGTATCAGGAGTAGAAGTGACTTCAACATGTGTCTCTGGTCTAGGTCTACCCCTGCCCCCATCTGGCAGAGAAGAAAAATAATTTCTGAGTTTGAGAAGATGTGTGAATTTGAATAAATCGACAAAAACCTCTACAGGGTCACTGGCCTGAGTAGGACAAAAGCCTAAACCTTTACTTAAAAGTTTACATTCAGTAGTGCTCAGAGGTTGATCGGACAAGTTGATGATGGTTAGATCTTTATCAATCTTATCCACAATGGGTAAAGTGGCTGTTAATCCTTTTTGGACCTGGTTCTGACCCCCGATTTTCCTATATCTTTGTTTCCATCGTTTCCCACCCCTTCTGGTCTTGTGTCTTTGCGGATAATTTTCGTGCCTAGACGTAACTGTTCCATTTCTACTAAAAACGTACTCTTGGAAGTATCATGAGAGGGCTGTGTAGATGAACCACTTTCTTTGGACGTGCAACTGTCAATTGAGGAAATGGAACCCCCACTGGATATATCTGTAACATCAGCGTTGTGTGCCCTAGTTGTTGAAGACTCTAGAATTTTCACGTTATCGTATTTGCGTGCAAAAGTGTATATTCTGCCCAGTTTGTAGTCTAAATCATCACGTTTAATCTTCCGTTGTTTTTTGTCCCTCAAATACATTTGGTAATCTTCAATTATTTTATCCCAAATCTCATAATTTTTCTTCACCAAATCTTTTTGGGTGACATCATCAATCTCCCTTTCTAGTGCCTCAATGTCACCCTGAAGCCTAGTAACCTTTTTATCAGTATGCCAAATTAGTATGCGCATCATGTTAAAGGATGCGTTCTGCAAATTAACCTCCCACTCTTTTAATGAGTCCTCATCCAGATCTTCATATGTTGGAAAAATCAAAATTCTAAGGCCCCTTGGTATCTTATTATTGTCCAGGTATTTTTGTAAAGTGATCCCGTCCCACCATCTAGCTAATTCCTATTTCTTACTTTTGAAATTTAGCTTTCAAACTATGGGGGTTATTCCAACTTTGGAGGAAGTGGTAATCCGTCCCAAAAGTGACGGTAAAGTGACGGATATACCACCAGCCGTATTACGAGTCCATTATATCCTATGGAACTCGTAATACGGCTGGTGGTAAATCTGTCACATTTGGGACGGATTACCACCTCCTCCAAAGTTGGAATAACCCCCTATGTGTCTTGGGTGTTGGTACATCAGAAAGATTAGTATTGGGTGAAGAACTAAATAGTTCTCTGGCTAGTTCTTCACGTTTATCTTTGAAGCGTGACATGATATTAAGAGTAGGGAGTGCGTAAGAGCCTTAAAAAACAAAGCAGGACAAACAAGGATTGCAGCAAGCTCATAGACAACACAGTACCCCTATTGGTACCCAATCATAACAAACAAGTAAAGAACAATAATATTAGATTACAGTAAGCGTGCAACTACACCATACTTCCTGCTGCAACAAAGGAACTTAAGAGGAGCTGAAAGCAGCCCCACAGGTAAATACTCTACAAGGCAGTGCACCGCACTCTGTGTAGAAGATTTTTATCATAAAAAAGAAAGAAAGAGTCCAGTGTTCTAACAGTGCAGATAAGTAGTCTTTCCTTTTTAATACTTCATTACAAGTCCAAGATATTGGTTCCAAACTATTCCATAGGTAAAATAAGTTAGAATCAAAAGAAATGAAGTAAAGAAGCCATGTGTTCTTGCAATTCCATGAACAATTTGAGAAGTGCAGATGAACAGCCAACGCGTTTCGCCCAACAGAAGGGCTTCTTCAGGGCTGTAACATAACCAGAAAAAACATATATATACTGTGCTATCCATTACACAAAGAAATTGTAACTATAAAGGTAAGTATAAGGATATAGATTATGAAACTAAGTCAAAAGAGACCAGAACCGAGTACCAACACATTGATAGGAGTGATAAGTCCATGCAGAGCATATGCAGGAACATGCAGGCACAAACATGTTTTGTGAGTAATATAAAACAAGTGATCAGACGATAAGTTGGATATTAATAAAGTTGAGACATAATTGTGAAAAGATATGTATATCAAATGTTTATAACACTGGACTCTTTCTTTCTTTTTTATGATAAAAATCTTCTACACAGAGTGCGGTGCACCACCTTGTAGAGTATTTACCTGTGGGGCTGCTTTCAGCTCCTCTTAAGTTCCTTTGTTGCAGCAGGAAGTATGATGTAGTTTCACGCTTACTGTAATCTAATATTATTGTTCTTTACTTGTTTGTTATGATTGGGTACCAATAGGGGTACTGCGTTGTCTATGATCTTGCTGCAATCCTTGTTTGTCCTGCTTTGTTTTTTAAGGCTCTTACGCACTCCCTATTCTTAATATCATGTCACGCTTCAAAGATAAACGTGAAAAACTAGCCAGAGAACTATTTAGTTCTTCACCCAATACTAATCTTTCTGATGTACCAACACCCAAGACACATAGTTTGAAAGCTAAATTTCAAAAGTTGGAGAGGTTTAAGAAACAGGAATTAGCTAGATGGTGGGACGGGACCACTTTACAAAAATACCTGGACAATAATAAGATACCAAGGGGCCTTAGAATTTAGATTTTTCCAACATATGAAGATCTGGATGAGGACTCATTAAAAGAGTGGGAGGTTAATTTGCAGAACGCATCCTTTAACATGATACGCATACTAATTCGGCATACTGATAAAAAGGTCACTAGGTTTCAGGGTGACATTGAGGCACTAGAAAGGGAGATTGATGATGTCACCCAAAAAGATATGGTGAAGAAAAATTATGAGATTTTGGATAAAATAATTGAAGATTACCAAATGTATTTGAGGGACAAAAAACAACGGAAGATTAAACGTGATGATTTAGACTACAAACTGGGCAGAATATACACTTTTGCACGCAAATACGATAACGTGAAAATTCTAGAGTCTTCAACAACTAGGGCACACGACACTGATGTTACAGATATATCCAGTGGGGGTTCCATTTCCTCAATTGACAGTTGCATGTCCAAAGAAAGTGGTTCATCTACACAGCCCTCTCATGATACTTCCAAGAGTAAGTTTTTAGTGGAAATGGAACGGTTACGTCTAGGCACGAAAATTATTCGCAAAGACACAAGACCAGAAGAGGTGGGAAACGATGGAAACAAAGATAAAGGAAAATCGGGGGTCAGAACCAGGTCCAAAAAGGATTAACAGCCACTTTACCCATTGTGGATAAGATTGATGATGATCTAACCATCATCAACTTGTCCGTTCGAACTCTGAGCACTACTGAATGTAAACTTTTAAGTAAAGGTTTAGGCTTTTGTCCTACTCAGGCCAATGACCCTGTAGAGGTTTTTGTCGTTTTATTCAAATTCACACGTCTTCTCAAACTCAGAAATTATTTTTCTTCTCTGCCAGATGAGGGCAGGGTTAGACCTAGACCAGAGACATATGTTGAAGTCACTTCTACTCCTGATACTTATTCTGGTATACAGTTGGTTTCTGACCTGCTTGATGTGCAGTTACTTATGTCCCTGGAAGATGATTGCATGGCAATAGAAGATATCCGGCCAGACCTTGGGATTTCAGAGAAAATTGAAAGTACTACTAGATTTAAACCTTGATAAAAATTCACACTGGCTTGCACCCACAGCAACATTGAGTTATTTGCCAAAAGAGTCTCCTCGGACCTATATCATACTTTGAATACCCGTATATACAATTGGCATCATCTTGACAATTTGTCGGTCACAGAAAGGGAGGCACTTTGGAGCCTCAAAAATGATCAATCGATTGTTATACGCAAGGCCGACAAGGGAGGTAATGTGGTGGTTATGAACCACAAGGACTACATGGAGGAAATTAATAGACAACTATCTGATACCACTTGTTACAAACATCTTACATTCAACCCCATTGGTGGCCTGATTGAATATATCAACAACAAGTTGTGGGGTTGGCAAGAACAAGGTTTACTTTCTGAGGACAAATTTAAATATTTATCTGTCAACAATCCGAAATTTCCCTGTATCTACACACTTCCTAAGATACATAAGGGTGGCGACTTTCCCCCTGGAAGACCTATCATTTCAGGGATAGACTCCCCAACCGAAAAAATATCGGAATACGTTGATTTTTACTTACAGAAATTTGTCAGCAATTTGCCTTCTTTCATACAGGATAGCAAAGATATCCTGAATAAATTTGATGATTTCACTTGGTCTGAGGATCTTATTTTTGTCACTATGGATATGCACATTCTGTGCACATGTATACGTAAATCTTTTGGGATTCAAGCAGTCTTCATGTTTCCTAATTCTAGGACTGCTGACTGCTTTGCACATAATCAAATGCTTCTTCAGATGATTGATATTATCTTATCTAAAAACTTTTTCTTGCACAATGAGTGATACCAAGAGACACAGGGGACGGCGATGGGTTCAAATTTGCCCCATCATATGCCTGTTTGTTCATGGGCTGGTATGAAAAAATACACGCCTGGGGCAAACTTGCCTCGTCCTGGACTGACTTTATTGTCTTTTGGGGGCGATACATTGACGATATTATTATTATCTGGAATGGGACCATTGATCAACTTACTCAGTATCATGCTTTTCTCAACAACAATCCTTACAATGTACAACTTAGTTTACAGCACAATAAACATACTATAGACTTTTTGGACATTAGATTATTTATAGAACATAACAGTATACAAAGTGCACTATTTAGGAAATCCACCGCATGCAATAGTGTCCTTCACGCTTCCAGTGCCCACCCACCTTCGGTTATTCAAAACATCCCATATGAAGTGATGGTACGCGTTAGACGGAATTGTATTACTAATGATATTTTCTGCACACAGATTCAGCACATACGACATCGTTTTAGCAATAGATGCTATGATGCCAAATGCTTGACACAGTCAGTTCATCGTGAAGACTCCTAGAAGGGATACTTTGATTGTTAAAGCACACGGGAAGGATAAGACTCGGAAGGACTCGTTACCTTTTGTGACTCAATATACGGCCCATAGTCAGGGCATCTTCAACATTCTTAAACGCCATTGGCCCTTATTGACTGATGTCCCTGGTCTTAAAGGAACTATATCCAACAAACCTAGGGTAACTTACCATAGAGGAGTAACTCTTAGAGGCCATTTATGTCCCAGCTACATTTCTTCTCCCAGTCCCACTACGTGGCTTTCGATGAAACCTAAGGGTTTCTACACGTGCCATGATTGTAATATCTGCATTTACGGTCGTAATAAAATCAAAGACTTCTGTTATCACAATAAGAAGAGATTTATCATTCATCATTTTATTAATTGTAACACCAAATTTGTTGTTTAAATTTTGGGCTGCACATGTAATAAGGTCTATGTGGGCAGTACAATACGCCCATTAAAACTCAGAATACAGGAAGATCTACGAGCCATAAGAAAACATGACTTTACATATCCACTTGCGACACACATGATATCTGTTCATCCTAATGATCAAACTATTTCGTTTCATGGCATTGAACACGTTCCCATTCACTCCAGAGGAGGGGATAGAGAAAGGATTCTGTGCCAGAAAGAGGCGGCCTGGATTTGCCGCCTTCAAGCGGTAGATCTGGGCCACAATACGGATCATGAGTTTCATTATTTTCTTTAATATGTCCGTACGACCTGTATTGCTATGTGCCTTCTGCTATGTCTGTTAACATGTTAAGTGGTGGGTAATATTTTGTAACTTGATTGTAATACACTTACATTATGTTCATTGTTTGTCTCGAGATCTATATTTGCTCGTTCTTTCTTGAATTGTGTTTTATCTTAATGTATGGTGCAGATTATGTTACCCAAATAATATGTGTCAATTGGTTTGATTTGTCTTCATATGTATTTTCTTGAATGTTTATATCTCTCTCATTAACATGTATACGTCTTTTCCCACGTTACAAAGAGTGATTATGATCATATTACTCTCTTGGGCTTGGCTTCTCTTTTTTCATTTTCCCCACTCTCTTTTTCTTATATATTTCTAGATCCCTACCCTCCTACGGTATACTAATTACTTTTATTGTTTATGGCAAATATCTTTTGGTCCATTTCTTTTTATTGTACACCTTGGTTTATTTAAAATTTTCATGGGGTACCCAGTCAGTTGTATATAGTTTTTTTTTATCTTTGGGGATTTACTCTTAATATAGTGGTCGCTATTTGTCCATTTTACATTTCTACTATTATGCTCACTCAGTTTCTCTTACAGTTTTCCTTAATATTTATTCCAATATGGCGGCCGTCATTGGTCCTGCCTTTATTTCTATTGCCTTTTGGTATTTGTTCCTTTACATAACCAGTCCCAATATGGCGGCTGCCTGTGTCCTTCTTTCAGTTCTTGGTTGTGGCAGGTTTTATTTTCTAGCTTCTGGGCTCCGGGCGTTCACTACGAACATACCCGGACCGGAGCTTTCTCCCAAGGGCTTCCCCCGTGGCGGTCGGCCTCGTAACTGGGCTGGCAAAGGTTGTGATATGTTGCAGTTGTTTTGACCGCGGTTTGGAAGCCTTCTTGAACGCTGATACGCATCAATTGATGAGCGGTAAGCTTATGACTAAGCTTGTGATTAACTCACGGTTTTTTGCTCCTTGTTTCAGGTAATTCACACGTATGTTTTACATTTTGATACCTCTAAGCGCTCACCTCATATGTGAGTTTTATCTTAATTTTTCATATGGGACACATTTTTTCTGTTTTCTGTTTTACAATTTCAATTACTTTTTTACTTCTTGGTCTTGCTTTTCTTTAGGAATCCGTTTTATCGATACACCTGTTACTTCTATCCCTGACTGGATACCATCCATGGTATGTTTTATATTAGTTTCCCAGTAGTTTGTTTTATTAATGCAACTCGACACTTGGATGCCTCCTGCTTCCCCCCTTTTGGGATTTCACTTTTACTTCTATTATAAACATTTGGTATTCACATCTTTTCACAATTATGTCTCAACTTTATTAATATCCAACTTATCGTCTGGTCACTTGTTTTATATTACTCACAATACATGTTTGTGCCTGCATGTTCCTGCATATGCTCTGCACAGACTTATCACTCCTATTAATGTGTTGGTACTCAGTTCTGGTCTCTTTTGACTTATTTTCATGATCTATATCCTTATACTTACCTTTATAGTTACAATTTCTTTGTGCAATGGATAGCACAGTATATATATGTTTTTTTCTGGTTAATTTAAAGCCTTGAAGAAGCCCTTCAGTTGGGCGAAACGCGTTGGCTGTTCATCTGCACTTCTCAAATTGTTCATGGAATTGCAAGAACACATGGCTTCTTTACTTCATTTCTTTTGATTCTAACTTATTTTACCTATGGAATCGTTTGGAACCAATATCTTGGACTTGTAATGAAGAATTAAAAAGGAAAGACTACTTATCTGCACTGTTAGAACACTGGACTCTTTCTTTCTTTTTTATGATAAAAATCTACTGCACAGAGTGCGGTGCACCGCCTTGTAGAGTATTTACCTGTGGGGCTGCTTTCAGCTCCTCTTAAGTTCCTTTGTTGCAGCAGGAACTATGGTGTAGTTGCACGCTTACTGTAATCTAATATTATTGTTCTTTACTTGTTTGTTATGACTGGGTACCAATAGGGATAGTGCGTTGTCTATGAGCTTGCTGCAATCCTTGTTTGTTCTATTCTTTAAAAACAATCAACATATCAACTTATAGTTTTACATTTGCATTTCATTTTATATAGTCTTTTTTATTAGCTATTTCAAAATTTATCAGCACCAATATAAAATAAAACAATTCTACTAGCAATTCAAAGGAACCAGATTGTTTTCATCAAAGGTACATACATTTGTGTATTATTTTATTGGAACCTTTTAAAGTTACAATATTTTTGTAAAACATTTCATTGTAGCTCTACACAACATTTACAATAATTTTGAAAAAAATGATTATGTTATAAAATATTCCAACAGTAATAACAACTCAATATTACATTATTTTTTAATTCGACACGGGTCACTTTATTCTAAAGAACTCAAAACTTTCAGAAGGTAAGCAAACTTTGTCATAAAAATTTAGATACAAAAATAATCAGCAGAATCACTCTAAAACACACCTCTCTAATCCAAATCACACATCTAAAGACATCAAACCAACAAAACACACCACTCACATGCAATCATAACCAATACAACACAATACAATCTAGCACATCACAAACCAAAAGATCACATGCAATACAATGAACAAAAACAATTATTAAAACCCCACCACTATACATTACCAAACTTTAAAAAAACACTCTATTACAATTCACCCAAACTTAACCCACTGCACTATAACACAAAACACTCAACACCACTCTTAGCCACTCAAACACTAAGGCCCATATTTATACTTTTTTAGTGACACATTTGCGTCATTTTTTGACGTGAAATCGGCGCAAACTTACAAAATACAATTGTAGTTTGCAAGTTTGCGCCGCTTTTGCGTCAAAAATCGGCAAACATGTGGCACAAAAAAAGTATAAATATGGGCCTAAATTCAACTCCCCAAAAATACAAACAATAAGACTGTATACCACCTAATCCGTACATACAAATACATAAACTATTAACAAAATTCTACAAGCTAGTTATCATCAAGGCCATGAAAAATGTAATAGCAATTCAAGAGGCAAACAATGCCTACCAAATAGTACTTATTTGCAATTACACAGAACACCTATAAACCTACAAATATATGGAATTCAATTGATTATACTATATTATGGATCGAGGAGATTTATTGGTAAAATTGACCGGTCCAATGTTGGTTACAGTTTTCATTTTAGAGATAATCCAATATATTATGCAATTTAGGAAGACAGCAGACATGTGTTTTGTCAAAGACAACTTTTTAAAAGGCTGTAAGTTCAATGAATACAAGAAGTCAATTCACTACCAAAATATAACAAATTAAGTGCAACTCATACCAGACATAACGTGATGAGAGGTAGTATGCTTCATGCTGACAGAACATTGTACACCATCAAAAAGTGGAAAAACCATGCAAAGAGTGTTAGTGTCCAGGAAAAGGAAATACAGAAGTGAAAGGCCCGAACAAGACTTCCCAAAAGAGATTGAAAAGTAAAATTTAGAATTTGAGTTGGATTGCAGCACATGACAATCCTAAAATAGTATTACAAAATTCTTATCCAATAGGCACACACTCATGTGAGCTTGCGACTGATAAAGAGGCAAGTAAAATGAATAAGAGTCGGCAGGTTCACAGTTGAGTCAAGAAGAGAGAAGGTACGAAAAGGTATCATGCGCCACAAAAGTACCAGTTTGGTAAGACAAACACCTAAGACGAGCACTAGAAAATATGTACATACCAAGTAAAGTAGCACTTACTAGTACTGAATCAAGGATAATGAGTAGTCCCATAAATAAGTTGAATATCCTGAACTTTGTAAAAAAAAAAATAAGAAGAACTGTAAGTAAAATAGAAAAAAAAGAGCAGGAACTCTCCAAGTATAAAAATGCCATGTGAGACAGCCCCGGGTGCAAAACTCCAGATTCACATACCTCATAAGCCAAGACAAGTAAGGTGAAGTCTTGAGAGTTAGAGGTAAAGTAAAGCCATAATAAACTAATCCATAGGTCTGTAAGGAGGTAAAATCAGAAACGTGCATTGTAGCGTGCTAACCATGGTAACGTAAGCAGAATACTTGAAGTCTATGAAGATTCACAGTACTCACCCCTAGCATAGTGGGTCATGTGTGGACAGTGATAAACTAAGACCGTATCCGTGAACACTATTATAGAGTGTTGCGCCTACTGGTAAAAAGTGGTCTCCAATTTTGGTGTCTATTATTGGGGGAATGGGTGGAAGTGCCATCTTGTGATGTACCAAAAGTAAAGAAG
The DNA here is from genome assembly GCF_031143425.1 of Pleurodeles waltl. Taxonomy (NCBI): domain Eukaryota; kingdom Metazoa; phylum Chordata; class Amphibia; order Caudata; family Salamandridae; genus Pleurodeles; species Pleurodeles waltl. Next base: position 426,235,798 of record NC_090445.1, on the reverse strand, counting down.
TCGAACAGCAAAGATCATTTACTTGCTGATAAGGGTATGAACACTGTTTATTAACTACCAATTGGCAGAGAATAATGCGAAAATCCAAGTGTCAATGCGCTGAAAAGAACTGTGATACGAGCATTTCATGATATATACGAGGAAACGGTAAACATAAGTGCAAAATTGAAACAGAAAGTGCTGCAATCCAAAAGCCAGTCAAATTGATTGAGGGTTTATCAAGTATGGGCAAAACTCAGTATAAATTAGAGTGGAAAAAGTAAAGAGGAATAGGCAAAAGAGTAGGATGAAAAGAGGACCCTTCATAGAAAGGACCAAGAAGAAATGCCGTTATGAAGTGTTGGAAGTGCAGAATTCACTGATTAATCAACAATAAAGCTTAAAACAAGTCATTACCAAATATGTTTATGATAGAATGAGAATGCATATAAGAAACGTACTGGCAATAAACTAAAGTGAGAAGTGCATAACTTCAATAGTAAGAAGAGAAGTCCTTAAACAGTACATAGTAAAATCACTGTTTAGACACTCATAAGATCATAAACTCATGTAACATATAAGTCCAACACTTGAAAGCAACGCAACAAGTGTCCAAATGATGGTTACCAAGATACAAAGAGTCAGTCAGTCATATGCCATGAGTCCAACACTTCAAAGACAACCCAACATGTGTCTGTGTCTCTTTGCGTCCGTGCAACCATCATATAGTTAGTCATCCAAAAACACATTCAGCTCTCGGTCTGTGTTAAGTCTGAAATCAACCATCCTGGGTTTGGTGATCCAGTTGGTGCAGTGTTCTGCAAAGTCGGTCCTGGAGAGCCGGGTCTATCCCAGATTTTTAGCAGATCCATATTTAGAAAAATGTAGATTCCGAAACATCTTTTTTCTAAATGTGGATATGCTAAACACCTGGCATGGACCCGGCTCTCCAGGACCGAATTTACAGAACCCAGAGTTGTTGTCTAGTTTTCTCAGTGTCCGAATTCAATCACCCCCTCTTGGATGTTTCTGGGCCATATCTACAGCATGGAACCTGAGTCATGTGAGTTCTGCTATCCTGTGTTCAGCACTGAAATGATTGGAAAGTGGATAGTTGTTGTTGCAGTTTCTAATGGCCCGATGTGTTCCGGATCCTTTCTTTAAGCGGTCTAATGGTGCTACCCACATATGTATGGCGGCATATACAAACAATACAGTAAGTAGGCCCTCATTACAACAATGGCGGTCGGTGTTAAAATGGCGGTTATACCGCCAACAGGCCGACAGTAAAAAAATTGAATCACGAACACGGCGGAAACCGCCAACACAGACAGCCACTTTAACACTCCAATCGCCACAGAGGTAACAACAAACACCGCAGTGGTAACCGCCAACAGACAGGCGGAAGACAATCTACCGCCCACCCCATTACAACCCACCCATCCGCCAGCTTTTCCGGGGAGGTACCAATGCCATCAAAAGTACGGCAGAAACAGTACACAGAAGGGAAACCACTCACCTCTCGACACCCAAAGAAGAACCAGGACGCCGTGGAGCCCGAACTACAGGTGTTACCAATGTTGGTGTATCTTCTCATCTACCAGGAGTACGAATGGTGGCGGCTACGACCACGATGAGTACTTCACCTAGCACACAGGGGAGGGGGTAGGAAAAGAGAGTGAAACACACATGCAACACGCAACACCCCCGCCCCCACCTTCCCCCCCAACACCGTACACACAAACACATGCATCAACATTACATATAGACCCCGTAACCCTCTGGAAGAACGCAAGGACAAAAGGAATGGAGTCAAATGAGTGTCATATTAGAAATAATCAGATATACGTTACAAATTCAACAACAGTATTTACAATATATACAATATGTACATAAGGTGGTACATTGTCCACTCAAAATGTCCGTGAGCCACTGGGCCAAAACTCATAGGCCAAGCCCACACTTGACTCCTGCCTCAATATGGAGAGAACACTGCAGGGGCATCAGGTCGAAAACACACAGGCACCTCAGGGGGACGGGGAAGGGGGGCACCTTAGCCGGAAGATGGGACAACGCCACTGCTCCTGGAGGGGGCTCCATGCCCACAGCGATGTCCTGGGGAGTGCAAGGCCACAGTCTTTCAAGTCTCTCAAGTGGGTGGTTTGCCCACTGCTTTGTCCTGGGGAGTGCAAAACCACAGTCTCTCAAGTCTCTCAGGTGGGTAGTTTGCCCACTGCTTGGTTCTGGGGAGAGCAAAGTCACAGTCTCTCAAGTCTCTCAAGTGGGTGGTTTGCCCACTGCTTGGTCCAAGTATAGTGCAAATCCACAGTCTCTCAAGACTCTCACGTGGGTGGTTTGCCCACTGCTTGCTCCTGGGGAGTGCAAAGCCACAATCTCTCAAGTGGATGCCTTTCTCCACTGGTTCTGGAGGGGGATTTGTGCCCAGTGTGCTTCATCCTGCCAAGGATAGGGTGAGTGGATGCCTTCTTCCACTGGTTCTGGAGGTGGCTCTGTGCCCAGTGATGCAATACTTGGGGGGTGGCAGTTCACAGTCCCTCACCTGGGTGTCTGAGCCACAAGATTTGCAGTGACCAGGATGCATGATAGTCCATGGAGGCAGGCTAGAGTCCATCCGGCAGCGGCTATGGCTGCAGAGTGGTGGTATTGCCGGTGGGGGTGCTACCAGTGGTGGAGGGAACCTCCAGCCCCTCTCCTGCAGCCTCGGACGGCTGCCCACTGGGGCTGCTGCTGCTGGCAGTGGTGCTACTGTCAGCGGTGCAGGTGGCGGTGTTAGTGGCAGGGCTTGCGGCAGTGCTTGTGGCGGTGCAGGTAGCGGTGCTGGCCACAGTGCAGGTGCTGGTGCTACCAGTGGTGGAGGGAGGCTCCAGCCCTTCTCCTGTAGCCTCGGACGGCTGCCCACTGGGACTGCTGCCCACTGGGGCTGCTGCTGCTGACAATAGTGGTGCTTGCGGTGGTGCAGGTGGCAGTGCAGGTGGCTGTGCTGGCGGTTGTGCTGGTAGCCACCAGGCCTTCACCTGCAGCCTCGGACGGCTGAGGTGCCTTGTCTGGTGTTTTGTGCCCCTTCCTGACCTTGGCAGATGGTGGTGTCACCTTGGGTCTGGCAGCTGGAATCTTTGAGGTGGCCTTGCTGGGTGGTTGTGGCTCCTTCCCCTTCCTGGATGCTGTCCCCTTCTTCACCTTGTCAGGTGGCGGAATGGTTTTTGCCTTGGCAGGGTGCCCCCTTTGAGCCTCTGACAGCTGCAGGTACCACAGCGGATGTGGACTTGGTGGCTGAGGTGCTGGGCTGGGTTTTGGGCACCCTGACCCAAGGGGAAAAATGGGGGGTGGTATGGAAGAGGTCAATGTTTGCCAGGAAAAGCTTCTCAGGAGACGCTGGTGTGGCAAGAGGAAGAAGGTTTGGGAGTGGAGGAAGAGGGAGTGGTTGTAGAGGTGTCTGTCTGCTGAGTTTGGGTGCAGGTGCATGGGCTGGATACTGTTGTCGCTGTTGGGTGGGTGGGTGCCTGCGTTTCTGTACTGTGGAAGGAGAGGTCACAGACACAGTGGGAGAGGACACAGGGGATGTGTGCATGGATGTGGGGGTGGTGACTGCCAGTGAGGGGTGTGTAGTGATGGGCATGCTGGTGATGGAGCTAGTGGATGTGGATGTAGTGCATGCAGGTGTGAGTGGAGACGCTACTGGGAGGGAGGTGGACGACGAGGGGAGGGGGACTCAGTGGAGGCAGTGGATGTTGGTGTGTCTGCATGGGGATGGTGCTTGTGTGAGTGACAGAGGATACACTTGGTCAATGCCAGCAACAACACTACCATTGGCGTACACAACTCACAGGGAACAGCCCTATGCACTATTCCATGCACTACCAGTTACAATGCTAGTCACCAGCCCATGGGGCACAATGCCTAACGCCATCAGCTGCACACCTGAAACAAACAGGGCCCTGACCAGTAGTAGATGCCCACTAACACTATTGGGGTTGGAGTGTGTCATGACCACACAAACTTGCCAAGTCAACTCAAAGAAGTGCATGAGAAAAGCAAAGAGATATCCTCAGTGGAGACAGCAAAGCCCAAACTGGAAGAAGGTTTGCAGAGTAATCTTGCGCTTATTTCCAAGGAAGAATCATGAAGAGAAGATCCAAGATGGCCGCTGTGAGTCCTGAAGGTTAGTCACAGTTCTAGTCTTGCAATCAGTTGGTTGCTAGGTTACGAGCTCTCCAGCTGGAAGCCTTGCACTTCAACTGAGGTCTGACAGGAATCAGCTGTGTGGAGAGAGAGCGCGCTTCAGAACAGAAACTCCTGTGAGGTAAAATTACATTTGAAGATTATATTACAGAAAACGGATAAATATTGTCAAGGTTTATTCGAATAGTTTGATAGTAGACCGTTCCTGTGGAAGTCGGCAAGGCTACAGAGTTAATGTATGAATTAACCTTATGTTTACAAGGTTCTTGTTTAAGATATTAAAGTCAAAGAAAAAACGAACTTTAAAAGAGCAAGTATCTACAAATGTCAAGGTTATAAACAAAGGCCAAGTTTAAAGGAGAAACGAACTGTTAACAAATAAGCATTTACAAATTCAATGGTAATAAACCAAAATAGAGTTTAAAAGAGAAACGAACTTAAATAAACAAGCATTTACAGCTACAAGTTATCGACAGATGTCGAGTAAGGAAGGAGAAACTAACTGTAATAAACAAGCATTTACAAATACAAGTTATCAACAAATGTCGAAGTAAGAAAGGAGAAACAAACTTTAATAAACAAGCATTTACAAATACAAGTATTGACAGAAGTCACAATAAGACAGGAGAAATTAAATAACATCAGCTGATTTGAAGAACGCATTATCACCAACTATATATATATATATAGCAACATAAAACCAATCTCTAACAAAGGTTGAGAAGTTCTTCCAGAATCAGTAATAAGCATTTTTTTATGAAGAGCTATCATTTATAGAGAGAAGCAAGGCTACAGAGAATTCAGGGTGAGTGAAGAAATAATAGAATTAAAGAGAATTAAGTGTTGAGAGTAGAAAGTGAAAAACTGATGTTGTATGTCCCTAGTAATTGCGACTGTGACTCTTGCAGGTGCTGTATCCAATCTTGGATGTGAAGAGGCAGACTGAGTACTGGCGTTCATCATCTCTGTGGCAGTCTCTCTACCATCCCATTCCCCTTTCCCCCTCCGGGGTACTCAGCACGAAGGATTAATATTCGTTGTGAGTAGCTCGGGTCGGGACTGAGGAGTCATCTTCTGCTTCTGAGGAAATCGAATTGAAGTATCCTGACAGAGTGCTTCAGAGCCTGCCCAACAAGGGACCTACCCTGCCATGTTCGCCCTGGCCTAGGGGCACCCACATCCCCATCCAGGTAAAACCTTAACACGTGCAAAGTAATGAATCTGAATTTGTACTCACCCCCTTGTGGCTGCTGTGATACCCTCAAGTGCCCATCCAACTCCGGATAGGCCACCGCCAGGATGCGGAACATCAGGGGGGTCAGGGTACGACGGGCACCCCTTCCTTGTTGGGAGGCCAGCCCCTGCTGGGCCTCTGCCGTCTTCCTTGCCCAGCGGCGCAGGTCCTCCTACCGCTTGCGGCAGTGGGTGCTCTGCCCGTCAAAGACCCCCAGGGTCCGTACCTTCTTGGCGATGGCATGCCAAATACCCTTTATCTGATGGGTGCTGACCTGCAGGAAAAAGACAGCAGGAAAGGGAATTGGTTAACCGTCCCGACCGTCACACTCATTGTCCACCATATCCCTCCCATCCCCTGATGCACATACATTGACCACCATACATGCAGCACTCTGGCCAGGATGCCTCAGCCCCCCCTACATGTGGCTTACACACCCAGCACTCCATACATTCATGGCCCACACATAGTGCTCACAGTGTACTCACCTGTTTGTCTGGGGGATCGTAGAGTAAAGTGTCCTGGGGTAGGACCTCATCCACTAGTCTCTCCAACTCCTCCGCAGTGAAGGCAGGGGCCCTTAGCCCAGGCACATGAGCCATTGTCACTTCCAGGCACAGCAGCACTTGCAGTGTAGGTCCTCTCCTGTTGAAGGTCAGGTAGCAAGTGAGTGAATAGATAGAAAATGACAGTCACGTCTGCGGCGGTGTGTACCGTCACCACCAGCGTACATCGCCATTGGCTCCTGGAACCCATAGGCCCCAATGAGAACCAATGCAAAGTCATCGACCGCAACGGCACACAATGCCAGCGAAATTACCTCATTTCCACTTGTCCCTCCTCACAGGTCAGGCAGCTGCCATTTCAGGGGGGCGCAGGCCATGGCACCTAACTGCGTCACAGCTGACATTGGTAGAGCAACTGACTCTCGGATTCACATACTGGTTCTGTACATGTAGAAATGCGTCATTATTGCAATAGATGTGTGATTATGACCCTCTGCTCACCGTTTTCCTCCATAGGCTTCAACCGCTGAGGATGATTATGAGATGGAGACATCCCCCAGTGTACAGACCCCTGGTGGACCTTGCAACAATGGAGGACAGACACAGTGTACTAACATACAGACTTGATCGGACCACAATCCAAGAACTGTGTGCCCAATTGGAGCCAGACCTGATGTCAGCTATCCGCCAGCCCACAGGTATCCCCCTCAAGTGCAGGTCCTGTCAGTGCTCCATTTCCTGGCAAGTGGTCCCTTCTAAACAACAGTGGCCATGGCATCAGGGATGTCTCAGCCAATGTTCTCCAACGTGTTGACAAGAGTGTTGTCAGACCTGCTGAAACACATGCGCAGCTACATTGTATTCCCCCAGGTGGAGGATTTGGCCACAGTGAAAGCTGACTTTTATGCCCTGGGACATATCCTCAACATCATTGGTGCCATTGATGGTACACATGTAGCATCCCCCCCCCTCCCCAGAGAAATGAACAAGTGTTCAGGAGTAGAAAAAGCTATCAATCTTTGAATGTGCAGATGCTGTGTTTGGTGGACCAGTATATCTCCCATGTGAATGCCAAGTATCCTGGCTCTGTGCATGACGCCTTTATCTTGAGGAATAGCAGCATCCCATATGTGATGGGCCAACTCCAGAGACACTGGGTGTGGCTAATAGGTGAGCCCAAAGTCCCCACCCAGTATATGTTGGTGTCTGAGTATGGGGTTGTCCCTAAGGGTTAGTGTGTGTCTAACAGTTGTCCCTCAATGTTTTCAGGTGACTCTGGTTACTCCAACCTCTCATGGCTTCTGACCCCTGTGAGGAATGCCAGGACAAGGGCAGAGGAACGTTACAATGAGGCACATGGGCAAACAAGGAGGATTATTGAGCGGACCTTCGGCCTCCTGAAGGCCAGGTTCCAGTGCCTCCATCTGACAGGTGGATCCCTGTACTACTCACCCAAGAAGATGTTCCAGATCATCGTTGCATGTTGCATGTTGCACACCCTGGCCTTGAGACGCCAGGTGCCTTTTCTGCAGGAGGATGAGTTTGGAGATGGTCTTGTGGAAGCAGTGGAGCCTGTGGATATTGAGGAAGAGGAGGCAGAGGAAGAAGATGTGGACAACAGAAGTAATATCATACAGCAGTACTTCCAGTGACACACAGGTAAGACACTGTAACTTCACTTTACTTTTCAGTTTTCTTTTGGACAGTGTACATGGCAGCCTGATTTCCCTATGTCTATGGCCACTTACTGTACCCTTTGGAATCTCTATTTTCAGATCTCTGTGGCCCACTCTGGCTCCTGGTATGTTTACTGCTGCCCACTAAAGGTCATACCAATGTATACAACTGTACATATGACTTGCAATGTTTTCAGAATGTTGTACTAATACATATTTCAATCATTTAACAGACTCCAGATTTGTATTTGTTCCAAGGGTGTTTATTTGAGTGCTAATAAGTAGAGGGGGAGGTGCAATGGACTGGGGTAATGGTGGAGGAATGTCCAGTTAGAGTCCAGTCTCTTGGTATCACAGGTGCATTGTCCAATGGGGCATAGGAAGGGGAGCAATGGCAGTTCAAGGTGGACAGGGTGACAGAGTGGGACAGAAGGGTGACAATCAGGAGAGTCTTATTTCCTGGCGGGGTCTTCGCAATGTTCTCTAGCTTCAGCCTGGATCGCAGGGACCATTGCAGGGCGGTTCTCCTTCTGCAGGGGGTGGGGTGCTGGTGGCCGGTTGGTCCTGTGGCGGGGCCTCCTGTCCACTAGCACCGGCGAAGGTGGAGGGCTGTTCTTCGGTGTGGCTAGTGTCAGGGGCCGGTTGGTGTGCCACTGCCTCCCTCATAGTGTTGGCTATGTCACCCAGCACCCCTGCAATGGTGACCAGGATGGTGTAGATGGGTTTGAGGTCCTCCCTGATCCCAAGGTACTGTCCCTCTTGCAGCCGCTGGGTCTCCTGTAACGTGGCCACTATCTGGCCCATGGTCTCCTGGGAATGATGGTATGCTCCCAGGATGTTGGTGAGTGCCTCCTGGAGAGTGGGTTCCCTGGGCCTGTTCTCCCCCTGTCGCACAGCAGTCCTCCCAGCTTCCCTGTTGACCTGTGCCTCTGTCCCCTGAACAGTGTGCCCACTGCCACAGACCCCAGGTCCCTCATCATCCTGTGTTTGTGGGGTTGCCTGGGGTCCCTGTAGTTGTGGATGCACTGCTGATTGACATGTCCTGGGGACAGTGTCATGGGCCCGCTGGGTGGGTGCTGTGGTGGTGTTTCCTGAGGGATGAGGCTCTGTGGTGGTATGGGACTGTGGTAGGGTAACTGAGCGTCCAGAGGTCCCTGATGGGCCAGGTTGGTCATCGTGATCCAGGCGTGCAGAGCTGCTGTCATCACTGTGGGCCTCCTCTAGGGGGGGACTGGATGTTGCTGGCAACTCCTCTCCGGTGACGTTGAGTAGGGGTCCTGTGTTGATGCAAATGCAGTTATTGTATCTACGTGTGACATCTTGTGCATGGGCGTGTTTTCCTGTATGGTTGTGATTGCCCTGTCAGCTTAGCCTTGTGTGTGTGGTGATTTTGTGGGCTAGGTGATTCTCTCTAATGGGCATGCTGTGGTGATGGGTGTCCATGCAGGTCTGCGATGGGGGTCCATGGATTGGTGTGGCATGCAGGGCTTGGTGTTGGGATGGGTGGGTTGTGATAGCAGGGTATATGTGAGGTGGTGGAGTGATGGGGTGAGGGTAGGGGTAGGAGTTTGTGATGCATGCAGGGAGGGTGGGGGATATAGTAGTAAAGATTTGACTTACCAGAGTCCAGTCCTCCTGCTACTCCTGCGAGGCCTCAGGATGCATGATCGCCAAGACTTGCTCCTCCCATGTTGTTAGTTGTGGGGGAGGAGGTGCGGGTCCACAGCCAGTCCTCTGTACAGCTACCTGGTGTCTTGCAACCATGGAACGCACCTTCCACCATAGGTCGTTCCACCTCTTCCTGATGTCGTCCCTTGTTCTTGGGTGCTGTCCCACGGCATTGACCCTGTCCACGATTCTCCGCCATAGCTCCATCTTCCTAGCAATGGACGTCTGCTGCACCTGTGATCCGAATAGCTGTGGCTCTACTCGGATGATTTCCTCCTCCATGACCCTTAGCTCCTCCTCTAAAAACCTGGGGTGTCTTTGGGGTGCCATGGATGTGGTGTGAGTGATATGTGTGAGGATATGTGGGGTGATGTGTTGGGGTGCGTGCTGTGAGGTGCGTGGATGGTGTATGGGTGATGGTGTTCTGTGGCTCAGATTGACTGGGTGCTCCTGGCTTGTGTCTCTCTCTGTTGGCAATCTTTTTTTCATTAAAAGGGTTGTGGGTAATATTGGTGTGTGTGTTATATTGGATTGGGTGTATGGGTGTGGTGTGTGTATGTGTGTCAGGTGTGTGTAGTTTGAATTGTCCAATGTGGTGGTGTTTTGTAAGAGTGTGTGTATTTTGAGCGCTGCGGTGTGTACCGCCAATGGTTTACCGCAGTTGAAAGACCGCCGCTGTGATTCGTGGGTCCTGATACTGTGGCCGTATTACCGTTGGCGTAACGGTGTGGGTTTTGGTACCGCCAATTTATCAATGACCTTTGGTGTGGCGGACTTGTGTGGGTGTCTGTATAGTGGCGGATTTCTCTGTGTGGGTCATAATACCCGCATCAGTATACCGCAGCGGTCGCGGTATGTTGGCAGCCGTCAGAACGGCGGTAGGTGGCATTTACCGCCAGGGTTGTAATGAGGGCCATAGCATTGTCAAGAGCAAAGGAACACATTGTGCAACAGCCACATTTATAGAAACCTTTAGGCAGCGAGAGTAACCAACCTGGTCTAGTATCTCTCTTTTGCAGACCCATGAAACTGGGGCACAGCATGTTTCATAAAGTTCGGCCCGACTATATGTGATCACAGGTTTGCTGGAAATGTAATTTTTAAGAGCAGGTTCTAAATGTAGTACATGCCAATGTTTGTGCTAGATCTTATGCAGTATGTGGCTCGTACTATGATAAGGAGTAATCAGAAACACTTTTGTTTTCTTTTTACTATTTTTGGTAGTATGTTTAAGTAAAGACCCTCCCTTGGTTTTAAGTATGCGTTGTTTAGCTTTATCAATGACACTGCTTGAATGACCTCTTGTAGCAAATCTCTTTTCAAGTGTTGCAAGTTCCATTCAAAATTTAGATTCCTCCCTGGAATTCTGTTTAGACTGTACAGTAGAGTCGTTAACATATAGGAAAAGGTCTAAATAGGCAATCTGTGTTTGACTGTATTGATGTGTAAAAGAGATATTGTGAGGATTGTCATTCATAAAGGAGATCAAATCCAGTAGGAGTTTACTGCTGCCTGTACACATCTTTAGGATGTCATCAATATATCTATCCCAGAGGCCTAAATGAGTAATACATTCAGAGGGACATTTAGACCAAACATAGAACTTCTCCAACCACCCAAAAGAGGGAGAAAATGTCAAATCCATCACCACATCTTGGCATTGTCGAAAACAGGAATCGTTGTTCAGAAAGACATTATTGTTCAATACCAAGGAAACCATATCTGTTAGCATATGTGCATGCACTAAAAGGGTTGCATCTCTGAGAGATAGAAAATGCTGTAATGCTTGTATACCTTGCACCTTGGGAACAGATGTGAACCTGCTGACTCTTATCTTTTTTACTTGCCCCTTCATTAGTTGCTATTTCACATGAGTGTGCGTCTTTTGGATAGGATTGTTTTGCACTATTATAGGACTGTCAGGTGCTGCAATCCATTTCAAATTCTAAATTTTACTTTTCAATCTCTTTTGGGAAGTCTTCGGGTCTTTCACTCCTGTTCTTCTTTTTCCTGGATACAATATATCTACCTTAGCGGTCGGATGACCACTTTTTGCATGGGTTTTCCACTTTTTGATGGTGTATGATGTTCCATCAGCATGAAGTACACTACCATGCATCACATTATGTCTGGTACAACTCACACTTATTTTGTTATATTTGGATAGTCAATTGACTTCTTGTACTCATTGAACTTACAGCCTTGAAAAAGTTGTCCTTGACGGAACACGTGTCGGCTGACTTCCTAAATTGGATTATATGTTGGATTATCTCTAAAACTAGAACTGTAATCAATATTAGACTAGTCAATTTTACCAATAAAGTGGACTTGCTGGACAAGCAGACCTTCAACAGACTTTAAGAATATGGAATCACTGTTAATCCAGATTGGAAGTATCTACCACAACAAATACACAGAAACTGTGAAAAATCAGAAACAAATATTTCATCAGATTCTTCAGATAACATAGCAGCATGAAATCTAGATTACATGTTGAAAAATTAAACATTTAGCACTGAAAGTGTTAATATCTTAAGTTTAGCACCAGCAGAACATAACACACTGAGAAGTTTATATGAAGAAAATGATTGAAAATGTTGAGCTTTTCCAACACTTTTTTTGTGGAGGACAAAGACTTAAAATAAAGATAGACACATACCTGTACATTTTTGTACAATAGTTGAAAGGAAATTGAGGAGTTGTGACACAAGAGTAGCAACATCTATCACTAATATTTTCTTTAAGCTAAAACAATTACACATAAAACAAATTCATGTAAAATTAACATTTCACTCAGAAAACATTTTAACAACATGAAATGTATTACTGCAAAAGAAAAAAACATCCTTTAGAAAACATCTTACAGTACAATGAATTATATAAAAGTCTAACAACTATTCGCAATTTCCACCATATTGGAAACATTGTGAAAATATGTTTTTTATAAGACAACCTGGAATACCAACATTTTTCCTAAATTTGGCCCTCATTATGAACATGGCGGTCCAGACTGCCATGCCGGCGGTGGTAGAAATGACCACCATTGCATGGCGGTACGGACCGCCATATTTTGAACACAGGAAGCCCGCCACAGGCGGAACTCCGCCACCGCCAGGCAACCGCCACCATGCAGCCTGACAATGGCGGAGTTCCTTATCCGACAGGGCAGCGCGGCAAGCAGCGCTTCCCGCAGGCTAAAGAACCTGTGTTCCCCCAGCCTTTCCCTGGCGGTTTCCCCCGCACTTGGCGTGGGCAGTGCAGGGGCCCCCATGCACAGCCCCATCACGAAGGTCACTCCAGACCCTCCCCACGACATACATGCACCTTCACGCACCATATATACACACTCATACCCACATTCATCCACGCATGCATACATCCATTCACACACATATCCACACACAAAGACATACATACATGCATGCACACAACACAACATACACGCACTCACACATCCATATATGCCCACACGGACAACACGCATCTCACACCCGCATACACGCACACACAGACAGACACAAACACCCCCCCCACACACACACACAACACCCCACCTCCCCTGTCGGAACACCCGACTTACCTGATTGCAGGGGGTTCTCTGGCAGGAGACGGGATGGGCGCTGCTGCCAGCAGCAGCGTCCACCAGCAGAACACCGCCAGGCCATATCATGTGTCATGATACGGTCTGCGGCAGTGTACTGACCATCCGCCACCATGGCCACAGCCAGAAATCTGCCATCCTTCCGGCGGAATTACGGGTACAGTCATAATTTGGTGGACGGCTGGTAGCCGCGGCGACGGTCTTTTGGCGGCTGTCGCCACGGGGGTAGGCGGTATATACCGTCAATGTTGTAATGAGGGCCTTTGACTTTAAAGTTCATAAAGTATTTAATTACATTTTAATGCATGAAAGTAACCCCATTGGCAAATACATTTTTATAGGGTAGAATTTCGACAAAGAGGTTCACCACATATACATGCTTTTTTATGGATTGACAATGTTCCACAGTATGAGAAAACAAACCTAGAAGATGTTATTCAGTTCATTGATAAATATATCACAAGGGCCACTAATAGAACATTTAATACCACTACAAAAGCATGCACACACCAACAATTGCTGACAAAAAAACAAAGAACATGCAAACATTATTATTCTAAATATCCAATGCCACAAACTATGATCATTGAACATTTACCACTTGACAAAACAGATAAACAGTTGCAAGAACAGATTTGAAACATTAATGAAACTATGAATACACCAGATGTTCATACATTAGATTTTGAAACATTTTTACAAATTATTACTTTTAATAGACAAGAATATGTTACATCAATATTAGGAAAAACAACAATTTTGTTGAAGACAACCCCAGCAGAATGCTTTATTAATAACTATTTAATTATTTTGCAATCTTGGGAAGCAAACATAGACTTACAGTTTATAGCAGATGCCTATACTTGTGCCGCTTACATATATTCATGTCAGTAAATCACAAAAAGGCATGACTAAAAGGATTGTTCAAGCAGCAAAAGAAGTATATTATAATAGTAACATAAAAAAAATAAACTTAAGCACAAAGCCAACAAATTCCTAAACTGTAAAGAAATAAGCGCTCAGGAAGCTGCTTACCTCATTATTCAAATACCATTACACAAATGTTCATGGTCATTTGTATTTATTAATACTAACCCTCCAGAAAAAAGAACTTATTTAATGAGAGACCAAGTAACTATACAGTCATTACCAGACACTTCAACTAACATACAATTTGATAATATCATATTAAAATATAGCAAGCGGCCAAAAGCATTGAACAATGTCCATTAGCAGATTATGCTTCTATGCATAATTATAAGAACACAGGTATGCAAACAAAAACTCAAAATGACAATGAAAATGTACTCACAAAATATTTTTTTTACAGTTCAGATTTGGAGGTCATCAAAATTACCACCCGTCCCTCCCTTGCCTTTCTTCATAACCAATGAGGCCCCCTTGCCTCCAATAGCTCCCTCCCTTCCTAAATAAAAACGCCCTCACCCCTCCACTTCCTGTTTTTCTTTACTCATCTGTAAACTTACCTCTTTCCTCCTCCACAGGGGGGTTTGGGGTCTTCACTGATGGATTTTGGTGGGGTGCAGTGCTCCCTGTGGCGGTCTCCTGACCTGGCAGCATTGTCGTGGGACGGCGTGGCACTCTCTGGAACGCATCTTGCAGATGCTGCAATGGAGTCGGGTGGTCCTGCTGGGGCTGTGCTTCCAGGTCGGCGCCTCTGCTGGACTGGGCACATCTGCGGTGGCTGTGTATGGCATTCCTGAGGCAGTAGGAACAGGTTTGGTGCCCGTTTTCCTTTCCAGTTTTTGGTGCTGTGTTCTCATAACTTTTCTCTGTCATGCATGGCTGTTCTTCTCCCCTACTTGTGCACTACTGCTGCTGGTCTCCTGTCGGGTGTGGTGCTTCTGCACTTGCTTCTTTGTGTGGAGGTTGCTTGTTCCCTACCCTAGTCTGTTGGGGGGTCCCCTTTGGCCTGATGGTATAGGTATGGGACCCTCTCCCTCAGGGTTGGGAGTGCCATGTGGCCTGGTGGTTCGTTCCTGTGTTCGCACTCTGCAGGTTGTAGGGTTCGATTCTTGGTCTCTGGAGGTTCCTGTGGATTCTCGTCTCTTGGACTATTCCAGAATGTATAACTGGATGACCGTGTACTTATGATGTATGGGTCAGTGGGCTTTCCCTGCTTTATGGACTTGGCCTGCAACTCCTCTTCAGCTGTCGCTGTGTGTGTCTTTGGAGTGGTCTCTGTTCCTTTAGAGACATCACTGGCGGCTCCTTCTGCTTCCTCTGGCGTGTTGTTGGTTTCCTGGGGAGTTGTGAGTCCTTCTGGCCCTTGTGTGGGACTGCATGGTGTTTCCCTCCTTTCGGACTGTGGCCTGTTCTGTTTCCTCACTCAGTTTTCACCCTGTGGGTTTGCCTTGCCCTTCCGGGGTCATGTTCAGGGTTTTGCTGCTGTAGGTTTGGGGGTTGTGGATTGTTTCTGATCACTCACTCTCTGCACATGTTGTGCTTGTTGGGAGGGTCGTTCTTCCACCTACAGGCTATCCTGTTTGGCTTTCTCCCTTTCTTCTCAGAAGGGTTTTCCCACTGCTGCCCAGTGCTTTCTTGTCACTCTGAATACTGGTGCGCAGGGCACTGTTTGGCCACCAGTGACTGCTGTACTGTCCTGTCCACTTGCCTGATACCACGGGCGCGTATTCCTACATCTGCCTCGGGCCTTGTTGGTTCGCTATTGGGTTCTTCCTCCTCCGTTGTCTGCTTTCGCCCTTGGCAAAGGCTTTTCTCATCCTCAATCTGTCCGGTTTGGGTGTGTTTCCCCTTCTGCTCTTGGGTAATGTCTCGTGATTAAGCCTTCTGTGCCGGTCCCTCAATGTCCATGCCCGTGCCCCCCTGTGAGGACCTCTGGCTCCATTTCCGCACTACAGCTGCCTTGGCTTGGATTTTACCCTGATCTTTCTAGACCATTTTATGCACTGTGCTGTAGGCTTTGGATTCTAGTCTTTTGCAGTGTTTTTCGATCCAGTCTCCCTGTTGCCGGTCTTCGTTGGGTTGGCAGTGGCCATTTTGGTGGGAGCTTGGTGGTCTGCCCTGTTGGCTGTTCTGGAAACATGGTTGCTTGCTGTCTTTTCTGGGATGTTTTGCAAACGTCCTTTTTGTCCTCTTTGCTGGTGGCCTGGTTTTTCCCTCAGGCTGAGGCCGTGGCGACGGACCCTGGGGAGTCGCCCCCATTTTGCACTCCCAGTTTCTGGGTCTGACACTCCCTGGGGTGCTGTTCCCGGTCCTCTTCTTCTCAGACATTTTATGGGAGGTCACAGGCCTTGGCATTTGAGGGGTTCTGTCGGGGGCCTCGATATGGGGCCCCTGGCCTTCGCTGTTCCTGTGGGGCTCTGTCGGTCTAGGTGGGATCCTGCCCTTTTCTGTCCGTTGCCAGGCCCTTGGGGTCTGGACTTTATGGCGGCAGACTCCTCCCACTTTGACTCATGCTTCTTCCCTTGGCTGCGGGTGTCCTGTGGCCTCGATTCCTGTTTCAGTGGCGTGTTGTTTGGCCCTGCTGGGTGGGGTCGGGTCATGTTAGATTCATGGCTGTTGCCAGTGTCCCTGTGGTGCGTGACCTGTTCCATCTTATATCTGGTTCTTATGGGGCTTAGGTCCGTTTTGGCCAGTCCTGGTTCTCCTTTGGGTCTATTCTTGTTTCAACTGTTCTTTCTGGATGTTTGCAGTTCTGGCATTTCTCTCACTGGTGGGTCCGAGTGTTTCTTGGCCTCCTTTGCTCTACTGGTTGCCTGTCAGCTTATCCATGCTGCAGTTCTCTCTCTCTGGTTTCTGCTGTTTGCACTTGCGGGCGTGCGTTTCTGGTTTTGTGTCCTTCCCTTTGGGCTCCGGACACTCTGTGGGTGTTTGCATTCGGTCTGACACCCCTGGTTGCTTGTCTACCTGCTGAGGTTGTGTTTGTGTGCCCCTCTTTTGGCGATCTCTTGGTTCAGTCAGTTGGCCTGTTGTGCTTTGGGGCCCATGGCTTATTGGGATTTGTCCTTTTTACTTCGGTTCCAGATTTCCCTGTGTCCCTGGACCCTTTGGCTAGATTTCCCCTGCTCTTTCTGGTCAGTTTAAGTTCCTGGTCTTCGGAGACTCTTGTTCTTCTTGTCCATTTTTCGTGGGTGGTGCTGGCCCACGGAGTTGAGTTGTGGTGGCTGGTGAAGGAACATCTGGTCAGTGTCATCCCTTTCTCCTCCAGCTCTGCTGTTTGTTTAGCTGGCTGGCATCTCTCTGGGTGGGGGGGCTTGGCAGGTGTGTCAGCAGGATTGTTGGTTCCTGGTCTGGGGCCCTGGCCTTAATTACTCTCAGCGTTGTTTTCTGGGCATTGGTTTTTACTTCTGTCTCTGCCTGCTCTGTGCTTTCGGAGGATGGGGTATTTCTGTGCTGCTCTGTTTGTCTGTGCCACTCCGTACTCCGTTGGTTTCTCATTGCGCCCCTGTCTGTCCCACCTCCTTGTCCTGTGATGGGGTCTTCTGGTGGTATCCTGGTTCCTTTGCCAGTGTCTGCTTCGGTGGGGCCATTTTCTTTAGGCACTCTCCTCCAGCTTTGGCTGTGGCCGGGTTGCCTTGTTGTTGTCCTCTGGGTCACTTGTTTGCCTTCCTGCCTTTTTGGATGGCCTGGTTTTTCTGGTTTGGGTCCGGAGTGTGTGGGCTCTGCTGGTGGTTTTGGTGGTACCAGAATGGCCTCCAGTGTCTTGGTTCCCTCTGCTGGTGTGGTTGTGCGACAGTCTGCTGTGGGGTCTTCCCGTATTCCCATCTCCACTTGGTTTCCCAGACCTCCCTTTGGGGTTGCTGGGGAGTGGCTTTTGACAGCTTGTCAGTTGTCTGGTATGGCGTTATTGGTCTGGAGTTTCTGTGCTGCTGGCTGTGTTCTTGCTGATCTTCCTTTGCTCCCACTGCGGGTGTGGCTTTGATGTCTTTTTACCGTTTTGGTCTTGTCCTGTATGTTTCCTTTCTGTTGGGTGTTTCCGGCCTGTTTGTTCCGGTTTGGGTTCCCTCAGTTGTGCCTACAGTCTGTTTGCTTTCTCCTGCGTGTCAGGGGGTGCTTCTGCGGGCTTTTGTTCCCGCTCTGTCCTCTGGTGGGGTGTGCATGTTACTCTGTTTGGTAAGTGTGTGCTCTTTGCTGTGGTGCCTGATTGGGATACAGTCTTTCCATTGTAAGGTCAAATTCTTTGAGCTTTTTGGTCATACTATCGTAGGGGTGTGTTCTTCTACTGCCGACTTGAGTGGGTTTTTGCTTTCTCTGATCTGACTGGTGTTTGTGTTGTCAGGTGTGGTTCCTCCCCGGGCTTTTCGGGAGCGGTCTTCATGCGGTTGGACTGTATCCTTGGCCGTCTTGCTGGGGCCTTCAGTGGTGTGCTTTTCTGGACAGTGCCGCTACGGATTGCTGTGCTGGTCCGTTGGGTTCCTTGATTGGTTCATAGTGCTGTGTCCTTGGTCTGCCTAGGGTTTTCTATTCTGGGCAATCTTTTGGAGTGGTTGTTTGTGACTAAGTTCTCCATTTCTCTTTTTGCTTGCTATGTCTCATTGGTTACGAAGGAAGGTGAAGGAAGGACGAGAGGTAATGCATCCATTACTTACCGATAATGACATTACTCTTAGTCCTACTCCCTCACCTTCCTTAGAGTTCCCTCCCCCCTCCCGGTATGGTTCAACTAGGTGTCTGGTTGGCTTATTTACATACAGGAGGTGGAGGGCGTTTTTATTCAGGAAGGGAGAGATCTATTGGAGGCAAGGGAGCCTCATTGGTTACGAAGGAAGGCGAGGGAGTAGGACAAGGAGTAATGCCGTTATCTGTAAGTAATAGACGCATAAACAACTTAGTCCATGAAAATGACAATATACACATGGAAACAACCAATACTTTACTTATATGCAAAACTAAGAAAGTTATATGTTACTAAAGATCTAACAAAAACAATGCTACAGTATCCATGGAGAAAAGAAAACAAAATAATTTTAAACAACAAAACATTCTTTGAAAGAAATCTTCAAGTTAAATACATTGTTGATAAACATCATAACAAATGTAATAAACATAATTAAATAATTTCTAATTTAAAAGTTGATATCAACAATGAAACAACAATGATATCTCTACTGTCATCAAAAAATAATACCACTCACAACACAATACCATCTGATGCAACATTAAATGATCAACAATCTACCGAACAACAAATTCTGTAAGACTTGTCATTAGATTTTGGTATTAGAGGAAATGCTGAAGAAAAAACTCTAATTATCTCTTCTCAAATGACAAATACTATAGTGTCATGCAGAATTTAACAGCAGAACAGCTAAACTTTGTTTTCCATCATTTACATTGGATCACTACAAAAGAAACACCATGCTATACATGTTCAATTGTATATACAATAGATTAAAAGAAATAAAAGCATCCAATCAGCCACTTGTAGGCATTTCCATTTTAGCAATAGGAGACTTTTATCAATTAAAACCAGTTTTTGACACACATTTGAAAATTAAAAACATTCATATGTACAATAAGGCCCTCATTTTGACTTTGACGGTCAATCTGCCTGACCGCCAAAGCCAAATTCGCCACTAGACCGCCATGCTACAACTGCTGGCAGCCGTCCGCCACATTGGTGGAAAGTCGCCAGCAGTCATGCTTGCGGTCAGCGGTGATTGAAGACCGGCAAGACCCATCCCCTCCTGGACATCGTCCTCGACGGAGAAGGTAAGTGGGCGTCCGAAAAAGGGGTAGGAGGGGAGGGTGTCTGTGGGTTTGGGTGGGTATGTGCGTGTCTGCAGAGGGGAAGGGGGTGGTGAATACGTGCGTGTATGTGAGTGAATGTGAATATGTGTGTGCATGTATGAGCATCTGTATGGGGGTGTCTGCGTGGATGAATGCGAGTGAGTGGGGGTGTCTGAGTGCATGTTTGTGAGTGAGTGGGGTGTCTGAGCGCTTGTATGTGTAGGCTGAATGGGTGTTCATGAGAACGCATGCATGTGTGAAGTGGTGGGGGTTGTTTGTGAGTGTGTGTACGGGTGGCGGGGATGTGTGCATGTGTGGGGACATGTGTGTATTTGTGTGCCGGCAACAGAAATGGAGATTCCTGTTGCCGGGTGCGTGACCGCCAGGGTTTTCATGGCAGGGTGACAGCCACGGAAAGCCTGGTGTTTTGCAGTCTCATAATCCAGACGGCAGGCTGAGGCCTAGAGCCAGGTTGGAGGTGCTCACTGCCGGCCACGTCGGAGTGACCGCACTGGAGGAATAGGTGGGGTTGTGGAGGCTTGGCCAAGCTCCACAAGCCCCACAACTCTTAATGTGGCGATCCTTACTGCCGGCTCTGCGGCGAGAGGACCGCCATGGCGAGGCTGGCGGTCTCATGACAATGAGGGCCTAAGTAATAACATATGGATAACACTTTTTAAACTATAATAAGTCACAAAAACCATGAGACAACTAAATGTCCCACCATTTGCAGACTTGCTAAGCAGATTAAGAGAGAGAAATGAAACAGAAACAGATACTGTACTCTTTAAACAATGCAAAATACCACCAGACGATTTTTAAAAATATGCCATATGTCATATCAACAAAGAAGTAAATAACACTAATATTAAAGTTTTGCTACAACACATACAACAATATCCAGTTTTCACAACAATAGCAACTGATACAGTTAGTTCTGGTCTCACAGAAAAGATAAAGGAAACAATACTAAAACAATTACCAACAGATTCAACAAAAACTATGGGACTTGCACACACCTTACATGTAGCTTTAAAACTACGCTATGATCTAGCGCGTAATGTTGCAGTTAACAATGGTTTAACTAACGGAGCTTCTGGTATAGTAGAATTGGTAGAAACTTTAAACAATACAACATTTATAGTTTGGATACCATTTGATAAAGAAAATATTGAATACGAATTGAACACCCATACATCCAATAACAAGGCAATTTCAATACACAAAAAATGTATAACTATTATATGGAAACTATTTACATAATGCCAAGCATCGGCATAAACAATACATAGGACCAGTGCTTAATTTGAGCTTGTTGTTTGCGGTACTTATTTTTGAGGGCCGGCACTTATTTTTCTGCCTCAAGCATTTACTGTGAGCAAAAGACACATATGGGAAAGATGGAGGAAGAGAAAAATGAAAAAGCGTCACAATGGGAAAAAGCAGAAAGCTGCAAGAGTCAGCTGAAGGGACAGGGAGTGGCTTTAAATTGATTGAAGAGGCCCAAGATTACTTTAGGATTACGCTGCCTCAGTATTCCGTGTTCGCACATTTAAGTGCAGCAGCCACATGTTTAACAGGAGGGCACAGGGCACCTGCACGTTTTTATTTACAAATTAAGCACTGCATAGGATACAAGGTAAGACTATTGAGTCACTTTATACATCACTTGCATTATGTGGCTTTAAGAAGAGCAAAATCAATATCAAACATCTACATTCAAATCTTTGATGAAAAAAATAATTATACACCAGAAAGTAAAGGAAGAAATGCAACAATTATGAACAGAAATGGCATTACACATATCAGTACCAAAAATAGGCACAGACAGCAACAAATTAAGTATTGTTGTGCAAAATATACATTCACTTCAAAAGCATTTCAAATCTATAACAACCAATCAAAACATCATGAATGCAGACATTATTTGCCTAAAAGAAATAAACACTACTAGAAAAGTAGCAAATGACACTTCTCAATCCAACAATACCATCATATAATATTTGATAAATACCACAATGAACAAACAAATCATGGCATTGCAAAATACTACAGAAAGGACATTTTCATACTACCTATCTATGAAGCACAACAAGGAATTGATATTACGCATTTCACACTAAATATTAATGAAAAAAACTGCTTAGTTTTCATATTTTACAAACCACCACATTCACCAATAGGAAAACTACTACACTCAACCACAAACATTATTAACTTCTGCACCAATTATACATATATAATCTTGGGTGATTTTAACATAGATTTAAACAACAAATGCCAACAAAGTTACTTACTACCGGAATTTGTTATGCCGCGGGCCTCCACGGCCTGGGCGGGATGGCTGGCTCGTGCCATTGTTGGGGCCACAGGTCCGTTTTCTCAGCCACGGGGCTCGCCGCAGCCTCTTTTTCCGGCCTCATGTCACCCGAGGCCCTGGATTAGGCATTGAACCTCGGCGCGTTCCAGGAGTTGCGCACCCTTGGGTTTAGGAGTGGGTGCCCCACCCTCTCACTTTCCTGGTGACTGGCCTTTCTTTTGGGCTTCTTTCCTCTTTCTTCTTTCTTTTTTCTTTTTCTTCTTTCGATTACGAACTGAAAATGCGGCTTCACAACAAGGCTTGGTATCCCGAACAACAGATGTTCCCAACGTTTCTGCTACCACGCCACGCTTTTCAGGGAATCCCAACAAATTGTGTGAGCTCTGACCGTCTATTTTGCATATTGACCTTCACAGTTTGTGCAAGATAAAACCAAAGTAGGATACTTAATTAGTGCCCTGTTTGGTCCTGCTTTAGCCTGGGCGACTCCTTTGGTAGCCACAAATGATTCCGTGTTGTCTGACTATTCAAATTTTGTTGCTGCCTTTAAGTAAATGTATGAACATCCTGGACCTGGACTTGAGTCTTCTGCAGAAGAAGCTTTACGTGACATTCAGCAGGGTACCCAGGATGTCCTACAATATATTACATGTTTCAGACAACTGGCAGCAGAAACTACTTGGTTAGAACATACTCTGGTAACCCTCTTTCATAGAGGTCTTCCAAAGGAAATAAAGGACGAACTTGTACATTACACTAGAGTGGAAAGTTTTAAGGGTTTAATGGACTTAGCACTCTCTATCCAGTATTGTCTAAATGAACGCAGGTTAGAGAAGAGAAAGAATCGTGGACCTTATCATTCAGTGAACCCATGTTCATCGGTTCGAAGAGTCTAGACCTGAGTTGTGAGAAGCTGCTGAAGAGGAACCTATGCAAATAGACACAGCTCGTGGTCCCTTAACTGCCAGTAAGCGTGAAAATAGATGAAGAAAATGATTCCGTCTTTATTGTGGTGCTTTTGGTCATTTGCTTTGTACATGCCCAGTTCATCCTGCAAAGTCTCTGGGAAACGTCAATTCCCGTCCTCTGTGAGAAGGGAGGGGACGGGATTCTCTGAGATACCTTCTATTTGTTCTTCCAAAGACGATGCAACTTCCCTATTTCTTTTACCCATTACACTGCAGTTACTGGATGGTCGGGAAGAAAGGGCGTTGGCATTATTAGACTGTGGAGCCAGTGAAATACATCCGGATGAGATATGGGCTATGGAACAAAATTCCTCGAATATCTAAGAACATTCCAGAACAGGTTCATACAGTTGATGGATCTCTTTTAGCTTCCGGTCCTGTCATCAGCACTACTTCTACCTTATGTTTACGCTTTGGACAACATCAGGAACATATTTCTTTTGACATGATCTCCTCACCTAATCATACAATCCTCCTACACGGATGGTTTACACGGCATAATCCTTTTATCAATTGGGAAACCAGAACTATTTCTCTCTCTTCCCAATTTTGTCAAGACCATTGCTATTCATCAGGGACATACTGGTCACCAAAGAAAATGTTATCAACATCACAAAAAGTAGGTTGTTTCATAAACTCCGTCCAAAGGGTACCAAGTCATTATCTGGAATATGCAGACGTGTTTCAAAAACCTACAAAACCAAAACTACCTCCACATAAAGAATATGACTGTGCCATTCCCTTAGAACGTGGTGCAGTTGTACCCTTTGGTAGAATGTACTCTCTTACTGAACCTGAAAAGAAGATACTCAAAGAATATCTACAAGAAAATTTACAGAGAGGCATGATTGCACCTTCTTCTTCACCCGCTGGGGCTCCCCTCTTTTTTGTCCCTAAAAAGACGATGGATCTATGCCCCTGCATGGACTTTTGTGGGCTAAATAAGATTACCATAAAGGACAGGTATCCGCTACCTATTATAAAAGATATTTTGAAAGCAGTAAGAGGGGCACAGATATTTACTAAGTTTGATCTTAGGGGAGCCTACCATCTTCTAAGACTAAAGGAAGATGATAAATGAAAAACCACGTTTCGCACACCCTTTGATCATTACAAATATTGGATAATGCCCTTTGGTCTAACCAACACCCTGTCTGTTTTTCAGAGATTCATGGTTTCAGTGTTTTCCGACCTTTCAAGTCAAACCGTAGGTATGTACCAAGATGACAGCCTAATATATTCTAGACATCCAGAACATCACACCATGCATGTACTTCAAGTTCTAGACAGACTCCGGCAACACCAACTGTTTTATAAACCCGAAAAATGTGAATTCGACAAGACTGAGGTAAAATATTTAGGGTATCATATTAGTCAAGTTGGTATTTCTATGGACCCAGATAAGGTTCAAGCCATCCTAGACTGGCCTTCCCCCTCTTCTATCAAAGAAACCCAGTGTTTTTTAGGACTGGCCAATTTCTATCGCCAATTTATCGCAGATTTCGCTCAACAAACTAGCCAAATCACACAAACTCTTAAAAAAGAGAATTTACAGAACGGTTTTGTCTGGACAGAAGTTTCTGAAACCGCATTTCAAAACCTAAAACGTGGCTTCACACAACCTCCTGTATTACAGCATCCTGATACCATCAAGCAATTTATAATAGTCAGTGATGCTTCAGAAAGAGCTATAGGAGCCGCATTGTTACAAAGGCAAAACGACAATGGATTAGAACATCCGATTTTCTATCTGTCCCATGTATTATCTGATTCAGAACGCAATTACTCAGTTTTGGAATGAGAACTTCTTGCTCTAAAAACAGCTTATAATGAGTGGATATGATTCCTCATGGGATCAAGGGAACTGTTTGAAGTAAGAACAGACCATCGACATTTACAGTATCTACGAAACCTTTAATGCTGGAACACTCATCAAGCCTGTTGGGCTTTCTTCTTTAGTCAATTTGACTTCTATATAACCTATATAGCGGGCTCTCAAAATATTCTGAAAGACGCCTTACCACAACGCTATCCTGAAAGTATCGATCCTCCTTCACAACACCTCATTGAACCGGATAAAATTATTGGACTAGTACAGTCTTTTCTTGATAAAGTATATTCTTGGTACTCAACCCTCTCTGAACCTGAAATGAAAGACCTATGTTCAAATGTATGCAAAGTTAAGGGGTATTACTACCATAAAAATGCATTATTTCTCCCTTCTAAGTCAGTTCAAATGAAAGCACTACAAATGTGTCATGACTCCCCTGTGACAGGTCATCGTGATATCAAAGCCACACAGGAACTACTCCTTCATTCCTTTTGGTGGCCTACACTAAAGAAACACACCAAGAGATATGTGGCTTCTTGTCCAATCTGTGCTCAAACTAAAATTCCCCATACCAAGCCAGCAGGACTGCTTCAACCTTTACCGGTTACACCAGCCCTTGGCATACAGTATCAATCGATTTCATGTGTCAGTTACCCCCCCAGCAGGAAATCAAGTTATAATGGTGACCATTGATTCATTTACTAAGATGGCTCATTGCACTGCACTAAAGAAACTACTCACGGCAAAAGAATTAAGTTAAGTTTTCATACAGGAGATCTTTCGCCTGAACAGTTTCCCTCAAATCATTATTTCAGGCCTTGACCCTCAATACATTTCATGCTTTTGGAAATATTTTTGTGAAACCCTACACATCGAGGTGGCCTTATCATCTGGTTATCATCCACAGACAAATAGACAAATGGAACTTCTGAACCAAGGACTCAAACAATATATACGATGTTTTAGCAATACTACTCAGAGTAACTGGTCTATGTATTTACCCATTGCTGAGTTCTCATATAACAACACAGTACACAGCACCTCAAAAGTCACTCCTTTTTTTTGCTCATATGGTTTTCATCCCAAATCCCTTCCCGCTACTATAAAAGAATCCTCTACACGTCCTGCAATCACCTCATTTACTCGAAGGATACGTAACATTCAACTTATTATACATTCCAATCTTCTATCTACCAAACAACAGATGACAAGGATGGCTGATAAGAAACGATGGGATGCCCCATCTTATCAAGTCTGAGACAAAGTCTGGCTTGATGCCCCATCTTATCAAGTCTGAGACAAAGTCTGGCTTTCTTCCAGATTTTTACCCCTCTGTCTATCACAAAACAAGTTCAAACCCCGCTATTACAGACCCTTCTTGATTCTTCAAAAAATAAATTCGGTATCATTTTGTCTTTGTTTACCTCGAAATTGAAAGATACATCCTGCTTTTCACGTATCGCAACTGAAGCCCTATAGGCCTGATCCTTTTCATAGACAGTTCACCTATCCTCCTCCTCTGTTGGTGGATGATGTATCCGAGTATAAGGTTCAGGATATATGTGATTCTCGCATATTCCGAAACCATCTCCAATATCTCATTCATTGGAAGCGTTATCCTCTTAGTGAATGTTGTTCTTGGGAAGATGCCTCTTCTGTTCACGCTCCTCTTCTAGTCTGTAATTTTTTCCATCTTTATCCAGACAAATCCGGGGCTCCGGAGAAGGGGGCCTACTGTTATGACGTGGGCCTCTGCAGCCCAGGCGGGAGAGCTGGCTCGGGCCACTGTCCGTTTTCCCATCCGCGGGGCTCGCCGCGGCCCCTTTTTCTGCCCTCGGGTTTAGGAGTGGGCGCTCATTTACCTGGGGTCTGGCCTTTCTTTTAGGCTTCTTTCCTCTTTCTTCTTTCTTTCTTTTTTTTCTTCTTTCCTTTCTTCTATGTAGGGGCCATATTCTTCTTTCTCCCAGCATGCCTTCTTCTTATCTTCTTTTCTGCATGCATCTGGTTCCCTTACTAAAATAGCGTCCTCATCTATCTTATTCTATAGTCTTATCCCAATCCAATATGACGTCCTTGCTTTTCCTGTATGTCGCTTCCTGTTCAGAGGTATTTAAGGAGTTGGATTTTTGCTCTCCCTGCGCTGCAACACTTCCTTTGGTGGTGATCACGCTCTGGTTGTTTTCTTCTGATTTCAGCCTTTTTTCCCTGCTTGTTCCAGCTTCCTTCCAGTTATTTTTCTTGATTGGAAGTCTGACATTTTTCTTGTGTTTTTTTCTTCTGTTCCAGGGAGTTCCTGTCATAGATGTTTTTTACCTTTGGGGTTTTTCCTCTGGGACTCCTTCTGGAGGGTATGGACTGCCTTTTGACATACCATTGTCAGCAGTACGGTGGCTACCAGAAAGGGCCGCCCTTACCTTGGCCAGCGCAGGACCTACAAGGATCGAGGTCATCCTTCAGTTCCAGCTGACCAAGACCATAAGCGATGGGTGGACCCTGACAGAATTTATGCACACACACTTTAAATGCAACCAAAAATCAATACTTACACCACAAACTACCAAAGAATATTAGATCACATACATACTAATGAACGTATAAAGGACTATGAAACATTAGAGTCATATTACAGTGACCGCAAAGCTTCATGGGTAGCAGTTTAAAACAAATAAATATGTACTTAATACATTTTCTTCTTATTTCAGATGTTGTCAGTTCAATAAATTATTGGGAAACCAAAAGGAGACAACAAGCCATATTAAAAGGCAATCAAAGCAAATATTATCAAATGTACAAACAAAACATACTACAAAACAAAGTATGATATCATCTTCCATTGGTAGATACAACTGGAATCATCAAAGCAACTTGCTTTAATGAAGACTTTTACAATGTACCAAAGGAAAATAATGGTATTCTAATTCAGAATTCTTTGGTGAAAAACAAGGCTATATTAATTACAAAACAAACACAAATTACCAGAGTACCACCAATAATAATTCCGGATTCAATTATGAAAGAAGCAGAGTTTTTGTTACAACCACCAGCTCCACCAACATCACAATTAAAGCTATAAA
Source organism: Pleurodeles waltl (assembly GCF_031143425.1). NCBI lineage: Eukaryota > Metazoa > Chordata > Amphibia > Caudata > Salamandridae > Pleurodeles > Pleurodeles waltl. The sequence goes on along the minus strand of NC_090445.1, from coordinate 426,208,027 downwards.
GGGAGAAAAACTAAAAACACTAATGACAGTACGGAACAGTCACAGAGGTAAGAAAAGTACCTAACTCAAATGTGGTCTACAACACTACAACCCAACACACTCCACGATAACACCATGCAAAGCACTCTTCCAGAAACAACAGCACAACAATAAACAAACATAATTCATCAAACTCAAAACTACACCAATCCACACCATTTCAATAATCCCCACTCAATACACCCCACTGTAAACTGCCCCACTCTAATCTGCTCCATTTCAATCTACAACACTACAATCTAGCCCACAACAATCCCAACAACTACAATATGGCCAAATAAAATCCAAACAAAACTGGATCAACATCAACCTAAAACTTTACGCCCCACTCTAAAATGTACCACCGAAGGCAAAAACAACATAAGGAACTCTACCCTACTAAACTTTACATCAAACAACTCACTAAACACCAGTTCCCCTCTGCAAGACTACACTCCAATCTACCCCACTAATTTCATGCACTTTCACTAAATTAACTGAACAGCTACTAATTCTTGATTTTCATTCAAATGAACAACTAACATTATAATAAAAATAAAATCTAAATTTAACATTTATAATTTTATATTTTACAGGAAGAAAAGATAAAGTATTCACTGGAGGACAAGAAACAGAACTAAAATCAATTCCAATGAAGGACACCATAGACGCCATGAAAATTACATTGTGGAGAGAAGTAACACAATTTCAAATAAACATTGGAGATTATATTTAAAAAAAACATGTAACAGTCCATGAGTTTAATAAAGAAAAACTTTTGAACACTGCAAAACACAGAGTACTTCAGGTAAGATCAAACATAAAACTAAAAAAGAAATCACAGTTATCATTACAGGGCCTGGACAAGCACTTAGCTAACAGCCCCCCCCCAGGAAATTGCAAAGACAAGTAATTTCATAGATTGAAATGGTCAATATTGCTGCTCAGTTACATGCCCAGATAACTGCACCAAACACCCCACATCTCCTCCCAATTGGGAAGACAGCCTCTGCTAAAGCATACTGTGTGCTCTACACAATGAAAATAAAACAAATTGATAACCCCAAATTAAATACCAGTATTGGGGAAAGCAACTCTCCACATCCACACAAGATTATTTTGCCAACTACCACTGTCAAAACCAGCCAACAACTCTGGGCTGTTTCTCATCACCCAGAACATGAGAAAGGTACCATATGGCCACCAGGTGGAATATCTAATCAAATCACTTGGTGCATTATTTGTATCACTCCCACACAAAAGCACTGAAATGCAGTGCAGACCCAGAATACATAAAACAAGATTCTCTCAAGCCCCCAATCTCTCGAGCATAAACAACTGTCAACTCTCCCCATTCAGTGTAATAATAATGTAAAGTGGTATAAACTATGTAATACCTTTAAGTGGACTAAACAAAAGCTGGTTAATATTCCCACTTTTCTAGAACTCAATAGATCCTCAACCCACTAATCATCTTCCAATTCTCCAAAATCATTCACCCATGTTGCTCTCAGCCCTATCAAACAGTATGGGAAGTTGCACACCAACTTACTGTATACACTAAAGATGGTTTTATTTATCAGCAGGTTGAACAGGAGAAGGTCCCTGCAGAAACTTAAAATATAAAACGTCTGGGTACTTCTGGGATACAAAAAAGTACAATTGTATTATTTATATTTTTTATACAGTGTAATGCTGTGAAAGTACCCAGACCTAGTACAAACATTTAAAAAACTACCCCTTATCCAAATTACTATATACAAATATATATGTATTTATATATATAAGCACATTATTCATTTGTCAACTACCGCTGCTAATAACAGCCAAAAACTGTAATATCTGGTCATTTCTCATCACCTACAATATTAAAAAGGTCACATGTGGCTACCAGTGGAATATCTAACATTTGGGGTATTATTCTCCAAAATCCTTCTCCCATGTTGCTCTCAGCCCTATCAAACATTATTCAAAGTTGCACATCAACTTACTGTATGCAGTACAGATGGTTTTATTTATCAGCAGGTCGAACAGGAGACAGTCCCTTCAGGAAACTTAAAATATAACACTTCTACGTACCTCACAGCATTTAAGTATAAATTTAATATTTATTCTTTTGTTCTACCTTGTAATGCTGTGAAAGTACCCAAACCTAATACAAACGTTAAAAAAGCTACCCATAAATCAAATTACAATATACAAATATATATTTTTTTATATATAAGAATAACAAAACTCTTTTCTTCTATTTTATGTACAACAAATAAATGCACTGGAATAAACATTAACCATCCACATATATGGAATTGAAAAAATTACAAAAGAAATAACAACATTAACAACGCAAATTGAGAATGATGACAACTTACCTGTGGACATGAAAGATGGTACACTCCAAAGCTCAGAAACTCCAAACCCGACTGCCACAAACTCGAGAAACAATTGTGCGTGATCAAGGACCCCTCCAACAGAGCCGCAAAGCAGCCCTCAACAACTACCACCGCCACATCAAGGCAGCAAAAAGTGCAGCAATCACTGCCCTCATTGACACCGCAGCCAACCACTCAAAAGACCTCTTTAGAATCATCTAGGAATTCTCTAAACCAATAGCCACAGAAACCACCATCCACTCATTCCAGGAACTCTGTGACACCCTCTCAGACTACTTCCACAGCAAGATCATCACCATTTACACAAAATTTCGCCCCCCAACCCGCCACTTACAGCCTAGACAAGATCTCTCAAGCAGTGAACACCAGCCACATGATAACCTCCTGATCACAATTACCTCACAGACCACCACAGCCGTCATGGCATCCATACACTCAGGGGCAGCCACCCACCTCTGCCCCTACTGGCTTTTCAACCTCAGAGTCAACACTATAAGCACAGAACTAACCCGCATCCTCAACACCTCCATCTCCATGGCAACCTTCCCGGAAGAATGGAAGCATGCAGAGGTCAGACCCCTGCTAAAGAAACCCTGCATCACCTGCAGCAACCTCAAAAACTACAGACCAATCTCCCTGCTCCCCATCCTGGCCAGACTGCTCGGGAAAGCCACCAACCAACAGCTCACCAACTTCCTCGAACTAAACCACCTTCTCAACACCGCACAATCAGGAGTCTGGACCAATCACAGCACAGAGACTGCAATGATCATCACCACGGATGACATCAGGACCCTCCTCAACCAAGGAGAGTCGTCAGCTCTGATCCGTCTGGACCGCTCCATAGTGTCAACACAGTCTCCCACCACACTCTCCTCAAAAGACTCCACAACATAGGCATTCAACAAAACGCCCTTAAGTGGGTCGCCTCTTTCCTCTCAGGCCGCAAGCAGAGCATCCACCTTCCTCCCTTCACTTCCACACCCAAGAACATTACGTGCGGCATACCCCAAGGATCCTACCTCAGCTCAACCCTGTTCAACATCTACTTGACCCCCCTCGCAGATATCGTCAGTTCGTATGGACTCAATATAGTCTCCTACGCCGACACACAACTAATCCTCTCACTCACAAAGACCTCCACAATGCCCAAGCCAACTTTCTTAACGCCATGAACAACGTAGCAACATGGATGAAAAACAGCTGCCTCAAACTAAACACTGACAAAACAGAAGTCCTGATCTTCGGGAAGAACACCTCTGTATGGGACCACAGCTGGTGGCCAGCAGAACTCAGACCAAGGCACTCTCCATTAGACCAGGCACGAAACCTCAGCATCATCCTCAACTGCCAACTATCCATTAATTGACAAGTAAACTCAGTCACCTCCTTCTGCTTCTACATTCTCAGTATGCTCTGCTGAATCTACAAATGGATCACCACCGACACCAGAAAGACAGTCGTGCACACCTGGTCACCAGCTACCTCGACTATGGCAATGCTCTCTACACCGGAGTGTCCTCCCAGCTACTTAAAAGACTCCAGACTCTACAGAACACCCCAGCCAGACCCATCCTCAACCTCCCCAAGTGCTCAAGCATCACCCTACACGTCAGTAACCTCCACTGGCTCCCCGTCCAGAAGAGATGCTAATTCAAAATCCTCAAATTAGCAGGTGTCCTTCAAGGTACTGCATTTGCTTTAAAAGCTGTAGTACTCCTGACATGTAACTGTCCTCAATATTAGCTATAGAGAAGAAAGATTACTATAGCAATGACCAGTAAATGGGGTCTTCAAAGTAATTTTATGGAGAGGAGACATTTCAATATCATTTAGGTTAAATGATTGTTAGGGTTTGTGCACAGCAAAGAGCATGTCCCCTCTCACTGCACTAGTGGGTTCTGTAATAGCTCCCTTTTAAACTTACTATTGAAAGCCTTTCTTGTTATCTCACCTTCCCTCCCCCCCCCCTAGGCTTCTGTGTATGTTGTTTAATGTGCTGTTTTGTTTACACATTGGGCCTTGCTTTTACCAAGGCTTCTTTAAAACACTCCGCTCTAGGCCATGTGTTAATTTAACTCATTTGCATAATAACTGAAACTCTGCACACCTTTCAAGAACATGTGCAGCATGTGAGGACCACACCCAGCTCTTCAAACCACACCCAGCTCTGCACACCTTTCAAGAACATGTGCAGCATGTGAGGACCACACCCAGCCCTGTCTATAAAAGGCAGCCCCCGAGCCTCACCCAGTGCTTGTGCTCGTCTACCTCCCGCTTACCTGAGGACAGATCCCTCGGCGCTGGCACTCCTGCTCTCTACAGACTTTCATTGGCTTCAATGGGCGCAGCTGCTGGCTCTTCCTTCTTCCCGTTTCCGGTTCCTCCTTGCCTCAGCCTCTCTCCTACAAGCAACCTGCAAAAGAGAAAGAAGACAAGGTTAGACTGATCAGTATCTCTTGCCAGCAACAAGTAAGTGCAAAACTTTTATTACCTGAAAGAACTTTGACAACAATTTCTGGATTCGTGTATAGACAATTTGAAACAAGATACCTTCCACGAACATTGTGATTCAAACTCTTTGTTACAAGAATACTTTGCGGAACTTTGTGAGGCAAACAGTAAATCAAGGACTTGCACAAATTACATGCTGTATTTTGACGTAAAAGTACAGTATTTGTTTTATAAAAGATTCTGGAAATATGGGAAAAGTGAGTCTGCTATTGGGAATTTAGGCTTTAGTTATATTAAGATGAATGTTTGATATTGGTAATTCTGATAACGGTATTTGTTTAATGTTTTAGAAGCTTTAGAGTAATAAAAAGCACATCCCAGAGCAGTAACACATTCCAAACCTGGAAACTAGAGACCAGGATCCAAGAGGTACTTTTAGAAGAAAATTTTTAATAAATAAAGGGATAGTCAGGAACCCAGTTAGGAATAGGTTGTACTTATCTGTTCTTTGTTTATGTTTCATTAGGCACTAGTTTCTACAGAAGTCAGAGAGGGCCGCAGATTTGTGCAGCACTTCAACAGTGGAAACGCAAGAACGGTGTTGTCTCTTTATTTTATTTTATCCACTTCCCCCCTTCCCTTGAGCTTCTGTTCTTAGTGCACTGTTTTAAAAACTAGTGTGCTGGAACAAGCAGTTTCAGGGTGGGGTCGGATTGTCTTCAACCTCCATCAGAACTGAACAAGGACTCAGGTGAGCTGGGCTTTGACAATGATACCCCAGCTACTACAGGATGCATAAGGAGTGAACATAACTGATAGTTAATAAATGTCCTATTAGTTGTAACAAGCAGGAGAAGAGGTTGAATTTGAATGCTTAGTTGAGTTGAGTGTGTAAGGCCACTTATGAGGCAATGGAAGGTGGCATTATGCAGCACAGTTAACTAAATTATTCAGCAAGAAAAGGCACAATGCAGTACATTTACTGACAATTTTATTTCACCAACTTTGTTATTGCAGCACACATTAATAGTATCTGGGCAAAGTTGCAACCTCATTCAACCTCAACCTCCCCAAGCGCTCAACCATCACCCCTCACCTCAGGAACCTCCACTGGCTCCCTGTGCAGAAGATATGTCAATTCAAAATCCTCACACTTGCATTAACCATCGACTGAGCTTCTACGTCCCAGCAAGACAACTACTCTCTGCCTCGCTAAACCTCGCATACCCTCCTCTCCCGCATCCGTCACAGCCACAGCAGAGGCCGCTCCTTCTCCTACACAGCAGCCAAGTCCTGGAGCAGCCTCCCCCTCCACCTCCGAACAGCTCCTTCCCTGGTGGGCTTCAGAAGGAGACTCAGATGTGGCTTTTTAATGGAGACACAGCACCCCCAGTGCCCAGATGCTTTTAGGAGTGATAATGATGTGCTTTACAAATGCTATGATTGATTGATGGACAGCAAAAATGAAATATTAATAGATTGTTTCTTTATCAATCCACAAGTAGAGAACTTTGGTGATAAATTAATTGTAAACCTACCAACAACAATGGAAATAATTTTCTGCAATAGATGCAGAAATGATATTGTAAAAGAAATTGACATGGTCTAAAACATTATAACATGTAACAATATGTTTATTGAAAATTTAAATGTAAATAAAAGGGTTTACTGCTATCAAATAGTTAGATTATGAAAACTAAAAATAAAAAGCTTAAACAACAAAAAAGTCTTCTCTATTTGCATACATTAAAAGTTAAACAATACACACTGCACCACACAACAACCAAGGTTATAATTACATATGCATGCATGTATATCATTACTATTTACTTTTTCCTACGAATAACAACAGAACAAAACAAAATTAGTAAACCCTGCATTCACATCCAAAAGGGGAGACCTATTGGCTATGACAATGCTTGTCTACTGCTGTGCCCACATTCAATAAAAAGGACGTCTTCTCCCAATACCAGCACCTCAAGCCAGCATTTTTGTTCCTTCATAGCAATGTACAGTGTTCTCTCTCATGAATGGAAAGACTTAGAGAACCAGTCCTTTCCAAGATTTCTGACCAAATGCTACTGTCTGGAAAACTTTGTGGAGGAGATTCCACCCACAGTGAAGGTTGACAATTTGATGGCTGGTTTATCTACTTAGAGTACGGTCATCTCAGAAGATGCCCTCCAATCAGACACTTGATAAGAAGATCGAGGTTGCAGTCAAAAGGGCTTACTCTGCATCAAATGTTGCTATCTGTGCTAATCTGTGTACATCAAATACACTTCTACCTCTACTTAGAAATTTCCAGACCCTTGTAAGCCAAATGAAGGTAGGTTTAGACTGCTACATGATCCTTTTTCTGATGGAACCATAGGTCTGCTTTATTTTGAACATCTATATAGATATTTTGGGTGCCTCTATGGCCCCTTCTGGGTCAGCAGTAGCTGCTCGTAGACACATGTGAGTATGCTCGTGGAAAATGTATGCATAAAAAAAGACTAAGGGCCTCATTACAACCCGAGCGGTCTTTGACCGCCAGCGCAAAAGTGGCGTTAGTAGCACCAACAGGCTGTCAGTACTACAGCCTGCTTTATGACCGTGGTGGTCTCGCCTCGGTCATACCGCCGGGACCGCCAAGCTACCGCCATGGCGGTCCAGCGCTGCCTTGAAGATTACGAGTCCCCATCCGCCAGCTGTTCCATGGCGGTAAATACTGCCATGAAATGCTGGCTGAATGGGTGACTCAGGGGCCCCTTGGGGCCCCTGCACTGCCCATGCACTTGGCATGGGCAGTGCAGGGGCCCCCAAGCACAGCCCCATCGCGCATTCCACTGCCCAAATTACAGGCAGTGTATTGTGCGACGGGTGCTGCTGCACCCGCCGCACCGCAACATTGCCGCCAGCTCCATTAGGAGCCAGCTGAAATGTTAAGGCCGTACTCCCTGCTGGGCCGGCAGGGATGTCAAATTACGGCCGGCGGATTTCAGGCCGCATTGGCGGCCTGATGGCGGTACAATATTGGCGGGCGGCTATGTATGAAACTTCCTTTTAATGGAACAAACGTTTTTGGGTAGGAGCTAGAAGGCTTAAAGAAGAAGTCAGTAAAAAACTAAAAAAATGAAGGCTTCTGAACAATCTTTTTCCAGAGGATGGGTTTTTGGCTACATAAGAGCTTTTGGCTGAGGAACAAAATGTAGCGGATGTAGCTAGCCCTTTCATAGCAGAGGTTTTGGCTGGGCACAAATCCTGGTTCCAGTCTCCCTCAACATCCACAAATCCTCATCCTCCTACAAAAACCTAATTATGCCACAATATTGCCAGTTGGAGGAAGGCTACTGTTGTTTAGGAGATCTGGCTGAAATTCAGTGATAGGTGATTAGAGATTGTGTCAACAGGATATCCAATACTCTTTCTGAGTAGCTGCCTCCCTATTTTCATCAGACATCTATACCTCTCTGCCCTATCCAGTGTAAGGGGCTCCTGCAGGGGAGCCAACTTCCCCAGGACAAAGAACCCATTCTTCAAGATCTTCAGGAAGCGCGATGCAAGGGATATTATTCATCATCTTTCAGGTACAAAAGGCCTTAGGGGATATTGGTCCAGTTTTGGATTAAACAAGTTCTTAACCACATCATTCCTTCAAGATGGTGTCACTGCAGCCAGTAATTCCACTCCTCAGATAAAAGGAATTTTTATTAACATGTTACATGCATACCAAAATGTCTCCCAACATTTTCTCCACTTTGCATTGGATGGCAGCAAGTTCCAGGTTCTATGCTTTGGCCTCTCTTCTGCCTTCTAGGGTGTTCCTAAAGCTCCTAGCACTGTGGTGGGTATCCTGTATTTCTCAGACATTCAGGAATAATTTTATTTAGACAAGTGCATAATAACTTCTCCCTCTTGTCCAAAGGCGGAGGAAAACATCCAACAGGTCAACAAGGGCGTTCAGCAGAACAGCTTTCTTCTGAATTTTAAAACTTCTCACTTAACACCATCTCAGAGACTGTAATTGATTAGTGCAGTTTTCCAAACAAACCCGGCACAAATGGTCTTGATGCAAGACAAGAAACAGAAGTTGGCTTCTCACCTTTAATCATTGTTATTCAAAATGAAGGCCTCAGCAACTACTTGGTTCAGTAGCCAGGGTGAGATGACCTCCACTTTACCCATTATTCCATGGAATCAACTCCATTTGTATCCTCTAGTGTGTCGTCTGTTCCTATTTTGGGACCCAGCATCAGAGGACTATAAGATATCCATCCCAGTGATGGGGAGATTAATCAATCAATCAATCAGAGTATTTATAGAGCGCACTACTCTCCCATTGGGGTCTCAAGGCACTGGGTGGGGGGGAGCTACTGGTCGTAAAGCCATGTCTTGAGGCATTTCCTGAATGTCAAGAGGTCTTGGGTCTGGCAAAGGTGGAGCGGTAGGGAGATCCAGGTCTTGGCGGCTAGGTGAGAGAAGTATCTTCCTCCGGCGGTGGTGCGACGGATGCGGGGGACGGAGGCGAGGGCGAGGCTGGTGGAGCGAAGGTTGCGGGTGTGGAAGGTGAGTCTGTCATTGAGGTAGGCTGGACCTGTGTTGTGGAGGGCTTTGTGTGCGTGGATGAAGAGTTTGAAGGTGATCCTCTTTGATACTGGTAGCCAGTGTAGGTCTCTGAGGTGGGGGGAGATGTGGTTGCGGCGTGGGACGTCTAGAATGAGGCGGGCGGATGCGTTCTGGATTCTTTGCAGCTTTGTTTGGAGTTTGGTTGTTGTTCCTGCATATAGGGCGTTTCCGTAGTCCAATCGGCTGCTGACCAGGGCGTGGGTGATAGTTTTCCTGGTTTCAACGGGAATCCACTTGAAGATTTTGCGGAGCATGCGGAGAGTGTTGTAGCAGGAAGAGGAGATGGCATTGACCTGCTGAGTCATGCTGAGTGTGGAGTCCAAGATGAATCCCAGGTTGCGTGCGTGGGTGGTGAGTGAGGGTGCGCATCCTAGGGAGGTGGGCCACCAGGAGTCTTTCCAAGCTGAGGGGTTGGTGCCAAAGATGAGTATTTCCGTCTTGTCTGTGTTTAACTTGAGGTGGCTTGATTCCATCCAGCTGGCGATGGTGTGAAGTCCGTTGTGGAGGTTGTTCTTTGCAGTTGTAGGGTCTTTCATAAGGGAGAGGATAAGCTGAGTGTCGTCTGCGTAGGACACTATGTTGATGTGGTGGGTTTGTGCGATGTTGACGAGGGGGGCCATGAAAACGTTGAAGAGTGTGGGGCTGAGCGAAGATCCTTAGGGGATGCCACAGATGATTGTGGAGGCTTCTGACAGGAACGGTGGGAGGCAGACTTTCTGGATTCTGCCCGTGAGAAATGACGAGATCCAGTTGAGTGCCTTGTTGCAGATTCCAGTGTTGTGGAGGCGTGTGCGCGAATAAGTAACAGCTTCAGTGGTGGCTCAACCCATCAAATCTACACAAGGTTTACAGCTTGAGTTTTCCTCCCTCCATAACCTTGGCAACTATCACCAGCAAGACAGGATGGCACAGGAATATACAGAAAGTTCTCAGCTCAGGGGGGTGGTCTTCCCTGCAGCTAACCCAATCCTTCATTTTGAGGGAATTAGCAGCTACTCAGGCCTCTCCTCCATTTCTTACCTCTGATCTGCTCCCGAGAAGTGTGTGTATAGCCTGACAATCAAGGTTTTAAAGTTGTACATAAAGGTCCATGGGAAATAGGCTCACAGAGTCTGGCTTTCTTTTCCTGGAAGATATGCCTTTGGGCAAAGAGGAATCTCCCCTCTAACTTTCTCCATGGTTTGTCTTTCAGTGAAGGAGAATGAGCCTGCAGACCTCCTAAGTTGTGGTGTCCCATCTTCGGTATCCCTTTGTGCTGTAGATTCGGCAACCCATGGCTTGATCTCTTCGTCACAGAGGAGAATGTTCTTCCACCATCATTTTGTGCCCTGACTCCATCTTGGAGGGCATGGGTGATGGATGAATTTTTGATCCCTTGGTCAACAAGTCTTCTTCACTGCTTTCCGCCTTTCCAGTTGATTCCAAGGGTGGTAAAGAAGACTCACGAGAATCGAGCAGAAGTTCTGTTAATAGACCTGGGATGGCCCAAGAGGCCTTGGCATGAAATATCAGTAACTCCATATTGGCGATTCCCTCTTTATTCACACCCCAGCCGAGAGGGCCTCTTCTATTCCCAGCCTGGTCAAGTGCCTCAATTTGGGGGCCTGACATTTGAGAGGAAAAGGCTTGTTTTGCAAGGGTGCTCTAATGAGGTTACAAACAAAATCCAGCACTCAATGTCACTCCACTTTAAAGTTTGGCAGAACTGCGAGCCCTGGTGTGGTACTAAGGGTCTCTCTACTTATTCCTGTAATCCCAATAGGATTCTAGACTCTAAGGGACAGGTTTTAGTGTGGTCTTGTGGTGTTGACAATAAAGAGCCAGTGGGCAGTAATCCAGGCTTTCCGGGGCCATGAGCACTTGTCTTTTGCTCCTTCATCTTCCTAATAAATGTTTTCACCTGTCTACCAGTGGTTCATAGCCCAGTTCCATCCTGGGCTCACCTTCTAGTCGTTCAGATTCTCCATGTACCTCCATTTAAACCCCTTCTCACAATAGACCTTACATTCCTCTCTTCTAAGGTTGTATTTAAGTGGACATTTGTGCTGAAAGGGGATTTGGTGAAACTGGGGCTTTACTTTCTTCTAATCGGTTCCTCAGATTTATACAGGATAAGGTTGTCCTAAAGCCAAGTCCATCCTTTCTCCCAAAGGTCTCAACCAATTTTCATTATTCACAGGATATTGTCCTTCTGGTATTTTATCCAGATATTTCTTTTAAGGAGCAGTCTAACTTCCTTACCCTGGATTTCCACTGACCCCTTTTGATGTATTGGTCCACAACTTCCTCTTTTTGAAAGGTTTGTATTATTTTTGTGATTTTTGACTTTCAGGAATAGGACTCTGTCCATATTTCTTTATCTAAACCTTATGAATTGGCAGGTTCGTCCCTGTGGAGTCCAAGGATAGATCCATGAGAGGTATGGCAACCTTATGGGATGCATTTAAGGGAGATCCAACCTTTACAAATATCAATTCACGTTTTGTCTTTTGTGCATGAAGTACAAATGCAAAATGTCTTTATTTTTGTGACAGTAAAATTTGAGTGTAACATATTGGCTTACTTCCTTTTTTTTTATAGGAATCAAAATTACGTGCTCCTGCTTGGGTATTTAGTCATGGAGTAAAAACAGTATGAGGAAGGCAGACAAAAAGGTAATGACTAGGTTACTTAATGGTAATCCTTCCCTGATTCCCTGTAACATTAGATTTTGAGTATGTGGATATATTTATTTTTGCTTTGTAATTTTCAGAAAGTGATTTGTGTGAGTTCCTCTTTTGTAGCATTCTGGGAGACTCAGCAAAATAATTGGTGTATTTTTTCACTTTGAATAGGATAGGGAAACAATATCTGTGAAGACAGAAGTCAACTCATGGAGAAAGGACTATGAAAAGGAAGACCTGGACTCAGAGTGATGAAGATTACCGGTAAGTAACTGGGTCAACCATTTTAAGGATCCTTGCTAAAGGCCTTGCTCATCCCTTGCTTCCTTATTGGCAAATTTGATATATCATTCCCTCAGCCAAGGAGTGCTTTTTGATGGCCTGAAAAGTGGAAACGTCACTCCACTCCTCAAAAAATCTGCTGCAGAAGCAGGTGATCTCAACAACGTTCGCCCCTTCTGTTTCTTGCAAAAGCTATTGACAGCTTTGTAGCAATGAAGCAAACTCAACATATGCTAAATGACCCTAGATGGCTACCAAGCTGTCATCAGTAGAGTCGGAAGCAGATAAACTGGACTGCTCCATGCCCACTGTGTAGATGGAGAGCTCTGAATCCTAGATTCAGGCTACTCCTGCCTCCTAAATCTTCTGGAGCCATCATCAGTATTCAATACAGTAATACATGAGAAGCTTCTAAATACACTGAAAAAATCAGATGGACGTTGATGGAATGGCCCTCAAATGGTTCACTTCCTACCCAACGGACAAAGGTTAAAAATAGACTCCAGTATTCACCAGTTTCTTTACCACAAAGTGTCCCTTAGGGATCCATTCTGGCCTCTATGGAATCCATTTTGATCTCTCCAATTTATACATCGATCCACTGGTAGTCCAACTTAAGAACTTGGGGATTTTTCATCATTAATATGAGGAGGATACGCAAATATATCTGAAGGTCTCCTCTCTAAGTGACACACTTAGCCGAGGCCCTGATCTCTGTTCAAGACTTGATGACGGTGCATCATCTAAAGCTTAATGCTTCTAAAACAGACTATACTCATTTCACTCACCATTGCCTATTCAGTCTTGGATTCATTAATGCAGGATCCTCAACTACAAACCTCCCAATGCCAGCAACACCAAATTCCTAGGAACCTTTCTTGACAAGACTCAATCTACAGTTGCATATCAACACCATAGCCAAAAGTGCACACTTTCAATTGTGTCTGCTCTGGGTGACTTGTCGCTTCATTGGTAAACAGGATCTCAAGGCTCTAGTTCAGTCGCTGGTGCTATCAATGCAAGTAAAAGTAGTACTACATGTGGCAGCACGATTTATCCGACACCAAAAGGGTTATTTAACGGATACATCTTGTCCTACAATGGCTTTCCCCTGAGATTAGAGCTATGTACAAAACAACCTGCACCACTTGTTAAGCCATACACAGCTCCACCCCACAATACCTAGCTGCCAAGCTAAAGAAAACTGGTGGCAGGAGACCCTCACATAGTGCTGGAACATTATTTATAGAACAGTCAACCTTCAAGAAATCATGTATCATAGCTCAATGCTTGTGAGGGAGTGCTAGCAGGATCTGGAATGCTTTACTACTGAGCTTACACACCACTACATCTCTTCCTATCTTTAAGTCTGAACTGAAACTCCTTCTCTTTAAAAGATACTTCAGTTAATCTCTTTTCACTACCCCTCAGCCTATTTTTGCTTGACACTTACTCCCTGATGGGGTTAAAGAGGATTGAGATTGTGCACTAGACTTTTATTGCTGCTTACCACTGGCCAATTTTGCATTCGCCTGTTTTGCCGTTTATCCTTGACCTTTTATTCTTCTTCTTTTAACTTTGCATTTGTTTACTTTCTGTCACTCTGTCTATATTGCTGGTTTAATTCAATATTCGTTGGTAATGTGCAACTTCTATTGGAGGTGCTGGGACATTTTCAGCTAATGCTTTTGCTATATACAACTGCATAAACAGATAAGTATACATCAGGTAGAAGAATGACAAGGAGGTCTTAGGGGTGCAGCCAGGAAGGCTGACAAAGGTGGCCAGACATCAAGAGAGGAGATGTTCAGGTCAAGCAGCACGGTAAGCGATAGATTAAGGGGAGTGCAGCAGGACTAGGATAGAAAGCAGGTCAGCTTTAAAGAAGTAGGGAGACTGAAGCAAAACACCCGCAGCAGCAGTTCGCTTCAGCAGGCATGTGACAGGCAAACTGTTGGAATGGAGTCCTCAGGCAGAGACAGTCATCAGTGGATGATAGTGTGAGTTGAGAGCAAGAGCGGTAGTGAGGAGAAAGGTTGGGTAATGGTGAGTAAATGGAAGAATGAACGGTAATGGACGCAGCCCAGTGAGGAGGTTCCATTGTTGTGGCACTATTGCGCAAGGGCAAGAGGCGGAGCTTTTTACAAAGGACTGGTGCAACAGGAATGTCAGAACACAAGGTGCCAGAAGGTGAGATGGGAGGTGGGAAGGATCAGAGCATTCAAGGAAAAGAGAGAAGTAATCGAATGAATGGCAACAAGTGCCCAACGTGCCACCCGTGCCATCAGCCAGGAACCCAAAAGTGGGTATTGTGTTAGTCTCAATTCTGTGAAACTGGCAGGTGTCTCTCACTCATCGCCTGAGAGTTCTGTTCAGTTAGACAAAGAGACAGGATCAGTAGATTTTTTTCGACATAGCAACGTCCTTTTTACACACTTCTGTTAGTCTAATTGTTTTATGTAGTGCATTCACTGATTTGCTGCGATTATCTCTCTGTGGGCTTCTTGCTCTTCTTGTACTTACACTTTTTCAATTTTTTTATTGCATTGAAATTGAATTCATATATAATTCTACATGTGCTATCTTCAGTCCCTCTGAAAACTGATCCATGAAGATGTCACTGTTTTAAAAACATGTTAATTGAAAACTAAACATTTCCTTTGTAAGCACGTGTCTTGTATAATTTTGACTGTCCCATTTTCCCTGGGATTACAGGGCGACCCTCAATCTCTTTCCTTTCTACAAAAATTAGTAAACAATAACTTTTTGCAGAAGTATCCGAAAGCTAATGTTACTTTTCCCTTTCTTCTTCCAAGACTAATCTCTACAAGGTCATTTTTCCTTGTAGCTACTGTTACCACGTGCGCAGGGAAGTTTACCTTCTCTACTCTGCTAAACAGTATCATGAAGCAAGGAATTTTGTTATCTTTCCAAATTCAGTTATTCTGCTTTACTAGGCCGTATGCCTGTCACACATTCTCCAATATTAAATGCCGTCATTTTACATGTAATTAGGCCTGGCTTGCATGTAGCATGCATTACTGTTACACAAAGCCCTGCAACACATGACAGAGGTGTATCATGGTGTGTGTGCCTCATTTTGCTGAAGGAGTGACAGATGGTGGTGTGGTGGGAGCACAGTGCAGCCTCCTTGCAAATGCAGAGGCAGATGTACCACAGAGAAGACATGCCTCGTGAAGGAATGTGAAGAGAGACGGTGCACAAAGAAACCCTTCCTATGTCAGGAGTAAGCGAATGAGATGGAAGCACAGAGACAGGGCACTGACTGATCCCATCGACATCTAGCGGAGTCGGCCAAGAAGCAGAAGAGTGAAACAGGCTCAAGGTCAAATAAGGGTTACTAGCAAAGAAGGAAGGGAGGGATTACGTTTTGTTAGAGGAGGAGGAGGTAGACTATTAGAAAGATTTTGAGAGGGAGGAGGATGAATTGTTTTGGGTGGAGCGCAAGGGGACAAAAAGTACAAGGCCGCATGTACAAAGTATTAAAACCGAGGCCGAGAAGTACTTTTCGCCGCTCTTTATTAGCAGAAGAAAGTACAATCGTAAAACGTCGGATTCAGCAGAAGCGATGTCCGCGCCTCTGCGCTCTGCTGTCTAACTCCCAACTGCCACCCTCCGAATCTCCACTCCCCGCATTCTTGCTAAGGTGGATCGAATGTTGGTCAACACTTGATACACGCGCCACACATCTTCCCCTTTACCAAAACATTTAAAAAATGACATATTTCTATTATTTTCCATATATAACAATTATTCATAAATATCTTCCAACAAAAGAATTACAATAAGAAGAACAAAAGAATTACAATAATAACAACTCATTTACCACCCATCACAAATTCATCAAAATGTTTAGGTAACTTCCGTTCTCTTTGACTTTTCCGAATAGGTAGTGCATCACTCTCACAACATCCAGACACATTCTCATTCACACTACCTGAACACAATCCATTTGATTGTAACATGGAATCATCTCCCCACAAGTAACCATTAGTCTCATCCAGATACTCACACTCTTCCCCATCTGGAGTACAACTTGCTTTGAATAAACTCAGATGTCGTAAATTACGTATTCTCCTACCTTCAAGTTGAACAGCTCCATCCAAAACCCTCACAAGCTTCATAGGCTGTGACCACCGAGTATTCCCTTTATGTATCAATCCATGATTTCTTACAAGGACATACTGTCCAACCACCAATTCGGGCATAGTTTTCTCCTTGTTAACTCACCGCTTAACTTTACCTTGGTATTCTTGCATTTTTTTCCTCACAACACCAAAATCATTACTATCCAGATCCCTTTGTTTCCTATTTTTAAGCCACCAAGGAATCCATTTTCAAGATGGTTTACTACCTCTTAATAACTAAAAAGGTGTTTCCCAGTAACTGAATGTGGTGTAATCCTGTAAAATAACAACATATTTTGAATAGCCTCCTTCCAGGATGATTTGGATGTTGGGGCCAATTGTATAGCTTCCTTTATCACCTTGTTAAATCTCTCAACCTGACCATTTCCTTCAGGATGATACAATGATACCCTTATATGTGTTACACCACAACTCTTCAAGAATAATTGCATTTTCTCAGAAGTGAGTTGCACGCCATTATCTGAAACTAGGGTTTCAGGAATACCTTCCCTGGCAAATACATCTTTTAAAAATTCAATAACTTTGTTGGTAGGTATATTGCTTACCATATGAATTTCTGGCCATTTAGAAAAATAATCAATCAAAACAATAGCATATGCTTCCTTGGAAAGTAAGGTAACGAACGGGCCCATAAAATCTATTGCAACTTTACGCCATGGAACATCAGGCAGTTCTACCATTTGCAATGGCACCACTAATGGTTTCACCGATTTATCACTCAGCATACATTTATCACAGTCTCTCACCCAACGGTCCACCATGCCGTCTAGACCCGGCCACCAAAAGACTTCCTTAATCTTCCTGCTAGTACTCGCCATTCCACCATGTCCTTCATGCCAGGCCTTGACAATAACTTTACGAATACCATAGGGTGGTACAATTTTGTCGCCTCTCAGTATAATGTCATTCAACACAGACAGCTCTTCTTTAACCTTCCAAAATGTACTGCATTCACCTTGCAAACTACGTTCTGTTGGCCACCCCTTCAAAATAAAATCTCTCACTTTCAATAAAACTTCATCTTTTTGCATTTCCCTCATCCACAGACAATCAGATATCTCACTATCCGTCTCACCTTTTTTCAAAAACATCATATCTTCACAAGTGTATGCAACTTCACATTCGCCATCATCAACCTCCTCAACACTCCCTGGTGACAGAGGTACCCTGGATAACCCATCACCCACACAATTGTTCTTTCCTGGCAAATGTACAATTTCAAAATGATACATTTGTAATTTCAAGGCCAATCTCGCCAACCTAGGAGTAAGGTTTCTTCCACCTCCTGAACTCAAAATGTTAACCAGGGGCCTGTGATCAGTACATATCTTAAATTTGCGTCCCCATGCATACATTCTAAATCATTGCACAGCCCATGTAGAAGCCAATAACTCCTTCTCAATTACAGAATAGTTTCTTTCTGCAGGTATAAAGTACAAGATGCATAAGCAACTACCCATGAGTTTCCTTTCCTTTGTTGGGACAACACTGCACCGATTCCATAACCACAAGCATCCACTGATATGGTACAATCAGCAGTCTCATCAAATGATTTCAAGCAAAATGCATTTACAATGTCTTATTTCATAGCTGCAAACTCCTCGGCATGCACTTGTTTCAAGCACAACGTCGTATTTTTCCTGAGAAGGGCACGAATATTCTTTACCTTGGATGCAAAATTTTCCACAAAGCGAGAATAAAACTCAGCCAATCCCAAAAATGATAGGAGTTGTTCTCTACTCGTTGGTTCTGGAGCCTCCCGAATAGCCTTCACGTGGCAAACCGTCGGCCGAATACCATCCTTAGAAATTATGTGGCTAAAATATTCCATGTGACTCTCACCAACTTTACATTTTTGTTCTTTAACAGTTAATCCAAAGTTCTTTAGTGCCTGCAAAACCGCCTTTAAGTTATTGCTCAATTTTATCCTTCCCATATACTAATATATCATCTTGGAACACATTCACCCCCTTTACATCTGAAAGTATTTTGAATCACTCCCTTTGGAAAACTGCAGATGCACTCGTTAACCCAAATGGCATCCTTTTGTACTGGAACATTCCTTCAGGTGTAATAAATACTGTACAATGCTTGGACTCAGGGTTCAAATGTATTTGATGGTAAGCACTTGCCAAATTAATTGTAGAAAAAACGGTAGCATCTCCAATTGAGGACATCATTTCCTGCAAATTAGGCAATGGGAAAGCATCTACCCAAATTGCATCATTGAGTGTGCGCAGGTCTACACATAGCCTAAGGTCCCCATTAGACTTCACTGAAATTACAATTGGAGAAACCCAATCAGAACACTCTATGGGTTCAATAATATCCTTATTACACAAATCCTGTAACATTTCTTTTAATTTCCCTAAAATTAAAGGGAACATTCCTTAACCTTTTGCCTCACTGGAACAACCTTCTTCTTTAATACAATAGTGTGTTGAAAATCTTTCATGCTTCCCAATTGATTGTTAAAAACTGTCGGAAACATATTCTTTAAGTCATAGTACAAACCATTATGCAACCTGTCCTCATCCACTGTATACACTGATGGATTAGCATTAGGATCCACTTTCAATCCTAACTTACATATATGTGGCCAACCTAAAATCGTTGTATCACTTTCAGCTATGAGAATTTCTCCTGAACACTTATTTGCAAATTCAATCACTGCTTGCATTTTTCCCACAATCAAAATTTTATGTCCAGAATAGCTACATGGACTTATCCCAGTACTTTGTAATTCCCTCCCAGGCCATTACTGGTTAAATAATGGTTTCCCCATTATAGTGTACCACGCACACAAGTCTACCATGACTTCCACCTGAACACCATCAATACATAAACAACACATTGGAAATTGATGACTTTTTCCCTTAACATTACTACTTTGAATACTCAACACCATGTTCTGCATACTTTCCTCAATCCCATCATCCACGCTTTCCACAACACAACTCACAGTCCTCCCTGAACTCTTGCATACGCATGCAAAATGTCCCTTTTTTTTGCAAGCGATGCAAACCTTTGCAACAGCAGGACATCCACTAAAATTTGCAAAATGTGTGCTGGTACCACACCTGAAACACAGCTTGACATTGTTGTTTGTACTATTCTTGTTGCATGCACCAACAACCCGCGTAGCAATTTTTTTCCTCCTATCCTTATCCTTATCATCCTTATCACAATACACACAGTGCCATTATCCTTAATTTCATTTCTCATAATTTGTATGCAACTCTTCGTTATCTCAATACCTCTTGCCACCTCAATAGCTGTTTTCAAAGATATTTCTCTGGAAGACCACAGTTTCTCTTGTATTTTCTTAGATTTAGTTTTCATCAATAATTGATCTCTTAAAACTTGGTCATAAGTCATATGATCAAAAGCACAAGTAACTGCCAGGCCTTTTAATACTGCCATGTATTGGTCAATAGACTCGTCTACTTTCTGTTCCCTGGGATAAAACTTACATCTTTCCATGACCACATTGATCTTCATACCATACCTCTCCTGTAACTGTTTCAACACATGTTTATACACATCTTCCGCATTCACATTTTCCACTGGTGGCAAATTTTTAAATTCCCTCAAACCAACAGCTCCCAACAGATGTTTGAGCAAGGACAAATGTCTTTCAAGTGAACATTCTCCTTCTTCGAATACATTAACATACGCTTCAAATAAGTCCAACCACAATTCCCACTGGTTCATTTTTTTTAAATGGTGGCAGTTGGATACTAGACATTCTATACAAATACGCAATGAGTCAGTATGCATGATTATGTAAAACAAGTACTACAACAAATTCTACTTAAGAATAACAATTTAACAAATCATAAAAATGTCCCAAATATATGCTCTACCATATATCTTGAACAGTCATCAGTGTACCTATAACCTATACTTCAGAAAAGTCAAAAACAAAAAAAATGTAAAACAATTCCACATTTTTTTTTTTACTAGCAGTAAGGTGTGCCTATCACCGGTGGTTCCTGTAATTATTTGAATGATAAGCACAAAGGTGTGCCTATCACCGTAGTTCAATTGCAACAGGAACAAATGCAGTGTTTTCCCCAATGTAAATGATAAGGAATCTCTAAAATGGCCGCCGTAAACCTCGTATGTTCTTTCAATAGGAATTTGGGCACATTGTTACCCAGAATTCCAAGCTTGGAAGACTCCCCAATCCTCCAATATGGCCACCATACTCCACAGTATTTTCAAATGGAATTCGGGCTCACCATCACCCAGGATTCTACGCTCCACCAGCAAAATTTAGATGAGAATGAAGTTGCCAGGAGAGCCGCAGTACTTAACCATAAAACGAAGATCCGCACACGAAGAACGTTTCTGGACGAGCCAATGCTTATTAAACACAGCAACAGGAACGTGTACGGCGCCTACCTAAACATCGCTCCTGTCCGCCTCGTCGCCATTATTAAAACTGAGG
The DNA here is from genome assembly GCF_031143425.1 of Pleurodeles waltl. Lineage (NCBI taxonomy): Eukaryota > Metazoa > Chordata > Amphibia > Caudata > Salamandridae > Pleurodeles > Pleurodeles waltl. The sequence continues at coordinate 426,186,987 of NC_090445.1, read as the reverse complement.
CAGAGAAGTAAGTTTCGCCTCTCTTTATTAGCAGAAGAAAGTACAATCGTAAAACGTCCGATTCAGCACAAGCGATGTCCGCGCCTATGTGCTCTGCTGTCTAACTCCCAACTGCCACCCTCCGAATCCCCACTCCCCGCATTCTTGCTAAGGTTGATTGAATGTTGTTCAACACTCGATCCACACGCCACACAAAGCTAAGAGCAGAAGGTTGGGAAAATTGGCTATGATGAAGGATGGGTAGGGAAAGCTCGGAGAGGAGGGAAGGTGTGAGAAGGGACAGTGAAGGGTGGGGGGTGGTGTTTTCTAATTCAGGGATTACATTTGGAGATGCAGCCCAGAGTGAAAGGAGAGGAAAGCATGGCATTACCAAGGGACAAACATACATGGGAAACCAAGTGGAGGTGGCCATTGTTCAGAGAAGGTACCAAGGCTAGCAGCAGATAAGCATCAAGGTGGCTGGTAGGCTTCTTGTTATGAAGGGGGAGGACCTGGAAAGGTGGAAGCCAGTAGGACCAGAGTGAGGAGCACAGTAGTCGGAAGAGACAAGGGAGGAAGTAAGGGAGAAAAAAGGGAAAGGACAATTGATCAACTGACTGAAGCGTGTATGAGAGCCCAAAAAGAGAGGGGGTACAAAAGCCTGCAGTACTTCAGAATAGTGTAGGGGAAGATTAGCAGATGGAAATGGAGGAGGACTGAAGTAACGAGAAGAGGGTGGGAAGCTATGCATGGGAATGAGAAGTCTACTAGGTGTGCACTTGATGCAATCCACCATGGAAAAAATGTGAATGGGGAAATACTTCAGGTTAATCCATAGGGAGATAAGAGAAACATATGTCTCCAAAAAAGATGAGGAAGAAATGGCAGGGTGGCCGTAGGTGTTCAACAAATAACAAAAAACTGAACAGCTGCCTTTTTGATTTATAAAGGTCTTTATTGTGAACAGGATTCAATGCTGTCTTTAGCACTGTCCACATACATAAACTTCACAAAAAAATCACATGCAAGCTTTGGGGTTTTTTCATGTCTTGGATCCAAAGAGGAGTTTTGAACCAGAATTGGAGAGGACATAGATTTACAAAGGGGTGAATTAGATAATAAAATGTGGCTGGCGTAGGTAATGCCAAGGAAACCAGCATCATCACTGCATATGGCATGAGGTTTGCCAATGCTCTGTTGACTTTTTCGGGGACATCCTATCCACCCTGGGGTGGCAAGGAACAGGGGAGGAACACATTTGCAGGGGAATAATTCTCAGAGACCCTTTAACAAAGGGAGGGGGGATGTTTTGCGAGCAGCATGCTTTTAAATATGAATGGTTCAAATGTGTAGAAAGGCACCTCATTATGCAATGTTTTGCACATCAAAGCAGCATGCAAATACAGGGAATTAAATAAGCGGCAAAAAAGGGAAAGCTCCTTATGTGAATTAACGTGCATGCAGGAAGATAGTTTTTTTCTGGCACTGCACTAGGCTAAGTTAATATATTTAGCATGTTCATTATTGGATGAACTATTTGAAATTGACAAAGGAAATGCTGGATGTGTTCTGGAAAAAGCTGGAAAGGACTTTGCGGAATGAAGTGTGGCAGGCCCATTTTTCTACTGGCAAATTACTAATTTAAGAATATCACCATAGTGGATGATTATAAAGAAGGAAGAAGGAATGTTCAGGATAATTTGCTACCAGACATAGCCCCACAACCAATCAGTATATGATTACAGATTGCTGGAAGACTTCACAGTTGCTTACGTTCGTATAGACAAAGCAATAGAGCTTGTGAGATTTGTGGTATTGTCAGAAATGGCAAATCGTGACAGCATGTCACAATTTAAGCTTCTGTCAATGCATCTCAAGGGTTTGTCCTTGTTAGGAATGCCATTTGAGAGGATAATATTTCAGGATAAAGTCTACAGATAGGTTGCTCTTTGTCAAACTCGCTGTGATTTCTTCTAAGTCAGGCTTGGAGAATGTTGTACATTGCTTAGATAATTTCTGTTAATCAGGAAAGCATGAAGGGGAATGTGGGATTTTGCTGGATATATTTTAGCAAGCGACATAGGACTGCGGGACCAAAGAAGATGGAGGGCCTATTTCAGGTCATAAGTTTTGAGGATAGAGATTGATTCTTTAGTGATGCCGTTGAGATTTCAGGGAGATAAGTTGGACAAAATCTAGGTTCTAATTAAGCAGGGCATGAGGCACAGAAGCGGAGATGTGTTTTCTAAGTGAGGTGTTTAGGAACGGGCTCGAAATGAACGGTGGGCCAAACAAAAATTCCTCAATGGAGGCTTTTCGTGGGTGTGCTTGTTAATTGTTAGTGGAAGATTTTGGGAATGGAATTAGTGGGTAAGGAAGGCATAGGTTAGTTATCCAAGTCACTGTGTAGAGAAGCTAGCTTTGGGCAGCACAGTAAACCAGTGCTGTTGGAGGAGTAGGAGGTCCAGAGTGAGAAACTGAGAGGATAAAATGACTGGGTGGCCAAAGAAGAGTGAAGGTTGAACAGGAAGTCAGGAAATTGAGGGTTAGATATATGTTCCTGCACCCTTCTCATCAGTCGGAAGAACAAGGTGTGATAAGATGAGGACAGCTTGTAGGATCGGTTGTTTGTGGGCTCTGAAACAGTGGTAGGGGAGGTAAGACGAAATGGGTGGGTGACCTAGGGGAGTAGAGAGGAGAAGCTCTAACTTTGTATTAGCATCATTGGTTAGGTTCGTCTGCAAGGTGTTGGAGCAAGGTGTTTTAAATATTTAATAATGTATGTGAGGATTTGAGTGTATTAAATGGTGTGGGTGTGAAGCCTTACCATGGAATACACTTGCAAAAACTGTCTTGGGGTCCAATGAGACTCATTTGTAAAACCTTAAACTCAATCCTGAGTAGATGGGGCTTTGAGCAGCAAGGCTTAAGCAAAGGAACTAGTGTAAAGCATTTCACACTGCCACTCAATGAAATAAGCAATATACACAATACAAAAGAAACATAGATTATATTTTTATGCATTTTTAGAGTTCAAGAGGAGCAAAATCCACCAGAGGGTTCTAGAGATACAGATTTTTACAGAGAACGTAAATATTAGTTTAATCGTAAAGTTTGTAAACTTCTGAAACGTTTGTAAGAGTTGAGTTTAACTACTCCAGATCAGCTTGGGTGACCATACCTGACAGGGAAACGTTCTTGGGGCAGCCAATAAGGAGCATTTGGACAGTTCTGGTCACTTCTATGGTCTTGGGCTGGCTGGGGAGCAACTTTTCCTCAAGCCAGGAGCCACAGGCACATCCTCTCTTCACTAGCCCAAAGAGTGGTAAGTGCAATACAGAAGTCGGTGCAGCGTCATTTGGCCGAGTCCAGAAGTCAGCAATGTAGTCCTCCTTCAGTCCTCTTTCCATTTCCGGCATGGTCTGAGGTTCTGGGTGCCCGGGGTGACATATTTATGCACTTCAGAGAAAGTTCTCTGTGGGTATGATGCAGTCATTAGCCAATGGGCTACCAGTTCCCCTCCTTCTCGGTGATGACTTTCCGGCTATGTGTGGCATCTAGCAATCCCGAAGTGAGCTATTCTGCCCACTTTCAAGATGTCAGGGTCCTTCCTTGTGTGTTAGGAGTTTGATAGCCTACACTAGAGGTATGGCTACCTGTCGGATACATGTCCATGGGAAAACTGGTTTGGGCACTGTTCTCCACTCTTTGTTCTGGCTGAACAGTGGGCAGCCGTTCAATAGTGTGATCACAATTTGCCCACTAAAGGCAGCTTCACCTTTGAAGCTCACCTTTTGGGGGCAACACCCTGAGTGGCTTCCTGCAAAATGGAGGTAACACCTTTCCCTGTAGCAGGCTGCTATTGTTCCTAAGCCTTGGAGTCATTCACACTACTCCATAGGAGTGCAGAAAGCTGTCTGGCGACCAGCAACCATGTGAGGCCACTGGACAAACTGGATCACAGAGTGGCATCTTTCTAAAATTTGCTTTACTTTAACAGTGACATTAAAACCAACTTCAGCATCAAGTCACGTTTAATGCCATGATTAGTTTCATACCTTCCAGTACCCATCTAAGTAGTCCCATTTAGAAGTTAGCCGGGCTGAGTAATCAGCCAGTAACTCTGTGTTAGCTAAAGGGGCTACCAACTCTCCCCCAGCAAAACAACAATTTAGGGCTCGATAGGCCTTCCTTAGGGAAGACTTACACATATTATTAAGGGAAGTGAGGATTTGCCATTGGTTTAATGGCAAAGTTTAACTAGCAGTGTTATCACTGCCCTTCCTGTCTGGAGTGGCAGGTTGGTAGCCTTTTTGTACTTTGTCATCCAGATGGTGGCACAATCAGTGCTGCAGCCCTGGGTGGACCCTCTGCCTTACATGCCTGGGGTATCCTGGATACTATATACTAGGGACATATAAGTAAGCTAGGCCCTGCCAACATGGGGTAGTCAATTCAACATACATTTTATAAGGGGTTAGAGCAGGCCTCATTGCACTCTGAGTTGAAAACCCAGCAGCATTAGTCCAAAAATGTGGGAGTGAATGTGCGAAAAGAGGCATTTTCTTACAATGCACACAATTATTTCACTAATGCATCCATTTTTCTTTTTTACGAATTCAGCCATGCGCATAATTTGTGCTGTCACCCAATGTTGACTTAAGCAGTGGGTCTGTGGCCCACATTTTGTATTGTAATGTCTTCTCTATTTGCAGAACTTACTAAGGGGGCCAAAGCAGGAATATATCTTGACACTCAGAGAGTACAGGAACCAATTCAAATGAAATCATTCAGTATAACAGACTTTTCTATGTTGTTTCATAGCATGATTTTGCTACCCATAGGCACTGTAAATTACAAGTGTTGCTATTGCCCAGTTTAATGTTACCTAATAATCACCTGCATGTAACATGCAATTTAGAACTTCCAATGACATGAAGAAAACATGCTGGATAAATGTGTGTGAGGAACAAAGGGCAGAAGAAAGGGAGAGAAAGGTGGAAACAAGAACATACGTCCCCAGAAGGTCATTTCATTAGTTTACATTAGACTTTTGGTAAAGCATGGACCGAACCCCACAGAACTGTGGAAGTAACACAGTTCATCCTGCAGTATAACCATTATAATACACACACATAAAGGTGGGAGCATAGCTGCAAAGTAACTGCAGGATATGTCTGCACATAAGCTTCTTTCTGGCTACTTGGTTGGTGCTATTTCTCAGGTTACATCATACTAATTTGCTCTAATTCCCGCTCTCCCTTTCATCAATGCTTCCCAGCTGTAGCCCAGGGGAAGCAGAGTTCTGAAGGGCCAGGAGGCACTAAGCTCCGACTACAAAACACAGCACAGACTCTGACTTTCCATCTTATTTCTGTCAATACTTTGACAGGGGTAACTGATTTTTATTTTGACTACTTCCAGTACTTTTCCTTAAGAATAACACAAGGTAACCGCTCCCCATGAATTCCTGACCGACTATCAATAGGATGAGCTCTAGGCAAGAAACATGTTGACTGCCCTTTAGTGACTCCTTGGATAATTATGTCCTGATAGTCCCTTTATGGTTTTTAACATTATTATGGATGCCAACACTAGTTCATAAAAACATTTGTTACTGAGCACCCATAGATCATTTTAACTCACTTGACCAAATCTACTCTTCTCAGTTCTTAAAAAAGCTTTTTACAAGAGGGTGTTTGGCCTGTTCCTGTGACCCACAAACACACACAAAAAAGATCTCTGTATAGTGCTTCACAAGGAACCTGTTGGGTTTTGCAGTACCCACCCAACGACGAACATAACCTGATGATGAAGCGTGCTACCTTGGTCAGTGCATCCTGAAAAAGGATTACTTCAGAACTTAGAGCAGCCTACTGTTTGATGCTTCAGATCACTATGGTCAGGGAACATCATACCTTATTTTGAGCATAATTACACTGATAGGATATATGATGGACTGTTCAACCTCTTTTCACCTCCTTGGTTATATAGCGATTATCTTGCAAAGCGGCTCAGCTGTGGGATGTAAGCACTAAATTAAACTCATAGTCCGGAAGGTTTTCCACAACTCATAAGCATCAAGGATTTCTCAATTTTGGTTTGCCTAAAATACCAAATCATCATTTCAGTGCACGCCATTACCACCCATACCATGTCACACTTTCAATGCCTTTCCTTTGTGACAAAATGGTTGCCTCCATTCTGTCTACCCCGTTCCTATTAGGGGATAATACTGGATCAACTAATATCAACCTTCAGGAAGATTCGGAAGCCCTGCCCAAATTAAGAATATTAGGACTGCCCTCCACGAGGCTATCATTGCAAAGTATTTAAGAGCCAATGTGGCTCCCAATGGACTATTTGTAATTAATGAACCACACATATTCCTTGAGGATTTACTCTTTGAGAAGAAATAATCCCAAACAGCATAGAATTGTATATGGGATTGGCTGATACTTATTATAAATACAGCTAAAAGGACATCAGATGCTCTCTTTGTAAAAATATTAACAGCTGAGAATAATCCTAAAACATCCATACAGTTTTCACTCAACCGGAAGCGTTGAGAGGGAAAAAATACAGAAATTAACATGAGCAAGAAATACCTGACTTAAAAGAAGATATCAAATTCACAAAAAGATATCAAGGAATTCAGCTTGGAAAAAGTATTCCTGCATCCATTCATAATAAAGGCCTAAGGCTTCCTTCTTCCTGTTGAGAATGACATTTGTGTTCTGCTGCTTTATTTAAGAAAAGAATGTCTCCTTTAGTCTTCAAGGAGAACATGCTGTGAAATGCCATGTTACTAGCAAGGGTTTGAATATGAAACTCGAGAATATCTCAGGCTCTTTTGCCAGAGAAGTAAAAATAAAATTAACAGAATATTTGGCTGAGTGCAAATGGGCCCTTCACTGACACAAATCATCTGAGCAGCCTCTTGCGGGCATTGTTCCCAGACTATAAAATTGCACAATCACATGGGTTTACTAGAACTACAACAATTACTGTTCTAAATTGTGCTTTTTCACTAGACCTGCTGCTTGGCCTATTGGTTGATAGGAGAATCTCAGCCTTTAATCTATGATGATGATAGCAATGACTAATGTACTGTAAAAATGAACCAGATTGCTGTCCATATTTGTTTTCTTGAAACAGGGTTCGTATGATACAATTTAAAAACAATATTTTTTATTGCAACTTGGGATAGTAAAATAACATTACTAGAACTTTAATAAACCCTAGGGGTGTGAAGGATAGTGGAGGGCCCCGGGGAAGCAGGTAGCCCGCTGTGTTCCATGAGCATGTCTTCACACTGGCAGTGCTCTTGTTTATCTCGTCTTCGGGGTCACAATCCAAAACGCTAGCCACTATCTACTGCTATAGGTCTGCAATTGGTTTTCTGTGCAGTCCTGTAGACTCTTCACTTTGTAATGCAGCACCTTCTGCTAAGGCCCATGTTTCTACTTCTGCCAACCATCTACTGTTCGGGGGACCATGGCCTGATTTCATTTAGTCCAACATTTTGCATCAATACCCGCATATTATTGAACTTCTGCACAGCCCCATATCAGTAGCCATGCGCGATGCATATTTCTAGACCCTGTTGCTAGACGCTTTCTACTCAGATAATAGGAATGCATATTTGGGACAGCAGAGCTTCAGAATGTGGAAGACTTAGTCCATCTGCACTATCAATAACTGTCGGCCTAATTCCTGGCTAGCTCACAGTGCCTCACCCAAACTTCTAAACCTACTGTGGTGGAAGGTGATTATGGCAACCTGTACATGACACTCTGACTTCCCAGTGGAGTCATGGAAACACATCTTACCCTTTCATGGTAATACCCAAGGTGAGGCACAAAGAGATGTGAGATATGTTTTCAATACATTTATTGAAACAATTGCAATCTGGCATATAAGTGAGGTGAAATAATTAGGCAGAAGAAACAAAGCAACATAATCAGCATTACAAACATGGTAAAGAGTATAACAATCCAAGCATGGTGAAGGTGTTTCTAGATGTTCTAGAGGTTCCTACCTCACCCAACAACTATGCTGAGAGCATAGCGAGTGTACCCTTCTGCCTGGCCCCATCTAAGGAATTAGCCCCAACCTCATACCTGAAGACAGTGTCAGGAGTCAGCCTGTGGTGTAGATGGCAATCCTCTCAGGAGGCTGGTTGATTATCACCAGCCACGTTGCAGGTCGCACAGCATTTATCCCAGGATGGTCACGGTTGGAATGCTCTTTGCCTCTTCTGGGTCAGTGCACCGTTTATATTATGAAGTCATACTGTGTTGGAAGCACAGTTTTAATGCAATGTTGTGTCTAGATGTTAGAAGCTATCTCCTGGACTGGCAACATAAGAACTACGATATTGTGTATAGTGTTCCTAACCTTGACCAGCTAGTACAGATTACATGTCATGATAAAGCTAATTTAAAAAGCAACGTGTACCACAGATTCCTAAACTATCATGCAAGAAAAGCAATTGCTAAAAGCAGCTTAGCTAAAATAAAATAAAAATATGAACATGTAAAATGAAGCTAAAAACAAGAGTAACCAAGGTCCTTATGTCAATATCCCTACACTTCCCCCAAATGTGCACTATGCTTCTGTAAGCAACTTTAGCCTGGCAAACATTTTTGGTGCCTGGGCAGCAAAGCTGTTCTAATCAGATGGTCTGCTGTTTTTCAGGCACCCCACAGATCATGCTTTGGATGTCTTCCAGGAAGACGAGGGTTTGGGAAAATGTCAAAGGACATGGCTGAAAGTTTCTTCTCCATTTCCTCTGCACCTTGTATACACATGTCGATCACCTTTAGCTTGGTGAAATATATTTTAGATAGTACTTTAATGTAGGCTGAATTTAGTCTGAAGATGGCCTTAATTTCCACTTCCCTCGGATATATCAGGGCCTACTAACCATAATCACAGAAGAAACCAGTAAAAACAACCAAAACAAACCTTTAGCAACCTGTTAGCCCCTTCAGCCCAATGCTCCTGACTGACCTTTGAGCTCCTTCCTCACCGTTCACTCCAGTGCTGTGGTAACCTCCTCTAGGCCCTGTTACCAGGTCGTCTCCGGAAATTTAGCACCTACTCTCTTCCACCAGGAGCACTGTAGCAGCTTCCTCTAACTTATCAGCCACATGTCGAAAGAGGGTTGATGGCCACATTTGAGGTGACTGAGAACAATCACTACCACAACTCCTCCACACCTCAAACATGACCCCAAAGGATTTCACCAATGCCCCACTGTATGCACTGCCCAGAGATGGTGGGAGCCATTGAGACACATATAAAGTAAGCCAGTGGAGTCGCCTTTGTCTGGGATGCTGTCAAAATGAATTGGTGTTTTGCGCTACTAAAATATGTGAGGCTACTTAAGTGATCTTATTTAGTGAGTAAAAATTAATGATGAGAAAATTAAATTTACAATAAACAGACATGGACAAATACATGACAGAGTTTGTGCCTCTGATATATAGAGAATTACACTATCTTTAGTTTTTAAATTAGGAGTGAGCAGTAAACGAGCATGGATGAATTTGGGCGTGACTAAAAGTGCATATCTTTTCCCAAGTGATATCATCCCCCAAGTTATATGATTCATCCTTGTTGGACTTTTGCTTTTGCAGGGTCATCCCCAGACTTTTTTGCCTCCTGCCTCCTATATTTTTCTGACATGTTGCTGTTGGCTTTTCAACTCTGAGCACTTTACCACTGCTAACCAGTGCTAAAGTGCATATGCTCTCCTGTTTAAATTGTATGTAAGTGGTTTATCCATGATTGGCATATTTGATTTACTAGTAAGTCCCTAGTAAGGTGCACTAGAGGTGCCAGGGCCTGTAAATCAAATGCTACTAGTGGGCCTGCAGCCCTGGTTGTGCCACCCACATAAGTAGCTCTGTAATCATGTCTCAGACCTGCCACTGCAGTGTCTGTGTGTGTATTTTTACACTGTAAATTCGACTTGGCAAGTGTACCCACTTGCCAGGCCTAAACCTTCCCTTTTCTTACATGTAAGGCACCCCTAAGGTATGCCCTAGGTAGCCCCAAGGGCAGGGTGCAGTGTATGGATAAGGTAGGACATATAGTAATGTGGTTTATATGTCCTGACAGTGAAATACTGCCAATTTCGTTTTCACTGTTGCAAGGTCTGTCTCTCTCTCATAGGATAATATGGGGGCTACCTTTAAATATGATTAAAGTGTAGATTCCCCTAGAGAAGAGTTGGACAGGTGGAGTTTGGGATCCCTGAACTCACAATTTAAAAATGCATCTTTTAGTAAAGTTGATTTTGAGATTGTGCGTTTGAAAATGCCACTTTTAGAAAGTGAGCATTTTCTTGCTTAAACCATTCTGTGACTCTGCCTTGTTTGTGGATTCCCTGTCTGGGTCAGTTTGACAGTTGGGTTGTTTTTCACCTCACACCAGACAGTGACACAAAGGGAGCTGGGGTGTGATCTGCATTCCTGATTAGCCATCTCTGCTAGGAGGGAGGGGTGGAGTGGTCACTCTCATCTGAAAGGACTGTGCCTGCCTCTGACAATGCTGTCTCCAGCCCCCTGGTGTGTGTCTGAGGCCTTGCCTGGGCAAGGCAGGATTTCACAAGAAGGTGTGAGTCCCCTTTGAAGGAAGGTGACTTCAAAGACTAAAATGGGTATAAGAAGGGCACCCAAACTTACAAACTTTAGAAACACTTCTGGAATCAAGAGGAACCTCTGCCTGGAGAAGAGCTGATCGCTGAGGAACAAGTGCTGCCCTGCCTGTGACTGTGCTTTGTGGAGCTTTCCTGCAGTGCTGCTTCTGCCAGAGTAAGAGGGCAAAGACTGGACTTTGTGTGCCTTCCATCTTGAAGAAGAAATCTCCAAGGGCTTGATGTAGAGCTTGCCTCCTGTTATTGAAGTCTCAGGGATAGCAAAGACTTCTTCCTGCCAGCACCTGGAGTCTCTGGAGAGACCCCTACTCTGCTCTGTGGTGCCCTTCCAGTTCCTGGGACCCTGAAAGGAGAGGCTGGCAGCCTAAGGACAAAAATACACGCACCGAGCACCGTGCGGAGAAAAGATCGACGCGAATCCGATCGCGGCTGAGAAAACGACGCGACGCCGGCTCCGCAGCTGAGAAACGACGCCGCTGGAAACGCGACCGGAGAATCGACGCCCGGAGCAGGAGAAACGACGCGCAGCATCGCTGACGAAGGCTGAGAGATCGCAACCAGCGCCGCGGGACTTCGGACCGTCGCGTGGCTGGCTTTTTCGATGCGCCTCGCCGAGCCGAGCTGTTTTCGACGCATATACCCGTGCCGGGTTATTTTCGACGCACACCGCCCGTGCGGGGTTATTTTTGACGCAAACCAGGTACATTTTCACGCTAGCAGCGCTAGTGTGGTGTTACAACTACCTAAAGACTCTTTTTATTTTAAACCTTTAAAAAAATCATAACTTGACTTGTGTATGTTGGATTTTTGTCGTTTTGGTCTTGTTTTGTCTAGATAAATATTTCCTATTTTTCTAAACTGGTGTTGTGTCATTTTGTAGTGTTTTTATTAAGTTACTGTGTGTGTTGGTACAAATACTTTACGCCCAGCACTCTGAGGTTAAGCCTACTGCTCTGCCAAGCTACCAAGGGGGTAAGCAGGGGTTAGCTGAGGGTGATTCTCTTTTATCCTAACTAGAGTGAGGGTCCTTGCTTGAACAGGGGGTAACCTGACTGTCAACCAAAGACCCCATTTCTAACATTGGTGACCAGCGGTCGGGATTTGGACTTGTATTTGTACTTGACATACAGTAATTAAGTGTACACTACTGTTTTGATCTCAGACCACTACGTGACCACATACTACTTGTTTGGTGATCTTTTGATTTTTCTCTTAAGGACTCTTTTTGTTCTACTTCCATGATTTTGCTGATCCCTGGACTGATTCTTTTTACTTCATTGGGAAATTATTTTTTTTCTGCCTTTGGAACTTTGCACTTGTGACCATCATGTCTCAATCTGGAGATGCGACAGCTGGAGCTGTGTTTGAAATGGAGAAACTGAAGGAGTACTCAATTGCTCAATTGAAACAGTTCCTTAAAGATCTTGACTGTCCCACTGAGAGCTCCACCAGGGAGGGGGAGCTGCAACAGGCACAGAGGGCCGGGGTGACAATCAAGAAGGCTGGAGGGCACACAGAGGAGGAGAATGTGGGTGGGGAAGTGCAGAGGATACACAGTGGTGTAGTGGAGGTACCTGTTACGCCTGGGGGGAGGGTCCCCAGGAGGGATAGCAGGGTGTCACCCAAGGGTCTGACTCCTGAAGAGTTACAGGACAGACGGGCAGACAGGGCTCGCCGATTCAAGGAGTTGGCAGAAAGGAGGAGAGACTTAGAGATTAAAAAAATGATTTATGCTTACGAGCTTAAATTGAAAGAGCTGGAAGTCATGAGGGCTGAGTCCAGCTGGAATGGTGGCAGCAACAATTGTATATCCAGTGATGCTGCAGAAGTGCACATGCCCAGAGAGGTGGTGCCCTACTTGAAGGAGGGAGTTAACACACGCCAGGAGGTTCAGGGGTATGAGGTAGCTCCAGTGATGCACAGGGTCTCTGAGGTAGATTGGGGAACTGGCATGGGGAGTCATATTCCTACTGGTGGGAGGGACACTCTACTGACTCTAGGTGAGAGTGACAGGGAGAGGGGTTCCCCCCAAGTAGAAGTCCTGGTTATGGAGTGTGAAGACATCCCAGAAGAGTGTGGGTTGAGTGTCAGGGACAGTCAGGTACTGTCTCACCAGTCTCAGGAGGGTGATGTGGGGTGCTTTTTCAAAGCAGAGTCACTGGATGGTGGGGTGAAGGGTACTTTGGTTAATTCATGTGAGGGGCTGAGTGATGTAATTGCTGGAGAGCATATGTCTAGTCCTTATTTTCCAGAGCTATGCCAACACCAGGTGGAGTGTGAGTTCTCTGACCCCAGGGAGCTTACAATGGAGGCAGACTTCTGGGTGAGTACCAGAGAGTCTGAAGAGGCATTTGGGGGTGCTCCTGAGAGGAGTGGTCTAGGTAGTTCCCAACCAGGTGAGGTAGGGAAGGATTGTAGTGTCCCAGGTAGGTCCCAGTGTAGTGGGATGGGTGAGGGACCCCATGTCCAGTCTCAGAGGAGAGGGAATGGGGATGGGTTGAGGCCCAAGGTGCCCGAGATCCGGTCCCAGGTCCTGGAGGGTTCCCTGCGGGAACACCAGGAGGGGAGCCTAGCCTGTACCATAGGGCCATCTGTTGAGGGAGACCCCACAGTGTCAGGAGAACTTGGGGGGGCGGCTGTAGCCAGCGTCCCACCAGTTCTGGTGTCTGGCAGTACCACTCCTAGTGAGGGGGTGCAGAAGTCCAGACAGAGGGTTGAGAGGGGGTTGCGGACCCCAGTGGAGAACCTGGAGGGTCAGGGGTCAGCTCTGAGAGCAGAGCCCCCCATGAATGACCTTGGTAAGACCATTTCTGGGTTGGGGGGAATCCAGACTCTGTCAGATGGGCAGAGGTCAGGAGACCTGCGCCAGCCAGACTCTTGTGTGGCCCTTCGGGACAGTGTGTCCCTTGAGGGGGGTAAGTGTGCCCCCCTGGAAGTCCTGGTGTGCCAGGCAATGGTTCAACCGCAGGGTGGTGACTCTGGGGTGAATGATCAGGTTCAGGGGGTAAACTCTGACCTGATGGGGGGTAAGTGTGCTCCCAAGGAAGTCCTGGTGTGCCAGGCAGTGGTTCAACCGCAGGGTGGTGACCCTGGGTTGGATGACCAGGTTCAGAGGGTAAACTCTGACCTGGTAGGGGGTAGGTATGCCCCCCAGGAAGTCCTGGTTTGCCAGGCAGTGATCCAGTCTGTGGGTACAGACCCTGGATTGGGAGGCCAGGTTAAGGGTGTCCCCCCTGACCTGGAGGAAGGGGCTACTGCTAACAGTGCCCCTACCATGTTGTCTTCTGGGGGGGTCACTCCTAGTTGGGTGGTTCAGGACCCCAGAAGAGAGGGCAGGGGGAGGAAAGCCTCACCCCTGGCCCTGGTCCAACCTGAAGGTACAGACCCCAGGTTGGAGGATCAGTTGCAGGTTAACATCCCTGCACTGATGGAAGAATTGTGCAGGACTGCTTCTACAAGCACCCTGACAGTTTTTGACTCTGGGGGTGCCGCTTCTGCAGGGAGGGTACAGAGCCCCAGAGGGGAGGACCAGGGTCAGGTTGTCATCCCTGACCTGGTGGAAGAGAGAGTGGTCAAAGGGTGCCAGGCACCTGGGGCTACCACCCCCCACTCTCCACAGTCACAGTGGTTAGAGAGGCCTGAGGTCGGGCTCTCATCCCTGACAGTTGTCTGGGGTCACTGTGGCTTGCTGTCCTGGTGGACAGAGTTGCCCCTGGGGGGGGGAGGACGAGAGTCACACCCCGGGGGTGGAGTGGGCAACACCACTGTGTTGGCCCTGGTGGTACTATCCGCCCATTACAATACATCTGTGAGCAAAGTAAAGTTAGGTGTTGCGCAGATGGTGTCTGTAGATGTGGAGAAGGGTTCCCCATGGGTTAGCTTAGTGGGCCCTGAGAGTATGGACAGAGGGATCCAACTGGAGTCAGGAAGGCGTAGAACTGGAACATGCCCCTGCTGTTGTGGGCCTGGGTCCCTGTTCTATCGCCCCAATCAGGGAAGTACATCAAGGTATTGATTGTTCTCCCCTGGCTTTAGGCTGGTAGGGGGTCGTGTTGGACTTTTGCTTTTGCAGGGTCATCCCCAGACTTTTTTGCCTCCTGCCTCCTATATTTTTCTGACATGTTGCTGTTGGCTTTTCAACTCTGAGCACTTTACCACTGCTAACCAGTGCTAAAGTGCATATGCTCTCCTGTTTAAATTGTATGTAAGTGGTTTATCCATGATTGGCATATTTGATTTACTAGTAAGTCCCTAGTCGGCGGGGATCTTCCGCTGGATCCCCGCCGACACCAGAAAAACCGTGACCCACGCCCTTGTCACGAGTCGCCTGGACTACGGCAACACCCTCTACGCCGGGACCACCGCCAAACTCCAAAACCGCCTGCAACGCATCCAAAACGCCTCGGCCCGCCTCATCCTCGACGTACCCCGCAACAGCCACATCTCCGCACACCTGAGACACCTGCATTGGCTCCCAGTCAGCAAAAGGATCACCTTCCGTCTTCTCACCCACGCACACAAAGCCCTCCACAACAAGGGACCGGAATACCTCAACAGACGCCTCAGCTTCTACGTCCCCACCCGCCCCCTCCGCTCCGCTGGCCTCGCACTTGCTGCCGTCCCTCGCACCCGCCGCTCCACGGCGGGTGGGAGATCTTTCTCCTTCCTGGCGGCCAAGACCTGGAACTCCCTCCCCACCAGCCTCAGGACCACCCAGGACCACTCCGCTTTCCGGAGACTCCTAAAGACTTGGCTGTTCGAGCAGCGATAACCCCCCCTTTCCCCCCTAGCGCCTTGAGACCCGCACGGGTGAGTAGCGCGCTTTATAAATGTTAATGATTTGATTTGATTTGATTTGATTTGATTTAGTAAGGTGCACTAGAGGTGCCAGGGCCTGTAAATCAAATGCTACTAGTGGGCCTGCAGCCCTGGTTGTGCCACCCACATAAGTAGCTCTGTAATCATGTCTCAGACCTGCCACTGCAGTGTCTGTGTGTGTATTTTTACACTGTAAATTCGACTTGGCAAGTGTACCCACTTGCCAGGCCTAAACCTTCCCTTTTCTTACATGTAAGGCACCCCTAAGGTATGCCCTAGGTAGCCCCAAGGGCAGGGTGCAGTGTATGGATAAGGTAGGACATATAGTAATGTGGTTTATATGTCCTGACAGTGAAATACTGCCAATTTCGTTTTCACTGTTGCAAGGTCTGTCTCTCTCTCATAGGATAATATGGGGGCTACCTTTAAATATGATTAAAGTGTAGATTCCCCTAGAGAAGAGTTGGACAGGTGGAGTTTGGGATCCCTGAACTCACAATTTAAAAATGCATCTTTTAGTAAAGTTGATTTTGAGATTGTGCGTTTGAAAATGCCACTTTTAGAAAGTGAGCATTTTCTTGCTTAAACCATTCTGTGACTCTGCCTTGTTTGTGGATTCCCTGTCTGGGTCAGTTTGACAGTTGGGTTGTTTTTCACCTCACACCAGACAGTGACACAAAGGGAGCTGGGGTGTGATCTGCATTCCTGATTAGCCATCTCTGCTAGGAGGGAGGGGTGGAGTGGTCACTCTCATCTGAAAGGACTGTGCCTGCCTCTGACAATGCTGTCTCCAGCCCCCTGGTGTGTGTCTGAGGCCTTGCCTGGGCAAGGCAGGATTTCACAAGAAGGTGTGAGTCCCCTTTGAAGGAAGGTGACTTCAAAGACTAAAATGGGTATAAGAAGGGCACCCAAACTTACAAACTTTAGAAACACTTCTGGAATCAAGAGGAACCTCTGCCTGGAGAAGAGCTGATCGCTGAGGAACAAGTGCTGCCCTGCCTGTGACTGTGCTTTGTGGAGCTTTCCTGCAGTGCTGCTTCTGCCAGAGTAAGAGGGCAAAGACTGGACTTTGTGTGCCTTCCATCTTGAAGAAGAAATCTCCAAGGGCTTGATGTAGAGCTTGCCTCCTGTTATTGAAGTCTCAGGGATAGCAAAGACTTCTTCCTGCCAGCACCTGGAGTCTCTGGAGAGACCCCTACTCTGCTCTGTGGTGCCCTTCCAGTTCCTGGGACCCTGAAAGGAGAGGCTGGCAGCCTAAGGACAAAAATACACGCACCGAGCACCGTGCGGAGAAAAGATCGACGCGAATCCGATCGCGGCTGAGAAAACGACGCGACGCCGGCTCCGCAGCTGAGAAACGACGCCGCTGGAAACGCGACCGGAGAATCGACGCCCGGAGCAGGAGAAACGACGCGCAGCATCGCTGACGAAGGCTGAGAGATCGCAACCAGCGCCGCGGGACTTCGGACCGTCGCGTGGCTGGCTTTTTCGACGCGCCTCGCCGAGCCGAGCTGTTTTCGACGCATATACCCGTGCCGGGTTATTTTCGACGCACACCGCCCGTGCGGGGTTATTTTTGACGCAAACCAGGTACATTTTCACGCTAGCAGCGCTAGTGTGGTGTTACAACTACCTAAAGACTCTTTTTATTTTAAACCTTTAAAAAAATCATAACTTGACTTGTGTATGTTGGATTTTTGTCGTTTTGGTCTTGTTTTGTCTAGATAAATATTTCCTATTTTTCTAAACTGGTGTTGTGTCATTTTGTAGTGTTTTTATTAAGTTACTGTGTGTGTTGGTACAAATACTTTACGCCCAGCACTCTGAGGTTAAGCCTACTGCTCTGCCAAGCTACCAAGGGGGTAAGCAGGGGTTAGCTGAGGGTGATTCTCTTTTATCCTAACTAGAGTGAGGGTCCTTGCTTGAACAGGGGGTAACCTGACTGTCAACCAAAGACCCCATTTCTAACAATCCTTAGGTGGACTTATTTATGTATTGTATCTAATGCAATGTAAAAACAATTATTACATGGGAAAACCACTGGTTTTGGTGTAGACAGCGTCTCTGTAAGTGTAAGTAAACATAAAAATCCAAACCTGTGAACTTGGAATTTCAACACCTGTGTCCATGACAAATTGCTCACAAAGATGCTTACCAGATTTATTTTGCTTTCTGCTCCAGTTGTACTGATCATGGTCTGAGGTATTGCTCATAGATGTTTACTTTTGGTTTGAATAGTCTTCCAAACACATCATCTTGTCAGATGAATTTCATTGATTTATGATTCAGATTTCCTTCAAATTATGAAGATCCTTTCTTCCAGGGTGCCGGGAATGTCCACATAAAAAATTGCTATTTTATCAGTTTGTTGCTGTGCGTGTGTACTTTCGATTGACACTGCATAATGACACAGCCTTCAAGGCAATAATAAGGAGACCTATTTCTTAACTCCTTGCTGCACAGATAATTCCCAGCCATTCACCTTCACCTCCATGACTTGATAATCAGGCTAATTGTTGATGGTGTCATTAAGATTTGAAAGAAATGCAGATGTATGTTTTTCTGACCTAGCTTTGGAACAGTGACAGATTCCCATTTCAAATATGTTTGTTGGTGCCCTTGTGCATGAAAAATTAGGGATTGTGCTTGAATGTAGGCATGCCAATTCAGGAAAAAATGAAGCTTTTCATGCAGCAGTGTGTACTTTTCGCCACAATGGAGAAAGTATTCCTTTATAGTCCAAACTGTTCACAATTAGCTACTCTGGCATGCAGTGTTCTTCAACATCTTGGATACACAAAACATGGTATTACAATTGTGCTGTACATGCTAACAGTGCACCATCTAGCTAATGTTTACTGGCCATTATCAGTTTGTTTCAAACAATGTGGTATCCTGTGTGCCTCTATTCCCATTAAGCTGGTGCTTGGAATGCTGAGAATGAATGATGTAATAGAATGTTAGTGGACAATGGATGCTAGAAGGTAGGTGAAAGCCCTGATAGTACCTACCGAAATGGCTTCAGATTCTTCCTGTAAAGACCTTTCTCTCCAACTTCAAGACAGGAATGTGCATAGTACCAAGTTACTCTTTTTGAGAACATTTCTATAATGGCCATAGAAAGTGCTGCAACCAAAATAAGACGTGCCATTGTTGAAGCAGTCATATATAGGTCCAATTTGACCATTACCTTGACACAGGATTCACAGTTCTTCGCTTGGAGATGCAAGTTTCTTTTTGTCAAACATGACTGAATTGCTTTTCACCTTTTATCCCAGCAATGGTGATGAGAATTGGTGTTCGAAAGTATCAAGAAGAAAACAAAATTCCACCCTACTTTATAATGTATTATAATTTTAATGTTGACCACAGAGTGAAGCATGTTGTAGGTGTTCTCCTTCTGAAAATGTGTAAGACAATGCAAGAACCGTGACTTTGGAGTACAACATGGCATGGAGAGCCACAAAGTAAAATATCAGGCTTGCTTATTATTTTGTTATACATTTTGTCTCAGACTGTAATTGCAAAAAAACCTTATGGAGTGTCTTCTGGTAGTAGGATCCCACCACTGAATGCTCTGACTCAGCTGTTATCCCCAAGGCTTTTTTATCCTTAGTCCAATGGGACAAATGTAATTTTGTATTTAATTGATGCATATGTTGAGCTTAAGAGTCAGTGGTTTGTGTATTCTGGAAGAATATATTGTGTTTAAATCTTTTATAAGAGGCATATGTACGTACAACTGTAATATCAAGGTATTGCCATTAAAGAACTTGCTCATTACCCCCTCATGGTGTCCTCCTCGTCCCAGTCCTAACCCATGAGGTTTGACCCTTGACGTGACAGCAGTAGCACTGAAGTCCTTCTTTTTTATATATATTTATTTATATATTGACTCCTCCCCCCTTCTCCTCCTGTTTTGTTTCCTGTCTGCACGGGTGAGTACATTTGGCCTTCTGAAGTAGTTTTCGTTTTGGCTGCATTTTGTTTATGATCATAGTTTTTTGCCATTAAGTATGCTTTTGGGTTGCAATACTTAAGACACCCTGTCTTGCCGTGTAAGTGCTGGCTCCATGCTGCTTGAGAGTGAGGTCGTGTTTTGGGACCAGCTTCGGATGTGCTCCCTGCTCATGTGTTGAGCTGGGGCAGGGAGGTGCAGTCATGTCCTAGGTGCGGGAAGAGCGGGGCAAGCATGACGGCTTCCCAGGCCCTTGTGTGTGTCTCTAAGGACACTCAGAGCAAGGGAGAGATCTTCAGTTATTGGGCAATCGGGTCTCACAGGAAGGGTTCCAGTTGCACAGTGAAGCCTACATACAAAGGAAGCACAGGTGCTGCAGTAGCGTGTTCTGGTGCTTTCTCGTGATCCTTGTGGTGATTCTGTTTGTATGGCTAAACAGCTGGAGAAGCGAAGCATTCCCAGCCTTCTGAGCAGGAGGAGTATGAGGTGCTATCGCACATTTCAAGGGGAGATTTGCAGTCCTTAATTAAAGGGGGTGTAGATACTGCTTTGAAGGGAAAGGAATCCCCTGCCAAACATCAGGATTTGAATGACGAGGCAGAAGATCAAGAAGACTGTAAGGGCAGATATATTCATTCAGATCAATTTAACATGGTCTTGTCACATATCAGAGACCATTTGGGATTAGCCACCCCAGTCTTGGCTGAAGATGACTTTTTGGCAAAATATAATGCTTCTACTTCTGACTGCTTGTCCTTTCATGACGTCATTCAGAATATGCTGCATAAAGAGTGGAGACATATTAATAAAGCAGCTATTCATCGCTTTCTCCACAAGAGGTACTTGTTGGAGGGTTTTGAAGAGCAGTTCCCTCAGACCCCAAAGGTTAATACCATTCTGGTGTTCATGTCCTCCTCGCCCACTTTGGCCTCTGAAGACGCAGTCCTCTCTGACCCAGCAGATAAGGTGGAATCTGCTTTGAAGCGTGTTTATGCTGCCTCTCACTATGGCATCCAGACAAGTACATAGGTGGCATATGACATGCAGGCTCTCCTGAAGAATTTTCATGCATTTTTTGACTGCCTCCAGGCTCAAGAGGATCCTAGAGACCAATTGGCCAAAATGGAATTGTAAGCTCAATTTTTGTTGAACGCTGTTTTTGACAGTCTCTGGGCCTCAGACAGTCCTTGTGCTTGAAGTCTTGAAAGCTTCACGCATGCCAACGCTCCTTGACTTGTAAACTGTCTTATCTGGGCCAAAAACTATCTGGTCCAGAACTCAATGACATGGTTGAGAAGGCTGAAGAGGAGAAAAGTATCCTGTGCTTTTTTAAACAAGGGGTGGATAAAAAAGAGTTGGGTTTCAGAAGAGGGGTTTTTCAGTCTACTGATTGCTGCCCCTTTCGAGGGCTGGCTTGTGGTCAGGGTGTCGCCTTCTATACTAGCAGCCCGACTGTCAGGAGTATCTACTACTGGACAGTTGGATTCCTCAGGAGCAGAAGTTAGTCCCAACGACCCTCCACCAATACCCACACTGACCTTCTGACTATTACTAGTGTGAAATATCAGCAGGGATGGAAGGGGAAGTGGATAGAAAAATATGAGAGACTGCCTTGTGAGGGAGTCTTCGCTGCTATACTTCGTTTTTGCCTGATGTTATAAATGACAGCTACCTGTAAGGGAAGACAAACACAAACATGCAAATCACATTTCAATTCATATTCTAATGTTACTAACCTCTATTTCTATTACATGTACATCAATATTCCATACACCTATAGAGCAAGACTTGCGCTCCTCTCTTTTAAATAAACTCTGTCGCAAACAGAATAGGATTTAGAATTTTCCTAAATTAGTATATGATTTTAACACTACGACAGTATGCCAGTGTAGCAGTTGTAGTATTTGATTGAGTGAGTGGATATAGTTTCATAGTGGAGAAGTCTATCGTTTTTCGTAGTTGTGCTCCAAATAACATGTGAATAGATGTTTAAATTGGAGAATGAACAAGGTTCATGTATTTTCGATTATTCACAATATATTAACTGAGTCGTGGCAATTCTCTGAGAAAAGTTTCTCGTAATGTAGAAAGTCTTGAATTTTCCTAGAACTTACTGCCATTTGAAAAGGTATCTCTTATCTGACCTGTACAAAGAAGTTAAATGTGGAGCTAGCACTCGAACACCCTTTGAACTATGAGTGCTGCAGAGAACTGAAATACTTGCTGCACGATGAAGAAGAGACACTACTCCATGATGCATGAGCTGCTTTCAAAGACCAGGCCGAGTATTGTCCTTAATGACGAGCAATCTTTTGTGAGGTAAATATGAGTCCTGAAGAGAAGCTACCAGCGCCTCAGGAGTCCAGTTGAAGTGTGCCACCTTCCTTGACGAGCGCTTACATGTTGAGCTGAGATTTGAGTTTGAAGGAGAACACTAGACGGGTAACCTTTCAGGAAAGTCTGCCATTTTGGAGATCTAGAAGTCAGAGCATGTAGCAAACACGCAGATGATGGCCTTCAACAACAGTTTTGTGGATGGCTTACCATGCCGCCAATGTGGATATCGCCAAGCTCTTGTCAATCACTGGCATTTTGGTCTTTGTTTCTGCTACTGAATTCCTGACACCGACCCTCTTCCTTCAGTGCCCCTGCTGTCCAGCACTAACAATGACTATATGGCAGTAGGAGGTTGACTCAGGGATTTTCTTCCACAATGGAAGCAAGAGGTAACAGATGCCTGGGTCCTTTTTGTAGTTTCTCCAAAGGAACCTATGCAGTTACAAAGTTTCACAATGGGCATTGATCTGCTCTTGAAGAAACATGCAATAGTCCCCGTGCTAGTGGGCCAGCAGGGTTTGGGGTTCTACTCAACCCTGTTTTTAGTTCCAAACCAAGGCGGTTTGTTTCTGCCAATCCTAATTCTCCGGTCCTCTGTTGGTGGAGCATTTTCAGATGGTGTCTCTTCAAGCAATCATTCCTCTCCTAATGAAGGGAAGCTTTTTGGCCACACCGGATCTCCAAGACGCCTACTTTCACATGCTGGTGCATGTGGAAAGTCAGTTGTTCCTGAGGTTCACGGTCTTCGGCCAGAACTTCAATTTTTGAGTCCTCCCGTTTGGCGTGGTTACCTGTCCCTAGAGTTTCACAAAGGTATTGGATTCCTTTTTTGCTTTCTTCCATTTGAAAGGTGTTGTCCTTTATCCTTATCTGGATGATTGCTTATTGACTGCTCCATCTTTCTTAAAGGCACAACAAGATGTGGAGTTAGTGCTCGAAGCCTTGAGCGACTTTGGTCTTCTGGGGAATCTTCTGAAATCTCACCTTACTACTTCCCAGATGAAGACGCTTATTGGAGCTCATCTGGATACTAACATGCTGCATTTCATCAGGACGACAGCATCATTCTCTCCAGATCAGGGAGAAGGACTTGAAGAACTGTGTGAACAAGTCAACAAGGTACTGGTCGAGAGTGCAAGGACTGTTGGCCACTATCAATCACTGCTGTGGTCCCCTGGGCGAGGTTTCATTTAAAGCACATTGTAAATCATATCCTCAATAACTGGAATCCCAGCTTCAGGGACTATGGCTCATGATCCCTTTCTCAGATCAGGTTTCTCCGGATCTGTTGTGGTGGTCGGTCCAGGACGATCTGTTGAAAGGGGTCCTGTTTCAGCTTCCACCCCCCCAGTTCTCTTCATGACAGATGCCGACAAGTGGGGTTGGGTTGCTGTGTTGAATGAAATGGAGAGGTGGGCTCCTTCGTCTCCAAGGGAGAGTCAGCAGTCATCAAATTGGAGGGAACGCATGCCAGTGATGAGGGCCTTGAATGTTTTTCAGGAGCACTTGAAGAGTCAGAATATTATGGTCTGGACAGAAAAAGTCGCAAGAGCTTTCCTGAACAGGCCGGGGGACACACGGTGCAGGTCCCTCAATCAGGTTGCATACCAGATTTGTACATGGGCAGAGGAGAATGTTATGGATCTGAGGACACTGTACATCCTGAGAGAGATGAATTTCTTGGCAGACATTCTCAGCAGGAACTTACCATCCTCAGTGATGTCCCTCTTGGCTTTGCCTCTGTTCCTCCGGATGTGTCAGCGGTTCAGGGTTCCTTGACTGGGTCTGGTTGCTTCTCTGGGCAATACTCAGTCTCATAATTTTGCACAGAACTTCAGTCTCCTCTAGCCTGGGTGCTGGATGCTCAGTCAGTCCCATGGCCACAAGGGTTGCTGTATGCTTTTCCTCCAATTCCACTTCTGCACAAGGTGCTTCATAAGGTTCATAGTGGAACAGGCTCATGTGGCCCTCATTGCACCTTATTAGCCTTGCCGTCATTGGTTTCCCCTCCATCTGTCACTGGCCAGGGTCAGGTTTTTGTTCTTTTTCGCAGCCAATCTCCTCTGCAGTTTCCACTACTGTCATGGCCTCTCGGTTGTGTCTGATGGCTTGGCTATGGACCAGGTAGGTTTGGTTCAGTTGGGATGTTCATCCCAAGTTGCTTTGGAGATTCAATCTTCTCATAAGCAATCTACCCTGAAATCCTATAAGAAGCAGTGGGGTCTTTCTCTAACTGGTGCAGCGATCAATATGAGGATCCTGCTTGTATTGATCCCTTTAAGACCTCTGATTTTTTGTGAGTTGGGTTTCTAAAAGGCTTAACCCCTAGCACTCTTTCTGCTCAGTGGGCTGCTATTCAGGCCTTTCGCTCTTTTTCTGATTACTTCTCTACCTTGTCTCCCCTGGTGTTGAGGTTACTCCAGAGTTTCAGGTTGAAAAGGTCCCCTGTCCACAGATGGTTCCTTCTTGGGACCTGTCCATTGTTTTGTGAGGTTTGCAGGGTGCCCCGTTTGAGCCTTTGGAAGATGCAGAGTTGATCTGGTTGTCTGCTAAGGTGGTATTACTGGTGGCATTTACCTCGGCCAGAAATTTGGGGGAGTTGTGGCCACTTCTGTCAGTTTTTCCTTACTTGAAGTTTTTCCCGGATCAGGTGGTTTTCAGGTTGGACCATAAGTTTGTCCCTAAGGTTTCTTCACCTTTTCATTTTGCCCAGGAAGTTGTTCTGTCTGTTTTTGTCTGATTCCTCCTCTTCCCTTCCCTCTACCCTTGATGTCAGGAGAGCTCTTTTGATCTATTTGGAACGTACCAAACGGTTCCGGTTTCCTCAGTCTTCTTCTGTTTCTAAAGGACAAAAAGTTTCCACACAGACTTTTAGTAAATGGGTTAGGCAGGCTGTTGTCCGTGCTTATGCTGCTGTTGGGGAGTCTCTCCCTGAGGATGTCCAGGGGTGGTCAACCAAGGTGGTGTCCACTTCCTGGGCAGTGGCTGTGGAGGGTTCCTTCTTGGAAATTTGCTGAGCGGCCACCTGGTCACCCCGCATACGTTCCTTACTCACTATTGTCTCTCTGTTTTGTGAGGATCTTGATGGCCACTTTAGTTCACCTGTTTTGTCTGCTGTTAAGTGATTCTTCTTCCGTTTCTGCTTAATAAACATATTTTGCAAACTGCTTTTTGGCGCAACCGTGTTTTCCTTGAGCTTGGTTACTTTCTCATGGGCCAGGACTGGGACGAGGAGGCCCCATGAGGGGGTAAGTTTTTTGTTACTTACCGTAATCTTCATTACCCCGATTAGGGGTTCTCCTTGTCCCAGACCTCTTCCTTCCATCCCTCCCTGTTGCACCTTGTCTGGCATGGCTTAGTAACATAACAGAAGGAGGCAGGGTAGGAGTCATTTTATCAATAAATAAAAAATAAAAAAAATTATATATATATGTATACATATATATATATATAGATATATATATATATATCTATATATATATATATTATAATAGAAGAAGAACTTCAATGCTACTCCTGCCGCGGGGAGAGCCAAACCCCTCAGGGGTTAGGACTGTGACGAGGAGGACCCCAATCACGGTAATGAAGATTACCAGTAAGAAACTTTCCCTAATAACAGCCATTGTTTTCAGTACTATGAGGTTTGAATAGCTAAGTAGATTAGTGGCCTTCACTGAGCACTTCGGGGGCCATCCAGCTGTTTTAAGGCCATTTGGACATCTTATCAGTGTACAAAGGGGGTAATTACTCATATTTTATCTTGTCACATGGACCTGCTAATTGGTTTTACCTGTAATACAATGTCACACAAGACTGTGGAATATCACATGTTCATATTAAAACCAGGAATATCACACAAATAAGCGTAGTGTTTAGTTCCATATTGAGAACTCCCTGGATAGGGATTCTTGGAATGTTATTTGGGTTCAAGCTGGTTGGTTGTCCTGTTGCCAGCTTGTCCCTCTCCTGTGTTGATGTAGGTCACAGAGAGTTGGAATAAGTAATGTTACTTATCACTGATTCTCAAAGCAGAAAACAGAAGAGATTCAAAAAATCTCAAGGGTGCCCCTTCAGAGGCGTATTACAGAGCAACCAGCCAATCAGAATGGGTACAAAATCACTTCAATTTTTGTCCCTGCCAGGCATGCAAGGAGGATATGTGGACTGAAAAGTTTGGGGGTGTTAGGAAGACTCTCACAGCCAAAAAGAACATAATGAGGACTCCCGTTGATCAAACAACATTACCCTTTTACCAGTGGCACAAATCCCATTGACATGAGATGGCACAAAACATTGCACATGAGAAGTCATTCCAACTGCAACATGGACAGAGTGATTTACATGATCACATGCTGATGCAAAGTCTGCTATAGAGGCATGATGAAAGCCCGCATTTGCATATGAGAACACAGGATCAATATCAGGTAGCGATGCAACATGACTGGAATGATGGCACAGTTTTTGGAATTTAGGCACAGTGGGCAGCCATAGAGAAGATCCATAAACACTATGACTGTACCCCTTCATGGAAACAATTATTAATTAATGAACGGAGACGGTTGTCGAATCCATGGTTTTAATGTTGAAATACAGTGCTTACAGGTGGGGGCACCATGATCATATACCCAAACATTCTGTGTTACCCCCGTCTTTTGTGCCCATCGTTCCCACTAAAAAAATGTTGGACAGATGTGAGGCAAATAACAATGATTAAACATCCCCCCTAGGTTGGCAGCCTTCAACTTCTTATGAAATGCACACACCATATCTTAGTAGGTACTTCAGAGTGGTCACCCTATCCAGATTACCATTTTAGCAGTCCCAGAGTGCACTATTCTTCCCATTCTCATGAGGTCTGAACTTCTCGCTCTATGAGAGGAGCTTGGTATCCCATCCTAGATGTGTGGCTACCTGTGGGCTACACGCATACGGAACCGTTTGGCATCTGGTTCTCCCTCTCTGTTCCCGCCGCCAGCCTGTCTACCTGAACAAAGGGACAGGCCCACTTGTGTGGTTGCTAATCGCCCATCAGAGATGGCTTCTCCTTTGAAGCTCTCCTTCTGTGCAAACACCCAGTATGACTTCCTGCGAAGCGGTGGTAACACCTCCGTGTGCAGCAGGCCCTTATTGTTCTAAGGCTGGGGAGTCAGTCAGATGACTCATCAGGAGGGCAGAAGGCTGTCTGGTGGCTATCAACTGAGAGTGGCCACTGGAAGAACTGGGCAACAGAGACAAATGTATAAAAATTGCTATTTCTTAACAGTGATATAAAATTTAGCTTGGGTTTAATGCCTTCATTAATTTGATACCTTGAAGTACCCATTTCGGTGGTCCCATTCAGAGGTTAGCACAGCTGAAGGGTCATTGT
The DNA here is from genome assembly GCF_031143425.1 of Pleurodeles waltl. NCBI lineage: Eukaryota > Metazoa > Chordata > Amphibia > Caudata > Salamandridae > Pleurodeles > Pleurodeles waltl. Next base: position 426,159,861 of record NC_090445.1, on the reverse strand, counting down.
GTTACTCTGTACTAACTCTGTACTAGCCAATGAGGCCACCAAGTTATCCACAGTAAACATGACAATTTGGGGTTTTTGCTGATAGGACATTAGAAAATGTCCTTAATAATGTACAGCTCCCTGCCTTAGGGCTTGATAGGTGTTCCCTAAGAGAGACTTACTTATATTGTTAAGGAAAGTGTGGGCTTTGCCATTGGTTTTAATAGCAAAAATCGAACTAGCAGTTTAAAAATGCTCTTCCAGGATGCAGTGGTAGGCTGAGAGTCATTTTGTAGTTTCTCACACTCGGGTGGCACAATCAGTGCTGCAGCCCTGAGTGGACACTTGAACCTAAATGCTCTAGGTACCTTTGTACTATATACTAGGGGCTTACAAGTAAGTTAACTTATATCAATTGGGGTAACCAATTCAACATATGGGTTGTAAGGGTTAGAACACTGGAACTAAGATCTGGTTAGCAGGCCTCTGTGCACTCTGACTCACAAAAAGAGGCATTTCCTTACAAGCAGGAACCCGCCATCCTCCAGCAGACACCAAAGGCAAAAGACATAGGGATTCTGAGCAGGTGTTAACCTGTGAAATCTAATATAGAGAGAAATAGCAGTTAATTGTTGGAGAGCTATGTGGAGACTCACAAATTTAAAAAGTTGGATGATGACAAGCACTGTGATTTATTTGGGGTGTACTGTACTAAGATTTATCCGCCATCAGGCTATATTTGAGTGATGGAGTAAAAAATATTGAAATCTAAAAGTGCACATATGAGTACTTTCATGTGTGGTGCTGTTTTAGCCCTAAACAGCCCTGTGAGGAAAAAGACAAAGAACGTGCTAAGAACACAGACTTGTGCTGTGTATTCTTGAAAATTTTAAATTGCTTTTTTCTCCATCCTTAACTGTTTAAATTGAATTCTTGGTTTCTGTGCAATTTGTACCGCCTGTACTGTGTCAAGGCTTGTGTTTTAAAAGATAAAAAGGCAAACTAAATCTCGGAGGTTAAACAGTTTGTGCTTAAGAGACTTCTTAATCTGCTTTATGGTTTAATCTGTATTTAAAAGGTGAATGGAGCACTCGTTTTTAGCAAGAAGGTATTTTAAGTGCGCAAAAAGCAGTATTTGTAGTGGGGCTTTAGATTTGGGCCTTGTCTGCAAGGTTTACCAGGATCTCCCAAGTGTGGATTGAGTCTGTCTGTATCCAAGGAGATTCTGACATTAAGAGCAGCTCCTTGCCCACCAGCCTATGCTGAAGGTCACATGCCCTTTTAATAACTGTCTTACTGGTTGATGTATCTGGTCTCTGGTTTTTTGTTAGGGCTAGGGTTTCCATTGGAGTTAAGCCTTAGGATTAGAGTTCTGATTGGCTTCTAGGCCTGGTATTCTGATTGGTTCCTGGGGCTAGGGTTTTGATTAGACAGTGGGCTTAGCGTTTAACTTTGGATTGATTGGTAGAGCTAAGGCTGTGACTGGTTGAAAGGGCCAGGTCTCCCATTGGTTCTAGGGCTTATGGCTAGGAATCTGATTGTTTATGGTTAGTGCTAGGGTTCCCATTGCTCAAAGGTGTCATTTGACCTCGGTTATTTAACCTTAGGGCTCAGGGTGTCTCAGCCCAGGCGTTGAGCCTAAGGATGGAGAGGACAAGGGATGTTGCCTGTTTGGGCAACTTCGGGCCTAGGGCGAGAAATGCTAACATTTTTACCTTTCACCAGCCACCACCTTAACTCATCAAGACCCCACAACAGAACACACTCTCAACAAATGCAGCTACTTGTTTACTGCAAACAATCCCTATCTACTTCAACACCCACTACAAAACCCCACAAACCACAACTATACAACCTTCTACCCCATCTACCACACAATGGCACCTTCACTCTCACAAAAAACACCACCCTGTTATATATCACTAACAAATCCATCCATTATCAACACAACACAAAGCTACATTACACATAACTTTAATGCATCCAGACACTCACTCCCTGTTCATACAAAACACAAGCTGTACCCTCTATTTGCTCCTAACAGCCCCCTTTCTGTCACCACCAAACGTATACTCAGCCTTCCATCATATCATCCACCATGACCCTCCTCTTCTTTTTACCAAAAACACACAACCAAGCAACCCTTACACTCCAATCCACCACACACACTACCTCTTCCAGTTGTCAAATCAAACATTCATAACTCTTATCCATCCCCTCTCACACACCACATACACTCTTCTTCAAAACACAGCACCTCTCCTTTTACCATTCAACTTCCACTCACCAACAGTACAAATCAGAAAACCACTACATAAATATCTCCTCCCAGTACCACACAGAAACAGAACGTAACATACACCAACACACCAAAATCTCATGCACACAATTTCATAATATATTTCCACCACAAATTAGAAACATACACCCACTCCCACCCCCCTGACTACACAAGTAAGACATTTTCTCTCCTCACCATCACCTAACACAAATTCGCCAACACAACAACTCTCATTTACCCGGCTTTCATCCATTGCACAATTTAGAGTCTTTAAACATGATTGCATGCTCCACCACCACCCCAACCCATACACCATCCACCCTAAACAGGCGCAAATAGAATAAACATGCCACTCTTCACAACTTTGCATCCCCATGTCTATTAAAGAACAAGGCTATTCTACAAAAACAGCACAGCTCACCAACTTACCATTTCCACCATCTACATAGGCAGCCCCTCAAAGTGCCTTCTAAGCCTGCAGGATGAGGAATACAGTAGAGAAAAACAAAACTTTTGCTATCCTCATAAGGCTAATACCAGCACTAATGACACATCTTCTCACCCTTCTAAAAAACAAAATCACACCACCACCAAGACACAATCTCTAAACTGTCTACTAATAAATGCGTAATCAAGCACTACATCTAAAACCCACTCATTGACACGCAACCGGACTTACTCTCCATAACTAAATCATGGTTGGGTGATGACACAGCCCCAGTATTGCATGAAGCCATTCCTCCAGGCTATCAAACTATCACACAAAATGATACAGGCAAAAAAGGAGGTGGGTTAGGTGTTATATTCAAGCAAATAATAAGTCTCACCAAAGCTGGCAACGTTTCCATACAATGTTGTGAGGCCATCATCACCAGATGAAACCAACACCAACTTCCTCCTGTAACTTCCTTTACAGACCATCACCTTGCAATGCAAATTTCACAGACTCATTTCCACCCAGTTACAAATCTTACAATACTTCACTCCAACCTATGCATTTTTGGTGACCTAAACATTTAATGTGACAGACCCAATATGCCCCATTCAAAAACCATCATCACTGGCCTAGTTACAATAAAACTACATTAGATCTTACACAAACCCACACACATTGCTGGACCTAGATATCATTCTTTCTAATCCAGAACTAGTTAGCTAGTTACCTTTCAAAGGGTTACTCTAGCTAGTCACATAGTCAGACCACCATGTGTTAGCTTTCCACACACCTAAGACAATCTTACGTGTATCACCAATCGACCATGGAACAAATTCAATTTTGAATACTTAAAAAACACAACTAATGTCCAAAACAGAATCTGGTTAAAAGCTTTAAGTGGCCACACTAAGCTTTTGATATCCTAATACTACAAAGAACAACAAAACAGAAAGAGAAAACAAGCACTAAAAGAGATAAAAGAGCAAATTAGAAAGTTGCATCACACCAGGCTCAAAACAAACAGCAATCAAGACAAACTTCACTTATAGAAACTTAATAGAATATACAAGTCAACAATCAAAAAAGCTAAACAGGATACTGTTCAGGCAGACTTCAAAAGGGTAAATGTGCAAATAAAGAATTTAATACATTTCTTACTGAATTTTGTAAACCTAAATGCACAGAAGGAACCCATCACACTAATCAAGAATTCACTGACAAACTGGCAAAGCATTAAACAACCAAAGCAGACATTTTGGATTCCTACTTAAAACCCAGGAAAATCACCAGCACCAACCTATCTCCAAAAATCCCCTCTAAGAGTAGGATAACCCACCCTCTGCAGTCCTTCAAACAAATATCACAAAGTTAATTTATGGATGTGGTCAAGGCAAGCAGGCCTGACGACTGTCCTTCTGACTTTTGTCCACCACAAATCTTCAAGAACATTCTTTTAACTACCTCTGCTGCCACAACAGTAAGAAGAATCATCAATAATTTTTTAACTATGAGAATGTTTCCTGAAGACCTAAAAAAGGCATATATATGCCCATTATTAAAGAAAAAAAACCTGGATCTGCATGACCCCAACAACTACAGGTAAACTGATAGAAAGAGCAGCATTCACCCAGATATCACAATTCATTGAAGATAACTCAATACTTTCAGACTACCAGACAGAATTCCACCCATGAAGAGGCACAGATTCGGCCCTCATCCCCATCTGAGAAGACCTTAAAAACAAAGTAGACCATAACTACTTCTTTTGGACCTCTCTGCTGCCTTCAACACAGTTAAAATGTAAAGGTAAACTACGCACTTGTATAGCGCACTACTCACCCGTTAGGGTCTCAAGGGACTGTACGCATACCGCTGTGCAACCCCTCCTGGCTTTTCCCTGTGAGGCACCCACTCCTGGGTAATTCCCAGGGTGAAGCCAGGCATCCAAGCACTGTCAGGGATGTTGTGGAGATTAAGCAAGATATTGCCCAGAGTGGGACCCATTAATTAGATTAGGCACTGAGGCGAGAATTATCAGGTCCAAGGGAATTGAGCCCAAAACTTGCCAAGGCAGGATTTGAACCGTGGCCCCGAGCCAGATCTCTGCATCAGGGTCAGCCGCTTTAACCATTGTGCCACACTTCTCCACATAAGGTAACCATGACACTGTAATACAAAGAATCTCTGAAGCCAGCAGAGAGGGGACTGGCTCTCAACTGAATATCATCCTAGCTTCAAAACAGAACATATGTCATCTATACTCCCCCCTTCTCATTCAAACCATACTTTACAAAAGCCTCAAGACTATCATCTCACCCATGCTTTTCAAAATCTACAAGACATCCTTACCGACAATGATCAATGAATTTCAGCTCACATGTTATAACTATGCAAATGACACACAAATACTCCTTAAACTGAAAAAACCCAAAGACATAGAAAACTCAAAAAACTTCAGTTGTTTCAGAGCCATTGCTCAGTGGATGACATGGAGCCACCTCAAACTGAATGCTTCAAAAAACTTAAATACTAACATGTGCGATTGGAAACATTTTGAGACACTCTGAGCCCTGCCTGATGGTCTGGACCACCTCCTAAAGTATCTAAGAAAGTAAGAAATCTTGGAATTACCAAGGCCTCCAAGTTATGAATGAATGCCCAAGTGGACAAATTAGAAAGATCAAGCTTCATTACTGTGAAAACTCTGCAACACATCCTCCCCCACCTGGGATTTCCACACAAGGATCAGGCTACTATCTCTCTTGTTGTCATGACCACACAAACTTGCCAAGTCTAATCAAAGAAGTGCATGAGAAAAGCAAAGAGATATCCTCAGTGGAGACAGCAAAGCCCAAACCGGAAGAAGGTTTGCAGAGTAATCTTGCGCTTATTTCAAAGGAAGAATCAAGAAGAGAAGATCCAAGATGGCCGCTGTGAGTCCTGAAGGTTAGTTACAGTTCTAGTCTTGCAATCAGTTGGTTGCTAGGTTACGAGCTCTCCAGCTGGAAGCCTTGCACTTCAACTGAGGTCTGACAGGAATCAGCTGTGTGGAGAGAGAGCACGCTTCCGAACAGAAACTCCTGTGAGGTAAAATTACATTTGAAGATTATATTACAGAAAACGGATAAATATTGTCAAGGTTTATTCGAAGAGTTTGATAGTAGACCTTTCCCGTGGAAGTCGGCAAGGCTACAGAGTTAATGGATGAATTAACCTTATGTTTACAAGGTTCTTGTTTAAGATATTAAAGTCAAAGAAAAAACGAACTTTAAAACAGCAAGTATCTACAAATGTCAAGGTTATAAACAAAGGCCAAGTTTAACCCCTTCGCTGCCAGGCCTTTTCCCCCTCCTGTGCCAGGCCTTTTTTTGCCTATTTGGGGCAGTTCGCACTTAGGCCCTCATAACTTTTTGTCCACATAAGCTAACCAAGCCAAATTTGCGTCCTTTTTTTCCAACATCCTAGGGATTCTAGAGGTACCCAGACTTTGTGGGTTCCCCTGAAGGAGGCCAAGAAATTGGCCAAAATACAGGGAAAATTTCGTTTTTTTCAAAACAATTGGAAAAAGTGGCTGCAGAAGAAGGCTTGTGGTTTGTCCCCTGAAAATGGCATCAACAAAGGGTTTGCAGTGCTAAACTCAGCAGCTTCCCAGCTTTCAGGAACAGGCAGACTTGAATCAGAAAACCAAATTTTTCAACACAATTTTGCCATTTTACTGGGACATACCCCATTTTTGCAATTTTTTGTACTTTCAGCCTCCTTCCAGTCAGTGACAGAAATGGGCATGAAACCAATGCTGGATCCCAGAAACCTAAACATTTCTGAAAAGTAGACAGAATTCTGAATTCAGCAAGGGGTCATTTGTGTAGATCCTACAGGGGTTTCCTACAGAAAATAACAACTGAAAAAGAAAAATATTGAAATTGAGGTGAAAAAAACATAAATGTTTCTCTACGTTTTACTCTGTAACTTTTCCCTGCAATGTCAGATTATCGAAAGCAATATACCGTTACGTCTGCTGGACTCCTCTGGTTGCGGGGATATATAGGGCTTGTAGGTTCATCAAGAACCCAAGGAACCCAGAGCCAATAAATGGGCTGCACCCTGCAGTGCGTTTTCATTCTATACCGGGTATACAGCAATTCATTTGCTGAAATATAAAGAGTAAAAAAAATTGCTCTCAAGAAAACCTTTGTATTTCCAAAAAGGGCACAAGATAAGGTGTTGAGGAGCAGTGGTTATTTGCACATCTCTGAATACCGGGGTGACCATACTAGCATGTGAATTACAGGGCATTTCTCAAATAGATGTCTTTTTTACACACTCTCCTATATATGGAAGGAAAAACTTTAGAGAAAGACAAGGGGCAATAACACTTGTTTTGCTAATCTATGTTCCCCCAAGTCTCCCGATAAAAATGATACCTCACTTGTGTGGGTAGGCCTAGCGCCCGCGACAGGAAACACCCCAAAGCGCAACGTGGACACATCCAAATTTTTGAAAGAAAACAGAGGTGTTTTTTGCGATGCCTACCTGTAGATTTTGCCCTCTAGCTCAACCGGCACCTAGGGAAACCTACCAAACCTGTGCATTTCTGAAAACTATAGACCTAGGGGAATCCAAGGAGGGGTGACTTGTGGGGCTCGGATCAGGTTCTGTTACCCAGAATCCTTTGCAAACCTCAAAATTTGGCTAAAAAAACACATGTTCCTCACATTTCTGTGGCAGAAAGTTCTGGAATCTGAGAGGAGCCACAAATTTCCTTCCACCCAGCGTTCCCCCAAGTCTCCCGATAAAAATTATACCTCACTTGTGTGGGTAGGCCTAGTGCCTGCGACAGGAAACGCCCCAAAGCGCAACGTGGACACATCCAATTTTTTGAAAGAAAACAGAGGTGTTTTTTGCGAAGTGCCTACCTGTAGATTTTGGCCTCTAGCTCAGCCGGCACCTAGGGAAACCTACCAAACCTGTGCATTTCTGAAAACTATAGACCTAGGGGAATCCAAGGAGGGGTGACTTGTGGGGCTCGGACCAGGTTCTGTTACCAGGAATCCTTTGCAAACCTCAAAATTTGGCTAAAAAAACACACGTTCCTCACATTTCTGTGGCAGAAAGTTCTGGAATCTGAGAGGAGCCACAAATTTCCTTCCACCCAGCGTTCCCCCAAGTCTCCCGATAAAAATGATACCTCACTTGTGTGGGTAGGCCTAGCGCCCGTGACAGGAAACGCCCCAAAGCGCAACGTGGACACATCCAAATTTTTGGAAGTAAACAGCGGTGTTTTTTGCGAAGTGCCTACCTGTAGATTTTAGCCTCTAGCTCAGCCGGCACCTAGGGAAACCTACCAAACCTGTGCATTTCTGAAAACTAGAGACCTAGGGGAATCCAAGATGGGGTGACTTGCGGGGCTCGGACCAGGTTCTGTTACCCAGAATCCTTTGCAAACCTCAAAATTTGGCTAAAAAAACACATGTTCCTCACATTTCTGTGGCAGAAAGTTCTGGAATCTGAGAGGAGCCACAAATTTCCTTCCAACCAGCGTTCCCCCAAGTCTCCCGATAAAAATGATACCTCACTTCTGTGGGTAGGCCTAGCGCCCACAAAATGAAATGGCCCAAAACACAACGTGGACACAACATATTTTTTCACAGAAAACAGAGGTGTTTTTTGCAAAGTGCCTACCTGTGGAGTTTGGCCTCTAGCTCAGCCGGCCCGGGGGGGGGGGCAGAAATGCCCTAAAATGCCCCCCCAGACCCCCCCCTGCCCGGGAACGACCCTTGCCTACGGGGTCGCTCCCCCTGCGTGACATTGGCGCCAAAAAACAGATCCCCGGTGCCTAGTGGTTTCTGCCCCCTTGGGGGCAGATTGACCTAAAATCGGCCAAACTGCCCCCAAGGGGGGCAGAAATGGCCTAAATACAATTTGCCCCCCAGGGGAGCGACCCTTGCCTGATGGGTCGCTCCCCATCTCTAAAAAAACAAACAAACAAAAAAAAAACACAATTTTTTTTTTCCCCTGGCGCCTAGACGGTTCTGCCCCCAGGGGGGGCAGAAATGGCCTAAAATAAATTTGCCCCTGAACCCCCACCCCCCTCTTGAGCGACCCTTGCCTACGGGGTCGCTCCCCCTGTGTGACATTGGCGCCAAAAAACAAATCCCCGGTGCCTAGTGGTTTCTGCCCCCTTGGGGCAGATTGACCTAAAATCGGCCAATCTGCCCCCAAGGGGGGCAGAAATGGTCTAAATACAATTTGCCCCCCAGGGGAGCGACTCTTGCCTGATGGGTCGCTTCCCATCTCTAAAAAAACAAACAAACAAAAAAAAAAACACAAAAAAAATAAAATCCCCTGGCGCCTAGAGGTTTCTGCCCCCCCCTGGGGGCAGATCGGCCTAATAATAGGCCGATCTGGCCTAAAATAAATTTGCCCCCCAAACCCCCCAGGAGCGACCTTTGCCTACGGGGTCGCTCCCCATGCGTGACATTGGCACCAAAAAACAAATCCCAGGTGCCTAGTGGGGGCAGATTGACCTAAAATCGGCCAATCTGCCCCCAAGGGGGGCAGAAATGGCCTAAATACAATTTTCCCCCCAGGGGAGCGACCCTTGCCTGATGGGTCGCTCCCCATCTCTAAAAAAACAAACAACAAAAAAAAAAAACACCAACAAAAAAATTTGCCCTGGCGCCTAGAGGTTTCTGCCCCCCCTGGGGGCAGAAATGGCCTAAAATAAATTTGCCCCCCCAACTCCCCCCCCCTCCCAGGGAGAGACCCTTGCCTACGGGGTCGCTCCCCCTGCGTGACATTGCCGCCAAAAAACAAATCCCAGGTGCCTAGTGGTTTCTGCCCCCTTGGGGGCAGATTGACCTAAAATCGGCCAATCTGCCCCCTGGGGGCAGAAATGGCCTAAATTCAATTTGCCCCCCAGGGGAGCAACCCTTGCCTGATGGGTCGCTCCCCATCTCTAAAAAAACAAACAAACAAAAAAAAAAACAAAAAAAAAAATGTCCCCTGGCGCCTAGACGCTTCTGCCCCCAGGGGGGGCAGAAATGGCCTAAAATAAATTTGCCCCTGAACCCCCACCCCCCCCTTGAGCGACCCTTGCCTACGGGGTCGCTCCCCCTGCGTGACATTGGCGCCAAAAAACAAATCCCCGGTGCCTAGTGGTTTCTGCCCCCTTGGGGCAGATTGACCTAAAATCGGCCAATCTGCCCCCAAGGGGGGCAGAAATGGTCTAAATACAATTTGCCCCCCAGGGGAGCGACCCTTGCCTGATGGGTCGCTCCCCATCTCTAAAAAAACAAACAAACAAAAAAAAAACACACAAAAAAAAAAATCCCCTGGCGCCTAGAGGTTTCTGCCCCCCCCTGGGGCAGAAATGGCCTAAAATAAATTTGCCCCCCCAACCCCCCCCCCTCTCCCAGGGAGAGACCCTTGCCTACGGGGTCGCTCCCCCTGCGTGACATTGCCGCCAAAAAACAAATCCCAGGTGCCTAGTGGTTTCTGCCCCCTTGGGGGCAGATTGACCTAAAATCGGCCAATCTGCCCCCTGGGGGCAGAAATGGCCTAAAATAAATTTGCCCCCCCTAGCCCCCACTCCCCCCGAGAGCGACCCTTGCCTACGGGGTCGCTCCCCCTTGCGTGAAATTCATGCAAAGAAAAAACTCCCTGGTGTCTGTCTAGTGGTTTCTACCCCCCTTGGGGGCAGATTGGCCTCATCAAAATAGGGGTCGCTCCCTTTTGTCAGTATCAGGTAAAAAAAAAATCCCTGGTGTCTAGTAGGGTTTCAAAAGCCGGATTGCAAGAAATCCGGCTTTTGAAACCCTCGGAGAGACTTCAAAGGGAAGGAAATACATTTCCTTCCCTTTGAAGCCCCTCCGGGCCTCCCCCACGTGATTGAAAGAGAAATGCTTAGCATTTCTCTTTCAATCGCACTGGAAGCTCTGCTTCCAGCGCGATGGGGGAGGCCCCTGTGACTAATCAGCGCGCGCTCGTGCGCTGACATCACAGGGGGGGTGGGAGGGGTTGGGGGTGGAAGGGGAAGGTCTTCCCCTTCCATCCCCGGCTTGGGGGGGGAGGGGGGTTCACGGGGGGCGCGCTAGCGCTCCCCCAAGTTCCCCTGTGCCATGGATGAGATGATCTCGTCCAAGGCACAGGGGAACTGTAGCCTTGGACGAGATCATCTCGTCCAAGGCACAGAACAGGTCAAAGGAGAAACGAACTGTTAACAAATAAGCATTTACAAATTCAATGGTAATAAACCAAAATAGAGTTTAAAAGAGAAACAAACTTAAATAAACAAGCATTTACAACTACAAGTTATCGACAGATGTCGAAGTAAGGAAGGAGAAACTAACTGTAATAAGCAAGCATTTACAAATACAAGTTATCAACAAATGTCGAAGTAAGAAAGGAGAAACGAACTTTAATAAACAAGCATTTACAAATACAAGTATTGAGAGAAGTCACAATAAGACAGGAGAAATTAAATAACATCAGCTGATTTGAAGAACGCATTATCACCACTATATATATATATGTTTATATATATATATATATATATAGCAACATAAAACCAATCTCTAACAAAGGTTGAGAAGTTCCTCCAGAATCAGTAATAAGCATTTTTTTAAGAAGAGCTATCATTTATAGAGAGAAGCAAGGCTACAGAGAACTCAGGGTGAGTGAAGAAATAATAGAATTAAAGAGAATTAAGCGTTGGGAGTAGAAAGTGAAAAACTGATGTTGTATGTCCCTAGTAATTGCGACTGTGACTCTTGCAGGTGCTGTATCCAATCTTAGATGTGAAGAGGCAGACTGAGTACTGGTGTTCATCATCTCTGTGGCAGTCTCTCTACCATCCCATTCCCCTTTCCCCCTCCGGGGTACTCAGCACGAAGGATTAATATTTGTTGTGAGTAGCTCGGGTCGGGACTGGGGAGTTATCTTCTGCTTCTGAGGAAATCGAATTGAAGTATCCTGACAGATTGAAGTGCCATCACCCTAATTTTTGGGAAAAAACAGATTTCCTCCTGAGCAGAACGGCAGAAGGAATTGATATAAAAGCATTAGACACCGTTTTGGAAGGGTTACAGAAACAATTAAATAACACCATAGAAGAAACAGCCCAAATAAAACAGCGAATAAATGAGTTAGGGAACACCGCCAAATCAAATGAATCTGTGTTTTCACAAATCGCTAGCACCTTCACAGTCTGCAGGTATATCCACTGAAGTAATTCATGCGGTTTCCCCTATTATTCCTTTGGCTCAACCCGAGCGCTTCGGTGGGGATCCAAATAAGGCGCAGATTTTTCTGACCCAATGCTCATTGCATTTTTTATGTAGACCAGTCATTTTTTCCGAAGACCAGTCCAAAGTGGCATTTATATTGTCTTATCTGACAGGAGATGCGCCCGCATGGTCCATGCCAATAATTTCCAGAAATGATCCTGTTTTATATAATTTCCAAAATTTCAAGGAAGAGTTCTTAAGAACATTTGATCGGCGAACTGCAGCTCAAGCCACTGACAATGAACTACTGGAAATCAGGCAAGGTAATAAAGATCTAGTAGCCTATCTGGCTCATTTCAATAAACTCATTGTAAAGACTGCCTGGTCGGAGTCAAAAAGAGCCGCCATATTTTATCGTGGACTGAGAGATGAATTGAAAGATGCCTTAGCACAAGTTCCAAACAGACCCACCGAAATTTCGGAGTTAATTGATCTTTTGTTACAGATTGACCACCGGTTAACTGAACGAAGAGCAGAAAAGAGAAGAGAGTATCGACCATTTCCCCTGAGAATTGATCGTGTAAGAAATGATCATACGAGAGCCGAGAAGGGATAACGATTGAAGAACCAATGCAAATTGGTTCCATCCGAGGTCCTTTATCTAAGGAAGAAAAAGAGAAAAGAAGAGTGAATCAACTATGTTTATATTGCGGTGCATCTGGGCATTTTGTTAAAAATTGTCCCAAGAAACCCAAAGCTCTTCAGTCGGGAAAAGGCCAGCTTCATCAGTAGAGGGAGTTGCCCTGATGAAAGCAGAACCCAAGACAACTCCAGTAGATCAACGAGTGGCGAATACCTTACAAACCGCAGCGCCACATTTGGTACAAACAGTATCAGTTAAGACCCTTGAGAAGGAAATTCAAGGGATCTCAGTTATGATAGACTCTGGAGCTACGGGCAACTTCTGTGATATCAAATACGCTCGTAAAATGGGTATTCGATTTATCAAGAAATCTACTTTGGAAGTAGTAAGAGCTGTGGATGGAACCAATCTTTCTTCAGGACCCATTTCCCATGAGACCGAACCAATTCAGATGCAAGGTTTTGGTGGACATCAGGAGCAGATAATCTTTAATTTTATAGATGCTCCACAATTTCAACTCATTTTGGGTCTGCCCTGGCTTACAGAACATAATCCACAAATTGATTGGAGCAAAAGAACGATCAAGATGAATTCCTCTTACTGCAAAGAGAATTGCTTTCATGATGGAGTGGAAGTGTCCACCAAGTCCCAAGCGGCCTGTTTATCATCACACTCTTCAATGATCTGTGCACTAAAGACAGCAGAAATCCCAAAAGAATATGAGGATTTAGTCGCCGTTTTTGATGAAAAGGAGGCTGAGAAATTGCCACCACATCAACCCTACGACTGCAAAATTGAACTGGAGCCAGGTGCGATATTGCCATGTAGCAGAATATACGCATTGACCGAAGCAGAGAATCAACATTTAAAGGAGTATTTGGATCAATATCTTGCTAATGGTTTTATTCGTCCTTCTGAATCTCCAGTGTCATCCCCACTATTTTTCATACCAAAGAAGGATGGGAGTCTTCGAACTTGCATAGATTATCGAGCCCTCAATCAGGTTACCATCAAGAATCGATACCCACTGCCTTTAGTGTCAGTTTTATTAGATCAAGTAAAGAATGCTAGAATCTACACCAAATTGGACCTGCGAGGAGCATATCATTTGATTCGAGTGGCTTCAGGGGATGAATGGAAAACAGCTTTTCGGACTCGATACGGATTATTTGAATATCAAGTGATGCCTTATGGGTTATGCAATGCTCCCGCTGCCTTCCAGCATTTCGTTAATGATATATTACGAGAATTCCTCGACCGGATTGCCGTGGTTTATATAGATGACATTTTAATCTTTTCCGACAATCTAAAGGAGCACATTTCCCATGTTCGATCCATCCTCACAAGGTTGCAAGAAAACCATCTCTATGTAAAATTGGAGAAGTGTGCATTTCATGTGGAACGAGTTGAGTTCTTAGGATTCATTTTGTCACCAGAAGGAGTTAGTATGGATCCTGCCAAGATAAAGACAGTGCAACATTGGCCCTCTCCTTGCAATGTCAAAGAGATCCAGAGTTTCTTGGGGTTCGCTAATTTTTATCGAAGATTCATATCCAATTTTTCTCAAACAGTTACACCCATTACTCGATTGTTGAAGAAAGGAGTGAAGTTTGAGTGGACAAAAGAAGTTGAAAATGCTTTTTTTATTTTTTGAAGAATTCCTTCGTCTCAGCTCCAATCTTGCTCCACCCCAATCCAGATGAGCCATATTATGTGGAAGCAGATGCTTCAGATGTTGCCATAGGAGGTATCCTTTCCCAGCGTCATAAAGATACAGGTCAATTACATCCAGTGGCCTATTTCTCTCGAAAATTAACACCACCAGAGATAAATTATTCAATTGCGGATAAGGAGCTATTGGCAGTCAAATAAACTTTTCGTGAGTGGAGGCATTACATTTTGGGAGCTAAGTATAAAGTGACCGTTTACACGGACCACCGAAATTTACAGTTTTTAAAATCAGCTCGAACTCTAACAGCTAGACAACTGAGTTGGTCCCTATATTTTGCAGACTTTGATTTTGTTATCACTTTCAGACCAGGAAAAGTAAATGGTAAGGCAGATGCTCTATCTCGAATTGATACCAGTGCAGTTAAAGAGCCTCCAGAAAAAGAATTGATTATTCCACAAGAGAAGTTCATATCTGCCATATTGTATGAAAACTTAACCAAAGAAATTCAAGAAAACTTAAAATTCGAAGGAATGCTGAAGTGGTCCAAAGAAGGCCAAGGAAGAGAAATCAAAAAAGGTTTGCCATACTTTAAAGGTGCACTGTATGTTCCGACTGTGGAGCTGCAAGAAAAGATTCTTAAGCCTTATCATGACGATCAATTGGCTGGACACAAAGGAATTCAAAAGACTCAAAATCTAATACAACGAGAATTTTGGTGGCCAAAAATGAAAACTGAGATAAGACAGAGGGGGTCATTCTGACCCTGGCGGTCATTGACCGCCAGGGCCAACGACCACGGAAGCACCGCCAACAGGCTGGCGGTGCTTCCTGGCCAATTCTGACCGCGGCGGTAAAGCCGCGGTCAGAAAAGGGAAACCGGGGGTTTCCCGCCGGTTTTCCCCTGGCCAAAGGAATCCTCCATGGGGATTCCGACCCCCTTCCCGCCAGCCTGTTCCGCTGGTGGGAACGGGTGTCGTGGGGCCCCCTAACAGGGCCCCAGCAAGATTTTCAGTGTCTGCTTGGCAGACACTGAAAATCGCGACGGGTGCCACTGCACCCGTCGCACCGCAGCAAATCCGCCGGCTCCATTCGGAGCCGGCTTCATCTTTGCTGGGGCTTTCCCTCTGGGCCGGCGGGCGATCTTTTGCAGATTGCCCGCCGGCCCAGCGGGAAAGTCGGAATGCCCCTCGCGGTCATCTGACCGTGGGGCGGTGTTTGGGCGGTTTCCGCCCGGCGGGCGGCGCCCTTCGCCCGCCGGGGTCGGAATGACCCCCAATATGTGTCAACTTGTGACAAATGTCAAAGAGGGAAATCAAATAGAACAGCTTCACAAGGTCTGTTAAGACCTTTGCTCACTGCACCCCATGCCTGGCATACTGTTACTATGGATCTTATAGTGGACCTCCCTAGTAGCCAAGGTTTTAACACTATCCTAGTTTTTGTAGACACTTTCACTAAAATGGCGCATTTCATTCCTTTGAAAGAAATCCCTCGAGCCCCACAGGTTGCACAGTTGTTTACACAACACATAGTACGCGCCCATGGTATCCCAAAAATTCTAGTTTCAGACAGGGGGTCCCAATTTGTTTCTCGCTTTTGGAAGGCCTTCAGTAAAAGATTAGGAATTGATTCTCGTTACTCTACCAGTTACCATCCTGAAACCGATGGGCAAACAGAGAGAGTGAATCAAGAGTTAGAACAGTATTTAAGACTCAATTTATTCGATAAAGAGAAGGAATGGCCCGAGTTGATGTGGGCAGCTGAATTTGCTTACAATAATGCTGTTCATTCCACCACTGGGTTCACCCCTTTTTATCTGAACCATGGTAGACATCCTAATGTAATGTTGGGTAAAGAAGATGATTCAGTGCCTGCAGTAGAAGAGATGGTGAGCGATTTGCAGACCACGTTAGTTAAGGCTAGAAAAAACATCATTCAAGCAAAAGACTCATATAAGACTCAGGCTGATAGAAAAAGAAGAGAGAGACCCATTTATTCGAAAGGAGACAAAGTTTGGTTATCCACTCGTCATTTACGTCTCAAAGGAAATTGCAAATTTCAGCCACGATTTATAGGCCCATTCAAAGTTGACAAGATGATCAATCCAGTGGCAGTTAAATTGCAGTTGCCAGCTCATCTAAAGATACATCCTGTTTTCCATGTCTCCTTGTTAAAGAACAGTCCTCCAAATTTACGTCAAAACTCCCCTCCAATTCCTATCCAGATTAGCTCTGCAGAAGAGTATGAGGTCAATCAAATCTTAGATTCCAAAATCCGTAATGGCCAGCTTTATAATCTAATTGATTGGAAAGGTTATGGTCCAGAGGAACGATCCTGGGAGCCGCACGAGTATGTACATGCTTCAAGATTAGTGAGAAACTTTCATAGAACCTACCCAAGCAAACCTAAATTGGAGAACTGTTCCTTGAGGGGGAGTACTGTCGTGACCACACAAACTTGCCAAGTCAAATCAAAGAAGTGCATGAGAAAAGCAAAGAGATATCCTCAGTGGAGACAGCAAAGCCCAAACTGGAAGAAGGTTTGCAGAGTAATCTTGCGCTTATTTCAAAGGAAGAATCAAGAAGAGAAGATCCAAGATGGCCGCTGTGAGTCCTGAAGGTTAGTTACAGTTCTAGTCTTGCAATCGGTTGGTTGCTAGGTTACGAGCTCTCCAGCTGGAAGCCTTGCACTTCAACTGAGGTCTGACAGGAATCAGCTGTGTGGAGAGAGAGCGCGCTTCAGAACAGAAACTCCTGTGAGGTAAAATTACATTTGAAGATTATATTACAGAAAACGGATAAATATTGTCAAGGTTTATTCGAAGAGTTTGATAGTAGAGCGTTCCTGTGGAAGTCGGCAAGGCTAGAGAGTTAATGTATGAATTAACCTTATGTTTACAAGGTTCTTGTTTAAGATATTAAAGTCAAAGAAAAAACGAACTTTAAAAGAGCAAGTATCTACAAATGTAAAGGTTATAAACAAAGGCCAAGTTTAAAGGAGAAACGAACTGTTAACAAATAAGCATTTACAAATTCAATGGTAATAAACCAAAATAGAGTTTAAAAGAGAAACGAACTTAAATAAACAAGCATTTACAACTACAAGTTATCGACAGATGTCGAAGTAAGGAAGGAGAAACTAACTGTAATAAACAAGCACTTACAAATACAAGTTATCAACAAATGTCGAAGTAAGAAAGGAGAAACAAACTTTAATAAACAAGCATTTACAAATACAAGTATTGACAGAAGTCACAATAAGACAGGAGAAATTAAATAACATCAGCTGATTTGAAGAACGCATTATCACCAACTATATATATATATATATATATATATATAGCAACATAAAACCAATCTCTAACAAAGGTTGAGAAGTTCTTCCAGAATCAGTAATAAGCATTTTTTAAGAAGAGCTATCATTTATAGAGAGAAGCAAGGCTACAGAGAACTCAGGGTGAGTGAAGAAATAATAGAATTAAAGAGAATTAAGTGTTGAGAGTAGAAAGTGAAAAACTGATGTTGTATGTCCCTAGTAATTGCGACTGTGACTCTTGCAGGTGCTGTATCCAATCTTAGATGTGAAGAGGCAGACTGAGTACTGGCGTTCATCATCTCTGTGGCAGTCTCTCTACCATCCCATTCCCCTTTCCCCCTACTCAGCACGAAGGATTAATATTCGTTGTGAATAGCTCGGGTCGGGACTGAGGAGTTATCTTCTGCTTCTGAGGAAATCGAATTGAAGTATCCTGACACTTGTACTGTCTAAACTGGATTGCGCTAACAGCCTCTACCATGGATCAGCTTTATCAACTATGAAAAGACAAAAACAGATTCAGAACTGCTGCCAGACTACTCCTACATGTAAAGTGATAGGCCCACATCTCCCCTGCTTTGAGGGCCCTACATTGGTTACCAGTTGCCCGAAGATCCACTTTCAATCAATCAATCAATAAATTTGTTGAGCGCGCTACTCACCCGGTAGGGTCTCAAGGCGCTGGGGTGGGGGGGTGCTGCTGCTCAGAGAGCCAGGTCTTGAGGTGCTTTCTGAAGGACAGGAGGTCCCAGGTCTTGCGTAGGTTGGTGGGGAAGGAGTCCCAGGTTTTGGCGGCGAGGTGGGAGAAGGACCTGCCGCCGGATGTGGTGCGGTGAATGCGAGGGACTGTTGCGAGGGCGAGGTCGGCGGAGTGGAGCTGGCGTGTCAGGATGTGGAAGTTAAGTCGATCGTTGAGGTAGGCCGGTCCGGTGTCGTGGAGGGCTTTGTGAGCGTGGATTAGGATTTTGAAGACTATTTTTTTGTTGACGGGTAGCCAGTGTAGGGTTCTGAGGTGGGCGGGAATGTGTTCGTGGGAGGTTGAGGATGAGACGTGCTGAGGTGTTCTGGATGCGCTGGAGTATTCACTGGAGCTTGGCTGTAGTTCCCGTATAGAGGGAGTTGCCGTAGTTCAGTCTGCTGCTGATGAGGGCGTGGGTGACCGTTCTTCTGGTTTCTACGGGAATCCACCTGAAGGTCTTGCGGAGCCTACGAAGGGTGTTGAAGCATGAGGACGAGGTGGCATTGACTTGCTTGGTCATGGAGAGAGAAGAGTCTAGAATGAAGCTGAGATTGCGTTTGTGGGTGGTGGGTGTCGGGGGCGGCCCCAGGGTGGCCAGCCATCAGGAGTCATCCCATGCTGACTTGTATGGTCCGAAGATGCTGATCTAGTGTGGAGGTTGTTCTTGGCGGTTGTGGGGTTCCTCGTGAGGGAGAGGATGGTCTGGGTGTTGTCATCGTAGGAAATTATGTTGAGGCCATGGGGTCGGACGATGCTGGCGAGCGGAGCCATGTAGATATTGAAGAGGGTGGGGCTGAGTGATGATCCCTGGGGGACTCGGCATATGGTCTTGGTGGCCTTTGACTGGAACGGGGGGAGGCAAACTCTTTGTGTTCTTTAGGGGAGGAAGGAGGTGAGCCAGTCCAGGGCTTTGTGGTGAATTTTGGCGTTGAAGAGGCGTGTGCGAAGTGTTTGGTGGCATATGGTGTCAAAGGCTCCGGGAAAGTCAAGAAGGATGAGGGCAATTGTTTCACCTTTGTCAAGCCTGGTCCTGATGTCATTGGTGCAGGCGATGAGGGCGGTCTTGGTGCTGTGCTGTGATTTTTGCAGAATACAGACTAGGAGACGTCGAGTAGGCTGTTATCCTCCAGGAAGCGGGAAAGTTGGTTGGTGTTAGAAATGGGGTTTCTGGTTGGCTAGGGTATGCACCTCAGCCAGGCAGAACTTACCCACTCTTGTCAGGGCAAGGGAGTTACACGTCCAAGATAATCCCTGCTCACCCCCTTGGTAGCTTGGCACGAGCAGTCAGGCTTAACCCGGAGGCAATGTGTAAAGTGTTTGCATAACACACACATACATGTGACGCAATATCCCCACCACAAAGGAAACACAACACCAGATTATATGAAAATATACTGTATTGTACACAACGTAATTATCAGACCAACATCACATAACAGTACTATCCTGCTACCTTAGCAGTTGTCAGAACGTTACACATTAGTTACTCTGCAAACTAGCAGTAGTCACACATAACACACAGGTTACTCAGTATTCTGCAACATAAGCAGTAGTCAGGACACACGTTATCACATTTAGCACACTTGTCACCAGAATATCATAAAATGCCCATAATAGGAACATTAGAAAATCTATGGCAAGTTTAAGCAAACATATTAGCAAGTCATGCCCATAAAAGGAACATGTGCACACATATGTAAAAGCATCAGAGTACAGGCAGGTAATATAACACAATTAAGAAAGTCTGTAGAAAGAACTTTAAATCATGATGATATTTGTCCATTAAAAAGTACCTGTTCTGATGCAGAGGCACTTCTAGTGCCTAAAACGAATAAATGGGGCCCCCGGCGCTCCTCTGCGCAAAACGGGGGCCTCCTCACAAATCCGGGAGTGAAGAGGGTAGCACACACCCCCTCCGTACTCCTAACGGGCCCCTCCAGGGGCCCGCGATCACTGGGGGCCCCCCTGGACCTCCACCAGCCCTCTTGAGGGGGGCCCCGGTCGCCCAATACCTTTAGGACGGAGGGGGGCGCCACGCACCCCCTCCGATTCAAGAGCAGGCCCCTCCCGGGACCCGCAAACTTTGTCGGGCCCCCCCGAGCCTTGTCTGGCTCTTCTCAATAGGGGGGAGCCCAGAAAAATTAGTGCCGGCCCACACAAGGGCCAGGCTGGGGACCGGCGGTGCGGGCGAGCCTCCAGCGAGGCCTCGGTCCGCCCGGGAACTCCCAGAGAGCCTCTCCAGGCTCAGCAGGGCAGGGAGAGGCTTCCTGCTCTCCCGGCCGTCTCGGGATTCGTTCCGGCCCACGGCAGGGCCTTCCGGTGCCCCGGGGGGACTCACCAGAGCAGTCCTCGCCCCGGGGGCACCCACAGGAGCACGCTTGCTCCTTCAGATCCAAAAAGGAGTTTTCCTTCGTGCCCTGGGGGCACAGTGCTGAACGCGAACCTCACGCTCAGCTGAGTGTTCTGCCCAGGTTGCGGCGGTGATTTCTTTTTAGTTCAGACGCGCTCCAGGAAGCGCGAGGGCATATTTAAAACCCGGGCTGCAGCGGTGATTTCTTTTTAGTAGAGACGCGCTCCAGGAAGCGCGAGGGTATCATTTAAAACCCGGGCTGCGGCGGTGATTTCCTTCAGTCCAAGAAAAGCGCTTTCAAAGCGCGCTAACACCTCAGCAGCTTCCACCCTTAAAAGAATGCCTTTTTTTTCCTCTTCAAGCATCCTGGGCAAAGATGTAAAAGATCGTTGCAGGGGTCAGGGGCCACAGCACCCTGCCCCTGGGAACAACTACACAAGAAAGAGCACAGGGCTGGTGGGCCCAACTACAGGCCAGCACAAGGGGTGCAGATGGTGGCAGTTCCTCCTAGTGACCAGGCAGGTCACAGGTCAGCACAGCAGCAGCAGTCCATGGCAGTTTCCTGGTGAGTCCATTCATCAGCGTCCTGTGTCCAGTTTCAAGTTCCAAGAATGTTCAAATTGTGGGGAAAATTCCCCTGTACTTATAGTCCTTTTTTACAGTGTTTTACAATGATAGGGAGAGGAGGTTCCAGCCAGTTACAACTGGTTCTGGGAGTGCCCCCTCTCTCCTTTCAGCACAGGCTCCAAACATCAGTGGGGGGTTAACAACCCTATTGTGTGAGGCCAGGGCACAGCCTTTACAAATGTAGGTGTGCCCCGCCTCTCCCTTCTCTCATCCCAGGAAGACTATTCAGCATGCAGATGCACCTTGGTGACACCTCCACCCTCCCTGTGTACAGGCTGTCTGAAAAGTATGCACAAAGCCCCAACTGTCACTCTGCCCAGACGTGGATTGGAGTCAAGCTGCAAAACACCAGAATTATAAGCACAGATAAATGCGCACTTTCTAGAAGTGGCATTTCTGTGATAGTAATAAAAAATACACCCACACCAGTAAGCAGTATTTATTATCACCATCACAATCATACCAAACACGCCTACGCTACCCCTCATAAATCAGACAATACCCTTTACACATAAAGCAGGGCATTTCTAATGCAATCCTATGAGAAGGCAGCACTCACAGCAGTGAGACACCAAGTTAGGCTGTTTGTCACTACCAGGACAGGCCATGCAATATGACACATGTCCTGCCTTTCTACATACATGGCACCCTACCCATAGGTTTAGCTAGGGCGTACTTTAGGGGTGACTAACATGTAGTAAAAGGGGAGTTCTGGGCCTGGCAAGTAAATTTAGATGCCAGGTCCCTGTGGCAGAAAACTGCGCACACAGGCCCTGCGCTAGCAGGCCTGAGACAGGTTTGAAAGTCTACTTCAGTGGGTGGCGCAAGCAGCGCTGCAGGCCCACTAGTAGTATTTAATTTACAGGCCCTGGGTATAGAGATACCACTGTACAAGGGACTTATAGGTAAATTAAATATGCCAATTAGGTATAAGCCAATCATGCCAACTTTAGATGGGAGAGCACCTGCACTTTAGCACTGGTCAGCAGTGATAAAGTGCTCAGAGTCCTAGAGCCAACAGCGAGAGGTCAGAAAAACCAGGAGGAAGGAGGCAAAAAGACTAGGGATGACCATGCGTATGGCCAAAAGTCCAACACAACCCCCTACCAGCCAAAATCCAGGGGAGAACAATCAATACCTTGATGTACTTTCCTGATTGGGGCGATAGAACAAGGACCCAGGCCCACAACAGCAGGGGCATGTTCCAGTTCTACGCCTTCCTGACTCCACTGGGATCTCTCTGTCAATGCGTCCCAGGCAGCCTAGACCAACCCACGGGGATTCTCTAGCTGCCAATGGCCAGAACCAGGCCCTAGGCCATCTAGGAGCCTCTGGTCTCTGAAACCATAATGAGTGGGGGGCGGTAGCCCCAGGTGCAAAGCAACCTGTCTCCACTCCATTTCCGATCAGTTCAGGGGCTCTACCCTGCCACTGATCCACCAACCTAGGGTCCGCACCCATAGGTTCTACAGGGGCTAGAGGCGAGGCTCTCCTCCCTCTACCCCTCCTTCTAGGATCCCGCCCTCCTCTCCTAGGAGGGGTATCACCAGAATCCACACTTGCCAGGGTGCTGGGTACAGCAGCCCTGCACAACTTTCTCGCCAGCCCAGGATCACTACCTGGCGACTGACCACACAACCTAGGGACGACACCCTTGGGTTGCACCGGGGTCCGGGGTGGGCTTCCCCCTCCCTGAACCCCACTTCCAGAGTCCTGTGTCTCCCCACCTCGGGAGAAGCCACCAGAAGTTTCACACAGGGGGTTAGCACACTAACCGCCCCCCCCCAACCAGATCAGAGTTTACCCCCTGAACCTGTCTATCTAGTCCAGGGACGACACCCTTAGACTGGACCATTGCCCAGCGAACCAGGACTTCCTTGGGAGCACACCTACCCCCTACCAGATCACAGCTTACACCCTGAATCTGGCAATCCAACCCAGAGTCACTACCCTGCGGTTGAACCACTGCCTAGCGCACCAGGACTTCCTTGGGAGCACACCTACTCCCCATCAGGTCAGAGTTTACCTCCTGAGCCTGATCATCCAACCCAGAGTCACCACCCTGCGGTTGAATCATTGCCTGGCGCACCAGGACTTCCTGGGGGGCACACCTACCCCCCACCAGGGAAACACCTTCCCCAAGGGCCACACAAGAGTCTGGCTGGTGCAGGTCTCCTGACCTCTGCCCATCTGACAGAGTCTGGATTCCCCCCAGCCCAGAAATGGTCTCACCAAGGTCATTCCTGGGGGGCTCTGCTCTCAGAGCTGACCCCTGACCCTCCAGGTTCTCCACTGGGGCCCTCAGCCCCCTCTCAACCCTATGCCTGGATTTCCGCCTCCTCCTCTGTAGAGCGAGACTACCAGACACCAGGACCGGCGGAACGCTATCACCAGCCACCCGCCTAAGTCCTAATGACAAAATGGGATCCTTCTGAACAGCTGGCCCTAAGGCACAGGTTAGGCTCACCTCCTGGCGTTCACTCATGGAACCTTCAGGGGCCTGGGGTTGGTATCTTGGGCACCTTGGGCCTCAGCCCAGCCCCATTCCCTCTCCTCAGAGACGGGACATGGGGTCCCTCACCCATCCCAGTCCACTGGGACCTACCTGGGACACTCCATTCCTTTCCCACCACACCTTGTTGGGAAACACCTAGACCACTCTCATTAGGAACACCCCCTAATGCCACACCAGACCCTCTGGTACGCAACCAGAAGTCTGCCTCCTTTGCGAGCTCCCTGGGGTCAGAGAGCTCACACACTGACAAGTGTTGGCGTAACTCTGAAAAACAACAACGAAACAGGTGCTCTCTGAGAATCAGATTAAACAGCCCTTCAAAATTGTTTACTGTGCTACCCTTCACCCATCCATCTAGTGCAATGCAGCAATCCTCCACAAACTCCTCCCAAGACTGGTGGGACAGTTTCTTACCACCCCTAAACCTTTTTCTGTATTCCTCAGGGGAAAACCCATACTTCACAATCAGTGCATTCTTCACAGCGGAGTACCCCTCCCTGTCACTCTCTTCCAGAGTCAGTAGGGCATCCCTCCCCTCCTCAGGAATAAAACTCCCTAGGCCAGTTCCCCAATCCTTCTCAGGGATACTGCGCTCTACCAGAGCCTTCTCATATTCCTTTAACCACTGACGTATGTCACCCCCCTCTTGGAACCTAGGTACCAGATCTATGGGTATGTGAGGAACATCTTTGCTACAGCACTGTACATTGCTGCCACCACTGGACTCCACCTGCAGCGCTGGTGAGTCCAGAACCTTCAGACTGCGCTCTAGAGCGAGTCTTTCTCTGGCAAAGGCCCTCTCTGCCTCTGCCATTCTCTCCTGTACTAAGGCCTTCTCTACCTCAGCCCTTCTCTCCTCAACAGCTAGGCGCGCTAACTGCAACTTCAGGTCCCTCTCTTCCCGCCTATCTCTTAGCTCATCAGGCGTCAAGGAATGAGAGGTAGCCCTGCTTCTTACACTGGACCCAGCAAGGGACTCCCTATCACTGGGGCCTTCCCTGTCAACTGTCGTCCCCAACCGGTCATTCTCACTCTCCTGATCAGTCTCTCTACCACTCTCTAGGGATGAGGTCTGGGAGCCCTCCCATTGGGAACCCTCGCTACACTCAGGATCCTCTGGGTACCCCCTAAGCACACTCTCTCCCTGGGTAAATGTCACAAACCTTTCAAAGAAATTCAGAGATCTCCTGAGGTCCCCTTCTACAGGCAGCCCTCTCTCTCTACAGAACCCCTCTAATTCCCCCTGCATGTAAAACGGCAGGTCCTCTAAATCAAAGGTAAGCCCCATCTTGAAAAGGTACAATTAACTCAACTGTGACAATCACAATACCCAAGCGTGAGAACTGAAAACAGGAAAAATGACCAAAGAGAGAAAGTTAAGAGAAGCCAAACATGTGATGGTCTAAACGCAATCCTTGTAGTGAAATACTGGGTCACAATGGTATTGTGCAAGCGCAAGTCCTATCCTCACCGCTGACTTCCAATGTTAGAAATGGGGTTTCTGGTTGGCTAGGGTATGCACCTCAGCCAGGCAGAACTTACCCACTCTAGTCAGGGCAAGGGAGTTACACGTCCAAGATAACCCCTGCTCACCCCCTTGGTAGCTTGGCACGAGCAGTCAGGCTTAACCCGGAGGCAATGTGTAAAGCGTTTGCACAACACACACATACATGTGACGCAATATCCCCACCACAAAGGAAACACAACACCAGATTATATGAAAATATACTGTATTGTACACAACGTAATTATCAGACCAACATCACATAACAGTACTATCCTGCTACCTTAGCAGTTGTCAGAACGTTACACATTAGTTACTCTGCAAACTAGCAGTAGTCACACATAACACACAGGTTACTCAGTATTCTGCAACATAAGCAGTAGTCAGGACACACGTTATCACATTTAGCACACTTGTCACCAGAATATCATAAAATGCCCATAATAGGAACATTAGAAAATCTATGGCAAGTTTAAGCAAACATATTAGCAAGTCATGCCCATAAAAGGAACATGTGCACACATATGTAAAAGCATCAGAGTACAGGCAGGTAATATAACACAATTAAGAAAGTCTGTAGAAAGAACTTTAAATCATGATGATATTTGTCCATTAAAAAGTACCTGTTCTGATGCAGAGGCACTTCTAGTGCCTAAAACGAATAAATGGGGCCCCCGGCGCTCCTCTGCGCAAAACGGGGGCCTCCTCACAAATCCGGGAGTGAAGAGGGTAGCACACACCCCCTCCGTACTCCTAACGGGCCCCTCCAGGGGCCCGCGATCACTGGGGGCCCCCCTGGACCTCCACCAGCCCTCTTGAGGGGGGCCCCCGTCGCCCAATACCTTTAGGACGGAGGGGGGCACCACGCACCCCCTCCGATTCAAGAGCAGGCCCCTCCCGGGACCCGCAAACTTTGTCGGGCCCCCCCGAGCCTTGTCTGGCTCTTCTCAATAGGGGGGAGCACAGAAAAATTAGTGCCGGCCCACACCAGGGCCAGGCTGGGGACCGGCGGTGCGGGCGAGCCTCCAGCGAGGCCTCGGTCCGCCCGGGAACTCCCAGAGAGCCTCTCCAGGCTCAGCAGGGCAGGGAGAGGCTTCCTCCTCTCCCGGCCGTCTCGGGATTCGTTCCGGCCCACGGCTGGGCCTTCCGGTGCCCCGGGGGGACTCACCAGAGCAGTCCTCGCCCCGGGGGCACCCACAGGAGCACGCTTGCTCCTTCAGATCCAAAAAGGAGTTTTCCTTCGTGCCCTGGGGGCACAGTGCTGAACGCGAACCTCACGCTCAGCTGAGTGTTCTGCCCAGGTTGCGGCGGTGATTTCTTTTTAGTCCAGACGCGCTCCAGGAAGCGCGAGGGCATATTTAAAACCCGGGCTGCAGCGGTGATTTCTTTTTAGTAGAGACGCGCTCCAGGAAGCGCGAGGGCATCATTTAAAACCCGGGCTGCGGCGGTGATTTCCTTCAGTCCAAGAAAAGCGCTTTCAAAGCGCGCTAACACCTCAGCAGCTTCCACCCTTAAAAGAATGCCTTTTTTTTCCTCTTCAAGCATCCTGGGCAAAGATGTAAAAGATCGTTGCAGGGGTCAGGGGCCACAGCACCCTGCCCCTGGGAACAACTACACAAGAAAGAGCACAGGGCTGGTGGGCCCAACTACAGGCCAGCACAAGGGGTGCAGATGGTGCCAGTTCCTCCTAGTGACCAGGCAGGTCACAGGTCAGCACAGCAGCAGCAGTCCATGGCGGTTTCCTGGTGAGTCCATTCATCAGCGTCCTGTGTCCAGTTTCAAGTTCCAAGAATGTTCAAATTGTGGGGAAAATTCCCCTGTACTTATAGTCCTTTTTTACAGTGTTTTACAATGATAGGGAGAGGAGGTTCCAGCCAGTTACAACTGGTTCTGGGTGTGCCCCCTCTCTCCTTTCAGCACAGGCTCCAAACATCAGTGGGGGGTTAACAACCCTATTGTGTGAGGCCAGGGCACAGCCTTTACAAATGTAGGTGTGCCCCGCCTCTCCCTTCTCTCATCCCAGGAAGACTATTCAGCATGCAGATGCACTTTGGTGACACCTCCACCCTCCCTGTGTACAAGCTGTCTGTAAAGTATGCACAAAGCCCCAACTGTCACTCTGCCCAGACGTGGATTGGAGTCAAGCTGCAAAACACCAGAATTATAAGCACAGATAAATGCACACTTTGTAGAAGTGGCATTTCTGTGATAGTAATAAAAAATACACCCACACCAGTAAGCAGTATTTATTATCACCATCACAATCATACCAAACACGCCTACGCTACCCCTCATAAATCAGACAATACCCTTTACACATAAAGCAGGGCATTTCTAATGCAATCCTATGAGAAGGCAGCACTCACAGCAGTGAGACACCAAGTTAGGCTGTTTGTCACTACCAGGACAGGCCATGCAATATGACACATGTCCTGCCTTTCTACATACATGGCACCCTACCCATAGGTTTAGCTAGGGCGTACTTTAGGGGTGACTTACATGTAGTAAAAGGGGAGTTCTGGGCCTGGCAAGTAAACTTAGATGCCAGGTCCCTGTGGCAGAAAACTGTGCACACAGGCCCTGCGCTAGCAGGCCTGAGACAGGTTTGAAAGTCTACTTCAGTGGGTGGCGCAAGCAGCGCTGCAGGCCCACTAGTAGTATTTAATTTACAGGCCCTGGGTATAGAGATACCACTGTACAAGGGACTTATAGGTAAATTAAATATGCCAATTAGGTATAAGCCAATCATACCAACTTTAGATGGGAGAGCACCTGCACTTTAGCACTGGTCAGCAGTGATAAAGTGCTCAGAGTCCTAGAGCCAACAGCGAGAGGTCAGAAAAACCAGGAGGAAGGAGGCAAAAAGACTAGGGATGACCATGCGTATGGCCAAAAGTCCAACAGTTGTTGACTATCTCCTCTATGACCTTCACAGGGAAGGGGAGTAGGGAGATAGTTTGGTAGTTTTTTAGGTCTTCGGGGTCGGCTTTGGGTTTTTTGAGCAAGGCGTTGACTTTGGCGTGTTTCCAGCTTTCTGGAAAAGTGGCGGTCTCGAAGAGCTTTTGATGATGGTCCGGAGCTGGGGAGCAATGATTTGGCTGGCCTTATTGAAGACGTGGTGAGGGCAGGGGTCTGTGGGAGAGCCTGAGTGGATGGTGCTCATGGTTTTAGTGTTTTTTTTCATTGTTGGTGGGGGTCCAGGTCCTCAGTACGTTGGTGCGACAGGGTGCAATAGGGTTGACCGTGTCAGTGGTGGTGGTGGTGGGTATGTCTGCGATCTTGCGTGGAAGTAGATAGAGAGGGAGTCGCAGAGGTCTTGTGAGTGGGGAGGGTCGGTGGAGCAGGATTTGGGGTTGTGAGTTCCTTGATGATGTTGAATAGTTTCTTGCTGTTGTGTGCATTGTTGTCTATCCGCTCTTTGTAGAAGGATCTTTTGGTGGTCCGGATGAGCTGGTGGTGTTTGCGCATGGCTGATTTGAGGGCGGTGAAGTTGCTCACTGATTGTTCTTGGCGCTAGGTTTTCTCAGTTTTCTGGCATTCTCGTTTGGAGGCCTGAAGTTCTGCGGTGAACCAGGGAGCTTTCTT
This sequence comes from Pleurodeles waltl, assembly GCF_031143425.1. Taxonomy (NCBI): domain Eukaryota; kingdom Metazoa; phylum Chordata; class Amphibia; order Caudata; family Salamandridae; genus Pleurodeles; species Pleurodeles waltl. The sequence goes on along the minus strand of NC_090445.1, from coordinate 426,130,988 downwards.
GTTGATGCGGGTGTTGTTGGTTTTCTTGAGTGGAGCAAGGGTGTGAAGCTGCTTTGTATCACCCACAAAACAATACATGGAACAGAACCGCTTTTCATCAGAGATAAAATCACTGAATACATTCAACAAATGAACCTATGCTCAAGATTGGCATCTCGCCTCAACACCCCACCATATAAGAAAAAGACAGTAGGTGGTACGTCTTTCTCTGTTTAAGCAGCCAAACTATGGACTTCATTACCTACAAATATAAGATCCACAGATAACTATCTTATTTTAAAAAGACTACTCAAGAGTTGGCCCTTGCCTACCTATTCCACCATACTCAAACACTAATGTACAGCATATCCCTGTGTATATAAACATGTTTAATTAGATTGTTTATTTGTATTTAGATAGGTGTATTTCTTTATACAAATATGTATAATTATGTTTTTTATAATATATAGATATTCTTTAAGACTGTTTAATAAATGTATATAATACTTATGGTAAAAGATACATATAATATATGTAATTCTATTCTATGCTTAACATGTATTGTATATAGGTTACTGCATAGTTTTCATATAAGTTATTTGAATAGATGATTATGGGTCTCTGTTTTATCTATCACAATATGTAAATAGTATAGCTATTTTTTAACAAGTGCTTCACCATTTATATACCCTCTTTATGTGCTTATGTATCTATATATTTATTACTTTACTCCTACTGTAGGAGGAAAGAACCTTTAACTCTATCCATTTCACTACTCTGTCTCACCATATACCTGTCTCAATATATCCTCTGCCTCCACTCTGTGACTTATCCCAACCTCATTCTACTACTATGATCTCCAAGACATCCGTTCTAGACTTTGGGGGTGATTCTAACTTTGGCGGGCGGCGGAGGCCGCCCTCCAAAGTTCCGCCGGCAGAAGACCGCCACAGTAATTCTGAGTTTCCCGCTGGGCTGGCGGGCGACCGCCAGAAGGCCGCCCGCCAGCCCAGCGGGAAACCCCTTCCCACGAGGATGCCGGCTCCGAATGCAGACACTGAAAATCTTAGTGGGGCCCTGTTAGGGGGCCCCTACAGTGCCCATGCCATTGGTAGACTACCGCCAGGGCCAACGACCACAGATGCACCGCCAACAGGCTGGCGGTGCATCCCAGGGCATTCTGACCGCGGCGGTACAGCCGCGGTCAGAAACGGAAAACCGGCGGTGTCCCGCCGGTTTCCCGCTGCCCTGAGGAATCCTCCATGGCGGCGCTGCAGGCAGCGCCGCCATGAGGATTCCGACCCCCTTACCGCCAGCCTGGGTCTGGTGGTTTTGACATGACATGGCATGGGCACTGCAGGGCCCCCCAGGGGCCCCACGACACCCGTTACCGCCAGCCAGGTTCTGGCGGTCAAAACCACCAGACCCAGGCTGGCGGTAAGGGGGTCGGAATCCTCATGGCGGCGCTGCCTGCAGCGCCGCCATGGAGGATTCCTCAGGGCAGCGGGAAACCGGCGGGACACCGCCGGTTTTCCGTTTCTGACCGCGGCTGTACCGCCGCGGTCAGAATGCCCTGGGATGCACCGCCAGCCTGTTGGCGGTGCATCTGCGGTCGTTGGCCCTGGCGGTAGTCTACCGCCAGGGTCAGAATGACCCCCTTTGTCTCCTCTACCCCTCCTTTGACTCATCCTAAACTTAATTTTACTAGCATGGCCTCCCTAATTCATTTCTGATGACTCTTTCCTCCTGCGTCTCTCCTTTTACTCATCCAAAACCTCATCTTACAACTATGATCTCCCACATAGCACTTTTTAGACTCTCCCCCCATTATCCTATTCAATCAAACCATCAGACACTGCTCAAATTAACCCATATTTTCCTATACTAATCCACCACTAATTATTTTTGGGTTCTAGAGTAGCGTGCTACTTGCCAAAAAAGGCCTTGACGCCTCATCAGGGGTAGTAAGCACTATATAAATACAATTACACTTACAATTTTTTATTTTCTGTGATATCTTCAAAAGACAGCAGGGTCATCAGTGGAGTAGGGCAGATTGTATTCAGTCTATCAGAATATTATTGCCTGATAGTGATATTACACTCCCTTAGAAACTGTGCAATGACAGGAGTCCTCTGCTCCTGTATCATTTTGCCTTTTCTTCTTTAACGTCTCCAACAATGTTGTTTTAGATCAAAAGGATCTATTCCAAATGCTTCTCTTTTTAACCACCAGGGAATAATCTTAATGATGGACTATGGGTGGCTAGCCATTTTGTGCCAACCTATTGAGTATAGCGTTATTCCCTTCCCATACAAATCAAAACCCGATAGGCTAACCAATAGCTTAACACAAAGAAATACAAGCAAAATAATTAGTTCCCAAGTTAACAGGCTTGGAACAATCCCTGAAAAGTCGTATCACTAATCAACTTACTCATACATCTAGAACAGGGGACATTGAAATGTTTCAAGTATGAGTGGTGTGGACTGAGGCACAGGATCATGAATACAAAGTACAACAAAGGTATCATATAAAGGCAAATTCAATAGGCCAGTCTGTCAGTCAAATGTGCTAAGAGAGTCCAAAGAGTCTCTAGATCATTGTGGAACATTTATGGAAATTTTAAGTCCAGGACTTCCACGTTTGCCATGCATGACAAACTCTTCCATTATAGATTTTCTTTTTAATTTTCTGATTTGTTATCCTGTTTAACCTCCTATTGAAGAAGGCCCGCATGTGCCAGAATGCAAATAGAATACCTGGACTGCCTGATATACTTACAACATGTACATGGGAAAATTTAGAGCTCCGAAGCTTGCAGAAAATTAGCATAAGCCAAAATCCCATTGCCAACAGTTGGCTTTCCAAGTTTGAATCCTAACTTGTCTTTTTCCAATTGCTCAGTGGAAAAGTCAAATCCACTGAGCTATTGTTCAGTAGCATTTTTGTAGTGCTTTATTTTTTTTTGTCTAGGTCTGGGCGACCAAGTAGGACCAAATCTTCTAGTGCATGGATGAAAAAAGGGTGTTGAGTACAGTATAAACTAAAGTGTAAAACGTTCATGTTGTGCGTGAATCATAAGAAATATATCCTTATCAAACGTATAATGCTGAAGGACTAGACTGGGCTAGTTCTGATGGCCGTGTATCCTTCCCTTTATGCAGACCTAAGAATGTGGTCACACTAGTAACCCTAGCACCTGAACCTTTGGAAAAGTTCTTTATGGACCAGCCCCATCGATTGTGAATGAGTTGTGTACTGGGCCCTCATATGGTAAGACTGAATACCCAACGGTTCATATCTCACAATTCTTTAAATTCTTTAGTTTTCACTTGTCATTAGTGGTGTGTGTATGACTTACTCTTTTTTTATTTATGTAAGAAAGACTAGTTTTTTATTTTAGAAACACTTAGGGCTCGATTAAGAGTACCTCCACATTTGGGTGTTAACACACAAGAAAATTAAAAATATCATGGGGATTGTTAATGAATGCAGTACATAACAACAATTGTAAGTTTCCCCATTAAAATGGAAAATAGCATGTAGATTCTGGTACTCACCACACCCACCTCCTAAATCTGTATAGCACAGTATTTACCATTCATTTTTCACCAGTAGTTTTTGGCAGGAATAACCTGCACAATTTATCAGTGGGAAAATCTTACTGTCATTCCTCATATAAAACTCCCAAAGCCCATATGCATGCAAACAGTGGTTTGCACATAATTTTATGCTTTGGGCAATTATCACAAAGGTGAATTTGATCATATATTTACGCTTAAGACCTACGTTAGCACTTATACACCTGCCAGGCATTCACAAAGGGATTCTTGCAGCTGTGAATTAATTTACTACTGTGCTTTTCTGCGCAACGAGGGTGGAAAAATCTGCAGTAGTAAACCCCAACAAGGGATGGGAAGTGGGTATTCCAAGTGTTTGCTTGGCTTGTTAGGTAATGCCCACAAACATGTATGGTTGTTGGTATTGCAAAACTCTTCTTTTACTTAATCCCAGTCTGGAAATGGCTGGAGATTTACTCCAACAAAGGGTTAAGGTAACTCCTCGTCCAGGATTTGGTGGGTTGCTATCTATAGGGGTAAAATACATTGCCCATGAAGAAAATAAAAGTATGCATTTGCACAGAAGGCACCATTCTCCGTGTATGCAATGAAGCAGTCTGCAAAGATCTAATAGGAGCCTTTGGAGACATTCCCACTAATACACCTGGAATCCTGTGCCTAGAACAACTTTGACGTGTAATATCAGGAATGTTTGTGTATAATAAAAAATGTAAAAGCTCAGGTGTAAATCTCTACCCGTGCTTTTATTTTTTCAATATTAGAGCCCTTAATCTTTAATAAGTGTGATAGCTGTTTATGTTACATGGCAAATGAACCAAACCCTTCTCTATCTCCTAGTGTGAGCTATGACTTCTCAATAACAGCTACTACTGCAGACAAATGGCTAACCTTTGCAAGCAACAGCATCCACTTCTCTGCACAATTAAGAAACATATGTTAGCATCAAAATGCTGATAGTAGCCAATATTTCCCACCCACTCCAAGACCTGAGAGAAGGGTCGTTAGCTCTAGTATCATCACAGAAAGTCAGATCACAAGATGGCCACATGATCTTTGCCCAGATAACTGTCTCTTGACCTTTTAATACAATTTTCATTGAAAACACTTCAGCAGGTTCAATAAACACGCTTTCATAAAGGGCACAAAACACAAGTCACTAAAGTTAGAAACATCATACTTTTTAAAACTCAGTGGTATGAATGTTGTAATAACAGGGCTTGCAACGTAGTCAACAGGGTGTGCAAGAAGCAACAAGGGCTATCTTTAGATTCCAATAAATGACAACCTTCTAGTTAAGGCGTATATTGCAGTAAACTACAAGGTGAAAGAATGCTTGAATTAATCTTGGACACTAGTTATTACTAGTAGAGAGCACATTACAGACCATCTTTTGTACCCACCATTCCAATGTAGACAGTGATCTGTCTCATGCAAATCCATTTTGACCCTGCTCCAGTAGGGATAGTCCAGCCTGAACTCTCAGGACAGGTCTCCTCCAAACAAGAACACAAGCAACCCCAGGCAGGTTTTGACCTTCGTTTGTCTCATTAGTGAAATATACCTTGAGCACTGTGGCACAGTGAGCATGGAACCTATGTGTGGGCATATCTGTCACACCTAGGGCATCTACTTGCCCTCTTTAAGACTATTTTAGTCTCTACCAGTCACCCTGATAAGTTATGTAAATCTTCTGTAATCTTTCATTTTCCATTCAGAACCATAAAATCAGCTAAAGTCAATGCTTATACTGGCCGATTATCTTGAGAAAGGCCTATTAATATCCCCAGTGATAAGCTCAGATAAAGAGGCTGTTTATTGAAATACTGCCCACCCACTTCGTCCAGTTTCCTCAGAGTTGCTACTTGCCTCCATAAAGTGTGTGGTAATTCAGTGGTGTTGGGGACAGACTTTAAATTGCTTGTCACATGTTTCAATCCAGTAGGGCCCAATCCTCTTTTTTATCATCCAAGGCGATAAAATTAGTTCTGATGTATTGAGTAACACTGGAAACAGTTTTGTGGTGTTCACCAAGTAATGCATTAATGCTATCACTCAAGGAGAGCAAAGGTTAGGCTTTCTGTTTAACAGGCAGTGACCTCCAAGACCACCTGGTTGCAAAAACCACAGTTCCTGCTTTGATGCTATTGTACTGTAGGAATATAGGTATGCCAGTGAACCCAGTTATTTCAACAAAGAACTGTAAAAATCGTTGTATAACAATAGAAAATACACTTCTACAATGTGATGAAGAACAGAAATGTAAAGAGGGGGACACAAGTGTTCTTTCAAAATGATAAGGGAGCAGGCTAGAAATAGCATTAACAAAGAAAGGGAGGCTATTCTAGAGTTTAGATCAAGAATAAAGAATGAGATGGAAGAAAGAATGGGGACAGAGAAAATGTGGGGTGGTCAAGAAGAGGTGGAAGCAGGACATAGGTTGAGGGAATGAACGTAGAGGAGATATACCCAGGAGGCCATTACAGAGACTGCAAAGCTTATAGAAGTTGACCCTGGGTACTATTGGCTATTGGTCAGAGGCAAGAGATGAGGAAATGCAGACAGGAGAGGGAAGCTGAAAGAGATTAAGGATAGTACAATTTACAGTTAATACTGAGAAGGTTGAAGGTCACAGGCAGGGAGGCCAACCAGATGAAAGGAATGGTAAAAATGAGAATGTTTGGTGTTTGGAAGGTGAGTAGAGGATAGCTGTTGTAAATATTGAATAGTTGGTATCTACAGGTATAAATCATTGTGGAAATGTAATTTAGGGAAAATAGCTTCAGGCCAAAGACTGCAACCAAGTTACAGATGGCAGACGAAAGTGAGTCAGATTAACACACAGGGTTAGGTTAGTATTCACATGCCGTTAGAACTCAAGGAGCAACTGGACAATCGTTGCAAAACGTTTTGATGTTGTATCCTTAGTCAAAGGGATTAAATACTAATAGCAAGCTTACTACTGTGCAGTTTGCCTCCTAATTATGGTTTGATTTTCAAGGAGAAACTAGATGGGAAAGTTAAGATGTCTTGGAGGGTAATGTGGCTTAGAAACTGAGATACAGCAGACACTAAGGGGCTCATTACGACCTTGGCGGGCGGCTGAAGCCGCCCACCAAGGTTTGACCGCCGGGTGGCCACCAATAGGGCAGCACTCGTGCCATGGCAATTATGAGATCCCCGCTGGGCCGGCGGGCGGTAACCTGGTTTCCTCCCGCCAGCCCAGCGGGGATCTCGCCCGCAACACAGGAGCCGGCTCCAAATGGAGCCAGCGGTGTTGCGGCGGGTGCAATTCCACCCATCGCGCTTTTCACTGTCTGCTTGGCATGGGCCGTGGCAGGGGGCCCCGCAACTCCCCTTTCCGCCAGCCTTTTCTTGGCGGTACAAACCACCATGAAAAGGCTGGCGGGAGGGGGACTCGTAATCCCCTGGGCAGCGCTGCAAACAGCGCTGCCCTGGAGGATTACTCCCACCGGGAAAAAGTGGCAGGAAACCACCGGTCCCGGCGGTGTGATCGCGGTGCTTCCGCTGCGGTCATAATCCCAGGATTTCACCGCCACCCTGTTGGTGGTGAAATCCGTCAAAACAGCCCTGACGGTCAAAGACTGCCAGGGTTGTAATGACCCCCTAAGTAAATATATTGTTCAATGGGTTCTATAAGCATAAACAATATGAAGCTTTTTGCTTAAGTTGAATAGCATAGTAAAAACGTGCAATAGAAAAACAAATATGAATTACCTTGCCAAACTGATGCAATGGTTAAATATTTTCATTTTTTAATGCAAGTATATGTGTGTGTGTGTGTGTGTGTGTGTGTGTGTGTGTGTGTGTGTGGGGGGGAATGACATTTGTTTGCAACAAACATTTCATATTTGAAAAAAAAAAATAGTGCATATAATGTTAAAAGAAAAGTACAAGTGATTCCTGGCAGGGAGGTGTACCGACAGCAGAAACAGTTTTTAGTTTTAATACACATCCCTGAAAAGTAGGATTATTTGTGGTGTAAAGAAAAATGTACTACTTACTTCGACTTTCAGTAACCTGAAAACATAGTTTTATGACCACAGTATGACAAAAAAACATAAGGAATAAAGAATGGAAAGAAAAAAGCATTTGAAAAGTAATTGTTGCCTTACCACCCCCTCACACTAAAGTGGGCTTCTTTATGGCAGATGCAAACTTGTAATCAGATGAAGAAAGCTGACACAAAGTATATATATATATATATATATATATATATATATAGTTAGGTTCGAAATCTACTCAGACACAACCGCAGAAATTCGGCAATTATAGTTGGAGTTATTTCAAGCAGCTATACCTCAGGGCCTAAAGTAACTATAACTCGTGCCACCGCCATGCACAGTATATTTCTCCAATAATTTAACTTCTAATGTTTCATTAATATTTTTATTGCCATTATAAAAGTTGTCATGTGCTGAAATATCTGGGGTGATTAGCTGTGCATGGCGAGGGTGTGAGTTATAGTACCTTAGGCCCTGAATTATAGTTATTTGAAATAACTCTAACTATAACTGCTGAATATCTATGGTTTTGTGCAAGTAAATTCAGAACCTAATTATAGTGTCCCTGTAACCTTTGTTTTTTTAAGTGACTTTCTAATGTTTTTGAAATTATATTTACTAACTGTAACATCCCTATTACCTTTGTTTTTTTTCACTAAACTTCTATGTTTTTTTCACTTACATTCTTTTTAATTACTATACATTATTCCAATCAACGCCAGCGGCCAGTCCCTGCGGAGAGGCCCCTATAATTACCCAATCCAGCATTGCGCACGGCCTTTGGCTGTGAGCAGTGGGCTTGGTCCAAGGGCCTAGCCTACGGCCAGTCCCTGAGGGCAACCCCCTCTAACCACCCAACCCTGCATCATGCACGGTCCTAAAGAATATCTTTATATTATAAACCTAGGGAGTTTTTCTAGACTCTAATGAATGGTACACTTAGAATTATATATTTTAGGACACATTGAAAAGAAAAATGTATGCCAAGTAAAAAGAGTGTAATTACATTTCAGTATACATCTTAAATATTTGCATTTGAAAAGTAATTAAAACAGGAAGGTGACTGCTGACAGATCGAAACTGTAATCCTCAAACTTCAGAGTGAAAACCTGAGACCTTAATCTATAGGCCACAGGTAAGATGTTGTTATTTTGATGGCAAAAATACATAAATGGCTCATCACTAGGAATGCTGAACAGTAAAAAAACTAGTAAATCAACGGACACACTGCATGAAATACCAGGACTTCAACCTTCAACCTAAGAGCCTTACCAGTAGGACACAAGAGACTCTCTTCTGCTGTGCTTCAAAGCAAAACTATATCATTTGACACCAGACACTTTTCATGTGTGCTGCTTTGAAGTCACACTATGGAGAGACTGAAGTTATTTCATGGAGAGAGCATTGCAATAACAATAAAGTGGCATACAAGTAAGATGCCTGCTGCCAACTGAGGACCGCGGGTGGAGCCTGAATGCCCCTATAGTCCTAGCCAGGTCCCCGCATCTTGCAGGAACCGCCATTGCTTTAAATAGCAGCTCCCTGCTTGCGGGAGAAATGTTTTCATCTATTTTTCTGCACACATATTTGGGAAACAGATAAAAACTCTGCTTTTTGCAAGCAGGAGCTGTTTTACAGTTTCTGCTTGCAGAAGGCGGAGTTATGTATGCTTTTGCTTGGTGGGAGCTGTCAGCTTTCACCAAGTAAAAGCAAACACCTATGTCCTGGGGGTGGGCACCCTGGGACCTAGTAGGAGCCAGTCCTGGGGTGTGGCAGTCCACAGGGCTAATATTGGCTCCACGAGGGGGGCCACGGGATCCCTCTCTAATGTTAAAGTTAGGCCCAGGTAGGTGGTGATCCGCGGGGCTGCAGGGGAGCAGCACGGCCCCCTGCATATAATTTACTGTTAGCCCGGGGGAGGTGGACGGAGCAGTCCCTTGGGTTTCTGGGGGGTCCTGTCGACCCCCTCCTAGTAAAAAATAACCAGTTTTGCCCCAGGGAGGTGGTGGAATTTTTGCCGGATCCACCCCAACTCTCAGTAAAAAAAAAATGTTAAGGTACTTTTTTGCCCTGGGCAGGGGTCGCTCTGGGACCCCAGCACTAGAGCTAAGGGGTCAGAGTGTTGCTATCCTGGCCCCTTTTCTTATTTTGTACCTTGTTTTCTGGGATTTAGCTGAAGCCTAGTCCCAAGGTGGCTGCCAACACTTCCTCATCACAACATTGGGATGATTTGCAGAGCCTTCATATCCCTATATATACAAATTCACTTTTTTTAATATTTCAAAAACTACTGAATGGATTTACACCAAATAAAATTCTGGATCAACAGCTAGCTTTCTGCCAAATTTTATATAAACCTGTCCAGTGGTTTGGCTACTATTCCTGTTCAAAATCCCTAAAGGAATTGAAATTGAGAAAACAAGTTTTGGGATCACCCCCTTTTTTTAGTCCCACAATTGACAGACCACCCCTAAACTTTCCAGACAGCAGCTGATGTGAACGTTGTGTTTTTTGGGAAACTTTTGTGAAGATTCGTCAACTGGCATAAAAAATATAGGAAAGTAAAAAAACACTTTTCCTATAGAAACTAGGTCCTAACTATAGCTACCTAGTGGCGACCACCACCAGGTTATTTAAATATTCACTTAAAAAAACAAAGGTTACAGGGAAGTTATAGTTAGGCTCACATGTTAAACGTACCAAACCATAGAAATTCACCAGTTATAGTTAGAGTTACCTCATGTAACTATAACTTGTGCCCTAAGGTAACTAGAACTTGCGCCCCACCATGCACAGTTTTTTCATCAAAAGTTTTACTGCAAATATTACATGGATATTATCAATAGTAATTTGTGGGGTAATTAGCAGTGCATGGTGAGGGTGCGGTGAGTTAGGGCCCCTTGCACTGAATACAATGAAAGCCCCAGGGAGGTGGCAGTTCTGTGGCAGTAGGGGGGCCAGGTGGCCCCCTGCATGTTAATTGATTAAAGCCCCGGAGAGGTGGCCACACCCAGGGCTGTGGGGGAGACCTCACCCACAGCAATAATTAATTTAGACCCAGGTAGGTGGTGGTCCACGGGGGCCGTGTGGCCCCCCAGATATAATTTCGGCTTCGCCCCAGGGAGGTGGGAGTCCCTGGGGCTGCGGGGGCCCGGACTTGGCTCACCCAGGGGCTTAAAAAAGACAAAGTGCGGGTGTCTGTGCTTCATTTTTTCTGTTAATTTTCACCGGATCTTCCCCGAATTGTGGCAAAAATAAAAAAACAATGCTTTTTAGACCAAGGGGGTCCCTCTGGGCCCCCTCCACCATTTATGGGGTCAGGGTTTCTGTACACCTCGCACTTTTTCTTTTTTTTTTACATTTTTTTCTGGGACTCGGCTGCCGAATCCCAAGATGGCTGCCAACACATCCGGGTTGAAGTGTTGACAGCCAATCAGTTTTCAGCATGAGATCGGGAGGGTTTGTGAGTCCTTTGTGTCCCTATATATACAAATTTGTTTCCCCCTTTATTTCCCAAAAACTACTGAACGGATTTACACCTAAACAAAAAAGGTAACTTTGTGGACCAGGACCTACCTTTCTGATACATTTGGTGTCATTCCTTCCAGTAGTTTCGGTGGTATCGCTGTTCAAAATCCCTATGGAAAAATGAATTGTTTTGTGAAGATTTGTCAAGTGGCACCAAAGATATAGGCAAGTAAAATAACACTTTTTACAGAGAAACTAGGTCCTAACTATAACTATCTAGTGGCAACTGTCACTAGGTAATATATAAATATATACATATTATACATATTTTAGTATGCTTTTATTATTATAAAAGTTTGGTGTTTGACCCAACATCCTTGATTTGGTCTTCATCCAAACTTTTTGCCTTCACCCCATCTCCCTATTACCCATTTTCTGAAAATCATTTTTGCTGGCACTAGGACTCTGTGCCCTTTACCACTGCTAACCAGTTCTAAAGTGCTTGAGCTCTCTCCCTAAAACAAGGTAAAATTGGCTTACACCTGATTGGCGCATGTAATTTACTTTTACGTCCCTAGTAAATGATACTACATATCCCCAAGACCAGTAAATTGAATGCTACTAGTGGGCCTGCAGCACTGATTGTGCCACCCACTACAGAGGCCCCTTAGAATATAACTCAGGGCAGCCATTGCAGCATGTAGTGCAGTTTTAAACTGCCAATTTTAGAAAGTTGGCATTTTCTTGTCCTAACCAAATGGTGCCTGATGCCAGTGTCCTGGGTCACATGACTGTGAGTAACTTAGCTGTTGGGCTTTGAGTATTCCCCCAGACACTACAACAAAAGGGGATTAGATGTTGTCAGTATGATTGGGTGCAGAGTTATTCCTTGAACCACTTACACTGCTAAGGGCTGCCTCCAGCATGCATAAAAAGGACCTCGGAACTAGCCATATGTCACCACAGAAAGAAGGAACTTTCCAGAACCAGATGTATGGGTAGCCTAGAAGATTCCTCTACATCAGAAGTGAAGCTGGCACCACGCAAGAATATTGGACCCTCATATCGCTACTTCAGTACACTCCTGAACCTCAGAAAGACTTCCGATGAACTGCCTTGGATCCACAGAGGACTGCCCTGATGCTTGAGGCTTGCTTTGCACCCCAGAGGACTGCCCTGCTGCTTGAGGTCTGACTTACTGCTTGAACCAAGAACTAGCAGAGTGACTGCAAGGGCTAGCTTGCTGGCCTCCTGAGTGAGCTACAGGGACAAACTAAGGTTCAGAGACCTTTAACCGTGCACCTGGCCTCCACTAAAATGAGTCCTAACCCCCTAATTTGTGCACCCAGGTCCTGGACCCTTGGTTGTGGTGTTAAAGATGCTGTGCCTGCCTAACCTTAAAAGTTGAGAAATTTTGATCATAAAGTGGTCTAAGAAGCAACAGAAGACCAGGGCCTACCTGTTTGCCAATCTGCCTAAGGTGCATTGAGGTCGGCCTGAATTTGTGTTAGCTTCCGCTACATTCTTCTCTGTAGCATCAAATCTTTTTCAGAGGGACCTCTCTAGGACGCTATCCAGCTTTGTGGAGCCTGCATTGGCTACAGCCTGCAGCTTCATCCTGCTTCCAAAAAAGTAACATAATTCAGAGGTAGAAGTCCTCACAGCAAATTTGCACAGTGACTCCCTGATGACCACGCTTCCTCCTTGGAAACTGCCAATTGCCTTGCCTTGCCCTGCTAAACATTACCATCTCAAGAACCAATGATAAGTCACGACTGAGCCCAATCTACCTTGTGTATCCGTCCCGCGATCCATTGTGGTTGGTCTTAACTTTTGAACTTGTCCTGATCTCTCGCAACCAGATCTTTGATTTTTTAGGTGCTATTTTTCACTAAAACTTAAAAAAATCATAATTCTGGTTCTACTGACTGGGTTTATTTGTGTTTAATTCATTTTGGTGTTATTTTATTTATTAAAATGTTATTAAAATGTTCTCTAATTTTCTAAATTGGTTTGGGATTTTTCTTATGTTGTGTTTTCACTTTATTACTATTTGTGTGCTTCATAAATACATTACAGTGTCTCTAAGTTCAGCCTGACTGCTTTCCTGCCAAGTTACCAGAGGGTTAAGTGCAGGTTAATTTAGTGACTTGAGTGGTTCACCCTGCAAAGATTGTGGTTGCTACTTGAATAGCGTTTACACCACTTCAAACAATAGCCAAGTTTCTTACAGCTGATGAGACAGCTTAAGCTGCCTGAGGGCCACACCTAATATCTTGGATCTGCAGGTGAATATGTTCACCCTTGGAGTATTTCTAGCTAACTATCTTAATAGCATTATCTACATATCAGATGAAAATTCAAATCGAGAATAAGGAACACCTTTGTGAGCCAAAGGATACTTAACCCACAGTCCTTACAGACAGTGCTTTAAGCGAGATTTCTGAGCGCACTTTTAGACTTTCCCTTACTGCACACAGCTATGCCACAAGGGGCTATGCAGCTAGGAGGGGGTCTCAGTCAATTACAGTAAGCACGCTGTGGTTAGGATGGGGAGAGGAAGCAAACCCAAAACCCAAAAAGATGATGATGTTCAGTACCAGGTGCCGAAGGGAAGGGGGTAGTTCTCAGGCCACAAAAACAATGGGACTGACTCTGCACGTTGGGGGGGGGGGGGGTTATTTTCAGTTACCTTGATGGTTAAGCTGGTGGCAAATGGATAATCTGGGCAGGAAGGCCCAAAAGACTGAGACCTAGGGTCACAAAGACCATCCTGGAGGGACTTGACCTTTTCTGTTGTACTAGACAGACCAAACTGATGCAGCAGGCCTTTCTTTCTCAGAACATCGGGGGATCAATCAATCTTCCTGCAACCGGTACTTTCCTCTACTATTCACTGATCTAAACGCTCACAGGGCCAGTTTATATTCCGAAACAGAAATAGTTTGTTTAAGTCCAACTGACTACTCAGACTTAAAGTTAGGCTTAATGCCTTATTTAAAGTTTGGCAATTACAAGACATCCACTAAAAAGTGATGGAGGTCCTGTCGACCCTCTGTGTAGTGTTTAGAGGTCTACACATTCTAAATAGGGTGAATGGCACAGTTGTCACTATCTGGCAGATGTCCTATATCTTTGAAAATTCAAGAAAGGTCCCTAGGCATTTGGCAGGATCGAATCGCTATCAAGTGCACGTTACTGTAAATGTAGGTAGGCTCTACAGAGACATGTATCTCAAAAGGTGGATAGTCACTTTGACTCCCAGAAGCATGACAGTCATCCCATAATGGCGACTGGGGTTGAGTATCTAGGTCACCACTCATCCAGCCAATAAGTGACTGTTGCAATGCTCAGCTCTCCTTTCACGTGCTGGAAACAGGAAGTGGAGGATTGTAGCGACCATGTCTATGGCAGCACTTCTTTGTTCCTGTGTTTCTCATGCTGGAGCTGGCTTGATCTAGAGAAACTGAACTCAACGATATCTTCTTGTTCCACTGGAAGGATGTGAGTTAGAAATGGACCCCACACCTGGCTTTCAATGCCGGATGTGGCATTAGTGGTGAGGGAGGAGACGGCATCACCTGCGTGCACAAAAGAAGGGGGGTCAGCATACGAGCTTCACTATCTACATGGAGATTACTACAATCATGGGGGGTGTACATGCAGGGGACCCTTGTACTGAAGTACCCAACCCCTCATGTCCACAAGCACTCATGACACAAACATGTTGACTCAGTGTATGGATTTTTCTGTGATACTGTGGGAACCCTCCCACCACGGGCTAAAAGAAGAAATCCCTGTACTCCAAAACTATTAATCAGTAGTCAAGTCAGGTCAAGCCCTAGTCTGTAGCTAATAGTCACTCAGGCAAAAGAGTCCCACTTTGAGTGAGCCCCTATAGTCCAGGGCCTCGACCCAGCAGGGTAGCAAAAAAACATGTTTGCAAACACTTGCCAGTGGACTCCTACCATGGGTCACTTATGTAGGAAAACATTGGTTTCTTAGCATGACAGATGGGCACTCCAGCAGGGATATATGCTACTACACACACAGGTTTAGGGCTCCCTGAAGGCAGGGAAACCCAATTACACATTCTGGTGCTACCTGTAACTAGCAATCCACCAGGCTGTGGCTGTTGACCAGTGGCATTATTGAAAACGTTTGCAGATAGGGAAATAACTGCTTCACTGTTTCACAGTGCCCCCGACTTGTTATTTTCCTCCTCATCAGCCAAATTATCTCTGACAAATGCACAGAAGAGGCAGGCCATTTGAGTTTTGCACTCTTATGGTCACTGGTACCCATTGATTTATTGATTGCACAGTAGGGACGCTATAGATGCCTAGGAATGCTGCTGGAGGAGGCGTCTTGAGTAACAAATGCCAGCAGGAAGCAAAAAACTGCAACAGCAAAACGGAGAACATTATTCACTCTGCAGTAATGGAAACCTGTAAAGCGACCCAATCTGAACTATTTTCTTAAGAGCAGAGTCAGTAATTTCAGGAGCCTCCAGTACTTTACATCTCATTTTTTAAGTCGGATTTTTTTTCGTGTTGTATTCGAAACTACTTACCAGAAACTCGCTTCACATGTGTTGCTTCCAGCAGTCACACGTTGTGAATACGGATTCGACCCTACACAGACCTCCAGGAGAAAGGTTTCAAAACATAAATGGAAAGGACATAGCCAACCGCCCCTTCCTGATTTTTACTTGCCTCAAAACTACAGTGAGAAAAGAAAATAGCTGGAATAGAAACACCAAAGGGGAGTGATTTGGGCCCCAGGCATAGTTTGTAGTGGAATCCCTCCACTCATTACAAACAACAGCAAAGGTCAATGTTTGATGGTGATGCTAGCTTGGTGGGACTTGGGACATCCTCTACCTTTGGGATCTCTGAACTGAAGTCTGTCAGTTCTGGAGGCAACTGAGAAATCCTAGCAACAGGCACTGTCTGTTTTCACTGGAACATCAGCACCCACAAAGATGGCTTGGTTGGTACAGCCAACCACCCAAGTGAACTATACAGGCCCCTTGATCCACCGTTATCCTTACTCAATGAGATTGAGCACATGGCACTAGAAGCACACTGAACAGCACTGCCCAGCTCGACGGTGAAACTTGTGTAAAATGGAGGGAAAGCGTACTACAGTGGTGCCATTAAGGACGAGTAGAGCTGCTGTGATAGCTTACATGTGCAGTGGGAGCAGGTTTTGTGCACTTCTTTTTATTCCTGAGAATATCTTACTTATAATGAGAGGAAAATGAAATTAGTGTTTATTTTAAACTTTTTATCAATACGGCGTTGCAGCAGCACCTTCATGGTACAGTGGTGAACTGAGATTAGAACTGACATCAGAGAGCAAGTGTGTGTGGAAGGCGATAAGAGCGCGACGCACGTCTGGGCCACCTGCCCGTACAGAGAAGGACGTACTCGGCTCTTAGACCATCCACAGTCAGAAAACAAGTTCTCAGCACTATATAAGGGAGAACAAGCTCACAGCAGGCAGTACGGAGGTACAACAAGGTATCAACATGGGCAAGATGCTGCTCCTCACAGGTGAGTATTAATGTGATGCTCAACTGAGTGTGTTGCTTGCAGTGTGAAAGGGCTTCTCTCAAAATCGCTGCTTAGCGTAGGACTCCAAGTCAAGGGAACCTAACCAAGTGGTTCTTAACCTTTTGAATTCTGTGGGCCCCACTTTAACATTATTGGAACCTGGGGACCCCTCTGAATCATTATTGGAATCCAGAACCCCCACTGAGTCATCACTGGAAGCCAAGGCCCCTGGCCCAAAGGTTGTTGATGATTTGAACAGCAAAATTATACACAAAAAAATACAGAATCAGGCATTCCATCAAGCACATACACAAATGATAACACATTTGTATTTAATTCGCAAACAAACATTAATAAAAAAAAAACAATTAATAGGAAGGTTAGAGCTTTTCTAAATTCAGTTGAAGCCACATATTATCGATACTGTATTCTGTTTTATGCACATGCACTGCTCCAGCGAATCAATATGAGGATAGTAATTTAATTTTTAGCTCCCCATTTCAAATTCCTGCACATTTACAGTACATTTTTGAAAATTTCAATTGTATATTTAGCCACTTTATTTATATACACTTTCTAAATCTGTTAATATTATTTAATTTTCTAAGCAGTCACGGACCCCCTGAGGAGGCTTCGCAGAGCCCCAAGTGTCCCCGGACAACAGGTTGGGAACCACTGACCTAACCTATCCAGCCCTGAACATTCCCTTTAACAGTCATTGTTTTTAGTGGGACTACTATTATGGGTTCAATTGAATGTAACCAAAAATACAAGTCCCACAATACATTGATGGGGTAAATGATACACCAGGACTGGTCATACGGTAACCCTAAAGTTATTTAAGTGGGGTTGTGCCTCACACAGGGGACTGTGTTACGTGTTGTTGCCATGTATACTGCTTGCAAAGGTGCTTTTCATTTTTTATATATATATTAGATATTATTATTATTGTGTGTGTATGTTTATAGGTGAGTAACAGTTAATACGGGGAGGTTTCCCACGGGGGGCGGAGTTCTGAGTGTCATGAAATAGAAAACTTGAATAAAGTCAAGTTGTCTATGATATGTAAATCACGTTTTACGTATCTACAATTTTATATTATGTATGCCTCCCAAAATAATCAGCCCCTGCTTTCAACTGATATACAGAGGAGGGAGTAAAGGGGAGTCATGCATAAAAATGCATCTCTTTCCTGTCCAAAATAAAAAAATAACTAAGTAAAAATAGCCTCATGCCACCCACCATTAGCACCTTCTGTGCCTTTCCTTCTCTCTCCTCCAGAGGCTGTGCTCTCTGCTTTCCTGTGCTGGTCTGATAGCACATCCAGGCAAAGCAGCCTGTAAATCCTTTGGGACATAGCAACAGAGGATAACACCTTTTATTAACAATTGTGGCTTCATCATAGGAGCGAGTTACTGGATTGGAATCCAGTTATTCACACTAGTGGTAGTCTACCACAGCCATACATAACAATACAGCAATATAACATAACATAATACACAGAATTATAGATGGGTAACAGTGAACTGTGGGAATGTTTTTCACTGAGGGGTTATGAGTGACATCAAATAGACAAGAGCGAAACTCAAGTTGTTTATGATGTCACTCAGAAGACCGAGGTGTAAAACATCCCTGGAATTCACTTTTCACCCATCTATAATGTTATGATATGTATGGCCCCAAAATCATCTGTCCCTACTTTCAACTGCTGCAGAGTTTAGGAGTAATTGGGGAGCCATACATAGCATGGTCTTTGTTTTTGTTATATATCCATATCCCAAAGGTTACAAGAAAAAAACAAGAGTTGATCTGCCATCCTTTAACAAATCCCACCACCAAACCCCACCACCTTCCCGTCCTCCCTTTCCCCACCTGCAGCTATGCTTTCTGCTTTTAGTTACAGCAGAATACAAGAGCTGTGCTGACAGGCCTGGCCTGGAAGGCCTTTATGACATCACAATAGTGGTTAACCAGCTTTGTAATGAACTGTTGCTATGTCATAGCAGTTCATCATGGTAGTCAGAAACTAAAATAAACAATAGAGGCTCTCTGTGAGAGACACATATAAGATGTATTTATAGTGAAGGATGGAGGACCTTCTCTTGTATCTATGTTTGTAACTGGTTACTGGAAAGTTTACATCACTGACCGCACCCTAATATAGAGGCTACCGAAAACGGACAATGTATACCAACATGGGTGGTTAGCTTTACACTCTGAAGTATGGAAAGCTTTGTTCATATACTTTATTAAAGGTTTGTTCAATCCAAGATTTAGGATGTTCTATGGCTTAAAGCAATTGGCAAAACAGTAACCGTTTTATCAGGCACTCCACATATCCTATTTACCCAGCTCATGACCAATAAATTGTAACTTGTATGCTGGGTGAATAAAAAGGAATTCGGTAGATATTCAGGGCAGGATCTTGGTACCTGCATGGCCTGCCAGTACCCACAAAACGCCAGATGCATCAAGAGAGGGAAGTCACAATTACGAGTCACTTTTCATAACCTTCCGTTTCGGTGCTTCTGCGGTGACATTCAAGAGGGGTAGTAGTTTCTGTATTGTCCTCCGATGACTCAAAGGGTACACAACACTCCGCTGGCATCATTACGGTGCACGCTGCTTTCCTGGAAACGATCAAACCTTTCATATTTAAGCCTGATCAATCCCTGTGTACTTAGTTTGAGTTTTTCCAGGTTGATCATACTGGTAGCCACCCGTGGTCAGTACTGAAACGTGGTGGAAAACAGTATATAAATTTTCGCAGACTATGCTGAGGCTATGGTTGTAGGATTGTGCCCACTTGGCCTGTTTCCTTTTAGGGTAACCACCCGCCCGTTCGTGATGGATTGCTTAACAGACGGCATTTGTCCGTGGTTTAGCCTGTGGGCAAAGGCACAAAAGTTAATATGACAATTTAGTTTCCCTAGCTGGAGTGTGAGGGAGAGGGTCTCTGTGCTCTGATCCCAAGGGAGGGGCAGACAAATAAGAAGCAGGCCTTATTGCCAGGGTGCCTCCTTCCTGAAGGAAATGCAAATGTGAGCAACTGGTAAATCTGCAAATGTTAAGGGGCTGGGGAGTCTGTATTTAATGCCTCTGAAGGAAGGAGTCACTTGAAGCTTTTTGAAGGCAAGATACTTTCTTTTAGAGAGGTATTGTAAGGGTGTTCCAAGCTGAGCTATGGAGTGCAGGGTTTTAATGAACAGTTATACAAAATGTTTGCACTAGGTATAATCTGTATATTAATGAAATCTATAGTTTAGAAGCATCTTTTATGTTTACCCTAAATTCATATGCACATTTTTTGGCAGCCTATATTATGCTGTGTGGAATACATGTTTAAAACAATGACTTGCACATTCACAGTGCTTTAAGGGACCTCTAGACCTCATAGTACTAACAAACATTGGCAAAGCCTATAGCTCTTGTCTATGCAAGAGTTATTGGCTGTGTCAATGTGTTTTAGCCATATTATAAACCAGAGTGGCTGCTGTTCAGCATGGCTAAAAGTTAGTGGCATAGAGGAGAGTGGGTCGGAGTATCGTAGAGTGCAATGGCGAAGAGTGGAGTTGAGTGTTGTGGAGTGGCAGAGAGTGTTGTGTTCAGGAGTGGCATACAGTAGAGAGAACTGGTGTAGAGTGCATTGCAAAGAGAGTTGCAGAATACAGTGGTGTAGAGGTATTGAGTGCAGCTGCATAGAATTCAGTGGCGTACAATGCAGCGACATAGAATGCAGAGGCATAGAGTGGTGCATAGTAGAGTGCGGTGGTGAGGAGTGGTGCAGAGGAGAGTGGCAGGGTGCAGTGGCACAGAGTACAATGGCGTACAATAGAGTGGCAGAATGTGCAGTGGAGTAAAGTGGTGTATAGTGCAGTGGCAAAGAGTGCAGAGTAGACTTGAGTGGCATAGAGTGCAGTGACGTAGAGTGGTGCAGAGTAGAGTAGCATAGAGGGATGCAGTCCAGAGTAGAGTATAGTGCTGTAGAGTGCAGTAGCGTAGAGTGGAGTGATGCAGAGTAGAGTGGCTTAGAGTGCACTGGTACAGAATGCAGTAGTACAGAGTAGAGTGGTGTAGAGTACAGTGGCGGAGAGGGCTGTGTTGCTGAGTAAAGTGGAATATACAGCTGTGGCATGGACTACAGTGGTGCAGAGTAAAGTGCCATGCAGAGCATACATTGCAGTTGCTTAGAGTGCATTGCCATAGAGTGCATTGATGTAGAGTGTAGTGGTGCAGAGTGCAGTGGGGCTGAGTGGCATAGAGTGCAGTGGCGTAGAGTACAGTGGTTTAGAGTACAGAGGCATGGAGTTGATTGTTTCAGAGTAGAATGAAGTGGCGTAGAGTGGAGAGGTGCAGGGTAGGGTGCAGTGATGTAGAGTGGAGAGGTGCAAGATAGAGCACAGTTGCATAGAATGGCATTGAGTGTAATGGCATAGAATAAAATGGTATAGAATGCCTTGGCACAGAGTGCAGTGTTAGAGAGCAAATTAGAGTGATGTACAGAGTATTGGCGCAGTGTTCAGGGGCATAGAGTACAGTGGACTGGTGTAGAGTGCATTGGCGAATGGAGTTGCAGAATACAGTGGTGTAGAGGTATTGAGTGCAGCTGAATAGAATTCAGTAGCGTGGTGTAGTAGCACACTGCTATTACAGACAACAGGTTTTTGATTGAAATGACCGTTACATTGGCACAGACATACAGTTTTACTAATAAAACTAAACAGGTAACAGATGATGATGTGTGGAAATTGCCTCACCCAGTGTAATGATTTGTTTTAATAATATTAAGGTACTTGTCTCCAGCACAGTTCAGAATTAACAAAAATGTGCTTAAATTGTGTTCCTAATTCTGATATATTCTGAAATCCTTGCCCAGTTCATTTAAATGGTGTCATGTGATAGAAAAAACTATTTCCTACACACAGTATCCAGCAATATTGTCCCAAAAATCCTCTCACTTTGAAATCAGAGAAGGAAAAGTAAACACCAAGCTCCCACCGAAGACAGAGCCAGACATTTGACCGTGTTCTTTGAATCTGAAGCAAATGTGATAAGATAAGAACAAAATTTAGAGGCTTTTTTTTTACAGAAAGGGAGCACTCGGAAGGATACTGTAGATAAGGTTTGGAAGGGTTGGACTTAAGCTGGACAGTCTAAAATATATAAAGCCAGCAAATTGAAAACAACGAAGGTGAGTTATAAACCACAAAGCTAATGGCAAGCACTGGGCAGAATGCATTCCCGGGAAGGTTCTCTGAATGTACTTAAAGTTGCAGCCATGGGATACTTTGTGGGGGAAAGTCCAGTATTTTTAGCCCACTCTGTATCTTGCTGAGGTTTGGCCACATCAGTCTCCCAGGTAGTATGGCGAGAAGGCCTGCAGTGGTCTCCAAGTTTCAGGAAAGGTCTGTAAACCCATCTTATCAATTTGACACCAGTCCCTATGGTGTCAGCTTCTGAAATACCTCATGTGGGGTTAGTTAGGACACCATCTTCTTTAGTGACGCATGGTTCATTGCTGAAAGCGGAACAGAAGACCAAAAAGCAAACTGGGCTTGGAGGGACCATGTGTCTCTGCCCAGATTTCCATTGTGCGGATCTGCAGGGAAAATGTAGATATTAATCCCTAGGTATCAAAAGATAACTGGTTCCCAGTTCAGTCTGAGGTCTAATTGTATATAAAGAGGAAAACATTACCATATGTTAAAAAAAACTAATTACATTTTTAAATCTTTCTAATTTTCTTACATTTTGTTAATGCAATTTACATCCCAAATATTTTGAAGATTCTCCATGTACTTTGACACTTAGGGATGGGCCAGATCACTGGTTTGGCTTTTGCTCAATTACTAAACTATTTTAAGACCTGGACAGAGTGGGCAATTGCCTAGCACAACCTTGCAAGGGGTCTGGCCCCTTTTCACCCTTCACAAGCACAAACATCGGACCATTGCACCAGAAGAGTTTGCCTTGTGGGTAGGTGCTGGTTGTTCACCAGTTGACGGTGCCTTTTCTCCCCCGTTAAGACAACTCCCCAGGTGCAAAATACATTCCAACACTCTTGGTGGATCCATCTAGTCTCATTTTCGAAATTGTCCCACCTTGTTCTTCTCTTCCTTATTTATCCAGTTCTTAGAAACAACCCCTAGAAAAATTGCTTTGGATCTCCCTTCTGATCTTAGTTTCATCCTCCTCTTTTAATCTCTTTGATTGGTAGTCTGGGCTCCCAGTTCTGAGATAAATGGAGAGTACCAGATGTACACTCTAGTGCTGTGAGACTACGGACAAGTTATGGGTACCTCACAATCTGATAGGTGCGAGACTGCCGTCCACACTATCTGCTCTGCCTCATTATGTTTTTTTTAAGTTTAAAGTCCACTGGAGGCTAAGGTGAGACAGATTGTTTTGTTCGACTTGTTTGAACTAGCATACATTTACATACCTTAATGTTTCCAAACTGTTTCCGGGGTTTTAACATGTTTAGAAAGATAACCAGAATTTTACTGTCGCTTTCTCTCCAATAAAGATTTAGCAGATTTGGGTACGGGTGAGGGCCTTGACTCAGTGCTGAAGGGCATACATTTACTACTGAACAAGGACGTCTTGTGACACCTGAATGTAGCATAGCAGAAGGCAATTACAAAAAGAGCACAGTGAATTAATAGTGCTATGAAGACAATAGTAAATAAATGCACTGATAACGTAGTGGGGTATGGCATCTCCTTGGATGTGTCAGTAAAACTAATGTTTGTTCTTCAATTTTTGTCCTGAATTTTGACCCTTTGCCCTGAATTTGTGTCCTGAGTTCTCACCCTTTGTCCTGAATTTTTAACAGTCCTGTCCAGAATTTGCCTCCATGCCAGGTGGACACCCTATTTCCTTTCTGATCACGCCAGTGTGTGTCTGTGACTACAATACAACATGTACCCTCGAAAAACGGACGTCACAGCAGAAACAAAACACGCTGTTCCATGTATGATACTGAACAACCTAAAAAAAGACATACCTCATATTTTGTGACCGCTAAACCCATAAAAAACAACATCCATATGTCAGAATGCAATGCCAGAACATTTACATCACTTCCAGTATGTTTCTGCACACCACTGAAAAGATACATCACATCCTGCATGTGGTTCTGAATCACTATAACTATTAATCACTTCCTGAGCACCCCTAAGAAGGTTCTTCGCCTTCATTGTGACTACATCGCCTCCCAAAACAAAGGACTCCACACAACAAGATATGTGAAAAATACATTTATTGCTCTGTGACTGCGCACCCCGGAGTGTAACAGTGTACTTTTAAAAATACCTCACTTCCTGTGTTTGACTGAACATTCCTGGAAAGAAGCATCAGTACTTGTATGTGACCATCGTATAAGAAATTACTGTAGAATGAGCTTTCAATGACTCAATGGTTTGTTAAAGGAACAGTGTCTGTTATGAATGTTGTGCACTATTTCTAAACCACTAATGACCCTTCCTTTCTCCCTCAGGTCTGGCCCTTCTGCTGTCAGTGCAGATGGGTAAGTGGTTCCATTAAAATGTATCATTATCTCACTGCTGGCTCGCCTGTGAAGAGCAGATATTAGCTGGATCCTGTCATTGTGGGCAGTGTATAAATGCAGTCCATGTCTGTGAAGCTGTTAGTTAATTCAGCAGGTGTATCTTTGAGGCAGTTGGAGTCTGCTTCCATGTTCTTAAAGAAGCAAGTAAAACCTTCCAGTCCTTTTGGATAGTTAGTGAATACCATCTCTTGTTTCCTTATGGCAGATAGTAAATTCCAGCTGGTACTTACTGTGGGCACCCAGTTAGATTTTGTGTTCCTGTCGGAGCAATATGTTTAGTGGCTTTGATTGGTAGTTACTGAGATGCAGTCTGGCTCTCTACGGTGCAGTTATGAATGGATGGTGGCTTGTGTCTATGGGATGTTAGTACGTGGCAGGCTGCAGGTCAAATTAAGAGTGCCAGTCGGGGTCTCTATCAGAGAGGTCAGAGAGTACCAGCTTTGGTCTCCTCAGGGCATTCAGCGAGTGCCAGCATGGGTCTCTGTAGGGCAACTAGTGAATGTCAGCTTGTGTTTCTTGAAACTTTTAGGTAGTGGCAGCTTGCGTATCAGGAGCTAGAGGGCAGTGTGAGCTATCAGTATCAAGCTGCAACATCTCACAGTGCTAATTAGTAATATTGCTTTCTTTGATAATGTTTCTTATTTTCACCGCAGGCTCCTCCTTTAAGCTGGTGTGCTACTTTACCAACTGGGCCCAGTACTACCCTGCCCCTGCACTCTTCATGCCTGACAATGTCGACCCTTGTCTCTGTACTCACCTGATCTACGCCTTTGCCACCATGACCAACAATGAGATCGCCACCTTTGAATGGAACGATGTTACCCTCTATGGAAGCTTCAATGGCTTGAAGAACTAGTAAGTGTATATACTAAAATTCTTCCCCTCATATTTCCCCCCACAAGATTTCTCCTTGCGTTTGCCTTTCTGCTTACCTCCAAAACTCTGGGCCCCCTTCTCTATCTCTGTCGCAATTTTAGCCTTAGGCCTGCTCCCTGCCTCGACCCGACTTCCGTCCTTCCTCTTCCTCTCCATAGTCTTCAGGACTTCTGCATGCTTCACCATTATTGCTGTATCTGCTGGTCACGAAGACCATTCCCTGCAAATGTTAACAATCTGCTTCTATCACTTTTTAGTTCTCTGCCCTAACAGTGATTGATAACATTTTGAAGCATTCATAAGGTGGTATGACGTTGCTATTTAGATCACCTCAATATAGAAATGGACTTGTGTTCAAAGTGTGTTTTCAACATAGGTGCTCTTCAAAAAATGCACTGTCTGAAACTCTGATTTGTGCTCAGTCACTAAGGCTAGCCTCTGAGTCATCCCAAAACCACAAAACTGCTGCAGAAATATCCTTGTCACAAGGGCCACAGTTCACAGTGAAAACTAATATATTTAAAACTCATTGATATTAATATATCAAAAATTCTCTCCAAAAGAATAATTTGCTACACAATATTGCACGTTTTACTGGCATTGTGTTTCATTTGATGTTAGATGTCTCATAGTTGGCATAGGTTTATTGAAATGACCATGCACTGTAACATCACCAGCCAAAGTGTTATATGTGACATAACTCAACAGTGCTGAAGTTATGAACAATAAAAACTCAGTCTACAAGATCAACTTAACAAATTCACTCTTATGTTGATACCGCGTAATTGGAATATGTTTTATACCTAATGTAAAGCACAGAAAAAAGCACCAACAAAATTTCCAACTCAATTCCTAAACGTAAACCTAAACCTAGTCCAAAGCCTAACATCAGCTACGACTTTAAACCTACTCCCGACACACTCCTAACCATCACTATAAACCTATCCTAATGCTTAATCTAGGTGTACGCCAAAACTTCAACCTACTACTAATTTGATGTTTACCTTTCCTATGGTTTGCTAAATGTTAATTTCACTGGAACATTTTCTGTACTTTCAATTAGATAATTTGACAGATAACCATTTTGCCAATATCTGCAGATACACTACATGAAAAGAATACCAAGTCAGAAAACAATCAGTTTTAAAAGTGATACAAAGGCAATAACCAAAGATAGTTAGAGGTTTACTCATTCATATCCTCTTTTATTCGCAGTAACCCAGAACTGAAAACGCTCCTCTCAGTTGGTGGATGGAATTACGGAACATCAGGGTAAGACATCGGCAAACTTGTTTCAATTATTTGTTTAGAGGTATTCTGAAGTAAAAATCCTCTGTAGCGCAGGTGCTTTCAAGTTGCAGTATTAATTGCAAGAGGGGACTTTAGAAACAAAAAAACAAGTAATGGATGAAAGCTTTTGGGAAGGGTAGCAAATCATTAATGTATTTTATTTCAAATCAATTATACAACAGGAACTTTCTAATAGCCTGGTGTGCTGGCATTGGCCTCTCCCTTAGATTGAGTGCTACAGTGGCCTGCACCAGTCGCAACTTGTCGTTAAAATAGCTACCTATATATTCAATGAAAAAAGCCAAAGATTAAAACTTTGGTTTGTATAGAAGGAGTAACATATTGCTAACTATAACAAACATAAACATATACAATCATTAAAAAATGTAAAGTTATAGTTATAACTTACATTATGCACCAAAAATTGAAAAATGTATATGGCACATCCTCTGTTAATATTGTAATTGAATTCCGCTAGAAGCAACAGTTTTGAAAAAATCTGAACATTTTGAAATTTATGTGGGGAAAACACTAAATCGATAACTATACAGCAAACACTCTAGCCAGAGAACCATATAAATCAACTGACCCTTACCATTGCCTACTGATGTATCAAAAATGTACTTAAGAAACCTAATCAAAGCCTACATATACTAATTTCAGTCACAGACCAGTGATAGATGCTGTTTGAAGAAATCTGTTTTGTCAGGGTAACGGACCCAAAATAAACATATGATATCAAAAATACACATCGTAACATGCAATATGATCCAATATTCCCAACCCAGGAGTTTCTGATGATATTTACAAACTACCTGGCCTTCCATCTCATGGTTTATAATGTTGCAAGAATACCTCAGTGGCAATATTGGACCATATTGCAAAATTACCAGTCAGGTATAAAACTATGCATATATATATATATATATATATATATATATATCAAAGTCTCCAATGACAAGATCGAGAGCATGATCTCTCTGAAGCTGATCACTTTGGGTGCTATAAAGCATCTTGAATTGGTATCAATAGCTGAGAAATAGATTTAGCTTGGCCTCATCTAGATTACTCTGTTGTCAAAGTCAGGTTTCTATGTAAGCAAAGCATGCCCATATTCAAATAATTCTGACTACATTCAAAAGGGAAAAAGGGATAATCACTGGTTGAACACAGCATTGTTGATGCACTGGTGGCCTGTGTCAATTGTATATTAATGTTAGAATATCCATTCACAGCTGGGTTGATGGGCATAATCAGAAATGAGCAGTGAGGTGTCCCTCTCAGTGTATAGTTGAATGGCCTGGATGCACAAATCAAGTCACCAATACTATAAAACATGACTCTATCTGTTTCTGTTTAATCTCCTCTAGATTCAACACTATGGTGTCCAGTCCTCAAAACCGCCAGACCTTTATTACCTCCGTCATCAAGTTTCTGCGTCAGTATGGATTTGATGGGTTGGACATAGACTGGGAATACCCTGGTGATTCGGAGAGAGGCAGCCCCCCACAAACACAACAACAATTCTCTGTTCTGCTGCAGGTATGGGCTTCTGGAACAAGCCAATCACCCTTACAGGAGTCAGGACAAACAGATTAAATACCCTTCGAGATCAGTGAATCCATTTTTACAGTAGTCAACAAATGTCCTTCTAAAAGGCGAAACACAACGGGCACAAAACACATGAAACAATGTGGCATGTCATTCTTGGGCATGTAAAGCTCAAGGGTGAAGTCATCCACTCCTCCCGCTCCACATGTCCCATATATATGAACCAAATGAACAGACATTGAGGGCAGTTATGGACTCCCAGTTGCACATATTCTTCCTATTTCCCAGATATTTGCTATACCATAGAACCTACTAAATCACTGTCTTTGTTTTTATACTAATATTAGCAGCTTTTCAAAGTATGTTATTAATTTTACCCTACTGGTCCTGTCAATTGTTGCTTCCATGCGTTACATCACATTTCCAACAAATAACTTTCTTATGTTAGTTCTCTGTCTCTACCAACATCCGTTTGTTCTGATGCATAGTCCTGTTGTAAGGTCTGTCCCAATCACCTTGATGAGACAGCTATTATTATTATTTTTTCTTTCTTTTTTATTATAAAGTGTGAGGTCATTTCCCTGTGTCCTGAGGCGGTCAGTTTCTGAGCAGTATCCATGGGTTTACCACGGACATCCAAGGACCTCAGGCATTATAGCACTTCAATTAGATGACCAGTTACTTTCTTTGGATTCTTGACTTCCAAGAACAGTCATGGTTTACTTCACGAGTTGGTAGTGGATTTGAAGTTTAGGTAGAGTATGACAGTCATTACCCATAATGAAATCAATATCCCAGCAGAGCAATTATTTCTAAAAAGAAATAGTTGTTTTTATCTACAAGTATGTAATGTAAGGGAGCTACAATTAAGCATACCAATTGAATTCAGAAGATCCAAGCACATTCTGGAGCCTACCTATGATCACAGAAGGTTTCAACTGCTTTACAAATCTAACCATGAATTCTGGAAATTACACAAATATCGCTATCACATTTATAACTGAGATCAGTGAGACCCTTCATCAATATTCTGTCTTCTGGCAAGCCTGGAGACCATGTTCAATGTATTGGTTGCAAGTCAAGCAATGTGTGAAGTTTTGCTGCAGTTTAAGATTTACCTACAGATTCAAGAGAGCTAGCTGAGTTGGTCTGAGTTAGTGATGAAAACATTGTCACAAAATTCAGTAGTCCACAGCTTAAAAGCAAGCTTGATGCAGCCTTACATAGTTAGGGATACTACTGGTGGTCTAGTGGTTGGTGCATGGGGTGATCAAACACAGTACAGGTAGACACGTTTCTGTCCCAATTGCTTGTGGGAATGTTGCAGGTGGCTTTTATGCTATGCTAGGAGATAGATTACCAGACATGGCCACATTCTGGTGTACCAAAACTTTAGGGAACCCCTCTATTTAGGTAATGGCTGGTTGAGATCAATATATTTAGTTGCAGAAGCAACCATGGGACCAAGGGCTTCTACTAAGAACTAAGTTACAAGTTTGGCTTTCGGTTAAACAATATTGGGACTTCAAAAATACAAATCTCATGAAATATTATATCATAGGATGATGGATTAAATGGTTCTGAATAAAGGCATCCAGTGTAAGACAATTAAACATTTCCCTTGTCTCAGTGTGAAGATCAATGACTTCTTTTGCTCCCTTTTGGGCTACTGGGCAGGGGTGGACTAAAGGACTGCAAAGTTAGAGAGGGCAAGGGTCAGTGCAGTCTAACAGACAGGTGCAGCCCTTCAATGGATCGGGTATGTCCATGACCCTCAGCTGATGTAATTAGTAAATTAGTTTGAAAATCACCAGTCCCATTCTAGATGTTCGTGGCTCCTGGGCATGCTTTCTTCCTTAAGTTATAATCCACCAAGAGGTTCACTGGGGCCTATGCTTGTCCTATAGGTTAGGAAAGCAAGTCTAACAGCTCCACTTTCACACAACTGTAGCAGAAATTCTCCAGCACAATAGGCTTGGCTCTAGCCTTTAGAAAAAAAGCAACATGAGGCCAGGAGAGATATCAGGCACCATTCGCACTTGTTGCTGCAAAGTGTAACTTTGTCTCCTCAATCTCACCATGAGACACCAGATCAATGTTGTCACCTCTGCCTGCTTTCACATACTTCACATGCCCAGTAGAATCATCAAATGGCTCCCTCCTAACACCAGAAAGACTTTCACCCAAGCCCTCATCACAAGCAGACTGGACTATGGCAATGTCCTCTTCGATTGCATTTCTGCACACCTGCTACAGAAGCTGCAAACCATCCAAAATGCTGCTGTCAGACTTATCCTCAACATTCCTCACTACACGCACATCACACTTCATCTCTGAAAACTACATTGACTCCCCATTCTGAAATACTGCCAGTTCAAGATACTCACCCATGCCTACTTCCACCATCATTTTCACTGCCACCAACAAACCAGGAACCTCTGCTGTGCATCACTCGCACTCGCCCACAACCCCCATATCCACAGAAATAAGACAGGAGGTAGGGCTTTCCCTTGCCTGGCAGTCAAATCCTGGAATGACCCCCCTGAGCACATCAGGGCAGCCACATCACTTATGGAGTTCTGCGAGAAATTGAAAACTTGGCTCTTCAACTGATCCTACTTGCAGAACCAACCCCTACTCAGTGCCTGGATACCCTCATGGGTGACAAGTTTTGCACTCTACAAATCCACATTACATTACATCCCAAAGTATCATGATTACTAGATCAAGGCCAGGGCCCATGAGAACGTTAAAGATCTTCGAAAATAATATTTCAGAGCAAACCAATACAGGGTTTATCTTAACTGGCGTTTCTTCATTGGAGGGGAGGGGTGAAGCACCAAATGGTCAAAGTACTGTATATTTGAGACACACATTAGCTATCCTCAGAAGGGTCGTTCATGGTAGTAAGCAGTTTCCTGTACAACATATAAGGGTAAGCCACAGATGGCTTTAGTGATGTTTAATAGAGTGGGCACTGGCCTCAGGACTAGGAGGGGCTACAATATTATAGGATAGATATATATTGATACTTCTACCCTGGGAGCTTAGAAGTCTTGGCCACTTCTTCCTTTCAGTAGATCTGCAGACTCACAAAGAGAAATGCAGATATCCCCAATTCCCTTAATATAGAGTTTTGCAGAGTGAGCCTACATGTAGGTTACCATGTCCACCTGGACAAAGACAACCTGACATGGAACCTCCGTCTCAAGCTGCACTAGGAACTACTACAAAGAGTATGATCGCAAGCTCGCACATGCTAAAACCCACAACATGCATTCAGGCATAATTAAAGATAAAGGAACCTAGTAATGGGAAAGTGAAAGGATTTCTACAAGGAGGGCGGAAGGCATCTCCTATGGCTACAAGTAACAAGACCACCAGCCACCAGTTTTCCCATAACCCAGTGATGGAGTAAGAAATCTTGTGGTTGGAGAACACTTCTGGATACTAATTGTTCATGAATGTATTTTGCTGTGAAGGGGTAGCAGAACTAAAGTTGGCAACACCCCCAGTTGACTCAAATATGTTCAATTCACTAAAGGGGAAAGGCACAAATCAGGCAAAAGAGAAAAAGAGGATGGGAGTTGTTAGAAATGGGGTGTCTTGTTGGCAGTGGTTTGTACCAGTCCAAGTAGGGATCCTCATTCTATTCAGGGGAAGGGAGCCACCCAGCTAAGATAACCACTGCTCACCCCCTTGGTAGTTTGGCATGGGCAGTCAGGCTTATCTCAGAGGCAATGTGTAAAGTATTTGTACACACACACACACACACACAGTAACACAGTGAAAACACTACAAAAAGACTCTGCACCAGTTTAGAATAATAGCCGATATCTATCTGAATAAAAAAAGACCAAAAGGACAAAAATCCAACATATACAAGCAAAGATACAAATTTTCAAAGATTAAATCTCAGGAAAGCTCTTAGAAACGCTCCAACTGGGGCTTACAGGACGTCTTGACGGAGTTGTTACCAACAGTCCAACGTCAATTGTGAGGGAGTGTGGGCGGTCACGGAGTCGCATGGACCCCAGGTGCAGTACCTTTGGAAAATGAGGAAACAAAGATGTTGCACGGAGTCGGGGAGGCGAGACATCGCCGGAGCCGATGCGTTGTTGGTTCCTTACTGCTACCGGGGAGGTGAGGCATTGGTTCCTTACTGCTATGTAGTAGGGGTGATGTGGCGTTGGTGGAGAGGCATCGGTTCCTTACTACCTGGCAGGGTTGATGAATCTAGCAGGTCAAGAAATGGGGAGTCGACTTTGCGGTGTCACAATCACATCACAGGGCTACAGGTGCTACAGCGGAGTCTGACTTGGGTGTCCCAGACGTCAAGGACAGGGCACTCAGAACTCACCTGTGGTGGGACTTCGATGGTGCTGCAGCAGCGTCAGGCCTGCGGTGGTGGTCGAAGCTTTAGGAGCAGGATGTAGAAAGCAAAGTCCAGTCATTCCACTCCCAGGACAGAACAGCAGCAGGACAGCACAGCAAAGCAACAGGCAGAGTGGCAGTCCCTCCTACAGCATCTACCTCTTCGTCCTGGCAGAATGTCCTCAGTCCAGAAGGATTCTAAAGTTGTGGTCATTTCTGCCTTTGAAGTAAGCAAACTTCAAAGGAAAGTCTTTGTATTGCACAAGACCCTGCCTTTCCTACCCAGGTCCCAGACACTCTCCAGGGGGTTGGAGACTGTTTTGTGTAAGAACAGACAAATCCCTATTCAGGTGCAAGTGTCAGCTCCTCCCACCACTCTAGTCCAGGAAGACCCATCAGGATATGCAGGGCACACATCAGCTCCCTTTGTGTGACTGCCTTGAATGAATTCAAAAACAGCCCAACTGTCATCCTGACCCAGACGTGTATTTCACAACCAGGCAGAGGCACAGAATGGTTAAGCAAGAAAATGCCCACTTTCTAAAAGTAGCATTTTCAAACTTACAATTTAAAAACCAACTTCACCAAAAGATGTATTTTTAAATTGAGTTCAGAGACACCAAACTTCATAGCTCTATCCACTCCCAATGGGAATTTTTGGACCTGGCCCTTTTAACTGGTTCACCCCCTGACTTTTTGCCTCCTTCCTCCTATTTTTTTTTTACCTCTCGCTGTTGGCTCTAGGACTCTAAGCACTTTATCACTGCTGATCAGTAATAAAGTGCAGGTGCTCTCCCTTCTAAAGTTGGTATGATTGGCTTATACCTAATTGGCATATTTAATTTACCTGTATGTCCCTTGTACTGTGAAACCCCTATGCCCAGGGCCTGTAAAGTAAATGCAACCAGTGGGCCTGCAGCGCTGCTTGCACCACCCACTGAAGTAGCCTTTCAAACCTGTCTCAGGCCTGCTAGCTCACGGCCTGCGTGTGCAGTTTTCTGCCACAGGGACCTGGCATCTAAATGTACTTGCCAGGCCCAGAACTCCCCTTTTTCCTACATGTAATTCACCCCTAAGGTAGGCCCTAGCTAGCCCTATGGACAGTGTGCTATGTATGTAGAAGGCAGGACATGTACCAGGTTGTGTGGCCTGTCCTGGTAGTGACAAACAGCCTATTTGGTTTCTCACTGCTGTGAGTGCTGCCTTCTCATAGGATTGCATTGGAAATGTACTGCCTTATGTCTACGGGGTATTGTCTGATTTATGAGGGGTAGCGTAGGCATGTTTGGTAAGGTTGTAATGGTAGTGAGAAATGCTGCTTACTGGTGTAGGTGGATTTTTTATTACTATTAAAGAAATGCCGTTTCTAGAAAGTGAGCCTTTCTTTGTGCTTATGACTCTGGTGTTTTGCAGCTTAACTCCAATTCACTTCTGGGCAGAGTGACAGTTGGGCTTTTGCATACTTTTCAGACAGCCTGTACACAGGGAGGGTGGAGGTATCACAGAGGTGCATCTGCAAACTGAATAGGCTTCCTAGGCTGAGAGAAGGGAGAGGCGGAGCACACAGCATTTGTAAAGGCTGTGCTCTGGCCTCACACAAAAGGGTCACTTACCCCCAACTGATGTTAGGAGCCTGTACTGGAGGAGTGAGGAGACACTCCCAGAACCAGTTATAACTGGTTGGAACCTCCTCTTCCCTTCTTTGTTAACACACTGTAAAACTGAATATACGTACAGGGGAATTTTCCCCACAATTAGAGACACTTTGGAACTTACTGGACAAAGAATGCTGGAGGGACTCACCAGGAACCGCCTTGGACTGATGTTGCTGCTGTGCTGACCTGTGACCTGCTGGATCATTAGGAGAGACTGCCATCTGCCTGCATTCCCCTTGAGCTGGCCTGCTACTGGGCCCTACCGCCCTGTGCTCCATGATCCTTTGTCCCCCATGGCCTAGGTGCTGTGGCCCTGGACCCCTGCAACAAGCCCATAGTGCCTGGAGAGCACTTTGCCATCTTTTCCTGAAGCGCTTTGAAAGCGATTCCCTTGTGGTGCATTTTTGCACTTGAAAGAGCTTGCAGGAATGTTGCACGCTTTGAGGAGCGCGTTATATCCTGTGCCGCCAGGGCACGAGGGGGAGAAGACCAGATGCTGCTGGGTCCTGAGACGTGCCCTGGGGGAAGGGCACAGAAGGAGGCGTCCCTGGGGCACGAGCAGGCACCCACTTGTGTGCAGATCACAACCGCAGCCCGGTGGGCCAGTTTTCTGCCTTTGGAAGCCGGGCAGCAGGGAAGGAGTCCGCATCGGATGCTCCCTGCTCCACCTGCCCCCTTAGTTGTTGTGGACGGGCAGGAGGGGAAGGAAGCCTCATCAGATGCCCCCGCACCGCAAGGTCTCCCCGGTCGGACCCCGCGAGAGTCAGGTGAGGCCTGGCCCCCATCTGTGGCCCTTGTTTGCTGGCTTTGCCCCCCCCTCTGGAGGGCCAGTTGAGGCCCTTGGAGGGGTCCGTTATAAAAACCAGAGACGGGTGCATGTCACCCCCTTACCCCCAAATCATCGCGACGTCCCGGTTTTTGCACAGTGGAGCGTCGTGGGCCCCCTTTGTTCTCTTCTTTGCATTGGAAGTGCTTTTCATCATTAAAACAGGTACTTTGAAAGGACATATATAATTCTTATGTTCCTAGTATGGACATTATTGATTTATATGATAACCTGCCTAGTTTTATGATGTGTTACATATAGGTGTTGAAGCTCCTTTTATGGGCATGACATGCTGATATGTTTTATGACTTGTCATGTGTTTTATAATGTTCCTGATATGGGCATTTATGATATTTTTATGACAAGTACATTTAATTAGTAATGTGATTCTTATGTTGCAGAATAATAAGTAACCTGTGTGTTATGTGTGACTACTGTTGATTCTGCAAAGTAACTATTGTGTAACGAACGAACGAACAATTATTAGACCAAACACAACATATCAGTAATACCCTGCTACTCAAGCAGTTGTCAGAACACTGCTTGAGTAGCAGGGTATTACTGATATGTTGTGTTTGGTCTAATAATTGTGTTGTGTACAATACAGTTTATTTTCATATAACTTGGTGTTGTGTTTCCTTTGTGGTGTGGATAGTGGGTCACGTGGGTTGTGTGTGTTGTGCAAATGCTTTACACATAGCCTCTGGGATAGGCCTGATTGCTTGTGTCAAGCTATCAAGGGGGTATGCAGGGGTTATCTTGGACGTGTAACTCCCTTGCCCTGACTAGAGTGGGTGGGTTCTGCCTGGCTTAGGTGCATACCGTAGCCAAACAGAAACCCCATTTCTAACAGGAAATTACACTTCAAATATATTTCAAGGCAATTCTCATGATAACCTATATGGGAGATGAGATTTGCAGTAGTGAAAAAGGAATTTAGCAGTACATGTCCTACCACTTATAGACTGCACTCTGTCCAAGGGGCTGCCTTGGGCCTACCTTAGGGGTGACTTACATGTAGTAAAATGGATAGTTTGGGCCTGGTAAGTGGGTGTACTTGCCAGGTCGAACTGGCATTTAAAACTGCACACACAGATACTGCAATGGCATGCCTGAGACAGGCTTGCAGGGCTACTCTGTGAGTCACACAATCAGTGATGCAGGCCCACTAGTAGCATTTGATTTGCAGGCCCTGGGTACATATAGTGCACTTTACTAGGGACTTACTAGTGAATCAAAGATGCCAATCATGGATGAACCAATCACCAGTACCATTTAGACAGAGAGCCCTTGCACCTTAGCACTGGTCAGCAGTGGTAAAGTGCCCAGAGTCCAAAAGCCAGCACAAATGTAATCAAGCACAGGATCAAAAACTGGAGGTCAGAAGCAAAAGAACAGGGAAACCCTGCAGAAAGGGACATTTACAATAGGATGGCACACTTTTCTCAAGACATGATGGTGAATTTCGAACACGTCATGTCTTTGCAAACCTAGATGCACATATAAAAAGACATTTCCTAATAAATTTACCATGGTGTTCAATGAAACATACCATTATCTAGGTAGTGCTGCAACAGAAATATTTAAAAGCTATCCTTTCATCCTGCATATCATATTTCAGGGTCTGACTATGAATTTTGTTTAATTTAAGAGAGATTTGGGACATTTACAAATTGGTGTAACAGATGCACATTATTCATGGGGGGAAACGAAGGGTGAAATGAGTAAAAGCATGCAAGTGGGTGTTTATTGATTGCATTTTTACCAGATTTCATTAATTTTGGGTTGTACTGCTCATATCATAATGAATGGGATTCAAACTTTTGTACATTGTCAATTGACCCGCCATTCGCCAGTTTAAATAGACCTATGAACATATGGTGCAATGGAACAAAACATTTTACAAAACAAACTACCACCTATGTGGACAAATATTAGGATATTTTAGGGCCTGACAGGAAAATAAATAATGCCGGGATATCAGCCAGAGAAACAATGTATTCCGGTGATGGTCACAGCATCAGTGTGACAGAGGTTGTCTTTAAAAACATCCAGGAAAAGTAACTTGGATCCATACCTCTCCTCAGAACCTTTGTGAGCATACACAAACCTGAACTTGGAGCCACTGGTGGCTTCTCTACAACCAGGTATAAACATACAGGAAAGTGAACTAAGCCTCACACAATCATTTTTAAGGCCTGCTCAAAACGAAGGTCAAATATCATCCATAGACCGTTGCACAGTAGCAGTCCAAACAAGAGTATAGCCTGAGAACTGCAAATGCATGGTCCCAAAAATAGAGGCTTACCGCTGCCTTTCTTGTCTTGTAGGAAATGTATGACGCCTTTGTGCAGGAAGCCACCCAGAGCAACAAGCCACGACTTCTAATATCTGCTGCTGTATCTGCTGGAAAATCCACAATTGAGTCTGGGTACCAGATCCCACAGCTGTCTCAGTGAGTATACAGGGGAATCTTTTCCACCCCAACGCCAAAGGCACAAAAGACATTTTAAGGACCACATTTTATTTCCTTGATTGTCCCAATGCATTTTTTACCACATAGCACAATTGTCAGTAAAATCTGCTTTGGAATACTTTAACATAACAAATATCTTTTAGTTGAAACAATCCCTATAAACAACTGTTAAACAGAGATAAAATTTAGAGTTACAGTATTTGCATATTAATGATACATACATACATATATGAACCCATGATGC
This sequence comes from Pleurodeles waltl, assembly GCF_031143425.1. Lineage (NCBI taxonomy): Eukaryota > Metazoa > Chordata > Amphibia > Caudata > Salamandridae > Pleurodeles > Pleurodeles waltl. The sequence goes on along the minus strand of NC_090445.1, from coordinate 426,093,515 downwards.
TAGTATAACAAACTTTAATTTGTAATTTGCACTTTCTATAAAAAATCAAGCATCCACTAATTCCATTATCTGGGTTTATCAGAAATGGTCATTGGTTTGTTAGAAGCATTTACTCTCATCTCCCCTAAAAATGTGCATATACATTCCTCATGCTAGTAGACCATTAACAAAGATCAGCAAATTAAACACATTCAGAATGTCCTGTTTGTGTTACAGGTACCTGGATCTGATCAATGTGATGACCTACGATCTCAGAGGCTCCTGGGAAGGCTTCACCGGAGAGGACAGTCCCCTTTACCAGGGCCCTGCTGATCAGGGAGATTACATCTACTTCAATGTGGTAAGGAGATAGACCAAATTTAGATGAGACTTTAGATATTGTGGTGGCTTGAGCACAATTGAGCTACAGCTCATGATGTCACAGGAGTCCCTCAGTCTGGCATTCCAATAGTCCCAGGTGATTCCCTCGACCTAAGACTACACTCTATAGAAATGGAGGATTGGTAGGTTTGTGCTAGCTCCGATTATCTCTTGGATTTCTCATTCCAGGATTATGCCATGAATTACTGGAAGAACAATGGCGCTGCACCAGAGAAGCTGATGGCTGGGTTTCCCATTTATGGCCGTACCTTTACACTGACCAACCCCTCCAACAATGGCCTTGGAGCACCAACATCTGGAGCAGGCACAGCAGGTCACTACACCCAAGAAACTGGATTCATGGCATACTTTGAGGTAATCACTGACAAAGAGGATTATACCTGGAAAAATACATTTCCTATAATAGCCATTTTTAACATGAATACCATATTTTGACATTCTTAATTTTCAGTCCAATAATAGTTTTTAATGTGATAATAGCCCTCGTTACTAGTGTTTAGCCTGTTGAAATGATTTCTAACCATACCTTCCCAAGAGCTTCTTGTCAGCAGTCATGAAGTTGTAATGAATATGACTGAGATGCTTACAGAGAAGATAATACAATTCTAAGCAAATCTATGCATTATCCAGAGCAAGCCCATAGAGCTTTACTAAGACATTCCAAGCTATCTCCACAGCAATTTCTTGATGCAGCTTACTCAGATATCAAATTCCAAGAGCATGGTCAGGCCCTAGGGATGATATTCTATAAGGTCATTGGCTTTGTGAAACGTGTTTTGATGGGCATGATGTATAAAAATGCAATTTTGCATTTCTTAAATAGTGACTTTATAGAAATGGCTATTTAAGAAATGCAAAATGCTATGTACAGAGATACACATTTCTAAATAGTGAATCCTACAAAGTAGCAATTGCTATTCGGAAATTGGTATTAAGAAATCCCATTGCATTAGTCAATGGGACGGTTTTGCATTTTCTGAATAGCGATTTCTTATTAAGATTAAGAAATCGCTATTTAGGAAATACAAAACCAAGGATGGCAAAGGGTAAAATGTCCACTTGGTGCCCACCAAACACATGGGTGCACCTGTAGAGCAAACATATGCCTAAGAGGCATGTGCGCTCCATTGCAATTAAAATAAACCACCTTGGGGTGCTTTTTGAAATTGCACCTGGTTACCACCAACTTCAAGTCGATGGTAATTGCATCTCTGAAATGCCCAAGTCGCATTTAGGAAATGTTTTGTACATCAGAATAGGAATCACAAATATTCTATTTGTGATTTTCTATTCCGGGAATCGCAAATTGCGGTCAATACTGATGCAAAGTGAACATGCAGATAGCAAGAACATTTCATAAAGCTGGCACAGCCTGTATAGAAGAAAACATTGTTTGTGTGTCTCGGCCATCTAATTTCACCAAACATGTTTTTGGTCTCTCAGATTTGCGATTTCCTAAAGGAAGGGGCCACTGTGGTATGGAACAGCCCCCAGGCAGTCCCTTATGCCTACAAAGGAAGTCAATGGATCGGCTACGACAACCCAAAGAGTTTCCAGCTGAAAGTAAATGTTTTTCTCTCTGTCACTTGTCTTCTCTTAACACTTTCCCTCTAAATCTTTCATTTCGTCTTTGTCATTTAAGTCTTTCAAATCTCCTGCCCTACCACTATGCTGCCTAATTCCTTGCACTATGCCGCCCACCAAAAGAGCCTTGAATCTTTCCTCTTTTATAGTCAAGCATTTGCTTTTTTTCATTGGTCATTCTTCACTCTAAACTCACGGGTCAAATACTTTCGGGTTATCACTAAAAGCCCAGATTAATCTGTAATCTCAAAGTGGTACAACGTGTATTTTATTCGCTTTCAACAGGCTGAGTGGCTGATGAAGAATAACTTTGGGGGCGCCATGGTCTGGGCTATCCCTCTTGATGACTTCAGCGGCAAGTTCTGTGGGCAAGGGCCATATCCTATGATGAACACTCTGAAGTCTGCCTTGGGAATCAACTCCCCGAGTAAGTGACATTTTAGAGACCATACTCAGCAAATGCAAGTAACTGAAAACAGCTGAGGCAGGATAGAGTTTTTTTTAATCATTTTGAAGTGCAGCATTATAAGGAATAAACTCCATTTGTGGAAATATCAATTGCTGTTTCTAACACAGTTATAATTTATTCTCAGATTGCAAATCGCCAGCTATCACTGTGGCTCCGGATACAGCAGCACCGACTGCAGCTCCTGGCGGAGGAGGTGGCAGCAGCAGTGGTTTCTGTGTCGGTAAAGCCAGTGGCCTCTACCCCAACCCAAACAGCAAGAATGGCTTCTACAACTGTGTGAATGGGAAGACCTACTCGGAGTCATGCCAGACTGGCCTGGTCTTTGATGCAAGCTGCTCCTGCTGCAACTGGCCATGAAGGCAACAAAAATACAGCAATCAATGTGGATGAGAAAAATAACTAATTAAAAACATGAAACACTTTGATTCAAACGAGAGAATTTATTTAATATCCGTGGTTGTATATGCAAAACATAGTATACTGGGAGAGATGGGGAAGATTTAAAAAATGCATAGGAAAACAGCATACAAAAAGGGCAAAAAAATCAGGATTAATACTTTTTCCAAAAAGATAGTAAATCATTAACATCCATCAGAACTGACATCTAGATACCAGCTCAGAAGTCTCATCAACTGCACAAATAGCTGCTAAAAAAAAGAGCAGAAGAGCAGCAATGATGTTTATCACTCTAGTCACTCATGGCTCGCTCCACCTCAATTTATCCCATAATTTCTGTCTGACCTCTTGAGAGAGACTTTGCCCATCACATATACGTGAATAATACAAATCAGCATTACTTTGTTATTACAGTTTTATGCACAAATCGCGCCAGATCAGAGGTCAAAGCACTGTGCTCAGTTGTGATAGCCAGATTAAAACTTCATAGCCTAGAGACACAGCCAATGAGGTCTTTTCCATCAGACATTCCCTGGCTGTTGTAGGGAGATTTGCTGAAGTAGGAGGATACAGTAAGTTAAAACATTAAGCCATTTAATAGTGTTGGAGACCAATTTTCTTCTCAAATGTATGCTTCTGCATTGCAGATATGCAAGCAGTCTGAGCCAGCCCTTGCACATTCATGTTGTGGAAGTAATCAAGGCAAAATAAAATTGTACTGTGTTCAAATGACTTTTTACACAAGATTAAAGAGGGATGAAGATGTGATGAATTGTTACATTTATATAGACACTGATCAAGCCACAGCACTAGGGCTTCCCAGAGTATTGTGGTGAATCCAATTTAGTTTTTATTGGGACTCAGAAGATCAGATTAGCCCTTTGGCTTGCAGTCCTGTGCCCCTGTCACCTAGGGACTTTTCACCTGCTTAGCTTGCTCTGTTTTAGTCCATTTATTTTAATTGCCGCCTCTGCCTCTTTATCAATTGCTTCGGAACATACCTGTGTCACGGGTCCTATATGATCTGTACAATACATCTCACACGGACAAGGTCATTAGAGGGATTCCTTCCAGATGCCGTCTACACTGCACATCACCTTGCTGCAGAAATCAGTCTTTGTGTCACCACGGAGTCTGACCTAGAGACCTCATTCCAAGGAAACAAGGTTTGTGGGCGCTTCTCATGGACGTGGTACTGGCAGATTAGGTTTATCATACCTAGCTCTCATCAGGGTAGAGATTAGGTTCTCTTTGCTAGGAATTTTATATCTCATGATTATTGCAAAATGGTGGGAGCCTTTGTATTCACGACACTCATCTTCACAATTATGATTCTTTTATTGTTCGTTATCCTAATCATTGCATGTCATGCATTATACTTTAGATTGCAGTCTTTTCAAAAAACCTATTGAAAACTTTCCTGCATCTATTTAATTGCCTGTGTGTGACTGAGACTTATTACTAACATGAGAAAATGGTAATTTCCGTTCCACCACAACTTCCCTGAGATGTAGCAATCTAGAGTCCATGCATAAGGCTGCCAGAAATCACCTTTTAGTGTCAGGGTTTTTGGAGAGGTACTGCTTGTGAGCTGGAAGGGTTGGGCCGACAACTGCGACTTGCCGTAGGAATGCCTTAGTCACCCACAAACAAAAGTGCTGTCATCCCTAAAACAGCAGTCTCCCTAGGAGCGAGAGTCCACCTATGACATGTCACCACCAACAATGGTGTTTCGGCACTAATTTACGGAAATCTGAAGTAGCTCTGTCTCATCACACAGCAGGTACCCTAAGTACCATTAAACAGAGACATTAGTGGTCCGTGGATAATGCTCCTCAGCTGAATAGGGAGCACCTAACTAGACTGTAGGTTGTTCAAGCTTATAAAAAAGGGTGGCTATGCTTTCAGGTTCGCACTTGCTATATGCATATGCAAATACTAAGGGAAGTAGTGTTTCAAGGTTGCAGATGGTACTTCTAGGGTGCCCTACTGGTATTGCACCCAACCACCTCGGGTGCGGTTATGCCAACTGGAAATCCAATCAACACTAGAAGGTTTAATATTGAATTGCCAAGGCACACCAGAATAGTCCATAAAGTCCATATCGTAGTGGAGTTTGGCAATCAAAGTTCTGAACACATCTGTGTGATCATTGGAATTTATTTATCCAAGGCACGATGATTCCAAAGAACAACAGCCGACACAGGTTTTGTCATCAAGACCTTCTGAAGGCATGAATTTGTAAGAGCAATATCCAAAAATAGGGCAAAATTCATGCTATCAATACACTGTTCTATGGTAGGCTGTCTTGCCAAATACTGAAAGGTTTTTGGTATTCCGTGCATGGTCGACCATAACGTATCTCTTCGCTTTACAGAGCACAAACTTTCCATGGCTTATCATGGCCATGTTTGCACAGAATACCAAAAACCTTTCAGTATTTGGCAAGACACCCTACCATAGAACAGTGTAATTATATTTTTGGGTATTGCTCTTACGAATTTATGCCTTGATAAAGTCTTGATGACGAAACATGTGTCGGCTGTTGTTCTTTGGAATCATTGTGCTTTGGATAAATAAATTCCAACTAATCACACAGATGTGTTCAGAACTTTGATAGACATAGTTCACTACAAGGGAGTATGCCATTTGTTTGCCATTTGGAATGGTTCCCTCAGTGGACGACTGCACCACATGGGGTACAGTCTTCGCTGCAATATATACTACCACGCATGGTACCCCTACACTTATAAGAAGTGTTAAAACAAATTCAAAAGGAGCACTGGGCTGCTCCAGCCCTAGATTTGGGGATGAGACTGATGTGTAACTTTGACACACTCTCTTCAATAATACTCAGTAACATTAAAGGGGAAGGGCATGCGGTAGCATTGGCTATACGCCAGCGGCTCCGGGAGACTCCACAGTTGGAACAGGAGCATCAACTACCAAAAATTATATCCGACACCAGTACTAGTATAGGACGGGATAGTTTCGGAGTCAAGCCGAAGAATCCTGAAATTCAGAGTGCCACCCCTAAGCATGGTACTAAACAAGCACTAGAGGATTTAAAAAAATGCTGGGATAAAAAACTAAACAAAATAAAGACAAAAGAAGTCAGAGACCAGACTCTCCGCATCCAGAGATCTCCAAAAGGAGATATAATCTCACAAATAGAGAAACTTTAAAGGCTCCTGACAGATATACTGATCCAAGTCCCTCTCGTTCCTTTCAGGACACACTGAATAGACAGAGTGAGGGAGTGGGCCGGTCAGAACAACATTCTGAATACCAGAAACAGAAGAAAGACTTATAGCAGTCTTCGGACAAGAAAGAAGACAAATTCCGACAACAAAAGGTACAATTTAAAAAGAAAAAGATGGCAGCACTTTCAATAAAACAAGCCAGCAACCTTGAGAACACTGCTGATGAACAAGACATGGACAGTGACCCTGCTGGACAGATCGGCAGAAGTCACAATATGTCACCAGAGTCTGAAAGATCATGTGTATGTGACAGCAACTAACGACTGGATGGGCGCATTCTCCCGCCCGACAGGGTTTATGATTTAAATGTCCAAATTGAGGGAGACATTGAGCGCTACATTAGTGTAATTTTCTGTTTGGGTTTGGGTTTTTGGTGAGGTACTGCTGGTGAGCCCGGAGGGTTTGTTCGACTATTGCGACTTGTTATATGAGTGACTTAGTTGCCTATCATCCCTAAACCAGCAGTCTCGCTAGGAGCGAGAGTCCAACTATGACAGTATGAGGACCAGGAGATAGAATATGGGTGTACATTTATGGGAATAATAATTACAAATATAAGTTAAATGTGGAAAATTTACCTTGTGCGTATTACAAAAAGCAGAGAAAATATCCCACATGGTTGTGGTGTCTATTAAAAGCTTTAAGATGAAATATTTCCTGTACAAAAGGATTTTAGTTAATTTGTGAGTAGAACAAGGTCAGGAGACAAAGGCAGCTTGAGCAGCAATGGACATAAGTAGAATACCGGGATACCTTTAGTCATCATGTAAAAAGTGACAGGTGCCCCGTCCCGGAAGTGATGTCATCAATGACTGAGAGCCCTCCCCTCAGCTGACGCAGTTGTAGGTGGGGTCATTTGGGTTGTGACATCATCTGAACACGTGTTAGTCACGTGCCAGAACCCTTGACATAGTGCCTAGGACTACAGGAGTTGTAAAATTGTAACCTTCCTGGTGTGTGCGCATTGTTTCTGAGTCTAAGAGAGCATGCCTGGGCCAGCTATCTGGCTCATCAGAGCAAGGGTTTGTGTGAATACATAGCCAACCTCCCCATTGCTGTCTAACCCAAGGGGGGCTGGTCAAATGTGGCTTTTTAAAAGTAGAAGTATCTTTCATTAGAACCAATTAGTCAATACTGAAATGGAACCCTAAATCGCAGATGCTTGCTCCAAACTTCCCTTGAGAATGGTCAAACATGAGTAGAAGATGTCAAAGTATAAAGTGACCACAAAGGCTCACACATGTAAAGGGTGAAGCAAACAGGGGCTGTGAAATGAAACCCTAACACAGATGTTTGCTCCAAACTTCCAAGGAGAGGGCCCAAACATGATTAGCAGATGTCAAAGTATAAAGTGACCAGAAAGGCTTACACATACAAAGGTTGAAGCAGAGGCAGTGAAATGAAACCCTAATACAGATGCTTGCTCCAAACTTCCCACAAGAATGGTCAAACATGATTAGCAGATGTCAAAGCATAAAGGGGCCACAAAGGCTGAAACAGACAGAGGCTGTGAAGTGAAACCCCAAAACACATATTTCTGTGCCCATCCCCTCCACCAAGTGAGGCCAGTGCATAATATGCATGCTGTCACATGTATAAAAACCCCGCCCTCAGGGTTCATACACACAACCACATTCACAAGCCACTTTGAACTACTTATTTGAAGGTTGTGGAGAGCAGGGCTACCCAGGCCATCAAAGAGAAAAAGTATGGCTGAAAAGGGTCAGGCTTAAATTGTTGGTGCTAGCCATCTTCTACTTAACGTTAATAACTATGGCATGCTTTATATTTACAATGTAGTTTTTAACACTGGGTGGGTTTGTATTTATTGTGACTAATCATGCAGCATATTTCTGGAGGTTTTGGGTAGTACCCCTGCTTGTAACCTTAAGGCTTGTACAGCTCCTTGAAGCTGTTTTTCAGGGTGTGGCGTGCTGTAGGGTCAGACCCGCATCAATAAACTAAACAATTTACAAATAAAATAAAATGCTTTCATGCACCCACCCGTGGCTGTCTGGTAGGTGTAGTAGTAATGATGCATCTGTTGAGGGTTATATTTATTTTTAAAGGGTTAGGCTCCATTCTCCGTTCCCCTTATGTATCTTTTTTTTTCAGAATTGTTTCAGCCAGCAAGCAACTATGATGGTGGGGCTGTGAAAATTTTACTTTTTGTAGTCAGCATTGCAGATTTAAATTTCACTCAGGGCCATTGGATTTATATGACAGGAGAGGACCAAATTATGTGGCAGGTTTATGTATTTACAACGCTAATAGCTCTAAGGTTTGCAAATGAGAGACCCACTGCATTGCAAATGGGTTGTTTTTTTATTGTAAATGCCCAAGGTAGAAAAGTAAGTGCCAGGGTACAAAATTCTCCTCTGAAAAAACACAGGGTGGCTGTAATTCAATTGTACATGCACAGAACCCTGAGACCTAGTAATCCTAAACTGTCTTGGGTCTGTCTTTAATACAATTTACACCCCTATCCGAGCTCCCACTTCAGATACCACTTGTAGCTCTCTGCGTGTGCCCCTATGTAACCGTTTTACTGCTTTTTCATATTTTCATAGTCTTTTTAGGTCGAGCATAGCGTTCGACGTGTTGTATACTTTTAGTATACTTATAAAATGGGTTCAAGCAAATTCAAGCAATTTCATTTGTTGGTTTCAGTGTCCTTCAAAAATCCTTGCTTGCTAGTGGTCAGTTCTGCCTCTTTGTCCTGCCTTTTTCTCTTTGGGAGTAGCACAAAGTACTGTCTTATTACGCTATGTCCTGTTTATCTCTTCTGTGTGGGACTTTTTTTCTTTAGAATTTGCCTGTTGGTCTTACTCTGTGGGTGCTTGTTCAGTCCCTCCTCCCCACCTGCTCCCTCTGTAAACATAAACCAACAGCAGAGGGGGGCTTTTCCAGGGCCAGCTCGCTCTCGCTTTATTCCTTTTGTTCTTCTCAGTCTGTGTGGCAATAAAAGTCCAGTCAGTAATTTACAACGCTAAGAGCTCTAACTCCAGCAAACACAACACCACTGCATTCTAAATGCTTGTCTTAGTTGCTTTCAGACCAGCCCATGTTTTGGTAATGTTCCCTTTTGTTCTTTTTTATTTTCCGTGCACACGTTTTGGTGTTAGTTAATCTTTGCCTGTGAATTGCATTTACATCTGGTCACAATAAAGATAGTTATCTTTATTGTTCCCTTTGCGATTCTCTTCACACACTTTTGTTGTGCAGGCATCTTGGTTCGATCAAGTGGGAGGTGGAATTGCATATTAATTATTTGTCTGCCAATGTAGCCTTTTATAACATGGCTCACGAAATGCGGGGAAAGCAGTCTTTACTCTTAAAACACTCTGGAAAAAGCACAGCTAGTGGTAGATGAGTGAATATTGCTAAATCACAAAACTATTTAAAACGCATACATTATTCATTAAAAGCAAGTCTAAAAGCCGAGATCGGAAATTAAGGCTTCCAGTTGGAAAACCTGTAATACAGTGACAGTCCAGAGCCCTTCTCAGTACTTCAGTTTGCTTTCCATAACTGACTCCCAGCTACATAAAATGAATGCTCCACTATTGAGGCAAACCCTCCCAAACAATATTGTCTTATTCCTCCTTCCCTCCTGCTCTCTGCATCCACCCTATTCTCTCCATGGCACCATACAATGTCACAATTCACTCACCCTGTATAGCATATCATCCGTTTAAAACCACACCAACCACCCTGAATGGCACCCCGCCCCTCCTAAGCCATACCGCTCCCTCCAGCCTTCTAAATCCCTATATGCGTAATCCTACATTTCGGCCTCTAACCGCTATCTTTATAATTAAATCCCACAGAGTAGAGAGCAGTTACTGTATAAATAGGTACACAATTAAAATTAAAAGCCAAAAGTTGAAGTCCAAATAGCAAAGTTTGTAAAATATCAGCAAATCAATCCTTTAAAGGAACATTTAATCCCACTGCGGGCTTATTACCTATTGGTGGCAGGATAGGTGGCAGGTTTTTATGAGGTTATCCCCTCTAGGGGCTAACAATACAGTTACCTAATCATATTTCTAATAGATGGTATTTTATTATAAGGCCTTCTAGAAGCTATTTTAAGCATTACAGTCTAATGCCAACAGTTTATTTTTGTAAATGTTTATATCATCATTGTATATGTATTAACAATTTCTCTTTATTACAATTATATCCATAATTCAGGCATAGTTAACAAATTTACTATACTATTCCTGTTTGGACACTCTTGGTATATTTGGGTGACCCTTCTAGTTTATTACTGTTAATAGATGTCTAGTGTATTTCTTGAGAAAATTGTATATGCCATCCAACAACTCTAATGGTTAAGTGGTGAAATTGGTATTGTATTAGAATTAGCATTTAGCATTTTAATTTAAATCTGCCATGCTAACATTTACATTTTTTGCAACAAATAGAAAAAAAATAGAGATACTTTAGTTATATACAAAACCACTGGAATTACATTCCAGGAAGAGACAAAATTATAACGAAAGGTTAACCAATTTATATAGCAAAAAAGCCAGGTATAAATTTACAATGCCAATATCTCTAACTCAAATAAATGTGAGACCGTTTGCATTGCAAATGCTTGCTTAATATGTGTGTTCTGTGCACAGTAAATCTCTTAAACAGAAAAATACAACCATTGAAAGAGACTTCCTGATGGTCTTGTGTTCATATGCTTAACTTTTCATGCAAAATACACCGTTGTAGTTCTGAACAAATAGAGGGCACTGATTACAATGACATTTTCACACTATGTTTATATTTCATGTGTTTTACTTAATCGCGCAGTCTCCTGGGAGTGGTTGTTTTTTTTAGGTTGTTGTGTTATGTTTTTTAGCAATATATTACTGTTGACTAGTATATAGTTTAAAATGAGTTATTGTCAGTTGTTTATAAAATGTGGTGCAAAATGAGTTATGGTCTAAAGCTGCCTCTGATTGTTAAGAGTTGGTTTTAAATCTAAATGAGTATCTTCGGTACGCAGGATCTCCCAGAACTAACGTGGACCCATGAGGAAACAGCTGCCTTTCAGCAAGGTACATCTATTTAAGGCTCTATAGTTCAGAGACCATTGTTAACCTACCTGTCTCAACAATACTGTCTTATGTATTTATTTGTATTTTCTAAAAAAAAAAAATCTTGTGTATGTGTTTTTTACAGGTTATGATGCCGAAGTACAGCTGGCGGTCAACGCGCTACTGCAAATCCTAGAGACTCAAGACACAGGGCCCAGAGTGCAGCAGGATATTGCTCTTGCAGGTTAATAAAAGGGGCCTGGTGTAAACGCTATGTAAGCATCAACCCTGACAGTCCAAATAATCCCATTGAGGCCCTATTGGTGGGGCCCTCAATGAGCATACCAAGTCTGTGTATTATATTGTAAATGTGACATTTATTCCATTTTTTCTTAACAGATCCCCTTGAGGCATACAAGGACAGCATACTGCCACAAAAAGTAGATCCGCAAACAAAAAAGGAGTTCAAAGAGGGGTTAACAACAAGGAAATCTTCAGTGCCTAAAGACGGTTTTCCTATAAAGAAAGGGACACCGCAAAGGAAAATATCTGGTGTGTTTTTACAAAATGCAGAGTCAAAAGAATCCTAATGCCTTTCTCGCTCAAATAGCTTGCTCCTCTAGCATATAGTAAGGGGGGGTATAAAAAATATGTAATAATATTTAATATGTATTTTTATGTACATCGTAGAGACATCACAAAAGATCTCTAGAGGAGTCCTCCGTAACGCTAAGTGGATGTAGACGCCTCCAAAGGACATCGCCACGACCCTTCAAAACACCCAGACGTCAACAATTGGTGAGAGTTGCAGAGTGCATTAGGGCAAACTATGCGCTGGCTCTGCAAATAACCTTAAAGGGTGCGCACTTCCAGTCGCAGACACACAACAGCAGGGGCTGTGTAAAATTATTGAAGGGAACCTAAAGCGATGCAAAAAAAAAAAGTCAAAAGCAAATTGCCTTTTCTTAAACAATTGGAAGAAGAAGTTGGTGGTCCCTGAGCTACAAATAGTTCCTTTTGATCTAACCTTAAAAAATACCTTTATACCTCAGGCAGATCCCCATAATCCACAGGTCTCCAAATGTTCTTGTATGAGGTGTCTAATGTAGATGTGCTTCCCAGAGGACCATCCCCCAAACTGTCTATAACTATCCTGCATAGTCTTTGGGAGTCAAGGCTTGAAAATGATCACCCCATTGAGGACCCTTATTCTGCATTTATAGGGCTTCTCAGGGTACTGACAGGTGTGATGGAGAGTTCTGAAACACCAGCAGCCTCCGTGCACAGTGGACCAACACTTTCCAGTCCCTGTGCTTCCTACATCTCTGCGGCCCTGAGCTATTACGACCAGTATTTAAATTCCCCATATCTGATGTCACCCCTGGGAGGGTATAATCCCACCAGCCCCCAATCAAGTGTAAATCTCACCCACCTCAACATACTCCAACAGTAGTACAGGATGGAGCGTGTTTCAAAATCAGAGTTTTGAAACAGCATCTAATGGGGGAAGCCCTGACCTTCAGAATGGCACTATTGATGGTAACCAGGGAACTGTTCGAGGTCCGCTTTGTGTTAATATACACCCACTCCAACTGCCGCAGCTAATGCCTTAGAATATGATATTTTTGACCAACAAACTGTACTAAGGACATATATCAAAGACACACAACGGGCTGTGAGCAAGCTAAAATCCAAGCTGAACTCTAAGACCTTAAAACTGGGGAAGGCAAGAAGCGAGAACAGTCCATTGAGGGATGCCCAGAGGGAGATAATTGAGAGGGTGGAAAGGTGTAGAAGAGAGGTGTTACAAGCTTGTGAATCAGCCACTGCAGACATAGGTGTTATACCAGCATGACTAGGCCTAAGGTGCTCCCTAACGAGTGACGGTTCCACATTTATTAATAAAGCTGTCCAGAGGTCAAAATATAAAAAGAAGGTCCACGATATACTTACTAAAGTCCTTTGATTCTTACGAGTCCTCAAGAACAAAAAGCAGCTAGAACCCCTCAACCAAGGCCTAAAAGTTCAAAACACATTGACAGCGCCATATAAATCAGCCCCTGTTAGGCTCAAAACATACATTTAGGAGAGAACCTCACACGTTCCTGATGTTTCAGGCATTCACAGGGTAAAGTTGAGAGACTCAAATACCCTGAACACATAGAAGCTGCTAGGTCTGTAGTAGGGGAAGCTGTGAGGATACAGCTCGTAAATACAACTGCTCCTGTTCAAACAATCGGTCGGGGGTTGCCTAAAAACGGCTGGGCCTTTGAGAAACAAAAGTGGACTAATAGCACTATGCAGTGCAGGCTTTTAAAAGTAAATTAAAGCCAGAATATGTGCTACAAGGAGGCTTAAAAACATGCCTACTCAGAACGAAAGTCAGTTATCCCAAAATGATTCACATGAGAGCTCACCATCAAACACCAATCCCCAATCTGAGGATTAAGAACCTGTGTTTTTAGAGAGCATTAGAAGGAACAGGCATACTGTGCAGAGCATTACGAAGAATTTAGGTTTGTTAACCAGAGTGCATAAACGTTTCTGACAAGGAAAACATCTTCATTCAGCACGCCTTACAGGGTGGTGAATACCATTTGGGGCCTTATTCCCTAGATGGGTATGCTGTAAGTAACGGTGTGCCAACGCCCTTTGAATACAACGGGTGCTTTTACCACGGTTGTCCTCGTTACAAACCCCACAAGTTTAGCAAGCTGTTGGGTATCAAGTTTGAACACTTACACCGCCGTACTCTGGTGAAGGCGCAATATGCTGAAAACTGTGGCTTTGTTATGAGATCCCTTTGGTAGCACGACTGGATAGATATGCTAACATCAGATGCAGAACTCAGTTCTTTCACTAAAGAGTCGTGAGTTACGCAAACTTATGGAGCCCTGAAATGCCTTATTTGGGGGTCATACAAACGCTATACAGCTGTACAGGGACATGAGCGAGGGTGAGAAAATGCATTATTATGATTTCATGATTCTGTATCGGTTTGTAAACAAACTGGAATTATACCCCTTAGGCCATACCATCGTCTTATACAGGGACTTCAAACCCATAGGCAAATACATTGGGCTAGTTAAATGCCAAGTCTATCCACCCCGGAGGCTTTACTTCCTAGGGATACCGTACAGAGTCGATGGTAAGGTAATGTTCCCACTATGTCGAACATGTGCTGAAAGTAAAGAGACTAACGAGTGCAGACACAATGACAAGCAAAGGATGCTGGCGGAGACCTGGTGTAGCACTGAGGTACAAACGGCCCAAGAGAAAGGATACCAACTGGAAAATACTGGAAATATGGCACTTTGAGAAATAAGTGGATATAGTCAGAAAAGAGCTGGGTTGTAGTCCTTTCAGAGACAAGCAGGAGGCATTGGGGTTTCTAGAAGGGTATAATTAAGGAGACCTCAAAGCAAAAGTACATCAATAATTACGACGCTCATGAGAGTATGAGCTTGAGACCCGATTTCATCGAAGTCAACCCAGCCAGAGTTCTGCCTCAACTCCTTAAGGGGAAAATTCACACCGCGTACAAACTTGTAAAACATGACCATAATATCAGATCTTCCCAAACTGTTTAAGTCGTTTTTTGTGCCTCATGACAAGGTGTCCAGCTGCGAGTTTATCGATGATGAGACTGCAGCTCTGTGTTGGAAATACACAAAAGAGTACCCCACAACGTGTAACAATATAAACTCTTCATAGCCTGTTTCACAACTGCTCTCTCTTGTTTAGAGCTTTACAGGTTGTTGGATTAAACTACAGGGCAGTGTTTGCATCACGATACCGACTCTAGGTGATTATCTAGGAGATTTGACCTGCGAGCTAGAAAAGGACGTGTACATAGTCAAGTTCACCTCATCCAGATCCAAGACCTATTTTTACAAAACATCTAACAATGCAGTGTGTATGAAAATCAAAGGCATCACTTCAAATGTTAACAATACAGTGAAACTCAATTTTGACAGTCTAAAGGATCTGGTGAACGAATACGCTATATATTGAGCGTCTATGAAAATGATAAAACAATTGTTGTAAAACAGCCTAGCATAGTCCGGTCCAAAAAATGGTGGAAAATTATAACCCAACCGTTACATAAAACCTTACGCGTAGAGTTTCATAAAAGGGTCCTGACTGAAGAGCACAAAACCCTACTATACGGATATTAAAGGTACATTAGAGTCTCAAATTCCACACTCCGACTATGGACACCAGAATGCAACATCCGCTCTCCTGTGTTTTAGCAGGTCCCTTAAAATGAAGTAAAAGTTATTTTATAAAGAAGCTATTAGAAAATGCTTACGGGGTTTTATCCCAAGCACCTAAAAATATTGCATGGCTTTATTCATGCTGACAAGATCTTTATATGGAACTATACCTAAGGTTCCCCTACATCAAATTTGTAGAAGGTATACCTATTAATCTTAATGATGCTACATTGTTACCTACATGCCTTGTAAACATGGTGATTGTAGACAATCTTATGCGCGAAGGTGGGGATCATCCTAAAATAGAAAAAGCTTTCACTCAATTTTCAATTGATCACAATCTAAGCATATGCTACATTGTGCAGAACTTGTTTTAAAAGGGTAAGAGCAGCTGATCTATAGCTGTCAATGCCTAATATCTTGCTTTATTTAAAAACCTTGTGACAAACAGCAGATATCTATCATAGCTAAATAGATGTACCCTGGAAACACATCGTTTTTCTTGGAAGCCATTAACAACGTTACCACAAAACCCCAGGGCTAATTAATGGTAGTTGTAAAACCCAGTACTCTAGAAGAATACAGACTACCTGCTGCCATTTTTCCAACCGATCTCCCCATCGCTTACACACCTAAAACCAGACCTAGAGCCTATAACAACAATTGTTAAAAAGACATTCTTAACATTACACTGTAAACCTTATAGGATAAGGTGTTGACCATGTCTGTGGGTCTACACCGTAATTTAGCCCTCCTAAAAGTGCTAGTCACAGCTAGTACCCACCAAAGAAAGGCCATCCTGCGCATAGCTTTGGACGACTTAGTGGCTGCCATTTCAGAAATTGCCCTAAGCACTCTAAAAGGTAATGTCCCTATTCCAGTTACGTGTTTTGAAGAAGAGCGTCACCTTATCAAGAAGCTTAGAAATAAAAGGGCTTCGCTCATTTCTAGGAAGAAACTGATAAAGCAGTTGTGTGTTTTAACAGGTTCTTTGTTGGGCAAAGCTACACCATTAATTACAAGCCTCCCAGCAAGGGACTAATGAATTACACCCAAAAGATCTGCCTAATGCCACACCAGCATCTGGAACAGTTGGGCCTATCTACGGGCTACAGAAAAATGAAACGCTAAATCTAGATGCAGAGATTAAAGAAATTTTGAACCGTACTGAATTAAAATCGCATACATCTTCACTCAAGAGCTCCTCAATCTTTTCACAATATTACAAGCAATGGAATAGGGAAAAAAACAAACTGCTCTAAATACACCTGACTCTGAACTTCCTCCACCAACCCCGGCAACTCCTCAAGATCAATAACCACCACCATCACAACCACCATCCTCAGACGTCTTTGTTGAAGAACTTAAAAAAAATATAAGTCAATAATATAAAGTATAAGTCAAAGGTACAAAGGAGCAGAGGAAATGTTGCTAAGTAAAATGTCAGCTTCTAAAGACCTGACCTCGAGGAATGAGTGGGGCGAATTCCTCTACAAAGGTCAACTTGTTGTTGGGTCCCACATGTACGACCTAGTCAAATGTCTTACGCACCCCAAAACACTATTGCTCCAGAGAGTGCCTGGAGGTTGGGAACACTTTCTATGAGCGTCAGCGGAACTCAACATTCCTTCTACGATCGTCAGAAATACAGAATACAGGCAACTGCTTGAAAGTTTGAAAGACCCAACTTACAGCCTCTCAAGTACTCCAACAACTGTTGTTTTTAACCCCCACCCTGAGATGCCAGCAACCCCTTTTTCCCCGGCTATTCCCCTCACAGAGCACCACAGCTCTGGTTTTTGGAACCTACAAAAAAAAGGCATTGTCCAAAATAAACACGTGGTTAAATGTCTGATGTTTCTTCTGACTTCTGAACCTATGTATATGTGCTCCAATGTTTGTGTGTAATGTTCTGCAACTGATAACATATTGAAGGATTTTCTTCTTTTATTTCTTTAGTTAGTTTATCAGCGAAATGTTTGTACTAAAAACTGATTGTAATAAACACTTAGCTTTTCAACACACTTCTGCCATCTTTTAAAAGCCTTTTAAAAACGTGTGTCTTCGTGTCAGTTTAATGATGTATGGACTGAATTCAAGTTTAAATCCTTTATTCTAGACATTCATCATTACAAATACAAGTGTTATACGACCTTGACCTAGAACCTGGTGATTTCTTTTACATATTTCACAACAATACAGTCATTGTTTACTAGATCACTCGAATATAGATTTAAACATTTTCAAAACGTCATACCCTCAGACATTTCACTAATAAAATATATACAATGTTCCCCACGTGATGGCTAGAGGATTCTGTACCCGCATCTTGTTATACTTTACCCTAGCAGCAGCTTTTTTTACTTAAGTGAATATAGGTTTTGCATAGATGCTACGTTTGTAGGAGGCTGGCCTGGCTTGCAGTGGGTACCAAGGGGTACTTACACTCTGTACCAGGTCCAGTTATCCCTTATTAGTGTAGAAGAGGTGTTTCTAGCAGCTTAGGCTGATAGAAGGTAGCTATAGCAGAGCAGCTTAGGCTGAACTAGGAGACATGCAAAGCTCCTACTATACCACTGGTGTCATACGCACAATATCATAAGAAAACACAATACACAGATATACTAAAAATAAAGGTACTTTATTTTTATGACAATATGCCAAAAGTATCTCAGTGAGTACCCTCAGTATGAGGATGCCAAATATACACAAGATATATGTACACAATACCAAAAATATTCAGTAATAGCAAAAGGAAGTAATGCAAGCAATGTAAAGTTACAGTAGATTGCAATAGAAGCACATAGGTATAGGGGCAACACAAACCATATACTCCAAAAGTGGAATGCGAATCACGAATGGACCCCAAACCTATGTGAGCTTGTAGAGGGTCGCTGGGACTGTAAGAAAACAGTGAGGGTTAGAAAAATAGCCCACCCCAAGACCCTGAAAAGTAGGCGTAAAGTGCACCTATATTCCCCAGAGAGCACAGAAGTTGTGATAGGGGAATTCTGCAAGAAAGACCAACACCAGCAATGCAACCAAAGTGGATTTCCGGACGAGAGTACCTGTGGAACAAGGGGACCAAGTCCAAGAGTCGCGACAAAGTCGAGAGTGGGCAGATGCCCAGGAAATGCCAGCTGAGGGTGCAAAGAAGCTGCCACCGGATGGTAGAAGCTGTGGATTCTGCAAGAACGAAGAGGGCTAGAAACTTCCCCTTTGGAGGATGGATGTCCCACGTCGTGAAGAAGCTTGCAGAGGTGTTCCCCACGCAGAAAGACCGCAAACAAGCCTTGCTAGCTGCAAGGGTTGCGGTTAGGGTTTTTGGATGCTGCTGTGGCCCGGGAGGGACCAGGATGTCGCCACTTGGATGAAGAGACAGAGGGGGCGCCCAGCAAGTCAGGGAGCCCTCACAGAAGCAGGCAGCACCCGAAGAAGTACCGTAATAGGCACTTAGAAGAGGAGTGAACCGGAGCTCACCCGAAGGCACAAAAGGGAGTCCCACGACGCCGGAGGACAACTCAGGAGGTTGTGCACTGCAGGTTAGAGTGTCGGGGACCCAGGCTTGGCTGTGCACGAAGGAAATCCTGGAAGAGTGCACAGGAGCCGGAGCAGCTGCAAATCACGCAGTACCCAGCAATGCAGTCTAGCGTGGGGAGGCAAGGACTTACCTCCACCAAACTTGGACTGAAGAGTCATGGACTGTAGGAGTCACTTGGACAGAGTTGCTGAGTTCCAGGGACCACGCTCGTCGTGCTGAGAGGGGACCCAGAGGACCGGTGATGCAGTCTTTTGTTGCCTGCGGTTGCAGGGGGAAGATTCCGTCGACCCACGGGAGATTTCTTCAGAGCTCCTGGTGCAAGAAGGAGGCAGGCTACCCCCAGAGCATGTACCACCAGGAAAACAGTTGAGAAGGCGTCAGGATCAGCGATACAAGGTTGCAGTAGTCGTCTTTGCTACTTTGTTGCGGTTTTGCAGGCGTCCTGAGCAGTCAGCGGTTGATCCTTTGGCAGAAGGTGAAGAGGGAGATGCAGAGGAACTCTGATGAGCACTTGCATTCTTTATCTAAAGAATTCCCCAAAGCAGAGACCCTAAATAGCCAGAAAAGGAGGTTTGGCTACCTAGGAAGGAGGATAGGCTAGCAACACAGGTAAGAGCCTATCAGAAGGAGTCTTTGACGTCACCTGCTGGCAATGGCCACTCAGAGCAGTCCAGTGTGCCAGCAGCACCTCTGTTTCCAAGATTGCAGAGGTCTGGAGCACTCCTCCTTTGTCCAGTTTCGCGCCAGAGCAGGGCTGGGGGATCCCTGAACCGGTGTAGACTGGCTTATGTAGAGATGGGCACCATCTGTGCCCATCAAAGCATTTCCAGAGGCTGGGGGAGGCTACTCCTCCCCAGCCCTGACACCTTTTCCAAAGGGAGAGGGTGTAACACCCTCTCTCTGAGGAAGTCCTTTGTTCTGCCTTCCTGGGCCAAGCCTGGCTGGACCCCAGGAGGGCAGAAACCTGTCTGAGGGGTTGGCAGCAGCAGCAGCTGCAGTGAAACCCCAGGAAAGGTAGTTTGGCAATACCCGGGTCTGTGCTAGAGACTCGGGGGATCATGGAATTGTCTCCCCAATGCCAGGATGGCACTGGGGTGACAATTCCATGATCTTAGACATGTTACATGGCCATGTTCGGAGTTACCATTGTGACGCTGTACAGAGGTAGTGACCTATGTACAGTGCACGCGTGTAATGGTGTCCCCGCACTCACGAAGTCTGGGGAATTAGCCCGGAACGATGTGGGGGTACCTTGGCTAGTGCCAGGGTGCCCACACACTAAGTAACTTAGCACCCAACCTTTACCAGGTAAAGGTTAGACATATAGGTGACTTATAAGTTACTTAAGTGCAGTGGTAAATGGCTGTGAAATAACGTGGACGTTATTTCACTCAGGCTGCAGTGGCAGGCCTGTGTAAGAATTGTCAGAGCTCCCTATGGGTGGCAAAAGAAATGCTGCCGCCCATAGGGATCTCCTGGAACCCCAATACCCTGGGCACCTCAGTACCATATACTAGGGAATTATAAGCATGTTCCAGTATGCCAATGTGAATTGGTGAAATTGGTCACTAGCCTGTTAGTGACAATTTGTAAAGAGAGAGCATAACCACTGAGGTTCTGGTTAGCAGAACCTCAGTGAGACAGTTAGGAATCACACAGGGAACACATACATATAGGCCACAAACTTATGAGCACTGGGGTCCTGGCTAGCAGGGTCCCAGTGACACATAACAAGCATACTGAAAACATAGGGTTTTCACTATGAGCACTGGGCCCTGGCTGGCAGGATCCCAGTGAGACAGTGAAAACACCCTGACATATACTCACAAATAGGCCAAAAGTGGGGGTAACAAGGCTAGAAAGAGGCTACTTTCTCACAACGTTCGGGGAACGACGTTGAACTGTCAAACACTTTAACCTCGATGAGATCCAAATACAGGGCCACCCAGTGTGTTCCACCCTTGGAATGCGAATCTGTGTTAAATACGAGCGTGCAGGGTTTTTCTACCCTTATTTCTCCAGGTAGTCCATCGCTTGGAAAAACACCTAAAAATAATTTCTTTGCATATTTATGAAAGATTAAGAACTTGTTTATCTGAACAGTGTCCATTTTACAATATGTTAAAGATAGTCAAACAGAATCTGTCGGGTGTGATTGACCTGAATGACGTTGCTGAATACAAAGAATACAACCATGTTCACTTTTGTAGCCAAGGGTTAACTAAAACGTACTTCAGCTTTTAGATTTTCATTTTTGATCAAAATATAGTGGTCGCCGCCTTCCATGTTAGGCGTCAGATCGAAAGCAAACATTGTGAAGCCAGCATTATATCCATCTCTTGATATGACAGCTTCTGAGTCCCGCAAGTGTTTCCCGGTTATCAATACCAGACTGAGATATTCCCTGATGAAATTAGCAATTCCAAAACGAGGCATGTACGGTTTTGCAGGAATCACAGACTGCTCGTGGACCAACGCACTGTAGTTGATGTCGTAGTGTTTGAAATTGAAAGGATTTGATGTATAGAGGCCACTAAAAGCAGTATTGTCCACAAAACCAATGATAATAAGTTTCGGTAGTTACCCCAGAAATACATTTTGCTGCTGGGTTAATCTGGTACCAGTTGGGATGCTGAATATATTCAGATCTACTCTTTCAATAGCGTACTTGGCGTTTGATATCTATAAAGCTTCGGCATAAGCCAGTCTGATCCTTGGTAACACTTTCACTCTCTTTACAAACAAGCTAGCGAACAGTATGACCAGTTTATGCTGTTCCGCATACCCACTGATCAGACAGAATGAGTCCTTGTTGGGTTTAAGTTTGATCTTAAGATCAATACCGTTGTCGAGCAGGTTGTCTTGGAATAAAAGGCCCAAATGTATACAAGGAGGACAAACTGTCTACTGCCTTTGGCGAAGCTTGCTCTTTTTACGAAACCATGAATGTTCATGTCCAGCTCCTTGTCTTCAAAATGTCTGTAAGTATCTTTGTAGAAGAGCCCAACTGAAAGCTGAGCATCCAAGGTGTGATGGCTGTAATTTATAATACTTTAGATTTAGGCCCTATATGCGTACATGTTGTTGCTTTGCGTGATAAGTTGGTTGACGAGGGTGATGTCCACCTGATTGAACATGGCTGCAATGAAGTAAGCGATCATCACCACTTTAGCATTGTTCGATATGTTGGAAATGTCCGCTTTCACGATGTGACAGATAAGGTGCAGCAGCGTAATGTTGAGATCCAGACACATATTCATGGACTCGGACGCCAAAGGTGTCAAAGTGGCTAGCAGCGATACCTCCATGAAAAAACTTTTTTCGATGCTGGTCTGGGTGGGTTTTAGAGAAAACAAGTTTTAACTCTGATTTGGCGCTTTCACCAATGCACAATGTACAAAGGCCATCTTTCAGGTCATTGCGCTTTCAAAAATATTTACTCTAGCGCCCGTTTTCTCCTTTGAAGCTCTCTTCAGACTTACGGATCTTCTTTTGTGAGCGCTTTTTGAAGAGCGCCATCTTTTTTTATAGGGAGCAGGGGGCCCCTGCGCTTTCTTTTAATGCAGGTGCGAGACTTGTACACGAAACCGCTCCCTCTTGGGGTTCTTTATTTATGCGGTCAACAACAGCAGACATCACAGAACCACCTACACCCTGTTTAATGTTCATAGTCGCTGCTTTAACATAGGGTTTAGCAATTTTGTAGCCTCTTCTCAAGAACGGCATGGCTCTTCTAAACAAACGACAGAAGAATCTCCCCCCCCAAACCGGCCCGTACATACCAGGGGCCCCTTCAAACTATGGTGGTGGTCCTCCATATCCGGCCTGGTTTCTTTAATAATCCCTGTACATAGAGGTTCACTGTGTGTTTTCATAATCACCATGATGACTTATTAATAACCACTGTCACTTTGCAGCCTTAAATGAAGCTTAACAATAACTTTACTGTATTCAAAGGGCATCGGCTCAGACTGGTCATCGAAGATCATGATCGAAATAGTATAAAAAAAAAAAGTAGAAATTGCAACTTAGATGGGGTTGTTGTATTGAATATTAACCATCATGTGATTTTCACCCTTCACCTGGACCCATCTTAGCAACGGTGAATAACTATCCCCGATCCTCTGTGGCTCTACAATGTTGCTATACACATAGAAACCACTGTTAATATTGGAGCATGACTGGTCCGGTTCTCCTGGGGTTTTTATATGTTGTACTGTTCCTAAAACCATTCTTAATTTACCCGTACAGCTAAACAGGGTATCGCGATTTGGATCTTTAAGAAACACCTCCTTCTAACGTTATCTAATACTAGCTGAACATATGTATAAGTTTCATTGTTGGCTATAGATTTGTTGATGGCTTCGACCATCGATGCGACGGATAGATAATAGCCATGAGGAAAGCCGGTGTGGATGCTTAAAAGCTCATGATCATGCTTTATAGTAAATTTGCCCTCCAGCATTGAAAATGTATTCCATGTCCTATGGTATTGGATTTCTGTTAGGGCTACCTCCCGGTCCCATTTCAGGTCCACAGGATTAGCCAGTTTCACTGTATAATTAGAAATTGGATTGTCATGAGACCTCTTCGTACTCAATACCCTACAGGGAGCTGGCCAACACCCAGCTGTTACATTTCTTGGGCCATTCCCTCAATTTGACAAAGGCCTGCCTGATAGCACCGCTACCTTTCCTTTTCAGAATTTTTTCAATGTTGTACAGGTACCTTTTGTAACTCCTCCTTGTAAAAAAATGCCTGACAATGTTTCCCTGTCGTAGTCCTTTAACCTGAAATCCTCTTTAAGCTTCACACTTTCCACTATAAATATCTTGTTGCTAAAAGTCTGCTGGTAACCCTTCGTAAAGACCCCTTTTAACTTTGAAAAACTAACATTTGTCACCTTCTTTTAAAAGATGCTTCTTTACATCTTCAGCAAACTGGCTTCCGTACACTGTTCTCCAGACCTTTAATTAATTATCTGGCATTACCTCTATGGGAGACATTTTAATGGTTCTATGGTAACTGGTTTTATAAACATCTATAAAAGCCTGTAGAACATCCATGTATCAGTAGGTATTGTAGACAGTGAAATAGCCCCACATCTTAGACTTTAAAGTTCTGTTAAAACACTCTATAACAGCTGCTTCTACCTCCATGTGCATTACAAAATAATGAGCAGTGTGCTGTTTTAATAACTTCTGAAATGATTTGTTTAAAAATTATTTTCCTGCATTTGTTTGTATTTTTTTAGGGGTTCAACCTTTCCTCAGTGACGCTAGTCCCGCAGTCCGCACCGGAGCGCGGAGTTCCAAAAACTCTGTTAGCTCCACTGGCGGAGCAGAGCC
This sequence comes from Pleurodeles waltl, assembly GCF_031143425.1. Classification (NCBI taxonomy): domain Eukaryota; kingdom Metazoa; phylum Chordata; class Amphibia; order Caudata; family Salamandridae; genus Pleurodeles; species Pleurodeles waltl. Next base: position 426,069,280 of record NC_090445.1, on the reverse strand, counting down.
CGCCACACACCCCTACTTCAAAGACTCTGGGAACATTCAGGATGGGCATGTTTTAGAGCTTTATTGCCTTACTAAGCAGATTAGGGACACATGTCAGTCAGTGTGAAATTTGCAAAGAGCTATGGACTTGTATATTAAGGAGGCTTTATTCAAAATACAGAGGACTATATAGGGCAGCCAATAGAGCATGAGAGGTTAATCAATAAATAAATGTGATAGATTGATGAGTACCGGAGACCATCCACGAAACTGCTTCCCACACTACCTTGATGGTGGCTAGCCAGTGAACCTTTCCGGAGGTATCCTGCTTAATAACTCATCCCAAAAAAAAAAAAAATCAATGTCTTCTTAGAAGCTATGTATAAACAAATCACCAAAATCTAAATCTAGAACCATGGAACCAAACCTGCTGCTGAAAATGTTTTAAGAAAATCCTAATGATACAGTATTTGCTCACAATCAAAACTAAAAGTCCGGGTGTCACTTATTACAGTTAGTTTAACAAGTTGAGGGACATACACCATGGAATACAAAATTTTTGCTTGTGGTGTGCAGATGATTGTAGACCACTGCTCTGCTCAGGCACCCACCCACACGGGCTAGTTTTCCTGTCACTGACTAACTGCAGTTATCTTCTTCATTTGGGACAGCATGTCTCATTGCTGCCCCTCTGTCTTACAGATACATTCCCTTTCTTCTCTGAAGCAGTGAAGTGTTGTTGAAAACAGGGCTCGCAAATGAAGCATGGCAGAGGTGACGTGCATTTCTGCTCCAAGAAAGATTACCTATTATAGTGGGCCAATATGCAGACATGCACACATGTTGTATTTCTCATACACCTTGATGTCTGAGTAATGTAATTGTAACTCTAGGCACAACGCCATCTTCGGTTATAGATTAAATTCGCCACATATTCACTGAAATAGACGTGCAACACAGGCCCGGAAAAAAAAAAACAGATTAGCAAATCTAATGAAAAATTACTTTTATTCTTCAAAATGCACCCATGTTAATGAAGCCTCGCTTGGATTTTGGCAATCATTGACCCCCTCTTTCAGGAGTACACCATATAATCCATATTGGATATGTGGAATTGAGGGAGGGAGGGACGTTGTGATGGTCCGAAGATATTAATAAAAATAACCAAGTGCGACTAAGTTTTTATTTAAAAAAAACTTCCAATTAGGTTAATGTTGCCAATGCCTTTAATTTATTGAAAACTTTACAGAAGTGGCTGGTGCAAATGAGCCCTCGTACATGTTAGCTTTCAGTGGACTTTAGAGACATTAAACCAACCAATGATCTGTTCTCAGGTATCACTAACCTGTGGGTTTAGGCCACAGGTGGAAGTGTGAATACAAAAGCTAGGCCACACTTTTTGTTCAAATATTTTATTACTTAGAGCTTAATTTAGAGTTTGGTGGACGAGTTACCCTGTCACAAATTTGACGGATATCCTATTCACCTTATTACAAGGGCATTATGGGGGTCATTCTAACCCTGGCGGTCCAAGACCGCCAGGGCTAAAATGACGGGGGCACCGCCAACAGGCTGGCGGTGCCCCGCTGGGCATTCTGACCGCGGCCAGAAAGGGAAAACCGGCGGTCACCCGCCGGTTTTCCGCTGCCCAATTGAATCCTCCATGGCGGCGCAGCTCGCTGCCCCGCCATGGGGATTCTGACAGCCCATACCGCCGTCCTGTTCCTGGCGGTTCGCCCGCCAGGAACAGGATGGCGGTATGGGTTGTCGTGGGGCCCCTGGGGGCCCCTGCAGTGCCCATGCCAATGGCATGGGCACTGCAGGGGCCCCCGTAAGAGGGCCTCACAAAGAATTTCACTGTCTGCATTGCAGACAGTGAAATTCGCGACGGGTGCCACTGCACCCGTCGCACCTTCCCACTCCGCCGGCTCAATTCTGAGCCGGCGTCCTTGTGGGAAGGGTGTTTTGCACTGGGCTGGCGAGCGGCCTTTTGGCGGTCGCCCGCCAGCCCAGTGCAAAACCCAAAATACCCTCAGCGGTCTTTCGACCGCGGAGCGGTATTTTGGAGGGGGGAAGTCTGGCGTGCGGCCTCTGCCGCCCGCCAGACTCAGAATCACCCCCTATATCCTTTAACATATGCAATAAGGTGGATAGGATGGCCGTCACATTTGTGAAAGATAACCAATCCATAAAACTCTAAATCAGGCCCTTAGTCTAAAACTTCAAATACTATAAGGCCCTCATTATGAGTTGGCCAGTGTCTCCATGGGTAGCATAAAAGTCCTCAAACTCTGGAGCTGATAATTCCAGACCTGGAGTCTTCACAGGAGCTGCAAGCAGGAGTGCTGTGCCTTGCATCTGCCTGCCCTCATACTTCAACTGAGAGGAGAAGAAAAGGTTCCCATCCAGCTGAATGAAAATAATCTGTCCTCCCCTGTCCCAGACCACCGATACAGCCAAAAAAAAAAGGCCCCACAATTACCACCTTGTCCATGCAGGTGGTAAACGTCGTTGAATTTGGCTAGTGATTTCCTCTGAAAAGGTCAAGCCCATGCAGAATTGGACCAGATACTGCCAAATCCACATGTTATTCTCCATTCCAGGGGGAAAACTTGTAAACCTCAGTTATCCCAGGATGCGGCAAGGATTGTTAACTATGGCCCCTGTATTTCCCTGCATAGGTAACAGGGAACTTATAATCAGTGCTTTAATATTTTTGTGCATTATTTTAACTCCATCACATGGCTTTTCCTTTTCATTCTGATCAAATTATATCTGTTCTAGCTGGAAAATAAGATTTGCAAATGTCTCAGAGGAGGATAGGAAATCAAATATGAAAGTGAAGGAATGACTTCATGAAAAAGATTTATACAGAACGCACTCGTACCCAGAAAGAGAGAATCTTGGCATTAGTTAGGGACAATGCAGCAAAACTTGCGGAATAAGAATCAAATTAACTGAGGTATACGGAGCAATGTTTTGAGCATGGTGTTTAATACATAACACACGTGTGCCTATTGCATGATGCAACCACAATCAACTTAATTCAGGATGAAGAGTCCCCTTTTCCATGCATTATCCCACCTTAACCGCTTGGTCGCCAAGACGTTATGGTTACGTCCGTGGTGCGGTGCTAAGGCGCCACGGACGTAACCATTACGTCCTAGGAGAGGCCATCAGGGAAGCACTAGCCCTAGGCAGATTGGAAGAGGAATCACTTCCCCTTCCACCCTGACCCCCCTTATCCCCCTGTTGACGTCTGACTAATTAACAAAGCTAGCACAATGTATATGTCTCAAAACTAAATTATATATGTATACGAACATTACTAGCTGTCCATAGCGGCGGAAGAAATGCAATCTACGCAAAATCTGAATTATAATGCACTCAGTTATAGCAATACAAATCACTAATTAAAGCAACTGAATTTGACTAATTTCATACATCGGTCAGAATAACAAGATTTCAATTTAGCATGGTGCATCAGATGAATACCTCGACTAGCCTCTAATTAGCATTAGCATGTGGGGCTTCATGCAAAACGAATTTAGTAAACACAAATTTGGAAAACTTCTAGCTTGGGCCCTATCAAAATAGCAGTTGGTACCTAAAAGGAAAACACAATGCATAATACAATTATCCTTTCATAATTACCAAATACAATCAGCATTCAAGAAAGTCTTCGTCCTTCAGGTACCAGTTCGATCAGCATGGGGCAGATTTAAAGGGGCAAAGTTAAGGGCAAGTTTCCTTGCGGCAGCAAGGAGAAAGGGGCAAAGTTACTGCATGGGCAAGACGGGGCAAATTAAAGTTAAAGTCTCTAGGGTGAGAATTTTAAAGTCCCTTAGAGAAAGGGGCATCAAGATGTCGTCTAAGATGGCGTCTGACATTTGGCTTCAAAGATGGCATCAAGGAAATGGCTGACTTCTCTTTGTCCAGTGGGTTTAAGTAAGAAACATTCCAAATTCAGCAGGGTATTCCATTGGAGGGTTCATAGGGTGGCTTCAATTTGACCAATGAATAGTGTCTTTCTCCTAGTACTCATTTATGCATACATTGTCCTTGGAGCCTTGGAACACAAGTTGCAACAAAGTTTGCCAATTAATTTGATCTTAAAGCCTTTATTGTTCGCACCTGCAGGAGCTGACCTTGTATCAAAGGGGATGAAACCGGCCTAGCACGAAAACTTGGAGATAAGTGTATTAGTCATCTCTACTGGAAAAATACAGAATAATGTCTTTTGTTAATCAAAGTGAAAACCACGCAGTTAAATTTGAGACCAGGCGACTAGGCCAAAGCCTCTACTAAATTTAAGCTAAGCATAAAACAGTTTCAACAAGAAAATCATAGAACACATTTGCAATTATGATGGATTACGACATTTGTCAATTCTTCATGATGAAGCCTGTTTACAATAATGCCTAACTACTCTGAGGGCACAATTTCCCACGTACATTATTTTCTTTACTAAAATCACACTACATTATATGATTTTGGTTCCATGATATATGAATATATGTTGGTCCTTCTTTTTCTGCGTCATCAATCCCTCCTCTGATGACTAATTATGTCATCACATCAAATCTTCCCACAAATTTTATTACATTAAAATTCTGTTTTAGTAATTTGGCACTTCAGTCAATTCCCTCTTTGTTTTGTTTTTCTCTATATATTTCTACTATTTTGTTTTCTATTTTCTCTTCTCTTCGTCTTTTGTTTCTTGTTTTCAATATTTTAATAGCTTTCCATATTCCCCAAATACCTAATAAACAAATTAATACTATTAATATTCCTTTTACTATTTTCAGTAATAATCCATTCCAAATGTTGCTGAGCCAATTTCCCACAGAACCAAATCCTTTTCCAACCTTTTCCCATACTCCTAGTTCTTTCAATTCTTTCAAATCTGTACTTTCGTTAGTTAAATTTGTAAGCATTTTTCTAATTTGCCCACTGTTGTCCGGAATATAAGTACAACAGTGACGTGTACCAAGCATTTTGCAAACGCCGCCATCCTTTGCTAAAAGAATGTCTAAGGCAAGCCGATTTTGAAGAGTCATAGCTCTTTCTGCAGCAAGTTCAGCATCCATCAGGATTATAGCTCCTGAGAATTTTGTCAGCATGTTATCCACAATAGTAGACAACTTTCGTATTTTAATCGAATTCAATATGACTCCCACTGAAGGAATCATTGCTCCAAATATATCTCCTACCACACCAGAAGCTGTCTCCCTTTTCTGAACATGATGTGATTCAGACAGCTTTGGGAATTTCTTTAAGTCATCCAATTGATAAACCTTTGGAAACACTATTCCCAAATAACATCTCCCATACCATCCTTTAGGAAGACGATAATAGGCGTTAGGTCCACAAATATAATATACCCCTGGAATAACTGGGTCTTGTCCATTCAGCATGAACGTCCATTTGGGTTGAAACAAAAACGTATGTTTACATTCACTCATTCCCACAAAGACTGTGTCATAATATGATTTATGTCTATGAACATTGAACCTCCCTACGTGTAATGCATCTAAAGCTATTTTCCCTTGTGTCTTTATCGCAGCAAAAGCATAATTATCTACAGATGTCCTTTTTTGTAATTCCCTTTCTAATTTCTCCTTCCCCGCTTTCCTCCTATCGTCAGTGTGATCTAAAAAGCTTTTCTCCATCGGTGAAAGCAAGCATGTAAGGTTTTCTCTGTGAGCGTAGGCTGTGTGAAAAGGTGACAATGGCTCAAAGAAACCCCTCATTAACTTTATATAATAATCTCTTGCTACTTTACTCAGGTACTCTATTATGGGGATATATGCGAATACAACATCTTGATTGGAATAAAAATAGTGAATATATTCTTGGCCATAAAATCTGGTCATTATTAACCTACATGTAATTCCATACGTAAGAGGCATGCTATGATATGTTACCCCTTCCATTACTGAGGTAGGTATTTGTGTGCATACATAACAATCTTTCGCATCCATTGTCTCAACATACTCATTCAACAAGCGATAGAAAACATTGGACGAAAGTTCCTTCTTATCATGCAAATGTCTTTCGTCTTGTTCGAGTTTCTTCAAAGGAGTTAGTTCAGTAATAGGTTTAGAAGTAGAAGCATCATTCACGTCTCTCTCATTCTTCCCATGCATTCCAAAAACTATTGCTATGATGATTAGTACACATGCAGTTATTAGACCTATACACATGTATTTACAAAACTTCATTTTATGTCCCTTTGTAGTGTAGACTGTCATGATCTATATAGAATCAGAAAGTTGAAGACACTTTATCAAATCAAATTTGCAGATATATATAAAGCTGAACGATTTCAATGTTCACACTGTTTTCTTAGGCAGCTTAGTCTCTCATCGGTTAGCAGCTTTGTCTCAAAATCGGTTTCAAAGTCAATCAAGTTAGCAATGTCTTATTCGTTTCAAAAGTCAATCAGGTTATCAATGTCTTATTCAGTAATGTTCATGGAATTTCACTTCTCAAGTGCCAAAGTGAAGTTCTGCTTCTTCGTTCTCAAGACTGAGAGATAGGAATTCGTCTGACCAATCGTTAGTGGCTATGTATGCCCACTCCGGACCAGAATACCTTCTGCTAGGTATTCTTGTCCTTTTAAATTTTGCATCTCCTTTTGATACTCTCTTGCTGGTACTTTCTTCCTTGGCCGGGTCTTTCTCTTCACTTGGTGTTGTTACTGCGACAGACACTTCTTTTATTTTCTCTTTCAACTTTGGCCCTTCACTTTCGTTTAATATTTCCCTAGTTCTTAATTTCACTGGCGATGTGCTTTGTCTCCGTTTCGCACTGTTTTCACCTGATGGACCTACAACCGGTTCTGGAAGAGTTTGAACCATTTCATTCTGTCCTGTCTTATCTTCTTCCCCTAGGAGGTCAATCAGGTTTTCCTTTTCTTTTCCTGCATCGTCTACTTCTGGGAAAGCCCTCCTCTGCTCAGGCTCTCCTGCTCCTTCACCTGTCACAGGCTCTTTGTCACCTTCGGGATCTTCTCACTTCCTGAGGCTTCTCCTTTATCCTCCTCAAATGAATCAGTTGTTTCTTCCTCAGAAAATATCTCTCCTTCCTCTATTTCTGCTTGTTCGCCTCCAGGTTCTCTTTGTTCTGTCTCGGTGCCTGGTACTCTCTTGTCAGTCACTGGTGATTTCAGCGCTTCAACTTCCTCTTCTGTGGGGCACGTCACCCTTTTCGTGTGACTGGCGTGAATCCAGTTGGGAACTCCCGCACACTTCACAGCGGTGGTAGTTGTCAGAATCACTTGGAAAGGTCCTTTCCAACGGGGTTCTATGCACGACTTCCTCACGTGCTTCTTTATCACGACCCAGTCACCTGCTTTCAGGGCGTGTCCTGGACCTTGGATCAGTGGCAAGGTGGTTGCCTCCACCTGGTGAGAAAAAGAGCGAAAACAACAAGTGATGGACGGAATGCTGAACATTGTCAAACACTCACCCCCAGTCATAGATCTGGGTTTAATCCATCGTTCTTTTGCTCACCATGCCACCCCAGTTTGGACCCAGCCATATGCAAATCAGTCTTGACCCTGTTCCTCATGGGAACAGTCCAGACCGAACTGCCAAGCCAGGTCCTCACTGGACCGGAAACAAGCATCCTAGGACCGGTTTCGGGGTTTCACCCCTCATCAGCCAGGCTAGCTTGATTCCAGTGGCATGGGAAGCACGGGACCCACGTCTGGGCATACCCTTCCCACTTAGGGCGACAAAGCAAAAACAACAAGTGATGGACGGAATGCTGAACATTGTCAAACACTCACCCCCAGTCAACTGCTGGAAGCCTCATGACTCTGCCCATGAGGATCTCATGCGGGGAAAGTCCAGTCTTTCTATCAGGGGTGTTTCTCATTGACATTAACACCAAGGGCAATGCGTCAGGCCATTTCAAGTTTGTTGATGCACATATTTTCGCCATCCTCGATTTCAATGTGCCATTCATTTGCTCCACTAGTCCTGATGCTTCAGGGCGGTAGCTACAATGCAATTTCTGCTGAATGTTCAGCGCTGTACACAGTAATTTTATTACTTTGTTATTGAAGTGACTTCCCCTATCTGATTCTAAGGAGATCTGGAATCCGAAACGTGGTATTAGTTCTCTCAAGAGTAGTTTTGCAACTGTGAGACTGTCATTTCTGCGTGTAGGGTATGCTTCAATCCAGTGACTAAAAATACACACAATCACCAACACATACTTCAAGCCTCCATGCACAGGCATCTCAATAAAATCCATTTGCATCCTGCTGAATGGACCACCTGCTCTTCCAATGTGGCTCAAATTTACTACTGTCCCCTTCCCTGCGTTCATTTGTTGGCAAATGACGCAACAATGGTAAACTGCTTCAGCAACTTGACGGAATTTGGGATTAAACCAATCAATTTTAAATAGTCTAATCATGGCATCCCTTCCAAGATGGGCTTTTCCATGATACAGTCTGGCTAACTGCGTCAAAAGACTGTTTAGCAGAACCAATCTCCCTTCACTTGAAACCCACAAATCATCTGGTTTCTTTACGCATTGTAATTTGCTCCATGAGAGTTTCTCATCTTCACTAACATCATTCTGTAGGGATTTCAATTCATCGATTGAATCTACAACCTTTAGAGCAAAAGCTTCACTTGGTTCAAGTTCTGGCTCATTTATCAAGTTCCATTTGTCTCGGAGCAATATACAGTTCAGTGCGCAAACCCTTGCGACTTGATCGGCATACCCGTTTCCCCATTAAACATAGGGGGTCATTACAACATTGGCGGTAAAAGGCGCTTACCGCCGTGCAGAAGACCGCCAATACACCGCCGCGGCAGCGGAATTCCGCCACAGCTATTATGATCCACATCTTGGAATCCGCCAAAATTCAGACACCCACACAAGTCCGCCACACCAAAGGTCAGTGTTAAACTGGCGAAAACAAAACCTCCACCTCCATGCCAACAGAAACACGCCCATGCTATTACGACCCACGAATCCACGCGGCGGTCTTACAACCGCGGTTTTCCATTGGCGGTACACACTGCTGCGCTCAAAATACACACACATCTCCAAAACACCGCCACATTGGACAATTCCAAATACACACACCTGATACACATTCAAACACCACTCCCACACACCCAATACAGTATAAAACTGACACCCACATCACTCACTAACCCCTACGACCAAAAATCAGAGACGAAGGCCAGAGAGATAGCACAGATTAGACAATCCCACCACACAGAGGCACACAACACCATCACCCACACTACTTCCACGCACAAAACACCACACACCACTACACATCACCACACTCATCAACACATACACCACCCCACACATCACCCACACCACCCCATGTCACGCCAAAGACACCCCCGCTTCTGCGAGGAGGAGCTCCGGGTCATGGTGGAGGAAATCCTACGGTAGAGCCACAGCTATTTGGCTCACAGGTGCAGCACACATCCATAGCCAGGCAGATGGAGCTATGGCGCAGAATAGTGGACAGGGTCAACGCTGTGGGACAGCATCCAAGAAATCGGGAGGACATCAGGAAGAGGTGGAACGACCTACGGGGGAAGGTGCGTTCTGTGGTCTCCAGGTACAACATTGCGGTTCAGTGGACTGGCGGCGGACCCCCATCTCCTCCCCCACAACTAACAACATGGGAGGAGCAAGTCTTGACCATCATGCATCCAGAGGGCCTCGGAGGAGTCGGTGGAGGAATGGACACTGGTAAGTCAATTCTTAACTTTCATATCCCCCACCCTACCAGCATGCTATCACACACCCCCACCCTCACCCCCTTCCCATCACTCCAAATCCACACTAATGTACTCATAACACAAACCACACATACCAAGCCCTGCATGACACAACTAAGCATGGACACCCTTCACTAAAGCATGCTCACTGCACATACCCAGACCACCCCCCAACCATCATCACACAAGCCCCCATACAGGAATGCTTGCACTGGGGTACACAGTGAGCCACCAATTGCACACCATGACACACACACATGCAATAATCATGCCCTTATGCCCCTGCAGGATCACGAAGGACTGTCACCACCCCGGAGGGTCCAGACAACTCCACTCCACCCACAGAAGAGTCCCACAGTGATGATAGCAGCTCTGCCCTACTGGATCCTGATGACCAGCCCGGACCATCGTGGGCCTCGGGACAGTCGGTTCCCCTTGCACAGGCACAGCCCAATACTGACCTTCCAGCCTCCGGTAACACCACCACAGCACCCACCCAGCGGGCCCAAACCTCTGTACCCAGGACAGGTCAATCAGAGGTGTGTCCACCACTACAGGGAACCCAGGAAAACCCACCACCCCAACAACAACAGGGACCTGGGGGCAGTGGTAGTGGGCACACGGTCCAGGAGACGGAGGCACAGGAACACAGGGGAACAGGGAGGGCTGCTGTGTGACAGGGGGCGGACAGGCCAAGGGAATCCACTCTCCACGAGGCCCTCTCCTCCATCATGGGAGCATACCACCTCTCCCAGGAGACGATGGCGACGGTCCTGGTCAAGTTTCAGGAGACCCAGCGCCTGGAGGAGGACCAGTAGTTGGGGTTCAGGGAGGAGCTCAGGACCATCAGCTCCGCCTTGGGCACCATCGTAGGGGTGCTGAAGGACATACAGCAGACCTTGAGGGACACCGTGGCACTCCAAGGGGCCCCTGACACTAGCATGGACGATGAACTGCCCACCACATCCGCCGGCGCTAGTGAACAGGACGCCCCGCCACAGGACCACCACACCAGCACCCCACCCCCTGCAGACGGACAACCACCACGCAAGCGGGCCCTGAGATCCAGGAACAGAACAGAGCAAGATGGCAAGACCCCTGCCAGGAAATGAGACTATTCTGATTGTCCTCCCACTGTCCCACTTTGTTACCCTGTCCATACTTAAACTGCCCCAGCTCCACTTCCTATGCCCAGATGGCCAGTGTACCTGTGAGACTAATAGACTGGACTCTGCCATGGACATTCCTCCACCATCACCCCTCACCATTTTACAACCCCCCTCCATTTTTGAGCACTTCAATAAACACCCTTGAACCACAAAACAATCTGGAGTCAGTCTATGATTTGGTAATATGTATTATCAATGACAGTGTCAAAATGCGTTTCTACTTGTAAAGGCAACATACCTATGTCACACATCACAAGTCCTTAAAGGATGCATGCAGATGACACACGTTGGTAACCACACCTGTGAAACCGTAATGGAAAGGAACAACTCAGTTACTAAATAATGCTATGAAATTACAGGATAGAAGAAGACGTGTGACAGTGAATGTAATGGGAAAAAAGAAAAATCTCACCTGTGTGTCACAGGAAATATTGCTGTATGTCTGACTCCCTGTTGTCGTTGTCTTCTTCCTCAGCTTCCTCCTCATCACTGTCCACAGGCTCCACAGGCTCCACAGCTGCCACAACACTGTCATCTGGACCATCCTCCTGCAGAAAAGGCACCTGGCGTCGCAATGCAATATTGTGAAGCATCGAGCAGGCGATGATGATCTGGCACACCTTCTTCGTGAGTAGAATAGGGAACCACCTGTCATATGGAGGCACCTGAACCTGGCCGAAGGTCCATTCGATCACCCTCCTAGTCCGCCCATGGCCCTCATTGTAGCGTTCCTCTGCCCTGGTCCTGGGATTCCTCACTGGGGTCAATAGCCAGGACAGGTTGGGGTAACCAGAGTCCCCTAATAGCCACACACGGTGCCTCTGGAGTTGACCCATCATATCAGGGATGCTGCTATTCCGCAGGATGTAGGCATCATGCACTGAGCCAGGGAACATAGCATTAACCTGGGAGATGTACTGGTCTGCCAAACAGACCATCTGTACATTCATAGAATGATAACTCTTCCTGTACACCTATTCACTCCTGTGGGGGGGGACCAGAGCTACATGGGTCCCATCAATAGCACCTATAATGTTGGGGATATGTCCAAGGGCATAGAAGTCACCTTTCACTGTAGCCAAATCTTCCACCTCAGGGAAAATGATGTATCTCCTTACGTGTTTCAGCAGGGCAGACAATACTCTGGACAGCACGTTGGAAAACATAGGCTGGGACATCCCTGATGCCATGGCCACTGTTGTCTGAAAAGAGCCACTTGCAAGGAAATGGAGCACTGACAGCACCTGCACGTCAGGGGGGATTCCAGTGGGATGGCGGATTGGTGACATCAGGTCTGGCTCCAACTGGGTACATAGTTCCTGGATTGTGGCACGGTCAAACCGATAGGTGACGATTACATGTCGCTCCTCCGTTGTCAACAGGTCCACCAGCGGTCGGTACACCGGAGGATTCCGCCATCTTCTCAAATGTCCCAGCTGACGGCGCCTAGGAAGGACAACAGCGCAGACCGAGTCAATTTTTAGCAAGATATGTACCCACAGTTACACAGAAGAGGACACCAAACACAAAACCCTTCCTGCATGTGTTTTGAGTGTAGGCCTAGCTATGTGTGACGCAGAAGTAAATGAAGCCATGTGGGCCCCTAAAATGGCAGCTGCATGACCTCTACACTGGGACAATGGGATTGTGGGGTAACTGCGTTGGCGTTGCACACCGTCGCGGTAGGCAGTCGTAGACCGCGGCGCAATGCTGCATTGGTTAACATCGGACCCTATGGGTCCCAGGAGCCAATGAACAAGTGCGCCAGTGGTGATGATACGCACCGCCACGGACGTCACCGCTGCGGACGTCACCGCCATTTTCTATCTGTTCAATCACTAGATACCTGACCTTCGACAGGAGAGGACCTGCACTGCCAGTGCTGCTGTGATCTCGGTCTGGAAGCGACGATGGCTGCTGCGTCTGGGGAAAGGGCCCCTGTCTTCACTGCTCAGGAGTTGGAGAAACTAGTAGACGGGGTCCTCCCCCAGTACACGCTACTCTATGGTCCTCCAGACCAACAGGTAAGTACACAGGGAGCACGTTGTATGGGCTAGGCCTGGGTGGAGAGGGCTGGTTGTAAGAGGGAAGGGGGCAGAGTTCAGGGAACATGAATGCATGTGCCAAATGGCAACGGCAGGGAGGGGGGACACTTACATCTACGGTGCAGTTGGTAATGGCTTCTCTTCCCTTGTGCACGTCATGTAGGTCATATAGGTCAGCGCCCACCAGAAGAAGGACATTTGTCGTGTCATCGCCAAGGACGTCCGGACCCTGGGGGCCCACCAGAGATGGGGCACCCACTGCCGGAAGAGATGGGAGGACATTCGCCGCTGCAGCAAGAAGACGACGGAGGCTCAGCTGGGGATGGCCTCCCAACTTGGGAGGGGTGCCCATCGTACCATGACCCCCTGATGTTCCGGATCCTGGCAGTGGCCTACCCTGAGTTGGATGGGTGTTTGAGGCCATCACAGCAGACACAAGGGGGTGAGTACAACCTCATTCTGCGGACTTTGCGCGCAGTGGAGAGGTCTGGGTGGAGAAGGAGGCCTGTGGGTGTACCTAGGCCAGGCAGAAATACGTAGACTAGGTGTAAGGAAATGCCTCCTTGGCATGGTTGCCCCCTGACTTTTTGCCTTTGCTGATGCTATGTTTACAATTGAAAGTGTGCTGAGGCCTGCTAACCAGGCCCCAGCACCAGTGTTCTTTCCCTAACCTGTACTTTTGTATCCACAATTGGCAGACCCTGGCATCCAGATAAGTCCCTTGTAACTGGTACTTCTAGTACCAAGGGCCCTGATGCCAAGGAAGGTCTCTAAGGGCTGCAGCATGTCTTATGCCACCCTGGAGACCTCTCACTCAGCACAGACACACTGCTTACCAGCTTGTGTGTGCTAGTGAGGACAAAACGAGTAAGTCGACATGGCACTCCCCTCAGGGTGCCATGCCAGCCTCTCACTGCCTATGCAGTATAGGTAAGACACCCCTCTAGCAGGCCTTACAGCCCTAAGGCAGGGTGCACTATACCATAGGTGAGGGTACCAGTGCATGAGCATGGTACCCCTACAGTGTCTAAACAAAACCTTAGACATTGTAAGTGCAGGGTAGCCATAAGAGTATATGGTCTGGGAGTTTGTCAAACACGAACTCCACAGCACCATAATGGCTACACTGAAAACTGGGAAGTTTGGTATCAAACTTCTCAGCACAATAAATGCACACTGATGCCAGTGTACATTTTATTATAAAATACACCCCAGAGGGCACCTTAGAGGTGCCCCCTGAAACTTAACCGACTATCTGTGTAGGCTGACTAGTTTTAGCAGCCTGCCACAAACCGAGACATGTTGCTGGCCCCATGGGGAGAGTGCCTTTGTCACTCTGAGGCCAGTAACAAAGCCTGCACTGGGTGGAGATGCTAACACCTCCCCCAGGCAGGAATTGTCACACCTGGCGGTGAGCCTCAAAGGCTCACCTCCTTTGTGCCAACCCGGCAGGACACTCCAGCTAGTGGAGTTGCCCGCCCCCTCCGGCCAGGCCCCACTTTTGGCGGCAAGGCCGGAGAAGATAATGAGAAAAACAAGGAGGAGTCACTGACCAGTCAGGACAGCCCCTAAGGTGTCCTGAACACGACAAATTCCAAAATTGTCATTAGAAATTCATTTTTGCAATTTGAAATTTTTCTAAATTCTTAAAAGTCCTGCTAGGGCCTTGTGTGTTAAGTCCCTGTTTAGCATTGTCTTTTAGAGTTTAAAAGTTTGTTAAAAGTTTGAAATTAGATTCTAGAAACAGTTTTAGATTCTTTAAAAAGTCTTCCAACTCTTAGCAAAATAATGTCTGATACAGAGATGAATGTGGTGGAACTCGACACCACACCTTACCTCCATCTTAAGATGAGGGAGCTAAGGTCTCTCTGTAATATCAAAAAAATAACCATTGGCTCCAGACCTACCAAAATTCAGCTCCAGGAGCTGTTGGCAGAGTTTGAAAAAGCCAACCCCTCTGATGATGACCTCACAGAGGAAGAAATTAGTGACTTGGAGGCCAATGTCCCTCCTCCAGTCCTAAATAGGGAGAACAGGACCCCTCAAGTCCTGTCTCCAACTGTGTTAGTCAGAAATAGTGAGTCCCTCACAGGAGGGTCCCACATTTCTGAAATCACTGAGGATGCTCTCAGTGAAGATGACCTCCTGTTAGCCAGGATGGCCAAAAGATTGGCTTTAGAGAGACAGCTCCTAGCCATAGAAAGGGAAAGACAAGAGATGGGCCTAGGACCCATCAATGGTGGCAGCAATATAAATAGGGTCAGAGATTCTCCTGACATGTTAAAAATCCCCAAAGGGATTGTGACAAAATATGAAGATGGTGATGACATCACCAAATGGTTCACAGCTTTTGAGAGGGCTTGTGTAACCAGAAAAGTGAACAGGTCTCACTGGGGTGCTCTCCTTTGGGAAATGTTCACTGGAAAGTGTAGGGATAGACTCCTCACACTCTCTGGAAAAGATGCAGAATCTTATGACCTCATGAAGGGTACCCTGATTGAGGGCTTTGGATTCTCCACTGAGGAGTACAGGATTAGGTTCAGGGGGGCTCAAAAATCCTCGAGCCAGACCTGGGTTGACTTTGTTGACTACTCAGTGAAAACACTAGATGGTTGGATTCAAGGCAGTGGTGTAAGTAATTATGATGGGCTATACAATTTATTTGTGAAAGAACACCTGTTAAGTAATTGTTTCAATGATAAACTGCATCAGCATCTGGTAGACCTAGGACCAATTTCTCCCCAAGAATTGGGAAAGAAGGCGGACCATTGGGTCAAGACAAGGGTGTCCAAGACTTCAACAGGGGGTGACCAAAAGAAAGGGGTCACAAAGACTCCCCAGGGGAAGAGTGATGAGACAACCAAAACTAAAAATAGTAAAGAGTCTTCTACAGGCCCCCAAAAACCTGCACAGGAGGGTGGGCCCAGAGCCTCTTCACAAAACAATGGGTACAAGGGTAAAAACTTTGATCCCAAAAAGGCCTGGTGTCATAGCTGTAAACAGCATGGACACCAAACTGGAGACAAGGCCTGTCCCAAGAAAGGTTCCACTCCAAACTCCCATCCAGGTAACACTGGTATGGCTAGTCTCCAAGTGGGATCAACAGTGTGCCCAGAGCAAATCAGGGTCCACACTGAAGCTACTCTAGTTTCTGAGGGTGGGGTGGATTTAGCCACACTAGCTGTCTGGCCGCCTAACATGCAAAAATACAGACAGCAACTCTTAATTAATGGGACTAGAATAGAGGGCCTGAGGGATACAGGTGCCAGTGTCACCATGGTGACAGAGAAACTGGTTTCCCCTGGCCAATACCTGACTGGAAAAACTTACACAGTCACCAACGCTGACAATCAGAGAAAAGTACATCCCATGGCAATGGTTACTTTAGAATGGGGAGGGGTCAATGGCCTGAAACAGGTGGTGGTCTCCTCAAATATCCCAGTGGACTGTCTGCTTGGAAATGACCTGGAGTCCTCAGCATGGGCTGAGGTAGAACTAAAAACCCATGCAGCAATGCTGGGTATCCCTGAACTGGTGTGTGTGAAAACAAGAGCACAATGCAAGGCACAGGGTGAACAAGTAGAGCTGGAGTCTGGAAGAATGGCCCAGCCTACCAAGAGAACAGGAAAGTCAGTTGGGAAACCAACTGCAACACAGCAAAAGAAAGGGAACCTCTCTTCTCAGGAAGAAGTTCTGCCCTCTGAGGGAACTGAGCCTTTGGAGCTTGAACCTTATCAGGTTGAGCTCTTAGGCCCAGGGGGACCCTCAAGGGAGGAGCTGTGTAAGGGACAAGAAACCTGTCCCTCTCTTGAAGGCCTTAGGCAGCAAGCTGCTGAAGAGTCCAAAGGCAAGAAAAATGGAACGCATAGGGTCTATTGGGAAGATGGACTCCTGTACACTGAGGCCAGAGACCCCAAACCTGGTGCCACTAGGAGAGTGGTAGTGCCTCAGCTGTTCAGGAAGTTCATCCTAACATTGGCCCATGACATTCCCCTTGCTGGACATTTGGGACAAACCAAGACGTGGGAGAGGTTAGTCAACCACTTCTACTGGCCCAATATGTCCAACATGGTTAAGGAGTTTTGCCTCTCCTGCCCCACCTGTCAAGCCAGTGGTAAGACAGGTGGGCATCCAAAGGCCCCCCTCATTCCACTTCCAGTGGTGGGGGTCCCCTTTGAAAGAGTGGGTGTGGACATAGTTGGTCCACTGGAACCTCCCACAGCCTCAGGAAATATGTATATCCTGGTAGTAGTGGATCATGCTACCAGGTATCCTGAAGCTATTCCCCTTAGGTCGACTACTGCCCCTGCAGTAGCCAAGGCCCTCATTGGTATCTTTACCAGAGTGGGTTTCCCTAAGGAGGTGGTGTCTGACAGAGGTACCAACTTCATGTCAGCATACCTAAAGCACATGTGGAATGAGTGTGGAGTGACTTATAAATTCACTACACCATACCATCCACAAACTAATGGCTTGGTTGAGAGATTCAACAAGACATTAAAAGGCATGATCATGGGGCTCCCAGAAAAACTCAAAAGGAGATGGGATGTCCTCTTGCCATGTCTGCTTTTCGCTTACAGAGAGGTGCCACAGAAGGGAGTAGGATTCTCACCCTTTGAACTTCTGTTTGGTCATCCTGTAAGAGGACCACTTGCTCTTGTTAAAGAAGGCTGGGAGAGACCTCTCCATGAGCCTAAACAAGACATAGTGGACTATGTACTTGGCCTTCGCTCTAGAATGGCAGAGTACATGGAAAAGGCAACCAAAAACCTTGAGGCCAGCCAACAGCTCCAGAAGTTTTGGTATGACCAAAAGGCTGCACTGGTTGAGTTCCAACCAGGGCAGAAAGTCTGGGTTCTGGAGCCTGTGGATCCCAGGGCACTCCAGGACAAATGGAGTGGCCCTTACCCAGTACTAGAAAGGAAGAGTCAGGTCACCTACCTGGTGGACCTGGGCACAAGCAGGAGCCCCAAGAGGGTGATCCATGTGAACCGCCTTAAGCTCTTCCATGACAGGGCTGATGTGAATCTGTTGATGGTAACAGATGAGGATCAGGAGGCAGAGAGTGAACCTCTCCCTGATCTTCTGTCATCAGACCCAAAAGATGGCACAGTAGATGGAGTGATCTACTCAGACACCCTCTCTGGCCAACAGCAAGCTGATTGTAGGAGAATCCTACAACAGTTTCCTGAACTCTTCTCCTTAACCCCTGGTCAGACACACCTGTGTACCCATGATGTGGACACAGGAGACAGCATGCCTGTCAAAAACAAAATCTTTAGACAGTCTGACCATGTTAAGGAAAGCATCAAGGTGGAAGTCCACAAGATGCTGGAATTTGGAGTAATTGAGCGCTCTGACAGCCCCTGGGCTAGCCCAGTGGTCTTAGTCCCCAAACCTCACACCAAAGATGGAAAGAAAGAGATGAGGTTTTGTGTGGACTACAGAGGGCTCAATTCTGTCACCAAGACAGATGCTCATCCAATTCCAAGAGCTGATGAGCTCATAGATAAATTAGGTGCTGCCAAATTCTTAAGTACCTTTGACTTGACAGCAGGGTACTGGCAAATAAAAATGGCGCCTGGAGCAAAAGAGAAAACAGCATTCTCCACCCCTGATGGGCATTATCAGTTTACTGTTATGCCCTTTGGTTTAAAGAATGCCCCTGCCACCTTCCAAAGGTTGGTGAATCAAGTCCTTGCTGGCTTGGAGTCCTTTAGCACAGCTTATCTTGATGATATTGCTGTCTTTAGCTCCACCTGGCAGGATCACCTGGTCCACCTGAAGAAGGTTTTGAAGGCTCTGCAATCTGCAGGCCTCTCTATCAAGGCATCCAAATGCCAGATAGGGCAGGGAACTGTGGTTTACTTGGGCCACCTTGTAGGTGGAGGCCAAGTTCAGCCACTCCAACCCAAGATCCAGACTATTCTGGACTGGGTAGCTCCAAAAACCCAGACTCAAGTCAGGGCATTCCTTGGCTTGACTGGGTATTACAGGAGGTTTGTGAAGGGATATGGATCCATTGTGACAGCCCTCACTGAACTCACCTCCAAGAAAATGCCCAAGAAAGTGAACTGGACTGTGGAATGCCAACAGGCCTTTGACACCCTGAAACAAGCAATGTGCTCAGCACCAGTTCTAAAAGCTCCAGATTATTCTAAGCAGTTCATTGTGCAGACTGATGCCTCTGAACATGGGATAGGGGCAGTTTTGTCCCAAACAAATGATGATGGCCTTGACCAGCCTGTTGCTTTCATTAGCAGGAGGTTACTCCCCAGGGAGCAGCGTTGGAGTGCCATTGAGAGGGAGGCCTTTGCTGTGGTTTGGTCCCTGAAGAAGCTGAGACCATACCTCTTTGGGACTCACTTCCTAGTTCAAACTGACCACAGACCTCTCAAATGGCTGATGCAAATGAAAGGTGAAAATCCTAAACTGTTGAGGTGGTCCATCTCCCTACAGGGAATGGACTTTATAGTGGAACACAGACCTGGGACTGCCCATGCCAATGCAGATGGCCTTTCCAGGTTCTTCCACTTAGAAAATGAAGACTCTCTTGGGAAAGGTTAGTCTCATCCTCTTTCGTTTGGGGGGGGGTTGTGTAAGGAAATGCCTCCTTGGCATGGTTGCCCCCTGACTTTTTGCCTTTGCTGATGCTATGTTTACAATTGAAAGTGTGCTGAGGCCTGCTAACCAGGCCCCAGCACCAGTGTTCTTTCCCTAACCTGTACTTTTGTATCCACAATTGGCAGACCCTGGCATCCAGATAAGTCCCTTGTAACTGGTACTTCTAGTACCAAGGGCCCTGATGCCAAGGAAGGTCTCTAAGGGCTGCAGCATGTCTTATGCCACCCTGGAGACCTCTCACTCAGCACAGACACACTGCTTACCAGCTTGTGTGTGCTAGTGAGGACAAAACGAGTAAGTCGACATGGCACTCCCCTCAGGGTGCCATGCCAGCCTCTCACTGCCTATGCAGTATAGGTAAGACACCCCTCTAGCAGGCCTTACAGCCCTAAGGCAGGGTGCACTATACCATAGGTGAGGGTACCAGTGCATGAGCATGGTACCCCTACAGTGTCTAAACAAAACCTTAGACATTGTAAGTGCAGGGTAGCCATAAGAGTATATGGTCTGGGAGTTTGTCAAACACGAACTCCACAGCACCATAATGGCTACACTGAAAACTGGGAAGTTTGGTATCAAACTTCTCAGCACAATAAATGCACACTGATGCCAGTGTACATTTTATTATAAAATACACCCCAGAGGGCACCTTAGAGGTGCCCCCTGAAACTTAACCGACTATCTGTGTAGGCTGACTAGTTTTAGCAGCCTGCCACAAACCGAGACATGTTGCTGGCCCCATGGGGAGAGTGCCTTTGTCACTCTGAGGCCAGTAACAAAGCCTGCACTGGGTGGAGATGCTAACACCTCCCCCAGGCAGGAATTGTCACACCTGGCGGTGAGCCTCAAAGGCTCACCTCCTTTGTGCCAACCCGGCAGGACACTCCAGCTAGTGGAGTTGCCCGCCCCCTCCGGCCAGGCCCCACTTTTGGCGGCAAGGCCGGAGAAGATAATGAGAAAAACAAGGAGGAGTCACTGACCAGTCAGGACAGCCCCTAAGGTGTCCTGAGCTGAGGTGACTCTAACTTTTAGAAATCCTCCATCTTGCAGATGGAGGATTCCCCCAATAGGGTTAGGATTGTGACCCCCTCCCCTTGGGAGGAGGCACAAAGAGGGTGTACCCACCCTCAGGGCTAGTAGCCATTGGCTACTAACCCCCCAGACCTAAACACGCCCTTAAATTTAGTATTTAAGGGCTACCCTGAACCCTAGAAAATTAGATTCCTGCAACTACAAGAAGAAGGACTGCCCAGTTGAAAACCCCTGCAGCGGAAGACCAGAAGACGACAACTGCCTTGGCTCCAGAAACTCACCGGCCTGTCTCCTGCCTACCAAAGATCCTGCTCCAGCGACGCCTTCCGAAGGGACCAGCGACCTCGACATCCTCTGAGGACTGCCCCTGCTTCGAAAAGACAAGAAACTCCCGAGGACAGCGGACCTGCTCCAAGAAAGGCTGCAACTTTGTTTCCAGCAGCTTTAAAGAACCCTGCAAGCTCCCCGCAAGAAGCGTGAGACTTGCAACACTGCACCCGGCGACCCCGACTCGGCTGGTGGAGACCCGACACCTCAGGAGGGACCCCAGGACTACTCTGATACTGTGAGTACCAAAACCTGTCCCCCCTGAGCCCCCACAGCGCCGCCTGCAGAGGGAATCCCGAGGCTTCCCCTGACCGCGACTCTTTGAATCCAAAGTCCCGACGCCTGGGAGAGACCCTGCACCCGCAGCCCCCAGGACCTGAAGGACCGGACTTTCACTGGAGAAGTGACCCCCAGGAGTCCCTCTCCCTTGCCCAAGTGGAGGTTTCCCCGAGGAACCCCCCCCTTGCCTGCCTGCAGCGCTGAAGAGATCCCGAGATCTCTCATAGACTAACATTGCGAACCCGACGCTTGTTTCGACACTGCACCCGGCCGCCCCCGCGCTGCTGAGGGTGAAATTTCTGTGTGGACTTGTGTCCCCCCCGGTGCCCTACAAAACCCCCCTGGTCTGCCCTCCGAAGACGCGGGTACTTACCTGCAAGCAGACCGGAACCGGGGCACCCCCTTCTCTCCATTCTAGCCTATGTGTTTTGGGCACCACTTTGAACTCTGCACCTGACCGGCCCTGAGCTGCTGGTGTGGTGACTTTGGGGTTGCTCTGAACCCCCAACGGTGGGCTACCTTGGACCAAGAACTAAGCCCTGTAAGTGTCTTACTTACCTGGTTAACCTAACAAATACTTACCTCCCCTAGGAACTGTGAAAATTGCACTGTGTCCACTTTTAAAACAGCTATTTGTGAATAACTTGAAAAGTATACATGCAATTTTGATGATTTGAAGTTCCTAAAGTACTTACCTGCAATACCTTTCGAATGAGATATTACATGTAGAATTTGAACCTGTGGTTCTTAAAATAAACTAAGAAAATATATTTTTCTATACAAAAACCTATTGGCTGGATTTGTCTCTGAGTGTGTGTACCTCATTTATTGTCTATGTGTATGTACAACAAATGCTTAACACTACTCCTTGGATAAGCCTACTGCTCGACCACACTACCACAAAATAGAGCATTAGTATTATCTCTTTTTGCCACTATCTTACCTCTAAGGGGAACCCTTGGACTCTGTGCATACTATTCCTCACTTTGAAATAGTGCATACAGAGCCAACTTCCTACACTAGGCCCCTCTGTAATGCAGGCCATGTGGCACTCTACCCCACCGCAGTATAGTGCCAAGTACAGGTATAGATGCCCCTGTGACATCCATGTGTGCAGATGTCCACCGTAGCCATGTAGGCCACATCCCAGGAATTGCATCTGCAGAGGCCAGGAGCACGGCGTAGTGCAGGGGGCAGCTGTGTCTGTATTGTCCGCCAACAGTAGCGATATGCCATGCACTCAACCTGTTCTTCTTCTGTCTTCCCCCCACCCTTTTTGTGCTTTCCATGTTCTTTTGTGCATCAGCATCATCAGGCGGAGGTACAGTGGCACAGTGGCACCGGAGCACGAGGGAGCTGCATCCCACATGGCCATGAAGGGCCACACCACAGACTCAGAATGCACCAGTGGGACGGAGGGCGAGGGGAGCTTCACGTCGGCCACCGGATCACCAACCAGCGACACAGTCTCGTCCGCCGATGCGAGCTCCCTTGTGGTGGCGGCACCATCTGTGCGCCCCACTTCTACAGGTACAGCCGCCACCTCACCTACCAGCACTACCCTCCCAGCAGCCCCTCAGCATTCGCCCCGTGCCCGCTCACCCAGGAGGGTGGGCATCACCTTCGTCCCAGGCACCTCAGGCCCTGTCCCGGTCACCCCTGCTGCCCTCAGTGAGGAGGCCTTTGACCTCCTCAGGTCACTCACTGTTGGGCAGTCTACCATTGTGAATGCCATCCAGGGTGTAGAAAGAGAGTTGCAACACGGTAATGCATTCCTGGAGGGCATTCTTCTGGTCAGGCTGCCCTTCAGCGAACCCTGCAATCTCTGGCCTCAGCACTGATGGCAGCCATTGTCCCTGTGTCTAGCCTCCCCCCTCCAACCTCCTCCACCCAGACCCAATCCCCTGTACCCCAGCCCATCCCAAGCACACCTACAGACCAGCATGCACACACGTCAACACCCAAGGGAAGCTCTGGCAAACATAGGCACCACACAACCCACAGCACTCAAACAAGCATCACCCACATGTGTCCTCCCAGTGTCGTCTACACTCTCACCTGCATGCACTACATCTACAGGCACCAGGAATCGCACCAGGACACCAGCACCACAACCTGCTCACCTGCACTCACCACCTCCAATTACATTTACACGTCCCCTGTGTCCTCTCCCAGTGTGTCTGTGACGCCCCCACCCAAAGTACACAAACGCCGGCAACCACACACCCAACATCCATCCACCTCACGACAGCCTCCTACAACCACCTCCTATTCCTCCACTCCTAGACCCCCTCAAACTACCCATCCCAGTGTTCATCAGAAACTGTCCGTCTGCAAAATTGACCCCTTTGCCCCCACCCCCCCTCCAATTCCCCTCGTAGCGCCTCAGCCAAAAAGCCTCCAGTACCAGTGGTGCCTGTTCAAGGTGTGTGGAGTGCACTGGCCACCAGGGCAGGCAGTGTGACCCGGAGCCAAGGCACTGGCAGCCCACCCCCTGTAAAGGCTCTGAAATTGGAAAGTGGCCGACGGGACCGGGTGAAGACTCCTGGAGGCAAAACAACTCACAGGGGTTCCAGGGGGATTGCAGAGGCAGTTGTGACTCCTCCAAAGGTGGGGAAGGGCCAGAGGAAGTCTGCACAGCCTGGTGTGAGCATCACGGCGGAGAAGGGCGGCATCCTTCCTGGCAGTCAGGACGCCACCGCCAGCACCATCGTTACTGGTCCGGAGACCACGCCAGAGTCATAGCCCAGGAGGGCCCAAGTATCGTCACTGGTCAGGAGACCACCGCCGGAGTCAGTGTCCAGGAGGGCCCAAGTATTGTCACTGGTCAGGAGACCCCCGCTGGAGTCAGTGCCCAGGAGGGCCCAAGTATCGTCACTGGTCAGGAGACCACCGCCGGAGTCAGTGCCCAGGAGGGCCCAAGTATCGTCACTGGTCGGGGAGACCACCGCCGGAATCAGTGCCCCAGAGGGCCCAAGTATCGTCACTGGTCAGGAGACCACCGCCGGAGTCAGTGCCCAGGAGGCCCCAAGTATCGTCACTGGTCAAGAGACCACCGCCGGAGTCAGTGCCCAGGAGGGACCCAAGTATCGTCACTGGTCAGGAGACCACCGCCGGAGTCAGTGACCAGGAGGGCCCAAGTATCGTCACTGGTCAGGAGACCACCGCCGGAGTCAGTGCCCAGGAGGGACCCGGCTGCCACAGCCCCGCTGGGCAATGAGGGAACGTCATGCCACACACCAATGCCCAGTTCACAGAACGTCATGCCACACACCAATGCCCAGTCCAGAGAACATCATGCCACACACCAATGCCCAGTCCAGAGACTGCCATGGCAAAGCACCGCTGAACAGTCCAGAGACCGCCATGGCAAACCACCGCTGAACAGTCCAGAACCGCCATGGCAAAGCACCGCTGAACAGTCCAGAACCGCCATGGCAAAGCACCGCTGAACAGTCCAGAACCACCATGCAAAGCACCACTGAACAGTCCAGGGACCGCCATGGCAAAGCACAGCTGAACAGGGCATGCACCGGGGAAGAATGAAAAGGCCGCCACATCACGCATCGTTATCTCATCTGCAGCTGGGACAGTTACGGGACAGGAACTGTCACGGGGAGTCTAATCCCGTCTGGGCACCAGTCCCCCTCCAGAACCAGTGGAGGCTGTTATCTACTTGAGAGACTGTGGCTTTGCACTCCCCAGGATGGTCCAGTGGGCAAGCCACCCACTGTAGAGACTTGAGAGACTGTGGCTTTGAACTCCCCAGGATGGTCCAGTGGGCAAGCCACCCACTGTAGAGACTTGAGAGACTGTGGCTTTGCACTCCCCAGGATGGTCCATTGGGCAAGCCACCCACTGTAGAGACTTGAGAGACTGTGGCTTTGCACTCCCCAGGATGGTCCAGTGGGCAAGCCACCCACTGTAGAGACTTGAGAGACTGTGGCTTTGCACTCCCCAGGATGGTCCAGTGGGCAACCCACCCACTGTAGAGACTTGTGAGACTGTGGCTTTGCACTCCTCAGGATACATCAATGGGCATGGAGCCCCATCGTGGATCTGGCTTTGCACTCATCCGGCTGAGGTGCCCCCTCTTCCATTCCCCCTGAGGTGCCTGTAGTATTTCTATCTGATGCCCCGGCAGTGTTCTCTCCGTTTGTGGGCAGGTATCTTTTGTGGGCCTCACCCATGCATTTTTGGACTAGTGGTGCACGGACATTGATATGTGCATATCTGCACTACTTCTCGTAATGTATATACTTTTGACTGATTTAATGATATATCTGTAAATTTTTGAGACATGTATATTGATACATTACAATGTTTGAACTGATTTCGTTTTGTCTTTGCATTCTTCCGGGGGGGTTGTGGGTTGTTCCTGAGATTTTTGTGAATGCATTGGTGTGTGTGTTGTACTATGCAAGGGTGGGGGTGAGGGTGGGGGTGTTGTGTGTGTGTCCCCCTAACTTTTGCCTCCCCCCTCCCTTATGTCGTAGGTGCAGTACTCACTGTTGTCTTCACCGGCGCAGGCGTTGGTCTTCGTAGATGAGTAGGAATACAAGGGCCGGTAGGATTTGTAATTCCGGGTCCATGAAGTCCTTCTTCCTCGTGGGATGTGTTCAGGTGAGTGTTTTCCCATTGCAGAAACTGTTTCTGCCATGTTTTTATCCACGGTGAATCCGCCCCGGAAAAGGTGGCAGATTGGCGGGTTGTGATACTATGGGCGGTACATTGTCTTCCGCCTGTCTGTTGGTGGTGACCGCCGCGCTGCTTGTCTGTACTGCCGTGGCAGGTGGTGTGTTAAAGTGGCTGTCTTTGTTGGTGGTTTCTGTCAGGGTCATAATTCCCTTTTTTTGTCCGCCGGCCTGTTTGCAGTATTACCGCACCTTTAACACCGTCCGCCAGGGTTGTAATGACCCCCATAGTCTTGTGATTTTGAGTGTGCACTGCATTTTACCACTGCAACTTCTCCTGGTAACTGGATGGCATGTAACAATTCTCTTATTCTTTCGCCATTTTTCACTGGTGATCCTGAAGAGGTCATGAAGCCTCTTTGTGACCACAACTTTCCAAAATCATGCACTATTCCAAATCCGTACTGACTGTCAGTGTAAATGGTGACTTTCATTAATGCGGAAAGTTGGCAAGCTCTAGTAAGTGCTACCAGTTCCGCTACTTGTGCAGAGTAAACTCCTTGAAGCCAAGATGCTTCCAGAACACCGGTTATTGTACATACAGCATATCCTGCTTTCAATATTCCTAGTGCATCCCTTAAACATGAACCATCAACAAAAATAACTTGATCGTTTTCTTCCAATCTGGTGTCTTTGATGTCAGGTCTTGGTTTTGTACAAAATTCAGTCACCTGAAGACAGTCGTGCTCGATGTCTTCAGCGTTTTCAATTTCGACATTTTCACTGGGAAACAAAGTTGCTGGATTCAACGTAGTGCACCTCTTCAGCTGCACATTAGGTGAACCCAAAATTATTGTCTCGTACCTTGTAAGCCTAGCACCGGTCATGTGCTGTGTTCGGGAACGTGTCAAAAGTATCTCGACTGAGTGAGGGACTATGACTGTTAAAGGATGTCCCATCACTATTCCTTCACTCTGATTTAGGCTGCTACCAACTGCTGCTACGGCACGCAAGCACCCTGGCAGTGCTGCTGCGACCGGATCCAGAGTAGCTGAAAAATATGCTACTGGTCTGTTCACGCCACCATGGGCTTGAGTCAAGAAAGACAAGGAACATGCATCACGTTCATGACAAAACAATGTAAAAGGCTTTGTGTAATCAGGCATACCTAAAGCTGGAGCCCTGCACATGCATTCCTTTAATTCAATAAAAGCATCCATCTCATCCCTTTTCAGCACTATTTCATCAAGCGCATCTTTCTGGGTCAGTTTCAGTAATGGTTTTGCTAGAGTTGAGAAATTGGGAATCCATTGGCGACAGTAGCTCACCATTCCCAAAAACTTCCTCACCTCTCTTCTCATCTTCGGTGGACTCATTTGAAGTACGCTTGTTATTCTCTCTTTCATAATTCTTCTCGACACGTTCTCTATTTGGTGACCCAAATATTTCACATTCTTCTGGCAGAACTGTAATTTTGAAGGGGACACTTTGGGGGTCATTCTGACCCTGGCGGTCAAGGACCGCCGGGGCCGGGGTCGGCGGTAGCACCGCCAACAGGCTGGCGGTGCTCCGCCGGGCATTCTGACCGCGGCGGTACAGCCGCGGCCAGAAACGGAAAGTCGCCGGTGTACCGCCGACTTTCCGCTGCCCATGGGAATCCGCAGCTGCGCCGCCATGGGGATTCCGACCCCCTCACCGCCATCCTGTTCCTGGCGGTTCCGCCCGCCAGGAACAGGATGGTGGTGAGGGGTGTCGTGGGGCCCCTGGGGGCCCCTGCAGTGCCCATGCCAATGGCATGGGCACTACAGGGGCCCCCGTAAGAGGGCCCCACTTTGAATTTCAGTGTCTGCTCAGCAGACACTGAAATTCACGACGGGTGCTACTGCACCCATAGCACATCCTCCACTCCGCCGGCTCCATTCGGAGCCGGCATCCTCATGGAGGGCTGTTTCCCACTGGGCTGGCGGGCGGCCTTTTGGCGGTCGCCCGCCAGCCCAGTGGGAAACCCAGAATAACTGCGGCGGTCTTTTGACCGCGCAGCGGTATTCTGGCGGTTCCCTCCAGACGGGCGGCTCCCGCCGCCCGCCGGGGTCAGAATGACCCCCTTTGTGTCCGTTCCTTCCCAAATGGTTCAATAGGGCAATGGTGTCAGCTGTACAGTCATTTTCTGTCTTAGATGGGATCAGCAAATCGTCAATGTACTGTACCAAGGTTGATTCAAATGGTAATTCCAATGATTCCAAATCTTTCTTTAGAATCTGATTGAAAATTGATGGTGACTCCGAAAACCCTTGAGGAATTCGACACCAACTGTAGACTCTGTCTAGGAATTTGAAACAAAAGAGAAATTGGCTGTCCTCATGAAGAGGCACGGAAAAGAATGCTTGTGACAAGTTGATGTCTGAGAACCACTCAGCATCACAGGGAACTTGAAACATTGTCACAGCTGGATTTGGTACTACGGGACAACATTTGACTATAAAGTCATTAATTTTCCTCAAATCCTGAACAATCCGGACCTTTCCACTCGGTTTTATTAGTCCCATGATTGGAGAATTACATGGACTGCTTAACACTTCTTTCAGTACTCCCTATTTTACAAACTCATCAATGAGTTGGGCGACTTTCATGAGGGTGTCTTGCTCCATATGGTATTGTGGGGTCTGAGGAAAATTTACATTGGGTTTCACAGTCACTTTCACTGGTTCTACTCCTTTGACCAATCCTACTTCTTTCCCTGTCATATCCCACACTTCCTTTCCAACTGTTTCCTGTAACTCAGCAGGAATATCTGCTTCAGTGAGCATTGGATAAAGAGTAATCAGGGGATACGCTTCATCAACAGTTTCCACTTCGTCTCCTCCTAAACTGTGCTCTTCTTCCTCATCACTGTTTGTCTGGATTTTAATTCCATAATTTGAACACATAATCAAGCATCCCAATTTACACAATAAGTCTCTCCCTAATAATGATATTGGGCTTGAGTTACACACCACAAATTTATGTGACCCTTGATAGTTACCAATTCTGACTTGCACTGTATCTGTGATTTGGTTTGTCAGGTACCTATTGGCTACTCCCACTACTTGAACCGTTCTCCCTGAAAGTAGCAAATGTGGTACTTCGATGCTTCTTACTGTAGAGCGTGTAGCTCCGGTGTCAACCAAGAACGAAACGCGGTGACCCATAACTCTTCCTTCCACATACGGGCCCGTTTTGATCAACTTCCAAGGATGCTGCAAGCATACAATTTCCCTCCTCATCTGAACTTTCACTCTCCCATACATCGTTTATTCCATTCTCACTGTGTAACAGGAATTGGTGTACTGTGTCATTTTGGTTCATTCCTTGACCCACGACCTGTTGAGGAAGCATTACCTGTTGCTGATTCATTGGTGCTAAGGGTATTTGCATTTGCTGATTAGGTACCATAGGAATCTGCTGTTGCATTGGCTGCATCTGTGCATTTGTGCACGGGGCATTTGCACCTGCTGCGGTTGTATGGGTTGTAAACCCTGCATTTGATTTACATTATTTTGAAAATTTGGATTTGGACCTCTCAATTTCGGTCCTCTCATATTCTGAAATGCATTGACATCATTGTTTTGCTGACCTACACCTTCCTGCACCATCATTGGGCACTCCCGTTTCCAATGCCCGACGATTCCACACGTGTGACATGGCATCACCTTCTTCATTGCCTATATACCATTCGGAATCATAACTTTATTTAAATCAGGACCATTATTCACAAAACCTCCTCTGCCTCTGCCTCTCATTTGTGGCTGAAACATAGCATTTCCCTGCTGTTGCTGCTGCGGCAACTGTTTTTGAAAACCTTGTAAACCTTGCAAACCTGTCTGAGCTGCTCTAAGCTGCATCACCATCACTTTTTCTTTCAACCTTTTCTGCTTTGTCTCGATCTCATCACTGCAGTATTTTGCGTAGTTCAACACTTCGTCGATCGATTTTGACTGCCAACAAATCAAATGCATTTTAATCATCCGACTGATCTCGGTCTCAACCCTTCCACAAAACTGAACACAAAATGGAGCATGTCCTTTGCCTCAATCGTTTCCGTACCGCTATAATTTTTAAACGCTTTCAACAATCTCTCATACTACGCATGTATCGACTCTTTAACTTCTTGTGCTGTTCTGTCAATCCTCTGCCAATCCACATTTTTCGACGCAACCTTTGTCTTCAAGTGCTCGATCACCTTATGGTATAAACTCATTACCGTAGGTGATGGTGCTCCTGTGTCCCTATCTCTTTCTGGTTCACTTGTTGTCCAACCTACAGCCCTCTTACAATCTTCCCACAAATCTGCCGGAACTACAATTTCAAATAAAGTATTCAGGTCTTCCCAAAGACATTTTGCAAGTTTCACAAATCTATCTGTTTGTTGATACCATTCGATCAGTTTCTCTCTTAATTTAGGGAAATCATCCGTAAAGGATTGAATATCGCATCTGTGCCACGGTACATGTACAAGTTTTCCCCCTGCTGTTTCTCTCATTGGCAACATGGCTATCAGGTCGTCATTCTGTTGTGCTTTTTCATTCCGATCTGGGGTACTTTCTTTCTTTTTGTCCTTTTTCTTAACCCATCTACTTTCCCACTTGTCTAAACATCTCTAGACCTGCGCGCTCTGCAGTATCGCCTTAAGGTGTGTTTTCATCCCTGCATATATCATGTGCTCAAAGTCTTTTGTCTCAAAGTCTAGCCTGTAACTTCTGCTCAAGTGTTTAGTCTTACCTATATCGATCCCGTTTCTGTCTGCAATTTCTTGTAACTTCTTATGTATGTTGCTCACTTCTCTTGTAATCCTAGGGCACATGTATCTCAGCTCGTCTTCTGTGTATGATTCTAACCTGTTTAGACCCATCGTTCCCTCTACTAGTTCATCTGCTTCCATGCCCAATCTTATTTTATTCAGGTATTCTTCTCCCTTCCCGCTGGGTGTACTCTGTGGGGAGTTCAGACTGTTGAACCATTGTGTTAGCTGTTGTGCTTTCAGTCCCATCAATGTAGCACTTACGTCAACTGCTACTGATGGTTGCTGCAACGTTTCAGTTTTTGAAGTTAACGGTACTATTAGTGGTGGATTTGACCTTACCACAGTTGACGGAGCACAAATTGGAATTGGGCTAAATTCCGACAAAGACCCAGATCCATTTGGCAGTGTTCCTACCAGAGTCGTTTCTGGAGTGTTTTCTATGCATCTTCTCCCTGTCTCATTTTGTGTCATTACCCCTTGATCGCATACGTTTGGGTTTGACTGTATATACAGTGGCACTGGCGGACCTACAGTGATAGGCAGAGATGTTGCATCTGGATTCTGTCTGTTCCCCGAATTCTGTGGCATGTTAATCCCCACGTTATGGTTCATCATTTCTGGCATACCTAGCTGGCTCTCTGTTACTCGAGTGTACCTCGGCACTTCTTGTACCTGCTTTTGAGGCATCAACATTTGTGTTGATTCGGCTTGAATCAATGTCGGTCTGATAATGCTGTCCTCCATGCACCATTAAATCAGAAGTCATTCCCAGATCATGCTCATCACAGCAGCGCCTTTGAACCTGCGCCCGATAATTATCGACAGGATTCAATTTAGGCATGTCAGGATATATTCTCTGAATTTGTGGTATTTATGGTGCAAAGGGCATATCGGAACTGCTCTGCCTCTGTGATATTCTAAAATTCGGTGTCACATTACATTGTATTGGTTCTGGAGGGGCAGTACTAATGCTTGAGCCTTTTTCGCTTTCCACATATGGTGGCGGGCGATCATTTAGCAATTGTATAATGAACTCCTCATCGTCTGACTCGTCTGATCTTTTCGAATTTCTGTTGTTTTCTCTATCTCTGGACTGACTCCTGTTTGTTTTATAGGTAGCTTTTCTTCCTTCCGTCTCTGCTTCATCAGTGATTGCTGGAAACAATTTAATTCCGTGCAATACGTCTGATCTCCAAACCTTTTGTGTGCTATTCCATCTAGCATCTGCTAGTGTCTTTTCTACTTTTCTTATTCTTGTCTCAAATTTCTTTTGTTGTTGGTTTCTAGCTATTAGCTCCCAAATTGCTAATGCCTCAAACTGTGCTGGTCTTGGAGGTACTTTCATGTCGTATAGCGCGAATCTTAGATTCTCCAAAACTCTTAGATTAAACGACCCATGGATAGGGAACGCTACACTTCCGTGCTTTTCTGTTAATTTGCACCATTGCTTTAGCCAAAGACATGGTGCGACACCCTTTTCTTCAATCACGATGTAAGCTGGTGTACCCTCAGGCGGTGTTTCTTCTCCTACATTTGCTTTTATATATACATCTCCCCTCAAGGCACTCTTAAATGCTTTGAAAATTTTTATCTTTCCGTCTTTTATTTTTCTAAAATATGTAATCAATAAGTGACTTTAATTCCCGGAATACTCTTCGCTTGCCTTTCCCGCCTCCAATTGCGCTTCACGGACTGCGTCCAATCCGTGCGCGACCCTTCTCACCAACCAACCTATCCCAGCGCGGCTCCTAGTGACGTCACACTCACACACTGCGGCTGACAAAGTCCCGCGGCTTGTCCTCCTTCATTCAGCTTCACTCAAAACTAATTTCCGTAATATATCGCGAGCACTAACCAAAAAGAAGAAAAAAAACTGTTGGTCTACTACAGGTAGGGTAATAAAATCGCTTCAGAAACCCTAGGGATTTTTCACTAGCCTCAGCAGTTATTCCATCTTTCTTGGTTTCCCGCTTTCACAAGCAAAATTTGACCTGCAAACTTTACTCTCAACTGATCAATGAACTATTCTAGTGCACCTTAGAATTCGTCAAATCTCAAAGTCGAAAATTTTTCTTTCATTCCTCAATATTCATACTGACTCGTTGACCACGCCCGATCAACCTATTAAACCGAACAGATTACAACATCAATCAAGTGTCTCATACACTTTTCAACATACTCCGGAGTCTCTTTACCTCGCTGGGCCCGTCTCGACATCAACAACCACGTGGACAATTTTTTCCTGCACAAAGCGCTACACACATGTGAAGTTCGACGACTTCCCTACTCTCACACTTTGGAGTAACACTCCTCTAAAATCTTTTAATTGGAATCCGTAACCCCCTAAAATCCTCACAACTTCTCAATCAATCTGCGGCAATAAGCTGTGCAAGCGCAAAACCCTAACTTCTCTCATACCGTCACTAGAAACGCCGAAAACATTCTCACACCTCCATCTCCTCCATTCACAAGCTCCGAGATTCCGGGAAAGTCATTGGGGATTTAGGGCATCATCATCTCTCCAACTTGTTTTATCAAAGAAAATTCTAACTTGACTCCGTCTATTGTTCGGCTGGGGTCCCAAAGGGCGAAACCATCAATCTCTGCTACCATCTACTGATAACGCGTCCAGCCCTTATAAATTTCCCTGTACCTGGACACGTTGGAGGTCGGTGAACCTTTTAGCCGAGTTGGGCTCTCCTCATCCTAGAATAGTCGGATCACTTAAATCAATAATCAATGCCTGTGTAATTGATAGCCAATACTCAATTAATAGATCAAAATAACACATTAGGAATCAATAACAGTTGGTATTTCGACGCACCATGACCTTTCAGTCTTGAATAACCACACCAGTTTATTAAAAGTTAGTGAATTTATTTCCCTATACAGTATTAACAAAGCTAGCACAATGTATATAAGTCTCAAAACCAAATGATATATGTATACGAACATTACTAGCTGTCCATAGCGGCGGAAGAAACGCAATCTACGCAAAATCTGAATTATAATGCACTCAGTTATAGCAATACAAATCACTAATATAAGCAACTGAATTTGACTAATTTCATACATAGGCCAGCAGAACAAGATTTCAATTTAGCATGGTGCATCAGATGAATACCTCGACTAGCCTCTAATTAGCATTGGCATGTGGGGCTTCATGCAAAATGAATTTAGTCAACACAAATTTGGAAAACTTCTAGCTTGGGCCCTATCAAAATAGCAGTTGGTACCTAAAAGGAAAACACAATGCATAATACAATTATCCTTTCATAATTACCAAATACAATCAGCATTCAAGAAAGTCTTCGTCCTTCATGTACCGGTTCGATCAGCATGGGGCAGATTTAAAGGGGCAAAGTTAAGGGCAAGTTTCCTTGCGGCAGCAAGGAGAAAGTGGCAAAGTTACTGCATGGGCAAGACGGGGCAAATTAAAGTTAAAGTCTCTAGGGTGAGAATGTTAAAGTCTCTTTCTCTAAAATAGAGAAAGGGGCATCAAGATGTCGTCTGAGATGGCGTCTGGCATTTGGCTTCAAAGATGGCATCAAGGAAATGGCTGACTTCTCTTTGTCCAGTGGGTTTAAGTTAGAAACATTCCAAATGTAGCAGGGTCTTCCATTGGAGGGTTCATAGGGTGGTTTCAATTTGACCAATGAATATTGTCTTTCTCCTAGTACTCATTTAAGCATACATTGTCCTTGGAGCTTTGGAACACAAGTTGCAACAAAGTTTGCCAATTAATTTTATCTTAAAGCCTTTATTGTACGCACCTGCAGGAGCTGACCTTGTATCAAAGGGGATGAAACCGGCCTAGCACGAAACCTTGGAGATAAGTGTATTAGTCATTGCTACTAAAAAAATACAGAATAATGTCTTTTGTTAATCAAAGTGAAAACCACGCAGTTAAATTTGAGACCAGGCGACTAGGCCAAAGCCTCTACTAAATTTAAGCTAATCATAAAACAGTTGCAACAAGAAAACCATAGAACACATTTGCAATTATGACGGATTACTACATTTGTCAATTCTTCATGATTAATTAAGCCCATTTATAATAATGGCGAACTACTCTGAGGGCACAATTTCCCACGTACATTATTTTCTTTACTAAAATCACACTACATTATACGATTTTGGTTCCATGATATATGAATATATGTTGGTCCTTCTTTTTCTGCGTCATCAGGAGCGACCCCTTGAGTAAGGATCGCTCCGGGGGGGGGGGGCTTTTTTATAAGGCCTTTTCTGAGCCCCCTGTGGGCAGATCAGCCTATTTTAATTAGTCCGATCTGCCCCGGTGGGGGGCGCAGAAGCCACTTGACGCTAGGGAGTTTTTTTGTATTCATGTAAACAATGAAGAGGAATGACCCCTTGAGCAAGGGTCACTCCCCTGGGGGGCAATTTTTTATTAGGCCATTTCTGCACCCCCTGGGGGCAGATCGGCCTATTTTAATTAGGGGGGGCAGAAACCACTAGGCACCAGGGATTTTTTAATTTTTATTCACAGATGAGGAGCGACCGCTTAGGCAAGGGTCGCCCCACTCGGGGGCAAATTCTTTTCAGGCCATTTCTGCTCTCCTTGGGGGCAGATCTGCCTATTTTTCTTTTCAAGGGGGGTAGAAACCACAAGACATCAGGGATTTTTTTTACATCAATTTCACACAAGGGTTGTTCTCTGCATTGTTTGCATGTGAAGTGGATGTGTGGGTTCTAATATTTTCCTCCCTTTCTGTTTCTGCCCCCTCCTTTTCTCTCTCCTCCTCTGTCTATGTGTGCATGAGCATCATCTGGCGAGGGAGGAATGGCACCGGTGAGTGGGGATGCTGCAGCCCACGGGACACAGGAAGCGGCCAGCAGCGAAGCCGAGGGGACCAGTGGGACCAGTGGGAAGGAGGGTGAGGGGAGCACCATGGGGGAGACTGGAGCTACCACAACATCTGAGTCAGATTCCTCCTCCGATGGCGGCTCCCTGGCAGGGGCGGACCCTTTTGGTACCACACCAACACTATTTTTGTCTGCCACCATCCTTTCCAGCACCGCCCTCCCTGTAGCACCCCACCCAGTTGCTCATGCCCGCTCACCCAGGAGGGTGGGCGTCTCCTTCGCCGCAGGCTCCTCTGCCCCTTCTCCAGTCAGCCCTGCTGCCCTCAATGACCTCCTGAGGTCAATATCTGTGGGGCAGACAACGATCGTGAATGCCACCCAGGGACTGGCATCCCAGATACAGCAGACCAATGTGTTCCTGGAAGGCATTCACGCTGCCTTGTCTGGCCTCCAGAGATCGTTTCAGGCTCTGGCCTCCTCGCTGATGGCAGCCAGTGTCCCTTCCTCTTCCGCCCCCCCTCCAGCTACCTGTTCCTAATCCGAAAGCCCTCTCCCTACACCCGTCCATGGCACACCAACACACACGCATAAACCCACTACAACAGAAAAGGTGCGCAAAGACAGACATGGGCGTCACAAATGTTCACACAGGCATGCACACACACAACAAACATCTGCAGACATAACAACCGACACTTCTCCTACTACCTCCTCCCATACAGTCACATCTCCACTCATACCTGCCAGCACAGCATCATCACACACTGGTCCTGCTGTCATTCCTGTCATCCCCTCAATCACTACAACAGCAGCCTTGCAGTCACACACCCCACACACCACATCTGCACTCACCACTACTACCATCTCTGCCACCTGCAGCACATCCACCTCACTTGCAAACACCACCTCAACATTCAATCACACATCACCCATTCCCTCTCCCTGCATCTCTGCCCCGTCTGAAGAAATGCATACGTACCCACTCACCCACCCAACATTCAGCCACCACACACATCCAGACACTGCGCACACCAGCATCCACGTACAGCACACAGACACGTCAGACGAGCACTCCCTCTAACTCCACTCCTCACCCTCAATCATGTGACTGCCCCAGGTACCTAGGAGTGTTTTCCCTGCCGCCCTTGACCTCTTCCCTACTCCACTCCCACCCTATCTTCCCCGTAAACAGTGTGTCCCCCTGCCCTTCTCAAGCCCTTCCACCTCCCATTCCTTGGGTTCCCCCTCTGGTGTTTGCCCTGCTCCTCCACCCAGCAAAAAATCTACCCCTCCCAGTGCCAACGTCACCCCACCCAAGCCCAAGCCAAAACGTGCCCCTTCTAAATTCAAGCCTCCTCCACAACCCCCACACCCTTGAGGTGCCTGCCTGTCCAATTGCTGCCCCTATGAAGTGGAGGTCTAGCTTCAATCAGGAGTCAAGTTGGGCCCATATTGAGGGACAATGTGTCCTGCTGAATCTGGACATTTGGACTTGCCATTGGCACTTTCTATATATAGTTTAAGCTCATTGCTTTGGTTTGCAAGATAAGATGATTGTCCTTGTTTCCTTCTACATGGTGGTGTGACATCTGTGTGCAAAGGTGTGTGGGGTCAGTGTGGATTGTCTCTGTGTTATTGCATGCGCTTGGTAGATGGTTTGGGCCATGGGGATGTTGTGATGTGTGTGTCTGCTTGCTTGTGTGTTTGTATGGGGTGTTGTGTGCATCCATATGTCTAGTGCTGGATGTGTGTATTTTCTTGATTGTTGGTTGTACGTGTTATGTCACCTGTATGATTGTTTGGATGAGTGTTCACAGCTATTGATTGTGTGCCATTGCTACATGGAGTTCATGGTGTGTGTATGTGTGGAGTCTCACAACTTGCCTATCTATTCCAATGTTGAGGTGTTTGTGGGGTAGTTGTTGCTGTGTGATTATGGGATGCATTGGTGGGGTTGTTGTTCGTTGTTCTGTAAATCTGGCACGTATCTGCATGGCTTTGTGTGTGTATTAGGTATTTGGCATTGACATATGTTGTGTGTGCATGTGTGTGGCCTTCACTGTGTGTGTGGGGTGTGTGTGGTCTGTGTGGGAGTTTATCACTGCCATTTCCCTCCCCTCTGTGCTAGGTTTACTTATGGTGGTCGTCTTCGTTGTCGTTGGTGGTCCTGGAGGTGTATGGCGAGATACAACGCTGGGAAGACTAGCAGTTCATTTGCCATGGCGGCTGCGGCGGCGTCTCTGTGCCTGGAGGTGGGTGTTTCCATTTACACTTTCTGTTTCCGCCAGGTTTTTCATGGTGGTAAGGCCCCACCGGATATCATGGTGGAGTGGTTACTCGGAATATGGAGGGCAGGATGTTGGCTGCTTCCTGCCTTAAGTTCTCCTCCGCCGGAGATGCTGCTCGTCTGTACAGCAACATTTTCATTTTTTAAAACAAATGGCAAAAAAGGGCTGCAGAAGAAAGATTGTGTGTTTTTTTCTCTGAAAATGGCATCAACAAAGAGTTTGCAATGCTAAAATTGCCATCTTCCCACCTTTCAGGAACAGGCAGACATGAATCAGAAAACCACATTTTTCAACACAATTTTGGCATTTTACTGGGACATAACCCATTTTTACTATTTTTTGTGCCTTTAGCCTCATTCAGTTAGTGACAGAAATGGGTGTGAAACCACTGCTGGATTCTGGACAGCTAAAAATTTCTAAAAAGAAGCCAAAACTCTGAATTCAGCAAGGTGTCATTTGTGTAGAGGTTCCTACAGAAAATAACAGATGAAATAAAAATAAAAAAAATTGAGGGGAACAAAACAGCTATTTTTCTCCACGTTTTACTCTGTAACTTTTTCCTGCGATGTCAGATTTTCAAAAGCAATATACCGTTACATTTGATGGACTCTCCTAGTTGCGGGGATATATAGGGCTTGTAGGTTCATCAAGAACCCTAGGTACCCAGAGCCAATAAATGAGCTGCACCTTGCAATGGGCTTTCATTTTATATCGGGTTTACAGAAATTAATTTGGTGAAAAATAGGTATCAAGGAAACCTTTGTATTTCCAAAATGGGCACAAGATAAGGTGTTGAGTTGCAGTGGTTATTTGCACATCTCTGAATTATGGGGTCCCCATACTAGCATGTGAAGTACAGGGCATTTCTCAAATAGATGTCTTTTTTACACACTGTGTTACATTTGGAAGGAACAAATGTAGAGAAAGACGAGGGGCAATAACACTTGTTCTGCTATTCTGTGTTCCCCCAAGTCTCCAGATAAAAATGGTACCTCACTTGTGTGGGTAGGCCTACTGCCTGCGAAAGGAAACACCCCAAAACGCAACATGGACACATCACATTTTTCCATTGACAACTGACGTGCTTTTTGGAAAGTGCCTAGCTGTGGATTTTGGTCTCTAGCTCAGCCAGCACCTAGGAAAACCTACCAAACCTATATATTTTTTAAAAATAGACACCTAGGGGAACCCAGGATGGGGTAACTTGTGGCACTCTCACCAGGTTCTGTTACCCAGAATCCTTTGCAAACCTCACAATTTGGCAAAAAAACACGTTTTCCTCACATTTCAGTGACAGAAATTCTGGAATCTGAGAGGAGCCATAAATTTCCTTCCACCCAGCATTCCCCCAAGTCTCCCGATAAAAACAGTACCTCACTTGTGTGGGTAGGCCTAGTGCCTGCGACAGGAAATGACCCAAAATACACTGTGGACACATCACATTTTCCCAAAGAAAACTGACCTGTTTTTTGCAAAGTGCCTAGTTGTGGATTTTGGCCTCTAGCTAAGCCAACACATAGGGAAACCTAGCAGACCTGTGCATTTTTGAAAACTAGACACCTAGGGGAATTTATTGACTTGTGGGGCACTCACCCAGAAACCTTTGCAAATCTCAAAATTTGGCAAAAAGAACACTTGTTCCTCAAGTTGCGGTGACAGAAAGTTCTGGAACCTAAGAGGAGTCACACATTTCCTTCCACGTAGCATTCCCCTAAGTCTCCCGATAAAAATGGTACCTAAGTTGTGTGGGTAGGCCTAGTGCCCGCACAGGAAATGCCCTAAAACACATCAAAATGATCAAATACAAAACTACCTGTTTTTGCGGGGGCACCTGCATTTATGGTTCTGGGCTCAGCAGCCATCTAGGGAAACCGACCAAACCCAGACATTTCTGAAAATGAGACACCCGAGGGAGTCCAGGGAGTTGTGATTTGCATGGCTCCCTCAGTGTTTTCTTACCCAGAATCCTCAGCAAACCTCAAAGTAAGCTAAAAAAAATCCAATTTTTCCCAAACTTCATTGTGGGATCACTGCACCGGCATAAATCTCTGACCACCCAACAGTCCCCTCAGTCTCCTGATAAAAATCATACCTCACAAGTGCCTGTGACAGGAAAGAGCCAAAAACATGTCGAAATTGTGGGGGAACCAAAGCGGGTCCAAAAGGGCAGTTTGAAACAAAACGTTTTTAGGCTGACAAGTGGGGCAGAATTTTTATCAGAATAGAATCAACAATGCTGGGTGGCTGGAATTTTGTAGATTCCGGAAGGTTCCATCACAAAAATGTGGGACA
Organism: Pleurodeles waltl; assembly: GCF_031143425.1. Lineage (NCBI taxonomy): Eukaryota > Metazoa > Chordata > Amphibia > Caudata > Salamandridae > Pleurodeles > Pleurodeles waltl. Next base: position 426,029,234 of record NC_090445.1, on the reverse strand, counting down.
AATTTGTGATTTCAAGCAAAGTTTGAGGTTTGCAAGGCATTTTGGGTAAGAAAATGGTGTAAGGGTGCATGTAAAGCACATCACCCAGGACTCACCTAGATGTTTAGTTTTCAGATGTGTCTAGGCCTCGTAGATTTTTCTAGATGGCAGCGTCCCAAAGTCCAAAAAGCGCTTCCCTCATCATTCCAAGTGGGACGATTTTGAGAGTTAGACAAGCTCTCATGGCCCAAATATAAAACCAAAACCCAAAATAATCAAAGGTCCTCTTGCTTGCCATTGGGATATGATTGTTTAGTGTGCGGGGATGGTAGCTGAAAGACTATTACCCTCTCAGTTGGGGTGTGGACATAACCATGCCCATACCGGTTGTTAGCCACCACCCCACTATTTTTTTTTTTATTCCCTGGCATCTAGTAGGCTTTCTGCCCCCCGCCCCCGGGAGTGGATCATGGGTAATTGCCCCATCTGCCCACCGGTTGGCAGAATAACTTTGTCTCCATTTATTTGGGGTGGGGGTGTGCCCATACTTCTACCCTCTTTTGTTTTAAAACAATTCTTCCCTGGTCTTTCTGCCCCCCTTGGGGGCAGATGAGTCTTCCAAAAATAGGCCAAGGAGGGCAGAAATGGCCAAAAGTAATGTTCCCCCATGGGGAGCGACCCTTGCCCAAGGGGCTGCCCCCCAAACAAAACACACACACATACACCAATCCAATGTGCCTAAGTGGTTTCTGCGCCCCCGGGGGCAGATCGGCCTAATTAAAATGGGCTGATCTGTCCCCAAGGGGGGGCAGAATTGGCATTATTGGCTGATGTGAAGTGCCAGTCAGGCACTTTTTCCAATTAATTTGGCATTATAAAAGGAGAACTCATATTTTGTTTTAAGGAACTTCATCGAGCTAGATATAAAATACTGATGTATGTTTATGTTTCTCTTGTCCTTCAGTTAATATTAGATGTTAGACCTCTATTATCAGTCTTATTACTCACTTCGTATTATTATTTTCTTTGTTCTAACATTATTGCACGTTTTATCCTTTGTTGACGCTGTTTTTCTGTAAAGTGTGCTACCTGGTGGTGGAGGAGAAAAGCATCCCTATGATATATAGGCAGTTTGCCTGAAGAAACATACTTAAAATAACGTGATATGTTGTAATAATCTGCCACACTAGTGGCTGTTATTTATCTTTTTGCACAACATTAACCAGCACAACTATATAGTTCTCTTTTGCTATCTTGTTATGAACTGGCATTTAACACAGGAAGTCATCTTGTTTTGGACCCTTTCTTTTTGGTGTGACACCTTTTTGAACATGATTTACCATGTTTCCTTTTTACCCTGCAAAACTTCACATTGCTATCCTGGCCTTAGATCTTTGCTGACCTGCAATCTTGGATCAATAATTTGTTATTGTCCTGTGGCCTCCCAAACATTTATTTTCAAAAATGTATTTATATTCCCCATTAGGGAGGACTGAGAATAGCAGACATCTGTTTGTATTATTGGGCCTCCCAGCTAAGCCATCTAAATAAATCCCAACCTGTACACCACAATTTAGAGAACAGCTATTCCTCACACAATCGCATCCAATGCTAGGACACCTCTTCTGTGTTGCACAGTGCCCTAATGTGCATTGCATGGCGAGGAACACTAAAAAATAAAACTGCCCTGTTGCAGGGTACATACCTCTCTCACTCAAAATTGAAATGATTTAGATTGAGGAACGTTATAGGCGTATAGAAGCTAGGCGATATATTGGTATTCAGTCCTATCAATATTTCAAACAGTTGACTGCAAAATTTTCATTTCCTGAAAAACATTTTTTTCAATACTCGCAGGGAAAATAAGAAGCAGTTCCCGAATTTAACACTTTAGAACGCAATTTGACAATAGCATACCTGTAGAAAAAAGGGAATTTACAGATCTCTCGTAATAAACACGCCATATCCCCGGAAAGATTTATAGGATAGATGGAAAGGGAATTGGACAAATGGAAGTAGAAGAGTGGCCGGAAGAAAAGATGGCCACATGCACACTGGGTATTCCCTCATTACTCAGGCTTATATGGTTCAAGTATTTCAGCTGGATTTACTATAACCAGCAAGTCTAAGACAGATGGGCAAGGGGCAGAAACCTATTAACTACATTATAAAAACACTTGAGAAACCTTCCCTCACGCCATATGGTAGTATGCAGTTATCACACGATACTGAAGAATCCATCAGATGGTAGAGAAAGAGGTCAACAGGCCTAAAAAGCCAGGCCTCAAAATAGGAACTTCCCTCACCCTCACCCTCCCTCAAGTTCAGAGGCCGCATGGCACAGCTTTCAGCTATGCCCAATGCGTTGTTGGCAAAAGTGCACTGCACCTAGCCCTGCGGCCTTCGGAGCTCACTTGAAATACCCAGCTGCCTCTGGGTATAGGGCATGACCTTTAGCATGTCCTGCAATAAGTCTCCTAATGCTAAACCCCACTTGGTAATTGTATGCAGCTGTTCCCAGTGTACCTTGAAACCATGGCTAGATTTCCAATTTTAGCAAACATGGATGGATGAAAGCAGTGATTTCTGGATTGCTTGCCATCACTGAGATAGCTAATGGTCATCAGATATGTAATGTTATGTTACTAATATTTGAATTGTGCTCAAGTCATCCCGAGAGGGTTATCTTGGTGCAAGTGCATATAAACAATTAGGCAGCAGTCACAAACAATCCACTAAATCCACCAAAATAGCTCAGCTGTAAGTAACTTCCTGAATTTAAAATGATCAAGGCAGTGGCTCATATGAAGAGGAAGGGCATTGAAAAAGTGGGGACCAGGCAGGAGAAAAACCTACCCCGATCAACACTTTTTAATCTGAGGAACTGTGAATAACATTTTATCAGGAGTGCTTTTTGAGTGATACAATAGATTTTGTAATCAATCATTTGTTAAGCGTGCTACTCACCCGTTAGGGTCTCAAGGCGCTGGGGTGGGGGTGGGCGGAGGGTTGCTATTGCTCGAATGGCCAGGTCTTGAGTCGTTTCCTGAAGTTCAGGAGGTCCTGGGTCAGGCGTAGGTCAACGGGGAGGGAGTTCCAGGTTTTTTTGGTTGCGAGGTGGGAGAAGGATCTGCCGCGGGCTGTGGTACAATGGATGCCGGAGACGGTGGCGAGGGCGAGGTTGGCGGAGCTGGCAGGTGGGTATGTGGTAGCTGAGACGCTCGTTGAGGTAGGCAGGGTCTGCGTCGTGGAAAGCCGTGTGAGCATGGATGAGGAGTTTGAAGGTGATCCTCTTGTTGACGGGAGCCAGTGTAGGTCTCTGACGTGGGCTGAGATGTGTTTGTGGCGTGGGATGTTGAGGATGAGGCATGCTGAGGCGTTCTGAATACGTTGAAGTTTCCTCTGGAGCTTGGCCGTTGTTCCCGCGTAGAGTGCGTTGCCATAGTCCAGCAGGGCATGGGTGACCATTCTTCTGGTTTCAATGGGGATCCATCTGAAGGTCTTGCGAGGCATACAGAGGGTGTTGAAACATGAGGATGAGACGGCGTTGACTTGCTGGGTCATGGTGAGCGATGAGTCTAGGAAGAAGCCAAGGTTAAGTGCATGGGTGGTGGGAGTTGGTGCGGTTCCTAGGTTGGCTGGCCACCAGGAATCGTCCCATGCAGAGCAGTTGGAGCCGAGGATGAGGATCTCAGTCTTATCCGAGTTCTGTTTGAGGCGGCTCATCTCCATCCAGTTGGCTATGGCATGCAGTCCATTGTGGAGATTGATCTTAGCGGTGGCGGGGTCCTTGGTGAGTGAGAGGATCAGTTGGGTGTTGTCTGCATAGGAGACAATGTTGAGGCTGTGAGATCGGACGATGTTGGCCAGCAGCACCATGTAGATGTTAAAAAGGGTGCAGATGGTCTTGGTGGCTTTCGACAGGAGCGGAGTGAGGCAGACTCTCTGAGTTCTACCAGAGAGGAAGGATGTGATCCAGTCCAGGACCTTGTGGCAGGTCCCAGCGTCGTGTAGGCGTGCACGGAGGGTGTGGTGACAGATGGTGTCGAAGGCTGCCGATAGATCAAGGAGGATGAGGGCCGCGGTTTCACCTTTGTCGAGCATGATCCTGATGTCATCAGTTGCGGTGAAGAGAGGGGTCTCGGTGCTGTGGTTCTTGCGGAAGCCGGATTGGGAGATGTCTAGCGTGCTATTGTCCTCCAGGAAGTGGGTCGGTTGGCTGTTGACTATCTTCTCGATGACCTTCGCTGGAAAGGGAAGGAGGGAGATGGGCCGGTAGTTCTTGAGGTCTTCGTGGTCTGCCTTGGGTTTTTTGAGCAGGGTGTTGACTTCGGCATGTTTCCAGCTCTCCTGGAAGGTGGCAGTCTCGAAGGAGCTGTTGATGAAAGCCTAGAGTTGTGGGGGCGATGATTTGGCTTGTTTTGTTGAAGACATAGTGAGGGGAGGGGTCGGCGGGTGATCCGGAGTGGATGGTGCTCATGGTCTTGGTGGTGTCCTCTTCATTGGTTTGCATCCAGGTGCTCAGGAGGTTGGTGTGGCTGGGTGCGTTGGGTTTAGTGGTGGCTGCGGTAGTCGTGGGGATTGGGGAGGCAAAGCTGCTGAGGATGTCCATGGTCTTGTGGTAAAAAAGGTGGCAAGGGAGTCGCAGAGGTCTTGCGAGGGGGGGTAGATGGACGGACAGGTAACCAATGAAGAGAACTTAAAAGGGGGGCCAATGACGATCCAGCAGGGCCATTACAAATGAAGTGAACTTCTGTATTTTGCAACACCTGTAATTTAGTTAGCAAGGACTCATTGATGGAGGTGAGTATAGCATTGGTGTAGTCCAGGTGACTCACAACTAAGGCTTAGACTAAGGTTTCCCTTGTTGAAAGCGAAATAAGAAAATAAAAAAAACTTAGCAAGTGTAATAAATGAAAGCACAACCCAGTGGTGTGGCAAACCTGTTCTTTCATAGTGAGGGATTGGTACAAATACATCCCTAGGTTTTTCGGCAATTATTTTTTGGTGGGGAGCTTGACCAATCGGGATCCCATATATTGGGGGCCCTTCCCAATAGCATGTTCTCTGTTTTGCTAGCATTAAGCTGGAGACAGATCTCAGTCATCCAAGCAACGATGGCTGTCAAGCCAGTTCCAAAGCTTTCTTTCACTATCTTCGACTCACAGTCAAAGGAAAGCAGTAGCTGTGTGTCATCTCCATAGGAGTACAGATCCAACCCATGTAATTTTACTATCTTTGCCTGGGGTGCCAGGTAGACATTAAATAACGTATGGCTAAGGGAAGAGCCTTGGGGGACCCCTTTGTTGAGTAGTACAGTACAAGATCTGAAAGAGCCTAGGGAGGTGGTGTGCATTCTACTGGTAAGGAAGTCCTCAAACCATTGTAGGGCTGAGCCAAAAACACCACATTCCCTTAGTCTTTGAAGAAAGTAAGAACACTATATAGTGCAAAATGCTGCTGACAAATCAAGGAGTACTAACATGATGAAGCTATTAGCATATAAGGAGCATCTTATATGGTCAGAGACGGCCACTAAAGTTGCCTCAGTGCCATGGAATGGCCGAATTATATGGATGATGCCTCACTAATGACATCATCCCAGGGGCGTAACAAAGGCCCCCCGCAGCTCCAGGCCCCCCCCAGCACTGTACACTATGCAGGGGCGGCAGGTCCTTGACTGGGCCCAGGGGGAAAGGGGCCCCCTACAGGTACTTTGCAGGGGGGCCCTTAAACTTTTGTTACGCCGCTGTGTCATCCATATCATTTCTGGTGTTAACTGTCTATTTAGATAATAATAAAGGCTGCTGCAATGACACAAGAAATTCGTATCCACATTGTAGGAAAGTACTATCTTGCCTGGCATGTTACCCCCATATTTCACTGTATATATGTTGTTTTAGTGTATGTGTCACTGGGACCCTGCCAGCCAGGGCTCCAGTGCTCATAAGTGTGCCCTGTATGTGTTCCCTGTGTGATGAGTAACTGTCTCACTGAGGCTCTGCTAACCAGAACCTCAGTGATTATGTTCTCTCTGCTTTCCAAATTGTCACTAACAGGCTAGTGACCAATTTCACCAATTCACATTGGCATACTAGAACACCCTTAGAATTCCCTAGTATATGGTACTGAGGTACCCAGGGTATTGGGGTTCCAGGAGATCCTTATGGGCTGCCGCATTTCTTTTGCCACCCATAGGGAGATCTGACAATTCTTACACAGGCCTGCCAGTGCAGCCTGAGTGAAATAACGTCCATGTTATTTCACAGCCATTTACCACTGCACTTAAGTAACTTATAAGTCACCTATATGTCTAACCTTCACCTGGTGAAGGTTGGGTGCAAAGTTACTTAGTGTGTGGGCACCCTGGCACTAGCCAAGGTGCCCCCACATCGTTCAGGGCAAATTCCCCAGACTTTGTTAGTGCGGGGACACCATTACACGTGTGCACTGTAAATAGGTCTCTACCTATGTACAGCGTCACAATGGTAACTCTAAACATGGCCATGTAATATGTCTAGGATCATGGAATTGTCACCCCAATGCCATTCTGGCATTGGGGTGACAATTCCATGATCCCCCGGGTCTCTAGCACAGATCCCGGGTACTGCCAAACTGCCTTTCCCGGGGTTTCACTGCAGCTGCTGCTGCTGCCAACCCCTCAGACAGGTTTCAGCCCTCCTGGGGTCCAGCCAGGCCTGGCCCAGGAAGGCACAACAAAGGACTTCCTCAGAGAGAGGGTGTTACACCCTCTCCCTTTGGAAATAGGTGTCAGGGCTGGGGAGGAGTAGCCTCCCTCAGCCTCTGGAAATGCTTTCACGGGCACAGATGGTGCCCATCTCTGCATAAGCCAGTCTACACCGGTTCAGGGATCCCCCAGCCCTGCTCTGGCACGAAACTGGACAAAGGAAAGGGGAGTGACCACTCCCCTGACCTGCACCTCCCAGGGGAGGTGCCCAGAGCTCCTCCAGCATGCCCTAGACCTCTGCTATCTTGGATTCAGAGGTGTGCTGGCACACAGGACTGCTCTGAGTGGCCAGGGCAAGCAGGTGACATCAGAGACTCCTTCTGATAGGCTCTTACCTTTCTTACTAGCCTATCCTCCTTCCTAGGTAGCCAAACCTCCTTTTCTGGCTTTTTAGGGTCTCTGCTTTGGGGACTTCTTCCGATACCGAATGCAAGAGCTCACCAGAGTTCCTCTGCATCTCCCTCTTCACCTTCTGCCAAAGGATCGATGGCTGACTGCTCAGGACGCCTGCAAAACCGCAACAAAGTAGCAAAGACGACTACTGCAACCTTGTATCGCTTCATCCTGATGGCTTTCTCGCCTGTTTCCTGGTGGTGCATGCTCTGGGGGTAACCTGCCTCCTACTTGCACCAGGAGCTCTAAAGAAATCTCCTGTGGGTCGACGGAATCGTCCCCCTGCAACCGCAGGCAACAAAAGACTGCATCACCGGTCCTCTGGGTCTTCTCTCAGCATGACAAGTGTGGCACCTGGAACTCAGCAACTCTGTCCAAGTGACTCCCACAGTCCAGTGACTCTTCAGTCCAAGTTTGGTGGAGGTAAGTCCTTGCTTCCCCACGCTAGACTGCATTGCTGGGTACCGCGTGATTTGCAGCTGCTCCGGCTCCTGTGCACTCTTCCAGGATTTCCTTCGTGCACAGCCAAGCCTGGGTCCCCGACACTCTAATCTGTGGTGCACAACCTTCTGAGTTGTCCTCCGGCGTCGTGGGACTCCCTTTTCTGACTTCGGGTAGTCTCCAGTTCACTCCTCTTCCAAGTGCCTGTTCCAGTACTTCTGTGGGTGCTGCCTGCTTCTGTGAGGGCTCCCTCCCCTGTAGAGATATGGACCACCTCAACAATTTAGGGTTTTTACCTTTCATTTGTTTTAGCCAAAGTAGAGGTTTGTGGTCTGTCTGAACAATGAAGTGAGTGCCAAACAGGTATGGCCACAACTTCTTCAGTGCCCAGACCACAGCAAAGGCCTCCCTCTCTATGGCAGACCAACGCTTTTCTCTTGGGGTCAACCTCCTGGTGATAAAAGAAACAGGTTGATCCTGGCCCTTAGAATTGAGTTGTGATAAGACTGCTCCTACCCCTAATTCATATGCATACGTTTGAACAATGAACTTCTTGGCAGGGGTCGGCGGGTGATCCGGAGTGGATGGTGCTCATGGTCTTGGTGGTGTCCTCTTCATTGGTTTGCATCCAGGTGCTCAGGAGGTTGGTGTGGCTGGGTGCGTTGGGTTTAGTGGTGGCTGCGGTAGTCGTGGGGATTGGGGAGGCAAAGCTGCTGAGGATGTCCATGGTCTTGCGGTAAAAAAGGTGGCAAGGGAGTCGCAGAGGTCTTGCGAGGGGGGGTAGATGGACTGACAGGTAACCAATGAAGAGAACTTAAAAGGGGGGGCCAATGACGATCCAGCAGGGCCATTACAAATGAGGTGAACTTCTGTATTTTGCAACACCTGTAATTTAGTTAGCAAGGACTCATTGATGGAGGTGAGTATAGCATTGGTGTAGTCCAGGTGACTCACAACTAAGGCTTAGACTAAGGTTTTCCTTGTTGAAAGCGAAATAAGAAAAAAAAAAAAAACTTAGCAAGTGTAATAAATGAAAGCACAACCCAGTGGTGTGGCAAACCTGTTCTTTCATAGTGAGGGATTGGTACAAATACATCCCTAGGTTTTTCGGCAATTATTTTTTGGTGGGGAGCTTGACCAATCGGGATCCCATATATTGGGGGCCCTTCCCAATAGCATGTTCTCTGTTTTGCTAGCATTAAGCTGGAGACAGATCTCAGTCATCCAACCAACGATGGCTTTCAAACCAGTTCCAAAGCTTGCTTTCACTATCTTCGACTCACAGTCAAAGGAAAGCAGTAGCTGTGTGTCATCTCCATAGGAGTACAGATCCAACCCATGTAATTTTACTATCTTTGCCTGGGGTGCCAGGTAGACATTAAATAACGTATGGCTAAGGGAAGAGCCTTGGGGGACCCCTTTGTTGAGTAGTACAGTACAAGATCTGAAAGAGCCTAGGGAGGTGGTGTGCATTCTACTGGTAAGGAAGTCCTCAAACCATTGTAGGGCTGAGCCAAAAACACCACATTCCCTTAGTCTTTGAAGAAAGTAAGAACACTATATAGTGCCAAATGCTGCTGACAAATCAAGGAGTACTAACATGATGAAGCTATTAGCATATAAGGAGCATCTTATATGGTCAGAGACGGCCACTAAAGTTGCCTCAGTGCCATGGAATGGCCGAATTATATGGATGATGCCTCACTAATGACATCATCCCAGGGGCGTAACAAAGGCCCCCCCCGCAGCTCCAGGCCCCCCCCAGCACTGTACACTATGCAGGGGCGGCAGGTCCTTGACTGGGCCCAGGGGGAAAGGGGCCCCCTACAGGTACTTTGCAGGGGGGCCCTTAAACTTTTGTTACGCCGCTGTGTCATCCATATCATTTCTGGTGTTAACTGTCTATTTAGATAATAATAAAGGCTGCTGCAATGACACAAGAAATTTGTATCCACATTGTAGGAAAGTACTATCTTGCCTGGCATGTTACCCCCATATTTCACTGTATATATGTTGTTTTAGTGTATGTGTCACTGGGACCCTGCCAGCCAGGGCCCCAGTGCTCATAAGTGTGCCCTGTATGTGTTCCCTGTGTGATGAGTAACTGTCTCACTGAGGCTCTGCTAACCAGAACCTCAGTGATTATGCTCTCTCTGCTTTCCAAATTGTCACTAACAGGCTAGTGACCAATTTCACCAATTCACATTGGTATACTGGAACACCCTTAGAATTCCCTAGTATATGGTACTGAGGTACCCAGGGTATTGGGGTTCCAGGAGATCCTTATGGGCTGCCGCATTTCTTTTGCCACCCATAGGGAGATCTGACAATTCTTACACAGGCCTGCCAGTGCAGCCTGAGTGAAATAACGTCCATGTTATTTCACAGCCATTTACCACTGCACTTAAGTAACTTATAAGTCACCTATATGTCTAACCTTCACCTGGTGAAGGTTGGGTGCAAAGTTACTTAGTGTGTGGGCACCCTGGCACTAGCCAAGGTGCCCCCACATCGTTCAGAGCAAATTCCCCAGACTTTGTTAGTGCGGGGACACCATTACACGTGTGCACTGTAAATAGGTCTCTACCTATGTACAGCGTCACAATGGTAACTCTAAACATGGCCATGTAATATGTCTAGGATCATGGAATTGTCACCCCAATGCCATTCTGGCATTGGGGTGACAATTCCATGATCCCCCGGGTCTCTAGCACAGATCCCGGGTACTGCCAAACTGCCTTTCCCGGGGTTTCACTGCAGCTGCTGCTGCTGCCAACCCCTCAGACAGGTTTCAGCCCTCCTGGGGTCCAGCCAGGCCTGGCCCAGGAAGGCAGAACAAAGGACTTCCTCAGAGAGAGGGTGTTACACCCTCTCCCTTTGGAAATAGGTGTCAGGGCTGGGGAGGAGTAGCCTCCCTCAACCTCTGGAAATGCTTTCACGGGCACAGATGGTGCCCATCTCTGCATAAGCCAGTCTACACCGGTTCAGGGATCCCCCAGCCCTGCTCTGGCACGAAACTGGACAAAGGAAAGGGGAGTGACCACTCCCCTGACTCCCCTGACCTACACCTCCCAGGGGAGGTGCCCAGAGCTCCTCCAGCATGCCCTAGACCTCTGCCATCTTGGATTCAGAGGTGTGCTGGCACACAGGACTGCTCTGAGTGGCCAGGGCAAGCAGGTGACATCAGAGACTCCTTCTGATAGGCTCTTACCTTTCTTACTAGCCTATCCTCCTTCCTAGGTAGCCAAACCTCCTTTTCTGGCTATTTAGGGTCTCTGCTTTGGGGACTTCTTCCGATACCGAATGCAAGAGCTCACCAGAGTTCCTCTGCATCTCCCTCTTCACCTTCTGCCAAAGGATCAATGGCTGACTGCTCAGGACGCCTGCAAAACCTCAACAAAGTAGCAAAGACGACTACTGCAACCTTGTATCGCTTCATCCTGATGGCTTTCTCGCCTGTTTCCTGGTGGTGCATGCTCTGGGGGTAACCTGCCTCCTACTTGCACCAGGAGCTCTAAAGAAATCTCCTGTGGGTCGACGGAATCGTCCCCCTGCAACCGCAGGCAACAAAAGACTGCATCACCGGTCCTCTGGGTCTTCTCTCAGCATGACAAGTGTGGCACCTGGAACTCAGCAACTCTGTCCAAGTGACTCCCACAGTCCAGTGACTCTTCAGTCCAAGTTTGGTGGAGGTAAGTCCTTGCTTCCCCACGCTAGACTGCATTGCTGGGTACCGCGTGATTTGCAGCTGCTCCGGCTCCTGTGCACTCTTCCAGGATTTCCTTCGTGCACAGCCAAGCCTGGGTCCCCGACACTCTAATCTGTGGTGCACAACCTTCTGAGTTGTCCTCCGGCGTCGTGGGACTCCCTTTTCTGACTTCGGGTAGTCTCCAGTTGACTCCTCTTCCAAGTGCCTGTTCCAGTACTTCTGTGGGTGCTGCCTGCTTCTGTGAGGGCTCCCTCCCCTGTAGAGATATGGACCACCTCAACAATTTAGGGTTTTTACCTTTCATTTGTTTTAGCCAAAGTAGAGGTTTGTGGTCTGTCTGAACAATGAAGTGAGTGCCAAACAGGTATGGCCACAACTTCTTCAGTGCCCAGACCACAGCAAAGGCCTCCCTCTCTATGGCAGACCAACGCTTTTCTCTTGGGGTTAACCTCCTGCTGATAAAAGAAACAGGTTGATCCTGGCCCTTAGAATTGAGTTGTGATAAGACTGCTCCTACCCCTAATTCATATGCATACGTTTGAACAATGAACTTCTTGGCAGGGGTCGGCGGGTGATCCGGAGTGGATGGTGTTCATGGTCTTGGTGGTGTCCTCTTCATTGGTTTGCATCCAGGTGCTCAGGAGGTTGGTGTGGCTGGGTGCGTTGAGTTTAGTGTTGGCTGCGGTAGTCGTGGGGATTGTGGAGGCAAAGCTGCTGAGGATGTCCATGGTCTTGCGGTAAAAAAGGTGGCAAGGGAGTCGCAGAGGTCTTGCGAGGGGGGTAGATGGACGGACAGGTAACCAATGAAGAGAACTTAAAAGGGGGGCCAATGACGATCCAGCAGGGCCATTACAAATGAGGTGAACTTCTGTATTTTGCAACACCTGTAATTTAGTTAGCAAGGACTCATTGATGGAGGTGAGTATAGCATTGGTGTAGTCCAGGTGACTCACAACTAAGGCTTAGACTAAGGTTTTCCTTGTTGAAAGCGAAATAAGAAAAAAAAAAAAAACTTAGCAAGTGTAATAAATGAAAGCACAACCCAGTGGTGTGGCAAACCTATTCTTTCATAGTGAGGAATTGGTACAAATACATCCCTAGGTTTTTCGGCAATTATTTTTTGGTGGGGAGCTTGACCAATCGGGATCCCATATATTGGGGGCCCTTCCCAATAGCATGTTCTCTGTTTTGCTAGCATTAAGCTGGAGACAGATCTCAGTCATCCAAGCAACGATGGCTGTCAAGCCAGTTCCAAAGCTTGCTTTCACTATCTTCGACTCACAGTCAAAGGAAAGCAGTAGCTGTGTGTCATCTCCATAGGAGTACAGTTCCAACCCACGTAATTTTACTATCTTTGCCTGGGGTGCCAGGTAGACATTAAATAACGTATGGCTAAGGGAAGAGCCTTGGGGGACCCCTTTGTTGAGTAGTACAGTACAAGATCTGAAAGAGCCTAGGGAGGTGGTGTGCATTCTACTGGTAAGGAAGTCCTCAAACCATTGTAGGGCTGAGCCAAAAACACCACTTTCCCTTAGTCTTTGAAGAAAGTAAGAACACTATATAGTGCCAAATGCTGCTGACAAATCAAGGAGTACTAACATGATGAAGCTATTAGCATATAAGGAGCATCTTATATGGTCAGAGACGGCCACTAAAGTTGCCTCAGTGCCATGGAATGGCCGAATTATATGGATGATGCCTCACTAATGACATCATCCCAGGGGCGTAACAAAGACCCCCCCGCAGCTCCAGGCCCCCCCCCCCCAGCACTGTACACTGTGCAGGGGCGGCAGGTCCTTGACTGGGCCCAGGTGGAAAGGGGCCCCCTACAGGTACTTTGCAGGGGGGCCCTTAAACTTTTGTTACGCCGCTGTGTCATCCATATCATTTCTGGTGTTAACTGTCTATTTAGATAATAATAAAGGCTGCTGCAATGACACAAGAAATTCTTATCCACATTGTAGGAAAGTACTATCTTGCCTGGCACGTTACCCCCATATTTCACTGTATATATGTTGTTTTAGTGTATGTGTCACTGGGACCCTGCCAGCCAGGGCTCCAGTGCTCATAAGTGTGCCCTGTATGTGTTCCCTGTGTTATGAGTAACTGTCTCACTGAGGCTCTGCTAACCAGAACCTCAGTGATTATGCTCTCTCTGCTTTCCAAATTGTCACTAACAGGCTAGTGACCAATTTCACCAATTCACATTGGCATACTGGAACACCCTTAGAATTCCCTAGTATATGGTACTGAGGTACCCAGGGTATTGGGGTTCCAGGAGATCCTTATGGGCTGCTGCATTTCTTTTGCCACCCATAGGGAGATCTGACAATTCTTACACAGGCCTGCCAGTGCAGCCTGAGTGAAATAACGTCCATGTTATTTCACAGCCATTTACCACTGCACTTAAGTAACTTATAAGTCACCTATATGTCTAACCTTCAGCTGGTGAAGGTTGGGTGCAAAGTTACTTAGTGTGTGGGCACCCTGGCACTAGCCAAGGTGCCCCCACATCGTTCAGGGCAAATTCCCCAGACTTTGTTAGTGCAGGGACACCATTACACGTGTGCACTGTAAATAGGTCTCTACCTATGTACAGGGTCACAATGGTAACTCTAAACATGGCCATGTAATATGTCTACGATCATGGAATTGTCACACCAATGCCATTTTGGCATTGGGGTGACAATTCCATGATCCCCCGGGTCTCTAGCACAGATCCCGGGTACTGCCAAACTGCCTTTCCCGGGGTTTCACTGCAGCTGCTGCCAACCCCTCAGACAGGTTTCTGCCCTCCTGGGGTCCAGCCAGGCCTGGCCCAGGAAGGCAGAACAAAGGACTTCCTCAGAGAGAGGGTGTTACACCCTCTCCCTTTGGAAATAGGTGTCAGGGCTGGGGAGGAGTAGCCTCCCCCAGCCTCTGGAAATGCTTTCACGGGCACAGATGGTGCCCATCTCTGCATAAGCCAGTCTACACCGGTTCAGGGATCCCCCAGCCCTGCTCTGGCATGAAACTGGACAAAGGAAAGGGGAGTGACCACTCCCCTGACCTGCACCTCCCAGGGGAGGTGCCCAGAGCTCCTCCAGCATGCCCTAGACCTCTGCCATCTTGGATTCAGAGGTGTGCTGGCACACAGGACTGCTCTGAGTGGCCAGGGCAAGCAGGTGACATCAGAGACTCCTTCTGATAGGCTCTTACCTTTCTTACTAGCCTATCCTCCTTCCTTGGTAGCCAAACCTCCTTTTCTGGCTATTTAGGGTCTCTGCTTTGGGGACTTCTTCCGATACCGAATGCAAGAGCTCACCAGAGTTCCTCTGCATCTCCCTCTTCACCTTCTGCCAAAGGATCGATGGCTGACTGCTCAGGACACCTGCAAAACCGCAACAAAGTAGCAAAGACGACTACTGCAACCTTGTATCGCTTCATCCTGATGGCTTTCTCGCCTGTTTCCTGGTGGTGCATGCTCTGGGGGTAACCTGCCTCCTACTTGCACCAGGAGCTCTAAAGAAATCTCCTGTGGGTCGACGGAATCGTCCCCCTGCAACCGCAGGCAACAAAAGACTGCATCACCGGTCCTCTGGGTCTTCTCTCAGCATGACAAGTGTGGCCCCTGGAACTCAGCAACTCTGTCCAAGTGACTCCCACAGTCCAGTGACTCTTCAGTCCAAGTTTGGTGGAGGTAAGTCCTTGCTTCCCCACGCTAGACTGCATTGCTGGGTACCGCGTGATTTGCAGCTGCTCCGGCTCCTGTGCACTCTTCCAGGATTTCCTTCGTGCACAGCCAAGCCTGTTTCCCCGACACTCTGATCTGTGGTGCACAACCTTCTGAGTTGTCCTCCGGCGTCGTGGGACTCCCTTTTCTGACTTCGGGTAGTCTCCAGTTCACTCCTCTTCCAAGTGCCTGTTCCAGTACTTCTGTGGGTGCTGCCTGCTTCTGTGAGGGCTCCCTCCCCTGTAGAGATATGGACCACCTCAACAATTTAGGGTTTTTACCTTTCATTTGTTTTAGCCAAAGTAGAGGTTTGTGGTCTGTCTGAACAATGAAGTGAGTGCCAAACAGGTATGGCCACAACTTCTTCAGTGCCCAGACCACAGCAAAGGCCTCCCTCTCTATGGCAGACCAACGCTTTTCTCTTGGGGTCAACCTCCTGCTGATAAAAGAAACAGGTTGATCCTGGCCCTTAGAATTGAGTTGTGATAAGACTGCTCCTACCCCTAATTCATATGCATACGTTTGAACAATGAACTTCTTGGCAGGGGTCGGCGGGTGATCCGGAGTGGATGGTGCTCATGGTCTTGGTGGTGTCCTCTTCATTGGTTTGCGTCCAGGTGCTCAGGAGGTTGGTGTGGCTGGGTGCGTTGGGTTTAGTGGTGGCTGCGGTAGTCGTGGGGATTGGGGAGGCAAAGCTGATGAGGATGTCCATGGTCTTGCGGTAAAAAAGGTGGCAAGGGAGTCGCAGAGGTCTTGCGAGGGGGGGTAGATGGACGGACAGGTAACCAATGAAGAGAACTTAAAAGGGGGGCCAATGACGATCCAGCAGGGCCATTACAAATGAGGTGAACTTCTGTATTTTGCAACACCTGTAATTTAGTTAGCAAGGACTCATTGATGGAGGTGAGTATAGCATTGGTGTAGTCCAGGTGACTCACAACTAAGGCTTAGACTAAGGTTTTCCTTGTTGAAAGCGAAATAAGAAAAAAAAAAAAACTTTGCAAGTGTAATAAATGAAAGCACAACCCAGTGGTGTGGCAAACCTGTTCTTTCATGGTGAGGGATTGGTACAAATACATCCCTAGGTTTTTCGGCAATTATTTTTTGGTGGGGAGCTTGACTAATCGGGATCCCATATATTGGGGGCCCTTCCCAATAGCATGTTCTCTGTTTTGCTAGCATTAAGCTGGAGACAGATCTCAGTCATCCAAGCAACGATGGCTGTCAAGCCAGTTCCAAAGCTTGCTTTCACTATCTTCGACTCACAGTCAAAGGAAAGCAGTAGCTGTGTGTCATCTCCATAGGAGTACAGTGCCAACCCACGTAATTTTACTATCTTTGCCTGGGGTGCCAGGTAGACATTAAATAACGTATGGCTAAGGAAAGAGCCTTGGGGGACCCCTTTGTTGAGTAGTACAGTACAAGATCTGAAAGAGCCTAGGGAGGTGGTGTGCATTCTACTGGTAAGGAAGTTCTCAAACCATTGTAGGGCTGAGCCAAAAACACCACATTCCCTTAGTCTTTGAAGAAAGTAAGAACACTATATAGTGCCAAATGCTGCTGACAAATCAAGGAGTACTAACATGATGAAGCTATTAGCATATAAGGAGCATCTTATATGGTCAGAGACGGCCACTAAAGTTGCCTCAGTGCCATGGAATGGCCGAATTATATGGATGATGCCTCACTAATGACATCATCCCAGGGGCGTAACAAAGACCCCCCCCCCGCAGCTCCAGGCCCCCCCCCCCAGCACTGTACACTGTGCAGGGGCGGCAGGTCCTTGACTGGGCCCAGGGGGAAAGGGGCCCCCTACAGGTACTTTGCAGGGGGGCCCTTAAACTTTTGTTACGCCGCTGTGTCATCCATATCATTTCTGGTGTTAACTGTCTATTTAGATAATAATAAAGGCTGCTGCAATGACACAAGAAATTCGTATCCACATTGTAGGAAAGTACTATCTTGCCTGGCATGTTACCCCCATATTTCACTGTATATATGTTGTTTTAGTGTATGTGTCACTGGGACCCTGCCAGCCAGGGCTCCAGTGCTCATAAGTGTGCCCTGTATGTGTTCCCTGTGTGATGAGTAACTGTCTCACTGAGGCTCTGCTAACCAGAACCTCAGTGATTATGTTCTCTCTGCTTTCCAAATTGTCACTAACAGGCTAGTGACCAATTTCACCAATTCACATTGGTATACTGGAACACCCTTAGAATTCCCTAGTATATGGTACTGAGGTACCCAGGGTATTGGGGTTCCAGGAGATCCTTATGGGCTGCCGCATTTCTTTTGCCACCCATAGGGAGATCTGACAATTCTTACACAGGCCTGCCAGTGCAGCCTGAGTGAAATAACGTCCATGTTATTTCACAGCCATTTACCACTGCACTTAAGTAACTTATAAGTCACCTATATGTCTAACCTTCACCTGGTGAAGGTTGGGTGCAAAGTTACTTAGTGTGTGGGCACCCTGGCACTAGCCAAGGTGCCCCCACATCGTTCAGAGCAAATTCCCCAGACTTTGTTAGTGCGGGGACACCATTACACGTGTGCACTGTAAATAGGTCTCTACCTATGTACAGCGTCACAATGGTAACTCTGAACATGGCCATGTAATATGTCTAGGATCATGGAATTGTCACCCCAATGCCATTCTGGCATTGGGGTGACAATTCCATGATTCCCCGGGTCTTAGCACAGATCCCGGGTACTGCCAAACTGCCTTTCCCGGGGTTTCACTGCAGCTGCTGCTGCTGCCAACCCCTCAGACAGGTTTCTGCCCTACTGGGGTCCAGCCAGGCCTGGCCCAGGAAGGCAGAACAAAGGACTTCCTCAGAGAGAGGGTGTTACACCCTCTCCCTTTGGAAATAGGTGTCAGGGCTGGGGAGGAGTAGCCTCCCCCAGCCTCTGGAAATGCTTTCATGGGCACAGATGGTGCCCATCTCTGCATAAGCCAGTCTACACCGGTTCAGGGATCCCCCAGCCCTGCTCTGGCACGAAACTGGACAAAGGAAAGGGGAGTGACCAGAGCTCCTCCAGCGTGCCCTAGACCTCTGCCATCTTGGATTCAGAGGTGTGCTGGCACACAGGACTGCTCTGAGTGGCCAGGGCAAGCAGGTGACGTCAGAGACTCCTTCTGATAGGCTCTTACCTTTCTTACTAGCCTATCCTCCTTCCTAGGTAGCCAAACCTCCTTTTCTGGCTATTTAGGGTCTCTGCTTTGGGGACTTCTTCCGATACCGAATGCAAGAGCTCACCAGAGTTCCTCTGCATCTCCCTCTTCACCTTCTGCCAAAGGATCGACGGCTGACTGCTCAGGACGCCTGTAAAACCGCAACAAAGTAGCAAAGACGACTACTGCAACCTTGTATCGCTTCATCCTGATGGCTTTCTCGCCTGTTTCCTGGTGGTGCATGCTCTGGGGGTAACCTGCCTCCTTCTTGCACCAGGAGCTCTAAAGAAATCTCCCGTGGGTCGACGGAATCTTCCCCCTGCAACCGCAGGCAACAAAAGACTGCATCACCGGTCCTCTGGGTCCCCTCTCAGCATGACAAGCGTGGCCCCTGGAGCTCAGCAACTCTGTCCAAGTGACTCCCACAGTCCAGTGACTCTTCAGTCCAAGTTTGGTGGAGGTAAGTCCTTGCTTCCCCACGCTAGACTGCATTGCTGGGTACCGCGTGATTTGCAGCTGCTCGGGCTCCTGTGCACTCTTCCAGGATTTCCTTCGTGCACAGCCAAGCCTGGGTCCCCGACACTCTAATCTGTGGTGCACAACCTTCTGAGTTGTCCTCCGGCGTCGTGGGACTCCCTTTTCTGACTTCAGGTAGTCCCCAGTTCACTCCTCTTCCAAGTGCCTGTTCCAGTACTTCTGTGGGTGCTGCCTGCTTCTGTGAGGGCTCCCTCCCCTGTAGAGATATGGACCACCTCAACAACTTAGGGTTTTCACCTTTCATTTGTTTTAGCCAAAGTAGAGGTTTGTGGTCTGTCTGAACAATGAAGTGAGTGCCAAACAGGTATGGCCTCAACTTCTTCAGTGCCCAGACCACAGCAAAGGCCTCCCTCTTTATGGCAGACCAACACTTTTCTCTTGGGGTCTACCTCCTGCTGATAAAAGCAACAGGTTGATCCTGGCCCTCCGAATTGAGTTGTGATAAGACTGCTCCTACCCCTAATTCATATGCATATGTTTGAACAATGAATTTCTTGGAGTAACATGGGCTTTTTAGGACAGGTTCAGTGCGCATGGCCTGTTTCAGCTCCTTAAAAGCTTTCTGACAGCTAGCTGTCCACAATACCTTTTTAGGCATTTTCTTGGAAGTGAGATCATTAAGTGGGGCTGCAATGGAGCCATAAGTCTTAATAAATCTCCCGTAATACCCAGTGAGGCCTAGGAAGGCTCTCACCTGGGTCTGTGTTGTAGAGGGAACCCAATCTATGATAGTTTGGATTTTCCCCTTTAGTGGTGCAATCTGTTCTCCACCTACCAGGTGTCCCAGATAAACCACTTTCCCCTGCCCTATCTGGCACTTTGAAGCCTTGATAGTGAGGCCTGCTTTTTGCAGGGCCTCCAAAACTTTCCACAGGTGGACCAGGTGATCATCCCAGGTGGAGCTAGAGACAGCTATATCGTCCAGATATGCTGCACTAAAAGCCTCCAACCCTTGCAGGACTGTATTCACTAACCTCTGAAATGTGGCAGGTGCATTTTTCAAACAAAAGGGCATTACTGTGAATTGGTAGTGCCCTCCAATAGTCGAAAATGCAGTTTTTGCTTTAGCATCCTCTGATAACTTGATCTGCCAATACCGTGCAGTCAAATCAAAGGTGCTTAGATACTTGGCAGATGCCAGTGTATCTATGAGCTCATCTGCCCTGGATATAGGGTGAGCATCAGTTTTTGTTACCTGGTTGAGAGTGTTCAACCACTCCTAGTTCAAGCATTTTCTGAACTTCTTGTTTTATGCAGTCCCTGACATGGTCAGGCTGCCTATAGATTTTACTTTTGACAGGCATGCTGTCTCCAGTATCTATTATGTGCTCACACCAAGATGTGGTGCCTGTCACAGTTGAAAAGAGTTCAGAAAACTGACCTAGGAGATTTATGCAGTTATCTTTTTGCTCAGCAGTAAGACAGTCTGCCAAAACTACACCTTCCACTAGAGCATCCTCTTCTGTGGAAGAGAAGAGATCAGGGAGAGGGCCACTCTCTTCTTCCTGTCCCTCATATGTTGCCATGAGCAGGGTGAGATCAGCTCTGTCATAGTAGGGTTTCAGGCGATTGACATGGAGCACCGTAAGGGGACTCCTGGCAGTGCCCAGGTCAACCAAGTAGGTGACCTCGCCCTTCTTTTCAACAATGAGATGGGGTCCACTCCATTTGTCTTGGAGTGCTCTTGGGGCCACAGGCTCCAATACCCACACCTTCTGTCCTGGTTGGTACTGAATCAGAACAGCCTTCCAGTCATGCCATTGCTTTTGGAGCTCTTGGCCGGCCTGAAGGTTTTTACTGGCCTCCAAAGGGGAAGTTCCTAGTCCTCTTCGTTCTTGCAGAACCCCAATCTTCTTCCATCCGGTGGCAGCTTCTTTGCATCCTCATCTGGCATTTCCTGGGCATCTGCCCACTCTCGACACTGTCGAAACTCTTGGACTTGGTCCCCTTGTCTTACAGGTACTCAGGTCTGGAAATCCACTGTTGTTGCTTTGCTGGTGTTGGTCTTCCTTGCAGAATCCCCCTATCACGACTTCTCTGCTCTCTGGGGTTGTAGGTGCACTTTACACCTACCTTACATGGTCTTGGGGTGGGCTATTTTTCTAACCCTCACTGTTTTCTTACAGTCCCAGCGACCCTCTACAAGCTCACATAGGTTTGGGGTCAATTCGTGGTTCGCATTCCACTTTTGGAGTATATGGTTTGTGTTGCCCCTATACCTATGTGCTCCTATTGCAATATACTGTAACTTTACATTGCTTGCATTACTTCCTTTTGCTATTACTGCATATTTTTGGTATTGTGTACATATATCTTGTGTATATTTGGCATCCTCATACTGAGGGTACTCACTGAGATTCTTTTGGCATATTGTCATAAAAATAAAGTACCTTTATTTTTAGTATATCTGTGTATTGTGTTTTCTTATGATATTGTGCATATGACACCAGTGGTATAGTAGGAGATTTGCATGTCTCCTAGTTCAGCCTAAGCTGCTCTGCTATAGCTACCTTCTATCAGCCTAAGCTGCTAGAAACACCTCTTCTACACTAATAAGGGATAACAGGACCCGGTACAGAGTGTAAGTACCTCTGGGTACCCACTACAAGCCAGGCCAGCCTCCTACACACATACACACATACAGTCTAACTGTTCAAGGCAACATTCACTGCTGAAAACACAGATTTCTTAGTTCCCTACAGATTTTAAATGTTTTAACACCTTCTTATGTATTTCCTATCTCACTTCGAACTCCATGGTCGGACAAAGCGTGCAGAAGCATCAAAAGAGTAAGATGGAATTGCAGAGCCATACTGCAATGGCTGACTTCAACAGAGGTTAGTGCGACAACTGGCGCCCAGAGAGGTGCTGGTCCATTGTACTGGCACTTCAGCCGCGTTGCAGGATGGGCTGAGCATGAGTGTGCTTTATTCAGCCGATCCCGGCTCTACACTACAGATTATGACTGGAGGTGGCAGTAAAATGTGTGCTATTAGGAGCACACATGCAGAGGTGAGATGAAAATCGTGTGGAATGGGAAAAGGTGCACTGATGAATACAGAGGCTCATTGCATTCATGTGTTCATGTGTACACTGCAGGAATATGTGTTTGTCCTGTTAGTCAAATGTTCGAATCTCGGAGGTCCAACTCCAAATTTCATTTCGCAAGGTTAATCAAACCAGTACCATTAGGCTAGGTATAATAAACATCTGTTATATAGCGCCAATAAACTACTTGAGGTGGCGGTGTGCTTTACAAATGCACATTACTTTATGAATGGTTGAAAAGAGATGTTCAAGAGCGACACATTTCAACTACTTTGTATTTTAAACAACAGACTGTTGAGAGCTGCTCGTTTCATTTTGTCTTGTCATTAACTTAAAATACATTTTCACTATCAGTTGTCCAAATTTCTTACATTTTTTCACAGATCTGAACTGTTTCCCTGAAATGTATTATAGTTTCCACAGTTACCCACACATTTTTCCAAGGATTTGAGATGTTTTTAGTCAGTCACACTAATGAAAGGCTGAACACTGCAATACAATTTTAGATATTTTCCTGCAATACATAAGCCTACATGTTTGTCAAAGTTGGAAGGGAAGGGAAAATCACTCACTTTTTCTTTCTGTCCTTTGTGGGTTGGGCAGTGCCCACTGTCCACGAGAACTTTATCTCACAAAGGGGCTAGGACTGAAAATATACTTTCTATTTAGCTGCTGGGTGAGAAGAGCCTTCTAGAGCATTTACATTCGTCTCCTTTGTGGCAGGAGGAGAGAAATAAAGATGTCAGCTGTTCAGACCTACCCAGGGCCCTTCCAATAATGTTGGGGGCAATGAAGTAGCTGTTATCAGGGAGGGTAGAAAGTTTTCTTCACAACTTTTGAGCAAGGCAGTCTAGCTGTAAAATAGTGGGGTTCCTACTAAAGGAGTTGTACACCCTGGCCCAGGACCATGCCACGAAACAGCATACAACCCTTTCTAGCAGGGCCAGTTTGGCAATCCAAAGCCGCCCTGGAAAATGTTGTCAGACCAGCCACTGTGAGTTTTGTAGAGAGTTAGTGCAGTGAGCAACCCTGACCACTACAAAGGGGCCTTGGCAGTATTCTCCCCCCAAGAACATGTTGGGAAAAATGGCAAAAATGGTGCATTCGACAACACATTGTTCATTATATATTCAATTGTTTTAACTTTTAAAGCATAGTAAATGATGACCTTACAGTGTACCACCATACGACCATCTGACTTGGTGCCCTTCAATGATTCCCTCACTATCACCCACCAAAAGTCCCCCTCATCTCTCCATAACCCTGCACTCCCGTGAATTTAATTTGTTGTATTGCACCTCTCATATTCCAGTGTAGGGTGTCGGAGCTCCTTATATCTCACACACACACATATAGAGACGATGAATAATGTGTAAATCAGTGTATAGAAAATGTTAAACAAGACAAAGGTGACTACAAGGTCCATGATTCACATCATTCATACTGGTAGGCATTTTTTAACAGTGCTTTGACTGGAGAAGCACAAGCTCAGGATTCAAAACATAGTGGTTAGGGTTGGCTTTAGTTATAAGAATTTATTTCTACCCAAAAAAATCCTTTTTATCACAATTAGGATAATGAAAGACTGGAAAAAAATAAATAACTTTCTAACCTGTACCATGCAGTTTGCACGCAGTTCTTTGATGGCAATTCATAGCTAACTGTGCTAGAATACTATTGTAAATTATGAACTGCACAGGAACAAAAGGATATCTGTGACAAACGCAGTGACCCACTGAGTTATGCACATAAAATACAGTTCTGTGATCTGCCTGGGACACGTTCTTTGCAGCAGACATATTAACCCTCTGCACCACCTTAGATCAGTCAAAACTACCACTAGACAAAACTCTGACTAACCACCCAGCAAGGAGTTAAGCACCAGAGATATCTTGACACTTTTATTGCTGCTGAAAAGTGCTGGATATGCAAGGAATTCTGCAGCGGTGCTTTTAAAACCATAACATATTTGAAAACACAGGAAGGCTGGAAATGAAAGTGAGCGCTCAGTGGATTATGTAGATCTGCTGATTTTGTTATTGTGTGTGCTGTTGCAGCACTGCTGCAAAACCCGTCTCCCAGTAACAATACGGACCACCACTCCCGGGGAAACACCCCTACTTGACCTCATCAGCATTTCAAGACCACTGAGGGGGAAATATAGGAGACTAAAGCCGCAGGGGTTCGTTAGCTCCAGGCACTACCACCGGACCAGGGAGCACTCTTCATGTAATTTTTATGATTCACAAGTTGGATTGTCAGACTTGCATGTCAATTTTTGAAAATCAGACAAAGTTAAATGGGTAGGAGATAACTGACTAACTGTATCACTTACAGGTTCACAAACTGAGGGAATTGCTTCATGACGTATATGCCTATGGGTGAAAATATCTGCTTCATTCAAACATGTCAGTTCCTTTTATCTACATGTCAAATGTGTCCCAAATTTGCATAGCAGTTCCCCTTTTCCCAGCCCCCCCTTTGAGCAAATCTACCAAATATTCTATAGTCAATCTTAGGTTGAAAAAGACTTATTTGGACAGAATGTGGACATTTGTCAAATAGTGCTATAATTATTAACAATCAAATGGGCTAGTTGGCTCAAGAATGAGTCACTCACTATGTCTGACTATGTAATGTAATATACTCTTTCGACCTTCTTTCTTTATCAGTCAAAATTAGTTGGCTGCAAAGGTGATTAGAACACAAATCCTAAGTTTATATGATATCTGAGTTTCACTTGTTTTGCGCGGCTCCTAGACTTTGCAAACGAGGAAACAAAGGCAGCTCTCAGTTTTCTCAGCGTTCCATCTTCTATTTTGTTTTTTACTTTAGGCATAACTCTCCTTTAGGTAAGGGCAAAACAATTCTGCTCCACCGGTGGAGTTTGAGGATTTTTGTCTACTCTGCATTCTGCTTGGAGCATGGAGTTCTGGCAAAACTCCGCCAACTGCCACATGGCGGAGTTTTTTCTTGTGAGTGGCTCGCCAACGTTAAGCTGGCAAGCGTGAGCAGGAATTGGCATCCCCTAACACATTTTGCAGGCACTAGAGTGTCTCCCAGTGTGATTTAAAACACCAGCGGTTGCAGGTCGCATTGAGAAAGCTGCCGCTTGCACTGTGAAAGCTGCCTCTTGACTAGAAAATCTACTCGAGCAGCGGGAAGAAGCAGCGCGCTCTGGCACACTACTTGGTGCTGTTCAAGTTTTAACCAGGCCTATCCTCCTTGGGTGAATCTGTTAGTCACTAAAATGTTTTTCATCTGCATATTCATTATTTATATTTGGTCATTTTAGCAATAGTGTTGTGGTATGGCTCACCTATTAAAGAGGAAATGGGTGTAGTAATACTGAAAAGACCGAAAATATTGCTTTTAAAACCCAATGCACAAAATGAAGCAGAGATTTTGAACATACTTTATTTCAGTCGCATAACATGTAGCTGATACAGAGATGAATTGTGTAACTCTTCAGAAAAGCACAAGGCATTCATAGAAGATGATGTATTAAGGGCATTCAAATAATGTACTCAGAAGGCATTAACACTTTCCTTGGCATACAGACAGGTTTCTCGATGTGATAAGAAATCGTTTCTTTTGCAACACCCAGTTACAGAAGACCATCCGGCGAAGGAAGGGCTCAGTAGTGGGACTTGCATCATGGCCAGTTACAGCAGGAACAGCTGGCGTCAAAGACCAGGCCAGTCTGGCAAGCTTGTTGATAGGTATTTCCATTCAAGCAGTTGTAGAAGCCATTCTTCTGTGCTGGGTTTGGGTAGAGGCCATTGGCTTTGCCAGCACAGAATCCACTGCCGCCAGAGCTACTGCCCCCGCTGCTGCCACCGCTGCTCCCTCCACTGCTGCCTCCACCACTGGGGCCTGGAGCCGGTGTGACTGGGACTGCAGGGGCAGTACAACCTAAAAGGGCGTGGACAAAAGGAGCCAATGAGTGGAAATCATCTGCAATTGAACTCTAGCAAACATTGTCTGCTTACTTAGCCCCCAGAATCTAATGTTACTGCCTCTTTAAGTTTTCCCTTCATTAATTATGAATATTTTGTTTCTAAATACAGTTAATTGGTTCTGTATGGTATGCCCAGAATGTGAACCAGTGCCATGACCATTCCCAGGCATCTTGTGACAGAGAAATGCAAGAGGCAGCACAGTTCCAAGGTTTTGAGAACACGTGGTCTTAATGGCGACAAAGGGCAGAGAAAAGATATATGATTAGGCCACAATATGAATCCACAGGGGGGCAAGGAAATAAGGGGCTGCAGAACAGCCAGACCAAGAGACCAGACACAAACACTTTAAAACACACAAAGAATACTACGAACAATGTGGACCCTCATATCCATCTAGTCTGCCCCGCCCCCTGTTACTGCAGCACAGACAGAAGTGCCGTTACCGCTACATCACCTTTCGATTTGTTTTTACTTACAGGCGTACCAAGCTTGCATTTTAAAACCCAATTGTTGTATTGCTGCCACCCACAGTGTTGACAAACTGTTACATGCATTCGTCACTGATAAAGCTACCAAAGACACTTTCACAACCCCAGCTTTCGTACACAACATATGGACCTTCTTTATGGCGCCTTTAGGAGTCAGGTGACCTCTTGCTGTCTCAATGTCAACAACCACCCAAGGGGACAACTATCCATGGTCCCTGCCTCACACCATACCTACGGTTTACAAACCGTGTTTGTTTGGAATAAGGGGAATCTTGGTCCAAACTAAGCTGAGACCACATTCATTCCCCAATCAAAAATGTTTTTAGCACAAAAGGTTGTACACACCTAGGGATCCTCCCAGTTCTGTAAAGTGACCATGTTGTTCTGAACCTAGATGATAGGCACTGCTAGGATAGGTGTTCAGGTTCTATTCCTTTAAACTTTAATGATCTCAGTTTTACTAAATGCATAGGGTGCTATGTAGGGTCAGTGTGCTGGTGCGTCAGGATTGGCCTGTGCGCCCTCGATTTGCACTCCCTGGCAGACTGGGAGTCTGTGCCTGCTGTCTCCAACCTGGCAACACTGCTCAGGATGGAGAGAGCTCAGTGCGCATGTGGGTTTGGCTATCCTGAGATGGTCGAACCAACATGTGCACTAAAGGGAGTGCACAACCCTCCCCCTCTAAAATGAAACGATAATAAAGCTTGGTTTATAATCGTTTTATTTTTCAAGCTTTGCAGCTGCTGCTACTGGAGGGGGGGCACGCTCCTCCACCATAACGGAGGAGCCACCGCTGTAGAGTGTACATGTGGTGCTACATTGTAAATAGGATGGTAGTCCTGCATTCATTAAACTCTAAACCCTATAGTGAGTTAACTGGTTAAAGAAATCTATTGCAATGATATCATTGTCTAACACAACATTTGCTATTAGTTGTCCTAAATATGAAAATCATTTTGCTGGCAGTGGCGGCGTGTCCAGTTCAAAGTGCACTGGTTTCCAAAAATCAATAAAACAGAATACACCCCTTACTGGGTGAGGGTGTGAGACATGGTACCAGAGAAAGGCTACTGGTGGTGAACTCTGGCTAGATTCAACTTCATCGTGTACTGCTATTGCCACCGTATAGGAAATTCTTTTTACAATACTGTGCCCTATCATTTTATATATAATATGTGCATAAACTGAAATCCTTGCTAAGCGCTTAGTTTCATAATGGATGAAAACTGAGAAGAAAGAAAACAGGAAGATGTATTTCAAATGTATCATTCCTCACCTGAAGCTTGTACTCCAAGAGTAGTTTTCAGCGCAGTGATCAGAGGAAACTTGCCCTGGTTACAGAATGTGCCAGTAAAGTCGTCGAGGTCAATGGCCCACACCATTGCACCAGCCAGGTTGTTCTTCATCAGCCACTGAGCCTATAAGGATTAGATAGAATGTATACAGATTAAGGTACTGCTTTAAACATCAGTTACCCTGTGGCGCCTCCAGCCTTTGCAAAATATCATGGAACAGACCAATATGTATTGAATACCTTGAGTGTGAAACTCTTCACATTGTCGTATCCAAGCCACTGGTTGCCCTGGTATGCGTAGGGAACCTCTTCAGCAGATGACCAGTTATCAGTAGCTCCATTCTTCAGGAAGGTGCAGATCTGCAAAGATTAGTTTTGTTTTGTTAATTAATTTTATTTTTGTTATAGTGGAATAATATACTGACCAGGAAAAACACCAAAGTCAATTAATGGTTCAAAGTATATGTACCTCATAGTAGGCCCAGAACCCAGCTTGTCTGGTGAAAGGGCCAGCAGGGCCAGCTCCAGATGTTGGGGCCCCGATGCCATTGTTGGACGGACTGCTCAGAATAAAAGTGTGTCCATACGTGGGAAATCCAACAATGAGTTTAGAAGCTGGAGCACCATTGGTCAACCAGTAGTTCATGACGTAATCCTACAAAGTCAAAAGTTGTTTAAATCTTTGCGAATGGTGCACAATGTTTCATAACAATTTCATAGATACTTTGATAATCTCTTGAACTTGGCACTTGACAAAGATTCAATGAAAATATCAGACAGCAGCTAAACAGAACTTCATCAGTTGTGGAATGTCACTATACTTACGACATTCAAGTAAGCATTTGCCCCAGTGGCAGCAGGGTTGGTATACAGGGGGCTGTTCTCCCCAGTGTATCCCTCCCAGGATCCGTGCAAATCATAGGTCATGACATGGATGTAGTCCAGAGCCCTGCCGGAAAAGGCATATGCGTAAATACGTTGCTGTACTATAGCTTAAGGGCACTGTACTGAATTTACAGGACAAGTAGCAGGTACAGTTATACTTCCTGTGGTTGTACCATCCTGATGCAGTAGCAGACCAAGTTTTTATTAAGTGTTTGGTTTTCCTATTAGATGCCTGCCATGTGGCAGCCTCTTCTTCTTGCCCACCTCATTTACTGCTAGAATGCTCACATTCTGTGAGCACTATGACCAACCTTCCAATCATTAAAATCTCACATTTCAACATGTAATGATTATTGATGTCCTCTGCACACAACATCACTACACCTATCCCCAGAAAGAAGACTGTACTCACGCCGAGAGCTGAGGGATCTGGTACCCGGACTGAATGTTCGAGATGCCTGCTGCCACAGCAGCTGTGACCATGAGCCGGGGCTTGTTGCTCTGAGTTGCCTCCTGCTCAAAGGCTGCCCGCATTTCCTATAAAGAAAGGAAGAAATGGTTAACAGTTTATAATGAAGGGAATGGCTACTCTAGCACTTATGTGTTAATTAATCAAAAACACCTCTCCCCAGATGCCTGGGTAATTAATAATTTAAAAGATCGCTCCTAGCCCCCTCACAGAAGGGGCTTCTTGTTCTACAGAGTACAAGCCTCTCCAGCAAGAGGAGAGAGCTCCAAATAGGTCAAGAGCAGTAGATTCATGCCTGCTTTCAACACCTAAGCAGGGAACAAAACACCAGGGCCATGTCCCTTAAAATGTCCAAAGTTCCTTGAGGATTAGGGCTATGGTGTCAGTACAGTAGCCATTAAACAAGGATCAAGTGGAGAAACCAATATAGTGGACTTTGCTTTGGAAACAATGAACCCCACGATAAATGTGGAAAACAGAGTCAACTAGAGGAATCAAGATGCAAAGAAGGGGTAGTGGCAGCTACTCAAAAACCTTTCAAATCATTTCAAACTCTATAATTAAGATGACACAGTTCTTCAAAGAGCCACAGGCAGGAACTCTTGCCCTGCAGCAGTTAGATGAGCCAAACTATATATCTTTGATGAATTTGGAGACATTAATAATACACTTTTCTTCATATTTGCAGTGTTGTAGGAGCTTTTTGTCAGAATGTAAATTATATTTTTAGAGAGCATATATTTTTCTTCAATGTGCACTCAGCTTCTTTCCAGACTTTTTAAAATGTTGAGTAGAAAGTCATAAAGAGTGAAACAATAGTCTATCTTTTTTTTAGATGACGTTTAAGAGGCTATCTGCAGACAGCACCATTTTTTAAAATGGCTACAGAGCCACTAACCAAATATGGACAAGCCTGAGGTTAAGACATTCTATCCCTGAGGTAGATGTTCTAGCCTTTCCATTGCCTTCTGGACACCATTATCTCCATATTGGCTCCCTTATTTGCCCCAATGATCACTTGTGTTATTGACAACTCAGCTGGTTAGCATTTCTAGTCTCCTATGCAGCATCCTGAAGAAGCCTGTCCTCACCCCAGTTATCTTAATAGATGCTTGGAGCACCCTTCCCCAGTTGGCTGCCTAGTGCCCCACCCCCCAAGACGGCATCCCCCAGCCTCCTTGATGACTGCCTGGCAGAGTCTCACTCTCCGTAACTGCTGCATGGCATTCTTCCAGTCTCCGCAGCTGCTGTATGGGATCCTTTCCTAGTCTCCTCGCCAACTTATCTTCACAACTGAGGCCTAGAGTCCCAATAGTACCATTACAGTCGGGGCTGCCTAGTACGTTTGTCTTCCCAATAGCTGTCTGATAGGGATCACTATCACTCTACTTGCTAGTTAGCACCCTAGTCTCTCACATAGCAGGTGGAACCCTTGTCTCTATTTGCAGCTTTGTGCGACTGTCTCTGGGTGGCTAAATGGTACCCTTTGCTCCGCTGGATGGCTGTGGCACTAGTAACAGCAACACCTATCTGACACCCTTGTGCACCCAACCATTGCCTGGTGACCTTGCTACCTGCTAGGTAGTTGGCTGCCTTATCCCTCTGCTCATTGCATGGCTCCCTTATCTCTGCAGATGTCTGGCTGACTGTGTGGATGACTTAGTTGTCTCCTCACTAGCTAGTTTGTTCCTTTTTTGCCCTGGTCTTCTCAATGGCTGGCCTACACCATTGTCCACAAACCAAATGTGCCCCTGATAGCTGGATCCCTCCGGTATCCATACTCCTGCTTACAGGCTGATATGCTTATTTATTCAGCTGACTGCTGCTCTTGCTTGCACCCATCTACTTGAGCAAGCTGATGTTCCTTTCTTCCCCACAGGTTATGCCTTTGGTAAACCTGGGGTATGATTTTTCTTCCTTACCTGGACCAAAGTAGTGAAGAGTTGTTTGTCCTGTGGTGGGCTTCCTCTGGACCCAGGGTACTCCCAGTCAAAGTCCAACCCATCAAACCCATACTGACGCAAGAAGCTGATAACAGAGGTGATGAAGGTCTGACGGGTCTGTGGAGTTGAGACCATGGCGGTGAATCTAAAAAGGAGAAAGATGAAAGGGTCAGGGTCATTTTGAAGAGTACTGGCACTGTGCAAAGTGTGTAATGGATACAATTGCAGGCACCAAATACTTAAAACTCACGGTGCTGTGCCGAAGTTCCAGCCACCAATCGCCAGAAGAGTCTTCAGTGCTCCATTCCTATGAACAGAATGATAGAAAAAAGGTTTGAGGGAGCAATCTTTTTAATAAATTATGATGTCCCATTAGAACATATAACAAGAGGAGGGTACAATATTTTGTATCAGTCGGCTCCTGAAATACAACCATGATTGAAATACATATTAGCACTATACTAAAATACTGACATTCAGTGAATAATACTGTCAGAATTGAGCATCACCTGTCCAGGACACTCCGATTTCACATTTGTATCTTAGCTTTAGTTCTGTAATTTACTTGCTGAAAATCATGCATGCATCAACAATGTGATTAGCCTGGTGATTAACTTATATCTATTTATTGATTCTTCATCAGATAGATGTGTTACATAATGTTGTCCTCCAGAGAACAGATAAGGCCTTGAATAACCATCTTATCTCCTCTTCTTTATTCTTGGAAACACTTTAGTCACAAATTTCACTTTAGGTCCATACTCGTATAGAGTTACCACTGTGATCAATTACTTACTGGTTCTTGAGGTTCTGGAAGGAGCTGTAGAGAGTCACGTCATTCCACTCAATTGTTGTGATCTGGTTGTTGGACATTCCAGCAAAGGCATAGATCAGGTGAGTACACAGGCATGGGTCAATGTTGTCTGGCTTGAATTTTCCCAGGCCTGGCCTGTACTGGGCCCAATTGGTAAAGTAGCATGTCAGCTGGTAGGCAAAACCTGCATTGTGAACAGGGTTAAGATAGTTATTGCACACACTTAACATTTTCTTTCAGGCACCATCAAGTGGATTGCATGCATGCCATGTTTTCACAGACATCTTTCCCTACGGTGTTTCTCCAGTCCAAACTCCATGGTCAAGCTTCCCAGCTGTTGAAAACATAATATAATGGAGGCATGCAGCTACTGGAATACCCTGCAAGGTACAATCACTGGGGCTGACACACTATCACTGCCAGGAGACAGGTCTAGTTTAGTTTATTATCAGTTCTTAATGGCCAAGGCAGATTGACATCATCTTGCCACACAATCTTTAAGGGTCCCCAATTATGGCATTCTAATTCCTTTATTAGGCTTTTTGGAGAACATGGGAAGATTGTTGATGAGGGAGGTAAAAGTTGTAGGGTGAGGCCCACATACTAGAACTTATCAGAGGCTTTGATCTAAGGGCCCCTTATTAAACAAATACTCATGCTAATGCAATAACCTTCAGACTGCTCTAGGTGGCAGGGGTAGAATGCAGCCATAACTAAACTGACATTTAATATGAGTGTGCTATTTTTAACTCACTTATACACACATTTGTCTAAGGAAAGGAAACAAGTAGTGAAGGCTGCTTACCTATCTGGGCATTGAGCAGCAGAACCAGACCTGCACGGAGGTAAAACATGTGGTTACAATGCAGCAATAGGAAAAGGGCAACAGTCACAGCAAGTCAAGGATATAGGAGCAGAGTTCAAAAGGAAATATAATCTGCTTCATGTAGGAAACTTCAAGTTTTAAGGACATCACTCTCTACAGTAACTTTAGATGCTCTCTCAGCTGTCACCATGAAAAGTCACTTTCTACAAAAGTCATCTTTACTTGAGTATTAGAAACCTGAACAGAAGGCATTTCCTCATTCATTCGGCTGTCAGCCATGACTGATGCTCTGACCAGCCATTGCTATGTGGACAGTTTGAGCAGTTACCAGGGATCAGGTGCCACATCAATTTAGAATTCTGAGCCTAAGATAATTTTAACATTTCATGAACACCACATAACAAGCATTTCGGATATTAAGAAGGATACATTTAGGGATCAAGAATAGTTCTGCGTATGGCTTCAATTAACAGTGACTCAATGCCACATGAAAGATCCTTGCAAAATATTTATAATTATAGTCTAAAATGGCTGTAATTTGACAATTTGACAATATTTATGTATATCCAGGAGATATAGGTCGTATTAATGAAATGTTGTTGATATGATCTATTTTTCCACAAATAACACCAGAAACAAGGGGATTTTTGATTCTCAAATTTGTATCCCATCTCTAATCAAGGATTCCACTGAAGAATCAACATTTTCTTTATTATGAATCAGACAGATATAATCATGAATGAAACTATATTGTTGATGTTACTGCAAATATGCAAAACTTCCCACAAACTCTACAATTCATATAGGTGACAATGTAATACCAGACAAATGTTCTTCCCTCACACTTGATTGGATTCTAAACATTTTCTATTTGCTGTACAGTGCATATCTCTGAACTAGCCATGTGGAGAAACCTGCATTTCATAAAACTCAAGTACAATTTGTGTTCATGAAAGTATGCTGAAGTTGTCTGATTAAAGATGTCAATAAGTATATCACAAACAGAACACTATGAACATTAGTTTGCACAATAAGCACTAAAATATAATTGCCTGGAAATAACTGTCACAAGCAGTATGTAACTTAGTTGTAAGATTTTAATATGAGTAACCCATTCTTTATTTAAACACCCTTTAGGAAATGTATTTTAGTATTGTTAAAAAATGATTCTGTTAAAAAATTGAGTCTTGTGTAGCAACTGTGCCTGCATGAAAGAGGATTTATGGATTAGTTAACTAGACATAATCTAGCAATACATTAAATAGCAGACTTTCCTTATATAATAATAGGATCTGCATATATTTAATTTAGCTATTCCCACATTAACTGTATATGGGTGCATGTGAACTATTTTATGATCTTTAAAATGGAGTGCTTATTTTAATTGCATTACTAATAGCCAATGTAGTCACAGTCTCATGCTTCCATACCCTGAAGATACGGATGAAGCTTTTCAAATGGCTCCTAATCAGCACTGAGGAAAAAGTCACTAGCAAGATGGACTTCGGGAATACCCTCTATGCAAGGATCAACAAAAACAAACTCACCAGACGGCTGCAGGCCACTCAAAACTCTGTGGTCAGAATCACTTTCAAACTGCAATGACGAACTATCATCACACAACACCTGAAGGACCTCCACTGGCTCACCATTTCACAAAGGAACACAACTCAAAATCCTCACCCACACTTTCAAGGCACTACATACCACTGGCTCAGCATTGCTTAATGCTTGCATCTACTTTCACAAACCGTCCAGACACCTCTCCTTGTCCGGACTCCTACTTGCACACATCCCATGCATACAGAGAACCAGATCCAAGGGTCAAGCCTTCTCCCACATCTCTCCTAAAGTGTGGAACTACCTGCCGCTACACATAAAAGCCTCTTCCTCATTTCTTGAATTCCGCAAGAAGCTGTAAACCTGGTTTTAGGAGTAGTCCCACTAGGCCCTACATCTGGCTAGGATCACACCCACTAGGCGCCAGGACAACCTCCCGGGTGATAGTTCGCTTTACAAATGTGTATAATATACCAATAGCTGTTGATTCATTTTTGCCACCAACAAACTTCTGCCTACAAAGGTCAGCCATACAGCAATGCTTATCACCGTCAGCAGCCTATTACAGGGACATAGTATGTAACCTACCTGAATGACTGCATGTATGTAGTGCACCAGCCAACATATAATCAAAAGCACTCTGTTGTTTCATCACATCCTCAAGGGATTATAGTCCACTGCTCTATGAGCAACAAGAGGAAGCCTATGCCTAATTCCTAAAAGTACATTTATCACCACTCATGACTATCATTTCAATACATGTGGGGAACTAAGAGGCTGAGGTCTCTGACTTAAAATGTAAACAGCCTTTTTGGATTCATGTGGTAGATCTGAGAGGTAGTGAATCATCCCCTTTGACAGCAATATACCCTTCTATGTTTGGATGATTTACTCCATTTAAAAAAAGAATGTAACAAGCTTGATGTATATGGCAACAGGTCTACAGTACAGAAAACAAGGGGTCATATCTAGTCACCCTGTGCCACAGATTATTAAACTAGATAAATCCAAGTATTTTACTCATAAAATTCAATTTTAACAACCTCAACTAAATATATTTTTAATATAATTAATTCATGTGTCTGGTGGGAATGTAATGGTTATAATATTCCTAACCCCTAAGATACATGCAACAACCTAACATACTACTTTCTGTAGAAAGAATATTTATATGCTTTAGTCAACTCCAGCTTGGACCCTTTGTTTATAAGCAAAAAGCTTAGTGAGGTACCACTAATTCATTTATCTACCTGTTGACTGACTGTCACCCTTCACCCTGGGTCATTTGAAAGTGCTTGCTCTTTCCATAAGATTCAGTTCCTCTTGTGTTACACTAACCCAGTTAGGATCCTGCATGTGGAGACCGATAAACGTGCCTCTCCCCTCACTATGCCAAGCAATGCTTATTTTAGAGCAGCAGACGTGAGCACTTTTGAAGGAACCCTCATCTGATTCTCCTACTCCTAGTACTCTTGCAGCAACAGATGTGTGCACTTTTGAAGGAACCCTCATCTGATTCTCCTACTCCTAGAAACTAACACCCATCAAGATTTTGGAGAAACAAGTAAACTGTATTCTCTCAACTTTCATAGAGTTGAATTCTATTCTTTACCTGACACAATCTGGTTTTCGATCTTACAATAGTACAGCATTGGCACTTGTAGCAGCGGTTGATGAACTGTGCTGGGATCTAGATTAAGGAGATGGTGTAAGTCTGATTCTTTTGGACTTCCCTACAGCCTTTGACACCACATCTCATGAAGGCCTAAAGACAAGGCTCCATATGACTGGTGTCAGAGGCTTAGCTTTCAATTGGCTGAAAACCTATCCACAGAATAGAATGCAAGTGGTCAAAGGGCCTCCTTACTCTCATGCGTTAAAACTCTGATGTTAAAACTTTAGGTCCCCCAAGGCTCCTTATTGAGCCCTATACTATTAAACATCTATATTGAGCTTTCAGTTCAAATGATCCTAGCATTTGACCACATTTCTTTATGATGTATGGTGATTTTACTTACATAATCATTCTGTTAGCTAGTGCCATTGGAATTGAATCAACTCGATTTTAAAAATTGTCTTTCAGAAGTGACTTAAATGGATTCATTGTAATGTCAAAAATATATATTTTTTTAACTTGATGATTACCTCACCCTGACAATCCAAGTTTTCTTGAAACTGTTAAAGAAAATCTCGTTCTTTGTTCCTTTAGAATACAGCAAACAGGTTTTACAACATTATTTCAATACTTGACTACTTCAATTGTCTTTATACTGGTGCCCCAAAAGATTGCTGCTAAACTAAAACTTAATCAGAATGTTCCTGTGCTTAAGATCTGTGGTCTTTGTTAATAAGCGCATCTCACCCTTTACAGGTGTCAGCTGCACTGGCTGCCCTAGAGGAAAAAATGTTATTCAAGACTATGGGCCAGATGTAGCAACCCGTTTGCGAGTCGCAAACGGCGAAAATCGCCGTTTGCGACTCGCAAACGTGGGTTTGCTATGCAGAAATGCATTTTGCGAGTCGGATCCGACTCGCAAAATGCATTTCAGACTCGCTAATAGGAAGGGGTGTTCCCTTCCTATTAGCGACTCGCACTGGTATGCAATTCCATTTGCGGCCGCGAAAGCGGCCGCAAATGGACTCGCAGTTACCATCCACTTGAAGTGGATGGTAACCCAGTCGCAAACGGGAAGGGGTCCCCATGGGACCCCTTCCCCTTTGTGACTGGACCAGATATTAATTTTTCAGGGCAGGGAGTGGTCCAAGGGACCACTCCCTGCCCTGAAAAACCGAAACTAAAGGTTTCGGATTTTTTTAAAGTGCAGCTCGTTTTCCCTTAGGGAAAACGGGCTACACTTTAAAAAAAAAAAACCTGCTTTATTGACAAGCAGGTCGCTAACATGGAGGCCTGCTGACGTCAGCAGGCCTCCATGTTAGCGAGTGCCTATACTCGCAATGGGGCCGCAATTTGCGACCCACCTCATGAATATTCATGAGGTGGGTCATTGCGACCCCATTGCGAGTTGCAGTCGGTGTCTGAGACACCGTACTGCATAGCAATTTGCGAGTTGCAAATTGCGAGTCGCAGGGACTCGCAATTTGCAAGTCGCAAATTGCTTTTTTTGTACATCTGGCCCATTATTCCTAGTTCAATGAGCATTACCTAAATCTGGCCTTTAGGATAAATTGAGCACATATATTCCCAATAGATCTCTTTGCTCTGTGTCTGACCTTAATTTGGTGATTTCTTGTTTAGTGGTGGGTGTGCCTGTAGTTTACTAGCAGTAAAGAACTGGAGTATCCTTCTTTGTTCCCTTAAGGGTATAATCACTTTCAGTTCAGAATGTTTAAAAAATATATTTTATTTGAGTAGGGTGGGTATTGGGTATGTAAGTGGGTAATTGTTTGTCAGTCCAACCAGCTTTTAGAGCCAGGACACCATTCTGAGATGCAAGTGTGTTCTACAAAGTTTCAATAACATAACATAACATAATATCCAAGGGAAAGGCAGAGGCATAAACAGCTATTCCCAAATTACTCAGCAGTCTGTACTCACCAGTGAGGAGAAGAAACTTGCCCATGTTGGCGACTGTGCTGGTACTGAGGACAGACTGAGGACGGTGCCCAGGTACCTTTTTATACATCAAGTCCCCAGATGTATCCCAGTGTTATCACACTATAGACTGTGGGAAAGTGGCTTTACCTATCTTCAGCTGAAGTATCAATATTGAACTTGCAACAGAACAAAGGCTCCAGAGTTCAACAAACAGTGCTATCATGTTTCCACAGTTCAGGTACCTGCAGAAGTCAAGTAGGGGTTAAAATACCACTTAATTTAGGTCTTGGTAGCCTCTGTGGTTGTTCTTGTCTGAAACTATGCCCTGATAGCAGTCACAAGTCATGCTGCTTAATCTTTTAAACCTTGGCCAAGGTATTTTCCATTCTGTTGTGAGGAAGAGAAATCTGAGATTCAATGCAAAGACGTCTTTCATAATTGAATGAGTGACTGTATGCAGTAAATAACCTTTTAGTCAATTCTTACTTTTACTTTTATCTGCTTTCTCAAATGAGAACAAGCACCATCTACCACCTACAAAAGTGTTACTATTCTTCATAAGTAATAATTCTATGAAAGCTATTGATGGAGAGTTCGTAAAAAACTCTTCCTTCTCATACAGTGTAAATTCAGAAAAAAACAGATATGGGCTAACTAGCTTTGCCTTGACAAACATGCTAAGTACTGATGCTTCAACAAAAACCTATTTTTAATATAAGGAGCAATTTAATGGTATGTCATGGGAACTAGTACGATATTCACCTTTGTACCCAACTCTGCCAACCAATAGGATACCCACTTTGTGAAGGAACAGATATAATGAAAAATAAACTGGAAATCTAGGAACAATTAAGTGGCAATTTGTTCTGAATAAAGCAATCAATCAATCAGGATTTGTAAAGCACGGCTAATCACCAGACAGGGCATCCATGCACTTGAAAGTCCCTGACAAAGCAACAAAGGAAAAGCAAGGAAAAGGCACCCAACAAACAGGCTAAAAAGCAAGGAGAAAGCAGTACAAACTAGGGAAAAGCAAGCAGAAGGCACACAAAAAATGGGGCAAGTTCAAGGAGAAAGCAGTGAAATTGAGGGAAAGGTAATGAGCAGAAACACAAAAAAGAGGGGAAAAACAAGACGAAAGTAGTGAAAATGAGGGAAAAGCAACAAGATGGGGCAAAAAGAAACTGGAGCAAAAGCAAAGAGAAAGCAGTGAGAAGGATGGAAAATCACTCAGAAAAACAGGGGAAAATCAAGGAGAAAACAGGAACAAGAGCAATGTAGGAGCACAGGGAGAGATGGGCCTGGAACAACAGTTAATTAATGTGGTTCAGCTTAGGAATTCACCAACTACAGTGAGAGCCTCAGAATTGTCATCTACCATATACACTGAACAACCGTATTTCAAACCCTAATGTCAGTTTTAATAGGGCTACCCAAGTGATAAAGAATCTGCATGGATTTCTTTCAGATTTGTGTGTAGGTACTGCATCGCGCACACTGGAGCACAAGGCTGCACAGAGATGGTGCTGACAGCTTAATGATCTGTCATGTAAGCTACAAATCGCTTAACTAGAATAGCAGTTTTAGTAGTACCTACCTAAACTCCTTGAAAGATGAACTCTTCATTCTGTTATTTTGTGTTATTTGACAATAGGTAATTTCCCCAAAGGTTAATGAGACACCAATAAATTGAACTGAGCTCCACAGACAGTAAAGGTATCAAGGAAAATGTGTCAGAAGAAGTTTCACACTGCTTCATATTGGTCTTTTGTTTTTAAAGTTATAGTACTGATTTTTTCAAAATTAACAACAAACGTATGGTGCGTCGTGGCATAAAATGCACTTAGTAAACATTGCTTTGGAGCCACAACACTGTTCCCTTTCATGATTTTTATATCCCACCTGGATCATCTCCTCCCTTTATGTAATACTGCCAACCCTCTACTTGATTGAATAACTCCTTTTAGCACCCAGTAGTCCTTTTTTCAAGGTCCTAAATGTTTTCAAAACATGCAAGTGCAGGGCAAAACCTTCCACACTGTGGTATTGTAAAGACTCTGATTAACAATAAATGCTCCATCAGCAGACAATGAAAATGGAAATAAAATGGAACTTCTGATGCACTAATGAAATTGGATTCCCTCCATGCAACACAGGCAGCTCCTCACATCAGCCAAAGCAAAGTATTCTACCAGTATCATCAATTAAGTCACCAACAATAGCATAAGGTTCTTCAAAACATGTACTGCATCAGCTCTTTCCATGACCATCCTATACAACACTCTCCACTGACAAGTGCAATGTCATCAAGCTTCTGCAGTGAGAACAATACACAAGATTCAACAGCACATCAACAATACAAGCCAATGTCTCCTTTGACACTGACCTGTTGAGGAATCTCACAATGGTCTTCCTGAGAACCCCTTTCACTTGCAGATCTCACCAATGTACACAACTCCCCCAAAGCCTCTTTCTATGATGATGTCTTTCCTGCCCTTCATCAAAGATCTATCCGGGGAAGCTATCTCACTATGAATGCATATTCCAGGGTGCTCCAAAGACTGGGTACATTCTCCCATTGTAAACTAAATTGACTCTAGACCATGATGACCTCCCCAAACCACCTGCCCATCACTAGCCTACCCTTTTTGGGCAAGATTAAAAAAAGCAGTATATGCTGAACTCTAAGATCACATCAGTGCTACCCATCACCTGAACACTTACTAAACTAGCTTCACATCATGCAGCATGAGGAATACGACTACCTTACATATTGTAGATCACTCACTCCCAACTACAGATGAAGATAATCCATGGCTCTTTATTTTTCTGGACTTCTCCCAGCTGCCTTCAACAAACTCAACCACCTCACCCTCATCTCAATGTCCTTCACTGGTCTGGTTCTCCTCCTACCATCCAACTAAATCCAGTTTGTTCACATTAGTACCTCCATTTGTCAAAAGATGCCTATCACATGCTGTGGCTCCCAGCGTTACATACTGTTCAGTTATATTCAACATCCAGATGGAGACCGTTGAGGTTCTACTCTGATAACAGCATCAAAATTCACCAAAATAAAGAAGATAATCAACTCTATTTGAATGTCTCCTCTACTTC
This sequence comes from Pleurodeles waltl, assembly GCF_031143425.1. Classification (NCBI taxonomy): domain Eukaryota; kingdom Metazoa; phylum Chordata; class Amphibia; order Caudata; family Salamandridae; genus Pleurodeles; species Pleurodeles waltl. The sequence goes on along the minus strand of NC_090445.1, from coordinate 425,988,578 downwards.
AGACACCCAACATCTCCAACGCTACCTGCACTTTACCCAAATATGGGCGACTTGAAGCTTAACCCCACCAAGACAGAATTCCATTTATTTTCCAAGAACAACGATCATGAAATAGTACAAACCTGGTTCAATGACAGAGTTCAAACACCAGCTGTCACTGAATGCCAAATTACTTTTATTCACCCTGGACACCAACCTCATCATCAAGAAGCCCACTGTGAAGAAATGCCCTGGCACTATAGTTTCCATACTAACAATTTATGAAGTTTAATCACAGCACATTGCTAATATCATTTTAATATAAATGACGTTTATAAGGAGGAGAAAAGAAGTAACATGTGAATACCCCATGAGGGATAGCTTTCCTTTAAACCCATCTCTGCAAATTTTAATTCACAAACTACCTATTAAGGAAATACATTTAAACACCAGTAACAGCCTTTCTGCCTAACACAACACAGTTATTGTCTTGTACTAGATTGCACAATTAATTATTAGAACATGCCTGCAGACACAAAGAATCCATGTTTAAACTTTCTGACATGTGTAACGAGAAAAAAGGAGCCATTCTTTACAATATTTACTATTGCATAAAACAGTTATTTTCTCTGTTATACAGTATGTATGGTTGTGAATATGTTTTACAGCTTTCTCAAATACATATTTTTGTAATAATTACAATAGCATAACCTGCATGCCTTCGGTTCCTGAAAATGAGACAAATGTTTGCTATGTATTCTTCTTTTAATGTTGCTGAAAAATAATGTGGTTCTCAGGCTACTATTTTGGTGTACATGTTAGTTCTCACCTATTAGACAGTGTAAGTGGCCTGTTTTTGAAAGACATTGTTAGATACAGTGGGATTACAGACCGTCTGCTGCGGACCATTGGGCGGCTTTTTGTCACTCATTTACTTGCTTCTCATCCATTAAGTTTGTGTGGGCTTTACTTTCTCTTCTTTGGCTTGATCCTCTCCTGGAGCATAGCTACTTGTGTCCTTTCAATGTTTCCACTTTTTCCCATTTCTTTTTCTTATCTCAACCCTTTCTTTGAAACTATTTACCCTCTGTCTTCCCGGTTTTAATGTATTAACTTTTTTGCCTTTTGTGCTCCTTGGTCCTCTGTTCCATTCTTGAAATGTGATGTCATATTTTTACAAGCAATTCCTCAGTCACATTTTCCATTTTGTTTCTGTTCCTCCTCTGTTCCTACATACTTACTTCTTTGCTCCTAGTTTGTTAGTTTTCAACATGCATTGTAATATCTTTACTGCGCACCTTTGTGCTTGTGACAACACATTATGTCAGCTTCACTGTGCTCTCTCAGTACTTTGCCAAGGTAATATTTAATGTTATTGAGTTATTTTCTGTATTTGGACACACATTTTTATTAAAAGCTTTACTCTTTGGTTTTGGATGTTTCCAAAGACATTATCTGCTTTTTAATTCCTTTGCCACACTCATTGTGTATCCATTATTGTTTATTTTTAATGCACACATTCTTAAGTGTTTCTTCACTTTTCTCTAATTCACAATGCTTTATTATGCACTTTTGTTCCTATGCTACGCTTTTTTTACACTACTCTACATGTAATTTGTTTATCCAAACCCATTATTGGAGTTTTAATTTTACTATTGCTTGCATTATGTGTCTTTTACTGTAACTCCATTCTTCATCATTACATTTTCCAGCTATCAAACAATCCTTTTCATATCCTCTTCTTGCTTCTAATGCCACTCTTATTTCTTTATCTTTCCCCCTCCCTTTGTTCAAAATAACTTATCTCTCACCTCCCTCTTAGCACATTTATTTATTTACCTTTGTGACTTTTGTTGAGATCCAAAATCCTCCGTTTCATTTTGGAAAAGGGAAATCATATTTTTATTTCCGGTTGACGCATTCAATTTAGTTTTTGTTCCTGCTCTACATGCTTACTCAAACTTACTTCCTTGCTCCCCAATTGGTTTCTTCACTTAACTATTTTACATGCATTGAATTACTGGGCACATTTGTGCTTTTGAGGAAATCTTACTTCAGCATTACTATGTGCTTTTTCTTAATTTGCCATGTGCTTTATTGAATGTTTGTTGTGTGTCTTCCTATCTTTGCCGCATGCACTTTTTAAAGCTTTAATGTACACTTTTTTGCATTTTCAAAGGCAATTTTGGACTTGCATTTTCTTTTTGTTGCATTTTGTTGGCTGCTTTATTGTCAAATGGCAAGAAAAAGCTAAGTGGGATGGCTATACCTAGACGTGGGTCCTGTGCTCACTGCACCACTGGATTCAAGGTAGCCTGGCTGAAGAGTGGCGATACCACGGAACCGGTCCCAGGATGCTCATTTCCGGTCCAGGGAGGACCTGGCCTGGCAATTCGGGCTGGACTGTTCCCTTGGGGAGCAGGGTCAAGACTGATTTGCATGTTGCTGGATGCAAACTGGGGTGGTGTGGTGAACAAAAAAAACAATGAATTGAACCCAGATCTTTGTGACTGAGGGTGAATGTTTGCATTGTTCAGCTTTCCGTCCATCATCTGTTATTTTTGCATTTGTCAAGCCAATTAGGAAGGGTATACCCAGACGTGGCTCCCATGCTCACTGTGTCACTGGTTTCAAGCTAACCTGGCTGAAGAGGGCTGATACCCTGAAACCGGTCTCAGAATGCTTGATTTCAGTCCAGGGAGGACCTGGCCTGGCAGTTCGGGCTCAACTGTATCCTTGGGCAGCAGGGTCAAGACTGATTTGCATATGGCTGGTTCCAAACTGGGGTGGCGTGGTGGGCAAATAAAAAACAATGGATTAAACATAGATCTTTGAGACTGGGGTGAATGTTTGCATTGTTCAGTATTCCATCTATCATCTGTTATTTTTGCATTCATAAACATCTTTGGGCATAACAAGTTTGCAGCATAGCTTTAAAAACATGCATTTACTTTCAACTACTCCATTCCTTTCTTGAGTGCTACCTAATAATTTCCATTCCCCTCCCTGGTCCTTGTTTGATGTTTGCCTTTCTTTTACTCTTTTCTTTAATCAAAAAACATAGCTGTGGCACACACTTTACTTCGGCTTTACTGTGAATACTTTTCTTTTGCCACACACATTGTTTGTGCTTCACTGTGTGCCTTCCTATCTTTTCCATACATTTTTGTTTCACCGTGGACATTTATTGTTTTGTGACAAGCATTAGTTTTCATATACTGTTTGTCTGTGCCCCCTCCTCCCATCCTCAACTTGAAAATTATTAATTATCATCATCTCACTGTTACTGGATCCACGCTTCTCTGTCCACAATGTTTACCTTTATGGCTCTTCCTTTTTTCACATTTCCTTGTTCTTGTACATTGTCGGTTCTTTCCTTATCACTGCTCAGTATTCCCTGCTCTCGACTACGAATATGATGCTTATCATCTTGCATTCCCAGTCCACACTTCCCTACCATTTATATGTAAATAGGGTACAAAATAAAGGGTGTTGATATACTAGATAGAAATGTGACTTTAAATATTTATAGCTCAGTAACAGAAAGTTCAGGTTTTGCAGTTCATGCGTTGCCATTTTTTTCTCCTCCCTTTCTTCAACATAATTTACACCTTGCCTCCACTGTTGCTTAACTATGTTGCTTATTTTTTGCTCCCTGCTCCCAAGTTTCATTATTGATAAACAATGAGATTTTTGTAACCACTCTCCTGTTTACGCTTTCCATTACATTTTCATTTCTCCTCTATTTTCTGGTACACACATTTCCATTCTTTGCACCTTTGTGCTTATCACAATATATTAATTCACTTTCACTGTGAGCTTCTGTTATTTGCATTTTATTGTTCGCCTTCCTAGCTATAGGATACACATTTTGATGATTATTAATGCTTTACCTTTTGCATTTGGATGTTTTCAAAGGCATTTCATCAACTTTAATCTGTGCTTTTTACACTCTTTATGACTCCATAGTTGTGTGCCTTCTTATTTTAAACATACGTATTTTTTAACATCCACTATTCGAGCTTTTGTGTGCACTCCTGTTTCCTCTCTAGGCAAATTTTTTCTATTAATGTACACTCCATGCTTCACCATTATATTTTCCACACTCAATTAGTACTTTTCAAATTCACTCTCTGGTTCCTAATTGTTTATCTTTTCTCCTCCCTTTCTTCAAAATCAGTTGCCTAGCACCTCCCATTACACCATTTTATTTACATTTTTGGCTTATTTTGAGATCCCTTCTCCTCCATTGCGTAACTGAAATTCAATGCCACACACAGTTCACAATTTCTACATCTCCGTGCTGCTCTATTGGCTTACACATACTTTCTTATCTGCCCCGGCTGCTTATTTTTCCTTTGTGGATTTTCTGTAAGAGATATTATATATTTACTTTGCGCCTTTGTGCTTTTCAAAAGGGATTATTTCAGGTTTACAATGTATTTTGTTCCTTTGCTCGTGCATTATAGATGTTTTGTTGCATGACCTCCTGTTTTTGACCCACACACTTTTAAAGCTTAACTGTGGTCTCTTCTGAGCTTCCGCGGGCATTCGCGGGTGTAGAACATGTTTCGCAGCATTTCATTCCCACTCTGTTTTCATACGGCAAAAATATTACTTTTCATCTCTCTTTCCTGGTCCACAATCTCTCCACACTAACATGTATTTTTTTTTATTCCATAAAGCATGTTTATTTACTCTAAAATGGATCTATAAATAGCATTACTAGAACATTTGAGATTGCATTCCAATGTATTAAAACCTTAGGAATGGTGTACTTTACAGGAAGGACTTAGGGCTGTCTTAAACACAGCACAAATCGTTTGCATTTTGTTGTCCAAAACCTGCAGTTCATATACTAAATTACAGCAGTTTACAACAGTACAGCACTCAGGTTTGAAGGTTCAGACACAGTCGAGCCCAGCATGAAATAAACAAGTTTATATGAGACTTCCATGCTACAGTACCATTGTGCCAATAATTCACTTAAAAGTAAGGAAATTGCCTTCTTTTTACACTTAGGGCCTGATTCTAACTTTGGAGGACGGTGTTAAACCGTCCCAAAAGTGGCGGATATACCACCGACCGTATTACGAGTCCATTATATCCTATGGAACTCGTAATACGGTAGGTGGTATATCCGCCACTTTTGGGACGGTTTAACACCGTCCTCCAAAGTTAGAATCAGGCCCTTAGCCTTTCAAATGCAAGCTATACCTAAAAAGGTGGGAAAAAGGTGACAACTACTAACACTGTTCAGGTTGCTTTTCTCTGCTGCTGAGTACCACTAGTCTCAAACATCTTCCTTTGGTGCTTTGCTAAAGGATAATTGTAATTCATTGCCAAATTGGCTGCATCTAAATGTGATCTTTTGCTACTACATGCAAAATAGCAAGATATTTTGTTCTATAACATATTACTTAAAATGACAGAAGATACCATAGGCTGTATTCTATGCTTTTGTGCCTATCCTAGACAAATTGGTTAACATTCACTGCACACTTTCGATCAGTTGCAAAATGCATTATATAAGCATTAGTGTGCATGTACACATCCTTTACTGTTGCTCTTCAGTCCACAAGGCATCTTCCATCAGCAATACAATGCTTTTAATCTCCCCTTCTTGTGCCACATATTTCCAAGAGATGTAAATATTTTATTAAGTAAAGGATGTGTAAAACAGGAGTTGAAAAACTGTTAAAAATGTTGACATTACTTTTAAATATGTATTTACACAATTCAAAATAATTCTGATCACAGTTCACTCTAAACAGAAGGGAATTACCTTGCTGTGAAATACAACCTACATCATACAAGGTCGAACTATAGGGAAAAATAGCTCAACCAGTAACACCTGGTTTTATGTGTTGGTGAACGCCAATGTGTTTTCACTGTTACACTTTAGGACTTTGCTATGGAAATGTCTCTTCTGTAGTGGGATGTTGGTGGCTTGTATACAATAAAATGTAAGCATTTGACGATACACGTATGGCAGCACCAAGCCTTTCCTCTTAGATGCACTTGAAAAATTTTGGGGATACATGTTGCCACCTACTGACTAAAGTAGTAATAATAATTTTGCAGGTGATGCTTCTTTACAGTACACATAACTATTGTTATTAAACAAAATTTACTGGTAGGTTTAATGCAATGTAAACAACAGGGTTGCTTTAAAAATTCATTCTGAGTTGTTTATTTTTTATTTTAATTTCAAGCCTTTTGTGAATAACTATTATTATATACTAGTGTACTAAGCACCTTCATTAAAAAAAACTCCTCACATTTAGAAGCATATCAGTTTCACAGTGTTTCCTAATATACATTGTAAAGCAACAGCTAACAATGTAATACTACATGTAACATGACTATAAACCTCACATTTGCTAACCATTGTGATTATGCTAAAATCTTTAGACACCAGATTCACCATCTAAAATGTCATACACTGTCCTCTCCTTCATTTCTATTTGGTAACACTTAACAGCTTATTTAGAAGCAACATCTATTTAGTCTTATAACGTATTGTTCCTATGAAGATGAAGTTAAGAGGACGAAAAACATATACAAGAAAAAAAATGACTTTTCATGACTCACTTATACATAAAGGGACTGTGTGCCTACAATAAACAATAGCTTCAGTTCTGGCAGCCAATAGAATCACCAATTTGTGTACACAGTTTCCTCACAGCTAATCAAATAGTGAGTGTTGCTTTCTCTCTCCTCATTAGATAGGTTGCCCCTTCATTGTGTGCAAAGCTGACATTTTAGGGCCTCATTCCGACCCTGGCCGGCGGCAGTAGCCGCCGGCCTGGCGGGGCCCGCCAGAATACCGCTGCGCGGTCACAAGACCGCCGCGGTTATTCTGGGTTTCCCGCTGGGCTGGCGGGCAACCGCCAGAAGGCCGCCCGCCAGCCCAGTGGGAAACACCCTTCCATGAGGATGCCGGCTCCGAAAGGAGCCGGCGGAGTGGAAGGGGTGCGACGGGTGCAGTTGCACCCGTCGCGATTTTCAGTGTCTGCATGGCAGACACTGAAAATCTTGGTGGGGCCCTGTTACGGGGGCCCCTGCAGTGCCCCACGACACCCCATACCGCCATTCTCTTCCTGGCGGCCAAAACCGCCAGGAACAGGATGGCGGTATGGGGCTCGGAATCCCCATGGCGGCGCAGCAAGCTGCGCCGCCATGGAGGATTCCCCAGGGCAGCGGGAAACCGGCGGTGCACCGCCGGTTTTCCGTTTCTGACCACGGCTGTACCGCCGCAGTCAGAATGCCCATGGGAGCACCGCCAGCCTGTTGGCGGTGCTCCCGCGGTCGTTGGCCCTGGCGGTTTTTACCGCCAGGGTCAGAATGACCCCCTAAATCTGTGAGAATAACAAAAAAACAGCAACTTACACTTTTTCATACTCTTGACCATCTTGACCTCCTTCCCTTTTTACATCTCACCATCTCGGCTGCCTTCATTTATTACTGTAGGAATGTTCAACTTCTTTATTTTTATCTAGCCTATATGTTCCTTTTTGGAATATATCTCAGCCACTAACTTTCCAATTGTATTTCATACCCCCTCTTTGCTCCACAATGCACGAGTCACATTTTTTCTGTCCTCCCTGCCTTTTTTTTTTTTTTTTTACAAAAAATGTGCTTGTGCACCCCCACCAACCCCATTTCTTTGCAGCTTTTAAACATTACTTTTACAATGAGCCATAATATCCAATCCTAGTTTTTTTAAAAATAAATCTTTCATATCTCTTGCCCACTGCCCAGACCATGCATTGATATTTGCATTATTTTACCTTTATTGTTGGCTTTACGTTTATTTCACATTTGCATTCTTCCCTTCTTGATATAAATGACGTTTATAAGGAGGAGAAAAGAAGTAACATGTGAATACCCCATGAGGGATAGCTTTCCTTTAAACCCATCTCTGCAAATTTTAATTCACAAACTACCTATTAAGGAAATACATTTAAACACCAGTAACAGCCTTTCTGCCTAACACAACACAGTTATTGTCTTGTACTAGATTGCACAATTAATTATTAGAACATGCCTGCAGACACAAAGAATCCATGTTTAAACTTTCTGACATGTGTCACGAGAAAAAAGGAGCCATTCTTTACAATATTTACTATTGCATAAAACAGTTATTTTCTCTGTTATACAGTATGTATGGTTGTGAATATGTTTTACAGCTTTCTCAAATACATATTTTTGTAATAATTACAATAGCATAACCTGCATGCCTTCGGTTCCTGAAAATGAGACAAATGTTTGCTATGTATTCTTCTTTTAATGTTGCTGAAAAATAATGTCGTTCTCAGGCTACTATTTTGGTGTACATGTTAGTTCTCACCTATTAGACAGTGTAAGTGGCCTGTTTTTGAAAGACATTGTTAGATACAGTGGGATTACAGACCGTCTGCTGCGGACCATTGGGCGGCTTTTTGTCACTCATTTACTTGCTTCTCATCCATTAAGTTTGTGTGGGCTTTACTTTCTCTTCTTTGGCTTGATCCTCTCCTGGAGCATAGCTACTTGTGTCCTTTCAATGTTTCCACTTTTTCCCATTTCTTTTTCTTATCTCAACCCTTTCTTTGAAACTATTTACCCTCTGTCTTCCCGGTTTTAATGTATTAACTTTTTTGCCTTTTGTGCTCCTTGGTCCTCTGTTCCATTCTTGAAATGTGATGTCATATTTTTACAAGCAATTCCTCAGTCACATTTTCCATTTTGTTTCTGTTCCTCCTCTGTTCCTACATACTTACTTCTTTGCTCCTAGTTTGTTAGTTTTCAACATGCATTGTAATATCTTTACTGCGCACCTTTGTGCTTGTAACAACACATTATGTCAGCTTCACTGTGCTCTCTCAGTACTTTGCCAAGGTAATATTTAATGTTATTGAGTTATTTTCTGTATTTGGACACACATTTTTATTAAAAGCTTTACTCTTTGGTTTTGGATGTTTCCAAAGACATTATCTGCTTTTTAATTCCTTTGCCACACTCATTGTGTATCCATTATTGTTTATTTTTAATGCACACATTCTTAAGTGTTTCTTCACTTTTCTCTAATTCACAATGCTTTATTATGCACTTTTGTTCCTATGCTACGCTTTTTTTACACTACTCTACATGTAATTTGTTTATCCAAACCCATTATTGGAGTTTTAATTTTACTATTGCTTGCATTATGTGTCTTTTACTGTAACTCCATTCTTCATCATTACATTTTCCAGCTATCAAACAATCCTTGTCATATCCTCTTCTTGCTTCCAATGCCACTCTTATTTCTTTATCTTTCCCCCTCCCTTTGTTCAAAATAACTTATCTCTCACCTCCCTCTTAGCACATTTATTTATTTACCTTTGTGACTTTTGTTGAGATCCAAAATCCTCCGTTTCATTTTGGAAAAGGGAAATCATATTTTTATTTCCGGTTGACGCATTCAATTTAGTTTTTGTTCCTGCTCTACATGCTTACTCAAACTTACTTCCTTGCTCCCCAATTGGTTTCTTCACTTAACTATTTTACATGCATTGAATTACTGGGCACATTTGTGCTTTTGAGGAAATCTTACTTCAGCCTTACTATGTGCTTTTTCTTAATTTGCCATGTGCTTTATTGAATGTTTGTTGTGTGTCTTCCTATCTTTGCCGCATGCACTTTTTAAAGCTTTAATGTACACTTTTTTGCATTTTCAAAGGCAATTTTGGACTTGCATTTTCTTTTTGTTGCATTTTGTTGGCTGCTTTATTGTCAAATGGCAAGAAAAAGCTAAGTGGGATGGCTATACCTAGACGTGGGTCCTGTGCTCACTGCACCACTGGATTCAAGGTAGCCTGGCTGAAGAGTGGCGATACCACGGAACCGGTCCCAGGATGCTCATTTCCGGTCCAGGGAGGACCTGGCCTGGCAATTCGGGCTGGACTGTTCCCTTGGGGAGCAGGGTCAAGACTGATTTGCATGTTGCTGGATGCAAACTGGGGTGGTGTGGTGAACAAAAAAAACAATGAATTGAACCCAGATCTTTGTGACTGAGGGTGAATGTTTGCATTGTTCAGCTTTCCGTCCATCATCTGTTATTTTTGCATTTGTCAAGCCAATTAGGAAGGGTATACCCAGACGTGGCTCCCATGCTCACTGTGTCACTGGTTTCAAGCTAACCTGGCTGAAGAGGGCTGATACCCTGAAACCGGTCTCAGAATGCTTGATTTCAGTCCAGGGAGGACCTGGCCTGGCAGTTCGGGCTCAACTGTATCCTTGGGCAGCAGGGTCAAGACTGATTTGCATATGGCTGGGTCCAAACTGGGGTGGCGTGGTGGGCAAATAAAAAACAATGGATTAAACATAGATCTTTGAGACTGGGGTGAATGTTTGCATTGTTCAGTATTCCATCTATCATCTGTTATTTTTGCATTCATAAACATCTTTGGGCATAACAAGTTTGCAGCATAGCTTTAAAAACATGCATTTACTTTCAACTACTCCATTCCTTTCTTGAGTGCTACCTAATAATTTCCATTCCCCTCCCTAGTCCTTGTTTGATGTTTGCCTTTCTTTTACTCTTTTCTTTAATCAAAAAACATAGCTGTGGCACACACTTTACTTCGGCTTTACTGTGAATACTTTTCTTTTGCCACACACATTGTTTGTGCTTCACTGTGTGCCTTCCTATCTTTTCCATACATTTTTCTTTCACCGTGGACATTTATTGTTTTGTGACAAGCATTAGTTTTCATATACTGTTTGTCTGTGCCCCCTCCTCCCATCCTCAACTTGAAAATTAATAATTATCATCATCTCACTGTTACTGGATCCACGCTTCTCTGTCCACAATGTTTACCTTTATGGCTCTTCCTTTTTTCACATTTCCTTGTTCTTGTACATTGTCGGTTCTTTTCTTATCACTGCTCAGTATTCCCTGCTCTCGACTACGAATATGATGCTTATCATCTTGCATTCCCAGTCCACACTTCCCTACCATTTATATGTAAATAGGGTACAAAATAAAGGGTGTTGATATACTAGATAGAAATGTGACTTTAGATATTTATAGCTCAGTAACAGAAAGTTCAGGTTTTGCAGTTCATGCGTTGCCATTTTTTTCTCCTCCCTTTCTTCAACATAATTTACACCTTGCCTCCACTGTTGCTTAACTATGTTGCTTATTTTTTGCTCCCTGCTCCCAAGTTTCATTATTGAAAAACAATGAGATTTTTGTAACCACTCTCCTGTTTACGCTTTCCATTACATTTTCATTTCTCCTCTATTTTCTGGTACACACATTTCCATTCTTTGCACCTTTGTGCTTATCACAATATATTAATTCACTTTCACTGTGAGCTTCTGTTATTTGCATTTTATTGTTCGCCTTCCTAGCTATAGGATACACATTTTGATGATTATTAATGCTTTACCTTTTGCATTTGGATGTTTTCAAAGGCATTTCATCAACTTTAATCTGTGCTTTTTACACTCTTTATGACTCCATAGTTGTGTGCCTTCTTATTTTAAACATACGTATTTTTTAACATCCACTATTCGAGCTTTTGTGTGCACTCCTGTTTCCTCTCTAGGCAAATTTTTTCTATTAATGTACACTCCATGCTTCACCATTATATTTTCCACACTCAATTAGTACTTTTCAAATTCACTCTCTGGTTCCTAATTGTTTATCTTTTCTCCTCCCTTTCTTCAAAATCAGTTGCCTAGCACCTCCCATTACACCATTTTATTTACATTTTTGGCTTATTTTGAGATCCCTTCTCCTCCATTGCGTAACTGAAATTCAATGCCACACACAGTTCACAATTTCTACATCTCCGTGCTGCTCTATTGGCTTACACATACTTTCTTATCTGCCCCGGCTGCTTATTTTTCCTTTGTGGATTTTCTGTAAGAGATATTATATATTTACTTTGCGCCTTTGTGCTTTTCAAAAGGGATTATTTCAGGTTTACAATGTATTTTGTTCCTTTGCTCGTGCATTATAGATGTTTTGTTGCATGACCTCCTGTTTTTGACCCACACACTTTTAAAGCTTAACTGTGGTCTCTTCTGAGCTTCCGCGGGCATTCGCGGGTGTAGAACATGTTTCGCAGCATTTCATTCCCACTCTGTTTTCATACGGCAAAAATATTACTTTTCATCTCTCTTTCCTGGTCCACAATCTCTCCACACTAACATGTATTTTTTTTTATTCCATAAAGCATGTTTATTTACTCTAAAATGGATCTATAAATAGCATTACTAGAACATTTGAGATTGCATTCCAATGTATTAAAACCTTAGGAATGGTGTACTTTACAGGAAGGACTTAGGGCTGTCTTAAACACAGCACAAATTGTTTGCATTTTGTTGTCCAAAACCTGCAGTTCATATACTAAATTACAGCAGTTTACAACAGTACAGCACTCAGGTTTGAAGGTTCAGACACAGTCGAGCCCAGCATGAAATAAACAAGTTCATATGAGACTTCCATGCTACAGTACCATTGTGCCAATAATTTACTTAAAAGTAAGGAAATTGCCTTCTTTTTACACTTAGCCTTTCAAATGCAAGCTATACCTAAAAAGGTGGGAAAAAGGTGACAACTACTAACACTGTTCAGGTTGCTTTTCTCTGCTGCTGAGTACCACTAGTCTCAAACATCTTCCTTTGGTGCTTTGCTAAAGGATAATTGTAATTCATTGCCAAATTGGCTGCATCTAAATGTGATCTTTTGCTACTACATGCAAAATAGCAAGATATTTTGTTCTATAACATATTACTTAAAATGACAGAAGATACCATAGGCTGTATTCTATGCTTTTGTGCCTATCCTAGACAAATTGGTTAACATTCACTGCACACTTTCGATCAGTTGCAAAATGCATTATATAAGCATTAGTGTGCATGTACACATCCTTTACTGTTGCTCTTCAGTCCACAAGGCATCTTCCATCAGCAATACAATGCTTTTTATCTCCCCTTCTTGTGCCACATATTTCCAAGAGATGTAAATATTTTATTAAGTAAAGGATGGGTAAAACAGGAGTTGAAAAACTGTTAAAAATGTTGACATTACTTTTAAATATGTATTTACACAATTCAAAATAATTCTGATCACACTTCACTCTAAACAGAGGGGAATTACCTTGCTGTGAAATACAACCTACATCATACAAGGTCGAACTATAGGGAAAAATAGCTCAACCAGTAACACCTGGTTTTATGTGTTGGTGAACGCCAATGTGTTTTCAATGTTACACTTTAGGACTTTGCTATGGAAATGTCTCTTCTGTAGTGGGATGTTGGTGGCTTGTATACAATAAAATGTAAGCATTTGACGATACACGTATGGCAGCACCAAGCCTTTCCTCTTAGATGCACTTGAAAAATTTTGGGGATACATGTTGCAACCTACTGACTAAAGTAGTAATAATAATTTTGCAGGTGATGCTTCTTTACAGTACACATAACTATTGTTATTAAACAAAATTTACTGGTAGGTTTAATGCAATGTAAACAACAGGGTTGCTTTAAAAATTCATTCTGAGTTGTTTATTTTTTATTTTAATTTCAAGCCTTTTGTGAACAACTATTATTATATACTAGTGTACTAAGCACCTTCATTAAAAAAAACTCCTCACATTTAGAAGCATATCTGTTTCACAGTGTTTCCTAATATACATTGTAAAGCAACAGCTAACAATGTAATACTACATGTAACATGACTATAAACCTCACATTTGCTAACCATTGTGATTATGCTAAAATCTTTAGACACCAGATTCACCATCTAAAATGTCATACACTGTCCTCTCCTTCATTTCTATTTGGTAACACTTAACAGCTTATTTTGATGCAACATCTATTTAGTCTTATAACGTATTGTTCCTATGAAGATGAAGTTAAGAGGACGAAAAAAGTATACAAGAAAAAAAATGACTTTTCATGACTCACTTATACATAAAGGGACTGTGTGCCTACAATAAACAATAGCTTCAGTTCTGGCAGCCAATAGAATCACCAATTTGTGTACACAGTTTCCTCACAGCTAATCAAATAGTGAGTGTTGCTTTCTCTCTCCTCATTAGATAGGTTGCCCCTTCATTGTGTGCAAAGCTGACATTTTAGGGCCTCATTCCGACCCTGGCCGGCGGCAGTAGCCGCCGGCCTGGCGGGGCCCGCCAGAATACCGCTGCGCGGTCACAAGACCGCCGCGGTTATTCTGGGTTTCCCGCTGGGCTGGCGGGCAACCGCCAGAAGGCCGCCCGCCAGCCTAGCGGGAAACACCCTTCCATGAGGATGCCGGCTCCGAAAGGAGCCGGCGGAGTGGAAGGGGTGCGACGGGTGCAGTTGCACCCATCGCGATTTTCAGTGTCTGCATGGCAGACACTGAAAATCTTGGTGGGGCCCTGTTACGGGGGCCCCTGCAGTGCCCCACGACACCCCATACCGCCATTCTCTTCCTGGCGGCCAAAACCGCCAGGAACAGGATGGCGGTATGGGGCTCGGAATCCCCATGGCGGCGCAGCAAGCTGCGCCGCCATGGAGGATTCCCCAGGGCAGCGGGAAACCGGCGGTGCACCGCCGGTTTTCCGTTTCTGACCACGGCTGTACCGCCGCAGTCAGAATGCCCATGGGAGCACCGCCAGCCTGTTGGCGGTGCTCCCGCGGTCGTTGGCCCTGGCGGTTTTTACCGCCAGGGTCAGAATGACCCCCTAAATCTGTGAGAATAACAAAAAAACAGCAACTTACACTTTTTCATACTCTTGACCATCTTGACCTCCTTCCCTTTTTACATCTCACCATCTCGGCTGCCTTCATTTATTACTGTAGGAATGTTCAACTTCTTTATTTTTATCTAGTCTATATGTTCCTTTTTGGAATATATCTCAGCCACTAACTTTCCAATTGTATTTCATACCCCCTCTTTGCTCCACAATGCACGAGTCACATTTTTTCTGTCCTCCCTGCCTTTTTTTTTTTTTTTTTACAAAAAATGTGCTTGTGCACCCCCACCAACCCCATTTCTTTGCAGCTTTTAAACATTACTTTTACAATGAGCCATAATATCCGATCCTAGTTTTTAAAAAAATAAATCTTTCATATCTCTTGCCCACTGCCCAGACCATGCATTGATATTTGCATTATTTTACCTTTATTGTTGGCTTTACGTTTATTTCACATTTGCATTCTTCCCTTCTTGATATAAATGACGTTTATAAGGAGGAGAAAAGAAGTAACATGTGAATACCCCATGAGGGATAGCTTTCCTTTAAACCCATCTCTGCAAATTTTAATTCACAAACTACCTATTAAGGAAATACATTTAAACACCAGTAACAGCCTTTCTGCCTAACACAACACAGTTATTGTCTTGAACTAGATTGCACAATTAATTATTAGAACATGCCTGCAGACACAAAGAATCCATGTTTAAACTTTCTGACGTGTCACGAGAAAAAAGGAGCCATTCTTTACAATATTTACTATTGCATAAAACAGTTATTTTCTCTGTTATACAGTATGTATGGTTGTGAATATGTTTTACAGCTTTCTCAAATACATATTTTTGTAATAATTACAATAGCATAACCTGCATGCCTTCGGTTCCTGAAAATGAGACAAATGTTTGCTATGTATTCTTCTTTTAATGTTGCTGAAAAATAATGTGGTTCTCAGGCTACTATTTTGGTGTACATGTTAGTTCTCACCTATTAGACAGTGTAAGTGGCCTGTTTTTGAAAGACATTGTTAGATACAGTGGGATTACAGACCGTCTGCTGCGGACCATTGGGCGGCTTTTTGTCACTCATTTACTTGCTTCTCATCCATTAAGTTTGTGTGGGCTTTACTTTCTCTTCTTTGGCTTGATCCTCTCCTGGAGCATAGCTACTTGTGTCCTTTCAATGTTTCCACTTTTTCCCATTTCTTTTTCTTATCTCAACCCTTTCTTTGAAACTATTTACCCTCTGTCTTCCCGGTTTTAATGTATTAACTTTTTTGCCTTTTGTGCTCCTTGGTCCTCTGTTCCATTCTTGAAATGTGATGTCATATTTTTACAAGCAATTCCTCAGTCACATTTTCCATTTTGTTTCTGTTCCTCCTCTGTTCCTACATACTTACTTCTTTGCTCCTAGTTTGTTAGTTTTCAACATGCATTGTAATATCTTTACTGCGCACCTTTGTGCTTGTGACAACACATTATGTCAGCTTCACTGTGCTCTCTCAGTACTTTGCCAAGGTAATATTTAATGTTATTGAGTTATTTTCTGTATTTGGACACACATTTTTATTAAAAGCTTTACTCTTTGGTTTTGGATGTTTCCAAAGACATTATCTGATTTTTAATTCCTTTGCCACACTCATTGTGTATCCATTATTGTTTATTTTTAATGCACACATTCTTAAGTGTTTCTTCACTTTTCTCTAATTCACAATGCTTTATTATGCACTTTTGTTCCTATGCTACGCTTTTTTTACACTACTCTACATGTAATTTGTTTATCCAAACCCATTATTGGAGTTTTAATTTTACTATTGCTTGCATTATGTGTCTTTTACTGTAACTCCATTCTTCATCATTACATTTTCCAGCTATCAAACAATCCTTTTCATATCCTCTTCTTGCTTCCAATGCCACTCTTATTTCTTTATCTTTCCCCCTCCCTTTGTTCAAAATAACTTATCTCTCACCTCCCTCTTAGCACATTTATTTATTTACCTTTGTGACTTTTGTTGAGATCCAAAATCCTCCGTTTCATTTTGGAAAAGGGAAATCATATTTTTATTTCCGGTTGACGCATTCAATTTAGTTTTTGTTCCTGCTCTACATGCTTACTCAAACTTACTTCCTTGCTCCCCAATTGGTTTCTTCACTTAACTATTTTACATGCATTGAATTACTGGGCACATTTGTGCTTTTGAGGAAATCTTACTTCAGCCTTACTATGTGCTTTTTCTTAATTTGCCATGTGCTTTATTGAATGTTTGTTGTGTGTCTTCATATCTTTGCTGCATGCACTTTTTACAGCTTTAATGTACACTTTTTTGCATTTTCAAAGGCAATTTTGGACTTGCATTTTCTTTTTGTTGCATTTTGTTGGCTGCTTTATTGTCAAATGGCAAGAAAAAGCTAAGTGGGATGGCTATACCTAGACGTGGGTCCTGTGCTCACTGCACCACTGGATTCAAGGTAGCCTGGCTGAAGAGTGGCGATACCACGGAACCGGTCCCAGGATGCTCATTTCCGGTCCAGGGAGGACCTGGCCTGGCAATTCGGGCTGGACTGTTCCCTTGGGGAGCAGGGTCAAGACTGATTTGCATGTTGCTGGATGCAAACTGGGGTGGTGTGGTGAACAAAAAAAACAATGAATTGAACCCAGATCTTTGTGACTGAGGGTGAATGTTTGCATTGTTCAGCTTTCCGTCCATCATCTGTTATTTTTGCATTTGTCAAGCCAATTAGGAAGGGTATACCCAGACGTGGCTCCCATGCTCACTGTGTCACTGGTTTCAAGCTAACCTGGCTGAAGAGGGCTGATACCCTGAAACCGGTCTCAGAATGCTTGATTTCAGTCCAGGGAGGACCTGGCCTGGCAGTTCGGGCTCAACTGTATCCTTGGGCAGCAGGGTCAAGACTGATTTGCATATGGCTGGGTCCAAACTGGGGTGGCGTGGTGGGCAAATAAAAAACAATGGATTAAACATAGATCTTTGAGACTGGGGTGAATGTTTGCATTGTTCAGTATTCCATCTATCATCTGTTATTTTTGCATTCATAAACATCTTTGGGCATAACAAGTTTGCAGCATAGCTTTAAAAACATGCATTTACTTTCAACTACTCCATTCCTTTCTTGAGTGCTACCTAATAATTTCCATTCCCCTCCCTAGTCCTTGTTTGATGTTTGCCTTTCTTTTACTCTTTTCTTTAATCAAAAAACATAGCTGTGGCACACACTTTACTTCGGCTTTACTGTGAATACTTTTCTTTTGCCACACACATTGTTTGTGCTTCACTGTGTGCCTTCCTATCTTTTCCATACATTTTTGTTTCACCGTGGACATTTATTGTTTTGTGACAAGCATTAGTTTTCATATACTGTTTGTCTGTGCCCCCTCCTCCCATCCTCAACTTGAAAATTAATAATTATCATCATCTCACTGTTACTGGATCCACGCTTCTCTGTCCACAATGTTTACCTTTATGGCTCTTCCTTTTTTCACATTTCCTTGTTCTTGTACATTGTCGGTTCTTTCCTTATCACTGCTCAGTATTCCCTGCTCTCGACTACGAATATGATGCTTATCATCTTGCATTCCCAGTCCACACTTCCCTACCATTTATATGTAAATAGGGTACAAAATAAAGGGTGTTGATATACTAGATAGAAATGTGACTTTAAATATTTATAGCTCAGTAACAGAAAGTTCAGGTTTTGCAGTTCATGCGTTGCCATTTTTTTCTCCTCCCTTTCTTCAACATAATTTACACCTTGCCTCCACTGTTGCTTAACTATGTTGCTTATTTTTTGCTCCCTGCTCCCAAGTTTCATTATTGAAAAACAATGAGATTTTTGTAACCACTCTCCTGTTTACGCTTTCCATTACATTTTCATTTCTCCTCTATTTTCTGGTACACACATTTCCATTCTTTGCACCTTTGTGCTTATCACAATATATTAATTCACTTTCACTGTGAGCTTCTGTTATTTGCATTTTATTGTTCACCTTCCTAGCTATAGGATACACATTTTGATGATTATTAATGCTTTACCTTTTGCATTTGGATGTTTTCAAAGGCATTTCATCAACTTTAATCTGTGCTTTTTACACTCTTTATGACTCCATAGTTGTGTGCCTTCTTATTTTAAACATACGTATTTTTTAACATCCACTATTCGAGCTTTTGTGTGCACTCCTGTTTCCTCTCTAGGCAAATTTTTTCTATTAATGTACACTCCATGCTTCACCATTATATTTTCCACACTCAATTAGTACTTTTCAAATTCACTCTCTGGTTCCTAATTGTTTATCTTTTCTCCTCCCTTTCTTCAAAATCAGTTGCCTAGCACCTCCCATTACACCATTTTATTTACATTTTTGGCTTATTTTGAGATCCCTTCTCCTCCATTGCGTAACTGAAATTCAATGCCACACACAGTTCACAATTTCTACATCTCCGTGCTGCTCTATTGGCTTACACATACTTTCTTATCTGCCCCGGCTGCTTATTTTTCCTTTGTGGATTTTCTGTAAGAGATATTATATATTTACTTTGCGCCTTTGTGCTTTTCAAAAGGGATTATTTCAGGTTTACAATGTATTTTGTTCCTTTGCTCGTGCATTATAGATGTTTTGTTGCATGACCTCCTGTTTTTGACCCACACACTTTTAAAGCTTAACTGTGGTCTCTTCTGAGCTTCCGCGGGCATTCGCGGGTGTAGAACATGTTTCGCAGCATTTCATTCCCACTCTGTTTTCATACGGCAAAAATATTACTTTTCATCTCTCTTTCCTGGTCCACAATCTCTCCACACTAACATGTATTTTTTTTTATTCCATAAAGCATGTTTATTTACTCTAAAATGGATCTATAAATAGCATTACTAGAACATTTGAGATTGCATTCCAATGTATTAAAACCTTAGGAATGGTGTACTTTACAGGAAGGACTTAGGGCTGTCTTAAACACAGCACAAATTGTTTGCATTTTGTTGTCCAAAACCTGCAGTTCATATACTAAATTACAGCAGTTTACAACAGTACAGCACTCAGGTTTGAAGGTTCAGACACAGTCGAGCCCAGCATGAAATAAACAAGTTTATGTGAGACTTCCATGCTACAGTACCATTGTGCCAATAATTCACTTAAAAGTAAGGAAATTGCCTTCTTTTTACACTTAGCCTTTCAAATGCAAGCTATACCTAAAAAGGTGGGAAAAAGGTGACAACTACTAACACTGTTCAGGTTGCTTTTCTCTGCTGCTGAGTACCACTAGTCTCAAACATCTTCCTTTGGTGCTTTGCTAAAGGATAATTGTAATTCATTGCCAAATTGGCTGCATCTAAATGTGATCTTTTGCTACTACATGCAAAATAGCAAGATATTTTGTTCTATAACATATTACTTAAAATGACAGAAGATACCATAGGCTGTATTCTATGCTTTTGTGCCTATCCTAGACAAATTGGTTAACATTCACTGCACACTTTCGATCAGTTG
The DNA here is from genome assembly GCF_031143425.1 of Pleurodeles waltl. Lineage (NCBI taxonomy): Eukaryota > Metazoa > Chordata > Amphibia > Caudata > Salamandridae > Pleurodeles > Pleurodeles waltl. The sequence continues at coordinate 425,968,386 of NC_090445.1, read as the reverse complement.
CAAAATGCATTATATAAGCATTAGTGTGCATGTACACATCCTTTACTGTTGCTCTTCAGTCCACAAGGCATCTTCCATCAGCAATACAATGCTTTTTATCTCCCCTTCTTGTGCCACATATTTCCAAGAGATGTAAATATTTTATTAAGTAAAGGATGGGTAAAACAGGAGTTGAAAAACTGTTCAAAATGTTGACATTACTTTTAAATATGTATTTACACAATTCAAAATAATTCTGATCACAGTTCACTCTAAACAGAGGGGAATTACCTTGCTGTGAAATACAACCTACATCATACAAGGTCGAACTATAGGGAAAAATAGCTCAACCAGTAACACCTGGTTTTATGTGTTGGTGAACGCCAATGTGTTTTCACTGTTACACTTTAGGATTTTGCTATGGAAATGTCTCTTCTGTAGTGGGATGTTGGTGGCTTGTATACAATAAAATGTAAGCATTTGACGATACACGTATGGCAGCACCAAGCCTTTCCTCTTAGATGCACTTGAAAAATTTTGGGGATACATGTTGCCACCTACTGACTAAAGTAGTAATAATAATTTTGCAGGTGATGCTTCTTTACAGTACACATAACTATTGTTATTAAACAAAATTTACTGGTAGGTTTAATGCAATGTAAACAACAGGGTTGCTTTAAAAATTCATTCTGAGTTGTTTATTTTTTATTTTAATTTCAAGCCTTTTGTGAATAACTATTATTATATACTAGTGTACTAAGCACCTTCATAAAAAAAAACTCCTCACATTTAGAAGCATATCAGTTTCACAGTGTTTCCTAATATACATTGTAAAGCAACAGCTAACAATGTAATACTACATGTAACATGACTATAAACCTCACATTTGCTAACCATTGTGATTATGCTAAAATCTTTAGACACCAGATTCACCATCTAAAATGTCATACACTGTCCTCTCCTTCATTTCTATTTGGTAACACTTAACAGCTTATTTAGAAGCAACATCTATTTAGTCTTATAACGTATTGTTCCTATGAAGATGAAGTTAAGAGGACGAAAAACATATACAAGAAAAAAAATGACTTTTCATGACTCACTTATACATAAAGGGACTGTGTGCCTACAATAAACAATAGCTTCAGTTCTGGCAGCCAATAGAATCACCAATTTGTGTACACAGTTTCCTCACAGCTAATCAAATAGTGAGTGTTGCTTTCTCTCTCCTCATTAGATAGGTTGCCCCTTCATTGTGTGCAAAGCTGACATTTTAGGGCCTCATTCCGACCCTGGCCGGCGGCAGTAGCCGCCGGCCTGGCGGGGCCCGCCAGAATACCGCTGCGCGGTCACAAGACCGCCGCGGTTATTCTGGGTTTCCCGCTGGGCTGGCGGGCAACCGCCAGAAGGCCGCCCGCCAGCCCAGCGGGAAACACCCTTCCATGAGGATGCCGGCTCCGAAAGGAGCCGCCGTAGTGGAAGGGGTGCGACGGGTGCAGTTGCACCCGTCGCGATTTTCAGTGTCTGCATGGCAGACACTGAAAATCTTGGTGGGGCCCTGTTACGGGGGCCCCTGCAGTGCCCCACGACACCCCATACCGCCATTCTCTTCCTGGCGGCCAAAACCGCCAGGAACAGGATGGCGGTATGGGGCTCGGAATCCCCATGGCGGCGCAACTGAGGATTCCCCAGGGCAGCGGGAAACCGGCGGTGCACCGCCGGTTTTCCGTTTCTGACCACGGCTGTACCGCCGCAGTCAGAATGCCCATGGGAGCACCGCCAGCCTGTTGGCGGTGCTCCCGCGGTCGTTGGCCCTGGCGGTTTTTACCGCCAGGGTCAGAATGACCCCCTAAATCTGTGAGAATAACAAAAAAACAGCAACTTACACTTTTTCATACTCTTGACCATCTTGACCTCCTTCCCTTTTTACATCTCACCATCTCGGCTGCCTTCATTTATTACTGTAGGAATGTTCAACTTCTTTATTTTTATCTAGCCTATATGTTCCTTTTTGGAATATATCTCAGCCACTAACTTTCCAATTGTATTTCATACCCCCTCTTTGCTCCACAATGCACGAGTCACATTTTTTCTGTCCTCCCTGCCTTTTTTTTTTTTTTTTACAAAAAATGTGCTTGTGCACCCCCACCAACCCCATTTCTTTGCAGCTTTTAAACATTACTTTTACAATGAGCCATAATATCTGATCCTAGTTTTTTTTTAAATAAATCTTTCATATCTCTTGCCCACTGCCCAGACCATGCATTGATATTTGCATTATTTTACCTTTATTGTTGGCTTTATGTTTATTTCACATTTGCATTCTTCCCTTCTTGCATATACACTTCCATTACTGTTGGTCTCCATTCCCCTCACTGGACAGATAATGCAATGCTTTTCATCTCCCTTTCCATGTTCACGCTTCCCAGCCACTTATGTTTAAATAAGGATGACCTAATGTCTTTATATAATGAAAATAAATGTGACTTAAAATACTGTTCACCCAGTGATGCAAACTACTGTTTCCCTGTTTATGCTTCTCTTATCTTTTTATTTCTTTCTTCTTTTCGTTCCTTAAAGTAATGGAACTCACACCCTCCCTCCATTTCTCATTTCCATTTTGGTGCATTCTGGGTGCCCCCTGCTGCTTTCCCGAAATATTATGTCATAAATCTATTTGTTTTGACACACATTTTTCCCTGCTTCCTGTTGCTTATTTACCATTCGTCACTTTGTGCTGTGCAATATATTTTAAATGTGCAGTCCTCATGCTTTTCTCAACACATTATTTGAGCTATATGTGCATTTTTGTATTATTGTATTATTGTATTGTATTAGATTATTTATAGAGCGCATTCCGGCGAAAGCATCAAAGCGCTATACAGACCATAAATGCAGAAAAACGAACCCAGATAATCACTAATAATTAGTTTGCAAAAAGCCAGGTTTTAAGGCACTTCCTAAAGAGAAAATGGTTCCGTATTTGTCGCATCGAGAGAGACAAACCATTCCATTGTCTGGTTGCTTCCACCGAAAAAGCACGATCTCCCCATCTCGCTTTTTTACAGCGTGGGACCTTGATCGTAAATTTAGAAGTTGGTCTCAGGTGTCTCGGAGGTTGGTAAAACAACAAGATGGATTTCAAATAATCACATCCCATCGACTGAAGTGCTTTATGCGTAAGGCGGAGTGTTTTAAACATGATTCTCTTCCAAATTGGAAGCCAATGAAGAGATGTCACACACCTTTTAGCAGAAATAGAATGGAGAATGTTTAAAGTTAGACGGGCCGCCGCATTCTGAATAGACTGCAATTTATCTAAAGAGGATTTATTAGCATTAAGCAGCACAGAGTTACAGTAGTCCAGTCTAGAAGTGACCAAAGCCAGTACGACCGGACGTCTAAGGTCGTCCTCCAAAAGTTGAATAAAGAATTTTCTTAAGAATTTTTAGTGTCCAAAAACAGACCTTGACCAAATGATTAATCTGTAACTTGAAAGACAATAAATCATCGAACGTAATGGCCAAATTTTTTGCAACTGGTACCGGCGATGGGCAGCCCCCACAGACGGGCGGCCACCAGTTATTATCCCAAGGGGAATCTTTACAACCAAAACACATAATCACTGTTTTGTCCCCATTGAGTTTAAGCCAGTTACAGGTCATCCACTTATTGATTGCTAACATACAGCATTGGAAGTTTTCCTTTGTGTCCTTCACATTATGTGAAATGGGCACAATCAACTGTGTATCATCTGCATAGGAGACGATCTGGGCCCCAAATGAGCGAACCATGTTAGCCAAAGGTGCCATATAAAGATTAAAAAGTGTCGGACTAAGAGAGGATCCCTGCGGGACGCCACAAGGAAGTTGGAAGGGAGAGGCCCTATAATCCCCGCAAGCTACCGTAGTGGTTCTGTCCATCAGGAAAGAGCTAAGAAGCTGCAAGGCCTTCCCTCTAACTCCAACTTGGGCCAGCCGGTTACATAAAATAGAATGAGAGATGGTGTCAAACGCTGCTGATAGATCTAACAGGACCAGGATCGACCCCTCTCCCAGGTCGCCTCTTCTCCGGATCATGTCTGTGGTGGAAATGAGTGCAGTTCCTTTGTCACACACATTAAGTTTTCCTTTACATCTACATGTACATGTCAGAACTGGGTGCTTTCATTCCTTGACAATATACATTATGTAACTTTTCTTGTGAGCTTTTGCACCTTTATAAACATGTTATTAAAGTTTCATCTGTATCTTTCTTGCTTCCCGAGCGTTCTTCAACCTTCACTGTGTGCCTACCTTGTTTTTCCAAAAACATTATTGAAGCTTTTCTGTGATCTTTAATATGTCTTTTATGTGTAGTATTTAGGTTTTATTGTTCCTTGTTTTTGCATTAGCATAACCATTTCATTTTTACTATTTTGATCTGTGATTTTGGGCCTTTCTGCACACATATTTTATCTTATACATTTGTTCATATTCTACATTACTCAAGCTTTACTGTGTGTTTGATCAATATTTTCACTTTTTATGAAAACATTTCATCACTGATCCCTCCCTGTTTAGGTTACTATTGTTTTGCAAATATGTTATTTCTGCATAAATGTACAGCTTCGCTCCTTTAACACATGCATTACTTGAACATTACAAAGTGTGTTTATTGCTTTACCATGTTTTTTTAAGGTTCTCTCTGTGCTCCTTGCTTCTCCTTTCCACTGAACACCCATGTGCATGGATTGCACTTCTCTATTTTCTAATATCTCTCACATTCAAAGTCATTTCCTATTACCCATCTCTCTCAAATACGCAACACAAAACTACCTGATCCACTCATATACTTTAACTCACATTCATTTTTTTATAAAATCTCCCTGTTCACATCATAATCTCTCCCTCACAGACGCACACACATTAATCCTGTTTCTTGACATAAACACTTGTTTTTATCACATATAATTCCCTCACTGTCACATGCGTACACATTCCATCTCACTCTTGAACCATCTCACACACGCACACATACTATGTCCCTCAAAGACACTGATAAACACAAAACACAAAATACTCTTTTGGACCTCACTCATGAGACATCTCCACTCTTAACAGCTAAACAAATAATATCTACCCCTCATAGAAACCTACATTTTACCTCTACAATGTATATCTTTGGTTCTCACACATGCTTTTTATACGTAGTCCCTGTTCTCTTACAATCACACTCTCCTGAGCTTTCTATCTCTCACTTGTCTGGTTCAGCTGTAGGTCCTTAACTCAGCAGGGGGCGGGAACTTTAAATCCCACACTGCTATGTCTGTACAAAACACAGACATTGTATACTAATATACTGTATGAAATATTAATCTACTTTGGTTACATTTCCTTCAATTGGCCATATTGTCTTAGTGAACACAAACTAAGCTTCTTTCCTACCTATCTTTTGCTCGATGAACACCCTACATTAAATTCTCCCTCATGCGCCTATTTCTCATCATCTTTAGCTAGATAATTATTCATAGAGAGATTTGTATGTGTTTAACATACCCAACAATGTTTCTTATTGGCTCTCCCCTTTACAAACACAACACACACACAAATTAACACATGCCTATATTGACACCCTTTTTTTTTTTTTTTTTTTTTTGTGGTCATCCAATAAAGTGAAACTGTTTACTGGTATATGAGGGACAGCACACAATCCCTTCCACATATGCATAGTTTAACTACTCCATAGATATATGTTGCCACCTAATGACTATTAGCACCTTTTAACCTTACATATGCATACTTCTAACCAGCATTCTTTCACATACAGCCTTGACACCTTGTCAATTAAATTGTGGTTCAGCCCAGTACTCTAGGCGTCTTTCAATTATTGCCAAACCATGTTCTAAAGCACTTACAAGTGGGCTTTCTGAATATCATTTACCCTGCACTTCAGCAAGAATCTACCATTCTGCTATGCTCTTTTGTTTCTTTATCACACTCTATCAACTTTATGGATATATTTTCTACTCTACATAAATTTATCAACATGCACATTGTAACAGATATCCATGTGTCCATTTCTCCACCTCTTTATTACAATATTGCTCACTTGTATTAATACATTACTTATTCATTATATTGCTTTATTAAACTCAAAAAGCTGTTTTCAGGAAGAATACTTACTGATTCACTACTACTCAAAACAATCTGGTAAATTGCAATACATTCCCTTTCATAATAAAAACTATTTCATTAAGTCACAATAACTATATTTACAACAACAGAATTTAAAAAAACATTCCATTATTGTTGAGAACTTATAATCATTGACTCTCTTCAAAGTTTTTTGTATGTTTTTGTCCAGCCTTTCGACATTATTTCATGGCTTAGCTTGGTGGTATAAACATCTTTAATTTTATTCTATTGCCTCTTAAAGTGTTTCCGTCAGCTTAGACATCTTTCACTACATTATATACCGCTTTACAAATAGGAGGTCTTCCAAATAGTATCTTCTTTTCTCTTTTATGTCCTTAGATTGATTACATCCTTATGTAAATGTTTCCTTTGCAATGCTTACCTTTATTTTTTATCTCCATCATTTCTCCAACATATACATTTCTATATATTAAACAAGCATATAATCTTTATTAAACTCTATATTTAATATGTTGATTTCATTTTTATAGAACTAGATTGGAACATATAAACATAAAACAGCCAATAATAGCTAATAAGGTCTGTACTCATATTATCAGGTGGCATAGATTTAAAATACATTTGAACTGCTTGTATGTTACAATTTTGATATAAGCATTTATTAGTGGAATCGAAAATTGTAATGGCATGCCCGTTCTTAACCTTGCCATTTCTTCTAATTTTGGATTCATGTTTTTTTAATAAACATTTGGAACATATGTCTTGCTTATAGATTTTGCTCAGCACATTAGTCCAATCTGTTACTTTCTACATAGTAAGCTAGCACATAATCTTTGTAGACATTTATTTTTAATAAAAATCAAGTCATTTCTACATTGCAACATATAAAAAATACAACTGCCAAGTAACATTTAAGGATATGTGTAAGATTATCAATAACAATCAAAACATGAAAAAGTATAAATACCTTTAATAAAGGTATCCCTAACAGCCATATTATCCATATTGCAATTTTTCTTTTTATGGCTATTTCCTTTAACACATAACCTTGTTACAATTTCTTTCATAATTATAATAGACATTACACTAATGGGACTTCAATTTTTGTTTTATACTTTGTTTTTTAGAATACAATTTATAACTCTCAAACAATATGAATACAATTTAGAAAGTTTTATGTTTATTCATCAACATTTGTCTATTATTTCACAAAATATGAAACTTCATCCTTATCTTTCTCTATTACTAACAAATTAGATTCTTGTCTGTTTATTCTGCTTTCTATTTCTAATTGCCTATCTGTATCTCTGTATTTCATTTTGGCTTTTAAATCTACAAACATCATCCTAAGTGTAGCTAACTAGGTCTAGGTCGCCATGCCATCTTCGCTTTCAAAGTACATTTTTATATTACTATACAGTGCTATATTTCTTTGTTGTGTTCTCTTTTCATCTTTATGTCTGTTGTCCCTTAATTTGTATATATAAATACCACAATACAATACTATTTTCAAAACATGTGGAGATTATCAAGTTCCTTTACAAAATACAACATTGTTTGACCCTAAATTTTAGTACTTCTTATTCCATAAAAACATTACAATCCGTAAGACAATAAAGGTATATCTGTAATGGAAAACAACTAAAAATATTTCCATGGTATGAACTTTTCTCAAGAGGGAAAAGGTGCCTGTCAAATAGTTTTTTTACAGCTTTATATATCTTCTATAAGCCAGCTGATACATGGGAGAAAGATAGTTTGCTCTTCATTATGGCTCTAGGAGATGACTTGCATAAACAAATGGTCTCTCTTAATAATGAAATGTATATGTGTCAGATGATTCACCATATTTTATATAACAAAATAACATCTACTCAATAGTTGGGAACTGTTTTATGATGACATCCTAAAATCTATTTGCCATTTGCACCAAGACATTAAAACTGTATGAAACATAAAAGTGAATCTTGATTCAGGGATAATAACATGTTTAAATGCATATACAATTTCAATGTTTAGAAATGAGCAGATTTACCTCATTTTTGACTTACAAAGTTGAGATAAAAAAGGAATGTTTCATTCTAATGGAATCTATATTACACTTGTGCTATCCAATTTTGAAGCAGTAATTAACTGTATTCAACAGCATATATGTCAGAGTCACCAGATCCTCTGGGTCTGTGCACGTTCCCAACACGTCCACCACTGAACAGCTCCAAGACTCTGATAGATAAACCACAGAGGCTAAGAGAGTTCAAGAGGGGAAGAGGGGATTAGGAAGGGGACAGCTGGGAAGGAGACCTGTGGGAAGCAAAAGATTAAACAACACAACATCAGATTCAAAACCACAGTTAGATTCATAAAAAACTCTCCGTTGGATCTATGGTTCAATGATACTTGGAACATGAAATAATACTCTATTGAGTCCAGAATTCTATGACACTCGGAACATGAAATAACACTCTATAGAACCTAAAGTTCAGTGATACTTGAAACATTAAATAAACACACTGTTGAGCCTAGAGTTCAGTGATACTCGGAACAAGAAATTACACTCTGTTGAGTCTAGAGTTCAGTGATATTTGGAACATGAAATAGCTCTCTGTTGAGTCTAGAGTTCAGAGATACTTGAAACATGAAACAACACTCTATTGAGTCTAGAGTTCAGTGATACTTGAAACCTGAAACAACACTCTATTGAGTCTAGAGTTCAGTGATACTTGAAACCTGAAATAACATCTAAAACTAAGAAAACATGAATGGTCTAGAACTAGACTCTAATTAGACCTTACTAAACCTAGGTACCTGGAAAAGAATCAAAAAATGATTAGTTCAATGTTCCATATGGAATTTTTCATGAATTGAAAACATACTGTGCTAGGGATACTAGAACCTTCCTGAATAATGTACCAAAACAAACACAGCCTCATTACATGAGGATAAGACTCTCCAAACATCCCTTGAAAAATAATAGGAATTGTACTAGAGACCCTACATGCACATAGAATATAATATCCAGAATTCTAGCACAATAGATCTTTAGAATTCCAGAACGTAAATTGCGCACATCGCGGATTTCCACAAGAGTTTTGTAAATGCCATGAAATAGTTGCACACAATGAATAACATGAATTAAGTACAGGAAACAAATCGTGCGTCTTACCGATTTGAAGGCAACTTTACAAATGCCAGAAAATGGTTGCGCGCAATGAATATCTTGATTTATACACGAGTAAAGAATTGCGCGTCTTGCCGATTCAAATGCAACCTAGAAAATGTCAGAAAGTGGTTGCGCACAATGAATGTCTTGATTTGTACACAAGTAAAGAATCGCGCTTCTTGCCGATTCGAATTCAACCTGGCAAATGTCAGAAAATGGTTGCGCAGGATGAATATCTTGAGTTGTACACAAGTAAAGAATTGCGCATCTTGCCAATTCAAATGCAACCTTGCAAATGTCAGAAAATGGTTGCGCACGATGAATATCTTGAGTTGTACACAAGTAAAGAATCGCGCGCCTTGCTGATTCGAAAATGTTACCATATAACTGTCAAGGAATGGTATCGCACAATGAATATCAAGGTTTAATCACAAGATAACGAATCACGCGTCTTGCCGATTCGAAGGCCACCATGGAACTGTCAAAGAATGGTAGCGCACAATGAATCACATGAATTAAGCACGAGGAGAGAATTGCACGTCTTTGCCGATTCGAATGCCACCATGTAAATGCCAAGAAATGGTAGCGTGCAATGAATACCATGGGTTAAATCACTAGAGAACGAATCGTGCGTCTTGCCGATTCGAAGGCCACCATGTAACTGTCAAGAAATGGTAGCGCAATAGCAAACTGTTTTTAGCATAAAGAATTAGGCCCAAGAATTCGAGCGTCCTTGATTACGGGGTCGGGGGCCCAGCCCAACCTCTGTCTTACCGCCCTGACTAAGGATCACCACTGTAGTATGAAGGGCAGAGGCCTGGAAGTTCAAGGTAGGCCACCGGAACAGGAGCTCAGGAAGTTGCTGCTGCTCTGCACCGGGACCTCTGAATAGTGAGCACGTGGAGCTGGGCTGGTTCCTTTTTATAGAGTCTTGGCCCAGCCCACAACCACACCCAGGCATGCTGCAGGGAAAGCTTCTAGAAGGCCCTGGAAAGGGACCACATCCTGACTCACTCTGAAAGCCTGCAGCAATACATTGCAAATGAACAATATTTACAAGCACCTTAAATATAAGTCTTCAGGATTAAACTCTGCAATGCAACAGGCCAAACAACAGCATATCAACATAATGCATGAATTACGTCATCTCATACGTGCTGGGTTTTTGCATTCCAGTCGCCCGCAGAGCGCACACTGCCCAGATGTTGACAGTACTCCCCTCTCCCAGGGGCGCTCTAGGGCCTGTTTTGTCTGTTTTTTGGCGATGAAAACGTCTTACTAATCGTAGAACATGAATGTCAAAAGCAGAGTTCCATGAATCTCTCTTAGGACCATGATTTTTCCGAGAGAGCTGCATTTCATAGGTTATTGGATTGCCTTGTTGAAAGACGGTGTAAGGACCGGTGAACTTGGGACTAAACACATGTCTTTTCTTGAAATCAATATGTCTTGTAGAAAGCTTCATTCTATCATCAGTCTTTTCTTGAGGTCCTTCACAGTGTTTCTTGCTGTGATGTTCTACATGCTTTTGTCTGTCTATATTGTGGTGCGATAACACGCCACCACTTGCTCCATAGGAAGCACCTTTTTCTCCTGTAGCTGGATGGTCAAGATCAGGATGAGTCAAGATTGGGACGGTGAAGAAGTCTTCTTTTTCCGCATCCTTGGTTGTGTGGGCTTGTTGAGGATCTGTACCACTAGATGTCTTAAGACAGTTTTCTGTGACAAGGGTACTCTCAGGCCCGAAATGAGTTGGGATAGGAGTACTGGAAAAAATCGAAAAGACTTTCTCGGCCTCTAGGGGTCGCAAGAAGGGCTCTCGGTTCTTTCTTGCCCTCTCCACACCAGTACATGATACGCTTTGTGAAGGCAATGTCATTTCCTTGGTAGCGACTATGGCTAACGGAGATTCCTTCAGATTGAGAATATTCAAGGTTCTAAGATATCTTGTCTTACAAAGGGATGACTGGAATATTATCTTTCTCTCCTCCCAGTCGATCTGAGGATTATGATGACTCAACCAGGGCATTCCAAGGATGACTCCATACTGGGGAGCATGAATGACATCCAAGGTGGCTAACTCGACGTGTTTAGTGTCATAAGTTTGTCCATCACAAGTTATTGACAAGGGCAGGGTTTGTAGAATTACTGGACTTCCAGTCAGGAGTTTGCCATCTGTGGTCTCTACTAACCCCGGTGTTTTCTTTCTCTCACACGGGATCCCCCATGCTTTCACCAATTGAGTGTCTATGAAATTCTCAGTGGCACCTGAGTCCACTAAAGCTTCTCTTAAGTAGGTGTGTCCTTTTACTTGAATTTCTAAGTCCAATTTCAAATACCGTTATTTTCTTGACGGTGGTGTATCTTTCTGAGAAAGGTCTGAGGTGACTCTCAAGACTAGACCTTCCTTGCTCTCTGGGGTTTTTAGTTTTGTCTCAACCTTTTTGGCAACAGCCAATCTGCTTGGTGGTTTTGTTGGACACTCTTTGACAAAATGACCTTCCTGGCCACAATACAAACATTGGGCCTGATTACAACTTTGGAGGAGGTGTTAATCCGTCCCAAAAGTGACGGTAAAGTGACGGATATACCACCAGCCGTATTACAAGTCCAATATGTCCTATGGAACTCGTAATACGGCTGGTGGTATATCCGTCACATTTGGGACAGATTAACACCTCCTCCAAAGTTGTAATCAGGCCCATTGTCTCCTTTTCCGACGTAGGTCTTTCTCGGCAGCCGTCAATGACCGTCTGATAGTTCCAATTTCCATTGGTTCTTCATGGTTTTCTTCTTGAGCTTGTGATTCTCTGTTATCATGAACACGCCAGGAATATTTCTCGTTTTTTTTGCCTGTCCCCTTTCGTTCTGCCAAATGATGATCAAGCCTCAAGACTAGGTTTATTAATTCTTGACAGTCTGTAGGTTGCGGGTCGATTTGCGCTAAGATATCTTTTAACTCCTCTTTGAGTCCCTTGTAAAACAAGGCCGCTTGTTTTTCTTCAGGCTAGGATGTCTCAGCGACCAGCCGATTAAAGTTGGCTAAATATGACACTAAGGCGGGCATTCTGGCCCGCCACGCGGTTACCGCCATATGGCCGCTCCGCGGTCAAAAGACCGCGGCGGCCATTCTGGCTTTCCTGCTGGGCGACCGCCAAAGGAGCGCCCGACGGCCCAGCGGGAAAGGCCCTGCAACAAGGAAGCCGGCTCCGAATGGAGCCGGCGTAGTTGCAGGGGTGCGACGGGTGCAGTTGCACCCGTCGCGATTTTCACTGTCTGCTAAGCAGACAGTGAAAATCTTTATTGGGCCCTGTTAGGGGGCCCCTGCACTGCCCATGCCAGTGGAATGGGCAGTGCAGGGGACCCCAGGGGCCCCACGACACCCGTTCCCGCCATCCTGTTCCTGGCGGTAAAAACCGCCAGAAACAGGGTGGCGGGAAGGGGGTCGGAATCAGCCCATGCAGGGGAAATCCGGCGGGAAACCGCCGGATCCCCTTTTCTGACTGCGGCTTTACCGCCGCGGTCAGAATGGGCTGGGAAGCACCGCCAGCCTGTTGGCGGTGCTTCCGTGGTCCCCGGCCGGAATGACCCCCTAAGTCCTGGTTACCCTGTCGTAAGTCTAGTAATTCTCGATCTGCCGACAATGTTACAGTTCTGCGATTAAATACTCGTTCAAATTCCTGAACAAAATGTTTCCAGTTGTAAAGCAGGGAACTGTCTTTACCCACAAGAGGAATTGCCCAGGTGGCTGCGTCCCCAGTCAGGTATGATAACAAGAAAGCCACCCTGGATTGGTCATCAGGGAAAACACTTGGGCGACAGGTAAAGTGCAATTCTACTTGCATCAGAAAGGATTGCGCTTTCAAAGGATCACCTGAGAACCGTTCTGGAGGAGCCAGAGGAATGGCCGAGGGAACGTTGACAGAAATGTTTGTTGGAGGGTGACCTTTTGTACCTTGCGGAGGAGAACCAGGCCAACCCGCACCCAAAGGACCCTGCAATCTTTGCCATTCTTTCCTGCAACTGACTCAATCTCTCAGCTAAGTTGACTGTTATATTCCTTGATGACACTACCTCTGCTTGGAGCTGCGAAATAACCTTGACTAGCTCGTCCAGTGTGGCCATGCTGAGAACATACACAAGCCAGGAGGATAATAATTTGTGGGCTCACTATTCTGTCAGAGTCACCAGATCCTCGGGGTCTGCGCACATTCCCAACACGTCCACCACTGAACAGCTCCAAGACTCTGATAGATAAATCACAGAGGCTAAGAGAGTTCAAGAGGGGAAGAGGGGGTTTGGAAGGGGACAGCTGGGAAGGAGACCTGTGGTAAGCAAAAGATTAAACAACACAACATCAGATTCAAAACCACAGTTAGATTCATAAAAAACTCTCTGTTGGATCAATGGTTCAATGATACGTGGAACATGAAATAATACTCTATTGAGTCCAGAATTCTATGACACTCGGAACATGAAATAACACTCCATAGAACCTAAAGTTCAGTGATACTTGAAACATTAAATAAACACACTGTTAAGTCTAGAGTTCAATGATACTCAGAACATGAAATTACACTCTGTTGAGTCTAGAGTTCAGTGATATTTGGAACATGAAATAGCTCTCTGTTGAGTCTAGAGTTCAGAGATACTTGAAACATGAAACAACACTCTATTGAGTCTAGAGTTCAGTGATACTTGAAACCTGAAATAACATCTAAAACTAAGAAAACATGAAAGGTCCAGAACTAGACTCTAATTAGACCTTACTAAATCTAGGTACCTGGAAAAGAATCAAAAAATGATTAGTACAATGTTTCATATGGAATTTTTCATGAATTGAAAACATACTGTTCTAGGGATACTAGAACGTTCCTGAATAATGTCCCAAAACAAGCACAGCCTCATTACATGAGGATAAGACTCTCCAAACATCCCTTGAAAAATAATAGGAATTGCACTAGAGACCCTACATGCACATAGAATAGAATATCCAGAATTCTAGCACAATAGATCTTTAGAATGCCAGAACGTAAATTGCGCACAACGCGGATTTCCACAAGAGTTTTGTAAATGTCATGAAATAGTTGCGCACAATGAATAACATGAATTAAGTACAGGAAACAAATTGCGCGTCTTACCGATTTGAAGGCTACTTTATGAATGCCAGAAAATGGTTGCGCACAATAAATGTCTTGATTTGTACACAAGTAAAGAATCGCGCGTCTTGCCGATTCTAATGCAACCTGGCAAATGTCAGAAAATGGTTGCGCACGATGAATATCTTGAGTTGTACACAAGTAAAGAATCGCGCGTCTTGCCGATTCTAATGCAACCTGGCAAATGTCAGAAAATGGTTGCGCACGATGAATATCTTGAGTTGTACACAAGTAAAGAATTGCGCGTCTTGCCGATTCGAAAATGTTAACATATAACTGTCAAGGAATGGTATCGCACAATGCATATCAAGGGTTAATCACAAGATAACGAATCACGCGTCTTGCCGATTCGAAGGCCACCATGGAAAAGTAAAAAACGGTAGCACACAATGAATAAAATGAATTAAGCACGAGGAAAGAATTGCGCGTCTTTGCCGATTCGAATGCCACCATGTAAATGCAAAGAAATGGTAGCGTGCAATGAATACCAAGGGTTAAATCACTAGAGAACGAATCGTGCGGCTTGCCGATTCGAAGGCCACCATGTAACTGTCAAGAAATGGTAGCACAAGAGCAAACTGTTTTTAGCATAAAGAATTAGGCCCAAGAATTCGAGCGTCCTCGATTACAGGGTTGGGGGCCCAGCCCAGTCTCCGTCTTACCGCCCTGACTAAGGATCACCACTATAGTATGAAGGGCAGAGGCCTGGAAGTTCAAGGTAGGCCACCGGAACAGGAGCTCAGGAAGTTGCTGCTGCTCTGCACCGGGACCTCTGAATAGTTAGCACGATGAGCTGGGCTGGCTCCCTTTTATGGAGTCTTGGCCCAGCCCACAACCACACCCAGGCATGCTGCAGGGAGAGCCTCTAGAAGGCCCTGGAAAGGGACCACACCCTGACTCACTCTGAAAGCCTGCAGCAATACATTGCAAATGAACAATATTTACAAGCACCTTAAATATAAGTCTTCAGGATTAACCTCTGCAATGCAAAAGGCCAAACAACAGCATATCAACATAATGCATGAATTACGTCATCTCATACGTGCTGGGTTTTTGCATTCCAGTCACCTGCAGAGTGCGCACTGCCCAGATGTTGACAATATACTAATAAAGTTCCTAATGAATGTTATGTTGCTATTGAATGATCTCTAGTTAAAATTAACAAAAGAAAGAAGCAAAAACATACAGTTATTCTAAAACAGAAAAGAAAAATACCAAATCAAACCCATTGTTAATTTTAACTTCAACTATGTCCATAAACTGGAAAGATATTGCCAGCAACATCACAAAAACCATAAGGTATACAAATGTCCCACATACACAATATTAACAAGTAATACACTTTAAAAAAAAACTAATTTCCCTTTAACAGAGGTAAACCAATAGCTTAAGCTGCAAATGAAGTACACTTTAGTCTAAATATCAAAGAACAACTAAAACACATTAGAAACACAGTTTTAACATTACATAAATTAGTGCACAAGAAGCTGTTTATCTCATTCTGCAAATGTTCAAGTAGTCAATATTAACATATCAGAAAAACTAGCACATTTAATGGGATATTTAGTGACTATTCCTTCAGTCATAGATTAATCAACTAACATAAAATTGTGAAATTACAGGAAAAAACAACAGACGAGGAAACGCTTTAGCACAATGTAAGTTAGCAGACTATGATTCTCTTATAACCATAAACTGAAACTAGGAAATAAAAAAAATACAAGTGTCAATTAAGATTTACTTCTAGAAACAAACTTTTTACAGTTCAAATGAAGATTTTGAAACACACTGCACACAAAATAAGATACGCAAATATAAACATACAAATTAGAAGCTAAACAAACAAAGAAATATACACTATGGCCCTCATTACAACCCTGGCAGTCGGTGTTAAAGTTGTGGTAATACCGCCAACAGGCCGGCGGTAAACAAAATGGAATCATGACCACGGCGTAAACCGCCAACAAATACAGCCACTTTAACACTCCGACCGCCACGGCGGTAGCAACAAACACCACAGCGGTAACCACCAACAGCCAGGGGGAAGACAAGGTTCCGCCCACTGTATTACAAGAGGTCTACCCGCCACCTTTTCCGGGGCGGTACCAACGCCATCAAAAGCACAGGGGAAACAGTGGTCTGAAGGGAAACGACTCACCTCTCCACACTCAAGGAAGAACCAGGACGCCATGGAGCCTGAGCTGCAGGTCTTCCCCATGCTGGTGTATCTGCTCATACACCAGGAGCACCAACGCTGGCGATGACGACCACGGTGAGTACTGCACCTAGCACTCAGGGGAGGGGGGAGGAAAAAGAGAGTGACACACACATGCAACACGCAACAACCTCATCCCCACCCTCACCCCCAACACCATACACACAAACACATGCAACAACATTACACATACACCCAGTAACCCTCTGGAATAACGCAGGGACAAAAGGAATGGAGTCAAATGAGTGCAATATTAGAAATAGTTAGAAATAAGTTCAGAAATAAAAAACAGTATTTACAATATGTACAATTTATACAAAAGGCGGGACAATGCCCACTCAAAATGTCCGTGGCCCACTGGGCCAAAACACATAGGCCAAGCCCACACTTGACTCCTGCCTCAATACGGAGAGAACACTGCAGGGGCATCAGGTCGAAAACACACAGGCACCTCAGGGGGAAGGGGAAGGGGGGGGCACCTCAGCTGGACAATGGTACAACCCCACTGCTTCTGGAGGATGCTCCATGCCCACTGCTTGGTCGTGGGGAGTGCAAGGCCACAATCTCTCAAGTGGGTGGTTTGCCCACTGCTTGGTCCTGGGGAGTGCAAGGCCACAGTCTCTCAAGTGGGTGGTTTGCCAACTGCTTGGTCCTGGGGAGTGCAAAGCCACAGTCTCTCTAGTTGGTGGTTTATTCCAGTGGTTCTGGAGGGGGCTTTGTGCCCAGTGTGCTTCATCCTGCCAAGGATAGGGTGAGTGGATGCCTTCTTCCACTGGTTCTGGAGGGCCCTTGTGCCCAGTGTGCTTCATCCTGCCAAGGATAGGGTGAGTGGATGCCTTCTTCCACTGGTTCTGGAGGGGGCTTTGTGCCCAGTGTGCTTCATCCTGCCAAGGATAGGCTGAGTGGATGCCTTCTTCCACTGGTTCTGGAGGGGGTCTTGTGCCCAGTGTGCTTCATCCTGCCAAGGATAGGGTGAGTGGATGCCTTCTTCCACTGGTTCTGGAGGGGGCTTTGTGCCCTGTGATGCAACACATGGGGAGTGCAAGGTCACAGTCACTCACCTGGGCGTCAGACCCACACGATTTTCTGTGGGCAGGATGCATGACAAACCATGGAGGCAGGACTACAGTCCATCCGCCGGCGGGGACGGCTGTACAGTGGTTGCAGTGCTGGTGCTGGTGTCGGTGCTGCCAGTGGTGGGGGGAGGCTCCAGCCCTTCCCCTGCAGCCTGGGACGGCTGCCCACTGGGGCTGCTGCTGCTGCCAGTGGTGCTGCTTTCGGCGGTGCAGGTGGCAGTGCTTGCGCGGTGCTTGCAGCGGTGCTTGCAGCGGTGCTGGCCGTTGTGGTGGCAGCCTCCAGGCCTTCACCTGCAGCCTCGGACGGCTGAAGTGCCCTGGCTGGTGTTCTGTGCCCCTTACTGCCCTTGGCAGATGGTGGTGCCTCCTTGCTTCTGCCAGCTGGAGTCTTTGACTTGGCCTTGCTGGCTGGTTGTGCCTCCTTCTCCTTGCTGGATGCTGTCTCCTTCTTGCCCTTGCTAGGTGGTGGAACCTTCTTGGCCTTGGCAGGTGTTGGTGGCACACTGGCTGGGCTGACGGGTGCCTCCTTAGAGCCTCTCACAGCTGCAGAAACCACAGCGGACGTGGACTTGGTGGCTGAGGTGCTGGGCTGGGTTATGGCCACCCTGGCCCGAGGTGAAGGATGGGGGGAGGGGTAGGGAATAGGTCAAGGGTGGCGAAAAAAAGCTTCTTAGGGACATTGGGGCGGGAAGAGGGTGAAGGTTTGGGAGTGGAGGAAGAGGGAGTGCTTGTAGGAGGTATCAGTCTGCTGTGTTTGGGTGCAGGTGCGTGAGCTGGATGCTGTTGTGAGGTGGATGGCTGTTGTGTACTTTGGGAGGAGGGGTCACAGACACAGTGGGAGAGGACACAGGGGACGTGTGCATGGATGTGGGGGTGGTGACTGCCAGTGAGGGGCGTGTAGTGATAGGCGTGCTGGTGATGGAGGTAGTGGATGAGGATGTAGTGCATGCAGGTGTGAGTGGAGACGCAACTGGGAGGGAGGTGGATGATGAGGAGGAGGGGGACACAGTGGAGGCAGTGGATGTTGGTGTGTCTGCATGGGGATGGTGCTTGTATGAGTGCCTGTGAGATGAAGTGTGGGGCTTGTGTTTGCCTGAGCCACTTCTGTGTGTTGATGTGGGTGAATGCTGGTCTGAAGGTGTGCTTGGGATAGGTTGGGATTGAGGGGATTGGGACTGGGTTGAGGAAGTTGGAGGGGGGAGGCTGGAGACAGGGACAATGGCTGCCATCAGTGCGGAGGCCAGAGCCTGAAATGCGTCTCTGTTGGGCCGCCACTCCAGAGTGAATGCCCTCTAGGTATGCATTTGTTGCAAATGCCTTTCGACACCCTGGATGGCATTCAGTATGGTTGACTGCCCAACAGTGAGGGATCTCAGGAGGTCAATAGCCTCCTCACTGAGGGCAGCAGGGCTGACTGGGGCATGGCCTGAGGTGCCTGGGGCGAAGGAGATGCCCACCCACCTGGGTGAGCGGGCACGGGAAACACGCTGAGGGGCTGATGGGAGGGCGGTGCTGGTACGGCGGCTGTACCTGTTATTGGGGTGGGCACAGAGGTGTCCGTCACCGCCAGGGAGCTTCCATTGGAGGAGGAGTCACTGTCTGTAGTGTCCCCTCCTGTCTCCGTCGTGGTGCTCCCCTCTCCCTTTGTCCCACTGGTGCCCTCACCGTCGGTGGATTCAGCCTTCAGGCCCATGTGGGATGCAGCTCCCTCTGTCACCGGTGCCTCTGCTCCTCCGCCAGATGATGCTAATGCACACAAGGAGAGGGTGACAAAACAAGAAGGGGGGGGAGACAGAGGATACACTTGGTCAATGCCAGCAACAACACTACCGTTGGCGTACACAACACACAGGGATCAGCCCTATGCAATAGGCCATGCACTACCAGTTACAAAGCTAGTCACCAGCCCATGGGGTACACTGCCCAATGCCATTGGCTGCACACCTGAAACCAACAGGACCCAGCCCAGTAGTAGATGCCCACTAACACTATTGGGGTTGGAGTGCTTCAGAGCCTGCCCAACAAGGGACCTACCCTGCCAGTTCACCCTGGCCTAGGGGCACCCACAGGCCACATCCACCCCACCCAGGTACAACCTTAACGTGTGCAAAGTCATGATTCTGAATCTGTACTCACCCCCTTGTGGCTGCTGTGATGCCTTCAAGCGCCCATCCAACTCCGGATAGGCCACTGCCAGGATGGGGAACATCAGGGGGGTAAGGGTACGACGGGCACCCCTTCCTCGTTGGGAGGCCAGCCCCAGCCGGGCCTCCGCCGTCTTCCTTGACCAGCGGCGCAGGTCCTCCCACCGTTTGCAGCAGTGGGTGCTCCGCCTATCAAAGATCCCCAGGGACCGCACCTCCTTGGCGATGGCACGCCAAATACCCTTTTTCTGATGGGCGCTGACCTGCAGGAAAATATGCATAGAAAAAAGGGATTAGTCATACCGTCCGTACTGTTACACTCATGGCCCACAATATCCCTCCCGTCCCCTTACGCACAGACATTGACCACCAGACATGCAGCACTCTGTCCAGGACCCCTCAGCCCCCTCTTCACGAGGCTTACACACACAGCAATCCATACATTCATGGCCCACTTATCATGCTCACAGTGTACTCACCTGTTTGTCTAGAGGACCATAGAGTAAAGTGCACTGGGGTAGGACCCCATCCACCAGTCTCTCCAACTCCTCCGAAGTGAAGCCGGGGTCCCTTTCCCCAGACACTTGAGCCATTGTTGCTTCCAGACACAGGTCACAGCAGCACTTGCAGTGTAGGTCCTCTTCTGTTGAAGGTCAGGTAGCAAGTGAGTGAACAGATAGAAAATGGCGGTCACCTCTGCGGCGGTGCGTACCATCACCGCCGGCATACATCGCCATTGGCTCCTGGAACCCATATGGCCCAATGATAACCAATTGGAAGTTGTGCGGCGGTGATCGACCGCCGACCGCAACGGCGCACAACGCCAGCGGAATTACCTAATTTCCACTTGTCTCTCCTCACAGGTCAGGCAGGCGCCATTTCAGGGAGGCCCAGGCCATGGCACCTAACTGCGTCACAGCAGACATTGGCACATCAACTGACATTTGTATTCACATACTGTTTCTGTAAAGGGAAAAATGCATTGCTCACCGTTTTCCACCCTAGAGTCCAACTGGTGAGGATGAATAGGAGATGGAGACATCCCCCTGTGTACAGACCCCTGGTGGACCTGGCGACAATGGAGGACAGACACATTATCCTTACCTACAGACTTGATAGGGCCACAATCCAAGAACTGTGTGCCCAACAGGTATCCCCCTTCTAGTGCAGGTCCTGTCAGTGCTCCATTTCCTGGCAAGTGGTTCCTTCCAAGGGACAGTGGCCATGGCATCAGGGATGTCTCAGCCAATGTTCTCCAACGTGTTGACCGGAGTGTTGTCTGCCCTGCTGAAACACATGCTCAGCTACATCGTATTCCCCCAGGTGGAGGATTTGGCCACAGTCAAGGCTGACTTTTATGCCCTGGGACATATCCCCAACATCATTGGTGCCATTGATGGTACATACATAGCATTTGTCCCCCGCCCCCCAGAGAAATGAACAAGTGTTCAGGAATAGAAAAAGTTTTAACTCTCTGAATGTGCAGATGGTGTGTTTGGTGGACCAGTACATCTCCCATGTCAATGCCAAGTATCCTGGCTCTGTGCATGATGCCTTTATTTTGAGGAATAGCAGCATTCCATATGTGATGTCTCAACTCCAGAGGCACCTGGTGTGGCTAATAGGTGAACCCATGGTCCCCACCCAGTTGATGTAGGTATATGGGTGTGGGTTGTCCCTAAGGGTGAGTGTGTGTCGAACAGGTATCCCTCGATCTTTGCAGGTGACTCTGGTTACCCCAACCTCTCATGGGTACTGACCCCAGTGAGGAATGCCAGGACAAGGGCAGAGGAACGTGGGCGAACAAGGAGGATAATTGAGAGAACCTTTGGCCTCCTGAAAGCCAGATTCCGTTGCCTCCATCTGACAGGTGGATCCCTGTACTACTCACCCAAGAAGGTGTGCCAGATCATCGTTGCATGTTGCACAACCTGGTTTTGAGACGCCAGGTGCCTTTTCTGCAGGAGGAAGAGCCTGGAGATGGTCTTGTGGCAGCGGTGGAGTTTGTGGGCAGTGAGGAAGAGGAGGAAGCGGAAGAAGATGTGGACAACAGAAGTTCACTCATTCAACAGTACTTCCAGTGACACACAGGTAAGACACTGTAACTTCACTTTCCATTGCAGTTTTGTGTTAGACATTGAACATGGCAGCCTGATTTCCCTATGTGTATGGCCACTTACTATACCCTTTGGCATCTCTATTGTCAGATCTCTGTGCCCCACTCTGGTTCCTGGTGTGTTTACTGCTGCCCACTACAGGTCATACCTATATATATGTAACTGTACATTTGAATTGCAATGTTTACAGCTTGTTAAACTAATACATATTTCAATCATTTGACAGACTCCATACTTGTATTTGTTCCAAGGGTGTTTATTTATGTGCTAATAAGTGGAGGGGGTATTGCAGTGGGGTGGGTTGCTGATGGAGGAAAGTCCAGGTTAGAGTCCAGTCTATTTGTATCACAGGTGCATTGTCCAAGGGGGCATAGGAAGGGGAGCAATGGCAGTTAAGGTGAACAGGGTGGCAGAGTGGGACACAAGGGTGACATTCAGGAGAGTCTTATTTCCTGGCGGCGGTATTGGCAATGTTCTCTGGCTTCTGCCTGGATCGCAGGGACCGTTTGCGGGGTGGTTCTCCTTCTGCAGGGTGTGGGGTGCTGGTGGCCTGTTGGTCCTGTGGCGGGGCCTCCTGTCCACTAGCGTCGGCGGAGGTGGAGTGCTGTTCTTCGGTGTGGCTAGTGTCAGGGGCCCGTTGTGCCACTGCCTCCCTCATGGTGTTGGCCATGTCTGTCAGCACCCCTGCAATGGTAACCAGGGTGTTGTGGATGTCTTTCAGGTCCCCCCTGATCCCCAGATACTGTCCCTCCTGCAGCCGCTGGGTCTCCTGCAACTTGTACAGTATCTGGCCCATGGTCTCCTGGGAATGGTGGTATGCTCCCGGAATCCCTGCAAGTGCCTCGTGGAGAGTGGGTTCCCTGGGCCTGTACTCCCCCTGTCGCACAGCAGTCCTCCCAGCTTCCCTGTTGTCCTGTGTCTCTGTCCCCTGAACCGTGTGCCCACTGCCACTGACCCCAGGTCTCTGATTGTCTTGGGTTTGTGGGGTTGCCTGGGGTCCCTGTAGTGGTGGACACACTGCTGATTGACGTGTCCTGGGGACAGAGGGATGGGCCCCTGGGTGGGTGTTGTGTTGGTGATCCTGAGGGGGGAGGCTCTGCAGTGGGTTGGGACTGTGGCAGGGTAACCGACTGTCCAGAGGTCCCTGATGGGCCAGGTTTGTCATCGTGATCCAGGCGTGCAGAGCTGCTGTCATCACTGTGGGCCTCTTCTATTGGGGGGACTGGATGTTACTGGCACCTCCTCTCCGGTGACGTGGAGTGGGGGTCCTGTGGGGATGTAAATGCAGTGTTATTGTATCTGCGTGTGCCATCTTCTGCATAGATATGTTTCCGTCTATGGTTGTTATTAGCAAGGCACATTTGGGTTGTGTGAGATGTTATTGGTTTGGCTAAGTGATTGTCACTAGTGTGCATGCTGTGGTGATGGGTGTCAATGCAGGTCTGTGATGGGTGTGTCAAAGCCCAGCTCACCTGAGTTCTTGTTCAGTTCTGATGGAGGTTGAAGACAATCCGACCCCACCCTGAAACTGCTTGTTCCAGCACACTAGTTTTTAAAACAGTGCACTAAGAACAGAAGCTCAAGGGAAGGGGGGAAGTGGATAAAATAAAAAAAAGAGAGACAACACCGTTCTTGCGTTTCCACTGTTGAAGTGCTGCACAAATCTGCGGCCCTTTCTGACTTCTGTAGAAACTGGTGCCTAATGAAACATAATCAAAGAACAGATAAGTGCAACCTATTCCTAAATGGGTTCCTGACTATCCCTTTATTTATTAGAAATTCTCTTCTAAAAGTACCTCTTGGATCCTGGTCTCTAGTTTCCAGGTTTGGAATGTGTTACTGCTCTGGGATGTGTTTTCTATTACTGTAAAACTTTTTCCCCATATTTCCAGAATCTTTTATAAAACAAATACTGTACTTTTACATCAAAATACAGCATGTAATTTGTGCAAGTCCTTGATTTACTGTTTGCCTTGCTGTTAATGGTTTCCACTGTTCGATTCTTAAAAGTTCCATGAGAAAAAACAATGTTTGCTTCACAAAGTTCTGCAAAATATTCTTGTAACAAAGAGTTTGAATCACAATGTTCGTGGAAGGTATTTCGTTTCAAATTGTCTATACACAAATCCAGAAATTGTTGTCAAAGTTCTTTTAGGTAATAAAAGGTTTTGCACTTACTTGTTGCTGGCAAGAGATACTGATCAGTCTAACCTTGTCTTCTTTCTCTTTTGCAGGTTACTCATAGGAGAGAGGCTGAAGCAAGGAGGAACCGGAAACCGGAAGAAGGAAGAGCCAGAAGCTGCGCCCATTGAATTCAATGAAAGTCTGTAAAGAGCAGGAGTGCCAGCGCCGAGGGATCTGTTCTCAGGTAAGCAGGAGGTAGACGAGCACAAGCACTGGGTGAGGCTCGGGGGATGCCTTTTATAGACAGGGCTGGGTGTGGTTTGAAGAGCTGGGTGTGGTCCTCACATGCTGCACATGTTCTTGAAAGGTGTGCAGAGTTTCAGTTATTATGCAAATGAGTTGGATTAACACATGGCCTAGGGAGGAGTGTTTTAAAGAAGCCTTGGTAAAAGCAAGGCCCAATGTGTAAACAAAACAGCACATTAAACAACATACACAGAAGCCTGGGGGGGGGGAAGGTGAGATAACAAGAAAGGCTTTCAATAGTAAGTTTAAAAGGGAGCTATTACAGAACCCACTAGTGCAGTGAGAGGGGACATGCTCTTTGCTGTGTACAAACCCTAACAGTTGCCCCCCTCAAAGGCCCTCCTACAGGACGGGGTCTTCCTGGATTTTTTAAATAAAACCGTCTAATCAGCTGTGGGGCATGTACATATGATGCTGGTTCCCATGAATTCTCAGATTCATCATATCCTTTCCATTCTACTAAATAAAACAGACGTCCACTAATTCTTTTTGAGTCTTTTATGCTTTTCACTTCATATTCCAGATTTCCCTTAATTGGTATGGGTGGAGGTGGTGGTTCAGGTCGGGTTTTTGAGTTGTACGGCTTAAGCAAGGACACATGGAATGTAGTATGTACTGGATATTCTTTTGGTAAATCTAATTTTACTGTTACCGGGTTTACTATGGCAGATATACTAAAGGGTCCAATGAAACGTGGTTGCAGCTTTCGGGATCCCTCTATGTTTAGGTTCTTTGTGGAGAGCCATACCTTGTCACCAATTTTATACATTGGGGCCTCAGACCTGTGTTTGTCTGCTTGTCTTTTCATGCTTTCCTTGTACTTTAATAAATGTTTCCTGGCTTTGTCTTGTATGTCACCTAACCTCGTTAGTCTATCCGTTACTGTAGGCAACAGGGAATCTTCTAACAAAATGGGTATAGCTCTTGGATGATACCCCTGCAAGAAATAGAATGGTGAGCAAAGTAGAGCTGAATGCTCAGTATTATTATAAACAAACTCTGCTACAGGGAGAGCTTCCAACCATTCACTAGAATAATCAGCCAATAAACAACGTAGCGTTTGAAGTAAGGTTTGGTTCAGTCGTTCAGTCTGTCCATCTGTCTCTGGGTGGAAAGCAGTGGATAAGGCCACATCTATTTTCAGTTTTTCACATAATTTTTTCCAAAATCTGGAGTTGAACTGGCTCCCTCGGTCTGAAACCACTTTGCTTGGCAAACCATGTAAACGCATAATTTCCCTTATAAAAATATCGGCAAATTCTGCCGCCGTGGGTAATTTCCGTAATGGTACAAAATGTGCCATTTTAGATAAAAAATCCACTATAACCAACACTGTTGTGAAGGATTTTACAGGTGGTAAACCTACAATAAAGTCTACGCTCACAGTGTGCCAAGGTTGTTTTGGTGTTGGCATTGGTATTAACAAGCCGTCAGGAGCCTTATGAGAAGATTTATGTCTTGCACAAATTGGACAGGTAGTGACAAATTGCTTAATGTCCTTTCTTATAGTGTCCCACCAAAAGTGTTTTTGCACATTTTCCAGGGTTTTTACCCAACCAGGATGACCTGCCAAGGGTGAGGCGTGATGCCAAATTATCACCTGTGTTTGTAATTCAGAGGTGGGCACTAACAGCATGTTGTCGTGATACAATAAACCTCGTTGTATTGTGTTATGGGAATCCTTTAACCAATCCTGAGGTGCTATTTGCATGTGTGCATTATATAGATCTGTGATGAAATCCTTCTGTTGTACTGGTGCCAACAACTTTTGGGGAGGAATAATGGGTTCTCCTATTTTATCTTGTTTCATGTCTGAGGTATGTCCGTATCTAGATAACACATCAGATTGAATTTGTTGTGCACCTGGTCTATAGGTTATAACAAAGTCAAATGTGCTAAAAAAATTTAACCAGCGCATCTGACGTGGTGTTAGTGCTTTAAGTGATCCAAAAAACTGTAGGTTCTTATGGTCAGAAAAATTGTAACTGGGTACTTGGCTCCCATTAAATGGTGCCTCCATTCTGAAAAGGCTACTTTGATAGCTAGTAGTTCCCTTTCAGCCACAGTGTAATTTTGTTCAGCTGGCAATAACTTTTTGGAATAGAAGGCTATAGGATGTAACTGGCCATCTACTGCATCTCGTTGAGAGAGAACTCCTCCTAAAGCTACTTGTGAAGTATCCGCTTCAACAAAAAAGGGCAAGTCAGGATCAAGATGTTTCAGAATTGGGGCTGAAGTGAACTTTTGTTTTAGGAGTTGAAAGGCGTGTGCCACCTCATCAGTCCAAAGAAATCGTTGCCCTTTCCGCAACAAGGTAGTTATTGGGGCCGCAATGTCTGCAAAATGTGCAATAAACCTCCTATAAAAATTGGCGAAACCCAGAAATTTCTGAATATCTTTTACAGAGGATGGTTCTGGCCAATCAGCAATAGCACTGATTTTCTTTACATCCATAGTTATTCCTTGAGGTGACAGGCAGTATCCTAAAAAGTCCACCTTGTTGACATTAAAAGTACACTTTTCT
Organism: Pleurodeles waltl; assembly: GCF_031143425.1. NCBI lineage: Eukaryota > Metazoa > Chordata > Amphibia > Caudata > Salamandridae > Pleurodeles > Pleurodeles waltl. The sequence goes on along the minus strand of NC_090445.1, from coordinate 425,941,448 downwards.
AACTTAGCAAAAAGATGATTTTCTTTTAACTTTGATAATACTGCACGAACATGTTGGGTATGTTCTTCTGAGTTCTTAGAGTAAATGAGGATGTCGTCTATGTATACTATGACACAAACGTCCAGGAATTCGTGTAGGACCTCATTTATAAAGAACTGAACGGCCGCAGGGGCATTACATAACCCAAAAGGCATTACTGTGTACTCAAATAAACCAAACTTTGTCTTGAAAGCTGTCTTCCACTCATCCCCCTCTTTTACGCGGACCAGGTGGTAAGCTCCCCGCAGATCTAGTTTAGTGTATACAGTAGAATGTCTTAATTGATCCAACAACACAGGTATTAGAGGAAGAAGATATTTATTCTTTATTGTAGCCTTATTTAGTCCTCTATAATTGATACACGCGCGCAGGGATTTATCCGGCTTCGGGATAAAAAAGAGTGGAGATGACACCGGAGATGTGGAATGACGGATGAACCCAGACTGTAGTAGGTCATCTAGGTAGGTTCTTAAGTATTTGGTTTCTTCGTCAGTCAAAGCATATACTCTGTTATTAGGTAAAGGGGCCCCTGGGATAAGATCTATACGGCAGTCATAAGACCGATGTGGGGGCAGCACACTAGCCTTTACTGGATCAAAGACGTCTTTAAAGTCAGAATATTCAGGAGGGAGACTTGGTTCATCTTGTGTAACACTAGCACAGTGTAATACTGTGCTCTGTTCTGTACCTGCTTCTTGATAGCAATTGGTTCTACAGAAAGAGGAATCCAAAGTAACAGTTCTATTCACTCAATCAATTTTTGGGTTATGAGTTGTTAACCAGGGTACCCTGAGAATCAAACCGAAATTAGGAGTATCTATCAGATCAAAGCTAATCACCTCTGTGTGCCCGTTCTGACAGACCATAACAAGTGGACTTGTTTGTTTTGTGATTAATCCAGAGGTCAATTCTGACCCATCCACTGCACATACTGCTTCTGGACAAGGCTTTAGGCACATAGGAAGTCCTAAGATTTCAGCTAACTTACTATCCACAAAATTTCCTGTCGCGCCTGAGTCCAGTAGGACAGGGAGAGAATGCCTCACTTGGGTAGTAACAATTAAAACGACCTGAATTATGAAATGTCTAGGTATGTGCGGTACCCTGAAGGCTGCAGCATTAGAGGTTTGATTAAGATGTTTTCTCGAACAAGTAACCTCTCCCCTTGTCGAGCTTAATCGTTTCCCGATTCAGTTGAGGAGGTGGAGGAAACAGCACCCTTTCGTGGAGTTTTAGGCTTTACTGGACATTCTCTGGCAATGTGACCTGCCCTGCCACAATATAAACATAATTGAAATTTTCTCCTTCTTTCTTTTTCCTCTGATGTGAGTGGACCTCTGAGTGTCCCTATTTGCATAGGCTCTGGTTCAGGGAGTTTATTATCTGTGTCTTTCTTCTCGTGTCTAATAAAAGTTAACCGTGATTCCAGTTTGTATTTATCTCCCTTTCTTTCTCCTAGTCTATGTTCTAATTTCACAACTAAATCTACAAAGTCTGAATAGTCTTTTGGCAAATCAACGATATGAGCCAGCGCGTCTTTTAACTCGTCTCTCAAACCTTTATAAAAAAGGGAGACACGCTTTTCTTCTGGCCACTGTGTCTCGGTGAGTAAACGATTAAAACTAGTGAGATAGGTCAATAAATCCTTGTTACCTTGTTTAAGATTTAAAAGCTCATTATCACTTGCCTGCATGAAAGTGTGTTTTGCAAAAAGGCTGGTCATGGTACGTTTAAATTGATTCCAATTATGGAGGATGGGATCATCTCTATCCACGAAAGGAATTGACCAATTGGCTGCTGTGCCACCCAAATAAGACAAGACGAATGCCACTTTCGTATCATCAGTAGGGAACTGTTGTGGCTTACAAATGAAGTGTAATTGACATTGATTGATAAAAACATGGAATTTGTTACTATCTCCATGAAAACGTTCAGGTGCTGCTAAGGGCACAACATTAGGAACATTAACAGTAACCTCAACTGGGGAAGGCAAAGTTGTATGTTTTGATGGCGCCCCTGTCTCTGAGGAGGTTTTAAACAAAGGCGTAGAAGCTGTGTTCCACTGAGATCCCCTAAATTTATACCTGCTTAAATCCTGTTTTAAAGAGGTATTCTCCATCTTTAATCTCTCTATTTCCTCTTGCATATGTTGCAAGATGCCAGACACTGATTCATTATGAGCCAAGTCCTCATTTAGGGCCTGCGCCATATCCGTGACGACAATGCCCTCTATTTCTTCCCCGGTCTTCATCGTCCACCAGAACTGAAATTTATTAAAGGCTTGTGCTTCTGTCAAAGCCCAGCTCACCTGAGTTCTTGTTCAGTTCTGATGGAGGTTGAAGACAATCCGACCCCACCCTGAAACTGCTTGTTCCAGCACACTAGTTTTTAAAACAGTGCACTAAGAACAGAAGCTCAAGGGAAGGGGGGAAGTAGATAAAATAAAAAAAAGAGAGACAACACCGTTCTTGCATTTCCACTGTTGAAGTGCTGCACAAATCTGCGGCCCTTTCTGACTTCTGTAGAAACTGGTGCCTAATGAAACATAAACAAAGAACAGATAAGTGCAACCTATTCCTAAATGGGTTCCTGACTATCCCTTTATTTATTAGAAATTCTCTTCTAAAAGTACCTCTTGGATCCTGGTCTCTAGTTTCCAGGTTTGGAATGTGTTACTGCTCTGGAATGTGTTTTCTATTACTGTTAAACTTTTTTCCCATATTTCCGGAATCTTTTATAAAACAAATACTGTACTTTTACATCAAAATACAGCATGTAATTTGTGCAAGTCCTTGATTTACTGTTTGCCTTGCTGTTAATGGTTTCCACTGTTCGATTCTTAAAAGTTCCATGAGAAAAAACAATGTTTGCTTCACAAAGTTCTGCAAAATATTCTTGTAACAAAGAGTTTGAATCACAATGTTCGTGGAAGGTATTTCGTTTCAAATTGTCTATACACGAATCCAGAAATTGTTGTCAAAGTTCTTTCAGGTAATAAAAGGTTTTGCACTTACTTGTTGCTGGCAAGAGATACTGATCAGTCTAACCTTGTCTTCTTTCTCTTTTGCAGGTTACTCATAGGAGAGAGGCTGAAGCAAGGAGGAACCGGAAACCGGAAGAAGGAAGAGCCAGAAGCTGCGCCCATTGAAGTCAATGAAAGTCTGTAAAGAGCAGGAGTGCCAGCGCCGAGGGATCTGTTCTCAGGTAAGCGGGAGGTAGACGAGCACAAGCACTGGGTGAGGCTCGGGGGATGCCTTTTATAGACAGGGCTGGGTGTGGTTTGAAGAGCTGGGTGTGGTCCTCACATGCTGCACATGTTCTTGAAAGGTGTGCAGAGTTTCAGTTATTATGCAAATGAGTTGGATTAACACATGGCCTAGGGAGGAGTGTTTTAAAGAAGCCTTGGTAAAAGCAAGGCCCAATGTGTAAACAAAACAGCACATTAAACAACATACACAGAAGCCTAGGGGGGGGGGAAGGTGAGATAACAAGAAAGGCTTTCAATAGTAAGTTTAAAAGGGAGCTATTACAGAACCCACTAGTGCAGTGAGAGGGGACATGCTCTTTGCTGTGTACAAACCCTAACAGGGTGTCCATGCATTGGTGTTGCATGCAGGGCTTGGTATTGGGATGGGTGGGTTGTGATAGTGGGGTATATGTGAGGTGGTGGAGTGATGGGGGTGAGGGTAGGGGTAGGAGTTTGTGATGGCATGCAGGTAGGGTGGGGGATATAGTAGTAAAGATTTGACTTACCAGAGTCCAGTCCTCCCGCTACTCCTGCGAGGCCGTCAGGATGCATGATCGCCAAGACTTGCTCCTCCCATGTTGTTAGTTGTGGGGGAGGAGGTGGGGGTCCACCACCAGTCCTCTGTACGGCTACCTGGTGTCTTGCAACCACGGAATGCACCTTCCCCCGTAGGTCATCCCACCTCTTCCTGATGTCCCTTGTTCTGGGGTGCTGTCTCACGGCGTTGACCCTGTCCACGACTCTCCCCATAGCTCCATCTTTCTAGCAATGGACATCTGCTGCACCTGTGATCCAAATAGCTGTGGCTCTACCCGGATGATTTCCTCCACAATGACCCTTAGCTCCTCCTCTGAGAACCTGGGGTGTCTTTGGGGTGCCATGGGTGTAGTGTGAGTGGTATGTGTGAGGGTGTGTGGGGTGATGTGCTGTGAGGTGCGTGGATGGTCTATGTGTGATGGTGTTATGTGGCTCAGATTCAGTGGGTACTCCTGGCTTGTCTCTCTCTCAGTTGGCAATATTTTTTTTCATTGTAAGGGGTTGTGGGTATTGTGGGTGTGTGTTTTATATTGGATTGGGTGTGTGGGTGTGGTGTGTGTATGTGTGTCAGGTGTGTATAGTTTGAATTGTCCAATGTGATGTAGTTTGTTAGTGTGTGTGTATTTTGAGCGTGGCTGTGTGTACCGCCAATGGTTTACCGTGGTTGAATGACTGTCGCTGTGATTTGTGGGTCATGATGCTATGGGCGTATTTCTGTTGGCGTAACGGTGTGGGTTTTGGTACCACCAGTTTATCACTGACCTTTGGGCTGGCGGACTTGTGTGGGTGTCTGTATAGTGGCGGATTTCTCTGTGTGGGTCATAATACCCGTAACGGTATACCGCCACGGCCGCGGTATGTTGGCGGCCGTCAGCACTTGGCATTTACCGCCAGGGTTGTAATGAAGGCCTATGGCCTAGTTACCAAAGACAATGACAGGGAAACATTTTGCTGAAATGTGTTAATGCTGTAGTACCAAAGAAGGGAAGAAACAACCATTGTGAATAAAAACACATACTATGGAATATATGCTCAAGATAAATATATTGTTGGCCAAAATCACAATCAATATAATTTCAATAATTCTATTATTTCTCATTTAGATGACAATATGAACAATGAGGTTTGAACAACACCTCTTCTCTAATGCAATAACTACTAATAATCAAATAATAACTATTAGTAGTTATTGCATGTAGTAGCATGTAGTAGTTAGTGCATGTAATTCATTAACATTAACAGCTCCTGCTGAAAATACTTAGGAAGGACAAGATAGTTATGACTTAGGCTTTGGATTTAAGCGTTTGAAACATTATTACTGAAGAAAAAGTAACTATCTTACTCAATGAACAATACTACAGTATAATACATAATTTAACAAAATAACAAGTAAACTTTTATACCTTCACTTAAATTAGATTTTCAGCTACACCTATATTGTGCTATAACGATAAACAAGCTCAGGTAAACCAAGACAGTATTTATATTCTCCTTACTGCTCACCAGGTAAATCAATGGAAGTTCACACAGCACTTTTAAAACACCTATATCATACAGTTGTAACTACAAAACACTATCCCATGAACAAAGAACTATTATTCCAAATTAACCATTGCATGTAAAAGTACTAATAATTGCTGAAATATCTATGGTTGATGCACTTATGTTCTCTTTCAAACATAAAAGACTGAAGGAACTAAAATCTTCCAATCAGCCATTCGGGGGTCTGTTTTATTTTATCTATTTCAAATGTTTAGTAATTAAAACCTGTTTTGGATTCATACATCTTTGAAAATGTAAAATACTTATATGGACCACTCAGTACCAACTTATGGGCAACACATTTTCAGCTATATGAACTGAAAAAAATGATGTGCCAACTAGATGACCTCCCAAGTAAAGCATACACTAAGTGATACTTCAAACTTTAAACAGTGAGAAATAAAACCAGATGACATATTCAGAACTATTCCATACTTCATATCAACTAACAATGAGGTAAATCAAATCAATAATGCAGTTTTAAAACAAAATATAAAACCTACTGATTGTTTTAATACTACAGCAAATGATAATTTCACAGAACAAGCCAAACAAACAATATAATATCATTTACCAACGACTCCACTTAAAACAATGGGACTTTACCGCAAACTACACTACAATTTTACTTGTAATGTTGATGAAAATAATGGATTTACAAATTGAGTGTCAGTAATAGAAGACGTGGTTGATACTATAAATAATACACCCAGTATTGTTTGGATTGCATTTGCTAATGCAACAAGTGGTCAAATTACAAAGCAACACTCCAACATTTGCACAACATGTCAATTTCAAAACAATGGACAACAAAAATAACCTATTTCAATCATTTCCAGTACGGAACAAAATGATTTGTGTTATTACAAGCCTCTGTTAGAACTGTGCATAGAACAGAAGGTGATTAAATAGATCCAACTTACACACCCTTTCACAGTAGCAATATTCCTAATTTCCACAGTGTGACTTTGAGTCGAGCAAAATCCATTAGTAATATATACTGTCAAAACTAATGAAAAAAAGCACTCAGCAAAAAGAAGAAAGGGCAAGGTTAAGAGCAAATATGACATTAGACATTTCTATTCCACAATTACACACATACAAACTGTCAACATCAGGACAGTGCGCGCTCTACGGGCGACTAAAATGCAAAAACCCAGTCTTTATGCAAAGACATAATTCATGCATTATGTTTATATGCAGTTTGCTAACCTTTGCATTGAAGAGTTTAACCTTGAAAACCATTATTAATGATGTTTGCAATAACTGTTCATTTGCAAGGTATTGCTGCAGACTTACCGAGTGTGTCAGGGTGTGGTCCCTTTCTAGGACCTTCTAGAAGCTTTCCCTGCCGCATGACTGGGTGTGGTTTGTGGGCTGGGCTTGACTCTACATAAGGGAGCCAGCCCAGCTCCACGTGCTCACTATTCAGAGGTCCCGGTGCAGAGCATCAGCAACTTCCTGAGCTCCGGTCCCGGAGGCCTACAATGATATTTCCAGGCCTGCCCTCATTGTATTGACGATCCTTTAGCAGGGTGGTGAGGCGGAGGTCGGGCTGGGTCCCTGACCCCCGTTTTCAAAGACATTCGAGTGTTTGGGCCTAGTTGTGAAACTCCTTGTGTGCGTGATTGTGTTTTTCATGACATTTGCATATTCTTGTTTGAATCGGCAAGGTGTGCGATTCAATTCTGGCATATGATTCTTAATAGTCAGATCGGCAACAGTGTGCGCGATCATTTCATGATGTTTTCATTGTGTATTTCGAATCGGCAAGGTGCGCGGTTCATTTCCTGGCATTTAACCTTGATATTCAGATCGGAAACAGTGTGCGCGATCATTTCATGATATTTGCATTGTGTATTTCGAATTGGCAAGGTGCGCTATTCATTTCCTGGCATTTAACCTTGATATTCAGATCGGCAACAGTGTGCGCGATCATTTCATGATAATTGCATTGTGTATTTCAAATCGGCAAGGTGCGCGGTTCATTTCCTGGCATTTAACCTTGATATTCAGATCGGCAACAGTATGCGCGATCATTTCATGATATTTGCATTGTGTATTTCGAATCGGCAAGGTGCGCGATTCATTTCCTGGCATTTAACCTTGATATTCAGATCGGCAACAGTGTGCGCGATTCTTTTCTGGCAGTAAACTCTGGATTTTCAGATCGGCTGTGCGCACGATCTTTTCATGGCATTGAATACTTTGGGTGTGCAGTGTTTGTTGAGGTGCACACATTTATCCTGAGATTTTGGTTTTCTCGAAACGCTTAATTCAAAGTGCGACATTCTTTGTGCTAATTAAGCTCCTAGTACATTTCCTGTTGTTTTTTCATGGAATGTTCAGATAGCCTTTGTCCTCAGGTAAAAATGCAATGTTTATTCTGAAAATATTTTGAAGAAGGTTCTTGTATTCTAGACAGTATATGATATTTCCTGAAAAGCTCATATGAAACATTGTATTAACCCATTCTTGATTTTTCCAGGTACCTAGATTTCTTGAGGCCTAGTTATAGTCATGTCCTAGGTTATCCATGATCGCAGTATAAGAATTCTTAGAACCATAGTCTATTGAAAGTCAATGTGATTATATCTTGACACTATGTTGTTTAACCTCTTGCTTCCTACAGGTCTCCTTCCTAGCTGTTCCCTACCTAATCCCCTTTTCCCCCACTTGGACTCTCTCAGGCTCTGTGGTATATCTATTGGAGTTTTGGAGCTGTCTAGTGGTGGACATGTTGGGAACGTGCGCAGGCCCCGAGGATCTGGTCTCCCTGACACAAACACATATATATCAATATTGTATTTCACCACATTTGATCTTTCAAATGCATTTGAAATCAATGGCATTCAACATTATTATGAGTGTAGCCCTTATCTGTCTTGTAGAAATAAACACTACAAGACACTCACTGAATAACTTTTCAATTTCAAGTTCTCACGGAATACCACGATCTAGAGTCTCAATATGGTATTGTTTTTGATTTGAAAAATATATTTCTACTGCCAAATTAAGAATATTACAAAGTAATCAACATATTACATTACTTTAAACATCAATGCAAAAAAAGTATTGCATTAAATAAACCCTCACAAATACTAATACAAACAAATTTAGAATTACATACAAATATTATTAACTTATATCTCAATTATGCCCATGTTATTCATGGTAACTAACATTTATGTCACAAAAAACATGTAACTAAACATACAATTCAGCCCCTTTGCTGAAAGAGATTTCACTGCTCACGATTAATTGTTAATTACACAACAAATTACAAATCACCAATAGATCACATTTGTGCTAATGACCCCTCACAAAACTTTGCCACCTCAGAATCAGACTACAGTGACCACAAGCATTTTGGCATATTCTGAAACTCAATTTAGAATAAAAACATGAAGCATCAAAGTAACATCTAGTTTTTCTTTTTAGATGTTTTACATTATATACACTATTACCAAGACAACCATTCAATACAACAAAGTGTAACAAATTCAGATAAAAGCAAACAATAACTTGTTCAGCTAAAACATACTAAACAAAAGCAAACAAGACAAAGGCCCTCATCATGACTTTGGCGGTCTTTTCCAAAGACCGCCAAAGCCTCTGGCGCCAAGATACCACCACTGCTAGCGGTCCTAAGACTGCCCTAACACGACTGATCTCTGACTTTCACGCTAAATCATGTGGAATTCCGAGACCAGTCATGCTGGCGGTCGGCGGTGCAGAGGCAGTATCGCCATGTGCCAAAAAGAAACCCCACACCGTATTACAACCCTTAATACGGTGTGGCGGAGTCCAGATGGCGGGGCACTGCTGGCGGTGGAAGCGCCAGGACCCATGATGGACAAGGTAAGTGGATCGTCCGACAGGGGAGGAGGGTATGTGTGTGTGAGTGCGTGTGTGAATGTTGTGAATGCAGGGGGAGAGGGGTGTTTGTGGGTGCTTGTCTGTGTATTTGAGTGATTGTAGATGGGGTGAGGGGGTGAATGAGAGTTTGTGGATGGGGTGTTGGGGTGTGTGTGAGTGTTTGTGGATGGGGAGAGAGCATGAGTGCGTGTGTGCGGGTGTGAGTGATTGAGTGCGTGAGTGCCATTGAGTGGATGGAAGGGGTGAGTGCGTGTATGCGTATGCCTGTGTGTGTAAGTGGACGGGGAGGGGGGTGCGTGTTTGTGTGAGTGAACGGGGAAGGAGGTGCTTGTTTGCGTGAGTGAACGGGGAGAGCGGGTGCATGTGTGTATGTGGTGCAGGGGGAGGGGGCATGCGCTGGGGAGAGGTGTGTAAATGTATGTATGCGCTGGGGAGGGGTTGTGAATGTATGTGCATGGGGAGTGAATGCATGTGAATGCGGTGCAGGTGGTGTGTGAATGTATGCATTTATGCGCATGGGGAGTGAATGCATGCATGTATACTGTGTAGGGGCATGTGTGAATGTATGTATGCTCATGGATGGAGTGAATGAGTGCGTGTATGCGGTGTTTGTGTTTGTCAGTGTGAATGGGTTTGCATGTCACGTTTTCTTGGGTGAGTTGGGGTGTGTTTGTTTGGGTGTAGAAGTGTGTGAGTGCATGCGTGCAGGTATGTGGACAAGTGTGCAAGTGTATCCTGGCAACAGGAATGCTTATTCCTGTCGCCAGGGTGCAATACCGCCAGCTTTTTCTGGTGGTGTGACCGCCAGTAAAATGCTGGCGGACTCCCGCTTCGTGATACCACTAGTGGTATCACGCGGTCCGCCGTGCTGGAGATGCTCAACTCCAGACCAGCGGAACATGGTAATGTGGCAGGATGAGTGGAGGCTCAATGGTTTGGCTTCAGCCACAGCCACCCTGGCGGTCTTCAGACTGCTAGGGTCATGATGAGTGCCAATGTATTGTATTATCTAGCTTTAGCAGACTAAACATGGACAATTAATGCAACATGGTACAACAAAGACAATTATAATCATACTAGGGAAAGTGATGGTGCACATATTAGAAATTTTGTTAAAAAACAATACTATTGTAATTACAAAGCAAAATCACCCAAATACCACTGTTGTGTAGCCATTTTAGTTATAGCTCCATGCACATTATTTTAACCCCTTCGCTGCCAGGCCTTTTCCCCCTCCTGTGCCGAGCCTTTTTTTGGCTATTTGGAGCAGTTCGCGCTTAGGCCCTCATAACTTTTTGTTCACATAAGCTACCCACGCCAAATTTGCGTCCTTTTTTTCCAACATCCTAGGGATTCTAGAGGTACCCAGACTTTGTGGGTTCCCCAGAAGGAGGCCAAGAAATTAGCCAAAAAACAGTGAAAATTTCGTTTTTTTAAAAAAAATGGGAAAAATGGGCTGCAGAAGAAGGCTTGTGGTTTTTTCCCTGAAAAGGGCATCAACAAAGGGTTTGCGGTGATAAAATCACCAGCTTCCCAGCTTTCAGGAACAGGCAGACTTTTTTTTTTTAAATATATTTTTATTAACATTTTGCTGTTATACAGTTACATACTTGTTCATTTCACACGCATTTTTGTTCTTGATTCTATGTTGTACTTTTCGTTTATCGTTTAATATTTTTATTAACCTTAGTCTTGTTTTTTTATTTTTTATTCAACAAACTGTGTTCTTTTACTTGTTCAAGCGCATTTCCTTTCTTCATGTCACTATTCTGTATAATCAACAATCGAACAACAAACTTAAACCCCTTCTTCCTTGTAACTTGGGAGGATGATGTAAAGGGTTACGTGCTAGCTAATTAGGGGTAGGGAAAAGGATGAAGGGGTGAAAAAAGAAAGAACAGACCCCAGGAGGCCAATTATACGGCTTTGTGTGAATGGCTTTTGTAGTTGTTGACTTGAGGGTACTATGACATATCCATTTTTGAGTGGGGGGAAATGTCAGCCCAGGGCGCGCCGGCACATCGTGGGGATGGCGGGTCGCTCACACTGCTTGTCATGTCTGTCGGTGGGTTGGGGGTCTGAGGTCCATCTGTATTCAAACCTTTACTCTCAATGAAAGCTATATGTGGGCTGGGTCTGTTTTGGGTGCCTGCCTATGCGTTTCTATTGCTTGGTTCCATTCTCGGCGTGGATTGGGATTCACTGATTTCTCTTATTGGGCTTGCTAGTCTCTTAGTTATACTCTCCCAGCTCGTCATTAAATTCTCCCACCCCGGAGCTATAAGAACCTGGCGGATATTCCTGGCTTCTTCTGCTTTTAGGACCTGTAGCTCAGCTCTAGACCATGTTGATATATCATTTTTCCAGTCGGTCAGCAGAGGGCGATCTGCGGCTTTCCAGCCCCTCGAGATTAGTCTCTTATAAAGGGCCAGAGTGAGGTCCAGGAAGCGCCCCTTCACTTTTCCGCAGAGTGCAGCTGGTCTAAGACCCAGCAGGCACATCTCGGGGGTGGGTCTCAACTCAAACTCAAACAATTCAGTTAGGGTGGGCACTATTTCCCTCCAGCCAGTCTGGATCACCGGGCAAGTCCAAACCATGTGGTCAAAATTCGCCCCTCCTCCTCCACATCTCGGGGAAGTCCCTGGGGTTCCTCCGTATATACGGAATAGCCTGTGGGGTGTGAGGTACGTTCTGTGCAAATAATTATATTGAAGGTACCTTAACTGAGTATTGCGTGATACCTTCTGGGGGTAAGCCAGTATTCTCTTCCACTCTGAGTCTGTGAGTTCCCGCCCAACTGTGCCCTCCCAACGTCCTCTCAGCGACTGTAGGGGGTCTAAAGCTGCCTCAACTTGGGCCCGATATATTTTGGTGATCAGATGTGTTTCCTCTCCTAATGTCAACAGCGAGTGCAGAACCCCATGTGTGTCGGGTTCCGCGTTCACCGTATCCCAGTGAGCTTTAAGAGTGTGTACTAGCCTCCCGTACAGCAGAAACTGTCCCCCGGGAACACCTTCCTCCGTCAAATCAATAAATCCCCTCAACACTCCCTCCTTGAAGAGTCCTCCCACTGCTTCTATTCCAGCTGACAACCAGGGGCCAAGTCCCGTGTTTCCCGGCCCCCTCCCCCTAGTTTCTATGGCGAGCACCGCCAGCGGCAGAGCTGGGGAATATGGATGACCCACTCCCACTCTTTTCGTACATCTTTTCCAACATGCCATTGCCACTTTTATCATTATGTTGTTCCCGGGGGGGGTTATCTTTCTGTTTGCCATGTATGCCGCAATCCATGCCGTATCAATTACTCCTTGGGCTGTATATAAATCCAGTTGGCCCCGGCCCGTAAGCCACCCGGGTATCCACTGTAATTGGGATGCCAAGTAATATGCCTCAAAGTCAGGGGCCCCCAAGCCTCCTGCGTGGGGAGGTCTGCAGATAGTTGTAAGTGTAGTTCGTCTTCGCCCACTGTCCCATATTAGTTCTCTGAGTAATGTGTTCAGACCACGGAACCATGCCCGGGGTATTAACAGTGGTAAGTTGGTGAAGTAATAGAGGAGTCGGGGGAGCATGATCATCTTGGAAAGCGCCACTCTGGCCATCACTGACAGTTTCAGAGAGCGCCAAAATACTACTGATGATCTCAGGGATCGGAGCGCTCTGCCAAGATTGCCCTCTCTTAAGTCTACCATGTCATGGTAGATCTGGATCCCCAGGTATCTAAATGTCCGTGCCCATTTCAGGTCTGCTAGGCATGTTGCAGGACATTTATATCCAGGCGTCAGGGGGAACACATATGTTTTGTTACGGTTAAGTCTTAATCCTGATACCTCTCCAAACTCCTCCAGAACGTTCAGGGCCCAGGGGAGACCACTCGCCCCATCTCTAAGGTAAATCAAGATGTTGTCTGCATATAGCGAGATAATGTGATCCGTTGGTCCCCACTGAATCCCTCTGTCCGCTCCTTCTCCGCGTACCCACGCCGCCAGGGGCTCCATCGCCAGGGCGAACAACAAAGGAGATAGGGGGCATCCCTGTCTAGTTCCACGGTGCACTGGGTAAGCAGCAGAGATTGTCCTACCTGTCTTGACCCTTGCCAGTGGGGACGAATATAATAGGTCCACCCAATCAACCCAGCCCTCACCCAGGCCCATTTTTAACATCGTCGCCCTCAGGTAGTCCCATCTGATTGAATCGAAGGCTTTTTCAAAGTCCACTGCTAGCATGGTCCCGGCTGGCGGCTTCGATTCACCGGGCATATGTATTATAGAGAAAATACGCCTAAGATTCAGGGAGGTGCTGCGGCCAGGTATGAAACCGTTCTGGTCAGGATGTATCAGGGTTGGCATAAGAGGTAATAACCGGTTGGCCAGGATCTTACTCAGGATCTTAAAGTCGCTATTTAGCATTGATAGTGGGCGAAAGTCTGTTACCGATGCCTCCCTACTATTTGTTTTTGGAAGTGGCACTACCAATGCCTCACGTAGAGTGCGTGGGAGTACTCCGTTCTTTGCAGATTCCATATACATTTCTATCAGTCTGGGGGCTAATAAGGATTTATACTTTTTATAAAAATCCATCGGAAGACCATCTGTTCCAGGGGTCTTCCCAGGGGCCAGCTGCGTAATTGCCTCAGTTGTCTCCTCTGCGGTCACTGGACCCCCTAGGCCGATCCTGTCTTCTGGGCTCAATACCGGTAGGGGTATCCGAGTTAGGAAATTATCAAGAATCCCCGTCTCCAAGTCTGTGGACTTCCTGTATAAGTACGTATAGTAATCTCTGAATGCGTCATTAATGGATTCTGGACTGAGTCTGCGTGTCCCCCCCCTGTCTAGTACACTTGCAGTAGGGTCACTATCTCCGTTCGAGCGCACTAGCCATGCCAGGAGTCTACCGGATCTCCCCTCCTCTGATTGTATGGATGCCAAGTGTCTTTGCATACTGTGGCATCTGAGTCGCTCTTCTGCCTGGGAGTGCTCTCTGCGCGCACGCTCGTACTCTTCATCCGCCTGCCTTGCGGGGCCCTGCCTCAGTTCCCCCTCGTGGATGACCTTCTCCAGTGCTTTTAATTCTCTCTCAAGTGTACGTTTTATCCCCACCGACTGTCCAAGACAGTGGCCCCGCGTCCCCACTTTGAGTGTCTCCCACTCTATGCCTCTGTAGGAGGTGGATCCCTGGTTATCTTCTATATGTTCCGTTAGGTAGCATCGTAATTCCTCCCTGTATGCCTGGTCTTCTAACGTCGACAGAAGCATTTTCCATGCCGGTATAGGGGGTCTGTCCTGTGATACCCTCATTGTCATTAATAGAGGGTTGTGATCTGATATTGTGCGGGCAAGGTCCTCCGCATGTGTCATACTTCGGGCCAGTCCCGCCGTGCAGACTATCCTATCGATTCTAGTGTGTACCTGGTGGAGGCCCGAGTAAAACGAATAATCCCTGGCCACTGGGTGTTGAAGCCGCCAAGCATCTACCAGCCCCCAGGCGTCTAGCCAATCTACTAGTTTTTTTGCTGTTTTAGTTGATGTTGCTCCCTGTAGTGGGGGGTTAGATCTATCTAAGTCGATGTCGAGCACTGTGTTAAAGTCTCCTCCTATTAATACTTCCCCCATGTGTTGACGAGTGAGGTGCCCAGACAGGCCCGTCATAAATGAAGTTTGATCCTGGTTAGGGGCGTATATACAACTCAGGATCAACTGGAGCCCCTGTAATTTCCCTACTAAAATGACAAACCTTCCCTCCCTGTCTATGTTGGAGGAATCGATCACAAATGGGACCCCCGCTCTAATCCAAATCAGAGTTCCTCTTGCGTAGGCTGAATATTCTGTGGCAAACACCTGACCCCTCCATCTCCGCCTTAGTTTCTCTCCCTCTCCGGGTGCAAGATGAGTCTCTTGTAACATAGCTATCTGCACTCCTCTTCTTTTTAAAAAGGAAAGAATTCTATGTCTCTTAGCAGGAGTACCCATCCCCCTAACATTCCAGGTTATGATATTGCAGTCCCCCATCTTATTCTTAGAGCCTGTTGTGTATAGGGTCGGCACGTCCTTGGTCCCGACCGACCCCCCCAAAAGCTTGTACCTTCATTATATTCAGTCCATTTCACACATATAGCCGATATAACTAGTAACAGTAAACCCCAACTCCCCTTCCCCAGGGCACCTTCGAAATTGTAGGCTGCCCAGTAAGTTCTGCAACACTGCAAATCATACAAACACATCAATGCAATACTCGCCGGTCAGGGCTGACAGGCGAGAGACAGGTCTGGGGGAGCGGCCAGGTCCGGAGGGGCCATTTCACTTCTTATCTTGTCTCGCATTTCAGCGCCAGTGCGGGTTCGATCTACACAAGTTCATCAGCTGTCTGCGGGGTCACCTCCGGCGCGCAAGCCGAGTCCCCAGAACCAGTAGGCGAGGACACCAGCGTGTCGTCCGATTCTTCTTCAGAGATTTCCGGGGGCGATGACTCTCCGCCCATCTTGGCCGCCGCTTCTAGGG
Source organism: Pleurodeles waltl (assembly GCF_031143425.1). Taxonomy (NCBI): domain Eukaryota; kingdom Metazoa; phylum Chordata; class Amphibia; order Caudata; family Salamandridae; genus Pleurodeles; species Pleurodeles waltl. Next base: position 425,925,710 of record NC_090445.1, on the reverse strand, counting down.
CCTCCCTGTTGCCAGTCTCACTCTGTGCTCGCGTGGGCGCCAGTCGCCGGCGGTCCCCGGGTCTTTTCCCCCTCGGGGCCCGCCGGGACCCGCCCGCCCCGCGTTTCTCTGGTGCAGGTCGCGCCGGCCTTGACCCTGATCTCTCGAGCCACTCCCATGCCTCCTCCGGAGTTTGGAAGAAAGTCGTTTTCCCCTCCGCAATCACTCGTAGTCTTGCTGGGTAGAGCAGTGAGTACTGTATCCCCTCTTCTCGCAAAGTTCTTTTAACAGCCAAGAAGGAGGCGCGCTTGTTTTGGACCTCCAAGGTGAAGTCAGGGAATAGTGTCGCTTCGCCATTGGCTACTTTAAACGAGCCCGTTTCCCTGGCTTTCTGTAAGAGGATGTCTCTGTCTCTGTAGTGCAGGAGTTTAGCAATTACAGCCCGGGGTGGCCTGCCAGGAGCGAGTGGTCTAGCCGGCACCCGATGTGCTCGTTCCAATGAGTAAAAGGGGGTCAGACATCCTGGTGCGACAACTGTGCATAGCCATTTCTCCAGGAACTCCACCATATTCGTCCCCTCGGCCCCTTTGGGGAGGCCCACCACGCGAATATTGTTCCTCCTCTTTCTACCTTCTGCGTCCTCAGCTCGTTGTTCGAGCTTCGCCACTCTGCTTGCCAAGGAGGTCACTTCCGCTGATACTTCTACTTGTTTTGGGACGACTTCCGCTAGCGATGCTTCCGCTTCTTTTACTCTGTCGGCCAACTTGTGGTGATCAGCTCTCAGAAGGCCCACCTCTATCGCCACCTGATTGATGTCACGCTGTAATGTGGATTTGGTGTCTTCAATAGCACCCAGTATCTTGTCTAGGGTGTCTTGTACTTTGATTTGTGACTGGCTTTGCATGGTCGGCTCATTGTCCCCCATTGATGTCGGTGTCAGGGGGTTCATGGCTTTGTTCTTATGTCTGCCCTTGGGGGGCATTGGTCAGGCAGAGAGGGGCGTCTCTGTGAGTCTGGCGTGCTGTGCAAGTGCCTAATCTACTTGCTGTTGGTTTGTCCACTAGTCCAGGGCTCTGTTGCCACGGTCTCAGGTTCTGGTCGCTTCAGGGGGAGTCACAGGCACCCCGCCGGCCACCCCCAGTACGACGGACGGCGGCAAGCGGGCGCGCCGAGAATCTCCGCCATTGTTGCGCAGTCCATCCTCGCCGAGGGTCCCCACCGGCGCCGGGTCCCAGCGGCCGTCCCTTGCTAGGGAGTCATCTGGTCCATTCTGCTCATTCCCAGGTCCGCCGGCAGTCCACCGTGGACCAACCGATCCTACGTGTGCTGTGCTCAGCCCCCCGATCGCGTCCCAGCTACTCCATAGCTGAGAGAAAATTGTCCTAGGTTAAACCGGGGCTGATGTTTTTCTTTAGAATTGCGTCGTTGTATATGGGAAGGGTAGGTGCGACAGGCTTGCAGCTCGGCGTTGGTCGCGGCAGTGAGAGGGGGTCCCGCTCCTGGCAACAGGGGCACACGGCCTCCAACCTTGACAGACGATGGCGACCGGCACAGGGCGATTTCGCGTTGCCACGCCCCGCAGTGGACAATCAAAGGTTATCCCGGGCTGCCTCGGACACAGAGAGTTTCCTTATCGGCGTCCGGGGGCTCCTGGGCAGCAATCACTGACGCTTCGGTTGTGTGTGTTCCCCAGGGGGTGCATAAGAGGCAGGTTCCTCATCAGGCAGCGTCGTGTGGCCCCTCGTCTCCTCGTCTCTTCAGTGTCTGTAGTCCCGTGGCCGGGAGGCACCAGGCCCCGCCACCCCTGGGTGGGAGGCCGACTCTTCGCCGGCAGGCGCCCGCACCCAGCGCTCCGGTTTGCTCCCCTCCCTTCAGGGTGGGCCCGTGACTGGTTTTGGTGTCGGGCGCTGCGCGCCACCCGGTTCGGGGCCGCGGCCGCAGTCCGCCGACGACCTCCCGGGCCTCGGTCCACGCCGGGGCATCCGAGTGCGCCGGGGGCCCCCCCTGGGGCAACGGCCCCGCGCCAGCGGCCTCACCCGCGACAGCCGCTCACCTACCCCGCTGCTCCAGCTCAGGGAGCTTCCCGGTCCAGCGCTATCCGGCCCCGCCCATCGACAGGGCCGCAGCCTCCTCGCAGCCCCGAGCAGCTCAAGCCGCCCGTGTGTCTGCTCCGGGGGCGAGACCGCGACTCCGTTGTCTCCCCCCGTCCACAGCGGTCGTGTCACTCTTCTCTGAGTGCAATACCGCCCGCCTCAGCGCGTCCAGGCACAAGTTTGTAGTCGGCCCCTCCGGAGCCGAACGGTTAAGCGTGCGCCATGCTCGGCTCCTTGGCCACGCCCCCGGAACAGGCAGACTTGAATCAGAAAACCCAATTTTTCAACACAATTTTGGCATTTTACTGGGACATACCCCATTTTTACGATTGTTTGTGATTTCAGCCTCCTTTCAGTCAGTGACAGAAATGGGCATGAAACCAACGCTGGATCCCAGACACCGCAACATTTTTGAAAAGTAGACAAAAATCTGAATTCAGCAAGGGGTAATTTGTGTAGATCCTACAAGGGTTTCCTACAGAAAATAACAACTGAAAAAGAAAAATATTGAAATTGAGGTGAAAAAAACATCAATTTTACTCTACGTTTTACTTTTTCCAGCAATGTCAGATTTTCGAAAGCAATATACCGTTACGTCTGCTGGACTCTTCTGGTTGCGGGGATATATAGGGCTTATAGGTTCATAAAGAACTCCAGGTACCCAGAGCCAATAAATGACCTGCACCCTGCAGTGGGTTTTCAATCTATGCCGGGTATACAGCAATTCATTTGCTGAAATATAAAGAGTAAAAAATAGCTATCAAGAAAACCTTTGTATTTCCAAAATGGGCACAAGATAAGGTGTTGAGAAGCAGTGGTTATTTGCACATCTCTGAATTCCGGGGTGCCCATAATAGCATGTGAATTACAGGGCATTTCTCAAATAGATGTCTTTTTTACACACTGTCTTACATTTGGAAGGAAAAAATGTAGAGAAAGACAAGGGGCAATAACACTTGTTTTGCTATTCTATGTTCCCCCAAGTCTCCCGATAAAAATGATACCTCACTTGTGTGGGTAGGCCTAGCGCCCGCGACAGGATATGCCCCAAAACACAACGTGGACACATCACAGAAAACAGAGCTGGTTTTAGCAAAGTGCCTACCTGTAGATTTTGGCCTCTAGCTCAGCCGCCACCTAGGGAAACCTACCAAACCTGTGCATTTCTGAAAACTAGAGACCTAGGGGAATCCAAGATGGGGTGACTTGTGTGGCTCGGACCAGGTTCTGTTACCCAGAATCCTTTGCAATCCTCAAAATTTGGCTAAAAAAACACATGTTCCTCACATTTCTGTGGCAGAAAGTTCTGGAATCTGTGAGGAGCCACGAATTTCCTTCCACCCAGCGTTCCCCCACGTCTCCCGATAAAAATGATACCTCACTTGTGTGGGTAGGCCTAGCGCCCGTGACAGGAAATGCCCCAAAGCGCAACGTGGACACAGCCAAATTGGTGACGGAAAACAGAGGTGTTTTTTGCAAAGTGCCTACCTGTAGATTTTGGCCTGTAGCTCAGCCGCCACCTAGGGAAACCTACCAAACCTGTGCATTTCTGAAAACTAGAGACCTAGGGGAATCCAAGATGGGGTGACTTGTGTGGCTCGGACCAGGTTCTGTTACCCAGAATCCTTTGCAAACCTCAAAATTTGGCTAAAAAAACACATGTTCCTCACATTTCTGTGGCAGAAAGTTCTGGAATCTGAGAGGAGCCACGAATTTCCTTCCACCCAGCGTTCCCCCACGTCTCACGATAAAAATGATACCTCACTTGTGTGGGTAGGCCTAGCGCCCGTGACAGGAAACGCCCCAAAGCGCAACGTGGACACAGCCAAATTGGTGAAGGAAAACAGAGGTGTTTTTTGCAAAGTGCCTACCTGTAGATTTTGGCCTGTAGCTCAGCCGCCACCTAGGAAACCTACCAAACCTGTGCATTTCTGAAAACTAGAGACCTAGGGGAATCCAAGATGGGGTGACTTGTGTGGCTCGGACCAGGTTCTGTTACCCAGAATCCTTTGCAAACCTCAAAATTTGGCTAAAAAAACACATGTTCTTCACATTTCTGTGGCAGAAAGTTCTGAAATCTGAGAGGAGCCACGAATTTTCTTCCACCCAGTGTTCCCCCACGTCTCCCGATAAAAATGATACCTCACTTGTGTGGGTAGGCCTAGCGCCCGTGACAGGAAATGCCCCAAAGCGCAACGTGGACACAGCCAAATTGGTGAAGGAAAACAGAGGTGTTTTTTGCAAAGTGCCTACCTGTAGATTTTGGCCTGTAGCTCAGCCGCCACCTAGGGAAACCTACCAAACCTGTGCATTTCTGAAAACTAGAGACCTAGGGGAATCCAAGATGGGGTGACTTGTGTGGCTCGGACCAGGTTCTGTTACCCAGAATCCTTTGCAAACCTCAAAATGTGGCTAAAAAAACACATGTTCCTCACATTTCTGTGGCAGAAAGTTCTGGAATCTGCGAGGAGCCACAAATTTCCTTCCACCCAGCGTTCCCCCACGTCTCCCGATAAAAATGATACCTCACTTGTGTGGGTAGGCCTAGCGCCCGTGACAGGAAATGCCCCAAAGCGCAACGTGGACACAGCCAAATTGGTGAAGGAAAACAGGTGTTTTTTGCAAAGTGCCTACCTGTAGATTTTGGCCTGTAGCTCAGCCGCCACCTAGGGAAACCTACCAAACCTGTGCATTTCTGAAAACTAGAGACCTAGGGGAATCCAAGATGGGGTGACTTGTGTGGCTCGGACCAGGTTCTGTTACCCAGAATCCTTTGCAAACCTCAAAATTTGGCTAAAAAAACACATGTTCCTCACATTTCTGTGGCAGAAAGTTCTGGAATCTGAGAGGAGCCACGAATTTCCTTCCACCCAGCGTTCCCCCACGTCTCACGATAAAAATGATACCTCACTTGTGTGGGTAGGCCTAGCGCCCGTGACAGGAAATGCCCCAAAGCGCAACGTGGACACAGCCAAATTGGTGACGGAAAACAGAGGTGTTTTTTGCAAAGTGCCTACCTGTAGATTTTGGCCTGTAGCTCAGCCGCCACCTAGGGAAACCTACCAAACCTGTGCATTTCTGAAAACTAGAGACCTAGGGGAATCCAAGATGGGGTGACTTGTGTGGCTCGGACCAGGTTCTGTTACCCAGAATCCTTTGCAAACCTCAAAATTTGGCTAAAAAAACACATGTTCCTCACATTTCTGTGGCAGAAAGTTCTGGAATCTGAGAGGAGCCACGAATTTCCTTCCACCCAGCGTTCCCCCACGTCTCCCGATAAAAATGATACCTCACTTGTGTGGGTAGGCCTAGCGCCCGTGACAGGAAATGCCCCAAAGCGCAACGTGGACACAGCCAAATTGGTGAAGGAAAACAGAGGTGTTTTTTGCAAAGTGCCTACCTGTAGATTTTGGCCTGTAGCTCAGCCGCCACCTAGGGAAACCTACCAAACCTGTGCATTTCTGAAAACTAGACACCTAGGGGAATCCAAGATGGGGTGACTTGTGTGGCTCGGACCAGGTTCTGTTACCCAGAATCCTTTGCAAACCTCAAAATTTGGCTAAAAAAACACATGTTCCTCACATTTCTGTGGCAGAAAGTTCAGGAATCTGAGAGGAGCCACGAATTCCTTCCACCCAGCGTTCCCCCACGTCTCCCGATAAAAATGATACCTCACTTGTGTGGGTAGGCCTCGCGCCCGTGACAGGAAATGCCCCAAAGCGCAACGTGGACACAGCCAAATTGGTGAAGGAAAACAGAGGTGTTTTTTGCAAAGTGCCTACCTGTAGATTTTGGCCTGTAGCTCAGCCGCCACCTAGGAAAACCTACCAACCTGTGCATTTCTGAAAACTAGAGACCTAGGGGAATCCAAGATGGGGTGACTTGTGTGGCTCGGACCAGGTTCTGTTACCCAGAATCCTTTGCAAACCTCAAAATTTGGCTAAAAAAACACATGTTCCTCACATTTCTGTGGCATAAAGTTCTAGAATCTGAGAGGAGCCACGAATTTCCTTCCACCCAGCGTTCCCCCACGTCTCCCGATAAAAATGATACCTCACTTGTGTGGGTAGGCCTAGCGCCCGTGACAGGAAATGCCCCAAAGCGCAACGTGGACACAGACAAATTGGTGAAGGAAAACAGAGGTGTTTTTTGCAAAGTGCCTACCTGTAGATTTTGGCCTGTAGCTCAACCGCCACCTAGGGAAACCTACCAAACCTGTGCATTTCTGAAAACTAGAGACCTAGGGGAATCCAAGATGGGGTGACTTGTGTGGCTCGGACCAGGTTCTGTTACCCAGAATCCTTTGCAAACCTCAAAATTTGACTAAAAAAACACATGTTCCTCACATTTCTGTGGCAGAAAGTTCTGGAATCTGAGAGGAGCCACGAATTTCCTTCCACCCAGCGTTCCCCCACGTCTCCCGATAAAAATGATACCTCACTTGTGTGGGTAGGCCTAGCGCCCGTGACAGGAAACGCCCCAAAGCGCAACGTGGACACAGCCAAATTGGTGAAGGAAAACAGAGGTGTTTTTTGCAAAGTGCCTACCTGTAGATTTTGGCCTGTAGCTCAGCCGCCACCTAGGGAAACCTACCAAACCTGTGCATTTCTGAAAACTAGAGACCTAGGGGAATCCAAGATGGGGTGACTTGTGTGGCTCGGACCAGGTTCTGTTACCCAGAATCCTTTGCAAACCTCAAAATTTGGCTAAAAAAACACATGTTCCTCACATTTCTGTGGCAGAAAGTTCTGGAATCTGAGAGGAGCCACGAATTTCCTTCCACCCAGCGTTCCCCCACGTCTCACGATAAAAATGATACCTCACTTGTGTGGGTAGGCCTAGCGCCCGTGACAGGAAATGCCCCAAAGCGCAACGTGGACACAGCCAAATTGGTGACGGAAAACAGAGGTGTTTTTTGCAAAGTGCCTACCTGTAGATTTTGGCCTGTAGCTCAGCCGCCACCTAGGGAAACCTACCAAACCTGTGCATTTCTGAAAACTAGAGACCTAGGGGAATCCAAGATGGGGTGACTTGTGTGGCTCGGACCAGGTTCTGTTACCCAGAATCCTTTGCAAACCTCAAAATTTGGCTAAAAAAACACATGTTCCTCACATTTCTGTGGCAGAAAGTTCTGGAATCTGAGAGGAGCCACGAATTTCCTTCCACCCAGCGTTCCCCCACGTCTCCCGATAAAAATGATACCTCACTTGTGTGGGTAGGCCTAGCGCCCGTGACAGGAAATGCCCCAAAGCGCAACGTGGACACAGCCAAATTGGTGAAGGAAAACAGAGGTGTTTTTTGCAAAGTGCCTACCTGTAGATTTTGGCCTGTAGCTCAGCCGCCACCTAGGGAAACCTACCAAACCTGTGCATTTCTGAAAACTAGACACCTAGGGGAATCCAAGATGGGGTGACTTGTGTGGCTCGGACCAGGTTCTGTTACCCAGAATCCTTTGCAAACCTCAAAATTTGGCTAAAAAAACACATGTTCCTCACATTTCTGTGGCAGAAAGTTCTGGAATCTGAGAGGAGCCACGAATTCCTTCCACCCAGCGTTCCCCCACGTCTCCCGATAAAAATGATACCTCACTTGTGTGGGTAGGCCTCGCGCCCGTGACAGGAAATGCCCCAAAGCGCAACGTGGACACAGCCAAATTGGTGAAGGAAAACAGAGGTGTTTTTTGCAAAGTGCCTACCTGTAGATTTTGGCCTGTAGCTCAGCCGCCACCTAGGAAAACCTACCAAACCTGTGCATTTCTGAAAACTAGAGACCTAGGGGAATCCAAGATGGGGTGACTTGTGTGGCTCGGACCAGGTTCTGTTACCCAGAATCCTTTGCAAACCTCAAAATTTGGCTAAAAAAACACATGTTCCTCACATTTCTGTGGCATAAAGTTCTAGAATCTGAGAGGAGCCACGAATTTCCTTCCACCCAGCGTTCCCCCACGTCTCCCGATAAAAATGATACCTCACTTGTGTGGGTAGGCCTAGCGCCCGTGACAGGAAATGCCCCAAAGCGCAACGTGGACACAGACAAATTGGTGAAGGAAAACAGAGGTGTTTTTTGCAAAGTGCCTACCTGTAGATTTTGGCCTGTAGCTCAACCGCCACCTAGGGAAACCTACCAAACCTGTGCATTTATGAAAACTAGAGACCTAGGGGAATCCAAGATGGGGTGACTTGTGTGGCTCGGACCAGGTTCTGTTACCCAGAATCCTTTGCAAACCTCAAAATTTGACTAAAAAAACACATGTTCCTCACATTTCTGTGGCAGAAAGTTCTGGAATCTGAGAGGAGCCACGAATTTCCTTCCACCCAGCGTTCCCCCACGTCTCCCGATAAAAATGATACCTCACTTGTGTGGGTAGGCCTAGCGCCCGTGACAGGAAACGCCCCAAAGCGCAACGTGGACACAGCCAAATTGGTGAAGGAAAACAGAGGTGTTTTTTGCAAAGTGCCTACCTGTAGATTTTGGCCTGTAGCTCAGCCGCCACCTAGGGAAACCTACCAAACCTGTGCATTTCTGAAAACTAGAGACCTAGGGGAATCCAAGATGGGGTGACTTGTGTGGCTCGGACCAGGTTCTGTTACCCAGAATCCTTTGCAAACCTCAAAAATTTGGCTAAAAAAACACATGTTCTTCACATTTCTGTGGCAGAAAGTTCTGGAATCTGAGAGGAGCCACGAATTTCCTTCCACCCAACGTTCCCCCATGTCTCCCGATAAAAATGATACCTCACTTGTGTGGGTAGGCCTATCGCCCGTGACAGGAAATGCCCCAATGCGCAACGTGGACACAGCCAAATTGGTGAAGGAAAACAGAGGTGTTTTTTGCAAAGTGCCTACCTGTAGATTTTGGCCTGTAGCTCAGCCGCCACCTAGGGAAACCTACCAAACCTGTGCATTTCTGAAAACTAGAGACATAGGGGAATCCAAGATGGGGTGACTTGTGTGGCTCGGACCAGGTTCTGTTACCCAGAATCCTTTGCAAACCTCAAAATTTGGCTAAAAAAACACATGTTCCTCACATTTCTGTGGCAGAAAGTTCTGGAATCTGAGAGAAGCCACGAATTTCCTTCCACCCAGCGTTCCCCCACGTCTCCCGATAAAAATGATACCTCACTTGTGTGGGTAGGCCTAGCGCCCGTGACAGGAAACGCCCCAAAGCGCAACGTGGACACAGCCAAATTGGTGAAGGAAAACAGAGGTGTTTTTTGCAAAGTGCCTACCTGTAGATTTTGGCCTGTAGCTCAGCCGCCACCTATGGAAACCTACTAAACCTGTGCATTTCTGAAAACTAGAAACCTAGGGGAATCCAAGATGGGGTGACTTGTGTGGCTCGGACCAGGTTCTGTTACCCAGAATCCTTTGCAAACCTCAAAATTTGGCTAAAAAAACACATGTTCTTCACATTTCTGTGGCAGAAAGTTCTGGAATCTGAGAGGAGCCACGAATTTTCTTCCACCCAGCGTTCCCCCACGTCTCCCGATAAAAATGATACCTCACTTGTGTGGGTAGGCCTAGCGCCCGTGACAGGAAATGCCCCAAAGCGCAACGTGGACACAGCCAAATTGGTGAAGGAAAACAGAGGTGTTTTTTGCAAAGTCCCTACCTGTAGATTTTGGCCTGTAGCTCAGCCGCCACCTAAGAAAACCTACCAAACCTGTGCATTTCTGAAAACTAGAGACCTAGGGGAATCGAAGATGGGGTGACTTGTGTGGCTCGGACCAGGTTCTGTTACCCAGAATCCTTTGCAAACCTAAAAATTTGGCTAAAAAAACACATGTTCCTCACATTTCTGTGGCAGAAAGTTCTGGAATCTGAGAGAAGCCACGAATTTCCTTCCACCCAGCGTTCCCCCACGTCTCCCGATAAAAATGATACCTCACTTGTGTGGGTAGGCCTAGCGCCCGTGACAGGAAATGCCCCAAAGCGCAACGTGGACACAGCCAAATTGGTGAAGGAAAACAGAGGTGTTTTTTGCAAAGTGCCTACCTGTAGATTTTGGCCTGTAGCTCAACCGCCACCTAGGGAAACCTACCAAACCTGTGCATTTTTGAAAACTAGAGACATAGGGGAATCCAAGATGCGGTGACTTGTGTGGCTCGGACCAGCTTCTGTTACCCAGAATCCTTTGCAAACCTCAAAATTTGGCTAAAAAAACACATGTTCGACACATTTCTGTGGCAGAAAGTTCTGGAATCTGAGAGGAGCCACGAATTTCCTTCCACCCAGCATTCCCCCACGTCTCCCGATAAAAATGATACCTCACTTGTGTGGGTAGGCCTAGCGCCCGTGACAGGAAATGCCCCAAAGCGCAATGTGGACACAGCCAAATTGGTGAAGGAAAACAGAGGTGTTTTTTGCAAAGTGCCTACCTGTAGATTTTGGCCTGTAGCTCAGCCGCCACCTAGGGAAACCTACCAAACCTGTGCATTTCTGAAAACTAGAGACCTAGGGGAATCCAAGATGGGGTGACTTGTGTGGCTCGGACCAGGTTCTGTTACCCAGAATCCTTTGCAAACCTCAAAATTTGGCTAAAAAAACACATGTTCCTCACATTTCTGTGGCAGAAAGTTCTGGAATCTGAGAGGAGCCACGAATTTCCTTCCACCCAGCGTTCCCCCACGTCTCCCGATAAAAATGATACCTCACTTGTGTGGGTAGGCCTAGCGCCCGTGACAGGAAATGCCCCAAAGCGCAACGTGGACACAGCCAAATTGGTGAAGGAAAACAGAGGTGTTTTTTGCAAAGTGCCTACCTGTAGATTTTGGCCTGTAGCTCAGCCGCCACCTAGGGAAACCTACCAAACCTGTGCATTTCTGAAAACTAGAGACCTAGGGGAATCCAAGATGGGGTGACTTGTGTGGCTCGGACCAGGTTCTGTTACCCAGAATCCTTTGCAAACCTCAAAATTTGGCTAAAAAAACACATGTTCCTCACATTTCTGTGGCAGAAAGTTCTGGAATCTGAGAGGAGCCACGAATTTCCTTCCACCCAGTGTTCCCCCACGTCTCACTATAAAAATGATACCTCACTTGTGTGGGTAGGCCTAGCGCCCGTGACAGGAAACGCCCCAAAGCGCAACGTGGACACAGCCAAATTGGTGAAGGAAAACAGAGGTGTTTTTTGCAAAGTGCCTACCTGCAGATTTTGGCCTGTAGCTCAGCCGCCACCTAGGGAAACCTACCAAACCTGTGCATTTCTGAAAACTAGAGACCTAGGGGAATCCAAGATGGGGTGACTTGTGTGGCTCGGACCAGGTTCTGTTACCCAGAATCCTTTGCAAACCTCAAAATTTGGCTAAAAAAACACATGTTCCTCACATTTCTGTGGCAGAAAGTTCTGGAATCTGAGAGGAGCCATGAATTTCCTTCCACCCAGCGTTCCCCCACGTCTCCCGATAAAAATGATACCTCACTTGTGTGGGTAGGCCTAGCGCCCGTGACAGGAAATGCCCCAAAGCGCAACGTGGACACAGCCAAATTGGTGAAGGAAAACAGAGGTGTTTTTTGCAAAGTGCCTACCTGTAGATTTTGGCCTGTAGCTCAGCCGCCACCTAGGGAAACCTACCAAACCTGTGCATTTCTGAAAACTAGAGACCTAGGGGAATCCAAGATGGGGTGACTTGTGTGGCTCGGACCAGGTTCTGTTACCCAGAATCCTTTGCAAACCTCAAAATTTGGCTAAAAAAACACTTGTTCCTCACATTTCTGTGGCAGAAAGTTCTGGAATCTGAGAGGAGCCACGAATTTCCTTCCACCCAGCGTTCCCCCACGTCTCACGATAAAAATGATACCTCACTTGTGTGGGTAGGCCTAGCGCCCGTGACAGGAAATGCCCCAAAGCGCAACGTGGACACAGCCAAATTGGTGAAGGAAAACAGAGGTGTTTTTTGCTAAGTGCCTACCTGTAGATTTTGGCCTGTAGCTCAGCCGCCACCTAGGGAAACCTACCAAACCTGTGCATTTCTGAAAACTAGAGACCTAGGGGAATCCAAGATGGGGTGACTTGTGTGGCTCGGACCAGGTTCTGTTACCCAGAATCCTTTGCAAACCTCAAAATTTGGCTAAAAAAACATATGTTCCTCACATTTCTGTGGCAGAAAGTTCTGGAATCTGAGAGGAGCCACGAATTTCCTTCCACCCAGCGTTCCCCCACGTCTCCCGATAAAAATGATACCTCACTTGTGTGGGTAGGCCTAGCGCCCGTGACAGGAAATGCCCCAAAGCGCAACGTGGACACAGCCAAATTGGTGAAGGAAAACAGAGGTGTTTTTTGCAAAGTGCCTACCTGTAGATTTTGGCCTGTAGCTTAGCCGCCACCTAGGGAAACCTACCAAACCTGTGCATTTCTAAAAACTAGAGACCTAGGGGAATCCAAGATGGGGTGACTTGTGTGGCTCGGACCAGGTTCTGTTACCCAGAATCCTTTGCAAACCTCAAAATTTGGCAAAAAAAACACATGTTCCTCACATTTCTGTGGCAGAAAGTTCTGGAATCTGAGAAGAGCCACGAATTTCCTTCCACCTAGCATTCCCCCACGTCTCCCGATAAAAATGATACCTCACTTGTGTGGGTAGGCCTAGCGCCCGTGACAGGAAACGCCCCAAAGCGCAACATGGACACAGCCAAATTGGTGACGGAAAACAGAGGTGTTTTTTGCAAAGTGCCTACCTGTAGATTTTGGCCTGTAGCTCAGCCGCCACCTAGGGAAACCTACCAAACCTGTGCATTTCTGAAAACTAGAGACCTAGGGGAATCCAAGATGGGGTGACTTGTGTGGCTCGGACCAGGTTCTGTTACCCAGAATCCTTTGCAAACCTCAAAATTTGGCTAAAAAAACACTTGCTCCTCACATTTCTGTGGCAGAAAGTTCTGGAATCTGAGAGGAGCCACGAATTTCCTTCCACCCAGCGTTCCCCCACGTCTCACGATAAAAATGATACCTCACTTGTGTGGGTAGGCCTAGCGCCCGTGACAGGAAATGCCCCAAAGCGCAACGTGGACACAGCCAAATTGGTGAAGGAAAACAGAGGTGTTTTTTGCAAAGTGCCTACCTGTAGATTTTGGCCTGTAGCTCAGCCGCCACCTAGGGAAACCTACCAAACCTGTGCATTTCTGAAAACTAGAGACCTAGGGGAATCCAAGATGGGGTGACTTGTGTGGCTCGGACCAGGTTCTGTTACCCAGAATCCTTTGCAAACCTCAAAATTTGGCTAAAACAACACATGTTCCTCACATTTCTGTGGCAGAAAGTTCTGGAATCTGAGAGGAGCCACGAATTTCCTTCCACCCAGCGTTCCCCCACGTCTCCCGATAAAAATGATACCTCACTTGTGTGGGTAGGCCTAGCGCCCGTGACAGGAAATGCCCCAAAGCGCAACGTGGACACAGCCAAATTGGTGAAGGAAAACAGAGGTGTTTTTTGCAAAGTGCCTACCTGTAGATTTTGGCCTGTAGCTTAGCCGCCACCTAGGGAAACCTACCAAACCTGTGCATTTCTAAAAACTAGAGACCTAGGGGAATCCAAGATGGGGTGACTTGTGTGGATCGGACCAGGTTCTTTTACCCAGAATCCTTTGCAAACCTCAAAATTTGGCTAAAAAAACACATGTTCCTCACATTTCTGTGGCAGAAAGTTCTGGAATCTGAGAGGAGCCACGAATTTCCTTCCACCCAGCGTTCCCCCACGTCTCCCGATAAAAATGATACCTCACTTGTGTGGGTAGGCCTAGTGCCCGTGACAGGAAACGCCCCAAAGCGCAACGTGGACACAGCCAAATTGGTGACGGAAAACAGAGGTGTTTTTTGCAAAGTGCCTACCTGTAGATTTTGGCCTGTAGCTCAGCCGCCACCTAGGGAAACCTACCAAACCTGTGCATTTCTGTAAACTAGAGACCTAGGGGAATCCAAGATGGGGTGACTTGTGTGGCTCGGACCAGGTTCTGTTACCCAGAATCCTTTGCAAACCTCAAAATTTGGCTAAAAAAAACACATGTTCCTCACATTTCTGTGGAAGAAAGTTCTGGAATCTGAGAGGAGCCACGAATTTCCTTCCACCCAGCGTTCCCCCAAGTCTCCCGATAAAAATGATACCTCACTTGTGTGGGTGGGCCAGGTGCCTGCAACAGAATAAGGCCCAAAACTTGTAGAGATAGAGGGGATAGCACAGCAAGTTTATAAGGACATATTCTTTTATACATCTTTAGACTGACTCTGCTTTGGGGACCCACATAAGTGAGGTGTCATTTTACTTGGGAGGCTGAGGGGAACACTGGGGAGTAGGAATGTTGTGCTGGAGTGGTGATCCTACGAAGAAAAATAAGGAAAATATGCTTTTTTAAGCACATTTTGAGGTTTACAGAGGAGTCTGGGTAAGAAAATGTTGGGGGATCCACGCAAGCCACACCTCCCTGGACTCCTTGGGGTGTCTAGTTTTATAAAATGTCTGGGTTTGGCAGGTTTCCCTAGATGAAGGCCGCACACAGGACCAAAAACCTAGGTGCCCTCTCCCCCCCAAACACAGGTAGTTTTGTAATATATCGTTTTGATGTGCCCACATACGTCCGTGATGTGCCAAATACTAAAATTTTGAAAAGAAACACAGTTAGGTTATGTGAAAAAGACCCCTCACCCACCAACCAAGTTGGTGGCATGCTTCATCATCGGGGTCCCACCTGAGGCACCTAGCGTGTCACAGGTGTGCTGCGACGCCTGATTACAGCGGAGCAGGTTTTGTCATTTTTACCACACATACTGGTTGGATTTGGCACGAGGGTGAGTGATGGTTCAGTGGATCAAATTTTACTAACAAGAGCTTTCACAAAAATGAAATGCACTGTTAGTAACTGAAAGGCAAAAAACTGAACCAATGACTCACAGCTCGTGAGCTGTAAAGCCGCGACAAGGCACCAGCCGCTTTACAGTCCATTCACACAACTTTCATACATGACACACACAAGGCCATTCACACCGCCAGCCACGGGCCCAGCACATTACAACACTCACATCGACAGACAGCGCCACTCAAGGGCCCATCACTTACATACGCCCACATGCCTGATACAACAATCACACCAGCTGATGGGAGTGTGTGGACTGGTGTTTGGCTGGCAGTGTGTTGCAGTAGCCAACAGCAAGTCAATATGTACACTCTCAGCCAAGCCCCACTCCACCCACAATGGCATCATTTTTTTTTTTTTTTAACAGAGGAACCCCTAACTAAGTAGAAAGAATTACAAAACTACAAACACAAAAGCTCTAACTGAGAAAATGACAGAAATGCTAACCATGTAACTAAACACATGAAAATACAAAACAGACATGAGTTTACACTCATGGTTGTTCCCAGAAATTCTTCTGGGTGTGGTAATTCTTAAAACAAGCACCGACACACAGCCCAGGCTTTGAAGGACAATCTGGGCAGTACATTCGAGTCTCCCTCCGGATACCTCTTCGAAAACACACTCTACATTTCTTAGCTGGAAAGTCTTTTTTGGGTGTGGGAGGAATGTGCTCAGCAAAGTGGCGATCTTTCAATCTAGCCACATCCTCCACCACTGCTCCTCTAGGAACTCTGGCCTGTTCCACCACAATAAGGCTCTCTATCACTGACTCCTGAAATTTCACAAATGTCATCTTTGACTCTGGAGACCTATCCCTAAACACAATAAAAGCATTGAAGGTTGCTAAGTGGAAGAGGTGAAGTGCTAACTTCTTATACCAAACGTAAGACTTACGAATAGCAGTATAAGGTTCCAACCTCTGGTCAACTCTATCTACACCTCCCATGTGCTTATTATAATCTAAAATGCACACAGGTTTGCGCACTTCAGCAACCTGGCCCCAAACAGTCACAGGGGAAGTACTCTCATCATGGATGGTACTTAGCATGTAGACATCCCTCTTGTCTGAAAATTTCAAAGCTAGCAGCTCCTCGTTCCGCAAGGCACAGCACTGTCCTCTCTCAAGTTTTTTACAGACAAGCTCCCTTGGATAGCCTTTCCGGTTAGAACGGAATGTGCCACAAGCAACTGTGTCCACTCTAAACAATTCCTTGAACAATTGCACACCAGTGTAGAAGTTATCTACATACAAATGGTGACCTTTGTTGAACAGTCGTCTACCAAGATCCCACACAATTTTCTCAGTAACTCCAAAAGTGGGAGGACAACCAGGGGGGTCAATATTGGAATCCTTACCAGTGTACACACGGAAACTATACACATATCCTGTCCTACTTTCAGACAGCATATACAATTTAATTCCATATCGTGCCCTTTTGCTAGGAATGTACTGCCTAAAAACCAAACGACCCTTGTACAATTTAATTCCATATCGTGCCCTTTTGCTAGGAATGTACTGCCTAAAAACCAAACGACCCTTGAAGAGGACCAAAGACTCGTCCACACTTAACTCTTTGCCTGGAACATAGACCTCCGAAAACCGATCTACAAAATGATCAAGGACAGGCCTAATCTTAAAAAGACGGTCAGAATCTGGGTGATCTCGTGGCAAGGCTAAAGCATTGTCAACAAAATGCAGCATCCTAAGAAGAAGCAAATACCGATTACGACTCATGGTCGCTGGAAATATAGCTGTTGCCATCAAGGGACTTGTAGACCAATAAGAAGCCAGTGACGGCTTCCTTATCAACCCCATCAAAAAAGTCAAACCCAAAAACTTTTTTAACTCCTCCAAATTTGTGGGAATCCACTGGGCAGCTCTAGAGTGTGGCCTAAGTCTAGCAGCGTTGTCCCTCAAATGCTGCTCCGCATACAAATTAGTCTGCTCAACAATCTCTTCCAAAAACACATCATCCATGAATAACTCAAAGAAATTGATAGGCATAAAGTTCTCTGTATTGGCGTTACACCCCGGGAGACCAGTAAAGGCAGGCAACTCTGGCTGCTCCATGTTTGGGGCAACCCAGACATCAGGTCTTATAACGGGAAACCTTTCAGCCCCAGGTTGCTGCACTATTGGCACATCAATGTCCTCCTCTAAAACAGGCCCTTCATCTGCACTGAGTGTGGCTTCATCATCAGAAGATTCCCCTCCAAGAGAAACATCACTGCCAGAATCTCTGACTTCCTCCTTTGCCTCAGATGCAGAGTCCGTCTCATAGTCATGATCAGACTGTGACTCAAAAAGCATACCAACCACCTGCTGAGCGGTCATCCTGCGGCTAGCCATGATCTCTCCTGCTAAAATTAACTGGACAAATTCACCACCAACAACCAGCACTGTGTAAGACAAGTAACAAAGTGTAGCTTTGTTAGTAAGAGTTATAAACTCAAAAACTATACCGCTCACTTGCCTGAAAATGCTTGATTCACCAGCTACTACACAGCAATCACCAATGATATCCCACTAAAAATAAAGAAAGAAAGGCAAATTAGAAATAAGACAAAACAAATATCATTGTGCACAAACCTAAGGACAATTTCACACACAATCCTGCATTTAGTACACCCCCTACAAACATGTCATTCATGCATGGCAACAATACTCCTTTGGAGAAAATTGTTTTTACTTACCTAAAACATGCAACTGTGCAAACTGCAGGTCAACCACCGCCAAAACCGCAAGGAGCCACAGCAAATAAAGCAAAAACTTTGAACTAGAACAAAAAGGAGGAAAACATTTTTTATCACAAATGCAAAGACTTCTTCAGTTGACAAACACCCCACCATCAAACATTTAGAAATTGGTGCCTAAGTGGATTCTGCCATAGGGGCAGATGGGCCTACTAATAAAATAGGCCTGTCTACCCCAAGGAAGCCAGAAAATACCTTTAGTAGTGTGTCCCCATGGAGAGCGACCCTTGCCAAAGGGGACAGCCCTCAAAAAAAAAAAAAAAAAAAAACACACACAACACTATCCCTGGTGCCTAAGTGGCTTCTACCCCCCTTGGGGGCAGGTGGGCCTAACAAAATAGGCCCATCTGCCCCCAGGGGGTGTAGAAATGGGCAACAGGTCAATGCCCCCCTTGGGGGGGGGCGCCCCGTGACCAAGGGGACGCCCCCCACAAAAATAAACAAATACAAAAAATCCCTGCCGTTCTAGTGGTTTCTGCCCCACTTGGGGGCAGACCAGCCTAAAAATAATAGGCTGATCTGTCTCCAAGGGGTGCAGAAATGGCCTGGGTACATGTGCCCCCAAAGTGGGGGGCGACCCTTGCCCAAGGCCCCCCCCATCCACTAACACACACACACACACACACTATCCCTGGTGTCTAAGTGGCTTCTGCCCCCCTTGGGGGCAGGTGGGCCTAAGAAAATAGGCCCATCTGCCCCCAGGGGGTGTAGAAATGGGCAACAGGTCAATGCCCCCCTTGGGGGGGGGCGCCCCGTGACCAAGGGGACGCCCCCCCCACAAAAATAAACAAATAAAAAAAATCCCTGGCGTTCTAGTGGTTTCTGCCCCCCTTGGGGGCAGACCAGCCTAAAAATAATAGGCTGATCTGTCTCCAAGGGGTGCAGAAATGGCCTGGGTACATGTGCCCCCAAAGTGGGGGGCGACCCTTGCCCAAGGCCCCCCCCATCCACTAACACACACACACACACACACACTATCCCTGGTGTCTAAGTGGCTTCTGCCCCCCTTGGGGGCAGGTGGGCCTAAGAAAATAGGCCCATCTGCCCCCAGGGGGTGTAGAAATGGGCAACAGGTCAATGCCCCCCTTGGGGGGGCGCCCCGTGACCAAGGGGACGCCCCCCCAAAAAAATAAACAAATTAAAAAAATCCCTGGCGTTCTAGTAGTTTCTGCCCCCCTTGGGGGCAGACCAGCCTAAAAATAATAGGCTGATCTGTCTCCAAGGGGTGCAGAAATGGCCTGGGTACATGTGCCCCCAAAGTGGGGGGCGACCCTTGCCCCAGGCCCCCCCCATCCACTAACACACACACACACACACACACTATCCCTGGTGTCTAAGTGGCTTCTGCCCCCCTTGGGGGCAGGTGGGCCTAACAAAATAGAGATGCTCAACTCCAGACCAGCGGAACATGGTAATGTGGCAGGATGAGTGGAGGCTCAGTGGTTTGGCTTCAGCCACAGCCGCCCTGGCGGTCTTCAGACCGCTAGGGTCATGATGAGGGCCAATGTATTGTATTATCTAGCTTTAGCAGACTAAACATGGAAAATTAATACAACATGGTACAACAAAGACAATTATAATCATACTAGGGAAAGTGATGGTGCACATATTAGAAATTTTGTTAAAAAACAATATTATTGTAATTACAAAGCAAAATCACCCAAATACCACTGTTGTGTAGCCATGCACATTATTTTAACACACTAGGCCGCTGTGCACTTTAACCTAGATATCTTTTATTCGGCTTCGCATTGTTATTCTTACAATAACCATTTTTACGGTCTTGTTTTATTTTTCATCTATCAAACTGTTTTGCTTAGCGCAGCACTGTGTTCTCAAACAA
This sequence comes from Pleurodeles waltl, assembly GCF_031143425.1. Classification (NCBI taxonomy): domain Eukaryota; kingdom Metazoa; phylum Chordata; class Amphibia; order Caudata; family Salamandridae; genus Pleurodeles; species Pleurodeles waltl. The sequence continues at coordinate 425,906,195 of NC_090445.1, read as the reverse complement.
GACATTCTTGATCACCCTGTGCTTCATTCAAGGCTACAGTTTGGTACATTGCCGGTGAACGTGGTAGAAGTTTAGTCTCCAACATTCGTAGAAAATACACATCCTTACGTAGGGACATTTTCTTAGAACATTAGCTACGTTATTATAAAAAGACTTCCTAGTCCAATTATACGTTAAGAGGGAGATTCCAGCCAGGGAACCACGACTGTATGCTGACTGCTGAATGCTTCGCTGCAGATGCTAACACAGACAACATGCCTTTGCTCAGGTATGTGGGTTGATGTCTCTCCGGGAACCTGAAAGGCAGAATTAGAGCTTAACATGCTGTTCTCAAATTACGATTTAGATAGGAAATAATGCATCGATCTTAGTGACAATATGATAGCGTTATTCTTATGCTTCACTCTTCTCGTCACCATTTTAATACTGTTATGTTGTGTTGTCCGGGTTATTGCAGCTCACGCTTTGCTATCTAAGATGCAGTTGTTTTATTAAACCAATCATTAAAACATATACTGCTTCTGTTTGTCATTTAGAAATGAGACTAAATTGTAAATGAGAGAACCGGATGTGACCTGAGTGACCACGACTTCCCTGAGAAGCCTAATATGTCATGCTCTCGGCTGCCCAATCATTCCTATCCCCTGGTAGAGATGAGGCACTGCTAGTTAGCCGGAGCAAAACCCAGATTTAGAGCAACAGGTGTCACCCACAGTGGGTTAGTGTCAAAGTCACCAGATCATCGGGGTCTGCGCACGTTCCCAACTTGTCCACCACAAGACAGCTCCAATACTCTGATTAGAATGTCACAGAGTCTAAGAGAGTCCAAGTGGGGAAAAGGGGATTAGGTAGGGAACAGCTGGGAAGGAGACCTGTAGGAAACAAAAGGTTAAACACACACAGCAATCAAGATTATGTCACATTCAACTTTTACTAGACTATGATACTATAACCATGGATAACTTAAGCATGGACTAAATAACTAGGCCTCAAGATATCTGGTTACCTTGGAAGAAATTAAGAATGATTAATACAACTTCTCAATGAATCTCTTAATGAAACGTTACACATTGACTAGAAACATGAGCACCCTCTAGAATTATGTCTTCAGAATCAAACATAGGCCCTCATTACAACCTGGCGGACGGTGTTAAAGCGGCGGTAAGACCGCCAACAGGCCGGGCGGTAAAAAATTTGGAATTACGACCGTGGCAGAAACCGCCAACAAAGACAGCCACTTTAACACTCCGACCGCCGACCGCCATGGCGGTACAAACAAACAGCTTGGCGGTCACCGCCAACAGACAGGCGGAGGACAATGTATCGCCCACAGCATTATGACAGGCCAATCTGCCACCTTTTCCGGGACGGATTCACTGCGGATAAAAACACGGCGGAAACAGGAATTTCGAAGGGAAAACGCTCACCTCTACACACTCCACGAGGAACGAGGACACCACGGACCCAGAACTCCAAATTCTACCTGCAATAGTCTTCCTGCTCCTCTACCAGGAGCACGAACGCCAGCAGCAAAGACGACGGTGAGTACTGCACCTACGACACAGGGGAGGGGGAGGCAAAATACAGGGACACACACACGCAACACCCCCACTCCCACCCTCACCCACTACAACACACACACTAATACATATCTATACAATATAGTTACTCCCCCCAACCCCTCCCGGAAGAATGCAAAGACAAAAGGAAATGAGTATAACCATTGTAATATATTAAAATGCAGTACGCAAATATATACATATATACACTATTAACAAAATATACACCAAGAATAGTAGTCCAGGTATTGCACCATTTATAGTCCGTGGACCACTGGGCCCAAAATGCATGGGCAAGGTTCACACTCGATACCAGATCAAAACAGAGAGAACACCGCAGGGGCATCAGATAGAAATACAACTGGCACCTCAGGGGGAAGGGAAGGGGGGCACCTCAGCCGGATGAGTGCACGACGCCAGATCCACGAGGGGGCTCAATGCCCACTGTTCAATCCTGGGGAGTGCAAAGCCACAGTCTCTCAAGTCTCTACAGTGGGTGGCTTGCCCACTGTTCAATCCTGGGGAGTGCAAAGCCACAGTCTCTCAAGTCTCTACAGTGGGTGGCTTGCCCACTGTTCAATCCTGGGGAGTGCAAAGCCACAGTCTCTCAAGTCTCTACAGTGGGTGGCTTGCCCACTGCCATATCCTGGGGAGTGCAAAGCCACAGTCTCTCAAGTGGATAACAGTCTCCACTGGTTCTGGAGGGGGACTGGTGCCCAGAGTGCTTCATCCTGTGAAGGACAGAGGTAGTGGATGCATGTCTCCACTGGTTCTGGAGGGGGGACTGGTGCCCAGAGTGCTTCGTCCTGTGAAGGACAGAGGTAGTGGATGCATGTCTCCACTGGTTCTGGAGGAGGACTGGTGCCCAGAGTGCATCACTCACCCCGTGACGGTCCCAGTTGCGTCAGTGCCCCTAGCGGTGCTTGATTTGGCGGTGCCCTGTTCAGCGGTGCTTGATTTGGCGGTGCCCTGTTCAGCGGTGCTTGAGTTGGCGGTGCCCTGTTCAGCGGTGCTTGAGTTGGCAGTGCCCTGTTCAGCGGTGCTTGAGTTGGCGGTGCTTGATTTGTTCAGCGGTGCTTGAGTTGGCGGTGCCCTGTTCAGCAGTGCTTGAGTTGGCGGTCGTTCATGGCCCAGCGGGTCTTGTGCTGGCGGTCCTTCCTGGCCCAGCGGGTCTTGTGCTGGCAGTCCTTCATGGCCCAGCTGGGCTGGGGCTGGCGGTCCTTCATGGCCCAGCTGGGCTGGGGCTGGCGGGGCCCTCCTGGGCAGCTGGGCTGGGGCCGGCGGGGCCCTCCTGGGCAGCTGGGCTGGGGCTGGCAGGGCCCTCCTGGCCAGCTGGGCTGGGGCTGGCGTGCCCTCCTGGGCAGCTGGGCTGGGGCTGGCGGGGCCCTCCTGGGCAGCGGGATGATGGCGGTCTTCTCCGCCGTGTTGCTCTTCCCAGACTTGCCGGGTTTCTTGTGCCCCTTCCCCACCTTGGGAGGCGTCACAGCTGAGTCCACACTCCCACCGGGACCCCTGGGAGCGGCTTGGGTGATGGAGTCTTCCCCCTCTCCTGACGGGCACTGGCCAACTTCTGATGCTTCACAGGGGGGGGACTGGCTGTGCTGTGGCTCCGTGCCACACTGGCTGTCGTGGTGGCCGGTGCACTCCACATACCTGTGACTACAGGCACCACTGGTCCCGGAGATGTTGTGGCTGAGGTGCTAGTTCGGGACCTATGAGATGGACGGGGTGGGGGAGGTGTGGGAAAAAGGTCAAGGCTGGACAGGAAAAGTTTTTTGGACACACTGGGACGGGTAGCTGAAGGGGGTTTGGGAGTGGAGGAAGAGCTGGTGGTAGTAGGAGGTGTACGTTTGGTGACTTTGGGTGCAGGTGCATGCGCTGGAGGCTGTCGTGAGGTGGATGGCTGTTGGGTCGGTGTGTGTCTGCATTTGTGTATCTTGGGAGGGGGCGTCACAGACACAGGGGACGTGTGAATGGTAGTGGGGTGGTTACTGCACGTGAGCAGGGTGTGCTGGTGGGTGTGCTGGTGAGGGACGTAGTGGCTATAGAGGTAGTGCATGCAGGTGTGTGTGTAGACGAGACTGGGAGGGAGGAGGGAGACGAGGAGGAGGGGGACACAGTGGAGGCAGTGGATGTTGGTGTGTCTGCATGTGTGTGATGCTTACATGAGTGCCTGTGGGATGTGTGGTGCCTATGTTTGCCTGAGCTGCCCTTGTGTGTTGAGGTGTGTGCAGGCTGTTCTGATGGTGTGCTTGGGATAGGCTGGGGTACAGGGGATTGGGTCTGGGTGGAGGAAGTTGGAGGGGGGAGGCTAGACACAGGGACAATGGCTGCCATCAGTGCAGAGGCCAGAGATTGCAGGGCTCGATGATGGGCAGCCTGACCAGAATGAATGCCCTCCAGGAATGCATTTGTGTGTTGCAACTCCCTTTCTACACCCTGGATGGCATTCACAATGGTAGATGCCCAACAGTGAGTGACCTGAGGAGGTCAATGGCCTCCTCACTGAGGGCAGCAGGGGTGACAGGGGCAGGGGCTGAGGTGCCTGGGGTGAAGGTGATGCCCACCCTCCTGGGTGAGCGGGCACGGGGCGAAGGCTGAGGGGCTGCTGGGAGGGCGGTGCTGGTAGGGGGGGTGGCGGCTGTACCTGTAGATGTGGGGGGCACAGATGGTGCCGCCACCACAAGGGAGCTCCCATCGGAGGACGAGTCCGTGTCGCTGTTTGCTGATCCGGTCATCGATGTGAAGCTCCCCTCGCCCTCCGTCCCACTGGTGTATTCTGTGTCCGTGGTGTGGCCCTCCATGGCCATGTGGGACGCAGACCCCTCGTGCTCCGGTGCCACTGTACCTCCGCCTGATGATGCTGATGCACAACAGAACAGGGAGACCACAAAAAAGGGGTGGGGAAACAGAAGAAAGACAGGTTGAGTGCATGGATTACCGCTACCGTTGGCGGACAATACAGACACAGCAGCCCACTGCACTACGCCGTGCTCTCGGCCTCTACAGATGCAATTCCTAGGATATGGCCTACATGGCTATGAGTGTCATCTACCCATATAGATGACACAGGGGCATGTATACCTATACTTGGCACACTACAGAGGTGGGGTGGAGTGGCACATGACCTGGATTCCGGAGGGGCCTAGCCTACGGAACTCGCCCTGGCCTAGGGAAACCCACAGCCCTCCTCCCCACCCAGACACCTCCACAGCGCGCAAAATCATGAGAATGTGAGTGTACTCACCCCCTTGTATCTGCTGTGATGCCCTCATGCGCCCATCCAACTCATGGTAGGCCACCGCCAGGATACGGAACATCAGGGGGGTCATGGTGCGACGGGCACCCCTCCCACGTTGGGAGGCCACCCCCAGCTGAGCCTCCGCCGTCTTCTTGCTCCAGCGGCGAATGTCCTCCCATCCTTTACGGCAGTGGGTGCTCCGTCTCTAGTGGACCCCCAGGGCCCGGACGTCCTTGGCGATGGCACGCCAAATATCCTTCTTCTGGTGGGCGCTGACCTACATGACATGTACAGGGGAAGAAGAGAAGTCATTAGCAACAGCACCGTCGAAGTGAGTGGCCCAGATCCCTGCCCTTGCCATGTGGCACATGCAATCACACTTCTACATGCTCGCAGGACTCTGCCCCCTTCCTACTGACATCCAGCCCTCTCCACCCAGGCAGAGCCCATTCAGCGTGCTCCCTGTGTACTTACCTGTTGGTCTGGAGGACCGTAGAGTAGCGTGTACTGGGGGAGGACCCCGTCCACGAGCTTCTCCAACTCCTGTGAAGGAAGGGGCCCTTTCCCCAGACGCACGAGCCATTGTCTCTTCCAGACCGAGGTCACAGCAGCACTTGCAGTGTAGGTCCTCTCCTGTCGAAGATCAGGTATCAAGTGATTGAACAGATAGAAAATGGCGGTCACGTCCGCGGCGGTGCGTATCATCACCGCCGGCGCACTTCGTCATTGGCTCCTGGGACCCATAGGGTCCAATGTTAACCAATGCAGCATTGCGCCGTGGTCTTTGACCGCCTACCGTGATGGTGTACAACGCCAGCGCAGTTACCTCACATCCCATTGTCCCACTTTAGAGTTCAGGCAGCCGCCATTTCAGGGGCCCACATGGCTTCATTTACAACTGCGTCACACATACCTAGGCCTACACTCAACTCACATACAGGAAGGATATTGTATTTAGTGTCGTGTCCTGGGTAGCTGTGGGTACATACCTCAGGATTTGTTGACTCTATGGTCGCTGTTGTCCTTCCTAGGCACTGTCAGCTGGGACATGTGAGGAGATGGCGGAATCCTCTGGTGTACCGACCGCTGGTGGACCTGTTAACAATGGAGGCGCGACATTTAATCATCACCTACAGGTTTGACCGTGCCACAATCCAGGAACTGTGTACCCAGTTGGAGCCAGACCTGATGTCACCAATCCGCCATCCCACAGGAATCCCCTCTCAAGTGCAGGTGCTATCAGTGCTCCATTTCCTAGCAAGTGGGTAATTTCAGACACCAGTGGCCATGGCATCAGGGATGTCCCAGCCTATGTTTTCCAACGTGTTGTCCAGAGTGTAGTCTGCCCTGCTTCAACACGTGAGGAGCTACATCGTTTTCCCTCAGGTGGAGGATTTGGCGACAGTTAAAGGTGACTTCTATGCCCTGGGACATATCCCTAACATCATAGTGGCTCTGGTCCCCCCACAGGAGTGAACAGGTGTACAGGAACCGGAAGAGTTATCATTCGATGAATGTACAGATGGTATGTTTGGCAGACCAGTTAATGCTATGTTCCCTGGCTCAGTGCATGACGCCTACATCCTGCGGAATAGCAGCATCCCTTATGAGATGGGTCAACTCCAGAGGCACCGTGTGTCGCTATTAGGGGACTCTGGTTATCCCAACCTGTCATGGCTATTGACCCCAGTGAGGAATCCGAGGACCAGGGCAGAGGAATGCTACAATGTGGCCCATGGGCGGACTAGGAGGGTGATCGAACGCACCTTCGGCCTCCTGAAGGCCAGGTTCAGGTGCCTCCATATGACAGGTGGTTCCCTATTCTACTCACCAAGGAAGGTGTGCCAGATCATCATCGCCTGCTTGATGCTTCACAATCTTGCTTTGCAACGCCAGGTGCCTTTTCTGCAAGAGGATGGTCCAGATGACGGTGTTGTGGCAGCTGTGGAGACTGTGGACAGTGATGAGGAGGAAGCAGAGGAAGAAGACATTGATAACAGAGACTCTGTCATACAGCAATATTTCCAGTGACACACAGATGAGAACAATTATTTTACTAATACATTCACTTTCACACTTCTACCTCTATCCTGTCTGTCAATTTGAAGTAGTATCTGCTAACTGAGTGATACATTTCCATTACGGTTTCAAACGTGTGTCATCTGCTTGCATCCTTCATGGACTTGTGATGTGTGACATAGGTATGTTGACATTACTATTGAGAACGGATTTTGTCACTGTCATATCTAATACACATTTTCAAAATCACAGACTGACTCCAGATTGTTTTGTGGTTCAAGGGTGTTTATTGAAGTGCTAATTATTGGAGGGGGTGGCAAAATGGTGATGGGTGATGGTGGAGGAATGTCCATGGCAGAGTCCAGTCTATAAGTCTCACAGGTGCATTGCCCATATGGGCATAGGAAGTGGAGCTGGGGCAGTTCCAATCTGGACAGGGTAACAAAGTGGGACAGTGGGAGGACAATCAGGGTGGTCTCATTTCCTGGCGGGGGTCTTGCCATCTTGCTCTGTCCTGTTCCTGGATCTCAGGGACCGCTTGCGGGGTGGTTCTCTGTCTGCAGGTGGTGGGGTGCTGGTGTGGTGGTCCTGTGGCGGGGCGTCCTGTCCATTAGCGCCGGCGGATGTGGTGGGCAGTTCATCGTCCATGCTAGTGTCAGGGGCCCCTTGGAGTGCCACGGTGTCCCTCATGGTCTTTTGTATGTCCTTCAGCACCCCTACGATGGTGGCCAGGGCGGTGCTGATGGTTGTGAGCTCCTCCCTGAACCCCAAATACTGTTCGTCCTGCATACGCTGGGTCTCCTGAAACTTGGCCAGGACCGTAGCCATCGTCTCCTGGGAGTGGTGGTATGCTCCCATGATGGAGGAGAGGGCCTCGTGGAGAGTGGGTTCCCTTGGCCTGTCCGCCCCCTATCGCACGGCAGCCCTCCCAGTTCCCCAGTGTTCCTGTGCCTCCGTCCCCTGGACCGTGTGCCCACTACCACTGCCCCCAGGTCCCTGTTGTTGTTGGGGTGGTGGGTTATCCTGGGTTCCCTGTAGTGGTGGACACACAGCTGACTGACGTGTCCTGGGTACGGAGGTATGGGCCCGCTGGGTGGGTGCTGTGCTGGTGTTACCAGAGGGTGGAAGGTCAGTGTTGGCCTGTGCCTGTGCGAGGGGAACTGACTGTCCCGAGGCCCACGATGGTCCGGGCTGGTCATCTGGATCCAGTTGGACAGAGCTGCTGTCATCACTGTGGGCCTCTTCTGGGGGTGGAGTGGACATGTCTGGACCCTCCTGTGTGGTGACGTTACGTAGTGGTCCTGCAGGGGTATAAAAGCATGATTTTTGCATGTGTGTGTGTCATGGTGTGCAATGGGTGGGTGTGCGTGTACCCCAGTGCAAGCATTCCTGTGTGGGGGCTTGTGTGATGATGGTTGGGAGGTGTTATGAGTATGTGCAGTGGGCATGCTTTAGTGATGGGTGTCATGCAGGGCTTGGTGTTGGGATGGGTGGTTTGTGTTATAAGTACATTAGTGAGGAGTTGGAGTGATAGGGGAGAGGGTGAGGGTGGGGGTGTGTGATAGCATGCAGGTAGGGTGGGGGATATGATAGTTAAGATTTGATTTACCAGTGTCCATTCCCCCACTGACTCCTCCAAGGCCCTCAGGATGCATAATGGTCAAGACCTGCTCCTCCCATGTTGTTAGTTGTGGGGGAGGAGGTGGGGGTCCGCCGCCAGTCCGCTGAATCGCGATGTTGTGCCTGGAGACCACTGAACGCACCTTCCCCCGTAGGTCGTTCCACCTCTTCCTGATGTCCTCCCGATTTCTTGGGTGCTGTCCCACTGCGTTTACCCTGTCGACGATTCTTTGCCATAGCTCCATCTTCCTGGCTATGGAGGTGTGTTGCACCTGTGATCCAAATAGCTGTGGCTCTACCCGTACGATTTCCTCCACCATGACCCTGAGCTCCTCCTCGGAAAACCTGGGGTGTCTTTGGCGTGCCATAGGGTGGTGTAGGTGATGTGTGGGGTGGTGTATGTGGTGATGAGTGTGGTGATGTGTTGTGGTGTGTGGAATTTTGTGCGTGGATGTGTGGGTGATGGTGTTTTGTGCCTCTGTGTGGTGGTGTTCTCTATTGCTGTGCTCTCTCTCTGTCGCCTTCATCTCTAATTTTTGGTCGTAGGGGTTTGTATGGTGATGTGGGTGTGTGTTTTATATTGTGTTGGGTGTGTGGGAGTGTTGTTTGTATGTGTATCATGTGTGTGTATTTTGAATTGTCAAATGTGGTGGTGTTTTGGAGATGTGTGTGTATTTTGAGCGCGGCGGTGTGTACCGCCAATGGAATACCGCGGTTGAAAGACCGCCGCGTGGGTTCGTGGGTTGTAATAGCATGGGTGTGTTTCTGTTGGCGTGACGGTGTCGGTTTTGTTTTCGCCAGTTTATCACTGACCTTTGGTGTGGCGGACTTGTGTGGGTGTCTGAATTTCAGCGGATTCCGAGATGTGGGTCATAATAGCTGTGGAAATGCCATGAAATGGTAGCGCACAATGAATAACATGGATTAAGCACAATAAATGAATCGCGCGTCTTGCCGATTCGAATGCTACCTTGTAAATGCCATGAAATGGTAGCGCACAATGAATAATATGGATTAAGCACAAGAAATGAATTGTGCGTCTTGCCAATTCGAATGCTACCTTGGAAATGCCATGAAATGGTAGCGCACAATGAATATCACGAGTTAAGCACAAGAAATGAATTGCGCGTCTTGCCGATTCGAATGTCAGCATACAAATGCCAGAAAAAGCCAAGCGCACCTTCACACGCACAAGGTAAAATCTTTTATCATGAAAATTAGGCTCAAGAGCTCGAAAGCCTTTGAGAACGGGATCGGGGGCCCAGCCCGACCTCCGTCTTACCGCCCTGATCAAGAATCACCAAAAAAGTGAAGGGCAAGGCCTGGAAGATCAAAGTAGGCCCCCGGAACAGGAGCTCAGGAAGTTGCTGCTGATCTGCACCGGGACCTCTGAATAGTGAGCACGTGGAGCAAGGCTGGCTCCCTTATATAGAGTCTTGGCCCAGCCCACAAACCACACCCAGTCATGCTGCAGAGGAAGCTTCTAGAAGGCCCTGGAAAGGGACCACACCCTGCCACACTCTGAAAGCCTGCAGCAATACATTGCAAATTAACAGTATTTATAAGCACCTTGAATATACGTCTTCAGGATTAAATTCTGCAATGCAAAAGGTTCAAAAACAGCACATCAGCATAATGCATGAATTACGTTATCTTGGAAGTGCTGGGTTTTTGCATTCCAGTCACCCATAGAGGGCGCACTGCCCTGATGTTGACAGTTAGACTCAGTCTCCCACACCATGGACGATCTTGCTGCCCAAAATCCAGTAGTCTCATTAGAATAATGAGAGTCTACGCGACATGGCGCCGCCAACGTTTGATCAGGCTCTAATTTTCGGGTCCTCCGGAGTATCTCTGTCTCATTACATATTATGACACCTCGATACCGTATGCGGAGACATCCGTGGTGCTAAGGATTTCCACCACAGCTGTGTAGGTGATCCTACTACAGCTGGAGGTTGTTCAAGCTTGAACTTTAAAAGGAAAACCCAATTTGGTGTGCCTCCTCTGAGCACATAGTGTTACTATCATGGCAAATCCACAACAGGTACAAATAGCAGTTAATATGAGACAACCTCTAACTGCACATTTACTAGGGAATGGCCTAACGGCCCAGGGGGGTCCAGTCACATTTGTGGTAGACGCCCATGCAGCTTATAGAACAGAACTTTTTTACTCTTTGGTCACATTTCCAGCAGTTGATGGGAACACAAATACATTTCACCAATATACACCTGCAAATCTGCCTGGACAATACAGAGCATATGCATATTTAGAGATACCTCTATCTTATCAAGAACATAATAATTGGCCTGATGGCGCCCTACCCCACACAATATTACCAGTAAGGTTAGGTCCACTAAGTAATGACGGTCCTACCTGGCCTTTATTGGCCACTTATACACCACGTCCTGCGATTGCAAATTTAGCAGTAGCTGAGGTTCGTCGTTTATATATTGAATTAATAGTGATATATAGACGATTAGTACAATTTGTGATGCAAACACTAAATACAAACCCAGCACATCCACAAGCAGCAACGCCAGGTATAAATCCTGCGACTGTACATTCCATTATGGGTAAAGTGCCAGCCAAACGAGAGGAAACTCCGTTTTGGCTAGCACAGAAAATTAATACACTGGAAGCAGTATTTCCCCATACGGGACCTCAGGATAAACATAGAATATAAACAATGTGCTTGCCTTTTGGGATGGTCCCTACAGTAGAAAACTGTAATACTTGGGGCACGGTATTTGCCGCGCTCTATACAACCGCACACGGTACGCCGACACTTGCAAATTTACCAGAGGTGTTGAAACAAATTCAAGATGAATACGGGGCTGCCCCAGCCCTAGATTTGGGGATGCAATTGATGGGCAATTTTGCCACAGTAGCTTCAATCATTTTAAGTAACCTTAAAGGGGAAGCGGTCGCACTTGAAGTGCGCATGCGGCTTTGTGACGTTCCACAACAGGATCAGGAACGAGAGCTGCCTAAAATAATAGCAGAGACCTATTCAAGTATTGGTTCGAGATAGCTTATGGGCCAGACCACAAAAACCACAATTTCAGGGTAAATCGAACAAAGATACCGCCAAGCAAGCACCTGAGGGAAATAAGAAACACTGGGATAAAAAGCAACAAACTCCTAAGAAGGAGAGGGGAGAATCTCCGCGTATGGAGACCCCACAGAATAGCTATAATCTCAGAAACAGAGATAATATTAAAACGCCTGATAGATATCAATATACTGATACACGCCAATCTCGTTCCTTTCAGGACTCATCGGAAAAAAGAAATGAGAGAGGTGGGCGATCAGAGCGAAGAACAGAGTAAGTGAAACCCAGACAGGAATCACAACGCTCTTTGGAGGTTTCTGTTAAAAAGGAAGAGAAACCCGCCCAACAAAAACCACAATTCAAAAAGAAAAAAGTGGCAGCAGTCGCAGTCCGACATGCCACACAGGAAGAGGGTCCTCTTGAAGAACAAGAATTGGGCTCTAGCTGTCAACATCAGGGCAGTCCGCGGTCTACGGACGACCAGAATTTCAAGCTAACATAATTTATGCATTGTGCTGATATAATGTTGTTTAACCTTTTGCATTGCAGAGTTTAATCCTGAAGACTTATGTTCAGCATGCATATAAATACTGTTCACATGTAATGTAATGCTGCAGGCTTTCAGACTGTGTCAGGGTGTGGTCCCCTTCCACGGCCTTCTGGAAGCTTCCCTGCAGCATGCCTAGGTGTGGTTGGTGGGCTGGGCTAAGACTCTATAAAAAGGAGCCAGCCCAGCTCCACGTGCTCACTATTCAGAGGTCCCGGTGCAGAGCAGCAGCAACTTCCTTAGCTCCTGTTCCGGAGGCCTACTTGGATCTTCCAGGCCTCGCCCTTTCACTTCCCTTTGTGATTCTTGATCAGGGCGGTAAGCTGGAGGTCAGGCTGGGCCCCCGATCCCATTCTAGAAGGATTTTGAGTTCTTGGGCCTAATTGGCATGATAAAATCTTTTGACTCACTGTGCGTGTGAAAGTGCGCTTGATGTTTATTGGGCATTTTACATGCTGGCATTCGAATCGGCTAGACGCGCGATTCCTTACTCGTGCTTAATTCATGTTATTCATTGTGCGTTACCATTTCTAGGCATTCATATGGTGACATTCGAATCAGCAAGACGCGCGATTCGTTCCTCGTGTTTTAACCCTTGATATTCATTGTGCGTTACCATTTCTAGGCATTCATATGGTGACATTCGAATCGGCAAGACACGCGATTCGTTCCTCGTGCTTTAACCCTTGATATTCATTGTGCGTTACCATTTCTAGGCTTTAGCAGGCAGGTCGCTCCCCGCTCCGCCGCCCAGTGCCACCACCTCACCGTTCCGTTCCCTTTGTCTCCACTCCAGCTTCCCCAGCTGCTGCGTCCCCTGCGGCCCCTCCCATCTCCCCCCTCCACCTCACTGTTCCGTTCCCTTTGGCTCCACTCCAGCTTCCCCAGCTGCTGCATCCCCTGTGGCGCCTCCCGCCTCCCCCCTCACCGTTCCGTCCCCTTTGTCCCCACTCCAGCTTCCCCAGCCGCTGCGCCCCCTGCGGCACCTCCCGCCTCCCCCCTCCACCTCACCGCTCCGTTCCCTTTGTCTCCACTCCAGCTTCCCCAGCCAGTGCGTCCCCTACAGCCCCTCCCGCCTCCCACCTCCACCTCACCGTTCAGTTCCCTTTGGCTCCACTCCAGCTTCCCCAGCCGCTGCATCCCCTGCGGCGCCTCCCGCCTCCCCCCTCACCGTTCCGTTCCCTTTGTCCCCACTCCAGCTTCCCCAGCCGCTGCGCCCCCTGCGGCACCTCCCGCCTCCCCCCTCCACCTCACTGTTCCGTTCCCTTTGTCTCCACTCCAGCTTCCCCAGCCACTGCATCCCCTGCGGCCCCTCCTGCCTCCCCACTCCACCTCACCGTTCCATTCCCTTTGTGTCCACTCCAGCTTCCCCAGCCTCTGCCTCCCCTGTGACCCCTCCCCCCAGACTTCCCATTCGTCCAACCCTCCCTCCTCCCAGCTGCCACTTCCTCCCTCCCCCCCATTTATGGCAGCCGCGGCGCGGTAACGAGGAGCAACCCTTGACCCTGCTTTAGCAGGCAGGTCGCTACCCGCTCCGCCACCCAGCACCACCACCTCACTGTTCCGGTCCCTTTGTCTCCACTCCAGCTTCCCCAGCCGCTGCAGCCCCTGCGGCCCCTCCCGCATCCCCCCTCCACCTCACCGTTCCGTTCCCTTTGTCTCCACTCCAGCTTCCCCAGCCACTGCGTCCCCTGCGGCCCCTCCCGCCTCCCCCCTCCACCTCACCGTTCCGTTCCCTTTGTCTCCACTCCAGCTTCCCCAGCCGCTGCGTCCCCTACGGCCCCTTCCGCCTCCCCCCTCCACCTCACCGTTCCGTTCCCTTTGTCTCAACTCCAGCTTCCCCAGCCACTGCGTCCCCTGCGGCCCCTCCCCCCAGCCTTCCTATTCGTCCAACCCTCCCTCCTCCCAGCTGCCACTCCCTCCCTCCCCCCCATTTATGGCAGCCGCGGCGTGGTAACAAGGAGCAACCCTTGACCCTGCTTTAGCAGGCAGGTCGCTCCCCGCTCCGCCGCCCAGCGCCACCACCTCACTGTTCCGTTCCCTTTGTCTCCACTCCAGCTTCCCCAGCTGCTGCGTCCCCTGCGGCCCCTCCCGCCTCTCCCCTCCACCTCACCGTTCGGTTCCCTTTGTCTCCACTACAGCTTCCCCAGCAGCTGCGTCCCCTGCGGTCCCTCCCCCCAGCCTTCCCATTCATCCAACCCTCCCTCCTCCCAGCTGCCACTCCCTCCCTCCCCCCCATTTATGGCAGCCGCAGCGTGGTAACGAGGAGCAACCCTTGACCCTGCTTCAGCAGGCAGGTCGCTCCCCGCTCCGCCGCCCAGCGCCACCACTTCACCGTTCTCTTCCCTTTGTCTCCACTCCAGCTTCCCCAGCCGCTGCGCCCCCTGCGGCCCCTCCCACCTCCCCCCTCCATCTCACCGTTCCGTTCCCTTTGTCTCCACTCCAGCTTCCCCAGCCGCTGCGTCCCCTGCAGCCCCTCCCCCCCCAGCCTTCCCATTCGTCCAACCCTCCCTCCTCCCAGCTGCCACTCCCTCCCTACCCCCCATTTATGGCAGCCGCGGCGCGGACGCGGCGCGGACGCACCGCTGGTGCGCCAAAGGCAAGCCCGTGTGTGCCCGTCTGTGCCCGTCAGCGCAAAGACCTCACCCAGCGCCAGTCCCCCTGGCCCTCGCAGACAAGCCTACTCCCCCTCATCTTCCACTCACTCAACCCAGGCCTTCGCCCCACCTGCACCCTTTCCAGCCCCACACACACTCATGGCCCCTTCACTTGCCACACCTGTCATTTTTCCTGCTCCTCCTCCCCCACACCACACACCAACCACAGCGACCACCCCGACAACTCACACAACACCTCCAACGCAACACACACCTACTCTGCCCCCACCCCCACCCCCACCAACCAGCCCCGCAGCACACCACCCCACAACCAGAACACACCCCGCAACACCACCCTCATGCACCACACCAACACCACCCACCTCAAGCGCCTCAACTGCCTGCTCCTCAACACCCGCTCCCTTCACAAACATGCCATAGAACTCTGGGACCTCATCACATCACAATCACCCGACATCGCCTTCCTCACGGAAACCTGGACCAACCCCTCCTCAAAACCCGACATAGCCATCGCCACCTCCAAGGGATACAAACTCCAATGCAAAGACCGCCTCAACAGGCCAGGGGGTGGCATCGCCATCCTACACAGGGACATCATCAAAGTCACCACCAGCTCCCAAGACACTATTGACAACACAGAACACATGCACTTCTTAATCCACATTAACAACAACTCCACCCTCAGAGGTACACTAATCTACAGACCACCAGGGCCACGCCCCGCCTTCTGCGACACCATCGCCGACACCATCAGCTTGCACGCCCTCACCTCCACAGACTACATCCTCCTCGGTGATTTCAGCTTTCACTTGGAGAACCTACAAGACCACAACTCTACATCCCTCATAGACAAACTCACCAACCTCGGACTCAAACAACTGGTCACCGCACCCACCCACTCAGCAGGACACACGCTCGACGCAATTTTCACCTCAAGCCAACACATAGCCTACACCCACACCACCGAACTCGAACTCCTCTGGACTGACCACCACTGCGTCCACTTCTCCTTCGCCAAACCCCCCACACACCACCATCAACACACCACACCCTACCGCATGTGGGACAAGATCCCCACAGAACGCCTGAACTCCCAACTGGCTCACAACCCCCCCCACACCAACGACCCCAACACAGGAGCCCACAACCTCTCAAAATGGATCACCACCTGCGCAGACACACTAGCCCCCCTCAAAAAAAACATCGCCACCCGCAACATCAAGAACGCTCCATGGTTCACCCCCGAACTCCAAGACTTCAAGCGCAAATGCCGCCAGGCGGAGAAAATATGGCGACAAGAACCCTCTACAACCAACTTCTCCACCCCCAAAGCCACCATTCGCACCCATCACCAACTCATACGCACCGCCAAAAGAGACCACTACAAGACACGCCTTGACAACAACTCTCAAAACAGCAAAGAACTCTTCACCATCATTAATGAACTAGCCAAACCCAAAGCCAGCAACATAGACCCTTCACACACACACAGCCCCTATGTGACGCCCTTTCCAACCACTTCCACCACAAAATCCTGGACATCCACAACAGCTTCATACCACACACACCCACCACACACACCCCTCACTCACCCAACTCAACCCCCACTCATGATCCCCCCACCACACTCACCACCTGGGCCCCCACCACACACGAAGAAACCGAAAAAAACATGAAATCCATCTGCTCCGGATCCCCCTCCAACCCCTGCCCACATCGCATCTCCAACAAAGCCAGCCCAACCATCGCCCCCATACTCCGCGACATAATCAACTCCTCCTTCGACTCCGCCACCTACCCAGACCCCTGAAAGCACGCGGAAATCACTGCTCTCCTAAAAAAAAAACAAAGTCGACACAGCGATCCTCTCCAACTATCGCCCCATCTCCCTCCTCCCCTTCCCCGCCAAGGTCGCAGAGAAACTAGTCAACACCCGCCTACCCCACTACCTTGAAGAAAACAACACTCTTGACCCCTCACAATCCGGGTTCCGCAAGAACCAAAGCACGGAAACCGCCCTCATCGCATGCACTGACGACATTAGGACCAAAGTCGACAAAGGCGAGACCGTCGCACTCATCCTCCTAGACCTCTCCGCAGCCTTTGACACTGTCTGCCACCACACACTCCGCACACGCCTCCACAACATAGGAATTCACCACATAGCCTTAGACTGGCTCACCTCCTTCCTCACTGACCGGACACAGAGAGTCCGCCTCCCACCTTTCCACTCCACCACCACCAAGATCATCTGCGGAGTCCCCCAAGGGTCCTCTCTCAGCCCCACACTCTTCAACATTTACATGATCCCCCTAGCCAACATCCTCCGATCACAAGGAATCACTATCCTCTCCTACGCAGATGACACCCAACTCATCCTCTCCCTCACCCGCAACCCCACCACCGCCAAAACCAACCTACACGCAGCTCTCCTCGACACCGCCAACTGGATGACAACTCACCACCTCAAGCTTAACTCCAGCAAAACCGAGATCATCATCTTCGGCCCCAACAAAACCATATGGGACGACTCCTGGTGGCCCACTGCCCTAGGACCCGCACCCACCCCTGCAAACCACACACGCAACCTCAGCATCATCCTGGACCCCTCCCTCTCCATGACACAGCAAATCAATGCTCTTACCTCCTCCTGCTTCCTCACACTCCGCACTCTAAAAAAATCCTTCAAATGGATTCCCCCAGAGACCAGGAAGACAGTCACCCATGCACTCATCAGCAGCAGACTAGACTGCTGTAACGCCCTCTACGCCGGCACCACACTCAAACTCACACGCAAACTCCAGAGAATCCAGAACACAGCCGCGCGCCTTGTCCTTGGCCTCCCCCGCCACGAACAAATCTCACCACACCTCAAAACCCTTCACTGGCTCCCCATAAACAAGAGAATCACATTCAAGATCCTCATCCACGCAGACAAACCCCTCCACAACACCGGCCCTACATACCTCAACGAAAGAGTGAACTTTCAAACTCCCACCCGCAACCTCCGATCAGCCAACCTCGCCCTAGCCACAATCCCCGCATCCAACGCACCACCACAGGAGGCAGGTCCTTCTCCTACCTCACCCTCAAAACCTGGAACTCCCTCCCCACCAACCTCCACAAAACCAAAGACCTCCTGCTCTTCAGAAAGAACCTCAAAACATGGTTGTTCGGACAGTGACCCTCCTGCCCCCCCCAAGCCCCTTGAGACCCTCACGGGTGAGTAGCGCGCTTTATAATTTTTTTTGATTTGATTCATATGGTGACATTCGAATCGGCAAGACGCGTGATTTGTTCCTCGTGCTTTAACCCTTGATATTCATTGTGCGCTACCATTTCCTGACATTTACATTGTGGCATTTGAAACGGCGAGACGCGCGATTATGAAACTCATGTTGTTCATTGTGCGCTACCATTTCCTGGCATTTACATGGTGGCATTCGAATCGGCGAAACGCGCGATTCACTTCTCGTGTGTAACTCATGCTGTTCATTGTGCGCTACCATTTTCTGGCATTCACATGGTGGCATTCGTATCAGCGAGACGCGCGATTCATTTCTCGTGTGTAATTCATGCTGTTCATTGTACGCTACCATTTCCTGGCATTTACATGGTGGCATTCAAATCGGCGAGACGCACGATTTCACTCTCGTGTGTAATTCATGTTATTCATTGTGCGTTATCTTTTTCTGTCATTTTTATGGTGACATTCGAATCGGCAGGAAGCGCGATTCTTTTCTTGTGTTTAATATCACGGTGTTCATAATGAGCTACCTCTTCATGGCATTATGAGGTGGCTTTCTAGTCAGCAAGACGCGTGATTTATTTCTCAAGTCTAAACTTATGTTATTCATGGTGCACAATCATTCTATGGTATTTACAACCTTTGTGAAAGTATACAATGTGCAAAATTCATGTTTCCGACAATTTTGAGAAAACAAAATGCTAGAGTTCTAGATGTGATGTAGTATGTATATAATAAGTTCCTCAAATCCGATTCATATGATGTTTTAGAAATGATGCAGATGTTTTTTCCTGATCCTCATGCAAAAGATAATGTTTGAATCTGAACATTGCATTTAACCATTCCTTGATTTCCTCTCAGGTATCCAGTAATCTTGAAGCCTAGTTATTTAAGTCCATTCTTAGGATGTCTATAATTTCAGAACGACTTAGAGTTATAATCTAGTACTGATTAATATGATATAATCTTGATATTGTGTGTTTTAACCTTTTGCTTCCTACAGGTCTCCTTCCCAGCTGTTCCCTTCCTAATCCCCTTTTCCCCATTTGGACTCTCTTAGACTCTGTGAAAATTCTAATCAGAGTATTGGAGCTGTCTTGTGGTGGAAGTGTTGGGAACGTGCACAGACCCGAGGATCTGGTGACTCTGACAGAATAGTGAGCCCACAAATTATTATCCTCCTGGTTTGTGTATGTTCTCAGCATGGCCACACTGGACGAGCTAGCCAAGGCTATCACTCAGCTCCAAGCCGAGGTGGTATCATCAAAAGATTTGGCAACTAGCCTAACTGAGAGAGTGAGTCAGTTACAGGATAAGGTAGAGAAGAAGGAACAACTTCCCACAGGTGTGTCTTGGCTAGGTCCTTCTTCTTAAACTTCTGGAGGTAATCCGACAAACATTTCCCTCAATGACCCTTCAGCCATTCCTTTAACTTCCCCCCCGAACGTTTCTCAGGCGACCCCTTGAAAGTGCAATCTTTCCTGGTTCAAGTGGAACTACACTTTACCTGCAGACCACACTTTCCCTGATGCCCAGTCCAAAGTAGCTTTCTTGTTATCATATCTGACTGGAGATGCAGCTACCTGGGCTATTCCTCTTGTGCGTAAAGACAGTCCCCTGTTGTCCAACTGGAGAAATTTTGTTCACGAGTTTGAACGAGTTTTTGATCGTAGAACCGTAACATTGTCGGCAGATCGTGAATTATTAGACTTGCGACAAGGGAATCAGGACTTAGGGGGTCATTCTGACCCTGGCGGTAAAAAACGCCAGGGCCAACGACCGTGGGAGCACCGCCAACAGGCTGGCGGTGCTCCCATGGGCATTCTGACCGCAGCGGTACAGCCGCGGTCAGAAACGGAAAACCGGCGGTGCACCGCCGGTTTCCCGCTGCCCTGGGGAATCCTCCACCATTGGGATTCCGAGCCCCATACCGCCATCCTGTTCCTGGCGGTTTTGGCCGCCAGGAAGAGGATGGCGGTATGGGGTGTCGTGGGGCCCTGGGGGCCCCTGCAGTGCCCATGCCTATGGCATGGGCAGTGCAGGGGCCCCCGTAACAGGGCTTCACAAAGATTTTCAGTGTCTGCCATGCAGACACTGAAAATCGCAACGGGTGCAACTGCACCCGTGGCGCCCCTTCCACTCCGCCGGCTCCATTCGGAGCCGGCATCCTCATGGAAGGGTGTTTCCCGCTGGGCTGGCGGGCGGCCTTCTGGCGGTCGCCCGCCAGCCCAGCGGGAAACTCAGAATAACCGCGGCGGTCTTTTGACCGCGCAGCGGTATTCTGCCGGCGGGACTTTGGCGGGCGGCCTCCGCTGCCCGCCAAGGTCAGAATGAGGGCCTTAGTGTCATATTTAGCCAACTTTAATCGGTTGGTCGCCGAGAACCTCCTGGCCTGAAGAAAAACAAGCAGCCTTGTTCTACAAGGGTCTCAAAGAGGAGCTAAATGATATCCTAGCTCAAATAGACCCGCGGCCTACAGACTGTAGAGAATTGATAAACCTTGTCTTGAGGCTAGATCATCGTTTAACTGAACTAAACGGAACACGCAAAAAGACTGAAAAATATTCCTGGCATGTTCACGATAATAGAGACTCAAGAACTCCGAAAGAAAGAACGCTGGAACCGATGGAAATTGGGACCATCAGGAGACCTTTGACCAAAGACGAAAAGGACCTACGTAGAAAGAATGGACAATGTCTCTATTGGGTCATTTTGCCAAAGAATGTCCAATCAAACCAAAGAGCAAAAGAGGTCCAGTTCAGAAGGTTGCAGCCAATGCTCAAGTCGAGTCGGAAAAACTAAACACCCAAGATGCAGAGAAGGCTTGCTCTTGGGTGTCACCGTGGACCCTTCACAATCCAGACATCTTAAACTGGGTATAAAAGTTCAGGTAAAGAAAAAGACCCATTTCAAGAAGGCTCTAGTCGATTCTGGGGCTACCAGAAACTTTGTTGACGCCCAATTGGTTCGTGCATGGGGGATCCCCTGTATTGAAAAAAAGACCCCAGAAATCATCCAGGGAGTAGATGGAAAACTCTTGACTGGAGGTCCTGTAATTCTTCAGACTGTCCCTTTGTCGGTGATTTGTGAAGATAAGAATCAAAGAAAGAGACATAAAGAGAAACTCATCCTTGATGTGATCCATGCTCCCCAGTATGGAATTATCCTTGGCTTACCATGGTTAACTCACCACAATCCAGAGATTAATTGGGCAGAACGAAAGATTGTGTTCTCATCTGCACTATGTAAAGAACAATGCCTCCAAAAGTTTCAAGTATCAAGCGTTTGTAACTCCTACATAGCCACTGCCGCTGAGAAATAAATAAAATTGCCCAAACAGTATGCATCTTGCAAAGATGTGTTCGATGAGAAAGAAGCAGAGAACTTACCTCCTCATAGATCTTATGACTGTCAAATTGATCTAGTTCCAGGTGCGATACTCCCCAACTGTCGTGTGTATGCTCTATCAGAACATGAAAATCAACATTTACGGAAGTATCTAGATCAATTCTTGGAGAATGGTTTCATTCGCCCTTCTAAGTCTCCTGCAGCTTCTCCTTTGTTTTTTGTTCCAAATGCGAATGGAGAGCTTAAAACTTGTATCGACTATAGGGGTTTGAACAAAGTCACCATCAAGAATAAATATCCTTTGCCCCTAATTCCGGTCTTGCTGGAACAAGTTCCGCCAGACTTTTGACTCCTCGGCAATTACGCTGGGTGCTGTTTTTTGCCGAATTTGATTTTGTGGTAACTTTCCTGCCTGGTAAAGACAATCGCAAAGCTGACGCCTTGTCCCGCCAAGAGTCTACCACGTTGCCTACAGTTCAAACCTCCAGAGCTATCATTGCTCCAGACAAAGTCCTATGTATCATATTGACTGAAGATTTCCTTGAAGACATCCGCAATTCTTTCACTGTTGAGAAATGTCAAACATGGGCCCAAGCAAATCCAACAAGTTCAATCAAGCAAGGATTACCTTTTCATGACGCTCGTTTGTTTGTGCCCACTACCAAACTTCGCAAGATAATGTTTCATTAGTTGCATGTTATACCTACGGCAGGTCATCCAGGTACTCCTAGAACTCTTGAATTAATCCAACGCTATTTTTGGGGGCCTACCTTAACAAAAGATGTGAAAACGATGGTAAACAACTGCGAAGTCTGTGCCTGCACTAAAACGAGTCATTCAAAACTGAAGTGGTTGTTGCATCCACTCCCAACTCCAAGTCGTCCTTTGGAGCACATTTCCTTAGACTTTATTACAGGTATACCTGTGGTTCAACAACATTCAGTAATCCTGGTGGTAGTAGATAGTCTCACAAAATATGGACATTTCATTGCCTGTAAGAAATTGCCCACTTCCAGTGAACTAGCAACTATTTTATTGAATAGGGTGGTTCGTTATCATGGACTGCCAAAAATGATCCTCTCCGATCGAGGGTCGCAATTTGCCTCCAATTTCTGGAAGACATGGTGTAAAACACTCCAAGTGACATCTACACTATCTACTAGCCATCATCCTCAAGCAGATGGTCAAACTGAGAGATTAAATCAGACTTTGAAACAGTACCTGCATGCTTACGCTGAAAAAGCACTTCATTCTTGGACATCAATGCTCTGGTTAGCTGAGTTAGCCTACAATAACTCTTTCCACACTTCTACTGGTGTCACACCTTTTTTCGGCTTGTTTGGCTATGATCCTGACACCTTGCCTATCACTATCCCTCAAGAAAGTTCCCTTACCCCAGCTGTGTCAGAAACCATTCAATATCTGCATCAAACCCAGGAATTGATTTAACAGCATTTAGAAAAGGCCAAACAAAAATACAAAAAGCATTATGACAAGAAACATTGTGAGGGACCGCAGTATCAACCAGGTGACAAAGTGTGGCTTTCCACAATACATAGAGACTTCAAGAAGAAGCACATGTTCAACCCAAAATTCATAGGTCCTTATACTGTTCTTCAGCAAATTAATCCTGTGACCTATAAACTGCAATTGCCAAGATCATTACGGATTCATCCAGTGTTCCACACTTCCCTCTTGAATAAGGCAGTCCAGAAGGTCCACCCTCATCCCGCTCCAGTTCTAGTACAAGGGGAAGTAGAATACGAAGTCAAGAAAGTGTTGGATTCTAAATTGAGAGGGCGTAACCTATGGTACTTAATCTCATGGAAAGATTATGGCCCTGAAAGTAACTCATGGGTTTCCGCATCTGATATCCATGCTCCAGTATTTGTGAGGCGTTTACAAACCAGGCCCTAGAGCGCGTCTGGGAGAGGGGAGTACTGTCAACATCAGGGCAGTGCGCGCTCTACGGGCGACCAGAATGCAAAAACCTAACAATTTCAAGTTAACATAATTTATGCATTGTGCTGATATAATGTTGTTTAACCTTTTGCATTGCAGAGTTTAATCCTGAAGACTTATGTTCAGCATGGATATAAATACTGTTCACATGTAATGTAATGCTGCAGGCTTTCAGATTGTGTCAGGGTGTGGTACCCTTCCAGGGCCTTCTAGAAGCTTCCCTGCAGCATGCCTAGGTGTGGTTGGTGGGCTGGGCTAAGACTCTATAAAAGGGAGCCAGCCCAGCTCCACGTGCTCACTATTCAGAGGTCCCGGTGCAGAGCAGCAGCAACTTCCTGAGCTCCTGTTCCGGAGGCCTACTTGGATCTTCCAGGCCTCGCATTCTTCGAGATTTGCAGACAGATATGCTTGCAGCACAACACTTACATACGAGGGACAACAAAAACATTTGGTTATCAGAGTAATAGCTGGGGCGATCGGTTTCACGTATTTGACATTCAAGGAAGGTGAGACAGTCCCGATTGCATACAAATCACACCTGTACTCAGCGGCAGAACAATGCTTTGCTCCCACTAAGAAAATTCTCACTGCTGTACAGATGGCTGTCATTAAAGAAAGAACTCTTGCCCAAGGAAAAGGCATTATTGTCGTTTCTCCAATCCCAGCCCTAGAGGCTGTTACAAAAGCTAGCGTTCCAAACGCAAAAGCATTACATCCACGTTGGATACAATGGGCCACGTCTCTGACAGCCACTGATGTACACTACATTTTTGACCCAAAGCTACAAACTCAGGAAATCTTGCAATATGAAATAGAATACCCAGTTCCAGCAAATACATTGCCTATTGAACAATATCATAGAGTCATGTACACCGATGGCTCAGCACAACCTGCAATTGGAACTAAACATCAATTTTCTGCTGCTTACGCAGTCGTAAGTGGCTACATGGAGGGCAATAAATGTTGTCCTCTACATACCTTTACACAAACCCTAGGAGATTGCACAGCGCAATTGGCAGAGCTAAAAGCTCTGCTGATGGCACTGGAACACACAGATCCTGCACAGCCTACGCTGATTGTTTGTGATTCGTACTATTGTATCCAGTTTTTTAATGAATACCTCCATTACTGGCGCCAGAATGGGTTCAGAGATTCCAAAGGCAACACCATTAAACACAGACTACTGTGGGGGAAAGTAGCTGACCTGAAAGAGACGCTACCAAATGTCCACGTTGTAAACACACTTGGACACCATCGCGTTGGAATACATGTTGCTGGAAATACATTGGCTGATGAAGCTGCAAAGTCAGCAGTGGCCGCTGTAGCTGCAGTGACTCGTTCGAGTTCCAAACCGGACGCTGACATTTGGGCTGCCGTGAGAGCTATGGCTGATGGTACGCCCTATCCTAAAGGATTTCCTAATAAATATACCTATTGAATGGGGGATCGGCTGAATGCTGAAGTTCGAATAACAGGTGTAGGCGTAAGGGACATCCCCAACAAAGACATAAGATCAGAATTGATTAAAGCAGCGCATGAAGGGGTGACATCTGCCCATGCGGGTGTGGCAGCTACAATTTCGATCTTGAAGGCCCGTTATTGGTGGCCAGGACTCTACAAAGAGACTAAGCAGTATGTTATTTGTTGTGACATCTGTCAACAAATCAAAGTTTCCAGTGCCAAGCGCCCGCCGCAGACACCCCTCTTAATTTCAAACAAACCATTACAATGTGTGTACTTAGACCACTGTGGTCCCCTAACACCTGATAGTGCATACAAATATATTTTGTATATCGGTACATATGCAGTTGTGGCTTTCCATTCGGACCAGGGCCCTGCTTTCGCCTCAAGGGCATTCAGGGACACCATGGCTTCGTTGGAGGTCCAACTCCAGTACTCGTCTCCATTTCATCCCGAGGGAAATAGTGTCGTGGAGCGATTAAACTGTGATTTAAAGCAATCCTTAACAGCCAGAGTCCTAGGTACGGGTCGTAGTTGGCTTAATCACCTGTATGGAGTCCAGAGAGCACTAAATAATCTGCCTAGAAGGCACTTCATATGAGTGCTTGTTCGGAACTCAAATATATGTTCCAGATCTTGATGGTTCTGGAGTGAAGGCAGCAGAAACACCTACTGGTGAAGAAGTTCCTCTACAAGTTGTTTACACCAACACCGACACCTCTCCGAGCTTGGGGAGGGTGGAAGATGATCTTAAATTAGTTCCACTAACGTCAACTACTTTAGAAACATTTGACCAAGTCAACTCAACTCCAACACAAACGGATGGTGCTATCTGTAGTGTGCCACCGCAGGAAACACCAGCTCCACCACTGACAACGGATCCGCCATTTGCACGAACTGCCTCTGGTTATTTTGCCGACTTCAACCATGATTTCTCGGACTCATTCGCCTTTTCGACAGTTGACTTGTCAAGTACACGTAAGCTAATAAACTGGCTTAAAGAAACTTATTTTATTCTTCCATGGAACTATCTATGGCTCTCTTTGACTGTTCTAGCCTTTCTACTTTGGATTGGTTTGGTCATTACTTTTTTCTTATTAATACATGGTCATTTTCTTCCCGAAAGATCAACAGTTGAACTGGTGGAGGAGGTTTTGAAACCACATTTTTCATCACATAAAGTCCGAAGAGACTTATCCTTTGTGAACATTTCCGCAGTGCCAATTCCTGATGGGATTGTTTGGGACAAAGTAATGTTTGATATATATGGTCCCACGGAAGTTATTCAAATACCGTATGTGTTCAAATTATCAATGAATGATATAGTGATACCAGGCATTGTTTCTGATTATTGGGATGTGAAAACAGTTGATTCTATGATGACTGAATTGCAGTATTATACTGTCTTTGAAAACGAAGATGTTTACCAATTTAAAGAAAATTATGGTGATATGTTTTGCTATAATTATTATGGGCACCATTTCATACATAGAGCGAGCAGTCCAAAAACTGTTTTTAATCACACGCAATGGGAACATTGCCCGACTCCGCCGCAAGGGAGTTCCAAAACATATTCTGAAAAGTTTGCATACTTTTCTGGGCATAATCAAAAGAATGCTGAGTCATATTATTTTAAAGTACCATCTACTAAGGATATACATATGTTATTGACCAATACGAAATTTATATATTAGAAATCCTTTGTTTCCCGGTTATCGATAGAAGGCTATGAATATTGGTTCAAATCAATTGATCTGAAAAGTGTGTGGGGAATAATAAATTGGCAGATTAAGGGAAAGGAAACATTGTTTAGAGCATGCCTTATACCTGTACAAATGATCTTTTTAAATGAAACAGACAAGTTGTTTAGGCTTGGCTAAAATTAGGGAATTAAATATGCCCAGTATACCTGCCCCCGCAAAGTTTTATAAATGGCAAAAATATACAAATGCAACTGAAAATCAGCTTGATGAATGGGTCCAGAATGGTACATTTAATGCATCACTGACACGTCCTGGTGGGTGGTTATTGTGGCCAATAGATACCAATGGGTGTCATCAACGTTTTATTAGCTCCTCGGGGGGTTTTAGGACAAGTAGGCCAGACCCTCGCTATATATCATCAGAACATGCGGGTATAATTACAACATATAGGTGGTCATTACAACCCTGGCAGACGGTGTTAAAGCGGCAGTAAGACCGCAAACAGGCCGGTGGAAAAAAAAGGGAATTATGACCGTGGCGGAAACCGCCAAGAAAGACAGCCACTTTAACACTCCGACCGCCATGGCGGTACAGACAAGCAGCGCGGCGGACACCGCCAACAGACAGGCGGGAGATAAAGTACCGCCCACAGTATCACAACCTACCAATCTGCCACCTTTTCCGGGGCGGATTCACTGTGGATAAAAACACGGCGGAAACAGCCATTTCAATGGGAAAACGCTCACCTCAACACACTCCACGAGGAAGGAGGGCACCATGGAGCCGGAACTCCAAATACTCCCTGCAATAGACTTCCTGCTCCTCTACGATCATCAGCAACGGCGGCGCCGAAGACAACGGTGAGTACTGCACCTACGACATAGGGGAGGGGGGAAGCAAAAGTCAGGGACACACACACGCAACACCCCCACCCCACCCGACCCTCACCCACTACAACACACACACCAATGCATATCCAAACATCACAGTAACAACCCCCAGCACCCCCCGGAAGAATGCAAAGACAAAAGGAAATGAGTTCAACCATTGTAATATATCAAAATACAGTAAGGAAATATATACAGATATATATACACATTCTACAAAAATACATCACGATTAGTAGTGCAGGTATGCACCATTCAATGTCCGTGGACCACTGGGCCCAAAATGCATGGGCGAGGCCCACATCAGATACCTGACCAGAAACGGAGAGAACACTGCTGGGGCATCAGATCGAAATACAACAGGCACCTCAGACGGAAGGGAAGGGGGGGCACCTCAGCCGGATGACAGCACCACGCCAGATCCACGACAGGGCTCCATGCGCATTGATGTATCCTGGGGAGTGCAAAGCCACAGTCTCTCAAGTCTCTACAGTGGGTGGGTTGCCCACTGCTTTATCCTGGGGAGTGCAAAGCCACAGTCTCACAAGTCTTTTCAGTGGGTGGTTTGCCCACTGCTTTATCCTGGGGAGTGCAAAGCCACAGTCTCACAAGTCTTTTCAGTGGGTGGTTTGCCCACTGCTTTATCCTGGGGAGTGCAAAGCCACAGTCTCACAAGTCTTTTCAGTGGGTGGTTTGCCCACTGTACCATCCTGGGGAGTGCAAAGCCACAGTCTCACAAGTCTTTTCAGTGGGTGGTTTGCCCACTGTACTATCCTGGGGAGTGCAAAGCCACATTCTCACAAGTCTTTTCAGTGGGTGGTTTGCCCACTGCTTTATCCTGGGGAGTGCAAAGCCACAGTCTCACAAGTCTTTTCAGTGGGTGGTTTGCCCACTGTACCATCCTGGGGAGTGCAAAGCCACAGTCTCACAAGTCTTTTCAGTGGGTGGTTTGCCCACTGTACCATCCTGGGGAGTGCAAAGCCACAGTCTCACAAGTCTTTTCAGTGGGTGGTTTGCCCACTGTACCATCCTGGGGAGTGCAAAGCCACAGTCTCTCAAGTGGATGACAGTCTCCACTGGTTCTGGAGGGGGACTGGTGCCCAGAGTGCTTCATCCTGTTAAGGACTGAGGTAGTGGATGCTGTTCTCCACTGGTTCTGGAGGGGGACTGGTTCCCAGAGGGCATCACTCTCCCCGTGACGGTCCCAGTACCCTCACTGCCCCTGCCGCACATGGGCTACCGGTACTTGACTTGGCGGTGCTTGCCCTGTTCAGCGGTGCTTGCCATGGCGGTCTTTGCCCTGTTCAGCGGTGCTTGCCATGGCAGTCTTTGCCCTGTTCAGCGGTGCTTGCCCTGTTCAGCGGTGCTTGACTTTGCTGTCTCTGACCTGTGCAGCGGTCTTTGCATTGGCGGTCCCTCATTGCCCAGCGGGGCTGTGGCTGCCGGGGCCCTTCTGGGCACTGACTCTGGCGGTGGTCTCCTGACCACTGACGATGGGGCTGCCCTCCTGGGCACTGACTCTGGCGGTGGTCTCCTGACCAGTGACGATCAGGCTAATGGTGGCCTCCTGGGCAGCGGGGATGATGGCAGCCTTCTCCGCCGTGCTGCTCTTCCCAGACTTTGGTGCTTTCTTCTGCCCCTTCCCCACCTTGGGAGGAGTCACAGCTGAGTCGATACTCTCCCCGGGACCCTTGTGAGCGGCTTTGCCAGCTGGAGTCTTCCCCCTATCCTGTCGGGCACTGTCCAACCTCTGGTGCTTCATGGGGGGGACTGGCTGTGCTTTGGCTCTGTGTCACACTGGCTGCCCTGGTGCCCAGTGCACTCCACATATCATTAACAGGCACCACTGGTACCAGAGATTTTTTGGCTGAGGTGCTAGTACGGGACCTATGAATTGGAGGTGGCGGTGGTGGGAAAGAGGTCAACGTTGCTCAGGAAATGTTTCTGACGAACACTGGGACGGGTAGCTGGAGGGGGTCTGGGAGTGGAGGAAGAGGAGGTGGTTGTAGGAGGTGTTACTTTTGATGATTTGGGTGCAGGTGCATGTTCTGGAGGCTGTCGTGAGGTGGATGGATGTTGGGTGTGTGTGTGTGCCCGCGTTTATGTACTTTGGGAGGGGGCGTCACAAACACACTGGGAGAGGACACAGGGGATGTGTAAATAGTATTGGGGGTGGTGAGTGCAGGTGTGCGGGGTGTGGTGGTGGGTGTTCTGGTGCGAGTCCTAGTGGCTGTAGTGGTAGTGCATGCAGGTGAGAGTGTAGACGAGACTGGGAGGGAGGAGGGAGACGAGGAGGAGGGGTACACAGTGGAGGCAGTGGATGTTGGTGTGTCTGTATGTGGGTGATGCTTGTGTGAGTGTCTGTGGGATGTGTGGTGCCTATGTTTGCCTGAGCTTCCCTTGTGTGTTGAGGTGTGTGCAGGCTGGTCTGATGGTGTGCTTGGGATAGGCAGAGGTACAGGGGATTGGGTCTGGGTGGAGGAAGTTGGAGGGGGGAGGCTAGACACAGGGACAATGGCTGCCATCAGTGCTGATGCCAGAGATTGCAGGGTTCGATGATGGGTAGTCTGACCAGAATGAATGCTCTCCAGGAATGCATTTGTGTGTTGCAACTCGCTTTCTACACCCTGGATGGCATTCAAAATGGTAGACTGCCCAACAGTGAGTGACCTGAGGAGGTCAATGGCCTCCTCACTGAGGGCAGCAGAGGTGACAGGAGCAGGGGCTGAGGGGCCTGGGGCGAAGGTGATGCCCACCCTCCTGGGTGAGCGGGCACGGGGCGAAGGCTGAGGGGCTGCTGGGAGGGCGGTGCTGGTAGGGGGGATGGCGGCTGTCCCTGTAGAAGTGGGGGGCACAGATGTTGCCGCCACCTCAAGGGAGCTCCCATCAGAGGACGAGTCTGTGTCGCTGGTTGCTGATCCGGTGACCGCCGTGAAGCTCCCCTCACCCTCCATCCCACTGGTTTATTCAGAGTCCATGGTGTGGCCCTCCATGGCCATGTGGGATGCAGCCCCCTCGTGCTCCGGTGCCACTGTACCTCCGTCTGATGATGCTGATGCACAAAAGAACAGGGAGAGCACAAAAAGGGGGGGTGGGGGGGACAGAAGAAAGACAGGTTGAGTGCATGGCTTACCGCTACCGTTGGCGGACAATACAGACACAGCAGCCCCCTGCACTACGCCGCGCTGTTGGGCTCTACAGATGCAGTTCCTGGGATATGACCTACATGGTTATGGTGGACATCTGCCCACATAGATGACACAGGGGCATGCATACCTGTACTTGGCACTCTACAGAGGTGGGGTGGAGTGGCCCATGGCCTGCATTACGGAGGGGCCTAGCCTACGGAACTCGCCCTGGCCTAGGGAAACCCACAGCCCTCCTCCCCCACCCAGACCCCTCCACTGCGCGCAAAGTCAGGAGAATGATGTTTGACTCACCCCCTTGTGTCTGCTGTGATGCCCTCAAGCGCCCATCCAACTCAGGGTAGGCCACAGCCAGGATACGGAACATCAGGTGGGTCATGGTGAGACAGGCATCCCTCCCACGTTGGGAGGCCATCCCCAGCTGAGCCTCCGCCGTCTTCTTGCTCCAGCGGGGAATGTCCTCCCATCTTTTACGGCAGTGGGTGCTCCGTCTCTGGTGGACCCCCAGGGTCCGGACGTCCTTGGCAATGGCACACCAAATATCCTTCTTCTGGTGGGCGCTGACCTACATGACATGTACAGGGGAAGAAGAGAAGTCATTACCAACTGCACCGTCGAAGTGAGTGGCCCACATCCCTGCCCTTGCCATGTGACACATGCATTCACAGTCCTTCATGCTCGCAGAACTCTGCCCCCTTCCTTCTTACAACCAGCCCTCTCCACCCAGGCATAGCCCATACAACTTGCACCCTATGTACTTACCTGTTGGTCTGGAGGACCGTAGAGTAGCGTGTACTGGGGGAGGACCCCGTCCATGAACTTCTCCAACTCCTGTGCAGTGAAGGCAGGGGCCCTTTCCCCAGATGCATTGTCTCTTCCAGACCGAGGTCACAGCAGCACTTGCAGTATAGGTCCTCTCCTGTCAAAGATCAGGTATCGAGTGATTCAACAGATAGTAGATGGCGGTCACGCCCACGGCGGTGACGTCCACGGCGGTGCGTATCATCACCGCCGGCGCACTTCGTCATTGGCTCCTGGGACCCATAGGGTCCAATGTTAACCAATGCAGCATTGCGCCGCGGTCTTCGACCGCCTACCGCGACGGTGTACAACGCCAGCGCAGTTACCTCACATCCAATTGTCCCAGTTTAGAGGTCAGGCAGCCGCCATTTCAGGGGCCCACATGGCTTCATTTTCAACTGCGTCACACATAGCTAGGCCTGGACTCAACACACTTACAGACAACTTATTGGATAATGTTTTGTGTTCTGTGTAGCTGTGGGTACATACCTCTGAGTAGCTTGACTTTGTGGTCGCTTTTGTCCTTCCTAGGCACCGTCAGCTGGGACATGTGAGGAGATGGCGGAATCCTCCAGTGTACCGACCACTGGTGGACCTGTTGACAATGGAGGAGCGACATTTACTCATCACCTACAGGTTTGACCGTGCCACAATCCAGGAACTGTGTACCCAGTTGGAGCCAGACCTGATGTCAGCAATCCGCCATCCCACAGGAATCCCCCCTCAAGTGCAGGTGCTATCAGTGCTCCATTTCCTTGCAAGTGGGTCATTTCAAACAACAGTGGCCATGGCATCAGGGATGTCCCAGCCTATGTTTTCCAACATGTTGTCCAGAGTGTTGTCTGCCCTGCTGAAACACATGAGGAGCTACATCGTTTTCCCTCAGGTGGAGGATTTGGCTACTGTTAAAGGTGACTTCTATGCCCTTGGACATATCCCCAAAATCATAGGTGCCATTGATGGAACCCATGTAGCTCTGGTCCCCCCCACAGGAGTGAACAGGTGTACAGGAACCGGAAGAGTTATCATTCGATGAATGTACAGATGGTATGTTTGGCAGACCAGTACATCTCCCAGTTAATGCTATGTTCCCTGGCTCTGTGCATGACGCCTACATCCTGCAGAATAGCAGCATCCCTTATGTGATGGGTCAACTCCAGAGGCACCGTGTGTGGCTATTAGGGGACTCTGGTTACCCCAACCTGTCATGGCTATTGACCCCAGTGAGGAATCCCAGGACCAGGGCAGAGGAACGCTACAATGAGGCCCATGGGTGGACTAGGAGGGTGATTGAACGCACCTTCGGCCTCCTGAAGGCCAGGTTCAGGTGCCTCCATATGACAGGTGGTTCCCTATTCTACTCACCAAGGAAGGTGTGCCAGATCATCATCGCCTGCTGTATGCTTCACAATCTTGCTTTGCAACGCCATGTGCCTTTTCTGCAGGAGGATGGTCCAGATGACGGTGTTGTGGCAGCTATGGAGCCTGGGGACAGTGATGAGGAGGAAGCAGAGGAAGAAGACATTGAAAACAGGGACTCAGTCATACAGCAATATTTCCAGGGACACACAGGTGAGAACACTTTCATGACTACTACAAGTACTTTCACACTTCTACCTCTATCCTGTCTGTCAATTTCAACCAGTATATGGTAACTGAGTTGTACATGTCCATTACGGTTTCCCAGGTGTGGTTACCAACATGTGTCATCTGCTTGCATCCTTCACTTGTGATGTGTGACAGAGGTATGTTGACATTACTATTGAGAACAGATTTTATCACTGTCATTGCTAATACACATTTTCTAAACCACAGACTGACTCCAGATTGTTTGTGCTTTTGGTGTGTATTGAAGTGCTAATTATTGGAGGGGGTGGTAAAATGGTGAGGGGTGATGGTGGAGGAGTGTCCATGGCAGAGTCCAGTCTATTAGTCTCACAGGTGCACTGCCCATATGGGCATAGGAAGTGGAGCTGGGGCAGTTCCAATATGGACAGGGTTACAAAGTGGGACAGTGGGATGACAATCAGGGTGGTCTTATTTCTTGGCGGGGGTCTTGCCATTGTGCTCTGTCCTGTTCCTGGATCTCAGGGACCGCTTGCGGGGTGGTTCTCCGTCTGCAGGGGGTGGGGTGCTGGTGTGGTGGTCCTGTGGTGGGGCTTCCTGTCCACTAGCGCCGGCGGAGGTGGTGGGCAGTTCATCGTCTATGCTAGTGTCAGGGGCCCCTTGGCGTGCCACGGTGTCCCTCATGGTGTACTGTATGTCCTTCAGCACCCCTACGATGGTGCCCAGGGCGGAGCTGATGGTTCTGAGTTCCTCCCTGAAGCCCAAATACTGTACCTCCTGCAGGCGCTGCGTCTCCTGAAACTTGGCCAGGACCGTAGCCATCGTCTCCTGGGAGTGGTGGTATGCTCCCATGATGGAGGAGAGGGCCTCGTGGAGTGTGGGTTCCCTTGGCCTGTCCGCCCCCTGTCGCACGGCAGCCCTCCCAGTTCCCCTGTGTTCCTGGGCCTCCGTCCCCTGGACCGTGTGCCCACTACCACTGTCCCCAGGTCCCTGTTGTTGTTGGGGTGGTGGGTTATCCTGGGTTCCCTGTAGTGGTGGACACACAGCTGATTGACGTGTCCTAGGTACGGAGGTATGGGCCCGCTGGGTGGGTGCTGTGCTGGTGTTACCAGAGGGTGGAAGGTCTGTGTTGGGCTGTGCCTGTGCGAGGGGAACCGACTGTCCCGAGGCCCACGATGGTCTGGGATGGTCATCCGGATCCAGTTGGCCAGAGCTGCTGTCATCACTGTGGGCCTCTTCTGTGGGTGGGGTAGAGATGTCTGGACCGTCCTGTCTGGTGACGTTGGGTAGTGGTCCTGCAGGGGTGTAAAAGCATGATTATTGCATCTGTGTGTGTCATGGTGTGCAATGGGTGGGTGAGCGTGCACCCCAGTGCTAGCATTCCTGTGTGGGGGCTTGTGTGATGATGGTTGGGGGGGTGTTATGGGTATGTGCAGTGGGCATGCTTTATTGAGGGATGTCCATGCTTTGTTGTGTCATGCAGGGCTTGGTGTTGGGATGGGTGGTTTGTGTTATTAGTACATTAGTGAGGAGTTGGAGTGATAGGGGAGGGGGTGAGGGTGGGGTAGTGTGATAGCATACAGGTAGGGTGGGGGATATGATAGTTAAGTTTGACTTACCAGTGTCCATTCCTCCACCGACTCCTCCGAGGTCCACAGGATGCATAATAGTCAAGACCTGCTCCTCCCATATTGTTAGTTGTGGTGGAGGAGGTGGGGGTCCACCGCCAGTCCGCTGTACTGCGATGTTGTGCCTGGAGACCACGGAACGCACCTTCCCCCGTAGGTCGTTCCACCTCTTTCTGATGTCGTCCCGATTTCTTGGGTGCTGTCCCACTGCGTTGACCCTGTCGACTATTCTTCGCCATAGCTCCATCTTTCTAGCTATGGAGGTGTGCTGCACCTGTGATCCAAATAGCTGTGGCTCTACCCGTACGATTCCCTCCACCATGACCCTGAGCTCCTCCTCGGAGAACCTGGGGTGTCTTTGTCATGCCATGGGGTGGTGTAGGTGATGTGTGGTGGTGTATGTGGTGATGAGTGTGGTGATGTGTAGTGGTGCGTGGTGTTTTGTGCGTGGATGTTGTGTGGGTGATGGTGTTGTGTGCCTCTGTGTGGTGGGGTTGTCTATTCTGTGCTCTCTCTCTGGCCTTCGTCAATAATTTTTGTTCGTAGGGGTTTGTGGGTGATGTGGGTGTGTGTTTTATATTGTATTGGGTGTGTGGGAGTGGTGTGTGTATGTGTATCAGGTGTGTGTATTTCGAATTGTC
Organism: Pleurodeles waltl; assembly: GCF_031143425.1. Taxonomy (NCBI): domain Eukaryota; kingdom Metazoa; phylum Chordata; class Amphibia; order Caudata; family Salamandridae; genus Pleurodeles; species Pleurodeles waltl. Next base: position 425,871,143 of record NC_090445.1, on the reverse strand, counting down.
CAACGTGGTGGTGTTTTGGAGATGTGTGTGTATTTTGAGCGCGGCGGTGTGTACCGCCAATGGAATACCGCGGTTGAAAGACCACCACGTGGATTCGTGGGTCGTGATAGCATGGGCGTGTTTCTGTTGGCATGACGGTGGAGGTTTTGTTTTCGCCAGTTTATCACTGACCTTTGGTGTGGCGGACTTGTGTGGGTGTCTGAATTTCGGCGGATTCCAAGATGTGGGTCATAATAGCTGTGGCGGATTTCCGCGGCCGCGGCGATGTATTGGCGGTCTTCTGCACGGCAGTAAGCGGCTTTTACCGCCAATGTTGTAATGACCCCCATAGTGTGGGAAAATTATGCCAGCAGTGGCTAAAATCATCCTCACTAGACGCGGTTAGAGAACACCTCAGTCTCCTGTCTAACTCCACTGACTTACAAGACTTCTTGTCAGGCCCCAGAACACCACGTAGGAAGCGTTTCTTATATGCAGTATATGATGAGATTTGGAAACTTTCCCAACAAGATGCTGCTGCCCGGTTAAGACAGATAGATCAGGAAAATCTAAAAAAGGCATTAGCTGTTGTGGATAATGGGATTAACACCTTGTCCGACCGGATTTATACCATAAATATTATTGTCTCTTCTGCTATAGACATTATATAATCAGATATGTCTTTTTTATACCATGGACAGAGTCAGATCAGGTCCATTATGCAGTTGGGTTGGAGACTTCAGACATTGAAGGCGGGTCACGTCCCATGGCAGCACGTAAGTGAAAGGGAGATATTTTATTATTTTAATTTAACGCGACAACAACAACTAATGGCCAAGAAGGAAGCAACTTATGTCATGCTTAACATCGAGAAGATGGAAAAGTTGCCTTTTACTGTGGCTTTAATACCATCTGCTGAGTGGTTAATACATGGGGTTTTAATCTACCTATTTCCACACTACAATTCACCTCCTGTTTAAAACACATTCCGGTAGGCAGATATGAAAAATTGGGAGATAGCTACATCCATGAGCTGTGGGAGCTTCCCTTCTCGTACAAATGCTTCAATGGCATGAAAGAGGTCTTTCTTAGCGGTAGTGAATGCAAGACTTCAGTCAGCCATTCGATGATTTGTAAACAGCTGTCCTTGCATGGGGCATGTAACGCCTCAGCTGCAAACTTGGCTTGTTATCTTAAGGGAGTCCCAGTCCCTTTGATTAGACTTACGTTCCAGGTGCTTTCAAACGGCAGCTACGTCCTCCTCAATAGTGAAGGCTGTTGTGGCATGCGGGCCGGAATAGTTTACGTTGTTTCGGTCTCTAAGATCGTTACATGCTGCGGGAACGTACTGTTTCCCCCTACTAAATTTAGGGAGGTAGCTGATATTTGGCCTCACATTGCTACTTCAAACATGAATTTCGACAAGTTAAGTAGACTCAAGGCTTTATTGTTTCAAAAGTATGTGGCCCTTACATCTGCGCGCGAGACCTACGCACTTCAAGTGGCAAGGTCATCAGCAGAAATACAGTCCCTGTTAAACACAAAGGGCCTTATTTATACTATTTGGTGCAAAACTGCACTAACGCAGTTTTGCACCAAAAAGTTTTGCACCGGCTTGCACCATTTTTTAGCACCAGCTGGGCACTATATTTATGGAATGGTGCAAGCCGGTGCAAAGGGTAGGCTAGCTTAAAAAAAATGATGTTAGGCAGGTTTGAGTCAAAATAAATGACTCTGACCAGATTAGCATCATTTTTTGACGCTAAGGAGCATATTTATACTCTGTTTGCACTGAATTTGCGTCATTTTGTTTTTTACTCTAATTCAGTGCAAAACTAACTCCATATTTATACTTTGGTGCTAGACCCGTCTAGCGCCACATTTATGGAGTTAAAGTAATTTTTTTGAAGTGGAAACCTACCTTGCCTTAATGAGATGCAAGTTAGGCGTTCCCGTTCAAAAAATGACTCTATGGCCTTAACGCCATATTTATACTCCCAGGCAAAAATGGCGCAAGGGTGGGAGGAGGGGTAATTTTTTAAAGCCTGGGTCAGGGCAGGCGTTAGGGGACCTGTGGGCCTATTTCCAGGGTGGAACACCATGGAATAAGCCCACAGGTGCCCACCCAGGGCCCCAGGGGCACCCCCACCCACACCAGAGGGACTGCAGAGGATGGGGACCCATCCCAGGTAAGTACAGGTAGGATTGCATTTTATTTTTGAAAGTGCCATGGGGACCCTGAAATGGGCCCCCATACATGGCACAGGGTGCACTGGCCATGCCCGGGGGACCCCTGTCCTCTCTGCTGGCCATTGGGGTGGTGGGCATGACTCCTGCCTTTTCTAAGGCAGGAATCATGTGGCATGGTAGGTTTAGCACCATAAAATGACTCTAATCTGGTTAGAGTCATTTTTTTTTACTCTAACCTGCCTAAAGTCATTTTTTGGTGCTAAACCCTCTTCCTCTATACTGCCAGCCCCACCCGACTAAAGTCATTTTTTTTTACGCTAGCCTACCCTTTACACCAGCTTGCACCATTCCATAAATATAATGCAGGGCTGATGCACAGAAATGGTGCAAGCCGGTGCTAAACTTTTTGGTGCAAAACTGAGTTAGTGCAGTTTTGCAGCAAAAAGTATAAATAAGGGCCAATATTTTGTACGTTTGCGCCACTTTTGCGTCAAAAAATGATGTTAATGCGGCACACAAAAGGTATAAATCTGGAGTTAGATTTGCACCGAATTAGAGTAAAAAAATACGCTAATTCGGTGCAAACAGAGTATAAATATGCCACAGAGTATAAATATGCCCCCAAATATGATGTTAAGGCCATAGAGTCATTTTTTGCACGGGAACGCCTACCTTGCATCTCATTAAGGCAAGGTAGGTCTCCACTTTCAAAAAATGACTTTAACTCCATAAATTTGGCGCTAGAGGGGTCTAGCACCAAAGTATAAATATGGAGTTAGTTTTGCTCCGAATTAGAGTTTAAAAAAATGACACTAATTCAGTGCAAACAGAGTATAAATATGCCTCAAACTTTCCGAGACACTTTGGTGAACTCGTGGGACGAATATTTAATGCGTCCAGTACAACTGGAATCGCAAATTTTTTCAAAGCTGTTGGTTCTGGTTTCGTTCTCACCTTCTCCTCCATATTCGGTTGACACCTTCAGCTATCCACTCAATTTTCGGTAGTATTTTTGGGGGATTTCCGATAACTTTGGCTTTATTAGCTGGCATCCTGCTTTTGCTGTTGTTTATGCCCAATGGCTGTCCCGCCGTAACAAGGAGAAATTATGGCGCTCCCATCAGCGCAGCTGTGTCGTGAGCGAATGATGGAGTACTTTGGAGCAACACTCCTGGAGCAATTGGAGAGTGACTGGTCTTTGTCGTTCAGACCGGTTTTGTATTGTGTGCAGCCCATGTTCCGGTGCCTTTGGTGCTCTTTCGAACATGCACTGGAAAGTCTGTCTTTCACAGCAGCGCTTGCTTGCAGTAGATGCTGATCTGTTGATGTTCTTGCTGAGGGTTCATTACCAGACATGCGCATTGAGGTTGCGTTTGCTGCGTGAAGCTACTTATGAGTTACCCTTCCTGGAGGAAGTTGTCAACAACTCATCAATGGGCACTCCACAGGATGCCGCCTTGGTTGATACTGGGGCTATGGAACACACCTGCTCCTTAATTCCTTTTAGCAAGGACTTTCCGGCTTTGACACATGCCGAAGTGGAAGATCTCCTGTTCTCCATGACTCGCACCTAGTTTGTAACATTTCTAAATTGAAATGTCCTTTGGATTCGATTATAAGTCACATGCTCACGTTTTAAATTGCCACGTAGTATGCTTATGTGTCCTTTTACCTTATCCAAATTGACCTGGTTTTCATATATATATATCTTAGGTTGAGCTTTTAGCAATGAAATTTTAGTTTTGGCTTTGAACCACTTTCAACCGACAAGGGGACGGTGTTGTGTAGCCATTTTAGTTATAGCTCCATGCACGTTATTTTAGCACACTTTAACCTAGATATCTTTTATTCGGCTTCGCATTGTTATTCTTACAATAACCATTTTTACGGTCTTGTTTTATTTTTCATCTATCAAACTGTTTTTCTTAGCGCAGCACTGTGTTCTCAAACAAGACATTCTTCATCACCCTGTGCTTCATTCAAGGCTACAGTTTGGTACATTGCCGGTGAACGTGGTAGAAGTTTAGTCTCCAACATTCGTAGAAAATACACATCCTTACGTAGGGACATTTTCTTAGAACATTAGCTGTGTTATTATAAAAACACTTCCTAGTCCAATTATACGTTAAGAGGGAGATTCCAGCCAGGGAACCACGACTGTATGCTGACTGCTGAATGCTTCGCTGCAGATGCTAACACAGACAACAGGCCTTTGCTCAGGTATGAGTGTTGATGTCTCTCCGGGAACCTGAAAGGCGGAATTAGAGCTTAAAATGCTGTGCCCAAATTACGACTTAGATAGGAAATGATCCATCGATCTTAGTGACAATTTGATAGCGTTATTCTTATGCTTCTCTCTTCTCGTCACCATTTTAATACTGTTATGTTGTGTCATCCTGGTTATTGCAGCTCACGCTTTGCTATCTAAGATGCAGTCGTTTTATTAAACCAATCATTAAAACATATACTGCTTCTGTTTGTCATTTATAAATGAGACTAAATTGTAAATGAGAGAACCGGATGTGACCTGAGTGACCACGACTTCCCTGAGAAGCCTAATATGTCATGCGCTCGGATGCCCAATCATCCCTATCCCCTGGTAGAGATGAGGCACTGCTAGTTAGCCGGAGCAAAACCCGGATTTACAGCAACAGGTGTCACTCACAGTGGGTTAGACTCAGTCTCCCACACCGTGGACGATCTTGCTGCTCAAAATCCAGTAGTCTCATTAGAATAATGAGAGCCTAGGTGACGCCACCAATCACTGGATGAAAGGCAATTACACAACAAGCAGAATGTTTACTAGAATCACCAGATCCACTAATGTCCCTAATTAAAAAGTGAAGCAAACTAATTTTAAAACCCTGTCAGTATCAGGAAATGTCACCAAGGTAAGCAATTCCATAAAACAAGTCTTGAATGAACATTATCTATACAAAATACTACACACCACAACACTAATTCTACATATATTCAATACTAACAATACAAAACCTATGGAAAATAGCTTATGAACAGTTTTTAATATTCGAGGAAATACTGCACTATAAACAATTATATGCATGTATTTTTTTCCTTTGCATTTATTACTAATTTAATATCTTTGATTCAACATTCCCACTAATACTTTCCAACAATAATACAAGCAAATGCATATCTACATTATTTATACACTACTTCTTTGTAAGCTACAAACATGACAAAATTACTATCTATGCACAATATCCATTATTTCAATTTTGCTTTTTTCAAGGAACTAACAAAAAAGCAAATGTATACATTTTTAGTTCACAGAATAACTACCAGAAAAAAAGAGCAATTCGCATCCTTAGAATCATAAATACAAATCAGTACAATGTTACATTATTATCTATATAAGTGAACTATGTAGAATAGTATCTGTCACTGGAGAGAGAAATTGTATTGATGATAATATGGTATATGAAAAGGTAAAGTTTGAAAGCTTAGCTAATGCATTAACTAGTGCAACGTATCAATTACCTGTGAAACCATTTTTTGCAAAGGCTGTATTACAGAACAACTTTTAAAAAATGGTCACCTGTAAAAAAAAAATCCAAATAGACTGCATTACTTTCTTTTGTTAACTTACCTTTAAAAATACTTGTTAGGATCCTACATATTATATACTTTGTTGCACACCTGATTTTGTAAATAGAAATACACCCTATAGTAACTATTATGAAACATGCATTACAACAATTTTAATTAACAAGATCTACAATTTCAAACTTTTATAGCTCCCATTTCAAAATGTATTCTACATGTAGATGTCATCTTTCACCACACAACCTTTACAGCTCCTGCAAGTAATTGAGTTACTCCTATAAGTAATTGAAGTAAGTCCTTCACAAGCAATAGTTCCCAGTAATACGACAATTACTGAACTAAGTACCACATTGTAGCACTTGATTCTCAGGGTAGCAAAGCCCACTCAGGATAGGTAGTGTGGGGTAGCAATTCCAATTCGCTGGCACGCAACACTCAAAACATTATTGTCCAGTAACTGCCTTTTCGTTTCAAAATGAAAATTACTTTTATCATACATACATTACTAAATAATACACATCAAGTTACAAATGAATGTATTCAGGTAGATGAAAATACCTTTGGTGATATCCTCATATCAGATTATACCCTTTGTAGGTTCTGAACTCCATATGCCCCTCCACCTACAGTATACCAGATGTATCATCACACATTATTTATAAGACAGGTCTACTAGTTGTGTCATGGTGTCACATTACTATATACAGGGCAGGTCCACTGGCTTTGTCAGGTTGTTACCATATAAATATACACAGCCACATCTTATACTTCAGCAATATACCACCATGATATCACCATTAAAACCAACGGAAACAATAACCATGCTTGTGTGTAACCATTCTAAATATAAGCATTACAGTCTTCATAAAAACAATTATTAATAGAGTTTTTGCATATTCACAGTAACCACAAACATAGGTAGCAGATTTGTTCTTTAACACTTTTCAGGCTACATAATACAGACCTAAGACCACCCACAAAGGGTTCCCACACTCCAGATCACAAGAGCAAATGTTCCAGGTCACGGAACACTTTAAAATGACAAAAACACCTCTCTTGGGGTCATCCTTTCTAGGTCCCAGGAGATTTATGGTCAGTTTCCATAATATCCTTGAGAGAGGACTGCTACATTGTTGTAGCACCTTCCCTCCTCCTCCAAAAATACTCTTAGTCAGCGTTGCTGGTGCCCCTGCTCATTTTGGGGCCACAACAAGGACCAGAAGATAGGTAAATGAAAGCCTACTCACATTATTTGGGGGGGGGGTGGCTCCCAGAGGCAGCAGTGAATATGTAATGAGTGGATTTCCGACTGCTTTTAGTTTTAATTTCACAGCCTCATGCCACACATCTCCTTTGTTTCTGGGTGCCCTGGTCACTCCTGGACACAGCATGTAAGGTAGTTTGGGGCAGTGAGGGGAACCACTCCTGTGCTGTACTGCCAGCTCTACTCTCTCCCTCCTGCCCTCACTCCTGTTTTCACAGGAAGGAAGAGCACTGTACTTTCTTCTCAGGGCAGGATGCTGGTGCTTTGGCTGTCCTTACACCCGAAACAAGCAAAAGGGGACCAGGTGGGGGCCCTCCATGGCATCCAGAGCTCCAAAGAGCAGCAGAAAGAGACCTAAGGCATCCCATCGGTCAGATTTCCTTTATTGTCTCCGGGTATGAGGTCCCTAAAGCCAGTAGCTGGCCCAGGGAGGGGACCTAATGCACTACCCTCCCAACAGAAATTAAATAAAGTTGTGTCGGTCCCCCCGAGTTGTGGCCCTTACCAGGGATAATGTGAGGAATTGTGGCAGGGCATCACATGCTCTGTTTTCTGTTTTTCTCTATTGTAAAAGGTAGAACATTGTAGATGAATATCTATAGCACTGTTGGGCGATTTTGGCGATCTTTGACTTCGCTTGCTCCTGGTGGAGAGGTCTAGCTACCAGGAGCATTTTCAACAGAATCCCTACGCCTGGCCTCTCACTGGGCTCATTTTGCGGGGAGCTGGCTCAGCTGGTAACAAAGCCCTTAGTTAATCTTGCAGCGCATCAGATCGCTTTTCTTTCCAGATAGTCATCCTTCCGCTGTTGTTGTCTCCCAGGTCCAGGGTCTTCTCTCAGTCTCTTGATTGTGCAGGGTTTTTTGAAGTGGGGGGTGGAAAGTTCTAGAAGCCAAGTATCCCTAGCCAATCCCAATATGCCAGATAATCTCTCCAGCCCTGTTCTAACCCTCCTGAACAGCATTCTGAAATCATCCAACATAGCACTGTAAATATTCCTCTGGAAAGAGCTCCTCCGAGGGCCTCAGATCCACCCTAGCTGACTTCACTGCCAGATCCCTTCACAACAAAACTTCAAAGGTGACCCACAACCTGTATTCGCTCCGGAGGTCAGGGCTTCCTCTTTTGTTCGGTGTGCCTTGGATGAGCCAGCACAGGTGCATTGTGATAAGCTAATTATCAGACGGAGATTTACCTAGGCATCCATTCCTTCACCCTGAAGAGTAAATCACTGATAATTGCTTCATTTGTGTGGGAAGGCTTTAGTTCTCTCTGCTGTAGAGCATAGTACTTAACTTGGTCTAATAGGGAGACAAAGGCTTGGAATCGGTTTATGAGCTGACCTAGAGAAATACGGCATTTCTTGAAGTTGCTAATTTAGTGTGAGAGGAACGCAAAATCAAACTCTGTGTTTATGTTTTAGCCCAGTAGGCCTAACTGGAGAGAAACTGCACATTAGAGTAGATTTCACCGATATTAATAAAACAGTGAACGTAATCAAAGATTTTCCAGTAGGCCCCACTGACCTATCTATGGGTGTCTATTAATATTATAAGGCCTACCTTAGGTTAACAGCAATCTTTGTACAGTCCTTTCTGTGTAGGCAACCTGTGCACCATTAGTGGGCTGCTCACTAAGGTCGTCTCAAATGTATGGTTCCACACTCCTGAAAATGCTTAATTTATAACACTGATAGCTTTGTGCAGCTCACACTAGTCACAATGCAACCAAATGGGAGATGCAACCAAACAGGTCAGTCAGAAAAATCTCAAAATTGTTACTTTTTACCAGCGACTCCAAAAATAAAAGGTGGGGTTCTCAGAACCAAAGGTTGAAAATGCATTCATCTGTACACACTGAATTACAGAAAGACAGTTATATCTAATGAATGTGCAAAAAAAAGGGAGCACACTGCCTCACACTCCAGCAAAAAGTTGGCCCCAATGCATCTTGGTAAATGCAGTCAGATTCATTTCACATTATCAAAAGTAATCAAAGTCTTTCACCTTCGTAGGTGCAGCAAATGCTGTGTATCTCTGGACACGTGTTTCTGGGTTTCGCCCGTCATCAGCAGAGAGCAGCATATTTTGTGGGGTTGCTTGAAATGCCACCAAACGTCTTCTCAGGTTTATGTACCACTCTGGTGCGCAGGTGCCTCACCAAGGCTCGTCAGCCCGTTAGCTCAAGGGAGCCGTCATTCGACACAGTGCAAAAAAAAGGGAGCACACTGCCTCACACTCCAGCAAAAAGTTGGCCCCAATGCATCTTGGTAAATGCAGTCAGATTCATTTCACATTATCAAAAGTAATCAAAGTCTTTCACCTTAGTAGGTGCAGCAAGTGCTGTGTATCTCTGGACACGTGTTTCTGTGTTTCGCCCGTCATCAGCAGAGAGCAGCATATTTTGTGGGGTTGCTTGAAATGCCACCAAATGTCTTCTCAGGTTTATGTACCACTCTGGTGCGCAGGTGCCTCACCAAGGCTCGTCAGCCCGTTAGCTCAAGGGAGCCGTCATTCGACACAGTGCAAAAAAAAGGGAGAACACTGCCTCACACTCCAGCAAAAAGTTTGCCCCAATGCATCTTGGTAAATGCAGTCAGATTCATTTCACATTATCAAAAGTAATCAAAGTCTTTCACCTTAGTAGGTGCAGCAAGTGCTGTGTATCTCTGGACACGTGTTTCTGGGTTTCGCCCGTCATCAGCAGAGAGCAGCATATTTTGTGGGGTTGCTTGAAATGCCACCAAACGTCTTCTCAGGTTTATGTACCACTCTGGTGCGCAGGTGCCTCACCAAGGCTCGTCAGCCCGTTAGCTCAAGGGAGCCGTCATTCGACACAGTGCAAAAATAAGGGAGCACACTGCCTCACACTCCAGCAAAAAGTTGGCCCCAATGCATCTTGGTAAATGCAGTCAGATTCATTTCACATTATCAAAAGTATTCAAAGTCTTTCACCTTAGTAGGTGCAGCAAGTGCAGTGTATCTCTGGACACGTGTTTCTGGGTTTCTCCCGTCATCAGCAGAGAGCAGCATATTTTGTGGGGTTGCTTGAAATGCCACCAAACGTCTTCTCAGGTTTATGTACCACTCTGGTGCGCAGGTGCCTCACCAAGGCTCGTCAGCCCGTTAGCTCAAGGGAGCCGTCATTCGACACAGTGCAAAAAAAAGGGAGCAAACTGCCTCACACTCCAGCAAAAAGTTGGCCCCAATGCATCTTGGTAAATGCAGTCAGATTCATTTCACATTATCAAAAGTAATCAAAGTCTTTCACCTTAGTAGGTGCAGCAAGTGCTGTGTATCTCTGGACACGTGTTTCTGGGTTTCGCCCGTCATCAGCAGAGAGCAGCATATTTTGTGGGGTTGCTTGAAATGCCACCAAACGTCTTCTCAGGTTTATGAACCACTCTGGTGCGCAGGTGCCTCACCAAGGCTCGTCAGCCCATTAGCTCAAGGGAGCCGTCATTCGACACAGTGCAAAAAAAAGGGAGCACACTGCCTCACACTCCAGCAAAAAGTTGGCCCCAATGCATCTTGGTAAATGCAGTCAGATTCATTTCACATTATCAAAAGTAATCAAAGTCTTTCACCTTAGTAGGTGCAGCAAGTGCTGTGTATCTCTGGACACGTGTTTCTGGGTTTCGCCCGTCATCAGCAGAGAGCAGCATATGTTGTGGGGTTGCTTGAACTGCCACCAAACGTCTTCTCAGGTTTATGTACCACTCTGGTGCGCAGGTGCCTCACCAAGGCTCGTCAGCCCGTTAGCTCAAGGGAGCCGTCATTCGACACAGTGCAAAAAAAAGAGAGCACACTGCCTCACACTCCAGCAAAAAGTTGGCCCCAATGCATCTTGGTAAATGCAGTCAGATTCATTTCACATTATCAAAAGTAATCAAAGTCTTTCACCTTAGTAGGTGCAGCAAGTGCTGTGTATCTCTGGACACGTGTTTCTGGGTTTCGCCCGTCATCAGCAGAGAGCAGCATATTTTGTGGGGTTGCTTGAAATGCCACCAAACGTCTTCTCAGGTTTATGTACCACTCTGGTGCGCAGTTGCCTCACCAAGGCTCGTCAGCCCGTTAGCTCAAGGGAGCCGTCATTCGACACAGTGCAAAAAAAAGGGAGCACACTGCCTCACACTCCAGCAAAAAGTTGGCCCCAATGCATCTTGGTAAATGCAGTCAGATTAATTTCACATTATCAAAAGTAATCAAAGTCTTTCACCTTAGTAGGTGCAGCAAGTGCTGTGTATCTCTGGACACGTGTTTCTGGGTTTCGCCCGTCATCAGCAGAGAGCAGAATATTTTGTGGGGTTGCTTGAAATGCCACCAAACGTCTTCTCAGGTTTATGTACCACTCTGGTGCGCAGGTGCCTCACCAAGGCTCGTCAGCCTGTTAGCTCAAGGGAGCCGTCATTCGACACAGTGCAAAAAAAAGGGAGCACACTGCTTCACACTCCAGCAAAAAGTTGGCCCCAATGCATCTTGGTAAATGCAGTCAGATTCATTTCACATTATCAAAAGTAATCAAAGTCTTTCACCTTAGCAGGTGCAGCAAGTGCTGTGTATCTCTGGACACGTGTTTCTGGGTTTCGCCCGTCATCAGCAGAGAGCAGCATATTTTGTGGGGTTGCTTGAAATGCCACCAAACGTCTTCTCAGGTTTATGTACCACTCTGGTGCGCAGGTGCCTCACCAAGGCTCGTCAGCCCGTTAGCTCAAGGGAGCCGTCATTCGACACAGTGCAAAAAAAAGGGTGCACACTGCCTCACACTCCAGCAAAAAGTTGGCCCCAATGCATCTTGGTAAATGCAGTCAGATTCATTTCACATTATCAAAAGTAATCAAAGTCTTTCACCTTAGTAGGTGCAGCAAGTGCTGTGTATCTCTGGACACGTGTTTCTGGGTTTCGCCCGTCATCAGCAGAGAGCAGCATATTTTGTGGGGTTGCTTGAAATGCCACCAAACGTCTTCTCAGGTTTATGTACCACTCTGGTGCGCAGGTGCCTCACCAAGGGTCGTCAGCCCGTTAGCTCAAGGGAGCCGTCATTAGACACAGTGCAAAAATAAGGCAGCACACTGCCTCACACTCCAGCAAAAAGTTGGCCCCAATGCATCTTGGTAAATGCAGACTTTTGTGTGTCTAATTGACGGCTCCCGTGAGCCTACGAGCTGACGAGCTCTGGTGATGCACCTGTTCGCCTACTGAGTGGTACAAAAACCTGTGAAAACGTTCGGCGGCATTTCAAGCAACCCCTTCAGATATATTTTCTCTCTGCTGATGACGGCCGAAAGCCAGAAACACATGTCTAGAGATACGGCACTTGGTGCACCTACTTAAGTTGAAAGACTTTTTGAAAAATGTCTCTATCTTTAAATCAAATGACTGCATTTACCATTATGCATTGGGGCTATTTTATGCTGGAGTATGAGACAGTGTGCTCCCTTTTTTTGTGTGTCTAATTGACGGCTCCCGTGAGCTTACGAGCTGACGAGCTCTGGTGATGCACCTGTTCGCCTACTGAGTGGTACAAAAACCTGTGAAGACGTTCGGTGGCATTTCAAGCAACCCCTTCAGATATATTTTCTCTCTGCTGATGACGGCCGAAAGTCAGAAACACGTGTCTAGAGATACGGCACTTGGTGCACCTACTTAAGGTGAAAGACTTTTTGAAAAATGTCTCTATCTTTAAATCAAATGACTGCATTTACCATGATGCATTGGGGCTATTTTATGCTGGAGTGTGAGACAGTGTGCTCCCTTTTTTTGTGTGTCTAATTGACGGCTCCCGTGAGCCTACGAGCTGACGAGCTCTGGTGATGCACCTGTTCGCCTACTGAGTGGTACAAAAACCTGTGAAGAAGTTCGGCGGCATTTCAAGCAACCCCTTCAGATATATTTTCTCTCTGCTGATGACGGCCGAAAGCCAGAAACACGTGTCTAGAGATACGGCACTTGGTGCACCTACGTAAGGTGAAAGACTTTTTGAAAAATTTCTCTATCTTTAAATCAAATGACTGCATTTACCATGATGCATTGGGGCTATTTTATGCTGGAGTGTGAGACAGTGTGTTCCCTTTTTTTGTGTGTCTAATTGACGGCTCCCGTGAGCCTACGAGCTGACGAGCTCTGGTGATGCACCTGTTCGCCTACTGAGTGGTACAAAAACCTGTGAAGACGTTCGGCGGCATTTCAAGCAACCCCTTCAGATATATTTTCTCTCTGCTGATGACGGCGAAAGCCAGAAACAAGTGTCTAGAGATACGGCACTTGGTGCACCTACTTAAGGTGAAAGAATTTTTGAAAAATTTCTCTATCTTTAAATCAAATGACTGCATTTACCATGATGCATTGGGGCTATTTTATGCTGGAGTGTGAGACAGTGTGCTCCCTTTTTTGTGTGTCTAATTGACGGCTCCCGTGAGCCTACGAGCTGACGAGCTCTGGTGATGCACCTGTTTGCCTACTGAGTGGTACAAAAACCTGTGAAGACGTTCGGCGGCATTTCAAGCAACCTCTTCAGATATATTTTCTCTTTGCTGATGACGGCCGAAAGCCAGAAACACGTGTCTAGAGATACGGCACCTGGTGCACCTACTTAAGGTGAAAGACTTTTTGAAAAATTTCTCTATCTTTAAATCAAATGACTGCATTTACCATGATGCATTGGGGCTATTTTATGCTGGAGTGTGAGACAGTGTGCTCCCTTTTTTTGTGTGTCTAATTGACGGCTCCCATGAGCCTACGAGCTGACGAGCTCTGGTGATGCACCTGTTCGCCTACTGAGTGGTACAAAAACCTGTGAAGACGTTCGGCGGCATTTCAAGCAACCCCTTCAGATATATTTTCTCTCTGCTGATGACGGCCGAAAGCCAGAAACACATGTCTAGAGATACAGCACTTGGTGCACCTACTTAAGGTGAAAGACTTTTTGAAAAAATTCTCTATTTTTAAATCAAATGACTGCATTTACCATGATGCATTGGGGCTATTTTATGCTGGAGTGTGAGACAGTGTGCTCCCTTTTTTTGTGTGTCTAATTGACGGCTCCGGTGAACCTACGAGCTGACGAGCTCTGGTGATGCACCTGTTCGCCTACTGAGTGGTACAAAAACCTGTGAAGACGTTCGGCGGCATTTCAAGCAACCCCTTCAGATATATTTTCTCTCTGCTGATGACGGCCGAAAGCCAGAAACATGTGTCTAGAGATACGGCACTTGGTGCACCTACTTAAGGTGAAAGACTTTTTGAAAAATGTCTCTATCTTTAAATCAAATGACTGCATTTACCATGATGCATTGGGGCTATTTTATGCGGGAGTGTGAGACAGTGTGCTCCCTTTTTTTGTGTGTCTAATTGACGGCTCCCGTGAGCCTACGAGCTGACGAGCTCTGGTGATGCACCTGTTCGCCTACTGAGTGGTACAAAAACCTGTGAAGATGTTCGGCGGCATTTCAAGCAATCCCTTCAGATATATTTTCTCTCTGCTGATGACGGCCGAAAGCCAGAAACACGTGACTAGAGATACAGCACTTGGTGCACCTACTTAAGGTGAAAGATTTTTTGTAAAATTTCTCTATCATTAAATCAAATGACTGCATTTACCATGATGCATTGGGGCTATTTTATGCTGGAGTGTAAGACAGTGTGCTCCCTTTTTTTGTGTGTCTAATTGACGGCTCCCGTGAGCCTACGAGCTGACGAGCTCTGGTGATGCACCTGTTCGCCTACTGAGTGGTACAAAAACCTGTGAAGACGTTCGGCGGCATTTCAAGCAACCCCTTCAGATATATTTTCTCTCTGCTGATGATGGCCGAAAGCCAGAAACACGTGTCTAGAGATACAGCACTTAGTGCACCTACTTAAGGTGAAAGACTTTTTGAAAAAATTCTCTATCTTTAAATCAAATGACTGCATTTACCATGATGCATTGGGGCTATTTTATGCTGGATTGTGAGACAGTGTGCTCCCTTTTTTTGTGTGTCTAATTGACGGCTCCCGTGAACCTACGAGCTGACGAGCTCTGGTGATGCACCTGTTCGCCTACTGAGTGGTACAAAAACCTGTGAAGACGTTCGGCGGCATTTCAAGCAACCCCTTCAGATATATTTTCTCTCTGCTGATGACGGCCGAAAGCCAGAAACACGTGTCTAGAGATACGGCACTTGGTGCACCTACTTAAGGTGAAAGACTTTTTGAAAAATGTCTCTATCTTTAAATCAAATGACTGCATTTACCATGATGCATTGGGGCTATTTTATGCGGGAGTGTGAGACAGTGTGCTCCCTTTTTTTGTGTGTCTAATTGACGGCTCCCCTGAGCCTACGAGCTGACGAGCTCTGGTGATGCACCTGTTCGCCTACTGAGTGGTACAAAAACCTGTGAAGACGTTCGGCGGCATTTCAAGCAATCCCTTCAGATATATTTTCTCTCTGCTGATGACGGCCGAAAGCCAGAAACACGTGTCTAGAGATACGGCACTTGGTGCACCTACTTAAGGTGAAAGATTTTTTGAAAAATTTCTCTATCTTTAAATCAAATGACTGCATTTACCATGATGCATTGGGGCTATTTTATGCTGGAGTGTGAGACAGTGTGCTCCCTTTTTTTGTGTGTCTAATTGACGGCTCCCGTGAGCCTACGAGCTGATGAGCTCTGGTGATGCACCTGTTCGCCTACTGAGTGGTACAAAAACCTGTGAAGACGTTCGGCGGCATTTCAAGCAACCCCTTCAGATATATTTTCTCTCTGCTGATGATGGCCGAAAGCCAGAAACACGTGTCTAGAGATACGGCACTTGGTGCACCTACTTAAGGTGAAAGACTTTTTTTAAAATTTCTCTATCTTTAAATCAAATGACTGCATTTACCATGATGCATTGGGGCTATTTTATGCTGGAGTGTGAGACAGTGTGCTCCCTTTTTTTGTATATCTAATGAATGAATGGATCCACGCCACCTCTGTCAAGGCCTGGTTGCCATTGTGGAATGCATCCAGTGATCCTCACCAGTAGCACGGGTGGGGTCATTTTCTTCTGGCACCCAGACTTACTTCTTGCTGACAGTGCTACGCCCCATACAGTCCATTTAACATGGGTACTGTTTACACCTAAGAAGCAGTGGGTCGGGCTGCCTCATCTTTTCCCTGTGAAACATGCAAGCTCCAATTGTCCTGCCATGAGTGATTGCCTGCTTTAGCAACAGTAAGACTATCACGCCTTCTTACTGCATATTTCAAGTAGGGCCATGTATTGATCAAGGCCAATGAAAAACTCACGTCTGGGGCAAAGTGTGCAGCACTTCACCCATTAACGCAGAATGTCGTCTTTGCACTCCATGGTCTCTCATGCCCACCATGGCCCGCATAACATCATTAGGGCCAATTGGACTAGATCTCCATGCTCCTAGGCACTGAAATGGTAACTGTGGGTGGCCAGATTGCACACATACTTTGATGCCACCAAGTTAGATCATAAGAGGTTGATGCTGACTGGCCCACAACAGGTGTGCTGGTATTGTTTCCCTGAATACTGTGTCCTAATGGTGAATTTTGAAATTGAGCATTTTCTTCTTTTCCAAGCAAGGTGAATTGAAGTCTACTAACTTTAGAACAGGCAAGCTTGTCCACACCATGGAAAGAAATCACATAGTTAGGGGCACAAATGATCCAGGACTTGACAACTGTCAAGCTGTGGCATCTCATCATGAAGGAACTTGGAATTACTGTATCCACCATGTTGACTCTAGGATGCTCTCTAAACTGTACAAGATCTGCAGCAAGCAACATTTAAGCTACCCTCTCTATTTCAAAAGAGCGGGTCCTTCAAGAGGTGAGTGGCCTCCAACCATAAAAAATCATGTCATCTTGATCAACACTCCACTTGTGGTCACAGCACTTGAGTTTTCATTTTATAAGGTAACTGGATAAAGAAAAATAAAGCTAATTATGTGCCATTCTTCACAGATGTGTCACTCCAGTGCCTTCCATTCCAATTATTAGCCCACCTATCCTCCAAGTTTCAAATCTGGAGCCACAGATCCTGCAACATCTGATTTTGATGAAGATGGAATTGATACATAAGGTACTGTGCTGATAACTTTAGGTCTTCCCATCATACTGAGCTCAAGCATATGGTTCTGAACCATGACCAGACAGCCACGGCACACTCCGACACTGGGGCATCCATCTATGTAATGGGCAAATCATAATTCCCATGACCTCACCACAACTTAGTCCCATTTCATTCAGTAACGCTGCACATAGCAATACCACTCCTCTGCAACTGTGTTGAGTCCTTAACAACTGACATCTTTTGTAAAAATTCAGTTTGTGAGGTCCAAGATGTTAACCATCAAGTCAGGTACACCTATCAGATGTTGCTCTGTCATAAGAATCCCCCAAGTTTAATGTGCATGGACAGTCACATGTAAAATGGAATATATGCTCAAGAGGTTTGCTGGCTTATTCCAAGGAATATGGTGTCTAACAAGAAAACTGATATGTCTCCACGTCGAAAACCAGTCGCCCCATCACCCTTCACCACTAGGGATGGCATTTAACATGAGAATTAAAAATTCAACTGCTCAAATTTGAGAAAAACGATACAATCAAGAAAGTTGACAGTCTTATCCAGTTGGTCTCACTGATATTAGTAGCCTGAAAGCCACAATAGCCAGAAGAGACAAGAATCTGCATGAAAAGATGGCTACCAAAGACTTATGACATTGTAGCAGAGATAACTAGTTCTTGCTGGTTCACCAAGACATATCTGAATTGTGAATTTCCATATCTGAATTGTGAATTTCCAAAGTACTCCTCAACTGATAATGCCCCTACATCAACCCTTTCAGCGTACGTGTTCTAAGGAGATGTAAGAGGTCAATTGTGGGATTCACAGTGTGGAAAGGGTGTTCCATAATTGTGTAATTGCAATACAATACAAGAACACAACATCCAACTCAAAGCTCTGCTTCAACACCCCTTGAACTGCGATCTCACTTTGACCCATAAACAGTGCAAATCCTTGAATCAAAAGCCAACTTCCTTGGCCACAGACTTTCAGCTGGCAGGAAGTCACCTGACCCTTTCAAGATGCACGATGACAAGCCTGCTACCCACCCCACCCCCACCATCTGCCTTCAGATTAGGAATTTTCTAGGGATAGTCACATACCACATGAGGTTTCCCACTGATCCTGTACATGACTATGTAAAAGTGACCTACATGTGGGAATGGACTTGAGCAGCAATATGCATTCAAAGTCATACACAATGCCCTGTCAGCAGATACCACTCTTCAATATTATCACCAGGCAATGTTCATTTAACTTGGTGTCAACACGGTCCACTCTGGCACTCTGGTCAGGGTGAATGGAATATGCCCACTATTTTGACAGTGTGAACCTGTCCTTATTCAGAGCACAAGGCCTGCTAAGAGGATATCACACAAGGGGTTCCTGTTACCTGAATTAGGAAATGCTGGGATTATGGATAAATACACTGTGATCTTAGGAACATCAAACAATTACTGCCCCCCTCACGCTCACCCTGTACTTTTTTCAGGAAGTCCAGCTGCCAACATATGCAAGAAACCAGAAGAATCAATGATAATAAACATCAACTCTGATTTTCACAGAAGGCTCCCACATCCAAAACAAAAAAAACAGCCTTCACACCCTGTTGTCAACCATTTTAAAGGTTGAGCAGCTGCAACATTGATTTGTTCGTTTTTGATTCTCTCTCTCCCTGGAAAAGAAGCACACACTGAGACTAAAGAGGAATCCATCACTTTAAACTGCTTACTCTTAAATAAATGCAGTTGGTAAGTTTTAGTGCCTAGGCACAGGACATCTTATGCAATTCCCTGGTCTGTCATGTGTATTGTTCAACAGAGGATAACCAAGGATGGCCTCTTAACCAAACCTTCTATACAGCCTAACCCACTGGATTGATGGGTAGGATATGCAAGTTTCAGGAGTTTCAAATAAAGCATCAACTGCATGGGCCTGGGCATCCCACTTGTGACACCTGGCATCTAGCCTTGTTAAACCTGTTCCTACAGCCAGGAACAAACAATGTGATGACTCTGACTCCCATGTTCATGCCCCAGATCTAAAACCTCAGCCAGAGCCAAGAGGTGGGGTGGTGAAGAGAATCTGAAAACTCTTAAATGCAATGTAGCACTGCTACATGTGCTGTGCTGTACAGCCGCAGTAGTGATGTACTGAACTTAAGACAGCTTCTACTGCTTAGTTACCCTCCATGTCATTAGTGATACCTTCAACCACTTCGGGCTTTCAGTCAAAAATTAATTGCATTCTGGGACCAGTAGTTTCGATTTTTTGGTCACCATTCTACAAAAGGCTTACAAAACTCTGGTATGCAAATTGCCAAGGTCAGAGAGCAAGGTCTGGCTGAAGACGTCACATTTTTAGCTATGACACTTGAAATATTTTCTTTGTTCCCCGTAAGAATGACTCTCCACTCCTTGTTGTTCTCATGGGTATAACGGTGCAGTGGCAGCTCATCATTTACTGAGATTTTAAATGTATGACATTTCAGCATATTACGAAATAAATGTAAAACAGACAATGTTCTAATTTTTTATATTTAATCCAAAACATCTCATGGGTGGTGGTAGGAGGTGGAGATCCTACCTCATCTACATCCAACTTCTATCATTGAGTTCACTTTACTTTGTAGCTGGAGTAACAGAATTGTGAAGGGCTGCTTTTGGTTCCCACTCTGCCAATCCATTTCACTGTTCTATTCAACTTTCTCTCTAAACCACAAGTCTCCAGTGAGCGGCAAGTATGCTCTGAAGTCATTCTGAGGCCTCTTGGAAAACTCTTTATCCCCATCCCTCCGTGAAAAGGCACACATGATGAACTGATTGGTGGGAACCAACCAGAGAGCTTTGAAAAGCACGGCTGTGTGTGAGAGTTAGTTCATGCAGAAGTTGGTGCACAGTAGAAGGGAAGGGTTTTAGTTAATGAGTGCGCAGACCACAGAATGGGAATTAATTGGCTGCTGCAAACAGCTCTGTTACATGGAATAGAATAACTGAGTGAAATGGGTACTTTGGGCTAGAATGCACAGAAAGAGTAATGTGTTGGCCTCTGTACTAAATTGTATGTACAGGCCATGGACTGAGGTACTAAAAAAGATTTTGTAGCTGAATACGAGAATTGAAGAGGTGCTGCTAAAATGCATTGCCAGATTTCTGTTGGTACCATTGCTGAACTGGTACTATGATCGGGATACAGGTTAGTCACAAGGTGAAGTGGGCTGGAGAAAGGGTGGATTTTTCCCAGGTAGTGGTCAGGCTCCTGTAGGCCACCATGTGGATTTTACACTGTGATTTGGTGCACATGTTTTAATTATGTAATGCTTCTATGTACATATCTTTGACACGTGTCAACTGTTTTGTTGATACTAACTGCTTTAAAGCAGTTAGTATTAACTGCTTTAAAGCAGTTAGTATCAACAAAACAGTAAATAAGTAAAACACAAAAATTAATAAAAATTAAACACCAATTTATTCTTTAAAATGACACCAAAATGAAAAAAATAAAATAAAGGGAAGATATGAATTTTTAAAGAGTAAATATTTTCTAGCTCTTAGAAATCAAAAGGGCCAATCTGGGCATCTAGTCTCACTCGACCGGGGCAAAGTCAAAAGTTGAGGCTGATTACGATGGAGTACTGCTCAGCTACACTGAGCGGGAGGCCTCGGTTAAAGTTCTACCTTCACACTTAGTTGTTTTCTTGAATAGTTTTCCTTAACCTGGACAAAGTCACAAGTTGAGGCCGACCTCGCTGGAGCCCTCTTCAGATACATGTCACAGGAGGCCTCGGTCCAGGTTCTTACGTTTGGACTTAGAAACTTTTTCGGGACAGAAATCTTCATCAGGGATCAAGTCAAAAGTTGAATCCGACCTCGCTGGAGCCCTCCTCGGATACACTGTGTGGGAAGCCTCTCAAACTTTTACCTTCAGACTTAGAAACTTTTTCAGAGGTTTTCTTCACCAACGTCGGACGACCCTCCTCAGCAAGCTGATTTATATGCAACATCATCGGATTGCCTTTCCACAAGCCCCTGGTCAAATTCTGGAAGTCTGGGACTCTGGAGCTTTTCAGCTGGATGAACCTGCATGTCAGGCTGGGTCGCGGTCGACGTTGGCCGGCTTGACTCACGATGTCGGGTCGGTCCACTTATGGAGCTTTTTCCAAAGTTGCTCCAAAATTCTGGATCTTCTTCTAGAACTACTTTTAAGGTCCTTTAGGTGTCCACAACTCACCCCAAAGTTCCAGAAGCTCTGAGTTGCTCCCTGGGGGGGGGGGGTTAGAACTCCAACTCCCAGAATTCACTTGGTCCAAATCCTAAAATGACCACTGGTCAGCTGGGCTATTTTTGCAGGACTTGATGCAGGGGACGCTGGTCAGCTCCTTTTTACCTATCGCTAACAGGGAGACCCTTCTTGAGGTTGTAGAAGTAAGGCAAAGTAATTTTCTTGGTGAAGACCAAAATGTGCATCTGGTGCAGTCCTTCTGAGCTCAGTGTCCAGGTGCAGGCCAGGGTCCAGCAGGGCAATCCTTCTTCTTCTTGTTTTGTTCCAGTAGGCATTTGAAGTGGGGTGCAGCTCTGCCATATTTATCCTTGCTCGTGGGGTGGCAAGCAGGGTGGTGCTCCTGTCCAGTCATGTGCAGGCCACCACCCTCTTGAGTGACCACTTCCTTGGAAGTGTGGCACAGATCAGTCCCAGGGAGCAACATTCCTCCAAAATCCAAGATGACAAAAATTCAATCTTAGCGTTTAGATCTGGCTAAGTCCACCCACTAAGTTTCCCTTAACACACCCCTTACCAGCCCTCTCCTAATCTAATCGGGGGTTCCTGGTTGCATGGGGCTGCAGGAAATGGTGGGAGAGGTACAGTTGCTGTACCAAATGTCCTTCTGTCATTTGAAGTCCAGATTGGCTGCTCTCCCCCATCCTGTCTACCTTCTACTGAGGCAGATCTCCTCCCACCAAATGCTTCCTTTTTTCAGCCCAGGCCACTTCACACCTCATGAAGGCAGTCTAGCACAGGCTGACAGAGGCTGACTAATCAGAGAAGGGACCTACAGGGCTGAAGTTGGTAACTTTTAGCAAGACTTCTAAAACTCTTTACATGTACAAATTATATTTAATTCAACAGTGGCATATTGTTGGATGTATTATAACTTTTAATTTGATGCTAAACTTGCTATATTTAGCTCCTTCCTATGGAAAATAAGACTCTATTATTTTAAAATAAAGTCTCTCCATGTTAGCCTATGAAGGCCATTCACTACAGTGGGGAAAACAAATTTGGCTATTTGTCCCTCACCAACGCTTATAAAACATCTTTTATAAAGTCCCTGCTTATAGTTACACTGCACCCAACTCTGGGGCACTTAGGGCATACCTTAGGGATGACTTATATGTAAAACTAAGGTAGCGTTGGACTTTGGAAGTACTTTTAATTTCAAAGTCGAATTCAGGGTTAACTTTAACTTAAAAGTAGCCAGCAAGGCTGGCCTGCCTATAAAATGACACTGGGCACCACAACAGTGCACCTATGCTTATACTATTTATGTTGAGGTCCCTAAACCTACATGCCCTACCATATTCTAGGGACTAATAGGTAGGTTGTTACACCCAATTATAATTAGCCCAATTTGCGTATTCTATTTTACACAGAGTACTGGCCCTGGGAGTGGTTAGCAGTGCACAGGGCACAGTCAGAGTCAGTAACCACCAGTAGCGCACAAAAAGCTTGGGGGTGACCAGGGCAAAAAGGAGGACTTTCCTACACCTGGCCTTCATTTTTAGTTGGCAGAAATTTGGTGGACAGCTGGAATCTCAGATGAAATCTCAGAATATACCAGGTCTTTTAACAAGAGTTTTTCCCCCATTTTATGGGGACAACCGCAGACACAAGTCTGTGGGTTTGTTTGTGGTGGGAGTTCGCAGGTCAAGAGAAGGCTCTTATCTGTCCAGGGAAAGCCATTTCTGTTCCCCTGTGATATTGCAGGGGTTAGAGTGGGGAAGGTGATGCCTGTAGCGATAAAGTGAGGTCCAATGTCTCCAGTCCCAGGCTTATCTGGTGTGGGTGGAGTAATTACAGCTGAAGTTATCATTCCACTTTAAACTCTGCTGGGGTATAAATGGTTTCTCATCAGAACTGTGGTTTTAGAGACTACATTTTGAGAAATTTTGGCTGAAATGAGACTGAGTTCTATTTAAAAAAGTTACCCTGCTGTGCTTTTCTGATTTTTAAGCTTTGCTTTTTATTATAATTTGTGCCTACAATGTTCTTTGAAAAAGCGTATTTACTGTTGGAATTGTGGCCTCCGAAGCTACACATTACCTTTAGTTACTTGGAGCTTGTAAAATGTTTTACTGATCCGACTGCAGGAATTTGCCCTTAATCTGAGATATATTGCAATCTTTGGAATGCTGCCATTGTCCCTTGTTTTGCATTGCTTTTCAGTTGAGCCATTGGTGTTGTACTTCTTCCTCTACCTTTGTTGGAGAACCCTCACAGCCTTACTGCTCCCATGCTGGGAGCTCTGTTAAGGGCACTAGCTGACCTCTTAGTCGTGTCACACAAATGGGACCTTATGCCATTGACCACAATCTCCAACCCAGGCGTGCAATGACATTTCTAGCTTACAAAATCAGAAATTGAGGAAATTCGTTTTTTTTCATTACTAGGGAGTGTAATATGTTTTAAAACAAAGTAAAATGTTATTAAGTTTAGGTAATGAAATCGAAAGATTCCTGCCTAAATCTGGAGCACTCTCACATATGCTTCTTGCCCTTTGTCTGGTATAGGTTTCTTTACTCAGTCAGGAAGGTTGGTGGGTGAATTCCAAACATGAACGCTTTGGAGATATTTGTGTTCCATGCCTTAGACACCAAATTATCTAACATGTTTCAGCACTGTTTTCAGCAGGTACTTGGGCCCACTCCAATCGATGTACCTACCTTACAACATTATGGGCCTGATTACAACTTTGGCGGAGAGGGTTAATCCGTCCCAAATGTGACAGATATCCCGCCCGCCAGATTACAAGTCCATTATATCATATGGAACTCGTAATACGGTGGGTGGTATATCCGTCACATTTGGGATGGATTAACCCCTTCTGCCAAAGTTGTAATCAGGCCCTATGTGTTCATGTGTTAGAGAATAGATTTAGTGTGGTGAGAAAGTGTGGGCTTAAATACCATCTTTTATCTTAGGCTGCTGGACACATGGCACTGTACCACATTGTCCTTAAATGTACAAATGAGGAGCACTTATAAATAAATCTGACTGGAGTTAGCTCTACACAAAAACCTAATTCACACACAGTTCATTAGTGTAAGGTACTACAATGAAACAACAGCTCTATGATTTGCATGCAGCTTGTGTTAGTGGACAGACATGTAATTAGATGACACTGTTACATTGAGGAATTGCGCATTTTTGGTTCTGGGTTGCACAGTGTCATATTGTAATTACATCCAATCGGACTGTGACAGAGGTATACCACTTGGATATACCCTGATGAATTAAGAATGGGATGGAAAGATACTAGTTTACTTGAGGATGATCTTCATTACTTGAGATCTCCATTCCTCATCCCAGTAGTTTTCACCCTCCCACTTGAATTGGTGCCTTCCTGCATGAGGATGCTTTATTATGTATGATCTGCAATCTGTTTTTACACATTCCAATCACCAGGGACTACACACTGATCTGTGGAATCTAGTGTCCTTTTTACTAAGAGCAGAAAGAGGTCACTTCCTTTTACATCCAAAAATGCATATTCCTTTAAAGCGTTAGTATTTGATATGTTCCACTGCTTAAATATATTTCTGGAACACATCAAATTAAGTGTTACTAAGAGACTACTAATTAAGGACTAAGGGCAGTATGATACTATGGGGGTCATTACAACCCTGGCAGTCGGTGTTAAAGTGGCGGCCAAACCGCCAACAGGCTGGTGGTAAAAAAAATGCAATTCCGACCCTGGCGGAAACCGCCAACAGAGACCGCCACTTTAACACACCGCCCGCCACGGCGGGACAAACAAACAGCGCGGCGGTCACCGCCAACAGACAGGCGGGGGACAATGTACCACCCACCCTATCACAACCCACCAATCCGCCACCTTTTCCGGGGCGGTAGCCCCGCCGATAAAAACACAGCGGAAACAGCCATTTCAAACGGAAAACGCTCACCTCCATACACCCCACGAGGAATCTGGACAGCATGGAACCCGAACTACACATCCTACCAGCCATTGTCTTCCTGCTCCTCTACCAGGAGCACGAACGCCAGCGCAGAAGACAACGGTGAGTACTGCACCTACGACACAGGGGAGGGGGAGGCAAAAAATACGGGGACACACATATGCGACACACCCCCCCTCACCCTCAACCACTACAACACACACATCAATGCATAGCAACACATCACAGTTACACCCCCAAACCCCCCGGAAGAATGCAAAGGCAAAAGGAAATGATTATAAATATAGAATTATATTGTAAGACTGAGTATAAAATATATCACACATCTATAACTTTATATACATAAATTGTCCAGTCTGATATGTCTATCAGCCATTGTTCGTGGGCCACTGGGCCAAAACACATGAGCAAAGCCCACACAGGATACCTGCCTCCAACGGAGAGAACACTGCAGGGGCATCAGATAGGAAAACTACAGGCACCTCAGGGGGAAGGGAAGGGGGGGCACGTCAGCCAGATGAGTCCACGACGCCAGATCCATGAGGGGCCTCCATGGCCACTGTGCCATCCTGGGGAGTGCAAAGCCACAGTCTCACAAGTCTCTACAGTGGGTGGGTTGCCCACTGTGCCATCCTGGGGAGTGCAAAGCCACAGTCTCACAAGTCTCTACAGTGGGTGGGTTGCCCACTGTGCCATCCTGGGGAGTGCAAAGCCACAGTCTCTCAAGTCTCTACAGTGGGTGGGTTGCCCACTGTGCCATCCTGGGGAGTGCAAAGCCACAGTCTCTCAAGTCTCTACAGTGGGTGGGTTACCCACTGTGCCATCCTGGGGAGTGCAAAACCACAGTCTCTCAAGTGGATAACAGTCTCCACTGGTACTGGAGGGGGACTAGTGCCCAGAGTGCTTCGTGCAGCCCTGCCCGGCACAGATGCGGGCCTGCCCCTTCCGCCAATGGGCCAGCAGTGCTTGAGATGAAGGGCCCAGTTCAGCGGTGCTTGAGATGAAGGGCCCAGTTCAGCGGTGCTTGAGACGGCGGTGCCCAGCGGAGCGGTGCTTGAGATGAAGGGCCCTGTTCAGCGGTGCTTGAGACGGTGGTGCCCAGCGGAGCGGTGCTTGAGATGAAGGGCCCTGTTCAGCGGTGCTTGAGATGAAGGGCCCAGTTCAGCGGTGCTTGAGACGGCGGTGCCCAGCGGAGCGGTGCTTGAGATGAAGGGCCCTGTTCAGCAGTCCTTGAGATGAAGGGCCCAGTTCAGCGCTTCTTGAGACGGCGGTGCCCAGCGGAGCGGTGCTTGAGATGAAGGGCCCTGTTCAGCGGTGCTTGAGACGGCGGTGCCCTGTTCAGTGGTGCTTGAGATGAAGGGCCCTGTTCAGCGGTGCTTGAGACGGCGGTGCCCAGCGGAGCGGTGCTTGAGATGAAGGGCCCTGTTCAGCAGTGCTTGAGACGGCGGTGCCCAGCGGAGCGGTGCTTGAGATGAAGGGCCCTGTTCAGCGGTGCTTGAGATGAAGGGCTCAGTTCAGCGGTGCTTGAGACGGCGGTGCCCAGCGGAGCGGTGCTTGAGATGAAGGGCCCTGTTCAGCGGTGCTTGAGATGAAGGGCCCAGTTCAGCGGTTCTTGAGACGGCGGTGCCCAGCGGAGCAGTGCTTGAGATAAAGGGCCCTGTTCAGCGGTGCTTGAGACGGCGGTGCCCAGCGGAGCGGTGCTTGAGATGAAGGGCCCTGTTCAGCGGTGATTGAGATGAAGGGCCCAGTTCAGCGGTTCTTGAGACGGCGGTGCCCAGCGGAGCGGTGCTGGAGATGAAGGGCCATGTTCAGCGGTGCTTGAGACGGCGGTGCCCTGTTCAGCGGTGCTTGAGATGAAGGGCCCTGTTCAGCGGTGCTTGAGACGGCGGTGCCCAGCGGAGCGGTGCTTGAGATGAAGGGCCCTGTTCAGTGGTGCTTGAGACGGCGGTGCCCAGCGGAGCGGTGCTTGAGATGAAGGGCCCTGTTCAGCGGTGCTTGAGATGAAGGGCCCAGTTCAGCGGTTCTTGAGACGGCGGTGCCCAGCGGAGCGGTGCTTGAGATGAAGGGCCCTGTTCAGCGGTGCTTGAGACGGCGGTGCCCTGTTCAGCGGTGCTTGAGATAAAGGGCCCTGTTCAGCGGTGCTTGAGACGGCGGTGCCCAGTGGAGCGGTGCTTGAGATGAAGGGCCCTGTTCAGCGGTGCTTGAGACGGCGGTGCCCAGCGGAGCGGTGCTTGAGATGAAGGGCCCTGTTCAGCGGTGCTTGAGATGAAGGGCCCAGTTCAGCGGTTCTTGAGACGGCGGTGCCCAGCGGAGCGGTGCTTGAGATGAAGGGCCCTGTTCAGCGGTGCTTGAGACGGCGGTGCCCTGTTCAGCGGTGCTTGAGATGAAGGGCCCCGTTCAGCAGTGCTTGAGACGGCGGTGCCCAGCGGAGCGGTGCTTGAGATGAAGGGCCCTGTTCAGCGGTGCTTGAGACGGCGGTGCCCAGCGGAGCGGTGCTTGAGATGAAGGGCCCTGTTCAGCGGTGCTTGAGATGAAGGGCCCAGTTCAGCGGTGCTTGAGACGGCGGTGCCCAGCAGAGCGGTGCTTGAGGTGAAGGGCCCTGTTCAGCGGTGCTTGAGACGGCGGTGCCAGCGGAGCGGTGCTTGAGATGAAGGGCCCTGTTCAGCGGATCCGGCCCAGGCATGGATGTCACTCGCCATCTGACATGTGGCTGGCGGGGCCTTTCTGCCCATCTGTCTGGTGGCTTGCGGGGCCCTCCTGGGCTGCAGTTCTCAGCCTGTGGGTGTCCTCCTGCCCACCTGGGGCGTGGCTTGCGGGGCCCTCCTTGGCTGCAGTACCGGGGCTGTGTGTGTCCTCCTGCACACCTGGGATGGGGCTGGTGGGGCGCTCCTGGCCAGCTGGCCTGCTGCCGGACTTGTCGGGGGTGCTGCCCTTCTCACCCTTCCCTGCACGCTTGTGGCCCTTTCCCACCTTTGGCGGTGTGCCAGGTGGCACCTGACTTCCTGCCGGAGCCAATGTAGGGATTTTTGTCCCTGGGGTCTTTGGTCGCTCGCGCCGGGCACTGGCAATCTTAGGATGCTTTTCCGGTGGTGGGCTGGCCGTGCCTTGGCTCCTAGCTGAACTGGATGCCCTTGAGGGTGGGGGACTCCACAGTCCATGGACAACAGTCTTCACAGGTCCCGGTTTTGTGGTGGCTGAGGTGCTGATTGGAGTCTTATGAGATGGACGGGGTGGGGGAGTTGTAGGAAAGAGGTCAAGTTTGGAAAAGAAAAGCAATTTGGAAAGAGAGGGACGGGTAGGTGTAGTGGGTATGGGAGTGGAGGAAGAGGATGTGGTTGTAGGAGTGTGAAGTCTGGTGTCTTTGGGTGCAGGTGCTTGGGCTGGAGGCTGTCGTGAGGTGGATGGCTCCTGAAACCCATAGGGTTCAATGTTAACCAATGCGGCTTAGCGCCGCGGTCTTCGACCGCCTACCGCCGCGGTGTGCCACGCCAGCGCATTGACCTCACATCCCACTGTCGCATTTCACAGGTCAGGCAGCCGCCATTTCAAGGGCCCACCTGGCCTAATTACCAACTGCGTCACACATACCTAGGCCATGCACCAACACTCATACAAGCCATTCAATGCATTGGGAATCGTGTTATGTGCAAGCTGTGGTTACGTACCTGTGGGTTGCTTGACTCTGTGTTCGCTGTTGTCCTTCATAGGCACCGTCCGCTGGGACATGCGAGGAGATGGAGGAATCTTCCAGTGTACAGACCGCTGGTGGACCTGTCGACAATGGAGGAACGACATGTCATACTGACATACAGGCTTGACCGAGCCACTATACAGGAACTGTGTGCCCAGCTGGAGCCAGACCTGATGTCACCCATCCGCCAACCCACAGGGATCCCCCCTCTAGTGCAGGTGCTGTCAGTACTGCATTTCTTAGCAAGTGGGTCATTTCAAACAACAGTGGCCATATCATCAGGGATGTCCCAGCCTATGTTTTCCAAGGTGTTGTCCAGAGTGTTGTCTGCCCTGCTGAAACACATGCGGAGCTACATCGTTTTCCCTGAGGTGGGGGATTTGCCTACAGTGATGGGTGATTTCTATGCCCTTGGACATATCCCCAACATCATAGGTGCCATTGATGGGACACATGTTGCTTTGGTCCCCCCCAGCAGGAGTGAACAGGTGTACAGGAACCGGAAGAGTTATCATTCCATGAATGTACAGATGGTGTGTTTGGCTGACCAGTACATCTCCCATGTTAATGCCAAGTTCCCTGGGTCAGTGCATGACGCCTACATCCTGCGGAATAGCAGCATCCCGTATGTGATGGGTCAACTCCAGAGGCACCGGGTGTGGCTATTAGGGGACTCTGGTTACCCCAAACCTGTCCTGGCTACTGACCCCAGTGAGGAATCCCAGGACAAGGGCAGAGGAACGGTACAATGAGGCCCATGGGCGGACTAGGAGGGTGATCGAGCGAACCTTTGGCCTCCTGAAGGCCAGGTTCAGGTGCCTCCATATGACAGGTGGATCCCTAATGTACTCACCAAAGAAGGTGTGCCAGATCATCGTGGCCTGCTGTATGCTTCACAACCTGGCTTTGCGCCGCCAGGTGCCTTTTCTGCAAGAGGATGGTCCAGATGGTGGTGTTGTAGCAGCTGTGCAGCCTGTGGAGAGTGAAGAGGAGGAAGCCAAAGAGGACGACATAGAGAACAGGAATACAGTAATACAGCAGTATTTTCAGTGACACACAGGTAAGAGTAGACACCGGCATATTACATTTACTTAATGACTCCTACCTCTCTACTGTCTGACTTTTTCCCCCAGTGTATGGTAACTGTGTTGTGACTTTCCCTTCCGTTTTCAGAGATGTGGGCCCCACTGCGTGACATCTGCTTTGTTTCCCCGTGGACTACAGCTGTGTGACAGCGGTTTGTTGGCATCACAATGTGAATGAACATTTTGGCACGGTCATGTCTAATACATTTGTTCTAAATCACAGCCAGACTCCAGATTGTTTTGTGCAATAAGTGTTTTTATTCAAGTGCTCTAAATTGGATGGGTGGTTGCAAATCGGTGAGGGGTGATGTTGGAGGATTGTCCATGGCAGAGTCCAGACTATCAGTTTCACAGGTGCATTGTCCAAATGCCTGTGGGAAGTGGAGCAGGGGCAGTTTAAGGTTGGACAGGGTGACAATGTGGGACAGTGGGATGACAATCAGGGCGGTATCCTTTGCTGGCGGGGGTCTTGACATCTTACTCTATCTTCTTCCTGGATCTCAGGGCCCGCTTGCGGGGTGGTTCTCCTTCTGCAGGGGGTGGGGTTCTGGTGGCCTGTTGGTCTTGTGTCGGGGCCTCCTGTCCACTAGCGCCGGCGGAGGTGGTAGGCAGTTCTTGGTGCATGCTAGTGTCAGGGGCCCTTTGAGGTGCCACAGTGTCCCGCAATGTCGTGACTACCTTATTCAGGGCCACTACGATGGTACCCATGGCGGAACTGATGTTTCTTAGTTCCTCCCTGAACCCCATATACTGTTGCTCCTGCAGAAGCTGGATCTCCTGAAACCTGGCCAGGACCGTCGCCATCATCTCCTGGGAGTGGTGGTATGCTCCCATGATGGTGGAGAGGGCCTCGTGGAGAGTGGGTTCCCTGGGCCTGTCCCCCCCCTGGCGCACAGCAGCCCTCCCAGTTCCCCTGTTTCCCTGGGCCTCTGTCCCCTGGACCGTGTGCCCACTACCACTGCCGCCAGGTCCCTGTTGTTGTTGGGGTGGTGGGTTAGCCTGGGTTCCCTGTAGTGGTGGACACACCGCTGATTGACGTGTCCTGGGGACAGAGGTATGGGCCCGCTGGCTGGGTGCTGTGCTGGTGTTCCCAGAGGGGGGAAGGTCTACTGTGGCCTGTGGCTGTGTGAGGGGAACCGACTGTCCCGAGGTCCCCGATGGACCGGGCTGGTCATCTAGATCCAGGGAGACAGAGCTGCTGTCCTCACTGTGGGCCTCTTCTGGGGGTGGAGTGGACATTTGTGGACCCTCCTGCGCGGTGACGTGGCGTTCTGGTCCTGCAGGGGTATAAAAGTATGGTTATTGCTTCTGTGTGTGTCATAGCGTGCAATGGGTGGGTGCCCGTGCACCCCAGTGCTGGCATTCCTTTGTGGGGGCTGTTGTGACGGTGGTTGCGGGGGGAGGGTTGTATGTGTATGTGCAGTGGGCATGCTTAGGTGATGGGTGTCCATGCTTTGTGGACGCATGCAGGGCTAGGTGTTGGGATGGGTGGGTTGTGATGGTGAGACAGTTGCAAGGAGTAGGATGTGATGGGGGTGAGGGTGAGGGTGAGGGTGGGGGTATGAGTTGGCATGCAGGTGGGGTGGGGGGAAGAAGTAGTTGAGATTTGCCTTACCAGAGTCCATTCCTCCGCCTACTCCAGCGAGGCCCTCAGGATGCAGGATGTTCAAGACTTGCTCCTCCCATGTTGTAAATTCTGGGGGAGGAGGTGGGGGTCCGCCGCCAGTCCACTGCACCGCAATGTTGTGCCTGGATACCATGGAACGCACCTTCCCCCGTAGGTCGTTGCACCTCTTCCTGATGTCGTCCCGATTTCTTGGGTGCTGTCCCACAGCGTTGACCCTGTCCACTATTCTTTGCCATAGCTCCATCTTCCTGGCAATGGTGGTGTGCTGCACCTGTGCCCCGAACAGCTGTGGCTCTACTCGTACAATTTCCTCCACCATGACCCTGAGTTCATCATCAGAGAACCTGGGGTGCCTTTGCGGTGCCATGGGGTGGTGTGGGTGATGTGTAGGGTGGATTGTGTGGTGCTAAGTGTGGTGAGGTGTATTGTTGTGTTGTGTGAAGTGCGTGCAAATATTGCTCGGTGACAGTGAATTGGGCGTCTGAGTGCTCGGATGTCTTTTCTCGGTGCGTGTTCACGAATCTCTAGGAGTGGAGGTTTGTGGGTGATGTGGGTGTGTATTTTATATTTAATTGGGTGTGTGGGAGTGGTGTGTGTATGTGTCTCAGGTGTGTGTATTTTGAATTGTCCATTGTGGTTGTATTTTGTAAGTGTGTGTGTATTTTGAGCGCAGCGGTGTGTACCGCCAATGGAATACCGCGATTGAAAGACCGCCGCGTGGATTCGTGTGTAGTGATAGTGTGGGCGTATTTCTGTTGGCGTGACGGTGGAGGTTTGGTCATCGCCAGTTTCTCGCTGCCCTTTGGTGTGGCGGACTTTTGTGGATGTCTGTATTTTGGCGGTTTGCCTGTTGTGGGTCGGAATGACCGTGGCGGTTTGCCGCGGCGGTGTTATGGTGGTCTTCTGAACGGCGGTAGGCGCCTTTTACCGCCGAGGCTGGAATGACCACCTATGTTTTTTATTCAACAGCCAAAATGCCTCAAACCTTCTGAATACGTAGACTTTTATATGTGGCACAGCCTGACTGACATTATCAGGAAGGCCACCATATTATAAAGCTCCTCCATGTCACTCATTCACTTGGAAGTTGACTGTCCTTTCCAGCTCACACCTCTTATGGTGCATCCTCCACTAGAGCCAAAAGAGAATGGAGATGGACAACTTCATAAAATCAGCAACTACCAGACAAGAAACCTTCTGTCTAATCCCTTAACTAGAGGCAGTTTTCATGGAAGTAAAAAGAGACAAAAGGCACTGGTACTCCCTGCCAATAAATTTTAGGTCAGCTTCTAACCAGAATGTCTTAAAGTCATTTCATGGGCAAACTCACAAGGGTTTAGGCGGACTATTAAATGCAAATATGAAGGGAAAATTCTTTTTAAAAAAAAAAGAAAATTGGCATTTTGTGCATTCCTTTTGGTTAATTGCCATACAGCTACAACATGGATGGGTGGATGGATAACCTTTCGCATCTAGGGCTATTCATGCTGAAAATATTTTTCCTGAACAATGCTTCAATATTTTCCTGCTCACCGGCCAACAGTGAATGTACATAATAGAGAGAAAACTGAAATAAAATATATCAGTGTCCATGTGAGGGGCTTGGCCTGGCCGGCAGCATTGGCGAACATGTAGAAGCGCCACTCCGCTGAGGCCTGCTAATTCTCCTTAAATTCTAAACCCAGGAGGGAGCCCGCGAGGATGATATGTCCGCAGGGAATGACGGCGAAGCCCCGGAGCACAGGAGCTGCCGACTAGCACTCCGAGAGTCGGACCGCAGTCAGACCACCGGGTACGATTAAAAAGTGGCCTGACGGGACGCTGAAGCTGGTGGCTGGCTTGCAGAACACGCCGCGGTGGCTGCAGCAGAGCGAGTGAGGCCACGACACAGCAGGTGCGGAGAACCGGCCGGCTCCGACAAGCTCCCGGAGGCAGGCCCGGGGCTGAGGTGGCCCCGAAGAAGCGCGAGCGCCGGAGGGGACACGAGAGGTGGCTCCACAGGGGGCAAAGACCTCGCCCATCCCGGGGAGTGAGCAGACTGGCAGGGGAAGCCCGGGACCCATTGTCGCCCCCGACAACAAAGCATTGAGCGCGCTGGGGAACAGGTGAGCGCTGGGGGCCCCCGGGACGGCATGGAGAGGGCCAAGCCATGAGGAGAAGGCGGTTGACCCGGGAGCGCGCTGCCCTGAGTGGACATACCAGGGAAGGGATTGTGGAGCATCGGGCACGTGTGGCTTGACTGGACATATAAGCGGGCAGACCTGAGGAACAGTGCGCAGGGCTGGACAAACGATTCAGATTCATTTACCAGGCACTGAGCTGATTGTGGCTGCTATGCAGCAGACAAGTTGCAACGGCGGGCATGCCCCAATGATTAACTGAGGGTGCACACTGTGACTCTGGGAGCTGGGGGCTCCAATGGAAGAGGTGAAGAGGTGACCAGAGGCGGTCAGCGGCTGGAAGTGAACTATATCCAGAGAGACGGCCACCCTTAGGCCATGCTTGCATCGGGCAGACTGAGAAGAGGACGGAGGCGTGAACGCTGCAACCACTGCTGGCTCCCGGGAAGGGGCACCCCGCCCCCGAGGCTGCATGTCGTTCCAAAGTGGCAAGAAGGGTAGGCTGCAAGGGAAAGAACTCATTGGCGGCCAAAGCGCTTTGGAAATGGCTGAACCAGTACCGCACTCTCTGCAGGTGACACTGGACATGATTCTGGGGGCAATAGAGGAGTCCAAAACCACTCTTCAGCAAGAAGTTGACCAGGTATCGGTGGAACTGGGCCTGTTGCGTGTGGATCACCAGAAACCTGCGGACAGGGTTCGAGAGGCAGAGACGATGCTCACAGGAGTGGCACCAGTGCAGCAAGAGATGCAGGCTACACTAGTGCAATTGGCACACCGTGTTCAGAGGCTGGAACACCGAGCAGAGGACGTGGAAGGCCGCAACTGGCTAAATAATGTGCGTATTATTGGGCTGCCGGAGGGAGCTGAAGGTACGGATGAAGTGGCATTCCACGAGAAGTGGTTGAAGCAGGAAGTGGCCCCGGGCCTGCTCACCCCATTCTTTGCTCTGGAGAGAGCTCATCGAGTCCCGATGAGACCAGCGGCGCCTGGACATCCCACACGGACTGTTATAGCTAAATTGCTGCACTATAGGGACAGGGACATTCTGTTACAGCTCGCAAGGGAAGCAGAGCCTTTTAGGATAGATAACGGATCAGTGACCCTATTTCCGGACTTCACTGCTGAGGTACAGACCAAAAGGGCATCCTTAATGGCGGTGAAGAGGGCCTTGAGAGATGCTGGTATCCAATATCCACTCCTATTCCCAGCCAGGATGAGAGTAATTCAGGATGGTCACAGCACATTCTTCAAGTCACCGGAGGAAGCCTGGGAATGGTTAGAGGCAAATAAGATGGAAGGGCACTCTGGGTCCTCACCTGCAGTATCACACAGCCAAAGGCGCAGGGGGGAGAGGAGACCCCAGAACAGGTCGCGCACGGGAACCAGACCAACACCGGCACAGAAGGACCTGCCTAGAAGATCAGCCTTGGAAGCTGCAGCGCCACTGCAACAGGGAAAAATGACAGCTGAGGCCAGTGGTGGGGACTCGGATCACCGAACTTACTCCACGGACTCAGACTCCCACCATTCGGATGTGGGCCCAATAGTGAGCCCACAAACAGCAGATGACCTGTAGTGAGTGCAAGGGGAAGGGTGTTGGGTCTTCCTCTGGGTGCGCAACTTGGTTAAGGGCCTATAAGCGATAAAGGCCCCCCACCCGGATTCTCGTCCAACATCACCAAATGGTGAGAACTCTACATGACTTAACTGTTTGGCTCACTGAGTGTTAACTGGACGACCGCTTGTTGCGGGATTGCCCTGGGAAGAGGGAGTTGGGGTTTGATGTTTTTGTTATATTTCATGCGCAGGGGGTCAGTTACCCTGGACTCATTGTATATGGCACGGTTGAGACATGAAAGAGTGGCGAGGAGTTGCGGACACCAGAGCGGGGTGATGATCCTTATTGACTCAGTTCCCACATATCGATGGACTACAAGCTGATAACTTGGAATATCTGGGGGATGGGGTCACCGGTTAAGCGTCATAAAATCCTGTCCTATCTTAACAGACACATAGCAATGCTCCAGGAAACGCACCTCACCACACATGAGGTAGATAAACTGAGGCATAGATGGAGGGACAGCTCTTCGCCACTGCACATTCAGCGTTTGCAAGGGGGGGCACTAATTTGGGTCAGGGCTGGGGTCCCGTTTGGGGCTCTCTCAATAGATTTGGATCCAGACGGTAGATATATAATAGTGGAGGGTAGACTGCAAGGCAGACTCGTAGTGCTGAGCTGTGTACATGCGCCTAATCAGGATCAGACCCCCTTTTGGCACACACTCTCGGGGCGAATGGCTAGGTGCTCTGGGGACCGCTTCTTGATTGGGGTGATTTTAATTGTGTACTGGACTTGGGACTGGACCGCTCCTTTCCTCCCATGCCTGGAGCAGCGGCACATAAAATGGTGGAGAATCTTGGAGAGTGGCTGAGACATTGGGGAGTAGAAGATGTATGGCGGTTACAGCACCCGCAGCTCAGAGACTACTCATTTTACTCGGGACTACATCACCTACACACCAGAATAGATCGGGTGGTGTGCTCAGGCTCCATTACCCACAAAATAGTTTATTCTGAGTATTTGGGCCGTACGATATCAGACCATAGCCCATTAGTGGTCATCTGGCAAACATCAGAGACAAGGGCCCCTATTTCAACGTGGAGACTTCAGCCGCGGGCGATGGAGGATGCAGTGTATAGAGAGGAGCTCCGGACACACCTCAGGGAACATATTAGAATTAATAAGGGCTCCACGGGGTCCCGTAGTACAGAATGGGAGATGCTCAAGGTAGTGACCAGGGGCCATTGCATGGGGCAGTCGGTGGGGATCAGACGTACTCTTGTTAGAGAACTGACTCAACTAGAAAAGGACCTTCATGACAGGGAGGTTGAGTAGGGAAAGGAACCGGAAGCCAACCACAGACTATTCAAGGCCAGAGAGGCATTTCATCAGACACTAGAAAGATTAAGATGCCACAATTATTGGAAGCATATGATGTCCGTGCAGGCCGAGAAGGGGAATTGAATGTGCTACTTAGGGGGCTTTTATGGGATGGGGGACGCCCGCAGACGTCACTCTCTACTCTTCGCTGGCCTGCACAGGAGGGGGAGCTGGCGGTCCCAGATTTTGAATTGTACTACCGGGCATGCCAACTGCAATGGGTGGCTAGGTGGGTCTCGGGGGGGCATCAGACGGGATTGAATGTAGCCGTTGGTGAGATAGCGACGGATGCCCTGTTGGCGGCCCTGCTGGGCGCTGGAAAACTTTTGCCCGGGAGATCGCTACTATTGACAGCGGCTCTTTCCTGCTGGAGGAAGTGCCTGAAGCACACTGAGGTGATGGTGGCCTATTCTCCTGGGCTGCCACTGACTGGGATATCGTCAAGAGTGTTGTGCCGCACCTTGAGTGGGGGCCAGGTCAGGGCCTGGACCCAGGCAGGGGTGCTGACGTTAGGGGACCTTTTTCAGGAGGGGGTGCTGAGACCCTTTGTGGGGCTAGTGGAGGAGGATGGGATCCCAGTGGGTCAATTTCTGACGTACCAAACGCTGGTCCTAGCGGTGCGACGATTATGGTCTACAGTAAACACGGAACCGGAGACCCATGCCTTATTGCATTTAATACTGACGGTGGGGGAGGACAATCATCTGGTCACTAAACTTTACAAGGCTTCCATTGATGCTACAGTGAAGCCCTTACAGACCCTAAGGACGAAATGGGAGGAGACAGGGGGTAGAGAATTAACAGATACAGAGTGGCATAGAGTATTAGCCTATCCTCGGAAAGTATCCAGAAACACACGGTTCAAATATATCCAATACAACTATATCCACAGAACATACCTCACCCCACACAGACTTAGAGTGATATACGGGGGGAGCCCAGGGATTGTCCCAGATGTCAGGCGGCGGATCCAGACTTTCACCATATGGTCTGGGACTGCCCCAGCATACAGGGGGGATGGATTAGAGTATTGGATGATCTGGGAGAGACCCACGGCACTCAGCTGCACATGAGCCCCCTCCTGTGTTTAGTGGGATTACACAAGAGACCTGCATCCAAGAGAGTCGGCAGTAGGTTTTTAGATCTTGCACTGGTCTTGTACAGGTGCCGAATAGCGATGACCTGGAAGTCCCAGTTGGGACCAAAATTTTAGGACTAGAGAGCTGATGTCTCGGTATGGGCTCAAGCCAAACTTCAGGCGCTGCAGAGAGAGGAGGCACAAGGGATTAAGACTAAACACTTGGCCCTGTTGTGGAAAGAAGTAATGGAGGCCTGGGAGGATCAGAGGCGAGCGTGTGTGAGAACACGGGAGTGCAGGAACGACAGTATGCTAGGAGAAGAGATTGAGGCGAGGGATGAAGGGGGAGGGGAGGTTGAGGGAGGACAGGCATGAGCGCGGGGAGGACACGAGCAGAGAAGTACTAATTTGCAGTACAGGGTGGGCTCTGGGGAGGGAAGGAGGACCCTGATACCCCCCTGGAAAGGAAGTGTGATTCTAATTAAGAGGAAGAGGCAGGAGAACGCTCCAGATAACCCCAACGGTAGAGCGATCTAGATGTACTAGCAGGAATGGGTCTCAAATGCCACCACTTATCCCACCCGCGCATGGTTTTTTCTTTGTTTTTAGTCGTTACCTTTTAGCTATTTTGTTGTTTAGAAGGTTACAGCTTAAATGGGGATACCGAGTACACAAGTAGAAATTGGACATGAGAATGGATGCGAAACGTTGATGGCAGGTACAGGTGGATGATCAGTACAATGACCAGCTGGATAACGTAATAAACATGTTATTAACTGCGACCGGAATGTATAAAATGAGTCCTTACTTATGGCTTGTATTGAAGAGCATAAATATATGAATTAATGATGACTAAAAGATGTAAAAAAACAATAAACAAAGTAAAAAAAAAAAAAATCAGTGTCCATGTCTTCTACCGAAATGTGCGAATGTCAATTCCAGGAAGAGGCTGAAGTCTGATTCGGCCCCTGTAAGTGGGAGAAAGTCTGGAGACTGTGGGGGAGCTATTGGGGCCTCGATGGCCCCTAGGGACTGGAGTAACTATGTCTGCATGGTTGACGACTACGGGTGTTGTGTAGCCTTTGTCTGTGGCTTTTGGTTTTGATGGGCAATACCAGAGAGTTTAATTGCTATATTGTTGCAGTGTCATGCGAGATATATCGTGCTGACATGGCTTTTGGTTGTGTTTTTCTGCAAAGTAAAATTTGTGGAAAAAAAAAAAGGTTCAAAGTCTGATTCGGAGAGCAGCCTTTTACCACCGAGCTTGTCCCTGCCAGACGTACATGCCCCGAATTCGAAGAGGATTGTGTTGACCAAAGAATGCTACAGCCAAGGATGTGGATGTCAATCGTGAAAGGAATACCACCTTGCAACAGTATTGGCACCAGAAATACTGGTCCCTGAAAAGAAAGGTAGTATGGCATCACACTTAAAATGGCACACTTGGCTGGAAACTAGGTCATGAGGTTACGCTACTTGGCAGTGTCAGAATAGCAAATGAATGGATTTATGGGAGCATTTCTGCATTCGACACAACAAAAGCTAGCCAGTTAATTTCACAGCCTAAAATTAATAAGCATAAAGTTTCAGAAGCATGGACCAAAGCAAGTGAAATCAAGCTACATCAAGGTAGGAGGAACTGTGGTCAATGATGGCATTGCAATGCCACAGCAGTTAAGGTGCTTTGCACTCTGTTTTTGTGCCACAATAATCACTGTTTTTCAAACTCCCAATGTCCAATTCACCTACGGGTTTCTAATGAGGGAGGTATAAGGCTAAGTCTGCACAATAAACATATTGCAGCACCAATAATCGATCGTAACACTCATGCAATGAAGAAAGCCTTACATGAGTACTGTTGAACAGGCCCTAGAAATCGCTGCAGACATTGATGAGGCAACGATCATGTGTTTTGTGTCAGTTTTGGCTAGAAAGGAAGTTAAGACCCCTTCAGAAGCACTGCTAGAAGATGATGGAATGCTGCCACAGGCGTATTAGATCATGTTGGGTGGTCAATTGAGATGTTTAAGGACTTCTTCGGGAAACACAAACCTAAAGAAGCATTTGAAAGGGTTTCTTTTATATGCACTGTTGGCAAACAATATGTTTGTGGCACCTGTATCCTTGAAAAATGGCGTTACTCTACACAAATGGCCAAGCATTAGAAGGGCATGCTATTAAGATAAGAAATTGCAAAAATTATGCATGAGATGCCCAATTATATACTCATATCTGAAGTTTACATAGACGATATGGAGAAAGGGGGGAATGAAATTCCAGAACTGCGGCCTATCCAGAGGCCAATAAACACTCCGAGTGACATGTATTGACTGTGAAGGGAGAGGGGGGAAGGCTCAGATTTATTAACTGTCTTCAGTTGGCATGTCTTACTTCACTGAAGTTCATTAAACTCTTGGACCCCCCTCTGCCTCTTCCGAATTGGTTGCCATATGTAAACAGGTGGCTTTCTTCTCATTGCCATGCAAAGACCCTTGTTATCTGTTGGAAGAGACGATGTGCTGATGTAAGGGATTCTTTTAACTGATGTTGGCACACACAAAGAAAGTAAAATGTCTAACTAAATTATTTCTTTCCGTCAGTGAAACCTCTGTGGCTACGCAGCATGTTACATTGAGTCAGACTTTGGGTATGTTGAGGGTATGCACTGAAAATGTTCATCATTGTCTTGTTCAGAATTTCAAACGTGTGTGCAACTTGTATTTTTTTGAAAATAGCTTAAGTTTTTTAACATTTCAGAGTATATAATGGCGGTGTTAGGCTACGTTCACAGGTGTAGCGTCTGGTATTTTGTAATGCAATGTGTGAGCTGTGCTTTGTTCTTGGTGGTGGGTTTTCTGTGCATAACTTTTCGCACTATTAGAGGTCTTTCTGCTGTGGTTAGTCAGGCATCGAGCTTCATGCATATCAGATCTGTTCATTCCCTCAGAAAGGGATATCAATGTACTGGTCAGTTTTGACCTGTGCTTAAACTTGTGATGATCTCAAATATATTCAAGGTTAAACTTGCTAAACCTAGGGATCATAGTCTAAAGATCTGATGTACAGATGACACATTTCATGATGTCACTTACACATTGCCTGGCTTCATCAAAACTCCTTTTTTTGTTAGGACCAGTGTTGGTCTTTCTGCAGAAGCAGACCTCTGGTGATTGAGCTCCCTTTGCATACAGCACTACAGCTTTCAATGCAATGGAGCAAACATACTCCCTGGCTGAAGAAAGAGCTATTGCCACACACTAGGGTGGCATAATTTGCATCATTACATGGTCAGACATTCCAGTTTTCCATTGACCACCCACCAATAGTGCTACTCTTTCAGGCCTACATATCAAAACCCCTTCCAAGAATCAAGTTGATTCTTCAACTCTAAGGGTGCTCCTTCAATGACATCTAGAAGCATAGCTCTCAGCCTAGCAAATTATCTTTCTCTACACCATGTACCTGCAACAAAGACTGATAAATATTTCAGTCTAGTGTTTGAAAGCACAAGGTAATTACCTTTATCCACCAAGACATTAAAGGGCTGACAGCAGCTGACAACTTCTGCAGCTTGGTATTCGTGCCACTCAGCAAGGCCCCTGGAATCCTTTTCCTCAAGACGAATCCTGGTGCACTGATAAGGTTTGAGTAGCTAAGTCTTCCCCATCATGTCTGGCTGGAACACACAGCAACAACAATGGGGCTTTTGGAAGTTAACCACTGGGTCTTTCCTGTGATTCTGACTGACTTTGTAGTTCAGCCCATGTTGACCACAAAGGGGGGCTGATCTAAGACCATGTTTATGTCTGTAGTCTCTTTGTTGGTACCAGATCATCTAGTTACGTAACTGGGACATGTTTTTTAAAGCGAATACAACATCTCACTAAGAAGCCTCAATTACTACACAGAAGTTCTTGAGCAATAGTAGCACTTTATCAATCTCAATCACAGTTATGAAAAAAGAGTTAGGTATGGTGTATGCTCAATATATCATTTACCCATCTATTCTGCATACTCAGCTGCTAGCAAAGACTTGTACAATTCAATACTAGTTCATTCTTTTCCTCCCCCTGCTCAACACTGCATTGTGACCATGCAAGGACCTACACAGCTTGCCACGTAGGTGAATTTAAATATCTCTGAATCTTTTCTTTTTACCCTCTTCACATCTTGTGCTTCTATTGAAAATTGTTTCTGCATCCAAAAGGTCTTAGCCCTTCCACAAACTCAGAGTTAAAAAAATG
This sequence comes from Pleurodeles waltl, assembly GCF_031143425.1. Lineage (NCBI taxonomy): Eukaryota > Metazoa > Chordata > Amphibia > Caudata > Salamandridae > Pleurodeles > Pleurodeles waltl. The sequence continues at coordinate 425,829,097 of NC_090445.1, read as the reverse complement.
CATACTACAGGTTAATATAATTCAACCACTAAAAGTTATATTTAAAATAAGGATTGGACCATATTCCCAATTAAGTTTGGTTAGCTCATTGTCCACTGGGGGTGCAAACGTCAATTTTGAGCACAGGAGCCACAAATACTTACTCACACAATCAGGATTTTTTAATAGTTTAATTTATATGGCATGTGGTAGAAGCAGCAAAACAGGAGGTGAGGATTACATAGGATTTAGTGGATGTTCACAAAACCATTTATCAAATCAGAAAACTAATGCACATATATACCGGAAATAAAAACCAGAAAAAACATCATATAATGTTTACTTGAGCGAATGGCTGATAGATATTCCTGATGGACACAGGAAGAATATAGAAGTTACTTTTGCTAAGGTATATGCCTGCTGTGTTTATGTATGGAGAGACAGATTATAGGTGTTAATTACGATTCCATATCAGGCCTACAAGCGAGGATTATGCAACATTTTTACTCACTTTATTGATCAGTAGCCATTCCCAAGTTTACTTTTCTAACATTACCAAAACTACATTTCCTTAAAAGAAGGAAAGAAGCTGAACATAACTGTAAGCAGTCCACCAATCATATGTCCGTGTCCCCTAAAAACTCTTCTCTGCAGTATTTTATTACTGTTTGAAGTGCTGCCTAAATATTTTACTCCTCTCTCGACGGTGTTCGGTATTTAAGCTAAGTCAAGGATCATCCGGTGTTTCAGTGAATGTAATAGGCTTCTCCTCTTGTCCATCCTTCTGCGCATGCCAGTTTGCCCGATTGCCTTTCTGTGACCAGCCCGACATGCAGAAGCCTTTCACCATCTATGCATAGAAGTGGGGGAGGGTTCCCAGCCGCAGCTCCCTTTTCTTTCAGAATGTATGCTGGGTTCACCTGCCCGATCAAATCTTAGCGCTCCTCACTTCATGGGAGCAGCGTCTGGATTGGCCAAGCCTTGCAGCACTAATGGCATTGCACAAAAAGTCAATGGAGAGAGTTGTGGTTCCAGCGAAGTTCCATTCTGACCGAAGGAAGCCCTCTGAGACTGCGTGACGCCCATCACAATGATATGAAATTATGGGGTAATTTAAGGCATACTTGGGATACCTGTGCATCTTAAAACACCCTTTACATATAAATAGCAATGGCAGAAAAGCTGGGTCAACCCTGCACACTGTTGTCCCACATCACAAGTTAACTTTAGGTCAGAGCGGGGGTAATGACGAGGTAAATGGAGTAAGGTTAAATACTTATTTATTCTGATCTTCTCTTCACAGAATGGGTGCTCAACAGTTGTAACACTTAGCGCCTCATTAACAATCCAAAAGCTACGAACACAGACAAGTAGTCAGCTGAAACATTCACTCTGCCAGAAATATGCTCCATCCTGAATTGATACTCTCGTAACTTACATGCTAATTTCACTATTCTTGGAGTAGGTTTGCTAGAACCTTTTTCCTTCCAAGATGCTGACTAAAGGCTTGTGATCTGTGCATATAATTAACTCTTTGCCTCAAAGAAAACTTTTAAACTTTGTAACTGCCCAGACACAGGCTAACAATTCATGCTCGATCACTGAATACTTTGACTCTGCTCCTCTCAGCTTTCATGATGCAAAGGTGATGCTTTTTTCTCCTTTAACTGTTATCTGGCTGAGCACCATCCCCAACTGAATCTGGCTCGCATTAGTGGTTAATATGCTTTGTAATTTTTCACTGAAGGACTGCAGGGATGGGCCCAGCTCAAGTTCTTTTTTTATGTCCTTCATGCTCTGCTCACACGTTTCATCCCATGTAAACTCTGTATCCTTTTTTAATTAATTTTTTGAAGTGGTTCAACTTTTATTGCATAATTTTGAATGACTTTAGAGTGAAATTCACGCATGCTCAAAAACGATGTGAGTTCTTCCTTGTTATTCGGGGTTGGTGACTTTGAAATCGACGATATCAAGGACTGCTTTGGCAGATATCAAAGATGCCATGTTCATCAATGAGGTGTCCAAGGTACTCTACTGTTCTTCTGAAAACAGTAACATTTGTCTCTTTGTAATGTTAGACCACTGTTTTGGATTCTTTGTAGAACCTTCCGCAAAATAGACATGTGGTCTTCCTCTGTCTCACTGTAAATTAGATTGTCATCTTGAAATGACCTTACGCCTTCCATGTCTGAGAACAGTTGGTTCATTATACGTTGGAAGACCTCCGATGCCGAACATAACCCGAAAGGCAATCTGCAGAATTGGTAGACTCCTTCAGGAGTACCGAATGCTGTGTAACCTTTTCAACCCTCCTCCAATTGAACTTCACGGTAAGTCGAACTAAAGTCTAAAGTTATGAAGATTTTTGCTTTCTCCAAGGTCATCACTGTTTCATTCAATAGAGGCAATGGTTGACAATCAGCTACCACCTGCTGGTTGGGTTGGTGAAGGTCAATGCATAAACGGATTGATCCATTTTTTTTTAGCTATGACCACAGGTGATAACCACTCCGTTGCGTTGATGGGTTCTATTATTCCATTGTCACACCAATTCTTTAAAATATCTTTGACCTCGGAGCGGGCTGAGAAGGGTATATTTCTAACACGTTGCTTGACAGGTTGCGTGTTTTAAAAAAAATATATTTCATGTTTAAAGTTCCTTAAGCACTCAAATGTTCCAATGAACACCTTCTTGTACTCTTCGAGAATAGCTTCTAAGCTGTCTTCTTGGATCCTGAACAGATATGGCGGTTGATATGGAGCAATCAACATTCTCAGTTTCTGTTGCTCCAACCAACCAAGGATGTTGACATTGCAGTCTACTACAAATAACTTTGATGACGCACCTTTCTCCTTGAACATCAAATTGGTGTTAACCATTCCTTCCAGTTTTATTTTGTGACCTCCGTAGGCTCCTGGGATGATCCTGCTAGCATGTAATGGTGCTTGGCATTTTAAGTTTTCGTAGGTGTCAACTAGCATCTCCACAATTTCCCCATTCACTTGAATATTGCATTTGGGTTTATTCTGTAAGTCTTCCTTATTGATGATGGCCACACATTACACTAAATTTTCCATCATTTCACTGTCATCTGACTCATACTCTGATTTAGATTCTTCCACTTTGAAGACTTTTTTTACATAAGATGTTATGTAAACTTTAAGGAAATGTCCAGTCTTTCCACATCCTTTGCAAATTTTGCCTATAGCAGGACATCCCCTGCTTGACGCAAAATGGGTACTGGACCCACAAAGATAGCATGTCAATTTTTTGTTGCTTGGATTTGAACCACTCTTTTAGTTGTAGTTTTTTTAAATTGATTCATAGATGCTTCTTCTTCTTTGTGAAGTAGGTTGTCATACGCCTGATGGTTAACAGATTTGCACAACAATTTAACTCCCTGTGCAGACCTTTCGGTACTCTTTATAGTTGATATCACCTTCTCCAAGCTAGGATTACACTGTCATAATAGCTTTTCTTGTGCTTTGACACAAGTGGAGCGCATTACTACTTGATTGCGGATCATTTCATCTATGTCTCTGAATGAGTGTGTTGTGGCCAACATCCTTAGAGTTGCAACATAAGACTCAACTGATTCTCCAGGTGCTTGGTAGCGGGAGTAAAAGTTGTATCTTTCTATAATGACACTCACTGTTGCATCAAAATCATTTTTCATTCTAGTTTTGGCTTCAATGAATACATCTCATTCTTGGCCTTCTTCCTTCTCTTTCTCAACAGGGGTTATGCGGTCAAATAACCTTCTTCCTTCAACACCCAGACAATTTTACATCATGACTTGTCTCCTGGCTGGCTCATACTTGGTTCCATCTATAGCCTCTAAGTGTTTTTCAAAACATTTGATCCACTGTGTCCTACTTTCTGCAGGTGGTCCTGGCACTTCTAAAAGGTTACTGGGCATTGCCACTGCATTCATTATGCCAGCCATCATAGTATTAATCTACTGGGATTACACTTAAAATATGTTATACGTAATAGTCATTTAAAAATGCATAGCTTGTAGTATTCTTTTAGTACGAGTTGTTAGTATTACGTTTAAGGATCTGGCTCCCTCCAGTGGTTATTTAGTGTATAGCACTCTATTAAATTCAGTGTATTCAATGGGTTACTAATTCTCAGTACTGTTGATGAACTCCTCCCAGGGGCTGGTTGAGGTGGGGCCAAGAGATCTTTGATTGCCTGTAGAAACCTTCTGTGGCTTTAGTGAGTATGTTATAAGAGTTACCGTTAGATAATAAGCACTCCTTTCACCTTGTGAAGTCAGAATATGAATTTTATGAAGCTTGCCCAAAGCTGTGGACACAGCGCTGCTTCCAGCGTTAGGATTCAGAAGCACAGCAGAGACTTTGGCAATGGTTTCCCAGGCCTTGCGCCAAAATCGAGGGTGTAATGACGAGGTAAACAAAGTAAGGTTAAATACTTTTCCTATTCTGATCTCTTCACAGAATGGGCGCTCAACCATCCTAACGGGGAGTGCCTCTCATCAGCATTCCAAAAGCTGCGTGTGCCGTATGCCACGCGCACAAACACACAAGGATGACAGACAGGACAGGGGCAGACAGAATGCAAGGGCTTGTTAACCATGCATTACATTTCACAGTTTTAGTGGGACATTACACAGGCCTTAGAGACTCGCCGTTGTAAAGTTACAAAAAATGAAATACCAACGATCAGGATGTTTCTGTTTTCCTTGCATACATTAGCCACTATTGCATGGCCTCAAGTGTACTTTCTGTGTTTGTCCTGGCCGAAAAGAAGCAGTGTAAAACATTATTAAGTATCAGGATTCAGATTGGTATAAAGATAACTGGAGTGAATTAGTGTTTAACAACTAGTTGTAGGAGGCTGGCCTGGTTTGTAGTGGGTAACTATGGTACTCACACCTTATACCAGGTCCAGTTATCCCTTATTAGTGAAATGTAGGCAGTGTCTAGAAGCCAGGCTCTCTAGAGGTAGCTGTGGATGAGCAGCCAAGGCATATCTAGGAGACATGCAAAGCTCATGCAATACCACTGTAGTCACACAGTACTCACACACATGAAAGAAAACACTGAGTGTTACAAAAATAAAGGTACTTTATTTTAGTGACACAATTACCAAAAATACCATAGAGTCTATACCCTCTTAGGAGGTAAGTAATACACAAATTATATACACTGGTGTGTACAAACAGTTAGAAAACTATGCAATTAGTGAAAATCACAAAAGTTAGAAATGAGCCAGGGGAGCACAAACCATATATTAAGAAAGTGTAATGCAAAAGTCGGTCTCCTACCTAGTGGCAGACATAGTTCCCTTTTCCATTCTGACAGATCACCAACAGAGGGACAGTTACAAATCGTTAAAGCAGTTTGCTGATCTGTTCTCACTGATCCCAGGTTAGAGAAATTGGCGTATCCATGATGGGGACACAAGGGGAAGCTTGCCTATCAAAAGTAATATTTACAGACTGCCAGACCATGTCAAAGCTAGTATCAAGCCTGGGATTGCCATAATGCTAGCGCTGGGGGTGCTAGAACCCTTTACTAGTCGTTGAACCAGACTAGTGGTTCTGATGCCCGAACTAAGGGCCAGATGTAGGAAAAAAGCAATTTGCGACTTGCAAATTGCGAGTCCCTGCGACTCGCAATTTGCAAGTTGCAAATTGCTATGCAGTACGGTGTCTCAGACACTGACTGCAACTCGCAATGGGGTCGCAATGACCCACCTCATGAATATTCATGAGGTGGGTCGCAAATTGCGGCCCCATTGCGAGTATAGGCACTCGCTAACATGGAGGCCTGCTGACGTCAGCAGACCTCCATGTTAGCGACCTGCTTTTAAATAAAGCAGTTTTTTTTTTTTTGAAGTGTAGCCCGTTTTCCCTAAGGGAAAACGAGCTGCACTTAAAAAAAAACCGAAACCTTTAGTTTCGTTTTTTTTTCAGGGCAGGGAGTGGTCCCTTGGACCACTCCCTGCCCTGAAAAAATATTTTGGGCTCCAGTCACAAACTGGAAGGGGTCCCATGGGGACCCCTTCCAATTTGCGATTGGGTTACCATCCACTTGAAGTGGATGGTAACTGCGATGCCATTTGCGACCGCATATGCGGTCGCAAATGGTATTGCATCCCAATGCGACTCGCAAATAGGAAGGGAACACCCCTTCCTATTTGCGAGTCTGAAATGCATTTTGCGAGTCGGTAACGACTCGCAAAATGCATTTCTGCATTGGGATATGCGTTTTGCGACTTGCAAACGGCAAATTTTGCCGTTTGCGAGTCGCAAAACGTTTGCTACATCTGGCCCTAAATCCTAAAGGAGGAAAACCTGAGATAAAGTTCTGTGTGGACTACAGAGACCTAAATGCAACCACTGAGACTGACTTCCATCCCATACCCAGATCTGATAAGCTCAGTGACAAGTTGGGGGCTGCCAAGTATCTGAGCACCTCTTACCTGATTTCAGATTATTGGCAAATAGCATTCACAAAGAAGTCAAGGAGAAATATGCTTGTTCTACACCTGAAGGCCACTGTCAGTTTAAAGCAATGCCCCTTGGGTTTAAGAATGCACCTGCCACCATCCACAGGTTGGTGGCAGGGGCATTTAAGGCTTACAAAGTTTTGATGCAGCCAATCTAGAAGATACAGCTATATTTAGTTCCGCCTGGAAGGATCACCTGGCTTACCTCAAGGAAGTGTTTCAGGCCCTGTAACAAGCAGGAATGACTATTAAGACAAGCAAGAGCTAGAAAGGGCAGGGGTCAGTTGTGTATTTGGGCCACCATGTAGGTGGAGGCCATGTACAACCTCTCCAACCCAAAATCCAGACAATTCTGGCCTGCAAGGCTCCTAAGGCCTAACCCTAATTCAGAGCCTTTCTTGCCCTGACTAGGTTCTATGTAGGATTAGACAAATGGTATGGTACCACAGTGGCACCACTGACAGAACATACTTCTTCTTTCAAACCAGAAAGATTATCTGGACTGAACACTGTCAAAAGACCGTTGACACCATCAAGGAAGCTTTGAGCTCATTATATCTCCTAAAGGCATCTGATTTCAGCAAAGAGTTTATTGTACAGAAAGATGCTTCTGAACATGAGATTGGGGCAGTGTTGTCACAAGTGAATAACTTGGCCTATGAGCAACCAGTTTCCTTTATCAGTAGGTAGATGTCTCCTCCCCAGAGAGCAGCAATGGAAAATCTTTGCTGTGGTTTGGTCGCTGAAGAAGATGAGATTCTACCTCTTTTGGACTCACTTCAGAGTTCAAACTGACCATGGACCTCTCAGGTGACTTATGCAGTTTAGAGGGGAGAACCCCAAACTGTTGAGGTGGTCCTTTACCTACAGGGGATGGACTTTACAGTGGAACACAGACCTGAGACCTGGTACTGACCATGTCAATGCAGATGGTGTTTCTAAGATGTCAGAACTCCTTTCAGAGGGCCACGAGGCAAGTATGGGTTACTGTGGTGGTTGAGGCCTTTTACTCCTGATGTCCCAGGGCCCGATGTATAATGTATTCTGAGCAACTGGGACATGTATCCCTTCTGCACTTGACTTTCATTAGTAATGTGGTCTGTCAGTTTAAAGCTCCACTGGGGGGAGATGTGGATACAGGGGAGTGAACGAAGGCTCACAAATCGAAATGGGCGCAGCAGCAGCAATAAATCTTTATCCAGCCAAATACTCAGTTTTATGGAAAAAATAAGTATTTTATTTCCACTGTTACCAACACAAAGTTAAAATACGACATTCACAAACAATTACACAGTCTCCCTGAGGTCAGGGCTCTAGTGTTTCATTAGGTTGATCCCTGGGTCCTTCCTTGCTGCTAGTAGTAGTGGTGGTGGTTATTCCCCATTCACTATAGATAACATCCAGGGTAAGCCCCACTATTAGTACGAGTCTCAATAGCCCACTATCACTCTGTTTTTAAAGTCAACAGTGTTCTAGTACCACAGCACTCACTAGCAGCAGGTTGCCCTGGGGCCAACTGGCCCGAAATCATTCTTACCCACAACTCCGAGGTTCAGATCTACTGAAGTTCCTGACCATGCCCCTTCCAAGGGTGCTGGAGGGGCAGCAGCAGATACAGGTGAGTTTGCTGCACATGACTTAAATTGGTTGTACTCAGCTGTCCGAGAGTCCTCACACACAATGAAGGCTCTGCAGTGACCAGAGGTTCTCAGCGGCTCCTCTTTGCAGGGATAAGAATCTTGTTCCTCCTGCAATGGGGGTGTGGTGTGATGTGAAGCTCCTGGTGTGAATCCTTTTCCCCAAGCAGGTATACAGGGTCCCATAGTGGCCTGACTTCTCTCAGCAATGACTCCTACCATGTCACACAAGTTGCTGGTCCCAGTGACTAATTTTAGCATACAGGGTCACCATATCCTTAGGGTACACAGGCTCCAGTCCAATCAGCACAGTGAAGTGCTTGGAATTGGCCCCTCCTGGCATTTGGGGTGATGGGCCACTACCACACAAAGGACAAGGCCCTTACCATACGGTAGTCTTCTAACGGTGGCCCCTCATGGCATATGGGGTCAATGCTCTCACACAGGCCCCTGCCCAATCTCCACAGTGGCGCATACAGTTTATACTTAATTGGTGTAACTTTACTTTCTTATAAGCAGGGCTACGGGAATTATGCAGCAGGGGAGGGCTAATTTATGCAGCAAGAGAATACAAATTGTGCAGGGTAATGGGGCATATTCTGTAATAGTATTAATTATTTTCTTATTTTTACACATGTTGACACTGTCTGGACAGTGGTTGCGCCTCATTAGTGTAGGTTTAACACCCAAATTAAGCAATGAGCAATAGAAATATGAACAGTCAAAATTTGCAAAGGGCCTTCCTCTGCCCTGCAACACATGTTGCTGCATTTTTATTTACTTTTGAACCATTTGAGCTTGAAACAAAAAGTTGTTTTTTTCTAATCTACAGATTATGCAGCAGATGATGGATTATGTGACAATTGCGGCAAATCCATTATTATGCAAAAAAAAAACATGGCTGATCAATCCCAGCATTGCAGTGGCCCAGCTTATAAACCCCCTTTATATGATACCAGAGATATCCAGGGCCTGCAAGTTAATGTCCCATTGCAATATGTATTGGGCCATCCTGGCTGTGACAATGTGAAATCATGTCTCCCAGCCTGCCACTGCAGACTGGCAGATCAGCTTTCAACTGCTAACTGGGCTATGCTATTTAAACTAATGGTAAAGCATGACCCAAACTTTCCCTTTTAATATTTATGTCACTCCCACAGCAGCACAATCGAGTCCCAAGGCAGGGTGCTGTATATTAAAAATGAGGACATGTATTTTTATATGTCCTGTTAGAAATGGGGTCTCTAGTTGGAAGAATTATACACCCTTGTCCAAATAGGGATCATAATCCTAGTCAGCGTAAATCACACACTATCCAAATTATCCTGTGCCCACCCTCTGGTAGCTTGGCACTGAGCAGTCAGGCTTAACTTAGAGGGCAATGTGTAAAGTATTTGTGCTATACATCATACAGTATAACAGTGAAAACACCACAAAAATACACCACAAAGGCTTAGAAAAACATAAGATATTTATCTGGTTAAATTAAGGTCAAAACGATAAAGATTCAATAAGCACAAGTTGAGATATCACTTTTGCAAGATTAAAAAGCCTTAAATCTGAGAAATCAATAATTGCCTCTTTTTTGCACACAGTACATGGTTTGTGTAAAAAAATAACACGCACGGAGACCGCAGAGGAGGAGATGCATGGAAAAATAGGGTGTGCGTCGGAATTTCTGGCACAGCACAGACGATACATCATTTCTTTCCACGCTGCAAGGGGCTTTGCGTCAATTTCCGGCGCACAGGGTTCCTCACTGCAATGTGGGAATCTTTTTGACGTCCAGAGACGATGCAGGGGAATCCTGGGCATGGGGCACGAAGTCAGAGGTGTTGCGTCGATCCGATATGGCAATGCATTCAATTTTATGTTGCACAACAGGCACTGTGTTGATTCTTCACTCGGGAAGTCAGGCTGTATAGTTCAGGTTCAGATATACATCTATCCTGTAGGGCTGTGCGTCGAGTTTCCGGTCGCAAGGCAGGCACTACATCAAGTCTTCACTTTGGAAGTTGGGCTGCCTCATTCCGGTTCAGCTGTGCAGCAATTTTCTCATCACAAGGCAGGCTGTGCATCGTTTCTGGCAGCCTGTGCATTGATTTTTGGTGCACAAGCAGTTTGCAGAAGATATTAAGGCCCTCATTCTGACCCTGGCGGTCTTTGACCGCCAGGGCGGAGGACCGCGGGAGCACCGCCGACAGGCCGGCGGTGCTCCAATGGGGATTCCGACCGCGGCGGTAAAGCCGCGGTCGGACCGGCACCACTGGCGGGCTCCCGCCAGTGTACCGCCGCCCCATTGAATCCTCCATGGCGGCGCAGCTTGCTGCACCGCCGCGGGGATTCCGACCCCCCCTACCGCCGTCCAGATCCCGGCGGTCCGACCGCTGGGATCCGGATGGCGGTAGGGGGGGTCGCGGGGCCCCTGGGGGCCCCTGCAGTGCCCATGCCACTGGCATGGGCATTGCAGGGGCCCCCGTAAGAGGGCCCCTACATGTATTTCACTGTCTGCTGCGCAGACAGTGAAATACGCGACGGGTGCAACTGCACCCGTCGCACAGCTTCCACTCCGCCGGCTCGATTCCGAGCCGGCTTCATCGTGGAAGCCTCTTTCCCGCTGGGCTGGCGGGCGGTCTGAAGGCGACCGCCCGCCAGCCCAGCGGGAAAGTCAGAATTACCGCTGCGGTCTTTCGACCGCGGAACGGTAATCTGACGGCGGGACTTTGGCGGGCGGCCTCCGGCGCCCGCCAAGGTCAGAATGAGGGCCTAAGTCTTTTTGGCCCTGAGTCTTCAGAAAACAAGAGGCAAGCTCAATCTAAGCCGTTGGAGAGCACTTCTCAGCAGAGTCAGAGGTCAGCAAGGCAGCAGGGTAGCAGTCCTTCTCAGCAAAGCAGTCCAGATGAGTACTTTGGGCAGCCAGGCAGTTACTCTTGACATGTTGCAGGTTCAGGTCCAGAAGTGTCTGATCTGGTGGAGTCAGAGACCCTGTTTGTATACCCAAAAACGCCTCTGAAGTGGGGGAGACTTCAAAGAGTGGTTTTGAAGTGCACAAGGTCCCCTTTCAGTACAGGTCTGTCTTCTAGGCTCCCAGTAGAGGGTTTGGTAGTCCATTGTGTGAGGGAGGCCACTAGCCTTTGAAATGTGTCAGGCCCTCCACCCTTCCAGCCCAGGAAGACCCATTCATTATGCAGATGAGTGCAGGTCCTGTGTTTGTGGTAGTCTGGGTGAAATGCACAAGGGAGCTGTCAACCAGCCCAGCCCGGATGTGGATTGGAGACAGGCTGTAAGGCACAGATGGATTTTAAGTGCAGAGAAATGCTCACTTTCTGAAAGTGGCATTTCTAAAATAGTCATATAAAATCCAACATCACCAATAAGCAGGATTTTCTATTACCATTCTGGCCATACTATATATTACCTGGTTACCCCTTTCTGATCAGAATGTACCACTCAAACAGTATATGAGGGTAACCCAATGCTATTCTATGAGAGGAGCAGGCCTCACAGTAGTGGGAAACGAATTTAGGAGTTTTCCACTACCAGAACATATAGAACACACATGTACATATCCTGCCTTTTACCTACATAGCACCCTGCCTTATGGGTTATCTAAGGCCTACCGTAGGGATGACTTAAATGTAGAAAAAGGGGAATTTAAGGCTTGGCAAGGACTTTTAAATGTCAAGTCAAAGTGGCAGTGAAACTGCACACACAAGCCTTGCAATGGCAGGCCTGAGACATGGTTAAGGGGCTACTTATGTGTGTGGCACAACCAGTGCTGCAGGCCCACTAGTAGCATTCAATTTACAGGCCCTGGTCACATATAGTGCACTTTACTAGGAACGTCCAAGTAAATCAAATATGCAAATTGGGAATGAACCAATGTTACCACGTTTAAGTGAGAGAGCATATGCACTTTAGCAGTGGTTAGCAGTGGTAAAGTGAGAGAGTCCTAAAACCAGCAAAAACAGTGTCAGAAAAGTGGAGGGAGGCAGGCAAAAAGTTGGGGGATGACATCCCTAAGGCTGTCAAGTCTAACATGTCCCAATAGTAAAAATCCCAAATTGTCATTTTACTGCAACAAAGCATTGGTGAGCACTGGATAATACACTGACAACTCAGCGGTTCTAACTTCTGAATGAGTGACTAATGTTGTGACTTCAAGATATCAAAATAATTGTTACATTAAACTCGGCTTGATGCCTAAGTCGAATTTAATGTAATTGTTAGAAATTGGGTCTTTGGTTGGCAGAGGTACGTACGCTGTCCAAGTAGGGACCACAATCCTCGTCTGGGTAAGTCAGATACACAACCTAAATTAACCACACCACAAAAAGACTCAACACCAGGTTAGAAAAATAGAGAATATTTACCTGAATAAAACAAGACCAAAACAACAAAAAACAAAAATGCAATTAGAAGATCCTGAGATATGCAATTTAAATAATTTAGGTGAAAGTAGCGCATAGAAGCACAAAGAACCAACAGTGGTTATCTGGTCACGCTGGACAGGGACAAAGTCACAAGTTCAGGCCGACCACGATGGAGCACGGGCCGGCTAGAGGGGCCCACTTGGGCCCGCGGAAGACAGTACATTAAATCCTCGGGCACGGGTCTGCACAGCCTTGTTTTGCGATATCCAGCATTGGTTCTGATGGGGAGGCAGCTGTGCAGCGAGGCTTTTCAGGGCTGCACATCGCTCAGCATCAAATCTAGTGAAGCATGTTGTTTGCAGCAGTTCTGATGAAAACCACGGAAGGCAGAGAACCTTAGGCCCACTTCTAAGGGTCCAGGACTGGGGTGGCACCACTTTGCAGGGTAGTGTCCAGGTGCTGTAGCAAGTGAGTTGGGAGCAGTCTTTGATGTCCCTGAGACTGCAGAAAAACAGGGGGCAAGCCACAAGGCTCTTGAAGATTCTTGGCTGCATGGATGTAGAGAACAAGTCCAGTCCTTCTCACTGCAGGACAGAAGCAGCAGGCAAACACAGACGAGCAAACAGCAAAGTGAAAGTCCTTCCTACAGCAGCAGAAGTAAGCAAACACAGCAGACCAAGTAGCAACATGGAGGTCCCTCCTATAGCAGAAGCAGTAGGACAACATAGCAATGCAGTTGCAGAGTGGCAGTCCCTCCTGGCAGCACAGTAGTTCTTCTTCCTGGCAGAGTGCAATTGGTTCCAATTGAATCTGATTTGGTGGGGTTTTTGGGACCAGTATTTATACTTTGGTGCCCTGATTCTGGAAGGTGGGAGAAACTTCCAAGCTTTCCTTTGAAATATACCGATGTGCTGCCTCCCCTGTCTGGGATTCAAGTGGATAGAGTGACAATACACAGACATTAAGCCTTATTCTGTGTGTGGACAGGAAATGTCTATTCAGGTATTACGCCACATTAAGCCAGTTGAAGGTCAATTACGGCCCATCATGTCACACCTAAACTCCCATCATGTGTGGCTGTCTAGAGGGAATGCACAAAGCCCAGCTGCCACCCAACCCAGACGTGTATTCAGAGGCAGGTATAGGCACAGAATGGTTAAAGTAAGAACATGCCAACTTTCTAAAAGTGGCATTTTCAGACTTACAATTTAAAATCCCACTTTCCATTAGTTGTGATTTTAAATTGTGAGTCTAGAGACACCAAACTACACATTTCTGTCTTTTCCCAATTGGGTGTTCCACTTAAAAGATGTTTTAAGATAATACCAGTGTTTTCCTATGGAAGAGATAGGCCTTGCAATAGTAAAAAAGAAATTTAGCTGTTTTTCACTACAGACGTTAACCCTAAAAGTACACTGCACCCTGCCCTTGGGGCTAACTAGGGTCTACCTTGGGGGTGACTTACATGTAATAAAAAGGAGGTTTGGACCTGACAAGTAGTTGCACTTGTCAGTTCAAAATGACAGTTTAAAACTGCACACACAGGCTGTGCAGTGGTAGGCATGAGACATGTTTAAAGTGCTACTGTATTGGCTGGCACAATCAGCGCTATAGACCCACTAGCAGAATTTAATTTAAAGGCCCTGGACACTTTACTAGGGACTTACAGGTAAATTAAATATGTCAATTGTGGATAAGCCAATTTTACCATGTCTTGAGCAGGGTGCACATGCACTTTAGCACTGGTTTGCATTGGTAAAGTGCCCAGTGTCCAAAAACAAATTCAGCAAAAAGTGGAGGGGAAAGTCAAAAAGTCTAGGGATGACCCTGCAGGAAGAACCATTTCCAAGAGTAATTTATAAAGAAATGCAACTTTAAAAAAGTTGCGACTCCACTGTCCAAGATTTCCAGTGGCCATTTGCAGATGCTCGTCACCAGTCAGTCTCCTGCCATCCTGGAGAAAAATGTGAATGACTCCCAGGAGCAGGAACAACAGACGTCTGCCTTTGGAAGAGGTGTTACTGCTCCCGAGCAGAAAGCCAAGCGGGATGTTTGCTCAAATAGCAAGCTTCAAAGAGGAAGCTGCCTTTGAAAGGCAAATGATGGACTCACATGAGAGGGGCTGCTATATTGTACAGTCAGGATTAGAGAGGAGAAACCAGTTGCCAAATTGATGTATCTGTGGATTTGTAGCCATCAGATAGCCACACATCTAGGCTGGGCTACCAAGCTCTACACACCAACAGAGGGCCACTGCCTATGTGAGAGTGGGCAGAATACTGCACTCTGGGACAGCTAGGTGCCACACATTGCAAGAAGTCGTCATCAGGCGGAAAAGGTCCTAGTAGCCTATTGGCTAGTAACCACTGTATCCCCTGAGGGCACATTTTGAACACTAATAAAGCACCCTTGACACCAAGTCCTCATATCAGATCTAGACTGGAAAAAGGCCTATAGAAGGACTTTCCTGCTGTTCCTTGGACCTCACAAGAAAGGCTGTATCAACTGCTGGACTGCATCTGCTGATCCTCGGGCTGGTAAAGAGAGGACTGTTGCACATGCCAAGCATCACAGGCAAAGTTGGAGGCTGAAATATTTCCTCTCAAATCGATATTTGCATGCTTTTTTGTTAGTTTAAGAAACTGTCTTTAGATTGCCCATTACTTCAAACTTATTGAATATGATTGCATCTCCTCCACCAACATTTTACAATAAAAAATGTGAAGATCCTTCCAGGGTTACCACAGCTGTCAGTTTTTGCCCTGCTTGAGTAGTTTTGAACCTAATTCTGATCCTTGTTACCAACAGTTTTCTTCTGCTATTTTTGGAGATATTTCCCTCGAGGGAGAGGCTGTACTTAGAAATTTATTTTATGTCACTGACAATGATTGGGGTAATTTTAGCTAGGGAAACTAGTTATAGCTTTGTTACTTGTGGATGTTATTGCAGCATATACTTTTATCCGAATTGCACCAAGAGTAGCAGATTTGTGCAACAACTTTTTACATCTTAGAAAGTTCATGAAGTAGTAGATTTCAAAGTGTTCGAGAAGAAATAGGGATGTGTGAAATGTGTGTAATGTACAATTTCTGAAAAACTACATGAAAACTCAAAATTGTCACATTCCGCTCTGATTGTTCAAGTTGTGCAATGAGCTAAGTGTTGCAGCAGGTAGCACCTAATTTTCCATATGAAGTAACTGAGTAATTTTGGGAATTTTGCTGAAAACTAAATTTATCATCAAAACTCAAGATTATGCCCATATAGTATGCAATTCACGTGGGCCTAATGTTTTAACCAAAGGAGAAAGGGAAGAATCTTATCTGACTGTTCATTATCTTTATCTTTCAGGGTGGTATCAATTCCATCTAGTCCTTCCAAACTAGGAGGCTCCATAGTATCTAACATATTTGATTCAACATAGTAAGGTTAAGCTCTAAGGAATGCCCACGGCTTATTCCTTTTGCATGCATCTTTGCACTCAAAATACACACACACTAACAGAACTACACCACATTGGACAATTCAAACTACACACACCTGACACACATACACACACCACACCCACACACCAACACCAATATAAAACACACACCCACATTACCCACAACCCTTTCAAGAAAAAAAAGATTGCCAACAGAGAGAGACACAAGCCAGGAGCACCCACTCAATCTGAGCCACAGAACACCATCACCCATGCACCATCCACGCACCTCACACCACACACCACAACACATCACTCCACACATGACCCCACATGACCCCATACATCCTCACACATATCACTCACACCACATTCATGGCACCCCAAAGACACCCCAGATTTTCAGAGGAGGAGCTAAGTGTCATGGTGGAGGAAATCATCCTGGTAGAGCAACAGCTATTCGGATCACAGGTGCAGCAGACGTCCATTGCAAGGAAGATGGAGCTATGGCGGAGGATCGTGGACAGCGTCAACGCCATGGGACAGTGTCCAAGAACAAGGGATGACATCAGGAAGAGGTGGAACAACCTACGGGGGAAGGTGCGTTCCATTGTTGCAAGACACAAGGTAGCTGAACAGAGGACTGGCGGTGGACCCCCTTCTACTCCCCCACAATTAACAACATGGGAGGAGCAAGTCTTGGCAATAATGCATCCTGAGGGCCTCGCAGGAGTAGCAGGAGGACTGGACTCTGGTAAGTCAAATCTTTACTACTATACCCCCCACCCTACCTGCATGCCATCACAGACTCCTACACTCACCCCATCACTCCAGCACCTCACATATACCCCACTATCACAACCCACCCATCCCAAACCCAAACCATGGATGTAACTCCAATCCATGGACCGCCATCACAGACCTGCATGGACACCCATCACCACAGCATGCTCATTAGAGAGAATCACCTAGCCTACAAAATCACCACGCACACAAGCCTAAGCTGGCAGGGCTATCCCAACCATACAGGGAAACAAACCCACGCACACGATGGCACACGCAGATACAATAATAATGCATTTTCATCCCCACAGGACACCTACTCAACGTCACCAGAGAGGATTTGCCACCAACATGCCTCCCCCCCCAGAGGATGCCCACAGTGATGACAGCAGCTCTGCACGCCCGGATCAGGATGACCAACTTGGCCCATCAGGGACCTCTGGACAGTCGGTTACCCTGCACAGTCCCAACCCACCACAGAGCCTCCCCCCTCAGGAAACGCCAGCACAGCACCCACCCAGCGGGCCCATGCCACTGTCCCCAGGACACGTCAATCAGCAGTGTGTCCACCACCACAGGGACCCCAGGCAACCCCACAAACACAGGACGATCAGTGACCTGGGGTCAGTGGCAGTGGGCACACGGTTCAGGGGACGGAGGCACAGAACAACAGGGAAGCTGGGAGGACTGCTGTGCAACAGGGGGTGGACAGCCCCAGGGAACCCATTCTCCAGGAGGCACTCTCCAACATCCTGGGAGAATACCACCATTCCCAGGAGATCATGGGCCAGATGCTGTACAAGTTGCAGGAGACCCAGTGGCTGCAGGAGGGACAGTACCAGGGGATCATTGAGGACCTCAAAAACAGCTACACCATCCTGGTCACCATTGCAGGGGTGCTGGCAGTCATGGGCAAGACCATGAGGGAGGCAGTGGCACACCCACGGGCCCCTGACACTACCCCCACCGAACAACAGCCCTCCACCACCGCTGCCGCTAGTGGACAGGAGGCCCCGCCATAGGACCAACAGGCCACCAGCACCCCACCACCTGCAGAAGGAGAACCACCCCGCAAACGGTCCCTGCGATCCAGGCAGAAGCCAGAGAACATTACCAAGACCCCCGCCAGGAAATAATACTCTCCTGACTGTCACCCTTCTGTCCCACTCTGTCACCCTGTCCACCTTGAACTGCCATTACTCCCCTTCCTATGCCCCACTGGACAATGCAGCTTTGATACAAAGAGACTGGACTCTAACTGGACCTTCCTCCACCATCACTCCAGCCTATTGCACATCCCCCTCTACGTATGAGCACTTAAATAAACACCCTTGGAACAAATACAAATCTTAAGTCTGTCAAATGATTGAATCATGTATTAGTACAACATTCTGAAAACATTGCAAGTCATATATACTGTCATTTATACATTGGTATGACCTTTAGTGGGCAGCAGTAAACATACCAGGAGCCAGAGTGGGCCACAGAGATCTGAAAATAGAGATGCCAAAAAGTACAGTAAGTGGCCACAGACATAGGGAAATCAGGCTGCCATGTACAATGTCCAACAGAAAACTGAAATGTAAATTGAAGTTACAGTGTCTTACCTGTGTGTCACTGGAAGTACTGCTGAATTATCTTACTTCTGTTGTCCACATCTTCTTCCTCTGCCTCCTCTTCCTCATTGCCCACAGCCTCCACCGCTGCCACTAGACCATCTCCAGGCTCATCCTCCTGCAGAAAAGGCACCTAGCGTCTCAAGGCCAGGTTGTGCAACATGCAACATGCAACAATGATCTGGCACACCTTCTCGGGTGAGTTGTACAGGGATCCACCTGTCAGATGGAGGCACCAGAACCTGGCCTTCAGGAGGAGGCCAAAGATTCTTTCAATTATCCTCCTTGTTCACCCATGTGCCTCATTGTAACGTTCCTCTGCCCTTGTCCTGGCATTCCTCACTGGGGTCAGTAGCCATGCGAGATTGGGGTAACCAGACTCACCTGCAAATATCGAGGGATACCTGTTAAACACTGTCTACAACCAGGACAGTGCGCGCTCTACGGGCGTCTAGAATGCAAAAACCAAACACTCTCAAGATAATGTAATTTATGCATTGTGATGATATGTTATTGTTTAACCTTTTGCATTGCAGAATTCAATCCAAAAGATTCATTCTTAAGGTGCTTATAAATAATGTACATTTGCAATGTATTGCTGCAGGCATTCAGAGTGAGTCAGGGTTTGGTCTTTTTTCCAGGGCCTTCTAGAAGCTTTCCCTACAGCATGCCTGGGTGTGGTTGTGGGCTGGGCCAAAACTCTATAAAAGGGAGTCAGCCCAGCTCCACGTGCTCACTATTCAGAGGTCCCGGTGCAGAGCAGCAGCAACTTCCTGAGCTCCTGTACCTTGACCTTCCTGGCCTCTGTGTTTTATTCTTCAGTGGTGATTCTTAGTCAGGGCAGTAAGACGGAGGTTGGGCTGGGCCCCGACCCCGTATTCGATGACGCGCTAATTCTTGGGCCTAATTTCTGAAGTTAATAACTTTTGCTCATGTGCGTGTAATTGTGCATTTAGAGTTTTCATGGCATTTGTGTGCACGCATTCGAATCGGCAAGACACGCGATTCTATCCTTGAGATTAATTCATGTTATTCATTGCGCGCTACCATTCTTTGACAGTCTCATGGTAGCAGTCGAATCGGCAAGACGCGCGATTCTTTCCTTGAGTGCTTTTCATGTTATTCATTGTACGCTACCATTTCTTGGCAGTTTAATGGTGGCATTCGAATCGGCAAGACGCGCAATTCTTTCCTTGAGCTCTTTTCATGTTATTCATTGTGCGCTACCATTTCTTGGCAGTTTAATGGTGGCATTCGAATCAGCAAGACGCGCCATTCTTTCCTTGAGAGCTTTTCATGTTATTCATTGTGCGCTACCATTTATGGCAGTTTCATGGTGGCATTCGAATCGGCAACACGCGCGATTCCTTCCTAGTGTGTGATTCTTGATATTCATTGTACGCTACCATTTCCGAGGCATTTTAATGGTGGCATTCGAATCGGCAAGACGCGCGATTCTTTTCCTTATGTATAAATAATGAAAATTACTGTGCGCTACCATTCTGAGACATTTCCTTGGTAGCATTTCAAGTTGACAAGTTGCGTGATTATTTGCTTGAATCTACATTGTGTGATTTCATGGTGCACAATCTTTGATGGTGTTTAGTACACATATAAAAACCTGTAATGTGCGCAAATTACTTTTCCCAATGTTTTTTGAGAAGAACACTACAAGATCAGAGTTCTAGATGTAATGCTGTGTGTTCCTGATATGTATTCTTAAATGGAGATTCACATGATTGTTTAGAAATTGCTCAGAGTGTTTTCATGATTCTCATGCTGAAGAAAGTACTTGAATCTGAAAGTTCTATTGAACTTTTCTTGATTCCTCCTCAGGTATTGGGTCATCTAAGGTCTAGCCAATTTTAGAACTATTCCAGGATTGTTCATGTTTTCAGAAATGACAAAGCTTAGAGTTGTAGCATGGTACTGATTTCATGAGTTGTAATTTTGATGTTGTGTTTTAACCTCTTGCTTCCTACAGGTCTCCTTCCCAGCTGTTCTCTTCCTAATTCCCTTTTCCCCGCTTGGACTCTCTTAGACTCTGTGATAAATCTAATCAGAGTATTGGAGCTGTCTTGTGGTGGAAGTGTTGGGAGCGTGCACAAGCCCCGAGGATCTGGTGACTCTGACAGACACACTCTCACCCATAGGGACCCTTAGGGACAACCCCATACCCAGACACCAACTTATACTGGGTGATGACCTTGGGCTCACCTATTAGCCACACCCGGTGCCTCTGGAGTTGGCCCATGACATATGGGATGCTGCTATTCCTCAAGATAAAGGCGTCATGCACAGAGCCAGGAAACTTGGCATTCACATGGGAGATGTACTGGTCCGCCAAACACACCATCTGCACGTTGATAGAGTGATAGTTTTTTCTATTCCTGAACACTTGTTGATTTCTCCGGGGGGGGACAAATGCTACATGTGTACCATCAATGGCACCAATGATGTGGGGGATATGTCCCAGGACATAAAAGTCAGCTTTCACTGTGGCCAAATCTTCCACCTGGGGGAATACGATGTAGCTGCGCATGTGTTTCAGCAGGGCTGACAACACTCTGGTCAACACGTTGGAGAACATTGGCTGAGACATCTCTGGTGCCATGGCCACTGTTGTTTGGAAGGAACCACTTGCCAAGAAATGGAGCACTAACAGGACCTGCACTAGAAGGGGGATACCTGTGGGCTGGCGGATAGCTGACATCAGGTCTGGCTCCAATTGGGCACACAGTTCTTGGATTGTGGCCTGATCAAGTCTGTAGGTTAGGATAATGTGTCTGTCCTCCTTAGTCGCAAGGTCCACCAGGGGTCTGTACACCGGAGGATGTCGCCATCTCATATTCATCCTCAGCGGCAGAAGCCTATGGAGGAAAACGGTGAGCAGAGGGTCACATTCACACATCAATTGAAATAATGATGCATCTTTTACTTTACAGAACCTGTATGTGAATCTGAGAGTCAGTTGCTGTTCCAATGTCTGCTGTGAGGCAGTTAGGTGCAAAGGTCTGTGCCCCACTGAAATGGTGGCTGCCTGACCTGTGAGGAGGGACAAGTACATGAGGTAATTCCGCTGGTGTTGTGCGCCGTTGCGGTAGGTGGTCGACGACCGCTGCGCAACTTTGCATCGGTTATCGTTGGGCCCTATGGGTTCCAGGAGCCAATGGCGATGTATGCCGGCGGTGACGGTCCGCACCGCCGCGGACGTGACCACCATTTTCTATCTCTTCACTCACTTGCTACAGGAGAGGACCTACACTGCAAGTGCTGCTGTGACCTGTGTCTGGAAGCGACAATGGCTCATGTGTCTGGGGAAAGGGCCCCTGCCTTCAGTGCGGAGGAGTTGGAGAAACTGGTGGATGGGGTCGTACCCCAGTACACATTACCCTATGGTCCTCCAGATAATCAGGTGAGTACACTGTGAGCATGATGCATGGGCCATGAATGTATGGATTGCTGTGTGTGTAAGCCACATGTAGGAAGGGGGCTGAGGCATCCTGGCCAGGGTGCTGCATGTATGGTGGTCAATGTATGTGCGTCAGGGGATGGGAGGGATCTAGTGGGCCATGAGTGTGACGGTCTGGATGGTTAACTAATTCCCTTTTCTGCTGTCTTTTCCATGCAGGTCAGCGCCTATCAGAAAAAGGGTATTTGGTGTGCCATCGCCTAGGAGGTGCGGACCCTGGGGGTCTTTGACAGGCGGAGCACCCACTGCCGCAAACGGTGGGAGGACCTGCGCCGCTGGGCAAGGAAGATGGCGGAGGCCCAGCTGGGGCTGGCCTCCCAACGAGGAAGGGGTGCCCGTCGTATCCTGACTCCCCTGATGTTCTGCATCCTGGCGGTGGCCTATGCGGAGTTAGATGGGTGCTTGAAGGCATCACAGCAGCCACAAGGGGGTGAGTATAAATTCAGATTCAAGACTGTGTACCCGTTAAGGTTTACCTTTGTGGGGGATGTGGGCTGTGGATGCCCCTAGGCCAGGGCGAACATGGCAGGATAGGTCCCTTGTTGGGCAGGCTCTGAAGCACTCCACCCCCAATAGTGTTTGTGGGCATCTACTACTGGGCAGGGTCCTGTGGGTTTCAGGAGTGCAGTTAATAGCCTTAGACATTGTACCCCATGGGCTGGTGACTATCTTAGTTACTGGTAGTGCATGGCCTAGTGCATGGGTACTCACAAACATTTTTCCAGGGGCCAAAAAGTTTGGCCTGTGATGTGACCGAGGGCCACATTGATGTCAGCAGGGTTGCGGTCATGGGTTTTGGGCTGAGGGTTGGCGGTAAGGTGGGTGTATGCGAAGCGAAGCATATACATTGAGTGACTGAATTGCGCTATGTGAAACCAAAAAACCTGGGATTAATCCCAGCTTCCTCACTTATCCAAATTGTTTGGTCCTAGGCAATTGATCTAGTTCACTTTCCCTCCCTTTTCTTCACTATCACATATAAGAGAACCTAGAAATATAGGGCTTCATTGTGTGCACTGTATACAACCTTCTCCTATGTTTGATTTACTAAACTATAATGCTGTTCATGTATAAGAAAGACCCACACCACCCACATAGTGCACATAACAACTGACTTGCCTCTTAGTTCACTATTGGCATTGCTGTGAGGGTTGGGGGAAGAATTAATGTTTCTAAATTCATGTTTAAAAACTATAACTTTAAAAAAATACTCTCTCAGTGCACAATCTGGTGTATTGAATTAAAACGGTTCTGCATATTACTAAAAAACACTTTTTGAATTCTGAAAAGATTTTATCATATTTTTTCAGGCCTCAAGATGTCTTTAAAACTTAAGGTGTTCCTAAAGTTAAGCGGTCCAGGACACCATAGTTACTTCTTTCTTTAACTTCAATTAACTTTTAAATAAATATGTGACTGTTTATTTGACAACTTTTTGATGTTAGTGCTGAGTGGAGAAAACAGCAGCCCAGTGCTGCTGTTGACCACGGGCCGCAGGTAAAGGTCAGGAGGGCCACATGCGGCCCCCGGGCCGTACTTTGAGTTTCACTGGCCTAGTGCATAGGGCTTCTCCCTGTGAGTTGTCTATGCCAACGGTAGTGTTGTTGCTGGCACTGACCAAGTGTATCCTCTGTCTCTCCCCCCCCTTTTTGTTTTGTCACCCTGTCCTTGTGTGCATTAGCATCATCTGGCAGAGGAGCAGAGGCACCAGCGACGGAGGGAGCAGCATCCCACATGGGCCTGGAGGCCGAATCCACTGACGGTGAGGGCAACAGTGGGATGAAGGGCGAGGGGAGCACCACGACGGGGACAGGAGGGGACACCACAGACAGCGATTCCTCCTCCGATGGAAGCTTCCTGGTGGTGGCGGACACGTCTGTGCCCACCCCAACAACAGGTACAGCGGCCATCCCCCCTACCAGCACCGCCCTCCCAGCAGCCCCTCAGTGTGTTTCCTGTGCCCGCTCACCCAGGAGGGTGGGCATCTCCTTCACCCCAGGCACCTCAGGCCTTGCCCCAGTCAGCCCTGCTGCCCTCACTGAGGAGGCTATTGACCTCCTGAGATCCCTCACTGCTGGGCAGTCAACCATAATGAATGCCATCCAGGGTGTTGAGAGGCATTTGCAACAAACAAATGCATACCTGGAGGGCATTCACTCTGACGTTGTGGCCCAACAGAGAGCATTTCAGGCTCTGGCCTCCGCACTGATGGCAGCCATTGTCCCTGTCTCTAGCCTCCCTGCTCCAACTTCCTCTACCCAGTCCCAATCACCCCAACCTCAACCTATCCCAAGCACACCTTCAGACCAGCATTCACCCAAATCACCACACAAAAGTGGCTCAGGCAAACACAAGCACCACACTTCATCTCACAGGCACTCACACAAGCACCATCCCCATGCAGACACACCAACATCCATGGCCTCCACTGTGTCCCCCTCCTCCTTCTCGTCCACCTCCCTCCCAGTAGTGACTCCACTCACACCTGCATGCACTACATTCTCATCCACTACCTCCATCACCATCACGTCCATCACAACACACCCCTCTCTGGCAGTCACCACCCCCACATCCGTGCACACGTCCCCTGTGTCCTCTCCCAGTGTGTCTGTGATCCCTCTTCCCAAAGTACACAAAAGCAAGTACCCACCCAACCAACAGCCATCCACCTCACAACAGCATCCAGCCCATGCACCTGCACCCAAACTCAGCAGACAGACACCCCCTACTACTACTCCCTTTTCCTCCACTCCCAAACCCTCTGCCTCTTCCCGCCCCAGTGTCCCTAAGAAGCTTTTCCTGGCCAACTTTGACCTCTTCCCTAACCCTCCCCCACCCGTCCTTCCCCTCGGGCCAGGTTGGCCAGAACCCAGCCCAGCACCCCAGCCACCAAATCATCGTCTGCTGTGGTTCCTGCAGCTATCAAAGGCTCAAACGGGGCACCCGTCAGACCAGCCAGTGTGCCATCCACACCTGCCAAGGCCAAAACCATTCCGCTACCTGGCAAGGTGAAGAGGGGGACAGGATCCAGCAAGGGTAAGGAGCCACAACCATCCAGCAAGGCCACCTCAAAGACTCCAGCTGCCCGACCCAAGGTCAAACCACCATCTGCCAAGGTCAGGAAGGGGCAGAAAACACCAGCCAAGGGACTTCAGCCGTCCGAGGCTGCAGTTGAAGGCCTGGTGGGTACCAGCACATCTGCCAACACCGCCACCTGCACTGCAGCCAGCACCGCCGGCAGCCCCGCCGCTAGCACCACCGCAAGCCCCGTCACCTGCACCGCCACAAGCACCACTACTGTCAGCAGCAGCAGCCCCAGTGGGCAGCCGTCCGAGGCTGCAGGAAAAGGGCTGGAGCCTCCTTCCACCACTGGCAGCACCGGCACCTGCACCATGGCCAGCACTGCCTCCTGCACCGCCGCTAGCACAACCACAGGCCCCGCCGCAAACACCGCCACCTGCACCGCTGACAGTAGCACCACTGGCAGCAGCCCCAGTGGGCAGCCGTCCAAGGCTGCAGGAGTAGGGCTGGAGCCTCCCTCCAACACTGGCAGCACCCCCACCAGCCCCGGCACTACCACCAGTTTGCAGCCGTAGCCGTCGCCGGATGGAGTCTAGCCCTGGCTCCATGGACTATCATGCAACCTGGTCCCTGCAAATCTCGTGCCTCAGACACCCAGGTGAGGGACTGTGAACTGCCACACCCCAAGTGTTGCATCACTGGGCACAAAGCCCCCTTCAGAACCAGTGGAGATATGCATACACTCACCTAATCCTTGGCAGGATGTAGCACACTGGGCACAAGGCCCCTTCCAGAACCAGTGGAAGAAGGTATCCACTCACCCTATCCTTGGCAGGATGAAGCACACTGGGCACAAAGCCCCCTCCAGAACCAGTGGAGATATGCATCCACTCACCCAATCCTTGGTAGGATGAAGCACACTGGGCAGAAAGCCTCCTCTAGAACCAGTGGAGATATGCATCCAGTCACCCAATCCTTGGCAGGATGAAGCACACTGGGCAGAAATTCCCCTCCAGAACCAGTGGATATATGCATCCACTCACCCTATCCTTGGCAGGATGAAGCACACTGGGCAGAAAGCCCGCTCCAGAACCAGTGGAAGAAGGCATCCACTTGAGAGACTGTGGCCTTGCACTCCCCAGGACCAAGCAGTGGGCAGACCACCCACTTAAGAGACTGTGGCTGTGCACTACCCAGGACCATGCAGTGGGCAACCCACCCACTTGAGAGACTGTGGCCTTACACTACCCAGGACATCACTTTGGGGATGGAGCCCCTTCCAGGAGCAGTGGCGTTATACCATCTTCCGGCTGAGGTGCACCCTCTTCACCCTCCCCCTGAGGTGTCTGTGTGTTCTCAACCTGATGCCCCTGCAGTGTTCTCCCAGTACTGAGGCAGGAGTCAAGTGTGGGCTTGGCCTATGAGTTTTGGCCCAGTGGCCCATGGACATTTGTAGTGGACAATGTACCACCTTATGTACATATTGTAAATTTTTGTAAATACTGTTTTTGAAATTCTTACGTATATCTGACTATTTCTAATATATCACTGATTTGACTCTATTCCTTTTGTCCTTGCGTTCTTCCAGGGGGTTATGGAGTATAAATGTAATGGTGATGCATGTGTTTGTGTGTATGGTGTTGTGGGTGAGAGTGGGGGTGGGGGTGTGGTGTGTTGCGTGTTCCCCCCTCCCCTGTCTCCTAGGTGCAGTACTCACCGTGGTCGTCGCCGTTGGAACTCCTGGTAGATGAGGAGGTAGACTGGCATGGGGAGGACTTGCAACTCGGGCTCCATGGCGTCCTGGTTCTTTGTTGAGTGTCGCGAGGTGAGTGGTTTCCCTTCCAAGCTGTGCTTTTGATGGCGTTGGTGTCGCCCTGGAAAAGCTGGCAGATGGGTGCTCTGTGATGGGGTGGGTGGTACATTGACTTCCGCCTGGCTGTTGGCGGTTACCGCCGTGGTGTTTGTTGCTACCGCCCTGGCGGTCAGAGCATCACAGTGGTTGTATGTTTTGGCAGTTTCTGCCGTGGTCGTGATCCCATTTTTTATACCGCCGGCCTGTTGGCGGTATTACCGCCGCTTTAACACCGACCGCCAGGGTTGTAATAAGGGCCTATGTATCTTCCATAAACTAGATTATTCCTATAACTATTACCCGCAACTCCCATCCCAGGGCGTCTTCAAACACAGAAGCACGCCCAAACCTTGAATGTAAAATTCCAACCTATGCTCAACAGCAAGAGCCTTGAGCACCCTGGAGTGGGGAGTGAGGCTGGATGGCCCACACTTTTAACCAATTCGATTTTGCAGAGGCGGCGTGTGTGACACCGGGTCCACAATGGTTAACACTTACATGATACAGCATCCCATCTCGAACATAAAGTATATTTCCTCTACTCATCTCACTGGCAACATGAGGAGGCCAGAAAAATACAATTCTCGTTCAATCAATCAAGACCTTGCTAGATCAATGAGTCTGCTGTTTGCGGGGTGACCTCCGACAGTATTTCAGAGGGGACGTCTCCGGTCGAGACCTCTGATTCTGATTGGCGCCCCCGCTATGCTGTGATGGGAGCAATCCCTTTGCCAGCCAAGTGTGGATGCCGCTGTCAGGGCCTGCTTTTGTTCCATGCGTGCTGAAGTAGGAGCACTGCTTGTTTTGTCCTGGTCAGATTTGCGGAGAGTGTTCTTTCATTGTTTCTTTCTTTGTGGCTGCTGAATGCATACTTGTGGTGAGGACGACGTGAAAGCCTGATATCTGTGCTCTTCCACCCAGTCCCAAGCATCTGTGGGCTTGGTGAAAAAGAAGCTGGTGCCGTTAGTTATGACCTTGAGCCTAGCTGGGAACAGCAGTGAGTTCTTTAGGCCAGCCTGGCACAGCTGTTTCTTGACTCCATTAATGGAGGCTCTCTGCTGCAGGACTGCAGCCGTGTAATCAGGAAACAGATAAATGCAAGCGTTCTCATGCTCTAATAGCGCTGCTACTCGTGCCTTTTGCAGTATTATTTCTTTGTCTCTATAATTCAGAAGATGAATCAACACTGGTCTAAGAGGCTCTCCAGCTTTAGGTGTGCGGGCCGGTACTCTGTGCGCCTATTCCACTAAATATTGCGAGGATAGACAGTCTGCCCCCACTGTTTGAGCCAACCATTCCTCAAAAAAATAAACCGGATCTGAGCCTTCTGCTCCTTCCGTAAATCCTACTATTTTGAGTTTGTTCCACTGAGATCGGCCCTCTGCATCCTCAGCTTGGTGCTCCAGCTCCTGGACACCACCTTTGTGGTGAGGAACTGGACCTGTCCCTCCAGTTTCTTTAGCAGCGGTCGCAAGTCCTTAAGTTCACTCGCCATACTTGTTACGCCAGCGGAAAAATTCTTCTGATCGTCCAGCAATAGGCCAACCTCCACTGTCACAGTATCCACACGGCTGCGCAGATCTTGCCATGTTGCTGCTATGGCTTTCAGGAACTTGTTGAGCTTGTCATTATGAAAGTTGGGCGTTGGGGCCTCCTGGTCATGTTGAGCCTTTGGGGGGGCAACTATAGGTCCCTCTATCTGGCCCTCCATCGAGGGCCAGACCTCCTCTCCTACTCATGGCACCCAAGCAGTGCGCGACCGTGACAGGGGGGGACACAGATGGTAGCCTCCTGTCCGGAAATTAACCCCCTTCTCCCAGTCAATGAAACCAGGTAGATGGCCAGGGCAGTTAACTTCAAAACAATGGGGCTCACAGAGGCAGTGAAGCGAAGCTCTGCACTGCAGACCAGCAGCCAGCAAAGCAGTGGTGGCGGTCAACCATTCACACCCCACAACGCTGTGGTAGGAGTAGTCCATGAATGAAGGAGAGCTATGCAGACTGTCTGTCAGTAAGTCTTCAACAAATGAGGCCCACCTACTCAGTTAAGCCTCACTAAGCACAGATGCTAAGGGTATCTGGGTCAGACCACATAGGCGTAGCCAGCATCTTACTCCACATCAGCACACCAGCTAACCATTCACCACCTCCTTCCATAGTCCTTGAATCGCCTGTTCCATAGTAGCGCCATCCAGCAACTGAATCGGTTAGGCCCCAAGGAGGCCTTCCTGCGCATGTCATCGTCTTCGTGGAGCAGGCACACTCACTGACGCCAGCTGGGCCGCACTCCACCTCTCAGACCAGGCGATGGTTCAGGGCTGGGCTCCCCTTGTAGTCGGAGCCCGTCTAGCACTGATGTCTGCTCCGTTCAGGGCCCAGCCGCCACCACCCCTCCGCCAGCTACCTGTCAGTCTGTGCTTCAGCCTACACAACAGCAGCACCAACCTCAAGTCCCCCAGTTATAGGGGGAGGGAAGAACAGCTGTACTGCTTCTCGCAATTCCCTCCAGCTGCTTACCTGCTGCCGCGTTTCAGCTTTGGACCCACTTTCCTTCGCGGGCTGCTCCTCCTCGATCAGCCTCTCAGGCCCCCAGGCATAGGTGTGAAGGTAAAGGACCGCATCTCCTCACACGGTGTCCTCTACCGCCGCACTTCAGCCTGGGGGGGGGCACCCTAAGCTTAGGGCCAGTCCCCACTTCCTGCCTTGTGGCCCCCAGGCATAGGGGAGAAGTGAGAGGGCCACATGATGTTCCATGGCACAGCCTCCTCATGTTTCAGCCACAGGGAGGAGAGGGGCTCACCATCAGCCACGGGCCATCTCCGTACTCTCCACCACATGGCCCACAGGCATGGGGAAGAAGGGAGAGGAGTTGCGTCTCCTTCACCGGCGTCCTCTACTGCCGCGTATCAGCCTCCTTTAGTTCCTTTGACCCCGCTGTGGGACGCTCCCTTGCATTCTGTTCTGTGGCTCCCAAGTATGGGGGGAGCAGGGAGAGTAGCCGCACTTCCTCTCATGGCATCTCCCGCCTCCGTGGCTCAGCCCCTGGCCGTAGAGAGGCCACCTTCGACCGCGGACCACTCCAATCTGTTTATGCCTCACAGTGGGAAGCCCTCCGTGTCATAGCTGGGGGGGGCTACCCGGCCACAAAGCGGTCTCCAGTACCCCCCCAGTTCAGGCCACCCGTACAGCCATCCGATGCGTGCCACCGGTCGAGATGGCCGTGCACGATGATGAATCATGGGCCGGGTGGCAGGATCTTCTTCAATCCCCGCCTGCCATCTTGCGGCACCAAGCAACACCCCCCCAGATCTGTGAGCCTTAGCGTGGTCTTCCCCCAAGCATTTTTCCTGTTTGCCTCACTTTTTTCTGATTTCTATTTGTTGGCCTTAGGACCGGGCATTTTGCCACTGTTGACCAGAGCTAAAGGGCATTTTCTCCCTCCCCTAAACATTGTTTGGTTGGTACATCCACAATTGGCATATTTAATTTACATATGAGTCCCTGGTAAAGTGTACTACATATGCCCAGGGCATGTAAATTAAATATGACTAGTGGGACTGCAGCACTGCTTGTGCTACCCTCTCAAGTAGCCCATAAACATGTTTCAGGACTGCAATTCAAGTTGCACTGCCATTCTATTTTGCATTTAAAATGCCAAGCCTTAAGCTCCCCTTTTATTACATATAAGCCACCCCAAGGGTAGGCCTTAGGTAGCCCATGGTGGAGGGCGCCATGTAATTAAAAGGCAGGACATATACTTTTAAGTTTTACATGTCCTTTTAGTAAAAACCTCCCAAATTAGTTTTTCACTACAGTGAGGCCCACTCCTCTCATAGGTTCACACTGAGGATTCCTTATTACATTTAATAAGCTGTACTTCCTAATTGAGAAGGAGTAGATATATCATGTTTAGAACCTATGGAATTGCAATAGTAAATCCTCTTTAATGGTAAAGTCAAGTTTATTGTTACGGTTTTGAAAATACCACTTCTAGAAAGTTGACATTTTCCTGCTCTTAGCCCTGTGTGCCTGCAGCCGGCCTCCAATAAACGTCTGGGCTGGGTGACAATTGGATTTTGTGCATTCCCTCCAGAAAGCCACACACAGAGGGAGCTAAGGTGTGACTTGATGTGCCATCCTGGGCAGAATATGCTGGGTACAGCCTCACACTTACACCTGAATAGGCATGTTCTGCTACAACACAAAAGGCAGTGCTAACCCCCTGTAGTGAGTCTGGAGCCAGGGGAGGAAGAAAGGACCTCTGTGCACTTCAAAGATACTTCTTGGAAGTCACCCCCACTTTAAAGGCACAAATGGGTACATGTACTGGACCCATGACCCTACCAAATTGCTGATACTTAAAGCAGATGTGATCAATGCTACAGACAAATAGATTGATTTCACTGAAAGCAAATAGGGCCAGATGTACATAAACATTTTCAGGTCGCAAACGGCACAATTTGCAGAACTGGGCAGTTTGCGACTGAAAAAATGCCTTTTTCTATATACCAAAATTATTTTGCGATTAGGTTTTAGGAAAGGGCGTGTCAAGGGTGTACCTTCATAATAGCGACTCGCAGGGGGATGTATGAATGTTTTGCGACAGGAATGCGGTCACAAAACATTTGCAGTTTGCCGGTAACCCATTCGCAAATGGTAAAGGGGCCGGAAGGGAACCCTTCCCTTTTGTGAATATGGGTGCAAAATTTTTTAAGAGCAGGCAGTGTTTGCACGGACCACTAACTGCTCTTAAAAACTGAAAAGAAAACTTCAGTTTACTTTTTGAAACGCATATTGTTTTCCTTTATGGAATATTGGCTGCATTAAAAGAAATGCTTTATTTAAAAAGCAATCACAGACATGGTGGTCGGTGCGATTTCCTAATAGCGATTCGCTAAAGTTCACTATTTGGGAAATGCAAACCTACAATGTCATACATCTGGTCCTTAATGGATTACCTCTCATGTCTGTGCAAAAACTAGACTAATTCAAGGATAAATAAAATAATCTTTTTGCTTGCTCACCAATGTAAACAGTGACTTAAAATGAGATACAGGCAGAAACTCAAGAGTCTCCTTTTGGAGTCATGTATACCAGAATATTGATGAGGCACAGGTTTTAACAAGGAAAGAAGTGTTATAAGCTAGACATAAAAAAGCATGGCTGGTAGATACCAAGCAAACTATTTCTAACAAATTGCATGACGGGAATAACCCCTCATGAATGCTTTCAAGCCTGGAAAAGGATTTCTCCCAGAAAGGCAGCTATAACACATGCTTAAGAATAGCAAAATGGAAAAAAGTACAAAGGCTATCCAAGATAGGCATACTATAGCAAGACCGTTGTAAAATTGATGAGCAGATGTGGTCTAAGAACAGAAGGCCATTAGTGTCAAAGCCTGAATTCAACAGGGAGTACTAAACTTTAACATTTAAAGATAACCTGTTCGGTTGCCTACACTCATTGGTTTCACAGAGATAAGGAAGCTTTGATCCACATTGACCTTGAATTGGTTACATAAACACCCACACATGACAGTCTCTCACATAGGTATAGTTTACTGCTTAGTGTCTACAAGTTAGGAAGTTATGTTCTCATTTCAAATTCAGCTGGACTCTCAGTGTGGTAATATGCCACCTGGAAATCATGATTTGGTGAGGGCTGATAATTTCTCAAGGTGCTATTACCACTATATTCTGAGATCTCCCATAAGGAATCATCACGGAAATCTGTTTCTGCACCTATCTCTGCAAGCAATTAATACATGCTAAAGAGCATTTTGCATGGTTTTACTTTGCACATATATACTAGAATAGAATACCCAAAGGGTGTAGTAATACCAAGCGTACAATTACAGCAACTCGCAGAATTCAGACTTGGTAATTCCCCTTTAATGTCAAATCTGGAATTCTGAGAAATTATGAATGAAGGTTTTTCAATAATGCAACTAGATATTTCAAAGGCTTTTCCAAACAGGGCTCAGGAGTCGTCTCAACGACAGATGAGAGAAATGTTAACCAGAAGGTGGTTTTCAGCTCTAAGGCAGATTGATACAAAGTTATATGTGAGTCTTGAATGGGATGCCCATAAAGGGCAAACTGTGTGAAAGATCTACACATAAATTACATAAAAAACCTTGCAGCTCATTTGCCTCCAAAAACTGGTGAGGAAGAGTGCCTCTACATTTCAACACATGAAGACATTTCATGTTTCAAAATATGGAGTTATATTTGACCATAACTTTTCAGCATTACTGACTGCTGGTTTTTAGAGAGTGGAATATTCTGTGCTATTCTGTATGGCTTCAGCTCTGGGTACTTTGAGCAAACCCATTTATACTGTGGGAAGTTTGAGTGTTTTATCACTCTTTCCTTCATGTTCAGTGTGTGATTACAATTGTATACCACTGGTCATAGGGTTTAAGATAAACTGAGAACAAGTTTTACCTAGGCGGAGGCAAACTCCTGATCTAGGCACAACTATTATACATTTATATTCAATGTTTATAATTTAGTTGAGTAAATCTGTATTGTTGACATGAAACTCATGATTTCATCCTATAACTTTTGCCTTCGATTTATTTTTCATTAGAGACTATGAACACAAACACCACATGGTCAATTGTTCACAACTAAGACAGTAAACATCTATACAATTCAATGTACAAATTGAAGAATGTGGCTTGCGCTCACAGTCATAACACTCTGTGCTCACACCTATAAAAATCTATGTAATAAGATCATTCTAATAAAATTTTAAAAATAGGGCAGCAATTATAAAAACAAAGAAGTATATATGAGTGCTGAGGAATATGTCCCAAGGCAGAATCAAAAAACAGGATCCAAGGAGATCTGAACTGGAAATGAGACAATAAGCACAACTCCAAGAGTCAGACTTTCACAACACCACCTGAAAAGGTCAAAGAACTAAGCAACCAAGAAAGCAAGGGGCAGGTGCCTTTCTGTTCTGGGCCCCATCTTATGGAACTCTCCCCCTTCTTTAATCAGGTCGGAACCTAACTTAATGAATTTCAGGAAGCTTTTTGAACACCTGACTATCTATGCACAATTTTGAGTAGCCTCAGCCCTCTCTCCTCACCCTCCTGGTTGTCCCAGCCCTACCCCTAGGTGTAATAATGTTAACAAAACATTACATAATAACATTACAGTACATGATAACATTACATAATAAGGTAACACAACACCACAAGACATAACACAATAAAACATAACAGCACAACACAACAACACACACTACCGAAACAACACATAAAAACACAATACACAACACAATAAAGCATAAAACAACACACAACACAACAACACAATCCAACACAACATAACATAACCTTAACTTTACCTTAACATGATGTAGAAGTTACCTTGGAAACAAGCATTCAGACAGTCATGGATGGTGAGAAACAACTACACACTTCAGGCCTAACAACTAGCTTACACAAGTACAGAATATTTTTTAAACACATGATGAATATATCCAAACATCAACTAACTCCATCAGAGGGACAGGTGTAAGACAGAAGTACATCTTTATATCTACCTACAACTCCTCAACACTAGAACTGGCGATTAGTTTTCAAATTTATGAGTCACCTGAGACTGAATTTTTTTTAGCATTATGGAACAGACTTCACAGTTAATGCAGCCTGTAAACTTTGAGTTCAGTTCAAGAAAAAGTTAAAATGTATGCCACCCACAAATCACAAAACTCAATGATGCTTTTAAAACTAGGTGTTGTATGATGCACCAAAATGTATGTTTACTGGAACTCCCAAAAAATATAAATGAGCAGCGAGGAAGACAAATTCAAAATGAATTTACTAATGGTCCAAATATAGTCATATTGCTAAGCACAAAGATGGAACCATTGTCCTTATGGCGAAAGACTTCACATACAGAAATGGAAAGAATGAATGGAGGCAACAACACGTTGACAAAATAAACAAGCATCTGTAATGCAATGGGTCTCGCATTTGCTCAGGTTAGAGCCATTAGCGCTGTAAATACCTAACTGGACTTTTCTAGCCACATAAATGAATAATGAAGTGTAAAACATTAGTTGACATTATCGAGCCGATTCAAAGCGACATGGCTGCCATGAGCACGAAGTAGGGACACAAAATGAAAAGGTAGTTTGCTCACAGTCGAACGGATTGGCAATACTGCAATTATCCATGTAACAGGGTCAGTCTGCAAGGCAGTAACAAAACCGCGCCAAGGCGGGACAAACAAAAAGCATTTACCAATGATAACAAGTGATTTTTGAAAGGAAAGCCCACAAACAAGCAAAAATGTTGGACGTGAGGTGGGCGTGGTTAAAAGCCCACAATTCTTACAGCAGGTTAAAGCATTTGCGTGCTCGACCTAAAAAGGTGGGTTGTGCCCCTGCAGCTGAGAAGCCAAATATGAGCTTTTATACGATGAACGTATGGACCATAAAAGGGTATACATATATATATATATATATATATATATATATATATATATATATATATATATATATATATATACTGAAAAAACAGTTAGAGGTTTCTCAATCAATGCATAGTCAAAATACCAGCAGTGACTAGTAGCAAAAAATGAACAGGAAACATGGGGAAAAAAACAATCTTGTACTCTAAAAGAGTAGACAGTCTTTCAAAGATCTGGCCTGTGAGATGTTGCTGGCCAGATACCTGTCACACAAATACGTTCAAACAAGACTATTATTCAGATGAGAGTCCAGGATGGGACCTGAACTCCATCCATGGCACAACAGCTTGTTTGTTGCCTAACAGTCACAAATAAGTCATCAAGTCAACAAAGATCTCACCTCTTACATTTCAAAGTACTATCAGCTGACAAACATGAAAGATTTTCATTTGAATTTTTCCACTCAATGAAGGAGACATTTTTACAGACTTTTTTTCCTTAAAGATTGTTTGAGACTTGCATCAATGGTTTTCAAGCACTAAGGTGCAAATCTCAAACACTAATTCCTTATATAATCATCCAGCGTGTCAGCTGTAGCGCCAAGGGGTAGTTGATCAGGTCCACAGGACTGGCCCTCTCTTAGGAGAGAGAAACGTGCCTGCGTCCCTCAAGAAAGGATGCCACTCATGCATTTACCTAACCTTGCCACACGTTTGCAATCAAGAGGCACTCATAAGTAGGAATATTGTACCTAAACAAACATAACTACCAACACTGAGACAGTACTCTCACAAGCAGTCAAGAGTAACTATTCCCTTGAGAATGAAAAAGGGACACTGTTTCCCATAGCCAGTGTAGAACTAAAGCTCTGTAGGCAATATGAAGTGGTATGAACTATAAAGATATGGTGTCAGAAAAAGAGGTTTGATCTTAAGAAGGTGAGGGAAGTCTGGAAATTCAAAGGAATGAGTCCTGAAAGTTTTAAGTAGTGATCAAAAGCGGCACATGATAGGCTTCAAGCGAGAGGAAGTGTGAGCACTGGCAGCAGGGAGCCTAGCAAAGCTACATGTAAAGGGGTCAGACAGGACTATTTAAACCATTCAAAAATAAACCAGCGAGGAAAAGCACAAAATGCAGGTCATTGAGGAAGTTATTTTGACGGGCATGTGATGACAGAGAGTTAAAATCGACACTAAATAAAGGCAGTACAACGGGTCTCTTGTTTGCTCGAGTTAGAGCTATTCGCGTTTTAAACTCCTAACCAGACCTTTCTTCCCACGTAAACTGAAAAGTAAAACAGTTTCACATAAGCGAGCCAAGGGCTACCATGAAGCGTGACGGAGACACACCAAAGGAAACAGAAGTTCACTTGCAGTGAAACCTATCAGCAAACGTGCAATTAGATATGTAATCGGCAAAAGTGCAATAAGCCATGTAACCAGCAAAAGTGCAATTAGCCATGTATCAGGGTAGATGTCATGCAAAGAGCTCGACTACTGCCCAGTGAGATCGCGCTGCCTGTGAAATAAGGAGAAAAAGTAGTCCAGAAACCATACAGAAAATATGGAGCCTTGTATGTTCTCAGTACTTGGCGGGTGCGCTCGGGGAGGGTTAAACACCAGAAAAGGCATGACGTATGCATGCCTTTCCCTAATGAAATGAAGCAAATTTTACAAGGCAAGCCCACATACCAACCAAACCGATGTGTGTGGTTTAAAGCCCATAGAAAGATTTCACCAGGGACAGAGTGCTTTACACTCAACCCTAAAAATAAAGAACCTTGGTCTTGAACACTGTACAAAATCTTGCATATGGCTTGGAATCTAAAAATCACAATGATTTTCACTTGCCAGCTATCCATGAATGCCTCACATATCTTTTACCTAAAGTGCACAATAACTTAGTCAAATCCACCTGTGAGACCCATTATATCCACACTGTGGATTTCATGCATGAACCTCTAGAAAAATGTCTTTTACATGAAAATATTTTCAAAGCAATGCCTTCTTTTATAAAGGACACAGGTGATTTTCTGAGGAAACTGGAACTAAACCCTGCCCCCGTCAGAGGAACACATATTATGCCCAATCTATGTAAATTAGTTACAACGTGTCAAGTTCTCACAATAATGGTCTGAATACCATAAAATAGATGGTATTAATCAATCATTTACAAGGTGCTAATCGAACTTTCATTACGATTTGCTACACTACTCACTACAGTACAACTTTCACAAATAATGATACATTTTTTCTCCATCT
Organism: Pleurodeles waltl; assembly: GCF_031143425.1. NCBI lineage: Eukaryota > Metazoa > Chordata > Amphibia > Caudata > Salamandridae > Pleurodeles > Pleurodeles waltl. The sequence continues at coordinate 425,791,767 of NC_090445.1, read as the reverse complement.
CACAGGCACTTCTATAGGCTTTGGAGAAGTTTCATAATTTTATGCAGAAATGTTAAAGAAACAACATAATAAACAACATTGAGTGACAAACGTAATTAAGCCTTAAGATGCAACTTATAGATGGTATCCTTTTAATATGGCATGATAGTGAGGCAGCCTTACTAAAAACCACAGAATAGCTCAACATAGCTTGGCACAAAAGTGAAGGAAACAAACTATAGAATTTCTGGATCTAAGAATTGCCAACAAAGGCAAAACATGACAGACAAACCTTTACACCAAAAGCACAAACAGAAATAACATGCTACATTTTAAATCATTCCATATTTGGTCTCTAAGGCTCAATCTATCATTTTCCTAACTAATTTGAGAAAATGTGTTGAGTATTCAGCCATGAGTATGGGGCTATGGAGAACCAAAAGATATACAACAAATTCATGAAGAAAGTGTATGCACCAAGAATATAGAAGAACTGATGAAAAATAACAAATCCTCTAAGGGAACAAGTCGAAGAAAACACAGACCAACCAGTCATGTTCACAAAGGTCTCACGACAATAAAAAAAAATCTGAATGATCATAATGATACACTGGAAAATAGTGAAATAGTGAAACCTATACACAGGCAAACACCAGAAGTCATAATAACCAGCCATTAATAACGCACAAAATTAAAAAAAGAATAGATTAAGCTTTAAAAAATCAGAGGAGCATACCAATGTTTGTACTATGGGCCCTGCAATAGTATAATTAAAGATCCAGAAGATCATCAGTCAAGTGTTGGAAAAAATCAAACTTAAAGCCAATGCCACCTGCGTTTCCCCTTACTGGGTGTGCACACCTAAATGCCCATGCAACATGAGGTATGTTGGGAAAACTGAAATAAAATAAAAACACAACTGACTAAACACACATCAGCCTAAAAACCTGTAATCAGAAATCAGGAGAAGTTTTATATTTTGAAGAGAAGATCAGAACATCAATCAACTATGATTTCAAGTATTAGAAACAATAACCATGATGCCATTTGGAGGCAACAGCAACAAACGATTATTAACAAGGAAATGTTTTGGTTAAAGTGTTTGGCAACTATGCAGCTAAGTAGATTAAATGATGTATGGGAACTAAAGCCATTATGTATCAACACATTTCCCCATAGACACAGAATGGGTAAAAACCCTTTGATATGAGGCCCAAAGTTGCTAAATATAAGAAAAGGCAATTATGGACTCAAACAAGGGAGGTGTCTAGGAAATTACCTTTCTCCAAGGCACTACAGATGCATGATGAATAAACATTGAATAAGCTGCTTCATGACAAGTCCAGAATATTTATGTTTGAGCAACTACACAGGAGTGCATAAACCATGGTCTGACCATCCCTGAAATGTACCTGCAATGGTAAATTTCTTCTCATCCAAGTAACTATGTTCCGGCCATTTATTTGTCGCACATATGTTTCTTGGCACTGTACACAATAACAACATAGGCTAAAACTAAAAACAAATCATTATGGTTCACAGAAACTGATGCCCTGTGGATCACACTATTCATAAATTTATATGAAACACCCCCCTAGCTCACTTAAAATAATATGTATACAAACTTAAAAGTCCACTAAGGAAGGAGAACAACTGTTTTTTAAAACAAATCTATTTCTGGACTCTTGGTGAGCTCTTGTTTTTTGATATTACAACATTCCAATAAACTACCAATAAACCATCACCATGGTGGGCCTAAAAATACTATTCATACAGATGTAAGAGAGCATAACTGAATGATCATAACGTTTAAAACTAGTTCATGTCCGGACTCAATGGCAATACTCATTTTTAACAACCAACATAGTGCTGACTCAAAGGCAACAGCCCTCACAGACTCTCCAGTGCAGGACTGACATTACATCATCATGAATCAGGGATTAAATGCAGAACTACAGTTAGATGGTTCATTGGGGGTTGTGCTTTCTCTTCCTATTACAGTACTATTATTCCACGGAGTACCCACAATTGTACACGTATGTAACTAATTATGTTCATCCATGTATCTTGTATAGTGTGCCACTGTCAAGCATGATAGGATAATGGAACTCACATTGCAAATGTTTCTGGTCAAAACAAGCCAAATAGGCAGACTTTCCTGACCATGTGCACCTTCTGAGGGCTTTACAATTAAATTACTTTACATAGTATACAATACACCATTACTAGTTTTCTGAAGTTGGAGGTCAACTAATAGTAGATACTTTCCTGCCGGTTTTAAACAGCATGAGGGACTGTGCGTTTTCTTTATTTACATCCATATGTCAAATTAAATCAGATGGCTATGCATTCCCATGGTGTTAGTAAAGACTTACAGAGAAAGAAGAACTCAGATTCTCCTTCTGTATAACTACCATGAGATCAGTCTGAATGTACGTTTTGAAATTCCCAGGAGTCCTTGGAGTTTTCAAAATCATCCACAGCTCATTTAAAGCCACTCGTCGGAGTCTTGTGCCTTGGGTCTTAGTCATCATCATAAGTGAGTGTGGGATATGTGGGTCTCACCAGAACATACACAGCACTAATCAGCACATTTCTGGCTTCATCAATAAGGTGATTTTCTCTAGCAGTTGTCAGCAGGAATTTGGTGTAACAGGTCACCTTTTCTGCTATTCACCATTCTTCTGTGCAATAGCAATAACAGTAAGTTTTTTCTTGGTCTGATCGAGAAAATAGAACTTGGTCCTGAAGCAGATCATAGTCACAGCACCACTGTGCATGATGTTCAGAAGGATACCAGATGTGGAAACATTTCAACAGATCATATAACAAAGTAGCAGAATGATTATAAGTTACCAGTCACACAAAAATAATATAATATATATCTTCACCCCCGGTTTGGCCAGGGTCATAAACATTGTGTGGAGCAGATTACCTGACATGCAAGGTAGGGTGCTTTAGGTGGGAAGAAAGTTAGCACCAACTGTTGTTCAGTGCCCAATTTGGGAGAGGTACAGGTCAAAAGCTGCCTAATATTTGAAAGACATTTTACAAGAGAGAAACTGGTTTAAAGTTTACTATTCAAGTCATTTTATTTTCAGTTCATCAATCACAACTTGACAACGGTTATAAATGGGCATACAATGTGCAAGTGTGAGTATTTGGTTTTACACAGATAAAGAAATAAACCAGCCAGTAATAGCTCATATTGACATTCTGGTCAAAGATGATTTGTAATGTTATCTTCCAAAATTAAACAGGGTGATGAGGTAGACAGAGAGTAAGCTATATATTTCTGGTACATTTAGGATGTACATCGCCTGTATAAAGTTTATTTTAGCATGAGGATCACAAACCTAAAAGGAACCTTGAAATCATAACTTGTTTGGCTCATTGTTGTGGTTCTGAGAAGGAGGTGCAATGTTCATTTGTACATGTTCACGTCAGCCCATGTTGAGAGCCTGTTATTAAATAGGACTGAAGAAAAGGCAGTCAAAGACGTGGTTGATGGTGGCATCTCTACATGGCAGCTATGTTCTAATCTTTCTTGTATATCATGTTATTTGTTCAGTTTTCCAAAGAATGAGATTTACAAAGATGTGCACATACTGAGAGCCTCAATGTATTTTGTCCTTCATATTGATTTGACTGTCTTGTAGCCTTGGTTGCATGTATCCCTTTTAAATTGAAAGTTATGAATAATTCAGAGAAAACCTAATTTTCTCTAAAGCTATAAATGCTGAAGATATAGACCATTCTCTTAAAGAGCACAACTGGCTGATGACCTTCGCTAGGTCCTTGTGTCTGTTAAACTTATTTAATTTCAGTCAGAGTGACAACACTTCAAGGAGACGTTTACCTATGCCACCAGAAACGGAACCTTCTGTGGAGGTTATCTATGCCATCATATGATACAGCACATAAAGCAGAAATAAAAATGCTTTGACCAGTAGGAAACCACAAAATAATCAATATCCACATTCCTTGGTTTGCATGGTAAATATGTTGCACACCTCTGGGGATCGAAAGAGGCCCTTAGCATGATTCTACCCCTGCCAAAAAGGACTATAATTGCCTCTGCAAATTGGCAATATGACAGGAAAGTGATACCATTATTACTGGAGTTATTTAAAGGAACTAATTACACAAAATGTAAGATAGCAACCTACTAATTCAACAACTAATCACAAACCTGGAGGATAACAGTGGTGGCAGTAGGTATATAAGCAGGAAACATCCAGCTTAAGATCAGTACAGAGGCAAAGTTGGCAAAGCTACTCTTCCTTACGGGTAAGTCCAGCTTTCCTCAGACTCATTCTCAGAATTTAATATCATTTCTAAAACACTAGACCATGGTTTCCAGTTTGCTGCTCATTGGTTTGGAATGGAGATTTAATGTCCTCCTGCATGCCTTGTGGATAGGTGGGTAGAATGGAACACCACTTAAGTTTACAGCTGATCTCATGACTGTGTGTTTGTGGTTGAGCAGTCTGTCTTTTTTATTTGTAAGGGTGTCAGATCTCAAAATGGGACATGTGTGTGCCGAAAACAGTATCTTTTATGGTGGCAATGTGGTCTGTAATTGTTTTCCCACTTAGTGCTCTCTAGCTTTTCTTGGATTTGGGTGAACACCCAACTGTTATGTGTAAAACAGAGCTCACATATGATCTAATACTTTAATCATTGGAATATGGGTACCTTGACAGTCCCCAGCTCTTCCTGAGGTTTGGTAGAGACCAACTGTTGACTTGTTCGCAATACCTTTTGGCCTCCCCAAAACAAATACATTTGATTATGTCTTAAAAGGCAATGGGTAAAAAACACAAGATCAGCTATTTAGTCCATTAGCACCTGCTAACAAAACTGTAGAGTTACTTTTCACTGTTCAAAAGAGCAAGGCTTGTCAGAAAACGTTGCAATGGACTAAACAACATTTTCTGCTCAACAACACTTTGTTAATTACTTATATTGTCCACACTAACTCACTGATATGCAATTGCTAAAGATACGAAAATCAAGGTATTTTCTCATGTGTAGCCATCATTGGTCAGTGTGATATGATTTCCAAAAACAAGCAAAATCAAGACAGAAGAAATGTAATGGCATTTGTGATGGCATCTCTAATCGCACTGCTTTGTCTTGTTTCATTACATAGTCTCACCTCTAAGGCAATTCAGTCCCCAGCCAGAATTTTAAAAATTTAAAAACCAGCCTAACACTGCTGTAAAACAGCGTACAGCATCTTTTGGCATCATATTATCTGAAAAAATCTTGACACCAAGGAAAATCTAAAACTACACCTTTCTTGAAAAGTCATTTTGTTCAAATGTATTCACTTTAAAATTTGTGTTCTTTCTTTTAAGGTCTTGCACTCCTGCTTAATGCTCAGCTCGGTAAGTTTTATTTCAAAATGGTGCCCATTTCTCTTCGGAGAGACTGACCTACAATAAGATTACAGTAGAATATATTCACCCAAAATAAATCAAAACGTATAAGCTGTATAAACTGCTACAGCTTTCAGATGAGACTACCCTGGCATGTCAGATACTTTTGTAAAAAGTTCCACTGCAATCTGTGAGTAGAATTCATATAATTTCTCTATCATCTTTTATTTGGATTAAGGGAAAAAACATAGCTAGACTGGTCAGTCTAGCTTGCCTAATGCAGTCCATGCAAGCAGTACATCCTTCATCATGAGAATCAAATCTCAATATAGAAAGGTTATGGAGCGCTAAAATATATCTCTCATAAATCAAAGGTTAGGTCAGAAATATACTTGGGGGCCAACAGAGCAATGGCTCCCTATGTCTAAAGGATTGGTTTTCAGAAACTAAAACTGGAGCACATGTTGGGCATTTTACTTAAAAAATACACTAGGATCAATTTATTACCCAAACCAATAACTGGTATGAACTGTTGCCACATGGTTATTGAAACGATTATTTAAACTTTACTGTATCTTCATTTTTTAAAAGTTCCAATAGAAGTACTTTCCACATGTTGAGTGAACAAATTTAGCAATGGACGTACTTAATTCAGTTTAGGAGGGCGGTGGAGTGTTGGTAAAATGACTGATTGTCTGAACGACAGATCCATCGTTGAGCCAAATAAAATTTGAGTTGTTGCTTTTGCTATTAAAGGAGATTTCAGTGGCCTTACTCTCCCTTCAGTGATGTCAGGACTATTCCAAATAGACAGGCCCTCTAATGAAAACTGACATCAGTTTAGGTCTGAATTTCTACTCACTTTGGAAGTGCCTAGAGCCCTTTTCCTATGCAGTTTTCAATTGCTTTGCAGACTGGTTCTTGCTATGTAGTAGCACATGCATATAAAAATTAACACTGCTCTGAAAAGATCACAGATTGTTATATGAATGTTACCATGGCCATATGAAGACACTGACAGCGAGTGCAAAGTTCATAAACCTGGCTCAATGAGGCTGTTTTGTTCCTCATTAGAAACCACTCTGGTGATGGGATTTATCTTGATAGAGCATCGAATAGCAAGACTTATTTCATAGTGCTAAATGTTGTGGTTGGTTCTGTATTTTAGGGAAAAGCCATAAACTACGTAACTCATCAGAAAATAAATGGTGACATTTTCACAACTACAACTCCATGAAGCAAATTTATAAAAATGAATGCGCTTTAAATGTATGCCTTCATAAATCATGGTTTGAAAGTTACATTTTATTCCTGCTGCAGGCTCTGCCTACGAGCTGACATGCTACTTCACCAATTGGGCCCAGTACAGGCCTGGCCTGGGGAAGTTTATGCCCGACAACATCGATCCATGCCTGTGTACTCACCTGATCTATGCCTTCGCTGGAATGTCCAACAACCAGATCACAACCATTGAGTGGAATGATGTGACTCTCTACAACTCCTTCCAGAACCTCAAGAACCAGTGAGTCCTCTTTTGTTTAGTACATAGAATTACCTTTCTGTGAATACTATGCAGCACACGCGGCATGCATCACACCAAATCAAACAAGCTCAGCCAAATTCAAATGACAACAGCAGAATAATGCAATCAATTTTATTCTCTGGCTTGATAATGACATGCCTCCCAACACCTATCAGATGCTACTAAGTTAATGCATTCTTTGCAGAGCCCTTTCTTAACAAAGTTGAGAATTTACTTTCTCAAGCATGAGAATTGCTCCCCACTGTCCAGAGCCAAAGTCCACTGTTAGAGACCCTTTTCTACTTTTCATGCTAACCCTGCATATGTTCAACACACCCCATAACCATTCTATGGTCCACTCCAGTCAGTCTAGAAGTACGGGGTTCAATAAAATACAAACTGATTACCCCTATACCAATTGTCACCTCTTCCAGCAACTACCACTGCAATATCCACAATGCCCTCACTAACGCAGCTTAAACTATACCGAGCTACTTATATAATTAACAGTCTTCTGCAAGCTGAACTACTGCAATATCCCCATTCAACCTCCCATACTACTGGACTACTAAGAAAACTTCTTCTGACCTTCTAAGCCATGCCCTATTTACCTAACAGGAGCTAACACACTTCGACTAAAGCTAGCAGATAGCCTGGAGCATAGTATAAATGCCTAGCAAGCACAAGCACCTTGATAACATATAAACACTGCCTTTCTTTGTCCTGAGGAGCCCTCTGTTGACTCCAAAATGAACCACTGTTGATATTTATTACACATAGTTTAACATAAATAAATCCTATTATTTTAGGTGTATTGTTTTAAGTGTGGTAAACATCTTCTAATGTCATACCACCCTCTTGCCGAAAACACTGTCTTTCGTTCTCAATTTTCAGTGCAAGCTCTAACGTGGCATTAGCTCTGTATATAATAACTGTGTGTGGCAGTTCACAAAAAAACATAAGTTGTAATATTAAAGTATCTGAAAAGTCCTGCACAGTCTTGGAAAGGTTCTAGTGATTAAAAAAACATTGAACACTGACAATCAGTGGCACACATACACATATTTTAAAACATGTGCAAAGTGTAATAAAAAAAACTGGATGTATGATTAAAGGGTGAGCACTGATATCCAAATAAACAAGCCATTATATAACAGTTATTGAAGTGGGGGGGGGGGATCTGAGCTGACATTTTATTGCCGGATGACAAATGTTTACGAAATATAGGAAGAAATGCATTTAATAATGTACACCAACAGCACATGCTGAATGAAATTCACACTTTCGTAGGAACCATAAAGTCTTGATTGGCTGCTCTCTTTTCTAGGAACAGCAATCTGAAAACTCTGCTGGCAATCGGTGGCTGGAACTTTGGCACAGCCCCGTGAGTATTTTAAATGGAGTTGAATTCTAAGACTTTGTGGAAAACCATCCTTCAGGTGTTGACACTTCTATACCTATTGCCTGTTTCCTCTTCAGATTCACTGCCATGGTCTCCACCCCACAGAACCGTCAGACTTTCATTACCTCTGTCATCAAATTTCTACGACAGTATGAGTTTGATGGGCTGGACTTTGACTGGGAGTACCCAGGGTCAAGAGGAAGTCCCCCTCAAGACAAACAACTCTTTACCACACTGGTCCAGGTAACATGGAGTGTAAATGGTGGAGGGGATGTACTATGCGACAAGGGGAGCAGATATTATCTACATAAAAGGTACAGAGCCCAGGTTATATTCTAGGAAATTCAAAACCTTAGCACCCATTTACTCTTGCAGTTACAGTCTAACAAAAAGTAACTGCTTACTGCAATGGTGATTCCTACTGGCTAGCATATCAGGCAGTTGTACACACTGAGGCTCTCATTACGACTGTGGTGGTCTTAAGACCATAATCGGACCGCCGGCACCTCCACTTTTAGGCCGGCCGATGGCCTGGCAGTGCAGGCGGTCTTAATCCACCAGGGCAGCACTGCTAGCAGCACTGCTCTGGGGATTACAACCCCCATGATCGCCAGCTTTTGCATTGTGGTTCCACTGCCATGCAAAGGCTGGCGGACATGGTGTGCTACATGCACTTGGCATGGGCAGTGCAGGGGCCCCCTTGGGCAGCCCTGTTGTGCTTTTCACTGCCTGAAATATTGGCAGTGAAAAGCGCGATGGGTGCTGTCACCCCCGACACACGCCAACATTGCCGCCAACTCGATTACAAGTCAGCATCAATGTTATGGAGAGTTTCCGGCTGGGAGAGCGGGTGGAAATGCTGTTTAGGCCTGCTGACCCAGCAGGAAACTGACAATAGAGCCAGCGGTGGAAAACCGGAGGGGCGGTCTTTCAGCCCAAAGAGTTTGGCGGGCAGTCTCTGCTGCCCTCCAAACTCATAATGAGGCCCTGAACGATGAACTGAGTAAGACTTGATAACAAACTACAGGACAAACACCATAGCATTTTGGCAATCTGGATAAATTATTATTGCATGGCAATAAAGTAGTGGGCTTCCTGTGAAACACTTTAGACACCAGTACATAAAATGCTGGGCATCTGGGTGCCAAAAGTAAAAAATAAACAAATAAACAAATAAATTAAATGGTAATGCTTGGTCAAACAAGCAAGTTATTGCCATTAAATACATAGGAAGACATTTTTTAATTGTAGCTATAACACGCACAAATCTAACACTTTTAACTTGGAAGTCAAAGGACATCACAATCAGAAGACTAATAATCAAAAAAATACTGTTGGTAGTATATGCACAAAACTGATTTTAAAAAAAAGGAATTAAAGGAATAGAATTCGAGGAGATTTAGTCTAACGATCTAGAAGTATAAGATTAGATAATATTTCAAAAGACTTTGTCAAGAGAGAATTCACTGATGCACACCTAATAAAATTCTACAGTTTAGCCACTGAGATCCTCTCATTAGACAATATTATGTACTTTTACAGTAGATAGTGTTGGAACAGGCAGGTGTGGCAGTGGATCTGTGGCAAAGCAGACCTCTGCTGGGGCTGGGAACGAAGAGCCAAGTTCGACAAGAAGCTGTCCAATGTCCATTTATCCTACTAGATTTCCTACAATAACTCTTCAGACATCACTACAAAGTTCTGAATGGGAGCCTAAGATTATAAAAGAATATGCAGCTGATTTGCAGCAGCCTGCTACAACTGTTTGAATGTACCAAATTTTGCTTTACCTTAACACTTATAAGATACACTACACAAAGCACCAGATACAAATAAAATGGTCACAGGTAACCTGACACAAACATCAGCAAACTAATCCTCAATCTGTATGAACCCCAGAGAACCATGATCATCATGCCCATGACATAAATATGCTATACAAATATTAATAACTCAAGAGCAATATCACTAGAGTCAACTCAGTTTCCAGCCTTAAAAAAATGCAAGTGTTCAAACTAGAAAGGGGAGGCTTTAATGTGCAGTAAGACATTGCAGTTAAATGTCCTGTGTTTGATTCATACAGAGCCTAATAATGCTGGCTAGTGGTCTTAATTTCTGTAGATGAGATTAAGTGAGAGACTGAACGTAAAGTGATATAGCCAGCATTAAATAATCCATTAAAGAGGGTAAATTGGAACTAGAACTTGGGTTTCCAGAGTCTACACGTAACTAATGTTGGTTTCTCCCTCCTTGAAGACAATTTATTTTTTTCGATGAAGCACAATGGGTTTAAAGGATGGATTAGTGTAAGGACTACAATAATAGAACTGGATACGACAGACATTTCAAGTTAATAAAGTATCACTATAGAACACCCTTTTTCGATTTGGCCTTGCTTTACTTGTTAAAATAGGGTTTCTTCTGTTACTTTACAGGAAATGCTTGCAGCCTTCCAGCAGGAAGCCACTCAGACCAACAGGCCCCATCTCATGGTGACTGCTGCAGTGGCTGGAGGGATCTCCAATATCCAGGCTGGTTACCAGATCCCTCAGCTCTCAGCGTAAGTACAACATCATCTGATAAAGCCTTGATTGAAAGACTGCTGCAGGCACTCGCCTATGGAAGTGATTTGCCAGAGAAAACTACTGGCATATATAAGTAAGGTATTTAGCTATAGCTTCTATAGCAAATTAAAACATTTGAATGTTGAGAGCTCCACTGAAAGCAATGTAGCAGCTGAAGGCTTATAATGGCTGGCATAAGCCTGAAGCAACAACATTCCAATGTTTGTTTTCATGGTTATCCCTTTTTAATTTAGAACATGCTACTCATAGTGACCTTATAGCCCTTCTGCCTCTGCTATATTGTTTGTTAAAGGCCATCTCTCTCATAAACGGCCCTCACCTGTGGCTCAGGCTTACAACTCATGTTCAGGACCCTTAACTTCCAGTATATCCATTGGCCATGAGCTATAAGTGTATAATACGACTCCATAAGGAAACTACATGTAATATCTGAAGAAACAATGGGTGCAGTCCAAAATGCTGCCTTTAGCTACCTCATCATTCACTTGTATAGCTTCATGAATGAGACATGAACTATGTTGTACTCACTATACAAACTTTGTGGAGATTTGAATGAAGTCCCCAACAAACCAAACCAGGAAACTATGACAAAACAAATAGACAAGTTGTAACGGACTCTATAACAAAGACATTCAATAGAAACACATTTACAGTGGTAGCAACTTTACAATGACAGGCTATAAACATCCAGATACTTGACTAGTAAGGCATAAATTTCCATCTCCACTTATAGATTGAGCTTAACATCACCAATGACATCATTGGCAAAGTTATATACAAAAATGCTAAAGTTCTACAAAATGTGTGTATTGACAATGTTGTCATCCTGTGCTAAGCTTAGTTGTAGAGAAACATATAGATTAAAAAGTTAAATGTAAAAAGGGATTCATTATTTTTTTTTAATAGCAAATTTGTAGCATGTGGGTAGTTTCCCGGGCAAATGCATTTCACTTCTTTCCTCCTGATGTCAAGTTTATTTCCTCTAATGACAATCTAAAGACAAAGATAGGCCATATTTGAACCTCTTTATGTGTCATTGGTTCAAATGGGTATTTTATTTAAAGCATATTTGCTCAAATGCTCACAGAATAAACAAAGAAAAATAGTTTGTCTGAGCAAAGTATCAAGAATTAAAACACTTTGTCCGCAAACACAGTTCTTTTAATAATTTAAAAAATGTCAATTGCTTAAAATGTTAATGCGTATTTTCTGGCAGGGTTCTTGACTATATCCATGTGATGACATATGATTTGCATGGATCCGGGGAGGGATACACTGGAGAAAACAGCCCCCTGTTCACCAACCCTGCGGCCACTGGAGCAAACGCCTTCTTGAATGTTGTAAGTATAGCTACAGACCACATGATGTGCTTGGGAAGCCCCAGCCCAGCTCATGTTCAATTTGTCTTTGTTTTCAGTTGAATGTCCAATGACAGCTAACCACAGAGAAGGTATGAACTCACTGAAATGTCACATAAGAGTCTCTGACATGAACACAAGCATTCTCTTTGTAGGATTACGTCATGAACTACTGGTTGAGCAATGGTGCCCCAGCTTCAAAACTTATTGTTGGAGTCCCAACCTATGGACACACCTTCATTCTGAGCAACCCGTCCAACAATGGAATTGGAGCCCCAACCTCTGGAAATGGACCTGCAGGGCCTTACACCAGACAAGCTGGTTTCTTGGCCTAATATGAGGTATGTGAGTCAAAGGACACTAATAAACAATCCCCAGCATTGACAGATTTTTTTAGTGGGCTGTGATATGCTGAGCACCTACACCATCGGGATGTACAAATATAGTTTTGAGCATTATGCAATAAGATGCAAACAGACAGATTTACACAGAACACTCCTGTGACAATTCAAATATATAACATTACTATTTAAAAAAATAAGTAATTAGTTCATCATCTTACCAACATAAATCAACAGGTTGACAGAAACATGTTAATTCACAAATTCACTCTGGTTCATATGACTTGTTCTAGTAATTAATTCTAAAATAAAAACAGTGCAGCGTAGTCCAGCTTGCTTTACTCTATATCATAGTTGTATGTCAACAGTCAAACTTCACTTTACTTATTGCGATTCTAAACTTCTCTGTAACATCATCAAATCCTTATGTAAATGTTGGCTCTTGTTTCTGTAAACTGCTTATGGTGGCACTTAATTGAGCTGATCTATAAAATAGCACTACCCACCAGGTTTAGGTATGTCATATATAAATACACCCCAATACAAATAAAAGATAACTTTGTCTGGACACTGACATAATATGGAGGACAGGGGTACGGTGATGTTACAAAGTGTACCTTTCCATCTGTCCACTGCCTGGGATTTGGCTTATGAGACTTGACACTGTCATTTTAGAGTGTGGACACACATTGCTGTAAGGTTATTGTGGTAGAGAAAGATGCGGTTGCAGAATGCTGTGTTCCATTAAAATGCACTTGTGTTTCACATTGAGCAGCATTTCCTCACATATTAGTGATATTTACTTTTAAACAAATGTTATGCAATCTTAAATCACTACAGATCTGCACCTTCCTGAAGAATGGCGCTACTGAGAACTGGTCATCTGCTGAAGAGGTTCCCTACGCATACCAGGGTAACGAGTGGTTTGGATACGACAATGTGAAAAGTGTTATTCTCAAGGTACTGTAAGAAGATTGACCCTATCCATTGATAAAACCAATAACATTGTAGGTTTCCACAACTCTATGGCAGTAATAGGATAAGAGTATATTCCATTTACTACAGTCAAAATGGGGAGCACCCTGTCTTCCATTCCAGCATTTGTGACCCCAAGGCATCATGGTAAATGCAGTCATTAGCACGAATTTGAATACAGTTTTGAAAGTTTTTCACCATACGTTGGTGTGGCGAGTGCCGTATCTTCGGACACGTGTTTCTGGCTATTTGGCCGTCATCAGCGAAGAGCAACATGTAGCTGGCGGGGTTGCTTGAAATGCCGCCTTGAAAGTATTCACAGGTTTAGGTACCACTCAAGAAGGCGCACAGGTGCTTCACCCGAGCTCGTCAGCTCAGAGGCTCACGGGAGCCTTAATTACAACAGTCAAAATGGGGAGCACCCTGTCTTCCATTCCAGCATTTGTGACCCCAAGGCATCATGGTAAATGCAGTCATTAGCACGAATTTGAATACAGTTTTGAAAGTTTTTCACCATACGTTGGTGTGGCGAGTGCCGTATCTTCGGACACGTGTTTCTGGCTATTTGGCCGTCATCAGCGAAGAGCAACATGTAGCTGGCGGGGTTGCTTGAAATGCCGCCTTGAAAGTATTCACAGGTTTAGGTACCACTCAAGAAGGCGCACAGGTGCTTCACCCGAGCTCGTCAGCTCAGAGGCTCACGGGAGCCTTAATTACAACAGTCAAAATGGGGAGCACCCTGTCTTCCATTCCAGCATTTGTGACCCCAAGGCATCATGGTAAATGCAGTCATTAGCACGAATTTGAATACAGTTTTGAAAGTTTTTCACCATACGTTGGTGTGGCGAGTGCCGTATCTTCGGACACGTGTTTCTGGCTATTTGGCCGTCATCAGCGAAGAGCAACATGTAGCTGGCGGGGTTGCTTGAAATGCCGCCTTGAAAGTATTCACAGGTTTAGGTACCACTCAAGAAGGCGCACAGGTGCTTCACCCGAGCTCGTCAGCTCAGAGGCTCACGGGAGCCTTAATTACAACAGTCAAAATGGGGAGCACCCTGTCTTCCATTCCAGCATTTGTGACCCCAAGGCATCATGGTAAATGCAGTCATTAGCACGAATTTGAATACAGTTTTGAAAGTTTTTCACCATACGTTGGTGTGGCGAGTGCCGTATCTTCGGACACGTGTTTCTGGCTATTTGGCCGTCATCAGCGAAGAGCAACATGTAGCTGGCGGGGTTGCTTGAAATGCCGCCTTGAAAGTATTCACAGGTTTAGGTAAAACTCAAGAAGGCGCACAGGTGCTTCACCCGAGCTCGTCAGCTCAGAGGCTCACGGGAGCCTTAATTACAACAGTCAAAATGGGGAGCACCCTGTCTTCCATTCCAGCATTTGTGACCCCAAGGCATCATGGTAAATGCAGTCATTAGCACGAATTTGAATACAGTTTTGAAAGTTTTTCACCATACGTTGGTGTGGCGAGTGCCGTATCTTCGGACACGTGTTTCTGGCTATTTGGCCGTCATCAGCGAAGAGCAACATGTAGCTGGCGGGGTTGCTTGAAATGCCGCCTTGAAAGTATTCACAGGTTTAGGTACCACTCAAGAAGGCGCACAGGTGCTTCACCCGAGAAGACTTTTGGCGGCATTTCAAGCAACCCCACAGACTTGGCTGCTCTCTGCTGATGACGGGCTAAACCTAGAAACACGTGTCCAGAGATACACAGCACTTGCTGCACCTACTTAGGTGAAAGACTTTTGATTACTTTTTCAGCACAAAACGAAGTGACTGCATTTACCATGATGCATTGGGGCTAACCTTTTGCTTGAGTGTGAGGCAGTGTGCTCCCTTTTTTCTTTTTGTCCAATGACTGCTCCCTTGAGCTAACGAGCTGACGAGCTCTGGAGAGGACCTGTGCGCCAGTGAGTGGTACATAAACCCGAGAAGACTTTTGGCGGCATTTCAAGCAACCCCACAGACTTGGCTGCTCTCTGCTGATGACGGGCTAAACCTAGAAACACGTGTCCAGAGATACACAGCACTTGCTGCACCTACTTAGGTGAAAGACTTTTGATTACTTTTTCAGCACAAAACGAAGTGACTGCATTTACCATGATGCATTGGGGCTAACCTTTTGCTTGAGTGTGAGGCAGTGTGCTCCCTTT
Source organism: Pleurodeles waltl (assembly GCF_031143425.1). Classification (NCBI taxonomy): domain Eukaryota; kingdom Metazoa; phylum Chordata; class Amphibia; order Caudata; family Salamandridae; genus Pleurodeles; species Pleurodeles waltl. The sequence goes on along the minus strand of NC_090445.1, from coordinate 425,776,058 downwards.
TTTCTTTTTGTCCAATGTCTGCTCCCTTGAGCTAACGAGCTGACGAGCTCTGGAGAGGCACCTGTGCGCCAGTGAGTGGTACATAAACCCGAGAAGACTTTTGGCGGCATTTCAAGCAACCCCACAGACTTGGCTGCTCTCTGCTGATGACGGGCTAAACCTAGAAACACGTGTCCAGAGATACACAGCACTTGCTGCACCTACTTAGGTGAAAGACTTTTGATTACTTTTTCAGCACAAAACGAAGTGACTGCATTTACCATGATGCATTGGGGCTAACCTTTTGCTTGAGTGTGAGGCAGTGTGCTCCCTTTTTTCTTTTTGTCCAATGACTGCTCCCTTGAGCTAACGAGCTGACGAGCTCTGGAGAGGCACCTGTGCGCCAGTGAGTGGTACATAAACCCGAGAAGACTTTTGGCGGCATTTCAAGCAACCCCACAGACTTGGCTGCTCTCTGCTGATGACGGGCTAAACCTAGAAACACGTGTCCAGAGATACACAGCACTTGCTGCACCTACTTAGGTGAAAGACTTTTGATTACTTTTTCAGCACAAAACGAAGTGACTGCATTTACCATGATGCATTGGGGCTAACCTTTTGCTTGAGTGTGAGGCAGTGTGCTCCCTTTTTTCTTTTTATATTCCATTTACTATTCATAGGCTCAGTGGCTGATGAACAACCTGGCCGGTGCCATGGTGTGGGCCATTGACCTGGATGACTTCACAGGCACATTCTGTAACCAGGGCAAGTTCCCCTTGATCACTGCGCTGAAGACTACTCTCGGAGTGCAAGCTTCAGGTGAGAGACATGAATACAGAATTGTTTTAATATGACATCAGTGGCTAGTTCTGGTATCTTTGTTACCTCTATCTTAGATGTAAACTAATAAGCACACTGCTCACATGTGCCCACAGATACTTCTGACAGTCAACCATTTCTGAATGCCTGAAATGGCCAAGCCTTAAACCTTAATCAATTTTGATATACAACACACCATGGCCCTCATTCTGACCTTGGCGGTCGGCGGAGAGGCGGCGGTCGGACCGCGAACAGACCGGCGGTATTAAAAATGGCATTCTGACCCTGGCGGGAACCGCCAACACAGCCCGCCAACTTAACACTCCGACCGCCACAGCGGTACAAACAAACAGCGCGGCGGTTCCCGCCAACAGCCCGGCGGCAGACAAAGTACCGCCCACCCTATTACGACCCACCAATCTGCCACCTTTTCCGGGGCGGGAGCACCGCCGATAAGAACACGGCGGAAACAGACTACGAACGGGAAAACGCTCACCTCTACGCACTCCACGCGAGATTCCGGCAGTATGGAGCCAGAGTTACAGGTCATCCCCGCACTCCTATTCCTCCTCATATACCAGGAGCACGCCCGGCAGCGCGGAAGACATCGGTGAGTACTGCACCTACGACACAGGGGAGGGAAAAGATTACCGGCACACACCCACCCACCCACACCCACTACAACACACACATCAATGCATTCCCACAGATCACTGTCACAACCCACAAACCACCCCCCTCCGAAATAATGCAAAGACCAAAAGAAGAGATCATAAACGGCCAGATATATTGAAATATGGACACCAGTAATCCAAATAAATAAATAAACTATGTACAAAATATATACAGCTACTAAATGTAGTCCAACCACTGTCCGTGGATCACAGGGGTCCTGTGCAAAGGGGCAAGGCCCAGTCCCACGACAAGAACTCCACGGAGAGAACACTGCAGGGGCATCAGAAAGAAAATAGGACAGGCACCTCAGGGGGAAGGGAAGGGGGGGCACCTCAGCCACTTGAGTACACGACGCCAGATCCACGAGGGGACTCCATGACCACTGGGCCATCCTGGGGAGTGCAAAGCCACAGTCCATACAGTCCATACAGTGGGTGGCCTGCCCACTGGGCCATCCTGGGGAGAGCAAAGCCACAGTCCATACAGTCCATACAGTGGGTGGCCTGCCCACTGGGCCATCCTGGGGAGAGCAAAGCCACAGTCCATACAGTCCATACAGTGGGTGGCCTGCCCACTGGGCCATCCTGGGGAGAGCAAAGCCACAGTCCATACAGTCCATACAGTGGGTGGCCTGCCCACTGGGCCATCCTGGGGAGTGCAAAGCCACAGTCCATACAGTCCATACAGTGGGTGGCCTGCCCACTGGGCCATCCTGGGGAGAGCAAAGCCACAGTCCATACAGTCCATACAGTGGGTGGCCTGCCCACTGGGCCATCCTGGGGAGAGCAAAGCCACAGTCCATACAGTCCATACAGTGGGTGGCCTGCCCACTGGGCCATCCTGGGGAGAGCAAAGCCACAGTCCATACAGTCCATACAGTGGGTGGCCTGCCCACTGGGCCATCCTGGGGAGAGCAAAGCCACAGTCCATACAGTCCATACAGTGGGTGGCCTGCCCACTGGGCCATCCTGGGGAGAGCAAAGCCACAGTCCATACAGTCCATACAGTGGGTGGCCTGCCCACTGGGCCATCCTGGGGAGAGCAAAGCCACAGTCCATACAGTCCATAACAGACCCCACTGCCACTGGAGGAGGCAAGTTGGCCAGAGGACATCCTGCAGCCCTGCCCGAGATAGATCCTGCCCTGCCACGTCTGCCAAAGGGCCAGCGGTTCTTGCCTTGAAGGGCCCAGTTCAGCGGTTCTGGAGACGGCGGGGCCCAGTTCAGCGGTTCTGGAGACGGCGGGGCCCAGTTCAGCGGTTCTTGCCTTGAAGGGCCCAGTTCAGCGGTTCTGGAGACGGCGGGGCCCAGTTCAGCGGTTCTTGCCTTGAAGGGCCCAGTTCAGCGGTTCTTGAGACGGCGGGGCCCAGTTCAGCGGTTCTGGAGACGGCGGGGCCCAGTTCAGCGGTTCTTGCCTTGAAGGGCCCAGTTCAGCGGTTCTGGAGACGGCGGGGCCCAGTTCAGCGGTTCTTGCCTTGAAGGGCCCAGTTCAGCGGTTCTTGCCTTGAAGGGCCCAGTTCAGCGGTTCTTGAGACGGCGGGGCCCAGTTCAGCGGTTCTTGCCTTGAAGGGCCCAGTTCTGCGGTTCTGGAGACGGCGGGGCCCAGTTCAGCGGTTCTTGCCTTGAAGGGCCCAGTTCAGCGGTTCTTGCCTTGAAGGGCCCAGTTCAGCGGTTCTTGAGACGGCGGGGCCCAGTTCAGCGGTTCTTGCCTTGAAGGGCCCAGTTCAGCGGTTCTGGAGACGGCGGGGCCCAGTTCAGCGGTTCTTGCCTTGAAGGGCCCAGTTCAGCGGTTCTTGCCTTGAAGGGCCCAGTTCAGCGGTTCTGGAGACGGCGGGGCCCAGTTCAGCGGTTCTTGAGACGGCGGGGCCCAGTTCAGCGGTTCTTGCCTTGAAGGGCATAGTTCAGCGGTTCTTGCCTTGAAGGGCCCAGTTCAGCGGTTCTTGAGACGGCGGGGCCCAGTTCAGCGGTTCTTGAGACGGCGGGGCCCAGTTCAGCGGTTCTTGAGACGGCGGGGCCCAGTTCAGCGGTTCTTGAGACGGCGGGGCCCAGTTCAGCGGTTCTGGAGACGGCGGGGCCCAGTTCAGCGGTTCTGGAGACGGCGGGGCCCAGTTCAGCGGTTCTTGCCTTGAAGGGCCCAGTTCAGCGGTTCTTGCCTTGAAGGGCCCAGTTCAGCGGTTCTTGAGACGGCGGGGCCCAGTTCAGCGGTTCTTGCCTTGAAGGGCCCAGTTCAGCGGTTCTTGAGACGGCGGGGCCCAGTTCAGCGGTTCTTGAGACGGCGGGGCCCAGTTCAGCGGTTCTGGAGACGGCGGGGCCCAGTTCAGCGGTTCTTGAGACGGCGGACGGTCTATGGCCAACTGCTAATTGCCTGGTGGTGCCCTCCTGGGCAGCGGGGATGGTGCTCCTTCACTGCCCACCTGGGCTGTGGGTGGTGGGGCCCTCCTGGCCAGCTGGGCTGGGTCCTCCCTGGGCAGCGGCTATGGGGGTGGTGGGCTCTCCCGGGGCAGCTGTGCCGGTTCCTCCCGGGGCAGCGGCTATGGGGGTTGTGGGCTCCTCCTGGGCAGCAGGCCTGCTGCCTGACCTCTCCAACTTGCTGCCCTTGCCCTCCTTAGTCGTCGGCCTGTGGCCCTTGCCTCCCTTTGGAGCTGTGGCTGGTGACTGTCTCTGGGTGGTGTCCGGGGGGGATGTAGAAGGCGGGCTCCTGCGGCGCCCCTTCCGCCTTCTGCTCCTCTTCCCAGGGGGTGGGCTGGCTGTCCCCTTGCTGCTGGGCGAAGATCCAGACATGCGGGCTGGCGGGCTCCAATACCCCTGCACCCTTGTCAAGGGGGCTGCAGGGCTGGTGGTGGCTGAGGTGCTCTTCTTACCCCGACGAGAAGGAGGGGGGGGCTCAGGGTCAGGAAAGAAGTTAGTAGTGGCGAGGAAGAGCTTCTTGGGACAATGGAGAGTGGTAGGTACAGTGGGAATGGGAGTGGAGGGAGAGGATGTGGTTGTAGGTGAGTCACGTTTGCTGTCTTTGGGTGCAGGTGCAGGAGGGATAGGCTGTCGTGAGGTGGATGGCTGTTGGGTGGGTGGGTGGCTGCGTTTGTGTGGTGTGGAAGAGGGGGTGACAGACACAGTGGGAGAGGACACAGGGGACGTGTAAATGGCAGTGGGGATGGTGACTGCACGTGTGCGGACTGGAGTGGAGTGTGTGCTGGTGATGGAAACACTGGCTGATGGTGAGGTGAATGGAGGTGTGAGTGTAGACGTCACAGGGAGGGAGGAGGGAGACGAGGAGGTGGGGGTCACAGAGGTGGTAGTGACTGTTGGCATGTCTGCATCGGAATGTTGCGTGTGTGAATGTCTGGGTGATCTGTGGTGCTTATGTTTGGATGAGCTTCTCTTGGGTGTTGAGGTGTGTGCAGGCTGGTCTGATGGTGTGGGTGGGACAGGCTGAGGAACAGGAGACTGGGAGGAGGGAGTTAGTAGAGGCAGGCAGGAGACAGGGACAATGGCTGCCGTCAGTGCTGAGGCCAGAGCCTGGAACGATCGCTGATGGGCAGCCTGACCCGAATGAATGCCCTCCAGGTACGCATTGCTGCGATGAACCTCCCTCTCCACCCCCTGGATGGCATTCAAAAGGGTAGTCTGCCCAACAATGAGCGTTCGGAGGAGGTCAATGACCTCCTCACTGAGGGCAGCGGGGGTAACAGGGGCAGGGCCTGAGGTGCCTGGGGCGAAGGAGATGCCCGGCTTCCTGGCAGAGCGGGCACGGGGCGAACGCGGAGGGGCTGCTGGGAGGGCGGAGATGGTGCGCTGGGTGGCGGCTGTACCTGTAATGGCGGGGGGCACGGATGGTGCCACCCCCGCAAGGGAGCCCCCTTCCGAGGACGTGTCCGTGTCGCTGCAGGCTCCAGTCGTCCCCGTCGTGGAGCTCCCCTCGCCCTCCGTCTCACTGGTCCAGTCTGACTCTGTGGCATGGCCCTCCTGGGCCATGTGAGATGCAGCTCCCTCCTGCCCCGATGCCACTTCTCCTCCGCCTGATGATGCTGATGCACACAAGCACAGAAAGACAAACAAAAAGGGGGGGGGGGAGAGAGAAATAAAGGGATATTGAGTACATGGATCTCCGGTACAGTTAGCGGACATGACAGACACAGATGCCCCCTGCACTAAGTTGCGCACTTGGGGTCCGCTACGCATTCCGTGGAACATGCCCTACACGCCTAGAGTTGTCAACTGCACCCATGGATGACACGGCCCAGGGATGGCTGTACTGACACACTACTGAGGGTGGTGGCTGGGGACACAGGGGCTTACGGGGGTGCCCAGCCTACAGATATCGCCCTGGCCTAGGGGGACCCCCAGCCCTCCTCCCCCACCCAGACACCTCCACTGCACGACAACAGAGTAGATGATGCTTGTACTCACCCCCTTGTGTCTGCTGTGCTGCCCTCACGCGCCCATCCAAATCAGGGTAGGCCACCGCCAGGATCCGGAACATCAGGGGGCTCAGTTGACGGCAGGCACCCCGCCTACGTTGGGAGGCCATCCCCAGCAGAGACTCGGCGGTCTTCTTGGTCCCGCGGCGGATGTCCTCCCACCTCTTGCGGCAGTGGGTGCCCCGTCGATGGTGGACCCCCAGGCCCCGGACTTCCTTGGCGATGGCACGCCAAATCCCGATCTTCTCATGGGCGCGGACCTATGTGACACGTACAGGGAGGGAGAAATACCACGTTCAAGTTACTCAGCATTTTCCTTTCCAGTGGCCCAACGCCCCCCATCCCCGCCAGGCCCCCCGCCATGCCCAACATGCCCCCCATCCCCGCCAGGCCCCCCGCCAGGCCCCCCGCCATGCCCAACATGCACCCCATCCCCGCCAGGCCCCCCGCCAGGCCCCCCGCCATGCCCAACATGCCCCCCATCCCCGCCAGGCCCCCCGCCAGGCCCCCCGCCATGCCCAACATGCACCCCATCCCCGCCAGGCCCCCCGCCAGCCCCAACATGCACCCCATCCCCGCCAGGCCCCCCGCCAGGCCCCCCGCCATGCCCAACATGCCCCCCATCCCCGCCAGGCCCCCTGCCAGGCCCCCCGCCATGCCCAACATGCACCCCATCCCCGCCAGGCCCCCCGCCAGCCCCAACATGCACCCCATCCCCGCCAGGCCCCCCGCCAGGCCCCCCGCCATGCCCAACATGCCCCCCATCCCCGCCAGGCCCCCCGCCAGGCCCCCCGCCATGCCCAACATGCACCCCATCCCCGCCAGGCCCCCCGCCAGCCCCAACATGCACCCCATCCCCGCCAGGCCCCCCGCCATGCCCCCCGCCATGCCCCCCATCCCCGCCAGGCCCCCCGCCATGCCCAACATGCACCCCATCCCCGCCAGGCCCCCCGCCAGCCCCAACATGCACCCCATCCCCGCCAGGCCCCCCGCCAGGCCCCCCGCCATGCCCAACATGCCCCCCATCCCCGCCAGGCCCCCCGCCAGGCCCCCCGCCATGCCCAACATGCACCCCATCCCCGCCAGGCCCCCCGCCAGCCCCAACATGCACCCCATCCCCGCCAGGCCCCCCGCCAGGCCCCCCGCCATGCCCAACATGCCCCCCATCCCCGCCAGGCCCCCCGCCAGCCCCAACATGCACCCCATCCCCGCCAGGCCCCCCGCCAGGCCCCCCGCCATGCCCAACATGCACCCCATCCCCGCCAGGCCCCCCGCCAGCCCCAACATGCACCCCATCCCCGCCAGGCCCCCCGCCATGCCCCCCGCCATGCCCAACATGCCCCCCATCCCTGCCAGGCCCCCCGCCAGGCCCCCCGCCAGCCCCAACATGCCCCCCATCCCCGCCAGGCCCCCCGCCATGCCCCCCGCCATGCCCAACATGCCCCCCATCCCTGCCAGGCCCCCCGCCAGGCCCCCCGCCAGCCCCAACATGCCCCCCATCCCCGCCAGGCCCCCCGCCAGGCCCCCCGCCAGCCCCAACATGCCCCCCATCCCCGCCAGGCCCCCAAGCCAGCCAGTGGCCCCAAATCCAGATAGAATTAAACTCACTTGTTGGTCTGGAGGACCGTAGAGTAGCGCATACTGGGGGAGGACCCCATCCACAAGTTTCTCCAACTCCTCTCCAGTGAAGGCAGGGGCCCTTTCCCCAGTCGCAGCAGCCATTGTCCCTTCCACACCGAGGTCACAGCAACACTTGCAGTATAGGTCCTCTCCTGTGAAAGTTCAAGTCGCAAGTGGATAAGTAGATAGAAAATGGCAGTCACGTCCGCGGCGGTGCGTAACGCGGCGGTGCGTCCCGCCACCGCCGGCGCCCTTCGCCATTGGCTCCTGAAACCCATAGGCTTCAATGTTAACCAATGCGGCTTCGCGCCGCGGTCTTGGCCCGCCGCCCGCCGCGGTGTGCCACGCCAGCGCATTGACCTCACATCCCATTGTCACACTTCACAGGTCAGGCAGCCGCCATTTCCAGGGCCCACATGGCTCAATTTCAACTGCGTCACACAGGCCTAGGCCTTGCATAGCCACTCATACACGCCATTCACTGCATAGAGAATCGTATACTGTGCTAGCTGTGAGTACGTACCTGTGGGTTGCCTGACTGTGTGCTCCATGTTGTCCTTCCTAGGCACCGTCCGCTGGGTTGGGCGAGGAGACGGATGAATCCTCCCGTGTACCGACCGCTGGTGGACCTGTCGACAATGGAAGAACGCCACATTATCCTGACCTACCGTCTTAACCGTGCCACTATCCATGAACTGTGTGCCCGGCTGGAGCCCGACCTGATGTCCCCCATCCGCCAACCCACAGGGATTCCCCCTCTGGTGCAGGTCATGTCAGTACTCCATTTCTTGGCAAGTGGGTCATTTCAGACAACCGTGGGAATTGCTTCTGGGATGTCTCAGCCCATGTTTTCAAAGGTGTTATCCAGAGTGTTGTCTGCCCTGATGAAATCCGTGAGGAACTACATCATTTTCCCTGAGGTGGGCGAACTGGCTACAGTGAAGGGTGATTTCTACGCCCTTGGACATATTCCCAACGTAATTGGTGCCATTGATGGGACCCATATGGCTTTGGTTCCCCCAAGAGACAGGGAGCAGGTGTACAGGAACAGAAAAAGTTACCATTCAATGAACATCCAGGTGGTGTGTTTGGCTGACCAGTACATCTCGCATGTAAATGCCAAATTCCCAGGGTCAGTGCATGACGCCTACATCCTCAGGAATAGCAGCATCCCTTACGTGATGGAACAGCTACAGAGACACCGTGTATGGCTAGTGGGGGACTCTGGGTACCCCAACCTGTCGTGGCTACTGACCCCAGTAAGGAATCCCCGGACCAGGGCAGAGGAACGGTACAATGAGGCCCATGGGCGTACTAGGAGGGTGATCGAACGCACCTTTGGCCTCCTAAAGGCCAGGTTTCGCTGCCTGCATATGACCGGTGGATCCCTAATGTACTCACCTAAGAAGGTGTGTCACATCATCGTGGCCTGCTGCATGCTTCACAACCTGGCTTTGCGCCGCCAGGTGCCTTTCCTGCAGGAGGATGGTCGAGACGGTGGTGTTGTGGCAGCGGTGGAACCTGAGGAGAGTGACGAGGAGGAAGACGACGGGGCTGAAACAGACAACAGGGACAGAATCATTGCACAGTACTTCCAATAGGACACAGGTAACAATTCAAACATAATTTAGTAAAAGTTAACTACTCTGCAGCATCTCTGCTGCCTGTCTATTTGCCCCAGTGTATGATGACTGAGTTTTGGCTTTTCCCTCCCTATTTCAGATCTGGGGTCCCCACTACGAGTCCTGTGCTTCGTTTCCCCATGGACTACAGCTTTGTGGCAGCTGTTTGTTGACTTCACCATGTACAAGGACATATTTGCACTGTCATGTCAATTACAATCTATTGAAATCACAGCCAGACTCCTGATATTTTGGTGCAAAATAGGTGTTTATTGAAGTGCTCAAAATGGGATGGGTGGTTTCAAGTGGGTGGGGGCTATGGTGAAGGAATGTCCATGGCAGAGTCCAGAGTAACAGTCACACAGGTGCATTGTCCAGAGGCCTGTGGAGAGATGGAGCATGGGCAGTTCGAGGATGGACAGGGTGACAATGTGGGACAGTGGGATGACATCAGGTGGTATCCATTGCTGGCGGGGGTCTTGACATCCTACTCTGTCTTGCGAGATCTCAGGGCCCTCTTGCGGGGTGGTTCTTCTCCTGCAGGAGGTGGGGGTCTGGTGGGCTGCTGCTGTGCGGGGGCCTCCTGTCCACTAGCGCCGGCGGAGGTGGATGGCTGTTCTTGGTCCCGGCTAGTGGCAGGGGCCCTTGGGTGTTGTTCAGTGTCCGCCCTGCTGTTTACGAGGTCCTGCAGCAGCCCTACCATGGTAACCAGGGTGGTGTTGATGGCTCGGATGTCCTCCCTGTACCCCCGATAGTGTTCCTCCTGCAGCACCTGGATCTCCTGGAACCGGGCCAGTACCGTCGCCATCGTCTCCTGGGAGCGGTTGTATGCTCCCATGATGGTGGTGAGGACCTCGTGGAGAGTGGGTTCCCTGGGCCTCTCCTCCCCCCCCTGTCGCACAGCTGCCCGCCGAGTTGCCCTGTTTCCCTGGGCCTCTGCCCCCTGGCCGGTGTGCCCACTACCACTGCCCCCAGGTCCCTGTTGTTGTTGGGGTGGTGGGTTATCCTGGGTGCCCTGTAGTGGTAGACACACCGCAGATTGACGCGCCCTGGAGACAGAGGCATGGGCCCGCTGGGTGGGAGCTGTGCTGGTGTTCCCAGAGGGGTTAGGGTCTATAGTGGCCTGTGCCTGTGTGAGGGGAACCGACTGTCCAGAGGTCCCCGATGGTCCGGGCTGGTCATCGGTGTCCAGATCGACAGAGCTGCTGTCATCGCTGACGGCCTCTTGGGTGGGGGGTGTGGATAATTCTGGCCCCTCCGCCGCGGTGTGTTGACGGTCGGGTCCTGCAGGGGTATAGAGGTATGGTTATAGTTTCAATGTGTGGCATATGGGTGTATCTGTGGGTTCCCGTGTCCCCAAGTGCTGGCATTCGTGTGTGGGGGCTTTGGTGAGGGTGGCTTGTGGGGGGGATGTGTATATGCATTGGGCATGCTTTGGTGATGGGTGTCCATGCTTAGTGGACGCATGCAGGCCTAGGTTTTGGGATGTGTGGGTTGTGATGGTGAGACATTGGCAGGGAATAGGTGTGCTGGGGGTGGGGGTGAGGATGGTGGTGGGGGTGAGGATGGTGGTGGGGGTGAGGGTGGGGGTGAGGATGGTGGTGGGGGTGAGGGTGGGGGTGAGGATGGGGGTGGGGGTGAGGGTGGGGTTCGAGGATGGGGGTGAGGGTTGGGGTCTGATTTGGCATGCAGGTGGGGGGGAAGCAGTATTGAAGCTTCAACTTACCAGTATCCATTCCTCCGCCGACTCCTGCGAGGCCGTCAGGATGCAGGATGTTCAAGACTTCCTCCTCCCATGATGTGAATTGTGGGGGTTGAGGTGGGGGTCCTCCGCCAGTCTTCTGCACGGCGATGTTGTGCCTGGATACCATGGAACGCACCTTCCCCCGTAGGTCGTTCCATCGCTTCCTGATGTCTTCCCGATTTCTGGGGTGCTGTCCCACTGCGTTCACCCTGTCGACAATCCTCTGCCATAGCTCCGTCCTCCGGGCAATGCTGGTGTATTGGACCTGTGTGCCGAACAGCTGGGGCTCTACACGAACGATTTCCTCCACCATAACCCTGAGTTCTTCGTCTGTGAAGCGGGGTTGTCTTTGGGGTGCCATGGGGTGGTGTGTATGATGTGTGGGGTGGAGTATGTGTATTTAAGTGAGTTGAGTGTGGTGGTGTGTGTTGTTTTGTGTGTGGATAGTGTGTGGGTGATGGTGTTGAGTGGCTGTGGCTGTTATGTTTTGGATGCTGGTGTCTCGCTCTTGCCTTCTTTACGATTTTGTAAGCGTAGGGGTTTGTGGGTGATGTGGGTGGGTGTTTTATATTGTATTGTGTGTGTGGGAGTGGTGTGTGTATGTGTATCAGGTGTGTGGGATTCAAATCGTCCAATGTGGGTGAGTTTTGTTCGTTGGTGGGTATTCTGACCGCGCCGGTGTGTCCCGCCAATGGAATACCGCGTTTGAATGACCGCCGCGTGGATTCGTGGGTCGTAATGGGATGGGCGTATTTCTGTTGGCGTGGCGGTGGAGGTTTGGTCACCTCCACCTTTCCGCCGACCGCTGGTCTGGCGGTCTGTTGTGGCGGTCGGATTTTCGGAGGTTTGCCTTCTGCGGGTCAGAATGACCGTGGCGGGTTTCCGCGACCGCGGCGGGATTATGGAGGATTTCTGACCGGCGGTAGGCGCCTTTTACCGCCGAGGTCAGAATGACCACCCATGTATGACCAGACCCTGTATACAATCTATGAACAAATCCACACATTTGGTAGAAAACACATAATTTAAGAGAACATGCTGCAAGCATATGTCTCTCCAGTTTCTGCTGCATGTTCAAGTTTATTGGTTCAAGAGTCCCCTTCTACTCATAATACTCTTCGTTAAGTGATGCAGCTGGTCAGAGGGTTTAAAGCGATTAGCCAAGATGAGAGTCAATGTGGGGCATGCGTTAGCCCATCAAAACAGACACTTTGCCAATGGTACATACACTGAATTTCAAAGGTGTTCCGAATAGCTGCCCAAATACTCCTTTCTTGCACATGTTCGATTGCTGGTTGGAGATCTGTAACTTGTGATCACATTAAGAAAGATGTCATCTTTAAAGAATTAATTTACTCTAGTCTTAGTCTCGGATAGTCACACTGAAGAAGTAATGTAACTATGTGAGAACCAACGTTTTCCTCTGATTTGCAGGCTGCACAGCTCCTGCTGTTCCTGTCGTCCCAGTCACAGCAGCTCCTGCCACAGCAGCTCCATCTGGTGGTGGCAGCAGTGGAGGCGGAAGCTCTGGCGGAAGCTCTGGCGGAAGTGGATTCTGTGCAGGAAAAGCCAGCGGTCTTTACCCAGTTGCTGGAAACAATAACGCCTTCTGGCACTGTCTCAATGGAATCACCTATCAGCAACACTGCCAGACTGGCCTGGTGTTTGACCCTAGCTGCTCATGCTGCAACTGGCCGTAAAAGACATCCAGTATCCGAACAGAATCATGTTAATGAACAAATTCTCTGATACAAATAACTTGTTCCAACAATTTAAACTCTAAAATAAAAAACTGCAGCATAATCAAAGGCGTCTCAATACTTTGACTAGCATGTCAGTGTAACACATTATTTTGAGTGTTTAGGTACTACTTTCCGGGAAAAACTGGTCATTTCACTTAACTCAGTGATGTAATCAAAAAGTGCATTTATTTGTAATGGCAATATTCTCAAAACAAACACTCTACCTTCAGCCCACGTTCTTGTCTGCAGCTCACCTTTCTGCTTTTGAGTTGGTACCCCAACATACATCTTTCTGGTACCTGTACCAGTCAAATTCCTGGTATTTTTGCACAAGTAAGGAACAGTAACACATTTTTATTGGCATTTTAGATACAGTTTAAGGATGCATACCCACCTCTCTAAGCAGCATGCCACTTTGGGCTCAAACAGCTTGGTCTCTAACGTAAATGGAAACATGCATTTACAGTTCACCATCATGACTATAAGTGACTCCTAATATCACTATATACAACACAAATAAAAACTCACAATTCCAACTCCTCCTCTGCGCCTATATACTCCTTGAAGACTATCAGAGGACCCGAATAGCCCTTTGCAATTTGCCCACTGGTGGTTCGACACTAGCCTCATGCTAGGCAATGGGGACAACTCTACATACTTGGGTCCTCTAATTGAAAACCTTTCCAGTTTTCCCCCAGGCCATACTCACAGAGCACATATCAGATCTCCCTCTCCAGGCTGATATCCATTCATCATAGATGCTAAAGTTAAGACATCTGCTTTCATTAAGGCCATGAGAGCCTGGGAGGGAGCTCATAGCGTATCTCCATGCCTGAGGAAGGAATTAGTGCAGTAGGGATGAAGAGGAGTTGGAGAATAATCACAGCCTGTTGAGAGGGCCAGGCTGGGCTTGGATCCCAGAGAAAAAGGTAGCAGCAGATCTTACAGTGCTGACGGAGGTGCCCCTGGTGTAAGGATGCCCAAAGGGGTGTATCTATTATGTTCCAGGGGATGAGATGACAAGTGTCTGGCCTCATATGAGCTCTCATGATGAGGAAGATGGAGACGCAACACTGCGGAACACGTCTGTGGGAGGTAGCACCTTAGGTTGGTAGAGGTAGGCTACTCACACAAGAGGAGAAGGTAGCTGAATCCTACACCCACATGAAGCTAGCCCATGTTGAGCTTTTTGGACTAACTCCTGAAGAGTATAGGCTGGAACTTAGATCCCTTCAGAAATGTTGCACACAAACATGGGTAGACATCATTGACACCTCAGTTAAGGCAGTAGATTGGTGGATTAAAAGCAACAAGGTGGATACATTTGAATGGCTCTAAAATCTGTTGTTTAAGGAACATATTTTAACACATTGTCATTCATCGATGCTGCAGCAGCATCTTGTGGACTCTAAGCTACTTAGCCTCAGGGAACTCGGCAGGATAGCTGAAGAGTGGGTGAGAACCAGGGCCCTTAAAAAGGATCCTGGGTGGAGACCAGAAGAAAAGTGGTCAGGCTCCCTGTCCGGGGAGAGAAGGAGGAAAGTATAAAAAGAAAGGTCACCCAAAGAGCCCCCAAAATGGTCCGTGGAAGGTGGGGGGGAGTCCCTAGACACATCCCATTCACAGGGGAAGGGCTATCAGGGAAAGACATTTGACTACTTAAAGACAGGGTTGTGCTTTGACGGTAATCAGCCAGGGCACAAAAGAGAGCATGCAATGTGTACCAAAAAGGCACCCACCGGGGACCAGTTCAAAGGGCTGGCGAGTGTGGGGATTGGTTGGGAAGTTGACCCTAGCTATTCCAAAGGGTACACAGAGGCCATCTTAATGTCTCTGGGGGTGAAGAATGGAGAACACTGAACCTTCTGCCTGCTGGCATTCTAGCATGGAAAAGTATAGGCAGTGGCCAAAAATCAGCAGGGTGGAGGTGAAGGTTCTGAGGGATACAGATGCCATTATAGCCATAGTAATGGGTAACAGGGTTTTCTTAAACCAGATCCTATCTGAAGAGGCGCACAAGATTGTAGAGCAGCAAATTACTACCATATGGCTGTGATTGACTTTGAATAGGAAGGGATTACTGGCTCAAAGAAGGTAGTTGTGTCCCTTGCTATCCCAGTAGAGTGCTTGCTGGGCAATGACTTAGGGGTGGTCCCTCAATAGTACATGGAGTTCTGCCTTAACTTGGACAAAGATTTCTCCTTGGCTGGGAACTTGGGACAGGTCAAGTCCTAGGAAAGGCTGATAAACCACTTCTTCTGGCCCCAGATATCTAAGCAGGACAAGGAGTAGTGTCACTCGTATGTGACCTGACAAACCAGTGGCAAGGCAGGAGGTAAACCAAAGGCTCCCCTTATATCACTATCGGTGGTGGAGACATACTTTGAGAGGGTGGTGGTAGACATTGTTGGACACCTAGACCTTTTCACAGCTTCAGGGGACAGGTTCATCCTAGTGGAGGTGGACCATGCCACTCAGTATCCTGAGGTCATTCCCCCTTAGGATAGTCACTGGCCCAGCAGTGGCTAGAGCCCTCCTTGGAATCTTCACCAGGGTTGGGTTACCTAAGGATATTAGTTCAGATACGAGCACAGATTTCATTTCCACCTTTTCGAAGTCTATGTGAGAAGAATGTAGTGTGAGATACAAGTTCACCACCCCACATCATACCCAAAGAAATGGTGTAGTTGGGAGATTCAACAAAATCACAAAAGGTATGATAGTAGGTTTGCAGAAAAATATTAAGTAGATCCACCCGTAAATAAACTGATACAGAATCATAGAGTGGTTCTTTTAAATTTTAATTTGATTTGAAGTGAAAATTTCCATGTTTTCCAGTGTAGGTTATTCCAGATAATACGTGCTATTTTGAAATCCACGTTCATCAGCAGCCGACATGAGTTTTGGCCTTATGTGGCTCAACAGCCTGGTTCTTTCTCAAGGCTGCAAGGAAACAAGTATCATAGGTTGTGGTGAGTAATTGTGGTTTATCAATAAGCAAGTGTGTCCATCACCATGTGTGTAGTGAAAAATTAAAAAAGACACAGTGACTTGCTGAAATAGGACATCGTTTCTTGTAATTTAAGGCTGCATGCAAGTGTCCGGGTTTATTAATTCACCATTCCCAAGATTAAGGCGTTTATATATAATCACACAAAGTCAGAATATGTGATTAGGCTTGAGAAGAATATGTGATTCAGCTCGAGAAGTGATGGTACATCAACAACTATCCAAATGCTGCTTGATTAGTTAGGTTAGTTTAGGTGATCTTTGGTACTGGCATGCAACTAGGTGTTTACGTTGGTGATTCAAGCAAAACATATGAATATCTATAGGCTAGATGCTAAAGATATGTAAGGAAGGGGAAGTTTAGAAGAAAAAGGAAAATAAAAACCCTTACACCTATTGTGGCATCAGTATCATGCAGATGAAAGGAAGATATTAGAGAGGCAGTAACTTATACCTTTGTTCTCGGAAATTACAGCAATTATTATCCCATAGATAGTTCATGTAGCTTCTATTAATTCATAGTTTTGGACAGTATTATTGAAAACATTCAGTCAATAATCATATAATTTCCTTTTTGAAGTCATTTAGACAAAGGTAAATGAACTTCAGAGAGTTCATATAGTACATATAATTTGGGAGACATGGTACAAATTTGGACCTTCATAAAGTGAGCGTAATTAACATCAGCGCATGTTATTCGCCCAGCGCATGCCATCTTCTAACCAACACTGAACAAGATATTCTACTATAACATAGTGATTGTATTTTTCTATATCAAGACACAGAAAAATACTTAATAGTGACTGTTAAAGTACCAAGACCATACAAAATTGTATCTGATGTATACAGCATGGTTAAGGAGGCTATGTCCTCTGTCAAGGCATTAGCTTAAAATGTGTAAGTTCACTAATCTCTTAGTCATTGTTGAACTGCTTAGCCATTGATGCAATGTCCTCAAGATGCGCAGTCACCCCTTTGCAATGAAGGCAATGCATCGTCACCAGCCCGTGTAGACGGCAATGCGATGTCTTTGAGCTTTTGAGCAGTGGCCACAGCGAAGCATCAAAGGGAGATGCATCATTTCCAACCTGCACAACAATGGTGATGTGTGGATTCTGCTGGTTTAGCACAAGGAAACCCACTTTCAAGGGCCCAGGACTGGATTGGCGCCACTTGGAAGGGAGGAGTCAACGGTGGCAAGAGCCCAGGTGCTGATGTAAAGTTGCTGGAAGTCTTTGATGTCCCTGAGACTTCAGAACAGAAGGCAAGCAGACAAACCCTTGGAGTCACTTTAGGCTCAAGCAGTGTAGGTCCAGGGAGACAGAGAGGGCAGCAGGCAATCAGCACAGCTGAAAAGCAGTTCTTCCAAAGCAGCAGTTCAGCAGAGTAGCAGTCTTTGTAGCAGCACCGCAGTCCTTCTTCCTGGCAGAGCAAACACAGGTCCAGAAGTGGTAAGGCCAGAGGTCAAGTACTTAAACCCAGTTGTGCCCTTGAAGCGAGAATGGCTTCAAAGAAGTGTTTTTAAAGGGCACAGAGGTCCTTTCTTTCTGCCCTGGTTTCAGACTCAGTTCAGGGGGTTAAGCATGTCATTGTGTGGGAGCAAGACATTCCCTATTCAGGCGTGTCTGCCCCTCCCTCCTATCCTGCCCAGGATGACCCATCAATATGCAGATGGCCACTTAATCACCCCTACCCTCCCTTTGTTTGAGGGTGTCTAGAAGGAATGCTGGAAACCAAGTGTCACCCCACCCCAGACGTTTTTTTGGAGACAGGCTGAAGGCACACAGGGCTAAGAGCAGGAAAATGCCAACTTTCTAAAAGCTGCATTTTCAAAATTTTAATAATAAGTCCAACTTTACCAATAAGAGGATTTGTCATAACAATTCCATACGTACTAAACATAACATGCCTACTCCTTCTCAATTAGAAGTTACATTTTATTGATGTAATGAGGAATCCCCAATATTACCATATGATAGGGGTAGGCCTCGCAGTAGTGAAAAACGACACCAGGACAAGTGAAACTTAAAAGTACATTGTCTTCCTTTTAGTTACATGGCACCCTGCCGTATGGACTAACAAGGGCCTACCTTAGGGGCGAACGTATATGTAATAAAAGGGGGGTTTAAGGCTTGCCAAGGGATTTAAATGCTGAGTCAACATGCCAGCCAAACTGCACACACAGGCTCTGCAGTGGCAGGCCTGAAATATGCTTAAAGGGCTACATAAGTGGGTGGCAAAATCAATGCTGCAGGCCTGCTAGTAGCATTTCATTTACAGGCTCCGGGCATGTAATGTGCACTCTACCAGGGACTTTTTTTTTTAATTGGTTTTACCGAGATCCAACAGAGGAAATAAGCTAATTTCAAATACATAATTTATCATACAATTAATCCATAATGAATAGCACAGTTTTAATGCAACTAATCTAAATAGTCACTCAAGTAGTTTCCTAACCTAAATATAGCTGCTGCCAGTCACCTTGATTAAATTCACCCTAAATGTGGGCAAATCTCTTGACCCCTGCTACTCTCTTTATGTAGCAGAGTTCCTGATTTCTTACCAAAACCATTTTATTCAACCATTCTGCAAAAGAATCTGCACGGAGCGACAGTTTTTAAGTAGGAGGGATCTAGCAATAGCAGTGGCAACAAAGACTAGTTTCTTGGCCCTAGGTGGAAGCTTTGCCTCGGGGTCATAGCCCAAAACTGGGAACCAGATACTGGGAGTTATAGAGATCTGAAGGGTAGCTGTTAACGAATTCAGTACTCTATCCCAGTAATCCTGAATAAGATGGCACGTGCCGATCACATGCGTCCAATTTGCTATGCCTTCTGCTTGGCAGCGGAAACAGACATCAGGGCAGCTGGGAGTAATCCGAGACAGGGATTGCGGGGTGCGATACAGCAGCCATTTATTAAAGAATATCATATGATGCCAGTTAGCGCCTCTAAGTATCTTAAAATTTAATTGGTTGACTCTCTCCCAGGACTCCTTGGTCAGCTCCAAGCTCTTTTGCCTGTCCCATTTTCTCACAGCTTTTGCCCATAGATCGATTTATTTCCTCTCCGTATGTAGCCTTTTCCACCCCCTGCTCGCCTTGCCCTGGAGGTATCTACCAGTTCTTTAACTAATGTCAGTGTATCATATATTTGCCCAGTGTCCAATTCAGTAAGGCTGCGGAGCAAGATGATGTATGATCCCATCAATAGAAAATCATTTTGGACCGCAGCCTGAATGTCTGAGAGTGTTTTCCACATATCATTGACACGGAAATCACCAATTTGCCTGAATCCAACAAGCTGCCACTTTCTTACTTTTACGGGATCGAGATGGTGTCCTGACCGCAGCCTTAGCTGGGAGAGAGGGGTCAAAAAATTCAAATATAGAATTGAATATCTTCGAAAAAGATCGGATTATTTTCTGAAAAACCATCTAAAAATCTTATATCGAACTTTTTTAGATTTCCCCCACAAAGCAGGGTTCCTTATATCATGTTCTTACCAGATTAATTCACCAGCTGTTTTTTTGGATTTAAAATTGGTCATATAGGTGGTCATTATGACCCTGGCGGTATTACAACCGCAGGGCCAAAATGACGGGAGCACCGCCAACAGGCTGGCGGTGCCTCCTGACGTATTTTGACCGCAGTCCCACCGCCGGGGCCGTCGGTTTTCCGCCACAATGGCTCCGGCGGATGTAATCCGCCAGGGCAGCGCTGCTTGCAGCGCTGCCCAGGGGATTACGAGTCCCCGACCGCCAGCCTTTTTCTGGCGGTCTGAACCGCCAGGAAAAGGCTGGCAGTATGGGGAGTTGTGGGGCCCCTGGGGGCCCCTGCACTGCCCATGCCACTGGCATGGGCAGTGCAGGGGCCCCCTGACTGGGCCACATGCAGCTTTTCACTGTCTGCTGTGCAACTTGGTTTTCGCCCGCCGGCGAATGTCCAAATGGGCACCGCGGGAGTGCGCCCGCATTGGCGGCCGCACAGCGGTTACAGCTTGGCAGGCGGCAGTAGCCGCCCGCCAATGTTGTAATGAGGCCGATAGTGTGCAAAGAAGGCAAAGTAATAATCTCTCAGGTGCGGTAGCACCAGCCCACCCTCATCTCTGTCGATAAAAAGCATGCTTAACGCAATACGCGCCTTTTGATTGTGCCAGATGAATGAGCCAAACATAGAATCTAATTTCTTTAAAAAAGAAGATGTTCGAACACAAGGGATAGCGGAAAACAAGAAATTAAATAATGGTAATATAGACATTTTAATCAAAGCAATTCTACCAAGAATAGAAAGGGGAAGTAATCCCCAGCATGTGAGCATCGCCTGGGTTTTCGCAAGCAGGGAAGAGTAATTAAGATCATAGAGATTTCCTATGTCAGATAAAAAATTTATCCCAAGGTATCTCTTGGGCCTAGTATTCCAGCAAAGTGATAACTCAGAGATTAGTCTATTGGGAGTCGTGCCGCAAAGGATTACATCTGTTTTATTCCTATTCATTCCATATCCACAAATTTGCTCAAATTCAGCAAATACCTTGAGAGCCTTGTGCTGAGAGGACTGATCCTCTTCCAGAAACAATAATGTCATCAGCGTAAAGTTTAATCTTCCCCATTGACTTTAGAGGAGGGTGAATCCGGTTACTCTGTCTAATTGTGACGGCTAATGGTTCAATAAAAAGAGCAAAAAGAACAGGGGAAAGGGGGCAACCTTGATGTGTCCCCTGACGAACTTGAAGGTGGCCCACGCTCACCGCATTAATTAAAATATTGGCTTCAGAATTTTGATATATCTGTTGAACTAGTGTTGAAACCAGAGGAGGGACCCTGAATCTGGATAATATTTCAAACAATATATCCCAGACTACAAGATCAAAAGCTTTCTCTGCATCAAATAAAAAAATAATAGCGGGGGTTTTATTAGATGTGAAAAAGTCTAGCACCTCAGCCAGAAAGTGTGTGTTGGTTGCAAGTTGTCGACCAGCGATGGTCCATTCTGACCACAATGGGTTTAAGTTAGGGATAACCACATTAAACCGGTTAGCCAGGAGTTTCATAATTATTTTGTAGTCCGTATTTAAAAGTGAAATTGGGCGGTATTCATTAGGGTACTCTTTATTCTTATTTGTTTTTGGAAAACTAACCACCTTTGCCAAGAATTAGGAATCCCCCTACCCTTTAACAAGCTATTGATTAGAAACAGAAAATCATCTACAAAGTCCATTAAAAAGATTTTGTAACATTCGTCCGGAAGACCATCCGGGCCACAGGCTTTCCCATTAGGAAGATTTTTGACCACCTCCAGAAGTTCTGGATTAGTGAATGGCTGGTAAAGAACGTCTAAGTCTCCTTTTGACAGAGTGGGAATATTGAGTTTCCCCCCAAAAAAACGGATAGTCTTACAGTCAATATCTTGGGTTTGACTATACATTTGTCTGAAGTGTTCAAACATAACTTATCCGACTGCAGTAGATTCGATATATCTTTGCCCCGTGATAGGACATTCCAGGGCATGTATCCTATTGCTTGCGGCTTGGTCGCGAGTATGCCCAGACAGAAACTGACTGGTAAAATTGCTTTCTTCATATACTTTCTGACTATGAGCCTGTAGTCCTACATCTGCCTTCTTCAGCATACTGTTGGACAGTGCCTGCTTGGCCAACTGAAAGAGTTTTATATTGTTATCAGAGGGGGATCGCAAATACATCTCTAGGGTCCTCTGAACTGCTTCCTCCAACCCCTAGCTTTGTTGTGTCTCGTAAAGTTCATCAGCAGCCCCCTTGGCAATTACAATGCCCCTGAAAAAGGCCTTAAACGCATCCCAAACCATAGAGGGGGTTGCAGAGCCCTGATTGCTTATGAAAAATTCCTTAAATTTGTCTCTAGAAGCTTGAACCCACCCTTCATCTTGGAGAAGTTGCTAGTTAAAAACCCATCGCTTGGGGTGAAACACACATTGTTAAGTTGAAGAGAGCACTTCCAGAATAAGAGTGGCATGATCCGAAAGACCTGAATGTAACGTGAATTGGTTCTTAAACTGCATTATTTTGGATATCAAAAAGAAATCGATGCAGGAGGCGCTTTAGAATCGCCCCAAAACACATGTATACTCTATTTTATTTGGAAGATTTAATCTCCAAGGGTCACCTAGCATCAAAACATCTAGGATAGTCCTTGAAGATTTTGGCAACTTTAGGTTTATGTTGTTTATTGCCCTGTACCGAAGAGTCGATATATGGGTCCTGAAGAAAACTAAAGTCCCCACCAATAATAATTTTACCTTGGAGCTGTAGAAGAGATTGAAAAAATCCTGTATATGGGCAGGGGTCATCTGACTCAGGGGCATAAAAGCTTGCAAAAGTAAATCTTTCCTTGCGGAGTTGACAGTGTACCAAACACCACCATCCATATGGATCGCTGAGAAAGTCAAGAACATGTGCCCCCAGGTCTCTGGTTAGGAAGACCGCAGTGCCTCAGTGGGCAGCTGAGGCTGCAGTGATCACCTTATAGTCCACAAATTTCTTTAAACATGGTAAAGGCACTGATTTTGCTGGGATATGGGTTTCTTGTAGTAAAATTACAGAGGGGTTCAGTGTTTTGATCCGTTGTTCAATTGCGCCTTTCTTACTTCTATTATTTAACCCATTTACATTCCAAGAACTGATTCTTAATAGAGGGTTTGGCCCTATCATTGGATTATTTTAATTGGGTACCTGAGAGAAAGGCGAGCTTGTCCTGGCAAATAGCTTAGGCCCTGAGCTGTGGTAATTGCCATCATTAACGATATAAACATTGCTGCTTCTTGTATAGTGTGAAGAGATCTCGTTGCCCTTACTTCCCCGTGTCCCAGCTTACTCCCCCACCCTGCTTAATCCAGCTCCCACCTCCAATGTGGCCAACACCTGGGGCCCTCCCGTCTGGGTGATCCGGGACCACCCCCAATCCCAACCCTTATTGTTCCACCTAGGTACCTTGACGTGACACCAGGTCACCGAAAGCCGCAGAGGGTATAAATAACATAGTGGTTAAGTGTGCTGTGCTTCGTGTAGAATTCTAGGAAACAGATGCCCCTGATTAGTGTCCAGGTCAGCCAGCCCCAATGCCATTACATATAGAATGCAACAAAGTTTTAGCCACAGTCACCGTGTGGATTACGTTTGACCGTCCCTTGAAAATAACTTTTAACTTTGATTGCTGGAAAAGCCAGCCGGGGCGCCAGTTTTTTTAAATGCTAGGATAATGTCTCTCAATTCCCTTCTCCTTTGAGCAGCGGCGGCAGATATGTCGGAGACAATTCTGAAAGTATAATCGCCAGGCATCTGATGTACTCTGCACTTAATTGCCTGAGATAAAATTCGTTCTTTGATACGATAGTCGCCAAAGTTCACCAGGATGGTGTAAGGGTATTTAGCGTTGAGTGATTGTGTAGCCGGAATGCGATGAGCTCGCATAATGGAGAGGTCCTGGTGGTTGTCCGCTAAATCCGGGAGTACATGTTGTTTAATAAGATTTGTTATCAGTTCTATGATAGCCTGCCCATTCTCGCGCCCTTCCGGCACCCCCGTAAATCTTAAATTTGCTCTGCGTGAGCGGTTTTCCGCATCATCCAAGCGAATCTGTAATTCCAGAAGATCGGCTTGACATTTGGAAACAGTGGGTGCTGTATGGGCTCGGCTGTCCTCCAAATCTGAGACTTGCTGTTCTACCTCCACTATACGCGAGTTGTTTTGCAGAATGTTAGTATTTATCGAGTTCAACTGTAGCTCAATTTTATGATTCTCTTCCGTTTGTGAAAATTGTAAGGACTTCAGTTTGTTTAATATTTGGATGAGCAAGGAATCCTGGGGCTGCAAACTTGGCTGTAGTTTCTCCTGCAGCCATTTGAGCTGCATTACCTGCCCCTTTCCTTGTTGGCCCTGATGACATATCCAAAATTCAACTTGGCTCTCAGAGTTCATGGAGGGGCTAGTGGCACTTGTCTCTCTGACAAAGCTTGCATTGGAGCCATTTAGAACAGGGGAAGGGAGGCTATCTTCCACAGGAAGTGAAGTATGACTGGAGAGTTGTGGTCCCGAACAGTCGGGACTACTAAGGACTTATAAGTGAATTAAATATGCCAATTGTGGATACACTAATGTTACCATGTTTTTAAGGAGAGAGCACACACACGTTAGCACTGATCAGCAGTGGTAAAGTGCCCAGAGTCCTAAGGCCAACAAAGGGAATCAACAAAAATCTGAGGCAAGCAGGCAAAAAGGTTGGGGGAAGCCCACCCTAAGACTGACAGTTGTAACAGGTGTCAAAAGGCAAGCACTAAGCTCAGCACCTGTCTTGAAGGCCCCTGGCTTCAGTAAAGAGTCTACTGTCCAGACAGATGCCTCTGAACATGGATAGATGCAGTGTCCTCACAAGTGAATGATTTGTGCCAGGATCAGCCAATTGCTTTCATCAGCAGGCAACTCCTTCCTTAGGACTTGTATTTTTATATGTCCTTTTAGAAATTGGGTCTCTAGTTGGCAGAGGTATAAACCCTGGTCCAAATAGGGAACACAATCCTAGTCAGGGTAAGTCACACACAATCCAAATTATCCTGTGCCCACCCTCTGGTAGCATGGCACTGAGCAGTTAAGCTTAACTTAGAAGGTAATGTGTAAAGTATTTGTGCAATAAATCAAACAGTAACACAGTGAAAACAACACAAAAATACACCACACAGGTTTAGAAAAATATAAGATATTTATCTGGTAAATTAAGGCCAAAACGATAAAGATTAAATAAGCACTAGTTGATATATCATTTTTGCAAGCTTGAAAAGAGTCTTAATCTTAGAAATCAACAGTTGTCTTTAGTTTGCACAAAGTACCTGGTTTGTGTAAAAAATAACACGCACCGAGACTACAGAAGAGAAGATGTGTGGAAAAATAGGGTGCGCGTTGGAATTTCTGTCGCGGCACAGAAGTTGCGTCATTTCTTTCCATGCTGCAAGTGGCTTTGCGTCGATTTATGGCGCACAGTCTTGGTTCCTCGCTGCAATGACGTCCAGAGACGATGCGGGGAAATCCTGGGCGTGTGAGACAAAGTCACAGGTGTTGCATTGATCCAGTATGGCGATGCGTCAAATTTTCTGTTGCGCTGCAGGCTCTGCGTTGATTCTTCACTCGGGAAGTCAGGCTGCGTCATTCAGGTTCAGATGTGCGTCTATTCTGTACGGCTGTGCGTAGAGTTTCCGGTCGCAAGGCAGGCGCTACGTCGAGTCTTCACTCAGTACGTCGGGCTGCGTCATTCCAATTTGGCTTTGCTGCAATTTTCTCATCGCAAGGCAGGCTGTGTGTCCTTTCTGGCAGCCTATGCATCAGATTTCGGTGCACAAGGAGTTTCCTGAAGAGATGAAGTCTTTTTGGCCATGAGTCTTCAGAAGACAGGACACAAGCTCAGTCTAAGCCCTTGGAGAGCACTTCTCAAAGTGCAGCGAGGCTTTGCAGGCTGCGCATCGCCCAGCATCGAATCTAGTGAAGTGTGCTGATTTGCAGCGGTTCTGATAAAAATCACAAAAGGCAGAGTACCTTAGTCCCACTTCCAAGGATCCACGACTGGGGTGTCACCACTTTGCAGGGAAGTCTCACAAATGGCAGTGTCCAGGTGCTGTAGCAAGTGAGTTGGGAGCAGTCTTTGTTGTCCCTGAGACTGCAGAATAACAGGGGGCAAGCCAACAGGCTCTTGGAGATTCTTGGCTACAAGGATGTAGAGAAAAAGTCCAGCCCTTCTAACTGCAGGACAGAAGCAGCAGGCAAACACAGCAGTAGAAGTAGCAACTTGGCAGTCCCTCCTATAGCAGAAGCAATAGGCCAAAACAGCAATGCAGGTGCAGAGTGGCAGTCCCTCCTGGCAACACAGCAGTCCTTCTTCCTGGCAGGGTGTCCTTGGTCCTAATTGAATCTGATTTGGAGTTTTTTTTTGGACCAAATCTCCCATCATGTGTGGCTGTCTAGAGGGAATGCACAAAGCCCAGCTTCCACCCAACTCAGACATGTATTCAGAGGCAGGTACAGGCACAGAATGGTTAAATTAAGAAAATGACAACTTTCTAAATGTGGCATTTTCAAACTTACAATTTAAAATCCCACTTTCCATAAATTGTGATTTTAAATCGTCCAGAGACACCAAACTTCATATTTCTATCTTTTCCCAATTGAGTGTTACACTTAAAATATGTTTGACGGTAATACCAATGTTTTCCTATGGGAGAGATAGGCCTTGCAATAGTAACACAGAAATTTAGCAGTTTTTAAATACAGATGTTTAACCTAAAAGTACACTGCATCCTGCCCTTAGGGCTAATTAGGGTCTACCTTGGGGGTGGCTTACATGTAATAAAAAGGAGGTTTGGACCTGACAAGGAGTTGCATTTGCCACTTCGAAATGGCAGCTTAAAACTGCACACATAGACCCTGCAGTGGTAGGCATGAGACATGTTTACATGCTACTGTATTGGCTGGCACAATCAGTCCTATAGACCCACTAGTAGAATTTAATTGACAGGCCCTGGGCAACTATAGTACACTTTACTAGGGAGTTACAGGTAAATTAAATATGTCAATTGTGGATAAGCCAATGTTACCATGTCTTAAGCAGAGAACACATGCACTTTAGCACTGGTTTGCAGTAGTAAAGCGCCCAGAGTCCAACAAATTCAGCAAAAAGTGGACGGAAAAGTCAAAAGGTCTGGGGATGACCCTGCAGAAAGGACCATTTCCAAGAGTAATTTATAAAGAAATGCAACTTTTTGATAAACAAATTTTTATTATTTTAAAGGTGCAAGTGCAAAACATGTGAGACAGGACATTCTGTAAGATGCCCAGTCCATAGCATCATTAAGCATTGACAACAAGGCATTTCAATAAATACAGAATATGCGTAAAAGGACTACCCTGCCACCACCTAACCCATTACCTCCAGCCACGGCTTTCACACCCTATCATGTTTTCGAGGGCAACCCAGAGATTCATACACCAGTTTTTCTTGCCCAGCACACCAGTCCACTCCTCTTCTCCACTGTTGCAGCGACGGCCCCCTAGAGGAGTAGCCACGATATCCCTCTTGGCTACGAGCAGGGCGGTACCCGCAAGTGCGCGTTTCGCTCGTGTTCCACCCATGTCATCCATCACCCCCAACAAAATAATTTTTGCGGACATCTGCATCTCTAACCCCAGTATGCCACTGAGTTCTCGTACCACCATTCCCCAATATATCTGTAGCACCGGACATGAACAGACCATATGAAAGAAGCCTGCAGGCTCCCCAGCACATCTAGGACATTGAGCTGTGGGCTGCAGACCAGCCCGGCACATCCGGAGCGGCATCAAATATGCCCTGTGTAGGCAATAAAATTGCACTGTACGGAGTCTCGCCGATACCACCAGCCCCCTCGGTGCCATCAAGGCATCCATCCATTCCACCTCATCCAGAGCCCCCACTTCTGACTCCCATCTGGCTCTCAGTGGGTTCAGGTTTCCCGGAGTATTATTAATTAACATTTTGTAAATTTGGGAAATACCTTTCTCTCCCATGCTACTAGGCTGGGCTTCCAAGCTCTACACACCACCAGAGGGTCTCTGCCTATGTGAGAGTGGGAAGAATACTGCACTCTGGGGCAGCTAGGTGCCATACATTGCAAGAAGTGGTCATCAAGCGGGAAAGGTCCTAGTAGCCTATTAGCTAGTAACCGCTGTACCTCCTGAGGGCACATTTTGGGCACTAATAATGCACCCTTAACACCAAGTCCTCATATCAGATCTAGACTGGAAAAAGGCCTATAGAAGGACTGCCCTGCTGGCCTTGGACCTTACAAGAAAGGTTGTATCAACTGCTGGACTGCATCTGCTTATCCTTGGGCTAGTAAAGAGAGGACTGTTCCACATGCCAGGCATCACAAGCAAAGTTGGAGGCTGAAATATTTCCTCTTGAATCGATATCTGCACGCTATTTTGTACCTTTAAGAAACTGTCTTTAGATTGCCCATTACTCCAAAATTATTGAATATGACTGCATCTCCTCCACCAACATTTTACTATAAAAAATGTGAAGATCCTTCCATGGTTACCACAGCTGTCAGTTTTTTCCCTGCATGAGTAGGTATGAACCTAATTTTAATCCTTGTTTCGAACAGGTTTTTTTTGCTGTTTTTGGAGATATTTTCCTCCAGGGAGAGGATGTACTTACAAATGTATTTTACATCACTGACAATGATTGGGGTCATTTAAGCTAGGGAAATTAGTTATATCTTTGTTACTTGTGGAAGTTATTGCAGCATACACTTTTATCAGAATTTCACTAAAAGTAGCAGATTTGTGCCACAACATTTTACATCTTAGAAAGTTCCTGAAGTAGTAGATTTCAAAGGGGGTGATTATGAACACAGCAGTTTTCACTGCCGTGTTCATGCTGGCGGTCTTTCCAGTGACCGCCAGCCCTCCTGGAACCCTGCTGGCCGTATAATGGACATTCTGCTGGGCCGGCGGGTAAAACATTGTTTCTGCCCGCCGGCCCAGGAGAATGCCTGTCCAGGACATTGCTGGCGGCTCCTTATGGAGCCGCCATCAACGCCGCTGTGCGGTGGGTGCTGCTGCACCCGTCGCACAGATCACTGCCCGTAAATCGGGCAGTAACCTCCGCAACGGGGCACTGCACAGGGGCCCCTTGCACTGCTCAGGGGGGCTCCTGAGCACCCCTTCCGCCAGCCTTTACCACCAGGGAAAGGCTGGGGGAATTGGGATCATTATCTGAGGGGCAGCAGCGCTGCCCTGACGGATAATGATGCCATCCACCGCCAGGCTGCCTGTCGGAGGCAGCCTGGCGGCCCTCCCTGGCTTCATTATGTGGCGGTGTGGGCCGCCATGCCGGATGGCAGGATTTCCCACCGCCGGCATGGTGGCCCACACTGCCGAGTTCATAATGAGGACCAAAGTGCTTGAAAATAAATAGGGATGTGTAAAATGTGTGTAATGTACAATTTCAGAAAAACTACATGAAAAACAAAATTGTCACATACCACTCTGATTGTTCAAGCTGTGCAATGAGTTATATGGTGCAGGGGGTAGCACCTCATTTTCCATATGAAGTAACTGAGTAATTTCGGGAATTTCGCTGAACACAAAGGTTACCCACATAACTGAAGATTATGCCCAAATAGTAAGCATTTCACCTGGGCCTAACGTTATTTTAACCAAAGGTGAAAGGGAAGAATCTTATCTGACTTCATTATCTGTACCTTTCAGGGTGGTATCAATTCCATCTAGTCCTTCCAAACTAGGAGGCTCCATAGTATCTAACACATTTGATTCAACATAGTAAGGTTAAGCTCTATGGGATGTCCATGGCCTATTCCTTTTGCATGCATCTCTACTTTGCTATAATCTTTCACATTTTCTTGCACAGGTAATGCCATCTCTTTCTAATATCAGTTACAAGGGTTTTTTTTTTAGTGGATATGGCATTAATCATTTGCAGGATACTCTCCCAGATACCTTTTTTAATGTGCAGAGATGTACGATGCAACTGTGCACCAAATAATACATCATAGTTTGCCTGGACTGATTAAATAACCAGTTCCAAACAAAGTGCTGAAAATTTGGCCTCCTTTTTTCTGCATATATTGCACTGGCCATGTTTGTTAATGGATTAGCTTGTTAACTGTCCTGCAACACTAATTCATTGAACATAATTTTGTTTTCTTGAGCTGAGCCTTTCCAGCAGCACCTCCTAGAATGTTTCATTCTCAGCAAAGAACTAAAGGTATGGTTAAATGTTAGCTCATATAAATGTACATAGCAGTATAATGCTTTGCTTTTACCTCCATTTATCTTACTTTATAAATCTTCTGACACATTTGTGACTACTTCTAATGGTTGCTGGGCAAGCACTTATAAATTGTGGCCACAACAGCAACTCCCTAAAGAGGACTTAATGGGAACCTTTAAAATAGGTTCATAAATTACAGTACACTTCAGATGCTAAACGGTCGAACAAGAAATGGAGATAATTACTTGCACTACACATCAAACAAAATCGGCACCCAAGAGTGAGTTGGCTGACTTCCTATTACAACACCAGGGTCACAAAAACGAAGGAAGCCCGTCCTGGCTAGACAGTAGCCACAATCGCCTAATCATCGTAGTAATGGACACTCCAGACTAAAACAAGTAAACTATACTTTGTTGTCCAATACAGGCCCCAGGACAGGTGGGAAGCAAGAGAAACAGATGTTTCCCTCACAATATCTTAGTCATCTGGCTGCCCTTCACCAACATTCAAAATTACATCACAATACCACTGATGACATGTATCAACTAAGGTGTCATGTTGGGGACAATATTAATTACCATATGTACTTACATTACAACAATTGTCACTGACCACGGACATGCAGCAGGGGTGAGCAGGCTTTGATGCTCAAACGTTGCACCAACGTTTGCTGGGAGAGTCGTTGTAGTGCAGTTTGGTGGCCCAACATGGACACTAGCTTTCTCCAAATGGAGCCACTTCTTTCGCAGTGACCGGAGACAATTAGTCAAGAGGTAACTCCTCTTTTGCTGGATCAAAGAGGATATGAGGGACATTGACCCCTGTGGCTAAAGTTGCCCTACATGGACCATGGACCAAGAAGTAGCCCCCCCAGAATGCACAGCATCTTGAGCATCCTGTATCCCTTGCATCAGGACAACTCTATTATAGTATATGGTGGTTTGCCCATACAGCCTGGAACTGGACTTGAGACTTCTTTGGTGACAAGGTAACTGTCCTACAACTCCTTACTGGCCCTTTGATGTTCCCCCTGCTAGAGGTGGTTGCCAATAGCGGGCCAGAATAGCCAAACACAACTTTCTAATAGTTCTATAAAGTTTCCAAACTTTCCGCTTACCAATGCTTGTTGGAATTTTGTCTTAAGCAGTGATTTATGATTTACTTAAAAATGTATATCTATGGAACATTCCTGTCAATTTTGTTCCTTTCAATATCTGAAAATTCATCAACAATAAGACCTATTTTTATAAATTGATGTTGGACTTCTTTCGTGTTGCATGACATTTTCTTATTTCGTTACTTTGGTACTTCTAAATGCTTTAAACTTGACTGCTCAAAGCCAGGCTACCCAGGGTTGAGCTAAGATTTAGCAAATGAGCCTGACTGAACCCATGTCAGTATTGTGAGTATTAATACAAGGCGAGGTTGCACAGCCACACCACATAATCACCACATTCCACACAGTAGGCATACATAAATTATTTATAATTACTGCAAACAGCAGACACAAAAAAGGTATAGCTTGGGTTTGAGTAGTTTCACTGTACATTAAACCGTCAAGAAATTACAGTGCAAATGGCATTAGTCTACATGAAGTGTGCAAGATAAAGCTTGCGTCATCAGATAGTGATCAGATTGTAATTACATCACTGCACGTGACTTTCTAAAAGAGGGAATGCCTTCACTGAAGTATAGGAATCAAACACAGAATCATTTTAAACTTAGAGGGACATTTGAACGCTGTACTTCACAGTGGAACATTCAAGCAGCAGACTAAGGCTCTGCGCATTGACTGCCATCTCATCAGAATACCAGGAGGTGACTGCAAACACCATTCCTGGAACGTCGCTATCTGCTCCTTCTTTGTACTGCATAACCCCTTCAAACCACTTATCACTTGAGCTTTCCATAACCCCCAAGGACGATACTCTGCAGGAGTACTTTGCTGCAAATTGATTTGTTTCTACAGAGTGGAATAAAACGTACAGAATAGCACCTATTTACAATATAGAACAAGGATAAAAATGGTTAAAGACAGTAAGAAGCTACAACACCAAGACTGATTCATCATTCATACAATGTATGTGAAAAATAGATTAATACTTTTTTAAAGATGAAGCCAAATTACTAGATTGATCATTTCTCAAATGTGAGGCAAACACATGTTGGTCAAACAACAATGTCCAAATCATTCTCTGCTAAGTTATTAGTATGTATGTGTATTACAACTAACACATACTGATTTTCAGTAGTTTGACACTGCCACACTGATTTACTAAACAAACCAATACTGATTTCAGTGGCTTTTACCTTAACTAGAAATACCCACACAGCTAAGCTCCATGCTATCCCAAATATTTATTCACAGATTTCATGCAGTCTCATAATTGTGACTTGCAAAACATCTACAAACTATCATTCCCAATCCATATGTTGTATTAGTTCCCCACCCTTTTCCTTTTGAACCAAGCGTGCAGACCCTTTGCCATCCACCTTAACAACCATCCTAAATGAATTAAAAATAATTAACATTGCTATACAATTCTCTCCAATGCTTAGTGTATGAGATGGCGGTGACATGTATTGATATCATGTGTTTGAACACTGGGTTTAAATCATGCACAGAGAAGAGAGTCTGAGCCTTTAATGTTATTATCCCTAATGATAGTGAGGGAGGTAACAGACAGGGAATGTGCAATGATATTTTTCCCTTTACTTTCCCCTGTCTATCTGCATTAAAGGAAAATCAATTTTGGTGGCTCCTGACGAACAGGAGGCAACAGTGGTGGAACAAGTAGACCTCAGAAGGCGAGGAGTGACCACTGGAGTGAATTTTCTTCAAAATATGTATTAGGGATAGGAACAAATATGCATGTAGTATGCAGTGTGCAAGACTACCCTCTTTTTCTCTGTTTTTATCATTTTGTCCTTATTGCTCAAAGAAAAAAATACAATAAACACAATTGTATGTAGGGAATTGTGGTGACTAAACTTATTACGGCGAAAGAGGAGGTTCAGCCCCTATATTTTTTCCAAAGGAAGTTAGGGAAACAAATTAGGATACATTGGATCATACCCTAGGGAATGTTGGAAAACATAAGTTATTGTTATTTTTTTCAGGCATAGTAACCAAACTAATTTCATGATAATGGGTAAAGTATAAAAACATATGGGTGGATGTATCTGATGTACTAATATTGGGAAGGTTCAATACTCAGTGATAATGTGTATGCACTACGTGGGTAATAATGGTAGAAACAAAGAATGAAATTATTAGTAAAATATATATAGTGACATCCTATCTGTATTTAGAAGTTTGAAAAGCCAATGTATTTTTAAGAAGGAGTAGTTTATCATGGAGTGTAGTGAAAAGTAATTATGTTTCTCTGTCTCTTATAGTATTTGTTTTTAATGATATGTCCTTATTATGAAAGTGGTGTGGACTATATCTAAACCCACTAAAATGCTGCGCTGACTGATTATTTTGGAGAATATATGTATATCTCTATGTGATGGGTTTTAGCTAATTTATAGAAAAAATCTTTTTATGACAGTGAAATATGTTTTTTAAGATGTAATATTATGTTTTCACTGTGATCAATAAATCACTGTTTTTTAGTAAGGCAAAGAGTAATCTTATGTTGGTTTAGATGTTAGAACTGTATTTACGGACGGAGTGCTTTATCTATTGAGGAATGTTCAAATGCACAAATAAACACAAGAAGCAATAGTTTCATCTATGTGCAAGCGGTCACAGTGCCTTATCTCACAATAATGCTCCCACTGTGCCATATCCTGCGTCTTCCCTGCACCGCAAACCTCTTTGTCCCAGCAGCTCTCAGAGCGGTTAAAAGGCTGGCAATTCAATTTCTGGGGAAAATTCTGGAAGCAAGGGCATGAGCTTGACACCTCGCTTATAGCTGGCGTGAGCTGTTATCAAAAGTGTGCTACACTGTGAGGGCAGCGCAGCAGATGGGAGAAAGGTTTCTTGGGCTATTCGCAATGCGTCAGTAGTGGTGCCCTGCCCTAGTTCTTCCAGTAGTCGACCTGCCAACCATCGTGCCAGCCACTATAGCTGTGCTGAAAGACAATAGTATTCGAAATTAGGAGCGCTAAACCCTCCCTTCTGAATGGGGAGACGCAGTTTACGCAATGCTACCCTATGCCTGCTCTTGTTTCAAAGAAATGTGCCCAGTGCAGAGTGAAGCATGCAGAAGACTCTCTTAGGGACAATCAATGGGAGGTTATAAAAGAAGTACGGCAAGCGTGGGAGCATAACCATTTAGGACAGCGCAATTCTACCCTGAACTGTAAGAGTGAGCATGCTCCAGAAAGCCATCTGGGAGTGTAAAGCAGTGATGGCCCTCATAAAATTACCATCTAGCAAGTCTGAGGCGGAATGGTTAATGTGTATGCCTAGATAGCGGAAGGAAGTAATCACCCATCGGACCTATTGGAAGTCTGCCTGCACCCGCTGTGGAGGACATTGCAAATGAAGGGGACACAGACAGGTTTAAGACCAATTAACTCCCAGACCTTTAAATTTGGATAACACCTCAGTTATAACAGTTATGCCCTTCCAGATATCACGACAGTAAATCAGCACATCATCTGCATACAAGAAGGCAGTATGTAGGGTTCAGTCGAGTGGAATTCTGCACTCTCTGCCCAGCTGCTGCAGTTTCTGAGCCAATGGATCCATGTCTAAGGCAAAAAGCCAGGGGGATGAAGGACACCCCTGCTGTGTGCCACTTCTCACTGGGAAGGAAGGAGAAATGCTCCAACCCACTCTTACTCGAGCAATGGGATCGGCATACAGGAGATGGATAATGCTCTGTAGATAGCCAGTAACGCCAAAGGCTGTGAGAGTGGAAAACATATATTACCAGTCTAACCTATCAAACGTTTTCTCAAGGTCTATTACCAATTAAGCAGCATATAGCCATTGGGCTGGCATCCATTCCATAACTCTATGCAGCCTGTGGATATTAAGGGGGTCATTACAACCCTGGCTGATGGTGTTAAAGCGGCGGTAAGACCGCAAACAGGGCGGCAGAAAAAAATGGGAATTATGACCGTGGCGGAAACCGCCAACAAAGACAGCCACTTTAACACTCCGACCGCCACGGCGGTACAGACAAACAGCGCGGCGGTCACCGCCAACAGACAGGCGGAAGACAGTATCACAACCTACCAATCCGCCACCTTTTCCGGGGTGGATTCACCGTGGATAAAAACACGGCGGAAACAGCCATTTCAAAGGGAAAACGCTCACCTCTACACACTCCACGAGGAAGGAGGACACCATGGAACTGGAACTCCAAATTCTCCCTGCGATAGTCTTCCTGCTCCTGTACGACCATCATCAACACCGGCGCCGAAGACAACGGTGAGTACTGCACCTACGACATAGGGGAGGAGGAGGCAAAAGTCAGGGACACACACATGCAACACCCCCACCCCGACCCTCACCCACTACAACACACACACCAATGCATATCCAAACATTACAGTAACAACCCCCAAATCCCCCGGAAGAATGCAAAGACAAATGGAAATGAGTGCAACCATTGTAATATATCAAAATAAAGTAACCAAATATATACAGATAAATATACACATTCAACAAAATATACATCACGATTAGTAGTGCAGGTAATGCACCATTCAATGTCCGTGGACCACTGGGCCCAAAATGCATGGGTGAGGCCCACATCAGATACCTGATCAAAACGGAGAGAACACTGCTGGGGCATCAGATAGAAATACAACAGGCACCTCAGGGCGAAATGAAGGGGGGGCACCTCAGCCGGATGACTGCACCACGCCAGATCCACGAGGGGGCTCCATGCCCATTGATGTATCCTGGGGAGTGCAAAGCCACAGTCTCTCAAGTCTCTACAGTGGGTGGGTTGCCCACTGTACCATCCTGGGGAGTGCAAAGCCACAGTCTCTCAAGTCTCTACAGTGGGTGGTTTGCCCACTGTTCAATCCTGGGGAGTGCAAAGCCACAGTCTCTCAAGTCTCTACAGTGGGTGGGTTGCCCACTGGACCATCCTGGGGAGTGCAAAGCCACAGTCTCTCAAGTGGATAACAGTCTCCACTGGTTCAGAAGGGGGACTGGTGCCCAGATTGCTTCATCCTGGTAAGGACAGACGGAGTGGATGCTGTTCTCCACTGGTTCTGGAGGGTGACTGGTGCCCAGAGTGCTTCATCCTGGTAAGGACAGACGGAGTGGATGCTGTTCTCCACTGGTTCTGGAGGGGGACTGGTGCCCAGAGTGCTTCATCCTGGTAAGGACAGATGGAGTGGATGCTGTTCTCCACAGGTTCTGGAGGGGGATTGGTGCCCAGAGTGCTTCATTCCTGTTAAGGACAGACGGAGTGGATGCTGTTCTCCACTGGTTCTGGAGGGGGACTGGTGCCCAGAGTGCATCACTCTCCCCGTGACGGTCCCAGTTCCGTCACTGCCCCTGCCGCACATGGGCTAGCGGTGCTTGAGTTGGCGGTGCTTGCCCTGTTCAGCGGTGCTTGCCATGGCGGTCTTTTCCCTGTTCAGCGGTGCTTGCCATGGCGGTCTGTGCCCTGTTCAGCTGTGCTTGCCATGGCGGTCTGTGCCCTGTTCAGCGGTGCTTGCCCTGTTCAGCGGTGCTTGCCCTGTTTAGCGGTGCTTGCCATGGCGGTCTGTGCCCTGTTCAGCGGTGCTTGCCCTGTTCAGCGGTGCTTGACTTTGCAGTTTCTGACCTGTTCAGCGGTGCTTGCCATGGCGGTCTTTGCCCTATTCAGCGGTGCTTGCCATGGCAGTCTGTGCCCTGTTCAGCGGTGCTTGCCATGGCGGTCTGTGCCCTGTTCAGCGGTGCTTGCCCTGTTCAGCGGTGCTTGCTATGGCGGTCTGAGCCCTGTTCAGCGGTGCTTGCCCTGTTCAGCGGTGCTTGCCATGTTCAGCGATGCTTGCCATGGCGGTCTTTGCCCTGTTCAGCAGTGCTTGCCCTGTTCAGCGGTGCTTGCCATGGCGGTCTTTGCCCTGTTCAGCGGTGCTTGCCCGTTTCAGCGGTGCTTGCCATTGCGGTCTTTGTCCTGCTCAGCGGTGCTTGCCCTGTTCAGCGGTGCTTGCCATGGCGGTCTTTGCCCTGTTCAGCGGTGCTTGACTTTGCTGTTTATGACTTGTTCAGCAGTGCTTGACTTTGCTGTTTATGTCCTGTTCAGCAGTGCTTGACTTTGCTGTTTATGACCTGTTCAGCGGGGCATGCCCTGCTCAGCGGTGCTTGCCATGGCGGTTCTTCATTGCCCAGCGGGGCTGTGGCTGCCGGGGCCCTCCTGGGCACTGACTCTGGCGGTGGCCTCCTGGCCAGTGACGATGGGGCTGCCCTCCTGGGCACTGACTCTGGCGGTGGCCTCCTGGCCAGTGACGATGGGGCTGGCGGTGGACTCCTGGGCAGCGGGGATGGTGGCGGTCTTCCCCGCCGTGCTGCTCTTCCCAGAATTTGGCGATTTCTTCTGCCCCTTCCCCACCTTGGGAGGAGTCACAGCTGAGTCGACACTCCCCCCGGGACTTTTGTGAGCGGCTTTGCCGGCTGGAGTCTTCCCCCTCTCCCGCCGGGCACTGTCCAACTTCTGGTGCTTCACAGGGGGGGGGTGGCTGTGATGTGGCTCCGTGTCACACTGGCTGCCCTGGTGCCCGGTGCACTCCACATACCTCTCACAGGCACCACTGGTACCGGGACCTATGAATTGGAGGGGGGGTGGTGGGAAAGAGGTCAAGCTTGCTCAGGAAAAGTTTCTTAGGAACACTGGGACGGGTAGCTGGAGGGGGTCTGGGAGTGGAGGAAGAGGAGGTGGTTGTAGGAGGTGTAACTTTTGTGGCTTTGGGTGCAGGTGCATGCGCTGGAGGCTGTCGTGAGGTGGATGGCTGTTGGGTGGGTGTGTGCCTGCGTTTGTGTACTTTGGGAGGGGGCGTCACAGACACACTGGGAGAGGACACAGGGGACGTGTAAATGGTAGTGGGGGTGGTGAGTGCAGGTGAGCGGGGTGTGGTGGTGGGTGTGCTGGTGCGGGACCTAGTGGCTGTAGTGGTAGTGCATGCAGGTGAGAGTGTAGACGACACTGGGAGGGAGGAGGGAGACGACGAGGAGGGGGACACAGTGGAGGCAGTGGATGTTGCTATGTCTGTATGTGTGTGATGCTTGCGTGAGTGCCTGTGGGATGTGTGGTGCTTATGTTTGCCTGAGCTTCCCTTGTGTGTTGAGGTGTGTGCAGGCTGGTCTGATGGTGTGCTTGGGATAGGCTGGGGTACAGGGGATTGGGTCTGGGTGGAGGAAGTTGGAGGGGGGAGGCTAGAGACAGGGACAATGGCTGCCATCAGTGCTGAGGCCAGAGATTGCAGGGTTCGATGAAGGGCAGTCTGACCAAAATGAATGCCCTCCAGGAATGCATTTGTGTGTTGCAATTCCCTTTCTACACCCTGGATGGCATTCAAAATGGTAGACTGCCCAACAGTGAGTGACCTGAGGAGGTCAATGGCCTCCTCACTGAGGGCAGCAGAGGTGACAGGGGCAGGGGCTGCGTTGCCTGGGGCGAAGGTGATGCCCACCCTCCTGGGTGAGCGGGCACGGGGCGAAGGCTGAGGGGCTGCTGGGAGGGCGGTGCTGGTAGGGGGGGTAGCGGCTGTACCTGTAGAAGTGGGGGGCACAGATTTTGCTGCCACCACAAGGGAGCTCCCATCGGAGGACGAGTCAGTGTCGCTGGTTGCTGATCCTGTGACCGCCGTGAAGCTCCCCTCACCCTCCGTCCCATTGGTGTATTCAGAGTCCGTGGTGTGGCCCTCCATGGCCATGTGGGATGCAGCTCCCTCGTGCTCCGGTGCCACTGTACCTCCGCCTGATGATGGAGATGCACACAAGAACAGGGAGAACACAAAAAGGGGGGCGACAGAAGAAAGACAGGTTGAGTGCATGGCTTACCGCTACCGTTGGCGGACAATACAGACACAACAGCCCCCTGCACTACGCCGCGCTGTTGGGCTCTACAGATGCAGTTCCTGGGATATGGCCTACATGGCTATGGTGGACATCAGCACACATAGATGACACAGGGGCATGTATACCTGTACTTGGCACTCTACAGAGGTGGGGTGGAGGGCCACATGGCCTGCATTACGGAGGGGCCTAGCCTACGGAACTCGCCCTGGCCTAAGGAAACCCAC
This sequence comes from Pleurodeles waltl, assembly GCF_031143425.1. NCBI lineage: Eukaryota > Metazoa > Chordata > Amphibia > Caudata > Salamandridae > Pleurodeles > Pleurodeles waltl. The sequence goes on along the minus strand of NC_090445.1, from coordinate 425,737,436 downwards.
AGCCCTCCTCCGCCACCCAGACACCTTCACTGCGTGCAAAGTCCGCAGAATGATGTTGTACTCACCCCCTTGTGTCTGCTGTAATGCCCTCAAACGCCCATCCAGCTCAAGGTAGGCCACCGCCAGGACCCGGAAAATCAGGGGGGTCATGGTGCAACGGGCACCCCTCCCACGTTGGGAGGCCATCCCCAGCTGAGCCTCCGCCGTCTTCTTGCTCCAGCGGCGAATGTCCTCCCATCCTTTACGGCAGTGGGTGCTCCGTCTCTAGTGGACCCCCAGGGCCCGGACGTCCTTGGCGATGGCACGCCAAATATCCTTCTTCTGGTGGGCGCTGACCTACATGACATGTACAGGGGAAGAAGAGAAGTCATTACCAACTGCACAGTCAAAGTGAGTGGCCCACATCCCTACCCTTGACATGTGGCACATGCATTCACAGTCCTTCATGCACGCAGAACTCTGCCCACTTCCTTCTTACAACCAGCCCTCTCCACACAGGCATAGCCCATACAACTTGCTCCCTGTGTACTCACCTGTTGGTCTGGAGGACCATAGAGTAGCGTGTACTGTGGGAGGACCCCGTCCACGAGCTTCTCCAACTACTGTGCAGTGAAGGCAGGGGCCCTTTCCTAAGACGCATGAGCCATTGTCTCTTCCAGACCGAGGTCACAGCAGCAGTTGCAGTGTAGGTCCTCTCCTGTCGAAGATCAGGTATCGAGTGATTCAACAGATAGAAAATGGCGGTCACGTCCGCGGCTGTCCGTATCATCACCGCCGGCGCACTTCGTCATTGGCTCCTGGGACCCATAGGGTCCAATGTTAACCAATACTGCATTGCACCGCGGTCTTCGGCCGCCTACCGCAACGGTGTACAGCGCCAGCGCAGTTACCTCACATCCCATTTTAGAAGTCAGGCAGCCGCCATTTCAGGGGCCCACATGGCTTCATTTTCAACTGCGTCACACATATCTAGGCCTGGACTCAACACACATACAGACAACTTTTTGGATTATGTTTCGTGTTCTGTGTAGACTGTGGGTACATACCTCTGAGTTGTTTGACTCTGTGGTTGCTGTTGTCCTTCCTAGGCACCGTCAGCTGGGACATGTGAGGAGATGGCGGAATCCTCCGGTGTACCGACCCCTGGTGGACCTGTTGACAATGGAGGAGCGACATTTAATCATCACCTACAGGTTTGACCGTGCCACAATCCAGGAACTGTGTACCCAGTTGGAGCCTGACCTGATGTCAGCTATCCGCCATCCCACAGGGATCCCCCCTCAAGTGCAGGTGCTATCAGTGCTCCATTTCCTTGCAAGTGGGTCTTTTCAAAAAACAGTGGCCATGGCATCAGGGATGTCCCAGCCTATGTTTTCCAACATGTTGTCCAGAGTGTTGTCTGCCCTGCTGAAACACATGCAGAGCGTCATCGTTTTCCCTCAGGTGGAGGATTTGGCTACAGTTAAAGGTGACTTCTATGCCCTTGGACATATCCCCAACATCATAGGTGCCATTGATGGGACCCATGTAGCTCTGGTCCCCCCCCCACAGGAGTGAACAGGTGTACAGGAACCGGAAGAGTTATCATTCGATGAACGTACAGATGGTATGTTTGGCAGACCAGTACATCTCCCAGGTAAATGCTATGTTCCCTGGCTCAGTGCATGACACCTACATCCTGCGGAATAGCAGCATCCCTTATGTGATGGGTCAACTCCAGAGGCACGGTGTGTGGCTATTAGGGGACTCTGGTTACCCCAACCTGTCATGGCTACTGACCCCAGTGAGGAATCCCAGGACCAGGGCAGAGGAACGCTACAATGAGGCCCATGGGCGGACTAGGAGGGTGATCGAACGCACCTTCGGCCTCCTGAAGGCCAGGTTCAGGTGCCTTCATATTAAATGTGGTTAACTATTCTACTCATCAAGGAAGGTGTGCCAGATCATCATCGCCTGCTGTATGCTTCACAATCTGGCTTTGCGACGCCAGGTGCCTTTTCTGCAGGAGGATGGTCCAGATGACGGTGTTGTAGCAGCTGTGGAGCCTGTGGACAGTGATGAGGAGGAAGCAGAGGAAGAAGACATTGACAACAGGGACTCAGTTATCCAGCAATATTTCCAGTGACACACAGGTGAGAACACATTCCTGCCTACTACAAGTACTTTCACACTGCTAACTCTATCCTGTCTGTCAATTTCAACCAGTATATGGTAACTGAGTTGTACATTTCCATTACGGTTTCACATGTGTGGTTACCAACGTGTGTCATCTGCTTACATTCCTCATGGACTTGTGATGTGTGACATAGGTATGTTGACATTACATTTGAGAACAGATTTTGTCACTGTCATTGCTAATACACATTTTCAAAATCACAGATTGACTCCAGATTGTTTTGTGCTTGAAGGGTGTTTATTGAAGTGCTAAATATTGGAGGGGGGTGGTAAAATGGTGAGGGGTGATGGTGGAGGAATGTCCATGGCAGAGTCCAGTCTATTAGTCTCACAGGTGCACTGCCCATATGGGCATAGGATGTGGAGCTGGGGCAGTTCCAATATGGACAGGGTTACAAAGTGGGACAGTGGGATGACAATCAGGGTGGTCTAATTTCTTGGCGGGGTCTTGCCATCGTGCTCTGTCCTGTTCCTGGATCTCAGGGACCGCTTGCGGGGTGGTTCTCCATCTGCAGGGGGTGGGGTGCTGGTGTGGTGGGGCGTCCTGTCCACTAGCGCCGGCGGAGGTGGTGGGCAGTTCATCGTCCATGCTAGTGTCAGGGGCCCCTTGGAGTGCCACGGTGTCCCTCCTGGTGTTCAGTATCTTCTTCAGCACCCCTACGATGGTGCCCAGGGCGGAGCTGATGGTTCTGAGTTCCTCCCTGAAGCCCAAATACTGTTCCTCCTGCAGGCGCTTGGTCTCCTGAAACTTGGCCAGGACCGTAGCCATCGTCTCCTGGGAGTGGTGGTAGGCTCCCATGATGGAGGAGAGGGCCTTGTGGAGAGTGGGTTCCCTTGGCCTGTCCGCCGCCTGTCGCACGGCAGACCTCCCAGTTCCCCTGTGTTCATGGGCCTCCGTCCCCTGGACCGTGTGCCCACTACCACTGCCCCAGGTCCCTGTTGTTGTTGGGGTGGTGGGTTATCCTGGGTTCCCTGTAGTGGTGGACACACAGCTGATTGACGTGTCCTGGGGGCGGAGGTATGGGCACTCTGGGTGGGTGCTGTGCTGATGTTACCAGAGGGTGGAAGGTCTGTGGTGGGCTGTGCCTGTGTGAGGGGAACCGACTGTCCCAAGGCCCACGATGGTCCGGGCTGGTCATCTGGATCCAGTTGGCCAGAGTTGCTGTCATCATTGTGGGCCTCTTCTGTGGGTGGGGTAGAGATGTCTGGACACTCCTGTCTGGTGACGTTGGGTAGGAGCCCTGCAGGGGTGTAAAAGCATGATTATTGCATGTGTGTGTCATGGTGTGCAATGGGTGGGTGAGCGTGTACCCCGGTGCTAGCATTCCTGTGTGGGGGCTTGTATGATGATGGTTGGGGGGCTGTTATGGGTATGTGCAGTGGGCATGCTTTAGTGAGGGGTGTCCATGCTTTGTTCTGTCATGCAGGGCTTGGTGTTGGGATGGGTGGTTTGTGTTATTAGTACATTAGTGAGGAGTTGGAGTGATAGGGGAGGGGAGGGGATGAGGGTGGGGGTCTGTGATAGCATGCATGTAGGGTGGGGGATATGATAGTTAAGATTTGACTTACCAGAGTCCATTTCTCCACCGACTCCTCCGAGGCCCTCAGGATGCATAATGGTGAAGACCTGCTCCTCCCATGTTGTTAGTTGTGGGGGAGGAGGTAGGGGTCTGCCGCCAGTCCGCTGTACCGCGATGTTGTGCCTAGAGACCACGGAACGCACCTTCCCCCATAGGTCGTTCCACCTCTTCCTGATGTCCTCCCGATTTCTTGGGTGTTGTCCCACTGCTTTCACCCTGTCGACTATTCTTCACCATTGCTCCATCTTCCTAGCTATGGAGGTGTGCTGCACCTGTGATCCAAATAGCTGTGGCTCTACCCGTACGATTTCCTCCACCATGACCCTGAGCTCCTCCTCCGAGAACCTGGGGTGCCTTTGCCGTGCCATGGGATGGTGTAGGTGATGTGTGGGGTGGTGTATGTGGTGATGAGTGTGAAGATGTATAGTGGTGTGTGGTGTTTTGTGCGTGGATGTTGTGTGGGTGATGGTGTTGTGTGCCTCTGTGTGGTGGGGTTGTCTATGCTGTGAAGTCTCTCTGGCCTTCGTCTAAACTTTTGGTCGTAGGGGTTTGTGGGTGATGTGGGTGTGTGTTTTATATTGTATTGATTGTGTGGGAGTGGTGTTTGTATGTGTATCAGGTGTGTGTATTTCGAATTGTCCAATGTGACGGTGTTTTGGAGATGTGTGTGTATTTTGAGCGCAGCGGTGTGTACCGCCAATGGAATACCACGGTTGAAAGACCGCCGCGTGGATTCATGGGTCATGGTAGCATGGGCGTGTTTCTGTTGGCGTGACGGTGGAGGTTTTGTTTTCACCAGTTCATCACTGACCTTTGGTGTGGCGGACTTATGAGGGTGTCTGAATTTCGGCGGATTTCGAGATGTTGGTCATAATAGCTATGGCGGAATTCCGCTGCAGTGTATTGGCAGTCTTCTGCACGGCGGTAAGCGGCTTTTACCGCCAATGTTGTAATGACCCTCTAAGTGTTGTGCATCTATCCGTCACAAAACCATTCTGTTCCAGGTGTATCAGTTGGGGCAGTTGGCATGCAAATTGTAGGCAATAATTTTACCTAGGATCTTGTAATCCATTCCTAGCATTGAGTGGGGGCGGTATAAAGCCATCTCCTGTGGGTCTCTCTCCAGTTGAGGGAGGGACACGAGTAATTACTCTCTCACGTATGCGGGAAGTCTGCCCTGTTTCAATGCAGTACAATAAACTTCTAACAATTTAGGTGCCAAGATCGGCAAATAAGTTTTATAAAATTTGACGGGGTACCCATCTAACCCCGGGGTCTTGCTCTTTGCTAGCACCTTTACAGCCTCATTTATGTCAATCGTTATGAGGGGCGCATTAAGGGCCTCTAAATTAGAAAACGAGAGTACGGGTATTCTGACCCCCCACTCGAAGAAGGACATTTATCTTCTGAGTTCTATATAGTGGTGGGGGCTATACAGATCCCGGTAATAAGCAGTGAAGGCCTCATGAATATCTGCTTGGTTAGTTAGCAAGCAAGTGGAGGACGTCCTAATCACCATGATGGGGGACACAGGCTCTCAGCTACGCAACAACCATACCAACAGGTAGCCCGATTTGTTCCGGTCAACATGCATCTGGGCCTGGTAGGCTTTAAAGTTAAGGCAGTGGAGCTGATCTACTAGTCGAGCATGTGCCTCTGTAGTGTGAATAAGCTGGTGGTTCACCCTTGGGGCTGTGTGTGATTGGAGTTCCACCTCCACCAGTTTGTTTTCCAATTGTGTTAATGCCTTATGTATTGCTTCTCGAGCACCCACCACTGTGCGGATACAGTATCCATGCACCACTGCTTTCAGTGTCTCCCAGTCAACCAAATGAGAGGTAGCAGTGCCCCAGTTATCCATCAGATAGTGTCTCAAAGTCTCCCGTGTGGCTTCCCTGAACCCTTGGTCTTCCAGTATAGCAGGCTGCAATCTCCATTTGGGCTCTGGAGGTCGCAGAGGCCCCCAGCGGAATTGAACAAGCATGGGATTATGGTCAGAGAAGGCTTACCCAGATATTCTGCAGTAATGGCTAGTGACTGCAATGGGGCCTGGCAAAGCACATAGTCTAGTCAAAATTTAGATCATGTGGTGCGGAGTAATATGGAAACTCTGTCTTCTGGGTGCAGTGTATGCCAGCAGTCGTGCAGTGCTCACTGCCACACCCATTGGGAGAAGTGTGCCGCCGTGGACACCACAGGTGACTAGGGCAATGGGGGACATGACCGATCACAGTCAATATTGAGTACACTGTTGAAATCTCCACCGTCTATCCATGGAAGATGTGCCCATCTCATCAGGACTGCAGATAAGAATGTGAAGGCTATCTGAGAGACACTGATATGATAGACCCTACCCAGTAACACCTGCCAGCCATCCAATAATTCCTCCACAAATACATATCGGCCGTCAGTATCTCTTTCTGTGTTACTCTTGCACAAACCCAGATCATGACCCCATGTGCAAGCCCCAAGTATGTAGTGCAATAGCATTGTCCGTGTCATCTATGATGCAACTCAGTGTCCTCTCCCCCGCTATGTGTTTCCTGCAATAGAGCCATTTGCGCCCTGCGATGCCAGATGTACTGCTATATTGTGTGTCTCTTTCGATTCTTGCCCATACCTCAGACATTCCAAGTGACTACCTTAATGTACACCATTTAACTACAATAAGGGTACAATAAGGGATGTCTACTGCTCATTGTGGGCCTGTGTATAGACCTGTGCATGTGCATACTATGTATCTTCCATAAACCAGATTATAACTATTACCCGCAACTCCCATCCCAGGGCGTCTTCGAACTCAGAAGTACGCCCAAACCTTGAACGTAAAATCCCAACCTATGACCAACGGCAAGAGGCTTGAGCACCCTGGAGTAGGGTGTGAGGCTGGATGGCCACACATTCAACCAATTCGATTTTACAGAGGCGGCGTGTGCGACACCCGGCCCACAATGGTTAACACTTACATGATACAGCATTCCATCTCGAACATAAAGTATATTTTCTCTCATCTCACTCAGCTGGCAACATGAGGAGGCCAGAAAAAGACAATTCTTATACAATCAATCAAGACCTTGTTATATCAATGAGTCTGCAGTTTGCAGGGTGACCTCCGGCAGCATTTCAGAGGGGACCTTACTGATCAAGACCTCCGATTGTGATTGGCGCCCTCGCTGTCTTGTGATGGGAGCAATCCCTTTGCCAGCCAAGTTTGGATGCCGCTGTCAGGGCCTGCTTTTGTTCTATGCGTGCTGGAGTAGGAGCACTGTCTGTGTTGTCCTGGTCAGATTCGTGGAGAGTGTTCTTTCCTCGTTTCTTTCTTCATGGCTGCTGAATGCATACTTGTTGTGAGGACAACGTGAAAGCCTCATATCTGCGCTCTTCCACCCAGTCTTGAGCATCTGTGGGCTTGGTGAAAAAGAAGCTGGTGTCGTTAGTTATGACCTTGAGCCTAGCTGGGAACAGCAGTGAGTTCTTTAGGCCAGCCTGGCGCAGCTGTTTCTTGACTCCATTAATGGAGGCTCTCTGCTGCAGGACTGCAGCCGTGTAATCAGGAAACAGATAAATGTGAGCTTTCTCATGCTGTAACGGCAATGCAACTTGTGGCTTTTGCAGGATTATTTCTTTGTCTCTATAATTCAGAAGATTAATCAACACTGGTCTAAGAGGTGCCCTAGCTGTAGGTCTGCGAGACGGTACTCTGTGCGCCTATTCCACTAAATATTGCAAGGATAGACAGTCTGCCCCCACTGTTTGAGCCAAACATTCCTCAAAAAAACAAACCAGATATGAACCTTCCGCTCTTTCTGTAAATCCTACTATTTCGAGGTTGCTCCACTGGGATCGGCCCTCTGCAACCTCTGCTCGGTGCTCCAGCTCCCGGACACCACCTTTTTAGTGAGGAACTGGACCTGTCCCTCCAGTTTCTTTAGCGGCGGTCGCAAGTCCTTAAGTTCACTCGCTGTACTCGTTACTCTAGTGGACAATTTCTTCTGATCGTCCAGCAATAGTCCAACCTCCGCTGTCACAGTATCCACACGGCTGTGCAGATCTTAACACGTTGCTGCTATGGCTTTCAGGAACTTGTCAAGCTTGTCATCATGAAAATTGGGCGTTGGGGCCTCCTGGTCATGTTGTGCCTCTGGGGGTGGGCAACTATAGGTCCCTCTATCTGGCCCTCCATCGAGCCAGGGCCATGACCCCCTCTCCAACTCATGGCACCCAAGCATTGGGCGATGGTGACAGCGGGGGACACGGATGGTAGCCTCCTGTCCGGAAATTAACCCCCTTCTCCCAGTCAATGAAACCAGTTAGATGGCCAAGGCAGTTAACTTCAAAACAGTGCAGCTCGCAAAGGCATTGAAGTGAAGCTCTGCAGTATAGACCGGGCAGCCAGCAAAGCAGTGGGGGGGTTAACCATTCACACCCCACAACGCTGTGGTAGGAGTAGTGCATGAATGAAGGAGAGCTATGCAGACTGTCTGTCAGTAAGTCTTCAACAAATGAGGCCCATCAACTCAGTTAAGCCTCACTAAGCCAGATGCTAAGGGTATCTGGGTCAGACCACATAGGCATAGCCAACGTCTTATTCCACACCAGCTCACCAGCTAACCATTCACCGCCTCCTTCCGTAGTCCTCAAAGCGCCTCTTTCTGTAATAGCACCACCCAGCACCTCAATCGGGTAGGCCCCGTCTTCCTGGAGTAGTCACACTCACTGCTGCCAGCTGGCCCGCACTCCACCTCTCAGACCAGCTGATGTTTCAGTGCTGGGCTCCCTTGTAGTGGGAGCCTGACTAGCACTGACGTCTGCTCCGTTCGGGGCCCAGCCACCACCACCCCTCCGCAAGCCGCCTGTCATTCTGTGCCTCAACCCACACAACAGCAGCGGTCCCCAGGTATGGGAGGAGGGGAGAACAGCTGTACTGCCTATACCGATTCTCTCCAGCTGCTTACCTGCTGCCGTACTTCAGCTTTGGACCCACCATCCTTCACGGACTGCTCCTCCTCAATCAGCCTCTAAGGCACCCAGGCATAGGGGTGAAGGCAAAGGACCCCGTCTCTTCCCACGGTGTCCTCTACCGCTGTGCTTCATCCTGGGGGGCCATCCCCCCACATCCTGCCTTGTGGCCCCCAGGCATAGGGGAAAAGGGAGAGGGCCACATGAAGTTCCATGGTGCCGCCTCGTCATGTTTCAGGCACAGAGAGGAGAAGGGCTCACCACCAGCCACAGGCCGTCCCCATACCCTCCACCACGTGGAGAAGAAGGGAGAGGAGTTGTGCCTCCTCCCGGGGCGTCCTCTACTGGCGCGTATCAGCCTACTTTAGTTCCTTTAGCCCCGCTGTGGGCCGCTTCCTTGCATTCTGTTCTGTGGCTCCCAAGTATGGGGGGGGCAGGGAGAGTAGCAGCACTTCCTCTTGTGGCGCCTCCCGCATCCGTGGCTCAGCCCCTGGCCGGAGAGAGGCCACCTTCAGCCTTGGGTCACTCCATTCTGTTTAGGCCTCACAGTGGGAAGCCCTCCGTGTCGTAGCTGGGGGGGCTTCCCAGTCAGAAAGCAGTCTCTGGGCAACCCCCCCAGTTCAGGCCACCCACACAGCCATCCGATGCGTGCCACCGGTCGAGATGGAAGTGCACAATGATGAATCATGGGCCGGGTGGCAGGATCTTTGCAATCCCCACCATCCTGCGGCACCAAGCCACACCCCCCAGACCTATCAGCCTTAGGGTGGTCTTCCCCCAAGCATTTTGCCTGTTTGTCTCACTTTTTGCTGATTTCTCTTTGTTGGCCTTAGGACTGAGCATCTGCTGACCAGTGCTAAAGTGCATTTTCTCCCTCCACTAAACATTGTTTGGTTGGTACATCCACAATTGGCATATTTAATTTACATATGAGTCCCTGGTAAAGTGTACTACAGCTGCCCAGGGCATGTCAATTAAATATGACTAGTGGGACTGCAGCACTGCTTGTGCTACCCACTCAAGAAGCCCGTAAACATGTTTCAGGCCTGCCATTCAAGTTGCACTGCCATGTCCATTTGACATTTAAAATGCCAAGCCTTAAGCTCCCCTTTTATTACTTATAAGCCACCCCAAGGGTAGGCCTTAGGTAGCCCATGGTGCAGGGCCCTATGTAATTAAAAGGCAGGACATATACTTTTAAGTTTTACATGTCCTGTTAGTGAAAACCTCCCAAATCAGTCTGTCACTACTGTGAGGCCTACTCCTCTCATATGTTCACACTGAGGATTCCTTATTACATTTAATAAACTGTACTTCCTAATTGAAAAGAAGTAGATACATCATGTTTAGAACCTATGGAACTGCAATAATAAATCCTCTTTAATGGTAAAGTCAGATTTATTGTTAAGTTTTTGAAAATACCACTTCTAGAAAGTTGACATTTTCCTGCCCTTAGCCCTGTGTGCCTGCAGCCGGTCTCCAATAAACGTCTGGGCTGGGTGACAATTGTATTTTGTGCATTCCCTCCAGAAAGCCACACACAGAGGGAGCAAAGGTGTGACTTGATGTGCCATCCTAGGCAGGATGAGCTGGGTACAGCTTCACACTTACACCTGAATAGGCGGTGTTCTGCCACAACACAAAGGACTGTGCTTACCCCCTGTAGTAAGTCTGGAGCCAGGAGTAGAAGAAAGGACCTCTGTGCACTTGAAAGACCCTTCTTTGAAGTCGCTCCCACTTTAAAGACACAGCTAGGTACATGTACTGGACCTATGACCCTACCAAATTGCTGATACTTAAAACAGATGTGATCAATGCTACAGACAAACAATTTGATTTCACTGAAAGCAAATAGGGCCAGATGTATATAGACTTTTTCAGGACACAAATGGCACAGTTTGCAGAACTGGGCAGTTTGCGACTGTAAAAATGCCTTTTTCCTTTTACCAAAATTATTTGCGATTAGGTTTAGGAAACGGTGTGCTCAGGGTGTACCTTCCTAACAGCGACTCGCAGGAGGATGTATGAATGTTTTGCGACAGGATTGTGGTCACAAAACATTTGCAGTTTGCCACCAACTTCAAGGTGGTGGTAACCCATTCGCAAATGGTAAAGGGTCCCCAAGGGACCCCTTTCCTTTTGTGAATGCGGGTGCAAACATTTTGTAAGAGCAGGCAGTGTTTGCACGGACCACTGACTGCTCTTAAAAACTGAAAAGAAAACTTCTCAGTTTTCTTTTTGAAACACATAGGTGGTCATTATGACCCAGGCGGTATAATGAACGCCAGGGCCAAAACGATGGGAGCACCGCCAACAGGCTGGCGGTGCCTCCCGTCGCTGCGGTCGCATGTAATCCGCCAGGGCAGCGCTGCTTGCAGCGCTGCCTTGGGGATTACGACCCCCTTACCGCCAGCCTGTTTCTGGCGGTTTGCACCGCCAGGAAGAGGCTGGCGGTAAGGGGTGTCCTGGGGCCCCTGGGGGCCTCAGCACTGCCCATGCCACTGTGGGCAGTGCAGGGGCCCCCTAACAGGGCCCGGCCAGCTTTTCACTGTCTGCATAGCTCCTATGTTGCGGTCTCATTCCCGCAGGCCCAGCGGGAATGTCATAATGGGGGCCGCCTGAGTGCGGCCGCATTGGCGGCCGCATGGCGGTTACCGCCTGCGCCGCCCGCCAAGGTCGTAATGACCCCCATATTGTTTTCCTTTAAGGAATATGGGCTGCATTAAAAAAATGCTTTATTTAAAAAGCAATCACAGACATGGTGGTCTGTGCGATTTCCTAATAGTGATTCGCTAAAGTTCACTATTTGGGAATTGCAAACCTACAATGTCATACATCTGGTCCTTAATGGATTACCTCCGATGTATGTGCAAAAACTAGACAAATTCAAGGATAAATAAAATATGTTTTTGCTTGCTCACTAATGTTAACAGTGACTTAAAATGAGATACAGACAGAAACTCAAGAGTCTCCTTTTCGGAGCCATGAATACCAGCATATTGATAAGGCACAGGTCGTAACAAGGAAATAAGTTCTATAATCTAGACATGAAAAAGCATGGCTGGCAGATATCAAGCAAATTATTTCTAGCAAATTGCATGACGGGAATAACCCCTCATGAATGCTTTCAAGCCTGGAAAAGGATTTCTCCCAGAAAGGCAGCGAAAACACATGCTGAAGAAGAACAAAATGGAAAAAAGTACAAAGGATATCCAAGATAGGCATACTATAGCAACAACGTTGTGAAATGGGTGAGCAGATGTGGTCTAAGAACAGAAGGCCATTAGTGTCAAACCCTGAATTCAACAGGAAGTACTAAGCTGTAACATTTAAAGATAACCTGTTCGGTTGCCTACATTCATTGGTTTCACAGAGATAAGGAAGCTTTGATCTACTTTGACCTTGAATTGGTTACATAAACACCTACACATGACAGTCTCTCACATAGGTAGAGTTTACTACTTATTGTCTACAAGTTAGGAATTTATGTTTTAATTCCAAATTAAGCAGGACTCTCAGGGTGGTAATATGAAACCTGGAAATCATGGTCTGGTGAGGGCTGATAATTTCTGAAGGTGGTATTACCACTAGTATTCTGAGCTCTCCCATGAGGGTTCATCATGGAAATCTGTTTCCGCCCCTATCTCTGCAAGCAATTAATAAATGTAAAAGGGCATTTTGCATGGTTTTAGTTTGCACACATATACTAGAATAGAATACCCAAAGGGTGTAATAATACCAAGCGTATAATTACAGAATTCAGACTTGGTAATTCCCCTTTAATGTCAAATCTGGAATTCTGAGAATTTCTGAATGAAAGTGTTTCTATAATACAACTAGCTCTTTCAAAGGCTTTTGCAAACAGGGCTCAGGAGTCATCTCATTGACAGATGAGAGAAATGTTAACCAGGAGGTGGATTTCAGCTGTAAGGCAGATTGCTACAAAGTTATTTGTGAGTCTAGAATGGGATGGCCAGAAAGGGCAAACCATGTGAAAGATCTACACATAAATCACTTTAAAAACCTTGCAGTTAATGAGCCTCCAAAAACTGGTGAGGAAGAGTGCCTCTACAATTCAACACATGAAGACATTTCATGTTTCAAAATATGGAGTTATATTTGACCATAACTTTTCAGCATTACTGAATGCTGGTTTTTAGAGAGCGGAATATTCTGTGCTATCCTGTATGGCTTCAGCTCTGGGTACTTTGAGCAAACCCATTTATACTGTGGGAAGTTTGAGTGTTTTATCACTCTTTCCTTCATGTTCAGGTTGTGCCTACAATTTTATACCCTGGTCATAGGGTTTAAGACAAACCGAGAACAAGTTTTACCTAGGCGGAGGCAAACTGTTGATCTAGGCACAACTATAATACATTTACATTCAATTTTTATAATTTAGTTAAGTAAATCTGTATTGTAGAAATGAAACTCATGATTTCATCTCATAACTTTTGCCTTCGATTTATTTTTCAATAGAGACTATGAACACAAACACCACATGGTCAATTGTTAACAACTAAGACAGTAACCATCTATACAATTCAATGTACAAATGGAAGAATGTGGCTTGCGCTCACAGTCATAACACTCTATGCTCACACCTATAAAAATCTATATAATAAGATCAATCTAATCAAATTTTAAAAATAGGGCAGCAATTATAAAAACAAAGAAGTATATATGAGGGCTGAGGAATATGTCCCAAGGCAGAATCAAAAAACAGGATCCAAGGGGATCTGAATTGAAAATGAGACAATAAGCACAAATCCAAGAGTCAGACTTTCACCACACCACCTGAAAAGGTCACAGAACTAAGCAACCAAGAAAGCAAGGGGCAGGTGCTTTCTGTTCTGGCCCCATCTTATGGAACTCTCCCCCTTCCTTAATCAGGTTGGAACCTAACTTATCGAATTTCAGAAAGCTTTTTGAAGACTTGACTATTTATGCAAATTTTGATTAGCCTCAGCCCTCTCTCCTCACCCTCCTGGTTGTCCCAGCGCTAAGAAACCCCTAGGTGTAATAATGTTAACAAAACATTACATAATAATTTTACAGTACATGATAACATTACATAATAAGATAACACAGCATCACAAGACATAACACAATATAACATAGCATAACAGCACAACACAACACACACTACCGAAACAACACATAACAACACAATACACAATACAATACAGCATAAAACAACACACAAACACAACAACACAATCCAACCCAACATAACATTACATGACATAACATTATCATTACCTTAACATGATGTAGAGGTTACCTTAGAAACAAGCATTCAGACAGGCATGGATGGTGAGGAACAACTACACACTTCAGGCCTAACAACTAGCTTAAACAAGTACAGAATCTTTATTAAAACACATGATGAATATATCCAAACATCAACTAACTTCGTTGGAGTTACAGGTGTAAGACAGAAGTACATCTTTATACCGACCTACAACTCCTCAAAACAAGAACTGGATATTAGTTTTCCAATTTATGAGTGGCCTGAGACTAAAAAACATTTTAGCATTATGGAACAGACTTCACAGTCAATGTAGCCTATAAACTTTGACTTCAAGAAAAAGTTAAAATGTATGCCACCCACAAATCACAAAACTCCAGATGCTTTTAAAACTAGGTGTTGTATGATGCACCAAAATGTATGTTTACTGGAACTTCAAAAATATATAAATGACCAGCGAGGAAGACACATTCTAAATACATTTACTAATGGTCCAAATATAGTCATACTGCTATGCACAAAGATGGAACCATTGTCCTTATGGCGAAAGACTTCACAGAAATGGAATGAATGAACGGAAGCAACAACTTGTTGACAAAATAAACAAGCATTTGCAATGCAATGGATCTCACGTTTGCTCAAGTTAGAGCTATTGGCACTGTAAATACCTAACTGGACTTTTCTTGCCACATAAATTGAAAATGAAGTATAAAGCATTAGTTGACATTATCGAGCCGATTCAAAACACCATGGCCGCCATGAGCGAGAAGGAGGGACACAAAAGGAAAAAGTAGTTTGCTCACAGTCAAACGTATTAGCAATCATGCAATTATCCATGTAACAGGGTCAGTCTACAAGGCAGTAACAAAACCGCCCCACGGCGGGACAAACATAAAGCATTTACCAATGATAACAAGTGATTTTTTAAAGGAAAGACCACAAACGAGCAAAAGTGTTGGACGTGAGGTGGGCATGGTTAAAAGCCCACAATTCTTACAGCAGGTTAAAGCGCTTAAAAGGGTGGGTTGTGCACCTGCAGCTAAGATGCCAAAAATGAGTTTTTATACGACGAACCTGTGGACCAAAAAAGGGGATATATATATATATATATATATATACATATATATATATATATATATATATAAATAAAAAACAGTTAGAGGTTTCTCAATCAATGCATAGTCAAAATACCAGCAGTGACTAGTAGCAAAAAATGGACAGGAAACATGGGGGAAAAACGATTTTGTACTCTAAAAGAGTAGACAGTTTTTCACAGAGCAGGCCTGCGAGATGTTGCTGGCCAGATACTTGTCACACAAATACGTTCAAGTAAAACGATATTTCAGATGAGAGTCCAGGATGGGAGCTGAACTCCATCCATGGCACAACAGCTTGCTTGTTGCCTAACAGTCACAAATAAGTCATCAAGTCAACAAAGATCTCATATCTTACATTTCAAAGTTCTGAGTGGCCTATCAGCTGACAAACATGAAAGATTTTCATTTGAATTTTTCCACTCAATGAAGGAGACATTTTTACAGACTTTATTTCCTTAAAGATTGTTTGAGACTTGCATTAATAGTTTTCAAGCACTAAGGTGCAAATCTCAAACATTAATTCCTTATATAATCATCCAGCGTGTCAGCTGTAGCTCCAAGGGGTAGTTGGCCAGGTCCACAGGACTGGCCCTCTGTTAGGAGAGAGAAACATGCCTGTGTCCCTTGAGAAAGGATGTCACTCATGCATCAACCTAACCTTGCCACACGTTTGCAATCAAGAGGCACTCATACGTAGGAATGTTGTACCTAAACGGACATAACTACCAACACTGAGACAGTACTCTCACAAGCAGTCAAGAGTAACTATTCCCTTGAAAATGAAAAAGGGACACTGTTTCCCATAGCCAGTGTAGAACTAAAGCCCTGCAGGCAATATGAAGTGGTATGAACTATAAAGATATGGTGTCAGAAGAAAAGGTCTGATCTTAAGAAGGTGAGGGAAGTATGGAAATTCAAAGGAATGAGTCATGAAAGTTTTAAGTAGTGATCAAAAGTGGCACGTGATAGGCTTGAAGCGAGAGGAAGTGTGAGCACTGGCAGCAGGGAGCCTAGCAAAGCTACATGTAAAGGAGTCAGACTGGACTATTTAAACCATTAAAAAATAAACCAGAGAGGAAAATCACAAAATGCAGATCATCGGGCATGTGATGATAGAGAGTTAAAATCGACACTAAATAAAGGCAAAACAACGGGTCTCTTGTTTGCTTGAGTTAGAGCTATTCGCGTTTTAAACTCCTAACCAGACTTTTTTTCCCACATAAACTGAAAAGTAAAACAGTTTCACGTAAGCGAGCCAAGGGCCACCATGAAGCGTGACGGAGACACACAAAAGGAAAGAGAAGTTCACTTGCAGTCAGCAACAGTGCAATTAGATATGTAACCGGCAAAAGTGCAATTAGCCATGTAACCAGCAAAATTGCAATTAGCCATTTAGCAGGGTCGATGTCATGCAAAGAGCTTGACTACTGCCCAGTGAGATGGTGCTGCCTGCGAAATAAGGAGAAAAAGTAGTCGAGAAACCATACAGAAAATATGGAGCCTTGTATGTTCCCAGTAGTTGGCCGGTGCACTCAGGGAGGGCTAAACACCGGAAAAGCCATGACGTATGAATGCCTTTCACTAATGAAATGAAGCAAATTTTAAAAGGCAAGCCCACACACCAACCAAACTGATGGGTGTGGTTAAATGCCCATAGAGAGATTACACCAGGGACAGAGCGCTTTGCACTCAACCCTAAAAATAAAGAAGCATGGTCTTGAACACTGTAAAAAGTCTTGCATATGGCTTAGAGTCTAAAAATCACAATGACTTTCACTTGCCAGCTATCAATGAATGCCTCAATATCTTTTACCTAAAGTGCACAATAACTTAGTCAAATCCACTTGTGAGACCCATTATATCCACGCTGTGGATTTAATGCATGAACCTCTAGAAAAATGTATTTTACATGGAACATATTTTCAAAGCAATGCCTTCTTTTCTAAAGGAGACAGGTGATTTTCTGAGGAAGCTGGAACTAAACCCTGCCCCTGTCAGAGGACCACATATTATGCCCAATCTATGTAAATTAGTTACAACGTGTCAAGTCCTCACAATAATGGTCTGAATGTCATAAAATAGATGGTATTAATCATTTACAAGGTGCTAATCCAATTTTCATTATGATTTGCTACACTACTCACTACAGTACAACTTTCAGAAATAATGACACCTTTTTTCTCCAGGTCACAGTCAGTTCTATAGGCTTTGGAGAAGTTTCATCATTTTATGCAGAAATATTAATAGAAACAACATAATAAACACAATTGAGTGACAAACATAATTAAGCCTTAAGATGCAACTTATAGATGGCATCCTTTTAATATGGCATGATAGTGAGGCAGCCTTAATACCAAAAACACAGAATAGCTCAACATGGCTTGGCACAAAAGTGTTCACATATAAGTGGAGGAAACCAACTATAGAATTCCTGCATCTAAGAATTGTCAACACAGGCAAAACATGACAGACAAACCTTTATACCAAAAGCACAGATAGAAATAACATCCTACATTTTAAATCATTCCATATTCGGTCTCTAAAGATCAATCTATCATTTTCCTAACTAATTTGAGCAAATGTGTTGAGTGTTCAACCATGAATATGGTGCTATGGAGAACCAAAAGATATACAACAAATTTATGAAGAAAGTGTATGCACCAAGAGGAAAGAAGAACTGATGAAAAAGTACAAATCCTCTAAGGGAACAAGTCGAAGAAAACACAGACCAACCCGTCATGTTCACAAAGGTCTCACAACAATAAAAAAGAAAATCAGAATGATCATAATGATGCACTGGAAAATAGTGAAATAGCGAAACCTATACACAGGCAAACAACAGAAGTCATAATAACCAGGCATTATTAACTCACAAAATTAAAAAAGAATAGATTAAGCTTCACAAAATCAGAGGAGCATACCAATGTTTGAACTATGGGCCCTGCAATAGTATAAGATCAGAAGATCATCAGTCAAGTGCTGGAAAAAATCTAACGTAAAGTCAATGCCACCTGCGATTTCCCTTACTGGGTGTGTACACCTAAACGCCCATGCGACATGAGGTATGTTGGGGAAAGAAAATAAAAACACAACTGACTAAACACAAATCAGCCTAAAAACCTGTAATCAGAAATCAGGAAAAGCTGTATATTTTGAAGAGAAGATCAGAACATCATTCAACTATGATTTTAAGTATTAGAAACAATAACCATGATGCCATTTGGAGGCAACAGCAGCAAACAATTATTAACAAGGAAATGTTTTGGTGAAAGTGTTTGGCAACTATGCAGCTAAGTAGATTAAACGATGTATGGGAACTAAAGCCATTATGTATCAACATATTTCCCCATAGACACGAAATGGGTAAAAACCCTTTGATATGAGGCCTAAAGTTACTAAAAATAAGAAAAGGCAATTATGGACTCAAACAAGGGAGGTGTCTAGGAAATTTCCTTTCTCCAAGGCACTACAGATACATGATGAATAAACATTGAATAAGCTGCTTCATGACGAGTCCAGAATATTTATGTTTGAGCAACTACGCAGGAGTGCATGAACCATGGTCTGACCATCCCTGAAATGTACCTGCAATGTTACATTTCTTCTCATCCAAGTAACCATGTTCTGGCCATTTATTTGTCGAACATATGTTTCTTGGCACTGTACACAATAACAACATACGCTAAAACTAAAAACAAATCATTATGGTTCACAGAAACTGATGCCCTTTGGATCACACTAATCATAAATTTATATGAAACACCCCCCTAGTTCACTTAAAATAATATTTATACAATCTTAAAAGTCCACTAAGGAAGGAGAACAACTGTTTTTTTAAAACAAATCTCTTTCTGGACTCTTGGTGAGCTCTTGTTTATTGATATTACAACATTCCAATAAACTACCAATAAACCATCACCATGGTGGGCCTAAAATACTATTCAAACAGATGTAAGAGAGCATAACTGAATGATCATAACGTTTAAAACTAGTTTATGTCTGGACTCAATGAAAATACTCATTTTTAACAACCAACATAGTGCTGACTCAGAGGCAACAGCCCACACAGACTCTCCAGTGCAGGACCGACATTACATCATCGTATCAGGGATTAAATGCAGACGGTTCACTGGGGGTTGTGCTTTCTCTTCCTATTACAGTACTATTATTCCACGGAGTACCCAAAATTGTACACGTATATAACTAATTAAGTTCATCCATCTATATTGTATACTCTGCCACTGTCAGGCATGATAGGATAATGGAACTCACATTGCAAACGTTTCTGGTCAAAACAAGCTAAATAGGCAGACTTTCCTGATCACGTGCGCCTGATGAGGCCTTTATAATTAAATTACTTTACATAGTATACAATACAATAGTTTTCATATTCATCCACAGCTCACTCAAAGCCACTCGTCGGAGTCTTGTGCCTTGGGTCTTAGTCATCATCATAAGTGGAATGTGGGATATGTGGGTCTCACCAGAACATACACAGCACTAATCAGCAAATTTCTGGCTTCATCAATAAGGTGATTTTCTCTAGCAGTTGTCAGCAGGAATCTTGTGTAACAGGTCACCTTTTCTGCTATTCACCCTTCTACTGTGCAATAGCAATAACAGTAAGTTTTTTCTTGGTCTGATCGAGAAAATAGAACTTGGTCCTGAAGCAGATCATAGCCACAGCACCACTGTGCATGATGTTCAGAAGGATACCAGATGTGGAAACATTTCAACAGATCATATAACAAAGTAGCAGAATGATTCTAAGTTACCAGTCACACAAAAACAAAATATTCTATCTTCAACCCCAGTTTGGCCAGGGTTGTAAACATTGTGTGGAGCAGATTACCTGACATGCTAGGTAGGGTGCTTTAGGTGGGAAGAAAGTTAGTACCAACCATTGTTCAGGGCCCAATTTGGTAGAGGTACAGTATTGACAAAAGCTGCATAATATTTGAAAGATGTTTTACAAGAGAGAAGCTGGTTGAAAGTTTACTATTCAAGTCATTTTAATTTCAGTTTATCAATCACAACTTGACAACGGCTATAAATGGGCATTCAGTGTGCAAATGTGAGCATTTGGTTTAACACAGATAAAGAAATAAACCAGCCAGTAATAGCTCATTTTGACATTCTGGTCAAAGATGATTTGCAATGCTGTCTCAGGGTGATGAGGTAGACAGAGAGTAAGCTATATATTTCTGGCACATCTAGGATGTACATCGCCTGTATGAAGTTTGTTTTAGCATGAGGATCACAAACCTAAAAGAAACCTTGAAATCATAATTTTTTTGTTGTGGTTCTGAGAAGTAGGTGCAATGTTCATTTGTACATGTTCAGGACAACCCATGTTGAGAGCCTGTTATTAAATAAGACTGAAGAAAAGGCAGTTAAAGACATGGTTGTTGGAGACATCTCTACATGGCAGCTATGTTCTAATCTTTCTTGTATATCATGTTATTTGTTCAGTTTTCCAAAGAATGGGATTTACAAAGATGTGCACATAATGAGAGCCTTAATGTATTTTGTCCTTCATATTGATTTGACTGTCTTGTAGCCTTGGTTGCTTGTATCCTTTTTAAGTTGAAAGTTATGACTAATTCAGAGAAAACCTAATTTTCTCTAAAGCTATAAATCCTGAAGATATAGGACATTCGCTCAAAGAGCACAACTGGCTGATGACCTTCGCTAGGTCCTTGTGTCTGTTAAACTTATTTAATTTCTGTTATCAGTCAGCGTGACCACACTTCAAGGAGACGTTTACCTATGCCACCAGAAACGGAACCTTCTGTGGAGGTTATCTATGCCATCATATGATACAGCACATAAAGCAGAAATAACAATGCTTTGACCAGTAGGAAACCACAAAATAATCAACATCCACAGTCCTTGGTTTGCATGGTAAATATGATGCACACGGATTGAAAGACGCCCTTAGCATGATCCTACCCCTGCCAAAAAGGACTATAATTGCCTCTGAAAATTGGTAATATGACAGGAAATTGATACCATTATTTCTGGAGTTATTTAAAGGAACTAATTACACAAAATGTAAGATAGCAACCTACTAATTCAACAACGAATCACAAACTTGGATGATAACAGTGGTGGTAGGAGGTATATAAGCAGGAAACATCCAGCTTAAGATCAGTACAGAGGCAAAGATGGCAAAGCTACTCTTCCTTACGGGTAATCCAGCTTTCCTCAGACTCATTCTCAGAATTGAATATCATTTTTAAAACACTAGACCTTGGTTTCCAGTTTGCTTCTCATTTGTTTGGAATGGAGAATTAATGTCCTTCTGCATGCCTTGTGGATAGCTGGGTAGAATGGAACATCCCTTAAGTTTCCAGCTGATCTCATGACTGTATGCTTCTGGCTGAGCAGTCTGTCTTTTTGATTTGTAAGGGTATCAGATCTCAGAATGGGACATGTGTGTGCTGAAAACAGTATCTTTTATGGTGGCAATGTGGTCAGTAATTGTTTTCCCACTGAGTGCTCTCTAGCTTTTCTTGGATTTGGGTGAACACCCAACTGTTATGTGTAAAACAGAGCTCACATATGATCTAATACTTTAATCATTGGAATATGGGTACCTTGACAGTCTCCAGCTCTTCCTGAGGTTTGGTAGAGACCAACTGTTAATCTAGTTGACTTGTTCGCAATACCTTTTGGCCTCCCCAAAACCAATACATTTGATTATGTCTTAAAAGGCACTGGGTAAAAAAACGAGATCAGCTATTTAGTCCACTAGCGCGTGCTAACAACAGATACACCCCACAACACTGTAGAGTTACTTTACACTGTTCAAAAGAGCAAGGCTTGTCAGAAAAAGTTGCAGTGGACTAACCAACATTTTCTGCTCAACAACACTTTGTTAATTACTTAGATTGTCCACACTAACTCACTAATATGCCATTGTTAAGGATATGAAAATCAAGGTATTTTCTCATGTGTAGCCATCATTGGTCAGTGTGATATGATTTCCAAAAACAAGCAAAATCAAGACAGAAGAAATGTAATGGCATTTGTGATGGCATCTCTAATCACACTGCTTTGACTTGTTTTATTACACATAGTGTCATCTCTGAAGCAATTTGGTTCCTAACCAGAATTTCAAAAATTTAAAAACCAGCCTAACACTGCTGTAAAACAGTCTACAGCATCTTGTGGCATCATGTTATCTGAAAAAATCTTGACACCAAAGAAAATCTACAACTACACCTTTCTTGAAAAGTCATCTTGTTGAAATGTATTCACTTTAAAATTTGTGTTCTTTCTTTTAAGGTCTTGCACTCCTGCTTAATGCTCAGCTCGGTAAGTTTTATTTCAAAATGGTGCCCATTTCTCTTGGGAGAGACTGACCAACAATAAGATTACAGTAGAATATATTCACCCAAAATAAATCAAAACGTATAAGCTGTATAAACTGCTACAGCTTTCAGATGAGACTACCCTGGCATGTCAGATACTTTTGTAAAAAGTTCCACTGCAATCTATGAGTAGAATTCATATAATTTCTCTATCATCTTTTATGTGGATTAAAGAAAAAAACATAGCTAGACTGGTCAGTCTAGCTTGCCTAATGCAGTCCATGCAAGCAGTGCATCCTTCATCATGAGAATCAAATCTTAATATAGAAAGGTTATGGAGAGCTAAAATATATCTCTCATAAATCAAAGGTTAGGTCAGAAATATACTTGAGGGGCCAACAGAGCAATGGCTCCCTATGTCTAAAGGATTGGTTTTCAGAAACTGAAACTGGAGCATATGTTTGACATTTTATTTGAAAGATACACTAGGATCAATTTATTACCCAAACCAATAACTGGTATGAACTGTTGCCACATGGATATTGAAAAGATTATTTAAACTTTATTGTATCTTCATTTTTGAAAAGTTCCAATAGAAGTACTTTCCACATGTTGAGTGAACAAATTTAGCCATGGACATACTTAATTCAGTTTAGGAGGGCAGTGGAGTGTTGGTAAAATGGGGCACATTATAATAATGACTGTCTCAAACACAGATCCATTGTTGACCCAAATACAATTTGAGTGGTTGCTTTTGCTATTAAAGGAGATTTCAAAGGTCTTACTCTCCCTTCAGTAATATCAGGACTATTCCAAATAGACAGGCTCTCTAATGAAAACTGACATCAGTTTAGGTCTGAATTTCTACTCACTTTGGAAGTGCCTAAAGCCCTTTTCCTATGCAGTTTTCATTTGCTTTGCAGACTGGTTCTTGCTATGTAGTAGCACATGCATATAAAAATTAACTGCTCTGAAAAGATCACAGATTGTTATATGAAAGTTACCATTGACATATGAAGGCACTGACAGCGAGTGCAAAGTTCATAAAGCTGGCTCAATGAGGCTGTTTTGTTCCTCATTAGAAACCACTCTGGTGATGGGATATATCTTGAAAGAGCATCAAATAGCAAAACTTATTTCATGGTGCTAAATGTTGTGGTTGGTTCTGTATTTTCGGGAAAAGCCACAAACTACGTAACTCATTAGAAAATAAATGGTGACATTTTCACAACTACAACCCCATGAAGAAAATTTATAAAAATGAATGCGCTTTAAATGTATGCCTTCATAAATCATGGTTTGAAAGTTACATTTTATTCCCGCTGCAGGCTCTGCCTATGAGCTCACATGCTACTTCACCAATTGGGCCCAGTACAGGCCTGGCCTGGGGAAGTTTAAGCCTGACAACATCGATCCATGCCTGTGTACTCACCTGATCTATGCCTTCGCTGGAATGTCCAACAACCAAATCACAACCATTGAGTGGAATGATGTGACTCTCTACAACTCCTTCCAGAACCTCAAGAACCAGTGAGTCCTCTTTTTTTTCGTACATAGAATTACCTTTCTGTGATTACTACGCAGCACACACGGCATGCATCACACCAAATCAAACAAGCACAGCCAAATTCAAATGACAACAGCAGAATAATTCAATCAATTTTATTCTGTGGCTTGATAATGACATGCCTCCCAACATCTATCAGATGCTACTATGTTAATGCATTCTTTGCAGAGCCCTTTCTTAACAAAGTTGAGAATTTACTTTCTCAAGCATGAGAATTGCTCCCCACTGTCCAGAGCCAAAGTCCACTGTTAGAGACCCTTTTCTACTTTTCATGCTAACAGTGCATATGTTTAACACACCCCATAACCATTCTATGGTCCACTCCAGTCAGCCTAGAGGTACGGGGTTCAATAAAGTACAAACTGATTACCGCTATATTAATTGTCACCTCTTCCAGCAACTACCACTGCAATATCCACAATGCCCACACTAACATAGCTTAAACTATACCAAGCTACTTATATAATTTCCAGTCTTCTGCAAGCTGAACTACTGCAATATCCCCATTCAACCTCCCATACTACTGGACTACTAGGAAAACTTCTGAGCTTCTAAGCCATGGCCTATTTACCTAACAGGAGCTAACACACTTCCACTATAGCTAGCAGATAGCCCAGAGCATAGTATAAATGCCTAGCAAGCACAAGCACCTTGATAACATATATACAATGCCTTTCTTTGTCCTGAGGAGCCCTCTGTTGACTCCAAAATTAACCACTGTTGATATTTATTACACATAGTTTAACATGAATAAATCCTATAGGTGTATTGTTTTAAGTGTGGTGAACATCTTCTAATGTCATACGACCCTCTTGCTGAAAACACTGTCTTTCGTTCTCACTTTTCAGTGCAAGCTCTAACGTGCCATTAGCTGGAACCTCTGTATATAATAACTGTGTGCAGCAATTCACAAAAAAACATAAGTTGTAATATTAAAGCATCTGGAAAGTCCTGTACAGTCTTGTAAACGTTCTAGTGATAAAAAAACATTGAACACTGACAATCAGTGTCACGCATTCACACATTTTAAAACATGTGCAAAGTGTAATAAAAAAACTGGATGTATGATTAAAGGGTGAGCACTGATATACACATAAACAAGCCATTATATAACAGTTTTTGAAGTGGGGGGGAGATCTGAGCTCACATTTTATTGCAGGATGACAAATGTTTATGAAATATAGGAAGAAATGCATTTAATAATGTACAGCATCAGCACATGCTGAATGAAATTCACACGTTGCTAGGAGCCATAAAGTCTTGATTGGCTGCTCTCTTTTCTAGGAACGGCAATCTGAAAACTCTGCTGGCAATCGGTGGCTGGAACTTTGGCACAGCCCCGTGAGTATTTTAAATGGAGTTGAATTCTAAGACTTTGTGCAGAACCATCCTTCAGGTGTTGACGCTTCTATTCCTATTGCCTGTTTCGTCTTCAGATTCACTGCCATGGTCTCCACCCCACAGAACCGTCAGACTTTCATTACCTCAGTCATCAAATTTCTACGACAGTATGAGTTTGATGGGCTGGACTTTGACTGGGAGTACCCAGGGTCCAGAGGAAGTCCCCCTCAAGACAAACAACTCTTTACCACACTGGTCCAGGTAACATGGAGTGTAAATGGTGGAGGGGATGTACTATGCGACAAGGGGAGCAGATAATATGTACATAAAAGGTACAGAGCCCAGGTTATTTTCTAGGAAATTCAAAACCTTAGCACCCATTTACTCTTGCAGTTGCAGTCTAACAAAAAGTAACTGCTTACTGCAATGGTGATTCCTACTGGCTAGCAGATCAGGCAGTTATACACACTGAGGCTCTCATTATGAGTGTGGTGGTCTTAAGACCGCTCCACTCACGATGGCAGTCGGAACGCAACCAAAGTGGTGGCCGACCTCCACATCACGATCACGGCGAAAGCACCATAATCGGACCGCCGGCACCTCCACTTTTAGGCCGGCCGATGGCCTGGTAGTGCCTGGGGTCTTAATCCACCAGGCCAGCACTGCTAGCAGCACTTCCCAGGGGATTAGAACCCCCATGATCACCAGCTTTTGCATTGTGGTTCCACTGCCATGCAAAGGCTGGCGGACATGGTGTGCTACATGCACTTGGCATGGGCAGTGCAGGGGCCCCCCTGGACAGCCGTGTTGTACTTTTCACAGCCTGAAATACTGGCAGTGAAAAGTACGATGGGTGCTGTCACCCCCGACACACGGCAACATTGCTGCCAACTCGATTACAAGCCAGCATCAATGTTGTGATGAGTTTCAGGCTGGGAGAGCGGGTGGAAATGCTGTTTGGGCCTGCTGGCCCAGCAGGAAACTCACAATAGAGCCAGTGATGGAAAACCGGAGGGGCGGTCTTCTGGCCCAAAGAATTTGGCGGGCAGTCTCTGCTGCCCTCCAAACTCATAATGAGGCCCTGAACGATGAACTGAGTAAGACTTGATAATAAACTAGAGGACAAACGTCATAGCATTTTGGCAATCTGACTAACTTATTATTGCATGGCAATAAAGTAGTGGGCTTCCTTTGAAACACTTTAGACACCGGTACATAACATGCTGGGCATCTAGGTGCCAAAAATAAAAAATAAACAACTAAATAAATAAAATGGTAATGCTTGGTCAAACAAGCAAGTTATTGCCATTAAATACACAGGAAGACATTTTTTAATTGTAGCTATAACACGCACAAATATAACACTTTTAACTTGGAAGTCAAAGTACATCACAATCATAAGACTGATAATCAAAAAAATACTGTTGGTAGTATATACACAAAACTGATTTAAAAAAAAGGAATTAAAGGAATAAAATTCGAGGAGATTTAGTCTAACGGCATAGAAGTATAAGATTAGAAAATATTTCAAAAGACTTTGTCAAGAGAGAATTCACTGATGCACACCTAATAAAATTCTACAGTTTAGCCACTGAGATCCTCTCATTAGACAATATTATGTAATTTTACAGTAGATAGTGTTGGAACAGGCAAGTGTGGCAGTGGATCTGTGGCAAAGCAGACCTCTGCTGGGGGCTGGGAACGAAGAGCCAAGTTCGACAAGAAGCTGTCCAATGTCCATTTATCCTACTAGATTTCCTACAATAACTCTTCAGATATCACTACAAAGTTCTGAATGGGAGCCTAAGACTATAAATAAATATGCAGCTGACTTGCAGCAGCCTGCTACGACTGGTTGAATGTACCACTGTGAGAAAACAGGGCTGATTGCAGAGGCCCCATAACTTTTTGCCCCCATTTTCCTCTTTTTGCTGGTGTTTTCCTGACTTTGATGGTGCCCTGGGTACTGCTAACCAGTCCCAGGGCCTGTGCTCTGTGTAAAATCAATATGCAAATTAGGCTAATTATAATTGGCTAAGTTAACCTACCTATAAGTCCCTAGTATATGGTAGGGCATGTAGGTTTAGGGACCACAGCATAGGTGGTGCACACCTAGGTGCACTGCTGAGGTGCCCAGTGTCATTTTAAAGGCAGGCCTGCTTTGCTGGCTGCTTTTAAATTAAAGTTATATGCAAATTCGACTTTGGAATTAAAGGTACTTCCAAAGTCTTAAACTACCTTATTTTTACATATAAGTCACCCCTAAGGTGTGCCCTATGTGCCCCTAGGGCAGGGTACCATGTAACTATAAGCAGGGACTTTATAACAATAGATTTATAAGCCCTGGTGAGGTAAAAACAGCCAAATTCGTTTTTCCCTCATTGAAGTAAATGGCCTTCATAGGCTAGAATGGGCAGACTTTATTTTAAATTTTAAAGTCTCCTTAAATGTTACATACCAAGAATTTGGTATCAAATTGATTGTTGTAATAAATCCCACAACTTCCAGTTGTGGGATTTAATATAACTTGTCCAGGTAAAAAGTTTAGACTTTACCTAAAAAGTTGCCAATTTCAGCTCTGCATTGTTTTTGCTGCTGTGCTCTGATTGGCCAGCCTGCAGCAGCTTCTGCCAGGCTGCCTTGATGAGGTGTGAAGTGGCCTGGCTTCACACAAAGGAATGTGCTTGGGGGAGAGAATCTCCCCTCAGCAGATGGTGAGGCACGAAGGGGGAGGGCTGCCAAACTAGTCTTCAAAGGCAGAGAAGGACATTTGGAGCACCCAGCAACACCCCCACATCCTGCAACCCCAGACAATTAGGTGCCCCCTTGATTAGATTAGGAGAGGGCAGGAGAGGGGTGTGTTTATGATTTTTAGCCACACCAGTGGGTGGGCTCAGCCAGATGTAACCTCCAAAAATCAGATTCATCCATGTTGGATTTTTAGAGACTGTTGCCTTCTGGGATGGATTTTTGCCACACTTCCCAGGAAGTGGTCATCACAGGGGGACGACCCTGTCCCTGATTGGAGAACCAGGGCCCCCCAGCTTTTCACCCAGGAGCAAGGATAAAACTGGCAGACCTGCCCCCACACCTCAGATCCCCACTAAATTTCAAGAAGAAAGAACTTAAGGAGAAGAAGGACTGCCCTGCTGGACCCCTGGCCTGCACCTGGAACCTGCACTCAGAAGGACTGCACCAGCTGCACACTTGGGCTTCACCACAAGAAGGACTTTGCCTGGCTTCAACTGGTTCAAGGAGGGACTCCCTGTTTGCTACAGGTGAAAAATTGCTAACCAGAGTCCCCTGCACCAACTCCTGAAGAAAGCGACCAGCTGACCACTGTCCAGTGGCCAAAAAGGAGTTTGCGCCAGGTGCATTCTGGGAGTTGAAGTCCGCACCCCCCAAGGACCATCACAGAACTTCTGGACCCTTGGGGTGAGCTGTGGACCCCAAAAGAACCTTAAAAGAACATCTGGGTGAAGCCCCAGAAGTTTGGAGAAGATTTGACAAATTTTGTAAAAAAACTCCAGAGAGGGACCGACCCGCCGCGGAAATTCTAGCCGGCTTGCCTCAACCGCGACCCGGCCTGACTTCGTGGTTCGTCCCGGTAAAGAAAAACATCCAAAAAAGAGACTAAGTCCGAAGGTAAAAAGTTGACCGGGACCTTCCAGCCATCGTATCCGAGAAGGGCTCCATGGACGTCGGATCAAGATCCAGGTTTACCCCGGTCGAAGGATTTTCATCTCGAAAAAACGACTAAGTCCGAAGGTAAAAGTCTCCACTGAGGAAACCCACATCGCGTATCCGGACAAGGGCTCCAGGAGGTCGGATTCAACTGGCAGGTTCGTCCCGGTGAAGAAAAACTTCAAAATAAAGACTAAGTCAGAAGGTAACTTTTTAACCGAGGCCTCCCGCGACCTGTAGCCGAGCAGGGCTCCATCGCGGTCGGCCTGAAAGTTTGACTTTGCCCCGGTCGAGGTGCAACCAGATGACCCGATTGGCGCTTTTTGTTTCTAAGCGCTAGAAAAGTAATAATTCTTTAAAAATTCATATCTCCGGTTCCCCTGAACCGATTTTAATCGTTTTTGTGTCATTTTAAAGATAAAAATATAAACTATTTTTATAAATTGGTTTTGGATTTTTACACTGTTTCCTGTGTTTTATTTAATTACTGTTTTGTGATATTTGAATGCTTTACACTTTGTCTCCTAAGTTAAGCCTTGACGCTCGTTGCCAAGCTACCAAGGGTTGAGCTGGGATTAATTTACTGAGACCTAACTGTACCTAGGTGGAGGTTAGTGGCTTGTTGCTAGGTGTAGGTACCTACCTGCCCTACCAATAACCCATTTTCCAACATAATTGGAAGCAGCGACGGGATCCTGTACTTGTGTTCAATATCACGTTACAGTTTTAGGTAAAACAAATTAAAAATCCTTTAAATTGTCCTAGTGCAAAAATTGTTTTTAATTTGGATTAATTTCAATTATTGAATTTTTGTAATTTTTCTAAATTCTTGTTTCCAATTTTTGCAAAAAGTTTTTGTTGACACAAAACTAGGGAACCATGGAGCTTGATCTGGCTAGCCTACCCACACTGACAGTAGTCCAGCTTAGGGGGTTGTGTATTGAAAGAGGGTTGCCTGCAACCACTGATCTCAGGAAGCAAATCCTGATCACATCCCTGACAGCATGGGCTGAGGCCCAAGAGGTAGAGTCAGAAGAAGCTCCAGAGGAGGGAGAAAGAAGGGAGGATGCAAGCTCTAACCACTCAGGGGAGGGAAGGCATCTGACCCTAAGTGAGGACGAGGAAGAACGGTCCTCAGTAAATACAGTCACTAGGGGCAGATCCAAAGCTAGTGGTGGGAAGGGGGTCCTTTCAGGAGGAGAGAACCCATCCATCAGAGAAAGAGAGCTGGAGGCCCAGCTAGCATACATAGCTTTGGAAGCAGAGAAGCTGGCCCTAGAAAAGAAAAAGTGGGCATACAAAGAGAAAAGAGATGGAAGCAGCGATAAAGAAGCTGAGGTGTCCATGGGTGGGGGAGTTTGCCCCAGGTTACCCAAGGGGGTAGTTCCTGCTTATGTAGAGGGGGATGACATAGATAAGTGGCTGGGGGCCTTTGAGAGGGCACTCCAAATGAGAAGGGTTAGGCCTCAATACTGGGGTTCCCTTTTGTGGGAGTTGGTCCCCAACTCAGGGAGGGATAGGCTTCTGACCTTAAGGGGGGAGGAGGCAGATTCATACCCTAGTATGAAGAGGTGCTTAGCCAAGAAGTTTGGTCTGACCCCAGAGCAATATAGAATGAAGTTCAGGGACACCCAGAAGGTCAGTACCCAGTCTTGGGTTGACTTTGTGGACATTTCACTAAAGGCACTAGAGGGCTGGATTATTGGTAACAAAGTAGATACTTATGAGGGGTTATACAATCTGATCATGAGAGAGCACATCTTGACCAATTGTACCCAAGAAAGGTTACGCCAGCATCTAGTGGACTCTAAGCAGACCAACCCTAGAGAGCTAGGGGAGGCAGCTGATGAGTGGTTGAGAACCAGGGTGGTTGTCAAGTCCCAGGGGGGAGACTCCAAGAAGGGGGGGACAGGTCCCCAAAAACCTAAGGAGGGAGGTGGTAAGCCCACCACAGAGACTCCCTCTGTACCCCAGAACCCTAAGAAGGAGGAGAGTAAATCCCATTCCCACTCTGACAAACAGAGACAGGGAGACCCAGGGTTAAAAAAGCTCTTGGACAGTAGGGCTTGCTTTGACTGTCAGCAGACAGGTCACTTCAGAGGAGATGCAGCCTGTCCAAAGAAGGTGGTTAGCACTGGGCTGTCCAGTGTAGCCATAGAGGAGGATTCCTCAGATGATGAAGTCCTCCTAGCATTGAGCTGGGAGACAGGACCAGATGGTAAGCTGGTGATGCCTGAGGGTGGAAGTAGGCACTTCCACCCCATTCAGGTGAATGGGATCCCTACCACTGGCCTGAGAGACACCTGTGCCAGTCACACTATAGTGAGTGACCGGTTAGTGACCCCAGACATGTATGTCCCAGGAAAGACAAAGAAAGTCAGGATAGCCACAGGGGAGGTCACCTCCAAACCTGTAGCCATAGTGCCCCTAGAGAGGGAGGGTATCCTTGACTGGATTAGGGTGGTAGTCAGTGCTGACCTTCCCCTAGATTGTATCCTGGGCAATGACCTCCCAGAGGTGAGTCTGGTCACAGATGGGGTGGTCGCCCAGGGCGCCCCCCCAACCCAAAGTCCTGGGGAGACAGTCCCTACAGTTAGGAGACAGGGGTCCCCAAGAAAAGGAAAGAAGAAAAGGAAGGGTAGGCCACTCTTAAAGAGAGTTCCAGGGAGCCAAGGGCCTTCTGCCCCAGTAGGGGGGGAGCCCAGAGTTGGCACTGGTGAGGCCTCACCTGACCCCAAGTAAGTCCTGAGTAGTCAGGCAGCTGTCCAGATGCAAGGTGTTGCCCCTGCACTGACAGAAGGGAGAGTGGAAGGAGGGTGTCTGCCACAGGAGGTGGTAGCCCCCCACTCTAGACAGCAAGAGGGGTGCCAGGACCCCAAAGTTGCCCCTAAAGCAGCTCAGCCACCTGTCAGTGGAGAGCTTAGGGTGTGGTTCTGGGTACTGACAGCTGTCAGTAGCCTCTGCTGGGTGCTAGCCTTCCTGGCAGCAATGTACTTGGCCTGGGAGGCAGACCCCAGGGCCAATAGCAAAGTAGGCCCCCTGACCCTATTGGTCATGGTGGGGTTGCTCAAGTGTTGGGTGACCTCTTTGGGTAAGCTAGGTGTTGCCCTAGCAAAGTTTGGAGTAGGGGAGGTGGGCACCTCACTACCCAAGTTGGCAGAGAGAAAGGAGGAAGACCCCCCTAGAGGAAAGTTTCAGTTTGAGTTGGGTCCTTTTACTGTTGGGATGGCTTCACTACCCATAGGGAGTGACCCTGACAGGAGGATATAAGGCAGAGTATGCCCTGCAAAAGGACAGCCAGTTTTCTTCATTGTCTTCCTCGCCTAACAAGCCAGGAAGACTCTCCCAGGGTTGGGCTGAGTCTCCTGGGCGTGTGGGCTGGGGGGGGGTTGTGTGAGAAAACAGGGCTGATTGCAGAGGCCCCATAACTTTTTGCCCCCATTTTCCTCTTTTTGCTGGTGTTTTCCTGACTTTGATGGTGCCCTGGGTACTGCTAACCAGTCCCAGGGCCTGTGCTCTGTGTAAAATCAATATGCAAATTAGGCTAATTATAATTGGCTAAGTTAACCTACCTATAAGTCCCTAGTATATGGTAGGGCATGTAGGTTTAGGGACCACAGCATAGGTGGTGCACACCTAGGTGTACTGCTGAGGTGCCCAGTGTCATTTTAAAGGCAGGCCTGCTTTGCTGGCTGCTTTTAAATTAAAGTTATATGCAAATCCGACTTTGGAATTAAAGGTACTTCCAAAGTCTTAAACTACCTTATTTTTACATATAAGTCACCCCTAAGGTGTGCCCTATGTGCCCCTAGGGCTGGGTGCCATGTAACTATAAGCAGGGACTTTATAAAAATAGATTTATAAGCCCTGGTGAGGTAAAAACAGCCAAATTCGTTTTTCCCTCATTGAAGTAAATGGCCTTCATAGGCTAGAATGGGCAGACTTTATTTTAAATTTTAAAGTCTCCTTAAATGTTACATACCAAGAATTTGGTATCAAATTGATTGTTGTAATAAATCCCACAACTTCCAGTTGTTGGATTTAATATAACTTGTCCAGGTAAAAAGTTTAGACTTTACCTAAAAAGTTGCCAATTTCAGCTCTGCATTGTTTTTGCTGCTGTGCTCTGATTGGCCAGCCTGCAGCAGCTTCTGCCAGGCTGCCTTGATGAGGTGTGAAGTGGCCTGGCTTCACACAAAGGAATGTGCTTGGGGGAGAGAATCTCCCCTCAGCAGATGGTGAGGCAGGAAGGGGGAGGGCTGCCAAACTGGTCTTCAAAGGCAGAGAAGGACATTTGGAGCACCCAGCAACACCCCCACATCCTGCAACCCCAGACAATTAGGTGCCCCCTTGATTAGATTAGGAGAGGGCAGGAGAGGGGTGTGTTTATGATTTTTAGCCACACCAGTGGGTGGGCCCAGCCAGATGTAACCTCCAAAAATCAGATTCATCCATGTTGGATTTTTAGAGACTGTTGCCTTCTGGGATGGATTTTTGCCACACTTCCCAGGAAGTGGTCATCACAGGGGGACGACCCTGTCCCTGATTGGAGAACCAGGGCCCCCCTGCTTTTCACCCAGGAGCAAGGATAAAACTGGCAGACCTGCCACCACACCTCAGATCCCCACCAAATTTCAAGAAGAAAGAACTTAAGGATAAGAAGGATTGCCCTGCTGGACCCCTGGCCTGCACCTGGAACCTGCACTCAGAAGGACTGCACCAGCTGCACACTTGGGCTTCACCACAAGAAGGACTTTGCCTGGCTTCAACTGGTTCAAGGAGGGACTCCCTGTTTGCTACAGGTGAAAAATTGCTAACCAGAGTCCCCTGCACCAACTCCTGAAGAAAGCGACCAGCTGACCACTGTCCAGTGGCCAAAAAGGAGTTTTTGCCAGGTGCATTCTGGGAGTTGAAGTCCGCACCCCCCAAGGACCATCACAGAACTTCTGGACCCTTGGGGTGAGCTGTGGACCCCAAAAGAACCTTATAAGAACATCTGGGTGAAGCCCCAGAAGTTTGGAGAAGATTTGACAAATTTTGTAAAAAAGCTCCAGAGAGGGACCGACCCGCCGTGGAAATTCTAGCCAGCTTGCCTCAACCGCGACCCGGCCTGACTTCGTGGTTCGTCCCGGTAAAGAAAAACATCCAAAAAAGAGACTAAGTCCGAAGGTAAAAAGTTGACCGGGACCTCCCAGCCATCGTATCCGAGAAGGGCTCCATGGACGTCGGATCAAGATCCAGGTTTACCCCGGTCGAAGGATTTTCATCTCGAAAAAACGACTAAGTCCGAAGGTAAAAGTCTCCACCGAGGAAACCCACATCGCGTATCCGGACAAGGGCTCCAGGAGGTCGGATTCAACTGGCAGGTTCGTCCCGGTGAAGAAAAACTTCAAAATAAAGACTAAGTCAGGAGGTAACTTTTTAACTGAGGCCTCCCGCGACCTGTAGCCGAGCAGGGCTCCATCGCGGTCGGCCTGAAAGTTTGACTTTGCCCCGGTCGAGGTGCAACCAGATGACCCGATTGGCGCTTTTTGTTTCTAATCGCTAGAAAAGTAATAATTCTTTAAAAATTCATATCTCCGGTTCCCCTGAACCGATTTTAATCGTTTTTGTGTCATTTTAAAGATAAAAATATAAACTATTTTTATAAATTGGTTTTGGATTTTTAAACTGTTTCCTTTGTTTTATTTAATTACTGTTTTGTGATATTTTAATGCTTTACACTTTGTCTCCTAAGTTAAGCCTTGACGCTCGTTGCCAAGCTACCAAGGGTTGAGCTGGGATTAATTTACTGAGACCTAACTGTACCTAGGTGGAGGTTAGTGGCTTGTTGCTAGGTGTAGGTACCTACCTGCCCTACCAATAACCCATTTTCCAACAACCACATTTTGCTTCACCTTAACTCTTATAAGCTACACTACACCAAGCACCAGATACAAATAAAATGGTCACAGGTAATCTGACACAAACATCAACAAACTAATCCTCAATCTGTATGAACCCCAGAGTACCAGATCATCATGTCCATGACATAAATATGCTATACAAATATGAATAACTCAAGAGCAATATCACTAGAGTCAACTCAGTTTCCAGACTTAAAAAAATGCAAGTGTGCAAACTAGAAAGAGGAGGCTTTAATGTGCAGTAAGACATTGTAGTTAAATGTCCTGTGTTTGATTCATACAGAGCCTAATAATGCTGGCTAGTGGTCTTAATTTCTGTAGATGAGGTTAAGTGAGAGACTGAAAGTAAAGTGATATAGCCAGCATTAAATAATACATTAAAGAGGTTAAATTGGAACTAGAACTCAGGTTTCCATAGTCTACACGTAACTAAAGTTGGTTTCTCCCTCCTTGAAGACAATTTTTTTTTCGATGAAGCACAATGGGTTTAAAGGATGGATTAGTGTAAGGCCTACAATAATAGAACTGGATACAACAGATATTTCAAGTTAATAAAGTATCACTGTAGAACACCCTTTTTCGATTTGACCTTGCTTTACTTGTTAAAATAGTGTTTCTTCTGTTACTTTACAGGAAATGCTTGCAGCCTTCCAGCAGGAGGCCACTCAGACCAACAGGCCCCGTCTCATGGTGACTGCAGCAGTGGCTGGAGGGATCTCCAATATCCAGGCTGGGTACCAGATCCCTCAGCTCTCAGCGTAAGTACAACATCATCTGATAAAGCCTTGATTGAAAGACTGCTGCAGGCACTCGCCTATGGAAGTGATTTGCCAGAGAAAACTATTTGCTTATATAAGTAAGGTATTTAGCTATAGCTTCTATAGCAGATTAAAACATTGGAATGTTGAGAGCTCCACTGAAAGCAACGTAGCTGCTGAAGGCTTATAATGGCTGGCATAAGCCTGAAGCAACAACATTCCAATGTTTGTTTTCATGGTTATCCCTTTTTAATTTAGAACATGCTACTCATAGTGAGTGGGATGTTCTAATAACCTTATAGCTCTTCTGCCTCTGCTATACTGTTTGTTAAAGGCCATCTCTCTCATTAACGGCTCTCACCTGTGGCTCAGGCCTACAACTCATGTTCAGGACCCTTAACAACCAGTATATCCATTGGCCATGAGCTATAAGTGTATAATACGACTCCATGAGGAAACTAAAAGTAATATCTGAAGAAACAATGGGTGCAGTCCAAAACGCTGTCTTTAGCTACCTCATTATTCACTTGTACAGCTTCATGAATGAGACATGAAATATGTTGTACTCACTATACAAACTTTGGCGAGATTTGAATGAAGTCCACAACAAACCAAGCCAGGAAACTATGACGAAACAAATAGACAAGTTGTAACAGACTCTATAACAAAGACATTCAATAGAAACACATTTACAATGGTAGTAACTTTACAATGACAGGCTATAAACATCCAGATACTTGACTAGTAAGACATACATTTCCATCTCCACTTATAGATTGAGCTTAACATCACCAATTACATCATTGGCAAAGTTATATACAAAAATGCTAAAGTTCTACAAAATATGCAAAGAAATGTATTGGCAATGTTGTCATCCTGTGCTAAGCTTAGTTGTAGAGAAACATATAGATTAAAAAGTTAAATGTAAAAAGGGATTCATTATAATTTATTTTAATAGCAAATTTGTAGCATGTGGTGAGTTTCCCTGGCAAATACATTTCACTTCTTGCCTCCTGATGTCAAGTTTATTTCCTCTAATGACAATCTAAAGACAAAGATAGGCCATATTTGAACCTCTTTATTTGTCATTGGTTCAAATGGGAATTTTATGTAAAGCATATTTGCTCAAATGCTCACAGACTAAACAAAGAAAAATAGTTTGACTGAGCAAAATATCAAGAATTAAAACACTTTGTCCGCAACACAGTTCTTTTAATAATTTAGAAAATGTCAATTGCTTAAAATGTTAATGTGCATTTTCTGGCAGGGCTCTTGACTATATCCATGTGATGACATATGATTTGCATGGATCCTGGGAGGGATACACTGGAGAAAACAGCCCCCTGTACACCAACCCTGCGGCCACTGGAGCAAATGCCTATTTGAATGTTGTAAGTATAGCTACAGACCACATGATGTGCTGGGGAAGCCCCAGCCCAACTCATGTTCAATTTGTCTTTGTTTTCAGTTGAATTTCCAGTGACAGCTAACCACAGAGAAGGTATGAACTGGCTGAAATGTCACATAAGAGTCTCTGACATGAACACAAGCATTCTCTTTGTAGGATTACGTCATGAACTACTGGTTGAGCAATGGTGCCCCAGCTTCAAAACTTATTGTTGGAGTCCCAACCTATGGACACACCTTCATGCTGAGCAACCCGTCCAACAATGGAATTGGAGCCCCAACCTCTGGAAATGGACCTGCAGGGCCTTACACCAGACAAGCTGGTTTCTTGGCCTACTATGAGGTATGTGAGTCAAAGGACACTAATAAACAATCACCAACATTGACAGATTTTTTTAGTGGGCTTTGATATGCTGAGCACCTACACCATCGGGATGTACAAATGTAGTTTTGAGCATTATGCAAGAAGATGCAAACAGACAGATTTACACAGAACACTCCTGTGACGATTCAAATGTATAACATTACTTTTTAGAAAAATAAGTAATTATCTCATCATCTTACCAACATAAATCAACAGGTTGACAGAAACATGTTAATTCACAAATTCACTCTGGTTCATATGACTTGTTCCAATAATTAATTCTAAAATAAAAACAGTGCAGAGTAGTCCAGCTTGCTTTACTCTATATCATAGTTGTATGTCAACAGTCAAACTTCACATTACTTATTGCGATTCTAAACTTCTCTGTAACATCATCATTATATAAACGTCAGCTCTTATTTCTGTAAACTCCGTATGGTGGCACTTAATTGAGCTGATCTATAAAATAGCACTACCCACTAGGTTTAGGTATGTCAAATATAAATACACCCCAATACAAATAAAAGATAACTTTATCTGGACACTGACATAATATAGAGGACAGGGGTACGGTGTTGTTACAAAGTGTACCTTTCCATCTGTCCGCTGCCTAGGATTTGGATTATGAGACTTGACACTGTCATTTTAGAGTGTGGACACACATTGCTGTAAGGTTATTGTGGTAGAGAAAGATGTGGTTGCAGAATGCTGTGTTCCATTAAAATGCATTTGTGTTGAGAAGCATTTCCTCATATATTAGTGATATTTACTTTCAAACAAACTTTATGCAATCTTAAATCATTACAGATCTGCACCTTCCTGAAGAATGGAGCTACTGAGAACTGGTCATCTGCTGAAGAGGTTCCCTACGCATACCAGGGTAACGAGTGGTTTGGATACGACAATGTGAAGAGTGTTACTCTCAAGGTACGGTATGAAGATTGACCCTATACCTTGCTAAAACCAATAACATTGTAGGTTTCCACAACTCTATGGCGGTAATAGGATAAGAGTATATTCCATTTACTATTTATAGGCTCAGTGGCTGATGAAGAACAACCTGGCCGGTGCCATGGTGTGGGCCATTGACCTGGATGACTTCACAGGCACATTCTGTAACCAGGGCAAGTTCCCCTTGATCACTGCGCTGAAGACTACTCTCGGAGTGCAAGCTTCAGGTGAGAGACATGAATACAGAATTTTTTTATATTTTAATATGACATCAGTGGGAAGTGCTTGTATCTTTGTTACCTCTATCTTAGATGTCAACTAATAAGCACACTGCTCACATGTGCCCACAGATGCTTCTGACAGTCAACCATTTCTGCATGCCTGAAATGGCCAAGCCTTAAACCTTAATCAATTTTGATATACAACACACCGTGTATGACCAGACCCTCTTCAGACCCTGTATACAATCTATGAACAAATCCACATATTTGGTAGAAAACACATAATTTAAGAAAACATGCTGCAAGCATACGTCTCTCCAGTTTCTGCTGCATGTTCAAGTTTATTGGTTCAGGAGTCCCCTTCTACTCATAATACTCTTCGTTGAGTGATGAAGATGGTCAGAGGATTTAAAGCGATTATCCAAGATGAAAGTCAATGTGGGGCATGGGTAAGCCCATCAAAACAGACACTTTGCTAATGGAACATACACTGAATTTCAAATGTGTCCTGAATAGCTGCCCAAATACTCCCTTCTTGCAGATGTTCGATTGCTGGTTAGAGATCTGTAACTTGTGATCACATTAACAAAGATGTCATCTCTAAAGAATTAATTTACTGTTGTCTTAGTCTCGGATAGTCACACTGAAGAAGTAATGTAATTATGTGAGAACCAATGTTTTCCTTTGATTTGCAGGCTGCACAGCTCCTGCTGTTCCTGTCGCCCCAGTCACAGCAGCTCCTGCCACAGCAGCGCCATCTGGTGGTGGCAGCAGTGGAGGCGGAAGCTCTGGAGGAAGTGGATTCTGTGCAGGAAAAGCCAGCGGTCTTTACCCAGTTGCTGGAAACAAAAACGCCTTCTGGCACTGTCTCAATGGAATCACCTATCAGCAACACTGCCAGACTGGCCTAGTGTATGACCCTAGCTGCTCATGCTGCAACTGGCCGTAAAAGACATCCACCATCCGAACAGAAACATGTTAATGAACAAATTCTCTGATACAAATAACTTGTTCCAACAATTCAAACTCTAAAATAAAAAACTGCAGCATAATCAAAGGCGTCTGAATTACTTTGGCTAGCATATCAGTGTAACACATTATTTTGAGTGTTTAGGTGCTACTTTTCGGGAAAAACTGATCATTTCACTATACTCAGTGATGTCATTAAAAAGTGCATTTATTTGTAATGGCAATGCTCTCAAAACAAACACTACCTTCAGCCCACATTCTTGTCTGCAGCTCACCTTTCTGCTTTTGAGCTGGTACCCCAACATAGGTCTTTCAGGTACCTGTACCAGTCAAATTCCTGGTATTTTTGCACAAGTAAGGAACAGTAACACATTTTTGTTGGCATTTTAGATACAGTTTAAGGATGCATACCCACCTCTCTAAGCAGCATGTCACTATGGGCTCTGTGAGAAACTGGGGCTGATTGCAGAGGCCCCATAGCTTTTTGCCCCCATTTTCCACTTTATGCTGGTGTTTTCCTGACTCTGATGGTGCCCTGGGTACTGCTAACCAGTCCCAGGGCCTGTGCTCTGTGTAAAATGGATATGCAAATTAGGCTAATTATAATTGGCTAAGTTAACCTACCTATAAGTCCCTAGTATATGGTAGGGCATGTAGGTTTAGGGGCCACAGCATAGGTGGTGCACACCTAGGTGCATTGCTGAGGTGCCCAGTGTCATTTTAAAAGCAAGCCTGCCTTGCTGGCTGCTTTTAAATTAAAGTTATATGCAAATTCGACTTTGGAATTAAAGGTACTTCCAAAGTCTTAAACTACCTTATTTTTACATATAAGTCACCCCTAAGGTGTGCCCTATGTGCCCCTAGGGCTGGGTGCCATGTAACTATAAGCAGGGACTTTATAAAAGTAGATTTATAAGCCCTGGTGAGGTAAAAACAGCCAAATTCGTTTTTCCCTCATTGAAGTAAATGGCCTTCATAGGCTAGAATGGGCAGACTTTATTTAAAATTTTAAAGTCTCCTTAAATGTTACATACCAAGAATTTGGTATCAAATTGATTGTTATAATAAATCCCACAACTTCCAGTTGTTGGATTTAATATAACTAGTGCAGGTAAAAAGTTTAGACTTTACCTAAAAAGTTGCCAATTTCAGCTCTGCAT
Organism: Pleurodeles waltl; assembly: GCF_031143425.1. Classification (NCBI taxonomy): domain Eukaryota; kingdom Metazoa; phylum Chordata; class Amphibia; order Caudata; family Salamandridae; genus Pleurodeles; species Pleurodeles waltl. Next base: position 425,696,730 of record NC_090445.1, on the reverse strand, counting down.
TGTTTTTGCTGCTGTGCTCTGATTGGCCAGCCTGCAGCAGCTTCTGCCAGGCTACTTTAATGAGGTGTGAAGTGGCCTGACTTCACACAAAGGAATGTGCTTGGGGGAGAGAATCTCCCCTCAGCAGATGGGGAAGCAGGAAGGGGGAGGGCTGCCAAACTGGTCTTCAAAGGCAGAGAAGGACATCTGGAGCACCCAGCAACACCCCCACATCCTGCAACCCCAGACAGCTAGGTGCCCCCTTGATTAGATTAGGAGAGGGCAGGAGAGGGGTGTGTTTATGATTTTTAGCCACACCAGTGGGAGGGCTCAGCCAGATCTCTCCTCTAAAAATCAGAATCATCCATTTTGGATTTTTAGAGACTATTGCCTTCTGGGATGGATTTTTGCCACACTTCCCAGGAAGTGGTCATCACAGGGGGACGACCCTGTCCCTGATTGGAGGACCAGGGCCCCCCTGCTTTTCACCCAGGAGCAAGGATAAAACTGGCAGACCTGCACCCACGCCTCAGATCCCCACCAAATTTCAAGAAGAAAGAACTACAAGGAGAAGAAGGACTGCCCTGCTGGACCCCTGGCCTGCACCTGGACCCTGCACTCAGAAAGACTGCACCAGCTGCACACTTGGGCTTCACCACAAGAAGGACTTTGCCTGGCTTCCACTGGTTCAAGGAGGGACTCCCTGTTTGCTACAGGTGAAAAATTGCTAACCAGAGTCCCCTGCACCAACTCCTGAAAAAGTGACCAGCTGACCACTGCCCAGTGGCCAAAAAGGAGTTTGCGCCAGGTGCACTCTGGGAGTTGAAGTCCGCACTTCCCAAGGACCATCACAGAACTTCTGGACCCTTGGGGTGAGCTGTGGACCCCAAAAGAACCTTAAAAGAACATCTGGGTGAAGCCCCAGAAGTTTGGAAAAGATTGGAGAAATTTTAGAAAAAAGCTCCATAAAGTGACCGACTCGACGCGGAAATTCTAGCCGGCTTGCCTCAACCGCGACCCGGCCTGACTTCGTGGTTCGTCCCGGTCAAGAAAAACATCCGAAAAAGAGACTAAGTCCGAACGTAAAAAGTTGACCGGGACCTTCCAGCCATCGTATCCGAGAAGGGCTCCACGGACGTCGGATCAAGATCCAGGTTTACCCCGGTCGAAGGATTTTCATCTCGAAAAAACGACTAAGTCCGAAGGTAGAAATCACCACCGAGGAAACCGACTTCGCGTATCCGGACAAGGGCTCCAGGAGGTCGGATCCAACTGGCAGGTTCGTCCCGGTGAAGAAAAACTTCAAAATAAAGACTAAGTCAGAAGGTAACTTTTTAACCGAGGCCTCCCGCGACCTGTAGCCGAGCAGGGCTCCATCGCGGTCGGCCTGAAAGTTTGACTTTGTCCCGGTCCTGGTGCAACCAGATGACCCGATTGGCGCTTTTTGTTTCTATGCGCTAGAAAATAATAATACTTTAAAAATTCATATCTCCGGTTCCCCTGAACCGATTTTAATCGTTTTTGTGTCATTTTAAAGATAAAAATATAAGCTATTTTTATAAATTGGTTTTGGATTTTTAAACTGTTTCCTGTGTTTTATTTAATTACTGTTTTGTGATATTTGAATGCTTTACACATTGTCTCCTAAGTTAAGCCTTGACGCTCGATGCTAAGCTACCAAGGGTAGAGCTGGGATTAATTTACTGAGACCTAACTGTACTTTTGTGGAGGTTTGTGGCTTGTTGCTAGGTGTAGGTACCTACCTGCCCTACCAATAACCCATTTTCCAACATAATTGGAAGCAGCGACGGGATCCTGTACTTGTGTTCAATATCACGTTACAGTTTTGGATAAAACAAATTAAAAATCCTTTAAAATTGTCCTAGTGCAAAAATTGTTTTTAATTTTTAATTTTAATTTTTTAAAAAAATTAATTTGGATTAATTTCAATTATTGAATTTTTGTAATTTTTCTAAATTCTTGTTTCCAATTTTTGCAAAAAGTTTTTGGTGACACAAAACTAGGGAACCATGGAGCTTGATCTGGCTAGCCTACCCACACTGACAGTAGTCCAGCTTAGGGGGTTGTGTATTGAAAGAGGGTTGCCTGCAACCACTGATCTCAGGAAGCAAATCCTGATCACATCCCTGACAGCATGGGCTGAGGCCCAAGAGGTAGAGACAGAGGAAGCTCCAGTGGAGGAAGAAAAAGAGGAAGATGCTAACTCTAACCACTCAGGGGAGGGAAGGCATCAGACCCCAAGTGAGGAAGAGGAGGAACGGTCCTCACTGGATACAGTCACTAGGGGCAGACCCAAAGCTAGTGGTAGGAAGAGGGTCCTTTGAGGAGGAGAGAACCCATCCATCAGGGAGAGAGAGCTGGAAGCCCAGCTAGCCTACATAGCTTTGGAGGCAGATAAGCTTGCCCTAGAAAAAAAGAAGTGGGCAAGCAAAGAAAAAAAAGATGGAAGCAGCGATAAAGAAGCTGAGGTGTCCATGGGTGGGGGAGTTTGCCCCAGATTACCCAAGGGGGTGGTTCCTGCTTATGTAGAGGGGGATGACATAGATAAGTGGCTAGGGGCCTTTGAGAGGGCACTCCAAATGAGAAGGGTTAGGCCTCAATACTGGGGTTCCCTTTTGTGGGAGTTGGTCCCCAACTCAGGGAGGGATAGGCTTCTGACCTTAAGGGGGGAGGAGGCAGATTCATACCCTAGTATGAAAAGGTGCTTAGTCAAGAAGTTTGGTCTGACCCCAGAGCAATATAGAATGAAGTTCAGGGACACCCAGAAGGTCAGTACCCAGTCTTGGGTTGACTTTGTGGACACCTCACTAAAGGCACTAGAGGGCTGGATTATTGGCAACAAAGTAAATACTTATGAGGGGTTATACAATCTGATCATGAGAGAGCACATCTTGGCCAATTGTATCCAAGAAAGGTTACGCCAGCATCTAGTGGACTCTAAGCTGACCAACCCTAGAGAGCTAGGGGAGGCAGCTGATAAGTGGTTGAGAACCAGGGTGGTTGTCAAGTCCCAGGGGGGAGACTCCAAGAAGGGGGGGACAGGTCCCCAAAAACCTAAGGAGGGAGGTGGTAAGCCCACCACAGAGACTCCCTCTGTACCCCAGAACCCTAAGAAGGAGGAGAGTAAATCCCACTCCCAATCTGACATGCAGAGACAGGGAGACCCAGGGTTAAAAAAGCTCTTGGACAGTAGGGCTTGCTTTGACTGTCAGCAGACAGGTCACTTCAGAGGAGATGCAGCCTGTCCAAAGAAAGTGGTTAGCACTGGGCTGTCCAGTGTAGCCATAGAGGAGGATTCCTCAGATGATGAAGTCCTCCTAGCATTGTGCTGGGAGACAGGACCAGATGGTAAGCTGGTGATCCCTGAGGGTGGGAGTAGGCACTTCCACCACATTCAAGTGAATGGGATCCCTACCACTGGCCTGAGAGACACCTGTGCCAGTCACACTGTAGTGAGTGACCGGTTAGTGACCCCAGACATGTATGTCCCAGGAAAGACAAAGAAAGTCAGGATAGCCACAGGGGAGGTCACCTCCAAACCTGTAGCCATAGTGCCCCTAGAGAGGGAGGGTATCCTTGACTGGATTAGGGTGGTAGTCAGTGCTGACCTTCCCCTAGATTGTATCCTGGGCAATGACCTCCCAGAAGTGAGTCTGGTCACAGATGGGGTGGTCGCCCAGGGCGCCCCCCCAACCCAAAGTCCTGGGGAGTCAGTCCCTACAGTTAGGAGACAGGGGTCCCCAAGAAAAGGAAAGAAGAAAAGGAAGGGTAGGCCACTCTTAAAGAGAGTTCCAGGGAGCCAAAGGCCTTCTGCCCCAGTAGAGGGGGAGCCCAGAGTTGGCACTGGTGAGGCCTCACCTGACCCCAAGGAAGTCCTGAGTAGTCAGGCAGCTGTCCAGATGCAGGGTGTTGCCCCTGCACTGACAGAAGGGAGAGTGGAAGGAGGGTGTCTGCCACAGGAGGTGGTAGCCCCCCACTCAAGACAGCAAGAGGGGTGCCAGGACCCCAAAGATGCCCCTAAAGCAGCTCAGCCACCTGTCAGTGGAGAGCTTAGGGTGTGGTTCTGGGTACTGACAGCTGTCAGTAGCCTCTGCTGGGTGCTAGCCTTCCTGGCAGCACTGTACTTGGCCTGGGAGGCAGACCCCAGGGCCAATAGCAAAGTAGGCCCCCTGACCCTATTGGTCATGGTGGGGTTGCTCAAGTGTTGGGTGACCTCTTTGGGTAAGCTAGGTGTTGCCCTAGCAAAGTTTGGAGTAGGGGAGGTGGGCACCTCACTACCCAAGTTGGCAGAGAGAGAGGAGGAAGACCCCCCTAGAGGGAAGTTTCAGTTTGAGTTGGGTCCTTTTACTGTTGGGATGGCTTCACTACCCAGAGGGAGAGACCCTGACAGGAGGATGTAAGGCAGAGTAGGCCCTGCAAAGGAACAGCCAGTTTTCTTCACTGTCTTCCTCGCCTAACAAGCCAGGAAGACTCTCCCAGGGTTGGGCTGAGTCTCCTGGGCGTGTGGGCTGGGGGGGGGGTTGTGTGAGAAACTGGGGCTGATTGCAGAGGCCCCATAACTTTTTGCCCCCATTTTCCACTTTATGCTGGTGTTTTCCTGACTCTGATGGTGCCCTGGGTACTGCTAACCAGTCCCAGGGCCTGTGCTCTGTGTAAAATGGATATGCAAATTAGGCTAATTATAATTGGCTAAGTTAACCTACCTATAAGTCCCTAGTATATGGTAGGGCATGTAGGTTTAGGGGCCACAGCATAGGTGGTGCACACCTAGGTGCATTGCTGAGGTGCCCAGTGTCATTTTAAAAGCAAGCCTGCCTTGCTGGCTGCTTTTAAATTAAAGTTATATGCAAATTCGACTTTGGAATTAAAGGTACTTCCAAAGTCTTAAACTACCTTATTTTTACATATAAGTCACCCCTAAGGTGTGCCCTATGTGCCCCTAGGGCTGGGTGCCATGTAACTATAAGCAGGGACTTTATAAAAGTAGATTTATAAGCCCTGGTGAGGTAAAAACAGCCAAATTCGTTTTTCCCTCATTGAAGTAAATGGCCTTCATAGGCTAGAATGGGCAGACTTTATTTAAAATTTTAAAGTCTCCTTAAATGTTACATACCAAGAATTTGGTATCAAATTGATTGTTATAATAAATCCCACAACTTCCAGTTGTTGGATTTAATATAACTAGTGCAGGTAAAAAGTTTAGACTTTACCTAAAAAGTTGCCAATTTCAGCTCTGCATTGTTTTTGCTGCTGTGCTCTGATTGGCCAGCCTGCAGCAGCTTCTGCCAGGCTACTTTAATGAGGTGTGAAGTGGCCTGACTTCACACAAAGGAATGTGCTTGGGGGAGAGAATCTCCCCTCAGCAGATGGGGAAGCAGGAAGGGGGAGGGCTGCCAAACTGGTCTTCAAAGGCAGAGAAGGACATCTGGAGCACCCAGCAACACCCCCACATCCTGCAACCCCAGACAGCTAGGTGCCCCCTTGATTAGATTAGGAGAGGGCAGGAGAGGGGTGTGTTTATGATTTTTAGCCACACCAGTGGGAGGGCTCAGCCAGATCTCTCCTCTAAAAATCAGAATCATCCATTTTGGATTTTTAGAGACTATTGCCTTCTGGGATGGATTTTTGCCACACTTCCCAGGAAGTGGTCATCACAGGGGGACGACCCTGTCCCTGATTGGAGGACCAGGGCCCCCCTGCTTTTCACCCAGGAGCAAGGATAAAACTGGCAGACCTGCACCCACGCCTCAGATCCCCACCAAATTTCAAGAAGAAAGAACTACAAGGAGAAGAAGGACTGCCCTGCTGGACCCCTGGCCTGCACCTGGACCCTGCACTCAGAAAGACTGCACCAGCTGCACACTTGGGCTTCACCACAAGAAGGACTTTGCCTGGCTTCCACTGGTTCAAGGAGGGACTCCCTGTTTGCTACAGGTGAAAAATTGCTAACCAGAGTCCCCTGCACCAACTCCTGAAAAAGTGACCAGCTGACCACTGCCCAGTGGCCAAAAAGGAGTTTGCGCCAGGTGCACTCTGGGAGTTGAAGTCCGCACTTCCCAAGGACCATCACAGAACTTCTGGACCCTTGGGGTGAGCTGTGGACCCCAAAAGAACCTTAAAAGAACATCTGGGTGAAGCCCCAGAAGTTTGGAAAAGATTGGAGAAATTTTAGAAAAAAGCTCCATAAAGTGACCGACTCGACGCGGAAATTCTAGCCGGCTTGCCTCAACCGCGACCCGGCCTGACTTCGTGGTTCGTCCCGGTCAAGAAAAACATCCGAAAAAGAGACTAAGTCCGAACGTAAAAAGTTGACCGGGACCTTCCAGCCATCGTATCCGAGAAGGGCTCCACGGACGTCGGATCAAGATCCAGGTTTACCCCGGTCGAAGGATTTTCATCTCGAAAAAACGACTAAGTCCGAAGGTAGAAATCACCACCGAGGAAACCGACTTCGCGTATCCGGACAAGGGCTCCAGGAGGTCGGATCCAACTGGCAGGTTCGTCCCGGTGAAGAAAAACTTCAAAATAAAGACTAAGTCAGAAGGTAACTTTTTAACCGAGGCCTCCCGCGACCTGTAGCCGAGCAGGGCTCCATCGCGGTCAGCCTGAAAGTTTGACTTTGTCCCGGTCCTGGTGCAACCAGATGACCCGATTGGCGCTTTTTGTTTCTATGCGCTAGAAAATAATAATACTTTAAAAATTCATATCTCCGGTTCCCCTGAACCGATTTTAATCGTTTTTGTGTCATTTTAAAGATAAAAATATAAGCTATTTTTATAAATTGGTTTTGGATTTTTAAACTGTTTCCTGTGTTTTATTTAATTACTGTTTTGTGATATTTGAATGCTTTACACATTGTCTCCTAAGTTAAGCCTTGACGCTCGATGCTAAGCTACCAAGGGTAGAGCTGGGATTAATTTACTGAGACCTAACTGTACTTTTGTGGAGGTTTGTGGCTTGTTGCTAGGTGTAGGTACCTACCTGCCCTACCAATAACCCATTTTCCAACAGGCTCAAACAGCCTGGTCTCTAACGTAAATGGAAGCATGCATTACAGTTCACCATCATAACTATAAGTGACTCCAAATATCACTGTATACAACACAAATAAAACTCACAACTCCAAGTCTTCCTCTGCGCCTGTATACTCCTTGAAGACTGTCAGAGGACCAGAATAGCCCTTTTCAATTTGCCCACTGGTGGTTCGACACTAGCCTCATGCTAGGCAATGGGGACAACTCTACATACAGGGGTCCTCTAATTGAAAACCTTTCCAGTTTTCCCTCAGGCCATACTCACATATCAGATCTCCCTCTCCAGGCTGCCATCCATTCATCATAGGTGCTAAAGTTAAGACATCTGCTTTCATTAAGGCCATGAGAGCTTGGGAGGGAGCTCACAGGGTATCTCCATGCCTGAGGAAGGAATTAGTGCAGTAGGGATGAAGAGGAGTTGGAGAATAATCACAGCCTGTTGAGAAGGTCAGGCTGGGCTTGGATCCCAGAGAAAAAGGTAGCAGCAAATATTACAGTGCTGACAGAGGTGCCCCTGGTGTAAGGATGCCCAAAGGGGTGTATCTATTATGTTCCAGGGGATGCGATAACAAGTGGCTGGCCTCATATGAGCTCTCAAGATGAGGAAGATGGAGACGCAACACTGGGGAACACGTCTGTGGGAGGTAGTACCTTAGTTGGGCAGAGGTAGGCTACTCACACAAGAGGAAAAGGTAGCTGAATCCTACACCCACATGAAGCTAGCCCATGTTGAGCTTTTTGGACTAAGTCCTGAAGAGTATAGGCTGCAACTTAGATCTCCTCAGAAATGTTGCACACAAACATGGGTAGACTTAATTGACACCTCAGTTAAGGCAGTAGATGGGTGGATTAAAGGCAACAAGGTGGATACATTTGAAGGGCTCTACACTCTGTTGTTTAAGGAGCATATTTTAACACATTGTCATTCATCAAAGCTGCAGCAGCATCTTGTGGACTCTAAGCTGCTTAGCCACAGGGAACTCGGCAGGAAGAGTGGGTGAGAACCAGGGCCCTTAAAAAAGATCCTGGGTGGTGACCAGAAGAAAAGTGGTCAGGCTCCCTGTCCAGGAAGAGAAGGAGGAAAGTATAAAAAGAAAGATCACCCAAAGAGCACACAATATAGTCCGTGGAAGGTGGGGGAGTCCCTAGACACATCCCATTCACAGGGGAAGGGCTATCAGGGAAAGACATTTGACTACTTAAAGAAAGGGGTGTGCTTTGACTGTAATCAGCCAGGGCACAAAAGAGAGCATTCAATGTGTACCAAAAGGCACCCACTGGTGACCAGTTCAAAGGGCTGGCTAGTGTGGGGATTGGTTGGGAATTGGACCCTAGATATCCCAAAGGGTACACAGAGGCCATCTTAATGTCTCTGGGGGTGAAGAAAGGAGAACACTGAACCTTCGGCCCGCTGGCATTCTAGCATGGAAAAGTATAGGCAGTGGCCAATAATCAACAGGGTGGAGGTGAAGGCTCTGAGGGATACAGATGCCATTATAGCCATAGTAATGGGTAACAGGGTTTTCTTAAACCAGATCCTACCTGAAGAGGCGCACAAGATTGTAGAGCCGCAAATTCCTACCCTATGGCTGTGATTGAATTTGAATAGGAAGGGATTACTGGCCCAAAGAAGGTAGTTGTGTCCCTTGCTATCCCAGTAGAGTGTTTGCTGGGCAGTGACTTAGGGGTGGTCCCTCAATAGTACACGGAGTTCTGCCTTAACTTGGACAAAGATATCACCTTGGCAGGGATCTTGGGGCAGGTCAAGTCCTGGGAAAGGCTGATAAACCACTTCTTCTGGCCCCAGATATCCAAGCAGGACAAGGAGTAGTGTCACTCGTACGCGACCTGCCAAGCCAGTGGCAAGGCAGGAGGTAAACCAAAGGCTCCCCTTATATCACTATCGATGGTGGAGACATGCTTTGAGAGGGTGGTGGTAGACATTGTTGGACACCAAGACCTATTCATAGCTTCAGGGGACAGGTTCATCCTAGTGGAAGTGGACCAGGCCACTCAGTATCCTGAGGTCATTCCCCCTTGGGATAGTCACTGGCCCAGCAGAGGCTAGAGCCCTCCTTGGAATATTCACCAGGGTTGGGTTACATAAGGATATTAGTTCAGATAGGAGCACACATTTCATTTCCCCCTTTTCGACGTCTATGTGAGAAGAATGTAGTGTGAGATATAAGTTCACCACCCCACATCATACCCAAAGCAATGGTGTAGTTGGGAGATTCAACAAAATCACAAAAGGTATGATAGTGGATTTTCAGAAAAACATTAAGTAGGTCCACCCATAAATAAACTGATACAGAATCATATATTGGTTCTTTGAAATTTTAATTTGATTTGAAGTGAAAATTTCTATGTTTTCCAGTGTAGGTTATTCCAGATAATACGTGCTATTTTGAAGTCCACGTTCGTCAGCAGCCGACATGAGTTTTGGCCTTATGTGGCTCAACAGCCTGGGGCTTTCTCAAGGCTGCAAGGAAACAAGTATCATAGGTTGTGGTGAGTAATTGTGGTTTATCAATAAGCAAGTGTGTCCATGTGTGAAGTGAAAAATTTAAAAAGGCACCGTGACTTGCTGAAGTAGGACATTGTTTCTTGTCATTTAAGGCTGCATGCAAGTGTCCGGGTTTATTAATTCACCATTCCCAAGATTAAGGTGTTTATATATAATCACACAAAGTGAGAATATGTGATTAGGCTTGAGAAGAATATGTGATTAAGCTCGAGAAGTGATAGCACACCACCAAAGACCCCTCCAACACAATGGCTCAAACCGCAGCCCTCAACAACTGCCAAATGCGCATCAGGGGAGCCAAGACAGCAGCCATCAGTGCTTGCATCAACACTTGAAGGAACTCTTTAAAATAGTCAAGGAATTTTCCAACCCGATAGCCACACAGAACACCATCCACCCATCCCAACAACTCTGCAACACCCTCCTGAACCATTTCCACAGCACGATTGACACCATCTACAACAACTTCGACCCCAAACCCAAGACTCTCACCCTTGACAACCTCAATGCGCTGGAGAACACCAACCAAATTATCACCGTCAGGTCTCCACTCAGACCATAACAGACATCATGTCATCCATCCACTCTGGGGCACAAACCGACACCTGCCTCCATCCCCCATTTAGCCTCGGAGCCAACCCAGTCAGCACAGAACTCACCAGAATCCTCAGCACCTCCATCTCCACAGCTTCCTTCCCGGATAGATCCCTCTCATACAAGCCCTCTGCCAATCCCAGTGACCTAAACAATTACCACCCGATTTCCCTGCTCGCCTACCCAGCCATAGTTCTCAAGAAAGACATCAATCAACAGCTCACCGAATACCTGGAACACAACCACCTACTTAACGCCTCACAATCTCAATCAGGATTCCAGGCCAACCACAGCACGGAGACCACGCTGATTGTTGCTACAGACAACATCAGAACTCTAACAACAGAGAAAATGTGGCCCTGATCCTCCTCGACCTCTCTGTCGTGTTTGACACCGTCTCCCACAACACCCTCATTGACAGACTCCATAACATCTACATACAGCAAAACACCGTCAAGTGAATCACCTCTTTTCTGACAGGACGCAAACATAGCATCCAATTGCCGCCTTACACCTCCGCACCCAAGGACCTCATCTACGGCATACCCCAAAGATCATTGCTCAGCCCCACCCTATTCAACATCTACATGAACCCCCTCGTAGACATCATCAGGTCCCATGGACTCAACATAGTCTCCTACACAGACGACATGCAACAAATCGGCTCACTCACCGATGACCTCGCCAATGCCAAAACCAACTTGTGCAACACTATGACCAACGTAGCCAAATGGATGAGAGACATCTGCCTCAAACTCAACGTTGACAAAACAAAAGCACTGATCTTCGGGAAGAACACCTCAGTATGGGACCACAGCTGGTAACCAGTAGAACTTTCACTCCCTCACCGACAGACCATGCACAAAACCTGGGATTCATTCTCAACTGCCGGCTGACCATGAAATGACGAGTCAACGCTGTCGCCACCTCCTGCTTTCACGCCCTTGGCATGCTCCGCAGAATCTATTGATGGATCACAATCAACACCATGAAGACTGTCACACATGCCCTTGTCACCAGCCACCTTGACTACAGCACCCCCTCTATGCCGGAATCTCCACCCAACTTCTCAGAAGACTCACCACCATACAGAAAACTGCGGCCAAACTCATCCTGGGCCTTCCCAAATCCCACATCACCACCCACCTCAGAAACCTCCACTGGCTCCCCATCCAGAAGAGATGCCATTTCAAGATCACACATGAATAAAAAGCGCTACACGATAAAGGATCGTCCTACATCAACCATTGACTAAACTTTCACCTACCCTCAAGACACCTGTGCTCTGTCTTACTCACCCTCGCACACACACCGCGCAGCCGTCACAGTGTTGGCCGCCCCTGTTCCTACATCACTGCCAAGTCTTGGAACAACCTGCTCCTTAATCTCTGAACAGCATCCCTCCTGGCAGACTTCAGAAAGAAAGTCAAGACCTGGCTTTTTGACAGAGACATGGCACCCTCAGCGCCCCTTCTCCTGCATTGCTGCCAAGTCTTGAAACAACCTGTCCCTTCACCTCCGAATAGCATTTTCCCTGGCAGACTTCAGGAAGAAAGTCAAGACCTTGCTTTTTGACAGAGACATGACACCCTCAGTGCCCAGATACCCTTAGGGGTGACAGTGCTGCACTAAACAAATGCTGCTTGATTGATTAGGTTAGTTTAGGTGATCGTTGGTACTGGCATGCAACTATGTGTTTACGTTGGTGATTCAAGCAAATATATGAATATATATAGGCTAGATGCTAAAGAGATGTAAGGAAGGGAAAGTTTAGAAGAAAAAGGAAAATAAAAACCCTTACACCTATTGTGGCATCAGTATCATGCAGATGAAAGGAAGAGATTAAAGAGGTAGTAAGTTATGATACCTTTGTTCTCCGAAATTACATTATCCCATAGATAGTTCATGTAGCTTCTATTAATTCATAGTGTGGGTCAATGTAATTGAAAAAAAAAACAGTCAATAATCATATAATTTCCTTTTTGAAGTCATTTAGACAAAGGTAAATGAACATCAGAGAGTTCATATAGTACATATAATTGGGGAGACTTTGGTACTATTTTGGACCTTCATAAAGTGAGCGTAATAAACATCAGCGCATGTTATTCGCCCAGCGCATGCCATCTTCTAACCATCACTGAACAAGATATTCTACTATAACATTGTGATTGTATTTTTCTATATCAAGACACAGAAAAATACTTAATAGTGACTGTTAAAGTACCAAGACCATACAAAATTGTATCTGATGTATATAGCATGGTCAAGGAGGCTATGTCCTCTATCAAGGCATTAGCTTAAAATGTATAAGTTCACTAATCTCTCAGTCATCGTTGAACTGCTTAGCCATTGATGCAATGTCCTCAAGATGCGCAGTCACCCCTTTGCAATGAAGGCAATGCATCTTCACCCGGCGGTGTAGCCGGCAATGCAATGTCCTTGAGCTTTTGAGCAGTACCCACAGCGAAGCGTCTGCGTCAAAGGGAGATGCATAATTTCCAATCTGCACAACAATGGTGATGCGTGGATTCTGCTGCACAAGGAAACCCAATTCCAAGGACCCAGGACTGGATTGGCGCCACTTGGCAGGGAGGAGTCACCAATGGCAAGAGCACAGGTGCTGGTGTAAAGTTGCTGGAAGTCTTTGATGTCCCTGAGACTTCAGAACAGAAGGCAAGCAGACAAGCCCTTGGAGTCACTTTAGGCTCAAGCAGTGTAGGTCCAGGCAGACAGAGAGGGCAGCAGGCAATCAGCACAGCTGAAAATCAGTTCTTCCAGAGCAGCAGTTTGGCAGAGTAGCAATCCTTGTAGCAGCACAGCAGTCCTTCTTCCTGGCAGAGCATACACAGGTCCAGAAGTGGTAGGGCCAGAGGTCAAGTACTTAAACCCAGTTGTGCCTTTGAAGCGAGAATGGCTTCGAAGAAGTGTTTTTAAAGGGCACAGAGGTCCTTTCTTTCTGCATTGGTTTCAGACTCATTTCAGGGGGTTAAGAATTTCTTTGTGTGGGAGCAAGACACTCCCTATTCAGGCGTGTCTGCCCCTCCCTCCCATCCTGCCCAGGATGACCCATCAATATGCAGATGGCCACTTAATCACCCCTACCCTCCCTTTGTTTGAGGGTGTCTAGAAGGAATACTGGAAACCAAGTGTCACCCCACCCCAGACGTTTTTTGGAGACAGGATGAAAGCACACAGGGCTAAGAGCAGGAAAATGCCAACTTTCTAAAAGCTGCATTTTCAAAATTGTAATAATAAGTCCAACTTTACCAGTAAGAGGATTTGTCATAACAATTCCATACGTACTAAACATAACATGCCTACTCCTTCTCAATTAGAAGTTACAGCTTATTAATGTAATAAAGAATCCCCAATATTAACATATGATAGGGGTAGGCCTTGCAGCAGTGAAAAACAACTTTGGGAGTTTTTCACCACCAGGACAAGTGAAACTTAAAAGTACATTGTCTTCCTTTTAGTTACATGGCACCCTGCTGTATGGACTAACAAGGGCCTACCTTAGGAGCACACTTATATGCAATAAAAGGCTTGCCAAGGGATTTAAATGCTGAGTCAGCATGCCAGCCAAACTGCACACACAGGCTCTGCAGTGGCAGGCCTGAAACATGCTTAAAGGGCTACATAAGTGGGTGGCAAAGTCAATGCTGCAGGCCTACCAATAGCATTTCACTTACAGGCTCTGGGCATGTAATGTGCACTCTACCAGGGACTTTTTTTTAAATTGGTTTTACTGAGATCCAACAGAGGAAAATAGCCAATTTCAAATACATAACTTATCATACAATTAATCAATAATGAATAGCACAGTTTTAATCCGCCTAATATAAATAGAGTGACTCAAGTAGTTTCCTAACCTAAATATAGCTGCTGCTGGTCACCTTGATTAAATTCACCCCAAATTTGGGCAAATCTCTTGAGCCCCGCTACTCTCTTTGTTTAGAAGAGTGCCTGATTTCTTACCAAAACCATTTTATTCAACCATTCTGCAAAAGAATCTGCATGAAGCACCAGTTTTTAAGTAAGAGGGATCTAGCAATAGAGGTGGCAATAAAGACTAGTTTCTTGGCCCTAAGTGGAAGCTTTGCCTCGGGGTCATAGCCCAAAACTGAGAACCAGATACTGGGAGTTATAGAGATCTGAAGGGTGGCTGTTAACAAATTCAGTACCCTATCCCAGTAATCCTGAATAAGCCAGCACGTGCTGATCACATGTGTCCAATTTGCTATGCCTTCTGCTTGGCAGTGGAAACAGACATCGGGGCAGCTGGGAGTAATCCGAGACAGGGATTGTGGGGTGCGATACAGTAGCCATTTACTAAAGAATATCATATGATGCCAGTTAGCGCCTCTAAGTAACTTAAAATGTAATTGATTGACTTTCTCCCAGCACTCCTTGGTCAGCTCCAAGCTCTTTTGCCTGTCCCATTTTCTCACAGCTTTTGCCATTAGATCGATTTTTTTCCCCTCCGTAAGTAGCCTTTTCCACCCCCTGCTCTCCTTGTCCTGGAGGTATCTACTAGTTCTTTAACTAATGTCAGTGTATCATATATTGGCCCAGTGTCCAATTCAGTGAGGCTGCGGAGCAAGACGTTGTATGATCCATCAATAGAAAATCATTTTGGACCGCAGCGTGAATGTCTGAGAGTGTTTTCCACATATCATTGACACGGAAATCACCAATTTGCCTGAATCCAACAAGCTCCCATTTTCTGACCACAGCCTTAGCTGGGAGAGAGGGGTACAAAAATTTAAATATGGAATTGAATATCTTCGAAAAAGATCGGAGTTTTTTCTGAAAAAACATTTAAAAATCTTATATCGAACTTTTTTAGATTTCCCCAACAAAGCAGGGTTCCTTATATGATGTTCCAAGCAGCTTAATTCACGGAAGTCATGGGAAAAAAGGCTGTCAGCGGGTTGTTTGGATTTACAATTGGTCATATAGTGTGCAAAGAAGGCAAAGGAATAATCTCTCAAGTTCAGTAGCACCAGCCCGCACTTATCTCTGTTGATAAAAAGCGTGCTTAACGCAATACGCGCCTTTTGATTGTGCCAGATGAATGAGCCAAACATAGAATCTAGTTTCTTTAAAAAAGAGGATGTTAGAACACAAGGGATAACGGAAAACAAGAAATTAAATAATGGTAATATAAACATTTTAATCAAAGCAATTCTACCAAGAACAGAAAGGGGAAGTAATCCCCAGCGTGTGAGCATCGACTGGGTTTTCGCAAGCAGGGAAGCGTAATTAAGATCATAGAGATTTCCTATGTCAGACGAAAAATTTATCCCAAGGTATCTCTTGGGCCTCGTATTTCAGCAAAGTGACAACTCAGAGATTAGTCTATTGGGAGTCGTGCCGCAGAGGATTACATCTGTTTTATTCCTATTCATCCTGTATCCACAAATTTGCTCAAATTCAATAAAGACATTGAGAGCCATGTGCCGAGAGGAACGATCCTCTTCCAGAAACATATTAATGTCATCAGCGTAAAGTTTAATCTTCCCCATTGACTTTAGAGGAGGGTGAATCCAGTTACTCTGTCTAATTGCAATGGCTAATGGTTCAATAAAAAGAGCAAAAAGAACAGGGGAAAGGGGGCAACCTTGACGTGTCCCCTGACGAACTTGAAGGTGGCCCACGCTCACAGAATTAACTGAAATATTGGCTTCAGAATTTTGATATATCTGTTGAACTAGTGTTGAAACCAGAGGAGGGACTCTGAATCTGGATAATATTTCAAACAATGTATCCCAGACTACAAGAACAAAAGCTTTTTCTGCATCAAATAAAAAAAATAATTGCAGGGGTTTTATTAGATGTGAAAAAGTCTAGCACCTCAGCCAAAAAGTGTGTGTTGGTTGCAAGTTGTCGACCAGCGATAAACCCATTTTAGTTAGAATGGACCAAGTTAGGGATAACCACATTAAACCGGTTAGCCGGGAGTTTCATAATTATTTTGTAGTCCGTATTTAAAAGTAAAATTGGGCGGTATGCATTAGGGTACTCTTTATTCTTATGTTTTTTTGGAAAACTAAACACCTTCCTCACATGCCAAGAATTAGGAATCCTCCCACCCTTTAACAAGCTACTGATTAGAAACAGAAAATCATCTATATTTCCTCGAAAAAGATTTTGTAAAATTCGGCCGGAAGACCGTCCGGCCACAGGCTTTACCATTAGGAAGATTTGTGACCACCCCCAGAAGTTCTGGCTTAGTGAATGGCTGGGAAAGAACGTCTAAGTCTCCTTTTGACAGAGTGGGAATATCAAGTTTAACAGAAAAAAAACGGATAGTCTTACAGTCAATATCCTGTGTTTGACTATACATTTGTCTGAAGTGTTCAAACATAACTTTTCCGACTGCAGCAGATTTGGTATATCTTTGCCCCGAGATAGGACATTTCAGGGCGTGTATCATATTGCTTGCGGCTTGGTCGCAAGTATATCCGGCCCGAAACTGACCGGTAAAATCGCTTTCTTCATATACTTTCTGTCTATGAGCCTGTAGTCCTACATCTGCCTTCTTCAGCATACTGTTGGGCAGTGCCTGGTTGGCCACTGAAAGAGTTTTTTATTGTTATTCGAGGGGGATCGCAAATACATCTCTAGGGTCCTCTGAACTGCTTCCTCCAACCCCTGGCTTTGTTGTGTCTCGTAAAGTTTATCAGTGGCTCCCTTGGCAATTACAATGCCCCTGACAAAGGCCTTAAACGCATCCCAAACCATAGAAGGGGTTGCAGAGGCCTGATTGCTTATGAAAAATTCCTTAAATTCTACTCTAGAAGCTTGAACCCACTCTTCATCTTGGAGAAGTTGCTGGTTAAAAACCCATCGCTTGGGGTGAAACACACATTGTTCAGGTGAAGAGAGCACTCCCAGAATAAGACCTGAATGCAACGTTAATTGGTTCTGAAAATGCATTATTTTGGAAATCAAAAAGAATCGATGCAGGAGGCGCTATTGAATCGCCCCGAAACACATGTATACTCTCTTTTATTTGGAAGATTTACTCTCCAAGGGTCACATAGCATCAAAACTCTAGGATAGTCCTTGAAGACTTTGGCAACTTTAGGTTTATGTTTACTGCCCTGAACCGAAGAGTCGATACATGGGTCCTGAAGAAAATTAAAGTCCCCACCAATAATAATTTTACCTTGGAGCTGTAGAAGAGATTGAAAAAATCCTGTATATGGGCCAGGGTCATCTGACATAGGGACATAAAAGACCGCGGTGCCTCAGTGGGCAGCTGAGGCTGCAGTGACCACCTTATAGTCCACAATTTTTTTTAAACATGGTAAAGGCACTGATTTTTTTGCTGAGATATGAGTTTCTTGTAGTAAAATTACAGAGGGGTTCAGTGTTTTGATCCGTTGTTCAATTGCGCCTTTCTTACTTCTATTATTTAACCCATTTACATTCCAAGAAACGATTCTTAAAAGAGGGTTTGGCCCTATCACTGGATTATTTTCATTGGGTACCTGAGAGAAAGGCGAGCTTGTCCTGGCAAATAGCTTTGGCCCTGAGCTGCGTTAAGTGCCATCATTAACAATATAAACATTGCTGCTTCTTGAATAGTGTGAAGAGATCTCGTTACCCTTACTTCCCCGTGTCCCAGCTTACTCCCCCAACCTGCTCAATCGAGCTCCCCCCTCCAATGTGGCCAACACCTGGGGACCTCCCGTCTGGGTGATCCGGAATCCCAACCCTTATTGTCCCACCTAGGTGCCTTGACGTGACACCGGGTCACCAAAAGCAGTAGAGGGTATATATAACATAGTGGTTAAGTGTGCTGTGCTTCATTTGAAATCCTAGGAAACAGATGCCCCTGATTACTGTCCAGGTCAGCCAGCCCCATTCCCATTACATATAGAATGCAACAAAGTTTTAGCCGCAGTCACCTTGTGGATTATGTTTGACCGTCCCTTAGAAAGAACTTTTAGGTTTGATTGCTGGAAAAGCACAGCCGGGGCGCCAGCTTTTTTAGATAATTTTTCTCAATTCCCTTCTCTTTCGAGCAGCGGCGGCAGGTATGTCGGAAACAGTTCTGAAAGTATAATCGGCAGGCATCTGATGTACTCTGCACTCTGCACTTAATTGTCTGAGATAAAATTTGTTCTTCGATACAATACTTGCCAAAGTTCACCAGGATGCTGCGAGGGTATTTAGCGTTGGGTGATTGTGTAGCTGGAACGCAATGAGCTCGCATAATGGAGGGGTCCTAGTGGTTGTCCGCTAAATCCAGGAGTACATGTTGTTTAATAAGATTTGTTATCAATTCGAGCACCCTTCTGGCACCCCCGTAAATCTTAAATTTGCTCTGCGTGAGTGGTTTCCTGCATCATCCAAACAAATCTGTAATTCCAGAAGATCGGCTTGACATTTGGAAACAGTGGGTGCTATATGGGCTCGGCCGTCCTCCAAATCTGAGACTCGCTGTTCTACCTCCACTATACGCGAGTTGAGTTGCTGAATGTTAGTATTTATTGAGTTTAACTGTAGCTCAATTTTATGATTCGCTTCCGTTTGTGAAAGTTTTAAGGACTTCAGTTTGTTTAATATTTGGAGGAGCAAGGACTCCTGGGGCTGCAAACTTGGCTGTAGTTTCTCCTGCAGCCATTTGAGCGGCGTTACCTGCCCATCCCCCTGTTGGCCCTGATGACATATCTGAAATTCCACTTGGCTCTCAGAGTTCATGGAGGGGCTAGTGGCACTTGTCTCTCTGACAAAGCTTGCATCTGAGCCATTTAGAACAGAGGAAGGGAGGCTATCTTCCACATGAAGTGAGGTATGACTGGAGAGTTGTGGGACTACTAGGGACTTATAAGTAAATTAAATATGCCAATTGTGGATACACTAATGTTGCCATGTTTTAAGGAGAAAGCACACACACTTTAGCACTGGTCAGCAGTGGTCCTAAGGCCAACAAAGGGAATCAACAAAAACATGAGGCAAGGAGGCAAAATGTTTTGGGGAAGCCCACCCTAAGACTGACAATTGTAACAGGTGTCAAAGGCAAGCACTAAGCTCAGCACCTGTCTTGAAGGTCCCTGGCTTCAGTAAAGAGTCTACTGTCCAGCCAGATGCCTCTGAACATGTGATAGATGCAGTGTCCTCACAAGTGAATGATTTTTGCCAGGATCAGCCAATTGCCTTCATCAGCAGGCGACTTCTTCCTTAGGACATGTATTTTTATATGTCCTGTTAGAAATGGGGTCTCTAGTTGGCAGAGGTATACACCCTGGTCCAAATAGGGACCACAATCCTAGTCAGGGTAAGTCACACACAATCTAAATTATCCTGTGCCCACCCTCTGGTAGCTTGGCACTGAGCAGTTAAGCTTAACTTAGAAGGCAATGTGTAAAGTATTTGTGCAATAAATCAAACAGTAACACAGTGAAAACAACACAAAAATACACCACACAGGTTTAGAAAAATGTAAGATATTTATCTGGTTAAATTAAGGTCAAAACGATAAAGATTAAATAAGCACAAGTTGTATCATTTTTGCAAGATGAAAAAGAATCTTCATCTTAGAAATCAACAGTTGTCTCTAATTTGCACAAAGTACCTGGTTTGTGTAAAAAATAACAAGCACCGAGACCACAGAAGAGAAGATGCGTGGAAAAATAGGGTGTGCGTTGGAATTTCCGTTGCGGCACAGAAGTTGTGTCATTTCTTTCCATACTGCAAGTGGCTTTACGTCGAAGTACGGTGCACAGTCTTGGTTCCTCACTGCAATGACATCCAGAGACGATGCAGGGGAATCCTGGGCGTGTGAGACAAAGTCAAAGGTGTTGCATCAATCCAGTATGGCGATGCGTCGAATTTTCTATTGCGTGGCAGGCGCTGCGTTGATCCTTCATGCGGGAAGTCGGGCTGCGTCATTCAGGTTCGGATGTGCGTCTATTCTGTACGGCTGTGCATAGAGTTTCCGGTCGCAAGGCAAGCGCTACGACGAGTCTTCACTCAGTACGTCAGGCTGCGTCATTCCAATTTGGCTTTGCTGCAATTTTCTCATTGCAAGGCAGGCTGTGCGTTATTTCTGACAGCCTATGCATCAGTTTTCAGGACACAAGGAGTTTCCTGACGAGATGAAGTCTTTTTGGCCCTGAGTCAGAGGGTAGCAAGGTAACAGCAGGGCAGCAGTCCTTCTCAGCAAAGCAGTCCAGATGAGTCCTTTGGGCACCCAGGCAGTTCCTCTTGACAGGTTGCAGGTTCAGGTCCAGAAGTGTCTGATCTGGTAGGGGTCCCAGTTTATACACTCCAAAATGCCTTTGAAGTGGGGGAGACTTCAAAGAGTGGTTTTGAAGTGCACAAGGTCCCCTGTCAGTAAAGGTCTGTCTGCCAGGGTCCCACTAGAGGGGCTGGCAGTGCATTGTGTGAGGTCAGGCGACTAGCCTTTGAAATGTGTCAGGCCCTCCACCCTTCCAGCCAAGGAAGACCCATTCATTATGCAGATGAGTGCAGGTGTGGCTGAGTATCCTGTGTCTATGGTTGTCTGGGTGAAATGCACCAGGGAGCTGTCAACCAGCCCAGCCCAGCCCAGATGTGGACTGGAGACAGGCTGTAAGGCACAAATCGATTTTAAGTGCAGAGAAATGCTCACTTTCTGAAAGTGGCATTTCTAAAATAGTAATATAAAATCCAACATCACCAATAAGCAGGATTTTGTATTACCAATTTGGCCATACTAAATATGACCTGGTTAACCCTTTCTGATCAGAATCTACCATTCAAACAGTATATGAGGGTAGCCCTAATGCTATCCTATGAAAGGAGCAGGACTCACAGTAGTGGGAAACTAATTTAGGAGTTTTCCATTACCAGGACATATAGAACACACATGTACATGTCCTGCCTTTTACCTACATAGCACTCTGCCTTCTGGGTTACCTCGGGCCTACCTCCAGGGTGACTTAAATGTAGAAAAAGGGGAGTTTATGGCTTGGCAAGGACTTTTAAATGCCAAGTCAAAGTGGCAGTGAAACTGCACACACAGGCCTGAGACATGGTTAAGGGACTACTTATGTGGGTGGCACAACCAGTGCTGCAGGCCCACTAGTAGCATTCAATTGACAGGCCCTGGGCTCATGGGCACATGTAGTGCACTTTACTAGGGACTTACAAGTAAAACAAAAATGCCATTTGGAAATGAACCAATGTTACCAAGTTTAAGTGAGAGAGCACAACCTAAATTAACCTGCGCTCACCCTCTGGTAGCTCGGCACAGAGAAAGCAGGCCTAACTTAGAAGGCAATGTGCAAAGTATTTGTGCAACTCTTAATTACAGTACCACAGTGAAAGACACCACAAAAGGACTCAACACCAGGTTAGAAAAATAGAGAATATTTGCCTGAATAAAACAAGACCAAAACAACAAAAAACAAAAATCCAATAAGAAGATCCTGAGATATGCAATTTAAATAACTTACATGAAAGTAGTACATAGAAGCGCAAAGCACCAAAAGTGGTTATCTGGTCACACTGGGCAGGGACAAAGTCACAAGTTCAGGCCGACTGCGATAGAGCACGTGCTGGCTACAGTGACCCACTTGGGCCCGCTGAACACAATACATTAAATCCTGGTGCACGGTCTGCACAGTGTTGCTTTGTGACATCCAGCATTGGTTGTGATGGGATGGCAGCTGTGCAGCGAGGCTTTGCAGGCTGCACATCACCCAGCATCGAATCTAGTGAAGTGTGCTGCTTTGCAGCGGTTCTGATAAAAATCATAAAAGGCAGAGTACCTTAGTCCCACTTCAAATGGTCCAGGACTGGGGTGGCACCACTTTGCAGGGAAGTCTCACAAATGGCAGTGTTCAGGTGCTGTAGCAAGTGAGTTGGGAGCAGTCTTTGATGTCCCTGAGACTGCAGAATAACAGGGGGCAAGCCAACAGGCTCTTGGAGATTCTTGGCTGCAAGGATGTAGAGAACAAGTCCAGTCCTTCTCACTGCAGGACAGAAGCAGCAGGCAAACACAGCAGAAAAAGTAGCAACATGGCCGTCCCTCCTTTTTATTACATGTAAGTCACCCCCAGGGCATGGCAGTCCTGTCTACAGCAGAAGCAGTAGGCCAAAACAGCAATGCATTTGCAGAGTGGCAGTCCCTCCTGGCAACACAACAGTCCTTCTGCCTGGCAGGGTGTCCTTGGTTCCAATTGAATCTGATTTGGAGGGGTTTTGGGAATCAAATCTCCCATCAGGTGTGGCTGTCTAGAGGGAGTGCACAAAGCCACCCACCCAGACGTGTACTCAGAGGCAGGTACAGGCACAGAATGGTTAAATTAAGAAAATGACAACTTTCTAAAAGTGGCATTTTCAGACTTACAATTTTAAATCCCACTTTCCATAAATTGTGATTTTAAATTGTGAGTCCAGAGACACCAAACTTCACATTTCTATCTTTTCCCAATTGGGTGTTACACTTAAAATATGTTTGAAGGTAATACCAATGTTTTCCTATGGGAGAGATAGGCCTTGCAATAGTAACACAGAAATTTAGCAGTTTTTCAATACAGATGTTAAACGTAAAAGTACACCACACCCTGCCCTTGGGGCTAACTAGGGTCTACCCTGGGGGTGACTTACATGTAATAAAAAGGAGATTTGGACCTGACAAGTAGTTGCATTTGCCCCTTCGAAATGGCAGTTGAAAACTGCACACACAGACTCTGCAGTGGTAGGCATGAGACATGTTTAAAGTGCTGCTGTATTGGCTGGCGCAATCAGTCCTATAGACCCACTGGTAGAATTTAGTTTACAGGACCTGGGTGCCTATAGTACACTTTACTAGGGACTTGCAGGTACATTAAATATGTCAATTGTGGATAAGCCAATGTTACCATGTCTTACGCAGAGAGCACATGCACTTTAGCACTGGTTTGCAGTAGTAACGCGCCCAGAGTCCAATGAATTCAGCAAAAAGTGGATGGGAAAATCAAAAGGCCCGGGGATGACCCTGCAAAAGGGACCATTTCCAAGAGTAATTTATAAAGAAATGCAACTTTTATAAAGTTGCCCTGTCACTGTCCATGTTTTCCAGTAACCGTTTACAGATGCTGGAGACCAGTCAGTCTCCTGCCATCCTGGGGAGAAAGGTGAATGACTCCCAGGAACAGGAACAACAGAGGTCTGCCTGTGGAAGAGGTGTTACCGCTACCTAGCAGAAAGCCAAGCAGGATGCTCAAATAGCGAGCTTCAAAGGGGAAGCCGTCTTTGAAAGGCAAATGATGGACACACATGAGAGAGGCTGCTATATTGTACAGTCAGGAATAGAGATGAGAAACCAGTTGCCAAATTGAAGTATCTGTGGATTTGTACCCATCAGGTAGCCACACATCTAGGATGGGCTTCCAAGCTCTACACACCAACAGAGGGCCTCTGCCTATGTGAGAGTGGAAAGAATACTGCACTCTGGGGCAGTTAGGTGCCATACATTGCAAGAAGTCGTCATCAGGTGGGAAAGGTCCTAGTAGCCTATTAGCTAGTAACCACTGTATCCCCTGAGGGCACATTTTGGGCACTAATAATGTGCCCTTAACACCAAGTCCTCATATCAGATCTGGACTGGAAAAAGGCCTGTAGAAGGACTGTCCTGCTGTTCCTTGGACCTCACAAGAAAGGCTGTATCAACTGCTGGACTGCATCTGCTGATCCTCGGGCTAGTAAAGAGAGGACTGTCCCACATGCCAGGCATCATAGGCAAAGTTGGAGGCTGAAATATTTCCTCCTGAATAGATATTTGCATGCTATTTTGTACCTTTAAGAAACTGTCTTTAGATTGCCCGTTACTCGAAAATTATTGAATATGATTTCATGTCCTCCACCAACATTTTACTATCAAAAATATGAAGATCCTTCCATGGTTACCACAGCTGTCAGTTTTTGCCCTGCATGAGTAGTTATGAACCTAATTTTGATCCTTGTTACCAACAGTTTTCTTTTGCTATTTTTGGAGATATTTTCCTCCAGGGAGAGGATGTACTTAGAAATGTATTTTACGCCCCTGACAATGATTGGGGTCATTTAAGCTAGGGGAATTAGTTATATCTTTGTTACTTGTGGATGTTATTGCAGCATACACTTTTATCAGAATTTCACTAAAAGTAGCAGATTTGTGCAACAATATTTTACATCTTAGAAAGTTCATGACGTAGTACATTTCAAAGGGGGTCATTATAAACACAGCGTTTTTCACCGCCGTGTTCATGCTGCCGGTCTTTCCAGTGACCGCCAGCCCCCCTGGAGCCCCGCCGGCCATATAATGGACATTCTGCTGGGCTGGTGGGGAAAAGATTGTTTCTGCCCGCGGCCCAGCAAAATGCCTGGCCGGGACATTGCCGGCGGCTCCACATAGAGCCGCCGTCAATGCCTGTGTGCGGCGGGTGCAGCTGCACCCGTCGAGCAGATCACTGCCGGTAAATCGGGCAGTGACCTCCACGACAGGGCACTACACCATGCACTTGGCAGGGGCAGTGCAGGGGCCCCCAGGGGTGCTCTGGTGCACCCCTGCCGCCAGCCTTTCCCTGGCGGGGAAACCCACCATGGAAAGGCTGGGGGGATTCGAATCATTATCCGAGGGGCAGCTGCGCTGCCCTGACGGATAATGATGCCGTCTACTGCCAGGCTGCCTGTCGGAGGCAGCCTGGGGGTAGGTGAGGGCCGCCTGGCTTCATTATATGGCGGTGTGGGCCGCCATGCCGGATGGCGGGATTTCCCACCACCACCGCCATGGCGGCCCACACCGGCAAGTTCATAATGAGGACCAAAAATCTCGAAAATAAATAGGGATGTGTAAAATGTGTGTAATGTACAATTTCAGAAAAACTACATGAAAAAACAAAATTGTCACATACCGCTCTGATTGTTCAAGTTGTGCAATGAGCTAAATGTTGCAGGGGGTAGCACCTCATTTTCCATATGAAGTAACTGAGTAATTTCGGGAATTTTACTGAAAACAAAAGTTACCCTCATAACTCAGGATTATGCCCAAATAGTAAGCATTTCACCTGGGCCTAACGTTATTTTAACCAAAGGTGAAAGGGAAGAATCTTATCTGACTGTTCATTATCTGTACCTTTCAGGGTGGTATCAATTCTATCTAGTCCTTCCAAACTAGGAGGCTCCATAGTATCTAACACATTTGATTCAACATAGTAAGGTTAGGCTCTTAGGGATGCCCATGGCCTATTCCTTTTGCATGCATCTCTGCTTTGCTATAATCTTTCACATTTTCTTGCACAGATAATGCCATCTCTTTCTAATATCAGTTACAAGGTTTTTTTTTAGTGGATATGGTATTT
Source organism: Pleurodeles waltl (assembly GCF_031143425.1). NCBI lineage: Eukaryota > Metazoa > Chordata > Amphibia > Caudata > Salamandridae > Pleurodeles > Pleurodeles waltl. The sequence goes on along the minus strand of NC_090445.1, from coordinate 425,671,252 downwards.
ATCATTTGCAGGATACTCGCCCAGATATCTTTTGTAATGTGCAGAGATGTAAGATGCAACTGTGCACCAAATAATACATCATAGTTTGCCTGGACTGATTCAATAAGCAGTTCTAGTGCTGAAAATGTGGCCTCCTTTTTTCTGCATATATTGCACTGGCCATGTTTGTTAATGGATTAGCTTGTTAACTGTCCTGCAACACTAATTCATTGAACATAATTTTGTTTACTTGAGCTGAGCCTTTCCAGCAGCACCTCCTAGAATGATTCATTCCCAGCAAAGACTAAAGGTGTGGTCAAATGTTAGCTCACATAAATGTACATAGCAGTATAACGCTTTGATTTTACCTCCATTTACCTTACTTTATAACTCTTCTTACACATTTGCGACTACTTCTAATGGTTGCTGGGTAAGCACTTATAAATTGTGGCCACAACAGCAACTCCCTAAAGAGGACTTAATGGGAACCTTTAAAATAGGTTCATAAATAACAGTACACTTCAGATGCTAAACAGTCGAACAAAAAATGGAGATAATTAATTGCACTACACATCAAACAAAATCGGCACCCAAGAGTGAGTTGGCTGACTTCCTGTTACAGTACCAGGGTCAAAAAAACTGAGGAAGCCCGTCCTGGCTACACAGTAGCCACAATCGCTTGATCATCGTAGTAATGGACACTATTGACTAAAACAAGTAAATTATACTTTAATGTCCAATACAGGCCCCAGGACAGGTGGGAAGCAAGAGAAACAGATGCTTCCCTCACAATATCTTAGTCATCTGCCTGCCCTTCACCAACATTCAAAATTACATCACAATAATACTGATGACAGGTATCAACTAAGGTGTCAAGTCAATATTAATTACCATATGTACTTACATTACAACAATTGTCACTGACCACGGACATGCAGCAGGGGTGAGCAAGTCTTGATGCTCAAACGTTGCACCAAAGTTTGCTGGGAGAGTCGTTGCAGTGCAGTTTGGTGGCCCAACATGGACACTAGGTTTCTCCAAATGGAGCCACTTCTTTCGCAGTGACCGGAGACAATTAGTCAAGAGGTAACTGCACTTTTGCTGGATCAAAGAGCATATGAGGGACATTGACCCCTGTGGCTAAAGTTGCCCTACATGGACCATGGACCAAGAAGTAGCCCCCCCAGGATGCACAGCATCTTGAGCATCCTGTATCCCTTGCATCAGGACAACTCTATTATAGTAGATTGTGGTTTGCCCATAGAGCCTGGAACTGGACTTCGGACTTCTTTGGTGACAAGGTAACAGTCCTACAACTACTTACTGGCCCTTTGATGTTCCCCCTGTTAGGGGTGGTTGCCAAAAGCGGGCCAGAATAGCCAAACACAACTTTCTAATAGTTTTATAAAGTTTCCAAACTTTCCGCTTACCAATGCTTGTTGGAATTTTGTGTCTTAAGCAGTGATTTATGATTTACTTAAAAATGTATACCTACAGAACATTCCTGTCAATTTTGTTCATTTCAATGTCTGAAAATTCATCAACAATATGACCAATTTTTATAAATTGATGTTGGATTTCTTTCGTGTTGCATGACATTTCTTTATTTTGTTACTTTGGTACTTTTAAATGCTTTAAACTTGACTGCTCAAAGCCAGGCTACCCAGGGTTGAGCTAAGATTTAGCAAATGAGCCTGACTGAACCCATGTCGGTATTGTGAGTATTAATACAAGGCGAAGTTGCACAGCCACACCACATATTCACCACATTCCACACAGTAGACATACATAAATTATTTATAATTACTGCAAACAGCAGACACAAAAAAGGTATAGCTTGGGTTTGAGTAGTTTCACTGTACATTAAACCGTCAAGAAATTACAGTGCAAATGGCATTAGTCTACATGAAGTGTGCAAGATAAAGCTTGCGTCATCAGATAGTGATCAGATTGTAATTACATCACTGCACGTGACTTTCTAAAAGAGGGAATGCCTTCACTGAAGTATAGGAATTAAACACAGAATCATTTTAAACTTAGAGGGACATTTGAACGCTGCACTTCACAGTGGAACTTTCAAGCAGCAGACTAAGGCTCTGCGCATTGACTGCCAGCTTATCAGAATACCAGGAGGTGACTGCAAACACCATTCCTGGAACGTCGCTATCTGCTCCTTCTTTGTACTGCATAACCCCTTCAAACCACTTATCACTTGAGCTTTCCATAACCCTCAAGGACGATACTCTGCAGGAGTACTTTGCTGCAAATTGATTTGTTTCTACAGAGTGGAATAAAACGTACAGAATTGCACCTATTTACAATAAAGAACAAGAATAAAAATGGTTAAAGACAGTAAGAAGCTATGACACCAAGACTGATTCATCATTCATACAATGTATGTGAAAAATAGATTAATACTTTTTTAAAGATGAAGCCAAATTACTAGATTGATCATTTCTCAAATGTGAGGCAAACACATGTTGGTCAAACAACAATGTCCAAATCATTCTCTGCTAAGTCATTAGTATGTATGTGTATTAAAACTAACACATACTGAGTTTCAGTATTTTGACACTGCCACACACCAATACTGATTTCAGTGGCTTTTACCTTAACTAGAAATACCCACACAGCTAAGCTCCATGCTATCCCAAATATTTATTCACAGATTTCATGCAATCTCATAATTGTGACTTGCAAAACATTTACAAACTATCATTCCCAATCCATATGTTGTATTAGTTCCCCACCCTTTTCCTTTTGAACCAAGCGTGCAGACCCTTTGCCATCCACCTTAACAACCATCCTAAATGAATTTAAAAAAAAATAACATTGCTATACAATTCTCTCCAATGCTTAGTGTATGAGATGGCGGTGACATGTATTGATATCATGTGTTTGAACACTGTGTTTAAATCATGCACAGAGAAGAAGAGAGTCTGAGCCTTTAATGTTATTATCCCTAAAGATAGTGAGGGAGGTAACAGACAGGGAATGTGCAATGATATTTTTCCCTTTACTTTCCCCTGTCTATCTGCATTAAAGGAAAATCAATTTTGGTGGCTCCTGATGAACAGGAGGCAACAGTGGTGTAACAAGTAGACCTCAGAAGGCAAGGAGTGACCACTAGAGTGAATTTTCTTCAAAATATGTATTAGGGATAGGATCAAATATGCACGTGGTATGCAGTGTGCAAGACTACCCTCTTTTTCTCGATTTTTATCTTTTTGTCCTTATCGCTTAAAGAACAAAATACAATAAACACAATTTTATATAGGGATTTGTGGTGACTAAACTTATTACTGCGAAAGAGGAGGAGGTTCAGCCCCTATGTTTATTCCGAAGGAAGTTAGAAGAAACAAATTAGGCTACATTGGATCATACCCTAACGAATGTTGGAAAACAGAACAGTTATTGCTATTTTTTTCAGGCATAGTAACCAAACTAATTTCATGATAATGGGTAAAGTATAAAACCATGTGAGTGGATGTATCTGATGTACTAATATTGGGAAGGTTCAATACTCATTGATAATGTGTATGCACTACGTGGATAGTAATGGTAGAAACAAAGAATGAAATTAATAGTAACATATATATAGTGACATCCTATCTGTATTTAGAAGTTTGAAAATCAGATGTATTTTTAAGAAGGAGTAGTTTATCATGAAGTGTAATGAAAAGTAATTATGTTTCTCTGTCTCTCATAGTATTTGTTTTTAATGATATGTCCTTATTATGAAGGTGGTCTGGACCATATCTAAATCCACTGAAATGCTGCGTTGACGGATTATTTTGGAGAATATATGTATATCTCTATGTAATGGGTTTTAGAAAATTTATAGAAAAAATCTTTTTATGACTGTGAAATATAGTTTTTAATGTGTAATATTATGGTTTTACTATGATCAATAAATCACTTTGTTTTTTAGTAAGGCAAAGAGTAGTCTTATGTTGGTTTAGATGTTAGAACTGTATTTACGGAAGGAGTGCTTTATCTATTGAGGAATGTTCTAATACACAAATAAACACAAGAAGGAATATGTCCATCTATGTACAAGCGGTCAAAGTGCCTTATCTCAGAATAATGCTCCCACTGTGCCATATCCTGCGTCTTCCCAGCACTGCAAACCTCTTTGTCCCAGCAGCTCTCAGAGCGGTTAAAAGGCTGACAATTCAATTTTTGGGGAAAATTCTGGAAGCAAGGGCATGAGCTTGACACCTCGCTTACAGCTGGCGTGAGCTGTTATCAAAAGTGTGCTACACTGTGAGGGCAGCGCAGCAGATGGGAGAAAGGTTTCTTGGGCTATTCACAATGCGTCAGTAGTGGTGCCCTTCCTTAGTTCTTCCAGTAGTCGACCTGCCAACCACTATAGCTGTGCTGAAAGACAATAGTATTCGAAATTAGGAGCGCTGAACCCTCCCTTCTGAAAGGGGAGCCGCAGTTTGCGCAATGCCACCCTACGCCTGCTCTTGTTTCAAAGAAATGTGCCCAGCGCAGCATGAAGCATGAAGAAGACTCTCCTAGGGACCATCAATGTGAGGTTATGAAAGAAGTACAGCAAGCATGGGGGCATAACCATTTAGGACAGCGCAATTCTACCCTGAACTGTAAGAGTGAGCATGCTCCAGAAAGCCATCTGGGAGCGTAAAGCAGTGATGGCCCTCATAAAATTACCATTTAGCAAGTCTGAGGCGGAATGGTTAATGTGTATGCCTAGATAGCGGAAGGAAGTAATCACCAATCGGACCTATTGCAAGTCTGCCTGCACCCGCTGTGAAGGACATTGCAAATGAAGGGGACACAGACCCGATGCAGCTTTAAATTTGGATAACACCTCAGTTATAGAAGTTATGCCCTTCGGGGTATTGCGACAGTAAATCAGCACATCACCTACATACAAGAAGGCAGTATGTAGGGTTCAGTTGAGTGGAATTCTGCACTCTCTGCCCAGCTGCTGCAGTTTCTGAACCAATGGCTCCATGGCTAAGGCAAAAAGCAAAGGGGATGAAGGACACCCCTGCTATGTGCTGCTTTTCACTGGGAAGGAAGGAGAAATGCTCCGACCCACTCTTACTCGAGCAATGGGATCGACATACAGGAGATGGATAATGCTTTGTAGATAGCCAGTAACACCAAAGGCAGTGAGAGTGGAAAACATATATTCCCAGTCTAACGTATCAAACGTTTTCTCGAGGTCTATTACCAAGTAAGCAGGGTATAGCCATTGGGCTGGCATCCGTTCCATAACTCTATGCAGCCTGCGGATATTAAGTGCTGTGCATCTATCCGGCACAAAACCATTCTGTTCTAGGTGTATCAGTTGGGGCAGTTGGACAAGCAAATTGTAGGCAATAGTTTTACCTAGGATCTTGTAATCCATTCCTAGCATTGAGAGGGGGTGGTATAAAACCATCTCCTGTGGGACTCTTTCCGGTTGAGGGAGGGACACGAGTAATTACTCTCTCACAGATGCGGGAAGTCTGCCCTGTTTCAATGCACTACAATAAACTTCTAACAATTTAGGTGGCAAGATCGGCAAATAAGTTTTATAAAATTTGACGGGGTACCCATCTAACCTGTGGGTCTTACTCATTGCTAGCATCTTTAAAGCCTCATTTATGTCAATCATTGTGAGGGGCACATTAAGGGCCTCTAAATTAGAAAAAGAGAGTACTGGCATTGTGACCCCCCACTCGCAGAACGGCATTTATCTTCTAGTTCTATATAGTGGTGGGGTGCTATAGAGATCCCGGTAATAAGCAGTGAAGGTCTCATGAATATCTATGTGGTTAGTTAGTAAGCAAGTGGGGGACTTTCTAATCACCATGATAGGGGACACCTGCTCTGAGCTACGCAACAACCACACCAACAGGTGGCCCGATTTGTTCCCGTCAACATCCATCCGGGCCTGGTAGGCTTTAAAGACAAGGCAGTGGAGCTGATCTACTAGTCGAGCATGTGCCTCAGTAGTGTCAATGAGCTGGTGGTTCCCCCTTGGGGCTGTGTGTGATTGGAGTTCCACCTCCACCAGCTTGTTTTCCAATTGTGTTAATGCCTTATGTATTGCTTCTTGAGCACCCACCACTGTGCGGATACAGTGGCCATGCACCACTGCTTTCGGTGTCTCCCAGTCAACCAAATGAGAGGTAGCAGTGTCCCAGTTATCTATCAGATACTGTCTCAAAGTCCCCCGTGTGGCTTCCCTGAACCCTTGGTCTTCCAGTGTAGCAGGCTACAATCTCCATGTGGGCACTGTAGGTCGCAGAGGCCCCCAACCGAATTGAACAAGCAAGGGGTTATGGTCAGAGAAGGCTTTCCCAGATATTCTGCAGTAATGGCCAGTGACTGCAATCGGGCCTGGCAAAGCATGTAGTCTAGTCGAACATTTAGATCATGTGGTGCAGAGTAATATGAAAACTCTGTCTTCTGGGTGCAGTGTATGCCAGCAGTCGTGCAGTGCTCACTGCCACACCCATTGGGAGAAGTGTGCCGCCGTGGACACCACAGGTGACTAGGGCAATGGGGGACATGACCGATCACAGTCAATATTGAGTACACTGTTGAAATCTCCACCCTCTATCCATGGAAGATGTGCCCATCTCATCAGGACTGCAGATAAGCATGTGAAGGCTATCTGAGAGACACTGATATGATAGACCCTACCCAGTATCATCTGCAAGCAATCCAATAATTCCTCCACAAATACATATCGGCCGTCAGTATCTCTTTCTGTGTTACTCTTGCACAAACCCAGATCATGACCCCATGTGCAAGCCCCAAGTATGTAGTGCAATAGCATTGTCCGCGTCATCTATGATGCAACTCAGTGTCCTCTCCCCCTGCTATGTGTTTCCTGCAATAGAGCCATTTGCGCCCTGCGACGCCAGATGTACTGCTATATTGCGTGTCTCTTTCGATTCTTGCCCATACCTCAGACATTCCAAGTGACTACCTTAATGTACACCATTTAACTACAATAAGGGAGAAGGATGTCTACTGCTCACTGTGGGCCTGTGTATAGACCTGTGCTTGTGCATACTATGTATCTTCCATAAACCAGATTATAACTATTACCCGCAACTCCCATCCCAGGGCGTCTTTGAACTCAGAAGTACGCCCAAACCTTGAATGTAAAATCCCAACCTATGACCAACGGCAAGAGGCTTGAGCACCCTGGAGTAGGGTGTGAGGCTGGATGGCCACACATTCAACCAATTTGATTTTACAGAGGCGGCGTGTGCGACACCCGGCCCACAATGGTTAACACTTACATGATACAGCATTCCATCTCGAACATAAAGTATATTTTCTCTCCTCATCTCACTCAGCTGGCAACATGAGGAGGCCAGAAAAAGACAATTCTCATACAATCAATCAAGACCTTGTTATATCAATGAGTCTGCAGTTTGCAGGGTGACCTCCGGCAGCATTTCAGAGGGGACCTCACTGATCAAGACCTCCGATTGTGATTGGCGCCCTCGCTGTCTTGTGATGGGAGCAATCCATTTGCCAGCCAAGTGTGGATGCCGCTGTCAGGGCCGGCTTTTGTTCCATGCGTGCTGGAGTAGGAGCACTGTCTGTGTTGTCCTGGTCAGATTTGTGGAGAGTGTTCTTTCCTCGTTTCTTTCTTCATGGCTGATGAATGCATACTTGTTGTGAGGACTGCGCTCTTCCACCTAGTCTTAAGCATCTGTGGGCTTGGTGAAAAAGAAGCTGGTGCCGTTAGTTATGACCTTGAGCCTAGCTGGGAAGAGCAGTGAGTTCTTTAGGCCAGCCTGGCGCAGCTGTTCCTTGACTTCATTAATGGAGGCTCTCTGCTGCAGGACTGCAGCCGTGTAATCAGGAAACAGATAAATGTGAGCGTTCTCATGCTGTAACGGCAATGCAACTTGTGGCTTTTGCAGGATTATTTCTTTGTCTCTATAATTCAGAAGATGAATCAACACTGGTCTAAGAGGTGCCCTAGCTTTAGGTCTGCGAGACGGTACTCTGTGCACCTATTCCACGAACTATTGCGAGGATAGACAGTCTGCCCCCCCTGTTTGAGCCAACCATTGCTCAAAAAAACAAACCGGATATGAGCCTTCTGTTCCTTCTGTAAATCCTACTATTTCGAGGTTGCGCCACTGGGATCGGCCCTCTGCATCCTCTGCTCGGTGCTCCAGCTCCCAGACACCACCTTTTTAGTGAGGAACTGGACCTGTCCCTCCAGTTTCTTTAGCGGCGGTCGCAAGTCCTTAAGTTCACTCGCTGTACTCGTTACTCTAGTGGACAATTTCTTCTGATCGTCCAGCAATAGTCCAACCTCCGCTGTCACAGTATCCACACGGCTGTGCAGATCTTGACACGTTGCTGCTATGGCTTTCAGGAACTTGTCAAGCTTGTCATCATGAAAATTGGGTGTTGGGGCCTCCTGGTCATGTTGTGCCTCTGGGGGTGGGCAACTATAGGTCCCTCTATCTGGCCCTCTATAGAGCCAGGGCCATGACCCCCTGTCCAACTCATGGCACCCAAGCATTGGGCGATGGTGACAGCGGGGGACACGGATGGTAGCCTCCAGTCCGGAAATTAACCCCCTTCTCCCAGTCAATGAAACCAGTTAGATGGCCAAGGCAGTTAACTTCAAAACAGTGGGGCTCGCAGAGGCATTGAAGCCAAGCTCTGCAGTGCAGACCGGGCAGCCAGCAAAGCAGTGGGGGGGTTAACCATTCACACCCCACAACGCTGTGGTAGGAGTAGTGCATGAATGAAGGAGAGCTATTCAGACTGTCTGTCAGTAAGTCTTCAACAAATGAGGCCCATCAACTCAGTTAAGCCTCACTAAGCCAGATGCTAAGGGTATCTGGGTCAGACCACATAGGCATAGCCAACGTCTTATTCCACACCAGCACACCAGCTAACCATTCACCGCCTCCTTCCGTAGTCCGCGAAGCGCCTCTTTCTGTAATAGCACCACCCAGCACCTCAATCGGTTAGGCCCCAAGGAGGCTGCCTGCGCACGTCATCGTCTTCCTGGAGCATTCACACTCACTGCTGCCAGCTGGCCCGCACTCCACCTCTCAGACCAGCTGATGTTTCAGGGCTGGGCCCCCTTGTAGTGGGAGCCTGTCTAGCACTGACGTCTGCTCCGTTCGGAGCCCAGCCACCACCGCCCCTCCGCAAGCCGCCTGTCATTCTGTGCCTCAACCCACACAACAGCAGCGGTCCCCAGGTATGGGAGGAGGGGAGAACAGCTGTATTGCCTCTACCGATTCTCTCCAGCTGCTTACCTGCTGCCGTACTTCAGCTTTTGACCCACCTTCCTTCACGGACTGCTCCTCCTCAATCAGCCTCTAAGGCACCCAGGCATAGGGGTGAAGGCAAAGGACCGTGTCTCCTCCCACGGTGTCCTCTACCGCTGTGCTTCATCCTGGGGGGCCATCCCCCCACGTCCTGCCTTGTGGCCCCCAGGCATAGGGGAGAAGGGAGAGGGCCACATGAAGTTCCATGGTGCCGCCTCGTCATGTTTCAGCCACAGAGAGGAAAGGGGCTCACCACCAGCCACGGGCCGTCCCCATACCCTTCATCACGTGGGGAAGAAGGGAGAGGAGTTGCGCCTCCTCCCGGGGCGTCCTCTACTGGCGCGTATCAGCCTACTTTAGTTCCTTTAGCCCCGCTGTGGGCCGCTTCCTTGCATTCTGTTCTGTGGCTCCCAAGTATGGGGGGAGCAGGGAGAGTAGCCGCACTTCCTCTTGTGACGCCTCCCGCCTCCGTGGCTCAGCCCCCGGCCGGAGAGAGGCCACCTTCGGCCTTGGGTCACTGTATTCTATTTAGGCCTCACAGTGGGAAGCCCTCCGTGTCGTAGCTGGGGGGGCTTCCCAGTCAGAAAGCAGTCTCCGGGCACCCCCCCCAGTTCAGACCACCCACACAGCCATCCGATGAGTGCCACCGGTCGAGATGGAGGTGCAAGATGATGAATCATGGGCCGGGTGGCAGGATCTTCTTCAATCCCCACCGTCCTGCGGCACCAAGCCACACACCCCCAGACCTGTCAGCCTTAGGGTGGTCTTCCCCCAAGCATTTTGCCTGTTTGTCTCACTTTTTGCTGATTTCTCTTTGTTGGCCTTAGGACTGAGCATCTGCTGACCAGTGCTAAAGTGCATTTTCTCCCTCCACTAAACATTGTTTGGTTGGTATATCCACAATTGGCATATTTAATTTACATATGAGTCCCTGGTAAAGTGTACTACAGCTGCCCAGGGCATGTAAATTAAATATGACTAGTGGGACTGCAGCACTGCTTGTGCTACCCACTCAAGAAGCCCATAAACATGTTTCAGGCCTGCCATTCAAGTGCACTGCCATGTCCATTTGACATTTAAAATGCCAAGCCTTAAGCTCCCCTTTTATTACATGTAAGCCACCCCAAGGGTAGGCCTTAGGTAGCCAATGGTGCAGGGCCCTATGTAATTAAAAGGCAGGACATATACTTTTAAGTTTTACATGTCCTGTTAGTGAAAACCTCACAAATCAGTCTGTCACTACTGTGAGGCCTATTCCTCTCATATGTTCACACTGAGGATTCCTTATTACATTTAATAAGCTGTACTTCCTAATTGAAAAGAAGTAGATACATCATGTTTAGAACCTATGGAACTGCAATAATAAATCCTCTTTAATGGTAAAGTCAGATTTATTGTTACGATTTTGAAAATACCACTTCTAGAAAGTTTACATTTTCCTGCCCTTAGCCCTGTGTGCCTGCAGCTGGTCTCCAATAAACGTCTGGGCTGGGTGACAATTGGATTTTGTGCATTCCCTCCAGAAAGCCACACATAGAGGGAGCAAAGGTGTGACTTGATGTGCCATCCTAGGCAGGATGAGCTGGGCACAGCTTCACACTTACACCTGAATAGGCGGTGTTCTGCCACAACACAAAGGACTGTGCTTACCCCCTGTAGTGAGTCTGGAGCCAGGAGAAGAAGAAAGGACCTCTGTGCACTTCAAAGACCCTTCTTTGAAGTCACAACCACTTTAAAGACACAGCTATGTACATGTACTGGACCTATGACCCTACCAAATTGCTGATACTTAAAACAGATGTGATCAATGCTACAGACAAACAGATTGATTTCACTGAAAGCAAATAGGGCCAGATGTATATAGACTTTTTCAGGTCGCAAATGGCACAGTTTGCAGAACTGGGCAGTTTGCGACTGGAAAAATGCCTTTTTCTATTTACCAAAATTCATTTGAGATTAGGTTTAGGAAACGGTGTGGTTAGGGTGTACCTTCCTAACAGCGACTCGCAGGGGGATGTTTGAATGTTTTGCAACAGGAATGTAGTCACAAAACATTTGCAGTTTGCCACCAACTTCAAGGTGGTGGTAACCCATTCGCAAATGGTAAAGGGTCCCCAAGGGACCCCTTTCCTTTTGTGAATGTGGGTGCAAACATGTTGTAAGAGCAGTCAGTGTTTGCACGGACCACTGACTGCTCTTAAAAACTGAAAAGAAAACTTCTCAGTTTTCTTTTTGAAACACATATTGTTTTCCTTTAAGGAATACGGGCTGCATTAAAAAAAATGCTTCATTTAAAAAGCAATCACAGACATGGTGGTATGTGCGATTTCCTAATAGTGATTCGCTAAAGTTCACTATTTGGGAATTACAAACCTACAATGTCATACATCTGGTCCTTAATGGATTACCTCCGATGTCTGTGCAAAAACTAGACAAATTCAAGGATAAATAAAATATGTTTTTGCTTGCTCACCAATGTTAACAGTGACTTAAAATGAGATACAGACAGAAACTCAAGAGTCTCCTTTTCGGAGCCATGAATACCAGCATATTGATAAGGCACAGGTCGTAACAAGGAAATAAGTTCTATAATCTAGACATAAAAAAGCATGGCTGGCAGATATCAAGCAAATTATTTCTAAGAAATTGCATGACGGGAATAACCCATCATGAATGCTTTCAAGCCTGGAAAAGGATTTCTCCCAGAAAGGCAGCTAAAACACATGCTGAAGAATAACAAAATGGAAAAAAGTAGAAAGGATATCCAAGATAGGCACACTATAGCAACAACGTTGTGAAATGGATGAGCAGATGTGGTCTAAGAACAGAAGGCCATTAGTGTCAAACCCTGAATTCAACAGGAAGTACTAAGCTGTAACATTTAAAGATAACCTGTTCGGTTGCCTACATTCATTGGTTTCACAGAGATAAGGAAACTTTGATCTACTTTGACCTTGAATTGGTTACATAAACACCTACTCATGACAGTCTCTCACAAAGGTAGAGTTTACTACTTATTATCTACAAGTTAGGAAGTTATGTTTTAATTCCAAATTCAGCAGGACTCTCAGGGTGGTAATATGAAACCTGGAAGTCATGATCTGGTGAGGGCTGATAATTTCTGAAGGTGGTATTACCACTAGTATTCTGAGCTCTCCCTTAATGGATCATCATGGAAATCTGTTTCCGCCCCTATCTCTGCAAGCAATTAATAAATGTAAAAGGGCATTTTGCATGGTTTTAGTTTGCACACATATACTAGAATAGAGTACCCAAATGGTGTAGTAATACCAAGCGTATAATTACAGAATTCTGACTTGGTAATTCCCCTTTAATGTCAAATCTGGAATTCTGAGAATTTCTGAATGAAAATTTTTCAATAATGCAACTAGATCTTTCAAAGGCTTTTGCAAACAGGGCTCAAGAGTCATCTCATTGACAGATGAGAGAAATGTTAACCAGGAGGTGGATTTCAGCTGTAAGGCAGATTGCTACAAAGTTATTTGTGAGTCTAGAATGGGATGGCCAGAAAGGGCAAACCATGTGAAAGATCTACACATAAATCACTTAAAAAACCTTGCAGTTAATGAGCCTCCAAAAACTGATGAGGAAGAGTGCCTCTACAATTCAACACATGAAGACATTTCATGTTTCAAAATATGGAGTTATATTTGACCATAACTTTTCAGCATTACAGACTGCTGTTTTTTAGAGAGCGGAATATTCTGTGCTATCCTGTATGGCTTCAGCCCTGGGTACTTTGAGCAAACCCATTTATATTGTGGGAAGTTTGAGTGTTTTATCACTCTTTCCTTCATGTTCAGTGTGTGCCTACAATTTTATACCCTGGTCATAGGGTTTAAGTAAACCGAGAACAAGTTTTACCTAGGCGGAGGCAAACTGTTGATCTAGGCACAACTATAATACATTTACATTAAATTTTTATAATTTAGTTAAGTAAATCTGTATTGTAGAAATGAAACTCATGATTTCATCTCATAACTTTTGCCTTCAAATTATTTTTCATTAGAGACTATGAACACAAACACCACATGGTCAATTGTTAACAACTAAGACAGTTACCATCTATACAATTCAATGTATAAATTAAAGAATGTGGCTTGCGCTCACAGTCATAACACTCTATGCTCACACCTATAAAAATCTATATAATAAAATCATTATAATCAAATTTTAAAAATAGGGCAGCAATTATAAAAACAAAGAAGTATATATGAGGGCTGAGGAATATGTCCCAAGGCAGAATCAAAAAACAGGATCCAAGGGGATCTGAATTGGAAATGAGACAATAAGCACAAATCCAAGAGTCAGACTTTCACCACCCCACCTGAAAAGGTCACAGAACTAAGCAACCAAGAAAGCAAGGGGCAGGTGCCTTTCTGTTCTGGCCCCATCTTATGGAACTCTCCCCCTTCCTTAATCAGGTTGGAACCTAACTTATCGAATTTCAGAAAGCTTTTTAAAGACTTGACTATTTATGCAAATTTTGATTAGCCTCAGCCCTCTCTCCTCACCCTCCTGGTTGTCCCAGCGCTAAGAAACCCCTAGGTGTAATAATTTTAACAAAACATTACATAATAATTTTACAGTACATGATAACATTACATAATAAGATAACACATCATCACAAGACATAACACAATGTAACATAGCATAACAGCACAACACACACTACCAAAACAACACATAACAACACAATACACAACGCAATACAGCATAAAACAACAGACAAACACAACAACACAATCCAACCCAACATAACATTACATGACATAACATTAACATTACCTTAACATGATGTAGAGGTTACCTTAGAAACAAGCATTCAGACAGGCATTGATGGTGAGGAACAACTACTCACTTCAGGCCTAACAACTAGCTTACACAATTACAGAATCTTTATTAAAACACATGATGAACATATCCGAACATCAACTAACTTCGTTGGAGTTACAGGTGTAAGACAGTAGTACATCTTTATACCTACCTACAACTCCTCAACACAAGAACTGGAGATTAGTTTTCCAATTTATGAGTGGCCTGAGACTAAAAAATATTTTAGCATTATGGAACAGACTTCACAGTCAATGTAGCCTATAAACTTTGACTTCAAGAATAAGTTAAAATGTATGCCACCCACAAATCACAAAACTCCAGATGCTTTTAAAACTAGGTGTTGTATGATGCACCAAAATGTATGTTTACTGGAACTTCAAAAATATATAAATGACCAGCGAGGAAGACAAATTCTAAATACCTTTACTAATGGTCCAAATATACTCATACTGCTATGCACAAAGATGGAACCATTGTCCTTATGGCGAAAGACTTCACAGAAATGGAATGAATGAACGGAAGCAACAACTCGTTGACAAAATAAACAAGCATTTGCAATGCAATGGATCTCGCGTTTGCTCAAGTTAGAGCTATTGTCACTGTAAATACCTAACTGGACTTTTCTTGACACATAAATTGAAAATAAAGTATAAAGCATTAGTTGACATTATCGAGCCGATTGAAAGCGCCATGGCCGCCATGAGCGAGAAGGAGGGACACAAAAGGAAAAAGTAGTTTGCTCACAGTCAAACGTATTAGCAATCATGCAATTATCCATGTAACAGGGTCAGTCTACAAGGCAGTAACAAAACCGCCCCACAGCGGGACAAACATAAAGCATTTACCAATGATAACAAGTGATTTTTTAAAGCAAAGACCACAAACGAGCAAAAGTGTTGGACTTGAGGCGGGCATGGTTAAAAGCCCACAATTCTTACAGAAGGTTAAAGCACTTGCGTGCTCGACCTAAAAAGGTGGGTTGTGCACCTGCAGCTAAGAAGCCAAAAATGAGTTTTTATACGACGAAAGTGTGGACCAAAAAAGGGGATATATATATATATATATATATATATATATATATATAAATAAAAAACAGTTAGAGGTTTCTCAATCAATGCATAGTCAAAATACCAGCAGTGACTAGTAGCAAAAAATGGACAGGAAACATGGGGGAAAAACGATTTTGTACTCTAAAAGAGTAGACAGTTTTTCACAGAGCAGGCCTGCGAGATGTTGCTGGCCAGATACTTGTCACACAAATACGTTCAAGTAAAACGATATTTCAGATGAGAGTCCAGGATGGGAGCTGAACTCCATCCATGGCACAACAGCTTGCTTGTTGCCTAACAGTCACAAATAAGTCATCAAGTCAACAAAGATCTCATATCTTACATTTCAAAGTTCTGAGTGGCCTATCAGCTGACAAACATGAAAGATTTTCATTTGAATTTTTCCACTCAATGAAGGAGACATTTTTACAGACTTTATTTCCTTAAAGATTGTTTGAGACTTGCATTAATAGTTTTCAAGCACTAAGGTGCAAATCTCAAACATTAATTCCTTATATAATCATCCAGCGTGTCAGCTGTAGCTCCAAGGGGTAGTTGGCCAGGTCCACAGGACTGGCCCTCTGTTAGGAGAGAGAAACATGCCTGTGTCCCTTGAGAAAGGATGTCACTCATGCATCAACCTAACCTTGCCACACGTTTGCAATCAAGAGGCACTCATAAGTAGGAATGTTGTACCTAAACGGACATAACTACCAACACTGAGACAGTACTCTCACAAGCAGTCAAGAGTAACTATTCCCTTGAAAATGAAAAAGGGACACTGTTTCCCATAGCCAGTGTAGAACTAAAGCCCTGCAGGCAATATGAAGTGGTATGAACTATAAAGATATGGTGTCAGAAGAAAAGGTCTGATCTTAAGAAGGTGAGGAAAGTCTGGAAATTCAAAGTAATGAGTCATGAAAGTTTTAAGTAGTGATCAAAAGTGGCACGTGATAGGCTTGAAGCGAGAGGAAGTGTGAGCACTGGCAGCAGGGAGCCTAGCAAAGCTACATGTAAAGGAGTCAGACTGGACTATTTAAACCATTAAAAAATAAACCAGAGAGGAAAATCACAAAATGCAGATCATCGGGCATGTGATGATAGAGAGTTAAAATCGACACTAAATAAAGGCAAAACAACGGGTCTCTTGTTTGCTCGAGTTAGAGCTATTTGCGTTTTGAACTCCTAACAAGACTTTTTTTCCCACATAAACTGAAAAGTAAAACAGTTTCACATAAGCGAGCCAAGGGCCACCATGAAGGGTGACGGAGACACACAAAAGGAAACAGAAGTTCACTTGCAGTCAGCAACAGTGCAATTAGATATGTAACCGGCAAAAGTGCACTTAGCCATGTAACCAGCAAAAGCGCAATTAGCCATTTAGCAGGGTCGATGTCATGCAAAGAGCTTGACTACTGCCCAGTGAGATGGTGCTGCCTGCGAAATAAGGAGAAAAAGTAGTCCAGAAACCATACAGAAAATACGGAGACTTGTATGTTCCCAGTAGTTGGCCGGTGCGCTCGGGGAGGGCTAAACACCGGAAAAGCCATGACGTATGCATGCCTTTCACTAATGAAATCAAGCAAATTTTAAAAGGCAAGCCCACACACCAACCAAACTGATGGGTGTGGTTAAATGCCCATAGAGAGATTACACCAGGGACAGAGCGCTTTGCACTCAACCCTAAAAATAAAGAAGCATGGACTTGAACACTGTACAAAGTCTTGCATATGGCTTGGAGTCTAAAAATCACAATGACTTTCACTTGCCAGCTATCCATGAATGCCTCAATATCTTTTACCTAAAGTGCACAATAACTTAGTCAAATCCACCTGTGAGACTCATTATATCCACACTGTGGATTTCATGCATGAACCTCTAGAAAAATGTCTTTTACATGGAACATATTTTCGAAGCAATGCCTTCTTTTCTAAAGGACACAGGTGATTTTCTGAGGAAGCTGGAACTAAACCCTGCCCCTGTCAGAGGACCACATATTATGCCCAATCTATGTAAATTAGTTGCAACGTGTCAAGTCCTCACAATAATGGTCTGAATGTCATAAAATAGATGGTATAAATTATTTACAAGGTGCTAATCCGATGTTCATTATGATTTGCTACACTACTCACTACAGTACAACTTTCAGAAATAATGACACCTTTGTTCTCCAGGTCACAGGCAGTTCTATAGGCTTTGGAGAAGTTTCATCATTTTATGCAGATATATTAATAGAAACAACATAATAAACACCATTGAGTGGCAAACATAATTAAGCCTTAAGATGCAACTTATAGATGGCATCATTTTAATATGGCATGATAGTGAGGCAGCCTTACTAACAAAAACACAGAATAGCTCAACATGCCTTGGCACAAAAGTGTTCACATATAAGTGGAGGAAACAAACTATAGAATTCCTGGATCAAAGAATTGTCAACACAGGCAAAACATGACAGACAAACCTTTATACCAAAAGCACAGATAGAAATAACATCCTACATTTTAAATCATTCCATGTTTGGTCTCTAAAGATCAATCTATCATTTTCCTAACTAATTTGAGCAAATGTGTTGAGTATTCAACCATGAATATGGTGCTATGGAGAACCAAAAGATATACAACAAATTAATGAAGAAAGTGTATGCACCAAGAGGAAAGAAGAACTGATGAAAAAGTACAAATCCTCTAAGGGAACAAGTCGAAGAAAACACAGACCAACCCTTCATGTTCACAAAGGTCTCACAACAATAAAAGAGAAAATCATAATGATCATAATGATGCACTGGAAAATATTGAAATAGAGAAACCTATACACAGGCAAACACCAGAAGTCATAATAACCAGGCATTATTAACTCACAAAATTAAAAAAGAATAGATTAAGCTTCACAAAATCAGAGGAGCATACCAATGTTTGAACTATGGGCCCTGCAATAGTATAATTAAAGATCAGAAGATCATCAGTCAAGTGCGGGAAAAAATCTAACGTAAAGTCAATGCCATCTGCGATTTCCCTTACTGGGTGTGTACACCTAAATGCCCATGAGACATGAGGTATGTTGGGGAAATAAAATAAAAACACAACTGACTAAACACAAATCAGCCTAAAAACCTGTTATCAGAAATCAGGAAAAGCTGTATATTTTGAAGAGATGATCAGAACATCAATCAACTATGATTTCAAGTATTAGAAACAATAACCATGATGCCATTTGGAGGCAACAGCAGCAAACCATTATTAACAAGGAAATGTTTTGGTTAAAGTGTTTGGCAACTATGCAGCTAAGTAGATTAAACGATGTATGGGAACTAAAGCCATTATGTTTCAACATATTTCCCCATAGACACAGAATGGGTAAAAACCCTTTGATATGAGGCCCAAAGTTACTAAAAATAAGAAAAGGCAATTATGGACTCAAACAAGGGAGGTGTCTAGGAAATTACCTTTCTCCAAGGCACTACAGATACATGATGAATAAACATTGAATAAGCTGCTTCATGACGAGTCCAGAATATTTATGTTTGAGCAACTACGCAGGAGGGCATGAACCATGGTCTGACCATCCCTGAAATGTACCTGCAATGGTAAATTTCTTCTCATCCAAGTAACCATGTTCTGGCCATTTATTTGTCGAACATATGTTTCTTGGCACTGTACACAAAAACAACATACGCTAAAACTAAAAACAAATCATTATGGTTCACAGAAACTGATGCCCTTTGGATCACACTAATCATAAATTTATATGAAACACCCCCCCAGTTCACTTAAAATAATATTTATACAATCTTAAAAGTCCACTAAGGAAGGAGAACAACTGTTTTTTAAAACAAATCTCTTTCTGGACTCTTGGTGAGCTCTTGTTTTTTGATATTACAACATTCCAATAAACTACCAATAAACCACCACCATGGTGGGCCTAAAATACCATTCATACAGATGTAAGAGAGCATAACTGAATGATCATAACGTTTAAAACTAGTTCATGTCTGGATTCAATGAAAATACTCATTTTTAACAACTCAAAGGCGACAGCCCACACAGACTCTCCAGTGTAGGACCGACATTACATCATCACGTATCAGGGATTAAATACAGAACTACAGTTAGACGGTTCACTGGGGGTTGTGCTTTCTCTTCCTATTACAGTACTATTATTCCACGGAGTACCCAAAATTGTACACGTATGTAACTAATTAAGTTCATCCATCTATATTGTATACTCTGCCACTGTCAGGCATGATAGGATAATGGAACTCACATTGCAAAAGTTTCTGGTCAAAACAAGCTAAATAGGCAGACTTTCCTGATCACGTGTGCCTGATGAGGGCTTTATAATTAAATTACTTTACATAGTATACAATACACCATTACTAGTTTTCTGAACTTGGAGGTCAACTCGTAGTAGATACTTTCCTGCTGGTTTTAAACAGCATGAGGGACTGTGTGTTTTCTTTATTTACATCCATATGTCAAATTATATCAGATGGCTATGCATTCCCATGGTGTTGGTAAAGACTTACAGAGAAAGAAAACCATGTTTCGCAAATGTGAAAGATTTTGCATTGAGAACTCGGATTCTCCTTCTGTGTAACTACCATGAGATCAGTCTGAATGTAAGTTTTGAAATTCCCAGGAGTCCTTAGAGTTTTCATAATCATCCACAGCTCACTCAAAGCCACTCGTCGGAGTCTTGTGCCTTGGGTCTTAGTCATCATCATAAGTGGAGTGTGGGATATGTGGGTCTCACCAGAACATACACAGCACTAATCAGCAAATTTCTGGCTTCATCAATAAGGTGATTTTCTCTAGCAGTTGTCAGCAGGAATCTGGTGTAACAGGTCACCTTTTCTGCTATTCACCCTTCTACTGTGCAATAGCAATAACAGTAAGTTTTTTCTTGGTCTGATCGAGAAAATAGAACTTGGTCCTGAAGCAGATCATAGCCACAGCACCACTGTGCATGATGTTCAGAAGGATACCAGATGTGGAAACATTTCAACAGATCATATAAAAAAGTAGCAGAATGATTCTAAGTTACCAGTCACACAAAAACAATATATTCTATCTTCAACCCCAGTTTGGCCAGGGTCATAAACATTGTGTGGAACAGATTACCTGACATGCTAGGTAGGGTGCTTTAGGTGGGAAGAAAGTTAGTACCAACCGTTGTTCAGGGCCCAATTTGATAGAGATACAGTATTGACAAAAGCTGCATAATATCTGAAAGAAGTTTTACAAGAGAGAAGCTGGTTGAAAGTTTACTATGCAAGTCATTTTATTTTCAGTTTATCAATCACAACTTGACAACGGCTATAAATGGGCATACAGTGTGCAAATGTGAGCATTTGATTTAACACAGGTAAAGAAATAAACCAGCCAGTAATAGCACATTTTGACATTCTGGTCAAAGATGATTTGTAATGCTGTCTCAGGGTGATGAGGTAGACAGAGAGTAAGCTATATATTTCTGGCACATCTAGGATGTACATCGCCTGTATGAAGTTTGTTTTAGCATGAGGATCATAAACCTAAAAGAAACCTTGAAATCATAATTTGTTTGTCTCATTGTTGTGGTTCTGAGAAGTAGGTGCAATGTTCATTTGTACATATTCAGGATAACCCATGTTGAGAGCCTGTTATTAAATAAGACTGAAGAAAAGGCAGTCAAAGACATGGTTGTTGCTGACATCTCTACATGGCAGCTATGTTCTAATCTTTCTTGTATATCATGTTATTTGTTCAGTTTTCCAAAGAATGGGATTTACAAAGATGTGCACATAATGAGAGCCTTAATGTATTTTGTCCTTCATTTTGATTTGTCTGTCTTGTGGCCTTGGTTGCATGTGTCCTTTTTAAGTTGAAAGTTATGACTAATTCAGAGAAAACCTAATTTTCTCTAAAGCTATAAATGCTGAAGATATAGGCCATTCGCTCAAAGAGCACAACTGGCTGATGACCTTCGCTAGGTCCTTGTGTCTGTTAAACTTATTTAATTTCTGTTATCAGTCAGCGTGACCACACTTCAAGGAGACGTTTACCTATGCCACCAGAAATGGAACCTTCTGTGGAGGTTATCTATGCCATCATATGATACAGCACATAAAGCAGAAATAACAATGCTTTGACCAGTAGGAAACCACAAAATAATCAACATCCACAGTCCTTGGTTTGCATGGTAAATATGATGCATACCTCGGGGGATTGAAAGACGCCCTTAGCATGATCCTACCCCTGCCAAAAAGGACTATAATTGCCTCTGAAAATTGGCATTATGACAGGAAATTGATACCATTATTTCTGGAGTTATTTAAAGGAACTAATTACACAAAATGTAAGATAGCAACCTACTAATTCAACAAATAATCACAAACTTGGAGGATAACAGTGGTGGTAGGAGGTATATAAGCAGGAAACATCCAGCTTAAGATCAGTACAGAGGCAAAGATGGCAAAGCTACTCTTCCTTACAGGTAAGTCCAGCTTTCCTAAGACTCATTCTCAGAATTGAATATCATTTTTAAAACACTAGACCGTGGTTTCCAGTTTGCTGCTCATTTGTCTGGAATGGAGAATTAATGTCCTCCTGCATGCCTTGTGGATAGCTGGGTAGAATGGAACATCCCTTAAGTTTCCAGCTGATCTCATGACTGTATGCTTCTGGCTGAGCAGTCTGTCTTTTTGATTTGTAAGGGTGTCAGATCTCAGAATGGGACATGTGTGTGCTGAAAACAGTATCTTTTATGTTGGCAATGTGGTCTGTAATTGTTTTCCCACTGAGTTCTCTCTAGCTTTTCTTGGATTTAGGTGAACACCCAACTGTTATGTGTAAAACAGAGCTCACATATGATCTAATACTTTAATCATTGGAATATGGGTACCTTGACAGTCTCCAGCTCTTCCTGAGGTTTGGTAGAGACCAACTGCTAATCTAGTTGACTTGTCCGCAATACCTTTTGGCTTCCCCAAAACCAATACATTTGATTATGTCTTAAAAGGCACTGGGTAAAAAAACAAGATCAGCTATTTAGTCCACTAGCGCTTGCTAACAACAGATACTCCCCACAACACTGTAGAGTTATTTTACACTGTTCAAAAGAGCATGGCTTGTCAGAAAAAGTTGCAATGGACTAACCAACATTTTCTTCTCAACAACACTTTGTTAATTACTTAGATTGTCCACACTAACTCACTAATATGCCACTGCTAAGGATATGAAAATCAAGGTACTTTCTCATGGGTAGCCATCATTGGTCAGTGTGATATGATTTCCAAAAACAAGCAAAATCAAGACAGAAGAAATGTAATGGCATTTGTGATGGCATCTCTAATCACACTGCTTTGTCTTGTTTCATTACACATAGTCTCATCTCTGAAGCAATTTGGTTCCTAACCAGAATTTTAATAATTTAAAAACCAGCCTAACACTGCTGTAAAACAGCCTACAGCATCTTGCGGTATCATGTTATCTGAAAAAATCTTGACACCAAAGAAAATCTACAACTACACCTTTCTTGAAAAGTCATCTTGTTGAAATGTATTCACTTTAAAATTTGTGTTCTTTCTTTTAAGGTCTTGCACTCCTGCTTAATGCTCAGCTCGGTAAGTTTTATTTCAAAATGGTGCCCATTTCTCTTGGGAGAGACTGACCAACAATAAGATTACAGTAGAATATATTCACACAAAATAAATCAAAACGTATAAACTGTATAAACTCCTACAGCTTTCAGAGACTACCCTGGCATGTCAGATACTTTTGTAAAATGTTCCACTGCAATCTATGAGTAGAATTCATATAATTTCTCTATCATCTTTTATGTGGATTAACGAAAAAAAACATAGCTAGACTGGTCAGTCTAGCTTGCCTAATGCAGTCCATGCAAGCAGTACATCCTTCATCATGAGAATCAAATCTTAATATAGAAAGGTTATGGAGAGCTAAAATATATCTCTCATAAATCAAAGGTTAGGTCAGAAATATACTTGAGGGGCCAACAGAGCAATGGCTCCCTATGTCTAAAGGATTGGTTTTCAAAAACTGAAACTGGAGCATATGTTTGACATTTTATTTGAAAGATACACTAGGATCAATTTATTACCCAAACCAATAACTGGTATGAACTGTTGCCACATGGATATTGAAAAGATTATTTAAACTTTACAGTATCTTCATTTTTGAAAAGTTCCAATAGAAGTACTTTCCACATGTTGAGTGAACAAATTTAGCCATGGACATACTTAATTCAGTTTAGGAGGGCAGAGAAGTGTTGGTAAAATGGGGCACATTATAATAATGACTGTCTCAACCACAGATCCATTGTTGACCCAAATACAATTTGAGTTGTTGCTTTTGCTATTAAAGGAGATTTCAAAGGTCTTACTCTCCCTTCAGTGATGTCAGGACTATTCCAAATAGACAAGCCCTCTAATGAAAACTGACATCAGTTTAGGTCTGAATTTCTACTCACTTTGGAAGTGCCTAAAGCCCTTTTCCTATGCAGTTTTCTTTTGCTTTGCAGACTGGTTCTTGCTATGTAGTAGCACATGCATATAAAAATTAACTGCTCTGAAAAGATCACAGATTGTTATATGAAAGTTACCATTGACATATGAAGGCACTGACAGCGAGTGCAAAGTTCATAAAGTTGGCTCAATGAGGCTGTTTTGTCCCTCATTAGAAACCACTCTGGTGATGGGATATATCTTGAAAGAGCATCAAATAGCAAAACTTTTTTCATGGTGCTAAATGTTGTGGTTGGTTCTGTATTTTAGGGAAAAGCCACAAACTACGTAACTCATTAGAAAATAAATGGTGACATTTTCACAACTACAATCCCATGAAGCAAATTTATAAAAATGAATGCGCTTTAAATGTATGCCTTCATAAATCATGGTTTGAAAGTTACATTTTATTCCCGCTGTAGGCTCTGCCTATGAGCTGACATGCTACTTCACCAATTGGGCCCAATACAGGCCTGGCCTAGGGAAGTTTAAGCCCGACAACATCGATCCATGCCTGTGTACTCACCTGATCTATGCCTTCGCTGGAATGTCCAACAACCAAATCACAACCATTGAGTGGAATGATGTGACTCTCTACAACTCCTTCCAGAACCTCAAGAACCAGTGAGTCCTCTTTTTTTTCGTACATAGAATTACCTTTCTGTGATTACTACGCAGCACACACGGCATGCATCACACCAAATCAAACAAGCACAGCCAAATTCAAATGACAACAGCAGAATAATTCAATCAATTTTATTCTGTGGCTTGATATTGACATGCCTCCCAACACCTATCAGATGCTACTATGTTAATGCATTCTTTGCAGAGCCCTTTCTTAACAAAGTTGAGAATTTACTTTCTCAAGCATGAGAATTGCTCCCCACTGTCCAGAGCCAAAGTTCACTGTTAGAGACCTTTTTCTACTTTTCATGCTAACCGTGCATATTTTTAACACACCCCATAACCATTCTATGGTCCACTCCAGTCAGCCTAGAGGTACGGGTTCAATAAAGTACAAACTGATTACCGCTATATTAATTGTAACCTCTTCCAGCAACTACCACTGCAATATCCACAATGCCCACACTAACATAGCCTAAACTATACCGAGCTACTTATATAATTTCCAGTCTTCTGCAAGATGAACTACTACAATATCCCCATACCTCCCATACTACTGGACTACTAGGAAAACTTCTGAGCTTCTAAGCCATGGCCTATTTACCTAACAGGAGCTAACACACTTCCACTATAGCTAGCAGATAGCCTGGAGCATAGCATAAATGCCTATCAAGCACAAGCACCTTGATAACATATATACAATGCCTTTCTTTGTCCTGAGGAGCCCTCTGTTGACTCCAAAATTAACCACTGTTGATATTTATTACACATAGTTTAACATGAATAAATCCTATAGGTGTATTGTTTTAAGTGTGGTGAACATCTTCTAATGTCATACCACCCTCTTGCTGAAAACAGTCTTTCGTTCTCACTTTTCAGTGCAAGCTCTAACGTGCCATTAGCTGGAACCTCTGTATATAATAACTGTGTGCGGCAATTCACAAAAAAACATAAGTTGTAATATTAAAGCATCTGGAAAGTCCTGTACAGTCTTGGAAACGTTCTAGTGATTAAAAAAACATTGAACACTGACAATCAGTGTCACACATACACACATTTTAAAACATGTGCAAAGTGTAATAAAAAAACTGGATGTATGATTAAAGGGTGAGCACTGATATCCACATAAACAAGCCATTATAATACAGTTTTTGAAGTGAGGGGGGGGAGATCTGAGCTCACATTTTACTGCAGGATGACAAATGTTTATGAAATATAGGAAGAAATGCATTTAATAATGTACAGCATCAGCACATGCTGAAGGAAATTCACACTTTGCTAGGAGCCATAAAGTCTTGATTGGCTGCTCTCTTTTCTAGGAACGGCAATCTGAAAACTCTGCTGGCAATTGGTGGCTGGAACTTTGGCACAGCCCCGTGAGTATTTTAAATGGAGTTTAATTCTAAGACTTTGTGCAGAACCATCCTTCAGGTGTTGACGCTTCTATTCCTATTGCCTGTTTCGTCTTCAGATTCACTGCCATGGTCTCCACCCCACAGAACCGTCAGACTTTCATTACCTCAGTCATCAAATTTCTACGACAGTATGAGTTTGATGGGCTGGACTTTGACTGGGAGTACCCAGGGTCCAGAGGAAGTCCCCCTCAAGACAAACAACTCTTTACCACACTGGTCCAGGTAATGTGGAGTGTAAATGGTGGAGGGGATGTACTATGCGACAAGGGGAGCAGACAATATGTACATAAAAGGTACAGAGCCCAGGTTATTTTCTAGGAAATTCAAAACCTTAGCACCCATTTACTCTTGCAGTTGCAGTCTAACAAAAAGTAACTGCTTACTGCAATGGTGATTCCTACTGGCTAGCATATCAGGCAGTTATACACACTGAGGCTCTCATTACGAGTGTGGTGGTCTTAAGACCGCTCCACTCACTGTGGCAGTCAGAACGCAACCAAAGTGGTGGCCGACCTCCACATCACGATCACGGTGAAAGCACCATAATCGGACCGCCGGCACCTCCACTTTTAGGCCGGCCGATGGCCTGGCAGTGCCGGGGGTCTTAATCCACCAGGCCAGCACTGCTAGCAGCACTTCCCTGGGGATTACAACCCCCATGATCGCCAGCTTTTGCATTGTGGTTCCACTGCCATGCAAAGGCTGGCGGACATGGTGTGCTACATGTACTTGGCATGGGCAGTGCAGGGGCCCCCCTGGACAGCCGTGTTGTACTTTTCACTGCCTGAAATACTGGCAGTGAAAAGTGCGATGGGTGCTGTCACCCCCGACACACGGCAACATTGCTGCCAACTCGGTTACAAGCCAGCATCAATATTGTGATGAGTTTCTGGCTGGGAGAGCGGGTGGAAATGCTGTTTAGGCCTGCTAGCCCAGCAAGGAACTCACAATAGATTCAGTGATGGAAAACCGGAGGGGCGGTCTTCCGGCCCAAAGAGTTTGGCGGGCAGTCTCTCTGCCCTCCAAACTCATAATGAGGCCCTGAACGATGAACTGAGTAAGACTTGATAATAAACTAGAGGACAAACATCATAGCATTTTGGCAATCTGGCTAACTTATTATTGCATGGCAATAAAGTAGTGGGCTTCCTTTGAAACACTTTAGACACCCGTACATAACATGCTGGGCATCTAGGTGCCAAAAATAAAAAATAAACAACTAAAGAAATAAATAAAATGGTAATGCTTGGTCAAACAAGCAAGTTATTGCCATTAAATTCACAGGAAGACATTTTTTAATTGTAGCTATAACACTCACAAATATAACACTTTTAACTTGGAAGTCAAAGTACATCACAATCATAAGACTGATAATCAAAAAAATACTGTTGGTAGTATATTCACAAAACTGATTTTAAAAAAAGGAATTAAAGGAATAAAATTCGTGGAGATTTAGTCTAACGACATAGAAGTATAAGATTAGAAAATATTTCAAAATACTTTTTCAAGAGAGAATTCACTGATGCACACCTAATAAAATTCTACAGTTTAGCCACTGAGATCCTATCATTAGACAATATTATGTAATTTTACAGTAGATAGTGTTGGAAAAGACAAGTGTGGCAGTGGATCTGTGGCAAAGCAGACCTCTGCTGGGGGCTGGAAACGAAGAGCCAAGTTCGACAAGAAGCTGTCCAATGCCCATTTATCCTACTAGATTTCCTACAATAACTCTTCAGGTATCACTACAAAGTTCTGAATGGGAGCCTAAGACTATAAATAAATATGCAGCTGACTTGCAGCAGCCTGCTACGACTGGTTGAATGTACCACATTTTGCTTTACCTTAACACTTATAAGCTACACTACACCAAGCACCAGATACAAATAAAATGGTCACAGGTAATCTGACACAAACATCAGCAAACTATACCTCAATCTGTATGAACCCCAGAGTACCAGATCATCATGTCCATGACATAAATATGCTATACAAATATGAATAACTCAAGAGCAATATCACTAGAGTCAACTCAGTTTCCAGACTTAAAAAAATGCAAGTGTGCAAACTAGAAAGGGGAGGCTTTAATGTGCAGTAAGACATTGTAGTTAAATGTCCTGTGTTTGATTCATACAGAGCCTAATAATGCTGGCTAGTGGTCTTAATTTCTGTAGATGAAGTTAAGGGAGAGACTGAAAGTAAAGTGATATAGCCAGCATTAAATAATACATTAAAGAGGGTAAAGTGGAACTAGAACTCAGGTTTCCATAGTCTACACGTAACTAAAGTTGGTTTCTCCCTCCTTGAAGACAATTTTTTTTTTTGATGAAGCACAATGGGTTTAAAGGATGGATTAGTGTAAGGCCTACAATAATAGAACTGGATACGACAGACATTTCAAGTTAATAAAGTATCACTGTAGAACACCCTTTTTCGATTTGGCCTTGCTTTACTTGTTAAAATAGTGTTTCTTCTGTTACTTTACAGGAAATGCTTGCAGCCTTCCAGCAGGAGGCAACTCAGACCAACAGGCCCCGTCTCATGGTGACTGCAGCAGTGGCTGGAGGGATCTCCAATATCCAGGCTGGGTACCAGATCCCTCAGCTCTCAGCGTAAGTACAACATCATCTGATAAAGCCTTGATTGAAAGACTGCTGCAGGCACTCGCCTATGGAAGTGATTTGCCAGGGAAAACTATTTGCTTATATAAGTAAGGTATTTAGCTATAGCTTCTATAGCAGATTAAAACATTGGAATGTTGAGAGCTCCACTGAAAGCAACGTAGCAGCTGAAGGCTTATAATGGCTGGCATAAGCCTGAAGCAACAACATTCCAATGTTTGTTTTCATGGTTATCCTTTTTTAATTTAGAACATGCTACTCATAGTGAGTGGAATGTTCTGCTATACTGTTTGTTAAAGGCCATCTCTCTCATTAACGGCTCTCACCTGTGGCTCAGGCCTACAACTCATGTTCAGGACCCTTAACAACCAGTATATCCATTGGCCATGAGCTATAAGTGTATAATACGACTGCATAAGGAAACTAAAAGTAATAGCTGAAGAAACAATGGGTGCAGTCCAAAACGCTGCCTTTGGCTACCTCATCATTCACTTGTACAGCTTCATGAATGAGACATGAAATATGTTGTACTCACTATACAAACTTTGTGGAGATTTGAATGAAGTCCACAACAAACCAAACCAGGAAACTATGACGAAACAAATAGACAAGTTGTAACAGACTCTATAACAAAGACATTCAATAGAAACACATTTACAATGGTAGTAACTTTACAATGACAGGCTATAAACATCCAGATACTTGACTAGTAAGGCATACATTTCCATCTCCACTTATAGATTGAGCTTAACATCACCAATGACATCATTGGAAAAGTTATATACAAAAATGCTAAAGTTCTACAAAATGTGCAAAGAAATGTATTGACAATGTTGTCATCCTGTGCTAAGCTTAGTTGTAGAGAAACATATAGATTAAAAAGTTAAATGTAAAAAGGAATTCATTATAATTTAGTAGCAAATTTGTAGCATGTGGTGAGTTTCCCTGGCAAATACATTTCACTTCTTGCCTCCTGATGTCAAGTTTATTTCCTCTAATGACAATCTAAAGACAAAGATAGGCCATATTTGAACCTCTTTATGTGTCATTGGTTCAAATGGGTATTTTATGTAAAGTATATTTGCTCAAATGCTCACAGACTAAACAAAGAAAAATAGTTTGACTGAGCAAATTTCAAGAATTGAAACACTTTGTCTGCAAACATAGTTCTTTTAATAATTTAAAAAATGTCAATTGCTTAAAATGTTAATGTGCATTTTCTGGCAGGGCTCTTGACTATATCCATGTGATGACATATGATTTGCATGGATCCTGGGAGGGATACACTGGAGAAAACAGCCCCCTGTACACCAACCCTGCGGCCACTGGAGCAAACGCCTACTTGAATGTTGTAAGTATAGCTACAGACCACATGATGTGCTGGGGAAGCCCCAGCCCAACTCATGTTCAATTTGTCTTTGTTTTCATTTGAATTTCCAGTGACAGCTAACCACAGAGAAGGTATGAACTGACTGAAATGTCACATAAGAGTCTCTGACATGAACACAAACATTCTCTTTGTAGGATTACGTCATGAACTACTGGTTGAGCAATGGTGCCCCAGCTTCAAAACTTATTGTTGGAGTCCCAACCTATGGACACACCTTCATGCTGAGCAACCCGTCCAACAATGGAATTGGAGCCCCAACCTCTGGAAATGGACCTGCAGGGCCTTACACCAGACAAGCTGGTTTCTTGGCCTACTATGAGGTATGTGAGTCAAAGGACACTAATAAACAATCACCAACATTGACAGATTTTTTTAGTGGGCTTTGATATGCTGAGCACCTACACCATCGGGATGTACAAATGTAGTTTTGAGCATTATGCAAGAAGATGCAAACAGACAGATTTACACAGAACACTCCTGTGACGATTCAAATGTATAACATTACTTTTTAGAAAAATAAGTAATTATCTCATCATCTTACCAACATAAATCAACAGGTTGACAGAAACATGTTAATTCACAAATTCACTCTGGTTCATATGACTTGTTCCAATAATTAATTCTAAAATAAAAACAGTGCAGCGTATTCCAGCTTGCTTTACTCTATATCATAGTTGTATGTCAACAGTCAAACTTCACTTTACTTATTGCGATTCTAAACTTCTCTGTAACATCATCATTATATAAACGTCGGCTCTTGTTTCTGTAAACTCCGTATGGAGGCACTTAATTGAGCTGATCTATAAAATAGCACTACCCACTAGGTTCAGGTATGTCAAATATAAATACACCCCAATACAAATAAAAGATAACTTTATCTGGACACTGACATAATATGGAGGACAGGGGTACGGTGATGTTACAAAGTGTACCTTTCCATCTGTCCGCTGCCTGGGATTTGGATTATGAGACTTGACGCTGTCATTTTAGAGTGTGGACACACATTGCTGTAAGGTTATTGTGGTAGATAAAGATGTGGTTGCAGAATGCTGTGTTCCATTAAAATGCATTTGTGTTTCATATTGAGAAGCATTTCCTCATATATTAGTGATATTTACTTTTAAACAAACTTTATGCAATCTTAAATCATTACAGATCTGCACCTTCCTGAAGAATGGAGCTACTGAGAACTGGTCATCTGCTGAAGAGGTTCCCTACGCATACCAGGGTAACGAGTGGTTTGGATACGACAATGTGAAGAGTGTTACTCTCAAGGTACTGTATGAAGATTGACCCTATACCTTGCTAAAACAAATAACATTGTAGGTTTCCACAACTCTATGGCAGTAATAGGATAAGAGTATATTCCATTTACTATTTATAGGCTCAGTGGCTGATGAAGAACAACCTGGCCGGTGCCATGGTGTGGGCCATTGACCTGGATGACTTCACAGGCACATTCTGTAACCAGGGCAAGTTCCCCTTGATCACTGCACTGAAGACTACTCTCGGAGTGCAAGCTTCAGGTGAGAGACATGAATACAGAATTGTTTTAATATGACATCAGTGGGAAGTGCTTGTATCTTTGTTACCTCTATCTTAGATGTAAACTAATAAGCACACTGCTCACATGTGCCCACAGATGCTTCTGACAGTCGACTATTTCTGCATGCCTGAAATGGCCAAGCCTTAAACCTTAATCAATTTTGATATACAACACACCATGTATGACCAGACCCTCTTCAGACCCTGTATACAATCTATGAACAAATCCACACATTTGGTAGAAAACACATAATTTAAGAAAACATGCTGCAAGCATACGTCTCTCCAGTTTCTGCTGCATGTTCAAGTTTATTGGTTCAAAAGTCCCCTTCTACTCATAATACTCTTCGTTGAGTGATGCAGATGGTCAGAGGATTTAAAGCGATTAGCCAAGATGAGAGTCAATGTGGGGCATGGGTTAGCCCATCAAAACAGACACTTTGCTAATGGTACATACACTGAATTTCAAAGGTGTCCCGAATAGCTGCCAAAATACTCCCTTCTTGCAGATGTTCGATTGCCGGTTAGAGATCTGTAACTTGTGATCACATTAACAAAGATGTAATCTCTAAAGAATTAATTTACTGTTGTCTTAGTCTCGGATAGTCCCACTGAAGAAGTAATGTAATTATTTGAGAACCAATGTTTTCCTTTGATTTGCAGGCTGCACAGCTCCTGCTGTTCCTGTCGCCCCAGTCACAGCAGCTCCAGCCACAGCAGCGCCATCTGGTGGTGGCAGCAGTGGAGGCGGAAGCTCTGGAGGAAGTGGATTCTGTGCAGGAAAAGCCAGCGGTCTTTACCCAGTTGCTGGAAACAAAAACGCCTTCTGGCACTGTCTCAATGGAATCACCTATCAGCAACACTGCCAGACTGGCCTAGTGTATGACCCTAGCTGCTCATGCTGCAACTGGCCATAAAAGACATCCACCATCCGAACAGAAACATGTTAATGAACAAATTCTCTGATACAAATAACTTGTTCCAACAATTCAAACTCTAAAATAAAAAACTGCAGCATAATCAAAGGCGTCTGAATTACTTTGGCTAGCATATCAGTGTAACACATTATTTTGAGTGTTTAGGTACTACTTTTCGGGAAAAACTGATCATTTCACTATACTCAGTGGTGTCATTAAAAAGTGCATTTATTTGTAATGGCAATACTCTCAAAACAAACACTCTAACTTCAGCCCACATTCTTGTCTGCAGCTCACCTTTCTGCTTTTGAGCTGGTACCCCAACAGAGGTCTTTCAGGTACCTGTACCAGTCAAATTCCTGGTATTTTTGCACAAGTAAGGAACAGTAACACATTTTTGTTGGCATTTTAGATACAGTTTAAGGATGCATACCCACCTCTCTAAGCAGCATGTCACTATGTGCTCAAACAGCCTGGTCTCTAACGTAAATGGAAACATGCATTACAGTTCACCATCATAACTATAAGTGACTCCAAATATCACAGTATACAACACAAATAAAACTCACAACTCCAAGTCTTCCTCTGCGCCTGTATATCCTTGAAGACTATCAGAGGACCAGAATAGCCCTTTTCAATTTGCCCACTGGTGGTTCGACACTAGCCTCATGCTAGGCAATGGGACAACTCTACATACAGGGGTCCTCTAATTGAAAACCTTTCCAGTTTTCCCTCAGGCCATACTCACATATCAGATCCCCCTCTCCAGGCTGACATCCATTCATCATAGGTGCTAAAGTTAAGACATCTGCTTTCATTAAGGCCATCAGAGCTTGGGAGGGAGCTCACAGGGTATCTCCATGCCTGAGGAAGGAATTAGTGCAGTAGGGATGAAGAGGAGTTGGAGAATAATCACAGCCTGTTGAGAGGGTCAGGCTGGGCTTGGATCCCAGAGAAAAAGGAAGCAGCAGATATTACAGTGCTGACAGAGGTGCGCCTGGTGTAAGGATGCCCAAAGGGGTGTATCTATTATGTTCCAGGGGATGCGATAACAAGTGGCTGGCCTCATATGAGCTCTCAAGATGAGGAAGATGGAGACGCAACACTGGGGAACACGTCTGTG
This sequence comes from Pleurodeles waltl, assembly GCF_031143425.1. Taxonomy (NCBI): domain Eukaryota; kingdom Metazoa; phylum Chordata; class Amphibia; order Caudata; family Salamandridae; genus Pleurodeles; species Pleurodeles waltl. The sequence goes on along the minus strand of NC_090445.1, from coordinate 425,637,945 downwards.
GGAGGTAGTACCTTAGTTGGGCAGAGGTAGGCTACTCACACAAGAGGAAAAGGTAGCTGAATCCTACACCCACATGAAGCTAGCCCATGTTGAGCTTTTTGGACTAAGTCCTGAAGAGTATAGGCTGGAACGTAGATCTCCTCAGAAATGTTGCACACAAACATGGGTAGACTTAATTGACACCTCAGTTAAGGCAGTAGATGGGTGGATTAAAGGCAAAAAGGTGGAAACATTTGAAGGGCTCTACACTCTGTTGTTTAAGAAGCATATTTTAACACATGGTCATTCATCAAAGCTGCAGCAGCATCTTGTGGGCTCTAAGCTGCTTAGCCTCAGGGAACTCGGCAGGAAGAGTGGGTGAGAACCAGGGCCCTTCAAAAAGATCCTGGGTGGTGACCAGAAGAAAAGTGGTCAGGCTCGCTGTCCAGGAAGAGAAGGAGGAAAGTATAAAAAGAAAGATCACCCAAAGAGCACCCAATATAGTCCGTAGAAGGTGGGGGGAGTCCCTAGACACATCCCATTCACAAGGGAAGGGCTATCAGGGAAAGACATTTGACTACTTAAAGAAAGGGGTGTGCTTTGACTATAATCAGCCAGGGCACAAAAGAGAGCATTCAATGTGTATCAAAAGGCACCCACTGGTGACCAGTTCAAAGGGCTGGCGAGTGTGGGGATTGTTTGGGAAGTTGACCCTAGATATCCCAAAGGGTACACAGAGGCCATCTTAATGTCTCTGGGGGTGAAGAATGGAGAACACTGAACCTTCGGCCCGCTGGCATTCTAGCATGGAAAAGTATAGGCAGTGGCCAAAAATCAGCAGGGTGGAGGTGAAGGTTCTGAGGGATACAGATGCCATTATAGCCATAGTAATGGGTAACAGGGTTTTCTTAAACCAGATCCTACCTGAAGAGGCGCACAAGATTGTAGAGCCGCAAATTCCTACCCTATGGCTGTGATTGAATTTGAATAGGAAGGGATTACGGGCCCAAAGAAGGTAGTTGTGTCCCTTGCTATTCCAGTAGAGTGTTTGCTGGGCAATGACTTAGGGGTGGTCCCTCAATAGTACACAGAGTTCTGCCTTAACTTGGACAAAGATATCACCTTGGCAGGGATCTTGGGGCAGGTCAAGTCCTGGGAAAGGCTGATAAACCACTTCTTCTGGCCCCAGATATCCAAGCAGGACAAGGAGTAGTGTCACTCGTACGCGACCTGCCAAGCCAGTGGCAAGGCAGGAGGTAAACCAAAGGCACCCCTTATATCACTATCAGTGGTGGAAACATGCTTTGAGAGGGTGGTGGTAGACATTGTTGGACACCTAGACCTATTCATAGCTTCAGGGGACAGGTTCATCCTAGTGGAAGTGGACCAGGCCACTCAGTATCCTGAGGTCATTCCCCCTTGGGATTATCACTGTCCCAGCAGTGGCTAGAGCCCTCCTTGGAATATTCACCAGGGTTGGGTTACCTAAGGATATTAGTTCAGATAGGAGCACACATTTCATTTCCACGTTTTCGACGTCTATGTGAGAAGAATGTAGTGTGAGATATAAGTTCACCACCCCACATCATACCCAAAGCAATGGTGTAGTTGGGAGATTCAACAAAATCACAAACGGTATGATAGTGGATTTGCAGAAAAAAATTAAGTAGGTCCACCCATAAATAAACTGATACAGAATCATATATTGGTTCTTTGAAATTTTAATTTGATTTGAAGTGAAAATTTCTATGTTTTCCAGTGTAGGTTATTCCAGATAATACGTGCTATTTTGAAATCCACGTTCATCAGCAGCCGACATGATTTTTGGCCTTATGTGGCTCAACAGCCTGGGGCTTTCTCAAGGCTGCAAGGAAACAAGTATCATAGGTTGTGGTGAGTAATTGTGGTTTATCAATTAGCAAGTGTGTCCATGTGTGAAGTGAAAAATTAAAAAAGGCACCGTGACTTGCTGAAGTAGGACATTGTTTCTTGTCATTTAAGGCTGCATGCAAGTGTCCGGGTTTATTAATTCACTATTCCCAAGATTAAGGTGTTTATATATAATCACACAAAGTCAGATTATGTGATTAGGCTTCAGAAGAATATGTGATTAAGCTCGAGAAGTGATGGCACACCGCCAAAGACCCCTCCAACACAATGGCTCAAACAGCAGCCCTCAACAACTGCCACCTGCGCATCAGGGAAGCCAAGACAGCAGCCATCAGTGCTTGCATCAACACTTGTAAGAACTCTTTAAAATAGTCAAGGAATTTTCCAACCCGACAGCCACACAGAACACCATCCACCCATCCCAACAACTCTGCAACACCCTCCTGAACCATTTCCCCAGCACAATTGACACCATCTACAACAACTTCGACCCCAAACCCAAGACTCTCACCCTTGACATCCTCAATGCACTGGAGAACACAAACCAAATTATCACCGTCAGGTCTCCACTCAGACCATAACAGACATCATGTCATCCATCCACTCTGGGGCACAAACCGACCCCTGCCTCCATCCCCCATTTAACCTCGGAACCAACCCAGTCAGCACAGAACTCACCAGAATCCTCAGCACCTCCATCTCCACAGCTTCCTTCCCGGACAGTTAAAGAGAAACAGAGAGGTCAGATCCGTCCCATACAAGCCCTCTGCCAATCCCAGTGACCTAAAAAATTACCACCCGATTTCCCTGCTCGCCTACACAGACATAGTTCTCAAGAAAGACATCAATCAACAGCTCACCGAATACCTGGAACACAACCACCTACTTAACGCCTCACAATCTCAATCAGGATTCCAGGCCAACCACAGCACGGAGACCACGCTGATTGCTGCTACAGACAACATTAGAACTCTAACAACAGAGAAAATGTGGCCCTGATCCTCCTCGACCTCTCTGTCGTGTTTGACACCGTCTCCCACAACACCCTCATTGACAGACTCCATAACATATGCATACAGCAAAACACTGTCAAGTGGATCACCTCTTTTCTGACAGGATGCAAACATAGCATCCAATTGCCACCTTTCACCTCCGCACCCAAGGACCTCATCTACGGCATACCCCAAAGATCATTGCTCAGCCCCACCCTATTCAACATCTACATGAACCCCCTCGTAGACATCATCAGGTCACATGGACTCAACATAGTCTCCTACACAGACAACATGCAACAAATCGGCTCACTCACCGATGACCGCGCCAATGCCAAAACCAACTTGTGCAACACTATGACCAACGTAGCCAAATGGATGAGAGACATCTGCCTCAAACTCAACGTTGACAAAACAAAAGCACTGATCTTCGGGAAGAACACCTCAGTATGGGACCACAGCTGGTGGCCAGTAGAACTTTCACTCCCTCACCGACAGACCATGCACAAAACCTGGGATTCATTCTCAACTGCCGGCTGACCATGAAATGACAAGTCAACGCTGTCGCCACCTCCTGCTTTCCCGCCCTTGGCATGCTCCGCAGAATCTATTGATGGATCACAATCAACACCAGGAAGACTGTCACACATGCCCTTGTCACCAGCCACCTTGACTACAGCACCCACTCTATGCCAGAATCTCCACCCAACTTCTCAGAAGACTCACCACCATACAGAAAACTGCAGCCAAACTCATCCTGGGCCTTCTCCAAATCCCACATCACCACCCACCTCAGAAACCTCCACTGGCTCCCCATCCAGAAGAGATGCCATTTCAAGATCACACATGCATAAAAAGCGCTACACGATCAAGGATCGTCGTACATCAACCATTGACTAAACATTCACCTACCCTCAAGACACCTGTGCTCTGTCTTACTCACCCTCGCACACACACCCCGCAGCCGTCACAGTGTTGGCCGCCCCTGCTCCTACATCACTGCCAAGTCTTGGAACAACCTGTCCCTTAATCTCTGAACAGCATCCCTCCTGGCAGACTTCAGAAAGAAAGTCAAGACCTGGCTATTTGACAGAGACATGGCACCCTCAGCGCTCCTTCTCCTGCATTGCTGCCAAGTCTTGAAACAACCTGTCCCTTCACCTCCGAATAGCATCTTCCCTGGCAGACTTCAGGAACAAAGTCAAGACCTTGCTTTTTGACAGAGACATGACACCCTCAGTGCCCAGATACCCTTAGGGGTTACAGTGCTGCACTATACAAATGCTGCTTGATTGATTAGGTTAGTTTAGGTGATCGTTGATACTGGCATGCAACTATGTGTTTACGTTGGTAATTCAAGCAAATATATGAATATTTATAGGCTAGATGCTAAAAAGATGTAAGGAAGGGAAAGTTTAGAAGAAAAAGGAAAATAAAAACCTGTTACACCTATTGTGGCATCAGTATCATGCAGATGAAAGGAAGAGATTAAAGAGGTAGTAAGTTATGATACCTTTGTTCTTGGAAATTACATTATCCCATAGATAGTTCATGTAGCTTCTATTAATTCATATAATTGAAAAAAAAAAAGTCAATAATCATATAATTTCCTTTTTGAAGTCATTTAGACAAAGGTAAATGAACATCAGAGAGTTCATATAGTACATATAATTGGGGAGACTTTGGTACTAATTTGGACCTTCATAAACCGAGCGTAATTAACATAATTAACATCAGCGCATGTTATTCGCCCAGCGCATGTCATCTTCTAATCAACACTGAACAAGATATTCTACTATAACATTGTAATTGTATTTTTCTATATCAAGACACAGAAAAATATAGTGACTGTTAAAGTACCAAGACCATACAAAATTGTATCTGATGTATACAGCATGGTCAAGGAGGCTATGTCCTCTATCAAGGCATTAGCTTAAAATTTATAAGTTCACTAATCTCTCAGTCATCGTTGAACTGCTAAGCCATTGATGCAATGTCCTCAAGATGCGCAGTCACCCCTTTGCAATGAAGGCAATGCATCTTCACCAGGCCGTGTAGCCGGCAATGCAATGTCCTTGAGCTTTTGAGCCGTACCCACAGCAAAGCGTCTGCATCAATGGGAGATGCATAATTTCCAATCTGCACAACAATGGTGATGCGTGGATTCTGCTGGTTTAGCACAAGGAAACCCAATTCCAAGGACCCAGGACTGGATTGGCGCCACTTGGCAGGGAGGAGTCACCAATGGCAAGAGCACAGGTGCTGGTGTAAAGTTGCTGGAAGTCTTTGATGTCCCTGAGACTTCAGAACAGAAGGCAAGCAGACAAGCCCTTGGAGTCACTTTAGGCTCAAGCAGTGTAGGTCCAGGCAGACAGAGAGGGCAGCAGGCAATCAGCACAGCTGAAAAGCAGTTCTTCCAGAGCAGCAGTTTGGCAGAGTAGCAATCCCTGTAGCAGCACAGCAGTCCTTCTTCCTGGCAGAGAATACACAGGTCCAGAAATGGTAGGGCCAGGGGTCAAGTACTTAAACCCAGTTGTGCCTTTGAAGCGAGAATGGCTTCAAAGAAGTATTTTTAAAGGGCACATAGGTCCTTTCTTTCTGCATTGGTTTCAGACTCATTTCAGGGGGTTAAGAATTTATTTGTGTGGGAGCAAGACACTACCTATTCAGGCGTGTCTGCCCCTCCCTCCCATCCTGCCCAGGATGACCCATCAATATGCAGACGGCCACTTAATCACCCCTACCCTCCCTTTGTTTGAGGGTGTCTAGAAGGAATACTGGAAACCAAGTGTCACCCCATCCCAGATGTTTTTTGGAGACAGGATGAAAGCACACAGGGCTAAGAGCAGGAAAATGCCAACTTTCTAAAAGCTGCATTTTCAAAATTGTAATAATAAGTCCAACTTTACCAGTAAGAGGATTTGTCATAACAATTCCATACGTACTAAACATAACATGCCTACTCCTTCTCAATTAGAAGTTACAGCTTATTAATGTAATAAAGAATCCCCAATATTAACATATGATAGGGGTAGGCCTCGCAGCAGTGAAAAACGACTTTGGGAGTTTTTCACCACCAGGACAAGTGAAACTTAAAAGTACATTGTCTTCCTTTTAGTTACATGGCACCCTGCTGTATGGACTAACAAGGGCCTACCTTAGGAGCACACTTATATGCAATAAAAGGCTTGCCAAGGGATTTAAATGCTGAGTCAACATGCCAGTCAAACTGCACACACAGGCTCTGCAGTGGCAGGCCTGAAACATGCTTAAAGGGCTACATAAGTGGGTGGCAAAGTCAATGCTGCATGCCTACCAATAGCATTTCACTTACAGGCTCCTGGCATGTAATGTGCACTCTATCAGGGACTTTTTTTATTGTGGTTTTACCGAGATCCAACAGAGGAAAATAGCCAATTTCAAATACATAACTTATCATACAATTAATCAATAATGAATAGCACAGTTTTAATCCGACTAATATAAATAGTCACTCAAGTAGTTTCCTAACCTAAATATAGCTGCTTGCTGGTCACCTTGATTAAATTCACCCCAACTTTGGGCAAATCTCTTGAGCCCCGCTACTCTCTTTGTTTAGAAGAGTGCCTGATTTCTTAACAAAACCATTTTATTCAACCATTCTGCAAAAGAATCTGCATGAAGGACCAGTTTTTAAGTATGTGTGATCTAGCAATAGCGGTGGCAATAAAGACTAGTTTCTTGGCCCTAAGTGGAAGCTTTGCCTCGGGGTCATAGCCCAAAACTGGGAACCAGATACTGGGAGTTATAGAGATCTGAAGGGTAGCTGTTAACAAATTCAGTACCCTATCCCAGTAATCCTGAATAAGCCGGCACGTGCCGATCACATGTGTCCAATTTGCTATGCCTTCTGCTTGCAGCTGGGAGTAATCCGAGACAGGGATTGTGGGGTGCGGTACAGCAGCCTTTTACTAAAGAATATCATATGATGCCAGTTAGCGCCTCTAAGTAACTTAAAATGTAATTGATTGACTTTCTCCCAGCACTCCTTGGTCAGTTCCAAGCTCTTTTGCCTGTCCCATTTTCTCACAGCTTTTGCCCATAGATCGATTTTTTTCCCCCTCCGTAAGTAGCCTTTTCCACCCCCTGCTCTCCTTGTCCTGGAGGTATCTACTAGTTCTTTAACTAATGTCAGTGTATCATATATTGGCCCAGTGTCCAATTCAGTGAGGCTGCAGAGCAAGATGTTGTATGATCCATCAATAGAAAATCATTTTGGACCGCAGCCTGAATGTCTGAGAGTGTTTTCCACATATCATTGACACGGAAATCACCAATTTGCCTGAATCCAACAAGCTCCCATTTTCTGACCACAGCCTTAGCTGGGAGAGAGGGGTACAAAAATTCAAATATGGAATTGAATATCTTCAAAAAAGATCGGAGTTTTTTCTGAAAAACCATTTAAAAATCTTATATCGAACTTTTTTAGATTTCCCCAACAAAGCAGGGTTCCTTATATGATGCTCCAAGCAGCTTAATTCACGGAAGTCATGGGAAAAAAGGCTGTCAGCGGGTTGTTTGGATTTACAATTGGTCATATAGTGTGCAAAGAAGGCAAAGGAATAATCTCTCAAGTTCAGTAGCACCAGCCCGCACTTATCTCTGTTGATAAAAAGCGTGCTTAACGCAATACGCGCCTTTTGATTGTGCCAGATGAATGAGCCAAACATAGAATCTAGTTTCTTTAAAAAAGAGGATGTTAGAACACAAGGGATAGCGGAAAACAAGAAATTAAATAATGGTAATATAAACATTTTAATCAAAGCAATTCTACCAAGAACAGAAAGGGGAAGTAATCCCCAGCGTGTGAGCATCGCCTGGGTTTTCGCAAGCAGGGAAGCGTAATTAAGATCATAGAGATTTCCTATGTCAGACGAAAAATTTATCCCAAGGTATCTCTTGGGCCTCGTATTCCAGCAAAGTGATAACTCAGAGATTAGTCTATTGGGAGTCGTGCCGCAGAGGATTACATCTGTTTTATTCCTATTCATCCTGTATCCACAAATTTGCTCAAATTCAGAAAAGACCTTGAGAGCCTTGTGCCGAGAGGAACGATCCTCTTCCAGAAACATAATAATGTCATCAGCGTAAAGTTTAATCTTACCCATTGACTTTAGAGGAGGGTGAATCCGGGTACTCTGTCTAATTGCAATGGTTAATGGTTCAATAAAAAGAGCAAAAAGAACAGGGGAAAAGGGGCAACCTTGACGTGTCCCCTGACGAACTTGAAGGTGGCCCACGCTCACAGAATTAACTAAAATATTGGCTTCAGAATTTTGATATATCTGTTGAACTAGTGTTGAAACCAGAGGAGGGACTCTGAATCTGGATAATATTTCAAACAATGTATCCCAGACTACAAGAACAAAAGCTTTTTCTGCATCAAATAAAAAAATAATAGCGGGGGTTTTATTAGATGTGAAAAAGTCTAGCACCTCAGCCAAAAAGTGTGTGTTGGTCGCAAGTTGTCGACCAGCGATAAACCCATTTTAGTTAGAATGGACCAAGTTAGGGATAACCACATTAAACCGGTTAGCCAGGAGTTTCATAATTATTTTGCAGTCCATATTTAAAAGTGAAATTGGGCGGTATGCATTACGGTACTCTTTATTCTTATGTTTTTTTGGAAAACTAAACACCTTCCTCATATGCCAAGAATTAGGAATCCTCCCACCCTTTAACAAGCTACTGATTAGAAGCAGAAAATCATCTTCATTTCCTCGAAAAAGATTTTGTAACATTCGGCCGGAAGACCGTCCGGCCACAGGCTTTACCATTAGGATTTGTGACCACCTCCAGAAGTTCTGGCTTAGTGAATGGCTGGGAAAGAACGTCTAAGTCTCCTTTTGACAGAGTGGGAATATCAAGTTTAACAGAAAAAAGCCAGATAGTCTTACAGTCAATATCCTGGGTTTGACTATACATTTGTCTGAAGTGTTCAAACATAACTTTTCCCACTGCAGCAGATTTGGTATATCTTTCCCCCGAGATAGGACATTTCAGGGTGTGTATCATATTGCTTGCGGCTTGGTCGCAAGTAAATCCGGCCCGAAACTGACCGGTAAAATCTCCTTCTTCATATACTTTCTGTCTATGAGCCTGTAGTCCTACATCTGCCTTCTTCAGCATACTGTTGGACAGTGCCTGCTTGGCCACTGAAAGAGTTTTTTATTGTTATTCGAGGGGGATCGCAAATACATCTCGAGGGTCCTCTGAACTGCTTCCTCCAACCCCTGGCTTTGTTGTGTCTCGTAAAGTTTATCAGTGGCTCCCTTGGCAATTACAATGCCCCTGACAAAGGCCTTAAGCGCATCCCAAACCATAGAAAGGGTTGCAGAGTCCTGATTGCTTATGAAAAATTCCATAAATTCTACTCTAGAAGCTTGAACCCACTCTTCATCTTGGAGAAGTTGCTGGTTAAAAACCCATTGCTTGGGGTGAAACACACATTGTTCAGTTGAAGAGAGCACTCCTAGAATAAGACCTGAATGCAACGTTAATTGGTTCTGAAAATGCATTATTTTGGAAATCAAAAAGAATCGATGCAGGAGGCGCTATTGAATCGCCCCGAGAAACATGTATACTCTCTTTTATTTGGAAGATTTACTCTCCAAGGGTCACATAGCATCAAAGTCCTTGAAGACTTTGGCAACTTTAGGTTTATGTTTACTGCCCTGAATCGAAGAGTCGATATATGGGTCCTGAAGAAAATTAAAGTCCCCACCAATAATAATTTTACCTTGGAGCTGTAGAAGAGATTGAAAAAATCCTGTATATGAGCCAGGGTCATCTGACATAGGGACATAAAAGCTCTCAAAAGTAAATCTTTCCTTGCGGAGTTGACAGTGTACCCAACACCACCATCCATCTGGATCGCTGAGAAAGTCAAGAACGCGTTCCCCCAGGTCTCTGGTTAGGAAGACCGCGGTGCCTCAGTGGGCAGCTGAGGCTGCAGTGACCACCTTATAGTCCACAAATTTTTTAAACATGGTAAAGGCACTGATTTGTTTTGCTGGGATATGAGTTTCTTGTAGTAAAATTACAGAGGAGTTCAGCGTTTTGATCCGTTGTTCAATTGCGCCTTTCTTACTTCTATTATTTAACCCATTTACATTCCAAGAAACAATTCTTAAAAGAGGGTTTGGCCCTATCACAGGATTATTTTCATTGGTTACCTGAGAGAAAGGTGAGCTTGTCCTGGCAAATAGCTTAGGCCCTGAGCTGCGTTAAGTGCCATCATTAACAATATAACCATTGCTGCTTCTTGAATAGTGTGAAGAGATCTCGTTCCCCTTGCTTCCCCGTGTCCCAGCTTACTCCCCCAACCTGCTCAATCGAGCTCCCCCCTCCAATGTGGCCAACACCTGGGGACCTCCTGTCTGGGTGATCCGGGATCCCAACCCTTATTGTCCCACCTAGGTGCCTTGACGTGACACTGGGTCACCGAAAGCAGTAGAGGGTATATATAACATAGTGGTTAAGTGTGCTGTGCTTCATTTGAAATCCTAGGAAACAGATGCCCCTGATTAGTGTCCAGGTCAGCCAGCCCCATTGCCATTACATATAGAATTCAACAAAGTTTTAGCCGCAGTTACCTTGTGGATTATGTTTGACCGTCCCTTAGAAAGAACTTTTAGGTTTGATTGCTGGAAAAGCACAGCCGGGGCGCCAGCTTTTTTAGATAATTTCTCTCAATTCCCTTCTCCTTCGAGCAGCGGCGGCAGGTATGTCGGAAACAATTCTGAAAGTATAATCGCCAGGCATCTGAGGTACTCTGCACTCTGCACTTAATTGTCTGAGATAAAATTTGTTCTTCGATACGATAGTCGCCAAAGTTCACCAGGATGCTGCGAGGGTATTTAGCGTTGGGTGATTGTGTAGCTGGAACGCAATGAGCTCGCATAATGGAGGGGTCCTAATGGTTGTCCGCTAAATCTAGGAATACATGTTGTTTAATAAGATTTGTTATCAATTCGCGCGCCCTTCTGGCACCCCCGTAAATCTTAAATTTGCTCTGCGTGAGTGGTTTTCTGCATCATCCAAACAAATCTGTAATTCCAGAAGATCGGCTTGACATTTGGAAACAGTGGGTGCTATATGGGCTCGGCCGTCCTCCAAATCTGAGACTCGCTGTTCTACCTCCACTATACACGAGTTGAGCTGCTGAATGTTAGTATTTATTGAGTTTAACTGTAGCTCAATTTTATGATTCGCTTCCGTTTGTGAAAGTTTTAAGGACTTCAGTTTGTTTAATATTTGGAGGAGCAAGGAATCCTGGGGCTGCAAACTTGGCTGTAGTTTCTCCTGCAGCCATATGAGCGGCGTTACCTGCCCATCCCCCTGTTGGCCCTGATGACATATCTGAAATTCCACTTGGCTCTCAGAGTTCATGGAGGGGCTAGTGACACTTGTCTCTCTGACAAAGCTTGCATCTGAGCCATTTAGAACAGGGGAAGGGAGGCTATCTTCCACACGAGGTGAGGTATGACTGGAGAGTTGTGGGACTACTAGGGACTTAAAAGTAAATTAAGTATGCCAATTGTGGATACACTAATGTTGCCATGTTTTAAGGAGAGAGCACACACACTTTAGCACTGGTCAGCAGTGGTAAAGTGCCCAGAGTCCTAAGGCCAACAAAGGGAATCAACAAAAACATGAGGCAAGCAGGCAAAATGTTTTGGGGAAGCCCACCCTAAGACTGACAGTTGTAACAGGTGTCAAAAGGCAAGCACTAAGCTCAGCACCTGTCTTGAAGGTCCCTGGCTTCAGTAAAGAGTCTACTGTCCAGACAGATGCCTCTGAACATGGGATAGATGCAGTGTCCTCACAAGTGAATGATTTTTGCCAGGATCAGCCAATTGCCTTCATCAGCAGGCGACTTCTTCCTTAGGACATGTATTTTTATATGTCCTGTTAGAAATGGGGTCTCTAGTTGGCAGAGGTATACACCCTGGTCCAAATAGGGACCACAATCCTAGTCAGGGTAAGTCACACACAATCTAAATTATCCTGTGCCCACCCTCTGGTAGCTTGGCACTGAGCAGTTAAGCTTAACTTAGAAGGCAATGTGTAAAGTATTTGTGCAATAAATCAAACAGTAACACAGTGAAAACAACACAAAAATACACCACACAGGTTTAGAAAAATGTATGATATTTTTCTGGTTAAATTAAGGTCAAAACGATAAAGATTAAATAAGCACAAGTTGTATCATTTTTGCAAGATTAAAAATAGTCTTAATCTTAGAAATCAACAGTTGTCTCTAATTTGCACAAAGTACCTGGTTTGTGTAAAAAATAACAAGCACCGAGACCACAGAAGAGAAGATGCGTGGAAAAATAGGGTGTGCGTTGGAATTTCCGTTGCTGCACAGAAGTTGCGTAATTTCTTTCCATACTGCAAGTGGCTTTGCGTCGATGTACGGTGCACAGTCTTGGTTCCTCACTGCAATGATGTCCAGAGACAATGCGGGGGAAACCTGGGCGTGCGAGACAAAGTCAAAGGTGTTGCATCGATCCAGTATGGCGATGCGTCGAATTTTCTGTTGCGTGGCAGGCGCTGCGTTGATTCTTCATGCGGGAAGTCGGGCTGCGTCATTCAGGTTCAGATGTGCATCTATTCTGTACGGCTGTGCATAGAGTTTCCGGTCGCAAGGCAAGCGCTACGTCGAGTCTTCACTCAGTACGTCAGGCTGCGTCATTCCAATTTGGCTTTGCTGCAATTTTCTCATTGCAAGGCAGGCTGTGCGTTATTTCTGACAGCCTATGCATCAGTTTTCAGCGCACAAGGAGTTTCCTGACGAGATGAAGTCTTTTTGGCCCTGAGTCAGAGGGTAGCAAGGTAACAGCAGGGCAGCAGTCCTTCTCAGCAAAGCAGTCCAGATTAGTCCTTTGGGCACCCAGGCAGTTCCTCTTGACAGGTTGCAGGTTCAGGTCCAGAAGTGTCTGATCTGGTAGGGGTCCCAGTTTATATACTCCAAAATGCCTTTGAAGTGGGGGAGACTTCAAAGAGTGGTTTTGAAGTGCACAAGGTCCCCTGTCAGTAAAGGTCTGTCTGCCAGGGTCCCACTAGAGGGGCTGGCAGTGCATTGTGTGAGGTCAGGCCACTAGCCTTTGAAATGTGTCAGGCCCTCCACCCTGACTGAGTATTCTGTGTTTGTGGTTGTCAGGGTGAAATGCACCAGGGAGCTGTCAACCAGCCCAGCCCAGCCCAGCCCAGATGTGGACTGGAGACAGGCTGTAAGGCACAAATCGATTTTAAGTGCAGACAAATGCTCACTTTATGAAAGTGGCATTTCTAAAATAGCAATATAAAATCCAACATCACTAATAAGCAGGATTTTCTATTACCAATTTACTAAATATGACCTGGTTAACCCTTTCTGATCAGAATCTACCATTCAAACAGTATATGAGGGTAGCCCTAATGCTAACCTATGAAAGGAGCATGACTCATAGTAGTGGGAAACTAATTTAGGAGTTTTCCACTACCAGGACATATAGAACACACATGTGCATGTCCTGTCTTTTACCTACATAGCACTCTGCCTTATGGGTTACCTCGGGCCTACCTCCAGGGTGACTTAAATGTAGAAAAAAGGGAGTTTATGGCTTGGCAAGGACTTTTAAATGCCAAGTCAAAGTGGCAGTGAAACTGCACACACAGGCCTTGCAATGGCAGGCCTGAGACATGGTTAAGGGACTACTTATGTGGGTGGCACAACCAGTGCTGCAGGCCCACTAGTAGCATTCATTTGACAGGCCCTGGGCTCATGGGCACATGTAGTGCACTTTCCTAGGGACTTACAAGTAAAACAAATATGCCAATTGGAAATGAACCAATGTTACCAAGTTTAAGTGAGAGAGCACAACCTAAATTAACCTGCGCTCACCCTCTGGTAGCTCGGCACAGAGAAGGCAGGCCTAACTTAGAAGGCAATGTGCAAACTATTTGTGCAACTCTTAATTACAGTACCACATTGAAAGACACCACAAAAGGACTCAACACCAGGTTAGAAAAATAGAGAATATTTGCCTGAATAAAACAAGACCAAAACAACAAAAAACAAAAATCCAATAAGAAGATCCTGAGATATGCAATTTAAATAACTTACATGAAAGTAGTGCATAGAAGCGCAAAGCACCAAAAGTGGTTATCTGGTCACGCTGGGCAGGGACAAAGTCACGAGTTCAGGCCGACTGCGATAGAGCACGTGCTGGCTAAAGGGACTCACTTGGGCCCGCTGAACACAATACATTAAATCCTGGTGCACGGTCTGCACAGTGTTGCTTTGCGACATCCAGCACTGGTTGTGATGGGATGGCAGCTGTGCAGCGAGGCTTTGCAGGCTGCGCATCACCCAGCATCGAATCTAGTGAAGTGTGCTGCTTTGCAGCAGTTCTGATAAAAATCATAAAAGGCAGAGTACCTTAGTCCCACTTCAAATGGTCCAGGACTGGGGTGGCACCACTTTGCAGGGAAGTCTCACAAAAGGCAGTGTTCAGGTGCTGTAGCAAGTGAGTTGGGAGCAGTCTTTGATGTCCCTGAGACTGCAGAATAACAGGGGGCAAGCCAACAGGCTCTTGGAGATTCTTGGCTGCAAGGATGTAGAGAACAAGTCCAGTCCTTCTCACTGCAGGACAGAAGCAGCAGGCGAACACAGCAGAAAAAGTAGCAACATGGCAGTCCCTCCTTTTTATTACATGTAAGTCACCCCCAGGGCATGGCAGTCCCGTCTACAGCAGAAGCAGTAGGCCAAAACAGCAATGCATTTGCAGAGTGGCAGTCCCTCCTCGCAACACAACAGTCCTTCTGCCTGGCAGGGTGTCCTTGGTTCCAATTGAATCTGATTTGGAGGGGTTTTGGGAATCAAATCTCCCATCAGGTGTGGCTGTCTACAGGGAATGCACAAAGCCACCCAACCCAGACGTGTATTCAGAGGCAGGTATAGGCACAGAATGGTTAAATTAAAAAAATTACAACTGTCTAAAAGTGGCATTTTCATAAATTGTGATTTTAAATTGTGAGTCCAGAGACACCAAACTTCACATTTCTATCTTTTCCCAATTGGGTATTACACTTAAAATATGTTTGAAGGTAATACCAATGTTTTCCTATGGGAGAGATAGGCCTTGCAATAGTAACACAGAAATTTAGCAGTTTTTCAATACAGATGTTAAACGTAAAAGTACACCACACCCTGTCCTTGGGGCTAACTAGGGTCTACCCTGGGGGTGACTTACATGTAATAAAAAGGAGGTTTGGACCTGACAAGTAGTTGCATTTGCCCCTTCGAAATGGCAGTTGAAAACTGCACACACAGACTCTGCAGTGGTAGGCATGAGACATGTTTAAAGTGCTGCTGTATTGGCTGGCGCAATCAGTCCTATAGACCCACTGGTAGAATTTAGCTTACAGGCCCTGGGCGCCTATAGTACACTTTACTAGGGACTTACAGGTACATTAAACATGTCAATTGTGGATAAGCCAATGTTACCATGTCTTAAGCAGAGAGCACATGCACTTTAGCACTGGTTTGCAGTAGTAACGTGCCCAGAGTCCAACAAATTCAGCAAAAAGTGGATGGGGAAAATCAAAAGGTCTGGGGATGACCCTGCAAAAGGGACCATTTCCAAGAGTAATTTATAAAGAAATGCAACTTTTAGAAAGTTGCCCTGTCACTGTCCAAGTTTTCCAGTGACCATTTGCAGATGCTGGTGACCAGCCAGTCTCCTGCCATCCTGGGGAGAAATGTGAATGACTCCCAGGAGCAGGAACAACAGAGGTCTGCCTGTGGAAGAGGTGTTACCGCTACCTAGCAGAAAGCCAAGCAGGAGCTTCAAAGGGGAAGCCGTCTTTGAAAGGCAAATGATGGACACACATGAGAGGGGCTGCTATATTGTACAGTCAGGAATAGAGATGAGAAACCAGTTGCCAAATTGAAGTATCTGTGGATTTGTAGCCATCAGGTAGCCACACATCTAGGATGGGCTTCCAAGCTCTACACACCAACAGAGGGCCTCTGCCTATGTGAGAGTGGGAAGAATACTGCACTCTGGGGCAGTTAGGTGCCATACATTGCAAGAAGTCGTCATCAGGCGGGAAAGGTCGTAGGAGCCTATTAGCTAGTAACCACTGTATCCCCTGAGGGCACATTTTGGGCATCAATAATGTACCCTTAACACCAAGTCCTCATATCAGATCTAGACTGGAAAAAGGCCTGTAGAAGGACTGTCCTGCTGTTTCTTGGACCTCACAAGAAAGGCTGTATCAACTGCTGGACTGCATCTGCTGATCCTCGGGCTAGTAAAGAGAGGACTGTCCCACATGCCAGGCATCACAGGCAAAGTTGGAGGCTGAAATATTTCCTCCTGAATAGATATTTGCATGCTATTTTGTACCTTTAAGAAACTGTCTTTAGATTGCCCATTACTCGAAAATTATTGAATATGATTGCATGTCCTCCACCAACATTTTACTATCAAAAATATGAAGATCCTTCCATGGTTAACACAGCTGTCAGTTTTTGCCCTGCATGAGTAGTTATGAACCTAATTTTGATCCTTGTTACCAACAGTTTTCTTTTGCTATTTTTGGAGATATTTTCCTCCAGGGAGAGGATGTACTTAGAAATGTATTTTACGCCCCTGACAATGATTGGGGTCATTTAAGCTAGGGAAATTAGTTATATCTTTGTTACTTGTGGATGTTATTGCAGCATACACTTTTATCAGAATTTCACTAAAAGTAGCAGATTTGTGCAACAACATTTTACATCTTAGAAAGTTCATGAAGTAGTACATTTCAAAGGGGGTCATTATAAACACTGCGGTTTTCCCCGCCGTGTTCATGCTGACGGTCTTTCCAGTGACCGCCAGCCCCCCCTGTATCCCCGACGGCCGTATAATGGACATTCTGCTGGGCCGGCGGGGAAAAGATTGTTTCTGCCCGTGGCCCAGTAAAATGTCTGGCCGGGACATTGCCGGCGGCTCCACCCGTCGAGCAGATCACTGCCCGTAAATCGGGCAGTGACCTCCACGACAGGGCACTACACCGGGGCCCCTGCACTGCCCATGCCAAGTGTATGGGCAGTGCAGGGCCCCCAGGGGTGCTCTGGAGCACCCCGGCCGCCAACCTTTCCCTGGCGGGGAAACCCACCAGGGAAATGCTGGGGGAATTTAAATCATTATCCGAGGGGCAGCTGCGCTGCCCTGACGGATAATGATGCCGTCTACCGCCAGGCTGCCTGTCGGAGGCAGCCTGGAGGTGGGTGAGGGCCGCCTGGCTTCATTATGTGGCAGTGTGGGCCGCCATGCCAGATTGCGGGATTTCCCACCACCGCCGGCATGGCGGCCCACACCGCCTAGTTCATAATGAGGACCAAAAATCTCGAAAATAAATAGGGATGTGTAAAATGTGTGTAATGTACAATTTCAGAAAAACTACATGAAAAAACAAAATTGAACATACTGCTCTGATTGTTCAAGTTGTGCAATGAGCTAAATGTTGCAGGGGGTAGCACCTAATTTTCCATATGAAGTAACTGAGTAATTTCGGGAATTTTGCTGAACACAAAAGTTACCCTCATAACTCAGGATTATGCCCAAATAGTAAGCATTTCACCTGGGCCTAACGTTATTTTAACCAAAGGTGAAAGGGAAGAATCTTATCTGACTGTTCATTATCTGTACCTTTCAGGGTGGTATCAATTCTATCTAGTCCTTCCAAACTAGGAGGCTCCATAGTATCTAACACATTTGATTCAACATAGTAAGGTTAGGCTCTTAGGGATGCCCATGGCCTATTCCTTTTGCATGCATCTCTGCTTTGCTATAATCTTTCACATTTTCTTGCACAGATAATGCCATCTCTTTCTAATATCAGTTACAAGGGTTTTTTTAAGTGGATATGGCATTTATCATTTGCAGGATACTCGCCCAGATACCTTTTGTAATGTGCAGAGATGTACGATGCAACTGTGCACCAAATAATAAATCATAGTTTGCCTGGACTGATTCAATAAGCAGTTCCAGTGCTGAAAATGTGGCCTTCTTTTTTCTGCATATATTGCACTGGCCATGTTTGTTAATGGATTAGCTTGTTAACTGTCCTGCAACACTAATTCATTGAACATAATTTTGTTTACTTGAGCTGAGCCTTTCCAGCAGCACCTCCTAGAATGATTCATTCCCAGCAAAGACTAAAGGTGTGGTCAAATGTTAGCTCACATAAATGTACATAGCAGTATAACACTTTGATTTTACCTCCATTTACCTTACTTTATAACTCTTCTGACACATTTGCGACTACTTCTAATGGTTGCTGGGCAAGCACTTATAAATTGTGGCCACAACAGCAACTCCCTAAAGAGGACTTAATGGGAACCTTTAAAATAGGTTCATAAATAACAGTACACTTCAGATGCTAAACAGTCGAACAAGAAATGGAGATAATTAATTGCACTACACATCAAACAAAATCGGCACCCAAGAGTGAGTTGGCTGACTTCCTGTTACAGTACTAGGGTCACAAAAACTGAGGAAGCCCGTCCTGGCTACACAGTAGCCACAATCGCTTGATCATCGTAGTAATGGACACTATAGACTAAAACAAGTAAATTATACCTTAATGTCCAATACAGGCCCCAGGACAGGTGGGAAGCAAGAGAAACAGATGCTTCCCTCACAATATCTTAGTCATCTGCCTGCCCTTCACCAACATTCAAAATTACATCACAATACTACTGATGACAGGTATCAACTAAGGTGTCAAGTTAGGGGACAATATTAATTACCATATGTACTTACATTCCAACAATTGTCACTGACCACGGACATGCAGCAGGGGTGAGCAAGTCTTGATGCTCAAACGTTGCACCAAAGTTTGCTGGGAGAGTCGTTGCAGTGCAGTTTGGTGGCCCAACATGGACACTAGGTTTCTCCAAATGGAGCCACTTCTTTCGCAGTGACCGGAGACAATTAGTCAAGAGGTAACTGCACTTTTGCTGGATCAAAGAGTATATGAGGGACATTGACCCCTGTGGCTAAAGTTGCCCTACATGGAACATGGACCAAGAAGTAGCCCCCCCATGATGCACAACATCTTGAGCATCCTGTATCCCTTGCATCATGACAACTCTATTATAGTAGATTGTGGTTTGCCCATAGAGCCTGGAACTGGACTTGGGACTTCTTTGGTGACAAGGTAACAGTCCTACAACTCCTTACTGGCCCTTTGATGTTCCCCCTGTTAGGGGTGGTTGCCAAAAGCGGGCCAGAATAGCCAAACACAACTTTCTAATAGTTTTATAAAGGTTCCAAACTTCCGCTTACCAATGCTTGTTGGAATTTTGTGTCTTAAGCAGTGATTTATGATTTACTTAAAAATGTATATCTACAGAACATTCCTGTCAATTTTGTTCATTTCAATGTCTGAAAATTCATCAACAATATGACCAATTTTTATAAATTGATGTTGGATTTCTTTCGTGTTGCATGACATTTCTTTATTTTGTTACTTTGGTACTTGTAAATGCTTTAAACTTGACTGCTCAAAGCCAGGCTACCCAGGGTTGAGCTAAGATTTAGCAAATGAGCCTGACTGAACCCATGTCGGTATTGTGAGTATTAATACAAGGCGAGGTTGCACAGCCACACCACATATTCACCACATTCCACACAGTAGACATACATACATTATTTATAATTACTGCAAACAGCAGACACAAAAAAGGTATAGCTTGGGTTTGAGTAGTTTCACTGTACATTAAACCGTCAAGAAATTACAGTGCAAATGGCATTAGTCTACATGAAGTGTGCAAGATAAAGTTTGCGTCATCAGATAGTGATCAGATTGTAATTACATCACTGCACGTGACTTTCTAAAAGAGGGAATGCCTTCACTGAAGTATAGGAATCAAACACAGAATCATTTTAAACTTAGAGGGACATTTGAACGCTGCACTTCACAGTGGAACTTTCAAGAAGCAGACTAAGGCTCTGCGCATTGACTGCCATCTTATCAGAATACCAGGAGGTGACTGCAAACACCATTCCTGGAACGTCGCTATCTGCTCCTTCTTTGTACTGCATAACCCCTTCAAACCACTTATCACTTGAGCTTTCCATAACCCTCAAGGACGATACTCTGCAGGAGTACTTTGCTGCAAATTGATTTGTTTCTACAGAGTGGAATAAAACGTACAGAATAGCACCTATTTACAATAAATAACACGAATAAAAATGGTTAAAGGCAGTAAGAAGCTATGACACCAAGACTGATTCATCATTCATACAATGTATGTGAAAAATAGATTAATACTTTTTTAAAGATGAAGCCAAATTACTAGATTGATCATTTCTCAAATGTAAGGCAAACACATGTTGGTCAAACAACAATGTCAAAATCATTCTCTGCTAAGTCATTAGTATGTATGTGTATTAAAACTAACACATACTGAGTTTCAGTATTTTGACACTGCCACACACCAATACTGATTACCTTAACTAGAAATACCCACACAGCTAAGCTCCATGCTATCCCAAATATTTATTCACAGATTTCATGCAATCTCATAATTGTGACTTGCAAAACATCTACAAACTATCATTCCCAATCCACATGTTGTATTAGCTCCCCACCCTTTTCCTTTTGAACCAAGCGTGCAGACCCTTTGCCATCCACCTTAACAACCATCCTAAATGAATTTTTTTAAAAATTAACATTGCTACACAATTCTCTCCAATGCTTAGTGTATGAGATGGCGGTGACATGTATTGATATCATGTGTTTGAACACTGGGTTTAAATCATGCACAGAAAAGAAGAGAGTCTGAGTCTTTAATGTTATTATCCCTAATGATAGTGAGGGAGGTAACAGACAGGGAATGTGCAATGATATTTTTTTCCTTTACTTTCCCCTGTCTATCTGCATTAAAGGAAGATAAATTTTGGTGGCTCCTGATGAACAGGAGGCAACAGTGGTGTAACAAGTAGACCTCAGAAGGCGAGGAGTGACCACTGGAGTGAATTTTCTTCAAAATATGTATTAGGGATAGGATCAAATATGCACGTGGTATGCAGTGTGCAAGACTACCCTCTTTTTCTCGATTTTTATCTTTTTGTCCTTATCGCTTAAAGAACAAAATACAATAAACACAATTTTATGTAGGGAATTGTGGTGACTAAACTTATTACTGCGAAATATTTATTTCGAAGGAAGTTAGAAGAAACAAATTAGGCTACATTGGATCATACCCTAATGAATGTTGGAAAACAGAACAGTTATTGCTATTTTTTTCAGGCATAGTAACCAAACTAATTTCATGATAATGGGTAAAGTATAAAACCATGTGAGTGGATGTATCTGATGTACTAATATTGGGAAGGTTCAATACTCAGTGATAATGTGTATGCACTACGTGGATAATAATGGTAGAAACAAAGAATGAAATTAATAGTAAAATATATATAGTGACATCCTATCTGTATTTAGAAGTTTGAAAATCAGATGTATTTTTAAGAAGGAGTAGTTTATCATGAAGTGTAATGAAAAGTAATTATGTTTCTCTGTCTCTTATAGTACTTGTTTTTAATGATATGTCCTTATTATGAAGGTGGTCTGGACCATATCTAAATCCACTGAAATGCTGCGTTGACAGATTATTTTGGAGAATATATGTATATCTCTATGTAATGGGTTTTATAAAATTTATAGAAAAAATCTTTTTATGACTGTGAAATATGGTTTTTAATATGTAATATTATGGTTTTACTATGATCAATAAATCACTTTGTTTTTTAGTAAGGCAAAGAGTAATCTTATGTTGGTTTAGATGTTAGAACTGTATTTACGGAAGGAGTGCTTTATCTATTGATGAATGTTCTAATACACAAATAAACACAAGAAGGAATATGTCCATCTATGTACAAGCGGTCAAAGTGCCTTATCTCAGAATAATGCTCCCACTGTGCCATATCCTGCGTCTTCCCAGCACTGCAAACCTCTTTGTCCCAGCAGCTCTCAGAGCGGTTAAAAGGCTGACAATTCAATTTCTGTGGAAAATTCTGGAAGCAAGGGCATGAGCTTGACACCTCGCTTATAGCTAACGTGAGCTGTTATCAAAAGTGTGCTACACTGTGAGGGCAGCGCAGCAGATGGGAGAAAGGTTTCTTGGGCTATTCACAATGCGTCAGTAGTGGTGCCCTGCCCTAGTTCTTCCAGTGGTCGACCTGCCAACCATCGTGCCAACCACTATAGCTGTGCTGAAAGACAATAGTATTCAAAATTAGGAGCGCTGAACCCTCCCTTCTGAATGGGGAGCCGCAGTTGCGCAATGCTACCCTACACCTGCTCTTGTTTCAAAGAAATGTGCCCAGTGCAGCATGAAGCATGAAGAAGACTCTCCTAGGGACCATCAATGTGAGGTTATGAAAGAAGTACAGCAAGCGTGGGGGCATAACCATTTAGGACAGCGCAATTCTACCCTGAACTGTAAGAGTGAGCATGCTCCAGAAAGCCATCTGGGAGCGTAAAGCAGTGATGGCCCTCATAAAATTACCATCTAGCAAGTCTGAGGCGGAATGGTTAATGTGTATGCCTAGATAGCGGAAGGAAGTAATCACCCATCGGACCTATTGCAAGGATGCCTGCACCCGCTGTGGTGGACATTGCAAATGAAGGGGACACAGACCCAATGCAGCTTTAAATTTGGGTAACACCTCAGTTAAGGAAGTTATGCCCTTCGGGGTATTGCGACAGTAAATCAGCACATCACCTACATACAAGAAGGCAGTATGTAGGGTTCAGTTGAGTGAAATTCTGCACTCTCTGCCCAGCTGCTGCAGTTTCTGAACCAATGGCTCCATGGCTAAGGCAAAAAGCAAGGGGGATGAAGGACACCCCTGCTGTGTGCTCCTTTTCACTGGGAAGGAAGGAGAAATGCTCCGACCCACTCTTACTCGAGCAATGGGATCGACATACAGGAGATGGATAATGCTTTGTAGATAGCCAGTAACACCAAAGGCTGTGAGAGTGGAAAACATATATTCCCAGTCTAACGTATCAAACGTTTTCTCGAGGTCTATTACCAAGTAAGCAGGGTATAGCCATTGGGCTGGCATCCGTTCCATAACTCTATGCAGCTTGCGGATATTAAGTGCTGTGCATCTATCCGGCACAAAACCATTCTGTTCTAGGTGTATCAGTTGGGACAGTTGGCCAAGCAAATTGTAGGCAATAGTTTTACCTAGGATCTTGTAATCCATTCCTAGCATTGAGAGGGTGTGGTATAAAACCATCTCCTGTGGGTCTCTTCCCGGTTGAGGGAGAGACACGAGTAATTACTCTCTCACGGATGCGTGAAGTCTGCCCTGTTTCAATGCACTACAATAAACTTCTAACAATTTAGGTGCCAAGATCGGCAAATATGTTTTATAAAATTTGACGGGGTACCCATCTAACCTGTGGGTCTTACTTATTGCTAGCATCTTTACAGCCTCATTTATGTCAATCATTGTGAGGGGCACATTAAGGGCCTCTAAATTAGAAAAAGAGAGTACTGGTATTGTGACCCCCCACTCGCAGAACGGCATTTATCTTCTAGTTCTATATAGTGGTGGGGTGCTATAGAGATCCCGGTAATAAGCAGTGAAGGCCTCATGAATATCTATGTGGTTAGTTAGTAAGCAAGTGGGGGACTTTCTAATCGCCATGATAGGGGACATCTGCTCTGAGCTACGCAACAACCACACCAACAGGTGGCCCGATTTGTTCCCGTCAACATGCATCCGGGCCTGGTAGGCTTTAAAGACAAGGCAGTGAAGCTGATCTACTAGTCGAGCATGTGCCTCAGTAGTGTCAATGAGCTGGTGGTTCCCCCTTGGGGCTGTGTGTGATTGGAGTTCCACCTCCACCAGCTTGTTTTCCAATTGTGTTAATGCCTTATGTATTGCTTCTTGAGCACCCACCACTGTGCGGATACAGTGGCCATGCACCACTGCTTTCAGTGTCTCCCAGTCAACCAAATGAGAGGTAGCAGTGTCCCAGTTATCTATCAGATACTGTCTCAAAGTCTCCCGTGTGGCTTCCCTGAGCCCTTGGTCTTCCAGTGTAGCAGGCTACAATCTCCATGTGGGCACTGGAGGTTGCAGAGGCCCCCAACCGAATTGAACAAGCAAGGGGTTATGGTCAGAGAAGGCTTTCCCAGATATTCTGCAGTAATGGCCAGTGACTGCAATCGGGCCTGGCAAAGCATGTAGTCTAGTCGAACATTTAGATCATGTGGTGCAGAGTAATATGAAAACTCTGACTTCTGGGTGCAGTGTATGCCAGCAGTCATGCAGTGCTCACTGCCGCACCCATTGGGAGAAGTGTGCCGCCGTGGACACCACAGGTGACTAGGGCAATGGGGGACATGACCGATCACAGTCAATATTGAGTACACTGTTGAAATCTCCACCCTCTATCCATGGAAGATGTGCCCATCTCATCAGGACTGCAGATAAGCATGTGAAGGCTATCTGAGAGACACTGATATGATAGACCCTACCCAGTAACACCTGACAGCCATCCAATAATTCCTCCACAAATACATATCGGCCGTCAGTATCTCTTTCTGTGTCACTTTTGCACAAACCCAGATCATGACCCCATGTGCAAGCCCCAAGTATGTAGTGCAATAGCATTGTCCGCGTCATCTATGATGAAACTCAGTGTCCTCTCCCCCGCTATGTGTTTCCTGCAATAGAGCCATTTGCGCCTTGCGACGCCAGATGTACTGCTATATTGCGTGTCTCTTTCGATTCTTGCCCATACCTCAGACATTCCAAGTGACTACCTTAATGTACACCATTTAACTACAATAAGGGAGAAGGATGTCTACTACTCATTGTGGGCCTGTGTATAGACCTGTGCTTGTGCATACTATGTATCTTCCATAAACCAGATTATAACTATTACCCGCAACTCCCATCCCAGGGCGTCTTCGAACTCAGAAGTACGCCCAAACCTTGAACGTAAAATCCCAACCTATGACCAACGGCAAGAGGCTTGAGCACCCTGGAGTAGGGTGTGAGGCTGGATGGCCACACATTCAACCAATTTGATTTTAAAGAGGCGGCGTGTACGACACCCAGCCCACAATGGTTAACACTTACATGATACAGCATTCCATCTCGAACATAAAGTATATTTTCTCTCCTCATCTCACTCAGCTGGCAACATGAGGAGGCCAGAAAAAGACAATTCTCATACAATCAATCAAGACCTTGTTATATCAATGAGTCTGCAGTCTGCAGGGTGACCTCCGGCAGAATTTCAGAGGGGACCTCACTGATCAAGACCTCCGGTTGTGATTGGCGCCCTCGCTATCTTGTGATGGGAGCAATCCCTCTGCCAGCCAAGTGTGGATGCCGCTGTCAGGGCCTGCTTTTGTTCCATGCGTGCTGGAGTAGGAGCACTGTCTGTGTTGTCCTGGTCATATTCGTGGAGAGTGTTCTTTCCTCGTTTCTTTCTTCATGGCTGCTGAATGCATACTTGTTGTGAGGACAACGTGAAAGCCTCATATCTGCGCTCTTCCACCCAGTCTTAAGCATCTGTGGGCTTGGTGGAAAAGAAGCTGGTGCCGTAAGTTATGACCTTGAGCCTAGCTGGGAACAGCAGTGAGTTCTTTAGGCCAGCCTGGCGTAGCTGTTTCTTGACTCCATTAATGGAGGCTCTCTGCTGCAGGACTGCAGCTGTGTAATCAGGAAACAGATAAATGTGAGCGTTCTCATCCTGTAACAGCAATGCAACTTGTGGCTTTTGCAGGATTATTTCTTTGTCTCTATAATTTAGAAGATTAATCAACACTGGTCTAAGAGGTGCCCTAGCTTTAGGTCTGCGAGACGGTACTCTGTGCGCCTATTCCACTAAATATTGCGAGGATAGACAGTCTGCCCCCCCCCCCTGTTTGAGCCAACCATTCCTCAGAAAAACAAACCGGATATGAGCCTTCCGTTCCTTCTGTAAATCCTACTATTTCGAGGTTGCTCCACTGGGATCGGCCCTCTGCATCCTCTGCTCGGTGCTCCAGCTCCCGGACACCACCTTTTTAGTGAGGAACTGGACCTGTCCCTCCAGTTTCTTTAGCGGCGGTCGCAAGTCCTTAAGTTCACTCGCTGTACTCGTTACTCTAGTGGACAATTTCTTCTGATCGTCCAGCAATAGTCCAACCTCTGCTGTCACAGTATCCACATGGCTGTGCAGATCTTGACACGTTGCTGCTATGGCTTTCAGGAACTTGTCAAGCTTGTCATCATGAAAATTGGGCATTGGGGCCTCCTGGTCATGTTGTGCCTCTGGGGGTGGGCAACTATAGGTCCCTCTGTCTGGCCCTCCATCGAGCCAGGGCCATGACCCCCCTCTCCAACTCATGGCACCCAAGCATTGGGCGATGGTGACATCGGGGGACACGGATGGTAGCCTCCTGTCCGGAAATTAACCCCCTTCTCCCAGTCAATGAAACCAGTTAGATGGCCAAGGCAGTTAACTTCAAAACAGTGGGGCTCGCAGAGGCATTGAAGCGAAGCTCTGCAGTGCAGACCGGGCAGCCAGCAAAGCAGTGGGGGGGTTAACCATTCACACCCCACAACGCTGTGGTAGGAGTAGTGCATGAATGAAGGAGAGCTATTCAGACTGTCTGTCAGTAAGTCTTCAACAAATGAGGCCCATCAACTCAGTTAAGCCTCACTAAGCCAGATGTTAAGGGTATCTGGGTCAGACCACATAGGCATAGCCAACGTCTTATTCCACACCAGCACACCAGCTAACCATTCAACGCCTCCTTCTGTAGTCCTCGAAGCGCCTCTTTCTGTAATAGCACCACCCTGCACCTCAATTGGTTAGGCCCCAAGGAGGCTGCCTGCGCACGTCATCGTCTTCCTGGAGCAGTCACACTCACTGCTGCCAGCTGGCCCGCACTCCACCTCTCAGACCAGCTGATGTTTCAGGGCTGGGCCCCCTTGTAGTGGGAGCATGTCTAGCACTGACGTCTGCTCCGTTCGGGGCCCAGCCACCACTGCCCCTCCGCAAGCCGCCTGTCATTCTGTGCCTCAACCCACACAACAGCAGCGGTCCCCAGGTATGGGAGGAGGGGAGAACAGCTGGACTGCCTCTATCGATTCTCTCCAGCTGCTTACCTGCTGCCGTACTTCAGCTTTGGACCCACCTTCCTTCACGGACTGCTCCTCCTCAATCAGCCTCTAAGGCCCCCAGGCATAGGGGTGAAGGCAAAGGACCGCGTCTCCTCCCACGGTGTCCTCTACCGCTGTGCTTCATCCTGGGGGGCCATCCCCCCACGTCCTGCCTTGTGGCCCCCAGGCATAGGGGAGAAGGGAGAGGGCCACATGAAGTTCCATGGTGCCGCCTCGTCATGTTTCAGCCACAGAGAGGAGAGGGGCTCACCACCAGCCACGGGCCGTCCCCATACCCTCCATCACGTGGGGAAGAAGGGAGAGGAGTTGTGCCTCCTTCCGGGGCGTCCTCTACTGGCGCGTATCAGCCTACTTAAGTTCCTTTAGCCCCGCTGTGGGCCGCTTCCTTGCATTCTGTTCTGTGGCTCCCAAGTATGGGGGCAGCAGGGAGAGTAGCCGCACATCCTCTTGTGGCGCCTCCCGCCTCCGTGGCTCAGCCCCCGGTCAGAGAGAGGCCACCTTCGGCCTTGGGTCACTCTATTCTGTTTAGGCCTCACAGTGGGAAGCCATCTGTGTCGTAGCTGGGGGGGCTTCCCAGTCAGAAAGCAGTCTCCGGGCACCCCCCCCAGTTCAGGCCACCCACACAGCCATCCGATGCGTGCCACCGGTCGAGACTAAGGTGCACGATGATGAATCATGGGCAGGGTGGCAGGATCTTCTTCAATCCCCACCGTCCTGCGGCACCAAGCCACACACCCCCAGACCTGTCAGCCTTAGGGTGGTCTTCCCCCAAGCATTTTGCCTGTTTGTCTCACTTTTTGCTGATTTCTCTTTGTTGGCCTTAGGACTGAGCATCTGCTGACCAGTGCTAAAGTGCATTTTCTCCCTCCACTAAACATTGTTTGGTTGGTACATCCACAATTGGCATATTTAATTTACATATGAGTCCCTGGTAAAGTGTACTACATCTTCCCAGGGCATGTAAATTAAATATGACTAGTGGGACTGCAGCACTGTGTGTGCTACCCACTCAAGAAGCCCATAAACATGTTTCAGGCCTGCCATTCAAGTTGCACTGCCATGTCCATTTAAAATGCCAAGCCTTAAGCTCCCCTTTTATTACATATAGACCACCCCAAGGGTAGGCCTTAGGTAGCCCATGGTGCAGGGCCCTATGTAATTAAAAGGCAGGACATATACTTTTAAGTTTTACATGTCCTGTTAGTGAAAACCTCCCAAATCAGTCTGTCACTACTGTGAGGCATATTCCTCTCATATGTTCACACTGAGGATTCCTTATTACATTTAATAAGCTGTACTTCCTAATTGAAAAGAAGTAGATACATCATGTTTAGAACCTATGGAACTGCAATAATAAATCCTCTTTAATGGTAAAGTCAGATTTATTGTTACGATTTTGAAAATACCACTTCTAGAAAGTTGACATTTTCCTTCCCTTAGCCATGTGTGCCTGCAGCCGGTCTCCAATAAACGTCTGGGCTGGGTGACAATTGGATTTTGTGCATTCCCTCCAGAAAGCCACACACAGAGGGAGCAAAGGTGTGAATTGATGTGCCATCCTAGGCAGGATAAGCTGGGCACAGCTTCACACTTACACCTGAATAGGCGGTGTTCTGCCACAACACAAAGGACTGTGCTTACCCCCTGTAGTGAGTCTGGAGCCAGGAGAAGAAGAAAGGACCTCTGTGCACTTCAAAGACCCTTCTTTGAAGTCACTCCCACTTTAAAGACACAGCTAGGTACATGTTCTGGACCTATGACCCTACCAAATTGCTGATACTTAAAACAGATGTGATCAATGCTACAGACAAACAGATTGATTTCACTGAAAGCAAATAGGGCCAGATGTATATAGACTTTTTCAGGTCACAAATGGCACAGTTTGCAGAACTGGGCAGTTTGCGACTGGAAAAATGCCTTTTTCTTTTACCAAAATTATTTTGCGATTAGGTTTAGGAAACGGTGTGGTTAGGGTGTACCTTCCTAACAGCGACTCGCAAGGGGATGTTTGAATGTTTTGCGACAGGAATGTAGTCACAAAACATTTGCAGTTTGCCACCAACTTCAAGGTGGTGGTAACCCATTCACAAATGGTAAAGGGTCCCCAAGGGACCCCTTTCCTTTTGTGAATGTGGGTGAAAACATATTGTAAGAGCAGGCAGTGTTTGCACGGACCACTGACTGCTCTTAAAAACTGAAAAGAAAACTTCTCCGTTTTCTTTTTGAAACACATATTGTTTTCCTTTAAGGAATATGGGCTGCATAAAAAAAAATGCTTTATTTAAAAAGCAATCACAGACAAGGTGGTCTGTGCGATTTCCTAATAGTGATTCGCTAAAGTTCACTATTTGGGAATTGCAAACCTACAATGTCATACATCTGGTCCTTAATGGATTACCTCCGATGTATGTGCAAAAACTAGACAAATTCAAGGATAAATAAAATATGTTTTTGCTTGCTCACCAATGTTAACAGTGACTTAAAATGAGATACAGACAGAAACTCAAGAGTCTCCTTTTCGGAGCCATGAATACCAGCATATTGATAAGGCACAGGTCGTAGCAAGGAAATAAGTTCTATAATCTAGACATAAAAAAGCATGTCTGGCAGATATCAAGCAAATTATTTCTAACAAATTGCATGACGGGAATAACCCCTCATGAATGCTTTCAAGCCTGGAAAAGGATTTCTCCCAGAAAGGCAGCTAAAACACATGCTGAAGAATAACAAAATGGAAAAAAGTAGAAAGGATATCCAAGATAGGCATACTATAGCAACAACGTTGTGAAATGGATGAGCAGATGTGGTCTAAGAACAGAAGGCCATTAGTGTCAAACCCTGAATTCAACAGGAAGTACTAAGCTGTAACATTTAAAGATAACCTGTTCGGTTGCCTACATTCATTGGTTTCACAGAGATAAGGAAACTTTGATCTACTTTGACCTTGAATTGGTTACATAAACACCTACACATGACAGTCTCTCACATAGGTAGAGTTTACTACTTATTATCTACAAGTTAGGAAGTTATGTTTTAATTCCAAATTCAGCAGGACTCTCAGGGTGGTAATATGAAACCTGGAAATCATGATCTGGTGAGGGCTGATAATTTCTGAAGGTGGCATTACCACTAGTATTCTGAGCTCTCCCTTAAGGGATCATCATGGAAATCTGTTTCCGCCCCTATCTCGGCAAGCAATTAATAAATGTAAAAGGGCATTTTGCATGGTTTTAGTTTGCACACATATACTAGAATAGAATACCCAAAGGGTGTAGTAATACCAAGCGCATAATTACAGAATTCAGACTTGGTCATTCCCCTTTAATGTCAAATCTGGAATTCTGAGAATTTCTGAATGAAAGTTTTTCTATAATGCAACTAGATCTTTAAAAGGCTTTTGCAAACAGGGCTCAAGAGTCATCTCATTGACAGATGAGAGAAATGTTAACCAGGAGGTGGATTTCAGCAGTAAGGCAGATTGCTACAAAGTTATTTGTGAGTCTAGAATGGGATGGCCAGAAAGGGCAAACCATGTGAAAGATCTACACATAAATCACTTTAAAAACCTTGCAGTTAAAGAGCCTCCAAAAACTGGTGAGGAAGAGTGCCTCTACAATTCAACACATGAAGACATTTCATGTTTCAAAATATGGAGTTATATTTGACCATAACTTTTCAGCATTACTGACTGCTGGTTTTTAGATAGCGGAATATTCTGTGCTATCCTGTATGGCTTCAGCCCTGGGTACTTTGAGCAAACCCATTTATATTGTGGGAAGTTTGAGTGTTTTATCACTCTTTCCTACATGTTCAGTGTGTGCCTACAATTTTATACCCTGGTCATAGGGTTTAAGACAAACCGAGAACAAGTTTTACCTAGGCGGAGGCAAACTGTTGATCTAGGCACAACTATAATACATTTACATTCAAATATTATAATTTAGTTGAGTAAATCTGTATTGTAGAAATGAAACTCATGATTTCATCTCATAACTTTTGCCTTCAAATTATTTTTCAATAGAGACTATGAACACAAACACCACATGGTCAATTGTTGACAACTAAGACAGTAACCATCTATACAATTCAATGTACAAATGAAAGAATGTGGCTTGCGCTCACAGTCATAACACTCTATGCTCACACCTATAAAAATCTATATAATAAGATCATTCTAATCAAATTTTAAAAATAGGGCAGCAATTATAAAAACAAAGAAGTATATATGAGGGCTGAGGAATATGTCCCAAGGCAGAATCAAAAAACAGGATCCAAGGGGATCTGAATTGGAAATGAGACAATGAGCACAAATCCAAGAGTCAGACTTTCACCACCCCACCTGAAAAGGTCACAGAATAAGCAACCAAGAAAGCAAGGGGCAGGTGCCTTTCTGTTCTGGCCCCATCTTATGGAACTCTCCCCCTTCCTTAATCAGGTTGGAACCTAACTTATCGAATTTCAGAAAGCTTTTTGAAGACTTGACTACTTATGCAAATTTTGATTAGCCTCAGCCCTCTCTCCTCACCCTCCTGGTTGTCCCAGTGCTAACAAACCCCTAGGTGTAATAATGTTAACAAAACATTACATAATAATTTTACAGTACATGATAACATTACATAATAAGATAACACATCATCACAAGACATAACACAATATAACATAGCATACCAGCACAACACAACACACACTACCGAAATAACACATAACAACACAATACACAAGGGGCGTGGCCACGGAGCCGAGCATGGCGCACGCTTAGCTGATCGGCTCCGGAGGGGCCGACTTTAAATCGGTGCCTGGACGCGCTGAAGCGGGCGGTCCGGTGCCCAAAGTGGAGTGGGTCGACTGCTGCGGACGGGGGGACCGAGGAGGTGCGGTCTCGCCCCCCTGGAGCGGGCCCCGAGTGACTGGGGCTGATCGGAGCTACGGGGAGGTCGCGGCCCAGCCGGCGGGCGGGGCCGAGATGCGCTGTGCCGGGGGCTCCCCGTGTTGGAGGATAGCAGGTGAGCGGCCGACGCTGCCGGGGCGGCTTGAGTGCGGCCGCGGCCCCGGGGGCGGCCTCCGGCGGACTCGTGCGCCTCGGTGCAGGCCTGGGACCGCGTGGGTCGCCGCTGGATTGCGGCCGAGGCCCCGGACCGAGCGGTACGCTGCGCCCGGCGCTGGCCTTGAATGCGGGCCCGCCCTGAAGGAGGGGTGCAGACCGGAGCGCCTGGTGGGGGCACCTACCGGTGGCGAGTCGGCCTCCAGCTCGGGAGGCGGAGCCTGATGCTCCCTGGCTGAGGGACTACGCACAGCGGAGAGACGCGGAGGCGGGGGGCCTCCCGAGGCTGCCCGGTGAGGGCCCCGCTTTGGGTGCGCCCCCCTGGTGAACGCACGACCGGAACTTTGGTGTTTGCTACCCGGGAGCCCCCGAATGCCGACGACGGGACCTACTACACCCAGAGCCGTCCAAGATGAGTACGGACTGTCCTTTGTGGGGCGGGACAGCGTGGAATCGCCTTGTGCCATCTGCCGTCATCTACCAGTGTTGGGGGCCGGATGCCCTTGTTCCCGGGTGCGGAGCCCCCTTTGGTTGACCGGACCAACCCAGACCGGAAGGCCTTGCTACACCAATCGCTTATACGCACAACAACGCAAAGCTACGAAAGCATACTAGCCCCGGTTTTGCCAAAAACTGGCTTCTTGCCTATGGAGTAGATATGTCGCGACCGGGGGACTGAGCGCGACGTATTCACGATCGCTCGGTCCGCGGGGGGCCACTGGTGGACCTGGGCCTGAGCGCACTGGGCGCTAGCCTCATTGAGTCGCCCCGACCTGCCTGTCCAATGCCCCCCAAGGGCAAACATAAGAGCAAAACCATGGACCCTCTGGCACATACAATACTGGGGGAGAATGAACCGACCACGCAAAGCCAGCCGCAAAGCAAAATGCAAGATACTCTAGACAAAATACTGGGTGCCATTGAGGACACCAAATCCACATTACAGCGCGACATCAATCAGGTGGCGATAGAGGTGGGCCTCCTGAGAGCTGATCATCACAAATTGGCTGACAGAGTAAAAGAAGCGGAGGCAACGCTAGAGGAAGTATTCCCGAAACAAGATGATGTATCAGCGGCGATGACCTCCTTGGCTGGCAGAGTGGCGAAGCTTGAACAGCGAGCTGAAGACGCAGAAGGCAGAAATAGGAGGAATAACATTCGCGTGGTGGGCCTCCCTGAAGGGGCTGAGGGGCCGAATATGGTGGAGTTTCTGGAGGAATGGCTAAGCACAGTTGTCGCACCAGGATGTCTGACCCACTTCTACTCACTGGAGCGAGCTCACCGTGTACCAGCTAGACCACTAGCTCCTGGCAGGCCTCCACGGGCAGTAATAGCTAGACTCCTGCACTACAGGGACAGAGACATCCTCTTGCAGAAAGCCAGGGAAATGGGCCCATTTAAAGTAGCCAATGGTGAAGCAACATTGTTCCCTGACTTCACCTTAGAGGTCCAAAACAAGCGCGCCTCCTTCCTAGCCGTTAAAAGAACCTTGCGAGAAGAGGGGATACAGTACTCGCTACTCTACCCAGCAAGACTACGAGTGATTGCGGAGGGGAAAACCACGTTCTTCCAAACCCCAGAGGAGGCATGGGAGTGGCTTGAAAGATCGGGGACACAGCCGACACGACCAGTATCGGAAAACCGCGGGGCGGGCGGGACCCGGCGGGCCTCGAAGGGGAAAAGACTCAGAGACCGCCAGAGACTAGCACCAACGCGGACACAGAGGGAAACTGGCAAGAGAGAGGCCCTGGAGGCAGCGGCCAAGGTGGGTGGAGAGTCGTCGCCCCGGGGGATCTCCGAAGAAGAATCAGATGGAACGGTGGTGTCCTCGCCCGATGGCTCTGGGGACTCGACTTACGCACCAAGAGTGACCCCGCAGACCGCTGACGAACTTACATAGATCGTACCCGCGCCAGCGCTGAAAGGCGAGACAAGATAGGAAGCAAAATGGCCCCTCCGGACCTGGCCGCTCCCCCGGACCTGACTCTTGCCTGTCAGTCCTGACTGGCGAGTATTGCGGTGATGTGTTTGAATAATTTGCAGTGTTGCAGAACTTATTGGGCAGCCTACAGTTCCGGAGGTGCCCTGGGGATGGGGTGTTGGGGTTTGCAGTTACTAGCTATATCGGCTACACGTGCGAAATGGTACGAGCATGAGGAAGGTACAAACTTGTGGGGGTATAGATCGGGGCCTTGGGCGTGCCGACCCTTCATACAACAGGCCTTGAGAATAGGATGGCAGACTACAATATCATAACTTGGAATGTCAGGGGGATGGGTACTCCTGCTAAGAGACATAGAATCCTTTCCTTTCTAAAAAGGAGAGGGGCGCAGATAGCTATGCTACAGGAAACCCATCTCGCACCCGGAGAGGGAGAGAAACTAAGGCGGAGATGGAGGGGACAGGTGTTTGCCACAGAATATTCAGCTTACGCAAGGGGAGTCCTGATTTGGATTAGGGCAGGGGTCCCCTTCACGATCGATTCCCCCAACATAGACAATGAGGGAAGGTTTGTCATATTGGAAGGGAAATTACAGGGGCTCCAGTTGACCCTGAGTTGTATATACGCCCCCAACCAGGACCAAACAACATTTATGACGACCCTGTCTAGGCACCTTACACGTCATCGCACAGGGGAATTACTAGTAGGTGGAGACTTCAACGCAGTGCTCGACACTGACCTAGATAGATCTACCCCCCCACTACAGGGAGCAACATCAACCAAAACAGCAAAAAAATTAGTTGGGTGGCTAGACGCCTGGGGGCTGGTAGATGCTTGGCGGTTACAACACCCAGCGACCAGGGATTATTCGTTTTATTCGGGTCTTCACCAGGTACACACCAGAATCGATAGGATAGTTTGCACTGCGGGACTGGCTCGTAGAGTGACCCATGCTGAATACCTTGCCCGCACAATATCAGATCACAACCCTCTATTACTGACACTGAGAGTATCACAGGAAAGACCCCCCATACCGTCATGGAGAATGCTCCCGACAGCGCTTGAAGATCAGGCATACAGGGAGTGTAGGAAAGTACCATCTTGCCTGGCATGTTACCCCCATTTTTCACTGTATATATGTTGTTTTAGTTGTATGTGTCACTGGGACCCTGGTAACCCAGGGCCCCAGTGCTCATAAGTGTGCCTGAATGTGTTACCTGTGTAGTGACTAACTGTCTCACTGAGGCTCTGCTAATCAGAACCTCAGTGGTTATGCTCTCTCATGTCTTTCCAAATTGTCACTGACAGGCTAGTGACCATTTTTACCAATTTACATTGGCTTACTGGAACACCCTTATAATTCCCTAGTATATGGTACTGAGGTACCAGGGTATTGGGGTTCCAGGAGATCCCTATGGGCTGCAGCATTTCTTTTGCCACCCATAGGGAGCTCTGACAATTCTTACACAGGCCTGCCACTGCAGCCTGAGTGAAATAACGCCCACGTTATTTCACAGCCATTTTACACTGCACTTAAGTAACTTATAAGTCACCTATATGTCTAACCTTTACCTGGTAAAGGTTAGGTGCAAAGTTACTTAGTGTGAGGGCACCCTGGCACTAGCCAAGGTGCCCCCACATTGTTCAGAGCCAATTCCCTGAACTTTGTGAGTGCGGGGACACCATTACACGCGTGCACTACATATAGGTCACTACCTATATGTAGCTTCACAATGGTAACTCCGAATATGGCCATGTAACATGTCTATGATCATGGAATTGCCCCCTCTATGCCATCCTGGCATAGTTGGCACAATCCCATGATCCCAGTGGTCTGTAGCACAGACCCTGGTACTGCCAAACTGCCCTTCCTGGGGTTTCACTGCTGCTGCCAACCCCTCAGACAGGCAGCTGCCCTCCTGGGGTCCAGCCAGGCCTGGCCCAGGATGGCAGAACAAAGAACTTCCTCTGAGAGAGGGTGTGACACCCTCTCCCTTTGGAAAATGGTGTGAAGGCAGGGGAGGAGTAGCCTCCCCAAGCCTCTGGAAATGCTTTGTTGGGCACAGAAGGGCCCAATTCTGCATAAGCCAGTCTACACCGGTTCAGGGACCCCTTAGCCCCTGCTCTGGCGTGAAACTGGACAAAGGAAAGGGGAGTGACCACTCCCCTGACCTGCACCTCCCCTGGGAGGTGTCCAGAGCTCCTCCAGTGTGCTCCAGACCTCTGCCATCTTGGAAACAGAGGTGCTGCTGGCACACTGGACTGCTCTGAGTGGCCAGTGCCACCAGGTGACGTCAGAGACTC
This sequence comes from Pleurodeles waltl, assembly GCF_031143425.1. Classification (NCBI taxonomy): domain Eukaryota; kingdom Metazoa; phylum Chordata; class Amphibia; order Caudata; family Salamandridae; genus Pleurodeles; species Pleurodeles waltl. The sequence continues at coordinate 425,601,567 of NC_090445.1, read as the reverse complement.
CTGCTGATAGGCTCCTTCAGGTGTTAGTAGCCTATCCTCTCTCCTAGGTAGCCAAACCCTCTTTTCTGGCTATTTAGGGTCTCTGGGGAAACTTTAGATAACGAATGCATGAGCTCAGCCGAGTTCCTCTGCATCTCTCTCTTCACCTTCTGATAAGGAAACGACTGCTGACCGCGCTGGAAGCCTGCAAACCTGCAACATAGTAGCAAAGACGACTACTGCAACTCTGTAATGCTGATCCTGCCGCCTTCTCGACTGTTTTCCTGCTTGTGCATGCTGTGGGGGTAGCCTGCCTCCTCTCTGCACCAGAAGCTCTGAAGAAATCTCCTGTTGGTCGACGGAATCTTCCCCCTGCAACCGCAGGCACCAAAAAGCTGCATTACCGGTCCCTTGGGTCTCCTCTCAGCACGACGAGCGAGGTCCCTCGAATCCAGCGACTCTGTCCAAGTGACCCCCACAGTCCAGTGACTCTTCAGTCTAAGTTTGGTGGAGGTAAGTCCTTGCCTCACCTCGCTGGGCTGCATTGCTGGGAACCGCGACTTTGCAGCTACTCCGGCCCCTGTGCACTTCCAGCGGAAATCCTTTCTGCACAGCCAAGCCTGGGTCCACGGCACTCTAACCTGCATTGCACGAATTTCTAAGTTGGTCTCCGGCGACGTGGGACTCCTTTGTGCAACTTCGGCGAGCACCATTTCACGCATCCTTGTAGTGCCTGTTTCTGGCACTTCTCTGGGTGCTACCTGCTTTAGTGAGGGCTCTTTGTCTTGCTCGATGTCCCCTCTCTCTTCAGGTCCAATTTGCGACCTCCTGGTCCCTCCTGGGCCCCAGCAGCGTCCAAAAACGCCAAACGCACGATTTGCAGCTAGCAAGGCTTGTTGGCGTTCTTTCGGCGGGAAAATACTTCTGCACGACTCTCCACGGCGATAGGGATCCGTCCACCAAAGGGGAAGTTTCTAGCCCTTTTCGTTCCTGCAGAAACCTCAGCTTCTTCTGTCCAGTAGAAGCTTCTTTGCACCCGCAGCTGGCATTTCCTGGGCATCTGCCCATCTCCGACTTGCTTGTGACTTTTGGACTTGGTCCCCTTGTTCCACAGGTACCCTAGATTGGAAATCCACAGTTGTTGCATTGCTGGTTTGTGTCTTTCCTGAATTATTCCTCTAACACGACTACTTTGTCCTTAGGGGAACTTTAGTGCACTTTGCACTCACTTTTCAGGGTCTTGGGGAGGGTTATTTTTCTAACTCTCACTATTTTCTAATAGTCCCAGCGACCCTCTACAAGGTCACATCGGTTTGGGGTCCATTCGTGGTTCGCATTCCACTTTTGGAGTATATGGTTTGTGTTGCCCCTATCCCTATGTTTCCCCATTGCATCCTATTGTAACTATACATTGTTTGCACTGTTTTCTAAGACTATACTGCATATTTTTGCTATTGTGTATATATATCTTGTGTATATTTCCTATCCTCTCACTGAGGGTACACTCTAAGATACTTTGGCATATTGTCATAAAAATAAAGTACCTTTATTTTTAGTATAACTGTGTATTGTGTTTTCTTATGATATTGTGCATATGACACTAAGTGGTACTGTAGTAGCTTCACACGTCTCCTAGTTCAGCCTAAGCTGCTCTGCTAAGCTACCATTATCTATCAGCCTAAGCTGCTAGACACCCTATACACTAATAAGGGATAACTGGGCCTGGTGCAAGGTGCAAGTACCCCTTGGTACTCACTACAAGCCAGTCCAGCCTCCTACAGGGAGGAATTAAGATGCTTCCTAACAGAACATATAGAAACTAACCAGGGATCCACTTCCGCCAGAGGCATAGAGTGGGAAACTCTCAAGGTGGGGGTGCGGGGTCACTGCCTTGGACAGTCAGTGGGGATAAAACGTACGCTTGAGAGAGAATTAAACGTGCTGGAGAGGGTCATACATGAGGGGGAGCTGAGACAGGGCCCTGCAGGGCAAGTGGATGTAGAGTACGATCGTGCACGTAGAGAGCACTCCCAGGCTGAAGAGCGACTAAGATGCCATAGTATGCAAAGACACCTGGCATCCATACAGTCAGAGGAGGGACGATCTGGTAGACTATTGGCATGGTTGGTGCGACTGAACAGAGATAGTGACCCCTGGACTTTTCTTGCCACAAAAAATTGAAAATGAAGTATAAAGTATTAGTTGACATTATCGAGCCGATTCAAAGCGCCATGGCCGCCATGAGCGAGAAGGAGGGACACAAAAGGAAAAAGTAGTTTGCTCACAGTCAAACGTATTAGCAATCATGCAATTATCCATGTAACAGGGTCAGTCTACCTGGCAGTAACAAAACCGCCCCACGGCGGGACAAACATAAAGCATTTACCAATGATAACAAGTGATTTTTTAAAGGAAAGACCACAAACGAGCAAAAGTGTTGGACGTGAGGCGGGCATGGTTAAAAGCCCACAATTCTTACAGCAGGTTAAAGCGCTTGCGTGCTCGACCTAAAAAGGTGGGTTGTGCACCTGCAGCTAAGAAGCCAAAAATGAGTTTTTATACAACGAACGTGTGGACCAAAAAAGGGAATATATATATATATATATATATATATATATATATATATATATATATATATATAAACAGTTAGAGGTTTCTCAATCAATGCATAGTCAAAATACCAGCAGTGACTAGTAGCAAAAAATGGACAGGAAACATGGGGGAAAAAACAATTTTGTACTCTAAAAGAGTAGACAGTTTTTCACAGAGCAGGCCTGTGAGATGTTGCTGGCCAGATACTTGTCACACAAATACGTTCAAGTAAAACTATATTTCAGATGAGAGTCCAGGATGGGAGCTGAACTCCATCCATGGCACAACAGCTTGCTTGTTGCCTAACAGTCACAAATAAGTAATCAAGTCAACAAAGATCTCATATCTTACATTTCAAAGTTCTGAGTGGCCTATCAGCTGACAAACATGAAAGATTTTCATTTGAATTTTTCCACTCAATGAAGGAGACATTTTTACAGACTTTAATTCCTTAAAGATTGTTTGAGACTTGCATTGATGGTTTTCAAGCACTAAGGTGCAAATCTCAAACATTAATTCCTTATATAATCATCCAGCGTGTCAGCCGTAGCTCCAAGGGGTAGTTGGCCAGGTCCACAGGACTGGCCCTCTGTTAGGAGAGAGAAACATGCCTGCGTCCCTTGAGAAAGGATGTCACTCATGCATCAACCTAACCTTGCCACACGTTTGCAATCAAGAGGCACTCATAAGGAGGAATGTTGTACCTAAACGGACATAACTACCAACACTGAGACAGTACTCTCACAAGCAGTCAAGAGTAACTATTCCCTTGAAAATGAAAAAGGGACACTGTTTCCCATAGCCAGTGTAGAACTAAAGCCCTGCAGGCAATATGAAGTGGTATGAACTATAAAGATATGGTGTCAGAAGAAAAGGTCTGATCTTAAGAAGGTGAGGGAAGTCTGGAAATTCAAAGTAATGAGTCATGAAAGTTTTAAGTAGTGATCAAAAGTGGCACGTGATAGGCTTGAAGCGAGAGGAAGTATGAGCACTGGCAGCAGGGAGCCTAGCAAAGCTACATGTAAAGGAGTCAGACTGGACTATTTAAACCATTAAAAAATAAACCAGAGAGGAAAATCACAAAATGCAGATCATCGGGCATGTGATGATAGAGAGTTAAAATCGACACTAAATAAAGGCAAAACAACGGGTCTCTTGTTTGCTCGAGTTAGAGCTATTTGCGTTTTAAACTCCTAACCAGACTTTTCTTCCCACATAAACTGAAAAGTAAAACAGTTTTACATAAGCGAGCCAAGGGCCACCATGAAGGGTGACGGAGATACACAAAAGGAAACAGAAGTTCACTTGCAGTCAGCAACAGTGCAATTAGATATGTAACCGGCAAAAGTGCAATTAGCCATGTAACCAGCAAAAGTGCAATTAGCCATTTAGCAGGGTTGATGTCATGCAAAGAGCTTGACTACTGCCCAGTGAGATGGTGCTGCCTGCGAAATAAGGAGAAAAAGTAGTCCAGAAACCATACAGAAAATATGGAGCCTTGTATGTTCCCAGTAGTTGGCCGGTGCGCTCGGGAGGGCTAAACACCAGAAAAGCCATGACGTATGCATGCCTTTCACTAATGAAATGAAGCAAATTTTAAAAGGCAAGCCAACACACCAACCAAACAGATGGGTGTGGTTAAATTACACCAAGGACAGAGCGCTTTGCACTCAACCCTAAAAATAAAGAAGCATGGTCTTGAACACTGTACAAAGTCTTGCATATGGCTTGGAGTCTAAAAATCACAATGACTTTCACTTGCCAGCTATCCATGAATGCCTCAATATCTTTTACCTAAAGTGCACAATAACTTAGTCAAATCCACCTGTGAGACCCATTATATCCACACTGTGGATTTCATGCATGAACCTCTAGAAAAATTTCTTTTACATGGAACATATTTTCGAAGCAATGCCTTCTTTTCTAAAGGACACAGGTGATTTTCTGAGGAAGCTGGAACTAAACCCTGCCCCTGTCAGAGGACCACATATTATGCCCAATCTATGTAAATTAGTTGCAACGTGTCAAGTCCTCACAATAATGGTCTGAATGTCATAAAATAGATGGAATAAATCATTTACAAGGTGCTAATCCAATGTTCATTATGATTTGCTACACTACTCACTACAGTACAACTTTCAGAAATAATGACACCTTTTTTCTCCAGGTCACAGGCAGTTCTATAGGCTTTGGAGAAGTTTCATCATTTTATGCAGAAATATTAACAGAAACAACATAATAAACACCATTGAGTGGCAAACATAATTAAGCCTTAAGATGCAATTTATAGATGGCATCATTTTAATATGGCATCATAGTGAGGCAGCCTTACTAACAAAAACACAGAATAGCTCCACATGGCTTGGCACAAAAGTGGTCACATATAAGTGGAGGAAACAAACTATAGAATTCCTGGATCTAAGAATTGCCAACACAGGCAAAACATGACAGACAAACCTTTATACCAAAAGCACAGACAGAAATAACATCCTACATTTTAAATCATTCCATGTTTGGTCTCTAAAGATCAATCTATCATTTTCCTAACTAATTTGAGCAAATGTGTGAGTATTCAACCATGAATATGGTGCTATGGAGAACCAAAAGATATACAACAAATTCATGAAGAAAGTGTATGCAGCAAGAGGAAAGAAGAACTGATGAAAAAGTACAAATCCTCTAAGAGAACAAGTCGAAGAAAACACAGACCAACCCGTCATGTTCACAAAGGTCTCACAACAATAAAAAAGAAAATCAGAATGATCATAATGATGCATTGGAAAATAGTGAAATAGCGAAACCTATACACAGGCAAACACCAGAAGTCATAATAACCAGGCATTGTTAACTCACAAAATTAAAAAAGAATAGATTAAGCTTCACAAAATCAGAGGAGCATACCAATGTTTGAACTATGGGCCCTGCAATAGTATAATTAAAGATCAGAAGATCATCAGTCAAGTGCTGGAAAAAATCTAACGTAAAGTCAATGCCACCTGCGATTTCCCTTACTGGGTGTGTACACCTAAATGCCCATGAGACATGGGGTATGTTGGGGAAAGAAAATAAAAACACAACTGACTAAACACAAATCAGCCTAAAAACCTGTAATCAGAAATCAGGAAAAGCTGTATATTTTGAAGAGAAGATCAGAACATCAATCAACTATGATTTCAAGTATTAGAAACAATAACCATGAGGCAACAGCAACAAACGATTATTAACAAGGAAATGTTTTGGTTAAAGTGTTTGGCAACTATGCAGCTAAGTAGATTAAACGATGTATGGGAACTAAAGCCATTATGAATCAACATATTTCCCCATAGACACGAAATGGGTAAAAACCCTTTGATATGAGGCCTAAAGTTACTAAAAATAAGAAAAGGCAATTATGGACTCAAACAAGGGAGGTGTCTAGGAAATTACCTTTCTCCAAGGCACTACAGATACATGATGAATAAACATTGAATAAGCTGCTTCGTGACAAGTCCAGAATATTTATATTTGAGCAACTACGCAGGAGTGCATGAACCATGGTCTGACCATCCCTGAAATGTACCTGCAATGGTAAATTTCTTCTCATCCAAGTAATCATGTTCTGGCCATTTATTTGTCGAACATATGTTTCTTGGCACTGTACACAAAAACAACATACGCTAAAACTAAAAACAAATCATTATGGTTCACAGAAACTGATGCCCTTTGGATCACACTAATCATACATTTATATGAAACACCCCCCTAGTTCACTTAAAATAATATTTATACAATCTTAAAAGACCACTAAGGAAGGAGAACAACTGTTTTTTAAAACAAATCTTTTTCTGGACTCTTGGTGAGCTCTTGTTTTTTGATATTACAACATTCCAATAAACTACCAATAAACCACCACCATGGTGGGCCTAAAATACTATACATACAGATGTAAGAGAGCATAACTGAATGATCATAACGTTTAAAACTAGTTCATGTCTGGACTCAATGAAAATACTCATTTTTAACAACCAACATAGTGCTGACTCAAAGGCGACAGCCCACACAGACTCTCCAGTGGAGGACCGACATTACATCATCACGTATCAGGGATCAAATGCAGAACTACAGTTAGACGGTTCACTGGGGGTTGTGCTTTCTCTTCCTATTACAGTACTATTATTCCACAGAGTACCCAAAATTGTACACGTATGTAACTAATTAAGTTCATCCATCTATATTGTATACTCTGCCACTGTCAGGCATGATAGGATAATGGAACTCACATTGCAAAAGTTTCTGGTCAAAACAAGCTAAATAGGCAGACTTTCCTGATCATGTGCGCCTGATGAGGGCTTTATAATTAAATTACTTTACATAGTATACAATACACCATTACTAGTTTTCTGAACTTGGAGGTCAACTCGTAGTAGATACTTTCCTGCTGGTTTTAAACAGCATGAGGGACTGTGTGTTTTCTTTATTTACATCCATATGTCAAATTATATCAGATGGCTATGCATTCCCATGGTGTTGGTAAAGACTTACAGAGAAAGAAAACCATGTTTCGCAAATGTGAAAGATTTTGCATTGAGAATCGGATTCTCCTTCTGTATAACTACCATGAGATCAGTCTGAATGTAAGTTTTGAAATTCCCAGGAGTCCTTGGAGTTTTCATAATCATCCACAGCTCACTCAAAGCCACTCGTCGGAGTCTTGTGCCTTGGGTCTTAGTCATCATCATAAGTGGAGTGTGGGATATGTGGGTCTCACCAGAACATACAGAGCATTAATCAGCAAATTTCTGGCTTCATCAATAAGGTGATTTTCTCTAGCAGTTGTCAGCAGGAATCTGGTGTAACAGGTCACCTTTTCTGCTATTTACCCTTCTACTGTGCAATAGCAATAACAGTAAGTTTTTTCTTGGTCTGATCGAGAAAATAGAACTTGGTCCTGAAGCAGATCATAGCCACAGCACCACTGTGCATGATGTTCAGAAGGATATCAGATGTGGAAACATTTCAACAGATCATATAAAAAAGTAGCAGAATGATTCTAAGTTACCAGTCACACAAAAACAATATATCCTATCTTCAACCCCAGTTTGGCCAAGGTCATAAACATTGGGTGGAACAGATTACCTGACATGCTAGGTAGGGTGCTTTAGGTGGGAAGAAGGTTAGTACCAACCGTTGTTCAGGGCCCAATTTGGTAGAGGTACAGTATTGACAAAAGCTGCATAATATTTGAAAGATGTTTTACAAGAGAGAAGCTGGTTGAAAGTTAACTATTCAAGTAATTTTATTTTCAGTTCATCAATCAAAACTTGACAACGGCTATAAATGGGCATACAGTGTGTGTGCAAATGTGAGAACAGATAAAGAAAGAAACCAGCCAGTAATAGCTCATTTTGACATTCTGGTCAAAGATGATTTGTAATGCTGTCTCAGGGTGATGAGGTAGACTTAGAGTAAGCTATATATTTCTGGCACATCTAGGATGTACATCACCTGTATGAAGTTTGTTTTAGCATGAGGATCACAAACCTAAAAGAAACCTTGAAATCATAATTTGTTTGGCTCATTGTTGTGGTTCTGAGAAGTAGGTGCAATGTTCATTTGTACGTATTCAGGACAACCCATGTTGAGAGCCTGTTATTAAATAAGACTGAAGAAAAGGCAGTCAAAGACATGGTTGTTGGTGACATCTCTACATGGCAGCTATGTTCTAATCTTTCTTGTATATCATGTTATTTGTTCAGTTTTCCAAAGAATGGGATTTACAAAGATGTGCACATAACGAGAGCCTTAATGTATTTTGTCCTTCATATTGATTTGACTGTCATGTAGCCTTGGTTGCATGTATCCTTTTTAAGTTGAAAGTTATGAATAATTCAGAGAAAACCTAATTTTCTCTAAAGCTATAAATGCTGTCGATATAGGCCATTCGCTCAAAGAGCACAACTGGCTGATGACCTTCGCTAGGTCCTTGTGTCTGTTAAATGTATTTAATTCCTGTTATCAGTCAGCGTGACCACACTTCAAGGAGACGTTTACCTATGCCACCAGAAATGGAACCTTCTGTGGAGGTTATCTATGCCATCATATGATACAGCACATAAAGCAGAAATAACAATGCTTTGACCAGTAGGAAACCACAAAATAATCAACATCCACAGTCCTTGGTTTGCATGGTAAATATGATGCACACCTCGGGGGATTGTAAGACGCCCTTAGCATGATCCTACCCCTGCCAAAAAGGACTATAATTGCCTCTGAAAATTGGCATTATGACAGGAAATTGATACCATTATTTCTGGAGTTATTTAAAGGAACTAATTACACAAAATGTAAGATAGCAACCTACTAATTCAACAACTAATCACAAACTTGGAGGATAACAGTGGTGGTAGGAGGTATATAAGCAGGAAACATCCAGCTTAAGATCAGTACAGAGGCAAAGATGGCAAAGCTACTCTTCCTTACAGGTAAGTCCAGCTTTCCTCAGACTCATTCTCAGAATTGAATATAATTTTTCAAACACTAGACCGTGGTTTCCAGTTTGCTGCTCATTTGTTTGGAATGGAGAATTAATGTCCTCCTGCATGCCTTGTGGATAGCTGGGTAGAATGGAACATCCCTTAAGTTTCCAGCTGATCTCATGACTGTATGCTTCTGGCTGAGCAGTCTGTCTTTTTGATTTGTAAGGGTGTCAGATCTCAGAATGGGACATGTGTGTGCTGAAAACAGTATCTTTTATGGTGGCAATGTGGTCTGTAATTGTTTTCCCACTGAGTTCTCTCTTCTGTTGGATTTGGGTGAACACCCAACTGTTATGTGTAAAACAGAGCTCACATATGATCTAATACTTTAATCATTGGAATATGGGTACCTTGACAGTCTCCAGCTCTTCCTAAGGTTTGGTAGAGACCAACTGCTAATCTAGTTGACTTGTTCGCAATACCTTTTGGCCTCCCCAAAACCAATACATTTGATTATGTCTTAAAAGGCACTGGGTAAAAAAACAAGATCAGCTATTTAGTCCACTAGCGCTTGCTAACAACAGATACACCCCACAACACTGTAGAGTTACTTTACACTGTTCAAAAGAGCATGGCTTGTCAGAAAAAGTTGCAATGGACTAACCAACATTTTCTGCTCAACAACACTTTGTTAATTACTTAGATTGTCCACACTAACTCACTAATACGCCATTGCTAAGGATATGAAAATCAAGGTACTTTCTCATGTGTAGCCATCATTGGTCAGTGTGATATGATTTCCAAAAACAAGCAAAATAAAGACAGAAGAAATGTAATGGCATTTGTGATGGCATCTCTAATCACACTGCTTTGTCTTGTTTCATTACACATAGTCTCATCTCTGAAGCAATTTGGTTCCTAGCCAGAATTTCAATAATTTAAAAACCAGCCTAACACTGCTGTAAAACAGCCTACATCATCTTGCGGTATCATGTTATCTGAAAAAATCTTGACACCAAAGAAAATCTACAACTACACCTTTCTTGAAAAGTCATCTTTTTGAAATGTATTCACTTTAAAATTTGTGTTCTTTCTTTTAAGGTCTTGCACTCCTGCTTAATGCTCAGCTCGGTAAGTTTTATTTCAAAATGGTGCCCATTTCTCTTGGGAGAGACTGACCAACAATAAGATTACAGTAGAATATATTCACCCAAAATAAATCAAAACGTAAAAGCTGTATAAACTGCAACAGCTTTCAGATGAGACTACCCTGGCATGTCAGATACTTTTGTAAAAAGTTCCACTGCAATCTATGAGTAGAATTCATATAATTTCTCTATCATCTTTTATGTGGATTAAAGAAAAAAAACATAGCTAGACTGGTCAGTCTAGCTTGACTAATGCAGTCAATGCAAGCAGTACATCCTTCATCATGAGAATCAAATCTTAATATAGAAAGGTTATGGAGAGCTAAAATATATCTCTCATAAATCAAAGGTTAGGTCAGAAATATACTTGAGGGGCCAACAGAGCAATGGCTCCCTATGTCTAAAGGATTGGTTTACAGAAACTGAAACTGGAGCATATGTTTGACATTTTATTTGAAAGATACACTAGGATCAATTTATTACCCAAACCAATAACTGGTATGAACTGTTGCCACATGGATATTGAAAAGATTATTTAAACTTTACTGTATCTTCATTTTTGAAAAGTTCCAATAGAAGTACTTTTCACATGTTGAGTGAACAAATTTAGCCATGGACATACTTAATTCAGTTTAGGAGGGCAGTAAGGTGTTGGTAAAATGGGGCACATTATAATAATGACTGTCTCAACCACAGATCCATCGTTGATCCAAATACAATTTGAGTTGTTGCTTTTGCTAATAAAGGAGATTTCAAAGGTCTTACTCTCCCTTCAGTGATGTCAGGACTATTCCAAATAGGCACACCCTTTAATGAAAACTGACATCAGTTTAGGTCTGAATTTCTACTCACTTTGGAAATGCCTAAAGCCCTTTTCCTATGCAGTTTTCATTTGCTTTGCAGACTGGTTCTTGCTATGTAGTAGCACATGCATATAAAAATTAACTGCTCTGAAAAGATCACAGATTGTTATATGAAAGTTACCATTGACATATGAAGGCACTGACAGCGAGTGCAAAGTTCATAAAGCTGGCTCAATGAGGCTGTTTTGTTCCTCATTAGAAACCACTCTGGTGATGGGATATATCTTGAAAGAGCATCAAATAGCAAAACTTATTCCATGGTGCTAAATGTTGTGGTTGGTTCTGTGTTTTAGGGAAAAGCCACAAACTACGTAACTCATTAGAAAATAAATGGTGACATTTTCACAACTACAACCCCATGAAGCAACTTTATAAAAATGAATGCGCTTTAAATGTATGCCTTCATAAATCATGGTTTGAAAGTTACATTTTATTCCTGCTGCAGGCTCTGCCTATGAGCTGACATGCTACTTCACCAATTGGGCCCAATACAGGCCTGGCCTAGGGAAGTTTAAGCCCGACAACATCGATCCATGCCTGTGTACTCACCTGATCTATGCCTTCGCTGGAATGTCCAACAACCAAATCATAACCATTGAGTGGAATGATGTGACTCTCTATAACTCCTTCCAGAACCTCAAGAACCAGTGAGTCCTCTTTTTTTTCGTACATAGAATTACCTTTCTGTGATTACTACGCAGCACACACGGCATGCATCACACCAAATCAAACAAGCACAGCCAAATTCAAATGACAACAGCAGAATAATTCAATCAATTTTATTCTGTGGCTTGATAATGACATGCCTCCCAACACCTATCAGATGCTACTATGTTAATGCATTCTTTGCAGAGCCCTTTCTTAACAAAGTTGAGAATTTACTTTCTCAAGCATGAGAATTGCTCCCCACTGTCCAGAGCCAAAGTCCACTGTTAGAGACCCTTTTCTACTTTTAATGCTAACCGTGCATATGTTTAACACTCCCCATAACCATTCTATGGTCCACTCCAGTCAGCCTAGAGGTACGGGTTCAATAAAGTACAAACTGATTACCGCTATATTAATTGTCACCTCTTCCAGCAACTACCACTGCAATATCCACAATGCCCACACTAACATAGCTTAAACTATACCGAGCTACTTATATAATTTCCAGTCTTCTGCAAGCTGAACTACTGCAATATCCCCATTCAACCTCCCATACTACTGGACTACTAGGAAAACTTCTGAGCTTCTAAGCCATGGCCTATTTACCTAACAGGAGCTAACACACTTCCACTATAGCTAGCAGATAGCCTGGAGCATAGTATAAATGCCTAGCAAGCACAAGCACCTTGATAACATATATACAATGCCTTTCTTTGTCCTGAGGAGCCCTCTGTTGACTCCAAAATTAACCACTGTTGATATTTATTACACATAGTTTAACATAAATAAATCCTATAGGTGTATTGTTTTAAGTGTGGTGAACATCTTCTAATGTCATACCACCCTCCTGCTGAAAACACTGTCTTTCGTTCTCACTTTTCAGTGCAAGCTCTAACGTGCCATTAGCTGGAACCTCTGTATATAATAACTGTGTGCGGCAATTCACAAAAAAACATAAGTTGTAATATTAAAGCATCTGGAATGTCCTGTACAGTCTTGGAAACGTTCTAGTGATTAAAAAAACATTGAACAATGACATTCAGTGTCACACATACACACATTTTAAAACATGTGCAAAGTGTAATAAAAAAACTGGATGTATGATTAAAGGGTGAGCACTGATATCCACATAAACAAGCCATTATATAACAGTTTTTGAAGTGGGGGGGGGAGATCTGAGCTCACATTTTATTGCAGGATGACAAATGTTTATGAAATATAGGAAGAAATGCATTTAATAATGTGCAGCATCAGCACATGCTGAATGAAATTCACACTTTGCTAGGAGCCATAAAGTCTTGATTGGCTGCTCTCTTTTCTAGGAACGGCAATCTGAAAACTCTGCTGGCAATCGGTGGCTGGAACTTTGGCACAGCTCCGTGAGTATTTTAAATGGAGTTGAATTCTAAGACTTTGTGCAGAACCATCCTTCAGGTGTTGACGCTTCTATTCCTATTGCCTGTTTCGTCTTCAGATTCACTGCCATGGTCTCCACCCCACAGAACCGTCAGACTTTCATTACCTCAGTCATCAAATTTCTACGACAGTATGAGTTTGATGGGCTGGACTTTGACTGGGAGTACCCAGGGTCCAGAGGAAGTCCCCCTCAAGACAAACAACTCTTTACCACACTGGTCCAGGTAACGTGGAGTGTAAATGGTGGAGGGGATGTACTATGCGACAAGGGGAGCAGACAATATGTACATAAAAGGTACAGAGCCCAGGTTATTTTCTTGGAAATTCAAAACCTTAGCACCCATTTACTCTTGCAGTTGCAGTCTAACAAAAAGTAACTGCTTACTGCAATGGTGATTCCTACTGGCTAGCATATCAGGCAGTTATACACACTGAGGCGCTCATTACGAGTGTGGTGGTCTTAAGACCGCTCCACTCATGGTGGCAGTCGGAACGCAACCAAAGTGGTGGCCGACCTCCACATCACGATCACGGTGAAAGCACCATAATCGGACCGCCGGCACCTCCACTTTTAGGCTGGCCGATGGCCTGGCAGTGCCGGGGGTCTTAATCCACCATGCCAGCACTGCTAGCAGCACTTCCCTGGGGATTACAACCCCCATGATCGCCAGCTTTTGCATTGTGGTTCCACTGCCATGCAAAGGCTGGGGGACATGGTGTGCTACATGCGCTTGGCATGGGCAGTGCAGGGGCCCCCCTGGACAGCCGTGTTGTACTTTTCACTGCCTGAAATACTGGCAGTGAAAAGTGCGATGGGTGCTGTCACCCCCGACACACAGCAACATTGCTGCCAACTCGGTTACAAGCCAGCATCAATGTTGTGATGAGTTTCTGGCTGGGAGAGCGGGTGGAAATGCTGTTTAGGCCTGCTAGCCCAGCAGGGAACTCACAATAGATCCAGTGATGGAAAACCGGAGGGGCGGTCTTTCGGCCCAAAGAGTTTGGCGGGCAGTCTCTGCTGCCCTCCAAACTCATAATGAGGCCGTGAACGATGAACTGAGTAAGACATGATAATAAACTAGAGGACAAACATCATAGCATTTTGGCAATCTGGCTAACTTATTATTGCATGGCAATAAAGTAGTGGGCTTCCTTTGAAACACTTTAGACACCAGTACATAACATGCTGGGCATCTAGGTGCCAAAAATAAAAAATAAACAACTAAAGAAATAAATAAAATGGTAATGCTTGGTCAAACAAGCAAGTTATTGCCATTAAATACACAGGAAGACATTTTTTAATTGTAGCTATAACACGCACAAATATAACACTTTTAACTTGGAAGTCAAAGTACATCACAATCATAAGACTGATAATCAAAAAAATACTGTTGGTAGTATATTCACAAAACTGATTTAAAAAAAAAGGAATTAAAGGAATAACATTCGAGGAGATTTAGTCTAACGACATAGAAGTATAAGATTTGAAAATATTTCAAAAGACTTTGTCAAGAGAGAATTCACTGATGCACACCTAATAACATTCTACAGTTTAGCCACTGAGATCCTATCATTAGACAATATTATGTAATTTTACAGTAGATAGTGTTGGAACAGGCAAGTGTGGCAGTGGATCTGTGGCAAAGCAGACCTCTGCTGGGGGCTGGGAACGAAGAGCCAAGTTCGACAAGAAGCTGTCTAATGCCCATTTATCCTACCAGATTTCCTACAATAACTCTTCAGGTATCACTACAAAGTTCTAAATGGGAGCCTAAGACTATAAATAAATATGCAGCTGACTTGCAGCAGCCTGCTACGACTGGTTGAATGTACCACATTTTGCTTTACCTTAACACTTATAAGCTACACTACACCAAGCACCAGATACAAATAAAATGGTCACAGGTAATCTGACACAAACATCAGCAAACTAATCCTCAATCTGTATGAACCCCAGAGTACCAGATCATCATGTCCATGACATAAATATGCTATACAAATATGAATAACTCAAGAGCAATATCACTAGAGTCAACTCAGTTTCCAGACTTAAAAAAATGCAAGTGTGCAAACTAGAAAGGGGAGGCTTTAATGTGCAGTAAGACATTGTAGTTAAATGTCCTGTGTTTGATTCATACAGAGCCTAATAATGCTGGCTAGTGGTCTTAATTTCTGTAGATGAGGTTAAGTGAGAGACTGAAAGTAAAAGTGATATAGCCAGCATTAAATAATACATTAAAGAGGGTAAATTGGAACTAGAACTCAGGTTTCCATAGTCTACACGTAACTAAAGTTGGTTTCTCCCTCCTTGAAGACAATTTTTATTTCGATGAAGCACAATGGGTTTAAAGGATGGATTAGTGTAAGGCCTACAATAATAGAACTGGATACGACAGATATTTCAAGTTAATAAAGTATCACTGTAGAACACCCTTTTTCGATTTGGCCTTGCTTTACTTGTTAAAATAGTGTTTCTTCTGTTACTTTACAGGAAATGCTTGCAGCCTTCCAGCAGGAGGCCACTCAGACTAACAGGCCTCGTCTCATGGTGACTGCAGCAGTGGCTGGAGGGATCTCCAATATCCAGGCTGGGTACCAGATACCTCAGCTCTCAGCGTAAGTACAACATCATCTGATAAAGCCTTGATTGAAAGACTGCTGCAGGCACTCGCCTATGGAAGTGATTTGCCAGAGAAAACTATTTGCATATATAAGTAAGGTATTTAGCTATAGCTTCTATAGCAGATTAAAACATTGGAATGTTGAGAGCTCCACTGAAAGCAACGTAGCAGCTGAAGGCTTATAATGGCTGGCATAAGCCTGAAGCAACAACATTCCAATGTTTGTTTTCATGGTTACCCCTTTTTAATTTAGAACATGCTACTCATAGTGAGTGGAATGTTCTAATAACCTTATAGCTCTTCTGCCTCTGCTATACTGTTTGTTAAATGCCATCTCTCTCATTAACGGCTCTCACCTGTGGCACAGGCCTACAACTCATGTTCAGGACCCTTAACAACCAGTATATCCATTGGCCATGAGCTATAAGTGTATAATACGACTCCATGAGGAAACTAAAAGTAATATCTGAAGAAACAATGGGTGCAGTCCAAAACGCTGCCTTTAGCTACCTCATCATTCACTTGTACAGCTTCATGAATGAGACATGAAATATGTTGTACTCACTATACAAACTTTGTGGAGATTTGAATGAAGTCCACAACGAAACCAAACCAGGAAACTATGACGAAACAAATAGACAAGTTGTAACAGACTCTATAACAAAGACATTCAATAGAAACACATTTTCAATGGTAGTAACTTTACAATGACAGGCTATAAATATCCAGATACTTGACTAGTAAGACATAAATTTCCATCTCCACTTATAGATTGAGCTTAACATCACCAATGACATCATTGGCAAAGTTATATACAAAATTGCTAAAGTTCTACAAAATGTGCAAAGAAATGTATTGACAATGTTGTCATCCTGTGCTAAGCTTAGTTGTAGAGAAACATATAGATTAAAAAGTTAAATGTAAAAAGGGTTTCATTATAATTTATTTTAATAGCAAATTTGTAGCATGTGGTGAGTTTCCCTGGCAAATACATTTCACTTCTTGCCTCCTGATGTCAAGTTTATTTCCTCTAATGACAATCTAAAGACAAAGATAGGCCATATTTGAACCTCTTTATGTGTCATTGGTTCAAGTGGGAATTTCATGTAAAGCATATTTGCTCAAATGCTCACAGACTAAACAAAGAAAAATAGTTTGACTGAGCAAAATATCAAGAATTAAAACACTTTGTCCGCAAACACAGTTCTTTTAATAATTAAAAAAATGTCAATTGCTTAAAATGTTAATGTGCATTTTCTGGCAGGGCTCTTGACTATATCCATGTCATGACATATGATTTGCATGGATCCTGGGAGGGATACACTGGAGAAAACAGCCCCCTGTACACCAACCCTGCGGCCACTGGAGCAAACGCCTACTTGAATGTTGTAAGTATAGCTACAGACCACATGATGTGCTGGGGAAGCCCCAGCCCAACTCAAGTTCAATTTGTCTTTGTTTTCAGTTGAATTTCCAGTGACAGCTAACCACAGAGAAGGTATGAACTGACTGAAATGTCACATAAGAGTCTCTGACATGAACACAAGCATTCTCTTTGTAGGATTACGTCATGAACTACTGGTTGAGCAATGGTGCCCCAGCTTCAAAACTTATTGTTGGAGTCCCAACCTATGGACACACCTTCATGCTGAGCAACCCGTCCAACAATGGAATTGGAGCCCCAACCTCTGGAAATGGACCTGCAGGGCCTTACACCAGACAAGCTGGTTTCTTGGCCTACTATGAGGTATGTGAGTCAAAGGACACTAATAAACAGTCACCAACATTGACAGATTTTGTTAGTGGGCTGTGATATGCTGAGCACCTACACCATCGGAATGTACAAATGTAGTTTTGAGCATTATGCAAGAAGATGCAAACAGACAGATTTACACAGAACACTCCTGTGACGATTCAAATGTATAACATTACTATTTAGAAAAATAAGTAATTATCTCATCATCTTACCAACATAAATCAACAGGTTGACAGAAACATGTTAATTCACAAATTCACTCTGGTTCATATGAGTTGTTCCAATAATTAATTCTAAAATAAAAACAGTGCAGCATAGTCCACCTTGCTTTACTCTATTTCATAATTGTATGTCAACAGTCAAACTTCACTTTACTTATTGCGATTCTAAACTTCTCTGTAACATCATCATTATATAAACGTCGGCTCTTGTTTCTGTAAACTCCGTATGGTGGCACTTAATTGAGCTGATCTATAAAATAGCACTACCCACTAGGTTTAGGTATGTCAAATATAAATAAACCCCAATACAAATAAAAGATAACTTTATCTGGACACTGACATAATATGGAGGACAGGGGTACGGTGATGTTACAAAGTGTACCTTTCCATCTGTCCGCTGCCTGGGATTTGGATTATGAGACTTGACACTGTCATTTTAGAGTGTGGACACACATTGCTGTAAGGTTATTGTGGTAGAGAAAGATGTGGTTGCAGAATGCTGTGTTCCATTAAAATGCATTTGTGTTTCATATTGAGAAGCATTTCCTCATATATTAGTGATATTTACTTTTAAACAAACTTTATGCAATCTTAAATCATTACAGATCTGCACCTTCCTGAAGAATGGAGCTACTGAGAACTGGTCATCTGCTGAAGAGGTTCCCTACGCATACCAGGGTAACGAGTGGTTTGGATACGACAATGTGAAGAGTGTTACTCTCAAGGTACTGTATGAAGATTGACCCTATACCTTGCTAAAACCAATAACATTGTAGGTTTCCACAACTCTATGGCAGTAATAGGATAAGAGTATATTCCATTTACTATTTATAGGCTCAGTGGCTGATGAAGAACAACCTGGCCGGTGCCATGGTGTGGGCCATTGACCTGGATGACTTCACAGGCACATTCTGTAACCAGGGCAAGTTCCCCTTGATCACTGCACTGAAGACTACTCTCGGAGTGCAAGCTTCAGGTGAGAGACATGAATACAGAATTTTTTAATATGACATCAGTGGGAAGTGCTTGTATCTTTGTTACCTCTATCTTAGATGTAAACTAATAAGCACACTGCTCACATGTGCCCACAGATGCTTCTGACAGTCGCCCATTTCTGCATGCCTGAAATGGCCAAGCCTTAAACCTTAATCAATTTTGATATACAACACACCATGTATGACCAGACCCTCTTCAAACCCTGTATACAATCTATGAACAAATCCACACATTTGGTAGAAAACACATAATTTAAGAAAACATGCTGCAAGCATACGTCTCTCCAGTTTCTGCTGCATGTTCAAGTTTATTGGTTCAAGAGTCCCCTTCTACTCATAATACTCTTCGTTGAGTGATGCAGATGGTCAGAGGATTTAAAGCGATTAGCCAAGATGAGAGTCAATGTGGGGCATGGGTTAGCCCATCAAAACAGACACTTTGCTAATGGTACATACACTGAATTTCAAAGGTGTCCTGAATAGCTGTCCAAATACTCCCTTCTTGCAGATGTTCGATTGCCGGTTAGAGATCTGTAACTTGTGATCACATTAACAAAGATGTAATCTCTAAAGAATTAATTTACTGTTGTCTTAGTCTCGGATAGTCACACTGAAGAAGTAATGTAATTATTTGAGAACCAATGTTTTCCTTTGATTTGCAGGCTGCACAGCTCCTGCTGTTCCTGTCGCCCCAGTCACAGCAGCTCCAGCCACAGCAGCGCCATCTGGTGGTGGCAGCAGTGGAGGCGGAAGCTCTGGAGGAAGTGGATTCTGTGCAGGAAAAGCCAGCGGTCTTTACCCAGTTGCTGGAAACAAAAACGCCTTCTGGCACTGTCTCAATGGAATCACCTATCAGCAACACTGCCAGACTGGCCTAGTGTATGACCCTAGCTGCTCATGCTGCAACTGGCCGTAAAAGACATCCACCATCCGAACAGAAACATGTTAATGAACAAATTCTCTGATACAAATAACTTGTTCCAACAATTCAAACTCTAAAATAAAAAACTTCAGCATAATCAAAGGCGTCTGAATTACTTTGGCTAGCATATCAGTGTAACACATTATTTTGAGTGTTTAGGTACTACTTTTCGGGAAAAACTGATCATTTCACTATACTCAGTGATGTCATTAAAAAGTGCATTTATTTGTAATGGCAATACTCTCAAAACAAACACTCTACCTTCAGCCCACATTCTTGTCTGCAGCTCACCTTTCTGCTTTTGAGCTGGTACCCCAACATAGGTCTTTCAGGTACCTGTACCAGTCAAATTCCTGGTATTTTTGCACAAGTAAGGAACAGTAATACACATTTTTGTTGGCATTTTAGATACAGTTTAAGGATGCATACCCACCAATCTAAGCAGCGTGTCACTATGGGCTCAAACAGCCTAGTCTCTAACGTAAATGGACACATGCATTACAGTTCACCATCATAATTATAAGTGACTCCAAATATCACTGTATAAAACACAAATAAAACTCACAACTCCAAGTCTTCCTCTGCGCCTGTATACTCCTTGAAGACTATTAGAGGACCAGAATAGCCCTTTTCAATTTGCCCACTGGTGGTTCGACACTAGCCTCATGCTAGTCAATGGGGACAACTCTACATACAGGGGTCCTCTAATTGAAAACCTTTCCAGTTTTCCCTCAGGCCATACTCACATATCAGATCTCCCTCTCCAGGCTGACATCCATTCATTATAGGTGCTAAAGTTAAGACATCTGCTTTCATTAAGGCCATGAGAGCTTGGGAGGGAGCTCACAGGGTATCTCCATGCCTGAGGAAGGAATTAGTGCAGTAGGGATGAAGAGGAGTTGGAGAATAATCACAGCCTGTTGAGAGGGTCAGGCTGGGCTTGGATCCCAGAGAAAAAAGTAGCAGCAGATATTACAGTGCTGACAGAGGTGCCCCTGGTGTAAGGATGCCCAAAGGGGTGTATCTATTATGTTCCAGGGGATGCGATAACAAGTGGCTGGCCTCATATGAGCTCTCAAGATGAAGAAGATGGAGACGCAACACTGGGGAACACGTCTGTGGGAGGTAGTACCTTAGTTGGGCAGAGGTAGGCTACTCACACAAGAGGAAAAGGTAGCTGAATCCTACACCCACATGAAGCTAGCCCATGTTGAGCTTTTTGGACTAAGTCCTGAAGAGTATAGGCTAGAACTTAAATCTCCTCAGAAATGTTGCACACAAACATGGGTAGACTTAATTGACACCTCAAGGCAGTAGATGGGTGGATTAAAGGCAAAAAGGTGGATACATTTGAAGGGCTCTACACTCTGTTGTTTAAGGAGCATATTTCAACACATTGTCATTCATCAAAGCTGCAGCAGCATCTTGTGGACTCTAAGCTGCTTAGCCTCAGGGAACTCGGCAGGAAGAGTGGGTGAGAACCAGGGCCCTTAAAAAAGATCCTGGGTGGTGACCAGAAGAAAAGTGGTCAGGCTCGCTGTCCAGGAAGAGAAGGAGGAAAGTATAAAAAGAAAGATCACCCAAAGAGCACCCAATATAGTCCGTGGAAGGTGGGGGGAGTCCCTAGACACATCCCATTCACAAGGGAAGGGCTATCAGGGAAAGACATTTGACTACTTAAAGAAAGGGGTGTGCTTTGACTATAATCAGCCAGGGAACAAAAGAGAGCATTCAATGTGTACCAAAATGCACCCACTGGTGACCAGTTCAAAGGGCTGGCGAGTGTGGGGATTGGTTGGGAAGTTGACCCTAGATATCCCAAAGGGTACATAGAGGCCATCTTAATGTCTCTGGGGGTGAAGAATGGAGAACACTGAACCTTCGGCCCGCTGGCATTCTAGCATGGAAAAGTATAGGCAGTGGCCAAAAATCAGCAGAGTGGAGGTGAAGGCTCTGAGGGATACAGATGCCATTATAGCCATAGTAATGGGTAACAGGGTTTTCTTAAACCAGATCCTACCTGAAGAGGCGCACAAGATTGTAGAGCCGCAAATTCCTACCCTATGGCTGTGATTGAATTTGAATAGGAAGGGATTACTGGCTCAAAGAAGGTAGTTGTGTCCCTTGCTATTCCAGTAGAGTGTTTGCTGGGCAGTGACTTAGGGGTGGTCCCTCAATAGTACACGGAGTTCTGCCTCAACTTGGACAAAGATATCACCTTGGCAGGGATCTTGGGGCAGGTCAAGTCCTGGGAAAGGCTGTTAAACCACTTCTTCTGGCCCCAGATATCCAAGCAGGACAAGGAGTAGTGTCACTCGTACGCGACCTGCCATGCCAGTGGCAAGGCAGGAGGTAAACCAAAGGCACCCCTTATATCACTATCGGTGGTGGAAACATGCTTTGAGAGGGTGGGGGTAGACATTGTTGGACACCTAGACCTATTCATAGCTTCAGGGGACAGGTTCATCCTAGTGGAAGTGGACCAGGCCACTCAGTATCCTGAGGTCATTCCCCCTTGGGATAGTCACTGTCCCAGCAGTGGCTAGAGCCCTCCTTGGAATATTCACCAGGGTTGGGTTACCTAAGGATATTAGTTCAGATAGGAGCACACATTTCATTTCCACCTTTTCAACGTCTATGTGAGAAGAATGTAGTGTGAGATATAAGTTCACCACCCCACATCATACCCAAAGCAATGGTGTAGTTGGGAGATTCAACAAAATCACAAAAGGTATGATAGTGGATTTGCAGAAAAACATTAAGTAGGTCCACCCATAAATAAACTGATACAGAATCATATATTGGTTCTTTGAAATTTTAATTTGATTTGAAGTGAAAATTTCTATGTTTTCCAGTGTAGGTTATTCCAGATAATACGTGCTATTTTGAAATCCACGTTCATCAGCAGCCGACATGAGTTTTGGCCTTATGTGGCTAAATAGCCTGGGGCTTTCTCAAGGCTGCAAGGAAACAAGTATCATAGGTTGTGGTGAGTAATTGTGGTTTATCAATAAGCAAGTGTGTCCATGTGTGAAGTGAAAAATTAAAAAAGGCACCGTGACTTGCTGAAGTAGGACATTGTTTCTTGTCATTTAAGGCTGCATGCAAGTGTCCGGGTTTATTAATTCACCATTCCCAAGATTAAGGTGTTTATATATAATTACACAAAGTCAGAATATGTGATTAGGCTTGAGAAGAATATGTGATTAAGCTCGAGAAGTGATGGCACACCACCAAAGACCCCTCCAACACAATGGCTCAAACAGCAGCCCTCAACAACTGCCACCTGTGCATCAGGGGAGCCAAGACAGCAGCCATCAGTGCTTGCATCAACACTTGAAGGAACTCTATAAAATAGTCAAGGAATTTTCCAACCCGACAGCCACACAGAACACCATCCACCCATCCCAACAACTCTGCAACGCCCTCCTGAACCATTTCCACAGCACGATTGACACCATCTACAACAACTTCGACCCCAAACCCAAGACTCTCACCCTTGACAACCTCAATGCACTGGAGAACACCAACCAAATTATCACCGTCAGGTCTCCACTCAGACCATAACAGACATCATGTCATCCATCCACTCTGGGGCACAAACCGACCCCTGCCTCCATCCCCCATTTAACCTCGGACCCAACCCAGTCAGCACAGAACTCACCAGAATCCTCAGCACCTCCATCTCCACAGCTTCCTTCCCGGACAGTTAAAGAGAAACAGAGAGGTCAGATCCGTCCCATACAAGCCCTCTGCCAATCCCAGTGACCTAAAAAATTACCAACCGATTTCCCTGCTCGCCTACCCAGACATAGTTCTCAAGAAAGACATCAATCAACAGCTCACCGAATACCTGGAACACAAGCACCTACTTAACGCCTCACAATCTCAATCAGGATTCCAGGCCAACCACAGCACGGAGACCACGCTGATTGCTGCTACAGACAACATTAGAACTCTAACAACAGAGAAAATGTGGCACTGATCCTCCTCAACCTCTCTGTCGTGTTTGACACCGTCTCCCACAACACCCTCATTGACAGACTCCATAACATCTCATTTCAGGACGCAAACATAGCATCCAATTGCCACCTTTCACCTCCGCACCCAAGGACCTCATCTACGGCATACCACAAAGATCATTGCTCAGCCCCACCCTATTCAACATCTACATGAATCCCCTCGTAGACATCTTCGGGTCCCATGGACTCAACATAGTCTCCTACACAGACAACATTCAACAAATCGTCTCACTCGCCGATGACCTCGCCAATGCCAAAACCAACTTGTGCAACACTATGACCAATGTAGCCAAATGGATGAGAGACATCTGCCTCAAACTCAACGTTGACAAAACAAAAGCACTGATCTTCGGGAAGAACACCTCAGTATGGGACCACAGCTGGTGGCCAGTAGAACTTTCACTCCCTCACCGACAGACCATGCACAAAACCTGGGATTCATTCTCAATTGCCGGCTGACCATGAAATGACAAGTCAACGCTGTCGCCACCTCCTGCTTTCACGCCCTTGGCATGCTCCGCAGAATCTATTGATGGATCACAATCAACACCATGAAGACTGTCACACATGCCCTTGTCACCAGCCACCTTGACTACAGCACCCCCTCTATGCCGGAATCTCCACCCAACTTCTCAGAAGACTCACCACCATACAGAAAACTGTGGCCAAACTCATCCTGGGCCTTCCCAAATCCCACATCACCACCCACCTCAGAAACCTCCATAAAAACCTGCATAAAAAGCGCTACACAATCAAGGATCGTCCTACATCAACTATTGACTAAACTTTCACCTACCCTCAAGACACCTGTGCTCTGTCTTACTCACCCTCGCACACACACCCCGCAGCCGTCACAGTGTTGGCCGCCCCTGCTCCTACATCACTGCCAAGTCTTGGAACAACCTGCCCCTTAATCTCTGAACAGCATCCCTCCTGGCAGACTTCAGAAAGAAAGTCAAGACCTGGCTTTTTGAGAGAGACATGGCACCCTCAGCGCCCCTTCTCCTGCATTGCTGCCAAGTCTTGAAACAACCTGTCCCTTCACCTCCGAATAGCATCTTCTCTGGCAGACTTCAGGAAGAATGTCAAGACCTTGCTTTTTGACAGAGACATGACACCCTCAGTGCCCAGATACCCTTAGGGGTGACAGTGCTGCACTATACAAATGCTGCTTGATTGATTAGGTTAGTTTAGGTGATCGTTGATACTGGCATGCAACTATGTGTTTACGTTGGTGATTCAAGCAAATATATGAATATCTATAGGCTAGATGCTAAAAAGATGTAAGGAAGGGAAAGCTTAGAAGAAAAAGGAAAATAAAAACCCTTACACCTATTGTGGCATCAGTATCATGCAGATGAAAGGAAGAGATTAAAGAGGTAGTAAGTTATGATACCTTTGTTCTCCGAAATTACATTATCCCATAGATAGTTCATGTAGCTTCTATTAATTCATAGTGTGGGTCAATATAATTGAAAAAAAAACAGCCAATAATCATATAATTTCCTTTTTGAAGTCATTTAGACAAAGGTAAATGAACATCAGAGAGTTCATATAGTACATATAATTGGGGAGACTTTGGTACTAATTTGGACCTTCATAAAGTGAGCGTAATTAACATCAGCGCAGGTTATTCGCCCAGCGCATGCCATCTTCTAACCAGCACTGAACAAGATATTCTACTATAACATTGTGATTGTATTTTTCTATATCAAGACACAGAAAAATACTTAATAGTGACTGTTAAAGTACCAAGACCATACAAAATTGTATCTGATGTATACAGCATAGTTAAGGAGGCTATGTCCTCTATCAAGGCATTAGCTTAAAATTTATAAGTTCACTAATCTCTCAGTCATCGTTGAACTGCTTAGCCATTGATGCAATGTCCTCAAGATGCGCAGTCACCCCTTTGCAATGAAGGCAATGCATCTTCACCAGGCTGTGTAGCCGGCAATGCAATGTCCTTGAGCTTTTGAGCAGTACCCACAAGAAAGCGTATGCATCAAAGGGAGATGCATAATTTCCAATCTACACAACAATGGTGATGCGTGGATTCTGCTGGTTTAGCACAAGGAAACCCAGTTCCAAGGACCCAGGACTGGATTGGCGCCACTTGGCAGGGAGGAGTCACCAATGGCAAGAGCACAGGTGCTGGTGTAAAGTTGCTGGAAGTCTTTGATGTCCCTGAGACTTCAGAACAGAAGGCAAGCAGACAAGCCCTTGGAGTCACTTTAGGCTCAAGCAGTGTAGGTCCAGGCAGACAGAGAGGGCAGCAGGCAATCAGCACAGCTGAAAATCAGTTCTTCCAGAGCAGCAGTTTGGCAGAGTAGCAATCCTTGTAGCAGCACAGCAGTCCTTCTTCCTGGCAGAGCATACACAGGTCCAGAAGTGGTAGGGCCAGAGGTCAAGTACTTAAACCCAGTTGTGCCTTTGAAGCGAGAATGGCTTCAAATAAGTGTTTTTGAAGGGCACATAGGTCCTTTTTTTCTGCTTTGGTTTCAGACTCATTTCAGGGGGTTAAGAATTTCTTTGTGTGGGAGCAAGACACTCCCTATTCAGGCGTGTCTGCCCCTCCCTTTCATCCTGCCCAGGATGACCCATCAATATGCAGACGGCCACTTAATCACCCCTACCCTCCCTTTGTTTGAGGGTGTCTAGAAGGAATACTGGAAACCAAGTGTCACCCCACCCCAGATGTTTTTTGGAGACAGGATGAAAGCACACAGGGCTAAGAGCAGGAAAATGCCAACTTTCTAAAAGCTGCATTTTCAAAATTGTAATAATAAGTCCAACTTTACCAGTAAGAGGATGTGTCCTAACAATTCCATACGTACTAAACATAACATGCCTACTCCTTCTAAATTAGAAGTTACAGCTTATTAATGTAATAAAGAATCCCCAATATTAACATATGATAGGGGTAGGCCTCGCAGCAGTGAAAAACGACTTTGGGAGTTTTTTACCACCAGGACAAGTGAAACTTAAAAGTACATTGTCTTCCTTTTAGTTACATGGCATCCTGCTGTATGGACTAACAAGGGCCTACCTTAGGAGCACACTTATATGCAATAAAAGGGGGGTTTAAGGCTTGCCAAGGGATTTGAATGCTGAGTCAACATGCCAGCCAAACTGCACACACAGGCTCTGCAGTGGCAGGCCTGAAACATGCTTAAAGGGCTACATAAGTGGGTGGAAAAATCAATGTTGCAGGCCTACCAATAGCATTTTACTTACAGGCTCCGGGCATGCAATGTGCACCCTATTAGGGACTTTTTTTTATTGGTTTTACCGAGATCCAACAGAGGAAAATAGCCAATTTCAAATACATAACTTATCATACAATTAATCAATAATGAATAGCACAGTTTTAATCCGACTAATATAAATAGAGTCACTCAAGTAGTTTCCTAACCTAAATATAGCTGCTGCTGGTCACCTTGATTAAATTCACCCCAAATTTGGGCAAATCTCTTGAGCCCCGCTACTCTCTTTGTTTAGAAGAGTGCCTGATTTCTTACCAAAACCATTTTATTCAACCATTCTGCAAAAGAATCTGCACGAAGCACCAGTTTTTAAGTAAGAGGGATCTAACAATAGCGGTGGCAATAAAGACTAGTTTCTTGGCCCTAAGTGGAAGCTTTGCCTCGGGGTCATAGCCCAAAACTGGGAACCAGATACTGGGAGTTATAGAGATCTGAAGGGTAGCTGTTAACAAATTCAGTACCCTATCCCAGTAATCCTGAATAAGCCGGCACGTGCCGATCACATGTGTCCAATTTGCTAAGCCTTCTGCTTGGCAGTTGAAACAAACATCCGGGCAGCTGGGAGTAATCCGAGACAGGGATTGTGGGGTGCGGTACAGCAGCCTTTTACTAAAGAATATCATATGATGCCAGTTAGCGCCTCTAAGTAACTTAAAATGTAATTGATTGACTTCCTCCCAGCACTCCTTGGTCAGCTCCAAGCTCTTTTGCCTGTCCCATTTTCTCACAGCTTTTGCCCATAGATCGATTTTTTTCCCCTCCGTAAGTAGCCTTTTCCACCCCCTGCTCTCCTTGTCCTGGAGGTATCTACTAGTTCTTTAACTAATGTCAGTGTATCATATATTGGCCCAGTGTCCAATTCAGTAAGGCTGCGGAGCAAGACGTTGTATGATCCATCAATAGAAAATCATTTTGGACCGCAGCCTGAATGTCTGAGAGTGTTTTCCACATATCATTGACACGGAAATCACCAATTTGCCTGAATCCAACAAGCTCCCATTTTCTGACCACAGCCTTAGCTGGGAGAGAGGGGAACAAAAATTCAAATATGAATTGAATATCTTCGAAAAAGATCGGAGTTGTTTCTGAAAAACCATTTAAAAATCTTATATCGAACTTTTTTAGATTTCCCTAACAACGCAGGGTTCCTTATATGATGCTCCAAGCAGCTTAATTCACGGAAGTCATGGGAAAAAAGGCTGTCAGCGGGTTGTTTGGATTTACAATTGGTCATATAGTGTGCAAAGAAGGCAAAGGAATAATCTCTCAAGTTCAGTAGCACCAGCCCGCACTTATCTCTGTTGATAAAAAGCGTGCTTAACGCAATACGCGCCTTTTGATTGTGCCAGATGAATGAGCCAAACATAGAATCTAGTTTCTTTAAAAAAGAGGATGTTAGAACACAAGGGATAGCGGAAAACAGAAAGGGGAAGTAATCCCCAGCGTGTGAGCATCGCCTGGGTTTTCGCAAGCAGGGAAGCGTAATTAAGATCATAGAGATTTCCTATGTCAGACGAAAAATTTATCCCAAGGTATCTCTTGGGCCTCGTATTCCAGCAAAGTGATAACTCAGAGATTAGTCTATTGGGAGTCGTGCCGCAGAGGATTACATCTGTTTTATTCCTATTCATCCTGTATCCACAAATTTGCACAAATTCAGAAAAGACCTTGAGAGCCTTGTGACAAGAGGAACGATCCTCTTCCAGAAACATAATAATGTCATCAGCGTAAAGTCTAATCTTCCCCATTGACTTTAGAGGAGTGTGAATCCGGTTACTCTGTCTAATTGCAATGGTTAATGGTTCAATAAAAAGAGCAAAAAGAACAGGGGAAAAGGGGCAACCTTGACGTGTCCCCTGACGAACTTGAAGTTGGCCCACGCTCACAGAATTAACTAAAATATTGGCTTCAGAATTTTGATATATCTGTTGAACTAGTGTTGAAACCAGAGGAGGGACTCTGAATCTAGATAATATTCCAAACAATGTATCCCAGACTACAAGAACAAAAGCTTTTTCTGCATCAAATAAAAAAATAATAGCGGGGTTTTATTAGATGTGAAAAAGTCTAGCACCTCAGCCAAAAAGTGTGTGTTGCAAGTTGTCGACCAGCGATAAACCCATTTTAGTTAGAATGGACCAAGTTAGGGATAACCACATTAAACCGGTTAGCCAGGAGTTTCATAATTATTTTGTAGTCCGTGTTTAAAAGTGAAATTGGGCGATATGCATTAGGGTACTCTTTATTCTTATGTTTTTTTGGAAAACTAAACACCTTCCTTATATGCCAAGAATTAGGAATCCTCCCACCCTTTAACAAGCTACTGATTAGAAACAGAAAATCATCTACATTTCCTCGAAAAAGATTTTGTAACATTCGGCCGGAAGACCGTCCGGCCACAGGCTTCACCATTAGGAAGATTTGTGACCACCTCCAGAAGTTCTGGCTTAGTGAATGGCTGGGAAAGAACGTCTAAGTCTCCTTTTGACAGAGTGGGAATATCAAGTTTAACAGAAAAAAGCCAGATAGTCTTACAGTCAATATCCTGGGTTTGACTATACATTTGTCTGAAGTGTTCAAACATAACTTTTCCGACTGCAGCAGATTTGGTATATCTTTGCCCCGAGATAGGACATTTCAGGGCGTGTATCATATTGCTTGCGGCTTGGTCGCGAGTATATCCGGCCCGAAACTGACCGGTAAAATCGCCTTCTTCATATACTTTCTGTCTATGAGCCTGTAGTCCTACATCTGCCTTCTTCAGCATACTGTTGGACAGTGCCTGCTTGGCCACTGAAAGAGTTTTTTATTGTTATTCGAGGGGGATCGCAAATACATCTCTAGGGTCCTCTGAACTGCTTCCTCCAACCCCTGGCTTTGTTGTGTCTCGTAAAGTTTATCAGTGGCTCCCTTGGCAATTACAATGCCCCTGACAAAGGCTTTAAACGCATCCCAAACCATAGAAAGGGTTGCAGAGCCCTGTTTGCTTATGAACAATTTCTTAAATTCTACTCTAGAAGCTTGAACCCACTCTTCATCTTGGAGAAGTTGCTGGTTAAAAACCCATCGCTTGGGGTGAAACACACATTGTTCAGTTGAAGAGAGCACTCCTAGAATAAGACCTGAATGCAACGTTAATTGGTTCTGAAAATGCATTATTTTGGAAATCAAAAAGAATTGATGCAGGAGGCGCTATTGAATCACCCCGAAACACATGTATACTCTCTTTTATTTGGAAGATTTACTCTCCAAGGGTCACATAGCATCAAAACTCTAGGATAGTCCTTGAAGACTTTGGCAACTTTAGGTTTATGTTTACTGCCCTGAACCGAAGAGTCGATATATGGGTCCTGAAGAAAATTAAAGTCCCCACCAATAATAATTTTACCTTGGAGCTGTAGAAAAGATTGAAAAAATCCTGTATATGGGCCAGCGTCATCTGACATAGGGACATAAAAGCTCTCAAAAGTAAATCTTTCCTTGCGGAGCTGACAGTGTACCCAACACCACCATCCATCTGGATCGCTGACAAAGTTAAGAACGCGTTCCCCCAGGTCTCTGGTTAGGAAGACCGCGATGCCTCAGTGGGCAGCTGAGGCTGCAGTGACCACCAATAGTCCACAATTTTTTTTAAACATGGTAAAGGCACTGATTTGTTTTGCTGGGATATGAGTTTCTTGTAGTAAAATTACAGAGGGGTTCAGTGTTTTGATCCGTTGTTCAATTGCGCCTTTCTTACTTCTATTATTTAACCCATATACATTCCAAGAAACGATTCTTAAAAGAGGGTTTGGCCCTATCACAGGATTATTTTCATTGGGTACCTGAGAGAAAGGTGAGCTTGTCCTGGCAAATAGCTTAGGCCCTGAGCTGCGTTAAGTGCCATCATTAACAATATAAACATTGCTGCTTCTTGAATAGTGTGAAGAGATCTCGTTCCCCTTACTTCCCCGTGTCCCAGCTTACTCCCCCAACCTGCTCAATCGAGCTCCCCCCTCCAATGTGGCCAACACCTGGGGACCTCCCGTCTGGGTGATCCGGGATCCCAACCCTTATTGTCCCACCTAGGTGCCTTGACGTGACACCGGGTCACCGAAAGCAGTAGAGGGTATATATAACATAGTGGTTAAGTGTGCTGTGCTTCATTCGAAATCCTAGGAAACAGATACCCCTGATTAGTGTCCAGGTCAGCCAGCCCCATTGCCATTACATATAGAATTCAACAAAGTTTTAGCCGCAGTCACCTTGTGGATTATGTTTGACCGTCCCTTAGAAATAACTTTTAGGTTTGATTGCTGGAAAAGCACAGCCGGGGCGCCAGCTTTTTTAGATAATTTCTCTCAATTCCCTTCTCCTTTGAGCAGCGGCGGCAGGTATGTCGGAAACAATTCTGAAAGTATAATCGCCAGGCATCTGATGTACTCTGCACTCTGCACTTAATTGTCTGAGATAAAATTTGTTCTTCGATACGATAGTCGCCAAAGTTCACCAAGATACTGCGAGTGTATTTAGCGTTGGGTGATTGTGTAGCTGGAACGCAATGAGCTCGCATAATGGAGGGGTCCTAGTGGTTGTCCGCTAAATCCAGGAGTACATGTTGTTTAATAAGATTTGTTATCAATTCGCGCGCCCTTCTGGCACCCCGTAAATCTTAAATTTGCTCTGCATGAGTGGTTTTCTGCATCATCCAAACAAATCTGTCATTCCAGAAGATCGGCTTGACATTTGGAAACAGTGGGTGCTATATGGGCTCGGCCGTCCTCCAAATCTGAGACTTGCTGTTCTACCTCCACTATACGCGAGTTGAGTTGCTGAATGTTAGTATTTATTGAGTTTAACTGTAGCTCAATTTTATGATTCGCTTCCGTTTGTGAAAGTTTTAAGGACTTCAGTTTGTTTAATATTTGGAGGAGCAAGGACTCCTGGGGCTGCAAACTTGGCTGTAGTTTCTCCTGCAGCCATTTGAGCGGCGTTACCTGCCCATCCCCCTGTTGGCCCTGATGACATATCTGAAATTCCACTTGGCTCTCAGAGTTCATGGAGGGGCTAGTGGCACTTGTCTCTCTGACAAAGCTTGCATCTGAGCCATTTAGAACAGGGGAAGGAGGCTATCTTCCACACGAAGTGAGGTATGACTGGAGAGTTGTGGGACTACTAGGGACTTATAAGTAAATTAAGTATGCCAATTGTGGATACACTAATGTTGCCATGTTTTAAGGAGAGAGCACACACACTTTAGCACTGGTCAGCAGTGGTAAAGTGCCCAGAGTCCTAAGGCCAACAAAGGGAATCAACAAAAACATGAGGCAAGCAGGCAAAATGTTTTGGGGAAGCCCACCCTAAGACTGACAGTTGTAACAGGTGTCAAAAGGCAAGCACTAAGCTCAGCACCTGTCTTGAAGGTCCCTGGCTTCAGTAAAGAGTCTACTGTCCAGACAGATGCCTCTGAACATGGGATAGATGCAGTGTCCTCACAAGTGAATGATTTTTGCCAGGATCAGCCAATTGCCTTCATCAGCAGGCGACTTCTTCCTTAGGACATGTATTTTTAGAAATGGGGTCTCTAGTTGGCAGAGGTTTACACCCTGGTCCAAATAGGGACCACAATCCTAGTCAGGGTAAGTCACACACAATATAAATTATCCTGTGCCCACCCTCTGGTAGCTTGGCACTGAGCAGTTAAGCTTAACTTAGAAGGCAATGTGTAAAGTATTTGTGCAATAAATCAAACAGTAACACAGTGAAAACAACACAAAAATACACCACACAGGTTTAGAAAAATTTAAGATATTTATCTGGTTAAATTAAGGTCAAAACGGTAAAGATTAAATAAGCACAAGTTGTATCATTTTTGCACAAAGTACCTGGTTTGTGTAAAAAATAACAAGCACCGAGACCACAGAAGAGAAGATGCGTGGAAAAATAGGGTGTGCGTTGGAATTTCCGTTGCGGCACAGAAGTTGCGTCATTTCTTTCCAAACTGCAAGTGGCTTTGCGTCGATGTACGGTGCACAGTCTTGGTTCCTCACTGCAATGATGTCCAGAGACGATGCGGGGGAATCCTGGGCGTGTGAGACAAAGTCAAAGGTGTTGCATCGATCCAGTATGGCGATGCGTCGAATTTTCTGTTGCGTGGCAGGCGCTGCGTTGATTCTTCATGCGGGAAGTCGGGCTGAGTCATTCAGGTTCGGATGTGCGTCTATTCTGTACGGCTGTGCATAGAGTTTCCGGTCGCAAGGCAAGAGCTACGTCGAGTCTTCACTCAGTACGTCAGGCTGCGTCATTCCAATTTGGCTTTGCTGCAATTTTCTCATTGCAAGGCAGGCTGTGCGTTATTTCTGACAGCGTATGCATCAGTTTTCAGCGCACAAGGAGTTTCCTGACGAGATAAAGTCTTTTTGGCCCTGAGTCAGAGGGTAGCAAGGTAACAGCAGGGCAGCAGTCCTTCTCAGCAAAGCAGTCCAGATTAGTCCTTTGGGCACCCAGGCAGTTCCTCTTGACAGGTTGCAGGTTCAGGTCCAGAAGTGTCTGATCTGGTAGGGGTCCCAGTGTATATACTCCAAAATGCCTTTGAAGTGGGGGAGACTTCAAAGAGTGGTTTTGAAGTGCATAAGGTCCCCTGTCAGTAAAGGTCTGTCTGCCAGGGTCCCACTAGAGGGGCTGGCAGTGCATTGTGTGAGGTCAGGCCACTAGCCTTTGAAATGTGTCAGGCCCTCCACCCTTCCAGCCTAGGAAGACCCATTCATTATGCAGATGAGTGCAGGTGTGACTGAGTATCCTGTGTTTGTGGTTGTCTGGGTGAAATGCACCAGGGAGCTGTCAACCAGCCCAGCCCAGCCCAGATGTGGACTGGAGACAGGCTGTAAGGCACAAATCGATTTTAAGTGCAGAGAAATGCTCACTTTCTGAAAGTGGCATTTCTTAAATAGTAATATAAAATCCAACATCACCAATAAGCAGCTATTACCAATTTGGCCATACTAAATATGACCTGGATAACCCTTTCTGATCAGAATCTACCATTCAAACAGTATATGAGGGTAGCCCTAATGCTATCCTATGAAAGGAGCAGGACTCACAGTGGTGGGAAACTAATTTAGGAGTTTTCCACTAACAGGACATATAGAACACACATGTACATGTCCTGTCTTTTACCTACATAGCACTCTGCCTTATGGGTTACCTCGGGCCTACCTCCAGGGTGACTTAAATGTAGAAAAAAGGGAGTTTATGGCTTGGCAAGGACTTTTAAATGCCAAGTCAAAGTGGCAGTGAAACTGCACACACAGGCCTTGCAATGGCAGGCCTGAGACATGGTTAAGGGACTACTTATGTGGGTGGCACAACCAGTGCAGCAGGCCCACTAGTAGCATTCAATTGACAGGCCCTGGGCTCATGGGCACATGTAGTGCACTTTACTAGGGACTTACAAGTAAAACAAATATGCCAATTGGAAATGAACCAATGTTACCAAGTTTAAGTGAGAGAGCACAACCTAAATTAACCTGCGCTCACCCTCTGGTAGCTCGGCACAGAGAAGGCAGGCCTAACTTAGAAGGCAATGTGCAAAGTATTTGTGCAACTCTTAATTACAGTACCACAGTGAAAGACACCACAAAAGGACTCAACACCAGGTTAGAAAAATAAATAGAGAATATTTGCCTGAATAAAACAAGACCAAAACAACAAAAAACAAAAATCCAATCAGAAGATCCTGAGATATGCAATTTAAATAACTTACATGAAAGTAGTGCATAGAAGTGCAAAGCACCAAAAGTGGTTATCTGGCCACGCTGGGCAGGGACAAAGTCACAAGTTCAGACCGACTGCGATAGAGCACGTGCTGGCTACAGGGACTCACTTGGGCCCGCTGAACACAATACATTAAATCCTAGTGCACGGTCTGCACAGTGTTGCTTTGTGACATCCAGCACTGGTTGTGATGGGATGGCAGCTGTGCAGCGAGGCTTTGCAGGCTGCGCATCACCGAGCATCGAATCTAGTGAAGTGTGCTGCTTTGCAGCGGTTCTGATACAAATCATAAAAGGCAGAGTACCTTAGTCCCACTTCAAATAGTCCAGGACTGGGGTGGCACCACTTTGCAGGGAAGTCTCACAAATGGCAGTGTTCAGGTGCTGTAGCAAGTGAGTTGGGAGCAGTCTTTGATGTCCCTGAGACTGCAGAATAACAGGGGGCAAGCCAACAGGCACTTGGAGATTCTTGGCTGCAAGGATGTAGAGAACAAGTCCAGTCCTTCTTACTGCAGGACAGAAGCAGCAGGCGAACACAGCAGAAAAAGTAGCAACATGGTAGTCCCTCCTTTTTATTACATGTAAGTCACCCCCAGGGCATGGCAGTCCCGTCTACAGCAGAAGCAGTAGGCCAAAACAGCAATGCATTTGCAGAGTGGCAGTCCCTCCTGGCAACACAGCCTGGCAGGGTGTCCTTGGTTCCAATTGAATCTGATTTGGAGGGGTTTTGGGAATCAAATCTCCCATCAGGTGTGGCTGTCTACAGGGAATGCACAAAGCCACCCAACCCAGACGTGTATTCAGAGGCAGGTACAGGCACAGAATGGTTAAATTAAGAAAATGACAACTTTCTAAAAGTGGCATTTTCAGACTTACAATTTTAAATCCCACTTTCCATAAATTGTGATTTTAAATTGTGAGTCCAGAGACACCAAACTTCTCATTTCTATCTTTTCCCAATTGAGTGTTACACTTAAAATATGTTTGAAGGTAATACCAATGTTTTCCTATGGGAGAGATAGGCCTTGCAATAGTAACACAGAAATTTAGCAGTTTTTCAATACAGATGTTAAACCTTAAAAGTACACCACACCCTGCCCTTGGGGCTAACTAGGGTCTACCCTGGGGGTGACTTACATGTAATAAAAAGGAGGTTTGGAACTGACAAGTAGTTGTATTTGCCCCTTCAAAATGGCAGTTGAAAACTGCACACACAGACTCTGCAGTGGTAGGCATGAGACATGTTTAAAGTGCTGCTGTATTGGCTGGCGCAATCAGTCCTATAGACCCACTGGTAGAATTTAGCTTACAGGCCCTGGGCGCCTATAGTACACTTTACTAGGGACTTACAGGTACATTAAATATGTCAATTGTGGATAAGCCAATGTTACCATGTCTTAAGCAGAGAGCACATGCACTTTAGCACTGGTTTGCAGTAGTAACGTGCCCAGAGTCCAAAGAATTCAGCAAAAAGTGGATGGGAAAATCAAAAGGTCTGGGGATGACCCTGCAAAAGGGACCATTTCCAGGAGTAATTTATAAAGAAATGCAACTTTTAGAAAGTTGCCCTGTCACTGTCCAAGTTTTCCAGTGACCATTTGCAGAAGCTGGTGACCAGTCAGTCTCCTGCCATCCTGGGGAGAAATGTGAATGACTGCCAGGAGCAGGAACAACAGAGGTCTGCCTGTGGAAGAGGTGTTACCGCTACCTAGCAGAAAGCCAAGCAGGATGCTCAAATAGTGAGCTTCAAAGGGGAAGCCGTCTTTGAAAGGCAAATGATGGACACACATGAGAGGGGCTGCTATATTGTACAGTCAGGAATAGAGATGAGAAACCAGTTGCCAAATTGAAGTATCTGTGGATTTGTAGCCATCAGGTAGCCACACATCTAGGATGGGCTTCCAAGCTCTACACACCAACAGAGGGCCTCTGCCTATGTGAGAGTGGGAAGAATACTGCACTCTGGGGCAGTTAGGTGCCATACATTGCAAGAAGTCGTCATCAGGCGGGAAAGGTCCTAGTAGCCTATTAGCTAGTAACCACTGTATCCCCTGAGGGCACATTTTGGGCACTAATAATGTACCCTTAACACCAAGTCCTCATATCAGATCTAGACTGGAAAAAGGCCTGTAGAAGGACTGTCCTGCTGTTCCTTGGACCTCACAAGAAAGGCTGTATCAACTGCTGGACTGAATCTGCTGATCCTCGGGCTAGTAAAGAGAGGACTGTCCCACATTCCAGGCATCACAGGCAAAGTTTGAGGCTGAAATATTTCCTCCTGAATTGATATTTGCATGCTATTTTGTACCTTTAAGAAACTGTTTTTAGATTGCCCATTACTCGAAAATTATTGAATATGATTGCATGTCCTCCACCAACATTTTACTATCAAAAATATGAAGATCCTTCCATGGTTACCACAGCTGTCAGTAAATGCCCTGCATGAGTAGTTATGAACCTAATTTTGATCCTTGTTACCAACAGTTTTCTTTTGCTATTTTTGGACATATTTTCCTCCAGGGAGAGGGTGTACTTAGAAATTTATTTTACGCCCCTGACAATGATTGGGGTCATTTAAGCTAGGGAAATTAGTTATATCTTTGTTACTTGTGGATGTTATTGCAGCATACACTTTTATCAGAATTTCACTAAAAGTAGCAGATTTGTGCAACAACATTTTACATCTTAGAAAGTCCATTAAGTATTTCATTTCAAAGGGGGTCATTATAAACACGGGGGTTTTCCCTGCCGTGTTCATGCTGCCGATCTTTCCAGTGACCGCCAGCACCCCTGGAGCCCCGACGGCTGTATAATGGACATTCTGCTGGGCCGGCGGGGAAAAGATTGTTTCTGCCCGTGGCCCAGCAAAATGTCTGGCTGGGACATTGCCGGCGGCTCCACCCGTCGAGCAGATCACTGCCCGTAAATCGGGCAGTGACCTCCACGACAGGGCACTACACCGGGGCCCCTGCACTGCCCATGCCAAGTGTATGGGCAGTGCAGGGGCCCCCAGGGGTGCTCTGGAGCACCCCTGCCGCCAGCCTTTCCCTGGCGGGGAAACCCACCAGGGAAAGGCTGGGGGAATTCAAATCATTATCCGAGGGGCAGCTGCGCTGCCCTGACGGATAATGATGCCGTCTACCGCCAGGCTGCCTGTCGGAGGCAGCCTGGCTGTGGGTGAGGGCCGCCTGGCTTCATTATGTGGCGGTGTGGGCCGCCATGCCAGATGGCGGGATTTCCCACCACCGCCGGCATGGCGGCCCACACCGCCAAGTTCATAATGAGGACCAAAAATCTCAAAAATAAATAGGGATGTGTAAAATGTGTGTAATGTACAATTTCAGAAAAACTACATGAAAAAACAAAATTGAACATACCGCTCTGATTGTTCAAGTTGTGCAATGAGCTAAATGTTGCAGGGGGTAGCACCTAATTTTCCATATGAAGTAACTGAGTAATTTCGGGAATTTTGCTGAACACAAAAGTTACCCTCATAACACAGGATTATGCCCAAATAGTAAGCATTTCACCTGGGCCTAACGTTATTTTAACCAAAGGTGAAAGGGAAGAATCTTATCTGACTGTTCATTATCTGTACCTTTCAGGGTGGTATCAATTCTATCTAGTCCTTCCAAACTAGGAGGCTCCATAGTATCTAACACATTTGATTCAACATAGTAAGGTGAGGCTCTTAGGGATGCCCATGGCCTATTCCTTTTGCATGCATCTCTGCTTTGCTATAATCTTTCACATTTTCTTGCACAGATAATGCCATCTCTTTCTAATATCAGTTACAGGTTTTTTTTTAGTGGATATGGCATTTATCATTTGCAGGATACTCGCCCAGATACCTTTTGTAATGTGCAGAGATGTAAGATGCAACTGTGCACCAAATAATACATCATAGTTTGCCTGGACTGATTCAATAAGCAGTTCCAGTGCTGAAAATGTGGCCTCCTTTTTTCTGCATATATTGCACTGGCCATGTTTGTTAATGGATTAGCTTTTTAACTGTCCTGCAACACTAATTCATTGAACATAATTTTGTTTTCTTGAGCTGAGCCTTTCCAGCAGCACC
The DNA here is from genome assembly GCF_031143425.1 of Pleurodeles waltl. Classification (NCBI taxonomy): domain Eukaryota; kingdom Metazoa; phylum Chordata; class Amphibia; order Caudata; family Salamandridae; genus Pleurodeles; species Pleurodeles waltl. The sequence continues at coordinate 425,562,834 of NC_090445.1, read as the reverse complement.
TCCTAGAATGATTCATTCCCAGCAAAGACTAAAGGTGTGGTCAAATGTTAGCTCACGTAAATGTACATAGCAGTATAACACTTTGATTTTACCTCAATTTACCTTACTTTATAACTCTTCTGACACATTTGCGACTACTTCTAATGGTTGCTAGGCAAGCACTTATAAATTGTGGCCACAACAGCAACTCCCTAAAGAGGACTTAATGGGAACCTTTAAAATAGGTTCATAAATAACAGTACACTTCAGATGCTAAACAGTCGAACAAGAAATGGAGATAATTAATTGCACTACACATCAAACAAAATCGGCACCCAAGAGTGAGTTGGCTGACTTCCTGTTACAGTACCAGGGTCACAAAAACTGAGGAAGCCCGTCCTGGCTACACAGTAGCCACAATCGCTTGATCATCGTAGTAATGGACACTATAGACTAAAACAAGTAAATTATACTTCAATGTCCAATACAGGCCCCAGGACAGGTGGGAAGCAAGAGAAACAGATGCTTCCTTCATAATATCTTAGTCATCTGCCTGCCCTTCACCAACATTCAAAATTACATCACAATACTACTGATGACAGGTATCAACTAAGGTGTCAAGTTAGGGGACAATATTAATTACCATATGTACTTACATTAAAACAATTGTCACTGACCACGGACATGCAGCAGGGGTGAGCAAGTCTTGATGCTCAAACGTTGCACCAAAGTTTGCTGGGAGAGTCGTTGCAGTGCAGTTTGGTGGCCTAACATGGACACTAGGGGCCTCATTATGACCCTGGCGGGCGGCGGAGGCCGCCCGCCAGGATCCCGCCCTCCAAATTACCGCGCCGCGGTCAAAAGACCGCGGCGGGTATTACGAGTTTTCCCCTGGGCTGGCGGGCGGTTCCAGTTAAACCGCCCGCCAGCCCAGGGGAAAACGACCTTCCCACGAGGATGCCGGCTCGTAATCGAGCCGGCGGAGTGGGAAGGTGCGACGGGTGCTACTGCACCCGTCGCGTATTTCACTGTCTGCAAGGCAGACAGTGAAATACATTTTGGGGCCCTCTTACGGGGGCCCCTGCCGTGCCCATGCCATTGGCATGGGCACGGCAGGGGCCCCCAGGGGCCCCGCGACCCCCCCTACCGCCATCCTGTTCATGGCGGCTTTCCCGCCATGAACTGGATGGCGGTAGGGGGGGTCAGAATCCTCATGGCTGCGGAGCGCGCTCCGCAGCCATGGAGGATTCCAATGTGCAGCGGAAAGTCAGCGGGAGACCGCTGACTTTCCGCTTCTGCCCGCGGCTGAACCGCCGCGGTCAGAATGCTCATTGGAGCACCGCCAGCCTGTCGGCGGTGCTCCCGTGGTCGGTGGCCCTGGCGGCCACCGGCCGCCAGGGTCAGAATGACCCTCTAGGTTTCTCCAAATGGAGCCACTTCTTTCGCAGTGACCGGAGACAATTAGTCAAGAGGTAACTGCACTTTTGCTGGATCAAAGAGCATATGAGGGACATTGACCCCTATGGCTAAAGTTGCCCTACATGGACCATAGACCAAGAAGTAGCCCCCCCAGGATGCACAGCATCTTGAGCATCCTGTATCCCTTGCATCAGGACAACTCTATTATAGTAGATTGTGGTTTGCCCATAGAGCCCGGAACTGGACTTGGGACTTCTTTGGTGACAAGGTAACAGTCCTACAACTCCTTACTGGCCCTTTTATGTTTCCCCTGTTAGGGGTGGTTGCCAAAAGCTGGCCAGAATAGCCAAACACAACTTTCTAATAGTTTTATAAAGTTTCCAAACTTTCCGCTTACCAATGCTTGTTGGAATTTTGTGTCTTAAGCAGTGATTTATGATTTACTTAAAAATGTATATCTACAGAACATTCCTGTCAATTTTGTTCATTTCAATGTCTCAAAATTCATCAACAATAAGACCAATTTTTATAAATTGATGTTGGATTTCTTTCGTGTTGCAGGACATTTCTTTATTTTGTTACTTTGGTACTTGTAAATGCTTTAAACTTGACTGCTCTAAGCCAGGCTACCCAGGGTTGAGCTAATATTTAGCAAATGAGCCTGACTGAACCCATGTCGGTATTGTGAGTATTAATACAAGGCGAGGTTGCACAGCCACACCACATATTCACCACATTCCACACAGTAGACATACATAAATTATTTATAATTACTGCAAACAGCAGACACAAAAAAGGTGTAGCTTGGGTTTGAGTAGTTTCACTGTACATTAAACCACCAAGAAATTACAGTGCAAATGGCATTAGTCTACATGAAGTGTGCAAGATAAAGCTTGCCTCATCAGATAGTGATCAGATTGTAATTACATCACTGCACGTGACTTTCTAAAAGAGGGAATGCCTTCACTAAAGTATAGGAATCAAACACAGAATCATTTTAAACTTAGAGGGACATTTGAACGCTGCACTTCACAGTGGAACTTTCAAGAAGCAGACTAAGGCTCTGCGCATTGACTGCCAGCTTATCAGAATAACAGGAGGTGACTGCAAACACCATTCCTGGAACGTCGCTATCTGCTCCTTCTTTGTACTGCATAACCCCTTCAAACCACTTATCACTTGAGCTTTCCATAACCCTCAAGGACGATACTCTGCAGGAGTACTTTGCTACAAATTGATTTGTTTCTACAGAGTGGAATAAAACGTACAGAATAGCACCTATTTACAATACAGAACAAGAATAAAAATGGTTAAAGACAGTAAGAAGCTATGACACCAAGACTGATTCATCATTCATACAATGTATGTGAAAAATAGATTAATACTTTTTTAAAGATGAAGCCAAATTACTAGATTGATCATTTCTCAAATGTGAGGCAAACACATGTTGGTCAAACAACAATGTCCAAATCATTCTCTGCTAAGTCATTAGTATGTATGTGTATTACAACTAACACATACTGATTTTCAGTGTTTTGACACTGCCACACACCAATACTGATTTCAGTGGCTTTTACCTTAACTAGAAATACCCACACAGCTAAGCTCCATGCTATCCCAAATATTTATTCACAGATTTCATGCAATCTCATAATTGTGACTTGCAAAACATCTACAAACTATAATTCCCAATCCATATGTTGTATTAGTTCCCCACCCTTTTCCTTTTGAACCAAGCGTGCAGACCCTTTGCCATCCACCTTAACAACCATCCTAAATGAATTAAAAAGAATAAAACATTGCTATACAATTCTCTCCAATGCTTAGTGTATGAGATGGCGGTGACATGTATTGATATCATGTGTTTGAACACTGGGTTTAAATCATGCACAGAGAAGAAGAGAGTCTGAGCCTTTAATGTTATTATCCCTAATGATAGTGAGGGAGGTAACAGACAGGGAATGTGCAATGATATTTTTCCCTTTACTTTCCCCTGTCTATCTGCATTAAAGGAAAATCAATTTTGGTGGCTCCTGATGAACAGGAGGCAACAGTGGTGTAACAAGTAGACCTCAGAAGGCGAGGAGTGACCACTGGAGTGAATTTTCTTCAAAATATGTATTAGGGATAGGATCAAATATGCACGTGGTATGCAGTGTGCAAGACTACCCTCTTTTTCTCGATTTTTATCTTTTTGTCCTTATCGCTTAAAGAACAAAATACAATAAACACAATTTTATGTAGGGAATTGTGGTGACTAAACTTATTACTGCGAAAGAGGAGGAGGTTCAGCCCCTATATTTATTCCGAAGGAAGTTAGAAGAAACAAATTAGGCTACATTGGATCATACCCTAACGAATGTTGGAAAACAGAACAGTTATTGCTATTTTTTTCAGGCATAGTAACCAAACTAATTTCATGATAATGGGTAAAGTATAAAACCATGTGAGTGGATGTATCTGATGTACTAATATTGGGAAGGTTCAATACTCAGTGATAATGTGTATGCACTACGTGGATAATAATGGTAGAAACAAAGAATGAAATTAATAGTAAAATATATATAGTGACATCCTATCTGTATTTAGAAGTTTGAAAATCGGATGTATTTTTAAGAAGGAGTAGTTTATCATGAAGTGTAATGAAAAGTAATTATGTTTCTCTGTCTCTTATAGTATTTGTTTTTAATGATATGTCCTTATTATGAAGGGAGTGTGGACCATATCTAAATCCACTGAAATGCTGCGTTGATGGATTATTTTGGAGAATATATGTATATCTCTATGTAATGGGTTTTAGCAAATTTATAGAAAAAATCTTTTTATAACTGTGAAATATGGTTTTTAATATGTAATATTATGGTTTTACTATGATCAATAAATCACTTTGTTTTTTAGTAAGGCAAAGAGTAATCTTATGTTGGTTTAGATGTTAGAACTGTATTTACGGAAGGAGTGCTTTATCTATTGAGGATTGTTCTAATACACAAATAAACACAAGAAGGAATATGTCCATCTATGTACAAGCGGTCAAAGTGCCTTATCTCAGAATAATGCTCCCACTGTGCCATATCCTGCGTCTTCCCAGCACCGCAAACCTCTTTGTCCCGGCAGCTCTCAGAGCGGTTAAAAGGCTGACAATTCAATTTCTGGGGAAAATTCTGGAAGCAAGGGCATGAGCTTGACACCTCGCTTATAGCTGGCATGAGCTGTTATCAAAAGTGTGCTACACTGTGAGGGCAGCGCAGCAGATAGGAGAAAGGTTTCTTGGGCTATTCACAATGCGTCAGTAGTGGTGCCCTGCCCTAGTTCTTCCAGTGGTCGACCTGCCAACCATCGTGCCAACCACTATAGCTGTGCTGAAAGACAATAGTATTCGAAATTAGGAGCGCTGAACCCTCCCTTCTGAATGGGGAGCCGCAGTTTGCGCAATGCTACTTTACGCCTGCTCTTGTTTCAAAGAAATGTGCCCAGTGCAGAGTGAAGCATGCAGAAGACTCTCTTAGGGACAATCAATGGGAGGTTATGAAAGAAGTACAGCAAGCGTGGGGGCATAACCATTTAGGACAGCGCAATTCTACCCTGAACTGTAAGAGTGAGCATGCTCCAGAAAGCCATCTGGGAGCGTAAAGCAGTGATGGCCCTCATAAAATTACCATCTAGCAAGTCTGAGGCGGAATGGTTAATGTGTATGCCTAGATAGCGGAAGGAAGTAATCACCCATCGGACCTATTGCAAGTCTGCCTGCACCCGCTGTGGAGGACATTGCAAATGAAGGGGACACAGACCCGATGCAGCTTTAAATTTGGATAACACCTCAGTTATAGAAGTTATGCCCTTCGGGGTATTGCAACAGTAAATCAGCACATCACCTACATACAAGAAGGCAGTATGTAGGGTTCAGGTGAGTGGAATTCTGCACTCTCTGCCCAGCTGCTGCAGTTTCTGAACCAATGGCTCCATGGCTAAGGCAAAAAGCAAGGGGGATGAAGGACACCCCTGCTGTGTGCTGCTTTTCACTGGGAAGGAAGGAGAAATGCTCCGACCCACTCTTACTCGAGCAATGGGATCGACATACAGGAGATGGATAATGCTTTGTAGATAGCCAGTAACACCAAAGGCTGTGAGAGTGGAAAACATATATTCCCAGTCTAACGTATCAAATGTTTTCTCGAGGTCTATTACCAAGTAATCAGGGTATAGCCATTGGGCTGGCATCCATTCCATAACTCTATGCAGCCTGCGGATATTAAGTGCTGTGCATCTATCCGGCACAAAACCATTCTGTTCTAGGTGTATCAGTTGGGGCAGTTGGCCAAGCAAATTGTAGGCAATAGTTTTACCTAGGATCTTGTAATCCATTCCTAGCATTGAGAGGGGGTGGTATAAAACCATCTCCTGTGGGTCTCTCCCCGGTTGAGGGAGGGACACGAGTAATTACTCTCTCACGGATGCGGGAAGTCTGCCCTGTTTCAATGCACTACAATAAACTTCTAACAATTTAGGTGCCAAGATCGGCAAATAAGTTTTATAAAATTTGACGGGGTACCCATCTAACCCGTGGGTCTTACTCATTGCTAGCATTTTTACAGCCTCATTTATGTCAATCATTGTGAGGGGCACATTAAGGGCCTCTAAATTAGAAAAAGAGAGTACTGGTATTGTGACCCCCCACTCGAAGAACGGCATTTATCTTCTAGTTCTATATAGTGGTGGGGTGCTATAGAGATCCCGGTAATAAGCAGTGAAGGCCTCATGAATATCTATGTGGTTAGTTAGTAAGCAAGTGGGGGACTTTCTAATCGCCATGATAGGGGACACCTGCTCTGAGCTACGCAACAACCACACCAACAGGTGGCCCGATTTGTTCCCGTCAACATGCATCCGGGCCTGGTAGGCTTTAAAGACAAGGCAGTGGAGCTGATCTACTAGTCGAGCATGTGCCTCAGTAGTGTCAATGAGCTGGTGGTTCCCCCTTGGGGCTGTGTGTGATTGGAGTTCCACCTCCACCAGCTTGTTTTCCAATTGTGTTAACACCTTATGTATTGCTTCTTGAGCACCCACCACTGTGCGGATACAGTGGCCATGCACCACTGCTTTCAGTGTCTCCCAGTCAACCAAATTAGAGGTAGCAGTGTCCCAGTTATCTATCAGATACTGTCTCAAAGTCTCCCGTGTGGCTTCCCTGAACCCTTGGTCTTCCAATGTAGCAGGCTACAATCTCCATGTGGGCACTGGAGGTCGCAGAGGCCCCCAATCGAATTGAACAAGCAAGGGGTTATGGTCAGAGACGGCTATCCCAGATATTCTGCAGTAATGGCCAGTGACTGCAATGGGGCCTGGCAAAGCATGTAGTCTAGTCGAACATTTAGATCATGTGGTGCAGAGTAATATGAAAACTCTGTCTTCAGGGTGCAGTGTATGCCAGCAGTCGTGCAGTGCCCACTGCTGCTCCCATTGGGAGAAGTGTGCCACTGTGGACACCACAGGTGACTAGGGCAATGTGGGACATGACAAATCACAGTCAATATTGAGTACACTGTTGAAATCTCCACCCACTATCCATGGAAGATGTGCCCATCTCATCAGGACTGCAGATAAGCATGTGAAGGCTATCTGAGAGACACTGGGATGATAGACGCTACCCAGTAACACCTGCCGGCCATCCAATAATTCCTCCACAAATAAATATCGGCCGTCAGGATCTATTTCTGTGTTAATAGAGTGGAATGGGACTCTTGCACAAACCCAGATCATGGCCCCATATGCAAGCCCCAAGTATGTAGTGCAATAGCATTACCCGCGTCAACTATGATGCAACTCAGTGTCCTCTACCCCGCTATGTGTTTCCTGCAATAGAGCTATTTGCGCCCTGCAACACCAGATGTACTGCTGTATTGTGTGTCTCTTTCAATTCTTGCCCATACCTCAGACATTCCAAGTGACTACCTTAATGTCCACCATTTAACTACAATAAGGGAGAAGATTGTCTACTGCTCGTTTTGGGCCTGTGTATAGACCTGTGCTTGTGCATACTATGTATCTTCCATAAACTAGATTATAACTATAATTATTACCCACAACTCCCATCCCAGGACGCCTTTGAACTCAGAAGCACGCCCAAACCTTGAACGTAAAATCCCAACCTATGCCCAACGGCAAGAGCCTTGAGCACCCTAGAGTAGGGTGTGAGGCTGGATGGCCACACATTCAACCAATTCGATTTTACAGAGGTGGAGTGCGCAACACCTGGCCCACAATGGTTAACACTTACATGATACAGCATCCCATCTCGAACATAAAGTATATTTCCTCTACTCATCTCAGTCAGCTGGCAACATGAGGAGGCCAGAAAAAGACAATTCTCATTCAATCAATCAAGACCCTGCTAGATCAATGAGTCTGCAGTTTGTAGGGTGACCTCCGGCAGTATTTCAGAGGGGACCTTGCTGATCAAGACCTCTGATTCTGATTGGCGCCATCGCTGTCCTGTGATGGGAGCAATCTCTTTGCCAGCCAAGTGTGGATGCCGCTGTCAGGGCCTGCTTTTGTTCCATGCGTGCTGGAGTAGGAGCACTGTTCGTTTTGACCTGGTCATATTTGTGGAGAGTGTTCTTTCCTTGTTTCTTGCTTCGTGGCTGCTGAATGCGTACTTGTTGTAAGGACGACGTGAACGCCTCATTTCTGCGCTCTTCCACCCAGTCCTAAGCATCTGTGGGCTTGGTGAAAAAGAAGCTGGTGCCGTTAGTTATGACCTTGAGCCTAGCTAGGAACAGCAGTGAGTTCTTTAGGCCAGCCTGGCACAGCTGTTTCTTGACTCCATTAATGGAGGCTCTCTGCTGCAGGACTGCAGCAGTGCAATCAAGAAACAGATAAATGCGAGCGTTCTCATGCTGTAACGGTGCTGCTACTTGTGCCTTTTGCAGTATTATTTCTTTGTCTCTATAATTCAGAAGATGAATCAAACTGGTCTAAGAGACACCCTAGCTTTAGGTCTGCGAGCTGGTACCCTGTGTGCCTATTCCACTAAATATTGCGGGGATAGACAGTCTGCCACCACTGTTTGAGCCAACCATTCTTCAAAAAAATGAAACGGATCTAAGTTTTGTGCTCCTTCCGTAAATCCTACTATTTCGAGGTTGTTCCACTGGTATCGGCCCTCTGCATCCTCAGCTCGGTGCTCCAGCTCGCGGGCACCACCTTTGTAGTGAGTAACTGGACCTGTCCCTCCAGTTTCTTTAGCGGAGGTCGCAAGTCCTTAAGTTCACTCACCGCACTCGTCACTTTAGCGGACAATTTCTTCTGATCGTCCAGCAATGGTCCAACTTCCGCTGTCACAGTATCCACACAGCTGTGCAGATATTGTCATGTTGCTGCTATGGCTTTCAGGAACTTGTCAAGCTTGTCATCATGAAAGTTGGGCGTTGGGGCCTCCTGGTCATGTTGTGCCTCTGGGAGGAGGGGGCAACTATAGGTCCATCTACCTGGCCCTCCATCGAGCCAGGGCCATGAACCCCTCTCCAACTCACTGCACCCAAGCAGTGGGCGACGGTGACAGCGGGGGACACGGATGGTAGCCTCCTGTCCGGAAATGAACCTCCTTCTCCCAGTCAATGAAACCAGGTAGATGGCCAGGGCAGTTAACTTCAAAACAGTGGGGCTCGCAGAGGCATTGAAGCGAAGCTCTGTAGTCCAGACCGGGCAGCCAGCAAAGCAATGGGGGGTTCACCATTCACACCCCACAACGCTGTGGTAGGAGGAGTCCATGAATGAAGGAGAGCTATGCAGACTGTCTGTCAGTAAGTCTTCAACGAATGAGGCCCATCTACTCAGTTAAGCCTCACTAAGGCAGATGCTTAGGGTAATTGGGTCAGACCACATAGGCGTAGCCAATATCTTACTCCACATCAGCACACCAGCTAACCATTCACCACCTCCTTCCGTAGTCCTCGAAGCTCCTGTTCCGTAGTAGCGCTACCCAGCACCTCAATCAGTTAGGCCCCAAGGAGGCCTGCTTGCGCACGTCATTGACTTCCTGAAGCAGTCACACTCACTGCTGCCAGCTGGGCCGCACTCCACAGACCAGCTGATGTTTCAGGGCTGGGCCCCCCTTGTAGTGGGAGCCCGTCTACCACTGACATCTGCTCCGTTCGGGGCCCAGCTGTACTTCCTCTCGTAATTTTCTCCAGCTGCTTACCTGCTGCCGTACTTCAGCTTTGGACCCACCTTCCTTCTCGGACTGCTCCTCCTCAATCAGCCTCTCAGGCACCCAGGCATAGGGGTGAAGGGAAAGGACTGCATCTCCTCCCACAGTGGCCTCTACCACTGCATTCCCCCACGTCCTTCTTTGTGGCCTCCAGGCATAGGGGAGAAGGGAGAGGGCCACATGAAGTTGCATGGTGCCGCCTCCTCATGTTTCAGACACAGGAAGGAGAGGGGCTCACCACCAGCAGTGGGCCACCCCCGTACTCTCCACCACGTGGCCTCCAGGCATGGGGAAGAAGGGAGAGGAGTTGCGCCTCCTCCCGGGGCGTCTTCTACTGCGCGTATCTGCCTCATTTAGTTACTTTAGCCCCGCTGTGGGCCGTTTCCTTGCATTCTGTTCTGTGGCTCTCAAGTATGGGGGGAGCAGGGAGAGTAGCTGCACTTCCTCTTGTGGCATCTCCTGTCTCCGTGGCTCAGCCCCCGGCCTGAGAGAGGCCACCTTCGGCCTTGGGCCACTCCATTCTGTGTAGGCCTCACAGTGGGAAGCCCTCCATGTCATAGCTGGGGGGGCTACCCGGCCAAAAAGCAGTCTCCGGGCACCCCCCCCAGTTCAGGCCACCCACACAGTCATCCGATGCGTGCCACTGGTCGAGATGGAGGTGCACGATGATGAATCATCGGCCGGGTGACAGGATCTGACAGGATCTTCTTCAATCCCCACCATCCTGCGGCACCAAGCCACACCCCCCAGATCTGTCAGCCTTAGGGTGGTCTTCCCCCAAGCATTTTGTCTGTTTGCATCACTTTTTGCTGATTTCTCTTTGTTGGCCGTAGGACTGAGCAATTTACTACTGCTGACCAGTGCTAAAGTGCATTTTCTCCCTCCACTAAACATTGTTTGGTTGATACATCCACAATTGGCATATTTAATTTACATATGAGTCCCTGGTAATGTGTACTACATGTGCCCAGGGCATGTAAATTAAATATGACTAGTGGGACTGCAGCACTGCTTGTGCTACCCACTCAAGAAGCCCATAACCATGTTTCAGACCTGCCATTCAAGTTGCACTGCCATGTCCATTTGACATTTAAAATGCCAAGCCTTAAGCTCCCCTTTTATTACTTATAAGCCACCCCAAGGGTAGGCCTTAGGTAGCCCATGGTGCAGGGCCCTATGTAATTAAAAGGCAGGACATATACTTTTAAGTTTTACATGTCCTGTTAGTGAAAACCTCCCAAATTAGTTTGTCACCACTGTGAGGCCTATTCCTCTCATATGTTCACTCTGAGGATTCCTTATTACATTTAATAAACTGTACTTCCTAATTGAGAAGGAGTAGATAAATCATGTTTAGAACCTATGGAATTGCAATAATAAATCCTCTTTAATGGTAATGTCAGATTTATTGTTACGATTTTGAAAATACCACTTCTAGAAAGTTGACATTTTCCTGCTCTTAGCTCTGTGTGCCTGCAGTCTCCAATAAACGTCTGAGCTGGGTGACAATTGGATTTTGTGCATTCCCTCCAGAAAGCCACACACAGAGGGAGCAAAGTTGTGACTTGATGTGCCATCCTGGGCAGGATGAGCTGGGCACAGCTTCACACTTACACCTGAATAGGCGGTGTTCTGCCACAACACAAAGGGCTGTGTTAACCCCCTGTATTAAGTCTGGAGCCAGGAGAGGAAGAAAGGACCTCTGTGCACTTCAAAGACCCTTCTTTGAAGTCACCCCCACTTTAAAGTCACAGCTAGGTACATGTTCTGGACCTATGACCCTACCAAATTGCTGATACTTAAAACAGATGTGATCAATACTACAGACAAACAGATTGATTTCACTGAAAGCAAATAGGGCCATATGTATATAGACTTTTTCAGGTCGCAAATGGCACGATTTGCAGAACTGGGCAGTTTGCGACTGGAAAAATGCCCTTTTCTACATATCAAAATTATTTTGCGATTAGGTTTAGGAAAGGGTGTATTAAGGGTGAACCTTCATAACAGCGACTCGCAGGGGAATGTATGAATGTTTTGCGACAGGAATGCGGTCACAAAACATTTGCAGTTTGCTACCAACTGCAAGGTGTTGGTAACCCATTTGCAAATGGTAAAGGGTCCCCAAGGGACCCCTTCCCTTTTGTGAATGTGGGTGCAAACATTTTGTAAGAGCAGGCAGTGTTTGCACGGACCACTGACTGCTCTTAAAAACTGAAGGAAAACTTCTCAGTTTTCTTTTTGAAACGCATGTTGTTTTCCTTTAACGAATATGGGCTGCATTAAAAAATGCTTTATTTAAAAAGCAATCACAGACATGGTGGTCTGTGCGATTTCCTAATAGCGATTTGCTAAAGTTCACTATTTGGGAATTGCAAACCTACAATGTCGTACATCTGTTCCTCAATGGATTACCTCTGATGTCTGTGCAAAACTAGACAAATTCAAGGATAAATAAAATATTGTTTTTGCTTGCTCACTAATGTAAACAGTGACATAAAATGAGATACAGGCAGAAACTCAAGATTCTCCCTTTCGGAGCCATGAATACCAGTATATTGATAAGGCCCTGGTCGTAACAAGGAAATAAGTGCTATAATCTAGACATAAAAAAGCATGGCTGGCAGATATCAAGCAAATTATTTCTAACAAATTGCAAGGCGGGAATAACCCCTCATGAATGCTTTCAAGCCTGGAAAAGGACTTGTCCCAGAAAGGCAGCTATAACACATGCTTAAGAATAACAAAATGGAAAAAAGTACAAAGGATATCCAAGATAGGCATACTATAGCAACAACTTTGTGACATGGATGAGCAGATATGGTCTAAGAACAGAAGGCCATTAGTGTAAAATCCCAAATTCAACAGGAAGTACTAAGCTTTAACATTTGAAGATAACCTGTTTGGTTGCCTACACTCATTGGCTTCACAGAGATAAAGAAGCTTTGATCTACATTGACCTTGAATTGGTTACATAAACACCTACACATGACAGTCTCTTACATAGGTAGAGTTTACTACTTATTGTCTACAAGTTAGGAAGTTATGTTTTAATTCAAAATTCAGCTGGACTCTTAGTGTGGTAATACGACACCCAGAAATCATGATCTGGTGAGGGCTGATAATTTCTGAAGGTGGAATTACCACCAGTATTCTGAGCTATCCCATAAGGGATCATCATGGAAATCTGTTTCCGCCCCTATCTCTGCAAGCAATTAGTACATGTTAAAGGGCATTTTGCATCGTTTTACTTTGCACACATATACTAGAATAGAATACCCAAAGGGTGTAGTAATACCAAGCGTAAAATTACAGCAACTCGCAGAATTCACACTTGGTAATTCCCCTTTAATGTCAAATCTGGAATTCTGAGAAATTCTAAATGAAGGTTTTTCTATAATGCAACTGGATCTTTCAAAGGCTTTTGCAAACAGGGCTCAGGAGTCATCTCATTGGCAGATGAGAGAAATGTTAACCAGAAGGTGGTTTTCAGCTGTAAGGCAGATTGATACAAAGTTATATGTGAGTCTAGAATGGGATGCCCAGAAAGGGCAAACCGTGTGAAAGATCTACACATAAATCACTTTAAAAACCTTGCAGTTAATTTGCCTCCAAAAACTGGTGAGGAAGAGTGCCTCTACAATTCAACACATGAAGCCATTTCATGTTTCAAAATACGGAGTTATATTTGACCATAACTTTTCAGCATTACTGACTACTGGTTTTTAGAGAGCGGAATATTCTGTGCTATCCTGTATGGCATCAGCCCTGGGTACTTTGAGCAAACCCATTTATATTGTGGGAAGTTTGAGTGTTTTATCACTCTTTCCTTCATGTTCAGTGTGTGTCTACAATTTTATACCCCTGGTCATAGGGTTTAAGGCAAACTGAGAACAAGTTTTACCTAGGCGGAGGCAAACTGTTGATTTAGGCACAACTATAATACATTCATATTCAATTTTTATAATGTAGTTAAGTAAATCTTTATTATAGACATGAAACTCATGATTTCATCCCATAGCTTTTGCCTTCAATTTATTTTTCAATAGAGACTATGAACACAAACACCACATGGTCAATTGTTAACAACTAAGACAGTAACCATCTATACAATTCAATGTACAAATTAAAGAATGTGGCTTGTGCACACAGTCATAACACTCTATGCTCACACCTATAAAAATCTATATAATAAGATAATTCTAATCAACTTTAAAAAATAGGGCAGCAATTATAAAAACAAAGAAGTATATATGAGGGCTGAGGAATATGTCCCAAGGCAGAATCAAAAACAGGATCCAAGGGGATCTGAATTGGAAATGAGACAATAAGCACAAATCCAAGAGTCAGACTTTCACAATACCACCTGGAAAGGTCACAGAACTAAGCAACCAAGAAAGCAAGGGGCAGGTTCCTTTCTGTTCTGGCCCCATCTTATGGAACTCTCCCCCTTCCTTAATCAGGTTGGAACCTAATTTATCGAATTTCAGAAAGCTTTTTGAAGACTTGACTATTTATGCAAATTTTGATTAGCCTCAGCCCTCTCTCCTCACCCTCCTGGTTGTCCCAGCTCTAAGAAACCCCTAGGTGTAATAATGTTAACAAAACATTACAAAACATTACATAATAATATTACAGTACATGATAACATTACATAATAATTTAACACAACATCACAAGACATAACACAATATAACATAGCATAACAGCATAACCCAACAACACACACTACAGAAACAACACATAACAACACAATACACAACACAATATAGCATAAAACAACACACAACACAACAACACAATCCAACCCAACATAACATTACATAACATTAACATTACCTTAACATGTTGTTGAGGTTACCTTAGAAACAAGCATTCAGACAGTCATGGATGGTGAGGAGCAACTACACACTTCAGGCCTAACAACTAGCTTACACAAGTACAGAACCTTTATTAAAAACACATGATAAATATATCTAAACATCAACTAACTTCGTCGGAGTTACAGGTGTAAGACAGAAGTAAATTTTTATCCCTAGCCACAACTCCTCAACACAAGAACTGGAGATTAGTTTTCCAATTTATGAGTGGCCTGAGACTAAAAAACATTTTAGCATTATGGAACAGACTTCACAGTCAATGTAGCTTGTAAACTTTGAGTTCAAGAAAAAGTTAAAATGTATGCCACCCACAAATCACAAAACTCCAGATGCTTTTAAAACTAGATGTTGTATGGTGCACCAAAATGTATGATTACTGGAACTTCAAAAATATATAAATGACCAGCGGGGAAGACAAATTCTAAATACATTTACTAATGGTCCAAATGTAGTCATACTGCTATGCACAAAGATGGAACCATTGTCCTCATGGCGAAAGACTTCACATACAGAAATGGAATGAATGAAAGGAAGCAATAACTCGTTGACAAAATAAACAAGCATTTGCAATGCAATGGATCTCGCATTTGCTCAAGTTAGAGCTATTGGCACTGTAAATACCTAACTGGACTTTTTTTGCCACATAAATTGAAAATGAAGTATAAAGCATTAGTTGACATTATAAAGCCGATTCAAAACGCCATGGCCGCCTTAGCGAGTAGGAGGGACACAAAAGTAAAAAGTAGTTTGCTCACAGTCGAACGTATTAGCAATCATGCAATTATCCATGTAACAGGGTCAGTCTACAAGGCAGTAACAAAACCGCCCCAAGGCGGGACAAATATAAAGCATTTACCAATGATAACAAGTGATTTTTGAAAGGAAAGACCACAAACGAGCAAAAGTGTTGGACGTGAGGTGGGCGTGGTTAAAAGCCCACAATTCTTACAGCAGGTTAAAGCGCTTGCGTGCTCGACCTAAAAAGGTGGGTTGTGCACCATAGTCAAAATACCAGCAGTGACTAGTAGCAAAAAATGGACAAGAAACATGGGGAAAAAAACGATTTTATACCCTAAAAGAGTAGACAGTCTTTCACAGAGCAGGCCTACCAGATGTTGCTGGCCAGATGCTTGTCACACAAATACGTTCAAGTAAGACTATATTTCAAGTGAGAGTCCAGGATGGGAGCTGAACTCCATCCATAGCACAACAGCTTGCTTGTTGCCTAACAGTCACAAATAAGTGATCAAGTCAACAAAGATCTCATCTCTTATATTTCAAAGCATTGAGTGGCCTATCAGCTGACAAACATGAAAGCGTTTCATTTGAATGTTTCCACTCAATGAAGGAGACATTTTTACAGACTTTGTTTCCTTAAAGATTGTTTGAGACTTGCATCGATGGTTTTCAAGCACTAAGGTGCAAATCTCAAACATTAATTCCTTATATAATCATCCAGCGTGTCAGCTGTAGCTCCAAGGGGTAGTTGGCCAGGTCCACAGGACTGGCCCTCTCTTAGGAGAGAGAAACATGCCTGCGTCCCTCGAGAAAGGATGCCACTCATGCATCAACCTAACCTTGCCACACATTTGCAATCAAGAGGCACTCATAAGTAGGAATGTTGTACCTAAATGGAGATAACTACTAACACTGAAACAGTACTCTCACAAGCAATCAATAGTAACTATTCCCTTGAGAATGAAAAAGGGACACTGTTTCCCATAGCCAGTGTAGAACTAAAGCCCTGCAGGCAATATGAAGTGGTATGAACTATAAAGATATGGTGTCAGAAAAAAAGGTCTGATCTTAAGAAGGTGAGGGAAGTCTGGAAATTCAAAGGAATGAGTCATGAAAGTTTTAAGTAGTGATCAAAAGTGGCACATGATAGGCTTGAAGCGAGAGGAAGTGTGAGCACTGGCAGCAGGGAGCCTAGCAAAGTTACATGTAAAGGAGTCAGACTGGACTATTTAAACCATTAAAAAATAAACCAGAGAGGAAAAGCACAAAATGCAGATCATTGGGCATGTGATGGCAGAGAGTTAAAATCGACACTAAATAAAGGCAATGCAATGGGTCTCTCGTTTGCTTGAGTTAGAGCTATTTGTGTTTTAAACTCCTAACCGGACTTTTCTTGCTACCTGAACTGAAAAGTAAAACAGTTTCACATAAGCGAGCCCACGGCCACCATGAAGCATGATGGAGACACACAAAAGGAAACAGAAGTTCACTCGCAGTGAAACGTATCAGCAAAAGTGCAATTAGATATGTAACTGGCAAAAGTGCAATTAGCCACGTAACCAGCAAAGGTATAATTAGCCATGTAGCAGGGTCAATGTCATGGAAAGAGCTCGAAATAAGGAGAAAAAGTAGTCCAGAAACCATACGGAAAACATGGAGCCTTGTATGTTTTCAGTAGTTGGCCGGTGCGCTCAAGGAGGGGTAAACACCGGAAAAGGCATGACGTATGCATGCCTTTCACTAATGAAATGAAGCAAATTTAAAAAAGGCAAGCCCACAAACCAACAAAATTGATGGGTGTGGTTAAAAGTCCATAGAGAGAGTACACTAGGGACAGAGCTCTTTGCGCTTGACCCTGAAAATAAAGAAGCATGGTCTTGAACACTGTACAAAATCTTGGATATGGCTTGGAGTCTAAAAAACACAATGATTTTTACTTGCCAGCTATCCATGAATGCCTCACATATCTTTTACCTAAAGTGCACAATAACTTACACAAACCCACCTCTGAGACCCATTATATCCACACTGTGGATTTCTTTCATGAACCTCTAGAAAACTGTCTTTTACATGGAACATGTTTTCAAAGCAATGCCTTCTTTAATAAAGGACACAGGTGATTTTCTGAGGAAACTGGAACGAAACCCTGCCTCCATCAGAGGAACACATATTATGCCCAATCTATGTAAATTAGTTACAACGTGTCAAGTCCTCACAATAATGGTCTGAATGTCATAAAATAGATGGTATTAATCATTTACAAGGTGCTAATCCAATTTTCATTATGATTTGCTACACTACTCACTACAGTACAACTTTCAGAAATAATGACACCTTTTTTTCTCCAGGTCACATGCAGTTCTATAGGCTTTGGAGAAGTTTCATCATTTTATGCAGAAATATTAATAGAAACAACATAATAAACACCATTGAGTGGCAAACGTATTTAATCCTTAAAATGCAACTTATAGATGGCATTATTTTAATATGGCATGATAGTGATGCAGCCTTACTAAAAACCACAGAATAGCTCAACATGGCTTGGCACAAAATTGTTCACATATAAGTGAAGGAAACAAACTATAGAATTTCTGGATCTAGGAACTGCCAACACAGGCAAAACATGACAGACAAACCTTTATACCAAAAGCACAGACAGAAATAACATGCTACATTTTAAATCATTCCATATTTGGCCTCTAAAACTCAATCTATCATTTTCTTAACTAATTTGAGCAACAGTGTTGAGTATTCAACCATGAGTATGTTGCTATGGCGAACCAAAAGATATACAACAAATTCATGAAGAAAGTGTATGCACCAAGAGGAAAGAAGAACTGATAAAAAAGAACAAATCCTCTATGGGAACGAGTCCAGAAAACACAGGCCAACCAGTTATGTTCACAAAGGTCTCGTGACAATAAAAAGAAAAATGTGAATGATCATAATGATACACTGGAAAATAGTGAAATAGTGAAACTTATAAACAGGCAAACAACAGAAGTTATAATAATCAGGCATTATTAACTCACAAAATTAAAAAATAATAGATTAAGCTTTACAAATCCAATGTTTGAACTATGGCCCCTGCAAAAGTATAATTAAAGATCCAGCAGATCATTAGTCAAGTGTTGGAAAAAATCAAACTTAAAGCCAATGCCACCTGTGATTCCCCTTACTGGGTGTGCACACCTAAATGCCCATGCAACATGAGGTATTTTGGGAAAACTGAAAGAAAGTAAAAACACAACTGACTAAACACAAATCAACCTAAAAACCTGTAATCAGAAATCAGGAGAAGCTGTATAATTTGAAGAGAAGATCAGAACATCAATCAACTATGATTTCAAGTATTAGAAACAATAACCATGATGCCATTTGGAGGCAACCGCAGAAAACGATTATTAGCAATGAAATATTTTGGTTAAAGTGTTTGGCAACTATGCACCAAGGAGATTAAATGATGTATGGGAACTAAAGCCATTATCTATCAACACAATTCCCCATAGACACAAAATGGGTAAAGGCCCTTTGATATGAGGATCAAATTTGCTACATATAAGAAAAGGCAATTATGGACTCAAACAAGGGAGGTGTCTAGGAAATTACCTTTCTCCAAGGCACTACAGATACATGATGAATAAACATTGAATAAGCTGCTTCAAGACAAGTCCAGAATATTTATGTTTGAGCAGGAGCGCATGAACCATGGTCTGACCATCCCTGAAATGTACCTGCAATGGTAAATTTCTTCTCATACAAGTAACCATGTTCCCGCGATTTACTTGTCTAACATATGTTTCTTGGAACTGTACACAATAACAACATACGCTAAAACTAAAAACAAATCATTATGGTTCACAGAAATTCATGCCCTTTGGATCCAACTATTCATACATTTACATGAAACACCCCCCACTTAAAATAATATGTATACAAACTTAAAAGTCCACTAATGAAGGAGAACAACTGTTTTTTAAAACACATCTATTTCTGGACTCTTGGTGATCTCTTGTTTTTGATATTACAACATTCCAATAAACTACCAATAAACCATTACCATGGTGGGCCTAAAAATACTATTGATACAGATGTAAGAGACCATAACTGAATGATCATAACTTTTAAAACTAGTTCATTTCCGGACTCAATGACAATACTCATTTTTAACAACCAACATAGTGCTGACTCAAAGGCAACACCCCACACAGACTCTCCAGTGCAGGACCGACATTACATCATCACGCATCAGGGATTAAATGCAGAATTGCAATTAGACGGTTTACTGCGGGTTGTGCTTTCTCTTCCTATTACAGTACTATTATTCCACGGAGTACCCACAATTGTACACGTATGTAACTAATTCTGTTCATCCATGTATATTGTATAGTCTGCCACTGTCAAGCATGATAGGATAATGGAACTCACATCGCAAAAGTTTCTGGTCAAAACATGTTAAATAGGCAGACTTTCCTGCCCATGTGCTCCTTGTGAGGGCTTTGCAATTAAATTACTTCACATACTATACAATACACCATTACTAGTTTTCTGAAGATGGAGGTCAACTAGTAGTAGATACTTTCCTGCTGCCTTTAAATAACACAAGGGAATGTGTGTTTTCTTTATTTACAACCATATGTTAAATTATATCAGATGGCTATGCATTCCCATGGTGTTGGTAAAGACTTACAGACAAAGAAAACCAGGTGTCACCAATGTGAAAGATTTTGCATTAAGAACTCGGATTCTCCTTCTGTATAACTACCATGAGATCAGTCTGAATGTAAGTATTGAAATTCCCAGGAGTCCTTGGAGTTTTCATAATCATCCACAGCTCACTCAAAGCCACTCGTCGGAGTCTTGTGCTTTGGGTATTAGTCATCATCATGAGTGGAGTGTGGGATATGTGGGTTTCACCAGAGCATATACAGCACTAATCAGCAAATTTCTGGCTTCATCAATAAGGTGATTTTCTCTAGCAGTTGTCAGCAGGAATCTGGTATAACAGGTCACCTTTTCTGCTACTCACCCTTCTTCTGTGCAATAGCAATAGCAGTAAGTTTTTTCTTGGTCTGATCGAGAAAATAGAACTTGGTCCTCAAGCAGATCATAGCCACAGCAGCACGATGTTCAGAAGGATACCAGATGTGAAAACATTCCAACAGATCATATAACAAAGTAGCAGAGTGATTATAAGTTACCAGTCACACAAAAACAATATATTCTTTCTTCAACCCCGGTTTGGCCAGGGTCATAATCATAGTGTCGAGCAGATTACCTGACATGCAAGGTAGGGTGCTTTAGGTGGGAAGAAAGTTAGCACCAACCGTTGCTCAGGGCCCAATTTGGTAGAGGTACAGTATTGTAAAACGGTGCCTAATATTTGGAATATGTTTTACAAGAGAGAAGCTGGTTGAAAGTTTACTATTCAAGTCATTTTATTTTCAGTTCATCAATCACAACTTGACAACAGTTATAAATGGACATGCAATATGCAAATGTGAGCATTTGGTTTAACACATATAAAGAAATAAACCAGCCAGTAATGGCTCATATTGACATTCTGGTCAAAGATGATTTGTAATGTTGTCTTCCAAAATTAAACAGGGTAATGAAGTAGACAGAGAGTAAGCTATATTTTTCTGTTACATTTAGGACGTACATCGCCTGTATGAAGTTTGTTTTAGCATGAGGATCACAAACCTAAAAGGAACCTTGAAATCATAACTTGTTTGGCTCATTGTTGTGGTTCTGAGAAAATGGTAGAATGTCCATTTGTTCATGTTCAGGTCAGCCCATGTTGAGAGCATGTTATTAAATAGGACTGAAGAAAAGGCAGTCAAAGACATGGTTGTTGGTGGCATCTCTACATGGCAGCTATGTTCTAATCTTTCTTGTATCTCATGTTATTTGTTCAGTTTTCCAAAGAATGAGATTTACAAAGATGTGCACATACTGTGAGCCTCAATGTTTCTTGTCCTTCATATTGATTTGACTGTCTTGTAGCCTTGGTTGCCTGTATCCCTTTTAAATTGAAAGTTATGAATAATTCTGAGAAAACCTAATTTTCTCTAAAGCTATAAATGCTGAAGTTATAGACCATTCTCTTAAAGAGCACAACTGGCTGATGACCTTCGCTAGGTCCTTGTGTCTGGTAAACTCATTTAATTGCTGTTATCAGTCAGAGTGACGGCACTTCAAGGAGACGTTTACCTATGCCACCAGAAACGGAACCTTCTGTGGAGGTTATCTATGCCATCATATGATACACCACATAAAGCAGAAATAACAATGCTTTGACCAGTAGGAATCCACAAAATAATCAACATCTACAGTCCTTGGTTTGCACGGTAAATATGTTGAACAGCTCTGGGGATCGAAAGACGCCCTTAGCGTGATCCAACCCCTGCCAAAAAGGACTATAATTGCCTCTGCAAATTGGCATTATGACAGGACATTGATACCATTATTTCTGGAGTTATTTAAAGGAACTAATTACACAAAATGTAAGATAGCAACCTATTAATTCAACAACTAATCACAAACTTGGAGGATAACAGTGGTGGCATGAAGTATATAAGCAGGAAACATCCAGCTTAAGATCAGCACAGAGGCAAAGATGGCCAAGCTACTCTTCCTTACGGGTAAGTCCAGTCTTCCTCAGACTCATTCTCAGAATTGAATATCATTTTTAAAACACTAGACCGTGGCTTCCAGTTTGCTGCTCATTTGTTTGGAATGGAGATATGATGTCCCCCTGCATGCCTTGTGGATAGCTGGGTAGAATGGTGCACCCCTTAAGTTTCCAGCTGATCTAATGATTGTGTGCTTGTGGTTGAGCAGTCTGTCTTTTTTATTTGTAAGGGAGTAAGATCTCAGAATGGGACGTGTGTGTGCTGAAAACTGTATCTTTGATGGTGGCAATGTGGTCAGTAACTGTTTTCCCACTCAGTGCTCTCTAACTTTTCTTGGATTTGGGTGAACTCCCAACTGTTAAGTGTAAAACAGAGCTCACATATGATCTAATACTTTAATTATTAGAGTATGGGTACCTTGACAGTCTCCAGCTCTTCCTGAGGTTTGGTAGAGACCAACTGTTAATCTAGTTGAGTTGTTCGCAATACCTTTTGGCCTCCCCAAAACAAATACATTTGACTATTATGTGTTAAAAGGCACTGGGTAAAAAAAAAGATCAGCTATTTAGTCCACTAGCACCTGGTGACAACAGATACACGCTACAACACTGTAGAGTTACTTTTCACTGTTCAAAAGAGCAAGGCTTGTCAGGGAAAGTTGCAATGGACTAACCAACATTTTCTGCTCAACAACACTTTTTTAATTACTTATATTGTCCACACTAAGGGCCAGGTGTAGCAAGCAGTTTTGCCCATTCTGTCTCTATGGGAAAATGAGTTTGTACATATGGCCCTAACTCACTCATATGCCATTGCTAAAGATACGAAAATCAAGGTATTTTTTTATATGTAGCCATCGTTGGTCAGTGTGATATGATTTCCAAAAACAAGCAAAATCAAGACAGAAGAAATGTGATGGCATTTGTGATGGCATCTCTAATCGCACTGCTTTGTCTTGTTTCATTACACATAGGCTCTCATTACAACCCTGGCTGTCAGTGATAAAGTGGCGGTTATACCGCCAACAGGCCGGTGGTAAAAATAAGGAATTATTACCACTGCGGAAACAGCTCACTTTAACACACCATCCGCCAGGGTGGTAACGGCCGCTGGGCTGGAGACTTTGGTCTCCAGCCTGGCGGCTGTCACAATCCCACCCTCAGGATTATGACCCCGCCTACCGCCATGATTTTCGAGGCAAGCGTACTGCCACGAAAACCATGGCGGTAGGCACTATAAGTGGCAGGGAATCCTTTCCCTGGAACTGATAGAGGTCTCCCCAACCCCATCCCCAGAATCCTCCACCACCCGCCCCCTCACACATTTACACACCCACACACACATATACACGCACGCATACCCACATCCACCCATGCATGCACACATAAGTTCCCACACACCACAAAACACACCAACATACTTTGGCGCACACACGCATGCACAACACACAACATACATGTACACTTATATTAAGTCATTCACGCACTCATTCAACGCGACTCACACCTGCATACACGCATACTAAAACATACACACACACACCCACCTCCACACAATACCCCCACACACGCACACAACACTCTCCACTCCCTCTCCTGTTGGAGAACCAGACTTGCCTGCTTGCAGGGGGTCCTCCGGCTGGAGACAAGACGTGGCGCTGATGTCAGCAGCAGCGTCCAACAGCAAAACACCGCCAGGCTGTATCATTGCTCATGATACAGTCGGCTGTGTTTTGCTGGCGTGGCACTGCTGCTGACAACACCGTCACCTTACCGCCATCCGCCGCCATGACCGTCGATGGTATTCCGCCAGCCTTCTGGCGGAATCCCGTCTACGGTCACAATGGAGGTGGGCGGCTGGTAGCCACGGCGACGGTATTTTGGTGGCCGTTGCCGTGGCGGTAGGAGGCAGTTACCGCCAAAGTTGAAATGAGGGCCTTTGTCTCATCTCTGAAGCAATTCGGTCCCCAGCCAGAATTTCAATAATTTGAAAAACAGCCTAACACTGCTGTAAAACAGCCTACAGCATCTTGTGGCATCATGTTATCTGAAAACATCTTGACACCAAGGAAAATCTACAACTAGACCTTTCTTGAAAAGTCATTTTGTTTAAATGTATTCACTTTAAAATTTGTGTTCTTTCTTTTAAGGTCTTGCATTCCTGCTTAATGCTCAGCTCGGTAAGTTTTATTTAAAAATTGTGCCCATTTCTCTTGGGAGAAACTGACCTACAATAAGATTACAGTAGAATATATTCACCCAAAGTAAATAAAAAAAAAAGAAGCTGTATAAACTGGTACAGATAGTTTTGTAAAACGTTCCACTGCAGTCTGTGAGTACAATACATACAATTTCTCTATAATCTTTTATGTGTATTAAAGAAAAAAACATAGCTAGACTGGTCAGTCTAGCTTGCCTAATGAAGTCCACGTAAGCAGTACATCCTTCATCATGAGAATCGAATCTCAATATAGAAAGGTTATGGAGAGCTAAAATATATCTCTCATAAATCAAAGGTTAGGTGAGAAATATACTTGAGGGGCCAACAGAGCAGTGGCTCCCTATGTCTAAAATATTGATTTTCAGAAACTAAAAATGTAGCATATGTTTTATTTGAAAGATACACTAGGATCAATTTATTACCAAAACCAATAAGTGGAATGAACTTCTGCCACATGGTTATTGAAAAGATTATTTAAACTTTACTGTAGCTACATTTTTGGAAAAGTTCCAATAGAAGTACTTTCCACATGTTGAGTGAACAAATTTAGCCATGGACGTACTTAATTCAGTTTAGAAGGGTGGTGGGGTGTTGGTAAAATGGGGCAGATTAGAATAATGCCTCAACCAGGGGTCCATCGTTGAGCCAAATAAAATGTGAGTTTTTGCTTTTGCTATTAAAGGAGATTTCAATGGTCTTACTCTCCATTTAGTGATGTCAGGAGTATTCCAAATAGACAGGCCCTCTAATGAAAACTGACATCAGTTTAGGTCTGAATTTCTACTCTCTTTGGAAGTGCCTAGAGCCCTTTTCCTATGCAGTTTTCAATTGCTTTGCAGACTGGTTCTTGCAATTTAGTAGCACATGCATATAAAAATTAGCACTGCTCTGAAAAGATCATTGATTGTTATATGAATGTTACCATGGCCATGTGAAGACACTGACAGCAACTCATTAGAAAATAAATGGTGACATTTTCACAACTACAACCCCATGAAGCAAATTTATAAAAATGAATGCGCTTTAAATGTATGCCTTCATAAATCATGGTTTGAAAGTTACATTTTATTCCCGCTGCAGGCTCTGCCTACGAGCTGACATGCTACTTCACCAATTGGGCCCAGTACAGGCCTGGCCTGGGGAAGTTTAAGCCCGACAACATCGATCCATGCCTGTGTACTCACCTGATCTATGCCTTCGCTGGAATGTCCAACAACCAGATCACAACCATTGAGTGGAATGATGTGACTCTCTACAACTCCTTCCAGAACCTCAAGAACCAGTGAGTCCTCATTTTTAGTACATAGAATTACCTTTCTGTGACTACTACACAGCACACACAGCATGCATCACACCAAATCAAACAAGCACAGCCAAATTCAAATGACAACAGCAGAATAATGCAATCAATTTTATTCTCTGGCTTGACTTGCCTCCCAACACCTCTCAGATGCAACTAAGTTAATGAATTCTTTGTGGATGGTACATGCAGAGCCCTTTCTTAGCAAAGTTGAGAATTTACTTTCTCAAGCATGAGAATTGCTCCCGACTGTCCAGAGCCAAAGTCCACTGTTGGAGACCCTTTTCTACTTTTCATGCTAAACCTGCATATGTTTAACATACCCCATGACCATTCTATGGTTCACTACAGTCAGCCTAGAAGTAAGGGGTTCAATAAAGTGCAAACTGATTACCCCTATATCAATTGTCACCTCTTCCAGCAACTATCGCCGCAGTATCCACAATGCCCACATTAACATAGCTTAAATTCTACTGTGCTACTTATATAATTTCCAGTCTTCTGAAAGCTGAACTTATGCAATATCCCCATTCAACATCCAATGCTACTGGACTCTTAAGAAAACTTCCGAGCTTCTAAACCATGCCCTATTTACCTAACAGGAGCTAACTCACTTCCACTATAGCTAGCAGATAGCCTGGAGCATGGTATAAGTGCCTAGCAAGCATAAGCACCTTGATAACATACAAACACTGCCTTTCTTTGTCCTGAGGAGCCCTCTGTTGACTCCAAAATGAACCACTGTTGATATGTATTACACATAGTTTAACATGAATAAATCCTATTATGTTAGGTGTATTGTTTTAAGTGTAGTAAACATCTTCTAAAGTCATACCACCCTCTTGCCGAAAACACTGTCTTTCATTCTCACTTCTCAGTGCAAGCTCTAATGTGCCATTAGCTGGAACCTCGGTATATAATAACTGTGAGTGGCAATTCACAAAAAAAATAAGTTATAATATTAAAGCATATGAAAAGTCCTGCACAGTCTTGGCAACGTTCTAGTGATAAAAAAAGCATTGAACACTGACACTCAGTGCCACACATTTTAAAACATGTGCAAAGTGTAATTTAAAAAAAACTGGATGTATGATGAAAGTGTGAGCACTGATATCCAAATAAACAAGCCATTATATCATATGGGGGGATCTGAGCTCACATTTTATTGCCGGATGATAAATGTTTATGAAGTATAGGAAGAAATGCATTTAATAATGTACAGCATCAGCACATGCTGAATGGAATTCACACTCTGCTAGGTAGCATAAAGTCTTGATTGGCTGCTCTCTTTTCTAGGAATGGCAATCTGAAAACTCTGCTGGCAATCGGTGGCTGGAACTTTGGCACAGCCCCGTGAGTATTTTAAATGGAGTTGAATTCTAAGACTTTGTGCAAAACCATCGTTCAGGTGTTGACGCTTCTATCCCCATTGCCTGTTTCCTCTTCAGATTCACTGCCATGGTCTCCACCCCACAGAACCGTCAGACTTTCATTACCTCTGTCATCAAATTTCTACGACAGTATGAGTTTGATGGGCTGGACTTTGACTGGGAGTACCCAGGGTCCAGAGGAAGTCCCCCTCAAGACAAACAACTCTTTACCACACTGGTCCAGGTAACATGGAGTGTAAATGGTGGAGGGGATGTACTATGCGACAAGGGGAGCAGATATTATGTAATAAAAGGTACAGAGCCCAGGTTATTTTATAGGAAGTTCAAAACCTTAGCATCCATTTACTCTTGCAGTTGCAGTCTAACATAAAGTAACTGCTTACTGCAATGGCGATTCCTATTGGCTAGCATATCAGGCAGTTGTACACACTGAGGTTCTCATTACGAGTGCGGCGGTCTTAAGAACGCCACAATTGCGGTGGTGGTCAGACCGCAACCAAAGTGGCAGTCTGACCTCCACATTACGACCACGGCGAAAGCGCTACAGTCGGACCGCCGGCACCTCCACTTTTAGGCCGACCGACGGCCTGGCAGTGCCGATGGTCTAAAGCCTCCAGGGCAGCACTGCTAGCAGCACTGTCCTGGGGATTACGACCCAATGTTCGCCAGCTTTTGCATTGTGGTTCCAATGCCATGCAAAGGCTGGCGGACACGGGGTACTACATGCACTTGGCATAGGCAGTGCAGGGGCCCCCTTGGACAGCTGTGTTGTGCTTTTCACTGCCTGAATTAAAGGCAGTGAACAGCGCGATGGGTGCTGCCATACCCGACGCACGGCAACATTGCCGCCAACTCGATTACGAGCTGGCATCAATGTTGTTGTGAGTTTCCCACTGGGCCAGCGGGTGGAAATGCTGTTTATGTCTGCTGGCCCAGCAGGAAACTCATAGTAGTGCCAGTGGGTGGAAAACCGGAGAGACGGTCTTCCGGCCCTAAGAGTTTGGCAGGCAGCCTCCTCTGCCGGCCAAACTCATAATGAGGCCCTGAATGATGAACTGAGTAAGACTTGACAACAAACTCGAGGACAAACACCATAGCATTTTGGCAATGTGGCTAACTTATTACTATATGGCAATAAAGTAGTGGGTTTCCTGTGATACACTTTAGACACCAGTACATAAAATATTGGGCATCTAGGTGCCAAAAATCAAAAAAACTAAGAAAAAAATAAATAAAATGGTAATGCTTGGTGATACAAGCAAGTTATTGCCATTAAATACATGGGAAGTGTAGCTGTAACACTCACAAATATAACACATTTATCTTGGAACTCAAAGGACATCACAATCAGAAGACGGGTAATCAAAAAATTACTGTTGGTAGTATATGCACAAAACTGTTTTAAAAAAAAAAGGAATTAAAGGAATAAAATTTGAGGAGATTTAGTCTAACGATCTAGAAGTATAAGATTAGAAAATATTTCAAAAGACTTTGTCAAGAGAGAATTCACTGATGCACACTGCTGGGGGCTAGAAACGAAGAGCAAAATTCGACAAGAAGCTGTCCAATGTCCATTTATTCTACTAGATGTTCCACAGTAAGTCTTCAGACATCACTACAAAGTTCTGAATGGGAGCCTACGATTTAAAAAAAATATGCAGCTGACTTACAGCAGCCTGCTACAACTGTTTGAACGTAACACATTTTGCTTCACCTTAACACTTGTACGCTACACTACACAAAGCACCAGATACAAATAAAATGGTCACAAGTAACCTGACACAAACATCAGCAAACTAATCCTAAATCTGTATGAACCCCAGGGTACCAAATCATCATGTCCATAACATAAATATGCTATACAATCAGCAAACTAATCCTGAATCTGTATGACCCCCACGGTACCAAATCATCATGTCCATGGCATAAATATGCTATACAAATATGCTATACAAATATGAATAACTCTAGAGCAATATCACTAGATTCAACTCAGTTTCTAGACTTTGAAAAATGCAAGTGTGCAAACTAGAAAGGGGTGGCTTTAATGTGCAGAAAGACATTGCAGTTAAATGTCCTGTGTTTGATTCATACATAGCCTAATAATGCTGCCTAGTGGTCTCAATATCTGTAGATGAGGTTAAGTGAGAGACTGAAAGTAAAGTGATATAGCCAGCATTAAATAATACATTAAAGAGGGTAAATTGGAACTAGAACTCGGGTTTCCAGAGTTTACATGTAACTACTGTTGGTTTCTCCCTCCTTGAAGACAAAAAAACATTTTTGATGAAGCACAATGGGTTTAAATGATGGATTAATGTAAGGAGTACAATAATAGAACTGGATACGACAGACATTTCAAGTTAATAAATTATCATTATAGAACACCTTTTTTCGATTTGGCCTTGCTTTACTTGTTAAAATAGGGTTTATTCTGTTACTTTACAGGAAATGCTTGCAGCCTTCCAGCAGGAGGCCACTCAGACCAACAGGCCCCGTCTCATGGTGACTGCAGCAGTGGCTGGAGGGATCTCCAATATCCAGGCTGGGTACCAGATCCCTCAGCTCTCAGCGTAAGTACAACATCATCTGATAAAGGCTTGTTTGAAATAACTGTTGCAGGCACTCGCCTATGGAAGTAATTTGCCGGAGAAAACTATTTGCATATATAAGTAATGTATTTGGCTATAGCTTCTATAGCAAATTAAAACATTGGAATGTTGAGAGCTCCACTAAAAGCAATGGAGCAGCTGAAGGTTTATAATGGCTGACGTAAGCCTGAAGCAACAACATTCCAATATTTGTTTTCATGGTTCTCCCTTTTTAACCCCTTCGCTGCCAGGCCTTTTCCCCTCCTGTGGCGAGCCTTATTTTTGGCTATTTGGGGCAGTTCACGCTTAGGCCCTCATAACATTTTCTCCACATAAGCTACCCATGCCAAATTTGCGTCCTTTTTTTCCAACATCCTAGGGATTCTAGAGGTTCCCAGACTTTGTGGGTTCCCCTGAAGGAGACCAAGAAATTAGCCACAATACAGCAAAAATTGCGTTTTTTTTTCTCATAAAAATTGGGGAAAAAGGCTGTAGAAGAAGGCTTGTGGTTTTTTCCCTGAAAATGGCATCAACAAAGGGTTTGTGGTGGTAAAATCACAATCTTCCCAGCTTTTCAACAAAATTGTGAGATTTTACTGGGACATACTCCATTTTTTACAATTATGTGTGCTTTCAGCCTCCTTCCAGTTAGTGACAGAACTGGGTGAGAAACCAATGCTGGATCCAAGAAAGCTAAACATTTCTGAACAGTAGACACAATTCTAAATTCAGCAAGGGGTCATTTGTGTAGAACCTACAGAAAATAACAGCTGAAATAAAATAGTTTTGAAATTGAGGTGAAAATAACAGCCATTTTGCTCCACGTTTTACTCTGTAACTTTTTCCTGCGATGTCAGATTTTTTAAAGCAATATACCGTTACGTCTGCTGGCCTCGTCTGTTTGCGGGGATATATGGGACTTGTAGGTGCATCAAAAACCCTAGATACCCAGAGCCAATAAATGAGCTGCACCTTGCAATGGGTTTTCATTCTATACCGGGTACACAGCAATTCATTTGCTGAAATATAAAAAGTGAAAAATAGGTATCAAGAAAACCTTTGTATTTCCACAATGGGCACAAGATAAGGTGTTGAGAAGCAGTGGTTATTTGCACATCTCTGAGTTCCGGGGTGCCCGTACTAGCATGTGAACTACGTGGCATTTCTCAAATAGACGTCTTTTTTACAACCTGTCTTACATTTGGAAAGAAAAAATGTAGAGAAAGACAATGGGCAATAAAACTTGTTTTGCTATTCTGTGTTCCCCGAGTTTCCCGATAAAAATGGTACCTCACTTGCTTGGGTAGGACTAATGCTCACGACAGGAAACACAAAATGGACACATCACATTTTTACATTGAAATCTGACATCTTCTTTGCAAAGTGCCTAGCTGTAGATTCTGGCCTCTAGCTCAGCCAGCACCTAGGGAAGCCTACCAAACCTGCACGTTTTTCAAAACTAGACACCTAGGGGAATCCAAGATGGGGTGACTTGTGGGTATCTGACCAGGTTCTGTTACCCAGAATCCTTTGCAAATCCTCAAAATGTGGCCAAAAAAGCACTTTTTCCTCACATTTCTAGAATCTGAGAGGAGCCACAAATTTCCTTCCACCCAACATTCCCCCAAGTCTCCCGATAAAAATGGTACCTCACTTTTGTGGGTAGGCCTACTGAACTCAAAAGGAAATGCCCCAAAACACTATCTGGACACATCAAAATTATCAAATACATAACAACCTGTTTTTGAAGGGGTGGGGGGCACCTGCGTTTTTGGTCCGGGCTCAGCCGCCATCTAGGGAAATCTACCAAACCCAGACATTTCTGAAAACTAGACACCCAAGGAAGTCCAGGGAGGTGTGATTTGCGTGGATTCCCCAATGTTTTCTTATCCAGAATCCTCAGAAAACCTCAAATTTAGCTACAGAATACATTTTTCCCCATGTTTCTGTGTGGGATCACCCAACGTTCCCCTCAGTCTCCCGGTAAAAATAATACCTCATTTGTGTAGGTGGGCCAAATGATTGTGACAGGGAAGAGCCAAAAACATGTCGAAATTGAGGGGGAACCAAAGCGGGTCCAAAAGAGCAGTTTTGGAAAAAAAAAAATCGGCTGACAAGTGCAGCAGAATTTTTATCAGTATAGATGAGACAATGCTGGGTGGTAGGAATTGTGAAAAACACCACTCTGGAATCACCCAGATGTTTAGTTTTCAAATGTGTGTATGTCTTGTGGAATTTTCTACATGGCAGCGTCCCATAGTCCATAAAGTGCAGCCCTCACCATTCCAAGTGGGACGATTTTGAGAGTTAGCCAAGCTCTCCTTGCCCAATGTAAAACCAAAACCCAAACTAATCACATATCTTATCCCACGGCAAGCAAGAGGACGTTTTAGTGTGCGTGGGAGAGCTGAAAGACTGTTACCCCCTTCAGCTGGGGTGGGGGCATAACCAGGCCCATACTGGTTGGTAGCCACCACCCCAGCTATTTTTTGTTTTTTTTAAATTCCCTGGCATCTAGTAGACTTTCTGACCCCCCCGGGGTGTGAATCAGGGGTGATTGCCCCATCTGCCCACTGGTGGGCAGAACAACTTTGGCCCCATTTATTTGGGGTAGGGGTATGGCTGTACCCCTACCCTCTCATTTTGGAAAACAAATCTTCCCTGGTCTCTGGTGGGCAAGAAAATTATCCCTGGTGCCTAGAGGTTTCTGCCCCCTCTTGGGGGACAGATCGGCCTAATAACAATAGGCCAATCTGCCCAGGGGGGGGTAGAAATGCCCTAAAATAAACCCCCCCCCCACCGGGCCTGAATTCGCCTTAAAAAAAAAACTCCCTGGTGTCTAGTGATTTCTGCCCCCCTTGAGGGCAGATTGGCCTCATAAAAATAGGCCGATCTGCCCCCGGGGGGGGGCAGAAATGCCCTAAATTTAATTTTCCCCATAGGGGAGCGACCCTTTCCTAAGGGGGTTGCTCACCACCTCTAAAACAAAATTTTAAAAAAAATGATCCCTGGCGCCTAGAGGTTTCTGCCCTCCCTTGGGGCAGACCGGCCTAATAACAATAGGCCGATCTGCCCCCAAGGGGGGGCTGAAATGGCCTAAAATAAATTTGCCCTCCCCCAGGGGATCTCCCCTTGCCTAAGGGGTCGCTCCCCTTGAGTGAATTCACCTTAAAAAAAAAACTCCCTGGTGTCTAATGGTTTCTGCCCCCCTTGGGGCTCCCTCCGAGCTCATGTCCGGGAACGTAATGGTTATGTCCTTGGCACAGGAGCACTGTCCTGGTGGACATAACCATTACGTCCCCGGCACAGAAGGGGTTAATTTAGAACATGCTACTCATATTGAGTGAAATGTTCTAATAACCGCATAGCCCTTCTGCTTCTGCTATACTGTTAAAGGCCATCTCTCTCATTATAGGCCCTCACCTGTGGCTCAGGCTTACAACTCAGGTTCAGGACCCTTAACAACCAGTATATCCATTGGCCATGAGCTATAAGGCTATAATACGCCCCCATAAGGAAACTAAAAGTAGCATCTGAAGAAACAATGGGTGCAGTCCAAAACGCTGCCTTTAGCTACCTCATCATTCACCTGTATAGCTTCAAGAATGAGACATGAAATATGTTGTACTCACTATGCAAACTATGTGGGGATTTGAATGAAGTCTATAACAGACCAAACCAGGAAACAATGATGAAACAAATAGACAAGTTGTAACAAACTCTACAATAAAGACATTCAATAAAAACACATTTAGAATGGTAGTAACTTTACAATGACAGGCTATAAACATCCAGATACCTGACTATTGAAACATAAATTTCCATCTCCACTTATAAAATGATCTTAACATCACCAATGGCATCATTGGCAAAGTTATATACAAAAATGCTAAAGTTCTACAATATGTGCAAAGAAATGAATTGACAATGTTGTAATCCTGTGCTAAGCTTAGTTGTAGAGAAATATATAGATTAAAAAGTTAAATGTAAAAAGGGATTCATTATTTTGTTTTAAGTAGCACATTTGTAGCATGTGGTGAGTTTCCCTGGCAAATACATTTCACTTCTTGCCTTCGAATGTCAAGTTTATTTCCTTTAATGCCAATCTAAAGACAAAGATAGGACATACTTGAACCTCTTTATGTGTCATTGGTTCAAATGGGTACTTTATTTAAAGCATATTTGCTCAAATGCTCACAGACTAAACAAAGGAAAATAGTTTGTTTGAGCAAAACATCTAGAATTAACAAACTTTGTCCCCAAACACAGTTCTTTTAATAATTTAAAAAATTTCAATTGCTTAAAATGTTACTGTGCATTTTCTGGCAGGGCTCTTGACTATATCCATGTCATGACATATGATTTGCATGGATCCTGGGAGGGATATACTGGAGAAAACAGCCCCCTGTACACCAACCCTGCGGCCACTGGAGCAAACGCCTACTTGAATGTTGTAAGTATAGCTACAGACCACATGATGTGCTGGGGAAGCCCCAGCCCAACTCATGTTTAATTTGTCTTTGTTGTCAGCTGAATTTCCAGTGACAGCTAACCACAGAGAAGGTATGAACTGACTGACATGTCACATAGGAGTCTCTGACATGAACACAAGCATTCTCTTTGTAGGATTACGTCATGAACTACTGGTTGAGCAATGGTGCCCCAGCTTCAAAACTTATTGTTGGAGTCCCAACCTATGGACACACCTTCATGCTGAGCAACCCGTCCAACAATGGAATTGGAGCCCCAACCTCTGGAAATGGACCTGCAGGGCCTTACACCAGACAAGCTGGTTTCTTGGCCTACTATGAGGTATGTGAGTCAAAGGACACTAATCAACAATCACCACCATTAACAGATTTTTTAGTGGGCTGAGATATGCTGAGCACCTACACCATCGGGATGTACAAATATAGTTTTGAGCATTATGCAAGAAGATGCAAACAGACAGATTTACACAGAACACTCCTGTGATGATTCAAATGTATAACATTACTATTTTAAAAAATAAGTAATTGGCTCATCATCTTACCAACATAAATCAACAGGTTGACAGAAACTTGTTAGTTCACAAATCCACTCTGGTTCATATGACGTGTTCTAACAATTAATTCTAAAATAAAAACAGTGCAGTGTAGTCCAGCTTGCTTTAGACTATATCATAGTTGTATGTCAATAGTCAAACTTCACTTAACTTATAGCGATTCTAAACTTCTCCGTAACCTCATCAGATCCTTATGTAAACGTTGGCCCTTGTTTCTGTAAACTGCGTATGGTGGCACTTAATTGAGCTGATCTGTAAAATAGCACTACCCACCAGGTTTAGGTATGTCATATATAAATACACCCCAATACAAATAAAAGATAACTTTATCTGGACACTGACTTAATATGGAGGACAGGGGTACGATGATGTTACAAAGTGTACCTTTCCATCTGTCCGCTGCCTGGGATTTGGATTATGAGACTTGACACTGTCATTTTAGAGTGTGGACACACATTGTTTAAGGTTATTGTGGTAGAGAAAGATGTGGTTGCAGAATGCTGTGTTCCATTAAAATGCACTTGTGTTTCATATTGAGCAGCATTTCCTCATATACTAGTGATATTTACTTTTAAACAAACGTTATGCAATCTTAAATCACTACAGATCTGCACCTTCCTGAAGAATGGCGCTACTGAGAACTGGTCATCTGCTGAAGAGGTTCCCTACGCATACCAGGGTAACGAGTGGTTTGGATACGACAATGTGAAGAGTGTTACTCTCAAGGTACTGTATGAAGATTGACCCTATACCTTGCTAAAACCAATAACATTGTAGGTTTCCACAACTCTATGGCAGTAATAGGATAAGAGTATATTCCATTTACTATTTATAGGCTCAGTGGCTGATGAAGAACAACCTGGCCGGTGCAATGGTGTGGGCCATTGACCTGGATGACTTCACAGGCACATTCTGTAACCAGGGCAAGTTCCCCTTGATCACTGCGCTGAAGACTACTCTCGGAGTGCAAGCTTCGGGTGAGAGACATGAATACAGAATTGTTTTAATATGACATCAGTGGCTAGTGCTTGTATCTTTGTTACCTCTATCTTAGATAATATGCACACTGCTCACATATGTCCACAGATGCTTCTGACAGTCAACCATTTCTGCATGCCTGAAATGGCCAAGCCTTAAACCGATCAGTTTTGATATACAGCACACCATGTATGACCAGACTCTCTGCAGACCATGTATACAATCTATGAACAAATCCATACTTTTGGTAGAAAACACATAATGTAGAGGGAACATGCTGCAAGCATATGTCTCTACAGTTTCTGCTGCATGTTCAAATTTATTGGTTCAAGATTCCCCTTCTACTCATAATACTCTTCGTTAAGTGAATTTCAAAGGTATCCCAAATAGCTGCCCAAATACTGCCTTCTCGCACATGTTAGATTGCTGGTTGGAGATCTGTAACTTGTGATCACATTAACAAAGATGTCATCTTTTAAAGAATTAATTTATTTTAGTCTTAGTCTTGGATAGTCACACTGAAGAAGTAATGTAATTATGTGAGAACCAACGTTTTCCTCTGATTTGCAGGCTGCACAGCTCCTGCTGTTCCTGTCGCCCCAGTCACAGCAGCTCCTGCCACAGCAGCTCCATCTGGTGGTGGCAGCAGTGGAGGCGGAAGCTCTGGCGGAAGTGGATTCTGTGCAGGAAAAGCCAGCGGTCTTTACCCAGTTGCTGGAAACAAAAACGCCTTCTGGCACTGTCTCAATGGAATCACCTATCAGCAACACTGCCAGACTGGCCTAGTGTATGACCCTAGCTGCTCATGCTGCAACTGGCCGTAAAAGACATCCACCTTCCGAACAGAAACATTGTGGACTTGTTCCAACAATTAAAACTCTAAAATAAAAAACTGCAGCATAATCAAAGGCGTCTGACTTACTTTGGCTAGCATATACGTGTAACACATTATTTTGAGTGTTTAGGTACTACTTTTCGGTAAAACCAGTCATTTCACTTAACTCAGTGATGTCATCAAAAAGTGCTTTTATTTGTAATGGCAATGCTCTCAAAACAAACACTCTACCCTCAGCCCACGTTCTTGTCTGCAGCTCACCTTTCTTCTTTTGAGCTGGTCCCCCAACATAGGTCTTTCAGGTACCTGTACCAGTCAAATTCCTGGTATTTTTGCACAAGTAAGGAACAGTAACATATTTTTGTTGCCATTTTAGAAAGTGTAGCTAGTGCAAACACACACAGCTTAGCCAATGCACCTCAATCCTCACCTGCAGCATCGTTTGCCAGTCCAGTACTGGAATCTGCAAATTATTCCTCATTGAACCATAATAATGTACAGCTAGACCCCCTGCTGCGCCACTATTGCCCCTATATATGGTTTTACTGCTGAAATTAAAATGGTGGCAAGGAACAAGGGACAATAGGGCTTGCCAAGATGGAAAATCTTTAGCATAAGCACATAACAAGCGGGACGGGGACTTGAGTGAACCAAATGTACAGATGGGACCATGCATTTTAATATGATCCTCGGCTAGAGCTTACAAAATGAGCAGCCAACCAAGGTCCATTTCCTGATCCCAGAGAGATGTGTAAGGTGCATTAAGGTCAGAAATATGAAGTCAATCACAGGTTTGACTTGAGTTCAGAGGCAGCTAGGCCCGGGAGGGCTCTACACATCGGTGGGTGAATAGTGACAAGTTTAATGACTGGATGAAAACCAATAGTAAATAGTGGAAAGCCCTTAGCAGAGCAGGGCAGTGAACAAAATATTCTACTTGGATGTGATGTGACTATCTGAATCAAACTTACAGAACCAACTAAGAGTGGAAAGTGCTATGTTGACCTTAAGTCAATCCATACCTCAAAGAGAGGGCCACAGTCTTAGGATGCCTACCCACCTCTCTAAGCAGCACTATGGGCCCAAACAGCCTGGTCTCTAACGTAAATGGAAACATGCATTCACAGTTCACCATCATAACTATAAGTGACTCCTAATATCACTATATACAACACAAATAAAACTCACAACTCCAGCTCGTCCTCTGCGCCAGTATACTCCTTGAAGACTATCAGAGGACCCGAATAGCCCTTTACAATTTGCCCACTGGTGATTCGACACTAGCCTCATGCTAGGCAATGGGGACAACTCTACATACAGGGGTCCTCTAATTGAAAACCTTTCCAGTTTTCCCCCAGACCATACTCACAGAGCACATATCAGATCTACCTCTCCAGGCTGACATCCATTCATCATAGGTGCTAAAGTTAAGACATCTGCTTTCATTAAGGCCATGAGAGCTTGGGAGGGAGCTCACAGGGTATCTCCATGCCTGAGGAAGGAATTAGTGTAGTAGGGATAAAAAGGAGTAGGAGAATAATGACAGCCTGTTGAGAGGGCCAGGCTGGGCTTGGATCCCAGAGAAAATGGTAGCAGCAGATCTTACAGTGCTGACGGAGGTGCCCCTGGTGTAAGGACGCCCAAAGGGGATGAGATGGCAAGTGGCTGGCCTCATATGAGCTCTCAAGATGAGGAAGATGGAGATGCAACACTGGGGAACACATCTGTGGGAGGTAGTACCTTAGGTTAGTAGAGATAGGCTACTCACGCAAGAAGAGGAGGTAGCTGAATCCTACACCCACATGAAGCTAGCCCAGGGTGAGCTTTTTGGACTAACTCCTGAAGGGTATAGGCTGGAACTTAGATCTCCTCAGAAATGTTGCGCCCAAACATGGGTAGACTTCATTGACACCTCAGTTAAGGCACTAGATGGGTTGATTAAAGGCAACAAGGTGTATACATTTGAAGGGCTATACAATCTGTTGTTTAAGGAGCATATTTTAACACATTGTCATTCATCGAAGCTGCAGCAGCATCTTGTGGACTCTAAGATGCCTAGCCTCAGGAAACCAGGCAGGATAGCTGAAGAGTGGGTGAGAACCAGTGCCCCTAAAAAGATCCTGGGTAGTGACAAGAAGAAAAGTGGTCAGGCTCCCTCTCAAGGGAGAGAGGGAGGAAAGTATAAAAAGAAAGATCACCCAAAGAGCACCCAAAATAGTCCGTGGAAGGTGGGGGGTAGTCCGTAGACACATCCCATTCACAGGGGAAGGGCTATCAGGGAAAGACATTTAACTCCTCAAAGACAGGGGTGTGCTTTTACAGTAATCAGCCAGGGCACAAAAGAGAGCATGCAATGTGCACCAAAATGGCACCCACTAGTGACCAGTTCAAAGGGCTGGCGAGTGTGGGGATTGGTTGGGAAGTTGCCCCTAGATATCCCAAAGGGTACACAGAGGCCATCTTAATGTCTCGGGGGGAGGGGCAGAACATTAAACCTTTGGCCTGCTGGCATTCCAGCATAGGCAGTGGCCAAAAATCAGCAGAGTATGGGTGAAGGCTCAGAGGGATACAGGTGCCATTATAGCCATAGTAATGGCTAATGGGGTTTTCTTAAACCAGATCCTACCTGAAGAGGTGCTCGAGATTGTAGAGCCGCAAATTCCTACCCTATGGCTGTGAATGACTTTGAATAGGAAGGGATTACTGGCCCAAAGAAGGTAGTTGTGTCCCCTGCTATCCCAGTGGAGTGTTTGCTGGGCAATGACTTAGGGGTGGTCCCTCAATAGTACACGGAGTTCCGCCTTAACTTGGACCAAGATATCTCCTTGGCTGGGAACTTGGGACAGGTAAGGCTGATCAACCACTTCCTCTGGCCCCAGATATCTAAGGAGGACAAGGAGTAGTGTCAATCCTATGTGACCTGCCAAGCCAGTTGCAAGGCAGGAGGCAACCCAAAGGCACCCGTTGTATCACTATCAGTGGTGGGAACACGCTTTGAGAGGGTTGTGATAGACATTGTTGGTCACCTAGACCCATTCACAGCTTGAGGGGACAGGTTCATCCTAGTGAATGTGGACCATGCCACTCAGTATCCTGAGGTCATCCCCCTTAGGATAGTCACTGGCCCTGCAGTGGCTAGAGCCCTCCTTGGAATCTTCACCAGGGTTGGGTCACCTAAGGACATTAGTTCAGATATGAGCACAAATTTCATTTCCACCTTTTTGAAATCCATGTGAGAAGAATGTAATGTGAGATACAAGTTCACCACCCCACATCATCCCCAAAGCAATGGTGTAGTTGGGAGATTCAACAAAATCACAAAAGGTATGATAGTGGGTTTGCAGAAAAACATTAAGGTGGTCCATCCATAAATAAACTGATACAGAATCATATATTGGTTCTTTGAAATTGTAATTTTATTTGTAGTGAAAATGTCCATGTTTTCCAGTCTGGGTTATTCCAGATAATACGTGCTATTTTGAAATCCCATATATGGCTCAACAACCTGGGGCTTTCTCAAGGCTGCAAGGAAATAAGTATCATAGTTTGAGGTGAGTAATTGTGGTTTATCAATAAGCAAGTATGTCCATCACCATGTGTGAAGTGAAAAATTAAAAGAGACACTGTGACTTGCTGAAGTAGGACATTGTTTCTTGTCATTTAAGGCTGCATGCAAGTGCCCAGGTTTATTCATTCACCATTCCCAAGATTAAGGTGTTTATATATAATCATACAAAGTCAGAATATGTGATTAGGCTTGAGAAGTGGCAGTACATCACCAAAGACCCCTCCAACAGAGCGGCTCACAAAGCAGCCCTTAACAGCTGCCACCTGCGCATCAGGAAAGCCAAGAGAGTAGCCATCAGTGCTCACATCAACACCGCTGCGAACCACACAAAGGAACTCTTTAAAATAGTCAAGGAATTATCCAACCCGACACCCACACAGAACACAATCCACCCATCCCAACAACTCTGCAACACCCTCCTGAACCATTTCCACAGCACGATTGCCACCATCTACAACAACTTCGACCCCCAACCCAAGACTCTCAGCCTTGACAACCTCAACGCACTGGGCAACACCAACCAAATGATCACCATCAGGCTCCCACTCAGATCACAACAGACATTAAGTCATCCACCCACTCTGGGGCACCCACCGACTGCTGCCTTCGCCCCTCCCCTTTAACCTCGTATTCAACCCAATCAGCACAGAACTCACCAGAATCCTCAACACCTCCATCACCACAGCATCCTTCCCAGACAGTTAAAAAAACAGAGAGGTCAGATCCCTCCCAAAGAAGCCCTCTGCCAATCCCAGTGACCTAAAAAATTACCACCCGATCTCCCTGCTCCCCTACCCAGCCAAAGTTCTCGAGAAAGCCATCAACCAACAGCTCACCGAATACCTGGAACACAACCACCTACTCAACGCCTCACAATGTCAATCAGGATTCCGGGCCAACCACAGCACGCAGACCACGCTTATTGCTGCTACAGACAACATCAGAACTCTAATTAACCACAGAGAAAATGTGGCCCTGATCCTCCTCGACCTCTCTGTCGTGTTTGACACCATCTCCCACAACATCCTCATTGACAGACTCCATAACATCAGCATACAGCAAAACACCGTCAAGTGGATCACCTCTTTACTGACAGGATGCAAACAGAGCATCCGATTGCCGCCTTTCACCTCCTCACCCAAGGACATCATCTATGGCATACCACAAAGATCATCCCTCAGCCCCATCCTATTCAACATCTATATTACCCCCTCCGTAGACATCGTCAGATCCCATGGACTCAACATAATCTCCTACACAGACGACATGTAACAAATCCTCTCACTCACCGATGACCTCGCCAATGCAAAAACCAACTTGTGCAACGCTATGACCAAGTGTAGCCAAATGGATGAGAAACAAATGTCTCAAACTCAACTTCGAAAAAAAAAAACTGATCTTCGGGAAGAACACCTCCATATGGGACCACAGCTGGTGCCCAGTAGAACTTTCACTTCCTCACCGACAGACCATGGATGAAACCTGGGCATCATTCCCGACAGCCAGCTGACCATGAACCAACAAGTCAACGCAGACGCCACCTCCTGCTTTCACGCCCTTCGCATGCTCTGCAGAATCTATTGATGGATCACAATCAACACCAGGAAGACCGTCACACAGGCCCTTGTCACCAGCCACCTTGATTATAGCACCGCCTCTATGCCGGAATCTCCACCCAACTTCTCAGAAGACTCCACACCATACAGAAAACTGAAGCCAGACTGATCCTGGGCCTTCCCAAATGGACCCACATCACCACCCACTGCAGAAACCTCCACTGGCTCCCCATCCAGAAGACATGCCATTTCAAGATCACACATGCATAAAAAGGGCTACCTGATCAAGGATGGTCCTACATCAACCATCAACTAAACTTTAACCTATCCTCAAGACACCTGCGCTCTGTCTTACTCACCCTCGCACACACACCCCGCAGCCGTAGCAACGGTGGCCGCCCCTGCTCCTACATCGCTGCCAGGTCTTGGAACAACCTGCCTCTTAACCTCCGAACAGCATCCTCCCTGGCAGACTTCAGAAAGAAAGTCAAGACCTGGCTTTTTGACAGAGACATGGCACCCTCAGCGCCCCTTCTCCTACATTGCTGCCAAGTCTTGAAACAACCTGCCCCTTCACCTCTGAATAGTATCTTCCCTGGCAGACTTCAAAAAGAAAGTCAAGACCTTGCTTTTTGACAGAGACATGGCACCCTCAGTGCCCAGATACTCTTAGGGGTGACAGTGCTGCACTATACAAATGCTGATTGATTGGTTAGGTTAGTTTAGGTGATCGTTGGTACTGGCATGCAACTATGTGCTTAAGTTGGTGATTCAAGCAAAATATATGAATATCTATATGCTGGATGCTAAAGGTATGTAAGGAAGGGAAAGTTTAGAAGAAAAAGGAAAATAAAAACCCTTACACCTATTTTGGCATCAGTATCATGCAGATGAAAGGAAGAGATTAGAGAGGTAGTAAGTTATGATACCTTTGTTCTCAGAAATGACAGCAATTATTATCCCATAGATAGTTTATGTAGCTTCTATTAATTCATAGTTTTGGTCAGTACAATTGAA
The DNA here is from genome assembly GCF_031143425.1 of Pleurodeles waltl. Classification (NCBI taxonomy): domain Eukaryota; kingdom Metazoa; phylum Chordata; class Amphibia; order Caudata; family Salamandridae; genus Pleurodeles; species Pleurodeles waltl. The sequence continues at coordinate 425,520,477 of NC_090445.1, read as the reverse complement.
AACATTCAGTCAATAATCATATAATTTCCTTGTTGAAGTCATTTAGACAAAGGTAAATAAACATCAGAGAGTTCATCTAGTACATATAATTGGGGAGACAATGGTGAAAAGTTGGACCTTCATAAAGTGAGCGTAATTAACATCAGTGCATGTTATTCACCCAGCGCATGCCATCTTCTAACCAACACTGAACAAGATGTTCTAACATAATATTGTGATCGTATTTTTATATATCAAGACACAGATATATACTTAATAGTGACTCTTAATGTACCAAGATCGTAAATGTTTTTATCTGATGTATACAGCATAGTTAAGGAGGCTATGTCCTCTATCAAGGCATTAGCTTAAGATTTATAAGTTCACTAATCTCTCAGTCATCGTTGAACTGCTTAGCCATTGATGCAATGTCCTCAAGATGCGCAGTCACCCCTTTGCAATGAAGGCAATGCATCGTTACCAGGGCGTGTAGCCGGCAATGCACAACAATGGTGATGCATGGATTCTGCTGGTTTAGCACAAGGAACCCACTTCCAAGGGCCCAGGAATGGATTGGCGCCACTTGGCAGGGAAGAGTCACCGATGGCAAGAGCCCAGTTGCTGGTGTAAAGTTGCTGGAAGTCTTTGATGTCCCTGATACTGCAGAACAGAAGGCATGTAGACAAGCCCTTGGAGTCACTTTGGGCTCAAGCAGTGTAGGTCCAGGCAGTCAGAGAGGGCAGCAGGCAATCAGCACAGCTGAAAAGCAGTTTTTCCAGAGGAGCAGTTCAGCAGAGTAGCAGTCCTTGTAGCAGCACAGACAGTCCCTCTTCCTTGCAGAGCATCCACAGGTCCAGAAGTGGTAGGGCCAGAGGTCAAGTACTTACTCCCAGTTGTGCCTGTGAAGCAAGAGTGGCTTTAAAGAAGTATTTTTAAAGGGCACAGAGGGCCTTTCTTTTTGCCCTGGCTTCAGACTCAGTTCAGGGGGGTTAAGCATTTCTTTGTGTGGGAGCAAGACAATCCTTATTCAGGTGTGTCTGCCCCTCCCTCCCATCCTTCCCATGATGACCCATCAATAGGCAGATGGCCACTTAATCACCCCTACCCACACTTTGTTTGAGGGTGTCTAGAAGGAATGCTGGAAACTAAGTGTCACCCCACCCCAAAAAAAAATTGGAGACATGCTGAAGGCACACAGGGCTAAGAGCACGAAAATGCCAACCTTTTAAAAGCTGCATTTTAAAAATTCTAATAATAAGTCCAACTTTACCAGTAAGAGGATGTGTCATAACAATCCCATAGGTACTAAACATCATATGCCTACTCCTTCTCAATTAGGAGTTACAGCTTATTAATGTAATAAGGAATCCCCAATGTTAACATATGATAGGGGTAGGCCTCGCAGTGTTGAAAAATGAGTTTGGGAGTTTTTCACCAACAAGAAATGTGAAACTTAAAAGTACATTGTCTTCCTTTTAGTTACATGGCATCCTGCCCTATGGACTAACAAGGGCCTACCTTAGGGCGCACTTATATGTAATAAAAGGGGGGTTTAAGGCTTGCCAAGGGATTTAAATGCTGAGTCGACATGCCAACCAAACTGCACACACAGGCTCTGCAGTGGCACGCCTGAAGCATGCTTAAATGGCTACATAAGTGGGTGGCACAATCAGTGCTGCAGGCCCACTAGCAGCATTTCATTTTCATGCTCCGGCCATGTAATGTGCACTCCTATAAGTAAATTAAATATGCCAATTGTGGATATACCAATGTTACCATGTTTTTAAGGAGAGAGCACACACACTTTAGCACTGGTCAGCAGTGCTAAAGTGTCCAGAGTCCTAAGGCCAACAAAGAGAATCAACAAAAATCTGAGGCAAGCAGGCAAAATGGTTGGGGGAAGCCCACCCTAAGACTGACAGTTGTAACAGGTGTCAAAAGGCAAGCACTAAGATCAGCACCTGTCTTGAAGGCCCCTGGCTTCAGTAAAGAGTCTATTGTCCAGATAGATGCCTCTGAAAATGGGATAGATGCAATGTCCTCACCAGTGAATGATTTGTGTCAGGATCAGCCAATTGCCTTCATCAGCTGGCGACTCCTTCCTAGGGAGTACGGTTGGAGTGCCATTTAGAGGGAAGCCTTAGCTGTGGTTTGGTCCCTGAAGAAGCTAGGACCCTACCTGTTTGGTACTCACTTCAAAGTTCAAACTGACCAGATAATCTTCAAATGGCTAATGCAGATGAGGAGAGAAACCCAAGTTGTTAAGGTGGTCCATTTCCCTACAGAGGATGAACTCCACAGTTGAACACAGACCTGGGACTGACCATGCCAATGCAGATGGGTTCTTCCAAGTTCTTCCACTTTAACCAGGAAAAAGCTAGTTACTGATCACCTTCCATCTGGCAGGGGGCCATGGAAGAAAATGCCTCTTTTTTATGGACCCCCTCAAGTTTGTTGACTGACGCTGCTGTTTTTTTTTTTTACTTTGAGAGTGCACTGAGGGCTGCTAACCAGATTTCAGTGCCAGTACCCAGACCATAAAGCGTGTGTCAAATTGGTTGTACTCAAGTACCTAATAAATGGTATCCTACTAGCCAGGGCTTTTAAGTTAGAGGGGTACGCCAGGGCTTGCAGCACTGATTGTTCCACCCTAGAGGTTCCCCAAGTAAAACAAGTCTCCAAGTCCACAACTGCAGACTGGTAGATCGGTTGTGCACTGCTAGACTGACTATCATTAAAAGCAATGGCAAAGCCATCACTTCCCCTGGACATGTGTATAAGTCACCCCTCTGGCAAGCCTACCGTGTCCTATAGAATGGGTGCAACATATGACATAGGCAGGACAGGACATGTACTTTACATGCCCTGACAGTATAACATGTGAAACAACCATTTTTACAGTGGAAAGACTCGGTCACCCAATTGGCGAGTACAGGGTTATGAGCTGACCCCTCAGCTGTGCTAACTCCTTATTGGTGTGACTGAAGAGTGATCTCAAGGTATCAAGCCCGACCCAAGTTGAAATTAATGAACTTTTTGCAGTGTGCAGCTTTAGCAAAGCTGCTCTTTGTTGCCTTTAAATCTGCAGTGCCTTCCCTGGCACACATTGAGCCTGCTCCACAAGTCAGCTCTCTGTTCTTCCAGGAGCACGTCTCTCCAGGAGGGGAATGAGGCATTGCAGGCCAGGGAGGTGTTCCTTCCAGCAGGATGCCACTTGGGTGTTAGTCCCAAAAGGCAGGCTTCAAAGGAGATGCTGCCTTTAAAGGGCAGCTGTGTGGCACCAGGAAGAGAGCTTCCCCCGTTATTGAGGAAGACATGCAGGCACAGGAGGCAGAGGGGAAACCAGTTGCCAAAACGATTTCCCCGTGGGGCATGTAGCCCTGAGGTAGCCATACCTGAGTGGTAGGCTAGTGAGGTCTGTACATCAGAAGAGGGATATTTCCTTCTTGGGAGTGGGCAGAATGATCCATCCTGAGATAACCAGATGCCACACTCCACAGGAAGCGGTCACCAGCTGGGAGGGAACCTGGTAGCCCATTGGCTAGCAACCACATCCTGCCCTGAGGGCACTTCCAAGCACAAAGCAGCACCTCTTGCACCCAGACCTCTGATCTCGATCAACTCAGGGGACCAGCAAAGGGAGCCTGCACCAATGAGAACTGCCCCTGCTGTACCTGGTGGCTAGGTAAGAGAGGCACTGTGCTTGCTGTGTCCTGCTCAAGAAGAAGCTGTCTCCAGAGACCAGTCAAGTCAAGAGAACTCAAAAGGCCAGCTAACTTGCCTCCTGTTTGCTGAACAGGGATACAAAAACTGAAGAATCCTACTGGTAACCAAAGTCCTCAGACCACTACCAACCTGCTGTGCAACACCGAGGACCAAGACCCAATGTACAGAGTTTCACCCAAGTTCACTGAGCAAAGGAGTGCTGCCAAAGGGTTACTGGGACCCCCAGAAGTAAACTTATTGACCCAGGAATTAATGGCCTGTGAACAGGCAATTGGTAGTCTACTGGCAACTGGACTTTGGCCAGTCTAGAGAGGACTTCGTAGGACATTGACCCTGCAACCAGGACTCACTCAATATCTTTGTGGAGCAAGGAATCTCTATAGTAAGACCCCTGCTGACCACCTTGCATCCACAGCATCTTTGGAGGATCATCAGCATCCTTCATCTCTTGCCTCTGGACTACTCCATAGGAATCAATTGCAATGCTGATAATGCCCCTGAACTACTGAAAGACTGCTTTTTCTGTAAAGGAATCTGTTCTTGCGGACATTGATGGTCCTCCTGACTAGCTCCCCAGTGTGTCTAACCGACTGCATTGACACCAAAGCTTTCTTTGAAAAAGTTTCTAAGTATCCAATTTGTTGACTTTGCCAAGGCTTGTTAGGGGTTGAGTGAAATCATATTAATTAATTATTGTTTGTAAAATCTATATCTCCAGAACCCTCTGGTGGATCTTTTTCATTCTAGTGTCTAAAGGTTTTAAAAAACACAGTCTATTTTTATAAATCAGTGTCATGTTTCTTGAGTGTCATGTCAAGTTGTTCTTTAATTGTTTTTGCCTGTTTAAATGCTTAACAATTGTTCCTCTGTGGAAGCCTTGCTGCCCAGTGCCGCAGCTAGTCAGGGTTGAGCTTGTTGTGTAGCCATTTTAGTTATAGCTCCATGCACGTTAGTTTAATACACTAGGCCGCTGTGCACCTTGACCTAGATATATTTTATTAAGCTTCGCATTGTTATTTTTACAATAACCAGTTTTACGGTCTTGTTTTAATTTTTCTATCTAACTGTTTTGCTTAATCCAGCATTGTGTTCTCAAACAACACTTTCTTGATCACTCTGTGCTTCAGTCAAGGCTACAGTCTGGTACATTGCAGGTAAACAACGTAGAAGTTTAGTCTCCAACATTCGTAGAAAATACAATTCCTTATGTAGGGACATTTTCTTAGAACATCTGCTGTGATAATTATAAAAACACTTTTGAGACCCATTGCACATCAAGAGGGAGATTCCAGCCAGGGAACCACAACTGTATGCTGAATGCTTCACTGCAGATGATGACACAGATTACAGGTCTTTGCTCAGGTATGAGGTTTGATGTCCTCCCAAGGGAACCTGAAAGGCAGGATTAGAGCTTAACATGCCGTGCTCAAATTATGATTTAGATAGGAAATAGTCCATCGATTCTAGTGGCAATATGATAGTATTATTCTTATGCTTCACTCTCATCGTCACCATTTTAATATTGTTGTGTCGTTCTGGTTATTGCAGCTCACGCTTTGCTATCTAAAATGTAGTCGTTTTATTAAACCAATCTTTAAAACTCATACTGCTCTTACTGTCATTTATATATGAGACCAAATTGTGAATGAGAGAACTGGATGCGACCTGAGTGACCACGACTTCCCTGAGAAGTACGCCATGTCATGCGCTCGGCTACCCAATCATCCCTACCTTTCAGGAGAGATGAGGCACTGCTAGTTAGCCGGAGCAAAGCCCAGATTTGGAGCAACAGGTGTCACCCACCGTGGGTCAGACTCAGTCTCCCACACTGTGGACGATATCGCTGCTCAAAATCTAATAGTCTCATTAGAATAATGAGAGTCTACGCGACATGGCGCCGCCAACGTTTGGTCAGGCTCTAATTTTCGGGTCCTCCTGAGTATCTCTGTCTCATTATATATAATGACACCTCAATGCCATATGCGGAGACGTCCGTGGTAATGAGGATTTCCACCACAGCTGTGTAGGTAATCCTATTACAACTGGCGGTTGTTCAACCTTGAACTTTTAAAGGAAACCCCATTTTGGCATGCCTTCTCTGAACTCATAGGGGGTTATTACAACTTTGGAGGAGGTGTTAATCCGTCCCAAAAGTGACGGTAAAGTGACAGATATACCACCAGCCGTATTACGAGTTCCATAGGATATAATGGACTCGTAATACGGCTGGTGGTATATCCGTCACTTTACCGTCACTTTTGGGACGGATTAACACCTCCTCCAAAGTTGTAATAACCCCCATAGTGTTACTATCATGGCGAATCCCCAAAATGTACAAATAGCTGTTAACATGAGAGAACCTCTCACAGCACACTTATTAGCAAATGGCCTGACGGCCCAGGGAGGTCCAGTCACGTGTGCGGTGGACACCCGTGCAGCTTATTGAACAGAACTTTTTTACTCTCGGGTCACAGTTCCAGCAGTTGATGGGAACACAAATACATTTCACCAATATACACCTGCGAATGCGCTTGGACAATACAGAGCGTACGCATATTTAGAGATACCTCTCTATCTTATCAAGAACATAATAATTGGCTTGATGGCACCCTACCCCATACAATATTACCAGTAAGGTTAGGTCCACTAAGTAATGACGGTCCTACCTGGCCTTTATTGGCCACCTATACACCACAACCTGCGGTTCGGAATTTAGCAGTAGCTGAGGTTCATTGCTTATACATTGAGTTAATAGCAATATACAGACGATTAGTACAATTCGTGATGCAAACATTAAATACAAACCCAGGATTAGCTGCTGCAGCACACCCACATGCAGTAACGCCAGGTATAAATCCTGCGACTGTCCATTCGATTATGGGTAAAGTACCCGCCAAACGAGAAGAAACTCAGTTTTGGTTAGCACAAAAAATGTATACGCTGGAAGCAGTATTTCCCCATACTGGACCTCAGGATAAACATAGAATATTAACGATGTGCTTGCCCTTTGGGATGGTCCCTCCAGTAGAAAACTGTAATACTTGGGGTACGGTATTTGCCGCGCTCTACACAACTGCACACGGTACACTGACACTTGCCAATTTACTGGAAGTGCTGAAACAAATTGAAGATGAATATGGGGCTGCCCTAGATTTGGGGAAGCAACTGATGGGCAACTTTGCCACAGTATCCTCAATCATTTTAAGTAACCTTAAAGGGGAAGCACTCGCACTTGCAGTGTGCATGCGGCTCCGTGACATTCCGCAACAAGACCAAGAACGAGAGCTGCCTAAAATAATAGCGGAAACATATTCAAGTATTGGTCGAGATAGCCTAGGGGCCAGACCACAAAAACCTAAATTCCAGGGTAAATCAAATAAAGATAACTCCAAACAGCAACCTGAGGGTAATAAGAAACGCTGGGATAAAAAGCAACAGACGCCTAAAAAAGAAAGGGGAGAATCTCCATGTACGGAGACCCCACAGAATAGGTATAATCTCAGAAATAGAGATAATATCAAAATGCCTGATAGATATCAATATACTGATACACGCCAATCTCGTTCCTTTAAGGACTCATCAGAAGGAGGAGCCAAGATGGCGACCGGGATGAACGGCTAGAGAGTGCGCTCCATCCCGGACTCGCTGCAAGATATCCTGTAGGACGCCCCCGGGGCAGATTTAGCGATCGGGGTGCGGGAACGACTCGCAGTTCTCCGGTGTGCCACGCTGGATCCCTGTGCCACTGGAAGGGGAGATCGCGCTCGGGAGTTCGAGCGTCGGCACAGTGGGCGACGGCCATTACGAGACCACAAAGACACGCAATGCGCCGGGAGCGCCCAGGCCCGAGAGCTCGCTACTCATGGCAGAGCCGGCATCTCAGGGCCTCCTGCGCGGAGCCCAACCCCAGGACACCTCCATCGGGGATCGGGCGAGGCTGCCTGCCCGGAGCCCCGGGCCGCCGAACTCGGCGAATAAAAGGGGAAACTAGGAGCAGCGTACACGCTGCGTCATTGAATAGTTTCAAGGCCCCCCTGCAGACCGGAGGGAACAGCGCCGGGGCAGGAGAGATTGCCTCGCCGGAAACTTCGGCTCGTGAACCAGCAAGGAATGATGGGGCCTGGTCCCCTCGCTGCCCACAGTACAAACTAACTCCAAAAGAAACGGCGGTAAGAGGGGTCTTGGAAGGGTTGCTGCGCCCCGAGAAAGTAACAAATAGCGCGGCCCGGCCTGCGCCCCCTCTCCTCTTCTACTGCCCCCCTCTCTCCTCCTCCTTGCTTTTCGACCTCGCTCATGCGAGACAGCACAAAGAACCCTCACCAGTATTGGCATTTCACCCCCCCCCCCGGGAAGCACAAAACTTGGGTGTATAAAAGGGGCAGAGGTGAAATTGGCAGATATAAGGAGCAGTAAAGGCTGCCCCAGACCGCACTGGACAGCCCGCCCCCCTAAGCGCATAGAGGGCTTTGCAACCTGGCAGTACAGGCGCCCACCCTTGAAGTTTACTCATACTGGCACACTGTTTTCCGGGCAACTACCCCCCAGCTGGATATTAGGTGCCCATCAGGCCCACTATTGCCACCCTGTGCCGTAATAAGACTGGACTACAATTTGGCCGGGGAACCCCCCCACACCACCCCGTGGGCAGATGTGTGCAAGTCCTAGAAAGCCAAGAATACACACAAGGCTAGGTTAAAGCTCATCCCTCCATACGAAGGATCTGCGAAAACACGGACAGGAGCATTGAATAAGTGCAAAGAGACAAAAGAGCGGCCAGCTGTTAAACAACCTCCAGAAAAACCCCGATACATCCCAATAGACCTCCTTCGGACGCACACAATGGCTGGTAGGCTTAAGTCAACTAAGAACCAAGACCGTGCAGGGCACGCAGCAGCGTCCGATGACCAACAAACAACCCCGACCCTACAATCTCTGGAGAGCACACTCACGACCCAATCTGCGCAACTAGAGAAGGTACTACAGGCGATCATGGACACTAAAATGTCCTTGGAAAATAGAATAGATGCGGTTTCGCAAGACCTGAACCTACTCAGGGTGGACCATTGCAAACTGTCAGAAAGAGTCAAGACGGCAGAGGAAGGGTTGGCCGAACTGTCCCCCACGGCTCAGGACAACCAGAAACAGATTCAACGCTTGGACGCGGAGCTGAAGACACTATGGAGTAGGGCAGAAGAGGCTGAAAGCAGATCGCGCCGAAACAACATCCGATTCCTGGGGTTCCCCGAAAGCACACAGCAACAAAGTAAGGAAATAACTTTGGAACAATGGCTAATCAAAGAGGTGCTATGCGGGGCTCCATCTAAGTACTTCTCAGCCGAAAGGGTACACAGAATCCCGGAGAGGCCCCCGCAATCGGGGCAACCCCCCAGGCCACTGATCGCCAGATTCGTACATTTCCGGGACCGTGATGCAATCCTGCAACAGTTTCGTAACAAAGGTCCATATAAATTTGAGGATTCAACCATCAATGCTTATCCAGACTTCACTCAAGAGGTGCAAAGAAAACGTAACTCTTATGTAAAGGTTAAACAAAGATTGCGTGAACATGGTATTAAATACGCCCTACTGTTTCCAGCCAAACTGAGAGTGATATCAGAAGACCGCACGCACATATTCACCTCCCCTGAAGATGTTTGGACATGGTTACACGCTAAAGGATTAGCGCACACGTGCGACGAAGAGGGAGGGGGAGAAGAGTCGTCATTCTCGACGTCAAGGAAGCGATCTAAGAGGCGCACCAAGGTTCAACCATCTGCTCAACAAGCAGCGGAGGAAAGAGCAAAAGTTCTGAAGGAAACGCCCCTGCTGACACAAAATAATTTTGACCTGATAAGGGTGACCCCTGAGATTAATTTAGACTCGGACACGGCCAGCTCTGTCTCTACTATTACCGGGGATCCGTCGGGACCAAGGCTCACCCCCAGAACAGCGGACGACCTTTGATTTTGACTTACAGCATTTAAATCGCTTCAGAACTCGGAGGATATATGCTGGCCGATGCAGTGGATCCCGTGACGTTGTGGGATCCCGAATCAAGAACATCCACTTAAACAAAGTGTATCTTTTGAACAGACCCGGGGATGCCCCGGCAGGGCCACACCGGGGTGGGGGGGGGAAATCGGCCTGGGCTGAGGGGGGGTGGCGGGGGGACCACACGCCTCGGGATGCACACAAACAATTGCAGACATAGTCTGCGGTCTGTTGCGTGCCCTACAAATGAGCCGCATCAGTCCGTCATGTTATTACCACCACGGATATCCAGAAGGATACAGGTTTTTCTACATATATACGAGTTTAGTTTTACATTAGTTGTTAGGAGAGTAGGGGATTCAATTGGGTGGGAGGGTAGATTTATGTCAGTTAACTTGCACACCTTAGTCACATTTCAAATATATGAAACTACTGCGAATGTGACAGCCAGCGCTACCATAGGAGCAGCAAGAGGAAGGCTCGCAGATCAAGGCGGTGGCAAAAGGTCAGGTTCACCTCATAACCCCTCATGGCACCACAACTTAAACGCAACAGTAACAAATATGATATAAAAACATGGAACGTGAGGGGAATGGGCACACTGAGTAAGAGATCTCGAATTTATGCACGCCTTAAGCGACTGGGAACACACATCGCTATCCTTCAAGAGACACACTTAATGGAACCAGATTTGCGGGAGTTACGCGCGAAATGGGGAGGACAACTGGTAGGCACGCCATATTCAGCATTCGCAAGGGGAGTTTTGATTTGGATTGCAGGAGGGGTCCCATTTCACCAATCGGCATATAAAATAGACCCAGGGGGTAGATTCGTAGTTATGGAAGGCCAGCTAGACGGCAAACAACTTTCAGTGGTGGGCATATATGCCCCAAACGGCGGCCCCGCAGGATTTCTGGGCACACTCACACCGTCATTGTTAGCAAACCCATCAGCCCCGGCTATTTGGGGGGGGGACTTTAATAGTATGCCGGACTCAGATCTGGATAGATCTAGTCCGCAAGGGGACCCGAAGATGAAGAGGAGCAATATAACTCCATTGCAACAATGGGCGGGTGACATGAGACTACACGATATTTGGCGCATAAGACACCCCCATCAGAGGGAATATTCATTTTATTCTCCCCCGCATAAAACATATACCAGAATAGATATAATATGGGGCACACAGGACATATCCGATATGATAAACGGCTCAGAATACCTAGCGAAGACTCTGTCAGACTACTCACCGCTGAGAGTAACACTAAACTGGGGCAGGAGCCAACAGGGGATCTCCACTTGGCGCCTACAAGTAGAAGCGCTTCAAGACCCGGCATTTGTGGACACATTGAGCACCACAATACGCCAGTACTGGGAAACAAATGACCTCACAGCAAATTCATGGGCGGTGGAGTGGGACGCCCACAAAGCGGTGGTGAGAGGCCAGTGTCTCTCTGTGAGCTGGGGAGTGCGGCGCACTCTGAATGTCGAAATCGCTAAACTAGAAAAGGAACTAAGAATAGTGGAAATAGCAGTAGCAAGGGGGGAAACCCCATACACAGGACTAACAACAGCCCGCACAAAATATAACAAAGCAGATAGCAGACTTCGGTGCCATGATTACAACTATCATTTAACGCGTTTGCAATCGGAGGGTGACAGATCAGGGAAAATGCTGGCATGGCTATTGCGGGAAGACAGACAACATTCTCCCATCGGTGCTATCAGGATTGACAAGCACACTACGGCTACCACACAAGTAGAGATAAACGGAACGTTCAAAGAATACTATGGAAATTTATATTCCAAACGCACCTCATGCACAGCTATACAACTGGAGTCTTTCTTGGGAGGCTCCCTCTTACCACAATTATCCCAGACGGACATGGATACACTGGAAGCTCCTCTTACAAAAGGGGAGATAGATTTAGTCATAGCGCAGATGCCCAGGAATAAATCGCCGGGCATAGATGGCCTCCCAATAGAATACTATTCTGCATATACGGCGCGCCTGAAACCCCAATTACTGAGAGTATTCGAGGAGGCGTGAGCTACAGAACTACTGCCCCTCTCCCAGAGGGAGGCCTTGATAGTGGTACTCCCCAAAACGGGGCGGGACCCTACGAATGTCAAATCTTACAGACCACTCTCGCTACTAAATTTAGATTGCAAAATATTGGGTAAAATACTGGCCAACAGACTCGCCCCCATCATACACAACTTAATACACAAAGATCAAAATGGATTCATCCCAAAGCGCAACACCTTCCTTAACATCCGCAGGCTCCTGAGCGTAATAGGAGACACTCCCCCAGATGCATATGATGAAATGGTGCTCTCACTGGATATAGAAAAGGCGTTTGAGACATTGGAGTGGGACTTCCTTCTGGCCACAATGAGACAGATGGGAATAGGCCCTAATTATGTGCGATAGGTCCGCACACTATACTCAAACCCAAGTGCTAGAGTGAAAACGGGGGGAGTGATATCTGATAGCTTCCCAATATCTAGGGGCATGAGGCAGGGCTGCCCCCTCTCCCCACTACAATTCGCTATAGCCATGGAGCCGTTAGCGGCTAAAATACGATCCATGGCAAGCGATTGGGGTATACTCAGGAATGGAACACACCACGTAATATCATTATATGCGGATGACGCCCTAATATACACCCGGAAGGGCGCAGGGACACTGCCTTCCATAATGTCACTTCTAGACGAGTTTGGATTGATATCTGGCCTAGCAGTAAACTGGAAAAAGTTGTGCGCGTTTCCACTGATTAGATGGCCCCCAGGGAAACAAGAAGAGGCCCCGAAAGGACGCCTAAAATGGTGCTTCGAAACATTTAAATACCTCGGGGTTCACATATATCACAGCACAAAGGACCTCAGAGACGGCAATCTGGGGAAAGCATTAGCCTCTATGAAGGGGTCTCTACGCTTTTGGAACAAACTACCGCTCTCTCCACCAGGCAGAGTGGCGATCGCGAACATGCTGATCCTGCCCAGGTTGTTATATTATTTTGCGGCTCTACCACTCATTCTCCCAAGGAGCTTTTTAAGTAAACTGAACACAATGCTATTACAGCTCATATGGGGTGGCGTGAGAGCGCGTGTGGCATTATCCACACTGCAGCGCCCAGTGGAATCGGGTGGAATGGGAGCCCCCAACTTTGAACTCTATTATGCTGCGGCACAGCTACAGTGGATACAGCTTTGGTTCCATAGCTCATCGACAGCCGAGTCTGAATGGCTGCAGACTCGGCTAAATGGAATCCAACTGTTGTCTTGGTTGTCCAACAAACATCCCAAAAGTGCATCCACCAACCCATTGCTGGCCATGGCACACGCTTGCTGGGGAGATATGTCCAGACGGGGCGCGGTTCACTCCCATATACCCTGTTAATTCCCCTGGACTGTCTCCCTGGACTTTACCTGATTGACCCGCACTCACTGCCGCTATGGTTGGAAGCAGGGATACAGTTAGTGGGAGACTGTTTCGAGGGCGGTAAACTAATGTCGTTTGAAGACATCCAGGCCCTCACTGCAGTGAACCCCGGCCAATTCTTAGCATATTATACAATATGCCATGCAATTAAAAAAATATGGGGAGCAGGCACCTTAGAACCAGAGACTTCTCCCATAATACATCATATTTTGCAAATCGATGCACAAACTAAAGCAATATCAAGCCTATACAAAACACTCAGCAAACTCCCAGAACCCTACCTGGAGAGGGCCAGGGAAAGATGGAACTCAGTCCTCCCTGATCCGATCCCTCTAGAATCGGACTGGTCAAAAGCACTGTCTTAGGCATGGGGTGTATCAAGGAACCCTAGATTCCGCTACACCCAGTTCAACTTTATACACCAAACGTACTTATCACCGGCCAGATTGAAGCGGATGTTTCCGGGCACGGGTCCGTCGTGCCCTAGATGCCTGGAGCCATCAGCTCACTTTTACCACATGGTCTGGGATTGTCCTCAGGTGCAAACAGAATGGAAAAAGGTGGTGAAGGAGACCTCAGAATGGACAGGGCTAGAGCTATCAGCGGACCCCAGGCCTTGTTTACTGGGAGTGAGGTCCGGAGTAAAAAAACACAGACACCTGTACAGATTTGTGGACTTGTCTTACGTGATGTATAAAAGGCTGATAGAAATGCACTGGAAAGCTACAAAGGCCCCTGACCAGAAGTCCTGGCACACCCTCACTCTTCGGTGGGCCCGCACGGAGCTTCAGGTGCTTAAAAAACTGGCACGGGAGGGCCAGCCACACACGGGCTGCGACATTTGGGAAACACTGGTAACTAAGCTTGAGACAAAGAACGATAATAAACCCCCATGAAGGGGGATGCAGAACACATAAGATGAATACATCAGGACCCCCACTAAAAATAAAAAAATAGGAGCCCTTCGGGACAAGAATGTAGTAAATGGGTGCAACTCCCCACACCTCCCTAGACTGCGAATAATTAGATCAAGGTAATACTGTTGGAACACAGGGGAAGATAATGGGCAAGACTTAGATATATCTCCCGCCTACCTAATCCGATCACAAACGGGACCGCACTTATTCATCCCCTGTGGCCCGACTAAATAGAAATCGGAGCCCCATAAGAATCACTAGCAGGGCCTCCCGGAGCCGCAACAAAAATATAATAGTATGAGCAAAACAGTAGGAAATAATTACTGAATGTAATGATTGCAATAAATGTTTCGATAGGTGTGTAAACGGGGGGTTTGTTTGTTTCTAAGTAACATTAACCAGATAATTATGATCCTGTATTATTGTGTGACAACTGTTTGTATCGTAAATCTGCTATATAAAATCAATAAAACAAATTTAAAAAATTTTTTTTTAAAAAGGACTCATCGGAAAAGAGAAATGAGAGAGGTGGGAGATCAGAGCGAAGAACAGAGTACGTGAAACCGAGACAGGAATCACAACGCTCTTCGGAGGTTTCTGTTAAAAAGGAAGAGAAACCAGCCCAACACAAACAACAATTTAAAAAGAAAAAGGTGGCAGCAGTCGCAGTTCGACATGCCATACAGGAAGAGGGTTCTCTTGAAGAACAAGAACTGGGCTCTAGCATTGCTAGACAGCGCGGCAGAGGTCACAATAGTTCGCCAAAATCTTCTAGAGCATCTGGAGGTGAAAGTAACTGATGACTTTATACAAGTAGAAACAGCGGACATGCGTGTCTCCAAGCCTGATAGGATGTACAAAGTAACGCTGCAATTAGAAGGAGACATTGAACGCACAATAAACGCAATCTTTTGGGATCACATAGTAAAAGTGTATGATGTCTTGTTGGCCGAACAAGATTGGCCGCCTGACTTTGTCCTTACCTGCCCATATGGAGAAGATGTCATTAAGCCTTCCTTCTCGCCCCTTGTTCCAGAGGAACTCGCTGAATCCTATTCCATTGAATGGGCTCTAGCACAAGCACCTGCATTATACAGAAATCACGTAGGGTGGGATAAAGACTCCCCCTACCATGTAATTCCCATTAAAAGTGAACCTAAGCCACAACCGCAGTATCCTATAAAACATGAAGCAAAAGCACCAGTGAGAGAAATACTCACGCAATTAGAGTCCTAGGGTGTAATTGAACCCTGTGTCTTGCCGATTAATAACCCTTTATTCCCTGTAGCTAAACCAGACCATTCATACAGAATAGTCTTAGACTACAGACATTTAAACAGTTATACATGCACCTATGCTATAAAAAATTCACATAGCACTGCACTAATGAGCAACATAGTGCGTAAAAAATATAAAACAACATTAGATATTTCAAATGTGTTTTTCTGCCAGAATATAGCACCTGAAAGCAGGGACTTAACAAGCTTCAGCGCACTAGGCTCTCAGAAAAAATTCTGTAGTTTACCTCAGCGGTATAAGAACAGCCAAGGACTGTTCGCGGCTCGTGTCACTGCCATTTTACACTAGATTGACCCTAAAGCATTGTCCTATGTAGATGATATATATCTCACGGATGATCAGTTACTACAACATTTAAGACGGGTAGCCCGCATTGTTGTAGGATTTGCTGAATTTGGCTACAAATTTAACTTAAAAAAAACAAAAATTGCCTTCCTCAGCGTCCTGCTTCTAGAATATGAGCTGTCAAGTGAAGGGAAGAGTCTAGCGCCACAATTTTTAGAAAAATGCGCACAGTTACAACCACCGAATACGATAAAAAAACTCCAATCATTATTTGGTTTCTTGAACTTTGGCAGAACCTACATTCCAGATTATGATACGTGCATAAAACGTCCCGATTTTTCAAGTAAATTCTGGACAACTGAACATACACGCATTCTTAGAGAATTGCAGACAGACATGCTTGCAGCACAACATTTACACACAAGGGACAACAAAACACATTTGGTCATCAGGGTAATAGCTGGGGCCATCGGTTTCACCTATGTGACATTTAATGAATGTGAGACAGTCCCGATTGCATACAAATCACATTCGTATTCAGCAGCTGAACAACGCTGTGCTCCCACAGAGAAAATTCTCATTGCTGTGCAGATGGCTGTTATTAAAGAAACACCACTTGCCCAGGGAAAACGTATTATTTTAGTTTCTCCAATCCCAGCCCTAGGGGCTGTTACAAAAGCTAGCGTTCCGAACGCAAAAGCCTTACATCCACGTTAGATACAATGGGCTAAATCTTTAACAGCCACTGATGTAGACTACATTTTTGACCCAAAGTTACAAACTCAGGAATTCCTGCAATACGAAGTAGAATATCCAGTTCCAGCAAATATCTTGCCTATTGATCAGTATCATAGGGTCAGGTACACCTATGGCTCTGCATAATCTGCAATTGGAACTAAACATCAATATTCAGCTGCTTGCGCAGTCGTAAGTGGCTATATGGAAGGGGATACATTTTGTCCTCTACATACCTTTACACAGACCCCAGGGGATTGTACAGCACAATTGGCTGAGCTAAGAGCTCTGCTGATGGAACTGGAACACACGGATCCGGCACAGCCTACGCTGACTGCTTGTGATTCATATTATTGTGTCCAGTCTTTCAAAGAATACCTGCATTATTGGCGCCAGAATGGGTTCAGAGACTCCAAAGGCAACACCATAAAACACAGACTACTGTGGGGGAAAGTAGCGGATCTGAAAGAGACGCTACTGATTGTCCATGTCGTGCATACACTTGGACACCAGCGCATTGGAATACACGTTGCTGGAAATACATTGGCTAATGAAGCTGCAAAGTCAGCAGTGGCAGTAGCCACTGTAGCTGCAGTGACTTGCTTGAGTTCCAAACCAGACGCAGACATTTGGGCTGCCGTAAAAGCTACGGCTGATGGTACGCCCCATCCTAAAGGATTTCCTAACAAATATCAATACCATATGGGAAGTATGCTAAACGTTGAAGTTGAGATACCAGGCGTAGGTGTACAAGACGTTCCTAACAAAGATATACGACCACAATTGATCAAAGCAGCGCATGAAGGGGTGGCATTTGCACATGCTGGTGGGGCGGCTACAATTTCAATTTTAAAAGCCCGTTATTGGTGGCCAGGTCTCTATAAAGAGACTAAGCAGTATGTCCTTTGTTGTGACATGTGTCACCAAATTAAAGTTTCCACGGGCAAGCGCCTGCCGCAGACACCCCTCTTAATTTCTAACAAACAGTTACATTGTGTGTACTTGGACCACTGCGGTCCACTAACACCTGACAGTGCATACAAATACATATTAGTCGCTGTGGATTCATGCTCCAGATTTGTATGGGTGTGGCCACAACGCTCGGCTGACGCTCGGACTGTTATTAAAGATTTGCGAGTCTTTATCGGTACATATGCGGTTGCGGCGTTCCATTCGGACCAAGGCCCTGCTTTTGCCTCAAGGGCATTCAGGGACACCATGGCTTCGTTGGGGGTCCAACTGCAGTACTCGTCTCCATTTCATCCCAAGGGAAATAGTGTTGTGGAGCGATTAGATCGCGATTTAAAGCAATCCTTAACAGCCAGAGTCTTAGGTACGGGTCGTAGTCAGCTTAATCACCTGTATGGAGTCCAGAGAGCAATAAATAACCTGCCTAGAAGGTCCCTGGGGGGTTGTACTTCATATGAGTGCCTGTTCGGAACTCAAATGTTTGTTCCGGATCTTAATGGTCCTGGCGTGGAGGCAGCAGAAACACCTTTTGACATAAATGAACGTGTCACTGTCTTACAGGACTCGCTACAGTTCTGTGATAATAATTCTTCCAAAAGTGCTGCCTCCACAGGAATT
Source organism: Pleurodeles waltl (assembly GCF_031143425.1). Classification (NCBI taxonomy): domain Eukaryota; kingdom Metazoa; phylum Chordata; class Amphibia; order Caudata; family Salamandridae; genus Pleurodeles; species Pleurodeles waltl. The sequence continues at coordinate 425,502,513 of NC_090445.1, read as the reverse complement.
AAGGATGTGCCAGTAACATCTACCAGCTGGATTCCCAGAGTTGGGGATCTTGTACGTGAAAAAGTTGCAGTGAAAAGGGAATTTGGCCCTTCTTATCGAGCACCAGTCCCTGTACTAGGGATACACGGTACCAGAACTGTTATTCTACCACCGTTGGCAGGTGCCACAGAAAATCGTTTTGTTTCAATTGACAATGTCAAATTACACCATGTGGCCGATCCTTCACAGCCGACCAAGAGGAACATCCAATAGTTCCCGAATCCCTCTCACTACTGGCGAAGAAGTTCCACTACAAGTTGTTTATACCAATACTGATACCTCTCCGAGCTTGGGGATGATCTTGCATTAGTTCCACTAACATCAAATAACTTAGAAACATTTGACCAAGTCAACTCGACTACAAGCCAAACGGATGGTGCTGTGTGCCACCACAGGAAACACCAACTCCACCACTGACAATGGCTACGCCATTTGCACGAACTGCCTCTGGTTATTTTGCCAACTTCAACAACGGTTTCTCAGACTCATTCGCCTCTTTGACAGCTGATTTGTCAAGGGCACGTAAGCTAACACACTGGCTTACAGAAACATACTTTATTTTTCCATGGAACTATGTATGGCTTTCTTTGACTGTCCTAGCCTTTCTACTTTGGATTGGTTTTGTTATTACCTTTTTTTTATTAATAGATGGTAATTTTCTTCCCGAAAGATCAGTGGTTGAACAGGTGGAGGAGGTTTTGAAACCACATTGTTTATCACATAAGGTCCGAAGAGACTTATCTTTTGTGAACATCTCCGCAGTGTCAATTCCTGATGGGATTGTTTGGGACAAAGTAATGTTTGATATATATATGGTCGCACGGAAATTATTCAAATACCGTGGGGGTTATTACAACCTTGGAGGAGGTGCTAATCCGTCCCAAAAGTGACGGATATACCACCAGCCGTATTACGAGTTCCATAGGATATAATGGACTCGTAATACGGGTGGTGGTATATCCGTCACTTTACCGTCACTTTTGGGACGGATTAACACCTCCTCCAAAGTTGTAATAACCCCCCGTATGTGTTAAAATTATCAATGAATGATATAGTAATACCAGGCATTGTATCTGATGATAAGGATGTGAAAACAGTTGATTCTATGATGACTGAATTGCAATATTTTACTGTCTTTGAAAACGAAGATGTTTACCAATTCAAAGAAAATTATGGTGATATGTTTTGCTATAATTATTATGAGCACCACTTCATACATAGAGCGAGTAGTCCCAAAACGGTATTTAATTACACTCAATGGGAACATTGTCCAACCACACCGCAAGGGAGTTCTAAAACTTATACTGAAAAGTTTACATATTTTTCTATGCATAATCAACAGAATGCTGAGTCATATTATTTTAAAGTACCTTCTACTAAGGATATACACATGTTATTGACCAATACGAAATTCATATATTCTGAATCTTTTGTTTCCCGGTTATCAATAGAAGGTTATGAGTATTGGTCCAAATCAATTGACTTGAAAAGTGTCTGGGGAACGAAAAATTGGCAGATCAAGGGAAAGGAAACATTGTTTAGAGCATGTCTCACCCCTGTTCAAATGATCTTTTTAAATGAAACAGTGCAACAATCAGAGTATTAAACATGCCCAGTATACCTGCCCCTGCAAAATTTGACAACTGGCAAAAATACACGAATGCAACTAAAGATGAGCTCAATGAGTGGGTCCAGAATTTTACGTTTAATGCTTCACTGACATGTCCAGGTGGGTTGTTATTGTGGCCCATATATATCAACGGGTGTCATCAACGTTTTATTAACTCCTCTGGGGTTTTAGGATGAGTAGGCCAGACCCTCGCTATGTAGTGCCAGAACATGCAGATATCATTACAACATATAGTGTAGGGAAATTATGCCAACAGTGACTAAAATCATCCTCACTAAATGTGGTTAAATCACACCTCAATCTCTTGTCTAACACCACTGACTTACAAGATTTCCTGTCAGGCCCCAGAATACCACGTAGGAAGCGTTTTTTATATGCAGTATACAATGAAATATGGAAACTTTCCCAACAAGATGCTGCAGCCCGGTTAGGGCAAATAGATCAGGCAAATTTGAAAAAGGCATTAGCTGTTGTGGATAATGGGATCAACACATTGTCCGACCGGATATATACATGGCTTTATTGTTTAAAAAGCATGTGGCCCTTACATCGGCACGCAAGACCTACGTACTTCAAGTGGCAAGGTCATCAGCAGAAATACAGTCCCTGTTAAATACGAACTTTCCGAGACACTTTGGTGAACTCGTGGGACCAATATTTAATGCGTCCAGCATGACTGGATTAGCACATTTTTTCAAAGCTGTCATTTCTGGTTTTGTTCACACCTTCTCCTCCATATTCGGTTTGATACCTTCAGCTATCCACTCAATTTTCTGTAGTATTTTGGGGGGATTTCCGATAACTTTGGCATTGTTAGCCGGCATCCTGCTGTTGCTGTTGTTTATGCTCAATGGCTGTCCCGCCGCAACAAGAACAAATGACGGCGCTCCCATCAGTGCAGCTGTGTCATGAACGTATGATGCAGAATTTTGGAGCAACACTCCTGGAGCATTTGGAGTGTAACTGGTCTTTGTCATTCAGACTGGTTTTGTATTGTGTGCAGCCCGTGTTCCGGTGCCTTTGGTGCTATTTTGAACATGCACTGGAAGTTTGTCTTTCACAGCAGCGCCCCCCAGCAATAGATGCTGATCGGTTGATGTTCTCGTTGAGGTTTCATCACCAGACATGCGCACTGAGGCTGCGTTTGCTACGTGAAGCTAATTATGAGTTACCCTTCCTGGAGGACACAATGGGCACAGCACGGGATGCCACCTTGGTTGATACTGTGGCTATGGAACACACCCGCTCCTCGATCATTTTTGGCGCGGACTTTCCGGTTTTGTCATTTGCCGAAGTGGAAGATCTCCTGCTTTCCATGACTCATGCTTGATTTGGAACTATTCTAAATTTACATTTTCATTGAATTCGGTTCTAAGATACATGCTCATTTTTTAAATTGCCAAGTAGTATGCTTGTGTGTCCTTTTAACTTGTCAAAATTGAGTACGGTTTTAGGTATATCTTAGGTTGAGGAATTTTAGTTTTGGCTTGAACCACTTTCTACCGACAAGGGGAGGGTGTTTTGTAGCCATTTTAGTTATAGCTCCATGCACGTTAGTTTAATACACTAGGCTGCTGTGTACCTTGACCTAGATATATTTGTTTCGGCTTCGCATTGTTATTTTTACAATAACCAGTTTTACGGTCTTGTTTTAATTCCTTCTATCTAACTGTTTTGCTTAATCCAGCATTGTGTTCTCAAAGAACACATTCTTAATCACTCTGTGATTCAGTCAAGGCTACAGTCTGGTACATTGCCGGTAAACGTGGTAGAAGTTTAGTCTCCAACATTACACATCCTTACGTAGGGACATTTTCATAGAACATCTGCTGTGTTAATTATAAAAACACTTTCTAGTCCCATTACACATCAAGAGGGAGATTCCAGCCAGGGAACCACAACTGTGTGCTGAATGCTTTGCTGCAGATGCTGACGCAGATTACAGGCCTTTGCTCAGATATGAGGGTTGATGTCCCCCCAAGGGAACCTGAAAGGCAGGATTAGAGCTTAACATGCCGTGCTCAAAATATGATTTAGATAGGAAATAGTCCATCGATTCTAGTGGCATTATGATAGCATTATTCTTATGCTTCACTCTCATCATCACCATTTTAATATTGTTGTGTTGTGTTGTTCTGGTTATTGCAGCTCACGATTTGCTATCTAAAATGCAGTTGTTTTATTAAACCAATCTTTAAAACTCATACTGCTCTTATTGTCATTTATATATGAGACCGAATTGTGAATGAGAGAACCGGATGCGACCTGAGTGACCACGACTTCCCTGAGAAGTACGACATGTTATGCGCTCGGCTGCCCAATCATCCCTACCTTTCCAGAGAGATGAGGCACTGCTAGTTAGCCGGAGCAAAGCCCGGGTTTGGAGCAACAGGTTTCACCCACCGTGGGTCAGACTCAGTCTCCCACACTGTAGATGATCCTGCTGCTCAAAATCCAGTAGTCTCATTAGAATAATGCGAGCCTACGTGACAAGCGGAAGGTTTTACAGACAAAGCCTACTGGACCTAAAGGGGTTGGTAAGTGTTTAACATTGTGCAGTCACACAACCACACCATTTCCTCACACTCCTGATACACAGGATACAATGTACCATCCAGTTTCCTGGATACACTATCAGTGGTGGGCCTAGTAAGTGTGTGAAGGTGAATTTCATTCCACTGCAAACAAACAATGCACAAGAACTAGTCTCAAATGAACAGTCCAAACATACTCTCATTCCTCAAAGAAGAGTTTTTTACACACAGGACCATGTTAGCTACTGCTGGCTTCATCTAGGACTTCTTTCCAGAACACAATTGGAGAGAGTATAGTCATTAGAAAGGGGAAGCTTAGCCTTTACTTGCAAAACGGTGCCAATTGCACTTAGTCTATTGCCTTTATTTGTAGCTCCCATGGACAGGATTGTAATGAAGTTCTTATAAATGTCCAGTTGGCAAATAATAAAGCACACCTTAGACAGCCAAGGTCAATCATGCATTCTGGGAATTATGAACACCTCCGCACCAGCCGTGCATTTGTACCAGGCAATTCATTGTGGACTGGTGCCATTGGGGGCTGCTATCATCCTCTCCGCAACCTCAGACTTGAGGAGGCTGAAGCTTCCCCTTTTCACTAAACAACTGCAGAAACAATGTCACACTTACAGTGTAACTGACAGTGCAAGACCCAATGAGGTCCTGCATTGTCAGTCACACTGTACATGGGACATTACCACTACCACAGAGTGTGGTGAATGTGATATTAGGGCCTGCTTCCAAGGTTGGGAGGAATGAGCAATGGAGGGGACTATGAAGGACTGCACGGGACACAGCTGAGGTGACAGAGGCCAGCCAACTGAAGGACAAAAAGATAACAAGCATTGGCAAAGCCAATATGTCTCACCTCTACAACAGTTTTTTTTAAATTAGTTGTGTTGTATTGCAGCGTGGTTGTACATTATTTTACAAATTGTTTATAAACTGTTATGATGTGGTCTTTATCTGCTTGGGAGGCATGAGTGACAGTGTAAGTTAAGAATGAAAATTCAAAGGATGCAGTAGAGTATAGTGGTATAGAGTATAGTGGTATAGAGTAGAGTAGTATAGGGTGGAGTGGCATAACTGATTGTGATTGTATAATATGTAGGTATATTGACTTGTGTATGTAAATGCATAGTTTGTTTATTGCTGTAGGTGTAGCAATAGAAGAGAAAATTAAGTACACATAGCATTTCTAATTGTTGCTTTGTCTGATTTTTCTGAGCCTGTTGTCTGTTGTATAGTGCATTTCTATGAAGGTCAGTGGTGTATAGCAGAGTGGTGTAAAGAAGAGTGCAGTCTTGTTTAGTGTACTGTTATTTTGATTTGCTATAAAAAATAGGATAGTGTTGTTGAGTGTAGTGTTGAATACAAAAGTGGTATTGATAGTTGCAGATTAGAGTAGAGTAAAGTAGATTATAGTGCTGTACAATGGCGTAGATTGGGCCATGTTCTTCTGTCTTTGAATATTATATAGTAGATTGTTATACAGTGTTGTATAGTGTTTTAGGTTATATTAGTATGGTGCATTTAATTGTGGCATGGCATAGTGTGCTGTACTGCAGGTTTTAGTGGTACAGAGCAGGCTATAATGCAGTGGTCAAGGTTATATTACAGTAGGACAGGGCATGCTGCAGACTATTTCATAGTGTTGTAAAGTTAAGTAGTGTAGAATATAGTGCACTGGTGCAGAGTGCAGTGATGTTTAGGGCAGTGATGTAAAGTCTAGTGTTGTAGACCGGAGTGGTGCAAATAGCACTGTTTTAGAATAGAGTGTTGCAGAGTAGAGTATATTGATATAAAGTGCACTGGTGAATAGTGCATTTGACTACTGCAGTGGGGTGGAGATTTCAGTGGTGCACAGTGTAGTGTTATTAGCTGTTTTGTTGTAAAGTGCATTGGTATGCAGCATAGAGATGTAGAGCATATTTAAGTGGTGTAAAGTTGAATGCCATAGAGTGCAGTGCTGTAAGGTACACTGTTGTATAGTTTGTGCATTGGTGTAGATTATAGTGGTTTAGATTGGAGTGCAGTGATATAGAGTTTAATGTTAGTATGTATAGAAGGGTGAAGTGGCATATAGTGTAGTATATTACTCACACTCCAGTACTGGGTCAAAAAGGAATTTTATTTAAGAGTTACATACTTCAGTGTTTCAGTTCTTCATCTCTGTGATGCCCAACCTGGCCCATAAATCTGACTAAGCACTGTTCATTATTAGGTTATCTGCAGCCTGATAGTAATGTAAAGTAAAACACAGCCTTCCCTTAACTTTAAAATAAAGATGGGACCCTGTGCTTACTTGAAAATGTATTCAAGGCAAGCTAAATTGTCTGGGAGGTACTGGTAGCTCAACATCGACTGGTTGGAGACACCTGATCCATAGTTGAGCTATAATGGCACTTTCTGTTAATAAAAGGCTTTACAGAGACAGTGCATGTGTTCTATATGTCAGTGTTAAACAATGTAAAGTTAATTATATGGGCAACTGAAAGATCATTTTTTTTTTAGAGTTTATTGATGTTAGTTATGGTTGTTGTAAAAAGAGTGCAATTTACTGTAATGTAAAGTAGCTGTTGAGTGTAGTTGTGATGTAAATTAGAAAGTGTGTGTGCATTTTTGTTACAGTTATGTGTAAATCTAAATTCTTACCCATTGACAGTTCGAGAGATGGTTATAAGAGTTTTAATATTTGATTATTTTATTGTTTTAACTGGTGAAGTTGGCGAGCAGGTGATAGTAATAAATAATCTGCTTGTTTCACTTTTGAAGTTGGCATTGTAATTGGTGGTCTGTGTGTCACTTCTGTTTGTTTTGTAATCAGAATGGTATTGTTCTTTACTAGGATATTGTGAATTAGTATGCTATTAATTTCTTTAGTTTGATTACAACTATTTTCGTCATAGCAGGTTGCTTTTATAGTTCCTGTGTGTCTGCTAAAGCTATATGATATAGGTCCTTTTTGATTGTTTTGCATTTTTATAGTGCTTTTTGTCAAAAATATGATGATATTTGCTTTGATTGGTCTTTGATATGGTTTCTTGTTATCTGTTGTTTTTCTAGTAATGTCTTTAACCCCTTTGCTGCCAGTTCTTTTCTCCCTCGGGTGGCAGGACTTTTTTTGGCTATTTGGGGCAGTTTGCGCTTAGGCCCTCATAACTGTTTGTCCACATAAGCTACCAACACCAATTTTACGTCCTTTTTTTCCAACATCCCAGAGATTCTAGAGGTACCCAGAGTTTGTGGGTTTCCCTGGAGGAGACCAAGAAATTAGCAAAAATACAGCAAAAATATAATAAGAAAAGAAAATGGGAAAAAAGGGCTGCAGAAGAAGGCTTGAGTTTTTTCCCTGAATAGCATCAACAAAGGGTTTCCTGAGATGTAGCAACAGGGCTGGGAGGAGTCGATGTAGGCAGGGTGAGGCTAACAGTTGTTGACTGACCAGGTGTCCCAGATGAGCTAGTGTCGTCCTCAATGTCCACACATCCAGGGGTGATTTCCTCACTGAGGGCTTCATCCAGAGGGGAAGTGGCTGTCTCTGTTGCCCTTTCCATTGTCACCATGGTTAGGTTACCTGTAGGAGAAGTGGAACACACAGTTCCTGAAAATTATATAACAAGTAACATCAAACTTTGACCAGTAGACATGCTATGTGACATGCACATAGAGCCTTTACTTGATCCCCTGACATGACATTGACACCTGCTTCCAAATCTGGGTTAGAGCTATATAGTAAACAGCGGTTTCCTATATCATACACCTTGGTACAAGATGTTGAAGTATCTTAGTGATTAGATCTCTGTTCATAGACTCATATCTTGTCTGCTAACTGAATTTACATTTTAAAGTTATCTCCTAGTTGGGTGTATGGCATCATTGAGTCAACTAAGAGCTGCATAATGTACAATGTAAACAGAGCTGGCCAACAGTATGGAGTAAGCATTAGACCCAGTCCTCTGTATTGGTGTACTCCAGGTATATCCAGATCCCTATGTGTGTGCCCCCCAGGTGAGTATATTACATTGTTTGAATGGAGATTGAAAGATCAGTTTAGCAGGGAACACAACAGTAGCTGCGTGGTGGGTGGTATTGTACTGGCAGATGCCCATAGCATTGCTGTCATTGCTATAGACTGTACAATTGTGGAGCATTCAGGTGTGTTGAATTGTTTGTTAGTTTACCATGCAGGGCAATTTTATTTGTAGTACACTGTTCTGGTTTTCTTTATGGTAGAAAAGTGCCTGCTGGGAGTTGTAGTGCTATCAGTCCCTGTACTACCCTTCCCATACACAGACACTGGGGCCCGAGGTGAGTTTAGTTCACACAAATGGAATGGCAGAGAGGGATATTTGGACAGTTGGGCACAGGGGTGGTAAGTGGTTTGGCAGTTAAAATGTCAAAAGTTGATCAGTAAACATGCAAAACCTAAGTTTTAGGTGACATCATAGGTGTTGTGACTTACCCGACTCCACTCCCCCAGGTATCCCTGTCAAGCCCTCAGTATGCGTGGTGTCCAAGACCTTCTCCTCCCAAGATGTGAATTGTGGGAAGAGGGTGTGGGGCCCATGGCCAGCTGAAGTCTGGCAGCCATGGAACACACCTTCCCCGTAAGATCATTCTACTTCTTCCTGAGGTCCTCCCTTGTGCGTAGAGAGTTGCCTACAGAATTTACCCTGTTGACTATTCTTGGGCACATCTCCATTTTCCTGACAATAGATGTTTGCTGGACTTGTGCTCCAAATAGGTGTGACTCTACTCTGATGATTTCATCCACGTGACCCTTAATTCAACATCTGTGAAATGGGGATGTTTTTGTGGAGACATGGTAGTGGTGAACGAGACGGTAAAGATGTAAAAAAATTGAGACATTGAATTGGTGTAAGTGCTGTCATGTGAGTGGATGACCGATGTGTGGGATACTTATTGTTGTGTTGGGTGTGTTGTGCAGGTATGTGATGTGTGCAATGGGAGGCGTGTAGGCGTGCCTAATCTATGGATACTGATATTTGAGTGTGGCTTTTTTGAGCTATGTATGGCGTTCTGGTTGCGAGGGATTGTGGAATGTGAAGGGGTATGTTTAATAGTGCAGTGTGTAGGTGTGTCGGATGTGATGATGTGTGTCAGGTGTGGAGTTTTCAAATTATCCAATGTGGTGAGGTGTATTACTGTGGTGGCCGCCGTGGTTTGCGCCGCCATTGGTCTTCCACCATAGAAAAAACGCTATTGTGATTTGTGAGCCATAATAGGTTTGGTGATTTTTTGGTGGGCTGGCGGTGCTGGGACTGCCTCTTTCTGGGGATTCTGGCGGGCTTGGCTGTGTGACTCGTAATACGACGGTCTGTATGACTGCAAACAAGTCAGTCTTTTGGCAGCAGCAACTGCGGCGGTCATACTGTCAGAAAACCAAACTCGTAATGAGGCCGTGAGTGTAAATTTGTGGATTTTCATATTTTCTGAATCTGGTCCTGTAACTTTGTGTGATTTGTCACTTGCTAAAAGTTTAAGGACATTAGTCTGTGCTTTGGGTATTAAGGGCATTGATATTTGCAAGTTCTTTCGTTTTATTTGACAGCGCCTTTTGGTGTATGCAGGCCTTTTTAGTGGTAATAAAGATTCTAAATTTGGATACTGTGATTTAGCACATGTAATATATTGATCAATAAATTGTGTCACTTGGTTTTGCCACACTATAGAGTATTTGGAATCAATAATAATGTGTATGTATGGCTGAACCTCTTTCTTGAAATGCAACTCCATAAAAGAAGTCAGTAATTTTGCCTACGTTGTTACTTCCGTTCATTAAAATGCAGTTAAAGAATTTCTGAAGTCAAAATGTCTACCACATACATTTGAATCTTGTTGTATTAATTTATATTTGGTTTCCCAACTCTCATTTTAAAACTGCTTGTGTGTATTCATTATGCTTTTTTATTCTCAATGGTATATATATTAATTGGTGCCCTTTTGTTTCAACTGAAGATGAATCTAGGAAAAAAAGCTTGCATTCCAAGTTGTCTTATCATTGCAAAAAGATCTTTTTCTGCAATGTTCCGTGTGGTGGGGAACTGTGAATAGTGTTTAGTATTTTGTATTCTTCTTTGTAATGGACAATGTTTTCTAAATTGTATTTAGTGTATTTTGCAGTAATGATTTTTCCACTGGTAAAATGTTTACATAGTTACATGTACATTTTACCTTGGATTTGCTTAAGGTTTACTTTTTTACCCTAAAAAAATATCAGCACTAGATTTTGCCACTCTTCTGTCACAGCTGAATAATTCCCATTGACATATTGTACTATAATGAATGGTAAGTGCATTCCTTTCCCTATCATTAGGTCTTCATTCTCCACAGGAAATTTACATAAATTCAGAATCCTTGTCTTCATATAAGCTTAAAATATTAACATTATTAATGGTAACAGTTTCATTTGCTAATATGGTATCTAGATTTCCCCCTTCTATGTTTTTTAAAGTATCTGATGAGTCATTAGTTAGTGATGTTTCACTACTATTTTTTATTTCTTGTGATATATGTGTCCAAGTTGGAATAACAGTGATTCCATATTCTTTAAACATGTTACTATTTATTGCTAACCACTGTGCTGCTCTTTTGACTTTATTTAGTCTAACATTTTGGAAATGTGTAAATGATTTATAAGCTCACTTTTTTTTAATTTTATAGGAATAGTCATTTCATCATTAATTTGTCTTGGTGATATTAAACTGTAAACATGGCTCTGACCTGCCACTGCAGTGTCTGTGTGTGCAGTTTTAAACTGCCAATTCGACTTGGCAATTGTACCCGCTTGCCAGGCCTAAACCTTCCCTTTTCTTACATGTAAGACACCTCTAATGTAGACCCTAGGTAGCCCCATGCGTAGGGTGCAGTGAATGTTTAGGGTAGGACACATACTAATGTGTTTTATATGTCCTTACAGTGAAATACTGCCAAAATAGATTCTCTTTGGGAGCAGATGGACATGTGGAGTTTGGGGTCTCTGAACTCACAATTTAAAAATACATATTTTAGTAAAGTTGGTTTTGAGATTGTGTGTTTGAAAATGCCACTTTTAGAAAGTAGGCTTTTCTTGCTTAAACCATTCTGTGACTCTGTCTGTTTGTGGATTCCCTGTCTGGGTTATTTTGACAGTTGGGCTGTTTGCACCTCATTCTAGACAGTGACACAAGGGAGCTGGGGTGTAGCCTGCATATCCTGATGAGCCATCTGTGCTAGGAGGGAGGGAGGAAGGAGTGGTCACTTGCACCTGAAAGGGCTGTGCCTGCCCACACAGAATGCAGTCTCCAACCCCCTGGTTTGTGTCTGGGGCCTGGCCTGGGCAAGGCAGGATCTCCGAAACAAGAGAGACTTTCCTTTGAAGTAGGCCTAATGAGTATAAGAAGAGCACCCAAACCCATGAAAATTAGATCACTTCAGGAAATCAAGAGGAACCTCTGCCTAGAGAAGAGCTGAAGAGAAGTGCTGCCCTACCTGTGACTGTGCTTTGTGGAGCTATCCAGCAGCTGCTGCTTCTACCTGGTGAAAGGGGACAATGACTGGACTTTGTTGTGCATTCCTGCTTGTGAAGAAATCTCCAAGGGCTTGTCCTGAGCTTGCCTCCTGTTGTTGAGGGCGATCAAAGACTTCCCATGCCAGCACCTGGACTCTCTGCTGAGACTCCTGCCCTGCCAAGTGGTTCCCTATCCAGTTCCTGGGGCCTTGACAGGTGAAGCTGGCAGACCAAGATTGAAAATCCACTCACAGACCGCCATGCAGGGAAATTTCCGACGCAACCTCAGAGATGCAGCTGAAGAAACGACGTGCCACACCGCTAACGGAGGCTAACACCGCAACTCACCCAGTGGTTTTGCTGATACCGTGCGTCAGGATTTTCTACGCAAACCTTGCTGGGTGCAGAAAAACAACACAACACCTGCCCGGTCCCAAGTGCTTGCCTGGATCGACGCATCTCTCTCCTGCGGAGAAAAAAACCAACGCACGCCGACCTGACCGGGGAAGGAGAAACAACGCATGGTCTCGCTTGCCGGTGAGAAATCGACGCATCACTAATCTTTTTCGACGCACACTCGCCCGTGTGTGTTATTTTGATGGTACCCAGGTACTTTTCAATGCAAAATAGTGTTTTTACTATTTAAAAAAGGATTTAAAACTCTTTTGCTTTTAAAATTAATAACTTGACTTGAGTATGTTGGATTTTTGTCATTTTGGTCCTGTTTTGTTTAGATAAATATTTTCTATTTTTCTAAACCTATGTTGTGTCATTTTGTAGTGTTTTCACTGAGTTACTGTGTGTGTTGGTACAAATACTTTACACCTAGACTCTGAAGTTAAGCCTTCCTGCACGTACCAAGCTACCAAGGGGGTGAGCAAGGATTAGCTGAGGGTGATTCTCCTTTACTCTGACTAGAGTGAGGGTCCTTGCTTGGACAAGGGGTAACCTGACCGCCAACCAAAGACCCCATTTCTAATAGTTAATAATTTTTCATACTTGAGGATAATTTGTTTTGGCAATTACTTTTTTTGTATGTTGTACTTTGTTGTGAAGTATAGTGAAGTATAACATTATGGATCAGAGTGTTGTTGAATGGATTAGAGTGAAGTTGATTTGAGTAGAGTAGTCTTTACTTATGTACTGTATTTTTAAGTGATGCAGACTTTTTTAACTATTACATTTTCAGAAATACACAGTTTAGTTTAGATTTGTATGGAGTGGTATAGAGCACAGTGGTATATAATGTAGTATAGTGGAAATTGAGTGGTGTAAAGTAGAACTGCATACAGTAGAGTGTATAACTTATAGTGTTATAAAGTGGTATTGTGTGTAGCGGTGATGAGTATAGTGTTTGTAAGTTGTGTCTAATGGTATAAATTGGAGTGAAGTGTACTGTACCTTATATAAGAGCTATTGCTTTGGTAATGTGTTGTAAACATGGTGTATATTAATATGTCTTCTGTTTAATATGGCTAAACGTAAGTGGTGTGGGGCGGTGTGGTGTGGGTTGGAATATGTTAAGTAGGCTAGGGTGGAAAACTGTGCTCCGCTCGCCATCAAGCACGAAGTGGAGTTCTTTTGTTCCATTTGCGTGCACAAGATGCTTTTGGGGCACTCTCAAGCGCCGTGATATTCTCAGGTCCCAAGCAAGCGTGGAAGATTTCACAGCCACGACGGCACCAATATAGTGCTGCTCGTGAATGCACCTACAGTATATTTTCCTACTCGAGAATGTAGGAAAGTACCCTCTTTTTTGGCATGGTTACTCCAATTTTCTGCCTGATGTCAGTCTGCTTGACTGTGTTCACTGGGATCCTGCTAACCAGGACTCCAGTGATTATGCTCTCTCTCCCAACACTCTGTATTTCACTCACAATTGGCATACTGGTGCCCCTTTATAAGTCCCTATTATACGGTACCTAGGTACCCAGGGCATTGGGGTTCCAGAGGATCCCTATGGGTTGCAGCATATATTCTGCCACCCATAGGGAACCCATACAAAGGTTTCTGCAGGACTGTCATTGCAGCCTGCGTGAAAAGGTGCAAGCAGCCTTTCACTGCCATTTACACTGCACCAAGTAACTTATAAGTCACCCCTATAGCATGCCCTCCAGCCCTGAGGGCACCCATGTGTGAGGGCACGCCTGCAATGACAACTAGCAAAGGTGCCCCCATGGCCTCCAGGACCATTTTCCAGGACTTCGTGAGTATGGGAAACAATTTTACGCGTGTACAGGACATAGGTCACTACCTATTTCCAGCTACATAAGTAACTTCGAACATAGGCATGTTTGGTATCAAACATGTCGGAATCATACCCCAAGGCTTTTGAGAGCATTGGTTGTACGATTCCATGCACTCTGGGGGCTCCTTAGAGGATCCCCTGTATTGCCATTTCAGTCTTCTGAGGTTTTCCAGGCAGCCCCAGCTGCTGCCACCTCACCGACATGTTTCTGCCCTCCTGTTGCTTAAAAAGCCCGATGCCAGGAATGCAGAAAAAAGGATTTCCTTTGGGAGAGGGGTGTTACACCCTCTCCCTTTGGAAATAGGTGTTACAGGCTTGGGACAGGTAGCCTGCCAAAGCCAATGGAAATGTTTTGAAGGGCACATTTGGTGCCCTCCTTGCATAATGCATTCTTCGCTGATTCAGGGACCCCGAGTCCCTGCTCTGGCGTGAAACTGGACAAAGGAAAAGGGAGTGACCACTCCCCTGTCCATCACCACCCCAGCAGTGGTGTTCAAGATCCTCTAGAGGGTCCCTATGTTTTGCCATCTTGGATTCAAGGTTGGCAGGGAACTCTGGGAGCATGAGTGGCCAGTGCCAGCAGGTGCCATTAGAGCCCTCCCCTGATAGGAGCTTAACTGGTTAGCTGACCAATCCCCCATTCAGGGCTATTTAGGGTCTCTCCTTTGGGTGGTTCCTCAGATTCAGATTGCAAGACTCCAGCAGGAATCCTCAGCATCATCCACTTTGACTTCTCACTGAAGAAACTGCATTTGGACCATCCAGTAACTCTACAAGCTGCAACAAAGAAGCAAGACGCCTTCTGCAACATTGTATCTCCAGCTCCTGCCAGCAACTGCAACTGTTTCTTGGTTGTGCATCCTCTGAAGACAGCCGGTCTTCAGCCTGCATCATAAGAGCGAAGGAATCTCCCTTGGGGTGAAGGAGTCACTCTCCTTCTTCTGTAGGCACCAACTTCAATGAGGACCGGCTGCGTGGATCCCCTCTCCTACTGAGCTGCGTGGATCCTGCATCACGGCTGGTCGACTGAAGTGGTCCCGACGGTCCTCTCTTCCAACTATCCAACTTTGGTTGAGGTAAGAGCTTGCCTACCCACACAAGACAATACCCTCATGCACCATATGTTTTGCAGCTGCCAAGGCCTGTTGGCATCCTTCCTCCAAGTGCTTCATGCATCTTGTAGCTCCGGCCCCCAGCACTCTATCCTATGACGCACAGCTTCCTGAGTGGTTCTCCGGCAACGTGGAAGCCTTTGTCGTGGTGCTGCGTGGGTCTCTTCTGCAACTTCCTTGTCCCCGTGCTGTGGGACTCCTGTGTGAGCTGCCTGTTCTTCTGTGGGCTCTCTGAGTTACTGAGAGCCCCATCTGGCTCCCCCTTGGGGGTTAAGTCCACCTGGTCCATCCTGGTCCGGGGCAGCACCATTTTCCGCTAACCACAAGCTTTGCGTGTGCCAAGGCTTGTTGGCGGACTCTGACGACGCAAACCTGACATCAATCCTTCATTCAGCGTGGGACATCACTTGCATCCTCCAGGAACCCGACTTTGTCTTCTGGTGATGCCGCGCTCTACTTTAGTGTCCCTTTTTCGGGCTGCCGCCGCTCTGAGTATCAAAGTGGAGGCATCGCCGCAGCCCGTGTCTTTGTGTTCCTATTTTTGAGGCGAGGCCCAGAAACCACATTTCATTCTTTAGGTCACGCTGCTGCCCCAGCCAGCCTCCCTGATATTTACCCTTACTTACCTCTTGGGAGTATCGCTTCTTTCCTCCTTTTTTCTTCTTCTTTTCTTCCAGCTTCATATCTTTCCTTGTTCTGGTGTCCATGTTGTCTTTCTTCTTGGTGTTCTTTTTCCCAGCATGCCTTTTTGCTGCTACTTTTTTCCTATTCTTTTTTATTCCGCCTTTCCCAATCCAAGATGGTGTTGCTCTTTCTACCTGTTTGTCACTTCCTGTTCCTTGGTATATAAGCCCTTCAGTTCTTGTCTTCCTTGTGTTGCAAACACTTCCGCTTGGTGGTGCTCCTCGCTCCTGTTTCTCCGTGTTTTCTCCAGTTCCTATTGCTCCTTGCAAGAGATTATTCAATTTTTTCCTTTTTTCATTGTTTCTTTTTCCTCTTTTTCAGGCTATCCTATGTAGAAGTTTTTTCCCACATTTTCGTTTTTTTCCTCTGGGACTCCTTCTGAAGAGTACGGTCTGCCTTGGCGTTCCCAGTCAAGCAGCATCGTGGCTACTAGAAAGGGTCGCCCCTATCTTGGTCAGTCCAGAACCAGTAGAAGACCGGGTGCTCCTTCAAGTTCTTTAGGCAACAGTGGTAAGCAACGTGCAGACCATGACAGATTGCAGTGCCAAAAGAATCTGCGTTGTGAGACAACCAAGGAAGGACCACAGGTAATGTTGTAGAAAATGCACAAGCCATGCTTCAAACAGTGCAACAAAAAGCTCAAAAATTACAACAATTGTGGGCTGAGAATACCGCACTACGACAAGTCTTGTCTTCCTGACCTGTGGATTTACCTCCAGTGTCCACCTCGACACCTTGATACTCCGGAGATCCGCATAAGATAAAGGATTTTCTGGATCCTTTGACAGTCTTCTTTGCCTTTTGACCGTTACAATTCTCATCTGACAAAGCCAAGGTGGGGTATTTAATCAGTGTCTTATCTGGCCCCGCACTAGATTGGGCGACACCCTTGGTCTCTGCTGAAGATCCTGTCTTATCCTGCTTTTTTAAAACTCTTCAAGCAAATGTTCGAGCGACCCGGGTTGGAGGCAGCTGCTGAAGAAGCATTATGTGATATACAGCAAGGCAATCAGGATGTCTTACAATATATAACCCACTTCAGTTAGCAGCTGAAACCACTTGGGTAGAACGCACTTTTGAAACCCTGTTTCGCCGTGGACTTCGAGAGCCATAAAGGATGAATTGGTACATTCCATTCAAGCTAGATCTCTGAAAGAAATGATGGATCAAGCAATAAATATATAGAGTAGAGATTGCAGGAATGCAAGATGGGAAAACGAAAGACTCGGTTACAGTACCAGCCTGTAGTACTCCGTACTACTAGCCGACGTTCTGACGAAGTCCATCTTGAAGCACCTAAATCTACAGAGGAAGAACCCATGCAGATTGATCTAGTCTGTGGTCCTTTATCCGACTCAGAAAAAGAGGAGAGATGGTGAAGGGGTCTTTGTCTGTATTGTGGCAAAGCTGGACATCAGATCTGAAGGTGTGCTGTCTGTCCCTCCAGGCCTTCGAGAAACGCCATCTCCCACACCCTGTGAGGAGGAAGGGAATGGGAGGAGAAGAAGTACCTTCAATGTGTTTCTCTTCCCGCCTTGTTTATAGTATCCGTTACGTTACAATGTTCACAAGGTCGGGAAGAGCAGCTTTTTGTTCTATTGGATTGTGGAGGTAGTGGTATATATTTGGATGAGACCTGGGCCTAAGAGAGAGATATTCCATGATTTCCTAAAAAAACGCCGGAACAAGTACACACAGTTGATGGTTCTCCTTTAACCTCAGGACCAGTGGTGGAGTCTACACCTTCTTTCTGTTTGTGTTTTGGTAGGCACCAGGAAACATTACTTTTGATCTCATATCTTGGGTTCTGCATCAATCAGATGGGAATAGCTATGGACCAAGACAAAGTACAAGCCATCTTGGACTGGCCCTCTCCCTTTTCTGTTAAGGAAACCCTATGCTTCCTAGGGCTCTCAAACTTTTATCGACAGTTCATACAAGACTTTGCCCATCAACAAAGTTTTATCACCCAGACTACCAAGAAAGAAAATCTGTTGAAGGGATTTGTCTGGACTGATAGTGCAGAAAAGGCCTTTCAAGATCTAAAATGATCCTTTACCCAAGCACCTCTATTGCGACACCCAGACACTACTAAAAAATGTATAGCGGTTACTGACACTTCTGAAAGAGCCATTGGTGCAGTCCTACTTCAAAGACAAGAAGAAGCTGGTTTGGAACATCCTATCTTTTACCTCTCCCACATATAGACTGAAGCTGAACGCAATTATTCAGTATTAGAACGAGAATGACTCACTCTCAAGGTAGCCTGTAAAGAATGGAGACATTTTCTAGTGGGAACTAAAGAAGCTTTTGAAGCAAGAACTGATCATCGTAATCTACAATGTCTCAGGAGCTTCCAATGCCAAAACAGCTGTCAAGCAAGATGGGCCTTCTTTTTCAGCCAATACAACTTCATTACAACCTACATTCTCGGATCCCAGAACTTAGTGGCTGATGCACTATCCTGTAGTGAACCTGAAAGGGCCAACACCTCCTCTCCAAATATCATCAAGTCCAGTCGAATCATCGGGGTCACTCAGTCCTTTCTTGATCGTGTTAAATCTGAGTACCAGTACCTTCCACTAGAAGAGTGAAATAAATTGAATCCTCAACTACAAAAGGATCAGGACTACTTCTATTATCAAGACGCTCTCTTCTTGCCTAACAAGAAAGTACAAATAGAGGCATTATAGATGTGCCATGATTCTCCCGTAGCTGGGCATCGTGTAGTTAAAAAGACCCAGGAGCTGCTTCTTCGTTCCTTAGGGTGGCCTACTCTTAAGAATGATGCTGAAACCTGTGTAGCAGCATGTCTTGTATGAGCCCAAACCAAGACACCCCGAACCAAGCCAGCAGGATTATTGATGCCCTTACCTGTTCCCTCAGCTCCATGGCGCACCCTGTCTAAAGATTTCATATGTTCACTACTGTCTTCTTCAGGTAATCATGTCATCATGGTAACTGTTGATTTCTTCACCAAATGGCGCATTTCACAGCCTTGAAGAAGTTGGGCACAGCTCCTGAAATGAGTCGAATATTAATGCGGGATTGTTGTTGCCTCCATTGCCTCCCACAAGAGGTTATTTCAGATCGAGGACCACAATATGTGTCATGGTTTTGGAAAGCTTTTTGTGCCTTACTGAACATTGATATATCCCTTTCATCAGGATTTCATCCACAAACCAACGGTCAAACTGAACGTTTGAATCAAGCACTCCAACAATATTTACTTTGTTTCTGTAATGCCACTCAAAGTAACTGGTCGGACTTCCTTTTTTGGGCTGTGGTCGGGCCGCCGCTCTAAGTATCGGAGCGCGGGCATCGCCACAGCCCGCGGTTTTGTGTTCCTATTTTTGCGGCGGGGCCCAGAAAGCACATTTCATGATTTAGGTGGTGCTGCTGCCCCAGCCAGGCTCCCTGATATTTACCCTTACTTACCTCTTCGGTGTATTCTCTTCTTTCCTCCTTTTTTCTTCTTCTTTTCTTCCATCTTAATTTCTTTCCTTGTTTTGGTGTCCATGTTGTCTTTCTTCTTGCTGTTCTTTTTCCCAGCATGCCTTTTTACTGGTACTTTTTTCTTATTCATTTTAATTCGGCCTTTCCCAATCCAAGATGGTGTTGCTCTTTCTTCCTGTTTGCCACTTCCTGTTTCTTGGTGTTGGAAATGGCCCTTCTGCAGGGTTATTCCCAGACTTTTTGCCTTCCTTCTTCTCTTTTTCTGACCTCAATTTTGCTGGTTTTTAGACTCTGCGCACTTTACCACTGCTAACCAGTGCTAAAGTGCATATGCTCTCTCCCTTTAAACATGGTAACATTGGATCTTTCCCAATTGGACTATTTCATTTACCTATAAGTCCCTAGTAAGGTGCACTGTATGTGCCTAGGGCCTGTAGATTAAATGCTACTAGTGGGCCTGCAGCACTAGTTGTGCCACCCACTTTAGTAGCCCCTTTACCTTGCCTCAGGCCTGCCATTGCAAGGCCTGTGTGTGCAGTTTCACTGCCACTTCGACTTGGCATTTAAAAGTACTTGCCAAGCCTAAAACTCCCCTTTTTCTACATATAAGTCACCTCTACTGTGTGCCCTAGGTAACCCCTAGAGCAGGGTGCTGTGTGGGTAGAAGGCAGGACATGTACCTGTGTAGTTTACATGTCCTGGTAGTGTAAAACTACTAAATTCGTTTTTATACTACTGTGAGGCCTGCTTCCTTCATAGGCTAACATTGGGGCTGCCCTCATACATTGTTGAAGTGGTAGCTGCTTATCTGAAAGGAGTAGGGAGGTCATATTTAGTATGGCCAGAATGGTAATACAAAATCCTGCTGACTGGTGAAGTTGGATTTAATATTACTATTTTAGAAATTCCAGTTTTAGAAAGTGAGCATTTCTCTGCACTTAAATCTTTCTGTGCCTTACAATCCACGTCTGGATGGGTTTAGTTGACAGCACCTCAGGGGGAGGGAAAGGAGGGGCACCTCAGCCGCTTGAGTGCACGACGCCAAATCCACGAGGGGGCCACATGCCCACTGTTCCATCCTGGGGAATGCAAAGCCACAGTCTCTCAAGTCTCTACAGTGGGTGGGTTGCCCACTGTAACATCCTGGGGAGTGCAAAGCCACAGTATCTCAAGTCTCTACAGTGGGTGGGTTGCCCACTGTAACATCCTGGGGAGTGCAAAGCCACAGTCTCACAAGTGGATAACAGTCTCCACTGGTTCTGGAGGGGGACTGGTGTACAGATTGCTTCATCCTGTGAAGGACAGAGGTAGTGGATGGATGTCTCCACTGGTTCTGGAGGGGTACTGGTGCCCAGAGTGCTTCATCCTGTGAAGGGCAGAGGTAGTGGATGGATGTCTCCACTGGTTCTGGAGGGGGACTGGTGCCCAGAGTAGTGCATCACTCACCCTGTGACTGACCCAGTTGAGTCAGTGCCCCTGCCGCTCATGGTACTTGAGTTGGCGGTGCCCTGTTCAGCGGTGCTTGATTTGGCGGTGCCCTGTTCATTGGTGCTTGAGTTGGCGGTGCCCTGTTCAGCGGTGCTTGAGTAGGCGGTGCCCTGTTCAGCAGTGCTTGATTTGGCGGTGCCCTGTTCAGCGGTGCTTGAGTTGGCGGTGCCCTGTTCAGCAGTGCTTGAGTAGGCAGTGCCCTGTTCAGCGGTGTTTGAGCAGGCGGTGCCCTGTTCAGCGGTGCTTGGGTTGGCGGTGCCCTGTTCAGCGGTGCTTGATTTGGCAGTGCCCTGTTCATTGGTGCTTGAGTTGGCGGTGCCCTGTTCAGCGGTGTTTGAGTAGGCGGTGCCCTGTTCAGCGGTGCTTGAGTTGGCGGTGCCCTGTTCAGCGGTGCTTGAGTTGGCGGTCCTTCATGGGCCAGCGGGGCTTGTGCTGACAGTCCTTCATGGCCCAGCGGGGCTTGTGCTGGCGGTCCCTCATGGCCCAGCGGGGCTTGTGCTGGCGGTCCTTCATGGCCCAGCGGGGCTGGGGCTGGCGGTCCTTCATGGCCCAGCGGGACTTGTGCTGGCGGTCCTTCATGGCCCAGCGGGGCTTGTGCTGGCGGTCCTTCATGGATCAGCTGGGCTGGGGCTGAAGGTGGCCTCCTGGGCAGCTGGGCTGGGGCTGGCGGTGGCCTCCTGGGTAGCTGGGCTGGGGCTGGTGGTTGCCTCCTGGGCAGCTGGGCTGGGGCTGGCGGTGGCCTCCTGGGCAGCGGGGATGATGGCGGTCTTCTACGCTGTGCAGCCCTTCCCAGACTTGCCGGGTTTCTTGTGGCCCTTCCCCACCTTGGAAGGTGTCACAGCTGACTCCACACTCCCAACGGGACCCCTGGGAGCGGCTTTGGTGGCTGGAGTCTTACCCCTCTCCCGCCAGGCACTGGCCAACTTCTGATGCTTCACAGGTGGGGGACTGGCTGTGCTGTGGCTCCGTGCCACACTGGCTGTCCTGGTGGCCGGTGCACTCCACATACCAGTGACTACAGGCACCACTGGTCCGGAGATGTTGTGGCTGAGGTGCTACTTCGGGACCTATGAGATGGACGGGGTGGGGGAGGTGTGGGAAAAAGGTTAAGGCTGGACAGGAAAATTCTTTTGGAGACACTGGGATGGGTAGCTGGAGGGGGTTTGGGAGTGGAGGAAGAGGTGGTGGTAGTAGGAGGTGTACGTTTGTTGACTTTGGGTGCAGGTGCATGCGCTGGAGGCTGTCGTGAGGTGGATGGCTGTTGGGTGGGTGTGTGCCTGCATTTGTGTATCTTGGGAGGGGGCGTCACAGACACACTGGGAGAGGACACAGGGGACGTGTGAATAGTAGTGGGGGTGGTGACTGCATGTGAGGGGGGTGTGCTGGTGGGTGTGCTGGTGAGAGACGTAGTGGCTGTAGAGGTAGTGCATGCAGGTGTGAGTGTAGAAGAGACTGGGAGGGAGGAGGGAGACAACGAGGAGGGGGGCACAGTGGAGGCAGTGGATGTTGGTGTGTCTGCATGTGTGTGTTGCTTGCGTGAGTGCCTGTGTGATGTGTGGTGGTTATGTTTGCCTGAGCTTCCCTTGTGTGGTAAGGTGTGTGCAGGCTGGTCTGATGGTGTGCTTGGGATAGGCAGAGGTATAGGGGATTGGGTCTGGGTGGAGGAAGTTGGAGGGGGAAGGCTAGAGACGGGGACAATGGCTGCCATCAGTGCTGAGGCCAGAGTTTGTAAGGCTCGGTGAAGGGCCGCCTGACCAGAACGAATGCCCTCCAGGAATGCATTAGTTTGTTGCAACTGCCTTTCTACACCCTGGATGGCATTCAAAATGGTAGACTGCCCAACAATGAGTGACCTGAGGAGGTCAATGGCCTCCTCACTGAGGGCAGCAGGGGTGACTGGGGCAGGGCCTGAGGTGCCTGGGGCGAAGGTGATGCCCACCCTCCTGGGTGAGCGGGCACGGGGCGAAGGCTGAGGGGCTGCTGGGAGGGCGGTGCTGGTAGTGGGGGTGGCGGCTGTACCTGTAGATGGTGGGGGCACAGATGTTGCCACCACCACAAGGGAGCTCCCATCAGAGGACGAGTCCGTGTCGCTGGTCTCAGCTCCTGTCCCTGCCGTGGAGCTCTCCTCGCCCTACGTCCTACTGGTGAATTCCGAGTCCGTAGTCTCGCCCTCCAGGGCGATGTGGGATGCAGCTCCCTCGTGCTCCGGTGCCACTGCTCCTCCGCCTGATGATGCTAATGCACACAAGAACAGGAAGACCACAAAAAGGGGGGGGAGACAGAAGAAAGACATGTTAAGTGCATGGATTACCGCTACCGTTGGTGGACAAGACAGACACAGAAGCCCCCTCCACTACGCCGTGCTCTTGGGCTCCACAGTTCAATTCCTGGGAAATGGCCTACAAGGCTATGGACGACATCTGCACACATAGATGACACAGAGGCATGAATAGCTGTACTTGGCACTCTACAGAGGTGGGGTGGGGTGCCACATGGCCTGCCTTACGGAGGGGCCTAGCCTACGGAACTCGCCCTGGCCTAGGGAAACCCAAAGCCCTCCTCCCCCACCCAGACAACTCCACTGCGTGCAAAGTCAGCAGAATGAGAGTGTACTCACCCCCTTGTGTCTGCTGTGATGCCCTCAAGCGCCCATCCTACTCCGGGTAGGCCACCACCAGGATCCTGAACATCAGGGGGGTCATGGTGCGATGAGCACCCCTCCCACGTTGGGAGGCCATCCCCAGCTGAGCCTCCGCTGTCTTCTTGCTCCAGCGGCGAATGTCCTCCTGTAGTGTGGTTAGTTTTACGTATCCTTTGCGCATTAGCTTCAGGCTTTAGGCCTTTCTTCATTTTGCCCTGGATGTATTTTATTCCTTTGCTTGCAGCTTAGAGCCTCTGTGCACTTTGCTCTAAATGCTTTTATTCTGCTTCGTACTGTTATTTTTCAAATAACCAGTTCTACGGTCTTGTTTTATTTTTTATATCACACTGTTTAGCCTACTTCAGCACTGGAGTTCTCAATAACCCATTCTTGTTTACTCTGTGCTTCAGTCAAGGATGCAGTCTGGTACATTGCCGATAGACGTGGTAGGAGTTTAGTCTTTGGCATTCCTGCGTAGGGACATTTTGTGATCACGCTGACATGTTAGTTATAAAAACACCTCCTTGTCCCAATACATGGAAGAGGGAGATTCCGACCAGGGAACCACAACTAGACGCTGACTGCCTCGTTGCAGATGCTGAACCAGATCACAGACCTTTGCTCAGGTATGAGGGCTGATGTCTCCCCAGGGATTCAGAAAGGCAAGTTAGAAGCTTAACATGCTGTGCTCGAAATAGAACTAACTGAGAGAGAGTAGAAATTGGTAGACACCATGATAGTGCTGTTCTTATGCTTCACTCTCCTTGTGACTATTTCAATCCTACTGTGTTGTATGGTTCTGGTTATTGCGGCTCACGCCTTAATATCTAAAAAGCAGTCGTTTTATTAAAACATTATAAAACTTACACCGCCTTTGTCATTTGTATATGGGATCATATTGTAAATGGGAGAGTTGGTTTGGATCTGAGTGACCACGACTTCCCTGAGAAGTTCCAAAGATGTCATGCGCTGGGCTGCCCAATCATCTCTTCACTTTTGGGGAAATGAGGCACTGCTAGTTAGCCGGAGCAAAACCGGGTTTAGTGTGACAGAGGTCCTTCTACGTGGGTCCGACTCAGTCCCCCACACTGCGAACGATCCTGCTGCCTAGAAATCCAGTAGTCTCATTTAGGATAATGAGAGCCCACGCGACATGGCGCCGCCAACGATTGGTCAGGCTCTAATTTTTGGATCCGGCTGACTCTCTCGGTCTCATATATATATTGACTCCTCGGTTCCGTAAGCGGAGACGTCCGTGGGGCTGAGGTTTTCCGCCGCCATGGGTTGGGTGCATCCTATTACTTAGTGGTCGGTTGTTCAAGCTTGAACTTTGAAAGGAAAACCCCGTTATTGGTGTGCCTTCTCTGCCCTATGCTATTTTTATAATGGCGAATCCTCAGGTAGTGAATATAGCGCTTAATATGCGCCAACCGCTCACAGGACATCTGATAGCACATGGTCTTACGATCCAGGGGGGTCCGGTCACTTTTGTGGTGGACGCCCATGCAGCCTATAGAACAGAACTTTTTTATTCTTGGGTCGTATTTCCAGCAGCTGATGGGGGCACAAATACTTTTCACGATTACACTGTTGCGAATGTCCCTGGACAATACAGGGCTTATGCATACTTAGAGATACCTTTATCTTATCAAGAACACCATAATTGGCTTGATGGCGCCCTCCCACACACAGTAGCACAAGTTAGGTTAGGTCCACTGAGTAATGATGGTCCGACCTGCCCTTTATTGGCTACATATACACCACATCCTGCGGTTGCTAACTTGGCAGTGGCTGACGTTCGTCGTTTATATATAGACTTAGCAACTACATACAGAAGACTGGTTCAGTTTGTAATGCTGACCTTAAATACTAATGCAGCGCATGCTGCTGCGGGGCACCCACAGGCACTGGTTCCGGGCATCAATCCGGCCACTGTACACTCAGTTATGGGTAAGGTACCGGCTAAACGTGAGGAAACTCCATTTTGGCTGGCGCAGAAAATTAATACGCTGGAAGCAGTATTTCCCCATACGGGACCTCAGGATAAACATAGAATATTGACAATGTGTTTGCCATATGGAATGGTTCCTACTGTGGACCATTGTAATACCTGGGGCACAGTGTTTGCCACGCTCTACACTACAGCACACGGTACACAAACATTGGCTAATCTACCGGAAGTGCTTAAACAAATTCAAGATGAATATGGGGCTGCCCCAGCCTTAGATTTAGGCATGCAGCTGATGGGCAATTTTGCCACAGTTTCTTCTATTATTTTGAGCAATATCAAGGGAGAGGCAGTGGCGCTAGCCGTGCGTATGCGTCTTCGAGACGTTCTGCAACTTAATCAGGAGCGGGAACTCACGAGAATAATAGCAGAAACATATTCCAGTATCGGTCGTGATAGCCTAGGGGCTAGACCACAAAAACCCCAATTACAGGGTAAAAAGAGTAAAGATAATGCTAAACAACAGCAGCCTGAGGGTACTAAGAAGCGCTGGGAGAAAAAACAACAGACACCTATGAAAGATGGGGGACAGTCTCCGCAACCGGAGACCCCGCAGAATAGGCATAATCTCAGGAATAGGGATAATTTGAAAACGCCTGATAGATATCAATACACAGATACACGCCAATCTCATTCGTTTCAGGAGTCCTCGGACAAGAGAAGTGAGAGAGGTGGGCGGTCAGAGCGGAGAACTGAGTACGTGAAACCGAGACAGGAATCACAACGCTCAACTGAGGTTTCTGTTAAACAGGAAGAGAAACCGCTCCAACAAAAGCAACAATTTAAAAAGAAGAAAGTGGCGGCAGTCTCAGTTCGACATGCCGCTCAAGAAGAGAGTTCTCTTGAAGAACAAGACATGGGCGTTAGCACTGTTAGACAGCGCAGCAGAGGTCACAATAGTTCGCCGGAGTCTTCTAGAGCATTTGGAGGTGAAAGCAACTGATGACTTCATACAGGTCGAAACGGCAGATATGCGTGTCTCTGATCCCGATAGAGTATATAAAGTAACTTTGCAATTAGAAGGGGACATTGACCGCATAGTACACGCCATCTTTTGGGACCATGTGGTAAAATCGTATGACGTTCTGCTGGCCAAACAAGATTGGCCACCTGACTTTGTTCGTGACTGTCCAGTTGGGGAGGAGGTTATTACACCTTCATTCTCATCACTTGTTCCGAGAGAACTAGCGGAGTCCTATAGTAAATCATGGGCTCTAACACAGGCCCCCGCCCTATATAGAAATCATGTGGGGTGGAATAGACAATCACCTTATCATGTAATACCGATAAAGGGCGAACCTCAGCCGCAGCCGCAGTATCCTATAAAATTTGAGGCAAGGGCATCGGTTAGGAAAATTCTTACACAATTGGAGTACCAGGGAGTAATTGAACCATGTGTCTAGCCGATGAATAATCCCTTGTTTCCAGTTGCTAAACCGGACCATTCATATAGGATAGTGGTGGATTACAGACACTTAAATGGACATACACGCACATATGCAATACAGAATTCACACAGCGCAGCGCTTATGAATAATATTGTGCGTAAGAAGTACAAAACAACATTAGATATCTCAAATGGATTCTTCTGCCAAAATATAGCGCCTGAAAGTCGAGACTATACCAGTTTTAGTGCGTTTGGCTCTCAAAAAAAGTGTTGTCGTCTGCCTCAGGGGTATAAGAATAGCCCAGGACTATTTTCGGCTCGTGTAACTGAAATTCTGCACGAGTTGGACCCTGAAGCTTTATCATATGTTGATGACATATATTTGACGGACGATGAGATACTGCAGCATCTAAGGCGTGTAACACGCATTGTTGTGGGGTTTGCTGAAATTGGCTACAAGTTTAATTTAAAAAAATCGAAGATTGCCTTCCTCAGCGTCATTTTCCTGGGATATGAGTTGTCGAATGAGGGCAAGAGCTTAGCGCCACATTTTTTGGAGACATGTGCTCAATTGCAGCCTCCTAATACGGTTCGGAAGCTCCAGTCATTATTGGGGTTTCTGAATTTTGGCAGAACTTACATTTCTGATTATGCTACACGTATAAAACCCTTATACGAGTTGGTTCGCCCTAATTTTTCGAGTAGATTTTGGACGATTGAGCATACACATATACTTCGAGATTTGCATACTGATCTCTTAGCAGTAAAACATTTACACACACGGGACAATAAAACGCATCTAGTCATCAGGGTTATACCTGGGGCCGTTGGGTTTACATATGTTACCTTTAAGGAGGGTGAGACTGTCCCGATAGCATACAAGTCCCACTTGTATTCTGCTGCAGAACAACGATTTGCACAAACTGAGAAAATACTCACTGCTGTACAGATGGCTGTAATTAAAGAAAGACCTCTTGCCCAGGGCCAACGCATCATTGTCGTTTCCCCGGTTCCGGCCTTAGAGGCTGTTACTAAAGCGAGTGTTCCTAATTCTAAAGCTTTACACCTGCGATGGATACAATGGGCTACGTCTTTGACAGCCACTGATGTAGATTACATATTTGACCCTAAACTGCAGACTCAAGAATTTCTCCAATATGAAATGGAGTACCCAGCTCCCGCTGGCACGTTGCCTATTGACCAGTACCAGGTGGTCATGTACACCGATGGCTCTGCGCAACCAGCGGTTGGGACTAAACAACAGTATTCTGCTGCATGTGCGGTGGTGAGCGGCACTATGGAGGGGGAGGTGTTCTGCCCCCAACATACTTATATACAGACCTTGGGAGATTGTACGGCACAGATGGCTGAGCTCAAAGCTCTCTTGTTAGCCTTAGAACACGCGGATCCGGCGATACTAACCTTGCTGGTCTGTGACTCCTACTACTGTGTTCAGTCTTTCAATGAATATTTACACTACTGGAGGTTAAATGGGTTCAGAGACTCCAAAGGCAACACCATTAAACACAAATTACTGTGGGGGAAGGTTGCAGATCTGAAGGAAACGCTTCCTAAAGTCCATGTTGTACATACACTTGGACACCAGCGCGTTGGAATACACGTTGCTGGGAATACTTTGGCTGATGAAGCCGCAAAGTCGGCAGTGGCGGTTGCCACTGTGGCCGCAGTAACTCGTTCGAGTTCCAAACCAGACACAGAGATTTCGGCTGCCATAAAAGCTACGGCTGATGGTACGCCATTTCCTAAAGGATTCCCTTCTAAATATAGTTACTGCATGGGTGGTATGCTGAACGCTGTGGTTAAGATTCCAGGCGTTAGTGTACGTGAGGTGCCCAATAAAGTTGAGAGACCTCGATTAATATCTGCAGCACATGAGGGGGTGGCATCTGCACATGCTCGTGTGGCTGCCACGATTTCGCTTTTACAGGCCCGTTACTGGTGGCATGGTCTCTATAAGGAGATGAAGCAGTATGTCCTTTGTTGTGACGTCTGTCAACAAATTAAAGTTTCGACGGCTAGACGCCCGCAGCAGACACCCCTTCTGATTTCAAATAAACCTTTACATTGTGTGTACTTGGATCATTGTGGTCCGCTGACACCAGATAGTGCATACAAATATATATTGATTGCTGTAGATTCGTGCTCCAGATTTGTGTGGGTCTGGCCACAGCGCTCGGCTGACGCTCGAACTGTTATTAAAGATTTGCGCATCTTTGTTGATACATTTGCAGTTGCAGCTTTTCATTGGGACCAGGGCCATGCTTTTGCCTCTAAGGCATTCAGGGACACCATGGCTTCGTTGGGGGTCAAACTCCAGTTCTCGTCTCCATTTCATCCCGAGGGAAATTCTGTTGTGGAGCATTTAAATCGTGATTTAAAGCAATCCTTAACGGCCAGAGTTATAGGTACGGATCGTAGTTGGCTAGCCCACCTGTATGGAGTACAGAGAGCACTCAATAACTTGCCTAGAAGGTCCATGAGGGGGTCGTACTTTATATGAGTGCCTGTTTGGAACGCGAATGTATGTTCCTGATCTAGATGGTCCTGGTGTGGAGACGGCAGATACGTCCTTTCACATAAATGATCGTGTCACTGTTTTGCAGGATTTACAACAATTCCGTGAAGATAACTCTTCTGCAAGTGCTGCCTCCACAGGAATTAAGGATGAGCCAGTAGCGCCTACTGGTTGGATTCCCAGGATTGGGGATCTAGTGCGTGAAAAGGTCGCAGTGAAGAAAGAATGTGGTCCTTATTATCGAGTGCCTGTCCCTGTGTTAGGAGTTAGCGGCACGAGAACTGTAATTTTACCGCCGCTGCACGGTGCCAAAGGAAATCGCTTTGTTTCCATTGATAATGTCAAGTTACAACATGTGGCGGATTCTGCACAGCAGAGCAAGAGGGACACCCAGTAGTTCCGGAATCTCTCTCACTACTGGGGAAGAAGTCCCGCTGCAGTTGATTTGCACCGATGCTATTTCCTCTCCGAGCTTGGGGAGGGTGGAAGATGATCTTGCGATTGTTCCACAGATGGCGAATACCTTAGAATCTTTTGATCAGATTGCTGTACGTTCTACTGAAATTACAGATAATGTGGTTTATAGCGTGCCAAGGCGAGAACCACCATCTGCTTCTTTGTTTACGGTTGCACCTTTTGCGACAACTGCCTCTGGCTGCTTCAACAACACTGACGATACTGAGTCGGACTCCTCGTCCTCTTTATCTTCAGCCCGGGGTCCACGTAAGCTGCTGTCTTGGCTTAAAAACACGTATTTTGTTTTTCCTTGGAACTATTTGTGGCTTTTTATGACTGTAATGACTCTTTTCTTGTGGTTGGGATTTGTGATTACTTTTTTTTTGGTAATACATGGTAATTTTCTTCCTGAAAGATCTGACATTGAGCACGTGGAGACGGTGTTGAAACCACATTTTTCATCTCATATGGTTCGAAGAGACTTGTCCTTTGTGAACATTTCTGCAGTGCCAATTCCGGATGGGATTGTGTGGGATGGAGTGATGTTTGATATATATGGTCCCACTGAATTGATTCAAATACCGTATGTTCTCAAGTTATCAATGAATGATATCGTTATACCAGGCATTGTATCTGATGATTGGGATGTGAAGACTGTAGATTCTATGCTGCCAGAATTGCAATATTATACTGTCTATGACGATGAAGATGCTTACCTATTTAGAGATAATCATGGTGACATGTTTTACTACACTTATTATGGACACCACTTTATTCATAAATCTAGTAGCCCTAAGTCGATATTTGAATATATGCAATGGGAACATTGCCCGACTCCTCCACAGGGGAGTTCTAAAACGTATTATCATAAATTTGCATATTTTTCTGGGCATAATCAACAGAATGCTAAGTCTTACTATTTTAAGGTTACTCCGCATGCTAATAAGCAAATGTTATTGACCGATACTAAATTACTGTATTCAAATTTATTTGTATCTAAACTTTCGGTTGAGGGGTATGAATATTGGTCCAAGACTGTTGACTTGAAAAGTGTCTGGGGAATTAAAAATTGGCAAATGCGAGCCAGGGACACTTTATTTAGGGCATGTATTATTCCTGTCCAAATGATTTTCCTCAATGACACTGTGCAACAGACTAGCTGTTTGGGCTTAGCAACGATTGGGAATTTGAATTTGCCTAGTATACCTGTCCCTTCGAAATTGAACAATTGGCAGCGATATGTTAATGCTACGTTTAGTACGTTTACACACTGGGTCCAGAATGGTACGCTTAACACTTCATTGATACATTCAGGCGGGTGGTTATTATGGCCCATAGACACTATTGGGTGTCATCAACGTTTTGTTACCTCTTCAGGGGGGTTCAGGATTAGTAGGGCAGACCCTCGCTACATATCGCCAGAACATGCTGATATCATTACTACATACAGCGTGGGGAAGCTTTGACAGCAATGGTTGAAGTCATCCACGCTGGATGCACTTAAGTCACAGCTCACATTGCTGTCTAATGATACTGACTTACAAGATTTTTTGTCAGGACCACGAATGCCGCGGAAGAAGCGTTTTTTATATGAAGTATATAATGAGATTTGGAAGCTTTCACAACAAGAGGCAGCGGCCCGGTTGAGACAAATTAATCGGGATAATTTGATAAAGGCTTTGTCTGTTGTGGATAATGGGATGCATACACTTTCAGACCGTGTTTACACGATAGACAATATCATTTCCTCTGCTATAGACATTATTAAATCACATATGTCTTCTTTATATCATGGGCAGAGTCAGACGCGGTCCATCATGCAGTTGGGTTGGACTCTACAGACCTTGAAGGCAGGTCGCGTTCCATGGCAGCACATTCGTGCCAGGGAGATATTTATTTCCTTTAATTTGACTCGTCAACAACAGTTGATGGCTAAAAAGGAAGTGACATATGTTATGTTAAATATTGAAAAATTGGAGAAACTGCCTTTTACTGTTGCTGAGATTCCGTCAGCTGAGTGGTTAATTCATGGGGTTATTAATCTGCCTATCTCCACTCTGCAGTTTACTTCTTGTTTAAAGCATATTCCGGTGGGTAGATATGAACGGTTTGGAGACAGTTACATACACGAGGTGTGGGAGCTTCCCTATCTATACAGATGTATTAATGGTTTGAGGGAGGTTTTTCTTAGCAGTAGCGAATGCAAAACTTCTGTCAGCCATTCCATGGTTTGTAAACAGCTGTCCTTGCACGGGGCATGTAATGCGTCGATTGCTAACTTAGCTTGTTATCTGAAGGGAGTTCTTTTCCCAGTAATTAAAAACACTTTCCAGGTGCTTTCAAACGGCAGTTACGTCCTTCTTAACAGTGAACCCTGTTGTGGCATGCGTGCCGGAATAGTTTACGTGGTCGTTGTCACCAAGGCCGTTACGTGCTGCGGGAATGTGTTGTTTCCCCCCCTCAAATTCGGGAGGTAGCGGACATCTGGCCTCATATTGCTACTTCCAAGGAGAATTTCGACAAGTTGAGTCGACTAAAGGCTCTATTGTTTCAGAAGCATGTGGCCCTTACATCTGCTAGCGAGACCTACGCACTTCAGGTGGCAAGGTCATCGGCGGAAATACAGTCCCTTTTAAATACTAACTTTCCGAGTCACTTTGGTGAACTCGTGGGACGTATATTTAATGCGTCCGGCACTGCTGGAATTGCTCATTTTTTTAAAGCCGTTGGTGTTGGTTTTGCTCACACCTTCTCTTCCATATTCAGTTTAATACCTTCGGCTAGTCACTCTATTTTCTGAAGCATTTTTGGGGGATTCCCGATTACTTTGGCTTTATTAGCTGGGGTTTTGCTACTTCTGCTGTTCTTCCGCAATGGCTGTCCCATCGCGACGAGATCCCATATTGGTGCTCCCATCAGCGGAGCTGTGTCGTGAACGCATGATGCAGCATTTTGGAGCGAAACTCCTGGGACAATTGGAGTGTGACTGGTCTTTGTCATTTTGGCCGGTTTTGGATTGTGTGCAACCTGTGTTTCGGTGCCTTTGGTGCTCGTCTGAACATGCACTGGCTCTCTGTCTCTCACTGCAGCGCCCCCCCGGTGGTCGATACTAATCTGTTGATGTCCCCAATTAGGGCTCATTCCCAGACTTGTGCACTGCGGTTGCGTTTGCTTCGTGAGGCAGTTTATGAGATTCCCTTCCTGGAGGAAGATGGTATTGTCTCATTCATCGGCCCTGCACGGGGTGCCGCCCTGGATGGTTCTGGGGCTTTGGAACACACCTGCTCCATGATACTTTTTGCCGTGGATATTCCGATATTGACATATGTCGAAGTGGAGGAACTCCTGCTTTCCATGGCTTCTGTCTAATAATTGGATTTTTTTATTTATTTTAAAATTTATATTATATTGAATTTGGCTTTATCGTCACATGCTTTCCAAATTTAATAATTTGTTTTTGCTTTATTGTCCTCTGACCTTGTCGAAATATACATTATATCTGGGGCATACTTTTATATTATTGGAACCACTTGCTACCAACAAGGGGAGGGTGTAGTGTGGTTAGTTTTACGTATCCTTTGCACATTAGCTTCAGGCTTTAGGCCTTTGTGCATTTTGCCCTGGATGTATTTTATTCCTTTGCTTGCAGCTTAGAGCCTCTGTGCACTTTGCTCAAAATGCTTATATTCGGCTTCGTACTGTTATTTTTCAAATAACCAGTTCTACGGTCTTGTTTTATTTTTTATATCACACTGTTTAGCCTACTTCAGCACTGGGGTTCTCAATAACACATTCTTGTTTACTCTGTGCTTCAGTCAAGGATACAGTCTGGTACGTTGCCGATAGACGTGGTAGGAGTTTAGTCTTTGGCATTCCTGCGTAGGGACATTTTGTGATCACGCTGACATGTTAGTTATAAAAACACTTCCTTGTCCCAATACATGGAAGAGGGAGATTCCGACCAGGGAACCACAACTAGACGCTGACTGCCTCGTTGCAGATGCTGAACCAGATCACAGGCCTTTGCTCAGGTATGAGGGCTGATGTCTCCCCAGGGATTCAGAAAGGCAAGTTAGAAGCTTAACATGCTGTGCTCGAAATAGAACTAACTGAGAGAGAGTAGAAATTGGTAGACACCATGATAGTGCTGTTCTTATGCTTCACTCTCCTTGTGACTATTTCAATCCTACTGTGTTGTATGGTTCTGGTTATTGCGGCTCACGCCTTAATATCTAAAAAGCAGTCGTTTTATTAAAACATTATAAAACTTACACCGCCTTTGTCATTTGTATATGAGATCATATTGTAAATGAGAGAGTTGGTTTGGATCTGAGTGACCATGACTTCCCTGAGAAGTTCCAAAGATGTCATGCGCTCGGCTGCCCAATCATCTCTTCACTTTTGGGGAAATGAGGCACTGCTAGTTAGCCGGAGCAAAACCGGGTTTAGGGTGACAGAGGTCCTTCTACGTGGGACCGACTCAGTGCCCCACACTGCAAACGATCCTGCTGCCTAGAAATCCAGTAGTCTCATTTAGGATAATGAAAGCCCACGCGACACTCCCATCTTTTCCGGCAGTGGGTGCTCTGTCTGTGGTAGACCCCCAGGGTCCGGACGTCCTTGGCGATGGCACGCCAAATATCTTTCTTCTGGTGGGCTCTGACCTACATGAAATGTACAGGGGAAGAAGAGAAGTCATTACCAACTGCACCATCAAAGTGAGTGGTCCCCATCCCTACCCTTGCCATGTGGCACATGCATTCACCGTCTTTCATGCACGGAGCACTCTGCCCCCTTTCTTCTTACATCCAGCCCTCTCCACACAGGCATAGCCCATACAACATGCTCCCTGTGTACTTACCTGTTGGTCTGGAGGACCCAATCAACGAGCTTCTCCAACTCCTGCGATGTGAAGGCAGGGTCCCTTTCCCCAGACGCACAAGCCATTTTCTCTTCCAGACCGAGGTCACAGCAGCACTTGCAGTGTAGGTCCTCTCCTGTCAAGGATCAGGTATCAAGTGATTGAACAGATAGAAAATGGCGGTCACGTCCGCGGCGGTGCGTACCGTCACCGCCGGCGTACATCATCATTGGCGACCCATAGGGTCCAATGTTAACCAATGCAGCATTGCGCCGCGGTCTTCGACTGCCTACCACGACGGTGTACAACGCCAGTGCAGTTACCTCACATCCCATTGTCCCACTTCAGAGGTCAGGCAGCCGCCATTTCAGGGGCCCACATGGCTTCATTTTCAACTGCGTCACACATACCTAGGCCTAGACTCAACACATATACAGGCCACCTTTTGTGTATGATTGGTCTTATGGGTAAACTGTGTGTATGTACCTCTGAGTTGTTTGAGTCTGTGCTTGCTGTTCTCCTTCATAGGCACCATCCGCTGGGGCATGTGAGGAGATGGCGGCATCCTCCGGTGTACCGACCGTTGGTGGACCTGTCGACAATGGAGGAGCGACATTTGATAATCACCTACAGGCTTGACCGTGCCACAATCCAGGAACTGTGTACCCAGTTGGAGCCATACCTGATGTCAGCAATCCACCATCTCACAGGAATCCTCCCTCAAGTGCAGGTGCTGTCAGTGCTCCATTTCCTTGCAAGTGGCTCTTTTCAAACAACTGTGGCCATGGCATCAGGGATGTCCCAGCCTATGTTTTCCAACGTATTGTCCAGAGTGTTGTCTGCCCTACTGTAACACATGCGGAGCTACATCGTTTTCCTTCAGTTGGAGGATTTCCCTACAGTGAAAGGTGATTTCTATGCCCAGGGACATATCCCCAACATCATAGGTGACATTGATGGGACACATGTGGCTTTGGTCCCCCCCCACAGGAGTGAACAGGTGTACAGAAACCGGAAGAGTTATCATTCTATGAATGTACAGATGGTATGTTTGGCAGACCAGTACATCTCCCATGTGAATGCCATGTTCCCTGGCTCAGTGCATGACGCCTACATCCTGCGGAATAGCAGCATCCTTATGTGATGGGTCATCTCCAGAGGCACTGTGTGTGAGCATCTGGAAGCAAGTCAGAGGGAATGGTTGTCTGGGTCTGGGGTTATCCCTCCAGGTTAGTGTGTGTCTAACAGTTGCCCCTCACCATTTGCAGGTGACTCTGGTTACCCCAACCTGTCATGGCTACTGACCCCAGTGAGGAATCCCAGGACCAGGGCAGAGGAACGCTACAATGAGGCCCATGGGCGAACTAGGAGGGTGATCAAGCGGGCCTTCGGCCTCCTGAAGGCCAGGTTCCAGTGCCTCCATATGACAGGTGGATCCCTATTCTACTCACAAAAGAAGGTGTGCCTGATCATCGTGGCCTGCTGTATGCTTCACAACTTGGCTTTGCGACGCCAGGTGCCTTTTCTGCAGGAGGATGGTCCAGATGGAGGTGTTATTGCAGCTGTGGAGCCTGTGGACAGTGATGAGGAGGAAGCAGAGGAAGAAGACATGCACAACAGAGACTCAGTGATCCTGCAATATTTCCAGTGAGACACAGGTAAGAATCCAAACCTGCCTACTACATGTACTTTAACACTACAACCTCTTTACTGTCTGTCGTTTTCACCCAGTGTATGGTCACTGAGTTGTCAGTTTCCCTTACGGTTTCACATATTTGGGTCCCACTATGTGACATCTGCTTAGATTCCTCATGGACTAGAGCTGTGTGACATAGGTATGTTGACATTACTATTTTAAAAAACATTTTGTCACAGTAATTGCTAATACACTATTTTGAAATCACAGACAGACCCCAGATCATTTTGTGCTTTAGATGTGTTTATTTAAATGCTCAATATTGGAGGGGGTAGTGAAATGGTGAGGGGTGATGGCAGAGGAATGTCCATGGCAGAATCCAGTCTATTAGTCTCACAGGTGCATTGCACAAATGAGCATAGGAAGTGGAGCTGGGGCAGTTTGAGGATGGACAGGGTGACAAAGTGGGACAAAAGGATGACAATTAGGGTGGTCTCATTTCTTGGCGGGGGTCTTGGCATCGTTCTCTGTCTTTGTCCTTGATCTCAGAAACCGTTTGCAGGGTGGTTCTCCCTCTGCAGGGGGTTGGGTGCTGGTGTGGTGGTCCTGTGGCGGGGCATCCTGTCCACTAGCGCCGGCGGAGGTGGTGGGCAGTTCATCGTCCAGGCTAGTGTCAGGGACCCTTTGTTGTGCCACATTGTCCCTCCTGGTGTTGAGTACTTCCTTCAGCACCCCTACGACGGCGCCCAGGGTGGAGCTGATGGTTCTGAGTTCCTCCCTGAAGCCCATATACTGTTCCTCCTGCATGCGCTGGGTCTCCTGAAACTTGGCCAGT
Organism: Pleurodeles waltl; assembly: GCF_031143425.1. NCBI lineage: Eukaryota > Metazoa > Chordata > Amphibia > Caudata > Salamandridae > Pleurodeles > Pleurodeles waltl. Next base: position 425,465,449 of record NC_090445.1, on the reverse strand, counting down.
ACCGTTGCCATCGTCTCCAGGGAGTGGTGGTAGGCTCCCATGATGGAGGAGAGAGCATCGTGGAGAGTGGGTTCCCTTGGCCTGTTCGGCCCCTGTCGCACGCTAGCCCTCCCAGTTCCCCTGTGTTCCAGTGCCTCCGTCCCCTGGACCGTGTGCCCACTACCACTGCCCCCAGGTCCCTGGTGTTGTTGGGGTGGTGGGTTATCCTGGGATCCCTGTAGTGGTGGACACACAGCTGATTGACGTGTCCTGGGGACAGAGGTATGGGCCCGCTTGGTGGGTGTTGTGCCGGTGTTTCCAGAGTGGGGAAGGTCTGTGGTGGCCTGTGCCTGTGTGAGGGGAACCGACTGTCCAGAGGTCCCCGATGGTCCGGGCTGGTCATCTAGATCCAGTTGGACAGAGGTGCTGTCATCACTGTGGGCCTCTTCTGTTGGTGGTGTGGACATGTGTGGACCCTCCTGTCCGGTGACGTTGGGTAGGGGTCCTGCAGGGGTATAAAAGGATGTTTATTACATTTGTGTGTGTAATGGTGTGCAATGGGGGGTGACCATGTACCCCAGTGCTAGCATTCCTGTGTGGGAGCTTGTGTGATGATGGTTTAGGGGGGTGTATGGGTATGTGCAGTGGGCATGCTTTGGTGATGTGTGTCCATGCTTTGTTTTTGCATGCAGGGCTTGGTGTTGGGATGGGTGGTTTGTGATGTTGAGACATTTGTGAGGAGTAGGGGTGCTGGGGGTGAGGGTGGGGGTATGTGATAGCATGCAGGTAGGGTGGGGGATGTGATAGTAAAGCTTTGACTTACCAGAGTCCATTCCTCCAGCTACTCCTGCGAGGCCCTCAGGATGCAGAATCGCCAAGACCTGTTCCTCCCACGTTGTTAGTTGTGGGGGAGGAGGTGGGGGTCTACTGCCAGTCCGCTGAACCGCCTGGTGGTGTCTTGAGACCACGGAACGCACCTTCCCCCACAGGTCATTCCACATCTTCCTGATGTCCTCCCGATTTCTTGAGTGTTGTCCCACTGCGTTGACCCTGCCCACTATTCTTCGCTATAGCTCCATCTTCCTTGCATTGGAGGAGTGATGCACCTGTGATCCAAATAGATGTGGCTCTACCCGGACGATTTCCTCCACCATGACCCTGAGCTCCTCCTCCGAGAACCTGGGGTGTCTTTGCCGTGCCATGGGGTGGTGTGGGTGATGTGTGGAGTGGAGTGTGTGGTGATAAGTGTAGTGATATGTAGTGGTGTGTTGTGTGAGGTGCGTGGAAGTTCTGTGGGTGATGGTGTTGTGTGCCTGTGGATGCTGTTGTTCTTGCTGGTGGTGTTTCTCTTTGGCCTTCTCTCGGTAAATTTGTTGTAGGGGTTTGTGGGTGATGTGGGTGTCTGTTTTATATTGTAATGGGTGTGTGGGAGTGGTGTGTGTATGTGTATCATGTGTGTGTATTTCGAATTGTCCAATGTGGCTGCGTTTTGTAAGAGTGTGTTTATTTTGAGTGCTGCGGTGTGTAGCACCAATGGAATACCGCGATTGAAAGACCACCGCGTGGATTCGTGTGTCGTGATAGTGTGGGCGTATTTCTGTTGGTGTGACGGTGGAGGTTTTGTTTTTGCCAGTTTATCACTAACCTTTGGTGTGGCGGACTTGTGTGGGTGTCTCTATTTTGGCGGAATCTGAGATGTGGGTCATAATAGATGTGGCGGAATTCCGCGCCCGCGGCGGTGTGTTGTCGGCCTTCTGCACGGCGGTAAGTGGCTTTTACCGCCAATGTTGTAATGAGTGCCTTTGTTTGCTTTTTAAAGACTTAAGACACTTCATATCACTTTTCCGTGATATCTCTACAATTTCTTATTGCATCTTTAATCATTTTTGACCTGCAAATACTCAGATAAATATTATATATTTTTCTAAACACTGTGTGGTGTATTTTTGTGGTACTATATTGTGTTATTGTATGATTTATTTCACAAATACTTTACATATTGCCTTCTAAGTTAAGCCTGAATGCTCTGTGCAAAGCTACAAAAGGGTGGGCACAGGATAATTTGGATTGTGAGTGACTTACCCTGACTAGAGTGAGGGTCCTTGCTTGGGCAGGGGATAACCTGACTGCCAACCAAAGACCCCATTTCGAACACTTGGTATATAAGCCCTTCAGTTCTTGTCTTCCTTGTTTTGCAAACACTTCCGCTTGGTGGTGATACTCGCTCCTGTTTCTCCGTGTTTTCTCCAGTTCCTGTTGCTCCTTGCAAGAGATTATTCATTTTTTTCCTTTTTTCATTGTTTCTTTTTCCTCTTTTTCAGGCGTTCCTATGTAGAGGTTTTTTCCCACATTTTTGGGTTTTTCCTCTGGGACGCCTTCTGAAGAGTACGGTCTGCCTTGACGTTCCCAGTCAAGCAGCATCGTGGCTACTAGAAAGGGTCACCCCTATCTTGGTCAGTCCAGAACCAGTAGAAGACCGGGTGCTCCTTCAAGTTCTTCAGCCAACAGTGGTAAGCGACGTGTAGACCGTGACAGATTGCAGCGCCAAAAGAATCTGCATTGTGAAACAACCATGGAAGGACCACAGGATGATGTCGTAGACAATGCACAAGCCATGCTTCATACAGTGCAACAACAAGCTCAAAAATTACAACAATTGTGGGCTGAGAATACCGTACTATGACAAGTCTTGTCTTCCTGACCTGTAGATTTATCTCCTCTGTCCACATCGACACCTCGATACTCTGGAGATCCGCATAAGATAAAGGATTTTCTGGACTCTTTGACAGTCTTATTTGCCTTTTTCTCATCTGACAAAGCCAAGGTGGGAAATTTAATCAGTGCCTTATCTGGCCCCGCACTAGCTTGGGCAACACCCTTGGTCTCTGCTGAAGATCCTGTCTTAAATAACTATCCTGCTTTTTTAAAACTCTTCAAGCAAATGTTCGAGCGACCTGGGTTGGAGGCAGCTGCTGAAGAAGCATTATGTGATATACAGCAAGGAAATCAGGATGTCTTACAATACATAACCCACTTCAGTTAGCAGCTGAAACCACTTGGGTAGAACGCACTTTTGTAAAGCTGTTTTGCCATGGACTTCGAGAGACATAAAGGATTAATTGGTACTTTCCATTCAAGCCAGATCTCTGAAAGAACTGATGGATCAAGCAATGAATATAGAGAATAGATTGCAGGAATGTAAGATGAAAAAACGAAAGACTCGATTACAGAACCAGCCTGGAGTACTCCGTACTACTAGCCGACATTCTGACGAAGTCCATCTTGAAGCACCTAAATCTACAGAGGAAGAACCCATGCAGATTGATCTAGTCTGTGGTCCTTTATCCGACTCAGAAAAAGAGGAGAGACGGTGAAGGGGTCTTTGTCTATATTGTGGCCAAGCTGGTCATCAGATCTGAAGGTGTCCTGTCTCTCCCTCCAGGCCTTCGAGAAATGCCATCTCCCACACCCTGTGAGGAGGAAGGGAATGGGAGGAGAAGTACCTTCAATATGTTCCTCTTTCCGCCTTGGTAATATTATCTGTTATGTTACAATGTTGACAAGGTCAGGAAGAGCAGCTTTTTGCTCTATTGGATTGTGGAGCCAGTGGTATATATTTGGATGAGACCTGGGTCAAAGAAAGAGGTATTGCATGAGTTCCTAAAGAAACGCCGGAACAAGTACACACAGTTGATGTTTCTCCTTTAACCTAAGGACCAGTGGTGGAGTCTACACCTACTCTCTGTCTGTGTTTTGGTAGGCACTAAGAAAACATTACTTTCGATCTCATATCCTCTCCAAACCACATTATGATTTTAGGAATACCCTGGTTAACTCACCACAACCCTTATATCAACTAGGAAACAAGAACCATATCTTTGACATCTCAGTTTTGCCAACAGAACTACTACTCCACAAAGGGTTAAGTCTTCCTCACAAAGATAATGACTGCTCTATCAATCCGATGCAGGGTGTACCTAGTTGTTAGCAGGAATACTCTGATGTCTTCCAGAAGCCTAGCAAGCCTGTCTTACCTCCTCACCGTGTCTATGACTGTGCTATTCCGTTGATTCCGGAAGAAGTGGTTCCCTTTGGTCGGATGTATTCTTTGACGGAACAGGAAAAGAAGGTACTTAAAGAAAACTTAGATGACAATCTACAGAACGGTTTAATCGTCCCCATATTCATCTCCTGCAGGGGCTCCTCTTTTCTTTGTTCCTAAGAAAATAAAACATCTGCGTCCCTGTGTTGACTTTTGCGGACTCAACAAAATAACAATCAAGGATCGTTATCCCTTACCCTTGATTAACCCCTTCGCTGCCAGGCCTTTTCCCCCTCCTGTGCCGAGCCTTTTTTTGGCTATTTGGAGCAGTTCGCGCTTAGGCCCTCATAACTTTTTGTTCACATAAGCTACCCTCGCCAAATTTGCGTCCTTTTTTTCCAACATCCTAGGGATTCTAGAGGTACCCAGACTTTGTGGGTTCCCCAGACGGAGGCCAAAAAATTAGCCAAAAACAGTGAAAATATTGTTTTTTCAAAAAAATGGGAAAAATGGGCTGCAGAAGAAGGCATGTGTTTTTTTCCCTGAAATGGGCATCAACAAAGGGTTTGCGGTGATAAAATCACCAGCTTCCCAGCTTTCAGGAACAGGCAGACTTGAATCAATTTTGGCATTTTACTGGGACATACCCCATTTTTACGATTTTTTGTGCTTTCAGCCTCCTTCCAGTCAGTGACAGAAATGGGCATGAAACCAATGCTGGATCCCAGAAACCGCAACATTTCTGAACAGTAGACAAAATTCTGAATTCAGCAAGGGGTAATTTGTGTAGATCCTACAAGGGTTTCCTACAGAAAATAACAACTGAAAAAGAAAAATATTGAAATTGAGGTGAAAAAAAACATCAATTTTTCTCTACGTTTTACTCTGTAACTTTTTCCTGCAATGTCAGATTTTCGAAAGCAATATACCGTTACGACTGCTGGACTCTTCTGGTTGCGGGGATATATAGGGCTTGTAGATTCATCAAGAACTCTAGGTACCCAGAGCCAATAAATGACCTGCACCCTGCAGTGAGTTTTCATTCTATGCCGGGTATACAGCAATTCATTTGCTGAAATATAAAGAGTAAAAAATAGCTATCAAGAAAACCTTTGTATTTCCAAAATGGGCACAACATAAGGTGTTGAGAAGCAGTGGTTATTTGCACATCTCTGAATTCCGGGGTGCCCATACTAGCATGTGAATTACAGGGCATTTCTCAAATAGACGTCTTTTTTCCACACTGTCTTAGAGAAAGACAAGGGGCAATAACAGTTGTTTTACTATTCTATGTTCCTCCAAGTCTCCTGATAAAAATGATACCTCACTTGTGTGGGTAGGCCTAGCGCCCGCGACAGGATATCCCCCAAAACACAACGTGGACACATCACAGAAAACAGAGCTGTTTTTAGCAAAGTGCCTACCTGCAGATTTTGGCCTCTAGCTCAGCCGCCACCTAGGGAAACCTACCAAACCTGTGCATTTCTGAAAACTAGAGACCTAGGGGAGTCCAAGATGGGGTGACCTGTGTGGATCGGATCAGGTTCTGTTACCCAGAATCCTTTGCAAACCTCAAAATTTGGCTAAAAAATCACATGTTCCTCACATTTCTGTGGCAGAAAGTTCTGGAATCTGAGAGGAGCCACAAATTTCCTTCCACCCAGTGTTACCCCACGTCTCCCGATAAAAATGATACCTCACTTGTGTGGGTAGGCCTAGCGCCCGCGACAGGAAACGCCCCAAAGCGCAACGTGGACACATCTACATTTTTGAAGGAAAACAGAGGTGTTTTTTTCAAAGTTCCTACCTGTAGATTTTGGCCTGTAGCTCAGCCGCCACCTAGGGAAACCTACCAAACCTGTGCATTTCTGAAAACTAGAGACCTAGGGGAATCCAAGATGGGGTGACTAGTGTGGCTCGGACCAGGTTCTGTTACCCAGAATCCTTTGCAAACCTCAAAATTTGGCTAAAAAACACATGTTCCTCACATTTCTGTGGCAGAAAGTTCTGGAATCTGAGAGGAGCCACAAATGTCCTTCCACCCAGCGTTCCCCCACGTCTCCCGATAAAAATGATACCTCACTTGTGTGGGTAGGCCTAGCGCCTGCGACAGGAAACGCCCCAAAGCGCAACGTGGACACAGCCAAATTTTTGAAGGAAAACAGAGGTGTTTTTTGCAAAGTGCCTACCTGTAGATTTTGGCCTGTAGCTCAGCCGCCACCTAGGGAAACCTACCAAACCTGTGCATTTCTGAAAACTAGAGACCTAGGGGAATCCAAGATGGGGTGACTTGTGTGGCTCGGACCAGGTTCAGTTACCCAGAATCCTTTGCAAACGCCCCAAAGCGCAACGTGGAAACATCCAAATTTTTTAAGGAAAACAGAGGTGTTTTTTGCAAAGTGCCTACCTGTAGATTTTGGCCTGTAGCTCAGCCGCCACCTAGGGAAACCTACCAAACCTGTGCATTTCTGAAAACTAGAGACCTAGGGGAATCCAAGATGGGGTGACTTGTGTGGCTCGGACCAGGTTCTGTTACCCAGAATCCTTTGCAAACCTCAAAATTTGGCTAAAAAAACACATGTTCCTCACATTTCTGTGGCAGAAAGTTCTGGAATCTGAGAGGAGCCACAAATTCCCTTCCACCCAGCGTTCCCCCACGTCTCCCGATAAAAATTATACCTCACTTGTGTGGGTAGGCCTAGCGCCTGCGACAGGAAACGCCCCAAAGCGCAACGTGGACACAGCCAAATTTTTGAAGGAAAACAGAGGTGTTTTTTGCAAAGTGCCTACCTGTAGATTTTGGCCTGTAGCTCAGCCGCCACCTAGGGAAACCTACCAAACCTGTGCATTTCTGAAAACTAGAGACCTAGGGGAATCCAAGATGGGGTGACTTGTGTGGCTCGGACCAGGTTCAGTTACCCAGAATCCTTTGCAAACCTCAAAATTTGGCTAAAAAAACACATGTTCCTCACATTTTTGTGGCAGAAAGTTCTGGAATCTGAGAGGAGCCACAAATTTCCTTCCACCCAGCGTTCCCCCACGTCTCCCGATAAAAATGATACCTCACTTGTGTGGGTAGGCCTAGCGCCTGCGACAGGAAACGCACCAAAGCGCAACGTGGACTTAGCCAAATTTTTGAAGGAAAACAGAGGTGTTTTTTGCAAAGTGCCTACCTGTAGATTTTGGCCTGTAGCTCAGCCGCCACCTAGGGAAACCTAACAAACCTGTGCATTTCTGAAAACTAGAGACCTAGGGGAATCTAAGATGGGGTGACTTGTGTGGCTCGGACCAGGGTCAGTTACCCAGAATCCTTTGCAAACCTCAAAATGTGGCTAAAAAAACACATGTTCCTCACATTTCTGTGGCAGAAAGTTCTGGAATCTGAGAGGAGCCACAAATTCCCTTCCACCCAGCGTTCCCCCATGTCTCCCGATAAAAATGATACCTCACTTGTGTGGGTAGGCCTAGCGCCCGCGACAGGAAACGCCCCAAAGCGCAACGTGGACACATCCAAATTTTTCAAAGAAAACAGAGGTGTTTTTTGCAAAGTGCCTACCTGTAGATTTTGGCCTGTAGCTCAGCCGCCACCTAGGGAAACCTACCAAACATGTGCATTTCTGAAACCTAGAGACCTAGCGGAATCCAAGATGGGGTGATTTGTGTGGCTCGGACCAGGTTCTGTTACCCAGAATCCTTTGCAAACCTCAAAGTTTGGCTAAAAAAACACATGTTCCTCACATTTCTGTGGCAGAAAGTTCTGGAATCTGAGAGGAGCCACAAATGTCCTTCCACCCAGCGTTCCCCCACGTCTCCCGATAAAAATGATACCTCACTTGTGTGGGTAGGCCTAGCGCCTGCGACAGGAAACGCCCCAAAGCGCAACGTGGACACAGCCAAATTTTAGAAGGAAAACAGAGGTGTTTTTTGCAAAGTGCCTACCTGTAGATTTTGGCCTGTAGCTCAGCCGCCACCTAGGGAAACCTACCAAACCTGTGCATTTCTGAAAACTAGAGACCTAGGGGAATCCAAGATGGGGTGACTTGTGTGGCTCGGACCAGGTTCAGTTACCCAGAATCGTTTGCAAACCTCAAAATTTGGCTAAAAAAACACATGTTCCTCATATTTCTGTGGCAGAAAGTTCTGGAATCTGAGAGGAGCCACAAATTTACTTCCACCCAGCGTTCCCCCACGTTTCCCGATAAAAATGATACCTCACTTGTGTGGGTAGGCCTAGCGCCCGCGACAGGAAACGCCCCATAGCGCAACGTGGACACATCCAAATTTTTGAAGGAAAACAGAGGTGTTTTTTGCAAAGTGCCTACCTGTAGATTTTGGCCTGTAGCTCAGCCGCCACCTAGGGAAACCTACCAAACCTGTGCATTTCTGAAAACTAGAGACCTAGGGGAATCCAAGATGGGGTGACTTGTGTGGCTCGGACCAGGTTCTGTTACCCAGAATCCTTTGCAAACCTCAAAATTTGGCTAAAAAACACATGTTCCTCACATTTCTGTGGCAGAAAGTTCTGGAATCTGAGAGGAGCCACAAATGTCCTTCCACCCAGCGTTCCCCCACGTCTCCCGATAAAAATTATACCTCACTTGTGTGGGAAGGCCTAGCGCCTGCGACAGGAAACGCCCCAAAGCGCAACGTGGACACAGCCAAATTTTTGAAGGAAAACAGAGGTGTTTTTTGCAAAGTGCCTACCTGTAGATTTTGGCCTGTAGCTCAGCCGCCACCTAGGGAAACCTACCAAACCTGTGCATTTCTGAAAACTAGAGACCTAGGGGAATCCAAGATGGGGTGACTTGTGTGGCTCGGACCAGGTTCAGTTACCCAGAATCCTTTGCAAACGCCCCAAAGCGCAACGTGGAAACATCCAAATTTTTGAAGGAAAACAGGTGTTTTTTGCAAAGTGCCTACCTCTAGATTTAGGCCTGTAGCTGAGCTGCCACCTAGGGAAACCTACCAAACCTGTGCATTTCTGAAAACTAGAGACCTAGGGGAATCCAAGATGGGGTGACTTGTGTGGCTCGGACCAGGTTCTGTTACCCAGAAATCCTTTGCAAACCTCAAAATTTGGCTAAAAAAACACATGTTCCTCACATTTCTGTGGCAGAAAGTTCTGGAATCTGAGAGGAGCCACAAATTGCCTTCCACCCAGCGTTCCCCCACGTCTCCCGATAAAAATTATACCTCACTTGTGTGGGTAGGCCTAGCGCCTGCGACAGGAAACGCCCCAAAGCGCAACGTGGACACAGCCAAATTTTTGAAGGAAAACAGAGGTTTTTTTTGCAAAGTGCCTACCTGTAGATTTTGGCCTGTAGCTCAGCCGCCACCTAGGGAAACCTACCAAACCTGTGCATTTCTGAAAACTAGAGACCTAGGGGAATCCAAGATGGGGTGACTTGTGTGGCTCGGACCAGGTTCAGTTACCCAGAATCCTTTGCAAACCTCAAAATTTGGCTAAAAAAACACATGTTCCTCACATTTCTGTGGCAGAAAGTTCTGGAATCAGAGAGGAGCCACAAATTTCTTCCACACAGCGTTCCCCCACGTCTCCCGATAAAAATGATACCTCACTTGTGTGGGTAGGCCTAGCGCCCGCGACAGGAAACGCCCCAAAGCGCAACGTGGACACATCCAAATTTTTCAAAGAAAACAGAGGTGTTTTTTGCAAAGTGCCTACCTGTAGATTTTGGCCTGTAGCTCAGCCGCCACCTAGGGAAACCTACCAAACATGTGCATTTCTGAAACCTAGAGACCTAGCGGAATCCAAGATGGGGTGACTTGTGTGGCTCGGACCAGGTTCTGTTACTCAGAATCCTTTGCAAACTTCAAAGTTTGGCTAAAAAAACACATGTTCCTCACATTTCTGTGGCAGAAAGTTCTGGAATCTGAGAGGAGCCACAAATGTCCTTCCACCCAGCGTTCCCCCACGTCTCCCGATAAAAATTATACCTCACTTGTGTGGGTAGGCCTAGCGCCTGCGACAGGAAACGCCCCAAAGCGCAACGTGGACACAGCCAAATTTTTGAAGGAAAACAGAGGTTTTTTTTGCAAAGTGCCTACCTGTAGATTTAGGCCTGTAGCTCAGCCGCCACCTAGGGAAACCTACCAAACCTGTGCATTTCTGAAAACTAGAGACCAAGGGGAATCCAAGATGGGGTGACTTGTGTGGCTCGGACCAGGTTCAGTTACCCAGAATCGTTTGCAAACCTCAAAATTTGGCTAAAAAAACACATGTTCCTCACATTTCTGTGGCAGAAAGTTCTGGAATCTGAGATGAGCCACAAATTTACTTCCACCCAGCGTTCCCCCACGTCTCCCGATAAAAATGATACCTCACTTGAGTGGGTAGGCCTAGCGCCCGCGACAGGAAACGCCCCATAGCGCAACGTGACACATCCAAATTTTTTAAGGAAAACAGAGGTGTTTTTTGCAAAGTGCCTACCTGTAGATTTTGGCCTGTAGCTCAGCCGCCACCTAGGGAAACCTACCAAACCTGTGCATTTCTGAAAACTAGAGACCTAGGGGAATCCAAGATGGGGTGACTTGTGTGGCTCGGACCAGGTTCTGTTACCCAGAATCCTTTGCAAACCTCAAAATTTTGCTAAAAAAACACATGTTCCTCACATTTCTGTGGCAGAAAGTTCTGGAATCTGAGATGAGCCACAAATTTACTTCCACCCAGCGTTCCCCCACGTCTCCCGATAAAAATGATACCTCACTTGTGTGGGTAGGCCTAGCGCCCGCGACAGGAAACGCCCCATAGCGCAACGTGGACACATCCAAATTTTTTAAGGAAAACAGAGGTGTTTTTTGCAAAGTGCCTACCTGTAGATTTTGGCCTGTAGCTCAGCCGCCACCTAGGGAAACCTACCAAACCTGTGCATTTCTGAAACCTAGAGACCTAGGGGAATCCAAGATGGGGTGACTTGTGTGGCTCGGACCAGGTTCTGTTACCCAGAATCCTTTGCAAACCTCAAAGTTTGTCTAAAAAAACACATGTTCCTCACATTTCTGTGGCAGAAAGTTCTGGAATCTGAGAGGAGCCACAAATGTCCTTCCACCCAGCGTTCCCCCACGTCTCCCGATAAAAATTATATCTCACTTGTGTGGGATGGCCTAGCGCCTGCGACAGGAAACGCCCCAAAGCGCAACGTGGACACAGCCAAATTTTTGAAGGAAAACAGAGGTGTTTTTTGCAAAGTGCCTACCTGTAGATTTTGGCCTGTAGCTCAGCCGCCACCTAGGGAAACCTACGAAACCGGTGCATTTCTGAAAACTAGAGACCTAGGGGAATCCAAGATGGGGTGACTTGTGTGGCTCGGACCAGGTTCAGTTACCCAGAATCGTTTGCAAACCTCAAAATTTGGCTAAAAAAACACATGTTCCTCACATTTCTGTGGCAGAAAGTTCTGGAATCTGAGAGGAGCCACAAATTTCCTTCCACCCAGCGTTCCCCCACGTCTCCCGATAAAGATGATACCTCACTTGTGTGGGTAGGCCTAGCGCCCGCGACAGGAAACGCCCCAAAGAGCAACGTGGACACATCCAAATTTTTGAAGGAAAACAGAGGTGTTTTTTGCAAAGTGCCTACCTGTAGATTTTGGCCTGTAGCTCAGCCGCCACCTAGGGAAACCTACCAAACCTGTGCATTTCTGAAAACTAGAGACCTAGGGGAATCCAAGATGGGGTGACTTGTGTGGCTCGGACCAGGTTCTGTTACCCAGAATCCTTTGCAAACCTCAAAATTTGGCTAAAAAAACACATGTTCCTCACATTTCTGTGGCAGAAAGTTCTGGAATCTGAGAGGAGCCAAAAAATGTCCTTCCATGCAGCGTTCCCCCACGTCTCCCGATAAAAATGATACCTCACTTGTGTGGGTAGGCCTAGCACCGGCGACAGGAAACGCCCCAAAGCGCAACGTGGACACATCCAAATTTTTGAAGGAAAACAGAGGTGTTTTTTGCAAAGTGCCTACCTGTAGATTTTGGCCTGTAGCTCAGCCGCCACCTAGGGAAACCTACCAAACCTGTGCATTTCTGAAACCTAGAGACCTAGGGGAATCCAAGATGGGGTGACTTGTGTGGCTCGGACCAGGTTCTGTTACCCAGAATCCTTTGCAAACCTCAAAGTTTGTCTAAAAAAACACATGTTCCTCACATTTCTGTGGCAGAAAGTTCTGGAATCTGAGAGGAGCCACAAATGTCCTTCCACCCAGCGTTCCCCCACGTCTCCCGATAAAAATTATACCTCACTTGTGTGGGTAGGCCTAGCGCCTGCGACAGGAAACGCCCCAAAGCGCAACGTGGACACAGCCAAATTTTTGAAGGAAAACAGAGGTGTTTTTTGCAAAGTGCCTACCTGTAGATTTTGGCCTGTAGCTCAGCCGCCACCTAGGGAAACCTACCAAACCGGTGCATTTCTGAAAACTAGAGACCTAGGGGAATCCAAGATGGGGTGACTTGTGTGGCTCGGACCAGGTTCAGTTACCCAGAATCGTTTGCAAACCTCAAAATTTGGCTAAAAAAACACATGTTCCTCACATTTCTGTGGCAGAAAGTTCTGGAATCTGAGAGGAGCCACAAATTTCCTTCCACCCAGCGTTCCCCACGTCTCCCGATAAAGATGATACCTCACTTGTGTGGGTAGGCCTAGCGCCCGCGACAGGAAACGCCCCAAAGAGCAACGTGGACACATCCAAATTTTTGAAGGAAAACAGAGGTGTTTTTTGCAAAGTGCCTACCTGTAGATTTTGGCCTGTAGCTCAGCCGCCACCTAGGGAAACCTACCAAACCTGTGCATTTCTGAAAACTAGAGACCTAGGGGAATCCAAGATGGGGTGACTTGTGTGGCTCGGACCAGGTTCTGTTACCCAGAATCCTTTGCAAACCTCAAAATTTGGCTAAAAAAACACATGTTCCTCACATTTCTGTGGCAGAAAGTTCTGGAATCTGAGAGGAGCCAAAAAATGTCCTTCCATGCAGCGTTCCCCCACGTCTCCCGATAAAAATGATACCTCACTTGTGTGGGTAGGCCTAGCACCGGCGACAGGAAACGCCCCAAAGCGCAACGTGGACACATCCAAATTTTTGAAGGAAAACAGAGGTGTTTTTTGCAAAGTGCCTACCTGTAGATTTTGGCCTGTAGCTCAGCCGCCACCTAGGGAAACCTACCAAACCTGTGCATTTCTGAAAACTAGAGACCTAGGGGAATCCAAGATGGGGTGACTTGTGTGGCTCGGACCAGGTTCTGTTACCCAGAATCCTTTGCAAACCTCAACATTTTTTAAAAAAAAAACATGTTCCTCACATTTCTGTGGCAGAAAGTTCTGGAATCTGAGAGGAGCCACAAATGTCCTTCCACCCAGCGTTCCCCCACGTCTCCCGATAAAAATTATATCTCACTTGTGTGGGATGGCCTAGCGCCTGCGACAGGAAACGCCCCAAAGCGCAACGTGGACACAGCCAAATTTTTGAAGGAAAACAGAGGTGTTTTTTGCAAAGTGCCTACCTGTAGATTTTGGCCTGTAGCTCAGCCGCCACCTAGGGAAACCTACCAAACCGGTGCATTTCTGAAAACTAGAGACCTAGGGGAATCGAAGATGGGGTGACTTGTGTGGCTCGGACCAGGTTCAGTTACCCAGAATCGTTTGCAAACCTCAAAATTTGGCTAAAAAAACACATGTTCCTCACATTTCTGTGGCAGAAATTTCTGGAATCTGAGAGGAGCCACAAATTTCCTTCCACCCCGCGTTCCCCCACGTCTCCCGATAAAGATGATACCTCACTTGTGTGGGTAGGCCTAGCGCCCGCGACAGGAAACGCCCCAAAGAGCAACGTGGACACATCCAAATTTTTGAAGGAAAACAGAGGTGTTTTTTGCAAAGTGCCTACCTGTAGATTTTGGCCTGTAGCTCAGCCGCCACCTAGGGAAACCTACCAAACCTGTGCATTTCTGAAAACTAGAGACCTAGGGGAATCCAAGATGGGGTGACTTGTGTGGCTCGGACCAGGTTCTGTTACCCAGAATCCTTTGCAAACCTCAAAATTTGGCTAAAAAAACACATGTTCCTCACATTTCTGTGGCAGAAAGTTCTGGAATCTGAGAGGAGCCAAAAAATGTCCTTCCATGCAGCGTTCCCCCACGTCTCCCGATAAAAATGATACCTCACTTGTGTGGGTAGGCCTAGCACCGGCGACAGGAAACGCCCCAAAGCGCAACGTGGACACATCCAAATTTTTTAAGGAAAACAGAGGTGTTTTTTGCAAAGTGCCTACCTGTAGATTTTGGCCTGTAGCTCAGCCGCCACCTAGGGAAACCTACCAAACCTGTGCATTTCTGAAACCTAGAGACCTAGGGGAATCCAAGATGGGGTGACTTGTGTGGCTCGGACCAGGTTCTGTTACCCAGAATCCTTTGCAAACCTCAAAGTTTGTCTAAAAAAACACATGTTCCTCACATTTCTGTGGCAGAAAGTTCTGGAATCTGAGAGGAGCCACAAATGTCCTTCCACCCAGCGTTCCCCCACGTCTCCCGATAAAAATGATACCTCACTTGTGTGGGTAGGCCTAGCGCCTGCGACAGGAAACGCCCCAAAGCGCAACGTGGACACAGCCAAATTTTTGAAGGAAAACAGAGGTGTTTTTTGCAAAGTGCCTACCTGTAGATTTTGGCCTGTAGCTCAGCCGCCACCTAGGGAAACCTACCAAACCGGTGCATTTCTGAAAAATAGAGACCTAGGGGAATCCAAGATGGGGTGACTTGTGTGGCTCGGACCAGGTTCAGTTACCCAGAATCGTTTGCAAACCTCAAAATTTGGCTAAAAAAACACATGTTCCTCACATTTCTGTGGCAGAAAGTTCTGGAATCTGAGAGGAGCCACAAATTTCCTTCCACCCAGCGTTCCCCCACGTCTCCCGATAAAGATGATACCTCACTTGTGTGGGTAGGCCTAGCGCCCGCGACAGGAAACGCCCCAAAGAGCAACGTGGACACATCCAAATTTTTGAAGGAAAACAGAGGTGTTTTTTGCAAAGTGCCTACCTGTAGATTTTGGCCTTTAGCTCAGCCGCCACCTAGGGAAACCTACCAAACCTGTGCATTTCTGAAAACTAGAGACCTAGGGGAATCCAAGATGGGGTGACTTGTGTGGCTCGGACCAGGTTCTGTTACCCAGAATCCTTTGCAAACCTCAAAATTTGGCTAAAAAAACACATGTTCCTCACATTTCTGTGGCAGAAAGTTCTGGAATCTGAGAGGAGCCAAAAAATGTCCTTCCATGCAGCGTTCCCCCACGTCTCCCGATAAAAATGATACCTCACTTGTGTGGGTAGGCCTAGCACCGGCGACAGGAAACGCCCCAAAGCGCAACGTGGACACATCCAAATTTTTGAAGGAAAACAGAGGTGTTTTTTGCAAAGTGCCTACCTGTAGATTTTGGCCTGTAGCTCAGCCGCCACCTAGGGAAACCTACCAAACCTGTGCATTTCTGAAAACTAGAGACCTAGGGGAATCCATGATGGGGTGACTTGTGTGGCTCGGACCAGGTTCTGTTACCCAGAATCCTTTGCAAACCTCAACATTTTTTTTAAAAAAAACATGTTCCTCACATTTCTGTGGCAGAAAGTTCTGGAATCTGAGAGGAGCCACAAATGTCCTTCCACCCAGCGTTCCCCCACGTCTCCCGATAAAAATTATACCTCACTTGTGTGGGTAGGCCTAGCGCCTGCGACAGGAAACGCCCCAAAGCGCAACGTGGACACAGCCAAATTTTTGAAGGAAAACAGAGGTGTTTTTTGCAAAGTGCCTACCTGTAGATTTTGGCCTGTAGCTCAGCCGCCACCTAGGGAAACCTACCAAACCTGTGCATTTCTGAAAACTAGAGACCTAGGGGAATCCAAGATGGGGTGACTTGTGTGGCTCGGACCAGGTTCAGTTACCCAGAATCGTTTGCAAACCTCAAAAGTTGGCTAAAAAAACACATGTTCCTCACATTTCTGTGGCAGAAAGTTCTGGAATCTGAGAGGAGCCCCAAATTTCCTTCCACCCAGTGTTACCCCACGTCTCCCGATAAAAATGATACCTCACTTGTGTGGGTAGGCCTAGCGCCCGCAACAGGAAACGCCCCAAAGCGCAACGTGGACACATCTAAATTTTTGAAGGAAAACAGAGGTGTTTTTTTCAAAGTTCCTACCTGTAGATTTTGGCCTGTAGCTCAGCCGCCACCTAGGGAAACCTACCAAACCTGTGCATTTCTGAAAACTAGAGACCTAGGGGAATCCAAGATGGGGTGACTTGTGTGGCTCGGACCAGGTTCTGTTACCCAGAATCCTTTGCAAACCTCAAAATTTGGCTAAAAAACACATGTTCCTCACATTTCTGTGGCAGAAAGTTCTGGAATCTGAGAGGAGCCACAAATGTCCTTCCACCCAGCGTTCCCCCACGTCTCCCGATAAAAATTATACCTCACTTGTGTGGGTAGGCCTAGCGCCTGCGACAGGAAACGCCCCAAAGCGCAACGTGGACACAGCCAAATTTTTGAAGGAAAACAGAGGTGTTTTTTGCAAAGTGCCTACCTGTAGATTTTGGCCTGTAGCTCAGCCGCCACCTAGGGAAACCTACCAAACCTGTGCATTTCTGAAAACTAGAGACCTAGGGGAATCCAAGATGGGGTGACTTGTGTGGCTCGGACCAGTTTCAGTTACCCAGAATCCTTTGCAAACGCCCCAAAGCGCAACGTGGACACAGCCAAATTTTTGAAGGAAAACAGAGGTGTTTTTTGCAAAGTGCCTACCTGTAGATTTTGGCCTGTAGCTCAGCCGCCACCTAGGGAAACCTACCAAACCTGTGCATTTCTGAAAACTAGAGACCTAGGGGAATCCAAGATGGGGTGACTTGTGTGGCTCGGACCAGGTTCAGTTACCCAGAATCCTTTGCAAACCTCAAAATTTGGCTAAAAAAACACATGTTCCTCACATTTCTGTGGCAGAAAGTTCTGGAATCATAGAGGAGCCACAAATTTCTTCCACCCAGCGTTCCCCCACGTCTCCCGATAAAAATGATACCTCACTTGTGTGGGTAGGCCTAGCGCCTGCGACAGGAAACGCCCCAAAGCGCAACGTGGACACAGCCAAATTTTTGAAGGAAAACAGAGGTGTTTTTTGCAAAGTGCCTACCTGTAGATTTTGGCCTGTAGCTCAGCCGCCACCTAGGGAAACCTACCAAACCTGTGCATTTCTGAAAACTAGAGACCTAGGGGAATCCAAGATGGGGTGACTTGTGTGGCTCGGACCAGGGTCAGTTACCCAGAATCCTTTGCAAACCTCAAAATGTGGCTAAAAAAACACATGTTCCTCACATTTCTGTGGCAGAAAGTTCTGGAATCTGAGAGGAGCCACAAATTCCCTTCCACCCAGCGTTCCCCCATGTCTCCCGATAAAAATGATACCTCACTTGTGTGGGTAGGCCTAGCGCCCGCGACAGGAAACGCCCCAAAGCGCAACGTGGACACATCCAAATTTTTCAAAGAAAACAGAGGTGTTTTTTGCAAAGTGCCTACCTGTAGATTTTGGCCTGTAGCTCAGCCGCCACCTAGGGAAACCTACCAAACATGTGCATTTCTGAAACCTAGAGACCTAGCGTAATCCAAGATGGGGTGACTTGTGTGGCTCGGACCAGGTTCTGTTACTCAGAATCCTTTGCAAACCTCAAAGTTTGGCTAAAAAAACACATGTTCCTCACATTTCTGTGGCAGAAAGTTCTGGAATCTGAGAGGAGCCACAAATGTCCTTCCACCCAGCGTTCCCCCACGTCTCCCGATAAAAATTATACCTCACTTGTGTGGGTAGGCCTAGCGCCTGCGACAGGAAACGCCCCAAAGCGCAACGTGGACACAGCCAAATTTTTGAAGGAAAACAGAGGTGTTTTTTGCAAAGTGCCTACCTGTAGATTTTGGCCTGTAGCTCAGCCGCCACCTAGGGAAACCTACCAAACCTGTGCATTTCTGAAAACTAGAGACCAAGGGGAATCCAAGATGGGGTGACTTGTGTGGCTTGGACCAGGTTCAGTTACCCAGAATCGTTTGCAAACCTCAAAATTTGGCTAAAAAAACACATGTTCCTCACATTTCTGTGGCAGAAAGTTCTGGAATCTGAGATGAGCCACAAATTTACTTCCACCCAGCGTTCCCCCACGTCTCCCGATAAAAATGATACCTCACTTGTGTGGGTAGGCTTAGCGCCCGCGACAGGAAACGCCCCATAGCGCAACGTGGACACATCCAAATTTTTGAAGGAAAACAGAGGTGTTTTTTGCAAAGTGCCTACCTGTAGATTTTGGCCTGTAGCTCAGCCGCCACCTATGGAAACCTACCAAACCGTTGCATTTCTGAAAACTAGAGACCTAGGGGAATCCAAGATGGGGTGACTGGTGTGGCTCGGACCAGGTTCTGTTACCCAGAATCCTTTGCAAACCTCAAAATTTTGCTAAAAAAACACATGTTCATCACATTTCTGTGGCAGAAAGTTCTGGAATCTGAGAGGAGCCACAAATTTCCTTCCACGCAGCGTTCCCCCACGTCTCCCGATAAAAATGATACCTCACTTGTGTGGGTAGGCCTAGCGCCTGCGACAGGAAACGCCCCAAAGCGCAACGTGGACACAGCCAAATTTTTGAAGGAAAACAGAGGTGTTTTTTGCAAAGTGTCTACCTGTAGATTTTGGCCTGTAGCTCAGCCGCCACCTAGGGAAACCTACCAAACCTGTGCATTCCTGAAAACTAGAGACCTAGGGGAATCCAAGATGGGGTGACTTGTGTGGCTCGGACCAGGTTCAGTTACCCAGAATCCTTTGCAAACCTCAAAATGTGGCTAAAAAAACACATGTTCCTCACATTTCTGTGGCAGAAAGTTCTGGAATCTGAGAGGAGCCACAAATTCCCTTCCACCCAGCGTTCCCCCATGTCTCCCGATAAAAATGATACCTCACTTGTGTGGGTAGGCCTAGCGCCCGCGACAGGAAACGCCCCAAAGCGCAACGTGGACACATCCAAATTTTTTAAAGAAAACAGAGGTGTTTTTTGCAAAGTGCCTACCTGTAGATTTTGGCCTGTAGCTCAGCCGCCACCTAGGGAAACCTACCAAACCTGTGCATTTCTGAAACCTAGAGACCTAGGGGAATCCAAGATGGGGTGACTTGTGTGGCTCGGACCAGGTTCTGTTACCCAGAATCCTTTGCAAACCTCAAAGTTTAGCTAAAAAAACACATGTTCCTCACATTTCTGTGGCAGAAAGTTCTGGAATCTGAGAGGAGCCACAAATGTCCTTCCACCCAGCGTTCCCCCACGTCTCCCGATAAAAATTATACCTCACTTGTGTGGGTAGGCCTAGCGCCTGCGACAGGAAACGCCCCAAAGCGCAACGTGGACACAGCCACATTTTTGAAGGAAAACAGAGGTGTTTTTTGCAAAGTGCCTACCTGTAGATTTTGGCCTGTAGCTCAGCCGCCACCTAGGGAAACCTACCAAACCGGTGCATTTCTGAAAACTAGAGACCTAGGGGAATCCAAGATGGGGTGACTTGTGTGGCTCGGACCAGGTTCAGTTACCCAGAATCGTTTGCAAACCTCAAAATTTGGCTAAAAAAACACATGTTCCTCACATTTCTGTGGCAGAAAGTTCTGGAATCTGAGAGGAGCCACAAATTTCCTTCCACCCAGCGTTCCCCCACGTCTCCCGATAAAGATGATACCTCACTTTTGTGGGTAGGCCTAGCGCCCGCGACAGGAAACGCCCCAAAGAGCAACGTGGACACATCCAAATTTTTGAAGAAAAACAGAGGTGTTTTTTGCAAAGTGCCTACCTGTAGATTTTGGCCTGTAGCTCAGCCGCCACCTAGGGAAACCTACCAAACCTGTGCATTTCTGAAAACTAGAGACCTAGGGGAATCCAAGATGGGGTGACTTGTGTGGCTCGGACCAGGTTCTGTTACCCAGAATCCTTTGCAAACCTCAAAATTTGGCTAAAAAAACACATGTTCCTCACATTTCTGTGGCAGAAAGTTCTGGAATCTGAGAGGAGCCAAAAAATTTCCTTCCATGCAGCGTTCCCCCACGTCTCCCGATAAAAATGATACCTCACTTGTGTGGGTAGGCCTAGCACCGGCGACAGGAAACGCCCCAAAGCGCAACGTGGACACATCCAAATTTTTTAAGGAAAACAGAGGTGTTTTTTGCAAAGTGCCTACCTGTAGATTTTGGCCTGTAGCTCAGCCGCCACCTAGGGAAACCTACCAAACCTGTGCATTTCTGAAAACTAGAGACCTAGGGGAATCCAAGATGGGGTGACTTGTGTGGCTCGGACCAGGTTCTGTTACCCAGAATCCTTTGCAAACCTCAACATTTTTTTTTAAAAAAACATGTTCCTCACATTTCTGTGGCAGAAAGTTCTGGAATCTGAGAGGAGCCACAAATGTCCTTCCACCCAGCGTTCCCCCACGTCTCCCGATAAAAATTATACCTCACTTGTGTGGGTAGGCCTAGCGCCTGCGACAGGAAACGCCCCAAAGCGCAACGTGGACACAGCCAAATTTTTGAAGGAAAACAGAGGTGTTTTTTGCAAAGTGCCTACCTGTAGATTTTGGCCTGTAGCTCAGCCGCCACCTAGGGAAACCTACCAAACCTGTGCATTTCTGAAAACTAGAGACCTAGGGGAATCCAAGATGGGGTGACTTGTGTGGCTCGGACCAGGTTCAGTTACCCAGAATCGTTTGCAAACCTCAAAATTTGGCTAAAAAAACACATGTTCCTCACATTTCTGTGGCAGAAAGTTCTGGAATCTGAGAGGAGCCACAAATTTACTTCCACCCAGCGTTCCCCCACGTCTCCCGATAAAAATGATACCTCACTTGTGTGGGTAGGCCTAGCGCCCGCGACAGGAAACGCCCCATAGCGCAACGTGGACACATCCAAATTTTTTAAGGAAAACAGAGGTGTTTTTTGCAAAGTGCCTACCTGTAGATTTTGGCCTGTAGCTCAGCCGCCACCTAGGGAAACCTACCAAACCTGTGCATTTCTGAAAACTAGAGACCTAGGGGAATCCAAGATGGGGTGACTTGTGTGGCTCGGACCAGGTTCTGTTACCCAGAATCCTTTGCAAACCTCAAAATTTGGCTAAAAAAACATATGTTCCTCACATTTCTGTGGCAGAAAGTTCTGGAATCTGAGAGGAGCCCCAAATTTCCTTCCACCCAGTGTTACCCCACGTCTCCCGATAAAAATGATACCTCACTTGTGTGGGTAGGCCTAGCGCCCGCAACAGGAAACGCCCCAAAGCGCAACGTGGACACATCTAAATTTTTGAAGGAAAACAGAGGTGTTTTTTTCAAAGTTCCTACCTGTAGATTTTGGCCTGTAGCTCAGCCGCCACCTAGGGAAACCTACCAAACCTGTGCATTTCTGAAAACTAGAGACCTAGGGGAATCCAAGATGGGGTGACTTGTGTGGCTCGGACCAGGTTCTGTTACCCAGAATCCTTTGCAAACCTCAAAGTTTGTCTAAAAAACACATGTTCCTCACATTTCTGTGGCAGAAAGTTCTGGAATCTGAGAGGAGCCACAAATGTCCTTCCACCCAGCGTTCCCCCACGTCTCCCGATAAAAATTATACCTCACTTGTGTGGGTAGGCCTAGCGCCTGCGACAGGAAACGCCCCAAAGCGCAACGTGGACACAGCCAAATTTTTGAAGGAAAACAGAGGTGTTTTTTGCAAAGTGCCTACCTGTAGATTTTGGCTTGTAGCTCAGCCGCCACCTAGGGAAACCTACCAAACCTGTGCATTTCTGAAAACTAGAGACCTAGGGGAATCCAAGATGGGGTGACTTGTGTGGCTCGGACCAGGTTCAGTTACCCAGAATCGTTTGCAAACCTCAAAATTTGGCTAAAAAAACACATGTTCCTCACTTTTCTGTGGCAGAAAGTTCTGGAATCTGAGAGGAGCCACAAATTTACTTCCACCCAGCGTTCCCCCACGTCTCCCGATAAAAATGATACCTCACTTGTGTGGGTAGGCCTAGCGCCCGCGACAGGAAACGCCCCATAGCGCAACGTGGACACATCCAAATTTTTGAAGGAAAACAGAGGTGTTTTTTGCAAAGTGCCTACCTGTAGATTTTGGCCTGTAGCTCAGCCGCCACCTAGGGAAACCTACCAAACCTGTGCATTTCTGAAAACTAGAGACCTAGGGGAATCCAAGATGGGGTGACTTGTGTGGCTCGGACCAGGTTCTGTTACCCAGAATCCTTTGCAAACCTCAAAATTTGGCTAAAAAAACATATGTTCCTCACATTTCTGTGGCAGAAAGTTCTGGAATCTGAGAGGAGCCCCAAATTTCCTTCCACCCAGTGTTACCCCACGTCTCCCGATAAAAATGATACCTCACTTGTGTGGGTAGGCCTAGCGCCCGCAACAGGAAACGCCCCAAAGCGCAACGTGGACACATCTAAATTTTTGAAGGAAAACAGAGGTGTTTTTTTCAAAGTTCCTACCTGTAGATTTTGGCCTGTAGCTCAGCCGCCACCTAGGGAAACCTACCAAACCTGTGCATTTCTGAAAACTAGAGACCTAGGGGAATCCAAGATGGGGTGACTTGTGTGGCTCGGACCAGGTTCTGTTACCCAGAATCCTTTGCAAACCTCAAAATTTGGCTAAAAAACACATGTTCCTCACATTTCTGTGGCTGAAAGTTCTGGAATCTGAGAGGAGCCACAAATGTCCTTCCACCCAGCGTTCCCCCACGTCTCCCGATAAAAATTATACCTCACTTGTGTGGGTAGGCCTAGCGCCTGCGACAGGAAACGCCCCAAAGCGCAACGTGGACACAGCCAAATTTTTGAAGGAAAACAGAGGTGTTTTTTGCAAAGTGCCTACCTGTAGATTTTGGCTTGTAGCTCAGCCGCCACCTAGGGAAACCTACCAAACCTGTGCATTTCTGAAAACTAGAGACCTAGGGGAATCCAAGATGGGGTGACTTGTGTGGCTCGGACCAGGTTCAGTTACCCAGAATCGTTTGCAAACCTCAACATTTGGCTAAAAAAACACATGTTCCTCACATTTCTGTGGCAGAAAGTTCTGGAATCTGAGAGGAGCCACAAATTTACTTCCACCCAGCGTTCCCCCACGTCTCCCGATAAAAATGATACCTCACTTGTGTGGGTAGGCCTAGCGCCCGCGACAGGAAACGCCCCATAGCGCAACGTGGACACATCCAAATTTTTGAAGGAAAACAGAGGTGTTTTTTGCAAAGTGCCTACCTGTAGATTTTGCCCTGTAGCTCACCCGCCACCTAGGGAAACCTACCAAACCTGTGCATTTCTGAAAACTAGAGACCTAGGGGAATCCAAGATGGGGTGACTTGTGTGGCTCGGACCAGGTTCTGTTACCCAGAATCCTTTGCAAACCTCAAAATTTGGCTAAAAAAACACATGTTCCTCACATTTCTGTGGCAGAAAGTTCTGGAATCTGAGAGGAGCCCCAAATTTCCTTCCACCCAGTGTTACCCCACGTCTCCCGATAAAAATGATACCTCACTTGTGTGGGTAGGCCTAGCGCCCGCAACAGGAAACGCCCCAAAGCGCAACGTGGACACATCTAAATTTTTGAAGGAAAACAGAGGTGTTTTTTTTAAAGTTCCTACCTGTAGATTTTGGCCTGTAGCTCAGCCGCCACCTAGGGAAACCTACCAAACCTGTGCATTTCTGAAAACTAGAGACCTAGGGGAATCCAAGATGGGGTGACTTGTGTGGCTCGGACCAGGTTCTGTTACCCAGAATCCTTTGCAAACCTCAAAATTTGGCTAAAAAACACATGTTCCTCACATTTCTGTGGCAGAAAGTTCTGGAATCTGAGAGGAGCCACAAATGTCCTTCCACCCAGCGTTCCCCCACGTCTCCCGATAAAAATTATACCTCACTTGTGTGGGTAGGCCTAGCGCCTGCGACAGGAAACGCCCCAAAGCGCAACGTGGACACAGCCAAATTTTTGAAGGAAAACAGAGGTGTTTTTTGCAAAGTGCCTACCTGTAGATTTTGGCCTGTAGCTCAGCCGCCACCTAGGGAAACCTACCAAACCTGTGCATTTCTGAAAACTAGAGACCTAGGGGAATCCAAGATGGGGTGACTTGTGTGGCTCGGACCAGGTTCAGTTACCCAGAATCCTTTGCAAACGCCCCAAAGCGCAACGTGGAAACATGCAAATTTTTGAAGGAAAACAGAGGTGTTTTTTGCAAAGTGCCTACCTGTAGATTTTGGCCTGTAGCTCAGCTGCCACCTAGGGAAACCTACCAAACCTGTGCATTTCTGAAAACTAGAGACCTAGGGGAATCCAAGATGGGGTGACTTGTGTGGCTCGGACCAGGTTCTGTTACCCAGAAATCCTTTGCAAACCTCAAAATTTGGCTAAAAAAACACATGTTCCTCACATTTCTGTGGCAGAAAGTTCTGGAATCTGAGAGGAGCCACAAATTCCCTTCCACCCAGCGTTCCCCCACGTCTCCCGATAAAAATTATACCTCACTTGTGTGGGTAGGCCTAGCGCCTGCGACAGGAAACGCCCCAAAGCGCAACGTGGACACAGCCACATTTTTGAAGGAAAACAGAGGTGTTTTTTGCAAAGTGCCTACCTGTAGATTTTGGCCTGTAGCTCAGCCGCCACCTAGGGAAACCTACCAAACCTGTGCATTTCTGAAAACTAGAGACCTAGGGGAATCCAAGATGTGGTGACTTGTGTGGCTCGGACCAGGTTCAGTTACCCAGAATCCTTTGCAAACCTCAAAATTTGGCTAAAAAAACACATGTTCCTCACATTTCTGTGGCAGAAAGTTCTGGAATCAGAGAGGAGCCACAAATTTCTTCCACCCAGCGTTCCCCCACGTCTCCCGATAAAAATGATACCTCACTTGTGTGGGTAGGCCTAGCGCCTGCGACAGGAAACGCCTCAAAGCGCAACGTGGACACAGCCAAATTTTTGAAGGAAAACAGAGGTGTTTTTTGCAAAGTGCCTACCTGTAGATTTTGGCCTGTAGCTCAGCCGCTACCTAGGGAAACCTACCAACCCTGTGCATTTCTGAAAACTAGAGACCTAGGGGAATCCAAGATGGGGTGACTTGTGTGGCTCGGACCCGGGTCAGTTACCCAGAATCCTTTGCAAACCTCAAAATGTGGCTAAAAAAACACATGTTCCTCACATTTCTGTGGCAGAAAGTTCTGGAATCTGAGAGGAGCCACAAATTCCCTTCCACCCAGCATTCCCCCATGTCTCCCGATAAAAATGATACCTCACTTGTGTGGGTAGGCCTAGCGCCCGCGACAGGAAACGCCCCAAAGCGCAACGTGGACACATCCAAATTTTTCAAAGAAAACAGAGGTGTTTTTTACAAAGTGCCTACCTGTAGATTTTGGCCTGTAGCTCAGCCGCCACCTAGGGAAACCTACCAAACATGTGCATTTCTGAAACCTAGAGACCTAGCGGAATCCAAGATGGGGTGACTTGTGTGGCTCGGACCAGGTTCTGTTACTCAGAATCCTTTGCAAACCTCAAAGTTTGGTTAAAAAAACACATGTTCCTCACATTTCTGTGGCAGAAAGTTCTGGAATCTGAGAGGAGCCACAAATGTCCTTCCACCCAGCGTTCCCCCACGTCTCCCGATAAAAATGATACCTCACTTGTGTGGGTAGGCCTAGCGCCTGCGACAGGAAACGCCCCAAAGCGCAACGTGGACACAGCCAAATTTTTGAAGGAAAACAGAGGTGTTTTTTGCAAAGTGCCTACCTGTAGATTTTGGCCTGTAGCTCAGCCGCCACCTAGGGAAACCTACCAAACCTGTGCATTTCTGAAAACTAGAGACCAAGGGGAATCCAAGATGGGGTGACTTGTGTGGCTCGGACCAGGTTCAGTTACCCAGAATCGTTTGCAAACCTCAAAATTTGGCTAAAAAAACACATGTTCCTCACATTTCTGTGGCAGAAAGTTCTGGAATCTGAGATGAGCCACAAATTTACTTCCACCCAGCGTTCCCCCACGTCTCCCGATAAAAATGATACCTCACTTGTGTGGGTAGGCCTAGCGCCCGCGACAGGAAACGCCCCATAGCGCAACGTGCACACATCCAAATTTTTGAAGGAAAACAGAGGTGTTTTTTGCAAAGTGCCTACCTGTAGATTTTGGCCTGTAGCTCAGCCGCCACCTAGGGAAACCTACCAAACCTGTGCATTTCTGAAAACTAGAGACCTAGGGGAATCCAAGATGGGGTGACTTGTGTGGCTCGGACCAGGTTCTGTTACCCAGAATCCTTTGCAAACCTCAAAATTTTGCTAAAAAAACACATGTTCCTCACATTTCTGTGGCAGAAAGTTCTGGAATCTGAGAGGAGCCACAAATTTCCTTCCACGCAGCGTTCCCCCACGTCTCCCGATAAAAATGATACCTCACTTGTGTGGGTAGGCCTAGCGCCTGCGACAGGAAACGCCCCAAAGCGCAACGTGGACACAGCCAAATTTTTGAAGGAAAACAGAGGTGTTTTTTGCAAAGTGCCTACCTGTAGATTTTGGCCTGTAGCTCAGCCGCCACCTAGGGAAACCTACCAAACCTGTGCATTCCTGAAAACTAGAGACCTAGGGGAATCCAAGATGGGGTGACTTGTGTGGCTCGGACCAGGTTCAGTTACCCAGAATCCTTTGCAAACCTCAAAATGTGGCTAAAAAAACACATGTTCCTCATATTTCTGTGGCAGAAAGTTCTGGAATCTGAGAGGAGCCACAAATTCCCTTCCACCCAGCGTTCCCCCATGTCTCCCGATAAAAATGATACCTCGCTTGTGTGGGTAGGCCTAGCGCCCGCGACAGGAAACGCCCCAAAGCGCAACGTGGACACATCCAAATTTTTGAAAGAAAACAGAGGTGTTTTTTGCAAAGTGCCTACCTGTAGATTTTGGCCTGTAGCTCAGCCGCCACCTAGGGAAACCTACCAAACCTGTGCATTTCTGAAACCTAGAGACCTAGGGGAATCCAAGATGGCGTGACTTGTGTGGCTCGGACCAGGTTCTGTTACCCAGAATCCTTTGCAAACCTCAAAGTTTGGCTAAAAAAACACATGTTCCTCACATATCTGTGGCAGAAAGTTCTGGAATCTGAGAGGAGCCACAAATGTACTTCCACCCAGCGTTCCCCCACGTCTCCCGATAAAGATGATACCTCACTTGTGTGGGTAGGCCTAGCGCCCGCGACAGGAAACGCCCCAAAGAGCAACGTGGACACATCCAAATTTTTGAAGGAAAACAGAGGTGTTTTTTGCAAAGTGCCTACCTGTAGATTTTGGCCTGTAGCTCAGCCGCCACCTAGGGAAACCTACCAAACCTGTGCATTTCGGAAAACTAGAGACCTAGGGGAATCCAAGATGGGGTGACTTGTGTGGCTCGGACCAGGTTCTGTTACCCAGAATCCTTTGCAAACCTCAAAATTTGGCTAAAAAAACACCTGTTCCTCACATTTCTGTGGCAGAAAGTTCTGGAATCTGAGAGGAGCCAAAAAATGTCCTTCCATGCAGCGTTCCCCCACGTCTCCCGATAAAAATGATACCTCACTTGTGTGGGTAGGCCTAGCACCGGCGACAGGAAGCGCCCCAAAGCGCAACGTGGACACATCCAAATTTTTGAAGGAAAACAGAGGTGTTTTTTGCAAAGTGCCTACCTGTAGATTTTGGCCTGTAGCTCAGCCGCCACCTAGGGAAACCTACCAAACCTGTGCATTTCTGATAACTAGAGACCTAGGGGAATCCAAGATGGGGTGACTTGTGTGGCTCGGACCAGGTTCTGTTACCCAGAATCCTTTGCAAACCTCAACATTTTTTTTTTAAAAAACATGTTCCTCACATTTCTGTGGCAGAAAGTTCTGGAATCTGAGAGGAGCACCAACTTTCCTTCCACCCAGCGTTCCCCCACGTCTCCCGATAAAAATGATACCTCACTTGTTTGGGTACGCCTAGCGCCCGCGACAGGAAACGCCCCAAAGCGCAACGTGGACACAGCCAAATTTTTGAAGGAAAACAGGGGTGTTTTTTGCAAAGTGCCTACCTGTAGATTTTGGCCTGTAGCTCAGCCGCCACCTAGGGAAACCTACCAATCCTGTGCATTTCTGAAAACTAGAGACCTAGGGGAATCCAAGATGGGGTGACTTGTGTGGCTCGGACCAGGTTCTGTTACCCAGAATCCTTTGCAAACCTCAAAATGTGGCTAAAAAAACACATGTTCCTCACATTTCTGTGGCAGAAAGTTCTGGAATCTGAGAGGAGCACCAAATTTCCTTCCACCCAGCGTTCCCCCACGTCTCCCGATAAAAATGATACCTCACTTGTGTGGGTAGGCCTAGCGCCCGCGACAGGAAACGCCCCAAAGCGCAACGTGGACACAGCCAAATTTTTGAAGGAAAACAGAGGTGTTTTTTGCAAAGTGCCTACCTGTAGATTTTGGCCTGTAGCTCAGCCGCCACCTAGGGAAACCTACCAAACCTGTGCATTTCTGAAAACTAGAGACCTAGGGGAATCCAAGATGGGGTGACTTGTGTGGCTCGGACCAAGTTCTGTTACCCAGAATCCTTGCAAACCTCAAAATTTGGCTAAAAAAACACATGTTCCTCACATTTCTGTGGCAGAAAGTTCTGGAATCTGAGAGGAGCCACAAATTTCCTTCCACCCAGCGTTCCCCCACGTCTCCCGATAAAAATGATACCTCACTTGTGTGGGTAGGCCTAGCGCCCGCGACAGGAAACGCCCCAAAGCGCAACGTGGACACATCCACATTTTTGAAGGAAAACAGAGGTGTTTTTTGCAAAGTGCCTACCTGTAGATTTTGGCCTGTAGCTCAGCCGCCACCTAGGGAAACCTACCAAACCTGTGCATTTCTGAAAACTAGAGACCTAGGGGAATCCAAGATGGGGTGACTTGTGTGGCTAGGACCAGGTTCTGTTACCCAGAATCCTTTGCAAACCTCAAAATGTGGCTAAAAAAACACATGTTCCTCACATTTCTGTGGCAGAAAGTTCTGGAATCTGAGAGGAGCCACAAATTTCCTTCCACCCAGCGTTCCCCCACGTCTCCCGATAAAAATGATACCTCACTTGTGTGGGTAGGCCTAGCGCCCGCGACAGGGAACGCCCCAAAGCGCAACGTGGACACAGCCAAATTTTTGAAGGAAAACTGAGGTGTTTTTTGCAAAGTGCCTACCTGTAGATTTTGGCCTGTAGCTCAGCCGCCACCTAGGGAAACCTACCAAACCTGTGCATTTCTGAAAACTATAGACCTAGGGGAATCCAAGATGGGGTGACTTGTGTGGCTCGGACCAGGTTCTGTTACCCAGAATCCTTTGCAAACCTCAAAATGTTGTTAACAAAACACATGTTCCTCACATTTCTGAGCAGAAAGTTTTGGAATCTGAGAGGAGCCCCAAATTTCCTTCCACCCAGAGTTCCACCACGTCTCCCGATAAAAATGATACCTCACTTGTGTGGTTAGGCCTAGCGCCCGCGACAGGAAACGCCCCAAAGCGCAACGTGGACACAACCAAATTTTTGAAGGAAAACAAAGCTGTTTTTTGCAAACTGCCTACCTGTAGATTTTGGCCTGTAGCTCAGCCGCCACCTCGGAAAACCTACCAAACCTGTGCATTTCTGAAAACTAGAGACCTAGGGGAATCCAAGATGGGGTGACTTGTGTGGCTCGGACCAAGTTCTGTTACCCAGAATCCTTGCAAACCTCAAAATTTGGCTAAAAAAACACATGTTCCTCACATTTCTGTGGCAGAAAGTTCTGGAATCTGAGAGGAGCCACAAATTTCCTTCCACCCAGCGTTCCCCCACGTCTCCCCATAAAAATTATACCTCACTTGTGTGGGTAGGCCTAGCGCCTGCGACAGGAAACGCCCCAAAGCGCAACGTGGACACAGCCAAATTTTTGAAGGAAAACAGAGGTGTTTTTTGCAAAGTGCCTACCTGTAGATTTTGGCCTGTAGCTCAGCCGCCACCTAGGGAAACCTACCAAACCGGTGCATTTCTGAAAACTAGAGACCTAGGGGAATCCAAGATGGGGTGACTTGTGTGGCTCGGACCAGGTTCAGTTACCCAGAATCGTTTGCAAACCTCAAAATTTGGCTAAAAAAACACATGTTCCTCACATTTCTGTGGCAGAAAGTTCTGGAATCTGAGAGGAGCCACAAATTTCCTTCCACCCAGCGTTCCCCCACGTCTCCCGATAAAGATGATACCTCACTTGTGGGTAGGCCTAGCGCCCGCGACAGGAAACGCCCCAAAGAGCAACGTGGACACATCCAAATTTTTGAAGGAAAACAGAGGTGTTTTTTGCAAAGTGCCTACCTGTAGATTTTGGCCTGTAGCTCAGCCGCCACCTAGGGAAACCTACCAAACCTGTGCATTTCTGAAAACTAGAGACCTAGGGGAATCCAAGATGGGGTGACTTGTGTGGCTCGGACCAGGTTCTGTTACCCAGAATCCTTTGCAAACCTCAAAATTTGGCTAAAAAAACACATGTTCCTCACATTTCTGTGGCAGAAAGTTCTGGAATCTGAGAGGAGCCACAAATGTCCTTCCACCCAGCGTTCCCCCACGTCTCCCGATAAAAATTATACCTCACTTGTGTGGGTAGGCCTAGCGCCTGCGACAAGAAACGCCCCAAAGCGCAACGTGGACACAGCCAAATTTTTGAAGGAAAACAGAGGTGTTTTTTGCAAAGTGCCTACCTGTAGATTTTGGCCTGTAGCTCAGCCGCCACCTAGGGAAACCTACCAAACCTGTGCATTTCTGAAAACTAGAGACCTAGGGGAATCCAAGATGGGGTGACTTGTGTGGCTCGGACCAGGTTCAGTTACCCAGAATCGTTTGCAAACCTCAAAATTTGGCTAAAAAAACACATGTTCCTCACATTTCTGTGGCAGAAAGTTCTGGAATCTGAGAGGAGCCACAAATTTACTTCCACCCAGCGTTCCCCCACGTCTCCCGATAAAAATGATACCTCACTTGTGTGGGTAGGCCTAGCGCCCGCGACAGGAAGCGCCCCATAGCGCAACGTGGACACATCCAAATTTTTGAAGGAAAACAGAGGTGTTTTTTGCAAAGTGCCTACCTGTAGATTTTGGCCTGTAGCTCAGCCGCCACCTAGGGAAACCTACCAAACCTGTGCATTTCTGAAAACTAGAGACCTAGGGGAATCCAAGATGGGGTGACTTGTGTGGCTCGGACCAGGTTCTGTTACCCAGAATCCTTTGCAAACCTCAAAATTTGGCTAAAAAAACACATGTTCCTCACATTTCTGTGGCAGAAAGTTCTGGAATCTGAGAGGAGCCCCAAATTTCCTTCCACCCAGTGTTACCCCACGTCTCCCGATAAAAATGATACCTCACTTGTGTGGGTAGGCCTAGCGCCCGCAACAGGAAACGCCCCAAAGCGCAACGTGGACACATCTAAATGTTTGAAGGAAAACAGAGGTGTTTTTTTCAAAGTTCCTACCTGTAGATTTTGGCCTGTAGCTCAGCCGCCACCTAGGGAAACCTACCAAACCTGTGCATTTCTGAAAACTAGAGACCTAGGGGAATCCAAGATGGGGTGACTTGTGTGGCTCGGACCAGGTTCTGTTACCCAGAATCCTTTGCAAACCTCAAAATTTGGCTAAAAAACACATGTTCCTCACATTTCTGTGGCAGAAAGTTCTGGAATCTGAGAGGAGCCACAAATGTCCTTCCACCCAGCGTTCCCCCACGTCTCCCGATAAAAATTATACCTCACTTGTGTGGGTAGGCCTAGCGCCTGCGACAGGAAACGCCCCAAAGCGCAACGTGGACACAGCCAAATTTTTGAAGGAAAACAGAGGTGTTTTTTGCAAAGTGCCTACCTGTAGATTTTGGCCTGTAGCTCAGCCGCCACCTAGGGAAACCTACCAAACCTGTGCATTTCTGAAAACTAGAGACCTAGGGGAATCCAAGATGGGGTGACTTGTGTGGCTCGGACCAGGTTCAGTTACCCAGAATCCTTTGCAAACGCCCCAAAGCGCAACGTGGAAACATCCAAATTTTTGAAGGAAAACAGAGGTGTTTTTTGCAAAGTGCCTACCTGTAGATTTTGGCCTGTAGCTCAGCTGCCACCTAGGGAAACCTACCAAACCTGTGCATTTCTGAAAACTAGAGACCTAGGGGAATCCAAGATGGGGTGACTTGTGTGGCTCGGACCAGGTTCTGTTACCCAGAAATCCTTTGCAAACCTCAAAATTTGGCTAAAAAAACACATGTTCCTCACATTTCCGTGGCAGAAAGTTCTGGAATCTGAGAGGAGCCACAAATTCCCTTCCACCCAGCGTTCCCCCATGTCTCCCGATAAAAATTATACCTCACTTGGGTGGGTAGGCCTAGCGCCTGCGACAGGAAACGCCCCAAAGCGCAACGTGGACACAGCCAAATTTTTGAAGGAAAACAGAGGTGTTTTTTGCAAAGTGCCTACCTGTAGATTTTGGCCTGTAGCTCAGCCGCCACCTAGGGAAACCTACCAAACCTGTGCATTTCTGAAAACTAGAGACCTAGGGGAATCCAAGATGGGGTGACTTGTGTGGCTCGGACCAGGTTCAGTTACCCAGAATCCTTTGCAAACCTCAAAATTTGGCTAAAAAAACACATGTTACTCACATTTCTGTGGCAGAAAGTTCTGGAATCAGAGAGGAGCCACAAATTTCTTCCACCCAGCGTTCCCCCACGTCTCCCGATAAAAATGATACCTCACTTGTGTGGGTAGGCCTAGCGCCTGCGACAGGAAACGCCCCAAAGCGCAACGAGGACACAGCCAAATTTTTGAAGGAAAACAGAGGTGTTTTTTGCAAAGTGCCTACCTGTAGATTTTGGCCTGTAGCTCAGCCGCCACCTAGGGAAACCTACCAAACCTGTGCATTTCTGAAAACTAGAGACCTAGGGGAATCCAAGATGGGGTGACTTGTGTGGCTCGGACCAGGTTCAGTTACCCAGAATCCTTTGCAAACCTCAAAATGTGGCTAAAAAAACACATGTTCCTCACATTTCTGTGGCAGAAAGTTCTGGAATCAGAGAGGAGCCACAAATTTCTTCCACCCAGCGTTCCCCCACGTCTCCCGATAAAAATGATACCTCACTTGTGTGGGTAGGCCTAGCGCCTGCGACAGGAAACGCCCCAAAGCGCAACGTGGACACAGCCAAATTTTTGAAGGAAAACAGAGGTGTTTTTTGCAAAGTGCCTACCTGTAGATTTTGGCCTGTAGCTCAGCCGCCACCTAGGGAAACCTACCAAACCTGTGCATTTCTGAAAACTAGAGACCTAGGGGAATCCAAGATGGGGTGACTTGTGTGGCTCGGACCAGGGTCAGTTACCCAGAATCCTTTGCAAACCTCAAAATGTGGCTAAAAAAACACATGTTCCTCACATTTCTGTGGCAGAAAGTTCTGGAATCTGAGAGGAGCCACAAATTCCCTTCCACCCAGCGTTCCCCCATGTCTCCCGATAAAAATGATACCTCACTTGTGTGGGTAGGCCTAGCGCCCGCGACAGGAAACGCCCCAAAGCGCAATGTGGACACATCCAAATTTTTTAAAGAAAACAGAGGTGTTTTTTGCAAAGTGCCTACCTGTAGATTTTGGCCTGTAGCTCAGCCGCCACCTAGGGAAACCTACCAAACCTGTGCATTTCTGAAACCTAGAGACCTAGGGGAATCCAAGATGGCGTGACTTGTGTGGCTCGGACCAGGTTCTGTTACCCAGAATCCTTTGCAAACCTCAAAGTTTGGCTAAAAAAACACATGTTCCTCACATTTCTGTGGCAGAAAGTTCTGGAATCTGAGAGGAGCCACAAATGTACTTCCACCCAGCGTTCCCCCACGTCTCCCGATAAAGATGATACCTCACTTGTGTGGGTAGGCCTAGCGCCCGCGACAGGAAACGCCCCAAAGAGCAACGTGGACACATCCAAATTTTTGAAGGAAAACAGAGGTGTTTTTTGCAAAGTGCCTACCTGTAGATTTTGGCCTGTAGCTCAGCCGCCACCTAGGGAAACCTACCAAACCTGTGCATTTCTGAAAACTAGAGACCTAGGGGAATCCAAGATGGGGTGACTTGTGTGGCTCGGACCAGGTTCTGTTACCCAGAATCCTTTGCAAACCTCAAAATTTGACTAAAAAAACACATGTTCCTCACATTTCTGTGGCAGAAAGTTCTGGAATCTGAGAGGAGCCAAAAAATTTCCTTCCATGCAGCGTTCCCCCACGTCTCCCGATAAAAATGATACCTCACTTGCGTGGGTAGGCCTAGCACCGGCGACAGGAAACGCCCCAAAGCGCAACGTGGACACATCCAAATTTTTGAAGGAAAACAGAGGTGTTTTTTGCAAAGTGCCTACCTGTAGATTTTGGCCTGTAGCTCAGCCGCCACCTAGGGAAACCTACCAAACCTGTGCATTTCTGAAAACTAGAGACCTAGGGGAATCCAAGATGGGGTGACTTGTGTGGCTCGGACCAGGTTCTGTTACCCAGAATCCTTTGCAAACCTCAACATTTTTTTAAAAAAAAACATGTTCCTCACATTTCTGTGGCAGAAAGTTCTGGAATCTGAGAGGAGCCACAAATGTCCTTCCACCCAGCGTTCCCCCACGTCTCCCGATAAAAATTATACCTCACTTGTGTGGGTAGGCCTAGCGCCTGCGACAAGAAACGCCCCAAAGCGCAACGTGGACACAGCCAAATTTTTGAAGGAAAACAGAGGTGTTTTTTGCAAAGTGCCTACCTGTAGATTTTGGCCTGTAGCTCAGCCGCCACCTAGGGAAACCTACCAAACCTGTGCATTTCTGAAAACTAGAGACTTAGGGGAATCCAAGATGGGGTGACTTGTGTGGCTCGGACCAGGTTCAGTTACCCAGAATCGTTTGCAAACCTCAAAATTTGGCTAAAAAAACACATGTTCCTCACATTTCTGTGGCAGAAAGTTCTGGAATCTGAGAGGAGCCACAAATTTACTTCCACCCAGCGTTCCCCCACGTCTCCCGATAAAAATGATACCTCACTTGTGTGGGTAGGCCTAGCGCCCGCGACAGGAAGCGCCCCATAGCGCAACGTGGACACATACAAATTTTTGAAGGAAAACAGAGGTGTTTTTTGCAAAGTGCCTACCTGTAGATTTTGGCCTGTAGCTCAGCCGCCACCTAGGGAAACCTACCAAACCTGTGCATTTCTGAAAACTAGAGACCTAGGGGAATCCAAGATGGGGTGACTTGTGTGGCTCGGACCAGGTTCTGTTACCCAGAATCCTTTGCAAACCTCAAAATTTGGCTAAAAAAACACATGTTCCTCACATTTCTGTGGCAGAAAGTTCTGGAATCTGAGAGGAGCCCCAAATTTCCTTCCACCCAGTGTTACCCCACGTCTCCCGATAAAAATGATACCTCACTTGTGTGGGTAGGCCTAGCGCCCGCAACAGGAAACGCCCCAAAGCGCAACGTGGACACATCTAAATTTTTGAAGGAAAACAGAGGTGTTTTTTTTCAAAGTTCCTACCTGTAGATTTTGGCCTGTAGCTCAGCCGCCACCTAGGGAAACCTACCAAACCTGTGCATTTCTGAAAACTAGAGACCTAGGGAAATCCAAGATGGGGTGACTTGTGTGGCTCGGACCAGGTTCTGTTACCCAGAATCCTTTGCAAACCTCAAAATTTGGCTAAAAAACACATGTTCCTCACATTTCTGTGGCAGAAAGTTCTGGAATCTGAGAGGAGCCACAAATGTCCTTCCACCCAGCGTTCCCCCACATCTCCCGATAAAAATTATACCTCACTTGTGTGGGTAGGCCTAGCGCCTGCGACAGGAAACGCCCCAAAGCGCAACGTGGACACAGCCAAATTTTTGAAGGAAAACAGAGGTGTTTTTTGCAAAGTGCCTACCTGTAGATTTTGGCCTGTAGCTCAGCCGCCACCTAGGGAAACCTACCAAACCTGTGCATTTCTGAAAACTAGAGACCTAGGGGAATCCAAGATGGGGTGACTTGTGTGGCTCGGACCAGGTTCAGTTACCCAGAATCCTTTGCAAACGCCCCAAAGCGCAACGTGGAAACATCCAAATTTTTGAAGGAAAACAGAGGTGTTTTTTGCAAAGTGCCTACCTGTAGATTTTGGCCTGTAGCTCAGCTGCCACCTAGGGAAACCTACCAAACCTGTGCATTTCTGAAAACTAGAGACCTAGGGGAATCCAAGATGGGGTGACTTGTGTGGCTTTGACCAGGTTCTGTTACCCAGAAATCCTTTGCAAACCTCAAAATTTGGCTAAAAAAACACATGTTCCTCACATTTCTGTGGCAGAAAGTTCTGGAATCTGAGAGGAGCCACGAATTCCCTTCCACCCAGCGTTCCCCCACGTCTCCCGATAAAAATGATACCTCACTTGTGTGGGTAGGCCTAGCGCCTGCGACAGGAAACGCCCCAAAGCGCAACGTGGACACAGCCAAATTTTTGAAGGAAAACAAAGGTGTGTTTTGCAAAGTGCCTACCTGTAGATTTTGGCCTGTAGCTCAGACGCCACCTAGGGAAACCTACCAAACCTGTGCATTTCTGAAAACTAGAGACCTAGGGGAATCCAAGATGGGGTGACTTGTGTGGCTCGGACCAGGTTCAGTTACCCAGAATCCTTTGCAAACCTCAAAATTTGGCTAAAAAAACACATGTTCCTCACATTTCTGTGGCAGAAAGTTCTGGAATCAGAGAGGAGCCACAAATTTCTTCCACCCAGCGTTCCCCCACGTCTCCCGATAAAAATGATACCTCACTTGTGTGGGTAGGCCTAGCGCCTGCGACAGGAAACGCCCCAAAGCGCAACGTGGACACAGCCAAATTTTTGAAGGAAAACAGAGGTGTTTTTTGCAAAGTGCCTACCTGTAGATTTTGGCCTGTAGCTCAGCCGCCACCTAGGGAAACCTACCAAACCTGTGCATTTCTGAAAACTAGAGACCTAGGGGAATCCAAGATGGGGTGACTTGTGTGGCTCGGACCAGGGTCAGTTACCCAGAATCCTTTGCAAACCTCAAAATGTGGCTAAAAAAACACATGTTCCTCACATTTCTGTGGCAGAAAGTTCTGGAATCTGAGAGGAGCCACAAATTCCCTTCCACCCAGCGTTCCCCCATGTCTCCCGATAAAAATGATACCTCACTTGTGTGGGTAGGCCTAGCGCCCGCGACAGGAAACGCCCCAAAGCGCAACGTGGACACATCCAAATTTTTCAAAGAAAACAGAGGTGTTTTTTGCAAAGTGCCTACCTGTAGATTTTGGCCTGTAGCTCAGCCGCCACCTAGGGAAACCTACCAAACAGGTGCATTTCTGAAACCTAGAGACCTAGCGGAATCCAAGATGGGGTGACTTGTGTGGCTCGGACCAGGTTCTGTTACTCAGAATCCTTTGCAAACCTCAAAGTTTGGCTAAAAAAACACATGTTCCTCACATTTCTGTGGCAGAAAGTTCTGGAATCTGAGAGGAGCCACAAATGTCCTTCCACCCAGCGTTCCCCCACGTCTCCCGATAAAAATGATACCTCACTTGTGTGGGTAGGCCTAGCGCCTGCGACAGGAAACGCCCCAAAGCGCAACGTGGACACAGCCAAATTTTTGAAGGAAAACAGAGGTGTTTTTTGCAAAGTGCCTACCTGTAGATTTTGGCCTGTAGCTCAGCCGCCACCTAGGGAAACCTACCAAACCTGTGCATTTCTGAAAACTAGAGACCAAGGGGAATCCAAGATGGGGTGACTTGTGTGGCTCGGACCAGGTTCAGTTACCCAGAATCGTTTGCAAACCTCAAAATTTGGCTAAATAAACACATGTTCCTCACATTTCTGTGGCAGAAAGTTCTGGAATCTGAGATGAGCCACAAATTTACTTCCACCCAGCGTTCCCCCACGTCTCCCGATAAAAATGATACCTCACTTGTGTGGGTAGGCCTAGCGCCCGCGACAGGAAACGCCCCATAGCGCAACGTGGACACATCCAAATTTTTGAAGGAAAACAGAGGTGTTTTTTGCAAAGTGCCTACCTGTAGATTTTGGCCTGTAGCTCAGCCGCCACCTAGGGAAACCTACCAAACCTGTGCATTTCTGAAAGCTAGAGACCTAGGGGAATCCAAGATGGGGTGACTTGTGTGGCTCGGACCAGGTTCTGTTACCCAGAATCCTTTGCAAACCTCAAAATTTTGCTAAAAAAACACATGTTCCTCACATTTCTGTGGCAGAAAGTTCTGGAATCTGAGAGGAGCCATAAATTTCCTTCCACGCAGCGTTCCCCCACGTCTCCCGATAAAAATGATACCTCACTTGTGTGGGTAGGCCTAGCGCCTGCGACAGGAAACGCCCCAAAGCGCAACGTGGACACAGCCAAATTTTTGAAGGAAAACAGAGGTGTTTTTTGCAAAGTGCCTACCTGTAGATTTTGGCCTGTAGCTCAGCCGCCACCTAGGGAAACCTACCAAACCTGTGCATTCCTGAAAACTAGATACCTAGGGGAATCCAAGATGGGGTGACTTGTGTTGCTCGGACCAGGTTCAGTTACCCAGAATCCTTTGCAAACCTCAAAATGTGGCTAAAAAAACACATGTTCCTCACATTTCTGTGGCAGAAAGTTCTGGAATCTGAGAGGAGCCACAAATTCCCTTCCACCCAGCGTTCCCCCATGTCTCCCGATAAAAATGATACCTCACTTGTGTGGGTAGGCCTAGCGCCCGAGACAGGAAACGCCCCAAAGCGCAACGTGGACACATCCAAATTTTTGAAAGAAAACAGAGGTGTTTTTTGCAAAGTGCCTACATGTAGATTTTGGCCTGTAGCTCAGCCGCCACCTAGGGAAACCTACCAAACCTGTGCATTTCTGAAACCTAGACACCTAGGGGAATCCAAGATGGGGTGACTTGTGTGGCTTGGACCAGGTTCTGTTACCCAGAATCCTTTGCAAACCTCAAAGTTTGGCTAAAAAAACACATGTTCCTCACATATCTGTGGCAGAAAGTTCTGGAATCTGAGAGGAGCCACAAATGTCCTTCCACCCAGCGTTCCCCCACGTCTCCCGATAAAGATGATACCTCACTTGTGTGGGTAGGCCTAGCGCCCGCGACAGGAAACGCCCCAAAGAGCAACGTGGACACATCCAAATTTTTGAAGGAAAACAGAGGTGTTTTTTGCAAAGTGCCTACCTGTAGATTTTGGCCTGTATCTCAGCCGCCACCTAGGGAAACCTACCAAACCTGTGCATTTCTGAAAACTAGAGACCTAGGGGAATCCAAGATGGGGTGACTTGTGTGGCTCGGACCAGGTTCTATTACCCAGAATCCTTTGCAAACCTCAAAATTTGGCTAAAAAAACACATGTTCCTCACATTTCTGTGGCAGAAAGTTCTGGAATCTGAGAGGAGCCAAAAAATTTCCTTCCATGCAGCGTTCTCCCACGTCTCCCGATAAAAATGATACCTCACTTGTGTGGGTAGGCCTAGCACCGGCGACAGGAAACGCCCCAAAGCGCAACGTGGACACATCCAAATTTTTGAAGGAAAACAGAGGTGTTTTTTGCAAAGTGCCTACCTGTAGATTTTGGCCTGTAGCTCAGCCGCCACCTAGGGAAACCTACCAAACCTGTGCATTTCTGAAAACTAGAGACCTAGGGGAATCCAAGATGGGGTGACTTGTGTGGCTCGGACCAGGTTCTGTTACCCAGAATCCTTTGCAAACCTCAACATTTTTTTTTTAAAAAACATGTTCCTCACATTTCTGTGGCAGAAAGTTCTGGAATCTGAGAGGAGCCACAAATGTCCTTCCACCCAGCGTTCCCCCACGTCTCCCGATAAAAATTATACCTCACTTGTGTGGGTAGGCCTAGCGCCTGCGACAGGAAACGCCCCAAAGCGCAACGTGGACACAGCCAAATTTTTGAAGGAAAACAGAGGTGTTTTTTGCAAAGTGCCTACCTGTAGATTTTGGCCTGTAGCTCAGCCGCCACCTAGGGAAACCTACCAAACCTGTGCATTTCTGAAAACTAGAGACCTAGGGGAATCCAAGATGGGGTGACTTGTGTGGCTCGGACCAGGTTCAGTTACCCAGAATCCTTTGCAAACGCCCCAAAGCGCAACGTGGAAACATTCAAATTTTTGAAGGAAAACAGAGGTGTTTTTTGCAAAGTGCCTACCTGTAGATTTTGGCCTGTAGCTCAGCTGCCACCTAGGGAAACCTACCAAACCTGTGCATTTCTGAAAACAAGAGACCTAGGGGAATCCAAGATGGGGTGACTTGTGTGGCTCGGACCAGGTTCTGTTACCCAGAAATCCTTTGCAAACCTCAAAATTTGGCTAAAAAAACACATGTTCCTCACATTTCTGTGGCAGAAAGTTCTGGAATCTGAGAGGAGCCACAAATTCCCTTCCACCCAGCGTTCCCCCACGTCTCCCGATAAAAATTATACCTCACTTGTGTGGGTAGGCCTAGCGCCTGCGACAGGAAACGCCCCAAAGCGCAACGTGGACACAGCCAAATTTTTGAAGGAAAACAGAGGTGTTTTTTGCAAAGTGCCTACCTGTAGATTTTGGCCTGTAGCTCAGACGCCACCTAGGGAAACCTACCAAACCTGTGCATTTCTGAAAACTAGAGACCTAGGGGAATCCAAGATGGGGTGACTTGTGTGGCTCGGACCAGGTTCAGTTACCCAGAATCCTTTGCAAACCTCAAAATTTGGCTAAAAAAACACATGTTCCTCACATTTCTGTGGCAGAAAGTTCTGGAATCAGAGAGGAGCCACAAATTTCTTCCACCCAGCGTTCCCCCACGTCTCCCGATAAAAATGATACCTCACTTGTGTGGGTAGGCCTAGCGCCTGCGACAGGAAACGCCCCAAAGCGCAACGTGGACACAGCCAAATTTTTGAAGGAAAACAGAGGTGTTTTTTGCAAAGTGCCTACCTGTAGATTTTGGCCTGTAGCTCAGCCGCCACCTAGGGAATCCTACCAAACCTGTGCATTTCTGAAAACTAGAGACCTAGGGGAATCCAAGATGGGGTGACTTGTGTGGCTCGGACCAGGGTCAGTTACCCAGAATCCTTTGCAAACCTCAAAATGTGGCTAAAAAAACACATGTTCCTCACATTTCTGTGGCAGAAAGTTCTGGAATCTGAGAGGAGCCACAAATTCCCTTCCACCCAGCGTTCCCCCATGTCTCCCGATAAAAATGATACCTCACTTGTGTGGGTAGGCCTAGCGCCCGCGACAGGAAACGCCCCAAAGCGCAACGTGGACACATCCAAATTTTTCAAAGAAAACAGAGGTGTTTTTTGCAAAGTGCCTACCTGTAGATTTTGGCCTGTAGCTCAGCCGCCACCTAGGGAAACCTACCAAACATGTGCATTTCTGAAACCTAGAGACCTAGCGGAATCCAAGATGGGGTGACTTGTGTGGCTCGGACCAGGTTCTGTTACTCAGAATCCTTTGCAAACCTCAAAGTTTGGCTAAAAAAACACATGTTCCTCACATTTCTGTGGCAGAAAGTTCTGGAATCTGAGAGGAGCCACAAATGTCCTTCCACCCAGCGTTCCCCCACGTCTCCCGATAAAAATGATACCTCACTTGTGTGGGTAGGCCTAGCGCCTGCGACAGGAAACGCCCCAAAGCGCAACGTGGACACAGCCAAATTTTTGAAGGAAAACAGAGGTGTTTTTTGCAAAGTGCCTACCTGTAGATTTTGGCCTGTAGCTCAGCCGCCACCTAGGGAAACCTACCAAACCTGTGCATTTCTGAAAACTAGAGACCAAGGGGAATCCAAGATGGGGTGACTTGTGTGGCTCGGACCAGGTTCAGTTACCCAGAATCGTTTGCAAACCTCAAAATTTGGCTAAATAAACACATGTTCCTCACATTTCTGTGGCAGAAAGTTCTGGAATCTGAGATGAGCCACAAATTTACTTCCACCCAGCGTTCCCCCACGTCTCCCGATAAAAATGATACCTCACTTGTGTGGGTAGGCCTAGCGCCCGCGACAGGAAACGCCCCATAGCGCAACGTGTACACATCCAAATTTTTGAAGGAAAACAGAGGTGTTTTTTGCAAAGTGCCTACCTGTAGATTTTGGCCTGTAGCTCAGCCGCCACCTAGGGAAACCTACCAAACCTGTGCATTTCTGAAAACTAGAGACCTAGGGGAATCCAAGATGGGGTGACTTGTGTGGCTCGGACCAGGTTCTGTTACCCAGAATCCTTTGCAAACCTCAAAATTTTGCTAAAAAAACACATGTTCCTCACATTTCTGTGGCAGAAAGTTCTGGAATCTGAGAGGAGCCACAAATTTCCTTCCAGCCAGCGTTCCCCCACGTCTCCCGATAAAAATGATACCTCACTTGTGTGGGTAGGCCTAGCGCCTGCGACAGGAAACGCCCCAAAGCGCAACGTGGACACAGCCAAATTTTTGAAGGAAAACAGAGGTGTTTTTTGCAAAGTGCCTACCTGTAGATTTTGGCCTGTAGCTCAGCCGCCACCTAGGGAAACCTACCAATCCTGTGCATTCCTGAAAACTAGAGACCTAGGGGAATCCAAGATGGGGTGACTTGTGTGGCTCGGACCAGGTTCTGTTACCCAGAATCCTTTGCAAACCTCAAAATTTGGCTAAAAAAACACATGTTCCTCACATTTCTGTGGCAGAAAGTTCTGGAATCTGAGAGGAGCCCCAAATTTCCTTCCACCCAGTGTTACCCCACGTCTCCCGATAAAAATGATACCTCACTTGTGTGGGTAGGCCTAGCGCCCGCAACAGGAAACGCCCCAAAGCGCAACGTGGACACATCTAAATTTTTGAAGGAAAACAGAGGTGTTTTTTTCAAAGTTCCTACCTGTAGATTTTGGCCTGTAGCTCAGCCGCCACCTAGGGAAACCTACCAAACCTGTGCATTTCTGAAAACTAGAGACCTAGGGGAATCCAAGATGGGGTGACTTGTGTGGCTCGGACCAGGTTCTGTTACCCAGAATCCTTTGCAAACCTCAAAATTTGGCTAAAAAACACATGTTCCTCACATTTCTGTGGCAGAAAGTTCTGGAATCTGAGAGGAGCCACAAATGTCCTTCCACCCAGCGTTCCCCCACGTCTCCCGATAAAAATTATACCTCACTTGTGTGGGTAGGCCTAGCGCCTGCGACAGGAAACGCCCCAAAGCGCAACGTGGACACAGCCACATTTTTGAAGGAAAACAGAGGTGTTTTTTGCAAAGTGCCTACCTGTAGATTTTGGCCTGTAGCTCAGCCGCCACCTAGGGAAACCTACCAAACCTGTGCATTTCTGAAAACTAGAGACCTAGGGGAATCCAAGATGGGGTGACTTGTGTGGCTCGGACCAGGTTCAGTTACCCAGAATCCTTTGCAAACGCCCCAAAGCGCAACGTGGAAACATCCAAATTTTTGAAGGAAAACAGAGGTGTTTTTTGCAAAGTGCCTACCTGTAGATATTGGCCTGTAGCTCAGCTGCCACCTAGGGAAACCTACCAAACCTGTGCATTTCTGAAAACTAGAGACCTAGGGGAATCCAAGATGGGGTGACTTGTGTGGCTCGGACCAGGTTCAGTTACCCAGAATCCTTTGCAAACCTCAAAATTTGGCTAAAAAAACACATGTTCCTCACATTTCTGTGGCAGAAAGTTCTGGAATCAGAGAGGAGCCACAAATTTCTTCCACCCAGCGTTCCCCCACGTCTCCCGATAAAAATGATACCTCACTTGTGTGGGTAGGCCTAGCGCCTGCGACAGGAAACGCCCCAAAGCGCAACGTGGACACAGCCAAATTTTTGAAGGAAAACAGAGGTGTTTTTTGCAAAGTGCCTACCTGTAGATTTTGGCCTGTAGCTCATCCGCCACCTAGGGAAACCTACCAATCCTGTGCATTCCTGAAAACTAGATACCTAGGGGAATCCAAGATGGGGTGACTTGTGTGGCTCGGACCAGGTTCAGTTACCCAGAATCCTTTGCAAACCTCAAAATGTGGCTAAAAAAACACATGTTCCTCACATTTCTGTGGCAGAAAGTTCTGGAATCTGAGAGGAGCCACAAATTCCCTTCCACCCAGCGTTCCCCCATGTCTCCCGATAAAAATGATACCTCACTTGTGTGGGTAGGCCTAGCGCCCGCGACAGGAAACGCCCCAAAGCGCAACGTGGACACATCCAAATTTTTGAAAGAAAACAGAGGTGTTTTTTGCAAAGTGCCTACATGTAGATTTTGGCCTGTAGCTCAGCCGCCACCTAGGGAAACCTACCAAACCTGTGCATTTCTGAAACCTAGAGA
Source organism: Pleurodeles waltl (assembly GCF_031143425.1). NCBI lineage: Eukaryota > Metazoa > Chordata > Amphibia > Caudata > Salamandridae > Pleurodeles > Pleurodeles waltl. Next base: position 425,421,046 of record NC_090445.1, on the reverse strand, counting down.
CCTAGGGGAATCCAAGATGGGGTGACTTGTGTGGCTCGGACCAGGTTCTGTTACCCAGAATCCTTTGCAAACCTCAAAGTTTGGCTAAAAAAACACATGTTCCTCACATATCTGTGGCAGAAAGTTCTGGAATCTGAGAGGAGCCACAAATGTCCTTCCACCCAGCGTTCCCCCACGTCTCCCGATAAAGATGATACCTCACTTGTGTGGGTAGGCCTAGCGCCCGCGACAGGAAACGCCCCAAAGAGCAACGTGGACACATCCAAATTTTTGAAGGAAAACAGAGGTGTTTTTTGCAAAGTGCCTACCTGTAGATTTTGGCCTGTAGCTCAGCCGCCACCTAGGGAAACCTACCAAACCTGTGCATTTCTGAGAACTAGAGACCTAGGGGAATCCAAGATGGGGTGACTTGTGTGGCTCGGACCAGGTTCTGTTACCCAGAATCCTTTGCAAACCTCAAAATTTGGCTAAAAAAACACATGTTCCTCACATTTCTGTGGCAGAAAGTTCTGGAATCTGAGAGGAGCCAAAAAATTTCCTTCCATGCAGCGTTCCCCCACGTCTCCCGATAAAAATGATACCTCACTTGTGTGGGTAGGCCTAGCACCGGCGACAGGAAACGCCCCAAAGCGCAACGTGGACACATCCAAATTTTTGAAGGAAAACAGAGGTGTTTTTTGCAAAGTGCCTACCTGTAGATTTTGGCCTGTAGCTCAGCCGCCACCTAGGGAAACCTACCAAACCTGTACATTTCTGAAAACTAGAGACCTAGGGGAATCCAAGATGGGGTGACTTGTGTGGCTCGGACCAGGTTCTGTTACCCAGAATCCTTTGCAAACCTCAACATTTTTTTTAAAAAAAACATGTTCCTCACATTTCTGTGGCAGAAAGTTCTGGAATCTGAGAGGAGCCACAAATGTCCTTCCACCCAGCGTTCCCCCACGTCTCCCGATAAAAATTATACCTCACTTGTGTGGGTAGGCCTAGCGCCTGCGACAAGAAACGCCCCAAAGCGCAACGTGGACACAGCCAAATTTTTGAAGGAAAACAGAGGTGTTTTTTGCAAAGTGCCTACCTGTAGATTTTGGCCTGTAGCTCAGCCGCCACCTAGGGAAACCTACCAAACCTGTGCATTTCTGAAAACTAGAGACCTAGGGGAATCCAAGATGGGGTGACTTGTGTGGCTCGGACCAGGTTCAGTTACCCAGAATCGTTTGCAAACCTCAAAATTTGGCTAAAAAAACACATGTTCCTCACATTTCTGTGGCAGAAAGCTCTGGAATCTGAGAGGAGCCATAAATTTACTTCCACCCAGCGTTCCCCCACGTCTCCCGATAAAAATGATACCTCACTTGTGTGGGTAGGCCTAGCGCCCGCGACAGGAAGCGCCCCATAGCGCAACGTGGACACATCCAAATTTTTGAAGGAAAACAGAGGTGTTTTTTGCAAAGTGCCTACCTGTAGATTTTGGCCTGTAGCTCAGCCGCCACCTAGGGAAACCTACCAAGCCTGTGCATTTCTGAAAACTAGAGACCTAGGGGAATCCAAGATGGGGTGACTTGTGTGGCTCGGACCAGGTTCTGTTACCCAGAATCCTTTGCAAACCTCAAAATTTGGCTAAAAAAACACATGTTCCTCACATTTCTGTGGCAGAAAGTTCTGGAATCTGAGAGGAGCCCCAAATTTCCTTCCACCCAGTGTTACCCCACGTCTCCCGATAAAAATGATACCTCACTTGTGTGGGTAGGCCTAGCGCCCGCAACAGGAAACGCCCCAAAGCGCAACGTGGACACATCTAAATTTTTGAAGGAAAACAGAGGTGTTTTTTTCAAAGTTCCTACCTGTAGATTTTGGCCTGTAGCTCAGCCGCCACCTAGGGAAACCTACCAAACCTGTGCATTTCTGAAAACTAGAGACCTAGGGGAATCCAAGATGGGGTGACTTGTGTGGCTCGGACCAGGTTCTGTTACCCAGAATCCTTTGCAAACCTCAAAATTTGGCTAAAAAACACATGTTCCTCACATTTCTGTGGCAGAAAGTTCTGGAATCTGAGAGGAGCCACAAATGTCCTTCCACCCAGCGTTCCCCCACGTCTCCCGATAAAAATTATACCTCACTTGTGTGGGTAGGCCTAGCGCCTGCGACAGGAAACGCCCCAAAGCGCAACGTGGACACAGCCACATTTTTGAAGGAAAACAGAGGTGTTTTTTGCAAAGTGCCTACCTGTAGATTTTGGCCTGTAGCTCAGCCGCCACCTAGGGAAACCTACCAAACCTGTGCATTTCTGAAAACTAGAGACCTAGGGGAATCCAAGATGGGGTGACTTGTGTGGCTCGGACCAGGTTCAGTTACCCAGAATCCTTTGCAAACGCCCCAAAGCGCAACGTGGAAACATCCAAATTTTTGAAGGAAAACAGAGGTGTTTTTTGCAAAGTGCCTACCTGTAGATATTGGCCTGTAGCTCAGCTGCCACCTAGGGAAACCTACCAAACCTGTGCATTTCTGAAAACTAGAGACCTAGGGGAATCCAAGATGGGGTGACTTGTGTGGCTCGGACCAGGTTCAGTTACCCAGAATCCTTTGCAAACCTCAAAATTTGGCTAAAAAAACACATGTTCCTCACATTTCTGTGGCAGAAAGTTCTGGAATCAGAGAGGAGCCACAAATTTCTTCCACCCAGCGTTCCCCCACGTCTCCCGATAAAAATGATACCTCACTTGTGTGGGTAGGCCTAGCGCCTGCGACAGGAAACGCCCCAAAGCGCAACGTGGACACAGCCAAATTTTTGAAGGAAAACAGAGGTGTTTTTTGCAAAGTGCCTACCTGTAGATTTTGGCCTGTAGCTCATCCGCCACCTAGGGAAACCTACCAAACCTGTGCATTTCTGAAAACTAGAGACCTAGGGGAATCCAAGATGGGGTGACTTGTGTGGCTCGGACCAGGGTCAGTTACCCAGAATCCTTTGCAAACCTCAAAATGTGGCTAAAAAAACACATGTTCCTCACATTTCTGTGGCAGAAAGTTCTGGAATCTGAGAGGAGCCACAAATTCCCTTCCACCCAGCGTTCCCCCATGTCTCCCGATAAAAATGATACCTCACTTGTGTGGGTAGGCCTAGCGCCCGCGACAGGGAACGCCCCAAAGCGCAACGTGGACACATCCAAATTTTTCAAAGAAAACAGAGGTGTTTTTTGCAAAGTGCCTACCTGTAGATTTTGGCCTGTAGCTCAGCCGCCACCTAGGGAAACCTACCAAACATGTGCATTTCTGAAACCTAGAGACCTAGCGGAATCCAAGATGGGGTGACTTGTGTGGCTCGGACCAGGTTCTGTTACTCAGAATCCTTTGCAAACCTCAAAGTTTGGCTAAAAAAACACATGTTCCTCACATTTCTGTGGCAGAAAGTTCTGGAATCTGAGAGGAGCCACAAATGTCCTTCCACCCAGCGTTCCCCCACGTCTCCCGATAAAAATGATACCTCACTTGTGTGGGTAGGCCTAGCGCCTGCGACAGGAAACGCCCCAAAGCGCAACGTGGACACAGCCAAATTTTTGAAGGAAAACAGAGGTGTTTTTTGCAAAGTGCCTACCTGTAGATTTTGGCCTGTAGCTCAGCCGCCACCTAGGGAAACCTACCAAACCTGTGCATTTCTGAAAACTAGAGACCAAGGGGAATCCAAGATGGGGTGACTTGTGTGGCTCGGACCAGGTTCAGTTACCCAGAATCGTTTGCAAACCTCAAAATTTGGCTAAATAAACACATGTTCCTCACATTTCTGTGGCAGAAAGTTCTGGAATCTGAGATGAGCCACAAATTTACTTCCACCCAGCGTTCCCCCACGTCTCCCGATAAAAATGATACCTCACTTGTGTGGGTAGGCCTAGCGCCCGCGACAGGAAACGCCCCATAGCGCAACGTGGACACATCCAAATTGTTGAAGGAAAACAGAGGTGTTTTTTGCAAAGTGCCTACCTGTAGATTTTGGCCTGTAGCTCAGCCGCCACCTAGGGAAACCTACCAAACCTGTGCATTTCTGAAAACTAGAGACCTAGGGGAATCCAAGATGGGGTGACTTGTGTGGCTCGGACCAGGTTCTGTTACCCAGAATCCTTTGCAAACCTCAAAACTTTGCTAAAAAAACACATGTTCCTCACATTTCTGTGGCAGAAAGTTCTGGAATCAGAGAGGAGCCACAAATTTCCTTCCACGCAGCGTTCCCCCACGTCTCCCGATAAAAATGATACCTCACTTGTGTGGGTAGGCCTAGCGCCTGCGACAGGAAACGCCCCAAAGCGCAACGTGGACACAGCCAAATTTTTGAAGGAAAACAGAGGTGTTTTTTGCAAAGTGCCCACCTGTAGATTTTGGCCTGTAGCTCAGCCGCCACCTAGGGAAACCTACCAAACCTGTGCATTCCTGAAAACTAGATACCTAGGGGAATCCAAGATGGGGTGACTTGTGTGGCTCGGACCAGGTTCAGTTACCCAGAATCCTTTGCAAACCTCAAAATGTGGCTAAAAAAACACATGTTCCTCACATTTCTGTGGCAGAAAGTTCTGGAATCTGAGAGGAGCCACAAATTCCCTTCCACCCAGCGTTCCCCCATGTCTCCCGATAAAAATGATACCTCACTTGTGTGGGTAGGCCTAGCGCCCGCGACAGGAAACGCCCCAAAGCGCAACGTGGACACATCCAAATTTTTGAAAGAAAACAGAGGTGTTTTTTGCAAAGTGCCTACATGTAGATTTTGGCCTGTAGCTCAGCCGCCACCTAGGGAAACCTACCAAACCTGTGCATTTCTGAAACCTAGAGACCTAGGGGAATCCAAGATGGGGTGACTTGGGTGGCTCGGACCAGGTTCTGTTACCCAGAATCCTTTGCAAACCTCAAAGTTTGGCTAAAAAAACACATGTTCCTCACATATCTGTGGCAGAAAGTTCTGGAATCTGAGAGGAGCCACAAATGTCCTTCCACCCAGCGTTCCCCCACGTCTCCCGATAAAGATGATACCTCACTTGTGTGGGTAGGCCTAGCGCCCGCGACAGGAAACGCCCCAAAGAGCAACGTGGACACATCCAAATTTTTGAAGGAAAACAGAGGTGTTTTTTGCAAAGTGCCTACCTGTAGATTTTGGCCTGTAGCTCAGCCGCCACCTAGGGAAACCTACCAAACCTGTGCATTTCTGAAAACTAGAGACCTAGGGGAATCCAAGATGGGGTGACTTGTGTGGCTCGGACCAGGTTCTGTTACCCAGAATCCTTTGCAAACCTCAAAATTTGGCTAAAAAAACACATGTTCCTCACATTTCTGTGGCAGAAAGTTCTGGAATCTGAGAGGAGCCAAAAAATTTCCTTCCATGCAGCGTTCCCCCACGTCTCCCGATAAAAATGATACCTCACTTGTGTGGGTAGGCCTAGCACCGGCGACAGGAAACGCCCCAAAGCGCAACGTGGACACATCCAAATTTTTGAAGGAAAACAGAGGTGTTTTTTGCAAAGTGCCTACCTGTAGATTTTGGCCTGTAGCTCAGCCGCCACCTAGGGAAACCTACCAAACCTGTGCATTTCTGAAAACTATAGACCTAGGGGAATCCAAGATGGGGTGACTTGTGTGGCTCGGACCAGGTTCTGTTACCCAGAATCCTTTGCAAACCTCAAAATGTTGTTAACAAAACACATGTTCCTCACATTTCTGAGCAGAAAGTTCTGGAATCTGAGAGGAGCCCCAAATTTCCTTCCACCCAGAGTTCCACCACGTCTCCCGATAAAAATGATACCTCACTTGTGTGGTTAGGCCTAGCGCCCGCGACAGGAAACGCCCCAAAGCGCAACGTGGACACAACCAAATTTTTGAAGGAAAACAAAGCTGTTTTTTGCAAACTGCCTACCTGTAGATTTTGGCCTGTAGCTCAGCCGCCACCTAGGAAAACCTACCAAACCTGTGCATTTCTGAAAACTAGAGACCTAGGGGAATCCAAGATGGGGTGACTTGTGTGGCTCGGACCAAGTTCTGTTACCCAGAATCCTTGCAAACCTCAAAATTTGGCTAAAAAAACACATGTTCCTAACATTTCTGTGGCAGAAAGTTCTTGAATCTGAGAGGAGCCACAAATTTCCTTCCACCCAGCGTTCCCCCACGTCTCCCGATAAAAATGATACCTCACTTGTGTGGGTAGGCCTAGCGCCCGCGACAGGAAACGCCCCAAAGCGCAACGTGGACACATCCACATTTTTGAAGGAAAACAGAGGTGTTTTTTGCAAAGTGCCTACCTGTAGATTTTGGCCTGTAGCTCAGCCGCCACCTAGGGAAACCTACCAAACCTGTGCATTTCTGAAAACTAGAGACCTAGGGGAATCCAAAATGGGGTGACTTGTGTGGCTAGGACAAGGTTCTGTTACCCAGAATCCTTTGCAAACCTCAAAATGTGGCTAAAAAAACACATGTTCCTCACATTTCTGTGGCAGAAAGTTCTGGAATCTGAGAGGAGCCACACATTTCCTTCCACCCAGCGTTCCCCCACGTCTCCTGATAAAAATGATACCTCACTTGTGTGGGTAGGCCTAGCGCCCGCCACAGGGAATGCCCCAAAGCGCAACGTGGACACAGCCAAATTTTTGAAGGAAAACTGAGGTGTTTTTTGCAAAGTGCCTACCTGTAGATTTTGGCCTGTAGCTCAGCCGCCACCTAGGGAAACCTACCAAACCTGTGCATTTCTGAAAACTATAGACCTAGGGGAATCCAAGATGGGGTGACTTGTGTGGCTCAGACCAGGTTCTGTTACCCAGAATCCTTTGCAAACCTCAAAATTTTGTTAACAAAACACATGTTCCTCACATTTCTGTGGCAGAAAGTTCTGGAATCTGAGAGGAGCCCCAAATTTCCTTTCACCCAGAGTTCCACCACGTCTCCCGATAAAAATGATACCTCACTTGTGTGGTTAGGCCTAGCGCCCGCGACAGGCAACGCCCCAAAAGCGCAACGTGGACACATCCAAATTTTTGAAGAAAACAGAGGTGTTTTTTGCAAAGTGCCTACCTGTAGATTTTGGCCTGTAGCTCAGCCGCCACCTAGGAAAACCTACTACACCTGTGCATTTCTGAAAACTAGAGACCTAGGGGAATCCAAGATGGGGTGACTTGTGTGGCTCGGACCAGGGTCAGTTACCCAGAATCCTTTGCAAACCTCAAAATGTGGCTAAAAAAAACACATGTTCCTCAAATTTCTGTGGCAGAAAGTTCTGGAATCTGAGAGGAGCCACAAATTCCCTTCCACCCAGCGTTCCCCCATGTCTCCCGATAAAAATGATACCTCACTTGTGTGGGTAGGCCTAGCGCCCGCGACAGGAAACGCCCCAAAGCGCAACGTGGACACATCCAAATTTTTCAAAGAAAACAGAGGTGTTTTTTGCAAAGTGCCTACCTGTAGATTTTGGCCTGTAGCTCAGCCGCCACCTAGGGAAACCTACCAAACATGTGCATTTCTGAAACCTAGAGACCTAGCGGAATCCAAGATGGGGTGACTTGTGTGGCTCGGACCAGGTTCTGTTACTCAGAATCCTTTGCAAACCTCAAAGTTTGGCTAAAAAAACACATGTTCCTCACATTTCTGTGGCAGAAAGTTCTGGAATCTGAGAGGAGCCACAAATGTCCTTCCACCCAGCGTTCCCCCACGTCTCCCGATAAAAATGATACCTCACTTGTGTGGGTAGGCCTAGCGCCTGCGACAGGAAACGCCCCAAAGCGCAACGTGGACACAGCCAAATTTTTGAAGGAAAACAGAGGTGTTTTTTGCAAAGTGCCTACCTGTAGATTTTGGCCTGTAGCTCAGCCGCCACCTAGGGAAACCTACCAAACCTGTGCATTTCTGAAAACTAGAGACCAAGGGGAATCCAAGATGGGGTGACTTGTGTGGCTCGGACCAGGTTCAGTTACCCAGAATCGTTTGCAAACCTCAAAATTTGGCTAAATAAACACATGTTCCTCACATTTCTGTGGCAGAAAGTTCTGGAATCTGAGATGAGCCACAAATTTACTTCCACCCAGCGTTCCCCCACGTCTCCCGATAAAAATGATACCTCACTTGTGTGGGTAGGCCTAGCGCCCGCGACAGGAAATGCCCCATAGCGCAACGTGGACACATCCAAATTTTTGAAGGAAAACAGAGGTGTTTTTTGCAATGTGCCTACCTGTAGATTTTGGCCTGTAGCTCAGCCGCCACCTAGGGAAACCTACCAAACCTGTGCATTTCTGAAAACTAGAGACCAAGGGGAATCCAAGATGGGGTGACTTGTGTGGCTCGGACCAGGTTCAGTTACCCAGAATCGTTTGCAAACCTCAAAATTTGGCTAAATAAACACATGTTCCTCACATTTCTGTGGCAGAAAGTTCTGGAATCTGAGATGAGCCACAAATTTACTTCCACCCAGCGTTCCCCCACGTCTCCCGATAAAAATGATACCTCACTTGTGTGGGTAGGCCTAGCGCCCGCGACAGGAAACGCCCCATAGCGCAACGTGGACACATCCAAATTTTTGAAGGAAAACAGAGGTGTTTTTTGCAATGTGCCTACCTGTAGATTTTGGCCTGTAGCTCAGCCGCCACCTAGGGAAACCTACCAAACCTGTGCATTTCTGAAAACTAGAGACCTAGGGGAATCCAAGATGGGGTGACTTGTGTGGCTCGGACCAGGTTCAGTTACCCAGAATCCTTTGCAAACCTCAAAATGTGGCTAAAAAAACACATGTTCCTCACATTTCTGTGGCAGAAAGTTCTGGAATCTGAGAGGAGCCACAAATTCCCTTCCACCCAGCGTTCCCCCATGTCTCCCGATAAAAATGATACCTCACTTGTGTGGGTAGGCCTAGCGCCCGCGACAGGAAACGCCCCAAAGCGCAACGTGGACACATCCAAATTTTTGAAAGAAAACAGAGGTGTTTTTTGCAAAGTGCCTACATGTAGATTTTGGCCTGTAGCTCAGCCGCCACCTAGGGAAACCTACCAAACCTGTGCATTTCTGAAACCTAGAGACCTAGGGGAATCCAAGATGGGGTGACTTGTGTGGCTCGGACCAGGTTCTGTTACCCAGAATCCTTTGCAAACCTCAAAGTTTGGCTAAAAAAACACATGTTCCTCACATATCTGTGGCAGAAAGTTCTGGAATCTGAGAGGAGCCACAAATGTCCTTCCACCCAGCGTTCCCCCACGTCTCCCGATAAAGATGATACCTCACTTGTGTGGGTAGGCCTAGCGCCCGCGACAGGAAACGCCCCAAAGAGCAACGTGGACACATCCAAATTTTTGAAGGAAAACAGAGGTGTTTTTTGCAAAGTGCCTACCTGTAGATTTTGGCCTGTAGCTCAGCCGCCACCTAGGGAAACCTACCAAACCTGTGCATTTCTGAAAACTAGAGACCTAGGGGAATCCAAGATGGGGTGACTTGTGTGGCTCGGACCAGGTTCTGTTACCCAGAATCCTTTGCAAACCTCAAAATTTGGCTAAAAAAACACATGTTCCTCACATTTCTGTGGCAGAAAGTTCTGGAATCTGAGAGGAGCCAAAAAATTTCCTTCCATGCAGCGTTCCCCCACGTCTCCCGATAAAAATGATACCTCACTTGTGTGGGTAGGCCTAGCACCGGCGACAGGAAACGCCCCAAAGCGCAACGTGGACACATCCAAATTTTTGAAGGAAAACAGAGGTGTTTTTTGCAAAGTGCCTACCTGTAGATTTTGGCCTGTAGCTCAGCCACCACCTAGGGAAACCTACCAAACCTGTGCATTTCTGAAAACTATAGACCTAGGGGAATCCAAGATGGGGTGACTTGTGTGGCTCGGACCAGGTTCTGTTACCCAGAATCCTTTGCAAACCTCAAAATGTTGTTAACAAAACACATGTTCCTCACATTTCTGAGCAGAAAGTTCTGGAATCTGAGAGGAGCCCCAAATTTCATTCCACCCAGAGTTCCACCACGTCTCCCGATAAAAATGATACCTCACTTGTGTGGTTAGGCCTAGCGCCCGCGACAGGAAACGCCCCAAAGCGCAACGTGGACACAACCAAATTTTTGAAGGAAAACAAAGCTGTTTTTTGCAAACTGCCTACCTGTAGATTTTGGCCTGTAGCTCAGCCGCCACCTAGGAAAACCTACCAAACCTGTGCATTTCTGAAAACTAGAGACCTAGGGGAATCCAAGATGGGGTGACTTGTGTGGCTCGGACCAAGTTCTGTTACCCAGAATCCTTGCAAACCTCAAAATTTGGCTAAAAAAACACATGTTCCTAACATTTCTGTGGCAGAAAGTTCTTGAATCTGAGAGGAGCCACAAATTTCCTTCCACCCAGCGTTCCCCCACGTCTCCCGATAAAAATGATACCTCACTTGTGTGGGTAGGCCTAGCGCCCGCGACAGGAAACGCCCCAAAGCGCAACGTGGACACATCCACATTTTTGAAGGAAAACAGAGGTGTTTTTTGCAAAGTGCCTACCTGTAGATTTTGGCCTGTAGCTCAGCCGCCACCTAGGGAAACCTACCAAACCTGTGCATTTCTGAAAACTAGAGACCTAGGGGAATCCAAAATGGGGTGACTTGTGTGGCTAGGACAAGGTTCTGTTACCCAGAATCCTTTGCAAACCTCAAAATGTGGCTAAAAAAACACATGTTCCTCACATTTCTGTGGCAGAAAGTTCTGGAATCTGAGAGGAGCCACACATTTCCTTCCACCCAGCGTTCCCCCACGTCTCCTGATAAAAATGATACCTCACTTGTGTGGGTAGGCCTAGCGCCCGCCACAGGGAATGCCCCAAAGCGCAACGTGGACACAGCCAAATTTTTGAAGGAAAACTGAGGTGTTTTTTGCAAAGTGCCTACCTGTAGATTTTGGCCTGTAGCTCAGCCGCCACCTAGGGAAACCTACCAAACCTGTGCATTTCTGAAAACTATAGACCTAGGGGAATCCAAGATGGGGTGACTTGTGTGGCTCGGACCAGGTTCTGTTACCCAGAATCCTTTGCAAACCTCAAAATTTTGTTAACAAAACACATGTTCCTCACATTTCTGTGGCAGAAAGTTCTGGAATCTGAGAGGAGCCCCAAATTTCCTTTCACCCAGAGTTCCACCACGTCTCCCGATAAAAATGATACCTCACTTGTGTGGTTAGGCCTAGCGCCCGTGACAGGCAACGCCCCAAAAGCGCAACGTGGACACATCCAAATTTTTGAAGAAAACAGAGGTGTTTTTTGCAAAGTGCCTACCTGTAGATTTTGGCCTGTAGCTCAGCCGCCACCTAGGAAAACCTACTACACCTGTGCATTTCTGAAAACTAGAGACCTAGGGGAATCCAAGATGGGGTGACTTGTGTGGCTCGGACCAGGGTCAGTTACCCAGAATCCTTTGCAAACCTCAAAATGTGGCTAAAAAAACACATGTTCCTCACATTTCTGTGGCAGAAAGTTCTGGAATCTGAGAGGAGCCACAAATTCCCTTCCACCCAGCGTTCCCCCATGTCTCCCGATAAAAATGATACCTCACTTGTGTGGGTAGGCCTAGCGCCCGCGACAGGAAACGCCCCAAAGCGCAACGTGGACACATCCAAATTTTTCAAAGAAAACAGAGGTGTTTTTTGCAAAGTGCCTACCTGTAGATTTTGGCCTGTAGCTCAGCCGCCACCTAGGGAAACCTACCAAACATGTGCATTTCTGAAACCTAGAGACCTAGCGGAATCCAAGATGGGGTGACTTGTGTGGCTCGGACCAGGTTCTGTTACTCAGAATCCTTTGCAAACCTCAAAGTTTGGCTAAAAAAACACATGTTCCTCACATTTCTGTGGCAGAAAGTTCTGGAATCTGAGAGGAGCCACAAATGTCCTTCCACCCAGCGTTCCCCCACGTCTCCCGATAAAAATGATACCTCACTTGTGTGGGTAGGCCTAGCGCCTGCGACAGGAAACGCCCCAAAGCGCAACGTGGACACAGCCAAATTTTTGAAGGAAAACAGAGGTGTTTTTTGCAAAGTGCCTACCTGTAGATTTTGGCCTGTAGCTCAGCCGCCACCTAGGGAAACCTACCAAACCTGTGCATTTCTGAAAACTAGAGACCAAGGGGAATCCAAGATGGGGTGACTTGTGTGGCTCGGACCAGGTTCAGTTACCCAGAATCGTTTGCAAACCTCAAAATTTGGCTAAATAAACACATGTTCCTCACATTTCTGTGGCAGAAAGTTCTGGAATCTGAGATGAGCCACAAATTTACTTCCACCCAGCGTTCCCCCACGTCTCCCGATAAAAATGATACCTCACTTGTGTGGGTAGGCCTAGCGCCCGCGACAGGAAACGCCCCATAGCGCAACGTGGACACATCCAAATTTTTGAAGGAAAACAGAGGTGTTTTTTGCAATGTGCCTACCTGTAGATTTTGGCCTGTAGCTCAGCCGCCACCTAGGGAAACCTACCAAACCTGTGCATTTCTGAAAACTAGAGACCTAGGGGAATCCAAGATGGGGTGACTTGTGTGGCTCGGACCAGGTTCTGTTACCCAGAATCCTTTGCAAACCTCAAAATTTTGCTAAAAAAACACATGTTCCTCACATTTCTGTGGCAGAAAGTTCTGGAATCTGAGAGGAGCCACAAATTCCCTTCCACCCAGCGTTCCCCCATGTCTCCCGATAAAAATGATACCTCACTTGTGTGGGTAGGCCTAGCGCCCGCGACAGGAAACGCCCCAAAGCGCAACGTGGACACATCCAAATTTTTGAAAGAAAACAGAGGTGTTTTTTGCAAAGTGCCTACATGTAGATTTTGGCCTGTAGCTCAGCCGCCACCTAAGGAAACCTACCAAACCTGTGCATTTCTGAAACCTAGAGACCTAGGGGAATCCAAGATGGGGTGACTTGTGTGGCTCGGACCAGGTTCTGTTACCCAGAATCCTTTGCAAACCTCAAAGTTTGGCTAAAAAAACACATGTTCCTCACATATCTGTGGCAGAAAGTTCTGGAATCTGAGAGGAGCCACAAATGTCCTTCCACCCAGCGTTCCCCCACGTCTCCCGATAAAGATGATACCTCACTTGTGTGGGTAGGCCTAGCGCCCGCGACAGGAAACGCCCCAAAGAGCAACGTGGACACATCCAAATTTTTGAAGGAAAACAGAGGTGTTTTTTGCAAAGTGCCTACCTGTAGATTTTGGCCTGTAGCTCAGCCGCCACCTAGGGAAACCTACCAAACCTGTGCATTTCTGAAAACTAGAGACCTAGGGGAATCCAAGATGGGGTGACTTGTGTGGCTCGGACCAGGTTCTGTTACCCAGAATCCTTTGCAAACCTCAAAATTTGGCTAAAAAAACACATGTTCCTCACATTTCTGTGGCAGAAAGTTCTGGAATCTGAGAGGAGCCAAAAAATTTCCTTCCATGCAGCGTTCCCCCACGTCTCCCGATAAAAATGATACCTCACTTGTGTGGGTAGGCCTAGCACCGGCGACAGGAAACGCCCCAAAGCGCAACATGGACACATCCAAATTTTTGAAGGAAAACAGAGGTGTTTTTTGCAAAGTGCCTACCTGTAGATTTTGGCCTGTAGCTCAGCCGCCACCTAGGGAAACCTACCAAACCTGTGCATTTCTGAAAACTATAGACCTAGGGGAATCCAAGATGGGGTGACTTGTGTGGCTCGGACCAGGTTCTGTTACCCAGAATCCTTTGCAAACCTCAAAATGTTGTTAACAAAACACATGTTCCTCACATTTCTGAGCAGAAAGTTCTGGAATCTGAGAGGAGCCCCAAATTTCCTTCCACCCAGAGTTCCACCACGTCTCCCGATAAAAATGATACCTCACTTGTGTGGTTAGGCCTAGCGCCCGCGACAGGAAACGCCCCAAAGCGCAACGTGGACACAACCAAATTTTTGAAGGAAAACAAAGCTGTTTTTTGCAAACTGCCTACCTGTAGATTTTGGCCTGTAGCTCAGCCGCCACCTAGGAAAACCTACCAAACCTGTGCATTTCTGAAAACTAGAGACCTAGGGGAATCCAAGATGGGGTGACTTGTGTGGCTCGGACCAAGTTCTGTTACCCAGAATCCTTGCAAACCTCAAAATTTGGCTAAAAAAACACATGTTCCTAACATTTCTGTGGCAGAAAGTTCTTGAATCTGAGAGGAGCCACAAATTTCCTTCCACCCAGCGTTCCCCCACGTCTCCCGATAAAAATGATACCTCACTTGTGTGGGTAGGCCTAGCGCCCGCGACAGGAAACGCCCCAAAGCGCAACGTGGACACATCCACATTTTTGAAGGAAAACAGAGGTGTTTTTTGCAAAGTGCCTACCTGTAGATTTTGGCCTGTAGCTCAGCCGCCACCTAGGGAAACCTACCAAACCTGTGCATTTCTGAAAACTAGAGACCTAGGGGAATCCAAAATGGGGTGACTTGTGTGGCTAGGACAAGGTTCTGTTACCCAGAATCCTTTGCAAACCTCAAAATGTGGCTAAAAAAACACATGTTCCTCACATTTCTGTGGCAGAAAGTTCTGGAATCTGAGAGGAGCCACACATTTCCTTCCACCCAGCGTTCCCCCACGTCTCCTGATAAAAATGATACCTCACTTGTGTGGGTAGGCCTAGCGCCCGCCACAGGGAATGCCCCAAAGCGCAACGTGGACACAGCCAAATTTTTGAAGGAAAACTGAGGTGTTTTTTGCAAAGTGCCTACCTGTAGATTTTGGCCTGTAGCTCAGCCGCCACCTAGGGAAACCTACCAAACCTGTGCATTTCTGAAAACTATAGACCTAGGGGAATCCAAGATGGGGTGACTTGTGTGGCTCGGACCAGGTTCTGTTACCCAGAATCCTTTGCAAACCTCAAAATTTTGTTAACAAAACACATGTTCCTCACATTTCTGTGGCAGAAAGTTCTGGAATCTGAGAGGAGCCCCAAATTTCCTTCCACCCAGAGTTCCACCACGTCTCCCGATAAAAATGATACCTCACTTGTGTGGTTAGGCCTAGCGCCCGCGACAGGCAACGCCCCAAAAGCGCAACGTGGACACATCCAAATTTTTGAAGGAAAACAGAGGTGTTTTTTTGCAAAGTGCCTACCTGTAGATTTTGGCCTGTAGCTCAGCCGCCACCTAGGGAAACCTACCAAACCTGTACATTTCGGAAAACTAGAGACCTAGGGGAATCCAAGATGGGGTGACTTGTGTGGCTCAGACCAGGTTCTGTTACCCAGAATCCTTTGCAAACATCAAAATTTGGCTAAAAAAACACATGTTCCTCACATTTCTGTGGTAGAAAGTTCTGGAATCTGAGAAGAGCGACAAATTTCCTTCCACCCAGCGTCCCCCCACGTCTCCCGATAAAAATGATACCTCACTTGTGTGGGTAGGCCTAGCGCCCGCGACAGGAAACGCCCCAAAGCGCAACGTGGACACATCCAAATTTTTGAAGAAAACAGAGGTGTTTTTTGCAAAGTGCCTACCTGTAGATTTTGGCCTGTAGCTCAGCCGCCACCTAGGGAAACCTACCAAACCTGTGCATTTCTGAAAACTATAGACCTAGGGGAATCCAAGATGGGGTGACTTGTGTGGCTCGGACCAGGTTCTGTTACCCAGAATCCTTTGCAAACCTCAAAATTTTGTTAACAAAACACATGTTCCTCACATTTCTGTGGCAGAAAGTTCTGGAATCTGAGAGGAGCCCCAAATTTCCTTCCACCCAGAGTTCCACCACGTCTCCCGATAAAAATGATACCTCACTTGTGTGGTTAGGCCTAGCGCCCGCGACAGGCAACGCCCCAAAAGCGCAACGTGGACACATCCAAATTTTTGAAGGAAAACAGAGGTGTTTTTTGCAAAGTGCCTACCTGTAGATTTTGGCCTGTAGCTCAGCCGCCACCTAGGGAAACCTACCAAACCTGTACATTTCGGAAAACTAGAGACCTAGGCGAATCCAAGATGGGGTGACTTGTGTGGCTCAGACCAGGTTCTGTTACCCAGAATCCTTTGCAAACCTCAAAATTTGGCTAAAAAAACACATGTTCCTCACATTTCTGTGGTAGAAAGTTCTGGAATCTGAGAAGAGCGACAAATTTCTTCCACCCAGCGTCCCCCCACGTCTCCCGATAAAAATGATACCTCACTTGTGTGGGTAGGCCTAGCGCCCGCGACAGGAAACGCCCCAAAGCGCAACGTGGACACATCCAAATTTTTGAAGAAAACAGAGGTGTTTTTTGCAAAGTGCCTACCTGTAGATTTTGGCCTGTAGCTCAGCCGCCACCTAGGAAAACCTACCACACCTGTGCATTTCTGAAAACTAGAGACCTAGGGGAATCCAAGATGAGGTGACTTGTGTGGCTCGGGCCAGGTTCTGTTACCCAGAATCCTTTGCAAACCTCACAATTTGGCTAAAAAAACACATGTTCCTCACATTTCTGTGGCAGAAAGTTCTGGAATCTGAGAGGAGCGACAAATTTCCTTCCACCCAGCGTTCCCCCACGTCTCCCGATAAAAATGATACCTCACTTGTGTGGGTAGGCCTAGCGCCCGCGACAGGAAACGCCCCAAAGCGCAACGTGGACACAACCAAATTTTTGAAGGAAAACAAAGGTGTTTTTTGCAAAGTGCCTACCTGTAGATTTTGGCCTGTAGCTCAGCCGCCACCTAGGAAAACCTACCAAACCTGTGCATTTCTGAAAACTAGAGACCTAGGGGAATCCAAGATGGGGTGACTTGTGTGGCTCGGACCAGGTTCTGTTACCCAGAATCCTTTGCAAACCTCAAAATTTGGCTAAAAAAAACACATGTTCCTCACATTTCTGTGGCAGAAAGTTCTGGAATCTGAGAGGAGCCACCAATTTTCTTCCACCCAGTGTTCCCCCACGTCTCCTGATAAAAATGATACCTCACTTGTGTGGGTAGGCCTAGCGCACGCGACAGGAAACACCCCAAAGCGCAACGTGGACACAGCCAAATTTTTTAAGGAAAACAGAGGTGTTTTTTGCAAAGTGCCTACCTGTAGATTTTGGCCTGTAGCTCAGCCGCCACCTAGGGAAACCTACCAAACCTGTGCATTTCTGAAAACTAGAGACCTAGGGGAATCCAAGATGGGGTGACTTGTGTGGCTCGGAACAAGTTCTGTTACCCAGAATCCTTGCAAACCTCAAAATTTGGCTAAAAAAACACATGTTCCTCACATTTCTGTGGCAGAAAGTTCTGGAATCTGAGAGGAGCCACAAATTTCCTTCCACCCAGCGTTCCCCCACGTCTCCCGATAAAAATGATACCTCACTTGTGTGGGTAGGCCTAGCGCCCGCGACAGGAAACGCCCCAAAGCGCAACGTGGACACATCCACATTTTTGAAGGAAAACAGAGGTGTTTTTTGCAAAGTGCCTACCTGTAGATTTTGGCCTGTAGCTCAGCCGCCACCTAGGGAAACCTACCAAACCTGTGCATTTCTGAAAACTAGAGACCTAGGGGAATCCAAGATGGGGTGACTTGTGTGGCTAGGACCAGGTTCTGTTACCCAGAATCCTTTGCAAACCTCAAAATGTGGCTAAAAAAACACACGTTCCTCACATTTCTGTGGCAGAAAGTTCTGGAATCTGAGAGGAGCCACAAATTTCCTTCCACCCAGCGTTCCCCCACGTCTCATGATAAAAAGGATACCTCACTTGTGTGGGTAGGCCTAGCGCCCGCCACAGGGAACGCCCCAAAGCGCAACGTGGACACAGCCACATTTTTTAAGGAAAACTGAGGTGTTTTTTGCAAAGTGCCTACCTGTAGATTTTGGCCTGTAGCTCAGCCGCCACCTAGGGAAACCTACCAAACCTGTGCATTTCTGAAAACTATAGACCTAGGGGAATCCAAGATGGGGTGACTTGTGTGGCTCGGACCAGGTTCTGTTACCCAGAATCCTTTGCAAACCTCACAATTTGGCTGAAAAAACACATGTTCCTCACATTTCTGTGGCAGAAAGTTCTGGAATCTGAGAGGAGCGACAAATTTCCTTCCACCCAGCGTTCCCCCACGTCTCCCGATAAAAATGATACCTCACTTGTGTGGGAAGGCCTAGCGCCCGCTACAGGAAACGCCCCAAAGCGCAACGTGGACACATCCAAATTTTTGAAGGAAAACAGAGGTGTTTTTTGCAAAGTGCCTACCTGTAGATTTTGGCCTGTAGCTCAGCCGCCACCTAGGGAAACCTACCAAACCTGTGCATTTCTGAAAACTAGAGACCTAGGGGAATCCAAGATGGGGTGACTTGTGTGGCTCGGACCAGGTTCTGTTACCCAGAATCCTTTGCAAACCTCAAAATTTGGCTAAAAAAACACATGTTCCTCACATTTCTGTGGTAGAAAGTTCTGGAATCTGAGAAGAGCGACAAATTTCCTTCCACCCAGCGTCCCCCCACGTCTCCCGATAAAAATGATACCTCACTTGTGTGGGTAGGCCTAGCGCCCGCGACAGGAAACGCCCCAAAGCGCAACGTGGACACATCCAAATTTTTGAAGAAAACAGAGGTGTTTTTTGCAAAGTGCCTACCTGTAGATTTTGGCCTGTAGCTCAGCCGCCACCTAGGAAAACCTACCACACCTGTGCATTTCTGAAAACTAGAGACCTAGGGGAATCCAAGATGAGGTGACTTGTGTGGCTCGGACCAGGTTCTGTTACCTAGAATCCTTTGCAAACCTCACAATTTGGCTGAAAAAACACATGTTCCTCACATTTCTGTGGCAGAAAGTTCTGGAATCTGAGAGGAGCGACAAATTTCCTTCCACCCAGCGTTCCCCCACGTCTCCTGATAAAAATGATACCTCACTTGTGTGGGTAGGCCTAGCGCCCGCGACAGGAAACGCCCCATAGCGCAACGTGGACACAACCAAATTTGTGAAGGAAAACAAAGGTGTTTTTTGCAAAGTGCCTACCTGTAGATTTTGGCCTGTAGCTCAGCCGCCACCTAGGAAAACCTACCAAACCTGTGCATTTCTGAAAACTAGAGACCTAGGGGAATCCAAGATGGGGTGACTTGTGTGGCTCGGACCAGGTTCTGTTACCCAGAATCCTTTGCAAACCTCAAAATTTGGCTAAAAAAACACATGTTCCTCACATTTCTGTGGCAGAAAGTTCTGGAATCTGAGAGGAGCCACCAATTTTCTTCCACCCAGCGTTCCCCCACGTCTCCTGATAAAAATGATACCTCACTTGTGTGGGTAGGCCTAGCGCCCGCGACAGGAAACGCCCCAAAGCGCAACGTGGACACAGCCAAATTTTTGAAGGAAAACAGAGGTGTTTTTTGCAAAGTGCCTACCTGTAGATTTTGGCCTGTAGCTCAGCCGCCACCTAAGGAAACCTACCAAATCTGTGCATTTCTGAAAACTAGAGACCTAGGGGAATCCATGATGGGGCGACTTGTGTGGCTCGGACCAGGTTCTGTTACCCAGAATCCTTTGCAAACCTCAAAATTTGGCTAAAAAAACACATGTTCCTCACATTTCTGTGGCAGAAAGTTCTGGAATCTGAGAGGAGCCACAAATTTCCTTCCACCCAGCGTTCCCCCACGTCTCCCGATAAAAATGATACCTCACTTGTGTGGGTAGGCCTAGCGCCCGCGACAGGAAACGCCCCAAAGCGCAACGTGGACACATCCACATTTTTGAAGGAAAACAGAGGTGTTTTTTGCAAAGTGCCTACCTGTAGATTTTGGCCTGTAGCTCAGCCGCCACCTATGGAAACCTACCAAACCTGTGCATTTCTGAAAACTAGAGACCTAGGGGAATCCAAGATGGGGTGACTTGTGTGGCTAGGACCAGGTTCTGTTACCCAGAATCCTTTGCAAACCTCAAAATGTGGCTTAAAAAAACACACGTTCCTCACATTTCTGTGGCAGAACGTTCTGGAATCTGAGAGGAGCCCCAAATTTCCTTCCACCCAGAGTTCCACCACGTCTCCCGATAAAAATGATACCTCACTTGTGTGGTTAGGCCTAGCGCCCGCGACAGGCAACGCCCCAAAAGCGCAACGTGGACACATCCAAATTTTTGAAGGAAAACAGAGGTGTTTTTTGCAAAGTGCCTACCTGTAGATTTTGGCCTGTAGCTCAGCCGCCACCTAAGGAAACCTACCAAATCTGTGCATTTCTGAAAACTAGAGACCTAGGGGAATCCATGATAGGGTGACTTGTGTGGCTCGGACCAGGTTCTGTTACCCAGAATCCTTTGCAAACATCAAAATTTGGCTAAAAAAACACATGTTCCTCACATTTCTGTGGCAGAAAGTTCTGGAATCTGAGAGGAGCCACAAATTTCCTTCCACCCACCGTTCCCCCACGTCTCCCGATAAAAATGATACCTCACTTGTGTGGGTGGGCCTAGCGCCCGCGACAGCAAACGCCCCAAAGCGCAACATGGACACATCCAAATTTTTGAAGGAAAACAGAGGTGTTTTTTGCAAAGTGCCTACCTGTAGATTTTGGCCTGTAGCTCAGCCGCCACCTAGAGAAACCTACCACACCTGTGCATTTCTGAAAACTAGAGACCTAGGGGAATCCAAGATAGGGTGACTTGTGTGGCTCGGACCAGGTTCTGTTACCCAGAATCCTTTGCAAACCTCAAAATTTGGCTAAAAAAACATATGTTCCTCACATTTCTGTGGCAGAAAGTTCTGGAATCTGAGAGGAGCCACAAATTTCCTTCCACGCAGCGTTCCCCTACGTCTCCCGATAAAAATGATACCTCACTTGTGTGGGTAGGCCTAGCACCGGCGACAGGAAACGCCCCAAAGCGCAACGTGGACACATCCAAATTTTTGAAGGAAAACAGAGGTGTTTTTTGCAAAGTGCCTACCTGTAGATTTTGGCCTGTAGCTCAGCCGCCACCTAGGGAAACCTACCAAACCTGTGCATTTCTGAAAACTAGAGACCTAGGGGAATCCAAGATGGGGTGACTTGTGTGGCTCGGACCAGGTTCTGTTACCCAGAATCCTTTGCAAACCTCAACATTTTTTTTTAAAAACACATGTTCCTCACATTTCTGTGGCAGAAAGTTCTGGAATCTGAGAGGAGCACCAAATTTCCTTCCACCCAGCGTTCCCCCACGTCTCCCGATAAAAATGATACCTCACTTGTGTGGGTAGGCCTAGCGCACGCGACAGGGAACGCCCCAAAGCGCAACGCGGACACAGACAAATTTTTGAAGGAAAACAGAGGTGTTTTTTGCAAAGTGCCTACCTGTAGATTTTGGCCTGTAGCTCAGCCGCCACCTAGGGAAACCTACCAAACCTGTGCATTTCTGAAAACTAGAGACCTAGGGGAATCCAAGATGGGGTGACTTGTGTGGCTCGGACCAGGTTCAGTTACCCAGAATCGTTTGCAAACCTCAAAATTTGGCTAAAAAAACACATGTTCCTCACATTTCTGTGGCAGAAAGTTCTGGAATCTGAGAGGAGCCACAAATTTCCTTCCACCCAGCGTTCCCCCACGTCTCCCGATAAAAATGATACCTCACTTGTGTGGGTAGGCCTAGCGCCCGCGACAGGAAACGCCCCAAAGCGCAACGTGGACACAACCAAATTTTTGAAGGAAAACAAAGGTGTTTTTTGCAAAGTGCCTACCTGTAGATTTTGGCCTGTAGCTCTGCCGCCACCTAGGAAAACCTACCAAACCTGTGCATTTCTGAAAACTAGAGACCTAGGGGAATCCAAGATGGGGTGACTTGTGTGGCTCGGACCAGGTTCTGTTACCCAGAATCCTTTGCAAACCTCAAAATTTGGCTAAAAAAACACCTGTTCCTCACATTTCTGTGGCAGAAAGTTCTGGAATCTGAGAGGAGCCACCAATTTTCTTCCACCCAGCGTTCCCCCACGTCTCCTGATAAAAATGATACCTCACTTGTGTGGGTAGGCCTAGCGCCCGCGACAGGAAACGCCCCAAAGCGCAACGTGGACACAGCCAAATTTTTGAAGGAAAACAGAGGTGTTTTTTGCAAAGTGCCTACCTGTAGATTTTGGCCTGTAGCTCAGCCGCCACCTAGGGAAACCTACCAAACCTGTGCATTTCTGAAAACTAGAGACCTAGGGGAATCCAAGATGGGGTGACTTGTGTGGCTCGGACCAGGTTCTGTTACCCAGAATCCTTTGCAAACCTCAAAATGTTGTTAACAAAACACATGTTCCTCACATTTCTGTGGCAGAAAGTTCTGGAATCTGAGAGGAGCCCCAAATTTCCTTCCACCCAGAGTTCCACCACGTCTCCCGATAAAAATGATACCTCACTTGTGTGGTTAGCCCTAGCGCCCGCGACAGGAAACGCCCCAAAGCGCAACGTGGACACAACCAAATTTTTGAAGGAAAACAAAGGTGTTTTTTGCAAAGTGCCTACCTGTAGATTTTGGCCTGTAGCTCAGCCGCCACCTAGGAAAACCTACGAAACCTGTGCATTTCTGAAAACTAGAGACCTAGGGGAATCCAAGATGGGGTGACTTGTGTGGCTCGGACCAAGTTCTGTTACCCAGAATCCTTGCAAACCTCAAAATTTGGCTAAAAAAACACATGTTCCTCACATTTCTGTGGCAGAAAGTTCTGGAATCTGAGAGGAGCCACAAATTTCATTCCACCCAGCGTTCCCCCACGTCTCCCGATAAAAATGATACCTCACTTGTGTGGGTAGGCCTAGCGCCCGCGACAGGAAACGCCCCAAAGCGCAACGTGGACACATCCACATTTTTGAAGGAAAACAGAGGTGTTTTTTGCAAAGTGCCTACCTGTAGATTTTGGCCTGTAGCTCAGCCGCCACCTAGGGAAACCTACCAAACCTGTGCATTTCTGAAAACTAGAGACCTAGGGGAATCCAAAATGGGGTGACTTGTGTGGCTAGGACAAGGTTCTGTTACCCACAATCCTTTGCAAACCTCAAAATGTGGCTAAAAAAACACATGTTCCTCACATTTCTGTGGCAGAAAGTTCTGGAATCTGAGAGGAGCCACAAATTTCCTTCCACCCAGCGTTCCCCCACGTCTCCTGATAAAAATGATACCTCACTTGTGTGGGTAGGCCTAGCGCCCGCCACAGGGAATGCGCCAAAGCGCAACGTGGACACAGCCAAATTTTTTAAGGAAAACTGAGGTGTTTTTTGCAAAGTGCCTACCTGTAGATTTTGGCCTGTAGCTCAGCCGCCACCTAGGGAAACCTACCAAACCTGTGCATTTCTGAAAACTATAGACCTAGGGGAATCCAAGATGGGGTGACTTGTGTGGCTCGGACCAGGTTCTGTTACCCAGAATCCTTTGCAAACCTCAAAATTTTGTTAACAAAACACATGTTCCTCACATTTCTGTGGCAGAAAGTTCTGGAATCTGAGAGGAGCCCCAAATTTCCTTCCACCCAGAGTTCCACCACGTCTCCCGATAAAAATGATACCTCACTTGTGTGGTTAGGCCTAGCGCCCGCGACAGGGAACGCCCCAAAGCGCAACGTGGACACATCCAAATTTTTGAAGGAAAACAGAGGTGTTTTTTGCAAAGTGCCTACCTATAGATTTTGGCCTGTAGCTCAGCCGCCACCTAGGGAAACCTACCAAACCTGTGCATTTCTGAAAACTAGAGACCTAGGGGAATCCAAGATGGGGTGACTTGTGTGGCTCAGACCAGGTTCTGTTACCCAGAATCCTTTGCAAACCTCAAAATTTGGCTAAAAAAACACATGTTCCTCACATTTCTGTGGTAGAAAGTTCTGGAATCTGAGAAGAGCGACAAATTTCCTTCCACCCAGCGTCCCCCCACGTCTCCCGATAAAAATGATACCTCACTTGTGTGGGTAGGGCTAGCGCCCGCGACAGGAAACGCCCCAAAGCGCAACGTGGACACATCCAAATTTTTGAAGAAAACAGAGGTGTTTTTTGCAAAGTGCCTACCTGTAGATTTTGGCCTGTAGCTCAGCCGCCACCTAGGAAAACCTACCACACCTGTGCATTTCTGAAAACTAGAGACCTAGGGGAATCCAAGATGAGGTGACTTGTGTGGCTCGGGCCAGGTTCTGTTACCCAGAATCCTTTGCAAACCTCACAATTTGGCTAAAAAAACACATGTTCCTCATATTTCTGTGGCAGAAAGTTCTGGAATCTGAGAGGAGCGACAAATTTCCTTCCACCCAGCGTTCCCCCACGTCTCCCGATAAAAATGATACCTCACTTGTGTGGGTAGGCCTAGCGCCCGCGACAGGAAACGCCCCAAAGCGCAACGTGGACACAACCAAATTTTTGAAGGAAAACAAAGGTGTTTTTTGCAAAGTGCCCACCTGTAGATTTTGGCCTGTAGCTCAGCCGCCACCTAGGAAAACCTACCAAACCTGTGCATTTCTGAAAACTAGAGACCTAGGGGAATCCAAGATGGGGTGACTTGTGTGGCTCGGACCAGGTTCAGTTACCCAGAATCGTTTGCAAACCTCAAAATTTGGCTAAAAAAACACATGTTCCTCACATTTCTGTGGCAGAAAGTTCTGGAATCTGAGAGGAGCCACAAATTTCCTTCCACCCAGCGTTCCCCCACGTCTCCCGATAAAAATGATACCTCACTTGTGTGGGTAGGCCTAGCGCCCGCAACAGGAAACGCCCCAAAGCGCAACGTGGACACATCCAAATTTTTGAAGGAAAACAGAGGTGTTTTTTGCAAAGTGCCTACCTGTAGATTTTGGCCTGTAGCTCAGCCGCCACCTAGGAAAACCTACCAAACCTGTGCATTTCTGAAAACTAGAGACCTAGGGGAATCAAAGATGGGGTGACTTGTGTGGCTCGGACCAGGTTCTGTTACCCAGAATCCTTTGCAAACCTCAAAATTTGGCTAAAAAAACACATGTTCCTCACATTTCTGTGGCAGAAAGTTCTGGAATCTGAGAGGAGCCACAAATTTCCTTCCACGCAGCGTTCCCCCACGTCTCCCGATAAAAATGATACCTCACTTGTGTGGGTAGGCCTAGCACCGGCGACAGGAAACGCCCCAAAGCGCAACGTGGACACATCCAAATTTTAGAAGGAAAACAGAGGTGTTTTTTGCAAAGTGCCTACCTGTAGATTTTGGCCTGAAGCTCAGCCGCCACCTAGGGAAACCTACCAAACCTGTGCATTTCTGAAAACTGGAGACCTAGGGGAATCCAAGATGGGGTGACTTGTGTGGCTCGGACCAGGTTCAGTTACCCAGAATCGTTTGCAAACCTCAAAATTTGGCTAAAAAAACACATGTTCCTCACATTTCTGTGGCAGAAAGTTCTGGAATCTGAGAGGAGCGACAAATTTCCTTCCACCCAGCGTTCCCCCACGTCTCCCGATAAAAATGATACCTCACTTGTGTGGGTAGGCCTAGCGCCCGCGACAGGAAACGCCCCAAAGCGCAACGTGGACACAACCAAATTTTTGAAGGAAAACAAAGGTGTTTTTTGCAAAGTGCCCACCTGTAGATTTTGGCCTGTAGCTCAGCCGCCACCTAGGAAAACCTACCAAACCTGTGCATTTCTGAAAACTAGAGACCTAGGGGAATCCAAGATGGGGTGACTTGTGTGGCTCGGACCAGGTTCAGTTACCCAGAATCGTTTGCAAACCTCAAAATTTGGCAAAAAAAACACATGTTCCTCACATTTCTGTGGCAGAAAGTTCTGGAATCTGAGAGGAGCCACAAATTTCCTTCCACCCAGCGTTCCCCCACGTCTCCCGATAAAAATGATACCTCACTTGTGTGGGTAGGCCTAGCGCCCGCAACAGGAAACGCCCCAAAGCGCAACGTGGACACATCCAAATTTTTGAAGGAAAACAGAGGTGTTTTTTGCAAAGTGCCTACCTGTAGATTTTGGCCTGTAGCTCAGCCGCCACCTAGGAAAACCTACCAAACCTGTGCATTTCTGAAAACTAGAGACCTAGGGGAATCAAAGATGGGGTGACTTGTGTGGCTCGGACCAGGTTCTGTTACCCAGAATCCTTTGCAAACCTCAAAATTTGGCTAAAAAAACACATGTTCCTCACATTTCTGTGGCAGAAAGTTCTGGAATCTGAGAGGAGCCACAAATTTCCTTCCACGCAGCGTTCCCCCACGTCTCCCGATAAAAATGATACCTCACTTGTGTGGGTAGGCCTAGCACCGGCGACAGGAAACGCCCCAAAGCGCAACGTGGACACATCCAAATTTTAGAAGGAAAACAGAGGTGTTTTTTGCAAAGTGCCTACCTGTAGATTTTGGCCTGAAGCTCAGCCGCCACCTAGGGAAACCTACCAAACCTGTGCATTTCTGAAAACTAGAGACCTAGGGGAATCCAAGATGGGGTGACTTGTGTGGCTCGGACCAAGTTCTGTTACCCAGAATCCTTGCAAACCTCAAAATTTGGCTAAAAAAACACATGTTCCTCACATTTCTGTGGCAGAAAGTTCTGGAATCTGAGAGGAGCCACAAATTTCCTTCCACCCAGCGTTCCCCCACGTCTCCATATAAAAATGATACCTCACTTGTGTGGGTAGGCCTAGCACCCGCGACAGGAAACGCCCCAAAGCGCAACGTGGACACATCCACATTTTTTAAGGAAAACAGAGGTGTTTTTTGCAAAGTGCCTACCTGTAGATTTTGGCCTGTAGCTCAGCCGCCACCTAGGGAAACCTACCAAACCTGTGCATTTCTGAAAACTAGAGACCTAGGGGAATCCAAGATGGGGTGACTTGTGTGGCTCGGACCAGGTTCAGTTACCCAGAATCCTTTGCAAACGCCCCAAAGCGCAACGTGGAAACATCCAAATTTTTGAAGGAAAACAGAGGTGTTTTTTGCAAAGTGCCTACATGTAGATTTTGGCCTGTAGCTCAGCCGCCACCTAGGGAAACCTACCAAACCTGTGCATTTCTGAAACCTAGAGACCTAGGGGAATCCAAGATGGGGTGACTTGTGTGGCTCGGACCAGGTTCTGTTACCCAGAATGCTTTGCAAACCTCAAAGTTTGGCTAAAAAAACACATGTTCCTCACATATCTGTGGCAGAAAGTTCTGGAATCTGAGAGGAGCCACAAATGTCCTTCCACCCAGCGTTCCCCCACGTCTCCCGATAAAGATGATACCTCACTTGTGTGGGTAGGCCTAGCGCCCGCGACAGGAAACGCCCCAAAGAGCAACGTGGACACATCCAAATTTTTGAAGGAAAACAGAGGTGTTTTTTGCAAAGTGCCTACCTGTAGATTTTGGCCTGTAGCTCAGCCGCCACCTAGGGAAACCTACCAAACCTGTGCATTTCTGAAAACTAGAGACCTAGGGGAATCCAAGATGGGGTGACTTGTGTGGCTCGGACCAGGTTCTGTTACCCAGAATCCTTTGCAAACCTCAAAATTTGGCTAAAAAAACACATGTTCCTCACATTTCTGTGGCAGAAAGTTCTGGAATCTGAGAGGAGCCAAAAAATTTCCTTCCATGCAGCGTTCCCCCACGTCTCCCGATAAAAATGATACCTCACTTGTGTGGGTAGGCCTAGCACCGGCGACAGGAAACGCCCCAAAGCGCAACGTGGACACATCCAAATTTTTGAAGGAAAACAGAGGTGTTTTTTGCAAAGTGCCTACCTGTAGATTTTGGCCTGTAGCTCAGCCGCCACCTAGGGAAACCTACCAAACCTGTGCATTTCTGAAAACTATAGACCTAGGGGAATCCAAGATGGGGTGACTTGTGTGGGTCGGACCAGGTTCTGTTACCCAGAATCCTTTGCAAACCTCAAAATGTTGTTAACAAAACACATGTTCCTCACATTTCTGAGCAGAAAGTTCTGGAATCTGAGAGGAGCCCCAAATTTCCTTCCACCCAGAGTTCCACCACGTCTCCCGATAAAAATGATACCTCACTTGTGTGGTTAGGCCTAGCGCCCGCGACAGGAAACGCCCCAAAGCGCAACGTGGACACAACCAAATTTTTGAAGGAAAACAAAGCTGTTTTTTGCAAACTGCCTACCTGTAGATTTTGGCCTGTAGCTCAGCCGCCACCTAGGAAAACCTACCAAACCTGTGCATTTCTGAAAACTAGAGACCTAGGGGAATCCAAGATGGGGTGACTTGTGTGGCTCGGACCAAGTTCTGTTACCCAGAATCCTTGCAAACCTCAAAATTTGGCTAAAAAAACACATGTTCCTAACATTTCTGTGGCAGAAAGTTCTTGAATCTGAGAGGAGCCACAAATTTCCTTCCACCCAGCGTTCCCCCACGTCTCCCGATAAAAATGATACCTCACTTGTGTGGGTAGGCCTAGCGCCCGCGACAGGAAACGCCCCAAAGCGCAACGTGGACACATCCACATTTTTGAAGGAAAACAGAGGTGTTTTTTGCAAAGTGCCTACCTGTAGATTTTGGCCTGTAGCTCAGCCGCCACCTAGGGAAACCTACCAAACCTGTGCATTTCTGAAAACTAGAGACCTAGGGGAATCCAAAATGGGGTGACTTGTGTGGCTAGGACAAGGTTCTGTTACCCAGAATCCTTTGCAAACCTCAAAATGTGGCTAAAAAAACACATGTTCCTCACATTTCTGTGGCAGAAAGTTCTGGAATCTGAGAGGAGCCACACATTTCCTTCCACCCAGCGTTCCCCCACGTCTCCTGATAAAAATGATACCTCACTTGTGTGGGTAGGCCTAGCGCCCGCCACAGGGAATGCCCCAAAGCGCAACGTGGACACAGCCAAATTTTTGAAGGAAAACTGAGGTGTTTTTTGCAAAGTGCCTACCTGTAGATTTTGGCCTGTAGCTCAGCCGCCACCTAGGGAAACCTACCAAACCTGTGCATTTCTGAAAACTATAGACCTAGGGGAATCCAAGATGGGGTGACTTGTGTGGCTCGGACCAGGTTCTGTTACCCAGAATCCTTTGCAAACCTCAAAATTTTGTTAACAAAACACATGTTCCTCACATTTCTGTGGCAGAAAGTTCTGGAATCTGAGAGGAGCCCCAAATTTCCTTCCACCCAGAGTTCCACCACGTCTCCCGATAAAAATGATACCTCACTTGTGTGGTTAGGCCTAGCGCCCGCGACAGGCAACGCCCCAAAAGCGCAACGTGGACACATCCAAATTTTTTAAGGAAAACAGAGGTGTTTTTTGCAAAGTGCCTACCTGTAGATTTTGGCCTGTAGCTCAGCCGCCACCTAGGGAAACCTACCAAACCTGTGCATTTCTGAAAACTAGAGACCTAGGGGAATCCAAGATGGGGTGACTTGTGTGGCTCAGACCAGGTTCTGTTACCCAGAATCCTTTGCAAACCTCAAAATTTGGCTAAAAAAACACATGTTCCTCACATTTCTGTGGTAGAAAGTTCTGGAATCTGAGAAGAGCGACAAATTTCCTTCCACCCAGCATCCCCCCATGTCTCCCGATAAAAATGATACCTCACTTGTGTGGGTAGGCCTAGCGCCCGCGACAGGAAACGCCCCAAAGCGCAACGTGGACACATCCAAATTTTTGAAGAAAACAGAGGTGTTTTTTGCAAAGTGCCTACCTGTAGATTTTGGCCTGTAGCTCAGCCGCCACCTAGGAAAACCTACCACACCTGTGCATTTCTGAAAACTAGAGACCTAGGGGAATCCAAGATGAGGTGACTTGTGTGGCTCGGGCCAGGTTCTGTTACCCAGAATCCTTTGCAAACCTCACAATTTGGCTAAAAAAAACACATGTTCCTCACATTTCTGTGGCAGAAAGTTCTGGAATCTGAGAGGAGCGACAAATTTCCTTCCACCCAGCGTTCCCCCACGTCTCCCGATAAAAATGATACCTCACTTGTGTGGGTAGGCCTAGCGCCCGCGACAGGAAACGCCCCAAAGCGCAACGTGGACACAACCAAATTTTTGAAGGAAAACAAAGGTGTTTTTTGCAAAGTGCCTACCTGTAGATTTTGGCCTGTAGCTCAGCCGCCACCTAGGAAAACCTACCAAACCTGTGCATTTCTGAAAACTAGAGACCTAGGGGAATCCAAGTTGGGGTGACTTGTGTGGCTCGGACCAGGTTCTGTTACCCAGAATCCTTTGCAAACCTCAAAATTTGGCTAAAAAAAACACATGTTCCTCACATTTCTGTGGCAGAAAGTTCTGGAATCTGAGAGGAGCCACCAATTTTCTTCCACCCAGTGTTCCCCCACGTCTCCTGATAAAAATGATACCTCACTTGTGTGGGTAGGCCTAGCGCACGCGACAGGAAACGCCCCAAAGCGCAACGTGGACACAGCCAAATTTTTGAAGGAAAACAGAGGTGTTTTTTGCAAAGTGCCTACCTGTAGATTTTGGCCTGTAGCTCAGCCGCCACCTAGGGAAACCTACCAAACCTGTGCATTTCTGAAAACTAGAGACCTAGGGGAATCCAAGATGGGGTGACTTGTGTGGCTCGGAACAAGTTCTGTTACCCAGAATCCTTGCAAACCTCAAAATTTGGCTAAAAAAACACATGTTCCTCACATTTCTGTGGCAGAAAGTTCTGGAATCTGAGAGGAGCCACAAATTTCCTTCCACCCAGCGTTCCCCCACGTCTCCCGATAAAAATGATACCTCACTTGTGTGGGTAGGCCTAGCGCCCGCGACAGGAAACGCCCCAAAGCGCAACGTGGACACATCCACATTTTTGAAGGAAAACAGAGGTGTTTTTTGCAAAGTGCCTACCTGTAGATTTTGGCCTGTAGCTCAGCCGCCACCTAGGGAAACCTACCAAACCTGTGCATTTCTGAAAACTAGAGACCTAGGGGAAACCAAGATGGGGTGACTTGTGTGGCTAGGACCAGGTTCTGTTACCCATAATTTTTTGCAAACCTCAAAATGTGGCTAAAAAAACACACGTTCCTCACATTTCTGTGGCAGAAAGTTCTGGAATCTGAGAGGAGCCACAAATTTCCTTCCACCCAGCGTTCCCCCACGTCTCATGATAAAAAGGATACCTCACTTGTGTGGGTAGGCCTAGCGCCCGCCACAGGGAACGCCCCAAAGCGCAACGTGGACACAGCCACATTTTTGAAGGAAAACTGAGGTGTTTTTTGCAAAGTGCCTACCTGTAGATTTTGGCCTGTAGGTCAGCCGCCACCTAGGGAAACCTACCAAACCTGTGCATTTCTGAAAACTATAGACCTAGGGGAATCCAAGATGGGGTGACTTGTGTGGCTCGGACCAGGTTCTGTTACCCAGAATCCTTTGCAAACCTCACAATTTGGCTGAAAAAACACATGTTCCTCACATTTCTGTGGCAGAAAGTTCTGGAATCTGAGAGGAGCGACAAATTTCCTTCCACCCAGCGTTCCCCCACGTCTCCCGATAAAAATGATACCTCACTTGTGTGGGAAGGCCTAGCGCCCGCGACAGGAAACGCCCCAAAGCGCAACGTGGACACATCCAAATTTTTGAAGGAAAACAGAGGTGTTTTTTGCAAAGTGCCTACCTGTAGATTTTGGCCTGTAGCTCAGCCGCCACCTAGGGAAACCTACCAAACCTGTGCATTTCTGAAAACTAGAGACCTAGGGGAATCCAAGATGGGGTGACTTGTGTGGCTCGGACCAGGTTCTGTTACCCAGAATCCTTTGCAAACCTCAAAATTTGGCTAAAAAAACACATGTTCCTCACATTTCTGTGGTAGAAAGTTCTGGAATCTGAGAAGAGCGACAAATTTCCTTCCACCCAGCGTCCCCCCACGTCTCCCGATAAAAATGATACCTCACTTGTGTGGGTAGGACTAGCGCCCGCGACAGGAAACGCCCCAAAGCGCAACGTGGACACATCCAAATTTTTGAAGAAAACAGAGGTGTTTTTTGCAAAGTGCCTACCTGTAGATTTTGGCCTGTAGCTCAGCCGCCACCTAGGAAAACCTACCACACCTGTGCATTTCTGAAAACTAGAGACCTAGGGGAGTCCAAGATGAGGTGACTTGTGTGGCTCGGACCAGGTTCTGTTACCTAGAATCCTTTGCAAACCTCACAATTTGGCTGAAAAAACACATGTTCCTCACATTTCTGTGGCAGAAAGTTCTGGAATCTGAGAGGAGCGACAAATTTCCTTCCACCCAGCGTTCCCCCACGTCTCCCGATAAAAATGATACCTCACTTGTGTGGGTAGGCCTAGCGCCCGCGACAGGAAACGCCCCAAAGCGCAACGTGGACACAGCCAAATTTTTGAAGGAAAACAGAGGTGTTTTTTGCAAAGTGCCTACCTGTAGATTTTGGCCTGTAGCTCAGCCGCCACCTAGGGAAACCTACTAAACCTGTGCATTTCTGAAAACTAGAGACCTAGGGGAATCCAAGATGGGGTGACTTGTGTGGCTCGGACCAAGTTCTGTTACCCAGAATCCTTGCAAACCTCAAAATTTGGCTAAAAAAACACATGTTCCTCACATTTCTGTGGCAGAAAGTTCTGGAATCTGAGAGGACCCACAAATTTCCTTCCACCCAGCGTTCCCCCACGTCTCCCGATAAAAATGATACCTCACTTGTGTGGGTAGGCCTAGCGCCCGCGACAGGAAACGCCCCAAAGCGCAACGTGGACACATCACATTTTTGAAGGAAAACAGAGATGTTTTTTGCAAAGTGCCTACCTGTAGATTTTGGCCTGTAGCTCAGCCGCCACCTAGGGAAACCTACCACACCTGTGCATTTCTGAAAACTAGAGACCTAGGGGAATCCAAGATGGGGTGACTTGTGTGGCTAGGACCAGGTTCTGTTACCCAGAATCCTTTGCAAACCTCAAAATTTGGCTAAAAAAACACATGTTCCTCACATTTCTGTGGCAGAAAGTTCTGGAATCTGAGAGGACCCACAAATTTCCTTCCACCCAGCGTTCCCCCACGTCTCCCGATAAAAATGATACCTCACTTGTGTGGGTAGGCCTAGCGCCCCCGACAGGAAACGCCCCAAAGCGCAACGTGGACACATCCACATTTTTGAAGGAAAACTGAGGTGTTTTTTGCAAAGTGCCTACCTGTAGATTTTGGCCTGTAGCTCAGCCGCCACCTAGGGAAACCTTCCAAACCTGTGCATTTCTGAAAACTATAGACCTAGGGGAATCCAAGATGGGGTGACTTGTGTGGCTCGGACCAGGTTCTGTTACCCAGAATCCTTTGCAAACCTCAAAATGTTGTTAACAAAACACATGTTCCTCACATTTCTGTGGCAGAAAGTTCTGGAATCTGAGAGGAGCCCCAAATTTCCTTCCACCCAGAGTTCCACCACGTCTCCCGATAAAAATGATACCTCACTTGTGTGGTTAGGCCTAGCGCCCGCGACAGGAAACGCCCCAAAGCGCAACGTGGACACATCCAAATTTTTGAAGGAAAACAGAGGTGTTTTTTGCAAAGAGCCTAGCCTGTAGATTTTGGCCTGTAGCTCAGCCGCCACCTAGGGAAACCTACCAAACCTGTGCATTTCTGAAAACTAGAGACCTAGGGGAATCCAAGATGGGGTGACTTGTGTGGCTCGGACCAGGTTCTGTTACCCAGAATCCTTTGCAAACCTCAAAATTTGGCTAAAAAAACACATGTTCCTCACATTTCTGTGGTAGAAAGTTCTGGAATCTGAGAAGAGCGACAAATTTCCTTCCACCCAGCGTCCCCCCACGTCTCCCGATAAAAATGATACCTCACTTGTGTGGGTAGGCCTAGCGCCCGCGACAGGAAACGCCCCAAAGCGCAACGTGGACACATCCAAATTTTTTAAGAAAACAGAGGTGTTTTTTGCAAAGTGCCTACCTGTAGATTTTGGCCTGTAGCTCAGCCGCCACCTAGGAAAACCTACCACACCTGTGCATTTCTGAAAACTAGAGACCTAGGGGAATCCAAGATGAGGTGACTTGTGTGGCTCGGACCAGGTTCTGTTACCCAGAATCCTTTGCAAACCTCACAATTTGGCTAAAAAAACACATGTTCCTCACATTTCTGTGGCAGAAAGTTCTGGAATCTGAGAGGAGCGACAAATTTCCTTCCACCCAGCGTTCCCCCACGTCTCCCGATAAAAATTATACCTCACTTGTGTGGGTAGGCCTAGCGCCCGCGACAGGAAACACCCCAAAGCGCAACGTGGACACAACCAAATTTTTGAAGGAAAACAAAGGTGTTTTTTGCAAAGTGCCTACCTGTAGATTTTGGCCTGTAGCTCAGCCGCCACCTAGGAAAACCTACCAAACCTGTGCATTTCTGAAAACTAGAGACCTAGGGGAATCCAAGATGGGGTGACTTGTGTGGCTCGGACCAGGTTCTGTTACCCAGAATACTTTGCAAACCTCAAAATTTGGCTAAAAAAACACATGTTCCTCACATTTCTGTGGCAGAAAGTTCTGGAATCTGAGAGGAGCCACCAATTTTCTTCCACCCAGCGTTCCCCCACGTCTCCTGATAAAAATGATACCTCACTTGTGTGGGTAGGCCTAGCGCCCGCGACAGGAAACGCCCCAAAGCGCAACGTAGACACAGCCAAATTTTTGAAGGAAAACAGAGGTGTTTTTTGCAAAGTGCCTACCTGTAGATTTTGGCCTGTAGCTCAGCCGCCACCTAAGGAAACCTACCAAATCTGTGCATTTCTGAAAACTAGAGACCTAGGGGAATCCATGATGGGGTGACTTGTGTGGCTCGGACCAGGTTCTGTTACCCAGAATCCTTTGCAAACCTCAAAATTTGGCTAAAAAAACACATGTTCCTTACATTTCTGTGGCAGAAAGTTCTGGAATCTGAGAGGAGCCACAAATTTCCTTCCACCCAGCGTTCCCCCACGTCTCCCGATAAAAATGATACCTCACTTGTGTGGGTAGGCCTAGCGCCCGCGACAGGAAACGCCCCAAAGCGCAACGTGGACACATCCAAATTTTTGAAGGAAAACAGAGGTGTTTTTTGCAAAGTGCCTACCTGTAGATTTTGGCCTTTAGCTCAGCCGCCACCTAGGGAAACCTACCAAACCTGTGCATTTCTGAAAACTAGAGACCTAGGGGAATCCAAGATAGGGTGACTTGTGTGGCTCGGACCAGGTTCTGTTACCCAGAATCCTTTGCAAACCTCAAAATTTGGCTAAAAAAACATATGTTCCTCACATTTCTGTGGCAGAAAGTTCTGGAATCTGAGAGGAGCCACAAATTTCCTTCCACCCAGCGTTCCCCCACGTCTCCCGATAAAAATGATACCTCACTTGTGTGGGTGGGCCAGGTGCCTGCAACAGAATAAGGCCCAAAACTTGTAGAGATAGAGGGGATAGCACAGCGAGTTTATAAGGACATATTCTTTTATACATCTTTACACTGACTCTGCTGTGGGGACCCACATAAGTGAGGTGTCATTTTGCTTGGGAGACTGAGGGGAACACTGGGGAGTAGGAATTTTGTGCTGGAGTGGTGATCCTACGAGGAAAAGTCAGGAAAATATGCTTTTTTAAGCAAATTTTGAGGTTTACAGAGGAGTCTGGGTAAGAAAATGTTGGGGGATCCACGCAAGCCACACCTCCCTGGACTCCTTGGGGTGTCTAGTTTAAAAAAATGTCTGGGTTTGGTAGGTTTCCCTAGATGAAGGCCGCACACAGGACCAAAAACATAGGTGCCCTCTCTCCCTCCAAACACAGGTATTTATTATTATTTTTTTTTTATGTCCTCATTTTGTCACCCATGCTTTGGTTAAGGGGGAAAAGCACAGGGCACGGCAAACAACAGCATGCCTCCAGGTATATGATCCATACCTCAGTTAAGCCGTCCCACCTGTTCTACTTGTTGTACTTTTCCCAAACGTATGTCATCGATCAAGTATTATTACTTTCTTAGACCTGATCATAACCAAAGCAGCACCCAAAAGGGTAAGGGGTGTTCTAATCATTGGACTTAAGATTTCAAGAGTTCAGGAGGATGAGACCAAACAAAAAAAACTATACAACACAAAATGATACACTATTGATAAACATTTTACCAGTGCATCCAAAAATTGTCTTTTCTAGAAAGGGGACCTCGTTGCTCCATTGTACACATTCGATTTACAGATGTTTGCCAGTCCAACGCACGGGGAGGAAGAGGTTCAATCCATTTACGACATATTTCTCGTCTAGCTAGAAGGATTAATATAAACAACAAATGCTCCTGGTGTACTGACAATCTCTGGTACTTTGTACCCTGTTCCCAAACCCCAAACACCACTATAGAGAGATTTAATACTAAGTTAACGTTAAAGATTACCTTTAAGGTGCTCCCTATATCCCCCCAATAATTCAACAACCTAGAACATTGCCAAAACATGTGAATATCATCTGCCTTGTCTTCCCCACATCTTGGACAGTTTTTCTGAATTTTCCCAATAGCTGTTAATCTAGCCGGTGTCCAATAAACCCTATGGAGTGTGAACAGGTGATTTTTCTTCAACCCTGCTGGACTAGTAGTAAGCCACAGTTCTGAACAAGACTTTTGCCACAATGCTATAACATCTAAAGTTGGAAAAATCGCCCCCCACTTCGACAAGGGAAGGTATGCACTATCCTCTGCTGTTTCCAACAAAGCATGGTACCACAATGCAACCTCTTTATTAATGATTTTCTGGTTTAATCTCCCTTCCCATACGCTCCTCCCTATTTCTCCTGTTCGTCGAGAATTTACCCAACTAGATATCTGAAAATACTTAAATCTGGAAACTGTCCCTCCAGTACCTTCCTGGAATGCAGACCAACTTAACAATTCAGATCCTTCTATTATCTGACCCCATCTTACCATCCCACTCGCTCTCAAGGGAATTGATAATTTGTCGATAAAGCATTCAGGACTACCAGGTGAATCCCAGATGGGAGCAGAACTACAGAAATAAGGTATCTCTAACGCCCTCCGAAAATACATCCAAACATTGCATGCATGTCTGGGAAGTTTCAAACGAACCTTCTTAAAGTACCTAGGATGTCCGAATTTATGTAAGAAATGATCTGCTCCTTCCTCAAGATGTGCCGTTAAAGCTCTCCAGACTAAATCATACTCTGACTTTTTATTCAATAAGAATCTAATGTTTTTTAGTTGAAAAGCCAAATAATACCTAAACAGGTCCGGAGACGCAATACCCCCCCACTCTTTTTTTCTACTCATCTTTTTCCATGAAATCCTTACTCCCTTGGAAGCCCATACAAATGAAGATAAATCCCCCTGTAGTTTTTTAAACCAGCTCTTCTTAAACTCTAGTGGAATGGTGTTAAACAAAAAGGTAAATTTTGGAAGAATACACATCTTCAAAATGTTAGATCTTCCGATTATCGTAAGAGGAAGAGCGGCCCACGGCTTTAGCAGTTTTTTGATTTCCCTATATGTTATGTCAAAATTCAATTTAGCTACCTCATTAAGATCAGTTGTTAATCGAATACCCAAGTATCTAATCTCCTGTTTAACTAAAAGGGGAACATAAGTCAAGTTCGAACACACTATTTTCGTCTTTTCTGTGTTTACACTGTAACCGGAAAATCTACCAAATTGTTCCATCAAGGTGTTAACCCTAGGTAAAGTAGACCTGACATCACTCGTATATATCATCAGATCATCTGCATATAACGCTACTTTTTTTTCCCAATCCCCAATTCGAAATGGGATAATATCCTTACAAGACTGAAGTAAAGTAGCCAAGGGTTCAATGTATAAATTGAAAAGCAAGGGAGATAGGGGACATCCCTGTCGCGTACCCCGCCAGATCGTAAATTCCTGTGATAATTGGCCATTAACCAGGACTCTCGCTAAGGGGCATCTATACAATTCCACTATCGCCCTAACAAAACGGATTCCCAAGCCCGCTTTTTCCAACACGGCCCTTAAAAACAACCAATTAACACGATCAAAGGCCTTTGCCGCATCAAAAGTCAAGATCGCCAATGGAGCCTTCTCTTGTTCCGCCAGGTCTACTGCAGCAAATAGCTCGTGAGTTACCTCATGGAGTTGCCTCCCCTTCATAAAACCTTTTTGATCCAAATGAATCAGATTGCCAATGGCTCTCCCCAATCTCCTAGCTAAGATCCCTGTATAAAGTTTGTAATCCGCATTTAGCAAGGAGATGGGCCTATAGGATGAACAAGACGTTGAATCCTTACCTGGCTTTAACAATAAACAAATTATCGCCTCTCTCCAGGAATTAGGTATTTGGGCCCCTTCTATCAACATAGAATTAAATAGCTCTAATAAGAATGGAATAAGTTCATCCCCCAAAGCCTTATATAATTCATTAGGTAGACTATCTGGACCAACTGCCTTTCCTTTTTTCAACGCCTTTATGCCTTCAACAAGCTCAGCCTCATTTATCTTACAATTCAATAAGAGCATTTTAGATTCCTCTAAAGCTGGGAGATATGCTTTATCTAAGAATTCTCTAACCGACTCTTCCGAATTAACCAAGCTTTCTGAATATATTTCCTGAAAAAAGGATACAAATGCCCCCTCAATCTCTTCTTGCTCCATACAGATCTGGTTCGTAAGATCAGATTTAACTGATAAGATATGCCTTTTAGAAAGATCCGACTTAACCTTCCACGCTAACAGTTTACTACAACCTTCTCCATATTCATAGTGTGCATATTGACTACTTTCCCACTTTAACCTACTGCGATTCTCCAAAAAAGCGTCTAAGCTAGTCCGAACCTTTTCCTCTTGGCATGTCAGCTCCTCTAATAGATCGTTTTTCCCTTCTAGCTGTGCATTATACATTGAGGCTTGAAGCGTTTTTAGTAACGATTCCATATTTCCCAGCTTTTCCCTTTCTTCCGATACTTATATGTTGCCAGGCTCACTAACCTCCCTCTTATGTAGGCCTTAAACGCATCCCAAACACACCATAAACTTGCTGTTCCTTGATTCACATGAAAAAAATCTCTTGTATCTTTTTTTAACGCTTCTACTATTGAGTTGTCTAGGAATAAGGCGCAATTAAATGTACTCCTAATACCCTTACTTATGACCCTGATGTCCAAGTGTAATATTACTGCTGAGTGATCTGAAAGGTGTGCTATGTTGTGGGCTACCCTTCTCACCTCTGGGCATAAGCTTTTATGTATTAAAAAAAAATCTATTCTAGATCTATGCCCATATTTTTTATTGTAAAATGTGTATCTATCTCCTTCACCCCCTCTCCAATGCCAAACATCTACCATACCTAAATCCTGCATCGCTTGTTTCACCAATGCCCTCGTTTTAGGTGAATTAACTGTACCCCGGGGGGTTGACTTATCATGAGCAGGGTCTAACAATATATTAAAATCCCCACCTAATACCACTGGGTACCTAGCTGAAAGTAGAATATTAAATAAATCTTGAAATGGCGTTGGATCATCAATATTTGGCCCATTGTAACCCGCCACTGTAACCCAGTAACCACATACACACAGTTCTACCACTACCCATCTTCC
This sequence comes from Pleurodeles waltl, assembly GCF_031143425.1. NCBI lineage: Eukaryota > Metazoa > Chordata > Amphibia > Caudata > Salamandridae > Pleurodeles > Pleurodeles waltl. The sequence goes on along the minus strand of NC_090445.1, from coordinate 425,381,737 downwards.
TCTGGAGTCGACTTGCACCACTCCTACCTTAAACCTTGTAGATTTCTTAATCAGGACTGCCACTCCTTTTATTGTGCTAGTTTGGGAAGAGCATACGCTGAATGAAACCCAGTTCAACCGTTTAAGCCAGCTCTCCCACTCACTTTGTTGAAGATGGGTTTCCTGCAGTATAATGATCTCCTCCTCTACCAATCGTAAGTATTCAAAGATCTTCCTCCTCCTACCTAGCACCCTTAAACCATTCACATTCCAAGAGAGGAATTTCAACCTTAAATTGCCATGCTTAGACATTCCTAGAGGGAAGGAAGAGAAAAAAGAAACATGAACACAGAACCCCCCAACCTATTAGGCAAGTTATGAGGACTTTCTTATATTTATCGTTTTCAACCCACCTAACCCAAACCAAACCCCTACACCCAGTGCCTCCCACACCCACACCCAACACCAACACACCACCAAGCCCACCCCCCCCCCCCCAGAGGAACCCTCCCTATTTCTACTAGGATAACCGTCCTGAAATCCTCAATTCGAACTCCTCGTCGGACGGGACTTTCCGCTAGATCTTATTGAGACGCCTTAATCTGATCTATAAATGCGCTAACCTCCCCAGGGTCCCTCATATTATACATTTTATTCTTCCACATGATATGGAGAGAGGCCGGGAACCTTAATTGGACTGTAGCCCCAAGAGCACGAAGCTCCCGCATAAAGTTTCCCAGTTCCCACTGCCTATCTAACGTTGCTTTAGACACATCTGATCTTATCCTAAAAGACCAATCCCCCTTGGGGAAAACTCCAACTTTAAGGGCTTCAGACAAGATTCTTTCCTTAATAGAGTATGTGTTGAAGTTTATCAAAATCCTCCTGGGGTTTTTTCTTCCGGGATTTATCTTAAACGGATCACGATGGACTCTCTGAATATCCTCTTCCAGATTAATCCCTGCTATATTAGGGAGGACCTCCTTAATCAAAGCGATCACATAGCCCTTAATGTCTTCCCCTTCCAATCCCTCTGGGACTCCCAAAACCTAATATTATTTCTCCTCATATTGTTTTCCAATGTCTCTAATTTATCCTGCAACATCTTTTCTCCATGTTTTAATTGTAAGATATCCTTAGATTGAGCTAACACGTGCTCCTCGTGGGCCTCCACCACCACCTCCAACTTACCCAACCGGTCTGTTAGCAAATTGATTTTACTTTCCAAAGCTTCGCAGGCTTCCCGAATCCTAGTTTGATTAGTTTCTGAAATCTCGAATTTTCCCCTGATTTCTTTAGTAAGAGAGATTTACAAAGCCTGTACATCCATGTCGTGAGATATTGATCCACTAGAGGAATTACCCTCAGCTTCCAACAAGGGTAATGTCTTGGAAGCAAACACAGGTAGTTTTGTAATATATCGTTTTGATGTGCCCACATACGTCCGTGATGTGCCAAACACTAACATTTTGAAAAGAAACACACTTAGGTTATGTGAAAAAGACCCCTCACCCACCAACCAAGTTGGTGGCATGCTTCATCATCGGGGTCCCACTTGAGGCACCTAGCGTGTCACAGGTGTGCTGCGACGCCTGATTACAGCGGAGCAGGTTTTGTCATTTTTACCACACATACTGGATGGATTTGGCACGAGGGTGAGTGATGGTTCAGTGGATCAAATTTTACTAACAAGAGCTTTCACAAAAATGAAATGCACTGTTAGTAACTGAAAGGCAAAAAACTGTACCAATGACTCACAGCTCGTGAGCTGTAAAGCCGCGACAAGGCACCAACCGCTTTACAGTCCATTCACACAACTTTCATACATGACACACACAAGGCCATTCACACCGCCAGCCACGGGCCCAGCACATTACAACACTCACATCAACAGACAGCGCCACTCAAGGGCCCATCACTTACATACGCCCACATGCCTGATACAACAATCACACCAGCTGATGGGAGTGTGTGGACTTGTGTTTGGCTGGCAGTGTGTTGCAGTAGCCAACAGCAAGTCAATATGTACACTCTCAGCCAAGCCCCACTCCACACACAATGGCATCATTTTTTTTTTTTTTTAAACAGAGGAACCCCTAACTAAGTAGAAAGAATTACAAAACTACGAACACAAAAGCTATAAATAAGAACATGACAGAAATGCTAACCATGAAACTAAACACATGAAAATACAAAACAGACATGAGTTTACACTCATGGTTGTTCCCAGAAATTCTTCTGGGTGTGGTAATTCTTAAAACAACCACCGACACACAGCCCAGGCTTTGAAGGACAATCTGGGCAGTACATTTGAGTCTCCCTCCGGATACCTCTTCGAAAACACACTCTACATTTCTTAGCTGGAAAGTCTTTTTTGGGTGTGGGAGGAATGTGCTCAGCAAAGTGGCGATCTTTCAATCTAGCCACATCCTCCACCACTGCTTCTCTAGGAACTCTGGCCTGTTCCACCACAATAAGGCTCTCTATCACTGACTCCTGAAATTTCACAAATGTCATCTTTGACTCTGGAGACCTATCCCTAAACACAATAAAAGCATTGAAGGTTGCTAAGTGGAAGAGGTGAAGTGCTAACTTCTTATACCAAACGTAAGACTTACGAATAGCAGTATAAGGTTCCAACCTCTGGTCAACTCTATCTACACCTCCCATGTGCTTATTATAATCTAAAATGCACACAGGTTTGCGCACTTCAGCAACCTGGCCCCAAACAGTCACAGGGGAAGTACTCTCATCATGGATGGTGCTTAGCATGTAGACATCCCTCTTGTCTGAAAATTCCAAAGCTAGCAGCTCCTCGTTCCGCAAGGCACAGCACTGTCCCCTCTCAAGTTTTTTACAGACAAGCTCCCTTGGATAGCCTTTCCGGTTAGAACGGATTGTGCCACAAGCAACTGTGTCCATTCTAAACAATTCCTTGAACAACTGCACACCAGTGTAGAAGTTATCTACATACAAATGGTGACCTTTGTTGAACAGTCGTCTACCAAGATCCCACACAATTTTCTCAGTAACTCCAAAAGTGGGAGGACAACCAGGGGGGTCAATATTGGAATCCCTACCAGTGTACACACGGAAACTATACACATATCCTGTCCTACTTTCAGACAGCATATACAATTTAATTCCATATCGTGCCCTTTTGCTAGGAATGTACTGCCTAAAAACCAAACGACCCTTGAAGAGGACCAAAGACTCGTCCACACTTAACTCTTTGCCTGGAACATAGACCTCCGAAAACCGATCTACAAAATGATCAAGGACAGGCATAATCTTAAAAAGACGGTCAGAATCTGGGTGATCTCGTGGCAAGGCTAATGCATTGTCAACAAAATGCAGCACCCTAAGAAGAAGCAAATACCGATTACGACTCATGGTCGCTGGAAATATAGCTGTTGCCATCAAGGGACTAGTAGACCAATAAGAAGCCAGTGACGGCTTCCTTATCAACCCCATCAAAAAAGTCAAACCCAAAAACTTTTTTATCTCCTCCAAATTTGTGGGAATCCACTGGGCAGCTCTAGAATGTGGCCTAAGTCTAGCAGCGTTGTTCCTCAAATGCTGCTCCGCATACAAATTAGTCTGCTCAACAATCTCTTCCAAAAACATATCATCCATGAATAACTCAAAGAAATTGATAGGCATAAAGTTCTCTGTATTGGCGTTACAACCCAGAAGACCAGTAAAGGCAGGCAACTCTGGCTGCTCCATGTTTGGGGCAACCCAGACATCAGGTCTTATAACGGGAAACCTTTCAGCCCCAGGTTGCTGCACTATTGGCACATCAATGTCTTCCTCTAAAACAGGCCCTTCATCTGCACTGAGTGTGGCTTCATCGTCAGAAGATTCCCCTCCAACAGAAACATCACTGCCAGAATCTCTGACTTCCTCCTCTACCTCAGATGTAGAGTCCGTCTCATAGTCATGATCAGACTGTGACTCAAAAAGCATACCAACCACCTGCTGAGCGGTCATCCTGCGGCTAGCCATGATCTCTCCTGCTAAAATTAACTGGACAAATTCACCGATCTACAAACTGATCAAGGACAGGCCCAATCTTAAAAAGACGGTCAGAATCTGGGTGACCTCGTGGCAAGGCTAATGCATTGTCAACAAAATGCAGCATCCTAAGAAGAAGCAAATACCGATTACGACTCATGGTCGCTGGAAATATAGCTGTTGCCATCAAGGGACTAGTAGACCAATAAGAAGCCAGTGACGGCTTCCTTATCAACCCCATCAAAAAAGTCAAACCCAAAATCTTTTTTATCTCCTCCAAATTTGTGGGAATCCACTGGCCAGCTCTAGAGTGTGGCCTAAGTCTAGCAGCGTTGTCCCTCAAATGCTGCTCCGCATACAAATTAGTCTGCTCAACAATCTCTTCCAAAAACATATCATCCATGAATAACTCAAAGAAATTGATAGGCATAAAGTTCTCTGTATTGGCGTTACACCCCGGGAAACCAGTAAAGGCAGGCAACTCTGGCTGCTCCATGTTTGGGGCAATCCAGACATCAGGTCTTATAACGGGAAACCTTTCAGCCCCAGGTTGCTGCACTATTGGCACATCAATGTCCTCCTCTAAAATAGGCCCTTCATCTGCACTGAGTGTGCCTTCATCATCAGAAGATTCCCCTCCAACAGAAACATCACTGCCAGAATCTCTGACTTCCTCCTCTGCCTCAGATTCAGAGTCCGTCTCATAGTCATGATCAGACTGTGACTCAAAAAGCATACCAACCACCTGCTGAGCGGTCATCCTGCGGCTACCCATGATCTCTCCTGCTAAAATTAACTGGACAAATTCACCACCAACAACCAGCACTGTGTAAGACAAGTAACAAAGTGTAGCTTTGTTAGTAAGAGTTATAAACTCAAAAACTATACCGCTCACTTGCCTGAAAAAGCTTGATTCACCAGCAACTACACAGCAATCACCAATGATATCCCACTAAAAATAAAGAAAGAAAGGCAAATTAGAAATAAGACAAAACAAATATCATTGTGCACAAACCTAAGGAAAATTTCACACACAATCCTGCATTTAGTACACCCCCTACAAACATGTCATTCATGCATGGCAACAATACTCCTTTGGAGTAAATTGTTTTTACTTACCTAAAACATGCAACTGTGCAAACTGCAGGTCAACCACTGCCAAAACCGCAAGGAGCCACGGCAAATAAAGCAAAAGCTTTGAACTAGAACAAAAAGGAGGAATGCATTTTTTATCACAAATGCAAAGACTTCTTCAGTTGACAAACACCCCACCATCAAACATTTAGAAATTGGTGCCTAAGTGGATTCTGCCATAGGGGCAGATGGGCCTACTAAAAAAATAGGCCTGTCTGCCCCAAGGAATCCAGAAAATACCTTTAGTAGTGTGTCCCCATGGAGAGCGACCCTTGCCAAAGGGGACAGCCCCCCCCCCAAAAAAAAAACACACACAACACTATCCCTGGTGCCTAAAATAAACTAATAAAAAAAATCCATGCCGTTCCAGTGGTTTCTGCCCCCCTTGGGGGCAGATCAGCCTAAAAATAATAGGCTGATCTGTCTCCAAGGGGCGCAGAAATGGCCTGGGTACTTGTGCCCCCAAAGTGGGGGGCGACCCTTGCCCAAGGCCCCCCCCCATCCACTAACACACACATACTATCCCTGGTGTCTAAGTGGCTTCTGCCCCCCTTGGGGGCAGGTGGGCCTAAAAAAATAGGCAATTATTCAGTATTAGAACAAGAATTACTCACTCTCAAGGTAGCCTGTAAAGAATGGAGACATTTTCTAATGGGAACTAAAGAACCTTTTGAAGCAAGAACTGACCATCATAATCTGCAATGTCTCAGGAGCTTCCAATGCCAAAACAGCCGTTAAGCAAGATGGGCCTTCTTTTTCAGCCAATATGACTTCTTTGTAACCTACATTCTTGTATCCCAGAACTTAGTGGCTGATGCACTATCCCATAGTTATCCTGAAAGGGCAAACACCTCCTCTCTAAATATCATCGAATCCAGTCGAATCATCGGGGTCACTCAGTCCATTCTTGATCGTGTTAAATCTGAATAACAGTATCTTCCACTAGAAGAGTGCAATAAATCGAATCCTCAGTTACAAAAGGATCAGGACTACTTCTATCATCAAGACGCTCTCTTCTTGCCTACCAAGAAAGTACAAATCGAGGCATTACAGATGTGCCATGAATCTCCCGTATCTGGGCATCGTGTAGTTAAAAAGACCCAGGAGCTGCTTCTTCGTTCCTTCTGGTGGCCTACCCTTAAGAACAATGCTGAAACCTGTGTATCAGCATGTCCTGTATGTACCCAAACCAAGACCCCCGAACCAAGCCAGCAGGATTATTGATGCCCTTACCTGTTCCCTCAGCTCCATGGCGCACCCTGTCTACAGATTTCATATGTTCACTACTGTCTTCTTCAGGTAATCATGTCATCATAGTAACTGTTGATTCCTTTACCAAAATGGTGCATTTCACAGCCTTGAAGAAGTTGCCCACAGCTCCTGAAATGAGTTGTATATTCATGCAGGATTGTTGTTGCCTCCATTGCCTCCCACAAGAGGTTATTTCAGATTGAAGACCACAATATGTGTCATGTTTTTGGAAAGCTTTTTGTGCCTTACTGAACATTGATATATCCTTTCATCAGGATTTCATCCACAAACCAATGGTCAAACTTAACGTTGAAATCAAGAACTCCAACAATATTTACATTGTTTCTGTAATGCCACTCAAAGTAACTGGTTGTAATTCCTTTTTCGGGCTGCGGTCGAGCCACCGCTCCGAGTATCGAAGCGCGGGCATTGCCACAGCCGGCGTTTTGGTGTTCCTATTTTTGCAGCGGGCCCAGAAAGCACATTTCATGCTCTGGGTCGCACCGCTGCCCCAGCCAGGCTCCCTGATATTTACCCTTACTTACCTCTTGGGAGTATTCTCTTCTTTCCTCCTTTTTTCTTCTTCTTTTCTTCCAGTTTCGTTTCTTTCCTTGTTTTGGTGTCCATGTTGTCTTTCTTTGTTCTTTTTCCTAGCATGCCTTTATACTGGTACTTTTTTCCTATTCTTTTTTATTCGGCCTTTCACAATCCAAGATGGTGTTGCTCTTTCTTCCTGTTTGTCACTTCCTGTTTCTTGGTATATAAGCCCTTCAGTTCTTGTCTTACTTGCATTGCAAACACTTCCGCTTGGTGGTGATACTCGCTCCTGTTTCTCTGTGTTTTCTCCAGTTACTGTTGCTCCTTGCAAGAGATTATTCAATTTTTTCCTTTTTTCATTGTTTCTTTTTCCTCTTTTTCAGGCGTTCCTATGTAGAGGTTTTTTCCTACATTTTTGGGTTTTTCCTCTCGGACTCCTTCTGAAGGGTACGGTCTGCCTTGGCGTTCCCAGTCAAGCAGCATTGTGGCTACTAGGAAGGGTCACCCCTATCTTGGTCAGTCCAGAACCAGTAGAAGACCGGGTGCTCCTTCAAGTTCTTCAGCCAACAGTGGTAAGCGATGTGCAGACCGTGACAGATTGCAGCGCCAAAAGAATCTGCATTGTGAGACAACCATGGAAGGACCACAGGATGATGTCGTAGACAATGCACAAGCCATGCTTCATACAGTGCAACAAAAAGCTAAGAAATTACAATTGTGGGCTGAGAATACCGTACTACGACAAGTCTTGTCTTCCTGACCTGTGGATTTACCTCCTGTGTCCACCTCGACACCTCGATACTCTGGAGATCCGCATAAGATAAAGGATTTTCTGGACTCTTTTACAGTCTTATTTGTCTTTTGACCGTTACAATTCTCATCTGACAAAGCCAAGGTGGGAAATTTAATCAGTGCCTTATCTGGCCCCGCACTAGCTTGGGTGACACCCTTGGTCTCTGCTGAAGATCCTGTCTTAAATAACTATCCTGCTTTTTTAAAACTCTTCAAGCAAATGTTCGAGCGACCCGGGTTGGAGGCAGCTGCTGAAGAAGCATTATGTGATATACAGCAAGGAAATCAGGATGTATTACAAAGTATAACCCACTTCAGTTAGCAGCTGAAACCACTTGGGTAGAACGCACTTTTGTAACGCTGTTTCGCCATGGACTTCGAGAGACATAAAGGATGATTTGGTACTTTCCATTCAAGCCAGATCTCTGAAAGAACTGATGGATCAAGCAATGAATATAGAGTATAGCTTGCAGGAATGTAAGGTGGAAAAATGAAAGACTCGATTACAGTACCAGCCTGGAGCACTCCGTACTACTAGCCGACATTCTGATGAAGTCCATCTTGAAGCACCTAAATCGACAGCGGAAGAACCCATGCAGATTGATCTAGTCTGTGGTCCTTTCTCCGACTCAGAAAAAGAGGACAGACGGTGAAGGGGTCTTTGTCTATATTGTGGCAAAGCTGGATCTGAAGGTGTCCTGTCGGTCCCCCGAGGCCATTGAGAAGCACCATCTCCCTCACCCTCTGAGGAGGAAGGGAATGGGAGGAGAAGAAGTACCTTCAATATGTTCCTCTTTCCGCCTTGTTTATATCATCCGTTACGTTACAATGTTCACAAGGTTAGGAAGAGCAGCTTTTTCCTCTATTGGATTGTGGAGCCAATGGTGTGTATTTGGATGAGACCTGGGTCAAAGAAAGAGGTATTCCATGAGTTCCTAAAGAAACGCCGGAACAACTACACACAGTTGATGTTTCTCCTTTAACCTCAGGATCAGTGGTGGAGTCTACACCTACTCTCTGTCTGTGTTTTGGTAGGCACCAGGAAAACATTACTTTCGATCTCATATCCTCTCCAAACCACACTATGATTTTAGGAATACCCTGGTTAACTCACCACAACCCTTATATCAACTGGGAAACAAGAACCATATCTTTGACATCTCAGTTTTGCCAACAGAACTACTACTCCACAAACTCTTACTGGTCTCCTAAAGGGTTAAGTCTTCCTCCCAAAGATAATGACTGCTCTATCAATACGATGCAGGGAGTACCTAGTTGTTACCAGGAATACTATGATGTCTTCCAGAAGCATAGCAAGCCTGTCTTACCTCCTCACTGTGTCTATGATTGTGGTATTCAGTTGATTCCGGAAGAAGTGGTTCCCTTTGGGCGGATGTATTCTTTGATGGGACAGGAAAAGAAAGTACTTAAAGAATACTTAGATGACAATCTGCAGAACGGTTTAATCGTCCCCATCTTCATCTCCTGCAAGGGCTCCTCTTTTCTTTGTTCATAAGAAAACGAAACATCTGCGTCCCTGTGTTGACTTTTGCGGACTCAACAAAATGACAATCAAGGATCGTTATTCCTTATCCTTGATTAAGGATAAACTGGACGCTGTCCAAGGAGCCAAGAGGTTTACTAAATTGGATCTAAGGAGTGCCTATCATCTCTTGCGTGTCAAAGAAGGAGATGAATGGAAGACAGCCTTTCGTACTCCAATTGGTCACTACGAATACAGAGTCATGCCATTTGGTCTAACCAATGCACCCTCTATATTCCAATGATTCATGGATTCCGTGTTTTCTGTCTTATTGAATCATAGTGTGGTGATGTATCTGGGTGATATCCTAGTATACTCCCGCATTCCTGAATAGCATACTGAGCATGTACTTCAGGTTCTGGAAAGATTCAGACAGAATCAATCATATTGTAAACCAGAAAAGTGTGAATTTAACAAGACTGAAGTACAGTATCTTGGGATCTGCATCAATCAGAGAGGAATAGCTATGGACCAAGACAAAGTACAAGCCATCTTGGACTGGCCCTCTCCCTTTTCTGTTAAGGAAACCCAATGCTTCCTAGGGCTCTCAAACTTTTATCGACAGTTTATACAAGACTTTGCCCATCAACAAAGATTTATCACCCAGACTATCAAGAAAGAAAATCTGTTGAAGGGATTTGTCTGGACTGATAGTGCAGAAAAGGCCTTTCAAGATCTAAAATGATCCTTTACCCAAGCACCTCTATTGCGACACCCAGACACTACTAAAAAATGTATAGTGGTTACTGACACTTCTGAGAGAGCCATTGGTGCAGACCTACTTCAAAGACAAGAAGGAGATGGTTTGGAACATCCTATCTTTTACCTCTCCCACATATTGACAGAAACTGAGCGCAATTATTTAGTATTAGAACGAGAAATACTCACTCTCAAGGTAGCCTGTAAAGAATGGAGACATTTTCTAATGGGAACTAAAGAACCTTTTGAAGCAAGAACTGACCTTTGTAATCTACAATGTCTCAGGAGCTTCCAAAGCCAAAACAGCTGTCAAGCAAGATGGGCTTTCTTTTTCAGCCAATACAACTTTGTTACAACCTGCATTTTCGGATCCCAGAACTTAGTGGCTGAAGCACTATCCCGTAGGTATCCTGAAGGGGGAAACACCTCCTCTCCAAATATCATCTAATCCAGTCGAATCATCGGGGTCACTCAGTCCTTTCTTGATTGTGTTAAATCTGAATACCAATACCTTTCACTAGAAGAGTGGAATAAATTGAATCCTCAACTACAAAAGGGTCAGGACTACTTCTATTATCAAGACGCTCTCTTCTTGACTACCAAGAAAATACAAATTGAGGCATTACAGAGGTGCCATGATTCTCCCATAGCTGGGCATTGTGTAGTTAAAAAGACACAGGAGCTGCTTCTTCGTTCTTTCTGGTGGCCTACCCTTAAGAACGATGCTGAAACCTGTGTAGCAGTATGTCCTGTATACGCCCAAACCAAGACACCCTGAACTAAGCCAGCAGGATTATTGATGCCCTTACCTGTTCCCTCAGCTCCATGGCCCACCCTGTCTACAGATGTAATATGTTCACTACTGTCTTCTTCAGGTAATCATGTCATCATGGTAACTGTTGATTACTTTACCAACATGGCGCATTTCACAGCCTTGAAGAAGTTGCCCACAGCTCCTGAAATGAGTTGTATATTCATGCAGGATTGTTGTTGCCTCCATTGCCTCTCACAATAGGTTATTTCAGATCGAGGACCACAATATGTGTCATGTTTTTGGAAAGCTTTTTGTGCCTTAGTGAACATTGATATATCCTTTTCATCAGGATTTCGTCCACAAACCAATGGTCAAACTGAACGTTTGAATCAGGAACTCCAAGGAGCCAAGAGGTTTACTAAATTGGATCTAAGGGGTGCCTATCATCTCTTGCGTAACAAAGAAGGAGATAAATGGAAGACAGCCTTTCATATTCCAATTGGTCACTACGAATACCGAGTCATGCCATTTGGTCTAACCAATGCACCCTCTATATTCCAATGATTCATGGATTATGTGTTTTCTGACTTATTGAATCATAGTGTGGTGATTTATCTGGGTGATATCCTAGTATACTCCCGCGTTCCTGAACATCATACTGAGCATGTACTTCAGGTTCTGGGAAGATCAAGACAGAATCAATCATATTGTGAACCAGAAAAGTATGAATTTAACAAGACTGAAGTACAGTATCTTGGGTTCTGCATCAATCAGATGGGAATAGCTATGGACCAAGACAAAGTACAAGCCATCTTGGACTGGCCCTCTCCCTTTTCTGTTAAGGAAACCCAATGCTTCCTAGGGCTCTCCAACTTTTGTAGACAGTTTATGCAAGACTTTGCCCATCAACAAAGTTTTATCACAAAGACTATCAAGAAAGAAAATCTGTTGAAGGGATTTGTCTGGACTGATAGTGCAGAAAAGGCCTTTCAAGATCTAATATGATGCTTTACCCAAGCACCTCTATTGGGACACCCAGACACTACTAAAACATTTGTAGCGGTTACTGACACTTCTGAGAGAGCCATTGGTGCAGTCCTACTTCAAAGACAAGAAGAAGATGGTTTGGAACATCCTATCTTTTACCTCTCCCACATATTGACAGAAGCTGAACGCAATCATTCAGTATTAGAACAAGAATTACTCACTCTCAAGGTAGCCTGTAAAGAATGGAGATATTTTTCTACTGGGAACTAAAGAACCTTTTGAAGCAAGAACTGACCATCGTAATCTACAATGTCTCAGGAGCTTCCAATGCCAAAACAGCCATCAAGCAAGATGGGCATTTTCTTTCAGCCAATACGACTTTGTTACAACCTACATTCTCGGATCCCAGAACTTAGTGGCTGATGAATTATCCAGGAGCTATCCTGAAAGGGCCAAAACCTCCTCTCCAAATATCATCGAATCCAGTCGAATCATCGGGGTCACTCAGTCCTTTCTTGATCGTGTTAAATCTGAATACCAGTACCTTCCACTAGATGAGTGGAATACATTTAATCCTCAACTAAAAAAAAGATCAGGACTATTTCGATTATCAAGACGCTCTCTTCTTGCCTACCAAGAAAGTACAAATCGAATCATTACATATGTGCCATGATTCTCCCGTAGCTGGGCATCGTGTAGTTAAAAAGACACAGGAGCTGCTTCTTCATTCCTTTTTGTGGCCTACCATTAAGAACGATACTGAAACCTGTGTAGTAGCATGTCCTGTATGTGCCCAAACCAAGACACCCCGAACCAAGCCAGCAGGATTATTGATGCCCTTACCTGTTCCCTCAGCTCCATGGCGCACCCTGTCTACAGATTTCATATGTTCACTACTGTCTTCTTCAGGTAATCATTTCATCATGGTAACTGTTGATTCCTTTACCAAAATGGCGCATTTCACAGCCTTGAAGAAGTTGCCCATTGCTCCTGAAATGAGTCGTATATTCATGCAGGATTGTTGTTGCCTCCAATGCCTCCCACAAGAGGTTATTTCATATTGAAGACCACAATATGTGTCATGTTTTTTGTGCCTTACCGTACATTGATATATCCCTTTCATCGACAAACCAATGGTCAAACTGAACATTTGAATCAAGAACTCCAACAATATTTACATTGTTTCTGTAATGCCACTCAAAGTAACTGGTCGGAATTCCTTTTTCGGGTTGCGGTCGGGCCGCCGCTCCGAGTATCGGAGCGCGGGCATCACCACAGCCCACGTTTTTGTGTTCCTATTTGTGCGGTGGGGCCCAGAAAGCACATTTCATGCTCTAGGTCGCGTCGCTGCCCCAGCCAGGCTCCCTAATATTTACCCTTACTTACCTCTTGGGAGTATTCTCTTCTTTCCTCCTTTTTTCTTCTTCTTTTCTTCCAGCTTCGTTTCTTTTCTTGTTTTGGTGTCCATGTTGTCTTTCTTTTTGGTGTTATTTTTCCCAGCATGCCATTTTACTGGTACTTTTTTCCTATTCTTTTTTATTCGGCCTTTCCCAATCCAAGATGGTGTTGCTCTTTCTTCCCGTTTGTCACTTCCTGTTTCTTGGTATATAAGCCCTTCAGTTCTTGTCTTTCTTGCGTTGCAAACACTTCCTTTTGGTGGTGATCCTCACTCCTGTTTCTCTGTGTTTTCTCCAGTTACTGTTGCTCCTTGCAAGAGATTATTCAATTTTTTCTTTTTTTCATTGTTCCTTTTTCCTCTTTTTCAGGCGTTCCTATGTAGTTTTTTTCCCACATTTTGGGGTTTTTCCTCTGGGACTCCTTCTGAAGGGTACGGTCTGCCTTGGCGTTCCCAGTCAAGCAGCATCGTGGCTACTAGAAAGGGTCGCCCCTATCTTGGTCAGTCCAGAACCAGTATAAGACCGGGTGCTCCTTCAAGTTCTTCAGCCAACAGTGGTAAGCGATGTGCAGACCGTGACACTTCTGGGCTGCAGTACTGACTGTTCTTCTTCACCGGAGGTTCTTCTTTTGCACCTTCATACAGGTTAGCAGGGGCTCCTGCTCTTCCTGGACTCTTCTGTGCTTCTCGGACTTGGTCCTCTTCTTCCACAGGTCTTCTTGTCCACTGTTGGTGTCTTGCATTCTCTTCTGGGTTTTGAGAATTCTTCTCGTTTATGCTTTCCTGGTCACTGGGGTGGGTTCTCGAACTTACCTTTTGGGTTTTCTAGTGCTCCAAACTCCCCTCTACCCACTACACTGTCCTAGTCGGGAGACCAACTTTTGCATTCCACTTTCTTAGTATATGGTTTGTGCTCCCCAGGCCCATTTCTAACTATTGTGATTTTCACTAATTGCACTGTTTTTTAACTGTTTTTATGCCTATTTCTGTGTACTAGTGTATATAAATTGTGATTTAAGTACTTCGTAAGGGACTATAGTCTCTATGGTATATTTGGTACTTGGGTCACCAAAATAAAGTACCTTTATTTTTGTACACTGAGTATTTTCTTTCATGTGCTTTCATGAGCTTTGTACATCTCCTAGATAAGCCTTGGCTGCTCACCCATGGCTACCTCTAGAGAGCCTAGCTTCTAGACACTCCCTATACTTCATTAAGGTATAACTGGACCTGGTATAAGGTGTAAGTACCATAGGTACCCACTACAAACCAGGCCAGCCTCCTACAGAGAAGTAGCTAAATCAACTCAAAATGCGGTTTGAGTGTATTTTCTTCTCCAACTGTTCAAGTTGTTTTTTTAGGCTGAGAACCCTTTTTTTAAAAACTTTTTTCTTCAACAGGAAGGAAATGACTCTAAGGCTCTAACTTCCTGTTCCTGTCCAGCAGGCTCCTCCCAATGCTTTGTCCGTCTGATAGTCACTTTTCACTTGGATTTTGAGGTGGAAGGATCACTCTCTTTGTCTGCTGGATATATACCTTTGGACTGAAAGACTTTGCTTTTGTGATATCACACAAGTAAGTTAAAAAAAACAACTGTGTAAGGGTGTTGTTTATTTGATTTGGCATTCAGCAGTATTTATTTGCACTTTTATTTGATTTTTAAATTTTATTGTGGTGTGTAGCCTATAGTTTAAGTGGGGTCCTAGTTATTTTTTTGCATTTCATTTTTAATCTTTTGTAAAGGGAAAACATTGCACAGTTCAGTACCTCTACTCCATGTTGGCTACATTTGCAATATTCACTTATTTTGCTGTGGCCTAGACCTCCAATGGGCTATCTACCCAGTAGGCCCAGTACTAATCGTGAAAGACATGTATCTGTGGTATATGTTTTAAGAACTTCATTTGGGGCAGGGATAGCATTGGATTAATTAAAAATGCTGGCTATTGTTTGTATTTCCTTTTTTCTGCACAAAAATGTATATGTAGGGTAATATTTGATGTCATAGGAGAATGTGTGTTGTAAAATCTTTATAGCTCAGTTGACGTTTGTGTTTTGCATGGCTGAACTAAGGGTAATGTTTTTTTCGGTGTTATCCCCATATCTACTTTTTCTAGCCAGTGTGTGTGTGTCATTGGCCACCATTTGTCTTTGTTCTCCATGCTATGTGGCCAAGGGTCATATTGTGTAGCCTGTGTTCATAGGCCTGAATGTGTTTTTTGTTCCCCATGCCTCCTTGCTCACTGTTATAGTTTGTCCATGTGGCTGGCAGCCATTTTGTAAGTCTAGCCAGTGTGTCTTTGCCATAGGCCTGTGTGTGTTCTTTGTTCCCCATGCCTCCTTGCTCACTACTGTTGTTTGACCATGTGGCTGTCAGCCATTTTGTGCATCCAGCCACTGTGCCTGAGCCATAGGCTTGCATAGATGGATGTGATATCAGTTTATTAATATGCTTCAGGATCACTGTAGTATATGTATATTATGAATACGATTTTTATGAGCAGTGCCTATTTTGCACCTCCTTACCTCACAATAGGTTTCTTTGCATCATCCAATACAAACATCAGCAATTATTTATCTTTTTTAATTATTTTTTATTTATTTAGGTTTTTTTTTAGATTGTTTTATTTGATATTTTTTTATTTCCTTTTTTGTATTTTACCTCGATCCATCTATCCATTGTAGGCACACAGCCTCGCAACAGCATTCAGTTTTTTATTAGGTAAAATTCCACTTCATCATTCATTTTTTTAATGATTATTCTATTTTGTCCTGGACCACAACCAAATTGCCTGCAATAGGCGCACACTATTCTTTATTTTTTGTTAAGATTATTCCATTTACCCATGTGCTTTCCTTAATGCAAAAGGTATCTCCTTTTCAAATAGATGGACATACAGCGAAGAACTATATATGTTTGATATATTATACTGATTGGAAACTAAATTTTACGGTATAGTGGTATGGTTTGAATTTAAAGTGGTTGATTTATTATTACCTAAGTGACCAACCACACTAATATTGCCTTAGTCTGTACTAATTCAAATTGAAACAACGTCACATTTCACTAAATGTTTTTCTTGTGTGTGCACAAGAGAAGAAGAGACAATACCCGCAGTACTGCCAAACAGAGGGCCTGTACAGTAATGTCAGTCCTCCAGCCTCTTCTGCTTGGGCAGCTTAGCACCACTGCCAACTGAGAGCTTTAGGAGGGCCCAAAAGAAAGTTGCTCCTAAGAAAGTGGTCAGTGAAATGAAGCAGCTTTCCACAAGTGGTGTGCCAACAATAACCTTTTTCCGCGAACATGTGCCTGTTGCACCGGCCTCTAGGGAGGAACCTGGGAGCAGCACTAACATATCAACAGCACCACCGCAACCTAAGTCCAAGACAATGTCTGTCAGTGAGGCAGTCACTGCTCTCACAGCGACGCTGATTAGCAGTGACACAATTTGATTTGTCCCTTTTGCAAAGTAGTACACAATTGTTTCAGGAAACAGAACAAAGTGGAAAGCAGTTGCAGCTAGCAATAGTAGATCTTCCTAAAGTTGGAGCAGAACCAAAGGTCAAGCTTCCGGCCAAGCAAGAACCTCCTCTTTAAGAATCATTGACTTCCAGATCTCCAGCAAGGAAGAGAAAGGGTACTACTCCACCATCTTCTCCAAGCACTGCTTGTGATGATGATAGAGACATGAAGTGGACCCTGGCAAAGATTGGGAGATGTCAGGAGAGGCAAGGGAAAAGAAAAGTTCCTAAAAGCTTTGGAAATATGGAAGGGGATGATGAGGAGTATAACAGCGATGGGACAGTTATTGTGGAAGAGTCTGACATTACTATTCAATGTGCACCAAGGGATGTGGCACAGGTAGCACTGCCAGCTCCCATATTTGTAACCCCAGCTCAGACCTGCAAACTGCAAAGAAGCAATCGATGACACACCTATCTACCTCTAGTCTTTCTTGAGGCATTGGCCCACTAAGAAAATACTTCTACCTAGTTTGGTACTTTTTTACGATTAGCAAACAGGAGGAGAACATTGCAATATGCCCCAACTGTGTGCCAGTTTTTGTCGAGGTATGTCTGGTTCACATTATGGTACTAGAGGCCAAACAACCCATATGAAAAAGAAAACATGTAATCCAGCGGGAGGAGCACCTTAAAAAAACTGCTAAACGTGGTTGTGGTGGTGAAGGTGAGGAGAGCCAGGAAACATCAGCTACAAGTCCAATCACAATGCGAGGTGATAATGAGGAAGAAGAGTGTGACATCCTCACGCAAACAGTTCTGTCCCCAGCAATAAGCCACAATAACCTGCCTCAGCGACCTCAAAATGGCACAAGAAGAGTCAGGTGAAGACATCACGGCATACCGTAACTGCCCCATAACGCGCATTGAGTCCACCACCACATACTTCCTGAAAGCCGTGTGCGTCAGTTGCCCCAGAAAAGAAGTAAATCCAGGCTACTATTATGAGCATGTTTAGGCAGGAGGGACCCTCAGACTGCAACTGCCAAACATCATGTTTGTACAATGGGAAGCTGAAAAAAATCTTAGAGCTGGACCTCCTCCCTTTTTCTTCTGTGAAAGGAGTAGGATTCTTAGAATTAGTTGCAGTCATCTGCCCAAAATGGAAAGTTCAAAGTTGGATCTATTTTGCTAGAGCTGCTATTCTAGCACTGCATCACAATGTGGGTGAAATTGAGTGGGTAAGCTTTGCAGGAAAGTGTTATCCACGCTCTCCACCTGACGACAGACATGTGGACTAGTTGTCAAGTGACTGATGACATGTGCATCACTGCACACTGGATCTCTGTTGTGAGAGTAAAGAAAAAGCTATCTAAAGGTCTTGGCCATGAAACATTTTTAAGAGCATTCAGTGGCATGCAACAGTAGCCATGTTTACCATTGAGAAATCACATACAGCTGCAAACATCTTGGATGGCTAACAGCAAAGTGTCTGGATGGCTGTAAACCAGAAGTTCCCACATTGGATTGGTTGCCACGGAAAATGACAGTAACACAGTCAATGTCATGGCAGACTGTGGCTATTTCAGGGTCCTGAGTTTGGAGGAATGCATCAACCTGGTTGTGCAAGACTCTCTCAACAAAGAAGACATAGGGGGTCATTTCAACCTCGGCGGTCTTTTCACAAGACCGCCGATGGACCACCGTGCTGAAGACCACCAGTGGAGGCGGTTTTCCGCTCGGCATATTATGACTGCTGGCAGCCCTCCGTCCTTTTCCGGATGGAGAGCTGCCAGCAGCCATACTGGCGAGCGGCGGGGAAGTGGAGGTTGCTCCACCTCCACTGCCATTTCAACAGAACACCGCCCACCGAATCACGTTCTGTCATTCGACGTGGCGGTGTTCTGTTGACGGTGTGGTGGCGGCGGAGCAGCCCCCATGGATCCCGTCCCTTCCCGGAAGATCAACGGACAAGGTAAGTTGATCGTCCGTTAGGGGAGGGGGTGTTGTGTGATGTGTGGGTGCATGGGGGTGTGCGTGTGAGTATGTAGAGGGGGTGTGTGAGTGCATGTATGCATGCGGGGGTGTAGTGTGAATGGAAATGTGTGCGTGTATGTCTGAATGAGGGTGTGCATGTATGACTGTGTGTGTGTCTGTTGGCATGTTTGTTCGTGTGTGTGCGGGAATGTGTGTTGGTGGTGCCTGCATGCGTGTCGGGTGTGTGTCTGTGTTGTGATGTTGGGGTAGGGGTGGGGAGGGGGTCCTGCAACCTTTGGAGGGTGGCAGGGTGGTGGGGGTGGCGGAGACCCCTATTAGTGGTAGGGAAGGAATTCCTTGGCACTTATAGTGCTTACCGCCATGGATTTCATGGCGGTTCCAAACCACATGAACTCCATGGCGGTAAGCCGGGTCATGATACCGCCGGCGGTCTTGTGACGACCGCCGGGCTGGAGACCCAAGTCTCCAGCCCAGCGGTCATCTCCGCCATGGCGGTTTGATCGGAGAAGTGGCGGATGACCATGGCGATAACCGCCATGGTCATAATTCCAAATTTTTTACCGCCACTTCTCCGTCAACCGCCAGGGTCGTTATGACCCCACATACTGACCACCTGCAGAAGAATCTGCACTCATTTCAGCTATTCTTTTAAAGCCCAGAAGCAGTTGTGGATTATTGAGCGCGCTAACAGAGTACCAGTTAAAGCCCTGATACAGGTGCCAATACGTTGGAATTCTAACTATTACATGTCGCTCAATTACTGGTTGAGCAGTACAGACAGATCAATGACCATGTCATTCAAAGAGAAGGTGATGCAATTGGTAAGCTATGACCATTGATGCGGACAAATGGGGCATGGTAAAATGCTTAACACAGATTTTACACCCTTTTTAGGTTTTCACATAAGTTAGCAAGAAGGACAGTAAGGAATTCCTTGTCACCAGTAGCCCTTCTGCCATGTTTTTCATGGCGGTGCTACCGCCGCAGAAACCATGTTGGAAGGCCTGCTCCTAATACTGCCAGTGCGGTTTTCTGTGGACCACCGGGTCGGAGATGATCACCTCCGGTCCGGCGGTTCAGACAGCCATGGAGGTATGGGTGGATATGGGGCGGGTTGGCAGAGGCCAACCCACCACACTCATAATGTGGCGGTCTGCATGCCAGCCTGTTCACAGTGGGACCACCACATTTTGGAAGACCTGCCAGGTTCAAAATGACCCCCATAATGTCATCCAAAGAGTACCATCTGTAAACCTACTTAGCAAAAATGTGCCAGTACGGTCCACTCCTTTTTTCTGATTCTTCAGATACCAGACCAGTCACTTTAGTTGACAAACACAAATCATTTAAAAATACTGCAATTCTGTTTTTTCACTTGTTCTTCAACAGCAGTACACTACAGGTCTATCTCGGTAGGGTCGGGACTGGGACAGAGTTACCTGGAGTCAGGAGGAGAATGGAAGGACTCAGGGTGGGACTACCTCATCAACAACAGCTAAAAGGAGGAAGTTATCAGTGTCAAAGGGAAACCATCACTCTGATGACTAAGTACTCAGCTATGTAGGATGGAGAGAGGTGCTTTGTTCTGGGAAATGTTTCTGAGCGTGTGTGTTGCACTGGTGACAAAAGTGAAACTCTGAGTCATTTTGTTTTTTGCTCTGCTGCTGAATCTTCTTGGTACACTCCTAATGAAGGTTACGTTCCTTCTATCCTTCTGCTTGACTGTACAATACAGTTTCTGCTTTACAATCCACATGCCTTCTCCACTCCTGCACACAGAAAAAGAATACATTGAGCTCAACGCTCCTGCTTACCTAAAGAACCGGTTCAGACAGGCACCCAAGAGTCACTGACATTCCCAAGGAGGATGCAGATGCATCTCCCAATCTGGCAAAACAGTATAACTTTTCTTTTAACAATCATATTTTTAGAACTGGGTGGGTTCAAATCACTCCTCCCTCCGTAATTTGATTTTTTCAAACCTAGAAGACATAACATTTAGATATGTAATACTTGGGTGTCTGGGGCAAAAGGACTGTTTGCAATTTAACTGAACTGTGTCATACTCATTCCTTTGTTTTCTTCCTCAACAAATTGATGAGGATGACGTGCTGTTCATCGCCCTGATGAGTATAAGTCTTGTGTAGTGTTTGTCTCTGTTACACCTTTCCCTAAATCCCATTACCCATCCATTCATCAAACCCCTAACCCTCTTGCCTTGGGCTGTCTAATTTTTTTGGAGGTTTCTTCACTTACACCTAATAGATCACACACTTGGTGGGGCGGGTATGGTTAAACGTGACACCAACTCACTGCAGGAACTTCTATTACCCGAGCAATAGCTCACACAACAGCCCCACTTTCCCAACCATGCATAAGTAAGAACGTCATTCCCCAATGTCAACATTATCAGTCAGGCTTTTTTATGCATAAATAAAATGCTCAACCTTGTTGATCAGAGTACAGACTTTCAGTAAATTTTTCCTGACTTGAGAATTTCATAACTTTGGTTTTCAAATTCCATGCTCACAATAATTTACTATTGCTAGTTTTTGCTATCATATGTGGCATTCTTTGATGTGTCATGGTGGTAGAAGTCTGTCCTCAGTCATCCTAAATCTATATCATCAATGTATATGTATAACCTACCAACTCGTGGTTTTTCTTTCAATTTAGTCGCCTGTGATCCTTTTGATTAATCATACAGTTGGAGACAACCTAGGTGAGAGTGGGACCTTGCTGTGATGCCTTCCCTCTTAGCCCACTACCACTACCATAAAAAGGCACCTTGGGAAACATTCCAGTAAGGTGTTGGAGGATTGACAGAGAGAACAGCTGCCAAACATCACTTCATCTATTCAGGTTAGAGAACTATGGGGTGAAGTGAACTACTTTAATTAGTATGTAACTAACTTCTACTGCAGATGAGATCAGTAATTGTTTTTCTATGTTACTTTAGGCAATATAGGGAATGGCAGCATACCCTCCTAACTGGCATACACTTCGAGAAATACATTAAAAAGACAGGCTGTGAAAAAAGGCATCAGTGTAAAGTTAAAGTAGCTTCAGAAAAAGTGTATTATAAAGATATCCCCTTTATTAACATGTACATTTTAAAATATAAAACTCACCCTCTTTATTTAAAACAGGCACACTCCTCTCCCACATCATCCCCAGCCAATGTCCAAAATAAATATAAATATATCAGTCCATAAAGGGGACAAAATGTGTTGCCCAAGTTCCCACCCTCTCCACCCACAACAACTCCCTCCCACCAAAACATAAAATTAAAAAAGGGCTAGTAGAAAGCATTCTATATGAGGGTCCCCAGGTGTTGAATCCGGGACTCCAGGCATGCCATCCTATTGCTCAAGTGCACTAGCTCACACAGCACGTGGTGATGGTAGAGCCGGTCTGAAAGGGGAGTGGCATGGGAGGAGCAGTTCCAAGCTGCCATTGGCACTGGTATGGGCTGGAGGCACAGGCGGCTGGCTGGTGAACGTGGGCCCACAAGCAGGGGCATGTACTGGGCCCTCCTCATCCACCAGCTGCTGGTAAGTGTGCCCTGGTGGCATCCAGGCCTCTGCCATAGGAGCTGGTCCGCGATTTCCTGCCGGGTCGTGGTGGTAGACCAGCAGAAGTAGCTATATCAAGAAGGAAAAAAAATAAAAAAGACAAATTGTAAAGAATGCTCTGCTCTGCTATAAAGTGGCACAGTTTAAGTCCATTGCTGGTTCCCTAGGGCAATTGGTATTTTTTATGTGATTAGGAAAGTCAGTCACAGGGACATGATTTTAACAACACACCCTTCACATAAATGCACTGACTGGCTGAAAGGAGGCAGCAAAAGACTAAATAAACACAGTGATTTCTTTTCTTGTAAAGGATTTCCTAAAAATAATAAACCACATAGACAATGGGGGTCATTCTGACCTCGGCGGTAAAAGGCACTTACCGCCGGTCAGAAGACCGCCATAACTCCGCCGCGGTAGCGGTAAACCGCCACGGTCATTCTGACCCGCAACTGGCAAACCGCCAAAAACCCGACAACAACAAAAGTCCGCCACACCAAAGGTCAGCAGGAAACTGACGATGACCACACCTCCACCGTCACGCCAACAGAAATACGGCCATACCATTCCGACCCACAAATCCCCGCAGCGGTCTTTCAACCGCGGTATTCCATTGGCGGTACACACCGCCGCGCTCAAAATACGCACACCTTTACAAAACACAGCCACATTGGACGAATCAAAATATACACACCTGAGACACATACACACACCACTCCCACACACCCAATTAAAGATAAAACACACACTCACATCACCCACAAACCCTTACGACCACTATTGCGACTGAAGGACAGAGAGAGACAGCACAGCATAGAGTAGACCATCACATAGAGGCAAATCACAACATCACCCACACAATTTCCACACACAAAACACCATACACCACCACACTCACCACACTCTACAACACATACACCACCCCTCACCTCATCCACACCACCCCATGGCACCCCAAAGACACCCCAGGTTCACTGACGCAGAACTCTGCCAGGAAGATGGAGCTATGGCAAAGAATAGTGGACAGGGTCAACGCTGTGGGACAGCATCCACGCAATCGGGACGACATCAGGAAGCGGTGGAACGACCTACGGGGGAAGGTGCGTTCCATGGTATCAAGGCACAACATCGCGGTGCAGAAGACTGGCGGCGGACCCCCACCTACTCCCCCAGAATTCACAGCATGGGAGGAGGAAGTCTTGCACATCCTGCATCCCGAGGGCCTCGCAGGAGTAGGCGGAGGAATGGACTCTGGTAAGGCAAATCTCCACTACTTCATTTCCCCCACCCCACCTGCATGCCAAATCATACCCCCACCCTCACCCCCACCCCCATCACACCAACTCCTTGCAAATGGCTCACCATCACAACCCACCCATCCCAAAACCTAGCCCTGCATGCGTCCCCAAAGCATGGACACGCATCACCAAAGCATGCCCACTGCACATACCCATCTCCCCCACAAGCCACCCTCACAAAAGCCCCCACAAGGGAATGCCAGCACTGGGGTCCACGGCCACCCACCCATTACACAAAATGCCACACACAGAAGCAATAACCATACTCTTATACCCCTGCAGGACCCGAACGCCACCACACCGCCACGGAGGGTCCAGAGATGTCCATCCCACCCCCAGAAGACACCCCCAGTGATGACAGCAGCTCTGTCTCCCTGGACCCAGATGACCAGCCCGGCCCATCGGGGACCTCGGGACAGTCGGTTCCCCACAGACAGCCACAGGCTACACCAGACCTAACCCCCTCTGGGAACACCAGCATAGCTCCCACCCAGCGGGCCCATGCCTCTGTCTCCAGGACACGTCAATCAGCGGTGTGTCCACCACTACAGGGCACCCAGGTTGACCCACCACCCCAACAACAACAGGGACCTGGGGCAGTGGTAGTGGGCACACCGTCCAGGGGACAGAGGCCCAGGGAAACAGGGGAACTGGGAGGGCTGCTGTGCGACAGGGGGGGGAAAGGCCCAGGGAACCGACTCTCCAAGAGGCCCTCTCCTCCATCATGGGAGCCTACCACCACTCCCAGGAGACGATGGCTACG
Organism: Pleurodeles waltl; assembly: GCF_031143425.1. Classification (NCBI taxonomy): domain Eukaryota; kingdom Metazoa; phylum Chordata; class Amphibia; order Caudata; family Salamandridae; genus Pleurodeles; species Pleurodeles waltl. The sequence continues at coordinate 425,357,555 of NC_090445.1, read as the reverse complement.
GTACTGGCCAGGTTCCAGGAGATCCAGGTCATGCAGGAGCAACAGTACATGGGGTTCAGAGAGGAACTGAGGAGCATTAGTTCCGCAATGGGGACCATCGTCCTGGCCCTAAACCAGATAGTCACCACATTGCGGGACCATGTGGCACCACAAAGGGCCCCTGTCACTAGCCTGGACCAGGAACAGCCTACCACCTCCGCCAGCGCTAGTGGACAGGAGGCCCCCACACAAAGACAGGCCACCAGAACCCCACCTCCTGCAGAAGAAGAACCACCCCGCAAGCGGAACCTGAGATCTCACAAGAAGACAGAGTAGGATGCCAAGACCCCCGCCAGCAAACGATACCCCCCTGATGTCATCCCACTGTCCCACATTGTCACCCTGTCCAACCTTGAACTGCCCCTGCTCCATCCTTCCACAGGCATATGGACAATGCACCTGTGAGACTGAGAACTGGACTCTGCCATGGACATTACTCCACCATCACCCATCACCGTATTACAATCATGTTCCTAATATTAGCACTTTAATAAATTCACTTATTGCACTTAAGAAATCTGGAGTCTGCTTGTATTTTGAACAAATGTATTAGACATAACGGTGCAAAAATGTTCAGTTACATTGTGATGACAACATACCACTGTCACACAGCTGTAGTCCATGGGCAAACAAAGCAGAGGTCATGCAGTGGGGCCCACAGCTCTGAAAACGGAAGGGAAAGTCACAACTCAGTTAACAGGAACTGGCGGGGAACTCAGACAGTAGAGAGGCAGGAGACTTTAAGTAAATGTGAAATGGCGTGGTTGATTCGTACCTGTGTGCTACTGAAAATACTGTTGTATCACTGTGTCCCTGTTGTCTGTGTCGTCCTCGTTGTCTTCCTCCTCTTCTTCACTCTCCACAGGCTCCACAGCTGCTACAACACCACCATCTGGACCATCCTCCTGCAGGAAAGGCACCTGGCGTCGCAAAGCCAGGTTGTGAAGCATGCAGCAGGCCACGATGATATGGCACACCTTCTTTGGTGAGTACATTAGGGATCCACCTGTCATATGCAGGCACCTAAACCTGGCCTTCAGGAGGCCGAAGGTTCTTTCTATAATCCTCCTAGTTCGCCCATGGGCCTCATTGTAGCGTTCCTCTGCCCTTGTCCTGGGATTCCTCAGTGGGGTAAGTAGCCACGACAGGTTGGGGTAACCAGAGTCACCTATTAGCCACACACAGTGTCTCTGTAGCTGTTCCATCACATAAGGGATGCTGCTATTTCGCATGATGTACGCGTCATGCACAGACCCAGGGAACTTGGCATTTACATGGGAGATGTACTGGTCAGCCAAACAGACCACCTGGACATTCATAGAATGATAACTTTTTCTGTTCCTGTACACCTGTTCACTCCTGCTGGGGGGGACCAAAGCCACATGTGTCCCATCAATGGCACCAATGATGTTGGGGATATGTCCAAGGGCATAGAAATCACCCTTCACTGTAGCCAAATCGCCCACCTCAGGGAAAACAATGTAGCTCCGCATGTATTTCATCGGGGCAACAACACTCTGGACAAAATCTTAGAAAACATAGGCTGAGACATCCCTGATGATATGGCCACTGTTGTTTGGAATGATCCACTTGCCAAAAAATGGAGTACTGACAGAACCTGCACCAGAGGGGGAATCCCTGTGGGTTGGCGAATGAGGGACATCAGGTCTGGCTCCAGCTGGGCACACAGTTCATGTATAGTGGCTCGGTCAAGTCTGTATGTCAGTATGACATGTCGTTCTTCCATTGTCGACAGGTCCACCAGCGGTCTGTACACAGGAGGATTCCTCCATCTCCTCGCAAGTCCCAGCGGACGGTGCCTAGGAAGGACAACATGGAGCACAGAGTCAAGCAACCCACAGGTACGTAACCACAGCTTGCACAGTACACGTTTCGCTATGCATTGAATGGCTTGTATGAGTGGCAATGCAAGGACTAGGCCTGTGTGACGCAGTAGAAATTAAGCCATGTGGGCCCTTGAAATGGCGGCTGCCTGACCTGTGAAGTGTGACAATGGGATGTGAGGTCAATGCGCTGGCGTGGCACACCGTGGCGGTAGGCGGTCGAAGACTGCAGCACAAAGCAGCATTGGTTAACATTGAATCCTATGGGTCTCAGGAGCCAATGACGATGTGCGCCGGCGATCGCGGGACGCACCGCTGCGGTACGCACCGCCGCGGGCGTGACCGCCATTTTCTAACTGCTTAATCACTCGAGACCTGATCATCCACAGGAGAGGACCTATACTGCAAGTTCTGCTGTGACCTCGGTCTGGGAGATACAATGGCTGCTGCGACTGGGGAAAGGGCCCCTGCCTTCACTTCTGAGGAATTGGAGAAACTTGTGGATGGGGTCCTCCCCCAGTATGCGCCACTCTACGGTCCTCCAGACCAACAGGTAAGTACACAGGGAGCACGTAGTATGGGCTATGCCTGTGTTGAGTGGGGTGGATGTAAGATGGTGGGGAGGGGAGCGAATGAGGAGTGCAACGCACGACAGATGAGAGCATGTGCCACATGGCAAGGTTGGGGAGGGGGGGCCACTCACATCGACCATGCAGAAAAGTGATGATATTTCTTGTTCCACCCTGTCCATGTCACATAGGTCAGCGCCCATCAGAAGATCGACATTTGGCGTGCCATCGCCAAGGACGTCCGGGCCCTGGGGGTCCACAACAGACGGGGCACCCACTGCCGCAAGAGGTGGGAGGACATCCGCCGCGGGAGCAGAAAGACCGCCGAGGCTCTGCTGGGGATGGCCTCCCAACCTGGGAGGGGTGCCACACGGCAATTGACCCCCCGGAGGAGAAGTAGCATCGGCGCACGAGGGAGCTGCATCTCACATGGCCCCGGAGGGCCATGCAACCGACTCCGAGTACACCAGTGAGACAGAGGGCGAGGGGAGCTCCACAACGGGGACCCGTGGAGACGTCAGCGACACCGACACGTCCTCGGAAGGGAGCTCCCTTGTGGTGCCGGCAACATCCGTGCCCACCGCAACAAAAGGTACAGCCGCCACCCAGCGCACCAGCCCCGCCCTCCCAGCAGCCCCTCAGCGTTCGCCCGTGCCCGCTCGGCCAGGAAGCCGGGCATCTCCTTCGCCCCTGGCACCTCAGGTCCTGCCCCAGTTACCCCTGCTGCCCTCAGTGCGGAGATCATTGACCTCCTGGGGACGCTCATTGTTGGGCAGTCTACCCTTTTGAATGCCATCCAGGGGGTAGAAAGGGAGGTGCATCGGAGCAATGCATACCTGGAGGGCATTCATTCAGGTCAGGCTGCCCATCAGCGATCGTTCAACGCTCTGGCCTCAGCACTGACAGCAGCAATTGTCCCTGTCTCTAGCCTCCCCCCTCCAACTTCCTCAACCCAGTCCCACTCCCCTGTTCCTCTGCCTATCCCAGACACACCTACAGACCAGCTTGCACACACCTCAACACCCAAGGGCAGCTCATCCAGACATAAGCACCACAGATCACACAAGCATTCACCCAAGCAACATCCAGATGCAGACATGCCAACAGCCACTGCCTCCTCTGTGTCCCCCTCCTCCTTGTCTCCCTCCTCCCTCCCTGTGATGTCTCCACTCACACCTGCATGCACACCACCATCAGCCACTACGTCCATCACCACCACACCCACCAGAACAGTCCGCACACGTGCAGTCACCACCCCCACTGCCATTTACACGTCCCCTGTGTCCTCTCCCAGTGTGTCTGTCACCCCCTCTTCCAAACCACACAAACGCAGGCAGTCACCCACCCAACAGCCATCCACCTCACTACAGCCTCCAGCACAAGCACCTACACCCAAAGACAGCACACTTGACTCTCCTACAACCACATCCTCTCCCTCCACTCCCATATCCACTGCACCTACCCTTCCCACTGCTCCCAAAAAGTTTTTTCTGTCCAAAATTAACCTCCTTGCATCACCTGACCCACCCCTTCCATCTCGTAAGAGTCCAACCAGCACCTCAGCCACCACAAGCCCTGCACCTACAAGGACCATCGTTCAGGGCTATTGGAGTCCACCAGCTCCTAGGGCAGGAATATCGGCCAGCAGCAAGGGGACAGCCAGCCCACCCCCTGGGAAAAGAACCAGCAAAGGGAAGGGCCGGCGCAACAGGCCTGAGACGGATGCCCCCAAGGACACCACCCTTGCACCGTCACCTGGCCCATCCAGAGAGGGAGGCAAGGGCCCCAGAGTTTCTGCCAAGGAGGGCAAGGGCAGCAGGGCGGACAAGTCCGGCAGCAGTCGAGCTGCCCAGGAGGGCCCCACCAGCCCCATTTGGGGTGTGACGGAGCACATCCACGGGCCCAGGACTCCAGCACAGGAGGGCCCCGCAAGCGAAAGGTCGGATGGCGACTGAGCGGGAATTATTGGCCAGATCTGGTTCCCTAGGAACACAAGACAAGCACTGCTGAACAGGGCCCCGCCAAGAGAAGCACCGCTGAACAGGGCCCCGCCAAGACAAGCACCGCTGAACAGGGCCCGCCGTGAGAAGCACCGCTGAACAGGGCCCCGCCAAGACAAGCACCGCTGAACAGGGCCCGCCGTGAGAAGCACCGCTGAACAGGGCCCCGCCGTGAGAAGCACCGCTGAACAGGGCCCCGCCGTGAGAAGCACCGCTGAACAGGGCCCCGCCGTGAGAAGCACCGCTGAACAGGGCCCCGCCAAGACAAGCACCACTGAACAGGGCCCGCCAAGACAAGCACCGCTGAACAGGGCCCCGCCAAGACAAGCACCGCTGAACAGGGCCCCGCCGTTAGAAGCACCGCTGAACAGGGCCCCGCCGTGAGAAGCACCGCTAAACAGGGCCACGCCTAGAGAAGCACCACTGAACAGGGCCCCGCCAAGACAAGCACCGCTAAACAGGGCCCCGCCGTGAGAAGCACCGCTGAACAGGGCCCCGCCGTGAGAAGCACCGCTGAACAGGGCCCCGCCGTGAGAAGCACCGCTCTGCTGGGCCCTTCCTGTCAAGCACCGCTCCGCTGGGCCCTTCATCTCAAGCACTGCTCCGCTGAGCCCTTCATCTCAAGCACCGCTCCGCTGGGCCCTTCATCTCAAGCACCGCTCCGCTGGGCCCTTCCTGTCAAGCACCGCTCCGCTGGGCACTTCATCTCAAGCACTGCTCCGCTGGGCCCTTCATCTCAAGCACCGCTCCGCTGGGCCCTTCATCTCAAGCACCGCTCCGCTGGGCACCGCCGTCTCCGCACCGCTCCGCTGGGCCCTTCCTGTCAAGCACCGCTCCGCTGGGCCCGCCGTCTGTGCACCGCTGGACCATTGGCAGGGCCGGATCTGTGTCGGGCAGGGCTTCACGAAGCACTCTGGGCACCATGCCTCCTCCATGACCAGTGGAGTCTGTAATCCACCTGATGGACTCTGGCTTTGCACTCCCCAAGATGGTACAGTGGGCAACCCACCCACTGTATCGACTTGAGAGACTGTGGCTTTGCACTCCCCAGGATGGAACAGTGGGCAATCCACCCACTGTAGAGACTTGAGAGACTGTGGCTTTGCACTCCCCAGGATGGTACAGTGGGCATGGAGGCCCCTCGTGGATCTGGCGTCGTGGACTCATGTGGCTGAGGTGCCCCCCCTTCCCTTCCCCCTGAGGTGCCTGTGGTTTTATCATCTGATGCCCCAGCAGTGTTCTCTCCAATGGAAACAGGTCTTGTGTGTGGGCTTTGCCCCTGTGTTTATGCACATCGGCCCACGAACAATGGAATGTAGGCAATATGTGCCGGACTTTTGGACTATGGATGTATTGTTAATGTTGTAATATATTTATTTGATAAATTTCATTTTTCACTTCAGTTCAAATATGCTTTAATATACTTCAATTTTAATGAACAGTTTATTTTTTCTTGGCATTATTCTGGGGGGTTTGGGGGGTGTCACTCTGACTTGTTGCTCTGCATTGGTGTGTAGGGATTTGGGGGGGGGATCGTGTATGTGTGTGCCCGTAACCTTTTCACCTCCCCCCTCCCCTGTGTCGTAGGTGCAGTACTCACCGGTGTCTTCTGTGCCGGCGTTCATGCTCCTGGTAGAGGAGCAGGAAGACAATGGCTGGTAGGATGTTTAATTCGGGTTCCATGCTGTCCAGATTCCTCGTGGAGTGTGTATAGGTGAGCGTTTTCCCGTTCGTAGTCTGTTTCCGCCGTGTTTTTATCGGCGGGGCTCCCGCCCCGGAAAAGGTGGCGGATTGGTGGGTTGTGATAGGGTGGGCGGTACATTGTCTGCCGCCTGTCTGTTGGCGGTGACCGCCGCGCTGTTTGTTTGTCCCGCCGTGGCGGTCGGAGTGTTAAAGTGGCGGGCTGTGTTGGCGGTTCCCGCCAGGGTCAGAATTCCCTTTTTTTAACCGCCTGCCTGTTGGCAGGTTGGCCGCCGCTTTAGCACCGACCGTCAGGGTTGGAATGACCCCCAATGTGTGGAAAAATGAAAAACAACTGTTTAATGAGTAAGGCATCATCCACTATGGAGTACAAGTATTCTATCCTTGTTGTACTAAATGACTAGAAACGTGCTAGCTAGCGCAGCAGGTACAAATTTGCTACTCTCTGCAGCCGGGGCAGCTGCAATTGAGAAAAAATTATGTGTGATTCAAATATATGTTGCACACGTTATGTATAACATTCGGATAACAAATATCCTGTGTAAGGAAATGCCTCCTTGGCATGGTTACCCCCTGACTTTTTGCCTTTTGTTGATATACCAGTTATGATTGAAAGTGTGCTGGGACCCTCCTAACCAGGCCCCAGCACCAGTGTTCTTCCCCTAAACTGTACCTTTCTTCCCACAATTGGCACAGCCCTGGCTCCCAGATAAGTCCCTTGTAAATGGTACCCCTAGTACCAAGGGCCCTGATGACAGGGAAGGTCTCCAAGGGCTGCAGCACGTCTTATGCCGCCACCCTGGGAACCCCTCACTCAGCACATGCACACTACCTCACAGCTTGTGTGTGCTGGTGGGGAGAAAATGACTAAGTCAACATGGCACCCCCCTCAGAGTGCCATGCCCACCTCACACTGCCTGTGGCATAGGTGAGTCACCCCTCTAGCAGGCCTTACAGCCCTAAGGCAGGGTGCACTATACCACAGGTTAGGGCATATGTGCATGAGCACTATGCCTCCACAGTGTCTAAGCAAAACCTTACACATTGTAAATGCAGGGTAGCCATCAAGAGTATATGGTCTAGGAGTTTGTAAAACACAAACTCCACAGTTCCATTTTGGCTACAATGAAATCTGGGAAGTTTGATAACAAACTTCTCAGCACAATAAATGCACACTGATGCCAGTGTGGAATTTATTGTAAAATACACCCAGAGGGCATCTTAGAGATGCCCCCTAAATACCAATCCAACTCCTAGTGCTAGGCTGACCAGTTTCTGCCAGCCTGCCACAACCAGATGAGTTTCTGGCCACATGGGGAGAGTGCCGTTGTCACTCTGTGGCCAGGAACAAAGCCTGTACTGGGTGGAGGTGCTTCTCATATCCCCCTCAGGGAGGAGGCACAAAGCGGGTGTAGCCACCCTCCAGGACAGTAGCCATTGGCTACTGCCCTCCTGACCTAAACACACCCCTAACTCTAGTATTTAGGGGTGACCCAGAACCTAGGAAATCAGATTCCTGCAACCTACAATTTTGCCACTATCTTACCTCTAAGGGGAACCCTTGGACTCTCTGCACACTATCTCTTATTTTGAGATAGTATATACAAAGCCAACTTCCTACATTGGTGGATCAGCGGTGGGGTCTAAGACTTTGCATTTGTTGGACTACTCAGCCAATACCTGATTACACAACTAAATTCCAAAAATTGTCATTAGAAGCTGATTTTTGAAATGTGAGCTATTTTTCTATTTTTTTTAAAGTCCTGCTAGGGCCTTGTGAAAGTCCCTGTTAGCATTTCTTTTAGAGTTTAAAAGTTTATAAAAGTTTGGATTTAAGTACTAGAAGTAGTTTTTAGATTCTTAAAAAGTTATCCCAACTTTTAAAGTAATAATGTCTAGCACAGATGAGATGGTGGTGGAACTCAACCTCACCCCTTTCTGCATCTAGGGATGTCAGAATTAAGGATTCTCTGTAAGCTAAAAAATATAAAGTCTGGGCCCATCCTACCAAAGTAAGGCTCTGGGAGCTTTTGGTAAAGTTTGCAAGGGTCCACCCCTCTGAGGATAATCCTACAGATAGGAAGTTAGTGAACAAGAGGATGATTTCCCCCCTACTGTCCTAACCAGGGAGAACAGGGCTTCTCAAACCCTGACTCTACAAGTAATAGTCAGAGAGACTGGTTCTTCCACAGGGGAGACCAGTAACTCTCGAAGCATTGAGGGCAGCCTTAATGAAGATGACCTCCTGTTAGCCAGGATGGCCAAAAGATTGGCTTCGGAGAGACAGTTCCTCGCCATAGAAAGGAAAAGACAAGAGATGGGTTTAGCTCCCATATATGGTGGCAGCAACATAAATAGGGTCAGAGAGAATACTGACATCCTAAAAATCCCCAAAGGGATTGTAACAAAATATGAAGATGGTGATGATATCACCAAATGGTTCACAGCTTTTGAGAGGGCTTGTGCAACCAAAAAAGTAAACAGATCTCACTAGGTGCTCTCCTTTGGGAAATGTTCACTGGAAAGTGTAGGGATAGACTCCTCACACTCTCTGGTAAAGATGTAGAATCCTATGACCTCATGAAGTCTAAGCTGATTGAGGGCTTTGGATTCTCAACTGAGGAGTACAGGATTCGGTTCATGGGGGCTCAAAAATCCTCGAGCCAGACCTGAGTTGATTTTGTTGACTTCTTAGTCAAAACACTAGATGGTTGGATAACTGGCAGTGGTGTAAATGATTATGATGGGCTGTATAACTTGTTTATGAAAGAACATCTGTTAAGTAATTGTTTCAATGACAAACTGCATCAACATCTGGAAGACCTAGGTCAAATTTCTCCCCAAGAATTGTGAAAGAAGGCAGACCATTGGGTCAAGACTAGAGTAACCAAGACTTCCACAGGGGGGTGACCAAAAGAAAGGGGTCACAAGGCCTCCTCAGGGGAAGAGTGTTGAGCTCTTGGGCCCAGGGGGACTCTCAAGGGAACAGCTGTGTAAGGGGCAAGCAATGTGTCCCTCTCTTGAAGGCCTAAGACAGCAAGCAGCTGAGCAAGAAAAAGGTAATGTCAGTGGAACTCACAGGGTCTATTGGGAAGATGGACTTCTTTACACTGAGGCAAGGGATCCCAAACATGGTACCACTAGGAGAGTGGTAGTGCCTCAGGAGTTTAGGGAGTTTATTCTGACCTCAGCCCATGACATTCAGGGCATTTGGGACAAACCAAGACATGGGAGGGATTAGTCAACCATTTCTACTAGTCCAATATGTCCCAGAAGGTAAAGGAGTTTTTCACCTCCTGTGTCACCTGTCAATCCAGTGGTAAGACAGGTGGCCATCCAAAGACCCCCCCCTCATTCCACTACCAGTGGTAGGGGTCCACTTTGAAAGAGTGGGAGTGGACATAGTGGCTCCACTGGAACCTCCCACATTATCAGGGAATCAGTATATCCTGGTAGTAGTGGATCATGTTACTAGGTACCCTGAATCAATTCCCCTTAGGTCCACTACTTCCCCTGAAGTAGCCAAAGCACTCATGGCTTAAAGTATGCCCCTGCCACCTTCCAAAGGTTGGTGAATCGAGTCCTTGCTGGCTTAGAGTCCTTTAGTGCAGCTTATCTTGATAATATTGCTGTCTTTAGCTCCAACTGGCAGGATCACCTCGTCCACCTAAAAAAGGTTTTGCAGGGCCTGCAATCAGCAGGCCTCTCTATCAGGGCATCTAAATGTCAGAAAGGGCAGGGTACTGTGGTTTACTTGGGACACCTTGTAAGTGGGGGCCATGTTCAGCCACTCCAACCCAAGATCCAGACTATTCTGGAATGGGTAGCTCTAAAACCCCAGACTCAAGTCAGGGCATTCCTCGGCTTGACTGAGTACTATAGGAGGTTTGTGAAGGGATATGGATCAATAATGACACCCCTCACAGAACTGACCTCCAAGAAAATGCCCAAGAAAGTTAACTGGACCATGGACTGTCAAAAGGCCTTTGATACCCTGAAGCAAGCTCTGTGCACAGCACCCGTTTTGAAAGCTCCAGATTATTCTAAGCAGTTCATTGTGCAGACAGATGCCTCTGAGCATGGGATAGGAACAGTCCTGTCCCAAACAAATTATGATGGCCTTGACCAGGCTGTTGCTTTTATTAGCAGGAGGTTACTCCCCATGGAGCAGCACTGGAGTGCCATGGAGAGGGAGGCCTTTGCTGTGGTTAAGTCCCTGAAGAAGTTGAGACCATACCTTTTTGGTACTCACTTCATAGTTCAAACTGACCACAGACCTCTCATGTGGCTGATGCAAATGAAAGGAGAAAACCCTAAACTGTTGAGGCGGTCCATATCCCTACAGGGAATGGACTTTGTAGTGGAACACAGACCTGGGACTGCTCATGCCAATGCAGATGGCCTTTCCAGGTTCTTCCACTTAGAAAATGAAGACTCTCTTGGGAAAGGTTAGTCTGATCCTCTTTCGTTTGGGAGGGGGGTTAAGTAAGGAAATACCTCCTTGGCATGGTTACCCCCTGACTTTTTGCCTTTTGTTGATGCCAGTTATGATTGAAAGTGTGCTGGGACCCTGCTAACCAGGCCCCAGCACCAGTGTTCTTTCCCTAAACTGTACCTTTGTTCCCACAATTGGCACAGCCCTGGCACCCAGATAAGTCCCTTGTAAATGGTACCCCTGGTACCGAGGGCCCTGATGCCAGGAAAGGTCTCTAAGGGCTGCAGCATGTCTTATGTCACCCTGGGGACCCTTCACTCAGCACATGCACACGCCTCACAACTTGTGTGTGCTGGTGGGGAGAAAATGACTATGTCGACATGGCACTCCCCTCAGAGTGTCATGCCCACCTCACACTGCCTGTGGCATAGGTAAGTCACCCATCTAGCAGGCCTTACAGCCCTAAGGCAGGGTGCACTATACCACAGGTGAGGGCATATGTGCATGAGCACTATGCCCCTACAGTGTGTAAGCAAAACCTTAGACATTGTAAGTGCAGGGTAGCCATAAAGAGTATATGGTCTGGGAGTTTGTCAAACACGAACTCCACAGTTCCATAATGGCTACACTAAAATCTGGGAAGATTGATATCAATCTTCTCAGCACAATAAATGCACACTGATGCCAGTGTGGAATTTATTGTAAAATGCACCCAGAGGGCATCTTAGAGATGCCCCCTGAATACCAGTCCAACTCCTCGTGCTAGGCTGACTAGTTTCTGCCAGCCTGCCACACAACCAGACGAGTTTCTGGCCACATGGGGAGACTGCCTTTGTCACTCGTTGGCCAGGAACAAAGGCTGTACTGGGTGGAGCTGCTTCTCACATCCCCCTGCAGGAACTGTAACACCTGGTGGTGAGCCTCAAAGGCTCATACCTTTTGTTACAGCACCCCAGGGCATTCCAGCTAGTGGAGATGCCCGCCCCTCCAGGACAGTGCCCCCACTTTTGGCTGCAAGGCTGGAAGAGATAATTAGAAAAACAAGGAGGAGTCACCCACCAGTCAAGACAGCCCCTAAGGTGCACTGAGCTGAGCTGACCCCTGCCTTTAGAAATCCTTCATCTTAGTTTTGGAGGATTCCCCCAATTGGATTAGGGATGTGCCCCCATCCCCTCGGGGAGGAGGCACAAAGAGTGTGTAGCCACCCTCCAGGACAGTAGCCATTGGCTACTGCCCTCCTGACCTAAACACACCCCTAACTCTAGTATTTAGGGGTGACCCAGAACCCAGGAAATCAGATTCCTGCAACCTACAACAAGAAGAAGGACTGCTGACCTGAAAGCCCTGCAGAGACAACAGAGACGACAACTGACTTGCCCCAGCCCTATCGGCCTGTCTCCAGACTCAAAGAACCTGCACAGCGACGCATCTGATAGGAACCAGCGACCTCTGAAGCGTCAGAGGACTGCCCTAAACCAAAGAACCAAGAAACTCCAGAGGACAGCGGCACTTGTTAAAAAACAGCAACAACTTTGCAACTTTCAAACACCTCACTCTTCCCTCCGGAAGCGTGAGACTTCACACTCTGCACCCGACGTCCCCGGCTCGAGCTCCAGAGAACCAACACTGCAGGGAGGACTCCCAGGTGACAGCGTCCTCATGAGTAACCTGAGACAACCCCCTAGATCCCCACAGTGACTCATGCAGAGAGGATCCAGAGGCTCCCCCTGACAGCGACTGCCTGGAACAAAGAACCCGAAACCTGGACCAAGCACTGGAACCACAGCCCCCAGGACCAGAAGGAACCGAACTCCAGTGCAAGAGTGACCATCAGGAGACCCGCTGCCTAGCCCAGTCGGTGGCTGGCCTGAGAAGCCCGCCTGTGCCCTGCCTGCACCACTAGAGTAATCCCCGGGTCCCTCCATTTATTCCTATTCAAAACCCGACACCTGCTAAGCACACTGCACCCGGCTGCCCGTGTGCCGCTGAGGGTGTGTTTTTGGGCCTACTTGTGTCCCCACCAGTGCTCTACAAAACCCCCCTGGTCTGCCCTCTGAAGACGCAGGCACTTACCTGTTGGCAGACTGGAACCGGAGCACCCCTGTTCTTTATAGGCGCCTATGTGTTTTGGGCCCTCCTTTGACCTCTGCACCTGACCGGCCCTGTGTTGCTGGTGCGGTGACTTTGGGGTTGCCTTGATCCCCCAACGGTGGGCTGCCTATGCCCAGGAAACTGAACTTGTAAGTGCTTTACTTACGTCAGAAACTTAACCTTACTTACCTCCCCCAGGAACTGTTGATTTTTGCAGTGTCCACTTTTAAAATAGCTTATTGCCATTTTAACTCATACTGTGTATGTTACTGCTCTAATTCAAAGTTCCTTACTTACCTGTGTGGAGTACCTTGCATTTTATGTATTTACTTCAAATCTTGAATCTTGTGGTTCTAAAATAAATTAAGAAAATCATTTATTGCCTGTGTGTCTACAACAAATGTCTAACACTACCCTCTGATAAGCCTACTGCTCGACCACACTACCACAACATAGAGCATTAGAATTATCTAATTTTGCCACTATCTTACCTCTAAGGGGAACCCTTAGACTCTGTGCACACTATCTCTTACTTTGAGATAGTACATACAGAGCCAACTTCCTACATCCTGTCTGCCATAAGTAGATGGATGGGAAAAAGATGCCCTGCATTACAGGGAAAGGAATGGGATATATAGGTTTTGTTGGGCACGTTGGTCACAAAGTATCCCATCCACAAAACACAAAATCATAGACACTTAATGCCACTTTACATCCTGGCCTCACCCTCAAACATAAATACATCAAATACATGTGCTTGGCAGTAAGGGAAGGAAACTTGACTTAGGGACTGACTTAAAGTACAGTTTGGTGGAGGGGTTACTCCATCACAAACGATTCGTAATACAGCAGACTGGATATCCGTTGCGTTTGTGGATGAGATACTCTGTGACCAATGGGCCCAATAAAATAAGGCCGTTAGTCTGCTGCATCAGGTTAAGGTACAGGGAAAAGGCCAGGTAGGTACAGTAGATGTTTTGCTATAGAATAGTGGAGTGGGAAGGGTTCACTGATGATTTAGCTTAGGCTTAGTCTGTAACTGTGGTTTAAACTGAAAGGTGATGAATGTCCAGTTTGAACAGGCGTAAATCCATTATGAAAGCCATATGAACCACTTGTCTCGTAACATATGGCACATGGCAGAAATGTTTTTTTTCAATGTTTTTGGTAGGCTGGGACAGGACTTAGGAATGAATATAGGAGTGCGGTACTAGGAGGTGACTGAGTGGGCATTGGGAGGGAAGAGAAAGATACCTTGTTTTCATTTTTGTTTGCAATCCATGACAAGCTTTGTAAATGCCACATTAACAGAAGCAGATGCACATAGCACAGCTAACACAGCAGTGCCAGAGTGAACCATGCTTCAGTTGGGTGGGATCATGGTTTGTGAAGTGCCGTGGGTAGGGAGGTCATAGATGATGATGGGTGGAATCTGACTCACTTCACAAATACAGTGGATATACTAGTAATTGTTAATAACCAAGCAATGTGACTTACCATCATCTGTTCCTCCCGCCGCAGAAACTCACCCTTCAGCTGCTCAGTTGTCTGGCACACTGATGCTGGATCCGGCACTGGTGGTCTGTGCACCTTCCCCTTTTTATTTTAAAAACAACCGCAACACATGACTATAGTTAGTTCTCAGTATCTCCTCTACCATCTAAAATATCACTTTGGGTATTTTGCTGGTTGACAATGTTAGAAAAGGCAGTCTTCAGGCCAACCCTAATGGAGGGGCAGAGATATGATGATGATACTACATCATTTGAAACGCAAAGAAGGGGTAGAATATATTGGTCAAAGAAGGACCTATGGTTTTGGTTGGCAAATGCAATGGGACTGTCCTCACAGCTATCTCCTGCCAAACTGCTGGTTTACTTAATAATAATACACACATCACAGCATTGGGAGTGTGTCACCCCATGACCACTCTCGCATCATTTCAGCATGAGCAAGAATTAGAAAGTCTTCTCAACAGACAAGCGAAGAAGAGCTTTCTTGGGTCTGCAAACTCTGCAATCTTCACAGAGACCACCTCATTTGTGTCTTAGTCTTACTGTACCAGTCCACAGGTTACAAAAGTTAGGGGAGAGGGATAGCATAACCAAGCAGAAGAAAGTTTAAGTTACAGATTAGAACAGACACAGGAGGAAATCCGCTACAGAAACAAGAAATATAGAAAATAGGGATAATGCAGGGAGGGAACACGAATAAACATTAAATAGAACAAAGAATATTTGGAAAAAAAGTCACAGTATTAGTGATAGCAGGACATATTTATCTAATGGGGAGAGGTAAAATGTAGAGAAATAATAATATTAATGATAACTTACTTGCTAAAAAAACAAATTACCTCTATCTCCAACATACTAGAACCAAATGGCAAATGGCTTCCAGCGCTTCTCCTGGTGTCTTTTGCTGATGTTGCGCAGTGTGCATGCTGATGTCATCAGATCACCGAGGGAGGTGGTCAGGGGGGGAAACAGAAGCACTTCTGTTGTCACCCCCAATAGAGCCATGTTGCGGGAGGCCTGAAGGGGGAACGCCAGCACTCACAACACGGGTGGTTGCGAGGACAGCTTAGAGCCATCCTCAGCACCCACTCACCGTGGCTGAGGATGGCTTGGAGCCATCTTCAGCACGGAAGGGGTTAAACACAAAGTAAATGCAGCTGTGTTTCAAGTCCGTGTTTTCTTTCCTGCAGTTGCATTTCTGTTTTGCCAAATAAGAGTTTTTTCACTAAACATCTAATTTGTATGAACTAACATCATTAACCTCACCCACTATCTTATAGCATCCTCATTTCTCGTAAAATGATAATGTCCAAAGGTAAACCAAGCTTTCAAATACTAGTACCAATAAATAAGCCTGGCAAGAAAATTGTGGTGAAGTTGGCAAAGCATATAAAATGTTAGGGTATTAGAAAACAGCTCCTTATAAATCCCTTAAGAAAAGCAAATTAAAAATCTGTCTCTATGTAACACTTATAAAAAAATGTGCAAGGTACATTATTAAGCATTTTGCAAAGTTAAACATTGGCTATAAAACAATTTTTTATTGCAAGCAGAGCCACCTGTGCTCCCATTCAAAGCAGCAAAAAAGATAAAACATTTCCTCTGCTTAGAATAATAATGTTTAGTAAGAACACCCTGTAAATAAAACAATATGAAAACATGGGTCAGTTGATAAAAACACAATGTAGCAATCAGGTATGTAGCAAAATTAATTCCTTGATGTTTTGAAAAGGAAACACAGGCCCTCATTACGACTTTGGCGGTCTTTGTCAAAGACCGCTGAAGCCGTTGCAGTCAACAGACTGCCAGTGCTGGCGGTCTGCTGACCACCATATTAGGAGATCTGAAAGGATTTCCACCTATTTACATGTGGAAATACAACTCTGTCTGCCTGGCTTTTCCCCCAACAGCACCGCCACAGGAACAAGACACCGCCTGCCGTATTATGATACGTAATACGACATGGCGGAATCCTGTTGGCGGTGCTAGGACCCATCACCTCCCAGAAGACAACCTCCCCGGAAAAGATACATTGATCATCAGAAAGGGAAGGGGGTGAGAGGTGTTGGGTGCATGTGTGTGCGTGCATGTGAGCCTGAATGGGTGTGTGGGTATATGTATGTATGTATGTGTGCATCAAGGCTGTGAGTGCCTGCATGTGTGTGGATGGAGGGGGGTGTCTCAGGGTGCGAGTGCGTGTATATTTGTATGCAGAGGGGTGGGGATATCTGTCTGAGTGTGTGTATATTGTGCAACTTGGGGTGTCTGAGTGCGTGTTTGTGTGCAAGCGAGTGGGGGGTGTCTGGATGTATATGTGCCATTCGGGTGTGTGTCTGCATGTATGCACAGGGTGTCGGGTGTAAGTGAGTAGGTGTGTGTATTGGGATGCATGTGAGTAGGGGTGTCTGTGGGCAAGTCTGTGAGTGAGTGGGGGTGTCTCTGTGCAAGTGTGCGGATGAGGGGGGGTGTGCAAGTGTGCGAATGAGGGGTGTGTGTGCAAGTGTGCGCATGCGGAGTGAGTGAATGTATGCGTGCTTGGAGGGGGTGGGGGTGTGCATGACTGTGGAGGGGGTTAGGGGTGTGATTGATTGCAGCGGGGTGTTGCTTATGTGTGAGTGCGAGTGGGTGTGTGTGTATGTCAGTGTGAGAGTGGGTGTGGGTGTTTGTATGGATATGTGCGGTTGGGTGGTACATGGAGGTGTGTGGATGGGTAGGGGGTTGCACAGAGGTTTGTGGACGTGCAGGGGGGTGTGTGCCGGTGACAGGAATGGGGCTTCCTGTTGCCGGGTACATTTCCGCCAAGGTTTTTGTGGCAGGCGACTGCCATGAAAATCCTGGTGGTTTGCTGCCTCATAATGCGGGTGGTAGCCTGAGGCCTGCCGCTGGCCTGGAGAAGCTTACCGCCAGCTGTGTTGGTGCAACCGCAGTGGCGGGCCAGGCGGCATTGTGGCGGTTTGGATTCAGCCAAACCCCCCAACTTGTAATGCAGGCTCTTTACCGGTAAGACTGCCTCCGCAAGGCTGGTGGTCTAATGACCGCCAGCCTCGTAATGAGGGCCTAAGTTTGTTTTGTTAGAGAGTGGAACAGATGGTCTTTTGAACTGGTCATTAGAGTTTTTTTGTGAGGTCGCAGGGGGGTTGGGAAGACTGTTGATGTCTACATGACTGTGTATTAAAAATGTAAATGCTTGCTATATATGTAGCAAGAAGGTAGTGGGCACTTAAAAGAGGAATTGGATATATTTTGAAATTATTTTTTGAAGAAGTAAATATTAGAAACCCTTTAATAAAGAACATGCTGTTGCAGAGTACTACTTGAATTTGTAAAGGAAGTTATGCTTTGAATTGATTGAAAGTTGTAAAACTGATTGTTTTTTTAAACATGATAGCGGTAGCGTAATACGAAATCGAGGACTGTTCTGAGAAGCCGATATGCTGCCGTCCAGCAAAGAAATGCCTTTCTTTCTTTTTATAACAATGGTGCTAAATTGTCTACTTTGCTTAAAACAGCAAGGAGAAGTTTACCTGTAAAATAATGTAGAAAATTAAAGTTGAGTAATAGCACGCTAAAATTAACTGCATTAGACTATAATTTAATAATGTAAAAATAATCCAATTGAATCGGAGACACTAAGAGAGAACCTGGGTTTTTAAAACTGACCTACAAGGGCTCCAGGGACTAGGGAAATGTGTGCTAGAATAAAGGCCAGCAGCACCCTGCTCACTGTAGGCCACTGGAAATAAGCTTAACAGCCCTCTCTGATTCTGTCTTCCCAGGAGCCCAATCAGCGATGGGGTTTAGGCATAAAAGCAGGGATGACCTTAGTTTTACTGTCCTGCCTTATAATACTCCTTTCTTTTAGCAGCTTACGTAATTTACCGTACTAATAACTGCCCCCTTCTAAGCACTAATCAATGTTTAAATGGCTCATCGTTTGTCTCTGGCTATCACATATGTCTTCGCATCCAAAGTTACATCTGGTAGGTAGGTGGTATGGTAGCAGAATAGACCAGCTAGAACTCAGCATTTCAGACCTAGATGATGAACAACATGCTGCGGCTGGAAAACCGCTGCAGATGTAAAAATCATTCAAGGGTATTTGTAACAAGACTTGGAAACGCGATCAAGAAGAAACAATCCGCGCAACCTAAGTGTCCTAGAAGCCACCTCCATGGGCCACATGGAAGACTAGTTTGAGGACATGCTGCGGGCACTCTTTGGGGAAGCTATGTCCACCCTCCTGATGGGTGAATGAACATAGAGGTCCCTCGGACCCCACCCCCCCGCCAGCCTAATTATAGCCAGGTAATTAAATTAAAGAGATCGCAACACAATCATTAGATTGGCTCGGGGCTTGTGTTTCAAAACAACAATATAACTGTCTATCCGGATTACACTCATGTGGTCCAGGCTGAAACTTCCTGCCCGTCAAGCACTCTCTATTAAAAATTTACACCTCTTCTTCCTTGATCTATTTTGCCAAGTTGAAGATTCAACAACGGAGAAAGATCCATTATTTAACTGACCCTAAGATGGCCACCAAATTTGTTAAAACGCACCCAAGGTCCAAGGAGGCTGATATTTGGGAAGCTCATGGGGTGCTGAGTGGGCAGGTTAGTGATAATGAACGACGCACCTCAGTCACTGGATGAACTCCTCACTATCCCCCCACCAAACTACGTTGGTTTTTCAATTGTCCTACCCCTGGTTCGAGTGCTGACCCTAAATACTGCTTTCCTTCGACCACTCGCCCTTTCATACCAGGTTGGGAGAAGTTGGGCTTCTGGTTCACCCCTGAGGAATGATTCTCATGTTCTTGCTATTACCTCTATCCACTAAGATGTTGGTTAGGATGTTGCTTCGATGGCTTGCTGTAGTCTGGACAGTTTGGGGGACGGGGTTGGGTAATATGGAATTTGGGTTGTCGTTCATTCTTTTGCCAGCTTTCCCATTGTTCTTTTTTCTGTTCCCTTTCTCCCTTACACTCAGGCCTACTCAGGCATCTCCGCACCACTGACCCCCCACCCATGTGTTTTTATGCTATTGCTGTCACGCCGCGGCCGCCGCGGCTCCTACGGCGGCCGCGGGCTCGGGTCACCGCAGCGCGGCATTCCCTTCATGCCGCGGTCTGTGTGCAGGCCTCGGGAGAAGCCGCGAGTTCGTTCAGGGGTCGCGGCACTCGCCGCGCCCCCTTCTTTTGTCTCTATTGGAAAGACAAACGCGGCGGGAGAAAGACCGCGAGTTAGGTCTTGATCCTGTCGCGCACAGCGCATTAGTGCGCTTTACATTTCTTACAGCATGTACTTTGGGCACTTACCAATGTCTTCAGGCAAAAGCCGAACCCTTGCACATGGTGGTGTTTTTATGCCTGCCTTTTCCTTTCCCAGCATGCTGTCCACTTCCTCTCTTCCCAGCATGCATTGTTTTTCTTTGTTTGGACGCATGTACCTGATTCACTATTATACTCTTTTCCCCAATCCAAGATGGTGGTGTTTCTACTTCCTGTTTCCTACTTCCTGCCTAGAGGTATATAAGGGGAATCCAGCTGCTTGTTCATTGCGTTGCAACACTCCTTGGTAGTAGTCACGCTCTGACTGGTTTCTTCCTGCGAATCCAGTATTTTCCTGACCTGTCTTCGTTCTTCTACTCTAACGCCTTGGTGTCCTCCTTTTGTTTCAGGGAGTTCCCGTTGGAGGTTTTTTACCCTACTGGGGTTTTTCCTCTGGGACTCCTTCTGGAGGGCACGGACTGTAGTGGCTTGCTATTGTCAAACAGCACCGTGGCTACTGGAAGGGGTCGCCCCTACCTCGGCCAGAGCAGAACCTGCCGGAACCGGGGTCGTTCCCCAACTCTTCTCAACTTCGACGGTAAGCCCATTGAAAACCGTGACAATTGCTACATCAATGCACCCCATGATGTGTAAACTTACTTGTCTAACATGGAACATTAGAGGTCTCAGTAATGTGCACAAGACCCGACAGGTAGTCACACACATGCAACAACACAATGCAGATATCTGTATGCTCCAGGAAATACACCTCAGCGTGGCCACTAGGTCACGTTTGTGGCCGGGATGGTTTGGTTAATATTACACAGCGCTCTATTCTTACTATGCGTAGCTATTATCACCCATAAAGGATTGCCTTAGCTGAAGTTTGGTGCATGGCTGAGACCCTTGGTCCTGGTGCACTCCTGCGGGGTGGGATGTTAATATAATACTAAATTTGGCCACTGAGAGCTGAAGCACAACTAGACCACCACGCTGGAATGCCGCTGCATTATTGTGCTCACTCATATCTGATAACCACCTAGTTGACCTGTGGCGCACCAGACATAAGTTTAATAAGGAGGGCACTTACATTAACCCTCCACACACAGCACCTGGTCTCACATCAATTTTTGGCTAGCCACACACACGAGATGTAGACACAAAGACCCACGAGTAGACCGCCACCCACTTACAATTTCCAACCACGCCCCGGTCCTTTTGGAACAGCACATTTCTAGGAACACAAAATGTGCTTTTACTTGGTGCATATCAAGTGGCACTCTTAAGGATCAGGTTTTCTGCCAGGACAGGGAGGCCATAATTGATTACTTTGAGCACAACAAATAGTCTGTCTAATCCCTCTCCACCCTCTAGGAAGCTTTTAAAGTTCTTTACTATTTAGAAAGGGATAAGTGAATTGGAGCAACAATATTTTGCTCGCTGCGACCTAGCTCTCCTTGCACAAATAAGAACCAAGCTTAGGAGGCAGTGCAGCGTGATGTGCGTTATCTTGGCGCGAGGCCCAAGTTCAAAGATATGGAAAGGGCGGGTGAGATGCTTGCTATTCTTCTGCATAGGACTTTGGCCAGTGATTATGAGCTTGAGGACCAACAGGAAAATCTGCATGTGGATACAGAGGCAGTTCCTTTTTTTCCCTCACTCTACTTGTCCACACATTCCCCATCCCCTGAAGCCTTTACGGCTTATTTTGATACTATTCAACTACTGTGGGTAGAGGATGGCCATAGGTGCTTCCTTGACACATGATTTACAGTTTGGGACATTGTCCAAATCATGAGGCAGCTGCCGGGAGACAAAGCGCTGGGGATGGACGGCCTCACTACCACCTTCTTTAAGGAGTATACACCACTACTTTCCCTCTACTTATTTGAAATGTATGCAGAATCCTTGGAGGCTAGGACTTTCCCACCCGACCCCCTTCCTTAACCTCCACCCTCCTACCACCACTTTACACATACAGTAATCATAACCACTCTTAAACCAGATAAAGGTCTACATCACTGCGAATCCTGCCACCCACTCTCCATGATAAGCATAAAAATTCTGGCCAAGTTGATTGCCTCTTGGCTGCTCCTGCCTACCATCACCGACCCAGATGAGTCTGGATTTGTTCTGAGAAGATTCACAGCCCACAATTTATGCACTTACTTTGCCGTAGCTCAGACACAAGACCCAAAATGTAAAGTCAATGCTTTATTCCTGGATGCCACCAAGGTGTTTGACTCGCTGGAGTGGCCATACCGCTCATGCTTTTGACCGGTTTTGGTCTCAGCCTTAAGTTCCTCAGACTGACGGGCCTTCTTAATGAGAAGCCGAATGATCACCTATGAATCAACAGAGCTATCTCCACCCAGTTCCCAGTAATGAGAGGCACCCGACAAGGCTGCCCCGCTCACCTATATTTTTTGAGATTGCCATGGAGCCACTCGCTGCATGACTCTGGCAACACCACACACACAGATAATTGGCTTTTACATCTAGGGCAATCCTTGTATCAATTTACGCATATGATGTCACACTCTATGTAACTGATCCACAGGATAATCTGAATACACTGATACAAGAGTTAATACACTTTGGCAGCCTTTCTGCAATTACAATTAATAGGACATAATCCATTATTCCCCCACCCCACAGGTGCAACTACTAAATATGCATCTGCATTTCTGCTCTGCTGGGCTTCAAAGCCAGTGTGCTACCTAAGAATTTGGCTGAGTAGGGACCTGGGCGAACCCTGGCGGGTTAATTATGGACAAGCAATCTCCTTGCTGGAGGACCACTTAGAGCGGTGCACCTTTTGACCTGCTCACTTACAGGTAGAGTAGCGATTGCCAAATGGTGGTGCTCCCAAGCTTTCTTTATCTAGTTGTCAATTTATTGTTACTTCGTAAACGCATGCGTACCTGCCTGATTTCCTGAGTTTGGGATCAGAGTTTAATGGGAATGTCACTCTCCCCGGTGAACCTCAACATGGGCCTTTAATACAACTGTGCGCAGGCACAATATGCACACTTCTAGGTTCACCCCATACAATATCAGCCCCAAAAGCCCCGGATCAGGATCACATACATCCATGCTCTCTCTCAACAGAATTGTATCTGTGACCTCACCA
Organism: Pleurodeles waltl; assembly: GCF_031143425.1. Lineage (NCBI taxonomy): Eukaryota > Metazoa > Chordata > Amphibia > Caudata > Salamandridae > Pleurodeles > Pleurodeles waltl. Next base: position 425,334,960 of record NC_090445.1, on the reverse strand, counting down.
TCCGATGGCACATATTAATACTGTGGCTTCTATGATTTGAACATGGAATGAGCTATGGTGTAGAGCTCATGTTGACCACTTGTTTGTCGTTATCAGTCCCTATGTTGGATAATCCCTCACTGCCCTTCACTGCTGATGCAGGTATCCATGCTAGACTTCAGGCACTACATCTAACATGGAAGCGCCATAACCAAACAGCACTTTATTGCCCCTCAGCAGGCCTTACAGAGCCCAATAGATACCCACCTTTATAAACTTAGCTATTACCAGCTGCCGATGGCTGTCTTCACCTGACATGGTTCTGTTCTGCAAGAACCTGGGATGATGCTGGTACTGGAAGTTCTCTTGGCCACTCCTTCCCCGCACCGCTTAATTAATTGTTTTTGCAGGTATTTTCAAGAAAATTGATAAATAAAATAAAAATAAAAAAACTACAAAGGCATGTTTCACTGAAGCACAAGAAGCCTATGTGTTCCCGTTGCAGTAACCTGAGCATTGCTGTGAGGCCCTGTGCTAAGTGGCAAATTTAATTTGCTTAAGCTGTCCATGTTTTAGATTGTGGTGCTTCAGGCGCAAAGGCTCAAAGAGGGGGTGGAGGGTACAGTAAAGGAAGAGGTGGGGGCTGACTAGGAGAGGTAAATGGGGACTCCACCACAGTAACAAGCATTGGCAAAGCCAATATGTCTCGCCTATGAGAGTTATTGGCCATGGCAATGTTTTTAGCCATACTATGTAGCGCAGATTTCTTGCCATGTGGCTAAATCTTAAATCTTTAAAAAGTGCTATTATGCAACTAGGCCTAATGCAATTTTTTTTAAAGTGCATTAGCGCAGGATGAGTAATAGTCTGTGTTAATTTCTGGGGAAGAAAATGCAAGTTAAAGAGGGTCTGCACCTACTACAAGCTGTTATTGGCAAGTAATGGAGATAGGCAGCTCTCAGAATAACTTGGAAGGCAAAAGCAATGCGCAAAAGGACTACCGCATCGAGAATCCAGTAGTGGCAATGAAGAAACTGAGTCACTGTCCAATCTAGGATGTGCATGCAGTTTTCATAAGCAGTAGCCTAAGTAACAAATAATCAACGAGCACTGGCAAAGCTAATATGCGGGGATTGTAGGAGAGCACAAGCATTTCTTAACACACTCATTTATTTTTAATTTACCAATCCGAGAAGGATCTGTAGATTAAAAAAATTATTTTTTTAACCAGTCTTAACTAGGAATGTCGGAGTGGGCTGATGCAAAAAGGCCGACTGGGAGAAACACACACGGATGAGACACAAACACAGAGAATGGCAGGGCACAGAAAAATACATACGTGCGAAAGAGCAACATGGGCAAGGGTGGGGGGAGGAAGAATGTGTTGGTAACAGCACAAGGTGAAACAGTAGGTGAACCGTAATGTGAAGCACTTGGTGCAGAGAAGCAAATAGCGCTAGAGAGCAGTGATGAGTGAAGCACACAATAAAGACCATGCTTCTGCAAATGTTAGCGAGTAGAAGAATGGAGTGCTTCCACTTAGTAACAGCTGCAGGAACAAAAGAAACAAGTAGTGCCCACAAACAAAGTAGTGAAAGGGCAGAAGTAATTTGACCATGACTTTTGGAAGGGTTCAACAAGTGAAGAAGGAGGGCAATTCTAGCATGACCTGGCCACCTAAAAACAAGCATTTAAAAGTGACATTCAACACAACAAACAAAAACCAATGGGTGGGCTGAAAGCCCAATGACTGTAGACAAAATGTCTCAAAGAGACAGTTCATTCAATGTCTTGGAGACACTTAAAAAGGAAAATGTTTAAAAAGTTCATGTTTGCTTTAAAAAGCAAACACACGCTGCCTTGCGCAGATAAAGCAAAGAAATATGAAAATAAATCATATTGTTTTAAAGCTTACATAAGGCGATACCCACTGTAGTTTAAAGGAAATACAAAAATAACCTTAATATAACGCAAGTTGTTTTGAAGCTTTAAAAATGCAACACACTGTTTTACAGTCAGAAAGCTAACAAATTTCAAAAAAATATATTGGATGTTGTTTCAAAGCTTACAAAAGACTATACACGCTGTCTCTATGAACATTAAAATACAAGCCATTATAAAGATTCAATAAAAAATCTGACACACGCTGTCTCTATAAACAAAAATATGATCAATAACTCGATAATGCAAAATGTTATAAAGATTTAAAAAGGTGACACACAGCCTTGCAGAAGTAGCTTCAAAAGGAGACACACTGACTTTGCCTTAAACACAGAAAGCAATTAACAATAAAAAGGTGACACACGCTGCCTTACAGACAAAAAGCAAAGAAATAGCTTTAGAAAGCTGACACAAACTGCATTGCAGACAGAGTGATAGTAAATAGATAACATAATGAGTTAAAGCTCTGGAGGTTGCCCATAAACAAAACTAACAACAATGCATGACTCACGCTGCCTTGAAGACATAAAGAAAAGCTTTATGAACAACACACAAACAGAGGTAGGTATTTCTAATGTGCAACACACACTGCCTTGAAGATAAAAAGCAAATAATAAAATAATAAAAAGGCAACACACATTCCCTTGCAGCCTTGCATACAGAAAGGAAAGAAATATCTTTAAAAAGCAAACAGACGCTGCACAGCAGATAGAAAGAAAATTAAAAAATCTAACACAAGCTGCATTGCAGACAAAAAGCAAACAAATAACAAGAGGTTTTAAAGCTTTAGAACGACACACCAATAAAGGTAACTACAATGCTTCTAGTAACACTAGCAGAAAGCAAAGAAAAAATAGTTCCCAAAAAAACCATCCTATAAGCAGAAAAGTGTAATACTAAAAGTACTTGGGAAATGCTCTGTGAGAGGGAACAACACATGAAAAAAGAGGGGCATTCATGGAGAACGACCACATACAAGCAAGCATTTGAAAACAACACTTACTTACTTAAGACTTACAAATGGGGCAACTAAATATGGTACTATGAGGTATCAAACAAATAGCTGCAATTAACACATATTGTTGCTCAAGTCAAATTTAATGCAACGTTTATACAAATGGCAACTTTAGAAAGTTGTCACTTTGTTACCCAATGTTTTCCAGTAATCATTTATGGTTGCACACAAGCTGTTGTCCACAAGACAGCCATCTGCTCTACTTGGGGGAAGTGAGAACAACTCTCTGGAAAACATACAAAAGATCCGCAAAGAGGTGAACTTAAACAATTCAAAATTTACTTAAATCTAAGTGACATGTTGCCATGCAGTAGAATTCGCAGTGCAAAAGTTGACTGGCCTCCTTTCTGAACTGTTTACGGTATTTGTATGTTAAACTGGTACAAATTGGGTCAACCTTTTGCCCAGGCAGTTTTAGAATGTTAAACAATGAAAAAAGTGTGAATTAATACTATCACAAAATGGGATATTACATCATGTCATTTGCCTTTTCTTGCTGCATAATGTACTCAACCCTGCCACATGATTTGGGCCTCACATGCAGCATACTCTCAATGGCCCTGGTACCAAATTTAAGTTACTTGTTGAGGGGTTAACTTTCAGTGCAAGAGATGCATTCACCTTTTCAGTCCATCTCCTTGGAGTAAAAAAAAAATCACATGTCCCAACACAACTCCTCCCCTTGGTTTAATGTACATGCAGTGGAAACCATGCCTACATTTAACTATGTGAAACAGGGCAACCAAGTTTAAGTCAGCTTATGTGAGACATTTCATTGTTTACAGCAGTTAATGTGTGACATTTTCAGGCATCACGTGTGAAATTCCAAGTGACACCTTAGGGAAAAAGTTGTCTTAGACCCAAGCAGATAATTTTTATGCACACATAGCATGAATGTGTGGGTGCCTTACCCTAATTGTGTCAGGAATTGTAGCAATAGAAATTGACTTCATTTGGACCTGTCACAATATCATGACTCCTCTTTCAGCAATAATTCCTTTACAGCCACCTGCCACTATCATCACCTGCCCAATAAAATCATGTGCTTCTTCCCCTTCCTTGAAGCCCCTTAGACACTGCCTTGGTATCATTGACTGCCTTGATATACACAAGGAAAGTATTTTATTTGGAAAACTAAAACAACCAATGCTGCTGTAAACTGCTGCTATGGGAGCTACCTGTATGAAAACACAAACATACTTTGTGTAAGTGAAGCAGCATACTTTTGGTTGCACCCCTACATGTTACATACAGAAGCAACTGAAAATACAACCAACATCATATATTCTATGTGCCTTAACCATATTAATGTAAAGTGAAGTATAAAAACATACCATTGAATGTGCATTCACTGTAGAAACTAATGTTTTCGTTGGTACATGTGTATTCTAATGTTTACCTTTAATGTGAAGGATTGTAGATCTTGTTTTCCTTAACGTATTTTTGAAACGTTGCATTTATTGAAAAGCATATTGCATCTGTAATTCTAAAATTATCATTTATGTTTTGCATTTATTCAGATTTTATGTTTGCAATTATAACTGAGTTTTAAAAATGCATTAACAATGTTGTATTAAATTAGCATGAGTAGGTCTTAATTTTTACATGTTAGATGTATTTTTCAGACTCTGCATGTTTTTCTGTAGCTGGTCCACATACTGCATTTCTTAGCTAGTAGAGTATTGTGTATATTAGCGATAGAAAGGCTTGCGAAGGAAGACCTTGTCACTGGCTGGATGATTTATTGAACACAGTGGCCTGCTATTCATCCCCCATCTGAAGAAAAGAAACCCAAGCTTAACATGATTGTTACTGTTCCATGGGATGGGAGATTCAATCCAAGTTGCGACTACGCCTTATGAGAAAGAGAATTATTTGGTTTTCTGATACTCAAATTTATTGGAATGAATACTAATTTGTGATAAATCCCATAAACTTCAATATTGATTCCTGATCCTTTTTGAGTGGCCAACTGGCCTTCACAAAATTGTAAATTGCAGATTTCATACCAAACCTTTGTTTCCCCATACACTCCAAGCTTCAGAAGAAGACTGATCACCGCTTCAATGTGCGCTCTAGCAGATGTAATGAAGGAAAAGGTTTCCATGCTCTATATGTCTACAAGAAATTATGAATTAGACATTACACCATCACCTCACATTTTTCCATATCAGTTATCAGTAGTTAATGCATTGTATTCTGGTACTTGCTGTCCTGTCTATAATGGGAAAATCAAAGTAACAAGATCCCGGTTTAAAAAACAAGGTACATATGACAAGAAAGAGGTTGAGATTTCTGCTTTACAATCCTGTAACTTAATGTTGTTATTTAAATTTGAATTCACAGATTTTTTTATGTAATGCAAAGGATTTACTCTGGTTTTAAAAATGACATGAAGCACTTGTAAATATGTCAGTAAAGCTGGTCACTTTTGTTATTCAATGCTGTGCTTTTTTGGAAATATATTTTCATTTATTTTAAACTATTTGTATTGTATTTTGCTTTTAATTTTGGCGTAGCACATTATTCAAAGTTATTCAAAGCATGCTCAAGGGAAATAAGAACTCTGGGTTTCCATCAGATGCTTTAATGGCAACATTGTGAAATCACCTGCAAGGACTAGAATTTACTGCCCTGGCTTTATGGTTTTCTCCCTTACAGTACGTACTTTAAACAGCTAATGTATGAAGAAAACACTTTAAAAGACACCCCAAAAAACTGCTGACTGATCACTAGAGTAAACAAAGATATAGAGGCAATGTTAAAACGAATACAGATTATTTCATATAAAGTTTTAGTTAACATTCGTGTTCAGGCCTTTGCAGAATCTTAAAATATGAAGAACGTGCTGGCATTTTTCTTTGGGAAAAGCGTTAACTTTACCTCTACTCACCTACATTTTGTGTTGCCTCTTCCCTCTAAAATGTGTAGTGCTTTGTGGACGATGCTGTCTCTCAGGGCACCCCTACTCACTACTGTAAGATGCCTGGCAGACTCGGACTAAAAAGAAACATGTTATTTTGTTTTTTTTGCAGGCTGGGGCCAGTGCTGTGTCAGCTCAAAGCAGGCAGCACACTTCATCTTCTTTAGAAAGACACACACTGCGCAGACAAGCTGAGGGGGGCCCTTCCTGTAGAGAAGATCAGGGGCCCCATGCACAGCGGGGCATTCTTTATGCCCCTGGGAGTTGGAGCTTTTGGCTGAGCAGACTTTTATAATATGCAGCACCAAAAAATGAAGAATCTGTGATTAACACAACGATGTTATAGTCCTAGAAACAAATGAATTGAAGGTATTAGTACATGAAGTAGAACAGACTACTGATGTTCGTTTGGATGCCTCCAATGGAAGAAGGCCAAGCATAGTGTAGGGTTTCAAGATGTTAGAGTTGAGCACAAGTACAGAACAAATAGAAATAATATCTAGCATGAAAATAGCCAGTGATATTAGAATATTTCATGGACATTGTGGGGAAAAAAAGCAATACTTTAGCCCCCAGAACAAGTGTAAACATGCTAACACTCAAAATACAAAAAAAAGAAAAAAAAACAGATTGCGTTTTATATGGTAACATAAAGCAGCATGCTGTTTCCCTAAATTTTCAAAGAGTGGATTATGGATCATTGGCATTGGGTACAAGTGGAAAAGAGCATTAAATAGTTGACCAATTAAGAATAGAAATGGAACAAACGAAAATAAGTACATATCTCCAGAATATCTTGAATCAAAAAATGGCTGTACACACTTGGTGGAATACAAATTCAGATTTATTATATTTTCAAGCAATTCTGGTTTGTGAAATTGAAAAAAGACATATTTGAATAGAAACAGCCCACTAAAGGACAATGTTACACGCTTTAAAAGTGGTGGGAACATCAGCTACAAGCCTAAGAATATAAAGTCATTAACATTTTTTAACTATAAACTTATCAAAACGAAAAGTCTTTGCTGAAAAGAGTCATGCATATTCCTATGAATAATGGAAAATACTTTTTAACAAGAGTGCTCTCTTTTAAGTTTGTGACAAAACATCACTTAAGAACTTTCCTTTCACAAAAGCCAAACAAATAAATCTGTGATGCAGAATTAAAAAACATTCAGAAGAAACTTAATTATTATTAGTTAACAAACAATATTATAATTTTCAAAATCAGTATTGTGAATTATCTCTTCCAAGGATACATAATTTTAATTTTAAAAAATCAAACTGAGAATGAAAGAACAATTGCTAAAATGGAACACAAAGCAAACTTGAATTGAAGATGGCAGAAACTGTGGCTCTCAGGTGATTATCTAAGAGTCGCAAAGAAGCTGAGCTTTTTTATTCTCAGGCCTCCTTCCTCTATACATCATATTATGAATAAAGCTTCCATTCCCAGCCTTCCATTTTTTACTAACTTTTACAGATAAATACAGACTGAAAATAATGAGCTTCCTGTCTGCATTTATTTTTAAAACCAGAAAAATACTGAAAATTGTGATTCTTCTGAGTGACTTTATCTATGCTGTCATTTGTGAACTTCAGGCCAACGTTATGGGGATTTATAAAAAAAGATAAAATTACCTTAAATACAAGCATTTGTGAACATATATTTTTTTATAATTATGCTACTATTCACTTGTGGATGTAGTGTTTTGTTATATTTGGCTGCTAATTTGCTGAAAAGTGTAGAGTATCAAAGTATGAATGCATGTGTATCAGTTAAATAAATGTATACCATTTTACCACTTATTATTTTCAAACACAAAATAAATATGGATAAATACCACAAAGATGACCAAAAAATAAACAACAATAAATACAGACGGAAATGTGAAAAAAATGAATACCATAAAACCAGGAGCCTCAACTATGAATGGTTTGAACATTGCCTGTATGCCTTCATTGGGTACTTATTGGTTCTATTTAAGATGCTAACGCAACCCAGTTTGTTGTTCTATTGTGCAGCACATAAACACTGGTTAGGTTCAGCTTCACTTCATAAAAGCAAGTAATGAATGAAGAAAACTGGAAGATATAAATACCAATACAGCACTTACAAATGATCTAACCAAGGAATATATGAAAGTAATTAAAAGACTTAGATGATGGAGAAGAGAGTGGTTTAATAAGATTTTATTATTATAACACAATTATACCATTGCCCTTACCATCACCAAAAATACTAACTGTGTGAGGGCCATTGGCTCTCAAACACACATACATGCATATATAGATAGGTAAGGAAAAACAGTGGTTGAGAATTAATTATAGTTACTTATTTTATTATTCCTAGACAAAAACTGAAACTACACAAACCTTAAAAATGACAAACGTGGTTATAATTTTATAGTTATATCTTAAAGTTATAATTTACGCCTCACCCTAAAATTACTGTAAACTCGCTAGCCAGACTAAATTAACTATAACTCAGAACTCTACAATGCACAGTTGTCACATAAACTATGCCATCTCAGATATCTTATGAAGACTATGAAGAAACATGCTAAAAGTGATGTAATGTGATAGGGTATAAGCAGTGCATGTGGAAGGCACATGTTATAGTTAATTTAGTCTGGCAAGTGAGTTGGCAAAATTCTGTATGGAGGTGCATGGTTATAGTAATTTTCGGTTGGGGCATGGAGAGCCATAGAGGGAGTTGCGTCGAGTCGTAGAGGGAGTTGGTTAGACTATTGTGTAGTTGAGTGGAGTAAAATGACATTGAAAGGTGTAGTGTTGTAGAGTGGCATAGAGTGTTGCAGAGTGTGGAGTGGCAGAGCGTGGATTAGAGTGTTGCAGAGTGTGGAGTAGAGTGTTGTAAAGTGTGAAGTAGCCTGTCAGAGTGGAGTGGCTTGTTAGAGTGGTGTGCCATGGAGTGCAATACAGTGGACAGTGGAGTGGTGTCTCATAGAGTGGAGTGACATGAGTAAAAAGCTGATGAGGTATCATTTTCAATATTTGTGTAATGTCTTTGAAGACGAAATACAGTCATATTGCTTTCTAACAGTTAGCAGAGTCTCTATGGTTGTTGGTGTTATTCACTAGTATTAGGCTGAGTTTATAGCTCACTTTATGTTAATAACTAATCATTTTCTTAGCTCATTTTCTATTGTTTTTCATTGTGACGTGGCCAGAAATGTGTGTTTCAAATGCCTTTCTAGTACTGTGCTACATTAGTAGTCCAAACTGTATTCAAGCCCATAGTTGTCTTCCTTTAAAAATTAAGTTGTTAATATTATGTGTGTTTTTAACAATCAATCATCTAACTCTTTATATATTTGTTTCTCTGCCTCTGATCCTCATTTGTGTATGCTAATCTATGCACATGGTGGTTAGGGTTTGATTTGATGGGCATAGTTTAATCTTTTGGGCCAGATAGCATGCTAAGCAAGCAGATATTGAAAATCATTTAGGCTTTAAAGAAGTTGAAATCAAGGATTGGTGAAAGGGGTTTGAAATGAAATCAGTTACTCCCTTTACTTTCCTCTGTTAGTAAATGTAAGCATTCACACTTTATGGGTATCCACTGTAGTGACAATGATATAGGATTAGAAACGGAGATGAAGGAAATATTTTCCAACTTAATGTCTATGTTTCTCAACATTTTGAGTTCTCAAATATTTGTTAGAGACAAAAGTGGAAGTGATCTACTCTAAATGCTGGTAAGTTTGAAAAGAATCAAAGATATGTCAACAAGGCAGTTGGAGCATTCCTTCAAGTTTATGAAATGTCTTCCTTTTTTCATTTGGATATAAAATATTGCAATATAGCACTGCACCGTCCTGATGGTGTATGTTTTACAACCTATAGACACCACATTTTCATTTTAAGCCTAAACACTTAGCTTGGCAAACATGCTTAAATATGTTTAGTTAAGAAAAAGGCAAAGGTTGTGCATGGGTGCTAAATGTACATCATGTATTAGCACCTACCTGCAGGGGAAAATGGCTTGTGCTCCGCATGTGGCACCCCTACCACATGTCCCCACCAGAACGGCAGCAGAAGCACTTCGGTTGCCACCTCTAACCTCCACTCCCCTCCCTTGGCAATCTGATGACATCAGCACACACGCAGCACAACAAAGTCACTAACAGGTGGCAGGGATGTCCTGGAAGCCATTTGCTTCCAGCATGTCTGGTGAGGAGGATGTTCAGATACATCTCCTCGGTTTAATGGGGAGGGGTGGTATATAGGGCAGGTGGAACACCACAGGAAAGTAAAGCTTTTTCTTTCCCCCTGTGTCTCTATAAAGTGCATTCCTGCTGCAGGATCACAGTTGGGACTGCGAACGTGCAGCAGAAATGTACCACTAGACACCAGGGAAGTCAATTTTCTCATAGTGGGAGTGGCCTTGTTTAAGGGTCACTCCCTATTTGAAAAACACCATCTTTTGTCCATTTTCCAACCCCCGTCCCTACACCTCTTCCACCCACCCGAGAAGCTCCCCCTCATGTATGACCTTCTCCAGGGCGGTTAGCTCCCTCTCTAGTGTGCGCCTCACACCCGCCGACTGCCCAAGACAGAAACCCCCCGTCACCACCCTGAGCGTCTCCCACTCCACGGCCCTGGAGGGGGTGGATCCCTTGTTCATTTCAATGTGTTCTGTCAGGTGGTTGCGCAGTGCCTCTCTATACGCCTGATCTTCAAGTGTCGCAGGGGCCAGTCTCCATGATGGGATGGGTGGTCTATCCTGTGATACCCTCATCGTTAGTAATAGAGGGTTATGATCCGATATTGTGCGAGCAAGGTATTCGGAATGGGTCATACCTCGAGCCAGCCCCGGAGTGCAGACCACTCTGTCAATTCTGGTGTGCACCCGGTGGAGGCCCGAGTAAAATGAGTAGTCCATGATGGTCGGGTGCTGCACCCGACAGACATCCACTAACCCCCATGTACTCAGCCACTCAGTTAGGCTTTGTGCTATTTTAATTGATGTTGCCCCTTGAAGTGGCGGGGTGGACCTGTCCATGTTTATATCTAGTACTGCATTGAACTCCCCTCCTATTAGTACTTCCCCTGTACGCTGGCGGGTGAGGTGTCTTGATAAGCCCGTCATGAATGAAAACCTGGTCTTGATTAGGGGCATAAATGCAACTCAGATCTATCGGAGTCCCATGTAGTTTCCCCTCCAGTATCACAAACCTTCCCTCTTTGTCAATGTTAGAAGAATCAATTGTCAGTGGGACCCCCGCTCTAATCCAGATCAGTGCGCCTCTCGCATAAGCTGAATATTCCGTAGCAAACACCTGCCCCCTCCACCTCCGTCTTAGTTTCTTTCCCTCGCCCAGTGCCAGGTGGGTCACCTGCAACATTGCTATCTGCACCCCCCTTCTCTTTAGGAATGATAGAATTCTATGTCTTTTGGCCGGAGTGCCCATCCCACTGACATTCCAGGTTATAAAATTGTAGTCTGCCATCCTGTACTTAGAACCTGACCATAGCGGACCTGGCGCGCCCGTGATTTTAATTGGCCCCCCCATATGCCTATTCCTTTACTGTGGTCAGATTTCTCCACCCATATTGCGTATTTAACTCGTAACTGTAAACCCCAACTCCCCATCCCCAGAGCGCCTCCAGAACTGTAGGTTGCCGAATAAACTGTGCAACAGCGCAACTTTCTCAAACACATAACTGCAGTACTCGCCAGCCAAGTCGGACAGGCGAGAGTCGAGTCAGGGGGGGGAGCCAGGTCCGGAGGGGCCACTCGTTCAAACAGTGTGCCATGTCTCTTGGCGCCGCTCCACGCCCGGGCTATCCGAGCTCGTCGGCTGTCTGCGGGGTCACCATCGGCGCTCGTGACAAGCTCTCAGAGTCTTCGGCAGAGGACACCATCGTATCGTCGGACTCTTCTTCAGACCCTCCTCGGGGGGCACCTCACCTCCCACCCGGGCCGCCGCCTCCAGGGCCGCCCTCCTGTCCGTTTCTCTCTGTGTTTGCGTTGGTGCCAACTGTGGACGGTCTCTGGACCTCTTCCCCCTCGGGGCTCGGCGGGTTCTTCTCGCTCCAGAGTTTTCATGCGCAGGACGCACCGTTTGGGATCCGTGCCTCTCGAGCCATTCCCATGCCTCCTCCGGGGATTGGAAGAATGTGGCCTTTCCCTCCACAATCACTCTTAGCCTGGCCGGATATAGTAGCGAGTACTGAATCCCCTCGTCTCGCAAGGCTCTTTTGACCGCTAGGAATGAGGCTCGCCTGTTCTGGACCTCCAGTGTGAAGTCCGGGAACAATGTCACTTCCCCGTTTGCTACTTAAACGGGCCCATCTCTCTGGCTTTCTGTAGGAGGATGCCCCTGTCTCTTTAGTGCAGGAGTTTAGCGATTACAGCACGGGGAGGTCTGCCAGGGGCAAGAGGTCTCGATGGCACTCGATGAGCCCGTTCCAGGGTGTAGAAGGGGGTCAGGCACCCCGGCGCAACCACCTCGCTCAACCATTTCTTCAGGAAGTCCACCATGTTTGTCCCTTCGGTCCCTTCGGGGAGGCCCACCACGCGCACATTGTTCCTCCTGTTTCTTCCCTCCACGTCTTCGGCACGTTGTTCAAGTCTTACCACTCTGCCGGCCAGTGAGGTTACCGCTGCTGCTATGTCTTTCTGCCTTGGTGCGATGTCCGCTTACGTGCTTTCTGCTTCTTTGACTCCTGTCAACCAGTTTATGATGATCAGCTCTCAGGAGCCCCACCGCAATCGCAACTTGGTTGATGTCACGTTGCAATGTTGACTTTGTATCCTCTATGGCCCCCAGTATCTTGTCTAGGGTGTCCTGAACTTTAATTTGTGACTGGTTTAGTGAGTCCGCCTCGCCCTCCCCAGGCGGCGGCGCGGGGTCCATGGCTCTATTCCTGTGTCAGCCCTTGGGGGACATCGGTCCAGCATGGGGGCGTACCCCGGGGGGCCCGGGAAATGGCCCGCGCGTGTTCGTGCGAGCCACAACTGGGTTTGTCCCTTTGTTTCGGTCTCCGAAGCTTTAACTTCTGCTCACGGACCTTTCTGGCCGAGCTCCAAGTGCTCCGCTGGCCATGCCCTACGTTCGGTTCCGGGGGCAGGGGGCACTCATGCAGGTGACCGCGGCCGACTGCCACCTGTTTCAGTCCCGGCTCCTCCGCTTGATCCTCCCACCAGGCCCCTCCCCGTCAACTGGAACCAGGCGCTCGCCGCAGCCGCGGCCCAGCTGTCCATCCACGTGGGGCACTCACCCATTCTCCAGTCCCTCTTCCATGATCGTAGCTGTTCACCTGTTCGTGCACAATATCTTCTCTTAGGGGTCGATTGTGCCCCAAGATGTCCGACAGTTCCGTGGTCCCTCCATGTCGGGCAGCTGGTCAGGAGCTATCCGCTGCACGTTCTTCTCCTAGGGCGTGACTCATGGGGCCCGCGCCCCACCTCGGTATCTCCACAGGTGATCCACTCCACTAGCCCGCTCACCGCGTCGCTGTCTCTGTGCCCAGATGCTCCAATTGGGCCTAATACAATGCTCTCAGGCCGGCTCCAGTAAGATCAGGGCCTTTGCGCCCGCTCCACCGGTTCCAGGGAAAGCGCCCGCTGGGGCGCAGTCCTTCCAGGGCCCTCAGTTCCCCTCGGGCGCTCCGGGATCCGCAATCCAGCCTCGCACCGCCGACGCGAGCGCCGCCGCACACGGCCCGCTTACTCCGTTCCTGCCGCGGCCGGCTGCACTACGCCAGGCCGCGGCTTCCAGCGAGGGGAGGGGCCGCAAGCCTCTCCTCGCTACGGGCCGAGCAGCTCGGCTCGCCGCTCGCCCCAAGTCCGCGTTGGGGGCTCAGTCGCGCCGCCCGGTGATCCGCCGCAAGGTGCCCACACTCGGCCTGGACCAGCGCGTTGGAGAGGATTATTCCGGCCGGCCCCTCTGGAGCTGGTTAATCAGGCGTCCGCCATGTTCCTGACCCTGGCCACGCCCCCTAGGTGCCCCCACATTGTTCAGGGCAAATTCCCCGGACTTTGTGAGTGCAGGGACACCATTACATGCGTGCACTATACATATGTCACTACATATGTATAGCGTCACAATGGTAACTCCGAACATGGCCATGTAACATGTCTAAGATCATGGAATTGTCACCCCAATGCCATTCTGGCATTGGGGAGACAATTCCATGATCCCACGAGTCTCTACCACAGACCCAGGTACTGCCAAACTACCTTTCCCAGGGTTTCACTGCAGCTGCTGCTGCTGCCAACCCCTCAGACAGGTTTCTGCCCTCCTGGGGTCCAGCCAGGCTTGGCCCAGGAAGGCAGAACAAAGGACTTCCTCAGAGAGAGGGTGTTACACCCTCTCCCTTTGGGAAAAGGTGTCAGGGCTGGGGAGGAGTAGCCTCCCCCAGCCTCTGGAAATGCTTTGATGGGCACAGATGGTACCCATCTCTGAATAAGCCAGTCTACACCAGTTCAGGGATCCCCCAGCCCTGCTCTGGCGCGAAACTGGACAAAGGACAGGGGAGTGACCACTCCCCTGACCTGCACCTCCCCTGGGAGGTGCCCAGAGCTCCTCCAGTGTGCTCCAGACCTCTGCCATCTTGGAAACAGAGGTGCTGCTGGCACACTGGACTGCTCTGAGTGGCCAGTGCCAGCAGGTGACGTCAGAGACTCCTTCTGATAGGCTCCTACAGGTGTTACTAGCCTATCCTCTCTCCTAAGTAGCCAAACCTCCTTTTCTGGCTTTTTAGGGTCTCTGCTTTGGGGAATTCTTTAGATAACGAATGCAAGAGCTCATCAGAGTTCCTCTGCATCTCTCTCTTCACCTTCTGCCAAGGAATCGACGCTGACTGCTCCGGAAGCCTGCAAAACTGCAACAAAGTAGCAAAGACGACTACTGCGACCTTGTAACGCTGATCCGGCCGCCTTCTCGACTGTTTTCCTGGTGGGTCCCCGACACTCTAACCTGCAGTGCACGATCTCCTGAGTTGTCCTCAGGCGTTGTGGGACCTTCTTTTGTGACTTCGGGTGAGCTCCGGTTCACTCTTCTTCGTAGTGCCTGTTCCGGCACTTCTGTGGGTGCTGCTTGCTTCTGAGTGGGCTCCTTGTCTTGCTGGACGCCCCCTCTGTCTCCTCACGCAATTGGCGACATCCTGGTCCCTCCTGGGCCACAGCAGCATCCAAAAACCGTAACCGCGACCCTTGCAGCTAGCAAGGCTTGTTTGCGGTCTTTCTCCACGGGAACACCTCTGCAAGCTTCTTCACGACGTGGGACATCCATCCTCCAAAGGGGAAGTTCCTAGTCCTCTTTGTTCTTGCAGAATCCACAGCTTCTACCATCCGGTGGCAGCTTCTTTGCAACCTCAGCTGGCATTTCTTGGGCATCTGCCCACTCCCAACTTGAGTGTGACTCTTGGACTTGGTCCCCTTGTTCCACAGGTACTCTCGTCTGGAAATCCATCGTTGTTGCATTGCTGTTGTTGGTCTTCCTTGCAGAATTCCCCTATCACGACTTCTGTGCTCTCTGGGGAACTTAGGTGCACTTTACACCTACTTTTCAGGGTCTTGGGGTGGGCTATTTTTTCTAACCCTCACTGTTTTCTTACAGTCCCAGCGACCCTCTACAAGGTCACATAGGTTTGGGGTCCATTCGTGGTTTGCATTCCACTTCTAGAGTATATGGTTTGTGTTGCCCCTGTACCTATGTGCTCTCATTGCAATCTATTGTGACTGTACATTGCTTGCATTGCTTTCTATTGCTATTACTGCATATTTTTGGTATTGTGTACATATATCTTGTTTATATTTGCTATCCTCATACTGAGGGTACTCACTGAGATACTTTTGGCATATTGTCATAAAAATAAAGTACCTTTATTTTTAGTATATCTGTGTATTGTGTTTTCTTATGATATTGTGCATATGACACCAGTGGTATAGTAGGAGCTTTACACGCCTCCTAGTTCAGCCTAAGCTGCTCTGCTAAGCTACCTTTTCTATCAGCCTAAGCTGCTAGACACCTCTTCTACACTAATAAGGGATACCTGGACCTGGTGCAAGGTGTAAGTACCCCTTGGTACTCACTACAAGCCACGCCAGCCTCCTACACTAATTCCTAACTGGAATTTGCAATTTAGGAAATGCAAAACCATTTGCAGCAGGCCCATAGGTGCAAATGGAGTTGGATTCTCTATTTGCGATTCGGTAATAGCATTTGCGAATTTTAAGAAATCGCTATTACCGAATCGCAAAAATCATACATACCATTTTGCATTTCTTAAATAGCGATTTCTTAAAATTCGCTATTTAAGAAATGCAATTTGTTTTTTTGATACATCTGGTCCTTAATTCTATGAACCGCCACTCTCTGGCACTCTACTGCCCATCACTGTAGCCTACAGCATTCCATTGTACTCTACAACAAGCCACTCCACTCTGCTTCACATCACTTTACTCTACTGCACGTCCCTACTGTACAGCACGTCACTACTCTACAGCACATCACTCCACTCTATGGCACATCACTTGTCTCTACAGCACATCACTCTACTCTATTCTACTCTAAGGCACAGCAGTCTAATCTACTGCATGCCACTCTACTCTATGGCACGTCACTCTACAGCACACCACTCTACTCTACTCTACTCTACTCCATGGCACGCCACTCTACTCTACTATACTCTATGGCACACCACTGTACTCTACTCTATGGCATGCTACTTTACCATACTCTACGGCATGCCGCTCTAACCTTCTCTACAGCACGGCACTCTGCTCTACTTTACAGAATGCCAGCCTACGGCATGACACTTTTCTCTACAGCACCCCACTCTACTCTACTCTATGGCATGCCAATCTACTCTCCTCTTCTCTACCTTATGGCATGCCACTCTACTCTACCCTATGGCACGCCACTTTACCATACTCTACGGCATGCCGCTCTAACCTTCTCTACGGCTTGCCACTCTACAGCATGCCACTCTACTCTACGGTACACCACTCTACTCTATTGCATGCCACTGTACTCTACTCTACAGCACATCACTGTACTCTAGTCTATGGCACGCCACTGTACTCTAGGGCATGCCACTCTGCTCTGCTCTACGGCATGCCACTCTACTCTGCGGCACTCCACTCTACAGCACACTACTCTATGGCACGCCACTGTACTCTACAGCATGCCACTCTGCTCTTCTCCTATGGCATGCCACTGCTCTATAACACACCACTCTACAGCACACTACTAGAGTAGTGTGCTGTAGAGTGGTGTGCCATAGAGTAGTGGTACGCCACTCTACTCTACTGCATGGAACTCTACACTATAGCACGCCACTCTATGGCATGCCATTCTACTCTACAGCACCGCACTCTACTACACTACACTCTATGGCAATGCCACTCTACGGCATGCCATTCTACTACACTCCACGGCACGCCACTCTACTCTTCGGCTCGCTGCTCTTGTCTACGGCATACCACCATACTGTACTGCATGGCACTCTACTGTACGGCACGCCACTCTACTCTACACCAGTCTACGCCCCTCTACTCCACTCTACTCTACTTCATGCCCCTGTACTACACTACACTCTACAGCATGCCACTCCACAGCACGCCACTTTACTCCATTGTATGGCATGCCACTCTACTCTACAGTATGCCACTCTACACTACTCTAATAAACGGCACACCACTTTACTCAACGCCACTCTACTGCACTCTACTTTACTGTACGCGACTCCTTTCTATGACCCGGCACTCTACTCTATTCTAAGGCATGTACGCTATTCTACTGTATGCCACTCTACTCTAATCTACAGCACGCCACTCTACTCTACAGCACGACCCACATGCCATTCCACTACACTACACTCTTCAAGACACCACTCTACTCTACCCTATGGCATGCCACTCTACTGCACTGCACACCTCTCTACTCTAATCCACTCTATGGCATGCCACTTTATTCTACGCCACTCTACTCTACTGCACGCCACTCTCCTCTATTGCACACCACTCTCCTCTACTCTATGGCACGCCACTCTCCTCTACTCTACAGCATGCCACTCTCCTCTACTGCACACCACTCTCCCACATGCCATTCTACAGCATGCTACTCTATGGCACGCCACTCTACTCTACTGCATGCCACTCTATGCACTGTAATCTCCTCTATGGCACACCACTTTACTCTACTCTACTGCACGCAACTCTATTCTATGGCATGCCACTCTACTTTATGGCACGCCACTCTACTCTACTGCATGCCACTCTACGGCACGCCACTCAACTCTACTCCACGCCACTCTATGCCTCTCTGCTACAGTCTACTCCACTCCCCTCTACTACACTACACTCTATAGCATGCCACTCTACTCGACTCTATGGCATGCCACTCTACTCTAATCTACAGCACACCACTCTACTCTACTGCACTCTACTCTACGGCAAGCAACTCCACTTTACGACACGTCACTTTACTCTACTGCACGCCACTCTACTCTACTGCACACCACTCTACTCTACAGCATGGCACTCTACTCTATAGCACGCCCCTCTACATTCCACTCTACAGTATGCTACTCTACTACACTACACTCTACAACACCCCACTCTACTCTACAGCACGCCAGTCTACTCTAATCTACTCTATGGAATGACACTTTATTCTACACCACTCTACTCTACTGCATGCCACTCTACTCTACTCTGGGGAATGCCACTCTCCTCTACGCTACAGCACGTCACTCTCCTCTCTGGCACCCCACTCTCCTCTACTCGACTCTATGGCATGCCACTCTACCACATGCCACTATACAGCACAACACTCTACTGTTAGGACCCAACAACTCTGCCTAATTTGTCAACATCCTCAGGGGCGTTGTTTTAACCATGTGCGTGTAGCACCACTGGGTTGCTTGTAACGTCATTGTACTGTCTGCATTTCCGGATAAATATTGCCAATGTTTGATAAGGACTGGATGGTACCAATGCTTTTTGCACTACAGTGCTTTCACCAATGGTTGTTGAACATGTGACAAGTGTCTAAATGTGTCAGGTTAACTTGTTTATTGGTTGCCAGGCAACCACCATGCCCCCAATGTCTCTAGGGAGCAGCTGCCTGTGGTTTCAAAAGCATGAGTCATGCTGGCTATAAATACTCTTGCTGTGCACATGACTCTGTTTGACTTTCTTCCTGTCTGGCAAGGAAAGCCCTCTGCACTCTGGAATTCCCTCCAGGCCCCACCCACTGCCCTCATCACTCAGCTGGCAGCAAAGAGCCTCAGCAGAGATCTTCTGGAAAGAACTCACTTCTGGAGCATGCTATCTGGAATCTGCTTGTGTAGAATTTTATTATGGTTGCTTTGTTTTTTGGTGAAAGCTGAAAACTGAGACTGATTGCACTCTAGCCTTCTTGAGACTTTGAAAGGCCTCTTCTAAGGACACAGACATGATTTATGAGTCGAGGCCTTGATGAGGGTTGAAAAACAGATCTAGCGCGGGGGCCTTGACAACTTTCGTTTTGTAACTGAGAACTGTGTCAGAACTTCACTATCCTCCACTTGTTTATTTTTTTGTACTATTAGTGATTACGCAATTCAGTGCTAGGATTACTTTGAGTGAATATACTTGATTTTGGTATTTCAATGTATTTTATGTTAATAGTGACTATGCACTTCAGTGCTAGTAATACTCTACATCCGAGTTTTCTTGCTTTTGGTATTGCAACCCGTTTTATGTTGTAGTTTTACCATATAAAACCTAATGTGAAAGTACAGATCCATTAAAGAGACTTGCAGAACGTCCTAATTTTTTTAAAGACATTCAGATTTCGTCACCTTTTGTATATATTAATCTGTGCGAAGAGAGAGAGGACCAAGTTGCTGATCTTACGAGGTGAATGTGCTGTGATAACCAAATTAGACAAAATTAATGCGATCAGTGCATTCCTTTTTAAATGGTGTTTAATGAGACCAGTGCATTCTATATTGAATGTTGTGAAACAGTCTCCTAATAGTACATAGTTTCACCAATACCGTAATTCATCACAGAAAGGCAACTTCCAGGGGCTCCACTGACTGACCTCCATAACCCGAAGAATCACACCCAGCTGGACACGGTGAAAAGGAGTGCAGTGTTTCTCTCTTTTTCCAAATCCCTTCCCCTTCTGGGGCACCTGCCGGGGCTCCTGATACAATCAGCAGCACTGAGAGGAGCCTAAGGAGGTCGGGAGAACTGTCATCACCCCTGCAGACAACCCGGTTTTCAAGTGAGTAGCTGCGCCACAACATCTACTCTACTTCATGCCACTGTACTCCTCTCTACAGCACACCACTCTACTCTACTCTACGGCATGCCACTCTACGACACTCCCCTCTACTACACTCCACTCTATGGCATGCCACTCTTCTACACTACACTTTACAGCACACCACTCTACTACACTACACTCTACGGCATGCCACTATACTCTATGGTATGCCACTCTATGGCATGCCACTCTACACCACTGTAATCTACTCTACAGCACCCCACTTTACTCAACTCTACTACATGCCACTCTACTCTATGGCATGCCATTCTACTCTATGGCATGCCATTCTACTCTTCTGTACTGCACTGCATGTCACTCTACTCTCCTGCATGCCACTCTAATCTACAGCATGCTACTCTACGGCATGCCACTTTACGGCACGCCAAGCTACTCTACTCTTCTCAACGGCATGCCACTTTATTCTATGCCACTCTACTCTACTCTACGGCATGCCACTCTACTCTACAGCACGCCATGCTACACTATGGCACGCCACGCTCCTCTACAGCATGCCACTCTCCTCTACTCTACAGCATGCCACTCTACTCTACCGCATGTCACTCTACGGCATGCTACTCTATCCTACGCCACTCTACTGCATGCCATTCTACTCTACTTCATGCTACTCTACGCTACTGCACACCACTCTACTACACTACAGTCTACGGAACTCCACTCTACTATACTACACTCTCTGGCACACCACTCTACTAAACTCCACTCCAGTGGCGTAGCGTGGGTTGTCAGCACCCAGGGCCAGGCAAGTAATTTGCGCCCCCTAACCCGGGGCAAGGCAAGTAATTTGCGCCCCCTAACCCGTGGATTTTAGCACTCGAGTCTCTTCCAAGATGTTGCGCCCGGTGCGGCCGGCCCCCCCTGCACCCCCACGCTACGCCACTGCTCCACTCTACGGTACGACACTCTAATCACCTGTACTCTACGCTGCTGTAATCTACTCTACAGCATGCCACTTTACTCTACTGTACGTCACTCTACTCTATGGCACGCCACCCTACTCTATTGCATACCACTCTCCTCTACTCATTGGCAGACCACTCTCCTCTACGGCATGCCACTCTCGTCTACCGCTCACCACTGTACTCTACCACATGCCACTCTACTCTATCGCATCCCTCTCTACTCTATAGCATGCGATTCTGTAGCATGCTACTGTACGGCATGCCACTCTACGGCATGACATTCTACTCTACTCAACAGCACACAGCTCTACTCTACTCTACAGCATGCAACTCTACTCTACGGCACTCCACTCTATGACGCACCACTCTACTCTACAACACACCCCTCAATCTATGACACACCACTCTACTCAACAACACGCCCCCCTACTACACTACACTCTATGGCACGCCACTCTACTACACTACACTTTACTCTTTGGTATGCCACTCTATGCCACTGTAATCTACTCTACGGCATGCCACTTTATTCTACTCTACTCTACTACATGCCGCTCTACGGCACACCACACATCTCTACTCTACGCTATGCCACTCTACTCTACAGCACACTACTCTACGGCATGCCACTCTACTCCACGGCATGCCACTCTATTCCACTCCACTCTATGGCACCCCACTCTATTCTACTCTACAGCATGCCATACTATTCTACACTACAGCACACCACCCTACTCTACTCTTCTCTACTGCATGCTGCTCTACTCTAAGGCATGCCGCTCTACCCTACTGTATGGCACTGCACTCTTTGGCACACCACTCTACTCTGTGGCATGCCACTCTACTCTACGGCATGCCAATCTAAGCTACGGCACGCTACTCTACTCTACAGAAAACCACTATACTCCATGGCACTCAATTCTAGTGTACATCACTCTACGTCACGCCACGCTACTCTACGTCATGCCACTCTACCCTACTCCATGGCACGCCACTCTGCTCTATGAAATATCACTCTACTCTACTCTACTCTATAGCACACCACTCTACTCTAGTCTAGGGCATGCAAGTCTACTCTGCGGCACACCACTCTACTCTGCGGCACACCACTCTACTCTATGGCACATCACTCGACTATACTCTACAGTATGCCATTTTATTCTACTCTACAGCACACCACTATATTCTACTCTATGGCACGCTACGCTACTCTACGGCACACCACTCCACTCTACGGCACGCCACTCTAATGTAAGGTGCACCAACTACTCTATTCTACAGCACGCCACTCTTCTCTACAGCATGACACACTACTCTATTCTACTCAGTGGCCAACACTCTACGCCATGCAACTCTACTGTACGTTACCATACATCATGCCACTCTACTCTACTCTACGGCATGCCACTCTACTCTACGGCACACCACTCTACTCCAGGCCACTCTACTCTACGGCACACCACTCTACTCTACGGCACACCACTCTACTCTACTCTACAGCATGCAACTCTACTCTATGGCACTCCACTCTATGACAAGCCACCCTACTCTACGACACACCCCTCAATCTATGACACACCACTCTACTCGCCAACACCTCCCTCTACTACACTACACTGTATGGCACGCCACTCTACTACACTACACTTTACTCTATGGTATGCCACTCTATGCCACTGTAATCTACTCTACGGCATGCCACTTTATTCTACTCTACTACATGCTGCTCTACGGCACACCACACAGCTCTACTCTAGGCCATGCCACTCTACTCTACAGCACACTACTCTACGGCATGCCACTCTACTCTACAGCATGCCACACTACTGTCCTCTACTTCGTACCTCTCTACTCTACAGCATGCCACTCTACTCCTCTCCACTCTATGGCACGCCACTCTTCTCTACGGCACCCCACTCTATTCTACTCTACAGCATGCCATACTGTTTTACACTACAGCACACCACCCTACTATACTCTTCTCTACTGCATGCTGCTCTACTCTAAGGCACGCAACTCTACTCTATGGCACTGCACACTATGGCACACCACTCTACTCTGTGGCACCCCACTCTACTCTACGGCATGCCAATCTAAGCTACAGCACGCTACTCTACTCTACAGAACACCACTATACTCTATGGCACTCTATTGTACTGCACATCACTCTACGGCACGCCATGCTACTCACGGCATGCCACTCCACCCTACTCCACTCTGCTCTATGAAATACCACTCTACTCTACTCTACAGCACACCACTCTACTCTAGGGCATGCAAGTCTACTCTGCTGCACACCACTCTACTCTATGGCACATCACTCAACTCTACTCTACAGTATGCCATTTTATTCTACTCTACAGCACACCACTATATTCTACTCTATGGCATGCCACTCTACTCTGCGGCACACCACTCTACTCTATGGCACGCCACTCTAATGTAAGGTGCACCAACTACTTTATTCTACAGCACACCACACTTCTCTACAGCATGACACACTACTCTATTCTACTCAGTGGCCAACACTCTACGCCATGCAACTCTACTCTTCTCTACCATACAGCATGTCACTCTACTCTACGGCACGCCACTCTACTCCAGGCCACTCTACTCCAGGCCACTCTACTCTACGGCACACCACTCTACTCTACTCTATGGCATGCCACTCTATTCTACTCCACGGCACACCACTCTATTATATTCTATGGCACACCACTATAGCCTACTCTATGGCATGTCACTCTACTCCACGCCACTCATTGGCTAACCACTCTACTCTTCAGCACTCCACTCTACAGCACACCACACCATGCTACTCTATAACACACCACTCTACGCTACTCTACAGCACACCACTCTATGCTACTCCATAGCACACTATTCCACTCTACAACACACTACACAATACAGCACTCTACCCTTACAACACACCACTTCACGACATGAAGTCTATGACACAGCACTACACTCTTAGGCCTATCCACTCTAAAATACACCACTCTATGACACACAATACCACTCTATGACACACCAATCTACAACAAAACACTCCACACCCATTTATACCTTCCCACTCTACGCCACTCTGCTCTATGACTCTACAACACTGCTATAGACATTTTTATATATAAAAAAACTTTTGTTGAAAAAAAACCAAAGGTTGAGGATATGTTATTGTTAGGAAAACTTTAATAATGGTTAAAACAAACAAACTACACAAACATTAGAATTTATTGAGTTATATTTTGTTATAATTTGTGCCCCACCCAAACATTGCTATGATTTCGTACAGTCCTGTGAACTCACTAGCAAGGCTACATGAATGATAAAACATCATGCAACCATGCACAGCGTTCTCATAAATGATGTAATTTGAGATGTTATGAGTGTTGCTATGATTTAACCTGGTATAAATGATGTAATATTAAATGGCATGAGCTGTGCATGGGGAAGGCGAGAGTTATAGTTAATGTAGTCTGGCTAGTGACTTTACAACACTGTGTATGGAGGTACGCAAATCATAGCAAATTATAACGAAAATATGACTATAACCACATAATTGCAATTATTTGTGTATTTTCAGTTGGTCCTGTAAACAAATGATTAATAATGTTTTCCTAACTATAACTTATCATCAGTCCTTGGGTTTTCCTATTGGCTATTACAGACTGGCAGTAGCCACTCTGTGGTTATACTTAGGGTTAGCAGAGATAAGAATTCTTTAGATTTTTGACCGTTAATAAATTTGTGATCACTTGATGAATCACCAAGAAACTTTGCAGATCTATTCATTTTTCTACATTTACGGTGTTTGGTGACGGGATCCAAAGAAAAAAGAGGGTCCCAAAACAAGCTTGGTTACCAATGCATTTTCTGTTGACTTTGTGTAGCACGGAAATTGCTGAACAGATTGTGATGAAATTTGGCATTAACATACATTAGGATGTGTAGATGATCCTTTTTGGCGTTTGAATTGAATTGGTTCAGTAGCAGGCAAGTTATAAAGTAAAACAACCTAGTGATATCTGTAGATGTAGTATTTCCCTGGTACTACCATGGTACATGGCAATGAAAGAGCACACTATAAATAGTTAATCCAAACCTTTCCAAACTAAAATGGCAGCCACCTTCATTACAGTATACTTTAAATATGTTCTGTAATAGTACAGTGCAGCTCCAGATTACTTATGCTTAAGAGTACAGAAACAAATAAGACACTAACGCACTGTGTAGTGGTAGGACAAATTAGTTTTATATGTTTATACCTTGCCATAAAAAATGTCTGAATACCACAGTACTACCATAGCAGTATTTAGGAAGTACTGCAGTCCCAGTAAAATTGAAAAAAAAAAAATTCACGCTATTAAGTTATATTATACATAATACAGAGTGGCTCTTAAAAGAGCCTTTGGTGGTTTGTAAATAAAATAAACCTAAATATTTTGGATAAGCGAACATTTCGGGTTGTTTGAAAGGAAGATATGATTTTATAGGTGGTAAAAAGAATACCATCTATGCAACTCCACTCTGTGCTATTACACTGTACTCTACGCCATGGCTCTGTACTCTACGCCACTGTACTCTATGATACGTCACTGTACTGCACTCTACGCCATGCCACTGTACTCTATACCACACCTCTGCACTGTATGCCACTCCATTGTATGCCACTTCATGCTATTCCAGTGCATACCTCTTAGCTCTACCACACTATTCTCCACTCTATAGCACTCCACTATACAAGAACATACTCCTGTCAATGCCAGTCCACAGCATTCAAGTTAACTCTATTGTACTGTATGGCACAACTCCTCTGTATAAATAACTATGCAACTCCTTCTATGCCACTCCAACCAACCTTACTGCACTTGGCTGTATAATAGACAACTCCACTCTACACTACTCTATTCAATGCTACTACATTCTACCACACTGTACTACACTCTACTTTATTCCAAGTCACTTCACTACACTTTACAAAACTCTAATCCACTCAACAACACTTTCCAAGACTGTACAACATGCCACACCTCTCTACTCAGACATTTAATTTCACTGTATTCTACACCAGGTCCCTCTGCTCTACAACATAACATCCCATTCTGACACGTAACTCCATTTTATCCTGCACAACTCAACATATGATATGATACTATACTTTACCCTACTGTTTCACACACTACACCGCTCTACTCTACTGCACTTTTCTCCACTCTATATAACTCCACTGCTCTCTATGCCACTCTATGAGACTTTATTCTATCCCCATACATGCCACTATACAACTATGCACTCCACTCTACAAGACTTTCCAACACTTTATGACATTGGACCCACCGTACTGTGCGAGACCCCACTCCAATTTATAACACTTTACTTGATTCTACGCCACTTCACTGCACTGTGCTCTAGGAGACGTCTCTATTGTATGACACATTACGCAACGCCGCTCTACAACACTACACTTGATGCCCCATATAATTGCACTCTACTCCGCAACACTGGACTCTATGATTTGAAACACATTTTTATTAAAACAAATTAAAAAATAACTGACATTCAATTAAAAAAACAAAGGTTAACATTTGTTGGAGTAAGAAAAATTGTATTTCTTCTTTCTATACAAACCAAATGTAAAGTACAAAATACTAAAAACTGAAAACGAAGTTATACCTTAAATGTATTATGTATGCACCACCTTCACATTTCTATAACTAGTGCTCCTACATACACTGTTTTCAGCTCACTAACCATATCACAATAACTACAGCACCCCATTCTGTCAGGCACTGTTTTCTCCAAAATGATAGGGTTTTAGATGTCATAAGTGTTGTTGGAAATACAACGATCTCATATGGTCTACTTAATTTAATATGAAAGGGTATAAACAGTGCATGGAGAAGAAGCGAGCTATAGTTTGACAAAGAAGTACCTGAGAAGATGGTCATAAAAGCCATAAAGCCCAAACCACAATATACCTTTAAGACTATGTGGGGGTGAAGTTAAAATTGATCATTTGTGAGCAAAGCATTGTAGAACAAATACAAAGTAACAAATGAAAAATAATTTTGGTCATGAAATAAATAAAAAATGAGTTTGAATCCCCCTGTGTGTTCTTTCCTGTCAAAGGAAACCTGGATAAATATTGGTTGAAAGACAATGCCATGTCACTCGACAGCAACTGAAAAAATGTGACCACATTGATCTGTGTTCATATTTAATCCTTCTTTGTTCAAACACCTGACTGAACAATTTCATTATTTTCCATTGTGAAAAGTTGAGAGATACCTAGGAATGACAGGTGATGAGCTCTCTGAAGAGATGTACCTCCAATTACAGATCAAGATTGGACATTTTATCAAGCCAGGGTATGCATTTATTCTAAGCTTTGACTGGAAACCAAGATGTACACAGTTATGTCTTTTAACTGAGACTTTTTTAATGGAGACTGCTGTTTCAGTTCCAGAATAAGCTACAAGAATCTTTCATAGACATTTAGAGGAACATGCCAACACAAAAGATGATTGGCATATTTCAACCACATGATCCACATTGCATCATACGTGCTCAAGTTCTTTCAGGAACATACGAAAAACTAGTATGGCTTTGTGGTGTAATCTAAATGCTGACAAGAGGTTGAAAATAAAGGTTACAATAATCACAAACTGTGGGGCAAGCTGCCTTTGGGGTCCGCATCATTAGGAGAAAGGCATTTCACAGCAAGATTATATGTTAGGACCAGCGGCTTCAAAATATGCTGCTCTCACTTTATTGCAAAGACACAGCAGCCAATAAAGTAACAGCTAACATTACAGTAAACCATAAGAAAACGTTCTTTCCCATGACCTTCTCTATGTGTTCAGCACGCCCTCCACCAATATGGGTTTGGGAAGGACTATAACACCTGCTGTCCTCATTATCCTTACTCTTTCTTTGGTGCTCCAGCAGACACAAGATATGTTTTTTCTACAGTTCGACATTTACTTCTTTGTCTGTGCTTTATTGGTGTTTATGGTGGATTATGCGTGGTATATGTACTTGGACCACAGTTTTCTGCTGTTTTATTGCCATGGCAGCATCACAACATTCAAATGCAATCAGAAGATCTGATCTGCTCTCATGATTGTCCACGTGCCATAATTTCTTACAGTTGTTTGCAATATGCGCTGGTAGCAGCAATATTGCTGCCTTCAAGAAGACCTAGGTCTCACTGTCTAATACGCAATGGAGCAGGAGGGAGTGACAGGGCAAGGCAGCTCTTATTCCTAGTGCATGCAGTCCTTTTTCTTTTGCAGGTATAAGATTGTACATGCATGAGGCACAGATGTCTTTTAAAGCAGTGTGGCTCGTCGAAATTGGTAAACAGAGCCAGCGCATGCTTCGATTGCTGACACACCTGAGATTGACCACAGTATGGCAGTATTTTTTAAAACAACTTTCCAAAGATCCCAAAAAGGGCATTGGCCGTGCCTGGTGCATCTGTCAAGACAAAGTTCTGGACATATATGGTCTGCTAACCAAGACACTGGAGATGGCAGTGGAGGCTATGGAGACAGGTTCTCCTTTAGACCTAGATGTCCTTATGAGATGGACCCAGGGAGTGATATGCTTGTTGAGCAATGCCAACTGTGCGAACCCCTCGGAAAGACATTGTTCCATCTTACTGCGTATTGATCCCAAATTAGTTGAGCTGGCATCATCTGAAGTGGACACACTGGCTAATGGGCAACTGTTCGGAGATCATTTCGTGAAGTATTTGAGTAAATTTGTAGCCAACTGTTTAACTCTAGCCAAGGCGCAATCATCACTTAAAAAGGTCTTTCACAATAACCTTTTTACAAGAGCCTGATGCTATAGAGGTTATTCGTCAGGCTGGGGATTCGGAAAGCCTCATACAAAGATTCCCATCCCAGAGGCAGAGGGGGTTGGAATAATGCCCTGAATCAAGGCAACTTCTACCCTTCCGGAAACCGTCAGGGTCAAGGCTGTTTGCACAGAGCCAATTATCAAGGCATAGCACCTGGGAATGCAGATTCCTCATATTCAGGTACCCATTATTTCTTCTTTGAAGGATATCCGGGTGAGGGGGAGCAGGGCAGGGTGCATCATTTCCTTTCCAACTGGTGCCAGATTCTGAATGACCTGTGAGTATTGGAGGTGGTGGAGGGGTTCAAACTGGAGTTCTATGGAACACCAATGCAGCAAGTGTGCTCCATTCCCCTATTTTTCCCCAACAAGAGATGCGCTTTATCGACGTAGAGATCATAGAACTTTTGCAGAAGGAAGCAATCGTTTTGACTCACCTTCATGACAAGGGTTTGTCACAATGATCGTTCTATTGCAGAAGAAAGGGGGTGGTTCAGATTGGTTCTCAACCTTAAACAGTTCGGTGCTTGGGTGATCTACTGTCAATTCAAAATGGAAAGCATTCTTTTATTGAGAAATCTCCTTCAGGAAAAGGATTGGTTAGTCAGGCTCAACTCGAAAGACACATATATGATGATAACCTATTTTAATACCGCACAGGCATTTTTCTCTAGTTTCAATGGGACTTTCACTGGTACTATTTTGTCTCCCCTTCCTTTTGGGCTCTCGTTGGCCCCTTGGTGCTTCACACAATTGACGAGACCGGTTGTGGAATCATTCAGACTCAGACGTGTAAGATAGATAATTCAGCTAGAAGATCGGATAATAATGCCCAAGATCAGGAAGTAGTGCTGAATTATTTAAACTGGGTGATTCAGTTGTTAAAATACTTGGGGTTCATCATCAATGTTCCAAGTTGTGTCTGATCCCTTCCCCGTCTCTGGAAATTCTGGGATTCCAGATAGATTTGGTTCAGGCCCTTCTGAGGCTCCCAGATGAAAATATTTTAACTTCAACAGTCTCTTTGAGAGCCCTGGCCAGGACTGTGGGGCTTTTAGCATAATCTATTCCAGCAATCTTTCCGGACACCTACATTACTAGCAACTTCAATGTCTGAAGATCCAACATCTGGGTTTATCATAATCTTAGCAGATCTGTCTTTCGGAATAGGCCAGGGTAAAGATGACTAGGCAGCTGGACCATATGGATGCTTTGAACGGTAGGGCCATAATCAGCAGCGTTGTTATGGAATTGGACACCAGCAGGTGGGGCTGGGAAGCGAGATGTAGCCCTGTTTCTACAGGAGGCCATTGGTCTCAGACGGAACTGCAAATGCATATTAACTGTCTAGAACAGCTGGTGAGGTCATTCGCTGTCAAGTTATTACCTCCTCACAAGCCTCAAAGTTATACTCTCCTGCGGATGGAAAATGTCTCCGCAGTGAGATACATCAACAAATTTGGGGGGTACCCGATCCTGGTTGCTAGCGAAGATTGTCAAAGATTTTTGGCACTTTTGTCTCCAACTCAAAATTTCAGTGATAGCGGAAAACATCCAGAGGAACATGAATGTGGTAGTGGATTGGAATTCCCAATTCGTGAGAGATGCGAGCGATTGGATGTTACACAACAGAGTTTTCCAGTGTCTCAACCAGCAATGGGGCCTGTGCGTGGTGGATCTCTTTGTCTCCCATCTGAACTCACAGCTCCTGATTTTCTTCAGCTGGAGGCCAGATCACCTAGCAAAGAACTTGGATGCTTTCCTACAACACTGGCGGGGGATCATCCATTATGCGTTTAAGTATTTATCATGATTCTGAGGGTCATTTCTCAGAGGAGACACTAACTGGCAGAGTCAGTTCTCATTACACTTTTGGAGGGCTCAGCCCTGGTTCCCTTTGTGGCTGAAAATGCCATGACAAACTCTGGATCTAATTCCATCCTTCCAGGACCTTCTCACCGACCCCTTGGGGTTTCCTCATCCTCTGATTCTGTCCGGCCGCAAGGTGTTGATGGCCTGGAGGGTTGTGGGAGATGATGGCAAATGCTGGGTCTTTTGGAACAGACTGCCTTCTGTCTCAAACAATCTTGGGCTCCCAGCACTCACAAATGTTATGCTTCAGCATGGAAGTAATGAGTCTGTTGGACCAAGAACAGAGTGTGGATCCTATGGGTGTAGTTTATACCTGATCATTAATCTCCTGTCACAGTTAGCACATCAAAGATTGACTTATTAAATCAGTCAATAAGTTTCACTCAGCTGTTTCTGTGGGACACCATCCTTTGGATGTAAGCTGGAGGGGGGGCACAATTTAACTTGTATGCTGTTGCAGGGCATCCGCTTCACCCAGCCTCCCAAATTGGTCCTGAGGCATGTGGATGTGATCCTTAGATTCTTGAGATAGTGGCAGGCTAATGATGATCTTTCCAGGAAACCGTTGCCGGCAAAACCTTTGGTACTTTTGTGCTGCATTTTTATGCAGGCGTGTCTCTGGTGTGCATGCCCTGGATTTAACAGGTAGAGTTCTTTCGCCTTCTGGAGTGGTTTTTTGAGTTTCTAATCATACTGAGATGCATTAATGTTGCATGAGTTATCTGGCTTTCCCGGACAATCATAAGCATTGTGCACTGTGCTATTTAAAGACCTATGACGATCGCACCACATTGTAGTGCCAATCTACTGGCGGGCATTTACTTATTGCTCTCCAGAAGCCTTTTGGGCCGGTGAAGTCAGCCACTTGGGACAGATGGGTTAAATGGTTGTTGTCAGAGGCAGGTATACACACTTCCCTGTTGGGCGCACATTCGTTGAGAGGCGCCAATGTCCAATGTCCTTCAAGTCTTTCTCGTTAGGGACATTATGGCAACTGCTGATTGGCTTCGGACTCTATATTTAAGATTTTCTATAAGAAGCCAATTCTTGGTGTTGCCTCTGTTGTTGTGGGCCAGTTTTCAACAAGCATAGTCTAAAGTCTCCAGTTCTGACATAAGATACACATTTTATAGCTATTCTGTCAAATAATTTTGTATTCTATTAAGGACTGGGAGGTGAGGAATATCCCCACCACATATATCTTATTGCATCTTATTTGTGCTTAATTAATGAAGTTGATACTTTCATGTACACTGTTACTTGTAGGATAAAACCCACCCTTGTGATAGGGTGATATTTGGGAGATATTACGTACTGTTGTTTTCTGCAGGCTTGGCTGCAAGCAAGGTCGAATGCTGATGCTTTGGACATGATCTTAGATGACCTTTCCAGTTCCGTCAAGAAGATTCCATTTCAGTTGTAAGAGACAAGCAGATGGCATACACCTCAAGACCAAGTGCTGATCATTGATGGACATTAACAGGGTTTTTCCGGATCACTGCTTGTTGCGAATGTTATAGTTCTATTCTGGCTTGGACTCTAGCAAAGAAAGAGGTCTTATAGGCCTTCCTAAACCCTGATTGGTGGCGGGCATGCTGATGTCATAGGGCAGTTCATGTGAAAGGAAGTTTTCTGTAGTTTACTGTGTTTTTGCAGTAAAGGAAGAGAAGCATAATCCTTGCCTCCTGGTCCTTAATAAAACTTAAAACAGAGTGGAAATACCCAAATTACAAGACAACTTTGTCACAAGTTATACAACTTTTCGAAGTTTTGTCAAGCTCTCTATTCATATGGCACACATTATGAAAATATGAAGGAAGATTTTGTATTAACCACATACAAGTATGGCTTCTGCGTAGTGCAGATCCTGTAGCTTTTTCCCATATACCAAATAATCCATCAACAGCATAATCTGCAGATTTTAACTAAAGAAGTTTGTTGGTAGCTCAAATGTCTCACACTGGTACTAATGAGATGACACCTTTGGCCAGACAGTGTTAACCTGTAAAAAAGACAAAATAATGAAGTAATATTGTTACATACTTTGCAACATTACATATATAATACTATATAATGTAGTCAACTGTGCCACATATTTCCAGTGGTTCTGGATAAAGGAAATCATAAAGAGTGAACTGAAGCATGTCCTGTGGTTTAGATATGTTGATCAAGTGGGGAAGCTGGGATTCTATCCCAGGTTTCCTGTTTATAAATTGTACAGTTCTGACACTGTATGGTTACATGCTTCTCTCTTCCATTTAACATCAAATGTCAGTGCAAAGGTTCAAATTAAATCAGAGCTCTTCACACTGTGCATAACCAGAACCCCCGCCACACACACACACCCAGAGGCTTTACCCAAAATAGAAAAGCAACAGAAGCGTATTGGGATAGATATACGAAGTGTGCGCAGCTGAGCAGGAACACCTCCATGCCTGGGCGACGCTGCCAGGAGTTCCTCAAAACATGTCAGATTGTTATGTTCTTTGGTCATATGGCATGTGTTATTAAATGTCAGGCAATATTATTTTCTATTGACCGAAAAGAAGTGAGGTTTTTGCATAGTGCACATCGAGAAATGAATTTTTTCTATGTGCTATGGATTACACTCATTCAAGTGGGGGACACTGGGATTTGAGCCCAGGTTTTGTGGTGTTAAATTGTGCAATTTTGCAACGTTAAGATTAAATCCCTCTCTCATTAAGCACTAAATCAAGTGGAGGCGTAACTTGTTGGGAGTCTCAGGCTCATTTCCCCTGACCCTTATAATTAGATGACCTATCACCAGCATTTAACAAAGTGCATTATTACTTAATTTAAGAGCACTCAATTTACCAACCTCAGAAGTATGGAAGGCTGAATTGGCCTTGCCGGATGCAAACTTGTGATCTGCCGATCACTGCTTTCTAGCAAAGACTATGAAAAACAATAAATGGATACCAATATAATACTTTGTCAGCTCAAGACTAGGAAGCAGTGGTTTCTAAGCATGTCATTCCCCTGTTACCTATAGCTATGAACGTGGGGGACCATGGTAATGTCTCATAAGAGCAAACTACTGAAGGAAGCATGGACCACTTGGAATTACTGTTTAAATCAAGCCATGAACCGCCTGTATAATTCATGTTTTATGCAGGCAACATAAAAAAAGTATTTTAGGAACAGCAAAGAGAAAACAAAAATGTGCACCCAAAGCAGTCACAGGTGAATAGTGTCCATTAGTTTAGATCTTTGGAATTTTGTATCATAGGTCAAGCACACATTTGACATTGATTTTTCCCTACTGCCAAAACAGGGTAGGGTGCTCAAGAGAAAGGCAGAAACAGGTGGTGAGAAAAGACCTGCAAAAATAAATAAGTATGATGCCTCCTACTTAGATTCTGGTTTCACCAGCATCACTGTTGCTTAGGGAATTAAGCCACAGTGTGTGGTTTGTGGAATGACCTTCGCTAATGACAAACAAACCAGCCAAATTAAAATGTCACTTGGAAACAAAATCCAGCTTACTGGCATTTGGCATTAAAAAGTAGAGTTGTTTTGGCCAGGAAGCTGCAAGACATCACCCATCAGGAAGGTACTGTAAATAATGTGGCCTCCACACCAGCAAATGCCTTGAAAGCATCCTACCAAGTGGCATACCACATTTCCAAAATCAAAAGGTCATTTACAGATAGGGAAGAGGTGCTTTTATGGCAAGACAGGAGGATGGCCTTATGCATTAATCCTTTTTTCACTACTTCCCAGCAGCCTCTTTCAAGCTCCATGTTAGAATCTAAAATGACAACATAACTAAAAAGAACTTTCAGTCCATAAAACTCCCCAACACTCCATATTCTTCCTCTTTTGTTACCTACTTCTGAGCAGATAAGTATGTCTTCAAAATTCTGTCAGCTTTTTATGTTAAGAGAATAAATAGAGTTTTAGATGTTTAAATTAATTATTATTATTGATGTAGAGTATGTTATGGTGTATTAAAAAGGACCCAATTTATGGGACTGTGTTAGAGTGTCTAGAAAGATACTTAATGATGATTTAGAGTTTTAATAAAGGGGGGAAATGTGTTTGAAAAATGGAAGTCAATATGTTAAGTTGCTTATTTTATTAAATGAATTTATTGAAGTTGAAGTGAATTTAAAAATAATTGTTTAGGAAAATGTTTTAAAAAAAGGAAGTATGGTGTATATAAATGTAGGTATAAGGATTTGGTAGCAAAGGGTAAGTATTCTTTTAAATTGGGGAGATTATTAATGTTTTACCACAACGCGTTACTTTTGCAGTTGAGACGCTTTGGTTTAGAGCGTCTTTCAAAGGAGTGTTTGTTTTGTGAGTCATGCGTCATAAACGCTCGCGAGGCTGTTTGGAATTGATTTCTTTCCTTACGAGTTGCGCATCATATGCCCTCACAAGGCGGTTTTGAATTGATTTCTTTCCTTGCAAGTCGCTCGTCTGACTCGTTAGGGAATTGAAGTGTGAAGAGCTTCTCTTCACGAGACGCTCGGGGGAGAACACGTGACGCATCGTGAGGAGCTTCTCTTCATGAGACGCTCGGGGGAGAACACGAGTCGCGTCGTGAAGAGGTTTCTCTTTATGAGACACTCGGGGGAGGAGGCGGGATGCGGCTTAACTTTAGCGCATGTAAGCGCTTAATCAATAAAGTAGAAAGTTTTATCAAGAAATAATAGAGGCCATAAGAGAAGTATGAAGGCATTTTCTTACGTAATAAATGTTTCTCTTTTAGTGAGATGAAGAAATGTTAGGCAGGAAGGTTGGGTCATTTTCTTTGGAAGAGTGAAAACAGCAATCATTTTTTCTCACAGTCATGATTCTGAGGAACATTTGAACCAGTAAGTATAGTTTTAAGTGTTTTAGAGTGAAATATTTCACATTCTGGGACATTTTAGTATATATATAATTGATTAGAATAGTTCGTTAAAGATGACAGACCAAAGTAATGAGAATAATAAACAGGAGGAGAGGATGAGAGAGCTAATTAGAGAGGAATTAAAGAAGCGCATGAAAGAAACGTTGTGTGAGATTTAAAAAAAAAAAAAAAGAGAAAAGCGAAAGATGATGAGGAAGAGTACTGGACTTTGTCTGATGAAGACAATTCCTCTAATAAAGGTCCAGATGGGAAGCGCTTAAGAAAAAAGAAACATTTGATGGTTAAGAAGGTCTCAGTATCTTCAAACTGTGAGGTCCAATACGACTCACAGGAGAAGGTGTCCCAAAGCGGCTCAAGGTCTGGGCAGGTTAACCCTGTATGTGGATTCAGTCATACTAATAGAGAAAAAAAGCCTAATCCAGATTATTATGAGTACGTTTTTTAAATGAATTATGAGGAAGAAGACATTGTGAGTGATTCGGAGTTTAGAGGTAGTGAGCTGTCCTTGCAATGTAAAGAAAAAAGTTTGAAAGACCCCTTGGTTCACAGAATGTTTGATCTGAAAGAGATAAGACACCCAAGGAGTTCAGACTGGTGGACTTTGGGTCATGTAGCAGAATATGATAGAAGTTGAGGAAACCGTTGGAAAAAGAAGAGATAAATATCATGAGGGCCGAGTGCTCTAGACCTCTTATTGGAGAAAAGGTTACAATGATCTTAACTTGGATCCTGAGTTGATAACTTATTTATTCAAACTTGGAGGGGATCCTAGGAAAGGATTGGAACGCTCGCTGAAACAATGCAAGGATAAGCTACTAGATATCTTGGGTCCTCTAACACTTATATATTTCATTTAGTTGAAGGAGCCCATATTAATGGAGGTGATATAGACCTGGAACTTTTCAGACGTTGGAGTCAGAGGGCTATTTGTTTTCTAGTAAACATGAATGCAAGCCTTGTGGCAGAAAGAAAGAAAGCAGTTTTGTTTAGAATAAGTCCAAAATTGGGCGAGTTAGGAAAAAAAAAAAAAGAGGGTGACGAAGAGACTAAAGGGCTCCTTTTTGGAGAAGGATGGTGAGATATTTAAAGAATTTTCTAGCTACGTTTACAGCTTTGGACAAAGCTCATACTTCTATGCGCAAGGTATTCCAGCTAAATAATTTACATCAAAGGGCTGGAAGGAGAAGGCAACCTTCCGGCCAAGCATATTATAAGACCCAGGTTGGGTTTGGAAGGGAAAGTTTAGGCAAGTCAAACAATATCAAACTTCTACCCACAAAGGAGAAGAGGGAGAAGAGGCAGACCATCAAGAACAGTGGTCTCCAAACTTTTTAATGCCACACCCCCCCAGTTGAAAAATAAAAACCATTGGGCCCCCCTCAGAATTTTTCACACAAATTTTATAAAGATTTCAATGTTTAAATATGTCTAGAAGTATTTAAACATTGCAGTTAAGAACTGTTACCTTTTTAAAAATGCAATGACATGTTTCTGCTTAAAACAAAACACTGTTATCTGTGTAATGCTGGCCAGAGCCTGGCGCCCCCCCCGAGGATAACTTGAGGCCCCCCTAGGGGGGCCCGCCCCCCAGTTTGAAGACCCCTGATCTAGAGGGTGAGGACATCTGTTTTCAACCTCAGGTGAATATGGAGATTACTTCTGTTTTTTTTTCATTTAAAGGTGGGAGGAAGGTTGAGATTTTTCAGAAAGGAATGGAAAAGATGAAAAAAAACAATTGGGTTTTGAATGCTGTAAAAGGTTACAGAATAGAATTCAACAGTATACCTTATCAGGGCAAAGAGCCAAGGGAACTTCATTTCAAAGTGGATCAGGAAAAGGTTGTAAGACAGGAAATAAATCGTATGTTAGAAAATCATGCAGTGATAGAGATAAAGGAAGAGGAACAGTACTTTGTAAGCACATTGTTTTTGGTGAAAAAGAAAGACAAGGTTTGGAGACCGGTAATCAAACTTCAACAGGCGAACCAGTATGTGACTTACAGACATTTCAAAATGGAAGGGATTCATATGTTGAGAGATATTTTACAGGAGAAAGATTGGACGGTGAAATTAGATTTGAAGGATGCTTATTTCACTATTCCGATAGAGAAAGAAAGTCAAACATTCCTTCAATTCTGGTGGAATGGAATTCTTTATCAGTTCAGATATCTACCATTTGGTCTTTCATCAGCCTCATGGTGTTTTACAAAGATGTTGAAACCCATTTTGGGCCTTTTGAGAGAACAAGGCATAAGAATGGTGGTTTATCTAGACGATATTCTCATCATGAATCAAGACAGGAGAAATTTAAAGGACCACTTGCAAATAGTAAGGAATTCTTTAGAAATATTAGGGTTCATAGTGAATCTGGAAAAATCAGGTTTGGAGTTGAAACAACAAATAGAAGCTTTGGGTTCTGCTGTGGACACAGTAAAGGTACAGCTCAGGTTCCCAGACAGGAAAATAAAATTGATTAAAAGAGAAGTGAGTCAGTCACATGTAAAGGAGGAAGTTTCGTTGAGGGATCTAGCTCGTGTGATAGGGCTTTTGTCTTCTTCAATTTAGGCAATATTCCCAGGGCCTTTACATTACAGAGCTTTGCAGAGGTTGAAAGCTTCAGGTTTGTCAAAAGGTCTATGGTATGCGGACAAGGTGAGAATGTCTGTGGATGCGAAGGACGAGTTGACCTGGTGGTTGGAAAATTTAGAAGCATGGAATGGGAGAGCGGTGTTTGGGACAGTTCCAGATTACGTGATTCATTCAGATGCAAGCACCTTTTGTTGGGGTGCAATGTGCAGGGGCCAGGAGGCAGGTGGAGTTTGTCAGAGAAACAAGAACACATAAATATTTTAGAGATGAAAGCTGCTGTTTTTGCTGTGCGGAGTTTCAAAGAGACATTACAAGGCTGCTCGGTTTTATTGAGGATGCACAATGTTACTGCAGTATCTTATATAATTAAATTGGTTAGAAGCAGATCAAAGAAGTTAACAGAGATAGCTGGGGAACTCTGGGAGTTTTGTCAGGAGAAGGAGATAAATTGTTTGCACAGTATTTGCCAGGGAAAGAGAATTCGATTGTAGATTGGAACTCTCTACATTTGAAGGACTACAGCAAATGGATGTTAGATCGGAGGATTTTCAAAGAGATATAAAAATCTCTAGGACCTATAAAGATAGATCTTTTTGTTTTCCATTTGACTGCCCAAAAATAAGTTTATTTCAGTTGGCAACCAGATCTGGGAGTGTCAGCAGTGAATGCTTTTACACAGGATTGGGCACACATTTGGGGTTATGCATTCCTACCTTTTGATTTGATTCAGAGGGTTTTACTGCATGTGAGGAGACAGAGCTGTCAAATAGGTCTGGTAACTCCCTTCTGGAACACTCAGATTTGGTTTCCAACAGTTTTAGAGATGACAGTTGTGTTTCCTCTCCTAATGGAATGTCATGCAGGAATGTTGAAAGGTATAAACGGAGAAGAACATCCTCTTGTGGAGGAGGGTTCTCTCAACCTTCTAGTTTGGAAGATATCAGGAGATCAGAAAGACTCACAGGACTTTCGAATAAAGCTTCAGAACTTGATGAGTCATTGGCTCCAGGTACAAAGAAAAGATATAGAGGAGCATGGAAAGTTTGGGTGTGTTGGTGCTTGAAACGGAATCTGGATCCCGTGGAGACTGATGATGTCGAGGTAGCAAATTTTTTAGCAGATCTGGATGATGGGGGATTGGCTTTTAGAACTTTAAATTGTTTTAGATCTGCTATTGCAGCAGGAGATTCTTTGGTACAAGGTTTATCTATATGCAGAAGTGCCATAGTCTGTAGAGTTATGAAGCGTATTCATTTGAAAAGACCTCCTAAGTCTAGGTATGACACATTATGGGATGTGAATTTGATTCTGACTTTATTTGATGGATGGCCCTCGAACAAGTATTTAGGTTTGAGGGAATTGTCTTGGAAGTTAGCAACTTTATTCTGTTTAATTTCTTTTACGGGAGTTTCAGATGTACAGGCATTAGATTTGAAGACTAGATTTTATCAACCAGAGGGAGTTTTGTTTGAGATATTTAGGAGAACTAAATGTATGTCAGAGTCAGTATTTTATCCTTATTTTGAGGAGAAACCCAAATTGTGTGTGGTCAATTGTATAAAAGAATACAAAGAATTTAGAGAGGATGGTGTCACTCAGTTATTGATATCATACGTGAGACCAGTTAGGACCATTGCTCGATGGATGAAGAATGTTATGAAAGAAGCAGGTGTGGATGTGCAAAGATTTAAATCACGTTCAAGAGGAGCTATGTCCTCGAAGGTTTTTAGTAAAGGAGGAAGGTTGGAGGAGATTTTAAAGGCAGCAGATTGGTCTAATTCTGAAATATTCAGGAGATTTTATTTTAAACCTTAGAAAATGTGTCTATCTCTGTATTGAGGAGCTTTCAACATACATAATGCTAGCCTCCTGTCTTGCCATAAAATGGTGATTCTCATAGTTTTAATTTTGGGAGAATTGTAATTTTATTAAAGACTAGGAGGCTGGCATTATCCCGCCCTCCCTTCCCTGGGAGGGAGGTTAAACATTTTTATATGTACAGTGATAGTAGTGATAGTATGACAGAACTGAAAGAGGAATGATTATTATTTTGAAGCAAATGTTTTAAGTTGAATAGGTTTTTATATTCAGTGTACTACAGATAACTTATATGTTCACAACTGTATTTCTTTTAGAGAATTAAAGAATTGTTTGCAGAAGTTTCAGAAGCGTTTTTGCTGAAGATGCAGAAGATTTATTTGAAGATTCAGAAGAGAAACCAAAAAGGAAGAGCATGGAGTGTTGGGGAGTTTTATTGACTGAAAGTTCTTTTTAGTTATGTTGTCATTTTAGATTCTAACATGGAGTTTTAAATAGGCTGCTTGGAAGCAGTGAATAAAATATTTAATGCATAATGCTAGCCCCCTTGTCTTTAATAAAATCATGATTCTCCCAACATTAAAACTATGAGAATCTTAATTCTCTCAGAAATTCTAGATGTGGTCAGGACAGTGTTTGTTGAAAAACTGGTAGAGAAGTTTAAAACAATACCCCTATAAGACACCATAGTTCACCATTGGATTGCTGACATGTCAGAAGTTATACATAGACAACTCACAGGATACTTGATATACAGTTTAAAGCCTAAGTGTTCAAAGTGATTAGGTGGACCCACTGTATGATACACTGGGAAGCTCTTGTTGTCTGAAACACAACACTACAGACTCACCCCAAAAGAGGTCACTTATTCAAAATTTTATGTGCAGAAAAGGGAGCAGAACATAATGCTTTACAATATTTCACACAGACGTCCAGTGGCTATCCCGTGGTAAGGTGCTAAATCACATTTTTGAACTGCAGAATGAAGTACAGCAATTACTTCTGGATCTGGACCCTTGCAAAGCAGATCAACTGTGTAATCTGTGCTGGCTTGTGCTTTGGGAATACCTTGCTGAGATTTTGGATTAATTAAATTCCCTAAATCTATCTTTGCAAGAAGTTGAAAGCACTTTGTTTACCACAAATAAAAAAAACTGCTTTCAAAAAGTTGGAGTTATGGATAAACCTAATTAAGGCTGACCTACTTGAACAATTCTAATTGTTTGTCTGATACACTTGAGGAAACTAAATATGACCTTCACTGTGTTGCTAACTTAACACATAATACCAAATCATTTGACTTCTCTTGGGGAGAGTTTGCAAAAGTATTTTCTTGAGGAAATGGGGAAATTTGTTATTAATGACTGGATCTTTCAGCCTTTTCTGGTGGAGTTTGGGACCCATCTCACAATTTGCCTTCAGGAAGAATTAACTAAACTTCTGAGTTACCGTGTATTGCAGATGCAATTGAGCAACATCTCACTGGCCGAGTTTTGGCTGAAAATGTCTGCAGGACATTCCGCTATAACAGAAACTACAGTTAAAGCTTTTCTGCCTTTAACCTTGTCTTATTTACAAAATATAGGGTTCTTCGCTCTTGCAGTACTGAAGAGAAAGTGCTGCTCAAGACTAGAAGTGGAGCACAACCTGAGAATGGCAGAAGCAAGATTCCATCCACAGACTGACCGCACAGGATCTTGTGGAGGAAATTGTTGACCATCCTGCGTACCAACTTCTAAACATTTTAGTCAAGTTGGGTTGACTCCCTAATAAAAAAAAATGCAGTCAGGGGGTTTTGCATAAAGTATTTTGGAAAAAGCCACTGAACATCAAACCTTTTTAGAGAATCTAGTCATATTAAACTATACTGCACAGATGCGCACACCTGCCTGTCTGGCCAGGCTCTCTCCCCTCAAATACTATATTACACTGCTGCACAACCCAAAACTGATCACAAAGGCTCTGTTGCAGAAGCAATACTCAATAAAAGATCAGTGTGTGGGAGCTGTGAATGATGTGCCACGTAAAGGAAGACGAGTCTAGTGTAGTTTAAAATGCCAGTAGGGGGCGTGGCTTCGGGCGTCAAGATGGCGGTCGCACTCTGAGAGTGCTCTGGACCCCTCCGTCATCCGCCCGATTTTGCCACGATCTGCGGGGTTAACGGCACTACCCCATGCACTCCTGTGGACTCCCTTCCCCTTGGGAAGCACGCAGAGATGAAAAAAGCGATCCGTAACGGCCCCCGTGTCCCTCCCTCACCTCGTCTAATTTAAAACAAAATGGCGGCCGGGCTCGAGCCGCCTCGGCGAAACTGAGACCCGGAACCTTGGACGAGGTCAATCTGGACCGGAGCCCCTGCAAGGACTAACAGAAAGAATTGGAGCGGCGCTCCTGTCACAAGCCCCCAGAGGCATCGGAATACCGCCGGTGGGTGAAGCGCCTGCTGAGTTGGGCCGCCGTCGTGCCTCAGCCGGAGGCGGGGCAGTGTGAGACCGCAGCTGCCGTCGTGGAGGAGATGGAGGCACAGAATATGGTGCGGTGCCCCCTGAAGGGAGGATAACGTGCCCGCCGGCCGGGGATCGTAGCAGACGAATTGGAGGGCGCAGC
This sequence comes from Pleurodeles waltl, assembly GCF_031143425.1. NCBI lineage: Eukaryota > Metazoa > Chordata > Amphibia > Caudata > Salamandridae > Pleurodeles > Pleurodeles waltl. The sequence goes on along the minus strand of NC_090445.1, from coordinate 425,292,249 downwards.
GCCCGGTTTTCCCGGAGGAGCCGGAAGCGCGTGCGGCCCCTGGGAGAGCGGTCAGGCGCGGCGAGACTGCGCTGTGAAACCAGACGGGGACCACGGCGCATGAAAGAAAGTAAATGCCAAGCGGAGCGGAGGCACCCCGACCCGGTAGGAGGAGAGGAGAGGAGGGTGCGAGGATCCGGGTGGCCCGGGCAACACCCCTGAGGCACGGAGCCGACAAGCCCTTTCCTCGGAGGGCCGGAATTGATCAGTAACCAAGCGAGGGGAGGAGGGATCTGCTAAATCCCCCACGGGTGCATAAGGCTGCGGCACGGGCAACGAGCACCCACTGACCCTTAGGACAAATACCAGGATCGGCCCGCTGCGGAGAAATTGTTGCCCCGGGGGTGCCAGGGAAGGGCCTCGGGGTGCTAAGAGTTTCCCTGAGTCTTGGGGGACTCGACGGTGCCAGGGGAGGGGACCCTGATCCAGTTGCCCGCAGGATTCAACACTGCTGCCGGGACCTCCGCTCTTCGCCCCCCAAGTTGGCCCGACCGAGGAGACAGACTGTTCCTAGACTGCTGAGCCTCGAATAAAGAAACAGTGCCCCCGCAACCAAGCCCACATCGCCCGGGGCCCCTGTGACGCCGGGTGGTGCTCTCTCATGGTCCCCGAACGCGAGGAGCTCCATGAATGCTGAGACTCGAAGGACAATCCTACACGAGGCAATACAACCTGTTCCCTGCCAGAGTAACAAGATGGGAAGAGACAAACCGAACAAACAGCCTCCTGCTTCCCAGCAAAAGATTGACCAGTTCACAGCACCAGCAGGTCCGCGGAGAGACGGAGACTCGGCCAGCGGAAGCCCAGCCCCGGATGGAGTGAATGGCATCCTCCTGGCGATTCAATCATCGCGGACCGCCGTGGAGACCAAGATCGGAGAGGTCCGGGAGGACATGGGCCTAATTAGGCAGGACCTCAGAAACGCGGTGGGCCGAATCACTACGGTAGAACACCGGGTCTCCCAGACCGAAGATGAACTATCCGATCTCAGAACCAAAGTGGCCCAACTCCAAACCCGTACTAACGAATTACACCGCCGTACGGAAGATGCAGAAAATCGCTCAAGACGCAACAACCTGCGCTTTGTCGGATTTCCGGAGGGCGCGGAGGAGGTCAAAGCTCCCGAATTCCTGGAGCAGTGGATCAAGACCTGGATCCCAGACCAATCCCTCTCACCTTGGTTTGCGATCGAACGTGCTCACAGGGCCCTCGCTCTGCGCCCACCGCCAGGCGGCCCCAGGCGCCCGCTGATTGCACGCTTCTTTAATTTCAAAGACCGAGACATGATCCTTAAGGCAGCCAGGTGCTCAGATAACCTTCAATGGGAGAACCACAAGATCCTAATATTCCCTGACTACACCCGTGAAGTGCAGATTCACCGCCGATCCTATGAGCATGTCAAACAAAAGCTAAGAGCAATGCAACTCACCTACATGCTATTATTCCCGGCCAGACTCAAGGTCCTAATGGCCGGAAAGGCCTTCTTCTTTGACTCCCCGGAGGAGGCGTGGGACTGGCTGACTGATGGGGGCTCCGTGGCTCGGCGGGGTCCCCAGGGCCCAGTGGGCGGCCCCTCCAGTGGGGTGCCCCCCGTTGGAGGGGCCACGGAGAAGCAGACGACGAACCAGATCCAAGAAGGGTAGGCAGAAAGATTCGGACGCCAACACGAACAATGGAACACCCTCGGCCTCAGATGCGTGGGAGGGGGGGCCTCCGGCGAATCGCCGGGTCACAGACGACGCCAGCCTGAGCCAGTCCCCGGAACTCGGCTGAGACGGGACAAGCAACTTCTGACGGAGCGGGGGGACACGGTCGAGATGCTCATCCCGGACATGCGGCCATTGGAGGTGACACTTCGGAGGTCTCATGACCCCCTTCGTATACTTTCTGTGAGACTTACTTAAAGCCGTTAACTGCATTTGATCCGACTAAAGGGAGGGGTCCACCACTCCACTCCAATAGCAGTCCCGCTGGCTGCTTTGTTAAAGTTGGGTAATGGGGCAACAGATGCTTCCGGGGTGGGAGTATGGGGTGGGGGGTGGTTGGGGGGCAAAAAGTTTGACATTGGTTTAGATAGTATTGTGTTGCTAAGTTTATCTTGTTATTTTAATACTTCACTGTTGCAACTGAAACGGTCATCCCCAGATTCACAGAAGGGCACCCAGCATAATATAGCAAGCACGCATCCCATAATTGGCCCTCATTGACTCAGGTCATCTCATGGAACGTGAATGGCCTGCTAGATAAAATCAAGAGATCCGCGGTATTCAGTTCCCTGCGTAAATACTCCCCCTCCGTGGTCTTATTACAAGAAACCCACCTCCTTGGAACTAGGTGCCCCATGCTCTCACGGGGAGGCTACAATAAAGTCTACCACGCAGGCTTCTCCAGAAGTTCTAGAGGGGTAGCTATCCTACTCCACCGCTCACTACCTATGGTAATTACAGACACGTACTCTGACCCACAAGGCAGATTCGTAGTGATCACGGGAGTTCTTAACGGAGCACCACTAAACTTGGTGAGCGTATACGCCCCTCCGGCGGGGCTTGAAGCTTTCTTAACTTCACTCCGCCAGGTAATTGCGGGGTTACCTCAGGGAGCCACCTTATTAGGGGGGGATTTTAACGCTGTCCTCGATCCAAGTCTAGACGTATCAGGCGAGATTACCACGGGCAGATCCAACCGGGCGTTGAGTCTTACGGGCTGGGCTGAAAGCCTGGGTCTCTGTGACATATGGAGAATTTGGCACCCTAGGGAACGTCAATACACTCACACATCAGCCGCCCACCCGACACAATCCAGAATTTACCTCGTATTTATGCCCGCCCTTGATGTCACCAGCGTCACAGGTGCAGATATACTACCTCGTGGAGTTTCTGACCACGCACCAGTGAGGGTCCGACTCAGGGGGTAGATCCCGCCAGACGTCCGGTGTGGCGCCTTAATGCTTGGTATCTGCAAGACAACGACTACACCCTTGAGGTTAGGAACCATCTCAATCATTACTTTGAAACGAATCTGGGATCAGTTCGGTCCCCTGGCACACTATGGGCCGCGTGTAAGGCCACTCTCAGAGGACACGCTAAGCATCTTCTTCGTGTCCGCGAGCGCGCCCGTGACTCGCAAGTATCTGCTCTAGAGGCAAAGGCTTTAAGCCTGGAGCGACAATGTGGGATCTCTAAGTCAGCCTCCAATCTGAGGCACCTCACCTTGGTGAGAGACGAAATTAAACACTTAGTGCTAGAATCAGCAAAACATATGTGGAGGGCCTCAGCTGCCAGAATATATGGATGGGGAGATAAAAACAGGAAACTCTTGCATTGGCTGGCATCTCACCCTCGAGCTAATAGAGTCATTCCCGAAATTAGGGAAGACTCAGGCTCCCTTTCTAAAACACCCACCAAAATCGAATTGCACAAAGCTTTGCCTCCTACTACACTCGCCTTTACGCAAAACACCCTCGGCCCATGTCCGAGAAAGACTCTCCTCTCTTAAACAACATATCCCTCCCCAGAGTTTCCCTTGAGACAAGGAACAGGCTCGATGAAGCCCTTAATCTCCCCGAGATTACTAACGCGATCTCCGGCCTGACATCGGGCAAAACTCCAGGGCCAGACGGATTCCCTGCAGTTATATAGCAAATGTAGTGACATCCTAAGCCCCTACCTGCTTGAAATGTACACTGATGCTGAAAAACAAGGTCGTTTTCCAGATGGGATTGATCAAGCCACTATTGTGGTAATCCCTAAAACGCAACCTCCGTCAATACACTGCTCGGCATATCAGCCCATTTCTCTTCTGAATACAGAGATCAAAGTACTGTCCTCAATCCTGGCCGCTAGATTGAGGGAAGCCATCCCCTCGTTGGTGCACCCTGACCAATGCAGCTTTATGCCCACCTGAGGCACTAGACACTGTATTAGGAGGCTGCACCTGGCTCTAGCACATCGCGGGACTCTGTCACGTAATCCCTTGGCACTACTCCTACTCGAATTCGAGAAAGCCTTTGACACAGTAGACTGGTCCTACCTTGACCAGGTGCTGCAAAGAAATGGACTTGGGGCAAAATTTCGCGGCCTGGTAAAACTGCTTTACTCCAACCCGACGGCCCGAGTACAAGTGAACGGGGTGGTTTCTGACCTGTTCCCTATCAACCAGGGCACCCGGCTGTGGTGCCCTCTATCCCCCCTACTCTTTGCCTTAATGATTGAACCTTTGGCGATTTTATTACACGGGGATCCCCTGATTGAGGGCTGGTCATGGCCCGCTTGCGCAGAGGACCGGGTGGCACTTTATGCGGATGATATCTTGCTATACATCTCCAACCCAGCCACGAGCGGCCCCCGTGTTCTACACATATTGAACCTCTTCGCGGAGGCCTCCGGGCTGACCCTAAATCATAGTAAATCCTTGCTGGTCCCCCTCCACCGCTCTCGAGACTGCGTGGATTGGCAACACACCATCCCAGTGAAAAGAAACAGCTTCAAATATCTAGGAATATACGTCTCACTACTCCCGGAACTATCCTGGGAACTCAATATTACACCTTCAATCAGGAGAATTAGGACTGACCTCCAACGCTGGAGAACCCTCCCCCTCAATATCCTAGGTAGAATAGCGCTCTATAAGATGATGGTCCTCCCCAGACTTCTTTATCTTCTACAAAACTTCCCACATCCCATCCCAAAGAGATGGTTTCGGGGGCTGGACACGTTGGCACGCCAGTTCATATGGAGTGGCGGTCGTCCACGGCTGGCGCTCGTTACCTGCCAAAGGGACGTTTACGATGGGGGATTGGGCATGTCCAACATTTACCATTACCACCTCGCAATGCACTTACAAGTGATCAATGATTGGATGGGAGGGGAATGGTCGGACCCGGCATACCGACTAGAGCTCCACACACTGAGCTACCCGCGGATTTTCGATGCCCTATATGGGGGCCCGATCTCCCGAGATACCCCTGACGTAACCAAGGTGGTCCTTATGGGTAGGCGGGCGGCACAAAGGGTGTCGGGGTGGTAGGGACGCCTCACTCAACAGACACCGCTCTGGCATGGGAAACAATTACAGGAAGTCGCGGGCCTAGAGGGATTCCATAAATGGGACATCATTGGCATATCCACACTAGGCGATATTTGGAACGGGACACACATGCGATCCTATGAGGAGCTCCAGAAACCTTTCTCGCTAAACAAGATACAATTTCATAAATATCTCCAGCTTCGCCACGCCCTACAACCACACATACAAGCAGGGGACACCATACCAGAATACAGCCCGATGGAGGTAAAGACACTAATGGGGAGTCTTGGCAAAGGAGGTGTCTCCCAGATATACCGCGCCCTGGTCGCCAACACTGCCTGTCCCCTGGAACAGCTCCACCAGAAGTGGGAGGGATGGGTGGGCCCCAGAGAAGAGGGGGATTGGGGCGAGGCCCTGATGGCCCCCCGCTCCCTAACGATGGCCTCTCGATTCCGACAAATACAGACCTACTACCTCCACATAGCATACCTGACACCCACTAAACTTCACAGAGCGGGCCGCCGATCCTCTGTTGACTGCCCTCGGTGCCTAGATCCCTCTGCCGATTTCTTTCACATGGTCTGGACTTGTCCGGTCATAGCGACTTATTGGGGGGCGGTTTTAAATGATGTCTCGAATGTCCTACAGGCAGATGTGGAGAAATCACTGTTGTCCTCCCTTCTGGGAATTATGGGAGGCACTGGGTTAAGATGACCGGACAGGACCTTTCTGGGGGTGGCTTGTCTGGTGGCGAAGAGGGATATAGTGGCGAATTGGAAGGCCAGAGGGGCTCCTGCCTTGATTAAGTGGAGGCGTGGAGTGGATTGGTGCGCGATACGGGAAAAATTGGTATATGAGGCCAGAAGTTGTCCGAATAAATATAATAAGATATGGGGAAGGTGGGAAGCAGCTACAATTGCCTCCCCCACATCACTGAGAACTACCTCACCACAGAGGATCGAAACAGATCCCCCGCCTACTCCACCCTCTCGGACCAATACATAATTCATCAAGGCCAATATTGTAGATTTGTGTGCAGCTTTCTTTTCATTATAGTTCAAGAACGTGTCGCTGGAACGGGGATTTGACCATTGTTTTCGTGTGCCCGTTGGTATCATGTTTAAATGTTTGTATCGTATTTATTTTAGTTGTTTGCAAAACAATAAAAAAATACTTTATCAAAAAAACGCCAGTAATGAAATGCTTAAAACAATGAATGAACAAAGCAGAACTAAAGGAACCTATTTGAATTAACAACCAAGCAACCCTCAAACCAACAGTTTCAGAACTGCGGCATCTTCTGTCCCTCCTCAACATTTGAACCATAGAATAGAAGGAGACGGTCCAGAGAGGCATGCTGAACCCCATATGCCTTCAGGTAATGAAACGCCGACCCTAAACTTGCAATGATTCAGTACGTACTAGTGCCATTTCCGCCCTCATGGATGTACATTCCACATGCCCTGCAGCCCAGAAGTACCCAACGTCAAGATGAATCATTATTGTGTGAATATGTCATAAGAAAAGAAAAACAGAGGGGGTCATAATCACCCCAGCAGTCGGTGTTATAGTGGCGGTAGTACTGCCAACAGGCTGGCGGTACATACCGCCATATTATTGCAATGTCATAATATGGCAGCCAACGTAACACACCGACCGACACAACGGTAATGTAATGACCGCCCGCGGAATTATGTCCCCGCCTACTGCCATGGTTTACGTGGCTTTTTTACCACCACGAAAACCATGGCCATAGTAACTATCAGTGCCAGGGAATTCCTTCCCTGGCACTGATCTGATAGGGGTCTCCCCTGCCCTCTGCCACCTCCCCAGAGTCCTCCCTCACCCCACACCTCCCCTTCCGACCTCCCCCGACATACACACACCTACACGCACAGACATACACACGCATACACACATGCATACCTACATTTACCCACACATTCACACATCACAACATACATGCACACTTACACCCATTCATGCACACGCATTCCACATGCCACACACCTGCATGCATGCATGCAGAAACATACACACACACACCCACACACACACACAACACCCCCACCCCTGTCGAAGCACCCAACTTACCTGCTTGCAGGGGGTCCTCCAGCAGGAGACGGGACGCGGCCCTTCTGCCAGCAGCACCGTCCGCTAGCAGAACACTGCCAGGCCATATCATGGGTCACGATACGGTCTGAGATGGCCTGCCGCAGCCGGAATTCCCCCAGAAGGCTGGCAGAGTGTCAGCTACGGTCATAAAATGGCGGACGGTAGGTAACCACAGTGACGGTCTTTTGGCAGCCGTCGCCTTGGCAGTAGGCAGTTTAAACCGCCAGGGTCAAAATGACCCCCAGAGTCTGGTGTATTTTTATTGTTCTCTGGATGGACAGAGGCTGGGCTCCATGCTCTGTCTCTGCAGTCGTCACGGTTTTCTCTGTCCTGGTGGGGAGGGGATTCCATGCCGGGCCCACTGCCATGGTGATCCACATTAGGAGTGTGGCTGTTGCTTCACTGTTCGCTGGGGGCTGGCGGTCAATCTTGTAGTGTGACGCTGCCATGTGTCCATATCTCCAGCCAGTCCCAGACTTCTTGGGGCATCTCAAAGAACTGATCTGCTGGCATGCAGAACTTTTAGTTTTGCACGAAATAGGATCATGCTGCATCACTCAGTTTCTGCTTTACTGTCTCAAAAGATGCTTCACATGCAGTGTTTACTCTGTATATATGCTGACTCAGGTGCTCTCCAGGTGGAGTTTCTGCTGGGACCGGGAGTGACAGAGGTTATCATCCCTGTCAGCACAGTTAAAGAAATGTACTATCAGGGACTTCGCTGCTGCCCCGGATGGTGGTCACAGTGTCAGTCCTCAGTGCACTCAATCAGTTATAAAGCAGGCCAATAGTGTGTCCATCAGGACACAAGACCTGAGCCAGGCAGCCAAGACGTTTTCAGGATATGCTCCCTCTGACCCCTCACGGACTTCTACAAATCAGGTTGGACTCCTTGACGTGCTCTCAGTGTTCTCAGCCCTCTACTCCAGCTGGCCCACCATCCCCTTCAATCAGGCCAATTTAGTGGAGAGTGTACGCATAGTGTCCTCAGCAGTTGAGATCCGTTTTCAGTTTCTGTGACCGTGTACTCCATTTTCCACATATCATATCGTAGGAGCCTCACTTCGGTCCCCACATCTCCTTTTTTGTCTCCAGTGATTTCCAAGTGTCCCAGTTGGCTTGTAGTGTTTGTGCTGAGGATATATAGTCTTTGGAGGGCCCACCTGGTCCTGCTGTGTCTCAACCGGCCGGAACAAGTGATGTCCTGGCAAATCTATCTAATTTAGTCTGCTGCAGGACCACCGGAACATGCACTTTCTCCCATGGCCGCAGCAAGAGTGTCCATGGTACCTCAGCCCCCATGGAACCACCTTAGCGGGTAGCATGGGTATTGAGCCAATAGTGAAGTCGTGTCCAGAAATAATTGGCTGTTGCACAGTACTGTTATCCTCAAGAGGGCAGGAGGCCCTGAGGTGCTGACGACCTACAGGCCTAAGTGTAAGTGCCCCTGGGGGTGGGAGGACTTAACAGTCATGCGAGGGTCCAGTCAGCCTTCACAGTCTCCAGGAGCCGAGGGTCCTGGCTGCACCTGCAGGGGTCTTCCAATGGCCTGTCGGCCAGCGCCATGACTCTAAATGGGCTTCTCTGACCAGCAGGCCTACACGTGATGATGGGCCTACCATCCATGCAATTTAGCAAGCAGGATCATCACCAGCACTCCTTGGCTCCTGTCAGAGCACTGTTACAGAAACGATTTTAGCCCCCTAGGACCATGTGTCATGCTAAGACTGTCCAAATGGGTGGGGGGTAGGTTGGGTGCCAGAACACCAACCCTTCCTTTAGAGGTGGGAGCACCTATTACATTTCCACCATCTGCCTGTGGAGTATCACACAAACACCACACACCTCCCTTACAAAGCCCCTCATACAGCACATAACAACCCAGATGGTGCACCACTGATAGACAGGCATTGGAGCACAACTCTCAGTTTAAAGTGTAGGTTAGCGATGAGTGGGTTACCTTAAGCCACCCAGCAGGCATTCATGGAATCCAGACCCATCTTGTCCCAGAAGGCCTAAGTAATTTACATTCCCACTGCCCCATCCCGCTTTCCTTGTACCGCCCTGCAGCCAGTGGGTCAGCACAGTAGCTTTGCCCCGCCACTTTGATCAGCATACCACTGCACCCTCCCTATATGGGTCTAGTGAGATTCCCTCACGTACCTTTAAGACAACAGTCTAACCCTAACTCAGCTTCACCAGCTCCCCCGCATGCTATCACCATTACAACCCTCAATGTAAATGGCTTGAATAGTTCTGTCAAACACCAAAGAACAGTCATATTTGCATCACAAATGAGCAGACATTGTCCTAATCCAGGGGATTCACCTATCTCTTCTGATGAAACTGACAAAGGGGGTGGGTGGGGATGGTCATCCATAGCCCCGCATTGACCCAAAAGAGGGAGCAGGTAATACAACCAAGAAATGTGGGGTGCCATACTTATTCAAAAATCCCTACTTGATACATTATTGCACTCATGGTCTGATGGGGATGGGAGATATACATTTGCAATCCAATTCTGGATGCTGTACACCCCCCAAGTATCAACAGATCCCCCTTCTTGCATACCTCTCCAGGCTTTTTACTGAATTCAGCAACACCAGAGTGGTCATGGGGGGAGAGGTTTGGAATATAACAATTGACCCCATTCTGGATTGCATTTGCCCCAATGCCAAACATTATGCCAAACACATGACTGTTCTGTCCGATGTCATTACCGATCATGGCATAAGATGTTTGGTGGCTGGGTCATCTGGGGACAGATATTACAAATGTATTTCCAGGTTGAAGGCACTTGCTTCAAATTTTACTTCTTTCTCACCTGGAGCCAGCTACTCCAATCATCATTAGGGTCAGACATAGTACGGGGGAGATATCCAACCACTGCCCGATCCTACTTTCCTTACACCTGGGTCATCAGACGAGATGTATCATTGAAAAATGGCCCCCTCCAACTACAAAACTCAGGATAAAAAATTTACACTGAAGGCATATGTCTGCATGTACTTTTAGAAAACATCCACTCTGTGTCTTTCCCTCAAATACTATGGGTGGCAGATAAGGAGAATTCCAGAGGCCTGATCGTGAGTGGTACTAGGCTCAAAAAGAGGGACTCACTATACCAACAGAGCAGAATATGCTTTGACAAAATTAAACTGGAATCATTATGAATGGGGGAAGCAGAAAGGATGTTTGCACTTCAGCTCCAAAAAAGAAGAGGCAGACCTGACAATCCCTTCAGTGTGACACAACCTCTCATGCACCCAGATGATTTAACATGAGATCCCTCACACATCTCTTGTAGAAATGCCTGAATCAAAGACGAAGTTGCCCTGGCCATTTCCTTAGAGAAGCAAAAAGGCCTTTGACCAGGTTGAATGGTCGTACCTGTGTTAAATGCAGGATAGATTTGGACTGGGGCAGCAGTTCATTTACAAGACTCTTCGGAGGTGCAAATCAACTGTAATGCATTCTTCTCACAAAGCTTTCCCATAGGGAAGGGCACAAGGCAGAGTTCCCTCTTTCCCCACTTTTGGTCCTCCTAGCTCTAGAACCTCTAGTGTTGGCACTTACTCTCACCCCCAGATTAGTTGGGTGTCTGTCAACACAACTGCTGTAATGCAAATGACCATCAAAAACTCGTCTGAATCTCTCCCGCGGCCTCATTGAACTTTTGGACATCCTCTGTCAGTTCTCTGGTTATAAACTAAACTGAGATGAATGTGAGCTGATGCCCATGTCACGAGTCACTACTTGAGCATGTGTTGAGGGGGATGAGTACCTCAGGATCCCCAGAGGGCTTTCCAATATGGCGATGGGACAATTTCACACTTCCTTTAACCAAAATGCAAAAAAACAATGAGCAGTGGTCTACTTCCTAGCTATCACTATGGAGCTATCAAAAGGCTTATTGTTCCCAGGTACAACTATTGGCCCTCATCATGACATTGGTGGTAAATCCCGCTTTCTGCCATGTTGATGAGCGACAACATACCGCCCCGGTGGAGGATATCCGTTCGCAATATTATGACATGCACACACCAAACCGACAGAATACAGCCACATACACAAATCCGCCAGCTGAAAGGTCAGTGGTAAACTGTCGGTACCAACACCCATACCGTTACGCCAACAAAACAACACCCACCACATTATGACCCACAAATCACCACGGTGGACATTTAATGGCAGTAAACCATTGGCAGTACACACTGCCGTGCTCAGAATGGCCACCCAAATACAAAACAACACAACATTGGCCAATTCAAAAAAACACACACCTGACACCCATACACACACCACACCCGCCCACTCACACCACTATAAAACACACACCCACATTACCCACAACTCCTTACGAATACAAATCACTGCCACCAGACAGACATCGAGACCACTGCAACAACTACACACGCACCCATACACCCCTCACGTTCTCCACTACGCACATCCACTCACACTACCCAACACCCACACACTTACAAACACCACACAACAACCATGGCCCCACAAAGGCACCCACATTTCACAGATAAGGAGTGGCGGGTCATGGTGGATTAAATAGTCAGGGTAAAGGCACAGCTGTTTGAAGCACAGGTACAGCAGATACCCATTGCAAGGAAGATGAAGCTATGGCGGAGAATCGTGGACAGGGTGAATGCTGTGGGATAGCAACCAAGAACAAGGGACGACATCAGGAAGAGATGGAACGACCTACGGGGGAAGGTACGTTCCGTGGCAGCAAGGCACCAGCTCGCCATACAGAGGACTGGCGGTGGACCCCCACCTCCTCCACCACAGCTCACAGCATTGGAGGAACAAGTCTTGGCATTACTGCATCCAGAGGGACTCACTGGAGTAGCCGGAGGACTAGACACTGGTAAGTCAACATTTACCACTTATCACACCCCCATACCTGCATGCCATCTCACACCCTCACCCTCACTCCCATCACTCCACTCCATCCCACACACTGCACCTACACATATGACTAACCCCAATGCCAAGCCCCACATGCCATACCAATGCATGGACAGCCCTCCCAGCCCTGCATGGACACCCATCACCAAAGCAAGCACGGGATAGGGGTACTAACAATCCCACAATACATCACCATATACATTCAAAGTGGGCAGGGCAACGGCAACGATAGAGGGGAGGATAGGGATATACAATATGTCACAGGCATGAAGCATAATACATCACTTACATCCCCACAGGTGCCACAGCCAATGTCAGTGGAGAGGAGGTGCCACGACTATCCAGTCCCCCAACAGAAGATGCCCCAGTGATGACAGTAACTCTAGACTTCCGAATCTGGATCAACAACCTGGTCCATCAGGGACCACTGGTCAGTAGGACACCCCAGCCCACTCACAGTGCACCACAGAGCCTCCCCCATCAATTGCCAACACCACAGCACCCTCCCAGCGTCCCCATACCTCTGTCCCCAGGACACGTCAATCAGCAGTGTGCCCACCTGTACAGGGACCCAGTCCACACCTCATCCCCAAGACAATAAGGGACCTGGGGTCAGTGGCAGTGGGCACACAGTTCAGGGGACAGGGGCACAGGGGCACAGGGCAACAGGACACTGGGAGGACTGCCGTGCACCAGGGAGAGGACAGGCCAAAGGAACCGACTCTCAAGGAGGCACTCACTAATGTCCTGGGGGCCTACCAACAATCCCAGGTTGCGATGGGCCAGATCCTTAACAACATGCAGGAGAATAAGCTGCTGTAGGAGGAACACCATCAGAAGATCAGGGAGTACTTGCAGCCACTCAACACCACCATGATCTCCATAGCAGGGGTGCTGGCAGACATGGCCAATATCATGAGGGAATGGACTGCACAGCAGCGGGCCCCTACCACTAGCCAGTTTACTGACCAGCCCACCACATCCACTGCAGCTAGTGGAGAAGAGGCCCGGCCACAGGACCCACAGGCCACCAGCACCCCTCCCCAGCAGAAGGTGAACCACCCCACAAACGTTCCCTGCAAACCAGACAGAAGCCAGATACACTTACCAAGACTACTGCCAGGAAATGAGACTCTCCTGATTGTCCTCCTTGTGTCCAACACTGTCATCTTGTCCACTTTGAACTGCTGCCTTTGCTCCCCTTCCTATGCCCCTTGGACACTGGACCTGTGCTACAAACATACTACAATACCCTGGACGTTCCTCCACCGTCACCCCATTCCATTGCACTTTTCAGTCACTTATTTGCACTACAATAAACACCCTTAAACACAATTTAAGTGACACTGTTTTATGTTGTGAAAATGTGCATTCTAAGCCTAAATAAGCCTTTTAGAGCGATATACGTGCTCCCCTAAGGCAGATAATGCTCATATTTGAATCTGGATTGAAGTAAATGAAAATAGCGTTTAAAGGCCGTGGGGAGTGTTTTAAACATCATTTGCCGTACTTTAGCATACAAGCGAGCAAGTGATATTTATGTTGAAAATGAATGGTTAATGAGCTAGGAAATGCTTCAGAACAGTAGAAAATGTGCTGCTATCAACTTTTCCATCATTGTCGTACTTCATAGTTGTTTATATGCATTATCACTTTCTCAGCTCAAATAAGCCTTTTAGAGCGATAGTCATGCTCTCCTATTGCAGAAAATGCTCATATTTGAATCTGGATTGAAGTCAATGAAAACAGCGTTTAAAGGCCGAGGGGAGTGTTTTAAACATCATTTGGCGTACTTTAGCATACCATTGAGCAAGTGATATTTATGTTGAAAATTAATGGTTAATGAGCTAGGAAATGCTTCAGAACAGTAGAAAATGTGCTGTTATCAACTTTTCCATCATTGTCTTAGTTCATAGTTGTTTATATGCATTATCACTTTCTCAGCTCAAATAAGCCTTTTAGAGCGATAGTCGTGCTCTCCTATTGCAGAAAATGCTCATATTTGAATCTGGATTGAAGTCAATGAAAACAGCGTTTAAAGGCAGCGGGGAGTGTTTTAAACATCATTTGGCGTACTTTAGCATACAAGCGAGCAAGTGATATTAACGTTGAAAATGAATGGTTAATGAGCTAGGAAATGCTTCAGAACAGTAGAAAATGTGCTGTTATCAACTTTTCCATCATTGTCGTACTTCATAGTTGTTTATATGCATTATCACTTTCTCAGCTCAAATAAGCCTTTTAGAGCGATAGTCGTGCTCTCCTATTGCAGAAAATGCTCATATTTGAATCTGGATTGAAGTCAATGAAAACAGCGTTTAAAGGCCGCGGGAGTGTTTTAAACATCATTTGGCGTACTTTAGCATACAAGCGAGCAAGTGATATTTATGTTGAAAATGAATGGTTAATGAGCTAGGAAATGCTTCAGAACAGTAGAAAATGTGCTGTTATCAACTTTTCCATCATTGTCGTACTTCATAGTTGTTTATATGCATTATCACTTTCTCAGCTCAAATAAGCCTTTTAGAGTGATAGTCGTGCTCTCCTATTGCAGAAAATGCTCATATTTGAATCTGGATTGAAGTCAATGAAAACAGCGTTTAAAGGCCGCGGGGAGTGTTTTAAACATCATTTGGCGTACTTTAGCATACAAGCGAGCAAGTGATATTTATGTTGAAAATGAATGGTTAATGAGCTATGAAATGCTTCAGAACAGTAGAAAATGTGCTGTTATCAACTTTTCCATCATTGTCGTACTTCATAGTTGTTTATATGCATTATCGCTTTCTCAGCTCAAATAAGCCTTTTAGAGCGATAGTCGTGCTCTCCTATTGCAGAAAATGCTCATATTTGAATCTGGATTGAAGTCAATGAAAACAGCGTTTAAAGGCCGCGGGGAGTGTTTTAAACATCATTTGGCGTACTTTAGCATACAAGCGAGCAAGTGATATTTATGTTGAAAATGAATGGTTAATGAGCTAGGAAATGCTTCAGAACAGTAGAAAATGTGCTGTTATCAACTTTTCCATCATTGTCGTACTTCATAGTTGTTTATATGCATTATCACTTTCTCAGCTCAAATAAGCCTTTTAGAGCGATAGTCGTGCTCTCCTATTGCAGAAAATGCTCATATTTGAATCTGGATTGAAGTCAATGAAAACAGCGTTTAAAGGCCGCGGGGAGTGTTTTAAACATCATTTGGCGTACTTTAGCATACAAGCGAGCAAGTGATATTTATGTTGAAAATGAATGGTTAATGAGCTAGGAAATGCTTCAGAACAGTAGAAAATGTGCTGTTATCAACTTTTCCATCATTGTCGTACTTCATAGTTGTTTATATGCATTATCACTTTCTCAGCTCAAATAAGCCTTTTAGAGCGATAGTCGTGCTCTCCTATTGCAGAAAATGCTCATATTTGAATCTGGATTGAAGTCAATGAAAACAGCGTTTAAAGGCCGCGGGGAGTGTTTTAAACATCATTTGGCGTACTTTAGCATACAAGCGAGCAAGTGATATTTATGTTGAAAATGAATGGTTAATGAGCTAGGAAATGCTTCAGAACAGTAGAAAATGTGCTGTTATCAACTTTTCCATCATTGTCGTACTTCATAGTTGTTTATATGCATTATCACTTTCTCAGCTCAAATAAGCCTTTTAGAGCGATAGTCGTGCTCTCCTATTGCAGAAAATGCTCATATTTGAATCTGGATTGAAGTCAATGAAAACAGCGTTTAAAGGCCGCGGGGAGTGTTTTAAACATCATTTGGCGTACTTTAGCATACAAGCGAGCAAGTGATATTTATGTTGAAAATGAATGGTTAATGAGCTAGGAAATGCTTCAGAACAGTAGAAAATGTGCTGTTATCAACTTTTCCATCATTGTCGTACTTCATAGTTGTTTATATGCATTATCACTTTCTCAGCTCAAATAAGCCTTTTAGAGCGATAGTCGTGCTCTCCTATTGCAGAAAATGCTCATATTTGAATCTGGATTGAAGTCAATGAAAACAGCGTTTAAAGGCTACGGGGAGTGTTTTAAACATCATTTGGCGTACTTTAGCATACAAGCGAGCAAGTGATATTTATGTTGAAAATGAATGGTTAATGAGCTAGGAAATGCTTCAGAACAGTAGAAAATGTGCTGTTATCAACTTTTCCATCATTGTCGTACTTCATAGTTGTTTATATGCATTATCACTTTCTCAGCTCAAATAAGCCTTTTAGAGCGATAGTCGTGCTCTCCTATTGCAGAAAATGCTCATATTTGAATCTGGATTGAAGTCAATGAAAACAGTGTTTAAAGGCCGCGGGGAGTGTTTTAAACATCATTTGGCGTACTTTAGCATACAAGCGAGCAAGTGATATTTATGTTGAAAATGAATGGTTAATGAGCTAGGAAATGCTTCAGAACAGTAGAAAATGTGCTGTTATCAACTTTTCCATCATTGTCGTACTTCATAGTTGTTTATATGCATTATCACTTTCTCAGCTCAAACAAGCCTTTTAGAGCGATAGTCGTGCTCTCCTATTGCAGAAAATGCTCTTATTTGAATCTGGATTGAAGTCAATGAAAACACAGTTTAAAGGCCGCGGGCAATGTTCCCTGTAAGGCGCGCGCGCACCTTTCCTTCCCCCGTTGTGCAAGTTGTTTCAGAAAAGCTCTTTGACCACCGTTGAAGCTGTACAGTATGCAAGAGCAAAAATTACCCAAATAAAGGAACAGTACTTGGGCGACACTGTCTTTTGGAGCGACACAGTAAGAGATCTGATGGCTTTGTGCAGAGGAGACCGAGTGTATAATAGTGAGCCGATGTTATCTTTCATTAAACTTCTTTGTGAGCACATGGAAAGAAGGTTCCCAGAAGATGAATTGAAGGAATGGACAAGCTTTGATTTCCATACAGTAACAACACAATCACAGTTTGATTTTGGGACTGAGAATGTACAAAGACTTGTTGAGAAGTATAAGAAGGTCTTGGTCCTGGGTGATTGTGACACCCCTGGTGATGTTGTTCGGCAGTACAGAGATTATAAATATGTGGTGGCAGCGCATATAAAAAACAGATTGTTTAGGACCTTTCAAGACATGGTGAATTTCACTCAGCGGAATGCTGCACAGTAAAGTGTTGTATCTCAGGTTATTGTTATCTGTGCAATTTTCCAGACTTC
Organism: Pleurodeles waltl; assembly: GCF_031143425.1. NCBI lineage: Eukaryota > Metazoa > Chordata > Amphibia > Caudata > Salamandridae > Pleurodeles > Pleurodeles waltl. The sequence continues at coordinate 425,274,977 of NC_090445.1, read as the reverse complement.
AAGTGCTGACTGCAAACGAGGATTCAGCCTCATGAACTCAATCAAGTCCAAATTAAGAAACAGACTAGGGGATAGTCACCTAGATATGCTGATGAGTACAAAGGCTTACCTCTCAAACGGGAAAGTTGATTTAGATCGAGTTTATCAGCACTGGAAAAATGGCAAGGACGGGCGAGAACAACAAACATGTCACACATCTAACGTTGGCACCTGACTTGTCTAAACTCTGATGCGGCTTCTCCTACAGTCCGTGTGTGGGTGGGGTAGGAACATTTTTCAGCCTGTATCTTGGCAGGGGCATCATGGCATTCATCAGCAGTGTGTTCATCAAACTGTAAATGTTAACCAATTGTACAACTGGCTGTATTTGATGTGCGGGGTCCTCTGCAGCACTCTGAGAGTATTCATTAAAGTTTCATAATGGTTCAACCTCCTGATTTCTGTTTTCTCTAACTGGGGTGTAGGTGGCACTTAACAGGTCATGTCCTTGGGGTGTGCAACCAGGTCACAAAACTGCCTTGATGCCCTATTGCATGGAGCAATGATATCCCTTTTTTGCTCTAGTGGTATGGAGAGGCTAATGCCAAAGATCTTGGCTAGTTATGCGCTGCGCGCGCGTGAATGGTCAATTTCTTGGCGCACGTATCCTTGGCTGCAGCGCACAGAGACCGCACACTGCCGCACACAGTGGGAAAAAATTTGAGGGAACATTGCTGCTGACCCCACCCCACTCTGTGACGAAGTGTCACTGATTGACACTCGCCATGGGCGCTTCAGTGCTTAAACCTGAAGCGCCCAGGCCTAAGTCAATGGGTGACGCTTTCCTCGTCAACAAGGGGAGGGCATCGAGGCACCTTTGCTGAGCCGAGGATGTCACGCCCATCAGAGCTGTGATCTCCTCCGCCCAGCAAAGTTCAGCTCAGGCAGCCAGGAGTTTGCGCAAATCGCGCATGTCTCACTCCTGGCTGTCTGTGCTGAAAATAAAAAGAGTGACAGTCAGGCTGACCTTTGTTCAGCCTGACAGACACTCTTCATGAGGGGCAAATGGTGGGGGTGTGTGGCCCCTCTGCCCTAAAGGACGGGCCGGGCCTGGTTATTGACCTCCTGAGATCAATCTCTGTAGGGCAGTCAACCATTGTGAATGCCATCCAGGGGCTGGCATCCCAGATGCAGCAATGCATTGCATTCCTTGAGGGCATCCACAGTGGATTGGCGGCCCAACAGAGATCAACTCAGGCTCTGGCCTCCTCTCTGATGGCAGCCATTGTCCCTGTTCCTACCATCCCCCCTCCAACTACCACTTCCCAGTCCCAGTCTCCTGAACCCCAACCCATTCCATGCACACATACAGACGAGAATGCACACAAGACATCACACAAGAGTAGCACAGTCAAACCACACACAGCCCACACATCAGCCCACAAGCACTCACGCAAACACCAGACAGTAGCACACACAACCACATCCACTGTCTCCCCCTCCTCCCCCTCCACCTCCTCCACCTCCTCCACCTCCCTCACAGTCACGTCCACACTCATACCTGCTTGCACTGCATAAACATCCACCACCAGCATCACCACACCAAGCAGCACACACCTCACTAGCAGACACCTCCTCAACATCCATGCACGCGTCCTGTGTCCCCTCCCACCCTGTCTGCTCACACGCACACTGCCCAGGCACCTGCACACAAGTCCAGAAGACATATAACTCCAACAACCACTCCCATCCCTCTTCCCTCTTCCCGCTCCACTGTCCCTAAGAAGCTTTTCCTTGCCCAACTTGCCGTCTTTTTTCCCCCTCCCCCGTCCTGCCTGGAAGAGCAGGGTCCCAACGACCCACCCCAGCACCTCAGCCAAACAGTCCAAACGGACAGTGGAGGCAACTCCCAGTCGAGGAGGCAAGACAGTGATGGCTTGCACTCCACCAGCCAGGAAGGGTAAGGATCCCACACCCCCTGCCATGAAGGGGAAGACCCCTCGACTCCTGCCATGAAAGGAAAGGAGGCTGCCCCTCCTGCAGTGAAGGGAAAGAAGCCTTCGACCCCTACCATGAAGGGGAAGGAGGCCACAACTCCTGCCCTGAAGGGGAAGAAGCCCACAACTCTAGCAGAGGCTGGCAGGGTGACACCACCACCACCAGTGGTCACGGAGTCCTCACCTCCAGCTTAGGCAGTGCAGCCCACTCCTACTGCTGTGGCTGCACCTTCACCTGCTGAGACAGTGCAGCCCCCACCTCCAGCAGAGGCTGCCCAGGAGGCACCTTCACCTGCTGACACAGTGCAGCACTCACCTCCAGCAGAGGGCAAGTATGCCACCCTCCTGGGACTGATGTACAAGGAGCCCCCTCCAGAGCCAGTGGGCATGTCACCCACCTGAGAGACTGTGACCTTGCACTCCCCAGCACAGGAAAATGGGCATGGAGCCCCCTCCAGAACCAATGGGCAAGTTCCTGACTTCAGCTGAGGTTCCCCCCACCCCATTCCCCAGAGGTGCCTGCCCACTTGCAAAATGATGCCCCTGCAGAGTTCTGTGCGGATGATGTCAGGAGACAAGCTGGGCCTTGGTCTGTGTCCTGTGGCCATGTGGGCCCTTTGTACTTTGGACTGGGCATTGGCCCTTGTGGACATTTGCACATATCTCTTTTTTATCCAATTGGTTCATTTGGTATTTGGTGGCTCTTCCCATTCAGTACATACTCATTCCTGCCTTCTTGTCCTTGCGTTATTCTGCCATGTGTTGTGCACCATTGTTTTTCGTCTACAGCTGGTTGTGTGTATGGTGTGTGTGTGTGTGTGTGTGAGTGTCTGGTGTGTGTTGTGTGTGTGTGTGTGTGTCACTCTCCTTTTCATCTCTCCCCTCCTTGTGTGCTAGGAGGCTGTACTCACTGTCATTGTCTTCGTGCATCAGGGCGACTTGCAGTTCTGGTTCCATGGCGGCGTTGGTCTTCTCTATGTCTCGGGTAAGTGAGTCTTTTGTCTTCTGTTCTGCCAGGCTTTTGATGGTGTTGGTTCCGCCCCAGAAATTGTGGCAGTGTACTGTGTTGTGATATGGTGGGAGGTACTTTGTCTCCCGCCTGGCTGTTGATGGCAACCGCCTGCGTGTGTGGTGTTAACGCCTTGGCGGATGGTGTGCTACATTGGCTGTCTATGGGAGTTCTCACCACCATGGTCATAATTTGGCAGTAATTACCAACGACCTGTTGGCCGTATTTTTGCCACTTTATCACTCACCACCAATGTCATGATGAGGGCCTATTTTCTTTTTAGGTGCTCCTAATTGTAACTCCCGAAAAGCTGCTATCACAAGTCTACTCAATCATAAAATACTTCATGGGGGTGGAGGGGGAAATGCTAGCCTCAGTTAAAGATTGATGAACTATATGCTCATACTGAATCAGGAGATCCGAGTCTGCCCCACAAGGACTACTAGACAGATCATTGCCTGTTACAATAGGTGCACTGGCTACATAACCTTCCCAGATCCTCCTGTATGGGTGGCCTGTGAACAAGATACACTCCTATATGAGAGAAATTTAGGAGCCATCTATAGAGCATAGTCAGACAAGCGATACTCAGAGCCATGCAGAAAGTATTGAAACATTGGTTGCTTGATGTCTGACCCTGGTACCATGTGGCTGCAACCATCTTGCATAACTGTGGTGCACAGATAGGGCACTCCCTTGTGTTCTGACCAGCTTGGCATGCTTACAGCATTGCCTACATAGACCAATCATTTGCAGATTATCCACTCAAATCTTTCACTGACCTCCAATCAGAGTCCCACTTACCCCAATCTCAGCAGTGGTCATATTACCATCTGAGACATTGTATACTAAACCAGTTAGATGGAGACTCATACACTCCCTGGTTTGCCATTACCTAGAGACAGGGAAGGCTAAAAGAGCATGATTTCTGGCTTATACAGTCTACTGATCATTAAATGTTTCTCCACTCCCATAAGGGACTTAGCTAGGGAACATTGGCAGCCTAGGTTACAAAGGAAATACACAGCAAAGGCCTGGACAGACCTCCTAAGCACATATATGTTTTGCTGGGAGGCAAAACTAAAATTAACTTATTTGAAGATCTGTCACAACTGGTACTGGACTACTCAGAAATTGTGGTTGGTCTGTTGTCACAGGACCCCCTGTTGGAGATTGGACTATACCACATATTCTCCGACATTATACGGCACTAAGGGGGTTATTCTAACTTTGGAGGAGTGTTAATCCGTCCCAAAAGTGACGGTAAAGTGACGGATATACCACCAGCCGTATTACGAGTTCCATAGGATATAATGGACTCGTAATACGGCTGGTGGTAAATCCGTCACTTTTCCGTCACTTTTGGGACGGATTAACACCTCCTCCAAAGTTAGAATAACCCCCTAACTCCTTACTGGATAGCAGTATTACCTGTGATCAACACTATGGCCCTCATTATGAACATTGGAAGCTGAGCCCACCATGCCGGGGGCGGCAGTAATGACCGCCACAGCATGGCAGGCTCAGCCGCCAAATAATGAAGGCTGTGGGGACCGCCACAGGCGGCCTTCCACCACCGTCAACAGGCAGCCTGACGATGGCGGAAATCATTATCTGACAGGGCAGCGCTGCAAGCAGCACTGCCCTCCGCATAATGATCCCTTTTCCTCTAGCCTTACCTTGGCGGGTTCCCTCGCCAGAAAAAGGCTGGTGGAAGGGGTGCTCAGGGGCCCCCTTGTAGTGCCCCGTCGCGCAGGTCACTGCCCGGCTTATGGGCAGTGATCTGCGCGATGGGTGCTGATGCACCCGCCGCACACCAACATTGGTGGCGGCTCAATTTGGAGCTGCCATCAATGTTAGGGCCCTTTTCTCTGCTGGGCCAGCGGCTGGAAACACTGTTTCCACCCGCCGGCCCAGCAGGGAAAACATTATATGGCCGGCGGGGTGGTCATCGCACTGGCGGTCTTCTGTTGACCGTCAGCGCTGATTTCGGCGTTTTTTACCACGAGATCATAATGAGTGCCTATGTCAGGGTCCATCATTCCACCTCACCCTTCTTCATGCTATGGCATCTGTACCATGTCCGACAAGAAGTCTCAGAGATAGCTAGCAACAGCATTAGCCACAGTAAAAGTGTGCATAACTGTACCACTGGAGGAAGCTGACCATTCCCACCCTCCCGGAGTGGCTGACCAAGTAGGCTATGGTTGTCTAATGCAAATGCATTACATATAAAATTAATGACCAGATGGTACACTTTGACACAGTCTGGGAGCCCTTCACCAAACCTCTGATTGGATCAGGGTAATGCATCCTAACTTTCTACCCATTGAGACAGATAGATCACACACTGAAGAATACAACACAACACATCTCCCAGTCGTTACCAGGAGCGGCTACCTAGATCTATTAATGGACTCCTCATTTTCCTCGATGTTATGGCCACTGTCAGCCAGACCGCAGTGGATTTGAAACAGGAGAGGATCTGGCGGTTTCAAGAAAGGGCTTGGGGTGGAATCCTCTTTGAAGATCATTCCAAATTCACATAAAAAGGTACCACAAAGAGGCACCCAACACAGTGACAATGGCACCACATTGACCGAGTTTCCCATATACTATACGCTCCCTTTGATTCCCTCGAGGTCATGGGTGGCAAGCTTAGAGGGCATTGACCGACATGCTTTTAAGTTCATATGTTGACCTATATAATTGTTCATATAATCCTACAGGTAGGCATGATATATATGCTGCAAAGTGTTGCTGTTCTATCTGTTGTATACCCTAATATCCTAAAGAAGTGTTACAAAAAAGTGCCTTTAGATGAAAGACGACTCAGCCCAGACACAGGAATAAGCTAAGAGAACTAGGATTCCCAGAAGGGTGGCTTTTGCCCAACTGCTTAAGAAGGAACAGTGGACCCCATCCAACTTTTTGGGACAACTGGTGCCAGAACTTGTAGTCCCCCTCTTTATACGGGCAGCAGCAGAGGCTCAGACCCTAAACATTGGTTCTACTGACAACTACAAATTCACAGCGAGCCCTATTTGGAACTTCACCTGACACCAACAGTGATCAATTTGGTTTGCCCTTGGCCGAAGCATGGATTTCACAATAATCACAAATGCTGTTCCTTGCTGCTCACATTACAACATCCATTGGTTAGTCCAGGGCAAAGTGCTGTCTCTATAATGCCTGCAATTGTTTTGGTTTCTCACCCTTCAGGCTCAACAGTTTCACATAACAGTGCTTTAGTTAATGGTTGCTCTCAGATTTTTCGATTTTATGAACCTAATTTTCAGGTATATTCATACCCCTGGGCATTGAAATTATGCTAATTAATTTCACTTCCTACACCTAATGCACCATTTATCACAGTTACCTTTTAGGTAAGTGTGGTAATCTGGCGTAGCAATCTAGTCTATATGTACTCTTTCACTTTGGGATATGGGTGAAGACTCTCTATGGGGACAACAATGTTGTGCTGGATTCCAAGACCGCTGATGAATTGAGCTTTTTGCATTCAATAAAACACAACTCATGCTTCCTGATCCATGTCTTCTTTGGGCTCCACAACAGTAAGTCAATGCAAAACTGAAGTAAAATGTGCAAAGTTGCAAGATAAATACCCACTGTGGAAAACAGTGCATCCAAGCCCAATGTCTGAATGTCTTGACTCGAGAAAAACATTCAATTCCTGCAACATTATACAATTATACCTAAACGTTTTTCTATAAAGATTATTAAATTCAGCCTACACCGGACAGGAGCAAAAAACATTTTAACCAAGCCCTTCTCTTTAACCTCTGAGCCATCTATAGTGTCAGGAAAGCCAGCCTCAAAGAGGTTTTGAAGCAAGGAACCAAACAAGTCTACTGTATCACTCATCATACACAAAACATTCAAGAAGTCTATCACCAGCAATAGTGACCGTTAGTGTCAGTTTACAAAAGAGTGTAATCAGAGCCCAGGATACTCAAACAATACACGTGAGTAAGGTTGCGTACCTGATACAATGATGCAGACAATTTCAAAGGTGTGGTAGAGAACACACCAAATGTATTCCAGTAGACGAGTAGTAGAAGACACAGAAAAATCGAATTGCTCTCTGACGGGGCCAAAAGTCAAAACAAAAAAACAACAGGCCAGGGAAAAGAAATAAAAAACACCAAAATATTAAAGAGTTTGTTCAAAGCAAAACACACCCACTTTATCCGTTATTACCTCACCCCAACCCTGTCGCAACAAAACGCATACCTAATTAGACTGCAAACCTGAGATCCTGTAACCAAAACACTGTAGTTCAGTATGAGGTAAGCCCCACGAGTACTGCAACAGAAAAAATAAACACACAGTATAACCTACAACCATATCAATAAGATGATCAGAGAGTCCCACATAGCAGCAAAATGCAACAAATACATTACTAGAGCCAAACGCAACATCCAAACAGCACAGTCAGGAAAACAAGACGGAGGAAGGGGAGAAGGAGGTCCTCCAAGAAAGGAAGGTATGTCTACAAGATCAGGGACCACGTCCCCGAGAAACTGATGGACAATACACAAACTTTGTTGAATAATAATAGGATGAGTACCAATAAAGACACTTTTTCTGATAGCATCTCGGTGAACAATTTGTCGAACTATGTTCTTAGTGCAGCCCAGCAGAGGCTCTGTCAAAAGGGTTAGACTTTTGTCCGACTTTGAACCCCAACTTTACTCAGATGCACATTGATCTATTTAAGTTCATTCGGAAATGAAAGCTCAAGAAATATTTTGCTATGAAGGAATCACATTCTATGCTTCCAGTTGCTACTAATAGTGTACCTTGTTATAAGACTATTAGGGACATTGAAACTTACAGACTTTATTGTCTTTGGACATGTCAGATATTTCTATTCCATCTTTGACTGACATCCTGATTGATTTGGGCATTTCTCCTGACCTTAGCCTGAATAGTGGCCTCAAACCTAAGTCCACCTTCCTCCCTCTGACACAGGAGGATAATGCAGTTAAAACATTTTACAAGTTGGTGACCAATGATTTGTAAAGTTGGGAGGACTCCACCGACTCACTTACTAGACTGATAATTTTGCATCTGAGGAGAGATAGGCTCTTAAACAGCTGACTATGGTGCAAGATATTGTTATTAAAGAGGCTGACAAAGTGGGCAATATTGTCATCATCAATAAAAGTGAGTACACTGCAGACCTCTCTGACATATCTGCATATGTAAGGTTGGATGTCAACCCACCTAAACATGTCACTTATCTGTTGGAAAGAAATCTAAAGGGTTGGGGGGATCTGTGCCTTATTACCAATTTGGAATACAGATACATATTTAATCCACAGTAAACGCTCCTTTTATTTACATTTTGCCCAAAATCTACAAACCGGGACGATTTCCCTCAGGTAGACCAATACTTTTGGGCATTGACTCGCCTACTGAGCGTCTGTCCAAATACAATGACATTTTCTTGCAGCCCTATGTATGTAAGGTGCCCTTATTTATCCTTGACACTACAGATAACCCAACTGACTTTAGGTCGGGATTCGCTCCCCACGTCGCGTAGCTCCACCAGACTGTATCCATGCCCTCTACCCCGCCCTCGCTACTGCAGCAAGTTCGAGGCCCTCCACCACCCGCAGGCACCCACCTGCGCCTCATCCCTGGTGTCTAGTGGTTGCCGGAAGTATTGTGTGTCTGTCTTGTAACAGTCTTCCTACTGTGCCTTTTTCACTGCTTTATCTCCGTTTGTCGGCCTATTTCTGTTAGCCCTTTTGCCTTTTTTCTCCTTATTCTGCCCGTTTTGGGGATTCTCTGAAGCCATTCTCTCCGCTCGTCCTTTCCAGCCGATGTGTCCCCTGCGGCCCTCTCGCCCCCATTTGCCCACCGCTCCCACCTCTCAGCTGCTCCTCCCTCCCACCTCCCCTTCTTAATGGCGGCCACTGCGCGGCCGCACCGCTAGCGCGCCAGAGGCACGCCCATCTGCGCCCGTCCGCGCCTGGATTGCACCTAGTGCCAGATTCCCTGGACCCTGCGTTCCCCACTCTGTCCGATGCTGCTACAGCACCAACGACCTCCACGCCCTCAACGCAGGCCGCTTCACCACCTGCTTCCAAGCCTCCCCGAAGCTCATCCATGGACCCTTCTCCTGCCGGACCTGCAACTTCACTTGCCCCCAAGCCACCAAGCAACATGCCAGAACCAAACACAACATCTCAGGTGCTTCCTCCTCAACATCCGCTCCCTCCACAAGCACACATAGAACTCTGGGACCTACTCACCTCATCATCCCCGGACGTCGCCATCCTCAATGAAACCTGTCTGAACCCCTCCTTGGAACCCGACATCGCCATAGCCATCCCTGAACTCTATAAGATCACCCGCAGACACCGCACCACCAGACTGGGAGGAGGGATTGCCATAGTCCACAAGAACACCATCAGAATCTCAACCAACACCAAGGATGCCCTTGACGCAGCCGAACACTTACACTTCCAGATTCACATCAACGCCAATACCACCCTCGTCTACAGACCCCCCCGGCCACAGTTCAGTGACTCCATCGCCGACATAATCAGCACCCACATCCTTGCCTCTACAGACTACATCCTCCTCGATGACCTGAATTTTCACCTCGAGCATGCCAACGACAGCAACTCTACCGCCCTGAATGATAACCTCGTCAACCTCAGTCTCAAACAACTTGTCACAACGCCCACCCACTCCGCTGGCCACACGCTCGACCCCGTCTTCTCCACCAGCAGCCACGTTACCTTCAGCCATACCACCGAACTCCACTGGACTGACCACCGATGCGTCCACTTCACCTTCCAGAAACCTGCCACACACCACCACCGACAACAGAGCTCCCGCTGCAGCTGGAACAAGATCACTGAAGACCAACTGATCTCCACCCTCGCCCAAGCACCGTCACCCATCACCATTGACCCCAACACGGCCGCCCTCAACCTCAGACAATGGATAGACGACTGCGCCAACACCCTTGCCCCGATCAGGAAACCCTTCAACAGCCACACCAGCACTAAGGCCATCTGGTTCACCGCCGACCTTCAGGCCTCCAAGCGGGAGTGCCGAAAAATCGAGAAGAAATGGCGCCATGAACAAACAGAAAGCAACCACACCGCCCTCAAGATCGCCATCCGCAAGCACCACCAGCTCATCTGGACCACCAAGAGATCCTTCTACAAGGAACGCATTGACAACAACGCTCACAACAGCAAAGAGCTCTTCAACACCGTTAAGGAACTCGCCAACCCCGGGTCTCCTCCAACGACACCCCTACTTCGCGAGACCTCTGCGACTCCATCTCCACCTTCTTTCACCACAAGATCATAAACAGCCACGATAGCTTCCACACCTCAGCCACCACAAACCCCGACGCACCGGACCCCAGCCACACCAACCTCTTGCTCTCCTGGACCCACATCAACGACGGATATACCATCAAAACCATGAGCACCATCCACTCTGGCTCACCCTCCGACCCCTGCCCCCACCATGTCTTCAACAAAGCAAGCCCCATCATCGTCCCCCAACTCCGTATGATCGTCAACAGCTCCTTCGAGACCGCCACCTTCATGGAAAGTTGGAAGCACGCCGAAGTCAACTCCAAAGCAGACCCAAGAGATCTCAAGAACTACTGGCCCATCTCCCTCCTCCCCTTCCCAGCGAAGGTCATCGAGAAGATCGTCAACGGCCAACTGACCTGCTTTCTGGAAGACAACAACATGCTGGACACTTCTCAATCCGGTTTCCGTAGCAACCACAGCACCGAGACCGCCCTCATCGCCGCAACCGACGACATCAGGACCATGCTTGACAAAGGAGAAACTGCAGCCCTGATCCTTTTAGACCTCTCGGCTGCCTTCAACACTGTCTGCCACCACACCATTCGCACATGCCTCCATGACGCAGGGATCCGCCACAAAGCCCTGGGCTGGATCACATCATTCCTCTCAGGCAGAACCCAGGGGGTCTGCCTCCCTCCCTTCCTTTCTGAAGCCACCAAGACCATCTGCGGCGTACCCCAGGGTTCCTCACTCAGCCCAACCCTTTTTAACATCTAGATGGCACCGCTCGCCAACATCGACCGATCACACAACCTCAACATCATCTCCTACGCCGATGACACCCAGCTGATCCTCTCACTCACCAAGGACCCCGCCACCACCAAAACCAATCTCCATGATGGAATAAAGGCCATCGCCAACTGGATGGAGAGGAGCCGCCTGAAACTGAACTCAGACAAGACGGAGATCCTCATCTTCGGCTCCAACCGCTCCGCCTGGGACAACTCCTGGTGGTCGGCCACCCTAGGAACCGCACCGACGCCCACCAACTATGCACGCAACTTAGGGTTCATTGTAGGCTCATCGCTCACCATGACCTGGCAAGTCAACGCCGTTTCATCTTCATGCTTCAACACTCTCCGCATGCTCCACAAGATCTTCGGGTGGATCCCCACCAGAACCAGAAGGCCGGTCACCCAGGCTCTGGTCAGCAGCAGACTGGACAATGGCAACCGTCTCTACGCGGGAACTATGGCCTAGCTCCAGAAAAAACAGCAACGTATACAGAACGCATCCGCGTGCCTCATCCTCGACATCCCACGCCGCAACCAAATCTCAGCCCACCTGAGAGATCTACACTGGCTCCCCGTCAACAAGAGGATCACCTTCAAACTCTTCATCCACGCTCACAAAGCACTCCACAACGCCGACCCTGTCTACCTCAACGAGTGACTCACCTTCTACACTCCCAACCATCAACTACACTCCACCAACCTCGTCCTCGCCACCGTTCCTCGCATTCCACCGAACTACAGCCAGCAGCAGATCATTCTCACACCTCACCGACAAGACCTGGAACTACCTCCCCGTCCACCTACGACAGACCCAGGACCTGCTGACCTTCAGGAAATGCCTCAAGTCCTGTCTGTTCGAGCAGTAGCATCTCCCCCATCCTCCCACCCCTCAGCGCCTTGAGACCCTAACAGGTGAGTAGCACTCTACAAATAACTTGATTGATTGATTTCACTTGGACAGAGGATTGCCTCTTTGTGGCACTGGACATACTTCCATCTCACTGAGTAAGGGTCTACAGGAGGTTCAGCACTTTCTCTCTTCCAGGAATGCAACACTTTTATAACACACTAACATGTTGATGGACATGATGTCCCTGGTTTTAGATAAAAATGTTTTATGCATGATGGGAAGTGGTTCAGCCAATGTCAAGGTGTAGCAATCTCTACATGGGTTGGATAGAGAAAACAATAGTTTGGCCGAAATGCCCTAAAGGGACTCAACGGACACATGGTATTCTGGGGGAGATACGTAGACAACGTACTCGTGAACTGGAGTGGCAGTGTAGAACTATTGTCTGATTTTTCCCTTTTTCTGGACAATAACCCCTTTCAATATTTATTTTGCACATCTATCAGATCGGTACGAAGATTTGCTTGAAACTGTTAAGCAAACCCACTGCTTGTAATGCCATTCTCCATGCAGATAGTTCCCACCCTAGGTCCCTTGTACACTCCATTTCTAATGGGAAATGATTAAACTTTGACACAACTGCAGTGAGGATGCAGTGTTTTCTACTGAACATAATCTTTTAGAAAATAGGTTTTGGATAAGGGGCTATGCAACGAGTACCATTGATGTGACTAAGCGTGGGATATTAAATAGGAAACACCAGTCTCTGCTTAAGAACAAATGTAAGGTTTCTTAGTGGCTCACCTTGGTCAAGGGTGTATGTGGACTGTTAAGGCTTGTATGAGGCCCTCCAGTGTTTCGTGCCTCAGGTTTTGTCCTTAGTCACTGTACTGGCTAAAACATTTTTCTGTTTTGGTGCCACTTTTGTGGATATGTTAATTTTCACATCGGAAGCACCTTCCCATAATTTACGTTGTGCGGAATGTCCGTTCACGATTTTGACCATAGGATTTTATATCTGCAACATGTTGTTTTGGGTAAAATTTTAGTTTATGCACCCATGATACGTGCAGTTTCCCATCACCAAATTACTGTTGGCTATGCCAGGTGGGTCACTTTACGTGAATAATTTACTGTATTTTATGTTTTGCTCTATAAGGGACTCTCGGATCCTCTTATTGATAAGGTTGTAGGTTTACTATATGTTTATTTTCTCTGCTGTAGTACCCAGGGGCATATCATGGCCTCGCCTCTTGCTTAACTACAGCGTTTTGGTTACCGGATCTCAGATTTGAAGTCTAATTAGGTATGCAATTTGTTGTGACATGGTTGGGGAGAGACAATAATGGATAAAGTGGGTGTACTTTGCTTTGAACAAACACTTGAATATTTGTTTTTTTAAATTTATTTTTCCTGACCTGTTATTCCTTTTTTTTAAGAGCTCACGGATAAGGGTGCCTGACTTTTGGCTCCATCAGACAGGAATTAGATTTTTCTGTGTCTTATACTACTCTCTACTAGAATACTTTTGATGTGTTGTCTACCATGCCTTTTAAATTGTCTGTGTAATTGTATCAGGTACTCAACCTTACTATGGTATATTGTTTGAGTAGCTTGGGTGCTGATTACACTCTTTGGTAAACTGACACTAATGGTCACTGTTGCTGGCGATGGACTTCTTGAATGTTTTGTGCATGATGGGTGATGCTGTGGGTTTGTTTGGTTCTCTGCTTCAAAACTTGACTTTTCCCGGCACCGTGTGTGAGCACAGCGTACTTTGTGGTTTGGACTGTGCCCTTTCTCCATGTTGGCTTACTCTCTTGGGTACCTAGGTCACAGTTTTTGTAGGTGCCTTTTTCTGTAATACATCTATGATGTTTTTGATGTGGGTATTGGTATCATTTATGGGAATAGTTTTTGTACTATATTGTGTTTATGTGTATTTCTCTTCAATATTGTATTTTTGCAACCTTGAAAAAGTAATCATCGACGAAACACGTATCAGCTGTCTGCATCTCGTGGAATAAAAAATTGTCCTTTTACATTGGTCTAATGTTTTTACTAGAGTGCTTGGAAGGTCCTAGTAAACTATGGAATTACTGTATTTCTAGCCTAGGTGCACTTTATGCGCATGCTTGTTGTGGGAATTTTTCCCATACTATATGGCACTACTCGGGTAGCGGAGTGCTGTCACACAATGAGCGGTTCATGCTTACACAATTGGCACTTAGGGAGGTGTTGTACACGATTGACCACCACTACCTGTTCTTTCTTACAATTCCTACAAGGATAGTAAAGCAAGCTTGCCCCAGGATTGCACCATTTGACAAAAGGATATAGTGACATATTAAGATGATTGGGTTTCTTCATCTCCTTTCACTGGATAACTCTCAAAAAGAAGCTCCTATCCTGCCCTTGTCCCAACTGCTAGGCTGGTGCCCTAGTGAGTTTCTGTCTCCATTCTCAATCCCACATAAAGTGTGTCAATCAGCTTCCTGTAACATTGGAGGCAAAGTGGTGGCATGACACACACCAACCCATGCTCAGTGCGTGATTATGCTTCCTTCATTAATGTTTATGGGGCTGTAAACCTGCCTGAGGGGAGATGCAGACTTAGCCCTCATCAGCTGACTTTTTGTTAAGCATGACACACCTAGATGGGCCTGAGACAGGCAGGCCTTAGAGCAGAGCCTTCCCCTTCACACTCTCTGCCCAAAAGGACTCTAGAGGTCCCAAGTTTGCATGGGTAACAGGACACATGTGTAGTGTGTCTGTGTATGTATGTATGTCTGCTCTTATCCAACTATTGTGCGTCTTAACATGCCCAGAATTGTTTTACTAGTGGTACACCAACTTATTAGGCTGGAATGTGCTTAGTGAGACTTGACAAATAAAAACAAAATGATACGAATTATGAATGTAATATATGCATGCTTATGTGTGCTTGTTTGACTGAGTTATGGGGATGACTGTGCATGTGCATACATTGCATTCTGTTCAATGCTTTTGTGTCTGTGTGGGTAAGCAAATCTGCCAGGATCAACAGCAGGGTTTTTATGTTTAAATAAGACTCACAACTCAAGTCTGGAATGGTCTGGGGCATGGGGTTGGAGACCATACTTTACTTATTTCTCCCTCGCGCACAAGCACAAAGGGCCTCATTACATATGCAACTGCCTGTTGTCCAATTAGTCACAGAATAATGGATAAATATTCAGAAAAGGAACATAAATGAGAAGTGCTTGAAATGCGCACAAACAGAGAAACCTTTCTGTGGCAGAGGGAGTACATAAATTAAAACCCTTAAACAAGTTGATTCTGTGGAAGACCACGATCTTCCCAAAAATCAAAGAAATTAGGTGTAGATCAGATGTACTTGAAATACAGAGGGGACAAGAAAACACCTTTCTTTTGCAGAGGAACAACATAAATTAACACATTGGGACAAGGTGATTCTAAGCAAACACTTCTTGCAAAAAAAGTCAAAATAAAGAAAGACTGTTGGACCTGGCTTTTTGACAGGGACATCCCCAAACTTTTTGCCTCCTTCCTCCTATTTTTTCTGACCTGTTGTTGTTGGCTTTTGGCCTCTGGGCACTTTACCACTGCTAACCAGTGCTAAAGTGCATATGCTCTCTGTGTAAATTGTACTACTGATTGGTTTATCCATGATTGACTATTTAATTTACTTGTAAGTCCCTGGTAGAGTGCACTACATGTGCCTAGGGCAGGTAGATTAAATGCTACTAGTGGGCCTGCAGCACTGGTTGTGCCACCCACCTCAGTAGCCCCTTAACCTTGTCTCAGGCCTGCCATTGCAAGGCCTGTGTGTGCAGTTTCACTGCCACTTCGACTTGGCATTTAAAGGTATTTGCCAAGCCTAGAACTCCCCTTTTTCTATACATAAGTCACCCCTAATGTGTGCTCTAGGTAACCCCTAGAGCAGGGTGCTGTGTGGGTAAAAGGCAGGACATGTACTTGTGTGGTTATATGTCCTGGTAGTGTAAAACTCCTAAATTCGTTTTCACACTACTGTGAGGCCTGCTCCCTTCATAGGCTAACATTGGGGCTGCTCTCATACATTGTTGAAGTGGCAGCTGCTGATCTGAAAGGAGCAGGAAGGTCATACTTAGTATGGCCAGAATGGTAATATAAAATCCTGCTGACTGGTGAAGTCGGATTTAATATTACTATGCTAGAAATGCCACTTTTAGAAAGTGAGCATTTCTTTGCACTAAAATCTTGTTGTGCCCTTCAATCCACGTCTGGCTAGGTTTAGTTGACAGCTCCTTGTGCATTCACTCAGACACACCCCAAACACAGGGTACTCAGCCTCACTTGCATACATCTGCATTTTGAATGGGTCTTCCTGGGCTGGGAGGGTGGAGGGCCTGCCCTCACACAAAGGACTGCCACACCCCCTACTGGGACTCTGGCAGACAGGATTGAACTGAAAGGGGGCTTGGTGCATTTCTTAGAGACTCTTTGAAGTCACCCCCACTTCAAAGGCACAACTTAGTATACAAACAGGGCCTCTGCCCTACCTCATCAGACACTTGCTGGAGAAGAAACCTGAACCAGAAACTACATCCTGCCAAGAAGAACTGCCTGGCTGCTCAAAGGACTCACCTGTCTGCTTTCTACAAAGGACTGCTGCCTTGCTGTTGCCCTGCTGCCTTGCTGAACTCTTGTCTGGCTGTGAAAGTGCTCTCCAAGGGCTTGGATAGAGCTTGCCTCCTGTTCCTTGAAGTCTCAGGGCCAAAAAGACTTCTCTCTTTTACTTGGACGCTCCGTGCGCCAAAAATTTCGACGCACAGCTTGTTTTGCGGCGAGAAAAATGCCGCACTCCGACGCTGATCAACGCGACGCTCTGGGGACGATCGAAGATCCGACGCACGGCCTCGCAAGGACAACGCCGCCCGACCTCTAGAGGAGAAATTGACGCGACGCCTGCCGTGAGATCGTAATTTCAACGCGCAGCCCCGCAGATCGTAGTCTAGAGGAGAAATCGACGCGACGCCTGCCGTGAGATCGTAATTTCGACGCGCAGCCCCGCAGACCGACGCGCAGCCGGAGAACAAGCAGGAAAATCCAAGCACAGACCCGGGACATCTGGTAATCCCCGCGATCCACAGAAAGAGACTGTCCACGCGCCGGAAAACGACGCCGACTTCCCCGCGTGGAAAATAACGACGCAAGTCCGTGTGTGCTGAGGAGAAATCGACGCACACACCAGTTTTCCCCGCACCTCTTCTCCTGTGGCCCTCTGAGGAGATTTTCCACCAGAAACCAGGTACTTGTGCTTGAAAGAGACTTTGTTTATATTCTAAAGACTTAAGACACTTTCTATCACTTTTCAGTGATATCTTTACAAATTCGTATTGCAACTTTGATCATTTTGACCTGAAGATACCCAGATAAATATTATATATTTTTCTAAACACTGTGTGGTGTATTTTTGTGGTGTTATGCTATGGTGTTGTATGATTTATTGCACAAATGCTTTACACATTGCCTTCTAAGTTAAGCCTGACTGCTCGTGCCAAGCTACCGGAGGGTGAGCACAGGCTGATTTTGGATTGTGTGTGACTTACCCTGACTAGAGTGAGGGTTCTTGCTTGGACAGAGGGCAACCTGACTGCCAACTAAAAACCCCATTTCTAACATTGGTGATCAGCGGTGAGGATAGGACTTGTGTTTGTGCAGTGACATACAGTAGCTAAGTATTTCACTACCTACCCACAGTTGAAGGTCAACTTGATTTTTCATCTCTTTTTTGCTTTTGGTTCTCTGATGTCCTCCTGGATATACTATTGATATTTGGGACTTTGGATTTTGGTTTTTGCTAGTAAGATCTTATCAGAATGGGATTGCTTATCTACTCACTCTTTGTGCCTACTGACCACCTCACTAAGGCTGACTTAAGGAGGCTTTGCAGAAAATGGGGCCTTCCTGTATCAAGGAAATCTACTAAGATGGAAATGCTACATGCCTACATAGTCTGGGAGGAAGAAAGATGGGCAGAGAGAGAGGCAGAAAAAAAACAAATGACTAAATACCCCTCAGATGAGGAGGGGGACTACTCAAATGAGGAGGATGACTACTCAGATGAGGAAAGAGATCCAGTGAGAGCAGAATGGCTCCGAGCTCGAGAGCGGTGGGTGGAAGAACTAGATGAGTTTCTTGAAAGGGCTGAGGCAGCGAGTCTCTTAGCCCTGGAGGAAGAAAAGATTGCAGCTCAAGAGCTGAGCTGTAAAGAGCTGAAACTGGAGGCCGGAAGGGCTGAGTCCAGTTCAGATGGTGGCAGCAAAAATCTTGCATCTAGTACTGCTGAAGAAGGGCACAAGCCCAGAGATGTGGTGCCCAACTTGAAGAAGGGAGTTGACACACCCCAGGCAGTTCAAGGGTATGAGGTAGTTCCCGTTATGCACAGGGTCCCTGAGAAGGATTGGGGAACTGGCACAGGGAGTCATATTCCTACTGGGGGGAGGGACACTTTACTGACTCTAGCAGAGAGTGACAGAGAAAAGGGTTCCCCCCTGGTGGACGTCCTGGATATAGAGTGTAGAGACATCCCAGAAGAGTATGGGTTGAGTGTCAGGGACAGACAGATACTGTCTCACCAGTCTCAGGAGGGTGAAGTAGAGTGCTTTTCCAAGGTTGAGTTACTGGGTGGTTGGGTGAAGGGTACTGTGGATAATACATGTGAAGGGCAGAATGATGTAATTGCTGGAGAGCATATGTCTGGTCCTTATTTTCCAGAGCTACGCCAACACCAGGTGGAGTGTGAGTTCTCTGACCCCAGGGAACTTACAATGGAGGCAGACTTCTGGGTGAGTACCAGAGAGTCTGAAGAGGCATTTGGGGGTGCTCCTGAAGGGAGTGGTCTAGGTGGTTCCCAACCGAGTGAGGTGGGAAAGGATTGTAGTGTCCCAGGTAGGTCCCAGGTCCTAGAGGGTTCCATGAGGGAACACCAGGAGGGAAGCCTAGCCTGTACCGTAGGGCCATCTTTTGAGGGAAGCCCTGCAGTGTCAGAAGAACTTGGGGGGGTGACTGTAGCCAGCATCCCAACAGTTCTGGTGTCTGGCAGTACCCCTCCTAGTGAGGGGGTGCAGAAGTCCAGACATAGGGTTGAGAGGGGGTTGCAGACCCCAGTGGAGGACCTTGAGAGTCAGGGGACAGCTCTGAGAGCAGAGCCCCCCAGGAATGACCCAGGTGAAACCGTTTCTGGTTTGGGGGAAACCCAGACTCTGTCGGATGGGCAGAGGTCGGGAGACCTGCGCCAACCAGACTCTTGTGTGACCCTTGGGGACGGTATGTCCCTTGTGGGGGGTGAGAGTGCCCCCCAGGAAGTCCTGGCATGCCAGGCAAAGATTCAACCTCAGGGTGTTGACTCTGGGTTGGATGACCAGGTTCAGAGGTTAAACTCTGACCTGGTGGGGGGTAGGTGTGCCCCCCAGAAAGTCCTGGCGTGCCAGGCAATTACCCAACCTCAGGGTGGTGACCCTGGGTTGGGGAACCAGGATCAGAGGTTAAACTCTAACCTGGTGGGAGGTAGGTGTGCCTCCCTGGAAGTCCTGGCCTGCCAGGCAATGGTTCAACTTCAGGGTGGTGACTCTGGATTGGCTAACCAGGTTCAGGGGATAAACTCTGACCTGTTGGGGGGTAGGTGTGCCCCCCAGAAAGTCCTGGTGTACCAGGCAGTGGTCCAACCTCAGAGTGCTGACTCTGGGTTGGATAATCGGGTTCAGAGGTTAAACTCTGACCTGGTGGGGGGTAGGTGTGCCCCCCAGAAAGTCCTGGCGTGCCAGGCAATTGTTCAACCTCAGGGTGGTGACCCTAGGTTGGAGAACCAGGTTCAGAGGTTAACCTCTGACCTGGTGGGAGGTAGGCGTGCCTCCCAGAAAGTCCTGGTGTGCCAGGCAGTTGGCCAACCTCAGGGTGGTGACTCTGGGTTGGATACCCAGGTTCAGAGGTTAAACTCTGACCTGGTGGGAGGTAGGTGTGCCTCCCAAGAAGTCCTGCTGTGCCAGGCAATTGTCCAACCTCAGGGTGTTGACTCTGGGTTGGATGACCAGGTTCAGAGGTTAAACTCTGACCTGGTAGGGGGTAGGTGTGCCCCCCAGGAAGTCCTGGCGTGCCAGGCAATTGCCCAACCTCAGGGTGGTGACCCTAGGTTGGGGCACCAGGCTCAGAGGTTAAACTCTGACCTGGTGGGAGGTAGGTGTGCCTCCCTGGAAGTCCTGGTGTACCAGGCAGTTGTCCAACCTCAGGGTGCTGACTCTGGGTTGGATAACCGGGTTCAGAGGTTAAACTCTGACCTGGTGGGGGGTAGGTGTGCCCCCCAGAAAGCCCTGGCGTGCCAGGCAGTTGCCCAACCTAAGGGTGGTGACCCTAGGTTGGAGAACCAGGTCCAGAGGTTAAACTCTGACCTGGTGGAGGGTCAGTGTGCCCTCCAGGAAGTCCTGGCGTGCCAGGCAATTGTTCAACTTCAGGGTGGTGACTCTGAGTTGAATGGCCAAGTTCAGAGGTTAAACTCTGACCTGGTGGAGGGTCAGTGTGCCCTCCAGGAAGTCCTGGCGTGCCAGGCAATTGTTCAACTTCAGGTGGTGACTCTGAGTTGAATGGTCAGGTGCAGAGGTTAAACTCTGACCTGGTGGAGGGTCAGTGTGCCCTCCAGGAAGTCCTGGCGTGCCAGGCAATTGTTCAACTTCAGGGTGGTGACTCTGAGTTGAATAGCCAAGTTCAGAGGTTAAACTCTGACCTGGTGGAGGGTCAGTGTGCCCTCCAGGAAGTCCTGGCGTGCCAGGCAATTGTTCAACCTCAGGGTGGTGACCCTAGGTTGGAGAACCAGGTTCAGAGGTTAACCTCTGACCTGGTGGGAGGTAGGCGTGCCTCCCAGAAAGTCCTGGTGTGCCAGGCAGTTGGCCAACCTCAGGGTGGTGACTCTGGGTTGGATACCCAGGTTCAGAGGTTAACCTCTGACCTGGTGGGAGGTAGGCGTGCCTCCCAGAAAGTCCTGGTGTGCCAGGCAGTTGGCCAACCTCAGGGTGGTGACTCTGGGTTGGATACCCAGGTTCAGAGGTTAAACTCTGACCTGGTGGGAGGTAGGTGTGCCTCCCAAGAAGTCCTGCTGTGCCAGGCAATTGTCCAACCTCAGGGTGGTGACTCTGGGTTGGATACCCAGGTTCAGAGGTTAAACTCTGACCTGGTGGGAGGTAGGTGTGCCTCCCAAGAAGTCCTGCTGTGCCAGGCAATTGTCCAACCTCAGGGTGTTGACTCTGGGTTGGATGACCAGGTTCAGAGGTTAAACTCTGACCTGGTAGGGGGTAGGTGTGCCCCCCAGGAAGTCCTGGCGTGCCAGGCAATTGCCCAACCTCATGGTGGTGACCCTAGGTTGGGGCACCAGGCTCAGAGGTTAAACTCTGACCTGGTGGGAGGTAGGTGTGCCTCCCTGGAAGTCCTGGTGTACCAGGCAGTTGTCCAACCTCAGGGTGCTGACTCTGGGTTGGATAACCGGGTTCAGAGGTTAAACTCTGACCTGGTGGGGGGTAGGTGTGCCCCCCAGAAAGCCCTGGCGTGCCAGGCAGTTGCCCAACCTAAGGGTGGTGACCCTAGGTTGGAGAACCAGGTCCAGAGGTTAAACTCTGACCTGGTGGAGGGTCAGTGTGCCCTCCAGGAAGTCCTGGCGTGCCAGGCAATTGTTCAACTTCAGGGTGGTGACTCTGAGTTGAATAGCCAAGTTCAGAGGTTAAACTCTGACCTGGTGGAGGGTCAGTGTGCCCTCCAGGAAGTCCTGGCGTGCCAGGCAATTGTTCAACTTCAGGGTGGTGACTCTGAGTTGAATGGTCAGGTGCAGAGGTTAAACTCTGACCTGGTGGGGGGTAGGTGTGCCCCCCAGGAAGTCCTGGTTTGCCAGGCAGTGATCCAGTCTGAGGGTACAGACCCTGGGCTGGAAGACCAGGTTCAGGGTGTCCCCCCGGACCTGGAGGGAGGGGCTACTGATAACAGTGCCCCTACCATGTTGTCTTCTGAGGAGGCCACTCCTAGTTGGAGGGTGCTGGACCCCAGAAGGGAGGGCAGGGGGAGGGAAGCCTCACCCCGGGCCCTAGTCCAACCTGAAGGTACAGGCCCCAGGTTGGAGGGCCAGTTGCAGGTTAACAGCCCTGCACTGGTGGAGGAATGGTACAGGGCGACTTTTGTAAGCACCCTGACCATGTTGGACTCTGGGGGTACCGCTCCAGGAGGGAGGGTACAGAGCCCCAGAGGGGAGGACCAGGTTCAGGCTGTCATCCCTGACCTGGTGGAAGGGAGAGTGGTTAAAGGGTGCCCAGCACCTGGGGCTACCGCCCCCCACTCTCCACAGCCACAGTGGTTGGAGAGCTTTGAGAGGCCTGGGGCCTGGCTCTCATCCCTGGCAGCTGTCAGTAATCACTGTGGCTTGCTGTCCGGGTGGACAGAGTTATCCCTGGGGAGGGGACAAGTGTCACACCCCGGGGGTAGAGTGGGCAACACCACTGTGTTGGTCATGGTGGTACTATCCTGCTCCTGGGATACATCTGTGAGCAAAGTAAGGTTAGGTGCTGCACAGATGGGATCCGCAGGTATGGAGAAAGGTTCCCCATGGGTTGGCTTAGTGGGCCCTGAGAGTATGGACAGAGTGATCCAATTGGAGTCAGGAAGGCGAAGAACTGGAGCATGCCCCTGCTGTTGTGGGCCTGGGTCCTTGTTCTGTCGCCTCAAACAGGGAAGTACATCAGGATAGTGATTGTTCTCCCCTGGCTTTAGGCTGGTAGGGGGTCATGTTGGACCTGGCTTTTTGACAGGGACATCCCCAAACTTTTTGCCTCCTTCCTCCTATTTTTTCTGACCTGTTGTTGTTGGATTTTGACCTCTGGGCACTTTACCACTGCTAACCAGTGCTAAAGTGCATATGCTCTCTGTGTAAATTGTACTACTGATTGGTTTATCCATGATTGACTATTTAATTTACTTGTAAGTCCCTGGTAGAGTGCACTACATGTGCCTAGGGCAGGTAGATTAAATGCTACTAGTGGGCCTGCAGCACTGGTTGTGCCACCCACCTCAGTAGCCCCTTAACCTTGTCTCAGGCCTGCCATTGCAAGGCCTGTGTTTGCAGTTTCACTGCCACTTCGACTTGGCATTTAAAGGTATTTGCCAAGCCTAGAACTCCCCTTTTTCTATACATAAGTCACCCCTAATGTGTGCCCTAGGTAACCCCTAGAGCAGGGTGCTGTGTGGGTAAAAGGCAGGACATGTACTTGTGTGGTTATATGTCCTGGTAGTGTAAAACTCCTAAATTCGTTTTCACACTACTGTGAGGCCTGCTCCCTTCATAGGCTAACATTGGGGCTGCTCTCATACATTGTTGAAGTGGCAGCTGCTGATCTGAAAGGAGCAGGAAGGTCATACTTAGTATGGCCAGAATGGTAATATAAAATCCTGCTGACTGGTGAAGTCGGATTTAATATTACTATGCTAGAAATGCCACTTTTAGAAAGTGAGCATTTCTTTGCACTAAAATCTTGTTGTGCCCTTCAATCCACGTCTGGCTAGGTTTAGTTGACAGCTCCTTGTGCATTCACTCAGACACACCCCAAACACAGGGTACTCAGCCTCACTTGCATACATCTGCATTTTGAATGGGTCTTCCTGGGCTGGGAGGGTGGAGGGCCTTCCCTCACACAAAGGACTGCCACACCCCCTACTGGGACTCTGGCAGACAGGATTGAACTGAAAGGGGGCTTGGTGCATTTCTTAGAGACTCTTTGAAGTCACCCCCACTTCAAAGGCACAACTTAGTATACAAACAGGGCCTCTGCCCTACCTCATCAGACACTTGCTGGAGAAGAAACCTGAACCAGAAACTACATCCTGCCAAGAAGAACTGCCTGGCTGCTCAAAGGACTCACCTGTCTGCTTTCTACAAAGGACTGCTGCCTTGCTGTTGCCCTGCTGCCTTGCTGAACTCTTGTCTGGCTGTGAAAGTGCTCTCCAAGGGCTTGGATAGAGCTTGCCTCCTGTTCCTTGAAGTCTCAGGGCCAAAAAGACTTCTCTCTTTTACTTGGACGCTCCGTGCGCCAAAAAGTTCGACGCACATCTTGTTTTGCGGCGAGAAAAACGCCGCACTCCGACGCTGATCAACGCGACGCTCTGGGGACGATCGAAGATCCGACGCACGGCCTCGCAAGGACAACGCCGCCCGACCTCTAGAGGAGAAATCGACGCGACGCCTGCCGTGAGATCGTAATTTCAACGCGCAGCCACGCAGATCGTAGTCTAGAGGAGAAATCGACGCGACGCCTGCCGTGAGATCGTAATTTCGACGCGCAGCCCCGCAGACCGACGCGCAGCCGGAGAACAAGCAGGAAAATCCAAGCACAGACCCGGGACATCTGGTAATCCCCGCGATCCACAGAAAGAGACTGTCCACGCGCCGGAAAATGACGCCGACTTCCCCGCGTGGAAAATAACGACGCAACTCCGTGTGTGCTGAGGAGAAATCGACGCACACACCAGTTTTCCCCGCACCTCTTCTCCTGTGGCCCTCTGAGGAGATTTTCCACCAGAAACCAGGTACTTGTGCTTGAAAGAGACTTTGTTTATATTCTAAAGACTTAAGACACTTTCTATCACTTTTCAGTGATATCTTTACAAATTCGTATTGCAACTTTGATCATTTTGACCTGAAGATACCCAGATAAATATTATATATTTTTCTAAACACTGTGTGGTGTATTTTTGTGGTGTTATGCTATGGTGTTGTATGATTTATTGCACAAATGCTTTACACATTGCCTTCTAAGTTAAGCCTGACTGCTCGTGCCAAGCTACCGGAGGGTGAGCACAGGCTGATTTTGGATTGTGTGTGACTTACCCTGACTAGAGTGAGGGTTCTTGCTTGGACAGAGGGCAACCTGACTGCCAACTAAAAACCCCATTTCTAACATTGGTGATCAGCGGTGAGGATAGGACTTGTGTTTGTGCAGTGACATACAGTAGCTAAGTATTTCACTACCTACCCACAGTTGAAGGTCAACTTGATTTTTCATCTCTTTTTTGCTTTTGGTTCTCTGATGTCCTCCTGGATATACTATTGATATTTGGGACTTTGGATTTTGGTTTTTGCTAGTAAGATCTTATCAGAATGGGATTGCTTACCTACTCACTCTTTGTGCCTACTGACCACCTCACTAAGGCTGACTTAAGGAGGCTTTGCAGAAAATGGGGCCTTCCTGTATCAAGGAAATCTACTAAGATGGAAATGCTACATGCCTACATAGTCTGGGAGGAAGAAAGATGGGCAGAGAGAGAGGCAGAAAAAAAACAAATGACTAAATACCCCTCAGATGAGGAGGGGGACTACTCAAATGAGGAGGATGACTACTCAGATGAGGAAAGAGATCCAGTGAGAGCAGAATGGCTCCGAGCTCGAGAGCGGTGGGTGGAAGAACTAGATGAGTTTCTTGAAAGGGCTGAGGCAGCGAGTCTCTTAGCCCTGGAGGAAGAAAAGATTGCAGCTCAAGAGCTGAGCTGTAAAGAGCTGAAACTGGAGGCCGGAAGGGCTGAGTCCAGTTCAGATGGTGGCAGCTAAAATCTTGCATCTAGTACTGCTGAAGAAGGGCACAAGCCCAGAGATGTGGTGCCCAACTTGAAGAAGGGAGTTGACACACCCCAGGCAGTTCAAGGGTATGAGGTAGTTCCCGTTATGCACAGGGTCCCTGAGAAGGATTGGGGAACTGGCACAGGGAGTCATATTCCTACTGGGGGGAGGGACACTTTACTGACTCTAGCAGAGAGTGACAGAGAAAAGGGTTCCCCCCTGGTGGACGTCCTGGATATAGAGTGTAGAGACATCCCAGAAGAGTATGGGTTGAGTGTCAGGGACAGACAGATACTGTCTCACCAGTCTCAGGAGGGTGAAGTAGAGTGCTTTTCCAAGGTTGAGTTACTGGGTGGTTGGGTGAAGGGTACTGTGGTTAATACATGTGAAGGGCAGAATGATGTAATTGCTGGAGAGCATATGTCTGGTCCTTATTTTCCAGAGCTACGCCAACACCAGGTGGAGTGTGAGTTCTCTGACCCCAGGGAACTTACAATGGAGGCAGACTTCTGGGTGAGTACCAGAGAGTCTGAAGAGGCATTTGGGGGTGCTCCTGAAGGGAGTGGTCTAGGTGGTTCCCAACCGAGTGAGGTGGGAAAGGATTGTAGTGTCCCAGGTAGGTCCCAGGTCCTAGAGGGTTCCATGAGGGAACACCAGGAGGGAAGCCTAGCCTGTACCGTAGGGCCATCTTTTGAGGGAAGCCCTGCAGTGTCAGAAGAACTTGGGGGGGTAACTGTAGCCAGCATCCCAACAGTTCTGGTGTCTGGCAGTACCCCTCCTAGTGAGGGGGTGCAGAAGTCCAGACATAGGGTTGAGAGGGGGTTGCAGACCCCAGTGGAGGACCTTGAGAGTCAGGGGACAGCTCTGAGAGCAGAGCCCCCCAGGAATGACCCAGGTGAAACCGTTTCTGGTTTGGGGGAAACCCAGACTCTGTCGGATGGGCAGAGTTCGGGAGACCTGCGCCAACCAGACTCTTGTGTGACCCTTGGGGACGGTATGTCCCTTGTGGGGGGTGAGAGTGCCCCCCAGGAAGTCCTGGCATGCCAGGCAAAGATTCAACCTCAGGGTGTTGACTCTGGGTTGGATGACCAGGTTCAGAGGTTAAACTCTGACCTGGTGGGGGGTAGGTGTGCCCCCCAGAAAGTCCTGGCGTGCCAGGCAATTGCCCAACCTCAGGGTGGTGACCCTGGGTTGGGGAACCAGGCTCAGAGGTTAAACTCTAACCTGGTGGGAGGTAGGTGTGCCTCCCTGGAAGTCCTGGCCTGCCAGGCAATGGTTCAACTTCAGGGTGGTGACTCTGGATTGGCTAACCAGGTTCAGGGGATAAACTCTGACCTGTTGGGGGGTAGGTGTGCCCCCCAGAAAGTCCTGGTGTACCAGGCAGTGGTCCAACCTCAGAGTGCTGACTCTGGGTTGGATAATCGGGTTCAGAGGTTAAACTCTGACCTGGTGGGGGGTAGGTGTGCCCCCCAGAAAGTCCTGGCGTGCCAGGCAATTGTTCAACCTCAGGGTGGTGACCCTAGGTTGGAGAACCAGGTTCAGAGGTTAACCTCTGACCTGGTGGGAGGTAGGCGTGCCTCCCAGAAAGTCCTGGTGTGCCAGGCAGTTGGCCAACCTCAGGGTGGTGACTCTGGGTTGGATACCCAGGTTCAGAGGTTAAACTCTGACCTGGTGGGAGGTAGGTGTGCCTCCCAAGAAGTCCTGCTGTGCCAGGCAATTGTCCAACCTCAGGGTGTTGACTCTGGGTTGGATGACCAGGTTCAGAGGTTAAACTCTGACCTGGTAGGGGGTAGGTGTGCCCCCCAGGAAGTCCTGGCGTGCCAGGCAATTGCCCAACCTCATGGTGGTGACCCTAGGTTGGGGCACCAGGCTCAGAGGTTAAACTCTGACCTGGTGGGAGGTAGGTGTGCCTCCCTGGAAGTCCTGGTGTACCAGGCAGTTGTCCAACCTCAGGGTGCTGACTCTGGGTTGGATAACCGGGTTCAGAGGTTAAACTCTGACCTGGTGGGGGGTAGGTGTGCCCCCCAGAAAGCCCTGGCGTGCCAGGCAGTTGCCCAACCTAAGGGTGGTGACCCTAGGTTGGAGAACCAGGTCCAGAGGTTAAACTCTGACCTGGTGGAGGGTCAGTGTGCCCTCCAGGAAGTCCTGGCGTGCCAGGCAATTGTTCAACTTCAGGGTGGTGACTCTGAGTTGAATAGCCAAGTTCAGAGGTTAAACTCTGACCTGGTGGAGGGTCAGTGTGCCCTCTAGGAAGTCCTGGCGTGCCAGGCAATTGTTCAACTTCAGGGTGGTGACTCTGAGTTGAATGGTCAGGTGCAGAGGTTAAACTCTGACCTGGTGGGGGGTAGGTGTGCCCCCCAGGAAGTCCTGGTTTGCCAGGCAGTGATCCAGTCTGAGGGTACAGACCCTGGGCTGGAAGACCAGGTTCAGGGTGTCCCCCCGGACCTGGAGGGAGGGGCTACTGATAACAGTGCCCCTACCATGTTGTCTTCTGAGGAGGCCACTCCTAGTTGGAGGGTGCTGGACCCCAGAAGGGAGGGCAGGGGGAGGGAAGCCTCACCCCGGGCCCTAGTCCAACCTGAAGGTACAGGCCCCAGGTTGGAGGGCCAGTTGCAGGTTAACAGCCCTGCACTGGTGGAGGAATGGTACAGGGCGACTTTTGTAAGCACCCTGACCATGTTGGACTCTGGGGGTACCGCTCCAGGAGGGAGGGTACAGAGCCCCAGAGGGGAGGACCAGGTTCAGGCTGTCATCCCTGACCTGGTGGAAGGGAGAGTGGTTAAAGGGTGCCCAGCACCTGGGGCTACCGCCCCCCACTCTCCACAGCCACAGTGGTTGGAGAGCTTTGAGAGGCCTGGGGCCTGGCTCTCATCCCTGGCAGCTGTCAGTAATCACTGTGGCTTGCTGTCCGGGTGGACAGAGTTATCCCTGGGGAGGGGACAAGTGTCACACCCCGGGGGTAGAGTGGGCAACACCACTGTGTTGGTCATGGTGGTACTATCCTGCTCCTGGGATACATCTGTGAGCAAAGTAAGGTTAGGTGCTGCACAGATGGGATCCGCAGGTATGGAGAAAGGTTCCCCATGGGTTGGCTTAGTGGGCCCTGAGAGTATGGACAGAGTGATCCAATTGGAGTCAGGAAGGCGAAGAACTGGAGCATGCCCCTACTGTTGTGGGCCTGGGTCCTTGTTCTGTCGCCTCAAACAGGGAAGTACATCAGGATAGTGATTGTTCTCCCCTGGCTTTAGGCTGGTAGGGGGTCATGTTGGACCTGGCTTTTTGACAGGGACATCCCCAAACTTTTTGCCTCCTTCCTCCTATTTTTTCTGACCTGTTGTTGTTGGATTTTGACCTCTGGGCACTTTACCACTGCTAACCAGTGCTAAAGTGCATATGCTCTCTGTGTAAATTGTACTACTGATTGGTTTATCCATGATTGACTATTTAATTTACTTGTAAGTCCCTGGTAGAGTGCACTACATGTGCCTAGGGCAGGTAGATTAAATGCTACTAGTGGGCCTGCAGCACTGGTTGTGCCACCCACCTCAGTAGCCCCTTAACCTTGTCTCAGGCCTGCCATTGCAAGGCCTGTGTGTGCAGTTTCACTGCCACTTCGACTTGGCATTTAAAGGTATTTGCCAAGCCTAGAACTCCCCTTTTTCTATACATAAGTCACCCCTAATGTGTGCTCTAGGTAACCCCTAGAGCAGGGTGCTGTGTGGGTAAAAGGCAGGACATGTACTTGTGTGGTTATATGTCCTGGTAGTGTAAAACTCCTAAATTCGTTTTCACACTACTGTGAGGCCTGCTCCCTTCATAGGCTAACATTGGGGCTGCTCTCATACATTGTTGAAGTGGCAGCTGCTGATCTGAAAGGAGCAGGAAGGTCATACTTAGTATGGCCAGAATGGTAATATAAAATCCTGCTGACTGGTGAAGTCGGATTTAATATTACTATGCTAGAAATGCCACTTTTAGAAAGTGAGCATTTCTTTGCACTAAAATCTTGTTGTGCCCTTCAATCCACGTCTGGCTAGGTTTAGTTGACAGCTCCTTGTGCATTCACTCAGACACACCCCAAACACAGGGTACTCAGCCTCACTTGCATACATCTGCATTTTGAATGGGTCTTCCTGGGCTGGGAGGGTGGAGGGCCTGCCCTCACACAAAGGACTGCCACACCCCCTACTGGGACTCTGGCAGACAGGATTGAACTGAAAGGGGGCTTGGTGCATTTCTTAGAGACTCTTTGAAGTCACCCCCACTTCAAAGGCACAACTTAGTATACAAACAGGGCCTCTGCCCTACCTCATCAGACACTTGCTGGAGAAGAAACCTGAACCAGAAACTACATCCTGCCAAGAAGAACTGCCTGGCTGCTCAAAGGACTCACCTGTCTGCTTTCTACAAAGGACTGCTGCCTTGCTGTTGCCCTGCTGCCTTGCTGAACTCTTGTCTGGCTGTGAAAGTGCTCTCCAAGGGCTTGGATAGAGCTTGCCTCCTGTTCCTTGAAGTCTCAGGGCCAAAAAGACTTCTCTCTTTTACTTGGACGCTCCGTGCGCCAAAAATTTCGACGCACAGCTTGTTTTGCGGCGAGAAAAACGCCGCACTCCGACGCTGATCAACGCGACGCTCTGGGGACGATCGAAGATCCGACGCACGGCCTCGCAAGGACAACGCCGCCCGACCTCTAGAGGAGAAATCGACGCGACGCCTGCCGTGAGATCGTAATTTCAACGCGCAGCCCCGCAGATCGTAGTCTAGAGGAGAAATCGACGCGACGCCTGCCGTGAGATCGTAATTTCGACGCGCAGCCCCGCAGACCGACGCGCAGCCGGAGAACAAGCAGGAAAATCCAAGCACAGACCCGGGACATCTGGTAATCCCCGCGATCCACAGAAAGAGACTGTCCACGCGCCGGAAAACGACGCCGACTTCCCCGCGTGGAAAATAACGACGCAAGTCCGTGTGTGCTGAGGAGAAATCGACGCACACACCAGTTTTCCCCGCACCTCTTCTCCTGTGGCCCTCTGAGGAGATTTTCCACCAGAAACCAGGTACTTGTGCTTGAAAGAGACTTTGTTTATATTCTAAAGACTTAAGACACTTTCTATCACTTTTCAGTGATATCTTTACAAATTCGTATTGCAACTTTGATCATTTTGACCTGAAGATACCCAGATAAATATTATATATTTTTCTAAACACTGTGTAGTGTATTTTTGTGGTGTTATGCTATGGTGTTGTATGATTTATTGCACAAATGCATTACACATTGCCTTCTAAGTTAAGCCTGACTGCTCGTGCCAAGCTACCGGAGGGTGAGCACAGGCTGATTTTGGATTGTGTGTGACTTACCCTGACTAGAGTGAGGGTTCTTGCTTGGACAGAGGGCAACCTGACTGCCAACCAAAAACCCCATTTCTAACAAAGACCATCTAGTATAAATCATGCCGAGGGGAACAGATACAAAGTGAGTCTGCTAAAAAATACGTTTGAGACAGCATCCCCTCGGGAGAGTGCAGGATGATAGAGAAAGCTGACAGACAAACTCTCTCCTGAAGAGACTGCCCATGCTCTTGATGGCTCTCAAGATATTTCTAGAAGTACAAAAATGACATAGATAATGTTAGCAGCACTGATTGTGCCAACCACTTTCGTAGCCCTCTAACCAGGCCTCAGGCCTGCCATTGAGAGAGCCTGTGTGCACAGTTTTACACTGCCATATCAACCTGGCAAGGGCACTTAGGTGTGACTTGATGGGTCATCATGGGCAGGATAGGAAGGAGGAGCTGGGTAAACCCTCATACTTACATATGAATAGGCTGTGTCCTGTCCCCACACAAAGAGCTGCATACCTCCCTGTAGTGAGTCATGAGCCAGGGCAGTAAGAGGGGACCTCAGTGCACTTCAATGTCCTTTCTTTGAAGCCACCCACTTTTTAAAGGCACAACTCGGTCTAAGTACTGGACCTCTGACACTATCACTTCAGTACACTTCAGGACCTGTGGACACTCTACCAGGAGGAAGGACTGTTGTGCTGCTACAAGTACTGCCATCCTGCTGGACTGCTACTCTGCGGGACTCCTGACCTGCTAACTCTTGCCTGAGAGTTAGAAGGACTGGGCCTGAATCTGTCCACCCCAAAAATCAGAGTGACTTCAAGGGCCAGCTGATTGGTCTCTTGCTTTCTGATGTTGCAGGAACAAAATACACGTCCAACTTAAATGCATATGCAGAATGGGGGATGGGAGCACACTGCCTCACATCACAACACAGTTAGCCCCTTTCCATTGTGGTAAATGCAGTACAAAGTTTTTGGTTACTTGAATATTAGCTGTAGTTTTTCACCAGAGTTGGTGCAGATAGTGCTGTACATCTCTAGACAAGTGTCTCTGGATTTTATCCTTCAGCAGTAGAGATCAAAATACGAATGTCATCAGGGGTTGCTGAGAATGATGCCACAGTCCTCTCAGGTAACAGTACCTCTTGCTGGCACACAGGTGCATTTCCACAAACTTGTCAGCTTGTTGGCTCAAGGGAGCCTTTTTAAACAGAAGGGAGCACATTGACTCGCCCCTCTGCCTTGTGGTAAATGCAGTACAAAGTTTGTGCTTACTTGAATATTAGCTGTAGTTTTTCACCAGAGTTGGTGTAGATAGTGCTGTGCCTCTCTAGACACATGTATTTCTTGATTTTGTCCTTCATCGTTAGAGATCACAAAACAAATGTTAAAAGCATCTGCACCTGAACTCTGCCATCTGTGAGTCTGCCATGCCAAGTGGTGCCACCCCAGTCCTGGACCCTTGGAAGTAAGGCCTAAGGTGTTTCTTCAGTCAACCCATGCATCCTTATAAGAACAGGTGCATCTTTGCTATTGTATGTATTGGAACCAGCGCACCTTCATCACTGCATTGACCGAGCCCAGCCCATCGCCTTGGGAACAAGTGCATCGTCCTCGAAATCAAAGCATCCTCTGCTACAGGAGCAGAACTGATGCATCGCATTCACAACTGCTGCATAGCCAACTTTGCATGGATAAAACAAAAGCATAGCCTTCTGTTGAGGGATTGGAATCAACGCATCACCTCGGCTGCACCTCACACCTTTGTGGATGCAACCAGGATCAAGGTACTTTTGTTCAGCGGGCCCCTGTGTCCAACCCGCACTCCCTCATGGTCAGCCCGAACTTTTGATTTTGTCCCGGTTTGGTGGGACCAGATATTCCCAAATAGCACTTCTTGCTTCTAAGCACTTTTCTACAGTTTATCATTTAGAAATTCATAACTCAAGGTCCACCTATTGATTTTTTTTTGTTTTGGTCTTTTTTTATTTAATAAATTAAATTCTATTTTTCTAACCAGGTGTGGAATATTTTTGTGTGGTGTTTTCACTGTTTTACTGTTGTAAGGGATGCATAAATACTTTACACATTGCCTCTTAAATTAAGTGCTCTGTGCAAAGCTACCAGACAGTGAGCACAGGTTGATTTAGAGTGTGCTTGTGACTTACCCTGACTAGGATTGTGGTTCCTGCTTGTTCAGGGTGCACATGTTTTATTGCCTAGTTTATGGGCACCAATCTTCACATTCACAGCAATACAGAGCAGTACAAAGCAAAGAGCCAGCTATGCCAAAACAAACCATGTGCCAAAGT
Source organism: Pleurodeles waltl (assembly GCF_031143425.1). Taxonomy (NCBI): domain Eukaryota; kingdom Metazoa; phylum Chordata; class Amphibia; order Caudata; family Salamandridae; genus Pleurodeles; species Pleurodeles waltl. The sequence continues at coordinate 425,241,755 of NC_090445.1, read as the reverse complement.
AAAGGCTAGAGGTAGAACGATAGATGGGGCTTAAAGGAGACAGTCTTTAGCAAATGCTCCTGAAACGTTGAAAAGCGATTTAGGGTCTAAGTCTAAAAATAGTTGGGCTAGCAAGAAATTAATGTGGGATACTACTGTCAAACAACATAGGATTTTAAAATCTACAAATTAAAGAAAGCCAGAATTTTTTGTGACAAGGCAGATAAAAATAATTTTGCTTGTCAAGATCAGATTGTGTCTTCCCAAAATGATTTGGCAGAGAGCATGGCTCCCCCTCTAGATCCACAATCTCAAGATTCAGAGAGCATCAGAAGGTACCAGAAAAATGTAGAGAGATTTTGTGTAACAGGGTATTAAAAAGAATTTTGGGTTTGTCTACTTATAAAAAAACATCTCTGGATCACAATCCTTTAGCTATTCACGAGGCCATACAAACTCTTACAGAATACTTGCTGTTTTAGAGATCAATTATTTTTATTAGCCGGGTTTCCATAGTCAGAATTGTGACAGCTCTCTGTTCGCAGGCTGTTCCTCATGCTGAGTATTTGATGCTGGGGAATTTCGTTTTAGAAAATCTTGCAGATCTTTAACAAAGTGAAGCAGAAATTACTGCCTTTGGTATCTTCAGACTAGTGGCTCTCGATGTTTGGGACAGATAGTGGAATTTGTACAGAGACTTAAGGAATATCCTTTGCAGCAAAGTTAATGAAAAAAAAAAAAAAAAAACAGTGGTTACTCAATTTAACTTCGACAAGACCAACACGTGTATGGTAGCAAGCACTGAGGGTTTCTTGCGGATCGCAGCATGACCTATGTGGTCGTAAAAGCTAGAGAGTTACAAGCCCACCTCAAGCTTGAGCTACAGCTGGTGAGAAATGGCCTGTTTGAAAATTACTTTGGCAGAACCATGAAAGTTCTGTACCACACAAGCTCATGGAAGTAGTACACCTTCGGAGAGTGTGTGAGAAGCATAATTGTTTTTATATTTTACATTATGAAAATCCCTTTTACAGTATCTTAAATACGTTGCCACCACATCTACAATACAGTCTGTTCTTCACTATATACTGGAAAAATTTGTCAGAGGGATGTATGCATAGTAGACCTGGGCCCGAAAGTGACATGGACACCCTATAATCTCTTCTGCTGCTCACAAAACTGCTCGATAGTACACCGACAAATAGGAGTGAAGGTCTGTTTCAGTGCCCCCGTAAAGCAGATTGTTTGGGATGTGGCCGCTACATCCCCATTGACCATAACTGCACAAGGATGAAATGTCCCCAGAGTAAAATGTATTTACCTACTGGAAAAGAACATGCGTTACATGATTGAAGGACATCCCAAACCAAAACTGAAAACAAAACTGTGTTTGATAATGAATGTGTTCAAGATGTTGTACACAAGTTCAACTACAAATTCGTCCAAAATTCAAGTTCTGATGGAAATTGGGAGTTTGAAGGATCTTCCTGTTGTAGAGATGACTCCAGGCTGGTTAAGGTTGTAAGCTTTTATTGTAATTCAGCCCTGCACACCATAATACATCGTCTCTCAGTCTTCACCACTTTTAACTGTCATCAGATAGATTCTAGCACTTACATTCCATACTAGAATTATGATTTAATCCCAGTATCACTTAAAGACATACTATACTGTATAAATACATACTAACATCACTACACATCTCCCCCTTAACGTTTAGTTTTTGTTTTGTTTTATATATATATATATATATATATATATATGTATATATATATATATATATATATATGAACACTTCCGAATAGCGTACCAGTCCTGCTCCAAAACGTCAGCGGTGCCCGTCAAATTGCGAGCGCTACCTCGCTATAAATCCACACTTGTTCCCCTTAATACAGAGAAGGACAGCACTCCGCGGGAATCATAATTCATCAGGGTTTATTGGCACAAAAGAAAAGAACGCGTTTCGGCGTTACCGCCTTCGTCAGCTTCTAATTCGCCATTTTGTTTTTCTACATTTATATCACATGATCTTTACGCTCGATCCCAAACTACATTGCAATCAATTAGCCTTTTAACTGAATTTACCATCCTGGCATTAGTTTACAAATATCTGATTAATGTCAGTCACCATATACATACATAAATACATAAAAATAAATCTTATTTAAATGCAACATTGCCAACGTGTATGCTGCAACCGAAAAGACCCAAACATAAGTGCAACGATGTGGAAAGAGATAAAAGTGAATAACACCAATGCTAATATCTAAATAAAATATGTTCATACAGTACCCCATTGACTTGGTCTGTGTATATCATAAACATTCTTTAAACAATTAACTTTCCAAATAGCCTATATTTGTGTTGAAACTCATAAGGGTAAACTCTCCATTAATTAATGAAATTGATTTTGACTAATCTTGACCCTTAAATTGTATTGCCTTGATTCGATCTTACACTTTTTATCTTATTGAATTTTTCTTCATGATATCATGACCAAATCCGGCTCAACTCCCAACTTAGTAATATGAGGACTAGATGTAATGGATTTGTATTTGAATAAATGATATTTATATCTATCCATCATGGCCATTTGATATATAGGAGTGAGACTGATTACCTCCTCTTGATTAATATAGATGTATGTATAGCTCCTCACTGGTATTCAAACCATTTGGTTCCTTTGTGTCGAGTGATAATATGTATCTCGACTCTAATTTACGTAGGTTTTTCTCTCGGTCTCCTCCTCTACTATCTCTGGGTATGCCATCAATTACACTGTAGCGTAGCGCCTCTGTTTTCCCTCCATGTATCTCATGAATATGTCTGGCTACTGGATATGTGATGTCATTATTTGTGATAGCTCTCAAGTGTTGCAGGACTCTCTTATGTACCTGTAACTTTGTACTATCCACGTACAATTTAGGGCAAGTACATTTCAAAATGTAGATCACATAATCACTTTTACACGTGTATCTTCCCTTTATGGTGTGTACCGTCCTATTGCTCATGATTAGGTTTTTAATATTTTCTCCATTTTTGCATGCTTTGCATTTCGTACACTTGTAAAAGCCATCCTGTGTGTTCAACCATGTAGTCTGTTTGTGCGTTTGTCTAATATCACTTTTTACTAGGACATCTTTCAAAGATTTACCTCTCCGATAGGTTATTTGTGGTCTCCTCATCATTCTCTGTCCTATTATAGGATCACTCATTACGACATGCCAGTGCTCTTGTAATAAATTATGTACTTGATCATGTGCTTCATTAAATGTTGTAATGAACCTCACTATTGTACCACTATTCACACCACTATTAGTCTTGTTCTTATTTCTCCTTGGCGAAAATAATAGATCTTCTCTAGCTCTTAATTTTATTTTGTTGTTAGCTCTTTCAAGTGTCCTATCTGTATATCCTCTATTGTGTAGTCTCATCTCCATATCTGCCTGAACTTCTTTGAATTTGATCTGAGTACTGCATATCCTTTTAGCTCTCATCATCTCACCAAATGGAATACTTTCTTTTAGCGGTTGTAGGTGATGACTAGAAGCATGTAAAATGCTGTTGCCTGCAGTTGGTTTTCTAAATAATGTGGTTTCTACCCTGTTATGTTCTATCATCACTTTTACATCAAGGAACTCTATCTCACTTGTATGTATTTTACTTGTAAATCTTAAATTACAGTTATTCTTATTTACTTCTTGTGAGAATTGTTCCGCACTGGTCATATCTCCTTTCCAGATGATAAAAATGTCGTCTATATATCTCAACCAGAGTACAATGTACTGATTCCACTGGGCGAGAGGGGGAAAATTGAGTACTTGTTCTTCCCACCAACCCATATACAGGTTCGCGTAGCTCGGTGCGAAGCAGGTTCCCATAGCAGTCCCGCATTTTTGCTCAAATATGTCATTGTTATAGAAGAACATGTTATGTTGCAAACACCAGCCAATCATGCTAATTAACATCTTGCTATGCTGGAAAAACCTGATAGGTCTCACTCTCAAAAAATGTTCAATAGCTTTCATCCCTAAATCATGGGGTATGCTCGTGTATAATGCTGTTACGTCTAACGTCATGAGGAGGAAATCATCCTCCCATCCGACGTCGAAGATCGTTTTTAGAAAGTCAGTACTGTCTTTCAAATACGATGGCAAGCTCGCAACTAAAGGGGATAAAAATCTGTCTATGTATTGTGATAGGGGTTCAAAGAAACTGCCTCTACTTGAAATTATAGGTCTCCCAGGGGGGTTTTTCACTGCATCTTTGTGTATTTTAGGTATTAAATAAAATACAGGTAGTTTTGGGTAGTCCACTTTCAAAAAACTGTATTCATCCTCCGTGATCAGACCTTTGGTTTTCCAACTTTGTAATTCTATGTCAAATTGGCGTTTGACATTCTCCACATATTCCTTGTCTATCCTTGCGTAGCATATAGGATCATTTAATTGTCTGTATGCTTCTTCCATGTATTCTTCAATTGGCCAGATCACGATATTTCCACCTTTGTCTGAACCGCTCACCACTATTTGCGGATTGTTAGTCAACTTTTCAAGGGTCTTTATATATCTAGTCTTAATCTTCCTTGTTTTTTCCAATTCTCTTTTTTTCAATGTTTTTAAACCTTTGATTATAATCTCAGAGAATTGGTCAATTAGATCTCCGCTGGATCCTGGCACAGTTTTCGATCTTTGTTTAAGTCCTGAGATCTCCAACTTGTCCGTTGCTATTCCTTCCAAGTCTAATCTGGCAATTATTTGGTCATCTGATCTAATCAAAGGTTTAAAAACATTGAAAAAAAGAGAATTGGAAAAGACAAGGAAGATTAAAACTAGATATATAAAGACCCTTGAAAAGTTGACTAACGATCCGCAAATAGTGGTGAGAGGTTCAGACAAAGGTGGAAATATCGTGATCTGGCCAATTGAAGAATACATGGAAGAAGCATACAGACAATTAAATGATCCTATATGCTACGCAAGGATAGACAAGGAATATGTGGAGAATGCCAAACGCCACTTTGACATAGAATTACAAAGTTGGAAAACCAAAGGTCTGATCACGGAGGATGAATACAGTTTTTTGAAAGTGGACTACCCAAAACTACCAGTATTTTATTTAATACCTAAAATACACAAAGATGCAGTGAAACCCCCTGGGAGACCTACAATTTCAAGTAGAGGCAGTCTCTTTGAACCCCTATCACAATACATAGACAGATTTTTATCCCCTTTAGTTGCGAGCTTGCCATCGTATTTGAAAGACAGTACTGACTTTCTAAAAAGGATCTTCGACGTCGGATGGGAGGATGATTTCCTCCTCATGATGTTAGACGTAACAGCATTATACACGAGCATACCCCATGATTTAGGGATGAAAGCTATTGAACATTTTTTGAGAGTGAGACCTATCAGGTTTTTTCAGCATAGCAAGATGTTAATTAGCATGATTGGCTTATGTTTGCAACATAACATGTTCTTCTATAACAATGACATATTTGAGCAACAATGCAGGACTGCTATGGGAACCTGCTTCGCACCGAGCTACGCGAACCTGTATATGGGTTGGTGGGAAGAACAAGTACTCAATTTTCCCCCTCTCGCCCAGTGGAATCAATACATTGTACTCTGGTTGAGATATATAAATGACATTTTTATCATCTGGAAAGGAGATATGACCAGTGCGGAATAATTCTCACGAGAAGTAAATAAGAATAACTGTAATTTAAGATTTACTAGTAAAATACATACAAGTGAGATAGAGTTCCTTGATGTAAAAGTGATGATAGAACATAACAGGGTAGAAACCACATTATTTAGAAAACCAACTGCAGGCAACAGCATTTTACATGCTTCTAGTCATCATCCACAACCGCTAAAAGAAAGTATTCCATTTGGTGAGATGATGAGAGCTAAAAGGATATGCAGTACTCAGATCAAATTCAAAGAAGTTCAGGCAGATATGGAGATGAGACTACACAATAGAGGATATACAGATAGGACACTTGAAAGAGCTAACAAAATAAAATTAAGAGCTAGAGAAGATCTATTATTTTCGCCAAGGGGAAATAAGAACAAGACTAATAGTGGTGCGAATAGTGGTACAATAGTGAGGTTCATTACAACATTTAATGAAGCACATGATCAAGTACGTAATTTATTACAAAAGCACTGGCATGTCGTAATGAGTGATCCTATAATAGGACAGAGAATGATGAGGAGACCACAAATAACCTATCGGAGAGGTAAATCTTTGAAAGATGTCCTAGTAAAAAGTGATATTAGACAAACGCACAAAGAGACTACATGGTTGAACACACAGGATGGCTTTTACAAGTGTACGAAATGCAAAGCATGCAAAAATGGAGAAAATATTAAAATCCTAATCATGAGCAATAGGACGGTACACACCATAAAAGGAAGATACACGTGTAAAAGTGATTATGTGATCTACATTTTGAAATGTACTTGCCCTAAATTGTACGTGGGTAGTACAAAGTTACAGGTACATAAGAGAGTCCTGCAACACTTGAGAGCTATCACAAATAATGACATCACATATCCAGTAGCCAGACATATTCGTGAGATACATGGAGGGAAAATAGAGGCGCTACGCTACAGTGTAATTGATGGCATACCCAGAGATAGTAGAGGAGGAGACCGAGAGAAAAACCTACGTAAATTAGAGTCGAGATACATATTATCACTTGACACAAAGGAACCAAATGGTTTGAATACCAGTGAGGAGCTATACATACATCTATATTAATCAAGAGGAGGTAATCAGTCTCACTCCTATATATCAAGTGGCCATGATGGATAGATATAAATATCATTTATTCAAATACAAATCCATTACATCTAGTCCTCATATTACTAAGTTGGGAGTTGAGCCGGATTTGGTCATGATATCATGAAGAAAAATTCAATAAAATAAAAAGTGTAAGATCGAATCAAGGCAATACAATTTAAGGGTCAAGATTAGTCAAAATCAATTTCATTAATTAATGGAGAGTTTACCCTTATGAGTTTCAACACAAATATAGGCTATTTGGAAAGTTAATTGTTTAAAGAATGTTTATGATATACACAGACCGAGTCAATGGGGTACTGTATGAACATATTTTATTTAGATATTAGCATTGGTGTTATTCACTTTTATCTCTTTCCACATCGTTGCACTTATGTTTGGGTCTTTTCGGTTGCAGCATACACGTTGGCAATGTTGCATTTAAATAAGATTTATTTTTATGTATTTATGTATGTATATGGTGACTGACATTAATCAGATATTTGTAAACTAATGCCAGGATGGTAAATTCAGTTAAAAGGCTAATTGATTGCAATGTAGTTTGGGATCGAGCGTAAAGATCATGTGATATAAATGTAGAAAAACAAAATGGCGAATTAGAAGCTGACGAAGGCGGTAACGCCAAAACGCGTTCTTTTCTTTTGTGCCAATAAACTCTGATGAATTATGACTCCCGCAGAGTGCTGTCCTTCTCTGTATTAAGGGGAACAAGTGTGTGTATATATATATATATATATATATATATATATAAATACACACACTTCAATCACAGAATTTACCATTTTCTAATAGGCCTATCTTTTAAACCCGTGTTCTACTACATTTACTAATTCACACTATTTACACTTCTAATGTACATAATCTCTCAGTTTCATAGGTGTTCTTCTCTGCCTACCATATCTTCCCCTCCTTCTGCCAACACACTCTTTACTCTGATCACTCACTACCATTGGTTCTTTAAGCTCCCCATCTCTTCCAATGCTCTGTGCTTGCCAGCCATCCTCCATCCAATCATAATTTTTCTTCCTCTCTAAGTTCCTTTCCAGCTTACATTTATGCAACCTGCCCAAATGCCATACCTTCCCATCACTCAATAATGCTGAGTTGCAAAATAATTTACACACTTTCAATGGTTCACTAAATCTACTTTCACTTTTATGTACCTTCCCCTCTTTTTTCACTTTAACCCATGCACCAACTTTCACAAGTACCACTTTCACATTCTGTTTCTTATCATATCCCAATTCATACACTTCCTTGGCCTCCAACAATTTCTTTTTTGCATTTTCCAGAGACCATTCTGACACTCTACTCTCCAGTAGCCAAGCACTCTCCTTACTAAAGGGCTCTATACCTCTCATTATTACAAAAGGACTTTTCCCTGTACTACTGCTGGGAGTTATTCAATACGCCAAAACCATCCTGTTAACTTCCTTTTCCCAATTCATTCCACTGCTAACAGCCAATTGAATCATTCCTTTTAGCACATGGTTAAAACGCTCTACTAAACCATTGCCTTCAGGATGATACACCGAAGTCAATTTGTGAGTAATGCCATTCCTCTCCAAAAACATTTTGAATGCATCTGCAGTAAATTGAGGACCATTGTTTGAGATTACACACCTCGGTAAACTTTCCTTCATAAAGATTTTATCCAGAAACCATATCACATCTTCACATTGTGCTTTACCTGTAACCTTCACGTCTGGCCACCTAGCAAAATGATCCATTACCACAATTATATTTTTTTTTCACACTCATTATTCTCAATTGGTACCAATGTGTCAATATCAACTTTCTCCCATGGCATATTTGGACATGGTACAGGATGTAATGGGGGCTTACATGTTTTCTGTGTTTTGTCAGCATTCTCGCAGTTAACACATGCTCACATTATTCTTTCCACCTCACTGTCTAACCCTGGCCACCAATACATACTCTTTATCCTTGCCTTAGTTTTCGCAATACCTAAATGTCCTTCATAATATACTTCAGCAATCTTCTCACGCAACCCTCCCGGTGGCACAAACCTACCACACCTCAATAACAGACCCTGTGCCTCACTCAACTCCATACGAACTTCCCAATAACTATGTTCACACTGATTGAGTTGCTTCTTACTTGGCCACCCTGAATTCACATATGTCAAAATTCTCAGCATATCCGTGTCTGTTCCCATGGCTTCCTTCCATTCATGCTCATTGACTCCATCCAGTCCATCATCAAACAATAAAGCAACTTGCTCATCCTCCCCTACTTCCTTATCATCTTCATTCCTTCTGTCAGCAGGTAATGGCAATCTACTAAAAAAATCCATTACCCTATTTCTTACCCACGGTATGTATTGTACCCCATAATTAAAATCCAACAATTTTACAGACATCCTTGCTAGTCTGGATGATGCTTTTTCTAGCCCCTTTCTGGTAAGCACCCTAGTCAATGGTTTATGATCCGTCCTCACATACACTTTAAATCCTCAAATATACTATCAGAAGTAGATCAAACCTGAAGTACATGCAACTGTCTCCTTCTCAATCACAGAATATTGTTCTTCTGCCTCAGTTAATGCTCTTGATGCAAAACCTACGATCCATTCATTATTCTCTTTATCCTTTTGAGACAAGGCAGCCCCTATGCCTTTAGTACTGGCGTCCGTATTAAAAAATATTTTACTTAATGGATCAAACCCCTTTAAGAATGGAGCATTACTAATTTCTATTCTCAATCTCTTAAGTTCTTCCTGACAACACTCGGACCATTCAAATCTTACTCTGTTTTTCAAAAGTTGTCATATTGCATATGTTTTTTCAGATTTTTTTTTTAAATAAATTTAGAATAAAACTCCACTAAGCACAAAAACGCTCTCACTTCATCCTTATTTTGGGGAGAAGGTGCCTTCAAAATATCTTCCACTAACTCTTGCTTTGGTTTTATTTCCTCCCCACAATTCTCAAGTCCTAAATATTTTACTTCTCGCACAGCTATCTTACATTTTACACATTCCACTGTTAAACCTTTCTTTTCAAAAACCTCTAAAACCATATGCAATTTCTCATCATGTTCTTCCTTTGTTTTCCCCATCATCAGCACATCGTCTTGGAAAAACATTACCCCTTTGATATCTGATAACAGATTACTCATTATTCTTTGAAACATCACAGCTGCTGAAGCTAATCCAAAAGGTACGCGCACAAATCGGAAACATCCAAAGGGTGTAATAAATGGTTAACTTTCTACTATCCGGGTGTAACATTATCTGATGATAAGCAGATTTCAAATTACGTGTGAAAACCCAACTCATCCCTCTTGTGTTAGCAAACATCTAATTAATCTTTGGTATTGGATATTGATCCACCATTATAATTTCATTCAAATCTCTTAAATCAACACATATTCTAACCTTTCCATTCGCACATCTAACGACAACCAGCAGAGAAATCCAATCAGCAGTCTCTACTTACTCAATTATACCATCTGTCATTAATCGTTTGAGTTCACTCAATACCTCCTCCCTGACTGAGAAAGGCACATAACGAACCTTATGAACGGATGCTTTAGCATCCTCTTTCAGTTCTATTTTATGACAGAAATCATTCAGACATCCAATCTTTCCTGAGAATACCTTTGGAAACCTTTTCACCATTTCATTGCACACCAAATCACTCTCAATAAACAACACAGGTTCAGAACAGTTTAGGTTCAAAATGATACCTAATTTCCCTTGATCTTCCCAACCCAACACCGACGGACCCTTTTCAGCAATATACAATTTGCACATTGCCTTCCTCCCTTTGAACTCAAATTCCATATTTCTATACCCAATTACTTCTATCCTTTCTCCAGTATAACTTTTTGCCTTCACATCCGATTTTTCTAACTATTTGCCATACACTTTTTTTTATTTTTCCTCCCAAATGTTCTTTTCAATTATAGTGAACGGTGAGCCTGAATCCACAGTCACTCTCACTACCACTTCTCCCATGTTTACTTCACCAATTGGTTTTCTTTTTGTCCCCTGCTCAATGTCTAACATGTCATATTCTATACAAAATACTCCTTTAGCATTACCAATCTCATCTTGAGTGTCTGAATCAGTAACTGACAAATCTTCTTCTTCAATGTACTTAACTTTAACCTTTCTACTACTCTTACACACCCTTGCAAAATCTCTAATACGGCTACACGATGAACACTTTTGATTTTTTGCGAGACATTTCTTATTATCCACTAAGTGGTCCAATTTCCCACAACGATAAAGAATTTTACACTCATATCGTTCCTTCTGGTTGTTGCCCTTTGCTTTAGGGTCATTCTTATAGTTTTTCTTTTCTCCTTTGATAATCTGAACTTGTTTAACTTCATGTACATCCTCTTCTATAGCTTTCACGCATCTCCCAGTAAGTTCTGCCTTTTCCACTAATGCAATAACCTCTTTCAATGGCGCTTCAGCGTTTACCCATAACTTATCCTGGATGTTAAGATTGCTTGTGCTCTCCTGGACCCACGTCAACGACAACATCGAAATCATGAACACCATTCACTCTGGCTCACCATCCGACCCCTGCCCTCACCACATCTTCAACAGAGCAAGCCCCATCATTGCACCCCAACTCCGGAAGATCATCAACAGTTCCTTTGAGACCACCATCTTCCCGGAGAGCTGTAAACACACCGTGATCAACGCCCTCCTCAAGAAACCCAAGGCAGACCCGAAGGACCTCAAGAACTTCTGGCCCATCTCCCTGCTCCCCTTCCCAGCAAAAGTCATGGAGAAAATTGTCAACAAACAACTGACCCGTTTCCTTGAGGAGAACTACACTCTGGAACAATCCCAATCCGGATTCCGCAGCAACACCAGCACTGAAACTGCCCTCATCGCCACCACCGACAATATCAGGACCATAATGGACAACGGCGAAGCCGCAGCCCTCATCCTCCTGGACCTCTCAGCCGCATTCGACACCGTCTGCCACCACACCCTACGCACACGCCTCAACGATGCAGGAATCCGCAACATAGCCCTGGACTGGATCACCTGCTTTCCTCACCGGCAGAACTCAAAGAGTCTGCCTCCCTCCATTCTGCTCTGAAGCCACCAAAATAATCTGCAGCGTACCCCAGGGTTCGTCCTTCAGCCCGACCCTCTTTAACGTCTACATGGCTCCACTCTCTAAGATCGCCTGATCTCACAACATCAACATCATCTCATATGCCGATGACACCCAGCTGATCCTCTCCCTCCCCAAGGACCCCGCCACTGCCAAGACCAACCTCCACGAAGGAATGAAGGCCATCGCCAAATGGATGAAGAACAGCTGCCTGAAACTGAATTCTGACAAGATTGAGGTCCTCATCTTCGGCTCCACCATCTCCGCATGGGACGACTCCTGGTGGCCTGCCACACTGGGAACCGCACTGACACCCACCGACCACGCACGCAACCTGGGATTCATCCTGGACTCTTCACTATCAATGAACCAGTAAGTCTATGCCATCTCCTCCTCCTGCTTCAACACCCTCTGCATGCTTCGGAAGATCTACAAATGGACCCCCACGGAAACCAGAAGAACAGTCACCCAAGCACTCGTGAGCAGCAAGCTTGACTACGGCAATGCCCTCTAGACAGGAACCACCGCCAAACTCCAGAAAAGATTACAACGCATCCAGAACGCCTCCACATGCCTCATCCTGGACATCCCCTGCCACGGCCACATCACAGCCCACCTGAGAGGCTTACACTGGCTCCCTGTCAACAAGTGAATCATGTTCAAACTCCTCACCCACGCTCACAAGGAACTGCACAACACCGGACCAGAATACCTCAACAGACGGCTCTTCTTCTACACCCTGACCTGACAACTTTGCTCCACTGACCTTGCCCTCACCACCGTCCCACACGTATGCAGAACAACCGCTGGCGGCAGATTGTTTTCCCACCTTGCCGCCAAGACCTGGAACTCTCTTCCCACCAACCTGCGTCAGACTAAGGACCTACTTACCTTCAGGAGACATCTCAAGACATGGCTGTTCGAGCAATAGCACCGTCCTCCAAGGGCCTTAAGACCCTCACGGGTGAGTAGTGCGCTCTACGAATTCACTGATTGATTAATTGATTGATTGTATGCATAATTATTTTGGTCACAAATAAATTCTTCCTGCAACCCACCAAATATGCAAGTCTTTGCTAAATTCTTGAGGACTGACACATACTCCTCAACAGTTTCCGATTTGCTCTGTTTCCTTTGAAAAAATTTAAATCGATCCACCACAACACATACTGTCGGGGAGAAGTGAGCATCAAAATCCTCTAACGCTTGGGTGAACACATCTCCTCCTTCTCCATTGCCTCATACTTTCTTTTCCATTTCATTGTACATTTTAAGACCTCCAGGCCCTATACAGTGTAATAATATTTTTTTATTTTTTTCTGCTGAAAACTCTTCATCCTCAAATGTATCTATGTAATTACGAAAATATTTCTTCCATTCTTGCCATCTCATTATCGGTTCACCCTTAGATAGACGAAATGGCTGAGGTGCGGATAAATTTAATGTACTCATGGCCTCTCTTTTTTTTTTATATTTAACTAACAATATATATTTATCACCCAGACAATATCCAGCGCTATGAAAATATAGTTGACAAATTTAGCTACATGTATTCAGTTTCTGTAAATATACACATCTTTCTCATGTAGGAGTGCTGCAAATATATTCAGTTTCTTTAAATATATAATTTCCTTATGTAGGAGTGCTGATCGTCTGCACACAGCCTTACCCAAAACCTCAGCAAATGTATTCAGTATCTGTATATTTACGGTTCCCTTATGTAGAAGTGCTGCTCGTCTGCACGAATCCTTGACAAAGAGGATAGAAAAAGGGAAGAAAAAAAATCTGAAACCAATATGGCAGCACGTACGTTTACGAAGTCACACACGACCTTTCCAATTTCCGCCATAACTATGTGCTTCCTCAATGCGGTGCAGTGCTGGCTCGTCAAAATGACACGCATGCAATAGTGGGCTTGCTCGTGATCGCGTCTACGATGTTGCACACGATGACGCGCTTGCATGCACTCGCGTTTATCTTGTGGGACTCCGTGCGGCAATGTCGGCTCGAGGGTCTCCGTGCGGCAATGCCAGCTCGCGCTCCCCTTTCCAGAGTTTCCTTCAAGAGGCAGTATATACTCAAAAACCTTTCATCCACAACGATCGTTCCTCTTGAATATGTGATCTTCGACTTGAAACGGCAGGAACTGGATTTCGGTACATCCTACTCATTAATCACTGCCACTCTGCTACAACATCTCATGCTGCCATCAGTGGTGCACAGTGGTGTGGGGGCTGAATTTTCATTTTCCCTCGACGCCAATTCTAAAGAGATGACTCGAGGCTAAGGTTGTAAGCTTTTATTGTAATTCAGCCCCACACACCATAATACATCCTCCCTCAGTTTTTACCACCTTCAACTGTCACCAGATAGATAGTAGCACCTACATTCCATACTAGAGTTATGACCTAACCCCAGTATCACTTAAAGACATACTACACTGTATAAATACATACTTACTAACATCACTACACATGTGCAAATGATTTCCTTAAAACCTTGCAAACAAAATTCAAGGGGTATACTCTAATGGCCCATAACTCTAAAGTGTATAGCTAATTTTTCATTTTGGAAAATATAATTCATAAAAACGTGACTGTAGAACTCATCACTCAAGGTTTTAAACAGATTTGGCTCACAGCGGTTTCTTTACCTGTAAGAATCAGGGCTACTCTAAATTGTCTACCCATGAAAATATAGTGAGTTGCCAAAAGCCTTTGTTTTCTCAAGGTCTTATAGTTATTTTCCACACTAACACCTGGGTGAATCAAAATTATGTTGGACATGTTCCCTCACCTGACAGCTATGGTGTTGAGTATATGATACCAGATGAGAACGTTTTTTTAAATTATATCATGAAAACAGTTAAAAGACCTTTGAATTTCAAGCAGAGTTGAAAGCTTATTGTCCAGTAGATGCAGTATTGTAAGGATAGCTTGTAATCTATTTAGAGACTGTGGCATAGAGATGATAAAAACAAGTACTGGTTCTGAACCCCAACACCAATGAGATGGTAAAATATGTTAAGTACATTCACTCTTTTCAATATGTGATGCAAATGTATGGCTACCTACACACACGTTTTAGAGCCTGAAAGCATAGCACTGGTGCCACCAGACCTCTGTAGTGGTAAACACAATGAAGGATGGGTGGTTAACAGTGGATTACTGGAATGTGTTTCAGTGAGTAGATCTGAGTTATATCAAATCGACAACAACAAAGTTCAGGCTATGATGTCACACAGAACCCAGGGGTGAAAAACATCCCTGAAATACATTTTTAACCAAGTTAGAATTGGAAGTTATGTATGGCATCCAAAATCATCTGCCCCTGCATTCAGCTACTACACAGGGGCAGAGAAGTAATGGGGGAGCCATAAATAACATGACATCTCTTTCATGTCCAAAATGTAAAACAATACCTGGCCTTCTGTCACTTATCCCCACCACTCTGTGCCCTATCTTTCAAAAGCTGTACTTCCTGGTTTCCAGTGAAGCTCTGACAGGCTCTTAGAAAGCCCAGTCAGAACAGCCTGGACGTCCTTTATGACATGACAGCAATTGGTAACTACTTTTGTAAACAACTGTTGCTGTCATAGCAGTGAGTTGCCAGATTTTAATCTATTTACTCATGCTAGTGGCTCTCTAGCAGAACCATCCATAACAAAAGTAAAGTATTATTCTACACTATCTATTCAATTGCTATTGTACATCTGTGAAAAGGAAAACATTTATTCAACATGCCTTGCAGGGTGGTGACTACTAGGTGGGACTGTATTTCCCAGATCAGTAAGCTAATTAACAGCATGCCAACAGCTTTTGAGTACAAAAGCTGATTGTACCACCTCTGTCCCACTAGCATCACAAGTTTAACATCCTGCTGGGTAGCACATTTTAGCATCTGCAACCTTTGTGAAAGGTTCAATATGGTGAGAATGGCAGCATCGTTCTAATATCCCTTTGCGAGCACAAGCAGTTAAATATGTTAAAATCAAGAGAGAATTTAGCTCCTTAATTAAAAGCAGGGAGTTTCCAGAACCTCTCTGACTTCACAATGCCTAAGGTGGTTGGTGTACTACGCTATATAGCTGTAAACAGTTTTGGGTTAGAAGATACATTATTACAATTTTGCAAGTGTGTATCCATACGTGATCAAGAATAAATTGTAACCCCTAGATCTCCTGTAGATCATAAACAGGGACTTTGAAGGCCTTGCTAAATATTTTGGTCTTATGAAATGTTATTTCTACCCTCCCATGAGGACTGATGTCCCTATTCTGCATCAGAATGGAGTATAAGTCAATGTCTGATGTGTTGCACGTGCACAGGAAGCAAACAGACTACCGAGTGCAGACATTCTGATGAGGAAAGGTTGCTCACAGGTACATGGAGTTCCCATTTAGGTAGAAGCTGCTCTTGAGAAAGGTTACAGGCTTGGAAATATACATGAAATATGACACTTTAAGTGGTCTATGCTTGAACCCTTTTCTGAGCAGATTAGTTTATTTTTCAAAGATAAGCACATAGCATCAGGGTTTCCAGAATGGCGCAGCACAAATAAAATAAAATATTGATGATTTCTACACTTACCACTCAGTTGAGTTCAGAGTATTTTGAAATCAATCCACCAGTGATCTAAACTTTGCCTCAATTCTCTATGGGAAAACTTACCCAACAGACAAACGTGTCAAACACTACTATCATCAGCGAGCATGAGTATCTGAATAAATATATGCTTGGGTTTTGTGATGAGTTGAACAGCTGCAAGTGTGTAGACTACGAAACCGTTGGTCTGTGCTGGAAATACACAAAAGTGTACCCAAGCGTACCCAACAACAGGTAACAATATAAACACCTTCAGTGCATGTTTCAGAACCATTCATGCTCCTTTAGTGCTTTACAATGGTGCTGGACAAACTTGGACAGGTGTCTCAATCACAACACAAACTTGTGTTATTTTTATGAGTAAACCCATGGATGTAGATCCTTGGTTTAGGGATTATTGAGTGAATCGACTAGTGAGCTAGTTCTCAGTAAACACAGTTTTATGTTGTCAGCCAGTCCAAGTAATTATTACACAAATCCAAACATGTAATCTGTTTGAGAATGTTTCACCTGCAGGATCTGGTGAATGAATATTCTGCTGCAAGTGATTGCATCAATGGTAAAACAGTCTAGAATCAAATGGTAGAAAATTACAAGTGTGCTTTTGCATAAAACCTTGTGTGTGGTGTTTGATATAAGGGTGCCGACCAACAACTACAAACCACTGCCATACCACTATTCACAGGAGTAAGTACTGTGACCTGCCTATGGACAGCAGAGGGGATCACCTGTTCTCATGTATTTTAGCCAGCCCTTCAAACTGCAGTAATAGCCTTTTTATAAAGAAACTTTTCGAACTGTGTTTGGCTTTATTTGTGCTGGTAAGATCTTTACACTGAACTTTCCCTAAAGTTCCCACACATAAAATATATTATGAATATCAATTAGTCTCCACAATAGCCATTAGAGCTTTTGATGGATGTTACAGCTCTTGGTTCTCTGGCCCCAACTGACCTACCTTTGGGTATTTAGCCCTCTCTGCTGCCTCCCTGCCTCGGTTAATGTAGAAACATTCACAGTTATCTTGGGAGGCAGGAATAGCTTCCCTGACACCTGTAGTACGAGGGCACAATGCCAGCTCCTGCTCGCTGCTCCGGAAATCTGCAGTGCTCAGAGTCTTCACTCAATGTCCAGGGATCAGCACTCACTAAGCTGCCTCTGCCTGCACTGATCCAGAAACAGACGCGGGTCCCTGTGGCGTGGGCATGCTGCAATGCAGTGCCTGTCATTATCCACCAGAGCCTCCAAGGACAATCCATGTCAGCAATTGACCACATCGGAGTCCCAGCTGCAAGTGGTGAGCAATGTTCTATTTAGCACATTTTAATTCCAAATTTGTTGGCCCCGATAGTGTGGTGCCTGTAAAATAACTTGGGTCAATGGAAACCTCAGAATCCTACTATATTCTGTCAAGCTGGCATCCCCAGTGCAGGGCTCTGCCGGCTGGCGTTAATCCGCTGCCATGCTCGTAAACTCCTCCCCAAGTAGATTTCCTTTATATCAAAAGCAGATCCACAGAGATCCTTTCAAATCATCCCCCAACCATAAGACTCCAAGGAAAATCCTTATGAACTTTCATACATACGCAGTTAAGGATTTAATATTAATGTGTGCCTTAAAAGACAAAGATTTGACCTCTGATGGGTACACATACAAGTCGAGGTCTGACATAGGAAAACGAACAGCCCGTTAGCAGGAGCTAGGCTCCAAGATGAACAAGCTGTAGAAGCTGGACTCTAAAGTTCAGATGAAGTTTCCCGCAATGAAGTGAATCATGTGGAGAGATAAAATGCAAAACCTTAGAGACTCAGCTGAGGCAGATGTCTTGATTGAAGAAATTAAAGCAGTGCAGTAAGTTCTAGGGCAGATGCTGGCAAGATGCTGTTGACGATATACTCACAGATAAAAAGATGAGCACATATCCCAGGCTAGAACTCTCAAATGGCGGCTACAACGCCAAAGATAGATGGGCGGGTTTCTCCAGGGTGACAAGACGGGTGCACTGGGTAGGGTGCATAAGGAGAAAAGAAAAGTCCTCAGTGCACGTATTGGATTTAAAAGGAGTTATTACAATAATAAAGGCAATAGGGGTAGGTACTCTTTCCTAAGTAAGGTTTATGGGGTGAGGGGGTAGAGTAAGAACATATACTAACATATACTAAGGAAGCTGAGGTCAAAATAACAACCTGGAATATAAATGGGATTAGATCTAGGAGGAAGCTATTATGAGGAAGGAGATAGAAGTACAAGAGGCCTCGATAAATGATCTGGGTAAATTGTCCGTACTTTGCCTTGAACTAGAGGAGGCGCAAGAAACATATGAAGGTTGCTTAGCAAAAAAAGTACAACTAAAACCAGAAATGCTATCAGCTCGCTATTGGATTCAGATACCAGAAAGATTCTGAACACTAACAGAGATTGGAGCAGAAGTCTTAAAGTATATGAGCCTGTTACATAGAGAAAATGAGCGCCCGGTTACTGAGAGAATTAAGAATTGGCTAATAGACAAAGATCTTCCAGTTCTCACCATAGCGCAGGTGGAAGTCCTCAGTAAGGGGATCACTGATGGGGAAGTTCGAAGTCACATTATGAATCAAAAAAGCACTAAGGCAGCTGGACCCGACGGGATCCCAGGTGAGCTATATAAAATTCTGGCTGAATGCTCCATTTAATACATCTCATCTCCAGGGAGAAAAAGACCCACCTTCTTGGTCAGAGGCCACAATTGTGTTGCCTTAAAGCAGTGGTTCCCAACCTTTTGACTTCTGTGGACCCATGCTTTATCATAACTGGAACCTGGGGACCCCCACTGAATCATTATTGTAATCCGGGGGTCCCCTTCTGAGTCATTACTAAATGCTGGGGACCCAATCTGTTAAGATTATTTAATTTTCTAAGCACTTGCGGACCCCCTGGGGAGGCTTTGCGGACCCCCAGGGGTCCCTGGACCACAGGTTGGGAACCACTGCCTTAAAGTAAAAAAAAAAAATCCCACCAATGCTGAATCCTACAGGTCAATTTCTCTATTAAATTCAGATTACAAGATTTTTACAGGCATATTGACCAGTAGAAAAGAGGGTGTAATTTGATCAATCATACATCTAGACCAGAGGTGTTTTACCCCTGGATGACACATGAATGAGCTGAAATATCTTCTGATCGGTACAATGGATATGGCTATCTGCAATCAGGCCCCTCCGACGGTGGTTGCCCTAGACACAGTCAAGGTGTTTGATAGGGTCAATTGGAATTACCTCTGGGAAGTCCTTGTGAAATTTGGGTTGAGTCGTAGGAAGGTTCTATTGCCTACAGCCAGAGTATTAGTAAATGAAGGGTTGTCAGATAGCTTTAATATAACAAGGGTACTAGGCAGGAATGCCCTCTGTGACCGCTTCTATTTATCCTATATATAGAGCCTTTTGTGCAGCAGATTAGGTCAGCTCTCTCTATCATCCCTTTCATCGTGCCTGAGTTTGAAGTTGAATTGGACCTATATGCAGACGACATCTTACTATACTCGAGTGACCCCAATAACTAAGGCTATAAGGTATGCAGGTGGGTTTGGTGGGATCTCAAGATATAAATTAAATGAGGAAAAAACTGAGATAATGACATGGGAAAAAGAGTGTTGGATTCAAGACACTAAAAGTCAAATTACATATCTTGGTATTCAAATTGTCCACAGTCTAGTAGACATACCCTCAGGTACACCTAAGGAAAGTGAGTGCAAAAATAGATAAGCTCCTACATGAGTGGAACAACCTCCCTCTAACAATACGTAAGAGTGCATTTGGTGAAATTGATGATATTACCTAAAATCTAATTTTTATTCAATACCATAACCTCCCCTTTCCCAAAAATTACTTAAGCAAGATCCAGGGCAGAATCCGCAGCTTTATTTGGGCATCTAGAGGGCCTCGTCTCTTGTGGAAGAACTTATGAGAAAGCTGATGAAGGGAGGGCTGGTGTAACCTGATTTTCAAATTTATTGCTACGCTTTCCCACTTAAACATTTTTGCTTGTTAGCAACCAAGGCCTGGCAGTTAGGGCTGGACTGTTCCCATGGGGAGCAGGGTCAAGACTGATTTGCACATGGCTGGGTTAAACCCAGATCTGTGACTGGGATTGAATGTCTGATTTGCTCTGCATTCCGTCCATCATCTGTTCTTTTTGCATTTGTCACCCCAAGTGGGAAGGGTATGCCCAGACGTGGGTCCCGTGCTCACTGCGCCACTGGATTCAAGCTAGCCTAGCTGATGAAGGGTGATACCCTGAAACTGGTCCTAGGATGATTGTTTCTGGTCCAGGGAGGACCTGGCCTGGCGGTTCGGGCTGCACTGTTCCCATGGGGAACAGGGTCAAGACTGATTTACATATGGCTGGGTCTAAACTGGAATGGCATGGCAGGCAAAAAAAAATGATGGATTAAACCCAGATCTTTGTGACTGGGGTGAATGTTTGATTTGGTCTGCATTCCGTCCATCCTCTGTTCTTTTTGCAATTAACTTCAGAAGGCAGCAGGCAGGCTTACCTTCAACCAATGTGTAAAGTATTTGTACCAACACACACAGAAATACAGTGAAAACACTACAAAATGGACACCACACCATTTTAGAAAAATAGGTAATATTTATCTAAATCAAAAAAGACTAAAATGACAAAAGTCCAACATACACAATTAAAGATATGCATTGTCAAAAGAATAAGAGTCTTAATCCTTAGAAAACAGTGAGAGTGAGTATTTGTACCAACACACACAGTAATACAGTGAAAACACTACAAAATGGACACCACACCATTTTAGAAAAATAGGTAATATTTATCTAAATCAAAAAAGACTAAAATGACAAAAGTCCAACATACACAATTAAAGATATGCATTTTCAAAAGAATAAGGGGATCATTCCAACCCTGGCGGTCGGTGTTAAAGCGGCGGCCAAACCGCCAACAGGCAGGCGGTTAAAAAAATGGAATTCTGACCCTGGTGGGAACCGCCAACAGAGACCGCCACTTTACCACTCCGACCGCCACAGCGGGACAAACAAACAGCGTGGCGGTCACTGCCAACAGACAGGCGGGAGACAATGTACCGCCCACCCTATCACAACTCACCAATCCGCCACCTTTTCCGGGGCGGGAGCCCCGCCGATAAAAACACGGCGGAAACAGACATTACGAACGGGAAAACGCTCACCTCTACACACTCCACGAGGAATCTGGACAGCATGGAACCCGAACTACACATCCTACCAGCTATTGTCTTCCTGCTCCTCTACCAGGAGCACGAACGCCGGCGCAGAAGACAACGGTGAGTACTGCACCTACGACACAGGGGAGGGGGGAGGCAAAAAATGACAGGGACACACATACGCAACACACCCACCCTCACCCTCACCCACACCTACATACACATCAATGCAGAGCAACAACTCAGAGTGACACCCCCCGGAAGAATGCAAAGACAAAATAAAATGATCATGAAATTGAAGTATATTGTACGGCTAAGTAAAAAAAAAATTCGAACATCTATAACTATATATACATATGTAAATTGTCCTGTCCAAATTGGGTTTCAGCCATTGTATGTGGGCCAATGGGCCTAAACACATGGGCAAAGCCCACACAGGAGACCCAAATCCATTGGAGAGAACACTGCAGGGGCATCAGATATAAAAACTACAGGCACCTCAGGGGGAAGGGAAGTGGGGGCACCTCAGCCACATGAGTCCACGACGCCAGATCCACGAGGGGCCTCCATGGCCACTGTGCAAATCCTGGGGAGTGCAAAGCCACAGTCTCACAAGTCTCTACAGTGGGTGGCTTGCCCACTGTGCCATCCTGGGAAGTGCAAAGCCACAGTCTCACAAGTCTATACAGTGGGTGGCTTGCCCACTGTGCCATCCTGGGGAGTGCAAAGCCACAGTCTCACAAGTCTCTACAGTGGGTGGGTTGCCCACTGTGCCATCCTGGGGAGTGCAAAGCCACAGTCTCACAAGTCTCTACAGTGGGTGGCTTGCCCACTGTTCCATCCTGGGGAGTGCAAAGCCACAGTCTCACAAGTCTCTACAGTGGGTGGCTTGCCCACTGTGCCATCCTGGAGAGTGCAAAGCCACAGTCTCTCAAGTGGATTACAGACTCCACTGGTACTGGAGGAGGCATGGTGCCCAGAGTGCTTCGTGCAGCCCTGCCCGACACAGATCCGGGCCTGCCCCTTCTGCCAATGGGCCAGCGGTGCTTGACTTGAAGGGCCCTGTTCAGCGGTGCAGAGACGGCAGTGCCCAGCGGAGCGGTGCTTGAGATGAAGGGCCCAGCGGAGCGGTGCTTGAGATGAAGGGCCCAGCGGAGCGGTGCTTGAGATGAAGAGCCCCGCGGAGCGGTGCTTGAGATGAAGGGCCCAGCGGAGCGGTGCAGAGACGGCGGTGCCCAGCGGAGCGGTGCTTGAGATGAAGGGCCCAGCGGAGCGGTGCTTGAGATGAAGGGCCCAGCGGAGCGGTGCAGAGACGGCGGTGCCCAGCGGAGCGGTGCTTAAGATGAAGGGCCCAGCGGAGTGGTGCTTGAGATGAAGGGCCCAGCGGAGCGGTGCTTGAGATGAAGGGCCCAGCGGAGCGGTGCTTGAGATGATGGCCCAGCGGAGCGGTGCTTGAGATGAAGGGCCCAGCGGAGCGGTGCAGAGACGCGGTGCCCAGCGGAGCGGTGCTTGAGATGAAGGGCCCAGCGGAGCGGTGCTTGAGATGAAGGGCCCAGCGGAGCGGTGCCCAGTGGAGCGGTGCTTGAGATGAAGGGCCCAGCGGAGCGGTGCTTGAGATGAAGGGCTCAGCGGAGGGGTGCTTGAGATGAAGGGCCCAGCGGAGCGGTGCTTGAGATGAAGGGCCCAGCGGAGCAGTGTTGAGATGAAGGGCCCAGCGGAGCGGTGCTTGAGATGAAGGGCCCTGTTCAGCGGTTCTTGAGACGGCGGTGCCCTGTTCAGCGGTGCTTGACTTGAAGGGCCCTGTTCAGCGGTTCTTGAGACGGCGGTGCCCTGTTCAGCGGTGCTTGACTTGAAGGGCCCTGTTCAGCGGTTCTTGAGACGGCGGTGCCCTGTTCAGCGGTGCTTGACTTGAAGGGCCCTGTTCAGCGGTGCTTGACTTGAAGGGCCCTGTTCAGCGGTGCTTGACTTGAAGGGCCCTGTTCAGTGGTGCTTGACTTGAAGGGCCCTGTTCAGCGGTGCTTGACATGTGTCTCCAGGGCACCAGATTCGGCCATTATATTGAGTTCACTCGCCACCCGCCATGTGGCTGCCGGGCCCTTCGTGCACATCTGTCTTCTCGCTTGCGGGGCCCTCCTGTGCTGGCGTCGCGGGCCCGTGGGTGTCCTCCTTCACACCTGGAATGGGGCTGGTGGGGCCCTCCTGGGCAGCTCGTCTGCTGCCGGACTTGTCAGGCGTGCTGCCCTTGCCATCCTTCCCTGCTCCTCTGTGGCCCTTTCCTCCCTTTGTCGGTGTGCCAGGTGGCACCCCACTTCCTGATGGTGCCAGGTTAGTGCCTGTGGCGGCTGGCGGCTCTGGCCTCTCGCGCCGGGCCTTGTCTTTCTTTGATTTTTTTCCAGGGGGTGGGCTGGCTGTCCCTTTACTGCTAGCCGAAGTAGCTGCCCTTGAAGGTGGTGGACTCCAATATCCTTGGACTATAGTCCTTTTAGGTCCAGGGGTTGTGGTGGCTGAGGTGCTGATTGGACTCTTATGAGATGGAGGGGGTGGGTCAGGTGATGGAAAGAGGTTAATTTTGGACAGGAAAAACTTTTTAGGAGCAGTGGGAAGGGTAGGTGCAGTGGGTATGGGAGTGGAGGAAGAGGATGTGGTTGTAGGAGAGTGAAGTCTGGTGTCTTTGGGTGCAGGTGCTTGTGCTGGAGGCTGTCGTGAGGTAGATGGCTGTTGGGTGGGTGGCTGCCTGCGTTTGTTTGGTTTGGAAGAGGGGGTGACAGACACACTGGGAGACGACACAGGGGACGTGTAAATGGCAGTGGGGGTGGTGACTGCACGTGTGCGGATTGTTCTGGTGGGTGTGCTGGTGATGGACGTAGTGGCTGATGATGTTGTGCATGCAAGTGTGAGTGGAGACATCACAGGGAGGGAGGAGGGAGACGAGGAGGAGGGGGACACAGAGGAGGCAGTGGCTGTTGGCATGTCTGCATGTGGCTGTTGCTTGTGTGAATGCTTGTGTGATGTGTGGTGCTTATGTCTGGATGAGCTGCCCTTGGGCGTTGAGGTGTGTGCAGGCTGGTCTGTAGGTGTGTCTGGGATAGGCAGAGGAACAGGGGAGTGGGACTGGGTTGAGGAAGTTGGAGGAGGGAGGCAGGAGACAGGGACAATGGCTGCCATCAGTGCTGAGGCCAGAGCGTTGAACAATCGCTGATGGGCAGCCTGACCCGAATGAATGCCCTCCAGGTATGCATTACTCCAGTGCACCTCCCTTTCTACACCCTGGATGGCATTCAAAAGGGTAGACTGCCCAACAATGAGCGTCCTCAGGAGGTCAATGACCTCCTCACTGAGGGCAGCAGGGGTAACTGGGGCAGGGCCTGAGGTGCCTGGGGCGAAGGAGATGCCCACCTTCCTGTGTGAGCGGGCACGGGGCGAACGCTGAGGGGCTGCTTGGAGGGCGGAGCTGGTGCGCTGGGTGGCGGCTGTACCTGTTGTTGCGGTGGGCACGGATGTTGCCACCACCACAAGGGAGCTCCCTTCCGAGGACGTGTCTGTGTCGCTGGTGTCTCCACGTGTCCCCGTTGTGGAGCTCCCCTCGCCCTCCGTCTCACTGGTGAACTCCGAGCCGGTTGCATGGCCCTCCAGGGCCATGTGAGATGCAGCTCCCTCGTGCTCCGATGCCACTTCTCCTCCGCCTGATGATGCTAATGCACACATGAACAGGAAGACCGACAAAAAAGAGGGGGGGGGAAATAAAGACATGTTGAGTGCATGCATTGGCGACACAGTTGGCGGAGAGGACAGACACAGAAGCCCCCTGCACTACGCCGCGCACTTGGGGTACACTACTCAATCAGTGGGACTTGGCCTACAAACCTATGGACGACAACTGCACACATAGGTGACACAGGGCCATGAATAGCTGTACTTGGCACCCTACAGAGGTGGGGGGCGGGGGCACAGGGCCATGCCTTACGGAGGGGCCTAGCCTACAGAAATCGCCCTGGCCTAGGGATACCCACAGCCCTCCTCCCCCACCCAGACACCTCCACTGCGCGCTAAGATAGCAGAATGTGCTTGTACTCACCCCCTTGTGTCTGCTTTGATGTCCTCACGCGCCCATCCAAATCGGGGTAGGCCACCGCCAGGATCCGGGACATCAGGGGGGTCAATTGACAAGTGGCACCCCTCCTATGTTGGGAGGCCATCCCCAGCAGAGCCTCCGCGGTCTTCCTGCTCCCGCGGCGGATGTCCTCCCACCTCTTGCGGCAGTGGGTGCCCCTTCTGTTGTGGACCCCCAGGGTCCGGACGTCCTTGGCGATGGCACGCCAAATGTCAATTTTCTGATGGGCGCTGACCTATGTGACATGTACAGGGGGAGAAAATAAAATATCATCATTTTCTGCATGCTCGATGTGAGTGGCCCCCCATCACCACCCTTGCCATGTGGCACATGCTCTCATCTGTCGTTTGATGCATGCCTCATTCGCTCCCCTCCCCACCATCGTTCATTCACCCCACTCAACCCAGGCATTGGCCACAAAGCATGGTCCCAGTGTACTTACCTGTTGGTCTGGAGGACCGTAGAGTAGCGCATATTGGGGGAGGACCCCATCCACGAGTTTCTCCAATTCTTCAGAAGTGAAGGCAGGGGCCCTTTCCCCAGTCGCAGCAGCCATTGTCTCTTCCAGACCGAGGTCACAGCAGCACTTGCAGTATAGGTCCTCTCCTGTGGATGATCAGGTCTCGAGTGATTAAGCAGATAGAAAATGGCGGTCACACATCGTCATTGGCTCCTGAAACCCATAGGGTTCAATGTTAACCAATGCAGCTTTGCGCCGCGGTCTTCGGCCGCCTACCGCCACGGTGTGCCACGGCAGCGCATTTACCTCACATCCCATTGTCGCACTTCACAGGTCAGGCAGCCGCCATTTCAAGGGCCCACATGGTTTAATTTCTACTGCGTCACACATGCCTAGGCCTTGCATCGACACTCATACAAGCCATTCACTGCATAGAGAATCGTGTACTGTGCAAGCTGTGGGAACTTACCTGTGGGTTGATTGACTCTGTGCTCGCTGTTGTCCTTCCTAGGCACCGTCCGCTGGGACTTGCGAGGAGATGGAGGAATCTTCCCGTGTACAGACCGCTGGTGGACCTGTCAACAATGGAAGAAAGACATGTCATATTGACATACAGGCTTGACCGAGCCACTATACAGGAACTGTGTGCCCAGCTGGAGCCAGACCTGATGTCACCCATCCGCCAACCCACAGGGATTCCCCCTCTAGTGCAGGTTCTGTCAGTACTCAATTTTTTGGCAAGTGGGTCATTTCAATCAACAGTGGCCATTTCATCAGGGATGTCTCAGCCTATGTTTTCAAAGGTGTTGTCCAGAGTGTTGTCTGCCCTGATGAAATACATGCAGAGCTACATTGTTTTCCCTGAGGTGGGCAATTTGGCTACAGTGAAAGGTGATTTCTGCCCTTGGACATATTCCCAACATCATTGGTGCCATTGATGGGACACATGTGGCTTTGGTCCCCCCCAGCAGGAGTGAACAGGTGTACAGGAACAGAAAAAGTTATCATTCGATGAATGTCCAGGTGGTCTGTTTGGCTGACCAGTACATCACCCATGTAAATGCCAAGTTCCCTGGGTCAGTGCATGACGCGTACATCATGCGAAATAGCAGCATCCCTTATCTGATGGAACAACTACAGAGACACCGTGTGTGGCTAATTGGTGACTCTGGTTACCCCAACCTGTCGTGGCTACTGACCCCAGAGAGGAATCCCAGGACAAGGGCAGAGGAATGGTACAATGAGGTCCATGGGCGGACTAGGAGGGTGATCGAACGCACCTTCGGCCTTCTGAAGGCCAGGTTTAGGTGCCTGCATATGACAGGTGGATCCCTAATGTACTCACCAAAGAAGGTGTGTCATATCATCGTGGCCTGCTGTATGCTTCACAACCTGGCTTTGCGACGCCAGGTGTCTTTCCTGCAGGAGGATGCTCCAGATGGTGGTGTTGTGGCAGCTGTGGAGAGTGAAGAGGAGGAAGACGATGAGGACGACACAGACAACAGGGACACAGTAATACAGCAGTATTTTCAATAACACACAGGTAAGAATCAACACCGGCATTTTACATTTACTTACAGTCTCCTGCCTCTCTACTGTCAGTCCTTTTCACCCAGTGTATGCTAACTGAGTTGTGACTTTCCCTTCCAATTTCAGAGATGTGGGCCCCACTGGGTTCTGGTGGCCTGTTGTTCTTGTGTGGGGGCCTCCTGTCCACTAGCGCCGGCGGAGGTGGTAGCCTGTTCTTGGTCCATGCTAGTGACAGGGGACCTTTGTGGTGCCACATGGTCCCGCAATGTGGTGACAATCTGGTTGAGAGCCACGACGATGGTGCCCATTGCGGAAGTAATGTTTCTGAGTTCTTCCCTGAACCCCATAAACTGTTCCTCCTGCAGTACCTGGATCTCCTGGAACCTGGCCAGTACCGTTGCCATCGTCTCCTGGGAGTGGTGGTATGCTCCCATGATGGAGGAGAGGGCCTCGTGGAAAGTGGGTTCCCTGGGCCTGTCGCCCCCCCTGTCGCACAGCAGCCCTCCCAGTTCCCCTGTTTCCCTGGGCCTCCGTCCCCTGGACCGTGTGCCCACTACCACTGCCCCCAGGTCCCTGTTGTTGTTGGGGTGGTGGGTTAACCTGGGTGCCCTGTAGTGGTGGACACACCGCTGATTGACGTGTCCTGGAGACAGAGGCTGTGGGAGCTGTGCTGGTGTTCCCAGAGGGGGGTAGGTCTGCTGTGGCCTGTGGCTGTGTGAGGGGAACCGACTGTCCTGAGGTCCCCGATGGGCCGGGCTGGTCATCTGGGTCCAGGGAGACAGAGCTGCTGTCATCACTGGGGGCCTCTTCTGGGGGTGGGATGGACATTTCTGGACCCTCCTGGGCGGTGTGGTGGCGTTCGGGTCCTGCAGGGGTATAAGAGTATGGTTATTGCTTCTGTGTGTGCCATATCGTGCAATGGGTGGGTGCCCGTGTACCCCAGTGCTGGCATTCCCTTGTGGGGGCTGTTGTGACGGTGGCTTGTAGGGGAGATGGGTATGTGCAGTGGGCATGCTTAGGTGATGGGTGTCCATGGTTTGTGGTGGCATGCAGGGTTTGGTGTTGGGATGGGTGGGTTGTGATGGTGAGACATTAGCAAGGAGGATGTGTGATGGGGGTTGGGGGGGAGGGTGGGGGTATGAGTTGGCATGCTGGTGGGTGGGGGGGATGAAGTAGTTAATGGTTTGACTTACCAGAGTCCATTCCTCCAGCTACTCCTGCGAGGCCCTGAGGATGTTCAAGACTTGCTCCTCCCATGCTGTAAATTCTGGGGGTTGAGGTGGGGGTCCGCCGCCAGTCTTCTGCACCGCGATGTTGTGCCTGGATACCATGGAACGCACCTTCCCCCGTAGGTCGTTCCACCGCTTCCTGATGTCGTCCCGATTTCGTGGATGCTGTCCCACAGCGTTGATCCTGTCCACTATTCTTTGCCATAGCTCCATCTTCCTGGCAATGCTGGTGTGCTGCACCTGTGTCCCGAAGAGCTGGGGCTCTACCCGAACTATTTCCTCCACCATGACCCTGAGTTCAGCGTCTGAAAACCTAGGGTGTCTTGGGGGTGCCATGGGGTGGTGTGGAAGAGGTGTGGGGTGGTGTTTGCGGTGATGAGTGTGGTGATTATGGTGGTGTGTGGTGTTTTGTGCGTGGATATTGTGTGGGTGATGGTGTAGTGTGCCTCTGTGTGATGGTGTTCTCTATTCTGTGCTGTCTCTCTCTGGGCTTCGTCTCTGATTTGTGGTCATAGGGGTTTGTGGGTGTGTGTTTTATAGTTAATTGGGTGTGTGGGAGTGTTGTGTCCATGTGTATCAGGTGTGTGTATTTCAAATTGTCCAATGTGGTTGTAAGTGTGTGTGTATTTTGAGCGCGGAAGTGTGTACCGCCAATGGAATACCGTGGTTGAAAGACCGCCGCATGGATTCGTGGGTCGGAATGGCATGGGCGTATTTCTGTTGGCGTGACGGTGGAGGTTTGGTCATCGCCAGTTTTTCGCTGGCCGTTGGTGTGGCGGACTTTTGTGGATGTTGGGTTTTTGGCGGTTTGCCTGTTGCGGGTCAGAATGACCGTGGCGGTTTACCGCGACCGCAGCGGTGTTGTGGCGGTCTTCTTATAGGCGGTAAGCGCCTTTTACCGCCGAGGTCAGAATGACCACCTAAGAGTCTTAATCTTTAGAAAACAGTGAGAATGCTGTTGTTACACAAAGTTCATGGTTAGCGTAAAAAATAAAACCGCATGGGCTAGCGTGCGTTGGAAAAGGTAACGATGCGTTGATTCCTTCCTTGCAAGTGAGGACATGCATGGGGTCGGCGATGCATCATTTTCCTCCCTCGCAAGAAAGTGATTGTCGAATTCCAGATGGGGCGTCTGAGATCTGCGCAGTCGGGTTGACTTGGACGGCCAGGGACGATGTGTAGAAAATCCAGTTGCACGGTATCAGAAAACCACGCTGCGTGGGATTTGCAGCATCAGCCTCCATAAACAGATGTTGCACGTCGTTTCTCCAGCCACGATGCTTCAATCTCCCAGCCGCGATGCAGGTGGAGCCGCGAAGCTGGTGGTGCGTCGTTTATCAACCGCGTTGCAGAAGGTGCATCGAACATTTCCCAGCATGACATTCTGTGCGTGGATTTTCAATAATTGTCTGCCAACTTCATCTTTCAAGGGCCCAGGGACTGGATAGGGCACTACTTGGCAGGGTAGGAGACTCAGCAGAGTCCAGGTGCTGGCAGGAGAAGTCTTTGATGGCCCCGAGACTTTAACAACAGGAGGCAAGCTCAGTTCAAGCCCTTGGAGATTCTTCTCAAGCAGGAATGCACAACAAAGTCCAGTTTTTGTCCCCTTTCACAGGCAGAAGCAGAAACTGCAGGATAGCCAAACAAAGCACAGTCACAGGCAGGGGCAGCACTCCTCCTAAGCTCTTCTCTTTGGCAGTGGCTCAAGTGGAGAAGTGTGGCTCAATGGTTAGCGTGGCAGACCCTGATGCAGAAATCTTGCCTGGGACCAGGGTTCAATTCCCGCCTTGGCGGGTCTTGGGCTCAATTTCCTCAGACCTGATAATTCTCGCATTGGTGCCTAATCTAATTCATGGGTCCCACTCTGTAACTCTGGGCAATAGCTTGCTTAATCTCCCCAATGGCCCCAACAGCACTGGGATGCCTGGCTTCACCTTGGAGGTTGCCCAGGAGTGGGCACCTCACAGGGAAAAGCCAGGAGGGGTTCCACAGCAGTATGCGCACAGTGCCTTGAGACCCTATTGGGTGAGTAGTGTGCTATACAAGTATGAAGTTTTACAGGTTTTTTTTTTGGCAGAGGTTCCTCTTGATTCCAGACGTGATCTAATTTTCAGTGGTTTTGGGTCCACTACTTATACCCCTTTCGGCCTCTGAAGCAGGCAAACTTCAAAGGAAAGTCTCTTTTGTTTGTAATATACTGCCTTGCCCAGACCAGGCCCCAGACGCACAAAGGGGGTTGGAGACTGCATTGTGTGAGGGCCGGCACAGCCCATTCAGGTGTAAGTGACCACTCCTCCCTTCCCCTCCAGCCCAGATGGCTCATCGGGATATGCAGGCTACAGCACAGCTCCCTTTGTGTCACTGTCTGGAGGATAGGTGCAAACAGCCCAAATGTCAAACTGACCCAGACAGGGAATCCACAAACAGACATGGTCACACAATGGTTTAAACAAGAAAAGGCCTACTTTCTAAAAGTGGCATTCTCAAACACACAAGCTAAAAGCAGCCTTTGCCAAAAGATGTATTTTTAAATTGTGAGTTCAGATACCCTAAACTCCAAATTTATCTGCTCCCAAATGGAATCTGCACTTTAATAATATTTAAAGGCAGCCCCCATGTTAACCTATGAGAGATAGGCCTTGCAACAGTGAAGACTGAATTTAGCAGTATTTCACTGTTAGGACATGTAACACACATCAGTACATGTCCAACCTTTAACATACACTGCACCCTGCCCATGGGGCTACCTAGGGACTACCTTCAGGGTGCCCTACATGTATGAAAATGGAAGGTTTAGGCCTCGCAAGTCGGATTGGCAGTTTAAAACTGCACCTACAGACACTGCAGTGGCAGGTCTGAGCCATGTTTACAGGGCTACTAATGTGGGTGGCACAAACAGTGCTGCAGGCCCACTAGTAGTATTTGATTTACAGGCCCTGGGCTCCTCTAGTGCAATGTACTAGGGATCTACTAGTAATTCAAATATGCCAGTCATGGAAAGCCAATTACACATACATTTTACATAGGAGCACTTCCACTTCAGCACTGGATACTAGTGGAAAAGTGCCCAGAGTAACAAAAACAGCAGAAACAGAGTCCAGCAAACATCATCCACCTGGGAAACAGAGGCAAAAAGTTAGGGGAGACCATGCCAAGGATGCCAAGTCTAACAGTCAGTGAATGTTAAAAAAGTCACAAATATATATAAATCAGTCAATCAATCAATCAGTGATTTGTAAAGCGTGGCTAATCTCCCATAGTGTCTCAAGGCACTGATTGTGGACGTGCTGTTCAGTTGAACAGCCAGGTCTAACATACATCTATTGAGGAGCTGTGGAACTATGTTAAGTGTATTGCTTAGAGGGTCTTTAAACCTTATGTTGAAAGGCATAAAATCTAACCTGTCCAATGATTACCCCGAAAGCTGTTGTTGCTAAGCTGGGGGTGCCAGTAAGCCAAAGACAGCTATCTCAGTGAGTGAGTATATTCAGCAGGAGACAAAACAGAATTCTGAGAAACTGAGACTGCAAGGAAGACCTTAAAAAACAAAACAAAACTCTATGTGGACCAGCCAGCACATTTTGTAAAGGCTACCTGAAACACACTGTAACAAGGTGTTGCTTTTAGAGTTGATAGGGGTATTGACTTTATACCCTGGATAATCACTTCAGTAGGAGCAGATACACTGTCGCAGGGTCACTATCTCTTCAGTATGTAACTGTGTTACAATATTCATCTGTTGTAGGTAATCACAGGTTGGCACAACTGTTGGCTTTGCATGTATGATTATCAAACAGTGGGGACTCAAACCTTGACATAGCTCAAAGTTGCAGAATGTATTGTTAAGGAAAGTGATAATGCAGCCCCAGTTTTTTTGGAACAGCTTTTTGGGGTAATAAGGAGCCTCTACATTGTCTATTTGTCAAATAAACATAACACATATGCTTATCTTTAGCTCTTTTTGAACCATCCTTTCAACAATGTTTGTGCACTGCCCTTGAATGCGCTCAGGTTTTGTGCGTGGGTCACACGCACACTGGATCGCTAAATGAGACCTGAATCATATCTGGTTAGCCATTTCTTTTGCTTTCAAATAACACAGCAGCCTTAAGAGTTTATATACTTTGTGCATGCCTAACAAAAAAAAACATATATGTGGGACAGTTCTTTAAGTAGGATGCATGTAGATACGTGTGCACCTCTTGCTATGGAGCATTTGATTTTATGTCCGTGACTGAAGTCACATTTGAGACAGGTTTGCATAACATCTACTGCAAAACCTTTAAGAAGCCTTATGTCCTTAAAGGGCATGCCAGGGGCTCCCTTTAATTGCCAATCCAATAGGTACAAGTACATTTCTTTTTGCAGCTCTGTTTTGGACTGAGGAACTTTCAGTCTGTTTTGAACAGCACAAGAAGTAAAAACGAACTACATTAACCATCAGCGCCACATCCTCTAACCCCACCATTTTCGCTGATGCTTTGTAGGGTTCAAAAAAGAAAAATAACTATTAGTTACAATTAGATATACCCAGAAAAACAGTCTAAGTAAGTGTCAGTTAAGATCTTTACTCACTGCAGCACATTCGGTGTGTTTGGAGATTACATCTTGATAGTTGTTAAGATCCATCAATGCATAAACATCGTCAGAGTTTGCACTTAGCTCTTACACAACAAAGGCATCAGAATCTGGTTTGTCCACAATCCCCATATCTTCATATCCAGTTCAGATGGGGTCAGTTATAGATGTCTCCGCGTCTTCTATTTACGCAAAATTACTTTCAGAATTAGTGTTGGCGAGAGAGGGGACAGAGCAGGACTGCAGAGGGAAGAGAGCAAATCAGATTCAGCGGGAGAAGGAAGACAGAGAGAGAGAGAGAAAATAGGGTGGCAGGAGAGGGAATAAAAGGATGTACAGGAAAAAGGCCATTCAATGGATAAAACGGAGAGAGTTAATCAGTGCTAGAAAAGAGACATTAAAGAGGTAGGATACAGGGGTGAGAACGTAGAGCATGGATGGAAGGGGAGAGTAAAAGGGGCAGTGGAAGTCTGGATAGGGCAGAGAGGGCAAATCAGAAATAGAGGTAGAGAGGTAACACCAGGGGTGACAAAGAAAGCAGAAAATATGTAAAGCAGTGAGAGGATAGAAGGTTGGAGCAGGGAAAGGAGGCAGAGAAAAGAGCAGGGATACTGGAAAGAGAGGGAGGCAGCATGAGTGTTAAAAGTGGGCCCCTAGTCGGAGAAGTAGGCAGTGGCCTTCATAGAAAAAATTGGGGACCAGCACTTAATATTTTTTTACAAATTAAGCACTGGGGATAACCACTTAATCTCACTCCCAGGTATGTCTTCTCTCCTCACCTCTGGAGTGGGGATGGTGGGATGATTATTAAAACATTTCCTTTCCACCTCCTTGATGGCCATGCCCTCTTAGGTGTCACCTAAAGTTACTAAGGAGAAAGTAGCTGAATCCAGGGTGAAAGAGACCACAATAAAACACACAGCCAAATTCAGTTTATCAGGTAGATCTTCATCTATTTTGCTGAGTTTTCCAGACTGCGGGATCCAGAACAAGCATTTGCAATGCAATAGGTCTAGCATTTGCTTGAGTTAAAGCTACTGACATTCTAAATTCATAATTTTCAAGACACATAATTCCAGTGGCCATGCATATAACTAAAGCACTCACTTGCAGCCAAAATGAAATGTTGCCATTTAGAATCCTTAAATCTGCCAATTCCAATAGAATACCACATTCACCACCCCACCATCAGAGCTGCTGGCTGGCTAACATAATTCCCAAAACAAGACAGCCACGGAGGAGTAACAAGAGAAATAAACTAGAAGGGTCAACCAAACATATCAGGAGTGTTCAAACAGTCATAGTGTAATAAGGATGTTAAGTTGGCCTGAATCATGGTCATAATTGCAATAAGGAGAGATTAATAAAACATATACAATTATCATATAAACCCAATAAAAACCGTTATCAGAAATAAACATTTGGCATTAGACTGTAATGCTCAGAACAGCTTGTGGAGGACACCACAATGAAAATAGCATTTGTAAGGGACATTGTAATGTTACCATATAGTTTGCCCATAGAGGGCATAACCACATTAAAAGAAAATGAATTAAAGTATTGCAGTGTAACCATATATTTAGTCCCTAGACGACATAATGCGTTACACATTTTCAGGGGTAGCAGGCTTACGGAAAAGATTTTACAAACAAGACCCTTGAAACACGAACTACTCCCAGCTGTAAAACAACAGTTCCAGTCATGAGAGAGATTAAAAATACACTGAATGGAGGGAGGGGTTATTATTTTGGGGTCCCCACTAACCTAGTGTGGGGACCCAGGGTTGATCTAGACAGAGCAGGTTGTGGTGAACGTTTCGAAGGTAGTCCTATTGTCCTAGAACCACCACAGGCTGAGTCATGTGCAAAAACATTTTGCAAAGCATTATGGGATGACCTAGTGCAGTACATGTTAGTATGTTGACTGTAATGCTCAGAACTGCCCCCGAGGACACCACAATAAAAATATAATTTGTAAGAAAAATGGTAATAAACCATATAATTAGACCCTACAGGGCATAACCACATGAAAACAGAGTAGCAGAAGGTAATGCAGTCAGGAGTAGCAGGCCTATCGCAATACAAAGGCCCTTAGAACACAAACTACTCCAAGCAGTAAAACAAAAAGTTCCATCCATAAGAGAGCTTAAAAAGTGATTGAATGGTGGGAGGGGTTGTTATTTTGGGGTCTTCGCTAACCTAGTGTGGGGACCCAGAGAAACATAAAGAGTGTGTCATGCTGAACGTTTTGGTGTCCCATTGTCCTAGAACCACCACAGGCTGAGTTATGGGCAAACATATTGTGAAAAGTAATGCTTGCAAAGCATTATGGGGTGACTTTTCCTGAGTGCAGTGAATATTGTAGTATCAGCGCTCCCGGTGTGCCGAGAGAGCAGAGTTTTGGATTTCTGTGTTTTTAAGTAAAGCATTTACCAATTACAAGTATTGGGGAAAAGGTATGGAAGTGAAGGGGAGAGCCAAAAGAAATTACTCTGATTATGTAACATTGTAAACAATGTGACCACAGCTGCAATACCGCCGATGGAGTTTGCGGTGCTGTTGGTGCTGTGAGCATTGTGAGGGCCATGGCTTCCATGGAGCACGAAGGGGAGAGACAAAATCAAAAAATAGTTCACCCATGCTGAAGTATATCGCCAATCGTGCAATTATCCATGTAACAGGGTGAGTCTGCAAGGCGGTAACAAAACCGCCCCAAGGCGGGACAAATGTAAAGCAATTACCAATGACATCAAAGGATTTTTGAAAGACAAGCCCATGAATGAGTGAAAGTGATGGGTGTGAGGTGGGCGTGATTAAAAGCCTACAATACATACAACAGGTCAAAGCGCTTGCGCGCTTGACCTACAGAGGGGGAAATAGATGGAACAGACAGTAAAGACAGTTGCATGTTTCTATGGCCAAAATCTGATCAACTTTCAGATTTCTTTCAGTATCATCCGATTTAAACTTCCAAACCTTCACAGTTTTGTAGACAGTTGGCATTTATAAGAAAAGATGGGAGAATGCAACACTGGTTAAGCTCTTTCAGAAATAATTTTTTTGAAAAACACAGTTTACTTGGCATTTACCACAGTGTGAAAGAGTGGACCTTTCATCTGTGGAAAGGATGACCTTAAGAATTTATAGATCTCCATTTCATATTACGAAGTGTTGCATTTCCACAAACCTCACACTGCTTTGTACACAATGACCATATCTGATGCCCACAAACCCAGTTCCCTCTTCTCTCTGCAAGTATCAACTCAGACAGTGCAAGTCAGAAAAATACAATACTAAAATCAATGGTTATTGTTGTAAAAGTGATAGGAAAGAAGGGGCTCAGCTATCAGGGGAAATCACAGTTTCCATATGACTTGGATAAAGATTTGCTTGATTATGGGAATGCTCCTGAAATCATCCTTCCCATTCCAAGTATTAAACAGCATATTGAGTCTCTCATTTCCCAAGCAAAACAGATGGGTAGGTGTGATGCATCTGTTCCTTCTTGGCAAAGACCAATTAGCTATGATCTAAGATCTGGTTAAGAAACACATGATTAAAGAAATGTACTACACAGGTGTTGGACTTGGTTCTTTCTGCAGGGCCATCCTCACACTTTTTGCCTTCACCCCTCCAGTTTTCTGAACCTGTCTTCGTTGGCTTTTAGTACTCTGTGCAGTTACTACTGCTAACCAGTGCTAAGCTCTCTACTTTAATCAAAGTAACAATGTCTTACACCCAAGCCCCTACATGTACCCAGGGCCTGCAACTTAAATGCTACTAGTGGGCATGAATCCAACACAAAAGGGCAACCCAATATTTCTCCAGGATACCTTGTATAAATATTTGGATGCAACAATATGTTCCTGAAGAAGTCGCATGACTGCACGTAAAAAATTAAGTTGCTATAGTAATTCAACTATTATTAAATTAAAAAAATAAGGTGTACAAACACGAACTACAAAAAAAAAAAAATTTCCTCATGAAAACAACTAATTACAATGAATTATACATTTTATTACATTGCCGTTAAATGCATATTACAATATTATAGAAAACAATTCCGGCCCACACTGAGCATATAAATAACTTTCCATGCTTAAAATGGTCAATGGGGAATGGGGTATCCACCTAACACATCACACTATTTCTATTCATAGTCCATTCATTAATAGCAGAAAATGGATGCAGAAGTTGATTAATTGATGTTAGAGAGGATAGTATGTTGACGTTTCGGTCTCCAAAGGCAAACCAGTCCCAATATACAAAGATAAATTTATTTGGAAATCCTCCAAACTAATCAAAATTCCTCTGATTGTAGTCCGTAAAAAATCAGACCTGCCATGTTCTTCAAACAAAGTAGGATTCCTACATATTGTTGCATAATACTAATGGGCATGCAGCACTCATTGTGTCACCCACTTAATTAGCCCTTTAACATGCCTAAGGCCTGCCATCACAACCTGTGTCTGCACTTTTAAACTGCCCATTTCGACCTGGCAAAATAAACCTTTTGCCAGGTCCAAACCTTCCTTTTTAATCCAGAAACCCGAACCCTGGGGTAAGCCCCCCTAAACAGCCCATAGGGCAGGTGGCAGTGTATTTATAAAGTTGGACATATGCTTTTAATGTTTACATGTTCTGATAGGGAAAACCTCACAAATTCATTTTTCACTACTGCAAAGCCTACCTCTTCCATAGAATAACATTGAGTTAACTTATTACATTTAAGAATGTATGCAAAGCTATGTTGCTTATGTGATGCTGCCATCCAGCTTGAACTAACTGGTTAAATACAATACCTGCTACGTTCCCTACTAACCAAGAACTACAATACTCACTTTCCAATGATAACTGTGAATCCGGGCATAAGAAAAGAACCACAGAAACGTGACAGCCATTGCTTCAGAATCACCAGAGCCCTGGGGAGATGACCCACAGAATACTTTGGTCAAAAGCTACATGCTTTCAGGAAAAAGAAAAAAATCTGAGAATGATCTAGAGATTTTATTTGTTTTCAGACATTAGGCATTGATTGCCATAGGTGACTTGTAAATGGTTTTTACCCCCTTGTTATTAAAAGTTGGATTCTCCTCCACTCCTCCACTGAGGACGGTAGTAGTCACAAGAATGCCAAAGCAGTTGTTACCAAAGATCATGCTAGCCCTACTGCTGTATTACAGTGGAGACCTTGAGCAAAAGATAAACACCTTACAGTTAAAGTGTACATGTTATTTACTTTGAGCATTTAGTTAGTGATTTTATGGGTGACATGCCAGATGTATTTATTTATTGTTTGCTAGTACTGGTTATTTTCTACAAAGCAACTCATCAAGAGAGGAGGAATTCAGAGGGTGTGTCTACTTAAGCAGTAATTTAGAGGAAAGATCTTGCCATGAGTTTATTTCAGTACTGATGATGCCACTTTCTGGATAGACAACAATCTGGACTTCTGTCATCAAGGCAGAATAATTATACAATGAGGCAAAGAGTTCAGATTAGTAGAGAAGTTCCAAGATCAAAAGATGCCCAGGCTGCTTCAACAAAATGACAGGCAGGTGAACAAACAGCCCATCTGAGGTGAGAGAGAAGGAAATAAGAAGATGTTGGGTCAGATCGAGACCATTATGCAATGGCTGCTCAGAAATATTGGGTCGCCCACCACTGTTTGACATATGAAGATTGAGCTTGAGCCAGGGGTGAAATATTGTCTCAGAATGGATGTGTCAAGTGTTGAAGACACCAGATTTGAAAAGTATGATGGTGCTCACTAAATGTATTGGAGGCTTTCAAGGGAAATGTTCTGCAAGTAGACCTGAGGGAGTGTTCTATGGGTTCTAAGGCCTTATGTGAATCAGAGAACAAATACATGAGTTGACTGTGGATGCAAACAGTTGAATAGGGAGATCCTAACCCCAAAAATGAACATAGGTAAATAATAGTGGAGGAGGTACTGACAGACACCTAATTCAGAGTTTGAAATAAATGAATTGGTTCCATTTCATGCCAGCAACTGAATGGCTCCGATACAAGAGTTTAGATCTAGAAAAGGTGAGGAAAATGCAGGTTTGGAGAGTATGATCACATATTGCTGCACAGGATAGATCAGACACAACTATTGCTGTCTCAATTTTTACTCATCACTTTAAAACATGTACCACCCAGGGATCAGAGGCAAATACAGGAAAATAAACGAGACAACATTATGGGGCTTGTTGGTCCGTGTAAGTTCATGCATGAATAGACTAACTGTGGAGGAAAATAAAACGTATACTGTTTAATATTGGAATATGGAGAAAGTGCGTAACCTATTGTCAGAACCCCTTTCAGAGGGTCACAGGGCACACAGGGGTTACTGGGCCCAAGCATGGGGGTTGAGGCATTTTACCCCCGATGTCCTGGGGCGTGACCTACTATGGATCCTGACCAGCTGGACCAAGTACTCTTCTACACTTGACTCTCAGTGGTAGCTACGGTCCAAGGCTCCCTCAAAGGAGGTGGGGGGTGAGGGGGATGGACACAGGTAAGTGAACACAACTCACAGCAATGACAATTAATCAATGTCCAGTCAAATATATATTTTTAAACTATTAAGTAGTATTTTATTTCTAACTCTATGCATTCAAAATAATGTTACAATGTATATAAAACAATAACACACTCCCCTTGAGGTCTGGGCTTTGGGGTTTCACTAGCAGACCCCACTCCCTCCTGCTCTCTATAATGTGGTAGGGATTATTTCCCATTCACTGGTGAGTACATTACAAGTAGACCTTATTTTAAGAATCCAGTCAAGCCTCTTCGTAAAATAGTTAAAGGGCCACAGAGCCCTCAGCAGCGAGTTTCCCCTGGGTCGTGATAGACCTGGAACTGGTCTTAGAGACTCCAACAGCAAGGAGGCTTGCAATGTCCCAGCAAGTACCCTAACTGCATGCACTCACACTACTCTGGTCCTGGGTGTCAAGTCAACTACAGGCCGCTCTCTCCTAAGCATACACGGTAAGTATCAACAGTAATTGGAGGTGCTCTTCCTGCTCCCCACACTGAAACCCGCACACAGGCAACTATCTGATCAGTGCAGCACCAGTGTCCTCATACCTCGCACTGGGAGTCCTCTCGACTGGGCTCCCCACTGGACCGTGCTCCCTCCAACACACTTCTCTTCCTCTCCGGGCATACTAGTGTAGGAAGCAGGCAGGCATTGGTGCTCTAGAGCAGGTGTTCTTAGTTTTCCTGGGTGATGTCCCCGCACCCAGCAGGGAGACTAGCAGGCCTCGGCCCCCAGTCTGGGTCACAGGCAGAAGTCTTGCAGACCTTCCCCTCCTCACACAGCCAGTCTGGCTGATTGGCACATGACAATTTTTGGAGTCTCAACCTCTCTTCCTTATAGTTCATTTCCAGACATCAGATGTGATTTAAGAGCTGGGTCTTTTAAGCTTTATGTTGAGATTCTGCGTCTTTTGAGTGTAGACTTTTATCTCTCTTCTTATTCTTGAAAGGCTGTCTGTCACAGCAGGAGTGACTTTGAAGTTGATGGTCCCACAACATAGGTCATAGGAGTGACTACAGTTCACACATGGATGTCAGTCACAGTGATATGTGCATCACAAGGTTAATCCGGGGCTCCCAACTATACTCTTTATGAGGACCTTATGAGCCCAACCTCCTTTCTAAGCTGAGTCCGGGGCCCTTCCTTGCCACCTCTCACTGAGTCAAAGAGCACCCTTTGAAATGTACAGGGGGAGTCTCTCTCTCTCTCTCTCTCTCTCTCCCTCTCTCTCTCTCTCTGTCTCTTTCTCTTCCCCAGTGTATCCCACCCATCTCACAGGAGTGCAGCAATACACAAATCTGTCTTGGCGATCCCTCTACTCCTAGTATCTTCACCAGGCAGGCTTGGGTTCCCAAAATGAAACATAGGGTCTTCCATGTAATGTACCATTACAGGCATACTTGCACTCAGTGTAAGTCCATAGCACATACACTTATCCAGTACTGTTACCTCCATGCATTGTGTCATCACAGACATATATATATTCAGCCCACGCATTAATTCTGTGCACATTGCTCAGTACTGTAGCCTTTCTATATTGTGCCATGGTGTACTACTTGTAAACACACACTGCCAGCACACACATTCCCCATG
Organism: Pleurodeles waltl; assembly: GCF_031143425.1. NCBI lineage: Eukaryota > Metazoa > Chordata > Amphibia > Caudata > Salamandridae > Pleurodeles > Pleurodeles waltl. Next base: position 425,200,016 of record NC_090445.1, on the reverse strand, counting down.
CACATCCTACATAACGCTTTACCCTTCATGTATTGTACTTCTCACAAGCACACATACACACAGCATATGCTTCACCTGCATGTGCACTGCACAGCACTACATGTCTCATGTAATGTTTCCCTAGCAGGCATATATACAGTCACCACTCCTGCAGGTATACAGTGCAGTCAGCACTCCTGCACAGAACTCTACATCTAATTGATGTGGGCCAAGGGTGAGCAAAGCATACAACAGCAGAACTTTAAAAAAAGTGAGTGAGCCTGTAGTACTCATTCCAGTGACAGGTTAAAAAGGAACTGTTCACTCCTACTGATCAACACACGATATGTAGCCACCAACGCGCTTGTGCTGCTTAACTCCTGGTGAAGGCAGTAGCTTTCCACCAATATTTGGTTACACTTTGGGCTCCCTTCCTGGTCCAACAAGACGCAATCCCTGAGACAGGCCTACGTCATAGCCAATGTTCCCTCTATTTGTTTTCTTCTGTATCAAAAAAGGTCTCTGTGCACTGCAGCGCGGCTACGTGTGCTGAAGGCATTGACCAACTCACTATGCAAGTGACTGCAGTGCATGAACTACCAAAGTCAGTATGTCCTGCTACTTCAAATTAAATACAAATGGTGCATTTTGACTCACTCTTAGTTGCATGCAATAATCATCCTTGGCGTGATCTCCCTTAACTTTTTGCCTCTGTTCCCCAGGTTGTTGATGTGTGCTGGACTCTGATTTTGCTGTTTTTGTTACTCTGGGCACTTTACCTCTGCTAACCAGTGCTAAAGTGCAAGTGCTCCTTTACAAAATGTGTATCTAGTTGGCTTAATCCATGATTGGCATATTTGGTTTACTAGTAAGTCCCTAGTAAAGTGCACTAGAGGTGCCAGGGCCTGCAAATCAAATGCTACTAGTGGGCCTGCAGCACTGGTTGTGCCACCCACATAAGTAGCTCTGTAATCATGTCTCAGACCTGCCACTGCAGTGTCTGTGTGTGCAGTTTTAACTGTAAATTTCGACTTGGCAAGCATACCCACTGTACCCGTAAGGTAGGCCCTAGGTAGCCCCAAGGGCAGTGTGCAGTGTACGGTTAAGGTAAGACATATAGGGGGTCATTCCGACCCTGGCAGTCCATGACCGCCAGGGCCGGGGACCGCGGAAGCACCGCCAACAGGCTGGCGGTGCTTCCTGGGCCATTCTGACCGCGGCGGTCAGAAAAGGGCAACCGGCGGTTTCCCGCCGGTTTACCCCTGGCCCAGGGAATCCTCCATGCCGGCGCTGCTTGCAGCACCGCCATGGGGATTCCGACCCACTTCCCGCCATCCTGTTCCTGGCGGTAAAAACCGCCAGGAACAGGATGGCGGGAACGGGTGTCGTGGGGCCCCTGGGGGCCCCTGCACTGCCCATGCCACTGGCATGGGCAGTGCAGGGGCCCCCTAACAGGGCCCCATAAAGATTTTCAGTGTCTGCTTTGCAGACACTGAAAATCGCGACGGGTGCCACTGCACCCGTCGCACCCCTTCAACTCCGCCGGCTCCATTCGGAGCCGGCTTCATTGTTGAAGGGGGTTTCCCGGTGGGCCGGCGAGCGGCCTTCTGGCGGTCGCCCGCCGGCCCAGCGGGAAAGCCAGAATGGCCGCCGCGGTCTTTTGACCGCAGTGCGGTCATTTGGCGGCTCCCGCCGCCCGCCGGGGTCAGAATGACCCCCATAGTAATGTGTTTTATATGTCCTGACAGTGAAATATTGCTAAATTCGTTTTTCACTGTTGCAAGGCCTGTCCCTCTCATAGGCTAACATGGGGGCTACCTTTAAATCTGATTAAAGTGTAGAATCCCTTTGGGAGTGGATGGACATATGGAGTTTGGGGTCTCTGAACTCACAATTAAAAAATAAATCTTTTAGTAAAGTTGATTTTGAGAATGTGTGTTTGAAAATGCCACTTTTAGAAATTGAGCATTTTCTTGCTTATACCATTTCTGTGACTCTGCCTGTTTGTGGATTCCTTGTCTGGGTCAGTTGGACAGTTGGGCTGGTTGCACCTCACACTAGATAGTGACACAAAGGGAGCTGGGGTGTAGTCTGCATTTCCTGATGAGCCATCTGTGCTAGGAGAGAGGGCCTGAAAGGGCTGTGCCTGCCCTCACACAATGCAGTCTCCAAGTCCCTGGTGAGTGTCTGGGACCTGGCCTGGGCAAGGCAGGATTTCACATTCAAAAGAGACTTTACTTTGAAGTAGGCCTACTTCAAAGGAGAAATTGGGTAGAAGAAGGGCACCCAAAACCACAGACTTTAGAAACACTTCTGGAAACAAGAGGAACCTCTGCTTGGAGAAGAGCTGAAGAGCTGAGGAAGAAGAGCTGCCCTGCCTGTGACTGTGCTTTGTGGAGCTATCCTACAGTTGCTGCTTCTGCCAGAGTAAGAGGGCAAAGAATGGACTTTGTGTGCCTTCCATCTTGAGAAGAAATCTCCAAGGGCTTGATTTAGAGCTTGCCTCCTGTTGTTTGAAGTCTCAGGGACAGCAAAGACTTCTCCCTGCCAGCACCTGGAGTCTCTGGAGAGACTCCTACTCTGCCCTGTGGTGCCCATCTAGTTCCTGGGACCCTGAAAGGAGAAGCTAGCAGCCTAAAGACAAGGAAATCGACGCACAGAGCGCTGTGTGGGGAAAAGATCGACGCAACTCCAATCTGCGGCTGAAGAAATGACGCGCCGCCGGCTCCGCAGCTGAGAAACAACGCTCGCAGGAAATGTGACAGAAGAATCGACGCATGGAGCAGGAGAAACGACGCACAGCATCGCTGATGGAGGCCGGAGATCACAACCCACGCTGCAGGGTTTTCAGATCATCGTGCAGCGGGATTTCCGACTCAAGTACCGATGTGCGTGGAAAAACAACGCAAGGCCTGCCCGGACCCGAAAGTGCTGACCGGATCGATGCATCGCTCTCCTACGGAGAGAAGAAACAACGCGCCCCAACCCGGCAAAAGGAGAAATGACGCACGGTCCCGCTCATGAGTGGAATCAACGTCTCGCAAGCCCTTTTTGATGCGCACTCACCTGTGTGGGGTTATTTTTGATGCGCCCAAGGTACTTTTTCACACTGACAGCGTTAGTGTGTGTTTAAAACTACTTAAAGACTCTTTTTGATTTTTAATTGATAACTTGACTTGTGTATTGTGGATTTTTGTCATTTTTGTCTTGTTTTGTTTAGATAAATATTTCCTATATTTCTAAACTAGTGCTGTGTCATTTTGTAGTGTTTTCCTTAGGTTACTGTGTGTGTTGGTACAAATACTTAACACCTAGCACTCTGAAGTTAAGCCTACTGCTCTGCCAAGCTACCAAGGGGGTAAGCAGGGGTTAGCTGAGGGTGATTCTCTTTTACCCTGACTAGAGTGAGGGTCCTTGCTTGAACAGGGGGTAACCTGACTGTCAACCAAAGACCCCATTTCTAACACTTGTTATACACTAACATGATCCTACCAGTACCTCATGACTTTTACTCCACTAGCAAATGTACTCCTCTATCACCTGCACCCAACAGGTACAAAAGAGACAGAACTCAAATGTTTCTACCATTAAATAAATGTATGTTGATTGTTGCGGGAGAGCATTTTCATGTTGTCCCATGTCAGGTGGCAGTAGCTTGTTTCCATATAAGTAGCTTATCCAGTCATGTTTGTTTCTTACCGTTGCATAACTTGTAGTTTTTCCACAACATTATAAAAACAAGACCACAAGAACACAGAGTGAAAAGGAGTGATTGAGTTAGCCATGCCCTGATATTGGATTGCAACAGATGAGCTAGTCATGCCTTCAGTGGGGATGTAGAGCTGCTCTGCTCAGAAAATTCCTGCAAAAAATATACCTTTAGCAGTGTTTTAAAAAAGTTTGTCTCCACATAAGGTGTCATGCAGATATCAATCTTGGAGACTATGACATCTGCCTCAAGTGCCTGGAGCCCAAACAGAAATCTGAGTTGTGTGAGAAGTGTGGCTTCAGGCATGTCAAGGCTACGAAGGAGTAGAATGGGGAGCTCTTCATGGTACGATCTTAGGATGGCGGCCAGGTGCATCCGTGCTTCAGGTCATTCCCTGACCCCAGGCATCAATGTAGTCCTTAAAGCCAATTTTGTCTCTTACTCAGACCACATTCAGATGGACAAGATCATCACCCATGATTATAGCAATGAAGCAGGTAATCTTTTTCCTCTTACTAGCACAGATGGTGGGGACTCTTTGGCTCTGCATAAAGCAAAAGTGGTCCTGGCCTTTTTCTGACGTAGATCTGGAGAGTCCAGCAGGACCCCTGAAGGGGGAGGTTGCCTCTTTCATGGCTGTGCTATGCAAGGTTGCTGAGGTTCTGGAAACAAAGATTCTTCAGCCAGCCTCCACTGCTATGGGGAACCTTAGGACCCTTTCTATAAGTTTGAGTTCACATGATGTACCATCAAGGCAACCCAATGCCACCATCCTTCACCTAAACCTTCCCTGGGTCACTTCAGGAGATTCTTGTGGTAAAGGCTTCCTCTTCTTCCTAACAGAATCCAGACTCTATCCTCTCTCCTCCCTGAGAGGGAGTCTAAGAGGATTGAAGCAATGGAGAAGAAGGTGTTCTTTTAGGGAAGCCTACCCTTTTGCTCCAAGAATGAGGACTTGCCTTCTGGCCTATTACTCTCATGATCTCTAGGAAATGTTTTTCCTGAACCTCCCTGATCACCTTCGGGACCATTTTGCAAAAGTGGTGCATGATGGTCAGGACACAGCCAAACAGAACCTCTTCTGCTCTGGCCTACATACCGTGGAATTGGTGGTGAGGTCCCTGGGCTTCTTTATTTCCATGCATCACTGGGCTTGGATGCACTCCCCTGGCTGTTTGGTGATGTCCAATCGGTTCTAATGAACGTTTACTTTGATAATGATAGTACTTTTGGCAAGAAGGCTGACTCACCCATGAAGTATTTTAAACAGGGATGCGCAATGGTCTGCTCATTAGGGCTTGCTTCCTCCGCACTTCGGTTCCACATACAATACTGTAGGTTCAGGGATTACTCCTAAGGTATGCCCTTTTGGCAGCACCGCCCCTCATAATCAGTACAGTAGCAGTCCAACCAGTTCTTTCCACAATACAGAGGAGGAGGTGGAGGTTCTAAGGATCGCTAAACAGAGCAGCAATAGTCATCCTCTTCTCCAGAACCACAAATCCACTTTAGATCACCCTCGACGGAAAACCTGTCTATGTTGGAGGGGTTGCCTTTTCACGTAAATCACTAGCTGTCCATCACTACGGATCTTTGCTTCCTCTAGAGTGTTGAGCAAGGCACACCAGTCCAGGATATGCCTTCTCCCATTATGAGTTTCTTTCAGCTGTTCAAATGACCATGTTTTCATCCTCTTTATCACAATGTATTTTCTTTTGCTTTGGCACTATCAACTCTTTTTACAAGTGGGCAGACCACTGAAGGCTTGAGCCAGATGCCTGGCTCTGGCTCCTTGAGGTCCTGTTGAATCCTCAAGACCAAAACGAGCTTAGCTTTAATGTGGCTTCTGCCTGCCACCCACACTCTAAGCACATGAGCCAGAAATTAAAGATAAAACATTAACTTTTAATGTAAAACAGAAGGGAGAACAAGAAGATACCATCTAGGGCCAGATGTAGGAAAAATCCAATTTGCGAGTTGCAATTTCCGAGTCCTTCCGACTCGCAATTTGCAACTCGCAAATTGGTATGCAGAACGGTGTCTCAGACACCGTCTGCAACTCGCTATGGGGTCGCAATGACCCACTTCATTAATATTCATGAGGTGGGTCGCTAATTGCGGCCCCATAGAGAGTCTAGGCACTCGCAAACATGGAGGCCTGCTGTCGTCAGCAGACCTCCATGTTCATGACTGCTTTCAATAAAGCATTTTTTTTTTTTTTAAGTGTAGCCCGTTTTCCTTAAAGGAAAACGAGCTGCACTTTAAAAAAAAAACGAAACCTTTAGTTTCGGTATTTTTTCAGGGCAGGCAGTGGTCCCTTGGACCAATGTCTGCCCTGAAAAAAATGTTTTGGGTCCATTCACAAACTGGAAGGGGTCCCCTGGGGACCCCTTCCAATTTGCGAGTGGGTTACCATCCACTTGAAGTGGATGGTAACTGCGATACCCTTTGCGACCGCATATGCGGTTGCAAATGGTATTGCATTCCACTCCGAATCACAAATAGGAAGGGAACACCCCTTCCTATTTGCGATTCTGAAATGCATATTGCGAGTCGGTCCCGACTCGCAATATGCATTTCTGCATAGCAAAGAGGCATTTGCGCCTCGCAAACGGCGATTTTCGCCGTTTGCGACGCGCAAATCCTTTGCTACATCTGGCCCAATGTGACGTAATTGCACTGTGAAGCCAAAAAGCCTCCGATGGATAATGGTCACCCTGCTTGACTAAATTGTGTGATCTTAGGGCAATATTTTATTTTACTATGCCTCTTTGTTTCTTTACTATTGCATATGAGAGCGTCTTGAAATATGTAAATTCAGAAGGTGTGCTGTGCAAAACATCTCTTGTATAGTTAATAGACTATAATGTTTCTCCACCTATAATAGGAATATAGACCATATATTGGGTGCACATGACAAATGAGTTACCAATCAGTTCACGAATTGGACTGTTTTCAGGGCAGGAGGTATGAATGTTTCTATTTTCATATTTAAAAATATAACTTATTGAATGCTTTTTCCATGTAGTGAAATAATATGATATGCTAAAGTTAAACTTCTCCCTATGTTAAAGAAATAACATGTTTTTAATTTTGAAGAGACTTGTGTTTTTCCATGATGTTTGTTGCATAATTTACTCGCCATACATTTTCAAAACTTAGCTTGTGCTCAGGCTCCTCGAGCCAAGCCATCCCGTTGGCTCGCCTGCTCATGTGTTGAAATATTGCACTATCAATAACGTAACAGCAGTGTCCCCTTCACACAATGTCCTCTATAATCATAATTCCAAATGACACACATGTGACCTTTGCTCTATGCTCTACAAAAAGGCCAAAGATTGCTTGAGCATGTTCTTCTGATCACTGGTATGACCAAGGCCACTGGAATTATGAGATTGTGCGACCAAGACATTTTTCACATATTTATGGATCTGCTGCATTTGTCAAATAATCCATATTCTGATGCGTAATCTGCAGATTTTAACCAAAAAAAATGTTTCTATCTTAAACAGTTTAAAAGTTACTAAAATCGCAGCAACACCTGTTCATGCACAGTGGAAGGGAACTTGCAAAGGTTGGCTGGTCACCTCTCTGATGCTTATTGCGATGTTTGTGTAATAAACTGGTACTAATGAGTTGTATCCTATGCCCAGGCAGTGTTAACAAGTCTAAAAATGACAAAATAACGAAGTACTCCTATAAAAAAAGCGCAGCATTACTCTGAAACATTTGTCTTCTACCCTGCCACATAATTTAGTCAACCCTGTGGCACGATTTGGCCCTTTCCTGCTGCATAATTCTAGTAGCTCCGCTTATGAACCAGTTTGAGGCACCAGGAAAAACTCACATTGCTTTCAGACGTATTTTCGGACCACTTAGTCTTGCCCCATCATAAACCCCAGCCATACCTTGAAATCGCCCAAATATTTGGAGGCAATTCAGCTTGCAATATGTCACGTGGAAGATTCATAAGCGGCATGAAAAAAATACTGGACTACATCTGGGAAAATAAAACGCTTCTAGGAAACGGGATTGGATATACCATTCAACATAAATAAAAATTAAAAATAATAATAACAGGGAATGAATTGCTGACTTGTATTACTTTTGGAGTTCATTAAGGGGATGAATCTAGGAGTTGTTAGGGATCCACCCCAGAGACTCCTGGACTCAGCCATTACACAACTGTGGGCTACTCGAAACCTGAGACGCCAGTGTGATACAATACGCCTTGATGCCCATACGGACTGCAACACCCCAACGGCCTCATTATAGTGCAGTTCCTGGCACCTCTAAAAGATGCATTCTCAAGCCCATGATCGATTAAAAGGAGACAAAGGGATCACAGAGCGTGCCCGACCAGGCCAGCCTAGCCCATTATTGTCCCGAATGTGATGGCCAGGCTGAGGGAAATACCCTTCTAAAGGGCAGCTTTGGTCTGTGTGATGCGGTCTGACAGGTGGACTTCTAGACAGGCACTGACTGAAAAAATGGCTGGCCCACAGCTGGGCCTCAGCATAAGGCCCATCTCCCAGTGGCCACATTTCCTGCCTACCATATCTTAATTATTTAAGCAAACACTCCAGCTGCTGTCCCACGGCTGATAATTACGGAGCCGACAGCATTTGCAGATGTGTAGGGGCCCAAGCGTGCCCCCATAATTCTCTATGACCTTTCCTGGAGCAAGTTTGCCAGCATGCACCAAGAGAAACTTTCAAGTCACTCATTTTAAATGAACACTTGGCAGTCTCTCTTTTGATGTATGGGCTGCGCTCCAAAAGAGAACCTGGAAACTTTTAAAAGGAAAGACGCAGTCTAAATGGAACATAGGTCATGGCACACATGCAAGATCCACGTTGTCTATGACAACAAACATCAGTATTAGGGGTCCATGCAACAGTACATTAGAGTAGTCAGGGTATTGGTTCACGGCCATAACCAATGCAGAGGACTTTTCCACCCAAACACCTAATATAGATAGATAGCACAGCAAAGTTAGTCTTTAGGTGTGGTTTTAGTTCGCCTTATTACAGTCCAGTGGCACAAATGTGCCACAGAAAGCTTCACATAAAGATTTGGGATTTCTGTTTTTTTTAATAGAATTTGAAATTGGTGGTTTCATAAGGATAGTTGATGTGGTCTTACGTTTGCCTACGAGAAAAATGTATGGCGTCTGACAGACTAAATTATGTACAATTTGGCATGGCCTATTGGTAACTTGATTAGTAACTTTATGGGTCACAAAGACAGTGCAGTGAAACATTTTAATTTAGCACTTGCATCAGTTAGAAAGTGTGATGCAGGTGCACAAAATAGATAAAGCATCCAGACAGCATTTCTATTATTATCTGTCCAGCCAGAGAACTTTAAACTTTTGAGTAATCAGTTTAGGGAAAGCCTTTTTCTGGACAAATGCATGACAATGGAGTATTTAGTTTCTGGTACCACTTTTAAATTACTTAGCTCACTTATAGACTAGTCTACAAGAATAAACTGTGGCAGTGACAAAATGCTTCACTGTTTAGATTGTTTTTTTTGTTGGGGAAAAGGAAGCATGGCAGATTTTTCTGGGGGGCAGCTCTTGAGAAGACAGAAGCCACAGCAAATAGTTAAGTATTTTTGGGCAGCTAATTAGATTCCCTGACTATTCAATCCAGACTGACCTTTGCATTAGGGCTAATACCACCAGCTGTTGTAGACTGTTACCCTGAGCTATATAACCTGTATTGCATCAGAATGTGTATGACAATAGGGATGCAACAGAATTTGAATACATGACGTTTTTTTTTTAAAGTATGTAAGGGTAAGAGCACAGACCCTGAAGGTAATATACACGTGATAAAGTGAAATATGTATAGAAACAGAAACACATAATTTTGGAAAGATCTTGGTCAGTGATTGGCCTGAAGAATAGAAAATCTTGAATCCTGGCATTGCTAGGCTATAAACTGGCTAGTATGAGTATTTTTCATGTGCATGTCCCTATTTATATATACACAATTGAGCAGCATGACTACCCTGATCAACTGTGGGTATATGTCAGTTAGCTTTAATGTTTTAGGTAGACTAGCTCTGCAAAAGGCATTCAATCGTCTAGCCATAGAAGAGTGGAGAAATTTAATAGTGGGACATTTGTTTCAGAGAGGGTTTGGAAGGGACTGTGGCATGACTTATTTGATGCATTACCTGAATTAGCTAGAGCGGCAGAATCTGAAGCAGAGATCTGGCTCAAGACCAGGGTTCAAGTCCCGCTTCGGCAGGTCTTGGGCTCAATTCCCCTTGACCAGATAATTCTCGCCTCGGTGCCTAATCTAATTCATGGGTCCCACTCTGCAACTCTGGGCAATAGCTTGCTTAATCTCCACAACGGCCCCAACAGCGCTGTATTTTAGGTCGAGCGTTAGCGTTCGGCCTGCTGTATACTAAAATATACATAGAGTGAGTTCCAGCGTTTTGATTTGTTAGTTGCAGTGTCCTTCAAAAGTCCTTGCTTGCTAGTGGTCAGTTCTGCCTCTTTGTCCGGCTTTTTTTCACTTTGGCAGCAGCATAAAGTACTGTGTAACTGCACTATGTCCTGGTTATCTCTTCTGTAAGGGACTTTTTGGGGGCATTTGCCTGTTTCACCTCAAAATTGTGGGTGCTTGTCCAGTCCCTCCTCCCCACCAGCTCCCTCTGTAAACATAAACCAACAGCAGAGGGGGGGCTTTCCCAGGGCCAGCTCACCCTCGCTCTCTTTATTTTCAGTCTGTGTGGCAAGAAAAGTCCACTCAGTAATTTACAACGCTAGAAGCTCTAACTCGAGCAAACACGAGAGCATTGCATTCCAAATGCTTGTCATTTTTTTTTAGTGTTTCCTGCTCATTCGGTGCCCGTCGCTGATCTCAGCTGCTCGTGTTCAGTTTCGGCTTCACCCTTTGTGCACAGCGCATCTTCCAGTTCAATTAATCTCTCTTTGCCACGAGACCCCCACCCCCAGCTTTGTAAACTCCTAACCGGACATTTCTTGCCACACAAATAAATAAAAAACGCAGCGTGATCGCGCTATGTAAACCCCAGTGCGATCGTGCTGCATTTTTTTTTCTTTTCATTTGTGTGGCAAGAAAAGTCCAGTTAGGAGTTTAAAACGGTAATAGCTGTAACTCGAGCAAATGCGTGACCCGTTGGATTGAAAATGCTTGTTAACTCCTCTATTTAAAATGCTCTGGGTTACGTCTGATTCTCTCATCTTCACACGCTGCAGCAGCCCCTCCCCACTCTAACACGACTATCAGACGGCCCCTCTCACACACTCAATTACAATGGACAACCCTGACCTGACACAGCATGTGCTGCGCCTCCTTGGACCCCTCCTTAGGGCATGACAAGGAGGAGTCACCAGGGGAGACTCTGCTTCTGAACAGCAGCGTTCATTCTCCCCTCCCAAGGACGATTAGTTGCTACTATGCAGGAGTTCTCTCTTCGTTATCCCACTGAGTGGCGACACCTCCATTCACTCTGGCCGGGAGAAATATCTCTTCTACACTACCTTAACAAATCCAGAAATAAACGGGAAGGCAAGCCAATGACTTACCTCTTCTTGCACTTTTTTCACTTAATGGAGAGGCTCTGTCACTCTTGTAAGTGCCATCTGCAACATATTCGCCATGCCTTACAGGCAGAGGGGGGAAAGTCTTTTCTTTACTTTTGTCAAACCAGGGTCCCACAGAAAGTATTTAGGAGTTGTTGGAAAAATCAGATCTTTCATCATGGAATCCTTTCTCAAACAACATGCAAAATAATGCCCCTTCTTACAATACAAGTGAAACGGAAAGAGACAGAGGTCTGTAGTTTAATGCTTAGGATGCAACAATGAGTAATGTGCTCTCTGCTGGGATGTTTTCCTATGTTGAACAGGTTTTATTCTGCACATGCCCTGCTCATCCATTCCTTCTGTGGTCGATAAATGGGGAGTTGAGTTAATGGCACCTCTTACAGTGCCATGAAATGCAGGAAAATGCTTTGGAATGCTTTTACAACAACTCAAATTGTGCGCACCTTTCCTCTTTTTATTCCCTGTTTCTGGAATGATCTGCTTTTGGATTGTTACACTAGTGTCTGGGAATCATTTCATTCTTCCACACCAAATACATCATCGTCCTTTTATCACATTTCCGGCACGCTGTGCTGATTTTTTCCATTTGGTTGGGGGCTAAGGCTTATTCATCGCACAAGTCTTAAAGAAAATAAGTGGGGGGACTGACCAAGTTAGACACTATGCAAGTGACATCACGGCACATGACACCACAGCATGTGAAATCGCACCTGGAATCACAGGTAGTGGCATCACAACCCATGATCTGATAGGAAATGACATCACAAGAAGTGAGATCTGGTCTTAAGACCTCACGCATATGCTTACCGCAAGAAAGCAAAGCCTTAGCTAGGGATCCCTTTGCCCGTCGTGGAGCAAATGTTTCTTCAGCTTGGGCCGAGTGTAAAGTGCATAATAATTGTAAGTTTTCCTTTGGAAAGTGTGTATTTTAGTGTTATTGCTGTTCTTTTTTGTTTCTTTTTTTAAGACAGGAAATAAAAAGTGAAAAATGAAATTTGCGAGGAAGTTGTGTAATTGAGCCAAGATGTGCAGCACCTAGTGTCTGCGAGAGGCTAAATGCCTACAGCACCTGGTATTCCCAGGCGGTCTCCCATCCAAGTACTAACCAGGCCCAACCCTACTTAGTTTCCGAGATCGGGCGCATTCAGGGTGGTATGACCGTAGGCAGGAAAAGCTGCAGTTTCAGCTCTCTTCTGCTCACCAAGCCCACCGCCCAGAGCCTGCTGCTCTTAATCGCACCTGCACAGGCTCCCCTTGGGAAGTCGGACAGGCGCTCACTGCCAGAGGCCCAATGCCCCCACCCACATGGAACACCATTTTTAGGGTCGAGCCTGCGTCGCATGCGCTTGCGCATGCTTTTCACTTGTGAGACGCATTAGTAGTTAGAAAAGGGCTCGGAGCCCCACCCATGTCACGTCAGTGTCTTTCATTGGTTCGTGGGCTTGCCTTTCAAAATCTGCTTGCTTTCATTAGTGGTAGGCATGCATACGTCATGCCTTTTCCGGTGGTTAGCCCTACTCGAACGCAGCGACCAAGTATTGAAAACATGCGAGGCTCGCTGTTTTACGACCGGATTGTGGACTACTTTTTATCTTTTTTCGCAGCGCGATCTCGCTTGGCAGAAGTTGAGTGCTTTGCATGACATCGACCCTGTTACATAGTTACTTACACTTTTGCCTGTTACGTAGATAATTGCACTATTGCCGATAGGTTTAATGTGGCAAGAGAAGTCCGGTTGGGAGTTTACAACTGCTAACAGCTCTAACTCGGAGAAATGCGATACCTGTTGCATTGCAAATGCTTGTTTTCTTTTTCTTGCTTATGTTCAATGTGTATGCAGCCCCTTCTTCATTGGGTCTGAAACTGAGGATCCGTGTGTGCATTTCCGACTTTTTTTTGGGATAAAGCAATGTGTTTTAATTTTGTGAATTTGTGGGCAATGGAAGGCCGTTTTTCATTGTAACTATTCTTTTTGTTCAAGAAAGGTCTTTAACGTAATTTAATACACCGCTTTTTGTTAATGTTTTTATTTCAGTGTGAAACTGTTTATTTGATAATGGATCATGTTGGTCAATTGTTTCCAAATTACTTCTGTTTCTCTAGATTGCATTAGTTTTTTTCCGAAGCTTTATTCTGGATGTGACAAACATATAAGAGATGTTCATCCTCGAGTCCTATTTGTTGGCTGCACAACATGGACGAGTAGATGTTTTGGCATTAATTAGTGGCTGATTTTACTTTTCGTCAGCTTGTTGGGAGTTGCTGTACCAATCCTACTCTGCCCATCTTCTGTTCAGTTAGTCCGTATCTCATTTTCCCCGTAATGTGGGACATAACCGGCGCCCTGTTCCTAGTTATAGTCGCAAAGTGCACACTCTGGATGAGTAGATATATTAAAGGGGACCTTGAAAGAAAGCTCAACTACATTATAGCATATGTAACATTTTGTTGATATGCTATAAAAATGCTAATTTTGTCTTTAATATCCTGTCGCTGTTTATTTTCGGCACATGTTGCAAAAACTATTGAGAGGTTTCACGCAAGTCTAGACTCTTTGGCGCATCTTTCTTTTGTTATAAATTGTATGAATATATTACAGTTATTTTGACTTTTGTGCATGTGGAAGGCATCGCTCCTTTGAACTTGAGTAGCACTTGCTGAAAGGCATCCACATGGCGTGAGGAGAAAAAGCACCTGTGCACAAGACATCCAACGCTGCGTGTTCTTTATTTTAGGTATCTATTTTGGTCTGGAAGGGTACATTTATAATTGGAACAGAGTTTATGTGCACATATTTGTACTTATTTTTTTATGTGTGCTACAAAGAGGCAGTGCTTTACTTTGAATTTGCCTTTGTTTAATACACTAACAACAAAGGGCTTGGCATCTTAATATATGTATTTCAGTTGAGAAAGCAACCTGAAAAGAAACCACTGCTACAGTATAGCACATATGAAATAACTAGAAAAACAATTTGCTAACACGCACTCTTTTAGGCATAAATTCAGTCTTCTAGAACTACATTTTTTAAAGCACCTTAATAGCAACAATAAAAGTCTTGGTAGCTTAAGCTGCAAAGTCCCATCTCCATACTTGTCAGCAGTCAGGTGAGGCACCTTCTGCCAACTTGGCATTAATGCTAATAGTGTGTTGCATTCTGGGCTTTGTAGTTTTTCTTTAAAACATTGGCTTTAAAATCCCAGTATGTAAAGCGTATCTGATGGTCTTTTGCCATCCCCCCCCCCCCCACCACCACCACCAACCCCTCCACAGAATTGTCATAACAAGCACAGTTATGAGCTGCACGTTAGTCATGGTTTAAAACAAGCAGAAAAAGTACAAACAGACTTAGGGTCCACGTTATATGATGGAGACACTGAACACATGAGAACTATTGTCTTAAAGCGGCACTTGTTGAAAGCCGTCCACATGGCATGAGGAGACAAAGCAGCTGTGCACAAGATACCTAACGTTGAGTGTTTTATATTTATTTTGGGAATATATGTTGTTCTTGAAGGGTTAATTTATTTTAGTGACAGCGATTGTGGGCACATAGTTTTACTAGTTATTTTACCTGTGCTACAGTGTAGCAGTGCTTTATTTTGAATGTGCTTTTCTTTAACATGAGGCTTATTCTGCAAATTCATATCTTCCTACTTCCCCACATTCAGGTGGGGCACCTTCAGCTAACTTGCCATTAATCCTGTTTACACGTGCATTGCGCGTGAAGCTTTATTTTGGATGTGACAAACACATAAGAGATGCTCGTCCCTGAATCATGTTTTTGACTGCACACCGTGGACGAGTAGATGTTTTGGCATTAATTAGTGGCTGCTTTTGCTTTTCGGCATCTTGCTGGGATTTGCTGTCCTAATCCAACTCTGCCCACGTTCGGTTCAGTTAGTCCGTAGCTTCCTTTTCACATTTCCTTGTAATGTGGAAAACATAAGAGGTGCCCTGTTCCCTATTATGGGTGAAAAGTGCTCATGATGGATGAATAGATATATTAAAGGAAACCTTAAAAGAAAGCTCAACTACACTGTAGCAGATGTAAAATATTTTGAAAAACATTTTGCCAATATACTATATATTTGTATTTAAAATAAACCCTTTATAACATATTTACATTTAGGTCTCATTTCTAATTTTTTATAATCTGTTTTTTCTAACGTATATTGTGTTACTTTAGTTTATCTACAAATGAAAGTGATCCTTATTTTTTGCTTATATTAAGTAGTGTACTCCTATTTTTAAAAGGCTGCATAGCTTCCCATATATTTATTTAACTTGGTGTGAGCTTGTAATGTATATGTTTTTAAATAATGGCTTTTCAGACTTAAAAAATAAGCGTCTTGTACCGTGTTTTTAACTTTACGAAATAAACAAACTTAAAAAAAAATAGTACTTTAGCTTTAATATTGACAACGGTTTTCCCGCTTCAGGACTAACTCATAGTCACTGTGGGAAGTTTGAGATCCTGTTGTTTATGGTAACTTCCTCGATTTGTATTCCACCTATGCAGCTGCAACAAAGATAAGGATCTTTACAACAAGACTAATTTGTCTTTATTATCCTGCCGCTGTTTCCTTCCAGAGCATGTTGCAAAACTATGGAAAGCTTTCTCACTAGTCCCGACTCTTTGGCGCATCTTTCTTCTTTTGTAACAAATAAAAGTGTGAATAGATTACAAATATGTTGACGTGTTATGTTTAAAATGTGCTTTTCTGTAAATCAAAGGGAGATCTCCTTTGAACTTGTGCATTCTTTAAGTAGCGCTTGCTGAACGCCACCCGCATTACGCGAAGAGAACGCAGCTGTGCACAAGACATCTAGGGCCATATGTACAGACACTTTTTCCCATAGACACAGAATGGGGAAAAACCTTTGCTACATCTGGTCCCTAATGCTGTGTGGTCTTTTTAGGCATCCATTTTGGCATGGAAGGGTAAACGTATTTTGGAAAAAGCTTGTGGGCACATTGTTACTAGTTATTTTGCGTGTGCTATAGTGTAGCGGTGCTTTATTTTGAAGTTACTTTTATCACGCCTTAATAGCGACTGAAAAGAGCTTGGCAGTTTAATGTCTATTTCGGTCTTGAAGGCAATCTGAAAAGAAGGCACTCCTACATTGTGGCACACATAAAATAACTAGTAAACAAATGTGTTAACACGCATGGTTTTGGTTACAAATGAAGTCTTCCAGAACAAAATATTTTGAATACACCTTAATAGCAACAACAAAAGGCTTGGAAGCTTATGCTGCAAAGTCCCATCTCCCAGCAGTCAGGTGGGGAACCTTCAGCGGTATTAGCCTATTTTACTTACTTGCACTTACTCATTGGAGCAAATAAACCAATGTATGCTCACAATAGCATTTCTACCCATTTTTATCCTCCTGGGTAAAATGTTTTGGTAGCGTGCCCAGGAAAATAACAACGTAAAGTATTTGAAAAACATAACAGCACAACAGCTTACTACAATTTCGATTTATTTAATGGGAGGTTTGCTATCAAAGAAGAAAAACAAAGTCCATGGAACATTTTCCATCATAAGCATTAGTTACATATTTGCTAAAGGTCTTTCACTGTTAAACAATAACACAGGAACTAATCCTCTAGTTCTTTTAATATCTCCTTTGAGGACTATCATTCTAACAAGCACTATCTGGTTCCCCTCTCTCACATTCACTCATTCTTTCTCTCTCGCTTCTTTAGCTTTCTCTCAACCACAACACAGTTTCTTATCTAATCTCTCCTGCTCCTTCCTCTGGGTATCATTCTTTCAATTCTATTGCTCTCCTCAAATACAATTCTGCACCACACAACATAACTACACTCCTCATAATACCACTAAGCTCAACATAATTACACTACACATATTTACACTATACTCAATACAACATAAACAAATACACGCCACATAAATGCAATATATGCTACATACCAGCAACCCACATATAAATGCACTCCACACATACCACAATTCCAATAAGCATAATTTTGCACAGCACCACACAGTTCCACACCACACAATTTATCTCCACACATTTCCAATACACACCACATGATTCCACACCAAACCACATATTTCAAATATACAACACAAACCCACAACATAGCACATACCTCCAATACATACCACACATTTCAACATAGTCACAGATTTAACAGCAGACCACATAAATCAACATGCCACTCCATAGCACACAATACAATTCCACATAATTAACTCCATAAGGCACATTCTCACTTGACATACTTCTGGTACACTTAATACCATTTAATTACTATCCACATAATTCCAAAGCACACCATAACACATTTCCGCTACACCACTTCACAACACACAATTCCACAACAAACAATCCACTCCAACACCTCTCCCTTGCACTTTCACTGACCTTATATTCTCTCCACACACACACACACACACACACACACTGCCCATCTCATCTATCCCTCACACTACCCGCCTCCTTATTATATGGCCTGCTCACACATACCACCTTCCTGTCCCTCCTCACGCCTCCCCCAGGTGTCCCTCCCACTTATCCCTCTATCTTGCTCTCTTGTACTCTCTCTCGCTCTCTAAAACACATGCTTCTTGCCTCTCTCATGTGCTTCACTTCAGGTCTTTGAGCACAATCATTCCAGTGCCTTGTCAAGGTTTCCAGCCCACAAACCCACGCTCTCCTCCTCTTCTTGGGGTGTCTGCTGCGTACACAAGTGCTCACTCTTTATATGTCTGTGGTCTTCCGTCACTTTTTTCTCTTACACTCGCTATGCTCCTCTGTCTCAAGTTCATTCACCACTTCCTACACAAACTACGTATCCCTCACTATCTTCATTTCTATATATTCTGTGCAGCTCTCACCCCTATCTAGTCACCAAGTCATGTAATTCCACTATACAAATAGACTCCACACTACACACTTCCAACCCACACAATTCCACAACTAACAATTCCAATGCAACCCACATAATTCCACTCCCCATACATCCACTACACTCCAAACCAAAAAACATAGGTTAGACATTATCATTTTCAATGCCAATAGCTCTAATTCTCGCAAATGTGAGACCTATTGCATTGCAACTGCTTGTTACACTTCCTAACACTGCCTTGGCATTGGTTGCACCTCATTAGTACCAGTTTAACACTCAAATATAGGACTAAGCAACAGAAAGATGACCACTCAAGCACTGCAGAGGGCCTTCTGCTGTGCAGCAACATGCATCGCTGCATTTTAGGTAACTTTTAAACCATTTGAGCTAAAAACAAACTTTGTTAAAATCTGCTGATTATGCAGCAGATGATGGATTATGGGGCACACCTATATGCAAACAAATGCTCCAGCCGTGCAACTGCATAATTCCAATGACCCTGGATATAACCTACAGGCTTCATTCCGGAAAATACTGACCCAACTATTCCTCTTTTTGAGACAGAAAAAATAGGTCATTGTACCATGCTACAAAATGGCAGGGAATTGAGTGGAATGCACTATGTAACACTTCAAATGGTATGCACATTTCCTTTTTTCTGCCTCTTTAAGCAGCAATCTGCCCTTTGACTCTGTTGCACCAATGTCTGCAGCTTCCTGTGTTTGTCCTAATAGAATACATCGCCATTGTTTTATTACAATATCATCTCAGTGCCTAATGTGTGCGGTTTGTTGGCAGCAGTTGGCACCAGCACATATTTTTGGACACCAAGGCTTATTTTTTATCATTCAATTTGGACCAGAGCAAGAGAGAGAAAGGGAGGGGGAATAGAGTCATAGGAAAAAAAATCACAGGCTGAAAGGAGAGAAGTAAATGAACCTGTAAGAGAGAAATAAAGAGACAAGAAAAGTAGAATGGTGGAAGAAAGCGGGATGAGGTGAAACCAATTCTTGGTTGCCTTTGAACTTAGCAGCCCTGCATTCAGCAACTCCAACCAGGAGCTCCCCTAAAGAAAATCTGAGCCCACTCACATATATCAGCAAATTTTGATTGTGTTGGAGGTTTGCCTCTTTCACTTCAGAGTCAATGGTGAGGGTCTATCACTCACCATCTTCCACACAGCACTCAAAAGTGTCTCTCTCTTGCATTCCAGAGTTTTTGCCTTTTCTACCTTTTTGTCCATGTCAAGAGTCTGTGCCTTTTATATTAAAACTGGGTAAATGTTTGAATCTAGAGAGTATAAAGTCACTCTTCCTCAAATCTAATTTTAATATTGATACTACTCTCATCATTATTTCTCAACTGATAATTTCATCCACTCAATTTCAACTATATAAATATCTATCATTCCCTTGATTATCAAAAGGAAGAGAATGCACTGATATTGCTAGCGTGCCTGGTCCTTAGTAAGTAAACTTACAAGGGGACGCGTATAGGTAGATTAACCTTTTGATTTGAATGGAGTATCCTAGCTAGCAATCGATGACCATCAAAAATCAATACAAGAATCAATAAGCAAAACATCAATCATCAGTGAATAACATCAACATTGCAGTCAGGTTACCCCCTGTCCAAGCAAGGACCCTCACTCTACTCAGGGTAAGTTACACACAATCCAAATTAACCTGTGCCCACCCTCTGGTAGCTTGGCACTGAGCAGTCAGGCTTAACTTAGGCAATGTGTAAAGTATGTGTGCAATAAATCATACAATAACACTACATAGCACCAAAAAAATACACCACACAGTGTTTAGAAAAATATATAATATTTATCTGGATAAATGCAGGTCAAAACTATTAAAGGTTGAAATAAGCAAATGTAGGAATATCACTAAAAAGTGATACAAGTGTTTTAGAATTGAACTATTACTATACTATACTATACTTTATTTTATAATAAAAAGTGTCTTAAGCTCTCCTAGAAACAACAAGTTTCTCTTGCAGGGCAAAGTACCTGGTTTGTATTGAAAAATCCTCTCAAAGGACCGCAGAGGAGGAGATGCGTGGAAAACGGTAGGTGTGCGTCAGTTTCGCCCATTCACACACGGACTTGCGCCATTATTTTCCACGCGGGGAAGACATTGTGTTGATTTCCGGAGCACCGACTTGGATCCTCTTCGGGTTGCGGGGTTTTCGAACGCCCCGGGGACGATGTGTGGAATCCTGGGCTTGCGGAGAAAAGTCACAGGTACTGCGTCGATTCCGGTGGGCGATGCGTGGAATTTTCTACCACACAGCAGGTGCTGTGTTGATTCCTCTCAGGAAGTCAGGCAGCGTTGTTCTGAGTCAGCTTGCGTCGATCCAGTAGGGCCGTGCGTTAAAGTTCTGGTCGCGTCGCTGGCACTGCGTCGATCTTCTGTCGCGAAGTCAGGCTGCGTCATTCCGGACTTGGCGTGCAGTGACTTTATCACCACGAACAGGCTGTGCGTCGGTTTTGGCAGGCAGTGCATCATATTTCCGTAGCACGGGGATTTCAGCTGCAGGAGAGAAGTCTTTTTGGTCCTGACACTTCAGGGAACAGGAGGCAAACTCTATCCAAGCCCTTGGAGAGCACTTCTGCAGCACAGCAAGAGAGCAGCAAGACAGCAGGGCCACAGCAAGGCAGCAGTCCTTCTCAGAAAGCAGTAGGTGAGTCCTTTGGGCAGCCAGGCAGTTCTTCTTGTCAGGGTGCAGGTTCTGGTTCAAGTTTCTTCTCCAGGAAGTGTCTGAGTTGGTAGGACAGAGGCTCTGTTTTTATACCCAAATGTGCCTTTGAAGTGGGGGAGACTTCAAAGAGTGGCTTAGAAGTCCACCAGGTCCCCTTTCAGTTCAATCCTGTCTGCCAGGGTCCCAGTAGGGGGTGCGTCAGTCCTTTGTGTGAGAGCAGGCCCTCCACCCTCCCAGCCGAGGAAGACCCATTCAAAATGCAGATGTATGCAAGTGAGGGTGAGTATCCTGTGTTTGGGGTGTGTCTGAGTGAATGCACAAGGAGCTGTCAACGAAACCCAGCCAGACGTGGATTGTAAGGCACAGAAAGATTTAAGTGCAGAGAAATGCTCACTTTCTAAAAGTGGCATTTCTAAAATAGTAATATTAAATCCAACTTCACCAATCAGCAGGATTTTGCATCACCATTCTGGCCGTACTAAATATGACCTTCCTACTCCTTTCAGATCAGCAGCTACCACTCAAACAATGTATGAGGGCAGCCCCAATGTTACCCTATGAATGGAGCAGGCCTCACAGTAGTGTAAAAACGAATTCAGGAGTTTTACCCTACCAGAACAAGTAAACTACATAGTACATGTCCTGCCTTTTGCCTACACAGCACCCTGCCCTATGGGTTACCTAGGGCATACCTTAGGGGTGTCTTTTATGTAGAAAAAGGGGAGTTTTACGCTTGGCAAGTACTTTTAAATGCCAAGTCGAATTGGCAGTGAAACTGCACACGCAGGTCTTGCAATGGCAGGCCTGAGACAAGGTTAAGGGGCTACTTAAGTGGGTGGCACAACCAGTGCTGCAGGTCCTCTAGTAGCATTTAATCTACAGACCCTGGGCACATATAGTGCATTCTACTAGGGACTTATAAGTAAAGTAAATAGTCCAATTGGGTATGAGCCAATGTCACCATGTGTTAAGGAGAGAGCATATGCACTTTAGCACTGATTAGCAGTGGTAAAGTGCGCAGAGTCCTAAAGCCAGCCAAAATGAAGTCAGAAAAAGAGAAGGAGGCAGGCAGAAAGTCTGGGGATAACCCTACAGAAAGGTCATTTCCAACACTCATAAATAACCACAACTCTATTGCACGTTTTATCAATGTTATTTCCCTATTAGTTACAATATTAAGTCATAAGGATTATTCAAACTTTATTCAATCCATTCAGTATTAATTCATTAGTGACCACCAATAACATAATCTAATCAGAACTTGAGAAAACATACATTCTAATGCCTCAACATAAGCCAATAAAGAATAATATATTAACATGCGTAGCAGACTTCAGCAAATCAGTCCATCAATCATTTGTCACCGTATATGTCAACGTCTCAGAATCAGAACCCTACCTAACACAGATTAGCATTGGTGTGTGAGACTACATGCGAAAACAATTTGAAACATGAATTTGGAAAACATCTAGCTAGGAGAAAACTATAACACAGCGCAGTTGGTACTTACAAAGAAAAGGCACAAAACACAGCCACATTGTCATAGCTACCTATCCACGGTATGGATCAGCAACAAAGTCAGTCTTCGTCTTCAGGTCATCAATCGATCAGCAACGCATCAGGCTCTCAACAGCATGAGCCCAATGACAGAATCTCGAATCTCTACTCCCCCAATATCACATCAATTTCGGAATAAGTTCTCTCCCCGATCATCTGCCTCTAACATCTCCCCATCAGTTCTGAAGTTTTCTCCCTTTGTCATGACATTACATTAAAGGTGTCCAGACTATCCCCCAAATCCTAATTGGTCAATTAGTCACCATATATGACCCTGTCCAATACATTCAGCTCTTCAAATCTATGAATTATAATATTACGCCGTTCTCAGGGTGTTGATTGGTTCACTGTACGATGTCCTTATCATCTAGCTCATCAGGTATCGAAAATGTTGCATCTTCTTCTCCAATCAGTGTCTCTATTGTTCACGTCCTGAGAAAGTACATCTTGTCAGCTTTACACTGAATTGGATACATACTCTAGTCCCTCATCTCTTATCCATCGGTTCATTGCAGAATATTCTAGCTAAGCAAATTTGATTAACACAAGTGGTTCAGAGTCAGTTCACCACATCAACTTCTCTACATGGCATGATTATTCAGCTTCTGCATGAGGCCTGGCAAAACTAGACCACAACTTCGGCTAAGTTAGCTCTACAATATAATGCAAAACATATGTCATATAGCTCAATATGACATATTACTACATTATTATTACGCATTTTCAACATTTTCACATATTTTTAGCCATTTTTAGTATAATTTGTGAATCTTGATAGCCACTCTCCGTGGGCACATTTTCAAACGTGCACATTATTTTCCTACATTAATTTTCTCTACATTTTATTATTATTCAGAATGCATAAACACTCATTAATAATTTTTAATTAACTTATCTGCTTCAGCAATCCCTCTTCTGATGACTAAAGATGTCATCACATTACCTTTACCATCATTATTTTCATAATTCACTCTCCTCAGTGTTTTGTCTTCTTCTCAAATCTTCCCTATAAATTCTTTTCCTGTTTCGTTCTTCCCACCTCTGATTATTTTTAGACCTTTTCAATGTAATCTTTTGACACAATTTACATGTACCCCATGTACTGCCATTTGATGGAGTTTGTTTTGACCAATGACTTTGTGTTTCACCACTGCGCATATTAGTCACCAGTAGCACATGGTATGTTTTGTTCAGTTTAGCCGCCTATGGGCTTTGACATTGCATTCCTATTGGCTTTGACATGGCATTAGCCATTACTTTCTGTATTCAGTTGAGCCGCCTATGGGCTTTGACATGATATTATATATTGCATTTTGTATTCAGCTTAACTGCCTATTGGCTTTGACATGATATTCAGCTCCGCTGCCTATTGGCTTTGACATGATATTATACATTGCATTTTATATTCAGCTCAGCTGCCTATTGGCTTTGACATGATATTATACATTGCATTTTGTATTCAGCTCAGCTGCCTATGGGCTTTGACATGATATAAGACATTGCATTTTGTATTCAGCTTAGATGCTTATTGGCTTTGACATGACACTAGACATTGCATTTGATATTTAGGTTAGCTGCCCATTGCCTTTAACGTGGAGTTAGACATTGCAGTTGAGAATCCAAGCTGTATTTTTCCAAGCTGTGTTTTTGCACCAGAGAATCAAGATGTTTTTCTCACAGTAGACTAGACATGATAAGAGAGAGTACATGGGTGTTGTTCTCTCTGCTTGAGCTTGGGAACAGGAGTAGTCTTGGAGACCTGGCCAGTCTCCAAAAGGCTTGCTCAGTTTCCCAGGTCTGAGAGGAGGGGGCACACCTTTGTAACGAATGTAACAGGCTGCAGAGGGTCAGATTCGAATCTGCCGGACCTCGTGCTGGAGCTTGGCGCCAGCTGCCAGCAATCCCGTGTGGGTAGATGAATCTCTTTCCCGCGGCTGACAGGGGTCATCAGCTTGCAGACCTTAGAAAGATGAAGCTGTAGATAGTTCCCACACGGTGAAGTATTTGTTTTGCTTTGCATTCAATATCTTATAAATATAACCTGCTGTGTATATTGCAAACTGATATATTTTGTTTGATTAACGCGGACTTGAAAGCTACTAATTCGTCATTCATAAATATTGTGGTTGGGGAAGAATTAACAACAATAAAAGTCTTCTTTGACCTCAGAAGTGCATTTCTGTTGTGTTATGTTAGTGCTTAGAAACTAGATAAGAGGAAAGCACTACAATTGGTACCAGAAGTGGGGTGTCGGTCATTAAGAGGTGATTAAGAGGGTGTTGACGAGTTGGTAGATTTCTAAGTGCACACTTTAAAAGTGTAATTGTTTTTCTGTTGTTTGGAGAATTACAGAAATTGTTTTTTTTGGAGAATCACAGTAGCACGGCAGACCATGTCTGAGAATTCATGTGTTGATAAACTGCCTGATGGTGCTAAGAAAAACTGTGAATTGTTTTCTGTTTGGGGAATTACAGAAGAAAATGCATGTGTAGCTAAAATGCCTGATGGTGTTTTGAGAAATAATTCCTGTTGTACATATGTAGAAAACGTGTGTTTTGGAAGTAATGATGACAGAAAGGTCTGGATACCTTTATCTGCTTACAGAGAAATGCAGGAGAAATGTAGGAAGTTGGAACATGAAAATAGGAATTTACGTGAGCAAATTAGCCCGACTGAAAGTTATGAAAGGGCTGTTTTTGAAGAATCTTTCTTGTCCCATTCCAGTAATGAGGGGGTTAAGACAGCTCCGAGCTGCTTTGAGTTTTCGTGTGAGCCAGGGTTTTTGGCAGACAAAATGCATTCCTTAACTGATAACATGGACGAGAGAGACCAGAATGTGATTTACGAGTTACCGTTGCAAAATGCACAAGTAAAACCAAAGATTTTAGAGAAAGAGCCGACTTTCATTAGCTTGTTTGATTTTTGGAAAAAGAATAGCCCTCATTTGAGTGAAATCCTAACACTTTTGTATATGGTCACTGTGAAAAATTATATGCAGCTGCGCGCTTGTGATTTGGCAAATGAAATAATGCAGACTTTAGGTTTCTGCGCAGTGCAAGAAGGAAATACTTATGTACATGTAATTCAAGAACAAGGGAAGAAAATAGTGCCCCTAGCTAGAATCATACAATGGATCTGGTACTTGCAAGACAGGGCTAGAGTACCACAGATAAAAGAGTTACCAATGAAATTGTGTGCACCATTTGAATTCGTGTCTACTGAAGATAAAAAGCATGTTTGTTTTACTAATGATTCATTGACTGAAATGTTGCTTTCTGGCACAGTAGAAGGAACAGCGTTGTATAATGTGTGTCAGATTTTAAAGCAAGAGCTACGTGAGATGTGTCATTTTTATGCTGATTTTTGGTTCTTTGATAATGTTTTAGCCACGTGGCTTGTACCTAACTGGTTCAATTACCTTGCAGATGTTAATGAGAGAAATTCAGAGAGAGAAGTGTTCACCCAGAATTCTGCCTTAGTGGGGATGGCTAAGTGGGTGCCCCAGAAATGTGAACAGCTGAGAGAAAAAGCCACTTACAGGTGGGCAGAGATGAGAGAGATGCACATTTCCCTAGATTTGATAAAAAACTGTGCAGCACGCACAAAAGCAATCTGTCATGCAAGCAGTCACAGAGCAGTTGGGGAGAGGAAAGTTACCAGAACAGAAATGGCAAATTGATCAGGTTTTAGGGAAAGTGATTGCTGCAAATTACCAAGGAAAAATCGAAATTATGCTGATACCTAGAAAAGAATCTGATTCATTCAAACAAATTGGAGACAGAATGGCCCAAATTGGCAAAAATGCAGTGAATGGAGGTTTGTTAAAGAATGAGTCTGCCCCAGCCCTTCTGACAGTGCAAGAAAAGGGAAGCTGTGGCGCAGCAGATAAAAACCTCAGTGCTGATGTGTGGACTGAAGCCCCAAGTGATCCTCCAAAACCTGCAGAAATTATAACAAAGGGCCCCAAAAACGTCCTGCTGATTATAAAACAGGGAAAGAAAGAGGAAGGGTGCAGTTTAAATGAAAAATGTTATTTGCAAGAAAAGTCATACTTGTTTCTTTTGCAGATCCTACCACGTTTCGCCACTGTCCCTGAGTGTGCTGTGTGGTCCCCCTTCCGGTGTGTGCGTGTGGGGTCGGGGAAGGGACCGAATCCCCAACCTGAACCTGGCTGAGTAAAGTGCCAGCACCATGGATCCATTTTGCGCAAACTGCGCCTTCAGTTCAAGTTCAACTTGTTTGATTGCATTCTTCCACTGGAACTAAGCTGTGTTTTTTCCCTCTCGTATGGAACTCTGACTTTTGCTTACCTTCCAGAAAACCTTTCAGGTGGACCGTGCACCTTTACATGAGCAGAACTCATGCCACATCAAATTGCTAACACTGTTGAATTAGAGACTCATTCAGAGTATAAAAATTGCCCAGTCTTTTCTATGTAGATGTATCTGATGTGAAAGGTTATGAGATCAATGTGTTAATTCACTTCTATTGCTTTACAGGGATTGCTTTGATCATTCAAATCTGATTGGCTGATAATGTTTTTTTTTGTGCTGATGTTTTTTTGTTTTTGTTTGAAACAGGAGATATGTGAAACAAAAATTCATTGGTCAAAGGGCGGAATGTACTGCCATTTGATGGAGTTTGTTTTGACCAATGACTTTGTGTTTCACCACTGCGCATATTAGTCACCAGTAGCACATAGTATGTTTTGTTCAGTTTAGCCGCCTATGGGCTTTGACATTGCATTCCTATTGGCTTTGACATGGCATTAGCCATTACTTTCTGTATTCAGTTGAGCCGCCTATGGGCTTTGACATGATATTATATATTGCATTTTGTATTCAGCTTAACTGCCTATTGGCTTTGACATGATATTCAGCTCCGCTGCCTATTGGCTTTGACATGATATTATACATTGCATTTTATATTCAGCTCAGCTGCCTATTGGCTTTGACATGATATTATACATTGCATTTTGTATTCAGCTCAGCTGCCTATGGGCTTTGACATGATATAAGACATTGCATTTTGTATTCAGCTTAGATGCTTATTGGCTTTGACATGACACTAGACATTGCATTTGATATTTAGGTTAGCTGCCCATTGCCTTTAACGTGGAGTTAGACATTGCAGTTGAGAATCCAAGCTGTATTTTTCCAAGCTGTGTTTTTGCACCAGAGAACCAAGATGTTTTTCTCACAGTAGACTAGACATGATAAGAGAGAGTACATGGGTGTTGTTCTCTCTGCTTGAGCTTGGGAACAGGAGTAGTCTTGGAGACCTGGCCAGTCTCCAAAAGGCTTGCTCAGTTTCCCAGGTCTGAGAGGAGGGGGCACACCTTTGTAACGAATGTAACAGGCTGCAGAGGGTCAGATTCGAATCTGCCGGACCTCGTGCTGGAGCTTGGCGCCAGCTGCCAGCAATCCCGTGTGGGTAGATGAATCTCTTTCCTGCGGCTGACAGGGGTCATCAGCTTGCAGACCTTAGAAAGATGAAGCTGTAGATAGTTCCCACACGGTGAAGTATTTGTTTTGCTTTGCATTCAATATCTTATAAATATAACCTGCTGTGTATATTGCAAACTGATATATTTTGTTTGATTAACGCGGACTTGAAAGCTACTAATTCGTCATTCATAAATATTGTGGTTGGGGAAGAATTAACAACAATAAAAGTCTTCTTTGACCTCAGAAGTGCATTTCTGTTGTGTTATGTTAGTGCTTAGAAACTAGATAAGAGGAAAGCACTACACCCCATAATCCTAATATGAAAGCAATCACAATTAATATTCCCTGTATGATTTTTAATAATACCCCATTCCAAATGTTACTAAGCCAATTTCCCATTGAAGCAAATCCCTTTCCAACTTTTTCCCAAACACCTCGATCCTCCAATTCTTTCAAATCCTTACTTGAGTTAGTCAGGTTAGTAAGTAAGTCTCTTATCTCCTTACTGTTATCTGGTATGTAAGAACAACAATGCCTAGAGTTAATCATTTTACAGACTTCGCCGTAGAAGGATGCCTAAAGCACGGTGATTCTGAGGCGTCATAGCTTTATTCGCAGCTAATTCTGTATTTATCAGGAGTATTGCCCCTGTAAAGTTTGTCAGCATGATATCCACAATAGTAGACAACTTTCGTATCTTGATCGAATTCAGGATGACTCCTAGTGAAGGAATCACTGCACCAAAGATATCTCCCACAACTGCAGAAGAGGTTTCCCTCCTCTGTCGCTTATGATGTAATTCAGTCAATTTTGGAAACTTCTTTAAGTCATCTAGCTGATAAATCTTTGGGACAACTATCCGAAATAACTTGTCCCATACCATCCTCTTGGAAGACGGTAATAAGCATTAAGTCCACAAATTAATAGATACCAGGAATCACAGGGTCCTGACCATTCAACATAAAAGTCCACTTACTCTGAAACAGAAACACATGCCTATATTCACTTGTTCCCACAAATAAAGTGTGCGTGATTTTGGCCCATATATATATACAAAGCTTTCCTGCATGTAAAGCATCTAAAGCTAATTTCCCTTGCATCTTAATTGCAGTGTAAGCATAATCATTCTTATAAGTTCTTTTCTCTAAGCCTTTTTCTAATTTTTCTTTTAATGCCTTTCTCCTGTCATCAGAATGCCCTATGAAGCTCTTTTCTAAAGGAGTAAGCAAGCATGTAAGATTATTCTTATGGGTATATGCTGTTCCAAATGTTAGTGTAGGCTCAAAGAATCCTCTAACTAATAGTATATCATGATCCTTAGCTATTTTACTCAGATATCTAATAATAGGAACAAATGGAAACACTACATCGTAATTAGAGTAAAATACTGTATATACTCTTGATTATAGAACCTTTGTTAGTAGAAAACTACAGCTTATTCCGTATGTTTATTGTTAAGATGTGGTATGTAACTCCTTCCTCTACTGACCAAGGAATTTGCGTACACACAAGACAATCCCTTGCATCCATCTTCTCAACATACTCACTCAAAAAGCGATAAAAAAACTTTAGAAGAAAACTCTCCTTGAGCATTAGTATATTCATGCAAATACTTCTCATCTAATTTAAACCTTTCTGAAGCTGTTAGTGTAGTAGTTTCAGGAGCAGAGGCACGATTGGCTCCTTTTGTATCAAGAACAGACATTCCCACAATCACTACTATAAACAAAATCCCACACATAATTGCCAATCCAATGCTGATATATATAGAGCGCCTAGTATTCCTAACTCCATTATTTAACTCAGCCATGATTTGTAAAGAATCAGAAAGCAGAAGAAACTCTTATATGTATATGTATAGTGCAATAAAAATCAAGAATAAGGAAAAATTATTTTCTCGCAGTTCAGTTTCACATCCAGGAACCCTTCTCCTTGTCAAAATCGATTAGCAGCTTGTCACATCCGGTTTTATATCAATCAGGTAATCAATATCTCTTTCGGTTTATTTCCAACAGTCTCTTAAAGGTATTTCAGATTGGTTCAACAACGCAGCTTCTTGTTCACCTTCAGGTTACATCAAAGTACTGACTTGGAACCTCTCTATCAAAACAAAAGGACATAAACTCGTATTGCCATTCATCAGTAGTTGCATACGCCCATTCAGGACCTGCGCAACGCCGACTTGCTATTCTCTTTCTTTTCAACTTTCGATCACCACTTATTTCTCCTTCACTCAATTCTTCTTTTCTCGTAGTATCTACCTCTTCTTTTATTGTTTCATTTATGAAAAATTCCTTTGTCAGGGTGGTGGCCTGCATATGCCGAGAGAAAGAGCGAACCACATCAGCCAAATCCTTGCAGTAGTCCAACACCATATAATATGTAATATTTTTAAGTGCATTGGCTGGAACTGCTGGTAATCTCATTTCTCTGCTCATGAGGATCTCATGGGGCGACAGCCCTGTCTTCCCGTCAGGTGAATTTCTCATCAACATCAATACCAAAGGCAATGCATCTGGCCATTTCAGATTCGTAGCTGCACACATCTTGGCAATTCTTGATTTCAAGGTACCATTCATCTGTTCCACTAGTCCTGATGCTTCAGGGCGATAGCTACAATGCAACTTCTGCTCAATGTTTAGTGCTGCACATAAGCGTTTAATCACCTCGTTGTTGAAGTGAGTTCTGATTCTAAAGAGATCAGGAACCGAAAAATGTTTCTGAAGCAACAACTTTGCTACTGTGAGACTGTCATTTCTTCTTGTGGGGTATGCTTCAATCCAGTGACTAAAAATGCACACAATCACCAACACATACTTCAACCTTCCACACACAGGCATCTCAATGAAGTCCAATTGCCTTCTGCTGAATGGACCTCCTGCTCTTCCAATGTGGCTCAAATTCACCACTGTCCCTTTTCTCATGTTTAGCTGCTGACAAATTATACAGCGATAACATACTGCCTCTGCTGCCTGCCTAAACTTAGGATTGAATCGGTCGATCTTGAACAATCGAACCATGGCATCCCTCCCAATGTCTGCCTGTCCGTGATAATATCTGGCCATTTGCAACAATAAACTATTTGGCAGGACCATTTGACCATCCTTAGAAACCCAAGTTTCATCAGGTCTTTGAACACATTTCAATTTAGACCAAAGTCGTTTCTCTTCCTTGTCAACAATATTTTGCAATGTTTTTAACTCTTCCAAAGTATTGATCATTTTCAATGCAAAACTTGTACATGTGTGGTCTTCTTCTACCATCAGTTCCCACTTATCTTTGAACGATATACAGTTCAATGCACAAAATCTTGCGACTTGATCCGCATATCCATTTCCTAGTGAGATGTAGTCCTGTGTCTTTTGATGTGCACTGCATTTCATCACGGCAATTTCTTCAGGTAACTGTATTGCATACAGCAATTCCTTTATTCTGTCAGTATTTCTTACTGGTGAACCAGTAGAGGTCAGAAAACCTCTTTGCGACCACAATTGACCAAAAACAATTCCAAATCCATGTTGGCTATCCGTGAAGACGGTGACTCTCAATCTTGCAGATACATGGCATGCTCTAGTAAGAGCTACCAATTCTGCTACTTGTGCAGAATATACACCTCAAAGCCAAGAAGCTTCCAAAGTACCTGTAATTGTGCACACAGCATATCCTGCTCTCAATGTTCCTGTACCATCTCTGAGCCATGAGCCATCAACAAAGACAATTTGGTCATTTTCTTCCAATCGTGTATCTCTGATATCTGGTCTGGGTTTTGTGCATAATACACTTACCTCAAGACAATCCTGCTCAATGTCTTCTTCTTTTTCAATTTCAACAGTATCACTTGGAAGTAATGTTGCCGGGTTCAGCACTGTACATCTTTTCAATGTTACATTTGGAGCACCTAGAATGCTCGTCTCATACCTTGTCAGTCTGGCACCAGTCAAATACTGCGTTTTTGTCCTTGTCAGTAAGATCTCAACAGAGTGAGGTACAATTACCGGCAAAGGGTATCCCATCACCACTCCCTCACACAGTGATAGCCTTTGACCAACTGTGGCAACTGTGCGCAAACAACCTGGTAAGGCTGCTGCGACTGGGTCCAAGGTAGCTGAAAAATAGGCTACTGGGCGATAAGCACTTCAGTGGACCTGTGTCAAGACAGACAAAGAACAAGCATCACATTCATGACAGAAGAATATGAATGGTTTTGTGTAATCAGGCATTCCTAACGCTGGAGCTCTGCTAAAACTTTCTCTCAATTCGGTGAATGCTTTCATCTGATCCTGATCTAAGGGAATGGGATCTGTAACCTCCTTATGTGCCAGCTGCTGCAACAGTTTGGCAATCACAGCAAAATTCGGAATCCACTGGTGACAATAACCTACCATCCCCAGAAACATTCTGACATCTCTCTGCAGTATCACTGTAATCCTTTCTCTGGAAATTCTCCTTGACCCTTTCTCAATTTTGATGTCCCAGATGTTTCACTGGCTTCTGCCAGTACTGCAATTTCAAAGGTGACACTTTATGTCTGAACTTTCCCAAATGACTTAACAGGGCAATCGAGTCGTACTTACACTCGTCCCTCGTTTTGGATGCGATCAGTAAGTCGTCAATGTATTGCACCAGAGTCAATTGGTACAGTAGTTCCAATGACTCCAGATTCTTTTTCAAAATCTGATTGAACAGAGACAGTGACTCTGTGTACACTTGAGGAAGCCTGCACCAGCTGTAGACACTGTCTAGGAATTTTAAACTAAAAAGAAACTGACTATCCTCATGGAGAGGCACAGAAAAGAAAGCTTGTGACAAATCAACCACTGTGAACCATTCTGCATCACATGGAATCTGAAACAATATTACTGCTGGGTTCGGCACTACAGGACAACACTTGACCACCATGTCATTCACTTTTCGCAAGTCTTGCACAATTCGTACTTTCCTACAAGGCTTCTTTAGGCCCATTATCGGTGAATTACATGGACCGCTCAACACTTCTTTCAAAACCCCTTGTTTCAGAAAATCTCCAATTATTTGCGCCACTTTCATCAGAACATCTTGTGCCATGTTATACTGTGGAAGCTGCAGGAACACTACATTCGGCTTCAAAGTGATCTTAATTTGCTCCACTCCCTTGATCAAACCCACTTCTTTAATCGTCAGGTCCCACACATTTTCCTGTACTGTTCCCTGCAAATCTGCATGCAGTTCTTTCACAGTAAACTTCAGGAAAAACTAAATCAACGGGTACTCTTCATTAATGGTTTCATTCTCAGTTTCAGGAGCTTGTTCTTACTCATCACTATTCGTCTGAACCTCTATTCCAGCAGTTGAACAGCTAATCGAACATCTGGTCTTATATAACAAGTCCCTTCCCAGTAGAGATACTGGACTTGAATCACAAACTACAAACGTATGCAGTCCCTGGAAGTTGCCAATCTCAACCTGTACTGGATCTGTGATCGGGTTTATCAACTGTCTATTCACTACCCCTACAACCTGAACTGTTCTGCCTGAACGAGGTAAGTTTGGAACTTCTGTACTTCTTACTGTGGAGCGCGTGGCTCCTGTGTCCACTAGAAATTAGACCCTATGACCCATCACATTTCCCTTCACAAAAGATCCTCTCTGATCTACCTCTAGGAGCGCAGCAAGCATGCATGGCTCCTCATCTGAACTCTCACACATCCATTCATCGTTTATTTCATTCTCACTTTGTAATGGGAACTGGTGCACTGTGTCACTACTTCTATCTTGTCTCTGACCTGTGACCTGCTGAGTAAGCATCATCTGTTGCTGCTCCATCAGGGCTTGAGGTATCTGCATTTGCTGTCTAGGTACCATAGGAACCTGCTGCTGCATTGGTTGCAACTGTGTCATTTGTGCACCTAGCATTTGCATCTGCTGCATGGGTTGAAAGTTCTGCACTTGATTCATGTTATTCTGAACATTTGGATTAAGTCCTCTCATTCTAGGGACTTTTACAGTTTGAAATGTATTGACATCACCACTTTGCTGAACAACACCATCCTGACCCATCATCGGACACTCCCACTTTCAGTGTCCCACATTTCCGCAAAGGTGACACAGTAACATCTTTTTCATCCCTTGCACATGATTCTGAACCACTACAGTCCTCAAATCCAGACCACAATTAATATTGATTGCACGACCCCTACCTCTCGCTTGGGGTTGGAACATAACAGTTCCCTGCTGCTTCGGCATCTGGTGAACTAAAGCCCCCTGCACTCCAGTTTGTGCTGCCTTGATTTGCATCACCATCGCCTTTTCCTTCAGCTTTTTCTGCTTCAACTCACTCAAATCACTACAGTATTTTGCATATTGCAATACCTCATCAATTGGTTTCGCTTGCCAACAAATCAAATGACTCTTAATCATCTGACCTATTTCAGGTATCAATTCTTCTACAAACCTGAACACAAAGTGCAACATGTCTTTCGGCTCAATTGCTTCCTTACCACTGTACTCCTTGAACGCCTTCACTAATCTCTCATAGTAAGTATGTATCGACTCCTTTACTTCCTGCACTGTCCTGTCAATTCTCTGCCAATCAATGTTTTTAGGTGAAATTCTCGTCTTTAGGAACTCAATCATCTTATAATAATGTTTCATTGCTTCAGGTGATAGTGCACCTGTAACTCTATCCCTTTCTGGTTCACTCGTCAGCCAATCTATTGCTCTCGTGCACTCAACCCACAAATCGGCTGGAACCACTATCTCCAACAGAGTATTCAAGTCTTCCCACAGACATTTTGAAAGCTTCACAAATCTATCTGTCTGCTGGTACCACTCAACCTGTTTCTCTCTCAATTTTGGATAATCATTTGTGAATGACAGAATATCACTCCTGTGCCAGGGAACATGAACAAATTGCCCTCCTGGAATTTCCCTCATTGGTAGTAATTTTACTGGATATTTTTCTTTCTGTACGGGTTTCCGACCCTTCCTAGATTCTCGTTTCAGTTTATCCTTCTTCTTTCCCATCTTCCATCCCACTTCTCTAATGCTCCCCAAATCTGGGCACTATGCAATATTTTTTAAGATGCACTTTCATCCCTGCTGACCTCATGTGTTCAAAATCCTTTGTCTCAAAATGTAACATGTAGCTTTGTTTCAAATGCTTCCTTTTCTCAATTTCTATGTCACGATTGTCTGCCAGATCCGCCAATTTCTGATGTATCTTGCTCACTTCTCTTGAAAATCTCAGACACAAATATCTCAGCTCTTCTTCTATATAGGATTCTAACCTGTTCACTCCCATCGACCTTTCAATTAATTCAGTTATTTTGGTAGGCAGCCTTACACGATTATTCTTCACCTCTGGATGTATTTGAGGGCAATTCAGAATGTCTAGCCACTCATTTAGCTGCTGTGCTGTTAATCCCTGTAATGAAATATTACTCGCACCTGGAGTTTACGGTGTCAAAGGCTTCAAGCTTTGACTTACACTTGGGCCATTTACGGCATCTGGAAGTGCAACAAGTGGACTAAGGTCCATTAATGGCCTGGATGCATCAAAGGTCTGATCCATAGATGATATTACCTGCACATGATCTCTCACCCCCCTCCCCATGAGGCTTTGTGACATTTCACCCTGTTCTCCTGCAATCGGCTTATTCTGCGCAAACAATGATACCGCTGGACCAACAGTAATCGGCAGCGATATCGCATCTGGTGCCGGTCTGACACCCGCATTTTGTGGAAGTGCTACTCCCATACTCTGATTCATCACTGGTGTCACTTCTGACTGTGTCCCTGTCATTGGTGTGAACTTCGGCAATCCCTGTGGCTGTGCCTGAGGCAGCAACATTGGAGTTGGTTCAGTCTGAACTAGCATTGGCCACGGAACCACTTGCTCTGTAGGAACCACTAAGTTCGAGGTTGTCTCGAGCACTGGCATCTCTGGATAAATTGTCTGTACCGGTGGTGGGTGCATCTGCGCTTGGACTGCCGAAGTAGTCACTGCATTAGGAGTACTCTGCACTACCCCTTGTACCTGTCCATTATCTGGTTCTACTGGTTCTGCTATCCCGCCACCTGGGCAGGGGCAGTTGGAGCAGAACTAGTACTTGGACCCCTTTCATGTATTGCATATGGTGGAGGTCGGTCCCTCAACACCTGAGTAATAAGATCCTCAACATCTGAATCTTCCTCTTCCACATAAGTCTTTTTCTTCTTCTTACCCCCTGATGAACTCTTATCACTCTTCCTAGTATCCTCTTTCCCTTCCGACTCATCTTCCTCTGTAATAGCAGGAAACAACTTATCACCTTGCAATGTCGTCATTCTCCCCTTCTTCTGTTCCCAGTCCCATCTTGCCTCTGCTAAAGACTTCTCTACTTTCCTTATTCTCCTCTGGAATTTCATTTGTTGCTGCTGTCTTGCTATGAGCTCCCAAAATGCTAATGCCGTAAACTGTGCTGGTCTCGGAAGTGGCTTCGTCTCAGATAATGTCATTTACAACTGATCCAAAATTCTCAAATTAAGCGTTCCATTCTCTGGAAACGCTAAAACTCCCTGTTTCTCTGTCAATTTGCACCACTGCTTTAACCACAGACATGGTGCGACACCTCGCTCCTCCATTACAATATATGCCGGAGAATTTTCCAGTGGGGTCGGCTCCCCCGTCGCCTTAATGTGTATATCACCTTTCATGGCACTGCTGAACGCTTTGAAAAACATCATCTTTCTCTGTTGTTTTTATTCGATTCAATAAGGAAATTACTTTTACTCCCAAGATTTCCTTCACCCGCCTTCTCAACCTATTGCCTCTTATGGATGGCTGCCAATCCGCTTGCGACTCTTCTCACTAACCAACCTATCCCAGACCGACTTACTCTGATGTCACACTTACACACTGCGGCTGACAAAGTCTTGCGGCTTGTCCTCCTAATCTTCAATTCACACAAAACTAATGCAAAAGTATTACAAGCACCAACCAAAAACCAATAACCAAAACAAACCTGCTGGTTTACTACAGGAAGGTACATAATCGCTTCAGAGACCTTACGGATTTTCACTGATGGCCTTTTTGCTCATGCTGCTATTCCTCTTTCTCAGTCTCACACATTAGCAAGCAAAATTCGACCCACAAATTTCACTCTCAACTGATCAATGGGTCTGTCCTGGTGCACATAGGACTCGACAAATCTAAGTCGAAATTTTCTCTTACTGACTCATCTTACACACCGACTTGTTGATCACGCCCGATCAACCTACTAAACCAGACAGATTACAACATATAACCAAGTTTCTCCTACAATTGTCGATATACTCCGGAGTCTTAGACAACGCAGGGTCCATACATCACCAACAAACACTTGGACAACGTGTCAACGTCTCAGAATCAGAACCCTACCTAACACAGATTAGCATTGGCATGTGAGACTTCATGTGAAAACAATTTGAAACATGAATTTAGAAAACATCTAGCTAGGACAAAACTATAACACAGCGCAGTTGGTACCTAGAAAGAAAAGGCACAAAAAGTCAATCAGTCACATTGTCAGAGCTACCTATCCATGGAATGGATCAGCAACAAAGTCAGTCTTCGTCTTCAGGTCATCAATTGATCAGCAACGCATCAGGCTCTCAAGAGCATGAGCCCAATGACAGAATCTCTAATCTCTTCTCCCCCAATATTGCATCAATTTCGGAATAAATTCTCTCCCCGATCATCTGCCTCTAACATCTCCCCATCAGTTCTGAAGTTTTTCCCATTTGTCATGATATTATATTAAAGTTGCCCAGACTATCCCCCAAATCCTAATTGGACAATTAGTCACCATATATGAAGCTGTCCAATACATTCAGTTCTTCAAATCTATGAATTCTAATACTATGCCATTCTCAGGGTGTCGATTGGTTCACTGTATGATGCCCTCATCATCCGGCTCATCAGGTATCGAAAATGTTGCATCTTCTTCTCCTGTCAGTGTCTCTATTTTTCGAGTCCTGGGAAACTACATCTTGTCTGCTTTACACTGAATTGGTTACATACTCTAGTCCCTCATCTCCTGTCCATCGGAACATTGAAGAATATTCTAGGTAAGCTATTTTTTTTTAACACAAGTGGTTCAGGGTCAGTTCAACACATCAATTTCTCTACATGGCATGATTATTCAGCTTCTGCATGAGGCCTGACAAAACTAGGCCACAACTTCAGCTAAATTAGCTCTACAATATAATGCAAAACATACTTTATATAGCTCAATATGACATATCACTACATTATTATTATGTATTTTCAACATTTTCACATATTTTTAGTATAATTCGTGAATCTTGGTAGCCACTCTCCGTGTGCACATTTTCAAAGGTGCACATTATTTTTCTACATTAATTTTCTCTACATTTTATTATTATTAATCAGAATGCATAAAGACTCATTAATATTTTTAATTAACATATCTTCTTCAGCAATATCATCCCAACTTAACTGTTCTATATGCAAACACAATCTATGCATATTTAGTCAGTCTTTGGCTATTTACATTTTCATCATTTTGTTCTATCATTAGTTTTTGGGTCATCATTTGTTGCCTTCATCAAGAATATGGCCTAGTCAAAAGGAGAGGACTCAAAGATATCAATGGGAGAATGGGATAATGGAGATATTGGAGATTCACGGACCTCAAGATGAGCGTCAAGAGACTGAGAGTCACTGGAATAAGGGTGTTTTTAGTTGTGACCATGTTGCGGGCCATAGAAGCAGTACGGCTTTCTTTACCTTAAAGTTCTCCGAAAATTATGCCCCTCATACTAAACAAGCAATGCTTCACGAAATGTTGCAATTCGCAAATGTGGCCCACTCTTTTGGTGCTGGGGCCTATTTCTGGTCTCAATCTGACCCTGTAAACAGTCATGCCTAACGAGCATTTACTCCTTTCCCATGTCAAACAGGATTACTTTAGAAGCCATCTCAGAGTCATTGGATGATCATCCAACTACTGTAGAAGTCATTTTCACATCATCAGACATCATTAAGCTCTTGAAGTCATCAGTAAAGTTTAGAAACTTGAGCCTGATGATTCGAGGATGACTTGAAAATGAGTATCTGATGACTTCACAAGGTGTGACTATTTGTGATGACTTGAGGAGGATTTGAGAATGAGTATCTGATGACTTCACAAGGTGTGACTTTTCCTGATGACTTCAGGAGGATTTGAGAATGAGTATCTGATGACTTCACAAGGTGTGACTATTCCTGATGACTTCAGGAGGATTTAAGAATGAGTATCTGATGACTTTATAAGGTCGAATTGTTCTTGATGATTGGAGGGTGATTTGAAAATAAATGTGCAAAACTCCACAAGCATCATTTCTTTTTAACATGACGAAATGACTCCTGATGGTTTCAAAATGATTTCCTGATTACCCCAAGAATACACCCAATATTTCAGTTTAATTGTTTGTCAGAAAGGTCCAACCTGTTGGGTGATTTTAGAATTATTTGCTGATTCCTACTCAGTGAACACTATTTAGGTATTAAACGGGGTTTCTTTAAATGAAAATTAGCATACAGGGTGCTTCATCAGATTATATAAGAAAAGACACATCAGCATTAACAAGTATGTTGTGATAAAATGTTCAAAACATGTTAATTGTGAATCCACTTGATCAATTGTAGGTAGGGCCAATGCAATTAAGCAGGAATGGAGCATGAAATTATTGTACAGTATTGTATAAATCATGCAGCTGGGGAAAAAAAAATATGAATTCAAAGGATGCAAATTAAAACGCACATTCTGTGAAAGTTGTGAAATTTAGCTAAATTAGATTTTAAAAAGGGGTTGCAGACTCAAGCAACTTGAAACTTTACATGCTTTTTTTAACTGTGCAAAGTGCAAAACTGAGAAGTAAAAAAACAAATGGCAGCTTTGGAGGAATGCTGTGGCACCGAGAAGCCATCCCTACTATGGCGACTTTCAGAGGATGGACTTTTGCGCTTGGATGTGGCCTCCAACGGAGACCCTACCGGAAAAAATGTTTCCTAATCAGCATTTGAGTTTGACATTATGAACCATCTCCTGTTACTGGGCTAAGTCACTTGGGGGGTCATTATGACCCTGGCGGCCGGCGGTATGTTGGCGGTAACACTGCCAACAGGCTGGCGGTGTTCCGCCAGCAATTATGACCGTGGCGGAATTGCCACGGCCATACCGCCGGCCCCTCCACTTTCCCGCCAGGATTCCGCCTGGCGGTCATAATCCCCAGGGCAGCGGTGCAAGCACCGCTGCCCTGGGGATTATGATTCCCCGACCGCCGGCCTGTACATGGCAGTACACACCGCCATGGAAAGGCCGGCGGTAATGCGACTGGGGGTGCCCCTGGGGGCCCCTGCACTGCCCATGCACTTGGCATGGGCAGTGCAGGGGTCCCCAGGCATAGCCCCGTCGCGCATTTCACTGCCCGAATTTCGGGCAGTGAAGTGCGCGACGGGTGCTACTGCACCCGCTGCACATCAGCATTGCCGCCGGCTCTATTACGAGCCGGCTGCAATGTTGATGTGACATTTCTGCTGGGCCAGCGGACGGTAACACTGTTACCGTCCGCTGGCCCAGTGGAAATGTCATAATAGGGAGACAGAAATACCGCCAGCAATGGCGGTATTCTGTCTCCGGATGCCTCAGCGGTCTTTTGAAAAGACCGCAGAGGTCGTAATCACCCCCTTGGTCTTACATCCCCCACAGACATTGCTGCCAGAGCTTGAATGACACCCCAGTCCCCACCATCACACTGTCAACTGTCCTACGTTGAAAAGGCAAAAGAGGCTGGGACACTCTGAAACTGGAAAAAATCCAATGTACAAACATCAGGTCAAGTGGCTAAAACTTTGTCTTGGTGAACCTGGGAAGCATGAGCACCTTCACAGACGGTGAAGGGTGAATCTCCAACTGCCTCTATTTTCAACACGCAGAGGTAAGGATGCAAAGTGTGTTAGAAATGGGGTTCCTGGTTGGCTAGGATAGGCACTTAAGCCAGGCAGAACCCACCCACTCCAGTCAAGGCAATGAAGTTACACACCCAAGATAACCTCTGCTCACCCCATTTGGTAGTTTCGCACGAGCAGTCAGGCTTATCCCAGAGACAACGTGTAAAGCGATTGCACAACACACACAATAAATACACCACAAAGTAAACACAAGAACAAGTTATAAAAAAATTAACGGTACTGTATAAAACATCATTAGACCAAACATGACATGTATCAGTAATACCCTGCTACACAAGCAGTTGTCTGAACATCACACAGGCTACTAGTACTCTGCAGAAATAAGCAGTAGTCAGGTAAACATATAGGTTACTGATATTCTGCAACACAAGCAGTAGTCAGGTCATCAGTATTACCAGAAATGCACAGGGCGCGATAAACACATTATCAGAGGTGCCCAGAAACTATCATGAATTCACATAACAATTAAACATTTCCTTCTGGTACACAGTCTAATAAACATGTTGGCCTGAATGCCGAGTTATCATTCCGAATGCATGTAATGGAAATGCCCACCCAGGGCAGGCATAACAATTAATCGAGTCAGGAAAACATAATGTTGGCATAAGGGGACCGCAATCCAATAGCAAAAATGCAACCGCGGCAAGAGTTACTACCAACACCTTCTATATGAAGGTGGCAGCATGTCTGCACTTCCACTGGAGGAGAGACAGTAATTACCACTCCCCACTGTCGGGCCTGCTGTGCTCGGTCCCTCTGAGCCGGTGCAGGTCAAAAGATGCGGACTTCCCTCTGCCCGCTGCAGAGGTGAGGCATCGCTAGGGGGCTCCTCGATGGGGTGGCGCTGCTGCTTCCCGGCAGCTCAGGGGTGCTGCTGGACGGCACCTCGCCTCACCTTCTGCACGCTGCGGTCGAGGGGTAGGTAGCCCTCTTGTTGCCCCAGCAATACCCTCCAAGATAAACATGGCCTCTTCGGGTGCCCGTGGAGCACACACTGCCGGTTGGAATAAGCCTGTCACGCCGCGGTCGGTCCCTCCAAGCCGAAGAAGGGGCGACAAGGGTGCCTTCTGCCTCTACCTGGTGGAGGGGGCCCAATGAGGGGGATTCTCGACGTCTGGTACTGCTGCCGCCCCCCCACTGACTGGCTGATGGCACCCCTCTGGAGGGGGTTCCAGAGGGTGGCAAGAAGCACGGCACTCACTATGTACTCGTGAAAATTAGCCGGTCAACAGGGCAACAAGCAGAAAAGCGATCCTGATGAGTCCTTTGTGCAGTCCAGTAGCCTCTCTGGCAGAGGTTTTGGTTCCACTTCCAAAAGTGCTCTAAAAATGTGTTTGGGGTGGGGGGGGGAGCTTTACTTTTACTCATTTTGTGCAGTCTCCACAAAAGGGGGAGAAGGGGTTCCAACCAGTACTAACTGGTTCCAGGAGTGTCCCCCTTCTCCTCCAGCACTGGCCCTGGACATTATTGGTGGGGTAAACTAGCCCTTTGTGTGAGGCCTGGGCACAGCCTTTACAGATGTAGGTGTGCCCCACCTCTCCCTCTCACAGCCCAGGAACACCATTCAATATATAAATGCACTATTGTGACACCTCCACCCGCATTGTGTACAGGCTGTCTGAAAGGTATGCACAAAGCCCAACTGTGACTCTGCCCAAGACGTGGATTGGAGTCAAGCTACAATACACCAGCATCATAAGCACATAGAAATGCCTACTTTCTAAAAGTGGCATTTCTATAATGGTAATAAAAAATCCACCTACAGCAGTAAGCAGCATTTCTCACTACAATTACAACCATACCAAACATGTCTACACTATCCCTCTTAGATTAGACCACTTAGACCTATGTTAGGGCATTTTCAATGCAGTCCTATGAGAGAGGCAGCACTCGCAGTAGTGAGGAACCAAATAGGAGGTTTGTCGCTACTAGGACATGTAGTACATAAAGGCATATGTCCTGCCTTTTACATACACAACACCCTGCCCACAGAGCTAGCTAGGGCCTACCTTACATGCAGTAAATGAGGAGTTCCAGGCCTGGCAAGTAAATGTAGATGCCAGGTCCCTGTGGCAGTAAACTGCACATGCAGGCCCTGCGGTAGCAGGCCTGAGACAGATTTTAAAGACTACTTCTGAGGGTGGCGCAAGCTGCGCTGCAGGCCCGCTAGTGGCATTTAATTTACAGGCCCTGGGAATAGGGATACCACTGTACAACGGACTTACAGGTAAATTAAATGTGCCAGTTAGGTGTAAGCCAATCATACCAAATTTAGGAGAGAGAGCACATGCACTTTAGCACTGATCAGCAGTGGTAAAGTGCTGAGAGTCCTAACATCAACAAAAAGGGTCAGAAAAAAAAAAGGAAGAGGAAGGCAAAATGTTGGGGGATGACCCTGTAAAAAGGGCCAGGTCCAATTA
Source organism: Pleurodeles waltl (assembly GCF_031143425.1). NCBI lineage: Eukaryota > Metazoa > Chordata > Amphibia > Caudata > Salamandridae > Pleurodeles > Pleurodeles waltl. Next base: position 425,156,751 of record NC_090445.1, on the reverse strand, counting down.
AGTGCATCCCAGTGCTTTAAACAACTATACACCTAGTCATGCACCAATTATCAAGCAGTTTACTGATTAGAAGCCATACTGACTGACTTTATCACTGCTTGCAATTAATATTGCATTTTCTATCTTTCAAATGCAAATAGCTAGAATGCTGCACCCACAACCATACTCTATAAAGATGTTGTAAGTCAGTGGAAGAATTTGATACCACATAAAGCGGCAGGGGTCAGATCAAGCGCTTTATACAAGTTCCACAGGGACAACTATACACTTGATGGAGGTACAACGTTCTATAAATTACCAAGTGGTAATCGTATTCTCCTTTTTGAGCAGTTACTTGAAATCCTTAAGTTAGGAAGCATGTTACAGTGCTTGAGAAAGATACATGCTATTCCGATAGACTCTAGAGTATAGCTGTCTGTGGGTTCACTCAACATTTCATCTTTTCTGAATTGCATGTTGCATTCTGGGTTTTTGGGTCATTAAATGGAAAACTACTAGTTTAAGGTGTAATGTGTTTAGGTAAAAAAGTCAGACATGCACATCGTAATTAGTACATTATAAACCTGATTCAGGTGGAAGACTCAAGATTTTTGAAGCCACAAATGACTATATTTTATCTCCCACCAGAAATTACTAGGGCTCCAACAAAAGTCAATGGGGAAAATACATTCCCCGTTTTTTTCTAAAATCTCTCACTTTCTTTTTTTTAAATGTCATGCACAAATCACCCCTTGGCATGTATGCATAAATCACCTCCAACCCTTGATGTACACAAATAATAACCATTGCATTGCCGTTAAAATAAACTTAAAATTCCTGTTTTGCACCCAATTCCCCGGTTCTTGCACATCCCATTCTATAAGTGACAACAGAAGGAAACTCTTGGAGAGATGAAAGCATCAAGAGAAATACAAACTTTAATTACGAGCATTTTTAAGTGGAAGGAAAATACAAAATAAGGTTATGTTTGCTGAAAAAAATCGGAATTCTACAAACTAAATAGTAGGGCTGGTATTTACATCTTTCTAAAACCAGTTTTCTGAAAGCTAGAGTTCCTGCAGCTGTATTGTATTTTTTTTTTACAAGGAAAGAAGCATGGCTTTTATTCCAAAAAAATGCTCTGTACAAAAGTATATGATACATTGTAAAACGAAATACAAACTTTTGCATAGTGTTTTCATCTAGGAGAATGCACTTGACAGTACAAGAAAAGAACTACCGTAGTCAAACTGTTTACTTGGATGCCAAGTGTACATAAATGGAGAGGGTAGAAAAAAAATTCCATTTTGTATAATCAACCCAGCTTTTAGACATTAGTTATTTTTCAGCTGCTTCAACTTTAACTAGCGATGACAGAAGAAGAAGCAATTCTGCACTTTTACTCCACGTGCAACTACTGGTTCACCAATGTACAGATGGCCTCAATGAAATGTAATGCTTTTCAAGCAAGCTTCTAAAGTTTTTTGGGGTGGACATCCGGTGGTGCCGGAAGGACGTCACACAGGAAGTAATGTCATCTGCCTGTGCCGACATTATTGGGAACTGCGAGGATGCGGCCGGGAAAACAAAGAGATATTCGAAATAGGAGAAGGATTGCTCTTCTTTGACCTTTTAAAACACATTATTCAGCAACTAACATCTTGAAAATTTCACAGTCAGCCCCTCTTTCCGAATTGCTTTGAGGTAAAAGAATAATCAGCTAAATAGTGGGATCGATTGCATTCCTACATGGCGGCCTCTGGTAACAATTGAGGGGGTGGTGGTTATTTTTCCTTCTGGCATTGCGTTGCTTCTAAAATGTTATTTCATTCTCCAGAAGTCTTCTTCCTGGTTTAACTGTGGGATGACTAGGTCCAACCTATTTAAGATAAGCACAATTAAGGTTTACTGTACTAAAAATTTAGCCAGCTGCGTATTTGGACATTTAAAATGTAAACATTCAATGTCCGTGCTCCTAATGCCATCAGCAACAGCTGACTTGTTTATCTTTTTTCTGATGGTTAGAAAATGCATCGCATATTTTTCACTTTTTGGCCTTTCGGGCCTGTATATTAATCTGCTCCATTAAAACTGGAAAAATTATACCTTCGTCCTTTCAGAGACTGTTAGTCTCTAATAGCAAGAGGGTATGTTTTTTAGTCTAAGAGGACGAGGATATGTTTTTTTCATTTTTATGGAGTTGAACTCGACCCAAAGGGATTGGAGCGCTTTAAAAGAGCATCCATTATATTACACCGGGTAACATTTTTAAGGCACGGGAAGCTGACCTGTTTGCCATGAGGATAATGTTGAGCTGACACCAAGCCTGGATCCTGATTCTTTAGTTCCAAGGACAGCAGTTCTGGCTGGACATAACGCCACATCTTTTCGAGCTACTATGCGGTAGTTCCTGCAGAAATTATGCATACTCGTTTGTGCTATCAATTTATTAGGAATAGGCTGCATTTTTAGCAATCCCTGTCCGTACGGTTTTCACAATGAAGTCAGCCCTGTGGCTTTTTGTAGGGCACGATTTGAGGCTGTCTTCCAGCAACACGCCTGTATTTCTTTCTACCTCACCTAGGCTATGCTGTTAGCAAAGCTTTTCTTCGGTCACTGCTGGGATACAAACGTGGTGGCAATAATAGTGTCCGTCTTTCCATTCATTCCACTTACCACTGTTACCCTGATTCTTGGGTAGCTGTGAATGGCACTTTTATTAGACTAAAGGTTTACTAAATAAATCACACAATGCATCTATAACTATGCTCATTACTCATGCCCTTTGCTTTGGAGACGTTGATTTTCAGTCTTACCCATGGTAAGGGGCACAGTGGTGTCAGTGATAAGGGCCCAGCTGTTCCTGCAGCCCCTGGTCCCCTTTTCACAAAATTAACCACACATGTGTTTGGCTCTCCGCCACGCTATCGGTTATTCAAAATGCTGATGTCTGCCATCATATCTTCAGTGAAAATATCTGTATAAATGTGGAAGTGGTTAAAAAACAGTGTTGAAATATTTTGGTCTCCAACATAATTTTTTGATCCTTTTTTCTCTCCAGTGTTCTCTCAAAACATCTTACTTGCTGTTACTCACCTTCACATATTTTGCACTTTCTGTTGCTCATGTCTCTTTAGCGCCATTTAGGTAGTGGTTGAACACACTTTAAAAGGCATAGTTCGACATACAAGCTCAAGAACCTACTGACACTGAACTAATTTCTACTTTTACCACAAGCAGCACATACACTGACACAAGCACGCACATATTCTTATGCATATATTACCTAGTCCAGAATTTGTGCACACTTCCAGCCTGCACGAAATAGACACAACACCTGCACTTTCAAGACAGATTGCATCCATCCACATGCAATCTCCTCCACCCTTCCTCCACAAAGTAGCAATCCAATTTACATTTTAACCACTGTCACCTTACTTTAACAAGCTGAATATTTTAGTGTTGAAAAACCATCTTGTTAAGGCCAGTGCTAGAAAAGTAGCTTAAAAGCTTTTCTATGTGGCCTTCATTGAGCGCCCCTCCGGACTGGCGTTTTGATAGGTCAGAAGTACTAGGGCTTGCCCTTACCAGCATCCCTAACGATGGTAAGGGGGAGTAGTACAGTTACAAGACACCTTGTGTCTCATTGCCCCTGGGCTGTGTGCACACCCAGTAGGGTGCTTATAGGGCCAAACTGGTAGTTACACTTCCCTGCCTAAACCCCTTAGTCTTTCCTATCCCCCCAGTAGTATTTCCCATTTTCCAGCCACTCCCCTCTGTCCCCTCAAGAGTCTGAAGCCAGGGCAGGGTGTTTGCAGGGTGGAGGAGGGGGGGGGGGGATGAATGAGACCTCTGTACAGAAGAAGATAGGAGAGGCATAAACACTACACATCAGTTTCTGAATAGCATTTTGTAGTACTTCAAAATATATTAGAAAATGCAGTTTGTGAATATTTCCCTCAGTTTTTCGACACCCAGCTATGGCTATGTTCATCAACAAATGACCTGCCCTGCAGTGAAATTTATGCTGGATCTATAATCACTGATGTGCATCATCCTGCTCACCTTCAAGACCAGTTCATCCGCGTTGAGAATGGCGGTCATCACGTAAGCTGAAATTTATAATTGCATCAATTTCACTGAACTGCATAGAATAAGTGTGTATGCATATTCTACTTTGCATGGTGACCAATGCATCATTTTTAGGAATTAATCCTTTCTGTAGTACAGAATAGATGTAGTTCATTAACTGTCTTGACTACAAAGCACTTGTAACATAATGTTTAAAATTTATATATATGAACAAATGAAAATTACATAATATAAACAGTTGCGTAGAAGTGCTTTTATGTTCACTGGTTTCTCTTGTTTTTTGTTTTTTTTCAGGACAGGGTAGACTGATCATTTTTAACTGAAAGTGCATAATTTCACACTGGGATAAAGACGCTTTCTCCTTAATGAAATTATGCATGACTCGTCAATCATTAATGGGGAGAATGCCTATACCTGTATGAAAGAAAAGTGTATACTTTCACAAGCAAAAGTGAGAGGTGTACAATCTGAGATTACTGTCTAAAAGGTAAGAAAAATATATTCTATTTTGACCAGATAGATGGCAACTAATTTTTATATATATGTCACAACACCCAAATCTATACCACTTTTTTATATCTGTACAGCCCAAAAATATGTTTGTGTTTCTCAAATCTAGTCACTTGAAATCATTTATTTCCATTTCATTATAGCACAGGTGTATGGCACATGCTGAAAGTAGACGGCTATAAATCGTTTGCAGGCAGCAGTCTGAATTGACAAGGTCAAACATCCTACAAAAAATCCTCGACATCATCAAAAATATTCAAGGGGTCATTTGCAATATAAAGGGTGGCTTGCTTTAATATTTTTTTTCCTTTGGTATATCATTTCTGTGTTACAATCTGAAAGTATTAGTGTGGAAATATCTCAGACATATCTACTTCGTTTTTATGGTTTTATCAATATATTTTTTTCACTGTTAGGAGAGATATGCCTAGATGACAGATAATTATCCACAGACTACCACTTTATATTTTTACATTTTGTTTAAACTAGCATGATGGCATGTATATTAATATTCCGTGTAGCTATCTGCAGGCTGATGTGCAGGAAATGATGGAAGATTCTACTGACCCTTCCTCATAGAAAAGCAACCTTATCCCAAAGAGAGGACTGCACAAGCTGGTGAAAAAGGCCAGGTATGTATGGATAGTGCAAGTTTTCTCCTCACAGATACATTTTTACCAAACAAATGTGGCAAAGGTGTCACTAAGGCTTATGTTGGAACTGCTGTCCTTGATGAAGAAACGGTTGGTGTTAATACGGGGTAGCTCAAATGTCTTAATTGCCTTGTACACTTGGTTCTAGTGGTTTTCAAACTTTTTAACACCGCCCTCCAATACGATAAAAAATAATAATAATCTGGCCCGCCTCTGAATTTTTCACCATTATTCTATTAAGTAGGCTATGTTTAAAAGTGTCTGGACTTATTTAAACATTGCAGTTAAGTTCTGTTACCTTTTTAAAAATGCAATAAATGTTTTTTTTCTGCTTAAAACAAAGTGCTGTTATCTGCGTAATGCCTTTTTTTGGCCAGAACCAAACCCCTCCCCCCGAATCACTTGAGGCCCCCCTAGCCGCTACCCACCCCACACACACACACAGTTTGAAGATCCCTGAGCTACACCCTCGTAAGTATGGGATTGATCTTCTGAATTTACTTCTTTCTCTATCACAGTTCAGAAATGGACATTTTCTTTCTCCTCCTCCATGACTAATGACCTAATATCACCTGTGCTCCTGTGACCACTCACCATAAACAAACTGTACTGACTGTTGGAAGATTATGGTCTTTTTGCATTTTGAAGACAATGCCCTCTTTGGAAAAAGATCCTTATCTATGCTTTTGTTATCCTTTCAGAGTTTATGAAATCTGTGTACATCGCCAAAAGCTGGCCAACCATGAACATCAAAACTATGCAGTGAAAACTTGCCATAAAGATCTTCCTTGCCAGATGAGAACTGAAGAAACCAGCAAATCTAGAAGCAAACAACGAAGTACCGGTTTTCATTGACCATTTCTTGTCTATTTTTACTGTTCTATTTTATGGTAACCTGAGCCCTTTTGGGACCAGGTATGTGTTTCACTTGAATAAAATGAATGTAGAAGTCATTTTGGATCCATTTTATTTCAACCTCTGTTTTGTTTAGTCTTTTCCCACTTATCACAATATTAGAAAAATGTCAGGTAATATCTTATACACAAATGAAGGCAATGTCTACTGAATATTAGGGAGTATCAGAAATTAAAAGGCTTCTTTTGAATTCAAAGCGTGTTGTATTCTCTCTAATTCCTACCTCAGATTTGTTTTATACCACCCCCAAGCCCACCACCACTTTTTATTGCACAGAAAATAAAGTATTATCCCACAGCTGTAGTTTAATTTTAGCTGCTTATTAGTTACTTAGATTTAATTGGAATGTATAAACAAGTCGCATTTCTTACATTCAAACACAATTCCCTTTTGTACAGGATTGTACATGGGTCCTGCACCTCACAGTACTTGTTTAGCAACAGATTAGTTGATCTAAAGTACTTGATGGGCACTAGATTTGAGAAAATGTGACCATAGAATGTTCATATTATAGAATGAATATAATAGATTCTGCAGTGAATATTACAATCTTCACTCAATAATAAATCATTCATTGGTTACCAACAGCCATCAAAATGTTTCCTGGAATCATCCAGGAATAATTCACTCCCCCCCTGCAGTTGTCATTAAGACATCCTATAGTAAGTCATACTCATGCTAAAGATTTCCTGTAACCCCCCTGGAATAATCCATACTCATTCTAAAGTTGTCATGGAGTCATCCTGAAATGATTTACAGTCATCCAAAAGTTGTCCTGGAAACATCCTAGAGTAATCCTCAGTCATTGTGAAGTTGTCATGGAATCATCCTGTAGTAATTAACACTCATCCTAAAGTTGTCAGTTGGTGTTCCTGGAGTAGTGAAAGATCATCACGCATATTCAATTGAAATAATCAGGATACCATCCCAGGGTAGTTTTTGTGATGACTGTAGAGTCATCTCATTTAAATATTTCGGCCTATACACATACTTCAGGATGGTTTGGGATGACTTTATCAGATCATTACAGGAATAGCCCAGCTGGAGTCATCTGATGACTTCAGAATGACTCCAGGAAGATCTTCCTTTTTGACTTGGGGCTAGAACTCCAACAAAAGGCACTTTATAATTACAATCAGAAAGTAGCAGATATGAAGGTTAGACTGCCCTACTGGCTTTAAAATAAAAGAGTAATCGACTTCTAAATGGATGTAAATACAGATCACTACTGCGTTACGTAAATAAGAAGTTAGCGGAGCGAGCACTAATTTCCAACAATTGGATTAAACTGCAATAAATAAAAATATCACTCAAGGTACACTTGTAAAATAAATAAAAAATAAATACACATTAACCCGTCAAACACAAAAACAGAGCACAAAAACAGTAACTATCTTTAAAAAATCGTACGCCCTCTTCAGCGTGCGTTATATACGTTTACAAACTAGCACGAATTTGCCACCACATCAAAAAAAGTAAACCCCACCAACACCCGTTTAAAACGAAACTAAATAGTTCAGAGAAAAAAACCTGAAAAAACAGGTGGCACACTAAATTTAAATATTATAAAGCCATTGGCACGCCCATTCACTTCCATTCAGAGCTCCGGGATTGTCAGTACGCTAAAAAATATGGGAAGCCATGTTAAAGTCAGGCATAATGACTGTAGGCTCTCACTTTCTTCTATTTTAATCACTGGCACCTCCTCCATAATCTGAGAGGCGTGTTTGTGACGTAAAGAGCAGTCAGGCCCCACCCTGATCTCCATAGTAACAAATACTAAACAGGAGCAGTTGGCGGCATGGAGGAGGGGCCAGGTGAGCTATTGGGATATTAGGGTCAAATTAAGATTATAAAGGGATTTAGGTATCCGATGAGGGATAATATGTTAACAAAGATTGATAACCTCATAAGGTATATTTCTAACATGATCTAAGAAACAACACACTGTGTAGTGTCTGTTGGCGATTGATCGGAAGCCTGTCTCAAGGGTCCCAGGTAATTGCTCGTCTTTCTTCTATGCATTCATCAGATAGTCTGTTTTCTGTGTCTTTAATCTGGAAATTAAAACTGCAGTTCTGTCTCATGAGCTAAGAGGCTCATGTTATTCGTTCTTTTAGTTTTTAGCATTCCTTGAGAAGATTGAACGCTGTCGTGCTGACACTAAACACTGAATGATTGGAACATCCTGGAACCTAGTTATCGACCTAGATTGTTAATATACGTTTGTTTGTTTCAAGACATGTTATATCTTTTAACTGAAGACGTTTTTAGGCCTGGTTTGACAGCATAAGCTTTCTGGTGACATTACGGGATCAACGGAGCAAGAGCTTTAGTAAGCACTACTGAGAGAGGGGCTTTGGCTGCGCCCGGATGTTGTTTTTTTTTCCTTTGGTACAGGTTTGGTTTGGCAGATGGGATGCGCTTCCTTTGAAAACGAGTACTTGTATTGCGGTTGTATTTATATAGCTCTTACTACCCCTGACGAGGCGTCGAAGCGCTCTCCGGCGAGTAGCACGCAACTCCGGAACCCAATAGGATTGGGAAACATAAGTATAGTATTAGGATAGGGAAATATGATATGAGTCTGTTAGTTAGATTGTATTTCGCTTTTTACAATTGGCAAAACTTATGCTCGTACAGCAGCACTGAATTCATTACGGGGAGTAGTCATTGATCAAGGCTGTGACTCATTTGTTTTGGGAAGTATTTGTTAAAGTCGATAAGGCATTATCTAACGTTTGCCATCACATTCTTAGCTCCAGACAGTTACTCCACTTGGTACTTATGCTTCCCATCCACCTCTTGATGCGTGGGCGGGTATTGTCAATATTTCTTCAACTCCCCCTCAACTATTCTAATGTAATCATGGTAGACACAAGGCATCCATGGAACATTGGAGTACCACAGTTCTACCCTGGAGTAAATTACAACACATTTACACTGAGTTAAAGTCTGTAGACAGAGTTTGGCGTATTCGTAATTTTGCTGATTGTTTCCCGATGGCTGGTTTATGAGAAAGTTTATGCTTGAAATTGTACGTCTGAGATGGTGATGGGGATAAGCCAGCAATAAAGGATATAAGCCTGATTGGCTAATTTTGGAAAGTCATTCCAAATGCCGTAGATGTGATCTGTCTACTATGAGCAATTATGGCATAAATAGGAGGCCTGGCTTAAAAGCATGCGTTACAGTCAATCACCCATTAAAGGTGGATTGTCGTCATACTATACTAATGTCTGTAGGCAGGCATTTGCTACACCGAAGCTCACAAACCACTGTAGGACGCAACGATTTTGGTGGTACTTCTTTTGACAAACTAGGGGTAGAACGTTTGTAGTGTGGTAAAGCCTGGTGGACTCTCTTGGGAGGACCTCACAGATGTAGCTGTCCGTCAGGACCTTATAACTAAAATCAAAAACACAAAAAACGTTACATACATATATTTATACATAGAAGGTGTTTAGGTCAGCCTTCTGTCAATTCCAGTGTCACTTACATTCTGCTTCTCCCCATGGCAGCATACCCTGTTTCTGCCATTAGCTGTACTACCCTGTGGGTAATGGCTTTTACCTGCTCACCTGTGTACATCTGTCTAAAAAGGAGTGTGATTCACTGTCTGGTCAGGTGGTCAGTCCCTTATGTTTCCCCTTTTATTAGGTTCCTTTTTATTTATTTCCTTTTGTTCTTAGTGTCCTGTAGTTTCACATAAAGACCTGCCAGGCCACTCGCTTACCACTTACTTAATCTGTATTGTGCTGCATCTTGTGCAGCCACTATTTCTAAAATGGGCAACCTTCTTGGAATGGTACTGTCTACGCAGTATCATTGTTTTATAGTTCCAAAATGACCATTATGGTTAGAAGCATTAATGTGGACTAGTCCCCGATTCTCCATTAAAATGTTCCTGCTAGGCGCACCCCAACTAAAGGTGGGTTGACTTTGCACTCGCTTTACAGTTTCATAAAAAAATAATTCTGAAAACAAGAATACAAGTCAGGTGTGGCGTACGTAAGACTGGAGGAAGCATTTGAATACGTCAGGTGTTGCCCATTTTTAATTCTTAGTTGAATTGTAATTCAACTAATTGAAGGCAAATTAAACTGTGAAGTGAGGGCAAATTCAACCCAATTTGTCAGACAAATTAAACGTTTGTTGTCTTGCCTGTATCTCCTGGCCGCTTCCTTATTACTCATTCCTCCATGGTTAGCTTGCCTGAGTTGAGGGGTGTACCAACCCACAGTTTTGTTTGGCAGAATTGATTAAAATATTTTAGGGAGGGCAGTGTTGGTTGGCAACTTATTCAGTGTGAAGTTGTGTAATTCAAGTGTGTCCTGTTGATTGACTGGTCCCTTAAAATTAGACCATTTCTGTTAGACTTTTCTTTGATCTGTGTAAGGGGCATGTGTTGTTTTCCACTAACACGGATTCTAGGTACTTTGGGCCTGATCAGAGTTTGTAAGACGGGGCACCCTGTCACAAATATCAGCTAGCGTTATTACAAATGCCATACAATCTGATGCACTTGTAATAAATTGGACGGACTATCTGGCTTGTTTATGATGCAGTAGTCCACCCACCACACTCTAAGTCAGGCCCTTTGTCTGAAATGAAAATGTGGTTATCAAGACCTCCTTGACTCTACCAGGTGGACATGGACAAACAGTCAAAACCTTGCTTGAGGAAGATGTGGTAGTAGTCTATGAACAGCACCAGACAATAACCACAGTTCCCTAAATAGGTGAATGTCCTATCAAAGTATATAAATACTATTATTGTACAAATGCACATTTAAATAATAGAAAATACACAATAAAACTGTAGCTCAACACTATGTTGTAGAATCAGAGCCTCAAGCTATCATCAACATATACAGTTCATGATCACTAAATGTTTAAAACCTGGGCACAATATGGAAAGTAAAATCACGATAACTCAACAATGCAGATTAAAGGGTTAGTAATATTTGCAAATATTTGCAAACATATAAAAAGAAATGGCAATCAACATGTGGTAAAAATGGACGATCACAATCTTTCTGAAAAAACTTTCACAAAGACCTTTGAATAATCAAAAACAAAAGAAATGCAATGCTACTTTATTAAACAGTGTGCTGAGCAATCAGCAAAAAGGAGACAATGTCCCAGAGTTCAGAAAGTACCTTTTTTGGGTCCAGGTATCTTACCCGGTCTGCCTCTGGGGCTAGGTGTTAGTAGTGGCTGTCACATAAAATGGGGGTTCTAGAGGCTCTGGATCAGTGCTCTTCACTTCTGCTATTCTGGACATGGCTGGGCCTGTCTCCCCATATTTCTACACGTCCCTTGAGTGCTGCAGTTCCCTTTTATAACCTTACTGGGAGGGGCCCTGGGTGTTGCTCTCGGGGCGGACACGCTAGCCAGTGGGAGCCATAAGACACTGGTCGTGTTGTGGTGTGGTATGACGGCATCATAGACTCTGCCTCTGAGGATCCATCACTGGTCCCCGAGACTTTGATCACTGTGACCTCGGCAGACGACCCGCCATGGGCTCCCCTACACAGACTTCTGATGTGGTGACTGACACCCAGACCGCCTAAACTGGGATGGGAGTAAAGGTTCTTCTTCAAATTTTCGCTATTGCTTTAATTTCCTATTTGAATATTGTGCTGATTGGCTGCGTGCTCTGACTCGGCTTGGTTGTCTGCTTTCTGCTTGGGGTGATGCTCTCTTGAGTTGTATCACTGGTAACTTGTCTGCCGTTAGAGTTCCCATGAGAGTGTAGGTGGTGTACGCATGTTTTGGATGAGGTGGATGGGTTTGTATATTTCTGATTTTGCCTAATTGGCTTCGGTGGGGGGGGGGGTTCTTTGGCGATAGGGCTTCTATTCCTTTCCTTCCCCCCTTTTCTCCTCTCTTTGTTCTTGTTCTTCCTTTCTCATCTTTTCTTTTAGAAGTGACACTTGTTAGTTAGTGTTGGTTGGGGATCCGGGTGTAGCAGTGTACGTCCTGACACTTTGTATTGATTGGACTAGTGTGCACGTTAGTTTGCTGTACCATTCCCGGAAGGTGGGGAGGATGTTCAAAAAAGTTATTCCGGATTGACTTGTTGGTTTTTGTCATTACCAGGATTTGGAGGCTTCATGATTCACGTTTGTGCCCACTTTATTTGTGGCTGGACCCTATGTCTACAAATTGATATCCTGGAAAGGAAGGGGTCTGGGTACTTCTACTAAGAGATATAGGGTGATTTCCTTTCTGCGTCGGAATGCGGTGCAGGTTGAGTGCCTCCAGGAATTTCATCTTTCTGACTCAGAGTCCATCAAGCTGGGCAAGCTTTGGAGGGGACAACTATATTGCTCCAATTATTCTATTTATGCCAGAGGGGTACTTCTCTGAATATCGCCCGGGTTTCTTTTTGCAGTGACGTACATGGAGACCAATGTTGAGAGCAGATTCCTCTTACTACATGGGAGACTGGATGGGATAAATTTAGTCATTATTAACTTGTACGCACCTAATACAGATGACACCCAATTTTTTTCCCAAGATCCAAGAGGTCCTTCTGCCGGCTGTGGAGGGATCAGTTCTCTGCGTGGGTGATTTTAATTGTGTCTTGGATGGTAGACTGGATAGTCACCCTCCTCCACTGCATACAAAACCTAGAATGATGCTTTCTCTTCAGGAGATTGGGACCGCTTTAGGTCGCTGCAATGTTTGGAGAGTTACTTATCCAGGGGTGAAGGAATTTACTTGGTATTCCCCTACTTATCACATCCATAGTCGCTTGGACCACATATTGTTTTCAGACTCGGGAAGGTGTGCTCTGTCGTCCATCTGTCTAGCTAGTCGTCTGACCAAGCCCTGTTACAGTTTCGAGATTAGCTGGGGGAGAGTTCCCCATTCGCTTTTGGGCTGGAGACTGGCCCCTGAGATGCTACAAGATGTGGAGTGGTGGGAGATTCTCACAGAGGCACTTTCCGATTATTTCAAAATGAATTGGTCCTCCATGATACCACGAATGACCGAGTGGGAGGTGATGAAGTCGGTGATTTGGGACTCTGCGTGGGGCTCTTGTGGAGTGCAGAGGACACTCCATTTGGAACTCTTGCGGGGGGGAAACACCTGGCAGGAATATAGCACCATGTGCAGGCCGTTGTCTCGGGAATTGAATGGAGCTACCTGCCCTGCAACATGTTGAGGAGGTGAGGGATCAATTTGAAGGGTACACCCTTAGGTCATACCATGTACTCTTTCATAGGGATGGCAATACTTCTGACTATCTTTTTGCCAGGCTTCTTTGAAGAGAAACTCCTCATTCTCTGGTTCTTCACCTCTGGCTATCGATGGGTAGAGATGTTCGCACTCAGAGGGGCAATGTCAGGACCTTTCGGAGTTTTATAGAGGGTGTTGATTGTAGCCCTCATCTGCCTTCACAGGATAGTGTTAACATGTTTCTTGATCTTATACTCCTCCCTCATTTAGCTGTTTGGATGGTATGGAGGTCACAGACCTCAATGGTGATCTTACCTTGGAGGAGATCTGTGGTGCCCTCTGGCAGCTCCCCCGGGGCAAGTCGCCGGGTGGTAACAGCTTCCGGCAGAATTATACCAGGCTTTTTCTCCCTTCTTTACCCAACACCTACTTGAAGTGAGTACCTAGAGGCACATAGAGTTGGGGGTTTCCCCGCTTTTATGCAGGAGTGTTATAACTCCATGATGCTTAAACCAAGGTCCTATGGCTCAGATCCTTCCTCTTCAGACCTCTGTCCATGATTAACACAGACACTAAAATCCTGTGTTGGGCCCTGGCCCTTCAGTTGGGTCCCGTCATGCAACACTTGGTCCATGTAGACCAATGTGGTTTTATTCTGTGTTGCAGTAATTTAGAAAGGTGTTATTTGGCTTCACAGATTCAACATGTGGCCCAATGGCTAACGAACAAGGATAATTGGGAGAAGACTACTGCAGGATGACTCTTATGCTCTCTCGCTGCCTCAATTTTTAATGACGGGGAATATGGGAGATGGCCCCATACCTTTATTGGTGCGCCACACTGCACAGATGTGGGAATGTACTGTTAAGTTAGTGCTGAAAAGGGCGCCTTTTGCTAGGGACTTACATTTTTGGGCTCTACCTGCATTCTGGGCCCTCACAAATTCAGTGGACATGACCCTATGGCAGGAGTGCAGCTGTGCTACCCTGGGAGATCTCTTTCCTAATGAGGAGTTAATTTCTTTAGAAGCAGTCCAGGATACTTTTGCTCTAGGCCGGGGGCAATTTCGCCAACAGGCTAGCCTTTCAGGGACATTTGGCCTTCCCTGCAGCTCCTCCCATGTCTTCTGCCTTTCCAATCTTACTGAAGCTGGGTGGGGGATGTCACTTGGTCACACCCTTTTATCGAGCTCTGTCAGCGAATGGGAGGCAGGATCCCTTCCCTGCTAGCATGGCCTGGAATGGAGACTTGGAATAGGAGATTGGGGACTTACAGTGGTCACAAATGTCTGTGTTGGCTCAGTCTATATCCAGCAACTATAGGTTCAAGCTTACACACTTTCATTACTCTCATGGTAAGTTTATGACACAATACAGGTTACACAGGATGGATCCCTCTAGGTCCCAGAGTTGCCCCTGGTGTGGTCATCCAATGGCATTCTTCCTGCATTTTGCCTGGGATTGTCCTCCAGTACATGTGTTTTGGGACCGGGTGGTTGAGAAGGTGATGGCAGTGGTGCCAATTTCTTATCCAGCAGACCCAGTTGCTTGTCTTCTTGGGGATATCCGTTGCAGTAAGGGCCAGAAGATGGCCTTTACATTCTTACACTTATTCCTTGTGTTGGTCAAGAGGTAAGTAGCGATAACATGAATGGGTGTGACTGGTCCAGACATAAAACATTAGGAACATGATGTGGCGGAGCGGGACGTGGCTGGGGAAGTGTGACTGAAAAAGTGTAGAACTGATCCTAAACTGGGTAAGGACCTTGACGCTTGGGCCGGACTGCTGTCTGCTTTCTTGTACCCCTCTGGCTCGGATCTGGCTTCCGGGGGCAAGACTAGTGCCTTGATGTCTACCTCTGATTGACCTGGTGCTCTTGTGCATCTGTTTTGTATTTTCCTGGCTCTGTTGGACTATTGAACTACAGTAGCAAAGTGTGCTTTTTGAGGCCGAAAATATTTTTGGTTTCTGCCAATTTCTGTTATGATGGTGAGTGTCCGCCATGTCCGACAAAAATAAAGTTTTACAAAAACCATGCCAAACAAGACAAAAAAGCTGACCATCAATATCAGACCTATTGGCTTTGCCAATGATTGTTTATCTTCATGTTTCCAATAATCTTGTTGGAATTGGTTACACTGATTTTTCCATTTTGAATATTTTCTTAAAAATACTAACATGCATCAACACATTTTACTGAATGATGCTTTAAAGAAATGGTACCTAAATGTCACATTAGTTTAGCAAAACGTTTTTTCCCTACATGCATTTTGTGTAAACATTTTATTTGGAAAGCAAAAAATCATCAATATTTCTTTCAAGCTTCTGCAAATATTTGCATCAAACCAGAGAACATACTGGGAGCATTATGCATGGCCTTATATTGTATAAACTCTACAAATGTGTGTACAGATTTTAATACTGAAACCATATCAGTTGTGCAGTCCGAGCTTACATTTCCTTAGAGTGCTCACCCAAAGACTTTGCAGTAATGAACCATAAATACAAGTTCGAACAGCATTAACATATAGACACAAGTGTTACCTTAACTGCAGACAATGCCCTTCACGGATCCCTAATTTTGTAGTGTAAACTGGCAGCCAAAGGGTTTGCACTGCTGGGAGTTGGGCCTACTCTCCCCAAGGACAAAATAAACATGAAAACTTGTTGCCTTTGACCCCAAACGATATGTCCTGGGCGTCGAGCTATAGGAACTCCACACTCCTGTACACAAGCAAAGATACAAAATTTCAAAACTTAAATCTTAGTATAGCACTTAAAAACACAATAGCTCCAACTAGGGCTATCACAGCGTCTTGACAGGCGCCACTTGTGAGGGAGTGCGGGGCAGTCATGGAGTCGAGTGGACCCCAGGTACAGTACCTTGGAAAACGAGAAAACAAAGACATTGCACAGAGTTGGGGAGGTGAGGCGTCGCTGGAGCTGATGTGGCATTGATTCCTTACTGCTACCGGGGAGGTGAGACGTCCGTTCCTTACTTCTAGGCAGGGGAGGGTGGGCATTGTTTCCTTATGGTTACAGGTCAGGTGATGCTGTGTCAGTGGCGAGGCATCGGTTCCTTCCAACAAGGCAGCGTTGATGAATTCAGCAGGTCAAGAAGCGAGACGTTGACGTTGCAGTGTCCCGATCACACCACAGGGTCACAAGTGCTGCAGCATCTCTCCAAGATGTGTCGAAGTCAGGTGTCATGGATGTTGGTGACACTGCTCTTGGACTCACGCTGTGGCAGGACTTCAGAGACACTGTGGCGGCATGGGGCCTGTGGCGTCTGTTGCGGTCTGTGCACTTAGCAGGGACCACAGCTCCGGTGCAGCCAGCGGTGTGGAGTCAGACAGTGGTGCCAGTTCCAAAGTTGCTCTGGAGCTGATGTGCTTGTTTCTTCTTGGCTACACCAGAACTCACTCCCAAAGGCCCTCACTCCCAAAGGCACAGAAACTGGATATGGCACCACTTGGCAAGTCAGGACTCTCAGCAAGGGAGCCCAGGTGCTGGCAGATAAAGTCTTTGATGTCTGTGAGACTTCTTAACAGGAGACAAGCTAATTCCAAACCCTTTGAGAATCTTTAGAAGCAGAATGTAGACAGCAGAGTCCAGTCCTTTCACTCCCAGGACAGAACCAACAAGCAGCAGGCCAGCACAGCAAAGCCACAAGCATAGTGGCAGTCCCTCCTACACCATCCGGCTCTTCTTCCTCGGAGAATGTCCTCAGTCCAGAAGGATTCTAACTTTGTGGGGTCAGAGGTCCAGTACTCAATCCATTTCTGTCTTTGAAGTAGGCAAACTTCAAAGAAAAGTCTTTGTAGTGCACAAGACCCTGCCTTTCCTACCCTGGCCTCGGACACACTCGCAGGGATTGGCTAATGCTTTGTGTAAGGACAAGCACAGACCTATTCAGGTATAAGTGTCAGCTCCTCACCACGCTCTAGTTGAGGAAGACTTATCAGGATATTCAGGGCATACCTCAGCTCCCTTTGTGTGGCTGTATAGAGTGAATTCACAAACAGCCCAACTGTCATCCTGACCCAGACGTGTATTCCACAGACAGGCAGAGGCACAGAATGGTTAAGCAAGAAAATGCCCACTTTCTAAAAGTGGCATTTTCAAACTTATAATTTAAAAATCAACTTCACCAAAAGATGTATTTTTAAATTGAGTGTTTAGAGACCCCCAAACCCCATATTCCAAAGCTCTATCTGTTCTCAATGGGAAATGCCACTTTAAAGATATTTCAAGGCAATCCCCATGTTACTCTATGGGAGAGATAGCACTTTAAAACTGCACACACAGACGCTGCAGTGGCAGGTCTGAGACGTTTACAGGGCTACTCATGTGCGTGGCACAATCAGTGCTGCAGGCCCACTAGTAGCATATGATTTGCAGGCCCTGGCACACATGTTGTACTATACTAGGGACTTAGTGGCAAATCAGATATTCCTATCATGGATAAACGAATCTCCAATGCCATTTAGGCAGAGAGCACTTGCACGTTATCACTGGTCAGCAGTGGTAAAGTGCCCAGAGTCCTAAAGCCAGCAAAAATGAAATGCAGCACACAGTCAAAAATAGGAGGTCAGAGGCAAAACGTTTGGGGACAACCCTGCAAAAGGGCCATTTCCACCAGCAAATGTTTAGGACTATTTGTTTTTGCTTCTCGAAGTTTCTGTATGTGGTTGCGATCTTGCCATGGAAAAAGTTGGCGAGGTTGTCACACAGCTCTTGTGATGATGTAATGTTGTTTTCGCTGAAGGCTGGGTTGGAGAATTCCTTAATGATGTTGAAAAGCTCCTTGCTGCTGTTAGTGCTGACTTCAATGTGTGCAGCTAGGGCTGTCTTCTGTGTTGTCCTCAACAGCCCATGGTAAAATTTGAGGGAGGTCTTGAAGATTGCTGTATCATAGGTGTCGTTGGTGGTGCACCATCTCCTCTCTAGCTGTATGCTGTACCGGTTCTGAGTTCTTGGGTGTACCAGCTGGACATTTTGGAGGATCTTCTTTGGTTGTTGCTTTTGATAGGGGAGATGCTGTTGGCACAGTTGGTGATCCAGGCATTGAAGTTGTTAATTCCCTGTTCCAGGTTGGTGGCGGTGGTTAGGTTGGAGGCGTTGAGGGCATCCGTCCGGCTGTTCTCTGAAATGTTGCTTCAGCTGAGGTGGGGGGCGCTGGCCATCTTGTGGGTGTCAGTGCCAGGGCTGGAGTTGTTTATTGGGTCCAGCTTGTGTCTTGCAGTGTGTGTGGGGTCGCGGACGATCTGAGTCAGTCCAAGGCTGCTCATATTGTCGAAGAGGTGGGCGGTGTTGTTGTCATTGGGGTCATCAATGTGAAAATTCTGGTCGTCAAGGAAGTTGTAGTCATTGGAGCCCTTTGGGTAGAGGTGTAATGAAGTCTTCAATAGTGCTGCAGAAGCTTGCGCAAGGTCCAAGGGGTCGGTATGGCAGGGTACCTCTGATGGTTGTCTAGCCATCTTTGTGAAGTTTGAAGTTGAGGCGTTCCATGGGGGTGGTGGCATCATCGGTGGTGGTGGTGCACTGTTGATTATGGCTACTCCTCTCGGCTTGTTCATGTGGTCCTGTTGAGTGAATTTGTATCCATTGGGGATTGCTGTAACTATGTCTTGGGCGGAGGCCGGGCTGAGCCAGGTCTCAGTGAGGAAGATGATGTCAGGTGTGAGGGTGGTGATGAGGTCCCTTAACTCAGTGGAGTGCCTGCTCGTCGATTGTGTGTTGAGGAGTAAGCCATGGATACAGTGGGTCACTTCTGGTGTGGTTTGACAGCGGTCGTGCTGGTGCAGGAAAGATGCATTTGGCGCAGGAGAATGGTCCTAGCGTAGAGTGCCGTGTGGCATTGCAGCAGTGTTTGTTGAGGCTTCCAGTGTTCAGGGCACAGAGGGCAGTAGTGGCGTACCTGTGGGTGGTCTGGAATTCAGAGGTCCTGGCGCTGGGCAGATGGGCTTGCCTTCCACACACTAGCAGTGCATTTGATACACAGGGCCACACTGCAGCCTCCATTAAGTATGTCTGGGAGGTGGGAGGGGTGCTGGGTAGCAGTGGGCAGAGCTAGCCAGAGGCAGGAGCTGCAGGATGGGAGTGTGAAGGTGGGAAAAGGTGGGAAAGGCCGCCGCTACTGGCATGCAAAAACATAGAAAACAGCGATGTAAAGGGTGAAACAAGAGGCAATACGGGTGAAACAGGACAGAAAAATACAAACAGAGGCAATACAGGGGAAACATGAATCCAGGCAACATTGGTGAAACTGACAAAACAGGAGGTAATATGAGTGAAACGAGCAAAACAGGAGGCAATATGGGTGAAATAGACAAAACAGGAGGAAGTAAGGGTGAAACAGACAAAACAGGCAGTATGGGTGAAACCAGGCAGTACGGGTGACACAGACAAAACAGGAGGCCATACGGATGAGACAGACAACTAAGGCAATAAGAGCAGAGGACCTGCAGAGGACAAAATCCTTCCCATTTTCTGAGTATATATTTACTTACAGTGGTCCTACTCCAGGCACGGAAACAGCTAAAGCTGTTATCATTAAATGGACTGTCAATTGTATTTTAAAGTCTTAAGACATCAGAGCAGTTCAAGATTATCAGAGACTTCATATCTTGTGCAACCTTGGCAAATGCACCATTTATAACCATCCAAAGCATACCAATATCTCAGACATTTGTGAGGCAGCAGTGCGGCTACTTTGCATATGTTTTGCAGAGATTTGTCACTGGACACATCTTGGAGAGATGCGTCAGCAGCAAGTAGCAGGAAAAAATGCCCCATAAAAACACATCTTTGAAACTCGAAGACCAAGGAAATATTCGACTCAAGATGGGAAAACTCGACGTAGGTGATTGGAATGTATGTTCTCCTTACCTATATAAGATAAACTCCTCTAGTAGAAAGGAGATGGTTCATCGCCTACCCCAAAGTGTTACATAGAACCAGGGCCAACTACGAGCATCTTATCCATGCTAACTGTTGAAGTAGGTCAAGGGCAGCAGATTGTGCATGTTTACCAGTAGGTTTTGAGTTTGCAACAAAAAATAAAAGGGTAGGAGCTTTCATGAATGGTCTTCCCTCTGCCCTACTTCGAGCGGCCGTAGCATGGGCACTTTAGATTCAGGTAGAGGTAGCCTTGAGGCACCGCTACCCTGCAGTGAGCAGCGCTTTTCTGTTTGTTTTTGAATTACATTGTTGTGTGCATTATTTGATTAAGTTAACTAAGCTGGGGGGACCTGAGGCCTTTTCATTTTTAATCAAACGAACGTTTTTTGAAGCATTAAAGCACAACTTGAGTGCTGCTTCTGGTACTCTTTGGCAGCCATTTTGGACGTGCCATGTGTCCACTTGAATCAGCGGTGCATTCCACAGTCTCGGCCCTACTTAGAGCACACGTGGTGTGGACAATTTAGATTCTGGTAGGAATTGCCCTGAGGCACCGCTATACTGCTGTGAGGAGCGCTTTTAAAAAAAAAACTTGGCTTTGTGTTGTGCATTATTTGATTAAGTTGACTAAGTTGGGGGGACCTGGAGCCTTTTCATTTTTTAACCAAACAAGCTTTTTTTGAAAGCATAAAAGCACAAGTTAAGTGCTACTTCTGGTAGTGTTCAGCAGCCATTTTGGACGTGCTGTGCGCCTGCTTGATTCAGCGGTGCAGCTTCCACGCACTAGGCCCTACTTAGAGAGAACATGGTACTGACACAGCAAGCACTCCACTGGCACTCCGAAGGCACGGCTAAGATAAGCCTGTCTGCCCTCGTCTACACCCAAATGGCCAGGAAACCCTGCATGTTGCCAGCAGGAGAATTAGTGTATACCCCCAAACAATTAGCACTTCGGTCACCTTGCTCCAAAGACTATTTGTCCTCCTTAGATCTACAAACATCTCCGATAAGCTGCCTTAGTTGCAGCTTTCAATCTGAGCTTGGGAATAGGGACTATGTTGCCACCGCTGGAATTGATGCTTGCTCTCATAATAATCAAGCTGACACCTCTTGTACGTTATAGGGGAGCACATTTTGTTTCTTTAATATCAGTTGTTGGTCCCTCCCTAAGCACCAATAGCATATCTTTAATTTTATATGGGACAACAATCCTGATGCCCCGTTTCTAACAGAAAATTGGTTGTATGAAACATCTTCACTCAATAATATAGCAGCATTACATTCTAATTACACCATTGTTAGGAAGGATTGGCTGGGGAGGGTTGAAGGGGGATTGCAATCATTTTTAAGAATAAATACCATTGCAAAGTCCAGGACTTATTCCTCCCTGCTTGTGGACCTTTGTTTTTCTCATTCTGTCTTACTTATAGAGTCACAGTTTCCGGGGCTTTAATTTATATCGGCCACCGAGATATGCAGGGAATTGATGTGCAGCTGTTCCAGATCTCATTGCCCCCTATATCCTGACATGTGCTAACTTTATATTAGTGGGTGATTTTACCATCCACATTGAAGTCCCCCACAAGTAACCTGGCAATGACATTCTTCCATCTTCTCAATAATAATTTTTCCAGCATCAAGGATCTTATTTCAGTCGAACCTTTGCCATTGCCCTGGTTAGAACATTTGATCAGAACATTTGGCTGTGGCGTTCTCATTGAGGACTCATGTCATCTGTCTTTAAGTAAAGCTATTCTTCTGGGTGAATCCAGGATCTGGTCGAGATTAGACATTCCATCTTTGAAGGCACAAAGGCGTCTCACTCAGCCAGATTTGACACAAACTGTAGACCAAGATTAGCCCTTGTTTGAGCAATGGCTTACGAATTCTCTGGAGGCATACCAATGATGTCCGGGTCATCATGGAGAATCCATCCTCTCGCCTTATGGTTCAATGAACCCCTGCAGTTAGAGAAAAAAAAGATGTAATGGCTTAGAAAGAGAGTGGAGAAAATCCTATGAGGAGGACTACAAAACACAGTTTAAATTAGCTCTAAAACAGTATCACTGTCGCAGTAAGGAAGCCAGGGAAGCTTTTTATTTGGGCAAAATTGCTAATGCCCAAAATTGTCTGAAGACACTTTTCGGTGTGGTTAAAGATCTGTCAGATCCAAGCATAGTTTCTCCAGTGCCTGTGTTGTCGCAAAATCAGTGCAAAGAACTGGCACATTTCTTAATAAAAAAAGTGGCGGATATCTGCCTCACTAAGACGCAAATGGCTGGCTGCTGAATGGGTTATTGATGTCTCTCTTAGTGATAGCACCTGGGATCATGCCCCTAGTAGAGAAGATAACTCACCTAATACGTCTGTTGATCCTGATCTTATTACGATCAATCAAATCAGGCTTACCACTGGACCTGCTCCCCCCCTTCCAAACGCAATCTTTCGGACCCTGATCTACTTCAAATTGTAGTTGATTTACTCAACTCTTCATTGCACGAGGTATTTATCCCACCATCCTGGAAACACACCATGGTCATACTGCTTCTATAGAAGTCTAACCTCGATCCCACCAACTGGTCCAATTTTAGACCAATCTCCATGCTGCCCATGTTCTCCAAAGTTTAGGAGAAGCACGTGAATTTGCAGCTTACCACCTTTGTTGAAAACCAAAATTTCTCCTTTCATCGCAGTCGGGCTTTAGGGCAGGACACAGCACCGAATCCACCCTCCTAGGAGTCACTGAACATTTGAGACGGCTCCTGGATGAAGGCTGTAAACTGCGTTGATCTTGTTGGATCGTAGCGCGGCCTTCAATACTGCGTCCCTGCCATCTTCCTGGAATGGCTGAGGACACTGGGGCTGCATGGTAAAGCTTTGGCCTGAATGACGTTGTTCCTGGACAGTCGTTCATTTTAAGTCTTCTCTGCTAGCGCTAGATCAGAGCCTTGTGCTCTTACCTCGGGTGTTGCCCAGGGCTTAGCCCTAAGACCAATGCTTTTCAACATATAGGTATGCCATTTTATCGGATGTTGTAGAAAGCTGCGGACTAACTTTATTCTTGTATGCTGATGACACACAAATCATTTTCTCCCTGTTGTCGGCCTACGGTTACAGCAATGCAACATTACACCTGTGCTTGAGCAGGGTTTTCACCTGACTGGGGAACAACACTCTCAAACTAAATGATGAAAATACCAAGATCATGGTTCCTGGGAAAAATCCCCAGGTATGGGGCCCTCAGCAGTGGCTAGAAGCACTTGGAACACTTCCAGTACTGTCACCTTAGGTAGGGAACATTGGCTTCGGGTTGGATGAGAAATGATCAGAGAAGCCACAGGTAGCCAAAGGGGCCTCTACATGTTTGCAGTGCTGAGATAGGTTAGAAAGATCATTGGTGTTATACCTCTGCCTGCCCACAAAACAGTGGGTCAAGCGTTAATCCTCTCAAGAATTGATTATGGAAACATATATCTGGGAGCAGATACAGCAGTTATCCGATGTCTACAGATGTTCCAGAATTCCGCAGCTTGCTCTATCACCTGCTGAAGTCTGCATCAGCTTCAAAACTTCTCCGTGACCCCCACTGGCTACCTGTGGATAAACAAATACGATTTAAGGCCTTCCAAGATCTGGTGGTGCCTTACCAGCCCATGTGCATGCTCCAATCTGGCAATCGGTCCTTTTACAAAGTGCCTAGAATCCATCTGGCGCATACAGGAGACTGTTCCTTTGCTTATCTTGGCCCAAACCTACGGAATGACTTCCTGGAAGACTTGCAAAGCTGTTCCTCTCTCATTGTGTTTTGTAGGAACTTTAAGACCTGGTTTTTTTAAACATGGAGAGCGATTTACCCCTTCTGTATCTTTACAAGTCGCAATAATAATACTACTACTAATAATAATAATAATAATCAGATTTCTTCAACTGGAGTACTGCTGTGCTTCAACTGATCACTTAAATAAGCCAGCACAGCACCAAACCGGCATCTGAAGTAGGAGCTGGAGGGGGACAATGCTAATCAACTGGGAGGAGAGGTCAATGATAATCTGAAGAGCACAGTAGCTAAGACAGTGCTCCTTAAAAGCAGAAGTTCTGGAGTAAGGCAATCCAGAAATCACACTCTTGAGAGGTAGGACAAGAACAAAACAGGATAAAAGCAAATAGGCAATTGATGAAGAAGCTACCAGTATAACCAAAGTGATTGCAGCCATGTCTCCTTAAATACAAAACCTTCAGATCCTTCAAAAACGTATCCATTGGCAACCTAATGCTTGAACTCACCCTGTCATCCTCAGGTTTGATGTCAACAACCTTCTGAACAACTTCAACACGTTTTTGGAAAACGATGTAAACATCCACGCCCCAATTACAACATGC
Source organism: Pleurodeles waltl (assembly GCF_031143425.1). NCBI lineage: Eukaryota > Metazoa > Chordata > Amphibia > Caudata > Salamandridae > Pleurodeles > Pleurodeles waltl. The sequence continues at coordinate 425,132,129 of NC_090445.1, read as the reverse complement.
AAGCCAAAGCCTTCAGCACCCTAATATTCTAAAGACCTTACTGACAATAAACAATCTATCCGCAGACAGGAAAAAAAGTAGAGGAAAAGTAGAACTCCTGATGACCTCCTGATACTGCAGTCCCTCCGCCGAACACCCAAACAGCTCATCACATACGCCAAATCAAAATACATATCAACACCATCAGTGAGGCCAACAACAGAAGCAGAACGCTTTTCAAGGGACTCAAGCACTGCATCAAATCCCTGTCAGATCCACCTATTCCTCACTCTACGGAAAAGGGAAATGCTGTCAACCTCATCAGGGAAAAAATGCAGATCAGACAGGATATTGACAAGCCTTCTTCATTTCTTTCGTCCATCCCTTTCTGTAGAATCCTGCAATGGTCAGCTTTCAAAGCTCTATCTTTCGCAGATGTCACTAATATAAGTCCCTCAAAGCCCCTTTATTTACATGTTTGTTCATTTTCAAAAGCAGATACATTAAATACACAAAAAGATACAAATAAAATACTCTGCATAGAAAACAAACATATATGTCACCGTAAGTTACTGTCACGTGAATCCAAAGATTAAGGATGAACAGTGATACACATCAATCCGGTTTGCCACTTCTTGGAATAAATGAAGGCTTATGCGTGCTATGGTTTCCTTATTCTGAGATGTTCGCAGTAACACTCCAATACACCATTCCCTCGTATCATAACATATCTATTCAATTCAGCAACAGTTGTCCCGAGCTGTCCATGAATGGCCCTGAAAACAAACCATCTTCCAGAACTATGAGTGTTATTTCACTGCTCTTAAGGATCAGCAGTTTAAGGATAATAAACCTATGGCCCCCTCTCCTCAAGTAAAATACCCAAAGGATCACATTAGGCAGTGCGGCTTCTCATCTGTAATATACCAGTGCGTAGATGCCTCAGGAAGAGATCCCTTTGGAGCTACATCGCTGCTTACCCAACAACATTATCCAATACAATAATATCGGAATTAAGAGAAAGCCAGTCCCAAGAACAGCTCAGAAAATGGGTAATAATATCCAATCTTCCTACATACTAGTCAGTTTGTAATCCTTGACTGATCTAGCTTGAGGAATACACGAAAGATTTCCACATTTGGTCACAGACGTCCATCTGGTCTTCGTTTTTGCATATGATTCACTTGCAGTCTGCAATGTTTGTCAATTCAGACAAGCAAATGGCCCCACCCATTGATTTCCTCCAGTATCGCAGGATGCATAGATTTTCATTAGCTAGTGTGGGTGCCACCCGACATCTCCTTTGTTTTGATGGGTCTACACTGTCTGTCACTTCATCGAGGAGTGCCAGACATATAGAGGGGGTAAAAGCAGTATCGTCTTGTTCTGAAAGGACTGCTCATATCTCCTCCCAGTAAGCAATGAATTTAGCACAATTCTACAGTGTATTGGGCTTGTCACAACCATCCTCTCCAAATTTTCCGCACGTAGCATTTGGTAATAAACTGGCCCAGTGTAATTTAATAGGAGACTAGTATCAACTTTGGAGGAGTTTAAAGTAAAACACTTCAGAATGGCTTCCTGGAACAAAGAATTATGCAGTGACATTAATGAGACCATTCACTGGGGAATAATCATGTCTCATAGCCACTTGTCAATGGTTTCTGAAGGAGTCTAGGGTCAAGTGAGAATAGTTATGTTGAGCACAGAAATAAGTCCCCTAAATTTTCCCATTTGTATCCAAATATAAGCTTATCAGTTAGATTGAGATGGATAGGGGGTGTCTGTCTAGTCTGTTCCTACGTCAATGGATCATTTGTAGGTATTTACACAACTATAACTGGTCATGACCGTATTCTAAGCCGAGGCCTCTAAAGATTTTAAAAGTATCACTAGATATCAAATGATCCACTGTGTGTATTGCCTGTGTCTTCCCTTGCACTCCAGTTAACCATGGTCCCTCCAACTGTCAGGCTAGCATTATTCCAAAGAGGAGCAGATGCATGGATCTGTGATTAGTTTTTCAGCAGGGCATGTTTTTGTTTTCAAATTGTAACATGGTGCTAACTTTGGCATTGTCTAAAGCTGGGTGCAAGTTTAATTTCTATTAATGGCTCCTAGGTCAAGGTCACAGGTTAGAATTTTATTTTCCATCATTATTCAGAACAGGGGAACATGAGCATTTGATGACCAGGATACTAATTAGAGCAGATGTTGTGCCAAATAATAAGAGCCTATATGAGGAAGTCTGCGCCCCATGAAGAAAACAGAGCTTCTCTGCGTAAAGCTTAGTTATCCAAATTCACGGTTTGTTCTATCCCCATACAAAGGCCTTGATTTCTGAGTTTACTCATTGCAGTAAGTTTTGTGGGATAGTAATGGGCAGTATATAAACACCATAGTTAGTTATAATGAGGTGCTGCTACCATTTTTCACCCCTTGTACCCTCCCCCCAAAGGAATAGCTGGAGATGGGACCTCTTAGCATAAATAACCAGATTTTGGCCAATAAGAAAATTAAATTGTCTTCCACCATGTTGGCCAGACTTCTTCGAAGGTGTAATCCCACGTATTTCATTCCTTGGGGACCCACTTCAAGTTAACACCATTTATGCTTATTTTCACTGTGACAATGGACATTGGCATCACCTCACATTTCCCCCAGTTGAAATGTATCTAGGAGAGATTTTAGTGCAGGAAGACATGTGTGGTCTTGTCATCAGTATATAATCTTCCTACAGTAGATATTTTATCGGACCAACTCTTGATACAACTTCCTGTTATTTGTGGGGATGATGTACAATCAGCAGCGAATGTCAGGAAGAAAAGCAGCGACGATAGAGGACAACACTGGATGGTGTCTCATTTTATCTGACTCCTGGAGGATGGATATCCCCCATACGTTTGCGCTGTTAGCTCGCTGTATAGCTGTTTGACTTTTGCAATAAAATCCTGACCTGGGACAAATCTGTCCATTACCATAAACATGTAGGGCCATTCGACCGGGTCAAAGGCCTTTTCCAGATCTAAAGATACAGCCACAACTTCTTCCTCCATGTTTCTGGTTTGCCAGAGAAGATGAACTAGAGTTCTCATATGATTCCTTGAGGAATGCCCATGACAAAACCCACTTGCCTTCATGTGTGAATCAGGGAATCACTTTTCAGAGGCTTACATTTTTTCAGTATCTTAATGTCAGCATTGAAAAGGGAGCTAGCACTATATCTCCCACATTCCAGACGTTTTTCCCTTATTTAGGGAGCCCTGCTTTAATGGCCTTGTTAGAGATAGGACCTGATAATTCTGCATCAATGAAGGCCTAATATAAAATTCGGGTCACTTTAGGTTTGCGCACCATGTTGAATTTCCACAGAGAGCCATCCTCCCCTGGTGACTTACACATTGATAACCTTGTTATGGCTTCATCAATCTTCTCCAAGGAGAATCCTCCATCCAGCAAATTTCTCCCCTCATCTAATAAAATCTGCATATTTAAAGAATCCAAGAATGTTCTTTCAGTTTGTGAGTCTCTATCACGGCTTGAGTCGTATAGCATCTCCTAGAAAGGGGCAAATGCCTCTGATATTTCTTCTGGGTGCATGACGAGGTGCCCCAGGGGGGATCTTATTGCCAGGATGGACAGTTGTGTCTGTCTTTGTTGGAGTTGAAAAGCTAGCATACATCTCTCCTTACACTGATCATAATGACTTCATTAGTGCTTCACAAGAACTTTCTCTGCCGCTCAATCGCAGCGTTTATTATAAGCTATTTTTCTGCCTGTAAACAGTGTCTAATGTGTAACCATAGGTCGTATATTATATTGAGCTATGAGTGATGGTACTGATTGTTCTAGGGGCCACCTCTCAGTTCATGTGCTTTTTTAGCTATCTACCATTCCACTTAAAAAGGCCCGCCACATAGCCTTACCCGCTGCCCAGATCATCTGTTATGAAGAGACCGATTGTTCATTTTCTGTTTTGTAAAGACGCACATGAGCATTTAATGCTCATTTTTCTTCTAGTTAGTTGGATTTAGGGGCCTGCATAATCCAGAGACTAGTGGTAGGGGGTCTACGGCAAATGGACAAATCCAGTACTATTGGGATAAGATCTGGTAAAATATCAGTCTTGAGCGTAAATTGTAACAGACTGCAGTGGACCACGAAAAATTATATTCTGGACTAGTTGAAATGTACTGTGAATAGACTATTCAGCTGACCTAAAAAGGTGGTGACTGGTAACCTAGCAGTAATTTCACAAAAACATATCTGCCTTCTGTGTCTGTCCATGTTTCCAGAGCCCTATGGTGAAAGGCCTTATGAAACAAGATTGCTACCCCATATTTTCTAGAAGGATTAGAGGACTTCTGAGATCCTACGTTAGCATCTGCCTCAAGTGGTATAAGGCAACTACCCACTACACTCCAGACCCAATCTCTTTTCAATTTGTCAACTTCAGTCGGTGGAATGAGAGCCTCCTGCAAAAGAGATATGTCTGCTCTGTGATGGTGCAGGTGGTTCAGAATTTTCTTTCTCCTGACAAAATAAGTAAGACTGTTCATATTCATTGCCAAAATGCCCTGAGGTAAATTCTCGGGCTGTCTCTTGAGCCATTTTACTAAGGTTAACACACACTAAATAAAGAAATAATAACAATAATAACAGCATCAAGAAAAACTAGACAATGCGAAAGGAGTCCTGGGTTGGCTATAGGAGGCAGTTGTGTTCCTATTTGAAGCTGGCTAAAATGTGTCTTATACGTAAGTTAAATGCATTTTACACAAGTATCAGTTATAGGTGTGTCAGTTGCGGCGCCCATCCTTAAGTGTCTACTTGGCTAATCAATGGCTGGAATGAGACTGGGTAAGAAAGGATCACATCTATAAGTTACATCTTAGGGGAGAAGTCAGACTCTTCCTCAGTACATTGTGGTATCTATATAGGGGGTCAGGTGGGGTTGGTAGTAAGTCGCTTTACTTTCACCAGGGACGCAAGTGGAGGAAGCACCAGGTAGAGTACCAATAAACATGTCGGAGAATATCTGCATGTATATGTAACAAAGAGAGAAATATGAACATATAAAGGGTACAGTCAGCACATGTAAACAAGGCAGAGCATAATTGTATAATGCACTGATACACTAGGTAGAATACATTCAGCTTTAGTGTTCTGTTTTTTTCTGGCGGACGTTCTTTCAGAGGTGACAAACTTGTCTCTGTCTCTCTCCTGGATCAGAACATTAAACACTTTGTCAAGGTTCATCCTAAACAAGCAACTATGGAGGGTGGGCAGTTCTGTCTCTGATGTGGTGCTGGTGTTTTATTTGTGTGACTCTGAGGTCCATGCTCTTCTTCCATTAGAACCTTTAAGCACTTCTGCGTTGGACCGCTCTCCGTCAGACCTCCTATATTATCCCAAAAAGTTGCCAAGTCAACTGGGTCATGGACTTCAGATGTACAATCGTGAATGCCACGATTATTACAGTTGGATCCAGTAGGCCGTATGTTAGGCCATCTTTTCTCATTCTGGAGTGCTGTGCAAAGGAATTTATTTTTCTAAATTGCTTTTTCATGCGAAAAATCAGCCGCAATGTGAATCACTCAGACCTCTTATTTGAATAGGCCACCATTTAGTTTTTCTGCCTGGAGGATGAGCTAGGTATGTTGACACCTCAAAAGGCATTCAGTAACCACCCAGGGCCTTTTTGTCGCTGTTCAGAAACAGGCTCCAAGTCTCTGCGGTCTTTGAAATACTTAAGTGCCGGGAAATAGATTGTGCAACAGTTGTGGCAGAAAGGAGATCAGAAATGCATTCATATCATCTACCTCCATCTGTTCTGGTATTCCATAAATTCAGATATTATGTCTGCATAACCTCTCCTCCAAATCTATAACGTTTTTGTTTAGTCATCCATGTTCTGCATCCCAGTCCGGTATGAGTATCCTATCCAGTTAATCTATGTGCTTATGAAAGGTATCTAGTCAATGGTGCATGTTTGTGAGCCCCAATAAATAGATTTGGTAGCTTCAGACAAGGTTGTCTTTGTAGCATCAAAAGAGGTGATCTTGAAGTTTGTAGCCTTGACTGCTTTTAAGATTGAGGCCACAGTGCTTTCTGTCATCATGTTGGATTTGTTTAGTGTTTGGGATGCCCTACCTAACAGCGATTAAGCTAAAGACAAACGCCTGTGTGTTTTTGAGACAGCCTTGCGCAAGAAAAGTGGCGGTTAACAAAATAGTAGTTGCAAATGAGGCACATTGTCGCTTGAACTATGGCTCCACTGAAATGGGGGCATGTTGCAAATCACTAACCAGGCTGGGTAGAAGTCAGTCTTTAGTATATGCTCATGAGCAGATCCAAGACGATCCACTAATGGAGAGGGGGCAAATCTCTGTCCTCACTCTATCGGTTGACACAGTGAACATACAGACCTATAATCCAGGACCCAGTCACTACGGAAGCTGTGTCTGAACTCAGTCTATAGTTGCATTATGTTGACCATGTTTCAAGTATATTTCTGGAAACTGTTGTGAGTCTGGTTCGACAATACGTATTCCAGGAACAGAGATAGCATAGTGGAGCAGTAATCAAAACAGGGTCAGGGACTGCCTTCAATTATCTCCAAGACCTCTTGTTGCTCCTTATTTATATCTCTGTCCTAGAGTTTAAGCTCTTGCTAAGTATCACCCAGGATCCTCACAGCCCAAAGGATCAGTGGGGGCCAGACCCTTCTAATGCACTTATGTGATTACTGAGCCAGAGGTATGTCACTGCACACCACCTCCATGAGGTGTAGGGCAAGCCACTCTGCAGCCTTTAACAGTAGGCTTAGAGGGTTATCTGGATATAGTTGTTAAGGTTATGTACCTTAGTCTACAGCCTGCTGAGTCCCACTACTCCCTCTCTTGACAAGGTTCTGCTCCACTTCCTCCCAGGCACTGGTATGCCGCTTGATTCCCAAAGAGCCTTCTGCATTCGGCCCTCTCTGGGGCCCAATGTGTCTAGCTGCCTCCTTGGCAGGCAGATCTCTGCTATCTCTGTGCATCTGAGGAAGCGGGGGCCCCCTCTGATCTCCACACTCACTGAGCCTCCTGCATTCTCTCACTAAGATAATTCATTACCCATTTTGGGCCCAAATCGCTTCTCACCTCTGCGATAATGGAATCATCTGGTGGGCTTGTCTGTTGATGATGTGGGGAAGAACACTTTAGTTGTGTGCAGTAATGTGGAAGGATAATTTATTTACCAGCAGTCGACTCCTATCCCAGGTGATTATGCAGCTTTACCCTCTTCCATGTGCTCTACTCTGCTCTCATGGGGACCTAGAAAGCGCCCACGGGTCTCTCCATTAGCCAGATCAATCCACAGTGCAGCAATCTTGGATCCTGGCGAGTCCCCGCCTCCTCAAAGCCACTTCTTATGAAGATGATGTCTTACCCTCATGCTTCATCAAAGCTTTCTCTAGTGATGCTGTCTCACCCTTACTCACCATTGTGAGTTCCTCCCTCGCTCAAGGCAATTTCTCCAAAGCTATCAAGATAGGCACGATTGTCCTACTCCTAAAGAATCCTAACTAGAGCCTGATGACCTCGCCAGCTACCTCCTCACCACTCACCTATCATTCATCAGCAAGATTGTTGAAAAAGTACTCTAAGTTCAACTCCAATATCACTTCAGGTATAAACAGCTCCTGTACGACTAATCATATGGCTTCAGATTATCCTGCAGCATGGAGACTACTACCTTCCATATCATAGACGTTGCCCTTCTGATTACAGATAAAGATGACACCTGCCTCCTGATGTTGCTGGACCTCTTGTCAGCTTTTCACTCAGTCGAGTTGACCATCCCACCCTCCTACATACCCTGGCATCTCAAATGGGATTCTCTGGCAATGTCTACTGGTTCTCCTTCTACCTTTCCAATTTACACGCTTGTTTGTTTACATAGGCACCTCCAGGTCACAAAAGATCCATATGGAAGCAGAGTCAACCTCAATTTGACCAAAACATCTATGATTTGTTGCACTTGTACCAGCTTCAAAACCAACAAAAGTACCCCTTGTGCATCAAATAAATCTATTAATTAATTTTGTATTTCATGTTATACAATTCACAAATAAAGGAGAGAAATATTTTGATTATTTAATACTTTATTATAGAACAAGATTGTAACATACAGGTAGCCTATTCACCCCTTTAAGGTGTGACAATTGAATCCCATCACCACTTCCTTCTGAAAAAATAAATACAACACATATGGACAAAGTATATATATATCTTTAGCCCTTGGGCTTACGTCCTTCTCATATATGTATATATGAAGGAAGCAAGCCCAAGATATATGTATATATGAAGGAAGCAGGCCCAAGGGCTAAAGGATAGAATATCCTTGAAGTCCAGCCCAAATGGTTTTACAAAATAAAGCTTGAATCTCCTCCTTCTACCTTCGTTAGCGATTCATTGAGACCATCCTCAGGACTTGATGGAGGTCCATCAATTCAGGGGTAATCAGAAGATCAGATAAAAGCTAAAATCACTTAGCATTGTACTGTCATTTGCTGTTCATTTTCATCAGTGTTCATATAAATCACGTTTTCTCAAGTTGAATTACTCCCACTGTATTCACAAACTGCCAGCCACAGTGTGTGCTCTCATCCTTAGAGTTCCCTGTACCAACTTGTTAGCTCCAATCTCAATACCGTTATCACAAAGCTGCCCTCTTCCTCATCCCTTTCACTGGGAACTAGCAGCATGGCATCTTCTGCTGGGGCTTTAGAAGCTCTTTCAGTAGGCCATGTTTCAGAACCCTGTTAAGAGGATCACAAGGCAAAGAGAAGCTACGGGGCCCACCGTGGGGATTGAGGCCTTTTTCTCCAGATATCCAGGGGCCTGACCTACTATGGGTCCTGAGTAGCTGGGCCAAGTACCCCTTCAGCACTTCACTCTCAGTGCTAGCGCCGGTTGAGGAGCTCAAGCTTTTGTGAGGGCAGAGTGAGGTAGATACACTGTAGATACAAAGGGATAAACTCAGGCGCACAACTCAAAGTTCGGTGAACAGTAGCAGTTAATGATTGTCCAGTCAAATACTTTGTTTCATAGCTAAAGCAGTATTTATAATATGAACAAAAAGTGAAATCCAGCATACAAAAACATTACACACTGCTCCCTAAGGTCTGGGCTGTGATAAAAGTCATAAGCGTTCCAGAGCCCAAAGCATTATGCAGCAGAACAAGTTCTCCCAGGCCTTTCTTGCCCCGCAATTAGTCTTACCCGCTCATGTAAGGATGGTGTGACCGGAGTCTCCAGAGGGCTGCTGTTGATGAGTGGCACTTCCTGCTCAGCGTCTGTGGCGCTTCTTTCTTTGAGCAAGGTGGGGAGTAGGTTGCTCCGGGTCTGGTCCTCAGTTGGGGCTCCGGCACGCACCGGTCATCACCACAACGGTCCTAGTCTTTTCCAGTGACCCCCACCAGGCATAAAGAATTATCAACCTTACCTCACATGCGGGCTATATACAGCCTGATCAGCACAGTAGTAACCTTCAGAACCACCCCACCTGGTACACTTGGTAGCCGACTTCACTCTGCACACAGGCTGAGGCCCAGTCTGCTCAGCAGTGATGCCTACCATGGCTAACTTCACGATGGCCCCCTCTCTGGCATACTGCACACGGGCAACAACCTGGTGGGTGAATCCGCTGTCTCCTCACACTACGCTACAGGGATCCACTTGGATCAGAAGGTTACCCTAGGGCTCGACCCTACTCTTTATGATTCTCTTATAAGCCCCATCTCTTGATTGACCCTGTAGGCCTTACTCCAGTGACAAAGGTAGAAAGGCCTGTTCACTTCTGCTGATCACTACACAGTATACTGCTACTCCAATGCTCGTGCTACATAACTTCTGGCAAAGGCAGTAGCCTTTCACCACTATGAAGGTAGTTCCTCCAGGTCCAGCAATACCACACTCCATGAGACAGGCATATGTCATGGCACAAACACATGATCCATGTTTGCCCGGACAACCAAAATCAACACCAGGGATCCAGACATTGTTGCATCTGGGTCACTAAGGGCAGGGCTACATGCCCGTCACCATGCAAGGACTTTTCTGTCCCATCACCAGCTGTTCAGCTATACTGAAGACATATGTTTTCCATTGAGAACATATGTATCTGTCAAAAGGTTTGTGCTAAATGCGGATCTTTTTTGTTATTTTGTTCTATTTCGGAGTTATCTCCTTGCTAGGGACTTTAGTTTCTACGCTTAGATCACAATGTGATCATAGCTTTTTGCAAGTCCGAGAAGGCTTTTATTTCCAAAGTGGTTCTTTTAGTGGCTCATCTTTGAAAGAGCTTGATTTTCTAGCTGGTGGTGGTATCTTTAGGTATGCCCTGCTAGTTTACAAAAGTGGTCCAGACCACAATAATAGTGAGTGTTAGAAATGGGGTCTTTGGTTGCCAGTCAGGTTACCCCCTTTCCAAGCAAGGACCCTCACTCTAGTCAGAGTAAAAGAGTATCACCCTCAGCTAAACCCTGCTTACCCCCTTGGGAGCTTGGCACGAGCAGTAGGCTTAACTTCAGAGTGCTAGGGGTAAAGTATTTATACCAACACACAAAGTAACTTAATGAAAACACTACAAAATGACACAACACAGGTTTAGAAAAATAGAGAATATTTATCTAAACAAAACAAGACCAAAACAACAAAAATCCACAATACACAAGTCATCAACAAAAATGCAAAAAGAGTCTTCATGTAGTTTTAAACAAAGCTAATGCTGTTTGCGTGAAAATGTACCTTGGACCCATCAAAAATAACCCAGCACAGGCAAATGTGCGTCATAAAGGGCTTGCGATGCGTCAATATCACTCTCGAGCGAGACCTTGCGTCGTTTCTCCTTCGGTCGGGTCGGCGTGCATTGTTTCTTCTCCTTGCAGGAGAGCGATGCGTCGATCCGGTCAGCACTCTCGGGTCCAGGCAGGCCTTGCGTCGGTTTCACATGCCCAGTGGTGTTTGCGTCAGAAATCTAGCCGCACGATGATCCAAAAACCACGCAGCACAGGTCAGCGATGCTGTGCGTCATTTCTCCAACCATGGGCGTCGATCTTCCGGTCCCGTTGGAGGCGAGTGTCGATTTTCACCTGCGAAGCCGTCGGCGCATTGATTTTTCAGACGCAGATTGGAGTTGCGTCGATCTTTTCCCCGCACAGCGGTCGGTGCGTGGATTTCTCACTATTCGACTGCCAACTTCTCCTTTCAGGGTCCCAGGAACCGGATGAGCACCACTTGGCAGAGTAGGAGTCTCAGCAGAGGCTCCAGGTCCTGGCAGAGAGAAGTCTTTACTGTCCCTGAGCATTCAAACAATAGGAGGCAAGCTCTAAATCAAGCCCTTGGAGAGTTCTTCACAAGAAGGAAGGCTCACAAAGTCCAGTCTTTGTCCTCTAGCACAGGCAGAAGCAGCAACTGCAGGAGGGCTCCACAAAGCACTGTCACAGGCAGGGCAGCTCTTCTTCCTCAGATCTTCAGCTCTTCTCCAGGCAGAGGTTCCTCTTGGTTTCCAGAAGTGTTCTAAAGTCTGTGGTTTTGGGTGCCCTTCTTATACCCATTTTGCCCTTTGAAGTAGGCTTACTTCAAAGCAAAGTCTCTCTTGTTTGTGAAATCCTGCCTTGCCCAGGCCAGGCCCCAGACACACACCAGGGGATTGGAGACTGCATTGTGTGAGGGCAGGCACAGCCCTTTCAGGTGTAAGTGACCACTGCCCCCCCCCCCACCTAGCACAGATGGCTTATCAGGGAATGCAGACTACACCCCAGCTCCCTTTGTGTCACTGTCTAGTGAGAGGTGCAACCAGCCCAACTGTCAAACTGACGCAGACAGGGAATCCAAAACAGGCAGAGTCACAGAAATGGTTTAAGCAAGAAGATGCTCACTTTCTAAAAGTGGCATTTTCAAACACACAATCTTAAAATCAACTTTACTAAAAGATGTATTTTTAAATTGTGAGCTCAGAGACCCCAAACTCCACATGTCTATCCGATCCCAAAGGGAATCTACACTTTAATCATATTTAATGGTAGCCCCCCATGTTAACCTATGAGAGGGACAGGCCTTGCAACAGTGAAACACGAATTTAGCAGTATTTCACTGTCAGGAAATATAAAAGACATTACTATATGTCCTACCTTAACCATACACTGCACACTGCCCTTGGGGCTACGTAGGGCCTACCTTAGGGGTGCCTTACATGTAAGAAAAGGGAAGGTTTAGGCCTGGCAAGTGGGTACACTTGACAAGTCGAATTTACATTTTAAAACAAACTGCACACACAGACACTGCAGTGGCAGGTCTGAGACATGATTACAGGGCTACTAATGTGGGTAGCACAACCAGTGCTGCAGGCCCACTAGTAGCATTTGATTTACAGGCCCTGAGCACCTCTAGTGCACTTTACTAGGGACTTACTAGTAAATCAAATATGCGACTCATGTATAAACCAATCAACAATACAATTTACACAGAGAGCATATGCACTTTAGCACTGGTTAGCAGTGGTAAAGTGCTCAGAGTTCAAAAGCCAACAGCAACAGATCAGAAAAAATAGGAGGCAGGAGGCAAAAAGATTGGGGATGACCCTGCATAAGGAAAAAATTCCAACAGTGAGATATTAGTAACAACAATTGCAAGTTAAGAAAAGTACCAAAAGTAGCATATTTTTCCATATATGCGAGTGGGGAGCTGGGAGAATGGTGTAACGAGTTCTAAAGAAATAAAATATGAGGTAACAGAGAAATTGTCTGGTAATCTAAAGGGATTCTCATGTAGGGGATACAAACACACATATCTTCACAACAGCCCTGCCATAACCATTGCAGCCACAGTACCTATTTAGAAGACGTGCCCCTACATCCACTCCCAAATGGTTGATCATACAACCTTTAGAACAGACGTTCCTAAGTCTAAAATCATGGTGTCAAATCTGTTTGAATTTGCTCAGATTGCAGTTTGGCCACTGCAAGTGTGATCACAAACTACCTCTTCCTGTGAAAGTCCATAGCTGAAACGTTAGTGACGTCATGCAGCATTCCCAGTTGGGTATTAATGCCACAATCAGTATCACAGGTGGTCTGTAATTCATGTTTAATCTGGTTCCACTACATCATTAAATTCAGGCAAGACAATAGAATATTGACTTCAGCACAGTCAGGTAGCTTAGTTCTCTAGCAGTTAGGTGTAAGGGCGCAGTTTCTGTCTCTTTCTCCTGGTTATACAGGGAGTGCAGAATTATTAGGCAAATGAGTATTTTGACCACATCATCCTCTTTATGCATGTTGTCTTACTCCAAGCTGTATAGGCTCGAAAGCCTACTACCAATTAAGCATATTAGGTGATGTGCATCTCTGTAATGAGAAGGGGTGTGGTCTAATGACATCAACACCCTATATCAGGTGTGCATAATTATTAGGCAACTTCCTTTCCTTTGGCAAAATGGGTCAAAAGAAGGACTTGACAGGCTCCGAAAAGTCAAAAATAGTGAGATATCTTGCAGAGGGATGCAGCACTCTTAAAATTGCAAAGCTTCTGAAGCGTGATCATCGAACAATCAAGCGTTTCATTCAAAATAGTCAACAGGGTCGCAAGAAGCGTGTGGAAAAACCAAGGCGCAAAATAACTGCCCATGAACTGAGAAAAGTCAAGCGTGCAGCTGCCACGATGCCACTTGCCACCAGTTTGGCCATATTTCAGAGCTGCAACATCACTGGAGTGCCCAAAAGCACAAGGTGTGCAATACTCAGAGACATGGCCAAGGTAAGAAAGGCTGAAAGACGACCACCACTGAACAAGACACACAAGCTGAAACGTCAAGACTGGGCCAATAAATATCTCAAGACTGATTTTTCTAAGGTTTTATGGACTGATGAAATGAGAGTGAGTCTTGATGGGCCAGATGGATGGGCCCGTGGCTGGATTGGTAAAGGGCAGAGAGCTCCAGTCCGACTCAGACGCCAGCAAGGTGGAGGTGGAGTACTGGTTTGGGCTGGTATCATCAAAGATGAGCTTGTGGGGCCTTTTCGGGTTGAGGAAGGAGTCAAGCTCAACTCCCAGTCCTACTGCCAGTTCCTGGAAGACACCTTCTTCAAGCAGTGGTACAGGAAGAAGTCTGCATCCTTCAAGAAAAACATGATTTTCATGCAGGACAATGCTCCATCACACGCGTCCAAGTACTCCACAGCGTGGCTGGCAAGAAAGGGTATAAAAGAAGGAAATCTAATGACATGGCCTCCTTGTTCACCTGATCTGAACCCCATTGAGAACCTGTGGTCCATCATCAAATGTGAGATTTACAAGGAGGGAAAACAGTACACCTCTCTGAACAGTGTCTGGGAGGCTGTGGTTGCTGCTGCACGCAATGTTGATGGTGAACAGATCAAAACACTGACAGAATCCATGGATGGCAGGCTTTTGAGTGTCCTTGCAAAGAAAGGTGGCTATATTGGTCACTGATTTGTTTTTGTTTTGTTTTTGAATGTCAGAAATGTATATTTGTGAATGTTGAGATGTTATATTGGTTTCACTGGTAATAATAACTAATTGAAATGGGTATATATTTTTTTTTTGTTAAGTTGCCTAATAATTATGCACAGTAATAGTCACCTGCACACACAGATATCCCCCTAAAATAGCTAAAACTAAAAACAAACTAAAAACTACTTCCAAAAATATTCAGCTTTGATATTAATGAGTTTTTTGGGTTCATTGAGAACATGGTTGTTGTTCAATAATAAGATTAATCCTCAAAAATACAACTTGCCTAATAATTCTGCACTCCCTGTATAAGATTTTTAAGTAGATGAATTGTAGTTATGCCACGTCAGGCCTTTATCACTGTAAAACATAATGTCTAACCATTCTTCTTCAGAGAATTTGTAGCCTCGTCTCTTGTGCCTGGTCAAGAGTATGCTTCTTCCAGGGGTTTGTTAAATAAAATTTCAATCATGCAATTATACAGATCTGGTACTTTTCCCTTGCATCCTACCCAGCTTTTGAGGTATACTACATGGGAGAGTCTTTCAATGATCAGCCTAGGAATCTTTTATGATGGTGAGTGAGCTGGGAATATCGCGACTTCTTTGGGGGAAGGCAATCATATTCATCTTACAGATCTGCGAAGCACTTCATTGTGCCATCCTTAATCACATATTGCAGTTGGTTGAAGCCAATACATATCCACTATACTAACAAAATGTTTTTTCACCATTTTCTAGCCTTGCATTGTACCAGAATAAGTTATTTAAAATGGAGCAGTATATTGGTGTCCTTTTTCTCAAACCAGCAGTCGCCAGTTGGAGACCAAGGAGTGTAACACCAGATTACTAGCCACAGTCAGGAAACAGTTCTTTGTACTGTTTTCACTATAATAGTATGGGAGAAATTGCATCTGATGAACCCTATAGCACAGCTCTAGGTTTGGCAGACATATGCCCGTTGACGTCATTGAGGTATATAGTTACATCATTCTGAGCTTAGATTTCCTATTTTCCCATATACATGATTTAGAAATGTTGTCTGTTTGTATCAGCGTCCAACGTGAGATGATGCAGAAAAGGTAGTTAAAAATTTGTGTAGTAATCATATTACCCCAACCACATAAGGACAGGTGCAAGTCAAACCAACATCCAAAGTCTGCCTCTGTGGATGCTCTGAGGTGTAGGCCATTGTCATAAACTATGTTATGCAGGTCTTTGTTGATGAACCCAAATAAACAGTAGGTCTTTCAACAATACACTGTAGTTCATAGTGCTTCACTTATAGCAATTACATTTGTAGCCAGAAAAGATGGAGAAGGTCTTAATATGCTGTAGCAGGGCTTGTATTGATTAATGAGGATCAAGACACTTAGCAGAATGTCGTCCATGTTGTCAGGAATATCAGGAAAGATTCACTAGCATAGTACCATTACCAGGCATACAAGGATTAGATCCTCCAATAAGTTCAGAAGAGTTCAGTCTTGAAGAATATGGATGATGGGAACATGGAAGTCAGACTGGTCCTCACTTCTAGATTGTGAGCTGGACTTTTGTGACTTTAAAAGGCCAGTTGAATAGGTTTACTTCGCTTCTGAGAGCACTGTTTCTTTTTGCTACTGAGCTCCATCCCCACCCTAGTTTATCTTCTGAACACCTTGGTCTGCAATCATCCTGCTGTACTAGCTGGCTGCCTTGCTCCACTTTGGCAGTCTCAGATCTTCTACTTGACTATTTGCCTCCAGGTCAGATTACTGATAGGACTGGGGCTAGTCACAGTGCGCCCTTACTGAGCAAGAGATAGCTGAGCAGTGTTTTTCAGATGATCCTAGTCTGCTGTTGGTGCCATTCTGAATCAAGGTTTCCAATGTCATTTTCCGTATTCTTATGAAGAGGAGCAGTGAGAGTTGGCATCCCTGACACATACCTCTCCTAATAAGAAATGAAAACATCTACGGTTCACTTGGGCAATGAGCGTTTCATAAAGCCATCTCACTTTGGAGATGAAGTTGAGACCTAAATCTGCTCCTTCCATCCGTCTAAAGAAGTTGTCCCATTCTACACTTTCTCAGCACAAATAGAGGGTGCTTTGGTTTGGATTCTGCACTTGTCTGAGAAGATGATGTAGTGTGCACATTATAGTCCTGGAAGAGTGTCAAGGAATGTAGCCATCTGCAGTGAGTGTTTTGAGTCTTTCTACCAGAACATTTGCCATGATCTTTGCATCTACATTATTAAGAGATATGGGCCAATAAATTCAGCATATTTGCGCACATTTCTCTAGAGTGTGAAAAACACAGCTTTGTCAAGGTTATTAAGCTCATATCGTAGGCCATTTTCTCCAGGAGCCTTTTAAGTTGCCATGCATTAGCCACTGAAATGTCCTCTGGGGTGATACTGCCTTTTAAGGAGTCACTTGCTTCTAGAGATATGCAAGGTACAGTCACTCTGTGCAGAACTGGTTTTTTACCCTTTGATGTCCATGCATGACTAGAGCCATACAACATTTTGTAGAAAGAAGCAAATCTGTTTGTAATATTGATAGGAATTTCGAGTAATATTGAGTGTTAGCTACGTTTTCAGTGTTGGTAGCACATATGGCAAATAAAATCTTGCGTTATCGAAGTTGTTACACTAGCATCCTTTTCACCATATTTATTGTGACAGTATTTTACACGAGATAGAGAATATTGAGCTCTGGAAGTGTGTAATGTTTTAGTTCAAGCTGTGCAGCTACTTGTGCTATCAGATTAGTCTTATGAGAAGTGTCTATGGAAAGCACTGAGTCGCCTCATCTCAGACTTCAAGATTCATGGCCTCCCTGTGGCTTTTTTTCTACAGTCTGCTGATTTGTTTCAACATCGTACCTGGAAGGTAGGCTTTTCCAACAGCCCACACTATTTGTCAGAAACTACTGGTCCAGTATTTTCATCCAGATGTGCACTGATGTGCGATTAGTGTATGTCCTTAGTATTTCAAACTCTTCAGTAAGCCCCGTTCTAGCATTTGTAAATACACATTTTCCTCTGCTAGCAGCTAAAGTTGTTTTTATGACAATGTACTGTAACTCTGCAATGTGAATAAATTGTAAATATGTGGTTTAGGTAACCCGGTGAAACAGAAATGTATAACTATAGGTGTTTAAAGACAAATAAATATGGTATGATGATGTGGGAAACAAAAAGTGCTATGATGCGGGCAGCAGTTCTGCATCATAGCACTCTTTTTTTGTTATGGCTGATGGGGTGGAGAAACACAGAGGAAGAAGAGGCAAAGGCAACATGGTCAATGGAAGAAGGGAGGTGAAGGGGGAGGGGCAAACAAATACAAACAACAATCAGAGGGAGGGAGAAAGAAAGGGTGGGGTTAAGCCAACCCAGACAGAGTGGAGAGATACAAGCCAACACAGACAACAAACAGAAAGAAGAAAGGAAGATGAAGGCAAGCCACCACAGACAACGAACGGAGGTAGAGTGGGGGCAAGCCAACACTGTCAATGAACGGAGGAAGGGAAGGTAGGAGCAAGAGAACACAGACAACAGAAGTAAGAAGGACTGGTGGGGTCTAGCAGATCTACAGGGGAGGGACATGGACAGTATATGGGTACTCGAGGGACCCACTGAAAAAGATGCACTCTAGTAGAGTGTTTAAATCCAAAGGAAAAAGTAACACTTAAAAAAGCGAGTAGTGGAAGGACACAAGTAATGCATCCTTTCTCCTGGTGAGGGACAAAAACATGAAGAGGAAGGAAGCCTGTTGCAGCTGACCAATAAGAGTCAATCAAATGAGAGTGGTAATGAAGCTAATCAGTGGTAAGCAATGGTTAGTCTCTTGCACTGTAAGGCAAGAGTTAAAAATTGAGAGGATCCTGATACAGCTTAAAATGTGAATTATTTGGTTTTAAGATGGGGAAAGGAAAACCTGAGATGTTACTCCACTGCACCTTGTACATTAATGCATTATGTCCCACTCAAGCAGCAAATGTCACATTAAAATAACTTTTTTTTTAAATTGAGAGGATAACTTCAGAAAAGGAAACTTCCAAACTTGATTTTGAGTTATGGCCAAGAAATTACTTCAAAACGCAAAGACAGATATTCTATAGCACACACTTGATGGAAGGATTGCAAAGACATTTGTACTGAGTGAGAACTGCTGACAATTTATAGAATATAGAGAGAAAGTAGTACTAAGTGTAAGTCATTCTACTAAACAAAATTTATATGTAAATTCTCATAAGTATGTTCTGAGGACATAGGCACTTGTCAGCCTTGCGTTTGGGCTGAGAGTTGTGGCTGGTCGATGTGACCTACATGATTCTGGTACAGACATTGGCCATCTAAAGAGTAATGAAATGTAAATAGAGAAATAACAACACTCTTTTGTAACTGCCTCTCAATACAAAATTGCATGTGATAATCTTCTACTCAAAAATTAAAAGGTAGCAGTGTACTTAGATTAAATAGAAATCTGTTTTAGTACTTTGGAAGGGAGTGTCAGACAAAAAACGCCTGTTAAACATGTTGTCCTGTACTTGCTGCATCCTAATTTATTATCATGCACATTATCTTCAACTTTGGCCCTCAGTGACGTTAGGCATTACATGAAATAGTACAGCATACTATGCTTGTAACTGTATCAATCAAGAATACTGAAACATTAATAAACTGTCTAGTATGTGTTGGACAAACAATTGATTGTAGGGGTCGCTTTGAATGAAGATGGCATTTAGTTGGAGCAGAATCACTCTTTGATCACATAGTTCACTTTAAATAATTTGAATGTGTTACAAGATTTAAATACAATATCTCTTCAATGAGGTATGAATTGATTGGTTTAAAGTATTATTGAGATTAATTGAGATTTGTAAACATTAAATTAAGTATTTCCAGTAAGTAATTTTCACTCTAGTGTTTAAAAAAAATAAACTATTAATGTGGATTGCTGAAGAAGAGTGTTGGATTTAGTAGATTCAGAATTTGTAACCTGTAAATAAAAGTTAACTTGTGTGACAGTAGTGATCAGAACATAGTTGAACTTTGTGCACTATAGTGATTTGTAGGGGTTACTACCCATCCCACAAGACAATTATTGTGTGCAAAGGTGCACTGCTGCTTCATGTTCTCCTTGTTATAATCTATGCGCTTAGACTCATCGCTTCTCCAGAGTGACACCCTAATTCCTAGGATACCCGGTTGGAAAATTGACAACCACACCAAATGGACAGCCTTTTGCCCTCTTTAAGCAGACTCTTTCTAATTTATCACCTGTTTTCATGTGGTGTATCTGCAGTTATTCCCTTCTACATATTTAATACACCCAAACACCGCACCATCACAAGTTTTCCTTGTGTGTAGCACCTTATTGTCGATCATTTTTAATATTTTCGTACATTTACTCTCTTGACATTTTTCCTCCAGATCTTTTTTTTTTTTTTTTTTTTTTACTTATGCACTCTACCAAAGTGTAATTGATTAAGAAATGTTTAATTGTTTCATAAATGACTCAAAAGTAACCACTATTCTGTTCATAGTGTTCACAAACAGGACCCCAAGGTATTACTTTGGCAGTCTTTATGGCAGGACATTATGATGCCACTCCCTAATCGGAAGGTACAGTTGGATCCTTAGCAATTGCAGGAGTGGAATGAGAGCAGCCTAATCCTGAGTGATGATGGGGTTGGAAGTGAATCAAAGAATGATAAGTAACATCAGAAGCAAAACTATACCTGCTGACAGGTCTCAACTCATGGGTAGCGTAGATGGGTAAAGAGTTTAGGTCACCTTCTCACTGACTACCCTGGATAGTTTGTTAGTTCTCCCTAATCTGTACATTTGTAGCAAAGTTACTAATTCCCACACAGCGTAAATGCTTTCCCTTGTTTCAGGTGAATGTTCTTAATCTCAGGCCTGTTGAGTTCTTGCATTATAATACAGCAGCACTGTAAGCTTTTAGCAACTATGGTGATAGTTCTACTGGAGGCTATGTACAGGCAGTAATATTGGAGAATAGGAAATGTCTAGGTCATCAAGGATATCTATGTCTCTGAGAGGACATAGTGGAACACACACTCTCTGCCCTCTATGCATACAAGGAAACTGGGGATTTGAATGTCTATGGGATTTTCTGGAACAGTAGAATTACCTAGTTTTTGGTGAGGTGAGGTGAGTGTGGACTGGTGTTGATTCCCCACCCATAAAAAAATAATACATAGGTGAAATATTCATATAGTAGAATGAAGCACTTTTTAGCATGTTTGGAACACAGGAAACACAGATCTTTTGCAGATCTTATGTGAAGTAATACATATGGGCCTGATTCTCGTGGTTAAATCTGTAGTGCTCTCAGATATGTCTCGCCATAACCAGTGTGTTGCTTGTCATTGCAGTCTCTGTAAAGCATATTTCATTTGGGAGTTCTCAGAATCGGAAGCTTTTCCCATATCACTGTGCTCCAGACCGACTAGGCAATGAGCTGGCCCCTATCAGAGGGGAACCCCAGTGTGGACCCGGTAGCTACCGAAATGAGGAGGTAAGTCTATGAAAAAGCATTATGTATGATGTGTCCTTGTGGGAACCAAGGGTCAGGGATCAGACAAGAGAGCCACTTAGGTGAATAGGTTACGTGAGGAATTTAATCATAGTGCTTCTATGCTTCTGACCGGTGTAATGCTTTTAGATTCTAAAGACCTCTCTTTAGCAGCATGAAGAAACCAATAGTGATAAAAAAGGCAAGGTATGTAGAACTAAAAGAGGGAAGAATGTATTTATATAAATAATGTGTTATACACATGATGCAAAACAAATTATATGTGAATGTATTTGATGTAAGGTAGCACAACTTCTATGAAAAAGTAAGTTTTAACATTTCTCCACAAAGTTAAATTGGACGAGTGGTGAAATATCACCTTTCCGCCAGCTGTGTGCTATATAATTTTGGAGACACTAAGAGAGATCGTGCTCATCAAAAAGGTGTAGGCTTGCAGTTTTGTGGTTTCCCAGGGGTCGTCTCAGAGGCTGATCAACCATTAACCTAAATGGGTGAGTGAAATGTCCGACACCTGCTCCCCAGCTAATTGAAGGCTGCATCGGATCACCACTGCTCTTAAACTACCCCACACAAGATGAGAGATCCCCTGGAAGACATCTGAAAAGCTTTAATAGCATGAAGAATGGTAAAGTATTGTTAAAATAGATTTCAGTATGACACCTACTTTGCTGCAGCACCTCATTAGGCTATCAGCTGCTAAGGCGCGTCAACCATAGCTACCAAGGATGCCCATGTGTGACATGTTGAACCATTCCTGGCTCAGTTGGGTTAATCATGTATGCACCTTTTTGAACAAACAAAGAAAGTTATTATGTTGCACTGTATTTTCTCGGCATCAACTCAAGTGGAGCTCCAAGTTAGGGGCTTAGCCAGCTATTTGAAAGAGATCTGTTAATGTTGCCTTTTACGGATGTAATTTACATCACCCCCACATGTTAACTTTCCAATATGTGTGTTTGTTATTTTTTGCAGTAATGATACTGTCAGACCAGTGACATGCCATAAGTCGGGTGGAGGTAGCTAAATTTTGTTGTGTGCGGATCTCGTGTGTGGTTTGAAATCCTCAGCAACTTGAATCCAAAAGTGATAGGAGCAAGTTACAAAAATTCTATCCTTTTGTTCAATCCCTTTGCATACTGGCTGAATCTTTTTATACAAATTAGGTACCTTTGCTGCAACAATGTGTTATTCTCTCAGCCACTTTTTAACTACCTACTCAGTTACATGGTATTTCAATGGAGGTATGGTGTGTCCATATTCATGAAAGTTTCTTGACATAGATGTTTTTTTTTCGTCATTATTCTGATGCATTCGTGTTAATCTAACCTGTTTTTAATCTTGTGTTCAGATTTGCCTACTTATGCTTTTCCACACTGACACTTCAAGATGTAGACTCAGTTGGTAGTGTCACACATAAATATATTATATAATTTATATTTTTTACCCATTTGCAGGAGAATTAATTAATTCCCTAGAACAGTTGCATTACTGTGTGACTGCAGTTGTGGCAAGGAAATATATCAAATTTACGGTTGATGCTGTCAGTTTTCCTGACTTTGTCTTGCAAACTATTTTTTAGGTTGATGTTCCTTTGATAGGTAAATATTACAATTACAATCAAGAAATACAGACCTTTGAATTAAGGTTTCTATTGTAGTATGGGCCAGTGTTTTAGGATGCTGTTTTTGATCTTTCTGCTACTGGTGGATCATTTAG
The DNA here is from genome assembly GCF_031143425.1 of Pleurodeles waltl. Taxonomy (NCBI): domain Eukaryota; kingdom Metazoa; phylum Chordata; class Amphibia; order Caudata; family Salamandridae; genus Pleurodeles; species Pleurodeles waltl. The sequence continues at coordinate 425,109,364 of NC_090445.1, read as the reverse complement.
ATCCAAGCACATTGGGGATGGAGGGCGTTGTATTGCTCAGAAGTAACAGTCCTTCTTGCTTTTGGTCATAATTTTATTTGTACCTTCTTCAAGAGCTTGTGTTGTATACTCTCTTTCAAGAAATATGTTGCAAGTCTCTCCCTAATGTTACTGATATGCTTCAGGTTTGCAAATTATTTTTTTGAGGCTCATAAGTTGAGACAGTGTTAAATTGTTCTTAAGAGAGCCCTGGTGAAATCTGCCATAATGGAGTAGATTGTTTAGCTAGTGTTTAAAAAAAAAAAACAGTGCTCCTTAGGGGACAGCTGTACATCAACACAAATTCAACTTTTATGTTGACTATAAGCTGTAAAGTTAATTCTAGGATTTCCATCTGTAACTGGTCAGTTCGGTCAACAATTACTAATCAGTGTAACTCCACAAAATTATGGAATCATCGATAGAATGTTTCTAAAGAATGAAATCTAGAATCAATAAAGCATCTCTGCAGATATGTTCTGTTTCCAACCATTTCAGGAAGAGGTTGGCAAGCTTAGGGGTATCTACTGAACCCACTGAGGAACCCTTAAATTGTAGAAAGAAAGTTTCTTACATTCAAAGTAGATGTGAAATAGAATAAAATGTAAAAGTTGTAGTAAGAAAGTTTGGTTAACACTTGGTGTCAGATTGTCCCCTAGGAACCATTAATCAACTTTCTCATCTTGAAAAGGAATAGCGTTTTACACAGCTTTAACATCTAGTGAGCACAAGATTAATTCATTTTCATTAGGCAGATCCAGGCCAGCACCTTCCAAAGAGCTGTGGTGTCTTTAAGCTCTGCATACAAGTGAAAATTCCAGTTTTTATTGCTACCGAGTGGATGTTTTTTGAGTGCCACCAATGGAAGATATTTCCAATTTCAAGGCATTGGTGCCAGTTCACTGTTCAACGAAGACTGATCTAAGTTGGCTAGAAAATCTTTCTAGTTCATCTGAATCATACGGTTCTCTTGATTTCCTTCAACAGTCACCAACATAGATACTGTAACCAACACGCCATTCCTGCCTCCTTTCTTCTTAAAAATCGGTCATAATATAAGAAACTTTTAAAGAAGGAGATTTGTTTCATATGAAATGTCAGCTACAAATAATCCTGTGTCTATTGTTTGTATGGATAGAGGCTTCTTGAATGCTTGGATCCTTTTATGATCATGGCTTAAAGTGATTGGTCTAGGCATGTCCTTGATTCCTTTTTTAGTGTATTCTGTAGGTCCTCTGGAATTCAGTGGGTAGTTGGAAATCTAGATTTAGAATTTTCAGTATGAGGGTAGCCAGATGTCATCATGTATTCACCTTCTAATTCTGTGACATCCAAAATACATAGTTTTCTCTCCTGCTTCTCTTTCAAGTACAGTGGCATTTTTTGGAGAGATTCTATAGTTCATTGCTTATGCTTCTGTGGCATCCAGCTGCTTTTCCTACTTGTCATGTTGAGCTTTAAAAGCCACAATCTTATTGTGAACAGATTTTAATTTGTTGTTTGTCCCTGTATTCTGTTGTTCCACTTTACTTATTAAGCCTTTGATACCTCTTAGTTAAAAAATTAGGTGTTCTAATGTGACTGTGGGTTAATTTATTCAGGGGCCTGTTGGGCCTTTATAGTCTTCTTATTTCCTCTGGTCAGGACTTCTCAAAAGAGCAGCTATTAGGAGGCTTTAGTCCCGGTCATCTCTAATGTAGAAAGATGCATACAGCAGCTAGTGGGCTAGCCATGAATATACATTTATAGATTGTTGTCATTTATGGGGGGCACGTGCCACGGGGAATTCGATTTTGCCAGTGTCTTTTGTCAGCTATTATAGTGAAATAGTCTCCTAGATGCAGCTAATGCAAGCTGTGAGATACAGATTTTTCAAGAATGATTGTAAATTACTTTGAACCTTTCCCCTTGAATACTCATTGTTCTCTGAATGCTAACCGTGTCAGAACTTTAAGCTGTTACTAGAGGGTGTTGGGCTTGTAGCACTTTTCCTGCATGGTTATGCCGGTAAAGTTAGCTGCCTCAAGAAGGGCATGAAACGTCATCAACTAATTTCTGTCTCAATCTAATATGGGCACACCACAACAGGCTGAAATGGTGTTCAGTGGTCAGCTATTTTTTTGTAAATCTACCACAATACTCTCTCACCTTGGTGGCTGTTTCTACCTGTTGGGAGGCTTCTTACCTCTTGTCTCTCTTCAGCAGCACCAGCGCCTTCAGTTCCCTATCCCTTCTACTTTTCGCACTATGTAGCTTGCCCCGTAAACCTTCTGCAACAGGATTTTACCAGTTACCTGTTTCCTGGATCTGTGGAGCCCCACTTATTGAAACCATCTGATAGAGGGGCCATGCAATAGACGATGTTTGGATTTTTGCCTCATAATAGGATTGTAGCGCCCTTTGAAGGCAGATGGTCTTCATAGTACAGCGCCTGAAGTAGTAATTCACAAGACATTTGTGCCAATATATTGGAAGTTAGGAGTGGTCGTTTGTTGAGGTACTTTAGAAGTCGGGCATCTTCCTCGCACCCAGACTCTATCTCCTTCGGTGCTGACTTTTCTTCTTCCACCTAAACAAACAAAATAAAATCTCTTTAATATACTAGTCAATTTAGATGCCTTCTTACCTCTTCCTTCAAAAACAAAGGTCACAAACAAATTGGCTGATTTTCTGAATTATCTACATTTGTAGGAATACATTGATAATCTTTTAATATCAAAACAGGGCAAAAACCTTTCTTCATCAGAAGAAGGATAATAAAAGAAAGTAGGAAGAATTATTTTCTGGTGGGAATGAAAAGATGAGTTCAACAATAAAAAGAAAGAATCACACCATCCCCTAAGAAGCTTAGAAAAGGAGGTTGATAAAATAATGGAGACAATTCTCCCCTTCTTCGTGCTGATGTGGTCACAACAAAAAAGCCACTCAATAGGAAAAAAAAAACTTAAAATCTGCAGAAATTAAGGGTTCGAATAGAAAGAACTGAAGAGACTTCAGAACTGAAGGGTGTTACCAAGGTGGAGCAGTAGGGCAAGAAAGAGGTCTAGAAATAGAGAAACCTCTAAACAGACATGACACTAAGACATCACCCTCCACAATGCTTTTTTTTGCAAACCGTTGAGCCTTCAGAGTAGATAGTGAAAGATTCATGTGAAAACATTTAACAAACTGTACGTTAGAAATCAAAGAGCAAGAATCAGGACACCACATCTGTAGAGCCCCATTTATATATAAAAAAGCCAATGTCTAAAATAAGATATCAAGGTTGATGATCTTCTAGAGCCCTCATTTATGTCAGCTAACTGAAGTTGAAGACTCTTGTTCTGTCACTTTAACCTCTCAAGGTCCATACAGAGAGGGACATCTTGATAAGAAGTAGAAGGCTGGTTGGATTGAGAACAGGTGGAAATAGAGGAAGCTTCCATGGAAGAAAGAACTGCTAGAGAACTGAGAAGTGGGAAAAAATACCTGTGACTAAAATGGGCCACTATTATCACATCTGCATCCTCCTCCTTAATTGAACCTCTTTAGCCACTTGACAGAAGTCAAGTCATCCATTATGACCCTTATTCTGGGAACTAAGAACAGAATCTTGGTAACAGGGTGTTGCTCTTGGAAACAAACCACTCCACATAAGAGGTGCCAGACCTCCTGCACACTTTATGAAAGTTCATCTTTGATAAAGACAGATTCTGAAATAATGTAGATACTCTGCTCCACTCTTGAATTGCCATAATATGGATGGATTGCTGAGACTGACAGAACATATTTCTCTGTTGACAGTCTCAATATGGAAGCCACTTAATTCAGGGATCGTGACTGGATGCTATCCTGATGACTGATATACGCCACAGTCACTGTGTTGTCTGACCTTATTAGCACATTTCACTAAAGTACCCGCATCAGGAAGTGGAGTAAGTCTCAATAAACTGCAGTGAGTTCCCTCCAATTGGTGTATCTGAAAGGGTCTGTGTGTCTGCTAATGACCAATTGTCTTGATAGAAAGTGCATCCAAAGTTGTTCCCCAACCTGTTGAACTGGTATCCATGGTCAAAACTTTCAGGGGCTCCGGGTACATCACCTTTCCCTTACCATACCACTGGAGTTTAGATTTTCTCTCCTGTGAAACTAGAACTAAAGTGTACATGGGTTGCAGTGCTGGATACTGTTCTTCTGAATGTGTCAGAAAAGAGGGCAAAAATGAAGTTTTGTCCACTGGACTGTTAAAACAAAGGCAAATATGTGTCCCTGCACAACCATCATTTCCCTGCTAGAGCTTCTTGAAGAGATAACAGAGCAGACAGCAAATGTCAGAAATGAACCGCTCTTTCTTGTGATTGACTCACCTTTCCCAAGTCTGCCCTGAATTTTGCACTTATAAACATCAACTCCTTTGATGGAGTTAACTGATGTTTTGGAAGATTTAGCAAAAATCTGTGATGACTGACAGTCGCCTTTGCAATCTCTATCTACAGTTCCCTTTCATCTGGAGTATGGATGAACCAATCTTGTAGGTACAGAAAGATCAGTATCCCCTGGAGGTGAAGAAAAACCACTCTTGAGACTACCACTTTCGTGAACACTCTTAGTGCTGACCAAACCAGAAGGGGAGAACTGTGAATTGCCAATGCTAATCGTGAATGCAGATTCTCAGAAATCTCTGATGTTCTTTCAATAGATCTGTAAATAAGCATTGATTAAGTGCATTGTTGACATGAAGTGATTTTCAGGAATCAACAAAATTATTCTGTAGAAGGTTATCATTTTGGAAGGAATTTTCTTCACATACTTGTTCTCTCAATATCTATTATTATTTGATAACCCCCTTTTACTCTGGGGACTATAAGCACAACAGAATACATTTCTTGACCATTTTCTTCCTCTTTAAATAGCTGTTATGGTCGCTAGAGCACATGGTCTTTCTTCCAGGGCTTTCTTCATGATTGGGCATCTTGGATACAGCATAGGTAAAATCCCCAAATATTGTGGAGAAGACACAGAGTCTATCCTGTATCTTTTCCACACCACGTCTTGAACCCACACATCAGAAGAAGATCTTTACTATTCCACTGGGAAAAGATGTATCTCCTGCCCACCTGCAACTCATGGCGAGGAACTCCTTATAAACTCGGCATAGTCACAAATGAGGTTCTGTGGCCCTTGCATCCTCCTGTTTCTTCATATATCTTTCAGAAAAGAGATTCCCCAGAATCATCACTATATTCTGATCCAGACTTACAGAATATACATCATTGTGGTCCATAGATCGTTTGGCACTCAGTTCCACTTTCATCTTTCCGAGTGTTGCCAGAGTCTCAATAAAAAATCTGTGCTCCTCCTCATCACCTCTGAAATCTCTCGCCCTCTTTGATGAAGAGGACTTAGATGAAGCCCAAGGAGAAGAGGACAGATCTGTTCTCGTCACAGAATATTTCCTCATTCTTCCACAAATCACCACATTTACAGCCGACATGTGAAGTAAAACAAACCTAATCACAGTGCTCACCTCAAATGATCACAAAATACCAAGAGGGCTGCAAAATTCTTGTGCAAGTGGGCACATGCTAAAAAAAAAACCACTTTATCGCATATGCTTGGAGTTTAAATTCACTGCGCATACTCTATGTGCAGAGGGTGAATACAAGGTTTATGCGCAGAGTCCAACTACCAGGCATTCCCAAAACAGTCTTCCACTGCCTGAATGAACATGCATTTCCTCTCAACACAAGGCAAGCCCAAACCAGCAGAAACACAACAAAGCATTATTAACGGTAAGTAAACCACCATAACATGAAGCTCTACTACTTACTATTGTAAAACAGAGCTGGGAGTCAATTCCAAAATATTTCCTCTTCTCGATACTCCCTCTTAGAGCTCACTTTTACACCTAAGCATGTCGGGGGAAGAACACTATGAAAAGACGATGAAGGTTGAAGCTCATGTACATCCTCAGCACTCCTGAGTCCTAGTCCTGGGAGACAGTAAACAAAAAGGGGGAGGTTGAGAATGCTAATCCTATTATAGATCCCAGCTGTGGGTGGAAATTCGTTTTACAGCATTCATATTTGTTTCCTGTCTCTGGAGGAGGTATTTACCTCATATACTTGTGACTTGGACGAAGACGAGAGGCATTGAGGGACTTGGCTCTGTCTGATGCTGTCCCCCTTCACACCCAAAGATCCATCCTTCCCTATTCCACCCCCAAATGGGCCTTTGTCTTTCACCTAGAGGTAGGGAAAAAGCAAAGACATCAGTTGAGTGCAAACTAGTTTCACACAGAGGAGTTACATACTTTAAAACCGGATTATATTTAGTAAGAATTGTAAACTCAAGTAGGAAAACATATATCTGAGAGATACATAGTATTTGTTTGTATACAAAAAAGTAAGATGTCATCAGACTGTCTTAAGATGATTATTATGAGTAATGATTTGCTATTTAATTCATTCTTAGGAAAGGGTGTAGACAGCATGATTTTAAGTCATTTCTTCTGTTTACGTTGTCATGTTTTAAATGTGGTGCCTTGATGCTTCTTACTACAACAACGATTGCTACAAATAGTAAAGCCAAATACGCCATCTTGGTTATTATGGAAATTTCTATTCCATGATTTAATTTTGTGTTGCGAATGTAAAGTTGTGCACAGTATTGCTAGTGCGTTGATTAATGTTGTAAAAAAAAACGGAACTGATATTTGTGAAACCTTTTTGAACAAAAACAGGTGAGCAATATGGTTTACCTCTTGTCAAAGAAACCAGAGAGCAAGAAAGGCTATACCCTGGGAGCAAGAACTGCTGTGCAGTTTCCGGTGGAGAAGACGGTAAGCCTCTAATTCACCTGATACGCTTCGCTTATCCTAATAATTGATTGAAGAAAAGAGCCAGATCAGGAAATCATGGCTCACTCTTGGAGGGTGATGTAATCTTAGAAATTTAGTTAAGTCATAAACTGAAGAAATCAAAAAGTGATGTGTGGATTACTTGAATTATCCTGAGGCACTAGGCCTCAATTCAGTATATTGCTTTTTGCCCACCATGCCACTTCAGAGAAGAACCATCCATATGCAAATCATCCTTGTTCCTTCTCCAATAGGAACAGTCCAGCACTAGGTGCCTAGTTGGGTCCCATCTGAACCAGACCAGTTTCAGCGTTTTTGGGCATCTTTAGTAGGGTGGAGCATGAGCACTTAGGATGTTGCATTGAGGATGGATTGCTTGAATGAATCTCAGCCAATGATAATTACCCCAGGACTTATCCCAGTCATTCATGTTTTTGGAATACCATGGTGCATTAGGCTGATTTGCATATGGCTGGTTCCAGTCTTAGTCCTGCCAACATGGAATAATTGGAACATGCACTCAATAGTTGTCTAAAACTTGTATAGGGTCCTTACCAGTGGCAAGTAGTTTTTTTCTCGGAAGTGTGTAGCATGATCAGGACTTTGTCTCCTACGTGGAACTCTCTCAGGTGTGTTCCCTGATTATATGCTCATTTTTGTTGTGTTTGAACTTGCACTAAATGTTCATGTACTTCCTTCCATAAGGTATTAAGGGTTATAGGCCAACAGAGGTTTTTCCTCATCCTCCTCTTCGGTCCATTGTTGGGCAGTCATGTCCAAGAGGATGCATGTTTCCTGCCGAACAGGAATTCAAAGGGAGTGAACGCTGTTGATTATTGCTTGTGGGTGCAAATATCGACTAACACGAATGGTAGCTTTCTATCCCAGTCTCTGCCAGTGCCGTCTATCATTTTCTAGAGCATCATGATTTGATGGTATAATTGTACCCTCCACCGACCCTTCCATCTGGGGGTGGTAAACCATCGTACAAATTTGGTGGACACCCAGTAGATTGCATATTTGAGCTATCAAGCAGGACACAAAAGGAGTCCCCTGGTCAATTAACAATTCCAAGGGAAACCCTTAGTGGGAAAAAAAGAGATCATGCTCTTTGCTGTGGAGGTTGTGTTCATGCTGGTTAAGGGTATGGCTTCCAGGGACAGTATTTTACAATCCACGAAGACCATAATGTATTGGTATCCAGGGTACTGGAGCTAAGGGCCCCACTAAGTCCATCCATTGGAAGGGAAGCTTAATGATAGGGAGGGGCGTAAAGGAGCCTTTGGAATACCTGGGGGATTTATCAATGGACACCGAGGACATGCTGCACAAAAGCGGCCTACTTCTTTGTATACCCCAGGCCCGAAGATTCATTCCAGTATGTATTTCAGGGTATGTTCCTGTCCATACTGACCTCCACCCACTTGGCTGTGTGCCAGATGCAGCACTTGGTCGCGGAAAGCTAGGGCCACAAGCAGTTGTTCTGTGGTTCGGCCATTAATACATGTCACTCTATACAAGAGACGTCGCTTAATGCAAAAGAGAGGTCCTATCTGGTTTGGTTTGACGTCAACCACCTGTTCCCATGTGTGGATCAAGGAGTTGTTCTCTTTCTGAGAAGTCCAGAATCTCTGGGATGGACTCCGAAACCTTTCTGAGGAAGAAAGGACACAAGCAGCATATTGTTGAGTTACTGTTCTGTATACCTCTTGATCTTTTCGCTTTGGGTTTGTGCTACCTTTCCTACAGGGGCGACTAGGTCTGCATCCCTAAAGGGGGCTTCTCCGAGCCAATGGCATGTTTTTGGTGAGGATCTCAGGTGGGCTAGGTAGTCCTCAAAGCACGGTAAGCCCTGACCTAACAGTATATTATCAGATAGGTCCAGTATGACACCTACTTTACATAGCAGGGGATCTCCCTCCATTCCAAGCATGACTTCTGCTAGGGGAAAAGCTTCCTTGTCTCCATGTATACATGTAATTTGAATATATTCCCCTTGTTTGATTTGGGAGGAGGGTACCAACTCTGCACTGACTAATGTGTGTTGATACCACGTATCCAAAAAGGCTCTTGTGGGTTACCCATTTAGGTTGACGTCCTTCTCATAGGTTGTGTGGCTCCCACCTGACATGAGAACCCGCCGTCGCATGTACCCTCCCTCCATAGGCTCACCAGGGCTTGTTCTCTGGGGACATTTGAGGGCTGTGTGACCCTATTCAGCACAATTACAAAATTGGGGCCCCATTGGTTGTCACACCCCTCCCCCCATGAGTGGGTTCCCTATTGGTTTCGAGGTAGGCAGAGTCCTGGACTCCCTTTGGGTTACACGAGTACAAGACAGTGGCTTAGGAGAGGGCAAAAGATGTTTGGAGCTCTGTGCCTTGAATTCTGGAGAATGATGACAAGCACAAGCCAGTTAATCTGCTGTATGTACTATCAAGTGAGGCTGTTGCTTCACCCAGAATCTTGTGTTCAAGGGCAAGACCTTGAGATACTTCTTAAGGTACACTCTTTCTGTGTTTTATTTCTGCTGTGTTTACAGAGGGCTATCTATTTCCCTAACGCAGTAATACAGAGCCTGATGGTTGTCACCCAAAGTAAATTATTTCCTCCGGAATCGAGCCCTATAATATTCCTGATCACAACCTATTCTGTTCAGCATTGCCTTTTTAATATCTATGTATGTCGTATCCCCTGCTGGATTGGCTGCATGGTATGCCAGCTGTAGTTCACTTGACAGCAAGGAAGAAATATACTGTCCCCATCGTTCTCGTGGCTGTCCTAGCAACCCTTTCAAAATTGACAAAGAAATAGTCTGGATCGTCTCCCTCCTGATATTTCTGTAAAATAGATCTTGGCACATTGGTGTGCACCTAAGCACTAGAAATGGCATCGGTGAGACACAATATGGCTGTGTTTTGTATATTTTGATTGGCTGTCAATATAGCAGGCCATTCTTTGAGTGGAATCTGAAAAGCTTCCTGTTCGTTTTGGGCAGTTTGGGCCTATTGTTGAACCACCAACTGTAGGTGATGCTGGTCCCCTGCTAGTTGAGTCACCATGGCTTCCATAGTCACTGGTTGGGTCTTTATATCAGCCCCAGGATCCCACTTCTGACACCATTGTAAACTGTAGCCTGGTGGGGAACAGATAGTCCTGACAAACAAGGATGGTTTTTCAGATGTTTATTCAAATTAGATGTCTCACAACCTCAGTCTTTGTCCAGCTCCAGGTTTGGTTCTCTATCTTTTACTCTCAGGACACTCCCTGATGAGTTCTCCTTTGTGTCTTCTCCCCGTCGTCCTCTGAGGAACAACAGTCATAAAGCGGCCCTCGAAACAAAGTACAGGCAATGTATCAGCAGAGACTATGGCAGTAGCCTATGACTCTTTCCCCCATGGCCCCTTATCACCAGCTGTGTACATTGGAGTGGAAGAATTTCTTCATGCAATCCCCTAGTGCTCCTGGTTCTTATGCTCACACTCATGCACTTCCCTGTGCTGCGTTATCTTTTATATTCACCCTAGTGCAAAACAACCATATGCAGTGCCACTAGTCCAATCTATTTATTTGTGCCTCAAACCCTCTCCCACCTCCTTCTTAGTGTTCCCAAAGGCAATGAATTAGGCAATGCCACCTAGATGAAAAAGCTGTGGCAGCTAGTTCCAGTCCAAACAGTTCCTTAGATTTGTACAACAATAAAAAATATGTTTTTGGAGATTTTTTGAACTGCAGGCAATTTTGGAAAGCTGTCAGGGACAAAAGGAGGTCATTTCAAGCTTTTGTGTCAATATACGATAAAGTCAACCTACTATTGGTGCCATGCAGAAGTGCTGAATATGTAGTAATTGACTGAAATTATATCACAAATTGCACAAGGCATGTTGGTGCGAGAAATGGCATGAAGGAAAGAGTACTTGGTGCCATTAAAACCTCTGTGCTAAATTCAAAGTGTTTTAAATTTGGGCCACGGGTATCTAGTGGGTTTGCCTGTGGACCTCTAAATTATAGAGTATTCAAAATGTTGCTGCCTGGAAGGTAATACAGGTCTTACTCAGTGTGTGAGCTGGAAACCATAGGTACAGACTGTTACAATAGGCCAATTCTGAGAGCACACACAGATCAATTGGGGGGTGTAGCCTGTGAGGAATAAAAGAGAGAACGTTCTCAAGAGTTTTGTTTGAGCCAAAGCAAACAGAATTAACAGAGTTTATGTAGTTCCTGAAGGAGAAATACTCATCCATATTAATTTTAAGGACTTAACATGGGGGAAAACAAGGTCAAACTACCCAATTAAGTGGTACACATAGAATTGCCACTACTCAGATGCTTCTTGCCATCCATCACTGTAAGAAACTGGATTATTATTTGGGTTGACTAGCCACCTCCTGGAACAGTCACAACCCTTATCAGGGTTAACCCTTAAACTCATTAAATTAATCTGAGCCCCGTCCCTTGGTAGCTATGGCACATAGCAAACAGGTTTAAGGTAGGGCAATGTCTAAAGTTTTTATACAGTACTATAACAGTAATAAAGTCAAAATACAAAACAGTAAAAATCCCAAACTGAATTAGAAAAAAAAGAGTAGAAGCAAATAAATTAAATGAAACCAAAATCACAAAAAGGAAAGCAGAGTTATAAATATGTAAAGATTTAAGTAGAAATAGTGTGAAAAAGCACAAACTGCCAATGATAGTCGATGACCGATGTAGACTGGAATTTAAGCACACCTTGAGACGACCGCGATGGAGTATGGGTCGGGTACACCAACCAGGTTCGACCTGGTCAAAGATTTACTTAGGGGGTCATTACGACCTTGGCGGGCGGCAAGGTCTGACCGCCGGGCGGCCACCAATGCAGCCGCACTCCTGCCGCAGCCATCAGGATATCCCCGCTGGTCCGGCGGGCGGAAACCTGGTTTCCACCCACCGGCCCAGAGGGGATCTCAGCCGCAACACAGGAGATGGCTCCAAATGGAGCCGGCGGTGTTGCAGCCGTGCGACGGGTGCATTTGCACCTGTCGCTCTTTTCACTGTCTGCATGGCAGACAGTGAAAAGCTGCACGGGGCTGTGGCAGAGGGCCCCTGCACTGTCCATGCCAGTGGCATGGGCAGTGCCGGGGCTCCCAGGGGCCCGTGACTCCCCTTTCCGCCAGCCTTTTCATGGTGGTGCAAACCGCCATGAAAAGGCTGGTGGGAGGGGGACTACCAGGGATTTCCGCCAAAACAACCCTGGCGGTCTTTGACCGCCAGGGTTGTAATGACCCCCTTAGTCCTTTAAGTTCCAATCCACCACTTTTAAAACTCCCCAGGACCTTCATGGAGGCAGGTAGAGGCCAACTATAGGGCCCATTGCAAATCCAGTTTCCACAGGTCAGCTGTGTACTTACAGGACCTCTTGCAGCTTGTTGCACCCTGTAGCTTGAACAGCAGGTCAACCTTATGACTCTGGGAGTCCATGTCTTTAAGGGCTCTTTTAGGTGACAGACAGCAGGTCCAGTCCTCTTCTGAGGGTCCAAAAATTGTTCTGAACTGGGTGCCATGACACGCCACATTTATGCCTGGCACTAGCTAGTGGGTAGGAATGACTCCTGGGCACACCGTAGCCAAAAGGGTAAAAGTTAACAGGACCAACTTTACCCATTAGGGACTTTTTTAGGAAGGCTAAAACCTTCAACAACACTAAACTTGGGTTCTGAGGGCTGGGGATGTGTGAGGAATATATGGTAATTCTAGTGTCCTCCCACATCTGTGACTAAAATCCTGTTTAAGGCAGCAACCATACCTACAATAAACCCAGAGACAGAAGTTGGTTAGGATAAAAGCAGAGTCTTTTAGTTACCAGACAGTAGATCCGCATTAATTGTCTTGGCAATCCTTGGCATTCTTTTCTCTTCGTGTTAAATGTAAACCCGGACGTGGAAGTGTGGTAGGACAAAAGCAGAGCCCTTTAGCAACCAGACAGAGGATACACAAGTGGATACATAAGAATGGTCTTGGCATCATCTTCTCTCTCTTTCAGGTGTTACATGTGGCTCAAGATACCTGTTCAAACATGATTTGACACTGTGCTGACCCCACCTTACATATTTATTCTGCTGACCCCAGAGGATTCGTCTCTGCCTATTCAGAGCCTATTATGTACTTCTGGAAAGCATTTCACACCTATTCAAGGCTAATTACTGGCTGGGAGAAGTTTGAGAGCAAATTAGCCTCCAGAAACTTCAGGCTAAGAAAATGTAACTTTCTTAAAGTTATTTTTCCTTCATACTTATTAAAAATCTCACCCATTTACTTGGATATTTAATAACTATTAAAATGGTTGTTCAATTATTTGTCTTGCTGGTCCCATTCCTGAGATACTCTACTTGGTTTTTTAATCTGCACTCTGGTTTTCTACATAGGACAGCCAGGCTTTCCACAATTAGAATAGCTTTTGGGTGCTAAGCAGTGTAAGGACATATTGACATCAAATTTCTACATGCCTTACTTTTAAATACTATGCAGTCTGCCTTGTGAGCTACAAGGCCTACATAGGGAAGTAGTTAATATTTAAAGGGGAGGTTGTGACCTGTCAAAAGGGTTTACTTTGACAAGTCGAATTGCACACTGCTACAGTCAAGTTATGGTGGTAGGCCTGAAGCCATGTTTGACCTGCAGTGTAGTGGATGGCACAGTAGGTGCTGCAGTCCACTAGTGGCATTTCACTTTGAGGCCACGGGTACATTTTGTACCATATACTATGGACTTGTAGGCAAGTAAAATATACCAATTAGGAGTATGCCAATTTGACCACGTTAAAAGGGGCTAGGGTCACAGGCACTTTACTACTGGTCAACAGGGGCAAAGTGCTCAGAGTTGTACAGTTAGCAAACTCACAGGGTCCAGCAAAAGGTGAAGGATCCAGGATGACCGTGCAGAACAGGCAGTTTTCTGACAATCATCAACTCAATATGACTGACACTGAATTTCGGAAAGTTAGTGACCAGCCATTACTGGATAGTTTGCATGCTCTGGTGAAGGGTAGGGCAGGCTCCGGGCAGAATGTTGATAATTCGCTGGGTGTTATCCGCATATGTAATGGATTTCTACCCTGAAGATCTAGTAAGTTGAACATAATTAATAATGTCACTAGCTTGTTAGCTACAGTAAAGATTTCAGTAATTGAAACCTGATCTCAACCCTTGGTAGCTATGGCACAGAGCAGACAGCCTTAACATAAGAAAATGTACCAAACAATTAAAGTCAAAAACACTGCACAATAAAAATCCTGTTCCAATTTACAAAAATGGGCAATAATTAATTGAACAAAATAAAAGCAAAATGACAAAATTCCAATATGAGGTACGGGAGCTATGAATTTTCAAATAAAAATGTGGGTCAGTTGGCCTCAGTATGCGGGACCTAAGTGCAATTTTAAGCTGACAGCGATGGAGCACGAGTCGGATACACCATCCTCTAGCTGGATGGATGTTTTTTGCGCCTTTTCCTGGTCACGTTTTCTATATTCAGATTTAGGCACTTTTTGGAGCTTGGATTCCTACAGCTGGGCAAGGCTTCAGGCCATGTGGTCAGATACCTTCGCCATGAGGTCCCACTAAAACAGACTTTGTGCTGCAGAAAATCTGTAAATGGAAGAAACCTGAATCCTCTCACCAGCGGCAGTGCACTTTGGTCTCATCGGCTTGACAGATTTGTCCTGGTGCTTCAAAGTTGTTTGGAGCCAAAAAGTTTCCAAGTCCCAGGTTTTACCAGGATGTTAGGAGAAGTACACTTTGACACATCCAAGGATCCCGGGACTACAGGAACAGCAGTTTGGGGCCAAGACTTACTCCAGCAGAAGCCACCAGTAGGCTTCAAGGCACGTCTTCCAGCTTGGTGTGGTCCTGCAGCTTAACAGGTCAGCCAGCTGACCTTTTGTCCCGAGTACAAGTGGAAGCACATCCAGCCCTTCAACTCCTCACACATCTCAAACTGGAGGTGGAGTCCTTCTTTTCTTCCACAGGTCCAGAGTGTTCTAAGGAAGGTGCCAAGTGATGCCAGATTTATTCCTAGCACTACCTTTTGGTTAAGGGTTACGCCTGGCCTCTCCCTAATCAATACAGAAAAATGTCCCAGGGATACGCCAACCCACTTTTGTAGCACTTCCTGTGTGTCCTTCTACAAACAATCTCACAATGCCCATCTCTGCTTAAACGGGCAATGGTAAAACCCTTCTCCTCTTGTGTAGAGCCTGTGTTCCCATCGCAGAGGGTGGCCAGGGAAATGAGCAACCCTTCCACTTTGTTCACTTCGAATCAGTTATGGGGGAAGCTCCCTCCCCACTAGTTTTGGAGCTTGCATGGCTAAGGGAACAAAAGAAGGATCCAATGCAGGAGTCATCTGACATCTGCCTCTGACAGGGGAAATCCCTTTGAAGTTAATCATGTTCCATGGCACTGAACAAATAGTCATTCTGCCAGAGGAACAGCCTTTGCATCTGCTCTGGGAGCAGTTTTCACAACTCATTCAGGGTTTGAGTACCCAGATGGCTGTTGCAGCTGGTTGGTTAATGCAAATTTGCATCCAGAGGCTTTAGGAAGGAAAAAGGCAACTTTGTAAAAATACATTTTACTTATTATTTATCACAAATCTATCTTCACCAGTAAATCGGGCTTTTAATAAATATTACAAAGAGTTCAACATGGCATTTCTAAATGTTTCCAAGCCCCAGATAGCATTATTAAGTGTACTACTTCATCACAGTGTTTTCTGTCAGTTAGCCTTGCTACAGTGAAAATAGCTTTTCAGTGCTAGTCACTGTAAGAACATGTTAACTTTACATTTCTACTGTCCCACTTTTAATTACCATGCACCCTGCATTATGGGTTACTGGGCCTACATAGGGTTGACTTGTTAATATGTAAAAGGAAGGGTTTTGCTTGTCTGAGGCTGTTATTTTGACACTGCAATGGTAGGCCTGAAGCCATATTTACACTGTAACTATAATGAACAGCACAATAGGTGCTGCAGGCCACTGCAGGCCAGTAGTGACATTTAACTTACAGGCCCTGGGTGCACTTAGTACCACTGGTTGCTGAAAACCCTTACGTTTTTATTTAGTAGCTGCTCCAAACTAGACTTTGGTATTTGATGAGGAAGAACACTAGGATTACTATAGACACTCCCCACACATACACACCCAGCTCTCAGACCCCACATTTACTGTGGCCAAAGACTTTTGCCGTCTAGAAAATGCCCAAAGTAGGCAGGGTTGGCTCCAGTACCTTTTACCCTATTGCTTAGGGCATACCTAGGAGTCATTCCCACCCTCCAGCTCATGCAGGCATGAATGTTACATCTCCAGGCACCCTTTTCAGCGCACTCCTTGGACCCGAGAAAAATCAGAAGAGGACTGAATCTGCTGTCTATGACCCGAGAAGAGCCTTGAAGAACTAAACCTACTCTCTCTTTTATACTCAGGACAAAGAAGTGGACTACTAGGGTCATAAGGCTGACCTCCTAGTGAAGTTAAAGGGACACAAAAAGCTACAAGAAGCCTTTTCCTACAACTCTCTAGCTGACTGGTGACAACCGGACCTACACTGGACCCTGTTGTTGGCCTCTGGCTGACACCCTGTGAGTCTCTAAGTGTCTCCTCTGAGGTCCCAGGGGCTTTAGAAGCATACATCTGTGGTGGATTGGGACATAAATGACTAAAGTCAGAAGAATAAATCTTTGTCCAGGTCAAACATGGCTGGTGTATTTGACCTGTGCTCCACTTCACTCAGCGTCAGATTTTGCCTAGGTCTCAGACTACCATAACCATTAACTATCATTGGCACTTTATTCTTCTTTATGCTATTCCTACATAGGACTTTAAAAAAATATCCTTTTCCTTAATTTGACTTTTCTCACTTGGTTGACATTTTGTTTATTACATTTTCTAATTCAATTCAGGATTTTTATTGTTTTGCATTTTGCTTTTATTATAGTTGTGGTACTGTAAAACTACTTTACACATTGCCCTAAGTTAGGCTTGTCTGCTCTATAATATAACTACCTGGGGTTTGAGCTCGGGCTAATTTAGTGACTGTGGTCCTAATTTAGATATTGGCGGAAGAGTTACTCGGTCACAATGGTGACAGATATTCTGTCTGCCGAAATCTAAATCCCATAGACTATAATGGGATTTAGATTTTAGACCTGCAGCACTGACTGTACCATCCACATAGGTAGCCTCTTAACCATGTCTCAGGCCTGCCATTGCAAGGCCTGTATGTGCAGTTTCACTACCACTTCAATTTGGCATTTAAAACTACTTGCCAAGCCTTAAACTCCCATTTTTTACATATGCCACCCCTAAGGTAGATCCTAGGTAACCCACAGGGCAGGGTGCTATGTAAGTAAAAGGCAGGACATCATGTACGTACGTGTTTAACGTGTCCTGGTCAAAAATTTATTTTCCACTGCAGTGAGGCCAGCTCCTCTCATAGACTAGCATTAGAACTGCCCTCATATTCTTTTGAATGGTAGATTCTGATCTGAAAGGAGTAGCCATGCCATGTTTAGTATGGCCAGGATGGTTATAGAAAATCCCCATTACTGGTGAAGCTGGATTTAATATTACTATTTTAGAAATGCCACTTTTAATATCTCTCCACTTACTGCCATATGGGCCTTACATCCTGTCTCCAATCCACGTCTGGTCTGTGCTGGTTGACAGCTCCCCTTGTGCATTCCACCCAGACAGCTATAAACACAGGACACTCAGTTACATCTGCATTCATCTGCATACTGAATGGGTCTCCCTGGGAAGGAAGGGTGGAGGAGCTCTATCTTACACTTTAAATGCCAGTGGTCTGCCCTCACACAAAGGACAGATAGCCCCTCACAGGCCCTTGCAGACAGGACTGGGCTAAAAGGGGAACAGGTGCACTTCAAAACCACTCTTTGAACTTTCCGCCACTCCAAAGGCATTTTTGGGCTTATAAACTGGGTCTCTGAGCCCAATAAATCAGACACTTCTGGATCTGCATCTGAACTTGCCCAAATGACTCATCTATACTGCTTTGCTGAGCAGGTCTGCTGCCCTGCTGCCCTCTGGCTTTGCTGGAAGGACTCTGCTTTCCCCAAAAGTGTTCTCCAATGGCTTGGACTGAGCTTGCCTCCTGTTCTGAAGTCTCAGGGCCAACAAAGAGTTCACCTACTAGTTTCTAGCCAGTTTTCCAACTTCAGTGACTCTAGGACCGACTTCAGCAGCTCCAGTACAGACGTCGCTGCCCGACGCAACACTGCTGCCTGCTCTGGCTCCATAGTCCTCACTGCACGCAATGACCGTGGCCTGCAAAGCAAGTCTGACATCACCACTGACGTACCGCAGTGTGATCACGACACGGTGAAGTCAATATATCACGTCTTGACCGACTAGATCCATCGACCCCGCTGGGTCACAAGGAACCGACACCTCGCCACCGATGCCACACCAGCCTCCCCTGCAACCTGACAGAACCGACGACTCACCTCCTTCTGCCTTGCAGTGCAACCACTAGAGGCATTATCATTAGATATTTTAGAATGAGTGCAATGATACCCAGCTATTTACGTCCCTCGAAAGACCATGTCGGAGCTTCAGCAAAATCTGTGGACCTGCCTACATTGCACTTAAGACAGAATACGCAGAAATTAGCTGAAATTCTATGCCGTGATAGCCCCAGTTGGAGCTATTGTATTTCTAAGTGCTTTAGTGGTATTTAATCTTTACAAATTCATAACTTTGCCTGTGTACATTGGATTTTCATTGTTTTGACCTTATTCTATTCAGATCATTATTATCTATTTGTCTAAACCTGTGTGGTGTATTTTTGTCGTGTTTTCACTGTTTTACTGTAAGAGTTATTGCACAAATACTTTACACATTGCCTTCTAAGTTACGCCTGCCTGCTCTGTGCAAAGCTACCAGAGGGTGAACCCAGGATAATTTAGGTTGTGTTCTGACTTACCCTAACTAGGATTGTGGTCCCTACTTGGACAAGGGTGTATACCTCTGCCAACTAGCGACCCAAGGCTTTCCCCTATTCACTTGTTCCAGCCCGGGCTGTCTTGCTGAATACCTCCTTTCATACCAAGATAGTCCTGGAAAAGTGAAAGATGGGGTTTGTCAAGCCCCTGTTAAAGCAGCCCAACATGAACTTAAGTGCCTAGTTATTTACTTTTTTTAGTATCACCTTCATCTAAAATCAGAGATAAATATCTGGCTTGCTGGCTTTCTAGATGCCTCAAACCTCTAGGACTTCTCCCAGCGGGGCTTCTGACCAGGAATAGGGACTTAAACCGCCATGGCTAAGGCTCTGGGTGTACTTGAAGTGAGTATTGACAAGGACCTCCCGTCTATACTCTTTTACGAACTCTCTTCTCTGCTTTTGATACAGTATTTCTAGACATTCTAATCCACCGGTGGCAAAAATAGGTCTGCAGGTGGAGGCCCTGTCTTTGTTCTCCTCCTTCCTTTCTGTTAGTAGCCAGGTATTGGGGTTCCCACCAAACGACAGGAAAAAAATCAGTCTTTTGCAGAGTGCCACAGAACTCTTCACTCTTCTCTATTTTATGCAACATCTGTGTGCAACCACTAGAGGCATTATCATTAGATATTTTAGAATGAGTGCAATGATACCCAGCTATTTACGTCCCTCGAAAAACCATGTCAGAGCTTCAGCAAAATCTGTGGACCTGCCTACATTGCACTTAAGACAGAATAAGCAGAAATTAGCTGAAATTCTATGCCAGCGGCCCAGAAAACCTTGTAGCACCACCTGGCCCTGTGAGAAGAGTTCCCTCATCCACAGTGTCCAGGCTCACTTCTCCCATTTTGACACAGTGCTTTCGTTGGGGGGTTGCTACCATCAGTCGAGGCGAGGAATAAACTGTCCTTTAATCCTGGCCCTCTGCATACTTCAGTGGTGGGAATTTTCATCCTGTCCAAGATAGACAAGACATATGCCTATTAAATGGGGCTGTCAAACGGAACTATCCATTAATTGCAGTTAGTACAGCAAATATTGCAGTTAGAATTGTCTGCAGTGTTAGAACTGTCCACTTCATTGGCTTCCTGTACATTAATTTCAAATCATTCTGTTTAGGACATCAGGCTTTTTACTATGGTCAGTAAAAAAAAAAATAGAAAAAAGCCCCCACATTATTTTGTAGGCACGCACATGTGTGGTGTGGACACCTGCTAAATGGTGCGGGCGGCCACCTTAAAGGATTGTTTTCCTTCAGCCTAGTTGGGCAGCATGGGGGATGTTATATAGCATTGCTTATAACCACTGGCAAAACAAGTAGGTCCAAAATCAAGATTATCTGCCCCTCCTTGTAACTTTTTTGACAGTGGACCGGACATCTTTGAGACCATCAGTTTAGCTTCTCATTTCTCACGAAAGTGCAGGATTTTATTATGATAGGCTAGAACTTTGACTGGACACTAACATATATTGTGTGTGATCAGTGTGTCATGGTGTGTTTGAGTTCCATTTCTATAAAGCCTATAAGGGGAAACTTTTAACTCCTTGTCCGCACTGCATTTGCAGTATAAAGGAAGTATCTGGTCTTTCAGGTTGAAAAACAATGGCTTCCAATGCCCTGACTCAACAGTGGTAAACTGCACCCAACACAGACAACACGACCTGCTGAAAAGGCTTTGTACACGCAAGTTAGTCATACAGGCGTGGCGCTGTTACAGAAACACGTGGTGTCAGTGTCTGTTTGAGCAGTACTTCCTGTTTATGTCTGACACTGAGGCACATGGTTGTTCAGTGTCTGTACCAGCAGCACGTGCTCACAGTGTGTCTGAAACGACAAGTGATATGAACACCTGCCACAAAGGGACATATTGTGAACCTGGAGGTCTCTTGGATGTTTGAAGTTCACAGGCACTTCATTCTGAACCTTTGGGTGTCAGAAGCACCATCTCTTACTTTATCCAAGGTATCAATTTGGCCAGACTCAAAGGTTCCCTAGACTTTACCAAGTGACAATAGTCAAGACTTTATATAACCACCAATTTCCCTTCTGTGGCCTTTCGAACATGAGATGTCTGGCTTTACAGGCAGTTTTAACCTTTGTTGTACATTGAGGGATCTCTTTATGTCTAAGGTTTTGATCTTGCGTTTATAATGTTTTCCAATGTTTACAGATCCAGAACCCTGGGCCAGCCGCATACCAATCCTTCTGGAGTAAAGAGAGGGTTTTCACCCCAGCCTATGCTCCCTTCTCTATCAAAGCGGAACGATTTCCATCAAAGGTGTCCGAAGCAGAACTTCACCCCGGGTACATGCAACTGGCAATCAAAGACATGCACACGCATACACATATACAGACACTCATACAAACATACAAGATTTCTCTCTCATGCACCCTTATTCCCCTTTTCACCCTTTCTCACACTTATTTTTCCACTGTTCTTTCTCAGCCACATCCTCACTCTCGACACAATGCTGTACACTAACTGTCCACATGCTAGGAAGACAGCACTAATAGAACACATGCATTGCATCTCCAGTACAAAAATCTGTCTATTACACACAGGGACATACACGTAGACATATACATGACACAGTAATTCTAAACTGTGGTTGCACTCACTACACTCTTACATACACCTGCTTCCTTCCTGCACATTACATGGTACTTTCAATAAATGATCTTTCTCCTTGAGTCAAAATATGTCTTTATTTCATTTTCTTCATCAGCCCCGGTGCCTATGAACTTGAGGTACCTACGAACAGGAGAGTTACTTGGCCCATGAAGTTTGGGTCTCCAGACTGGTCATTGGTGCCGTCGCTGGAGAAGAGAACTCTCCGGTCAGAGGTGAGTTCAAGTTCTTTGCTTCTCTACCCAAAGATATTTTAGCACCAGAGCTTGAAATGTTTTTCTTCTAACCATCCTTCCTCTGGTCCTGTGCAATCATTACACAACATAAAGTAATAAGTTGGACGCCTGGGTGCATGCACAATCCTTCTTATGCACAGATTCTGCCTCCCACTGGCATACCCTAGTTCAGTCCATTTTGGCGCAAAGAAGATAGATATTTTTTCTGCTGTCTTGCATGAGTGCCTCATTGATTTTTGTGATGATGAGTTTTCTCCAGCCCATTTTCTTTCTTGCCTGAATCTGCCTCTTATGCCTCAAGAATGCAAGCTCAGTGGTCCTATGTTCTTAGAGGCTGACCCTTGTCGACTAGCCAGCCTCTTGGAGGACCCTCTTCATGAGAGTTATTTTTGTTTTGGAGGTAGAATTCTTAAAATAGACCTTTGTTTTCTCCGTCAGTTAGGCACTATTTCTAAACTCCCACGCTGAATGTCTATAGGCTAATGAGCCTACTCTCCTCTCTCAAGTGATTGATTGGCTGGTTAATTGTTTGTGTCAATGCACTTCAACAGCACATACTACACAAGTCAGCTAACAAAGAATTGTTAATTTGTCTTCTCCATTGATTCCCTACTATCTCCTGGGGCCTCCTGACAGAAATCTTAGGCAGTGTAAAAGGTAAATAGGTTCTAGAGTCTTCAGAAGAAATGTGTCTTACAGCTGCCCAGCTCAATCTCATTTTCAGGAAACTACTGGTTTGCTTTCTCTAGAGGTTACTTCTCCATGGCTGGCATTATCTTATGTTTGTTTGTGGTATTTGCATATAACATACATATCCAGAAGATAGCATAGTGCAGTGCAGGGTCAGGCAAGCATACGGTCAGTGAATGCTAAGAGAGGCAGCTAGATTATGGGATCAGCAGGGAACTATTGCTGCATTGTGATGTAGTGTTTCATAAGAGGTAGACCTTGAATACTTTTTCAATAGTGGAATAGCATTGGGGTGATCCTTATAGTTACAGGGATGTTGTTCAAGATCCTAGGTGCATAGATGGACAAGACCTGCTCCTTTGTTTTCCCTTTTGCACTTCTTAGCTTGATGTCTGCTGGTGTCTGAGCTACTGGTCTGCCGAGAGCCACCAGAAATGGTGAACTTGTCTGCAATATAACAATAGAAGTGGATGTGTTGGTCTTGATGGTTTTGTAAATAATTCAGCTGGTTTTGAAGATGGTGTGGACCGCCAAGGGAAGCCAATGGAGTTCCATTAGAATGGGGGTGATATGATCATATGTATGTATATATTTGGCAGCAAGGCTCTCACTTCCTATAACCTGGAACATTCATTCTGCCACCTCAGCAGATTAAAAGACTAATTTAGCTATTATCCAGTGGCTGCAATGTTTTTGGGTGGCAGAGGCCCCACTTCTGCTGGACAGTCATAGCCCATGCACCAAATAATATATTTACAGATTGTCAGGCTGATTTGTGTCCTAAACTGCTATTACATGCATAGTGGGAGCATTGTATAGAGATAAAACAGTTCTAGCTAGTATGCCATAGTATTGCGGGCAAGTCGGCAATTTTATTATTCTCCAAAGACATCCACTCCAGAGTGGGCAGAATTTTTCTCTGGTATCTTACATTTCTCAGGAGTCAGGAAGCTTTCTCATCCATGCTCCTGTACTAAGCGCCAAGGGAGCATTGTAGACTTTTGAGCCTTACGTTCTTCTGTATTTAATCTGCAACACAGCAGTTTGGGCCACTCCACACATTACTGGGCAGTGAATTACAGCTCCAGCGCAGATACCCAGCTTGACTAGGCTATTCTCATGAACATGTTTTGTTCCACCCTTGCAGCGTTGTAGCTACCACTCTCCCTGATTTGTGGTTGTTCATGCTTTTTCTGATGCACAATATTCCTACAGACCTGGCTGAAGATGGAATAGTACTTTAGAAGTAAGCCTGTGTTACTTATCATGTCTGGTCCTATAAAAGTCACTATGAATGCATGCAGCTACTCCAAAGAGTGTTCTGGCACCAAAGGATGTGGAGTTGAAATAGTTCTCTACCACAGGTTTAGCACAGAGAGAAGAGTCATGTCGTAAGCTTCTTCCAGAATAACAGTTTGTACCTGAGGGACCAAAGTTCCAGAGGAAGCTGATTCCAGGCCTTAGCTGACAAAAAAAACAAAAACACCCCGCTGCCTAGTTCTTGACATTACTGTGGCTGAAGTGTTCTGACAGGATGAAACAACTGAAATCTTGCAGAGGGATAGCAAGGACCAGAAGAGAAAAGGACCTGATGAACCAAAGAGTTAAAAAGACTCCTCTCGATTGGAGAGATCTAAGATGTCTAGAAACTGAAGAATGCCACAATAGAAAGTTGCAGCATTCTGGACCACTTACAGCCCATTGACCAGGCATTCCGGGAGCCCAAGATAAAGAGCATTGACATGATTCATGTTAGAAGTTATTAGTATATGAACCACTACCTTCCTAGAATGCTGTAGAAGAAGGAAGAGACTCTTCTTAGGAGCCTAGAGCAACTTGAAACGGGAACCTGGAGCAGCAGACACCTGAGGTTGAAAGGAAAGTAGAATTTCAAACTTAACACCAAGAATTGTAGCTGCTGTGGTGGGAGAAGTGGTTAAGAAACAGGCCAACCCAAATACCACTCATTTGCCTCCTGTGATCCAAATAAAAGAATTTCGGTATTGTTAGAGGTGCACTTTAGCTGACACTTGTGCATCCATTTGAAAACAGTATGAAGACAGTCCCTGGAGTCCTGTGCCTGGCGTTCAACACCTAAATTAGCAAGAATTCTAAGAAGGGCAGAATGAGATGTAGTATCAATTGCTGGTGAAGAATCAAGTAAGATCAAGGCGGCATTCCGCCCTTGATCAAGTGTTTGCTTGATATGAGCCGATGTTTTTAACAGGGCCAACTCCGTACTATGCCAGGGGGGGAATCTAGATGAATAGGATGTAAAAGGTTTTGCAGTTCCAGAAAAGCCAACAGCTGGCTGTTGGCTAGCTTTTCATGTAGTTTGGACTCCGCTGGCCGGAGGAAGATGGGCTGAAAATTGGACAGAAGATTTGGGTTCAAGGAACATATTTATTAACAATGGAACAACCATAGCCTGCTTCCAGGATACTGGCACAGTAGTCATTGAGAGTGAGGTGTTAAAAACCTCAGTTATGACTGGATTGATGGCCTTAACCGCCGGCACCAGAATGGCGGGAAAGCAGGGATCCACTGGAGAACCTCATTTGTATCGAAGTATAAACAGACTTGTCAAGTGAGATAATGATAAACTGGGAAAGCTTGGAGTGTTTGCAGATGATCTCCTGCACCAGCTTGTTGCCATCCAAGGAGAAGGATTCTAATTCCTCTGCATTTTAAGATTAATAAGTAGAAACACAGATTGCTAATTTGTTTGCAATGTAAGTTGCCCTATATAATTAATTGAGATGTTTAGATTGCGGTGGAATTATTTTAGGTAGTTTAAGCTAGATAGATGTAGCAAAGGCAAAGAAGGCAAACATTTCCTTATTTCGAGGTAGACATGGGACACAATAAGGAATCACCTAAGAAGGCCAGGCTCTTATTATATGGCTGAAAAACATTCCTATTGTTAACATTCCTATCTGATTTGTTCTACTTCACATCCACTGTGAATAGGGAGTTAATATGGGCAAGAGAAAGCATCTATTTCTAATATAAAGTTTCTGTTTTTAATTTCCAGTTTTTAAAAGCCAGTTAGTACTGCCTTCGTATGTTGTATTAGTGTATTAAATTCTCTGAAACTGAACATGTTTTATAACTGGGAAAATCAATACTAATGTCATTAGCGTTATCAATAGCAAAATCCAGACCATAAAAACTGCCTGCTCTGGTAGTGTCTGTGGAATGAGTGAGTGATATCTGTGAAACCAGAGGCACGGCTTTTCTGTTTGTTGCTTAACTGGGTGATTCTGTATTGTACAATTTATATAACCTCGAGGGCAGCTTTCTTGCCAAACACCTGCGGCTGTAAGGTCAATGATTTGAGGGTTATCTACTTGTGCCTGAGGCATCAATATATATTTAGTCCTGTATCCTGAGGGGTATCTGCTGGCTGAGACCTGAGCCTGTCCGCTTTCTGTAGCCTGATGTGGAACTATTTTGTAGAATTCCTGCACATGCAAGGGTCATGAAACATAAGGCATAGAGGCATCCATAGTATTTGTGTAGAATGAGGTCAAGCTGCGTTCTGAGGTCTAAGCTCACAAGACTGCTGTAACCTCTGTGATCAGCTACCTAAGCCTGTAATAGCTGCCTGCTCTGAAGCATTACACTGGCCTAGTTGCTGCCCTGTAAAGGGGATTGATACCATTTGCTAAAGTTCCTGACTACTTATCCTCTCCAGTAAATGCAGAAACACTAGCAACTAGCCTCAGTGTTTGGCTTTAGCAAAAGGCCAAGGGGCATATTTATACTCCGTTAGCGCCGGAATTGCGTCGTTTTTTTTGACGCAATTCCGACGCAAAACTAACTCCATATTTATACTTTGGCGTTAGACGCGTCGAGCGCCAAAGTCCATGGAGTTTGCGTCATTTTTTAGCGTGGACACCTACTTTGCGTTAATGAGATGCAAGGTAGGCGTTCCCGTCTAAAAAATTGACTCCGAGGCATGTGCGCCGTATTTACACTCCCGGGCAAAATTCACGCCCGGGAGTGGGCGGGTCAAAAAAAATGACGTACGGCCGCTTTTGCGCCGTTTTTTAGCGCCTGGAAAAAGGCAGGCGTTAAGGGACCTGTGGGCTCGGAAGGAGCCCAGAGGTGCCCTCCCATGCCCCCAGGGACACCCCCTGTCACCCTTGCCCACCCCAGGAGGACACCCAAGGCTGGAGGGACCCATCCCAGGGACATTAAGGTAAGTTCAGGTAAGTCATTTTTTATAATTTTTTTTGTGGCATAGGGGGGCCTGATTTGTGCCCCCCTACATGCCACTATGCCCAATGACCATGCCCAGGGGACATAAGTCCCCTGGGCATGGCCATTGGGCAAGGGGGCATGACTCCTGTCTTTGCTACAACAGGAGTAATTTCTATGGGGGTTGGGAGTCGTAAAAAATGGCGCAAATCGGGTTGAGGCGAAAAATTTGCCTCAGCCTGACTTGCCCCATTTTTTGGCGCCCAAGCTCCATATCCCCCTACGCCGGCACTGCCTGGTGTACGTCGTTTTTTTCCACGCACACCAGGCAGCGCCGGCGGCTAACGCCAGCTAACGTCATTGATTAAATACGGCGCCCGCATGGCGCTTCAGAATGGCGTTAGCCGGCGCTCATTTTTTTGACGCAAAACTGCGTTAGCGCAGTTTTGCGTCAAAAAGTATAAATATGGCACCAAATATCCGGCCCTATAAAACAACCTGAGCTGAAAAAGGTGTGCCCTTAAGAATTTTATAACCGGGGGTGTAGTTTTTCTGTCCATTGCACAAGCTAATAAGATATATGACATGTAGTCTTGTCTGCTGTCTAAACCCTATGCATCTTGGGAGATAGTACTTCTTTCCAATACTTGAGCCTGTACCATCTCTATAAGCTGAGGGAACATTTTGCTGTGCAGTGCTTTAACTTGGACCATCTGCATACCTCAAGGGACAGCATCTGTGTTGCCCAGTGCCTTAATTGTTCATATCTCTGTAATTGTAGGACTTGTTCCATCTCGGAGAGGAACAATTAATATTATAGTGGGTTTACAAGTTCCCCCTAATTTTAAGGTGAGTGGTTTGTGTTTCCATACATAATAAATATTGAATCGCTTGTATTTCTTACAGCTTATAACAGATAAAGAATTTCGGAAACATCGAAACCGAGTGTCATACCTGAGCCTTTATTACAGCTGAACACATGTGGAAACCTACTGTATCCTGGAAGAGACATCACCTGGTCCTGTTTGGGGTCTGCTTAGCTGCATGGGTATATTCACTTCTCCATTTGCCACCGTTTAATTCCAAAGTTAAACTATCCCTGTGTCCAAGCCGATCACTTTGTCTTGTTATTAGTCCATGAAGTGCACACACCTCATCTGGGGACTCCCTGGTCTCACAAGGACTGCAGAAGCTTTTAATTCTGCAGCCACTATTCTCCATTGGAGCTTCCATCAACTATTTTCCGAGTATTCCCAAGTATCAGCCCACCAGAACCATACTTGAATAAGAAATCATTGGAGCATAATAAAACCTTACAACTGTACAAACTTTAGAAAATACGTGACATTTACTTACTCGAGTTATGTTTCTATTGAAGTATGTTTTGACTCAGTTTTTCAATTTACTTTTGAATATTGGATTCTGTGCAGTTTTACTGAGCAAGAATATTTTGTAATAATATAACTAACCAAAGACATATTACTTTTCTTTTGAGAGAACTGGTAGATGCTTCGGTGGCACCCATCTTCCTGAAATCACTTTAGCAACTAAGTCCATTCTGACATCATGTGCTGAATTATGGTCTTTTTCAGTCACAGCTAGTAACTTGTTCTTTGAGGTACCACTATTTTGGAGCTGTGCTTTAGTTATCTACGAATTGTATGAATTGCCTTATTGAGTACACATAGGTATTGTCAAATTCAACTATGATATATTCAAGGCATATTAATTGTATTTCCCTGTGGAGAGAACATTAATAAAGTGTTGTTTTCTAGGAATCGGAGCTTTTCTTATAATTATAGAAGCACTGGTGTACCCCTCCCTCTGACATTCAAGGGTAGTGGAAATTGTAGTAGCATTGATTATGCCATCATTTCAACTGACTTGTGTCCTTTGTTGCAAGATTATGAGTTAGTCACCAGATGTAGTAGTGGCCACAGTCCACTCATTGCTACTTTTGCCATAGATCTGGCTGAGGAGGGATGTAATGATGAGGGTCAACCAATTTAATTTTCACAAAATGGGCGTATAAGACTCAAGTGTGGAAAAAATAACAATTATAAATTCACACACGAGCTCATAGGGGAGAACCAGTGTGCTTTCTCTGATCTAGCCTCTTGTGATAACTACCCTGCGAGAACTGCAGAGGCTTTCTGTGATCTATGTGTTCCTATTTCATCTAAGATGCTAATTAACAAACCCCTTCGTACTAAACCACCCTAAAGGGTGGTTGAACCATGCATGTGCGGTAACTCACAGGTGGCTTAAAATGGCCCTCATGAAAAAAACCTTGCAGCGAAGAATAAATTAAACTGTGTAGAAGTGAATACAAGAAGACTGTTCTGCAAAGGAAAGAAGAGCTTAGGAAGGAAACATGGGAGGACCTGCAAAGGGAAAGTAACCTAAAAGATAATGTCACTTTCGGGAAAACGGTGAATAAATCGTTCTTCTCGGGCTACAATAAACCTGCTATTGACAGAAACAGACCTATTATTGACACAAACACACTTTTTTCTGTGATCTTTAACTGTGATAGTGACATCTGTCTGTGAAGATATACAGCCAATCCAGGTTAAGGATGTTATTACTGCTTTTACCCAGAACCACCCTGGGAAAGTCCCATGCCTTTATTGGGTTCCCATGGATTTGTTTAAGTCAAGTGTTACTTTGTGGGCACCCATCCTAACAAATGTGTTAAGGGCAGGCTGTATTTGGTCATCTAATTCCATCCTGGAAGGAGGCAGTGGTGGTTTCTATTTTTGAAAAAGGGAATACAAATTCACCCTGTTGCTACTATCTAATCTCTTTATTCGATAGTTCATTTAAGATTCTGAGTAGAGTTATGTCCTCTAAACTTTAGGCATGGTTAGAGGAGAAGCAGTTACTCTCTAAAGTGCAAAATGGTTTCTGTAAAGGTTTGGGCACTATTGACCAGTGCCTAATCATACAGCTTATCCGGGGTAAATATGTTGGTGCTAAGGGAAGGGGTCCGTACACCTTTCATTAGTGGATCTCTCTAGCGCTTTCAATGTGGTAAATCATCCTATATTGTGGTCCATTATGGAGAAACAGAGGTTTGAGAAATCACTTATAAAGCAAGATGCACTTGGATACCGTGGTAAAAATACGTTATGGGATACATGTGGAGCTCTTCCCGAGCATTAGGTCCAATATGGGTGTGCGTCAAGACTGTGTGATGATCCTTTCGCTTTTTCTGATATATACCAGTTGTCTAGAGGAACTCTTATGTCAAGTATGGAAAGATAAAGGATATATTGATACACCCAGGTCTGCTTTATGTAGATGATGCTGTGCAGATAGCAAAAACGGTGTGTGTGCTAGACGGGTTTAATAATTTTTGAATGTGTTAGGCCTAAAAACAAACCTCAATAAATCTTTTATGATAGTGGGCCCTAAATGTACCAAAACAATGAAATTCCAACTAGAGGGGCACCAAGATAATCAAAGTGAAAAATGTTGCATATTTAGGGATTGAGTTTGATTCTATGTCAGAACCGGAGGCAAGGATTATGCTCTTCTTTCTCCACTTTTTTGGTCAGCAGCCTTAACATTTCAAAAGAAAAAACTGCCTTTCCCAGGAAAACTTTGGGGAGGACTACAGCAAAAGAACCAATCAAATGACAAGTCCAACATATATAATCCTTAGTCTCTGCTCATGCCCCCTCTTTCTTTGTTGCTCAGTAACCACGCAAGAGAAGTGTCTTAGTCTTTCTCACATTTATAGTTGTGAATTCACTGCATATTTGCCTGCTAATGTGATTTGCCTGGTTTCTTTACCTCGCTAACTGCTTCCCTTTTAGGCGCCCGCTGGATCACGCCTCACTGATCCTTTTGCGTGTCAAATCTCGGCTGGAGAGATGCACTAATGTGTTGTAGATGGCATTCTAGCGAGATTAGTGCTGCGCGCCACAGAGCTTTGGCCTTGCTTTCCACCGAGGGTAGCCTGGAGCATAAAGTCTGGCATACCGGGTATATAGAAAGGTTTTTTCCTTTATAACTAAGTTGCATTTTAATGTGATGATCGGGATGCCTGCTTGAGGCAGGTCTGTACTTCTCTGCATGTTGCCCACATAGCGGCATCATTTTGGCACTGCATGGACCAGCCCATGCTTCAGCCCGTGTATATATAATCTATGAGGGCGTAATGTCCCTTTACTGAGATTCCATCTCAGTATCACTACTACATTCCGTAGCACTACACTAACATGATGCTGGCCTCTCACAGTGCCTATATTGAGGAAGAGTCCTCTTCTGTCCTGCCACTGGACTGTGATTTTTGCGAGGCGGTAGACTCCTCCATCCAGCTCTCCCTCTCAAAGGCACTGGCCTCACTCAAGCAAAAGATTAATGAATTAGCACAAGTGCGCCATGAGCCTTGTGGGGTTATGGGGATTTGCCATTCTAAGGGCATAGCGCCTAAAAGACCTTAAAATCAAGGGGTGGACAGGGACTCATTTGAATGCCTGAAGCAGGCGTTTCTTCACTCTAGCCTTCAGCTGGAGGTCCCCGACACTATGGGGGTCATTCTAACCCTGGCGGTAAAAACCGCCAGGGCGAATGACCGCGGTAGCACCGCCAACAGGCTGGCGGTGCACCGCTGGGCATTCTGACCGCGGCGGTTCAGCCGCGTCCAGAAACGGAAAGTCGGCGGTGTACCGCCGACTTTCCGCTGCCCTGCAGAATCCTCCATGGTGGCGGAGCGCGCTCCGCCGCCATGGGGATTCTGACACCCCCTACCGCCATCCTGGGTGCCGCGGGGCCCCCGTAAGAGGGCCCCAATAAGAATTTCAGTGTCTGCCTAGCAGACACTGAAATTCGCGACGGGTGCTACTGCACCCGTCGCACTCCAGCAACTCCGCCGGCTCCATTCGGAGCCGGCTTCATCGTTGCTGGGTCTTTCCCGCTGTGATGGCGGGCGGCCTTTTGGCGGTCGCCCGCCAGCACAGCGGGAAAGCCAGAATGGCCGCCGCGGTCTTGTGACCGCGGTGCGGTCATTTGGCGGTAACCGCATGGTGGGCGGCGACCGCCGCCCGCCGCGGTTAGAATCACCACCTATATCCCCATTCCTAGAGTCTCCGGACCCTGGGAAGAGGAAGAAGAGTCTCTGGGTGAACCGGGGCACCCTTCGTAAGATGACTCTTTCAAACCCAAGTCCAGCCCAGGTACCTAGGCAGACACCCTGACATCAGAAATGTTAAACCCTACTTCACCCCAGATCCTCCATGTGGTCTCCCTGTGACAAAATGGCCTCCTATTTGGCAGGACGTTTACGCAAACCTCTTGACAAAGAGGTCATGGCCCATCTTCAGGCTGAGAGCCTAGGACCATCTTAAGAGGGAAAGGTATCGATGACCCCAGAACTAGATATGCGCATGGCCATCTTTCTGGCTATGTTCATGCGTGACGCCAAGAAGGGTATTGACTGTTCCTGGCAGTCATGCCAGAAAAAATTAGTGGACCTCACGGGGCCCCTGACTAAGATCTTTGATATGGCAGAGGATGCGAAGCAGTCACGGTTCCTCATAGCTCCAGAGGTTTTGTCTGGCTGGGCGCAACAAGGAGTTATTTTTTTCAGGAACGCAAATTGTGCACTTTTGGCAGAATGCCGTCCCTCCTTACTGATTAAAGAGGACCCCATGTTAGGCGACTTAGCCACTTCAGAAGTGGGCTCCTTCACTCAAGGTGGCTTGTTAGGCAAGCCTTTCTTTGAAGAGCTCAAGACATCTTATCGCCACCTTTAATTCCCTGGATAAGGCTAATACCTCTATTGAAAATAATTTTGGTGAGGAAATGGACGTGGCTGGGGGAGCTCGTCTGGCTGCTTCATTATCAATGCTCCCCAGAGAGGCCAAGGCATTTGGGGAGGACAGAGGTAAGACCAGAATAAGTATGGAAACTTCTACCTGTCCAGGGGCTTCCAGCGCGCTCATAGTGCTAGAGGAGGTGGCAGGGACTCCACTGGATCTTCCCAAGTGAGGACAATTCTTTCTTCCCAACTAAAAGTGGGAGGGAGGCTAGCACAGTTTCTGGAAAACTATAGGACTGTCACATCCAATGCTTGGGAGTTACAAACAGTACAAGGGTTCCACATAAAGTTCTTGGGCACCCAGGTGCAAGCTTCAAGACCGCACCCCCTTTGTTTTTCCCAAGAAGATTCCGCTCTTCTAAAGTAAGAGATCAAGGAATTGTTGTCAAAAGGGGTGATCGCGCCATTGGCTCTACACCCCAGAGGTTTACTGAACAATCTGTTCTTAGTGGAGAAACTAGGTGGTGGACATCACCCAGTCATAAATCTCTGGGAGTTCAACGATTAGCTAGTTCATTGCCACATCAAGATAGAAGGCTTACACCTGTTGAGTGACCTCTTGAGACCAGGGGACTGGCTATTGAGACTGGAACTCAAAGATACCTGCAGTTCAAATGGAACCACCAGGTGTTTGAGTTAATTACCATTCCTTTGGTCTGTTATCTGCACCTTGGTGTTTTACCAAAGTGCTCAAGCCTGTAGTGGAACACCTTCGGACTAAGGAGTACACTTGATCGTCTACCTAGACAAAATTCTCCTGTTAAATCAATGCCCAAAGGCACTGACAGGTCAACTACAGATGGAAGTGGATCTGCTGGAATAATGAGGGTTTGTTATCACCGAGAAAAAGTCCTTGCTGGCCCCGGCACAGTGCACAACCTTTCTGGGCTTTATTATAGATTCCAAAGACTCTACCCTGAGCCTGCCAGCCAAAAAGATGGTGAAGATTTGGCACGAGCTCTGGAAAACTCAGTCACAACAGTCAATGTCGTTCAGAAAATTAGCCAGACTGGTGGGCTTACTGGCGGCTTCCATCCAAGCGATCTTCCAGGGCCGTCTTCACTACAGGGCACTCCAAAAGCTAAAGGCGGTCCACCTACTCAGATGCTCGGAGTTGGTTCCCATGTCAGAGGAAGCCCGAGAGGAGATGAAGTGGTGGCTTTCACACATGGAGGCCTGGAACGGGAGACCGATCTTCGGCTCCAGTGCAGACATTGTAATAAAGTCTGATGCCAGCAAATCAGACAGGGCCACCAGATGTGGTGATGTATCCACCAACGGAAAGTGGTTCTCAGAAGAACGGGCTATGCACATAAACTGCCTGGAATTGCTGGTGGGATCATTGGCAGTACAGTGTCGGACCAAGGTCAAGGCAAGTTGTTGCGTGGTGTTTTAAGATTGACAACATGTCAGCAGTCTGCTACATAAACAGGCTGGAAGGTCTGTGTTTCAACATGCTGGCAGACCTAGTGAAGGAACTCTCGCAGTATTGTCTGGATCGTCAGATCTCGGTGATGGTGAAGTACCTTCCAGGAGCATCCAACGAAGTGGCAGATTGGCACTCCAGGCACCTGAGGGACCTCATTGCTTGGCTGTTACACCCCAAAGTCTTTTAGAGGCTGGAGAACATCTGGGAACCGTTTTCAGTGAACCTGTTTGCCTCATACTTGAACCATCAGGTGGACAGATTCTTCAGCTGGAGCTGGACCCGCTAGCCGTGGCAAAGGGTGCTTTTTTTTGCAGTACTGTAGACTGGAGAAGGGATATACTTCACCCCTATTCATCATGCCCATGCGTCTGTCAACACAAGTAGGCAGAACGCAAGTTTGGTTTCCTGTGATGATGGAACTTTCTTGGGATTTTACAATCCATCTACCTCACAGGAGGGATCTCCTCCAGGACGATTTATGGAATACTCACCAAATGATTCTAGACAGATCTCTGTCACGTGGCTTGGAGGATTACCCGAGTAGATGGGCAGTCAGAGGACTTTCGGAAGAAGATGAGTGGCTCCTGCCAAGAGCTTGGGCTGACGGAACAAACAAGAGGTATCAGTTTGCTTGGTGACGTTGACTTTGTTGGTGTCTTCAGATGGAGGAAGATCCCGTAGAATCTGATACCATCTACATAGTGAATTTCCTGTTGCCCCTGGTGTGGGAAGGTGTAGGAGGCTGGCCTGGTTTGTAGTGGGTACAAAGGGGTACTTACACTCTATACCAGGTCCAGTTATCCCTTATTAGTGTAGAAGAGGTGTTTCTAGCAGCTTAGGCTGATAGAAGGTAGCTATAGCAGAGCAGCTTAGGCTGAACTAGGAGACATGCAAAGCTCCTACTATACCACTGGTGTCATATGCACAATATCATAAGAAAACACAATACACAGATATACTAAAAATAAAGGTACTTTATTTTTATGACAATATGCCAAAAGTATCTCAGTGAGTACCCTCAGTATGAGGATGCCAAATATACACAAGATATATGTACACAATACCAAAAATATGCAGTAATAGCAAAAGGAAGTAATGCAAGCAATGTAAAGTTACAGTAGATTGCAATAGGAGCACATAGGTATAGGGGCAACACAAACCATATACTCCAAAAGTGGAATGCGAACCACGAATGGACCCCAAACCTATGTGAGCTTGTAGAGGGTCGCTGGGACTGTAAGAAAACAGTGAGGGTTAGAAAAATAGCCCACCCTAAGAC
Organism: Pleurodeles waltl; assembly: GCF_031143425.1. Classification (NCBI taxonomy): domain Eukaryota; kingdom Metazoa; phylum Chordata; class Amphibia; order Caudata; family Salamandridae; genus Pleurodeles; species Pleurodeles waltl. The sequence continues at coordinate 425,074,215 of NC_090445.1, read as the reverse complement.
CCTGAAAAGTAGGTTCAAAAAGTGCACCTATAACCCCCAGTGAGCACAGAAGTCGTGATAGGGGGTTTCTGCAAGGAAGACCAACACCAGCAAAGCAACCAAAGTGGATTTCTGGACCTGAGTACCTGTGAAACAAGGGGACAAAGTCCAAGAGTCGCGACAATGTTGAGAGTGGGGATGCCCAGAAAATGCCAGCTGAGGGTGCAAAGAAGCTGCCACCGGATGGTAGAAGCTGTGGATTCTGCAAGAACGAAGAGGGCTAGAAACTTCCCCTTTGGAGGATGGATGTCCCACGTTGTGAAGAAGCTTGCAGAGGTGTTCCCACACAGAAAGACCGCAAACAAGCCTTGCTAGCTGCAAGGGTCGCGGTTAGGGTTTTTGGATGCTGCTGTGGCCCAGGAGGGACCAGGATGTCGCCACTTGGATGAGGAGACAGAGGGGGCACCCAGCAAGTCAGGGAGCCCTCACAGAAGCAGGCAGCACCCGCAGAAGTACCGGAACAGGCACTTGGAAGAGGAGTGAACCGGAGTCCACGCAAAGTCACAAAAGGGAGTCCCACGATGCCGGAGGACAACTCAGAAGGTTGTGCACTGCAGGTTAAAGTGTCGGGGACCCAGGCTTGGCTGTGCACGAAGGAAATCCTGGAAGAGTGCACAGGAGCCGGAGCAGCTGCAAATCACGCGGTACCCAGCAATGCAGTCTAGCGTGGGGATCAAGGACTTACCTCTACCAAACTTGGACTGAAGAGTCACTGGACTGCAGTCCGGGGAATTTGCCCTGAACAATGTGGGGGCACCTTGGCTAGTGCCAGGGTGCCCACACACTAAGTAACTTTGCACCAACCTTCACCAGGTGAAGGTTAGACATATAGGTGACTTATAAGTTACTTAAGTGCAGTGGTAAATGGCTGTGAAATAACGTGGACGTTATTTCACTCGGGCTGCAGTGGCAGGCCTGTGTAAGAATTGTCAGAGCTCCCTATGGGTGGCAAAAGAAATGCTGCAGCCCATAGGGATCTCCTGGAACCCCAATACCCTGGGTACCTCAGTAACATATACTAGGGAATTATAAGGGTGTTTCAGTATGCCAATGTGAATTGGTGAAATTGGTCACTAGCCTGTTAGTGACAATTTGGAAAGCAGAGAGAGCATAACCACTGAGGTTCTGGTTAGCAGAGCCTCAGAAGTTAGTCATCACACAGGGAACACATACAGGGCACACTTATGAGCACTGGGGCCCTGGCTGGCAGGGTCCCAGTGACACATACACTAAAACAACATATATACAGTGAAATATGGGGGTAACATGCCAGGCAAGATGGTACTTTCCTACAGAAGGGTTTGCCTATCATTTGATTAACACATTTCATTCTGCCATATCGGTCGGGCATTCACCTGTGGACTGTTCCCCAATGGGAAAACACCCTTTGGTCCGCAAACTGATGAGGGATATCAGACTCTCCGTTCCCCCAGCACCCTGATATTCTACTCTCTGTGATGTGAATAAGGTGCTTAATTTGTTTCTTTCATGGCCACGGAACAAGTATCTGTCCAGAAAACAGTTGTCGGGGAAGTTGGCCATGTTGTTGTGCCTCATATCCTGTAAAAGGGTGTCATCAATAAAGAGATTTCATATGATAATGACGTAGGTAGCTACTTTTTCACTGTAACCACAGAACTTCATATCAGACTTTGAGATAACAATGCCTAATAACTCACAGATTTCTTTATTGAAATACATTTACAAATGAAATCTATTGAGGAAATAAAAGCTATTGTGATTTATTGAACAGGACACAATGAGACAGCAAGGAATAAACATTAAAAGGCAATAGGGCACCCAACAAAGGATGAAGAGATATGCATCTCTAGTAGTGGGTTACCACGACATCTACATCATGGCCAATTCAAACACTAGTATTTTCAATGCAGCCTCTCTCTTTTTCACATTCCCTGTACCACAGCAAGATTGTTGCACACTTCACATTACAAAATACTGTTAGGGCCAGATGTACGAAAGGATTTTACCCATTCTGTGTCTATGGGAAAAAGCTTTCGTACATATGGCCCTTAATCCTTAAATTGTAGTGAGTGTTACTAACCAGCACTACTGCCATCTCATGGAATCTGTCACCAGGCTCTGTGTTTTTGTCCTGACAAATGGCTTGAACTTTATTGCTTGCATTTGAAAGTGCCTGCTTTCAGCAAACCTGTTTTTGTAGGCTGCATGCAAGCCACTTGTCTGGCCATAAAGACAGCACGCAGCAGAGCTTTAAACTGTTGTCGAAGGAAATCTACGACACAAGTCACACGACATCCCAAATCCATTGTGAAAATGTAATTCATATACATGAAAGTGAGCGATGAAACTGCAAGCAATTTTACAGTTCTATCGATCGTCATACAGAGAGGGCCACGTTACTCTTGTCGTTTGCAATGAGATTTCAGACTGGTACAAACAGGGCCAAACAGGGAACCCAAATCAGTTCTGGCCAATTTTGTCAGACCAGCACCCGTATGGTGCATAGTGAGTGCAACGAGTAAGCCTAACCACTATAAGGAGGATTTGGAAAATGTGCTAAAAAATGGCGCATTATACAACACATTTTTTATTATATTCAATTGTATTAGCTTTTAAAGCATTATAAATGATTACCTTAGAGTGCACCAGGATTCGCTCTTTGGGTTCTTCAATTATTCCCTCACTATGACTCTCCAACAGTGCCCCTCAGCTCTCCATAGCCCCTCGTATGTATTTAATTTGTTTAGGAGCGCCTCTCATCTCAGTGTAGGGTGTCGGAGCACATTACATCACACACAAATACAGAGATAATGAATCATGCGTAAATCAGTGTTTAGAAAATTTTACATAAGACAAAGGGGCTACAAGGTGTAGGATTCATGTCATCCATACTGGTGGGCATTTGTTAAGATTGCTTGGTCTGGAAAAGCTCAAGCCAAGGATTCAGACTGTAACACAGTGGCTAGTGTTAGAATTTATTTCTACCCAAACAAACCCTTTTTAGCAACATTAGGTTAATGAAAGACTCAGGAAAAAAACAACTTTCTAACCTGTGCCATGCAGTTTGCATGCAGCTCTTTGATGTCAGTTCATAGCTCACTGTCCTAGATTACTTTTGTAATTTATGAACTGCACAGTAACAAAAAAAGCTCTGTGACAAAAGAAGTATCCCACTAAACTATACACATAAAATAGTGTTGTGTGATCTGCATAGTACACGTTCTTTGCAGCAGGTGTATTAACCCTCTGTGCTATCTTAGATGAGTCAAAACTGCCACAAGACGGACTTGTGTGATCGTGCAAAACAAGATGGCCGCCTCCCAATAACTTCTGGAGATTGCCCTTAATAATAATGATTTTTTTCTATAAATATAAGGCTTTTTTTTTTTACCTGAAATTAGGGCATTTCTGTTACTGGAAGACAAGTGCTGCACAGGGAAGTGATTTTCAAGGCATTTTATAGGAGAGTGAGGGGTTTCTTTCGTTGGAGCCTTTCCTCAGCTGGAATTTCCTGTCAGGAGGGCGGAGACACCTTGAGGAAAAGGCAAGGCTGAGGCCTAACCACTCCCATAGCTGGTTTAAGCTGCTGCACAGCTTACTTTGAAGGTAATATTTTCACTAGTTTTATTTTCCTTATTGATTTGCAGTGAAGTTGACACCTTTCATATTAATTATTATTACTATGTCAAGATAGAAGGAAAACATGTGCCTGCTATGAATAACAAACTGAAACAAACAATTTCTCCTCCACCAGTAAAGTAAAAATATTAGAAGAATTACAAGCAGTGCGAGCAAATACAGGTAAAATTGTGTCAGAACTGTAAAATATATGCAAGGATATGGCTAGCCTCTCAATGAAAGTTTCTGACAACTCAATTAAAATTCATGATAACAAGACAAAACTTGACAGTATAGTGCCTCTTGCTGCAAAAATTGAACCTATGAATAGACTGTTACTAGATTTAGAAAACCGCAATAGTCAATATAACCTGCGCATTTTTTATTTGCCAGAAGATGTTGAAGAGAAAGACTGTAGGAAATAATTTGAAGCCGTGTTAACTGGTCTCTTAAACTTAAAATTCCCAGAAATGTTTTTACATTGACAAATCACATAGCATTCCTTCTCATTTTAATCCAAGTAATATGAATATGCTTCAAGTGATCTTTAAAGTTTTACGTTACCATCACCTTGTGATGATTCGGAAAGCAGCAAGAGAGATATCAACATTAATGGTCAACGGAAATAAAATCTTACTTCAAGACTTTGCTAAGGAAACTGTTAAAATACGTTAAGAATTCTCCGATCAGCGACCACGGCTGCGAAGCTGTGGTTTTAAATATGGTCTTTTTGATCTCTTATGAGAACTTGGAAAGATAGTATTTCAAAAGCTTTTCAACGCCCTGAGGATCTACGTGCCTTTTTAGATCATCACTCTCCGCTTTCCATGGAAACCAATGATACCTCTTCTTAGTACCAATGTCTGGTTAATATTTTCATTATAATAAGCCTTTTTGTCTACCTTTATTTATGAGAGCATTTATTTCACAGGTCAATCGTGTATAGGCGTGTGCACAATTCTAAAACACTTTTTATGTTTCTATGGTGTCCTTTTTCCTATGTTTGTAGGCCTTATCCTTTTTTATCCTTTCTTCTGTCTTTAGAGGTACTCCTCAATCCTATACAGTATAATTCATATTTCTTTTCACTCTATTTGTTTTTAACTTTCCTATATATGGATAGTGTTGGCAAAACAAAAATTGTTTCTTTTAATGTTAAAGGTTTACTGCACCCTGTTAAAAGAACTAAAATGTTGGATTATTTAGCAAGACATAATGCTGACATTTGTTTAATTCATGAAACTCACATTGATGATACAGTTTTGTCATATATGAATAAAAAATAGGTTGCCAATATTATTTCTTCCTGCAGTTACCAAGAAAAATGGTGTTGCAATACTGTTCGCAAAAAAGTTAAATATTCAGATACTTAACAAATGTATTGATACAGATGGTCGATATATTATAGTAAAAATTGAAATTGATACTTTTATTTTTCATTTAATTCATGTTTATGGTCCGATAAAAGATGATCTTAAGTTTGTGTAGCTGTTTACATCAGAAGTGATTAAATTAGGTAATGTACCGCTAATCATTGGTATGATTTTAATTTGATAATGATAAGATAGATGCGCTCATTCTAAATATTGTCCTCCGAAAGCTTTTTTCATGCTTCAATCTTTTTTAAATCACCTAAAATGGTTGATTTCTGATGGATACAACTACCTGTGGATTCCTCACCTAATGAATACTCCCATGGCGCCAGCATTCGACGGAAATCTTCTTACTAGTCTCTGCACGTCGACGAGGACGTCACTCTAGCCCACGCGACGCCGTCTGACGTCATACAGGCAATAAGAGGTCCTCGACGACGTGCGGACGTCAGTTCCCTTTTTTTACGTGCATTCGAAACGGTTATCTTCGAGGGAGCAACTGTTACTTTTTTGGTTACAGTGTATTTTTGCTGCGTAGTCTTTCGCTGTGGTAATAATGTTGCAGAGAAAGTCTGGATTTAAGCCTTGTCGTGAGTGTGGAGGCAAGATGTCGGTGACGGATCCTCATTCCGATTGCCTTTGGTGTTTGAGCTCCGACCACGACGTCTCGACTTGTGATTCATGCCAGCACATGAATCCAAAGGCCCTCAAGGAACGTGAGGCGAAGCTGTTTATGGCTAAATCGAAGGAGAAGCATCACAAGAAGTCTTCTTCTCCAAGACATCGGCGTCATCGAGACTCCCGGCGCCGTAGAGAATCTCGGCGTCATTCAAAGGAGACTCGTTCCAGGTCTTCGGATCGGCGCCGAAGGACATGGGAGATCAGTCCCACGGTTACGCCGCATCCTTCGACGCCGTTGCCCTCTCCGGCGTCTCCGACTTCACCTGGACAGGCGTCGGTGATTGAGGTATTGGAGCCTCAGGTGTTTTCTCCGGCGCAGACGCCGAGGCCGGCGTCGGGGTCGCCTCCGAGACAGGCACCTCAGTATCCGGCTTTTCCCACCCCTGGAGCCGATAGTTCCGCATTCTTGAATGCGATGTATGCCATCTTCCAACAGATGGCTCCAGGGGGTGCTCCGGCTGGGCCTTTGGCCTTTTCTTTGGGTGATCCTGCGCCTCTTCGGCCGGCACCCTTTATGCCCTTTCTCCCTTTTGGGAACGTGGGCTCGGCGCCAGTGTCGGCGCCGGTGGCCGCTCCGGTGGCTTCAGAAGGATTGGCCCCGGGGATTTCCATCCCGTCGACGTCGAAGTCGGGATTTCGGCCTGTGACTCCGGTGGGTCCATCTGCTTCAGCTGCTCTTTTGTCGGCGCCGAAGTTACCTGTGGCGCCGGACGCGGCGTCGGTGGCTTCTGAAGATCGGCGCCGATCTTCGACTTCGGCGGAGGCATTGTCGACTCCGCGTATTGAACAACGACTTCATTCCAGGAGACGTGCTCTCCGTGTATTAGAAGAGCAGGAGTACCAACGAGCCCTGGAGGAAGGAGAGCTAGAGGACTCGGGTGATGGGCTGCGTGGACTGGAGTCGGCCAGTGGGCTGGACACTTCCCCTGAGTGGGATCTTTCGTCCCCGGGGGAATATACTGAGGAGGCTGCTTCCTTTCATGCAGTGGTACGGAAGGCAGCTAGTTTTTTGGACCTGCCTTTGCCGGTGGTGGAGGCTAAACAAAACCTTTTAACAGAGGTGCTACATCCGGCCTCAGCTGCGGCGGAGCCTCTGTTGCCATTTAATGACGCTCTGCTGGATCCGGTGTTAGAGGTGTGGAAGAGGCCGGTATCTTCCCCAGCAGTTCACAGAGCCGTGGCCAGGAGGTATCGGGCGGCTCCGACTGACCCTGGGTTTCTATCTAGGCACCGTACGCCGGAGAGCTTGGTGGTGCAGGCCTCCTGTTCATCCAAGTCAGCGCCTGGTTCTTTCCCGACGGTGCCTGGGGACAGAGATTCAAAGAAGCTAGAGGCGCAGTCGAAGAAGATTTTTTCGTCCTGCAGTCTGGCGTTAAAAGCCACCAATGCAACCTGTATCCTGGGGAGGTATATTCATGCTCTGATGGATGACATTTCCTCATCATTTACAGAGCTTCCCCAGGGTCTTTTGGATCTTGTCTCAAATGCCCAGGCTGCTGCGACCCAGATTATCCAGACGGGACTGGATACCACCGACTCGGTAGCCAGAGCAATGGGCACAACTGTGGTGGCAAGGAGACAGGCCTGGCTCCGTAACTCGGGCTTTTCTGCAGATGTACAGTCCACATTGTTGGATCTCCCGTTTGATGGGGACAAACTGTTTGGAGCCAAGGCTGATTCGGCCTTGGAACGTTTTAAGGAAAGCAGGGCCACGGCTAAGTCGTTAGGGCTCCAAGCTCCTTCTTCCACGGCCTCTTCCAGATTTTTCAGGAGGTTTCGTGGATTTGGGCGTGGCTCTTCCTCCTCTTCCTTTCGGGGAAGATATCAGCAACCTGCCTCTTCCCATCCCTATAGATCTTTCAGGGGGAGAGGTAGGGTCCGCACCAGAGGAGCCTCTCAGCAGCACTCTGCCTCTTCCTCATCCTCTGGCGGGGTGCAGCAGGGGAAGCAGCCTTAGGCTTCCATCATTTCCCACTCACTCCTCTCCTGTAGGGGGAAGATTACAGCATTTTCTCACCAAATGGAAGACTGTTACAACGGACACTTGGGTTCTCAGTATTGTGGGAAAAGGCTACACCCTTCCCTTTCGGGAGTTCCCGCCCTTCATCCCGCCCCGCCCTTCTTATTGTTCAGAAGAACACCTCCTGTTGCTAGAACAGGAGGTACAAGCCCTCCTTTCCAAGGGCGCGGTGGAGTTGGTCCCAGAGCAGGAAAGGGGTCGAGGATGTTACTCAAGGTATTTCCTGATTCCCAAGAAGGATGGTCGTTTGAGACCAATTCTGGACCTGAGGATCTTGAATTGGTTCCTCAAGCAGGAAAAATTCAAGATGCTGACCCTAGCACAGGTGCTTTTGGCGTTGAACAAGGAAGACTGGATGGTGTCTGTCGACTTGCAGGATGCTTACTTTCATATCCCGATACTCAAGTCACACAGGAAGTATCTCCGGTTTGTGGTGGGATCGCAACACTATCAGTTTGCGGTCCTTCCGTTTGGTCTTACTTCAGCACCTCGAGTCTTCACAAAGGTGATGTCGGTGGTTGCGGCAGAACTCAGAAGGAAGGGGATAGCAGTATTCCCTTACTTGGACGACTGGTTGATCAAAGCCAAGTCCCCGGAGCTTGTGTCGCATCATCTGCAGTCAACAACCCAGTTGTTGTTCGACCTGGGTTTTTCGGTGAACGAGCCCAAATCTCACCTAGAGCCCTCTCAGCGCCTCCTGTTCATAGGGGCAGTACTGGATACAACATTGGGTCAGGCCTTTCCTCCGCCTCAGCGGATTCAAGATATTCAGGATTTGGTTCCAATGTTTCAAAATGGAGCGGTAGTTCCAGTTCTCAAGGTCCTTCGTCTGCTCGGTCTTTTTGCCTCCTGCATTCTGTTGGTCACGCATGCTCGCTGGCACATGAGGGCTCTTCAGTGGTGCCTCCGAAGGCAGTGGTCTCAACACAAAGGGGATCTAGAGGGTACTGTCAAGATCTCCAGAGATGCTGCTGTGGATTTGAAGTGGTGGATTGCAAGCAACAATCTTTCACAAGGAAAGCCGTTCCAGCAGTCGCCACCAGTGGCCACAGTCATAACGGATGCTTCCACTCTAGGGTGGGGAGCTCATCTGGGGGATCTGGAGATCAAAGGTCTTTGGTCTCCAGAGGAACAGATGTTTCACATCAATCTGTTAGAGTTACGGGCTGTACGTCTGGCTCTCAAGGCCTTCCTCCCTTCCCTTCGTGGTCAGTCGGTACAGGTCCTAACGGACAATACTACCACGATGTGGTACATAAACAAGCAGGGAGGAGTGGGGTCGTACCTTCTCTGCAGAGAAGCTCTTCGACTATGGTCCTGGGCAAAGGACCATCAGATTTGCTTGATAGCAAACCATCTGGCCGGAGTCTTGAACGTGCGTGCGGACAGTCTCAGTCGCCATTTCTCGGCAGACCACGAGTGGCGTCTCCATCCAGATCAAGTCCGTTTAATCTTCCAGAGGTGGGGGTTTCCTCGGGTAGATCTGTTTGCCACTCGAGAGAACGCGCATTGTCCTTTGTTCTGCAGCCTCCAGTATCCGATGCAGGGAGCGTTGGGGGACGCGTTTCAAATAACCTGGTGCGGCCAGTTGCTTTACGCGTTTCCTCCCATACCCTTGATTCCTCGAGTATTGAGGAAGATTCGCCAGGACCGGGCTCTAGTCATCCTAATAGCTCCGGATTGGCCAAGGAGGGTATGGTACTCCGACCTTCTCCAACTCTCAATGTGCCCTCCGCTCCGTCTCCCTTTCAGGGCAGACCTCCTCTCGCAGTCGCAGGGGCAGGTTCTACACCCCAACCTCCAGAGTCTGCACCTACATGCCTGGAGATTGAACGGGGCAACCTGAGTTCCTTCTCTCTCCCGCCTGAGGTAGTGGATGTTATATTAGCGGCCAGGCGACACTCCACTAAATCTATCTACGCTAATTGATGGTCTAAATTTGTTGCGTGGTGTGGAGAGAGGCAGATTGATCCTTTGCATTCTCATCTATCGGACGTTTTGTCTTTTGCTCTGTCTCTAGCGCAGAAAGGTTGTGCAGTGGCTACCATTAAGGGTTATTTATCGGCCTTGTCAGCCTTCATATGTCTTCCAGACCAACCATCTTTATTTAAATCCCCTATTGTTATCAGATTCCTGAAAGGTCTTCTAAATAAATATCCTCCAAAGCCATTCGTTATGCCGCAATGGGATTTGTCCTTGGTCCTGACTTTCCTTATGGGGTCCCCTTTTGAACCTATGCATTCTTGCCCCTTAAGGTATTTGGTTTTAAAAACAGTCTTCTTGATAGCTATAACATCAGCAAGGAGAGTGAGTGAGTTGCAGGCCTTATCAGTAAAGCCCCCTTATACAACTTTTTATGGGGATAAGGTGGTGTTGAGTACCAAGGCTGCTTTCCTCCCGAAGGTTGTTTCACCCTTCCATTTGGCTCAGGCAATTACTTTGTCCACGTTCTATCCTCCGCCTCATCCTTCCAAAGAGGAAGAAAGACTGCACCGTCTGGACCCAAAGAGAGCGTTGAGCTTCTTTATGGATAGAACAAAGGATTTTAGGCTGGAGGATCAGCTGTTTATTGGATACGTGGGCAAGAGGAGAGGAAAGGCAGTCCACAAGAGAACACTATCCAGGTGGGTTGTTCTTTGCATTAAAATCTGTTACTCTTTGGCAAAGAAGGATCCTCCTGAGGGCATTAGAGCTCATTCCACCAGAGCTAAGTCGGCCACTTCGGCCTTGGCCAGAGGTGTTCCTGTGGTCGACATCTGCAAGGCCGCAACTTGGTCGTCCCTTCACACTTTTGCAAAACATTACTGTTTGGATTCTGAGGTTAGAAGGGACGGCCATTTTGCACGGTCAGTGCTGCAGGATTTCTTGGTTTGACCATTTAGGCACCCACCGCCGGGCGTGGTACTGCTTTGGGACTCTATTCATTAGGTGAGGAATCCACAGGTAGTTGTATCCATCAGAAGAACGAGTTACTTACCTTCGGTAACGATTTTTCTGGTGGATACATTAGCTACCTGTGGATTCCTCACGGTCCCACCCGCCTCCCCGTTGCCTTTCTGGTCTTACCAAGTAATCCTTGAGTACGCTCCTCTTGGTCTTTGAGGGTGCAATAGATGTTGTATATAATATATTTATATATATGTATATATGTATATATCTTTGTGTATATACTTGATGTGTATATATATTTTAAAAAGAGAGAGTTATATATATATATAAAAGATTTACAGTTATTCATGCAATGTTGTGTATTTTTACAATATAATGGGATGTTGCCTTGCTCTTTCATTGCATTGCCTGGTTGTTCTCATGCACGTAAAAAAATGATTGGTACTGACGTCCGCACGTCGTCGCGTGGGCTAGAGTGACGTCCTCGTCGACGTGCAGAGACTAGTAAGAAGATTTCCGTCGAATGCTGGCGCCATGGGAGTATTCATTAAGTGAGGAATCCACAGGTAGCTAATGTATCCACCAGAAAAATCGTTACCGAAGGTAAGTAACTCGTTCATCTAGCGTTTACATCACCCAAAGGAGAAACAATTTTCTTTTTTCTCTAATCCTCGTAATTCACATTCTCAGATTGATTATTTATTCATTTCCTGTCACCTAATCCAGCCATTTTTTGATCGTAAAATTCACAATATTGACATTTCTGACCAGGGACTTATTTTTAGAGTGTTATAACTTAAAACTAGTCAACAATCTCATTCTCGATGGCGTATGAATACAAGTGTTGCTCTTAATGATTAAATAAATCAAAACTTTTGTCAGCAAAACAAGACTTTTTGTCTTTAAATCCAGAAGGTCCCACTGGATCATTGAGATGCATTTAAACATATATTAGAGGGGCTACAAATTTGATTATGGCTCATGAGAATAAAACATTTAGGCTAAAGTTAAAGAATTAGATAAACAAATAACAAAACATGAGCGTCTCTTTATCACACCTCATGGTAAGAAATGCAAAATACAATTACAAAAACTTCGATATGAATTAAATTCCATGGTAAGCAAAAGAGCGGGTATACAAATTTCAAATAATAAGGGCAAATTCTATTTCAAAGCTAATAGGTCCGGCAGACTATTGACAAACTATCTTAGTATTACAAAAGATAAAAGTCAGATTAATGCACTCCAGGGCTCAAATGGTAAAATGGCATTATCTCAGGAAGAAATAAATAATGAATTTTTGACATATTATTCAAATTTATATAACAAACTTCCTTCTACTGATTCAATTATTATTGATAGGTTTTTGCAATCTTGCGATTTACCTGTGTTGGACTTATTCCCTTTTGCAGGGTCATCTCCAATCTTTTTGCCTCCTTCCTCCTATTTCTTCTGACCTGTTGTTGTTGGCTTTTGGACTCTGGGCACTTTACCACTGCTAACCAGTGCTAAAGTGCATATGCTCTCGGTGTAAATTGTATTGTTGATTGGCTTTCCATGATTGGCATATTTGATTTACCAGTAAGTCCCTAGTAAAGTGCACTAGAAGTCACCAGGGCCTGTAAATCAAATGCTACTAGTGGGCCTGCAGTACTGGTTGTGCCACCCACATTAGTAGCCCTGTAAACATGTCTCAGACCTGCCACTGCGGTGTCTGTGAGTGCGGATTTAAACTGCCAATTCGACTTGGCAAGTGTACCCACTTGCCAGGCCTAAATCTTTCCTTTTTATACATGTAAGGCACCCTTAAGGTAGGCTCTAGGTAGCCCCATGGGCAGGGTGCAGTGTATGTTAACAGGTATGTGGGACATGTACTTATGTGTTTTACACGTTCTGACAGTGAAATACTGTCAAATTCAGTTTTTACTCTTGCAAGGCCAATCTCTCTCATAGGTTAATGTTATAAATGGGGTTTCAGGTTGGCTAGGGTATGCACCTAAGCCAGGCAAAACCCACCCACTCTAGTCAGGGCAAGGGAGTTACACGTCCAAGATAACCCCTGCTCACCCCCTTGGTAGCTTGGCACGAGCAGTCAGGCCTAACCCGGAGGCAATGTTTAAAGCGTTTGCACAACACACACAACACACGTGACGCACTATCCCCACCACAAAGGAAACACAACACCAAGTTATATGAAAATATACTGTATTGCACACAATGCAATTATTAGACCAAACATCACATATCAGTAATATCCTGCTACCTTAGCAGTTGTCAGAACATTACACATTAGTTACTCTGCAAAACTAGCAGTAGTCACATATAACACACAGGTTACTTAGTATTCTGCAAAATTAACAGTAGTCAGGAAACACGTTATTGCACCAAAGCACTTGTCATAAGAATATCATGAAAGCCCATGTTAGGAACATTATAAAACATATGGCAAGTCAGAAAAACATATTAGCATGTTATGCCCATAAAAGGAACATTTGCATACACATATGAAAACATCATTAAACAGGTAGGCAACATATCAATCAATAAAGTCTTTTAAAATAACTTATGTTGTATGTATGGTCTTTTAGCAGTACCTGGTTTAAGATTAAGGCACATCCAGTGCCAAGAGAACGAAAAAGGGGCCCCTGGCGCTCCTCTGTGCCAAACGAGGGGCCTCCTGAGAGTTCTAGGGTAGAGGGGGGCGGCACGCAACCCCTCTACATTAATGACGGGCCCCTCCTTGGGCCCACAATCGCTGGGGGCCCCCCTAGGGCCTGCACCAGCCCTCACGGGGGGGCCAAAGTCAGCCAATACTTCAAGAAGGAGGGGGGCACCACTCACCCCCCTCTGTTTTCATAATGGGCCCCTTGATCTCTGGGGCCCCCCACCCCTGGGCTTTCACCGGCCCTCCAAAGAGTGGGGTGGCCAACACAAGGGCACCGGCCCACAAGGGGCCACAGAAATCGGACTGGCGGCGGGGCCTCTGGTGAGGCTTCTGCCACGCCCACGGTCCTTAACAACTCCTTTGCACCACGGGAGCAATTACGCTCTTAGCGCAGGGAATAGGGGAGAGGGATTCTCCCTCGCCTGGCGTGTCCTGATTCCAGGGTGGCCCTAGGATCTAAAGGGAGACCTCTGATGAGGTCTTCCTTCCTCCTGGGGCCCCCTGTATGCACTCGCCCGCACCCGGTCTGGTGCGTGAGTGTCCTCATTTCTTCTCCCAGCTCGTGCCGGTGTTGGGCCCAAGCAAGGGCCTTCTATTGCCCCAGGGGCACTCCTCGGAGCGAGCTTCGCCCCGGGGGCACCACTAGGAACACGCTTGCTCCCAGCTCCTTTGTCTGCAGTTTTCTTGTGCCCCGGGGGCACAATAGCAGCACGACTCCAGCGCTGCACCGATCCCAGCTCGGGTCACAACGGTGATTTTCTAAAAAGGCAGCAGCGCTTCGTGCAGCGCCTTTACTTCCTCAATGAGCCCGGGCTGTGGCGGTGTTTCTGGGCTGCAAAGAGCACTTTCAAAGTGCTTGAAGAACAAAAGGAGAAGCGCTTTCCCAAGCGCTAATTTTGTCAGGCATTGAAGCACTCCTTGTGCTTCACAAGGTTGCAGGGGTCAGGGGCCACAGCACCCTGGGTCTGGGAGCAGAGTCTAAGGAAAAGGCCCACAGGTTGAGGGGCCCAGCAACAGGCCAGCACAAAGAGGATGCAAGCAAGTGGCAAGTCCTTACAGTGACCAAGCAGGCCACAGGTCAGCAAAGCAGCAGCAGTCCATGGCGGTTCCTGGTTAGTCCTTCCAGCCTTTTGTGTCCAGTTCCAAAATGTCTCCAAGAGTCTCCAAATTGTGGAGAAAACTCCCTTGTACTTATATTCAGTCTTTACAGTGTTTTACAATGGAGGGGAAGTGGAGGTTCCAACCAGTTCCAACTGGTTCTGGGAGTGCCCCCTCTTTCCTCCAGCACAGGCTCCAAACATCAGTTGGGGGTAAACAACCCTATTCTATTGTGTGAGGCCAGGGCACACCTCTATATATGTAGGTGTGCCCCGCCTCTCCCTTCTCTGAGCCCAGGAAGACTATTCAGTATGCAGATGCACCTCTGTTAAACCTCCACCCTCCCTGTGTACAGGCTGTCTGAAAAGTATGCACAAAGCCCAACTGTCACTCTGCCCAGACGTGGATTGGAGTCAATCTATAAAACACAAGAGTCATAAGCACAGAGAAATGCTCACTTTCTATAAGTGGCATTTCTGTAATAGTAATAAAAAAATGTACCTACACCAGTAAGCAGCATTTCTTATCACCATTACAACCATACCAAACAGGCATATGCTACCCCTCCTAAATCAGACAATACCCACTACATGCCTATGAGAAGGCAGCACTCACAGCAGTGAGACACAAAAGTTAGGCTGTTTGTCACTACCAGGACAGGCCACGCAACCTGGCACATGTCCTGCCTTCTACATACATAGCACCCTGCCCATAGGGCTAGCTAGGGCTTACCTTAGGGGTGAGTTACATGTAGTAAAAGGGGAGTTCTGGGCCTGGCAAGTAAATTTAGATGCCAGGTCCCTGTGGCAGAAAACTGCGCACAAGTGGTTCTGCGCTAGCAGGCCTGAGATAGGTTTAAAAGTCTACTTCAGTGAGTGGCGCAAGCAGCGCTGCAGGCCCACTAATAGCATTTAATTTACAGGCCCTGGGTATAGATATATCACTGTACAAGGGACTTATAGGTAAATTAAATATGCCAATTAAGTATAAGCCAATAATACCAACTTGAAATGGGAGAGCTCCTGCACTTTAGCACTGGTCAGCAGTGATGAAGTGCTCAGAGTCCTAGAGCAAACAGCGAGAGGTCAGAAAAAATAGGAGGAATTAGGCAAAAAGTCAGGGGATGAACCTGTCACAAGGGCCAGTCCAACAGTTAACATGGGGGTTGCCTTTAAATATTATTAAAATGCAGATTCCCTTTGGGAACAGATGGGTCTCTGCACTCGCAATTTAAAAATACATCTTTTTGTGAAGTTGGTTTTTAGATTGTGTGTTTGAAAATGCCACTTTTAGAAAGTAGGCATTTTCTTGCTTAAACCATTCTTTGGCTCTGCTTGTTTGTGAATTTCCTAGCTGGGTCAGTTTGACAGTTGGGCTGTTTGCACCTTTCCTCTAGACAGTGACACAAAGGGAGCTGGGGTGGGCCATCTGGGCTGAGGGGAGGAGTGGTCACTTACACTTGAAAGGGCTGTGCCTGCCCTCACACAATGCAGTCTCCAACCCCCTGGTGTGTGTCTGGGGCCTGGCCTGGGCAAGGCAGGATCTTGAAAACAACAGAAACTTTTCTTTGGGGTATGCCTACCTCAAAGGCAGAAAGGGGTATAAAAGAGCACCCAAAACCCCTGAAAATCAGATTACTTCTGGAACCAAGAGGAACCTCTGTCAAGGAGAAGAGCTGGAAGCTGGAGGAGGAGTACTGCCCCTTTGTCTGTGACTGTGCTTTGCTGGGTTGGCCTGACTTTGTGTGACTTCCTACTGGTGAAGAATCTCCAAGGGCTTGCAACTGAGCTTGCCTCCTGTTGTTAAAGTCTAAGGGGCAACAAAGACTTGTCTCTGCCAGCACTTGGGCTTTTCTGCCTGTCAAGTAGTCTCTGGGCCCTTGAAAGGTGAAGCTGGTGGAAAAAGACCGAAATCGGTAGAGAAAAATAACGCTGAAATCATGTGAACAAAGGTAGTTACAAAATTAAACACAGATGGGGTATGAAATAAATATTGCCAATGTACTTTTGCCTTGTTTGGTCTGTTTGTCACATCATAAAATAATAATAAAATATTTTGAACACAAAAAAACTGCCACTAGACAAGACTCAATCTCTCTCCAGCAAGTACATTAATCACACATTTACTTTTGACTGAGAGCTACTGGATGTGCAGGGAACTCTGCAGCGGGTGCTTTCAAAAGAACTTCACCGCTACAAAAGCGTCCCTCTACCCTTACATCCTCCCAGACAGGTACAGCCAGTCTGTTCTTGAGCACAAACTTCCAATATTCAGACATGAAGTGGATAAAACATTCTTTCATACGCCTGGTGTTTATGCGATGATGCATAATTATCTCCTGACATGCTGGATACCATCTCAGGAAGGACCCTGCCGTTGTTAAAAGGTTCACATCCTGTCACCACCTTCAACCTCTTGTCTTCAGGCAGGGAAGGTGTACTTTCATCGATTGGATTTAGAGACAAAATGCCTCCAAAGTCAGGAAATGCATGCAAAAATATGTACAACAAACAATACTTTTTGTTTCTAGTAAGCACATGTTGGTCCCTTTAAGTACTCTGTTCCATGTATGTGATTCACAGATTTCAGTGTGTTTTGCTAGAGAAGCAATCGCGTAATCAGTCACGGTCATCATAAAATTAGCCTCTTTCCCTATTGTCTTAGCTTCCGCGCTCAGCTTTCAACAGGCTTGATACCCTTCTATTGAACACTGGAAAGCTAACCTGTGAACACAAGAGCGACACCCTGCTGCCTCATTTTATTCTCCAGCATCAACAAGGCCGCTAATCTTCTTTCTGCCCAGGATGCTATCATAGGAAAAAACGGTTATGTATTGAAAGCAATAAGTCCTAAAAAGGGGTAAGTGAGGTATCCTCACACTTTCTTTCATGCTTTTGCACAGCAAAAGGCCAGACACACCATGTTTAGAGTAAGTCTCCGCGTACCTCACTCAAAACCTCTCATATTGTCCTAACTACAACTGATGCCCACCTACCAAGAAGAGCACCTATGAATCTGACGTGAAGCACTATGTATAGCGTGCACCACAACTGATAGAAACAGCTATGTGACAGTGATGGATAACGTGTAGTTAGCTACTCACTGTTTTTAATAGATGAATATAGAATGACTGGTGTAATTAGTGGCTAGGTGTTCACTCTTTTGTTCCTCTGGTGTTTGTGCCCAGGTAGCGTGTGAGGGTGCAGCGCTTCCCTGTCCAGTGGGGTCGATGTCACTAGTGCTTCAGGCTGCAGAGACAAAGTAGAGGTGGGGGATGTGAGGAGGTCTTATGCCACAGATGCCACTGGGTAACAAACACTCCTCTTGGGCACTTTCTACTACTTCCAAGAACCGTCTTTGACTCGGGTCTGGACCAGATGCCAAGCGCTGTGTAAAGGTAGGCTCACAAGAGCAGCACGTGGTGGGGAGTAGAGGGGTTTGGGGCACCCTGACAGCCCAGAGCAGGACCAGGAAGGCTAGGGGGCTCCACTCTTTGGGGTCAGTTTCCTTCTGTGGCAACGGGCACCATCATTTCTAATCACAGTGTCGACATGTTTTCCTTTTGGGATATCTCCTGGTGCATTATTTCGTTCCTCAGTGACCCTTAGCTACTCTCCTAAAAACCTAGGGCAATTTAAAAAGATGCTGTTACCGTTATACACTAGAGGAATTTAGGTAACAATACTGCAGCATATCCTGTTCAAATCACAGGCACTGAATGGCAAGCGAGACTGACTGCGAAAGACTGAAATGAAAAGGGACTAACATGTACGAAACTTACCTGTGTGGAAGCAGGAAGCTCTTTTAAAATCAATGTGTGCCAGTGCCATACTTGCAATAGGAATGCTGCGGCCTGTCTCTCTTCATGTCGACACAGCACGAAGAGGGGAGAGCGAAAAAGACAGTCTCCTCCCACCCAGCGCTCCCTCACACACTCTGCACCAGAGGGCCCAAGAAACTGTTACCTCGTCTATGCTAATCCAGACCTTGCTCCTGCTGTTAGAGCAGCCAGGATTGTCTGGGGCAGGGAACATCAACACTCATTACTGAAGGGAAGACTTTCAGCCGTCCTCTTATGCGCATGTCTGGTTGGCCGAAGAAAGGCACCCGTTCAACCAGACCTGCGCACTTTGGTCCCTCTGATGGTGTCTGCCAATAATATTATCAAGGGACCCGCCTCATGCCTCGATACTGCAACCGGCCAGTGGCAGAATACAAAATACTTAAAATGTTTAGGACTTTACTTATATTCAATTTTGGGGCCAAAATATAAGTGGGGTAATGCCCCAATGCCCTAAGGGAGGGCACCGCCCCTGGGACTGACGAGTCTGTGCCAACCTGCCACTAACAGACAAGTTTCTGACCCCATGGGATGAGAGCCTTTGTGCTCTCTGAGGTCAGAAACAAAGCCTTCACACCTCCCTCTGCAGGAACTATAACACTTGGCATTGAGCCTCAAAAGCTCAGGCCTCCTGTTACCATGCCTCAGGGCATTCCAGCCAGTGGAGATGCCCGCCTCCTGGACCAAGCCCCACTTCAGGCAGCAGGTCTGGCAGGAAAATTAGGTAAAACAAGGAGGAGTGACCACTGGTGCTAGGACCACCCCTAAGGTGTCCAGAGCGGAAGTGATTCTCCTCCTTGCAGAATCCTCCATCTTGGTTTGGAGGAGAGGGACCAATACAGATAGAATTGTGCCCTCCTCCCCAAAGGGAGTGGGCACAGGAAGTGTATAGCCACTCTCAGGGACAGTAGCGATTGCCTACTGCCCTCTGACCCTGTAATGCCCCAAAATATAGTATTTAGGGACACCCTTGAACCTTACTCACCTTCCTGGCGACCTTAAGAAGAAAGAAGAATGACTGCTAAGCTGACCCCAGCAGAGAAGACTCCAGACGATAACTGACTTGGTTCCAACCCTACCTGCCTGTCTGCAGCTTCAAAGACTCCTGCTCCAAAAAGGCAACGCATCCTGCAGGGCCAGCAACTTCTACAAACCCCTAGAGGACTGCCTGACCAGCAGAGGACCAAGAACTTCCGAGGACAGTGGCCCCGTCCAGAGGAAATCTCCAAAAGGACTCCAGAACCGCCCCGGATCCGCGAGCCCTGCCCACTCTGCACCCAATGCCCACGGCCCGATTCCAGGTAGCCCACCGGTCCAGAGAAGGTCCCCTGACAATTCCGACCTAGAGTCCACCCTATGTTGACCCCTCCTGGCCAACACAACAACGCCTGCAGCCTGAATCCGGAGGACCCCGCCCTGACATCAACCGGATCTGACAAAGATTCCAGATGCCCATGGAGACCCTTGCACTCGCAGACACCTAGCCTTGGGGATTCTGACCGACGGTCCCGTAACGTCCAGCAGGCACCTCTCCTGCCTGTCCAGCCTTTGGTTTCCCAGAACTGACCCCCTGGACCCAGCCTGCAGCTTCTTTTGTTTCCCCTGGGGAACCCATTGAAAAGCACTGGACGCCTCTGCACCCGGCTGCCCCTTGCCGCTGAGGGTGTGTGTTTGATGTGAACCTGAGGCCCACCCGGTGCTGACCTAAACCCCCAGGCCTGTGTCCTCAAACTGCGGGTACTTACCTACAATCTGATTTCTACAGAGCCCCCATAGTCCTCATAGGATCCCATTCCAAATCCAATGCCAAATTTGACCTCTGCACCCAGCCAGCCCCATGTTGCTGGTCGTGCACTTTTGGGGTCAGCCTAAACGTTGACTTGTGGATGTCCTACCCCCAAAGACTGGAATCGTAAGTCGTGTACTTACCTGTTAACTATGCTAACACTTTTCCCCACCTAGGACTCTATTGACTCCTATGAAAAATTGCACTGTGTCAACTTTTGAAATAGAAAAGTCTTACTTACTTGTAAACTGTTTTATCTACAAAAACCAAAGCACATTTGATACATATGCTTGGTACCTATTTACAACTGTACTTACCTGCAACAAAACTTTTCTGGTTCTAGTAATAAAGTAACAAAATATATTTTTGTCATATCAAAATAATTTGCCTGGATTAGTCATTGAGTGTGTGCCTTATTTCTTGCCTCCGTGTGTACAACAAATGCTTTGCACTACCCTCTGATAAGCCTTATTTCTCGACCACACTTCCACAAAAGAGAGCATTAGTATTATCTACTTTAGCCTCTGTTAAGCTTCTGTGGAATCCCTGGACCCTGTACATACTATACCTCATTTTGGTGTATTGTATACAGAGCCTGCTTCCTACATAGACTACTTGTTTTTGGCTTGAATAATTTATATATTTGAGTGGGCTTGGTGATTTGCTCTTTAGCTCCCAGGCAACCTGAGCTCTCCTCTCACATCTGCACTGAGCCTTTGAGTTTGTGGAGGGAACCCCAAGACAGCACCTCCATTTTGTGGGCCCAGCTTCTCTGTGCCCTAAAACAGCCCAGTGAGCAAGAGTCCTATAAGGTGGTAAGATCACAGACTTTCTGTGTATTCTTGTTATGTGTAAAAAAGTGTTTTTCCCTACCCGTTTCTACATTTGGCTCCCTGTTTTCTGCAAACTTGGTACTTTTAAACTATTGTTTTTTGTACCTGTGACTGTTTGCATTTTCTATTCTAGTTTTTCAAAGACTGCATTAAGCTACCCCCAGCCCCCAGGTTTACTAAAGGCTACATACACATCAGTGGCTAACCAGTGTGTTTAGGAGACTGCTTAATTGGCTCTGTGGTTTAAACTGTGTTTGGAAAGTGTATGCACTACTTGTTGTTGGCTTGAAAAAGTGACATATTTGAGTGTGCAACAAGCAGTATTTCAGTGGTTTCAAAATTATCCCTTACCTGAAAAGTAGAATCTGCTAGCTTGGAAGTGTGGGTTGTGCCTGTCTGTATCCAAGGAGATTCTGAAGAGAGGAGCACCTCCCTCCTCCCTTCCACAGGAGCCTGGGCTTGAGTTAAAATGCCCCTTATATAAGTTTCTATTGGTTCTTTCATTTGTTCTTGTGATTGGTTGTTGAGGCTAGTATTTCTATTGGCTTAAGGACTTGGGGTTTATGTTCTGATTGGCTAGAGGCCTAGGCTTTCCTACTGAAGTAAGTTTGTAGGGTTTGCATTCTGATTGGTACTAGAGCTGAGGTTCCTATTGGAGCAAGGGTTTAGAAATACTGTTTTGGTTGGCTGTGAAGGTTAGGATTGTGATTAGCTGGTAGGGCTGTGTTCCTATTAGTCTAAGGGTTTAGGGTTACTGTTTTGATTGGCTGTCAGGGCTAGGGTTGTGATTGGCCAGTGGGGCTAGGATTCCTATTGGACTAAGGGTTTAGGGTTATAGTTCTTATTGACAGTTAGGGCTAGGGTTGTGATTGGTTAATAGGGCAAGTTCTCCCATTGGCCCTATTAACCAAGGGTTAGGATTCTGGTTGATTAGGGTTAGTGCTAGGGTTCCATTCGCCAATAGGGCTATTTAAGCCTAGGTCTCAGGGTGTCGCAGCCCCGGTGTCAAGGCTAAGGGGGGAGAGGACAAGGGAAGTTGCCTCTCTGGGCCTGTTCGGGCCCTGGACCAGAAATGCTGCCCAATTTTCCAATTTCAAGCAACCACCTTAATCCCTCCACATTCTCCAACATCCAAACACAATATCAGCAAAGGCATTCTACTTACGTACCACAAACAAACCTCATACAGATTTCAGTGCCTCAACAACCACTACAAAACTGAACAAACCACACCTCTACACCACTCTACCCCAAGTACACCACTATGGCACCTTCATTCTCACACAAAACGCACCTCTGTCCAATACATCCACACATTATGAACAGAACACAAAGCCACATTATACAAAACTGTAATACATCCAGACACACGCTCCCTGTTCATACAGAACACCAGCTCTTTCATCTACTTACTCATAACAGACCCCTTTTTATCATGACGAAACCTGCACTATCACACCATCCACAAACATTCTCCTCCTCTTTTTCCCAATTACCCACAGCTATAGATTCCTTACACTCTTATCCACCACATATATTACCTCTTCCAGTGATAAAATTTAACACAATCTTAACTCTTGTCCATCCCCTCTAAACTCACAACATACACTCTTCTCCAAAACACATCACCACCCCCTATACTTTTCATCAGCAGTAACTCACGGACAAATCTTTCACAAAAAACACTACATCTCTATCTCCTCACTACTCCACAAAAAACACACACACCCACACATCAAAATCACACATACTTTCAAAATACTTTACATCACACCCAATCCCACCGTCTTGACTACACAAATAATACAAATCGAAAACCAGCTTTACTCCAAAATTCACATTCTTTACCAACATGTATCACAAACACCCCAACACAGCAACATTCATTCACCTGCCTCTCATCCATTGCACAATTTAGAGCCTTACAATATGACCCACATGCTCCACCACCACCCCAGCCCATACTCCTTCCACCCTAAACAGATGCAAACAAAATATACAGCATGCTACTCTTCACAGTTTCGCACCTCCTTGTCTATTGCACAACAAAGCCACTCTACAAAAACAACACAACTCACCATCCCACTCGCAACCACCATCTCCACCACCGACACATACAGCCCCAACAAAATGCTTTCAAAGCCTGCTGGATGAGGAACATGATGTAGAAAGACAACACTATTGTGACTCTCATACAGTTAATATCAACAGTAATGACAGACCTGCTACAAGTTCAAGATATACTGTTAACTCATCTACAAAACAAAATCACACCACCACCTAACACCATCTCTAAACTGCCTACTCAATCACTCTCTAAAAAATCTACCACATCTATGGCCTACTCACTGACACACAACCTGAGTTACTTTTCATAACTGAATCATGGTTGGGAGATGATATGGCCCCGGCGTTGCAAGCGATCACACAAAAACATAGAGGCAAAAGAGAAGGTGGACTAGCTGTTATATTCAAACAAGTAATAAATCTCAGCAAAACTGAAAACAGGAGGAGAACAGGGCAGCCAGCTAAGCACACCGGCCGCGCGCTCTCACCTCTCTGGGGCAGGATCCAGTCACCCCGGTTTACTTGTCAGATCGGCTCCGCAGTGACTACAACGGCATAGTGATGAGCGGATGGGCTCACCAACAACGGAATCAGTGGAATCTTTCGCTATGAGGGTGAAAACCTTGCTGCCTCTTCTGCCGTGGACTCAGGCTGCCGAGCGGCTTTGCCACGATAGGAGAGCCTCGGCTGGGCTGGGCTTCCAGGTGAACTCAGGCAGCAGGTGAACAATCAGCACAAGCTGCCCCAAACCTTCAGGAATTTTTTCTTACCGACACCTCGATGGGGGCTCCAGTTCTCCTCCACTAACCACACAGACACACGAGTCTTCCCTGACTTTTGCATGACCTCAAAACATTCCCCAGAGCCTGGATCCAGGACAAGACAGCAAGCACCAAGGCCAGGTAAATTAACTAAATCTGCCTTAAACTTAAATATAGTTGTGGATAGCTCTGGCCCCAGCCTCGCAACTTCCCCAAATCAACCGCTAACTAACCCTGGAGCGAGGAGTAGACGTGCTACTAAAGGTAGGATTTAAAATTTGCCAGTATTGAGGCACAAGGAAGGACTCTTTAACTAAGGTAGGCAACTCTTTCCAAAAATACACAAGAACAGGGTAGAAGCTGGGGCCACGGTGGGACTGCCCACTGAGAAAGGAAAAATTACCCCCTCACTTAGATCCTTCTTTAAGGTACTGAAGATGCAAGAACACTCTAGGCAGTTTGATACCTCAACTTCACTAAGATCCTCCACGCTTCCCCAGTTAAATGACCCAGAAGGGACAAGCTCTGAATCTACAGGTTCATGGGTCCCCCAGAACACACTGACTCCATAGGCGGAAATAGGGGCTTCCATAATAACACACGAGGTGGACCACGCACAATATACCACAAGCCATACTAACTCTATATTACGCTCAGTTCTGGATGAGATGAGGGATAAATTTGCAATATCTGAAGCTAATCAAGCAAAAATCCAGGGGGTCTGTGTCAGCCTAGACATAAAAATAACTTGCTTAACAGAAAGGTTAGGGGCCATGGAGGCCTTATTAGGAGCCAGGTATTAAAATTGAAATTGAAATTCAGGTATTAAAGCAAAGCAAAAATGAACTACGAGAAAGATTAGAATCCCTGGAAAAAAACTGCAGGCGGAATAACTTAAGACTTTTGAAAATTACAGAAGGGCGGAAGTTGATAGCATCAAAGAGTTTGTTATAGCTCTAATTAACAAGAATATTCCTTTAGTAGCCCATATTAATCTTGATTTAGAGAGTTCATCGTGACCCTTTCAGGAGAAATCCCAACAGAGCGAGACCCTGGAAAATTCTTTTTAATTTTAGTTCATTTTCAGTAAAAGAGCAGATCCTCACTGTAGCCCTTAAAGTTAACAGCTTCAAGCACAGCGGTTTGTCCTTTTGCATTAGATCGGATATCTCTAGGGCACCCCAAACCCGACATTGGGAATTAGGGAAGTTCATTCAGAAACTCAAATCACTAGGTGCCACCCCACACTTGAAGTTTCCTGCCACCTTGAGACTAATGTGGTGGAATAAAATGTATAACATGAGGGATCCTTAAGAGGTCACAACACTAATAGATCAGAAAAAACTAGAAAGTTAATTGCTCTAGACAGGTGGAGCTCGAGGGTAGGATGGCCTACCCCGCTTGGTTAAAGGGAGGGCTGGTGGAGGGGAGGCAATTTGGGGGGGGAGGTCACTAAGTAAGAAGATTAGGCTAAGTTTTCACAGGGTGGGGAGCATTTGGGAGAAGATTAAAGAAAAGAGTCCCCAAAATTGAACATGACTATGACTTTTTTCGGTTAGGAAGCAACTACCAGGAATAGGAACAGGATGAAGGGGCCTGGAACTGATCTTAGGTTAAAAATAGTTTCCTGGAACGTAAACGGCCTAAGGGTAGGTAGCAGGAGAAGGAGGATTTTAAAAGTGTTGAGGCTTTCAGATAATCAGGCCATCCTAATACAAGAGACACATCTAAGACAGGAGGAGTGGAGGAAAATCCTTAGAGGTAAAGATGGATTAGTCAGTTTGCCTGTACAAACCAAAACTGCAATGTGAAGTGGTGGCAATTATAGGACAGAACTTGATTCAAGGCCATTTTGTGGATGTAACAGAGGATCCCAAGGGTAGGGCGCTGATTGCGAATATTAATATGCATGGGGTTAAATATACTCTTGTGTTGTACTATGGTCCAAATACGGACAATCCAGCCAAGCTTATGGAGCTCTATAATTACTTGGTAGAGACCAGGAACTTGACAACAATAGAAGGAGACCTCAATGTCCTGTTAAATCCTGCCCTAGACAGATCTACCTCTAGATCAACAGCTAATACCACTAAAATGAGAGGTTGTCTGCATCATATAATGAAGAATATGGGTCTGATAGATCCCTGGCGAAGAAAAGTGGGATAAGCTAAGGAGTTCACCTTTCAGAATAGAAAATATGGACATGCCTCCAGGATCGATTTCTTTCTGGTAGATGATAGGCTTCGAAACAGGCTAGTAGGGCACATTCACCAGCCAAGCCACCTCTCAGATCATTTGGCAGTACAAGCCAAACTTCTTCTGGTTGGCTTGTCCACCCGCAATAGGTGGACCCTTGATAGGTCCCTTTTGGGAGTGCAAGAGTACATAAAGCTCTTAAAACGTGACACAAAGGAATTTTGTGAGCTAAATGAGGGTTCAGCCTCAATAAGTACCATTTGGGACACGTATAAGGCCTTTATTCATGGGAGGTTGATCAGCTGTGCAGCACTCAGAAGAAAGAGATGTAAAAATAGATTGAAGAAGCTGGAGGGAAAAGTTGGTGAACTCCCAGGTCTTCTTGAAGTATGTAACGTGGCCCTGCAGATTCAGATCCGGGAAGTTAAAAGCTCCCTTGAGGGATTTCTAGAGGGAATAGTGAGGAAGAAATTGGAAGCCAGTAAATTGGCACATTTCAAGTATGGTGAGGGATGCGGGAAACTATTAGCACGGAAGGTTAGGACAGAGAGTGCTAGAAATGTGATTAAGGAAATAACGACTAACGAGACAAGCAAGCGCCTTGTAGAAGACTTAGATATTGAGACAGCTTTTGTTAGATTCTTCCAGGATCTCTATAGAGATGATATATCCACCTCTGAGGAGAAAACTGAGAAACAACTGAGGGAGGATAATTTCCCTAAACTAGATAAAGACATGAAACAAATCCTCAATCAGCAGATTAAGATAGAAGAAGCAGAGAAGATTATCAGCAGGTTAAAGAACGAGAAAGCACTGGGACCCAACGGCATACCAGCTGAGCTGTATAAAGTCTTACAAGAGGAGCTCACTCTAAAACCCATTTGATGAACTCCTTGTTTAAAAAAGCTTCTCCGATCCCTACTTCCTGGAATGAGGCTGCCATTACTTTAATCTTAAAACCACAGAAAGATCCAAGGAGATGTGAGTCATATAGACCTATTTCACTACTCAATAATGACTATAACCTCTTTGCACAACTACTAGCCAAGAGGCTGGACAAGCTTATACATGACAGCCAGAAAGGCTTCATGAGAGATAGACATCTAGGGGAATTGATTCACGACCTGGTCTCTACTATTGATGTTGCCACAACTACTAACTCTTCTTCGTCTATAATGACTATCAATGCTGCAAAGGCTTTTGACAGAGTGAGTTGGCCTTTTTTTCAGGCAATAATTAAGCAAAATATCTTAGCAGAAAACGTCCTCAAAATTATTAAGGCAATCTACAAGTCCCCCACAGCTAGGATCCTTATTAACAGTAATTTTTTGCCGCACGTTCAAATAGGAAGAGGAACACAAAAGGAATGTCCACTTTCCACATTTCTGTTTAATTTATATATTGAACCACTTAATAGGAGGTTCAGGCAAGACCAAAGGATATTATCATTTCAGTATCAAGGTTGGGTTAAGAAGGAAG
This sequence comes from Pleurodeles waltl, assembly GCF_031143425.1. NCBI lineage: Eukaryota > Metazoa > Chordata > Amphibia > Caudata > Salamandridae > Pleurodeles > Pleurodeles waltl. The sequence goes on along the minus strand of NC_090445.1, from coordinate 425,046,887 downwards.
CCCTCTATGCGGATGACTTACTGATTTATATGCACGATTTTCAAAGGTCGTTTCCAGTAATTGTAGAAATTATAAATGACTTCAGTAGAGTCTCTGGCTACCTAGTTAACGCTGATAAGTCAGAGCTGATGACTTGGACCGAACCACAAGATAATCCCCTAGAAAAAAAGGAAATTCGATATCTGGAAGTTAAAGTGGTGAAATATTTGGGGGATATGGCCCAAGTAAACTTTGCAAGCCTCTTGTTGGGAACGAAGAAGCTTCTTCAGCAATGATCACACCTCCCGCTCACTATTCTACGGAAATCTGACTTAATAAAAATGATGATCCTGCCCATATTTACTTTCATCTTCAATGCTTTGCCCCTATACTTTAAGGCTGACTGGTTTCAATACATCAGTGGGAAATATCCAGTTTCATTTGGTCATACAAAAGCCCAATAATTGCTTCGAAAAAATTGTGTAAAAAGAAATTAGATGGGGGAATTGCACTTCCAGACTTCCAGCTATATTGCTAGGCCTTCCAGTTAAAAAAGTTTAAACTATTGCTTTCCAAGGACTATACATCTCCTCGACTACGGGCACTAACAGAAGATCTCCGTGAGCAGGGTTCCTACTTTCTCTTTAAATTTAGTCACCCAAGGTATTACAAAAAAGTTAGACATAAAGTGCTAAATGGGGCCTGTAGGACATGGTTTCAGGTGAGGAAAAAGCTAGGTATCTCATGTTATAGTGAGATGGCTCCGATTTTGAAGTGTCCCGGTACCCCGAAATGCCTGCAAGACACACTGGCAACTCAATTAATAGACGCAGGTGTAATACGATGGGGGCAATTAGTCATGGGGGGGGGGGTCGTGATTTCATGGGATTCTTTATCCACCTGGACCAACGCCAGACTATCTAGGTTTAAATAAAAAGTAAAAGCTGTCTACAAAGAGAATCTGGGGTAGGGCTTACCTCTGATTGGGAAAAGGAATTAACAGAGACACAGCTGCTAAAGAAGGATGTTTCAAGATGGTACTGGTCACTAGATCAAGCAGAGGATGCCTCTCCCCCAACACCTGTAGATGCTTCATAAACGGACCTGCCTGTCTCCAATCTCTTGCATCTTTGGCAAGTATCAGTGCGGACACACACTGATCTGTGGTAAAGTCAGCACCCCTCAAAAGAAACCATTTGTTCCCCAGATACAGGGCCTACTGGACCCAAGAAAACAGGCAAAACTAGGAGCCCTGAGGATGAATTCCTGTTCAAAGTGCACCCTGGAAGGTGCAGATGATGTACACCTTTGATGGCAGTGTCCGGAAATCCAATCCTCTGGCGAGAAGTGGGTAAGACCTTTTCAATCATACTCAAAAGAGGAATAGAGGTAAGCCTACCAATGGTTATATCTGGTCTGTACAAGGGGACTGGGACAAATTCAGGTGACAAGGTAGGGAAACTTCAGGCCCACCTCATCTTTTACTTGACATTAATAGCGCGCAGGGAGATTTGTATTAATTGGTTATCTAAGTCACCTCCTACTCATACTGACTGGTTACTTCCAGTCAAAAGAATCGCTAACTTAGACTGCAGTAATGGTTCAGAGAAGTTCCTTAGAATGTGTTAACCTCTCTTATCCTTCTATTCAGTTAGCTCCCCTGACCACAACCTGGGGGATAACTAATTAAATTGCTTTTTAACCTGTTCCGAAAACAGAACACATGACAGTCCAATGATTAAGAAACAAGGCCAAACAAGGAGGAAGTGGGGATAGGGGCTCAACCTTGCACTCCCCACTTTCTTTTCCTGTTGGTGGAGGTTAGCTACTAAGAAGTAACCCCGTGGTGGGGTTTACGTCGGAGTTTGGATATTTGCTTGATACCTCCTGCCTTTTGTTATAAATGAGGACAAAAAAACTGAAAACATCTCCATTCAAGGTAGTGAGTCCTTCCTGGCCAGTTGCAACACTACACAAACTTCCTCCTCCTTTACAGACCACCACCTAGCAATTCAACATGCCCAGGCACATTTCTAGATGCAGTTTCAAACGTTCTAACACTATACTCTAACATATGCATTCTTGCGGACCTAAACATTTGGCTTGACAAACCCACTGTGCCCAATCCAAAATCTATCATCACTGGCCTAGTCACATTGAACCTACATCAGATTGTACACAATCCCACACACATTACTGGACACATCCCAGATGTCATTTTTGCAAACCCAGAACTAGTTACCGTTCAATGCATCATGCCAGTCATATAGTCAGATCACCATCTGGTAACTTTCCAATATAAAACACCACACATCAATACACCCAAGACCACCTCACATACATCCACATATCGCCCATGGAACTAACTCAATTTAGAACACTTAGAAACACAACTAACAGCCAACACAGATCAGGAAACAATAAATTCTGTTAAAAAACTTTACAAGTGGCTACAGGAAGCTTTCAATATCCTAATACCACTAACAAAAACAAAACAAGACAAAGGAAAACAAGCACCTTGAATAAATAGAGAACTAAAAAGATATGACAGCAAATCAGAAGGCTGCAACAAACCTGGCTCAAATCAAACAACATTGAAGACAAACTTCTGCTACGCATACTTTTTTTTGCTTAATTTTATTTATTAGTTTATCATTAATATTCAAGACATAACAAAAGAGCACTTCGATAAACAATCCGTCGTCACCACAAGTGGCACCAAGCTATATGCATTTAGACAATATATAACTGGTGTTCTTTCAAAAGCTCTCTTGTAAAACAAGCTTATAGTCATCATTTCCAAACAATAAACATAACCTTCATGCGGAAAACATAAAGTTCATGGAACTATGTGTGCTTTAAGGGAAGGTTCATCAGTGATCGGAGGTGAGGGAATGCATCCGTGCTAAGGGGTCTCGGAGAGTGTGGGGATCAGACCGACGCAGGGTTCATGATTAATGAAGTGATATAGTCATCCTAGGGTGTCTTCACTTTCATGGAACGTGTAGATCATTTTTGGCCTCAGCATTTAATACCATAGGTTCCGAGCAGTACCCATCTTTTTAGATAATTCCACGATCTCACAGCCAACGAATGCTTCCCCTCGTGCCCAATTTAGCAAGTCTTTTAACCACTGCAGAATATCCAGGGGGGCGGGGATTTCCATGCCATGGCTATCCTACGTTTGGATAGCACGAAAGCCAAATTGATTAAGCTATGGAGGTACTTATCTCCCTTTTTTCGGGGGCAAAGGCCCAAGAGGCAAGAAGTAGGTGTGAGGGGCAGGGGATGTGTAGTCAATTCTGTTACTATCTCGGTAACTTTGCACCATGTGATTTGTAAGACTGGACATTCCCATATCATATGATAAAAACCTGCTGAGGGCAAGGTACAACGTGGGCAACCTGGTAGTGAGTGCGGGAAACATACGTTTTATGCAATGAGGATCCAAGTAGGCCTGGTGTATATAGTTGGATTGTGTGAATCTAAATCTAGCATTTCGGGATATCCAGTTTACTGACTGTGGAGCTCTAACCCAATCCGTGTCAGTCAATGGTTGCGGCAACACTGCATTCCACTTCGCATGTGTCGTCCTCATGAGATCTGGCCCAGGTGTGAGGTATGTATATAGGGTGGTAATGACGTGTTGTGCTCCCCTAGTCAGAAGTATAGTGTGCAGTACCTGTGATGTGGGCAGTTACATTCCCACTATGCCCCAAGAATCATGCATGACTTGCAGTAGTGCGCAGTAAGTGAGAAATTGCCCTGGGATGATACCATATATTTTGGTGAAGCCCTGGAATATCATAAGTGTACCTTCTCAGTATAAGTCTCCCACTCAGGTGATCGCTGCCTCAGTCCACTTGTCGCAATCAATAGCTTGTGTCTTTTCTTTTATTCTAGGTTGTCCCAAATGGAAATCCCAGGCGAGTATGGGCCGTAGGGCCTTTAGGGTTTATGAAGCGGTGCCGGCATGTGTGTGCCACTCTTATCTTTTGCATCATTGGTCTATAGGGACCACTGGAGTCTATCAGCCAAGTGTACACCATAACTTTCCCTAGTCGCGCCTGAACAGTGGGCATTTCCGGACAGCCATTCGAGAATAACCAGGCCATAGGTGCCTGCAATTGAGCCGCTGCATAGTATAATTCGAATTTTGGAGCTCCCAGCCCGCCCTCCGTCATTGGTCTCTGAAGCTTGGACAGGGCCTCCCTTCGGCGTCCGTCACGCCAAATCAGTAAGAGAAGCAGACCATCGAGCTCTCAAAAAATGCTTGTGGTACCACTACAGGTAGTGCTGAGAAAAAGTAAAGCAATCTGGGAAGGATTAACATCTTAGATATCTCCAATCGACCAGCTGGCAATAGTGGCAAGGAGCGCCAAAAGGTGAGGGAGCTACAAATATTTACGATAGCTCTATCTAAATTACCTTCCAGAAGATCCCAAGCTGTGTGGTAAATACTGACTCCTAAGTACTTAAAGGAGTCATAATTCCATTGGAGATGTGAGTCAACCACGACTCCTCTGTTGGCAGGGGAATGTGGAACTAGCGGAAATAGACATGATTTGGGCCAATTAACACATAAACCAGAGGCATCTCCAAAGGTCTCCAGGAGTTGTATGAGTTCCTGGAGCATGGCTCGCACATCACGAAGACAAACAAGAGCATCATCCGCATATAGAGAAAAGACATGGCGATGTCCCATTTCTTGGATTCCCCAGATCCCAGCTTGCTCACGCAAGTAGCAAGCAAGGGGCTCCACAGCCAAGGCAAATAGAAGTGGTGACAGTGGGCACCCCTGCCACGTCCCTCTCTGTATAGCAAAGTTATTTGATATCACCTGTCCTGTTTTTACTCTAGCCAGCGGTTCTGCGTACAATGTGCTGACCCATCTCAGAAATGGCAGTCTGAATCCCATGGCCTTAAAACTCGCAAAGAGAAAATCCCTGCCCAGGGTGTAAAAGGCTTTTTCAATGTCCAATGAGACTGTCACTCAGTCAAGGGTGTCTGGTGAGGTATTATGGATGAGACATATGTTAAGGAAAGTACTGCGGGCCAGTATGAAGCCTGATTGATCGGAGTGGACTAGTGTTTGTACTACAGGAAGTAAACGGTTTGCCAGGATCTTCCCTAATATCTTACAGTCCAGATTCAATATGAAAAGGGGTCGATACGACTTAAAATCTAAGTGATAGCATCCCGGTTTAGGTAATACCACTCTTAAGGCCTTGCGTAAGGAGTCTGGCAAGTGACCACGTTCTAATGCCTCCTGAAATACCTCCAAGAGTTGCTGCGTCACAGCGGTAGAGTAGGTAGCATAGTATTCAATCGGTAGGCCATCTGTGCCCGGTGTTTTGTTACGAGCAATTTGGGAGATGGCCTCCTTGATTTCATCAATTTGAATGGGTTCCTCAGTATCGCTGTGTATAGGTGCTGGAAAGTGTGGGAAGAGACACCCCTGCCAAAAACTCCTGCACACAGTTCAGATGTGGGACTGCTGGTCTTGCATATAGCTTGTGGTAGTAGTCCCGTAATGCTTCATTAATAGCCATCTGTGAGGTAGCTACCGTACCATCAGTTAGGCGGATCGCCATAGCCGGAGTGCTACGGTGTTCTCCACGAAGGAGCCAGGGAAGTAACTTACCCAGGCGGTCTACCTGGGAATGTTCCAGAGCCATCCGTATATGGAACTCATGATGGCTCAGGGTGGCTTCCGCCTCAGTGCGATGGGGGCGTTATTGGCAAAGCCGCAAAGGCAATTCGGTTTGATTAGCAACCTGCATTTCCATTTGTCGTAAATCACGTTCCGCATTAGAGAGGTTCCACACCAGCTGCCGCCTAATCCCTCAGGCGGCCACCGTGCAATGGCCGCGGATCACCACCTTATGCGCCTCCCATGGCTCGAAAAGATGTGGAACCAGCATTTGCTTCAAAACATTGTTGGGTGCACTGTGCAGCACGGAATGGTGGATCCAAAAGGGCCTCAGGCTGTAGGCGCCAATTATGGATGATGGGGCGTTGTGCGCTCCAGGTGAGGGTCGACCCCAACGGGCTATGGTCTTAATATGTCCGTGCTAGGTGTTCCGACTGAGTCATGAGGTGGCCTGTGTGGGCAGTGCAGAAGAGGATATCAATCCTAGTGTGTAGGTCATGAACGGGTGAGTAGAACAAGTACCAATGTTCTTGCGGGTGACCCAAACGCCACACGTCATAAAGGCGCACATGTGTGCTCCACCTCCTAAAATGGCAGGAGGTATGGATGTCCGTGGCCAAGGGCAAAGGAGGGTGAAAACGGTCACGGTGTAAGTCCAAAACGCAATTAAAATCTCTCCCCCTCCATATTGCAGAGAGTTGTGGATTTTGAAAAAGCGCTTGTGTAAGAAAATCTAAGAAGTTTGTTTGGTTAGCATTGGGCGCATATATCACTGCTAGATTAAGAGGGGCACCATCTAACTGACTTTCCAATATAACATATCGTCCTTCTGTATCTATTCTCTGGGCAGTCAGTGCGAAGGGAACTCCCGTGGCTATCTAAATAAGAACCCCTGTGCATATTCGGATGTAGTAGTACCATATGTTTGTCCCCGCCATCTGGCCCGTAGGCGATCTAGCTCTGTGCCCATGAGGTGTGTCTCCTGAAGCATTGCAAAGTGTACCTGTCTGCGTTTTAGATATGAGTACACCCTATAAGTGTGAGGGATGCCATTCCCTGTATGGTCCATGTCATAATTCTGCATTGTTGAACATGCTCCAGTGATAGGTTGTCAGGCATCATGTCTGATACTGTGTGTACAGTAGGAGCTTGCTGAGCAAGTAGTCCCTCCGACCCTCCGTGACCCCTCCATCCTGCATACAAAAATCTTCCCGTGTTCACCCACAGCACAAGTGTCCAATGTGTAAAGTAACAGCCCTGTGTCCAAAAAGACATGTCAAGGCAATATAGAACAAATAAACATTATAACAAACACCCCAAATGCAGTAACATTCCCCCCAGGGTCGAGACCTCATGGTATGCGGCCCAATGTACAGAAACATTTCTCACAGCGACAATTGCGATGATAATGTCTTAGAGAACGTGTCCAAGTTGGCATGGTGTGAGGGTGTGACTTGCGAGCACGTTCCAGGGCTCCTCACCTGGGCCCAGGACTTGGTGTGGAGGGCGCCTTATAATTGTCACCAACAGATAGTCCCATGTTGGTGTCAGGAACACATGGGAGTGAAGCTGCAGCAGTCGCCCAGCAATTAACGATAAGGGGAGGTCATATAAGTTCATGTACAGATCCAGCAGTGACATGGGGGACTTCAGTGCTGCAGATCGAAGAAGCCTCTGAGTCGCCGATCTCAGACCCAGAGTCTCCTGTGGTGTTGGAGCGCAAGGTAGAAAATGAATTGGTTTGCTCAGGCCTGCTCCGCAGCTGCCTGATCCCGGTCAGCCGGGTCCGTGGCATTTTCCTGCAGCGTCGCCTAGGTTTAGGCTTTGAAAAAGAAGTGAGATCCAGATTGAAATCTGAATGCCCTTGTCCTGATCTTCCACTTAAAACTGCTGTACTGAGATTGACACCACCATGATGACCTTTCTAAAGAAGTATAATAAAGATCCTAAGAAAGGCATAGATAGATCCCTTAAGGCATGTCAGGACAAGCTTCTGGATGTGTCAGGTCCTCTGGCAACATTTTTGGAATTAGCTCTTTAGGCTAAGGAATCAGGGCCTGCCATTCATCCAGACGTGCTTGCCAGATGGACCCAAAGAGCCATCTATTTTTTGGGCAATGCAAACTGTGGCCTAGCCTCACAACGTCGCAAATCTGTTTTGTTGTGCATTGACTCACAACTCATGGATATACCCTCTGCTGAAGCGGGCCTTCTTGCAGAGGGGGGTAGTTGTTTGGGGGTCGCTTTGTAAAAGATATTGCGAAGGTCGTGAATACGTTCACCTCTTTGGATAAATCACAAACTTCCCTTAAGTGGATGTTCAACCCCCTTTTTTGGAAGGGCAGCCGACAGGCTGGAGTTGTCAAAAAGGTCCCACGAGAGGAGCCGGCCCCAGACGCAGAGGTTTTACTCAAAACCACAATCAAGCCAGCTCACACCCTTCCAGATCAAGAGGTGCCCGTGGCAGTAGGTTCCATGGCTCCAACAGAGGTTATAAAACCATTGACTACACCCCAGCAGGTAACAAACTTTCCTGTTCTCTCTCTCCACTCTCTTTCCTTGGGGGGGGGCAGAATAAAACATTTTGTTCACAATTGGGTCAAAATTTCCTCAGACGCCTGGGTGTTAAATACAGTTCAAGGTTATTCCATAGAGGTAACGGCTATTCCTTTTTAACCCTGTCTCCCTCCTCCTCTACTTTTTTTCCCAACAAGACAAGTCTTTTATCGACTCCGAAATTCAATAACTTTTAACAAAGCAGGCTATCCCCATAACTTCTCACCATCCAAAAGGATTCTGCAGCAATGTTTTCCTAGTACAAAAGAAGGGAGATGGCCAGAAATTGGTCCTCAAGCACAGGGATTTCAATCCTTTTTTGGTTTACCGCCATTTGAAAATGGAAGGTGTCTATCTTTTGAGGGATCTCCTGCTAGAGAAGGATTGGGTGGTCCGTCTACATCTAAAGGACCCTTATTTGACAGTACCCATTTCTTTCTCCCACAGGACATTTTTTCAATTCCGCTGGAGGGACAAATGGTACGAGTGTATGACACTCCCGTTTGGCCTGTCATCAGCCCCTTGGGTATTCATCAAACTTCTAAAACCTGTGGTGGAACACCTTCGCTGAGGGGAATTTGCTTGATCATTTACCTAGACGATATGATTCTCTTAGCCCAGGATCAAGCTCTTCTGCTAACACACCTGTTGTGGACAACCTCCTTGTTGCAAAACTTGGGGTTTGTGATCAACCTCAAAAAATCTTCCTTGACCCCTTCTCAACATCTGGAGTTTCCAGGGTTTCAAGTGAATTCTGCAAGGCTCAGCTTCTTCACCCATTACAGAAAATGAAGTCGATGAAGAAAGAGTTGAGAGCGACCTTGCAGAAACAGATTGTTTCTTTGAGGTCCCTGGCCCGGATTGTGGGGTTACTCGCTTCCTCGATACAAGCGGTCTGTCCGGGTCCCTTGCACTACAGAGCCCTTCAGATACTAAAGATCCAATATCTGCAACAGGGCCTTTCATACGATCATCTGATCCCTTTATCAGTCGAAGCACAGGAGAAAATCCACTGGTGGCTCTCTCACATGGAGGCCTGGAATGGCAGAGCCATCTTCGGTGCCTCTCCGGAGGTAGTGATAGAATCCGATGCCAGCCATTGGGGCTGGGGAGTGAGATACGGACTCTTTTTGGGAGGAGGTTGTTGGTCCTCAGAGGAGTTAGATCTCCAGATATATTGCCTGGAACTTCTAGTGGGTTCCTTCGCCATCAGGTCTCTATCACCAGCCACAAGCAACTGTTGCAATGTCTTGAGGCTGGACAATGTATCAGCAGTGCGGTACTTTAACCAGTTGGGAGGGACCAGATCTCACCTATTGGCGAGCATTGTCAGGGAATTTTGGCATTTTTGCCTGTCATAGAAGATCACGATAGTGGCATAGTTCCTTTGGGGTAAAGAGAATCTGGTTGCAGATTGGATCTCCCGTTTTCTGAGGGATTCCAGCGATTGGAAGCTTCACCCAGAGATCCGTCAGAAGGTGATGTCCATGTTAGGTCCTTGTCACATAGATCTGTTTGCATCCAGCCTCAACTTTCTACTACCAATGTTTTTCAGTTACAGGCCGGTTCCGTTAGCCCTGGCAACAGATGGTGCAGAACTGGGCAGGTCATATGAATTACGCTTTTCCTCCTTTTTGCTATGATTCGGAGGGTGGCAGCACAAACGAGACGCCAGTTGGCCTCATTGATTCTCATCACTCCTATGTGGAGGAGTCAACCTTGGTTCCCATCTCTTCTGGAGTTGTCCATTGCTCCTCCTTTAGTCCTTCTTCGAGGCTTTTCCTCACTCCTTCAGGACCTTTAGGGTCCCCTCAACCCCTCCTGTTATCAGGTCAATTGACTCTCATGGCTTGAAAGCTATTGGGAGACATGGGCAATGGCAGGAAATTTCCTCAGCAGCTGCCATGTTTGTAAAACAAGCTTGGGCTCCATCCACCCACAAGAGAAATTCTTTGGCATGGCTGCCTTAGAGGGGAGGTGGATCCCGTGGGATCAGAACTCAAAGATATTCTAAACTTTTTGTCTGAGTGTGCTAAATCTGGTCTGTGTTACAGGTCAGTAAATAATTTCAGGTCAGCTATCTCGGCAGGACATCAATGGATTGATGGTAAACCGATTGGTCAACACCTCTTGGTATGTAAATTGCTTAAAGGCATCAGGGTGTCCAGTCCTCCTAGACCCCGCTATTCTCAATTGTGGGACGTGAATGTGGTTTTATCCTTTTTGAATTCCTGGCTGGACAATTATTACTTATCTATGAAACAATGAGCAGCGAAATTGACCATGTTAATATGTCTTGTTTTATGTCACAGAGTCTCGGATGTGAGAGCATTAGAACTAGCAGGTAGGTTGTTTTCTCCTACAGGAGTTTCTTTTCTCATTTCCAGACGGACTAAATGCATGTCTACATCTGTTGATTATCCATCTTTTCCACACAATGATAAGCTTTGTGTGGTCAAATCTTTAAAAGTGTATGAAGAACGTACAGCTGGACATAGGAATGATCCTTTTGGTCCTCTACTGATTGTGATTCAAAAACCTTTTCGTACTGTGTCAGCTGCTACCTTAGCCCATTGGATTAATTGAGTGATGTCTGAGGCAGGTATTGACATTTCTCTATTTGGTCCACACTCTACCAGAGGAGCCGTGGCTTCAAAAGCTTTTTCTTTGGGTTCTAGGTTGGAAGATATTCTTCGTGCAGCTGATTGGTCGAATGATTCCATATTTAAAATGTTTTATTATAAACCTATTGTGCATGTTTCATCTTTAGTAGTTGATCTTCTTTGAACCAGCATAATCTGAGCCTCCGGTCCCGATATAGAATACAAATTTTTCTAGCTTAGCAACAAGAATTTTAGATTCTATAAAGGACACGGAGGCGAGGATTATCCCACCCGGGACGATGCTTGAGCTATCAGATTTTGATTGTTGAATACATTAAACAGTTATTGTATTACACCCTACCCTCCCTTGTTTTAGTCTGTTGATGCTGAATGGGGATTCATATTTTATTTTATTTTAGGTTCAGATGTTAAACAGATGTGAACTTCATGGACCTGATGCTTCGCAGCGGAAGTAAAGGATTTTGGTCAGACAAGAAGTCTTCTGACTCTTTTGTCAATGGAGCTGGAAACTGGAATTCATTCGGTTCGTTTGGTTTGAACTGATTAAGAGAGTTTTTTATGGACCGCCTTACAAAGAAAGAGGAAGTCAAGATGGTGCCTGTCTATTTTGTAGGCGCTACTGGACTACCCTTAGTGGGTTATGATAGAGGCGTGGTTCAAAGCCTCTGTATTCATACTGTATTTACTGTTTTTTCATTGGCTGCTGTTTATGAGTTGTAAAGATTGAGAAGCATAATTCTCACCTGTGTGTCCTTAATAGAATCTAAAATTCTTGTTGCAAAGCTAGAAGAATTTCTATTCTCCTAGGCTTTTCCCTCCTCTACCCCTCCTAGCTCACCCCAAACCTCAGTTTATGACTATGATCTCCCAAACAACCCTACTGAATTCTCCCTTATTTTTCTCTCCTTTGACTCGTCCCAAACCGCATTTAAATACTATGATCTCCCTAATCCCTTTCTACATACTCTTCCATCCTCTACCTCTCCTTTACTCATCCCAGACCTCATCTTACTACTATGATCTCCCAATTAATGCTTCTATATTCTTCCCTCTTTTATCCCTTCATTATTATATTCAAACCTACTAACAGACGCATATGTCCTCCGCTCAAATTAACTTACACCGCCCTATATTAATACTAATATTTCCCTATACTAATCCACCACTAATCCTTTTGGGTTCTGGAGTAGCATGCTTTGATGCCTTGTCAGGGGTAGTAAGCGCTATATAAATACAAGTACAATATGTGCACTAATATATTCTTTATTGTTGGTTTTGTCTTGGTTGCACTGGTTCTTCTACCTCTTGAGGAACTTGTCTCTCACCATCCTGCCTCATCACTGTCCTTCACTATTCTGCTGTTCCTCAACCCTCACTTCCTCTTCAGTTCTCGGAAAGGAAGTAGTGTCCAGGGTCCTTGCTGTGCACCTTGGAGCTAGCTGCATAGTCCTCCACATGAAAAGACATCTGCTTCCCTCGAACTCAATAGCACAACTCCTTGATAGATGCTTTTAGATCTCTTGTGGCCACCCTGTTTTGCTGCCAAACACTCATGCTTCCCCTCTCCCCGTTCGTACACTGCACCACCATACCCAGTCTTTCCCTGCCTCGGCGACTGGTTGGTTAAGGCAGACTCGCACCTGGCAGACGTTAACCACCTCCAGATGAGGCAAACCTCTTAACATCATTGGGGTTTACTTTCAATGTGCCAAAGTCACACATAAGTCCTTTGCAGACACTCCCATTCATCTGAGCTATTCTGGATACTGTACAGTTGTGTGCCTTACCCTTGGAGTGGAGGGCATTCCTGCTATAATCCTGATGTTTCATCCTTTGTCCTCGATCTCTGTGCAGAGGACTCTGAGGCTGCTGGGATTGATGGCCTCCTGTATCCTGCAGGCCAAACATACAAGTGGCACTGGGGGGTACCAGAGAGCTAGCGCTCAAGATGGCCACACCGTAGTGAGACTCCTGCAGTCAGGGGACAAAAATCCAACATCATCCTCCTCCATCTTCCTTTTAAGAGCAGCAAAGAGTGACAGACGGTATTCGATTGGGCTGAGGACCTCTGCGGCTAGTTTGACCCGCTTCTGAAGCCCGTACGGTGCTCTTTGCCGTGTAGGTCCTGCTGCCTCTCTGCCTTCCAGGCCACGGCATCCTGCAGTACTTTGGCTGGGACCTTTAGCAGCATCTCGGACCCCGCAATCACAAGTGAGCCACGGAGAGTGTATGGTGTGGCCTGCTGGTGGGGATGGGTGTGCCCTTTCTCCATCCCCGTGGGATAAAGGTTCTGGAGGTGAGTGGCTGCCTGGCTGATCTGGCTCCACTCTCCATTGTGGTGCTGTTATGTGATTAATCTGGCCCTAGGCACTGCTGTCAGGGGTCAGGCCCAAGACCCTGCATCGGCATGGGCCCCTTTCTCGATAACTCGTTCAACTCTAATTGGAGAGGTGGCTGATGTCACTCTTTTAGGCTCTTTACTCCTTCCTGGTATGATGCTTGCCTGCCCCGCATGGACTTCCCCGGTCTGCCTGCTGGAGAGGTGATTATACCCCAAATTTATTCTGTGAGGGAGTTCCTATATATATATTGAATGGTGTGGACTCTTAACTTATTGAGCCTACTGTTTCACCCTGGAACTTTGTTTACCTGAGCCTATCTTTGCCCTCCGGGCTGCTGCTACACGGGCTAGTGTAGTGTGCCTGCACCGCCTTCTTATGCTTACGATGAGGGCCTGTCTGGTCTGCTCATGTGCCCCCGCGTTATGAGTGTGGGGGTGAAGCATGACTCGACTTTGTGACTGGTGATTTGGCCCCTGTGTGTCTTTTTCGATCTGGTACGCTGTGTTGTCCAACGTTGGTGTCTTCCCTTTATCTTGGGCCTTCCCTCTCCTGGGGCATCATGAAAAAGGCAGATGGTTGGCAGATGAAACTCTATTTTGATGCTCATTGTACACCCTGTAGTTTGGCCCCCAGCCCTGAGCCTGTAGATTCACTGGCCCCTCCTGCTCTGACACCTGTCAGCACTGATGACATGAGGGAGTGTCTTCCTGTTGCCCTTTGGGTCTAAAATGGACTCATAAACTAGGAAAACACAATGGCAGGCTGCAAGAGGCTGAGCAGTGTATTTCACAGGTGGAAGACCCTGTTACCTCTTAGGAAGGTACTCTCCTCAATATGGAAGATGTGCTAAGTGATTGCAGCCAAACATTGAAGACTTGGAGGCTAGGTCACGCTGCAATAACTTACGCATCATAAGTGTGCCTGAGTCCACTAACACTGGCAAATTGGAGGACTGTGTGGAGAGACTTGTAATCTCCCTCTTTGGTGCTGATTCTTTCTCATGCCACTTCATTGTGGAACATGCACATTGCACCTTGGCTGATAGCCCCCTTCCAGGGGCACTGGCACAACTCATCATTGCCTGCCGGCTAAAGTTCAGGGACTGGGACACCGCCTTTCACCTGGCACGTGAGAAACACTCCTTGTCCTTTAATGGTAATACTATTTCCCTATTCCCGGATTTCAAAGCTGTGGCCCACAAGGACCACCACAAGTTTCTCCCAGTTAAATGACTTAAGCAGGCTGCCATCGCCTGCGCTATGTTGTATCCAGCTCATCTGCCTGTTACTGTCCAAGTGTGTCAGCATGTCTTCACCACTCCTTAACAGGCTTCGAGACATTTGGGAAAGCTACTGGCTCGGCCTTCCAATGAAGCTTACCCTCCTTCATCATCTTGAGTGTCCTCACCATTGTTTGCGCTCACTTATCTGGATGCGACTGTTACTAGACCGCCTGGTCCAGTCTTTTCTTATTTTTCATATATTCCAGATGTCCTAATCAGTTTTGTCTTTAGTCAACAGACTGCTCTTCAGTTATTTTAATGGTTATTCTTGATACTGGATGGGAGTCTAGGTTCCGTTTCCCTCGGCGTCCTCGCCTTGCAGAGGACAGCTCCACTGTCTCTTTAGATGAATCCCGCAGGTCACCCCTTGGACTTTGCGTGTAAGTTATTTGAATGGTTGTGTTATGCACATTTTGTTTATTATGCTTCCTTTATGGGACATATATGTTTTGGGCGAGTGGATAATGTTTATGTGGTGACTAGAGGAGGTCAGTGTGGGTGGTGGCTGGGTTCTTTGGGGTTTGATTGCTTTTTATATGTCATGTGCTCTGTCCCGTATGCGCTATCAGGACCCTTATTTATTATTAATGTCCGTTCGCCGGTTAGGCATCATAATCACAAGTATTTTCCTCTCTACTTTTCTGCCTTCTGAAGTGAACATTTCTATTGTAGGCTTCCACATGCTGTGCAAATGTGTCACCTGGAATGTGTGTGGACATGGTGACCCACATAAACGTAGGCATGTTCTGTTGTATTTGAATAGGTATGAGATTCAAGTTGCATTATTGCTGAAGACACATCTGGCCTCACGCAGTTCTCACCCCTTTAAGGACAAATAGGCCTCCTTCTGATGCTTCTCATCTTATTCATCCTATGCCAGGGCTGTGCTGCTCCTGGTGTGGCGGGGACTACCATATACACTGCACGGTTTCTTGGTTGATGACCAGAGTAGAATGTAATTAACTGGGGTTAGCTATTGTCACATACTATCATCATAATCAAGTGCTATGGCCCTAATATTGATGATTCCTTGACTGTCTGTTTGGCTGCATTGCCTTTACTGGGACCTCTTTGCTGTTATGGGTGGTGATTTTAACTGCGCATTTGGTGAGATTATCGATTGCATATCCTGCCTAGCTACTGAAATGTTGCATCTCAACATATTTGGGACATGATGCATGATCATTATCTCCTGGACATATGGCGTGAGCCAGGAAGGGCACCTTCTATTCATGAGTCGATGGCAGTTGGCCCACACTAGACTATTGTTTGCTTTCTAGGGGTCTGGCATCCTGGGCACTGGATGTTGGCCACCTGGCCCGCATCCTTTCAGATCACTCCCCTGTGTTGCTCACCTTGTAAGTTCCCATAAGCACCCCATTGACGCCTCTCCCCACTTATACTGCCTAATTACTAGTTTGCTAAGGACATGCGGCAGGAGATTACTGATGTGTTTACTCGCAATGCAAACACTGTACTGCAGGTTAGTACAATCTGAGAGGCCTTTAAGGTTATTGTTAGAGGGTTTTATTTGACTACAAATAGAGGTCTTCATTCTCTTCGCAACCATCTTGCTTGATTAGAGCGTGGGTTCTCCAGACTAGAGACTCTTCCCCTTCATAGCCCAACAGACTATGGCTACTCTTACAAAGTACCAGGACGTAGCTGACAGGGAATGTGGTTTTGGTGGCAAATATGCCACTGCTTGTGCTGGCTATCATGATCCACTGATCTTGAACTGCTAATGATGTGGTTAGTATTTGGGGAGTGCATGATCAGCTGCACACGGACACAGCACATATTCTGCAGACATTCACTGATTTCTACCGCTCTCTCTACACTTCCCAGCATACTCCTCCTACTTAAATGATGTAGCACTGTGGTGGCTCAGTGACGCTCAACGTATGTTTCTAGAGCAAGATTTCATGCTACACGAAATCCAGGAGGTAATACAGCATTTGCAGTTGGATAAGGCTCTGGGACACAATGGGCTTGTAGCTGAGGTTTATAAAAGCTACATTGATCTCCTGGTTTCCCAACTGCCTGCTGTTTTTCAAGAAGTAATCTTCTTCCTGCATCAATGAGGGAGGCACTCATTATTACTCTGCTCAAACCTGGCAAAACTCCGGTGCATTGTGAATCATATAGGCCACTCTCTCTAATTAACTGCAACATTAAAATTCTAACCAAGCTCCTTGCTAATAGACTGAATTTTCTTATGTCCCACTCAGTGCGTCCCAGTTAGTCCGGGTTAATTCTGGGAAGATCTGACTCATATAACCTGCACTCTGTGTTTGCTGTCATGCTAGATCTTAATCCTGACCTGGCCACTGTGGCAGTCTTCTGAGATGCCACATAGGCTTTTGATTCCCTTGAATGGGACAATTTAATGGCCATCCTTTATAGGATGGGGTTCCCCCCACTTATTTGTCTTGGGTTCAACTGCTCTGTATGGCTCCTTTGGCCAGAGTTCAGATCAATGGTGCTGTATCCTCCCCATTTCCTATAACTAGAGGCACTTAGTAGGGATGTCCCCTCTCACCCCTCCGATTTTCCTTGGCAGTTGATCCCCTCGCAGCCAAACTGCACTGACAGTATTGTGACTGTGCTTTGCACTACCCCAGTAGGCATTCATCAGTTTCTTTATATGATGATGATATTACCTTATATCTCCGTGACCCTCATTCTCAGCCTCAATCCCATGCTGCAAGAGTTCACTGTCTTTGGTGGTTTATCCAGTATACATATCAATTGGTAGAGGTCTTCTCTTTTTCTGCTCACACCAAATACAGCTCCCTTCTCCCCCGACTTCCCGTTACAATGGTGCTCCATGGAACTCAAGTTTCTGGGTATATGGATCTCCTGAGATAGAGAAGCGTTGATCCATTCAAACTGTGGCACGGCACTGGTTACTATTAGTGATCAGGCCACGTTATGGATTTCCCTTCCTTTGTCCCTGGCTGGATGTGTAGCCTTAATTAAAATGGTAATCCTCCCTAAACTGCTATATCTATTCCTAAACATTCCTGTTCATTTACCTTAACGCTTCTTCCACATGCTTAAGACTCAACTGATATGGCTTGTCTGGGCAGGGGGACAGCCTTGCATTCACTGGGATGTTCTTACTCTACTCTTTCAGGAAGTGGGGTTGGAGGCCCCTGATATGGATATTTACTATTTCTGTGCTCAGGCTCACCATGTTCACCTCACTTAGCTATTAAGCAAGGTTATATGGCTCTCATTCTTCAATCTTCTTATATTGGCATCCTGTCAGATGGGTCTGTAGCATCCTGGTCCACTGTTGCTTGCACCACCGCGACCTGGCAGCGACTGATGTAAGGTAGGCAAACGTCCACCATCGCTCTGATTTTGCGATTCCCACTGGGTCACAATTTGTGACCTACCTCATTATTATTAATGAGGTAGGTCTATTTGCGACCCTCCGAGAATCGTAAAAGAAACTCAATGGAGTTTCTTACATTTGGAATTCTGCTTTCCTAATTGCAATTCACATGGAATTTCAATTAGGAAATCGCAATTCCAAATGTAAGTACATGTGGCCCTTGCTCTATCATACTATGCAGGTTGAACCTCTGCGTTCTCAGAGCAGGGCTCGGAACTGCTGAGAGCAGGAATTGGGACTGGCCCTTTTGGATGAGCAATGGTGGTACTGCAGCTTCCAGATGAGTTTGATATCTGCCAGCAGCAGGCTCAGAATTATTCATCACAAATTTCAACAGGGGGCTTACAATACTGCTGTCATGTTACACAGATTTGGTCTTAAGTTGAGTGCCTGATGCGTTTGGAGTGGCTTAGATGGAGCCGATTTTCTACACTTAGTGTGGGCATGTGGCCCAATGCACTCTTACTGGATGGAAGTGCAGGATGCACTCTCCCTCATGGCGAAGGACAGGGTCAGGCTCACACCTCTTGTGAGCGTACTGGGTTATGTTAAAGATCTGCCCGCTGCCTCTTGGAAATATGTGGCATTGTCCCTTCTACCTGCAAAGAGGCATATAGCTTCCTGCTGGGGTCATAGGCTGGTGCTTAAGTTTAAGGACTGAATCACCAATCTTGTCTATTGTAATGCAAAATTATCTTTAAATGTGGAGCTTCTACCTATGTCTTCACACCCAAGAGACATTTGGCATTCCCTACAAGTGTATCTCCAACTCCATCCTACAGACTCTGGCCCAAGACATGTAACTTTAGTATTGCAAACATGCATGCCCCTGTACATCTTTATATCTGCTGCCCTGATCATGTTATTACTGGTGGGGCCCCTTATTGTGCTCATGTTATAGCTACTTGTCACTATCCAATGTTCATGCCATAGCATGATTTCTGTACATAGATTTGTCTATAATGGTTACTGTCAATAGAGTTGTGATGTTGTATATCAGTGTTGCAGTGCTTAGCCATGTTCGCTATGGCTGTGGTTTTGTACTGTTTGCAGATAATAAATAAAAAAAACACACAGGTGGCCCCACAGTGGGACTGCAAACCACAGAAAGCACAGCATTCATGGAATCTGCCCAGTTGTATCCAGATTTCAAAGGACATTACAAAAGGCATGCAGTGGTGGCTACTGGTCTGTGATTATGTGAGTGGCAGACACCTCTCTTTAACCCACCCAAAGATGACAGTAGCCATGGATGCATCACTCCTGGGTTGGTGAGGCAATTTGGGAGAGGTGGAGATCAGAGGCCGCTGCTTTCCAGCAGAGACTCAACTCTCAATCGCGATTGCGATTCTGTATGAATCACTTTTACAGATTCTCTATTTTGTTACATACCATTTTGCATTCCTTAAATAGTCATTTCTTAAAATTCGCTATTTAGGGACTACAAAATAGGATTTTGATACACCTAGCATCAAATCTAGATGGAGCAGCCTTGGAGGGGTTAATTAAATAGTAAACATGTGTAAGCCTGAGAGTTATTGTCCATGGTAAAGATACCAGAGGGGAAATGTGAACTGAGTATAATCTTATAAGTAAGGAGGACTAAAGAGGAAAAATAAGCAAAGAAGCAGCTTGGATGGAGATCTGATATATGGATCGAAAAAGATGTTGGTTAGGACGAAGGGATAAAGAAAAGTAGAAGGAATAAGGTGATTCGCTGCTGAATCTTAACATAGAGGACCATTGGAAAAGAGACAAATAGAAAGATATATGTAAGCTCCATAAACTCTATACTAATATGTGAATGTCTTGGTAAAGAAAGGTCCCAATACCGACAAAAGGTGAATTTTTTGTCCAGATGATTAATGGGACATTGTTTATAACAAGCATCTGAGTCTGTTTGAATTCCGGATTTATCTAACACCAGTGAAAATGGAGATACTTTATTCACAAGACAAATGTGAAGTTACATCAGACCCAAAAGTGGCCTCCAGGTGGGTTTGGAACGCGCAGCTCGTACCGATAGTTACTACAGCATATAGTTCACAGACACCGGAATCAAGGGCTCAGAACGCTTGTTTATTGCTTGCACTGGGGATCACGGTGTAGTCATGTATTATAAGACAATGACATCAGCACAATGTTTTGGTCAGTAAGGGTGCATTTCAGGGCCAGTCACAGCATTTGCAGCTTGGATTGAAGACCAGGCCGGCAGCACATTGCTTGTGGTAGGTGTATCCCCCATAACATTCGTAGAACTTGGTGTTGTTCTCTGGATCAGCATGGACACCATTTTCTTTATCCTGGCAGAATCCGCCATCACCTCCTCCACCTCCTCCACCTCCACCCCCTCCTGGTGTTGTGGGTGGAGCCTCAGTTGTTGGGGGTGGGATGCATTCTCCTGCAGGTGATAGACAATCGTGATTAGTTTTTCCTTCTCAGGATTAAGGATATCACGTAGGTAGAGGACAGAGCAAATGGTTACATGTCTGTATGACTACAAGGTTGCCATCATGTGATTACTGAAAGGGTAACACTAGCAGGAGTTCTGTGTTAAATAAACAATGGCTCTGAGTGGCCTAACCTCTGTGTTTATTCCATTTTCCCAGCTGCAGTGAACTTTAATTAACTTTAAAATGCCCTACTTATTTCGGTGCAGACACTGAAGCTCTTCCTCTTTACATGTACCCAGCCATTTAATTGGTACAGTTGCTGTATAAGCCTACCTTAGGATTATTATTTTTTTGCAGTTTTGTATGATGCTAAATTGGCTCGATGGTATTAGAGCAAATTACAAGAGAACCAAGGTTATGTTACACATTTTTAGTAGGCAGAGATTAAGTGATTGCCCAGAATCACAAAATGTTGACCCAGGACCGTATACCTGGTTCCCTAGATCCAAACTTGGCAGCTCTAGCCACTAGACCATAGCCCTTCCCTTGTAAGAGTTGTGGCAAGGGGCTAGAGCTGCATTGCAGTGCATGTGACAATGAAGTGTTCATGAACAGCAGTGAAGATACATTGTTATTATTTATCCAAACAGAAGTAAAGGAGGAAATGCCCTTTTAGTCACGCTTCTCACCCAGGAGCCGAGGAGACGGGCGGTGCCACTGTTCAGATGCTGAGCCAACTCACTGAGGCTACGAACCAGGTAGGTGGAACCATTGGTTGTACACTCCACCTCCAATCTCTGCAAGAGGCATGCTGTACAGTAAAGTCTTCTGTGGGTGATAAGCCAATAGTATTTGACCCCCATTAGTATATCTGGGTGCCTTTCCCTCTTTGAAGGTCCCATCCACTAACTACTGCCGAAGGTAGCTGGAAGCTGCAGCCTCTGTTCAAGCAGACGCACAGCAAGGGAGGATAAAAGTCATGAACCCACTCCTTTTCAGAGGGTCTTTCAGTAAATCCCATGGTGTAGTGAAAGCAACATTTTAGGGCAAAAAGTTGTTAATTCCTTTCAGATGAAGAACAGTATTCTTAAGGACGTAAGAATAATCTCACTCACCTTCATCACTTACCACCCCCTACGATCATTCCTATGCAACTTCCCAATCAGTTGTCACACTTTCACAACACCCACTAAGATCATGCTGTTGCTGCTTCTATACTCTCAACATTACTCGCACTATTTTTCACTATGTTGCCATAATACAATCAGATTTAGTCACTCGCCAATTAATTCATTTCCCCAGGCTTTCACTCACTCATTCACGCACTCTCCCATACATTTGTCTGTTTGTAGACTTGCTCATCCATCCATTCATATGGCCCTTGACTTATTCTTGCATTCATGTACTCATACTATGACACACACAATCTCAGCCATTAAGGAAGTAGCACTTTCCACTCAAATGCCAGACAAATGGACTTTGTTAGTGCTTCTTCTGCTTTGTAGCTTCTCATCTCGATACAACTGGGTGACACCTGTCTATTTACTGGTCAGTCATCACAGGGGGATTAATGTTAAGAGCAGGAGCTATGAGAGCATGAGTGATGGCGGACAGTGCAGTAAGGTGGACTACGACTGTCTTGATTTCAGACCGTGAGCTTTCTTACTGTCTGTTATACCGAGCTGTCCTCTGTGCATATTGTGCTTCTACCGGTGATGGTACCAGACCCATGTTGTTGGTGTTTGCTAAATATGTTATGTGAACTGCATTTTATGTATCACTTGTTGAGTAAACTGTGAGAACCTGGACTTCTAGTCAATTAGTTCCCTATCCTAATGCTATTTCTTAACCAGTGTTATCTGTCTCAGCCCACTTGGACCTTCCTTACTCCTACCTCCAATTTAAAGGCTAATTTCTGCCTGTCCTTCAGTATTGCTTCCTGCCTCTGAAAGCATGCCTGACTTTTGGGTGTTGCAACCTACCATCCCTGCACCATGAGAATCCCACTAAAGCTCAGAGAAATCAACAGACAATGCATAGATTGAATTGCAACCGGTCTAGCAGTCCACTATCCTGATCCCATTTTGACTTACTGAATTGATGCAGGCAGCACTGCCAACTATAATTGGGGCTGTTTGCTAAGTGATTTCTACCATCATTTCCATAGCTGCATGCTGGGTAAGCTGCAGTACACTGGCTTCTACTTGGCTGTTAATTTGTCCTTTTTGCCTCATTCCCTTTCCCGTTTTCTGGGTGGCTCAAACTCAAGTTACAGTTGGTGGTTTTGGGGGCCTTTTGGCTTCCAGCATATTGCACCATTGCCATACCAGGATAGATCCCATTTTTATATACTTAGTACTTTTTAAAAGCTGAGCCTCCTAATGAGTTGGTCATCCTGGGACCAGGATGTCCCCTGTTTGGTTATATAGGGTTGTACACCTGCTCTGAGTGCCTGCATGTGTATCCAGTCCCCTGACTTTTATTTTGGCCCTGGGATGACACTAATCTAGTGTGTGCACTGGGCATGTCTTTGAATTGTCCTAAGACCTGGAGGGGTGCACCAAGCATGCCCTTGTGGTGGGCAGAAGAATATTGTCCCTGTCCTGGGTTTAACACAAGAAGCGGTGGTGGCATTGAACCATGTTTTCTGAATCCTTAGTGTGATCAGACTTGGGCCAGCGAGAGTGTGACCTGCAGGCCCCTCCTGTGTAAATTACACTGTTATGTGAAAAGAAAAACCATTTCTGATATCCTATATATATTTTGAGTGCATGTACAGTGGGAGTGTAGAGTGTGTGTGTGTGTGTGTGTGTGTGTGTGTGTGTGTGAGTATTGAAACCAGTCGTATGGTGGATGGGGACCGGTTCCCAAGTGGAGGTGTATTTTGCATGTATCCCTTTGGTAGGAAGGTGGAGATCCAACCACTGTGAAGAGAAAGGAAACAGGTCAATCTTTATAAATTGCAAGAAAACTTTGCTAGCAAGTAGCTGTTGCTTAATTCTGCCTGAGCACTGCCATTATGTATATGGTAGGGGTGTGGCGTACAACCGCAGTTTCTGTTTTCTAAAAGTGGGAATGTTTCAAGACCAGACCTGCCCTTTAGTCTCTCCCTGATTACTGCTTCAGAGAGGCTGATAACAGCCAGGTACAGAAGCCTCACACTTGACTGTGGCCATGTTGTGGGTGCTCATGCTAGGAGATAGCCCCAGTGATACCTGCTGTGAGAGGCATCAGTTTACACAAAGGTTGCGCCTGGGTAGCTGGCTGAGATGGGCACTTGAAAAATAAATCACCCCAAACGTGTTCTAAAGTTTGAGACAGTGTATAGCTATCCCCTGTCTAGAAAATGTGTATGAAAATGAGGCGCAGACAACTCCACTTTATTAAAGTTCAAACTAGCACTGCTGTCTGCATTACAGTCAGACTCACAGAGGTGAAGGGACAGCACCTGATATCTGCTCTTTCTGCTGGAGAAAATGAGGGTCAATCTAATGAAAGAAGTCTGCCTGGCCCTACAGGAGGAGAAGCCTGTCGTGCCAGTCTAGGGAACATCCAGAGAATGGAGGACTACATGAGGGAGCGATGCTGGAGTGATCCGTGCTGTAGAGGGTCTCCTGGTGTCTCTCCAGAGTTCCCAGGTTTACACATGTTCCTGAGATGGGTTGCATCTGCCTTGCCATTTGTATCGGACCAGATTAAACTGCATCTACCTTTCTGCTTGTGTCTCATCTGTGTCCGGGCAGCATCTTCCATGCTAGATTTAGTGGCACAGGTCGAATTGCATCTGTCTAGTCATGTTTGTTGGCCCAGGTCGGGGCTGCATCTAACTTTCTGTATTTATAAGCCTGTGTTGGCACTGCAACTACTGTGCCATATATTTTGGCCAGGCCTGCTGACACATGCAGTTACTGCAAGGCCCTGCCTACAGTAGAACTTAGCCACTATGAATGCACTGAGGTGAGGACTAAAGAGTGATATTCTATCTACTACGGCAACAAGGAAAAGAACAAGAGTGAAAAGTGAACTTACTCATTTGATTTGTAAAAAAACAATCTGCTCCAGAGTCTTATTCATCCTTCTATCAAAGACTATTGGGGGACAGTCTTAAATAGGCTCAGCCAGGTGGAAGAGACCATGGATTGGGGAGAAGGGATATAGCACCCACAAGGGAATCACATGTAGTGGTATCACTCTGTTTTTGCAATTGAACTGTGTTGTCCTGAGTACTACTGCATAATTAAAAGTATTTTATTTTTCCAAAAGACAGCACTGGGAGGAACATTACAGTTATTATGTCAGTTGGTTGATTGTTGGAGTTCAGAGCTCATGCCCATCATGTTTCCTCTCTGTGATTTATCGCTCCTGCTGCTCTGGGAGTCGGTAGCAGAACGGGTTGTACTTGGCCCATTTTGCAGAGCCATAGTAAATCAGACACCAGAACACCAGTGGCAAACAACATCAACCACTATTGTTGGGACCCAGTAGCCTCTGCTTGCTCTGTGGCCCCCTGAAAGTGGTCTGGCACACCCCCCGGGCTTAAAATATTCTTTGTGGTTTGTGGAGGTTGTGCCTTCCTGTGGGTTGCACCTCCACCACTCCACGGTGAATCTCACAGACTCCTAATACAGTGGTGGTTGTAAGAAGCTATGCATGCTAGTGGGTTGCAACTACCACAGTCCTCCCAGTGGACACAATAGGCTATTGGTCTTCAAACTGTGGGGAAGCCCACCGTATGCTTGAATGGCCTTTAGAGGGGACATACGGGTCTAGAAAAGAGGAAAACTGGTGAATGCAGATACACTTCATGCTGTGATTTAGGGACATAAAGGAAAGCTGCCTATGCCACTCTATAATCGGCAATCATGTCAGTTAAGTAATGGATGGGAGTAGGTGCCAAAGGAAGTCCTGCAAATAACCTACCTCACCCACTACATTTTGATAAAGCATCCCAGTGAGGATATTTGCATATTGGCAACCAAGAATGTATTTCATTGTGCTTTCAAAATTGACAAATGAACGTAGCTGTAGTGTGTGTACAACTGCCAAGTTGCTCAGTGCCTTGTGCAGCACTTTTAACCGGCTCAGTTTTTTAACCAGCATTGCACTGCATTTTGAAACTTGTAGTTTCTCTTTACAATTGTAAGTATGGGCTCAGAAATGCCAGCAAAATAAATGGTTTTGGTTAAGATTTCAGGACTACCTCAATGTGTCGCATATGAAATGGGGTCAATAGCCAGCTGGGTGTATTATAGCGCGAAAAAAACATAAAAAGCATAACTTAGTATACATTTAGCAAAATGTCTTGGCTGCCTTCTAACTTAACTCTAGCTTACACATTTTGCTCCCTTGCTTACAATTTATTTTGTATTTCACAAATGGAATCTATTATAAGAAAAAAGTAACACATACCATTGCTTGTCAATTATTCTTTGAAAATGCCACTCTGCTCCATGATCTCATTTGAAATGTTGACCTGTAAATCGGACTTTTCTTTGTGAATAGAAAGTACTTTCAAGCTCCATTAACATTCCTATGCTTTCATTTTGTTGAATAATTGTGGGAAAATGTTTGTTGGTGGGTTCTGATGACATTGTTTTCTGTTGGAGGACAGGGAGTGCTCATGAATAAATAGTTTGAAGGCCACTGTCTATAACATGCCTTTGGGTTTCTGGAAACCATGCGTTGAGTGCTTGCACCTCTGCCGCACGTAGGTGAACCCAGACTCTTAATTTAATAGGTGGTTTTGGAAAGCTG
Source organism: Pleurodeles waltl (assembly GCF_031143425.1). Taxonomy (NCBI): domain Eukaryota; kingdom Metazoa; phylum Chordata; class Amphibia; order Caudata; family Salamandridae; genus Pleurodeles; species Pleurodeles waltl. The sequence continues at coordinate 425,020,901 of NC_090445.1, read as the reverse complement.
TACCTTTTAATATGTTGCTCCTCTGACACCGTTACTAGATGTATCCTATTTACTTATAATATACTTTGTATAGCTTTGGTTTCCAGTGGATGGCACCTTTGTTGCTCCATGCTAGCTGCAATAATAATTTTAGTTGCCGGAGAATCTGCTCTTTGAATGAGTTCTACCCATGATGCCCTTGGATGGACATTTAGATCCATAAAAAGTGTTATTTTGGATGTCTTGCATCCCTACTATTTTTAGAATATATCCAAAAGACTCAAAGTGCTTGGTCATTTTTGGGAAGGTGTGTGCTAGTGCTGCTCCTTGTTGGACCCAAAAAAAAACATATTAATGCAGGGATTTTTTTTGTTATAAGTTTTACCTTCCAAAGGGTTGCACCCATTGATTCCTGGGTGGATTACAAAGGCTGATAATATCCTTGGTGGTTGGGAAGAGTGTCTTACAGTAGGTTAAATATCCTCATGTTCACTTTCTCCAATAGTTATTCCAGTCCCCCCATCTTTCTCTTTAAGTGGGAGCATTTCCTTTATTCAAAATCTTTGCATCCGATTTTACTTCCCAATATCCTCCCTCTCTCCTCTATGCATTTCCTTTTCACAATCTGTTAGGTCTTCTTCCCCGTCTCCTCCTCTCCTCTATTCAACACGGTTTGTTAGAGACTGAGCGACTTAGGTTTTGAAAGCACTCCATCCAGACTGGATTCCCTCTTCTGTGAAAGATCCAATATTATTTTTCTTGCACCTTTTTCTTGGGACACGTCAACTCTTATGCCAGTGTCCCACAAGCTTCCACTATTTCTCAACTTCGCTTCAATCCATACCTCAGCCCATTATCAGGCCTTGTCAAATCATTCACCCATATCTGCAAAGCTATAGTCACAACACCCAGATCCTCCAAAAGCTCAAAAACCCTTAGACCTCGCCACCCGATCCCTTTGCCAGTGACTCCATGCAATGGACTACTGGATGTTGGTCAACCTCGTCAAGATCAACTCATCAAAAACAGAGATTCTCACCTGTGGAAACTGGACAAACACCACCCCACCACTATCTGGCCTCAGAAACCTAAACCATCATCAACAATCTTCAAGAGAGAAATCAGAAGGGATCAAGGACTTCAACCTATTGTTTACACTACAGGTGCCTGAAATTATTCGAAGCACTTTCTTCACCATACAAACTTGTATGCTCTCATTCAGATATCACATAGTTTATGACAACAGACTGTTCCGTGTGGCCCTTGTTGCTCTACTTCAAAGACTTGAGAATCCAGAATGCAGCCACCAGACACCTACCCATCTAGGCGTGTACAGCCATATCACTCCAGCTCTACAAGCTCTTCACTGGCTACCTATGGTCAGACTCAGCTAGTTCAAAGTTCACTAGATATCTGTCTTCTTCCAAATTAAACTATGGCTCTAGTCCTAATTCTAGACTGCCACTACTCCTGGTAATCCCTCCTTTTAAACAGTGTGAATTAAAGAGATTGGTAGATGCTGGCCTAATCCCATTCCAAAAGGTACCTATGACCAACAGAAATTGAGCATGTGCTGGATCACTGAAGGGCTGTGTCATTTGGTAAATCTGCACTGATCCTTGGATTGTGTTTGTGAGAATGTATATATTTCAAATTGTTGCTGTTTTTTTTTTAAATGGCTCTATTTAGTTCCTCAACTTCATATTCTCTCCCACACAGCCTATTGCAGAAACTGCAATTATATGTTACAGGATCATATAATAAAAACCTTAATCTTCTTTGCTTAGAATCTGTTTTCTGCTATGCCTACAGACATAATTATTTGAACTATCAATTTTCCATCCCCAAAGGGATGAAAGGATTTTTCCCTTCCCCTCCTCGTCCACGAAATGTGTTTCATTCCGTGAAATTTGCTCCATTGGCGCATGCTGGTTGTTCTGATTGCAGGACATTTTGAACCACTTCTGTTTAAATGTCAGAAGGAGTCTGTCCATAATCAAGTATTTCCCACAGTTACTGGTGAATGCAGTCTGTTCAGGATAAGCTCCAGTGCCTTGGGTGCTCTGCCACGAGAAAACTCACTGCAACCAGTCGTTTATGAGATATGGGCATCTAAAAATGGTTATCCTAACTGAGCCTACTGTGGGTGTTAGTAACTGATCTATGTTTTGCTGTTATAAAAAGATTTGACTCCTACAAACATACCTGACTAAACAGTGGCCTTTATGGAGTGTTATTGGTAGGGCCAATAGCTCTAAACTCTTAGCTGCTCTACCACTCTACTCACTGGAGAGTCATGACCCAAGTAAAAATACTTTGCATCAAATGAGCAGTACAGAATTACCCAGGACCCCGGACCATCAGTGGAAAAGGACAGCTTCGTACCAGATAAATGTCTAGAAACCATTTACTGTCCAAGAACTTGCATATCAGTACATGGTAAGCAATATCTCAATGCGTTTTGAAAATTCCCGTAGACAACACTAAAGAGAATGGGACCCTTGTCCAAAAGCAAACTGATATTGTTGTTTCTGAGTGTGTTTTGTATTTCAAACTGTTTTTCATACAGTACTTCCTCATCATTTTATCCCTTACATATTATGTCTTATGTACACGTGTGTTAAATTCAAGAAAATTGGGATCCCATGTTATAGGTGCATTGTAACTTTAATATTATTAGCTTGGAATCTGTCTTCCATGTGGGCTTTCAAAGATGATATCTTGAATCACATGAGCTCTACTTGTGCTAAAAAATTGTCAGTAACTTTAATTCCAGTACGATGTATCCATGTATCCCATATGTCCCACATAGTGAAGTTTTGATTTATGTTTAAAAGGTAGGTCTTCTACATGGTAGGATTGTTTGTGGATTTATATTTAGGAATATCCTCTGTGGTATTGTTATCTACCTTGTTGGTACTTTACCCTTAAAAGGATGCAATGATGAGTTGGCTCCACCAGGATACCACTTGTGATCTGGTGGCTTACCGATCTCTGGAGTGGGCACTCAACCCAATGGTCTATTTTAACATTAAAACTCTGCATTAAGTCAGTTCCAGGCCCCAGCACAATTCACAAAAGGGTTTTGCCATTTCAGTACCTGTGTTGAGTCCAAGGAGGTTCTTCAGTTCGCCTATAAGTGGGTATGCGCCTTCATTGCAGAACGTTCCTCGGAAATCATCGAGATCAATGGCCCAAACCATAGCACCTCCAAAGCCGCTCGCCTTCAAGAAGTCGACCTAGAAAAGCAGGCACACCCAATATTAAAATATCATCTTCAGGGAAAACTACAGAGGCGAATGGGGTTGAGATATTTTATGGAGTTATCATTGTTGCAATGCAGAAGCAAACAATGGAGCTCTCCTCCAGTCATCTAAACTCAATCTGTAAAATGAAGGTTCTGCTACACATGCTCTTCCTGCAGATTATGTTATGTTGTATTCTGGAAATTCTGGGAATCTGACTTCCATTTACATATCTCTGGGACCTAGCTTGTCCGGAGGCTGATATTGTATTGGGTTGTTTTCCTATTTTTCAGATGTGAGTCATACAGAATATGACTGGAAAGGTTAAAGTAGATTAATATTTTTTTTTGTAGTAAACAATATTGGGCAGTGGACAGCTAAATAATGTTATGGACAAACGTGGAGCATTACATGTATGGACGCATATTCTGAAGGCCATTTCCATCTGCTTCATTCTGTTAGGTTTGTAGTTGTCTATTGCTCGCCTGCAGATGGTTCTGTTTTCAAGATGTATTTTCCCATGTTGTGCATCTAGATGCCATTCTAAATCTAAGCGAGTGTTGACATAAGTGAATGGATGCACCACTGAGGTGGCAAACAGCCAGCTAAGTGGTGTGGAGCATTGTTGTGCACATGACCGTACCAGGAGTTGTATCTAATGTGTTTTGTAGGAGATCGTGTTTGTGTCGAGTGCTCTAAGCAGCCAGTGTCCATTAACAACATCAGTTGTGGCCTCAGCAAGCTTTTGCTTTGTTTAGAGGTGGGGGAGAATGTGTTGGGTGGAGGGGGCAGAAGTGCCTCTTAGCCAGTTCTCAGCACCAAACCCCACCCCTCATACAGTAATCTTATATCAAGTTGGCAGAGCTGCCATAGGGGTATAGCAAATACACGACTCAAACACCACACTCCTAGGCATCACATCATACAAGCAAGTACAGGCTGTTGTGCTTTCTGGGATGGTTATATCCCATGATTATTGTACAACCATGTCCTCTTACCCGAGTGCCGAGCTTTATACTGTATGGTATCCTGGTTTTTGATTTTGACCTTAACCTCACACTAGTCTAGTGTGTGCAGAGGCCTACGTCTGGCCCTTGGCATAAGTGAGGTATTGGATCGGTCCTGTGACCTAGAAGAGTGCATGAAGACTGTCCTCATATGTCGACCTTTAGACTTTTTTACTGTAACTAATTTGATGTATAGGGCAGATTATGCATCCTTAGCACATCTCACACTTTTTTAACATTGCCCCGGTCCCAAAAAAAAGGAGTAATTTGGGGGATCGGAGGCAATATTAAGCTCACTTTATGCACAGATCCCACCATGTCTCAGACAAGAGATACCTTACCTCCTGGTGGAGGAGAGACCTTATGATGATGCTATTGACTAGCAGTACTCTAGTGGCAAATACACCACTGAAGGGAAGTAGACATTGAGGGTCCCACTACTAATCTGAATAGAGACCTTAATTTCTTGAGAATGGTGTGGATGCACTTACGTTGATTTATTTCAGATGTTAACTCAGGAAGCAGAGTGTACGTCACTCTGTTGATGTTTTTGAAGTGCCTAAAAGCCATCTTGATGCTGAGAGAGGAACGTGTGACTGCCTAGCAAGAGCCAAAAGCACCCGGTGGTGTACAGGTACGCCAGAACAGGAATGCTGGGGAGAGTGATGTGTGTACTCTGAGGAGAGTGGTTGTAGTCTCTGTATGATTAGTTTCAGACAGGAACCACTGTATCAAAACCCTGTTCCGAAGCAGACTCTTCCGTGCCATTGAAGATTTTGTGCCTAAGTGGATTGTCTGAATGCTTTGAAGTACTGTGCTTGAAATCAGAGAGTTTGCCCGAGGTTGACTGTTCCGTTGTGACAGTGACCCTCACCAGCCCAATCCCCTGTCACCGAAGCACAGAAGTAGGTTTGTCGATAGACAGAGGCCTGTATCCTCACTGAAGTCCTGCATGCCTGTAAGGACTCTGGTGAAGGACCCCTCTATTACCGGCTACGGCCTCTGCCCAAACATAGGAAGAACCTCTAGCCAGTGCATCTCCTAGAAAAAGGTGCGTGAAGGGTGTGTGCTATGGGTCTAGGCCAGCATCTCAAGGAGGACTGAGACAGCTCGACTATGTTGATAACTGTAAAATGAAGACTAATTGAGTTTACTGAGCCCACAATTGAGCCTTGATTCTCGCCCTTGAGAGCTCAATCCCAGAAGAGGATGGCCGGTTGATTCACATGAAAGAGGGAAACCAAGGAGGATGGGTCAGGGGTGCTGAAACCCAAGGCACACTAGCCCCTGGACCCTGAAAGCAGTCCCACCTATAGCCTGTTCTGTGAAGCATTTACAAGTAGATTAAAGTACTTTTATTTGCCATAATACAGCAGTGCATTGGCCAATCGGTTATTGCACACCTGGGTGATTGTTGAGTTCTGAGCTTACATATCCCACACTTGAGATCTGAGCTTAAGTACCGCAGCACTACCTCCCAGAGAAGCCTGTGATTACTTGCCCTCACTGCACTGCTACTAAGGTGCTGAAGGGATTGTATGTGGTCCAGTTTGCAGTCATAGTAATACAGACCCCAAGACATCAGAGGCAGATGACCTCAGGCCCCACAGCTTAGGTCCTGTAGCCTCTTCTCTGCCCAGGGCCCCCGAAATAGGGGTTCACATTAGCATACAGATTAATGTTCGGGCCTATGCACACACTGCATATTGTAGTACATTTAGTAGTACTAAAATTCTACTACTCACATACTGCAAAATGCTATTCTCAAACCTTCATGTGGAGGTCTCTGCCTCTCCTATCTTTTATGGGCAGATCTCTCCAACCCGCCTGCGCACAAGTATGCCTACATTTTAGTAGTAAATGTGGGAGGGCACTGTGGTGTGGCTGGAAAATTGGGAATACTTACTACTAAATGGTAGCTGTTTGGGCAAGTGCAAGAGGGGATAAGGGAGGTGTAAGGAAGGGTTTTGCAAGGGACATTCACCCACCCACAAAAGAGTAAGCCCATTCTTATTCATAAACTGCAGTTCAAAAGTTACAAAATAATAGGACCCAAACCAGCATTAAATGTACTCCAGCCCATACGTAGAGTACGTCCAGCAACACACATAGCCAGAAAATTGTACTACAACATTCTCCCATCAGTAACAATAGGGACAGGGAATTAAAATAACAACCGAGGAAGTAATGTTAGAATTAATGAATTTATTTTGACTTCTCAAAAAATATATAATCTTATTTAAATATGAAAACTAACTATTTTGTATTATAAGATAGTTAATAACCTTTTTAATTTAAAAATAAATGGAGCTTTCATTTTTTTTAAATAAATTAAATTAAATGTATTCTCTACAATGCTTCTAGTATTTTTTACTACACACTAAATTAATATACATGTTAAATTAAATGTGTTAATAAATAATTTCAATTTATTATATTTAATTGTTTTAAATACTTAATTCAAAATTAATAGTGGTGTAATTAATTTACATTTCATTTCCACAGATAAATATTTTCTATTATTTTGTTAAGTGAAATAAACGTTTTAAAGTTTCCCTATACTTTACCAGTCAGAGATGTCCTCCCTGGTGGGGGAGATCTCCATCTATGTGTGCAAAGTTAAAACTAGAACACCTTTACACCTGCTTTCAGGGGGCGGAAACATATAAGCCTTCACTTTGTAGTAAATGTAATGTGGCTATTCACTATTTTGTGAATAGTGGATAGCCAAAAGTAGTACATTTATGACAAAGTGCAAGAGTAAATTTACACATGTAAAAAGTATCAGACATCATATGCAACTCCATTGTACTAAATGCATTCAAAATTCCCTTCGGAAGTCAACATTCATGGCACTTACTAGCCAGTGTGTACCCCATACCTAACACCATTTCATTATTCTTTACACAGCATATATACTGTCAGACCAGAAATTAATTTTTAAGGCAGCAGTGAACCAAAGCATCCTGTATGTAAATAACCTAAGACCTTGGCAGGGCAGGCACTTAGGTAAATCCTATAGGAAGAACTGATTGTAGCAACTGAGCACAAAACAGCGGAATTCCTTGCATCTACCCATCACGCAACCCCTCAATGAGCCTACCATATTAAAGATAAGTAGCGTGTACATTTTGAACAAATGAAAAAAAAACTAATTTATCATGGAAAGTCACTTAACTCTCAAAATTGTGGCAGAACTGTGTATGGGTTTAGAAATAAGCAGTGCTTAATTTGTAAATAAAAACATGCCTGTGCCCAAAGCTCTCCTCTTAAACATGCGGCTGATGCAATTAAATGTGCGAGCACAGAATACTGAGGCAGCGTAATCCCGAAGCCATCACGGGCCTCTTCAATCCATTTACAGGCACTCCCTGCCCCTTCAGCTCACTCCTGCAGCTTTCTGCTTTCTCCCTTGGTGAAGGCTTTTCGTTTTTCTCTTCCTCCGTCTTTCCCATATTTGTCTTTTGCTCGCAGGTAATGCTCGAGGCAGAAAAATAAGTGCTGGCCCTCAAAAATAAGTGCCGGTGCCCCACACTGGAAACCACAAGCACAACTTAAGCGCTGCGTATTCGTGAAGAAAAAGAGTAACGGCGCATGAGTAAAGCGACCTCCATCCATAAAAACCCTGAATTAAAAAAAATTATTGATGGTCAAAAAATGAAATAGGTATAGCGGAGCACCCTGCCAACGCACTCCTTTGACACTGTTTCCTTTAAATGAAAAATAGTGGACAACACAAAAATTGAAGAAAATTCCGAAAAGCCCTTCTTAATAACCACACGGGTTCACAGTATTTTTTGTGCGATTTTGCAGAAAATGCAGATACATGAAGAAAAGCAGAATATAACAGTGTGAAAGAGTATCACAGGATGTGACGATCCAAGAATTACCATCACACCACCCTTGTGAACACCAGTTCCTGTGCGTGTGGGCAGCCCTCGGGGTAGCTCTGGTCGAGAATTGTCATTGTCGCGCGTTTTGGTATAACACGACCTGTGGAAACGTGTGAGTCAAGTAGGAAATGCTTTCTGACAAGTATTAATCTTGTAGCCAGTGCATCGTGGAGAGTATTCACCCCGAGAACCTGTTCAGTCCACTCACACTAACAATGACCACCACTTACTTTGTGCTTAAAGCTCTCCTTGTTGTCATATCCGATCCACTCGTTGCCTTTGCAGGCGAACGGCACCTTCTGGTCCTCGATGAAGTGGCGATCGGCCCCTGCTAGGAATGTGCAAATCTGCCGGAGCAGCCAGAGATTAACAAAACTTGAATACAGACAATAAAATCCCCTTTGGGGAAACAATAAAGACATAAAATTGCTATTTTATTCTTTCAGATGTTCAGACATTACCTCGTAGTAGGCCCAGAAGCCGCCTTCACGAGTGTAGGTTCCCGCAGACCCTGCCCCTGCTGCTGGCGCACCCACTTTGCAATTACCAGCAGTAACAAGTCTGAATGTGCGTCCGTAGGTGGGGAACCCCATGATCAGCTTCGCAGCTGGGACGCCATTATCCCTCCAATAATTCATGGCAAACTCCTACAAGTAGATAGTTGGAAAACAAGTCATTAGCAGCAGCCATGACACACAGTGACAGGGGAATGGGGGGTGGGGTTAGGCATCCAAGTTAGAGACTACAAGATGCCATGAACAGGCCACAGGTGGGTACTTAGAACACTCAGTAAAGAAATCACTACCTGTAACCACAAGAACCATGAAACAGGTCCCTGGCAGCCACAACAATCTGGTGACAGGTCACTCCAGTGGGGGCCAGACTGCTAAAGGCAGAAGGCGACAGAAACTATCGCTCCAAAGGATGCAAGGATTTGTGCAGGGCCATGATACCCATGTAACTGGAGGCTACGGTATCCAGGTGACAAATCACTAGCAACAGCACTGACAAGTCACAAACGTGAGGGGATGCATTGCTTGCTGCCACAACGCTCCCAGGAAGCAGGTCATGACTTCCATGAACACGTCACTTGCAACCATAACACACAGTAATCAAGTAAACAACAGCAGCCCCAACACCAGACAGATCAACAACAGTGGTCCAACAACCAGAGAAGAAATCACCAGTTGCTGATTATTAATCAGTGGAGAGGCCAATAGGGGAGCCCAAAAGTAGGCATCATTAGCATTGGTAGAACACTGACTGAACACAGTATGGGTGACAGCCAAAACACACCCCAGAGAAGCCACCCAGCCCAGGGCCCAATTCCCTCAGACCCAGCTCACCAAAAGCGAATGCAGCAAAATGTAACCTTACAGTGTTAAAGTAAACAAAATCGCCTTTGTCTTCAGATCCAACGTGGAGAGGGCTGTTGTGCCCTGTTACGGTGTCCCAGCCTCCGTGGAAGTCATAGGTCATCACGCTGATGAAATCTAGAAGTCTGACAGAAGAAAGTCTCTTAGAAACAGTGTTAGGAAAACAAACCTCGAAGAATGGCTTCACTCAGAGATACACACTCTGCCAGGAAATGTTTTGTTCCTCTGCTCAAGTCAAGTCACCTTAGTACTCTTATCTGGTGAAGGTGTATAATTGCCGTTTTTAAGAGACCGCTACTTTTTATATAGCTTCAGGATCTCTTTATGGAGGGGCCCGCGGAGAGGGAGAGACGCAGTCTAGTCTCTCCGCGGGCATTTTCGGGAAGGGAAGTGGCGCGCAAGGCGCCTCATTGGTTGAGAGGTAGGTGGGGGTGGGTTTTAGGCAGGGGATATAAGGGGGGTGGAGGGTGGGGTCGGCCTCTTCACCGCGCCGACGTTAGTGTAGGAGGGAGATTTATTTAGGATGTGTAGGTAAGGAGTTGGGCAGGCCAGTTCGGCCACAGGGCTAGGCTGGGGAGGTTTTTTGTTAATAGGCAGGCGCCCCGCCTCGCGGGGCCGTTTGTAATTTTCCCCCTACTTTCCATTATTAAGGCACCGGCGGAAAGTGCGGGCGGCCCGTTTTTGACGGGGGGAGCGGCTCCGTTGGGCAGAACACCAGCGGGGGGATCGGGGAAGGTCGGCCCCACCCCCTTTTTCATTAATTGTAGAGCGCGGAGCCGCGCGCTTGCGGGAGGCGGCCCCCGGGGGGTTTCTTGCCACAATTAAGGATACCGGGAGGAGCGGGACATAAACCGGCAGGTGCGGGCCTTGCTGGCACCGACGCGCGGGGCCCCCGGGGCCATTAACGAGCGCTAGGCCAGGTGTAAGGGCCTTCAAAAAAAAAAAAATAATAATAATATTGTTCTTCTCTTCTGCTTCTACAATTTCTGACCACCATTTAGGCAGTTAGCTGTACAACTCCCAAAGGCAAGGGATGGCGCAGGGCACACCCAGAGCGGGGTCAGATAGTTTGGGGCACAAAAAAAAAAAAAAAAAAAAGGGGATAATAATAATAATAAGACAAGCAACTATATACATTCACAGCATTCAAGATAGACCAAACCAAGACTCCCATTGGAGACGCATACGCAGCCAATAAGCCTGGGGTAGTTGTAACAAGCGAAGTATAGGCCACAGCATGGCCACCGGCCACGACGCGGAGGCAGTAAGGGCCGCACTACGCATGCTAGGCGAGGCAGGGAGGGCGGATTTGCTTAGACCTGGGGTCCTAGATCAGGCCTGGGTGGGGATGACACGCCCCAGCAGGGCGGCATCAGGGCGGGTAGCGGCCGCAATAGCGGCGTGCGAGTCGCAGGACTCTGAAGGGGAAGGAGATGACGAGGCGATAGCCCCCGGGCAGGCCACGATCACGCAGCAGGTTCCCCACAGGACGCAGAGCCCGCTGATGTTTGGCGGGGAAACCCAGGTTTCGCAGGACGCAGCGACAGCCAGCGCGCAGGTAGGCGCGGACCCTGCATGCAGCGGGGGACCCAAGGCGGGGGAGGCAGCAGACGACAGTCATAGCAAGGAGGCAGAGCAACCTATAGCGGGGCCCAGTGGGGATTTTGCCCCTTTAGATCTGTCTTATCACAGGGGGGAGGCCTATAGCCCTGGGTTCTTCGGGGCGCCCGTCAAGAAAAGAGGAAAATATGCCGGAAGGCACAGGGGCGGGCCAGGAAGGTCCAAGGCAGCGCCCCGCCAGGCCAAGGGAGGGAAAGTCAAGGCAGCACAGGGAGCAGGGACCGTGGGGGACCTGAGCCCGCATATGCAGGTGGCCTGGGACCAGTCAGAGACATTGGACTTAGAGGCCAGAATAAGGGAACAGCGCAAGGCAGTGGCAGAAACGGAGGCTAGGTGGGCGCAGCTCTGTAAGGACAGGGACGAGGCACAGGCCCGCAGTGAGACAACACCAAAGTTTAGGGAGGCCAAGGGACAGGCGGGCCACAACAACCGGGGCAGGGAGGTGGAACATGGGTATGGGTGCCTCAGGCAAGGGGAGGACAGAGACAAGAGGCTCGAGCGGCCGAAGGGGCAGTAGGCGCGGTGAAACCCGGTCACGGGGGCAGAAGGGCAGCAATGCCAGCGGCAGAGGTTGGCAAGAGACGGAATACGCCAACTGGGCGCAATACGGCCCAAACGCGTTGGCACGAAGCTCTGGAGGGGTCTGCAGCGGCCTTCTCCACACCGAGGGACCACGGACACCGTCCCGATGGCACGCGTCATGCGGGTGGGGAAGCAAGTGCGAGTATATTGGACAATACTAGAGATTTCGGCCAGCGCAAGGGCCAGTGGGAAGGAGATAACGAGCTTGAACTGGACTATGAGGAGGAAGGGGATGAATGGGAGGATGGCGAAATACGTGATTGGGAGGTGAATACGGTTACCAAAGGGGGCGGGCGAGGGCGCAGGAGCGGCGCAACCTCTTCGTGCTCTGTTTTACAGGTGGGAGCTCCGCTGGAAGGCCCCGTGGGCGGTCGGCAAGTTACGCCGCGAGGCAGAAGCCTAAAAAGAATACCAAGGAGTCTGGCAGACACCGCTGGAGGTAAGAACTGGTGGTCAGTGTGGGGCGAAGGGAGTGGGACAATGAAGGAGGCTAACACAAGAAGGTCCATTGGGGTAGGGGACGGGTCAGTTCTAGAGAAGGCAGGTGATAGCAACAGTCAGAAGACAGGCGAGAACAAGGACAAGGAGGGCACAACCACTAGTGGTACGGCTACAACGGGGAAGGAGGATACGGAAAAAAGACGATAGAGGACAAAGAAGGGGGAGGCCACAGGAAGAGACTGCCGTACATGGGTTTAGCCATGCCTCTAGGTTCGCATGTGGCGGAAAAAACAAAAAACAAAATATGGAAACACGAATATGTGGACATGTTTAAACTGTTGCATAGGGGCATACAGGCAAAGGAAGGGTCCAAGGAGGAGGAATGGGAGCTAGCGATTAGACCTCGGGTGCCGATAACAATGGATAACTGGACATCGGCCTTTTTGATATTCGCCAGTATATACTGCGAGAAATACCCGGACAGAGCCATTGCACTTTTCAAATACATGGATATAATTAGAAAGGCACAGATTCATTTTGGAGGTTTTGCATGGCTCAGTCATGATGAGGAATTCAGGGCCCGGGTGAGTGTCAATACAGAGAAACCGTGGGGTGACGTGGACCCCGAATTGTGGATGCAATGGATGGCATCAGCGCAGACAGCGGCGTCCACTCACACTGCGAGTGGCCTGCCAGTGACTTATAAGCCCTTTCAAGCTCGCCCCGCCCAGGGAGGGGCGGGCAATACTACTAAGACAACAGGGACAACGGCAGGGGCTTGTTGGAACTTTAACAAAGGTTTTTGTTCCAGGGCACAATGCAGATTCAAGCATGACTGCTCCAAGTGCGGGGGCCGTCATCCAGTCACCCAATGTTTCTCATTGTCCAGCCCAGCTGAACAGTGGAGGGCTGCTAGAGGGAGAGGGGGGCATGGCACTCCTGCGCCAAAAGGGGCCTACACCAGTTAGACTGGAATTTCTGTTACCATGGTTGCATAGATACCCAGACAGGGATAAAGCGCGTCTACTCGAATGGGGTTTTAGAGAAGGTTTTAGAATAGGTTACCAAGGCCCTTGGCAACGTAGATGGGCTGACAATTTGCGGTCAGCCAAAGAACGCCCGCAGATAGTGCATGACAAATTGGCAAAAGAGGTAGCCTTAGGCAGAATAGCAGGCCCATTCTCTGGGTGGCCAAGTGACACTCTTATGATATCCCCCTTGGGAGTGGTACCCAAGAAAACACAAGGAGAATTCCGGTTGATTCATCATTTGTCTTGGCCGGAAGGGACGTCGGTCAACGACTTTATTGCCCAGGAGGACGCTAAAGTAATTTACGCATCAGTTGACGATGCGATAAAGTTAGTTTTGAAATGTGGCAGGATGGCGGAATTGGCAAAATGCGACATTCAATCAGCTTTTAGACTGCTCCCTATTCATCCGGCAGATTTTGACCTCTTGGGCATGCAGCTGGATGGCAACATATACGTGGACAGGGTGCTGCCCATGGGCTGCTCGATATCATGTGCCCTGTTCGAGACTTTCAGTACCTTTTTACAATGGGTTTTCGTAAGGGTGAGCGGCCATAGCTGGGTGACGCATTACCTAGACGACTTCCTATTCGTAGGGCCAGCGGCATCCGGGGCATGTGGGCGGGCCCTGGACGCTTTCCAAAAGCTGACACAACAGGCAGGTGTGCCTTTGGCCCCAGAAAAAACAGAAGGCCCAGTGCCGATTCTAACCTTTTTGGGCATTGAACTGGATACAAAAAATTTGGTCGCCAGGTTGCCAGCGGCAAAGGTGAGGGAAATGCTAGATTGCCTAGAGGAAGTGCGCACTTTGCACAAGATGGACCTGAGAACGGCTCAGAGGCTGTTAGGATACCTTAATTTTGCGTGCAGGGTAGTTAGGGGAGGTAGAACCTTTTGTAGGCGTTTGGGACTTTCCATGTCAGGTGCTGTGCTTCCGCACCACAGGATACGAGTATCATTGTCGTTACGAGAAGACATTAGAGTGTGGGAGATCTTTCTGAGACATTTCAATGGAGTGCCGATGTCTTTTGGAGAGTCGGACACGGTATGGCAAATACAAATTTTTTCAGACGCAGCAGGAGCGTCAGGTTTTGGTTTGTATTGGGACGGGAGGTGGTGCGGAGAAATGCCCGGCAGTTTGGACGCAGCAAGGGAGAAGCATTGCGTTTTTGGAGTTTTTTCCCCTTTTAGTTGCACTGGCAGTGTGGGGTCAAGAATTAGCGAACAGGACAGTGATTTTTCAGATAGACAATATGGCAGTGGTAGAATTGGTCAAAAGACAGAGAGCAAGGGACCTCAGAGTTTTGCGCTTGTTGCGTCAGTTCATGCTGTTATGCCTGTCATTGAATGTTATTTTTAAAGCTGCACATATACCGGGGATTTACATTGAGATTGCAGACTCACTATCTCGTTCACAGTGGCGGCGTTTCCGCGAATTGGCACCTGGAGCGGATCGGAACAAGACTGTGGTCCCGGCAGACATCTGGGAATGCGGGGCATGATGATCACGGGCTGGTGGAGATGTCATTAGCAGTATCCACGCGGCATAATTACAGAATGGCATGGTTGGAGTTTCAATCTTTTGAACGGTTTTGGGGCAACTTCTGGGCACAAAGCCTGCCAATGCTGGAAGCTAGGACTAGACGTTTCGTGCTGTTTCTGATCGGGGAGGGTTTATCTCCAGCTACTATTGGTGGGAAATTGGCTGGTGTGTCTTTTTATGGCAAATTGTTTTTTGGTTATGATCCAGCGCGTAATGACTTATTGGGCAAAATGCTGAGGGGATGGAGCAAAGTTCGAGTGAGCGGAGACAAGCCAGCCAGGGAGCCCATTACGTTTGAAATGTTGGTAGAGATGTTACAGGTGTTACCAGTTTGTTGTAGGGATGAATACGAGGTGGGCTTGTTTAGGTTATGTATGTTGTGGATGTTTTTTGGCGCTTTTAGAGTATCAGAGTTGTTGGGGGTGGGAAAAGAAATTGGGGTAAGGAGAAAAGAGGTATATGTGCATAGAGACAGGTTGGGGATTTGGTTAAGACGGTCAAAAACTGACCAGCTGGGAAAAGGCAAATGGATATGGTTGAGAAAAGGGGGTGTGGATTTAGCTTGCCCGTTTGAGGAATGGGTCAGTTTCAAAGACAGATGGCCAGGGGCAGGTGAAACAGGTGTGTTCATGCATGCGTCAGGAAAGAAGCTAACGAGTTACCAACTTTTACAAGTTATGAGAATGGCACTTGGAAGGATAGGGCGGCGCGCAGGTGATTATGGAACGCACTCTTTTAGGATTGGCGCGGCAACAGAGGCGGCACACTTGGGATGGGATTGGGCTAAGATCAAGGCCATAGGGAGATGGAAGTCGAGGTGCTGCGAAAGATATGTTAGGCCGTGAAGAATACGGTACAGACAGAAGAGGAAAGATAGGGGAGGGAGGGGGGGTTTCTTGTGTATCCAGGCGGTTGTTACAATGTTTTTTCTTTACAGGTTGCGTGGCTGGGCCAGAAAAGGGAAAGATGACAACATGGTTGGTCGGCCATTCGTTTGTACATTGGGCGGCAAAATTTGCAGAGAAGCAAGTTTACGGCAGATCATTGGGACTGCCCAGCAGAAACCATGAAGTGCGTTGGTGGGGCAAGAGTGGGATGAGGTGGGGGAGCCTGCTTCCATTTATCACGAGTAACTTGCCGCATTGGGGGTGCCCAGATTTGTTATTGATACATTTGGGGGAGAATGATCTGGTGAAACTATCGGGGCTCACTTTGATTCAAATGATGCAGAGGGATTTGGAACTTTTAAAACACAAACTATGTGGAACATGCTTGATTTGGACGGAATTTGTGCCGAGAAGGGCTTGGAGAGGGGCTATAAATCACGGAGCCATAGAGCGGGCTCGGAAAAAATTGAATAGAGCTATGAGAGTTTTCTGCTGGGCCCAGGGGATCAAAGTGCTGAGACACGGGGACATAAAAGAACAAGAAAAAGATTTGTTTCGCGATGATGGGGTACATTTATCACAACTGGGCAATGTGTATTATATTACAGAATTGAGATTGATGTTAGAAAGTGCATGGGGTACAAATTTGTGTACCAAGGAATAAGAGAGGGTGGGGCAGCAAAACGCCTCACAGGTTTCCCTGGTTGGCAGGAGATGGGGGAGGGTGGAGAGCCAGGTGCGGGCTTGTCCACCCTTCCAGGGGGAAAAACAAGGATTTGAAGGATCAGAGCGGGGAGGGGTAGGCTACAGGCAGGGAAGGCATGGGAAGAATAGGGGAGTAGATACGGTAGGGAAATTGAAGGGAGATATTTTAAGGAGGAAATAAAGGAAAAGGAATTGTTTAAGTTAAAGTCTGTTTAAAGGAGATATAGTTAAGTTTTGAGTAATGATGTTTAAAACCTGTTCTAATAAATGACCTTTTACACCAACAAGAGTGTCACGCCTGTATGTCCCGATGGAGGGGCCCGCGGAGAGGGAGAGACGCAGTCTAGTCTCTCCGCGGGCATTTTCGGGAAGGGAAGTGGCGCACAAGGCGCCTCATTGGTTGGGATATAAGGGGGGTGGAGGGTGGGGTCGGCCTCTTCACCGCGCCGACGTTAGTGTAGGAGGGAGATTTATTTAGGACCACCCACCCACCCAGCTTAGGAAGACAGAAGGAGGAGATCGTAGGTAGGTAAGTAAGGGGTAAGTAGGGGCGGTTAATAGTCATTTAGGACAGGTGAATTCGAAGCGATGGCAGGAGATGGGGGAGGGTGGAGAGCCAGGTGCAGGCTTGTCCACCTTTCCAGGGGGAAAAACAAGGATTTGAAGGATCAGAGCGGGGAGGGGTAGGCTACAGGCAGGGAAGGCATGGGAAGAATAGGGGAGTAGATACAGTAGGGAAATTGAAGGGAGATATTTTAAGGAGGAAATAAAGGAAAAGGAATTGTTTAAGTTAAAGTCTGTTTAAAGGAGATATAGTTAAGTTTTGAGTAATGATGTTTAAAACCTGTTCTAATAAATGACCTTTTACACCAACAAGAGTGTCACGCCTGTATGTCCCGAGTGTAACCTGTGTTCTTTTAAATCAAAATAACTAGATAGATTATTTTCAACTTTTAAAAAACCCTCCCCGCCCCCTCATATGTCCTGCAGTCAATGTTTGGTGTGACGCTTCCCTGGTTATGGTGAGAGCACTTTGCTCACTAGGGGCTACAGGATGCGACTCACTAGGAACAGAGAAGATGCGGTGAGGAGTGATGTTTCTATTGTTCTGTATGTACTAAACTTCACCTTCCAAGGAGTGGCCTTTTTATATTTAAAGAAACAAGAGCCTGCTTGTCTCATGAAACATAAGACAGGTACTTCTGCTAAGATATGAGCCCCAGTTGCCTAAAGAAACTTGAGCCCTCCCACCCCCCGAACTCACTTGCAGCTCTTTAGGCAGGAAACTCTGCTGAAGGTCCCCCCCCCCCCCCCGGGAGCTCGCCCCCGCACCGCGGGCTTTTGTTACGCCAGTGATTAACCCCCAAGAACAAAGAGAGCAAACGGAACTACAGAAACAAGTTGGATCCGTATAAAGACACTGGTTACTACTGTTTCATGGGACTTAGTGAAAGGAAGAAATACATCCCCTGGCTAATGTTCAAAATAGAGCAATAATCAGGATTCGGTGGGCCTCTGGGCCCTAGTGCTGCTGCAACTGCTGCGCCAATGAAAGATCGCCCCTGTCAAGAAAGCAGTTCAGACCAGAGTAAGTCATATGACAAAGGACTAGCTCTACCTTGACCTACAACTCTTTCAGGGTATGGACTTATGCACTTTGAATGTGGACCCCAGAATATCGATGGGACACAAGGGCAAATATTGAGACAAAGTATCAGCAGGTAAGTCATATATGAACCTATCTGATATTATAGCCTGAATGTATTTAGATGTGGAGTTAGGAATAGTAACTTCCCTGTGTGCACTTATCTTTCGATATTCTGTCCACAGTATTCTTGCATCACGATATCCCAAGGGGTCAACATTCAGAAGTACAAGCCTCTTTCAGAGGCAGCGGCCTAGTAATATCCTGATTTTTCTATAGGTTGGTCCCTCTCAGTCCTGAAAGAAAAGCTGGTATTGTTGGGTTGGTAGCTTTGGTTGGGTGATAATGACCTGGAAGTAGTCGAACTAATTCCCGAGTCATACCGGCATACACACTGCCGAAGGGCCCGCTGGGAGGCCCTACGGTACTCTGTAAACAACAGTCGAGTTTCTTGACTCACTTTCCGATTTCAGCGATTTCATATCCGGCGTCAATGGTTCCTTTGCCGGCAGACACAGCAGCGGTGACCAGCAGCCGGGGTAGGCCTGTCGATTTCGCTTCTGCCTGAAAGGCCTCCAGCATTTCCTAAAAGCAAAGGCATTGCTTAATTGTCGCCTGTTCTTGCCGGTGGTGGGCACCCGAGCTCATATTTTTTCGGGATTGCAACTTTTTTTTAGCAGCATTACACTCTGATCCGGAACAAGAGAGAGAAAGACAGAAGGGGGATAAAGAAGGTGGAAGAGAAAACCAGGAAATAGTGACAAAAGGAGAAAGTAGGGACGAAAAGGCACATGTAAGAGTGAGATAATGGGGCAGGCAGTGAAGGGTGGAGGGAGGAAAGAGCCACAAGACTAGGCAGCCGCTTCGTTTCCAATTCCTGGCCTTTAGTTGCATCAGAGACTGGTTTTAAAGAAAAACGTTTTGGGCCTTGCACTTACGTTTGTTTTACAAAGGGGACTTTAAGGTGTAGGATTCACACGACATTCATGCCGGTAGGTATTTTTTTAAGAGTTTTGGTCTGGAGAAGCCTACATTCAGGATTCAGAATGTAACACAGTGGTCAAGGGTGACTTTGTTAATAATGCATGTCTACCCCAAAAAAAACAATTTAAAAAAATCAAAACTAGGATAATCAAAGACTGGGGAAAAACATAACTTTCTAACCTGTACCATGCAGTTTGCATACAGCTCTTTGATGGCAGTTCATAACTCACTGTGCTAGATTATGATTGTAATTTATGAAGTGCACAGTAACAAAAGGATCTCTATGACAAAAGCAGTATCCCACTGAGCTGTGTACATAAAATACTGTTCTGTGAGCTGCATAGGACACGTTCTTTGCAGTAGGCATATTAACTCTGCACTACCTTAGATGACTCAAAACTGCCACTAGACAAAACTCGAATCTCTCTCCAGCTGGTACATGAATTGCCAGAGTTATCTTGGCACTTTTATTGTTTCCTGAAAACTGTTGGATATACAAGGAGCTCTGCAGTGCTTTCAAAACTGCTGTAATGCTACAAAAGTGCCCCTCACCCTTCAAGAGAAACACCCGATGCCCAGTACAGCCAGTCTGGCCTTGCTGAGGTTGAACACAATAACCAGTTACTGTTAAGGTTGCAGATGACATCCTGCAACTTCTGACATCGCTTTGTAGTACCTATGTCTGCTAAGGCTGCATGTAATGCTCTGTTGCTGCCAAGGATGTACACAGTGTTGTGTGCCTGCTGGGGTTAAAGATAATGCTCTGTGGCTGCATACGTCACATATGATGCCCTAGGATTGCTGAAAACTAGCATTGTCAAAGCCAATAGCTCTTGCCTTTTTCAATAGATTTTGTTCATGCCGCACAGCATTAGCTGAACAGCATAAACAACATAAAACATTTAAATAAAGGCACAATGATGTGGCCCTCTCCCCGAAAAATGCAAAAATAAAGCTAAAATTAAAAATAAAATAGAACAGTGGCAGTCAGGAACAACTGAGGAGCAGGTGGGGTCAGGAAGCAACAGGGAGGGGACAAGGGGAGAGGAAAAGCAGCACACAAGGTAGAGCAACTCGGGTGATGGAAATAATTGCAAAAGCAAGAGACTGCAAACTGGAGTGTTGGGGAAAAGAGAAGTACATAGGCAAGAGAAAGCAACACGGGGAGCGT
Source organism: Pleurodeles waltl (assembly GCF_031143425.1). Classification (NCBI taxonomy): domain Eukaryota; kingdom Metazoa; phylum Chordata; class Amphibia; order Caudata; family Salamandridae; genus Pleurodeles; species Pleurodeles waltl. Next base: position 425,000,795 of record NC_090445.1, on the reverse strand, counting down.
GAGGGAAGTATACAGATGAGAGAGATAAACATGGAGCGCGGGGTGGAGATAAGCACACGAGGAAGACAACTTGAAAACATTTGGAGTGTTTTGGAAAAAAAGTAGTTGCCTAAAATTGAGAAGTAGAAGGATACAAGTAAAGAGGTGATGCTCCATGGGCAAAACAAACACTAGTGAACAAAGAAGGTCATCAAATAATAAGCAAGTAAATGAGAGTGACAATAAAGCAAACCAATGGTAAACAATTTGCAGGTTGTAAGCCCAATGTAAATTCTTGGTAAGCTAACAATAAATCTTTTACAACCAGACTGCTGCGCTCTCTGGCAGAATTAACCTAAAAGCAGAAACAGTGATGGAATTAATCTCAGCTACTGGTAATGATTTCATTGTTTGTTGCTCACACTAACACTACAAGCAGGGTCCAAGCATATGTAAATAAGTCTTGATTCTGGTCTCTCATCCTCTGTTGGGTCGCATCATAGAGATGCATCTTTAGTCCTAAAGCACAGTGAGCTCAGGGTCACACAATGCCCAGTCACTGTTGAAGTCGCACACAATATCCTTTACCTGCTGAGATATCTTCACAAAATCCTGTGATTACAGAGGTCATGCACAGTGTTAACAACAGCTGAGATTGCACCTGATGCCCAGTGACTGCTGACATCATGCACAAAGTATTATGACCACTGAGGTCACACACCCGGTCATGTCACTGCATAAGTTGCGCATGATGCACTGAGATCGCAAATTATACCACAACGCAACTGATGAGGGGAAGTCATACACAATGTCCTGTCACTGATGAGATCTCATACTTTGATCTGTTACTACTCAGGCAGAAACCGATGCCAATGACTGTCGAGGTCACACGTGATACCCTATAGTAATTGAATTCCTAGACATTGCTATAGAACTGCGGGCATCACACTTAATCCCTTCTTACTCCTGAGGTTGTACACAATTAATTGTGACTACTGAGGTTGCACAAATGCTCTGCAACTGCTGGTTCAAAAATAATGCAAAGTGAGTGCTTAGTTTAACTGCAACCCCATGTGACAACTTTGCTGAGATCACACATGATGCTTTTTGCAGAGGTCACACACAATGCCCTGTGACTGTTTAGGCTGCAAAGATGTTTGAGACTCCCCAGGTCATACACAATGCATTATGATTTTCGAAGTTACACACAATCTTTTGTGACTTCTGGGTTCACAAACAATTCACTAGGATTGCTTAGTTTAGGCATTCGGCCATGTGACACCTCTGAGATAATCTGTGGTTGCTCAGGTCACATACATTGCACTCTGATTGCTTAGACTGCACATGATACCCTGTGGCTTATGAGGTCACAAGCAATACATTGTGACTCTGGAGATTGATTGCAATGCCCTGTGATTGCTGGGGTCTCACACTTTGCCTTCATTGACCCCCAAAAGATTGAAATTGATACTGTGAAGAATAATTGATTTGATTTGCAGCTTCTAATTAATCTCATCTATAACAAAGGTGGGTCAACTGGGCTCAGATGAGAAAGCGGGGACTTTTGTCCAGATGAGTTGGTAACACTTCTACTGTAAACCAAATATTTATTTAAAGTCCCTGCACCACTAGACTCATGAACTGAGTGGGAGGAGAGAAGACTGAGGCAGAAGCTCGTGAGATGGCTTTTCACCTACAGCATCTGCCTGAAGTAGAGGGCCTGCGCTGCTGTGTGCTTCAAAATTTCTGCTGACACCTCTTAGCGCCTGTCTTTCTGTGTCTGCACAAGGGTGCCAGGTCTACCCTAGGGCACAGAACCTAGGTGGGCCTAAGGGAAACCAGCATTAAAGCGCCAGAGAGGGAAAGAAAAAGAGAACCAAAGGTAAGGGACTTGGGGTTCTCCAAATTTAAACCTGCAAACATGATGAAGAAAACCAGGGTGGGATGTGGTTTGGAAGGGCTAGAACAGGACCAGGTTCAAAACGTAGGACAGTACTGTTGTGTTTATACTCCATCGTGGTGTTCTGCCAGTGTCATGTAAGCTAGGTGCTCTATATGGAATATAGAACATTAGCAGACAACAGCTGACACCTGAGAGGAGCGGACTTGTATCTGTTGAGGCTTCAGACATTAAAGTTGTGTATATATCTGCGCATCATGTGGTCATTTACATACAACAACGTGGCGATGAGCGTTGAAAACCTGAGCCTACGCGAAGGAAGGATCAAGCATCAACCCCTTTGATGGATGTCTAACAAGGAGAAGCATCATCAACCCAGAAGAAGTGCTTTTATATCATCTACGATGAGGTTACACGTCCCGACAGCTATATAGGCAAAGTTTGAGGTAATTGCCTTTCAAGCTACTGCATACTATTTATGCGCATATTAATCGTCTTACCATTAACTGAATGTAGCTGTTCCTTCTTCCTATTTTTATTGCCACCTCCATTGTTGTCAAAGAGGAGCGCACTCGTGCACTGAGTGCAGGGCATACGCAGTGCGTGTAGAGGCTGAAGCGGCGCCTGTGGAGGCAGCGTGTGGGAGGAACTCTCAAAGACAGCAAGAAGAAGAACGGGGATAAATCTGAAGCTTCACGTTGTCTAGTGTCAGACGCAGGTCACGCAGCGTGACCTTATGTAGCTGCCATTTTGGAAAAACCGGAAGATAGGATTCATAAAGACATATACGCAACAGTTTGAAACATTGAGTTATTAACATGTGGAAATGAAGGGGAAATAGGCAGGCTGGATAAATATATAAATATATATATTGTCCCAAAGTCAATCCATCCTGGCTATCTCAGAAAAGTCTAGGTTTTTGGAAATGTGGGCACTGTAAATCCTGAACATATGCGCAAAATACCCATTCGTATATGACTTTTGAGGGAAGAGTTTGCAAAATAATGGATCGCATCACGTGTGACACAGAGTATGTTGTATATGTAATTGAATGTGGCTGCCAAAACAAAATATGTCGGCAGCACTATCCACAAACTCAAAGTGAGGTTTCTACAACATCTCAGAGCCATTAAAAATCGCGATCCTTCTTATCCCTTAGCCAAACATTTTTGGGATGTTCATGAAGGCAACTGTAGCTCCTTGAAATTTTATGGGATAAAAACCATTGCTGCTAACCCTCGGGGGGGCAATAGAACGTCTCTGTTAAGACAAACTGAATCAAGAATGATTTTATTATTAGGTTCTGAAAACCCGTGGGGACGCAACCTGGATGCGGAACTCTATGTGCATCTGTGATCATTTAAGTATTTACAGTCTTTTAGATTCTCCATTTATAAATAATGTAATTCCTACACATATTAAGAGGTATTTGATACCAGATATATTTCTTTAACTTTTTTGAACTTGCAATGGTGAATACAGATACCGGACTATGAAACAGACATTTTTTAAGGGGCATGCATAGAATTTTATATATGCCCTTTACACTTTAATCACTTTTCTGCACTACAATGAAATTATCATTTGTTTAACACAATTGGGTGATTGAGAGGCGGCTCATTTTATGTCTATGTTTACATATTACATTGGTCTTTTTTCTTTTTGCCTTACACATAGAGATCTGTCTGTTAGAATTATATGACCCATTTTTATAGTTAGATTCTCCCTACTTATACATTACCAACATCTGATAAGGTTATAGCTCTTCCTGCAGATCATTTAAATCTCACCCCATACATGAATTTGATATATGGTTAGGATTTATTGAGATATTTTAGCATGGATATTGGTTATGACTATATTTATATGAATTAACCTTTACTAATCTGTTTTATTGTCTCCTTTATCAGCCTTTTGTGATATACTAGTGGAAATAGATTATTTATTATATTTATATAATTATATATATTGACTGTATCGTAAATTTGATTGATATCTATTTTATATATTTATTTATTTATTTATACATAAATTATTTCCAATAGTATTGTTAAAAACCTTGTTCAATTTAATGAAGAAAGAAAGATAGAGAAAATAATGTATACACTAAGATTTTCCCTTTTCTATTTATATTGTTCTTAATAACTACAATGCTGGATGTTTCTCTAAAAATGTCCAAAAGTGCTTAAAATTGCTTCAAAAGGGGTTAACAAAGCTCCAAAAAATGATTTATTTTGGAATGGGCTGGAATAAGGGTTCATAGGAGATATACATATGGAGTATTCACAATTTAGACTCAAATACATGGACATATATTGACAGCTCCAATTGAATACTGTGATACTATAATATGGCCGCCGCTTTGCACATTCAGTTAGGTATGTTGCTAAAGATTGAAGAAAGACTAGAACACTTAAATAGATGAGTGTAAAAATGTCTGCCAATGTCCAGTTGAAGGCCTTTGCCGAAACGTGTCGACATTTGGCCGGGACAGCGTATGTGAGTTGTTCTTTTTGGGCACTTCATTGTTTATTTTTACATGGTTTTTCTTTAAGTGCCGCTCATTTATGATTTTTTTCAAAATAAATGGAGCCAACGATTTTCTACCTCATTGACGTTTTGAAATTGTGCTTATTTTCCATCTGGCACAAGCGTTTGGATATTGTGCAGCCTGTTGGTGCCTAATTAGGTTGCACCGTTTAAAAAAAAAATATATATATATATATATAAGTCTTATCTAAAGTGCATAGGCCCACTGCATGCCTTTTGACCATCTGGGTTTGAACCCAATCTCAAATGGGCAGAGTCTAAGCAGTACTTTGTCAACTACATAGCCACTGTGGGTGAGTCTGGAAAGGTGTTGGCAGAACAGAAGAAGATACTATTGCTGCATTGATTAGATTCTTTTGGATTAAAGGTATACAATCAAATGTGAAAAGCTCCAGTGGAGGGTGATTCTATTGTATTCAATGCAGCATTGAAACATCTAGATATGTATTTCACACCAAAGGTATGCATTGGTGTAACAAGGTACAGATTTTTCTTTTCCAGCCTAAACAAAATGCAGGAGAGTCAGTCGACAACTACGTTGCAGAACTTAAAAAGTTGGCTATTGATTGCATATTTGGAGTACTACAAAATGACTTGATCAGAGACCAATTAGTCATGCACGTACATAACCAGGTGATCCAAGAAAGATTAAGGGTGAATGGAGATTCACCACTTGAGGATGTTATGAATATTGTACGAAAAGCAGAAATATCAGGAAGATGTGCACAAGAATTATTATCAAAAGACAAAGGTACAAATGTGGTTTGTAAAGTGACCCATAAACCTAAAGTTCCACAGTCAATATAAAGTTGTCTCGAAAGATAAAGGTAGATGCAAAAGTAAAGATGACATAGCTTACAGTAAAACATGTCCTGCGTTAAAACAAAAATGTACAAATTGTGGAATTGTCTGACATTTCGCAAAGGTTTGCAAGAGAAAATAAATAATATTAAAGCTATGCTGGAAAATGCTGAACAGGAAGATGAAGAGGCGGGAGAGAGTGATAACAAAGAATTACAACATCATGAACTTATCATTCAAAATGATACTAAACTTAAGTGATGAACACATAAAAAACAAACCTGTGTGTCGAATGAGCGTTGGTGGGGTGGAAATAAAATATTTGCTAATTCAGGGTCACCATACACAATCATAATGAAGAAATGTGGAAAGATAAATTTATTAGTAAAGTTGGCAAAAATGTATGTATCCCAGATATACAACCACAAGGTTATAGCGGGGGGAAATTGACATGTTGGGGCATAGGTGGGTGACCTTAAGATTAAAAAACAGATGTACAAGAGCTAAATTATATGTAGCAAAAAGAGGTACCCCAGTCCTTGGGTGGGTTTATCAAGGAAAATTGCACATAATTCTTGATCCGGGCAGTGTTGAACAAGGGAAAGTCGTAGATGAAGTATCTGATATTGCATAGGTGACGTTGTGCAATTTCCCATCTGTTTTTAACACAACGTAGAGCATTTTGAAAGGATTTGAGCATCGCATAATTTTGAAAACCAATGCTGTTCCGAAAGTACACATAGGGGGTGATTCTGACCTCGGCGGTAAAAGGCCCTTACCGCCGGTCAGAAGTCCACCATTCTACCGCCGCGGCCGCGGTAAACCGCCACGGTCATTCTGACCACCAACTGTGAAACCGCCAAAAAGCCGACATCCACGGAAGGCCGCCTCATCAGCGGGCAGCGATAAACTGGAGATGACCAAACCTCCACTGCCACGCCAACACAAACACGCCCATGCCATTCTGACCCACGAATCCACGCGGCGGTCTTTCAACCGCGGTATTCCATTGGCGGTACACACCGCCGCGCTCAAAATACACACACAGCTCCAAAACACAGCCACATTGGACAATTTGAAATACACACACCTGATACACATACACACAACACTCCCACACACCCAATTAACTATAAAACACACACCCACTTCACCCACAAACCCCTACAACCACAAATATCTGAGAGAAGGCGCAATTCACTGAGAGAGAGCACAGGGAACGCAAAGCACAACACACACAAGAACACAACATCATCACCCACACCACATCTACGCACACATCACCACACATCACCACGCACATCACCACAAACACCACCCCACACCTCATCCACACCACCCCATGGCACCCCAAAGACACCCCAGGTTCTCGGACCAAGAACTCAGGGTCATGGTGGAGGAAATTATAAGGGTAGAGCCCTAGCTCTTTGGCACACAGGTGCAGCACACCACTATAGCAAGGAAGGCTGAGCTATGGCAAAGGATCGTAGACAGGGTCAACGCTGTGGGACAGCATCCCAGAAATCGGGAAGATATCCGAAAGCGATGGAACGACCTACGGGGGAAGGTGCGCTCAATGGTGTCGCGACACAACATCGCTGTGCAGAAGACTGGCGGCGGACCCCCACCCACTCCACCCCAATTCAAAGCATGGGAGCAAGAGGTAGTAAACATCCTGCATCCTGATGGCCTCGCTGGAGTACACGGAGGAATGGACTCTGGTAAGTCGAATCTCAACTACTTCACCCCCCCAACCACCAGCATGCCAACCCACACCCCCACCCTCACCCCCAATCTCAACCCCCCAGCACACATCCTCCCTGCCAATGTCTCACCAGCACAACCCACCCTAAACAACACCAACCCCTGAATGCCAACACAAACCATAGACAGCCATCACCAAAGCATGACCATTGCACATACCCATACACCCCCCCCCAACCACCCTCACAACACCTCCCACAAGGGAATGCCAGCACTGGGGGACAAGGGCACTCAAAATGCACGCCATGGCACACACAAAAACAATAACCACACTATTTTACCCCTGCAGGGCCCGAACGCCAACACACCGCCACGGAGGGTCCAGATTTGGCCATCCCACCCCCAGAACAGGCACCCAGTGAGGACAGCAGCTCTGTCGACCTAGAACCTGATGACCAGCCTGGACCATCGGGGACCTCTGGACAGTCGGTTCCCCACACACAGACACAGGCCACAGCAGACCCAACCCCCTCTGGGAACACCAGCACAGCTCCCACCCAGCGGGCCCATGCCTCTGTCTCCAGGACGCGTCAATCAGCGGTGTGTCCGCCACTACAGGGCACCCAGGCTGACCCAACACCCCAACAACAACAGGGACCTGGGGGCAGTGGTAGTGGGCACACCGTCCAGGGGACAGAGGCCCGGGGAAACAGGGCAACTGGAAGGGCTGCTGTGCGACAGGGGGGGGAGGACAGGCCCAGGGAACCCACTCTCCAAGAGGCCCTCACCACCATCATGGGAGCATACCACCACTCCCAAGAGACGATGGCGACGGTACTGGCCAGGTTCACCGAGATCCAGGCACAGCAGGAGGAACCCTACATGGGGTTCAGCAATGAACTCAGGAACATCGGTACCGCTATGGGGACCATAGTCCAGGCCCTCAACCGGATAGAAACCACATTGCGGGACCATGTGGCACCACAAAGGGCCCCTGTCACAAGCCAGGACCAGGAACAGCCTACCACCTCCGCCGGTGCTAGTGGACAGGAGGCCCCACCACAACGACAGGCCACCAGAACCCCACCTCCTGCTGAAGAACAACCACCCCGCAAGAGGAACCTGAGATCTCACAGGAAGACAGAGTAGGATGCCAAGACACCCGCCAGCATAAGATACCCCCTGATGTCATCCCACTGTCCCACATTGTCACCCTGTCCAACCTTGAACTGCCCCTGCTCCATCCTTCCACAGGCATATGGACAATGCACCTGTGAAACTGAGAACTGGACTCTGCCATGGACATAACTCCACCCTCACCCATCACCGTTTTAATATCATGTACCAATATCTAGCACTAAAAATAAATCACTCATTGCACTGAAATCATTCAGGAGTCAGCCTGTATTATGTACAATTGAATAACACATTACTGATCAATAATGTTCAGTTAATTTTGTGATGAAAACATACCGATGTCAATAAGCATTAGTCCATGGGCTAACCAAGCAGAAGTCACGCAGTGGGTCATACAGCACTGAAAAGGGAAGGGAAAATCAAACATCAGTTTAAAAGAACTGGGGGGAAATACACAAAGTAAAGATGCATGAGGCTTTTAGGAAATGTTAAATGGCGTGGGTGATTCTTACCTGTGTGCTACTGAAAATACTGTTGGATAACTGTGTCCCTGTTGTCTGTGTCGTCCCCGTCGTCTTCCTCCTCTTCACTCTCCACAGGCTCCACAGCTGCTACAACACCACCATCTGGACCATCCTCCTGCAGGAAAGGCACCTGACGTCGCAATACCAGATTGTGAAGCATACAGCAGGCCACGATGATCTGGCACACCTTCTTTGGTGAGTACATCAGGGATCCACCTGTCATATGCAGGCACCTAAACCTGGCCTTCAGGAGCCCAAAGGTTCTTTCTATGATCCTCCTAGTTCGCCCATGGGCCTCATTGTACCGTTCCTCTGCCCTGGTCCGGGGATTCCTCACTGGGGTCAATAGCCAAGGCAGGTTGGGGTAACCAGAGTCACCTATTAGCCACACACGTTGTCTCTGTAGCTGTTCCATCACATAAGGGATGCTGCTATTACGCATAACATACGCGTCATGCACTGACCCAGGGAACTTGGCATTTACATGGGAGATGTACTGGTCTGCCAAACAGACCACCTGCACATTCATAGAATGGTAATTTTTCCTGTTTCTGTACACCTGCTCATCGTCTTTTGGGGGGACTAAAGCCACATGGGTCCCATCAATGGCACCAATGATGTTGGGGATATGTCCAAGGGCATAGAAATCACCCTTCACAGTGGCCAAATCATTCTCCTCAGGGAATACAATGTAGCTCCGCATGTGTTTCAGCAGGGCAGACAACACTCTTGACAAAACCTTAGAAAACATAGGCTCAGACATCCCAGATGACATGGCCACTGTTGTTTGGAATGATCCACTTGCAAGGAAATGGAGTACTGACAGAACCTGCACCAAAGGGGGAATCCCTGTGGGTTGGCGGATGGGGGACATCAGGGCTGGCTCCAGCTGGGCACACAGTTCATGTATAGTGGCTCGGTCAAGTCGGTATCGTAGTATAATATGGCGTTCTTCCATTGTCGACAGGTCCACCAGCGGTCGGTACACGCGAGGATTCATCCTTCTCCTCGCAAGTCCCAGCGGACGGTGCCTAGGAAGGACAACATGGAGTATGGAGTCAAGCAAATCACAGGTACGTTCACCACAGCTTGCATAGCACACGGTTATCTATGTATTGAAAGGCGTGTATGTGTGGCAATGCAAGGCCTAGGCCTGTGTGACGCAGTTTAAATTAAGCCACGTGGGCTCTTGAAATGGCGGCTGCTTGACCTGTGAAGTGGGACAATGGGATGTGAGGTCAATGCGCTGGCGTGGCACACCGTGGCGGTAGGCGGTCGAAGACCGCTGTACGAAGCCGCATTGGTTAACATTGAACCCTATGGGTTTCAGGAGCCAATGAGGATGTGCGCCGGCGGTTGCGGTACGCACCGCCGCGGGCGTGACCGCCATTTTCTACATGATTAATCACTCGAGACCTGATCTTCTACAGGAGAGGACCTATACTGCAAGTGCTGCTGTGACCTTGGTCTGGAAGTGACAATGGCTGCTGCGACTGGGGAAAGGGCCCCTGCCTTCACGTCTGAAGAGTTGGAGAAACTTGTGGATGGGGTCCTCCCCCAGTATGCGTTACTCTACGGTCCTCCTGACCAACAGGTAAGTACACTGGGTGCACATTGAATGGGCTATGCCTGTGTGGAGTGTGGTGGATGTAAGTTGGTGGGGTGGGGAGCGAATGAGGAGTGCAACGCACAACAGATGAGAGCATGTGCCACATGGCAAAGTTGGGGAGGGGGGGGCATTCACATCTAACATGCAGAAAAATGATGGAATTTCATTTCCCACCCTGTACATGTCAACTAGGTCAGCGCCCATCAGAAAGTCGACATTTGGCGTGCCATCGCCAAGGAAGTCCGGGCCCTGGGGGTCCACATCAGACGGGGCACCCACTGCCGCAAGAGGTGGGAGGACATCCGCCGCGGAACCAGGAAGACCGCCGAGTCACTGCTGGGGATGGCCTCCCAACCTAGGAGGGGTGCCAGTCGTACCCTGACCCCCCTGATGTCCTGGATCCTGGCGGTGGCCTACCCTGATTTGGATGGGCGCTTGAGGACATCACAGCAGACACAAGGGGGTGAGTAGCAGCACATTGTGCTATCTTTATGCGCAGTGGAGGCGTCTGGGTGGGGGAGGAGGGTTGTGGGTGTCATTAGGCCAGGGCGCTTTCTGTAGTGTAGCCCTCTCCTTTAGGCATGGCCCTGTGCCCCCGCCCCCCACCTCTGTAGGGTGCCAAGTACAGCTATCCATGGTCCTGCATCACCCATGTGCGTGTTTGTTGTCCCTATACCTGTTGGCCTAATCAGAAGTACTGAGTAGTGTACCCCGATTGCGCGGCTTAGTGCATGAGGCTCCTGTGTCTGTCCTCTCCGCCAACGGTGTTGACAATGCATGCACTCAACCTGTTTTTATTTCTCCACCCACCCTTTTTCTTTATCTTCTTGTGCATGTGTGCATTAGCATCATCAGGCGGAGGAGATTTGGCATCGGAGCACGAGGGAGCTGCAAGTCACAAGGCCCCGGTGGGCCGTGGTACAGACACCGAGGGCACCAGTGATCCGGAGGGAGAGGGGAGCACCACAACGGGGACCGGTGGTGACACCAGCGACACCGACACGTCCTCGGATGGGAGCTCCCTAGCGGTGGCGGCAACATCCGGGCCCCCCGCCTCTACAGGTACAGCCACCACCCAGCGCACCAGCCCCGCCCTCCCAGCAGCCCCTCAGCCTACGCTCCGTGCCCGCTCGCCCAAGAAGGCGGGCATCTCCTTCGCCCCAGGCACCTCAGGCCCTGCCCCTGTCACCCCTGCTGCCCTCAGTGAGGAGGTCATTGACCTCCTTCAGACCATCATTGTTGGGCAGACTACCCTTTTGAATGCCATCCAGGGGGTAGAAAGGGAGGTGCATCGGAGCAATGCCTACCTGGAGGGCATTCATTCGGGTCAGGCTGCCCATCAACGATCGTTCAATGCTCTGGCCTCAGCACTGACGGCAGCCATTGTCCCTGTTTCCAGCCTCCCTCTTCTAACTGCCTCCACCCTGTCTCTGTCTCCTGTTCCTCAGCCTATCCCATCCACACCATCAGACCAGCCTGCACACACGTCAACACCCAAGGTCAGCTCATCCAGACACAAGCACCACAGATCCCACAAACACTCACCCAAGCAACACCCAGATGCAGACATGCCAACAGTCACTACCACCTCTGTGTCCCCCTCCTCCTCGTCTCCCTCCTCCCTCCCTGTGACGTCTACACTCACACCTGCATGCACACCACCATCAGCCAGTGCTTCCATCACCAGCACACCCTCCACTACAGTCCGCACACGTGCAGTCACCACCCCCACTGCCATTTACACGTCCCCTGTGTCCTCTCCCACTGTGTCTGTCACCCCCTCTTCCAAGACACACAAACGCAGGCAGCCACCCACCCAACAGCCATCCACCTCACGACAGCCTACGTCACAATCACCTGCACCCAAAGACAGCACACCTGACTCTCCTACAACCACATCCTCTTCCTCCACTACTCCCACCCTTTACCTTGGTCCTAAAAAAGTTTACCTCTCCAATCTTAACCTCTTTCCCTCCCCTGACCCACCCCCTCCATCTGCTAAGAGTCCCAAGAGCACCTCAGCCACCACCAGCCCAGCTTCGAGTGTCACTGTGGTGCATGGGTTCTGGAGTCAGCAGTGACACTTCTATCAGCAGCAAGGGGACAGCAAGCCCCCCCCCCAAGAGGACCCGGAAAGTCAAGGGCCGACCTGAGAGGACTGACATGGCTGCCCCCAAGGACCAAAGTTCGGCCACTTCACCTGCCACAACATCCAGGGGAGGCAAGGGCCAGAGAGCGTCTTCTAAGGAGCGAAAGGGCAGCAGGGCGGAGAAGTCAGCCAGCAGGAGCGCGGAGCAGGAGGGCCCCACAAGCCCCATCCTGGCTGTAAGGGAGGACACCAAAGGGCCCAGGACTCCGTCACCGAAGGGTCCTGCAACTGCACGGTCGGAGGGCGACTGAGCAGGGAGTCCAGGCCAGGTCTGGCTCCCTTGAATTACTGGACAAGCACCGCTGAACAGGGCCCCGCCGTGCAGAAGAGCACCGCTGAACAGGGCCCCACCGTGCAGAAGAGCACCGCTAAACAGGGCCCCGCCGTGCAGAAGAGCACCGCTGAACAGGGCCCCGCCGTGCAGAAGAGCACCGCTGAACAGGGCCCCGCCGTCTCAAGCACCGCTCCGCTGGGCCCTTCCTGTCAAGCACCGCTCCGCTGGGCGCCGCCGTCTCAAGCACCGCTCCGCTGGGCCCTTCCTGTCAAGCACCGCACCACTGGGCCCTTCCTGTCAAGCACCGCTCCGCTGGGCCCTTCCTGTCAAGCACCGCTCCTCTGGGCCCTTCCTGTCAAGCACCGCTCCGCTGGGCCCTTCCTGTCAAGCACCGCTCCGCTGGGCCCTTCCTGTCAAGCACCGATCCGTTGGGCCCCGCCATCTCAAGCACCACTGGCACAATGACAGTGCCGGATCTGTGTCGAGCTACTGTTCACCGTTCACTGTGCCCACCATGCCTCCTCCTTGACCAGTGGAGACTGTTATCCACCTGATGGACTGTGGCTTTGCACTCCCCAGGATGGCACAGTGGGCAAGCCACCCACTGTCATCCACTTGAGAGACTGTGGCTTTGCACTCCCCAGGATGGCACAGTGGGCAAGCCACCCACTGTAGAGACTTGAGAGACTGTGGCTTTGCACTCCCCAGGATGGCACAGTGGGCATGGTGGCCCCTTCGTGGATCTGGCGTCGTGGACTCATGTGGCTGTGGTGCCCCCCCCCTTCCCTTCCCCCTGAGGTGCCTGTAGTTTTGTCATCAGATGCCCCTGCAGTGTTCTCTCCAAAGGACTCAGGTCTCCTGTGTGGGCTTTGCCCTTGTGTTGATACACTTTGGCCCACGGACACTTGGAATTTCGTTAAATGTGCAGGACTAATTGCCTCGGTTTATCGATTGCACTAAATATTGAATTGATTTTTTAAAATTTTTATTGCTATTTGACCATGACTTATCAGAGGCTATTTTTTACATAAATTTTGATTCACAATTTAATTATGTCTTTGCATTTTTCACGGGGGTTTGGGTGGTGTCACTGTGACTTGTTGCTCTGCATTGGTGTGTACATAGTTTGGGGGGGGTGGGGGTCGCATATGTGTGTGCCGTAACCTTTCCTCCTCCCCCCTCCCCTGTGTCGTAGGTGCAGTACTCACCGTTGTCGTCTGCGCCGGAGTTCGTACTCGTGGTAGATGAGCAGGTAGACGAGAGCAGGTAGAATGTTTAATTCGGGTTCCATGCTGTCCTCCGTCCTCGTGGAGTGCGTAGAGGTGAGCGTTTTCCCGTTCGTAGTCTGTTTCCGCCGTGTTTTTATTGGCGGTGCTCCCGCCCCGGAAAAGGTGGCGGATTGGTGAGTTGTGATAGGGTGGGCGGTACATTGTCTGCCGCCTGTCTGTTGGCGGTGCCCGCCACGCTGTTTGTTTGTACCGCCGTGGCGGTCGGAGTGTTAATGTGGCGGTCTCTGTTGGCGGTTCCCGCCAGGGTCAGAATTCCATTTTTTGGACCGCCGGCCTGTTGGCGGGTTGGCCGCCGCTTTATCACCGACCGCCAGGGTTAGAATCACCCCCATAGTCTGGAATGTACCGATTATGGTAACGGAGGAGGTATGAAAAGAGTTAGATACGCTGGTGACATTAGGTGTAATTGAACAAATTGAAGCTGCCGAATGGATTTCTCCAGATGTGAGTAGAGACCCAGCAATGGAAAAATTTTAGTATGTGTGGGCTTGAGTCACTTGAATGATAATATAGTAATTGATAGATTTAAATTACCAAAGATAAATAAAATGGTCATGTATCTTAGGGGTGCAAATCTATTTTCTACAATAAACCTGTCAGCGGCTTTTCACTAAATCTTCTTGATGCCAGACTACATGAACTACACAGAGTTCATCACACCATTTTGGTGTATTCAATTCAAGAATGCCTTTCGGACTCGCATCAGCCACCGCAGTATTTCAAAGACTCGTGTGCAGTTTGTTTGGGAAAATGCCTGGAGTCAAACTTTTCCAAGATGTTATTTTAATCTTTGGAAACGACAAAAATGAACATGACTCAAATTGCGGAAAGTGATAGAAATTTTGGCAAAAAGTGGTTTAACAGTAGAATTTTCTAAATGCAAATTTGCTAGAGACAGTGTCACGTATTTGGGACATGACATAGGAGTTGATGTTGTCAGACCGAAGACATCATTGATAAGTACAATAAAGGAAGCTCCAACCCCTACATGCAAAGATGATATCAGATTATTTTTGGGGTTAGTGGAATACTGCACAAAATGTATTCCAAGATTTGTGGAGAAAAACTTTCACATAAAATAATTGTGAAAGTCAAAGTTAAATTTGAATGGTCTAAAGATTGCCAGGAAGAATTAGCATGCATCACATCGGAAATTGTCAGAATTCCTGCCTTGTAGTGTTTTGACCCAAATTTAGCTGCTGCATCACAAGAGATGCCAGCAATAGAGGATTAGGAGTTGTGTTAAGCCAAAGAGATTTAAAAGGGAGAAAATTCTTAATATCCTTCACTTCTAGGGCTCTTTCACCAACCAAGGAGAGATATCCAATAATAAAGAAAGAGGCTTTATGATGTACATGGGCTTTGGATCATTTCAGGACCTTTGTATGGGGAAAACCGGTAACCATTTTTTGTGATCAGAAAACTCTTGTGAAAATGTTAACAAAAGAAGATACCATAAATGCTTCTGCTAGAATTGTCAGGTTATCTATGCAAATGCAGGATTATATCCACAAAATAGTGTATTTGCCTGGCAAAGATAATGTGGCAGCAGACTGTTTATCCAGGTTGCCAGTCAAATTAAAACAACGTGAAGATGAGGTGTGTAATAAATTCCAAATAGCCTTCGTACTTGGGGACAGTGGTTATGCAGTATGTAAGTAAGCATGGATGGATGAATACGATAAGGATGAAGTGGTGGAAGAAGGTTGACCTGAAAAGAATAAACTACATTCATTGCCAAAACCATTTTGGGAAGTTTGCTCACATTTGTCTGTTGACAATCGTACTATTTTGAAAGGTGAAAGGATTGTTTCTCCCAAGAGTTTACAAAAAAACATCATTGAGTTATGTCATGAGGGGCATTTTGGCATTGTAAGAACAAAGGGAGTTGTAAGGGATTTGTTTTGGTGGGCAAATGTAGATACAGAAGTAGAAAGATTTATGAGGGAATTTTCTAATTGTACAAGTGCTGACTAGACATTGAAAATGTTGAGGCCTCCCATCTGTGAACATTATTTTCCTAAACAACCGTGGGAATTAGTAGCAATTGATTTTTTAGGCTCAGCAGATGAAGAACACAAGTTTTTTATTGTCTTAATCGATTAATTTTCCAGGTGGCCAGTTGTGGAAATTGTCAAAAAAAGCAGATAACTAAGGGGGTAATTTTGAGTTTGGCGGACAGAAAAGGCTGTCTGCCAAACTCCCAGGGTCAGGTTGCCGCCAGTGTGGCCGCCTTCCCGTGGGCCCCAGTACGAGTTGGGTCAGCGGGTGGAAATTGTGTTTCCGCCCGCTGGCCCAGGGGGGAACAGCCTATCACATTGACGCCGGCTCATACTTTAACCAGCGGCAATGTTGCGGTGCGTAGGGTGCACCAGCACCCGTCGCGCTGTTCACTCTCTACAATGTAGACAGTTAATTGTGCGACGGGGCTGGCCATGGGGGTCCCTGCACGGCCTATGCCAAGTACATGCGCAGTGCAGGGGGTTCCTGGGGCCCACTGCATCCCGTCTCCACCTGCCTTAACATGGTGGTGGTACCGCCATGTAAAAGCTGGCAGAAAGGGGGGGTCATAATCCCCAGGGCGGAGCTGCATGCAGCGATGCCGTGGCAGATTAGGACCGCCAGCACAGCCAGCCCCTCCTGTGGAGGAAAACTGGCAGTGCTGGCAGTCCGACCGTGCCACAACCACCACGTCGTTATGTGGTGGTCAGTCCGCCGCCAAAGCGGTCAGACCACCACTTTGGCAGCAGTAAGACCTCCACCGCAACCCTGGCAGTCTAAAGACCTCAAGGGTCATAATGACCCCCTAAGTGTGTATTAGGATTTTTTGGACAAGGTTTTTGTTTCTGAGGAGTTACCTAAAACAGTTTTAAGCGATAATGGAGACCAATTTGTGTCAAATGATTCAAAATAGTATTTCAAAAGGATTGAAGTCCAGCACAAAACCACATTCTTTTACAACCCAAGTGGAAATAGTATGGTTGAGAGATTCAACTGGGTTGTAAAAGGAGTTTTTCAATCTGCAATGGCTAGTGAGGTGGATTGGGAGGTGCAAGTGCCCAACGCCGTGTGGGCCTATAGAGTAATGAAGAATGAAGGGTTATCACCATTTGTAATAAAGTGAGGACGTAAACCCAGATCAAAGTATAATTTGAATTGGATACATGAGTCATGTGTGGAACAGGGGTCTCTTGATGCACCTCAGCATAGCTTGGCTAATAAGCATGCTGAAATGAAAAACGGATATGATGAGAAACATGGAGTAAAACCAGTCAACATTGATGTTGGTGACTGGATTAGAATAAGGAAACCAGGTAAAGTTCTAAAAGGAACAGAGACAGTTCTATGAACCTGAGGAGGCGGTGGAAGAGTTGAATAATGCGGTTCGAGTGAGTAGTGGGGAAGTATGGAATTTGAAACAAGTAGCTAAAGTAAGCAAGGAAACATTGAATGGTTGTCGCCCCCAAAGAGAAAGTTCTGTGGTTGGAGTTTGAAGTTGAGGACAACATGGAAGATGCTCAAGGCAGTTCTGATTCAAGTGTAACAACCAATGATGTAAACACAGAAAAACTTGATGATGTAAGGAAAGAAGGACTGAGCACTAGAAAAAGTAGTTTAAGTGCAAGTGAGAGAGAACTGAACTTGTGGAAGAAGGGAGAGCAAAGAAGGGAAAGGAGTCAAATGTAAGTTAAGGAAGGAGAGAGAGAAAGGAAACCACCCAAATGACTCAAGGACTATATCTGTGGAGAACAATATAAGGGAAATATTTAAGAGTACATATCATTTAATGTTATAGTAAATGTTGGTAAAGTAGTAATGATAAACATTTAAAATATAGTTTTATATACATTGCTTATGTATTATAAGGTGGGGTGAATGCATTTGTGTTTTAATAAATTAGTTTAGTTGTATATTAATTAATGTATTCAAAAGAAGGGGGGATGTGTTGTGATTATGCTGCATGTCACGTAAGCTAGGTGTTCTATATGGAATTTAGCAGATAATAGCTGACACCTGAGAGGAGCAGACGTGCAACTTTTGCCTCACAAGGGCCCGCTATCCGTAGATCACCCCACACAGCTCTTTTTAGGTCTTGGCTCCAGACGGTGTGCATGAACTGTCTCGAACCTAGACATGGTGTATCTACATTGTGGGCTTCAGCCCACCCATAGCCTTCCTATTTGCTGGCACCATCATCACTCCATTTTGCAGTATCCCCATTTGTCAAGGGCTTGCTTAGGTCATGCCTGTTCCACTGTTTAGCCCTCTCTGAGAGCACCGGCCAAATACTGTTTACTTATGCAGCAGCCATTTTTTTGCCATTATTTCGGGACTACTTTTTTATTTTGGTTTTAATGAGGTCAGGTCCCGCCACACATTAGGAGTGCTATTGTTCCTAATGTGAAGAGCTCCTCCATTCTAAGCTACACATAATTTCCTGGCACCCCTGAAACCACTGCGCACAAAGCCTCTGGATAGTGCTGCATGCAAGGGAAGTTGGCAGTAGTGTCCTAACTCTCCCCAGCCAGGGCGGGCTCTGTTGGGGAAACAGGTGTATATACTTTACCTAAGTGAGGTATAATGTACAGAGAGTCCAAGGTTTACCCAGAGATTTAGCAGAGGCTAAAGTAGATAATACTAATGCTCTCTTTTGTGGTAATGTGGTCGAGCAGTTAGGCTTATCATAGGGTAGTGCAATGCATTTGTTGTACACACACAGTCAAGAAATGAGGCACACACTTAATGACTAACTGCAGGCCAATTGTTTTTATATAGCAAAAATATATTTTGTTACTTTATTACTAGAACCAGAAGAACTTTGTTGCAGGTAAGTACAGTTGTAAGTAGGTATCATGCATATGTATCAAATGTACTTTGTTTGGTTTTAGCAGATAAAGCATTTTACAAGTAAGTAGCAAGTTTCTATTTCAAAAGTTGACAGTACAATATTTGATAGGAACCAATGCAGTCCTAAGGGAGGAAACGTATAAGTATGTTTTGAAGGTAAGTACTTGGCTTACAGTTCCAGTCTCCAGAAGTTAGGGTGACCACAGGTCAAGGTTCAATTTGACCCCAAACATGCACCACCAGCAACACGGGGCCGGCTGGGTGCAGAGGTCAAAGTTGGTGTTGAGTTTAGAAAGGGATCCTATGGAGACTGGGGTCACTCGAATAAGATCTTCTGGCAGGTAAGTACCTGTGTCCTCAGGGAGCAGACCTGGGGGGCTTAGTGGAGCATCGGGGGCCCACAGGTCTCCACCAAACACACACCCTGAGCGGCACAGGGGGGCCGGTGCAAACACAGAGCTGGGCGCCCACTGCTTTCCAATAGGGGGACCGTGGGGGTCACAAAAGATGCTGCACGCTGGGCCGAGGGGGTTTTGGGAAACCAAAGGCTGGACAGGTAGGGGAGGCACCCATTGGACGATACTGGACCATCTATTGGATTCCCCAAGTTTAGGGTTTGTGGGTTCAGGGGTCTCCCTGGGCATTGGGAATCTTTGTAGAATGCAGTCACGGTCAGTGGGGTCCTCCGGAATTAGGCTGCAGGCGTCATCGTGTTAGCCAGGAGCAGTCAACCCAGGGTAGACTCGAAGTCGGAATTGCCTGGGGACCTTCACTGGACCAGTGGGCCTCCTGGACTCGGGCAGTGGGTGTCAGGTGCAGAGTGGGCAGGACTTGCGGTTCTGGGCGGTTCTGGAGTCCTTTTGGTGATTTCTTCTGGACAGAGCTGCTGTCCTTTGAGTTCTTGGTTCTCTGTTGGGCAGGAAGTCCTCTGGGGGTTTGGAGAGGTTTCTGGTCCTGCAGAATGCATCACCTTCTTGGAGCAGTGGTCTTTGAAGCTGCTGACAGGCCGGTAGGGCTGGGGCCAAGTCAGTTGTTGTCTGGAGTCTTCACTGCTGGGGTCGGCTTAGCAGTCCTTCTTCTTTCTTCTGAGGTCACCAGGAATCTGGTGAGTGGGGTTCAGGGAAGACCCTAAATACTAGATTTAGGGACGTTACAAGGGTCAGAGGGCTATAGCCAATGGCTACTGTCCCTGAGAGTGGCTACACCCTTCCTGTGCCCACTCCCTTTGGGGAGGGGGGCACATCCCTAATCCTATTGGTCCCTAGCCTCCAAAACAAGATGGACGATTCTGGAGGGAAGGGGTCACTTCAGCTCTGGACACCTTAGGGGTGGTCCTAGCTGCAGTGGTCACTCCTCCCTATTTTACCTAATTTACCTGAAAGACCTTCCACCAGAAGTGGGGCTTGGCCCAGGGGCAGGCATCTCCACTAGCTAGAATGCCCTGGGGCACTGTAACAGGAGGCCTGAGCCTTTGAGGCTCACCTTCAAGTGTTACAGTTCCTGCAGGGGGGTGGGGGTGTGAAGCACCTCCACCCAGAACATGCTTTGTTTATGACCCCAGGGAGCACAAGGGCTCTCACTCCATGGGGTTAGAAACTTGTCTGTCAGTGGCAGGCTGGCGCAGACTGGTCAGTCCTGCACTAAAGGGTTGGGTAAAATACAGGGGGAATCTCTAAGATGCCCACTGTGTGCATTTTGCAATAAATCCAACACTGGCATCAGTGTGGGTTTATTGTGCTGAGAGGTTTGATACCAAACTTCCCGGACTTCAGTAAAGCCATCATGGAGAGGTGGAGTTTGTAATGACAAACTCCCAGTCCATGTATTCAATATGGCCACACTGCACTTACAATGTCTAAGAATAGCCGTAGACACTGTAGGGGCATATTGGTCATGCAGCTATGCCCTCACCTGTGGTATAGTGCACCCTGCCTTAGGGATGTAAGGTCTGCTAGAGGGGTGACTTATCTATGCCACAGGCAGTAGGTTATGGGCATGGCACCCTGAGAGGGATTCATGTCGACTTTACCTTTTGCTCCCCACCAACATACACAATCTGCAGTGGCAGTGTGCATGTGTTTGGTGAGGGGTCCATCAAGGGGCCACAATACATGCTGGAGCCCTGAGGGACCCTCCCTGGTCACAGAGCCCTTGGTACCACTGGTACCTGTTACAATGGACTTAGCTGTGTGGCAGGTATGTGCCAATTGTGGAAACAATGGTACAGATTTGGCAAAGGACACTGGTGCTGGGGCCTGGTTAGCAGAATCCCAGCACACTCTCAGTCAAGTCAGCATCAATATTAGGCAAAAAGTGTGTGTGTGTGGGGGGGGGGGAGGGGTAACCATGCCAAAAGGATCACTTTCCTACAGCAGGCAGCATTGTCAGCACCAGCGGCCACAGGTTGGGGAAAGGCTTTTCCTTTCCTGGCATCATTTCTTTAGCAGCGGCAGCTAGCTTCCTCCCAAGCAGAACCAGCAGCAGCTCTAGCAAGAAGCAGAGACACAGGCTACTTGCAGAAAGGTTTTGGTTCAAGTGGTTGGTAACATCTGCCAGAGCTCAGCAGTGAAGGGAAAGTGCTGGGCAGTAGCCAAGGCTGAGGTAGGCTACCCTGGGAAAGACACCGTGGATAAAGGTATGAAGGGCGAGTAGGGTGAGAGGCGGAGGGAACCTTCTACAGCCTCAGTCCCAGGCCTTTAACCCTTTTGAGTTGCCTTTATCCCTTTGGCCTTGTCCCTTCCCTAGCTGCAGGACAAAGCACGCACCCATTCAGCTCTGTCTGGGGAACTGTTGTAAACAGGTACATTCAGTTTATCAGTGATTTTGCAGTCCTTGGCAAAAACAAAAGGGATATTATCCCCAATAATTCCCCACAAATAATTTCATTTCTACTTTCTTCTGTCATAGTGCATTGACATGTAAAGACTGCTGAATTTATTCTGTGCTTTTTGTGTATGTTTTTTCGCTGGCTGTTGTCTAGTCTGTCTTCTATTTTACTTCTTTGTTCAGACCAGTCACCACAGAGATGTGCCTTTCCAACTGGGACTGTTCCACATACTGATTGGCTTTAAAGAGCACAATTTGTTTCTTGCCCTCTGCGCCTCTCTGCCTGTTTCTTGCCCTCTGTTTTTGGGCTGCTGGTGTCACACCCCCACCCACCCTCCCATTCACCACACCCACCCCATTGCCGGGACCTCTCGCCAATATCGCATGATCCCACCACATCAACATAGTATCCTACGCAGACAACACCCAGCTGATCATCTCCCTCATGAAAGACCCCACAACCGCAAGAAACAACCTCCACAATGGACTTCACGCCATTGCCAACTGGATGGAATCAAGCCGCCTCAAGCTAAACACAGACAAAACTGAGATCCTCATCCGCTGCAACAACCCGTCCGCCTGGAACGACTCCTGGTGGCCTCCCTCCCTTGGAGCCACACCCACCCCCACCCCCACCACCCAAGTTCGGAACCTAGGAATCATCCTGGACTCAGCACTCAGCATGACGCAGCAGGTCAACGCAGTCTCTTCTGCCTGCTACAACACCCTCTGCATGCTCCGCAAGATCTTCAAGTGGATTCCCGTTGAAACCAGAAAGACAGTCACCCACGCCCTAGTCAGCAGCCGACTGGACTTCGGCAACGCACTCTATGCAGGAACCACAGCCAGACTACAAAAGAAAATGCAACATATCCAAAACACCTCCGCCCGACTCATCCTCAACGTCCCACGCCGCAACCACATCTCTGCCCACCTCAGAGACCTACACTGGCTACCCGTATCGAAGAGGATTACCTTCAAACTACTCACCCACGCACACAAAGCCCTCCACAACACAGGTCCAGCCTACCTTAACGACAGACTCACCTTCCACACCCCCGTCTGCTAGCTCCGCTCCGCCAGCCTCGCCCTCGCCTCCATCCCCCGCATTCGCTGCACCACCACCGGAGGAAGATCCTTCTCTCACCTTGCCGCCAAGACCTGGAACTCCCTACCACTCCATCTACGCCAGATCCAGGACCTCCTGTTACCTCAAGACATGGCTATTCGACCAGTAGCCACCCCGCCCCCAGCGCCTTGGGACCCTGACAGGTGAGTAGCACACTTTATAAATTACCTGATTGATTGATTGATTGATTGACCTATTGTCTTTGCCAGTGCTTGTTTTCGATGCAGTTTAGGTTAGTTTGACTACTATCAATAGAACCAGACATGCTTTAAGAAATGTTTTTCTGTGATGATAGATACTCACTGATTTATATTTTTCCATTCACTTTTCTTGTAAAAAATCTGAAACCTTCTGCCTTATAGGAACGCTCCATTACCCCAAAATCTGGCTTTTTCTAAAATACCTTTAACTTTCAGCATCTCTGGAAATGCCACCCTACCCCATTACCCACTCACAGCCTTCTCTTGCAGGCGTTTCCCTTCCTCAGTATTATGAAAGATTTTAAGAATGAGATCTATATTGACATATGTTTTTTGTCTCTGAGAGCGTGTATACAGCCTGAAAGCAGGCTAAGCTGTGGCATTCCTACATTTTGCAGGTGTGCATCTCTTTGGCTCTCTCCCTCTGGAATCCAATGTCCTCCTCTGAGTTTGTGAATCACTTGAGGCAACCTCAATCGACCATGAGAGACAGGTACAAAAAATTACAGTTATCCTTAACAGACTAAAATATTTAGACCCAGATTTAAGAGGGCCTAGCGTCATTCTAACGGCACATTAGAGTCATTTTTTTACATTAATGTGACGTTAGGTGGCCAAAAACGCTGTGCAATAGTTACAAAGCGGCGCAATGCATGCATTGCGCCACTTTGTAATCCTTTGCGCTACAGTATGCCTGCGCCAGGCATAATGTATGCAAATGGGGCAAAAAAATGGCAGAAAGAAATTTAAGAGATTACTTTACATCATTTTTTAGCACTTTTAACGCCTGCTCTGAACTAGTGTCAACAATTCTGACAGTAGTTCCCCAAGTACCACCATGGTGCGCCATATATAAAATATTGTGCACACATGGTGGCGTTAGGGGGGCGCTAGGGGACGAGAGAAAAGTAAATATGCCTCTTAGGCCCGTATTTATACTCCGTTTGCGCCGAATTAGCGTCGTTTTTTTCTACGCAAATTCGGCGCAAAACTAACGCCATATTTATACTTTGGCGTTAGACGCGTCTAGCGCCAAAGTATGAAGAAAGAGCGTCATTTTTTAGCGTGAACGCCTTCCTTGCGTTAATGAGATGCAAGGAAGGCGTTCCCGTCTAAAAAAATGACGGCGACGCAAATGCGTCGTATTTATACTCCCGGGCAAAAATCACGCCCGGGAGGTGGCGGGTCAAAAAAACCCGCATTTGCGCCTGAATTTAACGCCTGGGTCAGGGTAGGCGTTAAGGGACCTGTGGGCTCAGAATGAGCCCACAGGCGCCCTCCCCTGCCCCCAGGGACCCCCCCTGCCACCCCTGCCCACCCCAGGAGGACACCCAAGGATGGAGGGACCCATCCCAGTGAAGTACAGGTAAGTTCAGGTAAGTATAATTTTTTTTAATTTTTTGTTTTTTTTTGTGGCATAGGGTGGCCTTATTTGTGCCCCCCTACATGCCACTATGCCCAATGACCATGCCCAGGGGACACAAATCCCATGGGCATGGCCATTGGGCAAGGGGGCATGACTCCTGTCTTTACTAAGACAGGAGTCATTTAAATGGCGTCTGGGCGTCGAAAAAATGGCGCTAATCGGGTTAAGACGATTTTTTAGCGTCAACCCGACTTGCGCCATTTTAAGACGCCCTAGCGCCATTTTCCCCCTACACCGGCGCTGCCTGGTCTACGTGGTTTTTTTCCACGCACACCAGGCAGCGCCGGTCTGATTGCGCCGTCTAACGCCATTCCATAAATACGGCGCCCGCATGGCGCTTCAGAATGGCGTTAGACGGCGCAAAATTTTTTGATGCTAAACTGCGTTACCGCAGTTTAGCGTCAAAAAGTATAAATATGGGCCTTAGTGTCATGGGTCCCCTGGTGTTTGGATGCCCTCTCACTGAATGCGGTGCATCAACTCCCCTCCAGTGCCCCATGTAGACACATTCTCGTTATTCACAACGACCGCTACGCAGCTCATGCTCACAGTGCAGGGCTGTGGAGAGGTCAGCCTGCCTGTGCTGCTCTGCACGTCTCAGTCCACTACAACGGGGAGGAAGAGCGTTGCCATAATAGGGCTGGATCATCGCATCTGTGATTGAGTTCTACTTGTAAGCTATCTTCATACAGAACCAAGTATACTTCTATCTAATCTTGCCCTGGATCGACTAACACTAAAATTACCCCCGTCAATGTTCGATTCTGGCTGCAAACTAGGCTTGCTTGCTTGCCACAGATGGGGTGTCCAATGAGGAATGTATTACGGGGAAAGCATTCAAGTGTTAGAAATAAGAAGAATTAAGAAGTTACTACCACAACCAATGTAGCGCTGGATGCCGTTCATACGCACCCGAACCAGGATGGTGAAGCGTTGCTTGTCCTCCGGGGGGCTTCCTCGGGACCCTGGGTACTCGAAATCCAGGTCGATGCCATCAAAGCCCCACTGGCGCAGCCAATCGATGACAGAGTCAATGAAGATCTTCCGGTTTTGAGCATTCGCGACCATTTCAGTGAACCTGAGAAGGGAAAAAAGTTGTCTGTGGAGGTAGTGCAAATTAAAAACAAAAGGCCCACTTCTAGACATGCTCACTGAATCCCTGCTTCATTTAAACATGATTCCACCTGCTGAACAATGAAAAATCAATGTTTGAACCCTATTATTTTCTGTTTGCTATTTATGGTTGTCTCTTTCGTACCCGTTAGTATTTCAAGTGCTTTTCGTGTCACTTTGCTAATGTGTTTTTTGGATTTAGGGGAAATTTGAAAATTCGCGGCGAACATTTATTTCTCCCATTTGATTTTACTTTATTTACAGGCTCGTGAAGGTGATGGATATGCTGAATTGATGAATTTCGTGTGCATGTTATTGAAGATTTTTAATTAAAAAAAAGGAAATTACATTATAAAAACACAAGCAGATGTAGGCTCCACCACTGAAACTGAGTGAAATTAGCAAGCAGTGCATTTAGAGGCTTAGAGCTCATCACCCCTGAGGCTTCTTAGAGTAATAGTGCTGGAATCTGTTTAACACGCGCATCTAAACTGGTAAAACAGGGTTATAGATGGTCATTACGATGTCAGACCACTTCACTCTGGAGTGTTCGTACCTCTGTGTTCCGAAGTTCCATCCCCCGATGGCCAGCAAGTTGACCAACTTAGAATTGCTGTGAAGAAGAAAATAGCATGTTTATCATAGTGCAAGTGATGGACAGCTTTCAGATACCTGTCAAGGTACATCTTTATACATCTTTTCCCGTTTCGTTTCAGATTTTACCCTTGACCTCATGATGGAAGGTGCTCCTGCTTCTCCTTTTGGGAATCTTATGGTTTTTAAAAATCCTTATTTTACAACTATACTTTGATACATACATGTCAACTATTCCAACCTGTCATGTTTCAGTTAGTGGGAATGTCTCAGACCCGGAAATGGAGCGTTACAAGGCTTGGGTCCGAGGAGCATTATGCACTAGCCTTACACTTTTCTGAAACCCCCGCTCACACAATATCTATAAATAGAAGGCTTCACTGTTTATAAGTGGACATGGTAGACAACACGGCTTACCACTAGATGATACCAGATGCTGGCGCTGCCATGTTTTCTTTTATCTCAGGAGGACATATTTTTAGTACTTACAACTAAACATCTAGGGGGTTGGGATGTACCTGAAAAACTCTGACAGGCCTAGTCATGAAGCACTGACTCTCTTGCGCCCATTGAAGCACATTCTCTGTCACTGGTGAAAGACTTAGACACATCACCGTCTTCTTAACTGAGCCTGAGACTCACAGATTGGAGCACTCATTGAGTGAACCTTACGCACTCTCCCTCTCTTTCTTTCTCTCCCTCACTGTCTCTAGCTCCAATAACTGTTATGACTTTCATGGAGTCTTACACAGCGGCATGAAAGCAGCACCAAGGTTTGGTCTGAGCAGCTTGGCCAGTTGCTCAGACACTACCCTGGGGTCTGTGTAGTTTCTCCAGCCCGGCTGTTCAGCACAGCCGGGCTGGAGAAACCTAGTGTGCATGTGTATTTGGCCAGCCTGAGATGGCTGGCCAAACACACATGCGCACTAAGGTCTACTCTCTCCTCATTCCCCCTTTCACCTCCCATGGCCCAGCCCACCCACCTGCATTGCTGGCTGAGCCAGCAGATGAAAATGAAAGATAAAACAATAGCAAACTATTGTTTTATTGTTCATCTCCCGGCTCTTGGCCAGGGGGGTGATGCTCCTCCGCCACTGCTGAGGAGCCATCCTTTGTCTCACACCAGGGAATAATTTTCTGTTAAAACATCTATTTTTGGCCCCAAACCTCTAAAAACTATTTCCTGTTAGCACTTGGTCTTATATTAGACATCATCATCCCCTAGTGTCCTACTCTCGGCCACCATTACTGTCATAATATAGAGTCTGAGGGCTTTAAAGGAGTAATTCTACTATCAGTGGTGCTTTATGACCCCTTAAAGTGTGTGAAGGGTGTTATTCCTAAGCATATACTGACTGTGACTTGAGGTTGCTGAATTGCTTGTAAAGGACATCATCATTCCACTCGTAGGGTGCGATCTTGTGGTTGTTCATGGTGGCGAAGGCGTAGACCAGGTGGGTACAAAGGCAGGGGTCCACATCAGTCGGCATGTACTTGGCTGGCACCGGCCGGTACTGGGACCAGTTGGTGAAGTAGCAGACCAGTTTGTGGGCAGGCACTACAGGGTGAGAGGAAGCAGAGTCTTCGGTTACAAGCAAAGCCAAGGTCTAGAGGTGCACCAGACAGCGCGGACACTGGAAGCTTTCAGAAAACTCCATGCATTTGAAAGTTCTGTTTATTTCAGGCCATTTCAGACTAACAAATGGCTGAGCAGACCATTCGTTTGAAAGGTGCTTCACTCCTCTCAGTGCAGCTTCACATTTTCTGCCAGGGAGTATACCTCTGGGAGCAGTGGATGTAACACAATTTGGAGGTGGGCACTGTATGGGGAGAGGAAGTACAGTCTAAGGTCAGAGTGTTATCCTAACCTTGGATCAGAACTGGGCAATCAATAAATGGTTAGATTTGTGACAGGCTGGTGCCCTTGAAGGGTAAGAAGAATGTGGCCGTGTCTGCCTTTTTGAGGCATCAGGCTGTCACAGAATATCCTGACCAACACATCACACACACGCAGTACCCCACAAACCCCCTCTTACCCCCCCACTGCCATTCCCAGCCGAAATTAGGTCCATTTGGCTTGGGTTTCAAGCTGAATGGGGACCACTTAAATCTAGAGATTTGTACATTTTCTGGCATTGATAATATTTTTATTTTTATTTTTTATTATGGGTTGGAGTCTCAAATGCCAGATTTGACACAACCTCTTCTGACGTCGGAACTGAGCTGTGTCCTTCCTTCATACACAAACATAATTTCTGAGAATAAACATTTGTGTGTGTGTGTGTGTTTATGAGTATGTGTGTGTGTATGTTGTATATATATTTATTAAACTGTTCTCACCTGTCTGCAGTTGCAGCAGCAGCGCCAAACCTATTCAAATCAAGAGAAACCATTAATCACTCGTCCGAGGATCACTCTAAGGTGAAATTAATATGAACAAATCAATATTTCCTCCATGAGTGAACCATAGAGTGTCTGCTGGCATCAGCAAGCTTCCCACTATCATGGACAATGGGTTATGAGAACCAGCGCAAAGGTGGTCAGCAGAGACATGCCCAGCGCTTTGATATGCACGGAGTGGTGTGCCAACAAGGGGAGCAGAGCATCTTCCCTCCCTGCCTGACCCACCCACTGACCACAGGTTCTGTTTTCTGCATTCAGGCCTTTGAGTGCAGTCCTCGGAGTACAGGGTTTGATCCCAAATCTAAAAGAATCAGAACCTCTTTACAAATGGACCGGGTACAAAAGGACCAGGAATCCCAAATCCAGTTTGTGCCCAAACAGAATACAGCTGGTACAGTAAGACGATCCTTTTCAGCGGAATGAAGAGGACAGCTGTACCGCACCAGTTGTAATCTCAGTCTGGGCACAAACTGGAACTGGGATTTTCATTGCAGGGAAATACAACGCATTGTGACTTTTGCAGCTTTGGGCATGGGAAAACATGCATTTGTTACCAAATTATACTTCATTTTAAGGGCAGAACTTGAATTGGGAGGCAATAACGTGCTGCGTAAATAGCGGTATTATTATTTACATAGGGCCATATGTACCAACACATTTTCCCATAGACACAGAATGGGTAAAACCCTTTCCTACATCTGGCCCCATGGTGCTATGTGACCCCTGAAATACCAGAGAGTTCTGAATGTGGCCCCCAGACCACGAGGAACAGTGTTAGCAAGAACACTGCAGTTAGTATTTTTCTTGAAAATAAAAACACAAACTGCAAACTTGTAAGAATGATGATTTCATTAGGCTATTACATAATTTTAGTTCCTATCTTTCATGGGAACCTATGCACCTTCCGCATTGAGTTATAGTGCAACTGAAACACTATATTTTCATGGAGGAGCCATCTACATCTAATTTCACTTTACAGTTACGTTATGAAGCATTCATATAGTGTGCAACTGCCCCTATTGAGACATTTGGGGGCATTTTTACTAGAAAGCTGTGCCAAGAATGGCAGCCCTGCATTGCGTCACTTTAGAAATGCAGGGCTGCGCCATATTTACAAAAATACTGCACACCCCTGTGTTTCCCCTAGCGTTGGCACTAAATTTAGCTGCCAACGTAGACATCCTTGCACCATAGTGCAAGGGTGTGTGCATTGAAGGGAATGATTGTTTATGTGCAGGGAGGTGTCCCTTTCTGCACATAAACAATCTACAATGGCGATTTGGCACTTCTATGTGGGCTGAAGAATGCAGCACACATAGAACTAGCAAATGCAGCACACATAGAAAAAACAAAAATGAGGAGGAATAAAAGTATTTTACCTCGTTGCTCTATACTAACGCCACCCCTGGGATGGCCTTAGTTTTTGCTGCTGCCTCAGATTTACGGTTTCTTGTAAATCTGGGGCAGCATCAAAAGCAATGGGTGTTGCGGTGGAATGCTCACAGGAACACCCACTGCACTCCCCTCTGCTACAAAAAAAATGCGTCGGAGGGGCCCATATTTACAAGTTAGCGTTAAGCCACAAAATGTGGCTTAGCGCCACCTTGTAAATATGGCGCACTGCACAGCGCCACCGGAGCATCACAAAAAGTGACGCTCCGGTTGCACCAGGGGCTTGTAAATATGCCCCTCTGTGTTTAATTGGAGTGTGTGGTTGCAGTATAGGAGGTATTTGGTATGGTGCGTAAAGTCTTTATTTTATTGCACTATTAACTCCTAACACCTTTACACTTGGAAGTCCTCTCCTAGGTTCGTACAGGAGGCCAGGTGCAAGTGAGGTCCAAGAGCTTAGAAAGTAAAATAAGAGGGGTGGCTCCACTTCCCCAAAACTCCACCCCCTCGTGACTCCATCAATTCTGTCATCTAATTTCTCCACCTTGTGAAAGGATGTGGCTACTCCTCTTAATTCTGTTTTAAGTTTTCTTAAAAAAATGTCGCAAGGCTGATATTTTTTCTTTTCTGTGATCTATTGGAAGGACATTTATCTGGATCACTGAATTTTCCAAGTGACGAGTCAGAGTTTCTTTTCATCGGTTTCTGCTCCCTGAATATCCATCATGAATTGCTCGAGCCACTTCTCACTAAGAGTTCCTACAGAGGGAAGCGTGAGTTTCTACTCCAGATGGCATGTAGCACAAAAAACGCTGGTGACATAGAGCTAATTTCAAGGTGGTCCTGATTCTGACCAAAATGGTGATTCAATCCTAAATCATAGCAAATCTACAGTAAGGAAAGTTGTTTTATGGTTTAGACCTCCAGAAAGTATACTTTCACATTCTGATCTGGCTTCCTCACTAGA
Organism: Pleurodeles waltl; assembly: GCF_031143425.1. Classification (NCBI taxonomy): domain Eukaryota; kingdom Metazoa; phylum Chordata; class Amphibia; order Caudata; family Salamandridae; genus Pleurodeles; species Pleurodeles waltl. Next base: position 424,969,981 of record NC_090445.1, on the reverse strand, counting down.
AATACTTTCCTTTCATGGTGGGGGAAATTCATTTCAAGTTCAGAGTACTTCTCATTAGCCTCAATTTGGAACCAAAAATATTCACATTTACTTCTGCCCAGACGACTGGCACATTTACACGTCATATCTGAAAAAAACCCATAAAATATCTGAAAAAAGGCTGGAAGGCTCTTTGCTTTGAACTCTCATACAATGAAAAACATCAATTTTGAAAGCTTCAGTTTCCTCAGCTTATAGGAGCATTGCTAGACACTGGACTAAGCAGGGTCTGCCAGCCGTGGGTAGAAGTATATGACTATTGTTGGCCAGTTACATAGTTGCAGAAAAGGGGCCCAACTACAGTGGTAGTTGGAGATGATCCTTTACTTGATGGCCCCTAAACTCAGACAACTGAGATGGCCAGACTTCTCACAGGTTTGTACACCTTCATTTGACTGGTCACTGGGATAGATAGAGATCCCCAGTATCCCAAGTTTCTGCCTCCAATCTTTGAATGTTAGGCTATTTTGTGATAGGGTCAGGGGAGAGTCTCTTTATGCATTCCAGAGCCAATGGCATTCTTATTAGATTTACTGGGGGTACAAATGTGAGTGCTACCAGGGGAGATTTGTGGTTGCCAAAATATGCCATTATCCACAGCACCTTCCTGCAACTCCAGTCTATTAGTCTAGTTGTGATGGAATTTCTACAATCAGTGCATAATAGTAGGGTGGTGATTTTCACTCACAAACTCAGTGATGTTCAATTGAAACACGCAAGAAGGAACCTACTCAGAGTATCTTTGTTAGGTGAGGTTAGACCGCTGTTCTGGACAGTGCAAAAGGGCATCTCTTTCCCTGCTACTAATGTGGTGGGGGGTCAGATCTCTCTTTTATTACTCAGGTGATGTTGAGGCCACGGACTAATTTTTGACCTCGTGTGATTCCAAGTTTATTGGCAAGTGGACTGATTTAGCTGGTGCCAGTGGCATTTAACTCATGCAATAGATTTTACACTTGCGGAAGGCTGGCACGACAAATCGATTTAGATTTATGGGATGTGTGTGATGTGGTCAAACATTCGTGCTTAGGTAAACAACAGCATGGAGACCACCATTCAAATGCGCCAGAGCTGAACAGATGAATGGGGAATTTCCACACTCACCTGAGGATACAAAAGCTTGTACAGAAACGGGAAAGATGATGGAGAGAACATGTTTATTTTCTCTAGCAGTGGATGGGCCTTAAACAAGAACTATCAACATATTACTAATGTAGCAACATAACATACCTTCCCTTTCTTTCATCTTTTCCTGCTCATTTGTGTTTAATGTCATGCTGCATGTGCTACATAATTTTTGATGCAATTGTTTATTACTCAGTTGTAACACGTTGTTTATCTGTTTAAAGTTCACTATTACCTTTTTCACTTAAGAGGGCTACTGGAAACTGCAAAATAAATATTGCACTAATAGTGCCATTCAAAAACAGAGCTTGTAAATAGCTCCCTGAATTTAGTGTCGTAACCACCAATAGGTCTAATGACAATATAATTGATTCAGTAGAAGTCGTCTTGTAAAACTGTAAGACTCTGAAGCTACTGGTAAACTTTGTCACTGGTGAAGTTAGGTGAACCAGTACCCTTGGCTTCGGTCTTTTTCATTTGTCACCAACAAGTGCGAAGATGTGGGCTCTCCAAGAGCAAGGTGGACCATTTGTAGCTCAAAATGTCCTTGTCATATTACTATGTTGGTCATTTGGACAATAAACACAGATCACTAGCTGCCTTTCCGCCCTTTCCCCACACTGCCTCACATCTCTCCTAGCCCCTTTTATTCTCCGTGTGTTTCTGCTGTCTGACTGTGAAGAAGCACATCTGGAGTCACGCCTGCTGTTTCTGTGGTCTCCGCCATGGCCTGCTGTACTTTGATGAAAAGTGTACTCACCAGCCCACAGAAGCATCTTCCCCATCGTTCTTCTTCTGGTTCCGCACTGGGCCCCTCAACTGCGCCCCTCAACTGCAAGCTCTTTTATACCGGAGCACACCGCCCTAATCGGGTGGGAACCACACACCTGTGCACAGAGGCTCACCCTGAGGACCAATAATAACACCTCATTTTCTGAACAATCAGTCATCTCCAAAGGCACTCCTCCAATGACACAATCTGTCAAGGTCAACGAAAGGCTTGTAGTGTGAGCATTATACAACACAAAAACACGTCCCCTGATACCGCGTCCAATATCACCACGTAAGTGGTAGGTGGGAAAACATGCAGGACGTACCACAAATTGCTGCTGGTCACGACATAAGGGTTGCCAGAAATAGCAGCTTTTCTGATGGCGCAACTGCAACGGACTTTGCACTTCTTGAAGTCAGGTGAAGGTTGCAGAGGTGCTGCAGGGCAAGCTGGTGAACAGAGGCATCACGCATGCTGCTTTTCACCAACCTCTCAGCTTCAGTTGCTGCTGCACCATGTGATCAAAGGAGAAATGGTACTTGCAGGTGGTTCACCATGCCTTATAAACCAAACTCCATAATGCACTCTCATTGCGCTTAACAATATATATATTCTTACATATCACATTCTTTTACGGGACGGTAAATGTTTGCCCATTAGCACGGGGGTGTTAACATCTGCTCCTTGAAGGCATTTTCATCCATTTGTCCCAAATTACTGATTAATCTTTGATTTTATCAAAATAGATTTAAGCATTGATATAGTCAATCTGTTTGAGCTTGTTACAGTGTACACATTTATAAAATGCCTAAACACACACATGCCAACACGTCAGCTTTACTGGTGCACACGCACATCCATAAAATATATACAGTGGTGCATATGCACACCTGGGCAAAACAAAAGGCACTCATTCACCACAGACAACATCACTTTATGACAATTTAGTTCTTGGTGTATTAGGAAGGACTGCACAATGGAAAGGAACTTGGGGGCCACATTAGAGTACTGTTACCTTATCATTTGAGTCATAAGCAAGTAAGAAATACTTTTCAATAAACTGAAACCTTGGCTTTTTTGTATGATCGCATGATATCAGTCAAGTCACAGACACCGAAGAAGGACTAAACAAAAAAGAAACCTTGGCCCAGATTGACTAAGGGCTCACATTTCTCTTGCACGATAATAAATCTTGAGTAATGCAAAGCAGTACAAGTTGCTGCCCTGGGAATTCATTTCATGGGTGGAGCGTGGGTGTTCCCATGAATTCACTCATATTATTTTGGGCATTCCCAGATTTAATAAGAATAGTAAACCTGGGAGTGTGTCAAAATGCTGCACCTTCCCAGGGGAGGCATTAAGAGGAGAAGTATGTTTATTTCTCCTTGTTTTCCCTCTTTCTACGTGTTCTGCATTCTGCAGCACATGCTGAAAGATTTGAAAAAGCCTCAGAGAATTGTTTTGTTGCAAAAAAACGATCCTGTCTGCAATGCAGGCACCTTTGCAGCATGGTGCAAAGGTGCCTGCATTGGCACTTGGCAGCCACTAGTGCACCATCACAGAGCGAGAGTAGGAATGCCCCATATCTTAATAGATATGGGGCATTACTGCCCGCTCCATGTGACGGAGGACAGCGTAGCAAAATGTTTCTCCATTAGGACTCAGGGGCTGCACCTCACTGAAATTCCTATTCATTCCTCCTGAAATTCCTACACATTTCTGCACAAATATTTATTAGGTCGATTTAAGTGGAGATACAATTGTATCTCTAAACAAACTGATGTATTTAAGTCTGGGCTCTCAGTCCTGGGCTGCCTGACTTGCCTCGTTCTGAAGCAGGAGATAGAAGCCAGGCAGTAAATCACCTTTCTGCAATGTGGCACACGACGCAGCGCTTACCATTCTAAAGCCCTTCATTGCCATTGTAGTTATGGTGGGATCTACTATAGGCCAGTGATGCTTTCAGCTTTACGGTTTCGGGCGTCGGTATCTCCATCCCTGTGTGAGGATAGCCATCTGTCATTCACAGGCATAGATCCCACCCTTTCCCATTAGTCACACGTAGGAGTGGATGACAGTATAGTGAAAATAAATTCTGTTACATATGTAACTGTAAAGACCGAAGAACATCTGTTGTCTTCTGCCTAGAGGCATACCATACCAAGATCTCGTGGGATTACCCATGTGCTCATTATTGGGACTAATAAACGAGATTTATGCACTACAAATCTGTAAAAGCGATTCCACCTTGCTTGTGGTAAATGCAGTATCTACATTTTTATACTCGCCATGACTGACTCGATTGCACAGTCTGGATTCCCTGCGTAATTACCACCCGCCTTGCAGTTTTAGGATTGATTGTTTTGTACTAATAGGTCTTAAACTGATCTTAATTTTTGGTTGATTTTATTTTGATTTTATTCGTTGTTATGTATTGGTTGTTGATGTACGTATTGACTATTGCTATTTTGGATGTTAATTCATTGGTCAGCATGTTTCACTGAATTGTATAGTAAAAATTGTATTCTGTTTTTTATGTCTGTGATGAATATTTTTTTAGATTTTATCTGAAAACTAAATGAATAGCGATATAACAGTGTAGTTACAAGAAAACATTTTTTTCATGGAACATTGGCGTGGATTAGCAAATGAGGAGATGAGGAGTGGAGATTTTACATTTGGAGACTAGGACCTATCTATAATGACTTTTAGTTGTACTTACACTTTCAAAATATGTGGATGCTATGTTAACTTGGTTACCCTTACAATAAATGTGAAACTTGTGTGTACTCTTGTAAAACATACAATATATACAGATGCTATGAAGATTTGTTTAGAGTAAGCAGTACGTGTATCTACTATGTTTCACTAGTTACACATTGAATGTAAGCAGGTGTTATGCCAATGTAGTTGATGTAAACAAGAGAAAAATATGTCTGTTTTTTAATAAAAATATAGAACCTCCATTGGGAATGCCAAGCTGTGAAGTCTGTCCATTTTTATGGTAAATAAATATATATGTAGTTCAAGAATTAAGCTCACATGTTACCTTATATTGTTATGGTTGTAAGTCAGGTAGATTATTACTGAAACAAGAGAAATTAGATTTATTATGAGTGTCTGCTTTTGGAGGCTGGCATATGAGAACGAGAACAGTATTTCTATAAAGCCACAGGGGCCAGATTTACTAACATTTCACGCAGCACCCAGTTGCAGCTCGTGATACTTGAAAGCGGTGGGGGGTAAAAGTTGTGCATTACTTTTATGTAGTGAGTGAAACTAACAGGCTTAATGGATGAACGTGGGCCCAAGGTGGGTCCTCCTCCTGAAAATTAAAAAAAAAAAAAGATTGGCAAATGGTGCATTTTAAAGCAACAGAATATACTGATAAAGCAAGGCTTATAAAGAAGTGGGAATGTATAGTCTTGAAATATTACACACATTAAAAACTGCCACATATCTTTCTGCATTAATATGTTCAAAAGTTACTGTAATGTGGAAATTGTACAGCGCAACACCTTCAGCCCTTTAAAGTGTGGTTGGCCCAGTGTCTTGCAATGCATGTGGCATCAACTTTGGAACACAATGCTCTAACCAGGCTTCAGGCAGCACCCACAGCTGCTGGCTGCAATCAGTATTATAGAACAATTTGTGGACAGGTCTTTAAGTGGGATTGAAAAAAGTGGGGGCTCTCTAAAAGGGAACATGTAAAGCTAAATTTCTGGGATTCCCATTGTGTGCCATCCGACCGGTATTTTGGTTTCTCAATGAGATGCAATTGCATCCTCATATATAACACAAAAACTGATATACACCTTAAATCTGTCAGTACGACCAGCTTTGTCAATGGTTTTTAGCTGTTTAAGATAAATGAGTAACAATGATTTCTTATAAATAATTAACATTGCGCTTTATGTTAGATATGTATGCCTTTTTTTTCTGCATATCTCATCCATATGCACATCTTCACCTCACTCTTTTTCCTCCTCAGTGCTATCTTTTTACTCTTTCCTGAATGCACTTCCTCACATCTCCCTCACTTCCAAACATAGACTGCCTCTCACTCAGATTTACGCAATTTATTTCTTTTTGCTTTTGCCTTGTAAGTATTTTGACATCTTCACTTCACATACATTTCCACAGAATTTCAATGGCAACTGGAATACATGACGATAGTTCTGGGTGCTCAGCAAAGACGCCAACCTACTGACAAGCACATTGCTTTAGCTTCAACCTCAGTGTTAGACCTCTCAATCAAAGCCCCTAATAAACACCTGGCGTGCCTCAAAGTATGCACTAAGCAAGAGTAATAAGATGCACCGAAAGAAAATACAGAAACACAACATGATAAATAGCTAACACTCTTGGGGAATGCAAGATTAAGACGTGAAATAAGAGAGGAACAAAATTGCTGACATATATTACCTTAACGTTTTTAACATTCATTGTTGCTAAAGCAAGCCATGTTTTTGGCATTAATGTTAAGGGCATTAAGATAGGGCCAGTGTTATCGCTATAGAGTAGATAACTGTATTTACTATAAACACATATTTCTTCCTTTGCACTTGAATCGGATATTTGGATAAACTTTGCAAAGGAACAAAATGCCTCTAGTTTTTAGGATCAGTTTCACAGGGAAACAAATACAGTACTTCTACTCCTAACTGGGCCAGCAATGAGGAGCCAGGGCCTGGGGTGTCACAATGGGGGTGGTGAGCGTGACCTGGGGTCTCAGCACAAGATACCTAATACTACAAGATTAGCATTATAACACTTACCGTTTATGAGGACAAGGCACCAAGTTACACGTGCTATAATACGACCCTACACTATTACTGGTTAATTTGTATTATTACAACAAGCTCAATGCACAGCACCTTAGCCAATCAAATATGGTTCATGATGTAATACTATCAATTTTTCAAAGTTCGTATTCATAAACATCTAGCACACACCTTATTTCTGACTTTCAAATCACTATAACCAAAATAGTGGGTGGTGTATTGATATATATTAAAACACATGCTCATCCAACCACCAATTATAAATCCAAGGCCTCTCCACCCCATTTTCATCTGATACCAGTGTATGTCTTCTTGGCACAGTGACCCTCAAACTCAAACAAACTCCAAATACCCTATCAAGCTGGTTCCCTCAGGTGACAACACATCTGAAATAATATATCCTCATTATTCACAAAAAATCAGCAAAACACCTTAACCAAAGCACCTTAACCAAAACACCTTAACCAAGCATTCAGAGATAGTTTATACAGATAAGTACAACAGCCTAAAATCTGGAATTGTAAATACTGACCTGTTATTATGCACTTAACATTTTGATGCATGTACCACTGCTTTCTGTGATTTTTTTTACCATCTCAAAACGTGCATATACAAACCCACTAGAAGCTCTAAGTCTCTGTCCACTCAGACTATCCCTTCAAACTTCACGTTAATCTGTACAATGGCCAAATTATGGCACTATTCACTGATTACATTGCATTATGTAATTACCAAATTCATCTCCCTGAAGAGAATGAAGTCTACACAGTCCTTATGTAATCTCTCCAAGATTCCTCATTTGAACCCTTCCAGAGTATCTCTTTTCACATATAGCACCCCCTCATTTTTTTAATATCGACACACTTACACCAGGCCTTTCTACGTCTCTCATCACATCATAGGACCCGCTGCCACCCGTATTGGGAATGACAACAATACAGGCACTCAGCATTCTCCAGGATAACATAGTAAGTCAATCAAAATTGTATTGTATAGTTTGTTAAAAAACCATTACAATATCAGTGCGTTATAAAAGTCAGCATATAAATGAAAACACATTTATATCACTGTAATAAAAGTTTAATTCCTACTATGTAACTGAAAAGATTCTTAAGAAACTGTGCACCTCCTATGGAGACCTTAGCAGATTTAGCCCTTCATAGATACTTTCCACAGGCCTTAGGCGAGCTCTTTTAAAATATTTTGTCTCTGATCTATGGTTTTGTTAGACCTGTCAAACTTAGGGTGGTATTCCCGCAAACATTTTGCCTTCCCCCTCCTGTTTTGCTGAATTCTTTTTTGTTAGCCTTAGGACTCTTTGAACACTACCACTGCTAACCAGTGGTAAATGGTTTGTGCTCACTCCCTATAACATGATACAACTGGCTTACACCTGATTGGCATATTTAATTTATTAAGTCCCTAGGTATACCAAATAGCTAGGGCTTACTAGTAGGCTCGCAACATTAATTGTGCCACCCACTTAAGTAGCCTCTTAAAACATGTCTATTGCAGCCTGAATGCAGTTTTAATCTGCCAATTCGATTTGGCATTATAGCAATCAACTACGCCTTAAACTGCCCTTTCATTGCATATTCCACCCCAAGGTAGTCCCTACATGGCCCATAGGGCAGGGGGCATTGTAATTAAAAGGTTGGATGTGTGCCTTTAAGTTTTACATGCCGTGATAGTGAAAAACTCCTAAATTTGTTTTTTACTATTGTGAGGCCTCACTCTCCCATATGATAACTTTGGGTTGTCTTATTGCATTTAATAAGTTCTAACTTCTGATTGGGGATAGGTAAACCTTTTGTGTTTGGTGTCTGAGAAATCATAATTTTAATCCCTCTTTAATGGTGAAGGCAGATTTTAAGTTACAATTTTGAAAATGTCACCTTTAGAAAGTTTTTTTTCCTGTCCTATTTGGTGCCTGAAACCTGTTTTGGGGTCACATAATGAGGTATAGTTGGCAGTTGAACTTTGTTTATTCCTCACAAACAGCCACACAATAGAGGGATTAGGTGTGCCTGAATGGGTGGGAGAAGGGGTGTAGCTGGATACAGCCCCACTTGAAACTGGATAGGCTGTGCCCTGCCTACACACAAAGGCCTGGTCAACCCTGCATTGTTCATGCAGACAGCGAGAAGTCAGGGCAAGCGAAGCAGGAAACTTCATGCACTTCATGGGTAGCTCTCTATAAACTTCTCATACTTCAAAGAAGGCACCAGGTATAAAAATAGGACCCTAAGACCTCTTCAGTTCACTTTCTGTACCTGCAGAAGGACTCTCAGAGGACTGCCTGCCTTTGTGGCCTGCTGTGTACTCCACAATACTGGTGTGCTGCACCTGGAAAGACTGCTTTGCTGCTTGGGCCTGGCCTGCTGTTTGAGCCATGTTCTACTGCTTGAACCCAGAACTACCACAGTGACTCCTAGGGCTAGTTGGCACGTCTCCTGATCAGAGCTTCAGGGACAGAAAAGGCTTCAGCCATCATGAACCAGCACCTGCACCCAGCCTGAGTGAGTTTTAACCCCCCCAAGTGGTGCTCCTTCAGGTTCCCAAATAGCCAAAAGCCAAGACTTGTGACTTTTACATTTTTTGCCTAAAAACTGCTCTGAGAGGAGACTAGTATGAACCTGCTTGTCTGTCCACCCAAGCTACATCACCGGTCCGCCTGACTTCACAGCAGCTCAAACTATGTTCTTCTATGCAACGGGAAATTCGCTTCAGCGGTCCTTGGCAAAGGTGGCATCCGGCCTCATACAGCTCCCCTTTTGTCATTTTGGTCTTGTTTTGTTTACATAAATATTCCTATTTTTCTAAACCTGTGTTGTGTCATTTTGTAGTGTTTTCATTGAGTTACTGTGTGTACAAATACTTTACACCTAGCACTCTGAAGTTAAGCCTACTGCTCGTGCCAAGCTAATAAGGGGGTAAGCAGGGGTTAGCTGAGTGTGATTCTCTTTTACCCTGACTAGAGTGAGGGTCCTTGCTTGGACAGGGGGTAACCTGACTGCCAACCAAAGACCACATTTCTAACTGTAATCTAGTGACTTTTGTGCTTCACCCTGACAGTGATTGTGGCTTTTACTTGAGCAGGATTAACTCCCCAGTCAACCAACAACCCAATTTCTCAAAATGTCCTTATTTGAAAACATCTTTTTTTTAAACAAATATGTTGTTAATTTTACATTGTAAATATATTTATATATTGTTATGTGAATGTCAGTGTATAACACATTGTAGCCACTGTAATGTGATTGTATGGGTCCACAGAATAGAAAGGATGTATTAGTATAAATGTGATCTAGAAGTGATTTGTAATTTGTGGTGCAATACACAATTAATTTTGAGCATTTAAATCTTTGTAACACAAATGATTGCTCTATGCAACTTGGGTTACAATTTATGGGGACATGCATCATAACAATGATATTTGTGGTGGTGTGTGTATAATACAATAATTAAATAATTGTTTGTCTTGGTGTTTAAAGTAAAATGTAATATGTCAAGTCCATTGTCATATTCATTGATATGTTTAAGGTAACATAGGGTAAATTATGTATTTTGCTATTGGCAAAGTGTATGTGAGTAGGCTGTATTATATCAATTTGTATCCTTTGTATAACATTTGCAAATGCTTGATGTAAAGGAAATAGTTTTAGCATAATTAGTTATGTTTTTGTTTGTATATCAAAATGCCTAGAAATCGGTTATACTGTTTCGAATATTTTGAAAGTGATCATTTTTTGTATTATCAAATGCAGTCCAACCAACAGGATTGAGATATTTTACTATTCTTGAATTACCATTTGTTAATCCAACATTTACTACAACAATATCTATAAGATCATAGCATAATTGTGAAGCAATGTGAAGTGTGCTGTAAAGTCCCATTGTTGTGCTTGGATCTTTTGGTAATGTTTTCTAATATTGTATTTTTGACCTGTTCTTTGAAATCTGAAATAACTGTCATTAGCTGTTGTTATTTGAAATGGATATTTTTGGCTATGTACTTGTAAAGTGGCATTATCAATTTGACTTACTTCATTGTTAGTTGACATGATATTTGGTATAGTTTTGATGATTTTGTCATCTGTTTTTATTTCTGGTTGTTTAATATTTGAATTATCCATTTTTGTGTGTATTTGTTTTCCTAATTTGCTGAGTAACTCTGTGAAAGAGAGGTTATTAAGTTAGTACATAATTTTTGTTAGTTCATATAGTTAGAAAAATGTTGCCTATTAGTTGGTTCTCAGTGGTCCATAGGAGTGTTTTACCTTTTGAAAGATGTATGAACAAAAAACAGGTTTCAATTGGCAGACGTTTCCAATGACTATAATTGAAATGCCCCCAAATTGGCAAATATAAAGCTTTTATTTCCAGTATTTTTTATGTATCAAATGGATGATGTTTGCAACATCTATAGATAGTTTATGAATTATTAGCACCTTGTGCTTGTGGTGCAATAGTTCGTTTTGAAGACCAGTTCTCTCTTTGTGGTATCGAGGTTTGGAATTAAAACTTTGTGATGCTGGTATTATAAAAGTGCTGTTTAAAGTTTTGCCATTAATGTTAATGGCTGCTGTACCTGTTGGTGATGTAGTACATAGATATGGTCTGGCATTTCCCCCTGCTTGTGTATTGTAATATTGCAACAGAGTTTAATATACAGCATTAAAGAGAAAGCTTTTTCCAACTCCTCCACCACCGGTACAGACTGTACAGCATAGAGTGTCTTTTGTTTAGAACAAATTTAAATAATGGTATAAAAAGTTTAGGCCCATATTTATACTTTTTGATGCAAACCAGCACCGATGCTGGTTTGCGTCAAAAATATTACCGCCGGATAACGCCATTCCTACGCGCCATGCGGGCGCCTTATTTAAGGAATGATGTTAGCCGGCGTAGGGGAAAATGGGGGGTTTGAGTCAAAAAATGGTGCAAGTCAGGTTTGAGGCAAAAATCATGCCTCAAACCGGACTTGCGCCATTTTTTGACGCACAACCCCCATTGAAATGACTCCTGTCTTAGCAAAGAAAGGAGTCATGCCCCCTTGCCCAATGGGCATGCCCAGGGGACTTCTCTCCCCCGGGCATGGTCAATGGGCACAGTGGCATGTAGGGGGGCCCAAATTAGGCCCCCCTAAGCCACTTAAAAAAAAATAAAAAAAAAATACTTCTACTTACCTGTAATTACCTGGGATGGGTCCCCCCCATCAATGGGTGTCCTCCAGGGGTGGGTGAGGGTGGCAGAGGGTGTCCCTGGGGGCAGGGAAGGGCACCTCTGGACTCCTTCCATGGTCAGAGTCCATGGAAGTGAGCCCACAGGTCCCTTAACGCCTGCCCTGACCCAGGCTGATGTGCGCTGTTTTTTAAGGCCCGCCCCCTCCTGTGCGTTAAAATGACACTGGAATATAAATAAGGTGCACAGGCCTTAAAGTAATTTTTTGGTCAGGAACACCTCCCTTGCATGTCATTAACACAAGGCAGTTTCCCGCATCCAAAAAATGACGCACACGGAGGAATTTTGACGTCTGCGGGCTCGGGCGTCAAAGTTTAAATATGGGGCAGGGTTTGTGCTGAATGTGCGTCAAAATGTTTGACGCACATTCGGCGCAAACAGAGTATAAATATGCCCCTGATTTGCTGTGTTGTGAAATTATGTATCATATTGTAGTATTTTTCATTCTAAAGAATTGAGTTAATACAGGTTTCCTCTGTAGTGTTATTTCAAATCCCTGAATCCAGAGCTACTTAATAAATTTGTTGTACTTGATAATTAGTATTATTTTGAATAGTTTTTTCCATTCAGTTAAGTAATATGAATTAGTAGGTACCAGAGAGAGAATCTCATTGAGAAAGAATATCATAATTGGAATTATATTGATTATCTATAATATTTGTACTTGTATACATTGGTCATAGTATGAGGTTTTATTTCAAGTGATTTTGTTTTCTTCCCTCCATGGGAAGTATAGCATTAATGATTCTTAGTAACAATGTTCACTGACAGTGTCTTTGTTCAAGTGGCGGTTGTGGATAACATTCTTTGTATTGTCTTGCTTTAAATGTGTATGTTGTTTGTAATGGGCTTGCTTTTATTTTGTATGCAGTTTATTACTTCTAAATCATCTACATCTTAACAGTAAACATGTGTTTCTGGGTGTAACTGTTCATTGTTGGTTTTATTTTTTAGATTTGTAAAATAATTGCTGTCCATGAAAATCAAGTTGCCTAGCACACACAGCAGAATAGTGTTGAATTAATTTGCATTTATTTTTCCAAGTCATAATTTCTAATTTTACTGTTGTGTATTCTTGTTGCTGGGGTATTCGTAATAAAATATTAAGTACTTGGTACCATTTTGTTTCTGCTGAAGATAAAGTTACAAAAATATTGGCATTTCAATTTGTCTTACTGCAAATATATCTTCTAGCATGAAATGAACGTTACACTGTTTTAAGTATCTTGTGTCCTTCAATGTAATGTATGATACTTTCTAAATTGTGTTTAATCTCTTTTGCATTAATAATATTTCGATTGTTAAAATGTTTATGTTGTAAAATGTAAATTTTACTTTGGATTTGTTTAATGTGTACATTTTCATGTTCATAATAGATTTAGCAACTGTTTTATCACAGCTTCTTTATACCCCTTGACAAATTCTAATGTAATGTACAGGTGTATGCCTTTGTTGATTATCATGTCCGCGTTCTCTGTAGAAAATTATTGTAAAAGCTAGATATTCCAATTTTTTGTCTTCATATAAACCACTGCGGGTATTATTTTTCTTCAGGAGCTAAGAAAAAATTTCAATTGGGTGTGTGGTAATTGTTTCATTAGATAACGTTGTGTATAGATTTCCTGCAGGGAAATATCTGATGTTTGTAATGTTTCACAATTAATTTTCCTTGTAGTGTATTAGTCTAATTAGGATTAACTGTTATTCTGTAGTCTTAAAATAGTTTTCTATGTAATGCAAGCCATTGTGCAGCATGCTTGACTTTATTTTGCCTAACAGTTTGGAAGTGTGTAAAAGATTTATGTAACATTTCTATTTTAATTTAATTTGAATTAACATTTCATCAGTAATTTGGGAAAAATTGCATCAGCAGGTGCATTAACTGTTGCACCAGATAATGGTAACTGTGAACTTCGGTTTACAGTTTTCCTTAGAATAATGGTGTTCTTAGTTAAATTAACTTTTCCGCCAATTCTTTTAAAATAATTATGGTCGCATGATTGGAAATTCATTGCTATTGACAAAGGAACAGGGGGCATTTTATTTGTAATAATGTATGTATAACAAGTTGTACATATGTATTGTTAGAATTGGTAAAACATTATATTGCATATGCATTGTATATCTGTGAATTGGTGTTGTAGTTCTTAAGGATTGTTTATGCCATAATTGATTGCAAGTATACAAATGTACTCTGGCCTGTGTAACACTTGCTTGTGAAAGTGTGTCATTATTCTATCTGCCTCATTTATGGAATTTTGGCCATGTTGGCGGTGGTGGTCAGACTGCCAACAAGCTGGTGGAGAAGACCGCCAATTCATGACTTTGGCGGTGATCTCAACGGAATACAGCCAAAGCACTGCCGGCACCTCTAGTGCGGTCAGACTGCTGCAGATGATTTGCGCCACCAGCAGGTCGGCAGAGACCATGTTTCCGTCTGACCTATTACAAGGTTGCACTCCGCCAAGATTTCCACCGCAGTCAGACTACCACGCAAACCCAGGCAGAAACAAACTGTATAAAAGGAGACACTCACCTTCAGGAAGCCACACTCATCCGGAGCCGCCATGGAACCAAAACTAGACGTCACCCCACTGCTCCTGCTCACCGAAAGACAACGGAAACTTTGCTGATGACAACAGCAACTGTAAGTACACACACTCACCTGTTACCATTGTATATTGTTAAATTTGTACAATTACATAACATACCATAGGGAAGGGGGTGCGAGTGCACCACTGACACATAACAGTACACTGACTCACACTCACATACAACTACAAAGACACAGCACACACACTGCAGCCACCACACACACAACACGTCAAGAGCACACACGCACGTCAACACAGCACAGGCCCAGTCTCACACAATACTATACAACATAACCACACGTCACAGCAACACCACAACCGCACCATCTATAACACACTGGCAAGCACTCACCACCAACACTAGCCAGGGACACATCACACATACAACACAATGTACAACCAACAGGGAATGAACACACACAATTACACAATCATACAACTTATCAATCGACACACACAGCACATCATACCTATCAAAGCATGCACAATACACACACACACTCACACACCACAACAAGAAACATTTGTCAACACAACACACAATACCATCACAACAACATGTCTGCTACATACACATGTGTATCGCACAACACACACACTGTTCCTGGCGGAAAAAGCACACCACACACCCTCACATAGTGCTCAATACAGGAAGCAAAAGCACTAAACACACACACAAATACTCGCACACAACCAATGTCACCCAGGAACAACTCAAACCTAGGAAAGGAAATGCAGGACAAAGATGTAACCAGAAAACCAACAAAAGATTGGTCTGAATATATGTTTTACAGAAATAAGATCAAAGTCAAAGGCCATAGGCCTGTCCATAGTACACAGATTGTGCACCAAAGGCACATAATGGTGCCCCAACTTGACTCCTGACTGCTATGTAACCTCCCCAGGTAGGGGCATAAAGGGGGCAGACAGGCACCTCAGGGAGGATCTGAGTGGGGTGGGGGGAGGGGATTAGGCTTCGGAATGGGAGTTTGGGCTTTGGTTGGGAGGGAGGGGTTTGGGTTTAGGCCTGGGGGAGGGTTCCTGGGAGGGGCTGACTTTTTGGCAGGAGGAGGGGCATGGGTACTGGCAGAGGAGGTAGGGGAGGCCTTGGAGGTTGAAGGGATGGCCTTGGAGAGGTAAACTGAATGTTTAGGGAGGAGTAGGGAAAAGGTCAAACTCCGAGAAGAAAGCTGTTTTGCACACACGGGACGGCCATAACAAAAGGGTTTGGGTGTGAAGGGAGAGGGAGTGCTTGTATGAGGTGTTGGTGTGGATGACTTAGGTAAGTGTTTGTGGGAGGTATAACTTGTGGGTGGTGGGTGTCTGTTGGGTGGGTGAATGAGGGCGTTTATGTGTCTTGGGCTGCGGGGGGTGATAGTACAGGGGGATGCCGGGGTGGGTGGGTTGCTGTATGTTGGGGTGGTGACTGAAGATATGGTGGATGTGCTGCATGTAGGCCTGCCAGTGATTGTAGTGTCTGCGGTTGTGATGATTGGGTGGATGTCTGTGGGTCTGCTGGGGTGCTGTCTGTGGGTAGGATGAGGGTGGTGGCTGGATCTGTAAATGTTGCTGTGGTGTCTGCAGGTGTGTCAGGTGTGGTGTCTGTGATGCTGAGGGTGGTGGGGATGTCAGGGTAGGTTGTGACTGTTGCTGTGTGTGCAGTTGTATGTTGCTCGTATGTATGCTAGTGGTGTTTCTTATGGTGGTTTGGTTTGTCTGCGCTACCCTTGCATTTTGAGGTGGATGCATGCCTGTCTGTTTTTTTCTGCTTTTGCTGGGTTGGGGAAGGGTGGATTGGGTTTGGGAATAGAAAGGTGGAGGGAGGACAGTAGACAAAGGGTGACTGGCTGCCATCAGTGTGGAGGCCAGAGCCTGAAATATTCTCTGTAGGCCAGCCAGTGAACCATGAATGCGCTCAAGGAACTCATTACTCTGTTGTATCTGAGTTGCCAGTCCCTGCATGGCATTCACGATGGTTGACTAACCCATAGAGATAGACCTCAGGAGGTCAATAGCCTCCTCACTGAGGGCAAAATGACTAACAGGGGCTGGGGTAGAGGTGCCTGTGTCAAAAGAGATGCCCACCCTTTTGGGTAAGTAGGCCGGGCCAACTGGATGGGGAGCTACAGGGAGGGTGGTGATAGAAAGGGGGTGGTGGACAGAGGCGGTGCTGGGTGGTCCCAGATGGGTCCACCACCACCAGGGAGTGTCCACTTGAGGAGGATTCCAAAGATGAAGAACTGGATCATGTCTCCCCTGTGGCACTCCCCTTGCCCTCCAGGCAACTGTGTCCCCCTGTGTCAGTGTTCTCATGACTGGGGATCCTGTGGCTAGCTGCTTCCCCACATGGCTGTGCCCTGTCTCCTTTGCCTGCCGATGTTGCAAAACAGAAAGTGAGGTAGGGTCATCACATTCTTCACATATCATTTACATCTCACTGTACACCTCAACAACATCACATCTAGTTGTACAACACCCGCAGGTAGTACCAGTTTAGTGCCAACATCATGTCACAACAAGATACCATGTACAACCCTCAATAAATACCTTGTCACACACCAGCTAGGCTACCTATATCAGACCTATAATAACATGATATCAGTAGAGCTAGTACACCAACCAGTCCATGACAAGGTGACTTGGCCAGATGATACTGGGTCCCTATCCACAGCAACATAGTCAACCAACAATGAAGGTATGGGAAATAGGGGTCACAATGATTTCCAGATATCACATACACAAACTCAATGCATACTAACAATTTGGACTAATGTTATGTATCAGGCAAGGGACCTTATTGTATAGTCAACACAAGGCAGCATGTCGCATACAAACCATACCCACTTCATGTCACTGAGTTCACAACCTTCACAATGGAAATTTGCTACATACAACTACTCTAATTGTCATATCCAAATTTGGATTATAATAGAGTCAGAACACATGTCACTTACACATGTACCAATAGTGATGTAGGGCAGGATGTTACATACTTAGTGGACCAAATCATCTAGGTCATTGTCCTCCTGAAAACAAAGTATAGCATCATTATAAGGGCCTAATTATCTCTGAGCATTTACCCACACACGACTACAGGTAGTATAACTACCATTTCAATACAATGGACACCTGTCACATGCATGAAGGTGATATATAGTTCAACATATCTTGCTATTATTCCATCAAGAGGCCAATGACTGAGTGGCAACATCACTATCCACACATCAGACAGGACTGGCCTTATATCTGAATCTGAGAGACACAAACCACATCTGAGGCTACCATGAAGGGACATACACCTTGATGCAAGCCAAATGCATGTCTACACATACCATTCCACTCACATGTGTATGTGAACTTCCACACCTGCACCCAAATGTAGTGAGTGCAAACAATAGGTTTCCATACAAGAAGGACTCTAAACGTATCCAAAATGGCAACAGAAAGTAAGTTTTAAACACATTACAATGTGGATTTATGACAGAACCTTAAAATGTGCACATGATGTTGTGTATAAGATGTCTTGGCCTATTTATCATGCCCATAACACATTGGCTAAGGAAATAGTTGTGTAGCCATTTTCTACCTATAGAACATAAACATGGCACTAACATTTATAGCTCTGACATCAAGGTATGTGATCGAATAGGAGTTTAGCAAAACCTCCATGGTTACCTACATGTGTGATGTCAACTCAGATGACACATTACAGAGGCCTATGTACATCTCTCATTTACCAAGAGGGATACACCTTGTAACAGGTCTGAATATGTTTTGCAAGTATGACACGTGAAATGTCAGATAGACATCACAGCCTCACATAATGCTGTCAATCATCACACACCTTATAAAAAGTAGAAATGACTGTAAATTGCCAAACGCTATGTTGCACATAGACATGGAGCGAGGGACATTGGAATGGACAGAGGGCAAGGACCTGGCCAACTTACCATCATGATATTGAGACTATTGATCTGTAGGTGGGAAGGAACAACCAGAAGGGTATGAAAACCTATATAGTGGTACACATATGACACAGTCACATGTGCATCATCATATGCTTCTGTACAGAGGGGACAACATAGGTGAGTAATGTGTCCCTATACACAATAGAATGTGTACACCTATGTACTAATGTTGGGGACTGTACATCTATGTGTTCGTTGGAGATCTTTGACCCTTTGCACTTAACTCATTGTCAGAGCTTAGAATCTTTCAAATCATACACTAATCTGCTAAAGGGATGAAAATCTGTTAAGTCTGTACTTACCCCCTTGTGATTGGTGTGCTGCCCTCAAGCACCCATCCAACTCTGGGTAGGCCATACTCAATATGAAGGCCATTAGGGGGGGTCAAGGTCCGATAGGCACCCCTTCCTCCTTGGGAGGACATCCCCAGCTGGACCTCTGCGGTCTTCCGGGCCCAGCGTCTCAGGTCCTCCCACTACTTCCTTTAGTGGTTGCTCCACCGGCTGTGGACCCCCAGGGTCTGCACATTCTTGGTGATGGCATGCCAAATCCCCTTTTTCTGATGGGCAGTGACCTGCATGGATGACGCAGACAAGAAGAGAATGTCATGCCCATATGAACTATACCAAAACAAGCAGGGTGAAAATACAATTTAGTGCAAGTAGCCATACACAGACTGCCTACAACATCACCTTCAATGAGGAATGACCATCTGCAGTCAGTCCATGTGTGAAGTAGAGACAGGCATACAACATGCATATCCAGCACCAGGTGTCAGGTTGAAACATATGACCGGACCACAAGCATATCTCTAAACATGGCATATCTGTCCAAATATTTTCCACACCACCTTCAATTATCTAGTGATACAGTATGTAGGTGGGTCAGGGTACATACATCACACATTCTCTACTATATTGCAGGGCTCAAAATATATCTATGCACATGTGTACATGTCCATCTACCCACAGATATTACGTCAATCCTTCATTCAATCTAATTTCCTGAACATCATATTAAACTCAACATTTCAAACATTGGTATTGCATTGCACTTACCTGCTCCTCCGGTGCACCATAGAGCTGTACATACAGAGGTAGGACCTCCTCCACAAGCTTGTCTAGCTCTTCCACTGAGAAGAAAAGGGCCCTATCACCTGCAGAACATGGCACGATGGCTCTCAGAGGCAGTACACAGCAGCTCAGGTCGTGGAGATCTTGCTGGCAGCAGTGTCAGGAGTCAAGTGAAAGATGAAGTATGAGATGGCGCTCATGTCCGCCATGTACCAGACCGTCACTGCCAGCAGACATCGCCATTGGCTCAAGATCGCCAAAGGCAGCAATATGTTCCAATGGCAATGTCCACTGAGGTTTTATCTACCTACCGTCATGACTACATCTGCTGGCGTATAGGTCACTTCCTAATGTCCAGTACAGTAGGTTAGGAAGCTGCCATTTTAAGGCTCATATCTGAACAAAATGTTTTTGAAAGTTGTGTCACAAGCTGTGAAATGTATCTACAACATCTTGTTCACTGCTGGCTTTAAGCAAACATGTTGAAATGTGCATGCATTATGTACAGGATGTAAAATTGATAGATCCTGAGTTATGTACATGTAAAAGTATTGTCAGAAGAGTAATGCCAATCTGAAGTTGGTATAGAT
The DNA here is from genome assembly GCF_031143425.1 of Pleurodeles waltl. NCBI lineage: Eukaryota > Metazoa > Chordata > Amphibia > Caudata > Salamandridae > Pleurodeles > Pleurodeles waltl. The sequence continues at coordinate 424,949,792 of NC_090445.1, read as the reverse complement.
GTAACAAATATGTGCAACATGTTAAGAATATTGATGTCACCTAGACTACCAGTGACATTTGCCTCCATGTTATGAAGATGATAGGGGTTAGGGGATGTGAATGCAGTTTCAAGCCATTATTTGCCAAGGTATGTGCTTTGTACAATGTATATTTAGCATCATATGTGACATAGGTGTGATCATACATATGCTGTACAGATTGAGGGATACGCATACTTACTGGTTTTCACCCACATAGTTACCCTGACATGATAAGAGTGAGAGTAAAGGCGGATTTCTATGCTTTGGGACACATGCCACATGTGGCTTGAGCCATAGTTGGCACCCATGTAGCCTTGGTACCCCCAAATACCACTGAACGGGTGTGTAGGAAAAGGAAAACCGTCCACTACATTAATGTCCAAGTGGTCTGTTTGGCTGACCTCTACATTTCACACGTTTGTGCACGGTACCCATGGACAGTCCATCATTTCTTCATCATTTGGAACAGCAATATCCCACTGCTGATGACACGACAATACACACAGAGGGCCTGGCTTGTTGGTAAGTTATATATGTCATGTGTGTCTGTAACTTATGTGTGCTACCAGATATGTGGTTGTCCAGGATTTATGTTTGACCTGTTGCAACTATTCCTTGCAGGGGACCTTGGCTATCAGTAAGGTACCCAACCATGCCAAGGGAAGTCCACTTCAGTGACACTCTCGGAAGGACAAGGAGGGTCGTGGAGCGACTTTTGGGCCTCTGAAGGCAAGATTCCGCTGCATCGATAAGTCTGGAGGAGCCCTTCTCTACTCACCCACCAAAGTATTTCAAATTATTGTTGCCTGCTGTATACTCCACAACCTTGCCCTGAGATGTCAAACCCCATTCATACCAGATGAGGGGGAGCCAGCAGTTCCAGCAGGTGAGAATGCAGAATTGCCAAGTGAGGATGAATATGATGAGGATGAAGATGGAGACATCAGGGCTGATATAATCAATCAGCACTTCACCTGACTTTAGGTATGTGATGTGATGTAATTGAAGTTATTAAATGGGGCATTGGTGAGGTTTGGAATGCTTGATGAGGGTCTTAGTATGACCATCAGAGAAGTCATAAATAGTTCCAAAGCCCATGACTCAGATATGCATGCAGATTCAGATTGTTACATGGTGTAGTGTCCAGCCATTTGATCAACCTGGTTTTCACAATGCACAATCAGTTAATTTGTATGTATGAATTGGCTGTGTAATGATTATGTATCAATGTAGCCTATACCTTATATTTGTCATTTACAAATTACAGATTAAGTGAACAGGTTCATCCTCATTGGGCAATAGCAGACAGTGTCACAGGCAGATGGGATTTGCAGACTGACAATTGAGATTGTCATGGATTGAACAAGGTACTGTCAGGCTTGAGATTTGTTTTGTGTGAGTTCTATGCCCAGACTGTGAGAACAGTGGGATGGCAGTGTCCTAGTCCACATTAATGACCTGCTTGGCATTGGGTGTGGGGCAAATGGTGCCATCTGTGTGTTCATTTGTTTCTGAAACATGTCATCATGTGCCATCCATACCCTCAAACAGCATAATGGTTTGTGTTGGTAAAAATAAACTTGTTTGTAGCTGTCAGTGTCTTTCCTCATTGCAGACCAATGTGCATGTGTCTGAAGACTGTCATATATGAGTAGCAAGCCTACAGATACCTGACCATGGTAAGTGGAAGGTTCCATGAAGGGGAAATTTGTACTGACCTCTATCTGTTTCATGGGTACTTGGGAGCAATGGTATGGGTATGTGATAAGGCGTTAGCTGATGATACATTGAACCATTATCTCTGCCTTCTGGGATAATGTATGACTGACATGTCCCTAACTTCAGAATTCCATGAGTTGGTAATGGATGAAACACATGCTGAAACTCTGAGGTTAGCAGCAGTACTTCACTTTGTGATCCTTGCCATTCTCCTAACTTGTATGTGGGGGAGTGAATTACAAGTGATATGAATTATGTCTATCATTAATAGGCAATGCAAAATCTATCCTGGTTATACTGTACATGTGTGGAACATAAAGGTTTTATATTTGAGAGTAACGTTTTTGTATAAGAGGTGTTATATATGGCAGTTGTATATGGTTGATAAATTACTCCAACACATGATCTGTGTTTAAGTGGTGAGTGCACAGCAAAATGAGTGAATTGAAACAAAACATTACACAAAGTTAACAGGGAAGTGTTCAGTCATGATGGATCAAATCTTCAGGGTAGCTGCTACAACATTTGACAACACAAGTCCAGTGTCCTTGTACAATAGGAAAATGGAGATAGGTCTCAGAACAGTCAACAGGGTGTATCTGTGCCAATCAAGGGGAACCAGTCAGTAGAGGTTCACTTCCTGGCAGTGGTTTTGGTCTTGGCACCTGCTCCTCCTAGATGGTTGGTGGGATGTCCACGTTTGCAGGGGGTTCTTCTGTACTAGGGGCTGGGTGTCCGAGGCATACCCTTCCCCTCACAGGGCCTACATTCCACTAGCTGCCACAGATGTAGAAGGGCCTGATGTTTCAATGCTAGTGGGAGAGGCCAGATGTTGGGTACAAAACCTACTCGGGGTGGTATTCATGCTTCTCAGCACCCCTGCAACGGTAGCCAAATGGGCATTTTGGGCTTGCCACTGCTGCATGAGTTCCTGGTGGTTATTCCTCTCAAGTTGTCTGATTTCCTCCTTCATGGAAAATACCTGGCCCATCGCGCCTTGGGAGTGTTGGTAAGTTCCTAAGACTTTGGAGATGGTGTCCTGGCCAGTTGTGTCCCTAAGAATCTCCATCCTCTGGCCCATAACACCCCTCCCACGCATCCTACCCCACGTGCCCGTGGCACAGTTTGTCCACTCCCACTGATGGCAGGTCCATCATTGTCTGGGTTCACAACAGAAAACTCAGGTACTGGGGGCACAAGATGGAAGACTCTGCCCTTGGAACACAGGTTTGGGGTGAATGGTTGCCTCTGATGTTATTGCAACAGGGCTGGGAGGAGTCGATGTGGGCAGGGTGAGGCTCACAGTTGTTGACTGACCAGGTGTCCCAGATGGGACAGCTTCGTCCTCAATGTCCACACATCCATGGGCATTTTCTTCACTGGGCCTTCATGCAGAGGTGTGGATGCAGTCTCTGGTGTCCTCTCCATGGTGACTATGGCAAGGTGACCTGTATGAGAAGTGGAACACACAGGGCCTGATTACAACTTTGGAGGAGGTGTTAATCCGTCCCAAAAGTGACGGTAAAATGACGGATATACCACCAGCCGTATTACAAGTTCCATAGGATATAATGGACTCGTAATACGGCTGGTGGTATATCCGTCACTTTACCGTCACTTTTGGGACGGATTAACACCTCCTCCAAAGTTGTAATCAGGCCCACAGTTGTTAAAAGTAATGAAACAAGCGATTTTAAAGTTTGACCGCTAGACATGCTAAGTGACATGCACACAAAGCCTTTTCATGATCCCCTGAGTATTAGTAAATTCTTACTTTGAATTACTGGTCCTGAAATTATTTACACATGTTTTTAGAAGGTTGTTTCTTAAAAGTTAGTTTTACTAGAATCAAAAACGTACAGAGGAAGTAATAATAGAGGAATGGGCAGATGCACATGTTTATGTTTATGTTTAGTTAATTGTATTTCTCAATAATGATAAAGAGAATTGTGTGTTTGTATGTGTATAAGAGAGTGGAGAATGTTTTGCAAGTTGTTTATTTGTAGAGATAAAGATAGTCATGTAAGAAGCTGATATGTTTTTATTTTTAGATCTGATCATTAATTAGCCAAAATGGAATTTACATTGTAATCCACCACTACTACTAGTCTCACCTTACCTGCACACCTGAATGAACTTGCTCTGTCCACTGTTCCCCAACTTCCTCACAATCCCATCAAAGCTAAAGTAAGGATATACAGAGTGTTATAGTACAATGTGGTGTGTTTTCTAGAGACCTTTTAAAATGTCTATTACGTTTTCATTGCCTTATTAGGATTAAACTGTATATTTGTGCCATGCAAGCATGAGCAGGAAAGCTGATTAGAGATGAATATGAGTGTGATTGTCATATACAGACGATTAGGAATAAAGAAAATGTGTTTGTACCAGAATTTGGAATAATAGAAGGTAAAATATGTATGTGTGTATGCTTTGTAGATAATAAAAGATTGGATGTTTGTGATGGGAGAGAGGAAACGAGTGAGCAGTGAAATATTTTATGTATGCTTTGTGGTTGTGCGTGTGTACAATGGAGAAAGTATGTGTGTGTAGGTGGGAGTGTATTTGATAAGTGCTTGTGTAAGACATGGATTGAGTGTGATATTTGTTAGTGAGCCTAAATGAAAGATAGAGGATTAGCTTTTGAAGGAGTTTTTTCCACATGTGTACGTGAATACATGTGTGTTGTTTAATTAATAATGAGTGAGAAAATAAATGTGCTGTGAAGATATGTGATTCAAGAAGTATTTATTTGTGTGCAAAACAAGGAGCATGTATAATATGTTGGTGAGGGTTAGAGTATGTGATGAATAGTTTGAGGTTAAAAAGGAAAAAAAATGTATAAGGTATGGTATAGTTGGTGTTTGTGTTTATGATAGTGAAGGAGATATGAGGAATGATAAATGATTGTGTGAATGTAAGTGAAAGGGATGTGGAAAATGGGTAAGTGTGAGTTTAGGGCCTAAGGGCCAGATGTACAAACCGTTTTGCATGGCGCAAACTGCGAAAATCGCAGTTTGCGCCATGCAAAACGGGCATCCCCATTCCCATTTTACGAGTCGGTACCGACTCGCAAAATGGGAATGCGACTTGCAAATAGGAAGGGGTATTCCCTTCCTATTTGCGATTCGCACCGCAATGCAGAATTGCTTTGTGACCGCGAATGCTGTCGCAAAGCAATTCGCATTTAGCACCCATGTCAAGAGGGTGCTAACTCATTCACAAAAGGGAAGGGGTTGTGAATGTCGCTAAAGATATTTTTTCAGAGCAGGCAGTGGTCCAATGGGCCACTGCCTGCTCTGAAAAAACTAAACCAAATGGTTTCATTTTTTCTTTTGTATTGCAACTCGTTTTCCTTTAAGGAAAACGGGCTACAATACAAAAAAAAAAAACTGCTTTATTAAAAAAGCAGTCACAGACATGGAGGTCTGCTGTCTCCAGCAGGCCACCATCCCTGTGAGTGCAGGGAATCGCAAGGGGTCGCAAATTGCGACCCACCTCATTAATATTAATGAGGTGGGTCTTTGCGACCCCCTTGCGATTCGTAGAAGGTGTCTGAGACACCATTCTGCATATGATTTTGTAATTCGGAAATTGCGAGTCGCACAGACTCGCAATTTCCGATTCGCAAAATCATTTCTTTCTACATCTGGCCCTAAGTCCCTGATTTAGACTCTGGCGAATGGCATACTCAATCACAAACGTGATGGATATCCTGTCCACCATATTACAAGTACATTATATTATATGGCACTTGTAATACAGCAGATAGGATATCCAACATGTTTGTGCAGGAATATCCCATTCGCCAAAGTTTAAATCAAGCCCTAATTTAAAAAAGGAAAAGAGAACCAGGGCATAAGAAAAAAAATTAAAAAACGTAATGGAAAAGCAGTGTAAACATTGGTTAAGTGGATGTATAAGCTGTGTGAAAGTAAGGAAGGTCCACATTAAAGGTAAGATAGTGCATGTGGGAAACAGGAAATTGTTAACAGGTGAAGTAATATAAAATATCCTTTTGATAGTGACGATATCATGGACCTATTGAAATAGTTAGGTTCCTTTAGAATGATAATATTATACGTACCATGTCTCAGAACGAATTATTGAAATAAAGTTTGACAATTATATTTACAAAGATATAATCGAAGATGAAAGAGAAAGTGTTTGATTTGCAAAAGAAAGAAGGTTTATGTTTCTATTTTTATACTTATCTTTAATAGAATTGAGCTATTTATTGTAATTTTGACATACCCGTTTTATATGTTTATGGAGTTATTAATGTTACAGTATAATTCTTGTAGCTTTATAAATAATTACATTTGAAATAGCTGAATGTGTTAGTATAGATAAATGTCTTGGCCTATTTTACCTAAGAGTAAATGTGATTTTCTTCTATATTATAGAAATGATGCAAGTGAAACCCATAACTAATACATACATGTATAGAATTTGAGTTGCTAACGTACGTTTGTTTATTTTAATTTTGTGTAAGAAATTAGATTTTTTTTAAATGATGTTTTTTATCATAGAATGTATTTTTAGAAAGGATGATAACATAGTAAATGTTTAAATAGTTATAGAAAGGAGTTCATGTTTTTCAAATGTTTTGGCATGTTGAAAATGCATTAATCGTAATACACTATATTACAATTTTTAAAAGTAAGCCCATACATGTTGTTCTGAAGGAGACATTCTGCGGTTTGAAAAATAAATGGATACATAAAAATGTATTTCAAACACCTTTTAGTTCTCTGCAGGGCCAACTTCTCATACTTAGCCAATCAACAGACACTCACGCCCCTATTTCTTTAAAATGTTTTTTGCGTCCCATGTGACTCTCACAGGAGCCAGTGTAGGCCTCTGGGCATGCCAAAAGCAGGCATTATACTCACTTTAGGACGTGAGTTATAGCTACTTGGAAAAACTATAACTGGTGAATTTCAGTAGTTTTGTTCACTTAAAATAATGTTTTAACTGATATTTTCACCAAAGCATACCGTCCCTTCAACCTTTGTTTTTTCATTTTTTTAAATATAAAGTAAGATATTATCACAAATTCTAATTTCAACATCACTTTACCCATGATTTTCTCAGTGAATTTCTATGATTCAGAGCTCACAAAATTCAGCCATAAAAACAACCACAAGAGCATCCTGTGCTCCTGCTGAAGGTCATAGCACTGTAGCCAGGAGTGTTTTAAAAAAAAATATGGTAAGCTTTCCTGGCGTCATGGGTTTAGTGACCCAGGAGACTTACGCCCTCATTATGAGTGTGGTGGTCCGAGGACTGCCACACTTGCGTTGATGGTTGGCGCGCCGCTCTCTAGGCAGTCTGACCGCCAAATTATAACCTTGGGGAGCAGACCTGCCTAAAGACGACAATCCCCGCCAGGAACATTGGTCCCGACATGATGATGGAGGTCGGGGATGTACTCATCCAGGGCGGCTCTGAACTCAGCTGGCTGATTACAATCCCACTTCCATGGCTTTCATAAAAAGGCTGGCTGAAAGTCAGTGCCAGGGGCCACAGGAGGGCCCTTGCCCAGTACCCTCTGAGTGCACACTGCTTTGCAGACATTGTGCATTTCGAGAATGCTGGTTGGCCCCCTCTGTGCTACAGTATTATGGGACTCAGCTCCCTTAAAGCTCTCTAGCTTTTGGGTGCCCACCATCCAAAGGAAGGTATTAAATTTAGGTTTCTTCCTACCATGAAATCAAACAATTATTTTGACCCTCAGGGGTAAGGTCTACAACTATTCTATCATCAGCATAAAGCAGACACACTAACTCTTTACCACCAATGGTTGGAGCAATACCCTCACTCCGGGAGTGATAGTCTGGGAGGTCCAAACTAAACATCAAAAAGAGGGTCAGGGCTAGGATTCACCCTTGCTGTAGGCCAGTGGTTCACAGCCTGTGGTCCGGGGACCCTGGGGGTCCTCGTAGCCTCCTCAGGGGGTCCGTGACTGCTGAGAAAATTAAATAATATTAACAGACTAAGGGGGTCATTCTTACTTTGGCGGGTGGCGGAGGCCGCCCGCCAAAGTTCCGCTGTCAGAATACCGCCGCGCGGTCAAAAGACCGCCGCGGTAATTCTGAGTTTCCCGCTGTGCTGGCGGGCGACCGCCAGAAGGCCGCCCGCCAGCCCAGCAGGAAACCCCCTTCCATGAGGATGCCGGCTCCGAATGGAGCCGGCGGAGTGGAAGGGGTGCGACGGGTGCAGTTGCACCCGTCGCGATTTTCAGTGTCTGCTTAGCAGACACTGAAAATCTTAGTGGGGCCCTGTTAGGGGGCCCCTGCAGTGCCCATGCCATTGGCATGGGCACTGCAGGGGCCCCCAGGGGCCCCACGACACCCGTTACCGCCATCCTGTTCCTGGCGGCGAAAACCGCCAGGAACAGGATGGCGTTAAGGGGGTCGGAAACCCCATGGCGGCGCTGCAAGCAGCGACGCCATGGAGGATTCCCCAGGGCAGCGGGAAACCGGCGGGACACCGCCGGTTTCCCGTTTCTGACCGCGGCTGTACCGCCGCGGTCAGAATGCCCATGGATGCACCGCCAGCCTGTTGGCGGTGCATCCGCGGTCCCCGGCCCTGGCGGTCCATGACCGCCAGGGTCGGAATGACCCCCTAAGTCCCCAGCTTTCAGTAATGACTCAGTGGGGGGTCCCCGGGTTCCAAAAATGATTCAGTGGGGTCCCTGGGATCCAGTATTGATAAAGTGGGGGTCCACAGAAGTCAAAAGGTTGGGAACCACTGCTGTAGGCCATTTGGGGTTGTTATTTTCTCTGAGAGACCACGATCACCCCCAAGTAACACACTACACCATGTGGAAGAGTGAAGAGTAATTGTTAGTTTTAACAAAGTATGGGGCATTCTCAGCCTTACCAGCTTCTTCCACAGCAAGGGACAATCTACTCTGTCAAAAGCTGTGGAGAAGTCTATAAATCCTGAATATATCACCCCTCCCCCTTGTCCTTGCGTAGTTTTCAATAATTAACTGAAGGGCTGCTATATTATCACTTGTCCAATTAGTTTTTCAGAACCCAATTTCCTCCAAAGGATTTATGTTGTTATTTTCGCCCAATTATTTATTTGAGAGGATACTGAAGAAGTTAAATGGATCAACTTCATTTCCAAGTTGAAGGTAATGACCTTACTCTTATTCCACAACCTTCCACAACTAAGGACCAAAATGACTGCATTTCCCTCTTCCTCATTGCCTCTCTCAAATTTATCTAAAGTCAATCCGATTTCTCTTTTTCCCAGGCTTATCTTAAACCTCTTTCTTCTCCTCTTTAATAAGGAAATACTTATCTCCCTTTCTTTCAAGTACATTAGCTATTGTCTCCCGACTAATATATTTATGTTTCTGTTCAACAGAAGAAAGGGCACGTGGTTGGGTTAAAAATAATCTTGGATGGTCTTTGTTTCACATTCATTACTAACCACCTCATGAATGCACAAAAACATTCCACTTCAGCTCCCTCCCAGGTTTCAAATTTTGAAAGAGTAGATTCAAGTGTGTCCTTTAATTCAGTAAACAACCTCTTATTCCACTGTGTTTTTCCTATTTTTTTTCTTAATTCAATTTGGAAAAGGAACCATTAAAACTCCATGAGTAGGAAAGTGTTATATTCAGGCCCAAAAATAAAGATCTCCAAACTATGATCGCTAATGGGGACATCTACTACTTTGAGGTCAGCTAATAAGTAAAAGTAAGATTTAGGCGTGAGCTGTGTCAGAAAATAACTTCCCAGTTGCGATGATATAATAACAATTTTACATATATTCTAGTAAAAGGAGTCCCCTTTCATTGGAATTTATATTTGAAGGAAAGAATATAGAGGGGATCAGAAGAGCTTCGTCATTTTTAATATCACTCATTCGGTTCAGGGCAAAATTGAAAATTTACAGTTCAAGTCCCCAGACACAATTACATGGGGAGGGTGATCTTTATCAAGATGACTTTTAATAAAAGAAAATACCTTATACACCAAGGCATCAAAGGTAGCCTCGGGAGGGATATAACCATTTACAAATAGTAAGGAGGAACTCCCCTTCGCCCCATCTGGTTCATACAGCATTAGTGCCATTAATAGACCAGAGGAGTTTCTATAGCACTTATACTTCCAAGTATACCTGTTGGTTAAGAGAAACGCTACACCCCCCCTTTGCATGTCTCTTTCTAGAAGGTTTAACTTTACAACCAAGGAAAAGTAATCGGCACTGTATCTCCGTATCTCACCAAGTCTCCTGGAGACAAATCACATTCAATGTAAGCTCTCTAAAAGCTGAATTTTTCCCCCACTATCCTGTGTGTCAGCGGCATTCCAAGAAGCAACCTTTAATTTGTTGCTAATTCTGAGACCAACCGGGATGTTTATTCATACTGGCATTACTTAGGACCCCAGGCAACCAATTCCACCTCTGTACATCCTCATGAGAAATTTAATCAAAATGAACTTTGGGTTCTCTAAGGACCACCTGTCTACCATTGTTCCTAAGCCATATTTGCAAGGCCTGTACATCGGTTTGTAAAATATCCTTACTATGCAGGGGCAAGGACAGGTGTCTATTACGGGTATTACCACCCTCAAACTCACCCCTACCTTCCAGAAGTGGAAAAACTGAAATTCTCTGCATTGTAAACATTCTACATTCTGTAAGATCGTTTCTACAATAATTCTGGAAGAGAAGAATACATTTGATTTTGTCTCAGCTCTTGCGCTATCTAAGGAAATTAAGTTCAAGTCTCTACTTTGAATCTCCTTAAAGCAAGAAAACAGAGTATTATAAACAAGGCATTCTAATTTGGTGTTGATCAGGGCGACATAAATTGCAGGGGCTGTTCAAGATCAATTAGAACTTCTAATTAATCTGAATTAAAGTTTAAAGTTTTTATTTTGGCTTCTAGGGTGTTCAATAAAGTGTTGCATGGTGGGAATTTCCTGGTGGAGGGATCTGCCTCAGTGTGTTGTGAGCTGCTGAGTTTAAACTTGTATTCATCTAAAGAATTATACAACCTGTTGTTTTTAATCCCCATTTTAGTGTCTTGTGGACTGCTGAATTGGGAATCTTGTACATCCAGAAGTAAAACTCAGTGTATGGGTATGCCGATCCTCCTATCTGATATTCAAATTTAAGATGTTGTTATGGTTAGAGTTATCCTGTATTGTCAGTAGCAATGAATCGCTTGTCAATTGGTTATTTCACAAATGTGTCAGTTTAACGTACTTTTCTTCTGAGTGGGTTTGCTGGAAGGCTAGTCTTTCTTTCTTTGCATTCGCACTTTGTGGCGATTAATTGTATATCTTTTTCCAGGTGGATGACTTTGGATAATTCAGTGCGTGCAGTGCACTTTTGAGTTCCCTTTGCACTTTCTCATGTTCAAATCGGTGGCAGAGTTTGCTGTCTCATTCAAATATTTTGTAAGTGCTGCGGAGGCTGAGGAAGTCTTGATATCTGTAGCAGCACCTTTTTTATTCATGTTGAAAGGGTTTCCCAATATCTCTTTACTGCGTCTTTTTCCCTACTTATTTTGATAAGATAGATAGATATATATTGGCCCCTGCCCGTGTTGGAGTGTGTCTTTTTAAAGCAATATTGACATGAAAAGCTTGCAATGTATTGTGTGATGAAGCTGCATTGAAAACATGTTAACATAGAAAATAATACACATGTTTGAAATGTGCCCACAGGGAGTGGCTACCAATGTATATGAAAACTAATGAAAAGCTTGTTAATTCTGAATTTGTATGCAATAATGTTTGAATTTGTATTAGTATATCATGATTGGAGTTATGGGTTAAGAGTTGCATTATTAAAATAGAGGGCCTTAGCTTAGCAAGGGTCTGGGCCTAGCTGCCTGGCCTCATATTAAACTGCATTTTCTAACGTGTAATGTGCCATTTTTCTGAAGGACACGAAGCTGTACTTTTCCAGAAGTTATGTGTGTGTAGCCATAGTAAATTCTTTCTCATGAGAACCGACTTGCTCAGGGCGACGTTCTTGCTGAATGCAACAGTGTAATTCGTAACAATAGCTTGAACAATTATTGGACAGAGATAACAATGCACCAATTATTATCCAATGAGGAGTTAAGGGCTAATTAGACAAGTTTTGATTTAACGGCGTGACTCAAGAAGAAACGGGCCCTTTTTCTCACTTCACTTCGAGCTCACTTCAATTCAATTCCCTCCACTTCGACATCTCCATTTGTCATTCCTGAGTGTTTTCCTGAGTTTATTCTGAGTACTCTAAACCCATCCTCTACCCCATTCCTGCCTCATACTTACTTCTCCTCCATATGAGGGAAGGGTCCTATTCTTTAGCTATGCTTGCCCCGTCCTATCTCTGCTGATGAAGAATCGACTGATGTCCTGAGGACGAAGACTGACGCTGTTTGCTGATCAGTTGGATTGGTAACTATCAGATGCAAAATTGTGCTTGTCTGTTTGCCTTTTCTTTTTAGGTACCAACTGCTATTTTGATAGAGTCCTTAGTTTGGATGTTTTCCAAATTTGTGTTTACTAAAATGTTTTGCATGAAGCCCAACATGCTAATGCTAATTTGAGGTTAGTTGAGGTATTCACCATATCTTGTGCAAATAGACAAATGACTCAGTTCTTGCTTTGTTGAATCATGTATTACTGAGACTTTACTAAGTTGCTTCATATTAATGATGTGCCTAATCACTGAATGAGTATTCTCTATGCATTGATTAATTGTGTTCTAATTGCTAATTAGAAGAGTTCTGATGAGATTTATTGCTAATAAGATTAACAGGGATGACATTAGATTGTAACCAATAGGGAAATAAATATCCTAACACTTAACTAAATTGGTGTGGTTATTCATGACTGAAAGATTATTGTGTGTCCAACTTATTGATCCTTACCAAATGTTATTGGTTGGTTTGTTGTTTAGTTATTGAAATTATTGATTGGTTTATTGATCTATTGATTTGTGATGCCAAAAGACAATTCGTACTTGGAAGTCCCCGAACGTGGTCCAAAGGTTTGTCAACCTAAACGCGTCTCCTTGTAAGTTTACTTATTAACCCCTTCGCTGCCAGGCCTTTTCCCCCACCTGTGCCAGGCCTTTTTTTGCCTATTTGGGGCAGTTCACGCTTAGGCCCTCATAACTTTTTGTCCACATAATCGAACCAAGCCAAATTTGCGTCCTTTTTTTCCAACATCCTAGGGATTCTAGAGGTACCCAGACTTTGTGGGTTCCCTTGAAGGAGGCCAAGAAATTGGCCAAAATACAGTGAAAATTTAGTTTTTTTCAAAAAAATTGGAAAAAGTGGCTGCAGAAGAAGGCTTGTGGATTTCCCTCTGAAAATGGCATCAACAAAGGGTTTGCAGTGCTAAACTCAGCAGCTTCCCAGCTTTCAGGAACATGCAGACTTGAATCAGAAAACCCAATTTTTCAACACAATTTTGGCATTTTACTGGGGCATACCCCATTTTTGCAATTTTTTGTGCTTTCAGCCTCCTTCCAGTCAGTGACAGGAATGGGCATGAAACCAATGCTGGATCCCAGAAACCTAAACATTTCTGAAAAGTAGACAAAATTCTTAATTCAGCAAGGGGTCATTTGTGTAGATCCTACAAGGGTTTCCTACAGAAAATAACAGCTGAAAAAGAAAAATATTGAAATTGAGGTGAAAAAACCATCAATTTTTCTCTACGTTTTACTCTGTAACTTTTCCCTGCAATGTCAGATTATCGAAAGCAATATACCGTTACGTCTGCTGGACTCCTCTGGTTGCAGGTATATATAGGGTTTGTAGGTTCATCAAGAACCCGAGGAACCCAGAGCCAATAAATGAGCTGCACCCTGCAGTGCGTTTTCATTCTATACCGGGTATACAGTAATTCATTTGCTGAAATATAAAGAGTAAAAAATTTCTATCAAGAAAACCTTTGCATTTCCAAAAAGGGCACAAGATAAGGTGTTGAGGAGCAGTGGTTATTTGCACATCTCTGAATTCCGGGGTGACCATACTAGCACGTGAATTACAGAGAATTTCTCAAATAGATGTCTTTTTTACACACTCTCCTATATTTGGAAGGAAAAAATGTAGAGAAAGACAAGGGGCAATAGCACTTGTTTTGCTAATCTATGTTCCCCCAAGTCTCCCGATAAAAATGATACCTCACTTGTGTGGGTAGGCCTAGCGCCCGCGACAGGAAACGCCCCAAAACGCAACGTGGACACATCCCATTTTTTTTAAAGAAAACAGAGGTGTTTTTTGCGAAGTGCCTACCTGCAGATTTTGGCCTCTAGCTCAGCCGGCACCTAGGGAAACCTACCAAACCTGTGCATTTCTGAAAACTAGAGACCTAGGGGAATCCAAGGAGGGGTGACTTGCGGGGCTCAGACCAGGTTCTGTTACCCTGAATCCTTTGCAAACCTCAATATTTGGCTAAAAAAACACATGTTCCTCACATTTCTGTGGCAGAAAGTTCTGGAATCTGAGAGGAGCCACAAATTTCCTTCCACCCAGCGTTCCCACAAGTCTCCCGATAAAAATGATACCTCACTTGTGTGGGTAGGCCTAGCGCCCGCGACAGGAAACACCCCAAAGCGCAACGTGGACACATACAAATTTTTGGAAGAAAACAGAGGTGTTTTTTGCGAAGTGCCTACCTGTAGATGTTGGCCTCTAACTCAGCCGGCACCTAGGGAAACCTACCAAACCTGTGCATTTCTGAAAACTAGAGACCTAGGGGAATCCAAGATGGGGTGACCTGCGGGGCTCGGACCAGGTTCTGTTACCCAGAATCCTTTGCAAACCTCAAAAGTTGGCTAAAAAAACACATGGTCCTCACATTTCTGTGGCAGAAAGTTCTGGAATCTGAGAGGAGCCACAAATTTCCTTCCACCCAGCGTTCCCCCAAGTCTCCCGATAAAAATGATACCTCACTTATGTGGGTAGGCCTAGCGCCCGCGACAGGAAACGCCCCAAAACGCAACGTGGACACATCCAAAATTTTGGAAGAAAACAGAGGTATTTTTTGCGAAGTGCCTACCTGTAGATTTTGGCCTCTAGCTCAGCCCGCACCTAGGGAAACCTACCAAACCTGTGCATTTCTGAAAACTAGAGACCTAGGGGAATCCAAGGAGGGGTGACTTGCGGGGCTCGGACCAGGTTCTGTTACCCAGAATCCTTTGCAAACCTCAGAATTTGGCTAAAAAAACACATGTTCCTCACATTTCTGTGGCAGAAAGTTCTGGAATCTGAGAGGAGCCACAAATTTCCTTCCACCCAGCGTTCCCCCAAGTCTCCCGATAAAAATGATACCTCACTTGCGTGGGTAGGCCTAGCGCCCGCAACAGGAAACACCCCAAAGCGCAACGTGGACACATCCAAAATTTTGGAAGAAAACAGAGGTATTTTTTGCGAAGTGCCTACCTGTAGATTTTGGCCTCTAGCTCAGCCGGCACCTAGGGAAACCTACCAAACCTGTACATTTCTGAAAACTAGAGACCTAGGGGAATCCAAGGAGGGGTGACTTGCGGGGCTCGGACCAGGTTCTGTTACCCTGAATCCTTTGCAAACCTCAATATTTGGCTAAAAAAACACATGTTCCTCACATTTCTGTGGCAGAAAGTTCTGAAATCTGAGAGGAGCCACAAATTTCCTTCCACCCAGCGTTCCCACAAGTCTCCCGATAAAAAAGATACCTCACTTGTGTGGGTAGGCCTAGCGCCCGCGACAGGAAACACCCCAAAGCGCAACGTGGACACATAAAAAATTTTGGAAGAAAACAGAGGTGTTTTTTGCGAAGTGCCTACCTGTAGATTTTGGCCTCTAGCTCAGCCGGCACCTAGGGAAACCTACCAAACCTGTGCATTTCTGAAAACTAGAGACCTAGGGGAATCCAAGATGGGGTGACCTGCGGGGCTCGGACCAGGTTCTGTTACCCAGAATCCTTTGCAAACCTCAAAATTTGGCTAAAAAAACACATGTTCCTCACATTTCTGTGGCAGAAAGTTCTGGAATCTGAGAGGAGCCACAAATTTCTTTCCACCCAGCGTTCCCCCAAGTCTCCCGATAAAAATGATACCTCACTTGTGTGGGTAGGCCTAGCGCCCGCGACAGGAAACGCCCCAAAGCGCAACGTGGACACATCCAAAATTTTGGAAGAAAACAGAGGTATTTTTTGCGAAGTGCCTACCTGTAGATTTTGGCCTCTAGCTCAGCTGGCACATAGGGAAACCTACCAAAACTGTGCATTTCTGAAAACTAGAGACCTAGAGGAATCCAAGGAGGGGTGACTTGCGGGGCTCGGACCAGGTTCTGTTACCCAGAATCCTTTGCAAACCTCAAAATTTGGCTAAAAAAACACATGTTCCTCACATTTCTGTGGCAGAAAATTCTGGAATCTGAGAGGAGCCACAAATTTCCTTCCACCCAGCGTTCCCCCAAATCTCCCGATAAAAATGATACCTCACTTGTGTGGGTAGGCCTAGCGCCCGCAACAGGAAACACCCCAAAGCGCAACGTGGACACATCCAAAATGTTGGAAGAAAACAGAGGTGTTTTTTGTGAAGTGCCTACCTGTAGATTTTGGCCTCTAGCTCCACCGGCACCTAGGGAAACCTACCAAACCTGTGCATTTCTGAAAACTAGAGCCCTAGGGGAATCCAAGATGGGGTGACTTGCGGGGATCGGACCAGGTTCTCTTACCCAGAATCCTTTGCAAACCTCAAAATTTGGCTAAAAAAACACATGTTCCTCACATTTCTGTGGCAGAAAGTTCTGGAATCTGAGAGGAGCCACAAATTTCCTTCCACCCAGCGTTCCCCCAAGTCTCCCGATAAAAATTATACCTCACTTATGTGGGTAGGCCTAGCGCCCGCGACAGAAAACGCCCCAAAGCGCAACGTGGACACATCCAAAATTTTGGAAGAAAACAGAGGTATTTTTTGCGAAGTGCCTACCTGTAGATTTTGGCCTCTTGCTCAGCCGGCACCTAGGGAAACCTACCAAGCCTGTGCATTTCTGAAAACTAGAGACCTAGGGAAATCCAAGGAGGGGTGACTTGCGGGGCTCGGACCAGGTTCTGTTACCCAGAATCCTTTGCAAACCTCAAAATTTGGCTAAAAAAACACATGTTCCTCACATTTCTGTGGCAGAAAGTTCTGGAATCTGAGAGGAGCCACAAATTTCCTTCCACCTAGCATTCCCCCAAGTCTCCCGATAAAAATGATACCTCACTTGTGTGGGTAGGCCTAGCGCCCGCAACAGGAAACGCCCCAAAGCGCAACGTGGACACATCCAAAATTTTGGAAGAAAACAGAGGTGTTTTTTGCGAAGTGCCTACCTGTAAATTTTGGCCTCTAGCTCAGCCGGCACCTAGGGAAACCTACCAAACCTGTGCATTTCTGAAAACTAGAGACCTAGGGGAATCCAAGGAGGGGTTACTTGCGGGGCTCGGACCAGGTTCTGTTACCCAGAATCCTTTGCAAACCTCAAAATTTGGCTAAAAAAACACATGTTCCTCACATTTCTGTGGCAGAAAGTTCTGAAATCTGAGAGGAGCCACAAATTTCCTTCCACCCAGCGTTCCCACAAGTCTCCCGATAAAAATGATACCTCACTTGTGTGGGTAGGCCTAGTGCCCGCGACAGGAAACACCCCAAAGCGCAACGTGGACACATCAAAAATTTTGGAAGAAAACAGAGGTGTTTTTTGCGAAGTGCCTACCTGTAGATTTTGGCCTCTAGCTCAGCCGGCACCTAGGGAAACCTACCAAACCTGTGCATTTCTGAAAACTAGAGACCTAGGGGAATCCAAGATGGGGTGACCTGCGGGGCTCGGACCAGGTTCTGTTACCCAGAATCCTTTGCAAACCTCAAAAGTTGGCTAAAAAAACACATGGTCCTCACATTTCTGTGGCAGAAAGTTCTGGAATCTGAGAGGAGCCACAAATTTCCTTCCACCCAGCGTTCCCCCAAGTCTCCCGATAAAAATGATACCTCACTTGTGTGGGTAGGCCTAGCGCCTGCGACAGGAAATGCCCCAAAGCGCAACGTGGACACATCCAAAATTTTGGAAGAAAACAGAGGTGTTTTTTGCGAAGTGCCTACCTGAAGATTTTGGCCTCTAGCTCAGCTGGCACATAGGGAAACCTACCAAACCTGTGCATTTCTGAAAACTAGAGACCTAGGGGAATCCAAGATGGGGTGACTTGCGGGGCTCGGACCAGGTTCTGTTACCCAGAATCCTTTGCAAACCTCAAAATTTGGCTAAAAAAACACATGTTCCTCACATTTCTGTGGCAGAAAGTTCTGGAATCTGAGAGGAGCCACAAATTTCCTTCCACCTAGCATTCCCCCAAGTCTCCCGATAAAAATGATACCTCACTTGTGTGGGTAGGCCTAGCGCCCGCAACAGGAAACGCCCCAAAGCGCAACGTGGACACATCCAAAATTTTGGAAGAAAACAGAGGTGTTTTTTGCGAAGTGCCTACCTGTAAATTTTGGCCTCTAGCTCAGCCGGCACCTAGGGAAACCTACCAAACCTGTGCATTTCTGAAAACTAGAGACCTAGGGGAATCCAAGGAGGGGTTACTTGCGGGGCTCGGACCAGGTTCTGTTACCCAGAATCCTTTGCAAACCTCAAAATTTGGCTAAAAAAACACATGTTCCTCACATTTCTGTGGCAGAAAGTTCTGAAATCTGAGAGGAGCCACAAATTTCCTTCCACCCAGCGTTCCCACAAGTCTCCCGATAAAAATGATACCTCACTTGTGTGGGTAGGCCTAGTGCCCGCGACAGGAAACACCCCAAAGCGCAACGTGGACACATCCAAAATTTTGGAAGAAAACAGAGGTGTTTTTTGCGAAGTGCCTACCTGAAGATTTTGGCCTCTAGCTCAGCTGGCACATAGGGAAACCTACCAAACCTGTGCATTTCTGAAAACTAGAGACCTAGGGGAATCCAAGATGGGGTGACTTGCGGGGCTCGGACCAGGTTCTGTTACCCAGAATCCTTTGCAAACCTCAAAATTTGGCTAAAAAAACACATGTTCCTCACATTTCTGTGGCAGAAAGTTCTGGAATCTGAGAGGAGCCACAAATTTCCTTCCACCTAGCATTCCCCCAAGTCTCCCGATAAAAATGATACCTCACTTGTGTGGGTAGGCCTAGCGCCCGCAACAGGAAACGCCCCAAAGCGCAACGTGGACACATCCAAAATTTTGGAAGAAAACAGAGGTGTTTTTTGCGAAGTGCCTACCTGTAAATTTTGGCCTCTAGCTCAGCCGGCACCTAGGGAAACCTACCAAACCTGTGCATTTCTGAAAACTAGAGACCTAGGGGAATCCAAGGAGGGGTTACTTGCGGGGCTCGGACCAGGTTCTGTTACCCAGAATCCTTTGCAAACCTCAAAATTTGGCTAAAAAAACACATGTTCCTCACATTTCTGTGGCAGAAAGTTCTGAAATCTGAGAGGAGCCACAAATTTCCTTCCACCCAGCGTTCCCACAAGTCTCCCGATAAAAATGATACCTCACTTGTGTGGGTAGGCCTAGTGCCCGCGACAGGAAACACCCCAAAGCGCAACGTGGACACATCAAAAATTTTGGAAGAAAACAGAGGTGTTTTTTGCGAAGTGCCTACCTGTAGATTTTGGCCTCTAGCTCAGCCGGCACCTAGGGAAACCTACCAAACCTGTGCATTTCTGAAAACTAGAGACCTAGGGGAATCCAAGATGGGGTGACCTGCGGGGCTCGGACCAGGTTCTGTTACCCAGAATCCTTTGCAAACCTCAAAAGTTGGCTAAAAAAACACATGGTCCTCACATTTCTGTGGCAGAAAGTTCTGGAATCTGAGAGGAGCCACAAATTTCCTTCCACCCAGCGTTCCCCCAAGTCTCCCGATAAAAATGATACCTCACTTGTGTGGGTAGGCCTAGCGCCTGCGACAGGAAATGCCCCAAAGCGCAACGTGGACACATCCAAAATTTTGGAAGAAAACAGAGGTGTTTTTTGCGAAGTGCCTACCTGAAGATTTTGGCCTCTAGCTCAGCTGGCACATAGGGAAACCTACCAAACCTGTGCATTTCTGAAAACTAGAGACCTAGGGGAATCCAAGATGGGGTGACTTGCGGGGCTCGGACCAGGTTCTGTTACCCAGAATCCTTTGCAAACCTCAAAATTTGGCTAAAAAAACACATGTTCCTCACATTTCTGTGGCAGAAAGTTCTGGAATCTGAGAGGAGCCACAAATTTCCTTCCACCTAGCATTCCCCCAAGTCTCCCGATAAAAATGATACCTCACTTGTGTGGGTAGGCCTAGCGCCCGCAACAGGAAACGCCCCAAAGCGCAACGTGGACACATCCAAAATTTTGGAAGAAAACAGAGGTGTTTTTTGCGAAGTGCCTACCTGTAAATTTTGGCCTCTAGCTCAGCCGGCACCTAGGGAAACCTACCAAACCTGTGCATTTCTGAAAACTAGAGACCTAGGGGAATCCAAGGAGGGGTTACTTGCGGGGCTCGGACCAGGTTCTGTTACCCAGAATCCTTTGCAAACCTCAAAATTTGGCTAAAAAAACACATGTTCCTCACATTTCTGTGGCAGAAAGTTCTGAAATCTGAGAGGAGCCACAAATTTCCTTCCACCCAGCGTTCCCACAAGTCTCCCGATAAAAATGATACCTCACTTGTGTGGGTAGGCCTAGTGCCCGCGACAGGAAACACCCCAAAGCGCAACGTGGACACATCAAAAATTTTGGAAGAAAACAGAGGTGTTTTTTGCGAAGTGCCTACCTGTAGATTTTGGCCTCTAGCTCAGCCGGCACCTAGGGAAACCTACCAAACCTGTGCATTTCTGAAAACTAGAGACCTAGGGGAATCCAAGATGGGGTGACCTGCGGGGCTCGGACCAGGTTCTGTTACCCAGAATCCTTTGCAAACCTCAAAAGTTGGCTAAAAAAACACATGGTCCTCACATTTCTGTGGCAGAAAGTTCTGGAATCTGAGAGGAGCCACAAATTTCCTTCCACCCAGCGTTCCCCCAAGTCTCCCGATAAAAATGATACCTCACTTGTGTGGGTAGGCCTAGCGCCTGCGACAGGAAATGCCCCAAAGCGCAACGTGGACACATCCAAAATTTTGGAAGAAAACAGAGGTGTTTTTTGCGAAGTGCCTACCTGAAGATTTTGGCCTCTAGCTCAGCTGGCACATAGGGAAACCTACCAAACCTGTGCATTTCTGAAAACTAGAGACCTAGGGGAATCCAAGATGGGGTGACTTGCGGGGCTCGGACCAGGTTCTGTTACCCAGAATCCTTTGCAAACCTCAAAATTTGGCTAAAAAAACACATGTTCCTCACATTTCTGTGGCAGAAAGTTCTGGAATCTGAGAGGAGCCACAAATTTCCTTCCACCTAGCATTCCCCCAAGTCTCCCGATAAAAATGATACCTCACTTGTGTGGGTAGGCCTAGCGCCCGCAACAGGAAACGCCCCAAAGCGCAACGTGGACACATCCAAAATTTTGGAAGAAAACAGAGGTGTTTTTTGCGAAGTGCCTACCTGTAAATTTTGGCCTCTAGCTCAGCCGGCACCTAGGGAAACCTACCAAACCTGTGCATTTCTGAAAACTAGAGACCTAGGGGAATCCAAGGAGGGGTTACTTGCGGGGCTCGGACCAGGTTCTGTTACCCAGAATCCTTTGCAAACCTCAAAATTTGGCTAAAAAAACACATGTTCCTCACATTTCTGTGGCAGAAAGTTCTGAAATCTGAGAGGAGCCACAAATTTCCTTCCACCCAGCGTTCCCACAAGTCTCCCGATAAAAATGATACCTCACTTGTGTGGGTAGGCCTAGTGCCCGCGACAGGAAACACCCCAAAGCGCAACGTGGACACATCCAAAATTTTGGAAGAAAACAGAGGTGTTTTTTGCGAAGTGCCTACCTGAAGATTTTGGCCTCTAGCTCAGCTGGCACATAGGGAAACCTACCAAACCTGTGCATTTCTGAAAACTAGAGACCTAGGGGAATCCAAGATGGGGTGACTTGCGGGGCTCGGACCAGGTTCTGTTACCCAGAATCCTTTGCAAACCTCAAAATTTGGCTAAAAAAACACATGTTCCTCACATTTCTGTGGCAGAAAGTTCTGGAATCTGAGAGGAGCCACAAATTTCCTTCCACCTAGCATTCCCCCAAGTCTCCCGATAAAAATGATACCTCACTTGTGTGGGTAGGCCTAGCGCCCGCAACAGGAAACGCCCCAAAGCGCAACGTGGACACATCCAAAATTTTGGAAGAAAACAGAGGTGTTTTTTGCGAAGTGCCTACCTGTAAATTTTGGCCTCTAGCTCAGCCGGCACCTAGGGAAACCTACCAAACCTGTGCATTTCTGAAAACTAGAGACCTAGGGGAATCCAAGGAGGGGTTACTTGCGGGGCTCGGACCAGGTTCTGTTACCCAGAATCCTTTGCAAACCTCAAAATTTGGCTAAAAAAACACATGTTCCTCACATTTCTGTGGCAGAAAGTTCTGAAATCTGAGAGGAGCCACAAATTTCCTTCCACCCAGCGTTCCCACAAGTCTCCCGATAAAAATGATACCTCACTTGTGTGGGTAGGCCTAGTGCCCGCGACAGGAAACACCCCAAAGCGCAACGTGGACACATCAAAAATTTTGGAAGAAAACAGAGGTGTTTTTTGCGAAGTGCCTACCTGTAGATTTTGGCCTCTAGCTCAGCCGGCACCTAGGGAAACCTACCAAACCTGTGCATTTCTGAAAACTAGAGACCTAGGGGAATCCAAGATGGGGTGACCTGCGGGGCTCGGACCAGGTTCTGTTACCCAGAATCCTTTGCAAACCTCAAAAGTTGGCTAAAAAAACACATGGTCCTCACATTTCTGTGGCAGAAAGTTCTGGAATCTGAGAGGAGCCACAAATTTCCTTCCACCCAGCGTTCCCCCAAGTCTCCCGATAAAAATGATACCTCACTTGTGTGGGTAGGCCTAGCGCCTGCGACAGGAAATGCCCCAAAGCGCAACGTGGACACATCCAAAATTTTGGAAGAAAACAGAGGTGTTTTTTGCGAAGTGCCTACCTGAAGATTTTGGCCTCTAGCTCAGCTGGCACATAGGGAAACCTACCAAACCTGTGCATTTCTGAAAACTAGAGACCTAGGGGAATCCAAGATGGGGTGACTTGCGGGGCTCGGACCAGGTTCTGTTACCCAGAATCCTTTGCAAACCTCAAAATTTGGCTAAAAAAACACATGTTCCTCACATTTCTGTGGCAGAAAGTTCTGGAATCTGAGGGGAGCCACAAATTTCTTTCCACCCAGCGTTCCCCCAAGTCTCCCGATAAAAATGATACCTCACTTGTGTGGGTAGGCCTAGCGCCCGCGACAGGAAACGCCCCAAAGTGCAACGTGGACACATCCAAAATTTTGGAAGAAAACAGAGGTATTTTTTGCGAAGTGCCTACCTGTAGATTTTGGCCTCTAGCTCAGCTGGCACATAGGGAAACCTACCAAAACTGTGCATTTCTGAAAACTAGAGACCTAGAGGAATCCAAGGAGGGTTGACTTGCGGGGCTCGGACCAGGTTCTGTTACCCAGAATCCTTTGCAAACCTCAAAATTTGGCTAAAAAAACACATGTTACTCACATTTCTGTGGCAGAAAATTCTGGAATCTGAGAGGAGCCACAAATTTCCTTCCACCCAGCGTTCCCCCAAATCTCCTGATAAAAATGATACCTCACTTGTGTGGGTAGGCCTAGCGCCCGCAACAGGAAACACCCCAAAGCGCAACGTGGACACATCCAAAATGTTGGAAGAAAACAGAGGTGTTTTTTGTGAAGTGCCTACCTGTAGATTTTGGCCTCTAGCTCCGCCGGCACCTAGGGAAACCTACCAAACCTGTGCATTTCTGAAAACTAGAGCCCTAAGGGAATCCAAGATGGGGTGACTTGCGGGGATCGGACCAGGTTCTCTTACCCAGAATCCTTTGCAAACCTCAAAATTTGGCTAAAAAAACACATGTTCCTCACATTTCTGTGGCAGAAAGTTCTGGAATCTGAGAGGAGCCACAAATTTCCTTCCACCCAGCGTTCCCCCAAGTCTCCCGATAAAAATTATACCTCACTTATGTGGGTAGGCCTAGCGCCCGCGACAGGAAACGCCCCAAAGCGCAACGTGGACCCATCCAAAATTTTGGAAGAAAACAGAGGTATTTTTTGCGAAGTGCCTACCTGTAGATTGTGGCCTCTTGCTCAGCCGGCACCTAGGGAAACCTACCAAGCCTGTGCATTTCTGAAAACTAGAGACCTAGGGGAATCCAAGGAGGGGTTACTTGCGGGGCTCGGACCAGGTTCTATTACCCAGAATCCTTTGCAAACCTCAAAATTTGGCTAAAAAAACACATGTTCCTCACATTTCTGTGGCAGAAAGTTCTGGAATCTGAGAGGAGCCACAAATTTCCTTCCACCCAGCGTTCCCCCAAGTCTCCCGATAAAAATGATACCTCACTTGTGTGGGTAGGCCTAGCGCCCGCGACAGGAAATACCCCAAAGCGCAACGTGGACACATCCAAAATTTTGGAAGAAAACAGAGGTATTTTTTGCGAAGTGCCTACCTGTAGATTTTGGCCTCTAGCTCAGCCGGCACCTAGGGAAACCTACCAAACCTGTGCATTTCTGAAAACTAGAGACCTAGGGGAATCCAAGATGGGGTGACCTGCGGGGCTCGGACCAGGTTCTGTTACCAAGAATCCTTTGCAAACCTCAAAAGTTGGCTAAAAAAACACATGGTCCTCACATTTCTGTGGCAGAAAGTTCTGGAATCTGAGAGGAGCCACAAATTTCCTTCCACCCAGAGTTCCACCACGTCTCCCGATAAAAATGATACCTCACTTGTGTGGGTAGGCCTAGCGCCCGCAACAGGAAACGCCCCAAAGCGCAACGTGGACACATCCAAAATTTTGGAAGAAAACAGAGGTGTTTTTTGCGAAGTGCCTACCTGTAAATTTTGGCCTCTAGCTCAGCCGGCACCTAGGGAAACCTACCAAACCTGTGCATTTCTGAAAACTAGAGACATAGGGGAATCCAAGGAGGGGTTACTTGCGGGGCTCGGACCAGGTTCTGTTACCCAGAATCCTTTGCAAACCTCAAAATTTGGCTAAAAAAACACATGTTCCTCACATTTCTGTGGCAGAAAGTTCTGGAATCTGAGAGGAGCCACAAATATCCTTCCACCCAGCGTTCCCCCAAGTCTCCCGATAAAAATGATACCTCACTTATGTGGGTAGGCCTAGCGCCCGCGACAGGAAACGCCCCAAAGCGCAACGTGGACACATCCAAAATTTTGGAAGAAAACAGAGGTATTTTTTGCGAAGTGCCTACCTGTAGATTTTGGCCTCTTGCTCAGCCGGCACCTAAGGAAACCTACCAAGCCTGTGCATTTCTGAAAACTAGAGACCTAGGGAAATCCAAGGAGGGGTGACTTGCGGGGCTCGGACCAGGTTCTGTTACCCAGAATCCTTTGCAAACCTCAAAATTTGGCTAAAAAAACACATGTTCCTCACATTTCTGTGGCAGAAAGTTCTGGAATCTGAGAGGAGCCTCAAATTTCCTTCCACCCAGCATTCCCCCAAGTCTCCCGATAGAAATGATACCTCACTTGTGTGGGTAGGCCTAGCGCCCGCAACAGGAAACGCCCCAAAGCACAACGTGGACACATCCAAAATTTTGGAAGAAAACAGAGGTGTTTTTTGCGAAGTGCCTACCTGTACATTTTGGCATTTAGCTTAGCCGGCACCTAGGGAAACCTACCAAACCTGTGCATTTCTGAAAACTAGAGACCTAGGGAAATCCAAGGAGGGGTGACTTGCGGGGCTCGGACCAGGTTCTGTTAACTAGAATCCTTTGCAAACCTCAAAATTTGGCTAAAAAAACACATGTTCCTCACATTTCTGTGGCAGAAAGTTCTGGAATCTGAGAGGAGCCACAAATTTCCTTCCACCCAGCGTTCCCCCAAGTCTCCTGATACAAATGATACCTCACTTGTGTGGGTAGGCCTAGCGCCCGCGACAGGAAATACCCCAAAGCGCAACGTGGACACATCCAAAATTTTGGAAGAAAACAGAGGTATTTTTTGCGAAGTGCCTACCTGTAAATTTTGGCCTCTAGCTCAGCCGGCACCTAGGGAAACCTACCAAACCTGTGCATTTCTGAAAACTAGAGACATAGGGGAATCCAAGGAGGGGTTACTTGCGGGGCTCGGACCAGGTTCTGTTACCCAGAATCCTTTGCAAACCTCAAAATTTGGCTAAAAAAACACATGTTCCTCACATTTCTGTGGCAGAAAGTTCTGGAATCTGAGAGGAGCCACAAATATCCTTCCACCCAGCGTTCCCCCAAGTCTCCCGATAAAAATGATACCTCACTTATGTGGGTAGGCCTAGCGCCCGCGACAGGAAACGCCCCAAAGCGCAACGTGGACACATCCAAAATTTTGGAAGAAAACAGAGGTATTTTTTGCGAAGTGCCTACCTGTAGATTTTGGCCTCTTGCTCAGCCGGCACCTATGGAAACCTACCAAGCCTGTGCATTTCTGAAAACTAGAGACCTAGGGAAATCCAAGGAGGGGTGACTTGCGGGGCTCGGACCAGGTTCTGTTACCCAGAATCCTTTGCAAACCTCAAAATTTGGCTAAAAAAACACATGTTCCTCACATTTCTGTGGCAGAAAGTTCTGGAATCTGAGAGGAGCCTCAAATTTCCTTCCACCCAGCATTCCCCCAAGTCTCCCGATAGAAATGATACCTCACTTGTGTGGGTAGGCCTAGCGCCCACAACAGGAAACGCCCCAAAGCACAACGTGGACACATCCAAAATTTTGGAAGAAAACAGAGGTGTTTTTTGCGAAGTGCCTACCTGTACATTTTGGCATTTAGCTTAGCCGGCACCTAGGGAAACCTACCAAACCTGTGCATTTCTGAAAACTAGAGACCTAGGGAAATCTAAGGAGGGGTGACTTGCGGGGCTCGGACCAGGTTCTGTTAACTAGAATCCTTTGCAAACCTCAAAATTTGGCTAAAAAAACACATGTTCCTCACATTTCTGTGGCAGAAAGTTCTGGAATCTGAGAGGAGCCACAAATTTCCTTCCACCCAGCGTTCCCCCAAGTCTCCTGATACAAATGATACCTCACTTGTGTGGGTAGGCCTAGCGCCCGCGACAGGAAATACCCCAAAGCGAAACGTGGACACATCCAAAATTTTGGAAGAAAACAGAGGTATTTTTTGCGAAGTGCCTACCTGTAGATTTTGGCCTCTAGCTCAGCCGGCACCTAGGGAAACCTACCATACCTGTGCATTTCTGAAAACTAGAGACCTAGGGGAATCCAAGGAGGGGTGACTTGCGCAGCTCGGACCAGGTTCTGTTACCCTGAATCCTTTGCAAACCTCAATATTTGGCTAAAAAAACACATGTTCCTCACATTTCTGTGGCAGAAAGTTCTGAAATCTGAGAGGAGCCACAAATTTCCTTCCACCCAGCGTTCCCACAAGTCTCCCGATAAAAATGATACCTCACTTGTGTGGGTAGGCCTAGCGCCCGCGACAGGAAACACCCCAAAGCGCAACGTGGACACATCAAAAATTTTGGAAGAAAACAGAGGTGTTTTTTGCGAAGTGCCTACCTGTAGATTTTGGCCTCTAGCTCAGCCGGCACCTAGGGAAACCTACCAAACCTGTGCATTTCTGAAAACTAGAGACCTAGGGGAATCCAAGATGGGGTGACCTGCGGGGCTCGGACCAGGTTCTGTTACCCAGAATCCTTTGCAAACCTCAAAAGTTGGCTAAAAAAACACATGTTCCTCACATTTCTGTGGCAGAAAGTTCTGGAATCTGAGAGGAGCCACAAATTTCCTTCCACCCAGCGTGCCCCCAAGTCTCCCGATAAAAATGATACCTCACTTGTGTGGGTAGGCCTAGCGCCTGCAACAGGAAATGCCCCAAAGCGCAACGTGGACACATCCAAAATTTTGGAAGAAAACAGAGGTGTTTTTTGCGAAGTGCCTACCTGTAAATTTTGGCCTCTAGCTCAGCCGGCACCTAGGGAAACCTACCAAACCTGTGCATTTCTGAAAACTAGAGACCTAGGGGAATCCAAGGAGGGGTTACTTGCGGGGCTCGGACCAGGTTCTGTTACCCAGAATCCTTTGCAAACCTCAAAATTTGGCTAAAAAAACACATGTTCCTCACATTTCTGTGGCAGAAAGTTCTGGAATCTAAGAGGAGCCACAAATTTCCTTCCACCCAGCGTTCCCCCAAATCTCCCGATAAAAATGATACCTCACTTGTGTGGGTAGGCCTAGCGCCCGCAACAGGAAACACCCCAAAGCGCAACGTGGACACATCCAAAATGTTGGAAGAAAACAGAGGTGTTTTTTGCGAAGTGCCTACCTGTAAATTTTGGCCTCTAGCTCAGCCGGCACCTAGGGAAAACTACCAAACCTGTGCATTTCTGAAAACTAGAAACCTAGGGGAATCCAAGGAGGGGTTACTTGCGGGGCTCGGACCAGGTTCTGTTACCCAGAATCCTTTGCAAACCTCAAAATTTGGCTAAAAAAACACATGTTCCTCACATTTCTATGGCAGAAAGTTCTGGAATCTGAGAGGAGCCACAAATTTCCTTCCACCCAGCGTTCCCCCAAGTCTCCCGATAAAAATGATACCTCACTTATGTGGGTAGGCCTAGCGCCCGCGACAGGAAACGCCCCAAAGCGCAACGTGGACACATCCAAAATTTTGGAAGAAAACAGAGGTATTTTTTGCGAAGTGCCTACCTGTAGATTTTGGCCTCTTGCTCAGCCGGCACCTAGGGAAACCTACCAAGCCTGTGCATTTCTGAAAACTAGAGACCTAGGGAAATCCAAGGAGGGGTGACTTGCGGGGCTCGGACCAGGTTCTGTTACCCAGAATCCTTTGCAAACCTCAAAATTTGGCTAAAAAAACACATGTTCCTCACATTTCTGTGGCAGAAAGTTCTGGAATCTGAGAGGAGCCTCAAATTTCCTTCCACCCAGCATTCCCCCAAGTCTCCCGATAGAAATGATACCTCACTTGTGTGGGTAGGCCTAGCGCCCGCAACAGGAAACGCCCCAAAGCGGAACGTGGACACATCCAAAATTTTGGAAGAAAACAGAGGTGTTTTTTGCGAAGTGCCTACCTGTAAATTTTGGCATTTAGCTTAGCCGGCACCTAGGGAAACCTACCAAACCTGTGCATTTCTGAAAACTAGAGACCTAGGGGAATCCAAGGAGGGGTTACTTGCGGGGCTCGGACCAGGTTCTATTACCCAGAATCCTTTGCAAACCTCAAAATTTGGCTAAAAAAACACATGTTCCTCACATTTCTGTGGCAGAAAGTTCTGGAATCTGAGAGGAGCCACGAATTTCCTTCCACCCAGCGTTCCCCCAAGTCTCCCGATAAAAATGATACCTCACTTGTGTGGGTAGGCCTAGCGCCCGCGACAGGAAATACCCCAAAGCGCAACGTGGACACATCCAAAATTTTGGAAGAAAACAGAGGTGTTTTTTGCGAAGTGCCTACCTGTAGATTTTGGCCTCTAGCTCAGCCGGCACCTAGGGAAACCTACCAAACCTGTGCATTTCTGAAAACTAGAGACCTAGGGGAATCCAAGATGGGGTGACCTGCGGGGCTCGGACCAGGTTCTGTTACCCAGAATCCTTTGCAAACCTCAAAAGTTGGCTAAAAAAACACATGGTCCTCACATTTCTGTGGCAGAAAGTTCTGGAATCTGAGAGGAGCCACAAATTTCCTTCCACCCAGCGTTCCCCCAAGTCTCCCGATAAAAATGATACCTCACTTGTGTGGGTAGGCCTAGCGCCTGCGACAGGAAATGCCCCAAAGCGCAACGTGGACACATCCAAAATTTTGGAAGAAAACAGAGGTGTTTTTTGCGAAGTGCCTACCTGAAGATTTTGGCCTCTAGCTCAGCTGGCACATAGGGAAACCTACCAAACCTGTGCATTTCTGAAAACTAGAGACCTAGGTGAATCCAAGATGGGGTGACTTGCGCGGCTCGGACCAGGTTCTGTTACCCAGAATCCTTTGCAAACCTCAAAATTTGGCTAAAAAAACACATGTTCCTCACATTTCTGTGGCAGAAAGTTCTGGAATCTGAGAGGAGCCACAAATTTCCTTCCACCCAGCGTTCCCCCAAGTCTCCCGATAAAAATGATACCTCACTTGTGTGGGTAGGCCTAGCGCCCGCGACAGGAAACGCCCCAAAGCGCAACGTGGACACATCCAAAATTTTGGAAGAAAACAGAGGTATTTTTTGCGAAGTGCCTACCTGTAGATTTTGGCCTCTAGCTCAGCTGGCACATAGGGAAACCTACCAAAACTGTGCATTTCTGAAAACTAGAGACCTAGAGGAATCCAAGGAGGGGTGACTTGCGGGGCTCGGACCAGGTTCTGTTACCCAGAATCCTTTGCAAACCTCAAAATTTGGCTAAAAAAACACATGTTCCTCACATTTCTGTGGCAGAAAGTTCTGGAATCTGAGAGGAGCCACAAATTTCCTTCCACCCAGCGTTCCCCCAAGTCTCCCGATAAAAATGATACCTCACTTATGTGTGTAGGCCTAGCGCCCGCGACAGGAAACGCCCCAAAGCGCAACGTGGACACATCCAAAATTTTGGAAGAAAACAGAGGTATTTTTTGCGAAGTGCCTACCTGTAGATTTTGGCCTCTTGCTCAGCCGGCACCTAGGGAAACCTACCAAGCCTGTGCATTTCTGAAAACTAGAGACCTAGGGAAATCCAAGGAGGGGTGACTTGCGGGGCTCGGACCAGGTTCTGTTACCCAGAATCCTTTGCAAACCTCAAAATTTGGCTAAAAAAACACATGTTCCTCACATTTCTGTGGCAGAAAGTTCTGGAATCTGAGAGGAGCCACAAATTTCCTTCCACCTAGCATTCCCCCAAGTCTCCCGATAAAAATGATACCTCACTTGTGTGGGTAGGCCTAGCGCCCGCAACAGGAAACGCCCCAAAGCGCAACGTGGACACATCCAAAATTTTGGAAGAAAACAGAGGTGTTTTTTGCGAAGTGCCTACCTGTAAATTTTGGCCTCTAGCTCAGCCGGCACCTAGGGAAACCTACCAAACCTGTGCATTTCTGAAAACTAGAGACCTAGGGGAATCCAAGGAGGGGTTACTTGCGGGGCTCGGACCAGGTTCTGTTACCCAGAATCCTTTGCAAACCTCAAAATTTGGCTAAAAAAACACATGTTCCTCACATTTCTGTGGCAGAAAGTTCTGGAATCTGAGAGGAGCCACAAATATCCTTCCACCCAGCGTTCCCCCAAGTCTCCCGATAAAAATGATACCTCACTTATGTGGGTAGGCCTAGCGCCCGCGACAGGAAACGCCCCAAAGCGCAACGTGGACACATCCAAAATTTTGGAAGAAAACAGAGGTATTTTTTGCGAAGTGCCTACCTGTAGATTTTGGCCTCTTGCTCAGCCGGCACCTATGGAAACCTACCAAGCCTGTGCATTTCTGAAAACTAGAGACCTAGGGAAATCCAAGGAGGGGTGACTTGCGGGGCTCGGACCAGGTTCTGTTACCCAGAATCCTTTGCAAACCTCAAAATTTGGCTAAAAAAACACATGTTCCTCACATTTCTGTGGCAGAAAGTTCTGGAATCTGAGAGGAGCCTCAAATTTCCTTCCACCCAGCATTCCCCCAAGTCTCCCGATAGAAATGATACCTCACTTGTGTGGGTAGGCCTAGCGCCCGCAACAGGAAACGCCCCAAAGCGCAACGTGGACACATCCAAAATTTTGGAAGAAAACAGAGGTGTTTTTTGCGAAGTGCCTACCTGTACATTTTGGCATTTAGCTTAGCCGGCACCTAGGGAAACCTACCAAACCTGTGCATTTCTGAAAACTAGAGACCTAGGGGAATCCAAGGAGGGGTTACTTGCGGGGCTCGGACCAGGTTCTATTACCCAGAATCCTTTGCAAACCTCAAAATTTGGCTAAAAAAAACACATGTTCCTCACATTTCTGTGGCAGAAAGTTCTGGAATCTGAGAGGAGCCACAAATTTCCTTCCACCCAGCGTTCCCCCAAGTCTCCCGATAAAAATGATACCTCACTTGTGTGGGTAGGCCTAGCGCCCGCGACAGGAAATACCCCAAAGCGAAACGTGGACACATCCAAAATTTTGGAAGAAAACAGAGGTATTTTTTGCGAAGTGCCTACCTGTAGATTTTGGACTCTAGCTCAGCCGGCACCTAGGGAAACCTACCAAACCTGTGCATTTCTGAAAACTAGAGACCTAGGGGAATCCAAGATGGGGTGACCTGCGGGGCTCGGACCAGGTTCTGTTACCCAGAATCCTTTGCAAACCTCAAAAGTTGGCTAAAAAAACACATGGTCCTCACATTTCTGTGGCAGAAAGTTCTGGAATCTGAGAGGAGCCACAAATTTCCTTCCACCCAGCGTGCCCACAAGTCTCCCGATAAAAATGATACCTCACTTGTGTGGGTAGGCCTAGCGCCTGCGACAGGAAATGCCCCAAAGCGCAACGTGGACACATCCAAAATGTTGGAAGAAAACAGAGGTGTTTTTTGCGAAGTGCCTACCTGAAGATTTTGGCCTCTAGCTCAGCCGTCACCTAGGGAAACCTACCAAACCTGTGCATTTCTGAAAACTAGAGCCCTAGGGGAATCCAAGATGGGGTGACTTGCGGGGATCGGACCAGGTTCTCTTACCCAGAATCCTTTGCAAACCTCAAAATTTGGCTAAAAAAACACATGTTCCTCACATTTCTGTGGCAGAAAGTTCTGGAATCTGAGAGGAGCCACAAATTTCCTTCCACCCAGCGTTCCCCCAAGTCTCCCGATAAAAATGATACCTCACTTATGTGGGTAGGCCTAGCGCCCGCGACAGGAAACGCCCCAAAGCGCAACGTGGACACATCCAAAATTTTGGAAGAAAACAGAGGTATTTTTTGCGAAGTGCCTACCTGTAGATTTTGGCCTCTTGCTCAGCCGGCACCTAGGGAAACCTACCAAGCCTGTGCATTTCTGAAAACTAGAGACCTAGGGAAATCCAAGGAGGGGTGACTTGCGGGGCTCGGACCAGGTTCTGTTACCCAGAATCCTTTGCAAACCTCAAAATTTGGCTAAAAAAACACATGTTCCTCACATTTCTGTGGCAGAAAGTTCTGGAATCTGAGAGGAGCCACAAATTTCCTTCCACCCAGCGTTCCCACAAGTCTCCCAATAAAAATGATACCTCACTTGTGTGGGTAGGCCTAGCGCCCGCGACAGGAAATGCCCCAAAGCGCAACGTGGACACATCCAAAATTTTGGAAGAAAACAGAGGTGTTTTTTGCGAAGTGCCTACCTGAAGATTTTGGCCTCTAGCTCAGCTGGCACATAGGGAAACCTACCAAACCTGTGCATTTCTGAAAACTAGAGACCTAGGGGAATCCAAGATGGGGTGACTTGCGGGGCTCGGACCAGGTTCTGTTACCCAGAATCCTTTGCAAACCTCAAAATTTGGCTAAAAAAACACATGTTCCTCACATTTCTGTGGCAGAAAGTTCTGGAATCTGAGAGGAGCCACAAATTTCCTTCCACCCAGCGTTCCCCCAAGTCTCCCGATAAAAATGATACCTCACTTGTGTGGGTAGGCCTAGCGCCCGCGACAGGAAACGCCCCAAAGCGCAACGTGGACACATCCAAAATTTTGGAAGAAAACAGAGGTATTTTTTGCGAAGTGCCTACCTGTAGATTTTGGCCTCTAGCTCAGCTGGCACATAGGGAAACCTACCAAAACTGTGCATTTCTGAAAACTAGAGACCTAGAGGAATCCAAGGAGGGGTGACTTGCGGGGCTCGGACCAGGTTCTGTTACCCAGAATCCTTTCAAACCTCAAAATTTGGCTAAAAAAACACATGTTCCTCACATTTCTGTGGCAGAAAGTTCTGGAATCTGAGAGGAGCCACAAATTTCCTTCCACCCAGCGTTCCCCCAAGTCTCTCGATAAAAATGATACCTCACTTGTGTGGGTAGGCCTAGCGCCCGCGACAGGAAACGCCCCAAAGCGCAACGTGGACACATCCAAAATTTTGGAAGAAAACAGAGGTATTTTTTGCGAAGTGCCTACCTGTAGATTTTGGCCTCTTGCTCAGCCGGCACCTAGGGAAACCTACCAAGCCTGTGCATTTCTGAAAACTAGAGACCTAGGGGAATCCAAGGAGGGGTGACTTGCGGGGCTCGGACCAGGTTCTGTTAACCAGAATCCTTTGCAAACCTCAAAATTTGGCTAAAAAAAACACATGTTCCTCACATTTCTGTGGCAGAAAGTTCTGGAATCTGAGAGGAGCCACAAATTACCTTCCACCCAGCATTCCCCCAAGTCTCCCGATAAAAATGATACCTCACTTGTGTGGGTAGGCCTAGGGCCCGCGACAGGAAACGCCCCAAAGCGCAACGTGGACACATCCAAAATTTTGGAAGAAAACAGAGGTGTTTTTTGCGAAGTGCCTACCTGTAGATTTTGGCCTTTAGCTCAGCCGGCACCTAGGGAAACCTACCTAACCTGTGCATTTCTGAAAACTAGAGACCTAGGGGAATCCAAGGAGGGGTTACTTGCGGGGCTCGGACCAGGTTTTGTTACCCAGAATCCTTTGCAAACCTCAAAATTTGGCTAAAAAAACACATGTTCCTCACATTTCTGTGGCAGAAAGTTCTAGAATCTGAGAGGAGCCACAAATTTCCTTCCACCCAGCGTTCCCCCAAGTCTCCCGATACAAATGATACCTCACTTGTGTGGGTAGGCCTAGCGCCCGTGACAGGAAACGCCCCAAAGCGCAACGTGGACACATCCAAAATTTTGGAAGAAAACAGAGGTATTTTTTGCGAAGTGCCTACCTGTAGATTTTGGCCTCTTGCTCAGCCGGCACCTAGGGAAACCTACCAAGCCTGTGCATTTCTGAAAACTAGAGACCTAGGGAAATCCAAGGAGGGGTGACTTGCGGGGCTCGGACCAGGTTCTGTTACCCAGAATCCTTTGCAAACCTCAAAATTTGGCTAAAAAAACACATGTTCCTCACATTTCTGTGGCAGAAAGTTCTGGAATCTGAGAGGAGCCACAAATTTCCTTCCACCCAGCGTTCCCACAAGTCTCCCAATAAAAATGATACCTCACTTGTGTGGGTAGGCCTAGCGCCCGCGACAGGAAATGCCCCAAAGCGCAACGTGGACACATCCAAAATTTTGGAAGAAAACAGAGGTGTTTTTTGCGAAGTGCCTACCTGAAGATTTTGGCCTCTAGCTCAGCTGGCACATAGGGAAACCTACCAAACCTGTGCATTTCTGAAAACTAGAGACCTAGGGGAATCCAAGATGGGGTGACTTGCGGGGCTCGGACCAAGTTCTGTTACCCAGAATCCTTTGCAAACCTCAAAATTTGGCTAAAAAAACACATGTTCCTCACATTTCTGTGGCAGAAAGTTCTGGAATCTGAGAGGAGCCACAAATTTCCTTCCACCCAGCGTTCCCCCAAGTCTCCCGATAAAAATGATACCTCACTTGTGTGGGTAGGCCTAGCGCCCGCGACAGGAAACGCCCCAAAGCGCAACGTGGACACATCCAAAATTTTGGAAGAAAACAGAGGTATTTTTTGCGAAGTGCCTACCTGTAGATTTTGGCCTCTAGCTCAGCTGGCACATAGGGAAACCTACCACAACTGTGCATTTCTGAAAACTAGAGACCTAGAGGAATCCAAGGAGGGGTGACTTGCGGGGCTCGGACCAGGTTCTGTTACCCAGAATCCTTTCAAACCTCAAAATTTGGCTAAAAAAACACATGTTCCTCACATTTCTGTGGCAGAAAGTTCTGGAATCTGAGAGGAGCCACAAATTTCCTTCCACCCAGCATTCCCCCAAGTCTCTCGATAAAAATGATACCTCACTTGTGTGGGTAGGCCTAGCGCCCGCGACAGGAAATACCCCAAAGCGCAACGTGGACACATCCAAAATTTTGGAAGAAAACAGAGGTGTTTTTTGTGTAGTGCCTACCTATAGATTTTGGCCTCTAGCTCAGCCGGCACCTAGGGAAACCTACCAAACCTGTGCATTTCTGAAAACTAGAGACCTAGGAGAATCCAAGGAGGGGTGACTTGCGGGGCTCGAACCAGGTTCTGTTACCCAGAATCCTTTGCAAACCTCAAAATTTGGCTAAAAAAACACATGTTCCTCACATTTCTGTGGCAGAAAGTTCTGGAATCTGAGAGGAGCCACAAATTTCCTTCCACCCAGCGTTTCCCCAAGTCTCCCGATAAAAATGATACCTCACTTATGTGGGTAGGCCTAGCGCCCGCGACAGGAAACGCCCCAAAGCGCAACGTGGACACATCCAAAATTTTGAAAGAAAACAGAGGTATTTTTTGCAAGTGCCTACCTGTAGATTTTGGCCTCTAGCTCAGCCGGCACCTAGGGAAACCTACAGAACCTGTGCATTTCTGAAAACTAGAGACCTAGGGGAATCCAAGGAGGGGTGACTTGCGGGGCTCGGACCAGGTTCTGTTACCCAGAATCCTTTGCAAACCTCAAAATTTGGCTAAAAAAACACATGTTCCTCACATTTCTGTGGCAGAAAGTTCTGGAATCTGAGAGGAGCTACAAATTTCCTTCCACCCAGCATTCCCCCAAGTCTCCCGATAAAAATGATACCTCACTTGTGTGGGTAGGCCTAGCGCCCGCAACAGGAAACGCCCCAAAGCGCAACGTGTACACATCCAAAATTTTGGAAGAAAACAGAGGTGTTTTTTGTGAAGTGCCTACCTATAGATTTTGGCCTCTAGCTCAGCCGGCACCTAGGGAAACCTACCAAACCTGTGCATTTCTGAAAACTAGAGACCTAGGAGAATCCAAGGAGGGGTGACTTGCGGGGCTCGAACCAGGTTCTGTTACCCAGAATCCTTTGCAAACCTCAAAATTTGGCTAAAAAAACACATGTTCCTCACATTTCTGTGGCAGAAAGTTCTGGAATCTGAGAGGAGCCACAAATTTCCTTCCACCCAGCGTTTCCCCAAGTCTCCCGATAAAAATGATACCTCACTTATGTGGGTAGGCCTAGCGCCCGCGACAGGAAACGCCCCAAAGCGCAACGTGGACACATCCAAAATTTTGAAAGAAAACAGAGGTATTTTTTGCGAAGTGCCTACCTGTAGATTTTGGCCTCTAGCTCAGCCGGCACCTAGGGAAACCTACCAAACCTGTGCATTTCTGAAAACTAGAGACCTAGGGAAATCCAAGGAGGGGTGACTTGCGGGGCTCGGACCAGGTTCTGTTACCCAGAATCCTTTGCAAACCTCAAATTTGGCTAAAAAAACACATGTTCCTCACATTTCTGTGGCAGAAAGTTCTGGAATCTGAGAGGAGCCACAAATTTCCTTCCACCCAGCGTTCCCCCAAGTCTCCCGATAAAAATGATACCTCACTTGCGTGGGTAGGCCTAGCGCCGGCAACAGGAAACACCCCAAAGCGCAACGTGGACACATCCAAAATTTTGGAAGAAAACAGAGGTATTTTTTGCGAAGTGCCTACCTGTAAATTTTGGCCTCTAGCTCAGCCGGCACCTAGGGAAACCTACCAAACCTGTGCATTTCTGAAAACTAGAGACCTAGGGGAATCCAAGGAGGGGTTACTTGCGGGGCTCGGACCAGGTTCTGTTACCCAGAATCCTTTGCAAACCTCAAAATTTGGCTAAAAAAACACATGTTCCTCACATTTCTGTGGCAGAAAGTTCTGGAATCTGAGAGGAGCCACAAATTTCCTTCCACCCAGCGTTCCCCCAAATATCCCGATAAAAATGATACCTCACTTGTGTGGGTAGGCCTAGCGCCCGCAACAGGAAACACCCCAAAGCGCAACGTGGACACATCCAAAATGTTGGAAGAAAACAGAGGTGTTTTTTGTGAAGTGCCTACCTGTAGATTTTGGCCTCTAGCTCAGCCGGCACCTAGGGAAACCTACCAAACCTGTGCATTTCTGAAAACTAGAGCCCTAGGGTAATCCAAGATGGGGTGACTTGCGGGGATCGGACCAGGTTCTGTTACCCAGAATCCTTTGCAAACCTCAAAATTTGGCTAAAAAAAACACATGTTCCTCACATTTCTGTGGCAGAAATTTCTGGAATCTGAGAGGAGCCACAAATTTCCTTCCACCCAGCGTTCCCCCAAGTCTCCTGATAAAAATGATACCTCACTTATGTGGGTAGGCCTAGCGCCCGCGACAGGAAATGCCCCAAAGCGCAAAGTGGACACATCCAAAATTTTGGAAGAAAACAGAGGTGTTTTTGGCGAAGTGCCTACCTGAAGATTTTGGCCTCTAGCTTAGCTGGCACATAGGGAAACCTACCAAACCTGTGCATTTCTGAAAACTAGAGACCTAGGGGAATCCAAGATGGGGTGACTTGCGGGGGTCGGACCAGGTTCTGTTACCCAGAATCCTTTGCAAACCTCAAAATTTGGCTAAAAAAACACATGTTCCTCACATTTCTGTGGCAGAAAGTTCTGGAATCTGAGAGGAGCCACAAATTTCCTTCCACCCAGCGTTCCCACAAGTCTCCCAATAAAAATGATACCTCACTTGTGTGGGTAGGCCTAGCGCCCGCGACAGGAAATGCCCCAAAGCGCAACGTGGACACATCCAAAATTTTGGAAGAAAACAGAGGTGTTTTTTGCGAAGTGCCTACCTGAAGATTTTGGCCTCTAGCTCAGCTGGCACATAGGGAAACCTACCAAACCTGTGCATTTCTGAA
The DNA here is from genome assembly GCF_031143425.1 of Pleurodeles waltl. Lineage (NCBI taxonomy): Eukaryota > Metazoa > Chordata > Amphibia > Caudata > Salamandridae > Pleurodeles > Pleurodeles waltl. The sequence continues at coordinate 424,911,201 of NC_090445.1, read as the reverse complement.
AACTAGAGACCTAGGGGAATCCAAGATGGGGTGACTTGCGGGGCTCGGACCAGGTTCTGTTACCCAGAATCCTTTGCAAACCTCAAAATTTGGCTAAAAAAAACACATGTTCCTCACATTTCTGTGGCAGAAAGTTCTGGAATCTGAGAGGAGCCACAAATTTCCTTCCACCCAGCGTTCCCCCAAGTCTCCCGATAAAAATGATACCTCACTTGTGTGGGTAGGCCTAGCGCCCGCGACAGGAAACGCCCCAAAGCGCAACGTGGACACATCCAAAATTTTGGAAGAAAACAGAGGTATTTTTTGCGAAGTGCCTACCTGTAGATTTTGGCCTCTAGCTCAGCTGGCACATAGGGAAACCTACCAAAACTGTGCATTTCTGAAAACTAGAGACCTAGAGGAATCCAAGGAGGGGTGACTTGCGGGGCTCGGACCAGGTTCTGTTACCCAGAATCCTTTCAAACCTCAAAATTTGGCTAAAAAAACACATGTTCCTCACATTTCTGTGGCAGAAAGTTCTGGAATCTGAGAGGAGCCACAAATTTCCTTCCACCCAGCGTTCCCCCAAGTCTCTCGATAAAAATGATACCTCACTTGTGTGGGTAGGCCTAGCGCCCGCGACAGGAAACGCCCCAAAGCGCAACGTGGACACATCCAAAATTTTGGAAGAAAACAGAGGTATTTTTTGCGAAGTGCCTACCTGTAGATTTTGGCCTCTTGCTCAGCCGGCACCTAGGGAAACCTACCAAGCCTGTGCATTTCTGAAAACTAGAGACCTAGGGGAATCCAAGGAGGGGTGACTTGCGGGGCTCGGACCAGGTTCTGTTAACCAGAATCCTTTGCAAACCTCAAAATTTGGCTAAAAAAAACACATGTTCCTCACATTTCTGTGGCAGAAAGTTCTGGAATCTGAGAGGAGCCACAAATTACCTTCCACCCAGCATTCCCCCAAGTCTCCCGATAAAAATGATACCTCACTTGTGTGGGTAGGCCTAGGGCCCGCGACAGGAAACGCCCCAAAGCGCAACGTGGACACATCCAAAATTTTGGAAGAAAACAGAGGTGTTTTTTGCGAAGTGCCTACCTGTAGATTTTGGCCTTTAGCTCAGCCGGCACCTAGGGAAACCTACCTAACCTGTGCATTTCTTAAAACTAGAGACCTAGGGGAATCCAAGGAGGGGTTACTTGCGGGGCTCGGACCAGGTTTTGTTACCCAGAATCCTTTGCAAACCTCAAAATTTGGCTAAAAAAACACATGTTCCTCACATTTCTGTGGCAGAAAGTTCTAGAATCTGAGAGGAGCCACAAATTTCCTTCCACCCAGCGTTCCCCCAAGTCTCCCGATACAAATGATACCTCACTTGTGTGGGTAGGCCTAGCGCCCGTGACAGGAAACGCCCCAAAGCGCAACGTGGACACATCCAAAATTTTGGAAGAAAACAGAGGTATTTTTTGCGAAGTGCCTACCTGTAGATTTTGGCCTCTTGCTCAGCCGGCACCTAGGGAAACCTACCAAGCCTGTGCATTTCTGAAAACTAGAGACCTAGGGAAATCCAAGGAGGGGTGACTTGCGGGGCTCGGACCAGGTTCTGTTACCCAGAATCCTTTGCAAACCTCAAAATTTGGCTAAAAAAACACATGTTCCTCACATTTCTGTGGCAGAAAGTTCTGGAATCTGAGAGGAGCCACAAATTTCCTTCCACCCAGCGTTCCCACAAGTCTCCCAATAAAAATGATACCTCACTTGTGTGGGTAGGCCTAGCGCCCGCGACAGGAAATGCCCCAAAGCGCAACGTGGACACATCCAAAATTTTGGAAGAAAACAGAGGTGTTTTTTGCGAAGTGCCTACCTGAAGATTTTGGCCTCTAGCTCAGCTGGCACATAGGGAAACCTACCAAACCTGTGCATTTCTGAAAACTAGAGACCTAGGGGAATCCAAGATGGGGTGACTTGCGGGGCTCGGACCAAGTTCTGTTACCCAGAATCCTTTGCAAACCTCAAAATTTGGCTAAAAAAACACATGTTCCTCACATTTCTGTGGCAGAAAGTTCTGGAATCTGAGAGGAGCCACAAATTTCCTTCCACCCAGCGTTCCCCCAAGTCTCCCGATAAAAATGATACCTCACTTGTGTGGGTAGGCCTAGCGCCCGCGACAGGAAACGCCCCAAAGCGCAACGTGGACACATCCAAAATTTTGGAAGAAAACAGAGGTATTTTTTGCGAAGTGCCTACCTGTAGATTTTGGCCTCTAGCTCAGCTGGCACATAGGGAAACCTACCACAACTGTGCATTTCTGAAAACTAGAGACCTAGAGGAATCCAAGGAGGGGTGACTTGCGGGGCTCGGACCAGGTTCTGTTACCCAGAATCCTTTCAAACCTCAAAATTTGGCTAAAAAAACACATGTTCCTCACATTTCTGTGGCAGAAAGTTCTGGAATCTGAGAGGAGCCACAAATTTCCTTCCACCCAGCGTTCCCCCAAGTCTCTCGATAAAAATGATACCTCACTTGTGTGGGTAGGCCTAGCGCCCGCGACAGGAAATACCCCAAAGCGCAACGTGGACACATCCAAAATTTTGGAAGAAAACAGAGGTGTTTTTTGTGTAGTGCCTACCTATAGATTTTGGCCTCTAGCTCAGCCGGCACCTAGGGAAACCTACCAAACCTGTGCATTTCTGAAAACTAGAGACCTAGGAGAATCCAAGGAGGGGTGACTTGCGGGGCTCGAACCAGGTTCTGTTACCCAGAATCCTTTGCAAACCTCAAAATTTGGCTAAAAAAACACATGTTCCTCACATTTCTGTGGCAGAAAGTTCTGGAATCTGAGAGGAGCCACAAATTTCCTTCCACCCAGCGTTTCCCCAAGTCTCCCGATAAAAATGATACCTCACTTATGTGGGTAGGCCTAGCGCCCGCGACAGGAAACGCCCCAAAGCGCAACGTGGACACATCCAAAATTTTGAAAGAAAACAGAGGTATTTTTTGCAAGTGCCTACCTGTAGATTTTGGCCTCTAGCTCAGCCGGCACCTAGGGAAACCTACAGAACCTGTGCATTTCTGAAAACTAGAGACCTAGGGGAATCCAAGGAGGGGTGACTTGCGGGGCTCGGACCAGGTTCTGTTACCCAGAATCCTTTGCAAACCTCAAAATTTGGCTAAAAAAACACATGTTCCTCACATTTCTGTGGCAGAAAGTTCTGGAATCTGAGAGGAGCTACAAATTTCCTTCCACCCAGCATTCCCCCAAGTCTCCCGATAAAAATGATACCTCACTTGTGTGGGTAGGCCTAGCGCCCGCAACAGGAAACGCCCCAAAGCGCAACGTGTACACATCCAAAATTTTGGAAGAAAACAGAGGTGTTTTTTGTGAAGTGCCTACCTATAGATTTTGGCCTCTAGCTCAGCCGGCACCTAGGGAAACCTACCAAACCTGTGCATTTCTGAAAACTAGAGACCTAGGAGAATCCAAGGAGGGGTGACTTGCGGGGCTCGAACCAGGTTCTGTTACCCAGAATCCTTTGCAAACCTCAAAATTTGGCTAAAAAAACACATGTTCCTCACATTTCTGTGGCAGAAAGTTCTGGAATCTGAGAGGAGCCACAAATTTCCTTCCACCCAGCGTTTCCCCAAGTCTCCCGATAAAAATGATACCTCACTTATGTGGGTAGGCCTAGCGCCCGCGACAGGAAACGCCCCAAAGCGCAACGTGGACACATCCAAAATTTTGAAAGAAAACAGAGGTATTTTTTGCGAAGTGCCTACCTGTAGATTTTGGCCTCTAGCTCAGCCGGCACCTAGGGAAACCTACCAAACCTGTGCATTTCTGAAAACTAGAGACCTAGGGAAATCCAAGGAGGGGTGACTTGCGGGGCTCGGACCAGGTTCTGTTACCCAGAATCCTTTGCAAACCTCAAATTTGGCTAAAAAAACACATGTTCCTCACATTTCTGTGGCAGAAAGTTCTGGAATCTGAGAGGAGCCACAAATTTCCTTCCACCCAGCGTTCCCCCAAGTCTCCCGATAAAAATGATACCTCACTTGCGTGGGTAGGCCTAGCGCCGGCAACAGGAAACACCCCAAAGCGCAACCTGGACACATCCAAAATTTTGGAAGAAAACAGAGGTATTTTTTGCGAAGTGCCTACCTGTAAATTTTGGCCTCTAGCTCAGCCGGCACCTAGGGAAACCTACCAAACCTGTGCATTTCTGAAAACTAGAGACCTAGGGGAATCCAAGGAGGGGTTACTTGCGGGGCTCGGACCAGGTTCTGTTACCCAGAATCCTTTGCAAACCTCAAAATTTGGCTAAAAAAACACATGTTCCTCACATTTCTGTGGCAGAAAGTTCTGGAATCTGAGAGGAGCCACAAATTTCCTTCCACCCAGCGTTCCCCCAAATATCCCGATAAAAATGATACCTCACTTGTGTGGGTAGGCCTAGCGCCCGCAACAGGAAACACCCCAAAGCGCAACGTGGACACATCCAAAATGTTGGAAGAAAACAGAGGTGTTTTTTGTGAAGTGCCTACCTGTAGATTTTGGCCTCTAGCTCAGCCGGCACCTAGGGAAACCTACCAAACCTGTGCATTTCTGAAAACTAGAGCCCTAGGGTAATCCAAGATGGGGTGACTTGCGGGGATCGGACCAGGTTCTGTTACCCAGAATCCTTTGCAAACCTCAAAATTTGGCTAAAAAAACACATGTTCCTCACATTTCTGTGGCAGAAATTTCTGGAATCTGAGAGGAGCCACAAATTTCCTTCCACCCAGCGTTCCCCCAAGTCTCCTGATAAAAATGATACCTCACTTATGTGGGTAGGCCTAGCGCCCGCGACAGGAAATGCCCCAAAGCGCAAAGTGGACACATCCAAAATTTTGGAAGAAAACAGAGGTGTTTTTGGCGAAGTGCCTACCTGAAGATTTTGGCCTCTAGCTTAGCTGGCACATAGGGAAACCTACCAAACCTGTGCATTTCTGAAAACTAGAGACCTAGGGGAATCCAAGATGGGGTGACTTGCGGGGGTCGGACCAGGTTCTGTTACCCAGAATCCTTTGCAAACCTCAAAATTTGGCTAAAAAAACACATGTTCCTCACATTTCTGTGGCAGAAAGTTCTGGAATCTGAGAGGAGCCTCAAATTTCCTTCCACCCAGCGTTCCCCCAAGTCTCCCGATAAAAATGATACCTCACTTGTGTGGGTAGGCCTAGCGCCGGCAACAGGAAACACCCCAAAGCGCAACGTGGACACATCTAAAATTTTGGAAGAAAACAGAGGTATTTTTTGCGAAGTGCCTTACTGTAGATTTTGGCCTCTAGCTTAGCCGGCACCTAGGGAAACCTACCAAGCCTGTGCATTTCTGAAAACTAGAGACCTAGGGAAATCCAAGGAGGGGTGACTTGCGGGGCTCGGACCAGGTTCTGTTACCCAGAATCCTTTGCAAACCTCAAAATTTGGCTAAAAAAACACATGTTCCTCACATTTCTGTGGCAGAAAGTTCTGGAATCTGAGAGGAGCCACAAATTTCCTTCCACCCAGCGTTTCCCTCAGTCTCCCGATGAAAATGATACCTCACTTGTGTGGGTAGGCCTAGCACCCGCGACAGCAAACGCCCCAAAGCGCAACGTGGACACATCCAAAATTTTGGAAGAAAACAGAGGTGTTTTTTGCGAAGTGCCTACCTGTAGATTTTGGCCTCTAGCTCAGCCGGCACCTAGGAAAACCTACCAAACCTGTGCATTTCTGAAAACTAGAGACCTAGGGGAATCCAAGGAGGGGTTACTTGCGGGGCTCGGACCAGGTTCTATTACCCAGAATCCTTTGCAAACCTCAAAATTTGGCTAAAAAAACACATGTTCCTCACATTTCTGTGGCAGAAAGTTCTGGAATCTGAGAGGAGCCACAAATTTCCTTCCACCCAGCGTTCCCCCAAGTCTCCCGATAAAAATGATACCTCACTTGTGTGGGTAGGCCTAGCGCCCGCGACAGGAAATACCCCAAAGCGCAACGTGGACACATCCAAAATTTTGGAAGAAAACAGAGGTGTTTTTTGTGAAGTGCCTACCTGTAGATTTTGGCCTCTAGCTCAGCCGGCACCTAGGGAAACCTACCAAACCTGTGCATTTCTGAAAACTAGAGACTTAGGAGAATCCAAGGAGGGGTGACTTGTGGGGCTCGAACCAGGTTCTGTTACCCAGAATCCTTTGCAAACCTCAAAATTTGGCTAAAAAAACACATGTTCCTCACATTTCTGTGGCAGAAAGTTCTGGAATCTGAGAGGAGCCACAAATTTCCTTCCACCCAGCGTTTCCCTAAGTCTCCCGATAAAAATTATACCTCACTTGTGTGGGTAGGCCTAGCGCCCGCGACAGGAAACGCCCCAAAGCGCAACGTTGACACATCCAAAATTTTGGAAGAAAACAGAGGTGTTTTTTGCGAAGTGCCTACCTGTAGATTTTGGCCTCTAGCTCAGCCGGCACCTAGGGAAACCTACCAAACCTGTGCATTTCTGAAAACTAGAGACCTAGGGGAATCCAAGGAGGGGTTACTTGCGGGGCTCGGACCAGGTTTTGTTACCCAGAATCCTTTGCAAACCTCAAAATTTGGCTAAAAAAACACATGTTCCTCACATTTCTGTGGCAGAAAGTTCTGGAATCTGAGAGGAGCCACAAATTTCCTTCCACCCAGCGTTCCCCCAAGTCTCCCGATTAAAAAGATACCTCACTTGTGTGGGTAGGCCTAGCGCCCGCGACAGGAAACGCCCCAAAGCGCAACGTGGACACATCCAAAATTTTGGAAGAAAACAGAGGTGTTTTTTGTGAAGTGCCTACCTGTAGATTTTGGCCTCTAGCTCAGCCGGCACCTAGGAAAACCTACCAAACCTGTGCATTTCTGAAACCTAGACACCTAGGGGAATCCAAGGAGGGGTTACTTGCGGGGCTCGGACCAGGTTCTATTACCCAGAATCCTTTGCAAACCTCAAAATTTGGCTAAAAAAACACATGTTCCTCACATTTCTGTGGCAGAAAGTTCTGGAATCTGAGAGGAGCCACAAATTTCCTTCCACCCAGCGTTCCCCCAAGTCTCCCGATAAAAATGATACCTCACTTGTGTGGGTAGGCCTAGCGCCCGCGACAGGAAATACCCCAAAGCGCAACGTGGACACATCCAAAATTTTGGAAGAAAACAGAGGTGTTTTTTGTGAATTGCCTACCTGTAGATTTTGGCCTCTAGCTCAGCCGGCACCTAGGGAAACCTACGAAACCTGTGCATTTCTGAAAACTAGAGACCTAGGAGAATCCAAGGAGGCGTGACTTGCGGGGCTCGAACCAGGTTCTGTTACCCAGAATCCTTTGCAAACCTCAAAATTTGGCTAAAAAAACACATGTTCCTCACATTTCTGTGGCAGAAAGTTCTGGAATCTGAGAGAAGCCACAAATTTCCTTCCACCCAGCGTTCCCCCAAGTCTCCCGATAAAAATGATACCTCACTTGTGTGGGTAGGCCTAGCGCCCGCGACAGGAAACGCCCCAAAAGCGCAACGTGGACACATCCAAAATTTTGGAAGAAAACAGAGGTGTTTTTTGCGAAGTGCCTACCTGTAGATTTTGGCCTCTAGCTCAGCCGGCACCTAGGGAAATCTACCAAACCTGTGCATTTCTGCAAACTAGAGACCTAGGGGAATCCAAGATGGGGTGACTTGCGGGGCTCGGACCAGGTTCTGTTACCCAGCATCCTTTGCAAACCTCAAAATTTGGCTAAAAAAACACACGGTCCTCACATTTCTGTGGCAGAATGTTCTGGAATCTGAGAGGAGCCACAAATTTCCTTCCACCCAGCGTTCCCCCAAGTCTCCCGATAAAAATGATACCTCACTTGTGTAGGTAGGCCTAGCGCCCGCGACAGCAAACGCCCCAAAGCGCAACGTGGACACATCCCATTTTTTTAAAGAAAACAGTGCCCACCTGTGGATTTTGGCCGGTAGCTCAGCCGGCACCTAGCGAAACCTACCAACCCTGTGCATTTTTGCAAACTAAAGACCTTGGGGAATCCAAGATGGGGTGACTTGTGGGGCTCGGATCAGGTTCTGTTACCCAGAATCCTTTGCAAACCTCAAACTTTGGCTAAAAAAACACATTTTCCTCACATTTCGGTGGCAGAAAGTTCTGGAATCTGAGAGGAGCCACAAATTTCCTTCCACCCAGCGTTCCCCCAAGTCTCCCGATAAAAATGATACCTCACTTGTGTGGGTAGGCCTAGCGCCCGCGACAGGAAATACCCGAAAGCCCAACGTGGACACATCAAAAATTTTGGAAGAAAACAGAGGTGTTTTTTGTGAAGTGCCTACCTGTAGATTTTGTCCTCTAGCTCAGCCGGCACCTAGGGAAACCTACCAAACCTGTGCATTTCTAAAAACTAGAGACCTAGGAGAATCCAAGGAGGGGTGACTTGCGGGGCTCGGACCAGGTTCTGTTACCCAGAATCCTTTGCAAACCTCAAAATTTGGCTAAAAAAACACATGTTCCTCACATTTCTGTGGCAGAAAGTTCTGGAATCTGAGAGGAGCCACAAATTTCCTTCCACCCAGCGTTTCCCTCAGTCTCCCGATGAAAATGATACCTCACTTGTGTGGGTAGGCCTAGCGCCCGCGACAGCAAACGCCCCAAAGCGCAACGTGGACACATCCAAAATTTTGGAAGAAAACAGAGGTGTTTTTTGCGAAGTGCCTACCTGTAGATTTTGGCCTCTAGCTCATCCGGCACCTAGGGAAACCTACCAAACCTGTGCATTTCTGAAAACTAGAGACCTAGGGGAATCCAAGGAGGGGTTACTTGCGGGGCTCGGACCAGGTTTTGTTACCCAGAATCCTTTGCAAACCTCAAAATTTGGCTAAAAAAACACATGTTCCTCACATTTCTGTGGCAGAAAGTTCTGGAATCTGAGAGGAGCCACAAATTTCCTTCCACCCAGCATTCCCCCAAGTCTCCCGATAAAAATGATACCTCACTTGTGTGGGTAGGCCTAGCGCCCGCAACAGGAAACGCCCCAAAGCGCAACGTGGACACATCCAAAATTTTGGAAGAAAACAGAGGTGTTTTTTGCGAAGTGCCTACCTGTAAATTTTGGCCTCTAGCTCAGCCGGCACCTAGGGAAACCTACCAAACCTGTGCATTTCTGAAAACTAGAGACCTAGGGGAATCCAAGGAGGGGTTACTTGCGGGGCTCGGACCAGGTTCTGTTACCCAGAATCCTTTGCAAACCTCAAAATTTGGCTAAAAAAACACATGTTCCTCACATTTCTGTGGCAGAAAGTTCTGGAATCTAAGAGGAGCCACAAATTTCCTTCCACCCAGCGTTCCCCCAAATCTCCCGATAAAAATGATACCTCACTTGTGTGGGTAGGCCTAGCGCCCGCAACAGGAAACACCCCAAAGCGCAACGTGGACACATCCAAAATGTTGGAAGAAAACAGAGGTGTTTTTTGCGAAGTGCCTACCTGTAAATTTTGGCATTTAGCTTAGCCGGCACCTAGGGAAACCTACCAAACCTGTGCATTTCTGAAAACTAGAGACCTAGGGGAATCCAAGGAGGGGTTACTTGCGGGGCTCGGACCAGGTTCTATTACCCAGAATCCTTTGCAAACCTCAAAATTTGGCTAAAAAAACACATGTTCCTCACATTTCTGTGGCAGAAAGTTCTGGAATCTGAGAGGAGCCACGAATTTCCTTCCACCCAGCGTTCCCCCAAGTCTCCCGATAAAAATGATACCTCACTTGTGTGGGTAGGCCTAGCGCCCGCGACAGGAAATACCCCAAAGCGCAACGTGGACACATCCAAAATTTTGGAAGAAAACAGAGGTGTTTTTTGCGAAGTGCCTACCTGTAGATTTTGGCCTCTAGCTCAGCCGGCACCTAGGGAAACCTACCAAACCTGTGCATTTCTGAAAACTAGAGACCTAGGGGAATCCAAGATGGGGTGACCTGCGGGGCTCGGACCAGGTTCTGTTACCCAGAATCCTTTGCAAACCTCAAAAGTTGGCTAAAAAAACACATGGTCCTCACATTTCTGTGGCAGAAAGTTCTGGAATCTGAGAGGAGCCACAAATTTCCTTCCACCCAGCGTTCCCCCAAGTCTCCCGATAAAAATGATACCTCACTTGTGTGGGTAGGCCTAGCGCCTGCGACAGGAAATGCCCCAAAGCGCAACGTGGACACATCCAAAATGTTGGAAGAAAACAGAGGTGTTTTTTGCGAAGTGCCTACCTGAAGATTTTGGCCTCTAGCTCAGCTGGCACATAGGGAAACCTACCAAACCTGTGCATTTCTGAAAACTAGAGACCTAGGTGAATCCAAGATGGGGTGACTTGCGCGGCTCGGACCAGGTTCTGTTACCCAGAATCCTTTGCAAACCTCAAAATTTGGCTAAAAAAACACATGTTCCTCACATTTCTGTGGCAGAAAGTTCTGGAATCTGAGAGGAGCCACAAATTTCCTTCCACCCAGCGTTCCCCCAAGTCTCCCGATAAAAATGATACCTCACTTGTGTGGGTAGGCCTAGCGCCCGCGACAGGAAACGCCCCAAAGCGCAACGTGGACACATCCAAAATTTTGGAAGAAAACAGAGGTATTTTTTGCGAAGTGCCTACCTGTAGATTTTGGCCTCTAGCTCAGCTGGCACATAGGGAAACCTACCAAAACTGTGCATTTCTGAAAACTAGAGACCTAGAGGAATCCAAGGAGGGGTGACTTGCGGGGCTCGGACCAGGTTCTGTTACCCAGAATCCTTTGCAAACCTCAAAATTTGGCTAAAAAAACACATGTTCCTCACATTTCTGTGGCAGAAAGTTCTGGAATCTGAGAGGAGCCACAAATTTCCTTCCACCCAGCGTTCCCCCAAGTCTCCCGATAAAAATGATACCTCACTTATGTGGGTAGGCCTAGCGCCTGCGACAGGAAATGCCCCAAAGCGCAACGTGGACACATCCAAAATTTTGGAAGAAAACAGAGGTGTTTTTTGCGAAGTGCCTACCTGAAGATTTTGGCCTCTAGCTCAGCTGGCACATAGGGAAACCTACCAAACCTGTGCATTTCTGAAAACTAGAGACCTAGGGGAATCCAAGATGGGGTGACCTGCGGGGCTCGGACCAGGTTCTGTTACCCAGAATCCTTTGCAAACCTCAAAAGTTGGCTAAAAAAACACATGGTCCTCACATTTCTGTGGCAGAAAGTTCTGGAATCTGAGAGGAGCCACAAATTTCCTTCCACCCAGCGTTCCCCCAAGTCTCCCGATAAAAATGATACCTCACTTGTGTGGGTAGGCCTAGCGCCTGCGACAGGAAATGCCCCAAAGCGCAACGTGGACACATCCAAAATTTTGGAAGAAAACAGAGGTGTTTTTTGCGAAGTGCCTACCTGAAGATTTTGGCCTCTAGCTCAGCTGGCACATAGGGAAACCTACCAAACCTGTGCATTTCTGAAAACTAGAGACCTAGGTGAATCCAAGATGGGGTGACTTGCGGGGCTCGGACCAGGTTCTGTTACCCAGAATCCTTTGCAAACCTCAAAATTTGGCTAAAAAAACACATGTTCCTCACATTTCTGTGGCAGAAAGTTCTGGAATCTGAGAGGAGCCACAAATTTCCTTCCACCCAGCGTTCCCCCAAGTCTCCCGATAAAAATGATACCTCACTTGTGTGGGTAGGCCTAGCGCCCGCGACAGGAAACGCCCCAAAGCGCAACGTGGACACATCCAAAATTTTGGAAGAAAACAGAGGTATTTTTTGCGAAGTGCCTACCTGTAGATTTTGGCCTCTAGCTCAGCTGGCACATAGGGAAACCTACCAAAACTGTGCATTTCTGAAAACTAGAGACCTAGAGGAATCCAAGGAGGGGTGACTTGCGGGGCTCGGACCAGGTTCTGTTACCCAGAATCCTTTGCAAACCTCAAAATTTGGCTAAAAAAACACATGTTCCTCACATTTCTGTGGCAGAAAGTTCTGGAATCTGAGAGGAGCCACAAATTTCCTTCCACCCAGCGTTCCCCCAAGTCTCCCGATAAAAATGATACCTCACTTATGTGGGTAGGCCTAGCGCCCGCGACAGGAAACGCCCCAAAGCGCAACGTGGACACATCCAAAATTTTGGAAGAAAACAGAGGTATTTTTTGCGAAGTGCCTACCTGTAGATTTTGGCCTCTTGCTCAGCCGGCATCTAGGGAAACCTACCAAGCCTGTGCATTTCTGAAAACTAGAGACCTAGGGAAATCCAAGGAGGGGTGACTTGCGGGGCTCGGACCAGGTTCTGTTACCCAGAATCCTTTGCAAACCTCAAAATTTGGCTAAAAAAACACATGTTCCTCACATTTCTGTGGCAGAAAGTTCTGGAATCTGAGAGGAGCCACAAATTTCCTTCCACCTAGCATTCCCCCAAGTCTCCCGATAAAAATGATACCTCACTTGTGTGGGTAGGCCTAGCGCCCGCAACAGGAAACGCCCCAAAGCGCAACGTGGACACATCCAAAATTTTGGAAGAAAACAGAGGTGTTTTTTGCGAAGTGCCTACCTGTACATTTTGGCATTTAGCTTAGCCGGCACCTAGGGAAACCTACCAAACCTGTGCATTTCTGAAAACTAGAGACCTAGGGGAATCCAAGGAGGGGTTACTTGCGGGGCTCGGACCAGGTTCTATTACCCAGAATCCTTCGCAAACCTCAAAATTTGGCTAAAAAAACACATGTTCCTCACATTTCTGTGGCAGAAAGTTCTGGAATCTGAGAGGAGCCACAAATTTCCTTCCACCCAGCGTTCCCCCAAGTCTCCCGATAAAAATGATACCTCACTTGTGTGGGTAGGCCTAGCGCCCGCGACAGGAAATACCCCAAAGCGAAACGTGGACACATCCAAAATTTTGGAAGAAAACAGAGGTATTTTTTGCGAAGTGCCTACCTGTAGATTTTGGCCTCTAGCTCAGCCGGCACCTAGGGAAACCTACCAAACCTGTGCATTTCTGAAAACTAGAGACCTAGGGGAATCCAAGATGGGGTGACCTGCGGGGCTCGGACCAGGTTCTGTTACCCAGAATCCTTTGCAAACCTCAAAAGTTGGCTAAAAAAACACATGGTCCTCACATTTCTGTGGCAGAAAGTTCTGGAATCTGAGAGGAGCCACAAATTTCCTTCCACCCAGCGTGCCCCCAAGTCTCCCGATAAAAATGATACCTCACTTGTGTGGGTAGGCCTAGCGCCTGCGACAGGAAATGCCCCAAAGCGCAACGTGGACACATCCAAAATTTTGGAAGAAAACAGAGGTGTTTTTTGCGAAGTGCCTACCTGAAGATTTTGGCCTCTAGCTCAGCTGGCACATAGGGAAACCTACCAAACCTGTGCATTTCTGAAAACTAGAGACCTAGGGGAATCCAAGATGGGGTGACTTGCGGGGCTCGGACCAGGTTCTGTTACCCAGAATCCTTTGCAAACCTCAAAATTTAGCTAAAAATGTTCCTCACATTTCTGTGGCAGAAAGTTCTGGAATCTGAGAGGAGCCACAAATTTCCTTCCACCTAGCGTTCCCCCAAGTCTCTCGATAAAAATGATACCTCACTTGTGTGGGTAGGCCTAGCGCCCGCAACAGGAAATACCCCAAAGCGCAACGTGGACACATCCAAAATTTTGGAAGAAAACAGAGGTGTTTTTTGTGAAGTGCCTACCTATAGATTTTGGCCTCTAGCTCAGCCGGCACCTAGGGAAACCTACCAAACCTGTGCATTTCTGAAAACTAGAGACCTAGGAGAATCCAAGGAGGGGTTACTTGCGGGGCTCGAACCAGGTTCTGTTACCCAGAATCCTTTGCAAACCTCAAAATTTGGCTAAAAAAACACATGTTCCTCACATTTCTGTGGCAGAAAGTTCTGGAATCTGAGAGGAGCCACAAATTTCCTTCCACCCAGCGTTTCCCCAAGTCTCCCGATAAAAATGATACCTCACTTATGTGGGTAGGCCTAGCGCCCGCGACAGGAAACGCCCCAAAGCGCAACGTGGACACATCCAAAATTTTGAAAGAAAACAGAGGTATTTTTTGCGAAGTGCCTACCTGTAGATTTTGGCCTCTAGCTTAGCCGGCACCTAGGGAAACCTACCAAGCCTGTGCATTTCTGAAAACTAGAGACCTAGGGAAATCCAAGGAGGGGTGACTTGCGGGGCTCGGACCAGGTTCTGTTACCCAGAATCCTTTGCAAACCTCAAAATTTGGCTAAAAAAACACTTGTTCCTCACATTTCTGTGGCAGAAAGTTCTGGAATCTGAGAGGAGCCACAAATTTCCTTCCACCCAGCATTCCCCCAAGTCTCCCGATAAAAATGATACCTCACTTGTGTGGGTAGGCCTAGCGCCCGCAACAGGAAAGACCCCAAAGCGCAACGTGGACACATCCAAAATTTTGGAAGAAAACAGAGGTGTTTTTTGCGAAGTGCCTACCTGTAAATTTTGGCCTCTAGCTCAGCCGGCACCTAGGGAAACCTACCAAACCTGTGCATTTCTGAAAACTAGAGACCTAGGGGAATCCAAGGAGGGGTTACTTGCGGGGCTCGGACCAGGTTCTGTTACCCAGAATCCTTTGCAAACCTCAAAATTTGGCTAAAAAAACACATGTTCCTCACATTTCTGTGGCAGAAAGTTCTGGAATCTGAGAGGAGCCACAAATTTCCTTCCACCCAGCGTTCCCCCAAATCTCCCGATAAAAATGATACCTCACTTGTGTGGGTAGGCCTAGCGCCCGCAACAGGAAACACCCCAAAGCGCAATGTGGACACATCCAAAATGTTGGAAGAAAACAGAGGTGTTTTTTGTGAAGTGCCTACCTGTAGAGTTTGGCCTCTAGCTCAGCCGGCACCTAGGGAAACCTACCAAACCTGTGCATTTCTGAAAACTAGAGCCCTAGGGTAATCCAAGATGGGGTGACTTGCGGGGATCGGACCAGGTTCTGTTACCCAGAATCCTTTGCAAACCTCAAAATTTGGCTAAAAAAACACATGTTCCTCACATTTCTGTGGCAGAAAGTTCTGGAATCTGAGAGGAGACACAAATTTCCTTCCACCCAGCGTTCCCCCAAGTCTCCCGATAAAAATGATACCTCACTTATGTGGGTAGGCCTAGCGCCCGCGACAGGAAACGCCCCAAAGCGCAACGTGGACACATCCAAAATTTGGGAAGAAAACAGAGGTATTTTTTGCGAAGTGCCTACCTGTAGATTTTGGCCTCTTGCTCAGCCGGCACCTAGGGAAACCTACCAAGCCTGTGCATTTCTGAAAACTAGAGACCTAGGGAAATCTAAGGAGGGGTGACTTGCGGGGCTCGGACCAGGTTCTGTTACCCAGAATCCTTTGCAAACCTCAAAATTTGGCTAAAAAAACACATGTTCCTCACATTTCTGTGGCAGAAAGTTCTGGAATCTGAGAGGAGCCACAAATTTCCTTCCACCCAGCGTTCCCACAAGTCTCCCGATAAAAATGATACCTCACTTGTGTGGGTAGGCCTAGCGCCCGCGACAGGAAATGCCCCAAAGCGCAACGTGGACACATCCAAAATTTTGGAAGAAAACAGAGGTGTTTTTTGCGAAGTGCCTACCTGAAGATTTTGGCCTCTAGCTCAGCTGGCACATAGGGAAACCTACCAAACCTGTGCATTTCTGAAAACTAGAGACCTAGGGGAATCCAAGATGGGGTGACTTGCGGGGCTCGGACCAGGTTCTGTTACCCAGAATCCTTTGCAAACCTCAAAATTTGGCTAAAAAAACACATGTTCGTCACATTTCTGTGGCAGAAAGGTCTGGAATCTGAGAGGAGCCACAAATTTCCTTCCACCCAGCGTTTCCCCAAGTCTCCCGATAAAAATGATACCTCACTTGTGTGGGTAGGCCTAGCGCCCGCGACAGGAAACGCCCCAAAGCGCAACGTGGACACATCCAAAATTTTGGAAGAAAACAGAGGTATTTTTTGCGAAGTGCCTACCTGTAGATTTTGGCCTCTAGCTCAGCTGGCACATAGGGAAACCTACCAAAACTGTGCATTTCTGAAAACTAGAGACCTAGAGGAATCCAAGGAGGGGTGACTTGTGGGGCTCGGACCAGGTTGTGTTACCCAGAATCCTTTGCAAACCTCAAAATTTGGCTAAAATGTGGCAGAAAGTTCTGGAATCTGAGAGGAGCCACAAATTTCCTTCCACCCAGCGTTCCCCCAAGTCTCTCGATAAAAATGATACCTCACTTGTGTGGGTAGGCCTAGCGCCCGCGACAGGAAATACCCCAAAGCGCAACGTGGACACATCCAAAATTTTGGAAGAAAACAGAGGTGTTTTTTGTGAAGTGCCTACCTATAGATTTTGGCCTCTAGCTCAGCCGGCACCTAGGGAAACCTACCAAACCTGTGCATTTCTGAAAACTAGAGACCTAGGAGAATCCAAGGAGGGGTGACTTGCGGGGCTCGAACCAGGTTCTGTTACCCAGAATCCTTTGCAAACCTCAAAATTTGGCTAAAAAAACACATGTTCCTCACATTTCTGTGGCAGAAAGTTCTGGAATCTGAGAGGAGCCACAAATTTCCTTCCACCCAGCGTTTCCCCAAGTCTCCCGATAAAAATGATACCTCACTTATGTGGGTAGGCCTAGCGCCCGCGACAGGAAACGCCCCAAAGCGCAACGTGGACACATACCAAAATTTTGAAAGAAAACAGAGGTATTTTTTGCGAAGTGCCTACCTGTAGATTTTGGCCTCTAGCTCAGCCGGCACCCAGGAAAACCTACCAAACCTGTGCATTTCTGAAAACTAGAGACCTAGGGGAATCCAAGGAGGGGTGACTTGCGGGGCTCGGACCAGGTTCTGTTACCCAGAATCCTTTGCAAACCTCAAAATTTGGCTAAAAAAACACATGTTCCTCACATTTCTGTGGCAGAAAGTTCTGGAATCTGAGAGGAGCCACAAATTTCCTTCCACCCAGCGTTCCCCCAAGTCTCCCGATAAAAATGATACCTCACTTGTGTGGGTAGGCCTAGCGCCGGCAACAGGAAACACCCCAAAGCGCAACGTGGACACATCTAAAATTTTGGAAGAAAACAGAGGTATTTTTTGCGAAGTGCCTACCTGTAAATTTTGGCCTCTAGCTCAGCCGGCACCTAGGGAAACCTACCAAACCTGTGCATTTCTGAAAACTAGAGACCTAGGGGAATCCAAGATGGGGTGACTTGCGGGGCTCGGACCAGGTTCTGTTACCCAGAATCCTTTGCAAACCTCAAAATTTGGCTAAAAAAACACATGTTCCTCACATTTCTGTGGCAGAAAGTTCTGGAATCTGAGAGGACCCACAAATTTCCTTCCACCCAGCGTTCCCCCAAATCTCCCGATAAAAATGATACCTCACTTGTGTGGGTAGGCCTAGCGCCCGCAACAGGAAACACCCCAAAGCGCAACGTGGACACATCCAAAATGTTGGAAGAAAACAGAGGTGTTTTTTGTGAAGTGCCTACCTGTAGATTTTGGCCTCTAGCTCAGCCGGCACCTAGGGAAACCTACCAAGCCTGTGCATTTCTGAAAACTAGAGACCTAGGGAAATCCAAGGAGGGGTGACTTGCGGGGCTCGGACCAGGTTCTGTTACCCAGAATCCTTTGCAAACCTCAAAATTTGGCTAAAAAAACACATGTTCCTCACATTTCTGTGGCAGAAAGTTCTGGAATCTGAGAGGAGCCACAAATTTCCTTCCACCCAGCGTTCCCACAAGTCTCCCAATAAAAATGATACCTCACTTGTGTGGGTAGGCCTAGCGCCCGCGACAGGAAATGCCCCAAAGCGCAACGTGGACACATCCAAAATTTTGGAAGAAAACAGAGGTGTTTTTTGCGAAGTGCCTACCTGAAGATTTTGGCCTCTAGCTCAGCTGGCACATAGGGAAACCTACCAAACCTGTGCATTTCTGAAAACTAGAGACCTAGGGGAATCCAAGATGGGGTGACTTGCGGGGCTCGGACCAGGTTCTGTTACCCAGAATCCTTTGCAAACCTCAAAATTTGGCTAAAAAAACACATGTTCCTCACATTTCTGTGGCAGAAAGTTCTGGAATCTGAGAGGAGCCACAAATTTCCTTCCACCCAGCGTTCCCCCAAGTCTCCCGATAAAAATGATACCTCACTTGTGTGGGTAGGCCTAGCGCCCGCGACAGGAAACGCCCCAAAGCGCAACGTGGACACATCCAAAATTTTGGAAGAAAACAGAGGTATTTTTTGCGAAGTGCCTACCTGTAGATTTTGGCCTCTAGCTCAGCTGGCACATAGGGAAACCTACCAAAACTGTGCATTTCTGAAAACTAGAGACCTAGAGGAATCCAAGGAGGGGTGACTTGCGGGGCTCGGACCAGGTTCTGTTACCCAGAATCCTTTCAAACCTCAAAATTTGGCTAAAAAAACACATGTTCCTCACATTTCTGTGGCAGAAAGTTCTGGAATCTGAGAGGAGCCACAAATTTCCTTCCACCCAGCGTTCCCCCAAGTCTCTCGATAAAAATGATACCTCACTTGTGTGGGTAGGCCTAGCGCCCGCGACAGGAAACGCCCCAAAGCGCAACGTTGGACACATCCAAAATTTTGGAAGAAAACAGAGGTATTTTTTGCGAAGTGCCTACTTGTAGATTTTGGCCTCTTGCTCAGCCGGCACCTAGGGAAACCTACCAAGCCTGTGCATTTCTGAAAACTAGAGACCTAGGGGAATCCAAGGAGGGGTGACTTGCGGGGCTCGGACCAGGTTCTGTTAACCAGAATCCTTTGCAAACCTCAAAATTTGGCTAAAAAAAACACATGTTCCTCACATTTCTGTGGCAGAAAGTTCTGGAATCTGAGAGGAGCCACAAATTACCTTCCACCCAGCATTCCCCCAAGTCTCCCGATAAAAATGATACCTCACTTGTGTGGGTAGGCCTAGGGCCCGCGACAGGAAACGCCCCAAAGCGCAACGTGGACACATCCAAAATTTTGGAAGAAAACAGAGGTGTTTTTTGCGAAGTGCCTACCTGTAGATTTTGGCCTTTAGCTCAGCCGGCACCTAGGGAAACCTACCTAACCTGTGCATTTCTGAAAACTAGAGACCTAGGGGAATCCAAGGAGGGGTTACTTGCGGGGCTCGGACCAGGTTTTGTTACCCAGAATCCTTTGCAAACCTCAAAATTTGGCTAAAAAAACACATGTTCCTCACATTTCTGTGGCAGAAAGTTCTAGAATCTGAGAGGAGCCACAAATTTCCTTCCACCCAGCGTTCCCCCAAGTCTCCCGATACAAATGATACCTCACTTGTGTGGGTAGGCCTAGCGCCCGTGACAGGAAACGCCCCAAAGCGCAACGTGGACACATCCAAAATTTTGGAAGAAAACAGAGGTATTTTTTGCGAAGTGCCTACCTGTAGATTTTGGCCTCTTGCTCAGCCGGCACCTAGGGAAACCTACCAAGCCTGTGCATTTCTGAAAACTAGAGACCTAGGGAAATCCAAGGAGGGGTGACTTGCGGGGCTCGGACCAGGTTCTGTTACCCAGAATCCTTTGCAAACCTCAAAATTTGGCTAAAAAAACACATGTTCCTCACATTTCTGTGGCAGAAAGTTCTGGAATCTGAGAGGAGCCACAAATTTCCTTCCACTCAGCGTTCCCCCAAGTCTCTCGATAAAAATGATACCTCACTTGTGTGGGTAGGCCTAGCGCCCGCGACAGGAAATACCCCAAAGCGCAACGTGGACACATCCAAAATTTTGGAAGAAAACAGAGGTGTTTTTTGTGAAGTGCCTACCTGTAGATTTTGGCCTCTAGCTCAGCCGGCACCTAGGGAAACCTACCAAACCTGTGCATTTCTGAAAACTAGAGACCTAGGGGAATCCAAGGAGGGGTTACTTGCGGGGCTCGGACCAGGTTTTGTTACCCAGAATCCTTTGCAAACCTCAAAATTTGGCTAAAAAAACACATGTTCCTCACATTTCTGTGGCAGAAAGTTCTGGAATCTGAGAGGAGCCACAAATTTCCTTCCACCCAGCGTTCCCCCAAGTCTCCCGATTAAAAAGATACCTCACTTGTGTGGGTAGGCCTAGCGCCCGCGACAGGAAACGCCCCAAAGCGCAACGTGGACACATCCAAAATTTTGGAAGAAAACAGAGGTGTTTTTTGTGAAGTGCCTACCTGTAGATTTTGGCCTCTAGCTCAGCCGGCACCTAGGAAAACCTACCAAACCTGTGCATTTCTGAAACCTAGACACCTAGGGGAATCCAAGGAGGGGTTACTTGCGGGGCTCGGACCAGGTTCTATTACCCAGAATCCTTTGCAAACCTCAAAATTTGGCTAAAAAAACACATGTTCCTCACATTTCTGTGGCAGAAAGTTCTGGAATCTGAGAGGAGCCACAAATTTCCTTCCACCCAGCGTTCCCCCAAGTCTCCCGATAAAAATGATACCTCACTTGTGTGGGTAGGCCTAGCGCCCGCGACAGGAAATACCCCAAAGCGCAACGTGGACACATCCAAAATTTTGGAAGAAAACAGAGGTGTTTTTTGTGAATTGCCTACCTGTAGATTTTGGCCTCTAGCTCAGCCGGCACCTAGGGAAACCTACGAAACCTGTGCATTTCTGAAAACTAGAGACCTAGGAGAATCCAAGGAGGCGTGACTTGCGGGGCTCGAACCAGGTTCTGTTACCCAGAATCCTTTGCAAACCTCAAAATTTGGCTAAAAAAACACATGTTCCTCACATTTCTGTGGCAGAAAGTTCTGGAATCTGAGAGAAGCCACAAATTTCCTTCCACCCAGCGTTCCCCCAAGTCTCCCGATAAAAATGATACCTCACTTGTGTGGGTAGGCCTAGCGCCCGCGACAGGAAACGCCCCAAAAGCGCAACGTGGACACATCCAAAATTTTGGAAGAAAACAGAGGTGTTTTTTGCGAAGTGCCTACCTGTAGATTTTGGCCTCTAGCTCAGCCGGCACCTAGGGAAATCTACCAAACCTGTGCATTTCTGCAAACTAGAGACCTAGGGGAATCCAAGATGGGGTGACTTGCGGGGCTCGGACCAGGTTCTGTTACCCAGCATCCTTTGCAAACCTCAAAATTTGGCTAAAAAAACACACGGTCCTCACATTTCTGTGGCAGAATGTTCTGGAATCTGAGAGGAGCCACAAATTTCCTTCCACCCAGCGTTCCCCCAAGTCTCCCGATAAAAATGATACCTCACTTGTGTAGGTAGGCCTAGCGCCCGCGACAGCAAACGCCCCAAAGCGCAACGTGGACACATCCCATTTTTTTAAAGAAAACAGTGCCCACCTGTGGATTTTGGCCTGTAGCTCAGCCGGCACCTAGCGAAACCTACCAACCCTGTGCATTTTTGCAAACTAAAGACCTTGGGGAATCCAAGATGGGGTGACTTGTGGGGCTCGGATCAGGTTCTGTTACCCAGAATCCTTTGCAAACCTCAAACTTTGGCTAAAAAAACACATTTTCCTCACATTTCGGTGGCAGAAAGTTCTGGAATCTGAGAGGAGCCACAAATTTCCTTCCACCCAGCGTTCCCCCAAGTCTCCCGATAAAAATGATACCTCACTTGTGTGGGTAGGCCTAGCGCCCGCGACAGGAAATACCCGAAAGCCCAACGTGGACACATCAAAAATTTTGGAAGAAAACAGAGGTGTTTTTTGTGAAGTGCCTACCTGTAGATTTTGTCCTCTAGCTCAGCCGGCACCTAGGGAAACCTACCAAACCTGTGCATTTCTAAAAACTAGAGACCTAGGAGAATCCAAGGAGGGGTGACTTGCGGGGCTCGGACCAGGTTCTGTTACCCAGAATCCTTTGCAAACCTCAAAATTTGGCTAAAAAAACACATGTTCCTCACATTTCTGTGGCAGAAAGTTCTGGAATCTGAGAGGAGCCACAAATTTCCTTCCACCCAGCGTTTCCCTCAGTCTCCCGATGAAAATGATACCTCACTTGTGTGGGTAGGCCTAGCGCCCGCGACAGCAAACGCCCCAAAGCGCAACGTGGACACATCCAAAATTTTGGAAGAAAACAGAGGTGTTTTTTGCGAAGTGCCTACCTGTAGATTTTGGCCTCTAGCTCATCCGGCACCTAGGGAAACCTACCAAACCTGTGCATTTCTGAAAACTAGAGACCTAGGGGAATCCAAGGAGGGGTTACTTGCGGGGCTCGGACCAGGTTTTGTTACCCAGAATCCTTTGCAAACCTCAAAATTTGGCTAAAAAAACACATGTTCCTCACATTTCTGTGGCAGAAAGTTCTGGAATCTGAGAGGAGCCACAAATTTCCTTCCACCCAGCATTCCCCCAAGTCTCCCGATAAAAATGATACCTCACTTGTGTGGGTAGGCCTAGCGCCCGCAACAGGAAACGCCCCAAAGCGCAACGTGGACACATCCAAAATTTTGGAAGAAAACAGAGGTGTTTTTTGCGAAGTGCCTACCTGTAAATTTTGGCCTCTAGCTCAGCCGGCACCTAGGGAAACCTACCAAACCTGTGCATTTCTGAAAACTAGAGACCTAGGGGAATCCAAGGAGGGGTTACTTGCGGGGCTCGGACCAGGTTCTGTTACCCAGAATCCTTTGCAAACCTCAAAATTTGGCTAAAAAAACACATGTTCCTCACATTTCTGTGGCAGAAAGTTCTGGAATCTAAGAGGAGCCACAAATTTCCTTCCACCCAGCGTTCCCCCAAATCTCCCGATAAAAATGATACCTCACTTGTGTGGGTAGGCCTAGCGCCCGCAACAGGAAACACCCCAAAGCGCAACGTGGACACATCCAAAATGTTGGAAGAAAACAGAGGTGTTTTTTGCGAAGTGCCTACCTGTAAATTTTGGCCTCTAGCTCAGCCGGCACCTAGGGAAACCTACCAAACCTGTGCATTTCTGAAAACTAGAAACCTAGGGGAATCCAAGGAGGGGTTACTTGCGGGGCTCGGACCAGGTTCTGTTACCCAGAATCCTTTGCAAACCTCAAAATTTGGCTAAAAAAACACATGTTCCTCACATTTCTATGGCAGAAAGTTCTGGAATCTGAGAGGAGCCACAAATTTCCTTCCACCCAGCGTTCCCCCAAGTCTCCCGATAAAAATGATACCTCACTTATGTGGGTAGGCCTAGCGCCCGCGACAGGAAACGCCCCAAAGCGCAACGTGGACACATCCAAAATTTTGGAAGAAAACAGAGGTATTTTTTGCGAAGTGCCTACCTGTAGATTTTGGCCTCTTGCTCAGCCGGCACCTAGGGAAACCTACCAAGCCTGTGCATTTCTGAAAACTAGAGACCTAGGGAAATCCAAGGAGGGGTGACTTGCGGGGCTCGGACCAGGTTCTGTTACCCAGAATCCTTTGCAAACCTCAAAATTTGGCTAAAAAAACACATGTTCCTCACATTTCTGTGGCAGAAAGTTCTGGAATCTGAGAGGAGCCTCAAATTTCCTTCCACCCAGCATTCCCCCAAGTCTCCCGATAGAAATGATACCTCACTTGTGTGGGTAGGCCTAGCGCCCGCAACAGGAAACGCCCCAAAGCGGAACGTGGACACATCCAAAATTTTGGAAGAAAACAGAGGTGTTTTTTGCGAAGTGCCTACCTGTAAATTTTGGCATTTAGCTTAGCCGGCACCTAGG
This sequence comes from Pleurodeles waltl, assembly GCF_031143425.1. Classification (NCBI taxonomy): domain Eukaryota; kingdom Metazoa; phylum Chordata; class Amphibia; order Caudata; family Salamandridae; genus Pleurodeles; species Pleurodeles waltl. The sequence continues at coordinate 424,887,544 of NC_090445.1, read as the reverse complement.
GAAACCTACCAAACCTGTGCATTTCTGAAAACTAGAGACCTAGGGGAATCCAAGGAGGGGTTACTTGCGGGGCTCGGACCAGGTTCTATTACCCAGAATCCTTTGCAAACCTCAAAATTTGGCTAAAAAAACACATGTTCCTCACATTTCTGTGGCAGAAAGTTCTGGAATCTGAGAGGAGCCACGAATTTCCTTCCACCCAGCGTTCCCCCAAGTCTCCCGATAAAAATGATACCTCACTTGTGTGGGTAGGCCTAGCGCCCGCGACAGGAAATACCCCAAAGCGCAACGTGGACACATCCAAAATTTTGGAAGAAAACAGAGGTGTTTTTTGCGAAGTGCCTACCTGTAGATTTTGGCCTCTAGCTCAGCCGGCACCTAGGGAAACCTACCAAACCTGTGCATTTCTGAAAACTAGAGACCTAGGGGAATCCAAGATGGGGTGACCTGCGGGGCTCGGACCAGGTTCTGTTACCCAGAATCCTTTGCAAACCTCAAAAGTTGGCTAAAAAAACACATGGTCCTCACATTTCTGTGGCAGAAAGTTCTGGAATCTGAGAGGAGCCACAAATTTCCTTCCACCCAGCGTTCCCCCAAGTCTCCCGATAAAAATGATACCTCACTTGTGTGGGTAGGCCTAGCGCCTGCGACAGGAAATGCCCCAAAGCGCAACGTGGACACATCCAAAATGTTGGAAGAAAACAGAGGTGTTTTTTGCGAAGTGCCTACCTGAAGATTTTGGCCTCTAGCTCAGCTGGCACATAGGGAAACCTACCAAACCTGTGCATTTCTGAAAACTAGAGACCTAGGTGAATCCAAGATGGGGTGACTTGCGCGGCTCGGACCAGGTTCTGTTACCCAGAATCCTTTGCAAACCTCAAAATTTGGCTAAAAAAACACATGTTCCTCACATTTCTGTGGCAGAAAGTTCTGGAATCTGAGAGGAGCCACAAATTTCCTTCCACCCAGCGTTCCCCCAAGTCTCCCGATAAAAATGATACCTCACTTGTGTGGGTAGGCCTAGCGCCCGCGACAGGAAACGCCCCAAAGCGCAACGTGGACACATCCAAAATTTTGGAAGAAAACAGAGGTATTTTTTGCGAAGTGCCTACCTGTAGATTTTGGCCTCTAGCTCAGCTGGCACATAGGGAAACCTACCAAAACTGTGCATTTCTGAAAACTAGAGACCTAGAGGAATCCAAGGAGGGGTGACTTGCGGGGCTCGGACCAGGTTCTGTTACCCAGAATCCTTTGCAAACCTCAAAATTTGGCTAAAAAAACACATGTTCCTCACATTTCTGTGGCAGAAAGTTCTGGAATCTGAGAGGAGCCACAAATTTCCTTCCACCCAGCGTTCCCCCAAGTCTCCCGATAAAAATGATACCTCACTTATGTGGGTAGGCCTAGCGCCTGCGACAGGAAATGCCCCAAAGCGCAACGTGGACACATCCAAAATTTTGGAAGAAAACAGAGGTGTTTTTTGCGAAGTGCCTACCTGAAGATTTTGGCCTCTAGCTCAGCTGGCACATAGGGAAACCTACCAAACCTGTGCATTTCTGAAAACTAGAGACCTAGGGGAATCCAAGATGGGGTGACCTGCGGGGCTCGGACCAGGTTCTGTTACCCAGAATCCTTTGCAAACCTCAAAAGTTGGCTAAAAAAACACATGGTCCTCACATTTCTGTGGCAGAAAGTTCTGGAATCTGAGAGGAGCCACAAATTTCCTTCCACCCAGCGTTCCCCCAAGTCTCCCGATAAAAATGATACCTCACTTGTGTGGGTAGGCCTAGCGCCTGCGACAGGAAATGCCCCAAAGCGCAACGTGGACACATCCAAAATTTTGGAAGAAAACAGAGGTGTTTTTTGCGAAGTGCCTACCTGAAGATTTTGGCCTCTAGCTCAGCTGGCACATAGGGAAACCTACCAAACCTGTGCATTTCTGAAAACTAGAGACCTAGGTGAATCCAAGATGGGGTGACTTGCGGGGCTCGGACCAGGTTCTGTTACCCAGAATCCTTTGCAAACCTCAAAATTTGGCTAAAAAAACACATGTTCCTCACATTTCTGTGGCAGAAAGTTCTGGAATCTGAGAGGAGCCACAAATTTCCTTCCACCCAGCGTTCCCCCAAGTCTCCCGATAAAAATGATACCTCACTTGTGTGGGTAGGCCTAGCGCCCGCGACAGGAAACGCCCCAAAGCGCAACGTGGACACATCCAAAATTTTGGAAGAAAACAGAGGTATTTTTTGCGAAGTGCCTACCTGTAGATTTTGGCCTCTAGCTCAGCTGGCACATAGGGAAACCTACCAAAACTGTGCATTTCTGAAAACTAGAGACCTAGAGGAATCCAAGGAGGGGTGACTTGCGGGGCTCGGACCAGGTTCTGTTACCCAGAATCCTTTGCAAACCTCAAAATTTGGCTAAAAAAACACATGTTCCTCACATTTCTGTGGCAGAAAGTTCTGGAATCTGAGAGGAGCCACAAATTTCCTTCCACCCAGCGTTCCCCCAAGTCTCCCGATAAAAATGATACCTCACTTATGTGGGTAGGCCTAGCGCCCGCGACAGGAAACGCCCCAAAGCGCAACGTGGACACATCCAAAATTTTGGAAGAAAACAGAGGTATTTTTTGCGAAGTGCCTACCTGTAGATTTTGGCCTCTTGCTCAGCCGGCATCTAGGGAAACCTACCAAGCCTGTGCATTTCTGAAAACTAGAGACCTAGGGAAATCCAAGGAGGGGTGACTTGCGGGGCTCGGACCAGGTTCTGTTACCCAGAATCCTTTGCAAACCTCAAAATTTGGCTAAAAAAACACATGTTCCTCACATTTCTGTGGCAGAAAGTTCTGGAATCTGAGAGGAGCCACAAATTTCCTTCCACCTAGCATTCCCCCAAGTCTCCCGATAAAAATGATACCTCACTTGTGTGGGTAGGCCTAGCGCCCGCAACAGGAAACGCCCCAAAGCGCAACGTGGACACATCCAAAATTTTGGAAGAAAACAGAGGTGTTTTTTGCGAAGTGCCTACCTGTACATTTTGGCATTTAGCTTAGCCGGCACCTAGGGAAACCTACCAAACCTGTGCATTTCTGAAAACTAGAGACCTAGGGGAATCCAAGGAGGGGTTACTTGCGGGGCTCGGACCAGGTTCTATTACCCAGAATCCTTCGCAAACCTCAAAATTTGGCTAAAAAAACACATGTTCCTCACATTTCTGTGGCAGAAAGTTCTGGAATCTGAGAGGAGCCACAAATTTCCTTCCACCCAGCGTTCCCCCAAGTCTCCCGATAAAAATGATACCTCACTTGTGTGGGTAGGCCTAGCGCCCGCGACAGGAAATACCCCAAAGCGAAACGTGGACACATCCAAAATTTTGGAAGAAAACAGAGGTATTTTTTGCGAAGTGCCTACCTGTAGATTTTGGCCTCTAGCTCAGCCGGCACCTAGGGAAACCTACCAAACCTGTGCATTTCTGAAAACTAGAGACCTAGGGGAATCCAAGATGGGGTGACCTGCGGGGCTCGGACCAGGTTCTGTTACCCAGAATCCTTTGCAAACCTCAAAAGTTGGCTAAAAAAACACATGGTCCTCACATTTCTGTGGCAGAAAGTTCTGGAATCTGAGAGGAGCCACAAATTTCCTTCCACCCAGCGTGCCCCCAAGTCTCCCGATAAAAATGATACCTCACTTGTGTGGGTAGGCCTAGCGCCTGCGACAGGAAATGCCCCAAAGCGCAACGTGGACACATCCAAAATTTTGGAAGAAAACAGAGGTGTTTTTTGCGAAGTGCCTACCTGAAGATTTTGGCCTCTAGCTCAGCTGGCACATAGGGAAACCTACCAAACCTGTGCATTTCTGAAAACTAGAGACCTAGGGGAATCCAAGATGGGGTGACTTGCGGGGCTCGGACCAGGTTCTGTTACCCAGAATACTTTGCAAACCTCTATATTTGGCTAAAAAAACACATGTTCCTCACATTTCTGTGGCAGAAAGTTCTGGAATCTGAGAGGAGCCACAAATTTCCTTCCACCCAGCGTTCCCCCAAGTCTCCCGATAAAAATGATACCTCACTTGTGTGGGTAGGCCTAGCGCCCGCGACAGGAAACGCCCCAAAGCGCAACGTGGACACATCCAAAATTTTGGAAGAAAACAGAGGTATTTTTTGCGAAGTGCCTACCTGTAGATTTTGGCCTCTAGCTCAGCTGGCACATAGGGAAACCTACCAAAACTGTGCATTTCTGAAAACTAGAGACCTAGAGGAATCCAAGGAGGGGTGACTTGCGGGGCTCGGACCAGGTTCTGTTACCCAGAATCCTTTGCAAACCTCAAAATTTAGCTAAAAATGTTCCTCACATTTCTGTGGCAGAAAGTTCTGGAATCTGAGAGGAGCCACAAATTTCCTTCCACCTAGCGTTCCCCCAAGTCTCTCGATAAAAATGATACCTCACTTGTGTGGGTAGGCCTAGCGCCCGCAACAGGAAATACCCCAAAGCGCAACGTGGACACATCCAAAATTTTGGAAGAAAACAGAGGTGTTTTTTGTGAAGTGCCTACCTATAGATTTTGGCCTCTAGCTCAGCCGGCACCTAGGGAAACCTACCAAACCTGTGCATTTCTGAAAACTAGAGACCTAGGAGAATCCCAAGGAGGGGTGACTTGCGGGGCTCGAACCAGGTTCTGTTACCCAGAATCCTTTGCAAACCTCAAAATTTGGCTAAAAAAACACATGTTCCTCACATTTCTGTGGCAGAAAGTTCTGGAATCTGAGAGGAGCCACAAATTTCCTTCCACCCAGCGTTTCCCCAAGTCTCCCGATAAAAATGATACCTCACTTATGTGGGTAGGCCTAGCGCCCGCGACAGGAAACGCCCCAAAGCGCAACGTGGACACATCCAAAATTTTGAAAGAAAACAGAGGTATTTTTTGCGAAGTGCCTACCTGTAGATTTTGGCCTCTAGCTTAGCCGGCACCTAGGGAAACCTACCAAGCCTGTGCATTCTGAAAACTAGAGACCTAGGAAATCCAAGGAGGGGTGACTTGCGGGGCTCGGACCAGGTTCTGTTACCCAGAATCCTTTGCAAACCTCAAAATTTGGCTAAAAAAAACACTTGTTCCTCACATTTCTGTGCAGAAAGTTCTGGAATCTGAGAGGAGCCACAAATTTCCTTCACCCAGCATTCCCCCATGTCTCCCGATAAAAATGATACCTCACTTGGTGTGGGTAGGCCTAGCGCCCGCAACAGGAAAGACCCCAAAGCGCAACGTGGACACATCCAAAATTTTGGAAGAAAACAGAGGTGTTTTTTGCGAAGTGCCTACCTGTAAATTTTGGCCTCTAGCTCAGCCGGCACCTAGGGAAACCTACCAAACCTGTGCATTTCTGAAAACTAGAGACCTAGGGGAATCCAAGGAGGGGTTACTTGCGGGGCTCGGACCAGGTTCTGTTACCCAGAATCCTTTGCAAACCTCAAAATTTGGCTAAAAAAACACATGTTCCTCACATTTCTGTGGCAGAAAGTTCTGGAATCTGAGAGGAGCCACAAATTTCCTTCCACCCAGCGTTCCCCCCAAATCTCCCGATAAAAATGATACCTCACTTGTGTGGGTAGGCCTAGCGCCGCAACAGGAAACACCCCCAAAGCGCAATGTGGACACATCCAAAATGTTGGAAGAAAACAGAGGTGTTTTTTGTGAAGTGCCTACCTGTAGAGTTTGGGCCTCTAGCTCAGCCGGCACCTAGGGAAACCTACCAAACCTGTGCATTTCTGAAAACTAGAGCCCTAGGGTAATCCAAGATGGGGTGACTTGCGGGGATCGACCAGGTTCTGTTACCCAGAATCCTTTGCAAACCTCAAAATTTGGCTAAAAAAAACACATGTTCCTCACATTTCTGTGGCAGAAAGTTCTGGAATCTGAGAGGAGACACAAATTTCCTTCCACCCAGCGTTCCCCCAAGTCTCCCGATAAAAATGATACCTCACTTATGTGGGTAGGCCTAGCGCCCGCGACAGGAAACGCCCCAAAGCGCAACGTGGACACATCCAAAATTGGGAAGAAAACAGAGGTATTTTTTGCGAAGTGCCTACCTGTAGATTTTGGCCTCTTGCTCAGCCGGCACCTAGGGAACCTACCAAGCCTGTGCATTTCTGAAAACTAGAGACCTAGGGAAATCTAAGGAGGGGTGACTTGCGGGGCTCGGACCAGGTTCTGTTACCAGAATCCTTTGCAAACCTCAAAATTTGGCTAAAAAAACACATGTTCCTCACATTTCTGTGGCAGAAAGTTCTGGAATCTGAGAGGAGCACAAAATTTCCTTCCACCCAGCGTTCCCACAAGTCTCCCGATAAAAATGATACCTCACTTGTGTGGGTAGGCCTAGCGCCCGCGACAGGAAATGCCCCAAAGCGCAACGTGGACACATCCAAAATTTTGGAAGAAAACAGAGGTGTTTTTTGCGAAGTGCCTACCTGAAGATTTTGGCCTCTAGCTCAGCTGGCACATAGGGAAACCTACCAAACCTGTGCATTTCTGAAAACTAGAGACCTAGGGGAATCCAAGATGGGGTGACTTGCGGGGCTCGGACCAGGTTCTGTTACCCAGAATCCTTTGCAAACCTCAAAAATTTGGCTAAAAAAACACATGTTCGTCACATTTCTGTGGCAGAAAGGTCTGGAATCTGAGAGGAGCCACAAATTTCCTTCCACCCAGCGTTTCCCCAAGTCTCCCGATAAAAATGATACCTCACTTGTGTGGGTAGGCCTAGCGCCCGCGACAGGAAACGCCCCAAAGCGCAACGTGGACACATCCAAAATTTGGAAGAAACAGAGGTATTTTTTGCGAAGTGCCTACCTGTAGATTTTGGCCTCTAGCTCAGCTGGCACATAGGGAAACCTACCAAAACTGTGCATTTCTGAAAACTAGAGACCTAGAGGAATCCAAGGAGGGGTGACTTGTGGGGCTCGGACCAGGTTGTGTTACCCAGAATCCTTTGCAAACCTCAAAATTTGGCTAAAATGTGGCAGAAAGTTCTGGAATCTGAGAGGAGCCACAAATTTCCTTCCACCCAGCGTTCCCCCAAGTCTCTCGATAAAAATGATACCTCACTTGTGTGGGTAGCCTAGCGCCCGCGACAGGAATACCCCCAAAGCGCAACGTGGACACATCCAAAATTGGAAGAAAACAGAGGTGTTTTTTTGTGAAGTGCCTACCTATAGATTTTGGCCTCTAGCTCAGCCGGCACCTAGGGAAAACCTACCAAACCTGTGCATTTCTGAAAACTAGAGACCTAGGAGAATCCAAGAGGGGTGACTTGCGGGGCTCGAACCAGGTTCTGTTACCCAGAATCCTTTGCAAACCTCAAAATTTGGCTAAAAAAAACACATGTTCCTCACATTTCTGTGGCAGAAAGTTCTGGAATCTGAGAGGAGCCACAAATTTCCTTCCACCCAGCGTTTCCCCAAGTCTCCCGATAAAATGATACCTCACTTATGTGGGTAGGCCTAGCGCCCGCGACAGGAAACGCCCCAAAGCGCAACGTGGACACATACCATTAAATTTTGAAAGAAAACAGAGGTATTTTTTGCGAAGTGCCTACCTGTAGATTTGGCCTCTAGCTCAGCCGGCACCCAGGAAAACCTACCAAACCTGTGCATTTCTGAAAACTAGAGACCTAGGGAATCCAAGGAGGGGTGACTTGCGGGGCTCGGACCAGGTTCTGTTACCCAGAATCCTTTGCAAAACCTCAAAATTTGGCTAAAAAAACACATGTTCCCTCACATTTCTGTGGCAGAAAGTTCTGGAATCTGAGAGGAGCCACAAATTTCCTTCCACCCAGCGTTCCCCAAGTCTCCCGATAAAAATGATACCTCACTTGTGTGGGTAGGCCTAGCGCCGGCAACAGGAAACACCCCAAAGCGCAACGTGGACACATCTAAAATTTTGAAGAAAACAGAGGTATTTTTTGCGAAGTGCCTACCTGTAAATTTTTGGCCTCTAGCTCAGCCGGCACCTAGGGAAACCCTACCAAAACCTGTGCATTTCTGAAAACTAGAGACCTAGGGGATCCAAGATGGGGTGACTTGCGGGGCTCGGACCAGGTTCTGTTACCCCAGAATCCTTTGCAAACCCTCAAAATTTGGCTAAAAAAACACATGTTCCTCACATTTCTGTGGCAGAAAGTTCTGGAATCTGAGAGGACCCACAAATTTCCTTCCACCCAGCGTTCCCCCAAATCTCCCGATAAAAATGATACCCTCACTTGTGTGGGTAGGCCTAGCGCCCGCAACAGGAAACACCCCAAAGCGCAACGTGGACACATCCAAAATGTTGGAAGAAAACAGAGGTGTTTTTTGTGAAGTGCCTACCTGTAGATTTTGGCCTCTAGCTTCAGCCGGCACCTAGGGAAACCTACCAAGCCTGTGCATTTCTGAAAACTAGAGACCTAGGGAAATCCAAGGAGGGGTGACTTGCGGGGCTCGGACCAGGTTCTGTTACCCAGAATCCTTTGCAAACCTCAAAATTTGGCTAAAAAAACACATGTTCCTCACATTTTCGTGCAGAAAGTTCTGGAATCTGAGAGGAGCCACAAATTTCCTTCCACCCAGCGTTCCACAAGTCTCCCAATAAAAATGATACCTCACTTGTGTGGGTAGGCCTAGCGCCCGCGACAGGAAATGCCCCAAAGCGCAACGTGGACACATCCAAAATTTTGGAAGAAAACAGAGGTGTTTTTTGCGAAGTGCCTACCTGAAGATTTTGGCCTCTAGCTCAGCTGGCCACATAGGGAAACCTACCAAACCTGTGCATTTCTGAAAACTAGAGACCTAGGGGAATCCAAGATGGGGTGACTTGCGGGGCTCGGACCAGGTTCTGTTACCCAGAATCCTTTGCAAACCTCAAAATTTGGCTAAAAAAACACATGTTCCTCACATTTCTGTGGCAGAAAGTTCTGGAATCTGAGAGGAGCCACAAATTTCCTTCCACCAGCGTTCCCCCCAAGTCTCCCGATAAAATGATACCTCACTTGTGTGAGTAGGCCTAGCGCCCGCGACAGGAAACGCCCCAAAGCGCAACGTGGACACATCCAAAATTTTGGAAGAAAACAGAGGTATTTTTGCGAAGTGCCTACCTGTAGATTTGGCCTCTAGCTCAGCTGGCACATAGGGAAACCTACCAAAACTGTGCATTTCTGAAAACTAGAGACCTAGAGGAATCCAAGGAGGGGTGGACTTGCGGGGCTCGGACCAGGTTCTGTTACCCAGAATCCTTTCAAACCTCAAAATTTGGCTAAAAAAACACATGTTCCTCACATTTCTGTGGCAGAAAGTTCTGGAATCTGAGAGGAGCCACAAATTTCCTTCCACCCAGCGTTCCCCAAGTCTCTCGATAAAAATGATACCTCACTTGTGTGGGTAGGCCTAGCGCCCGCGACAGAAACGCCCCAAAGCGGCAACGTTGGACACATCCAAAATTTTGGAAGAAAACAGAGGTATTTTTTGCGAAGTGCCTACTTGTAGATTTTGCCTCTTGCTCAGCCGGCACCTAGGAAACCTACCAAGCCTGTGCATTTCTGAAAACTAGAGACCTAGGGGAATCCAAGGAGGGGTGACTTGCGGGGGCTCGGACCAGGTTCTGTTAACCAGAATCCTTTGCAAACCTCAAAATTTGGCTAAAAAAAACACATGTTCCTCACATTTCTGTGGCAGAAAGTTCTGGAATCTGAGAGGAGCCACAAATTACCTTCCACCCAGCATTCCCCAAGTCTCCCGATAAAAATGATACCTCACTTGTGTGGGTAGGCCTAGGGCCCCGCGACAGGAAACGCCCCAAAGCGCAACGTGGACACATCCAAAATTTTGGAAGAAAACAGAGGTGTTTTTTGCGAAGTGCCTACCTGTAGATTTTGGCCTTTAGCTCAGCCGGCACCTAGGGAAACCTACCTAACCTGTGCATTTCTGAAAACTAGAGACCTAGGGGAATCCAAGGGAGGGGGTTACTTGCGGGGCTCGGACCAGGTTTTGTTACCCAGAATCCTTTGCAAACCTCAAAATTTGGCTAAAAAAACACATGTTCCTCACATTTCTGTGGCAGAAAGTTCTAGAATCTGAGAGGAGCCACAAATTTCCTTCCACCCAGCGTTCCCCCAAGTCTCCCGATACAAATGATACCTCACTTGTGTGGGTAGGCCCTAGCGCCCGTGACAGGAAACGCCCCAAAGCGCAACGTGGACACATCCAAAATTTTGGAAGAAAACAGAGGTATTTTTTGCGAAGTGCCTACCTGTAGATTTTGGCCTCTTGCTCAGCCGCACCTAGGGAAACCTACCAAGCCTGTGCATTTCCTGAAAACTAGAGACCTAGGAAATCCAAGGAGGGGTGACTTGCGGGGCTCGGACCAGGTTCTGTTACCCAGAATCCTTTGCAAACCTCAAAATTTTGGCTAAAAAAACACATGTTCCTCACATTTCTGTGGCAGAAAGTTCTGAATCTGAGAGGAGCCACAAATTTCCTTCACCCAGCGTTCCCACAAGTCTCCCAATAAAAAATGATACCTCACTTGTGTGGGTAGGCCTAGCGCCCCGCGACAGGAAATGCCCCAAAGCGCAACGTGGACACATCCAAAATTTGGAAGAAAACAGAGGTGTTTTTTGCGAAGTGCCTACCTGAAGATTTTGGCCTCTAGCTCAGCTGGCACATAGGGAAACCTACCAACCTGTGCATTTCTGAAAACTAGAGACCTAGGAGAATCCAAGATGGGGTGACTTGCGGGGCTCGGACCAAGTTCTGTTACCCAGAATCCTTTGCAAACCCTCAAAATTTGGCTAAAAAAAACACATGTTCCTCACATTTCTGTGGCAGAAAGTTCTGGAATCTGAGAGGAGCCACAAATTTCCTTCCACCCAGCGTTCCCCCAAGTCTCCCGATAAAAATGATACCTCACTTGTGTGGGTAGGCCTAGCGGCCCGCGACAGGAAACGCCCCCAAAGCGCAACGTGGACACATCCAAAATTTTGGAAGAAAACAGAGGTATTTTTTGCGAAGTGCCTACCTGTAGATTTTGGCCTCTAGCTCAGCTGGCACATAGGGAAACCTACCACAACTGTGCATTCTGAAAACTAGAGACCTAGAGGAATCCAAGGAGGGGTGACTTGCGGGGCTCGGACCAGGTTCTGTTACCCAGAATCCTTTCAAACCTCAAAATTTGGCTAAAAAAACACATGTTCCTCACATTTCTGTGGCAGAAAGTTCTGGAATCTGAGAGGAGCCACAAATTTCCTTCCACCCAGCGTTCCCCCAAGTCTCTCGATAAAATTGATACCTCACTTGTGTGGGTAGGCCTAGCGCCCCGCCGACAGGAAATACCCAAAGCGCAACGTGGACACATCCAAAATTTTGGAAGAAAACAGAGGTGTTTTTTGTGAAGTGCCTACCTATAGATTTTGGCCTCTAGCTCAGCCGGCACCTAGGGAAACCTACCAAACCTGTGCATTTCTGAAAACCTAGAGACCTAGGAGAATCCAAGGAGGGGTGACTTGCGGGCTCGAACCAGGTTCTGTTACCCAGAATCCTTTGCAAACCTCAAAATTTGGCTAAAAAACACATGTTCCTCACATTTCTGTGGCAGAAAGTTCTGGAATCTGAGAGGAGCCACAAATTTCCTTCCACCCAGCGTTCCCCAAGTCTCCCGATAAAAATGATACCTCACTTATGTGGGTAGGCCTAGCGCCCGCGACAGGAAACGCCCCAAAGCGCAACGTGGACACATCCAAAATTTTGAAAGAAAACAGAGGTATTTTTTGCAAGTGCCTACCTGTAGATTTTGGCCTCTAGCTCAGCCGGCACCTAGGGAAACCTACAGAACCTGTGCATTTCTGAAAACTAGAGACCTAGGGGAATCCAAGGAGGGGTGACTTGCGGGGCTCGGACCAGGTTCTGTTACCCAGAATCCTTTGCAAAACCTCAAAATTTGGCTAAAAAAACACATGTTCCTCACATTTCTGTGGCAGAAAGTTCTGGAATCTGAGAGGAGCCACAAATTTCCTTCCACCCAGCGTTTCCCTCAGTCTCCCGATGAAAATGATACCTCACTTGTGTGGGGGTAGCGCC